>NC_091686.1:91775000-96775000 GCF_041296265.1 Equus caballus
GTGGCAGCCAGGGCTTTGGTCTGCCTGGCCCGGCCGGCTTTTGTCTCAGTATGTGTTCTGTAAAATTGTGACAGGTTATTAGTAAAGGAAGGGGCACGCAGGGTCATGAAGGTGCCGCACACTCCGCGGCTAAGCCCATCCCTCGGCCGGGCCCAGGGCACCAGCCTGAGCGCAACTCGCAGTCCTCCCGCATCTGCGCCGGAGTCCGGTCTGGCCTTGGCCTCCCCGCACGCTTTAGCCGCCGGAGAGGAGTTACAGGTCAGGGAGGCAACAGGAAGGGTTTCAGCACGCGGGCGCCGGGAGAGAGGGAATTTTCTCCGCGCTGGGAGCAGGGCCATCTCTCTACTCTCCCACCCCCGGCATCAGGCTTAGCCCCTAAACCGCCACCGGGGAGACAAACTAGGGAACGTGCATTTAGATAGCACAGTGAGAATGAGTTGATGGTGCTACATCCCCGAAAATATTTAGATGGGGGAATCTGTTCAGAGGCCGGGATCTTCAAAGGGATGCTCAATCGGACCTTCGATTCCAGAAAAGCTGCTGGAGACGGAGTTCATGGCCTCCAAATGGACAGGTTTCGCCAGGCATGGTGGTTCATGAAAACAGTCTGCACAAGAATAGCCTAGGTGCAAGAGGCCACCTCTCCTCTCGAGGCTTTGGGGAGCCCCTCCGCACCCCAGGTCGGTGGAGGGGGAGCAATCACTTGCCTTTTGTTCGTGGCTGAGGGATGCGCATTGTGGCAGCAGCCGAGCAAAGGGGGGAAATTAATTGCAGCCAATTAATAATTAATCCCCTTTAAACAGCTTTATTATCTCTCCCGAACGACAGGGATTTGTCTGATAACCCCCCGAAGACCAAATGTCAAGTTTAACCAAATAGTTATTGCTTTATCAACCCGAGTCTGCAAATAAATTAATCAAAAGCAAATCTGTCCTTTGTGCGGCTCATTTGCTGGTAATGGATGGATATGAAGATTTGCCGATATTATTGTCTGTCATTCAATCTAACAAAGTGAACATTTATTGCATATATATTAAAAATTATCCCGGAATCGAGTGGCGCCGGGTTGCATTTATTGGAGTCTTCCCAGGGGTGAGGTCCCCTCGGATGGGGGCGCATGGGGAAGAGAGAAAGTGCAAGAGCGCGCGTCCCAAATCTCTTTAAGCCTCTGCGCGCCTCTGCCCCCTCCCCGCGGCGTCCCGCCCCCCAGCCTTTGCCCTCAGCCGCCGGACGCGCAGGCCACCGCCTGTCGCACCGCCGGGCCCGCGGAGCGTGGGGAACCGAGCTGCTGTCAAAACAGGCCCGGAGCCCCGAGCACTCGCAAGGGGACCGACCCTAGGAAATTTGGGGTGTGATTGAAAAGAGAGAAACGGGAGGGGGACAGCTCCTCTTTGTCTTCTCTCGGGTTACATCATTTTCTAATTAGGCATAAAATTGTCTTCATACACTGGTATTGCGGCCTTCATAAACATCACCATTATGGTTCATAAGGACGCCATTGTGGGGAGGCCGTCCCAAAATAGAAAGAGCTGGGGAGGGAGAGGCCTGGAGTCCCGGAGGCCCGGCTTTGTCCTCCCCTGGGAGAAGATGGATGGCCAATGTCACGCAGATGATGACTTGGGACTATTAAATTGTGGGGGGGAGGAATCTCTACCAGCCCCCAGCGCGGATGGAAAATTCTAGAGGCAGGATCCCGAGGGTCTTGGGTGGGAAGCGAGGGCCGGCGGCTGAGTTAGGCAGGCAGGTTGGAGGAAGAGGCTGGTTAGTGGCCGGGGAGGCAGAGTGGAGCGTGGTGGGGGCCGAAGCTTCTGTCTCTTCCCCGGCACCCTGGCCTCGGCTGTGCTCTGCGCTTAGGGCACATCTGATCTCGAGCCGACCTCCCACCCCTACCCCATCGCCAAGGCTGGGGGACAAGTGGGCCCAGCAAAAGGAGAGAGGCAGCGAGCCCAGAGCAGTTAAGGGCAGTGCCAGGCAGGGAGACAATTGTTCCCATTATTCGGAGCTGAGGCCCAAACCGGCCTCCCGCCCCGGTCGGGGGGCGCGTCGCTAACTGGATAGAGATGGATGGAGGCGCCCCGAGCCCCCGGCGTCGTGTCAGACCGGGGGCAATTACTGTCCCGCCAGCACGGACACACTGCCCGACACGCTGACCCCGGCGCGAGGGCCCACTGCTGCCCGCGCCGCCTGGGCGATTCGCTCTCTCGCCTTTACAATAACCCGACTTGACATAAATAACTCCCGTGCGCTTGTCTACATCTGCTTGACCTCCTGAACCCAAGGAAAACCTTTCGTGCATTTAGCCAAATTACATTTTTCTTTAAGAAAAAAAAAGATTTAAAATCGCAAATTCTAGTCTTCTGTCCTGTCGACCGCTAGTTCTCTAGTTCGGGTTCTGGTGTATGTCGGAATTCACACTGCTGTGAGACAAACCGATTGGCTTCTGCGAAGACTGGTTTCTTTCTGCTTATGCCTCGGGCATTGGTCGCGCTGTTCCAGGTATCTCGAGCTTTCCAAGGTGATCTAAAGGCACCTTGAGTTCCAGGCAGTTATCCCGTCTTCGAAATCCCCTCCCCTGGCGGGTTCTTGGAGAGGGGAGAAGGAAGAGGGGCTTCTATTGGTGCCAACGACTTGCTTGGTCCTGGGCTGTCTGAGGGCACAGCTAGAGGGCCAGGCCAGCGGGCCAGAGCAGCCTGGCGCCGGGCGTGTGCTCCCATTGACCTGATCCAGCAAGGGGGGTGGGGGTGGGGCCGGAAGTGTCTGTGCTGGCGCCACGCGCGCTGAGGTCGCCAGGCGCCAAGACAGGAGGGAGCCGATGGTGGGGAGGGGAGAGGAATGATTCCGAAGATTCCAGGGAATCGCTTGATCAGACCTGTGTCTGTTGTGGATCCCCAGCAGGAGCTGGCCTGGAGATGCCGGAGCCAGCCTTGCTCTCCGAGGCTTCCTCTGCGTAAGGGGTAAGGGGTGGGGATGGGGGGGGGAGGGCAGGTCCCACTGATTTCCTGTCAGTCATCTCAGGCTTAGTTAGGCCCAGCTGGCAGTGAGTCAGAGGATCAGGATAGCATCTCAGAACTTTAGAGATGGACCAGCTATTGGAGGTCAGGATCAGAGTGACTTTCAAGTGAGAAGGTGTGGTGGGTCTCATCCACCCCCATCCAGGTGGCCTCCTGACTCTGACTTCCCCATCTGCAGAGGAACATGTGAAGATCTGAAGGCTGGACCTTGCCAGAGTAAGCTCTGCTGAGCTTGGGTCCTGTGGCTTTGGCTCTTCTTGCTCAAAAGTGGTGGGAAGCGGCAGTTGTAGGAACAACTTGACTTAGCAGCTGTTATTAAAACAAAACAAACAAACAGAAAACTCTGGATTCCAGTAATCTCAGGGCACAGTTTTTCTTGTATTTTCTTTCCATTAAAAAAGAATCATTTAAATGTCCAAATATCTGGAGTATGGTTTTCACACAGTCACTGTCCATGTCATTGGAGGTAAGCCCAAACTGACTAGTGTTCTTAATCCCATCCATTCTCTGCTAGCCATTAGTTATTCTTTAATTAAGTCAACAAATGCTTTGTGAGGAGATAGTTCCATATAAGACACAAGAGAAACAGAGAACCCTGTGCTCAAGGAACTTTCCGTTTCCTTGGAAGACAACTCAGTGTGGTGGGTGCTAAAGGGTTTCCGATGTAACCTGGTTGTGGAACCACAGGACTCAGCTTGAGCCTAGATGTGCCATTTCCTGACTTTGGCACCTGGATCGGGGACTGAATGCCCCTGAACCTCAGTTTCTCATGTGTGAAATGAATGCATCTGGACACATGCTCCAGAAGTCCTGTAAATTCTCCAGGTGCTCTAAAACATGTCAGTAGTATTCTTTGATGCTTGTATATGCTTCAGGAAGACTTCGGTTTCTAAACGTGCCTCTGAACTTTGCATTCCAAACAGTGGAGGACGAAGTCCAGGGAAGGTGTGGAACACACACTGGATTAGGAATCTGGCAGTCATTGACTGTGTAAAATGAGTTGGTTTTTTAATCTTTCTAAACCTGTTTCTTCACCTATCCAGCAGGAATAATAACGTCTATCCTATTTGATCCACAAAGTAGTTGTCAGGATCAGCTCTGAGAATGTATGTAAATGTGTGAACACCATAGCAGTGAAAGATACAGACCAGGGAGCCATGGCTCCACTCTGTAGAAGGCAGTCCCAATGATGACTGCCTGGAAGGTGGGCTCTGTCTTCTGGCTCTGGCTCTGCAGGAATGGGAGGATGCTGGGTCTTACGCAGCAGCTGTCCACAACTGGAACGACTTACCACTTGCTGTGTTGCTGTCAGGATAGGACGGTCTCTGCTTGACTTTCAGGCATCTACCTGTGGATATTAAAGAGAAGGTCTTTTTCATATCTAGGCAAAGTCCCAGAGATCTAGCACAGACAGTAGAAATACCTGCTTCAGGAAGCTCCACTGAATTTTAAGGACTCTGCTGCTGGAAGTTTCCTTGAAAATAAGATTTATCATTGATTGGAAAAAAGTGAGGAAAGTGAGGAATTCTTATGAAGTTTTTTGACTGACCCTCGCTTCGGAAGAAATATATGTTTTTACTCTTAGCAGGAAAAATAAAACAAAACCCAAACCATTCTTTTCATAATGTGCTCCTTGCTAAGAACTTTGTTAGCTCACTCAGAGAGGTGAAGGGAGTTTTATAAGAACCTTCACTTCCTTGCTGAAATGGGAAGAAACCACAACGGGTTCTGAGAGAAAGGACTTCGACTCTTCAGAGAAAGTGTGCACCTCTGAGGGGAAACCTTGGAAAGCGGCAGAGGTGGGGTGGGGGTGAGACCCCAAGAAGGAGCAGGTCTACCTTTTTTCTGATGGTCAGAACATTGATAAAGCAGCTAGTTAGCAACGTGTTCATCCCCTGTGGCATGTGGAAATCTTCCAGCAGGTTCTCAATTAAGGGAACTGCCTTTCCTTTCATTCTCTTAACTTTTGTGTCTAATGTTAACAACCTGATGCTATCTATTATGGTGCCATTATCACAGAATGTTGACTAAACTGGTTCTTTTATCTCTATTATGGGGCTGCCTCACTCGCAGATTTATGCATTTTTGATATCAAATTTTTTCTCCCATTAAGCCTAAACTCTTGTTGACTTTCATTGACCCGCTGCCCTGGTCCCCTATACTTTTCCATATTTAATATTGAAACATTTTTCTCAATGCCCCTCTTGGCTTTGTTGCCATCCATTTGATGGCTGTCCCTAATGGCCTGTGCTGTTTGCTCTGTTCTTGAACTTGGTGGGGTCACACAGTCTTAAACAGTGATGTCCTCTGAATGTCCATCCTTGCTGCTCAGCTAAGTTGCCCTGTGTCACAAGCTCTGCCCTTTTCTCTGCCCCTAACTACCAACTGCTCCTTAATGGCTTAAACAAACACCTTCCCTCCTGGTGCCCCAGGCCCCCTGAGCCTTTGGGGTTTTGTTTAGCCAAGCTGCTAATGCTCTGCCTGGCCCACCGGTGGCTTGGCCTCCCTGACCCGATACATCGCAGCTCTTCTCCTTGGAGCGCCTGCCTTGTCCAGCGCCCCCTGGGCCAAAGGCCAGGGTCCGGGCAGAGTTGACCAGCTGCTTGAGGTGGCCACAAAAGACACCAAAAGACAACTTCAGCTTGGAGCTGGCAAATGAATGTATTCATTTATCTTTCTTTCCCCCCTCCCAAACCTATCCACAAACTCAATCTACTGCCTGGCTTGAAACAAGACAAAGGGAAAATATTGGGAAGGGGGGCCGGAGAGGCCCATCTCCCACCAGAAATCTTAGCTCCCTTCTTGGGGGCCGTCTGTTCAGTTTCACAACACTTACACGACCAATTTCCAGAATTGAAGTTGCCTGGTGTTTTGATTCTTCCTTTGCCTGTGCATTTGTGCCCTGAAGGTCCCTTCCAAATGGATACTAATTGTGGGGGCTGCACGCTGCTGGCTGCTCCAATGCCCCAGGGCCCCGAGGACCTGCTTCTCAAAGCCTTAATTGACAAGGACCTGTCTGTATTTAGGAGCAGCTGGTCCAGAGCGTTGGCACATCAGTGCAATCTTAACTCAGCATCCCTAGCCCCGAGGAGGATGAGGGTAAATGTGGTTAAAATGAAGGAAGATTTATAGCCGGCCCCCCTGGGTAATACGACAGAAGACAGCTCCCAAGATTTTCCCCTACGAGGGGGTTCATTCATCAGCTCCCGGGCCTGGTAACCGGGTAGGAGGCGCGCTCCAGCTTTTATTACTAATGGGGGAGGGCGGGAGGCCCGCTTAGAACAATTAGGCAGGTGACAATATTCCTCTATAATGCATCTCCCCCAAAACAGGACCGAGGTTTCCCAGACCGTCACGGCTGTCTCCTGCTTCCGCGGGCCTCGGCGCCGGTGCCTCTGCCTGGGTCTGGCTTTGGGTTAATAGTGGCGCCGCCGGCGGGCTGGGAAGGGAGAGCAGCGCGCTCTGGCTGCCTTACCCGGGAGCACGAAGGCTTTCAGTGGTCGCTCGGACTCCTCCTTGGGGTGTTTTAAAGCCCCAAACGGTCCGTGGCAGGGGCAATTGCGTAAACCCGTTGCTCTTTCCTGCGCCCCGGCTTCCCAGCTCCCGGGTCCACGCTGCCTTTCTGAGCGCCTTTCTGAAACCTGCTCGCTCCGTAGATGCAGCCATTCAGCGGGTTACAAAGAAGGTTTATTGGTTCATGAGGAACTCGGTTTTGTTGCGATGTGTGGGAAATACTTTGATGTCCGCCCAGTTCGCACGTGTGAACAGGGATAATGGGTTTGGGGATCTTCATTGAAATTTGAAGTTTTAAAGCAGAAATTCCCTAACTTTTGCCTGTTTCTCTCAACTTTTTCTTTTTCTTTTTCTTTTTTTATTCCTTCAGGAACAATGCCAACATTGAAGGCCTCGGTTGGAGTCTGCACAGTTGGAGATCTTTGGTGCCACTTTAGACATCTTTGGATTTCATCAATCAAATTGACTGCAATTTTCCATAAAAACCCTGAATTTGGGTCAGAAAGTGGGCAAAGTAGATAAAGATCATTCGAGCTGTCTTATAAGATGATAAATAGATATCCTTTCAGGCCAACAATGCCAAAGTGCAGTTTTGTGATTCCCTTCCATGGGTTCTGAATGCAGTGAGTCGAAACGATTTATACATGTTTTCCCATGGTCCAGGACACGTCTTTACATACTCGTCAATAGTAGCCTGACCTTTTTTCCTACTGAGCTGCTAAGTGTGTTGCTTTGGGTTTTTTTTCTTGTGTGTGCGTGTGTGTCTCCCCCCAAACACACAAGAAAAGAATTTTTTTTTCTTTTATTGCTCAAATCAATAGAATATGGGTCTGAGCTAGATAATTCTCTGCATATCTAGATAATTCTCTGCAGAAGCCCATAAATTGGTGTGGAAATTCCATTTGCTCAGTGGTTGCTCCTGAGGCACTTTAGACCCCATTTTAGATACCAGGCTGGGATGTAAACTTATGTTCCTAACAACAACAACAACAACATCCACTGGCACTGGGTCCTTCCTATTCTTGAACTTGACGAATAGCCTTTTGTATAAGGTGAATAAAGGGAAACTCTAAAAGAAACAGCAGAAAGAAACCGTCAAAGAGCGTTTAACCCGCTACCTCCAGAGACCTTTCAAGATGTTCACTGAAATAATTTCTAAGTGAATAAGAACATTTTACATTTTTCCTCTTCATTCTGAAAAAATAATCCATTTATTCAGCATACATTATACGTCACTTCCTAACTACTGATCATCTCAGTTTAATTCCCCCTTCTTTTAAATCTTCTTGACCTTTCCCCTCAAAATGTTTTCATTTTGATAATCCTTTCACTCAGCATTTTTAGTTAACCAGCTGTTTAAAAAGGTTGTGGAAGAATAGTACTGGTTCTTCATGGAGAAAACATGTAGAAACCTTATACTTGCCATTTTTGGCTATTTATGAATTAATTCTCTGACATGCCCTTATGAGCTCATAGATCCTGTGGGGGCATACACAATTATGCAGCAAATACATTTATATTTCTTGATATAAGAATTTTTTCCTGTATCCATCACATGAGCATCATCTCCTTTTTTGCTTTGCTTTTCCATACTCGCTAACTAAATATCAAATGTATGTTACAGAGCATCTAGAGAAGAGAGTATGGTACAGTGGGAGTTAATTACTGTTATTAACTTACTGGCTTTATTAGTTTTGAATGAAGCACATAGCTGCGGCTACACTTATTTAAGCACTCTTAATTAGCTAAAATAATTTGCAATGTTTTGGACACACTCTCACTGTGTAAAAGTTAAAATGGCAATTGGAGATTCAGAAAAAATTCCCACCCCTCATTTGTCTTTAACGCATCTTGCTGTCAAGTAGTAAACATTTTAACCTAATGTACACCTATCTGAATGACCCTTATCTCACTCTTTCAATGCCATTACATTACCAATTTTATATTTTTTATGGTGAAAAACATATCTACTAAGTGACATTTTAATTTTAAAAGTATTTTCTAGAATTCAGAAAGACCATTGCAAATAGCGAATTTGTGAAGGGAAAGAAAATGTAATTATTTATCTTGTTTAATATATTTTCCTAATGCCCTGTCATTCTCTTTCACTCAATATTTGTTGTAGATATATCCATGATACCCATGAAATCCATGAAATATGTTTAGTGAGGAAGAAGGACAAGGGGAGAAGTACAGTAGGAAAACTAAAAGTTGAAATTTGTTGGCCACTTCCAATCAGGGTATCATAAAAGCATATCTGAAATTATTATATAAGTAAATAGAATGGTAGAATTTTGTTCACTATTGAAGTCTGTTTTACACAACTTCTTTCAGGAGTCCATCTACCACATCAAATAGTCACTTATAAAATTTTTATTTTGGATTTTTAACATGTTCTGTACATAGAGTGAAAGCTATTTGTTTATTGTCATTGTTAATGAGAGCAGAGGTCCTACTGATTAATAGAAAAATGTCAACCAGTTATATGTACTGCACTATGTTCTAGTGCAAAGGACAAGTGGTGAAGCATAAATCTAAAGCTTCAGATCTGAAGTTACACTCTGGAAACACGTATCTGAGCTTATGACCAGGCATGAAGTAATTTGGGCTTTGTTGGTACTGGTTTTCCTCAGCATCAGAACTGTAGACCAGAGAGGGAATGTCTGGGTGAATTTGACTTCCCATTTTGTAGATGAGAAAACTGAGCCTGTGCAGATAAAATGCTGGTCACAATCTTCACTCATGGTAGGACGAACACTGCAACTGAGCTTTCTCCCCAACTCCTCTTCTGTCCCTTACTAAGTCAGGGACTCATTTCTCCAATTATCTTTCCCACATCCATAAAAAAGAAAGGAAGAAAAAAGAAACTCAAAAGGCATTTGCATCCAGTTATTGCAAGATCCTCCTCCTGATTGCAGCATACCTCTAATGAGCTAATGTCTGAACAGGCAAAAGGATGCACAAGGCCAGTTACATCAATGCCAACTGGCCACTTGGGGAGCTGGGCTGCAGGAGTTCTTCTTTCATGGAAGATTTTTGTTCTTGAGAATTATCTGGATAGTTCCCTCAGTATTCTCATTTTTGTTCCCCTACTCACAATAAAATGAAGGAAATAAAAATGCTTCAAATAGGAAAAAAAAAAAGAGAAAAAAAGCAGCTGTGTGCATACAAAAAGGAAAAATACCCTCAGGTGAGTAGGAAAGAAAGTATTTGGAACCCCCATTGTCCAGTTTGCCTGTAGACAAATCCTGAATTCATTGTATAATTAACTCCACCCTTCAATTCTCTAGAGAGCTACCGCCACATCCTAAGCAATCCATACAGAATTCACTTCTTTTCCTAATACTGGAATATTTTAAATCCATCAGTTGACACAAATCCATAATTTGACAATTATCAACAATGCTTTCAAGAATCTTTTAAAGTTTACATTAACATGCACAATAAGCAGGGATAACATTCTTATTTTCAATAATGACATTCATTAACTTGCTATCATTATCTCCTCTGTGAGGGTGATATTTTGGCAGTTATTGTCAAATCTTACAATTTCCAAAAATGATGTGGTTTCCTGAGAATTTTTTTTTTGGAGGTTTAAAAGGCCATACAAAGTAAGTAATTTAAATCAAATCCATCTCCTCTTTCATTTGGTTGAGTAATTTAAACAAAAGCTATCTAGGTGGGGGTCATGAATTTCCTGAGTGATGTGACTCTCTGAGCCCAGTCTGCCATGTACCTGATTTTGAAAATTGTTTGTCAGAAATAGCACTTTATCACTTCTTTGTAAGTATGCAATACAATTTTACTTTAGAACATTTTCAAGTTTTAATAAGGATTTAATAACCTCTGATTTAGAGGCAGCTAGAGTAAAGTTGTTGAATTTAATAGAGGCTAACATATGGGAAGGGTTTTAAAGAGCCGTTCACATTGAAACCCCAAACTGGTTTCAGTCAGCAGGTATCCCGATGTTTATTTAATGAAGAAATGTATGAGCAGCTGCTGTCTCCCCATTTCATATGTAGTTATCTTTCATTGTGCTGCAGCAAATCAGGAAGAAGGACAGATTGTAGCTGTAATTCAGGATCATTCCATTAGATATGCAGGGGTATACCAGTAGATTCACAAATACAAACAATGAGGTTAGTTTGAAGAAGAAAATCAAATATCATCGTAACAACTCTGGGGATAGAATCTGTGGGTTGTTTTCAGATCTATTGCTTAGTATGTAGGTCATAAAAATTTTTCAGGTTTACATTAAGCCCTAAAGGCCTTTGTGTAGATAAATAAAAATTCAGTCTGACACTGATTCTTGACTGACTTTGTGGTATTATTGCAGATGAACAGATGGGGCTAATTTTTGTTGCCCGGTGCATGGGGGGCATTGCCAATACTGTAATATCTCTCTAACCATGCCAAGGAAAAGAAATGATGGGCAGCTGGGGCTATGATATGGCCCGGTGGCTTTATGGGGCAATTGCTCCCAGGACAGACATTCTTACAGCAGGTATCTTTAGCGTGAATGCGTTGTTCATTTTGCTCCTATTTAAAGCAAGGTCTTCTAGGGATTTCGGGGTTGTAAATATGTTTGTTTCTTTAGTCATGTCTGCCTCTTGAACAAATATCAATTGCGGGGACACATACTGATTGCTTTCTCCCATCATCAATACATATGCTGAACTCCTTAAAAATGAATAAAGTTGATATTTGGCGACCTTAAGAGTAGACTCCTTACTTTAGAGAGCAATGATGAAGACATTTTTTTTTATAGTTTTGGCCTTGGGCATAGAGTTAACTACAGCCTTATATTTGTTGTGAATAGTTGGCAAGTTTGGCTGAGGGAATCATTTAAGAACGGCTGCCCTGAGTCTGCTATCATGGGGCCTACTGTAACATATATTGCCTTTAAGGTAGAGTTATATTTTTAAACTTTCCACCCAAGACCAATACAAATGATGAGTTTATTTGGGAAGTTCTTTTAGAATGCAGATTTTTTTCCTTCAAGTTTTCTCCCCCTCACCCCCTTTTTTATTTTTACAGTTTCACTATGATATGTATTTGTTAGTTTTCCATGTGTTTATTGGTGACTAAGGTAAAGTATTTGTCTGATTTAGGCTCTCAGAGGCCCTAAGTATTTCATGCAGATTCCTATTGGCAGTCTAAAACGAAGATGACGAAAGGGAGCTAACTTGAGCTATTATCCAACAGCAATGCGCTCTAATGACTGAGTATCGGTGAGAAAGTTTGATTAATTTGTATTTGATCTGTGTTGCCTGTTATGGATTTGGCAAATGGGTTGCCGGTGAACTGAGTGCTGTGGCGGAACAGCGAGCGAACAGCAGGAAAGTAGCCATTGGCTCAGTTAAAAGCAAGGACTCTGAGACCAGCTGGTTCGAAGCTGGGCCCTCCCACTTCCCAGCTGTGCGACCTCGGGCCAGCAACCTCTCTGCTGCTCAGTTTCCTCATCCGGTTGTTACGAGGATTAAATGATTAATACTTCCTAAATGCGTAGAACAAAATAGTACGCCTCACGCGTTAGAGTATGAGGCTTCCACTCAGGGCCTGCCTTCACCATGAACCCCTCACACCCAGTATCCGCTCGCTTCCGGATCCTTGGATCCTGGGACAGCAGCCTCCGCCAGGCCTCAAGACTTCTGCCTCTGATGGCTCCCGGGATCCGCTCACATCTTAACGCCTTGACCTTCCTGCGGCCTGGCTGGCCACAGGTCCGCTGGGCTGGAGCTGGAGCCGCAGCCGGGGTGAGGCCGGGGACCTCGCACCCACGCGGACGGCAGAGACCCCGCGGGGCGCAGGGCGGCTCGGCAGCGGCGGGAGGCGGCGGAGCACACTCGGGGCGCATGCTAATGAGGAGCGCGGGTCGCGGCCGCCGCCGGCGCGCTCGCCGCGCAGGAGCTGCGCCCCGGCCGGGGCACGCGGTGCCACTCAGGCCGGCGGGGGGCGCGCCGTTCGCAGCAGCCGCGCGCCCGGGCCTCTCAAAGCCCCTTTCAGCAGCTCTGCGGGCTCCTCACCGGAGGAGTCTGGAGCGACATAAAAGCGCATTATGAAAATTATAATATCAGCACAGAGCATGTCCACCGAGGCAGCTCTGCACCTTTGAGGCATTGAGCCTCGTTCAGCTGGGCCGAGGGGGGAAATATCCATTTGAATTCGGCCCCTGAATGGGGGCAGCGGCGGCGGCGGCAACTGCAACAGTGCCTTCTTTATCCACTCGGCCGCTGCTCCTGCTTGCTCATTCCCGGGCTGTTGCACCTTGTCTCCTTATGGGCAAGGGTGTGAAGCGGGAGGGGCACGGGGAGGACAAGGGAGCAGAAGTGGGGGGCCCCGATTCACAGCCATGCTAGGACAAGGAGCGTTGTCATTCGGGTCCCCATGAGAATGATAAATGAGGCTTTCTGGGGCCCGACGAAATTTCTGTTCTGCTGGGGACCGGAAGAGCTGGGGGTCAAGGGCTGGGTGCATTTGCGGGAGGCTGGAAGGGAATGGATTCGGGGGTCATGCCCCATTTTCTTGCTCTGTGCCAAGCCAGAGCAATCATCATTAGGGCATTTTCCCATCAGAGTTGGATTCCAGCATCTGGAGTTATGGAGTGGGGAATCTGGGTGCAGGACACTAGTCTCTGGGCCGGGACTGCACACATCTTCCATTGAGGGAGAGAACACCTGCAAGCGCGACAGAGAAGCAGCCCAGGTCAGAGTGGACACCGCACGAATGTCTCCTCCCAGCCTGCAGGGCGCGCCATTTCGGCAGTCTGACTCCTCGTCAGGCCACATCACGCCAGTCTTCCCCAATATCCCCTCGGACTCCTTCGAATCCTGGGGCGGAATTCGCATGCTGGGCCTCCCCCGAGGCGGGTATGATCTATTATAGCAGATGAGTTGGCCCACCATTCAGAGCCCTGTCCATTGTCTTGTTAATCACCTTTCATTATGGACTGCTCAGGACCGTCATAAAGCTTTTAATATTAATAAGGCCCAGCGCACCAGTCCCCCGCACTGCGGTCCTGAGCGACCCAGCAGACAGCGCAGGTGTCGCGCTGCAACCTGTTCAGCCAGCCAGGGCCGGAGTGTCCCGGGGTTAGGGCGCTGTGCTGGTGGTGGTGGAGGCAGGTGGCGCCGGGTTCCAAAACAAGACTGGGAAGAAAAACAAAAACAAAACCAAACCCCTCGTCCAAATAAAGAGATTTGTTTGGCTTCAATGTGTGTTCCCGAAGAGTTTAACTCTAGGGGAGAGGGGAGGTGAGAGCTGGGGGTGGGGAACGAAGAGGTCCGCCTGGGCAGGGATGTGACATTTCCTGTGGTGAAGCCTGCATTGGCTGCTAATAGAGATCTAATTGATGGGTGAAGTCCCATTTCCGCGCGCTCTCCTTTATTGCTCCATCCAGTCTGTTGCAAAATATAACCTTAATCTGATTTAGCAATTCCTCCAGGATTCGGTGCGAGCTTCCAGCCCAGAAAAAAAAAAATCGTTATTAAAAAAGTTAAAGTACAGACTTGGATTCGGTGCGTTGCCTTTTAAAAATCTTCCCAGTTTCTGACATTTAGCACTTTCTCTTTTTGTAATCGCCGGGTCTTTTACGATTATTAATACTCGCAGTTCTCGGGGATCAGCGCAGTATGCCTTTGTTGGGGATGCAAATTGACGCGGAGGCGCAAAGGCCCCGGGGGTGCGCGGCCTTCGGGAGGGAGCCGCTGGTCTTCGGGGATTCGCACGAGGCCAGAGTGGTTTAGGGTTTCGTAATCCCATCCCTCACCTAGGATTCCCGCAGAGGCCACCCGGGGACAGCGCATCTGGGAGCTGGAGCTGTCTGGTGCCAGGTGGTGGCGTGCTGATGGCAGGGGCCAGGGCTGAGGAGGTGTTTTCACTCTCCCACCTTAGCGTCCCAACAAGGTTTAAAAGTAATAGCAGGGGCATGCAGGTTCCTAGTCCGTAAAATACGTAGTTGTTCGGGCGTATGAGGTGGTCCAGAGGCTGTTAGTCTGGGTCTCAGGTGGTGCTGTATGAGGATGAAACTTGGCTCTTGTTTGTAATACAGCTGGATGTTAAGAGGCCATTCTAAGATTATGGCGTCTTTCCTCCCTGCCTCTGTCCCCTGCCCCCAACCCCACTCCTACTTCTCGCCTGTAAATTAAGCGCGTAGGCTCCTTGAGTCCTAGTTGGTTCTAAAAGACTGATTATTGCCAGAGCAGTAACACGTGCATGTTTTTTGTTTACTTCTTCCTTCTGAGGAAGGCTGGGGAAGACCCTTAGGGAATTACATTTGTATCTAAATATCTGGTGTTGTATCATAGACATTGTTACAAAAAATATACACAAACAATAGCGCCTTCCTGAACTTCTCTTCACCATGTCAACAAAGTCGTGTAAGAGAAATGACGGGGGTTTAAGCCCACCCATTAACAGCCATATGATCTTGGTTAAATTCAATCCCTTAGCCTTGGCTTTTTCAATTTAAAAACGACATTGAGAATAAAATACCTGCTCTAGCCACCTCTAAAGGTTGTTTTGAAGCAATTTGTGAGAACACCCCTTGGAATGTGTTTATATATCAAAATAAAATAATCATTGTGAAAACCTAAAAATAGAAATCTGAGTCATTAGTCAGTAGACTAGAATTTTGGGGAACTCTAGAAACCTCCTTTCTGGGCTGTAGAAGCAGCCTATAGAACTGGGCTTTGTCTAGGTTAGTGGGATGGCACTTAGGATTCATTTTGCCTTAGAAGGCCCAAAATTCAGTGTCAGGCTTCTTTCCTGATCTTGGGTCCCCCAGACTTTTTTTTAACGAGCATTTGCCTCCGTCAGTTTTAAAACAGTTCACTCTCTGTGAAGCTGTGGTCTCTGGTTCCACCAGCAAATAAATGAGTTCCTTAAGAAGACAGACTGGGGAGCACTTGCTTGTCAGCCTGGGCTGATGGTTTCATTTCCCAAGTGTGGCTCTAAGAAAGTGTGGCTCTAAGAAAGTGTGGCTCTGGAGCAGCAGGAAAGGTGCAGCCTGAGCATCTGGTGGCCTTTTAAGTCATCCATGTACCCTCTTCCTCACATTTGTGAGGTCTTTTTCATCCCTGAGACACGAGCAATGGGAAGGAGTGCTCAGGCATTCCCTGGCCCCACCTCCTCTCTGCAGTGCCCTTGATGGGTTTAATGAGGCGGAACACCGTGAAGGGGATGTGAACTAGTCCAAATGATTGATGAAGCCAGGGGCAAAACCCAGGCGTTTCCAGATAAAGCCCCATACAGCCCGTGATAAAGGCAGGATAGTGGCAGGGCTGGGCTCCTTCAAAAGCTGTGGCCCAAATGCATTGAGAGGAAACAGGGAGGGAAGGTGCTCTGTTGTTACCTAATCAGTTCATGCACTAAGCCACCAGCCACAGAGAGCAGAGGAGGGCTGCAGAGGAAGTGAGGAGGGTGAAAGGCGAATCTCTGCTCACTCTCGCGCTCTCTCTCTCTCTCTCTCTCACACACACACACACACACACACACACATCTGCCTCTCACTTTCTCCCTTCAGGCTTAGCAAAGGCTAGATCAGCCTCAGCCACTACAGATGTCCAGGTCCTCTGCATGGGACCAGGGCATTCCCTTCCCCAGGGCACAGAGAGACGGAGCAAAGACCCCAGAAGAGCAAGAATAACTGGTCCATCACTCGGGAGGCCTTCCTTAGTGTTAAGGCTCCTTCTGGTTCCCTTTCTAGGTGTTAGAAGGTAATTATTAAAACAACAGGTTCTAGGCATTGAAAGTGAGTGAAAGAAAGAGGAAAAAGTCCCAGACCCACTCAGGGATTTCATGAAAGAAAATTCTTCTATTTCTCTCTTCTAAACAACTAAAATAAAACAAGATTCATTGGCTTAGGGTAAAAACAAAACTAATTAATTTATTCTATACATATTATTTTCGAGTGGATGGTGTACAATAGTTCTTACAACAAATAAATGTAGTCATTTGGCTCGAAGTAACTTTGGGTTTAGAGTGCACAATGACTGGAGGAGTTGCAAAACGAACATAAGTAGCTACTAGCAGGTGACACCACAGTTCGGCTGCTGAGGCTATAGAGTCAGGGTAGGAAGAAAGGCCACCTTTTCCCCTTCTGGACCTCAGGGGGGAACACAGTCTCTTTTTTTCCACTATCCAGTGTCAATTCATAAGCACTTGTAGGTACTGAAGGGGTAAGGAACATTTCCATCCACGGAATGGAAGTTTTGGGTTTTAGTAGGGGCATAATTTTGACACACTTGTTCATATATAACTTCTACCTTAAGTTTTAGTCACTGCCTAGAACTTGTCTGCAACTTCTCTTTTATGCATGTAGCTATATTCTGTTACATTCTATGTTTCAAAGGCTCCCTATGATAATGTGCTGGGACTCATGAAGATTTGAGAGCCCTGTAGATGAGGAGGTAAGGAAAGTACCCCCCCCCCCCCCCGCCAGTTCTGGTTTTTTTGGAAGATTAGCCCTGAGCTAACATCTGCCGCCAATCTTCTTCGTTTTGCTGAGGAAGACTGGCCCTGAGCTAACATCTGTGCCCATCTTCCTCTACTTTATACATGGGACATCTGCCACAGCATGGCTTGACAAGCGATGCGTAGGTCTGCACCTGGGATCTGAACCGGGGAACTCTAGGGCATGGAAGCAGAATATGAGAACTGAACCGCTGCGCCACTGGCCGGCCCCCCACTTCTATTTTTGAAAGAAACTTGCGTGAACATTAGCCTTCTACCATATCAAATAACATTTGCATAATATAATAATTTATTCTGTCCATTTTTACTATTTATGCCTATCAACTGTGGTCATGTTTACTTCTTTTATTCCTGAGCTTTCAACGTAGAAGGCGAGCTCCTGGAACATAGGTATCCCCTCTATTGAATGATTGTGTCTTGCCTTACAAGCAAGTAGAACTTAATAAATAAATCATGAGTTTCTCACTTAAAAGAGAAAAGATGGAAAATTATGGTTTAGCCCCTTTAGATGAGGGAAGGTATTTAAAAATAACCTTTTCTCTGATTGTAAAGCAATACATATTATTTTTAAAGGTTTTCGAATATGTGCTTTTAGGATTCTTTAGAATATTTTGTTTGAATTTCTTAATATTCCCTTGAAGATTTCCCTCAATTTATTATATTAAAGTGAGTCCTTTTCTTTCTTTCTTGAGCTCCTAAATATTGCGTGCTCACAGAAATCTTTTGGGGAAGAAGATGAGACCAGGCCTAAAAAATTTAATCTTGAACAGAATCAGGGCTTGTTTGCGATTAGAGGGAAACTATTACCTTTTAAAAACAACATGTAACTGCCGTCAGTATCATCTACCTAAAATCTTTGTGGTCACATCGTTTGTCAAATTGGTTGTAGAACCGAGATAATTACCCATATAGTTCAGCTGAATAGATATTTGGTGAGTGTAAAAATTGTTCCCTAAAAGCATTTTCACAATGACAAGATACTGTAAAGCAGATATCTCTATATACATTATTGAGCGAAAAAAGAAAGAGATTTTGAGTCCAAACTCTCTAATTTATTCAACTAAATTGATTTTGTTGATTGAATAACTGCTTATCTCTCACCTTCTTGTCTATGAGCAAAATAAACTATAAGCTTTTTGAAATAAAAAGCCTATTGTGTGTCTATTTACTAGATGCTCAAGTAAAAGTATCTAGTATTGTTACTCTCAGGACAGAGTAAATTGAGTTTCCCCAAAGTTGGCCTAATTTCTGATTGAGGGTCCCAGGAATTCCCACTGCTGTCGTGGGAACCCTGCAGGCAATGTGCTTACAGACATGACTCAAGATAAACCACAGTTAAGTTTTTATGGAGTTATTTTCCAATACATGTTGGAAATAGATGCACCTACAAGGTGGACTTTAATTAGCTGCTATATTGGAGAAGCTCTTATTGCCTTTTTTTATAGTTCCAAGTTCCCACTGTTTAACTGGATTTTAAGAAAAATGATCAGGTAGGTTTGCGCAGATGAGTAAATCAGCACTTCTGTACCTTAAACATTAAAAAGTGAAATGATTTTAAAATAGGGAGAAGATATAGGAAAATACCCCAGCATTAACTTAAGTATATATGATTATTTGTATTTAGAGAATGTTTTGTTGTAATCATAATAAAGATATTAATTATGAGAAAAATTTCCTGAAAGTGAGTTAAAAAAAATAACCTCTGCTAGACATTTTAAAATATGTTTCTTTCTAGTCTCCTTTCCCTCTCACTTTAATTTGTTTTTTTTCATTAAAAAAAGAAAATAGCTGATTATTACCTCCTCATTTACTTTGTTTTAAGGGAGGTCAAGGGAATGAGCCTAAAATTGCGTTTAAATTTTTCAGGGGCTGAATTTTTACTTAATTTTCTTTTTATGATAAATATTATTTTATTAGCTTGTCCAAGCATCATTACTAAGGTTATGCACATATTTGCATAGCTATTTCTTTACGCTTCTAATTTTCCAGAAATATTTTATTTGCTTAAAAGTGCACAGTGAAAAATTTTGCTTTTCCTCTGAAAACTGGCTGGCTGTGGAGTAAAAATGATGAAACTTTTTATATGCTTATTCCTCACTGGATCTCTAGGGAAATCTGGAAAGAAATGACAATAACTAGCTATAGTGACTGAAAAATTGCATTTGTTCAAGTGTAGGATGGAATTTCATAAGCATTGGGATTTACATAACTATTTATATGATATAGAGTTTCATAAGCAGGAAGTATTGATGTTTGATATTTACATGGCTATAGTTTTAATACCTTTGTGTGATAGTGATGTGGGTCGATTTTGTTTGTATATGTTTGCCTTCATATTCTTTTTATTTTTATTTCTTATATTTTCTATAGTAAAAGCAAATCAAAACAAAGAAGCAGCATGGCCTTAACTCAAGTCCAAATTCCTAGGGCATCTTGATAAAGCTTTAAGGTCACTAAGTTAAACATGCCAGCAAGATATAAAAGTTTGGCTCTTAGCGTCAAATATGTTTGTCCATATTGTGAAAAACAAGATTTCTTCCCAGCTTTTAAAATGCGCTTTCAAATGAATTTATAAAAGATGTTGGTCATAGTAATGTTTTACAAAGACCCTAGCTATGCAATTGTTTAAACATATCATTCGTTCAAACTTGGAAGCTTAATGTTCAAATGATTCCTTTTGCTTTGCTCCATATTTTCGAAGACCATCCATTTATTGCTTTTGAAAATAAATGTCACTCACAATGTAGCTTTCAAATATTCGAGATGCACTTTTGCGAAACTCTTTCTATTACATAATTTTCCCACAGGTCTTTATAAGAGACACTATTTAACCTCCTTTTCTCCATAAACTTTGTTCTCAGTAGGTTCTAGCCTATCATAAAAAATATTTTCTTTATATATTCTCAATGTTTCCTGTGATTTTCATTATATATTCTGGTTTAGGAATGTGTCTTTAAAAAGTTTAAGCAGTTCTTTACGAGAAAAAAGTGCCCCCTACAAGTGAATAAAATGCACAACAAAGATTTAGCTGGGAAGCGTTCAATGTGCCTTGTTCGCCTTGCTTTCTTCAGAAGCCACTCCTGTCAGTGGTCAGTTATAATAAAGGAAGAATAAAGTTCCTTGATGTCTACTGAAAAAAAGCTGCCTGCAGTTCCTTTCAATTGCTCCGTTGCCCAGGCAGGCCGGCCTCCAGCCAGAAGCCAGCAGGCAAAATTTAACAGCCACGCTTCAAAATGTTAGTAGCAGCTATCAATGCGTCCATAACTCTTAGCCCTCTAGATATGGGGTCATCTTTCAATACTACCCCACTGTCATATACAACATTTGTCTTGTCCCACATTCAACTGATTGTGTCAAACTATGGAGTGACTATATAATACACATATACAATAGCACAATGAAAGCAATAATCTCCAACCCAGTTTCTTTATTTATTTGAGTGCTATTACAAAGTTTCCTGCAGTAAGGAGAAGCTGGGGAGGCTGTGACATGTTCCAGCCCCGCAGTGGATCTGAGAGGAGTCGAAGCTCCGGAGGGCTGAAGTATAGGATGCAATTGCTTTGGTGTTACACAAGAATCCAGCTTTTCCGTTACTTTGACAACCAAATTTGTTTCCCTAAATTCTGGTTGTCACTACTTATATTATGCAGAATCTATTTTCTTTTTTACTTAAAAAAGTATATTATGCTAATGTTTATGTATTATGGCTAGGACAACAACAGGTTATTTAAACAGCCGTTCACTCACCTTGATTTTTAAGTACTGCCGATTCTTCAACCAAAACAAATCCTATATGCAAAAGCACATCTTATTTTGTTGTAACTGAATCAGATTTACAAAATCATAGTGAGATGTTAAAGGTATACTTGCCTTAGAATTTTTTCAAGTTGTTTTATCCATGTATAAAGGCCTTCAAGAAAATAAAATTTGCTTTAGTGAATGATTGCATTTTTCTTTTGAATCTACACCTGCCATGAGGAGTGAAATGTCAACAAGTCAATAGAGAATGTTTAAGTATGTAATCACTGGAAAGGTTGACGAGGCATTTAGATACAAGCTTGAATGACTGGGTAAAATAATATTAAGTACTGCACTCAATTTAGAAATGTTATATAAAGCAGAGATTTATTATGCTAAACAATAGTAACAATTTAAAAGCTGTGATACAAACACTCTTGCAATTAGGATTTGTATGAAGCTAGTTCATTTTTTTAGACAATTATTTAATTTTGTGATTATATGGCAGTGTTTCTGAGCAATAGAGCCCACTTTTGCCATGGCAACGTTGTGAGAAAAATGACAAAGAAAGGAACGAGTTTCAGGAAAGCGATGTTCTTTTCAGCAATCAGAAGAAATGCTTTGTTCAAGAATAATGCCAGTATATGATTAATATGAAAATGACCATCAAAAAACAAATTGCATGGAGAGGGAGAAGCGCATCTTAAACCAGGTGTAACAAATAATTTGTAATTCTTGTACATCACAGAGCAGAGAAAGAGTCACTAAAAGCAGGATTAGTCTCCTTCCGAGTATGTTCAGAAAGAAAATGAATCTTGTAAATATCTTCACAAAAGTCAATTCTCTTTCAACAGTCAAACAATGCTCTTTGTAACACAGCTGCAAAGTACGTGGGGTTTTCAGCCACACTGTAATATTTTTATAGCCCCGCAGTCACCATCTATTCCATATACACAAACATCCGCGTACCCAGAAAATAATTGTGGATAATTCAATGTTCGGATTCGATAATGGATGCTCAAATAAATATGAGAATTCCAAGCAAATTTGTGCAAATGAAAAAAGATTTCCTCTGACATAATGGCATGGTGCAAGGCTGTGTGTAATGAGCTGTAATTTGTCTGGAAGAGCATTTTAAAGGGGTTGATCCATCCACTGGAAGGCCGGCAGCCGCTCCAAGTCTTGCAGCAGTGAGCCGGCCTGCCTCGTCTCAGAGGAAATTACACCACAAGCAGGCCAAATTTCTGACAACTTCCATAAATTATTTCAGATTTTCATATTTCAAATTTCATCTGCATTCATCATGTGAGTTTGACTGGGGAAAAATGTCTAGGAGGAGCTCTGCTAGCATTCAATGCAGCAGCCCCAGGAGCCTGCCCTGGGACTAGATAATTTAATTTTGTTTTGATTAGATTATTCTTGCTGCAGTCTACTGCCAATCTGAAGTATTGTGCCTTCTCTTCTACTTAACCTTCCTGCCCCATGCCTGCTCCAGCCTGCATGCAGCTCTCCGTATTGCAGAATATATTTGAACAATCAAAGTTAGGAGTTATTATTTTGCTTTCCATTGTCCATCCTTATAAAAGCACACATCTTTCACTGGGCTCCCTCTTCCCAGAAATCAGATTACTTCTTTTTTTTAGTTTGTAATATTGTTTACCATTTTCAGTGGAAAGTGCCCTGTAATTTAGGTGGAAAATCTAAAATCATTACTAAATCTCAGGATGATGCAATACACCATAAATGAGGATCATCTTTAAAACAACTATAATCATCACTAGGCGATACACAAGAGACTGAAAACAGGTAAATAATGAATACACCCATCCATTAAACTAAAAATCTATTGTAAACTGAAGGTATTTTTCACCCCTTTACCTAATGGTCAATGAAGAAAACCCTCTGTAATCGGTCTTCGATAGCAGGACATTAGAGATTCAGAAAACAAACTCCTGTAAACATGCAAAAGCACAAACACGATTAACTTAGGAAAAATACTGGCACAATAGCAAAATAATCTGGGAAACAGACTCAGC
Organism: Equus caballus; assembly: GCF_041296265.1. Taxonomy (NCBI): domain Eukaryota; kingdom Metazoa; phylum Chordata; class Mammalia; order Perissodactyla; family Equidae; genus Equus; species Equus caballus. The sequence continues at coordinate 91,797,772 of NC_091686.1, forward strand.
GAGGTTTTTAAAAATTCTCTTAAATTAAATTTGAATGCATGAAATGATAATTAACAGTAAGTACGGACCATGGGTACCTCGAAATGCATAATCAAAATTTTTTTCCTTTTTTTAGAAAATGACTGTATTTATGTGAGATCCAATAAGTAAGGAACACCAAAAATGTTTGTCGCTTACCAAGTTAGAGGCAGGATTATTAGAAACATAGATAAATAAACAAAGCTAATGTTGTTCTTTAAGTAATATCTATCACTTCCTCCTTATTGAGTTATTTCTTTAAACAATATAAGTTTTTTTGATGCGATGTGTCTGAACTGAGGACTTTAGGTTCTTTATTGTTCTCCATTTTGATGAAAAAAATTGAATTGGGGTCTGTTATATTGAATTTTGTTCAGTAAATATACTGAAATCATATTTTTGTTAGAAACTATCAATAAATCCAGTATAAGAAAAGTAATAAGATACAAATATGAACAGGACCTTTGCAAAGGAAATATTACAAAGAGAGTGTGCCCAGAAAATATATTAGGGAATGTGTTTTTTCCCTTGTGCTAGGAGAAATACAGAAAGAAGGACATGAAACTGTGTTATTTTTAATACAGATTCCGTGCTTGAAATAAAAACAATTCTAACCACTATATCACATGGTTCAATAAAATCATTTTTCCAGCATTGCAGGGTAAAAAATACCTCAGGAACAAAGCTAAATCTTTTTTTCTACATCAAGATAACTTACTAAAAAGACATCCTACTTGATAAATAATTGACTTCCCAGATTATGAAAATTCTGAATTTTTTGCTGTCCGTGTTCTAATGGAAGGCATATAACAGTCTCAATTCTTTCTTAAAATCAGCTTCAATAGCATATATGGCTAAATCATCTATATTCAGAACTCCATTATATTCTATCAGTAATATTCTAGGAGAAAGGTACAAGGGCTTAACAAAATCTAATTTATTGTGGATAGATCTTTTGATGCAATAGATGGTGTTTATTTTCTCTGGTTTTAGTGATGTTGGGGGGGTCAAGAGAAAAAATCGAACATGTTGAATGTATTTTTTTCTTCACTTGTTAATTGAATTAATACTGTGGGAAAGGAATGACACTGTAAACTAACCTAACTTGAGGCGACTTCATTCTGTGAAGAGTCATAATTTGCTTAGTAACCTCTCCTTCTGTCATATGAAGTCAGAAACTGGGTGTTGGTCACTTGGGTGCTAAAAGCTTCCGTAGTGTCTTCACTTTTATATGTCATCAGGGAAACAAGCACCTTAGGCCCAGAAAACTGTAATGCTATTCCCTATTAGTTTAGACCTTTGACCAGTGATATATCTACTTGGATATCAGTGGCCGTTGTTAAATAACTTTCCAATAAATAAAATGTGAAAAGAAAAAAATTGTAATTCAGTATTTGCAGCTTGTCTTAAGGTTTTAAAACTTGTTCTAATAAAATTAAATGTGTGCACTTTTGAAGTCTTATCTAATCACTCTCTTGAAAATCTTTGTGACTTAATGTTGGAGCCACTATGCCTTTTGGCAAAGAGGACTGGCAATTAAGCTTTTTGTACCCAGCATTCAAATTTGAGAATGTCACTTTATTACTTTGATTTTTAATTATGGACCATGTCAGCAGAAAGACTTCCATTGAGTGCAGTAAAAGAAAAAAAAAAAAAAACGCTTCTTTCCTGGAAATGGCAGTCAATGAAGAGAAAAGCAGCATTCCTAGAAATGTATAATTTATGAGTGAAGCAGGAGGCTCCCGTGGGCTATCATAAAGGTAGTTTTAAACAAGCATGGAGACTTGTGGGAGTATTCATATGGCTGGGTGCCTTTGGCAGCAAAGTTTTGTCTTCTGATGCTGGGGAGCAGCCCAACCACTTCAAACTTTGTCAGCTGAGCTCTGGAAGAAATGCAATTAATTATGTGTCTACACTATAGAAGGGCTAACTCATCTTTTTAACAGAGCAAGAACTTTGTTGCTCTTAAGAAAAATTAAAGCTCGTTATGATGGGCCATTTTCCCAAAGTAGGAGCATTCTAGCTTTGCGTTAAAAACTTTAATCTCGCGTAATTTAGAGGCAGCCACATTGCCTACATTGCATAACTCCAGGGACCCCTTTCATATGATATGCTATGGAGTTGTGCTCTTGGGGGTCATTTTCATAAAATACAGTGGGAATAGTGCCCCCTAGTGTTGTGGAACTCAGAGGCTCCTGTGAAAATCATTATTGAATGATCTCTATGTTTCTTTTCCATAAAGGAGAGAAGAGAAATGGGAAGAGAGAGGAGAACCATTGGGTTCCATTTTTCTCCCTCAAGCGCTGCCCCTAACTTTTTCCCACTACATGTGGACTTTTCCAGACCGCTGTGGAGAAGAACTTATTACCAGTCCATATCTTCCTAAATGAGGGAGTGGGAGAATGGGAGCCCCCCGGCTGCATTCTGGGGTTCTCTCATTTTGACCTCTTTCATGTAGTCAGAGAACAGTGGGGTGGTAAATCAGACCAGCATTTCTCTATGTGTCTGAGTGGCTGCACTGCTTTAGAGATGAGACTCAGAAGCCAAATGGACGCACATATATCCTCTCAAGGTGACTCTTTTGGACTCAGATAGAAGCTTTCTTACCCTCAGGGAGACATATTTAGGCCAGAAAAATCTGGTTCCTAGCATAAAGGTTTGGATTACAGTGAAAGAATTAGTTCATTATTTGAAAAGATTGTTACCTAAGGAAATGTGACAACTGGCTTAAAACCCAAATCCATTATGTTTAAACTTCTGGTTGAAAAGAGAAGCCACAGGGGAAAAAGCGTGGGAGGCAGATCAGAAGAATCGACCTTCTTGGCCTTTATTTTCCTTATCTGTAAAATGGAGTGACTGGATTAGATTTTATCTTGAGTTATGAAACATGTTGAAAGCAATTGGAAGTGAGTAATAGTCAAAGTATAGAAGTTTGTGAATTTTAGTTTTATCTGAAAAATAAATTAGAACAATTTTGCATTCACTGTTAATTATGCTTTCTTGAGTGGGGAAGACATAATGGTGAGTTATAGTCAATGCCCTGGGGATGGAAATGTGTCAGCCATGAGAGTATCATCTACTAAGGATGTGGCAGGGTGAACAGAGTTGAGAACCGCTGAACCAGAAGACCCCAAGGCACCTCCCATCTGTGACAATCAGTGGGCACAGGTCAGTTCCTAGACACACCTGTACATGAAGTAAATTCATCTTTGGTATTTCCCTGCTCTGCCTTTCTGGCATTTCGCCTGCCCTTTCCACGTATGTCTACGCTATCACTCCTGTCTCTATCCTCAGCCCTCACCTTGCCCTTGCCTCTTTTTTCCCTCAAAGTGAAATTGACCTATTCCCTGTGGTCTACTGCAGGCCAGTTTTGTCAGGTGTAATTCATGTAACCCTGAGAGTGCTCAGGATTATTTTGGCTAGTATCTGCACAAATATTTGAAATGTAATAGTTAAGTATTTATTCTAAATTGTATTAAAAACATAATTTGTACATCACAATCATGATTCTGGGATATTATTGCTTAGGGCAATAGGGCTTAGGGCCAGGCTGGATTTTTTCAAAATAAGTCAATTTAAATAAAATATTGAGTATGTAATAGTATAATGATACCAAATATGAAAGAAATCATGAAGGTGGCACATCAAGGACTGAAACTGGGAAACTTTGGATAGATTAATTTTTGCTAAAGAATTAGAAAATCACTTAGTGAGCTTTACTCTCACTTCAAGTAACAGTAAATCACAACATAACAGTGGCCTTAAATGATAGAAATGGGAACTACTTGCTATGGAAACTCCAATGATACTATGGACGTTCGATTTACCTTTGTGTGATAATTCCAGTGTTCCTGTCTATTATGTCTGCTAGCTCTTTCTGACGGTGTCCTGGTTTCTCGTGTGGTCTGTGATTATTATTATTATTATTTTCCTATGAGCTCTTACTCCTTAGGTAATTCTTTGGGAATTTCTTTGAGATTCGGTTTGAAGGACAACTCTCCCCCACCCCCCTTTCTTTAGGTTCCTTGGGTGAACTACCCCTTCAGAACTACTTTAAACTGAATTCTAGGCTTGAGCGTTTTCCAGACCTCTAAGCTAATGTGAATTTGGGCTATAAACCTTTCTGAGGGCCAGCTTTTAGTTATGAATTATCACGGGGGTTTCTCGCTACCCTCCTCCACTCAGTGCCAGGTTTGAGAAAGGCAGTTTTCTTGCTCTCCTTTCCTAGGATGGGTTGGTGTCTGGTTCACCCTCAGTCAGGAACTTTGTCCGTCATCCCCCATGTCCCTTAAGGTCGTGACATTTCCAAGCCCCAAGTCATGTGGCTCAGTAAATGCTTCATGGTGGAGGTTGACTTCAGGGCCTCACGTACTTCTCTGGATTTCTGCTTTATTAATTAATTTTTGGTCTCTAAATATTCCTTACTTATTTTACTTACTTTTGATGCATTAAAAAAATTTATAAAAGAGCTCTCTTAGATGGTTGGGGGGAAAGTAAATTGGTACAATCACTTTGGGAAATTGTCGGTCAGTGGAGGCTAAGGCTAAACCTAGCACATATTATGTATGACCCAATAATTGTGTTCTAAGCTATATAACCAACAGAAATACACATACACATTCTCCAAGAGACATTTATAGCGATGTTCATAGCAGCCTGTTCACAATGACCTTAAAACAAGAAATTACACAAATCCCCATCAACAGGAGAATGGCTAAATAAATTGTGGCATAGAGATACTATGTATAGTATTTACACTACTCTACAGAGATTGGGGATGAACAAACCGCAATTCCATGCAGTAACATGAATGTATCTCACAAGCATAACTAAAGAATCCAGACACAAAAGAGGACATACCGTGTGCTTTTGTTTATGTATAATTCACACCAGCAAACTAATCTCTGCTGTTAGAAGTCAAGGTGGGGATTACTTTTGGAGGATTAGTAACTGAAAGGGAGCCCAAGAGAGGCTTCTGCGGCAATGATACTTTGTTGTTTCTTATTTTGGGTACTGGTGACACAGGTCTGTACTGTTTGTGAAAATTCGTTGAGCGGTATACCTAAGATATCTGCATTTTTCTAAATATCTATCATACTTTTCTGAAAAGGAAAAATACTTGATACATTGTTTTGAACTCTTTCTAGTGAGAAGAGTGATCAGAGTAAGTGGTTTGCCATACGTCAGGTAATGAAAGCAGACAGAGTTTGTTTGGCTTGCCATTCTGTCTCCAGCATCTAGCACCATACTTGGCCCATAGTAAGTACTCAGTAAACATTTGTAGAAGCCATATATTGGAATTAAATTTAATTTTTTTATTTTGAGGAAGATTGACCCTGAGCTAACATCTGCCACCAGTCCTCCTCTTTTTGCTGAGGAAGATTGGCCCTGAGCTAACATCTATGCCCATCTTCCTCTACTTTATATGTGGGACGCCTGCCACAGCATGGCTTGATAAGTGGTGCTAGATCTGCGCCCACGATCCGAACCAGCAAACTCATGGCTGCTGAAGTGGAGTGCAGGAACTTAACTGCCATGCCACTGGGCCAGCCCCTGGAATTCAATTTTTTTAAACACACAATTACCAGTTGACCAAGTTTCTTCTTTAAAAAAAGAAAAACCCAGGAAATAACGGATATGTACCTTCAGAAATAATTGTCTTACTCCAGAAAATGTGGGCTGAACAGATTATACGACTTTATTCACTCTCAGAAACTTACGGGAGCGAGTGAGGGAGGCTCAAATTGTTTCTCAATTTAAAAGAGAACAGAATGCTCCCAGGATTTGGGGATGGATGAGAGAAATTCTTAAGTAAGTTCTTTTTATTTTGGATGTTTTGCTCTTTGAGATGTCAATTCCTTGAACAAAGAGTAAAAGTAATTTCCCTAATGGGAAGAAATGGAAAAAAAGAGTCTTTAGAAAAGTTCAAATTGTATTTAGACTTGAAGGACATTTCACTTGAGGAAGTTAAAGCTTATAACGGAAAAATGTTCTGACTCTGCAGGGAAACCTCAGTCAGGAGCTGTGACCTTGACCAAGCCTGCCATCCTCTGTTTCCAGTTTTCTCATTTGCAAAATGTGAAACGAGGGCTAGGTTTCTTTCAAAACTGAAGTCCTATAATTGTGCAATTTCATCTGTCAATCTCTAAAAATCAAGAACCAGTTCAAGAGGCAAAGTTTTATTTAGGATCAAAGAATTGCAATTCAGGGAGCACAGATTCAGGTAGGCACCCAAATAGTGTCCCAATTCCAGGAGAGAGGCTCAGGGTTTTTATGGGGAAAAGGGAGGCCGATGAGGAGAGTTGTATTAAGGAAGAGTACATGGATGCTAGACAAGTTGCGGCCAGGTTTGTACTTCATAGACTGGCTTGAGATTGGGTCATCAGGCAAAAGGCTAGACTTTTACTTCCTCGATTGGTTAGTAATTTGGTCATTGGCAAAGTCTAATTTCATCAGTCCTTACAAACAGGACATTCTCATTCTTACTGACTTTTTGGAACGTTGGCAGCTTGGTCTAGTTTTGAAGAGAAAGAAAACAAAACTTGCAGGGTAATTCCTTTGAAAGGCTACTCTGCTCTATTTTAATATGGCTCCACTCATGTCATCTTCCACACATCTCATTGTAGGAAAAATTGAATTACTTTAAATATGTGAATTATAAATCATTAAAAAGAAAAGGTGGTTTTGCTCACTCAAAAATAACAAAATACAATATGATTATGATAAATTTCTTGTTGCTTAGGAGAGGTCTTTTAAAGGGGCTTGATTAAGGATTAAAGAGCATTTGAAATTGGAATATTAATTGTCTCAATTTTCCTCTGCATTTTGGTAGGTACCATCGTGGCAGAGCCTGAGCCTGTCTCCTCCTCTTCCTGGGCACAGAGCTAGACTCGATTTCCTCTCCTTTATAGGGAGGTGCGGTCATATGAGCTCTGGCTGATGGAGAGTTAGCAGAATTGATACACACCGCTTCCAGGCTTGGCCCATGAACGCCTCCCACCCAGGCTCACCCAGGCTTTCCCTTCGGCCGCAGCCTCATAACCTTAGAAACCACATGTAGAAGAAGACAAGGCCACAAGGTGAAGGGGTTTCAGCCCTGAATTGTCACTTGGAGGAGAGCTTCTGATCAATCAGGAGCACCTGTTTTGGTCTTTCCATGAACAGGAAATAAATATCTGTCATATTTGATTGAGTGTATGGTTCAAGTTTACAACTACTAATGTACGTTTAACTAAACAAACCCTCACAAAATACGTCTTAAAAAGAGAAACTGCAGATTGAAGAAAATTCTAATTCTTAGTTTGTGAAAATTCATTGACCTGTACACTTAAGATACCTGCATTTTTTGAATATATGCTTTTTTCTAGAAAGGAAAAATACGTTACATTTTTGACTTCTGCAAGCAAAGTAAATAATAAGTAAATAGAACTGACATTTCTCCTACTCATAATATTTCTATAAAGAACAGGTTTGCTAACAAGATAAAGTATTGCCCTCCCAATGTTGTCCAGGAACTGGACCAATCCTTACAATATTGGTGTTAGGAAGGCAGCAGGGTATGGCCAACGGGCAGGACTTTGGATTCAAGTTAGGCTGAGTTCAAGTCCTGGTTTTACCACCCAGTGCCATGATTTTCTCCTCTATAAGATGTAACTAATAACATGCAGCTGGTTAGGTTACAGTAAAACAGAGTGGCTAAAAGCATGGAGTTGGGGTTAGGCTTCTGAGAGTTGAGTCCTGGCTCTGCCGTGTACTGGCTTGGATGAGATGCTGAAATTCATTGTGTTCAGTGTCTTCATCTAGAAGATGAGGATAATGGTACATAGCTTGGAGAGTGAGAATGAAATGAGTTAACACCTGTAAAGTGCTTAGAACAGTGCCTGCCACAAAGATGTGTGTATATGTTTATTTCATTGTCATTGTTGCAAGGATTAACTAGAATATGGACAGAAATTCCCCCACAGTGTAGACACTTGTTAAATGACAATAGTGCATTATTCAAAGTTGCTTGGCAATACTTGTTTGTACATAAAAATGACAGAATCTTAGTTTGACACTTTCCACATGCACAATATCTTATGATGCAGAAATTTCATTTTAACCCATTTCGGTTTATTCAATATGTGCTGGTCCGATGTGAAATAATTTGATTCCATGATTTAACAGGTTATTGCATTGAAAAAATATATAGGATATAAAAAGAAATCTGTCTTCTCCAAGACGAAGAGTTGAGGGCTTATGTGTCATGTTTTCCTACTCATATTTACCTGTACACCAAGCCCTGTGCACTGAACTCTTATATTAAGGCCAGACATGCTTGCCCCTTAGCTAGGAAAATTGATAAAATCATCTTTCAGATAGGATAGACTTCCTTTTTTATTGTGCCATATATTAGAAAATATTTTTAAGCTTGCACCCTCAAAATAAGTATATATTTACTTATAAATAATATAGACTTAGTATTCATATATGTAATTAGACATATTTATATACTATACACTACTATTCTTGTATAGTATTGAATTATAATACATACACAAAAGTAAAAATTTTAGCATGGTGAAATAAAGGAAACCTATGGTTTAAAATGCCTTATTTTTTTTTTTAAGTTATGCTTTTTTTTTGGTGAGGAAGATTGGCCCTGAGGTAACATCTGTTGCCAATTTTTTCATTTCTTTTTTCTCCCCAAAGCCCCAGTAATAGTTGTATATCCTAGTTGTAGGTCCTTCTAGTTCCACTACGTGGGATGCTGCCTCAGCACGGCTTGGTGAGTGGTGCCATGTCCACGCCCAGGATCCAAACCAGCAAACCCCAGGCTGCTGAAGCAGAGCGTGCAAACTTAACTGCTTGGCCACTGGGCTGGCCCCTAAAATGTATTCCTAATTGTGATGGCTTAATACTATCATTAGCCAATGTCTCAAGGCTGAATATAATTCTTGGAGTGATGTTGATTGTTAATGAGAGTGTATGGTAACCATATTTTAAAAAGGATAATTTCAAAATTGTTTAGCTGACATTTCAGATCTCATTAGATCATCTTTTTTATTTTTTAAAACTCATAGCTGATGAGTCTTTCTAGGAGTAGAAGTGTAAGTTCTGTCATCTTCAATTTTTTTGTGCTTGCTTCATTTGTATGATTTCAGTTTGTGATTTCTCCTTTTTTTTTTTGGTGAGGAAGATTCGCCACAAGCTAACATCTGTTGCCAATCTTCCTGTTTTTTGCTTGAGGAAGATTCGCCCTGAGCTAACATCTGTGCCAATCTTCCTCTATTTTGTATGTGGGTCGCCACCACAGCATGGCTGACAAGTGTTATAGGTGCACACCTGGGATCCGAACCTGTGAACCCAGGCTGCCAAAGCAAAGCATGCCAAACTTAACCACTAGGCCACAGGGCAGGCCCCCATGATTTCTCCTTTTAAGCTACATTTTCTAGTTTAGTTAAAACTAGGAAATATAATTCCTAATCCTTTAAACTGGGCACATGCTAAATTGCCATATGCGTCAATGTGCCACCAGCAACAATCACGGGCAGAACCCTATAGATGCTCCTGCCTTTTCCGTGGAAGAGGCCTGTTGGACACACGAATCTCTGACAGAGGGACTGAATGAAGGCAGCAATGTCAGTCCATATTTTACATGTTACCTAAGTTTCTGACTTTTAAAGCTAAAAATGTAAATACAAGCAGAAGTTCTAATATTTTCTTCCTGCACATCCAAAGGATCACGTGGGACCCTCACCTCACTTCTGTCGGCACATGGTGTAGACCACCCTGTTTCATTCTCTTGCAACATACCGGCTAAGGAAGTAGTTGAATATTTTTCTTCCATGCCAGAGAATATCATTCTTCCATCTCTGGCAGATCTGAAGAAGTTTTCTTTCCTAATGGGAAAGAGAATTTTACCTTCTGTAATGATGACACCTGCAGTAGAAACTTTAGCCATGGAATAAGGGAGAACTGAGCAGCAGATTTAAAGCCTGACCTTGGGAGGTTGGCGAGTATAGCGATGAAGAACCTGGCCTTGGGCATCAGTCTGACCTTGGTCCGAGTGCCCGCTCTATTGCTTACAAATTGTGTGAACTTGAGGTAAGTTAATCAATCTGAACCTCGATTTCGCTATCTGAAAAAAGTGATAATATCTACTGCATTAGTTGGGATATATGTTACGTTACTGTAAAAAAAAAAAGAGAGAGAGAGATTTCAAACTACAGTGGGTTTAAAAGACACAATTTTATCTGTTTTTCACGTAAAAGTTTATGTACACTGGTATCCCATCTCATGATCAAAGGGTTATTTCGGTTATTGCCATTACGTCTGATTCCAGCCAGAAGGAGGGAAAAAAAGAGAAGGTTTACTACTTTTCTTTTAAGGGCATGGCTTGGAATCTGTTTAAATCCCATTGGCTAGACCTTAGCTGCATGGCCACACTAACTGCAAAGGATCATGGAAAATGTAGTATTTGCAGATGGCCATGTGCCTGGGTCCAGGTCCTATTACTAAAGGAAGACAGGGAAAATGGTTAGAGGGCACAACTAGCCATCTCTGGAATACCTGCCTCTCAGGAAAGTTGCAGGAACTAAAAGACATCATTTAGCACAGAATTGGGCCTATGGCTAAACAACAAACCCAAAGATCACTATTATTATTAATCTCTGAGTCTTTTGTTTTCTCTTAAGCAAAATGAATTTTGATTGATTGTTCCATTCTGTAAACAGGCATTGAGTACTGATCTTGTGGCAAGAGCGTCCTACCTGTCTCACCAGGTTGTAAATATGGAAACAATAGTAACATCAGCGGATGGACTCTGAAAAGTCGAGATATGTTTATATGTATATAATTATTATTCACTTGCTAGGGATCGTTCTTCTTATTCTCATGTTGGGGTCTTCTGAGAGCCTTGTATCACAACTAGAAAAAAGAGGAAAAATTCTACTATTTTTACCAAAAATTTGAAAAATAAAGATACCAGGAAAAATAGGCTGATGGGGAGAGCTCCTTGATGGTCTGAGGTTGAGAAGCAATATAGCAAAATGGGAAAGGCCTGGACTGTGGAGCCACACAGACCTTGTATATTAGTCAACTCATGCTGTGATAACTCCCCAAGTTAGTATTTTACAACAATATTTCTTATTCCCAGATCTGTGGGTTGGCAGTTGGCTCTGCCAGGCTCTCTCAGGTTTGTTCCATATATCTTTTCGTTCTGGTACCTCTGTCTAGCGCGTGTTCTTGTGGCAGATGGCAGTAGCTCAGGAGGTCAAGCTGTATCAGGCTGCATTTGCAGCCTCTATTTTTTTTCCCACTTTCATTGAGCTATGATTGACACATAACATTGTGTAAGTTTAAGGTGTACGACATGTTGATTTGATACATGTATATATTGGAAAACAATTACACCATGGCATTAGCTACTACCTCCATCCTGTCACATAGTTAACCATTTCTTTTTTGTGGTGAGAACATTTAAGATCTACTGTGTTGTAACATTTAAATATATGATATAGTATTATTGGCTATAATCACCATGCTGTACATTAGATCTCTAAACGTGTTAGTCTTTTTTTATTTTATTTATTTATTTATTTATTTATTTATTTTGAGGAAGATTAGCCCTGAGCTAACGTCTGCAACCAATCCTCCTCTTTTTGCTGAGGAAGACTGGCCCTGTGCTAACATCCGTGCCCATCTTCCTCTACTTTATACATGGGATGCCTACCACAACGTGGCCTGCCAAGTGGTGCTATGTCTGCACCCAGTATCCAAACCGGTGAACCTTGGGCTGCTGAAGCAGAACGTGCGCACTTAACCGCTGCGCCACCGGGCCGGCCCTAAACTTGTTAATCTTATAACTAGAAGTTTGTACCCTTTGACCAATGTCTACTCATTTCCACCCCTGCATCCCCTGTGTTTCTCTGAGTTTGACTTTTTTAGATTCCACATATATGCGATATCATACAGTATTTGTCTTTCTTATTTAAGTTAGCATAATGCCCTCAAACTTCATCCACATCATCCCAAATGGTAGGATTTCCTTCTTTCTTATGGCTGAATAATATTCCATTGTATATAATACCACATCTTCTTTATCCATTCACTCACTGATGGACACCTAGGTTGTTTCCATATCTTGGCTGTTGTGAGTAATGCTGCAGTGAACACGGAAGTGCAGCTATCTCTATGAGATTGGAGACTGGATGGCCTATCCACTCAACATCCTGTTGACTAAAGCAAGTCGTATAGCCAAGTCCAAAGTCTATAGCCATGGAGAAATATTTTCCATCATATGAGTAAGCGTTTCGAGGGCAGGAAATGAATAAATAGTTGTGAACAAATAATACAGTCTATGACACCTGAGTTTGAATTCTTAACTACCTGTGTGACCAAGGGCAAGTCATTTAGCCTTCCTGAGCCCCATTTATAAATAGGGATAATATGCATAGTCCACAAGAGTATACTTATTAAATGAGATAATCTCTATAAAGCAGAGTTCCTAACGGCATGCAACAAATGGATTATATGTGTCTTATGATACTGTGCTTTTCAGCCCACAGACCAATTGGGTGAGGCATAGGGCTTCCAGATCCTCAGCCAGTGGGCTTCTGCCACAAGCAGCCTTGCCTGTGTGCTGGCTACACAAATAGTATCATTTTCTGTGTTGCCATGTTATGAAAAACATTAGGAAGCACTGGAAAATAAAGCACCTAGATGGTGCCTGGCACTTGGTAAGTTTTAAACCAGAAGCAGCTGTCATTACTGAGAGACGGAGAGGGGCAGGGAGGCAGTTTTGAAGGCAATGAAGGCATCAGTTGGAATCACTGACAGAAAAGAATTTCCCCTCACAGCAGCTTCAAGAAAACTCCACTTGATGCTTTGCTGGTTTCCTTTCTGTGACCCCATAGGGGTCATGACCCCCCTGCAATTTGAGAAATCCTGGGACAGAGGATGCAGAAGACAATGTCCAGAGCCCATGCTCTGTGTGACCAGAGTTGAAAGTTGAATCTAAAAATATGTCTTGCTATAGAACACCAATTGTGGCTGTTTCTATAGTCCTTCTGGAGCTTATTACAAATCTACCCCAGAAGAAATTCTTGGAATTGTGCTCGTCTGTGAGTTGCTGGGAAGACACAGCGCCATTCTTGGTCTGGCATTTGGTCAAGCTTACTTGCAGTGGTCTGAAGTGGGAGCTTCTCTCTGCCTCTCCGGAGTCTGAGAGTGTGAAGCCAATGCTCTGGGTCTCTCTCAGTCGGAATATATCCTGACTCCTGAGATAGTCTCCTCTCACTACAGTAGAGATGAATATTCTCAGTGTAGACCAAAACCCTAGGGTAACAGCTTAAGTCATTGAAAAAGTTGCTAGTCCTCAGGCTGGTTACACTGCTAGACAAAGCAGACCTCCACTGGCCACAGAGATATTGTCTATTATTTCATTCTTATGTTTCCCCATTACCCAGCATAGGTGTAGTCAGGGTCTAGTGTCCTGAAACAAATGTAGGAGTTGAGTAGATCAGCATTGAGGACTGGGGTTTTTAAACTGGAAAAGTTTGATCCAATATTCATGTTGTTCTGGAAACTCAGCTTCAACACATAAAGTGATTTCCATAACATGACCATTGGTTTGCTTAACATGGATTTAACCTTCTTTTATTCATAACTTCAACAGACATTTATTGAAAGCCTTTTATGTGTGAGATGTTAGAGGTACAACAATAAATAAGGCGTAGACTTTGGTCTCCAGGAGCTTCCATAGTGGGAATAGAGTTTTAACTAAAATAAACATTATTCTGAAATTTCACATTAGCCACTACTCTTCTACTATCTTGCACTGAATAGAAAAAATTGCATAAAAATTCTTTGGTAATTAAACAGTACTTTAAATACACATTTTAAAGGTGTTCTTAACTAAGTAAATCCCTCTTTCCAAACTCGTGAGTCATAATGTGAGTCTCCCTTTAGCTTCTGTGGAGGAAGAAAAACCACTTGGTCAGCAGCGTTGTTAAGGGAGCTGGGAAATGGCCATTCTCATGTACTGCTGATAGGGCCGAAGGGCCTAAATTGGTTGGGGCTTTCGGGAATGGCAATCTGGCAATATGTAAATGCCCTACAACGGGAGAGTCTTTAAATAAATTATGGAACATCCATACAAGGGAATACTATGTGAACCATAAAAATGATGCTCTAGATAAATAATGAAATATGTCATTGAGCGAGAAAAGTACAAAACAGCAGACACCGTATGACCCCAATTTTATGTGTGTGGGTATGTGTGCATGTAAATATCTACATACATAGAAAAAACTTGGAAAAAAATAATGCTGATATGTTAAAGGTGGTTATTTCTGAGTCTGCAGGTTACAGATGATTTTTAATTTGGAGAGTGGTTTTCAGCATTTTTTTGAATTTTCTACAAAGAACACGTATTACTATCATAATCAGAGGTGGGTTGGGGAGAGTTTGCAATTTTTGTTTGGTTTGTTTTTTAAGAAATGAAAAACGTCTGAATCAAGTCATGTCCATTCCGTGGGGGAAAAATGATTCCAAGTAAAAACATTTACATTATGGGGCAGAATTAAAGATATAAGCTCAGGTAGCTGGTGAGATTTCTACTGATATAGAATTTTCCAACTAGGCCTGTTGAAGAGGCAGCTTCAATTTTTCATTTGTGCACACAATACAATAATGGAAATTTTGCACACTCTCAGGGAGAAGAAGAGCTCAGCTCTCTTAGGCAAATTATGCCGTCTTTGGCGATTTTTCATTAGAAATCTGGAATAGAGGCCGCTGGAAGGACTACTTGCTGGAACGCTATCCAGAGTTAGGCCTGGGTTAGGGCTGATGCTGGAGTTGGCTCATGTCTCCCCTCACTTCAGCTGTTGAATTGATGGTGTTTGAGAGGGCTGATCGCTAATTTTAGATGTCTAAAGAAATGTTGATTCTTTTATTTTAAGTACTGTGTCTTTAAAAAAAATCATTGTTTATTTTAAATATACTTGAAAAAATAGAAAATTATGGAACAAACACCAGTTTATAAATTACCTTATTTTTCTTCTGCTTTTTCCCTCCCCTCCAATGTAAATATCATAGATACAATTGAAGTCATCTTTGAACCTTCTCCCCTATCCCATTTCCCCGCCTTCCTCCTTAGAAGGGACCACACTAATTATTTCAGTGTTCATCATTCCATTGCACGTGTTCATAATTTCTCTACATATTTTGTACCAATAAACATATCAACTTTTTTTCCCTAAACGTTTTCTAGACTTTTTTGGGGTATTTTTTTCTAGACTCCTGCAATTTGTTGTTTTTGGTTCTTGTTTCTGAGATTTAGCTGTGTTGATAGATGTCACTGTAATTTATTCATTTTTACTGCTGTATAGTTTTCTGTTGTGTAAATGTACCACAAAGTATTTATCCCTTCTTTCATTGATGCACATTTAGGTTGTTTCCAATTTTGTCTCTGTTTTTGCTATTTCCAACAATGCTACAATGAACATTCGTGAACTCCTATCCTTGTCTAGGTGTATACCTAGGGGTGGCATTGCTGGGTCGTAAGCTAAGGGCATCTTCTGCCTACCTGGACAGCCAATGGCTCTTCCAGGTGTTTGTACCCGTTTACAATCCCACCATAAGTGTATGAAGTTTATTGCCATTCTTTGGAATTGCTATTCTTTACATTTTTGCCAATATGAAGGGTATGAAATGGTTTTTCATTGTTGTTTAATAAAATTCCTGTAATTAATACTGAGGCTGGCCATCTTTCCATATGTTTATTGGTCCTTCAGGTTTCCTTTCTTGTTAATGACTTTTTATATCTTTTGATCACTTTCTTAATGGGTTTTTAGTCTTTTTATTCTTGGTTTATTCTCATCATAGCTTAAAAAAATAAGAAAATGGGGGCTGGCCCCATGGCGTAGTGGCTAAGTTCAGCACACTCCACTTCAGTGGCTCGGGTTCACGGGTTTGGATCCTGGGCATGGACCTACACCAGTGATCAGCCATGCTGTGGTGGTGACCCACATACAAAATAGAGGAAGATTCGCACAGATGTTAGCTCAGAGCAAAACTTACTCAAGCAAAAAAAAAAAAAAAAAAAAGAGGAAGATTGGCAATAGAAGTTAGCTCAGGGAGATTCTTGCTCAGCAACAAAAAAATAGAAAAAACAGGAAAAAGAAATCTATCCATCCATTCAACATATTTTTTTGAATAAAAATTGGCTATTAGACACTACAAATGGAGTGTGAAAAAACTGTAGTCTTTTGCATGTAAATACTCAATTTATACTATGTTTGATGGTAAGAGGAGAAAGCTCTTCTTCAATATTACATAAGCGTTGTGTTAGAATGAATGTTTACTTCATTTGTATTTTGTTCTTAAGGTTTATTTCAGACTATTCCTAATAGAGATACAAAATTATGTGGTTACAATTATTGCTGTGTTGCCTCTTAACTGTGCAGATAAAGCTTACATTCTAGACTCTAGAATCAGAAAATAAAGGAAGATGGCCATGCTCCCCCAAGGTTATCTTGTGCTCATTATGCAGCAGCACATCTGGGGTGGTCAGGGGTACACAGAGAATGACTAATGCGTTAATAAGGCTTACATGTACCTCCCACCCCCCTATAATTTCATTCCTTTCATTAGCTTTTACCCAGCTGGTCAGAGTTGCACAAACAAAATATTGTGTAAGATCGGCCCATTGATGGTAAATTCAGAACAATTTTTGTAAAACTCTTGCCAAGTTACATACTGACCCCAGGGTCTTTAAACCAGCCAAAAATATGTTAAGCAAAAACTGAATTAAATCTATTATCACAAATTTGTGCCCCATAATCTGATGAGACTTCCAGATGTCCAGCCCGAGACCATCTGCTGAATGTCTGTGGGCACACAGTCCCAAAACATGTGCGTGGATAAGAGTAACAGACTGACAGCTTGGAGCTCTAAAACCCTGAGTGGTTCCTGCTTAGATATAAAAGCAGACCAACAGAAAACAAGTAAGAGAGGCTTTTTTTTTTTTTTTTTGAGAGTTCTCTTTTTTTACTATCATTTGCTTTCTGTTTAATTGGTCAGTTGATTTGTTCTTGGAGTCAAATGGCTTTTCCGACACATAATAATAAGACAGGCTCATTTCTCTCAAAGGCAGCGAACTGTGTGATTTCAAATATTTTAAAAAGCAATAATAAAACCGTAGGGAGGCAGTTGCTAACTTAGGCTTGGTGATGATTCTGAGTAGCACCTTTGGTTTATTATGGCATCTCTGTCTTATGGCAAGATTCTGAGAAAAAAGACTCTCGGAAGGAGCTGTATGGACAGGAGGTTTGTTGGCGGGCGGTCTTGGGAACAGCATGAGTAAGAGTAAGGGAAGCAGCGTTGGGCAGAGGGAGAAGTTGGCCTGAGAGACAGTGACAACACTGGCCTCAGCCATTCCTTTGGGGAGCTTTAGACCTTGGATGGTGTGACAATTAATTTTATGTGTTAATAAAATTTTATGTGTGATGCCCAGTTGTTTGGTCAAACACCGGGCTAGATGTTGCTGTGAAGGTATTTTTAAAGATGTGATTAACATTTAAATCAGTAGACTTTCAGTAAAACAGCTTACCTTCCATCATGTGAGGGGGCCTCATAATTTAGTTGAAGACCTTAAGAACAAAGCCTGAGGTTTCTTGAAGAAGGAGGAATTCTTCTTGAGACTACAACATAAAAACTTTGCTTGAGTTTCCAGCTTGCTGGAAATTTGACCTCAAGACTACAATATCAATTCTCACCTGAATTTCCAGCCTGACCTACAGATTTCAGACTTGACAGCCCCCACAATCATGTCTCAATTCCTTAAAATAAATTTCCTTTGCTCTCAGTCCAGGACCCTATGGGTCTATGTTAAGACTCTTCTTTTAGGGTTTGCCATAAACTGCACAAAGCATCTGTTCCTATCATAGTGTCAAGAATGGTGAATGATCTGAGATTTTATCCTACTTGCAAGCTAACAAGGTCACCTGCTACAGTTTCATGGATGCTGCTAGAAGACATGAGGCATCTGGGTCAGAGATGAAGAACAGTTTATTACTCATGGCTACAGCCACAGCCAGAGTATCAGCATTTTTGTACTGGTTCTCTGAGCCCCAATTCCTATAAGGTGATGCAAAGAGGGTTACATCACACCTGCATCCACAGTGAACTCAGATGCATTACAGTAGAGGGACCGACCCTGAGCTTAAGGAACCCAAATCTTTTATTTTTTTAATTTCTATGTTTTTAAAGATTGGCACCTGAGCTAACATCTGTTGCCAGTTTCTTTCTTTTTTCTTCTTTTCCCCAAAGCCCTCCAGTACATAGTTGTATATTCTAGTTGTAGGTCCTTCTAGTTGTCGTATGTGGGACGCTGCCTCAGCATGGCCTGACTAGCAGTGCCGTGTCCACGCCCAGGATCCAAACCAGCGAAATCCTGGGCTGCAGAAGCGGAGCATGTGAACTTAACCACTTGGCCATGGGGCTGGCCCCCCAAATCTTTTATAGTGGGCAATAAGTGTGGCTGCTCTGTGCTCTGGAGGAAGACACTATCTACACCTTCCAAGGCTGTTTGCCATATAAACATCCTTGTAAAGATAGTCCAGAACAAGGGGCAGATAGTGCCTCACACATAAGACAGGCAGAGACACAAAAGACCCAGGCAGAATTGTCTCTCAACACAAGATACCTCTAGCATATGGCCTGCCAGGTTATATGGTCCAAATGACAGACCTTCTTGCATCAGAACCTGGGTCTACTTCGGAGCCCTGTCCTGCTCTTGGTTCTACGAAAGCTGGTAGCCTTCCATGTCACTCGGTAAACTAATTGGGGTAATACTCAAATGTGTCAAATACGCTTCTTCCAGGACCCAAAAAAGCATGGCACTTTCTTCCTAAAGGTGGAGGTACAAGAGGCATACTTTGGAGAGGACTTCTCCATATATCCTGGACTACTGGACTCTTATAAAATTTATTAATGTATTAGACTTCTGAATCTTCATAGGATTTATCTTCTCCTCTCTGGAGTATATGGATCTTATGAAAGTCTCCAACATACTCGTTACTTCCTGCTTATCTAGTCTGATGAACATGATGTCATTGATACAGTGGACCAAATCGATGCTTTATGGAATTTGAAGATGGTCCATATCCCTTCGGAATATATTATGATGTAGTGCAGGAGAGTTAACACAGCCCTGGGGCAAGTCTATAAAAACATACTATTGTCCATTCCACTTGAATGCAAACAGGTTTTGGTCTTCCTTCCGTATATGGATGGAAAAGAATGCATTCTTAAAGCTGCTCCAGCAAGGATGCCATATCCGGCACAACTGTGGTTGGGCCTACTACTCGGTTGATTGTTGCCATTGTCCACCAGGAGTCATCTGGTTTTTGTAGGAAGCAGACTGGTAGTTCTTAGGGTGGCACTAATCTCTGCCATTCTTCCTGGGATGTGAAATTGTTTTTGATATTTATTTTACCTTGGCTGGGTGAGCCAGATTCACAGCTTCCATATATTCTTCCTCGCTACAATAACTCTTAGACCATTGGTCAAGTAACCCGTGTAGAGCTCTGCTAACTACCGAGTATGTCCATTGCAAATACACATTTGGGGACCAGGGAAATGACCATCAGATGAGCCTGTGAACTCAGAGGACTCACTGGAACTAGACCTAGGCCTAAATTACTTGGTTCCCATATACCCCAACTCTAAAAGGGCAGCCACGACAATGTTTCAGGTCCCCAGGTAAAGTCTACAAAATGTGGACCGTTTGTCTAACAGTTCTCAAAGATCTGGATTTTTATCTTTCACCAGTACATGGTTACATGCGTAAATGGCCATGGGTCCTTTTGGGTAAGAACTGAGGGAATCATTACTGTATACGCTTTCCATTGTGTTGCAGAGCCTTTCCTCATGGGACCTACATCTTTAGTCAATGGTTCAGGATCTGAGAACTGGCTCAGGTTCAAAATTGGGGAGGGGATCGTGACTATACATTGGGGCAGCTGCCCTTAGTCTCCTGATTATCCATCTTTGATTTCTTTTGATTATAAATCGAAATTGTATCAGCTGAGCAAAACTCTTGCTGTGGGCTGCTCATCTACCTTGCCCCTAGGTATACCATATTATATTAACCATCACTGGACCTCTCTCAGCTCAGGTCCTCCTGGCTGCCAGTCTAATCTTGCTGCTCATTATGATAACAGCACTCACTTTGCTTCTGCTTTTTAAGTGCTACTACCTGGCCCCTATTATTTTAGGATTCTGTCACCCCCAATGCTATGGATGAGCTCAGTTCTGTACCAACATCATCTACCATCTTCCCTAATCTATAAATCAGAAACTGGCAAACTACTGCCCATGTGCCAAATCCAGCCTATTGCCTGTTTTGTAAATAAAGTTTTATTGGAACTCATAGTCATACTCAGCCGTTTATGTATTGTCTTTGGCTGATTTTGTGCTACAACAGCAGAGTTGAGAAGTCGTGGCAGAGACCATATGGCTTGCAAAGCCTAAAATATTTATTCTTGGGCCCTTTATAGAAAAAGTTTGCTGTAGGGAACAGCCACCTTAGAAATGCTGGCTCTCTGTTTACTGCTGCATTGGTTATGGCTCCAGCAAAGGGGTTTCCTCTGGGCCTACCTGTGGAACATGACTAGTTGGTAGCTTATTCTATCTTGCCTGGTATGTCCTTTTCTCTGAGCCTTTGATTCACTCCTCCCCATCTTCTGCTTTCAAGTCTCCCTTTAGTGCCCCCTATTGCTAGAACCCCACAGGAGCAGCTAGAGTTTGTAGTCACTACAAAGCAGAAATGTAGTTTGCAGCAACCCAAATTAGAATTTAGAAACTGAGAAACAATAGATTAATAAAGAACCCAAAGAACAAGAATGGAAGTGAGGAGAGCAGTTTAGAAAGTTTATTGCGTTGCCCAGGAAAGGGGACGGCAGTAGAGATGAAGAGGGGAACAGGCTCGAAGCACGATTTGAAGTTTAAATTAACAGGGCTTTGTGCAGAAGGTAAGGGGAGCAGAGAGAACAGGGAACTAACCAGCTGGATGATGGTGGCATCTATGGATGTGAGGAACGCTGAAGGAGGAGCAAGTCTGTGGGTGAAGAGTTTTGTGGTGGGATTTGAGCTGGCCTTGAAGGACAAGGCGGAGAGCAGTGGGGACGGCGCTCCAGGATGGAGGAAAAGTCAACAAAAGCACAAATTTTAAAAACCCCACCACATCCTGCAATTGCGTTCAGGGGACAGCGGTCCACCAGTTTGCCTGGAGAGAGGATGTGAACAGAAAATGAGGGGGAAACTAGAAAGTAACTACTAGAAATTGAAGCCTAGGTAGCTCCAGAGCCGTTAGTACAGTGGACCCTTCGGACTTTGAATTGACCCTTAAATATTTAGCTTTTTTTTTTTTAAAAAAAACAGTTTTATTGAGATATAGTTCATATACATAAAATTCACCCATTTAAAGTAATGTCAATTACTTTGACATTGAATACAATTCAATGGTTTTTAGTATGTTCACAGAGTTGTCCAAACATCTACAATCTAATTTTAGAATATATTCCCTCCCCCAGAAAGAAACCCCAAACCCTGGGCAGTCAATCCCCATTCCTTGCTACCACTTCTAGCCCTACTTTCTGTTTCTATGGATTTACCTATTCTGGACAATTCATATAGATGGACTCGTGCAATATGTGTTCTTTCATGTCTGGCTTCTTTCACATAGTGTAATGTTTTCAAGGTTCTAAATATTTGGCTTTGAGATTCGTAAGTGTATGGCTAAAATCAGGAGGAAAATAAAATTACATTTTGACTTATTTCATCCAAAAAGTGTATTTTTTGAAAGTTTTCTTTAACATCTATTCCTTTGAGTTATCTGACACAAATGAAAACATGATGCAAAAAAATAGCATTTTAGGAGCTTTAAGAAAATGTTAACCACAAAATGGAGGGTAAGAGGAGAGGATGGGAGTCTATATTCTTCTCATATATATATATATTTTTTTTGTTTTGTTTTGTTTTTTGCTGAGGAACATTTGCCCTAAGCTAACATCTGTGCCAATCTTCCTCTATTTTGTATGTGGGTCACTGCCACAGCATGGTCACCAACAAGTGGTGTTGGTCTATGCCCAGGAACAGAACCTGGGCCGCTGAAGTGGAGCATGCCAAACTTAACCACTAGGCCATGGGGCCGGCCCCCTCAACTCATATTTTGATTGAGATGTTGCTTTTTGTGAAAATCTAAGAATTTGGACTCTAGACTTTATGTTAAGCTATTCAGTGTTTATTTGCCAACTTTTGATCAGTTGATTGAAAGTCAGACTACCTGGGTTTGATCTGCCTGGGTTTGATCCTGCCTCTGCCACATGTTTGCTATGTGAGCCTGGGCAAGGCACAACCTCTCTGTGTCTTAAAGTCTTATCTGTAATGTGAAGAAAATAAGCACCTTCCTCATAGAGTTGTTGTGAGGATTAGATGAATTAATATAGGTAAAGTATTTGGAACAGTGCCTGGCACATAGCAACACTATATTATTATTCAATGCCTTTGACATTTATGCTTAAGGAAAGTATTTACCTCTTTCTCTTCTACCCCAGACAGGTATGTGGAAGAAATGAATAATCAGGCAGCTGGAGAAATCAATTCATTTTCCTTTACAAACCTCTATTGCAGGGGATATGCTAATGTAGCAGATATTGCTATTGCCTAAACCCATATCCCTTCGCCCTCTCTTTCTGAGCACTAGAACTTGAATTCCAGGCTTGAACGAGAGACTACATTGCCAAATCTCTCTTGCAGCTAGGTATGGCTTTATAACTACCCTTTAGATGGTGAGATAAGTGGAATTGTTTTGGGGGCTTCCAAGCTGCTCAACAGTAGCTGCCTCAGCCTACAGGGGCCCCCTTTTCATCCTGCTTTCTTGTCTTCTAGCTTTCAACTCGGATGTGAAGCTGGCAGCTCTAGCAGCCATCCTCAATTAGGAAGGTACAAGCCACACTCAGAGACTAGCTGCAGAGAGACGGAGGCTGTGTCTCTGAAGACGGCATAGAACTGCTGTCTCTACCCACCTCGGATGACTTGACTCCAGAATTTGACATGAGAGTGAGATCAACTTTTTCTTGGTTAAGCCACTTGGTTAATTTCGCTTGTTTGGCATCTGCTACATGCAGCCAACCTCTCCTGACTCATAACTGCTACTTCCTGTATTCATTTATTAATTAACCGATTCTTTATTCTTTCAAATGTTTGTTGAGTCCCTACTCTGTGGAAGGCCCTGAAGAGTTAAAGGAACCTCTTGGAATATTTCCTTCTCTAGGTCACGGGGTCTCATAGAGATGACTTGTGGCTCCAACAAACCCAACTGGAAAATTATACAAAATGATTATGTTTGTGTTGCAGTATCTTCCTGCTTTTGAAAATGGAGCTCATGATCTGCAGCTTCACCCAAGTACAGAGAAAAGAATGAGGTTACACTAAAAGGACCTTTGGGGATGATAATTGTGGTATGCTGAGAGTTCTGGAAAGTTTTGATTTTTGCTTCCTGCTCCTTGGCTCTGAACTCTTCCCTGCCTTCTACCTTCGGTTAGAAATGACATCACTTCTCACTCTCACCAGCCTAAAATGAGTTGCCCTTTATCTCTACAACTATGGATGTTCCTGTGAAGCCTTCTCTCTTGAAGATGCAGGGGAAGCAGAGGCAAAAGTGTGCAAGGGAATTGTGGTAACAATAATCATATACACTCCATCTGTAAAGAAAAACCCACTGGGCAATCCACGAGGCTCATAAATCCTTTAGTTATCTCTGACAGGTCAGGCTGCTATTAATAGACATATTTGGATTAGGTTTATCTATGCAAAGGAAAACTGAGTGTCGAAGTTATAAAGCTTCAGGCACTCATTCAATAAATATTTACTGAGCATCAACTACAGACTTGGCACCAGAGATGGGGGGTGGGGCAGCAAAATCAGAATGGTCCTCGCCCTCATGTTGCTTAGAGTAGCCACAGCTCCCTTCCTTTGCCTGAGAAAGATCATTCAAATTCCCACCCCATCTTTACTTCAAATATGCATGTATATCGTGTGGAATTAGACCCTTAAAACTGGAGTTATGTGTAAAACTGCCTTGATTCAACCTTTGACCCAGGATAGTCTCATTTTTAAAAATAACGGATTTATTTTTCCAAAGAATGCCCCCACTTTACTTTACATAAGCCATGTTATATGTATTCTTATGGCAGTGTGTCACAGGTAAGATGTGAGCCTTGGAGAGTTCTATACAATTAACATTTATTTATCTCTCTAGGAAGCCCCCCCGCCAACACAAGTTAAACCTAATGCGTGACATCACTGGGCAAAAACTCAATAATCCTTTTTCTCCCCCTTCCCTTCAGACCTTCCTCACCTATTCACTGTAAATCCTGTTTGTAAGGCTGGTTTTGTTGTTGTTGTTGTTGATTATTTTGTTTTTCAATATCTGGAGTATAATTGAGATAAAATGTGGGTCACTGAATAAAAGGCCTGAGACTCGTATTTTTCCTTCAACAAGCAGTCCTTTGATCTACTTAAATTCATCAATAATAGATTAAGCGCATTACCATTTTATCTATTTTCCACAACCTCAAATCAGTCTGCAACTTAAAAAAAAAAACACAAACGAAAACCATACAGCTATATTTGTGTGTTTGTATGTCTTTCAAATAGTACGAATTTGATAGGTTGGCATTTCTTTAGAATTCTGATATGGGGGGAATTCTGTTTAATTGTTGTGATAAAAACAAAGAGAAGTTACAGAGTTGAAAAGCCAAATAAAAAGGGTTTGCTTCTCTTCTAAGGAAAGAGGACTGGAAGTTACGTCAACAGTAGTATTTTTCAGTTCACTTTGTTTCTCTTTCTCCCTCTCTGACGCCAATCTAATTTATTTTTTGCATTAAATAATTCAGCTCCTTTCCCTTTGTAACGGGCTGTATTTGGGGAGATGAAGACAAACTGCTTAGACCTTGAAAAACACATGGGCTCCTCGGGTAGATGGCATCTGCGAGGACTCAGAACTCCCTCCACATTCTAGAGGGAAAAAACAGAGCCAGGTGCATTTCTTCCCAAATCAAATTAGCTGCAAGATGCCACATCCAATTGTGGCAAATTGATGTGAGAGTTTGTGATGTCTGCAGCAGCTCTTCCAGCAAAGGTCACCATGAAAAGACACAGACACCAGGCGGGGGTGCAGCAACTTGTGCCGAAGCCTCTCTGACAATAGCAGGGAAGATGTAAAATGCAATCAGCTTTTTGAAAATTGCAAGAGAATCCAGTTGTAAGTATGTATTCTAATTGGATTTACTGTGCCATCATTTACCTCTTTAAGGATGTTAACATAACATTATGTTTAATTGAAAAAATGGGTAGTTAACTATTCAGAAGAGACTCTCCAGCCCCCCATATAAGCCACAGTCTAATCAGGCACAAAATATAGGATGCCCTAATCACATCGCCAGACAGTTTTTGCATTTCTTAAATAAAATTTGCTTATTTACCACCGAAAATTAACTAAAAATGTTGACATGTGACAAATTTGCCCATCTTGATAGTTGTTTTTAAAGATCTCCCCTGACATTAACAAGTTTACATCATGCCTTATGACATTTAATTAGTCATATTTTATTTAATTAGCGTCGTAAGACATCTAAAGCAATCCAAATGTTTTCTGAAATGCCCAAACAGGAGGCGGCAGTTCCATACATTGTGGGAGACCAGGCAAATGGCGATTCAGACCGCTCACCGGATGGTTTGCATTTTTGGCTATTATCTAGCCGAGAAATGGGAATACTTTAAGATTTCAACAAACTATTTCATGACCCTTGTCAAAATCTGTCTATAAAGTGCATATACTTTTCCTGGGGCAACTTGACCCAGGATGTGTCTCTGCTTGAAGGTAAAAATAAAGCTGTCCGCCACACCTGCGAGGCTCGTGATGTAACTGTACTTGTTGAATCATGACTGGATAAATAAGTACGTTGTCTTGGAGGAGATCATTTTATGCTATTGAAATCCTTTCTTCTCACAGCTTTCTTCTCGAATTCTCGCATACTTTCTTTTCACAACTACTGATGATTTTTAGGGCACTGAGACTCTGCTATATATGCAAGCCTTAAATATATTGAACAGTGACTGAGCACTGATTATGTGTCCAGCGTCATGCTGAGTACTCTCCGCATTTAATCCTTCTCCAAATACTAGGAGGTAGGGGCCATTATCATTCCCATTTGTTAGATGGTAAAAGTGAGGCTTAGAGATGATAACAGGTGGCAAATAAGTGACAAGTTAGGAGTCAAACCCAGAGCTTCTTGGAGCAGGTCAGTGCACCTGCAAAAAACTGCCCCGCCCCTAAGAGAGCAGCTCCTCAGCCGTGTTCACACTCAGGCTTTCTATTCTGAATCCAAAGCCTGAGCACTTAACCTGTCCACATCTCAGCCTCTCTCTTTGATGGTTAATTGTTGCTGGTCCTACTCCTTTAAAAAATATATAATTCTAAACAATTCAAAACACTATGGAATATCCATAATAAAAAGTACCCAAAAAACCCCATGATGGAAATTTTATTTCTAATTCTAGAATGTAAAGTCTGCTGCCCTCATACTGTAGCCTCGTAATGAAACCGAGTCACCTACCCTGCCCCAGTTTGTCTGCTTATAGGATTTCGTTTTAAATGCTACTGTATATCTGAATGGTGCCTCCAAACTTTATGAATTTTTTTCTGTAGAGACATGAGTTAGTTCAACTTTTTAAACTCCAGTAAGGAAAAGAATTACCTTTGTTTTATGCAGGTGAGTAAACTAAGATGTCCGAATTACGGGGACAGTGATAGGAGAAGAATGAGAAATCTACTCTCTGCCTTCAGCTGGACCATCCAAAAACCTCAGGAGAATCTTTAAAAATGCCCACACAGATCTGTTTCAGATGTGGATTGCTTATATTTGAAAGAGAGATAAATGTCACTGTAAAGCATTTACTGAACTATTCCAATGGATACGAACCCCCCATATCTGTGGTTACTCCAACCATTTCCAAACTCCCCCCTCCCCCAAATAGGGAATGCAGATGTAGGTTTTATGCTAAAATAGCAGAGCTCTAAGTGCATTAAGAAAATCATTTCAATACAGCTTTTACTAATGCAGACGATTTTTAAAATGAAACAAGGCAGATACAATAGCAGAGGCGCCACAGATTGAATAAATATCACTTGACCAATTACCAATTATCCATGCTAATGAAGGATGAGGCAGAGCCCTGATTAATTAAAACCCCAAATAAACCGAATGTTGGTTTAACCAATGATTCTTCCCCCTCTGCAAGAGCGTCTAAGGAACAACCATAAAATGACTGATCTGAATTTTACTTCCTCGCCCTTCCTCCACCTGCCCACCCTCTGACTGTGGCTCTGATGGGCAGGAAAACGGTCAAAGGGCAGACAGCTGGAGGGGACTCAAAGGGAGTAGGGGGCCCCCACAGAGTGGAGAATCTGCCCCTGGATAATTCAGAGTTGATTGGATACACAATGGCCTCCTATTGTCCACTTCTCATTTCGGATAAGGGGCCAAAGCCAAGCCTGACATAAGCAGCTCTTTCCTGGACCCTCCGCTCCTGGGCCAGCTGTGAGCATTCATGGGTGACAGCCGGGTTTGGCACATTCCTTGCTTCACTTCTCTTCCCTGCAAGTAATCAGGAATTGAGCTAGAAAACTCTGGCCATATACCAGAAGTCTAGTTGTTGTCATTTTGCAAAATCTCAGCCTGGGTCAAAAACTGGAAAGGACCGAAGGGACTGCAGGAAACATCTTCAATTGATTTATGCCGGGAGCTTCAGGCTATAGCATTTCATGGGCCTCCATTTTGTCCCTGACTTCCTCAATATCTTCCTTTCTTCCTTTACTCTCATCCTACATTCCTTGATCTGGATTCCTTCCCTCACTCCACGAATGTGTTCGAGTTCCATCTTGCCATGCTGTCCTTATCTCTACTTTGTTGGTGGCCTCACTCACCTAGCATCACGTTGTAACTGGGGTAATAGCTGGCTTTCTGATGCTCCAAGGGGCACCTTACCCAGGGTTAATATAAGCTAGCATGCAACTGTACGGTCGTATCATTTGCTAGAATATCTGAGCCCCTAGAGGGCATCTCTGCTAACCTGGCCTTCTCAGCCAACACTTAGGACTCCCCTCCACCCCCTGCCTCCTAGTGTTTCAGCAACTGAAGGATTAAAGCTGGGCACAGCAGGGAATCTACTTGGCATCCATTCTATTTGCTTGTGCCTGCCCACCAGAAAGACAGTCTGCCTCATCATCCCATAATTCAGGTGCATTCAAGGTACCTCCAGGAACCAACAAGGCCAAGTGTTTATAGACAGCAGTAGGGGAGTAAGTACAAAAGTTAAATATTTGGTCGTTTGCAGACCAGACGTTGCCCTCTCGTACTAAGAGCAGGACTCTGCCTGGTCTATGACTGCATGTGTTAGAGCCTAGTATAATTTGGGGAAGAGACTTCTACTTACTTTAGAATTTCAAAAATGGCTCACAGATCCATGCCTTTGTACATACTGCTGACTCTACCTGGAACGCCCTTCCCCACGGTGCTCACCTGGCAAGCTGCCCTCATCTTCTAAGACTCTGCTCACGTATCATCTTTTTTGCGCAGTCTCTGATGACCCTTGTCTATTCAAGGAGTCACATGCTTCCCTGTGTTCCCAGAGAGGCTTGTCCCCTTCTCTATTAGAGCACCCTGCGTTGGAGCCTTGTGTTGGAGCGATTTGTTAACCCATCTCTGTCTCCCACTAAACCAGTATTTCTCAACTTTGGCAGCACATTAGAAGTACCTGGGGAGTTTTAAGACACACCAGTAATTGGGTCTCACCCTCAGAGACCCTGATTTAATTGGGAAGAGGTGAGACCTGAGCGCTGAGAGATTTAATACTGTCCCAGGTGACTAACATGGAGTCAAATTTGAGCTCCACTGCATGAGATTGTGAGCCACCTAAGAGTCCTTATTATATCTCATTCATCTTTGTAACCTGGCACAGGGCAGGCATACAGTAGTTGCTCGTTGCATGAATGCATATCTGCATTAGTTGGCCTGGTCCTAAGTGATCATTAAGGGCCCTTTGGCAACAGCTGCCAACTTTCTGCCAATATTCATTTTCCCCTCTACGGGAAAAGCGGTAGAATTTTTAGCTGCAGGTGCAGGACTTCTTAGGAGAAAGGCCACATTCCCAGCTTCCCTTGTAGCTAGGAGAGCCCAGGAAAGCAATTCTAGTCAACGGGAGGCGAGCAGAAATAGTATGTACAATTTCTGTGTTATGCCCTTAAAAAGAAAAGTCATACCTTTCTATGCCTTCTTTTCTCCTTCCCTGCTGGCTGGAATGCTGGCCTGGTGGTGATGGGCCATCTTGGACCATGGGGACAAGAGTAACAGAATAGAAGGGACCTTTTCCTTGACCTGTGGAGCCATATGCTGGCCCTAGAGAGGGAGAGAAACTGAAGTCACTATTATCTGTGGTCTCTGTTATGGCACCCATCTGTTAGTGCCTAACTAATTTGAAAAATTTTTACTTTATTATCACAGAGCCTGATATTTGAGCTTGAAAACACTAGCAAAACTTGAACTAACTCCACTCCACTCCAGTCTTGCAGCCAACATGTCACTCCACAGGAATAATACTTACTCGGCACCCCAACACTCTTAGGCTAGTGGTCAAAATCCACGACATAGACCACAAAGCCTTGCCTCATCAGGCCATATCCTCCTCTCCAACTTTATCCTGCCCTCAGGTTCCCTTGGTCTCTCTGATTCAGTCTCATTGGTCTTCTCTTGGTTCCTCAAATGAGCCACACTCTCTTCCACCACAGGGTCATTGTATGAACTGTTCCTTCTCTCTGGAATGATCTTGCCCTATGTTTTTACCTGCTAAACTGTAACTCATCCTGCTATCCTTTAGATCTCAGCTTGATTGTCACTTCTTCAGGTCTCCCTTGACCTTTCTGACTAGGTAACCTCCATATGATACATGTTGAAACTCTCTGCATTCATCACAGCTGTGATTTTGCATTTACTGGGATGATTATCTAATTAGAAATTGTCTACATCATTAGACTATTAGCTCCACAAAGGCAAGGCCTGTGGTTGTTTTTGCTCCCCATTGATTCCCCACTGCCTAGGATAGAGCTGAGCATGTAGTAGGTGCTCAATAAATATTTGTTTATGAACAGATGAATATATGAGTAAACCCAAGAGGACAATCTTTCTCCTCCATTGCAGAACCAGGCAGAGGCAGGAGAGATGGAAAGCATATGGCTGAAACATTAAGAGAAGAGGGACCTTATCTTCGCACTCTTGCCAGAGAGCACCAGCCAGCTGTGATCTGGCTAGGGGAAAGTTAGCCAAGTGTGATCTTATGAGCCTCAATCCCAGGTTAACTTGTTCTTGCACCCTAGCCACCAGATCACAGTAGGTGGACTGGCTCAGCTCTGGGTAGCGGCATTTCTTCCTTGACCAATGAGGAATGGGAGAACATTAGGACTTACTCTTTCCTCTCCTGTTTACAGGCCCATCTGCCTAAAAGCCCCTGGTCTGAGCTCCCCTAAAGAATCATGAGCTCTGATCCAACATGGTTCCTCTCTCCTGAAATCACCTCCTCCCTCCCTCTTCCAACATATCCAAGTCCTATACTCCCTTCAAGGCCTGAGCTTGCTCTCTCTCCTTCAGGAAGGTCTGACGAGCTATGCTAACTTGGGAGTACTGTCCCCAACTTCAGGTGTTTTGTCAGGAGCATTCAATAGGCCCTCATGAAAAATTGGCTAGCAACATTAGTTATTTTTATGAACTGTTCTATTTCCCCAAATAGAATATGAACTCATTGAGGGCAGGAATATGAATCTTTTCTTCTTAACACTCAACACAGAGGGTGCTGCCTAGTAAGTATCTAGTGAAGCATGAAGTGTTTCCTTTGGATGATGGTGACGATGACATAAGGAAGTATATATTCTCTTCCAAAAGACTGTTGGCACCTTGCTAACCTGTAATCCCGTACCCCAGCGTTAGGGCAAGAATAGTGTGCACGTGGATCTTAAGAAAATATTCCACTCCAGGATAGAAAGTTAAGTCCTTTCCAGCACAACACACCATGAGGGCTCTAATTTACTCACAGACAGAGTGAAATAGCTGAGATCTGAACCACAAAATCGCCCAGGGCAGTGAAAACTCTAAGTGAATTGAAGAATTCTCTTTTAACTTTGGTTGTAGTGGAAGAAAAAAAAAATTAATCAGGTTAAAAGAGCATTAATCTTGGGTGCTAGCCCTGTGTTTTTTGTGTTTATGTGGTGCCTCAAAGCTGCCCACATCTGACTACCTGATTTATTAATCAGAGAGAAACTTATGGTTTCTTTTTGAGAAAATACTGAAGTATTTTTTTCAAAACATGGATTGGTGCGTTTGTTTGCTTTTGTCTGTCCACCCACCCTTCCTTCCATCCTTCTTACCTTCCTTCCTTCCTCCATCCTTCCGTCCCTCCCTCCCCCTTCCTTCCTTCCTTCCTTCCTTCCTTCCTTCCTTCCTTCCATTCAGTTAGCCAGCAAAGATATGTTGAGAGTTGCCCATATGCTAGGCACTATGCTAGGCATGTGACATAAGAACAAATGTTAATAATAGCAGCAACCAAAATAATGACTGATGTGTTTTTTTGTGTGTTTACCATGTGATAGATACACATGTTGCTGCATTCAATCCTGCCAACAACCCTTAACATACAGGACCATTGTATGCCTCACCTCACATATTCTTCACTCTTTTTTTATTCCAGCTGTTGCCATGACAGCCAGTTTCCTACGGGTATAACCTGGCAGTACCTTGTTTCAGCTACACCCCTTATCTCTCATTTTTCTACCCTAGGGCTTCACGGCTGATGCCAAGGACTCCACCTGTGGAACCGCTCAGCCATTCTGACATGAGCTCAGACCTGAAAATGTGACGAAATTGCCAATGGGAGATAGGTGATGGTGGATAAGTGCTCCTTCTTCCATGCCTCAAAACGACAGTTCAGAGGCCATTCTACATGGTTCCTCAGAGAGTCCCAGCAAGGTGGAGCCCCAGGTGCCCCCTGTGACTTGCTCAATAATGTATGCTTGGGTTGACTTTCTCTCCTTCCTGTTTCACTCTTCCTGGTTCTTCCTCTTATTCCCTGAGATTTCCCCCAAAATACTGCTTTTATGAGTCCTTGGTCTCAGGCCTGCTTACAAGGGGGATCTCAAGCAAAAACAATTAGTATTCACATTTTAACAGTTGAGGAATGTAGAGGTGGCCCCAAAGATATTAAGTCCTGATCTCTGGAATCTGTAAATGTTTCCTGATTTGGAAAAAGGGTCTTTGCAGTTGCAATTAAGAATATTTAGATGGGAGATTACCTTGGATTATCTGGACGGGCCCCAAATGGCATCATATTTATCCCCAGATATGATTCATGCAATGAGGCGGAGGGAGTCTGATACACACAGAATGGGGGGAGGCAGCGTGACCACAGTGGCAGATCGGAGTGATGGGGTCACAAGTCAAGGAATGCCCGTAGACACCAGAAGCTGGGAGAGGCAAGGGGAATATTCACCCCCAGAGCCTCCAAGGGGAGCGCGGCCCTGCTGACACCTTGGTTTCAGCCTGCTGACACTGACTTGCAGCTTCTGGCCTCCAGAATTATGAAAGAATAATTGTTGTTTTAAGCCATGAAGTTTTTGGTAATGTGTTACAACAGCCACAGGAAACTGATATAAAGAAACAGAGGTACACAGGACCTTAATTTGCCTAAGGTCCTACGGTTAGTAAATGGCAGAGCCAGGATTCAAACTCTGTTTGACTCCAGGGCCCAAGTTCTCAATACTTTGCTTCCCTTGCAAACAGAGAGGGCAATATTCCTGCTCGGGAGAGGAGGCAGACGACTAAACAAGGAAGCACAGCTGATGTTGGTAAGGCCTATAATGGAAGGAGGTGGGTGTCTAGAAGTTCCGGGGAGAGGAAGGCTTCCTTGGGGGAGGTCATTGCCTTGTGGCACCCAGGAAATTCTTGCGTGAGATGGACCACTACTCTGAGGGGCACACCACGCAGGTTCCTGTCAGTCAGTTTCAACCCACTATATCCTTCTTTAGTCTCTGATGCTGGCTGAGAGCCTAATCCCTACCAGGTTGCTCCAAAATATTTGTTTTGATTCTCCTACCCTGTTGCCCAGGGAGAACTTAAATAAATTTTCCATAGGGAGGCCTCCTTCAGTTCTGAAGAATTCTCTGGGTTCCTACTAAATGTCTCTGAAGCCTCAGGGAGGGAATTTATTGTAGACTCAAGGGCTCCTTGAAGGCGTGCCCTACATCAAAATACAGAGTCCACCAGACAGGGCTGAGGACCTACCAGAGGATGAGACTCCACTCTGGAATGTTAACTAAGGGACAGTAGGAAGTGGGAATGTGCACAGAAACAAGCAGGGAGCTTTGCTGGGTTTGTTTGATGGTAGATGTTAGCTCCTTACCTATGACCTCTCTAATTTGATCAAGTCGTAATAAAGCCATAAAAAATTCTAACCATTACCACTTAGCATTAAATGTTTTACTCCTCCAATATTTCTGGGGCTACTTCCTCCTTTCCCCCAATGGTTTAACCCTAAAGAAATTACTTGGGTAAGATAATGAAACAGCCCTGTTTGATCCTTCTCAGTGTACTGGGTTGGCTTTTTTTAATTCCATAAAATTTATCAAATACCTTCTGCCAAACACTGGGCAAAGTTCTGAGGATAAAGAGGTGACAGATATAATCCCTGACCTCAGGGCCCGGCCTGGTGGCCGAGTGGTTAAGTTCTCGTGCTCTGCTGCAGGCAGCCCAGTGTTTTGTCAGTGCGAATCCTGGGCGCGGACATGGCACTGCTCATCGAGCCATGCTGAGGCAGCGTCCCACATGCCACAACTAGAAGGACCCACAACTACGGATATACAACTGTGTGCCAGGGGGCTTTGGGGAGAAAAAAGGAAAAAAATAAAATCTTTAAAAAAAAACAAAAACAATCCCTGACCTCAGGGAGTTTACAGTCCAGGTGGCAAGGCAGAGGAATATACAACACTTACAAAATAATACTAAAGGCATGCACACAGTGGTATGGGAGAAGAGAGGAGGCACACCCAGCTGAGTATGGGAGCACGCAGAGAAACGAGTTCTCAGAGAAAGCCCTTGGAACAGGAGACACTGTGCTGAGTCTTAATGGAAAAGGCTAGAGTCACCCAGGTGGAGAAGGAGGATAGAGAGAGGGAGTATGGAAGGAAGACAGAGGGAAACATGTTTTAGTTAGTCCAGGATGCTATAACAAAACGCCATAGATTGGGTGGCTTAAGCAACATTTATTTCTTGTGGTATGGAGGCTGGGAAGTCCAAGATGAAGGTGCTGTCAGACGCCATGTCTGGTGAGAACCCTTTTCCTGGCTTGCTCGTGGCCGTCTTCTTGCTGTATCCTCACCTGGGAGAGAGAAGTCTCTAGTCTTTTCCTCTTCTTATAAGGGCACTAATCCCATCATGGGAGCTCTACCCCATGACCTCATCTAACTCCAACCTACCTCCCAAGGGCGCAGCCTTCAAATACCAACACATTGGGATTAGGACTCCAACATATGAATTTGAGGAGGGCACAAACATTCAGTGCATAGCACAGGTATAAAGGCAAAGACGTGAGAGGGAGAACAAGAGAGCAAGAGTGAGAGCGACGGAGAACAAGTGGGGAACGGTAGGCACCTGGTGTTATTGGAGCTCGGGCACGTGTGCATGCAGCTGGAGACATAAGCATGAAAGCCTTGTGTGCCACGTGAGAGTTAGGCTTTATTATGAATGTAATAGGGAGTCATTGAAGGATTTTAAGTCAAGAGTGACATGATCAGATTTACCTTTTAAATGATCACTGTGGCATCAGTGTGCAGAATATATTGGAGCGAGGCCTGACTGGAGACAGAGAGGCCAGTTAGGGACCTATGGCAGTGGTCCAGGTGAGAGATGATGAAATGGGGATGACAATAGGGGACAGATGCAAGAGCAATTTAGGATATAGAATCAGCAGGAGGAGCTGGCTACAGATGGGCACTGGAAGCTGAGGGAGGAGTTGAGGATGACTTCTAGATTTCCAGCTTGTGCAAGTTGGCAAATGAGTAAGAAGAAGATTTAGGGGAGAGGGGAAATAATGAATTGAGTTGAGGCTATTCTGAGTTTAAGAATATTCCCCATCAACCCAAGTGAAGATGTTTGGTAGGCAGGTTGTTCGGAAATCAGTGATAACCCTCTTCTCTTCCCAGTTAATACTCTCTTTTTGGTTATCTCACACACATCAGCTACCACCTAATTGCTGATAACTCTCAAGTCTTTAAATTCTGCCTGAACCTCTCTCCTGAGCTTCAACTTCCTGAATCCAACCACCATTCAGATATTCCTCTTGGATGTCCTATCTTGGAGGGTAAGTGACTGCATCTCATTACCAGGGAACTCTGTCTAAAGCTGTGCTGTTCAATACAGTAGCCACTAGTGCTGCTGAGTACTATTGAGGACTTGAAATGTGGCTAGTGCATAGGAGAAGATATTTGCAAAAGATGTATCTGGATAAAGGACTGTTGTCTAAGACATGCAAAGACCTCTTAAAACTCAACAATAAGAAGACAAACAACCCAATTTAAAAATGAGCAAAAGGCAGATAATTCAAAGAAGATATACAGGTGACAAATAAGCATACGAAAAATTGCTCAACATCATATGTCATTAGGGAATTGCAAATTAAAACAAGAATGAGATACCACTATGCATCTCTTAAATGGCTAAAATTTAAAACACTGACATCACCAAATCCTGATGAGGATGGGGAACAGCCAGAGCTCTCATTCATTGCTCAGGAAACGAAAAACGGTACAGCCACTTGGGAAGACAGTTTGATAGTTTCCTGCAAAATGAAACCATACAATCCAGCAATTGTGCTCCTTGGTATTTACCTAAATGAGTTGACAACTTAGGTCCACACAAAAGCCTATATGCAAATGTTTATAGTAGCTTTATTCATGATTGCCAAAACTCAGAAGCAACCAAGATGTCCTTCAGGAGGTGAATGGATACACAAACTGTGGTACACCCAGACGATGGACTATTATTCAGTGCTATAAAGAAATGAGTCATCAAACCATGAAAAGACATGAAGGAAGCTTAAATGCATATCACTAAGTGAAAGAAGCCAATCTGACAAGACTACACACTGTATGATCCAACTATATAACTTTCTGGAAAAGGCAAAACTATGGAGATAGTAAAAGAATCAGTAGTTGCTAAGGGTTAGTAGGGAGAGAGAGATGAATAGGCAGAGCACAGAGGATATTTAGAGCAATGAAACCACTATGAATGCTACTGTAATGGTGGATACGTCATTATACATTTGTCCAAGCCCATAGAATGGACAACACCAAAAGCGAACCCTTGTGTAAACTATGGACTTTGGATGATTATGATGTGATATTGTAGGTTCATCAACTGTGACAAATGCACCACTCTGGTGGGGGACGTTGATAGTAGGGGACGCTATGTATGTGTGGGGCCAGGGAGTAAAGGGAACTCTGTGTAATTTCTTCTTGATTTTGCTGTGAACCTAAAACTGCTCTAAAAATTAAAGTCTATTTTAAAAAAAATACAGCTAGTCCAAATTGAGATATGCTGTAACTATAAAATAGACCCTGAATTTCAAAGACTTGTATGAAGAAAAGGATGTAAATGTATTATTAATAATTTTTATGTTGATTACACAATAGGAAGACAATATTTGGGATATACTAAGTAAAATAATTATTAAAATATATTTACCTTCTTTATTGTTTACTTTTAAAAATGTAGCTGCCTGAAAATTTTAAGTAGAATGTGGCTTGCGTTCTATGTCTATTGGACTGTGCCGGCTTACGCTGCAGACAAGCTAGCACAAGAAACCAGGACTCCTGGCTTCTAATCCAGGATGAACCATTCATTCACCAGACATATTTGAAGTGCCTACTCTGTGATGAACAAGATAGAGATGGTCCCTGCCCTGGGAAACTTATAGTCTTTTTCTGCTGTATTATTTACATCAGTGTAAGAAACAGTTTTGGAAATTACAAAGCACCTTAACAATACAAAGAAGAATAGGAAGATAATTTCAAAATAGGAAGAAGACATGCTCTGATTTCCAGATGAGAATTAGAAATATTTGGATTCCTTGTGTGGGTAGAAAACCATGCAATCAGTCCAATAATTGCAACCAATTAAGCGACCTTGAAATGGCATTGACGTTATAGCAGAGGGTAAAAGGAAGTCTACACAAATTGTAATATCTGGCAAAATAAGCTCAAGTTGGGAATCCCTGAATTGTACATAACCAGAGGAGCTCTGTAGAGAGAGCATTGTATATCGACTAATGTTTGCTTTGGTAGTAAAAAGAGAGGTTGGATTTTAGTCAACTTTTCCTCAGCCAGTGCTGTTGGGAGATCATGGCAGGAACAGGTGGGGAAGAAGAAATAGTCAAACAAGGTCTCAAGGGAAGCTAAACCCACACATAATTGGCAGGAAATGGCAGAAGCAGCAGCCACATAGCAGACGCAGCTATGTTTTGAAAGGCAGCTTAATTTGAACACAGCCTTTGAGAGGGCAAAGGAGCTAAGGGGCAGGTGACCAGCAGCCCCAGTCTCTGAAAGGATTGAAGGGCGGAGAAAGTGGAGGCCAGGACCAAGCTTTGTGACGTGCTTGGCAAATTCTTCCCTCAAGGACCACGAGCCCCGGAAGGAGGCCTTCAAGGCCAGGCCTCTCATCTCACAGATGAAGGAGAAGGAGCAGCAGGAGGGAAGAACCAGATGCTGGCTGAGCTCCTGCCTTTTGCCAGACCTTCGGCTACTGTGGGAGCCCAAAGGGGATAAGCTGGTCTCTCTCCCCGGAGAGCAATTCCCGAGTGGGAGGAGATCCCATTTATTTGGCAGTTTCTTCCACATTGGAATCTGTCTATAAATGATTAGTTTAAAAAGTACATTGTACCATTTAAAAGCCAATTGTCATCAAATTGTCCAAACTTCTTTGTACAGTTCTGTAAAACTGGGATGGTTAGAAGAATTAATTATAAGAGAACATTTTGTACTTCAAAACAACAAAAAAAGGGAAGAAAAGGAAAAACCTATTTTGCTGCAGTGGGAATGGTTCCTTGTTATTTGTGAATTTTCCCCCAGTTCCTGCTGGAGCTGGTGTTTGTGTGGTGATTAAACAAGACGGGTATTAGAGTCTCAGGTCTCGGTTCTGACTCCAAGCGCATAACTTCCCAGTTGTGTGTTGGAGCAAGTTGCTTTACTTCATTAGGCCTATACCTCATTTGTAAAATGGAATGATGTACCTACCTTAAGAGGCTGTAAAGGGGACTGAATTAAACCATTGAGTGTGCTAAAACTCAAAGTATAGTGTCAGGAAGCTAGTAATGCTCAATGAATGGTAACTATTATTATTGTAGTTGTTTTTGTTAATATGTAGGCAAGCCTAACACCTGGATTTTTCCAAAGTTTCCCTCCCTCTCTTGCATGCATTCACACACGTATACACATATGGTGAATGAAAGTGTCAGAACCAGAACTGGGGCTGGAAAACCTTAGACCTGGGTCAATTTTCTGTCTCCCCATGCTACTCCCTGACAAAGGTCAGATCCAATTATTGAGAACTCCAAGAGACTAAAACACATTTTGCATACTTAAGGAAATAATTGCATTGAATATTACTTGAAATATGAGTGTCACTGTCTCTGACTTAGAAATTTTTTTTTTCATTTTCTCCATATTTCCTGAGTGGCAACTATGTGTAAGGCACAGCTCTAGGCCCTGGAGATACGGTGGTGGGGAAGACCAGAATCCCTGCTCTGAGGATCTTCCAAAATAAGCACAGAGTGTGATGTCAACTG
The DNA here is from genome assembly GCF_041296265.1 of Equus caballus. Classification (NCBI taxonomy): domain Eukaryota; kingdom Metazoa; phylum Chordata; class Mammalia; order Perissodactyla; family Equidae; genus Equus; species Equus caballus. The sequence continues at coordinate 91,836,778 of NC_091686.1, forward strand.
CTCCGAGAAATAAGTAAAGCAGAGACTATGGAAAGACAGGATGGGGGCTATTTTTGAAAGGACAATCAGGGAAGGCCTCTTTGGGAAATTACATGTGAACAGATGACGTTCTTGAGCATTAGGGAGTGACGAGGCAATCCATGAAAATATCTGCGGGAGGAGCGCTCAGGCAGAGATCAGCAAATGTGATGGTGGGGTAGTTCTTGTCTGTGACTTTATCTATTGAAGTGAAGTTTGCCTATGTGAATAGGGGTGTGTATATACTCCTTAGAGAATTTGCCTTGTTCATAAGGCTTTCAATAAAAGCAGAATGTGGAAGATGGTTGGTGAAAGGTGGGAGGAGAGTCTTGGGGAGCAGAGGGAAGGTTTAGGGGAATGATGAGGTGAGATCTTTAAATGACTCTATGTATCAATGGCCTCATTCTGAGGGTGTGTGACATCAGACTTTCTTAATCGTGGCACTGTTGATACTTTGGGTGGATAATTTATTGTTGGAGTTGGTGGGGGGTGAAGCTGTCTGGTGCATCATGGAATGTTTAGGAAAATCCTTGGTCTCTACCCATTTGGTACCAGTAGCATCCTTCCATTTATGACAACCCAAAATGTCTCCAGACATTGGCAAATGTCCTCTGGGGAAGCAAAATCACCCCCAGTTCAGAACCACTGGTCCACTGGTACCGGTGGAACAAGCATTTAGAATTTCTTTACTTCAAATATCTCATAATGAGAAAGAAGTTTAATCAACATTTAACTCAAATTTGATTAGGAGGTTAGCTGTGTATATCAAGGAGCCATGTGCCAAGTGCCTTTCATGAATTAGTTTATTTAATTCTCATAACAATCTGATGAAGGAAGTATCATTAGTGCTGTTTTAGATATGGGGAAACTCGGACTTCTGGAGATTGAGTGACTTGTCCAAGGTCACAAAGCTAGTGAACAACAGAGCCAGGATTCAAATCCAGGTTTGTCTGATTTCAAAGACGGTCTTTTGCCCTAGACCTGCACTGTCCAGTATGGTAGACACTAGACATATGTGGCTACTTAAATTTAAATTAATTAAAATTAAAAATTCAGTTGCACTAGTTACATTTCAACTGCTTAACAGCAACATGTGATTAGTGACAACCATATTGGACAGTGCAGATATAGCACATTTCCGTGATCACAGATAGTGATCACAGATTGGATAGTCCTGCTCTAGACCAAGTGTCCCATAAAGTGGAGGAGGCATAAGATAAATGAGTAGACACAGCCTTCATCTCCATGATGTGCATTCTTCAGGCATTAGGACTAGAGTTGGTTCCCTGCTCCTGTCTCACCACCAACTGCACCTGTCCTCCTTCCCCAGTCACCCACCATAACCTCCTTGGAGAGTTCCTGATTAGCACCTGCTACATTCTGAACCAATTCTCCCCAGAGAAGGTGGACTGCTGCTGCCTTTTGATAACGACTTTCTCTTGCTTCGATCACCTCTGAAGACTTGCACCATCTGCTTGTCATGGCCAGCTTTTCTGTAGGAAATGCTTGTAGGAGGTGGGCATGATCCTGGTGTTGTGAGGAATTTTACTTTTGTTTGCAGAAAAGGATCTTAGAGCAAGACATGAGCCTGGCTGAAGTCATCGGGAAGCCTATTTTCAGTCCCATGCAGGCAAGACGTGTACTCAAGATGGCAAGAACATAAGAGAGAGTAAACTTGCCCAAGAGCCCAAATAAAGCCAACATGGACTTACTCTCCTTCACTCTGCAAGGCAGATGTCCTCATTACCAAGTACTCTCCGCTAGTCTTGTTGAGTTCAGTCTGGACACCTCAACACGGCTTTGGTTGGCGTGTATTTTTTGCTTCCTGCATTATCAGTGCATCACTTTGTCAACTTGCCCTGGCTGAAGATGCAGCGATGGCAGGTAGGTGCTCGTTGTCCATGAGAACATGGTTACCCCATCCAAACAGGAGGAACATAGTTCCTATTAGTTACCCCACTGAGATGAACTCCTGAGGACCAGAGCAGACTCCCATTTTGGAAGCGTGATTCCTCAGGTGTTTTCTAGGTCTGGCTCCCAAGATTCAGGAAATATTCACTGAGTGCCTCCTTTGTGCCAGACTCTGTCCTAGACACTCAGTTTACAGCAGTGAACAAAAGAAATATCCCTGCCCATATGGAGCCTTCATGCCAGTGGGGAGAGTAGACATAGAAGAAAATAATTAGGTAAAATGTATAGGATGAGAGATAAGATTAGTACTATGGAGGAAAATACAATGGGGAAGAGAGTTAGGAAATGCAAGTGAGGTAGGTGAGTGGCAATGTTAAGTAGAGTGGTCAGGAATATTTCACTGAGGTGGTGAAATTTGAGTAAAAACCTAAGGAAATTGAGATGAATGAGCTATTTGGATATCTGGGAGGATCTGCTTTGCCGGCAGTGGAACAGCAATTGCCAAGGCCCTGAGGAGGTAGCAGGAACAGCAAGGAGGCTGAAATGGCTGTAGTGGAGAGAAGAAGGTGGAGGGAGTAGGAGGGGAGGTCGGAGATGTTGCAGGGGCACTAGTGCACATAGGGCCCTGAACCCTGCAATAAAACCTTGGCTTTTACTTGAGTGAGATGAGAAGCTGTTGGGCAGAGAACTGACATAAATGATCACTCTGGCTTCTGTATTGAGAGTAGATTATAGGAAAGAGTGGTGGTTTTAAAATATATGTCCACAAATGCTTTAATGCTCCTCTCTTCAAAGAGTGGAGACTAATTTCCTCCTTTTGAATGTGGTCTGGATTTAATGACTCACCTCAAGCAGTGGGCGTAATGGTGCATGACCTTGGAGATTAAACCTAAGGAGCGGTGCAGCCTCCTCCTTGCTCTCTCTCTCTCTTAGTTCACTTGCTCTGGGGGAAACCAGCTGTCATGTCATGAGGACACATGAGAAGCAGCCTATGGAGAGCCAATATGGTGAGGAACTGAGACCTCCTGCCTGTAACCAGAGATGAACTGAGGTCTTGCATGAACAGCCATGTCCATGAGCCATCTTGGAAGTGGATCCTCCAGTCGAGCCTTCAGATGACATCTTGATGCCAACCTCATGAGAGACTCTGAGCCAGAACCACCCAGCTAAGCCACTCCTGGATTCCTGACTCCCAGAAACTGTGAGATAATAAATACTTATTTTAAGCTGCTACCTTTGGGGACAATTTGCTATACAGCAAAAAATAACTAAGACAGGGAGCAAAGGCAGAAACCAAGAGACCAGCTATGAGGCCATTTCAGTAAGCCAAGTGAGGAGATGACTTGGAAATGGTGAAAAATAGATTTTCAGTCATATTGGCCATGGAGAGCAAGAAAGAAGAGTCAGGCTTTTGGCCTAAATAACAACCATCACCCCAGTTGTTCTAGCCAAAAGTATAGGGGTCATTCTTAATTTCTTTCTTTCCCTCATCCTCCACCTTCAGCCCATTGGCAAGTCTGAATGATTCTATGTCCGTAATGTATTTCTACTTCCTGCTATTGCTGCAGATACCACACTACTGGAAGCTAGCATCATCTTTCACTTAAACTTGTCCTCCCACTCTCCCGCAGCAGCCAGTGTGATATTCCAAGAACACAAATCAGATTGAGGAGCTCCTGTTCTTAAAAGTCTTCAATGGCTTTCCATTGCACTCAAAATCAAATCCAGACTTGTCATGGCTAACAAGTTCCTACATGAAGCTGGCCCCTGTCTATCTCTGACTTCATCTGATACTAGTACTCTCCTCCGTTGTTTTTCTCCAGTCGCTCTGACCTTCTGTCTGTTTCTTGATGATGCTAAATTCATTCCTGGATTAAGACATTTGCATTTGTTGTTCCCTCTGCCTGGAATACTCTTTTTCAGATATCTGCATGGCTATAACCTTCTTGTCATTTTGGTCTCATACAAATGTCATTCTTGGAGAGGCTTCCCTGAGTTCTAAAACCTAAGTAACTCCCTTCCAGTCACTTCTTGTCATTTCAGCCTTATTGGTTTTCTTCATAGCACTTACCTATCTGAAAATATCTCATCCATTTGTTTACTTATTTATTTTCAGTCTTCTCTTCTCTGGACACTTTGACCCTAACCTTAGTGCTAACCCTTATCTCTCATTTGTTACTTTATATATCCTCAGTCCCTATCACAATACGTGGCACATTGCAGGTATTTGATAAATAACTGTTGAATATATGCATGAACCAATAAATAAATGGTCTGACAGAGAAGAAAAAGCCCAGTCTCCTTTTCCACCTCCGTCTGAACTCAGGGTGGCACAGGTAATGGGGAACTCTTTTCTGTTTCGTCAAGTCCTCTCCTGTCTCATGGCCGGTCTCTCTAACTTCACAGACTTGACCCCCCCTCCCCTCAGATGACTGCTCAAATATCGCCTTCTTGGAAAGGCTTACTCTGACCGCTCTTAATCACAGAGATCCCTCCATCATTTATTCCCAGGGATTTGGGGAAATATTCCAGCTCCGTTTTCTCCTATGCCCAAAATATGGAAACTTTTTTCACTAGGTTGATGAAATTGTTAAGTACTGTGAAGCCTCTCTTAACTTAGTGCTTGAGTGAGTTGTTTCAATCATTACCCCTCCATAACAAGCCACCCCAAAATGTAGTGGCTTAAAACAGCAATTTATTTTCTTGTGATTCTACAATCCAGGCTGGGCCTCACTGGGCAGGCTGCCCTACACAGCTGGCAGTGAGCGTGGCTATAGGGTAGGAGCTCAGCTGGGAGTGTCCACAAGAGTGCCTTAATTCTCCTCCACCAGCCTCTTCATGAGGTTTAGGTTTCCGTGGCATGGTGGCTGGGTTCTAAGAGGGAGTCTTCCGAGTCTGTGAATGCAGAAGCTGCCGATCGCTTGAGACCCAGCCTTGGAAGTTACACCTTGTCAGTGGTGCTGTATTCTGTTGACAGAGTCCGTCACAGGGCCACACCAGAATCAAGGGGAGTGGATATAGACTCTACCTCTCAAAAGAGGATTGGGAAATAATTTGTGGTCATCTTTAATCCATCATCTTTAATCAATTCAGAAAGGCAATCATTTTGATTTCAACCTTTGTTGATGAAAATGTTTCTAAAAATATATTTGTTCTACAAGTAGATTATAATGGACACAGTGTCCTCAATGATTAAAGATCTCTCAGAAACTGTGTCTCTGTTGTTCATTTTGATTATTATTATCAAGTTTGGGTTCTAGTCTCAGCTCTGTCACAACCTAACAAGTTTTGTTATCTTGGGAATATCACAGAGGATTTTGACGTTCAGGTTCTTATCCGCAAAAAATAAAAAAAAAAATGAAGGAACGGAATTACATGATTTCTATTTTCATTTCCAGTTCTAAGACACCGTGACTTCATTGTTTTACGTAAAAATACAGAAGATTAGGCTACATCTGTTGTAAATACAGGACATACCTTCTATTCATAAATTTCTTGTATGAACTCGTGTTTGCTCACGATTGCGTTATTTTTCATAGAACGGAAGCAGTACGCAACATGTGGTAGACTGTTGAGGGCGGGTAATTGTTAAGTTTAGCTAATCAAGTTATGGCAGAGACTGCTATGTGTTCTCCAAAACCCATTTTCTCATCGCCCTGAACACACAGCCTAGCTGCGTTTCCCAGCCTCCCTTGCCCTTAGGTGCGGCCATGAGACTGCTCTAACCAAGGAAATGAGAGTAGAAATACTGTATATCCGTTTCCCCTGTCAGTAGGCTGGAATGGACACAACCCCACAGAGCGACCTTGGAAGTTCCTTCTTGAAGATGGCACAGCCTCCATCAGCGTGTATCCCGGGGCAACTGCTGGGGAAGGGTTGATCTGCTCACCCGCTCATTACTATAATAAATGAACTTTGTTGCGTTTGAGTCATTAGACATTGTGCAGGTCAATTTGTCACAGCAATCAGTCTATAATACGTAGGTTTTACTGTGTTTTTCAAGATGCTTCAAAATATTTTAGTGCTACTCTATTGGCTACAAAAAAGAACTAAATGCTTCTCTATGGGGCCCACTTCAAGATTAAGATGATATCCACAGACTCTTACGTGTCCCTGAAGCCAAGTCTCAGGCACTAAGCTTTCCTCAGAGTATACCTTGTTATGCTCTTTGTACCCATCCTCATCTATCCCCTCGACTTCCCATCAGCCTTTGGTTATTTGGTTAACAAATACCACTTTGGGCATCAATTATGTTCCATGAGCGTTATAGGTGTTGCTGAAAGGCAACGAACACGAGAGATCAAGCCCTGAGCTCATACAGCCTTGAGAACGTTGGTGGCCTTAGGAGGCCTCTTGGTCAGCCACAGGAACTATCAGTGCAATTTAGAACCCCCTATGGAGAATAAACTTGTTCTAGTAATTGAATTAGCCATATCAACGAGATATCCCACTGAAAGTTTTTAAAAAATGTTTCTAAAAGGGGTCACAAATTTCCCTTTTTTTCTAGACTCAGTGTACAGAACACAGTTCAACCTCATTATCATTATAAGTGTAGTATATGGTAAGGTAGTCATATGTCAAGGGCCAGAGAAGTCTTTGCCCTACACTAAATGCCTCAGATTGCTATGCGTTTTAAATTCTTGTGTCTGTCTTTGATAGTTTTCCTATTTTCTTGATCCCTATTGGGTTATTTTTACTCTCCCACCGGAATCCATTGTTACCTGGTAATTTACTCCTCAGAGCTCAGAGAACTGAGAATTCTTTTTTTCTTTTTTATTGAGTTATTGATAGGTTACAATCTTGTGAAATTTCAATTGTACATTAATGTTTGTCAGTCATGTTGTAGGTGCACCACTTCACCCTTTGTGCCCACCCCCCACCCCACCTTTCCCCTGGTATCCACTAAACTGTTCTTGGTCCATAGTTTTAAATTCCTCATATGAGTGGAGTCATACACAGATTATCTTTCTCTCGCTGGCTTATTTCACTTAACATAATTCAGAACTGAGAATTCTTATTGTCTTGAATGGAGTTGTAATAAGAGCGATGAAGTGAGGGCTGGCCTGGTGGCGTAGTGGTTAAATTCACGTGCTCTGCTTTGGTAGCCTGGGGTTTGCCAGTTTGTATCCCGGGAGCAGACCAAACACTGCTCATCAAGCCATGCTGTGGCAGTGTCCCACATACAAAATAGAGGAATCTTGGCACAGCTGTTAGCTCAGAGACAATCTTCCTCAAGCAAAAAGAGGAAGATTGGCAACAGATGTTAGCTCAGGGCCAATCTTCTTCACCAACAAAACAAAAACAAAAGAGTGTCAAAGTGAGAGAACACATGGCTGTTGCAACCTTGGTTTTGTGATGTTGCCTTTGCTGCTTAGGAAATTTCCTGATCATTTGTTGCCTCCTTGCTGAGTTGTAAGTAGCTGAGACTGATGGATATTTGATTTTTGTACCTGAGCCAAAGCCTGCCAAAATCTTGGCTGATGTTGGCTTCATTATTCTGCCTTTATCCTTTTGTAGAAATGTTCACGCTTTGCAGAGAGTGAAATAAAGACATAATTGCTAGAAATTCTGTTAGACATGAGATTCTTTATAAAAACAGCAGATTGTAGAGAAATTTGAAGACGTTTTATTGTGGGGAAAACGTAAGAGTTCTAGTGCTCCGTGAAAGCTGATGTCCAGGGAGTTGGCCTGGGGAAGGCAGTCTGGAGGGAGAGGCCCGGGGTCTCAGGGAAGGCTTCCAGCAGGTGAGTCTCAGGTGACTCTGAGGAGGGCAGGTTTGCCTTGAGATTGTAAGTGGGGCTGAAGTCCAGACAGAAAGGATTTTTGCCTTCTTCAAGGGAATTGACTCAGGGGAGACTCAAGTCATTAACCTAGAAAGTGCAACTAGGGTTGAGTCTAAAACCTAATTTATGGATTAACCGGTACCCAGTCACAATGACTAATAATTCGGGGACTGTAATTACCCACCTGTAGGCATTATTCTTTTCCTCCAACTTTTTACTTTTCTATATTTTACAAATGTTTAATAATAAACATGCATTCCCTTTACAATAAAAAATCTGATTAACTTAATTAGAAAAAAATTACCCACCAGGTGATGGGAGGTTTCCCATTAATTTATCATCGGGCATCGTAGTCTGGCTTCACTGTCTCTGCCCACCAAGGAAGAGTTATTTTTGTGCTTTCGATGCTGGTTCCAGGCGATGTGTTGCGGTGGGTATGGTAGAGGAGGGAGGTAGCAGGAAAGGCTGTTTCCCAGAGCACTGTCCGTGGAGGAGCCCCACTGCAGCTGTCTCTGAGTGGGAGCAGCGCCCATCAGCAGTGGCTTCTGGTGACTTCATGGGGAAAGGGGAGGGAAGGGAGCAGAGGTTCTGTTGGGGGCGGGAGGAAGCTATCTGAGTGTCTGGTTTTGTCACACTACATCCACTGTCACTGACAGCCTTACATTTGGAAATCTGGGTTTGGTCCAAATGGGAGCTTGGGAGAGAAGTCTAAAAACGTGCTGCCTGCCTCTGTGCCCTATAGTTCCTGAAGGGTGCCAGATGGGGTGGCCAGCCCAGCCTCCCTCGATCTGGTGCCATGTTCTAATTTCTGCTGAAGGACTAGTTGGGTAGATCTGCTTTGGTACTGCCTGAAATGCTACAAAACCATCAGCCTTTCTCTGGGTCAGACCTGACATTGGTGTTTGGGGTTCCTGAGTGGAAACTCGGGAATACCGGAAGTAATTTACTCAATGTAAACGGCATCATTAATTTTACTTTCATCTGAGGGAATCGACCTCACGTAATGAGTGGCTGCTATGTGCTCATTAAAAAAATAAAGGATGCAATCCTCGTCAGGCCAGTCTCCAAATGGAAGTGTTTTCCATTTCTCTGAAGGGCAGTGCAGTTCTGGGATTCCAACCTCACGCACCACACGTCGGGGAAGAGGAATTGAGTCACAGTTTGCACTGAGATTCTGAGGGCTGCACACGAGAACTGAGGAGACAATGGAAAGTGGACATGTATCATCACAAAGAAAAAAAATGTATCTGGAATTTGAAAGAATGCTCATACTCTGAAAGAAGCACTCATGCAGTAGGTATAGTTAATGCATGACATCTTCATAATAATCATTCCATTAGTGATTAACTTCACATGGTGCTCCAGTTAGTTAATTGTAGCCTTTTCCTGTTTCTGGCTCTGGTGTTTAAAGGCAAAATAGGCCCTTTGTTGTGCTCTCAGAAGGACTATTTACACATTTTGGTTTGGCAAGGAACAGCTCATTTTTCTGGGCCCTTCTGGCTTTTTTATTCCACATGGAATATGCAAGCAAAACTGGCTGAACTTTCAAACATCAGCTAAATCCTAATAATCACTAGAGCGTTCCTTGCCTTGCTCTTCTCAAATGGCTATATTTATTATAAATCAAGTCAACGTTCTGCTGCAGAAAGGTCACTGTCTAATGGGTACATCTGCCTGCTATACCGATAGTTTCAGAACCAGAGCCCCTCTGACACGGATCATTCAGTTTGGCAGGCATCCTAACTGGAATGCAGTTCTCTCCCCCAGAGAAGGGTCCCCATCACTACAATGGGGGAGGGGAGGTTTTGAGCTAAGTCATCAGCCCCTTAGAAGGCATCCTGACCTCCCCAGGACTGAACTTTCAACCTCTTGAGCTGACAGTTAGTGGTGGATGCACAAATTTTGTTTGCAACTAATTGCAGCTTGTAAATGGAGCATTGTGGCCCCGGAAAAGAGGCAGCAGTCTCTCTCCCCAGGGTCACCCAAGTGGAATCTGGACACAAGAAAGCCTGTCCCCTAATGGGCCTCCTCCTCGAGCCCTTCCCAACCTCTCAGGCCCCGGGCTTGTCTCCTTCATCAAGTTGAGAGCTAGAGGGCACAGCGGGAGACTCTGCTGCGAATCTTCTCCTCCAAATGCCAGGCTATTCATAGCAACTTGCAGCTCCCTCAGGAATTCCCACAGACTGACTTGCCAGAGCCGACTATTGTCTCCCCACCCAGTAGCAGCGGCCTTTCACAGACCCAAGGACACACACGCCATCTCAAAGCACAAAATGCTTTGCAAACCATCCATTGGGAGTTCACCAAGGAAACTCCTGGAAGTCGAGAGGAGGAAAAGCAGAGGCAAGTTGGGAGGGTGGATAAGATTTTCCAGCAGATTGACTGCTTGTTTTTAATTTCACAAAGCAAATGTGCTTTGTAAATGACAAATAAGCCATAGAGTGGCTTGGAACATGAAGCCACATTTCCACTTATTGGGAGTGGGACTACGGATGCTCCCAGCATCTCTCAGAGAGCACAGCTGGTTGAATGTGTGAACTGCAAACCTCACTGGCCAGAAACCTTCAGCTGTTAAGACAAAAGGGGTAGCCAAGGGTGACTCTCTTTGTTTTCTCTGATAGTCTCATTGGACTGAGGTGGTAGCTAATATCATCCTGTATCCTTAGACCATGAAAGAACATAAGGAACTCTGTGAAAGTGCAGAGTGAGCTTCCCAGGCAAACATCATATTGTTCTCAGTTAATCAAATTTGTCAAATTGTTCCCAGTGCCTTAGAGCTAAAGGGTGATACTTAGGACCCCGGTAAACAAACCCCCAGCCATCTGCTCTGACAGCTGTTGGACCTTGAGCAAGAACTTGTACCCGTGGAGTCTTTTGAGAGCCCCTAGGCACAGGGATGGACTAGAAAGCTTCAATCATCAAGTGGCCAAAGGTTAAAACTACTAACAGCCTTGGGATATCTCCACCCAGCTAGAGGTAGTCCCAGGAATGAGCTACGGGAGCAAAATTTCTCCTTTGCATGTCAGCCTGCAAACACCCCAGTTTCTGTGTCTGCTGGATATTTTCTCAATACCTTCAGCCTTGCCTTAAAAATCAATGCAGTTAGTGAACTGCTTAGTTGAAACTGAACATTATCTATTGATGCTGAAACAAGAGCTGTGCACTTCCAGCCAATTTAAAGAAATCTGTTCGGATGATCTGTTCGATTCTGTGCCTTTCAAGTGTGAGGGCTCAGAGGATTAGCTTGCAGTTGTAGTAAATTATTTCTATGAAAGTTGTTTGCCTCTAACAAGTTACTTTTGGTGTGCCAATTTCATTAGGCGAATTGGGTTTCATAAATGATCTTAAAATAGGATGCTATCCCAGTGATTCTGAGACTGTCCCAGTTTTAAAACCAAAAATCTTGCATCCTGGGAAACCCCTCATTACCACACAAACCGGGATGTTTTGTCACTATACCAAGTCACTTCCCTTCCAACAAGTCAAAACATCCTACTGAATTTGAAAGTGTAGCAATGTAATAAACTTTGAGTTTCTGCATTTAAAGTCTTAGTAGGGTACACACTGAAAGGGAGTCTTCTGAAAGAGGTGAGGGGCTTCTCTGCTGGTGGTCTGTTTATTTTGTAATTACCCAAGAGTAAAGGGACCCTTTGTGACATCTGGCGGGTGGGGGAGCTCAGCATCCAAGTATAGCACACTGAGTCACCACACGTGGGTATTAATGTCTAGTGTTTTCATCTGCCTTCTGTGTCCTCAATTTCCGATAAGGAAAAACAAATGCAAGACAGATTTTTATAAATGTTTTCTTGGGACATTTTATACTTCCATTTGTACACTTTTAGGCACTTGGGAAATGTGTGAAAAAGAGATAGGAACACGTATTTCAGTTATGTAAGCCTCTCTTTTCTTCTGCTGAATTCTTAAGAGGTCAAACTCATTCTGTGTGTGACTCTCTCTCCACGTCTAAACGTTTACACTTGTCTTTATTTATTCCACCCAATTTGACCTAAGTCACTGCTTTTTAAACTTGAATGTGCCAAGGAATCACCTTGAGGATCTTGTTACAATGCAGATTCTGATCCTGTAGATCTGGATTAGAGCCTCAGACTCGGCATTTCGAACAAGCTCCCAGAGGCTGCGGACGGTCCAAGGACCACACTTTGAGTAGCGGAGCCCCAGGTGACAGTACCTAAGTTTTCTTTACTCTTAGGAAATTTCAAAAAAGAGAAGAAAAAATATTTTAAAAAGAGTGGAGGGAGAAAATTGTGCTTTATATCGTCAAGAATTATGCCTGTTGAAACAGAGAATACTGTGTGCTTTAGCGTGCAAGGCAAATGCAATTAGAATTGAACTGAAACATCAGCGTACCTAGGAAAGAAAGGCAGATGGGAGGAAGTGGAAGAGAGTAAGGAGGGAGTGGCAATGACAGTGTCTGTGGCTGGAGGGGCCACTCTTCTTCAAAGTCCTGGCAGTTGCCTTTTATTCCACCACTCTCTTTCCTGGACATAAGTAGCCAGGCATTTCCCTTCTAAAGGATGCTCAAGGTGTAAGCAGTACTTTGGGTATGAGGCAAGGAAATGTTTCATTCTCTTTCAATTGGTTGCAAGAGCCCTACGAAAAGATCCATTAAAGATGAAAAATGAAACATGCTCTGAAAAATGTACCAATCCTTTCATGTTGGTTATGGTTTATTGTGTTTCTGAAGACATAGAAACAGATAATGAAATGCATAAGTAAGTAGAAAAGGAAATATCATTAAGTCAAATGCCTGACAGAAAATGGATTCTGCTACGTTGCATAGAGTTCTGATATTGTTTCACAATAAAAATTGTTAATGCAATTCAACGAATTGCTGTTGCTCGCACAGCCTTGATTAATGAGATGACACATTTAAGGGCAGAAAAAGAATTCTGGGATTAAATGTTTTAATTATTTAAGAACAAAATGTACGTGCCTCAGAAATGAATGGGATGTTGTTCTTCCCAAAATTGCATCAGTTGTGACCTTGGGAGAGTTTACATCCTTTTCCCTGAAGAGGAGCATTAAATGTGGATGATTAAATTGTTACTAAGCACCAAAAAAATCCTCCGGTGAACGATTATGTTCCACGGAAAATGTGCAGCCAGGGCTCTCTCCAGTATGACTTTTACTGGCTGCTGTTTCAGGGGCTTCAGGCTAAAAGAGAAAACCCATTCTTCTTGCAGGTCATCAGAGCAGAAGTGGCCCAAATTATGCTCCATGGAAGGAGGACTATGTAATTGGAATAAATAGATTTCAATATTTTTCCCTCACCTAGGAGCCTGCCTCTCTCCCTCATTTTGTTTTGAACAGCCAGTGGCTCAGAAATGTTCCTTTTGGTAAGATGTCCTCAGACGCCCTTTTAGATTGTGAAATCCTAGTGAGTGGAGCTGTTTATTTCCTCATCACCAACACAGGTGGTTTCTCAGCCCAGCACACACTCGGCCAGCTCTGCTGGAGAACTCTGGTGCTGCTCCTTTGTCTCCAAATGGATGAAAATCTCTGTTACAGCTGCAGCTTGACTTCCTCTCCTTTTTCTCCTTATGGGTATGTGTGAGCTGCGGAGGGAAGGACAAAAGAGGGACAATGAAGGAGGGTCAGGTTTATTCTTCTGCCTCTGCCAGCTTCATGTTCACATTCACCACCTCAGCTCAGAACCACGCACACACCTCTAGGATGTTATCACCTCTCATCAGTCTCCACAGGTTGGACTCTGTCGCCAGTGGCGAGCATAGCTCACAGGCAAAAGGATGTTTTTTAAATATCTGAACTTGCTTCTTTTCTTTAATTTGCTCAGTCACTTGCGTAGATTTACTCAATCGTTCCATTAATATAGACTTTGTGCATGCAATCTTACAATTGTCTTTCTCTCCTTGAAGTCATAATTTCCCCCCACTTTTTTCTGTTCTCCACTGCTGATCTGCATATTTCTCATGACTGCCTTGTTCTGTGTGACTCTGCACTCTCTGTGTTCCTGAGGGCACTGGGTCCTTCAGTCATTCAGTCATCGAACAGACACTTTCTGAGTGCCTTCTACATGGCAGGCACTGTTGTAGGTGCTGGGATACAGTATTGAACAAAACAAAGTACTTGGTTTCTTTCATTCTAGTGGCAGGGTGGAGAGAGCCAACCAACAAACAAGCAGATCAGTACAAACAAACAGATGAGGTAGTGATAAATGTTAGAGAGAAGAACGTACAAGGTAAGGCAGACAGGAGTACTTCCGGGGCTTGTGAGGGGTTGCTCTTTTATATCGAGTGGTCCGGGAACCCTCACCCAGGGCTACCACATTGGGTTGGCCTTCACATGATTCCAGGGGTTGTCTTTCCGCTCATGGTTGGTATACGTTTATGTCGTTGTGAACTTCTGGCAGACGGTATCAAAGTACTTGAGGACTAGTGGTGGGAATTGATCAGGGTGACATTTTCTCAGAGACCTGAGAGAACTGAGGCAGTGCCTCACACAGCTATCTGGGGGAAGAGTATTTCAGGCGGATGGAACAGCAAACATGGAGCCCTGAAGCAGGAGCAGTTCTTGGTGTGTTAGGGGAACAACAACAGTGGCTGGAACAGAATGAACGAGGGGGCAGGTGGCAGGAGGTGAGGTCAAGGGTGGAGGGCAGATCACAGAGAGCCCTGGAGACCATTGTAAGGGCTTTGTGTTTCTTTTTAATGGAAACAGAAAGTAGGTGGAGTGACATGGCTTGATTTGTATATTTAAAGAATCACTCTGCCTGAAATGTAGAGATTCGCTGTAGGGGACAAGAGTGCAAGAAGAAAATTATGAGATTATTTCAATTCTCCAGATGTAAGAAGATGGCAGCTTGGACCAAGGTGGTAACAGTGAAAGTGGTAGGAAATATTAATTCTGGATATTTTTTGGGAGATGACTTTTCTATGATTCCTAAGCTCCACTGGCCTCTTGTGCAATGTGATGAGAGTCTTTCCCTTGCATACCAAGTCTGTTTCACCAATTAATATCCTACGGAAGGAAAGGTGGAACCTCAGAGTTGGAAGTGCTCTTAGAGGCAGGACATCTAGTGGAGGAGAAGTGAGAACAGAGATACTTGGCTTGGTCTTCAAGCTTGTGGAGTCTCAAATTTTGATGGGTGTAGGTATGAATGAGATTGATGCCTCATAATAAATGTTGGTTCATCTGGAATTCACAGAGGTCCCACACTACTAATCTTAAGGCAGAGGCTGGATCCTAGTGTGAGGTAGCACACAATCTGAAAGCTCCCAATCTCACTGAGTTCTCTTCTGACGCTGTCTGTTCCAACCTCTCACACATGTAGGGACCCCCTGCCCAGCATCTCAGAGTGCATAAACCTAGGCTTGACTACATTTCCAGTGGCAGACTGTTCATTATTTTAAGGCGACTCACCATGCTGTTGGACAGCTGCAAGCTTCTGGAAAGTTCTTCTCGTACAGGGCTGAAATCCTCTCTTCTACATTTCTGCCCTCTGGAGCTAGGCCAGCCAGGAGAGGCAATACAGCTCTATTGGTTAAGAGCATGGGCTCTGGAGCCAGACAGTCTAGGTCAGAATTCAGCGTCTTTGTGACCTTGAGAAAGCTACTCAACCCTTCTGTGCCTCAGTTTCCTCATAAATAAGGTGGTACATCTAAAGCACTTATAAGAGAATATGACACAGAGTAAGTGCTCAAAAAATGGTAACCATAATGATTTATCTTGCCTGTTGAAGTGAATGTGAGAACTTGTTCTGTATTTGAACACAGATCTCATGAACCTGTGCTTTTCACGCTATTTGCCAATTCTCATTAAGTTTTCTAGCCCCACATGATCCCAAGTAGCAACTAAAAATGAAATCTTACAATAGCAACAGGCCTAGTGTTCACCTTAGGGGCAGCAAGGAAAGAGGAATTACTGGTTGCTGGTTTGGGTTCAAGCAGCGAGAAACCTGTTGTTGGTTCTCCGGCATTTAGACGTTGACTCCATCTCAAACACTGATTCCCAAGCCTTGTTTCACTGGGCCAGCAGTATTTCCAATGCAGTGAAGTAGTGTAGTGGAAGACCAAGGCTTTGGAGTCTGATTTTTGGCATTTGAATCCAGCTCTGGCACTTATTATACTATAATCACGGACAACTTATTTACTAATAAAGCTACATGTTTCTTAGATGTGTTGTGAGACAATGTATACAAAGTTCTTAGCACAATCTAGAAGACCAAGAAGTGCCAGCAATAATTTTAAGTTACGGAAATGAATTTCCAAAATGAAATTCTTAAAAATGACCATGTTCGAAAGTAACCCAAACCACATTCTCTGGGCTTCCTAGCGCATTTTAAGGAAAGAGTAAGAAAGGAAATCAAGACTTGCTGCTCCTCCCTTCCTGCCAAGTGGAGGCTCCCAGTGCTCAAGGGGGGCTGGATGTTAGAACTGGTGGATGGAGCTGATCTCATCATCAGGAGAAATGCAGGAAAGTCTGAGTTTGCCTTACCTGATATCCACCCATCAACTGAAAATTTAAAAATCTGATTGAACTGGTTATTTGGTAGCAGGTAGATTTTTTAATGACATTTTTCCCTGAAAATGAAAATAATGCATCTTTATTGTAGAAACATAGGAAAGCATAAGGCAGGGCTGTGTCTGTCTGGTCCACTTCCAAGACCCTAGCAGAGGACAGCCCCTGGAATAGAAGAGTGCTGGGGTAAAGAGTGGTTGGATGAATGACACATAGTCATGTGTATTAGTGTATTTCTGTCCCCACTTGGGGTTATAATTGCCAGGTGGGTTTATTTCATGGTTGTTTCACTTCATTGGGCCCTCTAAAATATTGAATTTAAAGCCAGGAGTGGATACAAGTGGATCCTAAATGTGCCAAGAATCATAGGCTCCTGGTTTGCCCTCCTGGTGGTCCAGGGCCCGAGAAGTGCTTGTCTGAGTGGACCCTGAGGCTGACCAGGGTGACCTCAAGTGAGTGGGCCCTGCCCTGGCTTCTCTCCAGGCTCCAAGGGTCAGAGGATCCCTTAGCCTAGTCCACCCAGAAATCTCTCCTCCTGAGGTTATTTTTTTACTCCACTTCCAATCATTTGGAGAATTTTGCAAACATTTTAGAGAATTCCTTCCCCCATCCCAATTCAACTTTCCTTCTAATTATAATAGGTATCACTTATTAAATTCTTACAATAGGCCTAGTCTTATCCTAAGCCTCAAAGAGGTACTATCTCATTTAATCCTCATAACAACTTTCTGTGCTGGCTATCACTATGCCTGTTTTACAGAAGAAACAAATGGAGCTTTAGGAAGGTAAAGTGACTGGCCCAAAGTCACACAGTTTGCAAGTGGCAGATTCTGGTCCAGGTCTGTCTGACTCCAAATTCCATGCTTCAACCACCTTGATTTGCTGCAATCAGAATTTATGTGTCATTTTGCATGTTGTTCTCAATAACTAGCTTCATATTATAAGCATTTACCCAAATGATTATATTACCTTCAGGATCATCATTTGAAACGTCTAAGTAGTATTCTAAATGGATATACCACAATTCAAACTTCCTGCCACACTTTGTTGAACACCTGTGTTGTAGAGAATGTCAGTGCAGAGATGCCCAATATTTGAAATCCAGAGGGTCAGGAAGAGTATCCTGTTATGGAGCCCCAGTAGTGAGATGGAGGGCAAAATAAAAGCCCGTCAGCATAAAGGGACCAGGTGAAAGCTGGATGCTAGGAGAGTTTCGGCTTGCAAATAATAATGCTGAACAAGTGGGCTATAGAGGGGGAAAGGGAAGGTTCTAGACTTTTACATTTTCCTAAATCTGGTTTTTGCCTATCTAAACACTTCATTGGGCTGAACTGTTCTTATTACCCAATGTACGTGGTACATTACAAAGATTTGACCATCAGAGGCTTTTTGGGCATGGGTGGGAAATACTGTGAAATTCTGATCTGCTGCTATGATCTCTCTCTCTCATCTGAGGAATCTGGAGGAGGACTAGCGATGAGTAAAAGGGCTCCTCTGCCAGTCTCCCCGCTTCCCCCAAGGGGCTGGGTCTTCCTGCCCTCGGAAACCGTGGCCCCGTCAGTGACTATGAGGGAGGCTATTCCGGCTGCTGCTTCAGACACTGCCCAGGGGCTGCTCGCTGGCCCCCAGCCCCAGCCCTGCCTCACAAACCATGAAGACCCTTCAGCTTCTCTCCTACCCGTCTTGGGGCCGCCCACAGTGGGGTGGGGGTGGGTGATCAAGTGAACCCCAGCACAGGATGGCACGGTGAAAATCAGAGTTTCCTTGAACTCTGGGGGAAAATTCCAGCCCTGCCGTTTATCTGTGTAACTTTGATTTGTGTCATTTCACCTGCGAGAGCCTCAGTTTTCCTATCTGTATGGTGGTGATCATCCTTAACTTTCAGAATGGCCGAAAGGATTAAATAAAATCAAATAGTTTTGCTTGCTGATGGATACACATTCACTAATATTGACGTTGTTAGCCTTAATATCTAGAGGAACTACTTTCTCTCTTTTGTTTTGAAAACTCTCCTATTGTGGTGTAATCTTCTTCTACTTGGTTAAATTGGTTCATTTGTGCCCTGATGGATTAATTTACTAACTTTCCCTTTCCTTTCCCCTCCCCAAATTTGTTGTTCTTCTAGGTTCATAACTTGGAGAAAGGCGATGTTGATCCTTTTTGTTTGAAGGATTCTTGGGCCTGAGGCGACCCCCAGGTGACCTTCTGTTTCAGCCAGAGAATCCAGCTGGAGAGAAGGTGCAGGAGGCCCAGGAACCATTTGTGATTTTTTTGTTCATGAGTATTTTAAAGGCGTGTGTTATTCTTTGTAGGATGTGCACAGAGGCTATCCCAACATTTGCAGGTGAGAGAGTGAAACACTCCATTCTCAGGACAAGAAATTCTGTTACCATTTTCTTTTTTTCAGTCTTGAGAACCCTGGGAGGACAGTGTGACCAATAATTCCCAATGGGAATTAACACTGCTCTGTGATCTGTGTGGCTGTTATCTGCAATACAGCACAACTGTAGAGGCTTTAGAACAAGGAGATGAAAGAAAGAAAGGAAGGAAGGAGGGAGGGAGGGGGGAGAAAGAGAGAGAGAGAGAGAGAAAGAAAAAGAAGGAAAGAAAGAAAGAAAGAAAAAGGAAAAGGGAAGGAGGGAGGGAGGGAAGAAGGAAGGAAGAAAAGAAGGAAAGAAAGATGGAAGGAAGGAAAGAAAATAAAGAGTAACCCAGGGGCAAGATGGTAGTATATTCTCTCATGAAGACTAGAAAATAATTCTCTCCTAAAACCAGATTGAGATGGCTAATTGCAGCCTTTGGGAAACACCATTGATGAGATACTCAGAATACAATTATTCCATTTTGCAGCTCACAGTGTGTCTCACATTGACCTGATTTCAATAAAACACGTTATTATGGGAGAAGGAAAGTTATGTCCCAGAGGTAGGAAGTGATTTTAGGGTTAAAAGGTGCCTGTTTGCTAAGTGTCCGCTTCGTCTTTTTATTCCTTTAAGAAGTTCCTCAATTTCTAGACACTCACCCTTTTTCTACTTTCAAGAGTAAACTATCATTTCTGCTGTGATTATAGCAAATTATCATTTCTCTTTCTAGAATGTGAGTTCAGAGAGCTGCAATTGTTAATTTTAGTATAGAATTTTAGGACAAAACTGAAAAACAAAGTGCTGAATTGTTTCTAGAAATTATTCAATTTAGGGGATTTTAAATCGCCAGTAATATTTACAGTTAATTATTCTAGAAGTGATTGGGTTTACCCAAATTTCAAAATTAACTGTGTGCACAGTTTGCTCGGGTGGATATGTTGACAATGCTTACTGCCAATAATCCTGCAAAGCTCAGGATCCATTTTGAATTTTTCCCCTAAATTAGACTTTAGCTTTTGGATAAAATTTGTTTACACTTATTTAAAATTCCATGTAGGTATATAAACTCCAACTTGCTCTCATTTAATTTCTCTGCCATTTTCACAGGCAATTTTTACATGAAAACTGTGTCACCCTTAACAACGTAGGCTTATTTTCTAATTTCCCTTTAATGGTTTTGTGTTCCATGTTTCATTTAAGAATGGATTGCTTACATTTCACTTACAAATCTCTCTTCTAATCAGTTATTAATATCACAATTTTGTTGTAATATCTATAAGAGCACAAAATGTGTCCTCCTAAAGA
The DNA here is from genome assembly GCF_041296265.1 of Equus caballus. Taxonomy (NCBI): domain Eukaryota; kingdom Metazoa; phylum Chordata; class Mammalia; order Perissodactyla; family Equidae; genus Equus; species Equus caballus. The sequence goes on from NC_091686.1 coordinate 91,856,657, forward strand.
TGCATTTGCCAACCGCTGAATTGCATACATTTCAATTACAACTCTCCCTCCTAATTATTATTATTAATATCACAATTACTATTGTAATATCCATAAGACTGCAGAAGGTGTCCTGTCAAGGGTGCATTTACAAACAGCTTTTTCAGTTTCCTCTTAAGAAAAATGTGCCAGACTTTATCTAAATTCGACTTCCCGTACAATTTACATTAGACAACACACTCCATCAATAAAACCATCAAGATGATCTACGGCATTGTAGACAAAAGTTATTGTGTCAAGTTGACACTAATCAGTTAATTCCAGTAAACCTTCAGATAAACAAAAGCTTGTTGTCTATTACTGATGTGTGTGATGGGCCCCTTGTACGTCCTATGGTTATGCCCATCTATAGAGATGTATCTGGCAGACACTTGCCCTGAGGCGTCTATATGGAAACTGAGACAAGATCTATAGTTAATGATGTTGACCCTGACTCCTCCAACAGAGATTGAATTCAAGTCCTCATAATATCTCGACAGCTGATATGTATACTGTGCTAATAATATTAACAATTACTATGCCACTGGGATTCCCCAGGCTCTGGCTACAAAAAGTGATTTTAAAGCTTCTTACCTTATATGAACTGATTTCCTTGTTTATACCCGTCATCAGCGCTGTCTCCCCATTAAGACAGGGATGAGTTTCTTAATGGAGAAAGGTTTTTCTTAATGTGGGTATTTTGTACTAATGAGAAATGCTATGAGAGTTAAACAAACTTCTGGAAAAGCTGACAGTACTCATGACTGTCTGAGGAAATGTTTACAGTCCCTATTTCCCCAGCAGGCTGGGCTAGTAGAAACTGGGGAGAGAGCAAGCTTCACATTGTTATTGTTGACGTGGATCACAAGACATTCAGAACATCAACAGGCCTTCTCTGATGGGGTTCTCCTTCAGACACAAAGGGGCAGCCTGCCAATCCCTGCTTGGTGTAATTGGGTGGCTGAGGAACCACAAACAACCTGGGTCTCCTCAGCTAGCTGCTGAGCCATGGAGGAGAGGAAAGGAACTGAACCACACCTCTTCTCCTCACCTATTTTCTCCTCCCCTTCCTGTCTCTCATTCCTCTGCAAAGACTGAATCAGAAAGGCCACTGCCGGCTCACAGGCCATGGAGAAGCTTAGGATGAAATGTTGACAGGGGGCACTGTTAGAAATTAAATTCTGCCCTATTTTGTGTACCATTCTTGTGAGTCACATTCGTGAATAGTAGCGAGAGATTTAATGATCGCATATTTTTTATCTTATTTCCCTTCGGTCGATGGCAATTTTTTTCTGTTAATGTCAACTTAGAGCTCAAAGTAATTTAGTAATTGATTCTAAGCACAGCAGTTCACCAATGGCAGCTCTCCATTTGTGGGGAATATCTTTGCTAATTTTATCCATCAGAATGAGATTACCATGCTAATCTCTCCTATCCTCATCTCTTGGTCATTTGGGACATGCTGATGCAAATGACTTATTAGACACAAGGCCTTCGTCCATCCCCAGGATCGGGGAAAGATGAAAGGAAGCCAAGATAAGGATATTATAATGCCCTAATACACACAGATTGTATGCATATCTAGTACTAAAATGATAAGACCCTAAACTGGAAACTGGTATAAAAACTAGCTATGACAAATGAAAAACACAATGGATCAAAACATATTAAATGCATTGAAGGGAAAGAACACAAAGAATTAAGGCAGAACAAATGCATCTAGGGACATGGAATTGGAAAACTAAACATTCACTGGACCAGGGAAACCTAGAAAGTGGAAAGTCAGGTGGAGGGAGTGGGGCATGAGATCTCTTAATGGGATTAAGTGGAGAAAACCAAAATAGCTGTGTTAACGAAAAGATTGAGGCTATATCTACAGACACAATCTGTCTAACCATTTTCAGTGAATGACTGGTTACTGATGAAGTTAGCGATTGGTTGTTCATCTGATTTAATTAAAATGCTCGAACCAGTGTGAGCGTGTGTGGTAAAAATAGCCTGAAACTAGTTTGGGTTACATGTACACAATAGGGTATTGTACCACACAATTGCCTGAAAGGCCTTCGGAAGACACTTCTAGTAAACGGACACATTCTAAAAGGCTTTGCTGTATGAAACAGCAAAATACTTAGAGGGAGTTCAGAAAAGATCAGTTTAAATAATTCAGGTAAGAGGGCATTTCAAGAAAGAAAAATTAGCTAATATAGGAGCTGGGCGAGTGTTTATGAAGGCAGAAAACCCCCCAGAGAGATAAAAGATATTTAACATTTAAGATGCCTGATGTGAGATCAAAAGAGGAAAATCTAGATATTAAGCAAATAAATAAATCCTGTCTTTATTCTCCTCAATGGAAGGGAGGAGAAACTGACATTATGGTCACTTTATCTTCAAAAAGCCAAAATCTTATTACCAAAATAACAAAAATATATCATGAAAAATCTAAAACAAAACCGTTTGCAAGTTCTAATCATTGTCCCAATTATTTCAAGTGTTTTATACTCTAAAGCTGCTATATAATAATGTCAGTAGCCTTAACAATAGGACAAAGAGTGCAGATGCAGGCTGGCTGTCACACTCCCCTACCTGAGACTAACATCACCCCTCCCAAACCAGGATGTTCTCCTGACTTCGAGATTCCTATGCAAGAGGCCCCATTCTGAAACTGACGATTGTCTTTTTAACTCCTCCAAATCATGGACTTGTCTTGGGGTCTTTGTCCTCATTTTCTTTCTCACCATGTAGTCAGTTGCCAAGTCTGATGGACTCTAATTCTGAAAAGTCTCCATGTTTTCTATCTTCACTCCCAATTCTCTCGTTTGGGTCTTGATTCTTTTTTTTGAAGGGTAAAGCAAACTTTTTCTTCATGGTTCCTTTTAGCAGTAGGTAAAGACCAGGGTGGAAGGTAAAAAATTAGAGGCTAGATTTCTCCTACTATATCTTGTTTCATAGATTTGACTTTGGAACCATGTAAATACTTTGTGTCATTATAAAACAGATCAATTTAAAAACAGAGCTAAGATTCAAAAGCAAAATTAACCAAACAGACCTAAGTATGTATCGGCTTGATGACCTAACCACACAGAGGGGCGCTGTTTCAAAAACACTTTAAAACACATTAATTTGACAGCTTTTGATTCATTCTTGTCTATATTTTTCCACTAGCCCACTCTTCCCAGCTCCCTGCTCTGAACCACCACAGTTACTGCCAGATTACTCTTTTTGCAAGCAAACTCCCAGATGGGGCTGAGACTAGCGTGAGACAAGTGGAGTGCCCACCCTGAGTGCAAATTTTAAGGGGATGCCAAAATACTCAATAATCAAGATAAATATTATTTTAATACAATATTTTTTAACAATCAAAATTAATATAAAAGAAATCCATGATGAACAAAGTATAAAAATTTTAAATAAAGACTAGAATTCAGGGGCCAGCCCAGTGGCATAGTGGTTAAGTTTGTGCACTCCACTTCTGGCCCAGGGTTCACAGGTTGAGATCCTGGATGCAGACCTAGCACCGCTCGTCAAGCCACACTGTGGTAGCATCCCCCATAAAATAGAGGAATATTGCCACAGATATTAGCTCAGCGACATTCTTCTTCACACACACAAAAATAGAATTCAACCCTGCGCTTGTACAGCCCTGCCTCGTTCACCTTACCCTAATCCTGTCCCTGATTTCAGTCAAGCTTCATTTACAAAATTTGCAAAAAAGGAACATGGGGGTGCTGTGTGCTGATTGTATTTTTTTAAATATCGCACTGTAATGTTATTTATCTTCATTACTGAGTTTTTTGGCGTTCCTTTAAATTTTGCACTCAAGGCAAGTGCTCCACTGGCCTCACCCTAGTCCCAGCCCTGCGCAGTGGTTCATCAAATCAAGTGCAAATTCCTCATCCTGGCATTTCAGAATTTGTTGACATGGGAGGTAGGATGGTTTAGTGATTAACTACATGGGCTTTGAGCTAGCCAGTCCTCAGTACAAATCCTGGCCCTGGTGCTCACCCGCTGTTTCAAGCTTGGACAAGTGACTTCGACTTTTGGCCTCTCAGTTTCCATCTGTAAATGAGGGTCAAATACTGTTTACAGAAGACATCATCCTATTTTTCCAGTCTTACCAGTCCATTGCTGCAAAAATACATAACTCTTTGTAAAGTGTACCATATACATGTTCTCATTTAAGCCCAATAATAACCACGTCAGGGGGATATGATACTGCTTCCCTGAGCCTGAATTTCCTTCTTTCTCAACTACACAAGTTAAAATCTTAACCAACTTTCAAAGCCAAGCTCAAACCGTCACCTGTAGGAACCCTTTCCTAAACCACCCGACAACAACAAACATGAATTAAGGGCTTGCTATGCAGCAGTCATTCAGGAATCAATGGTGAACACGATGGAGGTGAGCCCTACCCTCACGGAGCTGGAATCTGATGGCAAAAATGATGGGATAAACTATCAAACAAGCACATAAAATAATTGTAATTAATTATAACAAAACCAATATGATTATATTTAAATTAAGTGTGATTAAATTAATTCTAATATACTTAAAAGTAATTCCAGGCAGAGGAAACAGTAACACAAAGATCCTGAGCCACAAGAGCTCAGGTGTTGTGCTCAATGTGTTTGAGGAACTGAAAGAAGGCTAATGAAAGCTGAAGGGAGAATGGCAAGACGCAGTTTTCTTTGAACATTAAGATAACTTTCCTGTATATTTCTATGAACATTCTCTTTCTCCACTTTATATTTTGGTCAACTGTACTCTTGTCTGGTTCCAGTATTGGAGAAAGTTAAGAGCATGGGTTTCTCAGCCAGACCGTCTGGTTTAAATCCTGGCTCAATAGCTTATTAGCTGGAAGCCCATGGACAAGTTTTAACCACTTTAAACATTGTTTTCTTGATTTGTAAAATGGGAATATTAATAATGGAATATACCTCATAGGGTTGTCGTGAGGATTAAATGATGAATACGTGTAAAGCGTTTAGAACAATACTAGTACATAGAGAGTGCTATGTAGGGGTTAGCTATTATGATTATCATAACTAGCCTGTAAGTTCCTCTAGGATTGCTTGTCTTTGCATTAACGCAGCAACTTGCACACTGCTTTGCAAATCGTAGGCTCTCAAAATATGTGTATTGCATCTAGTCATAGGAGGAATAGAAGATGGAGAAATTTTCTACAGACACCAGTGATGAGATGATTATAACAGAAGCATAGATTCTTTATTTGGTAACTTCTTTTCTGTTCTTTCGTTTCTTACCAACTGAAAGAAGTCTTCAAGGACAGCTGAGGCTGAAATAGTATTTAACAAGGGCCACTAGCATATAAGCTTTTAATATGCACATGAAACCAACACTACTCGATGTTAACATTATCCTTTCTTTCTTCAGTTGGGACTGTCTTAGAATTTAGGTTATGCCAAATGGCAATTTTTCAAAAAATTCCATGTTCAAAAACACTTTACTGATGGATCTAGTCTGTGCTTTTGTAGTCACTTCCTTTAGGAGAAATTGTCCACCATCAGAAATGGGTTTTTCTTAGCCAGGAGGGCTAATTGTGGAGAATTTCTTGCCATTGCCTTTGATATAGAAGCATAGGTGTGTATGATACCCTAAGTAGTCTTGGTCAACTTTTCAGATAATTTGGGGTCATCAAGAATATACTTCCAAGTGTTTTGAAGTTCCTTTTACTCCAACGATCCTCCCATATTTATTCCCCGTTCCTTATCCAGACTCACTTCAAGCGTGCTGAATGACTAATGACAGCAGTGGCATGATGGAGGGGAAGAAGCGCAGACCGGGATTCAAATCTCATTTCTGCTACATAACTGCTGTGTGATCTGAGTCTACTTATGGAACCTCTCTAAGCCTCGATTTCTTCATGGGAAATATGTAATACATATTTCATAACCTTAGTTTGAGGACCAGAGAAAATACACACACACACACACACTTTGTACAGGACATGATACACACATTAGTTTCTCAGGGCTGCTGTAGCAAATTACCACAAACTTCATGACTTAAGACAACAGAAATGTATTCTCTCACAGATCTGGAGGCCGGAAATTGGAATCGTTGTTGGGTCAAAATCAAGGCTTCAGCAGAGCTGCGCTTCATCCAGAGGCTCCAGAGGAGAATCAGTTCCTTGCCTCTTCCAGCTTCTTGTGGCTGCCAGCGTTCTTGCTGGCTTGTGGCCACATCACTCTAATCTCTGCCTTCATGGTCACGGTGCCTTCTCCTCTTCTGTCTAATCTCCCCCTGCCTCTCTCTCGTAAGGATCCAGGTGATTGCGTTTAGGGCTGTCTGGATAATCCAGCATCATCTCCCCATCTCAAGATCCTTATCTTAATCACATCTGCAAAGATGCTTTTTCCATATAAATTAACATTTATAGGTTGCAGGGACTAAAATCTGATCTCTTCAGAGCCATTATTTTGGCCTACCACAGTACATAATGGGTACTTAATAAATTACCTGTTGCAACGATAATTATTACTTGAATTTTTAACAATCAGAATTAGGGATCTGGTAAAAACATATATTAGTGGTACAATATAAAAAATACAATTCAAGATATATTTAGGGTTTCTCTTTTTCATTTATCTCAAAAGGTGATTAATAGGTTAATTAAAATAGAAAAGATTTTAACCTGGTTTATATAGTAAAATGTAGTAGTGGAGTTTGAGTATATTAAACACCCTTCCATCACTTCCTATATGACCTTGGACATATTATATATTCTTTCTGGTCCTCAGTTTCTTTTTTGTCAATGGGGGACAACTACAGTCATAGGGTTAACGTAAGGATTAAATGAAGTAAAGTGTGAAAAGCCTGGCACAAAGGAGGTGCTGTCCAAAGGGTGGTTCTTATCAATTCCAAAAATAAATGTACTAGGCAAAATCTGGCCCAGTCTTTCTCACTTTTTCCCCAGTGTCATTGAGAGGATATATTAGAAGACATAAATGTCAGTTGCCTGAGGAATAATTTTAGTTTGCATCTTTATTGACCTCATTTTTTATCTTGGTTTGACCAAATTTCTTCCAGAGTTTAAATTTCAGATCCTGTTTTAATTTGCCTGATGGCTGCTGAACTTTCAGGAATAGAAGTGCATCTTCCTCTTTATTTGAACAATTTCAGCCTCAAGCCCTTAGGGGGCCTGAGTATGGTCTTAATTCTTACAGCAAAGTGGACATTGGTTGAATGCTGGGCTCTATAATTGACTTCTGCATATACCTGAGGATAAAATAATTGGCCAGTTCAACGTCAGATTGCTAAATAATTGCAATAAGAAGTCCTGGGGATTAATTTGTGTGTATATGTTGTCAGTTCCCCGTTGCAAGAAGGCTTCCTGAACCGATTTATTTACAAAAGAGAGTTATTAAAAATGGCTTGTCCAGGGGCATGTAGCTTTTTGGGGGGAAAAGAGGTACCCTGCTTTTCCTGACTCCCAGGATGGTGCATTTTCTAGTCTCCCATGAGCTACTTCTAATACCTTCCTTTCTTTTCTCTTCTTATATGTCCCCTTTCTCTGTCAGCACTTGGCCATGGGCTAGATGAGTTTGTGGCCACAGCAGGCAGGTGATGGGGGCACAAATTCTCCTTATACTCTATCATGATATACCTAGTTTATAAAAGGGAAAAACTGGGCACAAAGCAGGTTTAGGTGGTTTAATTATATTGACATCTCTTGGGTTTAGGAACATCGTTTGTACAGAGCATTCTGTGTAGTGTGATTAGATGTTATTATCTCCTTTTACAAGATACTATTATGTGCTTGAGTTTTTGCTCAGTCTTGACCTAGTGCCTATCCCTAGTGCCTAAGGGGACTCTTAAGGACATCCAAGAAGGACTAAATCTTCAAAAAGTATTCCAAAGAGAATGAAGTGAACTATTTTTATATCACGTACTAATGGAGGTAAAACTTCAGAAGTTCTTAGTATGAGATTTTGGAGAATATCATGGCAATGAAAGGAAGCAATAGGTAATCCACAATATGATGATATTAAACATGTGAGCACACATGCTTGTGCATATATTTAATTTCATCTACAGAGTTAATTCAATGTATGGTTTTACGAACTAACGTCCTTTGAGTTGGGGCTTAAAATTAAAACAACAACAGTAACAATAGCTACTATTTATTAAGCACTTACCATACGCTAAGACCTTTATGACTAGTATCTATGTTTACCCTCATAGTGATCTATGAGGCCAACATTTCTTTATTTTTAACATATTTTTAGCTCCATTTTACAGGTGAATAAATCAAGGCTTAGAGAGATGAAGTAACTTACCAAAAGTCCTGTTGGAACTAGGGTTGGAACCCAAGTCTGGCTTCAAAACCCATGTTCTTGACACTCCCTGGGGTGTTATTCTCCTGTGGCCCCATATCCAGGGTTCTCAACTCCCTCTGTTGGCCATACCTGAGTCATCCAATGGGTGGGAATGCAGTCACTTCTAATATACATTCCCCAAAGTGCGTAGTCAAAACACGGCATGCGCCTCAGGACCATGTGAATGGGCAGCACCTCAGACATGGAGTAGTTGCTGGTGCAGGTCAGAAGCGCAGTTTTGTTTGAAACAGTGTGATCCTTGCACACACATCACTAAGGCCTTTTCTGTTTCTGACCGGCCAGATCACATTTGCTGTCACTAACTTGCCACCCTGCAGAGTTCTTTCATTAAGTCTTAAAGAGCTGAGAAATCAGAGAAATTACTGATAAATATATGAGAGCAGGAGAACATTTTTATTGTTATTTTAAAATGCTTTATTGAGTTCACACAAACAGAAGAATATTTTATTTATGAATTTAATATAAATGCCATGAAATATATGCAAAAATCCGTGAAACCTATGAACAAACATTAACACGACTCAAGTTCCACACAGTTTAATTTTACCAATATCCCCTGGGTTCCATGAGAAGAATTTCAGCATAACACAATTATTTTCAGTCCAAAGCAAAAAACATTGACTGAGCTTCTACTGTGCACTAGGCATTGAATCTATAAGAGTGAATAAGACACAAGCCTGCCCTCTCCTTTCTTTACCTACACATAATATGGTCCTTATTGACCTTTCTAATATGGGTTGAAAATCTATGTGTAATTTTACATTTTAATAATTTCCCAACCCAAAGTTAAGTAAAAAGGCTCTCTAATAGCCTTAGGTACCAGGTATTATTATAGGACGGAGAACTCATTCTTAATTGAGTATGGCACTAATTCCCGATTAGCTGAGACTTAGCCTCAGAATCCTTCTCAACACAGCCCTCCAAGCATTCCCTATTGGACTTGGCATGTGAGTTGCTACCCCTCTTTCAAGATTTTTCACTAAATAAGTGCAATGCTGTCCACTTAGAATGGTTACTATTGAGGCTTTACTAACATTCAACACTCATTCCACAAAGATTTATTGAGGAATAGAATAGCTAATATTACAGAGCACTTGCAATATGCAGGCACTGGGCCAAGTACTCTTCTTGCATTATTATTTAATTCTCATAAAAACCCTATGAGGTCAAGGTAGATGTTATTATATGCCGTAGGAGACAGTTATAGATTAGTTTTATTTTGTTTTGGTCTTGCCTGGCACCCACCATCCCTTCATTTGAAAGCAGCAACTCAATTTTTCTTCCAAGAATTATCTCCATCTACATAGTCAGGTGAGATTGAGTCCATCCCCAATGACTCAAATCTTGCCAATGAAAACACATGTCTTCCTGGTCACAGCAGTTGGCTTAAAGTTAGGCTGGGACCCACGCTGGACCAATCAAAGGCAATGAGAGCCAATCTGGGACTTTTTCCGGGACTCTTGGCAAAAAGGTACTTCTTCCACTGGGTTGGTTAAAGCTATTTTGATGGAAACTGGGAGCTGTTGTGGCCATCCTCCCACTTCCTGGGGAGATCCTGGCTGAGAATGTGGCCAACACAGAGGAAAGTAGAACTCAGACGTGGAGAAAGTCCCATGCCAGAGTTTGAGAACCTCGAACTGGCCACATCTGAAATGACCTCTTCAGCTTTCTGCCTCTGGCCCTGCAGTTATGTATTTATGGTAGCTGGGACACCCCAGTGTGTGTGTGTGTTTAATAAGCCAGTTTGATTTTGGGGTTTTCTGTTTCTCACAACCAAAAGACTAACACAATCCTATTTGATACATGAAAACTCTTAAACTTACACAGGGTAAATAATTTGTCCAAGTTTACATAACTAGTTAGTGGTGAAGCAGGCTTAGAATCAAACTTCAAAGTTGGTGCTTTTAACCACCATGCCATCCTATTCAGGCACTGGGAGAGAACTGTCTCTCAGTACTCAAGACTGAAGAGTAAGGTATCAAAAGTGTACTGTCAGTATTAACCGTGACAGAGCTGGTGCAGGGTTTGAGAATTAATTTCCAGACAGTGGAGGTTTAGCTGCAACACTCAAAATTGACCATTGTGGGCTAGCCCCAGTGGCCTAGTGGTTAAGTTCAGCGTACTCCACTTCAGCAGTCCGGGTTTGGTTCTGGGCGTGGACCTACACCAGTCATCTGTTAGTGGCCATGCTGTGGCAGTGGCTCACATACCAAAAAAAGAGAAGATTGGCAGCGGATGTTAACTCAGAGCAAATATTCCTCAGGAAAAATAATTGACCATTATGAAGGGGAATGGGACCAGGGAGGAGATTGTCCCTGAGTATCCAGGGCCTGGGCAAAGGGCTTTGCCATCTATGCTAAAGGAGAGAAAGTACGTATTTCCGTCTTTGACAGTGGCAGAGCTCTGGAAACATAAGCATCTTGCTTATGTCTGTGGTTTTTGTTTGGGTCGGAGCTTAATTTATAGAATATGAAAGAAGGGATTATTCTGTGGGTCTCAGGGCATGTAGAGAGCTCACCAGAAGACTATTTTCTTATTTTGAGAGTCCTTGATAACCCAGGATCTACCTTTTTAGAAAATTTCATAAGGTCAAAATTAAAAGACATCACCTGACATGTTGTCTTTTGACTTTCTCCCATAAATCACTTGGTCCTAAAGGTAACAAAATAGATACTTCAACCTTAAGTAAATCTTTGATAATTCTGGTAATGCCCCAGATAAGTATTAGCTAGCTTATATAGTCTATGTATCTTTTCAAATCCAAAAACTATCAAATGCATCAAAATATGTTTAACTCCTAGTAGAAGCAGGTGGAAAATTCTCAATTAATCATTTATTAAAATTTGGTTGTTACCAAAATAAATAAATAAAATCATTTAACCAACCCCCAAAGAACTTAAGTCGTATTCAGTATGTACAGACTTAGTTTGTCTTATGTGTAAAGTATACTCATAGCCCCATTTCTAGGAAAAAGCATTCATTTAGTAATTTAAACCTTCCTTAAAACAAATTGCTCAGTATCTTCATCTTTTTCAATGTTTTAAAAAATAATTTGAATTAACTGTCATTTTTTTCTGGAGTAGGATATCTGAAAAAAATAGAAAGAAGGTTGGGAAGAAGTAACCCAATATAGAACATACTTTCTGACATTTTTTCTGCTGAGAATTGATGGGAAGATAAAGCGTGCCTGGAGGCAGAGGGATGAATTCTATGACTTCTTGAAGTCCTTGGCAACTGGATATGTCTAGGATTATGATTATGATTATGTTTATTTATTAACATTTATACTGGGCCATTTTAGTTGATTAGCACAATGCAATTACTAAAAATCTGCAGCTAAAAATTCTGGGAACCATCTACATTGCTAGGAAAGGCCAGATATGATATCATTTCTGATTTTCAATAATTTAATTAAAATAAACAGCATATTACCTCCATGTTACAACAGTCTCTTAGCATAGTTTCCAGCTGATGAAGAACTCAGTCTGTTTGCTTAAAGTGGAGGCAATGAGAGTTAGTAGTCGCAAGTTCTTTGCTAATTACTCATAGAACACTTCTCCGTCTGCAAAACAAGAAAGATACATTCTCTTAAAGTGAAGGAGCCATGGATGACCTGAACGTGATTGCGTGTTTCCTATCTTCTTGTCTCTGATGGGTCTAGTCTTGTCACCACAGCCTCCCTCTGGCCAGGGCCAGACTCAGTGGAGGCTGAGAAGGCAGCACCTGTGAAATGGACCAGAACATGGGACCCTTAACCAGAGAAAAGACCTTCTGTATTTTTTAAATGATGCCATTAGAGATTGAACTTTCTGAGGAAGACTTTATTCTTTGTTAAAATGCAGATTACTCCAAAAATTCGAACCCCTGAAGTATTATCAGCTACAGATGAATGAATACAGATTAATTTTCCACATCATTTCCTTAGGGAAGTGGTTCTCAAAGTATGGCCTAGGGACCCCTGGACATCCCCAACATTCACTGAGGGGGATCTGTGAGGTCAAAACTATTCTCATAATAATGTGAATGTGCTGTTTACTATGTTCGCTCTCATTCTCCCTCAAATGTACAGTGGTTTTCTAGAGGTTACTCGACGTGATATTGCAACAGTTTGAACGCAGAAGCGGAGCTGAGAATCAGGTTGTCTTCTGTTAAGATAGATACTAAAGAAATTTGCAAAAAATGTAAAACAATGCCACTCTCTTAAAAATTTTTCATCTTGGAATATATTATTTTCATCAAAAGTATTTTATTTCTAACATTTAATGAATTTTTATTATGTTTAAATAAAGTAATAAGTAAATATTTTACAGCTTTTCTCAGTTTTAATTTCTAATACGGCAAATATCAATAGATAAAACCCACATAACAAAAGCTCTTCGGGGTCCTCAATAGTTTTTAAGAGTGTAAAGGAATCCTGGGACCACAAATGTTTGCTGTAGAGAACGGCAGAGTGGAAGAGGACCTTAGAAAATATTAGGTCCTTTCACCCCACTTACAGGTTGACAATTAATCCCCAAAGAGTTAGGATGACTTACCTGATGTTCAGGTTACCTATTGCCATGCTATAAACAACCTCAGAACTCAGTGTCTGAAAATACAACAATCGTTCATTTTGCTCTTGAATGTGAAATTTGGACTGGGCTTGGAGGATATGACATGTCTGCCCAAGCTGATGTCGGGGGCTTCAGCTGGGCTGACTCAAACATCTGAGAGCTGCAACTACTAGGCTTGCTGGGAATCTCTCTTTCCTCTCTGGTCTTCTCTAGCGGCTACTGGGGCTTCCTCACAGAGTGAGCATTCCAAGAAGCTGCGGTGAAAACAACAAGGCTTCCTATGATGTAGCCTTGGAAGCCCAGCAGCTTCCACCACATTCTCTCGGTCATGCAAGTCACTGAGACCATCCAAATTCAAGGCGAGAGCAATTAGACTCCATTTCTTAATGGGAGGAACATCAAAGACTTTGTGGAATCTTTAATCTACCATATCTGAGGTCCTTGAGTTAGCATTAGAAGAACTGAAATTAGAATCCATCTCTCCTGAGTCTTTGCAGAGTATGGTAACTTTCACAGTGGTGCATAGGAGGAGGATGGAAAGAAAAGATCAAAGTGTGGGGCACTGTGTGAATGAAGAACATTTCAGGGTGGACTCTCAGCACCCATGTGAGCAGCATGTGGGAGGCTGAAAGGGAGGCTGCTAAGAAGGAGGGCAGAGGTCATGACTCTCTGATAAGGAAGAGAAATTAACTCTTTCTTAAGATGCCTGACTCTCCTCAGCAACCGCCCCACTAGTTGTCTCTGTCTTTATGATGGTAGGTTTGATCTGTGGGGCAGCCTGCTCTGCTCTGGGAAGCTCTGACTAGTACAACCTTCTTCCACAAAGTGGAAATCTGTTTCCCTCTAACTTCTACCCACTGGTCCCAGTTGTACGCTTATGTTGCCCTGAGATAATACTGCAAAAGGCTCCTACACAGCAGCTCTCTAGCTATTGTAGCTATTGCAGTACATCTGAATTCCCTGACTGCAGGTTTCTGACTCTTCATTATTGTTTTTAAAATTCCATACCAATCAGGCCACTCTCCTATAAACTACCCCTGTTTGTCAACTGCTCTTTCAAAGTATACTCCAAGAGGGATCTGAGCACCCACCCTTGATAAGCACCCCCACCACATTCCGTGCACTCTGTTATCAGTGCATGCTAATAATACATTTTGCAGATCCAAACTCCTAAATCCTTTTCGTGTACTCTCTACTCACCATGCTTCTCTGTATGTGTGTGAGTGCATGCAAGTGCTTGTTTTTTACTCAGCTGTGGGAATTTACATTCATCTCTAGAAATTTTACCTCAATAGGTCAAATTTGCCAATATCTTTTTGAGTCCAGACTCTGTCACTGACTACTCATGATCCCACTTAGCTCCAGATAATTTGCAGATTTGTTAAGTATTTGTTCTATACTTTTATCTAAATCATTGATAAAAATCTTGACCTGGACGGAGCCTTGTGTCGCTCCACTAGAGACCATCCTCTATGCTGACGTCCATCTACTAATCAGCATCTTTTGGGTTCACTTATTCACCTAACTGTTGTTAATTCATCTAATAGTCCTATCCTTTAGTCCATATTTCTCCATCTTGTCCACAATGATATCATGATAGGCATGGATAAATGCCCTGCCGAAGTCCAGATACATTATGTCGACTGCAGTTGGCTGTTCTCTATATCCACTATCCCTGTCAGACGAAATGAAGCAAATCTGACTCTTCTTCAACCATGCCATGCACTTTGATGATTTTGAGGCTTTGCTCTTGTTCTTTTCTCTGCCCAGAATCTTATTTCATTTCACCTCACTTGCCTGCCTCGTTCTATTGCTCAGATGTCACCTTCTTGCTGAAGCTTTATTCCTTGACTCTAGGCATAATTATTTCCCCAAAGCTCTTTATACATAGTATCCTGTCCCTGCTGTTTGTTTTTGCCTATTCCACTCTCCCCCATCTAGAACAAGCCCTGTCTTATTTAATAAATGTATGATGACATTAATTCAACTAGACCCTGGTGCCTAGTGACCATCAATTCCTTTCCAAAATACTCATAAATCACTCATCCCAAAATCCAATCTAGGACCCACAATGTGGTCTCTAAAAACCAATTCCCACTAAAAAGAACCAGGGCTCCTTGGAGCAATGGCTAATATCAGGTCCAGGCAAAAAGCGTGAAAGATGAGCCTGGAACATCTTGTCATACCAGCTACAAGGAAGCTATCAGAGACCATTAGGGTCCTGTCAAAAGGAGTGAGAAGTCAAACTGGAAAGGCCTCCACTGGTCAAAGTTGGGATAATTTGAGCATAAATAAGAATAATACTGCAGTGAAAGAAAATACATAATTTAGATCCACGAGTTCATAATGCTGTAAAAAAAAAAAACAAACAAACACTACACACACACACACACACACCCCAAAACCAAAACAAACAAAAAAGCCCACTGATGATCTTTGAAGGACACCAGGGAACAAACCCATTATTCTGACAACTGGTAAATAGAGGGAAATAATTCAGCATTTATCTTAACATGCTATACCTTACCATACCAACCATACCTCTGATACCAAGTAATTATTAAAAATGGTTTTTTCTTTATAGAAGTATTCTAGCTAATAAATTAACAAAAAATGGTATTATTAGAATATTAAGCATTTGCACCCCTTAAATGAATGAAATCATGTAATCTTGGGAATGCTAATCAATGGCTCCTAAAATCATTGGATAAAAAACTCATCTGGAACTTTACAATGGATGATTCCAGCTGATAATACTCCAACCCCACAGATCAAACCTGACATCATAAAAAGAGAGACAACCTGCCTCCTGCTATGGGGCACTAAGAAGTATACAGCACTACCTATGAGGTATTCTTGCTAAAAATCAAACCCAGATCTGACGAAGCCTCTTAACTACCAGTTGACAGTAAATAATAAGGGTGAGGATTAAACACCACCATGGGGAGGCTATCAGCCAAATCCTGAATAATTCTATAGTACACATAACGCTTTTCCTCTAAAATAAATTGCAAGGAAAAAAGGTGGGGAGAGACTTATAGATCAAAAGAGACTTAAGGGACATAAAACTCAAAGGCAATGTGTGGACCTTGTTTGGATTCTGATTCAAACAAACTGACCAAAACAACTTTTGTGAGACAATGAGGGAAAATTGAACATTAGATATTTGAAGATATTAAGAAATTGTAATTAATATTTTTGGTGTGATAATGGCGCTGTGCTTATGTATTTTTAGAAAACAGTCCTTATGTTTTAGGTACAATACCGAAATATTTAAGGAGGAAATGATATGAAGCCTTAGATTTGCCTCGAAACAACCTAGTCAGGGAGGCAGTGGGGGCCAGAATGTCGGAGGGTGATGGGGATGAGGGGGTGGTAAAACAAGATTGGCCATGAGTCAATAATTGTATCTGGATGACAGGTTCATGATGCTGTCTTTATATTGTTTTCTACCCTTTGTATATGTGGGAAATTTCCCATAATAATTTTTTTAACCAATCTAGAATTTTACTTGAAATTGTTATTGAGTTCACCAGTCTGTTGTTTTCGGAACCCTCATTCCTTCCCTCTCTGAAAATGTAAGTGCTTTCCAGAAGAGCAATCTTTCCATTCCTCTTTCATCCCCCACAGTTCCACAAATATCACCAACCACCAAACAACCACCACCCGGCGATCTCAACGGCAAGTTCTCTCAGGCCCCCAGGATAGAGACCTTGTGGAACTCGTTAAAGTGGTCAGGACCCTTCACAGTCACTCTGACCACAAGGGGCTCTGGTCTCTGTCACTAATGTTCATACTAATACTTTCCATTCTGGAGCTCATCCTCTTTGACAGAAAAGACAAAATTAAAATTGGAGTTTTATGATGCTTTCTTTATCATTTCTCAACACTTAAAAAATCAGTCCCAAGTAGTGAATTTATCCCTTTTATCATCTAGTTCTAAACATAAGAAAAAGGCCCCTTTTTCATCATTAGATTTTGCTTTTTTAAACAAAGCTGGACATTGGCATTTTGATTCTATTCCTATAGGTCTCTGTTATCCTTAAAAATTACCTATCCCTGTTTTCCTTCTTTTCTATAGGATCACTGGTTTCTTCAGGCAGCTTCTCCTCTTAAGAATTTTTGCTCAATTATAACAGCACAGTAGGAAGAAGGTGGGCAAAACTTTTTTTAATGGTACTACATGATGTTGGCGAGTATTGGAAAGCAGATAGTGTCATATTCTGCTCTGCAAATAGAAGAAGGTACCACTTTCCTGGAAGGCAATTTTGCTACATGTGTCCAAGGCTTTTTAAAAAATGTGTATTCTTTGATTAAAGAATTCCACATTCAGGAATTAATCCTAAGCAAGTCATGTAGATATGCACAGAGATTTAGCTAACAGGGTGTCCGGAGTAGTGTTTTTAACATACTTTACTAATTAGAAGCAAACTAAATGTCCCACAGAACAGAGCTGACTAAATAAACTACGGCTTATCATACAGTGGAATACCATATAGCCATAAAAAATGATCTGGTAGAAGAACATTTCATGATATGGGAAGGTGTTCACGATACACAACTTAGGAGGAAAGGGAGGTTACAAAGCAGTCCATAGAGTATGTTTCCCATTTTTAAAAAATTTATATTTGCACATGGAGAGAAAGGACTGGAAAGTTATATAAGAAAGTTAAAAGTATTTATCTCTTTTTAAGGAAGACGTGTCTTAACGTTTTCTATAATGGGTGTTTATTACTTTGAAATAAGGAAAAAAAAGTAATTCACAATGAAAATAGGCAGAGGGCACCCGCAGCCAGCTCTGGCCACTTCACAGTTCTCCCTCTGTTGGGCAGTCTGCTCTGACCTGACTACCTCCCAAGAGCGGTCATTAACCCCCCTTGGGGAGGTTTTGCTGCCCCCTCTCCATGCACAGAGGATGAGGGGGCAGAATGAGTGATTCCCTCGGATATCAGCGGTTTTCATCAGATGGTGGGAGGGTTCTTGCCCAATTGCTACTAAATAAGGAATTTGCCCCAGGAATGTGGGCCTGGCCAAGGCAAGCCCAAGAAGCCCAGTCTGGCCTCAACTCAGCCTCTGGAAGGGCAGGGTCTGGCCCCACCCTGGGGTTGTTTGGCACTTTGTGGCTCACCTCTCAGCGGTTAACACTGTTCATTCAAGAGGTTTCCCTGGGGTTTGGGTTAAAGCTGTTGGCCTCTGCTCTGTAGTCTCTTGTGTGACTCGCTGTGCTGTTTTGTCCATTATTATGTCCGACCTCCCTCCTAGCAGCCTCCCTGCCTCTTCTTAAAAATCTCTCTTCCTCCTCCTCTTCCTCAAGCCCAGTCTCAAATGGTGAAGGTTTATGAATAAGCGGGAGAGTTAGGAGTGAGTTTGTGATTAGAACCCTCAGTGTCATAATTCTCTAGGCTGCTGTGTAACAAACAACAAATGTGTAAACAAATGAGAGAGAGAGGGAGGGAGGGGAGGGGATGGGAGAGAGGGAAAGGAAGAGAGAAGAAATGTGTGTTTAAGAACAGAATTAATATTCTCCATTACATCTAACTGGGGAAATACTACAAACATGCATCACTGTAACCATTTTATTGTCTCTGGCTCCTGAGGTCTAGGACACGTGGTGCCTGTCCCTGAGTACTGGATTACATTTGCTTCTAAATTCTGAATCAGCTGAAACTCACATTAAAATGCATGATGCTGCAGCATATTACTGGCAAAACCAACAAACTTCCTAAATAAAACAAAATGATACTAACAAACAACAACAACAGGATCTTTTGAAAACCCAGAAAGGAAAATATTTTCAGAAGTTTTAGAATTCTCATGCAGTTTTATATATATTTCAGGGCTGAGCAGTTTAAGACAGTGAATGACTCCAGTGTTCCTGACACGTCTCTCGTTTGGCTCGCTGGCTGACTCAGATGCAAGGCCATGTTATTGGAATTAATTCTGTGTATGACAGAGGCAACATAGAGCCTTGACTACCAGGAACTAGGCAAGCTTTGCTTGTGGGTGGAGGAAATGGATACCAACTAGATGCGACAGCAGTGACACAGGGAAATGCCACCTAAAATAGCTACTCCCGCTTCTAGGATGCCTGTCATTTCACCATCAGTGCTTCTTTCTAGGATACCTGGCTTTTGGCACCCTCATTAGAAAATACTCCCAGGAGGGATAACATACAAATTCTAAACCTTCACCTAAAGGATGGAGGAACGGAGGGCAATCACCCTCCTCTCTCCTGTTCTCCATGTTGCGCTCTTCCCTAACCTCTAAATACCTCCTTTAATTTCCCACTAAACACACTGCCCTTATATTCTTTCTCTCATATAGAAATATATGTAAAGGAGGTTCTCAGGCAAAAAAAAAAAGCAATTAACAGAATGTTAGGACTTAAAAGGACCACACAACTTCTTATCCCAATCACTGGGGCAACTAAGATCTTTCCCCAGATTGGGTGGCAACAGTTCTGATGGCCAGTCCAGTGTGGAGTGCTGGCCCCTGCAAATTCAGTGCCCTAGCTTCCCCAGGTTGTACTATGGGGGGGGGCTTTACTTTCAGTCCAGTGGCTCCCCCTCCAATCAGAAGCCTGCAGTCCTTGGGTTTCCTTCATCTCAAAAGTCAGCTTTCAAGACAATATTTGAACCACTTCTACTCTAAGAGCAGATTTCTAGGACATAGTAGGTATTTAATAAATATGGACTGACTGAATTAATGAATGAATGGTTGATACTATCAAGTGCTACCAAAGCCAGAGAAGTAAGCAAGTTATGGGAGAGAGTTTTTGTTCTGAGATATCCTCTTGAGTGCCCTGAAATCCCAGCACTGGGCAGAAGAATTGTATACTCTACCTGTTCTCAGACTACTTCTCAAACATCTTTGGAATCCCTTTACTTCTCTTTACCCTACATTGCCATTCTCTTGGCTTAGGTATCCATCATTTCTTGCCTAGAATAGGGCCACCGCCTCCTGATTTGTCTCTTGGCTTTTCTTCTCTTATTCCCTCTCCCTCTGAATCATACTGCACTGCATTCATAGTCATACAGGAACTGATTCCAGCCTATTTCCCCTGTCTTCCATCTCATCGCTCTCTTTGTGTGTCCCCTCATCTCTCCACTCTAACAGAAGACGACACTGAACTATTTATAGATTCCCCAACACTCCATGCTCTCTCCGGCTTTGGACTCTAACTATCACTGGCTCCTATGCCTGGAGATTCCTCCTTTTCCACTTACCACCATTTTATTTGCTCATTCCTATTCACCTTCTAGTACCCTGGATAGACAATCTCACCTCTTCTAGAAGCCCTCTCTGATAACCTAAGAAACTACATGTCCATTATGGGTCCACTGGGACTTCTTCTCCATGGCATCCCCACTCCAGATCTCAGGTTGACAAAGCAGCCACCATCTGGAGCTCTGTCAGCTGCCATAAAATAGGGCAAAAGAAAGAGGGTAGAGATTTAGACACTAGCTCTTAAGGCTTCCACCTGGAAGTCATTCTTTACACTTCCATTCAATTTTCATTGGCCAAAGCAAGTCACATGGCCATATCTAACTTCTAGGGGGTAGGGAATTGACATCTTACTTTGTGCCTAGAAATGAGGAGAACTGAAAATATTTGTTAAACAGCCCTAGTGACTGAAAAATCCCCAGTGTATTTGGTGATCTTAATGAGAAATGTTTAATTTGTGCAAGAGTGGTGGAAGTCATATTGGAGGAAGCTATGGAGTGATTGAGAAGTAAAGAAATAAAGACAATAAGAAGAGAACACCTGGGGCCGGCCCGGTGGCGTAGCACTTAAGTTTGCACACTCAGCTTCAGCGGCCTGGTGTTCGCTGGTTCAGATCCCAGTTGCGGATCTACACACTGCTCATCAAGCCATGCTGTGGCAGGTGTCGCACATATAAAGTAGAGGAAGATTGGCACAGATGTTAGCTCAGGACTAATCTTCCTCAAAAAAAAAAAAAAAAAAAAAGAGAGAGAGAAGTCCTTCAAGATGTTTGACTGTAAAAGGGAGAAGAGAGATAAGTGGTGGTGGGGGGTGGGGGGCAAGGGTAGAGAGTGGCCAAAAAAGAAAATAGTGTCCCTTGGTTGGTTATTAGTATGAGTGTAACTTAAGCATGTTTAGATGGCAACGGGATATGTCCAGATGAACATGAGAGTTTGAAGATCCATGAGAGGAGGAATTGAGTAAGGTCCCTGAGCCAGTGGAAGAGACTGGCCTCCAGAGCACGGTGGAGGGATTGGCTTTAGGTTAAAATAGGCTCCCCTCCTGCACTCAGCAGTAACAACGGAGGAGCAAGTGGGCACAGATGTTGATCAGTTTATAGACTGGAAAGTAGGAAGTTGAGGGAAACAGTGTCTCCTGTTATCACTGTGAAATTAACTGACATATAGGTATCGTAATCTGTTCCACTAGGAGAAATTTAGGAAATCATTATAGGAAAAGAAAAGAAAAGGATGCCCCTTTGTAACACTTGCGGTTTTCCTAGCACAATGGTTGGGAGGATGGTAAGTATATTGCCTCTGTATGCCACCCCGCAAATTGAGTCCTATTTCAGGCACCATGTGGGCAGTTTTAAGTGCCAAATGAAATCTTCTAAGCACATGTATAAGCCTAGTGAAAAATGGCTCATTCTTTGGAGTTTTAATATAGCTATGAAATGAAAATCTGTTTCTGCCCAAACTCATCCCAAGATATACTGGGATATTTCTTAACCCTAGAGTCTTTGTCCTTACCCTCTTCCTTCTTCAACCTGAAAATGATTTCTCAATCCATATTATATTCACACCCGTCGGGACATTGCTCAGCTGAGAAGGATCATCATACTTGATCCCTTTCTTTGGAGCATAAGAAGATGCCTTCAAGGTCTCAGGACATCACTACCTTAGGATGTTGCTACTGCAGTTATTCTTGCAGCTGCCAGTCCAGAAAATCATGATCCTCTCCACAAGTGCTCTTCTGCACCCTGCAAGCTTTGTCAGAGCTTGTGATGACTTTCCCCCCTTCTTTCTCAAATAGTTTTGTTTTTTTTTTGGTTCAGACAGAGAGGCCTCCCTGCCTAATTTAATTTTGTTTCTCCTTTCTTTGTTACAAGCAGATGTCACTTTTACATCTGTGACTCTGATCAAATGCCCCACGTCTTCCCCCGCCACCAGCCCAGCAGATGTTACTACTATTAACTAAATTCAGCAAAAAAGGTAACAGGCAGCCCCTTCTGCTAATCATAGTATTGAGGATGGGGTGGGGGAGAAGGAAGAGAGAAATAGAGCAGGGCTCTTCCACGATAATGTCCTTAAAAGGATGCATACAGGGGATCTGCACCTCATCGCCTACACAGAGCATAGCACTTACACATGGGGTGCCTCCAAAGTTACTCTAAATACAGAAACATCATCTATGTGTTAGCCATAAAGTTCCAACCCAAACCCACACAGCTAGCCCAGGGGAAATGCCTTTTAAAGTGACATGACCCTGAACATACCGTATTTACATACAGGAGTAAGGCACCACATTAGTCATGCATAAATACTGTATATAATGTAAGACAAAACATATAATTAACTTATATACATACATGCCTCCCAGTAAATTCCTAAAAGATGGAAGTTTTCTGTCTGGTTGCTTTATCTTCTCCCATTTGATATCCTAGAGCCTGTTCTTTGATTTGTCTACCTTCTTCCGCATGCACTATAAACATGCAATAGGAAAGACAATGTCCATCCACCATCTAAATTCCAAAGTGAAGTGTTTAATATGCAACTCAAGGAGACTCTACCAACATCATCATCATCATCATCATCATCATCATTACCAACATTATCCTCATCACCATCATCATAACACAACAGTTAACAGTCACTGGAGTCTTTCCAGGTGCCAAGAATTGTGTTAATTGCTTTGCATACACTATTGTCAATCAATTAATAATTGTTAGCCTCACAATGCCAGGAAGTTAGTTACCAGAAAGACAAAGAGTTTCTGTTATGAAACATGTGTATTACAGTTGGTAGGCAAATGGAAAATGTGGTAAGAATTCTAAAATGCTGGGAGAATGTTTATACTGCTGGATCTTCATGGTTGCGGATGCTGTGGCTGGTGTGCTTTATGTTCTGGGGAAATGGTATCCCAATAAATCCCGTCTAGGTTATTTTCTTAGTGCAGGTGAGTGGGAAAGGCTACCGTCTGCAGGAATCTTTTTGGAGAAACCTGAGGACAAATCTTGCCTTTTAATTCTCTGGTTGGGGGAACTGTTGGTTCTGAGTTGAGTCTTTGCTAGGCGGTGACCTCGTTGTCCTGGTATAATTTGGATGCAGCATCACATAAAGCAATCAAAAAGAAAATTCCTCTGAAACTCTCACTGGTCTTTAATATTTTATTCATTCCCATGTTACTGTGCTCTGCCTGCGGTAAAACACTCCTCCTAGGAGTGAGGCATTAGGAGGCTGACAAGCGTCTTCCCATGAATTGCTACTACAATACAATGGCATTTTGTTTGCTGTTCTGTTTCCTTGACTTCTAACATTGTTTCTGACTTTCAAGGAAAAAAAGAAGAAAAAGAAACCCTCCTATGAATGGCAAAGAAAAGGAAAGAAAAGTTTCTTTTAAACTTTCAACCTTTTTCATTTGGTACTGGGTAGCTTGTAAACATTTTTTTTTTCTCATGGTGTATATGTGGTAGTCTCTTCCCTTTTTTGTGCTTTAAATGGCCTTTTTTTTTTTTTTTTCCTTTTAACCACATAGCGTTGCCTTTCCATTACTGATTCAGAAAATTGGCAGGGGAAAAAAATCTACCATGTACACATATTAAGACAGGGAAGTCAGAGGAAGATGGATCAAACCATCCATCTATCTGCGCGGCCATTCATCTATCAATCCATCTCGCTACCTACCCGCCTCTATTAAAATAAATAGCAGGCACTGTACACACTGCTGGTTGGCTGAAGTTGTGATCTGGACAAAAGGTCTGTTTGGGAAAAGGATGCTGAAGCTCTAATTCTATTTGTGCCGGTTGAAAATCAGGAGGGGTTTTTCTACACTTCACTTTTATTAGATTATTTCTTATAGATGGTTCCTTTTTGTCCTCCCAGACGCGTGGTGGAGGCTGCTGAAGCAGTTGGGCTATAGTTGGAGTAATTAAATTAACCATTTGGTACAACTTTTAGGGGAAAGCTCGCGTGTAGAAAGCACAACGCGAACAAAACAGGGCGCTGGGGCTGGGGCTCTGGCCTGGCCCAGCCCCGCAAGCCTTTCATCTCAGGAGCAGAAGCAGGACCCAGGGCCACAAAAGACCAACGGAGGGGACGACGGGCCAGGGATGGTGGGGGTGGGGTGAGGAGGAGGACGGTGACACTGAACAAAATAAACCTACAAGGCCTACAAAGGGGAAAATGAAGTCAAGCGCGTTTGCTCATCCGACCGTGAGGTCCCCGGCGCTGAAAAGTCTCTTCGCACAAAGAGGAGGCGCACAGCACCCTGAGCGGGCGATGCCGGGCACCAGGGGGCGCCTGGAGAGACGCGGAGGCCAGGCCGGGGCACCTGGGAGAGGTGGGCGCCCGGGACAGCAGGGCAGGAAGACATCGAGCCCCGGGGGGGCAGAGGGGGGCCAGAGGGGTGGCAGGGAGCGCGAGGCGGTGCCCAGCACTGGCTCCTGCTGAGCCTACCCCTCGCCCGCCCTCCCAGGCACCTGCACCCCATGGGGCCTCACACTTCCCTAGTCCTCGGCTCTTGGCGGAGTTCTCGTCCGGCTCCCTCGGCTTCTCCTGGTGTCACCCTAAGATGCCTCTTCAACACCGAGTTCCCCTGAACTGCACATCGCACTCCCCACCCCAACATCCCCTGCGCACAGGAGCTGCCTCCCGGCACTGACTAAATCCGCAAGTTTTACACGTTCACCTAAGAGCCATTCTCAAAAACTGCCGGAAATAATCCCCGCTGCTCCCAGCTCCTCGCACACTCCAGAGACGCAGCCTGCCTCCGCCCCACTGGCTACGTGGCCTGGGGACTGTCTGAGAATTAGGACCCAAGGTGGACTTGCCCTGCACTCGGGTCCGGCGTAGGGCCAGGGCCCAGGCGCAGACTAGCGGCGCCGGGCCAGGATGGAGCTTTCTGGGCAGAGCGTGCGCCCTCTATACCCGGCGGAGACAAGCCCTGGTGCACTGAGGCGCGGGCGCCAAGAGCGGTGTGAGCCCGGTTATTGCCAAGTATGGGCCTTGAAGCCAAAATGCATCCCCTCCCGGCCTCCCCATGCCACTCTCTTCTGCAGAGAAACGCACTCCAGCTTCACATAAGCAGTGAAGGAGGGGGCTGGTGGGGCGCCACCCGGGCCAGTGTTCCCCGAATCCGTATCCCCCGAGTGGGGGCCTAGGCGGCGGGGTCGCGTTCGGAAAACCAGGAAGCACCCCTCAAAAGTCGGAGGGATTCGAGAAACTTGGACAATCTCACCCTTGTGCTTGACAACCTCCACCCCACCCCCCTTCAGGGAGGGTAAGTAAGGGTGGGGAAATTCCATGTGTAGCGTCCAAGGGGGCACAGCCACCTCCCGTTCCAAGTGCAGATTCATATTCATGAGAGCGGAATAAATAAAGATAAATCCCCACTGTAATAACACTTGGATTCGCATCCGTCTTTGCTGGCCTTTAGGTTTAGGGGACTGAAGACAGATGTTTGCATCTCTTTTCTCCTCTTGTCTGGTGACCATAAAGAAAAACCATTTAGAGCGTTGCAATTTGTTTCCCGCCGCAGTAAAACCTTGTACACATTTATTTTCATTTCACCCCCGTGCACAAAAAAGTGCACACTGGTCACCAAGGGCCCTTCTTTATCAAATACGCATTGTACAACATACAACTGCAATAAAACTATCAGCTCTCCCCATAAAACTATCACCGGGCTCCTCGGTGGGTCCGGCTGCCTGCACTCCCGACGTTAGCGCTTCCTCACTTCCCGAGGACGCGCCATCACCTGAAACCAGCCTGAAACTCAGCCAGCCGAGAAGCACAAGGCTGGGGGGCCGCTGTCCCTGTTTAATCCATTACGGCGTCCGCTGCAGTTCAGTGCGCAATAAAACACAGTGGCAGTGGAGAGCGGGCGCCCATCCACTCCCCGGCACTAGCATCGAATTAAACCACTTAGTTTGGCGAACACTGAACGCCTAAATGCCCCTATAAAGACTTTATGAGTTTGTTACTTTAATTACTGACTTGTTACAGAGCACATAAAGGGGGTAATGAATGCAATAAAACTAATTATCTACACATTTAATTCATATAAAATATCCAGGGTTTGTTTACACCACACGGCGATTCAACTAAGCATTCCCCCTCTTGTCCACCGAGAGGAAGGATTTAATGAAATAGTTTCCCTTATCCTGCTAGAGCCTAACGAACCAAATGAAAATTACCCTCCGCTTAAATCATGCGGCTACCGAGGTCCACAAATCACGGCTCGCTTCTTTGTCTGTGCCTCGCTGCCAGCACCCAAGAGCCTGAGGAGTTGGACAAGAAAAGTGCCCGACCTGGAGCTTGGGCATTTAAAGAGCAAGGATTTCGCTCACTACAGTCAGCAAACTTAAAGGGCAAACAGATAGTAGCCCTCTTTTCGAAGGCCCGGGTGTGTGGGGGATTGTGGGCACCTGAAAATGTGGAGGCGAAAAAAGAGGAAGAGCACCCAAGAGGGAGGGAAGAGGAGACACATTTGGGGACCCTTCATGCTCGCTTGCGAGTGACGGCGTAATTAAAACGAACAACCGCACAGAACCTCCAAACCAACAAAATGCAAACCTCGCGCTAATGCAGAAAGACACAGAGCTGAGCGCAAAGAAGCCATCGGTTGAGAACCCAGATGTTTTACATTCAAGAGCTTTACTCAGATGTTCTTTTGCTTTTTAAGCGGCTGTGTAAGCTGAGTCTCTAGAAAAGCACATTAAGCCGCGACAAGAAATGCAATTTATAAGATGCTCTTTTTTTCTACCCCCTCCACCAGGTGTATTTTAAAGAAATCCGCTTATCGTTCACATAAACCCCCTTGGCCCACTTACTCCATGTTACAGGGCGCCTGAGTCTTGCCAATGTCCCAGTCCTTTATAACATTTCATGCACTTCGGGGGGTAGGCTTGTTGTTAAATTGAGCGTGTAACGCTCTTACAAAACAGGTTTTCTATGACATCAAGGTTTCTTCTCTCTAACCAAGGGAAAAAAAAGAGAGGACGAAGACGGGGGAAAACACACACACTATCTCAATTTATGCCTAAGGTATATGATCAGTTAAAAAGGCTTAAAAGCTCGGGGAAATTGGATCAGGGAGAATCGTCACCCAACTTTCATTATTTCCAAGTAGTGTGATTGAATTAAAGGGCAGGGAGCTGGTTAGAAGGGAGGATCAGGGGCTCAGTGCGTAATGGTGTGGTATTAAATTCTAATTAGAGATGCAGGAATCAATGATAGGGAGGTTGGACAGCTCAGTTCCCCAGTGCCAGCCCAATAGACGGATGAGTTATTGTCATGTAAAAAGCGCCAGCAATAAGACCAACCGCTTTGCTATTGTCCAAGTGGAAAGAGCCAAGTTTATTATGAGGACTATATGCTCTAGAGACCTCAGACAAGGCATCTCATAGGAGGCTTTTTCATAAAACTAGGCTCTGCTGGTAGTAAGGAGGCCAGTTTGGAGGCAGGCGTTGAGCTGTGCACATCTCCCCACTCCAGCCACCTTCTCCATACCCATCTTTTATTTCATTTTTCCACTTGGCTGAGCCATCCAGAGCCTTTTCAATGTATAAAATGGAATATTCTTACCTCAATTCCTCTGCCTACGAGTCCTGTATGGCTGGGATGGACACCTCGAGCCTGGCTTCAGCCTATGCTGACTTCAGTTCCTGCAGCCAGGCCAGTGGCTTCCAGTATAACCCGATAAGGACCACTTTTGGGGCCACGTCCGGCTGCCCGTCCCTCACGCCGGGATCCTGCAGCCTCGGCACCCTCAGGGACCACCAGAGCAGTCCGTACGCCGCAGGTAAGGACCTTCAGCTTTCTCAGCGGAGGAAGCCGCCTTTCCGCTCGTATATAGGAAGCCTTGATTGCATTTGAAAATGGAAATGTGTTTAGTATTTACCAAACGAAATTTGCTTACACAAATGAAAGAATTTATCACGTTAGAAGCGATTGCAGGGAGGGGTAATTCACTTACAGGGTTACACTATCCTAGTCACACCCGAACCGCCAACAAAATTATCTTAAGCTGCCAAAATGATAGGCATAATTTATTTACTTTGCGATGAGACGTAAAGCTTAGAAAATAATTAAATAACAAAGAGTAAAGCTCATTACTGGCAGTGTCTCTTTTTTTTTAAGAACAGACAGCAGCTCACACCTCTTCGGCTGGTCATTTTTATGATTATTTCTTTAATTTATTATTTTTTTGCAGCACTCTACCCCAACTTTTGGGCCGGGTCAACTTCGGAGAACTGAAAAGTTCCAACAGTAGGACTGTTTGCTAACTTCTTCCCTAGTTCCCTGATATTCCGACTGATGTTTTCGGACTTTCTTCCTCTTTGATTTTTTCCTTATCAAAGCATTTTCCAAAGTCCCGGCCCTCAGCGGTCTCCAACGCGCTATTTCAACCCACCCGAAGGCGCTGGTGCCTGGAGGGACCCCGCCAAAGCTCCAAGTTTGCGCCCCTGTTTCCGTGTATAACAAATGTGCTCGATTTTTCTCGGCAGCTCCTCTCCGCCACTCTCTCGCGCCGGTGTCGGTGGCTATTCCAGCGCCACCTGACCTTGGAGACCCCACAGTCCAGCTCCGCGGCCTGCGCGCTCCAGACCATTTTGCTCACTCTGTTCCCTCTGTTGTCCCCCAGTTCCTTACAAACTCTTCACCGACCACGGCGGCCTCAACGAGAAGCGCAAGCAGCGGCGCATCCGCACCACTTTCACCAGTGCGCAGCTCAAAGAGTTGGAGAGGGTCTTCGCGGAGACGCACTACCCTGACATCTACACCCGGGAGGAGCTGGCCCTGAAGATCGACCTCACCGAGGCGCGAGTCCAGGTACGCGCGCCGGGAAACAGAGCGGCTTTGCCGCACCCGGTCTGACAGGGGTGGCATGGTGGGGAGCGAGTGGTGCTACTGAAGGTTTGAAATCCCAGGGCCTCTCTTGAGAGGGGCCTGGGGTCCAGGGCTGAACAGAGAGGCCAAGTTCGATGTGGCTGAGCGCGCTCTTGGGTATGCAGTCACAGCTACAGTGTTTTGCACACCAGCTAACCCTGCGGAGGCATTCCGGGGGGCCTTGGGACGTGAATGAGCGAGGCATTTCGGGGACAGGAAGTGCCCTGTGGGAGGAGTGCAGACTTTGCTCCCATGTTATAAGTATTTGTGGCCAAAAGCCTTTTAACTTGGAGCCATGGCGTACAAGTGCATTTCCCCGGGAACTATGACTTGCATCAGATTCGCAGAGGGACTTAACTCTGCGGTTTACTCTAAGGTGCGCTAAGGGACACAGGTGCGCTCACTAGCTGGCCGCGGCGCCTCTCCAGAGGAGCCCCCCAGTGGAGGGGCAGTGCGCATCATCGCACCCTTCCCCATGTTCAAAGGCCAAGATGGGCAGAGGCACCAAACCCGGAGACCCCGCCCTTCTTCTACCAGTTAGAGTTTAACTTTAGACCTGAGGCCTAGGGACGGTGGCTCAAAAAGTAGACTGAGCAAAGGCCCGCCAAAATAAGGGCTTCCATTTTAGGGCCTTTCTGGTACCTGAGGCCTTTTTTACCTCTCCTGCAAGCCTCCATTTCCCGGCATGCTCAGATCGCCCTAAGAAAGTTTCTCCGAAGATGCACCAGGAACAAAGTGGGCCAGACTTGGTGGGCTGGGGGTACACTTGGCGGGCCGGATGCGCGCGGGGGTACCGGCGGCGTGTGGAGTTTAAAATAAGCTGCAATGGGAACGTGGGTCGTCCTACTCCGCGCTCTTCTTTCGCCTGTCCTTCTTTCTGCCCCTGCTTCACCGCCTCTCCTTTCCTCTCCGGCCAGGTGTGGTTCCAGAACCGCCGCGCCAAGTTCCGCAAGCAGGAGCGCGCGGCAGCAGCGGCCGCGGCCGCGGCCAAGAACGGCTCTTCGGGAAAGAAGTCTGATTCCTCCCGGGACGACGAGAGCAAAGAGGCCAAGAGCACCGACCCGGACAGCACTGGGGGCCCGGGCCCCAACCCCAACCCTACTCCCAGCTGCGGGGCGAGTGGCGGCGGCGGCGGCGGGCCCAGCCCGGCAGGAGCCCCGGGGGCGGCGGGGCCCGGGGGCCCGGGCGGCGAACCCGGCAAGGGCGGCGCAGCGGCGGCGGCGGCGGCGGCGGCGGCGGCGGCGGCGGCGGCGGCTGCGGCGGCGGCTGGAGGCCTGGCTGCGGCCGGGGGCCCTGGACAAGGCTGGGCTCCCGGCCCCGGCCCCATCACCTCCATCCCGGATTCGCTCGGGGGCCCCTTCGCCAGCGTCTTATCTTCGCTCCAAAGACCCAACGGTGCCAAAGCCGCCTTAGTGAAGAGCAGTATGTTCTGATCTGGGATCCTGCAGCGGCGGCGGCGGCGGCGGCGGCGGCGACAGCGGGCGAGCCGGGCCGGGCGGGCGAGTGGGCGAGCGGGTAGGCCCAAGGCTATTGTCGTCGCTGCTGCCGTGGCTTTTTCATTGAAAGCCTAAAGTAATCGCGATAAGAATAAAGAGAAAATGGCGTCGCCCCCATTTCAACCCCACTCCTACCCCCATCCTAAACCCCGAAACAAAACAAACGCTTCCCTGGCTTCGCACCTGCCTCAGGGACACGCAGACGGGCCAGGGCTCCGCCTGCTGCCTGGGAGCAGCGCGGCCTGGACTCGGGGGCACTCTCAGGGGGCTGTGTCTGCGTGTGGGTGTATGTCTGTCTCGGGGAATGTATGTCTGTGGCCCGAACAGGTGACAGGGAGAGATGGGTTGGGGGCACAACCAACTCAGTGACTTGCTTAGAAAATGAGAAAAACAAAAAAATCCCCCAAAATTAAAGAAAAAAAATTAGTAAGGCTGTAACAATTAAAAAATAAAAAAAAAAAACCCTAAAAGGTTTTTAAATGCAAAAAAAAAAAAAAAAAAAGGGAAGAAGAGGGGGAAAGGGGAGGCAGCACTTGGCACTGTCTGAGGGCTCTATCTTGTGAACCCCTAAATTGGCGCCCTCCTGACAGCACAGATTCCCTTGGGGCTTCTCCTCTGGGGAGAGTAGGGGAGCTTTCCAGCCCCCCTTCCTCTAGTGCCCTTGGGTTCGGGCCTCTGCGGCGACGATTCCTGCAGACTGTCCCCGCGGCCAAGGTGACTTCGTCGCGCCCGCTTGCCTGTCCCACCTCGCCGAACGCCATTCGCGCATCCGAACCCCACACGGTTGCACCTCCCAACCCCGAATCTTTGCAGCCACTCGGCCCGGAAAGATGCCCTATACGTGAGATGCCTTTTCATCCGCAAACTCTGCAAACTGTCTCTCATATTTCGCAACTCTTCCCTTTTTTTTCTCTCCCGCCACCCCCACCGGCATTTTCTTCTTCCACCAGCTTTTACTGAACTTTTTGGCACTGCTTTGGGTTGGAGTCAGTTGCAGTCCACGCGACTGGCTGCAGAGAAATCTACTGAGCAAGGGAAAGGCGCGCACACACAAGTTTGCAAAAGTATCTCGGTTTGCATTTCTGTTGACCCGAAATGGACTCACATCCTTGAATGGTGGATGGACTGTATAGATGATTCCATTCTTCGCGCAGTTTAGACATATCTGTTGGGATTTGGTTTTTTGGTTTTTGTTTTAAAAGGCACAAACTATAGATATTAGTTGAATGTTGAGGCTTTAACTTTTTTGGTGTCTTTCTACAACTGTGTTCTGTGACTCAATTGTATCGTGTTAATATCAGTACAGACCGTCTCCTCTACGTGACCGTATAATGTTTTTCTCTTCTTGTAGTCTCTATGGCGTGTCTTTATGGAGTAATAAGGTTCTCACGGGTTCAATTCCTTTGTGTTTAGAGAGACCACGGTTCAAACAATGGTATATATTTTTGTTATCAGGTGCATGTCTGTCTGATTTCTTTTTTTCTTCTTGTTGGACTATGTTTGTGAACATAAGCGTCATAAGTTATGTTTCAGATTTTCGAATTTATTTATATGTGTTATGATGAATGCTTCTATTTAAAAGGGAAATATTTCTACATGTGCATATAGTTTTCCAAGAGTGTACCATTAACTTGATTGTTGATAATAAAAACAAAAAGCAAGTCTAGTAATTAAACTCTTCTGACTTTTCCTTGATTCATTTTGCTTTGGTTTGGGGTTTTTTCTTCATTTAATTTTTAAAATGATAAGAGAGGACAGAAGAAATTGTACAAAACATCTAGAAGCCACTGAGACTCTGGAAACGTAGGCAGGTTGGGGAATCTAAATTCATGCACCCAAATCCAGCTAATATAAAATTTAGTACTTGGAGTAGCAGGCAGGATTCTGTTGGTCCATGCTTATTTGTCTCCCAATTGCCAAGCACAAAAGAACAGCAGGGCGTTGATTAAAAATGTTGGCATCAGTGCCTAGATTGCGGCCACATGCACTCCCGCGGTGGCAATGAAGGCAAGATTCTAATACTCGACTTTGAGAAGGACTCGAAAGTGTGGATTATGAGTGCAGGAGCCTTCAGGATGGGTGGCGTCCTGCAACGTCCTGGCAGTCCAGCCTCCTTAAGCCTCAAAGACTGCCGGCACCCAGTGACACCACAGGGGCTCTGTGAGGGCAGGTGGATCAGGAGAAACTGGCTGAGAGCAGCTCTGTAAAGCTGGCGTGTTTGGGGAAACATTGAGAACAATTGGAATTAGGGAGCGCTACCATGTACCAGGTTTTATTTCCATGCATTATCTCATCTACACCTCAAAATGGCATCATGACATCAGGAAACAGGTACAATTCCTATCTCCATTTTCTTTGAAACAGATGAGGAAGCTGAGGCAACAGAGAGATTAGACTCTTGCTCAAGGGTCCCCCATTATGGGACCAGCCTTTGAACCCAGGAAATCTGATTCTAGATCCTGCACATTAACTGCACCCGTGGTTCCCAAAGTATGGTCCCAGGACCAGCAGCATCAGCATCATCTGGGAACTTGTTAGATGAATTCCTAGACCCCATCCTAGATCTACTGAATCAGAAACTCTAGGAGTGGGACCCAACAATCTGTGTTTTCACAAGCCCTATGGAGGATGTGAGGACCACTGAGCTACACTATAAGAAATCCAAATGGGAAGGGTCCAGAATTGGAACTATGTTAAGAACAGGTGTGGGGAGGGTGCTCTGGCAGCTTCAGTGATCCCCTTTGGAAAGAAGGAATCATCACCACAGCCCCAAGATGGAATCCTGCCTCTTCCTTGGACTGTTTGGCTGGGCTGCCTTCTTCAAGCAGAAGCCTGTGAAGGCTTCTGGTACTTACTTTGTTACCTCTCTGGTTGGGCCTTATCAATAGCTAAGTCAGCTCCCCTCATTTGAGGGGAGGCCACAGTCTGCCTACTCTGGTGAGAGAATTAACAGCTGATCTGGTTTGAATTTATCAGGGCTTCTCACCTTAAGCATTCTAATATGGCTTGCATCAGATCAGGCAGGTTTCACTGAGAAATTTCAAACTTTGAATCTTATCTAACTTCTAATGGTTTTTCTAAAGGGCATTTAGAGACAAAAATTTGTCTCAAAATGTCCTTTGATAATCTCTCCAAGACAACATTCTATAAACAATGGCATTAATTGTGCTGGTCTAAAATGCCAGCAATTGCCAGATCCCTTAGACACCAGTCTTTGGTTGTAAATATAACTTAGAAGGCCTGGGAGAAGCAAAAAGCAGGGAGGACTTCATTGATGAAAAGAGCGCTGAAAGCCCAGGTAGCCGGATCCCGGGCTTGGCTGGAGGAAATCAGCCTTCCCTTACGCACTGAGGATCACCAGGTAAGCCTCTGTGACCTGGTGGGTAGGCCCGTGGGACAGGCATTCTGGAAAAGGCAAGACCAGGAGAGAGAAAGAAAACAACAAGTAGAGAGAGGAGGAAGAAGAGAGACGGAGAAAGAAGAGGAAAAACCAATAGCCAAAGGAGAGTTTTTAGAAACCCCAGTGAAGTCACTATAAATCCTTTCAGATGCGAACCAACTAGATGAGGATCCCCAAATTCCCTTCTCCTGACCTTGACTGGCTTTGAGCCACTTACCTTCAGGATAAGGGAAATCCTGGGAATCAGTGAGAAAAATATACTTCCCATCCCCACACCACCCCAACTTCCCAGAGGATTGCCTTTTAAATGTCTGGAGGCACCCAGCTTTAGTATTTTAATATCAACTTCTTTTTAGTTTGGGTCACCTCTGCTTCTGTTACTGGTCAAAGAAGCAAACTGTTGGGAGGCAAGTTTATGATCAAATGCAAAATAATGCCCCTGTAATATGATGGAGTCCAGGGGGAGGACACTGTGTCTCTGGGATTGTGTCATTTCCTTGGAGCCCTGCACAGTGTGAACAAGCTCACTTTCACTTTTCCTCTCTGAGGAATTTGCATTTTGGCTCATCAAGGCATCCTTTTTCCTGGCAACTCCGGGACCACATGTGACTTCACAAAAGCTGCATGAGCTGATGCCAGATGGCCACCTCTAAGCCAAGTCTCCTTCAAGATGACTAAGAACAGAGAACCAGAGAGTGGTTTCAGAGGGAGCTGATAACCCAGCCAATAGTAGCTGTCTATACCTCACCCCAGATGCTTCTCTGTGGCCACCTCATGTCCTAAGGAAGACAGTCTGTGGCTAGATAGAGAGGGCCCTCAATTCAGGGAAAGGATCTGTGTGACTTTGGATGGCAAATAACTTAATCCCCCTCAGCCTGATTCACCAACCACAAATGTGGATAATAATACAGCTTTGTGGGGCTTTAGGGGAAATTAAGTAAGATGTGCAACAAGTATCTGGCATAGTAGCAAGTTTTCAGCAAATGTCAGATATTATTATTAAGATTATTATTATTATGTAACTCCTAGATTCTTTCTTCATCTCCTAGCTCAGGCCTCAGAAGATTAAAAAAAGCCCTCTGTTGCCACTTATGTTGATGGCCCAGGAACACAGCGTGTGAGAGAATATGCAATGGGTGGAATTGGAGAACCTTGCTGAGGGTGACAGTAACAGCCTAGAATCAGCCAACGGCTGACAAGGAATAACCACTGATATTTCCTGAGTGCTCATTATGTGCCAGGTGCTTTTTTTTTTTTTTTAAAGATTTTATTTTTTCCTTTTTCTCCCCAAAGCCCCCTGGTACATAGTTGTGTATTCTTCGTTGTGGGTTCTTCTAGTTGTGGCATGTGGGACGCCGCCTCAGCATGGTCCGATGAGCAGTGCCATGTCCACGCCCAGGATTTGAACCAACGAAACACTGGGCCGCCTGCAGCAGAGCGCGTGAACCTAACCACTCGGCCACAGGGCCAGCCCCTGTGCCAGGTGCTTTTAAGCTTACAAACTTTAAAGCATTAAATCCCCGCAACTATCCTCTGAGAAAAGTACTATTCCCATTTTTTACTTAGGAAGAAACTGAAGCATAGAAGGGTTAGGTAACACAGCTAGTAGTACTGCAACAGGAATCCCAGCTCCAGCTGGTTTGCCTCTAGAGCCCATGCTCTGAAACCACTGTTCTTTGTAATCTCCATGAAGGGAAGAATTCATTTCAGCCCATGAGGTCATACACCGCCAGACCAGGGAGGAGAGCTCATCTTGCAGAGGGATTCTGAAAGGTGGGTGAAGGTTAGAAAAGGCAACAGGAGGAGTGGTGTTAGGATGAGAATCCCAGGCAGATTCAGAATGAAGTCCAGGGCCTGAAAGGGAGAAGGCTTTGGGATCCCTAGAGAAGGAAGGATGCTTCCTGCAAGGCAACATATTTACAGCTCACAGTCTCTTTCTGGTGAGTGAATAAGACAAGGAGTAGGCAGGGGCATAGAACATGGAAGGGAAAAGGATAGTTACATTTATGAACTATGGAACATTGGTTACTGCACAGGAATGGATGTCAGGAATAGATGTCAACCTCTAGGCTCATTTATTACCACCATGATAGACAGATGGTACAATGGCAAAGGCCCACCTGAGCTCTTAGTTTCCAGCCTTGATTCCAGAGTGACTGTTCACAAATCTAGGTGGATAAATAATGACCGAATACCATCACTCAACAGAATTTCCATGTTGGGAAGCAAAGTAAAGTGCAAAGACCTGTGACCTCCTTAGGCCAATAGGAATGATTATCTGAAAACAGTCTGTTACCACGTCCCCATCACCACGGTAGACATTTTGGGTCATGTTAGTCTTGGCTTAATTCAAGGGCACTTAACCTTGGGTTTATGGATAGAATTTAAAGAGGATAGGACAAAAATGCATATGTATTTTTAGTAACCTGTACGTGAAATTTAGCGTGTTCTTCAATGATGAGTGTAGGCAATGAAGCCACAGTAGAGTGACTAGTACGTGTGACTTTGTCACCAATGGAAATCACAGATATTTTCATTTCATGTTAGAGTTTTTGAAGCTATCTCAATGTATCATTTACATTCACCACTAATTTGAAATTATGGTAATTATTAGACCAGCCACTAGATCTTGTTATTTAATAGATTAATAAAGAAGGCTATATCATAAATTTACTATATCACAAAGTTGTGTTTAAAACATTTTTGATAATTTAATTTTAATTGGCTTCTTTTATAATCCTATGCGTTTTCTTTTTTGCATTTAAAAACTTTATTTTGAGAGGGGTTCGTGGGTGTCACCAGTGACATGGGTTTGTGGGGGTCACCAGCTACCAAGGGGTCCATGGCATGACAAGAAGCTGAGAGCTCCTGGCTAACTGACGAGAGCAGTGTATTCTGCCTCCTGTGAAGCTCTGACTTTAAGAACTTTACATCAGGACCACAGCATGTAATCATTTTACTCTACATATGGAGGGAAATCTTAGAGAGGTTTTAAACTTATCACATCCTCCTTCAAAGGACAAAATAGAATAAAACAAGCCCCTAAAGCTGAAGAAAGAAAGTTTCAGGATTTTCAAGACCACTGGCCAGGTGGAGGTGGCAGTGAGACAGCCTGGGAGAGCAGGAGGTGACTCAAAGGTTTCAACAGGACTTGAATATCCTCACACTGTCTACTGAGGATTTACATGAACTGGCTGCTGTGCCGAGTGCACCATAGAGAGCAGCGTGCTCTGAAGAAGGTGGTACTTTCCTCCTTTTATACTGTTGGGATCCAAAGCTACTGAGTCACTTGTCCAAGTCACACCACCAGTAATGGCACAGCCAGGACTCAACCCCAAGCCCAGGCCCTCAACCAATATGCTAAAAAGGTTAAAAAACAAAAAAAAAAAAGAGGAAGAGAATTCTTCATTTGCTTAGCTGCCACTCACTTTATTTTTTGTCTGAACCTGAAGTGATTTAGTTTGTTAAAATACCCCTTGGCCAAGTGGTTGAGCAATGATGTTACTTTAGCCATGTGTTTGATGTCAAAGACCTCCCTCTGGGAAAAGCCAGCCATCAAGGGGGAAATAAAGGCTTCTTACCTGGACGTAACTGCATTAGGGAACCAAGTGGATGACTGTTTGCTCCGTGACTTCTCCGATGATTTAAGCGGTGATTTCCAGAACAGGAAGAGTCTGGGTGTAAAACTTAATTTCTTTGAGGCCCCAGTGGCATGACCACCTCAGGCAAAAGTGGAATGTAAACCTGGTTTGTCTGAGGATAAGATATTATGCTTTTGGGGGACGTACTATATGTTAGATACTCTGTTAGCTGTTTTGCATTTGTTGTCTATTAGAACCTTTGAAAACTCCTGGGGTAGATATTGTTCTCATTTTACAGGTAGAAAAAATCCACGTAACAGAAAGGCTGAGCAACTTACTTAAGATCCCAGAGCTGAGCTCCAAACCCGTGTCCTTTTGATTCCAAAACCCCATGTCAGTGAGATGACAGCCTAGAACCCAGCCCTGCCTTATGCTGCCTGCTCATGCTCTAAGTAAACGTTGAAAAGGGTAGAGACGGTGATGAAAATATTCTGGAATTAGATAGTGGTCATGACTATACAATTTTGTGAATACGCTAAAACCCACTGAACTGTACACTTTAACAGGGTGGATTTTATGGTGTTTGAATAACAGCTCAATTTTTTTAAAAGCAGAGACTAATCTGGGAGACACGTCACCCCTTTGTCTTCCTCTATAACGTCCTTGATTTCCTGCAGGTATAATACATGGACATCTTCTGTCTTAGTCTTAAGTCAGAGCAACACAAATTAACAGAGAGGGAACATAGTGGAAAACACTACTGTTTTCTTAACCAAGTATCCATTTTTTTAGACAGTGAATACATGTTCTCCAATATTGATTTTAAAACAAAGTGGGCAAAAATTCTTAAGAAGAAGCATTTGCTTCACATTGTAGTAATTTTTTTCAACCCAATCACTGAAACTGTAGAGAGCTGTTAAAATAGTCAGACATTTTAACCATCCCTATCCCTGACTGCGTATTGCAACAATCATGCATGGCAACTCCTGTCTAAACTTAAAGGACTTTTTTTTTTTATGTTTGATATTCTTTTTTTTTTATTGAGTTATTGATAGGTTACAATCTTGTGAAATTTCAGTTGTACATTAATGTTTGTCAGTCGTGTTGTAGGTGCACCATTTCACCCTTTGTGCCCACCCCCCACCCCACCTTTCCCCTGGTATCCACTAAACTGTTCTTAGTCCATAATTTTAAATTCCTCATATGAGTGGAGTCATACACAGATTGTCCTTCTCTCGCTGGCTTATTTCACTTAACATAATTCTCTCAAGGTCCATCCATGTTGTTGCAAATGGAATGATTTTGTTCTGTTTTGCAGCTGAGTAGTATTCCATTGTATATATGTACCACATCTTCTTTATCCATTAGTCTGTTGCTGGACACTTAGGTTGCTTCCACGTCTTGGCTATTGTAAACAGTGCTGCAATAAACATTGGGGTGCATAGGACTTTTGGGATTACTGACTTCAAGCTCTTTGGATAAATACCCAGTAGTGGGATGGCTGGATCGTATGGTAGTTCTATTTTTAATTTTTTGAGGAATCTCCATACTATTTTCCATAGTGGCTGCACCAGTTTGCATTCCCACCAGCAGTGTATGAGGGTTCCTTTTTCTCCGCAACCTCTCCAACATTTGTTGCTATTAGTTTTAGATATTTTTGTCATTCTAACAGGTGTAAGGTGATATCTTAGCGTAGTTTTGATTTGCATTTCCCTGATGATCAGCGATGATGAGCATCTTTTCATGTGCCTATTGGCCATCAGTATATCTTCTTTGGAGAAATGTCTGTTCATGTCTCCTGCCCATTTTTTGATTGGGTTGTTTGATGTTTTGTGGTTGAGTTGCGAGAGTTCTTTATATGTTAAGGATATTAAGCCTTTGTCAGATATATAACTTGCAAATATTTTTTCCCAGTTAGTGGGTTGTTTTTTTGTTTCAATCCTGTTTTCATTTGCCTTGAAGAAGCTCTTTAATCTGATGAGGTCCCATTTGTTTATTCTTTCTATTGTTTCCCTTCTCTGAGAAGACATGGTGTCCGAAAAGATCCTTTTAATACTGATGTCAAAGAGTGTACTGCCTACGTTTTCTTCCAGAAGCCTTATGATTTCAGGTCTCACCTTTAGGTCTTTGATCCATTTTGAGTTTATTTTGGTGAATGGTGAAAAAGAATGGTCAATTTTCATTCTTTTACATGTGGCTTTCCAGTTTTCCCAGCACCATTTGTTGAAAAGACTTTCTTTTCTCCATTGTATGCCCTCAGCTCCTTTGTCAAAGATAATCTGTCCATAGATGTGTGGTTTTATTTCTGGTTTTTCAATTCTGTTCCATTGATCTGTGCACCTGCTTTTATACCAGTACCATGCTGTTTTGATTACTGTAGCTTTGTATAAACTTAAAGGACTTTTGAAAAGTTCTGAGGACATGCATCTACTAATACTGAGATTTTCTTCAAGTCCATTCAAACATAAACAAGTCATTTTTGAAAAAAATTCTCAAAAGACTAAATTTTCAGCACACATTTACTAGCAGAAATCAGTGTAGCTCACTTGAAAGATTGTTTCATGTTTTCTTGTAAGGTATTTTGAGAAGTATGGATGATGCTAACATATGAGTTTGCAAGAAGACACACATTGCATTTTGAAGAGTTGATTTTCTAGCCTTAAGACAATTGTGAATTTTTGTTAACCCAAGATTCTCCTGCTCAGAAAGTTTCTACATAGAAGAAGAGAATCACATCTAGGTGATTGCTGTGTAGTTACTTTCTCTTTGGTGGGCCTGTCCTTCTGCACTGTTAATGTTAGCATTGATTAGGACTGGTTTTCATGTCATTCAAACTACTAGAAAAAGTAGTTTGCAAGAAGCAATAGAAACATCTGAATAATTCAGTGATTTCAAAGTTTTTAAAAATTGCATAGGTAATACACACAGAGTAAAAATGCAAATGATTTAAGAGGTTATTTAGTGAAAAGTGTCTCTCTCCTATTTCTATCCCCTCAAAGAAACCAGTGAAGCTAGTTTCTTTTACATCTCTCTTAAGATAGTCAATATATATAAAAGCACAAATACCATTATGTTATACTCAATTTGTGTACTTTGCATTTTTTTTTACTTGACATATATCCCAAAGGCCATTTCCCATCAAAACCTATAGACCTGCCTTACTTTTAATGGCTGCTTAGTATTTAGTTTCCAAAAACTAATGCAACATGGTCCCTTTATTTCTAATGGTGCCTTGAGCAGAAAGAAAGAATGTGACAAGAGATTGATAACTGTTCCTTAATAAGCCTTCTCCTCTTCTTCCAGTTAGTAAAAGAACCCCTTGAGTTGTTGACTGGCTGGGACATGGCCATCCAGATAGAGACTACATTTCCCAGCCTCTCTTGAATCTAGACATGGCCATATGCCTAAGTTTTAGCCAATGGGATGTGAACAGAGTGATCTGGGCTACTTCTAGGTCATGCCCTTTAAAGAAAGATGCTTGCCCTCAACTTCTTTTCCTTTTGCTGTGGGATAGAATGTAGACATAGTGATAAAATAGAAGGTTCTTGGGCCCATGGACCGCTCCTTGGAGTATAACCACCCTATTATCCTCTACTGATTTTTGCAGAGACAAACATAAAATCATTCCAATGGCACTTGTTTGGTCTGTTCTAAACAACTGAACCACCATCTTAACAAATATAAGAGGGGTCCTTGAAGAGCTGACATTCATGCTGAATGTTGAGTAGGATTCACCAGATGGAATGGGGTGTGAAAATGACATTCCAGGCTGTTGCGTGTACAAGGTCAGAGAAACTTAAAGGATTTTTAACAAGAGCCATTAAGTAGCAAATGGATTAAATATTTCAGGTCTGTTGTCACGAAAGGCCATAATCATTTCACAACACCATGAGTGTGATGTTCATTTAAAGGTTTTATTTCCCTGGAAAATGTTGATAGTCTTGGAGTTGCCTAATTTGTTTGCGATTCACTGGGAAATCCTAGAAGAGATTTCTCCACTAGAATGACATGAAAACCAGTGCTAACCAATCCTAGCACTAACAGTGCTGAAGAAGAGTCCCACCAAAGAGAAAGCAACTCCAAGGCTAGCATCTAGGCATGGTTCTCTCCATTAAGTAGAAACTTTCTGAACCGGAGAATCTTGGGTTAACAAAAAGACATAATTGTCTTAAGACCAAAAAATCAACTCTTCAAAATGCAACTTGTGTCTTCGTGCAAAAACTTATATGCCAGCATCATCTATTCTTCTCAAAATACTTTACAATGAAATATGAAGTAACCTCCCCAACGACTGGATTAGGAGGGTTAGGTGTCCAGTAAATAACTCCCTTGCAGCAGGTCTACAAGCACGCTTTACCTTCGTGAAAAAGGAAACCCACCTCTAGTAGCCAACAACAATGACAACTTCTATTCAGGGTTTATCGTGTGCTAGAAACGGTGCTAAGCGCTTTACATGCATTATCTCACTTAATACTGGCAACAACCTTATGAGATGGGTACTATGATTACCCCCACTTTAGACGTAAGGAAACCAACACTTAAAGAGATTAAATAGCTCACCCAATTTCCCACCGCTGGTAAGCAGCAGAGCTGGAATTTGATGTGAACTCATGTCAGCCTGACTCCACAGACCACTCTGCTCTCCCGCATCTGGTGATACACAACAGTCTTGTCCTCACTCATGCATTAGAGTATAAAACCTTCCCATCACCCTATAAGGGTCTCAGTTGTGCACAAGGCAGTATTTGTGGACAGTCTTGTGTGTGAGGAAATATTCAAGAGGATTTTGTTGTTGTGTGCATGAGTCTACAGATTCTAAACCACATCTTTCCACCAGCTAATGCTTACTGAGTATTTACTTGTGCTACCGAGCCCAAGAAGTTAGAGCAGTAAGGACTTCACAGTGCTCTAGGAGTAGGCGAGGGCCTGTGGAGTCAGTTAGGAGGCTCGTCTCCTTGCCCATCACTTTTCTCTCTCTCTTTTTTTTTTGGCTGAGGAAGATTAGTCCTGAGCTAACATCTGTTGCCAATCTTCCTCATTTTTTGCTGAGGAAGATTAGCCCTGAGCTAACATCTGTGCCAATCTTCCTCTATTTTGTATATGTGGGTCACTGCCACAGCATGGCTGATGACTGGTGCCGGTCCATGCCTGGGGTGCACCGAACTTAACCACTAGGCCACAGGGTCGGCTCCCCTATCACTTCTCTTTTAGGCAGCCTTCCTCAGAACCCAATTCACACTGGTATAGCCAGAAGCAGCCATGCGGAGTTGAGGTTAGGAGGTTGGCCCCAAATGACGGGGATTACATCATTAGGTCCTCCCTCATTGTGAGCCAAGACTTTCTCCCAGGAGCAGAGGGTCAGTGCCTCTTCCCCAGCACCATGCCCAGGTCTCCATTCCATTTTGCTAAGTATTGCAGTGGGCTGATTCAGGGATGCCCTCACCTCCTAATCTGAGGGCCTGGGAACATCTGTTGCAGGTGATAAATGGATTGTACCTAACCAAAGCCCAGCAATGTGCCAAGAAAATAATTTATGGGTCCAGAACCTGCCTGCTACACAATTGGTCAGAGTATGAGTTATTTTATTTGGTCCTCACAGCAACCTTATGGATAGGTGTTATTCCCATTTTCCACATGTATAAGTCAGTCTTGGAGGGGGGTGGATAACTTTCATGAGGTTGCTCCAGGAATAAGAGGCAGAAATTTGGATTCAAAACCACATACACTTTATTCAGGGGTTCCACTGTCTCTACTGAATCTACGTGTGGAATGGAAAAATCATAGAAATGACTTCATTATTCAGGGAGCCTATGACACTCTTTCCCCCCACCCCCTTGGCTATTTTAAACGAGGAAAACACACTTGAAAATACCCATCACCTCCAGTCCCAACTGCCGCTGGGAGCAGAAGCACCTTCTGAGATCGCTGGTTGTTCCTGAATAACAAGAACTCTGCAGGGTTAAGCATCAGCTCCGAGGCTGTTCAGACCTGGAGGAGCCAGGCCAGACCTGAGAGTGTCAGAATGATCTGGCCTTTTCCCTGCAGCAGGATCATTTCCAACCACAGCCAGGGACTGGCAGAGGCATTAGCAAGCCTGCAACATCAAAACGGCCAGATCAATTCGCAGAAGCACTTCTAAGGGAAACAAATCAATAAGTTCCTTCCCCTAAAGATTGATAACATCATCAGGAAACAACAGATGCATTTTAGTGCACAGTGCGCTGTGCAGGGGAGGTGAGCTCCCTGTGCCACGGTTGT
This sequence comes from Equus caballus, assembly GCF_041296265.1. Classification (NCBI taxonomy): domain Eukaryota; kingdom Metazoa; phylum Chordata; class Mammalia; order Perissodactyla; family Equidae; genus Equus; species Equus caballus. The sequence goes on from NC_091686.1 coordinate 91,900,411, forward strand.
GTCTCTGGAAAAGCAATGGTAAATCAGCGGCTGAACATTGCTGCTCACGGCACCTGTCACAACAGTAAAAGCTAATGCTCCCAATACATTTGGCAGCTTTCGAGGTGCTGGCACATACTTTGTCTCTCTTGATTAAGGCCCTACAAGGTGGATATTACTGTCCCCATTTCACAGATGAGATTCAGCAAAGCTAAACTGCCCAATTTGCTTAAGACCGTGATTATTTACAACCAAGCTGGGACTTGAACCTTCTGACTTGGAATCCCATGTTCTGCCCCCTCTCCTGGAGGTCTGCAAACTTCATCCACTCTCATGGCATCTTCACAATGTTCACATGCCAGAGAACCTCCTATGTTATTTATTATTTTTCTTTTCATTGACTTAGGCTTTTTTTTTTAATCTAAATCAATTTATTTTAAAAGGAAATTTTTTGAGGTGGCCAGGTGGCACAGTTAGGTTCGCACACTCCACTTCCGTGGCCGGGGTTTACGGTTGGGATCCTGGGTGTGGCCATATGCACCACTTGGCAAGCCATGCTGTGGCAGGCGTCCCACATATAATGTAGAGGAAGATGGGCACGCATGTTAGCTCAGGGCCAGTCTTCCTCAGCAAAAAGAGGAGGATTGGAGGTGGATGTTAGCTCAGGGCTAATCTTCCTCAAAAAAGTAAAAAATAAAAGGAAATTTCCTATCACTATTATAAATGAAAACATAACTTACTATAAATAGAAAAGAGATAATAAAGAATTGCATAATCTTTAAAAAGAAAAAAACCACATTTGTCTATGTATTACCTTCATCAGGGGTACATAGACAATCTTTGTGAACACAATATTATACTGTGAGCCTTTATGAGGGAATAAGAATGTAGTAACTTAAAGTTTTGAGATCCTAACATTAACTCTATTTAAGTAAGCTGTGTTATTTTTTTGCCAAAATTGATAGAACAAGGTTCGGTTCATCTGTAAAATGATAAAGGATTTAAGGTTTTGGGGAAAAAAAGGAGTTTTGTTTCCACTCTTGATTCCAGAGGTGGCCTCCACCCCTACTCTGGTCACTGCCCCAGGTGAATGGAGGTGTCAGGAAGGGTAAACCAGGATGGGTTTCCTGAAACCTGAAGAATAGAGATGAAAAGTTCCAAATAATACTGTCATTCAAACAAATAAAAATCAGACCAGTGTTCCATGCATACAAATCAGAAATTAGCTATCTTTCAGTTAAAATACCTTGAGAAGTAAGGATTAAAGAAAGAAGTGTCCAACTTCACCCCTGAGATTAGCCTATCATGTAATTTGTTTAAGACCCATTTAAGTCATATTGTCAGTCCTGACTCATAAGTGCTGCCCCCTGCCTGTCCCCAGATATTTATCCATACCCCCTCCTCATGTTCTCTGGACCCCCGTTTAATCAGCATCCTCACTGAAATAGTCTGAGCTCATTGATTTCCTGGGCAAGCATAATGGCCTCCTCATTTAGCTCCTTGCTTGCAGGCTAATCCTCGACAAGTCGCCAGTGTCCTCTTTCCCAAGCACAGATCTCCATCACTGCCCCCCAGCCCCCATGCCTCTGACCATGTTTAATGGCTTCCTGTTGCTATAGGATAAAGTCTAAATTCCTTAACATGGCCCACAAGGCCCTTCATGAAGCAACACCCGCATCCCCTCTTTTTTCTAACCTTCCAAATTTTACCCAAAAAACATCTAGTTTAAAGGAATGTTTTTTATTTGTAACATTAGAACCTAACTCTAGATTACATTCCTCTCCTTTCTCTGATGGTTTCTTGCCACCACCATTCTCTAACGCAGAATCCAGAAGACACCCAACAAATACTTGTTGAGATCTGCAGAGAAGACGGGTATTTTGCACCTCTGGGCCAGGCGTTTCATGGGAGCGATGCTAAAGAAACACAGAAAAATCCTTTGCCAATTCATGAATTATGCATAGATTTCTACTTCCCTTCCCAAAGGTAATTCTTTGAAAACAAAGTTTATTCATTGATTACTTCCTTTTAGTAAGTGGAGATGTTGACTGAAATTTGGTTCTTGATGTGAACTGTAAGACTTTAGAAATTCAAATGTAAGTTTAGAAAAGCATACATTTTCATCTACTAGCTGACAATGACTGAGGCAGAAGACTCTTCTTTAATCACCAGGTGGAGAAGTGTAAACTTCAGCATAATTCATGAGCTGATTCAGTTTTCTTTCTTCAAACATTAGTCTGGGTTTGGTATGAAATAAGCCCACAAATACCTTAAGTACATTCTGCTTTATGCTGCCTTTGCCTTACAAAGTCAGTGGGTTCTTCTGCTCAACAAATACTTATTGAGTGTCTACTCCGGGTCAGGCACATTCTGAAAGATGGGGTCAGTCGTTTGACACAATAATTGCAATATCCACTACTACAGATCTTTCCTTTAAACCAGAGGTAAACTGAAATGTTTAGTGTAGATAGTTTTGCTGGTTGTGCTATAGAAACTATGGAGATGTGCATGGGAATTACGTAAATCTGTCACCTCCTTTTGACCACAACTAGCAGTCCTCCACATCTGCATCCTGTTGGCATTTATAATCTCACTCACCACTCAAGAAATCCTGCATTGTCCCTACTTTTCATATTGAAAAACTGAGTTATATATTAAGTGACCTCACTGTGGCCCCACTACAAATTCCTGTGAAAGTGTGTGTGTGAGAGAGGGGATGGGCAGGAGTAGCAGCAGGCTGAAGATAGAGGATATGAGAGGAGAATAAAACAAAAGAAATGTGGTCTTACTTTCATTGAGTGCCTACTATGTGCCAGGCACCCAGCATACTCTAGTTCATTCAACCGTCACAGCACTTTGTGGTAAATGTACCTCATTTACAGATGTAGAGACTAGCTGCACAGATTGTGATCAGGGAGTCAGTCTACAAATCTGTTCTTTCCACTGTTCCAAGCTGGTACCCACACCTTCTGGCCCCAAATCCAGTCTTTCTTCCACTCCATCACACCTCTCTAACCTGGTGGAAAGAAGGATTTAGTGGTCTGAAGATGTCCTTGGGTGGGCTACCTATTAAATTAATTCTGGCTTCCCCACATTTTGATGTCTTAAAGTCTCGTTTCATTGTTTTGGACACATAGCTTGAGGCTCTCTTACTCATAAGCTGAAATTTTTCCTCCTCTAGCAAAACAAACATCGCCCACAGGGGTCATATTCACTGACGTTAGGGTCAGGGAAATCTGACTCAGTTTCAGGTTTTCTGTATCTAAAGTAAGATTTCAAATGGAAAGTAAGGATGAGGTTCAGTAACCTCTGTCCATTGTACTTCTGTCTTTATTTTGGAATGGATTCAGAGGCTGAGGAATGCCACTGGATATTAGACTTTCTGGCCAGGGGTGATATTCAAACTATCAACAGTCAGCACTGACCAATCAAATGGAGTATCCATCAGACAGGGGCTGATCTCTAGGGTCCCTTTCTGTGCCAGACATTAATCCTTTAGCTGATGGATCATTGAAGAAGCCTGAAGGTCCCAGAAGAGGAGTCAGGAAGCCCAGGGTCTCAGGCAGGCATTCGGGAGATCTTAGAGGAATTGATTCTTTACCAAACGGTACAGCTATGTTTTAATATTTTGGCAACCAGTGCAGCCCTATTGGTGCTTATTGACTGATCAGTGGCCCTGCTTCAGGCCCTCTTCCCCAGCTTGGAGCTCCTGATCCCACTTCCTCCAGCGGGTGGCTTCTCTATACTGGGCTGGTGTTGCTTCTGAAGAGAGGGGGAAAACAGGATTTCAGGTAACCTTAGAGAGCATTCAGTCTTTCTTTGGCCTCCTAGCTCATCTGCAAACCTAGGGGTATAATGCTCTATGGCATTATGGCAGTGACTCCTGCCATTCACCAATATACATTCTTCCCTTCCTTTAATAACCCAACTCTGGAGTTTTAGCTGGACACATGGCTGCCCAGCTAGACACTACAGTTCCTATCCTTCCTTGAACCTCCATGTGATGATTTGTCTGTTTTAGCTAATGGAATTGTGCCACTTCCAAACTGTGTCTTTAAAAGAACTGACTGGGCTTCCCTTGCTACTTCATTCTTTCTGATGGCTGGAATTCGAGTAAAGATAAAATAGTTGCCTTGGACCAGAAAGGAGTTGCATGTTGAAGATCTGCTCTACTAGCCTGGCCTCCGTAGCTCTGGACCGTTATACAGGAGAGAAATGTTAAACCCTTCTTGTTTAAGCCACACAGTATTCAGGGATCTTTGTTACAGCAGCTTAGACTCTACCCTTATAAATACTGCTTGTTGGTGGTGTCATTAGTTGCTTGGATTTCCACAACTTACTACCTTTGAAAACAGAGGAGAGGGATAGTGGGTCTGTACAAAAGGCAGAGCATACACGAAGCCTGTAAGGTAAAAAACAAAAGCAAAAACACAAAAATGCAAAGTGCCCTAAGGGAACTGGAAGAGATTCTGTGTGGGTGAAGGATGGATTGTATGGGGGAATCGTCGAGAGAAGAGGGTGCAGAGCTGAGCCTTAGAGGCCATGTTCAGTGACTTCATTTTGAGTTCAGGCAGACTCATTGCAGAGTTTTGAGTAAGAAAGTAACACGATCCAGTTTCTACTTAGAAAGACTGCCCTGGAGTGTGGAAAATGGATTGAGTGTGGGGAGGGGCAAACTTAGAGACTGGGATATCAGGTTTGTACCTGTGGTGTGTAAACAGGGTGAAAAATAATGGTGGCCTAAACTAACCGAGAGAAAAGTAGACAAAAGGGGAGATGTTAGGAGGCAGAATCCTTGAGATTGGAGGTAAATGAGCGGAGTAGGTTGAGAGGGAGAGAGGAGTTTAGGGTGAAATCCAGGTTTCTGGTTTATGTGGTGGTTTGTGGTGTTCAGAAGAGGGCAAGCTGGCAAGGCATAGAAAGTTGATAAAGCTAGCCTGCGGTGGTCTCCCACTGTCCTTGTAGGAACCCCTTTGTTCATCTTATACTCTCTCTCCTTCACTCACTTCTCCGCCGAGGTCCTAGCTGTGGATCCTGTCTATTCCTGCTCTTCTCCAGACATGACTTTCGCCAGTGGTTTTCCAGTCTTTTCACTGAGGACTCCTTTTAGCCAGTCCCACATGTATCCTGCATTTTGAAACACTTTTTTCCTAGAAAAAGGAATATATCTGTAACTTGTGTCCATCACTTTAAACCCATTTCCAAAGTCGATTGTAAACTGGATACCATCATTCATTTCAGAAACCACAACTGTCAGATGAGGGTGCCTGCATTGCCTACACATTTCAGAAATTTCGTGGAATTGCTCAAAAGCCAATCAGAGCTTTTGATTCACAATATCCTTACAACAGTTGATATCATTCAAGAAAAAGGGGGAGGGGAAATGACATTTTAGGTAGTCTGTGATGCTGGAAGTCATGTGTATGTGGGATTCTGCTAAGTTTTCTGAAATACTGAGCCTTGGAGAGAGTCTTCACTGCTAACATTCTTACTCCTGAGGCCTCTACGTTGCCATGGATTCCAGACTTTTTTTCCCCCACAGGGAGGAGCAAAGTTTTAGGTCTCTTTTATGTCTGGTAATAGTTCCCCTTCCCTTTGAGAGAATCCTTACTCTACTTCATGGGACTCTACTGGGGCTTTCAGTCATGGTGTCCTCCTTCTCTGGCCACAGGGATGGGCACATGTCCCAGACTGAACCAATCATATTGCTCCTTCCTCCTGACAATAGTGATTGGTCCAAGGGGTGGGTGTGTGTCTGTTTGGGCCACTTATGGTCTTCCCTAGGATTGATATATAGATGCTAGATGAAAGAAGGGATCTCTCTTCTGTTGGTGTTGCTAAACTAGGATAACATAAATACAGATCTGTCCATATTAATCCTCCTTGGTTGGATGGAGAAAGCTCATCTTCAGCAATGGAATATTATATCAGCACCCAGAAAGAAACAGAACTGGGAGGTGGGTTGAGAGAATTCTGTTGGTGTCTGAGTTGTTGGTTCCAGACCATGTGGCATTATTTCTGATGCTCGCCCCTTAATCCCATGGGCTACCTCAGGTTTCTTTTCAACTCTACAAACCAATGAGTTCCTTATCTGCTTAAGCTGGTTCAAATTGGGCTTTTGTCCTTTGCAGGGTTCTAATAATACATAGCCAGTTCCCAAAACTTATCTATAACATAGTTACTTATTACGCCCAAGTGCTGACAGATTGACATGAATTAATGTGTTCTTCATCTGGTTTAATATTTGCATTTTACCAAGGGCCTTCTGGAAATAATGCTTTGATGCAAAGGAGTCTTTTCAGTGGAGGGAACAAGCTTGAGGTAGTTTAGCAGGCCAAAGGGAAAAAGATTTGCTCGGGCACCTGGACTCTCTTCAGCCTCTCAAGGCATTTGGGGCCATGAAGCAGAGTCCTTCACCTGCAACTTCTACTCTGTCCCTAGATCCTCTCTGTGGCAGTTGGGAGCGGGGGTTGGAGCTAATGGATGTCAGGGGTTTATTTTAATGAGCTCTCTTCCAGGTCCTGGACCTCCCACGCTGGTCCTCCCACTTCTCGTCCTCTCTGCACTCTACTGCGGCAAGACATGGGTAGGTGGTTTAGTAGGGAATTCACCACTAAATAACAATTGCCACCAATACTGCCACACTTCAGGGAAGAACACTTTACAACTAATTACTTCCCATGAAAATACCCAAACATAATTTTGTTCATTATTAAAATTTTCCAATAATAGATTTATCTTCCTCATTAAGTAATACATTATTCTCGTACAAAACACGGCAAACTCGAATTACTAGGCACTGCTTATATTAAATTGTTGCTTAATAAATTAAAACTCCTATGGTTATGAATAAACTGGGTCATCTGCACATTTTGTAAATTAGTAGTTTCTTGTAGTTATTCTCTCCTGGTAAAAGCCTAAAAGAGAGGGAGAGGAAAAATGATTAGCATTATTATTTTATTGTTTTCAAGGAAACTACTTCTCTCTGCACTGTAGTTTAAAATAAAACACTCAATCTAATACAGTAGAATCAATATTGTTGAGTATCAATCAGTAAGGGTGAATTTTAAAGATTGTGGTCTGTAAACTTTTAAAGTTATGTTAGAAGCTGTCTCTACTGGATATATAAGACCTCATGAACAAGCAACCTCATATAGTATTTGAAGATTCTCGATGCAACAAACATCGTCCAAAGTGATTTTAATTATTGACTAAAATGTTTTTCCCTGTACAACTTTTGGGTGGGTTGAGAAGCATTTCTTTCTGATTTTAGGAGAAAACTTCCCCTGGCATCTTTTCAATTTGAAATGATTAATAGAGATTTTATATAGTCATGTCCAAAATGGTTGACACCATTAAAGAATCAGTTACAAGGACTCCTCAGGTTACAAAATCCTTACTCACAGAATCATATAATGTAAATAGATTGCTGCACTCAGGTTTATTATTATTATTTTTTAAATTTTCCTACACACTCAAAGGTCACTAGGGACAACAACTAAGCCACACTAAGACAATTGCCCCACCTCCTGGCAAAACTATGGAATTGTTTGAACCCATACATCACTCAACTACCTTTCTTTCCTTGAACATACTGGGTCTAACCTGCTCCCTCACTTTTGTTTTTCAACAGCTATGGCTCAATTCCTTCTGTTGAGCTAATTTCCCCCCAAATAGCTATACACAGATATTCTCTAAGCACATTTCTCTCTGTTGTCTCTCTTCTAAACTATTGTCAATTACTCCAGGAATCTTTTTCTTCCCTCTTCCACATAACTTCCTCCACCTCCTCTCTTTTTTGTTCACCATATAGCAAAAAACAAAAACAAAAAACTTTATCTTGTCTAATATATGTAAGAATAGTGCTGGTGTAACAAGGAAAACAGAAGTCCAACTTCTGGACCTATGGATGATACAATAAGGACTCAGGATGTCAAGCCCCTCAGTATACTCAGAAGTTTCCTCCAGAATCTCTACAGTTGCCACAACTAGAAGGACCAACAACTAAAATATACAGCTATGTACTGGGGGGACTTGGGGAGAAAACAGAAGGAAGAAAAAAAGAAGATTGGCAACAATTGTTAGCTCAGGTGCCAATCTTTAAAAAAATTTAAAAAAAAAAGAATCTCTACAAAAATCCCACCCACTTATCTGCTTCTCATTAAGCCAATTATGGCTATACTTATTTTATGTTCAATGTTTTTTCTGTTGAGTCATTAATTTTAAAATGAAGAATTTCTTCTCTATTTAGTCCCTAATATATGGTAGTTCAGCTACATTAACTAGATTAACATTATTTCTATGTGTGCGGTGAGTTACAAAGAACTCACTTTTTAGTCACTACAATCTGGAAGTTAAAGACATCTTGTATTTAAAAGAGTTAGTTCGTCTTTATTTATTTATTTATCTATTTACTTGTCTTGAGACACAATTGACATACAACATCATGTAAGTTTGAGGTGTGCAACATGTAGGATTGATACATTATATATTGCAATATGATTACCACTGCAGCGCTAGCTAACACTTCTATCATGTCACATAATTATCATTTCTGTTTTGTGGTAGGAACAATGAAGACCTAGTCTTTTAACAGCTTGCATTTTCTAATACAATATTGTTGTCTATAATCACCACGCCGGGCATTCGATCTCCAGGTCTGATTTATCTACTGGTTGCAAGTTCAGTTTGTTTTTTAGAGATACTTCCTCACAATTCCCCTGCCTCCAACTACTGTGGTTAAATATCTTTATTTAAAAAAATCAAATGCTTAAGCAGTTACCAAAGTAGTAATTATTTACAGGGGAAATAAGACAATAGTGAGCAGACAAAATGAAAGTCTCATCCCTTACACTCTTCTCCATCGCTCATCAGAAATAGCCCAGAGTTTGAGATATTCCATTTAGGATTTTTTTCTATGCAGTCATAAGCTTATTTCTGTTTTTTGGAGAGGGGAGAAATTATCTATCATCTGTCTATCATCTATTTATCTGTCTATCTAGCCATCATCTATTATCTACCTATCTATCATCTATCTACCTATCTACTTACCTATCATCTATTTGTCTATTATCTACCTATTTATCAGGTAACTTTTTTCCCTATTCATTATAAGCATCTTTTGGTATATAGATACAATGAAAACTTTTTAAGGAATTTCTGCCATTATTCTGCAAATAATTCTATAATTATTTCTGGTAAAATAAAAAAGGAGAGGGATACATACGATGCCAATCCATTTGAGATCAGAAAGTGGAAGGGTGGCTGGAAGAAAGGTTCACTCACCTTTGCAGGCAAGAATTCACTAGTCTAGAGCACAAGAAAGAAACAGAAGCAATCACTTTTCATCACAATTCAAAGAATACTGTGAAGTTAGAATGTAGGTTTCACCAAACTTTAAAGGAATATCTTCTTTTTAAGAGTGCTTTCTTTTTTAAAGAAGATAGGCAACTATGATTATAAAATAAGTAATAACTGTACATGTTTATGAGCATAATAGCTCATCCTTCTGAATCCTCTGACTATATTTTCACGTTTTGTAAACCCACACACTTTTACATGTTAAAGAAAAACCGAAGTGGACACCATAGTTTGAGTATACCCCTAAGCCAACCACCCACAGCCACATAACCAAAACTTAAACTGTCCCCATTCCCTCGAATGCTCACACTAACCTTAAACAAAACTTAAGCTTTCTTCATGTCAGCCTGATCTTGCAGCTTCCTCTCCAATGAGCTACAAACAAGTGAGAGTTTGCAGTGCTACTACTCCGAGAGGAATGTGAGCTTCTAGGAACCAATCACAAGAAAACAATGTACTTCCTCCTTCACGCTTTGTAAACCAAGCTGTGACTGCTGAGAGCCAGCCCTTGCCACTTTCAGGTTTGAAGTCTCCCTGTTCATGGTTTGTTTCTCTCTCAGTAAAATATTCGTATCAAGTAAAGCTCTCCGAATTTTATCTTGACACCTGTTTACATTAAATGTTATCCTATTTATGGGCTCTAGAAACAATTGAGACTACAGACAACTAAAGGTAGCCAGATTGCCTTTTTTTATGCATAAATGACAAAAGACAAATGCATTTTTCATTTCTTTTCTTTAGACCTCATTGGAAGCTAAGCAAATGCAATGCCAAAGATGAACTGTCCAGCTATGACTGAGTTTGCTCTCCTGGGACTCACAGGAGGAGCTGAGTTGCAGTCTGGTCCTTTTTGTCATATTCCTAGTCATTTACCTTATCACAGTGATTGGCAATGTGAGCATGATTTTCGTTAATCAGAAGTGGCTCAAAACTCTAATGTACTTCTACCTCAGTCAGGTCTCCTTTATGGATCTCTGTTATGCCGCCAATGTCACTCCTCAGATGCTGTTCATTTCTTACCCAAAAGAAAAACCATTTCCTTCACTGGCTGCTTTTTACAATTCTTCTTTTTTGTTGCCCTGATAATCACAGATTGTAATATGCCTACAGGGATGGCTTATGACCGCTACACGGCCATCTGCAAACCCTTGTTAAATGGTGACAAAGTATCCAGATGTGTCTGCCTCTCTCTGGTTGCTGCTTCTTATACACATGGCTTTGCAAATGGTCTGCACAGACCATCTTGATGCTTCCTCTGTCTTTCTGTGGACCCAGTGAGATCAACCACTTTTACTGTGCAGACCCACTTGTCTCGGTTCTTGCCTGCTCAGATATCCAGATCAAAGAAATCATCGTGTTTGTGGAGCCACACTGTCTCTTGAAACTTGACAATATTTTAAAGGAGATTAAACTAAAATGTTAGAACTGTAAGCTTTTAACTCATCTTTCTTTCTTTGAGATGGGTAATGAAGGAATCAGAAGGCATTATATGATTAGTGGCAATAATTTTTAGTCGTAACTATGAAGAATTTGTCCTGGGAAAAGTTTCTCTGCGCTGTGTGCTCCTTTCCTTGGGCGTTACTCTTTTTCTAACTTAGATTGATTTCTGCCGGAGGGAGAGAAGAGCTGTAATTTCAATGTATCGCTTACTCTCCACGTTAACCTTTTTAAAATAATTGATTCTTTCCCATCATTAGGGAAAATGGTGCCCACAAGACAACATGATGTTTACCCACCACCCTAAAATACTTCCTTGGGCTGATTTTCTCCAGGCCTCTGTCCTTTTCATTTACTGAAGATTGAAATTCTTCCTCCCGGGTGAAGGGAGTGGTCTCACCCTCTAATTGGTATTGATTGATCATTTCTTTTTATTGGAAGCAGAATATTCTTTCTTGTGCATCACTACTTCACTTTTTATTAATTTTATATTCTTCTTTAATTAAGTCATAAGGAGGAGAGTTGGTTTGAAGAGAAGCTTTTTTTGGAAGTGATATTCTAGTCTTCCCAGGACCACTCTCTGAAAAACCCATAAGTGGGGTTTTCATGGAACCTGCAGCCCCTCCCACTTAGCCTATTCCTTGTGACTGAAATTGATCCTGAAAGCTGGAAAATTGCTCCTCGTTGGCCACTTTCTTCAACAATGAGTGTCTTTTTAATAATACCATAGTCTTGCAATGCCAAGCAGCCAGTGAATGTTAAAGGGAAATAATCATCTTGTAATTCAGACTGGTAGGAAACAGTCATTTCTAATTACTTGTCATAAGAGAAGACAATGCAATTAAAGATTTTGGCCTAGACTAGAGCCTCCACACAGCCACTGTCTCCGTTGATTCGTAATTTTGACTGTCTGAAAAGGCAAAGTCAGCCAGATTGACCATATGCTCATCCAAATTGGCTTTCACCATGATGGAAGACACCTTACAGGTGGTTCATGTTTTTGGTGGGTGTTATTTTACAGACTCAGAGAACTGGTTATTATTAAAAGCCAAGGTCCTTAGCTCTAGAAGAGTTATTAGGGATTACTTCAGAGTAAGATTTAGGCACACTTAAACATGCAGTATGTGCTTAAGCATCTCCATAAACATCTTTTTTCAATGCCCATTATGATGAGCTGCTTAGGATACAAAGAAAATTTTGTTGCTCCGTCCAAAAGACACTTTTAAGTCCTCATCCCAGTTGGTTTTTGTGGCAAAGACAATACTATGTATTCACTAAGTTCTATTTTATTTTTCTCTTCCTGAATGTACAGGAGGAATGCATTTTATGCTTTTCCTGGTAGCTAGCTTGAAATCTACTTCTGGCCACAACCTCTACAGGAAAGTGATGTGTGTCACTTCCATGCTGAAACATAGATGAGCACGTGTGGGGCCTCCATGTTCTCTCTTACCCTCTGGTGGTTGTTGAGACCCTATCTTAAGATGGCAGAGACACAGGATGGAATCAGCCTGGACCCTTGGGTCACTCTTCAGGGTGAGTCTCCTCAGAGTCCTGCAGCAGGCTGAGTGTGAGGGGGAAATAAACTGCTACTATAAAGCCACTGTGATTTGGGGGGGTTATTTTGTTACTGCAGCATGTCCTAGCTTATTCTGACTTATAGCGTCTTTGGAGGCATCTGACTCTACCAACCTTCCTTGGATTATACGACTCAAAGCTCTCCTGATTTTCCTGCTACTCGTTTGACTTCATCTTCTCAGTCTCCCTTTAAGGTTCTTCTTCCCAGTGCCAGTCTTTAAATATTGGAGTTTCCAGGCTGGTCTTGTGGCATAGTAGTTAGGTTCACCTGCTCCACCTTGCAGCCTGGGGTTCGTGGGTTCAGATCCTGAGCGTGGACCTATGCACCACTCATCAAGCTGTGCTGTGGGGGTGTCCCACATACAAAACAGAGGAGGATTGCCACAGATGTTAGCTCAGGGCCAGTCTTTCTCACCTAAATAAATAAATAAATATCAGATTTTCTTAGTTTTCTACTCTGGTCTCTCTTTTCTCATTCCATTCAGTGTTCCTGTATCAATTACCATGTGCTGAGGACTCTCAAGTCTATTTCTCTAGGCCAGTCTTCCCTCCTAAATTACAGATCCGTGTACATATCTACCTACCTACTAGATGTCTCATATGCATCTCAACTAAGTCTATCCAAAATTCAACTTAAAAATTCTCCTTCCCTCAAACCTCTTCCTCCTCAAGTTTTTCTATCCTCAGTGAATGATATCACCATATTTTGTAGCTATTCTCCAAAGATGGCCCCAATGAACCATACCTCCTCATATTCATACTCCTGTTTAGACCCTCCCACAGTGACTCCATCTGGCCCCTGACTTACTTGAACTGATAGAATGTGATGGAAGTGAGACATGGTACTGGCAGCTTTGCACTCTTGGGAGCCTTGAACTGCCACCTTAGATGTCCAGCTACCCTTCTGGAGAGTCCCTTTGGAGATAGTGAGGCCCTGAGTCCACATGGAAAGAAGGGAGAGGCCCAACTCTCCTAACATGCCAGCTGAGCCAGTTTTCCTGCCATCTGCACCGAGGCCCCAGACATGTGATTGAAGCCATCTTGGATGTTCTAGGCCAGGCTGCCAGATGACTGCAAACACATGAGAGAGCACAAACAAGATCAGCAGAACCATCCAGCTGACAGAATCATGAGAAATAATAAAATAATTGTTTGTTTGGCCACTGAATGTTGAGTGGTGTGTTGTATAGCAATATAGGTGGCTGGAACACTATATTGCCCGAAAGCTGCAGATCGTCTTTTCACTTCTCTCCCTCATCCTCCACTCTAATTCCCAGCCTCTGTCATTACACCTCTTAAATATTTCTTGACTAGTATCTTTTTTCTACATGCCACTGTCCAGTCTAGATGGCCATCATCCCCTTCTCTAGTATTGGATCCTTCCTGCAGCAAGAGGGATCATCTGAAATGGGAATGTGGTCATGGTCTTTGCCAGCCACCTAAAATCCTCCCATGGATCCTTATTGTTTTTAGGATAAAATTCAATGTACTTAATATTTCTTCCAAATCTGTGTAGGCTCTGTCCTAGCCTATCTTTCAACTTTATCTCATGTGACTCCACACTCTAATCATCTTTGATTTTTTCCATTTCTTCAGGATGTCATGTTGTCTCTTGACTCCTTGCTTTTTTACTTGTTGTTCTTTCTACCTAAAATACTTTCTCCTGAGACCATCCTTTCCCCTTCTCCTTTTTCAAATTCCTACTCACCCTTCAGGTCACAATTTAAGTATCATTTCCTCCTGGAAGCCTTCTCCAATCCTCAAAGCCTGGCTTAGTTATCTCATGTGCTCTTGTATCATTTATTAATTCTTTCATTCATACATCTTTATTGAGATTCTTCTATGAGTCATACACTGTGTCACCTCTCTCTATAATAACACTCATTGTTCTGTTCTGTAATTATTTGTTTGTCTAGTTCTGCCATTAGCCTGTAGGCTTTTCAAGGAAAAGGACCATGTTTATCTCATTTCACTTTGCATCCCTAGTGTTTAGTACATACATAATAGATGCTCAAAATATCTGTAATGAGTGAATGAAACTAAACTTAGTCTTGACAGATGGTGTAACTAGTAGAAGGAAATTATTATTCAACAAGTACTCAGTTCTGATAAACATACTACTTAATATTTTAGTAAATATTTGGTAAGAGAAAAAAGTTCATGGTTTATTGGAGACAAAGTATGATTTTCAGTGACAAATTAGGATCAAAACTCAAGTCCAGTTCGGTTTTCTGAAATCATAGTTATCCACAAATTGGAGGGCTATAGTAGACACCATTCAGCATTAAGCCAGCAGCTTTGATTCTGGACCATTGCAAACATCAATCTAGATGGAAAGCTAGCCCCCAAAAGTCACTACATCCTTTATTTCACAGAGAGTGCTGGTAGTGTCTGAGTACTCTAGAAACATCTTGAATATATTTGCTACAAAGAGACATGGTGTGGGAATATCTTCATTTATTCTGGAAGACCAAATATGTCTCAAAGATGACTGGTTTCCAGGGCACTCAGATCTAGTAATTTGGTTACCCTCAGCAATGACTCTGCCCCTATTGTCTACTACTAGGTAACCTAGAAAATGCTAGGTAGACCAGTTTCCTCGAATAGCTTAGCATCTTCAAAGGGCTTCTGATAACTGCCTCTGGTTCTTGGCCCCATTTCAGTGAAATTTCTGCAAGAAACCTGGAGTAGCCAGCAAAGGATATTGGGGCAGACAAACAGGCAAAGCCCCTGACAACATGGAATACATCTTTGTGATCATTTTCAGCCTTTCTTGTTAACATTGCAAAGCCCTTCTACTTTTAGCCTAATTTCAGTAGTCCTTTTGAATATTAGGGGTTTGTGGGAAGCCACCTTGAGTCCTTTTTGAAAGTATGTTGGATGCAAATAAACATTTCATGTAACAGTTGTTTACTAAATTAAGATGCCGGCTATATTCCAAAGAGTGGTTTCTCTGGGTGCTGGGAATATGTGTGAACTTTATTTTTTATGGTTTCTGAAAATGTTTTTACATTGAGAATATTACTTTATAGCAAGAAGTAACATAATAATTAATACAATACAGAGGTAGAAGGGAATTTAATAATTATTTTGTCTAAGCCTTTCATCATACACTTGAGCAAGATAAGACCCAGAGAAGATGTGATTTACTTGCTCTGTAATGAGATATGCAAACGTTAGCCACGAGTGAGGTTTCCTTCAGTATTTTCGGCTAAATATCAATGATAGCTCATATCCTCAAGAAGAGGGGAGAACTTTGGCTTTCTGGACATACTTTCCCTCCACTCCAAACATGATGAATTGGCTCCTCACTAAAGATAAACTTGTCTGACATCTGTATTTGAATTTGGACTAGTCATAGTTCTATTGGGGCATTTGAATAAAAGAGTTTGGGTTAGTGTACTAGTTTGCTAGGCTGCCATGGCAAAGTACCAAAAGCTGGGTGGCTCAAAAAACAGAAATTTATTGTATCACAGTTTGGGGAGCTAAAGGTCTGAGATTAAGATGTTGGCAGGATTTGTTATTTCCATTGGCTGTGAGAGAGAATCTGTTCCATGCATTTCCCCTAGCTTCTGGTGGTTTGCTGGCAATCGTTGATATTCGTTGGTGTGTGGAAGCATCATCCCCATCTCTGCCTTCATCGTCACAAATCCTCCTTATGTGCATATGTGTGTGTCCAAATTTCCTCTTTTTATGAGGACACCAGTCATATTGGACTAGGGGGTCCAGACTACTAAAATATGAACTCATCTTAACTAAATAGATCTATAATTCATCCTATTTTCAAATAAAGTCACATTCTTAGGTACTGGGCATTAGGAATTCAACATACGAATTTTTTTGCGGGGGGGACACAATTCAACTCATAAGAATTAGTCTCACAGAAATGAGGGTATCATGGGGTAAATGGATTACAAAAACTCCTAGTGGCCGATCTATTTTGAGGGATGAGCTCTGGCCCAAGATAGATATGAGGAGTTTGCCTGAAGTTTGGACTTGGTTCTCAGGATGCAGGGGAATCAGTTTCTTCTAGAGTATGCCCAGGCCTTGTGCCTCTGTCTGTCCATGGCCTCCTGGGAAGTTTGTGGCTGCCATACCTCAAGTCCAGACTACCTTGTTTGGGCTTCTCTAGTGGAGATCTGTGTACCTGACCCTCCCCATCCTGTGAGAGGTGGTTAGTTGCCATTTAGTATGCTATTTTTTGCAGCAGCAGCAGAATGATGAATGAATTGTATTTTATTTTTACAAATTGGGTAGGTCTTTTGCATCTAGGTATTTAAAAAGTAAAATGACTATTATGGCAAAATGTATAAAAGACTCAAAACTCCAAATAGCAAAATTCAATAATCTTCCCCCAACCTGAGCCCTCATATTTCTAAAGAATGGGTCAACCTTCAAGACTGTGGCTTTGAAACTATTCAGAATAAGGAAAAAAATGAGTTTAGCCCCACGTTTTCTAAAAGCACAATGCTCGGGAAGTAAATGAATAATCGTGTGCCAGAATTTGCTGAAATTACCTATTTTTCTTGACTGCTCAATTCATCACTCTTATTTTATAGACAAATATGAACTACCTACACTCAACATTGAAGACGTTTCTTCCTGTAAATAGATGCGCAAGTAAGTCTTTAAAAATATTGTCGGGAAGTTTTAAATGCTTTAGTGAATGCCTTTGAAATATTGAGATGTATTTTTCCTGGCTGATTGAAGACAATTCAGCTAGGAGTTCTTCCTTAAACCAGATGGCTTGTGCTCCAGCATAGTACCAGCTTGGAGAAAATGGCGATTCCAGGCACCAAAAAAGAATTTGAGACATCCACATCACGCTTTATGTAAGAGAATTAGCAGAAACTCATCTCAGTGTGCCTTCAAAAGAGGAAACTAAGCAGACAGCCTTGTTAATTTAGCATATAGACTTGGAATACAGCACAACATCCATCATCTCATCAAAATTCAATTAAAACATGGGTTACTGGCCAAAGAAAAGGAGCCAATTCTTTCTCTCTCTCTCTTTTTTTGGAAGAGTTCTTGGAACATCACTAAGCCCTTAATGGTTCTTTCATTATGGAAGCCAATTTGAAAGGATGGGTTGAGATTTGAATGATCCCTTATATTAAAGATTAGAACTTGTGCAGTTATATAATAGCTATTAATTTAAAGCATGCTTGCGCTAGCAATGGCAGGCAGGTAAGAAGGTTATTTTAAGGTCTTCTTCTGTTTGAAGGAATTTTTATCTAATTTTAAAACTCTCTGAATCCTATAGGATCTTCTCTTATATGTCAGAGAATGTGTAGCGACAATCATCCACTTAGCCCAGATCCATTCCACGATTTAAAAAAAACGCTATTTGCTAACACATACCAGACTTCACACAGGCAAAGGGTAAGCCCACAGATCTGGTAACAAGATTTGCTGTGTTAAATGCAATTGGGTTTCAAATTTTCAGCAGTTAAATGTCTTAATTCGTTCTTTTCTTCCTACCATAACATAATGAGGATAAACTTTGACACACAGCAGCTCTGCAAAGAGAAGATTTCTCCTTGTTCATTGTTTCTCAAACCAATCTTCTCTCCTGAAATTTGATTTCTGAAGTGCCTCACAGTCCTTAAGCCAGGTGGCTGCAATGAGTCCCCTTGGAACATTCATGATCATTTGAAATAAAAACACACGGTAGAAGCTAGACATCCTGAAGACAATCAAATGGGGTTAGTCACCAAGTAGAAATAACTCTTTTAACCTCTCACTAACTCTGCCCTTTAGCCTACGGACTCCAGCACAGGTTGCTGAAGGGAATCACCTTGGCTCTGAAATGAATAGTATGAATCTCTTTGGGTTCGGTACTTATGTTTCCTCTTATACACGCAATTCATTTTTCTTGCGCTTGGGCCCAAATATTGTCAATTGGAGGTTTGCCTTGTGGCTTGAAGAAGGAAAACTACAGCGTGCTTTCCAAAGGACCCATGAGAAACCTGTTGATGGAGGCCCCTCAACCCTCAGCTTCAATATTTGAATACTAAATATGATAATGTTTTTCCATATCAGTTAACCTTCCATCTCCAGGAAAGGTCAACTGAGGAAGTGATATGTACTTTAGAAAATCAAAGAAATGCAATATTAGATTTGTGGGCGGAAACCATGGATTTGGATTTGATCCTGGCTATCTTTTTGTTTGTTTGTTTGTTTAACAAAATTGTGCTGGGACACGTGTGTTTCTCATTACTTGGTTAGCCTGCGGAGTAACTGGACTTCATTGTTTATGCGGGTCCCCTGTAAACAGGAAAGCTGCCATGCCCTGTGAATAAAGCCAGCTTTCTAGAATTCTTATGGGGTGGAAGTAACTGCGTTGACTTAAAAAGAGATATCAAACTTCTTCTTCGTGTTTTTATTTCCTCCTAAATTGGAAAGTCAAGAGGTTGGTGTTGCGGGAGAATGAAGAAGAAGAAAAGTCAACAAATAATATTAAAGGCAGGGAAGGTATAACTAAGGAAAAACCATAGAATCTATTAAATTTTGGCTTTAAAATAAGCATAATAATAGTTTTTTTAAAACCCCAGGTACTACCAAGGATATAATTGTAAGCACCCATGCTCATTTCAATGTGATTTTATGGCTGTGCCTCAGTTAGGAGGCTTTCCGTTCCAAATAACAAAAACCCCAACTTACATTGAATTCACTAACCAGGGATTTTATAGGTTTCATAAAACTGCAGTGGTATGAGTGCCAGAACTGGTTAGTCTGGAGCTCAATGACCTCATTGTGGACTCTTTCTCCCATCTTTCCATCTACGTCTGTCATCTACAATGAGGGCTTCACCCTAAGGCTGGGCCCCTTGAGGTTATAGGATGGCCGTCAGTACAATTAGGTCCACATGCTTCCTTTTAGGTATCCAGAGAAAGACAGAGTGCTTTTCTCAACTTTCTAATAAAAGTTCTGAGATTCCTGCTGATTGGATTATTAATTGGCTTAAACCTAGGTTGCGTGAACTAATATCTATGGCAAGGGGGTGGGAGTATGCTGATGGGTTACAGCAATCAGCCCCCAGCACTGGAGCTGATGGGAGTGCTAAACAACAGGACTGCTATAGAATAGATGTTGGGAAGGCAACAGATTTTCCACTATAGACACTCAGGAAGACAGTGAATTCAAGATTTCCCATTCCTGAGTTGTCTTTTTGAGGGCAATGAAGGATACAATAGTAACTTTAAAGCTATTAGAAATCTCAGTGTCTTTTTTGAGGCCCCTTTCTGAGAGATATTGGAGAAAGTGAGATGGTGAGGTTGTTCCACAGTCTCATTTTTGTTACTCATATTTTTCTTCTACGAATCACATAGAATTATATAGATTCTCATACTGGTTCAATTCAAGAGTCAAAAAAAATTCTTAAATTCTACACTAGAGGATGAAGATTAAAGACACTGAAGCTGGGAACTACCACAGACATCTTTCTAAAATTTGATTAAAGCAAAAGATATTTCCTTACCTTACATTTTTTTTTCCTTTTTACAATGATAAACTAAAAAGTTAAACAAGGGCGAGTTTATTCCATTCAAAAGATTCCTTAAACAGAAAAAACAATGGCATATGTTGAATACTCTTTTGAAACACCAAACAAGATAATCCTTAGATCCAGAATAAAACCTGGTTTAGCTGGTCAAATAGACGACCAATATCAGAATTTAAAAGCATTCTTTCACCAGCTTTCTGAAAGGCAGTACATCCTTTACTTCGTCTATTAGAACAGATCGCTTGATAGCACTTTTTCAATACTAATTCACATCAGTTACCTAGTCTCCTAAATTCAGCTTAAGGTAGTTATACACTTTCTGAGATGGGTTGAGGCCCACCGGCCCTCTGGAAATCTTTGCTATGGTGCAGTTCTTGAGACTGTTGGATTTAGAGCTTTAATTTTAGAGCTTTCCCTCCAGAGCACTGTGGGAAGGTAGGAGAGAGAAAGACATGTTAGATATGGAAATTACTCTTTTCCCCAATATTCGGTCTCTTAACATACCACAGAAGTTTTATGTGGGGATATTATTATTCCTACGTGAGAAATGAGTTTCAACCATATTCTTGACCAGGTTCCTAATGAAAGCACTTACTTTCCCTTGAAAGTTTCTTAGGAGAATTAGGCCCTTGAAGAAAGAGTGCTCATGAATCCTAGCCATTTCCACAGCTCTCCTGGCCCTTCCTTCACATGAGCTCCACTTCCTACCTCCACAGTTCCGCATGTAAGTATCCCCATTGATTTTATTGTTGTCATTCTTGTGTTTGGGCATCAAGAATTAAAAAATAGTCTAAGAATTAAAAAAACATGTCTGCATATTATCAAGTTACTTTTGTGATTTCCCAATTGTATTAATTGTTCAATCAATGTTTCCCAAAGCATGTCCTGTGGAACCCAAGTGCCAGAGGATGTTGAGAACAGTCTAGAATAGAGTTTCTTGATGAAATATATTTAGAAAAATGTGCATTTAACAAATTTAAATGGACTACTGCAGAATTGCTCAGGCCTTTGATAGGCATTCTATATCCCCAAGAAAAAGGATATGCAGTGCTTTCCACACACATATAACCATGGAACCATTTTCTTGAAGAGCATTTCATGTAACACATTGGGGGAACACACTTTGGGAAATGCTCATCCATGTCAAATTACATGTTTTCTGGAAGTCTAGCATCTGCTTGCCTTTTGTCAGCCTTTGTTATTGGATGTTCCTAGCATTCTATTCCATGACAAAATCCAGTAAGGAAAACTTTGCCTTTTCTTTTCAAGGAGTAGTAGAATGGGAAAAGGCCCAAAAGCTATTTTCTCAAGGAGAGCAGATCTGATTCAAAATCAGAAGCCTCTGATTCATCTTAATTGCTGTATTTCCGTGGGCAGAGGACATTTGCCATTAACCTCTAACTGGGTCCTTTTTCCCCTCTGAAACTACATTCTGCTGTGTAAATACGAGGTCATGATAAACTTGGAAAGTGGTGACACTGTTGGTTTAGACAACTCATGTAAGTTTTATGGAAGCACTTTTTGCAATCCACTTTTAAGGCGAGGGTGAATGCTGCACAAGTAAACTGCAAATGGAGATTTGGAGTGAGCTATGAGTTCATGTTAAGAGCTGAGACTGTCCCATAGGAGCAGAACTCTAAATATCTGTGTGAAGGGCCTGCAGCTGAAAAGCTCACAGGCCGCTTCCAGAGCAGCAACATGGCCACGTGATGGCAAGGCTCTGCCAGGACTGAATACCCAGATGAATTCTCTCTTTATTCAAGCCTAGGCTACATTTCATTGCAGAATTTTGGTAATCGAATAAATTCTAATAAGTCTTATCTAGAGTGGATGTAGAAGAAAGCTTTCTTTCTATATTTTATAATGGTCTTATTTTTTCATATTATAAAAGCAATAGATGGTCAGTGCAGGCAAAACACACAAAAGTGTGTAGGCAGAATAAAAATTACCCACAATCCCACTAATCCAAGATAACTGCTATTGATATTGTGGTTTATCTATTTCAATATTTTATTTCTTTTTGACTTGGTACATATTTATTTTACAGGATGCTTTGAAAATATTTTTGAACCATTTGTGGCCCTAATGCTGTAGGCTAGAATTTATTTTGGGGACAGACTCTCTTGTCTCAGAATAGCTATACTGGTGAGCCTATCATAGAGATACAAGTTCAACATGAGTTTTTCATTCCGTGGCTCTGAATATTGGTAAGGTAGTTCTACTACTGCAACTTGTACTCTATTCCTACTAACACATGGTAATCCCAATGCTAACGGAAACTGCTAACATTTTCTATATGCTAGAGTAGTCCTATTTTAAACGCATCATCCTATTTAATCCTCACAATAACACTAGTGGTATATTCTATTATTATCCCCATTATGCAGGTGGGGAAACCAAGGCACAGAGAAGATAAACAATTTGCCCAAGGTCTTAAGTAGTAAGTGGCGGAGCTGGGATTTGAACGTGGACATTCCAACTCTAGAGTCTGTGCTCCTTTAGACTGAGACATTAACTGAGATGTTTAGTAGGTAAAGGCTGCCTTCATTGTGGGCCCTAAGAAATCGTTGTGATATTTGCTGACTTGATTCTGACTCCTCTAGCATGCTCAGATACAAGGGTGCGCTGCAAGGGGCAGGGGTGGGGAATAGGGAAGGAGAGAGAGAGCGAATGAAAGAGCAAACTCTAGTTGAAAGGAGTGTGTCCCTCAACACAGCAGCAGGCCACAGGCCTGGAGTGAGGGAAGAAGGAGGGACATGGTTCCCTGTGAGCCAGTGTGACCAATGGATTTTAAGAGCAATGATACATGAATTCCAACTTGACATTTTCTTTCTTGTCTTGTAATTTGGCTATGCTATCCTCAAGGCATATTTAAGTTTATTAAACCACAAGAATCCTCTGTTAGCTGGTCTCCGAAGAATAAAGGAGTGACAGGTTGTAGTCATGTTTAGGGTTTAAGTATAGAAAGAATAATGAAATAGGCCAAAGTGACTGAAGAAGAAGCCTGGGGCAGGGGTCAAACATGGAAAGTGGAAAACAAAAAAGCAGGACATGCTGAAGATCATCAGCAGTAGCTGCAAAGAGGACTGGATTTCCTATAGTCCTGTAGGATGGGGCATGCATTTATATTTGGATATTATGGGGAAACTCCATCCTGTAAGTCTTGAAAACTGGGGACACTTGGGTTACACATATAGTAAAAAAAATATGGTATATAATAATATATTTTACCTGGGGCCAGCCCTGTGGCCAAGTGGTTAAGTTCACACGTTCCGCTTTGGCAGCCCAGGGTTTTGCCAGTTCAGATGCTGGGCGTGGACATGACACCGCTCATCAGGCCATGCTGAGGAGGCATCCTACATGCCACAACTAGAAGGACCCACAACTAAAAATACACAACTATGTACCGGGGAGCATTGGGAGAAAAAGGAAAAATAAAATCTTTAAAAATATACATATATATATATTTTACTTATAAAACTTGAATCATAATATATATCATTTGATGTTGTGGCCTTTTAATGTAGCATTTTGTTGTAGGGATGTTAATAATTTAAATTAAATGTTTGCGAAAATGCAATTTTACAATGGCAGAATGTCGTTATAAGGATGTACCATAATTTTCACAACTATTCCCTGATGTTAGACATCTAGGATGTTTTCCAACTTTTTTGCCTATATAAATAACAATGTGAGACAAGGAGGTCCATTATCACCATTTACTAGACATCTTAACAATACAATAAGATATGAAAAAATGAAGACATGATTGGAAAGAGACGAAATAGTCTTTTTTTTTTCTTTGTAGCTGATGATTGACTACATAGGAAATCCTAGAGAAGTGATAAACAATGTGTTAGAACTACTAAGAGAGTCCAGCAAAGTTGCTGGGTCCAAGATTAACATAAAAAACGTCAGTGGTATTCTTGTATACTAACAATACCAATTAGAAAGTTATAGTCTATAAATTGAATTTAGATCAAAATCCTGAGACATTTCAGAGAAACTTTACAGCTTATCCTAAAATTCATATGGAAGAGCAAAGGTCCCAAAATGGCCAGGGCAATTTTGAGAAAGGAAGGAAATTTGCCCTTCCAGATATCAAGGCTTAATATGAAGACACAATAATTGAAACAATGTGAAATTGGTGTAGGGATAGATAAGTAGACCAATGGAATGGAATAAATGCCCAGAAACAGACTCTCAGACATATGGAAAATCTTTCACAAAAGTGACATCACAAATCAGCTGAGAAAGGACGAGTTATTTCGTAAGCGGTTCTGGGAAGATGGACTATCCAAAGAGGAAAAAGGGTAGGTCCCTGCTTCCCTTGATAAGGAGCCAAATGCGGAATTCAAAACTTTAACATTTTTTAAGAGACTATGTAGCAGAGTGTCTTTATAGAATTGGAGTAGGCAAGGATTTCTTAAATGAGTCTCAAGAAGCACAAAATACATACAAATATCCATATATTTACCACATTAAAACTAAAAATTGTTGAAAGGCACGATAAAGTTTACAAGACAAGTCACAGTCAAGAGAAACGTTTGCAGTGCACATGGTTGACAAAGGATTAGAATCTAGAATATTTACAAAATCCCTAAAAAGCAATAAAAAAAGAAAAGCAATTCAATAGGAAAATTGGCAAAGGAAATGACCACATCGTTCACGGAAGTCAATCCAAACTGTCTAATAAAGATATGAAAATGTGCCCAGCCTTACCAATAGTCAGCGGAATGCACATTAAAGCAATGAAATACCATTTCCTTTCCACCAGAAAGGCAAAAATTAAGAAGCCTGACAGCAGATATTGGGTATGATTGGGGGAAATAGGATCTTCCATACACTATTGTCAGACTACTTGGAACAATCCTTTTAGAAAGCAGTTTGGCTGAAGGTCCTCATAACAAAACAGAACTTATGAATGAATGATAAAAAATAAGAAGTTGATATTCCTTGTGTGCCCTGCTTGGCAGCATTCCCCTCATCCAACCCCAAATCCTGAATTTTGTTTGCGTTATTCCTTTCCTTCGCTTTACTTTTTTATCACATGTTATGTAACTCCAGACACAATAATGCTTAGTTTTCTACTGTCTTTACACTTCGTGTCAATGGTATCATAATGTATGTAATCTTTGATGTCTTGCTATTTTAGCCTAATGTTATTTTTTCTGAGATTCATCCAAACGTATGTGTATACCCTACGGTTCACTAATTTTTCACTGCTACAATGGAATACCATAATTTATATCCAAGCAGTGCTGTGAGGGACATTTTGAACATGTGTCAAGGAGGACATCTGTGAGAGTTTCTTGACCTTCTCCAGAGTAATGCTAAGGTATTTATGTTCTAGAAGTGAAATTGCTACATCAAGGGATATGAGCTTCATCATCACTAGATAATGCAGAATTCTTTACCAATATACATTCTTATCATCACTGTATGAGTTCCTGTTGCTCCATGTCCCCACTAACACTTGGTGTCATCAAAGCTTTAAATTTTTATCAATCTGGTGGGTTGGTTTTAGTTTGCATTTTCTTCCTAATAAAATTGAATATATTTTGCCTTTTTTTTTACTACTTATGTTTTCTATGAAATGCCTATTCATGTCTTTTGTCTATTTTTCTATTGGCCTGTTTGTATTTTTCTTATCGATATTTTGAAGTTCTTTATATAGTTTGGATACTAATTCTTTGTTGGTTGTATGTGTGAAAATATCTTCTCCTCATTTATAGCTTTTTTACTTTCTTTTTGCGATATAGAAGTTTGTAATTAACATAATTGAATGACTATCTGTTCTTGGGGAGTAGGGCGAGTCATCTTACTGTTGTTTTAATTTGCATTTCTTTGATCACTAGTAAGCTTGAACAGTTTTTCATGTTTGTTGGCCATTTGCATTTTTGTCAGCTTTTTAAATGTCCTTTTGCCAATTTTCTACTGATTTGTAAAGGACTTTGTATGTTAAGGCTATTAACCCTTTGTCACATTTGTTGGGAATATTTCCTCCAGTTTTTCATTACTTTAAAATTTTGCTTAAAATTCCATTTGTTGAGAATGTATTGAAGCATATTTGAACCTATTATTCTTTCTTTTCCTGTTTTTGTTTTTTGCATTTAACACTTTAATTCATCTGGAATTAATTTTACTGTGGAGAGATGACATTAATCAACTGTCTCTCCTTTATCCATTGATTTGTGATACCATTTTTATTATACACTAACATTTTATGTTTATTTAGGTCTGTACTTTGGCCATACACTTTGCTGTGTTAATTATAACTAATTTATCAGGCCTTGCCCAAGATATGTACTTTGTTTACTGTTAACTTTACAGTAAATTTTACTGTTTGGTCAGGCAAATTCCTTTGATTACGCCTTCTTTTCAGACTTTCTTGGATCATCTCAGAAGAGGCATTCTCCATTTGTCCAATCAAATATTCCACTTGTTTCCCAGAGTGTTAGCATATAAACAAGATGCAGCTTCTCAATTCTCATAGTGTTACAAAAATATGAACTATTATCCTCACAACTTTTCTTGGATTCAGGAGGAATTGTTGAATGCTCCAGGATCAGAGCTTTGGATAGTAATTAATGCTGTACCATTGAGAGTGAAAACGAACTGCTTGATAAAATGTTTCATAGGGGCTTTCTATAGTCATGCTTCAGTCACTTTCAGCCAAGGCATTTTCTAAACCAACAGGGCCTGCTGAAATAATTCTCTCTCCTTGGTAGACAATAAAGAAGACAGGCTTTCACAAACAATGTCATTATTCCTATTGAAAAAATGAAACACCTTGATTAATGTATCAATGGATCTGTTTGTGGTGAAATAATATTGTGATACAGGAATGGATGTGGTGTGCCCTCAGTGTCTTCTCCCCATCAGAGTGGGTGGAAAGAGGTCCTTCCTCTGTTCAGGCCTTGGCTGTTGAGTTTGAGAAAGCGGAGGTCCAGTTGTGAAACAACAGTTGGGCTGGACAAACATGTTGTCTATCAGGTAGGGCTAGATTTTCCCAGCCCTGGAGACCAGAACTAGGGAGAGGGGAGGGAGGCTTTGGAGATGGATTATGTTGGGGAGAGGTTAGTAGGGCTCTGGGCAGGAGTGTGGATGGTGCAGAGCCTCCACTCCAGCAAATACCAAAGTGTCCAAGGTCATGCCATAAGGGACAGCTCTCTCTTTCCAGAAAAAGAAACCAAACTCCAATGGAATACTAAGCCCATTTGAGTGTTTTATAAGTGTAAGGTTACTATGAGAGCATTCTAGTCTCTGCTTGAGTGCAGATTAAATCCTGCCAAAGTCCAGCTCTGCACAGGGGTCCTCCTAGCTGGTTTCATGAGTGGTCCCATACATGAGAACCAGGCACAGTTGAATAGCAAGTTAACCTAATCACCTCGTATTGGGGACTGTTGGTGAAATACCCAATTATATAAAACCTTACACTCATCCAGGATAAGTCATTTATTCCTTTTACCTCCATTTCTCATCTATAAAATGGGGAGGCATACATACAACTTCTCACATGCCAGAATGCTTTTTGATAAATAAAACAACGTTTGCAAGAGTACATTTGATAAAATGATGCTAAAGAAGTTTAGGAAAAATTCTACTTTGCATGTTTCTGAACTTTTCTGTCCTTTTGAGTCACTCAGAAAAAAGAAGGAAACTACTAAAGGGAAGGGTGTGGTTCGGTAAAACACTGAACACAGGTGCTTATAAAAGAGCAATTCTTGAGGACAGTAGACTAATAATGCTACCTCAAAGTGTTACAAATTGTAGCAACATCACCCCACTGATTAACGGCTCTATTAGCTTCTTTCACTGAATGATCCAAGACACTCTAAAAGCAAATATTTTGCACGGTCATTTCTTGATATATTTGTCAAACGAAATGACTCACAGAAGAGCAAATTAGTAGTAGGTGATAGAAAAGCAAAGAGAAGGCTTAGCTATAGGTTCCAAACTGGTGGCCTGAGAACAAAATTGGACTTGCAGATATATTTTGTGGAGCCTCACAATGTTGGTTGGCCCTGTGTTGGAAAATGTTTTGGATTGTTGTCAACATTTAAAAAGCTGGAGATTTCATACGAACACAATTGGTTGGAGCCTGCTAGCCGCCTCCTTCTTTAGACAGAACTGTTGTTTTTTCAGTTTGCCATAGTCTACACCACTCTCTAGTATCCTCTTCTGGTTCTCATTTACAATGCCCAACCGGTCCCTCCAGTCATTTGAGTTTGTAACCCCTGACTCAGATAATGCCAAAGGATGGGGAAGGATCTTTTGCGGTCTAGATTAGGAACCTAAAAAGGAGACCTGAGGTCTTGAAGAAAGTCAATGGAATGAAAGCTAATTCAACATACCTGACGTAAATGTTTTCAATAAAAACACTTTTTATAGATCACAAGTTAGAACAATCTTTTCTTTGTTTTGAAATACGTTAAAGGACTTTCATTTAAATAACAATGGCTATATTAAACTACTCTGATAGCTACCAAAACTCTAATGAAAGGCAAAGAATTCACTTTACTATGGAATCAGCAGCGGCTACTGCCTACCAAACTTTGCAAGCAGCAGCAGAATACAACTTGCAGTGGCAATTAGTATATTGCATCTTAAAAGTGAGGGAAATTTTCAAGGAATTTGCTTGCTTTTTACCACCACCTACAAATTTGGGACAGAGTACCAGGCAAAGTGAATGTGTATTTTGGAAAATTATCAGTGTCAGCAGGATGCTACCGTTTTGCATCATATTCCCCGGTTCACCAACAAGGAAAAAAGCTCTCAGTCCCAGACTGTATATATACACAGAGAGAGGGAACATTGGGGCAGTGCTGGAAGTTAACTGTCATTTGGTTGTTTCAGACAATTTTCACTGGCATTTGCATGGTCTCTCCTGGTTATTGTGTGTCTCATTTCAAGGAGTCTGAATCTTCTAGTGGAAGGCAATTCCTTAGTGACTTCCACAACCGGCTGGTAAGTTTCATTTGCCTTAAACAGTTGACCTCAAAAACGCATCAATCTGTATATGCAGACATGCATCACTGCCATCATCTGACTAGGTAACCCTGGACCAAAAGCTGAGAGAGAGCGCTTGATTCTTTCCTCCCCAAGTAAGGAAACCGACTCCCCACTCCCCCAAAATCAATGGAATACAAAGTTGATTTGAGTATTTTATTTATAAATGTACATTTACTATAAAAGCTGTTGCATTTTAGACAACTTTTTATTTTTATTTTTTTACTATTTATCAGAGGCATTTTAGAATAAATATTTTAAATGAAGGTTAGTGTAACTGACATAGAACATTGGCCCACCCAGAACGGTAACATCTTTCGGACGGACTCACATGGGAGGTGGATCATTTCAGTTCGTTAAGTCTTAGACTGTGTATCGATAACTATACTACGTATTGCATTAATAACACTACATAGAAAGAATGAGGAAATGTCATGAAAGTTTGCTAGTGAAAAACAAAGAGTTACCCATTTTTTCTTAAAAAAGAGAAGGGACTGGCTTTTGGAGTATGAGGAAAAAAATCAGATATATTTCCTCAGGAACAATAAATCACTGAGTTGCCTTATCTGTTTTTTAAACAAACACATTTACATTGTAGCTGAACAGAGCAGAGCATTTTTTTCCCCCTAGGATCTCAAAGATTATTTGCAAAGAAATAGATCATACTCATTATGCTGCATTGGAAAAAACAAGATCTAGTCTGCCCAAGCTGCCATGTAACAGACTCCAAATGAAATATAAATCAAATATAAATAGAAACAGTTGGCAATTAGAATTTAGAAAATGTTGGAGATTATTCTGTGCTGGTGACTATTGTTCATTATGGGAAAGCACGTTTTGCAGTTGGAGAATAGGGCTTTATTTTTCTTGACTGGATTCTAGCTTCAATACATGTACAATGAGTCTCCCTAAGAAATATGTATAAATGGGTTTGTGAAACCAGAAGAGAATGTGCAATATTCATATAATCCTTACATAACGGATGGAGTTCCACGTGTAAAAAGTGTTCTATAAAAATCGGTTATGAATGATCCTATTGTACATGTTTTGTGCATTATTTGTGGTAAAGTACTCTGCTAATATCATGCAAAGTGTAAACATCCACATTATCAAAATATTTAATAAAACATGCAGGTGCTTAATCAAAATATTGGACTTAATCTGTACATTTTCAAAACTTTTTTCTTTTTAATTTTTTCTATTTTTATTTTTATTTTTTCAACATTTTTTCTCCTGTAAAACAGCAAACACCTCTATGAGAAGTCTTGGGATTTGGAAGTGACTTCATCTTTCCTCAATGTTCTGCATCCACAATTCATCACTGGCTATGTGCAACAGCTTCGCGTTTTCTAAGGCACAATTTTTAATGAAGTGATGTGTAAATTTCAGTCTAACAACAGCTCATCCAAATGACAAAATGATCAAATACCGCCGGGGGCTGAGGAAATTTCTGCACTTACATGGAACCCGCATGCAGAGAATCGTCTAGCATGTAAATAAATAATTGCTAGCCATACTCAATAAGACACAGAAAAAAATTATTGCTTACATAACAACAGAAAAACATCTACTCAATCTCCTTTTATGACTACTTTAACCTATTAGGAGTATATTCATAGTCTACATTCACAAAAATGTCATCTTCACTTATTTGCCATCGTTTTAAGGCAGAATAAATCGTTCTCCTTTCCCCAGTCTTACAGAAAAAACGGCCTGGAGATCTAAAATGTGATGCTTTTTAGTAACTTGACTCCTTTCTTGGCCTGCTGAAACTCATCACACAGGACAAAAAAATAAACCAGTTCTCCACAAGAGTTCCTCTCTAAACTTCTCCACGAGCAAGGTCCAGAGTTCCTGATAGTACAGAGAGTTGGTGATGGAGGAGAATGAAGGAGAGCAGATATCTGTTAGAGTGGGCAGGGCACAGTGTGAGCTGTTGGTTCTTGCTGATCACACACCAGTGGCTTATCACATCTTGTTGCATTTGGATTCTATTAGGATGGACTTAGTACTTTTCTTTAGACACCTGTGCTTCAGGCCCTCAAGGAGAACTTTGTAGGCAAGGGTGAGCAGTGGTCACACCTAATGATGGACTTATCTCGACGGGAGCTTCCACGTGCCTCATGTTAAGTCTCTTATTGAATCTAGAGCCTGAAGAGAAGCAAGAAACGAAGCCCTCATGGCTATCATCAACCCACCAGTCTTTTGAAGATGAAACTTCCTCATAGATTTTGGTAATAACTTTGGAAATGATGACTGAAATATTTCCCTCTGGTTTCTTCCTACCCTTGGGCAACGTCCCAGAGTGTAAGTCTCGCCAATATTG
Source organism: Equus caballus (assembly GCF_041296265.1). Taxonomy (NCBI): domain Eukaryota; kingdom Metazoa; phylum Chordata; class Mammalia; order Perissodactyla; family Equidae; genus Equus; species Equus caballus. The sequence continues at coordinate 91,931,604 of NC_091686.1, forward strand.
CAAGGGTTCTCTTTATTTGACAGACCAGCCTATATTAATGACATAACTTCCAAAGTACACAAAATCTAATACTAACGGTGCAATAATTTATTGGTATGATTTCTACTTCAAAAGGTAAGTAACACAAATGTTTCAGGATTACAGTATATATTATCAGACTAGCAACTTTGCATTAAAAACAAGTTATAGCTCAGTGCTATATGGTGTGATTTTTAGTTTCTGAAATGCATTAATTGTATGCTCCTGTCTTAGAAGACCACGTCTCAAATTGGCATGTCTTGCACTTTCTGCGGCTCGATTCTGTAAACATAAAGTGTTTAATTCCTAGAAATACTAAAACAAAACAGATTCATTGCATCATTTATCTCATTAATCCCCAAAGAAGAGAATAACACTTTTTAAACCGTAAGCCTGTTTGACCATGCTAAGACCTTTTTTGAACTATTCAGGACCATTACAATTCAATATTCTTTTGTATATACTGTGCAAATGCAAAAAAAAAAAAAAAAACCAGGAAAAACAAAACAAACACTGTGCTACAAAAGAACAGATACCATCTTTTAGAATAGCCTTTCAGAAATTAGATGATGAATAATGAGAAGTCCCTGAAGTTGGGATTTTGTTAAACGATTGCCAGAGGACACTCTCAATAAAGAAATGGTGAGTGATCTGGAAGCTTGAAAACCAAGTCACAACGTTGTGGGTTGGCCAGCACCTGTGATAAAGAAATCAGAGCAATGTTCCGTTAAAGTAGTCAATGCTTCTTGCTTCACATATTTAAAAACTTTCCAAATTAGCAATGACCTCTGCCAAAATCCCTTCCCTCTAGGGAGGGGAAGCTTGTCCCACCCAGCTATTCAAAGTGTGGTCCAAGAGGAGCAGTATTGGTATCACCTGCAGCTTGTTGAAATGCAGACTCTTGAGCCCCACCCCAGAACTTAACAAGGCGCACAAGTGATTCATACGCCCTGTAAAATTTGGTTGAAATCCTCCAGATTTCAAATGGTCTAAACCAAATAATCTCCATTCAAGTTTTCTACCTTGTCTTCTGGGGAAAGTAAGCAAGAAAATAATCTCTTCTCTCAGCTTCTTTAGGTTTTGGTTTCTCTAAAAATAAATATATTGCAACAGGAGGAATTTGACATATGATCTAGAAATAGGATTGCTAGATTTAGCAAATAAAAATATAGAACAATCAGCAAAATTTGAATTTTAGGTAAACAACAAATGAAATTTATTCCATGTGATATTTGAGATATACTTGTGCTAAATCCTGAGCATGCAATATTTGAGATGTACACATACAAAATTTCATTGTTTATCTGAAATTCAAACTTAACAGGGCAAAAAAATTTTAACTGGGCATCTTGTATTTCATCTGGAAACCCTATCTAGAAAGGATTGTTTGGGTTCCATATTTCCTGCTGAACCTTCACAAAGTTTCTCCTTCATTTTAGAGTTGTGATGAGGCAATCACAACACTGGAAAAGACCCTAGGGAGTTTGCGTTAAAAGCATGTCACGAGAGTGAATGATGGAATGGACATAACGACACAGTCATCCAGCACCCAAGCACAAATGGTACCAGTTAAACATGCGATGGCTTGATTCATGACAGGTAATTTGTTTTGCACTTCCATTCCCATTTACATACATACTTAAAAACTGTTTACATTGCTTTTAGGAATTGCATTTTAATAAGCTGTTATGCTATTTTTCCCCTCCAAGGGAAAAATTTCATTTAAATGTGACTAGTTACTTGAAGAAAATAGGATTATATATTCAGGTTTTATTATTCCACACTGACATTATTTTGTTTCACTTCAAATGCTTATCATGTTAACCACCCCTCACATCTATCCATCTCCCCTCTTCTCAGCTCAGATCAAGCAAACCAGAAAAGAAAGAAAAAATGATTTTTAGCCATTTCTTTCCATTCTGACCCTTTTATTGCATCTGGGGTATATTCAACCAATTCGAGTGTATTGATACTTCTCTAGCCAATTATTATCCCCTCCACCTATTCATGCCTAAGGTATATATTTTTTTCTTATGACATCAAGAAAGAAATGAGCAGTATTCTTAGATGTGCTGGTCATTCTTCTTGTCGTGTGTTGACTTAATTAAAATTTATCCTAAAATGATATTAACATTTATCTAGAAAAATAAACATGGAAGAAGGGTTAAGAGAATCTGGAAAAAATAATGGGGAGAGAAGGTGGCCATTATTACTCAATATTAAAACAAATTATGAAGCCATAATAATTAAAACTATTCAATACTGGAGAATAAATAGGTTAATAAAACATAATAAAATATCCAGAAATAGACCCAAATACATATGGGAACTTAGTTTAAGAGAAAATTGGCATTGCAAATTAGTGAGAAAAAAAGAGACTATTCATTAAGTGATATTCACACAATTGGCTAATGGGGAAAAAATGTTGGAGAGCTATTCCCTCAACATGCATTCCTGATGATCACATATGTACATGTGAAAAAGAAAACAAAAAACAATTCTACGTGAAATCTCAAATTTATTTATGCCATTGGAGTAGTGAGAGTTTCTCTAAGTAGGACACATAAAACTGAATCCAAAAAGGAAAAAAAAAGATGTATTTAATTACTAAAATGAAAATTTTTTCTATGAGAAAAATCACAAAGTGGAAAGACCAATGACAACTACAATAAACAGCAAATATAAGACAAAGGGAAAATTAATTTATAAAGAACTCATACAAATCAAGGGCCAAGAGAACAACAGGTAAAGAATAGAGAAGCGCTTTATAGAAAAAAAAATATAGATGAGGAATAAACATATGAGAAGATGTTCAAACTCACTTATAATTAAAGATACACAGATCAAAGCAATGAGGTTCTCCTCCACCTAGCAGAGTGGAAATTTGTAAAGTTTGATGCTATCCAGAGCTGACGCAGGCATGGAGAGAAAGGGGCTCTCATACACTTTGCAGGGAAAGCGCTCTCCTCTGGAAGATAATTAGCCAAGCAGTCTGAAAATTTTAAAAGGCTTTTAACTCAGCAGTCCCACTGCTCAGAATCTACACTATGGAAATGCTTTCAAAGGTTCATCAGGATATACATACAAGTATGTTCATTGGAGCATTTAAAAAATAATATTAAGAAAGGGGAAACAACAAAAGTGTCCATTCATAGAGTTAGTTTTAAATTATGGTAAGTCCATACAATGGGATCATATGTAACTATCTAAAAAGCCATTAAAAAGAATGAGGAGAAAGAATATGTTATATGGAAAAATTGCCAAGATATATCACTAAGTTAAAAATAGCCACAAAAACTAAGTACGGATCATTGTGACTTTGTGATTACCTTTGTGAAATAAAAACCAACACACACGCAGGTCCATGCATCACACACACACACACCTGTGTGTGTGTACACATATACAAACATACATTCTGCAGGTCTCTGTAAGAAATTATTAGAGAGTGATTATAGTGGTTAATTTTGGAGATTTTCATGTTTAATTTGGTGTCTCTGAACAATCCAATTTTTCTAACCTTGTATCATTTGACTTTTATTTCTTTATTCTTTTGAATCTCTATAGGGGTTATCTAGGCAGAGAGATAATGAGCTTTTTTGCTTTCTTCTTAGTATCTTAGTATTCCCCCCCCCCAAAAAAAACCTAGTAAAAATATTGCATTAAAAATATAAAATAAACAAAGGAAAAAAATCACATCTCTAGTCTACCTCCAAATCACTTTCTTATTTTTCATCTTATGAGACTGTTACAGGAACTTCTCAGTTATTGTCTTTAGATTTGGAATTAAAAGCAGTTAATGCCCTTTATATTCGTATATATAAGAGAAAAATTCCTGGCCTAGATCCGAAAAGCTAATTTCCAAAAGAAATGACAATGAATCATCCAACTTCTCAATTAAAATAAAAATCTGTATGAAAACAGGTCACTGTCACCCAGAGGTGGGTTCAGGTTTGTTCTCTGCTGGCATCCTTCAAGCACTTTAAATTATGAAAGAAATTCTGATTTACAGCACTTTTCAAATCTGCTTGACAGTCACTCAATCTAACAGTGCCCTCTTCTGGTTCCACGATTCACATTCAGCTGGTTCACTGAGGCTGGAAAAAGTATAATTTGTACGAGATGACAGGAAAAATCACTTTGAAATCTGGGAAAAAAGGGTTTAGTTTTCCTTTCTAATGTATAAAAACAAAACAAACAAAATCCAGTTTAAATAATATATATAGTTCTTATATGTTATACATGTATATATGTATTTGTGTATGTATGTATATACTTATGGGATATATATGGTATACTGTTTAAACCATATTTGATATATTTAATACATAGTATAAAAATCAATATCAATAATATATATATTTATACCATATATACACACATTATATATACATGGTATAAATATATATAAAAATATAAATTATATGTAATATAGGGTATAAATAGTCCAGTTTGACGGTAGAAGCTCTAAGTTGCAACAGTTTTGACCTCAAATCAAATGTTTATCATAGATCAAAACCACCTGGGTTTGATCTAATTTTTAGTTCCCATCATTTTATTAAAATACACATATATTTCTCTGAATTTGCTAAATCTATAGCAATAAAACAAATTGATTTCAACTTTTCAGTCTTGTAGATTTAGAAATCCATGTTAAAAAAGCTGTAAAATATTACTTCACTTACTTTGAGAAATATTTTTAATATTATAATTTTAATAGAAATATTAATACTTTATATAATTATTTGACATTCTTGAATTTCAAACTCCATATCTTCACTCCCATTTTTTCCCAAGAGTTTCTGACTGACGAATGTGCACAGAAGAGTCTGCTCTGTCTAGGTTATTCACCAGAAGGACTCAACTTAGGATGGAAAGTGAGGAAGGATTCAGAGGCTAGCCACTGGCTATTTTCAGATTTTCTAAACAGCAGCTGGGCAACAGCACCCCCTGGTGTCCCCAAAACTAACACGAACCTTCTATGGTAGGAGACCCAGAAACAAGACTGGAGGGCAGGCTGCTCAAGGGAGCACACACTTGTTAAGCTCTGATTATATACTAAGAAATTTTGGAGCAGGGAAGCGATTCACCAAGAAGCAGAGCCCATCATTTTATCTCTCAAGGAACTTTCAATTTAGTTGGAACAAATCCATATCATGTCATGAAACTCCTGAAAGTAGGGCGTGTAAATATCAAGGAGTTGGTGCTTGAATTGATGAACAATGGAGAGCCATTCTTCACTCTTAAACCATCCCTCAAATGGTACTGGTCTTCTAAAGATATGCCTCAGCAAGTGAATAGAGTTTCACACATCTTATATCTTCCTTCTGCCTCACCAGAATCTCTATGGTGAGTTCAGGCAATGTCTCAGACTTGGTCTACAGTTTTTATCTGCTGGTGTATTCCTGCACTTAAGGATAAAAAGAATTTGGCCACACTGTAGCAGTAGCTCCTAGTAAGAAACAAGTGGTAAACAAGGGGTTATTTCATTACGATTTCTTTTACCTAGATACTAATAAATCTTTCCCTCAGGGTGGGAGTGTCAACTGATAGGGAGAAATAACTGAATTCCTAAATTGGGTCCTACAAAAGGCATACGAATGCACTCACTCATCTTGAGGTATTTCACCCCAGTACTTACTTCTGGATCGCATGTAGCAATCATTACAGTTTAGAAGACCATTTCGAATCCTAACGTCTGTCCCACTGACTGCATCTCCAAGCTGTCCTTTACAAATTCCACACTATAGGGCAGAAAGAACAGAAGTTATAAGGTGCATAAGGAATCGTCTCTGTATAACGCTTAGTTACTGTTTACACGCATAGCACAACAATCACTTCCACGACCTCCACATTTGTTGAGCATCTATGGTGTTAGATGCTGCACCAAGGGTTGACTTATAGCAACAATGTACCTTTAGCATTTTATCCTAACTCCTTGCATTTCACAGAGGACACTGGTTCGGAGAAGTTAACTGACTTGTCCAAGGTTGTGAAGTTGGTAAGTGGTGTTGAGTTGATCCCCAAAACTATGCTGTTAACCTCTCTAATACAGCATTTCTAAGTCAAGACGAAGAACCATTTTAAATAGATTAAATCCTAGTGGTTTTAAATAAACACATGGCCAAAAGATTATCAATTGAAATTTGTCTGTGAATAACCTTTAAATGCTTTCTAGCATTGTCGGCAAGTTCTACCAGATCAGAATTACTAGGAAATAGGTATTCCAACTCATATTTCCACATTAAAGGCAGTGATACCCAGGGTAACAAATCCACTGGGAATGGAACTCCTTTCAGCCAAGTCAACCTGAGTGCAGAAGGAGACTATGGGACACACTGTCCTGGTTGTACCAGAGAAGGTGGCAGTGGTGGGCTGGTTCAGATGCCAGCCTCCTGCAAGGGAATCAGTACCCAGCTCAAGAGAACAGGGCCAGCCCAGACTCATGCTCTAAGGTCACCTGGGCAAAGGAAGACTTCATCTAAATTATGTTACAAGCTGCATCTTCATCACAAGTGTAGGGGATAAATCTAAGAAGTGATGTACCTTAAAGCATCAGGTCAGCTCCAGGAAGTGAATTATTAGAGAGAAGAAAGGCTTTGACAGCTAAGAAGGCAAGGCTCCTATCCCTTGACAATCTGCAAAGACTCTTTGCCGCCTCCATTACTTTGAGTTCTGGTAAAGTTTCTGAGAACAAACTGTCATGCTGGAACATACTGTCTTGGCATTACCATGAAATTTTAAAATTATATTCCTTGAGCCTCAAAAACCTCTTAGACAATTTAGGATATACATTATCTAGGTTAATTTTACAATGAGAATATTAATAAATTGAGTCTAATTAAGTATCCCTATTGTTTTGCCCATGATAAGTGCTGCTTTCCAAAAAACTTGTTTGATTACAGATATTATTAAATCAATAATTTCACTTGATCAGCTTACAGGTAGAGGAGTTATTTTAAGGCCATGCAAGTTTACTTTATAGTTGAGGGAGCTACCAACAAGAAACAGAACAAAAACCAAGAAGGAAAAAGAAAGTATGCTAGGGTTATGAAGAGAAAGACATGACTCTTATTCAGAGCTAGGGGGTTTAGCTTCAAAAATTGTATCTTAATTTGAAATGTGTCCATGCATGGAAAAAAAGGAAATGCTGATATAGTCCAACTTGTAAATTTTATAATAAATCAGATCTAAGTGGTTAGCTCACCTACTTATTGGCAGGAGATCTGGGACCAGAATCACAGTCCGGTCCCTGCCCTTATGGAGCGGACAGCTTTTAGAGGAGATGATAATTAAACAATTCAACAATGAGAGATAAGGACTGTGAAAGGTTCTGTAAGGACCTGCAACAAAGGCAAGTCACTTAGTCTGGGCAGCTTTTCAGAGGGAGTGATATTCAATCTGGGATTACAGACATATTCATCCAGAGACCTACGATTTTGAAACTTGCTTTAACCACCTAATTGACAGAAAATCTTCCACTGGGTCAAAGACTAAAAACCTTTGACATTAAATTACAAGAGTTTAAGAAGCAGTAAAGATGTTACATTCCAAATAAATCCATATGGCCTTAAAAGATTCAGAAGTATCATTGTCCTCCCACGGCGGCATTCCTGGCTTCCCGCTCGAGTATATGCTCTTTAGCAACAAAAACTGTTTCATAAAGACGCAGCGTACAAATTTGGTTTGGTTCTTCCAACCCAACATCTCAGAGGGATGTGTGATAGGAGAGTTTCATCCTGGAGGATGGGCTCCATGAACACCTCTACACAACCTAGAGGGGAGAGGCCTCAGAAGCAAAGGCCGTTGGGATTTCCAGGACATATTTCCCAGAACCTTGCCAAAAGACATCCTGAAATTGTACTTAGAGAGAAGAGTGATGAATACATACCCTAAAGCACTGGATGTGAAAATAGAGATTGAGGGTCTCAATGATCATTGCAGCTCCTTTCCCCAAAGGAAGCCCACAGGAAGAGCACAGTTTCTTCCCACTTATAGACCTAGGTGTCAATATATATACATATTAATAGAATGTTCCTTTTAGAATAGTTTGTCAAACGCACAAACATACAGCCTCATGCAAAAAATGAAAACATGAATTTTTAAAATGTTTATATATCATGAATGAAATGATAATCACTGAACTGACAATGAGCAGGAAATAAAACATTATATAGAAGTTGCAACAACTGCTAAATACAATAGGCCTCCACTGTAGCAAGGAATTTGGTGTGTGTATGTGCGTATGTTTTAGTTATTTGTCACAGGAAGTTTGTGTTGTAATCTATTCAACCACAGTGATCAAATGTCTTGAAATAATTAAATGTATTTACCATATATTTTCATAAGTCCTAAAAGATAGTCAAATTTAGCTTTCCTAAGGTTTCAATATTGCTTTGAAATTTTCTATAATTGGTAATCTGTCCACTAGGTAGGGCATTTTTATTTACTTATTAAGAAAGAATTTTTTTTTGTTTAAAAATAGAGAGGCAATTGTGATACAGCCCAACAGGTCCCAGGCAGATGTGCGGCCCAACCCCTGCTCTGTCACCAAGGTCTGCGATCTGGTGTAAAGAACTCACTTTGGGTTTCCCTTTCACCTTTAAAATGAGAGGATTGGACTAGATTCTCTCTACTACCTCTTGCAGTGTAAACACTCTGTGACTATGATCTGGGCACACCCCATCCTCTCTGAGTTGTAAGCCCACTGACGGCTGTGTCTGCCCCATCTCTGTACCCATGCAGCCCGTAGTACAGTGTCCACCAATGGACTAGAACCAAACCCAGCAGACTGACAGCAGGTGACAGAATTTGATGGCTGTCCTCCAAGGCAGCTTTCCCACAACTGAGATCAGACTGTAGTGACGCCTATAGTCTGGAAAGCTTTTGGATTACACAAGACATTTTAAAATATGCAACATCACTCAGAAGCCAGTAGGGTACAGAGGGACAGCAGAAACAGAAAGGAAGATAAGAGATAAGCAGAAGAGTCACCCTGAGCAAACCCTATTTATTAGGATTTCCCTCTCATCCAGTAGTTAAATGGAATTTCTAAATCAAAGAAAACCTCTGAGTACTCAGTAATTTGTCTGTCCAGTGAATAGGAACTCAGGCAGCTTTTAAGAATATCATGGGGCCCAATTAGCATTGAGAAGCAATCATTAGAGTGCTTGAGTAGGATAAAAGAGAAGGATGAAGTTTCATTTCTTAGCCCCTGCCTGGGTCTCTGTAAGAGCCATCAGCGGATCTTGCCTGCAAGGAGTGGGTCGTCTTGCAGCGAAAGGCGCCGACTTGGGAGCCCAGCAATTGTCTGGTGGATTTTATTATTAGATTGCAGGTTCCCCACAATGTAATTAAAGCCTGATGGCCACAGCCACGCCAACATCACACACTTGGCTTTTTCTATCGTGGGCTGCAGGCGGGTGGGGACTGGGTTCCTTCCTCCTGCCTACGTACATGTGTTGGAAAAGATGTGGAAGGGCAAATCCCTCAAAATCATTTGGCAAGCACTTATTTGATTGAAATTATGCTTGGCAGGCTCTAGTCAAAACAAAGCAGCCTCAGAAAGGCTGGATGACCTCTTGTACCTGGTTGGTGACTGGCCAGGAGGGGTGTGAGAACAGGGGGACAAGTGGCCCGCCTGGAAGTTCTCTCGAGGGCTTTTCCTGTAATACGGTAGAGGAGCCAAAAATTATGACAGGTAAAGAGAAGGCCGATCCCACAAGAAACGACATTTTAAATAAGAAAAAAAACTTCCTTGACAACCAAATAAAAGACCACAGAGTGCCCTAGTGTAATTTTTTATAAAGGACAAAAAAGAGTAATTCCATGTAGCAAATATCATACATGCATTGGCTGCATAATGTCAAAACCAGGCTGGCATTGTTGAACAGAAAAGACAGAATATTTTTCTAATCTCTATTTCTGTCACGGTCTTTGCTTAGTTAAAACTGCATTTGGAGTTGGATATAAAAATTATGGACTGGGTGGGAGGAGAGAGATGAGTAGGGACATGGGGAAAAGCTCTTAAAGAGCCCAGAAATAAAGGGCAGAGCTTAAAGTTGGTATTTTTCAGTGAGGTGGCTTCCACCCCTATCAATAAATTCATCGTGGGAACATGTGATTAGGTGTGATGTTCAAAACATTTAATAACCACTGTGTCATGGCATTTCCAAAGCAGAATGGTCCCCAGTCAGAAGCTACCAGAATGGTTTTACAGGTGCTGTCGGTTGCACATGAGCCCTGCCTGTGATTAAGCTGTCAGTTGTTGGCTCTGGCTTATACAAGTTAATTTCATTTGTACAGAAAGGGATAGAACACAGAAAAAAACAAGGAAAAGAGAAACGCCAACATAGAAGTGAACAGAGCATGAGTCCATCTGTCTTCCAGCTGCTTTTAAAATAACTCCCTGAGCCGCCTGCCCATCCGAACCTCCCTTCTCAGGCAGAGCTTGTCTTCTCCACAATAGCACGTTTTCATGTGATACCCTAAAGTATCAGTACCATGGCCTTAAAAAAAAGAGGTTGAATCACACTGCAATAATCAATAATAATGATTACTTCTCTGTGATTTTAGCTTCTGTTGATTCTGAGTGTCATCTAGACATACAGAAACAAAATTGGATAGATGTAAGAGAAAAGGGGTTCAAACACTGTTTTGAGAAAAAACATAACAAGAAAAATAAGTAGAAAGATGAACTTATAAAACAAGTTATCATCATCATCATCATCACCATCATCGTCATTATCACCACCATCACCTGCACTATATAGTACTTATTATTTGCCAGGCATAAAAGCCTGTGAGGTAGTACTACTATTACTCCCATTTGATACATGAGGAAACTAAAGCAGAGAAAGATTAAGTATCCTGCTCAAAGTTCTATGCGGCAGAGTCAAAATTTGAATCCAGGTGGTCTGGTTCCAAGTAGAATCATTGGTTAAAATATAGTGAATGTTATATTTTTAAAACTGATTACGAGGGATCTCTGGCTCAAATACGATGTTATCATGGAACTGTGGGTTCATTTTGAATTCCTCTACTACTTAACCAGTCAAATACTTTGGATAAGTTATTTAATTTCCCTGAGCCTCAATTTCCTCGCCTGTAAAAAGGGAACAATAACCCAATAAAGTTACTGGGAGAGCTAAGCGAGTTAATGTATGAAAAGAAGAGGAGAGATATGTAAACTCTTCAATGCAGTGCCTATTATACTGAAATACTTCAAAAATGATAGAAACTATTATTATTGTAAAAAAAAATATTTCTTACAAAATTAGAATATAGCCTGGGGTAGCTATGTTAAGGGAGAGAATGATAATGGGAGAAACATATTTTTCTTCCTTGAAAAAACATTTGTCAATAGGCTCTGAGACAACTTAACTCACTTAAATAAACTGCTAGTACAATAGACCTGCAAATTCTCTCCAATTTTTAGATTTGTGGGTAAAAACATTATTACGCCTTTTTCAAATTGATAAATTCAGAGTAAATATTTACTTGCTGGGAAGATTGTCCAATCTTCCATAAGTATTTGTTACCTTGTCAATGAAGTCCAATGGAGTGAAAGCACAAAAATGCTGCTAACATCTTGCCAACTCACACTTTCTCATTTTTCTCCCTTCTTAGTCACTAAATTTAAAAAAAAAAAAGAATTCCACATCCATCTCATTTGGCTACTCACTTCCGCCTTTCACTTGGAGACTCAATCTGATGGTTAATGCTTTTATCCAATGGGAGAGTTTTTGGCTTCACATCTTCTAGAACGTGCATCGGTGGGTTTGATACCTGCTGATTCTGGGATGGATCTGAGGCCAAGGAAAGAACATAAACTTAGTGCTCAGTAACGTCACCTTACTGCTTAGAAGTCACCTTTCTTTAAAGTGCTGATGCCTGCTGACGTCTCACAGGGATTTCCTGAAGACTCTGGGCACATAGTAGTGGAGTTGGGTCACTGAACTGTTCAGCATAAGCTACTAGTTGGCATAAACCCAGTTTACTCATTGTTCTGTTCAGCACAAGCTAGAAAAGAAGCTTGCAGGTAGCAGAGGTCATATCTGTCCAGACGATGTGCGGGGTCTTCTAATAATTTAAACATTGGGGTTGGTCTTCTCCATTCTTACCCTGAGCTAGCTGTGGGTTCACCCCACAGGGTGGGGCCCCAGCTTCTGCATCCCACTGATCACCCTGATGGATTCCTTTTGATCCGGGGTTCTCAGAATGAGTCAAGGCCCCTTGAGTTAGGCTGTTAAAATAAACAAATATATTTCAGAACAGAGATAAAAGCAACTGAACTAAACTGATTGATCTTATCCCTCAGGGCATGGAAGCACCAATTACAATATGAAAAAAGAAACGGGGCTAACTAAATGTTTATTTATTCTTTTTGTCTTAAACTAGATTTAAAATGGATTTAAAATACTGTAAAATGCTACACATTTTCATTATCCATCAATTTAACAAGCTTGAGAAACTATCATTTCCCTTGTCTTCCCCATCTCCCTGCCCACAAAGCTCTTCATTCTAATAATTTCAAGGGCTGCCAGAGCCAACTGGAATCTCCCAGATTTTCAGAGGAGAGGACTTGTAGAAATCATTTGGGCCACACGGGACTTTGGCAGCCTGTGGTAATTCACTGGCTTTTCAGTAGCTTCTGTGTGCAAAGAAAGGAGAGATGGAGATCATAAATCGTCTCTGATGACAACAGGCCCTGTCTGGAGAACTAGCAAAAATTCACACAAAATTTTACCAGCATTATTCAAATACTCCTGACTAGTGGCTTTCATTTCATAAAACTGGAAAGTCCCTTTAAACAGTGTTAATTGGAAACAGATGTCCTATTCCAAGGGCTTTGCAGAATCTGGACCTGGGCCCTGAGCTTCAATAGCCTACAATTTACCCAGTCTTTTAGCTGATGAGCAGAGGAGAATTCTAGAGCAAATCCCATAGAAAAGCTCAGCTCCCAGATAACCTTTCAAATTGGCCAGTCTTTGAAAATGACACTTAGATAGCCTTTTGTGTCTTTGGGTCCCTCTGAGGATGGCATGTGTGTGTGTGCGCCCACACGCATGCGTGCGCACAGCCTAGTACAGCATGCACGCTTATCAATACCTATCCATATCACAGAGTCATAAAGAACTTGCTCATGGCAGAGCACTGCTAGCCTCCTAGGTTTCTGCCGGTCCCTTCTAGGTTAGGTGTGGGGTGGCATAAATAAACCCACCACACCCCATAGCTACAACCAGATTCTGCTCCTGTCTGAGCCAGCTCTGAATGCTGCAGGGATTTCTGGGTGCACTGTTCTGATCTCCCTCGGAACATACTGGAACCCGTGGGTGAGGTGATTACCCACAATCAATCAATTTGTTGGTTATCTTTTATATTATCACCCACAGTAAATGTGGCTTCTCACAGCTCAGAGGATACTAATGACAAAGCTCAGGTCCACAGGAAAACCACAGTGGGTGGGACCTCATTTCAACCTCTATCCCTCCAGCTACATTAACCATTTCAGGGGACTGATATTTAGGTTTGGTGCTTTGAATTGACAACATGCTCCTGTGATAATCTATACTGTCTCCTCTTACTTAAAAAAAAGTTTCACCTTTTCTTTATTTAAAAATAAGTCTATTTATAGGCTTAAAAATAAGGCTATTTATATTCAATAGCATAAGGACACGGACTTCCAGAGCTATTAGAATGTGTTCGAGCAGTATGTAACGTATTACTGGAATGATCGTTTCAAAGCTGAATATGATTTGCATTAGCAATAGGTATTCTTCCTCAGAGTGAACGGGCAGAGCCCAGCTTTGCGAATTTTGACAGGCAGCCTGGTATGCTTCATACCTGCCCTTTTCCTCCACTGGATCACCTTCTCTAGTCTTAAGCAATAAATCATTGTTGTCCTCCTGGAATGGTTTCTTCTGTCTTGTCTCTTCTTCCTCTCGACAGTTTTCCAAGTCCATCTTATTCTAATAGAGAAAACAAGGATAATCTTAAATATACATTTTAAACACACTGGACAACACTTATCTCTGGCCATGGGATATTTGAAGCATTTTTCAATCGCAAAGCCTAGAATTTAAAGGATGGTCATCCAAATTAATAGCAACTGATTTCCAATTGTTGGAATAAACATGTTATCTAGATCTCTCTCAAAAGCTATCATAAAAAGGATTTGGTTAGAAAACCCACTTTTCAAAGTAAAACAAAGTCATAGGACTGCTCATTTCAGGGCAAATGGCTGTCTAGTGTCTAGTGTTTATGCAGACTATGGACTATCCAGGTCTTGGTAGGATTTCTGCCCAGTACCTCCATGACCTTAATTGGAATACAGAGGTAGACCAGCCTTTCTGGGTTCTATCTGGCCCTCAAAGACACATGTAAATTTCATGTGGCATTTTAAGAGCTGTTTAGAAACAATTTTTGTGGAGGCTGGTGGAGAGCAGACTGTTGGCATCCTGCTGCTACCATCCAGAGCAAAGGAATGTTTGGTTTGGCAGAGAGGAATAGATGTCTGTTGAATGAATGAATGATGGGCAGTAAGAAGGACACTCCTGCATATGGCTCCATTAATTGAGATTTTGTCAGCCAGTACAGAAAGACATTGGTTGCCAGCCTGTGGGGGCAGATCTGGCCTGAGTAATGACTTTACTGCTCCTCAGAAAATGACTCTAGGGTTTGGTCATGGTAGTGACAGTACCATGGGGTACAATGGGCACATAGGAGCCGACGTGATTCTAAGGAAATAGCCAGTCCTGGATTTAAACTGGTGGAAAACTTGGCCTTGTGGTTTTGTACTTCTATTTAGGTTTATTTATTTCACAAATTGCTTTTAATCTATGGTCTTACCACTGTCCCACTGGCTTCAGTCATGGAGGAGGATGTAGACAACTGGTCTGCAGAATTTGAAGAAATAGTAAATGGAACCACAGTGTCTTCAATTATCTTGCGCTCCTAATGGGAAGGACAGAAATTAATGAAAGGGAAAAAAAGGAAAAATCCTATCTATTCAAGAGAAAAATTTCATTAAGGAACTTTAGAAAAAAACCCATCAGAATTATGTACAAACATGCAGAGCATTAAAAAAAAGTCTTATTTTCTGAAAGCATGTAATCAGATAACACTCTCTATGGGCAATGATTTAGAAATTAGCATTCTATTTAGAAAAACAAAGTCTTTGCAAATTAATTAGTTAGTGTGATTCAAGAAGCCTAATTAGAAATGCTATTAGAGATCAGATTACGCACAAAAATTGTTGTTGAAGATAAAATTGACAAAAATATTAATCATAAAGAAATTTTAGAAAACACATAAAATGTAGCTCCCTTCAAATTCTCTAATGTGGTCTCACTTTTTCATCTAAAAAAAAGAGACAAAACAAAGTTCTCTGCCTTTCCAAATCTTTTTAGGACTATATAGTGAATGCAGTGGTAAGAATTCACTTAGCCTCGATATCAAAACTATACTCATAAAATTAATTCACTACTACTACAAATGCTTGCCTCAAACAAACACACAAATGAATAAATTGATACTTTCATCTCTCTCAGATAAATCAAGAAAAATCAAGAATGTGACTTGGACTAAAGAACAGATACGATTATATTGTCTCCCTTCACCATGACTCTGCACACCCGAACCACAAACTAAATTTGGGGGAATTGTGGTCTTTTGGAGCCTGTAGGATGTGACTCTTTTAAAGAGGTCGATGGGCTTTGCTGTGAGTAAAAAGAATCAGACACAGCCACATGCGTGCACACAGCACAGACACAAAAACCGTTGATAGAGTTTGAGGAATTAGGACTACGAGATCAAACGCCTTCTTAGGAATTTCCTACCTCCTCATAGTATCTGCGTTCTTCCTCTTCCACCTCCTTTTGGGCCTTTTCCCATTCTTCTTTCAGCTTGTCCTGCTCCTTCTGGTATCTCTCCTGTTATGGAATTCCCATAGATTGTTCTGAACTGATCATTGCATACATTGTTAGGACTTTTCTCCCCTCTACACCACCACGTATAACATGTTGCAAGACTATGTTCTTGTAACATTCTGAATCTAACTGATTCATGCAACAAAAGGGGAAGACTATTTTGTGTTATCAAACGTGTTAGGAACATAAAAAATCCAATGGATAGCAATGTTTTTGGCTGGTGGTGTTTGATAGAATTGTTCTTCAGATATATGAGTAGACTTGTTCTTCAGATATATGAGTAGACATTTGCTTACGGAAAGAGAAAAGATGGAAAAATGGAAAGATTCTAAAATCTTCCTTAACTTGGATTTTGTCCTAGGATGTAGGCTAAACCGATAGTTTCCTTTTACTGGATCCTTCAGTGAGTTTTACTGTTCCACTAATAAAAATACATTGCCACTGGTAGAGTTCAATAAAAGATTAAAAAAAAATACCTTATAGGTTTACGAGATAGACAATGCAGAAGGGTCCAAAGTGGACAAGATGATAATTAGCTGAGTAGCTGAATTACTCTTTCTTGTAGCCATTCTACCAAAATGGAATCTTCCTAGCATTAAAAGCTTTTCTTAATTCGGAAGTTACTTAAACAGGCCATTAGAAGGCTTCAATATTAGAACTGCCATTCTTGTTTTCAGAAACAATACAACACTAGTCACCACTTCTGGGAAAAAAATAAAATACTCTGAATAAGGATGGCTTGAAAAATGTGACTGGAGTCCCTGAGAGCTGACGAGAAAAAAATAAATGGAGATTAACATTAATGCTTAAATTGAGAACTGACACCCGTGGATGCCTTGGGAATGGCATCCCTGTCATGACAGACAAAGGAATCACTGAGGTGCACTACACACAGTCAAATGTTTTAGGCTGATTATTGTCAATCCTCTCCCTGAGGCTAAAACAAGTCTGTGCTTCTATCTTCCTGGGGAAGGCACTGAGAATTCCTCCAGGTATTGCCTGTTATGTCATTACCTCAGGAGCAAAAGGACTTTATTGGAATTGTCTGGAGTCTGATGTTCTTATTAACGCTCTGGCAAAACCACTGTTGGTCAACCCATGGCTTTTAACTCCAGGTAAAAATTTGTTACCAAAACCTAGTATTGTAAAGTTTTAGAGAGGGACTTCAGGGGCTTTTCAGAATAGAGGAAACACACCCAAAACTTCACAAAAGCTGAAAAACTTTTTTGGCTTATTGGTTCTAGGAGCTCACCACTTGCTCCCTCACCAAGAGGATGAACTGACGATGCAGGGAGTGAAAGATGTGGTGCGTCTGTAGCACACACACAACTTTCTTTCCCCCACAAACACCTTGCCCCAAAGCCCACAACCCATGATGCCACACTGGGTAGCAATTTGGTGGGACAGGAACAATACATATGCCTGTTATCTGTAACCACGGCCACCCTGCAGAGTGTAACAGACAGAGCAACACAATGGGCAGCACACTCGCCTGTCTGCCTTACTCTGTGGAATTTTTGACTGTTGGCTGTTCACCATTTAGCTGAAGAATGGGCACCTGATTTCCAGGAGAATAGCAGATGGCCAGGGCTGGTCTGGGGTCTCCCAATGGACCTAAGGGTCCCCAAAGCTTCCAGATTCAGGGACTTTGCTGAATCTGGTTCTAACTAACATTTTGGTATTGAAGATTTACCCCTCTGCAATTGTGAAAAGTGTCAGGATTAACTGGCAGACCTGTAGCCACACTACAACTGACTAACTTCCCAAATTGCCCCTTTGCTCTCTGCTCCTAGCCAAAAGGATTAGAACAAAAAGATAAGAAAAAAATAAGTAAAATAAACTCACATTAAGCATTGCTTTCTACATAACAGCAGAAAATCATCATCAAGATTAATGAGGTTTAACATTCTTTTCCTTTACAATTTTTTAAAAAATATAAAATCAGTACTATTGGGAATATAGTGGAAAGAACATGAGTTTTAAAGTCATCCAGACTTGGACCTGAAACCAAGTTTAACACTTGTTTAACTGTGTGACCTTGGGCAATTAATTTAACTTCTTTGAGCCTTAGTTTTTTCAATTGCAAACTGGAGCTAATAACACATACTTTAAAGAATTGTACAAGGATTAAATTAGATAAAATATGTCAAGCACCAACCACAGTCCTGGCACATCCCCAGGGTCCAGCATAGGTTCGTTTCTAAAGTTACTAGGTTACATTTTGAAGTCCTGTTACTCCACAAAACTGGCGTGAAACAAGTGGGAGCATGATACAAGTGCTCCCAGGATTTTTCTAGACTTGAAAATTAGCAGCTTTTACTCAAAGATGGAGCAAACATTTCTACTTAAGGAACTAGACCCGGGTCAAATTTTATTCCCCATGTTTGCTATCCAATAGCTTTTTGATAAGTCATTCCCACTGCTACTTGGACTGGAATTTGTTTGGCAACTAAGGAGGTGATGAATGGCTGGATTGGCTCTTAATCAATACTTGGATTTTTTTTTTTAATGAAATGCATTGTGTTCATCAGTGTAACTCCTGGCAGGAGGAATTAGACACAGGCATTCTGTCACATGGACACAAAACGAACTGACTTAGACTCATTGACTTCTGAGAAGAATCAGATTCTATGTATTTCCTGTGCTAAAAATCTATTTAACAAAATAACAGAAATTAAGAGCATCATCTAAAAGAAAAAAAAAAAAGCAGCAAACCAGTCCTACCTGGAGCAAACGTTCCTGCTCCTGTTGCCATTTTTCCTGTCGCCTGCGCTCCTCTTCTGGGTCCCATGCCCAGAACTTAAACTGCTTAGGAAATAAAAGCATGATCAGAATTAAGCCATGTCCTCAAGGCCAGGCCAGGAGAAGGGAAACAATTAGCTGATGGCCTGGCACCTGGATGGACACGCAGAAGCAGAAGACTTCACATATCTAAAGGTCCTCTTTGTTGGCAGAAACCACTTTTCAACCTTAGTTCCTCTTTGGTTTACTTCCAAGATGCTGGTATGATTCTGTGAACCTTCTTGGAGCTAATGAAAACATGAAGTGATTTCCCATGACCATGGGAAGGCTTTTCCTTCATTTCTCTTGGAAGTGATTTCTTAAATGCAGTCATGCTCCCGAGCATAAGATATTCATTCTACATACCGATCCTTAGTCCAGACAAGTGGGTCTGATTATTTGAGCAGAACTGCATTTTATAAGAAGTGGGGTGTGCCGCGCCATAAAATTAGTCTTTTGTACTGTTATTGCTGTTCTATACCAGCTGGCCCTAAAGTAGGTTTAACTCACCAATGCCCACAAGGATCACCTGAGGGCAAGGGGAAGCCCCCGCCCTGGGGCCTGCCTAACAAACACTCAAACCCAAAGACTTCTGTCTTTTAAAAAAGGTTTCTGTGAGTTTGGGAACCAAGAGAGTGAGTGAGGATAACGGGAGAAGGCTGCATGAACTGAAGCAGGTGCCCAGGCCACACAATCTGAGATTGAGAGGGTGAAGGGTGGGGGAATCACAGCCTGTCCCTGGAAACCAGCAAAAGAGGGGCTGCTGTGTTTAAAGTTGGCCTCCCCTGTCACCAGCGCAGGAGCCGAGGCCGACCAGGTTCCCCATAACTGCGCTCCCTCCCTTCCCTCTGTGCTGATGGGTAGTTTTGGGAGGCACTTAGAACTGCCTGGGAATCTTGAGAGAAAAAGTGAGGAGAAGGTGGAGGAGTTAGGGAGGTGAGGGAGAGTCTAGAGTGGGGTGAGGAGCAGGCAGAATCTACCTACCCTGGCTGCCTGGGAAGCTGGACAGGGTCAGTCCTGTCCAAGGTTTAGATGGGTCTAGTCATTGCCCAAGAGACCTGGGCCAGCACACCTTTTGCCCTGCCCTGCCCCTAACAGATCCACGCTCCCACTCAGGTGCATGGCTGGGCTGGCCCAGGGGCATCTCCAGGCTGAGAACGCAGGCCAGGCCATGGGTGTTGCTTGATTTATAACATTATAATTATCTATAACTTTAATATGTTTAGACATATGAAACGTGGGCCTAAAATTGGTACACTTGCTGTGGTTCATGCAAATCGTTCGGATGGCTATGATGCCCACAGCAACTCAAAAAAAGGTGGGTAAATAGGGTAGGAAAATGTACTTCCAAATGCCACTCTTGGATTCACACTGCATATCAGCCTACTAAAGGCTCTGACAGGTCATACAGGGAAAAAACTACTCAATGGTATATGATCCAAAGGTTCCCAAATTCCCTTGGATGACCAGAAAATGTTATCTAAATGTCGATCCCAGATGGGAAATTCTATTGCATTCATAATGTTAGAGGTTGTTTCCACCCAGCATTTTCCTGAGACTTACAAGCAAGACTTACAAGTTTAAATGTTCAGTACCTCCCTCAGGAGCATGGCCCTTCTTTGTCTTTTGAGGAAAAAGTTTGTGGTTATGTGAATAAAGCCATAGGGAGCCCAATGGGGAAAGTCCACTAGTAGGAAAACAAGAGCTACAACTAGGAATTACTTAATTTTCAGATTTCACTAGGTAGTAATTGCAAGAATAAGTTGAGAAGGGGGAAGCAGATAGGAGGAGGAAGTGTGGGGTAGGGAGATTGAGCACAGAAGAAAATACGGAATATTTGTTAAAACGGCAACAAAGAAAAACAATGAGCATTTTCAGAGGAAGATAAAGAGGAAGATACCAGTAGGATAAACAAGAGGGAAAGAAAAGGAACTGAGCTCCTTTCTTTGGTGACTATTTGCTGAACACTCACTGTGGGCCAAGTGGGGACACCAGCTGGCCAAGAGTCCCAGCCTTGTGGAGCTTACAACTGAGTGTGTGTGTTAGGGGGTGCGTGGGGGAGTGACCTATTTATAAATGATCACCAGATGACAGTAGAATAACTATCATAAAAGAGATATAAAAGGTGCTAGAGAGTCAGAATGGAGAACATTTAGCCCACTTGTTCTACAATTTATCTGTTTAAGATCTGTATCTTCTTCTGGCCTAGGGATTCCTCAGTGGCAGGCAGGGCCCCTTATCCCCCTTAGTAACCCAAGACTTTGGAATTTCAGGCCTTCAATCAATGTTTGTGGAATAAATGAATGGAATCACTTCATGCTGGCTAATGCATCTCCTTCTTCTCTCCCTTCCACAGACCCTGACCCTAGAGCTTCAGCTCACTCCAAGTCTGACCAAGAAAGGCCTGAGGCTACGGACGTCAGCACAATCAAATGCTTACTTCCTCTTCAAGCTTCTCTCATTTTCAATTTTTTTTTGCTTTTCTATTCTATGAAGAGCTATTTATCATTGAAAGGACATCAAATTTGGGTAACTGTTTTCAGAGGATTCACTTATATAGGTCAGTCATCTGTCTCTTTCTTGTTCTATTCTCATAAGCCTGAAATAAGAATGTACCTCTTTAGAATGCCCTTTCTTTCCACCCTTGCCTGGGTGGGGGGACAAGAACAATTTGACATTGTTGTTCTATGTAATTTAAAACGGAAATCTTCGGATCTGTGCCATGAATGCAAGCTTTGGGGTCCTTCTGCATGTTCCCATCTTCCATGGGTGAACTCAGCTTCCCAGGAAACTCAGGATTCCCAGCGTTGGCTCAAGACCAAGCCTCCACAAATGGTCACTAGTTCTGGAATGTGGCTGGAGATACTGAGGGTGATGTGACAAGCAATGGGTCCCTTCTCCTCTCTGCACAGGCACTTAGAATTCCCAAAGTGAGACAATTTACCTACAGATAAGAATTGGTATTGGCTGTGGTGGGCCTCTTGGATTAGGCACTGGGGAGGATTTGTTCGTGTCCCAGGCACTGTGCTAGAGGCTTCCATATAATTATTTCAATTAAGGCTCACAACACCCTGAAAGGAAGGTATGATAATCTCATTGTACAATCAAGGAAGACAAGGTTCAGAGAAGTCATGTAATACCTTCAGGGTCATATGGTTAGTAAATCTGGAATCAAAGGTGCATCAGTGATCATGTGGCTGCACCCGGGGGGCTCAGGGGAAATGCTACAGTTGATTGTGTCACAGAGGAAGTCTCCAAATCTGATGAGAATTTCAGAGGGTGAACAAGGTGACAGGCCCAGCATTGGAAACACCCAGTTCAGAGAAGACTCAGGTCTATAGAGAGAGTTCCGATATAATTCAACAGCAAGGAATTTCCATGGTGTCATGTGTCTTGATATTTTAATTAGAAAACTGTTAAAAAATTTCATTGATGTACAGTTCATATTGCTCAAGATACTGATTGCGAGAAGGTGTGCAACAAAGACAGCTTGGGTCTCTCAGAGAGAGTCCAGGCTGGGTCCTGCCTGCCAACGGTACACTATGTTGAAGTGTTACCCTCATTTAAAATAGTGATTCTGAAAGCCTACAGAGGTTGTGTATCTTAATACTAACTCCTATTGTCACATTCATTTTCACCGATTGTTTTCGATTTTATTTCCCTGACTCACTTATCATTTTGTTTCCAGGCACGATAACAACCCCGCACAATGACGATCCGTGTCTGTCTGCATATTCACCTCAGAGCATCATACACAACTTTTAATTGTTCTTTTACAATCAATTGTTTGAAGCCCATTTTTGGTTGACTCTTCTTTAAGCAAATCAAATACCTTATAAATTAAAATTACGCAAAATGCCTGATCTTATTCCTTAAAATGAGTTACTTACAGGTGTAGTTACAGGGGACTTTTCACTGCCTGGAGAATCCACTGCACAGAAAGAAAGGGAAAAAAGATCACAATGTGAGTGGCTTCTAATTGTCTTTCTTTTTGATCTTCTCAGTGGGGTGTGGTTCCTATGTCAGTTTCAGACCAAGCTGTTTATTTTTGTAAGCCAAGAGCATTAGAAAATCACAAAAAAGCAGATCCCTGAAGCAGTTTGTACCCACCACCAAAAGAAGTTATGACCAATGTAATATGATTGACCACATCAATTAGCACCAGGTACTAGACTCTAGGAGGCAAAAACTATTCCTATTAGTGCTGGTTTTTAATGCACCTTGCATTCTGGCTTGGTTGATCAGTTCCCTCACTGTCTGACATGAGAAGTCTCATACAGAGAGAGGCCAGATGTCATCCAGGAAGTAAACAGAGTGACACAGTTAACAAGAGAACCATTACCAGTCCCCAGTAAATGCTTCTAAACTTTGTTTTTTTAAAAAAAGAGGACAATAAAGAAAGAAATATTATTATTTCTTTGGATTCTTAAAATCAAAGTAAAATTCTGTGGATTTCCTCCCCCCTTTAGTATAACTGGTACTGATATCAAAGAACTAGCTCTTTGCTAACTGTGTGCCAGAAACAAGCATTTCTTTTTTCTGAAATCAGAAATGAAGAAAAATACCAGACATCATTGGTTGCACGCAACATGGATTTTTGCACAAAAGAAACAGCTACCCAGTGTGCGTTTTACCTGACTGGGAGAAAAACTGGGAACGTCGCCAAGAGTTCTGAACTCTAAGCGGAATGCTGGCAATGCCAGGCGACTCTAGATCAGACGGCAGAACAGAACAAACAGAAAACCATGAACACGGGGGTGAGAATTGAATAGACCCATGCTCCCGAGTACCAAAGGAGGTTTGGCTGTGGTCAATATAGGACTTGAAAGTGACAGACTCTCAAGTACAGATTATCTTATAAAATGCATACAAAACCTGAAGACATGGGCAAAAGTCAATAGTAACGGGACAGTGTATGCTATTGTTTGTCTTTGTTGGTTTTAGGTGAAATTTATAGGGTCATTCTCAATGGTGATATTGTTAAAAATGTTAAATCTCTTGGGCCGGCCCCGTGGCCAAGTGGTTAAGTTCTAGTGCTCCACTTGGGCGGCCCAGGGTTTTGCCGGTTCAGATCCTGGGCGCGGACATGGCACCGCTCCTCAGGCCATGCTGAGGCAGCGTCCCACATGCCAACAACTAGAAGGACCTACAACTAAAATATACAACTATGCACTGGGGGGATTTGGGGAGAAAAAGCAGAAAAAAAAAGATTGGTAACAGTTGTTAGCTCAGGTACCAATCTTTAAAAAAAAAGTTAAATCTCAAAATGATAGGATGATATGCTATGCAAGAGCAAAACGCACAGTTTACATTGCTTTTGGGGAATAATGGAAAAGTATAAAAGCAGAGATGAGTTCACTTATTTTTTATGTACCTTACAAAGCTTATTATGGAAGTCTGTGGCAGAAGTTATATATGTGTGTAACAAAACAATGTACATATGTCTTTCTGCAATGTGGTGGCTTCAGGCAGACAGAGCAGCTCATGGCAAGCATCTGCATCCTTCAGCAATGTGCGGCACTGGTCCGCCATCATTCTCAGTGCGAGTAAAGACATCAGTTTTAAAATGTGTACACGTTTTCCTGAGACACCAATTTGAGATATCTTTCTACTGTTGGGAGACAGTTGAGAGAAGGAAATTTCTCACATCTAAATGTATTTTACGAATGTCTTCAGAGTATTTCAAGACTATTTATGCACATATGTGTGTTTAAGGGAAACCTATGGAACATCAATAGGGCCCACCGGCAGACCTTCAGTAGCCTGTATAATCAGTCTATAAATTGATGACTTTATGGAAATGGCGGAGATATCGCTTTCGAGGGAGAGAGAATTAGGTATGGCTCCAGGATTCCTGATCTTAACCCTATCGCTTCTTTGGACTTGATATATGACCTCAGACTAGTCACTTAAATGTGCACTGACTTTTTACATCTGGGCTAAGTCCTATACCTGCCCCCTCCCCTCCCAGTTAAAGACAAATGATGTCTTTTAAGGTTATACTTACTGGAGGGCTTTTGCCTCCGGAAAGATAGGGACTCTATACGCTCCAAACAAGTACTACTGTTACTTTTATATCTAGCAGCGATGTCTTTGGCACACAATGCAAACACATCCTTCAAGTCAGTGGTTTTCAGAGTGTGGTCCCTGGATCTGCAGCATCAGCACCACCTTTGGGAACTTGTTAGAAATGCAAATCCTGTGGCCTCAGCCCAGACCTATTCAATCAGACACTGTGGGGCTGGGACCCAGCAATCCGTATCTTAGCCAGTCCTGCAGGGCACCCTGGCACATGCCCATGTTTGAAAGTACTTAAAGCCATATCCCCATAATATAAACATTCTTATTTTAAGGAAAGCATCTAAGAATACTTTATTTCTGCCTGGCATCTTGCTCTATATTTCTGTTCCTACTGCTACCATCCTGCAACTACTAGATTACATTATTAATTACTCTTACATTACATTATTCATGCTTATTCTGGGCCAAGTGTTGAGCAAAACACTTTTTTTGGTTTATCTCACTTAATTCTTCCAATGTCCTATGAGATTGGTACTATAATTATTTCCAGTTTACAGGTGACAAATAAAGATTAGGGAGAACTTGGTGGGTAAGGTGACACAGCTGAGACTAGATGAGCAAGAATTCAAACTCAGGCCTCTGCCGCCAGAGCCTGCAGCCGCAATGACGGCTTCCATGAGCCAGAGCACAGGACAGGTGTACGCCAAATAGAATTCTATCTTGAAATGCTCTAGTGCTACTAAATTTTATTTTTTAATCATTCAACTTAGATAAAGCAGAAAGTAAAGTCCCTTACTTCAACAGTGCATTTTACAAAATTGAGATGCCAGACAACAGGTAATGGAATGTAAAAATATGTAAGACAACAAAACTAATTAACTTGGCTTAAAATACCTATTTCCTCTCTATATTACTTATCTACACAATTACAAAGTACTAGAAATAGGCAGAATTAAAATGTCTAAATATGGCCAAATGCTGGCCCAGTTAAGAGACTTCATGTCAATTCTCTTCAGGAGGGTAGGGCTGACAAACATAAAACAGATGCTTTAAAGACAGTATTGAACTTGTTTCCACATTAAGAAACTAGTGATCATCAGAGTATGTACCAATTAATTCCCTCCCAGTACTTCCTGTCATGTAGATAGAGCCTGGCTTGTCTCCCAGTGTCAGCAAAGGCTAATGGAAGCCAACTCAGGTTCTGCCAATAGTGGCCCCAAATAGCTGCCCATCCTTGGAAAGAAGAGTAAAAATAAATTCCCAGCCACAATGACCCTGTGCTATCCTCTTTGCCTGGACTGATAAATCTATGAAATCTATCAGTACATTAAAAGAGCAAGTACATTAAAAAAGAAAAACAAGAAACCATACAGTTCTTGCCTCCCGAATTCTAGCTGTTTTTACATCTGGAGAGAGAACTCGCACCAGGAAAGCCCAGTGCTCTGCCTGCTTTGAAGAGTAGTCCCCATGGACCATGAAACTCTCAGGACCCCTGCCCCACTGTTCACATCCCTAAGCCTCCTTTCTGGCGGTTGTGGGCACCTGGATTTCTCACCAGGATAAAGGGATTCAAAGTTGGGCTCTTAGAGAGTAAGGGAATGAATTCACAACTTATACATGGCCCAAAAGGTACTTGAGGAGTCTGCAGTGGTCAGTGCCATTTTAAGACCTTCATAGACCCCAAACTCCCATATTTTTAGAGGCCACCCTCCCCACATTATATCAAACATATTAAAACATTATCATACATATGAAAGATGCTAAAATATATCCACAGTCTGCCTGTTTGTCTATCTATCTATTCTTGCTATAAAGAATTTTTGGAAAGATTAAAGATTTTGGTTATGAGTAACGCATTTAATGTACAATCACGAATGACTTCTCAGTAATCATCATGTACACTCAGAAATTATTATGAAGTAAGCAAATCTGACTTTCTCCAAAGTCATTGTCAAATTAAATGGATATTTTACAAAGACTAGGTAATTAATAATTAATGAAGTTGATATAATATTAAGACTATAAACTTTTTATTAAAGCTATTGGTTTTTTATTTTGTAACTTTTTTGTTTTTTTACATTTTGGAGACAGTAAAATTAATTTAAGGTATCAGACACTTGTGTAGGCCCTATTGTGCCTACAGTGCCTGGCTGACAGAATGGTCTTGGCAGCCGGGGTTCCTGGCTTGGCCAGATAGAGAAAGCAGCCCAGATTTCCATTCTGAGGTTATTAATTCAGCCCTCGTGGACTCTGGCAAACACCATGGCTAAAGGGATGTCAACATACTTTAAAATAAAGAATGTTTTACTACAGATGGGCCCAGCAGAACACGTAGAATTAAACTAAAACGGTTCCTTCTCTTTACCTTGAGAATTGAGATTTGGCAAATGCAATTGGTTGGTTTCAGGCATTTTGTCCAGAAATGGAAACGTCAGGGTTGCTTCTGGCTCTGGAGATTTTGGCTTTACCACCTGGATCATGGGCAAATGACATAAACATTACAAGTACTGTCCATTAATAAATGCACAGGTGAAATGAAATGTAAAGATCTATAGCTATTCCCTAAGTCAATAAATCCAAATATTTAACTTTTAAATGGAAAATTTTGCTCCTTGCCCAAACCCCCTTCATGCTTTTCTACATTAACACAGAGGTCACTTTTCAGAGAAATCAAACTAGAGCCTAAAAATTTGATAATCACTTTATCCAAACCCAGAGGATGGTATTCCATCTTCAGGATTATACATCACTCTGTCTCATTTTTGTATTGATCAATCACACATTCTCTGCTTGATACTACATAATACTGAATTTGTAATGTCAGGAAATGAGATGATCCACATAAGATAAAAAAATCTTACTATGTGAGTGCTAAATATTAAAGAAATATTACCTTCTAATGGATGTTATTCTCCCAACACTATACAACCCCCCACAAACTTATGTAACGCACATTAAAGACAATACCCTTTGCCTGTTGACAAAGAAGCATTATTATAAATAATCGCTATCAAATAGTGCCATAGCAGGGATGTGCTTAGGGGATTTCTGAGGCATGTGAGACTACTTGTCCTTATGGTAGAGAGTTCCAAAATTACAGGCTTTAGAAATTCTTATGTTTGCTTTGCAGAAATAGATTGTTTTCGTTATTACTACTTAATTTTATTTTGTTTCTCTCCAATCTGAACGGCATTCAGTAGAAACATCCTTCTTCACTTTGTTGCTTCTAATCAAGTGATTGCTGAAAGACCAGATTACCCAACTAATGTCTGAAATAAGACTCAGGAGACTCTGAGCAAAGATCTGAATGAGGAGCACGGCTGTGTCAGTCGTGTCCGTTCAGCGGCTCACAGGACTTTCTTTGATTTCCTCTCTGGCTGGCGCTGTGTCCCCACTGGATTGATTTGACAGCCAACAGGGTGAGTGAGGCTATGAAACACTTGTTTCATCATAAGCTGATCTACGGTT
Organism: Equus caballus; assembly: GCF_041296265.1. Lineage (NCBI taxonomy): Eukaryota > Metazoa > Chordata > Mammalia > Perissodactyla > Equidae > Equus > Equus caballus. The sequence goes on from NC_091686.1 coordinate 91,959,821, forward strand.
TGGTCCTCAGGACGCTTTAATGTCTAGAATTTCTTCTCAGTAGGATTTTATTTTTCTTTATGAACAATATATTCAACCCTAATGGAATCCTGAAGAAAATACAGTTAATCACTTCATTCTGCATTACAGAGGTCAACCAGATGTCCACATGAACTTCAGTGTTAGAGAGGGAGCAAAAGCCAAGGCCTAGACTTACCAAAGTTGACAACCCTCAAATCTTAACCTCATACCATTTCCTCTATAGTCAAGTCTGACAAAAAACACGTTTCAGAAAATGCCCGGTTGTAAATGAAACAGTTAATTGTTGGCAGAAATGCTCAAAATGACCACTATGTGAAAAAGTCAGCCTATGCGGATGGGCACTTCATTTTATAAAGGTGACACCCTCAAGTGAAATCAGAGAATAAAACCTGTTGCAACCACTGTGATCACCTTTCTTCCTTTCTCTAAGAGTTAACTGTATGGTCAGGAAAAGAGAAACGGGAAATTCACATGGTGTGAGAAGAGCATTGGGTTCAAAGATGATTATTCCATTTGCTAATCAACTAGCAGAGATTCTTAACCTGGAGTTAACCACAGAACAGAATTCAGGGGGTGTATGTACTCGGTACCACTTGATACCAAGGAAAACTTGGTAATCCTGTGTATTTTATGCTTTTAAAAATATTATTCTGAAAATAATGTCTACCACATGGCCAAAGGGTTCATGGTGCACACCCGCATACACACACACTTACACAGTTAAGAACCCCTGAAAACAATTTTTTCCATAGTGGGGTAGGTATGACACTGGTGGTCCAAAGACAGATTACACAGATGAGGTAACACAGATGAGGTATGTAGATGAATACTTTTTAGCTATGGTATTCATTTTGTTTGATTTTTTTTTTAATTCTAGCAGTGATAATAGAGCTTTTCTTTCAGTTTAAAGTTAGAAAAATGTCAATTTGTTAGAATGATAAATAAATAATGGTTACAAATGTAATGCAGATAAGTCAAAACCTGAAAAGGAGGAAGTCTTGCCTGCCCCCAGTGTTTTTCCTAGTTTTAGTTCCTCCTTTCAGACCTCCAGACCATTCTTCAATCCTCTATATAGAAAAGTGGGGAATAGGGAGAGTCTGAAATTCCCACAAGGCATCAAGGCCATAGGTATTTTTGTGGTTCTACCAAGGAGACAGCACTCTCAGCTCCTCAAGGCCAGGGGCCATGTCATGTTCACTGTTGAGTATCCAGTGTCTAGTTCAGTGCCTGGCACATAGTAGGTGCACAGTCAATATTGGTTGAGTAAATGAAGGATGGACCAGAACCAGAAGTGGTAAATTTTCACTTTAGAGTCAAATCCAAATTTTGGGTTAATTTTTAAAGTTGGAATATCACCACATATAGTATATGTCAGTATGCAAGTCAGTGGTTCTCTATCTGGGCGGCCCATTAGAATCACCTGGGGAGCTTTTGAAAATACAGATGCCTGGGCCCTGCCCCCGGAGATTCTGCTTTGTTTGATCTGGAGTGCGCTTGGTATGTTTTAAATTCTAAAGGGTAGCCAAGGTGAGAAGACTGGTATAAAAGATGCAGACTTTTAGACTTTGTGCTCGAAAACAAGCCAAACTAACATAAATGAGATGAGACTCCAAAAGAGGAAGAAATTTAATAAAAACAAGGCGTTAAAACTCATTATATCAGAATAATAATTTTCTAGTTTCCTCGTTATTCAAATCTAGAGGCATCAGAAGTACCATTGCTATAAAACGGGTGGATATTGGAAAGAGAGTATTTAGCAAGCCGATAGGTTAAAGAGCAAATAAACAAGCCCATGCACAGCAAACTAAAATCTAACTGCAAAGCTTTATAACTTATATTTATGTTATATTTCTCTTTTAAATGTATCTAATTCTTCATAACTAAAAACCAGTTATTTAAAATAACTTTTAAAAGATGTTGAAAGATATATATACATACTAATATATACCAATTGTTACTAACAAAGAGGTAGGTTTCTGTGATGTTTTCTCTCTCTTGTTCTATTTCGACATATTTGTTTATTTACATCTTATTTTTAAATATATTTACATATATTACCTGATGGATTTGTTACATATTTCCATGAACATTACTGTAAATGTACATATACATATAAAAGCTGTTGCAACCCCTGTAATCACCTATCTCCCTTTCTCTAATATATATGTATTTTCCTTTTTTTCCTCTCTTTTTCTGTGTATAAACTGAATGTTTGTGTCCCCCCAAAATTCATATGTTGAAACCCTAATCCCCAGGATGATGGCATCAGGAGGTGGGGCCTTTGGCAGGTGATTAGGTCATGAGGGCAGGGCCCTCACGATTGGGATTAGTGACCTTATGAAGGAGACTCAGAGAGCTCCTCTGCCCCTTCTGCCAAGTGAGGACATAACAAGAAGCCAGCTGACTATGAACCCAGAAGAAGATTCTCACCAGACACCGAAATCTGCCAGTGCCTTGATCTTGGACTTTCCAGCCTGCAGAACTGTGAGAAAGAAATTTCTATTGTTTATAAGCCACCCAGCCTATGGTATTCCATTAGAGCAGCCCAAATGGAATAATCTATGTATCTTTCTATATGTATTTAAATTTTTACAATAAACATGTAGTGCATTTGTATTTAGGAAAAAAAATACAGATTAAAGATAGGAAAAAAGATCAGAAGAGAAAAGAAATCGTCCTTAACAACAAGTGCCACAGCAGCAGCCAGCCAAAATGTGAAGTCTCACTAACTTTTGGATTTAATTGCTTTGGTCCACTAGGGACTTCACCTTTTGTGACAGCACCAATTCCACCTTTCCGCTCATTTCATTTTCCAGTTTCTTCTGGTCTTTTTCTTCTGGCACGTCGTTCTTCGGCTGGGGGCTGGAGGGAAACTCCACAAAGGCCACAGTCGGGCTGGATCGAGTCACAGTGGTTGTAAAATGCTGTGGCTCTGAAATGGAGTCACATTCAGAAACATCAAGAAGAAGAAGACGACCATGTAAAGGACCATTTGTCCTGTGATGCCACGAAGTACATTGCGTGTGTACTTATCCTGCTCCGGGCAACAAGGAGCTGGACTGCAGTGCAATGAGCGGTATAAAAGAACCTAAGACGCCAACATTCTCTAGGCTCTTTCACATTATAAAAAACTCAAGCAACATAAAACACATCAAAGAATCCCACTACGAAAAACTCAAGTTCTTAATAAGAGTCACAGTTTACATAAGAATAACAATATATGAAACAAAACACTGAAATAGAAAATACTATGATAGGTGGGTTGGATGGGAGGACATCTATAGATAATGTCTATCCATATGACTGAGCGGCAGCCTCACTCTTCCTTTGGTATGTCAAAGCTCCTTTTTAACATCACATTTGCATAACTGGAATGTGTTGATTACATGGTATACATAATGCAATGAAAATAAAGTGTTCTCTGCTATGTAAAGAATTAGGTCTACTCTGAGTGGGTGGAAAAGTTATCATCTGAGGGAGCGTATCAAAATGTGGAGGTGCAATCTACTTAGTAGCTTATGCTAAAATTTTTAGTAATGACATTTAATTTATTTTAAAATGCCATTTAAAAATAATTTGGTACTAGAAGAGAGTGAGAGGTTTTTTGTTTTTGTTTTCTGTGAGGAAGATTGGCCCTGAGCTAACATCTGTTGCCAATCTTCCTCTTTTTGCTTGAGGAAGATTGTGGCTAACATCTGTTGCCAACATCTTCCTCTATTTTATGTGGGATGTCACCACAGCATGGCTTGATGAGTGGTGCTAGGTCTGCACCGGGGGATCTGAACCTGTGGACCCCAGGCCACCGGAGTAGAGCACGCAAACTTAACCCCTACGCCACTGGGTCAGCCCCAGAGAATGAGAGGTTTTTATGTTTATCAAAAGAAGAGGGGCCGACCTGGTGGCCGAGTGGTGAAGTTCATGTGCTCCATTTCGGTGGCCCAGGGTTTTGCTGGTTTGGATCCTGAGTGCAGACATGGCACCGCTCATCAGGCCACGCTGAGGCGGTGTTCCACACGCCACAACGAGAAGGACCCACAACTAAAACGTACAACTATGTACTTGGGGGGTCGGGAGATGGGAGAAAAAACAGAAAGAAAAAAAAAGAAGAAATGTGTTAAAAACATTGAGAAACATTACTTTAAGGAACAGTGGGTCTCTATTCACACTCAGCATCCATATTTGTGGCATTACTTTATTCTTTCAAACTATTCACCAGCTTTATCATTTCAGCATCTATTTTTATGACATATTTTTCATCTACGTCTTATCTATTGCTGTTACTGTGTGTTAATATATGGCCTTCAGTTTTTAGCATTATTTATTTGGGGAAATACAGTCTTCTTTACGATGATGGAGATACACTTTCAAAAAAAAATAAAACAAAGTAGCAAAAAAGCACAGGCTGGTGGTTTTACAGCAAGATGAATCATATGGTCGGAATTTCCCTAGCAAGCCTCTAGGTGGCAGCACAACCACACCAGTTATAGAGCTTGATATCTACCTTTCTATGGCTCAGTAGGAGAAATTCTTGACTCTATTTCCGTTATATCTTAAGAGTTATCATGATTCACCTTAAAATTAATCTGTTATGAGACAAACCTGATGAGGCAAGTTCTGTATTCCCTTTTTCTGTTTTTTCACCATCATTCTCATCTTCTTGACTGTTCAGTTCAGTTTCCTCAGTGGTTGCCTGAAAAAGAATTTTCCCCTTTGAATAAATTATCCCTTCGAAGATTCTAAAAGGTAAAAGATTTCTTTCTTCCTTTTTTCTGAATAGTAACAATTAGGCCAACAAGGCGAATTGCCTACATGAATTCACTCTTTTCTATTTCATAGGCAGCTTTATGGTGAAAGGCTAGATTTTCTTGGAAGGTGACATTCTGTGAAGGAGAACCACATTATAAGGGCGTACACGCGGCCCCCCCCAACCCCCGACCTCCCCACCTCCTCTGACTGCCTCAGATGCACATCCCCACTTTTTCCTTCTTTTTACCATTGAGTTTTCAAAATCATAGTTACCACCCACTTGCTCCAAATGCCTTTAAAGTTGGCTTAAGGTCATTTCACCAGTGAATTTTTTTTAAGGTTACACACAGCCTCTCAGTAGCTTGTCTTCAGCATAGACGCCTGTGGCTCTTAGCATTGTGGGTTTTATTCTTGATGTTCTCTTCTTTCCTGGACTCTCAACATCTCTCTATTACCCAGATCTCATTGTCTCTCTCTCTCCTCTTCTCTTACTGGTTCTTATTCCTTTTCTTTACACCAAAATATGGGGTCATCCCTAAAAACTTCAACTATTTCCCCCACCTGTGCTGAACCAGCCTCAAATGTATCGATTATCCCTATGGAGTGACCATTATGTTCTCTGTCCACTTATGACTTGTACTTTCATCTCCAGCCCTGAGAGTCCATCAAAGCTTCAGTTCGGCTGAGCTGACCATCAGTGTCATGGTAGACAGCTCACACTCAACACGCTAAAAGTTACCTGCAAACAAGCCCCTCCTCCGAATCTGATAATTTCTGTTTATAGCATTAGTTTCCCCATCACACAAATTAAAGTCTTTGAAGTGTTTCTTGACATGCACCTCAAAACTGTCCATTATTTGCCAAGTCCTACCAAGGTTCTAATGTGATAGTTTTTATATCCATCTCTTCCTTTCTGTTTCTACAACTAGGGCCTGAGTTTAGCCTTTACTCCTTTGCTCTTCCACCAAGGGGTGTCTCTGATCTGGATCTTGCTGTCTAATCCACTTGGCACGTCACTGTGATCATCTCTCTTGGTAGTACCTCAGTTTATCACTTTTATGCTTGTATTCCTGTCCTTCAGCAATACCTCAATTGTGCCAGTTTTATGCCTGATGGAATTTTTAACATTTTTAACATTTAACGAATTTGGAGTAACCTAAATGTCCAACAATTGGGTAATGGCTGAATGAATTACCATATGCCCATAAAAGGAACTATTATGCAGTTATGAAAATGTGTGTTGGACAATAGTTAATGATATGTGAAAATGCTTATTACCTAAAGTTAAGTTAAAAAGTATAAACTGTAGGGGCTGGCCCCATGGCTGAGTGGTTAAGTTCGCACGCTCCACTGCAGGCGGCCCAGTGTTTCGTTGGTTCAAATCCTGGGCACGGACATGGCACTGCTCATCAGACCACGCTGAGGCAGCGTCTCACATGCCACAACTAGAAGGACCCACAACGAAGAATATACAACTATGTACCGGGGGGCTTTGAGGAGAAAAAGGAAAAAATAAAATCTTTAAAAAAAAAAAAGCATAAACTGTATATAAAGTATGATGCCTACAATATAATATTTTATATATGCTCTACATATGCACAAATATACCTGCTAATACATACATAAAAATGTATACAAAAAGACAGTAAGGAAATACCCTAAAATGTTAATAAGTAATCATTTTTAATGTGCTTAAATTTTGAATGAATTTTTCTTCTTTTTAAATATATTTCCATATTCCAAAATGTTCTACAATGACCATGTATTACTTCTGTAATGAGAAAACAAAATCAATGTAATTTTACATTTTCTTTATTGGGAGCCAACTGACTCCACAGTGAATAGCAAATTTCTCCCACTGATACTATAGTAGTTGCTTGATAAAAGTAAATGAAAGGTTGACTTGATTACTGGTTAGAATATACCTCAGCAACCAAAGAGAATAAGTTAACGACTATCATGTTTTTTAGCAATAATGTCTTATTATAAAGAGCTAAAGTTGAATTTTTAAAGTGTGTATGAAATATTTCATAAATTTTAAAAGGTTTTAAGATAATGACTAAAATTGGTTGCAGAAAAGGCATTATTAAATACTTTATAAAATATCCCCATGAGTTCTCTAAAAGCTGTGGCTTTATGGGTCTCTCATAAGGATATATATTTTATGCATAAATCAAAATTTGCCCTTCAAGTAACCAAAATGAAAGCCCTTTAAAGTTAATGTATTGGTGGAAATTGTCATTGAATTTTTTAAAGACAAACTACGCAAGGACGAAAGAATGGTTCAAAATATGCAAATCAACAAATGTGATATACCATATTAGTAAAACGAAGGATAAAAATCATATTATCATCACAATAGATGCAGAAAACACATCCTTTCATGATAAAATTCTCAACAAATTAGGTATAGAAGAATGTACCTCAACATAATAAATGCCACATTTGACAAGCTCACAACTAATATCATACTTAATGGAGAAAAGCTGAAAGTTTTTCCTTTAAGATCAGGAATGAGACAAAGATGCCCACTCTCATCACTTCTATTCAACATAATACCAGAAGTCCTAGCTAGAGCAATTAGGCACAAAAAAGATAAAAGGCATCCAAATTGGAAAGGAAGAAGTAAAATTGTTTCTGTTTGCAGATGACATGATCTTATGCACAGAAAACCCTAAAGACTCCATCAAAAAACTGTTGAAACTAATAAATAAATTCAGCAAAGTTGCAGGATACAAAATCAATATACAACTATTTGAAAAAGAAATTAAGAAAACATTCCCATTTACAACAGCATCAAAAGAATAAAACACTTAGGAATAAATTTAGCCAAGGAGGTGGAAGATCTGTACACTGAAAACTATAAAACATTGATGAAAGAAATTGAAGAAGACACAAATAAATAGAATGATAGCTTATCTTCATGGATTAGAAAAATCAATATTGTTAAAATGTTCACACTACCCAAAGCGATCTACAGATTCTATGCAATCCCTATCAAAATTCTAATAGTATTTTTCACAGAAACAGAAAAAACAACACTAAAATTTCTATGGAACAACCAAAGACCCAAATAGCTACAGGGATCTTGAACAAGAAGAACAAAGCCAGAGGCATCACATTTCCTCATTTCAAATATATTGCCAAGCCATAGCAATCAAAACAGTAACATACTGGAATAAAAACAGACACATAGATCAATGGAACAGAACAGACAGCCCGGAAATCAATGTACACTTTTCCAGTCAAGTAATTTTTGACAAAGCCTCCAAGAATATAAAATGGGTAAAGGAAGGGCCGGCCAGGTGGCGCAGTGGTTAAGTGCACACATTCCGCTTCAGCGGCCTGGGGTTTGCTGGTCCAAACGCCAGGTGTGGACACGGCACCGCTTGGCAAGCCATGCTGTGGCAGGCATCCCATTTATAAAGTGGAGGAAGATGGGTACGGATGTTAGCTCAGGGCCAGTCTTCCTCAGCAAAAAGAGGAGGATTGGCAGCAGATGTTAGCTCAGGGCTGATCTTCCTCAAAAAATAAATAAATAAATAAAATGCGTAAAGGATAGTCTCTTCAATAAATGGTGTTGGGGAAAAGTGGATATCCACATGCAAAAAAATGAAATTGGATTCTTATCTTACATCATACACAAAAATCAATAACTAAATGGATTAAAGACTTAAATACCTGAAACCACAAAACTCCTAGAAGAAAACAGGAGGAAAGCTCCTTGGCATTGGTCTTGGAAATGATTTTTTTGGATTTGACACCAAAATCACAGGCAATGAAAGCAAAAATAAAAAGGTGGGACTATATCAAACCAAAACATTTCTGTACAGCAAAGAAAATAATTAACATAATGAAAAGACAATCTATGGAATGGGAGAAAATATTTACAAATCCTATATCTGATCAGATAAGAGGTTACTATCCAAAATATATAAGGAACTCTTACAACTCAATAACAAAAAAACCCAAATAACCCAATTAAAAAATGGGCAAAGGACCTGAATGAACATTTTTACAAAGAAGATATATAAATGGACAACAGGTATATGAAAAGATGCTCAACATTACTAATCATCAGGGAAATCAAAACCACAATGAGATATCACCTCATACCTGTTAGAATGGCTATTACCAAAAAGTCAAAAGATAACAAGCATTGTCCAGGATGTGGAGGAAAGGGAACTCTTGTACACTGTTGGTGGGAATGTAAATTGGTACAGCGATTATGGAAAACAGTATGGAGGTTCCTCAAAAAATTGAAAATAGAACTACCATATGATCCAGCAATTCTACTTCTGGGTATATATCCAAAGGAAATGAAATTAGTATCTCGAAGAGGTACCTGCATGCCCATGTTCACTGTAGCATTATTCACAATAGTCAAGATGTGGAAACAACCTAAGTGTCAATGGATGAATGGATAAAGAAAATGTGATGTGTGTGTATATATATATAAAATATCTATATATTATATATAAATATTAATATTATATAGAAATATACAATTGTATATATACAAATGTTTATATATATATATATTTATGTACACACACACACTCACACACAGTGGAATATTACTGAGCCTTAAAAAGAAGGAAATCCTGGGGCTGGCCCCGTGGCCGAGTGGTTAAGTTCGCGCGCTCCGCTGCAGGCGGCCCAGTGTTTCCTTGGTTCGAATCCTGGGCGCAGACATGGCACTGCTCATCAAACCACGCTGAGGCGGCGTCCCACATGCCACAACTAGAGGGACCCACAACGAAGAATATACAACTATGTACTGGGGGGCCTTGGGGAGAAAAGGGAAAAAAATAAAATCTTTAAAAAAAAAGAAAAAAAGAAGGAAATCCTGCCATTTGCGACAATATGGATGAACCTGAGAACATTATAGTAAGTGAAACAAGCTGGATACAGAAAGACAAATATTGCACAATCTCAGTTATATGTGGAATCTAAAAAAAAAAGAAAAAAATGCTGAACTCATAGTAACAGAGAGTAGAATGGTAGCTAGCAGAGGCTGGGCACAGGGGGAAAGGGGAGAAAAAAACAATCAGTAGAAGGGCGGTTGGTAAAGCCTGGGAGGAGGGAGTCATGGGAGTTCCTGTTTAACAGGTAGGGTACAGAGTTTCAGTTTTGCAAGATGAAAAGAGGTCTGGAGATGGATGGTGATGATGGTTGCACAACAACATGAATGTACTTAATGCCACTGTACACTTAAAAATGGTTAAGATAGTAAATTTTAGGGGGCCAGCCCCATGGCCAAGTGGTTAAATTTGCACGCTCCGCTTCGGCGGCCCAGGGTTTCACCAGTTCGGATCCTGGGCATGGACATGGCACCGCTCATCAGGTCATGATGAGGCAGCATCCCACATGCCACAACTAGAAGGACCCACAACTAAAATATACAACTATGTACTGGGGGGATTTGGGGAGAAAAAAGCAGAAAAAAAAAAGGTAGTAAATTTTATGTGTATTTTACCGTAATAAAAAAATTGGAAAAAAAGTCACTGTAAAAAAAGAAATAAATGAAACTCATTTGCAAATTTTCTAAGATAAAAACCCCACAAACTTTAAGCAACAAGACTTTCAAGCTTCTAAAGGATTTTACAATAGTATCTAGTGGCAAAAATGTGCTTTTTCTGGGGCCGGCCCTGTGGCCTAGTGGTTAAGTTCGGTGAGCTCCACTATGGTGGCCCATTTGGTTCCTGGGCATAGACCTACACCACTCATCGGTGGCCACGCTGTGGCAGTAACCTACATACAAAACAGAGGAAGACTGACACAGCCCTTAGCTCAGGTTGAATCTTCCTCAAGCAAAAAAAAGAAGACTGGCAACAGATGTTAGCTGAGGGCAAATCGTCCTCAGCAAAAAAAAGTGCTTTTTCTTTTGGAAGATGGGGTAGTTCTGAAATCCTCATAATTAGGTGGGCATTTTCTAATGATGGATAATCATGTATCAATTCTGGACGAACACACTATTAAATTAAAATGCACTTTTAAAACCCTAGGCAGGAAATAAGCATCACATTTATATTATTTAATGGATTTTGTACCTTTTTAATATATCAACAAGCTTTAGTTGAATCCTTTTAAGAGACTTAATGAATGGAAATAGTTAAATAAACTGAAGTCTCTTTTAACATAAAGTTATACATATATATATGTTGTATGTGTATTTACATTGTTATATGAACAACTGATATGACAGTAGCATTTGAAGATCAACCAATCTAGCATTACAATAGAATAAGTTGGATTTTATAATTCAAAGTGCTCCCCTCACACATAAAAATATTAACATATGACAGCATTTTCTGTTTTATGATGCTTATATAATAATACTGTCAGAAATACTGATTTTTAGGTTTCTCCCCAAATGAATTAGATTACAGAAATCTATCTGAGGTTGGGAAACAAATTTGCAGTCAAATATTGATGAGTGATGCTCTTGAGAACACCAGTGTCTCCAATTCCTAGAAAAAAAATTAAATAACTACAAAAACTGGGCCAAAGCCTCCGCAGCCCAAAAATGAACAAAGAAATGGACATATTTTATTAAACCCCGGTTGCTACCTGTATTATTTTAGGTACTACTTAGAAAAAAACTGCACTGTCTGTAAATGTGACACACTATTGATTATAAGACATATCCTTATTCAGAGACGTTTAGATGTGGAAAGTGTGCCACTCGGAATCAATGAAATAAGATAGTTCATGAAGTCCTTTAGACCCAATTTCTAACACAAAGGAGACAAAATCCTCCAGTACTACTTTACTAAGGATTATTTTTGAGCGCACCGCATTCCAGTAATATTTTACTAACGCATGACTAATGGAGAACTTCCACTTTTTAGAATTCTCACATTTCTGAATGCATTTCCATAAGGCTTAACACTCAAATACTGAGCTCCCAGGTGACCCAATTTATATTCCCTTAAAATGACACTTGGAAGGTTACACACTGCTGTTACTGTAGCCACAATTAATATTTATCACATTTACCATGTGTCAGCACCGTTAGGGCATTTGACATGGATTATCTCACTTAATCCCCAAACAAGCTCATAATGTATGTACTGAATTGATTCTCTTTATACAGACGAAACTGAGGCCCCGGAGGCTAAGTGACTTACCCAGGGTGACACTGAGAGTAGGAAGGAGAGGGGGAAACTTGCCCTGGGCTGGAAACCTCCGTGCTCTATCATCTGGGCTTGGAGTCACATCCACCTCCAAGTTGTCCCCAAGTATTTAAAGGTTTTGATTGATAAGAAGAGAAGAAACCTGAGAATGCCAAGTTCACTGCTGAAACGATTCAAACTGTCTTTTCCATTCCCTTTCCTTCTCATCCTTTCTATCTCCTTCTTTCCATTCTACTTCTTATCCATGTATTCTTCAAAAGATGAGAACTCTCTGGAATCTCTCAAGACAGGAGGCAATTTAGCTAAGTCTCTGCTTCGCAGGGTGGCTTCCCAAACTGCCCCCAGCCATCACCCATCTTGGGGCTTTCAATCCAGTCCAGGTTCTGAGGGGTAGGGGCCCAGCAGAGTATCTGGCATACAGCAGATAGGCAATCCATGTTAGGTAAGCAAAGGTATACGCATTACTTATGGAATTTATACTGTCAAGCTTAGTTTAAATGCATAGTAGTCATCAAAATCAGGCTATTACTAGCAAAATATTCAGGATAAATTAAGAGAAAAAGCAAGCTACAACACAATTTGAATAACATGAGCCCATTTGAAAAATATTTTATATGCACTGAGAAAAAGAGGAAAAGGATACACATTTGAAAAAAATCTTAGTTTAAGCTCTGAGTGGCTGGAGTAAGACGTAGTTTATATTTTCTTTATAGTTTTCTATATTCTGCAATATATATATAGACTATATGTAATCAAGGGAAATCTCCAAAGCCACTGTAATTAACTTGCGTCTGGATACTCCACCCTGAAGGCTTGTTACTTTTGTACTCACATCACTACTTGGAAGGAAATGAGTTCAAAATTGGCAGTTTTAACCAATCCTGATAAACTCAAAGGTTTGCCTGAAACAAACATGCCTTGCACTTTCTGACCCATACTTTCCTTTGGTTACAGCCAAACAGAGGAGAGCTCTTCCCTTCTCCAGTCGGTAACACTGTCTCAAGGATGAAAACAAGTAAATAAAAACAGATCCCTGGACATGAGTGAATGAGACCACAGAACAGTTCCAGGGACCTAAGCCAGGAGTTGGCTTCCCCTCGACTGAGAACACCATCCAAACTGGCTCTGGTGCCAGACTCAGCCCTGAGGCCACGGGTGGGAGGTGGCAGTTTCCTGGCTTGAGAGGGACACAGTCTCGCCATAAAATCTACCTGGCATCTGGCTGTTCATTTTAACAGGAATCTCATTGGTGGACTGGCCCAGAGAGTGACATTGGAGAATGAACTGGAAATAGGAAGCAGCAGAGCAAGGAGTATCCTGAGATCTAGGGCCTGGGTGGTTCTGTTTCTAGGACAGAGAAGCTATAAGAACTTGGACTGATCATTCAACCTCCACAGGTAGGAAGAAGTGATGTCCAGGGTCCTTTCCTGAGCTACTATTCTGTGACTCTGAGTGATTCCCTGCTCCAGTCTTGAGTAACTTATTTGCCTATGAGCCCAGAAAATCAGACTATTTATGTCTTGGCGCCATGACCCAGGTGCCACATAGGCCATGCACGTGTTTCTCCTTTCACTTTTATATCTCCAAATATCTATTTCCACTGGACGAAACAGGATCTACATGGAGAATCAGCCTCTCCATTCCTTAAACTTTTCAAACCAACAACGTGAGGCTCTAATCCAGGCAAGATGGGCTCGGTTTGACCTTTTACAGTCCGTGATGTGTACTTTCTTGAAATCTGTAAATGCTCTCTACCTAAATATCTTTAATGACTTTTAAAGAGCATTAAAATCTAACACTCTCACAACTACTTCTAGATGGGGAAAAACAGTTTCTAAAGAAATGTCTGTTGACATTTGACATCTACAAGGAATTTGCAGTTGGTCTCAGTTGTAAGGAAAATAGCACCTACTCAAATGCCTTCACCCTGCTCTCACTGCAAAATAAAATGTTTCAAGAAAGATCTGATTGTCTGTTTTCCCGGATCAAGAAAACATTAGTAAAGGACTGAATTTTCAAGGGGAAGGCCTAAAGCTTTATGAAGGTGAAAAAAACTGACCTACTTTGTTACTTAGTTTGAGAAAAGCAGATGAAGTAGTTTAGATACCTAATAGCTGAGTTTGGCCCTTGGTCAACGAGGGAGAATTGCCACAAACCTGGTGGCGAGGTGCTGGCCAGCAGGGAGGGTGTGCATGACAGCATTCAGGATGAGCTGGCAAGAGGGAGCTGATCCACAGTCATGGAAAGGAGTGACAGAGTCAATGGGTGGGAGTCTGGGGGTCTAGGTGGCAGAGGAAAGCCAGAATTGGGAAAGAGTGAATAATAGGAGAAGCAAAATGAGCTGCAGAAATAATAATGTGAGCATCTGCAAGGGCAATCGTCTTCTGGAAAAAGCTATTCACATCTGCATGCTTCTTAGAGAATTACAACTGGAACGACTGACAAGCTGAGTTGGAAGACAGCAAGAAATTCATTTCATTTATTTGAAATTCACATCTGTGCAAGATGGTAATTTTGACGATCTTACTTTAACCCAAAAACTTTACCCTTATCACCTTTTCTGGCTTCTGAAAAATATACTGTGACTTTCTTTCTCCTATTTGCTGTATGACAATATTAAAAATAATTTAAGGGCACCTCTGTCTATCAGTCGCTTTGACATCATGGTAAATGCTCCATATAAACGAATTCTCACAATAACCATCAGATGCATATACTATTATTCTCCTTATTTTAAATATAAATTGAGGCTCAGACAGTTTAACTTGCTCAGGTGGGGTTTGATCTTTGACCTAGTGCATGGAGTACTTTAGGTGTTTTAGGAAACGGTCATTTTTGGTACTATCGTGGAAAGAAAAATTCAAATACAAATATAGCTGACAGTGGAAAATACTAGAAAACACTAGAATAGCTTTGAGGGAGACATAAAACATCTTTCTGCAGGGCAATAAATAGGATAAATTAGTCCTCAGACTAGAAGACCTCCCAAATTTTTTTCCAGTCCTACACTCTAGGAGCCTGTATTTGTGCTACAACATGATTTTCTTACAGAGCCAGCATTTTCAAATGCAAAAAAGAAGTACTGGTTTCCACTGGGAAATATCTCAGGGATAACTGGAAGGGGCCTCTGCTCAGAGTGTACAGCATCTAGTCACCCTCTTCACCTCTTGGGATCCTCCTGTGGGCTCCACAACCTTGTCCATGCCTTTCTTTGCTTCTGCTATTTGCAACATGTGGAATAGCCTCCTTCCCTTTTGCATTCCAATGCAAATCCCACATTTACCGTCAAGTTTCAAAATCCACATCCCACACAAAACCCCAACCTATAATGATCTTACCTATTCTTTGCAATCTTATACCCCTCTGGTCTTCTGACTCTAATATGTAGCACTTAATTAAATATCGTTTTATACACTTTTCTAGTTGCTTTATGAAAATTGCTTTCCAAGCAAGTTTACGAGTTTCTTCTTCTATTTCAAAAACTGGGCACAGAGCAGGTCCTCAATTCATGCTTATCAGTTAACAGGCAACCATAGGCCAGGTAATTACTATCACAATCTCATTACCTTAGAGATGATTCAACCGAGGGTGACTTGGAGTTTGCTGGTATTAGTAGATACAGCCAGAGTAATAAAAAAAAAACAAGTCTAACATAATAAAGGCCATATACGACAAACCCATAGCCAACATCATACTCAATGGGCAAAAACTGAACCCCATCCCCCTGAAAACAGGAACGAGACAAGGATGCCCTCTATCACCACTCTTATTTAACATAGTACTGGAGGTCCTGGCCAGAGCAATCAGGCAAGAAAAAGGAATAAAAGGAATCCAAATAGTGAGGGAAGAAGTGAAACTCTCGCTGTTTGCAGACAACATGATCTTATATATAGAAAACCCCAAAGAATCCATTGGAAAACTGTTAGAAGTAATCAACAACTACAGCAAAGTTGCAGGGTATAAAATCAATTTGCATAAATCAGTAGCATTTCTATACTCCAGTAATGAACCAACAGAAAAAGAACTCAAGAATACAATACCATTCACAATTGCAACAAAAAGAATAAAATACCTTGGGGTAAATTTAACTAAGGAAGTGAAGGACCTATATAATGAAAATTACAAGGCCTTTCTGAGAGAATTGGATGACGACATAAGGAGATGGAAAGACATTCCATGTACATGGATTGGAAGAATAAACATAGTTAAAATGTCCATTCTACCTAAAGCAATCTACAGATTCAACGCCATCCCAATCAGAATCCCAATGACATTCTTTACAGAATTAGAACAAAGAATCCTAAAATTCATATGGGGCAACAAAAGACTCCGAATTTCTAAAGCAATCCTGAGAAAAAAGAACAAAACGGGAGGCATCACAATCCCCGACTTCAAAACATACTACAAAGCTACAGTAATCAAAACAGCATGGTACTGGTACAAAAACAGGTGCACAGATCAATGGAACAGAATTGAAAGCCCAGAAATAAAACCACACATCTATGGACAGCTTATCTTTGACAAAGGAGCTGAGGGCATACAATGGAGAAAAGAAAGTCTTTTCAACAAATGGTGCTGGGAAAACTGGAAAGCCACATGTAAAAGAATGAAAATTGACCATTCTTTTTCACCATTCACCAAAATAAACTCAAAATGGATCAAAGACCTAAAGGTGAGACCTGAAACCATAAGGCTTCTGGAAGAAAACGTAGGCAGTACACTCTTTGACATCAGTATTAAAAGGATCTTTTCGGACACCATGCCTTCTCAGAGAAGGGAAACAATAGAAAGAATAAACAAATGGGACCTCATCAGATTAAAGAGCTTCTTCAAGGCAAATGAAAACAGGATTGAAACAAAAAAACAACCCACTAACTGGGAAAAAATATTTGCAAGTTATATATCTGACAAAGGCTTAATATCCTTAATATACAAAGAACTCTCGCAACTCAACCACAAAACATCAAACAACCCAATCAAAAAATGGGCAGGAGACATGAACAGACATTTCTCCAAAGAAGATATACTGATGGCCAATAGGCACATGAAAAGATGCTCATCATCGCTGATCATCAGGGAAATGCAAATCAAAACTATGCTAAGATATCACCTTACACCTGTTAGAATGACAAAAATATCTAAAACTAATAGCAACAAATGTTGGAGAGGTTGTGGAGAAAAAGGAACCCTCATACACTGCTGCTGGGAATGCAAACTGGTGCAGCCACTATGGAAAACAGTATGGAGATTCCTCAAAAAACTAAAAATAGAACTACCATACGATCCAGCCATCCCACTACTGGGTATTTATCCAAAGAGCCCGAAGTCAGCAATCCCAAAAGTCCTGTGCACCCCAATGTTTATTGCAGCACTGTTTACAATAGCCAAGACGTGGAAGCAACCCAAGTGCCCATCAACAGACGAATGGATAAAGAAGATGTGGTACATATATACAATGGAATACTACTCAGCTGCAAAACAGAACAAAATCATTCCATTTGCAATAACATGGATGGACCCTGAGAGAATTATGTTAAGTGAAATAAGCCAGCGAGAGAAAGATAATCTGTGTATGACTCCACTCATATGAGGAATTTAAAACTATGGACCAAGAACAGTTTAGTGGATACCAGGGGAAAGGTGGGGTGGTGGGTGGGTACAAAGGGTGAAGTGGTGCACCTACAACATGACTGACAAACATTAATGTACAACTGAAATTTCACAAGATTGTAACCTATCAATAACTCAATAAAAAAAAAAAAAAAACCAAGTCTAATCTAATTTAGGATCTATTTCTAAAGTCCACAGTCCCAAGAGTTTCAAATGAGAAAGGTGAGGTAGAAGGAAACTAAAGAGACGACATAATGTCACACAAAAGTGGTTGTGCCGGGCCAAGAGGCTGCCCCTCTAACCTCGCCCCGTTCCCCCTGGAGTCTTGCGGCCACCCTTCCATGCTGCCCTGCCTCACAGTCTAAGTTAATGCTCCTGCCCACCGCTGCTGTGCCCTTTAACAGTTCCAGCTCGCCCTGCAGGAGCTGTGACATTTTAGTGGTGGGTGAGGCTACTCCTCTGTAAAGAGTGTATCTGTTGGGAATGCAGTTTTTAGAAGAAAGACACTATTTAACAAGAAGAACACTATTCCTTTGACCACCCCACAGAATGGGGCAAATGAATTAGAAACAGCAAATCAGGTCGCGGCCGGTCTCAGGCCCTGGAAGGCTCTGAAGCACAGCCCCGTTTTAAGCTGGTCGCCGTATTTTGTCATGACCAATTAATTCCACCGTTTCAATAGGAATAAACTGGCTGGCACACAGTCAAGAAATGCTTTTCTTGGAATGTGGAGAAGGAAGTAAAACGAGGAGCAGGTTTATTGGAGAAGAGATCCTTTTAAAATGACTCTTGGGGTAACATTCTGAATGGAAAACTTTTGGTGTCATAAGTTGTAAGCGAGTATGAAGAGTGTTTTAGTAAATGAGCCAAAATTTTGTGCAGAACAGCTAACAACTTGGCTTATGGTCTAAGAGACACACACAGGTAGTTATCTACCCAGAAAATCATGTAATAGCCCCTGCCGTAATTAATTCAAGAGCCTAAAGTCCTAGACAGGGTAAATAAAGGCTATGATCTATTCGAACCACTAGGGTTTACTAAACTAGAAATTACTCCAAACTAGGCAGTGTTTCCGAGGAAGAGAGACACAGAGGAAGAGGGTCCCAGGCTTTTCCATGAGTTTGGATCTGCGTCTTGAGGATGCCCGGGATCAGGCTGGTTTCTGAGAAGAAAGTCCACAAGGCCACCTTTTGTTTGGGGGTTTCCTTGTTACACTGTATAAACTTCTGAAATAATGTGATTTCTTTCAGATCATCTAATTTTGCTTCTCTTAAAACAAGATACTTTTGGGGATATGTAATCAATGTGCAATCTTTCAATCTATCTTCTCTTTGCCTTTAGGGAGTTTAGCAGTACAACTACTGTTAGGTGGAAAAGGCCTGGAAAAATATACACATATATATATTTTTTTTGGTGAGGAAGATTGGCCCTGAGCTAACATCCATTGCCAATCATCCTCTTTTTGCTGAGGAAGATTAGCCCTGAGCTAACATCAGTGCCAATCTTCCTCTATTTTGTATAGGGGATGACACCACAGCATGGCTTGATGAATGGTGCATAGGTCTGCACCTGGGATCCAAACCTGTGAACCCTGGGCCACCAAAGCAGAGTGCACAAACTTAACCACTGTGCCACTGGGCCAGCCCCAAGAATGAGTATATTTTTAAGGGAGGTTTTACTGCTCTAAAAAACAAGCAAAAACCCCTTTTCTTCTGTTTTAGGAGTCCTGTACTTAACACAATAGGTCTCCATGCAGGATGGGTAAAGCTTTTTCCTCCAAAGGGTTAAAAGCTTAGAATACGAGCGATTAAATAGTTGGTTTAGGAGGTTTAGGCCTTATACCATCTGGTCTCTTCATTTATTCCTTTAACTTCTGCAGGAATAAAATCTATTCAGCCAAAGGCAGGATTTCCCACAAATTCTAACAACAAGATGTTCAGAGGGCAGAACTGGTGAGAGGTAGAGAACAGATGTGTGCCTGATAGCAGAGCCCTCAGGATTTGTTCTTATAATGAATCCACTGGGACTGAGTTAGCCCTGTGCACCTCTGTTATGTGGCCAGTGTCGTGGGACAAGCATGGCACCCACACTGTTGTTTTTCCACAGTACAGTGAGAAAGAACCGTGCTCAACAGTATGTGCAAAGGGCCTGTGACCTGATAGACAGAGTAACCAAACTGAGGAATGGAAAGGTTATTTATGAAGGGAACTTATAGAAAATGTTCATCATTAAGTGTGGCAAAAGGGAAATAAGAACAGAATTACTAACTGTCCCAGAAAAGCAATTCCACTACTGTAATGTCTAATTAATTTGGGTAACTTCTAATTTAAATTTAAGAGCATAAGTTAATATTGACTCTACCAGTAAAGTTCGCACGCAGACCTCAACATTCCACCTCACGAGAATCTGTAAGAACTCTGCAGAGCCTGTAACATTTATACAAATAAAAAGTGAAGTTAAATTCCAGGCTGACAGACACAGCATTTGCCTGGATCTTTGCTCCTGGAGACCAGGAAACGTGTTACCATGGCGAGGAAGTTATTCTGGTCTATTCCAATTTGAATCTCTTTCATAGGGCTTGAGCACTGTGGGGAAGAATTATGTCCTCTCAGCTCCTCTGAGAAAACATTTTATTCTTCAAAAGACAAATCCCAGAGATAAGAACAAGAATATCTAGCCCACTGGGTGGGTTTCGCTAGCTGCGTCATCTAACAGCCCTGGAGCTGGGAGACAAGTCTTTCAAACCTCTCTAGGGATTCAGGGTAAAATCTTGACAGTTCTCTCCATCCTTTAAAATTCCAACCCAAACACTATAAATTAAAATGGCAGAAATCAGCCTCTGGTGAGGACAAATGAGGTTGAACAGAGTCCAGCTTGCAACTCAAAAACTGGGCTGCACCTGTGATAGTGAAAGTTTGGGTTTGATCAGCAAAACCAGCATGAGGCTTTCTGGTGTGAGACCTAAGAAAGCGTCATCTGGATCCTGATGACGTTTTATGCTCCAAGGTGGCAAATATAATGTTATTATTTTGAGTGTTCCTTTTTTTGCTGTTCTTAAATTACCCTACATTTTTCAGCTTGGCCATTCAATAGTGTTTCCAATTACTCTGAATTTAAGAGGGAGGGCTAAGCTAATTAAAAATCAGTTTGATTCTAAACGTTTTTGGTTTTTTTAACTAGTAAGAAAGATACCCTTTCCTACATATGGTCAAGGACAGAAAGTCAGGTTCTAAGAGCATCAGTTATTTTCAAATTGTATCAAAAAGTCTGATGAGTCCTGAACAAACAGAAAAAAAGCTATTTTAGAGGTTTATTTTTCTATAACACTAGACATCAATAATGTGAAGACAAGAAAAGTTTTTCTTATTTATAATTTATATTGTTCCTTTTATTACACCCACTGTGAGGGTTGAATTGTGTCCCTCTACCCCAAATTCATATGTTGAAGTGGTAACTCCCAGTAACTCAGAATGTGACCTTATTTGGAAATAGGATTGTTGCAGAGCTAATGAGTTAAGATGAGGTCATACTGGAGTGGAGCGGACCCCTAATCTGTATGACTGGTGTCCTTATAAAAAGGAGAGATTTTGATACAGACAAGCACCCAGGGACAGCACCAGGTGAAGTGAAGGCAGAGATCAGGGTGATTCAGCTACAAGCTAAGGAACCCCAAAGATTGCTAGCAACCACCGGAAGTTGGCAGAGAGGCATGGAAGGCTCAGAGCCAACAGAAGGAACCAACCCTGCACACACCTTGATTTTGGACTTCTAGACAGCAGGGCTGCAGGACAATTAATTTCTGTTTAAGCCACTCAGTTTGTGGTACTTTGTTGTGGCAGCCCTTGCAAGCTGACACACCCACATAAAAAGAAACGATTGCCACCAAGACCTACTTACGTTTTAAAACAGATTCTTTCACAATGGAATTATCCCAAAGAGGAAAAAAAGTTTGGTTCTTACCATCAGTTCTTGGGGAACAGAATTTGGCTTCTTTATGTTGATCTCGATGCTATTGCTGTCTTGTTTCAGCTCCACGGGGGACCCATGCACTTTGGCCACACCTTCAAACATCTGGGATTTGGTTAACGAGGGGGCCAGCTCCACTGTGGGACACTCTCTTTCCTTCTCCTCCTCATCGCCATGAACCATTTCTCCATTCATGTTGAATTTCCCATCTACCTATAAAAACCAGAAAGAACAAAACACATGCTATTCCCCAATGAAAGACTATAAGAAAATAACACATTCAGAATCACCTTAAAACATTAGCATTTAATAATCAGAGTCCAACAAAGAATAAGGTCTCTCATACACTTCGATTGGTTTTAGAAATTAGGGCTCCTATAAATGCCACCTTTCAGGGCCTCTTTGAAAGGTCGTTGGCCTTCTCATCTAAAGCCACTTCACTTAAGATTACATTTCATGTTCGTCTTACTTAGGGTGTGCTTCTATTTTAAAGTCTGGCCAATCAGGGAATCTTACGTATAAATACATGCCACATGTTTGGGTTCCAGTAATTTTTCATTTAAGTTCTGATTGCTATTCCACAATCTTCAGGATTTTTTTCTGGTTAACATATAAATTAGGTGGAACCCCCCTCGGATGGGGAATATTTCACAGGTTATCCTGTGGTGGTAGGCGGCAATGGGTACTTTTTTTGATGCTATCATGGAGGGCAGGAAACCTGATGCCATGCTATGTTATAGTAAATCCCTCTTTCTAGTTAACTTTACAATCCAAGTGTTTTCAACAAAAAAGTCCAATGCACATTAAAATATTTTTTGTTTTGCACCCATATCTAGGGAAACCAGTGAAGCAAGAAAGGAGAAGCAGAGAGAGTGGGCGGTCTGGCTTATTGAAAGGCATCTAGCACCTCTGTCTTGAAGTTCGAGGCAAAGTGGAGAATGCTTATGAGAGGAAGCCCAGCAGTTGGACGGCCTAAGACTGAGTCCTGGCTCTACCACTTAATAGCCACGTAATCTTCAACCTGTTTCCTCATCTGCAAAATTTATAACAATGGTCTCTCCCTGAGAGTGCTATTACAGCCACTTTATGGATTAATAGATGTACAGTTTAGAACAGTACCTGGTACATTTTAAGTACAAAAATATTAGCTGTTACTGTTTCTAGGCCTTCTAAAATCTTCCAAAAGGAATAATGGAAGGCCAGATATTAGTTATAGTTTATTTGCCTTAAGCCAGCGGCTTGCTCTGTTGTCTGTGATCCATAAGAAAGAAACAAATCACAACTGAGCACACAAATAAATATAACTGAAACAGGAGTTTCACAAAATAATATCTTGCTTTATTATCTGTGATGCACCAGTCTGTTTTTTGTTACTATAGTCTATTCTACTTCATTTTTTTTTTAAAAAAATGCTGATTCCAAACCACTAAATTGATTTTATAAGCTAGCAACGGTTGGCAACTCTCAGTTTGAAAAACACCTCCTTAAACTATTTCACTTGATCTTTTTTTACTCTTAATTCTGCTGCAATGGGAAACTGAGTCTATGCCCTGCCTCCATGCCCTACCCACCTCCCCACAAAAACACACACACACACACACACACACACACCCTTATCTTCTGTCCTAGCATTTATCTGGTAACAACTGTCCCATTTACATATTATCTTCGAGCACAAGTGGGTCCACCCACTCAGTGGTGCAGCTGTGAATAGGGCTGACAGCCATCAAGGCCTGTGATGAGTCAAGGGCTCATTGTGGTCAGGAGTGAGCCCCAGCTCTAAAAGGACGTCTACTGAGGTTCCTCAATCCACCCCTCCATGAATGCTCTTCCTGAGGCCTCTACACCATCTTGCCACAATGGCAAGGGACTCGTTTTCTCAGGGGCAAAGTCTTGCTATGAAGTTTTCTATCCTACTTCTACTGTTTAAATGATCCCATGGCACTATTTATATAAAGGAGGGGAAGTGGACATCTGGATTATCTGATCAGATGCCTTGGATACCAAGCTAAAGAAATGTATTTCCCTACCCCCGCTCTGGGCCACCTCAACATCAAACCTTCCTTGATGGACTGTCACAGACAGTTCATTGCAGTGGGCTCCAGGTGAAGGAAGGCTGCCGTGGTACTTAGGTGGGTTCTGAGCTTGCTTGGGCACATGCGTATCTGTGTGTGGGTGAGCCTGCATGATGAGTAGCTCATCTTCTCAGGGAAAATTCATGTATTTATTCAGTAAACACTTGCTGAGTGCTTACCATGTCCTGGGCACCCATGTCAGGCTCTCAGGAGGAAGCTGTGAACAACTAAGACACAGCCCCCGCCTTTCAAGGGCAAACATCTCAAATTGAACCCAGATGAGACAGCCAGGACATTTTCCTTTTGTTCTACCAAAGCCTAAGGCACAGATTTTTAAGCTATATTCAGAGTTATTTAAGCAAAAGTCAGAAAGTGTGGTTTGGTTCCCTCTGAAATTCAACAGGAAGATACATCACATTGCTCAGTTAGTTTAATTAAGCAAACTTTCTTTTCAGTCTCATGTCCCTGTCTCCCAGTGAGGAATTCCACCTCTGTCTTCCATTAGGAACCCATGTGGTGTGCAGGGACAACGAGAACTGATTTTTCTTTGTAAGTCAATAGAGCTTAAGACAAGGGATAAAGAGCTTCCTCACGACATGAGGGAAAATACTAGAATTTGAGAAAGTGAAAAGATGTTTGGTTGTTATAGGTTCTTTGGTTCTGGAACATTATTTTACACATTCATTGGTAAAAAAGAAAAAAATCTGGTTTTTTTCCACTTAAAAATATTTTAAAAATCTGTTTCATCTGAGGACCAAGTCCCTCTCATGTTTCCATGTGTTCCTTGCATTATTTTTTCATCAATTGTAGCATCTTTTTGGATATAATGTCCTTTTCTTCCTAAAAGAGAGACAGCTGTGTATACTTCTATTTAAACCAAAGACAATTAAAATTTTGTTTTGAGGAGTTGGCAATACCTCCAGATAGCTGTAGATACATAGGGTATTACTAAATTAGAGTTTGTTACCACTACTATAGAGAGACCATGCCATCATGTCAAACTAGAAAATAGACTTTGCTCATGGAGGTGACTCGACTATCAATCTCATTGGAGTCCATCAGAATTAACAACAGGAATTGAGGGGAACGTGACCCTTTAACCATTTGCAAACCAAGTGTCCTGAGACACACAAACTTCTCAATTGTAAATGTTAACACATTTTGCTTTCATTTGACAGAAATAATTGCATTTTCTTGAGTCAAGCTGCTTCTTTCCATTGACTACCTGGAGTTCAATTTTGGTTCTACTCTTAAGGAACTCGGCGTACCTTAAAGGTCTTCAGAACCTCTTGAGAGTTTTTGGGCTGGGAGTAAGGCTTGGGCGTCAGCATAGGCACTGCTTTGGGAGTTACAGTTTTGCTTGGAGACCCACTGCCTGCTGACATGCTGGTATCCAGAACGCTGGGACGAGTGATGGTGGTTTCCACAGTGGCAGTGAATTTAGGTGGAGGCAGTGACTGTTGCCGCAGGTATTTCATGGGGTTGGGGTCGTCCACGAAGGAGGATAAGTTTGGCTCTGTTGAATGGCTTCTTTCCAGAATTTTTGGCATCTCCAAGCGTTCAAGAACAGCCTCACTGATGGTGAACCTCTCGATGTACTGCTGAAGGATCCCCTCAGCCTCCTCCTGGGACCGTGCGTTCTTATACGCCTCATGCAACTCCCTCTCTCTCCGCTCTCTACAGGATGGGCATGGGGGGAAGCAAGAACAAAGCCAACAGTCACAAAAACTGCAAAGAAGACCTGCGTAGGAACCCAGATAGAGCTGAAGGGACAGCACGGGGAGTGTATAATATTGGTGTCAGAGCCTTTGAAATAGCCAACAACTGTTAGAAAAAGCACATCTAGATAATATCATACGTTAAACAACAACAGAAAGAACCCACTTTTCTTGAACAATTTCTCTGTAGGTTTTGATGCTTTTCCTTCGTTCCCTTGTCCCATCCTCGCCAGCCAGTAATTTCTCCATTTTTTTCCTTTCTTCCTCTTTCTTGATTAAGTCCTGAGAAGCACTTCTTCTACGGCTCTTCCAACGAGCCAGGTCCTGTAGGGGTGGGAAAGGGAGCTAGAACATGCTTATTCAGGTTTGCACGTAACTCTATGTCTACTCCTCAGAGTTTAGTTAGCACTGCCTAGAAGCCAGGCATAGGCGAGGGCATTCCCACACAATCTGATGCACGCCTGGCTGGAACAGGAATGCCTCACAAGGCGGGAAACCTTCAGATATATCTACATTACCCACAGAAGGGCAGCACATTTACTTAAACATGGCAATGTGAAATTTGCAATCATATTCCAGGTTACAAATTTTAAAGTATTGCCTCACAGGGTATTGTAAGAAACTTCATGTCTCGCTATTTATGACCTCTGCATTGTGAAGGAACCTGCTGACAACAGAATGGTAGGAATTAACCACAGACCTACACGATTTCCTCAGAGAAGGAAGCAAAGGCAGAAAAAAATTGGCTTTGGGGTCATACAGAACCGACGATTCCATATGGATGAATTCATTTGATCCTTAAAACAGCCTCCCCACAAATCCTACAGGCAGTTACAGCACAAAGACAAAGAGTTACAATTCAGGTCAGATGGGCAGGATGGCAGCTACGGCAAATAATCCTAGCTCCATCTCTACCACACTTTGGAATCTCAGGCACGTTTCTTAGCCTTTCTGTACCTCAGTTTCCTCATCTGTAAAATAAGGACGATAATAATGACTCTTACAAGCCTGTTGTGAGGATTGAATGGGATAGTGCATACAAGGTGCCAGGCACACATAGGTGCTCAATATGTTGTAGACATAGTTATTACCACATTTTCTCAACCTTGGAGAAGTTAACTTTTTTGCCTAATGGGAGAGTCAAGTTTGTGACAGCTATCTCAGAGCGCCTTGTGAGAATTTAATGCAATGATGCACTCTCCCCCTCGCCTCCCCATCTTCAAGCTCTTCTCCTGCCCTGGCTCTCTGCTTTCAGCACACGAACAATCTTAAGGCCCTCCTCAGGCCCTGAGCTTTCCTTCCCTAGTTCTAATCCTGGCTCTCTCACTCACTGGTTGTGTGGCTTCGGCTAAGTTACTTAGCTGTTCTGGGACTCATCGTTGGAACTGAGGATGATAACAGTTGCTAGTTCACTGAGTTACTAAGAGTATTAAATGAATTCCATGCAAAGCACTTAGAATAGTTTCTGGGATTGGTACACTTTCAATGTTGGCAATTATCATTGTCATCATCATTATCAATTTCAAACATATAATCTCAAAAGACAGTGCATCTTCAATTCTACAACCCATGCCAGCTGTCTCTCTCCCACTCCCCTCTCCTTTGTGGCCAGCCTTCTAGCAAGGGTACTTGCCAATTACATGTCTGCATCATTCACTCCTCACCCTTCATGTTGCTATTAAACCTCCTTTAATTTCCCACATTTACTGAGTCACTGTTTGAAATCCTCTAAGGGCTCCCTTCACCTGCATAGATTTCTCCTCCAAGTCTACCCACCCCACCTGATTTTCTGCTCCAAACGGCCTCTAACCCATTGTGCTGGGCAGCCTCCCCGCTGCCCGCAGCCTTGCCCAGCACTCACATCTTGCCATTTGTCGTCCTCTTCCCGCAGCTGGTTATTTATCAGCTGCAGCTGCTCCTGGCGGGCCCTGCTGTGCGGCTGCACCGCGGCCTCCTCCTCACACCGCATGTCAAACATACTCGTGCTCCTGAGTGTGGAAAGAGCAGAGACATAAATGGCCCGGGATCAGCACCTGTCTTGCCTCTGCGTCTTCTGGGGCGTTCTGCCGCGTGGGGGCGCTACTGCGTTTGGAAAACGGCCCTTCTCAGCAGCTTCAGACAGCAGCATGATTCCCAGTGGGCCCCATCCCTCAGGCGCGGCGGGCATGCTAGCACCCCCACCTCTTCTTTTCCCGCAAAAGCCAAAATGCGACCATCTTTGTCTTCAGTGGTACTGCATCAGGTCAATATAATTTTATAGGTAGGTGCCAGAATATGTTTAAAGAAGAGCTAGAAAAAGGTATTTGAAGCTCTGGGCTCCTTTCATTTGTAAATGTATTAGAAAATAGGAAAATGAAAAGGCATAACTTGGGGTGGATTTGTGGGGAGGGAGGGAGGTGCTCCGTGAAGTGAAATTTTATTACAGTAAATGCTCCTTTGTGGAAAGGACTGGCTTAAATGCTTTCTACATTAACTGAGGCAATTCCTCCATTTTCGAAAAAATATCATACAGCCTGAAGTTTAAGACACCCACCTTTTCACAGTGTATTTTCTGAATTTTGGATGTAGCCAACAGCTATGTATTAGGGATGCATATATTTGATGTGGTTATTTCTACTTCCCGTAAAACTGTCTGTGAATTGATAGCGCATTGATAGTATCTTGGAATCAACAAAAGGTATTTTATAGTAAGAGTAAGGAATTATATATATATATATATATATATATATATATATATATATATATATATATCAGTATATACTTTGTATCCTAATATTCTTACAATCATTTTACTTTATTTTTGTCAGGATACCTCTGAATTTACTCTTTTAAAAGAAAAAGGATAGGGAAAACAATTTTTAAACCCTTAGACTGTACATATAATTGATATATTCTATAGGAACTTATTAAATATTGGGCAAGACCATAGGGCCTTTTCTATGATGTTTACAGAGACCTTTGTTACAGTAAAAGCTGAAGTGGCAAGATGAAAACATAAATAAAAACCAAAGCAAAATCCTCCCTTTTTTTCTCTCAAAGAAATGATGAGCTCTGGGATCAAGTGGGTGCTATAGTCCAAAAATCAAGAAATGGAGGGCTCTTTAAAGTTCACTGCTAACCTCTAAGAGCAGAAGACTGTGATAGTCCATTTTTGAAGCCAGCTTAACACAAAGAAAAAGAAAAGCCATGCACTTAGACACCAACTAATTCCAGACATCCTCAGTGATGTCCAAAATAGTTATCCCCATGGCCAGACAATGAACAGCGGTAGCATCGTTGGGTGCCAGTGGGTTCCTTAGCAGGCAGCTCTCTGGAAGGGGAAGACAGGCCCAAAGCAATGGCTACCCACCTTCATTTCAATCCAATCAAAATGAATTTGCACGGATGTGTGGGCGCCTCTTCCCTCTCTCTAGATGTTGGACAATTTAAGTCTGAGCTAAGAGACTAAAACTGAAGACTGTAATTGAAATCTGCCTTCCTCAAGTACTCTAATAAGCTGACTATATGGAAGGACTTTTATCTGAGGCTTCTGTTAGCATGGATATGACACACCATTGTATGGAGCTGCCTCAACATACTCAGTGCATAGCGTTGATGGTAGCAGCCGTGCCTTCCAAAAAGATAAACTGTAGTGCTCAAAAGGGAGGAAGGACCACAATTTTTTCACTTATTTTATACTATTTAATAATGTGGTTTAAGAAAGATCTAGGAATTTGCAGAGTTAGGTAGAAAAGTCTAAACTTCACGGATCAAAATTCACTTAGGTAGGCTTTCCTGAAAGAGATGGAAATTCATCTCATTCCTCCTCTCAGAGTTTCAAAAAAAGAATCTTACCTTTAAATATATTCAATCAGTCAGTTCCTCTTTTAAGGCAATTTACAGTCTTTGTGAAGATCTTAGCAGACATAAAGCTCTCCGAGCTGCGGCTCTCTTGTAATCTACTAAGTAGTTGGCAGATTGTTGGAGAGAAAAAAGGTCCTTTCCTTTGACTTTGCCATCTATAATTTCTAAAAGGCAGGATTTTGGTTTAAGCCACCAATGGGTGGCCATATAGCTAGGACTTCTTCTGGGACCCCAGGAAGAAAATGGCAGCCTTCTCCAGGATTTGGGAATTGGTTATCTCACTCAATAGGCATGAAGAGGACAGGGGCAAGGTCTTCAGAACTGCCTCTTCCGTCCTGCGTTCCTATCTCTGTTTCCGCCAGGAAGTTCTAACTACCTCAGCCCAAAAGTGGCCAAAAGCTGGTTGGCAAAATAAAAAGAGAAACTCTTGTTTGCCCTCTCACATACCAGGAAGTACTATTTTTTCCTGGAGTTTTTTTTTTTTTTAAAGAAATACCAGCAAACTGGCCAAAATAGAAATAACGAAACTATGAGCAATATCTTTATGCCATTTCAAATAAAGGAACTAAGCAAGTTGAGAATTGATAATACTAGACAGAAAATGGGCTGAGTCACCAACTCAGAAAATGTTCCCTAATTCAGAGGTTGGACTCAGCCTCTAAAATGAAGAAATGTGTGTCTAGGAAGGGGGTGGGGGAGCCTGGAGAAGCGCAGATTCCAGAATATTATTGTGACTTGCACTAAATTTATGCTTCTCAAATAAGCCCATGGGTCAAGGGTCCGTGGCTGCAGAGTCCAGGAGTCTCTCTTCATGGTGAGTTGGCATTTTTGAGGGCCAAGGTTAAATTACCTCAAGAGGAGCCTGGAAGTTGTTCCCGGGTCAAGTCTAAGGTAAGGTAAGGAAGAATAAAATGGCCTATGGTTCTCTCAGTGTACAGGCTCTTTTGGTGGGGAAAGTGTTGGGAGAGGAGTGAGGAACTGAAAAAAAGGCTATGAAGGTGAAACTAAATCTATGGAAACATTCTTGGCTTGACAGCAGGCGGAAATTTCTGTTTGCCTCTGTGGTAGGTCTGCCCCTGACCTGCATTTTCCTTAAAGGGCACATCTCTTTTTGATTGGGTTGTATTTTAAGAATGTGTCAATTACAAATAAATAGAGCCTGGGCCAATAATTGCCCTTAAAGATTTTGAAAAAGGGAGATAAGTTGAGGAGTAAACTAAACATTTTATAAATTTCTATTTAAAAAATAAACTCGCAATAAAAACTTTTCATTTTGTTCCTGATGTGGTT
Source organism: Equus caballus (assembly GCF_041296265.1). Classification (NCBI taxonomy): domain Eukaryota; kingdom Metazoa; phylum Chordata; class Mammalia; order Perissodactyla; family Equidae; genus Equus; species Equus caballus. Next base: position 91,990,229 of record NC_091686.1, read on the forward strand.
TCACGTAAATTGTGTCTACTCCAAGAAGAAATCTGGCACTCTGCATACTCCTAGATAAGACCTCTGGAAAAGAAGCTCCTTTTACTCTTCTTAGTCCACGAGGCTGCTTTTGGTAAATCTGGAGAGAGACAAGGGAGTCTGTGCTCCCACCCCTTTAAAAAAATCATTAACTTTTCCTCTGGGTGAGCGTTCATATTCAGGGACAGGCAAAATTTGAAAGCTCTTTAATATAGCTCTTTTCTTTCACCTTTCAGGGGTTCCCAGAGATCTATCTTAGGCAAATTGCACATGGCTTTGCATTGATGAAGAATAAATCCGTTCTATCAAAATGTTTTTGCTAACCAAATCAACGTACTGTTTTGCCTATCAATCTTACATAATCCTCCTTTCAGTGAACGTTAAATATTGCCACTGCAGATTTTAAAAGTAATAACCAGGGCTCAATTTTATAGAATACTTAACTCCGTGCAGCCAATTTGGTTTTGAGACGTGAATGTTCTGTATGTCAGACCACAATGCAATCATAGATCACACATTGGAAGCTGACACCCTTGGAGCTAGAGTAAGGCTGCTTAGAGCTGGGAGTACAAACTGAGCTCACAGCTTGAATGCAAATGTGGAAAAGGTACAATTCAAAAACAGTCAATTTTTGGCTTAATCTCATTGTCATTGGTGTAAATGATATCTGTGTATTCTACACCATCGTTTAGACTCCTTGTAACGTGACTGGACACTATGGCTCAGAACAGGAAGGTGAGGAGAAGGAATGCTGGTGCTCACTCTTCTGAGGGCCCAGACTCCCATGAGGCCACAAAATGCCTCTTGCAGAGGAGAGACATCAGGCTTAGCAGGCTACTGATGCTGGAATTAAAACATCAACCACATTTTTAAAAAGACAAATTACTTGTGGGGGGAGGATGAAAGGGGTAAAGGGGCGCATGTGGATAGTGATGGATGGCAACTAGACTTTAGGTGGTGAACACTATACAGTCTATAGAGAAGTCAAAATATAATGACGTACACCTGAAATTTTATATAATGTTATAAACCAATGTGACTGCAATTAAAAAAAGTGTAAAAGAAGCCAAATTACTCAAATCTGAGAAAGCCAGCATTCTGCAAAGAAAACTTTTGCCTTGGATATCAGTTTCAGAATGCTCTGTGTATGGAAATTCCGCCCCCCCCCTTTTTTTTTTGGTGAGGAAGATTGGCCCTGAGCTAACATCTGTTCCCAATCTTCCTCTTTTTGCTTGAGGAAATTGGCCCTGAGCTAACATCTGTGCCAATCTTCCTCTATTTTGTATGTGGGATGCTGCCACAGCATGGCTTGATGAGCAGTGTATAGGTCCGCACCCAGGATCCAAACCTGCAAACCCCAGTCTGCTGAAGCAGAGCGTACGAACTTCACCACCACACCACAGGGCTGGCCCCAGGAAATCCACTTTTGAAATGGAGTTAATGTGGTCACAAATAGAAGAGTATGGATTCTTCTCAAATTTGGATGTGAGGCAGGGGATGGAAAATGAATCTCTGAGAGGAGTGGAAACCGAGTAGCAGGGAGTGGAAGCCCAAATCATGTTTCACATCTTGACCCCTTGCTATATATGCCATGGAACTAGAATGAAACCCCAACGTTTTGGTCTCAAGCATCACATAGTTTATATTACTCCAACCTGGGAGGAACTTGGGCTTCTGAATGTATAATTAGTGGTTTAGGATTTATTTTCTTAGTCTAGAAGAATGTGGCTATGAGAGTGGCTGCTTCGTCATTAAGTCCAAAAGCCCCAACATATCACATATTCAATGCAAAACGCAGAATACCCTTTTAATAATTCTATGGTTCGGGAGGGGTACCAACGCAACAAGAACAACTTTAACATGCCCCGTCTATGAAAAGCAAATGTTAAGTCTTAAGCAGCAGCTGCATATTAGAATCATGCTCAAGTTGCCTTCTCATTCATCTCTCCTGCACAGAACATATGTTCCGTGTTCCAACTTCAAGTGCTTTTCTGAGGCCGCACGAGCCAGTTAGCTATTTAGTTCCCAGTTGCATCAATTGCATTTCAATTAGTGGGTAAGTACTAGAAGCATGCAGTTTAGGCTAGCAGTTAATGTATTCCTACGAATACAAGACAACTTACTCTGCGTCATCAGACACAGGAGTTCTCAGACCGTATCTACAAGACCAAATACAAAATTAGAAAATTGGCAGGACAGAGAAGGTTAACGCTGTCACCAAGCTGGAAATAAAAACTAATGGTGAAATGTATGTGTGCCAAACCTTTTTTGCCAATCATACTGGAAGAGAAGTGTCATTAGACAATTAGCAATATTCATTAACTGCTGAAAATGAAAGAAAAGTCTTGACATTTCTAAAGAATGCAAAATTTGTATTAAAACCCAGAGGAGAAATAAAAACAATCCCCATGCTACCCACAAAGAAAGAAATCTGTTCAATATAAACACAAAAAGACTTAGGTGCAACCCACAATGTTTAGAGAAGGCAGGCGAAAAAAACCCCAAACCTGTATTATGGTCCTTCGCAAACAGTTAAACCGTTCATGCCTTGATGTTCAGCAGTAATGGGCTGTAATGGACACCAGCGTAGAAGCACACGCCTACTGACCCTTTCTCTGATGTGTTAATGCATTTGCACAAATGACATCAAAGAGCGTTTCTGCAGTTTTCTGAAAGCAAACCAGAACTCCAACCAGAACCCCAATCAGTGCCTTCCACATGCATTTGACAAAAACCACAATTCCTAGAAAACTGGCAACCTTAATCAAAACCAGACTTGGGTGATATTCCATAACTTGAAAAACCGAAGACTTTTACAGTCTTTTATATCCTTCTGATTATTTAGGTCTACAAAGCTGTACTCTTTGTGATATAGGCACTTTAAGGTTTAATGTGTTTGATAAAGCAAAGAAAAAGGCCAAATTAGAAAAAAAAATTAGAAGATCACAAGGATATACTTTAAGCACATTTTTAAAAAGCAGCTCCCACAAATGACTGTTTCCCCAGCAAAGGGGAATTTGAAGAGAAGATTTTTACCTATGTCCTGAAATGCTGTTCATTTCTGCACTCTGATGGTGGACAAAAAATTGAGTAGAGAAAAAATGTCCTGTTTTCAGTTTCCGATAAATTAAAGCATGGAGTTTTCAGCAAAAATTACCTGGTCTCATGTTCAGTTTCATAACAGTTTATAGGGAAAAGAATAATTTCTAAAGATCTCTCCCTACAATCTTAGGGAAAACACCCCCAAAATGCATGGATGTACATAAGCATACACCCTCCTCATTTATGCTTTTATCATTCTAGAACAGTCTGCATTCATTAATAATTATTCCCATTCACAGTGAAGGCAACTGCACCAGCGCAAAACCCAAAATCTCTGATGAAATGGCCAAAAGCAAGACAAGGGAAAAGTGTTTGTGGACATTTCTTTTCTGGCAGTAAGACTTGTTTCCTGTGTCTCTGGGTATAGTTTCAGGAGGTGCTAATGTTTAATGTAATACACTCAATTTTCCAAAGACACCACAACATTGAAGCAGATAACCAGTGGATTCCTCCACATCAAGAAAGTGTGCATAAGCAGTGTTAATTCTGAAGACTGGATCAATGTTTCCCAGTTAATCAATGGGCCTATTGGAATAAACTTAAATAGAGTGTTTTCTAAATTATCTATGGAGAAGTTACCCCTAATTGATGGTTAATCTAGACATAACTATTAACAGTCGGCACATATTTTTGTGTCTCTATTTAAACATTTTTCTTAATGTTTTATGGAATTATAACATATATACAGAAAAGGCACGTACCATCCCCATACACCTCGATGAACTTCACAAACCGAACACACTCACAGATTAGTGTTGAGGGTTTTGCACCATATAAATGGACCCATACAGCAGGTATACTCTTTTGAGCTGGGCTTCTTTAGCACAGTTTGTTTATGAGGTTCAGCTATCTTGTTGCATGTAGGATATATTTGAATTTAAATGGCTTCTACACAAAATACTTAAAAGTATTTCATGGACAACTCTGCCAACAAATGTAAATTTACACTAAAACGTAAGCTCCAAGAGGACAGGGTTTTTCTTTTTGGGTTCCCTGAATAGTGACCAGACTAGGTCCTCAATAAGTATTTACTGAATACTTACTGGATGCTCTGGAAATTGAAAAGAAAAGAATAGCACAGTCTCTGACGACAGCCTTCCTTTATCCCTTTACTATACACTTATGGATTTAAGGAATTTCCTCTCAGATTAATTTATTAGCTTTAAGAGGGCACCAATTTAAGCAGAACTGCCTTTGCTGTTATGGAGAAGATAATTAGAGCTTGGGCTTCAAATGGTTTTCCTATGGGAAATGGGAAAATGAAAAGTAATAAGCTAAAAACTCACTAATAAAAAGATTTTTTAATGCAAAGTAATTGAGTCAATGGGCTATGAGGTACAAAATTGGCCAGACAAATCATAGTTGGTATAAGCATACTACCCCAAAAAAAGCAATTAATAAAGTTGAATTGTGAGGGCAGGGATATTTAGAAAGATATAGGGAATATTCTATTCACCTACTGATCACATTTATATAACTTTCAGCACTAAACACAGCACTTCAGGATCAATAATTAGCTGGTTACATACTTCCACATTGTGCAACAGCATAAGCTTCCTTTGAAATGAGAGGGAAAAATGGGTTTACTGCTCATTTAAGATTATTGGATAGCACCTAGCACAGTGTTTTATACATAGTAATTACTCAGTAAATACTTGTTGAAAGGAAACACAAATTCCCAAGGCGTGTGCTTGCTCAGTCACGCAACTGTGTCACATAGGTAATCTGACTATATCTCTTTATGCTCAAACTAGCCATTCGTTCCCATTTGAATATAAAGAGAACTCTTTCTGAATCACAAATAGAGGACAGATAGAAGTGACAGGGAATTCATCAGACTTCCAGTTTCCTCTGGTTACTTGCGTAGGCAACACGCTGGAGTGGGACAGTGGCTTTCCACTCAGACAGAGCTGGGTTTGATCTGTAATTATGAACTGTGTGGACATGGGCTTCAGCTTCCTAACTGCAAAATACAGATGAAAGTTCTTACTCTCAAAGTTTGTGTGAGGAGTAAGTAAATGGAAAAGCACCTAGAATGTATCTTAGTAGGCAGCCTGTAGGACTCCCTTCCTTCTTTCCTTTCATTCTAACTTGCTTTACAGTAGCCCACTGATCCAGGACCACACACCACGTCAGGGCATCTGGAGAGTGAGTGACTGTGGTGGACCAGGCAGACGGGTTAGTCCTCTGTCACGAGCCAGCCCTCACCAGCCTTCACCAGCCGGGATCCAGGCGTGATCCACTCACTTAACTTCTCTCCACATCAGGCTCCCATTTGCGAAATGGAGCTAATATTGATTCAACCCACCCATGAATTCCCAGGAGAAGGTGAACTCAAGGGAGCAGACGCACCGTGAAAGGGCTACGAAGCACCCTATGGCTGAAACCAGTGTGATAAGAAGGCTTTATTATAGTATTATTATTATGATTCAGAAGAATGTAAAATAGAGATTAAATCTAGGTAGTAAAGATGGCTAGGATATTAATTTTAATATTTGGGGATTACTTAAGATTTCTCCCTGCTCCCCACTCTACCCTCTGTCTCACCACCATGAAGGTCCTTTGTGAAGTGGAAGTCCATCACTTCCTGCTTTATAGTGCAGCTTATAATTATGCAAAATAGTCCTCAATCATTTGCCCTACATTGATTAAGTGGACCACAGTTTTAGCAAAAATATATCAGTCTTACTAAATAGTAACAGAACTTTCAGCATATGGAACCTTAAACCAGACCATGAAACCCAGGATTATTATTTCCCTATTCTTCATTTTAAATCAAGTCAAAGCACAGAACAGAAATCCTACTTCTAGAAAGCACTGAGCATTTGCTAATGTTGAAATTGAATGAAAGCACAAATTTTATAAGTGGATATACATCTTCTTTGGACCTGAAGACTCTCCTTGAATCAAAGTGCAAATCAAGTAGGTCAGAAAGAAGTTCAACCCCTTTACCCGAAGGCTCCCTGTCTGAGCTTAGAAGAAATATGAGTTTCCCATTTAGGCTGCCCACAAGATGAGAGTCAGAAAGAATGTTTAACAGAAAATTCACAACAGAACTATTCTTTTCGCATCTGCTTACATGCAAAAAAGAAAAAAAAAATTCTAGGCAGACTGGACCAATTTTTATCACTCTGCAAGCAAGAGCAGGTAAGTGGCATTGATGTACCATTGTGCATTAACTTATTCAAAGCACGTATCAAGGCTCAGACTGGAGAAACAAAGTCACAAGAGCACAGGATAATCTTCTGACCTCTTATCTTTCATTGGTGGAACTTTGGCAGATTCTTCCACATCTTGTCGCTTTGCAAATGGAACCGGAAGGAACTGGTTTGGGTTGGATCCAGTGTGTCTAAAAGACATGCCAGTTCTCCTGGCCATCATGTCATCTTTTTGTGAATCATACAACTTTCTTTGGCCTCTTAGTCCACTGCCACTCCAGGCAGGAGCTGTCACCTTCTCTGAGCTCTCTTCTTTCTCCGAAGCCTCCCATTCAGAGGCCAGAGGACACGAACTAGAGCAACATTCAGTCCAGCCAGTCAAAGCCCACTTATTGCTAAAGATATTTTCAGCAGCGTCACTCACTGGCATTAACTCAAGACAGAAGAAGCCAATGCCCATGGAGGCAGCAGCACACACAGCAACTGGGTATTAATACCGTGGACCTCCATCATGCAGCTGGTACTTACAGGGGAATGGATTTCTCTTTCTGATTTTCATGATTCCTGAGAACGAAATTTGGCCAGCACCCAACCACACGCAAAGGCTAAAATCTCTACCCAGGGGGAGCACTGAAAGCGGAACTCTGACTCCAGGATGGGTACATTCCTTTAAATGACTTAACTCCATGCCACATCAGCCACCAAGTGCATACTGTGGCTCTAAGCTGTTTTTTTGGGAACACAACAGCCACACACAGCAGAGGCAGCACACCCTGGAATGCAGGCAAGGTGCTCACAGTGGCTGGCTGCTCTCCTCAGATCTCTCAGCCTTTGGCAGCATCTCAGAATCTCTTTGAGCAACTCCTTCATTCTCTTCTTTGCTGTCCTGTGGCAGCTGTTTGCATGTAACTAAAGCCAGAGAGGACAGCTTTACTACTAGGAAAGAATTCACACCAGAGGCTTTACCCCACTTGTCATCCTTCACCTCTTGGGGAGGGAGGAAATGTCCTCCTCACCTTCCTCTGGTGGGCCCTCGCCCAAACTGCAGACATGTTCCTCCTGGGACTCCAGCACAGGAGCCAGCCGTGAGACCCTTTTGCAATAGTCATCTATGCCAGAAGTCACTATTCTGTTGATAATCAAGCAGCATTGGTGGCAAGAGAGAAGAGGAATAGAGTTATAAAAGGAGACAATGAAAGTCATTGAGACAGAAAGATTAAGAAAAAGAGTTTGGTGGCTCACCTGAGAACTGGGTAGTAAGATACTGGTAAGGATGACATACTCAGACTGAGATCATGGAATCTGAACTCAGGCAGGGGCCTGAGAAAACTCAAAGGAGGCTGGCATCACTCTGTCACCATGGGGCTGAGTGATGGCTCCCTCAGTAGTCAAGGACTCAAGGATGCATTTCTTACTAATTTCTTACTCCCACCCCCTCCATCCCATTCCCCATCAGCCTCCGAAACCCAACCTGTGTATTTCTGGTGTACTAGGATTATTAATATCCACAGTCTGCTCTCCTCTATGGTGTCAATCACAGTATGGAACCAAAGGAGCTTCTCTGTATGTCAGGGACCATCCACGCTTCCTTTGGATGTCAAGGACAGAATATGAAGGAGAATGTCTTGAACATTTTCTCTGCCATGGAGAGCTTTACTTTGCTCCCACCATACAGGTGGAATGGACGTTCCCAGGAGAATCTAGAGTCTTATATATGTCCTAGACCTGCTTGATGGAAGAAAGACCAGCCCAGAGCACTGAATTTCCAAAAGTGGCCTTGGGAATTCAAAGGTGGAAGGCCTCCAGTGAGGATAAGAACTGGTGACAGGCCTACAAAATCTTTTCCCAGGTGATCCCTCACAAATTTGGATGGTGATTCATCCAAGGAAACTCTTGAGTCATAGGAACCCTTAAGAGAAGAGTGTTTTTCCACTCAAGATTTATTGTATAATTTTAGAAAGTAGGGGAGGGGAGGAGACCTTTATTTTTTTGTATCTACTTAGATGTCCAAAATTTGAACTTAGGATACTAATGATTTTTTCCTCTCTCTGTGGGATAGGAAAGAGGGAGGTTATAGATAAGCCTGATTTTTATCAATATATCTTTAGAAAAAACACTAGGAATATCATTTAAACATCCCATCTCGTTCATTCTGGACTTCCAACTAATAAAATAGTGCTTAACACAGCTGAGGGAAAAAGGGTCATTTGCCAGGATTATTGGCATTCCCAGCCAGTGATTTTGGTGACAACAGAATCAAAATGGACGCCTGCCATTTAACTTCACACATGTGCCTCCCCCCAGGGTGACCTGCTAACATTACTTCTCTGCTAACCAGCAAAAGAGCCTGTTTAAACTATGTCATCTGTGGAGGTTTCTTTATCGTCCTTCAGCAAACTCTGAAAGCAGCAGTGACTCCCATGCAGCTCTCCTTGCACATGTATGGTGAAAAATACCTGAGGTCATTTTGTGGATTAAGTGTTCGGTCTTCCTCTAAGCTAGACGTGGCCGCTGCGGCGGAGGACACAGAGTAAGGTTGAATCTTGCTGCCATGACTGATGACTTCTGCATCCTCCCTAGGCCCGGCCTTGCCAATGCTGAGACGCTTCCATTTCTGCTGATCTATCTCTGTTACTGGTCCAAAGTGCACAAACTTCTGCCTGGGGCTGGCAGCTGTCTTATAGGCCCTTGCTTTGCGGCTGGCAAAGTCATCACGGATGGCAGTCTCTGCTTTAATTTCTGGTGAAGGTTCAGGGGCACAGATGTGCTCAAAACCTCCATCCCTAATCAGAACCAGAAATAAGTTCCAAAGGTTTCTAAGGCAAGTACACATCAATAAGAAGTGCTTTTCCATTAATCAATCAAATGAAGAAATGATCATTGCCTTGCCTAGATAAACAGTGCTTTAGTCTTCTATAGCTTTTCAAACATCACTTCTAATACCATAAATGATGGCATAAGAAAATCTTAGGTACAACAAAATAATTCAAATTATTTAAAAAATCAAGTTTAAATTCCTTACAGTAAACAAGCCTATGAAAATAACCATTCATAATAAGCAGGTTGAATTAAAAAGGATGCTTTCCATCCAAGTGGCTTAAAGTTTTAGTATTAATGTTTCAAATTATGAAAACTATGCTCTGTGTTTTGAGATGCATTTTTTCTGGCCATGAAAATAAAAAAATGATAGAAGGATAAGCATTTGATTCCTTCAAAGTTAAATAATACCACTGCCAAGGGAAAATATGACACACCTCGTCTTTCCTGACACTTTCAGTCTCTCCCACGTCTCCAAGTCGGCTTCTGTTATTTTGGAGACTGTGACAAAGCTCGGGGCCTCACGGTGAGGGGCAAGGCTGCCCTGAATTCTCCGCTGCGCCAGGTCATCCTTGTAAAGATCTGGCACCTTCCTGAGTCCCTCTTCCGCAGGTTCACTCTCCTGAGCCCGCATAATACAGGTCACCATCGACTTCACCTCTTCTGTTTGGCCCTGACTTCTGTCAATTTGATCCAGGCCCCAAATCATCGAAAAATCAGGTTCAAGGAAGGAGAGCAGACAAATAGAATGTCAAGCATGGAAATTGAGAGGCTGAGCACAGAACAATATGATGGAAGCACCTTTGCCTTTCTCAAAAATATGGAATCAATTGGAGCCTCAATTACTTTCGTCTATTCTGCCCTTTTGACACTGTAATGAGATGGAGTTTTTCCACCAGATGATAGTCTCTAGTTTAGTTTAGGAAGAGAAGCCAGGGCTCGCTGAAAGACTGTTAAGAATGGTAATGAGATTTCGGTTTGACAATAATGATGCCCAATTCCCACACTATTCAGGTTACTATAATGAATTCAAGTTTTCTGATTGAATCCCTGAGCCCTCTTGGAATGTCTTTTACTGCACCAGTAAAATGTTAGTAACGAGCTTGGCATGATCCAAATTCTAGGATTAGTTTGGAGATAGCTGGAACGTTGTTCACATATTAAACATTTCAACCACAAACCCCTGCATGATCAGAAAGTACATTTAAGTCAACTGTGACAAGAAAGTTTCAATGTTCAAACTCAGTCTCTGCTTCCTGATAGCATGAGTTAGGTTTGGCTAATATAAACCTGAAGAATAAACACAACGTATCCTCTTTACCGGGGTCCACAGAGTCAACACCCATTTGTTTCTTGTGTTAATAACTGTTGGCTTTTACTGATGCTAAAACTGATATTTTCAATTGCTCTCCTAAGATGTGAATGTTAGATGGCTAATGTTGACAATACTGTAATTTAAACCAAAGCTGTGGCATTTATATGCATAAACATTCTATCACATTAAAAGTCAATTTCTAACTAAATATGCTTCTTGAGATAGAAAATCTCAAAATATACACAAATAGGGCTATTTATTTTTTTCAAAATATATCATCCAAGCCAGAAAACCAAGAAGTATTCTTTTGTTACATGGATGACTTGGTGTATTTGCAGAGCCTATGCAAATAGGAAGGCTACAGAATCTTCTATTGGCTTTTAGTTTGGGGAAGAGGAACAAGGAAGAGCATTGCAAAGAGCCATGAGGGATCCTTCTTTTTTCCATCAGTTCTTTGCCTAAAGAGGTCATGGGCTGTCCCAGACCCAGAGCTGTGTTCCTAAACACAGAGTCAGGTGATTACAGACAAATAAGCTGGAAATATCAGGAATTAAAATTGCATGGAGGAGAAAGGAAAAAAAGAGATACAAAAGCTACTCCTTTTCCTAACTCAAGTTGCTGGTCCCCATCAATATGCCTTGATGCTGGTCAGTTATCCAGAAGTCTTTGTTTCACTTGCAACAACTGATCCCACAGGCCCTCCAAGAATGAGCCTCCTGAAGCTATAATGTGTCCTATAAAAAAGTTGTGCCAGGTCTTCTGTGCTCTGATCCCTGTTCTACATCCGGGGATCTTTCATGTGTTTTGTATCTGGTACTTCATAAAAAAGAAAAAATAAAACCAAAACTACACACTAACTATTCCACTGAGTTCAATGAAAACTACCCAAAAAACTATTTTAATTGTGTAAAACATAGCTGAGATATTTATATTCTCAGTTCAACAGGCTTACAAGCCTCTCAGGCAATAGGCAAAAAGATGACAATTAAATAATCAAGATGTGAACTCTAACTGATTCTGATACATGGAAAAAATACAAGAATGAGGAACCCTGCACAATGAAATTTAGTAAGCTGACAGCTTAAATGAAATCATATCCCTCTTAGGATAAAAATCATTGGCTAATCCCATTTCACTACAATTTTCCTTTCCCAAATTAACAGGATGGGAGAGAAGTTGGGAGAAGGAAACTCATTTAAAAACAATTTCCATGATAGAACAAATAGAAGTATATTATATTTTATATGTTTGAGAAGTTTTTTTCATGAGAAATATCTATCATTAAATGTCTAGGTGATCTTGCTGGTGTGAGAGAAGAAAGAGCAAGCCTCATTTTTTTCCTCTCCAATATCTAAAAGGAGCTAAGAAGAGAGAAGAGTTTATATTTATAGCTAAGGAATAACTATGATTTCTGCCTCCTATTAATGGACTGGGGAGGCCTTGAGAGGTGACTGTTCCCTGAAAGGCAATGGTACACATCTGTTTGTGCCAATAATGCCAATCTATGACAGCAGCACCCATCTGTGGTGATGTGCCCAGAGACAGCACATCTGCACACAGGAGCTCAATATTTATTTGGCAAATTCAGCCCTATTTTGAATATGGCCATTCTACTCTCTGCCATCTGCACTTAGGGTAGATTGGATAGCTGGAGTTCTACTTCAAAATAAACCACCATTAGCAATTTATGTAATTGGGGCAGGAAAGAGAGGAACAAGGGGCTATGATACAAATCACCTTTGCTTAATTATGTTTTCTCTCGCTCTCTTTCATACATACACACACACATACACACCGTGCAGACCTTTTATATTCTAGACTTTTCTTTTCTGAGGTTCCCTTTGAGAGTTGTCTGCTGCCATCTGATTTCTTCACCTCTTTTTTTGGGTAGGGCCCATAGAGGAGTTGATTCAGTGGCACCATTGGCTTGGTCTGGTTCATCCTTGCTCTTCTTGCAGCAAAGTCATCTTTCTCAAGATCAGGCAGTCGACGTGCAGCTTCATCTTCTGACTCCGAATCTTTGCCGTGTTGGTGGGTCAGGAAAGGGTTTTCTTTGCGAAGGATAATATCGCGAACGGCTTCTTTCTCATCACTTAATTGCTTTTGACTGACAGAGCAAAATTAAATGGAACTCTACATGTGATCAGACCAAAGAAATTTCAAATCCCCATCTCCAGACAGACAACTGCGTTGTTAGTGAAATGTCTTCTCAATATCATTAGTTCAGATGACATCTGTTTACTATTTTAGTCCAGAGTTGCACCATAGTTAGGGCAGGTTTCAAAACCTTGAATTTAGCCAGCTACTAGCAATACTAAAAACTCATTTAATTTACAGGGCTCCATCAGTATCCGAAAGGCAGGATCCTAAATGGCTCTGAAAGTGACAATCCACATTCTTTTCATGAAATTGGGAAAAGTAGGCAGCTTTTTATTGTTGTTGTTTTTTCTCTAGCACATTAGCAATGCACCCAATAGGTCCTCAATTTGTTTTTGACGGACAGGGCAAAAATTTGAGCCACCAAGAAACTGACCTGAGGGAAAGCTAATGAATGCAGCTGGGTGACAGCACACCTAGAATATGTACTAGATTGCAAAGTGTAAGGAAGGTGTTTCTGCAGAGCTGAGCTAACCTGAAACATCTGGAATAGTTTATGACCATGCACAGGATGGACCTGAGGCATAAAAGCTTATCTTGCCCTGCACCCTCCCATCAGTAACCCTTTCTTCCATCTTCCGCCCCCATGACTCTCTACCTCCCAGCTCTTTTTCTTTGTTATATGCTAGATATCAAGTAAATTGTGGTAAGACATTTTGCCAAAATGGCTTAAAAATTATTACTTTGGGCTATTTCCATCTTCAGAGATCTTGAAGGCCCTAAACCTTAAATTTCTAGAGGAATGCAGTTTAATGGAGGAATATCAGGACTTTTTTTGCTTTGTTTGTTTTTTGTCTTTGTTGGGGGGGTTGGGGGTGGGAAGACCATTGACTGTGCCTATCTGATATTCAAACAAACTCCTCCCCCCTCCCAGTCATAAGATCAGCCTTGCTTCTAAGTAATAATAAAGTGTTAAAACATTTTTTTAAATCATTTATTATCTTCTCAGTTCATAAAGAGGATAAGTAAATAAAATATCTTGACTTCTAAAGAAAGTTGACCTACTTTGTATCGGACTTCTGAGAGGATTAAGAGCAAATTCTTCATCATCAAAGGACGACTCATCTCAGAAACGAAGACAGGAAGAATTAGCCTGGCTAAGAGTAAAATGAGCAATGAAACTCTGTACTGTGGTTGACCGGATGGCCCACTGTTGCTCCGCCTCACACCGCTGCAGAGGAGGCCATTTAAGACTACAATAGGCTCTCACTCCATCTGACTCTGGAAAATCAAATCACCATTAGTCATGCCCAGTAAACTCCTTCTCACTGCTAACCATTGTTCTCAATAAAATTGTAAAACATAGAATTTAAAGGTTGTTGTTGGTGCTTTGCTCCCTAAATAAATTTATTTCTTAAAATATGAAATCCTGCTCTTTGAGTTGCACACTTAACTCTCAGTCTCCTGTCTGGCCACTCCTGGACGAGGCTCGCTCTCCTCCCTGCCTTCTTAGCCAACGGGTCTGGCAAGTACCAACTGGCGTTGGTTGACTCTGGCTATAAAGAATGGTCAATGGGAAATGACAGGCCACTGAGTTAATCTCTTCAAAAAGGCATTGTTTAAAAAGCACACTGATGATAACAATGAAGGTGGCTAATGATTATTGTGAGCACACTATGTGCTAGAATTCCTTCTAGTGTTCATTCATTTAACTCTAATAAGAACCCTGCAATGTTAGTGTTTTTAGCATTCCCATTTTGCAGAGTGGAAACTGAGATTACATTAAGAAATTTGCCCAAGGTCAAAGCGCCACTACTTAAGTCAAAATTCAAACCCAGGCAGTCTGGCTCCAGAGGTCCTGTTCTTAACCACTGTGCTATTCATTAAACAAAGGACAAGGCCAGGAACAGTTTTGAAAGCAGAGCATCATGCAAAAAATAAGGCATTATTGTTACTACAGAAGTAGGAGAAAGAGAAGTATTTTGGTTACTAAATAAAGAGATCCTGTGAGTTGTGCTTAGAATGGAGTTGTGGTTCGCACTGTTGGTTACAGAGGCAATGCTCAGCCAGGATTAATGACAGCAGAATGCTAACTAATCTTACCCTACGATGCTTGCACAGCACTTTACAGTTTACAAAGGCCCTTTCAAATTCATTATCTCATCTCAGCTGATCCAACTACAATTCCAGTACGGGAGCAGACTCCTAGCTAGAACTTCTTGAGCCCAAGGGCTGCACTCTTTCCATTTTTTTGACCAGGGGTCCTGGGTTTCAATCTCCTCCAACTCAGGCAAAATTCTTTGGAATAAAACAGATGCATTTATGCAAATGGCCATGCCAATTTGTGATGTCAATTTGTGTCAGGAGAATCCACTGCCTGATGCATGATGTGAGAGCACAGCCAGGCTACAAATTCCCTGGGGTGTTTCTTTCTAGGCTAAATGCCCAGTGTGGCAGGACTCTTTCAAGTGATCTCAGTTTCGATATGTGGACTTAAGAAAAAGGGGGTGAATAAAGCTTTCCGTATCATTGGCCACTTAAAGCCACACTCCACCCACTTGAAAACCAGTCACAGTGACTGATTTTCCACTAATTGCTTGAATCCCGTAAATTCAGAGCATCAAGGCAGACTCAGAGAAAGAAAAAAAATAATGACACAAATTCTGGGCTGGTACTGTTGGCTATGAAGTAGTAAATATATGTATGAGGCAGAAGAGTAGGATTGTGTTCACAGGTATCTAGTTACCAAAATATTTAAGTGACCTTTTATAATGTACTCTTCTTTTTCTCTTTTAAGGGCAGTCTATGTGAAGCTTCAGCATATTCTATTTTAGTTTTCGATAATTACAACTCTCAGCAGCTAGTACATTCCAGATACACTAACCTTCATGACAACCCTGCAAGATAGGAATTATGATGCCCACTTTGCAGAGGAGAATGTTGAGGTTTCTAGTTCCAGTCACCTCAACTTAGGTAAAGTAAGTAAATTTCAGGGGTAGACCCAGCTGTTTGGCTTGATGTTCACGGGGAGGTTCGGCATGTTTGTTTTTTCCAAGTCATTCACAGATAAGTTGCTTTGAGAAGAAGGTAGTCTGTGGGCACAGCTTCCTTCACTTAGAAGGAAGACAGTCCAGTAAGAAACGAGAAATACCAAGTCTGGCCTCCAACCTGGCAACCCTGTCCAGCCTCATCTAAAACAAGTCAGGCTATCTTTATAGGAGAGATTATGGGCTCGAAGAAGGTGAGGGGGAAGAAAAAGCTCTTCTCAAAGTTTCCAAGGCTTATATATTTCAAAGTGAATGAGATGATGACTTAAACTAAGAAAGAGCCAGCATTTTCCTTCACCTCCTTTTACTTGGCAACACACAAAGAACCAGCTCAGACTGGCAGCCAGTTTGTTCTATTGAAAGAAACTGGGCTCTCCCGAAAAGCCTGTTAGGCCTCCTGGGAATGTCATGGGCAACCCCAGAATCCCCCTTCTTCACCCAGTGTCCAACAGGGCAGCTACATCCAGAGTCACAAAGGTTCACGCAAGTTATGTGTCTGCCCGGTCCCTGATCCCCAAGAATCTGTTCAGCAACGATCCGTAACTCAGGCATCTGGTAAGGAGAGAGGTAGAGGAAGATGTGTCTGGCACTTAGCTGCATCTGCTCTTCCTCTAAAGGTTTCTAAAATGTCTATTGTTCCTTGGAGCTTTTTTTCCCTCTGTAATTAATTACTATGTGGCTGAGAAGATCCACAGACTAGCAGAAAAGACTGAGTGCTGAAACATATGAAAACAATTAGCAAAGAAGTCCAATCACGTGAAACCTATAATTCAGCTCAAAAAAAAGTTTACTTCCCCAATGGGAAACACCAAGGCAGAGAACTCAAATCTCCATGGCATTTTAATTCAGGGGAAGTGAATCTTAGTTCTTATTTTATCCTCTTAAAAACAGAAATCTTGGCTTCTTTGGCAGGATTTCATATTTTTCAGTAATTAAGCTAACAATCATAAACTAAAATAGAAGAAAAAGTAGTTTATATATGTTTTACTTCAATGGCAACTCTAATAAATATTAAACTCCACACATTTATTAAGAAGTTCTACTTTCTGTCCCTTGACGCTAAGATACCTCCTAATATATTGCTTGACAGGAAGCTTGGGATTTCTAGCCTTCTAAAACTCATGTGAAAATGAAATAACATGCGCCTTTCCTCCTTTTTATATATTGTATTAAAAATAATACATGGAGGTGTTTGAGAATACTTGGGAAACAGCAAAAAAACACAGTCTACAAAAGTACAACCTTGTTCTACATCTATATGCCTTCTTCCCTCATCGATGATTCTATACTCTCACCCATCTCTACAAACACAGACTTTTCCAGTTAAGAAATGGGCCACAGGAAGTATCTTGGGCATCATGTTGGGTTCAGAGATGTCGGGGCCAGAATTCCCCTGGATGGCAAAGACAGGAGACTGAGGTTGCAATCCTTTACAAGACATCAGCATATTCAAATGCTTTATGTTCTTATTTTCTAGGCACCAATAATCCTTTTCTTTTTTTATGATATACATTTCATTCTAGTTAAGCTACTCTCTGCCACATTCAAAGCAGGATCCCAAATGTGGATAAACTTAGAATGACTCTCAACTCTGTTGTGGGCTGCAAAAAAGTAAGTGACAAAGACACAGACATACCAGGCTGGTGGTATGGAATGTATAAAACCTTTATGAGAGAGCTAGCAGCTGAAAAAAATCTGTCCAACAAATTAATTCTGGGTGTTTGGAGCCGCTGTGTCACGTTGCTACTGGGACAATCTCTGGGAATATGCATAATTTCCCTGAACCCAATTTTAAATACAGATTCACAAGATCTAAAGTGTGATGACATTAACTAACCTGTGAATTTCTGCTTAATAGAGCTAACTTGGATGAAATATGTAAAAATTAAGCCAGATAAGAAGAAACGTGGACAGGAGCAAAAAGTACTACATAAATACTCATCACTCAGAATTACAGTTGCAAACTAACCATGATTCTATGTTTGTCCACAGAATGGGAGTCGTCATAAAAGATTTCAATGTTTTTTACAAAATAAACTTCCCAGTTACTGACGTGGCACAGTACACTCACAGTAATTCCCAGCCTTTGCCCAATCTCTTCTTTTTCCTGCATCATCATGATTCGTGGGTGTGCTGAATTACCTTAATGTAGCTCCCTACTCGTCTCCCCTAGCTCTTTTGGGTACTCTAAAGATGATATGGCAATTCTTCAAAAAATTAAAAATAGAACTACTATATGTTCCAGAAATCCCATTTCTGGATATTTAACCAAAGACTTGAAGTCAGGATCCTGAAGAGATATTAGCATGCCCATGTTCATTGTGGTACTATTCACAATAGCCAAAATGTGGAAACAATTCAAATGTTCATCAATGGATGAATGAATAAAGAAAATGTGGTACATACATATAATGGAATATTATTCAGCTTTAAAAACAAGGGAATTCTGCAATATGTGACAACATGGGTGAACTTTAAGGACACTATGTTAAGTGAAATAAGCTAGTCACAGAAGAGAAAATACTGCATAATTCTACTTACACAAAGTATGTAAGAGTCATATACATAGAATCAAACAATGGAATGGTAGTCGCCAGGGGCTAGGGGAGGGTAAATGGGGAGTTGCTAATCAACTGGCATAAAGTTTCAGTTAAGCAGGATGAATAAATTCTAGAGATCTAGCGTACAACATTGTATCTACAGTTAACAGCACTGTGTTCCACAGTTAAAAATTTGTTCAGTGTAGATCTCATGCTGTGTTCTTACCACCATAAAATTTTTTTAAAAAAGGAAAAATAAATGGCAAAGGATATGAGGCAATTTACAGAAGAGGAAACCCGAGTAGTCAATACACATGACACAATATTCAACCATATTAGCAATCATGGAGAAATCAAATTTTTTTTTTTTGAGGAAGATTAGCCCTGAGCTAACTACTGCCAATCTTTCTCTTTTTGCTGAGGAAGACTGGCCCTGAGCTAACAACCATGTCCATCTTCCTCTATTTTATACGTGGGACACCTACCACAACATGGCTTTTGCCAAGCGGTGCCATGTCTGCACCTGGGATCCGAACCAGTGAACCCCAGGCCGCCGAGAAGTAGAATGTGCGAATGTAACCGCTGTACCATGGGGCCAGCCCAGAGAAATCAATTTTTTTAAATGAGATCTTTTTTTTAACTAAATAGACTGGCAATTTTTGAAAGTGATAATAAAAACAGGAAAAAACAAAGATGATGGCGTCTTTGGTAAATTTTAGCTTAAAGACATGACAGATGTAATAAAAATGAAAGTACGTGTGTCAAGGATATTAAGATTAAAATTTTTGTAAATTCATACTCTGACCTGTGTCACTTATTTCCTACTCCCACTGTGCCCTAGACTTGAAGACAGAAACAGGAAATGTCTGAAAAATGGTACATGGTAAGGGGATATTATTCATTTTTGTATTCTTAGCATCTAGCCTGGTCTCTGACACAAATAGATGCTCAAATGATATTGAAAATGTATGTATCTGACAAGGTCTCTGAACCAAAATTTAAAGAATATCTAAATTTGTTTTTGTTTTTAAGATTCTATGACAATACTCTTCATTACTTCAGAAACCCAGAGAGCTGCTTGTAACACAAACACGATTTTATGTTAGAGTTTTCTAGAAGCACATACATGTTTATGATAGACATACTTATCTGTGGAACACCACAGGCAGGAAGAAGTATACACGTGTTTTTTTTTATCAATATAAAACTATTCTAAGATTAAATCCATATTCATCAATGCTGGAACTTTCAGTTAAGACCTAGACCACAGAAATAACCACATACAAAGTTGTACAGAGAAATGGAAAAGTTCCATTAAGTGTGAGGGAGACAAATGTGGTGCTGTGGTCAGAACATCTAAATCTGACCACCAGGGCAGTGGTAACCAGCTGTGAGACCAGCAAGTCACTATCACTGAGCCCCCGTGTACTCTTCTTGAAAATGGGCACGTCACCTACCTCGTAGGATTAAATGGAACAGTAAGTGGTAAAGGAATTTCAATTGTCAAATTGTTAAGAATTTCAACTTGTCAAATAAATTTTGGTCCCACTATTATTTGTTAGCACCTTGGTGGTTATTAGATGAGAAAACTTAACCAGCTTCTCAAAACACTACATAAAACTGTAGAACTATAGTTTTCTGTGACTCTGAGGGCTGAAGGTCTCCATCTCACATAGAATATGAAGCCATCAGGAGTGAATACTAGTGCCTTTGTTACAATTAAGAGAAGTAATTACTCCATTCTTTGTTTTTGAATCAGTATGGTTTAGAAAATGAGCCATATAAACCCAGTCTTTCTTACGACTTCCTTAGGACAAAGAAAGTATGTGGACTTTTGTAAACGAGCCACTCTCCAAAGGGAGTGTTCCCTGTTTCAAAGGAACTATTTTCTTAGTGATGTGTAAAGTAAGATAAGAGCCATTTAGGAATAGTGTGAAAAATAACAAGCCACAAACAATCGAAAAACAAGATGTTATTGCTAGGTAAATCTCACAGCCCACAAATGACTGACCACAAATACTTGACTAGGATAAGGTCTAATCAAGCAGCAATAAGCTCACTCTCCACCTCCATTTCAAATAACCAAGTATTTAGCAGAGACAGGCCGGCCCTAGGGCAAAGACTACCAGTTATTTCTATTTGCTCTGAGTGGGGAATAGTGATGCAACAGGAAAAGCATGAAGTGGGAAAACAAGATGGAAAGTCCAACACGCCAGACAGACTCCGACTCCCCAGGCATGCACAAAGCCAGCCCGGCCAGCCTCAGCCTGCAGAGCTAACCTGGCAAAGCGCTGTGCTGCTGGCATGACCTTGATTCCAGCTTGCTCTAGCCTTCTGCGCTTTTGGATCTCAGCAGCATCTTTTTCTTCAGACTTGGGAGCTGGTGCCACCACCGCCGCCTCTGGAGAAGGCTGCTCCTTACCACTGCTAGTGGGTAACTCTAACCCACCATCAGAAGACTTCCCACCAGGATCCATCTGGACGACGGGGTTCTCTTCACAAGACCCCACTTCACTTCCCTCTTCC
Source organism: Equus caballus (assembly GCF_041296265.1). Taxonomy (NCBI): domain Eukaryota; kingdom Metazoa; phylum Chordata; class Mammalia; order Perissodactyla; family Equidae; genus Equus; species Equus caballus. Next base: position 92,010,849 of record NC_091686.1, read on the forward strand.
TCTATTGTTTCAGGATAGCTAGTGAGTTGGACAATATGGTTTACCAAACTAACAGACTGGGCTGGGGAGCAGACCACATGTCGTCTCCTGGTCATTCTGATATTACTTTCCACTTAAAAAAAGTCATAGCATGCAATATGATCCTGGTAATGTGAAGAAAATTAAACGTAGCCATTTGTTAATTAATACAATGCATCATAATCTCAACATTGACTAAGAGCTATTTCAAAAACGATTTCTGCTGGAAAGGTAAAATTTGTTTTGTTCAGTAACTAAAACTTTTAATCAAATGTTTATTCAATGGAAAATCACAGATAATAAATGTGGACTATGAGAAATAACCATGCAATGATCAGAGTGGTTTTGCTGAAAGGATTAGACTAGTTTGTAAGTTTCTTTTATTGGACTATAAAGTTCTTGAAGGCAGGGACTCTATCTTATTTACTATTGGGTCAATAATGCCTAAAAGATAGCACTTAGCATGTAGTAGATGCTCAATAAATACTTCTTGACTAACCAAAGAATAAATACAAAAACACAATCAGAGATTAGGGAAAACACTGCTTGTTTCTCTAAAGAGATGAGCAGCCCAATGTATCTTCCATTTATTATGAGTTTCTACATGTGATTCTGAAGCATGTTCCATGCATCCCTTACATACTACAGGTTATATCTAGATAAGCATTTATCTAGATTAAGTCTTTTTGCATAAAGATAAATCTTTCTGCACCTAATCTAACAGGAGTGGGAGTCAGGCAGTCTCCACAGAAGGATAGGGCTGACAGATCTGTTCTCAATGTCCTGTCAATAGAGCTGGTTTCAAAAATCTGCTCATTAGACAAGTATTTGTTGAATGCCTACTGTGTTGTGTGCCAGGCCCTATTCTAGGTACCCTTATGATGCTTGTATTCTATCATCACAATCTCTCTAAACACCTGTCCTGCCCACCTCCATTTGTCATCTTACATCAAGGTTCTGAAATGGCCATTTGAGTTCACTGGTGTCCAGGAACTGTCATTCCTGTACCACCTGCACTCAAGCCAGGGCGGGAGCAGTGTAGCTCAGGCCTTACCTGAAAGGCCTCTCCCCACCCAGGGGGGAGGTGGCGGTACTCCAGCTCTTCCGATATTCCTCTCGCTCTGCTTTCTTCTTTCTCAGAGGAGCGGGGACATATGCCGTCTGATTGCTTTTGTTCGGGAGGTACTGGTTAAAAGGCACGGCTGATTTCGGCTCACCATGGGAAGTCCGCCTCGCAGACATGTCATCCTTCTTCACATCTGGCAACTTCCGATGTGGCAAGTCAGATTCAGAGTCACTTCCTCTCCCTGGGGAAGAGAGGATGAGCGGTGAAAATGTGCGCTGGGCTAGCAGCAAAGTTCCTGATGGCAGGTATGCAATACTAGAGATGTGGTTAAATCTGTAGGTTCTAGGGATTTCTTCCTTAAATTATTCACTTAGCAAATCCAAAGTATCAGTCTAAATTAGTCTACTCTGGGAAAAAGTCTCAACTCTAATGAGGAAAAAAAAACACGTCAAATTAAAAAAATCTCCTTTTTTTTTAAGCCTATCTATATCTGAGAATTACAACTAGCAACACATTTGCAACAGCCCTATATGCCTGCTGAGATTCTGCAACTCTAAAAGAAAAAACACAAATTAATCAATGGAGGTTTTTTTTGTTTTTGTTTTTGTTTTGTGAGGAAAATTAGCCCTGAGCTAACACCCATTGCCAATATTCCTCTTTTTGCTTGAGGAAGATTGGCACTGAGCTAACGTCCATGCCAATCTTCCTCTATTTTGTATGTGAGTGGCTGCCACAGCATGGCTTGATGAGTGGTGTCGGTCCGTACCCAGGATCCAAACATGCGAACCCAGGCCACCAAAGTGGAGCGTGCCAAATTAAACCACTACGCCCCCGGCTGGCCCCAAATCAACGGAGTTTTTACTGAGCACCTGCTGTTGCATGTCTAGCACTGTGTTAGATATTCTGACAAATAAGAATTATAAAGGATTCTGTCTTTGAGGTACCTTTAACCAATCCGTGAAACATTTGGAGGATATTAGTTACAATCAAGGAGCACAGATATATAAGAATAATAGGAATTCAGGAAAGTGGCCAATTTGGATTATACCAAGGGTTTGCCTTTCAGGAAGTGGTTTGAGTTATAATAACTGCATATTCCTCTATATTGGAGTTCTTCCTGGTATCTATTGCTAGAAGCAATCTTTTCTTCCTGGGAACCCTGTGGCCCCATCTAGTCTTTGCTTCTGACTCATTATACTTTCTACCTTGTATTTTGAGAACAAGGGCTTTATATCATTCTCAGTATCCATCACAGTGTCTTTGTACACATGGGCATCCTCAAATTATCTGATGAATAAATGAATTGGTTTGGCTTAAACAGTGTTTTAGACATCACAAAGGAATTCAATGTTGCCAGCATCAGTCTTTTGTTAGGCAATAGCCCCAGCAATTATATTGCCTCCTTGTTTCCTGAGTCTCATCTCACTAGATAAGATCTATAGAGTGAAGCTGTCATTAAAACAAACACTATCATTACAGGTAGCTTCCATTTGAAGTTGGTTGAAAACTCTTAAAGAATGAGAGTGAATTGTGAGCTTATTCAACTCCCATAATAGCAAGGAGAAAATTACCTATTTACACTTATGAAAAGAGCCTTAAAGTAAGAGTCAAGAGAGGTGGCAGCCTCACAGAGAGGGCAGAGTACAGGTGTTAAGTCAGATCCACTTCATTTTGAGCTCTGCCACTTACTAGCTATGAGACTGCATTTGTTATTTCACCACATTATGCCTCAGTTTTCCAAACTGTAAAATGATCATAATAATAACACCTACTCAAAGGGCCATGGGGAGGATCAGATGTATGTAAACTACTGGTACAGTACTTGGTACAGAGTAAGTGACTAATAAATGCTGACTACTCTTTACGTCATTTTAGTTCTGGGATCTGTCAATAATGAGCTGTGGGCTCCTAGGCTTTTCTCTAACCCATTTGACTGTCCTTTTCTGAAAAATGGGAATGATTTACCCTGGAGATGAAATGATTTAATGGCTTTAAAAAGACTATAAAAGTTAAAAGCATTGACCATAAACAAGTTGTTCATTGTTGCAGATGAAATATTCAGTTTATGAATAATTTATGTCACTTTTTTTCAATCTCCCTTCTGAAGTTTTGACCATTTCATTACTGGTTAGTTATTAATTCATAACTTAGGTCCCTTCCCACCCCAAGTCTTTTATCAAGGATCTGTCTCAGTGTCATAAAAAATGTTTAGAGCCCCCTGTGAATGGCTTTATAAACAAATGCTAACCCTACCTTACCCTGCCAAGCTCTTAGTTTGTTTCCCTATTTCACATTATCCCTGTTTCACGAAGGTGGAAACAGGGGCTCAGAAGGCTGAAAGAGCCCATTCTCCATGGCTGGTTGATAACAACTCTGGGCCTCCAAGTTCTGTTCTCCAGACTCCCAGCCCACTGTTCCTTCCTCTGCAACACACTTCTGGAAAAACGTCGTCTGCTTAAAGCATCCTGACTAGGGGAAGCACTGCACTTTACTGAATAAACAAAAGAAAGAAAACCGATTCTTCAATCAACCATGAAGGCTTAGTCATGGGTTACAGTTGTCTCAATTCTAACAATCCTATAATTTATGAACTTTGTGTACAATATCTAAAAATATATTGTCTATAATATACTGAATGAAAGTCTCAAAATATGTTGTTGAACACATAAACAGATCACCACCCCCCCCCCCCCCATTACTCTTTGATGAATACCTTCAACAGATACTTCAGAAAAAGTTAATTTGCAAACGCCCCAAGGCAGAGTGGCTCAGTTGAAAGAAGGGTAGCTTTCTGGACTCAGAGATCAGGGTCTAATTTCACACACCAGCTATGTGACTCTGGGAAATTTAAACCCTCTGTACCCCAAACTCTTAAGTCCTCATCAGAGACATGAAGCTGATAATCCAGCTCTCATAGCTTGTTGAGGATTAAATGAGACGGCATAAAGCACCTAGGAAGTGGCTGGAATGGTGTACCTTCAGTAAATGGTAGAGCTCTTCTGATCTAAGGCTGACACTTCACAAGATTCTGACTTTACTTCATCCTGAAAACATGGACATATACGAGGGTGGCTTCTCTATTTATGCCCAAAGTTAGGAAACTGCAACATAGCACATGACAGTGATGGCATTATTTGATCGGAGTCTGATCCTTTCTTTCCACGGGGCTACAGTCCTCTCCTTTCCAGCAAGTCTTTCTTTTTTTACGTGTCTTTGCCATACACATCCCCAACCCTTTGGTTTTTCATCTTCCTCTAGCACTTTAATTTCTCTCATTCCTTATTTCTCTCCCTTAACTCATCTTTTATATAAAAGGTAAGAATATTCATTTAACAAAATGCATCATATCAATAAAATACGTTTTTAATTTTAAAAGCAACTGAGTGGAAGGTCTGTATTTCCTCTTCAATGAAGCCCATTAAGTGGCCTCAGAAGGAATGTTAATAAAGCTGAGGAATTGCCACCTATCTAGCAAGACAGATAGGCTGAATTAATCCTGGGGACCCACAGCATCCCTACCAGGAGGAAGCTCTTTTGTCCAACCCTGAATCACACCACCTGAGTGTGGCTCTTGATTGTCCCTATTGAAGAGTCAGTGGGCCTCAGTAATAATAAAACAAAAGCTCTCCATACTGACCCAATATAGAGCTGGAGAATTTCATGGCAAGACTTTCCTAATTGATTGTGAGTCCTAGGAAATAAATTTTCAAGATTTTTAAAAAAATTGCTCTTCTAAATTTGAAAGTGTTTACTAGGACTAGCAATCTTCTTGATTAGTATCATTTAAAAAAATATACCATAAACTCTAATGAAATTCAACATCTATGTGGATAAAACTATACTACTTTTTTTAGGTAGATAAAAAAATTGTTGTTTTTCTTTAAAAACCTCATTAGGTCTTGATTAGTTTACAAGAACATAAGCCTGAAGCTATCAGGCTGATTGGTGAAATCTGTGTTAAGATGCTCTTTCACGGATGATGTTTTGTGAGGCTCAATTTCATTTTGTCTTTAGATGGAAAAAACATTTATAAAAAGACCCTAGCTTATCAATCTTAATTGCTGCAAACTTAATTGTGCCTCAGCACATATTAGTACAATACTAATAATCGCCATCTCAAATTCTTTCAAGATGTGGCTTGTTAAAAACTCTGAACCTCTCAAAGCTGGTGACAGAATAAAGGACCTACATTACCAGTTATTAAAAACACAGGATAAAGAAAATTATAATTTTTAAAAAATAATGAAAATAATATGGATGGAGTAATTTGGTTAAGATATGTTTTGTAAAAGTAAATCTACCTTCTGGTCAAGTTAAAGCTCAATGAGATCATGAACTTGGTATTGTAACTTCTAATTCTGTGGGTGGTACTTAAGATGTCATATAAAATCTTAGAAATGTTTTCAAGCAGCTCACAATGCACCATGGAATTCTTTAGGACTCACATATTATGTGGCCCTGAGGCTAATCTATTGGTTGGAATGTTTAAGTACAAAACAAAAGCACGAGTTTAGTCATTCTAGAATTTAAAAAATCTATTAGACAAACAAAGAAATGTGGGTAAATTAAGCTTAAGAGTGTAAATTTTGGACTCACACTTTCTGAGGCTAACATTGTTACACTACTTGCTGACGGTGATTTCTGTTATTTAACAATGTTAGGTCAATTATTTAACTTCTCTAAGGTTCACCTGTAAAATACAGAAAAGAAGATACTAAGTATCTCCTTATCTACGCTTAGGACTAAATGAGATGCTAGGTGTCTAGCAATTAACTCAGGACCTGGGCACATCCAATACCTCAGTAATTTAGGAACAGAATTTTATAGCTGAAAGGGATCATTTAGCTACAAGATAATTTTCATCTCAGACAGTAGGCTTAAGTCTCTAGAAATATTAGCATCAATCAAGCATTACTTAAAAAAAAACAAGAAAAAATTCCCCACCAGACTTCAAGTCCTCCTGCAAGTTTATACATGCAGAACCAAGCCATCTTCCCTTCCTAAAAGCACAAAGGTGCAAGATAAGTAAGGTATACAGCTTCTGGAAAATACACATTAAATTTGTATCAGTTGCATCTTTTGTAAACAAAAATGATCATTCCTTACAGGTGATGTAAAATCCATGGGACTTAAATCAAACCCAGTCCCAGAACAAACAGGCAGTCTGGGCTGTGTACTATACATTAATGGCCACCTGCATCGCTCCAGTCAACGGTCAGGTATCATAAGCATCGAACAGCTTGCCAAAACCGTGCCAATTAAAGTTTCACAATCCCAGGCTTCAGAACTTTCATAAGTATGTGTAGTGCGTTTCCAGTTTGCTGGGAGTTGATCCATTTTCACTTATACAGTGTGGTACTCACTCAAATATTTCCCTTCCTCCTACCCAGAGTATATAAACCTTCCACACACTTCATGAGCTAATGGTCTGCACAGTGTCTTGATTCACTGAGACCGAGGAAGAATGATGTAACACATTTTCCAATAGAAGATACACTCACTGAGGCAATGTTCAAACAAACTCTTGGCAAAGCCAACCAAAAGTCTAAGGACCAGGAAAAACAGCACTAAGAGACTTTCCTTCCACCACCTTAGAGTTAACAGTTTCCAGCAAGGTGGACATGGAGTCCGCCTTCCCCATGCCAATCCATCCGCGGGGGACAAGGCAGCCCTTGTTACCATTTAATTCTAAGATGTGCAGTTTATACAAAGGCTCCAACCTACCATCGCTGCTTCCCCTGAGGACTACATCTGGCGAAGGCGTCTGCCGGGAACGCGAGCCGAAGGAGTCCAGGCTGTCGAAGGAATCATCTCTGCCGTGCCGAGGGGGAGAGAGGGAGTCGCTGCGCTCCGAGTCCCAGCAATCAATGTAGCCACTGTCTCGGATGCTACGTTTAGGACTCTCAATGTCATCCGTCTCCTGTCCAAAAATAAAAAGAAAGGATTACAGACATTACAGCCACAGACGTAGAGCCTCCAGGATCAGGAGTCTCCAGGGGGCTCCAAAGAATCCTGCACATAGCGTCAGGATGGAAAGGTTATGGCAACGATTATCATCTGCGAGTCAACATTTCATTCTTTAACCCTCCCTCTTGCAACTTTCCTGATTAGAAAATCTCACACATTAAAAAAAAAAATTTTTTTTCCCCAAGTAACTCATCCTCCACAATGTTTAAAAAAAAAAAATCAAAGGAATTAAGAATAAAGATCACAAAGTTTGGATTCACAAGAATACTATGACAGATGAAAACAGAAACGAAGACCGTAACCTTGACCCGTCTCTCGGAATCCATAACTGCATGTCTTTTGTGGGACCCAGCCCCTAGGTCAGCCGGCGACTGCTCCTGGGTATGCTATCTGGCAAATGCACACAGCATTTGTTTTTGCAGCAGAATCAGTTCCGTGAAATCCTGGAGGAGCATGCTTCCATCTCCTGCTACCTTGAAGGGAAATGTCTGCTCTGAAAGGAAGCTGTCTTTCTGAAGCAAAAAGTTAAAAAAAAAAAAAAACGGCAATGAAAAATATGCAAAATGCTTTTCCTGATGCCTCAGAAGAATCCAGGCATGCTCTCGCTCTCGCTCTCGGCCAGCTCTTGGCGCTGGGGGAGCTGAAAGCACTTGTGGCTGACCCACATGTTCAGAGCCGTGAGAACAATGGCTGTCTTTGACAGCCTGTGATTATAAATTCTTTCCAGCGCAAGCAGCACATACTAAAACACTGAAACTCCAGCAGGAGAAAGGTCAGTCAAAGCCATCCTCACCCTCGAATTATAATAAAAGCCTTGTTCCCGCCAATGTCTTAGCATTAATTACAATAGTCCCAGCTGACGAAAACAAAAATAACTCCGGTCACTCAAAGATAAACCTCCATTTAATCTCGCCCAGACTGTCGCTTAAAATCAGGGCTGCGGATGGCATTGTCAGTGGGGCATGTTCTCATCTGCAAAGACTGGAATGTCACACTGTGGATTTCCTGGGATGCTCAGGAAGGTCCTCTCCACATTCCCAGTAGAGAGGAAAAATAAATAAATATCCTCCACGTTAGGGATTTTGGAAACTGTCTAAATTGACCAACACGCCCACTGGAGCCAATGCCTTTGTAGGAAGTGCCTGTGCCAGCTGCTTCTATCAATTATATCCAGATCCTCTGCCACATTCCCCAGCGGGAGGCACTCTGGGGGGACGGGGTAGCTGTAATGCACAAGGTACACCCAGGTTTTGCATCAGGAGCAGGCAGCAGGAGAGAGGAGAAGGGCAGAGCTGAGAGGAGCTCCTCGCAGGCTCCACACAGAGGTCCTGATTAGTGCCCCTGAAGGCTGTCACATAGACTGGGTGAGTCCGGCCGGCCGACATGACCCTCCAGAGGAAGGCGGAAATTCCAGTTATGGAAATTAGGGTAGCTTACTTGTAGGTCAAAAGCTAACCAGGACTTGAACAAAAGCCAGGCCTGACTAGCTGGAAAAGGAAGAACTCAGGACTAACTGAAAAGTATAGATCTAATCTGGATGTGGTTTCATCTTTAATTTCTTTGGAAATGCAAGTAATTATCTTGGATTATTTATGCACTGAGAATAGGCCAAATGGCTAAAAAATAAAGGTCACTTTTATTGAACACTTACTATACGTCTGAGGCTATGCTTGATGCTTTTTGTAAATTGTATTATTTAATCCTCACAGACCCATCTCCCTGCAATGATGTGGTTAGCATTGTCTGCATTTTACAGAAAAGAATCAGAGAGGTTAAGTAACGTGACTGAGGTCACACAGTAAGCAGCAAAGCTGTGGTTCCAACACAAGACACTGTCTCTAAATCCCAAATGGTAAAACCCAACAACGTTTGCTCAACTTTGGTGTAGTTACAGCTGCCACCATCAGCATCATCACCTCTTCTAACTACTGGACACTTACTGCCTCCTTATTCTGTGGATGATGCTAACTTGGATAATGTCCCTTCACTAAATGCTTTTTATGCCTAGATCACCAAACTATAAATACTGCAGAAAAGAGGCAGTGTAGGGTGGGTTAAGAGCATGGTCTAGGAAGCTCAACTGACTGGATTTAAATCCTGGCTCCACCCCTTGTCAGCTGTAGGACTTTAGGCAAGTTATTTTACCTGGCTCAACTCAGTTTTCTTATCTGTAAAATGGAGCTAATAATAACATCTTTCTCACAGGATTGCTGCAAGGATTAAACATGTTACTATATGGAAAGCATTCAGAAAAATGCCTGCCCCATAATCAGTGCTCAAAAAGTGTTAGCTATGGTTGTAATTATTACTATGTATTCATTTGGATACGTAAATGTCAATAAATAAATCATGCAAAATTTATAGAAGTAGTTATACACACACTGATACTCTCCTCCTTCTCCATGTATAGCCCATATCTAGACGGGGCCAAATTTCCCATCAAGGAGGGCAGACTTTCAGGGAGCTGAGCCAGTGGCCACATCCAGAAATGACACAATTCCACAAGCTGCTTGACGCAGCATTACAAAACTGGATTTTCAAGAAAGTAAATCAGAAAGGCTCCCCTAAAGGCCCAAATGTCTCCCCGACTCCCACCCTACAAACCACAGGAGAACAGAAAGGAAGAAAGAGAAAGTCAACACATTTCTTGGAACCTCAGCTGCTTTCTCACAGCTCGTAATGGGAAAGAAAAACAGAAAGCCTGTTCTGTTCATGACTGCGTAGAAAGCCAAGAATAAAACCTTCGATCAAGTGAAAGCTGGAAGCTGAATGGCATGGCTAGCTTGAAAAGTGAAAACCAAGCCACCCATGGCCATCCTTGGCCAAGCTGATCCCTTGGAAACTCGGGGTGAAGCAAGAGGCTGGTTCTCCAGCCAGAGATAAAGATGTGGACATCAGCTGGATGGACAACTGTACTGGATTCCATCAAACCAACTAAAGTGCAGTTTTTGGGGAAGAGTGGAATATATAAAGCAACACAAGGGCTAGCACAGTGTAAATTCGCCTTTCTTGTGGTCTAGCGATGTCGCCTATGCTTTTCATCTAGGAGCCCAGGAGCATTCTGTCTTCTACAGAGAGCACTCTGGAGAAGGGAGATAAGATTTCAATCTGTCCATTGTGCTAACTGCTAGTTGTTCTAGTAAAAGCGTGTTAACGAATGGGGAGAGAACTACCAGCTTCCACAACACTTTCGGATTATTCCCTTCATCTGTTCTCTTCTTATCCCCCTTTGTCAGCGATAATGAGAACCAGCCAGGGTTGGTGGATGACTTATGGTATCTGAGAAACTCCAGATGCCTTTGCTTTTCCACTCAACAATTTATGATTCCTTTGTGGTTTATAAGGTGGCTAAATCCTGGAGTGTTTTAGGGTTCTACTTTTCCAGCCTGGTGACCCATCTCCACCCACCACACTCTGGTTGGTGAAGCTACTCATTCCACAGATATTTACTGAGGATCTTGTATGTGTCAGGCACTGTCTTCGTGCTGGGGACACAAAGTTCTGCAAAATCAATAAATACCCTGTCCTCATGGGCCTTATGTTCTAGTAGGGAAAACAAAAAAGAAAAAGAAAAACAGGCAGATGAATACAAAGTTGGATGGTAAGTATCATGAAAAAATAATGCAGGTTAAAGGAAAAGAAGTTGAAGGCGGTTGCTATTTTAGGGAGAGGTCTGTGCTTGCTCATCATGCTCTCTGCTCTTTATCCCCAGGTTCTGGTGAACACCCCTCACCTCTTGAAACAGTAGTGGCTTAGGCCAATCATGGTACCCCTTGCCCCCGGTCACAGTGACTAGTTCAGGAATAGGACTCACACTGGGCCAGAGTACACGTCTAAGAATTTTACAGCTGGGGCCAGGGGGAAGAATTCCCTTGCCGTTCTGGGCAAGGACCTGGAAGCAGGTAATCCTGGGGATGCTGTTGGCCATACTCCCTGATGTGAGAGAATGTTTGCCTATAGGAGGAGAGAATGAGTTCAAGGAGACACAGGAAGAGATGAGAGAAAGACATGGAGAGGGAGAACCTAGACTGTTGACTTTCTAGTTCCAGTCCCTGAGGTCTGTAGGACCTCCCTAGTCCCCAGGGTTCTCCCTTCAATCTCAATATTTTCATAGTAATTCCCCTTGTTCAGCCTTGGGGTCCCTCCTTTGGGAGACCTTTTTCGTATATAGCAACAGCAACCTACTATGAATACCCACTATGTGCCAGAGGCTTATGCTAAGGCCTCTACATGTGTTACGTGTATTACAGAATTTAACAAGTTGCACCATAATTAATGATTTTTATGCACATTTCTCCTACTACAAAAATAAATACAAAAAATTTATGGCTAGTCTCCTATGTGAAAAAAAATTTTAATTTCAAATTTATTTCAGCCTGTGTCTGTGCACAAGAGATTCCAGTTGCCCCTAAATATCTGTTCTCCATTTCTTCTCCAGTGAAAATACCCAGTTTTTAGCTGACATAAAGCCTACTTTTCCCAAGTCTTTCCTTGCAACTAGGTATGGATGTGTGACCAAGTTTAGGTCAATAGGATGTGAGCAGAGGTGTAGTGTATGACTTCCCAGGAGTGTGTTTAAAAGGAGGGTACAGGCTTCCTTCCCCTCGTCTCTCCTTTCTCCTGGCTCAGATGTGGACATGATGGCTAAAGCTTCCACAGCCATCTTGGACCAGCAGGTGAGAAGCCATGGATTGAGGATAGTGGATCAAAAAGAGAGAAGGAGCCTGGGTCCCTGATGATCAGCAGCCCCTACTAGCTCTGGACTGCTGACATCCAGACCTCATTTATGTGAGTTCTAAATAAAATCCTATCTTATTTAAGCCACTGTTAGAGTTTCCTTCATTTCTCAGCTGAACCCAATCGTAATTGATAAAATGAAAGAATATATATTCTAGATAAATTCATATTTCCAGGTGTTGGATAGACCTGTGAAGTTCAGGTCAACTACTCTCTATTTAGAGATATGGGAGTACCACAGCTGGCCATTTTCATGCTTTGTCCAGTGGTACCAACTACTCCCTCATGCTCTGTGACGTTGTCTACATTCATTAAAAAGGGTAACAGCTGTTAACAGGTCATTTCAAGGCAGATGAAATAACTAACCGTCTCAAAAGAAAGGGAAGGTAGGAGAGTTGAAGAAACAGCTGTTCAGATTATACAGGGGCTGGACTAGTGGCTAGAAATGTCAATAACGAGAATAAATCAGATTCCAAGAGAATCCAGCAGTGCAACTGTGAGACAGAGCTTTTAAATAGTTTTAAAAAGATGACCCAACTATCATTATTTCAAGTCCAAAGTTAATGTAAAAAAAACAAACATTTAAATTTCACAAATCCAGACTGAATCTTACCTTTGTACTTTCTCTACCAACAGAGCTAGATGAAAAATTAAAGGACAAATAAGAGTTAAGACTAAGAAATGATGTGTTGTGTTTGAGTGTGTTTATTTTATTTTTAAAGGAATTTAGCTTAAAGGACTTTGTTTATATGCCTTACGACCAATATGAAAGCTTTTGTCCATTTATAAATATGTGAGCCAGACTGGCTCTAGCCAAATGTAAAGAACTATAAGGACTATTAGCTTTATTTTTTTTGGTAATTTCGTCTTTTTTTTAAGGTATTTCTTTTTGGTGATGAAGATTGGTCCTGAGCTAACATCCGTTGCCCATCTTCCTCTTTTTTTTTCTCCCCAAAACCTGAGTACATAGTTGTATATCCAAGTTATAGGGCCTTCTAGTTCTTCTCTGTGGGACGCCCACCTCAGCATGGCTTGACAAGCAGTGCTAGGTCTGTGCCCAGGATCTGAACCGGCGAACCCCAGGCCACTGAAGTGGAGCATGCAAACTTAACCACTATGCCACCAGGCTGGCCCCCATTAGCTTTAATTTAAGGAGAGAAGAAGTTATTAGAAAGTTGGAGCAAATTCTTGCTTTCAGAATTAAAAGAAAACCTGTACAGCACGGAATGTCTCTCAATGAAGTTTCATTAGTGCACTGAGTTTGCATGTTAGGGAAAGGAGGAAGAGCAAGGCCTTAATTATTTGTGCTACAATATGGGCCTTATCTAAAACCCATGGATGCTACTGATTACAAATGAGCCTCACCTATTCACAAAGGCTGGGTAGGTGGGGCTGCTCCTGGGTAATACTATATCCTAGTACTTTGGATGAGTTACTCTATATTGCTGAACCTTAAAAAGGAACACAGGCAGGCACACACAAAACACCCCACGGTTTCTTTGACAAATTCCTACTTTAGGTCAGTCTTTCTCATAATCCAATAAACAAATAACATTTTGAATGTCATAAAAAATGTTTTCCAAATTTCCAAGTTATTCAGATACAATGGCCAAAAGATGCACATCTCAGAAGAGAATGCTTCTAATTTATCACAGCCTGTCTAGGGTGGATACCCAGGCAAGAAGTTGGCTGACGTTACCTCACCCACACCAAGGCGACGAGTAAGCAAAACGACCTTTAGGACAAAAGTGCAGAGCAAGTCTTCATTTTTGTATAATACTGCATTGTTTAATTCAGGCATCATTCCTCCACAAAAACAAGCACTGAGCTCTCTGGCATACAAAACCATATACTGACAGATTGAATTTGCTCTTTTGGAATTAAATTTGGATAGAACTCAGATCTCCCATTCTCTGAAGGGTATAAAATACAAAAGTTCAGGTAAGTGTGGGATGCATGAGGCAAAGACATCATTGGTAAGACAAGTACCACTGGTCATTTCCTTGAGTGCATGACATTGGCCTGAGCAATTCCACCGCGAGGAAATGTAATGATCTTAAAAACAAGCGAATGTGTTGCTCACCCACCTTGTCTAAAATCTCATGGGATAAAGAAGAAAAGCCAAGTTACCTTTCTCATCTGAGCCAGCAAGCCTTCGAACTCCTTCAGGTTCAGTGTCGTTCCACTATACGATGCACAGCTGTTGGCTGCTTTTCCCAGCCAGTAAATGGTCACCAACACCTGTGAAACAAAACCATGCACAAGAGCAGGAAAAGCTCACCTCGGGAATTACTTTTAAACTAAGGAATCAATTATTCTCCACCCACAGGAAAACAGGACAGAGAGAATGTGCAACACTGATTTACAAAAACCACCATCCGTGAGGTATCCATTAAATGTAAAATCATTTTACTAAGAACCCAATGCTGTATCAGTCAACACAAACATGATTCAGTAGTTAAAATAAGACTCCAGTCTTAGGAAAAGTTTAGTTGTGAGAAAGTGATCTATAAGATAGCAAGTAGGAAAAATAAATCCTCCAAAATTATTTTCAGGTAATGAAGGTTTCAAAATGAGGAAGCAAAACTTTTCAGAAACTCCAGAGTCTTTACCCAGACAGGTGATGAAACAGGTTGTCAATTCCTTTTGAGACGGGTGCTTTTAAAGGCCTACAATTTCTACTCATGGGGGCAGAGCTTCTGCTAAGACCAACGTCAAAATCTCAAAGGAGTGACAAAGGTTAATTAGTAGTTCCCAGCACAAGATCAACAGAATAAATCTAATTAAAGTCAGAGGAAAGCAATAGAATGAAGAATATGACCGGCAGATACCTAGCTTTGGGGTACAATTAGATTCCTGTTAATCTGAGATGGGAAATTTTTAGCCTGGTCAAGGCTACTGCCAATTAAACAATCTTGGATAGTCAACGGTCTGAAGCTACAGACCCAAGTTAATTTTGTTCTGCCTTTTCAAAGAAACTGTCCACAATTGCAAATGGTCTTTACATTGAATTTCCAATAAAAACCAGCAGGGTTGGCTGCAGATGAGTTTCTTACAACTGAATTATTGGGATCTGAAGCCTATGGAAAAGCTAAGACCATTATTTTATTTTCACATTTGGTCTTATTGTTCCACCCAGGCTGAGAAATACTTACTGGACCTCCCTCCACTTGCTGGACCAGAAAAGGGTTTGGACAACGTGATATGTGTACATGGTTCCAGATGGTAACAGGCCCAAAATATGGGATGTGCATTGATGCTATGATGTGACTTGGTTTTTTACCTCTGCAGGAAAATTTTACTTTGGGAATCCTTCAAAACTTCCAGAAAGTCTTTTAAAACTGATTTCTTACAAATAAATTTCCAGAGAACAGACAATTCTAAATGTCAGGACATTAACTAGGACCATAAAATAACTAATGTGTGCTAAGAGTATGAGGCTATCTTGAAAGGTATGCCAGGAGACTGGAAGATAGAAACGTGTTGTGTTTTGGATTACCGGTTTTCCGATTTGTTTAAAATGGTATGATGAAAAATGGCACATATCCCTAGTTTTATAAAGGAAGAAAAAGAAGACAGAATGAGAATGTCAGTCAAATATAATAGCACCCCGGAAATTAAAAGAAAAGGGGGGAGTCACAGCCAATTTTTAAATTTTATATGCAGAAGGTCATGGCTTACACTCCTCAATTTAAACCTAAAATAAAAGAGCACTAACACTTGCCTTTTGAAAATAAGATCTAACTACAAAAAGTTGATTTGGGGAAGTACTAATAAAAACTCAAAGACTATTAATAGGAAAAAAAAAATATGAAAGCACTGATCTATGACAGTCAACACTAGTCATATTATGCTGATCTTTTCCTGGAACAATCTGCCCAACTGTTTAATTTAATAATCCTGTCTGTGCCAACCAACAGAAAGGGGCTAATGTTAGTGCCCAGACAGATCATTTTGTGTTTAAGAAACCAAATTACAAACAGAGGGCAAGCTTTCATTTGTTTATTTCTGGATTGAGCACTTATCTCATTAAAGAGACCCTCCCCCACATCCACCATTTTTATTTCTATCACCGTTATTATTATTCTATCAGTGACACATATACTTGTTTTCTAAGAAGGACTCTTTCCAGCAAGGCATATGACAGGCACACCTAGGAGCTAAATTTTACACTGGAACCCTCAAGGTTAGAAGTAAAAAAGTTTAGAAAGTGAAGTTAAAACACTTACATTTTTCAGCTTCCTACTATAATCAAGGCTCCTAATTAAGGAAAAGGAAAAGAAAATATGATCAGAATAGCAGTTTCCTCACTGTGGTCTTCCCTTAAACGCCTCTGAGATGTACTTGAAGCTAACGAATATAACAACACCAGGAGAATATATTACTTATTGAAGGTCTATGATTAGTGATTTCAAGGTACTGAAAAAAATTATTCAGAAAACAAAATATGGAAGGACAAAGTCGGATTAAAGTTCCATAGTGTTTCATAGTTTTAACTACGAAAAGATGAATGCTTTATAACATCTGGAATATGAAGAATTCCATTTAAAACTGGGACTGTTTATATTTGTATTCTCAAAGCTTAACTGTTAAAGTAAAAATCTGCCTGGATTATAGATCACTGTCAAATTTAAATATGGGGGGCTGGCCTGGAGGCACAGCGGGTAAGTTAGCACATTCTGCTTCTCGGTGGCCCGGGGTTTGCAGGTTTGGATCCCGGGTGCAGACATGGCACCTCTTGGCAAAAGCCATGCTGTGGCAGGCATCCCACACGTAAAGTAGAGGAAGATGCTCACAGATGTTAGCTCAGGGCCAGTCTTCCTCAGCAAAAAGAGGAGGATTGGCAGTAGTTGGCTCAGGGCTAATCTTCCTCAAAAAAAAAAATTTAAATCTGACTGCACTTCCAAAATCTTCTTCATACAAGTACTTTTACAAAGGTCTGAAACCTTACTTAATTAAATAGACCTGAAAATATATGTACAAGAGGCAATACTATCCAAATATTTGTTCTTTTCTGCTGTGGACATAAATTAGTGTTGGGAATTAGCCATAAGCAGAAAAATATGCATGTTATGTTGGAATATACACACATGCATTCTTAAAAACACATAAATATTTAGTTTCAAGTGATAAAAAAAGCTAGCTGGTGGTACTTTCTAAATATTCATACAGTGAAATATAAAAATTTCTCCAATTATTTCAGTTTCTTTAACACATCAACAAACAAATACTAGGAAAAACAAACACTGCATTTCTTTTTTCCACAGTCACTTTTTTTGGGGCGGGGGAGGAGGAAGGAGAATGTAACTCTATTATATGAACCGCTCAAGAATTTCTTCAAGTATTTAGACCCCAATTACTTCATTGCCGCACATTCTGACCCAGAGCACATATTAATGAATACGTGCACAATTTTAAGTCCATTGAGATTTGAAGGAATAGAAAATGCAATATACACTAAGGAGATAAACCCATCGACAGGGACTTGGACTGAAAGAAGCCTTGGTCCAATTTGGATTTATTTATTTTATTTTTTTGAGGAAGATTAGCCTTGAGTTAACTACTGCCAATCCTCCTCTTTCTGCCGAGGAAGACTAGCCCTGAGCTAACATCCGTGCCCATCTTCCTCTACTTTATACGTGGTACGCCTGCCACAGCATGCCTTGCCAAGCAGTGCCATGTCCACACCCGGGATCCGAACCGGTGAACCCCGGGTCTCCGAGAAGCGGACCGTGCGCACTTAACCACTGCGCCACCAGGCCGGCCCCCAATTTGGATTTGATTAACAGAAAGTTTCCATGCTTTGCCCTTTTTAACAGAAAAAATAATCTCATTATCTGCTTAGATATTTCCTAGAATTATTTTAATTTAAAAAAATCTATAAAAGATTTGAAATTTTTATGAAAAACAGGGACAGGACCTTTTTCTGCATTGACAATATAAGTTCATTGACTAAAACCGTGACCCAGTTCTAAAAAAATCATGCCTGGCACACAGTAGGTGCTCACAAAACCTTCGTTGAGTGACTTCCACATAACCACCAATTATACGAAAATGCTCCCAAATTTTTCAGAGATATACTCGGGAGCAATCCAAAGCCTTTCCTGGATTTCCTCCACTTGCTTCGATTACCTGGAATGATCCTTGTTGCAGGCCCTTCTGAATTAGGTTTCATTTGCCATCAAGGTTGTCTGGCATCTATTACCAGGTAGAGTTCATTAAATTACACACACAGTAATCATTTGCAGGTTTTTCCTTTTTTTTTCTTTTTAGTCTACTCAAGTTACTTCTCAAAAAAAAGTAAGAAAAATTACCTACAATGAAAGCTAACCTAAAGAATATTTTTTAAAAGACAATTTCAGAAAAGCATCAAAATTTCCTCTGTGGGATCTACCCCTACACCTTATTGCTTACGCCATTAATTGATGTCAATGGGGTGTTCTCCATCTCTGCTAATGTTCTGCTCAACTCTCAGAGGGGAAAGCAGAGAAATACAGCAGTTCCACTTTAAGCTACCACAGCTATAAAATCTACATATGTTACAAATGTCCCCTATACACTGCCGGATTAAACTAGCATCATTGACTGAAAAGTTGGGAAGCAAAGAGCTCATTCTATGCCCTACTCCTCACTAAAACTAGAAATGATTTTCTAAGTACCATAAATTAATTTATGGCATAATTTTAAAATAAAAATTTTCCTCCATAATTGTTCCAAGTTCAACATCCTGCAGCCTCTGGACCACCCCTCCCACCACACACAGCCTTGGTCATTATCCTTCTACCACACCGGCTACTTTTATTATTCTTTTTAAAAGTCAGGTTTTTTGCTCTTCCCCAGCCTTTCTACTTGCTCTTCCTCTGCCTTCACTGCCCTACAGATCTTCGCATGGCTGGTTCTTGCTTCCCTTTCATGTCTCAGCCCTCAGCTGAAATGCCACGTCGTCAGAGAGGCTACTCTTGACCACCTCTGGACTGTCACTATCTTTCTTTCTTTTTTTCCAGTTTTATTGAGATATAATTGACACATAACATTGTATAAATTTAAGGGACACATCATGATTTGATATATACATATATTGTGACGGTCACTTTCTTTCACATCATTTATTTTCTTCTCAGCAATTATCATTCTCTGCAATTATCTTTTTTATTTACTCATTTATTTCTCATTTCTTGACACTGGGTGTAAGTTCCATGTGAACAGGGGATGTTGGCTGTCTTGTTCATTCTGGTTCTCTAGTAACCGGAAAGTCTCTGATATATAATAGCTGCTCAGTAAATATTTGTTGAGTAAATAAAGGAAAAATGATAGAGTCATGGGGAAGGTGATGGAAAAGTATTGCCTAAATAAAATTATAATGCTCAATTCAAGGAAAAACAAAAAAAGGGGAAGAAAATGAGAAGAAGAAATGAAAAAACGGAGACAGATGGAAAGACAAGATGAAGAAGAGAAGGGAAGCATAGGAAAGAGAAAGAGATGCAAAAGGAAGTGGAGAGAAAGGTAAAGAAAAAGGACAGAGAAAAGAACAGGAGTAGGGAAGATGGTCCAGTAATTGAAAAGTGGCTATGTCTGTGTGCCATCTAAGTGACTTTTTCCCTTTTAGGTTGCTTTCTGTGCCTTTGAATTAAAGTCTCTTTCTTTAGAAGTTGGTGGAGCCATCTTCTCAGATCTGCGCTGCGCAAGAGTGACCTGTGAGAACATTCCATTTTATAGATGAAGATATAGAGCCTAACGAAGCAAAGGAACTTGCCTAGGGTTACAGATCTAAGGAGTCGCAGATCTAGGGCTGGACCCCTGACTTCCTGAAGCCTCGTTTTTTGTAGATAAGCAATAAAGGTGATATGAATCTGAATTTCTAAAACTAATCAGTCTCAGCATTCTCCTAGTTTAGTAACATATTGATTTAAAGTAACTCTAAAAAACAATGAATGCAGCTGCCAACACTACCAAAGTGAACTTTCCTTCACCCTCCAAGCAATGTATGTGTGACTAATTAACATGATGTCACACAGTTACTATTGTTTCTGGTCACTTGTCACCAAGAAGGAACTACGAATGTGAGATGAGGCAGAACTTGCAACAATTTCCTAAAATGAACAATGATTTACAGAGGATTGATTTAGGTACAGTCATAAACGGAGCATGTGATGGCTAAAACGAGGTTTCGGCTGGCTTCCATATTCAAATATCATAATTTTTAATCCATTATTTTTTGCTCTTAACTAAAATTTTTTTCATGAGAAATATTAAAGAATGGCACACTGACAACAGAGAAGTGATTGTATATGATCATGGCCAACTCTCCCTTATTTCCAGTCATGAGCCATAAAATCCAATATAAACTAATTTGATTTCATTCAGTAGTCCCTGTTTTTTCCAAATTATATTTCTCCATCATTTTTTAAGTCAATATTGTCAAATGGTATCAAATTAACAGATCTGAATTTTGGCTTCTCTCCCTTTTCTTTTTGTTCTTCCATGATAAAATGACCCAAAAGTAATCAAAAAAAGACGTATAGCCAATCTACAGACCCTATCTATGTAATTAATCTTACTGTTAAGGCATATTCATGCCAAATACTGTTTGACTAAATTGGAAAAACTTTTATATGCAATTGGTAGAATCCAAAGAACTTCTAAACTGCAGGAAAGTTTCCTCTACCATCTCATAAGGACTTTTCTTCTCATTACCCTGGTCACGAGCTATTTCTTTACAGAGAAGCACATTGCCTTTCCTCTTACTATTACATTCTTTCCCAAGAATTCTTTAGCCTCAAACATGGCTCAGTGAGTAGATACAGTCAACAATAGCCTAATGGCCAATGATCCATCTTCGAAGAACTTGATCACTGACATATATGAGAAAACAGTTACAAATGTAAATGAAGAAGAGATTTCTCCATAATCTATTACCTTCTTTGCATAATAAACAGAGTACAGATCTGTTTACCAAGTTTGTAGTCTTCCAAAAGCCTATTCAAATGCCCAACTGGAGCTAATAAAAGCTTTTTGTCGAAGACAAATAGATTCTCTGAATACTTCTCTCTTGCTTCTTCCTCCCTTAAGTTTCACTTAACATTTTCCTTCTTCTCTTGAAAATTCTAACTCTATATGCATGATTTTTACATTTCAAAAAATTATATTTGAGCAGAATGAAAGCTATACATAGCGGGAAGGCCAATGTATCCTGTTTTGAAAGTTAGATTTTTTACCTTCACATTTTTGTTTTATTAGGCATGCCCAATTCTCTGCCTCTTAAACCTTACAACATCATCACAAAACTGCAAATCAAACCATAAATGGGCTTCCCTTAAACATAAATTGTGCATTACTTACTTGATTGTTACTCTGTTGGACGTATCCTGTAGGTCACTCGGGTCAAAAAGTTGAGATTCTTTAAGACCGAGCTCTTTACAGCCTCTCAAGAATAAGATGATATTGTCCTGAAGGGAAGAAAAGAAATCCAGGTCTATATTATTTTATATTATCTTTATGAACCAGCCCCTCTTCTTTAATAGTTCAAATTAGTGGAGGGATGTCAGTCATCAAGGCAGTGATAGTCAAGACTAAATCGTGGCTTCTTGCATAATAAAATCATACTTTGTTAGGAAATGCTGGAGTAAACAGACACTTCAAACTTCTAAACCCACAGCTATGCCAAACCCATTTTCTCCTCTTTACCTTCACACATTTGTATACAACTGCAGGTTAAATGCCACTTAAAGCAGAACTTAGCAATTTTAGGGAAATAGTACTCATAAACCAGGTATTCTCCATTGCTTCAAAGTTTTGTCCATGTCTTATTACCTAGAATCTAGTTCAAAATCACTATTTAAAAAAGAGGTTTTACTACCCAAGTGTCATCTTCAACAAGTTTTTCTTTTTAACTGATCTCCTAAAATACATTCTTTATCAGTGGGTTTTGACTGATAATATCTCTTTGTATAATAGCCTCTAAGTTGAATTAAATGGGAAGAAAATTCTAGATTTAATTGGAACAGGAAAAAAAAGGAGCAAGGAAACTCTTTGAAAATAATGCAAAAGACTCTCCTCAGAGTGGAAGATTTCCCTAGCAGGTACAAATTTACTTCGAGCTGGCAGAGTAGCAGGCACAACTGACAATTAAGGAAGGTTATGGTCTTCATCTGCTGGGAGCTGTTAAGAACAAACAAATGGCTCTGACAGAGATTGCAAATTGTGGGTCACCCTTTTGGAACTCCAGGATATTAGTCAGTGGGTTTATCAGTTACAAGTCTCTAATTTTCTTCTTCCTAAAAGACTTCCAACATGCTAACTGGCCCCATCAGTTAGTGAAAACTACAGGAAAGGGAAGACAAAGGCTGATCAATGTGAATCCATCCAAATGCCATAAGAAAGATGTTACAAAAGTCTGAAATGATGGTGGTGGTGGCAACTAAATCTTATATTCACTCAAGTACAATTCAACCAAGCAAATAGAAAGCAGAATATTCCCCAGTCACCCAGTATGTAGGCAGGATTCTAAGATGACTCCCAAGAATCCCACCCCACCTCCAGTGTAGACACCCTGTATAATCTGCTCCCCTTGAGTGAGAGTGAAACCTGTGAATGTGATAGGATATCACTCTGTGATTTTGTCACTAACCAGTTGGCTTTGAGGGAATCAAAAGAAAGAGTGGGCCTGACCTCATCAGGAGAGTTTTTAAAAGAAGGTGAAGTCAGAGTTCCTGATGGCCATGAATTCTATAGCTACAAGGAGATGCAGTCAGTCAACAACCATGTGACTTGGAAGAGGCTTGGAGGAAGCTCAAACAGAGCCTCAACCCCCGCCAACACCTTGACTTCAGCCCTGTGAGACCCTACAGAGAACTCAGTCATGCCATGTCTGGACTCTGATCTATAGAAACTAGGGTTATTAACTGGGTGTTGACTTATGACACTAAATTTATAGTAATTTTTTATGCGGCAATAAAAAATTAATATACCCAAGCTCAAAACAACAAGAGCAATAGCAATAAATTTTGATGCAGTCCTTATTATATGTCAAGAATTCTTCCGAGAGCTTTACATATATTAACTCATGTAATCCCTGCACAATCTTACGAGGTAGGTACTACTATTATCCTCATGTCAGAGATGAGCATCTGAGGCACAGAACAATTAAACATCTTTTTTTTTAAAGATTGGCACCTGAGCTAACAACTGTTACCAATCTTCTTCTTTTTGTCTTCTCCCCAAAGCCCCCAAGTACATGGTTGTATAGTCTAGTTGTGAGTGCCTCTGGTTGTGCTATGTGAGACGTGGCCTCAGCATGGCCTGACGAGCGGTACCATGTCTGAGCCTGGGATCCGAACTGGCGAAACCCTGAGCCTCTGAAGCGGAGCGCGCACGAACTTAACCACTGGGCGGCGGGGCCGGTCCCCAGAACAATTAAGCATCTTGCTCAAGGTAACACAGTCAGCAAAGGATGGAGGTGCAAAACAACATGGCATATGTGAGGAACTCAAGCATCAAATCTAAGGTCAGCACCAAAAGAAGACGATGCTATGGAGTCAGGGGCTGATCACAGAGGGCCTTGAAGGCCATGGAAGGCAGGCCATGAAAGTCACAGAGGGGCTGTCATCTGAGAAATGACGCCCACTCTGAAGGAGAGTAGATTGCTGGGGGTAGAAGTAGATTGTTGGGCAGAGGTGGACAGTGTGCAGGAAGGACGTAAGAAGAACAAGAAAGGAGACAGGGAAACCAAGGAGGAGATATTACGACCTCACTTTTCCCCCTCACTAGTGGGTGGCCCAACCTAGAAAGTTTTCTTTCCTGTGTCTTTCCTGTATCCCTGATTTTTTCAGTGGGTAAGATGTGCCATCATTCACAAGACCTGCGTCATCAACAAGACCTCTTGTTGACTGACAATGAGCTGGTCATAGTCTGAAGTCACCCTCGTCAATCTCTCCTGCAACTACTTTGCATGTTTTTAAATTATCAAATTTCTCCTTGGAGTTTTTATATTTTCCCTCCAACCTGCAGAGTTTTACAGTTTTCTGCTTTCTCGGCAACACATTTTTCATCAATAACTTTGTCCAAGGGGAAAAAGAAAAGGAAAGCAAGGGAAGAAAAAAGGGGTGAAAATATATTGAGTTCTTTTGACAGGACCCAGATTTTCTGCTTGCATGTTGATCTCCTGTTACTAAATTTAAATATAATATCTTTCCTTTTAAAAAGTTATTTTTGTCCCAACATTTCAGTTGTTTGAAATAGATGTTTTAGATTCATTTCCAATCCTTTTTTCACTTAATTTTTTTTTTAAAGATTTTATTTTTTCCTTTTTCTCCCCAAAGCCCCCCGGTACACAGTTGTGTATTCTTCTTTGTGGGTTCTTCTAGTTGTGGCATGTGGGACGCTGCCTCAGCGTGGTCTGATGAGCAGTGCCATGTCCGCGCCCAGGATTCGAGCTAACGAAACACTGGGCCGCCTGCAGCGGAGTGCGCGAACTTAACCACTCGGCCACGGGGCCAGCCCCTTTTTTCACTTAATTTTATCACTCAAACATATCTATTTAACACTGAACTTAGCTATGCCAATCATGGTGGTCCTACTAGCTTCCAGATCTATTCTAGCCTCACAAAACTTGTCTTAGTACCCAGGCCTCAAAATCAGGCCACACCACTTCCCAGAGACAGCAACACCAAGGGCCCCTTCTCCTTGGAACTTCGCTTTCCTTCCTGTCAGTGGAAGAAGCAATCCTAATGTGAGGAGCACATATGGGTGTTTGTTTGGTTTGTTTACATACAAATAATTGGTTAGAAAAAAGTAGAGAAGAAAGGAAAGAACAAAAGTCAGTACCTAATTTATTACTATTAGCATATTTATGAGTGCATATTGAAATAAAAATTGCTACAGTAAGGTTTTGCTGGGAAAATATATTGCCAATATGAGAATCAACTTAAAGCTACTACTGAATTCTTTTTAAAAAAGTTTTGTTTTTTTTAACTTTACTATTCTTAAATCAAGAAAGTAGGTTAAAGATCATTGAAGGCTTTAGATATCAGAAGACTATTTTGGTGAATTATGTGGGATGTTTTGAAATATACACTAAACATTCGTAGCTTACATTCATGGAGCATTCACCACGTGCCTGGTCTGTTCTAAGCATGTACATAAGCGATCTCTTTTATTCTCAAAACAGCCATAGGCAGCAAGTACTGTTATTGCCTCCACTTTCAGATGAGCAGTTGAGGCACAGAGAGGTTAGGTTCCAAACTCAGTCACCCAGCTACAAGTCTGCTTCCCAATTAACTCCACACAGCAGGAGGAAAAGAGGTTTCTCCAGGTGTGAAAGATCTAGGTCTGAAAGGAGCCAATTCCTTTCCCACCTCTCCAAGTTTCTAGCTGTCTTATTCCTATTCTGCCTTCCTGAAATCTCACTTTTAATTCTTTTTTTTCTTGCCTTTTCACTTTCTTTGTGATTTTTTCCTTCTTTCCTTCCTTCCTCCCACCAGCACACAAATAGACATACACACATACCCTCTGTGATTACTCGTCTCTGAGACTCTCAAAGGCACCACTGGCTCTAGCCCTTGATCAGTCTTGAAGGCAACACATTCAAAAAAGTGTGCATCCCTCACCTGCAATTCCATATTTGGGGAATAGTAAACAAGCCTTTAAACTCGTTAATAAGGCAACCCCAAACCAAAGACAGCAACTAGTACAGATGTCCAGGTGAGCCTTTTCTAGGGCATGCGACCATCTTTCCAGTCGGCCTGTGAGCTCTGAGGGCTTCCTGCCCAGAGGAAAGCAAAGGATGGGTCCTGGCACTCTCCAGGAATCACTTGGGACCACAGTAAAAGAACCGGTCCTGTGACCACCATGTAGTCCCATAAGAGGCGCGTGACCCAGATTCTCAAGAAAGGCCAGGAGGTGCTCTTCTCGTTTGCATTCGCAGATGTGCCCTTGAGCACGACACTATAATCAGCACACAGACTGCAAACACAAAAGCGTTGTGTTGCCACCAGGCTGAACCACTTGGGCTGGGAGATTTAAATAACTGCAGGTCTCCTTCCAGCTCCTTGTTGCAACCTAATGATGCTGGAGGGGAGCCAGACCCCAGTCAGGAGAAAAGCCAGAAGGAAGAAGCCCCCAGCCAAGAGCTAACAGTAGGTAGAGTGAGGGAAGGCCTGTGCCTTTAATTACATAAAATGCATCCTGCAAGTTCCCATCTGCCTGACTCTTCTTGCTGAGATTTCTGCATATTTATAATTCCAAGCAAAACTCTCATCTTAGTGTTTTAACTTCAGAAGGCAAGCAGCATCTCAGTCCCGAGGAGAAGATGTGGGAGACACTGATTTACAACAGTGACCATTATATTTAGTTCTAACTAACGTAGTATTACAAACCCATTAAGACTTAGAAAGAGTTCAAAAGTTTTTAAAGGGCTCTTCAAAAAAGTCAATGTCAGGAAAAAACAAAAATTGGACATTAAAGAGACATGATGACCAAATGCAATGTATGACCTTTGATTGGATCCTAGATGTTGGATGATAACACTGAATGAGTGTTAATTTTCTTAGATAGGATGACGATGATATTGCGATTATATGAGAGAATGCTTTTATTTTTAAGTGAACGTATGAATTATTTAGGGACAAGTTATCATAATGTCTGTAACATATTTTCACATTGTTCAGGAAAAAAAATTGTGTGTGTATATGTGCATGCATGTGCGAGAGAGAGAGAATGTCTGCCGGTTGTGGAGAGAGAGACAAAACAAATATGGGAAAATATTAACAACTAGTGAACCCAGTTGGCAAACTTGTTCTATAAAGAGACAGATAGTAAATATAGCCTTGTGGGCCTAAGGTGGTCTCTGTCAAAATGACTCAACTCTGTCATTGTAGCCAAACAGTACACAATGAATGGGAGTGTCTGTCTTCCTACACACTTTCTTTACAAAGCAGGCATTGGTTTGGCTTTGGCCCACAGGCTGTAGTCCGCCAGTCCTGTTCTAAGTGAATGGCATTCAGGTATTCACTACGCCATTCTTTGCACTTTTCTGTACATTTAAAATTTTTCCCAAAAAAGTTTGGAGAAAAGGTTTCTAAATTTGTAAAACTGTATTCAACTACATAGGGTTGTCACTTCACTGGCAAAACCAATTTCATAGAATTCAGGGAAAAAATAACCATCACCTTAGAGACAACTATTGCAAAGCCACTGAAGTGAATGCTCAAGTGCTACTGATGGAAAGTTACCATTTCTGCCAAACTGGAAAGTACTGTAACGTGAGTCTCCATTCAACACAGATGCATAACATAAAGTTCCTCAAAGAGTCCATTTTGTGCTAGACTAATATTAATATATACATTTACACTGCTTTTTTTTTTTGTAACTACCATGCATTAACTCCTCCTTGTTCTTGGCTCCATGGTTTCCCATTTCATTAATTTGTGGGCCTGCCCTGAGTATGAAAACATTCCGCAGGGGCCCCGATTGGGGCCCGAGCTTTCCGCCCTTGCCCAGGCCTCTTCTCTGAAGAAGGCCTTATACTTTGCTCCCTTCCCTTCTCACTTCAAAGGCAAGATGAAAGGATGGTCCAGGACGATCTCCACCTCCACAATGTAGCAGTGTCCCGGCACATAGTAGGCACTCATTGAATATTTAAAACAAGTACTACATTGTAGGTACTTACAACAATGACAAAAACAACAAAATTGCTTATCCTCATGGAGCTGACATTCTAGTAGATGAAATAATGACTTATAACAAAAGTATCTTATCTGCGGGATTAATTTTCATTATCCATCAAATTAGCTAGATTTGTTCAAGATATACATAAACAGAGCTCTGACTTCAAATAAGACAATGGAAATGAGAGAAGAACAAATGTATCAAGGAACATAGCATAATAGCTTTTGAGGCAGAAGGACTCCAGTCAGAATCCTAGCCTCATCACTTATTCGCTATGTGGCCTTGGGCATAGCTCCTAACGCTTCTGATCGTTGAATTTCTAATTTGTAAGCTGGGGGATGCCATCAACCTTACAGGGATGTCAGAATTACAGAAAATATATGTTAAGCACATTCAGCCCAGTGTCTGGCACCTTTTGAGCACTCATTATATAGAAGTTATTATTATGTTATTCTTGTCAACTCAGGTCAAGGGACCAGAAAAGGTGAGATACAGAACAGTTTACCCATCCGTGAAAAACAGACACAGTGTATATTTAGAGCCCTTGCCAGTTACATGGGAGACGGTAAAAAAAACCAAAGTGCTTCCTGCTCTTGTTGTTTAGTTACTGTTATTAACTGGCAACTTGGCACTTTTATACAGGCAGCCTCAAACTTAGGCACAAGCTATGTACCAAAAGTTCCTTTATGAGATAGCTGCTCATAAGTCATCATTTGTAATTATCCCACAGAAATAATCCTTGTGTGATGGTTCCCAGTTCAGGTCAGAAAAGCCTACTTAATCCAAAATGTACCTGAAGGAGACTACTGATTATATATCGAACCTAACCACTGAGCTAAAAACATTTCAGTGGGAAACATTCACAAATGTCAGGCAAAAGTCCCTCTTGGCTGTAGTCTGATCCAGGATTTCAGAGGCCATAGAGTAGGCTTCCTTAGCCCAAGGCAGTACCATGGGAGGGAGGGGCAGGAGTGAGAGGGGAGAAGGGTGGGCCAGCAGCTCATTCCAGTGTAGCCCCCTGAGTCACACCACAGCCTCACGCAGGCCATTCTCTCCTTCTAGTCTTCAGAAGGCAAGCAAGGGCCTGCCGGCTACCTCTTCCTTTCTCTAGCTGTCATGCCCAACTGGAAAGGGGTTTTTCTCTTCCCTTGATCCACTGCGGAGCAGCGTGCAACTTTCTCTGAGGAGGGCATCCAGCGTTTACTGGTTCTCTAGGGAAACCAGACAGGTACTGAGAAGCCCGCTCCCTCTGACCATTTCCTTGGCTGTATTTCCTTGCCAGGCAGGAGGCAAAGGGAAACATGATGGTGGATTTGGAGTTCACAGAAGAGGAAAGTAATGCTCATCTTCACTTGAAAGTAATGGGTTTCAAGTGAACCACACACTGCCAGGTATTTACAATATAATATATAGAAAGCATGCACACAACTTTCAGTTTCTACAAATTAAAAGACTAGGTGGAAATATCAAGATGTAAACTAGAATTACCTCTGGTGAATTTATTAATTTAATACATTTTCTATCATAAATATTTGCCTTAAAATCTTAATAAGGAATCATGGTATCTCAGAAAGATTTGCAAGGATATGAGAGAAGACCCAGGTCTGCTTGGAAAATCAATAGCTAACACTAATGCTACTTTTCTGTCCTACCTATAAGGCTTTTTTTTTTAAATATGGTTTTTGTTAGCTTTTCTATATTTGAATCAAACTCCCTTTAACAGAAATGCATTTATGAAATTTTGAATTTAAGGAATACATTGCCAAAATATCTCCAGGAACTTACCCCACAATTACTAGAATTTGGGGATTTCCTGTACCTGCCCTGTGTTCACGGCTGCTGTCCCAGCCTGTACGGGTTCCAGCCAAGCTCAGGGAACTGGCTGATGCCCAGCAACGATCAGCTCTCGCCAGACTTGCAATGCATTTATATTTGCCGGGAGCACTTAATGAGAATACCAGGCCTTCCATTGAGAGGAAAGAGCAGCCTATTCTGCCTGGGGGAGTTCTGGGGAGGTTTGACCCAGAAAGAGGCAGCTGGGTGGCTGCTTGAAGAAGAAGAAAGAAGTTTACAGATGGGAAATGAGGAGAAGCACAGCAGGTTGCACAGAGGGAATGAAAGGCTGAGGAGGGCAAGAACGTTACAAAAAAGTAAGCTTGAGGAGTTGTGAGAGGCCTGCCTAGCGTCTGGACTGTTCTCTAGGCAGTGGGGAATCAAGGCCAGTTGATGAGGACAGAAGGAATCCTGGGATCTGACCTTTATTTTAGGAGAATATGTAGTGTGGCAGTGGGAGAGATCCACCGAGTAGAGGAGAGGGGTCATTTAGGAGATTACTACAAGAGCTCAGGGAGAGATGTGGAAAGCCTGAACTCACCCAGAAGCAGTAAGAGCTGAAAAAAGGGAGAGGCTGCAAGCACTCCTCATTGGCTTGGCCGTTGGGCGGATTTGGGAGTAGATGACGAAGGAAAGGAGGGGTTTGTGGTGATGCTGAGGTTCTTAGCCATCGAGATCATCTTAAGGAATGGAGGAAGGGGAGATTTGTGAGGAATGGAAATATTAAGTTTGGAACAGTCTATATTCAAAGAGCCACAGCTCATCGGGAGCTTATCTTTGGGTCTGGAGCTCAGAAGTGAGGCCCGGGCAGAATACGCAGGTTTGGAAGACACCAGGATGTGCATAAAGCAGAAGTAGGGGAGAGTATGATATTGCCCAGGAGAGTTTAGACAGAACAAGCGAGTCTAAAACAGTACCGTCCAGAATGCCTACATTTAAAGGATGGTGAGAGGAGGGGAGCTACTTGTGCCCGAGGAGAAGCAAATGAGAGCAGAAGGAGAACCAGACAAGACTTCCAGGGAAGCCAAATGAGAGCACTGTTCAGGGAGCACCATGTGTCCAGCGCCAGATGCTGCAACATCACATCTAGGATCTCAGCTCTTCCACTTACCGGCTGACTAACCTTGAGCAAGTTGCTTACGTGGTGTCTGCCTCAGTTTTCTGTTCTAAAAGCCCAAATCTTTATAATGGCCTACAAGGCCCCGCAAGATCTGCTGCCCACTACCTCTGACTCCATCTCCATCACTCCCTCTCCTTGCAGCCAGGCACAACTCCTTCCTGGTCCTCAACTATGCCAGGCAGGTCCCTGGCAGGGCCTGTGCACTGCTGTTTTCTTACCCAGATGTTACCTAGATATTACCTAGAACAATCTCTGGCATGTAATAAGTAAACATTCAATAAATATGCCATGGAATGGATGAATGAGTGAATGACCTTAAAAATGAGGATGTTCATAATATCACATGGCTATGACATGGGGTTAAGTATAAAAATATATATAAAGTGCTTAGAATAGAACAGTGTTTGGCATAATAAATGTTTTCCATTATGATACTTATTTCTATTAGGATGAAAATTATTAAGTCATCAACGAATGGATTTTCTGATTAGAAGGATACTACTGACTTGTGGGAGAATTTCAGTGGAATGACAGAGTAAAAACCAGATTGTAGAAAGTTAAGAAGTCAGTGTAGAATAAAAACAATGGATAAGAGACACTTTTGGGAAGTTCAGCAGAGAAGAGATTATGAGACAAGGTGTGATGGGTCAGAGGAAAGCTGCAGGTGAGGAGAAACAGTGCCCTGCTTGTTCTGGAGCCCCCGGCCCCTCCCAGACCACTGATGTTATCACCCTCGTGAGCAATCCTCATTTCATTTGAGGTTTGAGCCATCAGTTCTTCACCATGATGATGTTCCATCCTACTCATTATTTCTGTCACGATCATGGAGGACTCTGGCACCAGGCTCATCACTTAATACAGTCAACATTCTAGGTGACTTTGAATTCTATGTGGGTAACCAGTTCAACAACCTGGCTTTACACTTCTTTGACTGCTTCAATTCCAATAGTTTCTATTTAGACATTCCATTTCAGGATCATACTCATCACCCACGCCTACCCTGTGGAATCTGTGGCCTTAGTCTCTCTCCTCCTAGGTTTCTCATTCCTTCTCTCCCATAACACCTGCTCTTTGATTTTCAGACTCTGTCCTTTTCTCTCAGTCCATTTCCCTCTCCCCTCATTGCCTTATTTCCTTTAGGATCCAGTGTAGTCCAATGTGACTATGCAACTACTACACTGCCTGCATCTTCGACATCCCCACCTCTCTGTTTTTCTAATGGGGAGCAGGGACTAGGAAAAGGAAAATAGCACAGGTGGAACAGTTAGCCTTGGAAATGACCCTGGAGGCTAACCCAACTATCTCTTGTCTCTACTTGAGGAGGGATCAGGTATGCCCACTCCTCATGTTTCTACATGGAGGAAGAATGCTCCTGGCTCCTCACTCTTCCTCCCCTAGGTTGGTTTGCGAGAAGGAATGGGGCATGCTCAGCTCAGCCAACTGGATTTCCTCTCCATGGAAGATAGCTTGTCTGTAGGACACATGCATCCTGTCTGTCTCTACCATGAGTTAAGGGGCCTCTCTCTGTGGGGGAGGCCTGTGGTTGTCCAGCTGTGCCAGGAATGGGTGGATAAATTTGTTTAATTCAGGAGTGAGGATTAGCAAAGCCACTTGGCTGCAGCTCTAAACCCATGCTCTCCTATTTGTTTCATGAGAAGTAAAGCTGATATTTTGATCTCTATCTAACTCCTGTGTTTATGTCTCAGCTGGGAAAGGAAGAGCAGAGTATTATTTACTGATTATCCTAAATCTCTAACACTCTGCTCCTGATGCTACTGGAAATAGTCATGCTGTTATTAGGTCTGGAACTGCTACAAATTTATAAGCTCCCACCTCAGTGGGCCCCTTGGATCCACTCGGCAATCCTTCTGGGAATCCCTGGTCAGCCCCTCTCCCAATCCTTGCAGAAGTCTTTACCAGCCTCCTCTGCCGTGCCTTTACCTTCTTCTCCATCAATAGATAGACGGCATTAGCCCCCAAGAGTTAAGTCCCTTCACTTCACCCATCCCAAGTTCCACACCTAAAAACTTTTTTTAAAAAAAGGAATGAAAGTTGGATATTTTAAGGCATTTGAAAACAACTTGTTAACATTTTTTCAGCAATGGGAGAAAAATGTGAGTCTGCATCAGAATGAAAATCAAACAGCCAGAGGTTATGCTATATTAATTTTTGTTCAATTTTTTAATTTATTAAAAAATATTTATCGAATACTTATTGTATGAAAGTCAATGTGCTAAGTGCTTTGGGCAGGAAGGGGTCATGGTGAGAGTTGAGACTCTGATTTGCAAGTGAGAACCGCAGAAGGAAATAGGCATATATTGGATTACAGAGCGCAGGACATCCCAGCCACAGGGGGGTAGGGATGCAGCTGACCCTTTGAAACAACTGGAAACCAGGGTCTTTGGTATCTGGAACCTGGAATTGCTTCACTTCTTGTCTGCTCGCGCTGCATGCTGGCTTATTTGCTTTTGCTGCATGCAGGTTTCCTCCACATGGATCCCCTGGCTCCCAAGTTTCATACATGAAGCTTGTCACCCCCTGAAAGGACTAACGCTCTTCTTCACTCACAATTCAAAAAAATCCCAAGAAAAGGAAGGGACCCTTATTGGCCTGCCTAGGGTGAGGTTGTCTCCCACAGTGACTAATGGGATGGGGTACAAGACATCATGAATCATTTTACTCAATAGGGGGGGCAGAGTAGGGGTCAGAACAGCTTCCAAAACAAGGAGAACGCGATTCCCTAGGAAGGGGGCCCAGGGCAGACAAAACTAGCAACACTGGCTTCCTTCACAAAAGTGGGCCAGATGTGGCTTTTTCTCTCAAAGTCCTTATACAGTAGAATACAGAATTACTACTACCATTTTTAGCATTCTAAATATAACTGATCCAATTTAATTTTCCTTTAAAGGTGTTCTTTTGAAAGAGTCTACATATTTAGCTGTAATGCTGCCTCAGTTTCTCAAAGTTAACAGGACTGATGCCAAAGAGGACTAACCACAAAATGAAGCAAGCATAATTACTTAACTAACTAACTCTCTTGGAAGAGCTTTTTCAAGCACAATTCATCGCCAATACAGAAGTCAGCGCCTAGCTTTTCTTCTCTCAGGGGATTATTGAAATAGAGTGCTCACCCCCCAAAGCACCAGCACTTTGATTTCTCTCTCTTTCTGGATTCCAGATTCACGACCATCTACAGCTTCTCCTCTCAGGGACTCGACATTCAAGCCTACTTGAGGGTCAATACCACAGTGCTCTCTCAGGAGAACGGGCATTCCAGCCTATTGGGAAAACTGTCTAGATTCTAAGGCCTCTATCCCTCCAAAAAAAATTACCATACTATTCCCCAAACTACTCAGACTAACCCTAAAACTCAACATAAATGCTCTTATGTTATGTTGCCAGACTGTTTTCCAGCATAAGTCACTAATTGCATTTTGTGAATTGAATGAAAAATAGCTTTTAGTTATGTTAGAATAAAACTGCTTAAACCATCTATCATATGTCACTAAACAATGCTCATATATTTCACATTAATATATACCGTTAGCATTTCTTAGAGCAGTGACAGTCAAACTATGGTCCACGCACTCCTATGGGTTTGGTACTGGTCCATGATGCGATAAACACAGAATTAAAAATGAGTATTTAGAGACTGTTATAACAATTTGGTATTCTAACCACATCCAAGTGTGTAATCAATGGACGCATCTCATTGAACAGGGACTACACCATTTGGATGTTGTCCAACCTGCATATTGTATGAACTGTGTAGTTAATTGCACTAAAATCACATAGCCCAAATTGAATTAGAAAGTAAAAAAACAAAAACAACAAAATGCAAATCAAAACTACAACGAGACACCATTTTATACCAAGTAGAATGGCTATTTGAGAGAAAAAACATGAAAAATAGCAATTTTGGCAAGGATGTGGAGAAACTAGAACCCTTGCGCATTGCTGGTGGGAATGTTAAATGGTTTAGCTTCTGTGGAAAAGAGTTTGGCAGTTCCTCAAAAAGTGAAACACAGAATTACAATATGATCTAGCAATTCTACTTCTAAGTATATACCCCAAAGAACTGAGAGCAGGAACTCAAAGAGATACTTATACACCAATGTTCATACTCCCAACAGCCGAAAGGTGGAAACAAACCAAACCATCTATCCATCAACACATGAATGATACAGAAAATGTGGACTATCCATACAAATGGAATATTATTCAACCTTAAAAAGGAGGGAATTCTGACATGTGCTGCAGCGTGGATGAACCTTGAAGACACTGCTAAATGAAATAAGCCAGACATAAAAGGACAAATACTGTATGATTCCACTTATATGAGGTACTTAGAATAGGCAAGTAGAGACAGAAAGCAGGACGGAGGTTTTCTAGGGGCACGGGGTTCCGAGGAAGGGGGAGTTACTATGTATTGGGTACAGAATTTCATTTCGGGATGATGAAAAAGTCCTGAGAATGGATAGGGATGATGATTGCAACAACACTGTTAATGTACTTAACGCCACTGAATTGTACATCTATAAATGGTTAAAATAGTAAATTTTATATTTTTTATGTTTTACCATAATAAAAGTGCAAACCAAACCAACAACAATCAAACTTGTTCTTCATCACCCTACTTTAAGAATCCTTGTTCTAGAGTATATGTCTTAGGGGGCTCTGGATCAAATACAATTTGAAAAAAGCTGCATAACATACCCTGTACTTAGAGTTCACAATGGCTAGACTAACAGTTCTGAGAAATTCCTTACTAGGAAACTCTTCATTTTAACTCAGCATTTCCCAAACTTACCGGACTTCAGAATCCTTTTTCCATCATACACCTTTTAATATCTCACGAAAGTTTAAGAAAGGCTGAGCCAGATCAACTACTGAAACACGGTTTATACTTTCACATCGTACACTAATAGGAGGGAAATAGTCGTCACACTTAGGTTGTGGCCCATAACCTGCAACTGTCAACCTTTGGTTACAACCTCCAATAGGTTCCTACACTGGCAGTGCCAACCCCGAAGGCATGCCAGGCTAACCAGAGTCAAACAGCCAGACTCTGGTTCATCTCTGCATCCTTCAAGCTTCACAAGAAGGTACACTTCACCCTTGTCTTTATAGGGCTGCAAGTTAAAATGACGATTTACTAGTTAGGGGTGACCTCAGGAACAAAGTACTTCATAGTTTAGGTCAGACATGTGGATGACATTAGAAAAAGAAACAGGCTTTTAGAAGGCAAATAAGTGTGCAAAGCAGGAGCCACACGATAGATCTAAATACCATTACCCCTATCATATTTTAGAGGTCACAACCTCTCTACCGAGAAGGTGAAAAAGCCAGCAAGAAAGGAAATACCACAAAGTAAAAAACCAAAATCAACCTTCGCACTCATCGACATAGACCATGGCCTGAAGTAAGTTTAGTATTTAACATTTTTGGCTGGAGAAAAGTTCACTTAAAATGCTGCTGATATTAAAATGTATGTGAAAAGGAAGACGAGGTATGTGGAGCAGGAATTCGAAGCAAAAATGAGAAATCTGGTGAAAACATCACCACCACTCCTTTCATTCTTTCAAGTTTATCAGG
The DNA here is from genome assembly GCF_041296265.1 of Equus caballus. NCBI lineage: Eukaryota > Metazoa > Chordata > Mammalia > Perissodactyla > Equidae > Equus > Equus caballus. The sequence goes on from NC_091686.1 coordinate 92,046,848, forward strand.
TTCTTAACCCAAGTCAGGGCCGCCTTCACTATTCCAAATTTTTTCTATGTAATTCGAAAAAGGTGTGGAGAAAAGATTGTCTTCAAATAACTCTAGATTCTCGACTTTGTAATCATGCACAAGTGGAAACCACATTTCATCTTCAAGGAACATTTTTTTAAAAGTATATTCAAAATAATAAATTTTCCATGGATACCGGTTTCCTCTTTCCAAGTTAGCATTTGGCCTAATTTATACAATAAATCTAATGGGCAAGTGAGCTCTCACGAATAGCACCTAGCACATTCTTGGCATCTAAAAAGAGTTAACACATTGCATATGCTGTTCATGTTCACAAAACAAGATATCAAGGAAAAAAAAACCACTGGGGGGGAGGTGAAGGCAGGGAGCATGGGAATGTAGAGGGCCACCAGTGTGGCTGTGAAAGATCTTCTCCTGCCCACTTGGGGTTTTGAAGGTGTATCCATGGGGCTGGAACCAAAGGGCAAAAATACTGAGACCCTATAAGGTGTTTTGGGCTTTGTTATTTCTACCACATTTAATTCTAGCAACCTAGCTCTAAGTGTGCCCACCTTAACAGAGGTGAAGAAAGATGATGTTTAAAATAAGTTTACTTAAGTTACTATTTAATGAGTAGAATTTCAGTTTGGGATGATGACAAAGTTCTGGAGATGGATCGTGGTGATGGTTGCACAGTAATGTCTCACGAAGATTTAATTTAATGTAATTGAATTGTACACTTAAAAATGGTGAAAATGGGGCCGGCCTGGCGGCACAGCAGTTAAGGTCACACGTTCCACTTCGGTGGCCAGGGGTTTGCCAGTTCGGATCCCAGATGCAGATGTGGCACTGCTTGTCAAGCCATGCTGTGGCAGGCGTCCCACATATAAAGTAGAGGAAGATGGGCACCGATGTTAGCTCCGGGCCAGTCTTCCTCAGCAAAAAGAGGAAGATTGGCAGCGGATGTTAGCTCAGGGCTAATCTTCCTCCAAAAAGAAAAAAATGGTTAAAATGGCAAATTTTATGTTATCTATATTTTACCACAAAAAAATAAATAAATAAATTCAGTAACTTCCCAAGGTTATACAGCGTGTTCATGAAAAAGCCAAGTCTGACTCAAAGCCCATACTCTCAAAAGTAATAAAGATGATTGTGATAATTATAAATAGCAGCAGCAGCTTCTTGAGGGCTTACTTTGTGTCAAACACTACTTTAAGCAATTTACGTATATTTACATACTTAATCCTCACAACAACGCTTTGAGGTAGGTACTATCGCTGTTTTCCAGACGAGAAAGTGAAGTACAGAAAGGTAACATAGCCTCCTCAAAGGCACACAGCTAATAAATGGTATAATCAGGAATCAAATCCAGGCAGTCTGACCCCAGAGCCCCTGCTATTTGCCACTTCACTGCCCTGCCTCCTGGTATATAAATTTACACAGCATATAAAGACATAAACCTCATTAGTTTCAAGATGATGCACAAATCAAAAATGTCAATAGGTTATAGATAATGTTTAGATGAGTTAATAAATGTCTGTTCACACCTAGTCTCCAAGGAGGATATTCTAAAGATGGCTTAAATATCACCTTCTAAAAGGTCCCATGTGTCTCTGGGCCACGCTCCCTCGGCATTGCCTGAACCACGACAGTAGTACCACGCATACTCAGCTTTGTATTATGGTTAGAACCTGTGACTTACTTCTCCATTATACCATGAGTTATGATGCATGAATTCATACTCATGTATGCCCCCACTATTTTAGGATTAGCACTATGGCTAGTACAATACTTGTCTTCACTAAGTTTTTCTTAATTCAGTTGGAATCGTTTAAATAATATTGTTACTATCTGTTCTTTAAAGGTTACTTCTGTAACCATCTGGTTCTGGAGTCTTTTTCAATGGTAACTCTTTAATTACCTTTCTAGTCTCTTCTAAGGTCATTGGTATTGTCAGGGTTTCCACTGCTCCTTGGAGTCAATTTTGATCATTTATATTTTGCTAAGGAATCATCCTTTTTTGCTGGTTTTCAAACCTCTTACCATAGGTTTGTTTATACAAATCTCAAAATGATTTCAATTTACCTTATATCTATTGTTTTGCTTTGTCTTTTCTTTTTCTTCGTCTTGTATTCTTTTGCTATCTTGTTTTTCCTTAAGTGGGCTTGCAAGGATTTATCTATTTTATTGGTCTTTCCAAAGAACTAGCTTTTGGATTTACTTATCTATTCTTCTATCCCTTTAATTTCAGCTCTTATCTTTATCAATTAACTCCCTTTTACTAGTTTTTTAGCTTTATTTTGTTCTTCTTTATTTCCTAAGCTGAGTAATAAGTGGCCCTATTTTTTTTAATTCCTTAATAAAGACTAAAACATTTCCTCTGAGTACAGCTTTCACTGTGCTTAGGTGTTTTAACAACAAAATGTTCTTTTTTCATTTCTTTCCCAGTAACTTTAACTTCCTCTTTGGTTTCTTTTTTGACCCCAGGGTTATCAAGGAGTGTATTTAATAATTTGCAAGTGGATAAGGTTTTTAAAATTGCCATCTTGCTTTTTCTTTCTATTCCCATTGCATCATAATCAGAGAGTATGCCGTACTAAATCTCTCTCCTTTCTTGGAGCTTTTGAAGTCTTTCGTTGTGGTCACGTCCATGATTCAGGGGGAGGGGGATGGCGTTAAATGTGCCATGGACTTTTATCTGTCTATTTTTATCTATTGACTATGATCTTTGAAAGTTAACATGAAATTCATTCACTTAACAATTGTTCTACAGGACACCTAGTATGATATGGTGAGAAAAAGCAGGAGATTTGGAATCTAAAAATCCTGTCTCCTCCCTAAATAGGCCTGGGTCTCAGTTACTTGATCTATAAAAAGCAAATCACGCTTACCTGCCTCACAACGTTACCAGTGAAAAAATTAAATGGGCCTGCTGTTGCTCTTCCTTCCTACGAAGCACCTTCCTGAAAGTTTGAGTTAGCTATTGAAACACTGCCCTTAAAAAGCAGCTCTCTGCAGCCCTGGTAGGCACCAGGAAAGCCTCCAAATGGAGACTGCTTCTCGTCAGGCACCTCAGACCACACAGTGTGGACACACGGCTGCATGTACGTTACACACGCCCTTGTATGTTACACATGCCCGAGAGGATACGAGAGAAAGACAGTCATCCCAAACCAAGTGTCCTTTGAAGCAGTTGAGTGTTTTAGTTTCCTTAAAACCGTGTGAGTGTGCGGTGGGGGGAGGAGCAGGAGGACGTGGAGCAATTTTGCTTTTATACTCAGCACTGCAGAGAATATTTTTGAAACTAAAGACTGATTGAGAAGGACATCAAAAGAGTTTGATTTGTTTGATGTTTGAACTTATATACACGATGCAGATAACTGCTGGATTAATGATGACCGTCTGTACACCAGATGGACTGTGCGGCTATGTCAAGACATCTGACTCAGCGCCATTTGAAAAAGCAGATTAAGGTAAAACCATCCTAACACAAATGACTCCCCCAGCTCGTGTACAAGGGTACAACATCCTATTGTTAGTTAGAATAATTCAGCAAACTACAATTAGCTTTTAAGACTTCTCCTGCCTGTGTCAATCCCACCGTGTGAGAATCAGAAGTGGCGATATAATTACCCCCAGTCAATTTCTGCGACTGGACAAGATGCAGGGCAGGCAATACGATGTGGGGAAAAGCCCTGACACTGAGAGGTATACAGTGGGGTAGAACATAGCAGTCGGCCTGCAGACTTACATAAGCATTTCAGATTCGATATTTCTAAAAGCAGCTTTTAATCTGAGAACGTTGACAAGCAAAAAGGAAAAAAAAAAATTAAGCATAACCCTATCCTCCCAAACATTCTTTTTTGTCCCACTAAAAAATATTTTATTTTTCTTTTGTTAGCTTTTATTTATAAGAAATACAAATGGCCAATAAATATGTGAGGGGAAATTTTACCTACTTAAGAAAAATTTTAATGCAAATTAAAACAACAGCATTAAAACAGTTTTACCCATCAGGTTGGCCAAAATGAAAACAAATGACGAGATCCCTTGCTGGGGAAGGTATGAAGTTGGCAGTGTCATGTTCAGCTAGCAACAGTGTAAATGAGTTCTATGCTATCTTTCAGAAGAGCCGTTTAGAAATAAGTGCCAAAAGCCTTAGGATTTTGCATTTCTTGGATTCAGCAAACCACCTTTTAGGAATCTGTTCTAAAGACACAAACATGGATCATTCACAAAGAGTTCTGTAAAAGAATGTCCACTGCAACATTGTTTAAAATGAAAATCTGGAAACGACATAAATGTTCAACAACAGGGGATTGCTTTAATAGAAATGCGGCATATACTTATGTTGGTGTATACTTATGTTAGGCATTAAAATGATGTGAAGAATCCATGCAGTTTAATTCTGAGGTCCAAATTACATAGATATTTAAAAAGATGACCATAAAAAAAATCGCTTGCAATTGAATTACTCAGAATAAGCATTGTTAGCATTAAGATGTATAATTTTTTAGGTGACTTGTCTATGCATATACATAATTTCTCCTCCCTTCCTAAAATTCTTTTGAGTATTTTGAATGGATGGTTTATTCATATAGCTAAAAAATACACAAAAGGGATTTCTGTGAAGATTTCCTCCTACTTCTGTCCTCCAGTCACCCAGATTCCCAAGGCAACTAATGTTTCCAGTTTCTTGTTATTTTTCCAGAAGTATTTTGTGTATATACAAATCTACATACATATGTTCTACATCCTCTTTCACCTTTTTTTAACCCAAAGTAAATATACCTTGGTTTTTAAGTTATTAGTATTACTAATCAATAGATAAAGAGTGTCATCATTCCTTTTTTTATGACTAAAAGGTATTCCACGGTATGAGTGGGCCAAAATAAAGGTAAACATATAATTTATTGCCCAAATTAAGACACTTTTGAAAGGGAAGGGGATGCTATTACTAATTACAGTAGATCAACAGGCATAAAATGGGACTGTCACAGGCAAACCTGGACGTATGGTTATCCTAACCATAAATAACCATAATTTATTAACCAATTCCCTTTTGATGGAACTTAGGTTATTTCTAATCATTTGCTGGAGCAAAAAACGCTGCAATAAAAAACTACATATGTGTCATTTCACACAAGAGGGAGTGCACCGCAGGATAGAATACTTAGCAGTGAAAGCGCCTAGTCAAAGGACATCTGCATTGTTTTTATTAGATAGATATTTCCAGATTGTCCTCCAAAAAGGTTGTAACTATTTTCATTTTTTTCTGAAATAACCAAGTATTGCTTTTATAATAAGATAAAATAAGTTACTTTTAAAATTAAAAATAATTTGAAAAATGTAGATTGAGAAAGTTTAAAGCATTCTTAATCATAAACACATACAGAAATACAAGACTGGAAATAATTAAATTTGAGCGTATCTGAACTATATAGAAGTTTCAAAAACAAACATATACCCTACGAGAAATGCTGCAAATGAACAGATGATTCAGTCCAAGGGTGAACGAAAAGCTCTTTGTAAATATCATGCTATTAATGTCATGTGCATCTCCTACCCTCCTTTGATTTTGTCTCTTACACATTCTTTTTGTCCAACTAGGCAAGCTAGTTTTCATTTGAAGTCGATAAGTGACAACAAATGGCTGACAGAAGCCTGTCCTTTTTTTTTTTTCTCCCAGACAATAAACAGTTTCAAAAAGGCAGTTCTCCTACTGAGTGGCAGCTATTGTAGGACCAATAGTATCTGTTACAGCTGCTGGATCTGAAGCCCACAAGTGGCAGGGAAATCTCTTGTGAGAGCCAACAGACTGGGAGTGTCTGCTAAAGTTGTGCCATCTCAAAACTGCAAGAGGCAAATACCCACCACCTCCAAGATAGACTCATTCCTGCTTCGTGTGTGTAAGCGCTGGGAGAAAAGCCACAGAGTCTTTCACAAAATGAAGCCCACACTTGCCAAAATACGTTTTAATAATCCCATCTATTCAGGCCTTAACCTTAAACATCTTCCTACTACTCATAAGACATTCCCAATATGAGCTTTATATTTACCATATAAATTTGTATGCCAAGAAGTTACAAGACCAAGTACAGAGTGTTCTCAAATGCAGGCGTGCTTTGGTAAGAATTTCATCTCCACATGATGAAACAGCATTGGGAAATTATTTCCAAAAGACTACACACCAAAATGAATACAGTTTTTAAATTTTCAACTTGTAATGAGTATGTGAAACCATAGCATAATGCTGGCGCATAATAAACACTTCCTGAATGATTGAATTTGGGGTGAGACAGACATTTACCTACTAAAACCACATCTGATGACATAATATAGACCTAACAGGCAAAACTGCACTTTCTCAATTGCAACATCATTAAAAATCAGAAATGTTAAAGAAATGCTAATACTGTCAGCGTCTTCACACTTAAAAGCACTAACAATAGCTACTAGTCCTGGAACAATCACGTTAGTCTTCTGTTGATAGACATTTAGGCTGTTTCTAATCTTCTGCTACTGCAAAATATGCTGCAATAAATAAGAGACTGTGTGTGTGTGTGTGTGTGTGTGTGTGTGTGTGTGTGTGTGATTTCACACAAGTGGGAATGCATCTGTAGGATAAAAAAATTAGAAGTAAAATTGTGCTAAGTATTTCAAAGACATTAGTCTTTTCATTCTCATAATAGCCCTACAAGGAGGGCTCAGGTGCCCCTAATTTATAGATGAGGAAATTAAAATGAAAGCTCAGAGTAGTGAAATGATTTCTCCACTGTCATACAGCCAGCAAGTCGTAGAGCTGGAGTTCAAACCTAATCTTAAATGCCCTGCTTATTCCACTCCCTTACATAGTCTCATAGACGTTTTCCCTTAAAGCCCAAAAGAAATAGCATAACAGAAAACTCAGACCACACCTGAAGTCTTGATAGCTTAAAGTCAACAAGCTAAAACAACCACAGGAGTGATGGTGAAGCAGATAGGTTTGAGGCCTGTACTCGTCTCCCAGTGATGGGTCTGGATCCTACAACACGAAGACACACCCTCATGGACACTAGTGAAATTCAGGATGGTCCTCCCACACACTCAACACATTTTGCCTTTTTAAGATATTCACTCAGAGACCCCTGCCCGATCTCACCTGCTACTGTACTTAAGATCTGCCTGGAATAAAGCAAGTTCAATGAAACCCCTGGTAATTCCTGCCTCCTGGGTTTGTTTTACAAAAAGAGGTCTATTTGGATAGTTTGACACAAATTCCCTCACAGATGGCATACAAGAGAGATTTGTCTTTTAATTATATTATACATGGGAGCTTACAGCAAAGGTCCAGGACCCAAAATTTTAAAAACAGTTCTTAGAGCTAATGACCCAAAAGCCATTAGCCTTTATAATTGAGTATCCTGCCTCAGGTACTCATAATATTTGACACATGCTAGGTGTAAATTAAACCTTTTTGAGGGGGACTTGATAATATGTCTCAAAAAACTTAAAAATGTAGGTTTTCTTGGATCTAGCAATTTTACTATGAATATTTGTTCTAAAAAATGGTCAGAAAAAAAGATTTATGTACACTCTTGTTCCTCACAAGTTTATTTACGGTAACTTAAAAAAAATGGAATCAACCCAAATGCTCAATAAAAGGAGTACACTTAAATAATTTATTGTATATCCACGTGAGGAAAAAACTATACAGCCATCAAAAGGGTATTTTCAAAGAATACTTAACAACACAGGGAGATTCTCATGATCAAGGACAAAAGAAAAGGAGAGACAGAAAACTGACGTGGAGTGTAACCTCAACCATGTCATTTGCATACATACACACGTACTGAGAAAAAACCAGAAGACTGTACCCTGGAATGCCAACAGTATGTGAACAGGCTGTTACGTGTCATTTTGTTTTCCCTTTCATATAGTTTTTGATTTTTATGTTTCTACAGTGATTGCATGTTTCAATTAAATCCAGAAAAAGATGACAAATGGTATTTTTTTTTAAAAGATTCTTTAAATTGATTGTTGATGCAGTTGATTTTCTCCGCCATGGGCCTTCTCCAGTTACAGCCAAGCCAATTAGACATGGACTATTCCTCTCTTGCTTTCTGCAGTCTGAGCAATTCACTGCTTATTGGGATCACCACTGGTGCGGAAAGAGAGAATGCGATAGTGAAACTCAAATCATCTTTTTGGTAGGAGAGACAGATTGCCATACGTTTATTTGGAGAGGATTTGAAGGTCCGACAACAGCTAAAGTTACCTAGAGATTTCCTTTATCTACATAACCCTGATGTAGAAATTGTTCCATTGCTGTACACAACCATATCTTGGTCTAAGGGAATAAGACCCTTTAAACTAAGAATTTCCATGAGGTCACTGAATGGCAGCAGCCCCTGTGAGATGCCTGCCTCCTCCTCCGTGAATGCTTTGGCCTGTCGCTTCCTTCAATTTCCTGATATCTCATAATTGGAAAGCCCTTAACCAACCCAAAATTCACTAACTAGGTCCTTCCCCACTTCTAAGCCAAAGTCCTATCTAACTGTCGAGATGCTGAAATCAAAACACAAAATCCACGTGGCAATATTCTGGTTATACACCTTCACAGATTCTAATTCCACTCATTTCTTCTGACCTTGCATTATTCCTTTCTGCATATTCTCTTCCTTGCTCATAAAAAAAATCTGTTTCCCGTTATTTTTCTTAACCATACTCACTTAAAATTTGCTGCTAAGAGCCTTGCTTTCTTTTGCCAGAATGTCTTATCTCACAGGGCCTTTTTATTTACTTCCTTGTCAAATTCCATTATCACTCAAACTCTGCTCTTAATTTTCCTCCAGGAATTAAGGGGTCTCATATTTTTTTTTTTTCCTTAAGTAAATTCCGGGATTGAAAAAGTTGTGAAATATGCAACCTTGGGCATTGAAATGTAGTATAAAACCGATTCCAGTGGTAATCTAAATCCAGGGTACTGTTAATTGTCAAATACTCTGTGACTCTAAACCCTAAAACTGTATGTCTATATAATTTATAATAATTTGAGTGGGGCATTTGCAAGTTTGCAAGGCAGTTGTCTTGCATCTGTAAAGATGTTGTTAATTATGTTACATTTTCAGATGGAGCCATGTTAGGAAAAGTTCAACAAAGCTGAACTCAGTTCAGCAGCTGAAGTTTCTCTCTTTCTCTCAAAGTCAGATCTCATACTCACTCTCTCCATTTGCTCCTATCCCTATCAGCAAACCAACTAATAAATATTCCTGAGAACTATCCCTTTCATCTTTCACTGATGCTTAGGAAGAAATCATCATAGATTAAAACATTACCAGGCTCAGTCCTATTACTAGTTTCCTATAAAGACAAGTATAAAGTATCCCTATATGAATTGCAGGTTCCTGTAAATATCTACTTGGAGTGGGGTGAATTTTTGAGGTGATAGGCTTTTCAACATCTCTTACATAAGCCCACACAGGAGCCATTTACTTAACCTTCCCGTAAGGCCAAGATCTCCTTTGGAGACCCACTATGAACCTTATAATTACCTGTAGTGATATCTTGGAAAATCCAGTGTTGCATTCCATGGTCAAATACATCCTACATCCAGCCCTCTTTCACCCTCAAAATGCACTAGCTCTTGGACCTCAGAACAAACTTCCAACCCCTTGATCACTCAATAGAACATGTTGGTTCCATTATCAATTCATGCTTTCCAAACTCAGCTGAGTCCTCACTGAGACCACAGTCCTTTTCCATTCCCGTCAGCAACCAATCCAACCTCCCACTTCTCTTTCCATGCTTTCTATGCAACACTCTTCCCACTTATTTTCAGCTTTCTTTGCCTGTTGCTGCACTGAGAACGCTGAGGCCCTCAAGAAGGACACTGTCAACACTCCATTCCTCATTTATACACCCCATGTTCACCTCCTTTCTCCTGGCCTGAGGACATAAGAAGTCTCTTCTTCCTTGTCAAGGTCATCTCTTCCTATCTTCCAAGACTTTAGCTATGCTACACTTTCTCCCATCTCTTCATCCTCTTTTTCTCACCAGTCTTCTTCTCCTTGTCTTTTAAACAGGATTGAAAAAGCGTTCCCACCCTCTAGAAAAGTCCTCCAAGGACTATGTGTTTCCCACAGGTTAACTCCCATTCTCTCCTCTCAGCTGTCATGCCCATAAGACTTGTTCCCAGTCTCATTCTTTATTTCTCTCCTCCTGTTTGATCCTCCTCACAACTGGACGTCAGTTCTCATCATCTCGTACAAATGTTCTTAAGGTCAACAACTACCCCCTACTTGCTAATTCAAGGAAGACGTTTTAGTTCTTACAATGGGCTAACTGTCTACCTGCATTTGACACAGTTCATTACTTTTTCTTCCTTGAGACATTCTTCTTCCCATTGATGCTATAATGCTCCATTTCCAATATTTCTATGCTCCCTTTTCTCAGTTTTCTTCCTGAGTTCCTCTTTCTCCCCTATTCCTTAAATGACAGTTTCCCCTGGTCACAAACTCTGGCTGATTACTCTTCTCAGTCTATTCTTCTACTGGGCAATGCCATTCATCCTTGTAGTTTTAACCTTTGCCTAAACATCTATGATTCTTGAATCCTTCTAGACTGTCCAGATCTACCTATAGGACATCTTTATGCCACAAAATGACCAGAGAATGGCCACTGTTATAGATGGTGCTGAAGGACAATTTCCTTCTCTCCTAGGTGGTTAGGTCCAAAATCATGATTCATTCTCTCTCCAAAATTAACACCTCTGCTTAAGTGTAAGTATGCAAACTGAAATAAATATGGGTTCATATCTGCTCCACTGCAACACTAATGCAAACCATACCACCTAAGAAAAAGAGGGCTGAAGGGAACAAAACCAAGGCTTAAACTTCAGATTCAACCACTCCTACTGAAACAATAGAATCTTTACAGCAATAAAGCAGAGACCACATATTTTGAGATCACTTACTTAAATCTCTTGTGAGACAAAGTTTTGTTAGAGTTATAACCAGAATGCCTCAGCTAAGAGTTTTGCTGTGGGACTATTGGTGAAAGCTTAGAATGGCTACTGAATTGTGAGTGCCACGTAGGCTTTCCATTTTCCAGTGTTCAAGCTGATGCAGCATATCTAATGTTCTCTTGGGGCCACAGAGTATGTTGTTAAGGGAACTGCTGCGTGTTACTGAGACACGCTGCGACACCCATACCTAATATCCCACACTGGGACCTGATGCCACATCGCCATTCTGCAAACACATGGCTAATGCTTTGTGACCTCGCCTGTGCTCCCAATCGTGATGCTGGGATGGCTGCCTTTTAGTCTCCTCTCTTCCTCACTGAAGCAAAATTCAGTCACAATAGCAAGAGAAACCCTAAATAGATTAAATAGCGTAGGGACTTTTATGCCTAAACCCTTTCCTGAAGATAAGACAGAAACAGACTTTGCTCTAATCAACAGGTTCTTTTTCAAAGGTGAATTTGATGCACAGCCAGAATGGGGAATCTGCTTTTGCTGGCATTTTCGGAGTCCTTATTATATACCATTGTCTCTGAAACTGTCCCCAGTTTTGAAGATAGCTCTGGACTTTACTACCTTGATATTCCATCTCTAGTAATCTGGGCATAGTACTCAGTAAGTACAATGTACTATAGCTAATGTATTCAGCCAGTGTAAAAAAAAAAAGTCCTAGATTTCAGGTGCACCTTATTTTATAATTTATTGTTGGGAGCAGAATCCCTTATTCTTTTGCTTCATGTTTCCAGGTATAGGGAGCTCCACCAGAATAATGTTCCTTGGGTTTTTCTTTTTGTTTTGGGGTTTTTTTTTTGCCTCCCTGCTCAATCTGAACACTGACTACAGGAGAAGAAACAGCATTTTCAGCCAAGCCTCTTCCTGAAGCTGCCGGCAAGAAGTGGGTTTTCTCTCCTACACCATACTGTGAGTTTACAGGAGCAGCTCCTGCAGAGGAGGCTTGCTCTGTGAGTTCTCCCCGGGGCAGGCTGGGCAAGTCTAGCTTAGCCAGGGATGAAAGAGTAGCCAGCACACTTGCCAGACCAAAGTCCCGGTGTTCAACCTAGCTCTTATCACTAAGAAAGTGAGCATTTTATCTTTATCTATCTAACTCCTGCATCCTTCAAGTAGGGTAATGGGTGACATGGCATTCATTATTAATCGTGAGAAACAAGACCAATTATTAACCAAGAGCTAAGCTGGTCTGGGTTTAGACCCAAATTCTTCCCTATCCCCTTGTGGGTAATTCCTTTAGTACAATCTTAAGAAGCACAAAATTGTTTTTTAAATTATGTAGAACATTTCTCTAATACATTCAGTGTGTATTTTCATTACACTCATATCTGGAAGGTCAACAGGATGAAAAACTGGAAATTCAAACACAAATAGACAAAAAGAGAAGAAAAATTTAGCGAGACTGCCAATGAGCAAAGATAGGCAGGGTAACTTGAACAGAGAAGTAAATAACATGTCTCAGAGACCTAGAATTTGGGAAAATACTTTTAAATGTTTATCTTTGCAATCAATTTCAAAGCCAAGCATCCTCTTTCGACAGTTCCTTATTACCCATAAGAAATACCAACGCCTAGGCTTGTAGCCTGGCTCTATTTTATGACAAAGAAGACAATCTATATTTGATTATATCCCACAACATCCATAGACATTTCATCAACATTCTGGCCCATTTTAGCAGCATCTTATTTTTCTTACTCAGTCTTTCTGAAGGAAAGCCAGAAGAAATAATCCATTTGAGCATATTTTTCTAGCATTGGTGTTTGAAGAAATTTAGATCCCAAAATAAGTAGAACATTATGTCACCACAGTTTTGAATACACAAACTCAGTGTTCACATGGGTCAAATTCCATGACACCCCATTCCAACGGACTGTGAAATTCTTCTTGTCCTACGATTCTGGTGCTTCAAATAGTGTGTAACATTAGCAGGCCCAAGGCTGGGTCTTGATGATCTTTTTTTAAAGATTATTTTTAGATTACATGATTTCTGTAAAGTGATAGAAAAGCTTTCTTTGTGGCAAGTCCATAATTTCACTACCATTTTTAGTTCTAAGTACTGGATCCTATTGACCATTTATTTTCAAATGCCATTTTACTGTCTATATTAAATAAATCTCAGAGCTTCAGATCTTAAGGACATTACCTATGAAGTGAAACAAACTTGTAATCATTTCTGATGCCACTTAATTATACAGTTTTTAAAAAGGGTTATGTATTACTACTGCACAGGGGTAGAAATATATCCAAAGGTACACATAGAAAGACCCGCGTTTTAACTGTGCTTTTCCCTCTTACTGGTGATACTAGGAAGCTATATAACCACTCTAAGTCCCAGGTTCCTCATCTGTAAAATGCAATAAAACCTACCTACCAGATTTTCCTGAGGAATAAATGAGATAATTCATGTACAGCACTTAACTCAATACCAACACTGAGTAGGTAGTCAAGAGTGTAGGCTCTGGAATTTAATTCTGGCTTATAACTGTAAGTTATAACTACTGTTCCTGCTACTGTTGAGCTTGTCATTATTATTATTGAATAAATGCTTCACTTATTCAGTTGAGAGCACAGAGAGGTAAGTAACTTCAGCACATACATATAGCAAGTGGCTGAGCCAGGGTCCAAACCTAGGCAAGCCTTACCCTTAATCTCAGTGTTCTCTCTTCTGCCTTCCTGTGCAATACCCATCAGTTCTGTATTGTGCCATGAAAGACCATTTGACAGAGCCTTTGGTAGTTCCCTGAACTTGGTAGAAGGAAGAACAGGTTTAGGAGCAGAGAAGTCTGAGTAAGTAGAAGGTTTTGCAACTATTCTGATGGGCAGTTTAGGGCACTTGTAAGAGCATTACTGGGTGGAATCAAAGAATCGTAGGATTGACAATGGTTGAGTTCTCACCAGGGAGCTGTCCAGCCTGAGCTTGAGAGGCTTCAGTGATGAACCGACTGATTTCTGATGCACTTCAGCCCATTTTTGTATAACTGTGAATGTGATAGAAAACTCTTTCTTATGTTGTGCCAGCATGTTGCTTCCAGTGATTTCTCCTCATTGGTTCTAATTCTACCTCCATGAAACTGCCTCCATGAAACATGCTCAGGCCCTCCTCCACCCAACTGTCCTTCAATATGTTGATATTTCCCCTTGTCTCCCCTCAGTATTCTCTTTCCCACACTCAAGGCCTCACAAATGCTTCCATCCCTCTGGCATGACCCTTAGCATCCTCTCCACTAGGGATCCCCACTTTAGTGGTTAAGAGTTCAGGGATGGAGTGAGACAGACATTGGTTTGAACACTGGCTCTGTCTTCCCTGTGACCTTGGACAAGTTTCCTTATCTATGAAACAGGAATAAGAATATCTATAAAATAAGCTAACATGAGGATTAAATAAGAAATTCCTAAGAACTTAGTGTCATGCCAGATACACAGTACATGTCCCCAAATGTTGGTTGCTCATAGTTGTTGTCATTAGCATGTTAGATGTTGTCAGAGTGTAGGGCACAAATTGGAATGTGACACACACTCTGGCCCAGAGTCAGGACAGCACAGCAGAGCTGGAAAGACACTGTGATTCCTAAGCTCCCACTACACACATCATAACTCATGTCCCAGAAATGAGAGCCAAAATGCCTGCTTCTCCCTATCTCAGTATGACTTATTTGGGATTTGGAAATCTAACTGTTTACCACTCTAAGCATACTAGTGGTAACAGATACACGGACCTCGTGGAATTCTTTTTAGTGAAAGACATAAAATCTAAGTGATATTTTTTTACTATGAGACAAAGGAAATTCTGAAAACCATAACACTCTGGAACAATGAAAACAGATATTAGATGATTACCAGCTTGAAAACAAAATTACAGAAGTAGCTAAATCCCTCCAGGGAGTTAAGTTACTTCTAACCTTCTTTCTTAAGATGTCAACCCATGATGGAGAGCAATCAAACCACTCTGCACAAACCAAGGAAATCTTGGCTCAGATGGCTGATGCTCACTTAGGGCAGAATGGTGACAACTTGAAAACAAAATCATGGCAAACTCGCAAAGCTTTTAGGCACTGACAACAGAGCACTGTCAAGTCACTTTCACCACTTACTCAAAATCTAATTTGGGGACATTCTTTATTCATATATTATTCTCTTATTTGTTTTTAATAGGAACAACTTACCCTTCAAGTAATTCACATTTCCCAAAGACTCAACGGCTTATAGTGAAAACTGCCCTCAGTCATGCTAACTCTATTGCAGTCACTGTGAAGTTTCAGAAATACATTAGTTTCTTTGAGGACAAAGTAGGGATCATCTCTCTCTTTGTGTTCCCCCACAGAACCTAGCACAGACTCTTAACCATATTACCTACTCAATAAACATTTTCTGAATAAATGTCACTGAATTGCAGAAAAGCAGGCCTTTATTTTTCATTATAATGACCTTGAGCAATAAGGCTTACATAAGAACCAGGAGTCCTCTCTATAGAAAGTTGGAAATAGTCTCCCTCTGCATTCTCTTCCTAGTTCTCACAGCAGAGCAAATAGGTGAGAGAAGCCTCTGGAGTCAGCCACCTGAGCCCTAATTCGAGGCCTTCCAGCTTGGGAAGTTACCTCACCTGTCTGGGGATAATAATATTATCTATAACTCTAAGGCTCGTTATGAGAAGTAACTGAAATAATCTATAAGTTACTTAAGGAGAGCTTTTGGCCCATAGTGAGCACACAGCATAATGTGAGCTATTATTTTATTATTTGCTAGTTGAAGGGCCAGGAGTAAGTCACTTAGCCACTGTGTTGCACCATGTCCTCATGGGCAAAGCAAAGAGTACAAACACAGTTCCGAAGGTCCTCCTGCTCTAGGATGCAATGAAGGGGATTGCTAAGGAGTCCAGCACTCCTGACCAAGAGGGAATCGATAGGAGGCCCATGATGGAAAAGTTTCCAATTGTTGGTCCAAGAATGAGGAAGCAAGCAAAACATAATGGTCTCCTGTTTTCATCTCTAACATACATACCTTAGGACTTAAGTAATAAAATCTGATCATACCTGGCTAGTAGGAGGAAAGCAGTTATGTCTTAAACCTGACTTTGAGGTGAGTGGTTTATAGAGAGGGAAGTTGGAGCACTGCTGTGCAAGGTTTTCACAAGCAGTGTTCACGCATTTTTGCAAAATGAGGGAGAGGGAGGTGCTGTTCTCCAAGCCATTGGCATAGTGGATTTCCCAGAATTTCTCAGTAAACTATACTGATTCAGGATAATGGAGAAAAGAAATTTGCTCTCTTTTTGGTATCTACCATTATGAGTAATTTAATGTTGCCTTTTGTATAGGAAAAATATTAAAATCCATCTGGAAATATCCAGGCTGGTTGCTTGAATTTGGGAGATACCCCCTTCACTTTACAAGCTATTTGTGGGGCCATGATTATGCACCAGATAGATCTCTAGAAGGGAATAACATACATGGAGTATGGACATCAGGATATTGGGGCTTAATGTGTGCCCACACAGTGCTGGCCATCTTATGAATATATCATCTTTTATCCATACAATGGTCCCTTGATTGCATTACCACTAAGTTTCACAGATTAAGGATACTTACTGTTGGCAACATATGTAACTTGCACACTGTCACACGTGGTGAGGTGGTGGCACTAAGATTTGACCCAAGGTCTATATAGTCCATAATTCATGCTACAAACCTTCAACTACTAAAGGTAGAAGATGAACCTTCCCAACTTAAACACACTGTTTGAAGTTTATAAGACAATCCTTTCCAGTGTTGCATTTGGCGAGGAGAAAAGATCGATCCTCATTAGAATTTGTGCTGCTCAATTTCAGCTAGTTAAGGATACTATAGAGGCAGTCTCCATGGCAGAGTGGTTAAGTTCACGTGCTCTACTCTGGCGGCCTGGGGTTCGTCAGTTCAGATCCTGGGCGTGGACCTACACACAGCTTCTCAGGCCATGCTGTGGCAGCATCCCACATAGAAGGGCCAATCAAGGAAGGAAGGAAGGAAGAAATTTGCCTTAAAAAAAAAAAAAGAATGCTATAACCCAGGAATTAAACCCCTTCATAACACTCTGTCAGTGTAATATCACTGCCCATGTCTTTTTGAAGATCTTTTCTATCAAATGTCTATCCCTTCTGGTAAAAGGGAAAGCAAGAAAACCCTCCAGTGACCCAGAGAGGGCAACATTTTCTCCCTGGAACAGATATTCAAATGTCTATCTAATAAGAAGGTAATTCCGTCAGACCCTTAGCCACACAGAAGAGATCGACACGTCTCCAGCTCTAGCCTGAACTTTCCCATTTTAAATCTGTCCATACCATCATCATGGCTACAGTGGAGTATGTAACAGTCCATCTATTAGGCCTAACAATCTTAAAGTTTGCTATGGATTTTGCTTTCTGATTGCTACAATTTATTTAAAGTCTAAATTAATTTCTTTTAGGACAGGATGACTGGATCCATGCTAATTTTCATGACAGGTCAAAAAATACTTCCTGTTTATTTGAGCATTTCACCAAAACTGTTACCCTACTATAATACTTTTTGACATTTCTCCTTTTCCTTTCAATTCTGGATAGGAACATTGCTGACTATTCTCTCTGACTTCTTTGAAAGCTACTGGGGAGGGGCCGGCCCCATGGCCGAGTGGTTAAGTTTGGTGCTCCACTTCGGTGGCCCAGGGTTTCACCAGCTCAGATCCTGGGCGTGGACATGGCACCACTCATCAGGCCACGCTGAGGCGGCGTCCCACATAGCACAACTAGAAGGACCCACAACTAAAAATATACAGCTATGTACTGGGGGGATTTGGGGAGAAAAAGGAAAAATAAAATCTTTAAAAAAAAAAAAAGCTACTGGGGACAAGAGAAAGCTAAAATAACCACTCAGAGAGCTTGACCCACCCTCAGTGTGTGGAAAAGAGAAAACTTCCCATATACCCAATCACTCAACCTGTGGTAAGATAAGAAAATTTTTAAAGGGAAGCAAAGAGTTTGTGGAAAGTTCTGAGTAAAAAGTGAGGAAGTGGCTTAGTAACCACTATGCAAAGTAGAAGGGAGATTTTAGGGCCTCTTTTTCAAAAGAAGTGAGACTCGACTCTGACTCTTTCATGCCCCAGGCCCAGCCATGGTACCAACAGCACCTGGAAAAGGCCACTCTGGCTACTTTTCCACGCTGCTCAAAGGCTCCCCACAGAAACAAAAGCAAAGTAAAACCCCAAACCCGCAAGCAATGATGACACTGCCTGTAAGAGAGGGTGAGACGTGCAGAAAATGTTTTATAATCAGAATTCTCTCCAGACAGAAGGTTTCTGAGAGGCCTTTGGGGAGATTTCTGAGGATTCTTAAATACCATTTCAAGCAAATGTTTACCAAAGCGCATGCTCTTGTGACATCCTTCTATTTCTTCACTGTATAATTAGGAGGCATAAAGAATAGAATTGCTGTCTACTTTTCTCATCCTACTATGCCTTTAATCTCTTCTTGATCAAATTCCTGGTAGTTTAGTTATTCAACATCAGTGGAAGTTTGGAAGACTATTCCCTTCTTTTTTTCCACGTGATGCTTGTTCCATATATTAATGCCCCAAAATAGGAATTTAAGATTAAGAGAGATTTAGAGAAATTTACAGACTAGTTTGTCATATAGGATAAAGCACACAAACTTCCCCTTGAAAACAATAAACAAGACTTGAAAGTCCCATATTTATTTATAGCCTTCTTCTCAAAACCACACACACAAGTGCAGTGACTATATATTCTAATTAGTTTATCTGTATTCTGCTCATGCATCGCCATGCTCAAAGAACTTTAAAATTTTCATCATCATTTACGAACAAGCCCTGACTCACCAAGATTTACAAAGCAATCAGAGGCAAAGTTAATTGGAATCTAGATTTTCTAACACTCACAGAAAAATTCATGCAGCTCTGAAGGAAAATACAGCCAAGGAAGCAAGACTAAATCTAAGTATGGCATTTCTAAACCAGAGAGAGACAGGAAAGGAGAATAATTTACAAGAGATTTAAATGTGTGTTAGGGCAGTATTGTTTCTTCTCCTTTCACTTTTAGCTCGGCCAGATTAAGCAATACAGGGTCAGAAAGAGCCTGGCGACTTCTACAGATCCAACTTACCACTTGGGTCTCCTCACAGATCTGAAATATTCTGGGGTGGAAAAGAGTCAAAATAGTTTTGTACCCAAACTCAGGAAAGATAGGATGAAGCTTAGGGAGAAGAAACTAGATTTGAGGAAGAGGAGGACCAAAGTTTTTGTTCATGTCTATACGCTTCAGAAGCCTTGACTTTTATCATTAACAGGGTGTTGCCTTCCACTGTGCCCTTATAATTATGTAAGGTAAATTACAGTCAGACCTGTGTGGCCTTGAAAGCCTTGGAAAGGAATTTGAAGTCTTTCAGTGTTGTACTGAAGGGGCAGGAGAGTAACATAATCCCCACTGAGTGACAGGAGCTTTGACAAGGGCCAGTAGAAACAGAAAGGAAGAGATGGATGTGAGAGAGAGGACTTCAGTAGAATTTATAGGACCTCGGGACGACTGCATGTAGGGGTGAGTGTTGGAAATGCCTTCAAGCATGATGGCTGAAAAGATGGTGTTGCCATTAAGGGAAATAAGTTATTATGAGAAATAAGGTATGCTGATGTAGGAACGAGTTGTGAGATTTGTCATATTTTTGACAGAATGAAATGGCGAAATTGTCAGAACACAGGAAATAAGGAGACAAAGCCCTGAAGAGAGGTTCGGAATGTCAATATAGACTTGGGAGTCCTTGGCATATGGATCTGGGGTCCTCATCATGTGGACAGTGTTTGAAATGAAAGGAGTAATGAGGACAGTAAAGGGAAAAGGAGGTAGAGAGAGGTGCAGAAACGACGAAGGACGACCTGAGGAAATGCCTGCATTGGGCTGGAGTAGAGGATATATAAAGGAAGTAAGAGAGAACTAGAAGCTGTAATGTTACAACATCAAGAGGAAAGACAATTTTAAGCAGAAATTATCAATGGTATCAATCATGTGGAAGGTAGCTGGTGATGTCTAGAGACTTAGAGAATGGGTTTAATCCAGTGGTAGGGGTGGAAGACAGTAAAGGGTTAAAACGTGAAGAGACGCTGAGGAAATGGATATGTAAATGTATGATGTAAATGTAGAATATGTTTGCAACGTTTGTCCCTGAAGAAGAGGATGGAGAAGATAGAAGTTAGAGGATGTAGCCAGGCTCAGGAAAGGGGAAGTTAAGAGTAAGAAGGGACTGAGTAGGTTTGTAGACTCAAGGCAAGGAGCTAGTGGTGAGGTGAGGGATGCAGAATGTGAGAAAGGTGGACTATAATAGTGAAGTCTGCTTCAGGAAGATTCTGGAAGAAAGGATCAAGACAGGATTGGAAAAAGGAAGAAAGGACACAGGCTTCAAGGAACATCTGAGATAGGAAGGAAACTGAAGGTGTTTCTCTAAGATGACTTGAAGCTGGATTTTCAATTTATTTTTATTATGTTTTAGTGTCAACAATTGCAAAAGTATTTTATTTAAAAATCTACTATTTTTAGAGGACTATATTTAAAAGACAAATTTTTTAAAATCCTGCCTTCCAGCACATATTGTCATAATCCTCCCTCTGCCCTGCAAAACTAACCTGCCAAATCAGACAAAAGATTTACTTTTCTTCAGCTACAAAGACTATGCTTTTCTTGGTTAACACAAAATAAACAACCACCCCAAAAATCCACCTGCATCTGACAAACCTAAATTTTTGCATTAGTAAATCAAATGTTTATCATAATTTTAGACGGTGAAGATATGTTTGTTAAAATAACTACTAAAAGTCAAAATCTAATAATTTTAACAAAGAAACACTACTTGCATTGACATTATATACAGAAAGCCTCCTCTTTACAGCATTTATAGCATTAATTCAATCATACATGAGGAAGAATTATGGCACTCACAGAAGACATTGATTGAAAACAGTCCCTTAATCCTGCAGAATTTACTGTCTCAAGAAGGAGAAACACGAACTCATCTTTCCTAAATACAATATGGCTGACACTATATAGAGAAGTGTACCAGGGCATGGGAGCCCACTCAAAAGTGCCTAATAGGAGGCTGCAGAAAGATGTGAGCTGGGTCTCTAAGGATGACTTCTGGTTTGCCTCTTGTCTGAAGAGGGAAAGGGCATGATGGGTAATGGCATTGGGTGCTGTGGGAAGTAGGGGTGAAGGGGCAGGAAATGGAGCTGGGAAAAGACTGTGGAAAAGAATATGGATTGTATCCTGCCAGGGAATGGAACCAATAAAGCAATTTAAATGGGAAGGAACATAATCAGAAATCACTGCCTAAATTGTTTCAAGCCATTCACTTAGTCAATGGCTCAACCAATACCTTCCTAAATCCTTTCCCCATTTTTTAGGGAATTCTCACAAGATCTAAGGCAGGACAGTGCTGTCTCATCCTGCCTCGTCAACTCTGAGAGACAAGTTTCGAAGTTCTTTTATTTTTTTTAATGTTGTTATTTGTTTTTTATGACTCTTGAGAGAAGGGTAAATGGTCTGAGAGTTGTCACCAAAGTGTCAAAGAGTGCCCTAAAAGCACATACTGTTTATGGGTGGCTTTTGTTTGGTCCAATGTGTATGTAGTAGCTATACTTAAAGCTGTAAATAAATTTGATGGCCAGGCACCATGAGGAGTCCCTGAGAAAGTCAAACTACCAGGTGGGTGTGTGTAGGCACCACGATTAGGCTAAGGATCTGCAACCCTTAAAACTTACTTGCTGGACATCAATTTTCAGGGGAGGTTGAGTTCAGCATGGGGAGGGTTAGACAAAGAGTATGTGTTGGTGCCACAAGCAGCTCTCCAGTATTCCTACTCAGCTCTCAAGCTCACAACTGAAGCCTCCACAAAATCCCCCCACAGACTGACTCACCTTCCCGAGAGTAGAGCTTAGAATCTCCCTGGGGGCTTTCATTTGCCACTCCATCTTCACTTGAAGGGGCTCATCTAAGGGTCCCTTCCAAGCACGCAGTGTCTGGAGAGAATTCTGCTAAATCAAGTTTTCCTCATCACCTTGAATTACCAGCAGTGTTTCAGCACCTTGGTGACTATAATTGTACTGGTTCTGCCCAGCAGGTCATATCTTATTAAGGATTCTGACCACCAATTTATTTATATACACACACATACATACTCACACACACACAGCAGCTATAAATCTTAAAATATATTTTTTAATGCCTTTGCTTGATTTAGGGCTACTTATTGAATGAAAAGGCACCAGTTTAAACTTCCTTGGATATCTTTTTAAAAAGACACCTGGGTTTTCCAAATCCTCTCTCCCAGACTCTTGTAAATTCTACATGCATGAGAGAGTGGAGCTGTATTTTTTTAATGTGCTATAAGCACACTAAATAGTACATGGGACTCCCATGTATAACTCTTTTTATAGGGCTTGGAACATCATTTTACATTTATCTTTGTTTTTATGACATTGTTGGTTGTGATGAATGCTCGACGCCTAGCCCTTATAAATGTAGGCAACTCCTCCATCCTCGTATTGTTGCTATGGAAACAATGAGAACCACTTTACAACAGCCCCCCTGACGATACAGTTTGCAACATTAGAGCACAAGGAAGGTCTGTGTTTGTTACCTGTCAAGATTGTCAAGCAATCACTAATCAGAGATATATGCCAACAATAGTCATTAATGATAGTCAAAATAAACAGAATTTCCACGTAGGATGGCTGCTTTTATAGAAGATAGGTTATACAAAGAAAGAGCTCTGTTAACCAAGTTGGATGATCGAAGCAAATCTTTGCCTTATTCAGGGGAGGTTTCCTGGAAAAAGTAGCTTCTAAGGGATTTTGTAGAATGTGTGAGTGATGTCATTTTATCTCGTAGAAACCTGATCTCTTAGTTCCAAGGAAACTCCCCAAATTGCTTCATTCAAAGGGTAATTCCCCAGTCTGTTCCCACCAAGATCACATATATGAGGGAAACCACATGGCAAAGGAGAAAATGCTCAGGCTTTGGGAGTCTGAGTTCAAAGTCAGATGGATTCAAATCCCATCTCAGCTGATACTTAAGGTACGGGACTTTACTTAATTTATCTGGGTCTCAGTTTCCTCAACTATAAATAGGGGTTGATAATATAACCTATCTCCTAGGCAGATTTCAAGCAATACATGTAAAGTGGTCCAAAGCCTGGACAGATCATGGGCACTCAAAAAGTGGTAGCTAATATTATCAGCCAGCTGATAGCAGAGTTAACGATTAAAAAGTGAAACCAGAATTTTGATACTGGCTGTTATCTCGGCTTGTTATGATATTTTCCCAATAGCTGCATGGCTAACTTGTTACTTTTTTCAGATCTTTGCTCAAATATTACCTTCTCAAGGAGGCCTACACTGACCATTCACTCACTCTATTTAACAGGACCTCCTATAGCCATTCCTCCCAACATTTTATGGTCACCCAACATAGAATGAAATTTTCTTATTTATTAGTTTTATTATTATTATCTTTTTCCCATTAGAATATAAGCCCCTCAAGGGCAGGAGTTTTGCCTGTTTTGCCCACTGAAGCATTTCCAGCACGTAGTAGATTCTTGATACTTGTTGAATAAATGAAAGAAGAACTTTGCTTAGGTTTGTTTTGCATTTGAATGTTGGCTCGGTTGAAAGGGGTAAAGCTTCCCCACAGTGCCCACATATCAGCTTCGGGGTGGGGGCAAGACCAAGTACACTGCTAGCTGGAGGCCCAGACCCAACGGAAGGCACTGAACTGGCACTGGCACAGGCATGCCAGGCAGTACGAGTGACAGAAAGCTTTGCTGAGATGGGCTTAAGCATTCACAACATGCTCCCTTGCCTAAAATCCTGCACACATTATGCCCACTAAGCCGCACAAGGGCAAGATGTTTGAGCTTTCCACGAAAACAGTGGGAAACTCTTGCTAAGTCAATGGCGTCATGAGTGTGATGTCTATCAAGTTTATAATGCTAACAGAAACCTGCTCTTTGAAATTTGTGAACAGTTTCCACATCCGCTAACTATTCATGCCTTTTTCAAGCAGATGTGTCAACATCTCACCAAAATATCAATCAAACGGCAGTGACTGGAATCTTAATCAACTACAGGAATTCTCAAGTAGAATGAAGAGGCTTCCACAGCAAAAAAGATGCTACAGAGTTGATAATGCCTTTCAATCCTGACTGCTAAGTCTTTAGCATCCATCCTACCCTGCTGCAATTAGAGCACAAATCCATAAAAGCAAGGACTATGTCAATATCTTGTTCCCTGCACAGTGCCTGGCACCTAATAGGCACACCATAAATATGTATCAAATGAATGAATGAACTTTGTTAACTCAATACATATTTCAAAGACCCTTTATGAAACCCAATTGACACAGTTCAAGGACTAGAGATTAAAGACAAAGATTTTGTTCAACAGGATGGATGAGACTTGGCAGCAGTATATATGGAAAAAGATCTGAGAGGTTTTGTTTTTCTCAAGCCTGACATGAGATGAGGGCCAACTGTGCAATTCATCTGCTAATAAGTTAATGCCATATGGGCCCAAATTAACAATTAATAGAAGCGATGTGTCCAGAGGATAAGAAATAATGGTTCCCCTGAATTTGTAACTGGTCAAACCACATCTGGAAAAGAGTTGTCCAGGTCTGGGTACACATTTTCAGAAAAATTCTGACATAAGGGTGAGTAGTCCAGGAACTAAGTCTCAGAGGTAATAGGGGAAGGAATTGGGTAGCAGGAGAACATGCTTAGGATAGCCACCTGGAGCGAGAAAGACAAGTGGAGCAGCACAGGATCACCCCTGTCACCTTGGCTGACAGCCAGGTCACCCCCCTAACATATGAGAGAGCCCCACCAACCTCAGCAGACCCACAAGGCTCATCATCCCAGATGTGTGAGCAATTAGACACTTGTTTTCCATCCCTGAGGTTTTGAGATTGTTTGTTACATAGCTTAACTGCAACAGTAGATAACTGATACAAAGAGAAATTGTGGAAGGTCTGTCATATATAAGAGGAAGCAAAAGAATCCTATTTCCTTACAGATGAGAATGGAAGAGTCGATTTAAATCCTTAGTGGTTCTCAAAAAGGAAACTTTTGCTCTTGGAAAATGGGAGCTTTATAAGGATTGGAGCTATTCATCAACTGAATAGACTTTACTGAAACTGAGCTTAGAAACCAGCAAAGCCAACCACCTCGCCACAGTGTTCACCAGGCCCAGGCTGGATCCGGCCTGCCCTTAGAGAGCTTGAGAACCCACTTAGGTCAGAGACCTTCTCTGTTTTGTTTTTTCATCCTTCCACATTTGGTATTCAATAAATATTTGTTAGAGCAAAATGAGTGGAAAATGGTAAGGCTGGCCCCCAGCCCCTGAATCCAAGAGGGTAAACTGTTGAAACTGAGTCTAAAAGCCACATAGATCTAACCAAATATTTAGAAAATACTTAGAAAAATATTTAGAAAAGCTATTTTCCAAGCTCCTGACAAAAGGAACGGGAAAAATAGAGAAGAGGCTGAGTGTCTAGGGGAGATAGAAGTAGAGTAAATTGAATATTTTGTGGCACAAAATTCTAAAATATTCATGGTTATACTTTTTACAGATTAGTGAGAAGCAGCCTAGGAGAACAAGCAGCAAGGAACAAGGAAAAGGCACTGATTCCAAGAGAACAAGAGATGGTAAGGAACGGCTTCAAGAGCAAGGTGATAGTATTTATAAACACATTGGGCCTTGCACTCACAATTCCAGCCTTCTGGAACTTTCTTCCTCTCAAGTGGATCCTAAGGCAGGCTTAGCAGTTGCCACGTTTTAAAGATTGGTACATGAGGATATAAGGGATAAGCCACATGGATAGAGGTCCCTGCCCCTTAGGGAGGACAGCTCTTCTTTTGACAGACTCTTCACACAGCTCATGAACACAGAGAAAGTATTCTCTCTGATTTAACAGGAGTCAGCAAACTTTTCTCTTAAAGATACATGATTTTAGGCTTTGTGGGCCATATGTAGCCAGAGATATTATGTGAAGATCTAGACACCTAAAAATGAATGAGCACGACTGTATTCCAACATAACTTTATTTACAGACACTGAAATTCTAATTTCACTTAATTTTCATGTGTTACAAAACATTCTTCTTTAAATTTTTTTCAACATTTTAAGACGTAAAAACCATTCTTAGTTTGCAGGCCACAAGAAAAGGGCAGCAGGCTGGTTTTGGCCCCCAGGCCCTAGTTTGCTGACCCCTGCTCTACATGAGCACTCTAATCTCACCTCACTTTTGTATCTCCTACTGCCCAACGCGGGCAAAATAGACGTCTCTGGAAGACTCTCAGCAGTGACCATTTTGATTTCATAAGGGCAACTTTTAATTTCATGATTCAGCTGCATAAAGAAAAGTAGAGGTTACTAGGGTTACTTTGTCCCAGGCAACTCTTTGAGGAAATTTCAAGGATCGAGTGCTGTATTGCATGGTCTCTGGTGAGCTTGGCAATACAAGGTACAGTTGTTATAAATATCCATGATTATGGAAGCTCAACTAGTCTCATGAACCCTGTAGACAGTGCTGGATGGATGAAAGACACATATTTCCCCCTATAGGTCAGCTGTATTCTTATCTAATTGTACAACTAACCTGACAATGACTTTAAAAATTTACTTCTCATCTCAAATGGTGTCAATTTCCTATCACAGAGGTAGAAAGATAGAAGAAACACTCTGAGTTTTTAGAATCAGAGTTAGTCTCCCACAGTAAGACTTATAAAAGGAATTTCTTTTAAACGCAGATGTTAAGAATAACCTCCTTTCTCAAAATAAGTTAATACAACTATGTCTCATGGAAGCAAAAACCTTTATAATTAATCATGTTTTCCTTTTTGTTGTGGCTGCCAGGAAACTCACAGTCAAGCTTGTACCCCAATTATAGAAATTAAATAAGGTCCTTTGGTTATACTGATATTTTCCATGGTTAAAGCTTTTGTATTTTCCCCCAGCAATATCTTTATTTTTCCTCAGGAACAGAATAAATTATGTTAGCAATATATTCATATTAAGGTAAGCCAAATGAAGAATTTCTTTTAAATATCCTCTTTTTCAAAATTGTCTTTCACTTTTCCATATGTTTCTGTTCTTTATCTGGCTGTTAGTTTTTTGTTGCCATGGCATTTAATATTTACACAAACAATAAAAAGTAACAATTCTTGCCCATTTTCTGTCAACTCTTAGTTAGAATTTCAGGCCAAGTGATATGTGATTGATTCCAACTCGATGCACCCAGAGATGGTGAGATGGGATGGCCTTGAGCCCTTTACTCCACATCATTTCGAAAGTGGAAGACTCATTTTTTTAATGCCTAGGAGAGTAAAATGAGATGAGGATATCAAATTATTTTTCCTCATCGATTCAGTCAACAGAAATTAACTGAGCACCCACTACATCAGACATACAATAAAAATTACGCAATTAGAATCAATATCAAGTTTTGAGTCTCACCTTCCTGTAAACAGGAAACAGGTTTTTAAACAGCAGAGTGAAGAACAGAGGACATAAGTCATTATAGCTGCATTAAGGATGCTGGGGGAGAAGCCTGCCATCTCTTACAATTTGGGTACATGGTGACATTTTATTAATTCAGATAGCATTATTTGGAATCTAAGACAAATGAGACAGGAACTAGATTAAACTATAAAATCTTACCAAATAAAAAGAATCTATTTGAAAATAAATAATGTGTTGATTACAAAGTGATTCGTACCTGTCTCTTCAAGTAAATCAGGCCTCTGACATGTTTAAAAAAAATCTCACCGCTTAAAAGCCCCTATCTTACATACTTACAAAAATCAAAAACAAAAACAAAAGTGTCCTTCTTTTTAAAATATACCATAACTGGGACCAGCCCCATGGCCGAGTGGTTAGGTTCTCATGCCCTGCTTCAGTGGCCCAGGGTTTCGCCAGTTCAGATCCTGGGCACGGACATGGCACTGCTCATCAGGCCATGCTAAGGCAGCATCTCACATAGCACAACCAGAGGCACTCACAACTAGAATATACAACTATGTACTGCGGGGCTTATTAGCGTACAATGAGCACTCAATTAATGCTAACTTATTGGAATAATGTCTGACATATTGTAGGTACTAAATAAGTGGTAGTTAATATTGCTAGGATGGAAAAGATGCTTAACATCACTACTCATTAGGGAAATGCAAATCAATACCATTTCACACCTGTTAGAATGGCTATTATCACAAAGACAAGAAATAACAAGTGTTGCTGAGTATGTGGAGAAAAGAGATCGCTTGTGCACTGTTGATGGGAATGTAAATTGGTGCGACCACTATAGAACACAGTATGGAGGTTGTTCAAAAAAATTAAAAGTAGAACTACCATATGATCCAGTAATCCCACTTCTGGGTATTTACTTCAAGAAAATGAAAACACTAACTCAAAAAGATATATGCACCCCTGTGTTCACTGCAGCATTATTTACAATAGCCAAGACATGGAAACAACCTAAGTGTTCACTAGTGGATAAATGGATAAAGGAAATGTGGTATATATACACAATGGAATATTATTCAGCCATAAAAAAGAGTGAAATCTTGCCATTTGTGACAATATGGGTGGAGCTTCAGGGTATTATGCTAAGTGAAATGTCAGAGAGAGACAAATATCATATGATCTCACTTATATGTGGAATTTTAAAAAAAAGCTCATAGATACAGAGAACAGATTGGTGGTTGCCAGAGGTGGGGAGTGGGGTTGGACGAAATGAGTGAAGGGAGTCAAAAGGTATAAACTTCCAGTTATAAAATATATAAGCCCTGAGGATGTAATGTACAGATTGGCGACTATAGTTAATAATACTGTACTGTTAACCAGACTTATTGTGGTGAGCATTTTGTAATCTATACAAATATCAAATCATTACGTTGGACACCTGAAACTAAATATAATGTTGTATCTCAGTTATACCTCAATAAAAATAAATAAATAAATAAGCCCCCCCCACCCCCCAAAAAAAAACTCAGTATGGGACAAAATGGGAAGGGACAGGGACCATAAGTCTTCACAGGTAAAGGTCTTAGGAATCATTCTGTCCTATCTTTCACCTGACAGATGGGAAAACGAAGGACCACAGCAACAGTAAGTGTACTGTCCAAAGCCCCTCAGCTCTGGGGGCCAAGTCTGATTGCAACCCAGGTCTTTGGGCTTCCAGTCCAGTGTTCTCGGCCTGAACCCACGCTGCATACTTAGTCTTCCTGCCTCCAGGGTGATGAGACTGTCTGGAAACCAGTTTTTCATGCCTATTCTCCAAAGGGAAAGAAATGGATGGGGATTTGGAGAGTAGAGCAAAGTGAGAGCAGCCACTGGCAAAGAGACAAAATTGAATACTGTTCCTAGATATGGAGTGTATCTGGAAGGCATCAGGATTTAATTTTTGGTGAAACCGGCCAAGGGTTTGTAGAATATAACCACGAGAAATAAGAATGGCTTTGGGGAATGAGAGACTGATCGGCTACACTTTTAGACAGGGCCAGTTGATGGAGTCATTAATCATATAAACAAGACAGCCCAATTTTTTAAATAAGAGAAAATTTACTAAGAGACTAAAGAGACTAACTTAGTAAGGTCTTTGGTGGCAGAGGGCAAAGAAATTCTTTGTAGGAGTTTCTCATTAACAGGTGTTTTCAAAACTGAGTTGAGTGGTGAAGTGATCATTGCTAAAATACTTTAAAGCTGGAGAGTATTCCGAGCGTTTAGTTCAACACCTTTTACAACAAGGAATAGAGACGGAAAGAGCAAGAGACTTGCTCACAGTGACTTGATTAGTTTAGTTTTAGGGCCTCATAGATAGGTTTATGGCTTAAAGTGCAAGCCTTAAACGAAGAGTAGAGATAAACAGGCAAAGGATAATGAATCGACACCATTGCAGGAGTCTCCACCACCATTCACCTGAGAGCTTATAAGATGCCAGACGAAACACTAAATTGATCCATATAACTTTATTCCTAACAAAATCAACGAGTTAGGTACTATCATTATGCCATTTACAGATAAGGAAATAGTGGTTTCAGGAAGGATGTGAGTGACATTACCACTGGCATCAGCACCATTACCATCACTCCCTTTTTCTGAGCACGTATCACACACCACAGAAACATACAGTTTTACCTGCATTCGCTCACTTAATCCTCACAATAGTGAGAAAGCTGAAGCTTACATTAAGGTTAAATAACTGGCCCAAGGTCACCTAGCTTGGAAGTGGCTAAGCCAGGAGATGTATCTGGGCCTCTGTAGTTAACGTATTCAAGAATAATAGGATTGGTGGTTGCCAGAAGTGGGGGTTGAGGAGTGGGCACAATGAGCGACGGTAGTCAAAAGGTACAAACTTCCTGTTATAAGATAAATAAGTCACACAGATATAACGTGCAGCATGGTGACTATAGTTAATAATACTGTATTGCATATTTGAAAGTTGCTAAGAGAGTAGATCTTAAAAGTGCTTCTAAGAAAAAAATTTTGTAACTATGTATGCTGACGGATTTTAACTAATTGTGGGGATCATTTCACAATCTATACAAATATCAAATCATTATATTGGCTATCTGAAATGAATATAATGTTGTATGTCAATTATACCTCAATAAAATAAAATGAAGAAAGAATACTAGGAAGGAGAAAGTGCAAAGAAAAATTCCATTTGCAAATCTTTGACTCTTCCAGTATTAAAGACCTAAGCTGACAGGGAGATATAAATATAGTGAAGACCTTAAGGAATTCCTCTGGATGGGGGGAGGGGAAACTCTTGGCTTTTCTGTGGCTAACAGAACATGGAGTTGACTAGAGAAGAATGGGGCTGACCCAGGACAGCAATTTTTGCTCCAATTATACTAAAGTTCACTACTACTTTAGTGCCATAATCTATCACAGGGGAAGCAATCCATTCATTGCCTGGAATGCCATGCTAAGTGGAACAGTAAATCAGGCAAGGAAAGGGTATGGTGAAAGGGTTGAAGGGGAGTAAGCATGAAGAAAGCTGAGAAATAAAAACAATCAACATATTGATTTCACTCCATGGACAGACAAGTGTAAGAGAACAACATAAAAAATCCCTGGGAGACGGTGTTTACCTTAAAAAATAGAGATAGGCGAGGGCTTCTTCCTGCTCTACATAGAACATAGGCTTCTAGGCACTGAAAATAATATATCACCAAATGTCAGCTTAGAAATCTAATGACAGCCTGGGAAACCTTGGTGAAGGAATAGATAGGTAAGCCAAGCAGGGATAATTTCTTATTTTTTATAAAGCATTCAGCCCATGGTTAATACTTTATGTTGGCCAATTGAGCCAACATAACAGTTGGGTCCTCTAATCTATGGCCAAAAAAATTAAAATGGCAAATAAATAGGAAATGAAATGGATGTTCTTGACTGAATGCATTATTTTGTCTTCTAACTGCTTAAGTACGTAAGCTCTGTGTTTATGTAACTTTTTGAGAAGTCAAACCCACAGCTTTTTTTAATGAATACTTTCTGATCAACCATAAGAGACTATCACTCACTCATTTATTGATTAAATAGCCATTTAACAAAACACAACGTAGCTCTAACACCCTACAACTCAAGTTGCAGCAGTCTCTTTTCAGGAATGTACATGACTAAAGGAGCCTTTGAACTATCCCAGGGAGGGAAAGTCAAAGCCATCAGTCAAGGTCAATGTTAAGTTTAGTGCCAGAAGACATGGTAGCTGCCCAATACCTCTTGCTATGATTTTCTTAGCAAAGCTCTTTGTTTTCCATTGCTGCTGCTGATTGCCCCTTATTTTCCACAGTAACTCTCCCTTCACATTGACAAACAGGAAAAAACCACTCAAGTTCTTTCTTACATAATGTGTTTTGTTTTTGTTTTTGTTGGTTTTTTTGTGTGTGTGTGTGGGAGATCCAGAACTCAAAGAGCCTTGATGCTTTTTATCAATTTCACTAAACATCAAGGGCAGGAAATAAATATATTTTTCTCTTCCGATTCAAATACAATACCCCTTTGTGAAGTTGCTGAGAAGCTAGAAATAGTAAATCTGGGAAAAATTTCAGGTGAGAGATATGCATCAAAATATTTCATTTTGCTAAAAATATCTCTAAGTTGGACTTAGCATTCCAACTCTCATCACACTGCAATTCAGGATGATGAATAAAATCTGTTTCACCTTTGTATCGGCAGTAACTCTCAGGTTATACAAAGGAGTAAAATAACCTGTGCTATGATGCTGAAGTCCCTGCAGGCATTTGGCAGTTCAGAGGAGTTGTTTTCAGGATGGAAACAAGAAAGACAGAAGAGGGAAGAAAGACCAATTCAAATTACTGTCTCTTTGTTACCTGGCAACTTGAGTTTGGATCAAGGACCCAAGAGATAACTTAGGCAAGTTGGGGAGTCCCACAAGGCTAAACCCATGACAGCAAAGTTTGCGTAGTCCTCATCAGCTGCTCCAGCACAGATAGATGAGGCTCCCTAGGAAGCATAACCATCCTAAGGGCAGTAGGGCTGATCCAGTGTCCAGAGACAAACCTGGTAGCAAAAGGAGATGTGTGTGGTCCAGGGTAGGCTCCACTGTTCGAGCCCCACAGTAGTGGAGACACATGAGAAAAGATACAAAGACAGACTCAGCCTTGGGGAGCAGGGTGAATGCAATGGAATAACTAGGTAAGAACTCAGCACCCAGCAGCTCCTGGGCTTTCTCTCCTCTGCTGGCTTCTCCCTGCCACCCCAGAGTCTCCCAATCCAAACGCTCCCCTCAACAGGAGCAGAAAATAGATGACAGCTAAGTTTCCTTCAAGTCCTGCCAAGAAAAACATTGCAAGGTTAAGGACACAAAAGCTTCAAATATCCTGCTACTGAGGTTCTTTTTTATAAGTTTCAGTATATACACACACCCAGAAGAAAACTCACTTTTAGTCAAAGGGTTCAAGAATGTTGACAGTCTTTCAAGGAGTCACTATGTTCTTAAACTCTTTCAACAGCTCTATTTGTTCTCAAAAGGATGATAGATTTCTTTAATAGCAGTGTATCTTTCAGCTAGCCCATTACAAGCCAAAGCATAACACAGAAAGTATCCAGCATAATCATGGGTTTGGAGCTGAGGAGGCTTGCGGGGCAAGGGTGGGGAGTCAGAAATACCAGGCCTAGAGTTCATCGTGTTACTGGCTGCAGGAAAGCATGCCCATGGGTGAAAACGTTGCATTTCAGATAAAAATCCAGAGGTAAACATCTGGAGAAGGAATATTTCCATGGCAGTCTTGACATGCCCCCTAAATCTGTCACCCATGCTGAAAAAACAACTTGGATCTGAGAAATGATGGGATGAGTGATCATTCATTTAAGATACAGTAACATCTTTCTACCGAGTGATAAAAACCTATCACAAAATAAATACACACCACATGCTCTTGATAAAAGTATGACACAGACACGCCTCTGTTTTTTTTTTTTATTTTTTATCAGAAATCTGGCCAAGACGTCAGGACTCCAGAGTATAGCACTGCTCTTGGGCTCAGAACCTGACAGGGGAGCTGAGACCTGCACAGAAAAACTAAGATGGTGACAACATTCCTTCACATGCTGTCCAATTAACTGTGTTCAGAATGCAGACAGAATGAGCACAGGGACACATTTCAGTCTACTGGACGGTATGCTAGCCTTCATCCCTGTGCTCAAAGAAAAGAAGAAAGCTTCATCTGGGGACAAAATGGACCTAAAGTTTAATTGTCATATATATTAAATCTGGCCTGTTGTCGTGTTTGAGTAAATTTGATGGAAAATCCAATTTTCTTAAATACAAGTTCTTTTAAGGACAAATCATTTTCTATGCAGTATCTCAAAGATGTCCCTAATACTACACTCAAATCTATTTCATATGTTTTTGTTCTTATGTTTAAATCTATAAACGTAGGTTAACATATTTCTATTAAAAATCATAAAATATATAATATGTATATTTATAGTAAAAGTTATATATCTTTAGCCAAGTTGGAATTCTGCGCCTTGAAGGACACCAGTTGTCTTAGGCTCAAATACTCCTCGCTGGAGAAGGAAGTGCTGACTCCACCCATAGAATTAATATCTGTGTCTCCCAGACACAGCGCCATGTGTTACTTTCTTCCCCACAAATCACAAATTTTATGCAATGAGCTTTTATCAAACCAACATATTATTTACCAAAAAACATGCTGGTGGTACCAAAGATAGGCCAGTTACTTATTTCTTGAAAGTCAACTGATTCCTTGACCATTATAACTTGTAATCAGTTTTGCCAGCATCGAAACAGATTAATTCTTTAGCAATAATGTGAGGAATATTTTATAATTTGTTTAGTTCTTATTTTCAATGCATTGGAGTTAATTAGTATAAGCAGCCTATAGGAAGTTTTTCTCTCTTACTGTTAATACCTGCACTGAAGTGAGACTGTCCTCTGGCTTCAGACAATACCTAGATCAGGCTTGCTGACAGTATAATAGAATGCAAGCTACTGTGATAGGATGATTTCTGGATACACCTGAAATATCAATGTGGCAATAAACCTTACAAATATTTGTTTTATGGGAATGGAAAAAGATAGAAACAAGGAAAATAGGTCAACCTCAGAAAATAGGCACATGGGCTTTTTAAGGGCAAAAACAAAAAATAAATAAAAGCCAGGAAACAAACAGATACTCAGTTGCTGACCAATCAGTTTTCCTTTCTTTCTTTTTTTCCTTTTTTTACAAGTCTACCTAAATCAATTTTTCTCTTAGGTATTTTTTTCTTCCTACAAATTTTTACTGCTAAATTCATATAATTAAATGTTTTAATCTTCAAGTGCTTTGGTTGAATAGTTTGAGAGCAGAAACCTCCTACCTCTAGTACCTTCTCAGGAAAAAAAACCAAACAGGGGCTGGCCCCACGGCATAGCGGTTAAATTCGCGTGCTCTGCTTCGGTGGCCCAGAGTTCGCAGGTTCACATCCTCAGGCACAGACCTACCACCACTCATCAAGCTAAGCTGCAGCAGCATCCCACATAAAATAGGGGAAGATAGGCACAGACGTTAGCTCAGTGACAATCTTCCTCAATCAAAAAGAGGAAGATTGACAACAGATGTTAGCTCAGGGCCAACCTTCTTCACAAAAAACAAACCAACCATATATATATATATACACACACACACACACATATCTATATCCATAGAATACAAATATATACATATCTATATACACCCATATAGATATATATATTCATATATATCCAAGAATTTCCTAAGTTTGTCCATATTCCTAAAAGCAAAATGTAGCAGCAGTAGCCTGGATGAACTCAATAAATTGGGAACTTCCAAGTCTGGTTAGTTATTCTGGGAGTGAAAAGTTGAAACAGAAATGAGGAAGATGAACTGAGAGTCTATCCAAAAATACTCCAGCAGAGTCAGGGCCAGGTGAAAATCCCAGGATGTGTAATAAGAGGCGAGGAAATCTGATGTGGTCAGAACTCCACTCTTGCACAGAGCAGCCAAGAAGAAGCCTGCAAGCACAGACCAATTCCTGACCACCGCTCATCTCACAATACGGCTGAGGTCAGGTTTTCAGATGTCTGCCCTAGGATCAGCTCTAGGAAGGGGAGGGAATCCTCAGTGACTTTTCAAGTTGGATCTTTCATGATATTTGCAGGGACCCGGCCAACAACAGCCAGGAGGCTGTTTACCGAAGTCTTTCTCCAGCACCACCCACAGAATGCTTGTGGAAATCCCTGCCAAAGCTTACATGGCAATCAAACAGAAGGGCCATGCAAAACATGCCCCAGTCATTTCACAAGCTCAATTTCTTCACAGATAGGGGTTGTGGAAGAAATGACTGCTTACAGAAAACAGAGACTCCAAGAATTAATCCAGCCACCAGGATGAAAGTAGAATAAAAAATTATTAATTATCCCATTCACAGTTCACACTGGTGACTTACCAGTTCTGGGCTATAAGACATCTAAAGATAAAACTGCCACATAAACAGATTGGCAAAGGTGAGTGAATGGTATAAAGGGCAGGTAGAGATCACTGTTGACGTTCTCCAAAGTCAAAAAAAAAGATATACCAAATTAAAATCTCAGAATGTTCTAC
Organism: Equus caballus; assembly: GCF_041296265.1. NCBI lineage: Eukaryota > Metazoa > Chordata > Mammalia > Perissodactyla > Equidae > Equus > Equus caballus. The sequence continues at coordinate 92,083,018 of NC_091686.1, forward strand.
AGACTGGCAAAACCAGATGGAGATCAGATCAGCCTCGTATTTCCAAGAGACGTGAGACTCCAGGCCCTGAAAAGGGCCAAACAGAAGCCCACCTGCCATGGCATACCAGGAGCTGACAGGAGAGGAGGACCTCAGAGAAATCCAGCCTTCTTCAGTCCACACTCTCAAAGCTGGGCTTTAGGACTCTTAGGTTCTAATGGGTCTTTCTTCACATCATTATAACAAAAGCTTTGGTTCTCTCATTTTTTTAATACTTACCTGTGCTCCTTTACGTTTCGGAGGCTGATTATACACATCACTGCTTTGGACTTCCTCCAGTTTCATAGGTCAATCCAATGGCCATGCCTACATATCTTTCACTGCCTTTATACTGTAGTAGAGTTGGGTTTTGTACGCCACTCCATACCCACACAACTCTCTCTACTCCTCACCCCTCACTCATTACTGAGAACTAAGTTTCAAAGCACCATCCTTTTAGGTCTACTCGACACACCTTTTTAACAAAGAAAAAGAAACAGAGCAGCGGTGTTCACTGAGCCAATGAATTCATGGTGCCCAACAGAGTCTAGACCGTAGCATCCATTAAAGTTATGACTATGACTACTTCAACAGTGAATGTCCAATGTTAGTTTAGTACCTGGCATGGAGTAGGAGCACAATAACTATTTGTTGAGAGATTAGAAGCAACCCGCTTATTTCTTAAATTCCATTTTATTCTTTTATTCTCATGTTATTCCTTGTACTGAACAAAGAAGAGCTTGTAAATCACTGAAATCATGGTTTAGGGGAATTACTGAACTCAAAAGACAGGATCAAAATCTCAAAAGTTCCCAAATCCATCCCAATAAACAATCCTCTTCCTTCTCTTCCTCCTCCTCCTCCTCCTCCTGCTGCTGCTTTTCCTCTCTTCACATCTTGAACCACATTACAGGAGAAATTCTAAGCTCTTTACCTATATCGGCTAATTTAACCTTCATGAAAACCATATAAGGTAGTTACTATATTATTGCCATTTTACAGACAAGGGAACAGAGGCCTCAGATGATTGAGCAACCTGCCAAAGAGCACACAGCTGAGAAGTTGTAAATCCAGGATGTGGACTTGGACCATCTGACTCCAGAACACCAGCTCCTAATCACTACACACACTGCCCCCTGAAGGATAGCTGTGAAGAAGGCTAATTGAGGGCTATGAGGAATGGCTTCCTGGCCATTCGTTCAATAAAATATATATCGAGTGCCTATTATATACCAGATGCTGAAAATACCCCCAACCACCATGGATGCTATTTCTATAGAGTCAACATTCCTGTTGCTTTCCTAGCTGCCATTTGCAACAGTGAGCATGCAGAATCCATTAGACAGGGCCATTCAGTAAGAACTGTTCTTTTTCCTTGTCTTTATCTTTTAAAATTCCTCATACAAAACAATCACCACTTCTCTCAGAATTACATGGGACTCTAGCAAGAGCCAGTGAGAATATGCAGCAGCCTGGAATGGCACAGATAGAGACCTCAAGAGAAAGAGGGAAACTAATAAAATGGGGTCTGGAAGTCCCTCTCTGCTCTATTATTAGATTGAGGAGATGTATTGGTTACTTTTCCATGCCTTGCTAAACAGTCAAAATGGCAAGCCATAGGGAGAGTGGTGTATTCTTGCCCCTTCTTCCCGCCCTTGGAAAGGTCTTCTAGGCTAGAAGAGTTACAGGTCACCCAGTCACCTTCTCACACTCACACAAAAGGCAGGAGAGCAGAGTGGCACGTACTCCCAGGCAGAGTTCCTGGATAAAAGGCAGGCTGCTGACGTGTGCAGCCTCCCTTCGCTCCGACCTTCACCTTGCACAGTACCCACCCACGCAGTGCAGAACAATCCCCTTCTCCTGGGGGCTGCTGAATCAGCCACGCAGGGAACAACCCGAAGTGAAGTTTCAGACTCCCAAGACATTTGGTTTATTCAGCACCACGAAGGAAATAGCAGTCGTTCGGTGAGGGAATAAAAATGAGGAGCTGGCTGAATAAAGGTGATAAAAATAGATTTTCCAACTCTACGAAGATGAATCATTTTTCTGTGGGGATTCGCTAGGCTCTGCTTCAGCTTGGTTTTCAACCCAGCCTCATAAATTTGACTAAGGAAAATTTCCTTCCCCTCGATAACCAGGGCCATGAAGTCTTCAGCATTCAGACAGGTCTGACAGGACTTTATTAGAGAATCGCCCAGAAAGAACCTCCATTCCTTCCCCAGCCTGCAGTAAATACTGACTTTGAAGGACAAGGGCTCAGTGGGCTGGGCTGGGAGATGCAGCCCTTGAACCCAGACTCACTGCCTCCTCATTCCCTCCCCAATTTTCTCCTCAATTCTTTCCTTCCTCATTTTAAGAAACAGAGATTTTTAGAAAGCAAAGGGAGGGAGGGGGTGGAAATGAGAGCACAATATGAGGGGGACTCAGGTGAAACAGCAGCTCAGATGCATGCAGTCACATTTACGTCATGACCCCACGTGCTGCTGAGGAACAGAGGACCGGTGGAATAAACCTTTCAGATGGAGCAGAGTTGCTTTTAATTCATACAATTCTTGAAGATTCTCTTTCTTTTGGCTAAATTAATGTGTCTATATGTCTTCCATGACATACCTCAAAAGAAAAAACAATGGTTTCCTTAGAGAATTCAAAAGGCTTAATTAAAAGCAACAGGTGGTAGAAATATCAGGGGACAAGGTGAACTCCATAGGAAAGTAATTTTGATATTATTTTAACCATACGACATAAGCGTATAAAAAGGAAGTTTTTTTTTTCTTTTAATCAAGTGTTAAACTCTAAATAGCTTCCTTCCTTCCCGTATGGACACCCATAAACATGTATTTTCTCTTAACGGATTGTACTTACCCCCACAAGTCCTCACATTCCGCCTTAAACTCCAGCATGCCCACACTGGGAGAAAGCTGGGGCATCTCTCCTTGTGTGCTCCAACAGTCAGCCCCAACAGAGCAGCTGAAACATTCCCTTACATTCCCATCCCCCAAACAGTCAGCACAGTAAACCCTGCTCTGCCCAAGGGCAGGCTGCAACAGCCTGAAATGCTGATGCAGTGAAAGGGAACTAACTGGAAGAGAGCGTGATGGCCACACCTATTGGGGAGGGAGGCGGAGAATTCTGCTCCCTCTGAAGAAGAGGAACAGAATCCCCAGGAGGTACAGTTGCCCCAGTGCAAGTCTGCAGGACAGCTTTGTGACAGCGGCTAGTGTCTAGTAGGCACCCAATCGTCTCAGCAAATCTGGATCTGGAAATAGGCACCTAGTAGGTGTCCCAAAAGAGGGACAAGAGTTCAAGTCCCAACTCTGGAACAAAGTAGTTGTATCACCCCAGGTAAGTCACTGTCTTCTGAGTCTCAGTTTCCTTGTGTGTAAAACAATGGGGTTTCAAAAATAAATCTCTAAATAGCTTCTAGTTCTGCAATTCTAAAGCTACCATAATAATCATGAACATAATCAGTAATAAGCACAGCTACAAACTGTTGAAAGCATACCATGTACCATCTACCATATTAGGTATTTTACATATGTCATCTCATTTAATCCAACAGTACTGGGATGAGATTTATCAAGCTCATTTTACAAATGAGGAAACTGGCTAGCTCACTCCATGAATCCCCATGAAAATAAAGGATCATCATATCCATTCAGTGTTTTGAATTTAAATGGAGGCATTTAATCTTTGTGCTTGAAATTGAGATGACATCTGAGAATGGAATTTCTGCACTGTTGGGTGATTAATGTGTTTACAATCCTTTGCTGGTATAATTCTGAGGTACTAGTATTTATGGTTATGGCCGTTCATGCTACTGAAAAACCCATTTCCCACCTGTTGTTTTTTATTAAACCTCCCTAAAGGACATGAAATATTTCTTTGTGCAGATTCTAAAAACGGGGATCCTGAAATACGTGAGCAGAAACCTCATGTGTGGATTTACCGCTTGGAAATTTCAAACGCTATAAAACATAGTCTTTACAACCAATTCATCATTTGTAAAAGTTTATTAGACTGATACGCCGACTGACTCACTGGTATCCTGTCATTTATTGATACCAATCCATCAAATGGTAGGCTGACATTTAATATTTATTAATAACTTCTGTATTTCTTTGCCTATTTTATAGTTTCCCTGCATTATGTTCTGTTTTATTACCTTCAAACATTCTATTTTCTTTAGCAAACTTTTCATTTCAGAATAGATTTTAGATTTACAGAAAATTTCAAAGATATTACAGGGAGGTCCAGTACAACTCACACCCTACATTTTATACCATTATGGTACATTGATCACAACTATTGAACAAACATTGGTATGCCACGATTAACTAAACTCCATGTTTTATTTGGATTTCATTAGTTTTTCTCTAATGCACTTTTTTTGTTCCAGGATCCCATCCAGGATATCACTTTATATTTAGACAGCATATCTCCTTAGCTTCCTCTGAACTTTTCCTTGTTTCTCAGACCCCTCTTGTTTTTGATGACCTTGACAGTTTTGAGGCGTACTGGTCAGGTATTTTGTACCTCAATTTGGGTTTCTCTGATATTCTTCTCATGGTTAGACTAGTGTAGTGGATCTGGGGAAGGAAAATCACTGAGGTGAAGTACCGTTCTCATAACATCATATCAATCATCTTTTTTTTCTTTAATAGGGAAAATATTCAAGTCAAATTAAATCTTTGAATAAAGTTAAATTTTAGAAAAGATAAATTAAATATCAAACAATTTACTCCCAAAGACAGTATTTTAATTGCGGAGAGAATAAAAAAAAAGAGAAACTACTTTTTGCAGCCATTGAGATGAGGGGAGACCTAAGATTCCAGCAGGAAGCCAGCTAATTACAAGAGAGGTGTCTAGCAAGTTCTTTTGAAATGCTTGCCAACACAAACTTCCTACAAAAACAATCTCAGATTAAGATACATTTTAAGAGAAGTTCTGTTTCAGCCTAGCATGATCTCACTCTGTCATACAATGCTTTCAGATATCTGGTGAACTTTTTTTCTGTTGTCAAACAAGAGAATTCCTACAGCCCTGGGTATGGAGTAGATGCTAAAAATTAGTTCCACAGAAATTTATTCGTTAGGTAAGCTATGACTATGAAAAAAAGCATTAAGACTTAGGCTGAAATATGTATTTCCTGCTATTATATATTCTTTCCTCACAGTTCCTAATTGAAGGTCTGTTCCTAAGGGAAAAAAGTGAGGAACTGATGTAATGTCACAAACTCTGCTAAACGCTGTTCAATGAAAGATAAGGGAGAACAAGTGGTTTCTTTCTTCAAAGAATGGCATTTTTTTTCAGGGACAGGAAGAGAAAAAAAAAACCTAGAAAAAAGTTTTACAGCACTGCTATATATAACCTTCCACCTCTGCAGAGACACAAAATAATTATGGAAACAAGCTTGGAAAAATAATCTGTGGTGCATGAGGAGGATATTAGACTTCAGCTAGCAAGTCTAGGCATTCATAACACATGTGAATAAGAATTTCAGTGCTTGGCTGGCTTGCCCACTGTTATGGGCTGAATTGTGCCCTCTCCCTGCAATTCATATGTTGAAGTCAGAACGCCCAGTAACTCAGAAATGTGACTGTATATGGAGAGAGGGTCTTTAAAACAGGTGGTCATGTTAAATGGGGTCTTCAGAGTGGGCTCTAATCCAACATGATCGGTGTCCTAAGAAAAGGAGATTAGGACACAGACACGCACACAGAGGGAAGACCATGGAAGACACTGAGGGAAGATGGCCATCTGCAAGTCAAGGAAAGAGGCCTCAGAAGAAACCAACCCTGCCACATCTTGATCTCAGACTCCAGAATTGTAAGAAAATAAATTTCTGTCCTTTAAGCCACCCAGTTTGTGGTAGTTTGGCATGGCAGCCCTAGTAAACTAACACACGTGCCTAGTACTAAGTGTGAGGGATCAAGGAGCAGAAGAGAGGCTAGAGGGTATGAGATAGGGCGGCTATTATATCTCAACGAATTGTCCATTACATGAAGATCTTCCTAAGTCACTATCTGTCATGACTTTCCTATCTAAGTGCAGTTGCTAATGATTCCTCCTGTAGTCTCAAGCTCCTTTTATCACCCTTCCTCCTCCCCCACGTCTTGGCTGATATGGATCAAACACTCCAAAGATAAGACTACAATTTGGGGGTGAAAAGCTTCAAAGCTTGTGGTTTTAGACAAAGAAATAATTTGTCTTCATATATACTTAAGCATAAGGATTTAACTTCAAAAATAATCCATTCATTAACCTAGTCCAATTTTTAATAACTTTTTCCATGAGTTTGAAACCAGCATTTCCAATTGTCTGCCAGACATCTGCACATGAATATCCCTTAGAGATAGCCAACTCAATATGTCCAAAAGAGAATTCATCTTTTCTCTTGGAACCCATTTCTCATCAACTGTTCCCATGATTCCTATTAACGGCATCACTATCCTCCAAGTTGCTCAAGTCTAACATGCAGATGTCATCTTCCTAAGATTATTTATCATATTTCATCAATTCTAAGATGTACAATTTTGGGTTTTTTACCTCTGAAATAAAGATGCATCTTTCCATTGCCGGTATCTTATTATTGTGTCATAATTTAATTGACAGCTTTTTAAAATATTATAGTTTTAAAAATGGTGTGTCTTATCATTGATGATATATTATATTCAGTAAAAAACATAGAAACACAAATCCTGTCTCCTCATCTCTATTCCCACTGCTTCTGCCAAGGTTTAGGTGTCCATCGTTCTCATTTCAACTGCTTGTCTCTTAATTGACATTTGTTGCTGGTCTCATCCCATAATCTTTCCACACAGCCACCAGAGTTATCTGGAACACAAGATTCCTTTGTTTTCAATGGCCCTTACTGCATACAAAATGAGTCCAAAGACCTCCAGATGGCATTTCTGGCCTCAACTTACTATTCCTGGTCCACTTTCCACAGCATTGATTTCTCTCAGGGACTCTGGGGCTCCAGCTCCAGCCATATGCAAATACTAGCCACTCCCAGATGAGACTCAGGTTCTAGTGACTCAGAGCCTTTCTCATTCCAGCCCCTGAGGCTAGAATGTCCCTTTCCCAAACTCCAATGGTCTTTACTATTTGTAGATACCTAGTTCAGATCCCACATTTTCCAAGATCCTTAATCTCAAATAGAAATTTCTTCCTTATTCTGCCTTGTATATTATATTTGATTAACATTTCACAGTCTACCTTTATTAGATCTTATTTGTATATTTGTCTCCTAAAAGGCGATCCTGTGAAAGGCAGGAATTATGTATTGAGTCAAGTAGATTTTCACTTGGGAAGCAAGAGAAAATATACCATCTCTTTTTAGTGCAACTGTGCAGAAGAAAACTGGGAAACAGATCTTAAATGTCATGCACAAGAGGTGGTCCAAGAAAAATCCTGTAACTATAAGGGACACATTTGCAGGAAAATAAGAAATCGATGCCCTGATTTCTCAATAGATTAACATAACCATTTCATTCACTGTGGTAGGCAGCTTCTGAATAGCTCCCAGTCCAGTGATCCCATCCTGCTGTATTCAGGTCCTTGTGTAATCTCTTCCCCTTGCGTGTGGGCTGGATCTAGTGACTTGCTTTTAATCAACAGAATATGGCAGAAATGATGAAATGTCACTTTCAAGATTAGGTTATAAAGGACTGTGACTTCCATCTTGTTTGTTCTCTCTCTTTCTGGCTCTTCTTTCTTCCTCACTCTGATGAAGCAAGCTGTCACATTGTGAGCTGTTCTATGTAGACAGGCCCACATGGCAAGGAACTGAGGATGGCTTTGGCCAACGTCCTAAAAGGAATTGAATCTTGCCAATACCAGATGAGTGAACTTAGAAGTAGATCTTTCCTTAGTCAAGTCTTGAAAATGACACTGGCCAATACCTTCATTGCAGCCTTGTGAGAGACTCTGAACCAGGAACCCAGTTAAGCCATGCTTGACCCACAGGAACAATGAGATAATAAACGTTGTTTGGGTTTTCTGTTTGTTTGTTTGTTTGTTTTTGAGGAAGATCAGCCCTGAGCTAACTGCTGCTAATCCTCCTCTTTTTGCTGAGGAAGGCTGGCCCTGAGCTAACATCCATGTCCATCTTCCTCCACTTTATATGTAGAACGCCTACCACAGCATGGCTGCCGCACAGTGCCATGTCTGCACCCGGGATTCGATCCGGGAACCCCAGGCCACCAAAGTGGAATGTGCACACATAACTGCTGTGCCACCGGGCGGCCCCAAAATCCGTCTTTCTTTTTTTTGTTTTTGTTTTTGTTTTGAGGAAGATTAGCCCTGAGCTAACTGCTACCAATCCTCCTCTTTTTGCTGAGGAAGGCTGGCCCTGAGCTAACATCCGTGCCCATCTTCCTCTACTTTATATGTGGGATGCATGGCTTGTCATGGCAGTGCCATGTCCACACCAGAGATCGGAACCGGCGAACCCCGGGCCACCGAAGCAGAACATGTGCACTTAACCACTGCGCCACAGGCTGGCCCCAATAAATGTGGTTTTAAGCCGCTAAGTTTTGGGGTAATTTCTTACACAGCAATTAATAACTTACCAAATAAGAAAATCAGAAGGCAGATGATAAACACAGGATGAGTGGGAAAGACAAAAAACTCCTATTGAGTCTTGCTAAGTACTCAAAAAAGATGTGCAAGAGGATTAACTCGTTGGTCTGATCCAAGCACACTGGTGAATAACCAAGAGCCAACCTGCTACAGTGGGCATCAGAATTCCCCTTCACCAGGTCCAACTCACTGTGGAGAATGGCTCTCACCAACAGACACACTTTTATCTTTGTGTTCACGATGTGGTCAAGTCTTTAGGTTTAGGTCATAAATTAGCCATAGTCTTGGTTCCTAGGAGTGATATATGTACTGGGAGATAAATCTAGAATGCCACCTTAGCTCAGGGAAAGCCTTTAATGCCTTTCTGAGATGTTTGGATTTTATTCCATAAGCAGTGGGCAGCCACATAAAGTTATTTGAGAAGATAAGGGACATGAGACAATCTGTGCTTTTAGAAGCTACCTATGGAAGCTGTTACAACTAGCAGCACACAATCCATATTGACTTGGGAGGGATAAGATAAACAAAGCACCCCCTAGGTTCATATTCCACCATTCAACTGAATGCGGGATTGAGCGTAGCAAAGACCTCATGTGTTTTGTTGTTTTTCCCTACAGTCTGTGCTTTTTTATGTCTAAACCTACGAAAATGCTAACCACCATCGCTACTTCGGCTCCACTTTGGCACCAAACTCCAGAGCAGCAAATTGAGCATTCCTTGTGTGTGTGGTGTGGGAACACAACTGAGGTTTCCCCACTGTGCCAGAGATGAGGATAAAAGAAAGTATGTCATTAAATTCAATTTTGGCTGAGATTCTTCACAGGGTCTATTCATTTCCCTGAGTGAAATGTACCTCCTTCACACAGAAAATTGCTCAGCTACCAGTTTCTACTTGTCCCCAAAGAAGAGCAAGACCACCTCCAGAGACCTCTGATCGTACCATGCGACTACCACAAAGAGCAGAATGTGGCAGGAAAAATATACTGGGTGAGAGTATTCCAAGTCTCTCCTCCTCCCCTGCCTAGGAAGGAGAATTCTGTGTCTGCCTCTTCCTGAGTCTTTGTTGTCCAGAATCAGAATCATGAGTGAAGCGGGAATTGAAAGGAGCTGAGTCTAGCTGGATTGATTTGAACTAGAAAAGGCTGAGGGTTAGTCATAGCAGAGGAAGGAGTAAAAAGCAAGAAAGACTCCCGGGAGCTAGCACAGTGTGAGTCTGGAAGATTTTAGGTATTTGGGAGTGGGGAGAGATTTGAGGCAAGCTGGCAAGAGTGAGATGTGATGTGTGTGTGTAAAGAAAAGAGAGAGAGAGAGAGAGAAGGGCATTTTAAGAACTTTTGCTGCATGGTTATGAATGGCACTATTCTATGACCTTTTTTTTGAAAGACTCCAGTCAAGATTTCTAATGTTCTCCTATTATTACTGGTTGTTGAACTCATGCTTCATTGACCATGGTGCTTAAGGTGTCTCCACATGGAGATTGATTTTATAGGGGTGATAGCAGAAATACTACATTTAAAGCGCCTTTTAAAATAGGCCACTGCTCCGATTTGGTGAAATTAATAGATCTGAAATGAGAGAGGTGAAAGTTGTCTTCTAAAAACATATGAGACATTCTTAGAGGGTGATGTCTCCAGATGTTTGGGTGTGTTGAGCTTCAGTGATGTATCGTAAAGCCTAATGGAGATAATGTATCACAGGGCAAAAGGCACAGATTCTGGTGTTAGACTAACCAAGGTCCAAATTTCAACTCTGCCTCTTATTTATGAAAAAGCTGGTAACTTACCTCTTTGTACCTTTGTTTCTTGAAATCTAGCAAAGGTACAGCAATAACTACATTGCATGGCAATTGTAAAGATTAAGGATAATCTAGCGCTGCACCTGGTACATGGTGGGGATCTAACAGGTGATGGTTATTATCATGGAAACTTACACCCCTGGCCTCTCTCTCTGCCTGCTCTGCCTCCTTCCCGGCCTAAAACGACAACTTTAACTGGAAGCAAAACAGAGGCAGAGGATAAAACTTGGACCAGCTTTTTCTGGGGAGGCCCATAAGATAAACTGTTGAAGGCAAGGTGAGTGCTCTAGAAATTCTAAAGGAAGTTGTAGAATATAAACCTAAATTATAAAACATTGATAAGGGTGAACTGAGGCATACAAGAGCTAATCTCCAGTTAGGATTTGTAGGAAACCACTCCTTGGCAGGTAGACACCCAAAACACCTGGGATTCAAATTTATTGCATTGTCATCTTCCTAAAATTATGAAGTTTGCATAAAGGCTTTTCACTCCTGCTACCCAGTTTTCAACAGTTTCTTATGTCTACCTTTTGTCCAATATTTTTAATCTTCTCGTAATGCGTAAATCTCTATTGCCTTTTCATCATTTCCCCTACTGTGACCTCCCTCAAACAATGAAACATCAACTGTTCTGGTATCAGTTTCATAAAATAAAGCAGATACTTTTTGAAAGCTTCCTAAAATCCAGAGTTTACGGAAACTTACATTTTTTATCCATTTCAGGAAGCTCAGCTCTAAGCATATTTGAAAACTTCTCTTTTGATTAAAGAAAAATACATCCTTTTTCTAAAGAATAAGTTTTTGAGCGGGTTAGAAGAACTAAACGGTAGGATAATTCTACCAGTTACATTCCTGCTGTATCCTACTGAACTTCAGCTAGAGTCAAATTTCCAGCATCCATTAGGCAAAGAGCCATTCCCTGAAATGAGCCCTTTCACAGAAGTTGGAAAGATATTTTGAAGGTATTGACCAAAAGGAAGAAAAAAAAGAGATGAACTAAAAAATTAAGTCTTTTGCTTCCCCTTCTTTCTTACAAGCGGTAAAATAATCTGTCATTTACACATGTTCCAGTTTCAACTGGGAACACTTGAGAGTGCCACAACCAAGGAGAAGGGTGGCCTGGGCCTGGAGGTCATGTCAGCTTTCACTATTTGTGTGATCTTGAGCAAATAATTCCCTTTATGGACCCACATGTCCTCATCTGTAAAATGAATATATCCAAGATGCCCTTCCAGCTGTAAGATGCTCTTTTTCTCAGATCACTTTTATCCTCGTGGATTCACACGCAAGATCAAGCAAATATTTCATGACTGCTCTAGGAAGGTTTAGCATCCGAGGGCAGAATCCCCAAATATCATCTATTTCCAATTATACTTCAAACGTGAACACACACACACACACACAACACACACAAACGGCCGTTACAATTAAAATTTGGGCAAGAAAAAGCTTAATCCCCAAATTCCTATTGTAAGCAAGGATTTCATATATTTGTGCCTCTTGCACAAAGTCTAATGTTTCTGAGATGAAACAATTTTGTTAGCATGATCTCTAATGACATTAAATCAAGTTTCAGGAAGTGGCTTGATTGTGCAATACTGACGAACTGGCAGACTCAAGGGCAGCGTTCTTAAAAGCCTTTGGTATGCCAAGACCTAAATTTGAGGTCTTTCTTTCTGGCAATAGCTAACAGTATCACTAACACCTAAAAAAGAATGCAAGCATCTGCAGGCAGTCACCACACGGCTTCATATGTCAGCAATCGTTACAGAAGAAACGCAGACCTAGATCCAGGGTCTTTGCATTCTTGCCAGGAAATGATTTTCAACTACTTTGTTTTAACACCTTCACCCCTGAATTCTTTGTAACCACATCTCAACTCAGGGGCTAAAATACACCTATTCATGCCTTTGTAAATCCACATGTGTTTATAATTTGGGATTGCTATGTGAAAACACACTTTTCTATTTATCTTCAAGTCAAGCAGCTGGGCCATCTTAATGGATTCTTCTCAACACCGCACCATTAAGACACATAGGCATGGGTTCCAGACACCCCCAGGCCACACTTCTCAGATCTCCATGGTCCCTGCTACTGAGGACTTCTTGATCAATAGATGGCCAGTAGCCTGTCAACCCCATGAAAAAGTACAAACCAACCTAGAAGTCTGTAGATGCTCTTGAGGAACTCTGCTCTTTCCTGATGTCACAAATATAGGAGGTAGAAAACGTCATGTGAAGAATACACTTACATAAAAGGCTGCATCTCCACTAACCCAAGATGGTCTCTGCTATCTTCAAGCATACTTGCTTATCTGAGGTCCCCTCTACCCCCTCAAAAAAGACAAGAAAACTAATGTCTTTTAATCCCCAATTTTTTATATTGTAAATTTTCAAGATTACCAAAAAGTTGCAAGAATACTTCCATGACCACTGTATACCCTTTATCTAGATCCAACATTTTGCCACATTTTTCTTCCTTCCTTCCTTCTTCCCTTCCTTCCTCCCTTCCCTCCTTTCTCTTTCTCTCTCTCTCTCCATGTGTGTCTGTATAAAAGTATACATTATATGCACAGCCAACTTCTTGCTCAACAATTTGAGGATTAGTTGTACACATCATGACACTTCATCTCTAAATTCTCCAGCTTATATACCTCCTAACGTCAAGAGTACTCCCCTATATACATAACTATTTGGGACAAGATAGTTTTCACATGAAGGAAATTCAACACTGAGAGAATATCATTACCTAATGTTCAATCCACACTCAAATTTCTCCAATTGTCCCAATAACATCTATTAGAGTTGCTCTTTCCCAATCAAGGATCACACATTTGGCTGTCATATCTCTTTGGTCACTTTTCATCTGTAACAGTTTTCTAGCCTTTTGGGAATGGGGAAGTGTCTTTAATGACACTGTGTTAAAGAATGCAGGACAGCTGTATTACAGCATGTTCCTCAGTTTGGACTTGTCTGATTGTTCCCTCAGAATTGGATTTAGGCTAAATATTTTGGCAGACATTCTATCAAGGTGATGCTGTGACTTCTTAGTGTGTCACTAGAACACCTTACATCATTTGTACCCATTATAGGCATTAGTAAGTTTGATCATGGCCAATCAACTGCTTAAAGCTACAATGTCAACATGAATACTAAACCATTCACATACCTTTAGTTTCAAATTGCTAACAACAATTATTCAAAATCTTACTCCCCAAAGCATATTTCAACACAGCTGTCTTTCGTCTCCCTAATGTATTAACTCATTTCTCCCAAACCAAGAGATGCTAACTATTCTAGAATAAAAGATCATATGGATCATAAATGTTAAGGCTTCACAAAGGAGGTGGTTTTGTATTGAGTCTTGACAAATAAACAGGATTTTGTCAAGAAGAGTAGCGGGAGAGTATTATATTCCTAAGAAGTAGCATGAGAAGAGGCATTATACATGAGAGTAAATAATGTTTGAGGAACTGTGAGTTGACTATGTAATCTAGGCAAGAGATGAGGAAAGCCTGCTCTTCACCTTGTCTAATGGCCAAGGAAATGCAGATAAGTAGACAGATTGGAGAAAGTTGCCAAAATTCCCTGATAGCTGAACTAGGGAAACTGTATGTCTATGATGCTTTTACTGACATTGGAAAATAGGCGGGCAGGAGTGGTCAATTAAGTATAATTTGAATACGTTAAGTTTGAGGTGCTGGTAGGACATCAGATGGAGCTGTCCAATAAACAAAACAAGAGGTCTGGAGTTCAGGAGAAAAAACTTGGAGAGAAATGATGATTTGGGTCAATGCTATAAAGAGCTGAAGTTATGAAGATAGACAAGAATATGAGCATAGAAAGGAAAGAGACAATAGATTTGAAGAGAGAACCCTGGAAGAACATTAGCAGAGTGGGGCGTGGGGAGAGAAGGGTGGCAGTTCTGTTTTTTGCCAGGACCCCAACTAGTGCACTGGTTTTTGGAACTGTTGATCCAAAGGTAACTGGAGGAGAGGAAAAGAGTTTGACTAGATTTGTAGATTGAGGAATCGTTAGTGAATGGGTTGTAATTATACTTGGAGAAGTATTTTTTGGACCAAAGATAATGCTGCTGTGTGTTTTTTCAATATCACAAGCAATTAACTCAATTCTGACACTATTTACCTGGAGATAGTGTCAGATCCCACAGGTTAAGGGCTTAGTCCCACAGACTGCCCCACTTCAGATGCCAATCACAAGTCCAGGTTGTCACCTGTGCTTCTCACCAACTGGCTATAAATCAGAGGTTTCCACAACCCCCCTTGGGTTTGATTAACTTGCTGGAGTGGCTCACAGAACTCAGTGAAACAGTCACTTATGTTTACTAGTTTATTATAACGGCTATTATAAAGGATAAAGATGAACAGCCAGATGAAAAGTACATAGAGCGAGGTGTGTGGGAAAAGACAGGGAGTTTCCATGCTCTTGAGGCACACCACTCTCCTCAAATCTCCATGGGTCCAGCAACCTGGAAGCCCTCCAACCCCGTCCTTTTGGGTTTTTATGGAGGCTTCATTACACAGGCATGATTGATTAAATGGAACTCAATCTCCAGCTCCCTCCTCCACCTGGAGGTTGAGGGGTAGGGCTGAAAGTTCCAACCCTCTAATCACCTGGTTGGTTTCCCTGGCAACCAGCCCCCAGCCTTGGGGCTTTCCAAAAGTCACTCACTAACATAAACTCGGGTGTGGTTGAAAGGGGCTTGTTATGAACAACAAGGCACTCCTTTATCCTTTACGGAACTGGATCTATTTCAGGAACCAATGAAAAAGACCAAATACTGTTACAAAGATGCTCCCATTGCTCGTATTACTTAGGAAATTCCAAGGGTTTTAGGAGCTCTATACCAGAAATTTAAAGATCAAATATATATTTCTTATTATAAAACACAATATCATAATAATACATTGATAAAGAAGATGTAAGTGATAAAGCATGAAGGTAAGTGGGGAAGTGATAGTTGGAAAAGGGCAAGAAAAAGGAAAAATGATGGAAAGGACAAAGTAGAAAGGAAATTCACATGAAAAAGGAAAGAGGAGGAATAAAAGTCAAGGATATAAAACGGAAGGAAAGCAACCAAGGCCCCCCCCCCCTTGTTTTCCTGAATCAAACTGCCTGCCTGCTCCAAAGTCGAGGAAATATTTAAAGAAGAATATTTGATCTATGATAAGAAATAATACAGAGGGCAATGCACATGTCCCAAACCCTTAATTTTACTAAAATTATTTCTGATTCACATTTTACATTAAGTTTTCAAAACCCTTCTCTCCTTAGGTTCTGGACTAGAGCTGCTTGCCTCTGTTCACAGGGATTTTACTGGGGCCTTTCTCTGCTTCATGCTTGCAAGTTTTGCTCCTGTAACATTAAATCCCAGAGCGCCGAGGTCAGGAGATGCCACAGGCTTGGGGCCAACAGATATTTGTCAGCATCGTTAAGACTATGGCATTAACATTTGGAAGAGATGGATTTAATAAAAAGTTTAAAAATAATATATGTATACATTAATATATACAAGGTATAATACACATACATAGATTACTTATTTTATAAAATTATTCTAATCAATTCCTTTCAAATTTACCTATCTCAACTTACTTGGCTACATGATTCTGACAAACAACTGAAAGGATTTTTAATGACTAATCACCAACTTACTACTAACTAGAATGGAAAATAAAATGCATCCACATAAATAATTTTTACAATTAAAAAAAATCTACTTGATTCCTTGCTGAAACCATGTACCTTATTACCATGACCCTCACAGTTCTCAAACACAGTTGATATTTTTTTGGTTACATCTAATTTCAATTTGTCATGGTGACATGCATAAGAAACCCTTTAACAACAATCAGTAAGGTCTACATAGGAGCCTGCCTAAACTCTTAACATTTTTCTAATTGTTTTCTGCAAAACCACATGCATTGAAGATTGTCACAATGCAAAGAGTGAGTGAGTTGTTACCAGGCCACATACATCCTCAGCCTTTGTGCACACACGTGTGTGCATGCACATGCATGTCTGTGTGTGTACGCACATGTACATGCCAAATTCCTTCCAGAACTAAGACATGTTTGTCTTCTTGGTCTTCCACCTTTTAGCCGTTTTTTTACACAAAAGGCAACATCAATTAAATAATTAAAATTAGTTGCCAAGAATTATGAAACATATCAATGCATGAAAAATATTCCTGCTTCTGACTATGTTAACATGTGTGTTTTATCTGTTTTAGTTGGGTCGGTTCAGAAGCGCACGGGCTTTGCTTAAACAATTCTCCAGATGATATTAGGACCACCTTTAGTGTCCATTATGTCTTTAGAAGAGTTGGCCTACAAATGTGGTATTTAAACACAAGTAGCTTTTTAAGATTGAAAACAGCAATTTATCACGAAAGTGCTGCTTGTTAATCATAAAATTCTTTCTTTCTACCTCCTCTCCCTTCCATTCCAGGGGAATGCAGCAAAAAAATGAAATGAGAAGACCATAATTATAATCACATTCCTCCCCTGGGGTCAACCTAATTATCAGCCTCTCACCCCAAAACAAATTTACCTCTTTAAGAATAAAGGTCCTTATCACTCATGGGAAAAATACAAACAAAGATTAAGATGCCATTTAGGCATAACTGCAATCTTTCATTTTTAAGTGACCTCTCAGTTTAATGGATTCAATGCGTTCTCATTCAAGTGGAATATATATTGCAGGAGAGAACTGTAATAAATGGCACTGTCATGACCCTTAGGTTAGAGAGAGGGAATATTGGAAAATAAATCTCAATTCTGGATACTCACCAATCCTGCAATGGGGGTAGGCAATCTATTGATCTTTTTAACAAGTCCTGGCTTTATAGCATTCAGCAACCTGTCATGAAAAAGGCAGAATGTCAAGTGAGACACAAAGCAAGATGGATCACACAAATCACCTTTATCCGGGGCTACAGTTAAAATGCTGAATAGGAAAAGCAGTGAATTTAAATCATGTAGTAAATCTCAATAATCTACAAGCCTTCATGCACACAAGTGAAGAGCTCTGCCAACATCAAGTTTGTCCATGGCAGGTAAAGTTTTAGAACTTGAAAATGCTGAGAGAGAAGAAAGGATGGAGACTGTAAGGGGCTTCAAGGGAAAGGACAAAGATGTGAGCTGGATCGAGGTTGGGAGGGAACTGTCTAGGATTGCAGCCAGGTATTACTACACCGGCAATGGACTTGTTCCCAATTCTCCTGGCCAAGGCAGGCGTCTCTCCAGGGATGCGTTAAGTTCAGAGACCAACATCTATCTTTACAAATAATTTGTCAAGACTAATTCTGCCCCTAGACCCTCTTGCTCTTTGAGGAGAGTGGCTCGTTAAATGTGGTTGAGCTTCACTTAAGAAAAGGAAGAATATGTTTAGCAAGAGGTTAACCAATCATGTCCTGAAGATTTTAAACAAGGTTGACCACAATTCCCTAGGTACAAAAGATATGTCAGCAAAACATTTTTGGGGTAAATGTTGAAATCACGTAAAAACGGTAATACAAGCAAGGGAATGCAAGAGAAACAACTATAGCTGCTTGTCTTCAGGAAATAGTTCAGAGCGAAAAGAAACAAGAAAGGCAATGTGCAAAACTGAAATAGGGCTGGCATCAGGGTGACATGGTGGGATGTAGCATCTGCAAACCAGGTTATTCACAAAGGAATAATTGAAGGTAAGGGGTTATACAACAGAAGCGTTTATTCCCATGTTCAGGAATTAGAGGAGAGGCAATCAGGCAACTTATCTTAGGGTACAATGCAAAGAGAAACTTAGGGCAGGAGTTTATTATAACTCAACCCATGGGCCAAATTTGGCCCAGTGTTTGTTTGTGTGAATAAAGTTTTACTGGAACACAGACACACCCATTCATTTACATATCGTCTACTGCTGCTTTTGTGCTACGACAGCAGACCTGAATAATTATGACACATATGGCCCACAAAGCATGTAATTTTCACTATTTGGCCCTTTACAGAAAAAGTTTGCCAGTTTGCCAACCATGATATAATTAATGCAATCCAAGATCATAGTAAATTCTGAAGAATCTATGCTTGATAGATGTCTACAAATCAGTAACAAAAAATTCTCTGAAATATTTTAATAATTAGTCTTGAATTCAGCCTATATTTGAGTTTGACACCACTATGTATTAACATATTTTAAAAATGTCCCTATAGTGGTTATGACAGGTAGGATATTCTGTTTTCGCACCAAGGATTAATTGCCTATTCTTGGTAACTTTTATTGCAATCCCAACATGCTGTCACCAAAGGTAACACCCGGGGTGACACGTGCCTACTTTTTAGCCCACCAAGAGCCAAGATGGCGCTGTTTTCATAAAACCACTTAGTTTTAACCATGAATTTAACCTTTTTAAAGACGTGCTTCTTCATAACTTATTTTGGAATTATTGGTCTTTCAAGTTGGAAGGCAGCTTGTTCACTCATCTCATTTTATAGTTTAGAAAATTGAGGCCTGATGATGAGGAAAGAGTAACTTCCCCAGAGCTGATTAGTGACACAGTTAGGCCTAGCACCCAAGTTTCCTGGATCAGCACAGTGTCTTGGTCAGGGTTAACATCTCATATCTTGTGGTTTAAAATAAACAAATACGATGTCTCCAAAGCAGTTTTTAAATGTGTGAAATTCTTAAGATAACATTACTTTTCTCACTAGTTCTTAATGATGTCATTTTAAATTGGACTTTTAAATAGTATTCGTGAACGGTTGTTGGAGAAGGTTATCAAGAGGACATGACCACTGGTTGACCTGCAAGCTGGACTTGAGCAATCAGAAGCTCCCCACCCCTCCCCTGTGCTTGAAATGTACATTCTGCCCACTGTTCCCATAGCTGGAACCCTTTCAAGGATGCAGCCTGGAGAGAGTAATGTGTTCCTGAGACCATCTGGACAGTATATGTGACTGAACCCAGTATAGGCCTCCATATAAACTTCTCAGACTCTGGTGGGTGGGGGTGGAGATGTACTCATCTTGTGGCCACCCAAGACAAGCCTTGTAAGTAAGTTCTCTTGCTTATTAAACCTGCCACCTACCATCTGGAATGGTCAGTCTCTTTCTCCAGTCTCTCCCTGCCCTCTGTGTACTGGGGCCAGGTTTGAATTTCACCCTGGGAACTCCAAAGGTTGCAAACCAACAACAGTGTTGACAATTCAAAAAGATACGCATGCAGTAAAACGTAAGCCTGGCTGTTACCCCCATCCCACAGGGCCCCAGACTCTTCCCTGAAGGTAACCTTAAAAACTTTCCCAAGAAAACGTATAAAGATGCATGAAATTAAAAAAAAAAGATGTAGCATGTAATATGCACTGTCCCTA
Organism: Equus caballus; assembly: GCF_041296265.1. Lineage (NCBI taxonomy): Eukaryota > Metazoa > Chordata > Mammalia > Perissodactyla > Equidae > Equus > Equus caballus. Next base: position 92,102,783 of record NC_091686.1, read on the forward strand.
CACCTTATTTTTCCACTTAAAAATGTATCTTGGAGGTTGAACAATTTAGCCTGGAGAGTGTGCCTTAAACCATGTGGACCTATGTCCTTTTTAGCACCTGTGGACTACAGACTGATATGGAGTTGGCGCGGGGCTGAGAGCATTGGCTCTGGAATTCAACTGACTGAATACAAAGCCAAGCTCAGCCACACACTAGGGGTGTTTCTTCGGGCAAGTCCGTTAACTTCAGTTTCCTCAGGTGTCATACAGAAATATAGTGGTAGCAATTGTACATGTGTCAATGAGACTTAAATATGACCAAAAATGCAAAAAGCTAGCACAGAGCCTGGTGCACGGTAAGTTTTTTATAAATATTTCTCCACATTTGTGTGTGAGTATTTATACTAATTGAATTCATAGCATTTTAGATCAAACACTTTTAGAATTTTCTAATGAAATAAAATACCATTGCTGTCAGATCCCCAAGCTTTGTTGCTAATTAGCCAAAGTAGAAAAAAATAATAAACACCCTACAAAAACATTCATAAATTTAAAATCCTCTTTTAGAGGCAGCTTTTTTGTCTTCTATATCTAAAAATTATATTAATATTTTTTTTAAATATTTTATTTTTCCTTTTTCTCCCCAAAGCCCCCCAGTACATAGTTGTATATTTTTAGTTGTGAGTCCTTCTAGTTGTGGCATGTGGGATGCCGCCTCAGTATGGCCTGATGCGCAGTGCCATGTCCGTGCCCAGGATCAGAACACGCGAAACCCTGGGCAACCGAAGCAGAGAGCACGAACTTCACCACTTGGCCACAGGGCCGGCCCCTAAAAATTGTATTAATATTTTTAGTAGTCACGGATCCACCAACTCCTCTTTGATATACATTTAGATCCTTAAACAGTCTTAAATATTTCATTATATTCATCCTTTGTGGAATTATACTTATATGGCAGAAATCTTTCCTGTCACATGACATTGTAAAAAAAAACAAACACAAGCACTATAATACTAGACCTTAATTAAAAGAGCAATCAGGAGCCGGCCTCATGGCCGAGTGGTTAAGTTTGCACGTTCCACTTCCACGGCCCAGGGTTTCACCGGTTCAGATCCTGGGCGCAGACATAGTACCACTTATCAGGCCATGCTGAGGCGGGGTCCCACATGCCACAACTAGAAGAACCCACAACTAAAATATGCAACTAAGTACTTGGGGGATTTGGGGAGAAAAAGCAGAAAAAAAAAAGGAAGAAGATTGGCAACAGTTGTTAGCTCAGGTGCCAATCTTCAAAAAAGAACAACCAAAAAAAACTATGATATCTGTCAAAATGTTTAACCACAAATTAAAAAATAAAAAGCCAAAGTGCTCTTAAATATTTGAAATATTTTCAAGACCAGGCAGCTGCATTTTTTTCATATAAACATTGCCCCAGGTCCATACACAGTTTACAGTACACAACAACAAAAGACAACATTGAATTCACATTGCAGAAAGGCCCAACATCTGCTTACCTTGTATTTTGCACTAAACTGACGACATTTTTTGTATATTTTAGGAATCAGATAAGTAGTTCAACAATAGGCTATGAGCAAGAGTCCAGGATATTCACTTGTAATTTTATTATAAACAACTGTTGCCCTCCTATGTAAATTAAAATATAAATATTTTCAATGAATACTTATTGATGACTATTGATTGCATTAAAGTGATGATGATGATGATATTTTATATTTATGAACCTTCTGAGATGCACTGTCCCCCAAATGTCCTTGTCCTGTAAAGAAGGGTCATGTATTCATTCCACCATTTTTATAGAAGAAAAGACTGAGCCCCAAACAGATGTGAAGACTTCCCCAGAGACATGCACAGAAAGTTCAGGGCTCAGCTGGGGGAGCCTTCTCGTCTTAAGCCAGTCATTTTATATCGCAACTTGATGCTTTAGAAAGTCCAGCTTCAGTACGTGTCATCAAAGCGCAACTTTAGAAAGAAGCCAAAAAACATAGAAAACAACCAAAACCAAAAACCCAAACAAACATTATATAAATACAATGGGAGAATATCAACACTAGGTGGGAATAAAAGGAAAGTGGAAGAAGGTGTCTGCTGGGAGATGGTCAAGTCTAAGAAACGTCAGATCCAAGTTTCGTCTATGGATGAAATACAACATCATCACAAGGAATTCCAGAGAAAAGGAGGCTGTCATTCACTTGCTGGCAACTCCCCACTCAGCAGAACCCCACAGCCATTTCCTACTGTGGTCTGTGATCCCCAAAACCTATAGCTAGAAGAAAAATTTGCCCTTTCCATCTGGTAACAGATTACCTTTGTCCTCATCTAAAGACATTTCTGGGAGATTGGCATAATTCTACACAACAAAAAAATTAAACATTCATACCATTCCATGTCTTCTACATTAAATATACCCACAAATACAGACAAAAATAAAGATACAAAATATCAAAGACATGAGAGCTAATTAAGAAGAACTGCTTTCAGAGATATATTTATGCAGCAATTATTTATCAAGTGTCTGCTGCACGTTGTGCACTACTCCAGGCCCAGGGAAGGCTGTAGAGAACAAGACAAGCGGAGGCTCTGCTCTAGGAACTTATCATCTTGGTACAGAGGAGCCTGCGGGGCAATGAGAGGAACAGAAAATAAACAAGTAAATAAACGAGAAGAAAATTTCAGATAGCACAGGCACTGGGAAGACGAGCATAGCAACAGGCCACGTGGGTGGTACTTTAATCGAGTGATAGAAGATTGCTCTGGGGAGCAAATATTTGAGAAAAAAATGGAATGATATCAAGGCTACTAACCAAGGAGAAATTGAAGACAAGACTTCCAAGCAGACTGAACAATTAATAGAAACACCTGGAGGCAGAAGTGGGCTTAGTATATTCAAGGGTCAATGTAGCCAAGCAGAGTAAACAGAAGGAGACATATGATATGAGAGCTAAGGGGTAAACAACATCCAGGCCCAGGGAAGGTGTCTAGATTTTTTTCTGAGTACAATGTGCTTAGAAGCACAACAGATTTTTAAGATGGAGACTGAGACGATCTGATTTATAATTTTAAAACATCATCAAAGCAAGTAGTATAAAAATAAATTTAGGTGGGCCAGCCCGGTGGCGCAGCGCTTAAGTGTGCGTGTTCCGCTTTGGTGGCCTGGGGTTTGCTGGTTTGGATCCCAGGTGGGGACGTGGCACTGCTTGGCGAGCCATGCTGTGGCAGGCATCCCACATATAAAATAGAGGAAGATGGGCACGGATGTTAGCTCAGGGCCAGTCATCCTCAGCAAAAAGCAGAGGATTGGTAGCAGTTAGCTCAAGGCTAATCTTCCTCAAAAAAATACAGACAAAAAAATAAAAATAAGAAGTAAATTTATGACTATATGTATACAAAAAAGGTTTGCTTATTGAAAATCATGGATATCAGATAGACAACAAAACATCACAAATAACTTACAACACTCAGCTCAGTGAAGAGGAAGGCGCAGTGATTTTGGAGTAAGTAGTTTAGGTTTTAACAGGTAAATCCAACTGCATTAGCTATGAGCTACTGGGAAGCCACTTGATCAGAATTTCAGTTTTCCTTTTAATAAAATGGCGATTTTGAAAACCTCACCTTCCATCTAGGATTATGGTGAGGAGCCAACAGGACAATGTGTGTTTCTAGCATTTGGTAAATGGAAACTTGCTTATGCACACTCATTTAGTATCCTGAGCATGTTCCTTTTTGCTAAGTAAGTGCAAATTATTTTAGTTTCAACTTTTCCATTAGCCAGCTGCCAAAGACTAAAATAAATTTTACTTATTTTCTTTTCCTGGCTACCTTTGGATAAAAATCTCACATAAATGAATCAAGTTAACATGTGTGTATAGCTTGCCTAATATATATATCAGTGAGAAATGACTAGAAACAGGAAGAAAAGTTATGATCTTGGATAATCCTCAATTATGAAAAAAGTTAATGATGTTGAAGGTAAGCAAAAATACATATGTTTCTCATACGACAGAATTTAAATGGTGTCTACTAAACTCTTATATTCTAAATCTAAAACATACTGTGACCTACTTCAAGTGAGCCTATATCTATCAAGCTTGCATGATGTTCTGGCCCAAAACTAAGTAAGGGGGATACAAAGGAAGACAGGGCAGACCCCAGGTCTCTCCCTCATGCGGCATGCTCAGTAACAGATTTAAAACCTACAGGAAGACCAGAACTGTGCACATATGTGGTCCATTTTCACACCACCTAATGCATGGCTATCTTGAGTTTTTGAGAAGGCGAATTAAAGACATGCTTTGCACACATTCTATGGAGTACAGTTTTTAAAAGATTAAAGATTAGATCCCTTAAAGAAACAATTGTTGAGACACCCAGGAATGATGTTGATGTTCTGATTCAACCACAGGCTATATTTTATAAGTCTTTGTAACACTTAATATCCAGCTTGTGGTGGTAGCCTTTCAATCACTGTTTAATGGTTATAAAATACAAACTGAAAAAATTTCTTTCAAGGCGTAAAACACTGAGAATACTGCTACAAAGGATACATTATAAGACCATCCAAACATTAGGAATCACACCAATAAGCAGTTTATTTGTTATTGGACTATAATAGAAACAAAAGGTAAAATTTTAAAAGGACCACAAAATTCAGCTTACTTTACAAGTCATTCAATTCAGAAATTCAAGTCTAATAATTACCCTAGAGTTTGGGGGACAGCAGAGAAGCTAACTAGACCTGGAACATAGGGTTGGGAAATTCATGGGAAATCATTTTATTCTTTGCAACAAGAGATTACATCACCATCTCATTTAGCTTGGTTTGTACAGCTGCAATAGGCAACTATGATCATAAAATTACCTACTTTGTGTCCCTTTTAATTTGGCTCAATAGTGTTTCTCTACGTGATTTCCTTGATCACTTTCCGGGTTTGACTATGTACCCTGGACGAAGGTGTATGCACTTTCATTTAATCTAACATGGCAACTGTTTTTGAACCTAAGCATGAGATCAATTTAACCTTGACCATTAACCTGTTACAGATGTCATTTCTAAAGCTTTCTTTTTAGAGTTGCCTTGGCAAAAGCAGGAAAGTTAATTAGGGGGCCAGGCCCGGGCCCAGTGGTTGGGTTCGTGCGCTCCGTTTCGGCGGCCCAGGGTTTTGCCTGTTCAGATCCTGGGCACGGACATGGCACCGCTCATCAGGCCATGCTGAGGCAGCATCCTACACAGCAGAGCCAGAAGGACCTACAACTAGAATATACAGCTGTGTATTGGGGGGGGTTGGGGGAGAATAAGAAGAAGAAAAAAAGAAGATTGGCAACAGATGTTAGCTCAGATGCCAATCTTTAAAAAAAAAACTTAATAAACCTTCTGAGGTCAAGAAAAATTGACTAAAATATGGGTAAAAGTGAAACCTGAACCAAAGGGGAGTCTTCTGTGAACAAAATAGTGATGGAATGCAAATTATCATCATTAATATCTACCAAATGTCTGTGGGGTGCTATGCATTGTCAAAAATGTGTGAAGTATAGGTCTGTTTAAGCCACTTGCCTTGAACATACCTAAAGAAGGGATCATAAGAGCTTTAGGTCTTTGTAGACTTAAAATGCCAAGAAATTGAGCTTGACTGTGAATTCTAGGGCTCGGCAGTGCTGTTATTATTCTAACACAGCTCCTGTAGCAGAGGCTGCTCACCAAACTCGTCTCCTTTCCCTCCTGGGCACACAGCTAGGCTATATTTCCCAGCGTCCTTTGCAATTTTCATACCACCTAATGTACGGCCATCTTGAATTTTTGAGAAGGTGAATTAAAGATATACAGAGCTACAGATATACAGAGTTCTGGCCAATGGAGTGTGGGCAGAGTAATATCTATCATACCCAGGCCTACCCATGAAACCTCGCCCAAGCAATTCTCCATTCTCTCTCTCTTCTCCCATTTACTAGTTAGATGTGAAGTCATGTGTTGAGGATGGAGTCTCTATTAGCTGGGGTTCCTGAACAACTGCCTGGAGCAGAGACATCTCCACCCTTAGTTACTGCCAAAATTGGGCTACGAGAGGGTGAGAAGTACATTTCCACTGTTTTAAACCACTGAGAGTGAGGAGTTTAGTAGTTCCAGCACCCAGCTTGACTTTATTACAGCTCTCCAGGAGGTCTTCTTCTAACAAAAAGGGACCCCACTTTGCCAACAAGTACCCAAGAAAATCCTGTCCTAAAATGCAAAATTAAATACCTGGGCACATCCCTTCCCCTGGGGCTTGCTGGGAAGGCAGTAGGACACTTGTAAACAAATGTCCTTGGATTCCTTTTGACTCATTTCAATCTCTCTCGCAATCCAACCGTTGCATGATCATTCTCACTATTTGGAAATTACAGAACTGTTGGATTAGAAGAGGCCTAAAAATCAGTAAAATAATCTAGATAAGGAAACTATCACCAGGTACATATATGAGGTCAGTTCCTAAGTGGTAGTGTTAGGATTACAAACTCGGGTTTCTACACTTGAGAAGAGGGCTTTCCTATGATGCTTTACTTCTTGCATTTCATTAACTAATCTCCAGCCATCAGTCTCTGCCATCTTCATCAATCTGTTCTCTGACCCAAACTGACTCCATCTAAACCCTGACTTTAGTTATGCTGCTTGCCTCCTCCAGTGACTTTCAGGCTTCTGAGTGCCCACAGGATGCCCTCCAAATGCACTCAACAGGCAATCAAGCTCCTTCACCCCCAAACTGCCTTTCCCACCATGCCTCCCACTCCGGGTCCTCCCCGCTTCTTGTGTTTGGTGCACAAGTTTAAGATGACACATGCGATCAATGAACCATGAAAGTTGGCAATATATGAATAGAATTTAGCATAACCAAATAAAATGGAGACTAAAGTTATTCTGACACAGGCAATGATATGTGTAATCATCATTGTGCTATGTAGTAATTATGTATAAATGATTATAATTAGTATTTCTTTTTGCACAGCTAAAACCCGGTCTTGCTGGGTTTACTGTCAGGAAGGTGGGAGAAAACTTGGAATGTGAAATTGCTGTGATGCGGCTCTGAAAGCTTCCATATCCAAACTTAAGTCAGATAAGCAGCCAGCTCCTTGCTCTCCATGTTCCTTCAGCAAGAAGTGCTCAGAACCAAGAATTCCAGGATTAGGACCCATAAAATTCCAAGAATAATAGGAGTCTCCAGAGACAGAAAGATCTGGGTTCAAATCCCAAAGCTGCAACTCACTGGGCAAGTTATTTAAGTATTTAACATCTATGAGTCTCAGTTTCCTCCTCTGTAAAATGGGGACAATAATACCTATTAGTCATGGCATGAGAGTGTGAATAGTGCATGTAATACACTTGGCACAGGCCTGGTGTATATTATGCACTTCCTATTGGTGGTCATTATTATCATCTCTTCCCCTCTAAGCAGGTTTCGACCCCAGCCCTGCCCACAGGTGGAAATCTGATATGTCAACTATTGGCTCACTTCTCCCAAGCAGCCTGCCTGTGGCTAAAGCTAGGGTGGGAGTTGGGAGAGATGAAAGGACAGAGTGAGGGAATGAGATAATGTTACTCGCTTTGGACGGCAGGCCTAAATGGGCATAGTCTCTAAAGCTGCAAATGGGAAGGAAGGAAGGGAGGATGCCAATAAAGCTAAGGCAGTAAGAAGCTCCAAGGATGGTCTCAGCTACAATGTCAAAGTCCAAGTCCTTCCAAGTCCTCTGGCCCTGCTTGCCCACCTAAATCAAGGCTGCTGTCTCCCCACTTCACTTGCCATCCTGAGGGTGACGAAGAAAAGCCAAGAGCTGAGGAGGCTCTTTGTTATCCTGGAAAGTGGGGGGTCAGCTCCGAATGTGGCTAGTTAGAATTCTGAATCGATTTCCTATTCATTCCACATTTTGTTATCGAACACCCCACACCGGATGCCGAGCTTGGTCCAGACCCTCTCAGGGGCTGAGTTCTACAGTGGGGCTGATACTAACTCAGATGTGGAAGGAGTTCCCTAAAACTTTGAGAAGAACATTAGTTCTATGGGGAAATAACTTCCAAGTCCTAAATGAGCGACTTGCAAAAGAACTTCGGAAACATAGGATGTACAAAGTAAGGTTGTCAACTAAGGAGGGACATAGGAAAACAAACGTAGGAAGCAATTCTGCTTCTCCTTGGGAAGCATGGCATTTTATTCAAATATTTGTGTTTGGTGCACAGCAGAAAGTAATCAAAAGTCTCCACTGCCAACAGATGTAATTTCCTAAAAAAGCAACCTAATCCCATTGCTCCTCTGTATAGAGACAATGCTGGCTGCCTCTTGCTCATTGGATGCTGTTGAAACTCCTTACATGCTATTTAAGGCCTTTTACAAACTGACCTGATACCTACTTTCATCTCCAGTCTGCCCCATTTCATCCTAGGCTTGAGCCACAATTCCTTCCCTGAGCATGCAAAGACCCTTCACAATGCTGAGCACTTTCACACAGCTTGCTGCTTCCTCTGTCTGACTTAACTTTCCCATAGGCTTTCCACCACCCCTTTGTGGCGTAGCAAACTCTTACTCATCCTTCAAACCCCAGCTTAAATGTTACCTCCTCTCTGAACCATTTCTTAGGTAGAGATTGCATCTCCCACCTCTAGGTCCCAACACTCTTTGTCTTCCCTATTTATTACACGTCACAGAAAGTGTCCAACTTTCCCACCAAGCAAAGGATTAGTCCTCTCTATAACCCCAGCTCTACTGTAAGGGCCAGTCCTTGGTAGGGCCCCAATTTGTGTTTGCTGAATAAATTGATAATGAAACGAGCAACAATTGCAAAGTCAGGGGAAAGCCCAAAACATCAGTTTTGAAACTGCAGTGGACTTTAGGTCCATTAACAATTTTGCAGCTGTTGTTGTTGTGGATTACATCTGAACTACTTTCTCAGCACCAAGACTAAAGTTGAGTTCAAACAACCATACCATACAAGGATTATGTGACAGGCTTCTAGTTCATTCCCACCAATTACTGTTACTTCATTAAGTTATTTTGGTCTATGGGACAGGGGGTTGGAAAGGAATGAGTGGAATCACCCTGTTCCTCTCTACAGGACAGTTGAGAGCTAGCTGCCCCCAAAGAAGGCATTAAAGTTTCTGGGTTCTTCTTTTGGATGTACCATGGGACACATAAACAGGAAAGGGGCTGGGGGAGGGGATACCATGGCACTTCCCCCAGGCAGCACACAAAATTCTACTTTATGTGCATGTAGCAGGAATACAAAATGAACTCTTAGTCAGAAGAATAGAGAATGTGTCCTTGAGGCCAGACGCTCTGGCAGGGAAGGAGTCAGACTACAAGGAAAGCCTTTTCATCTGTGGTGGAAAAGGAGCTTTATGTGAAGAAAATCTGCAGTATTTAAGAAATGAAGTCTCCTCATTTCCCCATTCCATTGCCTTTCTCTGTCTAATGTTATGTTTTCCGATATTAATAAACAAGCCTTTGATTTTAGTTTTGTGGTTTTCTTTAACTCTTTTTGGAAGTAGGTGGAATATAAATACAATCAATCTATAGCATATTCTCTTCAATGAAGTTTAAAATATTGACAGGACACTACAATATGATATTAGTACCTCTAGAAATGCACTAAGTGACATTTGGAATGAGTCTTCAAGAGGGCATTTTAAATATCTTGACATAAAATTTTAAATTCTGTAGTATACGTGTGTTTTAACATCTTGAGATATAATTCACATATGATTCACCACTGAAAATGTAGACTCCAATTCACAAGATTACACAACCGCTACTGCAAATTAATTTTAGTTTTCCTTTTCCCTAAAAGAAACCACACACCCATTAGCTTTAAATCCCCATGCCACCATATAAGCGTTCTTTAATATATTCTAGATACAAGTCCCTTCTCAGATATATAGTTTGCTAAGGTCATCCATATTTTCTCCCATTCTGTGAGATCCATTTTGAGTTAATACAACATGGTTTTAATACACATTTACTAATTAGTTATAAACGTTAATTTTTGAGTAGACTCCCTTCTCCCCAAATTTCTCCCATTCTCCCAAAACTTATTACATTCCTGTCATGTGCTGGCATCATTAGGCATGGAAAGATGAGTGAGTCACTGTCATTACATCAAGGAATTTATAATCTAATAGAAAGTTAAAACATACAACCTCATGAGTAGTGCCACGTGAAAGACAAATTACTTGCTCTAGGCAAAACCAGAATGCTTTTCAAACCAGAAACAAGAGAGAGAGCACTTGAAGTCAGAGTCATCATCTCAACCCCAGGATGTATGGTTGCCACCACTTTATATTCCACCTACTTCAAAATAGTGAATTCAGGCTGCAGCCAGGAGGACACCTTAGTGGAGGAAAAGGTGCCCAATGAGTGGATTTAGGATTTAAGGAGCTGGAAATGAACAGGGAAGTGCGCACCCCAAGTGGCTGGAATGAAATGTAGCAAAGAGATGGAGTGGGGAAGCACAAAGAGAATCACAGGAACAATCACGATTCTCTGTGGCCACTGCAAAGGGATGGTTCAGAGAAGTCAAATAGAAGCATTGCCCCCAGACCGTGAGGGACACCAGGGTCTAGGCAAAGGAACTCGAATCGTGTCCTATCTTGTGGGAAGGGATATGGGGCACGAGGAAGCCAGGTTTGGGAACGTTAGCCTCATGGCAGAGTCTACAGTGGCGTAAGGAAAAGCAGGCACTAATCACTGAGCAATAAAGTCTCAACTTTCTATTTGTCTTTTCATTCACTTTCTTCTTCCCCTTAATGTAGAGAGGGAAGTCTATTTCTGCATAGCTAACTTTTAAAAAAATCATTTATAAACTGGGTCCTTGGTGGGCTATTTAAGAAAAGGTCCTCTCCTGTGGATAGTCAAAGGAAACATTTAGAATGACACGCTCGAGGTAGGAATTTTGCACACTTCATTGAGGGAAGCCAGCCCACCCAGTCTGACAGCCCAGTAGAGACAATCAAAAAACAGATTATTAAGGAAATACAATTAGGGAGCTACTAAATCCTCTCAAACGTAAGCAAAGCCTAATCCAGCATGTAACCCCCAGGCAGGCAGTGGGATAGGCCAGTTTCTCCTCCACCACACAACAAGCCCATAAAAACATTTCTAGTGACAGGTTTAGTTAAATCAATTGATCATTCCAATAAGTGTATAATAAATTTGTTCAGGAGGAAAGAGATTAAGCCTGTGATTTAAGTGAGCAAAAGTTTAATATTTATTAAGGTACAGATGGATAGGGTGAAGGAAATAACCACATTTTGAGGGAAGTAGTTCCTGAATGATATTATACTAAAATAATTTTCAAACATTTTCTGGAAGCATCAAAACAAATTTTATAATTGCCCTACTTGGTCTAGGTCATGTGAAACTATGCATTAAGAAAAAAGAAGTGATGAAGTGACAAGGATTACGTATTTTTAAATGGACAAAATATTGGCAAAGATAGATGAGCTTGATAATGTGTCAAATGCACAATGTACAAATGCACACAAGAGTCCCCCTCCACCCCCAGGGACTCTTGTAATCGATGCTACAGCACAGTTTGAATGGGAACAGCAACACCCCCCACGCACACTGTGCTAAGAGTCCCTCTTTTGAACAGGAACAGGAACCAAGGTCTGTTTATTTGGTGAGGATTCAAGAAAAGACAACACTGGTAGTCCATTTTGCTCGTCACGAATCCCACAAATTCACCTTCCATGTTCTTCATCTGTGTTCATCTTTCCTAACAGAAGGCTGTTGAGGATACTCAGTTCTTGCCTAAGTCTCCACCTATGTCAGGCCAATCTTCAAACAAAAAGCAGCTTTTCACTGGAGATCTTTAAAAAAAAGAGTGGGTTGAAATGTCCTCACTTGAACTTAAAAGCTTAATGAGTCTTGGTGCCAAAGAGCTGGAGACAGGCCAAGTCAGTGAGGCCAATTGTGATTTGGCAGAAGGACAAGGGACAACCCTACACAGAAGGCCTATCAAATTCTTAACAGCCTGCGAAGGCCAAGATCGGTAAGGGCAAAAGAACCCAGGTTGCTGAGATTTGAGTGAGCATCTGGGTTAAAGAAAGAGCTCTAGACGGAGTTCAAAGATACACTGTGCTCTACCACCTTGGGTCTCCATCCAGTATCTGCAAAGTGGGGTGGGAAGATCTGATCCAGGATGTTCACCCATCACAGCTGCTGAAAGGATTAAATAAGAGATGGGCCTGTGCCATAAAAAAAGACAGTCTCATCGCATTCACAACAACATGGATGGACCTTGAGGATATTACATTAAGTGAAATAAGCCAGACAAAGATAAACACCATATGATTTCACTTATATGTGGAAGATAAACTAACACAGGGACAAAGAGAACAGTTTAGTGGTTTACCAGAGGGGAAGGGGATTGGGGTGTGGGCACAGGGGGTGAAGGGGCACATTTACATAGTGACTGACAAATAATAATGTACATCTGAAACTTCACAATGTTATAAACTATTATGACCTCCACAAAATAAAAGTAATAGCCAAAAAAATAAAAGAAATTTTAAAAAATAAATTAAAACAAAAAAAGAGATGGGTCTGTGAATACTGATCCAAACAATGGTCATTAGACGACACCAGTCTGGAATCGCCAACATCTGGGGTGACCACACATACATACATACATACATACATACATACATACATACAGTTAGCCAAGGATAGTCCCAGATGTGATTTGTTGTTCCAGCATCTCAGCTGGTTAACACCCCCTTTCACATTCAAAAGTGTCTTGTTTGAATGACAAATTATATGGTCACTCTGCTAATAAGCCATTGGGTCAGGCTAATCTCATTCCTTTTTCAATAGCTGAGGAAAATAGTGCATGTGTAGTTTATATTAGAAAAGGTCTCTAACAATAGCCTATTGAAATGATGCAAAAGTATGAGCCAGACCTAAAACAACTGGGTGGAATCATGATCAGTTGACTGGCAGTTCCCAGGCTATTAATTGACAATGGCCTCCAGCGTCTCCCTCTCCTTTTCTGAGGGCTTGCTCTAGCTGACCTGTGCTGGTGCCATGCAATACAGGTGACCTCCAGCTTCTTAAAAGTCTCCCTAGCTCCCTTGGTTTCCATGACACTGCACTTCCTGGGTTTCCTTCCATCTCTCTGAGAGCCCCTTCGTGAGCTTCTCTTTCTCTCACCCTGACCCAGGGTACAGACTTCCTCAAACTGAGACCTTGTTGTGCTACTCTTTTTTGCTGTGATCTTTTCCTCAGAGAGATTGTCATACATCAGAGATTAACCTTGATGTCCAATAATGGCTGGCAAATCCAATCTGAGTAAGTTAAATCCATTGTCTTACCCCAGTTTTAGGCCCTTGTCCTCAACAGCCAAAATAACTCTCCTCCTGGGTGGACTGTCTGTATCCCAAACTTATCCTGCCCGAACTGAAATCTTCACCATTCCCAACAAATAGAGGACCTTTTCCAGCTTGCATAAAGGGTCCCGCTCCACTCGTCATTAACAACTGAAACTCTGAAGTGACTTTTCAGTCCTTTCTTTCATTCATCTATACCCTATATCCTCCCAAGTCCTATTGATTTCTTCAAATTTCTTCTCATTTCCATTGCTCTCAAGATCAAACCCAAAACTCCTTCTACAGTTTACAAGGCTCTGTGCAATGCCTGCCTACTTCTCCTCTTCATCCACCCTCACCTCATACCGTTGTCCCCTGTGTTTTCTACATTTTGGCCAAATAAGTCTCCTTGAAATTCCTCAAATACATAGAGCTTCTATCTTAGAGATCGCAAACATGTTATTCTTTCAGCTAGAACACGTTTCCTCCCTACCTCCGTCTCCCTTCCCTCTTTTCTGGCTAACTTCTACTCTTCATTCAGGTTTTCACCTAAATGTCACTTCCTCAAGGGGACCTAAGGTTTATACCCCATATGGAGTTGGGATTTAGATTCCAGATCTGATCAGGGTGCCCCTGTTACATGATTTTATTGCACAGGGTACTAGTCTTTATAGTAACTTAACGCACTTGTAAGTGAGTTCTTAAAAGGGTAGTCTAAGGAAAGAAGAGAAGCCCTCCCTGCTGTCAGGCAGATCTCCGCTCTGTATGCCACACACAGCATACTCCTTCCTGCCTCAAAACCTTTCCTCCTGCTCTTGTCTCTGTACAGGGTCCCTTCTCTTTCCCTCAGCCTATTCTCATCTTAAGTAAAATTCACTTGATGTAATACCTCCCCCATAACTGTCTCCCAAACTACAACAATCTCCCCTTAATTAACTTCTTATTAAATCTTGGGGATTAAATCTTGGTTACTTTTGCATTTACTCAAATACACTGGTTTACACTGTAACAAATGCTTTGTGTGTGTATTCAATCTCCAAGCACATTATAAAACTCTTGAAGATCATGGATCAAGCCTCACATTCCCCTTTTATGCCCCTCGGTGCCTAATTTGGAGCTGTGCAGAGCAAGGTCGATAGCCAATGAGTCCCCCATGTGACAAAATGTCTCCATGCAAAGCCACGCCATCAACTCCCAATCTGTCCTAGAAGACTTGTACATATCTGTGGCACACCACATCTCATGCTGAAATCAGGACAAGAATCCAACACAAGCCCTCCTTCTTAGAACAAGCAGTTCATTCATCAGCGATGTGATATAAACAAGTGTTTGCCAACAGATGTCTTATCTTTAGAAAATTATTTCAGCAACATAGGAACTGAGACAAAAATCCACTAAGACATTCTTTGTTGGTCACTTATTTGGAGACGAACATACTCAGACTTTGCATTCCATGAAAATGTGTCTGCAAAACAAAACCCATAAGTTCACCTCTATGACTCCTAAGAAGACAGAGCTGTAACGGGGGGTCTCATACAAAAAGAATGCAGATACTTCCATCCTCTGATACTTCCATCTCCTAGTCTTCAGGGATGAGTTCCTTCTTTATGTCAAATTGTTTGTGTGTGTGTGTGAAGGAGAGGGAGGAGAAAAAGGGGAGGGAAAGAGAGAAGACAGGATAATATCGATGCTGACAGCTAAGATTGGGAGGAAGTCAAGGCCACTGATGATTAGGTAGCCTAAAGAACTCTTACTACTGGTCTCAGTTTATTCAATAGGTGTTTGTAACAGATGTATTATGTGCCAGACCAGTGTCCAGTAAGGGAAATCCAAAGATAAATAGACAAGATCTTCAAGAAGCTTTTGATGTGGTACAGGAAGCAGACGTGAGACAAAGCGGTGGAGCCCTGTGGTAAGTGCCAGCGTGGAGGTGGTACAGGTGCTTAGAAGCCAGAGAGGAACCCACTAATTCTGCCTGGAGGGTTCTGGAATAGCTTCCCAGAGAAAGAAACCACAACAGACTGGAGGGAGCGGGAGGAGATGACGTCATCACAGAGGTCAAGGTTACTATTTTCAAAACAATCACTCCAGGCCTCAAGCTCTGCCAGCCAAAGCTCATTATTCACAGATGATCAAGTTTGTAAGGGACCCAAATGTTCATGCCCAGTTTTTGATCATAGGCTAGGCAAGAGAAGCTAGAAAGTAAAATCCAATTCGTTCATCCTGTAGCTTGTTGGCAGCCCTGGGGAGAGAGCTGACGGGCGCACAGTGACACAGAGTTGCATTGACTATGTCATATTCATAATTGACTTTGGGCCTATTTCCAACAATAATAATGAGAACAGCTAGTGATCCAGAGTGCCAACCAAGCCCCAGACACTGCTGAGCGCTCTACAGTATGCTTTCGCTGGAAGCTCTCGGGGGCCTTCTGAGGGAGTAATTTCCCCATTTCATAGACACAGGGAGAAAAGTTAACATGTAAGTGCCTGCTAAGTTCCAAGCATGAAACAAAAAGTCTTATATGTATTATCAATTCATTTACTCCTCAGAACAATGCTATGAATTAGGTACAACTATATCTGTTTTTATAGATGAGGCAATTGAGGCCCAGGGAGGTTAGGTAACTGGACTAAAGGCATACAGGAGGCACATCTAAGGATTCGGACTGTCTACTAGGTTGAACCATATGAAATCACATTATCTGACTGTGTTTGGTCTACTAATACAACAATGTCATAGGCTTCAACCTAAAAGTTCCCAAATCCATTCGCTTTCCGCTTGCTCTCTCCTACAAGGATTTGAATTGGTTTTTGTTAAATATATATCTTTGGAGAGTAACAAAAAAGAAAGAAAAGGGGGTGGGGAGGATGAGAAATCAAACCAGAGAAGAAACGAGAGCATATACCCTGCAACTAGACACAATTATCATCATTTTGCCATACTTGCGTTACCTCTTTCTGCATGGGCCTCTTTTTTCCTGAACCATTTGCATCTAGTTGCTGGGTATATGGGTAATCCTTACATTATTCTCGTAACTTTTCCATAAATTTGAAATTTTTCAAAATAAAAAGTTGGGGTGGGGTCAGGGGGACTTGTAAGAAACTCCTGAGAAAACCTTTTGTAAAAAGTTTTTTGTTTTACCCAGATAGCATTTTTGCACTGCCCAAACTCAATTACTTAACTCTATGAGGGTAAACAATTTACCTTCAAAATTAATTCCATAGTCCCTATGCACTGGCCAACTCGTTTTGAAAGGACAAGATGGTAAACATTTTAGGCTCCGTGGACCACACACAAACCCTTATTTTATGTACAACCTTTAAAAAATGTAAAAACGATTCTTAGCAAGAAGGAAGGCCAGTACAAAAACAGGCCAAGAGCCATAATTTGCCAACTCCTGATATAGATGGAATTCCATAGGGTTCTATCTATATAATAAAGTCTTACTCAGGAAAACAAGTCAGAAACTTTCCTTCTGGAATTATTTCAAAACAGTCCGTCTGATCTGGGGGCAGGAAGCAGAATCAGGCATCAGCCACTCCATACTGGGAGCGGCCTCCTCAGCGAATGGTTCTTTGCAGACTTCCTTTTAAACCCTGAAGTCCTCAAGGAAAAGTCGCAGTATTCGATTAACATTTCTAACAGCATGACACTTGTCACACATTTGCAGCTATGTCACACTTTGACCCCAGACCTTTGATTTCATGCTCAGTGGAGGGCTCATATCATTTGAGCATTTAACCTCCAAAAACTTCAACTACACATACTTGGCAAAAACAACAGAGGAAGAGAGATGATTATAGCAAAAACACATCTACTACAATTCTACTTGGCACATGCCCTCTATTTTATACTTGCTATTACTGTAAGTTATACATTTATGCATAAGTATTACCGTATACAGGGGGTGCACATATGTGAAGCCATATGTATTGCACTTCACAGGCGAAGTAAAAGCTCCTTGGGTGATCTTGAGGCTACTCGATTTCCATCTTATCTGCTGCCTTTAGGTGCCAGTCTTTTCTCTCCTCTGCTCTGCAGGCTTTAGCACAGGCCCACCACTTAATTTGTCTCCATCCAGTTTTGACAGATCTCCCTAAGAAAACTGAAACCCCTACATCCTCCTCTCACCACAGCCTATCCTCTTGGCTCTCTCATGCCCTCACTCTTACTGGACTCGCCTTCTTATCTTAAGAGGAACTGCCAGGCCCTTGATGCTTACATTTTTCCAAGACCACCAACCCCACGCAGTCCTTCTCCATTCTCTATCTGGCTGAGACCCACTGGTTATCCTCTGTACTGCCCTTCTCCCCACACCCTTTGTTTCCTGGCACCAACTCCATTCCACCTGCCCTCCAACTCTTGCTTTTCTCTCCCATCAAAATCTCAACTCTAGTCACAGATAGTGGTCAAGAGCAAAAGCTAATGAATCAGACTTCCTGAGTTTAACTCTTTCTTATCTGTATAACCTTAGCCAAGTTATTGAATCCTTTGTGCCTCAGTTACTTCCTCTGTAAAACAGGTATGATAATAGTCCGTAGAGGCCACAAGTAAGTTTGGAACCAGGCTGGTAAGAGGAAAAACAGACCTCAGGCCCAGAAGATGCCCTCCTATTTGATAAGAACTATGAATGTTTTTCAGACTCACCAACAAGCCAGGAAATTTTTAGCGAACAAAGAGCATGGTGTCTCTACAGCTGCAACCAACATTTAGAGGCAATCCAACTCCAACTAAAGGGTCAGAGTCTGCTGAACGGAAGGAAGAATTCACTGATGCTGTTCACGCACTTGTCAACTGGGATCCTAACACTGTTACCAGACACCAGTTGGGCTTCTATTTTGAATCATATGAAGTTGAAAAGCTGCAATAATTTTTTCAAAGAGGACTACATGTTATGAAAGCCCCAGTCTCAGAAGAGCTGAATTGCTAGTTCTCAAACTTTGAAATGACAGAGTTCTTCTTATATTTTTTAATTTTCTACATGGGAAGTGGTTATGAGTCAGAACTCCTTAATCACCAGCACCCAACACAAAACTCTCTCCAGTTCTGAAAGAGTCACACAGCCTTAGGCATTCTCATCTACTCTCCAAACAGAGGCGTTTAAACCCATATGGATCTATTGTCTGAGTTTCCTTCCTTGTGGTCCCTGCCATCAACCAACCCCACACCTGGAATGGTGCAAGTCCCCACTGCTTGCCAGATTGCTCTCTGGATACAAGTCCCAGAAAATATACCTGTTAATCTCAGTCTGCGACAGCCCAATATGCTTCAGCTCAGATCAAACTGAGTCATGCCCCTGCCCCTGCCCCAAAACGAGAGGGAAATCTTCTTCCTCCACGGTTCCCAACCTTTAGCGCATTTAGCTCCTGGGTCATGCTTCTCTTTCTCATTGCTCTGTGGGTCCTGCACTTGTAGAAATTTGTTTCCATCGGTTTCTCTGGCTGCTGACTCAGCTTTCTCTCAAAGGCTCCCACTGGGACTCATGCTACTGGCTTTTCTTGCCTCAGGCTACCAATACAGTTCATTCCTCCTTAGCAAGTTCCTTGCTAAGGCTGAGAGCTGCAGTCTCATAGGGAAGCCAGGCCTTGACCCCGGTCCTCAGACTCCTTCAATTACACCAGTGGGTCTAATCCTCCATGGTTAGAGGACTTAGACAATAACTACTTGTCTTGGGTTTTGTCCTACCTACCCAGACAGCAACATTTGTCCACATCCTCTGTGTTGGCCAGTTCCCTCAGCTTCACCCTCAGGCTGTCAGCAGTCTAAGCCCTTTAATTATTTAAAGAGGCCCCTGGCTATAATCTGTGCCTCCGTGTTGTCTAAACCATACTATTTCCTAAGTGTGGCCTGGACCCAAACCCCACCTCTCCACCCCTAAACAACCCTAACATTCATCAGTGCGTTTGTAAAAGGCCAATGGATAGTGTCACTGCATATTTGAGAAACTCCATCCTCTAAGTCAACATCTTCATCTAAGCAAGAAACAAATTCCATGCGTGCAAATGTCTCTAGATCCAGAGCCTTGTCTTCAGATGAGCCCATTCAACGCAAAGTCAGGCATGAATACTGTCACCCACACATACCCCTGGCGCACCCACATGTATTCCTAACAGAGAAACAGCTTTGGCCCACACCTAACATCTTCCTTTGAGATGTTTTTCAGCTGAGCTAGGGTTCTGCCTCAGAAAAACCACGATTGCAAACTGCCCTAAAGTAGTTCTAGCCTGACTACGGGAGCAGCGCCTGTGCAGAGGGATTCGCAGACCTGGAGTCACCTCTGCTTTATTACCATACCAAAATCCGGGCCACCCCACCCCACCCCGTGTCGCGTATGTTGCTTGGCACATTTGGTGCCATGCGCAAAGGAGTTCAGAGGACTGCGCAAGCACCAACTATTCCTGGAAGTTACTGCCCCTTTCCTGGAACCCTGATGATGCCACGACCCCTGGCCCTTTACAAGTTTCCCGTTTCCCTGTCTTTGGGGAGAAGATGTTTTAGAGCAGAAGCTCTCCCTTCTCCATTCCTTGATCAACAAATAAGGTTTCTGCTCTGCTATTCAGAGCCAGGTCTCATTCTATTGGCTCCAGCGACCCTGGGCAAAAGGACCCACTTGCAGGTCACCAGTTCCTTAGGGCTCGGTTAAGCCCTGACAGATGTATTCACAAGAAATGTAGTGGAGAGGTGGATGCCTACAAGAATCTTTGGAGCAAATGTTAGGTAAACAAAAATTGGTACCAAAGAGCCACTTCAACAGAGTTAAGAGAACATGAGGCATATACATTAGATCAGATTCTGGCTAGTCTGTTAACATCAGGAGAGGGCTAAGCCCAGAATCATTGGAGAAGTAGGTGGTAGACACAAGGGAAGTGTTTGGAGCCTGTCTGGCCTGGTCTCCGGTGAGAAGCTAAACTTATTGTGGTTTGCCTAAGAGATGAGCTCTCATTTAGACTTAACAAAGGGAAAAGAGGTGGTAAAGTATGAGAAGAGGGGAGAGACTCCACAGGAAGGAAGGTATGGACACAGCAATCACGGGATGTAAACTTCCCTTCAGAAGGAAGGGCAGTGGGGAGCAGGAAAAAAAATGCTGACATGAACTGTGTTGAAAGATGCTGCATAATAATTAACATTTGTATAGCAAATGTAATTTTTTAAGGCACCTTATCCACATTATCCTGTTGAAATTCACAAAAAGCTTATGAAATAGGCAAGAGTTATAAATTTTTTCTTACCATTTTAGAGACAGAAAAATGACACTCGTGGTTAAACGATTTAAGGGGGAAAGTAAGGCCTTGAGTCTCTAGTTCTTGGGGTCCAAAACCCACGTTCTTTCAACTACATGGTGGGGGGGGGGAAGTGTCTCAAACAATATTCAGAAAGTTGCCAAAATGAGAACGCATTCTATGTGATTCTATTTACATATAGTTAAAGATTAGGCAAATTAGATGCTATGGTGATAGAAACCAGAACAGTGCTCTTCTATAGGTGGTTCAGATTGACTGGAAAGGGACATGAGGGAACTTTCTCTTCTATAGCCTTGTTTTGTTTTGTTTTGTTTTTTTGTGAGGAAGATTGGCCCTGAGCTAACATCTGTTGCCAATCTTCCTCTTTTTGCTTGAGAAGATTGTTGCTGAGCTAACATCTGTGCCAATCTTCCTCTATTTTATGTGGGATGCCACCACAGCATGGCTTGACAAGCCATGGTAGGTCCACACCCGGGATCCAAACCTGTGAATGCCGGGCCATGGAAGCTGAGCATGCAAACTTAACCATTATGCCACCAGGCTGGCCCCTCTGTTCTATATCTTGATCAGGGTGTAGGTTACACCCATGCATGCAGTTTTCAAAACCCATCAGACTGCAGATCTAGGAGTTGTGCATTTCATGTATGCATCTTTCACTTCAATAAAACAAAAATCAGTACCCAAATTACAGAACCTACTAAATAAATTCAAAATTTGAAACCTTGATTTGAACTTTATGTCCATCCATCTAGAAGTATTAAGGCTCTAGCTTATTTTCTGTCTAGAACCACTGCACAGGAAGCTCTCGAATCCACCATCACAGCAACCACTCTATGACAAAGCCCAGGTTCAGAACATAAAAATTAAACACGGCAGTTATTGTTCACATTTGAATTTTGCCGATAGCACAAATGAAATACATTCAAAATACCTCAGGGAAGTAGGCCTGGTGAGGAACATTACCTGCATACTTTACATGTTGTAAGTAAACAGAAGCACTGTTTTCATTTGGTACAGGCTGCTTTTGTTTGGGATAAAAAAGGGAGAAAAGCTGCTACTTTTACCACAATTCAGTCCACATCCTTACAATCACCTGGGCCCAAATTCCTACATCGTACAAGTTGGTTGGAGACGAGCAGCAGCTCCCAATTGCTCCTCCCTTATCTAGTTTGAAGTTTACCATAGTCCCCACCATGCCCTGGTGCACACCAAGACTCCCTCCCCTACTTACATTTACTGCATAGCCCAGTGATTTCTTCAAATTTCAGATTCAAACTGCAAATACATTCAAAAGAAAGCACTGGAAGTTTTACAGACACACTGGATACTATTATGGTTTTTCTTGAATAAAATCAACTGCATATAGCCCATACTTACTCGCAGAGAAGAATTCCATTTTCTAACCCAGTCCGAAAATCTTTATCACCAAAACTTCTGCCGGTTACTTGCTGGAAAAGAAAAAAAGAAAAAGAGAGCATAAGTTTTTCTTTTTTAATCAGGAAGTTCAATGATTTTTTCTAAATATTTAAGAGGCTTCAAATAACTGGTGGCATTCCAAGAATGAGGAAAATCTATGCGGTCTGAATTTCCTTTCCATGTGTAGCTTTGCCTAGATCAGCTAATCTTAAATTTAGACCATTTCTTTGAAGGTTTTTTCTGACCTAATACCTTAAAAAATATCTGTTCTTCCCGATAAGGATGTTAATTTTTGGATTTGGCTATGATAAATCAAGGCTACATCCTCTTTCATCCTGAGGATCCAACCCACACACTTTCAAAAAAGCCTGCAGAAAGCACCGCCAAAGGATAACATCTATTTGTTAAAACATTAAGGGGGGCAGAGCACGGGAGACACAGACCACTGACCTGGAGAGACTAACATCAAGACACAAAGAGTAAAGTCAATATCCATAATAACATGGTGTAAAAGATGAAAATAAAAGCTGTGAAAAAATTTACTATCTGACAGCACAAGACAGACGGCCATTCTTGATGCCTCTAGCTCTCAGAGGCCTTTGGCCAATATTGATTATAAATATTTATTGAACATCTACAATATGCCAGGTAAATATGCATACTATAATCCCTGAAGCAACCTCTAACATAGCAAAATAAAAAGTTATAGCTAATAAGTCAAAGAAGGAGATAAAATGAAATCATAAAAAATACTCTAACAATAAAAATAGGCAAAAAGAAAAAAAGAGGGAGAATGACAACAGGTCAGATGGAACAAATACAAAGCAATTAGCAATACTGTAGCTTTAAACCCAACCATATCAATAAGTGCATTAAATATAAATGGCTTAAACATCCCCAATTAAAAGACAGAGATTGTCAGATTGGATTAAAAAAGCAAGACCCAACTACGCACTGCCTATGAGAAATGCATTTTAAATATAAAGACAGAAATAGGTTAAAAACAGAAGAACAGAATAAGATATACCATGCTAACACTAATCAAAAGAAAGCTAGAGAGGTTATATTAATATCAGACAAAGAAACTTTTAGGACAAAGAATAATACCAAGGACAAAGAAAGTTATTTCATTATGACAAAGGGTTTAGCTGGTCAGGAAGACATAACAATCCTAAACATTTTTACATCTAATTAAAAAAACCTTCAAAATACACAAGCTGAAACAGATAGAACTGCAAGGAGAAAGAGACAAACTCACATCTAGAGTCAGAGACTTAATATCTCCCTTTGATAACTGATAGAACAAGCAGACAGGAAAATCAATAAGGATAAAGAAGACTTGAACAACGCTATCAACCAAATTGACTTGACATATCTAGAATACTCCACCCTACAACAACAGAATACACATTTTGCCTCTTAAGTTCACAATGAACATTTACTGAAATAGATCAATTTCTTCATAGACTTAAAAGAATTTAATTCATAAAAAGTATGCTATCTGAGCACAACGGAATTAAATTAGAAATTAACAACAAAAATATTTCTGGAAAAATCCCCAAATACTTTTAAACTAAGTAGCACAATTCTAAATAGCCCACTAGTCAAATAATAAATCAAAAGACAACAGAATATATTTGTAGTGAAAGAATATGGCAATATAAGAATGCACAGAAAGACGCTAAAGCAGTACTTGGGGAAATGTATAGCACAATATTACATATATCACAAAAGAAGATCTCAAGTCAATCAATTCTGTTTCCACCTTAAGCAAATTAAGCCCAAATTAAGTAGAAAAAAGGAAAAAGTTATATCAGAGTTGAAATCAAATAGAAAACCAAAAAGCAACAGAGAAAAATCAATGAAATCAAAAGCTGTTTCTTTGAGATCAATAAAACTGATAAACCTTTAGCCAAGCTGATAAAACTTTAGCTATGGAAATTGATAAACTTTGGTTTTTAGCCAAAAAAGAAAAACACAAATTACCATCATCAGGAATGACAGAGATGACATCATCACAAATTCTATAGATATTAAATGGATAATAGGAGAATATTATAAATAAATTTGTGCCAATAAATTCACCAATTTAAATGAACTGAATGAATTCCTTGACACAAACAACCAAAGTTCACTCAACAAAGAAATAGATAGCCTTCCCCCAAGAAAATGCCAGGCCCAGAAGGCTTACCTGGTAAATTATACCAAATATTTAAGGAAGAGGTAATGCAATTCTACACAAACTCTAACAGACAAATGAAGAGGAAAGGATACTTTCCAATTTATTCTATTAGACCTGCATTACCCTGATTCCAAAACCAGACACAGACATTATGAGACAGACAAATACACACACAGACACAGACACAGGAAACATGCCAACATATTATCTCTTCATGGTGGGAATCAGGTGTGATTTCTATTTTCTTCTTTAAATTTTTCGCTGCCTTCCTAAAACTTTCTATAATTAATACAATACTTTAATCATCAGAAAAGCCAAACAAGGTTTATGTTTTGTTTGTTTTAAAGAGCAGACTAAGGAAACTAAGTAGTCCCAACTCTTCCTTATAAACCAAAGTTCAAGTTCTATTATAAAACATCCTTATTAACCCCCCCACTAGAAAGGCAATTCACAAGCCAATATAATGTTATTTTGTTAATATCTTCTCATTCTTATTTGAGGGAAGGTGAGGAAATGGATAAATAGTAGTTTTTACAGTTTGCCAATATCTAGCTTTTTCCCCAAAATAAAGAAATTAAGATGCCCTTTTAAAAGCTAAGATTTTAAAGACAGACTTTTAAACATCTTCCCATTTTCTTTCCTGAACCTATTAGTCCTGATCTATATTCTCATAACATCACTAATATTCTCTCGAAAATTAACCTCCATTCACCAAGAAGTGATTAGAAGGTTTCGAAAACATTTTTTCTCAGGCCTTTAGATTTCTGTTAAAAGTATTATGTTCTAGAGCAAATGGCACTAACATTGAGAATGCAAGATAGTTTAGCCACATTTATTACAGAGTCTCTGGCTAAGTTAACCCAGGCCCCTTCTCCATATATTGAGCAATGATGATGAGCAGAGCCTAGAGATAAAAACACAAATGAGACATGGCCACTGCATGTAGAAAGTTCACAGACCAGCGAGGAAAGCAGATATCTAAACTTACCATAAATAGAAGGTAACATAACTATTAAGATAAGAAAATACTAGTGGCCCCTGGACTACCTAAAATGCCCAGGTACTATTTAAAATTATCTTACATATGATGCATTTGTTGTTGTTAGTATCATGGAGTCAATTTCGACTCCGAGTGACCCTGTTACAGCAGAGTGGAACCCTGCCTGGTCTTTTTGCGCCATTCTCCCACCTTCCAGTGCTATAGCAGACAATGGTCCACTGCTATTCATAGAGATTTCATGGCCAATTTTTTCAGAAATGAGTGACCAGGTCCTTCTTCCTAGTCTTTCTTAGTCTGGAAGCTCTGCCAAAACCTGTCCACCATGAGTGACTCTGCTGGTATTTGAAACACCAGCAGCATAATTTTCAGCATCACAGCAACATGCAGCCATCACAGTATGACAACTGACACATGGGTGGTATGGTTCCCTGACTGGCAAACAAACTCAGGCCTCAGAGGTGACAATGCAGAATCTTAACCACTAGACCACCAGGGCTGGCAGGGATGTGATGCATAGCCACTAAAAAACTTCAAGTAGAGTTAATAGTCCAATGTCAGCCTGCTAATCAAAATCCTCCAAGACGTAGTCTGATTAAATTCAATTTCCTAGACTCTCAATTCTGGAGACAAGAATAGGCACTATGCATTTGGAAGAAGGTGGTCATTTCCATCTCTGTTCTTCCTCTTCTGCCTCCTTCCCCCATCTCCTGTGTCCAGGAGGTCCCAGCTTAACCTTCATACTGCTCTCCACTGATCCAAACTCCATCCATTCTTCTAAGCCTAGGTTATTTAGTCTAGAAGCACCTGGATCTTGTTAGGAGGGTCAACAGCTGAACAGACTCAAAAAATTTAACAAGGACCGTGCCACTGAAAAGTTTGGTCCTTAGACCAGTGGCAGTAGCATCTTCACCTGAAATTAAGTTAGAAATACACACTCTCAGTCCTCTTACTCCCTCCAAGAACTACTTCATCAGAACCAGCATTTTAAAAGATCCCCATGTGATTCATATGCAGACTAAATTTTTACAAAGCCCTGACATAAACTAAGCCAGCAGTTCAGAATCAGAATGGGAGGACCTTCCATTGGAATCAGGATTTTAGATGACATGTCTCAACAACACTTCTCAGCAACATCTTTATGATGCATTTACAGTGTGACACATTGTACATTTTAACTATAAAGAGTGCTAACTACTGTTTCCTTCATGACAGCATAAGGCATTGCTATAAAAAACAAAATAGCTGCCAAGAATCAACCACCGTTACCAACAGTCCATGAGCAGGAGAAGTGAAAAGTGACTGCCCAACCTCTTTACTAACCTTCCCTCATGGACTCTGAATGACTGAGGACTCTCAGTAACCTTCCAGGCAAGGCACGGGCCAAGCCATCAGCTAGTGATCACTTTCTGAGGACACAGAGCAGGATGGGAAGATAAGTAGAGCTCTTAAAGAGAGCCTGAGATAGGTACACGGCAGGTGGAGTGGGTGAGGAGCAAGCCCAGGTTCAGGAGCATTCAGGGGCTAGCAGGGGAGGAGCAGCATGAAATGTAAAGAGCACTTTATCAGTCCCCCAAATCCTGCTCTCCATACCTTGCTGATCCTCAGCCACCTGAACAATTAATTCTTGCAACTCGATCCTCACAGTTGTTCAGGTTAGTCATGCTTGATCCCTATCTTTCTCACCTAATCACACCCACCAACAAATCCTGTTGATTCTCCCTTCAGAATTTAGCCAGAATCCAACCACTTCTCCCTGCCTCCACTCTACCACTGTACTCCAAGCCACCATCATCTTACGCCTAATAAGGGTCTCTTAACTGGCCTCACTGCTTCTACCCTTGCCTCCTTCCCATCTATTCTCAACACAGCAGCCAGAGGAATCCTGTATAGTTAGATCATGCTACTATTCCACTCAAAACCTCCCAATAGCTCCCCATCTCACTCATAGTAAAAGCCAAAGTTCTTTCAGTTCCCTAAAGGGATTCAACATAAAAACAAGCCCAGGGGCCGGCCCCGTGGCCAAGTGGTTAAGTTCACATGCTCCACTGTGTTGGCCCAGGGTTTCACTGGTTCGGATCCTGGGCACAAACATGGCACCGCTCGTCAGACCACGTTGAGGCAGTGTCCCATATGCCACAACTAGAAGGACCTGCAACTAAGATATACAATTATGTACCGGGGGGGATTTGGGGAGATAAAGCAGGAAAAAAAAAAAAAAAAAGATTGGACACAGTTGTTAGCTCAGGTGCCAATCTTAAAAAAAAGAAAAACAAGCCCCAAAAAATCTAATAGGAGGGCGTGGACAAAACTATTGGACACAACCACGATTTTAAGGGCAGGCATAATGAACCTGCACACATCTCCCCATTCAAGGGGATCCTTGTACTTATGGTGGCAAGTATGTCACCACCTATGCCCTGTGTGCCTTTCAGGAATGCCCTATATCAGATTCCCCCCCCACCCCCGATTTATGATTTAAGATTAATTCACTTTCATTACCAACCAAAATATTTGTTGGAAGGACATGCCATAAGTGTCAGATTAAAATAGTCAATGAATGGATAATTTACCAAAACACTGACGGTTTTAAAGGGAAAAAAATCTTTCATCTACTTTAATAAACCAAAAGCAGAAGAAAGAGGGTATCATGATGTGTCATCACACTATTTTATGCAAGTAATTATTGACTGAGCTCATCTGTATTTCATTTCCTTACCATAGAACTAAAAGGTAATTATGTCTCTGAGTTTGTCCATGTCAATGGCACTGCTCTAAAGCATTCAAATAACGGAAATACGGAGGACTTTTAAAAAGTCTAATAAGGAAAACCGCACAACTTTATGGCAACACTTTTATGATGTGTTTATAATGTAACACATTGTATATCAATCACAATGCTACACTTGCTAATTACTTTGTTACCATTGTTATTTTATAATTGCCACGAACAGTCAAAGGCTGCCAAGAATCAGTCTCTCAGCCTGATCATACTACATTTATACAAATTGTATTTCAGAAATATTTTCAGTAATCTTCAGTTGTTTTTTGAAAGCAATCTGATGGACAAACTACCCTTCATTAACTGCAGGTCAGAAGAGGATTTTAAATAAACGTTGGAAACCCTATTATGACGGTCTTAAGAGGAGATTCTATTAGCTGACAAAATAATGGTTCCTGGATTTAAGCAAGTGAAAAAAATAAAATTTAATAGATTGACAATTTTTTAAAAATATGGATATTTTCTCTAATTTGTTATACAAAAACAGGTATCCTTTTCAGAAGGTTGTGATTTCCTCCTACAATTGTAAATGAAAATCACACCTCTTTAATTCACTGAAGATTATTTGCAGCTCATTATGCTCACTTCTGATCATATTTGACTTATTTAACAAGAACATTTCTGCATATTTTTATAAATTATAAAGCAAAGCAGTAATGCTCTTATTTTTCACATTTTCTGAGAAATAAATCCACTGCTATTTCTGTCTCCTTCGTGGAGTTGCTAGAAAAATCAAATCAAAATTCTCTGGGAACTCTTTGTAAACATTCATAAATCATATTCATCTAAGCCAGAATTAACAATCAATCAATCATCTACTGAATACCTATCTCATACTGGGCAGAGTAATAGGTGTGAGACCAAAATGACAAGACCTAGTACAAAGAATCCACAATCCAGGGTGAAAGATAAAACATTACAATAGAGTAGGTGTTGCAAGAGAAACAAGGACCAAGAACTACAAGCGCGTGAAGGAAGCAATTAACACAAATTGCATGACTGAAGAAATAGTTGAAGGCTAATAGTTCACATTCATATACCAATTATAATATGCCCTCTCTGTTCTAAATGCCTGCCATGTATTAATTTACTTAATCCTCAAAACAACCCAATGACACCAAGCTAGTAAATAGCACAGCCTGGATTTAACCTCAGGTAGTGTGACTACAGAGTTCATGAGCAAAGGAGTGAACTCTCTCTGCCTAAGATAGTCAAGGAAAGCCTTTGAGGGGCTGACTTGAGTTGGTCCTGAAGAATGAGAAGGGATTCCCCAAAGGAAAGAGATAAGTAGGGCACTCCAGGCAGACACAAAGACCTGTACAAAGGTTTCTTTGAGCAAAGAGGAAAAGTTCTAAGGGCTGAGCACAGAGGGGAGGCAGGCGAGAATGGGGAGGGTGGCAGGAGATGAGGTACCAGGGCAGGCATGGCCCAGATGGTAAAGAACCTGTGCGTCAGAACTATGGGTAATACTTGACGTTGAAACAAAAGTGACACCCCAGAAGATGCGGTAAGGGAGGGGTCTTTGGTAATCATTCTCCCCATTTCCCACTAATTCCCCATTCCTAAAGAGATAGTCCCGGAATGACATTTTGCTTGTTGCTCTCAATTACTTCCTTGTGGACTCTCCCACCTCTATTTTATAGGCAGTGACTTCGCTGTTGGAATCTCAATGAGATTGAGACCCTATGTCCAGACTTTCCTTTAGGACCACCACTCCCAGCCCCAAGCACATCCCCCTACATACCATATCTACACCTATCTTTTCATCTTTTCCTGCCAGCTCAAAAGGAAGAAGTATACTTTCTCTTCCGTCTATCAAGGCTCTGGATCCAATTCCTTCCCACCCCCAGGTGCTGCCTTTATTACAACTTTACCCCTTGGTCCACAGCATCCTTCATCTCTGCTGGTGGCATAATGAGTTCCCTCTTCTCCTAAAAATCCTAATTCAATCCAGCCTCTTCAACCACCATCCTGTTTTTCTCCTTCTTTTCACAGTCCAAACTCCCTTTATGAGAATCCTGTACCCATTACCTTTATCATCATAGCTCAGCTGCCTCCAAGGTGTGCTCTTTAAATTCACTGAAAATTCCTAGAGGGTTAGGAGTTGGACCCTCAGACTCTGATTCTGAGCTCCACCAGCATAAGCTAAATAATAGGCAGATTAGTGAATTTCTACCAACCCTCAGCTTCCCCCCCTATGAAATGATAAGAGTACCTACTCCAAAGGTTTGTGCAAAGAGTAAATGAATTAATACATGTCAAGCTCTTCCCACAGTGCCTGATCTATAGTAAGAGCTCGATAAACTTCATTGTCAGTATTGGTAACAATACTAGAATTGCCATAGATCTCATTCTTGATTTCTGTCTTTCCAGTACTCTTTCCAGGTCTTTCCTCCCTGATCTTAAATGATGCCATGCTTTCCTGGTTCTCCTCTTAAATTTTAATATTGCCATACTGTCTGATCCAAAAGATATTTTTCTTATCTGATCTGAATCAATGTCTCAGCAGCAGGACAGTCAACCACTCCCTCTTTGTTGGATCATTTGCCCCTCCTGCCTCCCCACCCCAGATACTCTCAGTTCTCCTTCTACCTCATTCAATAAATACTCCTTTCTCCATTGCTTTGGGTATTTCTACCTCATTACCTAACTGTAAAATAAGGTTCTTTTTTCCTTTCTTCACTTTTCTTTTGTTCTCTCTCTAGCCACACACTCCCCTTTCCTGTGTACTCTCAAGATTTAAAATATCTCACATATGGTAAACCATGCATTTTTAATGTAAAAGGTAAGTATCTTACCTTTAAATATCTTGCATGTGATAACTCGCAAATTTTTGTATGTGGCACTAAAGTCCAGAATCAAATATCCAATTTCTTACTCAACACCCTCACTTGAGTACCCAATAAATATTTCACACTTAATAAGATCAAACAAAATTCATGATGTCTGTCCCCTGATTCAACCTGATCCACCTTTGGTCTTCTCTATGTCAACAAATGACACCACCATCTCCTATCCCCAATAACATGAAGACACATTCAAGCCATCAAGAAGAGCAACGTTCTTCTCTCTCAAATATATTTTATGTCTGTCCTTTTCCCTCTGTGTCTACACTACCACTCTAGTCCAAGCCTCCATCACTTCTCAGCAAGGTAACTGCAGCAGCCACCTCTGTGGTCTCTTGGCTTCCAGTCTGGCCCCTCCACAGCTATCTTCCACACGACATCCAGGAATCTTTCTATAGATCCATCCAGTGTCCCTTCTCACTAGACCAGAATAACTCCAAGTTACATACACAACTCCTTTATTCTATAGAAGAGAAAAACAATGTCCTGCCAGGTAAGTGATTTGCTCAAGGTCATACAGCTAGCTATCAGCAAAGATGAGACTAGAATCAGGTCTCCCTTGACCCAGATCAGGGCTTCATTGCCCCACCACCCTGCCTTCTGAAGGCACTTCCTGTGCCACTTATATTGCTACACTCTCCTTAATAACAATACCTCCTTAAATCTATTCAGTTTGGGTTGGCAAAGACACAGCACAGAAGTCCAGGCCTGAGGTTATTTAATCAACATTATCAAATCATGATCCTCTCCAGCACTAGCTCTGAGTGCTTAATATTGAGGATAATAAAATGCAATCTGCAGAATCCATTTATATTTTCATCATGTCATCAGAAAACCAGAAGGCACTGTTTATAGCCAAAGATTGACAGAATCCACTAAAAAAAAGTCTAATTAAGAATACAGGCAATGCTCAAAAGCACCCTGGGAGCATTAAGTCCTCTGATCTAGACATTGCATGCTCTATGCACAGAAAATGGGTCAGTCCAGGAACATGTGAGTGGGTTTAGCAGTAAGTGTGTTTGCACATCCTCAAGCTGTTCTTGCCTTACAAAGAGACAGAAGAGAAGCTACAAAGAAAGACTGACAACACTCAAAGTGAGCTTTAACACAACATAAAGTGTTGGCAACTGATCTGAGAGCAAAGAGAAGGACGAGTCCAGAAAGAAAATGGGCTAGTAGAGTGCTTCTGGGCTGTGTGTGTTGTCTCCATTTCAAAGAGCAGAGGTGTGCTTCAGCCATGATGTTATTGTCACCTGGGTATCATATTGCTCCTTAAATAAATACTTCAGTTCTGGGCTAATTTTGGCAAATCAGTGTGTGTAACTGTCATTCAGTCCTCATCACAGTGAAGTATAAAACCTCTGAATCAGGCAAACCTGGGTCCAAATTTCAGGTCTTGGAAGCTATCTTGACTGGATAAATAGCTTCATTTCCCTGAGCCTGCTCCCCTTACCTTTAAAAGATGGTTGTAGGAGACTGTTTGAGGAGGTTGTCAGAGGTTAGAAATCAAGAGCGGAAACCCTCTAGTAGGCTATTTAATACTAACTGGAAGTTCTATTACTTTTTTCCCCCCAAGCTTCACATCTAAGGAGAAGAAAAACTCCACAACTAGAGTGTGTAAATCGGGTGGTTGCAATTTTTGTTCAGAAATACTGTTCAGGAGAAAGTGAGTACAGCAGAGGCAGATTTGCCACTTCACAGCTGGATCTGGGTATGAGTGCTGGGTACAAAATCACACAGGCAAGTCTAGGTGACGACCTCCTATACACAATGTCTGGGTTAAATGAGACCGTAGGAAACAATTGTGCAAATCCAGAACATGGCACATTTTATAAGAAAATTGGCCTTCCAAAAGTCAATGTCATGAAGAGAAGGGGAGGGCTGCTATTCTAAAATAAGAGACATAACAACCAAGTACATTGTATGCTCCTTAATAAAATGCTAGTTTAAAAGAATTTTTAATGGGGGGCCAGCCTGGTGGCATAGTGGTTAAGTTTGTACACTCTGCTTCAGTGGCCTGGGGTTTGCTGGTTCCGATCCCAGGCGCAGACCTACACACCACTCATCAAGCTATGCTGTGGTGGCATCCCACACACAAAATAGAGGAATATTGGCACAGATGTTAGCTCAGCAACAATCTTCCTCATCAAAAGAAAAAAACTTTATAGATGACATTTTGGGCACAATTGGGGAAATTCAAATATATACTGGTCATTTGATAACATTAGGGCATTACCTCATATTAAGAGTGAAAATGGCATGGTTGTTATGTAGGAAAACGTTCTTATATTTTGGAGATGCATAGTAAAGTATTTAGAGGGAAAGGAGTTTGATGTCTAATTTATTTTGAAATGGTTGAAAAAATACTAGAAGTATGTGTGAATGTGTGTGTAAGAAGTAAATACAGAAAATGTTAACAATTATTGAAACTAGGTGGTGGGTATACGGGTTTCTTCGTACCAACCTTTCCTTCTTTCTTTCTTTCAAAGGTTTCAAAATATTCCTAATAAAATGTCATCTGGGGCTAGGGCTGAAAGCCATTCAGCAGTCCAGGGAAAGTACTCAGGTCAACAGCCTGCCCAGTGCCTCCGCATTTACTCCTAGGAGTACTTTTTCCTATTTGTTTTTGCTGATGACAGTCACTCACCAGTTCACCAGTGGTCATCTCATTTCCATTCAACCCACTCTCTCACCTGCTTACTGCACAGAAATGGCACTTGCCAGCCATCAAATGGACATGACGTTAGCATTGAGGATGGGAAGGAAGGAGGGGGTCAAGCCCCTTAGCTTCCTGTTCTGGGGCAAAGAACTGGAACTGAAGGCTCTGCCAAGTACATGCAGTCCTGTGATGACTGTAGAGCCGTCTGAAGAACTGATCAATTTCACTATTTGATATTCTAATAACTGAATAGTTTTAAGCTAAGAATCCAAAGTAACCACAAGACTGTTGCGCTTCACCAGTACTTGGCATTTAAAAAGGCATCAAAGTCAAGCTAGAAAACTACTAGAATTCACCCAAACAAGTTATTGGATTACCAAAGGAAAATAAAGCATGGCGAACTGCTCTTTAGTTATAAAGACAGGATGGTCACATTTTAAACAGCCTATCCTTTAAAAGGGAGGTCTGACTTGGGCAACACAGCAACGAGGAAAAGCAAGGAACCGACCAACATAGAAAGAGAGTGACTTTTAGGAAAGAGGGAAGGAATTATCACCGAGAGGGAGCCCAGAATGGGCTTCCCGAGTGGCAACATTCTACTTCTTGATTTGGGTCTACTTCTTGACACAGTGACTCCAAGACTGTCCACCTTAAATAATGAAGTAATCTACATATTTGTTTTATGTGGTTTTCTGAAATTGTGTTATATTTTACAATTAAAAAGATTTTAAAGGGGGAACTGGGAATATATAGGCTAAACTCCATAGTGGCTCAACCTCATTTGTGTTCTCTCATTAGTAGTTAAAGCCATTTTCCATTTGGTTTTACTCAGAAAAGACCTTATCGTGAGAAAATACCACTTTTAAGAGGTTTTTCCATTCAAATGTAATAAAAATACACCTCCATCTAATAATATTCCTCAAGTCCCCTATTAAAATGGTAACTGGGATCCACACGTGCCTGCTGCATAGTCTATTTTAAAACAAACATTTGAATATCTGACAAAGGAGCCAATGTACTGTTTTGCTTTGGAAAATAAAAGACATATAATCTTCTGAGAGTCTGCCATTTGAATGGCTCTGGGTGGGCACCTAGTGTTGGGAACACCCACAGTGCCCCTCATCCCCATCCTCTATCAATGGTTCTTTTGTTTGAATGGCACAGTTGTCTAGCGACACGTAGTCAAGATCTGTAGGAGGCCAAAAGTCAAGACAACTGGGTCGTAGCCACAGTTTTGCTAATAATCAAGGGCTTCCAGCAAATCTCTTCTCTAAGTCTAAGACATCTCTGCACAGATCCACAGACTCTCTGAACCCTCTTCTACTCTAGCCTCTCACCTTGAGATTTTGATGATAATAGTAACAGCATCTTTTATGGAACCCTTAATTGACTCATTTACTTCTCAGCTCCCTGGTATGGCAGTCAAGCTACCACAACTGGTTACACAGGTTATGCTTTAGATAAGGGCACCCAGCTGAGAAGACAAGTTGGGGCTAAAAGCCAGCCTGAGCCTTTGTCAAGCCACACAAACTCTTCTAAAGGAAGAGTACTGTTTTCCTAATTCACACAAAGCCACTGTCTGTACCCAAGCCCATACAGCCCACACACAAAGGTGCTCAGTGGGTTATCTGGGGCTCTGATGTAAGTACTATTACTGTCCCTGTTATTCAGATGAGGAAACTGAAGTACAGATTGTTAAGTAATTTGCCCAATTTCATATAGCTAGAAGCTGGCAGAGCCAGGGCTCTAAGCTGGGCAGTTTGGCTCCCGAGCCATGTTCCTAACCAGTATGCGTTGCTGCCTAAATATGCCTATGTCCCTGCTAATTTTCCCCTGGTATCAGTTGAGTTGTAGATAAATATCTGACTTCCCACCTTTGCCAGCTTCTTCTCTCTTCAATGTGCCTTTTCCTCAAAGTGTGAAATAAGAAAATAAACCCCCCAATCCAGAAAATTATCAAAATGTTTGTACGTTTCTTATCAATTCACTCAACACCCTGGATGAAATAATAACAATCTTTGTGATATCACTAGATTTTTACCTCTGTATTCAAAAAAATCATCACAAACATGCAAAAGATCCAAACTGAAATAATCCTACATATAACTTGACCCCCTATGGATTGAAACATAAATATCCATTAGTGGGGAGTGAAGGGGAAGAGAAGGAGGAAGGAAGACAAGATTCCTCATTTAAGACCATTAGGCATTTCTACAACAAAATATTTCTCTGCCTATCTTCCTCTGGTTCTTTAAATTTACAAACAATGTATTATGACAGGAAATCTGTTCTTTTAGCTGGTTGGTGATGAAGACAGCAGCTGGTAATCCCAGCCCACTAAAATGCCATTCGTCACTGGGCCTCACTGACACCGCAGTGTGGTGAGTGTGGTGGCTGCCCAACACTGAGGAAGCAGCTGCCATCTTGGCTTGGACGGGAGTGAACACTGCTCAGGCTCTCTTTACCTCTTCCTGCACAAACAATGTGCACATCAACGAGGAAGGAGTTCTGTCTTCAGACTGTTACAAAGAACTATAAGAAAACAGTGTAACACTGGACTACCCCAGGGAAATTTAAGAAAAAACAAGAGGCTATTCTTTATAAACCTAATAGATGAGAGCCATGTTTAGCCAAAAAAATAAAAAACAAAACCAACAAAAGGATCTTCTGCCCACACCTCATCTTGAAAAACTTCATTAACCAAAAGACTGGGGAGAAGAAGAAGGGAAAAAGGTTTAAAAGGTAACTGTTGTTGTTAGAACACTGCTATGTTCTAAGAGGTCCTTGATTATATTTAAAAAATTTCTTATAATCAAGTCATCCTGAGAGATGGCCTAGAACCAAGGGTGTTCTGCTAAATGCTTAACAATTGGTGTGGGGGGTGGGGGGGAACTGACGTAGCATTTGCCAATCTCCATGGTGTAAAAATTCCCACCACAGCCAATTTCAAGCTCAACCTGATGTCACTGAACACAGAATAAGGAGATGTATATAATGTTCTCTCCTGAGCCACATGAGCTCGCTCCAAAAGACCACTGTAAACTTTCAATCTGTATTACATATACATTATGAGGCTAACAGTTAAATGCAGTGTTTCAAATGTATTACAATTTCTAAATATCTGTGACATTGGAGAATTTATCAAATAATAATTGAAAACAAAGCATGTAACTACACAAACATTTAAATGTTCCTAAACTTGCACATGGTCTTGTTCATAAACAGTCAACATCTTATGGAAAGACACAACTACTATGATGATATAAACCTATTATCCTTTCAGATAGCTGTTTCTGATTTGCTGGCTACAGGTAGGCAAGAGAAAGCACAACTAAAGGTCTCCAATAAATTCCTGAAAATTGGAGCAGTCACAATAATCCAAAGTATAGCTCTTTCTCAAGCATTTAAAATCAAATATAAAAACTATACTTTTGTCCCCCTGAAGTAAACGTTTCCTAGCTGTGGCGTATGCTCAGGTCCTTGAAAGCTTGTACACTCTCTAGTCCTAAATTTGAAAACATATTTCTTCCTCCTTCCCTTACAGGGAAGCCAAGAATGCCAGCAAAGCTAATCATTGTCCCCAATCCATTCTAGTGTACAGTGATATGATTTTTAACTAAAGAAGTTTGTAGGCAATTAACCAGGTTATCATAACCTTTCAGAGGACAAGGGAAAAACACATCCCACTTCCAACATAAGGACACAAACTATCCAAACAAGAGGCTTGACTACACTGCCCCAAAGGTAATAAGCAGAACTTGCAAATCAGACCAGTTGCTAGTTGACCGCTGATTGCCACAGAGAGCTGTTGTTTGTAAATGGAAGAGAGGGAGGACTAATGCTGTTTGCAACAATCAACCGCTCTGTTCTTTCTGTTTTTTAATTGCTGGAACACCTGCTGCCTCGGTCTCTTCAGCCTCATCCATTATGCAGCATGTTGGTGGTGATGGGACCGGGATATGCCACTGCACACAATGACAAACCTGAGGAGAGACAAAGGAACAGACCCAACATCTCAAAGGACAGGCAGTGAATAGTCCACACGTTTCCTCTTCCTGCTCTCAGTGTTGGCAGGTCTTTTAAAGACCCACTCACACCAAAATTTATTTGAGTTGTCATTTTATGGCATTGGGAGGACTTAAAATGCAAAGACAATACTTGTTCTCCACATCATGTCTTTAGGGGGATTAAATTATTCTATCATGGGGGTTGGGCTTGAGATTTACTCTTTTTGGCCTTCCCGAGAGAGGAAATACTTACAGAAGCACTTCCCGAAGTGTCCCAAGAATCCTAGTTCTACAGGATGTTGAGAGATGTGATGTAGGAAAAAGGCTTCATAGTCAAGTAAATTTGGGGAATGCTGTATTGTTTAAAAATATGGTTTTTTTTCAACTTTGAGCTTCTCAGAGACAATAATATGCTAATGTGCACTGAGATCCTCCAGTAGGGGTTGAAATAGTGTTTTTCAATCTATCTAATCAAGACCTCTTTTCGAGAAAACTCTGTGGTGGGTAGAACCAGTGTTAGTAGAATGTGCATTGGGAAACCCTGGCTGTCTGCAGAGGGGGCTAACTCAGCCTGCCTCGGGGGAACTAAACAAGCCCTCACACATGCCATTTGGCCTTTACCACATTGGACCACCTGGTACTTTCAAAAATTCGAATAAGCCACCCACATTTAAAAATCAGAAGAGCTAATATTTAAACAACAATAAAGGTTTTTTTATTGCTTCTCTTGGAAAAAAAAAAAGCGGACTAGTGGGGCACATGGTGCCCACAGACTTGCCTTCTCCGTGCAGTATTTTAAAGCATAAAGGAATTTAAAAAACAAACCATATAAGGCATCCAGTTTATAGTGAAGTTAAGGAAAGAAAAATTACAAGTGCACTTATGTACAGATGGTCAGAGAAGTGAAACAAGGCAAGTGGGAGTGGGATACTAAAGAAGTCTTCTGAAAAGTGGTGGGGAGAATGGAGGGATGCGTGCCAAGCTAAAAGGAGCTCCAAGAACACAAGCACAGGGCTGGAACCAATAAGTTATGAAAATAGATCACAGGCTGCTTCAAAATACAGATACAAAGCACATATGTTTCATTTAAATTTTCAATTTAATTGAGGGACACAGCAGTCAGGAATTTTAACAATTAAGTAGCCAAGAGCCATACATGGAGTCAAATCACACCATTTGGACATTAAATCCCATCTCTAAGAGGATAAAAACTAGATATTTCTTAGATATATGACTAAGTAATTCCCAAAACAATTTCCATCAAATGCCGGGTGAAAAAGCAATTACACCAAAATCCTCACCAGTTCCACAGACCTGGGATAGCAGGGCCTCCAAGAACCAATGATCCAGTTCAAAAATAATTCTGGAACCTCAGAGATCCTATTACTAAGAAGCAGAAATAGATTTTCAAGTGCTCGCTTTGAAATATTAAGCATTGTTCCACGCAGATCTTTCCACCATCCTAGAACATTTTTTAAAAACCAGTTCAAAGTGAGTCAGCTTCTAAAATAAAGCTTCACCTTGCCTGAAGTCACGATGCACAGTAGCTAAATTTCACCACAATTTGACTAGCACAATCTAAAAAACAAACAAAATGAAAAACACAGAAATATTTTCTTATAAGAAGTTAGATCTAACATATAATAGGCACTCAAAACATGTTTATCAATCTGAGTTAACATCTAACTGTTGTTCTATAATTTCTGTTTTCACATAATGACTCTTCCAAAATTTCTACTAACAACTCAAAACCCCAACCTCCAGACTTGATTGATCTTCTGTCTTTAGTCTCAAAAGAATGCCTTGCTTTCGGGGGCCCGCCCGGCCCCATGGCCAAGTGGTTAAGTTCACATGCTCCAGTTCGGTGGCCCAGGGTTTTGCCAGTTCGAACCCTGGGCAAGGACATGGCACCACTCATCAAGCCACGCTGAGGCAGCATCCCACAGGCCACAACTAGAAGGACTCACAACTAAAAATACACAAATACGTACCGGGGGGCTTTGGGGAGAAAAAGGAAAAATAAAATAGTTAAAAGAATGACTTGCTTTGAAAAGTTTGGCATCTTCAGACACAAAAAAGATCACTTTCCAAAATCTTAGGAGCTACCAGAATCTTCCCTAAACTTAGCACCTTCTTTTCCTTCCTCTAAGAAAGAACTGCCTTTCTTTTTTTCTGAGCAATTCCTTCCAACCCAGGCCCTTGTTCCTGCTCCCTCTCCCTCTGATCTCCTCCCCTCTCTCTTCTTTGCATTGCTGACCAAGCTGGGGGATTCTCAGAATACCCCTGTGCATATGGCAGTCTTGATTCAAATATTTTTAAATGTTTCCTACTACCTCGAGCTCAAGCCCTAACTTCTTAGGCTGCTGACCAAGGAATCTGCTATATGAGTTTACTCCTTGTGTGAATTCACCACACATATTCATGTCTCTTTGCATTTGCTTATGTCATTACAATATCTGGAATGCCCTCACTCTTTATATATTTATATCCAATCCCATATCCAAATCTCAAGATAAAAATACTCTAAGATTTCCCCAAAGCACCCACTAGCTCCTATATCCCTTAGCAAACCAAATTTCTCTCTAATTCCCAAAGTACTTACTATCTTTTATACACGAAATAGACAGGATTTATAATCAGGAGATCTGGGCTTGAATTCTACCTCCACCACTAACTAGCTATGTGATCTGGGGAAGAGACATCCGCACTGTAGCTCTTTCCTCACCTGTAAAATAGGGAAATGACAGCACTGATCTTAGGTAAGGATTAAATCAGGTTATATATATGAGAGAATGAAAATACATGAAAATGATTAGTGCAATTTACCTTGAATTTTCATTAATGTTTGTATGTTTTGTCCCTGAGTAGATTCAGTCATTCAACAATTACTTACAGAGCACATATTCTGTGCCTAATATTGTTCTAGGCACTGGAGATGTGGTCCCTGAATTTGTGGCCCCATCTAGTAGACAAGACAGATAGTAGACAATGTAACATATAACACTAGATAGTGATAAGAGCTTATGAAGAAATAGAGAGGAAAATATGAAAATAAAAAATGGCAAAGAAGAATGGATTGCTACTTGAGATATTTTAGACTGATAGGCTTCTCCAAGGAAGAGACACATAATCAGAGACCTGAATGAAGAAGGTGTGGGGCATTCCTGTGGGAAAAGCAGTCCTGGCGGAGAAATGCAAGTTCAAGGCCCACAGGTGGGTGTCTGGTAAGGTAAAAAGCGAACATGGCTGAAAGGGAGCCAGTAAGGGTGGCAGGGCAACAACATGAGGGCAGCAAGGCAGCTAAAAGTCTTATGGGCAATAATAAGGACCTTGGAACTTATTCTCAGTGATGTTCAAAGAGAAGAGAATTTTGAGCAGGGAAATGATGTGATTCAATTAAATTTTTAAAAATGATTCCGGTCATTGTATGGAGAATTGACACAAGGAAGGCGGGGTGGGGAGCTGGTGGGCAAGAGAGCGGAGAGGAAGATCATCGATGACACAACTGTGTAGGCCAGGTGAGAAAGATGGTAACTTGGACTAGGGTGGTAGCTGAGGAGATAATTAGAAGTGGTCAGATCCCAGGTTTACTTTGAAAGCAGAAGCTAAAAGATGTGCTGATGGACTAACCAAATGTGAGAGATATCAGCAAAGGAGAAGGGTCTAGAATGTCTATATGTTTTGACCTTGAACAACAGAGTACACAGTAGTACAGACTATTAAGATAGGGAAGACTTGGAGAGGAGCAGCTTTGGAAAGGAAAATCTAGAGCTGTATTTTATTCCTTTTAAGGTTGAGATGACTGTGTGATATCCAACTAGAAACACTAGGGAAACAGATATCCTAGAGCTCAAAGGAAAGGACAGAGCTGGAGATATATATTTGGACGTGGACCACAAGATAAAATTACCCATGGAGTGTACAAGAAAGGTCCGAGGACTGAACCCCAGGAGTAGCCAACAATTAAAAGTCAGGGAAAAGAGGAGAGTCCAGCAAAGGAGAACCAGAAGGAATGGCTAATGAGCTAGGAGGCCAATTATAAGATGAGGATGTGCTGGAAGCCAAGGGAGAAAAAAATGTTTTAAGAGAGAAGGAGTGGTTAATGGTCCAATGATGTTGAGAGGTTGTATAAGATGAGAACTGGGAATTATCTGTTGAATCTGGGCAATGGAGGACACGGGCAACCTTGACATGAGTAATTTCTACAGAATGGTGAAGATGCGAGTACAATGGAGTGGATAATGCAAGGAAAGCACAGTCAACTCTGAATGAGTAGATATGGAGAAGTAGGAGGAGATAGACATGTAGTTTAGAAAGGCACACACTAAAGGAATGACCCAGTAGTAAAAGAGAAGTCAATGATGTAGAAAAGAGAGGCATGACAATTGAGGGAGTAAAGAGTAAACCTCTGAATATGTGAGGGGATAGAGATCACAAGGGTAAGGTCTGGCCTTAGATGTGCAGGGAGAGGTCATTCACTGTAATAGAAGGAAGGCAGAGGAAATGAGTACAGATAGAGTAGATGATAAGTTTGATGGTGGGAAGATTAGCAGGTTTCTTCAAATTGCTTTTCAGAAGCTATCAGTAGAGGGTGAGAAAAGGAGAATAGTGTTTGAGGTTTAGGAAAGAAAAACATGAAGAATGGGGATAGTGAAGCGATACATGAGTGGTGAAGAAGTGTGAGCTGTCACTTTATGGTCCTTTCCTCCCTCAGCCCCTTCTCTGGCTCTCCTCCAAGAACCTCTACAGCTTTGCAGTTGTTATTCACAAACACAAAATCCTGGTACTTGTGCTTAAAGAGGAGCCTAATTTCTTTGAGAAGCTCAAAACCTGAAAGCCAGAAGAAACTCAAAGTCAGAGACTTTTCACAAGTTTTCCAAAACCAGCAATGATATTATCCTGGAAAAGGATATTAAAACTAGCAGGAAAGTTTTTCTGGAATATGGTCAGCCATGCCTCGGACACTATGAAAAATGCCTAGGACTGTAAGCATGGCCTGCAGCCCACATTTAGAGTCACCTTCATCTCGCATTTTGACAAGTACATGGGAGTCATTGGTGAGTGGGACATTCCAGAGAAACAACACTTCAAAGATATGGGAAATCTATTACTGACTTTAAAAAAGGAGGCAGAAAATAGACCAGCATAATATGTTTTTTGAGTTGTGACCACTCTTGTATATTCTGGAGTAATATAAAGGATCCTAT
The DNA here is from genome assembly GCF_041296265.1 of Equus caballus. NCBI lineage: Eukaryota > Metazoa > Chordata > Mammalia > Perissodactyla > Equidae > Equus > Equus caballus. Next base: position 92,145,441 of record NC_091686.1, read on the forward strand.
TTCCCCCAAAGAAGGGGCAAGATCAACAAAGGTACAGGAGTGTCAGTCACTCAAATGTGGTTGGCTTTATTTCAACTGTTGTGGGGTGTGGTGGTTTAAAAATATCAATGTTTAGCTACCAAGAGGTACAGCTTACTGACTCTCCTCCTCCTAAGAGGTATCATGGTCTTCAGCCCAGTGGATTCATAGGATGACCCTGTGACATCCTTACATATATCAGCAAAAGCTGCCCTTTTGACTGACCTTATATTTAAGTGGAGCCATGATGACAAATCCTCTGTTGAGTCTTTTGGAAAGAAGGATTTGGAAATCGCTAAGATAAACACCTTGCCTGGGTTTCCTAGGGTAATATGCTAGCTTTGCAGATTCTTCAAAATGAGAGTCTATCCACAAGTGAGCTTCATGCACATTCTCAACAGACAAAAGCTCAGAGTTAGAAATCTGAGCTGCTACCCACATGCTACACCAACAGGCCAAACAACAGACAGCAAGAGTGTATAAAAGTAAACAGGACTCCAAAAGGTAGCTGGAGTGTCATCAGCAGCTTTGATCTTATCTGAATGAGAGAAAAACAGATATCTGACAATGCAGGGCTACAAGCCTTTCCCAAAACTCTTGAAGGTAATTTATAATTTCTTAGATTTTAGAATGGTAATATAATGTATGTTCTGTCTATTATGTAACACCTCCAAGGAGTCTAGGGAAGTATCCTGTAATTGAGCACAATATTTTTGCATAAAATGTGTGAATGTTCACATTAAATGGAGAAAATAAAGATAATGAATAGCTTAAAGCCATTTTAGATCAGGTTAGAGTCTTGTTACAAAGTGAATTACAAAAAGCGGAAGGAAGGAAGGCAAATTTAAAAAAACAAAACTTTTTAAAAACCTAAAATTAAAAGAAAACTTTAATTTCTCAAAACTTTTTGGGTTTTATGATTTTGCCCAAATGATTGTGGACCTGTAGAAACAAAACCAAACATGCAAGTTTTGGCCTATAAGTTTGCTATACAGTATTGGACTACCAGGCTCCCAAAGATCTGTCACTGTTACCATGTGAAAAGCAAATAGAAAAAATGGATATTATCAAAACATTGACCATCACCAGGTAAGCACTATCTTTTGGAGTATGATTTGTGACACTATATAAATGGGGCCCAGCATGTGTCAATGCTTCCAACTGTACTATGACGGACACTGCTGAATAGTATTCGGCCTCTGAGTTCAGTGGTATCTATAAGCATTGTGTTGAATATTTCCGTTTTCTGGCAGAGCTGCAAGATGTACAATGCTTACTGGCCACTAACCTTCCAGGAACATCATCTGCTGTGTGAGAATAATAAGGACCATGTGCCACGTCTGAATTCCTCTTAGGCAGGATCAGCAATATCAAGTTAAAAAGGAATTTAATAGACTCAAAGAGATACTTATATAGCCATGTTCATAGCAGCATTATTCACAATAGTGAAAAGACAGAAGTAACCCAAGTGTCCATCAACAAATGAATAAACAAACTGTGATACATACATACAATGGTATATTATTCAGCCTTAAAAAGAAAGGAAATCCCGTGACGTGCTACAACATGAATGAACATTGAGGACATCATACTAAGTGAGATAAGCCAGTCACAAAAGGACAAATACCATATGATACCACTTATTTGATGTGCCTAGAATAGTAAAATTCATAGAGACAGAAAATAGAATGGTGGTTACCAGGGGTGAGGGGAAAGGGAAATAGGGAGTTATTGTTTAATGGGTACAGAGTTCCAGTCTTGCAAGATGAAAAGAGTTCTGGAGATGGCTGTCGTGGTCACACAACAATATGGATGCACTGAATGCCACTGAACCGTACACTAAAATGTTAAACGGTAAATTCCGTTACACGTATTTTATACAATTAAAAATTAATAATCATAAAGAGGAATTTAATAGTACAAGAGGCATACTCAGAAAATCTACTGAACAACCTGAAAGATGATGCAGGAACTCTACAAGAAGCAGCCAAAAACAGTCCAAAATTACAAGGAAAAGAGTATAGCGATGGAGCAGAAAGCTACGTAGAAGACTAAAAGGAAAAGAAGACTGAACTGTTTGCCCCTGAATAAATCATCTCCTCGGAAATTCGTGGTGAGCTTCGGCGAGCAGGTTGGTGGCTTTCAAGAAGATGTGCAGCTTGGGGTTCACCCTACTCATTTTACCTCTTAGCTGAAGCTAAGAAACTGAACTGTTTCTAAGCCTTGATAAAAATCACAAATTTGAGAGGCCCAAGAAGCAGAGTTCATCAAGTAATCAAGAAGAAAGGGGAACCTATTAGCAGCGCTTCTCAATCTGATTGCACATTAAAATCACCTGGAAATATAGCCCCAGCCAGAGGCTCTGATTTAATTGTTGTGGGGCAGGGCCCAGGCACTGATATTTTTTAAAAGCTTCCCAGGTAATTCTAATATGCAGACAGGGTGGAGAATCCCTGATCTAGAGCAGTGTCAGCAGAAGTTTTCTGTAAGGGGCTGGACAGTAAATCTTTTTGTTTTTGTGAGCTATACTATCTCCGTCACAACTACTCAACTCTGCCTTTATAATGTGAAACTGCCATAGACAAACACAAATGAATAGTTGTGGTTGTGTTCCAATAAAACTTTATTTATAAAACCAAGCAGTGCCATAATTTGCTGACCTCTGCTCTATAGAGAAAGAAGGCTTCAGATTTTCTAAGTGGATAGACATTATTATTTGAGCTTTGGAAGGGGAATTTCAAACACAGAAAGGAGTAGGGTCAACCTAAAACAGTAATTTGAGAGTTAAAAACAAAAACTGTGGGGGAGAAAATAAAAAGGGAGGAAAACATCTGATCCAGTTCTACACGTGACATATAGATGGGAACAAAGCAACCCAAGAAGCGACTTGTACTTTCGCGTCTCTCTTTAAAACCAAGAGAGAACTGATGGAGAAAAGGGGACACAGAGCACTGGAAGAACAGAAATCATGTCCCAGGCTGCAGAAGAGACAGTAAGAAAGGAATGTCAGTAGGGAGATTGTAATTTTACCTCAAGGTCCGGAGTCCAAAGGTTGAGGAAAGGCAAGCCTTTGAGAAGGATCATTTGGCCAAGAACATGGACCACACTGGCATGCTGGCAGCAGAGTCTTAGGAATCACTACCAAGGGCACTATCAGTTCAGAAACCCATCAAGCTGATTTCTCAGATGGGAACAAATGTCGGGACGGCGGGGGAACCACCCCCAAGAGCCTGGGTCACAGACTTTAGAATTCCAAAGAGGAAGCAGCAAATGGCAACACAGGGGTAAGAAAGTTTGGAGACTCTGCTGAGAATAAAAACATAGAAACGAGCAGGACAAAGATGGTGGGAAATGCAACTTGTAGAATTCCCTCCTCTAAATTCGGAGTAGCATCCTCAACTTAGTTCTGGGTTACTGGGAATGTAGTAGTCCTAGAGAAAAGTTTGGAAGTTGGAGGTTTTGAATAGTAGACAGGGATCCCAGGAAACACAAAGAGATGAGAGACCACTGCAAATTTTCTAAATTCTGCAAGTAGATGGACATGCTCTTGGTCACTGTGATCCAGGAGTAGATTTACCCTGCAGAATATTCACTGACTCAACAAACATTTGTGTGTACTTACTACTATGACAAAGACACTATGGTAGATACGAGAAATAGAAAGATGAGGCAGAGGGGAGGAGACAGTCATTAAATTACACAGACATAAAAATCACAACTGCTGTAAGTTTGAGAAAGGAAAAACATACGGTGCTAGGATGGGGAGACTTGATCTACTCAAGAAAATGGCTCCTGAGCTGAGTTCAGAAGACTGAGTAGAAGGTAAAAAAGGGAAGAGCCTTCCAGGAAGAGGAAATGGCATGTTCACAGCCCAGTGGAGGGAGAGAACATGGCAAGTGTGAGGTAGGAAGAAGGATACTCTAGCAGGAGCTCACACAAGAAAGGTGAGCACAGCCTAACACCTAGCCTGAGATGTGGGCAGAACTGGTGCAAGTCTTGCAGAGAACTTGCAGAAATGTCAAGTGAACCCAGGAACAATGGGAAGCCATGGAGCCATTTTAAATAGAGTTAGGGGAAAGGGCAACAGGTCAGCTTAGTGTTTCAGGAAGATCCCACTGTAAGAAAAAGATTGGGAAAAGAGGAGGTGGAGGGGTGGATGCAGAACAACATTGGAACGCTTCAATTGTAGATCCCTAACCGGAAACCATGTGGCAATTAACCAACAATGGTAGATTTCTACCAATTCAAAATGCCCAGGGTCCTGGATTCTAGACATTTGTCACAGATTCACTGGCAAAGGTAAAACCATAAAGTGTCTCTTCTTTTCTCCTGTTCTGTCTGAGCCCTAAAAAGATAAGAGAGCCTCTTCTCTAGGCTACAGCTGATAACGTAAATGCAAGTTTATCATAAAAAAGAAAAAGTGACCTCTAGGAAGTCAATTGTGTCTAGATCTTAAACAGTTGACACCTAGGTCACCCTGCCCTAGCTTTTCAGGGGGGCTTTGGGGTTTTGGAAAATAACTTCATAGCAAAAAAAAGAAAGCATGAATTTTTCTCAACTGGTTCCGTGCGTAGAAGGCCCTTTAAGATCTTTCAGAGGGTAAATGGTTGTAGCAGCACAGAAGACAATATTTGGTTGGTTCAATGTTCAGTTCAATATTCAGGTAGTTCATGATCTTGGATCCTCTCCAAGCAGTCTCATCCCAAGAGAATTGAGAGTTATGCCATGTTGGTGCTCAAAATTGCTTTGGCCTTCCACATAATACAAACTACACACGAGAGACCAACGTGTGCTAATAAACCTATGTTCACTGACTTCATATAAAAGATGGAATTTCAATATAAACTCTGAAAAAGTAAAGGGTCTATTTTAAATTTCCAGGCAATTACAAGTGAGGCAAAATGTTGCCTTTTGCCAGCTGTATTAGTTTTTGGGGGAAAAAAAAGCCAAGCAGACTTCTCCTCTTTTATGTTTCATATCTAAGCCACAAGCCAGCAAACACTGGTATTTACTCCAATGTTAATAAAAGTAAATTACTTTGTGGTTTTGGGTCACTGGTATAAAACTTGTGCTCTCTTTAGTTTATGTTATGTACAAAAGTTCAGATTTTCAAGATGCATCCAGCACAAACTGATGACTTACTTATGCTTTTCTACGCAATTCAAAGCATTTTTCAGTTTATGTTTAAATTACTTCTGCTTTTCTATGCCAAGTGGTCTCATGATTCCTCTGGAATTCTTTTTCTGTCTTCTTCTATCTTTTCACCTTTATGATGTTAGAACTTTTTCTTCTTCTTCTTTAGCCATCTCCTGGATTATAATCTACTCAGGAAGGAAGTCAAACCCATGAGAAGTTACGTTACCAGTGAAAACTTTCATCTCAAACTGTGAGTTACCAATAAAGATTTTTTCCAGAGAAATGGAATCTAATTAATCCTTTCTACAGTTGCTTTTTTATTTCCTAAAGGACACAAGGCAACTGGGACCAGCACAAACAACTTGAAAAGAACATTCCAGGACCTGATATACAGATGTCAAACATACTGCCCCCCTCCCAAATCCATCACGTCCCCACGCCAGATGCTGGGGCTGCATACACCCAAAGTTCAACATGCTTTCAAGTCAATTTTTCCATCAGCCAGATGCTCAAGTCAACAGTTCCCTTTATAATTATTTATCATACAAAGAGAATTACACAGACCTGAAGCAGCAGCCCCCTTGGCAAGGCTGGCCAAAATGCTAAATAGGTTGGTCTTCTGCAAGCTGTCCAAAAACATGCTACTGATTTAGACAGTCCTGCAGAACAATCAATCATGGTCTAGGCCCCGATGAAGGCCCGTGGTCTGCACATGTTCATTTCATTAAGATGTTACTTAGGTCTGAGGACTTTTCCTCTTTGTGTTTTTAAACTAAGGTAATCATTTCCATGCAAAGCAAAGGGACAGCATGTGAGAGAGGAAATGCCACTTGGGCTAATGTTTTGCTGGCTTTCACACATTTAGAAGGCTTTCACAATTCTAAGTCCTCAAAAAAAGATCCAGATTTGGGCTGGCCTGGTGGTGCAGCGGTTAAGTGCGCACATTCTGCTTTGGTAGCCCGGGGTTTGCTGGTTCAGATCCCGGGTGTGGACATGGAACTGCTTGGCAAGCCATGCTGTGGTAGACATCCCACATATAAAGCAGAGGAAGATGGACATGGTGTTAGCTCAGGGCCAGTCTTCCTCTGCGAAAAAGAGGAGGATTGGCAGCAGATGTTAGCTCAGGGCTAATCTTCCTAAAAAAAAAAAAAGATCCAGATTATGTTAAGGGTCTCCCAGCCCTTTAGAAATTGTCATGCTTTCAAGAACCTAAGAGAAACCAGGCAGTGGCCCTAAAAGCAACCCCGGTAAGCTCTGCCCCCACTTCTATCATTTTTGTGCTGTTTATCATAGACATCCTAAAGGCGCATCAGTAAGTGAAGACTCTACTCGCTTGCTCTGTGATTTAAGCAGAGATTTAGGTACCAACACATCAAAATGGGACCACAGACCCTTACCTGCTCAAAAACCATCTGTAATTTTCTTTTATGCTTTTTATCTTTTTATTTTTTCTAAGCAAAAGACAGTAAAAATTGTGCAACTCACAACAGAACTATACATCAAATGAGGCAATATCTCTTTGGTCATTTTAAGCAGTCAAAGAAATAAGTCCCAACAAACTGCCTCCAGCACTGCTAGGGCCTTGAGTGAGAGAAACATGGCCAAGAGCATGGTTCCAGAGCCAGACTGCCTGGGTCTGAAACCCTAGCTCATTCACTTCCTAGCAGTTTCCTCCTTTGTAAATTGGAGATAACAACAGTGCCTACCTCATAGTGTTTTTGTGAAGATTCAATGAATTTATAGGTGCTTAGGAAGTACTAGTGTTTAGAAGAAGGCCTGGCATATGGAAACCACTATATAAACATTCGCTATTAGTATTTCCACAAAACTATAAACAAACCGGATTATTGCATTTGTCACTAAACAAATGGAAAGAAATTAGGAACAAGAGAGGCACTCAGAAATGATTTGTTTGTTTGAAAAACAAAAAACAAAAATACAAACCCCAGCAATTTCCAAATGGCAGATAGGCAGTGCCTGCCACACCCAGGTCCTAGGGGAACTGAGGACAGCAGGAAATTCATCTGAGCGGGCATTTCCTTGCCACTATGCCTGTCACTTTGGCTCTAAACATCAGTCAACTACACCAACTGGAATAAAAGGCTTATCTCCAAAAGGAAAAGCCAAAAGGACACACCTTCTCAGCCACTCATAACAGCACACAAATGAACCATGGGAGGGCTGATGAGCAGAGGAACTTGTGACCAAAGCACGTCACTCTTTCCAAAGACTGAGTTGAGCTGGAGTATATGGTGGGAGTGGCTCCGACACAGGTGGGCCTCGCAGGGCATGGAAACTGGCAGCTGCCGCAAGAGGAGCACCAAAGCTCGCTAGTAACAGCTATCACATCACAATAAATCTGAAGTGATGAACAGTTCATTTTCTGAATGCCAGCATCAAGTCACCTTAAGTCCACCCTGTAGGCTGAAATATTTAACTGTATTAAATATTAGCTCAGAGGGATGGGTAGAAAAATTATGCACAGAATTTTAGGGCTGGCTTATTATCCTAACTCCTCTGGAAACAAAAACCTGCCTCTTCGGCATTCCTCCTGCCTTAACGTGGATCTAGAACCTGCCTTCTGTCTCTTTCCTGTCTCCTTCTTAAATGCCTTTGTGCCTAGGCATGGGTTTGTGACAATCCTCCCCTCGGGACCAGAATCACCTCTGCTCTCTCCAGGCCGGTCTCAGGCGGTCTCAGCCCACTCCCATTTCCTCTGTCTTCCAACCACCAGATCCTCAGACTCTGTAAGGGTGGGGCCAGCATCCACATTTTTAACAAGATCCCCTCCCCCAAGGAGATTCTTACTCTAATTTAGACGTGCATTCCTTGAAGTGGCAGGGTTGTATCTTTAAATATGCTATGCCCAGGGCCTATCATAGGGCTGTACACACAGTGGATGCTCAAAAATATTTATTTAATGGACAAATCCACAGTAAGTTCAACTTCTAAAGGGATGTAATTCTTTGAATATCTTTTTGCAGGAGAGAGGCTCCTCCATTCCATATCAGCCTGACCTCAAACCTCAACTGCCCCACACTGTGCAGCCTCCCCTGAAAGACCTGAACTCAAAAGGCTTCCAACGGCAGCATCTGCTTCCCTGCTATCCTTTTGCTCTTGACACCACCTCACAACTACTCGATCGACTTTGCATTTCCATCAAGATCTCCAATCACCCTATTCTCCTATCCTGTTGCTTGTGTTTTGGCTTCGATGACCTTCCTGCGCAGCTGGGCTGAATGATTGACAACTTCAGATGGAATTACCATCTCCTGATGTACTTTGTCTGTACCTGTACCCTTCAACAAACCCACAAATCCTTAGTGGGTGGCTGTCTTTCTAAAAGTTCAACTCTCACTTCTATGAGGGCAACTTTCAAATTTATATTTCTAGCCCAATCTCTAACCAGATCCAAATCTGCAACTGCTGAGATAACTTCACATGTATAGCCTGCTGGATGCTCAAACGCACCGTGGCTCAAAGCAAGCTCAGTATCTCCCCTGCCAAAGCAGATTCTTCTCCTGGTTTCCCCATTGCTTCTCAAAGTACTGCCAGTGCATTTGCCACAAAGACAAACTTCAGTACCTGTCTTCTCTTTATTTCCCACCATCATTCTGTGACTCTATAAGGTCTGCTCCTATAAGGTCCCACTGGCAGCCTTCCACACAATTCTAGCTCCCATTGAGCAGCCCCAGTCTCTGGACTCAGGTAACACTATCTTCTCCCTACATCCCTTCAGCCTCGGGAGGAAGAGTAGCTTTCTGCCATTGCTAATCTCTGGGTTGCCTCACTGTCCGTTCAGCTTCTTAGCCCTTAAACCATCTGTGTAACTGATGCCTTCTATTAAATTCCCTCCATTGAAATACCTAATATGGCTTTTGTTTTCCTTACTAAAGTCTAACTGGTTCTCCATCCTAATTGGAGTTTCCTCTTTAACTCTACTCTGATTCATCCTGATAATTTCTGCCATGAAGCCAGCCATAATCATCATCATCACCATCAAAACAGTATATCACACAAAAGTACATCAGAAATCATCATTGATACAGTGCTTGGATGTTAAGCAATACACTGGGACTTTTACACATCACAGTTCATTGTTCCTTATAAAATCCAATGAGGCCAGTATTTTTATCCCCATTTTATAACTGAGAATAATGAGGGTTACCGAGCAACTTATGCAGGTTAAACAGCAACTAAGTGACTCAGCATGCCTCAAAAGTTCATGCAGGTTCATGAAAACTCCTTCCACTCTAGTATACTATTCAGACACTATCAATTACTCCTCATTGTCTCAGGAAAAAGTTCAAATTCCTTGGTCTAATCTTCAAAAGAGCCTCCCAGCAGCCCAGCTTTAACTCACCTTTCCAGTCTTGGCCCTACTTTCTCCTTCCCATATCCAGATTGACTCTATGCTGTTTCCCTCACATGTGTGATCAGTAATTTCCCACCCCTGTCCTATCACTCAGGTGTCTTTCAAGATCTATTCAAAATGTGATTTAATTTCAGCGTAATAAATATTAACTGCCTACTGTTTCCACAGCACGGTCCTCTTGCCTTTCTCTGAAGTTCCCCATTTCGTAATTTCTCACTCATTTATCTATTGTTTGGTTTATATTCTAGTTATGTTCTTATTTTAATACCTTTATTAAATTGTAAAATCCTTGAGGGAAAAGATGGTGTTTTAGAGATTTTTTAAAATCTCCTATCAGCATCTAGGGGGGACTTTTACTAACCACTCTTAGATGATTTGCAAATATTTGTTGAATTCATTTCTATAACTCTTCACAGCTGCTGCATCATGTGGTTTCTTGGAAGAAATGGAAGTCAAAGGCCTAGACTTTGTCCAGATTCTCTACCTTCACCATCGTTAGGGACATGGATCCCAGAGCCAAGCTGTCTAACTGCCTAAGTTGTAACTCAGCTCCAGCACTTTGTATCTGTATGATTTGGGCTGAGCTACTTAACTACCTGGGCCACTGTTTTCTCACCTATAAAATGAAAATAACAAAACTAGGTTGCCTCATATCACTATTGGGAGGATTAAATGAGCTGTTTATGTAAAGCGCTTACAACAGCGCCTGGGACATACTAAGTGCTCAATAAATGTTAATTCTTAATTAACCTGACATCACCTCTCAAACCAGTGGTAGGATGGACCCAGTTAAAATGCACATAATTACCCTAAGTTGTGGAGATGAAAATCTCAGATCCATAATCTCCTTCTAAGTCTCATTCTGGCCTTCAGAAAGCAAACAGTCTATACCTTTAAAACAAGACAATCAAATTTATTATAAGCAGAATAATGTCAATAAGACTGTGAAAGGAAGATAAAATCACGTGACAATTGAGAAGTTAAAATATTTCAGAAAACTCATCTAAATTCAGAGTTACGTGTCCAATAAACTCCACAGATTTGTTGCATGGTGCCTATTTGTAGAGAACACACACGCATTTTCTCTGTATCTAAGCACTGTGTGAACTCTGGATTTTTAGGTTTGCTCTGCCCAGTTTCCTGGGGGTACTTTCCCTTTGTGCCCTCCAGCTCTGATGGTCTTAGCATCAGTGACAGCGCTGGTTGGCCTTCCTTTCTTAAATAATAATAAAATATTGTCCTTGCCCTTGAAACCCAGCCTCCACATCGTAAGGAAGTCCAGGCCACATGGAGAGGTCCCACGTAGGTACTATGGTGACAGTCCCAGCTCAGGTCTCAGCTGACCTCCAGCATCAACCATGAAGGTCAACCATGAGACGTGTGAACAAGTGAGCTTCAGACAGTTCCAGGTCACAGCCTCTGAGCTGACCCAGCTGACGAGTGAACAGAGACAAGCTATCCCAGCAGCTCTGACCAAATTGCAGGTTTGTGAGTGGAATAAACTGTCACTGTTCTCAGCCACTGAGTTTTGGGGTAATTTGTTTGTGAAGCAGACACAGTAACTAGAGCAGACAGTTTGTTACACAGCAATAGCTAATCAATAAAGGCAGTATCTTTGATCTGCTTCTGCCTTAGCGTATCTCCCTCAAAACTGCAACATTGGTCAAAGAAGATGGTCCAAGCCACACAGTATTGTTTTAAATCTAGATCAATCTGATAATAAGCTAATTTTAGCTAAAGTTAGCTAAAACTATTTGTCTAATCAGTTGCTTAAAATGAGGCATATTACTTGCCTTACCCAGGTATTTGGGGTTGCTCTTTTGGGCAAGAAAACACCACCGGGGGGAAAAAAATAAATATATATATATATGTGTGTGTCAAACAAACATCATAAGAGAAATAAGAAAATACATCAAAGAGTAGTACAGATTTCTGAAAACTACAAGAACAGAGAATCCAATTGGATCATTCATTTTCTCTGTTAATAAAAGGATACAATACAAACCCTAAAACAAAAGTCAATAATAAGCTGTATGAGAAATATAAACCTAGCCATGTTTCAAAATAATGGCTGATAAATTTCATGCTACTACGAGTCATATGTTTTACAAACTTCAAGAGACCAAAGATTCTCATTGACAAAATCACTATTGTACTAAAAGATAGTGATCTAGCTGTTTCCCCAGTATTATAAGAATCCATGCAGGCAAAAACAAAAAAAAACAAAAACAGTGTCTCAGATCCAGGAGCTAAATAAAATTGGAAATAAAGGAATGTTAAAATATGACCTTACTAACTGGATTAGTAATTACACTAGTAATTCTAAAGGAATGAGGAATTTCTATGTGTTTAAGGTCAAGTCAGAAGGTGCTACCATGGATATTTGTCTGAAGCCAAAGAGTCCATCCTTAGCAATAGCTTAACGTAGCCAAAATAATTAACAAAAGTCTTGACGTTATAGACTAACCACAGCAGTAACAATTTAGGACTTGAATAATTGGACCAAACTCAGAGCATCAAATTTATCTGTGTGCTGAGTCAAAGCAACCAAATGGAGAGGTCCTCATCAGCATGTGTGCAGTAGGGCTGTTTGTTTGCTTTTCAAAAATCATTTTGGGCAGTGTATGAAACAAATCTAAAAGAAGACTAAATAGATGATGCCAACCACCTGGAAATAGCCACAGTCTTAGAAGCTAATTTGAAGAAACAACTAAAGATCATGTGCAGCTGACCTTGCACACAGCTGGACTAAAGCAGTGTTCTCCCCAAATACCCAGGCTCAGTTGTAAGGGCCAACCCAAGCAGTGTCTCTCTCCACTCCATGCAATCCAGCCCCACCCTCTCTGCCCCGTGGACTGGTTCCAACCTCATCACTCCTGGCTCACCCCTCTCCTTTCAGGGTCAAGGGGAACACACCCAGATGTGGTCAACCAGAATTTGCTCACAATATTGCTTGATACATTAAATAACAAGCCACCCTTTTATCCAAAGCCATACTCTTAAACACTATAATTGATAGCAGCCTCCCCTTTCTTCATCTTTCAGAACAGTCAGCTATTGTTTTCCTTATAATCTGGGAAAATTGTATTCTAGAAAAGAAACTACACATAAATATTTACAACAGTCAAACCCACAGAGAAATACAGTACATTTTATGGTTTTATCTATAGTATTCATGTCAATAGCTCCAACTAACCAGCCAAAGAAGCACGTTTGCATTAAATTTAACCACACACATGCGCACACATTCATGTACACACTCATGCACGTGCTCATACACACAGCTATAAAACCCTAAGGAATACATCTTCTGTGCCTTCAAAGCATTTGATGTAGAATCAGAGAAGGTCAAGATTTTGATCTCCCATTTTCTCACCTCTGAGCACAGGATCGCTGTTAAAACACACCTACCATGTGTGAAAATAGCCTAATAATCAGATCAGATTCATGAGTGCTTTCTAGAAAATAGCCTGCTGTGAACGGTGACATGCCTTGCATAGCTTATGTCTCTGCTTTATCTTTTAGAAATAGCTATAGAATGTGCACTGCCACTAGACACACCACCTTGAGACATACACTCAGAGGGCTGTTCGAATGCTACAGATTTCTCCCAGAGCCTACATGGACAAAGAAACCCGGAGGGGTGGCATCCTCAGCACAGAGTGAACAGCTGGCTGCACCTACTCCCAGATATGCAGCTGTTTGCTCCCAGATGGACATTCTCTCTCTCTCTTGATCATCCACCTATTTGAAAAGCTCCAGTTTTTAAAATTAATTTCTATATAGCAAACATATAATTTTTTTCCAGAATGCAAGTGGAAGTCTTTAAACAACTTCTTTATCAACTGATAAAATAGAAATTAAATTTTAGTTAGATTTAATAAAATAGTGATCAAAGAGAATCACTTGGCTGTTTAATTTACTCACTCTCTTATTAGCCAAACAGATTCTACCCCAGCCCTTGAAGGGGTTTACACTGAAGTGGTGGATAAAAGCCCTAAATGTGCATGTAATTGCAAATGGTGGTGAGGCCATGAAGGGAGCATGAAGGCAGTTATGGAAGAGAATAATAGGGGGCTCGATTTACATGAGGTGGGGGGCAAGATCGGATAGGCCTCTCCAAAGTAGTAGTATTTAAACTTAGCTATGAAGGATAAATAGGAGTTGGCCAGGTTAAGAGTGTTGGAGGGAATAGGGCAAGAAGACAAGGGTGGAAAAAGGAAGAATATTCCTTCCAGAGAAACAGTATGAGTGGAAGCGCTCAGGTAGGAAATTCATTCTAAGAAATAAGCTTTATATAACAAATAAACCTGAATAAAACAAATAAATCTGAAAGAGTATTAATATCTTTAATGTAGAAAGAGGTCATACAAACAATAAGAGAAACATCTCAAAAGAGAAAAGAACAAAGGCCATGAACAGAAATCTTACAAAAGAAAAAACATATATAAATGCTAATATTCCTAAGACATTCAAATTTTCTAATATCCAAAGTAAATTAAAGCAAAGAGATACCATTTTCTCCCTATCCTACTGACAAAGATGAAAAGACTGATAATCCCAGCACAGGGGCAGGTGTGGAGCGAAAAGACCTCTTGTTTCTATAGTCCTCCTAGAGCACCGCCTGGCCAGTGATCAACAGCCTACAGTAAGTGCATATCTTTTGTCAGCAACCCCATTGAATGATATGAAGTAAGAAGGGTGTGAAAAATTTCCCAGAACATACCAAGCACTGAAGTATTTGCACAAATACTTACCAAGCACCTGCAAGGCACAGGTACTGCGGGTACTGCAAGGAAGATTAAGACTTTACCCTCAAGAACAAGATCATCTATTGGGGGCAATGGAAAAGTACACAATTAGGCATAAGACATGGCCGACAATGGTAAACATGAAAGAGGTACAAATAAAGTGCTTCAGGCTTGTTCCCAGAGAAGGAAGAGCCATCTGAGGGATCAGGGAAGGCTTTGTACAAGATGACGGCATCAGAAGCTGGCCTTGCAGAACAGGAGAAGGATGAAGGAGTTGGATTTAGGTAACTAAACGGAGTGGAATGGTGAATGAGCAGTCACTGTCCCTGCCTCTTAGAGTCTACAGTTTGGTAAAGACATTAAACCAGTGTGATGAGAAGACAAAGTCCAGGGAACTATGAGAATATCCCAACGTCAAATATCCAAAAAGACAACAAGACCCAGTGTTAGTGAGGATGTAAGGAATTGAAACTCAAATACAGTATTGGTGGGAAAGTAAGCTGGCATAATCGCTTTGAGGAACAACTAACAGATCAAAATCTAGAAAGGCTGAAGATAACACAGATCATATGACTCAACAATTGCACAAATAAACCTAGAGAACCTCTTGCACAGGGACACATGAAAAATTGTTCACTTCATCAAGGTTTGCAACAGTGAAAAACTGAAACGCTCTAAATGTTTATTAACAGACAGTATGAATAAAATAATGGTATTTTCATACAATAAAACTCAGTAGCAAAAATTATGAATTGGAATTACATGGATAAATCTCAAAGGCAAAGAAAGTAAGTTACAGAATGATACGATCACTGTGTTACTCTTTCTATAAAGTTCAAAAACATGCAAAACAATATTATACATAGTTTACAGCTATACACATGCAGTAAAAATATAAAAGTAGGCATGAGAATGATAAAAAACCAAAACCAGGCTAGAGGTTGCTTCTAAATATGGAAAGAAAATGGAATTGGGGAAGGGTAGAGAGTGAGCTTCAAATATATATTACATACACTTCCTTCCCTGAATAGACAGGAGCCTAGAAGAAGAGCTAAGCAAGGGCTGGGTTGTTTGATCCTGGGAAGAAAAGAGCTTATCCCGAAAGCTTGTCCTAGGGGCTTATGAGGAAGGAAAGTGGCAAGTGAAGACCCCCTTGAGGAACGAGCCTTAAGCCAGCAGAGGCTTCCAAGAGGTAGGAGGATGAGGTGGGCAGGAGACCAGCTAACTGAAGGTGCAGTGCCACCCTGAAAGCAGACGTTTTAACTGAGTACTGTAAGAAGGTAGCAAACATCAAGGCTACTATTTAAAACCAAGAATGGCAGATCTGTGGAATGCAAAGGTTTCCCACACTTTCAAAACTTAACATATCTCTGCTTTGATCTATAGGATCTGAGATGAAATATGAAATGTTGAGTGTTGACACAATAGGCCAACCCCCAAATATTCCTGAAACAGCACTCAACTGGAGAGGGGAGGACCAGGAGAAGGAAAATCCTCCAGGGGTGGGAAATGCAACAGCTTACAGCAGGAGGTGGACTCGGTGAGTTTTCTTTTGACCATAAAAATAAAAGTTTTAAAATAATTACCCTTTTGAGGGTGTTTCTTATTTTTTCATGAATGTAAATAATTTTCAATCATCTGTATTTCTAAAGACTGATGTAAGAAGGAAAAGGAGATCTTAGTAGTAAGTTTATTTTATGCAAACTCTTTCCTCATAATATTATTTCAGATCCCATACTTGCTCTATAATAAGCTATACACACAAACTGAATTATCAAGTTTAAAACTCAGTCTATCCTGATGAAGGACAATTTTAGACTAATTCAAATATTTACCCACAAATTATACAGCCACATCTCTTACAACTTTTACATTGCAAAATTAAATTTTCTGCCTTACTATTTTCCTCCCTCTAGTTATTCAGCAAATTTACTCCACAGAAATTTATGGAGTGCCAACTATATGCAAAGTGCCCCACTCCATTCTCATACCTTCCTAATTTCTCTCACACAGTTTACCCAATATTCCTATTCTGACGTTATTTTCCAATATTATAATTTTCTAAGTGCCCCAAATCCAATAAATCTATAAAATTTCATTGTTAAAATAGGTATAAATAGGTCCTAAAGAAAAAGAAATATATCTTGCTCCTAATTAGAAGAATTCAACATTATAAATATATATGATCTCCCTATAAATATATATATATAAATATATATATATAATATATAAATATATATAAATCTCCCTAAATAAAACGTAATTTCAATTTTGTATCAATCAACATTATGGGTTGAATTGTGTTGCCCCCAAAAATTCATATATTGAAGTCCTAATCCCCAGAACCTCAGAATGTGACCTTATTTGTAAATAAGGTCATTAGAAATGTAATTGCTTAAGATGAGGTCATACTGGAGTCAGGTAGGCTCCTCATCCAACAGGACTGGGGTCCTTATGAAAGGGGAAACTTGGACATAGATGCTCACAAGGAGAATGCAATGAAGACAGCCAAGGCGAGAGCATAGAACAGATCCACCCCTCAAAGACCTCGAATGGAACTAACCAGGACAAGAAGCTGATTTTGGACTTCTTGCCTCCAGAACTGTGAGACAATACATTTCTGTTGTTTAAGGCACTCAGTTTGTGGTACTTTGTTACAGCAGCCCTAGAAAACTGATATAATCAATATCTCAATAAGCAAGCTTTCACGCTTGGAATTGCTCCAATCTCATATTCAAGTCACTCCACAATCTGATCCCAATATATTTTTATGGATTTTTTTTAAACTATGACAACAAATGGCATCGACATGCTAGGAATTTATCCTAAGAAGACAAGTGGAGGGGGCCGGCCCTGTGGCTGAGTGGTTAAGTTTGCATGTTCCACTTCAGTAGCCCAGGGTTTGGCAGTTCGGATCCTGGGTGTGGACCTAGCATTGCTCATCAAGCCATGCTGAGGTGGCATCCCACACAGCAGAACTAGAAGGACCTACAACTACATACTGGGGGCTTTGGGGAGAAGAAGAAGAAAAAGAAAGATTGGCAACAGATGTCAGCTCAGGGCCAATCTTTAAAAAAAAATAAAGAAGTGAAAAAGTACAAAGATTCATGTATGAAAAGATATTCTTCACAACATTGTTTATAATAGTAATAAACAAAAAAGAAAAAGTAAGCAATCTACAAGTCTAATCCCTGTAGCCTAGCATGGGAAACAGATAAATTATTAAGTGTTATAATAAATAGGTATGGGCTATTAAGGGAAGGGAGAGATAGGAACCCCTGCTTAGGAGACTAAAGAAGACCAGTAGAGGAGGTAAACCTGGGCATATTTTTTATGAATTAGAAAGCATTCTCCAGAAGGACCAAGTGATGCAGAGCATTCTAGGCAAGGGAACAAAGATGCTGCTTTGGCATCGTGAAAAAAGCTCCACACCTAGGAAAGCTGCCTGGAGTGGAGGATGCTGGACGGCAGAAAAAGAAGCTAAGAGATCAGCTGAGCCCTAACCAAACTGGGCTCTATATGCTAAACCAGAGGCCCTCAAAATGGGGTGGGAGCAAACCAGATGATCCACAGGGGTGGGGAAAATAACTTCTAAACCATGCTTAACTCATTAGCATATATTTGGTAATATAATAATCTATTAGTATAAAGCAAAATAAGTCAGAGAAAGACAGGTACCATATGATTTCACTCATACGTGTAAGATAAACAAACAAACAAACAGATACAGAGAACAGATTGGTGGTTACAAGAGGGGAAGGAGGGTGGAGGGAGGGCGAAAGGGGTAAGGGGCACATTTGTATGGTGACAGAGGCAACTAGACTTTTGGTGGCAAATGCAATATAGTCTATACAGAAGTCGAAACATAATGATGTACACCTGAAATATATATAATGTTATAAACCAACGTTACCTTAATAAGATAATAGTAATATATTAGCACAGAGACATATATAATTTATAAATGTATTTCTAAATACAAAAATTGGGAGTACATACTGAAAAAATTTTTTACTGAAGGGCTAAGTGATCAAAAACTGTGTCAGCCTAGATGTGGAAGTTAATTCTTTCCCTCAAGGCTTCTGCTGAGGCAGCACCCAAGAAAAGAAAGATCAGGTGACAATGGCTAAACGGGACGAGTTTCCTTTCGAGGCAATGACAATGTTCTAAAAGTGACTGTGGTGATGCTTGCACAACTCAGGGAATATATCAAAAACATGATTTGCATACTTTAAGTGGATGAGTTGTATGGTATAGTATATGAATTATTTCTCAAAAAAGCTGTTACCAAAAAAATCTAAAGAAAAAAAAAGAATTAGTGAATTGCACTTCCTTATGCATTTCAACCACTGAGTCTAGCTCCTGGGTCAGTGCAGGCCAGAGAGAGAGCAGGGAACAGCTAGGAGCACTATGATGAATGAAAGAATTTCTTTGTCTGTGATGGAACAGACAAGCGCAGGCAGGTGAACCTGCAAGTATAATGTAACCTCAGAATAAGAGATCGAAAGCTGGGGTTTAATCTTCACACCCTCTGAATCAGTCATCACCCTTGCCTGGACGAGTCAGCCTGACCTCTCCAATCAGAGGTGGGATTTCCTAGTCTAGCCAAGCCTACAGTAGCCTCCAAAACTGAAGTTCTAGAATACAAGAGAAGTGCATCTTACATTTTGATGGCACACACCTGTGTGTAGACGCGCACACACATACACACACAGAGGCACTGACACAAAAGTTCACAGAACAGTACTTAACCTTTTACTATATTCAATGTACTCTGATATTTTCTACTCCATTTCATTTTTTAAAATGCCAGTCACAACCTGCGGGCTTGACTTTATTATCCTCATAAGAGTCACAATCAGCAGTTTGAAAATCACTGCTCTATGTGGGAGAGGTGAGACAAACAGGCATTTGTCTCAACATGCACTTCTCCATTGTTCCACATTTCCAGGATCTAGAATTAATCTACTTGCCAAGAATTTTCCCTCAGTTTAATAAAAGATGTAGCGATTAACATATGTTTCATATTATAAAAAAACATATTTTTAAGAGCAGATGTGCAAATCCCAACTCCATTACTTTATTAAAAAAAAGAATATTTGGTTTGCCTTGAAGATTCCATGAATCATAGTCATCTAGTTTGGATTGACATCACTGCAATAATAATAAAAACAGCATTTTACTGCCTAAGAATCGTCTTACTTATTTCCAGACATAGACACAACTGGTGATCCTGCTAAAGAAGCAGAAATCAGTATTCAGCCCAACTTACCCAAAGGCCCTGTAACCTTCCCTCACAATACGTGCTCCTCTTGAAATGCAATGAATCTATTTAATCTTCAAATTTGTCTCTGATGTTTCCATTACACTGATCCACACCAGAATCTGTAACTCAGAAACACACACACACACCCTAAAGTCATTCTTCCATTTCCTTTCACATGAATTCAATTTCTGAAGCCACTTCTCATTTTTAAAGAAACTCTGAAAGATCAAGGAAAACATTAGGGATTTTATCACTTGTCTTTATATAAAGTGTTACCGATTGGATTTATATACAGGCTTTTACTAGTTTAATCATAAACGCATGGGTTATTCCTTTAAATTCCAGCTAATTGCCTAAGGGCTCATGTTGTCTTCCAATACTTACTCAGCACATCTTTCCATTTGTTCACCATTCCAGAAAGGTTAGAGGATGTGTGGCACATTAACTCATTAGCTAGTATGAAAATAAAGCAATCAGCACTCAAAACTCACTTCATTCCAGCTATTCCCAGGCTGTTCTCTGAATACTGACTTCTAAAAGTGATGGTTCCATTAGTTATCTATAATTTTGAATCCCCTAGGATGCTCTTCCCTTCCCTATTGAATAGGGATCTAGTCTTTCACCTATTTTAACATACATTTGTAAGGGGCATTCATAGATTCAAGAAGTTTCAAAAGTGCCACATAAAATACAAACATTAGTCTAAATCTTCTATACCCTGCTGCACCACCACACTATGCCACCCAAATCTCATGGGTCCCACCTGTGCTTCACATGAGCAATGACTGCCAGAATGGAGACATCCCCCCAGTATGTTCCAACCGAACTTGCAGTGCAGAACTGCTCCCCTCATCTTCAGTTTGGAAAATGGACTGGCAGCAACCCTCAAACCCTCTGACAAGAAAGCCCTATTTTAGAACAATTACTCACTGTCCTGAGGCTTCAAACCATAATCCTTCAGGGAAACGTCATTCTATTATATTTGAACTTTTAATTCTTTTCACAATGGCAATTCTCTAGGAATTCATTCATAGAGTGAAATAAAACCCACTCTAAGTTGATATGTATTTATCTCAGCCACAAAGAAGCGAAGCCCTCCAAAGATTGCATTTGTTTCACCAAACCATTCTGGGAAGGCATCCTGGAAGAGAAAGGTACTGCCAAGACCAACAGATAGTAAAGCAAGATTTGAAGGTCAGTAGCTACCCCCATTTCCAGAATGCACAGAAACTCTAATCTCTGCCGGCTATCAGTACAAAATTAATTTCCATTTTTAGGCTAAATAAATTCCATTTCAAAGGATCATGGAAAGATACAGGTCAGTGGACAAACAGATAAGGAAACCTTTACATACTTTTATGCTTTCCTTGAATACCTAATTGGAGGAACTAATTATAACAATCCACTTTTACTGTTTTTCTTGAAAATACTAAGAGTGCTTCAGTTGCAATTTTTATTGGCAAAAAGTTTGAGGACAAAAATTCCACAGATGCCTCCTGTTCTTCCTGCTTTATGGTTCCTTACAGGGGCTCTCCTTTCAGAAGACTGCCGTCACTTTCTACCTAACTGTGCTTGGGAACACAGGATGGGATGAGTCCACTTTTCATGGGCACTCAATCAACTGACCACCAATCAGAGGCTTGACGTCCAAAGAGGCTTCCTAAAAGTTAATCAAGAATGGAAAGATGGTGAAGATTCTCAAAGTCTGTACCTACAAAAGCAGATAGCGGTGACTGAGCAAGACCATCTGAGCCAGAATTTGGCAACATCGTCAATAAACTAACCTCAGCCTGGTAGTCTGGTCATCACACCAGAGACTGTGGATGGGCAGATAGGCAAAATGTAGTCCACAAGATTTCTCTTATGAGAATGATATCCCTAACCACCAGGGAAGGGAAGATTATCCTAAGAGATATTCACATCCTCATCGTTGAGCAAGACTGAAAATCCCATTGCTCTGATGGTCAGCTCAGGGGGCACTGAGGTTTCTAGGGATGCCCTCCTTACGGCGGATGGAATACCACGTTGTTGTACTTGGCAAGGATTTATGGTTATGTTAGCTCCTCTGTTCCAAGGGTTATTTGGGAAGGGAAAGCTGTGATATGTTGACTGCCCTAATAAGAGGTAGAAATTGCCAGGCAAAGACACCACTGCTTTGGGCAAGGAAAAGTCACCACAAGCACAAGCTATGACCCAGCCTGACACCAAAGAAACAGTTCCAGGACCAGTGACTTATCTTTAATGTCAAGCTCATGTATTAATATTGTTTTCCCCCAAACGCTATAATTGTATGTCATTCTTACCACTTCTCAATGAAACTACAAAAATAAACTAATGCTAGGCCCTAAACAATAGAAAAAATACATACATATGGTTCTGAAAAGTCACCAAGCGGCTGTTTACAAGTATCAAAAATAGAATTTTGTACAAAGAAAATCTGCCAGAACTTAAACTCAAACCAAATGAGTAGTCTAAGTTTGGGGAACTATTTGGACTCACACAAACTGGAAGAGCTCTTCAGTCTCTGAGCCGTCTCCTGCATACATTGCAGCTCCCTTCAGTCCCACTGACAAAAGCTATCCAGATAGAAATATCCACACTGTCTCTGATTAGAGGGTTTTCTCTGGCAGATGCAGCTTCTTCTATCAATTACAGTTTTAGTTAGGTCTGGTGCATGCATTTCCTTGAGTCAATGAGTTTGATGTGGGCGCATTCCTCAAGACAAAGCAAGCAACCTAGAAGGAAATTGCTGAGTTGCTCATATTAATAGTTCACTACCCCTGAGGCCAGGCAAATCTCCTCACATCCTTTGCACATTGGATTAGAGTTCCAGCAGCACCTGCTCTGTGAGTGTCTCATCCAAGCTGCTCCCTTGGTTAATTGAGAACATTCCACGTTATCTGGCAAAACAGTCTTCCTTCACCAGGTGTGTTTCTGATGTTTTCAGAAAAGAGGTGAGCCATTGCTTACAAATACTGTACATTAACAGATCTTCATTTTTTCTAGGATGTGGTGCTTTTGGATCACATGTGAAGGTTTTGAAAAATACAGCTGCCCTGGCTTCCTGAAATCTGGAAAGCTTTACAACATGAAAGAAGAATGGTTTCACTGGATAATAATCTATCTGCAATAACAGCAAGGTCCGTACTACTATTAAGAGTGTTTATCCACTGCTTCATCTGAATATTCCTTGATTTGCTTTAAATACTATAATCAAATGTTGTTATTTAATTCAACATAGATTCAGGAAAAGCAATTTGGAGTCTCACAGGTGGTCTGAACTCACTCTGTTGGTCACATTGGATGCACTCACCAGAGCAGAAAGAAAAAGACATCCAATATGATTTTTTTTTTCTTTATATTGGAGCACGAGACACAAAGCTTTCATGAAGGAACTCATTCCCCAAAAGTGAGACTGTCGCTAGCTAGCTTATGTTTCCATTTAAACAAATCTCTAACTAAACACACATGAAAAACGATATGACCCTTCCTTTGATAAAAATCTAGCATCAAATATTGGCAGGCAAAATTTAAGTCACTTCCTGAATTGCTAAACAAACAGTTATACAAAAAGAATCACCAAACATAACACATTTGTATTTTTCCCTTCCATTTATTTAGCAATTCTCTTCTTCAAATTAAAAACTGTAGTTTTCCTGGGGCTGGCCCCATGGCTGAGTGGTTAAGTTCGCGCGCCCCGCTGCAGGTGGCCCAGTGTTTCGTTGGTTCGAATCCTGGGCGCGGACATGGCACGGCTCATCAAACCACGCTGAGGCAGCATCCCACATGCCACAACTAGAAGGACGCACAACGAAGAATATACAACTATGTACTGGGGGGCTTTGGGGAGAAAAAGGAAAAAAAAAAACAAACTGTAGTTTTCCAGCAATTACTGTTTATCCTAGTTAAACTACTAATGTCTAATAACGTAATTACATGTGACAAAATGGAGTGACGAGGGAAAGGTGACATGCAACGCTTAAATGATTAAAATTTAATCTGTTATCATTTCCATGTTGCATCACTACAACATGACTGCTTTTGTGAGAAGCTATATTTGGACTTCCGGGTGTCAGACAGTCTCTTCCCTCATCAATAGAGTCAACCAAAATGAGTATAAAGAAAATTTGGAAAATACAGGCGATTTCAACCCACAACGGTGACCCACTCAAATGAAGTTCTCAACTATCACTGAAATCAGTCAGTCAATTGGTCAGTGATGGACCCAATTTCTTCCTTCACTCATTTGCTCCACAAATACAGCCTGCGAGCCACGTATGTGCCAGGGAATATACTAAGCATGCATAAGATAGTGAGCAAAATAGACACTGACCCTAAACGGCTTAACTCTTATCGTTTGTAAAATGCTTTTTTGGTGGTCTGTTCTGGCCCATCTGTGCTTTTTTATTTTAAAAATAATGTCTAACAGAAAGATCACATCTCTCGTTTCAGGTATGGTCTCCATATTCCCACTAACCCAAGAGTTTAGGGAAAGAAAGAGACAAAGAAGCAAAACTACTTCTGATTCTGATTACTTCTGATTCCTTAGCAGAAGTCCCACAAAAACCACAAAATTAATATATTTTTAGCTTATACTATTATTAGTTTATACTAGCAAATGAGTTTATATTAGCAAAATGGGTATTTAATTTAATTTTTTTTGTAAAAGTTCTTTCCATTCTTCAGGAAGTAAAAATAAAACCCAAGGAAAAGAAAAATGGAGATTATTACATTCAACTTAGCAACCAAAGCTTGTAAATGAAATAGCACTATTCAGAAACCAGAACTCTTCACCATTTAGAAAGGCATTTTAAAAATATCTATGAAAGATCCTGTTTCTAATTTGTTCTCCAAATCCCATGCATATTTTACACACTGGGGGTGGGGAAGAAGAAAAATTCCAAATATTTAATACAAATTCCACCCCCACCTTCATTTTCCCTCATATTAAAACCAGGGCACAATGATGCCTTTTGCAAAATGGAAAAAAAAAAAAAAAAACAGATTTGAGAGGCAGCACACCCTAAGTTTTTAAGTCTTTCTTTTCAGAAATTCAAAAACAGGGAGCAATAAAGAGAACTGAGCCAAGGAATCTAAAACAAATACCAGTATTTTTAAAAATATATTAATTAGATCTTTACTTAAGATACTATTGACAGATTTTATTAATGAAGAAGCTGGGCAATTTTATTTTTCATTAAAACTGAAGCAAATTTCATTTTCCGTTGATTTCTATAATAATTTAGATATGCATTTCCATGTTCTCTCCTAGTAAATTAATTTCAATTCAAGAGATCAGCTGAACCAGGAATCCTAGCAATCCATGTCATCCTTGACTTTCCCAGGCAAAGAAGCAGTAGGAAGTAGAACTGAAGCCATTAACACCTATGCGTGGAGCCCCAAGTCAACAGATCCCCAAATCATAATACAGAAGTGAAATCTAATATGCAGGAAACGAATCTGTGAACAACGAGAGTCAAGGACTTAAGACCCAACTTATTATTCTGCCACTTCATATTCAGCATCATTGTAAAGCCTTTTGAGAACTTTGTTAACTTTTTTCATACTTAGTCACCGAAGAATTATGTCTGCTGATAGTACCAAAGATAGACAGTGGTATTCTTTCTTTATTTTGTAGACTGTAAACTTCTAGAAGATTATTTATGACGTCTTAGGCCAAAGAAACCCAAATGGTACCATATTGCACCATTTAACCAGTACTGGCTCACATAACAAATTATTTTGCTAAGTACAGGCAGTTTTCACACTTCTGTCTGACAGGTTTTATTCTTGAGTAGTGTAGAAGTCAGAAATATTTCAGCAAGATGTGATTTTCCCATAGAAACATTGTTCTAATTGGATGCTAGTTTCCTAACGAATACCCTTAAAAAATAAAATTACTACAAATACCATGTCTAATCACCTGTAAAGGATATAATTAAGCTTAAACATTTTCTTAAAAGAGTTATTTATAGAGGACTGACTAATAACAAAATACATACTAAAGTTTATTTAATGATATTTTTTAAGTGTCTTCTTCTTACTTCTTCCCTTCCTCCAGCAGCAGTAAACTACAATGTATAGAAACACCACCTTAACCAGGAAGCATCTACTGAGTTGCCTAGTATACAGGAGATGCTTGATATATGAGTGTTTTGTTGCCCTCTCCTTTTTTTTTTTTTTTAGACGTGTATATGCATGTATTTTATTATATTAGACTTTATTATCCATACTGTTCTGCACTTTTCTTTTTTGAGGAAGATTAGCCCTGAGCTAACATCTGCTGCCAATCCTCCTCTTTTTGCTGAGGAAGACTGGCCCTGGTCTAACATCCCGTGCCCATCTTCCTCTACTTTATATGCGGGACGCCTACCACAGCGTGGCATGCCAAGTGGTGCCATGTCTGCACCCAGGATCTGAAGTGGTGAACCCCGGACTGCCGAAGTGGAACGTGCACACTTAACCGCTGCTCCACCGGGCCAGCCTCTGCACTTTTCTTTCTTTCTTTCTTTTTTTTTTTTTTTTGTTGCCCTCTCCTTTTTGAGCCCCTCCCACCAGCCCCCACTGTAAATTTTGTTGTAGGTATTAGAAATCACTTGGTGTTTCTCCTGCAGAGGAGGTTGCAATGTGTTCCCATCTGACTTGACAGCAGTAACCTGGGTATATTGAATGAGAGCATGACCTGCTGGAATTCAGGATTGTCCTGGAGAGAATAAGGAAAACCATTCCATCTGCCAGCTGTGGAAGATGGAAGGGTCCACCTTCCACATATCCAGGCTTTCTCCCAACGCTTCTCTTTAGTCAGAGGCTGGCTTTTCTCTGACATATGGTCCCCTCACCCTTACACCAAAGTAGCACTGCTCAAAGTGTGACCTGTGAATTGATCATTACCAGTCCATGACATCATAAATTGATGGAATTGAGTCTAAGCATTTAGAAACTTTCCCAACAATTTGACTTTGCCACCACATCCAGCACGTGATCAGAGGACTCCTCTTGCTGAGCAGGATGTAAATCTGTCTGGGTACTGGCCACCTGGCCTGGGTGAGTTGCACGTGATGCAAGTTGTATACCAATCATGTACAGTCAGTACTACAATGTATAATACAACATGTACAGTATTTCGATGGATTGGAAATTTAAAAGGACAAAACAAAAAGTTAGTCCTTCACCGCAGACATTTGAGAAGCCCCTCAAAAAGGGCACAGGAGTCAGACGGACCTAGGAATGAGTCCTATCACTCTCCCACTTGCCTGATCATGTGACCTGAGCAAGTTACTTACCCACTCTGAACCTCCAGCCTCTTATCTGAGCAGGTCTGGATGCAGGAGGCCGGGTCTCTGTTAAATGAGCCGCTTTCTCCCCAGGTCATGAAATGGCCAACAATTTCAATGTGTCCAAGACAAGGGCCAGTCACACACTTGAATATGCTCTGGAGGTGGTTTGTTCCACAGCTGCGTGAACAAGCTGATAGCTATTTGGGGCAATGGCTATCCTGCAATAATACAGGGAGTGTCCCGGCACCTTCTCATACCCCAGGTAGAAAATATTTTGGCAACAAATTCTGTGCACAATGGATTGGATGTGGGTATGATAATCCTGTGGTCACTGCGGGGTTCAGACTTAACCACATGTGACAATTTGCTTTGGGCCATTGTGAAAGCAAAAATTTCTCAACTCCATCCAACAACAGCTGAAGACCTAAAAACAGCTTTCCGGGATGGCTTTAAAGACTGATATTCATAAACATGGAAGAAGATGTCCAGGAGAGGAAGGGCAAAAAACTTAATTTATGTGGAAAATAGAGGGAGACACACAGATAATTTCTAACTAGCATACATAAGGCCATTCTGGCCACTCTGTAAACGAAAAACAAAAACAAAACCTTTTTCTCCTTATTGTGAAGCCTATCTGTAACACCCTGAGCACAATTTTTGGCAAAAGCAGAGAGCAAATAAATATTCCCTTTTGATCCTTCTATTCAATTTTTGCCTGTAAAATTATTCTTTAATCTTTCCTTTATTTAAGTTAATGACATTACAGAGTTTGTACTTGTTACAAATGCCATCTGGGTGGAAATTTAACAATACATCAGTGACACTACTCACACAGGTTCTGAAATTTTTCACTCTCAATCTATAGGACAATCAGCAAGAGTCCTTGAGAAGCTGCTGGCCGAAAACAGGAAAGCTCTGTAATGCCAGGCCTACTTTATAACATCAGTCATCAAGCTCAGGCTCCTTGCACACTCCTGGCTCCTGTGACACTAGCTGAGTGAGAGGTCACTGGGGTCACACAAGACCTGACAAGGTTTCCTCAGAGAATAACAGTTTTTCTGCATCCTTTCCTGATGAAAGGCAACTGACCAGCACTACTGTCGAGCCATGCAAAGCTATTTTTTCATGGACACAAACTAGGTTTTTTTAAAGCAAGAAACGGATTAACTTTTATCCTAAAGCATGCAGACAGCTACAGTAGCCTTTCTGGAAATCCCTCTTAAGAGAAGATTTCTGTGCCGGGCTCACGTTCAGAAACAACAAAGAGCATAACTAAAGCATCCGAGCTCCATGACAATATTTGACACGTTACCTAGGGGACTCTGAGATGGCGTTCATTTTTAGGTTAAGGAATTCACTTTTCAGATAGGAAGTGTGGAAGACCAGCCAGAAACCATGTATTTTTACCCTAATTTTCCACTTTAAAATCATCTTCTTAGTGGATTTTTTTTTAGCAGCTCCGCATTTCCAATATATACCTGGACACCGGTCAGAGCTCAGTCTCCCATCCTCTGCAAACAAAGCGCTGAAGCACATAGTAAAGTTCCTTGGGTGGGACCAAAGCCCATGCACAGAAATGTAGAAATGTCTGAATTCCATTTCCAGTCCTGATAGCATCTCTCACCCAGATTGCCCTGGCGCCATTATTTTAATTACTTTACATGCTGCCTCTACAATCCTGATGGTAAAATGGAAAAGCTGTTTTGTTGGAACTTGTGCTGCAAATAGCACAATGACAATGTTAGGAAAAAATCTCTTGCAGTATTAACTGGCTCACAAAGATTATTCTTAACACAAGCTGTCCCCAACCTATGGATATTATTTCTGAGTGACCCAGACTCATGAGCAGGCCCTGAGGAAGCCTGCAATCCCAATCCGCCAGTGGGGACAACTGCCCACCTTTGCTAAATCAGAAAAGCTCAAGAAGTGACCTGGAGGTGTGCCCACGTTCAGGCAACTCTCCAGTGGTGCCACGCGGATAGAGAAGTGCAGAGTGCACAATCCTGGTGTCCAGGTCCCTAGATCTAGGTGAGGAAACAAGAGCCTCAAACCACCATCCCAGCGTCACCTCCAAAGATGGAAGAAGAATTCCTGGCACCCTAATTTAGAAATCAGAAATTTTTTTTGTTACTAGAAAAACTAAGTTTGAAGAGAGCTTCTTGTAGCTCTATGAATTTAGCCGCTAAGGGAAATTCGAACCATTCAACTTGCAAATGAACTGAAGACTGCTTGCACCATAAAAAGTAGACTAAATATGGTATACTGGTAATTTCTTAAGGAGTTAACTAAAGTCTTCAAAAGTAAGAATGAGGGGCCAGCCTGGTGGCATAGTGGTTATGTTCATGCGCTCCGCTTCAGCAGCCCGGGGTTTGTAGGTTCGGATCCTGGGCATGGACTTGGCATGGCTCTTCAAGCCACACTGTGGCAGCATCCTACATAAAATAGAGGAAGATTGGCATAGATGTTGGATCAGCGACAATCTTCCTCAAGCAAAAAGAGGAAGATTGGCAACAAATGTTAGCTCAGGGCCAATCTTCCTCACACACACACACACACACACACACACACACACAAAGTCAGGATGAGTGACTCATTTAGTCATGTAGTGGCAATAGTCTTCTCGTTATTTCTAGGAAGCATCATGTCAGTAAATTGCTACAATGTAGGACTTTTAAGATAGGATTTTTTGAGATCTTGAAAGCTTATTCTGCCTATAGATTTCTGCTTGATATATTTTGATACAAGATCATGCTCTTGCACGACATTTCCAGTGAGCTTCCCCGTGGCTCTCAAAGAACTGAGTTCTAATCCCGGTCAATCATTAACCATTCAACGTGGACAAAGTTACTGAACTTCACTCCCTACCCCTCAATGTTCTTATTTATCAAATAGACAGAAATAATACCTTAATAGAGAATGAGTGGGGGGAAAGAATAAAGGTAATTCAAGCTTTGTTGTGCACTCATATGAACAAAAAAATTGTAGTTTCAATGTTTCTAAGTGACTTGCCTGGAGGTGGGAGGCGTGAGTTGGTTTCCCATTCATGCTGTAACAAATTGCCACATTAAGTTTAGCGGCTTAACACAATAGGAGTTTATTCTCTTACAATTCTGGAGGCCAGAAGTCTAATATCAAGGTGTTGGCAGGGCTGTATTCCTTTTCCAGTTTCCACAGGAGCTTTCCCTGACTTTTCCAGCTTTCAGAGGCCACCTGCATTGCTTAGCTCATGGCCCCTTCCTCCACCTTTAAAGCGTATCACTCCAACATCTCGTTCCATCACCATATCTCCTTTTTCTTTCTCTGACGTCCTGTCTCCCTCTTATAAGCAAACTTTGTGATTACATTGAACCTGCTCAGATAATCTAAGATAATCTCCCCAACTCAAGATCCTTAGCTTAACCACATCTGCAAAGTCTCTTTTGCCATATAAGATAATATATTCCGAGGTTTCGAGGATTAGGACATATGCACATATTGAGGAGGACATTATTCAGACCACCAAGAGGAGGGAGACCTAACTAGACAAATCTGGCAAATATTCAGTCCAATGTAATAAATGAAGGTTTCTTTAGGTTTAGTCCTTTCAGGCATCATGGTCAGTTGCTCAGATTTCTCAAACTCCTCCTGCTTATTTCCAAGATAGTAACTAGGTGCACAGAAAGGGTATATACGGAAGATGGAGAATGCAGATCAAATGGTGTCCCCTGGATCCTGGCTGCCCGGTGCTGCAAAGTGGCTACTCTGGGCTGCTGCCTCGCCTGGGGACTACAGAAATGAGACTGGCTAGATCTCCAACCCTGAAGAGTCCATGGGCAACTGCTGCTGACATCCACAGCTGGTGGCCAGGGCCTTAGGCTGCCACTAGCCAACCTCCAATGGTGCTACAGCCAGCTCTGCATCTCATGCTCCACCCAGTTCCAGGCCTAAGCCCACTGCCTCTTAACTCAGCTACCTTCTGAGTCCTCCCTTGAAGGAATTCAGGAGCTTCTTGCTCCTTCTGCCACCACACAGGAACTGAGAGAGGATTCTGAGTGCAACTGAGGCCTCCCTCACCTGACCTCACCATTTTGTCCTCTTATGTTGCTTCCAGGTTGGCATGAAGTTACTCCACGTAGCAGTCTCCGCCCAGAACCCTAAACAGGAAGTAAGACAAAACTTGCCTCTGTCTCTGGCATTTCCATCAGCCAGGACAAGGCCCTCTGTCCTCAGTACTCTCCTCTACCTGTCTAATTTTGGCCATCAATTCCTTCCCTCCTCTTAGGTAAATGCCTCTCCATCCATCAAGAGGTGGAGGTCTATTTCCCTTCCCCTTGAACCTGGATTTGACTCTGTAACTTCCTTTGACCAATAGAATATGGTGGAACTAATGTTCTGGGACTTGCACGCCTAGCCTTAAGAAGACTGGCAGCTTCTGCTTTCTCTCTCTTGGAAGCCAGCTACCTGAGCAAATTCAACTACCCAGAGAATACCACACTACGAGGGAGCCCAAACTAGCCAGGTAGAGAAGCCATGAGGAGAAGCACTGAGGTTCCCGACACGTAGGAGAAGACTTCTTGGACCTTCCAGCCCAGCCTTGACACCAGCTGAATACACTGACCTGCCAACACCACATGGAACACAACTGCCCAGCTGAGCTAGTCAGAGAAGCTTGAGAAATAATAAATTGTTGTTATTTGAAGCCACTAAGTTTGGAGTGGTTTCTTACCCTAGAGCAATCAGAAAAAGGGAAAAATGAACTATATAAATATATTAAAGTGTTTTGTAAGAAATTCGATCACAGTGACACAGTAGTAAGACAAACACAAAATGACAAAAATCTGGTAAGCAGTCATTTCAACAGAATGCCCACTCATGTGCAAGAGTTTTGTTGCGCTTTATTTTTTAACTAAATGCACTCATTCATTTAATTCATCTGTAGCCAAAGAACCACTTACAGTACTTTATTTCTTCCCCAATTAGAATGCAGGGATTTCCCTCCCGATTAAGAGAATGTGATATGCGAAGCCGCTGGACCACTGTCTTGCATAACAAACTAAAGTCTTTTGACATCAGTGAGAAAATTCCTCAAGAATGCAGAGGACATAATGCCAATTGTTAAGTGTGAAATTCCAGGGTATTAACCCTTTGAGAGATGCTGTCTTGTTCAGTTTTATTGGGGGTTGATCAAAAGGACCATGAAACTAGATTAGAAAATTATGCACCAGCCTCCACTGCCTACTTAAAAAACATTATAATAGGCATTTGATCCTTTTAAGATCTCCCAAATGCCCTACATTTTAGCAACCAGGTTTTAAGTCATGACAGATCACTATCATTCAAGAATGGTGTCCAGTCAAGTAAGCTTCATAATTCAAAGTAAAAATCCCAATCAATAGCTGTCACCTAGTCCTTAAGATTTAGGAAATGTTTTTAAATAGCAAACTGCAAAGCCATGCCCAAATGATACTTACTCTTCCAAAAAGGGACAGAGGACCCCCGGATTTACTTATGAGGCCAATTTGTTTAGAAAGTTGTCAGGGGTGAGAAAAATGAGGGAGTGATTTGGACAGGAAGGGACGCCCCATTTGTTTTTCCATCTTTACCCTTCTGTCTTCTCCCTTACTAACCCTTCCATTCTGGATGCAGAGGAGGAGCCAGTCGTACATAAAATCTGAAATTACATCTGGAGAGTTCCACAAAGCATAGGCTTACAGGTCTCCAAACTCGCCGTCAGGAATCAAGAGCAGCACCACGCTTAAATATTTTAAAGTCACCCAGACAAGCAAGTATAGACTGCACAAAAAGGCGACAATACGCCCCGCTATTTTTAGTTGCCATGATTAATCTTCTCAAACAGTGTTCACACAGCATTCATCAGCCAGGAATAAAACCTCCCTATTTTGAACTCAAACTTGTCTGTACAATACAGCTCAGTGGGGAAAAACAAGCTATTTTGAAGTCAAATGGTGCTGGGTTCAAATTCCAGGAACAGGGCTTGTTTGCATTCCCTAAGTATGTTGCCTCGGGAGAATTACTTAACTTCCTAAACCGAATTTCTTCATCTGTAATATACAAGTAGTACGCAGAGCTACCTTACAGGGTTGAAGGACCATTAAACGACGATTTCATATGAAAAGAAACTTTAATTAGGAGTCCGGCACAGAGTCAATTAGTGTTAGCTATTACTATTAAAATTATTAAAGTTTTTGTTTTCTTTTCCTTTGGTATTAGCACCAAGCCCCTCAGCCCTTAATCACTGCTCGCTAAGGTAATCATTCAAAACTCAAAAGAGCATGAGAAAAGATTTATAAGTTAAGAAAGGTAGTTAGAGGGACTCAGTCAATATGGAATCTAACAAGATGATGACTGAGGAGACAGGAGCCGAGAAGAAAACAGACACATCATAATTAAGTAAGATCTTTGCTAAGTCAACTGTGACTGCTGTGACTCCAAGAGAATTCAAAGTCTTTTTTTTTTTTTTTGGCAAGTTAATGGAAAACCAGTTCAGCTATATGCCTTTCATTTCCTTGATTTATTCTGGTGAGATAAAATGTGATGAAATCCTTTGAAAATCAGTAAGCACTGTGCCAATAGGGAATATTTATTGGGTGCTTATTACATGTCAGACATCGTTGGCATTTTATATAAACCATATCCTTAACTCTCACAACAACCCTTTGAAACAGTTCTTGTGTTCCTCACATTACTGAGAAGGAAACTGAGACTTAAAGATATTAAGAAACTTGCCCAAGGTTCTACAGGTAGCAAGAGGCTGGCCAAGATTTCAACCCACTTCTATAGAGGTCCAAACGTCTGCTCTTTCTACCAAGTAAGAGGAGGTGGTATGTCTCAAAGCTTTGAGACCTTCCTCTGAATTCTGCAAAGATGAACAGGAAATGGATTACACAATCATTTTTCATTTCATGTCTAGACTCTAGGAAACAACCCATAACCCAATAGGAAGCAGACAAGAAGCACGGGGCTGTGAACCCAGCACTGGAAATGCCTAAGAGGAGGACAGAGAAATAACAATCTGGGCATTCAGTTGGAGTTTAGGAGGTCAGCACCAACTTCAGACAGATGTCTGATATTTTAAATGACAAATTTGCTTGTGTATTGTGCAGAACTGCTACACTTTCAGTTATGAGGCCATAATGCTGTTTTATTTCTAATTTCAGCACTGAAGGACACATAGCAAAAAAACAGAAAACCAATCAGCTTCCAATGGAATTTTGTCTGAGTTTTCAGCCAGCATGTAATAAAGAGGCTATTCTCCTTAGGCACATTCAATTTCTAAACTGCTAAAGCATGGCAAAACCACAAAAACTGTGTGTTTCATAAAGACTCAAAGGAGGACCTAAAAATTACACAAAATTAAGTAAAATGAATTTTTCTTAACCAGATTTAAGTTCTGTAGCTTATTTCATAGCTATTTGCAACTTTTGGAAAATAATTATAAAAACTGGAGAAACGGGATGATAAAGGAGACATTCCCAATCTCTTTTAATACAAAGATCATTTTTAAACCATCTTAGCTTCATCATTATATTTTTGAAATTCCTATATAAAGCTGTTTCCCAAAAATTTAATTTCTCTAGGACTAGGCCACACTCCATTCATTTTTATATCCCTCACATCCATTATGGTATCTGGCTTACATAAAGTCTGTGGTAGGCATTTAGTGCTATTCACCAAATATTTCTGATTCTCTTCCCTCCAAGAACATGATAAGATTATGGTTTCCTGCTCACTTGAAGTTAGGCATGGCCATTCTAATGGCCAAGAAAATGTGAGTGGAAGTAATGTTACTTTCTAGGCCAAATCCGGCAAGATGCTGTGCATGATTCACCATGTTTCCTTCCCTTCACCATGGTAACTGGCAACATTCCAGACAGGAGAGACTCCATCAACCTGCATCCATGAGTGAGGGCTACATGAGTCCTGAAGCCAGCCCTCAATGGATATGGAACATAAACAATAATGAAAACTTTGTTGTTTTAAGCAACTGAGATTTCGGTGTTGTTCATTACTGCAGCATGACCTATCACAGCCTAACTGATTTGAAAAAATGCTGAATAAAACTTTAATGAATAAAAATCAAGAAAGGAAAACTTGAAGGCTATAGGTGGAATGACCATTCCTATTGAACTCGTCCTTTTTTTCACAATTCTTTACCGGTTCAAATCTGAGAACACTGTGCTTACCACAGCCTGACACAAACATTAATACAACCAAGTGGAATATTTGTTTGAATAAAGCATCATGCTGCCAAATGCCACTGTTGTCAGCATCACCTCTCAAAGATACCAAAATCTATAGAGAACAATCTGTTCACATATATTATGCCAGAATAACAGATTTGTTCCTCAGGAATGAGTACCCTTCACTCAATGGCTAAACACAGTAGATTTATATTCAAATAACCCAGGGGTCAGAGCACTAGAAGCAAAAAAAAAAAACACACACACACAAATGCTGCTTTGTAGAATAGGAATATTTACAGAGCCCAAGAGGAAAATAAGAACAATGAAGCACGCCCCCCCCCAAAACACACATAAGAAAATGGTGCGCAGATGGACCATAATATCAAAAATATGCTATCAAGTTAGGCAGAAAGAATTTAACACAGCCACTTAAGCACTCTCCCTTTGCTGG
Organism: Equus caballus; assembly: GCF_041296265.1. Taxonomy (NCBI): domain Eukaryota; kingdom Metazoa; phylum Chordata; class Mammalia; order Perissodactyla; family Equidae; genus Equus; species Equus caballus. Next base: position 92,180,898 of record NC_091686.1, read on the forward strand.
AACTCATGTGGAGTATTTGCACCTGCTATTTATGTTGCAGCTAGCATCGTAAGCACGCCACTTTCTTCCTTCTCGAGTAGAGAGATTTCAAACAATGAGGTCCTTTCACGTGCAGCTTAGAAAGAGAAAAGGTAAAAGAGAAGTAGGAAATTGAACCAATGCTTCAGAATGGAAAGGAAGAACACATGTAAGAAACCCATGAAAGGCTGAGAGCAGCAGTGAGCAACCATTTCCATCAAACAACTCAATTCCATGCCTCCCAGCCTCAGCCTTGCCCTCCATGATTCTCTTTTCTCATTCACGCTCAGGAAATGACTTAGATACCATGTGTGAACTCTGTCATGTTTCCTTAATCCTACCTGAAATCACAGTCTAGCTTCTGCTCCAAGCATTTCACTAAAAATGGAAACCAGGTTCATGGATTTCTGAAGTTGGAACAAACCTACTAAAAGAATATCTAGCCAGCCATTTGTCACCTTTTGCAGATGGGGAGGTTAAGTGACTTGCTTAATACCACACATCTGAATAATTAGAGGCCACTTAAGATCTCCAAATGGCCACCTTATTGTCTACCTTTTGATCCTCAACTACTTGCTTTCTCTGCCACTTCTCTCCCTTCCAACGATCTCTTTTCATCTGAAATCAACTCCCTCCTTTGGAGTCACTAATCTCTCCTAGCATTTTCCATCTCTAGTTATTTTTAATTTATTTAACAAACACTTAAATACCAGTTACCATGTGTCAGGCACTGTTCTAAGTGCCTTAAAAATATTAATTTGTTTAATCACCATAACATCGAGTAAATACCATTATTATCCCCATTATACAGATAAGACACAGAGAGGCTAAGTGACTTGCCCAAAGTCCACTGCTAGTAAGAGGCAGAGCCAGGATTCAAAACCAAGTAGACTGGCTTCAGAGCTCTGTTCTTTACCAGAACCCCATGCTGTCTCTCTCCATTGCTGCATCCCCTTCTCTCCCAAAGATTAGAAAATCAATACTCCCCCTGCCCTGACAAGAGGTCACCTTTGAAAATCTCAATTCCAGAGCAATCTACCCACTCAGCTGTTAAGACCACCCAAGGAAAACTCCTTATTATTCCCCAACACAGACTTTGGAGATTTTTTTTTTTCTAATTGCTAAACACATGGAGAGGGAAAAAACCCAGTATATTATTTTTTTCCAAATGGACTCACCATTTGGTGGGAAAACAAGGTAAGGAAACAGAACTAAGCCCCAAGGACTAGACAATGTGGTACAAGTTAAAGATAAAGCAAAATTTGCACTGACTTCATCAGGAATGATTGATTGAAACTTAACTGGGGAACTCAGTTGTTTGTACAATCTAAAGAAGGAAAGAGTCCTGTTTTGGTAAGATAACCTTAAGTCTGGCTTCTGTTTTATTTTTGTTATGTATTTTTGTAATTTGGGGGCTTGTGTGAGCAGGAGTGCAAAGGTCTTCTGGCAAAAGCTCCTTTGTTAAAATCCAGAAAAACAAACAACCAACATGGATGTTTTGGAACAGCCCACAGCTGCCCTGCTTTCAAACATTTTACCTTCCACTTATTTAAGGAAATGAACACACAAAGGCTTCCAGAATTGCATCTGACCCAGTGGAGGTCACTGCACCAGACCAACTGATTTCTTGCACAGGACAGGGAGAGGGCAGTAGGGTAGGAGGGAGGAAATGGCCATGCAGACTGATAAATACAAAACTGCCCACTCTCTTGACCTGCAGGCAGAAGGAAAACAAAATCCATCATTTGGGAGCTTGGCAGAGGAAGCTTGACTCTGAAGACAAACTACGTGGTACTTAAAACACACACGATCTGGCCTTCCTTTGAGTTGGACAAAATGAATCGTGCATACAGGAAGACCCAGACAGTTCAAGGTAGAAAGAGGAAAGGAGCAGGAAAAGCAATGGAAATTCTCAAGCCATCGGTTGCAAAACATCTCCCTCTCCAAACTTTCCAAGAAATGCTCAGCTGTAAAGTAAGTTAGGTCTGGCCACTTTCTCTGATTATCAGGTGGAAGCAAGAGGTACCAATGAGCATTCATTCATTGATTCACTTAATGTGAACTGTGTGCCCCTTTCTGTGCACAGGAATTGTGCAAGTCACTGGAGGTAGAGACTAACAAGCTACATCCTCACCCGTGGCCTCAGGGAGTTGTGAGTTAACTGGAATTTCAATAAAAACATCAAGCAGGTGTGCTTTTATGTACCAAGAGTATAAATGAATTTTTTTTACCTAGTATCTCACCTGTAATGATTATTTCAGATGAAAGGGAAACCAACAACAATTGCTCATAACTGTAAATTGGCAATGGGCGGGCCTAGATCTTTCCACTAATTTCAACAAGGCTAAAGAAGTTTGTTTACAAAGACCTGTCAAGCTGTACTCAGAAACGGGGTGGCTCTTTTAAGCAATAACATTTCCGTTCCAACTCTAAGTCTAAAGGGGAGAGTCCCTGGGAAGAAATGACAATGCCATGTGAAAACAATTGCAGTACATATTGGACTCTTTACACCCAGAGGACAACCCCATCCAAACCCTTCCTCAAATACGAAAGACAGGAATACGCAGAGAACCTTCGAAAGACTGAGTTATCTGAATCACTCTAAGCATAAAATACTTCCAAAGGAAAACTACCAGGATACAGTGATGATTCATAAATTTCACAAAAGTCTCCTATGAAATATCTACACAGAAGAAATCTTTCACTAATAAAAAGAAGAATGTAGAAAAACACTCCTTATATACATACCACAAAAAGAACTGAGAATCACCTGGAATTTTATAGGAATCTTTCCACTCTCTCAGATTTCACAGTTAGCCTTGGTTTCAGATCAAAACTGTTCACATGCATATAAATGTTCCTTAAAAAAGCAGCACCTCAGACATCTAGCTCTCAGCTGCCCACAAACACCAAGTCTCTGAAACAGCCATGAAACTAGAGGTTTAAATGTCTGCACATGTGAGCAGAATCCCAGAAAAGCCCGACATGAAGAGTGACTAAGAGGGAACACGCTTGCTAGGCAACTGCTTTTAGAGATTGGTGACTGCTTGTCCAAGACAACACCCACAGACACCCACCCTGTAGGGGAAAACAACTAAAAGTGGATAAATTGGTTAAAAAGTACCAAGTAGCAGAGGTAGCAGGTAACAGAAATAGAGATAGGATGGTAGGAAAGAGATTCCCTGAAAGTATTTAAAAGCAAGGGTCAGGGGGCCAGCCTGGTGGCCAAGTGGTTAGGTTTGCATGCTTGGCTTCAGCAGCCCGGGGTTTGCAGGTTCAGATCCTGGGCATGGACATATACACCACTCATCATGCTATGGCAGTGTCCCACACACAAAATAGAGGAAGACTGGCACAGATGTTAGACTAAGGCCAATCTTCCTCACCAAAAAAAACAATAATAATTACTGAGCCCTGGTTTAAAGATTCTTATTGGCTGCTTAAAGTAATCTTACCATGTACAGGTCCACAGAACCTTATTTGAAACTATTGGGGCCAGAATTTTCCAGACCTCAAAAAGTTAATAAGAATGCATATACCCTATATTATATAAGTGAATATGCCAGCCTGCTCTTAACGAACCTTCGTTTTGCAATTCTGGTGGCTGATAGAAAAAGGAGAATGCCCAGATGGGAAGTGCCAGACCCACCATCTCCACCAAAGCGGAATCAAATGGAGTCCTAGAAACTGCTACTAAAAACAGAGTCCATGAGCCACACTAAACCAATAACAACGACACTGCTAAGAACAAAACTGGTAACAACCAGCATTTCGTAAGCACACACTCTGTGCCAGGCATGGGGGTAAGCACTTCACGTGTTCCAACTCATTTAAGGCTCCAACAACCCCATGTGGAGATTCCAGTCTTGCTCCCATTTTATAGATGCAGAAACAGAGGTACAGAGACGTGGAATAACTTGTGTCAGCTTACTCAGCTAAGACACAGTGGACCCAGAGCATGACAGTCAATAAAGGCTAATGGAATTCATGAATTTACAATACACTCAGCGATACAGCATAGGTTAATAATCAGAAAAAGTATGTGCAGTGGGAAGAATATGAACTCCCGCAGTCAGAAGGCATTTGGTTCGAATCCCAGCCCCACTATGACATAAATACGCGGCCGTGAGGACAGGACTGGAACTCTACGATTCTTTACCTCCCCAGAGGAAAAGAGAGTGACTGCCACTTACGTCACTGGACTGTGAGAACAGGACTTCATGTAACATTTTTTTATATATTCACCGTATGCATGTGCCAGGTGCTATCCATGTTTTATTTAATTCTCACAAAAATCCAATAATATAGATACCTTTTTTTTTTGAGGAAGATTAGCCCTGAGCTAACATCTGCCACCAATCCTCCTCTTTTTGCTGAGGAAGACTGGCCGTGAGCTAACATCCGTGCCCATCTTCCTCTACTTTACATGTGGGACACCTACCACAGCATGGCTTGACAAGTGGCACGTAGGTCTACACCCGGGATCTGAACCAGCAAACCCCTGGCCGCTGAAGCAGAACATGCAAACTTAACCACTGTGCCACAGGGCCGGCCCCTAGATACTACTGCTAATCTTATTTTAGATATGAGGAAACCAAACTCTGAGAGATTGAGTACTTACTCAAGGTCACACAGCAGTTCTTTTTTCCCCCATTTGCCAGCTAAGGCAATGGTCTAAAACAGAAAGAATGATGCTCATGTTTCTTTTCCTGGATGGAAGAATTGTCTTCCCCAAGCAGAATAGTTACCTGGAAGGGTCTTTTTAATTTAGATGTTTGTGCAACATTTTCCTGGCTTGTATTCTTCATGATGATGTCAACCTTGAAACAGAACTTATTCTCATCTCAAACCAAGTTAAAATCATCTCCCAGTGCTTCAATTTCCTGAACAGGATCACACATTCATATATCTGAGGTTTGCAAAAATGACTGCCTTGGACTCAACTTAAAATATAAGCGAAATAAGTTGTCGTGAAAGTTAACAACCAGTGTCACAGCTACAACTGGAAATCCGAGATTAAATCGTCTGTGAAACAAATGTCTGACTTCTAGATGTCTAATAGGAAAGTTTTAGGAGAAAGTACAAGTGTCACGTTCCAAGACAGCTGGTACATCCAGTGTCCTGCCTCAGGCAAACTCAGTGATAGCTTTCAGTCCTGACTGGCTCCTGAAAATCAGTGGTGCTGTACAGGTTTTACTGAAGCAGGGAAGGGCCTGAGGTTAATATTCCCGATCTGTAACTCCAGGCAGACACCTCCCTCTCCATGTGCATCCATCGCGTGCCTGAAGCCAATTGGGTAATTACAACAAGTGGTCCCGGGGCGCTCTCAGGATATTCTCCCCTTGGCTAACTACTTCCTCCCTCCTTCAGGAAATTCTCTAGAAGCCCACCACTTACCCATTCCTCTGCCTCTGCCAGCAGACCACCACCATAGCTTCTCACCTGGCCTCCCCCTCCACTCGCAAGTCAACACACTAGTGCCCTCCTCAGAACCGTGCGGGATTTACTCTTACCCCGAGACAACAGACTTGTGTTTAACGCAAATCATTTTCTTACTCGTTTGCAAAATTCATTTTAACAGCGTCTTGATCACACTGGTGTACGTCCCACCCAAAACTCTCTCTCCCAGGCTTCATGAAATTCAAATGTTTCCATGAGCTGATGGCTGTAGTCAAAGCCAAAAGGCTTTCCCTTAAGCCAGCACCCTTGGAAAGAAGTTAGGACTTCAAGCCAGTTCATAAATTTGCTGACTCTTCTTTACTTCACGCTACAGAGAGGGTTTCTGAAGAGGTGTATCGAGCGCCCCACGGATGCCAGCCTTCCGAGCAGGCCTCTCAGGAGGGTATTCGCTTCTTGCATTGAGGCTGCCACCGGGGACAGAGAACGCCACCTGTCCGCCTGCTTTCTGCTGGGGCCACGTAGGAAAATCACAATCCTGCCACGCCTTTAGCTTTTTAACCCCAAATAGATTATTCATCTACCATTTTCTTGTTGAACTTTTGAAGCCACTTTCGACTTCTGAAAAAACTATCAAGTGATTTTTCTCCTTTTTTTTTTTTACTAAATGTATCCTCAGATAAATTTTTTATTTTTAAAAAATTAATATTAACCATAAAAATTTATTTAAAATAAGCTAGTGCCAACTGTTCAAGCAATTTCCAAAGAGAAATTTCAGGTATATCTGAGGAATGAGAGCATCGGTGAGAAAAGTCTATAACCTCATTTTAGAAGGGAGAATGCTCATTGTGACACATACATTTCCAGTTCATCTTTTTAATTGTATTCTTTCATAGTTTTGTCTCAACGGAAACTTCATTTGATCATAACATTGGAAATACTTTCAGTCTTATGCTTTTCACACTCACTATAAAGTTAGGAAGCAGATATGAAAGACGAGTGGCACACTAAAAATATCAACCAAAGTAACATCAGCAGTCATTTCAAAATAACAACTATGAACCTCAGTTTCCCCATAGATAAAGCAGTTAGCACTCCTACTAATAATAACGTGCTATTTTACTACTATAATCAAATATTTTAATATACTATTTTCTGAGTTATATTTTAAAATCGTAACCAATAACGGTTCAACACAAGAAAACGTAGAAAGATTACTAGACTTAGAATCAAGAGATTTAGGCTGAGCCCCAACCCTGCAAATCTGCTCACTCAAGCCAGCAAGGTGACCTCCAGAGTCTCTGTGTCCCCTCAGATAAAGCCTTGGTTCACACCCAGGCACCACTCCAAGGAGCTTACATACACTAACTTCATCCTCACAGCACTCCTCGGAGGTGACCACTAAGATCCTCACTAGAACGAGGAAACAGATCACAGAGTAGTTCAATAAGTCAACCAGGGTCTCACAGCTAGTGGTAGATCCCGGACTCAACCCCCAAAAGTCTAGCATCACAGCGTCAATAGCCCTTATTGATCCTCTGCAACACTACCTGGGGATGCCATTCCTGAGCTAACCCTACAACCACCAGGGTTGATGAAAGGCCCAAAGATCCAGGTCAGGGTGTACATGCTATACAAATGTGAGCGTTAGTTATTGCGTTACTTCAGTAACCTTGAATGCAGCTTTTGAAATAAAGTCTACAACAATTACGACTAGTAAGAAGAAATTAAAATTGGCTCAAGTACAGTAAAATGTGCTTTCTCCAGCATTCTTGCAATGAGGAATCTCCATCATCTAGCACTTGGCAGCCACAAGGCAACACCTGCCGTCACATCTCCCCAAGCCAAAGCCAACTCTTCCATGCTCTGCACTGCAGAATCGAGGACGGTGGTGGAGGCCCTGCCAAGATTCGAGCATATCTCAAGAGCCTCCTGAGGCTAGCGTGCTGGCCCTGCCTTCAGAGCTTCCTGCAACTCACCTCCTTGGGGAGGAGGAATCGAGTTAAGTAAGCCTAAGGCGTGGTTCATATTGTGAAGTCCTATGTCCAACTCATCTATCAAATAACTAAGTTCTAGCCAACTCTTGAAATAAAGTTGGCAAATAATGGAACACAATTAACCCCTCCAGCAATCTCAAGAGACCAGGCTAGATTCTGGCATCATCTTGTTCGGTCCTACACCCTAAATCCAAAACATGGCCCTGGTAGACCTTTATTCTGGCCTCTACCATCAACAGATTTTTATACAGATGATATGCTGACTACTTCAACTAACACACATGGAAAACTATGGTGGGGGAGGACATTTTTTATTATAATTTAAGGCTATTATGTGCCAAAGCACTATGTTGGGCATTCCTGCATGTTACCCAAGTTAATGCCAATCAACCTATGAGGTAGGGATCATCATCCTGCCCCTCCTGCCACCATTTACACACCAGAAAGCTGAAGCCCCCAGGTCTGGCCAGCAGTCTCTCCCATAACATCCCATCATTCAGGTCTCAGCTGAAAGGTCAGCTCCAGAGAGAAGCTTCCCTGGACCCCTCAATCAAAAGCAGCAAGTCCCCTCCCCACTCCACTTCTCAGACCCCCCCCCCCGTCACATTTTCTTGTTTAGTTTTATTCATAGCACTTAATATTATCTGAAGTTCTTATTTCATTTATTTATTGTCTGTCCCCAGTGGAATATCCGTTTCTGAGAGCAAGGGCACTTGTCTGCATGGTTCAAAGTTGCAGCCTCAAGACAATAACAATACCTGTCAAAGAAGAGGCACTTAGATATAAAAGGAAGGGGGGGAGGAGGGAAGGAGGAAGGAAAGGATGAAAGGAGGAAGGAAGGGAAAGCAGATGCCGCCATAAGTTTCAGAAGGAGAAAGGCTTATTTCAGGCATTAGAAAGAATGTTATGACTTAGAACCGATGTCCAATTCTGAGACACATAACTGAAGGAAGTTGTGAAGTAACTGGAAATTCAGAGGCAAAACACGCGCTATCTTATTCTGAAAGACTGTGTTAGTGCAACCCTTTGTGAAATGTGCATGACTTATAATTCCAGGGCCATTCAAATTCACAGATACCTTTGTTTTACGACTGCTAACATTCAAAACTTCTGGAAATCAAAATTTATGTTTGTTCTCTGCTTGGAAATCGCTTGTTGATTGCTCTTCGTTACTGTCCCTTCCCCAACACACAATACACACACGCACTCACCCCGTCAGCCCTTTAAAAGCCTGAGTTAACAGAGTTTCATGGTCACAAGCAGCATTCTAAAATTGGAATTTGGCTGCCTGACCACACACACTAGCCCTGGAATTCAGCAAACATCTGGGCCAGTGAGTGTGAGAAAGTTCTGCAGGAACAAAAGTTTCTGAGGCAACAATGAGAGTTGGAATCCCACGGGCAACAAGGTGCACGTGTCCGCCTAGGAGGCTCGCCAACCGGATGGCAGGAGCTGCCGCCTCACTGCCTCGGTGTGGCTCTTGGAGGCCTGGCGACGTCACTGGCACGGAAGGAAGCACTGAGTGAAGGACTCCGAAAGCAGACCCAGACTTTTTTCTCATCTACATATGTACATGGGTGACCAGAGGATTCCAGTGCCAGCTGCTTAAGCAGCAGCTCACCCAGGTTGAGGACCTTCTCATGCCCAGTGAATGGAGAAGGCAGATTTAATTAAGTTTTCCAACTTCCATATAATCTAGGATAGAGTCATTTGGTACATTACATGTTTAAAGTTAGAGAGTTTGTGCCCTAATGGAAAGAGGCAATTGCTGGTCAAAAAGCTGTAGTCTTTTATACATTCACTGAGATTTCATATTATTTACTAGCTAAAGCTTCACTCACCCTCACAAATATGGCAAATGAAAGTCAAATACTCATGAAGTGCTGAGAGCCAGGAAACAAGGAAAATGGTGGGGAGGGGGAGAAAAAAAGAAGGAATCTTGAGTATCTTTCATTTTCAATAAGACATCAAAAGTCTCCTTTGTTTAGAACTATCATTTATTGCTTTATTTTATAGATTATAAAATAATACATGCTCATTGTAAAAAAAATTTCAAACCAAATAGAAAAGTATCTTACAGAGAACAAAATCTTCCTCGTAAATGTGGGCCCCAGAGATGACCACTGTTAATTCTTTGGTGGATGACCTACCAGGGTTGTTCTTCTCTGTTTAATAAATGTATCTGACACTCTACTTACTGCTCTTCCTCTTGAATTTTTGTTTTTTTTTCTTTTGAGGAAGATTAGCCGAGCTAACATCTGCTGCCAATCCTCCTCTTTTTGCTGAAGAAGACTGGCCCTGAGCTAACATCTGTGCCCATCTTCCTCTACATTATATGTGGGATGCCTGCTACAGCATGGCTTGATAAGTGGTGCTAGGTCTGCACTCAGGATCTGGGCCAGTGAACCCCAGGCCGCCGAAGCAGAGCACATGAACTTAATCTCTGCGCCACCGGGCCAGCCCCCTCTTCCACTTGATTTTTATCTATATCCAAATTATTCTGGACCTTTATCTATGCTAATCATATAGTTCTATTTCATCTGTAAGTTAAGAATAATGGAATCCAGATTTGATAGGGACATTGTAAGGATTAAATGAGATATTTGTTAAATGCTTAAAACAAGACCTGGTACATAATTAAAAATTCAATAAATATTATTATCACCTGCCCAGTATTATATGGTAAACATGTAGCATCAATTATTTAGCAAATATCCTAGTGATAGGAGTTTCTATTGTTTGCAATTCTCACTACTATAAACCACAGCAGGATAAAGGTTATGGCTTGGGTTTCAACATTGTGACTAAGTTTTTTTATTATCTTCTATTGCCCAACATTTTGAAATTTACAGAAAATATTCACATTTGTACATTCGAGCTCAAATCAATGATTTGTGGGAGACAAATCAGGTGGAATGTTCATGTAAGAGACAAGGAAATTGTGGGTTTAAAAAAGTGAGTAAATTGCTCAAGACCACCCAGCAAGTAAGCCTGCAGTCATGCCTTGATTCTGGCCATGCACTCATTCAGCAAATCTCTACTAAGTCAGTATTCAGCGCCAGCCTCCATGCTGGGCACTGGGAATAAAAACTACATAAAATACCCTCAAGAACTCACAGTCTAGTGCATAGGCAACTACTATTTTTTTTAACAACCATATGGTGTTCCAAGCATAATAGCAGACATGTACACAAATAGCAATACCAGACATGCGGACAAACGAAGCAAGGACTAACTGGAGCCACAGAAGCATCAAAGAGCTGATGATGTTTCCAAAATCTGTCCTCCACAGCTGAAGACAGATGCACGGGCAAGGGTGGGTTTCAGACCTCTGACTTCTAGTCCTGTTCTTTTTCTCCTGCAGCATGCTCTTAGAAACTCACAGAATTTAGATATTTATGCTAGCAAAACAAAAAAATCATATACACATTGTTGCCACCAAATTTCTCTTCAAGGAGGGAAGGGTACGAGAGAGGGTATGGAAACCTTAAAAAACCTTTCACTTTGGGACTGGCCTGGTGGCGCAGTGGTTAAGTGCGCATGTTCTGCTTCAGCAGCCCAGGGTTTGCCGGTTTGGATCCCGAGTGTGGACCTATGTACTGCTTGTCAAGCCATGCTCTGGCAGGCGTCCCCCATATAAAGTAGAGGAAGATGGGCATGGATGTTAGCTCAGGGCGAGTCTTCCTCAGCAAAAAGAGGAAGATTGGTGGCAGATGTTAGCTCAGGGCTAATCTTCCTCAAAAACAAACAAAACAAACAAAAATTTCACTTTAACTAGTTGTTAAAAAAAAATAATGTCAGGTAACCTTCCAATAACAAACCTTCAGGACACACTATTGGCATTCTCCACATTGCTTTAAAGAGTACTAAAAGGCAAAAATAAATATGTTCTACAACATCAACACCAATAACAACAGACATTAATCCCTATGAATTTTGGTACTATAAATTCAAGACGTTAAGAGTGGTAATTTTCAGGGCCGGCCCCATGGCCTAGTGGTTAAGTTCGGCATGCTCCACTTCAGTGTCCTGCGTTCAATTCCCAGGCATGGACCCACACTACTTGTCGGTGGCCATCCTGTGGCAGCAACCCACATACAAAATAGAGGAAGACTGGTACAGATGTTAGCTCAGGGCGAATCTTCTTCAGCACAAGAAAAAAAAAAAAAGAGGGCTAACTTTATTATTTATTTCTATCATTATTATTAATTGCAGCTAGCATTTCTTGAGCATTTACAACATGCTAGGCTAAAGCCTTTATATGCATCATCTCAATCAATTGTCATAACATCTCTATGAAACAGGTATTACACTGTCCCCATTGTACATATGGGGGAAATGAGGTTGAGAGAGATTAAACAAGTACAAAGTGGCAGGAACAAGACTCAAACTAAGGTTTGATTCCAGATTCCCTGTTCCTAATCACTCTATTATGTTTACTTGCCATTTTATTGGTAAGATTTTCTTTTTTTGAATATTCTGAGTGCAATATGTGCATAACACTCTATAAAAGCATTTAACAATTTACCTCTTTATATATTGAGAACCACTTGTAAGATTTAAGTTCTGTTAAAGCACAAATTTATAAAACTTTATCATCACGCTGGCTGACATCTGAATTTGAAATTGGCACCCTTTATTGCCTTTCATACTCCTGAAGTTAGACAATCAGGACAAACATCAAACAGAGGCTTCCGTGATGATTAGTTGACACAGCAACATAATGCATAATTTTGCATCAGGCTCCAGGTCCGACATAATTCATGTTCATAACAAAAATGGCAGTCACCCAGTATCTGTCATATGGATTTATGGTCTCGGCTGTGGCCAAGTGAAAGCGCATTAGCTTAGTGTGTCTAAACATCTGACTCTAATCATTACAGTGAGGATCAAGTCAGGCATTAGAGGCTTGTAAGTATATTTCACTGAGTGTGGGAAGTTGAGAGGAAAATAGTTTTTAAGGGGGGAAGTTGGGGTAAGGTTTCCTTTAAATTTAAGATCATCAATGATCACTCGTATGTAAGTTGTCTCTTCTAACCCATCTCCATTCTTCACCCTAAGGATTCAGCTGTGTCCAGTGTTGTCCAGCCAAGACGGTCAGGCAGAAAGCAGAGGAGAAGATTCTGTGGGAGTCTGTCAGCCATCAGTGTATTTTTTTATTATTCATTGTACTATATTGTCCACACACACTCTCTCCCTGCATCCCCCATCCTGCTAATATGAATAATAGAGGATTATTTCGTTCTTTATTCACTCCCAGATATTTCTGGGAATGAATTATAATAAATCTGTAATCTTATCTTTTCTCACATAAACATGAAGAACTGAAGTTTAAACTAAATATATTTATTACCCTCTAATGATATTTCCCATTCTACCAGGACGGAGGGAGGCATGGCCCCGTCGCCCATCACCCTCAAGATCTGCATCGAAACCCTGCACCAGCTATTCCTGGTCTATTAATCCTCAGGCATCAATCTTCTCCCCCAACCACTTCCTTTTTATAAACCACAGCAACCTCTGCTAGTCTTTTTTTCTCTAACCCATTTATCCTCCTTCTACTTGAGGTCAGCTTTCCATTATGTGGAACTGATCTGAACATTAACCACTCCATAACAAAAATCACAACCATGCTAAATAAATATTCACAGCCACAAGTATAAATAGTATAAGATGTTAACGTCTCATTGTTTCTCTTCGTGTTTATGTTATATCTTTGCTGTTTTCTTGAAAGCTAAATTGTAAAGGGCATCTTCATGGATCCACAAGACTTCAAACCATTTTGCCAGGTAATAATCTCCTGGAAGATACCCTACAACATACAAAAGCTCTGCTTTATTTTTTCACTGAGTAAGTCTACATGCTGCATACAATAAAATGGTTCTTTATAAGGTTTTATAAGACAAAGAAGACTCAGCAGAAAACAAATAATGTCATCAGGAAAAATTTAAACAACTTATAGAGCAGTATGTAAAGGAAGGAGAAGGGAATTTCACATTTATCAAGTACCAGATACTGTCATGTACACAATTTCAATCAATCTCAGAGGTGGTAGGTAAGCTCATCTTCAAAAAACCTTTCGGGGGGGTATGAGGATCTCCATACTTGACGTCGCAAGGTCCAGTAACTTACACAGGCTACAAAACTGGTAAGCCCAGAGTCATGCTGAACTTAAAAAAAAAAAATCTAGAGTCAACTGCACCACACTGGCCCCCAAGATGAACACCTTCTCTATTTCCTTTTTTTTCCCTGTGACATAGTAGATCCTTCTTGCCATCTGTTTGGCCAGAAGGCAAAGACCAAGTGTACTTGAAGCCAGAAGGATGTGTCTCAATCCTAACTCTGTCCTCACTCTCCCAGAGCCTCTTGTCAACTCATTTAACCTCTGTAAGGGTCATATCTCCATCTATAAAGCACTATTCTAATATGTGACAGTATTGGAATATAATGCAAAAAACATTTTCCCTTTTCCTATGCATGTGTCTTTCTCGTACACGTGCACACATATATAAACTGACCCAATTACCATATGCTTTTTTTAAATACTGCCCTAAAAATTGATATTTTAGAGTTTCTCATTTAACCTCTATTTCCCCCTATGACTATAAAACCTCAAGTCACTTACTATCCTTAAGTAACCTCTACAGATACTGAGATTATCTAAAAGTCTTCAGATCTGAAAAGCGATGGGAAGATATGGATTGAGATATGTAATTGAGCACCTGGAACAACAGCTGTCAAATATCTTCAGTATGTAATTCTATTTCATTTATGAATATCGTCTAATTTTCAACTGCACCATTTCTTAGACACAATAAAAATATTTGGCTGCATGAGGCATGAGGCAAACCAAGCTCCAGATGAAATCTTTAATTTGTACCTAATAAATCGTTGCTCAACTGCACCAACTCCAGTGCGTAACTGAGGATGAGAGCTGTGGATCGCTGCCTCAAAGTAGAAGAAAATATTTGTTAGAAAGAACTTAATTTAGTGGCCGGCCCATGGCCAAGTGGTTAAGTTCACGCGCTCCACTTAGGCAGCCCAGAGTTTCGGCGGTTCGGATCCTGAGTGTGGACGTGGCACTGCTCATCAAGCCATGCTGAGGCGGCATCCCACATGCCACAACAAGAAGGACCCACAACAAAATATATGTACCAGGGGGCTTTGGGGAGAAAAAGGAAAAATAAAATCTTAAAAAAATGAACTTAATCTAAATTGGATATAGCTAATAACCACTGCTAATAGAGTTGGCTTTTTAAAAATGCACATTCCCAGCAATCTATTTTAAATAGGCATTTCAACCTGGGTCAAGGCTAGCCTTTCTTCCTCTAGGAGCTGAGCTCATTGGCATGTGGTGGACAACAGGAGTGGGTGGTGTAAGTGTCAACCAGGGAATGAATGGCATTGTGGCCAAACCAGGGAAAGAGGAAGAAGTGAAGTTTGAAGGTCTCTTAAACTTTCAAGGGAACTGACTGAGAAAATGCAAAATATCAATATAGTAATTTATGGCCAATAAGTTTTGATGATAACTTTGGCCATGATGAGTTAGAAGGCCATGCAAGCAAAGGGCTTTGTACAAGTTCTTATCTATTATCCCCAAGTATAAAGTTAGTAATTTAAGAAAATAGGCTCTACAGCCAGACTACCTGGGTTCAAATTCCAGCCTGATGATGTTCTAGATACACTGTAAAGTCAGGACACTCAACCCCTGTGTTGCTCAGGAATATTCTCTATCTCAAGTGACTGTGTAAAGTATATAGAAGAGTGCCTTGTAAACAGGGAAGGCTCAACACACGTCAACTATTACTATTTCATACCACCATCATGTAATGTTCAATCTTCCCCACGTGCCGATCGAGTTCACCAAATTTTAACTTACACTAGAGTTAAAAAAAAAAAAAAAAATACCCACACATAAAAGTTTCCTCAATGAATATCCAACTTGAAAGGGAAAGATAGGAAACAGATACATCAGATTGGCTAATTCCATATGTAGCCATGAAGAGTCAATAGAAGCAAAACGCTACAGAGAATAATGTCATTTCTAACCCTGGGATGGCATAGAGTGAAGAGATAAGGATTCCCAGTTTCCTGGTTGGATGGCTTTGACAAGTAATTTAACTTTGAGCAACAGTTTCCTTCCTCATCAGTAGAAAAATACCTCCTGTTTATTCTACCTGAAACATTTCCTCCATTTCCTCACCCCCAACCCTCTTCCACCAGATCTTACAGATCTTATTTCAAATCTCTCAGCCTCTGGCCCTCCCTGATCCCTAAGGTTAGATTAGGTCTCCATACCATATAGTCAGATAGCATTTCTCCACCATGTCCCAAGTGCCTATATCTGTACCTGGTACATAGTTGACTCTCAATAAACATTGGGTGGATGGATGCATGGATGAATGAAGGATGGATGGATGGATGGATGGGAAATAATGTCTATTTTTCTTTACTCTTAAGACCAAGTGAGACATCTAGGTGAAATATTGTACTCTAAAATACACACTGTAAAAATGCTTTACAAATGTAGGCTATTACTCAATGGTTGAGTTTGAGAAGACTGAGTCTTAAATGGAGTCTAACAGAAGGGAAAAGAAATAACCTGATGGTGGCGAAGAACTTCTTGGGCTGTATAAAAATCTACAAATACAATGGGAAAGACTGCAGAATGGGGTTAGTTTGTGCAGCATTGGTGGTATAGTAGTGAGCACAGCTGCCTTCCAGAATGGGATTAGTTTGTCTGGCCCCAGGGTCAGGGCAGAGTCAGACCAGGGAGGAACAAGGACCAGGAAGGTGAAATGGAAAGACAAGGTGGTACCATTGTCCCAAGCAAATAGGGGCTGTGTTACAGGGAAGTCAATTAAAGCAAAAAGTCAAGTGGGCATCATACATAGACAGGTAGGAATCTGTGGATCACACTGAGGGTGTCCGTGAACTTGGAAAAAGAAAAATTACATCTTTATTTCACTTAGTCTGACAAAATTCAACATTTCCTTCAATTAATAAACCACAGTAGTATTTCTAGAATCTGTGACTTTGTCACCAAATTTTTTTTGTCACATTTATAATTGTAGATAACAAAAACATCTTTTACTGTCACCAATACTTTAAAATTACGGTCATTCTTAGACCCACCACTGAATCTTGTCATTTAATCAGTTAAAAAAAACCACATATATGACTATATCATAAACTTAATATCTTCATAACTTATTCCAACATAACTGTCTTCCTCTGTAACACTATATATGTTATCTGGTACATTTAAAACACGATTCTGAGAGACAGTCCATGGCTTCACCAGACAACAAAGGGTCCAGGGCACAAAACAGGTTAATGGTCATTGGCTATAAGAAATTTCCTACAGAGCAGAGAGAAATCAACAGTGGTCAAAAAAAAAGTGTCTGTGATTCAACAAAAAGGGGATAGTAATTCTTTCGAGTCTTACAGCAAGCATGGAGAAAACTCAAAGGAACTGTTTCACTAATCCAGGGATGAGCTGACTAATGCCAGAAGACAGGCTAATGAACCAATTATGTAGCAGGAATAGAAGCACATGACTTAACCCCAAAATGTGTGAGTCCCAAATACGTCTCACTGAATCCCAAGTATGAGGGAGGGGCCTACTGGCAGTGACTGACAACACGGGGGGATAAGTGCTACTTGCAGGGAATACAAGGAGTTCCATTTTTCACCACATTTTATTTAAATGCACCCAAGCAGAACTATCACATCCAGGTCGAGATGTAAAGTGGTTTGAGGGCAGATTCTTCAGGGCAAGGCAAAGAAGGGCCATTGATAAAAAACAACAGTAATGGGAACAGGAAGGAATCCTTCTTTCCTACAGCACCAATAACACAGGCCTCAATAGAAGAGTAGAAGTAAACTGAGAGGAGTGTAAATCTTAATTGAACCAAAAGAAGTTATACTGAAGAATGTGAAGACTGAATTAACCAAGACAAGAGAGCAGAATCAAACATTGTGTAAGATGCAATCTATAAGGCCTAGGAATCATAAATACAGCCTCCTGGGAAAGTATACAGGTATCACCACCTCCCTTGCTTCTCAAAGGCAACACAATGAAAATGCATTCATCTTCTGGGGCCACTCCACTAAAACCAGCCCTGACTTTTTTTTTCCTTTGCTTTCATTCAGAATCTGATGGGTTTTTCCCAGTTTACATAAAAGGATTTTGGTAGCATAGGACATAAAGCCCTTTCATAACTCCATTTTCAGGAATTCCTAACATACTACTCTTTCTTAGCTATTTTGAGGCACATGAAGGAGAAAGGAGTAACTTTTAGGATTTTTTCTCTTTGGTTTTAAAAGAATTGAAATCAAAATGGTTGCATTGGGGAAAAGGCTTTAATTAAAAGGACCAGAGAAGAGTAAATAAAGTTGGCTATTACTTAATTCAATCAACTTGTAACATGAACATTAATTTAGCATTAGCCCTTTGCTTGGAATGAGTAAACAGGGCAATTTTCACGTTGTTTCAAATTACACAGCAGCTGTAAAATCTGGCAACATTATTGGAATAAAAGAGCCAAGAATGAACTTCTAAAAGATTGATACAATGTTACTATATTGTGACATCATTTATAGGAACTGCCCATAAGTGAATTTCAACACAGGTCTGAATAAAGACCCAACCAGTTTACAGCTATCAAATCACCACCTTTCCCCATTTAGGTATAAGTGGCAGCTTTTTAATTACAGCAAGGATGTCCAGATTTTTAAAAGATTAATCAAATCAGTCAACATTTACCCAATATCAAGCTATTACTGGTTATCACTGGATACATTTTCTGACTCAACCTAAATGGTGTGTCATTCAAATATGAAATGTCATAATAGAAAGAAGCCTACTGGCTGCATAACCCCCTTGATACTTTTCACCTAGAGGAGCCCCAAGGAATGTTGTTTGCTGACTATTTCCTAATGAACTGACTCAAAACTCAAGCCACTGACTTCAGGTACTCATGAGTAATAATGAGTCACATGTAATTGCTTACAAATAATATTTTTTTAATTTGGCATGAAAAATAAGCCAAGTCCTGGCATCACTTCAGGAATAAAAAGTCATGGAATTTCAAGTCAAGTTTCTAAGCTTATGTAATAAAAAGTCCTCAAAACAAAGCAGCACACTCTCTCATATTGAGCCACACACAACTCATGTGCTGACCAAGTCCAGGCTAGTAAATTTCATAAAATACTTTTGATCACGATACAGATGCAGACATATTATTCTGGGCCATTGGTTGAGTCAAACTGCTGATCATCCTTGGAACTTATCAGAAACATCAGGACAAAATTAAGTGCTAGAAGATTCCATGGCAATAGTTGCGGGGCCAATAATTGTTCCATCTTGGAGCCTTACCCTCAGTACCATCCAAGCAAACTCCCAAAAGTTCAAACCATCACAGATGTTTAAGAAAGGGCCAAACAAAACGAAGACGTTATTTTAGGCAGAAGCAACACCTGCTGCTTCAACTACTCTTTTTAATTCCATAGAATCACACAAGAAATAACCCTGCTTACTTCTTATTTGTCATCCATTCTCTACTTTTGCTCAGGGCAAATAGACATTACAGAATTGGCTACAGGAGGAAGACTGGAAAACCTGGCATTTTTAACATGAGAATGTGCATATTTTTAGGGGCCAGCAGGTAGGCTCTGGCTGTGAGAATTTGGACACGTTTCTTGACTCTTCTCAGTCTCAGTTTCACCATTTCTGAATTGGGATAGTAACAGGGGTTGTGCAGCTTGTGATAAGCACAAAAACATACACAGTGGAGTTGTGTTATACTTACATTAAGTTAGAGAAATCCAACACTACAGATTCCACAAAGGGAGTTTCCATGAGTATTTCTTAGGACAAGCCTTCTACGGCACTGAATGGGACGTAGCACTAAAAGGTGTTACCTTTTCAGACAACTGGCCCCTCAATGCAAATCAACTATTAATTCATTCAACAAATATGTACTGATCACTTTCTGACGTCCTGGGACGCAGCAGCGAACAAAAGCAACGAAGTCCCCGGAGTCAACATTCTAAAGCTCAACAGAGGAAGGGTGGACATTAAGGTATTTTAAGGATAATTTTTACTATATACATTTTTCACCCCATATACTGACTGTAAGTTTAAAACCTAATCCTTGTGTAAGATGAGACTCAAAAATAAATTTAAAATATCATAGGTGCTTATGGACATCATAGATGCTTAACAAATGTTAGCTGATTTAATTATTCTTTATATGCTGTCACTAGGGAAATAAAGCTGCATTTGATCAAGGCCAGTACATTAAATATTGTGGTAGTGCCCTCATTTCTACGATGCCTTACAGTTTACTGTTTTCATATACATTCTCTCCTTTAACTGTTCCAGCAATCTGCTAAGACATATGATGTCCCTATTTTATTGCTGAAGAAATTGAGGCTAATGGGCCAAGTGACTAGTATAGTAACATAACCAGTAAACACTAAAAATTTAACCCCCAAAATTGCTCTAAGTTTTTTTTAAAAGGGGGAGAGCGGCAAATGACAACTCTGACAAAAACTAAAGTAACGCAGAGACTATCTTGGTATTTTCACTGTAGAGTTGAACCAACACTGATATGCACAGTAGGGGCTCAAATTAAAGGAAGTGTTGTAGGGGCTGAGCCGGTGGCACAGCAGTTAAGTGCGCACATTCCGCTTCTCGGTGGCCTGGGGTTCGCCGGTTCAGATCCCAGGTGCGGACATGGCACCGCTTAGCAAGCCATGCTGTGGCAGGCATCCCACATATAAAGTAGAGGAAGGTGGGTATGGATGTTAGCTCAGGGCCAGTCTTCCTCAGCAAAAAGAGGAGGATTGGCAGCAGATGTTAGCTCAGGGTTAATCTTCCTCAAAAAAAAAAAAAGGTAGTGTTGTGGCTCTAAGCATCTGGAGGACTGGCTCATCCTTGAGCACTTGGGTTCATAGCCCAGCTCCACGGCTCACTAGCTGGATGACTATGTGCACATTATGCTACTGGCCAATGCCTGAGTTGCCTCATCTGAAAAACAAGGAAAATAATACCAACCTAATAGTAGCTGCGAAAATTAAATTAGTTAATACTTGGAAAGTGCTGAGAATACAGCCTAGTACTAAGCAGTACTCGATAAATCATAAAATTAAATTTTATACACACACACGTTGTTAGCCATCTTCACAGAC
The DNA here is from genome assembly GCF_041296265.1 of Equus caballus. NCBI lineage: Eukaryota > Metazoa > Chordata > Mammalia > Perissodactyla > Equidae > Equus > Equus caballus. The sequence continues at coordinate 92,201,507 of NC_091686.1, forward strand.
ATTATTAATTCTCAAGATAATACTGAGCAAATATAATGTTATCCCAACTATTAAACTTGTGCCAAAGGCCCAAAGACACTATGTGGCCAGCTTGAGGTCACAGCCAACAAGTTACAGAGCCTGGACAAAAGCCCAATTCTATCAAACTGCAAAACCCTATCCTTTACTCAAGCATTTCTGTGTTCTGAAGAAAATTTCACAGACTGATAGCTTCAAAAAATCAGATCTTCTTCTTTCTCCAACCCAGCCACCTCTGTTCAGCCTTCTCTGACCTCACCAGCCCAGAGGTCTTGACTTCTTAACACCCTTGCATCCTTAAAGCACTCCCAGGCAGTCACCCTACCCTGCCCACCTGCTGCTTGCTGGGTTCAGAGCCTTCTATTAATAAATCTGCCTGGTACTCATTCCCACGTATTCAACCTGATAGTTTGAGCACCAATTATGGACAAGGCACTGAGTGAAGAGAGGTTTGAAATGAGACCAGGCCAATAAATTTATAAATACTTCCTCTACATTGTTTCCAAGAGCTTTTTTTAACGACACCCACAAAACTAAGCCCAGCATTATGCACTTAGTGGATCTGTTGAGTGATAAATTGAAATATCCAGAGCACTAGTAGCCTGGAGTTTGAATTGTAAGAGCCTAGGAGAGTAACAGCCATTGGCTAATGGCTGAAAATACTTAAATATTCAAGTCTAGACCTAGGCTGTTTGGTTTTGTCATGTTTTGTTTTGTTTTTCTTAGCCTGGCACCTTCCCCAGAAGCCATGGATAGGCCAAATGACAACACTGATACTACTCACCTATGGACACTGACCACTCCCTCCAGGACTCCTCACGTGGAGAATGAAGATGACAGGAAGCACCCAGTGTGGAGTCTGGACTCATGAAGGAGTTTCTTTCTTCTACCTGAATCCCAAGAACCAACACAAGGACCAATGCAAGACCTCTTTACTAGAGAGTTGGAGGGACTCATTATCATTAAAGTGGGGCTGGCTCCACTGACGGATCCTAAAGCCACAAGGCACATCGACTTGAACTGACATACGAGACCCTAAGAACACCTTAAAACACCTAGCCATGATAGTCACATATGCCTGGAAGCATAGAGATCACACTTGCCCATATTCTCAAACTGCCAAGGATGTCCATGGCTTGGGAATAAATGTCACCAACTCTTAATCAAATTTCCCGAAGCACAGTAACTCTGGGAGATCTTTTAGTTGAAATCTAAAATTGTGTCCTTGTTGGAATCTTTTATAATGCATACATATCCAGCCTCAGCTCACCTGAATTAGAATTATTACCATACACATCAAAGGAAGTATGATTATCCAGACCTTTTGCTAATTTTTTTTTAATGCTAATGAAAAATCTTGCATCTTTAGAATGTGACACTGTAATCCATTGTTGGGCTCTTTTAGGGCAAAATTCAGAGAATTTCGGATTCAGAGAATCCAAGTCACAAAACAAAATCCTTGACATTTCAATAACTTGATCCAACAATATCCAAACCCTTGGCTTCCCTAGTAAAAGGGAAATCAATTAATGGCAGCTATCATTCCCGGTTCCCTTCTTCTTGTGCACACATTCACTGTGAGACAGTTTCCTGTGCTCCAGCCTTCCAAGTACATTGAAGTAAAACTTAAGCTTCTGATGACATCATACAGTTGTTCTAGATAATTTACTGGATAAAAATGAAAGTAATCAACTAAAAGAGCTACCATAAAACATACAAATTCTGAAAGTAGACTTTTCATAAACTATAAATCAAGTAATATTTTTTGTCCAGAGTCAGAACAGGCCTATAAAGCAGCTTTTAAAATGTCAGTTAATTATATTTCTTCAAGGCAGAAACACTGGATTTGGTCCCAGAAGATCTACTTCAACCACCCTCCTGAAACAAAGATACTGAAGTTCCTAAGAAGAAAGTTCAAGTGATTGATAGAGGCTTCATTACATCAGAAAACTCGCTCTTTTTTCTTTTTTTTAATTTCAGGAACATTAATTTTATACAGGCAGAGAAACAAAGTACTCTCTTGAAACACATTAAGACAATCTAAATAATCCAGAACATTCCATACAGAGATGCTTCAGTGCAGTCTCTCTTGTCCCATCTCTCCTCAGACTTTGTTCCGCAACTGCTTTCTGTATTATTAAATAATTACGGGTTTATTTTTAGCATTGCATTGCCTCAAAAGATCAACTACTATACATGATGAAAATCAAATCCATTTAATAAGCTTTCATTGAACAGTTACTACGTACAAGGTATGGTGTGAAGCTTGAGGGATGGTAGACTACAAAGATGAGTAAGATACTTCTTGTGTTCACCCAGTTCTGAGGAAGACAAAATTACAGAACCACATTATAAGTTAGGCCAAGCAATGGGAATGTAGAACACAAAGGAAAGATGAACCAAGGGAGCACTGATTACTGAAAAAAACACTTTTACTTACACTCAAAGACCATACCAGTTTCACTGTCTAAATGAGATTCCTCTCAGAGCAATTTTACTCATTATTCAGAGATTTTTTGAGTCACTGGAATGACATGTAATAGAGTCATTTGACTCATAAGTAAAACAGCAAGGGAAAAATTATCCTTATGTATAACAGATAAAATTTTAAGATGTTAATTAAAATGTTAATAAATTAGGATAGTTTTTTTTTCAAAACTGCTTCATAGAAATACTGAGAAAAAATACAACCAATACACTATGCTTACTCCTTGATTTTCAAATATTTAGTAAAAACACATCTGGATAGTATGGTAAGGAAAACAGATCAGGTCCATACCCCAAAGGAAGTTAAAAAAACAATAGTTTCAAAATAAACACACATACAAGAGATTGACAAGGCAGTAAAAATGTGTTAAAGAAACAAACACCAAAGATTATACAAGTAAAATAAAAATCAAGAAAATAAATATGTCGAAGCTTTCATTAGGTACTTGTTATATGATAGTTCAATAAATATTTATTGAAGGGATGAAGAAACAAAGGAATGAAGGAAAGAATGAATAAACAAACATGCCCTGAAATCACTTATTTGGCCATTGACTCCATATGCAATTTTGGTTTATCAAATTCTGTTCACAGATTTTTAGAAAGAAGATGCTCTCAGAGGGGCAGCACAGGACTCAAGTGGTTGGCACTACATTCACCTTAACCTTTATTGATATTGCTCTTTCTCAAGGAATAGTACTAGCTCTCATTGGTTCTGGCTTTCCTGTTCAGACACATGTTTTGACGGCTCTTATCTGTCCCCTCTACAGTTGGGCATCCTGTAGGACTTGCTTTGGACAATGAATCATTTCCTGGCAAAAAGTTACTTTCCCTCCCCATTGGAAGGGTGATTATGGCAAGAGACATCATGAAGAAAGCCTCTGTGAGGCTGGGTACCAACCCATATTGGATATATAGCACGAGTGAGAAAAAACTTCCACTGTGCCAATCACTGAGATCTTGGGGTTGCTTGTTACTGAAGCATAATCTAGCCTATCCTGGCTCAGGCACAGACTATTAAGCATATAAAAACCATTACCATTTCCCCTGTACCTATACCCCATATCAAACATTTCTCAATTGCCCCAATACATTAAATCTCAAATATTTAAAATCAATTTGTTTTTACAATAGTCCTTTAAAGCAAAGTATTTGGACAGAAAATGAGAGAGAGAGAAGGGAGGGAAGGTGGGAAGAAAAGAAAGGAAAAGAAATGAGTTTCCTACTATTCCATCTTTTCATCCAACAGAATCCATCCAAATTCCAACTTTTCTTCTCAGCCGTTGACATGAGCATGGAATTAATGAGATTAATGAAGCTTGCCGTAGGAATTCAACATACAGGCAGGTCAACTGAAATGTACTGGATTGAAAAATATATAGGATCAATGCAGGAGCTAGATGGAAATTACAGGGTTGTAATTTCCCTATAGCTGTATAACATACATAAAGTCTTGCTTCTCACCAGTATAGGCACATATATGATAAGCATTCATTAACCATTAGCCTATATTCTTATTATAATGACCTCTTCTCTTGAAAGGTAGATCTAGAATCTACCATATTTGACCAGCTACATGCAAGATTTTGTAATTGGAGTTTTACTTCCCTCAACCAAGAACTGTCCTCGTTTATTTTAATTGAATGCATCTCAACTTCTTCCATCTCTTCTCTTCCCAGCCTCCTTCAGGCAAATCACGTTATTTCTCTCCTTGTAAATTTTCTCTCTTTTCCCCTACCTCTTTCATCCTCTCTATTTTTATGGGTTTTTTTTTTTCTCTTATTTGTCCCCTCAAGCAGTCTTAATATAAAAAACAAGCAAATAAAAAAGTAAGTCTGGGGGCCGGCCCAATGGCCAAGTGGTTAAGTTCACGCGCTCCGCTTCAGCAGCCCAGGGTTTTGCCGGTTCGAATCCTGGGCGTGAACATGGCACCGCTCATGAGGCCATGCTGAGGAGGCATCCCACATGCCACAACTAGAAGAACCCACAACTAAAAATACACAGCTATGTACAGGGGGTTTTGGGGAGAAAAAGGAAAAATAAAATCTTAAAAAAAAAAAAGTCTGTATTGTATAAAACAGCACGTCCTTCTGAGCAAACAATGAGATGAAGCAATGAGACTTATTTGTACTAAGCCCCACATGAAAATCAACCTCCTTACTTTATAATAACACCTCATGCTTCTGCTTTCCCCTTTAAGCAGGCAAGGAGACAAAAGCAAACTTTAATTTATCTCTGCAAAGCTTAAATAACACATCACACGGTGGCACAGCAATGGGTACCCTGTAAATGTTACTCAGCTGAAATCTTCTCATAGAATTCTCCTTTCACGTTTCTGGACACTATAACACAAGAAGTTCCTGGATTTTGATGAAACAAAAAAGGAACTATCTTCCTGCTAGGTATTTGGGGTTGTTTACTTGTTGTATTCAGGGGTGAAGGAGGCAAGAGAGACCAGTATTTTTAAGCCTTTGTCAGTATCCCGCAGCAATGCTATGCTTGAGATGGGGGCACTTGGGAAGAGAATACTAATTTCACACTTTTTTGTCCACCTTTCCCTACAAGATTGTGAAAGAGAACAGTGTGTCCTTTGGAACTGATTACCAGAGGCCTGTCAAGTAGCTCACTCCAGGCTCAGCAACCAGAGAAATATGCACAAAGCTACCTTGTGCAGAACTCCTGGACCGCTCAGATTTCAGTGCAGATGCAGAAAAGACACTGACTGTTAGCATTTTCCCAGGGTCTTGGCCAAACTTTTCATTTTAACTGCTCACTCCCCTTTTGAGAAACAAAATTCCTCTCTAAACATTTATAACTACTAAAACAGATATGTGAGTTAGGCTAACAGACCAAGACTATTGTTTCAAAATAAGTATAGTGGTAATGTTCCTAACCCACTAAACTCGATTGGATGATGGAAAAGTACAGAATTTGATGAGACTTCAGTTCTGGTCACCTTAAAATCCTTGTATATTGGTGTCTCAATTTGCCAGTATTATCCGTGCTTACAGATACTCTTAGTAAATGAACAGGATAAAGGGATAAATCCAAAGTTCTTCAATGGTCTTTTTTAAGTTCTTAAAGTATCTGGATTTATGCCAGAACAGCCCCCAGTGAATCTGGCTTACAGGCACTGGTTCATATCTTGAAATTTACCTTTCCCTTTCTACTATTGCTAGTTCAGATGTTGTTAATTTAAAAAGCAGAGTAATGATCATTAGCATAAATTAATATTGTCTAAACAGTCCTTTCAGCTCTTTAAACATACAAAGTTATCATAGTCCTTTCCTGTATACAAAACTCTAGATATTATACAAAGGCAATTTAATGTAACTATGTTTCTACTTTAATCTTCTAAATTATTTCAGTAACTCGAGAGTCCAGGAAGCTAAATATTCCTGGAAAATACTAAGTGTAAATCCATATAATGTATTCTGAGAAGGGCTATAAGAATGGAAATTAACAGATCTTTATCCGTTAGGATGCTTTCAGCCATAAATGAAACAAACAAACCTGCCTCAAACATTAAGGATATATATTATCTCACATCATAAAAAGCCCAAAGTGGGTGGGCTCCAGAGTTGGATGATTCCATAGCTGAGAAAGTACTGACTTCATTCTCAGGCTGGTAGCAAGATGGCTGCAGTGGTTCCAGGCATCACACACAGAGACAGCAATGATGAGAAGAAAGGCAACCTACTTTCTTTCTTAGAAGTAAGGAAATCCTTCATAGAAGTCCCCTCAACTTCAGCCATGACCATCACTGAGTCCCTAGCCCATTCTTTAACCCATCCCTGGCAAGGAGCGCAGGAAAGCCACGACTGGCTTAGTAAGAGGGACTGGCCATATGGGAGTCAACCACAATGACCATGGTGGGGTGGACTGGATGTCAGGGAGTCAACTACAATAGCCACTATACCAAAAACATACCTGTATTCCCAGAGCTTACCTTCTAAAAATGCCCTGATACAGATGAACATCAAAGCCAGACACACAACCAAAAAACCACACAACACAGTTATGAAACAAACAATAGATCCACCTTCTATCCTCGCAGAGGGTTAAGTACATTTTGTTGAACTGGGAAGAGCACTGAGCTCAGCACATTTAAATAGGTCAGTAGCAAATGTTTTGCTTTCCCCAGCAAATGACACATATAAAGAAGCGTTTTAATAGAAATAGACACCTAGATTTCAATCATTTGCATTTAACACATTGTTCTTTGGGTTGGTTTTTTTGTTTTGTTTTCTTTTTAACTTTAACAAGTCAGGATGGTATAGGAATGGGGATGGTATAGGAAGAAGATGAAAGAGATCAGGCAGAAGAAGAGTCAGTAATCATACTAGGATACCACACATACAGGAAAAAGTCCAAAATCTTGCCTTTGGTCTATGAGATCCCATAGATCTGGCACATGACCTCTTGGAGAGCATCTTCTACTATTTCACCCTCCTCCTCCTCCTCTCCACACTCTGGTTTCCTCCTGGTTCCCATTACCAAAACGGCCCTTTTCCCAGGGATCCCTATGGCGTTCTCCCTTGTCCCTTTCAGATCTCTTCTTAGATGTCATCTTCTCAGTGAGACCACCTCAACTACACAGCACATTTCCTTCCCGAATACTCTGTCACCACTGCCCTGCTTTATTTTTCTCCGTAGCACTTATCACTCTAACATATATATTTACCTTTTTTAATTTTTTTTGTCTTTCCCTTCTAGAATATAAGTCCCTGAAGGCAGGAATCCCCAGGAGATAGAAAAGTTCCTGACACATGATAGGTGCTCAATAAATTATCTGCTGAATGGATGAATGTGGATAAGAAGGAACCATAATAGGAAAAAAATACACTCAAGATTTGCATAAAAGTATGCCCAGGCCTAAGAGTGGGGAAATTGAGATGTAGCCAATAAGAAGTATTTTAATAGAGTAGTATATTTTCCTTTCTTCTCGAAGTCAAAAATAAAAATAATAATGCCACCACTGAGTATACTTGCCTCTACTAATCCAGCTGATAAAGAAATCCATTTTTAAAGTATAAAATGGTATATCAAGTTATTCTTTTCCAAGGTAAGCTGCAAGGAGTCAGATCAAATCATTTTGCTAAAATTAACATTTGATGCCCGACAATCATACAACATAGGTAAACTTTTCTCTTTTCTCCCTTTTTTCAATGAGAAACTGGTTTAAAATAGCAAAGGTGCTGGAACTGTGAAGAATATGTTCCTGGCAGTCCTGTCTTACGCTGGCAGAGCTCTAATACTGTCTTTAAATGCGTTTGCAATTCTCAGTTTCTCAGACATCCAGGAGTATGTCTGGTCCATTGGTCCAGAGAAGGAAGTGAGGCTGTTAACTTAGGTTTGATGACAGTCTACACAGATTTTAAGGAAGACTCATGCTAGCTCCCTCGTTTCTTTTTGGACATGGATGCAGGCAGGATGGAGCGCCCTTGCTCTGAACACTACACGTAAATGCCACAGCCTGCTGCCAGGTCTCCAAGCTCTCAGACTCCTGCAGCCACATAAGATGCTCTCTGAATCATGCACCCTGCCCTACATATTTCCCAATTACAGAAGCATGAGGAAGCTCTTTAGGTGCTCTCCGACACATGTGATTTCCAGGGCAACATGAGGTGACTCATAATAAGGAATCTTGAATTAAAGGTCACAGAAGCCCCTACAATCCCAGATCAAGAAGAGCAGTAATTTCCTTGGCATTTTCACTTCTACACTCCCTTCCACTACCAATCTCAGGAAATCCAAAGGTTTTAAATACCAAGACCTAGAGTACAGCTGCACAGCTTTTCCAGCTCACAGAGAAGTATGATAGAGATTTTCAGATTAGGTTTAGTCCACAATAGGTCTTTATTCTGTACCTCCTATATGAAATTTAAGAATTTAACAGGTTCCAAGCAAATGAATATTGCATTCTCATTTCATAGTATAATAAAAAGTCCTTTTCATTAGGAGGTAAGTTTAAATGTAACCCAAGAATCCAACTTCTGATTCTCTCAGGATGCCACAACCGGGGTCCCACTGAAAAACTGCTCATTCCTTAACATCCCACAACACGGGACTCAACAATCCTCTCCTGGCCGTGCTCATGGGGCTCAGTCGCAAACTGTCAATAATACATAAAACAGAACCAATTTTGGCATCGTATACTCCAGAAATGGAAGGAAAATTCTTTACGTAGCTGCTTTAAAACTACACGAATTAAGTTTACATAGACAAAGAATTCGGTCCCCAAAACAGGGATAAAAAGCTGCCCTCAGATATAAAGTTTCTACTGAAGCCCACATATCTCAGACTCGAGGACATTTTACGTTATTCCAAAACCATTGTTATTTTTCCTAATGACATAGTAAAAATAGCTCCTGAGATAATTCAGTTGAAAAGGTTCCATTTTCGACATCTCCTAAAAATGAAAAAGTCTGAGCCAGATGATAAAAATACATACTGAATAAAGGAAAGTTTATGTTTTTTTGTACCAGCATCTTCAGGTTTTTTCTGTTTTACGGTTTTTAGTCATACATATAAGTCGAGATAGTTAAGAAAGGGATCCATTTTTATAGGTCGAAGAGGTCAAGATAAAAGTGTTTTTCCTTTTGTGATATAGTTTAAGAGCCACGGTATTTGTTATAAGGTATTAAAGCTCCAAATGAAACTCCAGTTTGCTATTCTGTGGGAGAAACTCTCATTTTCTTTTATTTCCAGCAGAGCTTTCAGCCATGTAGCCTCCAGCATAGGACTAACTGGCTGCACACGAGTGAGTAACTAGACCACACATCTGCATAACTGGCCAGTCCTCCTCACCAGGTATGTTTAAAGAGGGTGCCTTTTAGGATCTTATAATAAAGGAATCCTTTATCAAAGGGCATGCCAAAACCAGGTGCAACAATCCCACAGACTTTACTAATGCACACTTTATTGCCAGTGAAAATGACATTCATGGAGAGCAGAGCAGAATTATCATAATTTACTACCCACAGCAGCTGCCACATTCTTGTCTTCTGCCAAAGAGAATAAAGACAGGATACTCGTCCCGGCCACTTCTCTCACAGGCAGGTAGGAGAGCGGGCATTAAATAAGGAAAGCCAGAGAGGATTGGCAGTCATCAAGAAGAAATCATCCTTTTCTGGCAGCACTCGATATCTCGGTTATGAATGTACTGTGTAGACACATTCAACTTGCCTTTCACAAATTCAATATAAACCATATGTGCTTAACCAAAAAATAAAAGAGAGAAAAATGACATTTTGAATAGTGTGGACATTTTACTGGATAAGCATATGGTACTGGATAAGATGGAAGAAGACTGCCCCTTCCATCAAGCTGAGTTCCCATGTCTCTCATAGTATAAGTCTCTCACCAAACTGAGTGTGATTCCAGGAGTTAAAGATATGTATTTTTCCTACGACATGACCCAAATGAAAATTAGCTATTCTATCTGAGGCTCAAACAAGCAAACAGTATCCCTCACTGGTCTTGAAATATACCAAGCATGTGATACCTCAGGACCTTTGCATATGCAATTTCCTCTGTCTGGAAGGCTTTCTGCAAAACATCTATGTGGTCTACATGGCTCATTTCCTCACTTTCTTCATGTCTTTACATTAAAAGTCATCTTCTCACTGAGGTCTTTTTTGAGCCTTCAATTTAAACTTTTATCAACCCTCCAACACTTTATTTCTTCCTTTCTGCTTTATTTTTCCCCACAGCACTTCACACTATTTAATGTACTATATATTTTGCTTATTTCTCTTATCTCCCCCTACTAGAATGTAAGCTTTATGAGAGCAGAGATTTTTTTCACTGTTTTGTTCACTGCTGTATCCCCAGGACCAGAAAAACTCATGTTAAAGATCTATTGGTAAAACAATAATCTGCTCTAATGCGGGAAGGAAAATGGACATGCTAATCTTCTTTCAAGTTGGCACACGGTTCTCATTCACAATGTGGGACATTCTCAAGAGAATTTCAGGAGTACGTTTTTAAAAGAATATTTAAAAAATAACTTTAGATTTAAGAAGAGTTGCAAAGAGAGTTCCCATATGCCCTTCACCCAACTTCCCCTAATGTTAACATAACAGGGGCATTTATCAAAACTAAGACATTAACATTGCTACAACACTATTAGGGAAACTACAGACTGTATTCGGATTTCTCCAGTGTTTCCACTAATGTCCTTATTACGTTTAGCCATCATGACCACTTAGTCTCCTCCAATCAGTGATGGCTTCTCAGTCTTCTCTTGTTTTTCATGATCTCGACACTTTTGAAAAGTACTTGGTCACATATTTTGTAGAATGTCCCTCAATTTGGGTTTGTGTGCTGCTTTCTCATGACTAATCTGGGGTATGGATTTTGGAGAATAACACCACAGAGATGAAGCACCCTTCTCATCGCAACCTATCAGAGGGCAAGTGAGGTCAACTATTATTATTATTCTATCATTATTGGTGAGATTAACCTTGAATAGTTGGTAAAGGCAATGCTGCCAGGTTCTCCACAGCGAAGTTACTGTTTCTCCCTTTCCATATTCTACTTGTTAAAAGTGAGTCACTACGTCAGCCCAGACTCAGGAGTACTTTCAACTACACATGATGTTTGCTTTATGTGCTTACTTTAGAACCCAATTCCTACAAAAATGCACCTCCACATTCACTTAGTAACCAAGAGAAGGTGAGATATATAAAATGTAGGTGACATATGCCAAAAATGGGATCAATACATAACCACATATTATGATTATTTTTGTGAACCCAATCAACATTGACTTTTTTTCTCCAGCAAAGTATGACTAAACAAATGGAAAAAGTAGAGCACTTAAGGACTAAAATATTTCCCCAATAACAAAGAGAACTGATCAGTGGTTGCCAGGAGAAAGGGGGGTGGGGGGAGGGCACTAGGGGTGAAGTGGTCTACCTACAACATGACTAATAATAATGTACAACTGTAACTTCACAAGGATGTTAACTTTTATAACCTTAATAAAAAAAAAAATTCCCCAATATGGCAAGTGAGCTGAATCCAAGAATAATCCCCCATTCTGAATCCTTGGCAATGATCCAAAAAATTTCTCGATTGTTGCAAGTAGGTAACAGCCTTTGTGCTATTAATTGTGTTTAATCAATAGCATTTATTTAATGGCATTACAGACAGAAAACAAAATGTGTGGCCAAGACTGTTAATTGTCCCCACATTCTTCCCATATAATAGAATCCTCAATTTGTGGCTCAGGCACATAGCCGCCCAGAATATATACCATATCTAAGCCACCCTTGGAGCTAGGTGTGGCCATTTGATTAAGTTCCAGACAATAAAACGTAAGCAGAAGTTCTAAACTCAGCACATAAGGCTAACCATTGCCCCCCGTGAGCTTGGCATCCATTGAGAAGGAGAGGGGCCCACACTCATAGGTAATATGTACCCTAATTTTCAGATAAAGAAACCAAGGTTCAGAGGCTGGCCCAGTGGTGTAGTGATTAAGTTTGGGCTCTCTGCTTCATCAGTCCAGGGTTCGCAGGTTTGGATCCCAGGTATAGACCTACACACCGCTCATCAAGCCTTGCTGTGGCGGCGTCCCACATACGAAATAGAGGAATATTGGCACAGATGTTAGCTCAGGGCCAATCTTCCTCACAAAAAAGAAAACAAGGTTCAGCGATGTTAAGTCACCTGCTGAATTCTTAACTTGCCAAGTGGAGAAGCCAAGAGTGAAGCCAGGTCTAACGGAAATTTTAGGATTGCCCAAAAAACACAGGAAACAAAGTTAGATTTGAATTTTAGATAAAGAGATATATTGATACTAAAAATTTTGCTATTTTTTTGAAACTCAAATCTAACTGGGCACCTTGTATTTTTATTTGCTAAATCTGGGAACCCTAGCCAGACTCCAAAGTTGAGGTACCTTGACACCATCCAATAACCCATGGCATGGCAGCATCACAAACCAGGACAAGGCAGTCCTCCCACACATCACATTCCATCTGGAGCTCTTTGATGACCTGAATTGAACTAAGCAGGACACTTACACAGACAAAAGGAACAAGCAACAACATGAAGAAAACTGTATTCTCCAGCATTCCAGGGAGGCAGAGAGGCTGCCTAACCTGAGGAGCCTTCGCTCTCTGAGAGAGGAAGGTGGAGCAGGAATACACAAGGTCACCCAAGCTTTGGAAAGTAGTGGAGTGAAAGGCATACGGGAGCAATTTGGCAGAAGGGTCACAAAGAGAGGACATCCAGGACATAGGGGGAACAGGAATGTTGTTTGCTCTGTGGCTAAGGTCTCTGTTTCCTCTTCAGTAAAAAAAAAAAAAAAAAAAAAAAAATCCATGGTGCTGATGCTCTCTGCCTCCCTGGAATTCTGGAGAATACAGTTTTCTTCATGTTGTTGTTTGTTCCTTATGTCTGTGCAAGTGTCCTGCTTAGTTCAACCCACGTCATCAAAGAGCCCCAGATGGAATGCAATGTGTAGGAGGACTGCCTATGGTGAATGCAAAGAAGCACCAAGTCTAGCTTTAAGTATGAGAAGAAAGGCTACAAGGCAAACCATGGGGAGCAAGGGGTGGGATTTGACATCTATTTAACATAGACAAGAAGGGTAGGTGAAATCAGTACCTGTTGACCATGCATGTCTTTAGTTCAGGATCTAAAACCACAGAGCAGTGGTTTCTAACCCAGCTGGCCGTGACAACCACCCAGGAAGATCACTGAAAGCAGGGACCTCAAATTTCCCAAACAAGTCTAATAAGCAGACAGGTTGGGAACTTCTGCTGTAGATGTCTATTAGTTTCCTTTTTAAAGTATTGATAACCAATTACTGAGGATCAAGTTTTCTTAAACAACTTTGTAGATGTATGATTTACATACTATAAAATTCACCCATTGTAAACATCTAATTCAATAATATTTAGTAAATTTATAGAGTTTAGTAAAATTATGGAGTTGTGCAACCACCACTGCAAACCAGTTTTAGAACATTTCCATTACCCCAAAAAGAGTCCACATGACCACTTACAATTAATCCCCACTCCCTTCTTCAGCCCCAGACAACCACTGATATGCTTTCTGTCTCTACAGGTCTACCTTTTCTGGACACTTCATATAAATGGAATAGTACAATGTATAGTCTTTTGCATCTTGTTTCTTTCACTCGGCATATAACGTTTTTTGTTTTTGGTTTTTTGGGTTTTTTTTTAATTAATGTTATGATAGATTACAACTTTGTGAGATTTCAGTTGTACATTATTGTTAGTCATGTTGTGGGTACACCTCCTGCCCCTTTGTGCCCTCCCCCCACCCCCTCTTTTCCCTGGTAACCACCAATCAGATCTCCTTGTCAATATGTTAACTTCCACCTATGAGTGGAGTCATATAGAGTTCGTCTTTCTCTGACTGGCTTATTTCGCTTAACATAATACCCTCGAGGTCCATCCACGTTGCTGCGAATGGGCCAATTTTGTCTTTTTTTATGGCTGAGTAGTATTCCATTGTGTATATATACCAGATCTTCTTTATCCAATCATCAGTTTCTGGGCATGTAGGTTGGTTCCACGTCTTGGCTATTGTAAATAATGCTGCGATGAACATAGGGGTGCAAGGGACTCTTGGGATTTCTGATTTCAGGTTCTTAGGATAGATACCCAGTAATGGGATGGCTGGGTCATAGGGTATTTCTATTTTTAACTTTTTGAGAAATCTCCATATTGTTTTCCATAGTGGCTGTACCAGTTTTCGGCATATAACGTTTTTGAGGTACATCCATGTTGTAGGATGCATCAGTAGTTTATTCCTTTTTATTTCTAAGTAGCATAGAATTCCATTGTGTTGGATATACCACTTTTGTCGATCCACTCTCCAGTTCATAGACACTTGGGCTGTTTCCACTTATTGGTTATTATGAATAACGCTGCTATGAACATTCATGCATAAGTTTTTGTGGAATATATGTTTCCAATTCTCTTATATAGATACGTAAGAGTAGAATTTCTGGGTCTATAGTAAGTTTTTAAGAAACTGAACACCAAGTTTTAATTGGCAAAAGTTGTGAAATAGTTACCAAATGTAGATTTCTAAGGTAACGATCTGCCCTTCCTGTGTCCATCACTCAGGTCCTCACTGAACAGTAATAAACCTCCTTCACAAAATTGATAGGGATTTTTCACCGAATGCTGAATGAACCATGCCTTCATCAAGAAATGGTCCCCGTTGAGGCACCTATACAGAGGGCAGCTGCTTCTTTTGTTTCGTTAAAATAAAGAACCCTTTGAGTTGAAGGAGCTTCATTGTTACACACAGCTGGCAAATGGCCATTCCTGGTTATTGTAAAAATTGGAAACAACCTACATTTGATAATTGAGTAATAATTAAATATTTTTTATTGCTCTTTCTATTTTTTTATGAATTGCTCAATGACATGGTAGATGTATATTCATTGCAAAGGAAATGTGTTTACAATATATTTTAAAACAGAAATCATATGATCCCCTTTTAAATAAAAATATGTATATATACCTAGAAAATGTTCAGGTAAGTAGATTTCCATGTGAAAGGATTTAGGAACATTTTTCTTCTATGTACTTATCTATATTTTCTGATTTTCTGTATTTCCATCTACTTATAATAAGACAAATGAAAACAAATTTTGCTTAACTTTTTTAAAAAATACAGCATGCATGAGGATTTATTTAATTATTTTCATGGATAACAATTTATGTCTCAGAATTAAAATACTGTTTTATTCTTTTTGCACCTTCTGATAGCCAGTTCTTCACCATTCCAGAATGTGGGGGAAAAGGGAGCCCAGATAATCCAAAAGCCTCCTGTGGACCAAAGGCTACAGCATCCGCCACAGCACCACAGCTATAATGGCTGCTTTAGCTAAACGAGAAAAAAAAAAACAGGACGCAATTCATTTTTCTACAGTGCACATCAGAAAACCCTCCGGTGAATTTGGCTCACATTGGAAACCCCACCCTTGAACTGATGGTTGTCCAGGCTGTCCGTTTGATATACCTTTGCTCACCAGCCACACTATTCCTGAATGCTTAAGGCCAGAATGTTCTGTCAGTTACCTCCCAGTATTCTACATGATGCCACACAATTGAAAATGGAGTTTCAGTATCTCCCTTCCCCATTTATATTCATCCCATTTTAACTCATCAAAAAGTAACTGCTAAAGAACAACAACAACAAAAAGTAAGGGCTTGGCTGGTTCTTTTGCAAAGAAATCCAATTCAGAAAAAGTCGCAGCCAAGAAAGCATTACTCATAGATTCTTAGATAATCAGAGCTAATAAATGGTGCTTTCTATGTTTCAGACATTTCTTTCAATGCCTTTTATATATTAACTCACTTATGCCTCAAAACAAGCCTACAAGACAGGTGCTATTATCGTAACCATTTCGTAGATAAGGACACTGAAGTTTGGAGAGGTTAATGTAACTGCCCCACGCTCGCTCAGCTACTGATGGTGTAGCTAGAATTCCAGCCTGCTCAGTCGGGCTCTCTGCCCAAGTGCTTCATCCCTCCTCTACTGAACATGTGTGCTGATGCCCCTGTAAGTCTGACGGTGCTTCTCCAAGAGCGGTCACAGAAGTTCTAGTCTAACAGCATTTTGGAGGTCAAACACTGAGTTTTAGATGACCAATTTGGCGCCACAACTGGATGTCATATTGACAACTGGCTTGTCTCCACAAAAAATGGTTCTGAGCTTGATTATACCTTTCAGCTATTGATTAATACACCAATTCATTGACTATGTATTACTTCTTTTTTGACATTTACCTCCCCCTTTTCTAATTCATTCTAATCAAACTCACCCTCTTAGCACTATTTCAGTGTTCAAGATGCCAAAAATTGTGTGATGGTATCTTAAGGACCTTCCCTCACCAATCCCTGCAACTTTCTCTCCATTCTTGGCCCTGATATTTGCAGGTGGTTCCCAAAGGTCGTACTACAAAGAAAAATTCATCAAGTTTTGGTGGACCTTTTTATAGCCCTTGAACATGAGAAAAGGGAAATGAAATCCTCAATAACACTCACCCACACAGGGCAAAAAAATCCATTTTTTTTTTTTGAGCTCACTTCCTGGAAGCCACTCATACAATCTGCATTGCTCTTTTATATCACATTATCCAGTTTTAAAATTTTCCTTTCAGAAAAACAAACAAGAGCATTCTACTGAGTTTCCATGGTGATTGACTTTTTTTTGCTCTTTCTGGAATATTTTATATGCAGAATAAAATGGGTTATTTTATTCTGAAAAATTTCAACACCCATAGGATAAACTTGGGAGTCATCATCCACAAAATTACATTTTTAAAAAATTTGTTGCACGGCTGGCCCAGTGGTGCGGCGGTTAAGTGCGCACGTTCTACTTTGGCGGCCCAGGGTTCACCGGTTGGGATCCCAGGTGCCAACATGGCACCACTTGGCAAGCCATGCTGTGGTAGGCGTCCCACATGTAAAGTAGAGGAAGATGGGCAAGGATATTAGCTCAGGGCCAGTCTTCCTCAGCAAAAAGAGGAGGACTGGCAGCAGACGTTAGCTCAGGGCTAATCTTCCTCAAAAAGAGAAAAAAGAAATTGTTGCAACAGACATTTAGGGAAACCCATGACAATGATTTCTGCATCACTCAAAATATCAGGAAAAAAACCCTCTGAATTATCAATTTAATCCATCCAAGGTGCTCAGATAACAAATACTCTCAATCCAAAATGGCTTTACATGAGGGAGCTTACTTATTCGCATTAATTTCCTAGCAAAAAAGTCTAAACTGAAACACAGTGGAATAGAACCAGATGTTCAATCCATATATGCAGATAAGAATTCTTCACTTGCCTGCTTATCACTAACAGATGAAGGAAGTGCATTCATTAAGGAAACAAAGCTCGCCCAACTGGAACAGAGCCAGAGCACAATCACCCATTGCTTCAGAGTACAAGTGAATTTTACCAATTTCAAAAGGACAGAGAAGTTAAAAACACTGAAAAATCAAATATACAATTTGAAAATACACAACAGAGGTAGTCCAACTTGCTCATCCAAAGAGGATACGTTCCCCTTTCTATCAATTCTAGTTCACTTATAGTCAGAAAGAAGTTTTTCATTCCTTTTTTCTTAAATTCCTAGATTTCTTTTTTTTAAAGATTGGCACCTGAGCTCAAATCTGTCGCCAATCTTCTTCTTTTTTTTCCTTCTTCTTCTTTCCAAAGTCCCCCAGTACATAGTTGTATATTCTAGTTGTGAGTGCCTCTGGTTGTGCTGTGTGGGACGCCACCTCAGCATGGCCTGATGAGCGGTGCCATGTCCCCGCCCAGGATCCAAACCAGCGAAACCCAGGGCCGCTGAAACAGAGCACGCAAACTCAACCACTGAGGCACGGGGCCAGCCCAAATTCCTGTATTTCTTAATCCTTTTTATTTAAGTTCTGTCACATTCCCAAGCTTATAAAGTTGAGAGGAAACTTTAGTTTTGGTCAACAGAAAGTAATCCCTGGTAGTATTTAGAACAGATTTTGAAGACAATGCTCTGCTTATAGAATGATCAAAAAAAGAGCATTAAACTCAACATATCCAAAAGCCCACCTACCATCTTCTCCCTTGCACATCTAAAACACAAAAGCAAATTCAGGCTCTTCTTCCTGCTCTGCTACAAATCTCAGCAAATGCCATGACTACGTGCCCAAAGGCCAGGCTAAAAATTTTGTATCACCTAATCCCTTCCTCTCCCATCACCCACACTCTCACATTTCAAATTTGAGTGCTGAGGACTCCACAATGGCCAAGAAAGCAGGACCTAATGAGAAGGACCTTTCACTGCCTACCCACACTTTCTCACCTCCCACTCACTGCTCACCCCCCTGCAGCCTGGCTTGTAACCCACCACTCCATGAACAGGCTCGGGCCAAGATCTCCGACAGCCTTCAGGAGCCAATTTCAGCAGTCAGTTTTCAGTTCATTATTTGCCGTCCTGGCAGCATCTGCCAATTGTATTCACTCCTTCCTTTCTTGAAAATTCGTCTTCCATTAGCTTCCAAGACTTCTCCCTCTTAGTTGCCCACCAACATCTCTGACTTCTCTACCTCAGTTTCTCAATAGGTTCCTCTTCTACTCATCCCTGAATGGTTCTTCACAGTTCTCGTTTTACTTCTCACATACTCCCTGGTCAATTTCACCCACTATCATAGGCTCCAGGGTCAGGTATACAGTAATAATCTACGACTCTATCTCCAGACTGGATATTTCTCCTGAACACCAGACTCACAACCAAAAACCTAGCAGGCAATTCTACATGAAGATTCCATTGAGCATCTCAAATTCCAACTAAAAGCCTTACCTTCCTCACTAAATATACTCCTCCGACATTTCCTTGATCAGCGAAGAGCACTACCTACCACTCTGTGGACTTGCCAGAAATCTGGGAGTCATCCTTGAACCACACTCTCCCATCTCCCTACAACCAATCAACCTGAAGTTCTATTGATTCTAATTCCTAAACATCTTAGCCCATACATGTTTTTTCCAATCCCACTTGAACTACTCTAGTTTGAGCCACCATTATCACCCACCCAGATTCCTTTGCGCCTCCCTGGTTTCCCCGACTCCAACCTTGCCCCTTCCCTCTGGTCCTTCCTCTCCACTGCAGGCCTACAGTTCTCAGCCCTGGCCACACACCGTGAATCACCCATGGAGCTCTAAACACGCATATATACATATACAGGTGACACACTCTGGCCATGGTGATGCAGCAGGTTTGGAGCAGGACTCAGATATCTATATTATTAAAAGCTCCAGAAGGTGGTTCTGAGGCACAGCCAGGATTAAAAATCAACCAGAGTGATTTTTCCCAACACAGCTCTGATCATAATTTGCAAGGCCCTTTATGGTCAAGCTTCGCTGAACTTTCTTCTGTTTCTCAAATGTGCTGTGTTTCCTCTCAAGCCAGGCCATAAACCCCACAGTGCCCTGGCTTTAACTCCTCCCACGCCACATCCTACCTCTTCGCATTTCCTTCCCCCAACAGGCCTTCACTGGCACCCTCCCACTCCAGAGTAAGTGTCCCCCCTTTAAGTTCCCATGCCTTTCTTCACTTCCCGCATCACAGCACTTACTGTAATGGCCTGTTACTCCACTAGGCCATAAGCTCCAGACAGCATATACCTCTCTAACTCACAGTTGTATCCCGAGCACCTACTACCAAGCCAAACACAGAGCAGGTACTTAATAAGGGAATTAGGAGTTGATAATATGAAAGAAACAGACTTACAACTGATTGGTTAAAATAGAAGATGGAAATTCAGTGGTGAAAAGATTAACACATTATAAACAAAACAGTGGTGGGGCCAGCCCCATGGCCGAGTGGTTAAGTTCACGCACTCCACTTCAGCAGCCCAGGGTTTCGTCAGATTGGATCCTGGGCATGAACCCAGCATGGCTCATCAAGCCATGCTGAGGCAGCATCCCACATAGCACAGCTAGTAGGACCTGCAACTAGAATATACAATTATGTACTGGGGGGCTTTGGGGAAAAAGAAGAGGGAAACAAAAAGAAGATTGGCAACAGATGTTAGCTCAGGTGTCAATCTGTAAAAAAAAAAAAAAAAACAACAGTGGTAAGAGCCATATAAGCTCTCCCTTCAGGAGACATGGAAGACTTCACCCAAAAGACTTCCCTGAGCCTTCAGTTGAGTGTGAAGATTGAGCAGAGGATCACTGGAGGAGGGGGACATTTCACACAGAGGGAACCAAAAGTGCAAAAGCAGTAACACACAGGTTACCAAGTTGTACCACTTTACGCCCGAATGTCTCTGGCACCCATCCCCTCCGTTTCAAACCTACAGTCACTCTCCCACTTCAGGCCTTCTGCACCAATCAGCTGAACTACTGCAAAACCCTCCCTCCTGCCTCCAATTCCCCCTCCCTCCTACAGACTGATAACTCTGTTCTCTCTGCTATAAATAAATAATACATACATAAATAAAACCACTAATGGCTCCCCTCTGCCCATAAATAATCATGCCCACAATTCATACCAAAGTGCCTACAGTCTCCATGGATACAGCCCGCAACCTAGATTTTCAGCCTTGTCTATAACCCACACTAACCCCTTCTACCTACAAATGTGTTCTTTGTGCTTCCACAAAGCACAAAGCACAAAGTCCAGTGGACTACTCATTATTGTCCAGTTCCACCTCTCGTTTTCATGTTTCCATGTTTTCACTCATTGTATTAGCTGCCTGTTCCACAAAAATGCTATGGAGCAAACAATCACAAACTTCAATGGCAAACAATAAGCACTTATTGCTTATGCTTTTGGGGTCAGCAGCTAGGTAGTTCTGCTGATCTTGGATGGACACACTCATAAGCACAGGGCAGTAGCTCTCAGTCAAAGGCAGTTTTGTTCTCAAGGAGATATTTAGCAATGTCTGGAGACATTTTTGGTTGTCATAACTAGAGGCGGGTGGGTGCTACTTGCATCTAATGGGTAGAGGCCAGGGATGATGCTAAACATCCTAAAATGGACATCCCCCCACAACAAAGAATTATCCAGCTCCAAATGTCAACAGTACTGCTGTTGAGAAACCCTGCTATAGGCGTTGGCTGGCTGTTAGCTGATCTAGGATGGCCTCTTCTGAGACAACTGGGGTAATTTGGCTCTGTCCATGGTCTCATCCTCCAGCAGGCTATCTTGGGCATCTTCTCATAGTGATGCCAGAGAAGCAAAACAAGCAGAATTACACAAGGCATTTTACAGTCTAAGCTTAGAACTGGCACGTCATCACTTCTGCCACAGTCTATTGGCCAAAGCTAGTCACAAGGCCTCCCTAGATCCAAGGGGTAGGGAAATAGACTCCACTTCTTTGGAAAGAACTGCAGTCACTTGGCAAAGGGTGCATATACAGGACAGGATGAAGAACTGGTGCAATCAACCGTACTAATTCTGTTCCTACTGCGAGGGAAACACAAATACGGAATTATACACGTGCTCCCCTCTCTCTGCTCCCTCTTGTTGACATTTCTGTTTGGGTATTTAAAATATCATCTGGTTGGTTCTGTGCTGTTTAATAACAGTTCTTAAATTTTTGTTACCTTTGCCTCTTCTTATTTGTGTGCCTGCTGGCCTCCCATGCTGGATGGAGAGTCGCTCACTTAAAGCAAGAGCCTACATCTTATTCTTCCTTGGACATTCAGTGCCTCGCATAATACTTAGCACATCACAGGTGTTCAAGAACTGTTTACTGAATAAATGAAGGCAGTCATGCAAAGGACAGTGACTGTGATGTGAGCTTATACCCTGGGACATCTGTGACTTGATGAGGAAAATAGGAAGATTCTCCTAAAGAAACTTGTCAAGTTTGCTTAGGTATCCAGAATTTCATACTGTTATTTAAAGTCCACCATGAAATACTGATCACTCATCCCATCATCTGAACTAGGAATGATGCTGTTGGCAAAAAATATAACTATATTCCAGGATGCACATCCCTTCACACACCCCCACAGACATAATCATTAAAATAAGTTCTAAATCTTACATCTGCCAATATTACCCCATGCAACTTCTTCACTTGTTGTGTCATCTACTGGGTTCTCCACCCTGGCTGCACATTGGAATCACTTGGGGAAAGTTTTTCTGAAATAATAATGCCCAGGCCCTGATCCAGATCATTTTAAATCAAAAGCTCCCAAGTGATTCTAATGTGCAGCCAGAGTTGAGACCTGCTGGACGAGAGCTCTCCACTAGCAAAGAGGCAGTAACTATAACCGAATGCTTATTTAAAAAAATAAAATTTGAGAAATCCCAAACCTCTGTAATATTTTGTTTGAACAAAAGGCTCCAGAACTGAGGAAAACATTGAGCAACATGGGTTTAGGTATAAATGATGCATATTACCAGTGATTACCTGTATCAGGTAAGATTCTGGGTTTGGTGGCTCTTTATTCCTATATTGTTTGTTGTTATTGTTTACAACTTCATAATTTAAAAGAGTAGATCCATTTTGGAAAATATACCTAAAGAGAATATCTTAAACTCACCATTTATCCAAATAGACTAGATTAGGACAAATGATTATATATTAGAATATCTAATATTGAATTCCATATATTTAAAACATGATACATGAGCAGTTACAGTTAAAAGTACATGTTGATTCGGTAGCCACTTATGGTGGTTTTAAAATATGTCCACAAATTCTTTGATGCTCTTCTCTTCAACAAGTAAGGCTTAATTCCCCTCCTCTTGAGTGTGGGCTGTTCTTAGCGACTTTTTTCTAAGGAGTAGCATGTGGCAGATATGGTAGCACGTGAAGTCTGAGGCCAGACATAACAGGCATTGTGGCATCCTCTTTGCTCTCTTGAATCACTCACTTGGGGTGGAGGGGGAGCAGTCAGCTGTCATGTTATAAACACACTCAAGCAGCCCTATGGAGAAGTCTAGACGGCAAGGAACTAAGATGTCCTGCCAACAGCCAGGAAAGACCGAACTCCCAGCCCTGGTCAAGGCTTCAGATGATTGAGCCCCAGCCAACATCTTGTTTGCAACCTCAAAAAAGACCCTGAGACAGAAGCATCCAACTAATCTTCCCCAAATTTCTGACATATCTGACAGAAACTGTGAAATGATAAATATTTGTTGATTTAAGCTGCTGTGTTTTGGGCTAATCTGTTACACAGCAATAGATAACTAATGCACTATCACAAAACTTTTAACAATTTTCTTCACAAATATTTAGAGGTACTCCTCTCCTATTTATATCTACTCTCACTTCCTTCCCTGTATGTCTCAGAAACCTTGTTTCATCAATCTTTCCTTCCCACTGTTCCATAAGCAACATCTTCCCTTCTCCTCCTTTCTCAAAACTTTCTAATGTGTTCAAGTCTCTCCCATCCTTAAATACAGAACAAAACAAATCCCACTGCAACTTTATGTTCCTCTCCCCCTACTATTTACTGCTATCTCCCTTCTTCACTGTCAAGCACCATGAAATAATAATCTACACTCCCTCTCTCAGCCTTGAACTCCCACCAAGCCTTGAACCTCTATAATTACTGCAATAACTCCAAGCAAGTCACACTGTCCTCCTAACTCTTACAGGCAAAGGCTCCTGCTTCTTAAACCCTCTTGATTATCTCACAGGTTCCTCAAATAACACATTCAAACCTGAACTCATCCTCTTTCTCCTCACATCACTCCTCTTCCTATGTTCCCTACCTTGGGAAATCATACCACTCAGTTGCCTGAGCCATAAATTTGGGAGCCACCCTCCATTTCTTCGTTCCTCTCACCTCCCACATGTATTCACTCACTAAACCGCATCAATTTTACATCCTTAACATCTCTCACATTCACTCTCACTGTTGTTGTCAACATCACCTCTTATCTATATTCCTGCAACAACCCTATGGCCTCCTGGCTTAAATACTGGCCACCATACTCATTCCCTACTTTGCCACCAAGGTCATCTTCCCAAAACATAAAATAATTATGTCCTCTCCTTACTTTTCAATTATTTCCCTTTGCTTATGGATAAAATCTAAACTCCACTAAAAGAATACTAATAGTAATTAACACCTATCAAGTACTTAACTATATATCCAGCACCTTTACAGAGGCCTTCTAGAAAAGTGTATTAGCTTGTTAATCCTAACCACAATTCATGAGACAGATACTGTAAATACTCTTACCATTTTACAGATGATTAGCCAAGGCACAGAGAAGCTAGGTAAGCTCCCCACAGTCACAGAGCTAGTAAGTGGCAGAGCAAAGTTTTGAACTCAGGTTGTCTGACTCCAGAGCCCGGCTCTTTTAGTTCTGGCACTAAACCCTAAGGCATGGTACAGAAGGCCTTCATTGATATGACCCAGAGCCTCTTCTCTCAGCAGCCCTCTCCAAATGTTATGCTCCAGCCCTGCTGCTTCCTAAAGCACACCTGCTTCTGCAAACATCCATGCCTCATCTCAAGCCCCTCTCATGATCTAGAAGGGCCCTCTCCAGCCCTTTCTCTCACCTCTCATCCTGACCTTCCCCATCCAACTAACAACACTTGCTCATTTTTCAAGACTCAACCCAATGCCCATCTCCTCAAAGATGCTGATCCCCACCCAAGGAGAAATGTTTACTTCTTCCTTTGTGGATCCCTGGAACCCTGCACAGACTTGTTTCCTTACACTTTTTGGTAGACTGGAGTATCCTTTGAAAAATATTCACTTCCCTCCCCTGCTACTGTGCGCAGAATGTCTTTCCCTGTCCCAATGACTTTGGACTTGGCCACATCATTTGCTTTGGCAGTGGAATGTGAGTAGATGTGATGCAAGTGGAGACTTTAAATCCACTGCATGATTTGGCTGAGCTCTGGTGCACCTGTCATTCATTGGCCATGAAGAGAATATCCTCCAGGTAGCGTCTGGTCTAAGGAGAACAAAGACACACGAAGCAGATCTGAACCCAATTCTCAGTCTTAAACCAAATGCAGCCAACCCAGATCTTGAGGCAGACCCACTCCAGCTGACACTTGAATTCATGAACAAGAAAAAAAATACTATTGCTATCTGCCACTGAGTTTTGGGGGTGGTTTGTTATACTGCACTATTGCACCAAGAGCTAACTAATATATACCTAGAAGTTTTAATTTTATGTGTTTGTTTATATGTCTTGGGGACTGAGAAGAGTGCTTAGAACATGAAGAGCTCTTAATAGATTTTTTTTTGTTGAGATATAATTGATATACCATAAAACTCACCCTTTTAAAGTGTATAATTCAGAATTTTTTAGTATTTTCACTAAGTAACATAAATAAATGGCCAACCATCACCACTATCTAATTCTAGAATATTTGCATCACCCCCAAAAGAAACCCATAGCCATTAGTAGGCTCTTAAGAGATTTTTGTAAATGGGTAACTTAATGAATGAAAATATAAGAAAATTCTTAGAGAACTTTTATTTGAAAGTAGAATGATGATATAAATATTGCAGGAAAAAAACTGTTTTTTCAGAAATGTATCTCTACTAGGGTATTGTAAGATCATTTTACTTTTAAAATATGTTATACTCACATTTCCCATACATTTTAAATATAAATATTCAATATTCTTTTTAATTGCTATTGCAAGGCAAAGGCCATTTGGAGATTTAATTTTCAGTCTACAGATCACAGAGAGACGTTTACATTAAAAGCCACAAAACATTCAGGAGGAAAAAAAAAGTCTCACATAGTTCAAAGCTATCAGTAACCAAGGAAAATGTGACATAGAATCTGCATTTGTACTAAAAAAGAAAATCTCTTAGTCAAATGCCAAAAATAAAATTTCAATATTTCCAATAATAAGGACTAGAGCTTCAAAAATTAGCAAATCCACACTTTAAAAATATAAATGTCAAAATCTAAAACAATGGCAAGGTTGAAAAACTATTCTCATTGGATAACTGACACCATAATTAAACACTGTTATTCATTTTTTTTAGATAAAGAAAACTACATATTTTTT
Source organism: Equus caballus (assembly GCF_041296265.1). Classification (NCBI taxonomy): domain Eukaryota; kingdom Metazoa; phylum Chordata; class Mammalia; order Perissodactyla; family Equidae; genus Equus; species Equus caballus. The sequence goes on from NC_091686.1 coordinate 92,227,502, forward strand.
AAAACTATAATGACAAGCTCATTTCATTCTATTAACAAAAAATGAGAGTGATCTTATTTCAGAGAGTAACTCCATAAAAGAGACGCCCTTGGAAAAAAGTTTATTAAAGAATGTTGAATAATGGGATAAATAAGAAACTCATGTCAAGGGCAAAACGTTCTAAACTCAATAAACATATTTTCTATATATTGAAAAAGCACCCCAGACTTTGTTTTGCTGTGCTGAATGAAACTATTTTACCAAATCTAAGAAACCTAGAAAAGTGTCATTCTAACCCTCACTATCCCTTTCAAAAAAAAAAAAAGTGAAAATCTGACCAAGGACTAGCGAAGTAACCAGTGAGCTTTCAAGCATCCTGACTCTGCCTAAACCATCCGAGTTTTTATTTTTACCCTCCTCTTTCCCGTACAGGCTCTGCTAGGACCCAGCTGCGCTGTGCCAATCTGGGTCACTCAGCCAGAGGATCAGTGGGCGACAGCCGCGGTATCCACTTTTAGAAGGGCCCCACATGCCTGGGGAGTGTGCAGGCACAGAGCCGAACATTCTCCAGTCCCGGAGTGTCCAGCAAAGAGCAACTGTGTGGTTTTGCTATTTCTAGGCTTCAGGCTCCACAAGATTCATCCTTACCTGAGGAATATGAAATTCAATGGGGAAAACAAATCAGATTCTGATATTGGATACTTGCATTTCTAACATTTTTTAAAAAGCTGCTATTTCATAATTCAGTAAAAAGGTCCATATATATATATTGGGAAGAAAGGAAAGTTGAGATACCCAGGATGGACTTTTCTATACATATACTTGTTTAGCTTTATTGAGGTATAATCAACAGATAAAATTCTAAGATATTTAAAGTGCACATCATGGCGATCTGATATACACATTCACTGTGAAAAGGGTCCTCCCATTTAGTCAATTAACACATACATCACCACACTTTGGGCGGGGAGCGAGGTGGGGGCGGCGCAGGGCGGGTGGAGAACATTTAAGTTCTACTCTCTCGGCAAATTTCAATTATACAGTACACTGTTATCAACTATACTCAACATGTTATACATTAGATCCTCAGACCTTATCCATCTTATAACTGAAAGTTTCTACTTTTTTACCAGCCTCTGTCTATTCCTCCTGCCAGCCCCAGGCAATCACTTTCTACTCTCATTTTCTGTGAGTTTGACTTTTTTTAGGTTTCTCATATAAGTGACACCATGCTGTATTTGTCTTTCCCTGTCTAGCCTATTTCACTTAGCAGAATGCCCTCAGGGTCTATCCATGTTGTTGCAAATGGCAGAACTTCCTTCTTTCTCGTGGCTGAATAATATTCCCTTGTATAAATGTATATATATACCACATCTTCTTTATCCATTCTCTTGTTGATGGACACTTAGGTTGTTTCTAAGTCTTGGCTCTTGTGAATAATGTTGCAATGAACACCGGAGTGCAAATATCACTTCAATATCCTGCTTTCATTTCTTCGGATATATACCCAGAAGTGAGATTGCTGGATCAGATGGCAGTTCTATTTTTAATTTTTTGAGGAACTTTCATATTGTTTTCCATAACGGCCGCACCAATTTACATTACCGCTAACAGTGTATGAGCATTTCTTTTTCTCCACATCCTCACCAATACTTGTCATCTCTTGTCTTTTTTTATAACGGCCATTCTAACAGGTGTGAGGTGATATTTCATTGTGGTTTTGATTTGTATTTCCCTGATGATTAGAGATGTTGAGCACCTTTTCATGTAACTGCTGGCCTTTTGTAGGTCTTCTTTGGAAAAATGTCCATTCAGTTCCTTTGCCAATTTTTAATAATATTGGGGGATTTTTTGCTATTGAGTTGTGTGGGTTATATTATCTTTTAATCAACACTTCAAAATCAATCTGATTCATTCAATCACATTTTTATACCTAGAAACCAAAAGAACTACCAAAACCAGTAGAACCAATTAGGTGCAGGGTTAGACACCTGACATTCAATGATACCTCTAAAACTGACCCTTTTCTAGTCTTACAACAATAGGACTAAAACAATCTCCTAATGCCTTTTGTTTGTTTGTTTTTTGGTTAGGAAGATTGGCCCTGAGACAAAATCCATTATCAATTCTCCTCTTTTTGCTTGAAGAAGATTGTCCCTGAGCTAACACCTGTGCCAATCTTCCTCTATTTTGTATATAGGATGCCACCACAACAAGGCCTGATGAGCGGTGTGCAGGTCCATGCCCGGGATCTGAACTCACAAACCCCAGGCTGTCGAAGCTGAGCTTGCGAACTTAATCACTACTCCACTGGGCCAGTACCTATTAATGCCTTTTTTAACCAACCCCAGATCATAATCCCATGCTTACCTCCAAGAAGTAGCCACTGTTCTGAGCTTGTATTTTAAGTATTTCCTTGCTTTTCTCTATAGTCTTACAACCCATGTATGCATTCCTATATATTACCACATTTTAATTAAAAGTTGGTAAAATTTATTGATGGCCTACTCAGCATCCACTCCCCTCAGATTTTTCTTTAGGGGATTCACAGCTTCTCGAATGGATAAAAGCCAAGAACCTTTCTTAGGGATGGACCAGCGTGGACTTTGACTGGCTTAAGCTAATCAACTTGTCTATTTCCTGGGCGATCATGAACAAGGGATGTGTTCCCTTTCTCTGCCCAGAGGGTGTAAAGAGAATACAAGGACCAGAATTGCTCTTGCCCAGCCAGCCCTCAAGTAGCAAAGCCTGGACTTTTGGGGGTGGGGCAAGAATGGATGCACCATGCAAAGCCTGAGCATAAAGCCATGCGGTGCACAGCACAGTTGAAAGGCTGAGAGAATCCGGGTCCTTACAGATATCATCGAGCTGCTGAGCCAGCCTAAAGTAGGGATCTACCTCGAGATTGTCAATGAGCCAACAAACTATCTTTTTTTCTAACACCAGTTTGGGTTGGATTTCTGTTGGTTGCAGCCATCAGAATACTAACTAACACAAAAGGTTTTTTGAATGAAAAAATTACTAAACACACACTCATATAAAACCAAATGAATAAAAGCAAATTTTTTTCACACATCATACAATACACAACTCTCGATGGAAGTTAAAAGTCAGTGGCCTAGCATGTCACAGAAACATGAAGGTCCATCAGGCCACTTGGGGTTCAGAGTCCCCATAAGCATTAGAATGTGGGGTTGGGGAGATGCCTGGAACCTCCTTTGGATAAGATTTCTCTCCTTTCCAGGTAGCGCCAACTATCAAGCAGTGTATTAAGTGAGGAGATTCATTTTGGGGGTTTCTTTAAAAATACTAAAAACATATCTAAGGCCAACACTGGCCTCCAGCATCCTTAGACAACCCACAACTCCTCACTATGGCTCCCCCTCACCAATATCCCTCAAGGACACCCTTGGCGAAGAGCCTGTAGCACACCCCATAGCATGGTGGTTACCACCACAGGTAACGCAGCCAGACTGCCTGGGTTTGAAGATCAGCTCCATCATCCAATGACTATAGGACTTTGGCCATTTACTTATTTTTCTATAAAATGGGGGTATTCAAGAGTTTGTATATAGCTCACAGGATAGTTGAGAAGTTAAATGCTTAGAACAGGGCCAGTCAGGCTATAAGCCCTCATAAATTTTTGTCATGATCTATGGTAATTTGAGGGAGCTTGGAGAAAATGTGATGACTATTCATCACGAGAGAGCCAACCATGATCCCAGGTTAGAGCCAGGCAGCACTGAGGACTCCCACCTCCTGCACCTGGGCTCAGGAGCCCTTCCCCTACCCTCTCCAGCTTCATCCTGCACCTTCCTCACGCTGACGGCCAACGCTCCGCCTCACTGCTCCTCTGACTCTTCCTTTGGAGTCCTCACACAGCCTGCAGGCTTCACCTAGAACACGACTGCCTGCTCCTTTCTGTCTGGCCAGTTCCTGCTCACCCTTTGAGTCTCAGCAGAAACAGCACTTCCTCAGGGAGGCCTGCCCGAGGGCCCACAGAGCAAAGGAGGTCCGGGGCCTCTCTGTACTCCACACAACCTACTTCTCCCTTTCTGAACAGGTAGCACACATGGAATCCTGTGTTCAGGACCTGTCTTTCCTCATGGAATTTAACCCCACAAGTGGGGGGACCACATTTATCTCATCTACTACTGAGTTCCTAGGACGTGCTCAATAAGTATATGATGAATGAAAGAAGAATGTCCCAAATTGAGACAAATCACCAATACACAAGTACTGGTGCAGGAAGGCCACAACAAATAACAACAGCCTAGAAGTCAACGACCCTCAGACAAACCACTTACCCCAAGTCTCAGTTTCCTCATTTCCGATTCACCTCCCAACAGCTTCTGACCCTCAACGAAGAACTTTTGTGGGTTCTCTTGGAGAGAAGGGTGATGTGTTAAGTACTACCAAAGCACAAATTCTCAAAGAAAAATGTCTCACGAAAAAGGCTGCCCTATTCCCCTTCCTCTCCAAAAGTAATAGGAACTTCTCCTGGGAATGTTGTCCAACGTCTTCTGACAGTAGATAGGAATGTGAACTTCCTAAAAAAGTTTCCTTTTGACCTAAGATCCCAGACTCCAGCATCGGGAATCTTCAAGCCGTTGTTTCATACATCTGAGTGTATGAGCATGTGAACGAGAGAGAGTAAAACACACACAAAACATTAAGATCCAAGTATTTCTACTGTAAAATAAGATGCACATTCCTGAAAATGAATGAATAATATCCCAAAATAAGACAAATAACCAAAAACCTTGTATTCTGCAAAATCACTAACTGAACAGGAACAGGGCTTGTTGAAAATATAGAGTTGGGGCAGGAGGCTCAAATCCCATTCAACTTTGTAATCAGCACACTATCAAAAAAAAACAATAAGAACACTGAAAACCACTAGCACAGATAAAAAAGATGTGTTCTGTTTCTAATTACAGAATATACACAGGACTTCACCAAAACGATGGAGCAGCGCAAGGGTGCATGGTGGAAAAGGTGTGAGGAAAGACTGAGGCTGCTGCGTTACAGAGATAAGAGAAAAATGCAGGACAATCTGGGAAAATCAGACCTTTTAATAAGCACAAGCCAAGTGGTGCCCAGAGCAAGAACAAGGGGCGATCGCCTTCCTGGTTCACCTCTACTAGCCTCCTTTGCTTTCAACTGCTGCTATTTGGTGATGCAAAATATTAAGATGCTAAGAAAAATCTCACAAGAACCATTGCCACTTGTGTCTTACAAAGCATCATTCCCTATTTCCCAATTGCATATGCAATAATTCATATTAAAGAAACATAAATTACAGCAGAGCCAACTGTATTTGCTCAGAACACCAGGGGCCCATGCCAGGTGAGGGGTCTGGAAGTGGAGCTGCGACCAGGAGGTGCCATATGGGTAGACCAAGAGAAGAACCACCGTGAGGGGCACCGTCTGAAGGCCTAGGAGCCACGTGAGATCGGAGTCCTGACCAGCCTGCCTGCCAGTCTTAACATGAGTGAACAGACACGGGAGAGAACCTTGAACTAGGACAGTGCGCAATGGATATCTGTGTTACACAAGGACTAAACAGGATGACACATCACAACGCCTGGCAGGCAGACACCCTAAATACACAGGTTTTTCTTCCCCTTGTTGATAATAATTTCAGTTCTAGATCTCAATATCTAGGACTATTTGAATACAGAGTGGGAGCCAGGTCTCAAAGAGAAAGAAGTTGGTGAAGAGAAAGAGAGTAAAAATAGTTCCACCCATCGACTATGGTTTATTCTGCTCCTGTAATGGTTTTTCATAATAGTCCTAGCCACTCTTCTGCCAAAATTTATCTTTTTAAAAACACTGACAGGGCTCCAGTTTCAGAGAATGTGCTCAGGAGCTATAGAGGTGGAACTGTCTCCTAGCAACTGACAGTACCACGCACACAGAAGATGCTGAATAAACAGCTATTCAGGGAAAGAGGAGGGAGAGAAGAAGCAGCTGGTCATCTGTTTGTTTGGTTAGATAGTTAGCTGCGATCATGATCTTTTTAGAAGTTTTGCTTTTACTTCTAGAGCTTAGCAGTCACCAGCCCAAGCTCAAGCTCTGGAACAGGATTGCCTGGGCTCAAATCCCAACTCTGCCACTTACTAGCTGTGTGACTTCAGGCAAATCAGCTAACTGTACTCCATTTTCCCATCTGTAAAACAGGCCTAAAATGGTGCTTACCTGAGAAGCACCTTATGTGCCAGGCACTGTGCTAGACGATATATCTCTCTATCTGTAGATATAGATAGATAGATCTCTCATCCCATTAACTCAAACAAGCGCCCAGACTAGCACCAGCACACAATAAGTGGTCTAGAAGTGTGTTAGCTACTATTAGTTTTATTTGGCACTGAACTAGCCACCTTATCATTTTACATTATCACATTCTGTCAACTCTTGCAACATGATGAATCAGCCTTCCTCTTGTCACCCTCCCCTCCTATTTATGACATCTTGCAAGGTCCCTGCGGAAACAGGCGGCAACCACATCTGTTGGTTGCTGACAACATTCAGCTCCACCAGCTCCTTTCATAATTTTCTGTAGGAAAGGCAGAGAGGATGCTATTTCTCAGTGTTTCCATTGGGTCATAACCATGGTCATTTATTAACACCAGCTACTGGTCATTCGTTTTTGTGGGGTATTTTCCTTTTAAAAATACCCAACAAGAACTCATACAGGTGACTACTATAATAAAAATTCCTCAGTGCTTTTTTTGCAGATATCCTGTAATTGGAAGTACTGATCTTTCTCTCGTTAGGAAATGGGAATTATCTGGACTCCTACAACAGATGAGAGAGGAGGCTGACTGACAGCTCTGAGTGAGGAGAGAAAGGGAAGGTAGCAGCCCCAGGGCAGAATGCGGGGGCATGTTTATTTAAAGAAAGAAGTTTGTTCTCCCAGCAAACATTGCAAACTTGCAGAGGGGATCTCCAAGGGCAGGGAGCCCTACACCAGTCCAACCTGAGGGGAAGGTTGGCCTCCTAAAATAATTCTTTCAACTGATATCGCCTACCCAAGAGCCAACAGTGGAACCACTTTCCAACTGTCCAATCGCAGACCGTCTCTAGGCAACTACTGGGTAACTGCTTTTTTTAATCAGTCTTTAAAAAAAACAAAACACTTTGCTTCCTGTCAGGGCAGCAACAGAGTCTATTTTCTCCGCCACAGCAGAGTCCAAGTGCCAATCAGGTAACTGTAGCCAGGCACAGGCTCACTGAGAAAATCTCTCGGGTGGTGGGTGATGTGGGTATGGGGCCCTATTGAGGAGCAGAGGGAATAAACCAAGGAGTGAGACGATGACTAAGACCCAGTCCTTGGCCACAAGAGCTCTAGGGCTCACCTAAGGAGGCAGATCCCACGCAACCATATGTTCGTTACAATGTAATATGACAGCTTTTCTAACAGAGGTAAATACTAAATGTCAGGTGTGCACAGAGAAGGAAGGATTAACAGGCTTAGAGGAATCGGGGAGTCTGCCTCAGAGGCAGTCCTGTTGAAGCTCTGTCTTGAAAGGATTCGTCCCTGGAGAAGTGGAGAAGGGGAATCCTCCAGGGTGCCCCTATCTCAACAGCCATTCTCTCCTTTCTCCTGAGGAACAGAACCCAGACTATTACCTGCGGACACTGCAGCCTCCCCTGCAATCAGGAGTGGCCATGTTACTGAAATTCTGAGCAATAAAAGGGAAGTAGAAGTATCAGGAAGAATTTTCCCGAAGGCACCTTATAAGGGAAGGATGCAATCTTCATTGTCCATTCCTCTATCCTGCTTCCTGGAGAGGTGATGTGATGATGAATCCCTAGCAGCCATGTTGGACCATGAGAAAGGAGGTCTAGAGATGGTGGGCTCAAGTGTTCAAAGAAACCTAAGTCACAGACCTCCAGAGTTTACAACTTACGGGGCTCCCAAATGGTACATGACTTTATTAGTTTATAAAGCCCCTTCTTTTGGAGGAATTTTGGGGCAAGTTCCCAAATCAGGGGACATCTGTGAGTCACCACCCAAAGTCTCACAAGAAATGGCTTTGCTCACTCGTTGAAAAGCAGGCAGGTTTCCTCCTGCCCCTTCTCCCCTCAGAGCAAAGTGCAGCCTCTACAGCCCCTATTTTGTGTAAGAATTTTAACCCAGAGTCCAGGCTGAAACACAAATCCCACAGTCCTCTCTGCCATTTCTCCTAGAAGAAGAGTTCTTGCTTTGTCTGCGCCCTGGTCCTAAGAGGTGTAATGGATCATCATGCAAATCCTACTCTGAGTGGCCTGCAAGAATTTTCGAGAACTTCTGACTCAGCTCCCTTCCCCACCCCTTCCCCCCAGACATACCTTCAACACACCTGGAGAACTTTAACAGGAGTTCTAGTCCACCTTTTTTTTTTTCAAAACATAATCACAATAAAAGCATGTGCTGTGTGTACACGCAAGCCCTTGTCTCTATAAATTAGCATCAATCTAATTCCCCTGCTCAGCAGCCTTCACGGCCTCAGCTTACACATTACCTTCACTGTGAGTCCTCGTCTGCCTAAAGCACTTTTCTCTTAAGCCCCCCATTCTTTGTCTTCATGGTACTTATCCCAATTTGCAATTATGTATTTATTGTTTAAGCTCCCCCTCTCCCCGCCGAAGCGACTACATTGTGCACTTTATGTGGGCAGATATTATGTCTATTCTGTTCACTCTCTAACCCTGGTTCTTAGCACTATGCCAGGCATACTGTTGGAGCTTAATAAACACTTTTCAGGAAATGAATTTTAAAATTCATTTAAAACACTTGCACAAATTTACACTTACTTTCACCATTAATGCTTATTTTTAGTGTTTACAATGAATTGAACTGAGTGATAGCCAAGTGTCTCGAATAGTTATTTTCATATTTTAAACCATTTGACTGAGCCTATCCTAGCCTTCACTCAATTTCTTACTAGAATAAAATAATTGTTTGAATGCCGTTTTTTAAAATCTTTCTTAGGGAAGGAAAAAAGAACTGTGTACTCAGCACAATAAATATTCCTTGGTACAGCACAATTCCTTGATAAACAATAAGGCTGAGGATTTTTTATATTGGGTCACGGAAAATATTTGTATTGGGTCATGGAAATAAAAATGCCACAAGTCCTCTGCCCTTGACCTTTATTGGAAAAACAAGTACAGGTCTATTCTTACATGGCCCTCCTAATGGGCTATTTAGGGATAGATGGGTGGGGTACGTCCCTAACTTCTAAGGCTAACCAGGAGGCCAAGCTCACCCCACAGTAGCTGCACCAGGGTAACTACCACAGGCAGAATGCCGAACAGTGGAAACATGGAGGTTTCTCAGCCTAACCAATATTTTATTCTTAAGGTCCCAACACAGATGGAAGGATACATTTTGCTGATAGGTAGTATAAGTTTAGGTGCAGGTGTTAGTCAAGCTATTCCTTTGGTGCATGTTATATGACAACATCATCTCATTCTCTTCCCTTATGCCAAAGATAATTCCGAGATACGACAGCCATCCCAACAGGGTTAGCTGCATGAGGACGTTTCTTTTGGAGTGTTGTTTTCAACATGGCAAACATGGAATTTTCCCACAGCAGAACTGAACTCCATGACATCATTCCTCCTTGCAGAGAGATATATAACATCACCTCATGTCCAGGCAGTCTTTCCAATATTCTGTCGTTCTCTTTTTTTGAAAAAGGACTATTTTTTTTCCTGTATCATCTAGTAACCCTCTAGTTTAGGATATTTTTATATTTCTCAGTCACTTCAAAACAACGTTCTATTATCCTTTCTTTTCCTCATGCAATTGCACTGATGTCATCCTTCTTCCCACCCTTCCCTGCCCCCCTCCCCCAAAAGGATCATCTCTGATACCTTTCTTTTGCTTCAAATGTAAACACACACACATCTCTTAGGAAAAAATGAGGGGAAATAATATAAACTTGTATTACATATTTTTCTAAATCATGGAATAGTGAACTGGGTTTAAAAATAAAATCTAGTTCCAATGAGAGTAGTTTAGTCAAAAAGCAACTAGTCATTCAGTCTCCAGCCATGAAAATAAAGGCCAAATAACGGGGGTGAGACTGGAACGCAGATGACAAGGATGCCAACCACAAGCGAAGCTTCCCAGGAGTCTCAGAGCTGCTTTGTTCAGACCTTCAGCTCCTCGGGATGGGACCTGGATACCTGCAGGGGAGGCTACCAATCTCCTCTCTTGGAAGGACCTGCCTCTTGGCTGACCTCAACAACAAAACTGTTCCCAGGTGAGACCCTGTCCACACGGGAGAACTCTCAGGTAAATGCGAAGGAGCTGTGGCAAAGGCCTCCGACAGATGTGCTCACAGCTTAAACACACCAGCCCTGAGAAGCGATATTTCTTCGCATCCACATTTGAAGAACAAAACAGACCACACCGGCATTAGGTCCTTACTCAAACTCTCTGGGGAATGTTAAGGTATGGAATGACGCACCTTCTCCATTAGAAAATGTAAAAAGCACACAAAGACTACACATTTATTCATCCCCACTATGGAATAGGCACTGGAGATAAAACTATAACAAAAGAGCCATGGTCCCTAATCACATAAACATAAAATATTCTAGAATATCTGTCCTCTTAAAAAAATCATATGACAATGAATCAGCAAGCTTAAAAAAAAAGGAATTACTTGCCCACTGGCCGTTTGCCCTAATAAAACTTCAATGGGGAGACTGGGGGTTATGGCAGTAACAACAGGAGACAGAAACTAGATTCTAGCAACCCTGAACTACAGACAAACCCCAATGCCCAGTTCTGCCTTAGCAATAGGAGGTCTGAAGGCAGCAAGCAAAGGTGAGAAACCTGATTCCTCCTGCCTGACGGCCTCGGTCCTGCCCTCCACCCAATGTAACCCTAAGGTGCTCTGTCCAAATGAGGAGACCCTCCCAGCCCTGGAGTTGAAAGAAACAAACTATGGGGAATAGTCTAGGGAGCCACAGCCTCTGAAATCCACATCCCACCTCCACTTATGGGAAGGGGTGGAGGAGGTATGGGGTGGGGGGGTGGAACACGACATGACGGACACCTCTGCACAGTCACAGGAACAGAAAGCTCAATCCTTACAGAAATCTTTACACATGGTCCTAAATGTGGGAAGCAAAATAAGGGATCAGAGAACAAGGCCTGCAAAGTCAGACAGCCTGGGTTCCAATCCTGACACTAACAAGTACTTACCGGCTAGGTGACCCTAGACAAGTCTCCTAACTCCTAGAAGCCCCAATTTCCTCAACCATAAATTTTGGATATCTGGATATACATATTCGTAGAAGTTAAGAAAGGATGCTTTGGATTAAAGTCCTAGTTCTGCCACTTACTTACGACTTTGGGAAAGATATTTAATTGCTCAGAGCTTCAATTTTCTCATCTGTAAATGGGAATAATAATAGTACTTACTTATAAGGGGTTAACGCATACACAGACTTTTTAGCCCAGTGCCTGGCATATAGTAAGCACTCAATAAATATCAACTTTTATCACCACAAGCATCAATTTCATTACCGTCACTCTTATTGTCATGTTATCCCTAACTATGACACTTTTAAGTTTCAGAAGGGTCCAAAACAAAAAGAAAAGCTGCCAGGCCAATTTCCAGGAGCTGCCTGGTCCCACCTAGCACTGACTGCCACCCACAGAATCACGGCCAGATGTCTGCATCATGGCTCCATTGTCATCCATCGGCGGCGAGCAGGGGGCCAAAAGATCCAGTTGCTGGTAACGCATGCTCCACCCTACCTCTTCTTGGTGACCAGAGCTCAGTCTGGCCATTTGGAGCCTGCTTGATGCAAACTCGGTTTCCAGGGAGATGCTAGGGCAAGAAAGTGCCAGCTCCACCTCCCATTCCACTTCCCCTTTCCCCAAATCTGTGGGACCTCTCTGTTCTCCTACCACATGACAGCATTGTGTCATAGCAGCCCTTGTATACAAACAAGCCAGACTATTTAAATGTCATTGTGAGAAAGATGCTGCCTGCTCTGATTTACATATCCATTCAGACCACTACTCCTTTCTTGATCTAGCCAGAAGTTTTTCTTCCTCTTCCTCAGCTCTCCAGGCAGAGATGGAGAACCATATGCGAAGTTAAATCTTTGTTGTAGTAAAAAAATAATAAGAGTCATCAAGTCCCTACAGAGGCGGAGAACTAGAATGACTATATAACTTATGGCATATGTTCACTCGTCATTACGTCACAAATGTCATAAGTTACTGGCCACTAAATACTGGATTCCCTCAAAGACTACACATTAATTTTCCTACTGCCAAACAATACAACATCTTTCAGTCTTGGAGAGCTAAGGTACCCTCGGTGCTTTTACTCTTCAAAATCAGGTCCCGGTTGAATAAGAAAACAATTCTATGTGGGCGGGGGAAACAACCCAAAATGATGAACTGATCCGTTCCAGCACTAGTTCCCATTCATGCGAAATATCGATTAGGTCACAAATAACATTATATTCATCACCAAGCCCCACAGGCATGCTATGATTAAAGTTAAAGGAGTCCAGAAACTTCTCAAGTTGAGAAGGAAGGCTGAGTTGGGTTGAAATTTCCAACCCCTCCTTAAAGGCCTGGCAAGCTCCTCCAAATCACAACTGAAACCAAGCCGAAGGGACATCTGTTTCTCCAGAAAGTGTTTGGCATTAAAAAGAACTACAGATCAGAACAGATAAATATTGTTGTGGGTGGAGAGGCAAAGGGGAGGGAGGGGACCAAGAAAATCAGAATCGTCTACCTGCTAATGACCTCTTATAACTCAATAAATATCATCATGGGGGGAAAAAAGGGAAAGAAAGAAAAGAAGGGAGGAAGGAGGAAGGAAAATAAGTGGAGGAATTTATTCTTTTTCCTAGCAGGAGTTGACTCAACTTCAGTGAACAAAGCATTGCTACATTTGAGATGAATATTCAGACAATTACTATTTGTATAATGATCTAATATTGGATTGTCTGCAAGAGGAGAGGCATTGAGCATTCCGCTTGGAGTCTGGTAACAAAGACTATGCATTGAACTTAAATATTCAACATAATGTTGAGGAATAATTTTCTAAGCCTTACTGGACTACTAGGATCATTTTATGAGTAAATATTACAGGTTTTCCGCTGATCTCTAGATTAACACATAGCATCTACTTAACTTCTAGTCCAGGTACCCAGGTGAGACAGTAGAATGAGATCACTAGGTGATTGAGTTATATTTTTTTAACTAGAAACTTAGGGTTCTGAAGATTTTCTGTCAAAATGAGTCCTAGTTACTATTAACAACAACAGAAACAATAGCAATAACAGTAGCATTAATAATGGTAGTAGTGGTGATGGTAGCAGTAAGAGTAACAGCAGTAGTAATATTAATGGTAATAATAATACTATTACTTACACGACACTTCCTAGACAGCGGGCGCTATTCCAAGCAGTTTAAACATATTAACTTATTTAATGCTCACAGCACTCCTAAGAGGTAGGTAAGCTATTATTAGTATTCCCGTTTTACAGATACTTTCAACAATATCTTTTTGTTATTTTTGTTAACAACTAGAGCCATCTTTCAAAGAAAATATTTAGAATGAAAAGGAGAGGAAACGCAGCCTGCCCAAGGTCTTCCAGATAGAAGGCAATAGAGCCAGGATTCAAACCTAGGCTGCCCGGCTCCAAAGGCTGCCCTCATACCCACTGTGCTGTCCTTGCTGGCCCTTTGCTTACGAAGGCCTTCTAGAATAGGAATGTGGAAGGAAGTTAGTCAGGGCCCCGCCTGCTGGCAGCCAGAGTTAATATTTGAAGTTTGCTGTTTCCTTTAGCAGTCTCCCCAAACCACATTAAGACACGCAGCCTGCTCCTACAGCTACAAGAAGTCATGGAAGTGTGGCCCGGCTATTCTCACATGGTCTGTGACCTCCAATAGGGTTTTCACCTTTGCCAGCCAAGGCAGAAGCTGTGGGTGGGCTGAGGTGAGAGCACGGTTCCCAGGCCACCATTTCCTGCCCGGTAACACAGTCATCAAGTAGCCAAGGCTGCTGGCGAGAAATTCCTCACTAACGAGTTATCTCCTGGAGCTTGTTCCTTGAGCCTTTATGACGAATGAACGTTTTCTGGCCAACCCATGACTCCAGGAAGACCAAGGACTGAGGAGGACAGACAAGCTGCAAAGTTTGTTTATTAACCTGCTGCACCCAAGGGAACATTTTTCTGAAAGAGTAAAATTCCTGACGACTCAAAAGAAAAAAAAAAAAAGGCCTGTGGGAAATTTAATCACCAACTGAACAAAAGTGGAAAACAAAGCCCTACCAATGAGGATGTTGCCGAAGACAATGGGGCCCCTAAAAGAGATGCAATTGTCTCCAGATAACAATCCCCCCGGGAATTCGGCTCGCACTAAGTACCACATTATTGCTATATTAGCTGAGGAATCACTGTTCACCAGGCAACTGCGTGCAAAACCATCTGTTACTGGTCCTAGGTGCCCCGGTTTGCAGACGCGGCATTTACATTTCAAGAGGAACCTCCAGGAAGGAAGGGGGGAGGTCTCCATCCCTCCCTGGAGCAAATACCTTTTTAGACAGCCTGGGAGGGGAAGCTCTCCTTTCCGTGAAACCCAACTCCCGAAATTGAAAGGAGATAGGCCGCTTCAATAATGCACGCGCAGAGCAGAGGGCCAAGGCTGCCTAGTCCTAAAGCCACGCACACCCTATGATGGCTTTCACATTCTCAAACTGGCGGATGTGGCAAGGTATCGAGCATAATGACAAACTGTCCAAAGGGTCTAATGGGGCTCTACTTTCTTAAGGAGGCCCTTCTTCTTTTTAAACCTGTGTAACCAGGACAAAAGCTGATCTTGTGTATTGCACAGTATTTAGACTGAAGTATACCACCACTTAAAAGCAGACTGTGATGTTCTGGGCTGGAGTATATGTTTCGGATCTTGATCTAGGTGGGAGTGACAGTAGTATATACATACGTCAAAATTCAGGGAGGTGTGCGCTTAAGATTTGTGCACTTTCCAGTATGTAACTTATACCACAATATTTTTTTTAAGGCAGAGTATGTCAGTGTTACTCATCATTTAGGAAATTGGGAACAAACCACCTGCCTTCGTTAATTGTAAGATTGCTCTGCTCTTATATCCTCCCCTCACCACCATCCACATCCAAAATCTCTCCTGAGAATTTTAAAGTTCAAGAACATAAAAAATACAGCTCTCCAACTCTCAACTAAGCCAGTGACTACAAATACCTCCTGTGTGTCCTGTGAGCCTCAGTATGCAGCCCAGAGAGCACCTGTCACACCCCAGGCCCTTCCAGCCACATATCAAAAATAAAAAGTCAAGTTCTTTTTCTCATCTGGTCATGAGCTATCAAATTATGAGAGACATGACTGGAGTTTTTAGCAATAGAGCCTGGAGCTTACTCTTTTGTTTCTTTAACCCTATTTTTAAATAAATGTTTCTAAACTCTGCCTAACACTCTTGCTTGCAGGAAGGAGGTTAGCCCTGTAAGGTGCAGGCCTCTGTGGAGCATTAGAGCTGCACTGAGTGAGCGAGGTTTCCGCAGGCGATTCGGCAGGCTTAAATCTGTACTATCGCAGCTCTGTTACTCCAGCAGCACCTTGAGATCTGCGGTGCCACAGGAGGGTGGCACTAGGTGGCAATCTGAGTACTAACAGGCTTCACCATTGCTGGGTCATGACTTAGCGGTACATTTCTTCCTTCGAACTACCAGGCAAGGAGGGCTGCCTGTCCCTGAGGCAAAGAGGGTCAAATTCGCCTTACGCTAAGCCTCAGGCCGAGCGAAGCTCACTGCACGGATCCTAGGGGAGGGGTCACCTTTCCCTCGTCGCGCCCTCCAAGTGTCCTGACCCCCCGCAGACACATCATTTCAGGAGGAGCCCCCAAGGTGCATCTACAGATAGGCATCGAGAATCAGGATCACTCCGCGAGCGCTTCCTGAACTGAGCCGAGAACTCCAGTGATTTCCCTGGCCTGCCACCGAGTCACTTAAGAAGTGAAATATGCCAAGGGGACCCGGTACCCGGCACCTGGGAGCACGTCCCGCTGCCTCTGGGATGGAGCAGGGGCTGCCAATGGCTCGGCAACGTCTATGCGGACAGCGCGCTCGCCGGTGGGTCTTGCAGGCTCCCCGGCCTGGTGCACCGTGCCAGCCTCACACCTGACCTGGTGCCAGGAATACAGCCGGAGGCTCCGGGGGGATGCGCTTCCGTGGAGCCACTGCCAACTCCGCTCCAGAAGGGCGGGATGGGGGGTCAAGAGGCGGAAGGGAGAACCAGGAGCAGGACCCCCGAAATGCGGCGTCCTCAAGGACTCCGGGGGCTCGCGCTTCCTGCGCCTTTGCGGCGCGTCTGCTCGCACTGCGCTTCCCTTGGCAGCGCCTGGAAGCGGCGGGAGCTGAGATTTGCGCTGCTGGCGGGCAGGAGGGATGGAGGCGCAGGGCACCGCTTCCTACCCCGACACGCACAGCTAGACTGCAGTGTCCCCCATTCGCGCCAACCCTCTCCTGAGACTCCAGTGCCAAAGCGCCAGGGGATCGCAGCTCGCTCGAGGCCCTGGCGGGTGACCACGAGCAGCTGGCAAAAGAAAATGGGGGGGGAGGCGAGGCTGGACCTGTCGTTCGTGTGTGTGCGGGTCGGTGGCTCCGGGCGCCCCTGCAAGGCCGCCCGCCAGCCGCGGGCACCTACCTCGATCCACTTCTGCGCCTCGGAGAAGGCGGGCTCGGGGGGCGGTTCGGGCTGCAGGGGCTGAAGAGCTTCCAGACCGAGAGCGGGACAAGCCATTTGCGAAGCCCCGCGTCCACTCGAGCGCTGGGCCGCCGGGATGAGGACAGCCGCCGCCGCCGCCGCCGCCGCCGCCGCCGCCGCAGGAGCGCGCTCCCCGCCCCTTCCCGCCCGCGCGCTCTGCCCTCCCCGCGCGCCCCTCCCGCGCCGGCGCAGGTCCCGGAGGAGAGCCGCGCTCGCTGCCGGAGGGCGCCGCCCCGCCTCGGCCGCGCCGTGAGTCCCCGGCGGGAGCGAGCGCGGAGGCGCCGGGAGCTCCCTCTCCGCCACCTTCTCGGGCCGCCCCGCCCCCTCTCGGGGTGGGGGGAGGGTTGTCAGCTACCGACTAAAAATAACCGAGAGTGAGCACTGGGTGTCTCCCTCCCTGCCCGCGACGGGACCAGGAGAGGGACTCGGCCGCCCGCCCCGCACGTCCCGAGGTCGGGCCGCACCTGGGAGACGCGCGCCGAGCCGGGCGCACACGTCCGCGGGGAGCAGGCGCTGCCGCAGCGGGGCGGGGGGACGCGCCGGCAGTGGCCGCGCCGCACCTGCAGTCCCTCCGGGCCGCAGAAGCGGGGTCAAGAGGGACAGATCTCTGACCCCGGCGCCAGGGAGTGTTCAGTCCCCTGAGCTTTTTGTAAGAAAAACGACCCTTCGAAGGCTTTTTCTTTCCAGACAAGCTGCCTGTGTCCCAGTCTGTTGATCCATTTAACCCATATTTATCGTGCACCTACTATGCGTCAGGCAATGGGGTAGGTGCGCGATGGGGCCCCAGAGATGAAAAAAGAAGGAAAAAAAGAAAACATCTGGAAGCCCTAGTCCTCAAAATAAGTAGGGGGGCGGGGCAGGCAAACATGTAAACCGAAGATAATTTTAGAGAATGATAAATATAAGAAAGATAAAAGAAGGGAAGACGACTTGGGAAGAGAGTGCTGGTTAACCCACTTCCCCCTTCACCTGGAAGGCTGGCCTGTGTCCAGCTTCCATTAGTGGGAGGGAGGCAGGAAGTCAGGGTGTGGAGGAGAGGGGAGAGGGGTGTTTATGATGCCCCTTACTGCAAAAGTCTAGGGGATTGGCGGCACCACCCTGCTGAGGGCTGCAGCTCTGTCTGGGGCCTCTCCTTGGGTTCCCCGAAGGTTCCCTGCTTCCCCTTGTCCCACCCAATTTCCCCAGTCTGGGTGGTATTACAGGCTTCCCCATCCCATTCTGGTTTCCTCACCCTGCCCACTTCCTCCTAATGGTCTCTTGATAAATTCTCAGCACGCTGATTTGAGCATGTCTTCTGTTTTGCACGAGAGCCCAACTGATGATCCAGGAAGGTTTTTCTGACAAGATGATGTGGTGAGGTGACATGAATGGGAGAGATGTTAACCCTGCAACAATCTGGAGAAACATTTCCCGATGAGTGCAAAGGCCTTGAAGTAGGAAGGAGCTTCGTGGAGGTCAAGGAACCCACAGAAGGCCAGCAGGACTGCAGTGGTGAGGAAAGCAGCCAGTGGGAAGAAGAGCATGGGAGAGGCAGCCCAGAACCCCAGGGGGTATGCCAGATTGCCGCCAGGATTTGCTGCATGGACATCCAGGGTGAGCCCAGAGCTGGGTACATCATAGCTCAATACTCATCTAACTTAAAGCAAATGGATTTTAGAATGGCTGCTGGCGAGAGGAGTCAAAAAGAGCAGGAAGTCCCTGTGTTCCTCAGTAGTTGTCTCAGTTCCCTGTTAAGAATCCAAGTTTACTCTTTGTCCAATTCTGCTGTTTTAATAGGGGGATGGAACAAAAAGCAAGCCTGAAATTCCACCACTACCAGCTTTGGAGTCAGACTGACTTTGGTTTATTTACTTTGGAAACACTTATATGGCACTTGCGTTGTGCCAGGCACTATTCTAAGTGCATTACAAATAATTGACTAGCTCATTCCAGCGCTGTAGGACAGACTCTTATCATCCCTATGAAGAAACCTGGAGACAGAGAGGGCTGCCACGCAGCTGGTGAGCAGTGAAGCCCTGACTTAAGCTGAGCCAGCCTGGCACCAGAGCTGCTCTTCACCGCACACCAAGTTGCTTCCCAGTCCTGGGCCAGACGCTGCCGCTTGCAATTTGTGCCTCAGTTTCCTCATCTCAGATGAGGTTGAAATGGCCACCCAGCAGGATCGTTGTAAGGAGCAAACCGGGTTTCTGAATGTCCAAGGACCAAAGCTGGGCCTGGCAAATAGTGCTCAGTACAAGCCAGTTGACCGTCCCTTCCATCCTGCCTTCCGGAAAGGAGGGAAGGAGGAGCTGTTACAAAGAAGAGCAAAGAAGGCAAGCAGAGGGAAAGGGCTAATAAAACAGAGTCATAAAATGACCTTGTCTCCATGAAGAAACATGGCAAAATAAATAATTCACAAAATGACGCTAGCACACTAACACGAGATGCCGCTTTGGGCAGGTTCCACTGCATGGAGTAACTAGGAGGAGGGGAAGCCACTGACCTGAATGACATATATGAATCCATTTAAAAATGAGTGTTAAGAATGAAATCTACCTATCTCTAAAATATCTGCTATCAAAACTGACATTCAAACTAAAACAAGCTTTTTCCCTTCTGTGAAAATACTTTTTATGTCTTTTAAGGTTTATAATCACAAAGTAACATCTGCTTTTCCTGAACTTGATTACCAATAACAAATTCACGTAGGTACCAAAGACCCAAATGCATACAACCATAATAGAATTCAAACCTAGTGCCATCATCAATAATCTTTATAAATCATTGTGAAGCACCTACTATGTGTAAGAGACTGTACTCCCATCGTAAGAATCCACAAAGGGACACAGACTCTTCCCTGTAGGAGCTAATAGTTCTGTTAGTGAAATGACATTTTCATTTTTGTATAATGTAGTTTTCAAATATAAAAGTAATATATATTCACTGGATAAAATTTGAAAAATATAATGAAGAAAAAATCTAGAAGAAACCTCAGAATTCAGAAATCATCACTATTTAGGGGATATGAAGCAACATTTTGATTGGAAAAAATAGCTGTAAGACAAGGCACTCTATGATAAATGCCAAATGAGGGATATAGTGTATTCGAAGAGCATAGATTTTATTTCTAACAGATTTATCAAGGTATCATTCATATAGCATACAACCACCCATTTAAAGTATACAGTTCAATGTTTTTTAATATATTCATAGACTTATGCAACTGTCACCACAATTTGGGGTCATTTTCATCTCTCCGAAAAGAAACCCCATACTCTTTAGCCACCATGCCTGAACCCCCCATACCCCCAAACCCTGGCAACCACTATTCTACTTTCTGTCTCTATGAATTTGCCTGTTCTAGACATTTCAGATAAATGGAATCATATAATATGTGATCCTTTGTGTGTAGCTTCTTTCACTCAGCATATCTTCAAGGTTCATCCATATTGTAGCATGCATCAGTACTTCATTGCTTTTTATAGACGAATAATATGCCACTGCATGGCTATACCACATTTTGTATATCTCTTCATCAGTTGATGGACATTTGGGTTGTTTCCACTTTTTGGTTATTATGAATAATGCTTCTATAAACATTCATGTACAAGTTTTTTTGTGGACATATGTTTTCATTTCTCTTGGGTATATGCCGAGAAGTGGAATTGCTGGGTCATAGGATAACTCTTTGTTTAAACCTTTTGATAAACTACAAGACTATTTTCCAAAGTGGCTCAGCATTTTACATTCCCATCAGCGGTGTAAAAGGGTTCCAGTTTCTCTACCTCCTTGCTAACATCTGTTATTTTCCGACTTTTTTGATTATAGCTGTCCTAGTGGGTGTGAAGTGGCATCTCATTGTGGTTTTAATTTGCATTTCCCTGAGGGACTAATGATGTTGAGCATCTTTTCATGTACATATTGGCCATTTGTACATCTTCTTGGGAGAAATGTCTATTCAGATCTTTGTCCAATTTTTTTTTAAAGATTTTATTTTTTCCTTTTTCTCCCCAAAGCCCCCCAGTACATAGTTGTATATCCTTCGTTGTGGGTCCTTCTAGTTGTGGTATGTGGGATGCTGCCTCAGCGTGGTTTGATGAGCAGTGCCATGTCCGCGCCCAGGATTCGAACTAACGAAACACTGGGCCGCTTGCAGTGGAGCACGCGAACTTAACTACTCAGCCACGGGGCCAGCCCCCAGATCTTTGTCCATTTTTCAGTTGAGTCATTTCTCTTTTTATCATTGAGTTATAAGAGTTCCTTATATATTCTAGATGAGTCCCTTATCAGGTATATGATTTGCCAGTATTTTCTCCCATTCTATGTGTCGATTTTTCACTTTCTTGATGCTGTCCTTTGAAGCACAAAAGTTTTTAATTTGGTGAAGTCTAACGTATCTGTTTTTTTCTTTTGTTGCTTGTGTTTTTGGTCTCGTATCTAAGAAAGCATTGCCTAATCCAGGGTCATGAAGATTTATGCCTGTGTTTTCTTCTAACAGTTTTACAGTTGTCACTCTTTAGATCTTTAGTCTGTTTTTAGTTATTTTTTGTAAATCATGGGTTTTGAGGTCAGAGAAACTTAGTGTGAAAGTCTGGGTCTTCTGAGAAGCAGACACCAAGATGCAAGGATTTTATTAGGGAAATAACTATGAGAGAAAATGCTGGGCAAGCAATCAGAGCACAGTGCAAGTCTGACCTGGAATCCTGAGAGGGAAAGAATGTGGTGTAGAAGCGTCATCATAGGCTGCCTTTCAGTAAAAGGAAGGTTCAGCAAGACCATCAGGAGGTCAAAGACAGCCAAAGTCAGCTGCCAGAAGAGTCCTGGTTCTCCCAGGAAGAAGCCTGCCTTAGTATCCCTGTCGTATTTAGTCACTGGCTGGGAGCAGCCCAGTGGGAAGCACGGCTCGATGAAAACATGGCAATGGACTTCAGAGCACAACAGCTGGGACCCTTGATCAGTTAGGCTCTGTGAAGGGTGCATTTCATGGGTGCCACACTTCAGGTTTGAATACAGCCCTGTCACTCATTATGTTACATGAATGAAAATGTTATTTAACCTCTAGGAGTATCCATTTTATTGATAAAACACCTGTTTCCTTGCTTGGCACTTAGAAATTAGTAGTTAATAATAACTTTGATGACATTATGTATTAAAATATGTATATCTGTTAATATATGAAATGAGGTAAATCAATTAGACAAAAACTAACTCTAAATTTCATTATGTATAGTACTCTGAAGACTTTGGTTGGTGGTAAATAAATATACTAAATATCTCATGCTCCAAGATCTGACTTAAATGTTACCTTTCTGGTGACTTCCTTAGCAACAAAGTCAAAATTAGTCACTTCTTCTTCTGTGTTCCCATCATATAGTGATTCTCAACAAAGCAAACTAGGTATGAGAATCTTTAGGGAGGTTTTGAAAAATACTCTGCATTCATCATTGCTTTGATTTTTAAAGCCATTTAAAAATAATGTGAATAATAATTTTAATCTCCCAGACTATGACATAATGAATAACTTTGCTGCTATAAAACTCCTATAAATGCCACACAAAATATAAAAAATATTCTTTATGTGAATAGCTGAGCTTAAAAGAAATTAACAGAAATTCTCCAGGAGGAAAAATGGAGAAGAAACATAAAACCAGAACAGAATTTCTATTGAATTGACCCTTGCAGCAATATGGAGAGACATGGTGAACAGTGGCTGCTAGACTCAGAAATCTAGTGCTAGGGTTTTAATACTAAAGTTGAGGCACCAGGCCTGTGTCATGTGAAGAATTGGAACTGAGCAGCAACACATACACACACACACACACACACACACACGCACAAAGTTTCCTCCATCAGAGAGAGAATGGACCAGAAAATATTCTACCATCATCACAAAAGGAGACAATTAGGAAGCTTCCTTGTCTTGACCTCAGCTCCAGGTGAGAGGCTATAGGTGAACCTCCCTTGAGAATGTGTAAACAAAAGCCTAGTCCTCTTTGTGGACAACATACACACCATCTAGGACTCCCCCAAGCTAAGAAATTAACTTAGAATTTAATTTAGTTTAGGTGCTCTTGGGTACCTAGAAGAAGCAAACATAAAATCTCTTTTGAAGATATGCCCTCCCTCCAAGCTTTACAGGGCTCTCAAGACAAACCCTGCTCAAGATGGGCTTACAATCCAAAAGTACAGAATTCAGGCAAAAACCATGCAACATAAACAAAATTAAAGAGACACAACAAAGAACCAAATTAGGCTCCTCAGAATTTATTTAATATAGCTATCAGGTAAGGGTTATAAAATAAATGATTAAAGACATAGGATAAATCAAAAAACAGAAGAAAATAAAATACATTAAAAAAGACACACAGGTATGAAAGAGTGTGAAAAGAACTAGAAAAGTGTAATCATAAATTAAAAACTCAAAGGATGGGTTAAAGCACAGATTAGACCCAAGTGAAGAGAGAATTTTTTAACTGGAAGATAGATCTTTGGAAATTAATGGAATGAAGCACAAGAAAATAGAAAACAATATTAAATAGAGATTATGAGAATATGACTATCCCACAAATAATATTTCTAGGAATTATACAAGGAGAGAATGGAGAAAATAAGGAGAGGCAATATTTCAAAAGATAATGGCTAGACTTTTTTAGAATTAATGAAATATATGAATCATTAGATTAAGAAAGCATAATGAGTCCAGAATAAAGTATTATATTTGTTAAAAAGAGACATTATTTAATGATGATGAGAAACACTGAGATAGCTGATTCTTTATATTTCTACCATAGCACATACAATACTGTGCTTTGGTAGGATGTATGGTAGGAATCAGTCCTTTTCTTTGAGACTGGCACTGTCCTAGCTTAGCCCTAAGTATAGAATGGAGGAATGAATGAACGAATGACAATGGCCAAATGTAATCTAGAGCAAATCGTTTGAATCGATCTATAGTGAGGTCAAATACACTTCTAACATATTCGTTTTTAATTTTTCAATTGCGTTTGTTCCATGAAATTTTAAGATTTCATTAGAGAAAAGCAAGTGAAAATTATACTGAGATAATGCTTCCAAACTATTGATTTTTCTGGGTACTGAGTAACCCCACAGAGTCTGAAGAGTCATATCATTCTTCAAGTCTAAAAATTCTCATTTCTTTCAAAGTTTCCTCCCTTCCGTTTTCTTTCTACTAGGACTCCTATTTGTTGGAGTTGCTCCTCTTGGCAGCCCTCTATGTCTCATCTTTTCTTTCATATTTTCCATTTCTTTGCCTTTCTGCTTGACATTCTTGGTGACTTCCTTAAACTTATTTTCTAATCTTTCTATTGAATTTTTAGTTTTAGTAACTATAATTTTATCTCTAAGAATTTGCTTGTGTTCTTTATCATTTTTTCTTGAGTATCTTGTGTTCTTTGAGAATCGTATTCTTGTTTTGTGGGTATATTAACTTCTTAAACCCGAGTATATTAGAAATTTTAAATTTTTTTCTTCTGGGATGATGGAGATGTTTTGCATCTTTGTGGGTGGTGGTTATTCAGTTATATAAATAGGTAAAAATTCAATGAGCTATACATTTAAGATTTGTTCATTTTACCGGCTGTAAATTCTACCTTAAAAAAAAACTGACTTTGCTGTTATAATAGGAATAAGGGCAAGGATAGATCTGGGTTTTGCTGGTCATGAACCTTTTATAAATTAAAAATACAAAAATTGGGTTTGAAAGGCAATATTTATTTAGAATGATAAAAGAAATAAAACAAATTACAAATTTTAAGAAGCTGTCAAATACCACAACCATTAAAAAATCTGGTAAAATCATGAATTTATTTTTGTTAATTAACTACCTAACACATCTCTATAAGGCTTTCTTACTACCTTTTTTGGACTGCATCATCTTTGATTACCTCTTCACATGACAGCATTTTGTATAATCATTTTCTATAGAAAGAAGAGAGAGAGAGATTATTCAGTCTTGTCTCTAGCATGGTAAACTGACATTTGGTTTGGATTTTTTTCACTGAAATTTTCCTTTATTAGACTTTATATATTCATAACAGGAAAAAATAAAATAATAAAAATCACAATATACATTACAGTACAAAAAGGACAAAAGCAATGGATTAATATTTTCAGTTACCTTAATATTCTTTAAAACAAGGAATAAAATACATGAAACATTTATTCCAAAAAGTAAAGTCTTCAAAGTTCAGAGGTTAATTTGCATTAAGAATAACAGCACTGGGGCCAGCCCACTGGCATAGTGGTTGAGTTCATGCACTCTTCAGCAGCCAGGGTTCACCAGTTCAGATCCTGGGCACAGACCTGCATACCGTTCATCAGGCCATGCTGTGGCAGCACCCCACACAGAAGAACTAGAACAACTTACAACTAGGACATACAACTATGTCCTGGGGCTTTGGGGAGGAAAAAAAAAGAGGAAGATTGGCAACAGACAGTAGGTCAGGGACAGACTCCCTCAGCAAAAAGAAAAAAAAGGAATAGCAGCATTGAAGTAATTCAAGTCCTATTTCTCCATTTTTACAATCACAGTGCTATCATTGTTTATTTAGAAGCTACTGTTTAAATGCAAAGTGTATCTTATCACAGGAGTTAGAGACACATTTGTATTTGAAGCAAACTGGAATGATTCTGATCCACTAAGAATTTATTCTCAGCAAAACATGTGTAGCTACATCAATGTGTGTCTGAGGTTGACTGTATAACTGGGAGTTTATCAAAGATAACTCCCATGAGGAATATAATGATTATTAAAAGAAGAGTAATGAAAAATGGACTAATGTGAACCTTATACATATGTTGTGTTATAAAAACTCAACAGTACCCATAGTAGTTGTTCTGATCTTAGACCAACAGAAGATTTTGTGGGAGAGGAGAATTTTATCACTAACAATGTGAGGAGTTGCTGGCACATGGCAATATTAAAACATGGATTTTTGTTACTGATAGTTCAGAAAGTTTCTTTCAGTCCATAGTTCATTGTTGATAACGTGATGTAAATTTTAAAGATTGTTATCAGGGGCTGGCCCAGTGGCACAGCGGTTCAGTTCACATGTTCTGCTTCGGCGGCCCGGGGTCCACCAGTTCAGATCCGGGGTGTGTACATGGCACCACTTGTCAAGCCGTGCTGTGGCAGGAGTCCCACATACAAAGTAGAGGAAGATGAGCATGGATGTTAGCTCAGGGCCAGTCTTCCTCAACAAAAAGAGGAGGATTGGCAGCAGATGTTAGCCCAGAGCTAATCTTCCTAAAAACAAAAAAAGATTGTTATCAAATTTAAGAATACCTCTATCAAGTTTTTTATATGAGTTATAAGATTTCAGGGTTTTCAAGTTTCCTTTAATTCACTGTTACTGTGGTCATGACCAATCTTAATGCTCTTTGAACTGATGGTTCGCATTAACCATTTTGTCATCAATGTTCCTGCGATAGTTGTGTATTGAGTTTTATGTTACCTTTGTCATCAGTATTTCATGTTAATTCAGTTGGAAGCTTGATCATAGGAATTCTGATTAATTTTGTAGTATACAATTCCCATAAAAAATGTACAGTGTATTTATGATGGTATACACTGCATTATCAAGACTGTTTCTGATAGACTAGAACTTTAGAACTCACTGAGAACCAAATCCGCCATTTATTATTTTACATGTCTGATGATGGAAAGACTTTTCCACAGACTAGCTCCTGGCTCCACTGCAATCATGTTTCTACCCCACACCCACATCCCAGGGTACCAGGCACCACAGGACATGATCATATCTTAATCCAGTCTCTGATCCAACACCTTTGCGTCACTGTGCTGATGAATCGGCATAGTGCAGAGTAGGAATGTTACTAGAAGTTATTCCTATGCCAGGACAACTGGCAATAACATACCCAAATACAAAACTGTGACCCAGGGCCAGCCCCATGGCTGAGTGGTTAAGTTCTCGCATTCCGCTTCAGCGGCCCAGGGTTTCGCTGGTTTGAATCCTGGGCACGGACGTGGCACTGCTCAGTGGGCTACACTGAGGCAGCATCCTACATGCCACAACTAGAAGGACCCACAGCTGAAAATATAGAACTATGTACCAGGGGGCTTTGGGGAGAAAAAGGAAAAATAAAATCTTAAAAAAAAAAAAAGACTGTGACCCATATAAATATATCCTACTAAATCCGTACTTACTGTATCCCCAACTCAACTTCCGCTTACCCAGACTCCAAAAACACCTGCAGCCGTTTTGTCACCGCTCAACAGGAGGGGAATTGTGATGGAGGAGAAGTCTGAGTGGAAAGAGACAGCCGTCTTAACCATGGCAGTTAAAATACCTTTTACAAACATTACAAAAATACACGACCATGTGAACATTCTGAAGACTCACCAGGGCCTTGGCAGAGGCCAGTAAAAGCGAGGGGACATGAAGCTTCAACCTCCTTAGCTCACCGGTTAATCTGCCTCCGCATGAGAGATGAACACAAGCTAGACAAACCCTCTGCAATCATTAATCTGGAGGGGCATAGTACTCTCCAGAATCGCCTATTCCTCACATGTGGATTGAGTGCCTAGAAGTTCAAACAAAATACATATTAATGATATGTTTTATTCCTGAAATAAAATCACATTGACAGAAAAGTAAAACCTATTTGAATGTCTATTCTTCCTAGCAAACAAAGATTAAAACAAGGATTTCTGCATGTCATGAGCTCATTTAGTAAAGAACATAGTTTTTGTGATGGGGACAGCAAAAGCTTATTAATGATTTCCAGATTTCAGCAATTAGATGCTTACACTTTCTCTCTGTGTCTGATACTCACAGACACTTTAACCTATTTACGCATGTACCTGATAATAGTTTATTACCATGTGATTAACTAAAGTTAAAGCACTTTAGGAGGGAAAACTGAACACATATGGGGAGAGGGATGGAATAGTGCAGCCATTGCTAAACTATGCTGATGGGAGCCTGTTTCCTATTCAGTTCAAATGCCAGGCAGGATGGCTGCTTCCTCTGTTCCCATGGAAACCTCAGCCTTGCTGAAGTTCAAGTTAATTTCTTACTGCCATCTGCCTGTTGAGCTACAGGGCTTTCTCCAGCTAATAGCATGCAGAGGCCTGTTAGGAGAATGCAGTTTACTTAGGAACTCCCTGGGCTGTTTCCACAGGAGGTCAAGATTGAAAACAGATCCAGCTGAACCTCAGTGCTGAATTTGCTGAAGGATGAAAGGAGTTAAAATATACTGTGTGAGCTTTTTAGAAAAATTAACCTATGTTTAATGCAAATTGACTAGATGGGGTATTAAAAGTAGTTCACATGACATTGGACAAAGTTGCTGGAATGTTTTACGATCTTTTAAACTCTAAAATTGCCATATTTCTATGTGCTTCTTGAAAATGTTAATGATATCTTGAATCAAAGGTCACGAGCCGGTGACCCGTGAAACAGCTCTGGCCTGCAGACGTGGTTTTTTTGGCCTGTACAGTGTTTTAAAACAATGCCTGAATTAGCTGTCAACTTCTAGAAATTAGGAAACCTCATGAAAAAGAAACTCTAGATTTCCAACCTGAAAACTTGGAAGATGTGGCTGGATCTGCGTTCCTGCATCGTCAAAGCCGGAGCTCAGTAGCAGCTGCCCCCTGGGAGGGCGGGACTCTCCTATTTGCCACCATCCCTGTCCCTCCTGACCCTTTCACATTTGCCTGCTTCATTCATTAGCAGTGGCTGCTTGGCCTCTGCAACATCTGCAGTCACAGCTCCTGCCTTAACTTCATGCAACACCCACCTCCTAAAGAGTAACACGTCAACTCAAAAACTCGATCTGGACCAGCTCACAGAATACAGCATTTTTACCAGCCTAACACATAGAGTAGCAAAATGATCAATCCTTTTCACTATTCAGTCAATGATATTAATCACTTGTGTTTGCTTCTCCAGCATAAATTACCTGATGTAAGTAATTTGCAATGCTGTCCATGAAGTGTCAGCAAAGTAGAAGGTGGTGAACGCGTCAGCCTTTCTGTTCTCCACCTAAGAAGGCTTATGAATAATAATCACCTGCATTGGTTGTTTGCTTGCTAAGTGCTTTACAGCAACTCCTTATCAAGTCGTTAGCATGCTCCCTGTTAGTTAGATGACAAAACTGAGCTTTAAGAGGATCAATAACTTACTTGAAGTCATATAGCTAGTAAATAACAAATTCCAGTTTCACTCAATTCTTTCTGATTCTAGAGCCTGCACATTAAACCATTACTGCTTATTTATCCTCGTTTTACTTGTGTATTCACCAAGAGTTTAAACTATTTTTACATTTCTAAATCGGTTTTAGAACATGTTCAGGATTTTTAAAAAAGCCTATGACTCAGTTCTAACCTTCAAGGAATATAGAATTTCAGTGAGAAAGATAATTGTTTTAGCAAGTTTTATTGCCTACACTTCACACAAAGAAATAAATATACAGTTACAAATAGGATGATGTATGTTATTTTAGAGGGAAATAGAAAGAACTGTGATAATGCATAGAATTGAAGCAGGAGTTAACCAGAAGAAAAAGTATGCACACAGACATTCAGAAGTACAAGAGAGTATGATGCTTTGGGAAAACTGAAAGTAGTTGGCATGAGCAAAGAACAAGAACAGGCATTTCACAAAAGGATTAGTACAGTTGGCCAATAATGTGGTGGGATAATATTCTGAAATATTAGCAGACGTTTTTAAATGGTATTTACTTTCTCCCCTTGCCCTTCCTTCCCCGCATTTCAACAGCTCAGTGTTCCATATTGACTGCCTTTGGAAAGTGGTGGTGTCCCTAGGCAGATGGAGCTTTTGCCAGCCTCACAATCCCACTCAAGTGCCAGCCTGTCACAAGGCAGCAGAATGATATCTGTGCCCCAAAGCGGGCCTCAAAAATGATGAAGTGAGTTGTCAGGACTAAAAGCTTCTCCTGGAAAGGAATATAGGACAGCTTGACATCTATGTCCTTTATCCTGCAGGGGCACAAGACCAAAGACCAAATGGATAGAGGGCCATCTCATTCCAGTAGATACTGGTGTGGAAAAAGTGACATTGTCAGTCAGTTGGATCCCCCAAAACACACACCAATACTCATACCCAATGCCTTCAACACTTAGTCCCCTGGAATTTGGCTGTGATCCCAGAAAAAAAGCGTGTAGAACTGAGATTAAATTTCCATCTCCCAAGAGGAATGAGGACTCACAGTCTGAGAAAATAGGCTGAGTACAGAAAAAGAAAGAAATAGTGACTTCTGCACACCTGAATTGTGGAATGAGTGTCTTATCATCTTTTAGAAATCACTAACAATCACAGATATACAAATTGTAACAGAAATCCCTTTATTTTGCCGAACAGATTGACAAGCATTAAATAGTTCGATAACTACCAGCTTGTGAGGTTGTCGGGGACTAGGCATTCACAAATACTGTTGGTGGGAGAGCAAACCAACATAAACACTCTTAAGGGCATTTTGGCACCATGTATCAATTCTAAGGAAATCACTGGACGTGCACTCAGTATATAAATCCTGTTCATTTTGGTGTTGCTTACCATAGTGAATAATGACAGCAGCATACATATCCAACAATAAGGGGTTTATTAAATAAATTGCAGTACATTATTTAAATGGAAAAATATATAGCCATTAAAAATCATTGAGGTAGTTCCACGAGCTTACTAACATGTCCAATGCTCATAATGTATAAAGGGGAGAAAAGCAAGTTTCCAAATAGCGTGCATATTGTGATCAAATTCTTGTAACCACAAACTTACAGTCGCACAGGAAAATACTGTGAGGATATTCACCAATGTGTTAACAGTAACAATCTTTGATTAACATGATTATGAATAATAATATTTTCTTTCCGTTTGACTTCTCTGTATTTTCAAATTATTTTACCATGGACATGGACTACTTGTGTTACTATTTTCTTAATTTTATTTTTAAAAAGGGTGTAGTTGAGGATGGCTAAAACATATGATGACCATGGATGAATGATAAGGGTGGACATGGAGAGGCGCTTAGGGATCAGATAAGCTCAAAAATTGACATTTGTTCTGCCTTATATGTCATATGGGCGTTTGTTTCAACATTCCAGTAAACAACGTAACTGTAAAAATGACTGAGCCATTTCTTTCTGCAGGCACCAAGACCTTGAGAATTAATACTACAGCCAATATCAACATTTTTTATTCTCATGTAAATGTCTTATATACAGATAATTTATTTTCCTTTGTCTATGTTGCCTAGGCAACAAAATATAGTGTAGCATGTCTTTAAGGTGGTAATTACCTGCTCTGCATCCGATATGCCACAATTATTATCTATACTACTGGTTCTCCTACTTTTATTCAGAGCCCACCCAGGTGAGGGCCCCATGGACTCCCAACAACAAGGTAGTGATTTTTAGAGCAGAACCTGCTGGCCATCTAATACTCTCCTCCCTGGAAAAGAGGCACTTGAGGCTTGACGCTTCCTCCAAGCCATTCTGGTATGTCTCACCAGACACTCCCATTCTGATCTATACTATTCAGTCCTAGCAAACCACATAGCACCTTGTCACACCCTTTTTCTAGGTTTAACATTTGTATTGATTTCCTAGGGCTGCTGTAACTAATTACCACTAACGTGGCACCTTAAAACAACAGAAATTTATTCTCTCTCAATTCTGTAGGCCAGAAGTCCAGAATCAAGGTATCAGGGGGACCATGCTCCCTCTGAAGGTCAGGAGAGAATCCTTCCTTGCCTCTTCCTTTTCAGGGCGTCCTGGCGTTCCTTGGCTTGTGGCAGCATAACTCCAGACTCTGCCTCCATCTTCACATGCCCTCCTTCCCTGTCTCTCTCTCCTTTCTCTTATATGGACACTTGATATTGGATTTAGGACCTACCCTAAATCAAGGATGCCCTCACCTCAAGATTTTTAACTGAATTCCATCTGTGAAGAACCTATTTCCAAATAAGGTCATATTCACAGGTATTGGGGGTTAGAATTTGGACATATTGTTTTGAGGGACACAATTCAACCCACTACAATGTTACACCTGTATACAATTTTCTTTTTATTAGATAAGGAGCTAATTATAATCATAGCTAACATTTATTGAGAACTTATTCAGGCATCAGGTTAAGCGTTTTACAAGCATTATTTGAATTAAATTGCAAAATGTCTTTCCCCTATCTTAGCCCTCCACCTCCTATCAACTATCCAAATATCCAGTTTCCACTACTTTGCCTTCTGGTAAGGAGGGTAGCATTTCAAAATTCCTGCCAGTGAGTAGAGCAACAGCTTTCACAAGTGAAGAAGAATTGCTGCTCCTAGACAATCACTAGTATGACCTGTTTGGCCACTTTCTGATGCTGTACAGCTAGACTTACATTTGGTTGTAATACCAATGTGATTGGCAAAACTCAGTATCTGAAACCAGGCTCTGTTTAACCAATATAATCTGTCTGCTTCCCAACTTACAGCAAATGCCTGTGTCAGACTAGACTATTGTAATGTGTACTGTTTTTTTCCCAACATTTTATTATAAAAAATTTCAAATATACAGCAGAATTGAAAGAATTTTACAATTAACATCCATATACTTACTATTTAAACTCTACGTTAACATTCTATTCTTCTTGCTTTATTCTATAATTATACATCCATCTATCCTATCTCTCTGTAAATCTATCTTATTTTTTCTCCCCCTGAGTACTTAAGCATGTATATCATTAAACCAGATCAGAACACAGTCTCTTTGGTGGCAAGCAGATCCCTAAAGAGAGGAAAGAGGGAGAAGGTTAGCTGAGCATGGCCAGTTCCTGCTCCCACACTACCGATTAAACCAGGCACTCCTCTTGCCACGGAGAGGAGTAATAAGTGGCAAGCGAAGCCAAGAGTGTGACAGTAGGGCTCTCTCTCCACAAGGAAACAGGAGGAGTGGGAAACGTATTCCCATTCTTACAAAGAATACACTGAGTGATTCCCATTCTTACAAAGAATACACTAGATGAGCATCTTCAATAGCATCCAAATAATAAACACAATAGTTTCCTACCATTCCTAACACTACTACCAAGCAATGATTTGGACTTCAGTAACTCTAATATCTTCCATTTTTCATAATTCTCCCATGACTGTATCCATGTGTGTTTCTCTTTGCTTTTATTTGCTTGTTGCTCTCATTCTTTCATACTCCAAAAGTTCATTCTCCATGCAAAGAGGAATATGGTGGCTTATGGTGATGGACTCACATCCCAATAGTTCCCTGATCAGGGAGGAAAAAGAATTCCTTACTTCTAATTCCAGGCTGAAAAATTCCAAGAAAGGACTAAAATCAGTCCAACTTAGATCACATGCCTATCCTAGACCAATCACTGGGGCCAAGAGGACCAGGTTCAACTTGGGTCATGTGTCAACCGCTGTGTTCAAAGGGATAAAGTCCACTATAGAAAGAAGTTAGGAGTGCTGGGCCTCACTAGGAACACAAAGGAATTCCAATGTTCTAACTCATTTATTTATATCCCTTTAACCCCAGTGCCCACTCCACCCATAAACTCTGTTAAAGGTTGAAACTCCTGTTGATGTTATAGTGAGAAAATCTCTTTAGCAAACATTTTTTTATATTGTGACATTGGGGGGACAGAGATTTGTTTTATGGATCTGTTTAGATTAAATGAATAATTAGTGAAAGATTAGCATGCTTTCATATCAAGGGATATTAGTAGGTTTTACTAAGATTGATCTTGAAATTTTTTGTTCTTCAAACTTTTGTTGCGCAAAATAGAAACTTTAAGGGTGAATTCAAATGCCTGAAGAACTTGGTATGAAGGGGAGAATAAACTGTTTAACCTCTGTTTAACCTTTCTAGAATGTTTATTTAAACGTTCTGCCAATGTTGATATGATTCACCCAAGAATGTAACCCAGGTTATGTACAGTTACATATAATTTATTTACAAACCTACAGAACTTTGGTTGCTTCTGTAACAAACTTTAAGGAAATAAACTAAATGTGCAACTGCTTTAATCAAACAGTGTCAACACGTAAAACGAAAAGTGAAATTGAGACAATTCCAACCCTTAACAACTTTGTTTTTCCAACTCAAAGATTTGACCAATAGCCAAGTAAAGAAATATTAGAACAAATAAGATTAAGTCCCGTGTCCCTTATATCAAAATCTCACCCATGTCTCCAACTTTAATATCAATAATCAATCCACTCTATCAAAATCAAATTAAAACCAACTAAAACTCCGTTTTCTTTTGCAAAAAGTACAATCTTCTCTTGCAGCAGGGTGAACAGAACTAAAATTCTAGGACTCCTTATCTTTCCCAGCACATGGGTTTTAAAATCTCAAATACTCTTGACTTTTTCAAAGTATCAGAGCTAAATCCTATAAGCAGTTGGCACTGGGTAAAAATGTACTTTAAAATGTAGCCAAAGAAGGAAATGAACTATCAAATTGTTCCCCTATAAGACCTCTTCAGATGTTCAGGTTAGGACTATTTCAGAGATACCCGGTAAAATTCTGGCTTGATCCTAAGCCAAATGCCCTTGGAGTTGCCCAACTAAATGCCGAGGTCTTCATAGCTGTATGATTTGACCCTCTCTTGGACTCTTCCAGTGCATGCTCTGACCCTGCTTTGCAGAGAGCCTTTCTGCTATGGGAAATTCTGCCCGTCAGTCCCAAAAGCCTGGGTGGGGTTTCCCCACAACTGAGTTAGCCTGCTTCTATGGATCCTCTGAAAGAGAAGATAGTCGAGTTGGACAGTTGAAACATAACAGGAAAGCAGTTCCTCTAGGTTCCTGTACCAGGAAACAGCTCCTAGCGCCAAGACTGCAACTCCAATGCCAAGATCACAATCATATGGAGTTTGACATTCTGTGTTTAATTCCACTGCTACTAAAGGAATAATGCTTTGCAAAAAACTGTGATGTCTAAAGTGCATCCTGTTCGGCACAGAGCCTTGAGCAAACACAGAAATCTTTGTCCCTACTTGTATCACATGGTGGACAAAGACTTCCAGTCACAATTCTCTTCTCATTCTGAACAAATCAATCCTAAAAGAAAAAAAAAGAAAACGAAATGTAAGACATCAGAACATTGGAACCACTGAGCCAAATCAGAGGTCGATCCATTCAACCCAATATTTTTTTTATAAGAGTGGAGGCTAATGAATATTTTAAGGAATAGTGTAGTTGCCCTTCATGATGTAAAGCCCAAAAGGTATTGATGGACCCTAAATATCTCTCTTTGCCTACAAGTCCTCATAAGCTCAACTCAGTCATATAACACTTCCACCTTGAACACAGACAAATAGCCTGAGCATACATGGAGAGTTATCACTCAGTATTCAATGAGTTAACTCCTGAACTTCTCGCTTCTCCTACTTCCTCCTCTTCAGATCCCTTGGACATCCTTCAACACATTTATTTTGGCTTAGTCTTTCCAGTTTAATGCATTGATAACTACCTCTTCTGCATTGTAACCCAAGGTTCCATTCCTTGGTTTGTAAACGCCTATGTCCCTCTGACAGTTCTTTATCACAAACAGAATGTTGGGAGCGACTTTCTGTATTTACAACGCCATCTCACTCAGGCAAGTCACACTGGGTATAGTCTAACCTTCCAGACATACTTTTTTATGGGTAATGCATCCCCTGGGGTAACTGCTCTTCCCCTTTATAATGTAACACTTTTCCTTATTCACAACAAAATACTTGGTTCAAGCATCTAAGCCAGTAGTTTCCAACCTGCACACCGGAATCAAGTGGAATGTTTTAAAGACCTATCTGTGTCTGAGTTTCACCCCCAGAGTCTGGCTGACCGAGTATAGGGTGCAACGGGGATTCTTCAAGTGTTCCAAAGTTGAGAATTCCTAGATTTCGAGCATACATTTCAGTTCAAGTCAGCTCAGCCCTTCTCCACATCTATTTTTACTGACTGAAAATTTTAAATCTTTTTAGTATGACTTCTTACAGAATCCTTCTATCCTCTTGACTACTTGAACTGCTGCTCTCAACTCATTAAAGTTTGTGATGCTACTTTGGACAGGTGAAAAGAGTAATTGATACCACCTGCAGACCGCAGCAGCTAGAAGTCAAGAGGATGGAAACAATCATATTGTAAGCTTCTCAAAGGAAGGGACATGCCTTATCCATCTTTGTATTTCTATAGTATCCACCATGGTACATTGATCAAAGTAGGTACCTAATACGTATTTAGGAGGGAAAGTAGGAAAACCTGTATATAGGATCTGCTTCCAATTTTTAAAATATCTGTAATATATATGATGTGCATGTAGTTGAAAAATAGTTTGGTAGGGAGTAACCAGTATTTTTTCAATTGGCTCACTTTTTTTTAGCAGCTTTATTGGGATATAAATCACATACCATACAATCCACCCTTTTACAGTGTACAATTCAATCATTTTTAGTATAATCACAGAGCTCTGCAACCAACACAACAATCAATTTTAGAACATTCATCACCCTAAATGGAAACCCCCTTCCTGTTAGTAGTCATTCTCCATCCTTCCCAATTCCTTTGCCCCCAGACCTAGGCAACCACTAATCTACTTTATGTCTTATAGATTTGACTGTTCTGGACATTCATATAAACGACATCATACAGTATGTGGTCTTACATGTCAAGCTTCTTTCACTTTGTATAATGCTTTCAAGGTTCATCCATGTTGTAGCATGTACCAGCATGCCATTCATTTTTATTGCCAAATAATATTCCATTGTACAGATATAAAGTATTTTATTTATCCATTCATCAGTTGATGGACGTTTGGATTATTTTCACTTTTGACTATTATGTATAATGCTGCTATGAATGTACATTTTTTTCTTCTTCTTCTTCTCCCCAAAGCCCCCCAGTACATAGTTGTATATTCTAGTTGTAGGTCCCTCTGGTTGTGCCATGTGGGACGCCACCTCAGCATGGCCTGATGAGTGGCGCCATGTCCGAGCCCAGGATCTGAACCGGTGAAACCCTGGGCCGCCGAAGCAGAGCACGCAAACCCAACCACTCAGCCATGGGGCTGGCCCCTGAACATATATTTTTGTGTGGACATATATTTTCATTTATAGGCACAGGAGTAGAATTGCTGGATCCAACGGTAACTCTACATTTAACCTTTGAGACTGCCAAACTGTTTTCCAAATTGGCTGCCCCATTCCACATTGCCACACCGCCCCTTCCCCCATTCTCCCCTCCATTCAGCTAGGCCTTTCTTTTCCCTTTGCCTCAGGGGAGGATGTGACTGGCCGAAAGAAGAAACACAGCAGTGTTCCTGACTTTCATTTCCAAAATCCTACACCCTTAGGAGACCAGTGAAGACTGCAGCATAGACAAAAAGAATTAGAGAGAGGACTTCCCTCACTCATGCCACCCTATCCTCAATACAAAGAACCATTTCCTCCAGGACTGGGAAGAAAACAGGAGACCAGAGGCAAGAGATAAGAAGATCACAGTTCCTGGTCCCAGAGGTGGTGGTTGGATAGGCAGCATGCTCCCCGTAGTGAGTTGACCCCCTAAACCCTAACCCTATCCCCAAAGTTCAGGGAGGAAATTGCTACATGAAGAATTTAAGCCCTCCACCCCCCAGGTCTGTTTTTATTTTTCCTTTTTCTCCCAAATCCCCCTGGTACATAGCTGTGTATTTTCAGTTGTGGATCCTTCTAGTTGTGGCATGTGGGACGCCACCTCAGCATGGCCTGATGAGCGGTGCCATGTCCACGCCCAGGATCTGAACCAGCGAAACCCTGGGCCGCCAAAGCAGAGCACTCGAACTTAACCACTTGGCCACGGGGCCGGCCCCTCCTCCAAGGTCTTTACAGAGTCTTGCAGACATTTGCTCCCTCAACGTGGCATGAAGAATAGGTGGTTCAGCTGTGCTCAAAGCTGACACAGAAGGGCCAGGTTGGTAGGAATGAGGGACATCTCAGTGACAAGGTGGAGATAAAGGACCCAGGGCCTATCACCTAACACCTTGGAACTACGTAAACCTCCTGGATCTTAGATTTAGTCTCAGAGGGAAGAAACAGTAAGAGAACCCCAAACTGATCAAGATTTATTTTCTACCAGTCAAGCAAAATACAAGTTTAAATTTAAAGTCATGTTTTAGCAAAGTGAAGAAAATTGCATTTTCGAGTTATGCACTGAGATTAGTACCCACCACATAAGATTAGAAAAAAGACTAAAGAAGTCAAATGTCCAATAAATACATGAAAAGACAACCCACTGCTGACAATACCATGTGCAGCAAGAATGTGGAACAAAAGGAATTTTCAACTGCTGGTGGAGCAATCAATGGGAACTACTACTCTGGAGAGGAATTTAGCAGTACTTAGCGAAATGGAATAGTTGCAGACCCTATAACCAAGCAAGTGCCTTCCTAGGTGTATAACCTAGGGAACTCTTGCACAAGAGACATGCGAAAGAATGCTCACTGTAACATGATTTGTAACGGCAAAAAAACACAAAAAAAGAAAAATTACAAACAAGCTAAAAGCCCATTAACAGGGGAATAGATTAATTAATTGTGCCATGTGCATTCACAGGATACTCCAGAGCTACTCAACCAGAATCCGTATTTTAACAAGATCCCCTGGTGATTCATGTGCCAATTAAAGTTTGAGAAGTTCTGTCCTATGCAGTTAAATGAATGAACCAGGCTACTTGTGTCAACCTGGATAACTCGTAAAAACATAATAGTCAGAGAAAAATATACAAGTTGCCAAAGATTAGTATAGTATGATGCCATTATATAAAATTTGAAAACAGGCACAATAATGCCTTATTTTTTATGAATATGTTCACATGAATAGGTCGCGCAGGAAATTTTATAAACGCCAAATTCTGGATACTGGTACCTCTGGGGGGAGAGGAGGAGGATGAGGAAGCTCTGGAGGGGGCTTCAACTGCAATTAGAATGATTATTTTTCTTAAGCTGCATGACAAGGACACTTTGGTTTCTTTCATATATTTTTACAGGCCTAAAATTTTCATTTGAACAAGAAGTTTTTTAAAAACAGTATACATATATCTGGGGTGGGTGATTTTTATTTTCTTCTGAATATGTTTGTATTTTCCAAATTCTTTATAATGACCATGTATTGCTTATATGATCTAAAAATTGATTGTAAAAGTAACTGAATTCTAATTTTGTTTTTGAGGAACTAGGCATCTTTTCACTTAAGGCCAGTAATTAACTGCCAGACTTATTGCTTTCTAGGTACTCCCTCCAACCTCCCACATCTCTCCTTACCTGAGCACAAAGATGGCGGCTCAAGAGTTGCTGGTAATGCCCAAGAAAGCACCCAGGCTGGCACGTAGAGATGGGCGGTGGTTCTGAATCAGAACTCTGGGGCTTGTCCTGACATTTTTCACTTGGAGCAGTGTGGAATCTGGAAAAACTCATCATTTCTTTGGACCCCTCTTTTTTTTAAATTGGGAATAATAACTCATGCATGATTTATCTCACAGCATTCTTGTAAAGACAAAAAGAGAGAAGGAGCATGAAAATGGCTTTGAACTTCACACTGCTTTGGGGAAGTCAGTTTCTTCCTCAACTGGTCAGCTCCATGTATCAGTCACCAATCATGGGCCTGCCTGGAATTTAATGTAATGATTCCACCCAAGAGTGTTTCTTCTCTTTGTTGCATGTCTGGCTGGTAGGGTCGTCTTTGGGATTGATCCCCAACTTTTCCCGGTTTTTCCTCGTTTCTGGGCATATGTAGGATTGCACTTTCCTGCTTTCTTAAAATTAGATATGGCCATGTGACTTGCTGTCTCTGGAGAATTTTGAACAGAAATGATGTGTGTCATTTCCAAGAAGAAACTTAAAGGGCTGTTTTGGGAATCACCATATTGCTTTCCAATGGCAGGGTGATTGTGGACACATGAGGTGATGAAGCCTCATGGACCATGGGTCTCCAAGTGACTAAGGTGAGCAGAGCCTACCTACAGTGGACCGGCCGCATGAACGAGAAAGAAACTTGTTACAGTAGGCACCTGAGATTTGGGGATTATTCATAACCACAGCAA
The DNA here is from genome assembly GCF_041296265.1 of Equus caballus. Classification (NCBI taxonomy): domain Eukaryota; kingdom Metazoa; phylum Chordata; class Mammalia; order Perissodactyla; family Equidae; genus Equus; species Equus caballus. The sequence continues at coordinate 92,267,286 of NC_091686.1, forward strand.
AACTAAGTCTAGCCTGACAGAAACAATTGGCTGAAATCAGTGTGGTAATGTGTTTTAAAGAAAAGAATGGGTGAGAACAACACACGTCTTCATCAGAAATGTAGTAACAGGATGTGGATTCTCGATTCCCCTTTCATTACTCCACCCATGACTCAGCAGAGACTTATTCTGTCTTTCTCATTTAAGACCAGAAGAACAGCAATTTCCAGGCTGTTTTTGACCCTTGCAAAGAAGCACTCCTATCTCTTTCAGAGAGAGTTTTACACGCAGTGATAAATGGCCACGTCAAGAATTGGCATGATAGCTATTAAAACTGTTTGCCAAATATTTCTTGTTTTCCTCTTTTCCACAAATATGGTAAGATTGTACTTCTTATTCTTCTTAGGGTTGAATGGGGCCATGTAACTAGTTCTGGGCATTGAGTTATGACCAATTAATTGCCAGAACAAAGCCCTCCAGCTCTCTTTCTCCTCTGGTCTGGTGACACGCAGTGTTAGACATGGTGGCTGTTCCATCAGCAGGAGGCTCTAAGTACGACAAGCCAAACCATCCTGCCCAACCCAAAATGGAAATGTAGTGTCATGTGAAAAATTGTTTTAAACCACTGAGATTGTGGGTTTCTTTGTTATAGCAGCATAACCTAGCCTTTCCTGACTAATACAGAGAGAAATTCTGAAATAAAGCTATTGCTTCCTTTGAAGTGGTCACAAACACCACAACCCTCAAATGAAGTTAAGCCATTCCTGTCCATAACTTAGCTAACTGAGCAAAAACAAAATAAAACAGAAACAAAGCAAAAAGAACACTGAGTCCCCAGAGGCTTTATGAGTGGAACTATAGTCCTTTGATGAAGGAGCTCAGACATTCATTCTGCGAGCATTAAGTCTGGTTCTCAGGGACCATCTGTGGCCTAATCTCAGGGGCATCTCTAAAGCTGGGGATACAGAGCTCACAAAAGGATATTGTTTTTCCTCCTGCTTCCAGTTCCAAGACTTAGTTTCCAGAGGTGAATTAACAAGTGAATTTTTTTGTTCTTTTTTTAATTGAGATACAACTGACATATAACATTATATTAATTCCAGGTTACAACATAATGATTCAATATATGTATATATTGCTAAATGATCACCACAATAAGTCTAGTTAACATCTTTCACCACACATAGTTACAAATTTCTTTTTCTTGTGATGAGAACTTTTAAGACTTACTCTCTTAGCAACATTCAAATATACAACATAGTATTTTAACTATAGTCACCATGCTATACATTATATCCCCACTTATTTATTTATTTATTTATTTACTTACTTACTTACTTATTGAGGAAGATCAGCTCTGAGCTAACATCTGCCGCCAATCCTCCTCTTTTCGCTCAGGAAGAATGGCCCTGAGCTAAGATCTGTGCCCATCTTCCTCTACTTTGTATGTGGGACTCCTGCCACAGCATGGCTTGATAAGTGGTACATAGGTCCACACCCAGGATTCAAACCAGCAAACCCCAGGCTGCTGAAGTGGAACATGCAAACTTAACCACTGCGCTGCCGGGCTGGCTGCCCCCCAACCACACCTATTTATTTTATAACTGAAAGTTTGTACTTTTTCACCACCTTCACCTGTTTCTCTCACCCCCTGCCTCTGGCAAACACCAATCTGTTCTCTATTATCTGTGAGTTCAGTTTTTCTGTTGTTTGGGGTTTTTTTTAGATTCCACAATAAGTGAGACTATACACTATTTGTCTTTCTCTGTCTGAGAAAGATATGCTTATCTCACTTAGCATAACAGCCTCCCATCTATGTTGTCTCAAATGGGAGGATTTCATTCTTTTTTATGGCTGAATAATATTCCACTGTATATATACACCACATCTTTATGCATTCCTCCATTGATGGACACTTAGGTTGTTTCCATGTCTCAGCTATTGTAAATAATGCTGCAATGAACAGTTATCTTTCTGAGTTAGCCTTTTCATTTCCTTTGGATATATACCTAGAGGTGGAATTTCTGGATCCTATGGTAGTTCTACTTTTAATTTTTTGAGGAACTGCTATACTGTTTTCCATAACGGCTGCATCAGTACCCATTCCTACCAGCAGTGCGCAAGCGTTCACTTTTCTCCACATCCTTACCAAGTGAATTTTTAAGGTTAGTGCTCATAAACTTTTCTAATCCTTTTCACAGTATTTACCACCTACTCATTATTCTATACCTGTGTGTTTTCTTATAGATGTGTTTGTTCCTCTGAAAAGCAAAAAGAAAGAAACTGTCTAATGCAGTCAGGTGATCTCTAGCAGGCGATTAACTGTTCTAACTTTGACCTTCAAATCCCCACGGACATTTTCTTTAGTTGCCTTGTGCAAAGGACTTTATTTCAAGTGCCTGGAAGAATACCTGGAGAATTACTCATCTCGTCAGTAAGGGCTTTCATCTCCCTAGGAAGCACATTTACCTCAGCCTTTATTTGGTTTTGTTTCTGAGACAACATCTCTGAAACTCTTGATTCATTGCCAAGCATATTTAAACTTTATTCAGTAGACCAATCCGTGAAGTTCGAACACTTATTTATTTATATGTGATTAAGGAGACGTTCAAAAGATAACATTATTCACCAAAAAATATCCATCTATAGCAGAAGTTTTCTGAAGTTGATGTTCAGATGTTGCCACTAGAGGTTGAGTAAGGGTTTACAGATTTTTATAAACTTAACTTTTTTTTTTTTTTTTAAGATTTTATTTTTTCCTTTTTCTCCCCAAAGCCCCCCGGTACATAGTTGTGTATTCTTCGTTGTGGGTTCCTCTAGTTGTGGCATGTGGGACGCTGCCTCAGCATGGTCTGATGAGTAGTGCCATGTCCGCGCCCAGGATTCGAACCGACGAAACACTGGGCCGCCTGCAGCGGAGCGCGCGAACTTAACCACTCGGCCACGGGGCCAGCCCCTTATAAACTTAACTTTAACAGCTACTTTGAGAGAAAAGAGAGGCACCTCCAGTGAGGGTGTAGGCGTGCTCCATTGTTACAAGGAGCTAGGCTGCTGTAAACTGTTTGAAATCTAGGAGGTTCCTTCTTCTGCCTTCCCTCTTTCCTTCAGCAGGGTGACTTCACTCAACCTCCCAGGCTCAAGCTGAACATTGCTCCCTCAGCAGACTGTCCCTGAGCCCCTAACAGGTTGGGCCCCTCATACACTCTCTTATAGAACTCCATATATCTCCATCCTAGTGAACACAATTATCACTAAATAAGCATTTCTGTAATTATTTGTTTATTAATGACTTCCTCCAATAAGTCACAAGCTCTGTAACAGCAGTAATCATTTTATACTGTTTGCCTCTATTCCAGCACCCAGTTTATCCATTCAACAAATATTTATCATGTCTCTTTTGTGCCAGGCACTGTGCTGGGTGCTTAGGATGAGTGGAAAACAAAGACTCCTGCCCTGAGGAAACTTACATTCAAGAGCAAGAACTCAAACAATAAATGATCAATATAATAAAGTACGTGGTATGTTAAAAGTGCCATGGAAAAAAGAAAAGGCAGAGCAAGGTAAGGACGGGAAGCTGGTTGTAGTATTAAACAGGATGGTCAGGTTAAGCCTCACTGAGAAGGTGGGATTTGAGCAAAGACTGGGAGGAGGTAAGGAAGTTCGCCAAGCAGACCCCTGGGTAAGAGTGGTCCGGGCTGAGGGAGCAGTTAGAGCAGATTCTTTAAGGCAGGAGGGTGCCTGGTTTGTGCTAAGAACAGCAGCAGGATCAGTATGCCTGGAGTGGAGTAAGCAGAAGAGCAGAAAATAAGGTCAGAAATGCTCAATAAATATTTGTCGAATGAATGAAAAAATAAACAAATACTTGTTTTTAAAATTTGCATTAAAGGATTTTCACTTGTCTTGCATATTTTCCCATAGGTGTCAAAAGAGCCTCTAGATTCATCCAGTCCACCAGCTGTAATCTCATGTATATTAAGTGGCAACTCTAGAAGGCATTGTGTCCGTTTATTGCTAACGAGGAAACATCTCCTGGCTGCGTCAAGAGATGGCCAAGTGTCCTCTTAAGCATAAGTCCTTAGACCCCTCCTAGCCTGGATTCACACAGCAGAATCTGAAGCTGAGGACATAAAGCTGATTCTGTGGCTCCAGTCACAAGCCCATGGTGTTGACAGGCCACTCCACCTTCAAGGCTGACGTGATGGGAACCAAAGTGTGGCAGAGGAACAAGAAAGTGTTCAAAGAGGTTAAGAAGTATTATCTCACTCAGCACATGGAGCAGATGGAGGTAGAAAGGAAAGTGGGCTCTTTGTGAACAAATGGCTTCCCCTTATTGAAACTCACTCTCCAGAAAGTTTCTGAAACCCACATACATTAATGGTATGTATCAGTGGTTTCCAAGTACCACTGTGGGATCAGTTGTGAGATGCTTGGCTAACTCTCTCAGAATCTCCTGGGAAGTTTTCTCAAAATATGGATTCTGGGAGCCCATCTCTGGAAGGTCTGAACAGTGGATCTAGTTGGACTCAGGAATGGTGCTTTTAAGAGCTCCCCCAAGAGATTCTAATGAACAGCCAAGTTTGGGAACCACTGTTGGAGTGTTCAGATAATGTACCTGCATTTGACCAGAAAGTAACATCTTTTGCTAATGGTGTGGATTTCCGGTGGTGGTATTTCTGGCATCAGTAATCAAAGGAAGAAGTTATGTTGAGGTAGTAGGGTCGGGGAGCCTGCTAGAATTTCTGTAATCACAGGCCTGAAACGCCATCTTCCTAGCGCAAATAACCCATGAGACAGCAATGGGAGAATTTGTCCCTCTTCTCAGGTTTCTCTTCACCCTACAAGCAAGTTCTTCCAATGGGGTCACCAGTTTGAAAGCAGCTGGAGATTTTTGTGCATATTGATGACATTGTAACAAGAGAAATAGGAAGTTTGGGAATGTTAGGATTTCCACAAATATTCTAGAAAGGGTTGGTAAGGAAGGTGGGTGTAGGAGCTAGCCACCAAGATGGCTCCCAATGATCCCTCCCTCCTGGTATTCATGCCATTGAGCAGTCCCCTTTCGCTATACTAGGGTTGATCTGTATGGCTGATAGCATACAGCAGCAGTGATGGTATGTCACTTTCACATTAGGTTATAGAAAACACTGTGACTTTCATCTTAAACTCTCTCTCCCTTGGCTCACTCACTCTGGGGAGAAGGAAGCTAGCTGCCATGTTATTAGGACACTCAGGCAGCCTACAGAGAGGGCCACATAATGAGGAACTGAGGACCAGCCAACAGCTTGCAAGGAACTGAGGCATGCCAACAAGCTGAATGAGCTGGGAAGTGGATCTTTCGGCCCCATTCAAGCTTTCAGATGACTGTAGACCCAGCCAACATATGACTGCAATGTAATGAGAGAGCCTGAAGCAGAACTACCCAGTTAATCCACTCCTGGATTCTTGACCCTCAGAAACTGTGTGAGATAATGTTTGGTTTTTTAAGTTACTAAGTTTTGGAATGATTGTTATACAACAGTAGATAATACAATAGTGAGTTCAATATCTCATCAGTCTTGTTTAATTTGTTTCAGTAATATTTTGGAGTTTCCAATATACAGTGACTAGCATTTTTTTCTTTACTTTTTATTTTGAAATAATTTTAGATTTACAACAGAATTACATGAATAGTACAGAGCTGCCACATACCCATCACTCAGTTTCACCTAATGTTAACATCACGGTACATTTATCAAAACTGAGAAAATTAACATCAGTAAATATTATTAAAGTAAACTACAGACTTTATTCAGATTCCACCAGTTATTTCACTAACATCTTTTCTCTATTCCAGGATCCAGTTCAGGTTACCACATAGCTTTTAGGTGACTAGCATTTTTAAGAGAGCAAATTCCCATCTGTGTTCGCATCTGCTTGTCTCCCTTCATTCTTAGTTACGCCCATCACCACTGGAGTGTCTGCTCTTCTGCAGGGCTTCCCCACATTTAAGGAGTCTATCTAGTAGAGTGATGCTGGAGCAGATAAAAAGTTACAGCTAATGATACTCTGTGGTGGGGAAGAGGTTTCTGCACACAAGACTCTTCTAGAAAATGGCATTCCTCACTTTGTCACTCCATTTGGGTCTCTGTTCAAATGTCCTTCCTCAAAGATGTCTTTCTTGACCACTCCATCTAAAATAGTACCCCATCATTCTCTCATACCTTTACCCTACTTTGTTTTTTGTTTGCATCCCCTGATATGACATATATTATCTGTTTGCATGTTTATTTTCTGTCCTCCCCACTGGGATGTAAGCTCTCTCTGAGGACCAGGAAAGTTCTCTCTCATTCACTGCTGTATTCCCAGCATTTAGAACTAGGTGGCACCTGGTAGGCACTTAGTAATTTTTTTTTTTTTTTCAGGAAGATCAGCCCTGAGCTAACATCTGCTGTCAATCCTCCTCTTTTTGCTGAGGAAGACTGGCCCTGAGCTCACATCTGTGCCCATCTCCCTCTATTTTATATGTGGGATGCCTGCCACAGCATGCCACCAGGCCAGCCCAGTAATTTTTTCTTAAATGAATGAATGAATGTTCAGCTTTAATTCCCTGGACAACCTTCAGAGTTTTCAGGGTTGGGGAAGGCATGTGCAAAAGTCTCCCTCTTCTCTAGCGCCATTGTAGAAAGCCTTGTATTCTCCTGGAGGGGAATGGAAAGAACACGGTACATGGAGTCAGAAATCTGAATCCTGGCTCTCACTGGTCAGCTTTAAGCTTTGTTCCTGGGCAAATTACTTACTCTGAACTTAAATATTCTCACCTATAAGATGGATACAGAAATGCCTACCTTGCAAGGTTCCTTTGAGAATTGAAGGCATTAATGTCTGTGAATTAATGGGCCCTTGGGAAAGCATTCAAAACTTCCTGGTGAAGCAGTCTGTATGCATGGCTGTATCGTGGTAAGGGTTGGGGAGTATTTTGAGGTTAAATACCTGAAACAAGGCCAGGGACGTGGAAGCCAGGCGTTTTTTAATTTGCAAAGGGCTTTAATTGTTTGCAGGGATGCCCCAAATTTGTCCCCAGAATAGAGATAAAAAGGAAAGGAGGGAAAGAAAAATATCCAAAGACGTAATGGAAACAAGAGAGCAAGCAGAGCAGAAGCATAGCGGTGCCTTGCAATGCAGCAACCAGAGGGACGCCGGACCAGGAGTCTTAGAGCGATTTTGTGGCAGGATCAGGATAAGAATCCATGTGTTTTACTCCCCTACCAGCCAATCTGCCTTCATTTCAGCCAACAGTTGTCTTCTCTTTATTTATAGTCTTTCTAATTAAGAAGCTGCAGCCTGGCTTAAACGTCCATGTAAACTCTGCGTATCCACTGCACATGTTTAACAAACAGAAAGTGGGTGTCTGAGCAGAATAAACCTAATGCTTCATTAAGAAAAAAATTCCATGTGTTTTAGTTAGGTCTCTTTTGGTTGCCAATGACAGGACCCAATTCAACCAGTTTAAGTTTAAAAAAAACAAAGCTTTTAGAGGCTCAGTGGCTCACGTAGACTCCGAGTCCAAGAATAACAGGCACAGCTAGATCCAGAAGCTATGCGATTAAATCCGAACCGGTTTGTCTATTTCTTAGCTCCGTTTCCTATGTGTTGGCTCCCTTCGGTTTACAGTCTCCCCTCACCAACAAACAAGGGCTGCCAGAGGCTCCTAGAGTTACATACTTCCTGACTCACAACCACAGGAAAAAAGCAGACAACTCCTTCTCTGAGAACTCAAGGAAAGTCATGAATTGGGTCTGATTGTACCTGACTGGCCTGACTTGAGGTATGTCTCTGCGAACCAATCATTGGCTCCAGGCTAATATCATGTTCGGATTACTTTGTATCTAGGTTACACACTCTGCTCTGAACCAGAAATGCAGCCCTACCTGAGGACATGGACTAAGGGAGGGGGAGAGGGTTGGTGCTAGAGAAGGAATCAGGCTATTTTCCAGAGGGTGAATGGATGCTGAAGAACAAAAAGAACAGATGTCTACTGTGGCAGTCTTCAAACTCCTAGTCCATGCTGTTTGTCCACAGGACAGCTATTACTTCATAAGATTGAGGTCATTATTTTTTTGAGGTTAAGTCTATCTTGTTGGCTTCACTTCTGTAAAGGCCATATCTTTTGCAGATAGATCTATTCAGGCCCACAGAATCATTTAAGTATTCTTAAATAAATCCGCCCAGCTGTGCAGAAAAATCTGTGACTAAGAAGAGAGAAAACTAATTTATAGGGGAGAAGACAGAAAGTGGGAGAGAAACATGAACTGAAAATGGTTGGAGAAAAAGGCCTAACTAAGCATGGAAGAGTAAAGCCCACTGGAAATTCCAGGGTCTGCTTGAATGTTTTCTCTCCTTTCTTCTTGGGTTGGGTTTCCTAGAAGCCGAGCCAGGGAATGCTCACAGGAGAAGGGGAGCAGCTAAGCGAGGATGCCATCTCACCTGGAGACTAGCTTGAGTCTGATCCCACAGGAAAGCTCTGGAGCACAGATAGTACCATTGAGTCAATCCCACCCAGAGGCCAGGGAACGGCCTTCTTTATCCTATGCCAATCGGTCATGGGGGTGAGGTACAGCACCTCCCTGGCAGACGGCTGTTTAGCCAAGGGCAATTTTCCAGAGGAAAGGACGGCTGTGAGTTGTTATCAGCCAACACTCACAGCAGCTAGGGGAGGGGGATTGGCAGATAAAGGGGATGGGGGAGAGAGTACCAACAGCATCCACTCTACCTGCAATATATTCTTTAAGAGCACTTTGCCTATAACGCTCATCTGAGCTTTAATACAATGTCCTATTGTATGGCTAATTCTTACATTTCCTAGATGTCTGCTCCTCTCCATTCACACAACTATTCAGCCCCTCATTGTCTATTGCTTGGTCTCTAAAAATAATGTCCTAATTGCGTGGCCCCCAATAACCTGCTTCCCTGTATTTATATCTTTGTGTAGTCTCCTCCCGCATGGCTTTCACCAGTAAACTGCAGCAGAAATGACGTCCTGCAACCTCTAAGGTAGGCCTCCAGGAGACTTGAAGCTTCAGTTCTTGCCTTCTTGGAATGCTCTCACCACTACGTAAGAAAACATGGCCTAGACACTGAATGATGAGCAGCCATGGAGAATGAAACGACTTGAGGCCGCAAGGATAGAGTCCAGCCATCCCAGCGACCCAGCTGGGTCCAGCCCTCAGCAGCCCCACCCTGCTTCCTGAGTGAGCCCAGATGAGACCAGCAGAAGACACACCCAATTAATTTACAAAATTATGAGAAATAATGGGTCATCATTGGCTTAAGTCACTAAGTTTGGGGTCATTTGTTACACAGTGACTAGTAACTAAAACACTCGCTTCTTGCTTTTATCCTCTCAAATCTATCCTCCACACTGCTTTCCAGTCTTTTCTATAGCCTGGATCTGACTAGTTCTCTTCCCTGCTTCAGAAAATCCTGAGGAACTTCTATTTTTTATAGAATTAGGTCTCAACTCCTTAGCCTAGCATGTGGCATATGAAATCCCTCACAAGCTTACTTGTCCAATCTGGTCTTCAACCATGAAATCTGCGCTCTGGCCACCATGAGCTTCTCCTCTTTCCCTGGACACATTATATTGTCACATGTCATCCCCTGTCCACCACTCTTCACGTGGCCAACCCAACTCCAAGGGGAGGTTCTCCCTCAAGGGCGGATCTAGCCTTCCTTGGCTCCTCCAGGTAAAGTCAATCACTCTTGTCTCTGTGCACTGTCTTACCTCGATTTTGGCTCTTATCATGTTTGGCTTGTGCTTATCTCCTCCTATGGTCAGCAAACTCTTTCAGTGCAGGGGCCAGGCTGTATTCGTTTTTGATCCCCAAGAATCTGGTTCAATGCCTGGCATCAAATGATAGTTGACTGATTGTGGAGTATTGCCAACTACATGCTTCTTGAGAAGAGGCACTAGATCTTATTGATCCCGCGGTACTTGGTTCAGAGCCTGGCACGAGATAGGTTTAATTAAATTAAGTGATGGGAAATGGAAAAGTTAAGAAATGAAAAAGCAAAAGGATAGAAAAGAACAAATTAGAAAGTTCCGTGAGAGAAGGCAGCTGGGAGAAGGGGTCTTCAGAAAGACAACGTCAATTAGAACTTCTCAGGGTGGGAGAATTCCTACATTGTCTAAACACTTTGATTTAAAATTAGTTCTCAATTCTTCCCTCTATCTGTCTTTTTGCACCAAGTAAGTGTAAATGGAGGTAAGTTTAAATAGAGGAGGAAGAGGAGCCTTCTGATGTCGTTAGAGAACCAGTATCACTGGTTTTTCTCAGACACCTCCCCACAGCAGCCCTGGCAGACTCCCTGCTCATAGATTGGGTTTGAGTGAGGCGGTGCCAAGACGGAGTCCAGGCCTGCAAGGACTCACTCTTCCCAGTTATTTCCATATGTTGTCTTATCTGCCACGATAAACTGCAGCCGCGTCAGACAGGCCTAGAGCACACGCCTTCCTTTCTTGTTGGCTCTGGGGCACGGAAAGGAGAGATTTTCCCAGGGTTTTTAGTCTTGGTTTTATTGTTTGGGAAGCTTAAAATGATTTCCATTTTGAATCATTTAAATCGGGGTGAGGCGTGGGTTTGCATTATAGTTCAGGTTAGTCACAAATTTTGCCATTAGTGAGAGGGAAGATTGGGTAAGCAAGTATGTATAAGTCAGTCCCTAGACCAGTTCTCAAACTTCAGCTCCATCAGAATCACTCGGAGGGTTTGTTAAAGCAGATTGCTGAGCCCACCTCCAGAGTTTCTGTTTTATTTGCTTTTCTAACAAGTTCCCAGGTGATGCGGAGGCAGCCTACTCAAAGCCCACACTTCAAGCACCGCTGCTCTAGACCATGAACTTCTTGAGGAGAAAGAACTGGCCTTTTATCCCTGTATGCTCAGTGGCTAGCATAAAATAGGTGCTCAACGTATGCTTTTTTATTTGAATTACGTTAAAGTTAATCATCACTGTTAGAAAAGTTATTCAAAAAGCTTTCTGTCATGTGTCCATGTACTACCCTCTTTCCACATTAAGGAAAAAACAAAACTTTCTGGAGTTTAGTTCTCCCATTTTATCTCCTCCAGCAAATTTTAATGAAGAGAGCGATTCAGATAACACTATTTCTAACAACCAAATAGAGTCCAGAGTTACAAATCATTCAAGTAAGTTCCGGAAAAAGAACTTTGCCTGGAGGTGACCATTAACTATTCTTGCTGTTGTATTTGTTTGGTTTCAAGTGATAGAAACACTTCTCTGAGCAACTTAGACAGAAAGCAGAATTTATTGGTTTGCAGCACCCAAGAAGAGTCAGAACAACCAAACAGGGATGTTGCTGAGCCCAAGGGACGACGGGAACCAGGGTCCTCAGACCAGCCAGGGTTTGGCCACTCTGCTCAGCCTCTCTCCATTTCAGCTCTATTATCTGTCACTGTAGACTAGCTTTCTGCAGCTTACAAAAAGTTCGAGGAAGAGATTTAGCTCAGCTTGGATGAGGTGATGGGGTCACATAAGAAAATGGGATCTCCTACGGGGCCATGTAGGTGAGGAAGGGCGCAGGTCCTAGAGGAATGGATATTGGAGATGTCAGTCGCTGATACTTTTGGCCAACGAAAACCTACATAAGTGCGAATGAACTCTAGATCTCTTTTAATAAACGTTCTTCTAAATCTTCTGTACTGGGGCCAGCCCGGCGGCGCAGTGGTTAAGTTCGCACTTTCCCCTTCTCGGCGGCCCCGGGTTTGCCAGTTCAGATCCCAGGTGGAGACATGGCACTATTTGGCAAAAGCCATGCTGTGGTAGGTGTCCCATGTATAAAATAAAGGAAGATGGGCTTGGATGTTAGCTCAGGGCCAGTCTTCCTCAGCAAAAACAGGAAGATTGGCAGTAGTTAGCTCAGGGCTAATCTTCCTCAAAAAAACAAAAAAAATTAATCTTTTGTGCAAAATTAATGTAACAACCTTGAAACACAAACACCAACAGGCCACTGGGGAGCAGCTGAAGACTATAATCAAGAGAGAAGACCAGCCTGGAATTTGGGATGTACTTGAAAAATATTCCAAACTACCAATGGAGTATTACAGCTTGGTGCTTCTTTAAATCATACCTTCAAATGAAGTGTTTTGAAATGCAAAGCAGAAGTCCCCTGACTGTCTATCAGACCCTACTCACCAGCAAATGATGTTTTTAAGGATGTGATCATGGCTTCCCTAGATCTTTGCAAGGGAAGATTTTTCTGTTCTATCTCCACATCGACCCAATGTCAGAAACAAAATATTTCCTCTGTTTTTGCTTAACTTAAACCTGAGTTTTCATACTGAAAAATCCTAGCATGTGAGGCAGTGTCTCAAATAAAATGGCAGTCAACATCATCCATTGTCTTTTAGACGTAAATAAAATCAGCCCATTCTTTTGCTCTCTGTTGGTTCTGAATGTTGTGCATTTTAAGTACTTCCTATAATCTCAGTTTTAGTTCAGATGAAGGCCCAGGGACATAGATTCTTCAGAAAACAAACTGTAGCAAACACTATCATGCTGATGTTAAACAAACTCATGAAACACAGGTTGCCCAAGTTTAAGCTTACTTTGAAAATGAGTGGGTTTTTTTTTTCAAAACACTGACTCATGTACTGTGTTGGAGGGGGATGCTGTAATGTAATGGTTTGCCTCTGCCAAACTAGGTCATCAATCCTGATACTAATGGACACTATCATTGTCAGCTGGTGACTGTTGTGGCAGTTTTCCTTTCTGTGTGGCAATCATTCAAGGGAAAATTTCTGGGGTTTTCTATTGTGTTTTTAGGCTGAAATTTGATGTTTACTTTTCTATGTGGTCCACCTTCATGCTCTATTATTGCTGAAGATGGAAAATCCAGTAGGTAGAAAAATTCAAATATGTTGATTTGATGAGAAATCAAACTATGAATAAATAAATTTTGACCACTGAAAAATTTGGGGGAAAAAATTGACAAAGGACCAAACAAAGCACACTATGAAAGTGTGAACATTTTTTTTTCAAATCACACAACTCAGAGTAGAACAAAAAATAAAAGATAACTGACAATAGAAGTAGAAGTAGAAAGCATTTGGTTGGGTAAGGCTAGACCACTGAAACAGAATTGCAGAGTGCAGATATGTACGCACCAAAGTGCACGGATTATTATCTATGCAGCAGCTTATAGTCCTCTTATAAATTTCGACTTGCTGTCATTTTGTTATTTCCAAAGAGACAGAGTCTATCTCATTCATTAATTTTACCAACAATTACAACCATCCATTCTGTGCCAGACCCTGAGATTATTGCTGGAAATAGAACAACAAATAAAGTCAGGCTTCTGTTCTCCAGTTTTCCATCCAGCCAGAAGACAGACATACAAATAAGTAATTTAGAGGGAGACTACTAATACTTAAAATTTAATTATCTCGGGGCTGGCCCCGTGGCCGAGTGGTTAAGTTCGCGTGCTCCGCTGCAGGCGGCCCAGTGTTTCGTTGGTTTGAATCCTGGGCGAGGACATGGCACTGCTCATCAAGCCACGCTGAGGCAGCGTCCCACATGCCACAACTAGAAGGACCCACAACGAAGAATATACAACTATGTACCGGGGGGCTTTGGGGAGAAAAAGGAAAAAATAAAATCTTTAAAAAAAAAAAAATTTAATTATCTCCTTCACATCTGGAATAAGCACTGGATTGTTGAACCCCAGCTGACCACGGCTGCCAAGATTCTATGGGCCAGACCAGGCAAAGCCAGGTAAGTAGCACCCTTATGGGCCACTGCTTTGCCTGGACTTCTCTGTCTGGATCTGTAATGCTCTTGATCTAACGGAGCACTGTTCAAGGTCCTATGGGACAACAGGTCATGCATGTGCCTATGTCTCCTACACTCTCAATATAAGAAAAGACTGTCTGGATGCTGGCAAGACAGAGAGAAAACGCTTATGACGCCTGTGGAAGACTATTTAAAACTCCTAACTTGGACAAGCAAGTGAAATAGAGGCTTGCCTTGTGTAGATATAAAGATTACTGAAACAAACGAACTTTGATTCACTCTCATTGACTATCGGACTCATGTGTTATTCCTGTGAAGCCCAAAAACATACTAGAAAAGAATCATCTTCTTGTGGGTTTTCTGGCCCAGGTAGAACTATATCCAGGTCAGCAGGAATCACTGGGCTCCCTGGCTCGGAAGAAGGTGGAAGCCACCTAACTTCCTAATGAGGGTGGCCTGGGCTGGAGGATGGACACAGCCCACAAGGCCACCCCGCAAGGCCCAGACTTGGGCACTCTGCCAGTCATGCCCCTTGGAGATGTCAAAGATGTCTACTTCCCCCAACAAGACACCAAGTTGTCACTGGGGTTTCTATTTCTTTAGTTTTGGTGCATCTTAATCCCTCTCTTCTTCCAGGACTGTTTGCTCAGCCCCTTGAGTAGGCAGGCCCAGACTTCTCACCTTTTTAATTCTCAGCTTCTGGATATTCAGTCATGCATGCAGAATGACGTTTTGATCAATGATGAGCCACATAAACGACAGTGATCCCATAAGATTAGTACCATATAGTCTAGGTGTGTAGTAGGCTATGCTACCTAGGTGTGTGCAAGTACACTCTATGATGTTCACACAACTAAATCGCCTAATGACGCATTTCTCAGAACACATCCCAGTTGTTAAATGATGCATGACTGTAGTGCTCAGTGACTCAATACATAACCAAGAAACATGAGGGAAATTTGTTTTCATAGTGAACGGCTACAATATCCAATAAGGGATTAATATCCAAATTATATAAGGAACTCATACAACTCAACAGCAAAAAACCAAATAACTCAATTTAAAAATAGGTAGAGAACATTTTTCCAAAGAATACATACAAATGGCCAACAGGTACATGAAAATGTGCTCAACATCACTAATCACCAGGGAAATGCAAACCGAAACCACAAAGAGATATCACCTCACACCTGTTAATATATCTATTATCAAAAAATAAGAGGTAACAAATGCTGGTGAGGGCGTACAGAAAAGGGAACTCTGTACACTGTTGGTGGGAATGTAAAATGGAGCAGGTGCATGGAAAACAGTATGGACAGTTCCTCAAAAAATCAAAAAGAGGATTACCGTATGATCCAGCTATTCCACTTCCGGATAGATGCCCCAAAGAATTGAAAGCAGTGTCTTAAACAGATAGTTATACAACGTCGTTCATAGCAGCGTTATTCACGGTAACTAAAGGTGGAGGCAACTCAAGTATCCATCAATGTATGAAGGGATAAACAAAATGTGGCCTATACATACAATAGAATATTATTCAGCCTTAAAAAGGAAGGAAATTCTGACACATGTTACAACACAGATGAACCTTGAGGACATTATGCCAATTAAAATAAGCCAGTCACAAAAAGATAAATGTCTGTATGATTCTGCTTATACAAGTTCTCTAGAATAACCAAATCTATAGAGACAGAAAGTAGAATGGTAGTTCCAGGGGCTGGGAGAGGAGTGAGTGGGGAGTTATTGGTTAATGGGTCCAGAGTTTCAGTTTTGTAAGATGAAGAGTTCTGGAGGTGGATGGTGGTGATGGTTGTACAATAATGTGAATGCATTGTCACTGAACTGCACACTTAAAAATGTTAAGGTGGTAAATTTTATGTTTGTGTATATTTTACCACAATTAAAAAAATTTTTGTAAAGGTTGTTGCAATGATCTAGGCAAGAAATGCTAAGAGTCTGAGCTGAGACAGTGTCCGTGGAGATGGAGGGGAGGGGAGGACTTCTGAATACATTTGGGAGGAAGATCATGATGATTGGCCATGAAGATGATGACAGGGACTACTAGGCTTCAGTCTTAGGAGATAAGGGACCTAGAAAGGACAAATCGTTTTATCCACACCTTACAAGTGATGAAACTGAGGCCCAAAAAGATTTTCCACGGGATCTTCAGACTTGTGGCCAGGAATTCTTTAAAATTTGCTGACCTCTTAAAAGCTGTGATGTGATATCCTCCAAGAAAACTGATTAAAATTTTTTGTTTCCACTGCTTCTGAAATGAGCAGAAGATGGTAGAATACATAAAGTTGAATAAAAGAAAGATGACAGGATACCTCACAAAAAGAAACTGAAAAAAAGAAATTCTGAAATAAGCAAATTTTTATTGAGTCCTACAAATTCTCAAGCCCCACTCTAGGCATTGGGGTAAAGTGGTGGGTAGACGGACAAAGCCCTAGCCTCAAGACGATTTTTATTCCCAGAGAACAGAGAATATCCGAGAGTGACAGTGGTAGGAGAGAAAGGAAAGAGGGCGACGTGGTGCTGGTGATTACCGTTGTCAAGGTGATAATTGAGTTATATCTCAAGTAATGAGACAGAGCCTGTTTTTCAAAGAAATGGAGAAAGAGTATATTAGATAGAGGCGACTTCGTGCACAAAGGACCTGAGGCAGGAATGATCTCAGTAGGTTTTAGGAATACGGGGAAAAAAGGCTGATGCGACTGCAATTTTTTGCGCTTGTAATGTTTGAGATTTTGATTAGCCATCTCTATTAGAATTCCTTCTCAGAATATGTCAGGTAGGCAGTTGGAGACATTGCATTAAAAAGTGCATCACAGAGGCAGGGGATGAATAGGTGGGGCAGAGAGGATTTTTATCGTGTGAAACTACTCTGTATGATACTGTAGTGGTGGATTCATGTCATTATACATTTGTCCAAACCCATAGAATGTACAACACGAGGAGTGAACCCAAATGTAAACTGTGGATTTTGGGTGATGATGATGTGTCCATGTATGTCCATCAATTGTAACAAATGTACCACTCTGGTGGGGGATGTTCACAATGGGGGAAGCTATACATGGATGGAAGCAGGGGGAATAGAGGAAATCTCTGTACCTTCTCCTCTATTTTGCTGTGAACCAAAAATTGCTGTAAAAAATAAATTCTATTTAAAAAAAAAGTAGGGGGCCAGCCCCATGGTGCAGTGGTTAAATTCGATGCTTTCCGTTTCAGTGGCCCAGGATTTATGGGTTCAGATCCTGGACAGTGACCTACACCACTCGTTACCCATGCTGTGGTGGTAACCCACGTATAAAGTGGAGGAAGACTGGCACAGATTTAGCTCAGGACTAATCTTCCTCAAGCAAAAAAAGAGGAAGATTGCCAACAGATGTTAGCTCAAGGCTAATCTTCCTCAGCAGGAACAAAAAAAAGATAGATTAAAAGGGGTTTAAGAGACAGATTTTTTTAAGACAAACTTATAGCATCTGGTGATGCACACTTTGGTGATAACAAGCAAGACAATGATTATCTTAAGTCAAGATAACGGTAACTTTTTGCGGGGAGGCAGGAAGTTGTGACTGAAATGGGCACACAGAGGACTTCCGGGGTGGCTGACAAGGTCGTACTTCTTCACCTAGGCGGTTGTTCCCAGGCTGTTGGCCTTATAATAATTTATTAAGTTGAATGATTGTTCTATATGGTCTTTTTGTATGTGTTATATACTATAATTTTCAAAGGTTTAAACAATAAAGTATATTTATTCCAATTATTTTTTAAATGCATCACAAGCATTCTCTCCTTTAATCCTCATGACAGCCCTACTAGGTAGATATTCTCTCCCATTTTGAGGACAATCCTGACAGGTTCAGCTACTTGACCAAAGAAATGTATACAGTTAGTGACAGAACCCAGATTCAAGTCCAAGTCTTCTGAATCCAAAGTTCTTACTGACTTACACTGCCTCTCGCTGCAAATCCAAACTAGTAATAGAGGACATATAAAAACGAGGTCTTGAAGCGTGCTCCTTGAGAACCCATGGGGGCTCTCAGGGAAGCCCGCTTTAGGGTCTCTCACGCCTGATGAAGGCCACTGCCACATATGGAATCTCAGCCAATAACCAGTGGTAAGACACTGAACTGTCCCTTCTGCTCCCTTCTCTGTGGACGCCTCACAAGGTGGTGGTGGAAGAGGAGGCCCGTCCTCTCCCCAGGCCACCTGTGTGTTCCTAGATGGACACCATCAGACTAACACCAACTTTGCTCTATGCCTCCAAAGGCCTTCAAGGAAGAGTCAGGTCGCCAGACCAGAGTGTGGGTAAAGAGTGAGAGGAAGAATGTCGGAATCCTAACTTAGTCCTTTCCTCTCACTGCCTCTTCCCTAGGAGAGGGTCTCCCAGGAATTCTCCTCCTTCCCAAACCTGCTATATACTTTCCAAGCCACATCTCAAATCCCTCAGCCCGGCAACCCCAGTCAGAAAACTCCATCCTTCCTCTCAGGAAAAGGAGTTTCAGGCTCTTGGTCTCCTACATTTTGCAAACCTGAGCAAATGCCTTGGGTTAAACCAGATGTTCATTAAGGCTCTCCTCCACTCAATAAATATTTATTGAGCACCCATTTTAGACCAGGCGCCGAGGATGCTGAGGGTCTCATTTTCAGTGTCAGCACCGGGCTGGGGGTAGGCCTTGGGGTGCTCCAGTCCCGTGAACATGGGCGGATGTAGGTTTTGCATTCAGTCTTCCTACCAGAGAAGGTTATACCTGATTCCTCACAGGCACCCAAGAAAAAGCACGTCTCACCGTGACACGGTCAACGTGACACACTCAAACAGAGGAAAGCTATTTCTCCTATGAACATGGCTTTGGCCCTTCCACCCCTTTACAAAATTTTTTTCAAAAAACCGTTTCTTGACTGTCCACTAAGCTCCAGGCAGAATCCTCATTGCTGGGAACCCCAATATAAATAAGGGACACTGTACTCCTTGTTCTCTAGCAGGCAGTCTTGCAGACAAAAGGCAAAACATTGTTGGCCCTGCCCTTTTTGAAGCAATATACCCTCTGCTGTTATTGTGTGAAGGAGATTCGCCTCTTCTCTGCCCTGCCCGAGCCTGGCTTGCATCACTGGAGAAACCACCCAGCTGTAAATGCTCGCTGTAAAGGGCAATGGTGCCAGCTCCTGTTAAGTGATTTTGACTCCAAGTGATTCCCTCTAGAAAAGGGGAGGGGGCCGCCACCCCTGTTAGCATCACAGAGGTTACATGGAAAATCATTGGAGCCCATTCCTCTGCTTAAAACCCACCCACAACTCCTCTCTGCCTAAGAGATAGAGTCCAAGTTCCTGAGCACAGTCTCCCAAATCCTCATAATCCGGCCCCTGCCTATGTTCCCAGCATCCCCCCTGCCCCAAGCCCTTACCCTCTCCTGTGCCAACCCCAGCCTCAACTGCCTGCAGTTTCCAAATCAGAAAGGCAAGTGTTCCCTCCCCTGTCCCGTCGACTTCCCTCTGCCTGGCTCGCCACCCACCACCTCCTCCTCAAGGCTTAACTCAGCCCCCAGCCGCCTGTGAAGCTTCACCGGCACCCTTAGCCCCCATCCCAGAGTTAGAGACCTCACCTCTCCCCTCCCAAAGCACGCAGTCCGTGCCAGAGACCATCCGAGCAGTTGGGTCATGTCATCATTGTGCTTGTGCTTGCCTGTCTATCTCGGGGGAAGGGTGTGCTGCTATTTCTGTGCCTCCAGAACCAGCACCATGTCCACCCATGATTTTACTGGAGATGAGAAAGAACCAGGAGGGTGGACTCCATATCATAACCCCAACTACACTACCCCTCCCATCTGCTGGTCTTCATGTCTTTAGACTACGTGTGTGTGTGTGTGTGTGTGTGTGTGTATTTTGGAAGAAGGACAGGAAAAAGATGTAAGAGGGAAGGTGGACAAGGGCAGGACTGTGAAGATACTCATTTTCATATCATTCAGATTTGGTCATTGTTAACCTCCTACCTGTTCCCTTTGCTCCTCTCTCATTTCCCTACAGTCTATTTTCCACCCAGCAGCCAGAAGGATCATTTTAAAACAAAGATCATATCATGTCACCCCTTTGCTTGAAACTCTGCGATGGCTGCCATCAATCATCTCACGCAGAATCAAGCCAAAGTTCTTACAATGGCCTACAAGGTCCCACATGACCTGCCCCAGCCCATGACCTCTCTGAGGACACGGCCGTATGTCCCTGCCCCACCTCCTTATCTTGCTCTGCTGTTTTTTTCTTTTTTCCATAGCTTTCTTCACCTTCTATCATACAAGATATTTTACTTATGTTTATTGTTTACTGTTTATCTCCTGTCTGCCCCCTTGTAGGACTGAGATATTTATCTATTTTGTGGTTATTTAGCTATTTGTTAAGCCATTCCTCTGCTGTTAGTCAGCTATATTGTTTCTTTTTTTCACTATTATAATATTAAGAACATCTTAGTACATAAATTTTCACATAAATCTTTGCTTATTTCTAAGAATTGGAATTACTTGATCAGATGGTACATATTTATAAGACTTTTGATACATATTACAAAATTGATCTCCTGACCCTCTTTTTTAACAGGATGTACTTGTTGAGCAGGAATGTTACCCTGTTGTGTTGGGGGCAGTTTATAAACTTAAATTTATTATGTGCCCCAGCAATTCCACTCCTAGGAGTCTACCCAAGAGAAAGGAAAACACAAACACATGTGTAGGAGTCTCCAGAGCAGCATTCTTCATAACAGTTCTACACTGGAAACAACCCAGACGTCCATCAGCTGACAAATCGACAAACAAGATGAGGTATTTTCATACGATGGAATACTATTCCACAATAAAAAGAACGGAACGATTGGTTCACGCTACAATATGAATGAACTTGTGCTAAGTGAAAGAAGCCAGATGCAAAAGACTCCACTTGCATCATTCCATTTATATGCAATGTCCAGAAAAGGCAAATTTGTAGGGATAGAAAGCAGATCAGTGGTTACCTGGAGCTGGGGGCAGGAGTAGGGATTAAATGTAAACAGACAAGAGAAACTTTTGGGAATGATGGTAATGTTCTAAAACTGCATTTGTGGGGATGATTTTACAACTCTATTTACCAAAATATTAGAGCTGCATACTTACAACAGATGAATTTTATGGTATGTAAACTATACCTTAATAAAGCCATTAAGGGCATGGAGGAGAAATATAATCAGAGGTGAAGTTTAGGAAGAAAACTAATATAAAATTCAGGCTGTGATTTTAAAAGTTTGAGAAATAAAGAGTATAGTATAAGGTAGAAAGAACGAGAGAGAGGGAGAGAGAGAGGGAGAGAAAGAAAGTAAAGAAGGAAGGAAGAAAAAGAAAGAGATGAGGCGGGGAGAGAGAGAGAGAAAGGAAGGAAGGTAGGAAAAGAAAGAACGAGAGAGAGAGAAAGAGAGAAAAAGGAAAAAGAATAGTTATCTATATTTGAGGGCCCCTTTTGTGACGGCTCAAGAATATCAGAAGAGACCCCGCTGGTAAATTCATGAAACAAGTCAACTTTGCACAAATAATGACAAACTTATGCCCTTTATGCTGTCACCGTGTATCTTTAAAAAAGGAGGGACAAAGACGTATAGCAACCCAAAAAGGCAAATAAAGGCACAAAGAGGGAGAAAAACCAGGTCTGGTCTCTAAGCCATCTGTTATTCTTTACCTATTTCAAAGAAGATACTACAGATTTAAAATGTTAAAACAACAATTATTATAAAGCTCTCAATTGGCTTCCATGTTTTTTAAAAGAATAAAAAAAGGGAACCTTCCAGGGTGAAGTGGCTCTGTTGGTGCTATTTCTGAGCAGGCTTGGGAGGGAAGGTGGGACAGCTACAGAAAAAAGAATCCCAGAAAGAAGACAGAAGTAGGCAGCAGGTCATACCTAAAGGCCTGGAATTCGTCACTGCACACAAAGTGTGCACTTTCAGGACCATGCATTTTAAGAACATTATTTTTTTTGTTTGTGTTCATACTGATTGGATTCATGTGACCTTTTGTAGCAATGAGTAAAGCACGCAGGTCAGATTTCAGTAAGCGATTAAGGCCACACACAACCTGGTGCCTCCCCATGAAATGCGTAAGCAGAGTTATGAAGGTGTTCCTGAGAGACACGGCCGTGAGTTGGCCCAGGGAACCGAGCTACCTTAAACATCCCCAGGGAGGATGCAGAATAAGGGAGTGTTGTCAGTTCCTGGAATTTCAGTATATTCTTCACATCCTCCTACTCAGAGAGGGTGGGGAGGGCAAGGAACAGGGAAGAATCAGTGTGATTTCTCCCCTGGGCAGCCATGGGGGTCAGTGGTGGGGACAGTGAATGGGTGGTTTATGGAGGCCGACCAGGAAAATCCAGTGACTCAGGGAATATGTTGCATTGCCTTATTAAATTAGTGTGAGTTTTCTATTGCTGCATAACAAACAATCACAACGTAGAGTTTAAATCCAGGCCCATTTCTTAGCACATAGTTCTGTCAGTCGGAAGTCCAGTGTGGCACCACTGGGTGTCGTACGAGGCTGAAGTTAAGGCATGGGCTGTGTTTCTTTCTAGAGGCTCTGGGGAAGACTTTGCTTCCAAGTTCATTCAGGTTGTTGGCCAAATCCAGTTCCTTGAGGCTCTGGAACTTAGATCCTCATTTCCTTGCTGTCAGCAAGGGACAAGCTAGGCTCCTGAGGGTGCCCACTGGCTGAAGCTAATCGCTCTATTTTAGTGCCAATTTATTTAGGACCTTAATTACATCCACAAAATCCCTTCAAACCAGCTTCTAGATTAATGTTTGATTGAATGCCTGGGAGAAAGTGTTTACACACCAGGGGTTGGGAGTCTTGTGGGCCATTTTGGAATCCTGCCTGGGACAAATTACTTAGGAAAGATTCTGCAGTGTACCTAAGTGATCCTCAGGGGGTGGTAGTACCAACCCCTAATGGATGTTTTGGAAATTCGCGGGCAAACATTTTGTTGTTGTAATGATGAGAGTAGGTTCCACTGGCATTTAGTGTTCAGGGCCAGGTTGTGAGAAGACAGCCTCACACAATGAGGAATTGTGCTGCATCTTACGCAGCTTTCGAATGTCCCTCTAGGTACTCATGTTGATGAAAAATCTGTGTATAATTTTCTGAACCTCTCTCTATTTTTTGCACAGTTTTTGCACTGAAGTTTCCGTAAATGCACTTAGTGGGTAAATCAATGGAAAGAATGTAATTATTTGGTTTGAGATCTTACCAAAATTGTTCATCATTTTGGAAAAATCACATGGCCAATGACAAGGCTACTCATGGACTCTGAGTTGTCGATGTGCCACCTGTGCTTCCATCTGCAGCTGCAGCTGTCCCCGTCTCAGTGACTTTAAGTACAAGCCTCTCCCTGCTTTATGTCTTCTAACGTAGTCATACCTGGGCACTTACATGCTCTCTAAATTTGTTTTTAAAAATTATATGTGTAGAGGCCGGGCTGGTGGTGTAGCGGATAAGTTCACGCACTCTGCTTCGGTGATGCAGGGTTCGCAGGTTCAGATCCAAGGTGTGGACCTGGAACCACTCATTAAGCCATGCTGTGGCAGCATCCCACATAAAATAGAAGATTGCCACAGACGTTAGCTCAGCAACAATCTTCCTCAAGTAATGGAGGACAATTGGTGGCAGCTGTTAGCTCAAGGTGAATCTTCCTCAAAAAAATAAAAAATTATGTGTGTAGGTAGGTTATATTAACTATGAACTCTCAGTATACTAAAGGGGGCATTCTAACATAGTAGTTACACTCAGGGGCCAGGGATCTGAAACACTGGGAACCAAGGGTGTGCACCTGCTGGAGCAGGGATCAGCAGAGAGGGTGAGGGGTGGAGCTGGTGGCATTTAAACTCATGGAGATATAAGGAACTTTGGTGAGCTTCAAGTCTATTTAATTATTTTATTATTATTATTATTTTTCTTTTTCCTTTTTCTCCCAAAGCCCCCTGGTACAAAGTTGTGTATTTTTAGTTGTGGGTCCTTCTAGTTGTGGTACGTGGGATGCCACTTCAGCATGGCTTGGTGAGTGGTGCCATGTCCGTGCCCAGGATTCGAACCAGTAAAACCCTAGACTGCCTAAGCAGAGCACGCAAACTTAGCCACTTAGCCACAGAGCCAGCCCCCCTATTTAATTCTTTTATTTAAAAAAAAATGAGAGAGGGACCCGGCCCCATGGCCAAGTGGTTGGGTTCGTGCGCTCCATTTCAGCAGCCCAGGGTGTTGCTGGTTTGGATCCCAGGCACGGACATGGCGCTGCTCATCAGGCCATGCTGGGGCAGTGTGCCACATGCCACGGCTAGAGGGACCCACAGCTGGAATACACAGCTATGTGATGGGGGGCTTTGGGGAGAAGAAGGAAAAATAAAAAAATTAAAAATGAGAGAGATCTTCTCAAGATGGCAGCATAGGCAGATCCTGAACTCACCTCCTCCCACAAACACAACTAGGTTACAACTACTCTTGGAAAAATTACCCCAGAGAGAGAACTTAAAACTAGATAAAAAGAACCCCCACAACAAGGGACAGTCTTGACTGAGGCAGAAGAGGCAGAAATTCCTTCTGAAAAGAAAAAAAGCCACTTTTGTGAGCCACAGAGCTTCACAGCTGGCTGGGCAGGAGGCACCCTAAGGTACACAACCTTACCTAGAGAAGTGGGGACCTTAGTGGGAGCATGTTACCACTATAAGCATCCCTCAGACTTAGCACTACTGAGATGAGTGTCATACTATCTGGCTTCGCTGGCTAATAACTACAGTGGGGAATACCCCCAGAAAAGCTATCAACATAACCAGAATAAAGCCAGTTCATAAAGGGCCCACACACAAATTCACACATCTCAGACAGCAACCTAAACTCACCAGAAAGAAAGGTGCACAGTCCTTTGGTGAAAAGAGACTCACCTGGTAGGCTCTCGGTGCATCTTGGTGAGAGGTGAGACCTCTCCGGAGACTGAGACATTGGTGGAGGCCATTGTTGTGACCTAGTACAGGTGTGCTGACACAAACACTGACAGATGCCATTGGAGTTCTTCCTCTGGCCTATTGGCCCCGGGGTCTGTCCTGCTCAGTAGAGTGCCAATTTAACCCAGCTCAGCCAGGGCAGGCAGCCCACCCTAGGGACTGGCCCCACCCAGCAAAGCCCTCAGGCTACTTGTCAGCCTGCATAGATTGGGTGCCTGGATCCACTGCGGACAGGTGAGTGAGTCCACCTCTGTGTGGCAGGGTGCATGTGAAGAGAGGGTGAACTGTGGGGGGCGTTGGTGGAGGGGGGGCCTCTGCAGTGGGGCCACTGGGTATGCTCCAGGGGGTCGGGAAGTGTGCACAGGCTAGAACTGTGTTGACCGTGTGTGTGGACCTGTGGGTGGTGGGTCTTATCAGTGGCAGAAAATCTGTGCTTTACAAACAGCCACAAAAGAGAACAGCCTTGCCTTGCAAAGCCTGAAACAAGTGGGTGCTCCCATGCCTGGGGCCAACCCCACTCAGCTGCAATCCTAAGAGAGCTGACAACAGCCTTGCCTGAGGCCTACAGCACTTGTAAGCCCCTTAGCCTAGCAACCAGCTATACTGTGTGCCTACGCATTTAACAGGAAAACTGCAACAGGGCTGTGCTATTAGACCTTGCAGCCAATGGTGCTGGGGCTGCCCAAACTCAATTTACAAACAGCCAGCCAGGGGAGGAAAGCCCATACTCCCTAGGCACCTGCAGTAAGAGGAACCCTGCTGCAGCAGAAGGACACAAGTAGCCCACACAGGAGTCACCCCTGGAAAATTTGGACTAGTCACGAGACAGAAGCACGCTGCTGGGCCTCAAAAGGCATCTGTTACATAAGGCCACTTCTCTAAGATCAGGAGACATAACTGACTCACCTAATACATAGAGAAAAGCACAGAGAAAGAGGCACAATGAGGAGGCAAAGGAATATGTTCCAAGCAAGGGAACAGGACAAAACTCCAGGAAAAGAACTAAATGAAACAGAAATAAGCAATCCACCTGACAAAGATTTCAAACAAAAACTCATACAGATGCTCACTGATCTTGGGCAAAGACTCGATGAACATAGTAAGAATGTCAACAAAGAATTGGAAAATATAAAAAAGAACTAATCGGAAATGAAGAATACAATACTGGAAATGAAAAATTTACTAGAGGGACTCAATAGCAGAGTAGATGTTACAGAAGAACAGATCAGTGAGCTGGACAAAAGACTAGAGGAAATACCCAAGATGAACAGATAAAAGAAAAAAGAATTAAAAAGAATGAGAACAGTCTAAGGGACCTCTGGGACAATATCAAGCGCACTAACATTCATATTATAGGTGTCCCAGAAGGAGAAGAGAGAGACAAAGGGGCAGAGAATCTATTTGAAGAAATAATAGCTGAAAACTTTCCTAACCTAAGGAAGGAAACAGACATCCAAGTACAGAAAGCACAAAGAGCACCAAACAAGATAAACCCAAAGAGGCCCACACCAAGACACATTATAATTAAAACATCCAAAATTAAAGATAAAGAGAGAATCCTAAAAGCTGCAAGAGACAGCAACAAGTGACATATAACAGAAAGCCCATAAGGCTATCAGCAGACTTCTCAGCCAAAATTTTACAGGCTAGAAGTAAGTGACATGACATACTTACAGTGCTGAAAGGAAAATTCCTACAGCCGAAAATACTCTATCCATGAAGGTTATCATTCAGAATGGAAGGAGAGAGAAAGAGTTTCACAGATAACCAAAAATTAAAGGAGTTTATCACCAAAACCCAGTTCTACAAGAAATGCTGAAGGGACTTATTTAAGTGGGAAAGAGAAGACAACAAATAGGATTAATAAAATTATCAAAAAAAAAAAAAAAAACCAAACCCAAAACAGGCAATAAAATCACTGGTAAAGGCAAAAATACAGTAAAGGTAGCAGATAACTATCTATGAAGATAATATGAAAGTTAAAAGACAAAAGTACTGGGGTCGGCCCCGTGGCTGAGTGGTTAAGTTCATGCACTCTGCTGCAGGCGACCCAGTGTTTCATCGGTTCGAATCCTGGGCGAGGACATGGCACTGCTCATCAAACCATGCTGAGGTGGCATCCCACATGCCACAACTAGAATGACCCACGACTAAGAATATACAACTATGTACCGGGGGGCTTTGGGGAGAAAAAGGAAAAAATAAAATCTTTAAAAAAATAAAAAAATTTAAAAAAGACAAAAGTACTAAAATTATCTATTCCAAGCATAAAATACACAAAATAAGAGATTAGATATGATTTCAAAAACATAAAATGTGGGAGAAGGGGAGTAAAAGAGTAGAGCTTTTAGAAAGAGGTCAAACTAAAGAGACTATCAACTCGATATAGACTGCTATATACATAGAATATTATATATGAACCTCATGGAAATCACAAGCCAGAAACCTATAATAAACAAACAAATAAGTAAGAGAAAGGAAATCAAATATATTACTAAAGAAAGCCATCAAACCACAAAGGAAGAGAGCAAGAGAAGAAGAAAGGAACAGAGAAGAACTACTAAAACACCTAGGAAAAAAAGTAACAAAATGGCAATAAATGCATATTTATCAATATCTACTTTAAATGTCAATGGAGTAAATACTCCAATCAAAAGGCATAGGGTGGCCAATTGGATTTAAAAAACCAAGACCCATAAATACACTGCATACAAGAGACACACTTCAGACCTAAAGACACTCACAAACTGAAAGTGAAGGGATGGAAAAAGATACTCCATGCAAATGGCAAAGAAAAGAAAGTTGGGGTAGCAATACTTATAGCAGACAAAATAGACTTTAAACCAAAAACTGTAACAAGAGACAAAGAAGGGCACTACATAATGATAAAGGGAACAATCCAACAAGAGGATATAACACTTGTAAATATCTATGCACCCAATATAGGAACTCCTAAATATATAAAGCAATTATTAACAGACATAAAAGGAGAAATAGACAGTAACACAATAATAGCAGGGGACTTTAACACTCCACTTATATCAATGATAGATCACCCAAACAGAAGGTCAATAAGGAAACACTGGCCTTAAATGACACATTAGACCAGAAGGACTTAGTGGATATATATATAGAACATTTCATCCAAAAACCACAGAGTACACATTCTTTTCAAATGCACATGGAACATTCTCCAGGATTGATCACATATTAGGCCACAAAACAAATCTCAATACATTTAAGAAGATCAAAATAATACCAACCATGTTTTCTGACCACAAAGGTATGAAACTAGAAATCAATTACAGGAAGAAAATCAGAAAAGCCATAAATATGTGGAGATTAAACAAAATGCTGCTGAACAATTGGGTCAAGGAAGAAATCAAAGGAGAAATCCAAAAATACCTGGAGACAAATGAAAATGAAAATACGACATGCCAAAATCTATGAGTTACAGCAAAAGCAGTTCTAAGAGGGAAGTTTATAGCAATTCAGGCCTACCTCAACAAACAAGAAGAATCTCAAATAAACAACCTAACAGTGCACTTAAAGGAACTGGAAAAAGAACAAAGCCCAAAATCAGCAGAAGGAAGGAAATAATAAAAATCAGAGCAGAAATAAATGAAATAGAGACTTAAAAAACAGTAGAAAAATCAATGAAATCAAGAGCTGGTTCTTTGAAAAGATAAACAAAACTGACAATCCTTTAGCTAGACTCACCAAGAAAACAAGAGAGAAGGCTCAAATAAAGGAGAAAAAATATAAAGAGAAATAAAAGAGGAGAAATTACAATGGATACCTCAAAAATACAAAAGATTATAAGAGAATACCATGAAAAGCTATAGCCAATAAATTGGATAATCTAGAAGAAATGGATAAATTCTTAGAATCACACAACCTTCCAAAACTGAATCAAGAAGTAGAGAATTTGAACAGACCAATCATCAATAAGGAGATCAAAGTAGTAATCTAAAACTTCCAAAAAAATAAAAGTCCAGGACCAGACGGCTTCCCTGGTGAATTATACCAAACATTCAAAGTAGACTTAATACCTAATCTTCTCAAATTCTTCCAAAAAATTGAAGAGGAGGGGAAGCTTCCTAACTCATTCTACGAAGCCAACATTATCCTGATACCAAAACCAGACAAGGACAACACAAAAAAGAAAATTACGGGCCAATATCATCGATGAACACCGATGCAAAAATCCTCAACAAAAGGGGCTGGCCCCGTGGCCGAGTGGTTAAGTTCGCGTGCTCCGCTGCAGGCGGCTCAGTGTTTCGTTGGTTCAAATCCTGGGCACGGACATGGCACCACTCATAAAACCACACTGAGGCAGCGTCCCACATGCCACAACTAGAAGGACCCACAACGAAGAATATACAACTATGTACCGGGAGGCTTTGGGGAGAAAAAGGAAAAAAATAAAATCTTAAAAAAAAAAATCATCAACAAAATAATAGCAAATTGAATATAACAATACATTAAAAAGATCATACACCATGATCAAGTGGGATTTATTCCAGGGATGCAGGGATGGTTCAACATCCACAAATCAATCAATACACCACATTAACAAAATGAAGATTAAAAATCACATGATCATCTCAATAGATGCAGAGAAAGCATTTGACAAGATGCAACATACATTTGTGATAAAAACTCTAACTAAAATGAGTATAGAAGGAAAATACGTCAACATAATAAAGGCCATATATGACAAACACTCAGCTAATAGCATTCTCAGTGAGGAAAAACTGAAAGCTATCCCTCTAAGAACAGGAACCAGACAAGGATGCCCACTTTCACCACTCTTATTTAACACAGTATTGGAAGTCCTAGCCAGAGCAATCAGGCAAGAAAAGGAAATAAAAGGGATCCAAATTGGCAAAGAAGAAGTGAAACTGTCACTATTTGCAGATGACATGATTTTATATATAGAAAACCCTAAAGAATCCACTAAAACACTTTTAGAAATAATAAATGGATACAGTCAAGTTGTAGTATACAAAATCAACATACAAAAATCAGTTGCGTTTCTATACACTAACAACAAAGTAGCAAAAAAGGACATTAAGAATATAATCCCATATACGATTGCAACAAAAAGAATAAAATACCCAGAAATAAACTTAACCAAAGAGGTGAAAGATCTGTACAGTGAAAACTATAAAACATTGTTGAAAGAAATTGAAGAAGACACAAAGAAATGGAAAGATATTCCATGCTCTTGGATTGGAAGAATTAACATAGTTAAAATGTCCATGCTTCCTAAAGCAATCTACAAATTCAATGCAATCCCTATCAACGTTCCAACAACATTTTTCACAAAAATAAAAAAATCCTAAAATTTACATGGAACAACAAAAGACCCCTAATAGCCAAAGGAATCTTGAGAAAAAAGAACAAAGCTGGAGGTATCATACTCCTTGATTTCAAAATATGCTACAAAGCTATAGTAACCAAAACAGCATGGTACTGGCACAAAAACAGAGACACAGATCAACGGAACAGAATTGAGAGCCCAGAAATAAACCCTCACATCTATGGACAGCTAATTTTCAACAAGGGAGCCAAGAACATACAATGGAGAAAGGAGAGTCTCTTCAATAAATGGTGCTGGGAAAACTGGACAGCCACATGCAAAAGAATGAAACTAGACTATTATCTTACACCATGCACAAAAATCAACTCAAAATGGATTAAAGACTTAAATGTAAGCATGAAACTTCTAGAAGAAAACATAGGCAGTACGCTCTTTGACATCAGTCTTAGCAGCATTTTTTCAAATACCGTGTCTGGACCAGGCAAGGCAAACAATATAAAAAATAAACACATGGGACTAGATCAAACTAAAAAGCTTCTGCCAGCAAAAGAAACCATCAACAAAATGAAAAGACAACCTAACAATTGCGAGAAGATATTTGCAAACCATCTATTAGATAAAGAGTTAATATCCAAAGTATACAAAGAACTCATACATCTCAACAACAAAAAAATCAACAACCCAATTGAAAAATTGGCTAAAGCTCTGAACAGAGATTTCTCCAAAGAAGATATACGGATGGCCAAGAGGCATATGAAAAGATGCCCAACATCATTAACTATCAGGAAAATGCAAATCAAAACTACAATGAGATATTCCCTCTCTTCCATCAGAATGGCTATAATTAACAAGACAGGAAAACAGTAAGTGTTGGAGAGATATGGAGAGAAGGGAGCCCGTGTACACTGCTGGTAGGAGTGCAAACTGGTGCAGCCACCATGAAAAACAGTATGGAGATTGCTTAGAAAATTAAGAATAGATCTACCATGTGATCCAGCCATTCCACTGCTGGGTATTTATCCAAAGAACTTGAAAATACAAATGCATAAAGATACATGCACCCCTATGTTCATTGCAGCATTATTCACAATAGTCAAGACTTGGAAGCAACCTAGGTGTCCATCAAGGGACAAATGGATAAAGAAGACGGGGTATATATACATAACGGAATACTGCTCAGCCGTAAGAAGTGATGAAATCCGGCCATTTGTAACAACATGGATGGACCTTGAGGGTATTATGCTGAGTGAAATAAGTCAGAGGGAGAAAGTCAAATACCTATGATCTATCTCACTCTTAAGTAGAAGATAAAAACAATGACAAACAAACACATAGCAACAGAGATTGGACTGGTAGTTACCAGAGGGGAAGAGGGGACGGAGGAGGACGAAAGGGGTGACTAGGCACATGGGTGTGGTGATGGATTGTAATTAGTCTTTGGGTGGTGAACATGATATAATCTACACAGAATGCAAAATATATTACGATGCACACCTGAAAGATATGTTATAATCTAATGTTACTGCAATAAAAAATATAAATATATACATATATATATATAATTTGAAGTCTTTTTAAAAAAATGAGGAAACTAAGAGCAAAAAGTAAAAGGGAATTGGTTAATGTCACCCAACTAGTTACTGTCAATGCAGGGACCAGACCCAGTTCTCTTAATGGAAGATTCAAATTGGTCTATATGAAACTATTTGAAAATAAAATTAACATTGTTTAGTTGAAGTGTTAAGTAAGAGGTTTTCCTAAAGATCTAACAATTTAATATTATACAATTAATTCCCCTATTTTCTAATGCTAAGATGATTTGAAAGCAAGGTTTCACTAGATATAGAATTGATTATAGAATTGATTATATCAAATCAATTGTACTTGGGATAATATCTAACTCAACATCAGCAGAGGAAGTATTCATTTAGTGAACTTGTGATTTAAAATTATTACTGCCTATTTCTATTTATTTTTATGATAAATAAAACCCAGGCAAAGTTATGAATAGCCCAACAAGCAATTCACAAGGCTAACTTTGGCCAATCTATATCAGGACTGGTTAGTCCAGTACAAAACATTAGGCCAAAACGAAGGCCCAAGTATCACACTGCTGCGCCTTGCCCAGGAGGGCCCCAGTAGTCCCAAACAGCTACTGGTTTTTCTTCCTGTCTCAACTTTGTTCAAAACCACTTAGCTACAAAATTGCCATAAGCTTTCCTATGCTGCCACCTACTGGATATGATGAGTATAGTTTTGAATAAAGCTTTTGTCATATTATTCAGTGTGTTTAGCTGTGAAATAGAGAATTCGGGTAATAGCCAGTCGATTTGGACTTAAATATCCAAATATTGTACATTTAAATATTGTTTCCTCAGATGACTAGAGATACCTTAATGTCAACCAAAGCAAACAAACCTATGAGTCTCCATTTTCAAAACACTTCTTCTGTCCTTAGAAATTTATCCTATAAGGTTTAAATCATATGATTCCCTTCTTAAAAATCAGTACCCTACAAGAGGGTAAATACGCTAATATTGTTCAAGTCCTGACGTGAAAGAGAAAGTACCCCTCCCACTCAAAGAACAAGGCACCAATGGAGCGGGAGCCATGATTTAGGATAACTTTCAGGAAACATTGTTTTGAAAATAGAGTCTTATCCCAGGAAATTAGGTCTGGTTTGGCAGTGAGCAGTAAAAGACAGTTGGTACCTTGAGATTTAAGCTGGAGAAAAAGGAGAGGAGGATGCAAAGAAGACAGGAGGCGATAAAAATACAAAGAGCATTTCCTGGGTTCCAGGCACATCCCCAAGAACTTTACGAGCCTTCTCACGTGGTTCTCACAACAAACCTGTGAGGCAGATACTGAACCAACTTTGCAGATGAGGAAATCAGGCTTGGGGGGTTATACTGGCCAAGGCCCCCGGCTGGGAAGGGGTACAACTGATGGCACAGCCCACAGTCTCAACTGCAAAGCTATGCTGCCTGGAAGGTGTAGCCCCAGCAGACCAGGGACAAGCAGAACTGTCAGGAGACAAAGGCAAACGGCACCTGAGTCAACAAGCTGACTTTAGCTTAAGAAACCACAGCCAAGACGAGCCTAAGGAGACACGACAACTACACGTAATGTGATATCCTAGATGGAATTCTGGAACAGAAAATGGACATTAGGTGAAAACTAAATAAATATCAATAAAGTCCGGACTTCAGTTAACAGTAATTTATCAATATTAGTTCATTGATGGTGACAAATGTACCACACTAAGATTTTGTTGTTGTTAAAGCTTGCCTTTTAGAGAATGATTAACACTGTGGAAAACACCTGATTCCTAAGTGTTAGGAGACACATTAGTATAAAATCTGATTTTGAATTTAAGTATATTAATTGCAAACATGAACAGGGAAAGGAAACCATCAAGTGACTTAAATTGCCCAAATCCAGATATTTTGTAATAAGAGGAAACATCATCCATAATATTTCTGCTGAGACTTCTCCACTTCTTTTTCTCCTTTGTTCATAAAGATTCAAACATACACACTCCTCAACTCTATTAACAGTTACGTTACATTAATATAGTTAATCAAGGTGTGCTCACTACGTACTAAGCTCTATATGCCCTATCTTAGCTCCATCCTCATAATCCTCTGGGAGGTCCTGTCCTTTCCATCATACAGGATTGCACCAGGCAGGCCGCCTGCACAGGCCATTCACAGCAGCCCATTCTCAACTGCTGTGCCAAACCACACCTTGTTCCTCTGCCAACGCCAAGACAAGTCCAGAAACCAAACAGGTGAACAACTTAATGCTATTATACAAATGTATTAATAAGGTTGCCATCACTCAATGGACAAAGAAAGTAACTCTGCCAAATTAGCATCTCAAGTCATTATTTAACATGACAGAGTTTATAGGAAAATGAACATGCTCCAAATAAGTTGAGGTTTAGGAGAACAGAAAGATTAAATTCTAACGTTGTCTTCTAACAAAGGCCATTGAAAGACAGAATGAAGCATGTGGAAGACAGAAGGCTAAGTTAATAAGTTGCACTGACTTCGGTTATCAATTGAAGAAACTTGAAAGCAAGCTAGAATTAACCAGGAGCTCACTGCAGAATTCTCAGTCCTAGGGAAAAAACGTATGCTATTTTTATTATAAAAGTAATATGGCAATTTTAGAAGGCATGGACAATGAGAATATAAAGTTAGAATCACCCATAATCCCAACACCTAGAGACAGCGGACCCATGTATTTGAGAAATTGCAAATTTCACCAGGACACGCAAGCCAGGATGTTGGAAGAGGACATTAAAATGTGGGACCCTAAAGCTCAAACTTCATTCACTTTAAGTTAGGTCCATCTATGTCCAGCAATAATTAATACTGTGGGCTCTCGGAGCCAGTCTGCTTGGGTTTGAATCTCGGCAACATCACTTACTAGCCGAATAACCTTGGGCAAGTTGCTTAAGCTTTACTGTGCCTGAGCTTTTATCTGCAAAATGGGGATAATACCAATCTTATATGACAACTGTTTAAATTAGAATATAGTAAAAACTTAGTTATTACGGTCCTGTCTTTTCTAAACACATAGGTATACACGTTCATAAAACTATCTCACTAGTTTCACTCATGAACATTTTTCCATGTTCTTGGGTCTTTAAAACAGACCAAATATTATATGGGATAGATGTGTAACCTAAAGACTCCTCAACTGGACATTTTGGGTGTAGGTTTTAAAAAGGGAGATGTTCACCATCAGGTGGCTTTGCCTGTTGAAAGCACTACCAAGTCACCTTCAATGCCAAAGACAAGTAACATTTTAGGAATAAGCCAACTGGACACAGATTTTTGACAAATCCAAGATGTCGATTAAGAGGGCTTGTCAGGGAAACAAGGGCATAGTGCCTTCATGTGAAATACAATTCAATGCTACCCCCTGGGGTTGTACATGGCTGAGGTCTCAGAGAGAGCAGTGGGGAAGATGTTGGTACTAGATGGAACCTTCTAGAGGCCCGGCCCTTCCCAGACACCTTCAGTCTGTTGTGTCTATTTTAACACGAAACAATGGAGATGTGGGAGAGGGTAATTCCTTTGCCCAAAGTTACTGAGAGGCAGAAGTGTAGGTCAAGACAGGTTTGATAAACTCTACCGCCTATTATACTGACTCCCCACCTACGTGATACCTTTAAGGTTGTCCACTCCTGGTTTCCCTAGTGATTAGCAGTGAGAACGTGGGCCTGTAACCTAACCTCCGCACCTATTTCCTCAGCAAAAGTGAAATCTCTCTGCACCTCCGGGGTTGCAATCACTCCCACACACTAGCTCTTGCATAACCTTCCACGGTGTGGCACACTAAGGCATGTTAGAGTTTGAGAGCATTTTAATAAATATGCTTCTCCGACACGAAGCACAAAGTCTTACAGCTACATTTAGCGGTATAATTTGTATTTCTGAGACCAAAAGCAATCTTTTCACCAGCTCCTAGCAGTAGGAAGGAGGCTTGTTTGGTTTCCTTTCCCCTAAGTCAGTCTTCAAGGTGACTGTACAGATGTCACACACCAAGGTAGAAGTGAAAACGCATCACTCCACCTCCAACTCTAAGCAGTTAGAAGCACCTGAATTGCTATATAGTTTTGGTTTTTGTTTTTTGTTTTGAGGAAAGTTAGCCCTGATCTAACCGCTGCCAATCCTCCTCTTTTTGCTGAGGAAGATCGGCCCTGAGCTAACATTCGTGCCCATCCTCCTCTACTTTATATGTGGGACGCCTACCACAGCATGGCGTGCCAAGCGGTGCCATATCCGCACCTGGGATCTGAACTGGCGAACCCTGGGCTGCCGAAGTGGAACGTGCGCACCTAACCACTGCGCCACCAGGCTGGCCCCTATATTTAGTTTTTTACATCAAAAGGATGTCAACAGTTATCATCACTTTCCTCCTAGCAACCAAAATATCCTTCACTTAGAATTAGAATCAAAAGTGCTATCAGCCTAGAATAATCAGAGCTGCAAATTTTAAGGCAACAGAGATCCAAATCATCTGGACTCCTGGCAGCAGCCAGGATAAAGCTCTTCCGTGAAGACCACAGTAAGAGCAGGAACCATGCGGTTTCTTCCTCACTGTCCTCAATTCCTGTAACTAGAGAGCAACTGTTATATCCAAGTATCAACTGTTGAGAATAAATGTCATTTAATATTTAATGCAAGCCTATAAATTACATTAGTGTATCCTTATCTATAAAATAGTAAGACTTAACCACAAATGGCAAAGACATTTGTTTAAAAAACACTAATTTCTGGGAAACAAGAAATTGCTTAAAAAAAACAAAACCTACATTGATTGGAGTATGCCAAGTGGACACAGGAGCGAAGCGAAATAGCTCTCAACAGCCTACGCTGGGACAATCTGAGCAACAAGATGTAGTAATGAACTATAACCTAGAGTACAAAACAAATATCCGTGAGATCATACTGACATAAATGATTGAATAGGGGAGAACTCCAAATAATTTAGATAGTCTACCCTCAAGAACATAATACAACTCCCTACTCCTGAAGTGTGGGCTGTGCATAGAGACTTCCTTCTAAAGAGCATAGTATGGAGGCAGGCAGGGGTGGACAAAGTAACTTTACAGTGGAGAAACTTGACAAAGGCCACCTCAGCCAGGTGATCAAGGTCAGTATCAACAGCGATAAATCATGTTGATAGTATGTACCCTTTATATGATGTGACGAAAATGGCACCTTACCTCTGTGGTCTTCCTCCCCCAAAACTCATAACCCTAGTCTATGAGAAAAACAGACAAATCCCAAGAGGGGCATCCTACAAAATACTTGACCAGTTCTCCTCAAAACTGTCAAGTCAACAAAAACAAGGAAAGTCTGAGAAATCTAAACATAGAAAGGCTAGATGTAACATTGTGTCCTGGATCAGAAAAAGGACATTAGGTAAAAACTTAAGGGAATCTGAATAAACTATCAACTTGATAGTAATATCACTATTGGCTCATCAATGATAACAAATGTATCATACCCAGTGTAAGACGTTAATAGGGGAAATGGATGAGGAGTATATGGGAACTCTGTAACATCTTCTATTTTCTGTGAATCCAAAATTGTTTTGAGAAATAAAGTCTATTTAAAATTTTTTTTTAAAACCTACACTACACACAATAATATAAATGTATAGAAAAATGTCTAGAGACACAGTGAACCAACGATATTGGTAATTTTCTAACCTGTGCTATGAGTTGCTTACATGGAAAACAAATATATAGTACTATAAAAATAAGATTTATTGTGGGGGAAGTAAAAGAAAAAATAAAAACCAGTTTAGGCTTATTTCTTATCAGCAGAAAAGTTTTATTCCTTTTAAGGACAAACAATTAAACCACATCCAAGGCCTTAACTTACAGACACAAACCAAAGTAGCCATTTAAAGCATTAGATATTGAGATACAAGACATACACTGGGGGAAATGCTTCGCCACCTGAAGCTTACACCAAACTTTGCTCGATCGACAGCTGAGCTCTGCTAGTGCTTGGGTGTGGCAGAGGGGAGGAGCAGGCCTGCAGAACCAAAGGAGAACAGCTGTGTTCTACAAGTAGGGAAGCATCTTAGACTGCATCGGTCAGGATATATTTCACGTTGAAGGGGAGAGAGGAAAAAAGCCAAGTCCCTCTTACAGGGCATTAGGCTGCCTTGCAGAGCGCCACAGCAGAAAAGCGGACTTCGCCTTGCTCACGCTCAGTGAATTCTCTGCAGACCTTGGCGGCGTCCTGAAAGGAGGAATGTCATTAATATGCAAACAGCAACAGCTCAAAATGAAAGTTTCAAAGGGCAAGTACCAGGAAGGCCTATTAATGCTCTGATCAACTTCGAACCTCCCGTTAAACTTGGAAACCAGGGCTGGCTTAGGGCAAGAGAAAAACTTCCAGGTGATGGAAAAGACGGGGCCCTGCACCAGAGATCTGACTTCAGGAGCTCTGGCTCCTTCATTCCTTCCACCAACTGCTCTGAGCTTCTCCCACCTTGTGCCTGGTTTTGATGGGATAACTTCACCACCATTAGTGCTCTTTTCCTCAAATCAAAACAAGATAGAAAACTGATCTCTTTCCCATAAAGCGGCATAAGAGAAAAGTTATCCTAACTCAGAAATTCCCAGAGTAG
Organism: Equus caballus; assembly: GCF_041296265.1. Classification (NCBI taxonomy): domain Eukaryota; kingdom Metazoa; phylum Chordata; class Mammalia; order Perissodactyla; family Equidae; genus Equus; species Equus caballus. Next base: position 92,305,532 of record NC_091686.1, read on the forward strand.
AAACAAATTTCTTTGAAGCAAACATTTCATGAAACAGCCTTAAAGTTTAAACACCTGGTATTCTAGGTACAAAGTGAAGGATTCTTAGATTTATGGCATAGTGACATGTATTACTAATGCTAAGACCTAGATTGCAAAGATTGGTAACAGAAAATCGATTCTAATGTTAATTTATTTACCAAACTCTAGGGTTTAAATGCCTTGGATCATAAATATCAATCACTCTGCTCGATTTGTAAAAAGTCCAGTGGAAAGATAGCTCCACAAACCATATTAGATATAAGACCTTTAAGAGGATAAGGAATACTCTAAGACACAGAACAGTCATGGAACATCAGCCCCCAAGGACTAGAAACCACCACCTCCATGAGTTTGACCCTTAAAAAGCATCAACCACGTGAGAGTTTCGTTTCTGCTTTAGAACCACCTGTAAAAACTAAGTGATGTAGATTGACATCTACCTTTTATTCTCTATCAAAATTTTTCATATATTGATACTCCAGACACTCTTTCCTGAAATTGACTTTCCTGTAGGATCCACAGTGTTAATTAACACTAAGGGTGTGTCTCTAAAGAGAAAAGCCATCTCCTACACAATGAGCAGTGACCAAATTCATTCCAATTTAGGATACTTGGGTTAAGTATTTTCTCACAAGTTTAATAATTCAGTGTACAGTTTAGACACCCTAAAACATCTTTAACCATATAGAGCCAGTCTTACTGAGGATAAGAAATTTCACTAATTACGATGCTGGTTTATATTCATTTTTTATTTTTTTAAATATTGGCACCTGAGCTAACAACTGTTGCCAATCTTTTTTTTTCTGCCTTTTCTCCCCAAATCCCTCCAGTACATAGTTGTATATTTTAGTTGTGGGTCCTTCTAGTTGTGGTATGTGGGATGCCGCCTCAGCGTGGCCTAATGAGCAGTGCCATGTCCGTGCCGAGGATTGGAACCGGCGAAAGCCCTGGGCCGCTGAAGTGGACCACATGAACTTAACCACTTGGCCCCGGGCTGGCCCCTATCTTCAATTAATTTTAAATGAGATTCTAATTGGAGAAGTTAGTTTTTATTTATTTTGTCTTTTTCGGAGGGGGAGGTTGGCCCTGAGCTAACATCTGTGCCAATCTTCCTCTATTTTGTATGTGGGATGCTGCTACAACATGGCTTGATAAACAGTGCATAGGTCCACACCCAGGATACGAACCCTCGAACCCCAGGCCTCCAAAGTGGAGTGTGTGAACTTAAGCACTATCCCACCGGGCCAGCCCCCTATTTATTTTTTTAAACAAAAGTTCTGCCTTCCCCATACCAAATAAATTCTACTGAAGTAACAGTTTTAGATATCCTATGTGGGACACATTTTATGGTGTTAGGGTTAGAAATGAGTTAGGATGTCCCTCAGGAGCTTTATTAGAAGGACCAGTCTCCCCCAAATGGGTCATGATCAGAAATTCTGCCAGTGTTCTTATTCTCTCCCATAAGTAAATTCTGACTCATGCAACGCCCCCCAGCTCCTGTTTCTCTAGATTTCTCATTCCATGTTACTACTCCCACACATCCCTTGTACATCCAAGATTTAGCTCTAACTGATCTCAGGTGTATATGACAGCAAACTAGAGAAAGTGACCCTCCCTCCTACAGTGGCATAATCTGGCCCACTAGCACCTTGCAGTCATCAGGTCCATTATATAGACAGCTAGTACTGTACAGTAACTAAGATGGTCTCAATTTGAACCATGGTTCTGCTATTTACGTCACTGACCTAGGGCATCACTTAATCTCTACACCTCAGTTTCTTCATCTGTAAAATGTGAATAATAACACCGACCTCACAGCCTCATTAAAAGGATTCTATAAAAGATATAAGTCACCTAGAATAGCATCTAGCACAGAGGTCAGCAAACTGCAGCCTGGGGGCCAAACCCAGCCTGCAGCCTGTTTTTGTGAATGAAGTTTGAGTGGCACACAGCCACACCCACTGATGTAGACATTGTCTACGGGCTGCCGTGGAGCGGTAACAGTAGAATTGAATACTTGGAATAGGGCCATATGCCACACAAAGCCTGAAATATTTTCTACCTGTCTCTTTACAGAAAAAGTTTGCGAACCCCTGGTCTGCACACAGCAGGCACTCAAAAGATTAGCCGTTGCTACTACAAATGAAGTAGTTATGCCTTAACAGCATGTTTTATTTTATCACAGTTAAGGAACTTTCCTTTATAACAGAGCATTGATTCAATCTGAGAGCCTCATTTTTAGGGTGAAGAGGCGTAGGCTAGTGAACTCTTGTACAGAACTACGAGGTTTCTGTAGTCCCTTGTCCCAGGATGGTTACACAGTGATCCTGCATCTTAAAGTTCTTGTCAGGCATGTTTTGAATCTGCTTCTCCCATCCTGTAAGAGTAGACTATGTGGGAAGAAAAACTCCTGAAGTTAACTGCCTAACCAGAATCCACGGTACACCACCTACAGGCCTGACCCAAATCCAGCACCTGAGGGATTAGAAAGGCTCAGGTTGCTGCTCCTCCAGTCATTACCCACGATGTAATTTGACAAGAGGACAACGGTCACCTTAATCCCACAAGGAAGGAAAGCAATGGCTTTCAGGCTAATTCCAACCATGGGCTAACGACAGCACACAATACAGATTAGTCAGGGCTGCTCCAAAGGATCCTATTTAAAACCATTTGCTACAAAATAAGGTAGAGAGAATTACCAAATGATCTTTAAGCCCTAAAGACTGCTATTAACCCAGATGATTGGTGTTGGCAGTACTGAAAAGGTGTGAGCACCTCAGAATAGACAATTTGGCTAAAGAAACACGGGCCCTAGTGGAGAGATTCCAAAGATTACCTGCAGCAGCAGGTCCTCTGAACTGGTGCCATGGTTCACCGGGAAAGGCATCCGCCCATCTGTAACAAGAAGCCAGGCAAGTCAATCTTCTCTGCACGTGTTCTGGCTGCTGTGCTTGCCCAACTGAAAGGGGAGTTCTAGATCCTTCCAAATACCACTGCCATGCTCACTCCCAGAAAGGGAAGCCTGATTATAACAAGCTGAAAATGAGGTTTAAGTGTTCCTAGAAATCCATCCCAGGCAATTCTTATCTACAATCAACAAGACCACACAAGCCCAATCTCGCTACCCTAATAGAGCGCCTGTGCCCAACTCTTGGGAAGGACCAGAGCAGAAGTCAGATGCAGTCTCTGACATACAGGAAAGGTGGAAACAGGAAGGGGTCCTTGAGGTTGCATCTGCCCCTCAATGACTGCCAACTGGCCCCAAATCTCCTTGGCTCTTGTTTGCCCATAGGTAGTGTCTTGACCTGAAACAACATGGCTGCAAGTCCTTCTCCATCAATACAAAGGGGATGACTCTTACAAGATGGACAAGTTTTCTTGTTGCCACATACCAGTTAATAGAAATTACCCCAATATGTCCCAATTCTTTTTAAACAAAGTCATATTGAGGCACTGATCTTTTTCCAAAAGCATTCCTTGTCTGAAAAGGATGATACTAGGCACCCAATGCTGGTAATGCTGTGGTGGAAGATGGGAAGAGAAAATATGAACTCGTACGCCTTGAACTGGCACTGATCTATTCTATTTACTGGTTTGTGACTAAAGCATTCATTCAGCAGGTCAGTTGCCTCAAGGGAGTGCTCTGGGTACGATAAAGGGTTAAGCGGCCTCATGAGAACAGCTTGTTGTTCTGGCTTCATAAAGATAGACAGCACCACAAGGTTATATACCAATTCTGTAAGAGGAATTAATCATGAAAAGAATGCACGAAACTATATTAGATTCCAAAAACGGAGTCAAACATACCAAGTTCATAGAGGTGGCCATCCACGTTGTTAAACAGAATAAAATGAAAGTTCACTTTGTCATCTACCTGAAGAGAGTCAAGAAATATTTTTGAAAATGAGTATTCTTTATTGTACTATACTGTGTTTTTAAATTTTTCTTCAGCTTTGAGATGTGACATATAACATTATGTAAGTTTAAGGTGTGTAACATGTTGATTTGATACATATATTTTGCAATGATTATTTTATAAGCAGAATTTAATTCACTGAAAATGAATTCTCTCATTATTTAAGTGTAATATCCTTGAACCGGAATTGCTTATGTGTTATTTTACATTATTAGAGCTAATATTTATGTATTTCCTATATACTAGGCCCTATTCTAAGCCCATTAAGGTAGAAACACTGTAACTATCATAATTCTATTACTTATTTTTATTAAGGAGGAAATTAAGGCTCAGGGAGGATAAACATGTCACCAGAGGTCAGGACTAGAAAGTGGCAGAGCCAGTTAGAGTTATAAAGGCACCATCACTGACCTACACCTAATTAACACTTGACTTGAAGGCTCTGCTCAGATTAACGGTATACTAAACCTTCTAGAAACTGTCAGTCCTTGCTAGTACATCTGACTATCTCCAAAAGTCTGTGAGAAGAGCATTTGAAATGCTCAATTACTAGCGGGAGTGTTACTCACTCTATTAGACTCATTTGGATCCAAACAAAATACTATCAGTTTGAATTTACTCAAGACTACGTCAACTGCCAATTGCATTTCTGAAGAGCATTATTCAGACATAATTTTCTGGTGTCATTTGGCTGTGGGTGAAAACACTTGCTGTGTTCCCGTAAAGAGGTTCTTGCACATACTTCAGGGGAAACACAGGTGGCAGCTAAGCAGCCTGGCTCTGATTTGTGTTTGTATTTACCCGACATTGGCCTTCCTGTGCCACAGCATCATGGGCTGCCTGAATGGCCTGCAGAAAAGAGAGAAGAATTAGCACAAAACCCCCCAGAGTTACTGAAAAGTGATGTTCTGGAAGTTCTCTTCCTACCTCATTCTTTTCAAAGCATTTGGCTCTGTCTTCAGGGGATAACTTCTCCGTTTCAGAAAGAAATTGTTTCAGGACCGATCCATCCTCTTAAAAAAAAATGCCCACATTAGTACAGATAAGGTAATGCGAATGGGTGCACACCGATTGCTGACTTCAGCTGTTGCACAGCACGTCGTGTTTAGAGACCTGAATCTTTACTATGGCCTCCAACATGTGGATGAGCTGTCCCCTCTTCCCCAGCCTCTTTTTTCAATCACTTCCCTCTTACTGCATTCAAGCCAGAGAACTCTGTTGCTCCAGTGTGCCAAGTCTTTTCTTGCATCTCCTCCCTGCCACCCTGGCCCTTTCACCTCCCACCTCACACTCATCTCTCAAATCTATCACCTTTGTTACACAGCATTTATCCATGTGTAACAAGTATTTGTGAGATTTTTAGTGCCATAAAGGCAGGAACTGCCTTGTCTATCACTCTTATCTACAGCACCTCACATGCACAATTAATGTTTATTGCATACATGATGCAACAATAACATTCTAATCTAGCAATAGTTCTCAAACCAAGATTTTTTATATCAGGACAGAAAAAGCAATCCTGTAATATGGTTATCCAGATAGATATTAGCCTAAGGATCTTAAATAGAAATGTAAAGAGCCTAATAGTTTGGCCTAGAGACAACCACCAGCTGACAGGTGGTATAAGCACTTTGTTGTTGCTCAATGCAGGTGAGTCTAGATGCTGAACACACAGCTAGAGCAAGAGTGACATCTTTCAAAAGGCCTTATTTGAACTTTCAGCTCTAAACTTAAATAACAAACTTGCTAAATGAAGACCATTCAAAATTAGGAAGTGATAGGAAATCTCTTAACTTTATGAGGAGGGCTGTAGCTCATATAAAGTCTTTGGCATGTTGTGACCATTGTTACAAGAGTTACTATTCTGTTGGCCTCAGGAGAACAGTATTCTAGATAAAGTGAAGCTTATGGCAGAAGAAAGAGAAAGGATCAAGTCACAACTTTTTAATATGGCTCAGTCAATATTTGAAAAAGCAACTTCTAGAAGATCTGGATCTTCATGGTCAGACAAGTTAATTTTTTTAATTTCAAAAGTATACCAGGAGTAGAGTCTTGGCCACACTTCCCTTATTTAAACAAACAAACAAAAAGTATGTGACCTGCTACAAGCAATGGCATGAACTATTAGCTGAAGGTATTCAATTCTTAGCCATCTCTGTCTGTCATCTACATCAGGGCTTGGCAAACTACTACCACCTCTTTTTGTAAATAAAGCTTCATTGGAACACGGCCACATCCATTGGTTTACATCTTGTCTATGGCTGCCTTTGCACTACAAGGGCAGAAACCATATAGCCCTCAAAGCCTAAAAAATGTACTCTCTGGCCTTTTAAGAGAGTTTGCTGACCCTTGGCCTAAATCATATATAATGCCATGTATTTTAACATATTTTAGTGCTGTCAATTGCGCTTTTGACAAGCTTAAGAGCTGAAATTCACTTCTGCTATATCCTCCACAGCATCCACTGGACGTGAGCTAAAACCCCTGATCTGACTTGTTCACAACTTATGGAGAGAGGCAGCCCAAAAGTGTGTCTCATTCACTCTTCCTCTCCAGTGGAAGAAGCCAAACCATGCTTCTTGAAGAATTAGCTTCTATCCCTCAAAAGAGAGAATCAATAAGAATTCACCCACTGATTAAGTTTGGAGAGGTTTCCAAAAAAATTAAGGCAATGATTTTGCTGAATAGACCCTTGGGGGTTTTGGAAAGAGTTATGGTTAACTAGGGGTCAGCTAGAGGATGACTGTCCTCGAAACCCACACCTACCAAACTCCAGTTTGTCCTGGTTATTGGCCACGGCGTGGATAAGTCCGATGGTACCGCAGGAGTTCCCAATGGTCTGCTTCATGAAGTACACCTTAGGACTGACTTCTTGTCCCTTCAGTTCTTCAATCTGTTTTTTCCTGAAGTTCTCATGCTGTGAATGTAAAAAACATTTTCAAATCTCAAAACGAAAATGCAAAGAACTAGCAGATGGCAGCACAGTGAGTTCTACCACCTAAATGGAAACACAGTGGGATGTGCAACCAGGAGCCTTGCTTCGAGACGCTGGCCAGCGCCCAGAGAATGGCCTGTCTTGCTCCCACACCCACACAGGCCCATGGGGTTCCGAGAGGTTCTGCGACTCCACCCGCTGATGCTGCAGTGCAGTCACGGCCTTGGATACTGCCCAAGGCTTTGTCGAGACACCATGGCAACCTTTTCACTTGAATCAGATGGGGTCCTGAAGTCAGAAAAACAGACAAGCTCATGATTTTCTTCCTTTAACACCAAGGACGACTGTATTTCGTGTAGGCATTCCAATCAAGCTTTAGTCAATTTAACGCCCAACGAGAACGTCAGCCACTTTATATCACACTATTTTTTAAAATTCTACTTCTATTCCATCCAAGCATACTTCTCTTCAAAAACAAAGACAAAATGAGCCTCAACTGTTGGAAGAAACAATTTAAAGAAATTATTTCCTCACCCCTTTTAGGAAGGAAAGGCAACTGGTCGAGAGTGCTGAGCTGTGACTTCCCAAAATCATCTCATCCTACAAGAGGAACATGTGACACTTGTTTCTCCTTGCCAACTATTCAATGAGGAGAGATCAGCAATTTGCGGTAAATGAATGAGACTAGCGATAGTTTTCCTCAAAGCATCCACAGCTCTCTGTACAGCAAGTTAATGGGCTTGTCTGGACCTTTCATTAATGAGTTTTAAAGACCTTAAAGATATAACTTCTCAGTTAAAAACAGGGTGTTAATGCTACAGAAACAATAGTTTCCCATAACCAGCATAATTCAAACAGAACACCAGAAGTATATTTCCAATTCTAGTAGCCTTGCATCACTGTAAATGTAATTGAAGTTTAAGCCTTGTCTGTGGTACCATCACAGGAATAAGATCTCTTATCCCACAATCAACTTAAACTCCAACTAGTAGGAACTTCCAGCATCATGTATCTACGAGATCCCTGGATTGAGCTACTCACTGACTGTTAAGGATTTTCACTTTTATAGGTTAAGTTTTTTAAAAATGGGAAAGTACCATCCTTAAGAATTGTATTCTTGCTCATCGACATTCTATAAATATTTCACTATCACTTAAAATTACCTTTTTAGAAGTGGTCCATTTAGGATTTCACAATATTCTCCTAGGTAAAATTAGATGCTTTCTAAATTAACACTAGTTTCTTTGGAAGTCCATCTATATAAACCACAACTTTTCTTTCAATGTGCTTCAGTGTTTCGTCCAATAGGTGTTCTGTGTCACAGAATAGGTGCTCCATAAATCTGGAAGAATGAACTGGAGCTAAAGGACCAAGTCTCGAGCTCTTTCAAACATAAAACGTTCAACCCAGAACGATCTCTAACAAGAGCTGCTTGATCCAGCAAAAGGAGACCAGTGGGCTTTTGAAAAGCAAAACACGCTGCACCACTGCCTCCCAGAGGCCTTGCCTCTGAGCGCTGCTCAAAACCTCCGAGTCATCATGGTTCCCCTACTAAGAAAGCTCGGTGAGGCTCAAATGAGAGAGAGGCGACTGTGTTTGATTTGGTAAAAGCGAAGCTAATTTGACTTGCAATTATTTGGCAGCTCTGTTTTAACTTAACTAAAGGCTTTGGCAATAAAAGACACGTCAGTGGGATTATTCTAATAGCTTTAATAAGTATTTTTTAACCCACAATACTTAGCCTATTTACTAGGAGGAACACCTAGAACTTCGCATAGGGTTTAATTTATGCTGAGGATGCTTCTAGAATACCTAGCCCTAGGACGGTGCTTCATTCAGTCAAGCTCACTCTGCATTCGGATTGATGCCCCAAATGTAAACATCCGAAGTTTTGCTAAAGCAAATTTCAAACACTCCCAATCAGGGGTCAAGTGACAGCAATAGGAGATAGACAATGCCATGCTAATTAGTGGGATTCCATACATCGCAAGGCAACAATTATCGCAGCTACCTTTTTATATCTGATGCTCAGTCTTTGAGGTACATATATCCATGCATACTTGTAGGAAGAAGACCATCTAAAGGGAAATGAAAAGGTGTTTCCAAGACTGCTCTATCTAATGCCCACCTATTTCATGTAGCTACAAGGTCAGAGAGGAAAGAGGGTAAGAGGTGGAAGGAGGTTCCCACACAAGAACCAAACACAGATGATTAAGCTTTTTAAAACGGCACATTGGAGAGGCTAAAACCAAGTGTGCTTGTTGCAGGGAGTGGAAGGATAGGAAGAATCCCGAGTCCACGGGAGACCCAAGCAGTGGAGGTGGAGAATTAAAGAACCTATTGTTTTCCTGTGGTTTAGGCGAGCCCGTCCCCCTCCGTTTTACAGCAAGGTGGGAGCCTGAGAACCAAACAATAAACAGACAGGTCACAACACTTAAAGGGAAACAACCAGCCATTCCTCGGGATAGAAGGCTCAGAAAAGCCTAGGTTCAAGCGAATTCATGAGTAGGATGAATTATTTCCCTGGACTTGGGATGACGGAACTGAGATGCCTCTTCTCTTTCAAATTTAAGGCAATGCTGGATGGATGAGCAAAGAGGCAATAAGCGCTATTACAAGAGGAGCCCCAGTGAGTAGGTACCACTAAGATGCGGGCTCCTCCCTCCATCCCCCAGAGTTTTGCCAGATCTGGGCGCCAGGCCAGGAAGGAAGGGGAGCTGGGAGCCTACACTATCCTCAATGCCTCTCTCCGGTTTAGGGGCAGCGCGCACCCCGAGCCCCCTACCTGGGCCGTGAGGGGAAACAGCAGCAGCAAGGCGCAGGCAGGCGCTGGCACCGAGCCCAGAGTCTCCTCCTCCAGCCCCAGCACGTCCACGAAGCGCCACTGGCCGGCGACCCCCAGCCTGGCCAGCACCTGCGGAAGAGACAAGTAGGCCAGGCGCGCGGAGACAGGCAAGTCGGGGCACCTGCCGGGGGGCGGGGTCGGCTCGGCCCCCTCCGTGCCCTCACCCCAGCCTGGGAGGAGTCCCCGCCCCGCCCCCACCCCTGCCGGCGCAATGACACAGCACAAAGCGCGGCCCACACGTGGCTCCCGCGAAGCCCGGGCACCGGAGTCCGCGCTGCCCGCGCCACGCCCTCCGGAGCTCGGCCCTGCGCTCGCATCTGGGCGCGGCCTCCTCCACCCCACCCCCGACAGGTTTCGCAGAGTCACCCGCAGACCCCGAGGCAGGGGCAGAGGGAGGGCGCCCCGATCGCGCCCCGGCCGGGCGGCCACTGGAGCGCGCAGGGCGCCGCGCGGTCCTTGCGAAGCAACCAGAGCCGGTGGGCGCCTCCGCCTCGGCGCTCCCGGGGGAGGGGGACAGAGGCAGCGCGAGACGCCACTCACTTTGTTCAGCATCTGAAAGGCAAATAAAAGAAAAAATGCAAAAATAAAACCAGTCAGCGACAAGGCAACCTGGCGAGGGCTGTCCCTCAGCCCTGCGCTCCCCGGGCAACGGTGCACCTGACGCTCACCTCGGGGTTAATCTCCATCGGTTTGAGCTGCATCTTCGCGAAGAGCGAGAAGGAGGAGAAGCCAGGGAGTAGGAAAAACAGCAAGCGGAGCCGCCCAGGCTGCCGCTATAAAGCGCCGGCCTGACGCACTGTGGGTGCCTGCGCAGGGGGAGCAGGGGCACAACCAAGCGAGGGGGAAACGGTCAGTCGCAGGCAAATGGGCACGAATCCCCCCGTGCGCCGCGCGGAGTGGTACGGTCAGGCCCACGAACCTTGCAGTCTCACTTGCGGGTGAGATAATCTTGTGGTTGTGGAGATGGGTTTTATTGGTGGGTGTTGCTGGAGTGTATGGAGCTGTCCTTTTTGATGGAGTCTAATTTTTTGCGAAGTTTCTGGAAACCCACCCTTTCTACCATCCCAGTTATCCGAAACCTCAGGGTTTCTGAAACGTTAAGAAAAAGCTTCAACTCAACAGGTATATATTTAATATGAATATAAATATGTCTCCCAAATCTCGCAGCAGTTTGCGTTTGACCTTAGACAATTCATCCTCCATGTTAAATCAAACCGGTACTGAGGTTCTTTTTGAACTGCCTAGAATAAAACATAGTCTGGAATATAGCAGCTACTGCGTTAGGAATGCTGATGTAATGTGAGTCCCCGGAAAGAACTGGTTGGTCATGGGGAAGCTGTAGAAACCTGGGGGAGGTGACCGTAACACAACATACAGAGAAGGCAGGCGGTGGAGACTTTAGGACACAGATCCGGGGAAAAGACAGGCACCATTTCGAGATGAGAGGATGTAAAAGGAAAAGGGTTTCTAAAAGAACGGGAGGTTTTGAAAAATAAAATTATGTGTTCACAATAGAACACCAGTGAAGAAAGGAAGGGCAACTGAAGAAACCATTTCTAAAAAAATCGTCTCTAATGATCTCAGGTGGGGTTTCTTTTTCCCACTGGCATATTCCAAAGATGGAGAGAAAAAGCATATGCCGAAGAATGAATAAAATGTCTAAGAATAGTGCCAGGGAAGCTAAATCTTACAATGAAGTGGGACTTGCAGAAATACAAGGGAAGCAAGAAAGCTGGGTATTTTAAAACCTACGTTCAGAACAAAATAATGATGGTGGTGAAAGACTAGACCTACTGTTTACGGAGTCCAAGGTTCGTAGGTGACAGAGAGACGGGAGGGAATCTACATTGTTTGAGCTATTACCTCTACAGTGGATCAGTGGAACAGATCCTTTGCATGTCATCTCATTTAATCCTTAGAGTATGCAATGAAGAAACTCCTATCAGTGCGGTTTTACAGATCAGAAGCCAAGGCTTAGAGAGGTTAACTCACTTATGATCACAATAGAAAAGTAAAACAGATGTAAACTCTGGCAAATTGGGCTCTAGAAGCCATTCTGTATCCAAGTTTTCACTAAATTCTACTTCTGTTTTCTTCCCACTTTTACCATCAGAAAAATCACCTTCACATAGAAAATGAGAGAGGAAAAACATTAATAAGAATAATTTAATGGATGAATTTTTTATGTAAATTATGCCTCAATAAAACATTATGCCTTTAAAAAAAGATAACAACTTGAGAGTAAAGGCAGGTGAATAGCTAGGACAAAAACACCCGGCTGTGTTGAATAAGTTCTTGCCTTTAGCCAGAGACAAAGTACATCCCAATTTACTTCATGTATTCAGCAAAGACTGATGAAGTACTGATGAAGTATGTGCTGGGTGCTGAGCTTGGAATCGAGGGGTACAAAGGTGAACACAATTAGTGTGGAAACTTCCCTCATGAAGCTGTATCAGTAATAAGAGTGGTGTGAAAGGGAGCAGAGCTCAGAAGCACCTGACCTAGCGTAGGGATCAGGAATGCTTCCGCAAGGAAGTGACCTTTGAGATAAGGGCTGGTGGACAGGGAGAAGCTAGCACGTGACAGTTATTACCAAAATAAACAGTAAAAGTGGTCATGAAAACACTATGAGAAATCTTTGTTAAAGGCGTTCGTTCATGCACTCAACAGATATAGGTACTGAGGGCCTGCTGTGTGCCAGGAAGCATCAGACCAACGAATAAAACAACTCCCTGCTTTCAAGGAGATGCCAGAGACTGGACATGAACAAACCTTATCCTGATCTTTAAAAAACAGGCAGGGGGTATGTATTGCTGAAACTGCAAGCGAGGAGATTTGATGTCAGTCATTAGCCAGATTCTAGGACTCCTAATTTGTGAATTCAGAAAAAATAGAATGGTTGCGTTTAGAACAAGTTATGCCAGCCAGCACTTATCTTCTTTTCTTTTGGAGTTACCAGCTATCCAGTGGTATCCAGTGGTAACACTTCTCATTGCATTCTTCATGCTGCCTGGGTTGGCATCCATTGATATTATAGTTGAGGTGGTTTTGTAGCTTAAGTTATTCCATCTTTTAAAAAAAGGGCTGCTGAATGGAGTAATCTCAACGTGCAGCCACCTGGCAATGGTTTTAACCCCATCTTGTGCAGTTTTCTTAGAGCAGATAGACAGACAGCGCGTGCATGCAAGCAAGAATAAGCCATCCAAATGGGCAGAATTATGAGACTTAGAAAAATGAGTTAAAAATAAAGTGATGACATTTAATAGAGATTTTGGTGATGACTGTACACTTCTGTGAATGGACCAAAAAACTTTAAATGGGTTAATGTATCTCAATATAGCTGTTAAAAATTTAATAGGGATCTGTGGGAAGCTCTGCACATCAATTATCTAGTACAGTTGATCTTTATATTCACTTTACTCTTGTTTTTTTTTGAGGAAGATTAGCCCTGAGCTAACTACTGCAAGTCCTCCCCTTTTTGCTGAGGAAGACTGGCACTGAACTAACATCCATGCCCATCTTCCTCTACTTTATATGTGGGACGCCTACCACAGCATGGCGTGCCAAGCAGTGCCCCGTCCATACCTGGGATCCAAACCAGCGAACCCTGGGCCGCTGAGAAGTGGAACATGTGAACTTAACCACTGTGCCACCAGGCTGGCCCCTCACTTTACTCTTGATTCTATGGTTACAAAAGTATGTAATAATATGGAAAAATATCAAGCAAAAAATGTCACAACATTTTGAGTATAACCATTTAAAAATGAATACACAAACAAAAATCAGAAGGAAAAGCACTTTTAAAAATCAATTAAACAGGCAAGATAAACATGGAATAGACTTGTTATAGGTGGAGAAACTAAATGAATGAATGAATAAGTTGTCTTTCATAAATAAAGATGCTATTTCCGATTCACCAGCAGTAGGCTTTTTTTCTTTTTTTATCATAAGTGTTATTTGTCTAGCAATAATGAAGATTTGGGACGGACCCTTTAAGAATTCCCTTCTTATGAGGTTGATAACTAATAAGACAGAGATTCAAATGTCTTTGGCAGATCCATTCCACCGTGTTATGGAATCAACCCTGAAGGCTCAGCCCCACGTTTAGTCCTCCTGCACTCCCAGTGGTTTTGTAAGAGCCTAATTCCCTGTACTAAATCCCTTTCTACTTAAAGTACCTTGAGTGGTTTGGGACTCCTGTGTTGGTACACTGCATGCATATCAATAGTGGTACATGTGATGATTTTAGGTGAATCACAAACATGTAATAGTTATTTGTTTTAATGTACATCATAAAAGCTGTAAGTTCTTGTACATGTATATAATTAGAACATCAAGACTGTGATTTCACAGATGTTAGATCTTTGGGTAAGTCTAACATATACTAAGTAAACAGTATTATTAGTCTATCAGGAGATTGCAAAAATTGTAGGCGTTATTCACAAATCTTGAAGATAAGAAAACTCTGCTGTAATGACAAAAGACTCTTACTAGTTGAAGGGGTATACAGTGTACTTATGAAGTGAGGGTACTGAAACACTGAAGCAATGCTCCCCAAATATTTTGAGCAGTGGGTATTTCTGCCTGAAGTCAGAAGATACCCAAGGGAGGAGATGAGGAAGAAAAGAACTCTAGCTTTTTTTTCCTCCTAGGTAATTTTATTGGGATTATAATGGTTTATAACATTATATAATTTCAGGTGTACATTATTGTTTATCAATTCCTGAATACACTTCATTGTGTTCACCCACAGTAGTCTAATTTTTATCTGTCACCATACATATGTGCCCCTTTGTCCCTTTTGCCCACCCCCTAGCCCCCTTCCCCTCTGGTAACCACTAATCTGCTCTCTTTATCCATGTACTTGTTATCTTCCACATATGAGTGAAATCACACAGTATTTGTCTTTCTCAGTCTGGCTTATTTCACTTAACATCACACCCTCCAGGTCCATCCATGTTGTTGCAAATGGGACCATTTTGTCTTTTTTTATGGCTGAGTAGTGTTCCATTGTATATATATATATATACCACATCTTTTTTATCCATTCATCTGTAGAAGGGCACTTGGGTTGTTTCCACATCCTGGCTATTGTGAATGGTGCTGCAATGAACATAGGGGTGCATAAATCTCTTTGGATTATTGATTTCAAGTTCTGTGGATAAATACCCAGTAGTGGGATGGCTGGGTCATATGGTATTTCTGTTTTTAGTTTTTTGAGAAATCTCCGTACTGTTTTCCATAGTGGCTGCACCAGTTTGCACTCCCACCACTAGCTTTTTTGTTATACAAAGGACATTGTATCCATTGTCCCCATTGAATCCTCATACTAATCCTCTGATAGCTGTGTTTCTACCTCGGTTTTGCAGATAAGTAAACTGAGGCCTCAGAGAGGCTGTTTAACTTGCTAAAGGTCACACAGCTACTAAGTCCAAGTTTGGATTTCAACCCAACTTCATTTGATTTCAAAACTTGTGCATGTTCAACACTCCTGCCTGCTTCCATCTAAGGCCCAGCCCTGCAGCCTTAGTCATTACCACTAGAAATAAGTGTTAAGCTCAGCCACTGAGAGGAAAGAACTTAAATGATTTCCACAATGTCCAGGGCCAGAGCAGGTTGCCCAACTCTCTGATAGGCATGGCTCATTTTGAAGTCTAAGAGTCTAGTCTGAATTTATAATTAGTGCATTAATTATTGACACAGTGCTTCCTCAACATTTTTGAACTTACTTGGCAATTCTTTTGTCGATAATGTTTCCTCAGAGATAATTCTGACACCCAGATATTTTAAAATTAAAAATAACACAATAATGGGGGCCGGCCCCGTGGCTGAGTGGTTGAGATCACATGCTCTGCTTCAGTGGCCTCGGGTTTTGCTGGTTTGGATCCTGGGCGCGGACATGGCACCGCTCATCAGGCCATGTTGAGGCAGCGTCCCACATACCACAACTAGAAGGACCGACAACTAAAATATACAACTATGTACTGGGGGGATTTGGGGAGAAAAAGCAATAAAAAAACAGTTCATTAGCTGGTTAGTCAGAAGTATCTCTGAAGGAAGGAAGATAACTGTGAAGGAGGAGAATGCATGTTTTCACTGAATTATGCCTTACTTCATATAGTCATATGTTTACATCAAAGCAATTATTTTTTGAGTACCTACTATGTGCCAGACACTATACTAGGCTTACCTGGGTTTGGGATGGAGTTAGCAGATGACAGACTTAAGGCATAGACCATGTTTCCCAGCTTTTTAAATGTCATCAATTTTTAAGATAAATCATCAGTTTAAGAGCTACTTTTGCAGGGGTGGGGGGTAGTACGTCAAATGTATTGTCAAGTGTAAAGCAGTTCTCTTTTCACAAATGTTTAAGCATGAAAAACGTGCATCTTAGAAACAAGGGAACACTAGTTCTTTTTTGTCAAGCTCTTCACAATCAATTTGTATTCAGGATCGCTAGCAGCATGCGCTGTCCACAGGGAACGATAAACGCTGGACGTTCCTAAGTTGGAGAGAAAGGGCTGAGCAAGTAGGCGAAACAGGACACACCTGGTAGTAGATCATGAGGGGGCCCTCAGTGCAAGTGAAACAGAGACCCCACCCTGTGGTCCCTCAGTTACTAATCTGGTGGAGTTGTAAAACTGGAAATCAGAGGATAGCATGGGGGCCCAGCTCAGCCACCAATGCTGTGAATCTAGGCAGATCATTAACCTCTTTGCATCCCAGCTTCCTCCACAAAATGAGGGTTACGTGAACCCTAAGATTTCTCTCAACACTAGCATACCAAGGACCTTGAGCAGCACAAAAGAAAAGATATATAGACCAAATCATATAAAAGTTTGGATTAAGTCTACTTTCATCTCTAATACCTTAATCTTAGCCATTAGACCTTTTTAATGTCACTAGGATATAATAAACAAGATTTATCGGTTAAAATTGGTTTCTGAAATGTGCTTAAGAGCTATTTGTTACATATTTCCTTTTAACAAGAGATTAGCATATGGGAAATATGATAAGCAGAAAAAAATTTAAATCTATAAATATACCAGAAAGAAATGTTTTAGTGATGGGCTGGCCCCCTGGCTGAGTGGTTAAGTTCATATGCTCTGTTTTGGCGACCCAGGGTTTCACCGGTTCAGATGCTGGGTGTGGACATGGCACCGCTCATCAAGCCACACTGAGGTGTCATCCCACATGCCACAACTAGAAGGACCCACAACTAAAAATACACAACTATGTACCCGGGGGGCTTTGGGGAGAAAAAGGAAAAAAAATAAAATCTTAAAAAAAAAAAAAAGATATGTTTTAGTTAGAACACTGCTGAATTCTAAGACCTAACCAAGCATTTTTTCAGAATCCTTAGAGTGAATAAATTAATATATGGCTCTCTAGTGTGTTGGTCTTACCTAGACATTTAGGTTCAATGGCCTAAGAATATGAAGCAATAATAATTTTTTTAAAAAAATGTTTGAACAAGTTAAATTGGGGGGGAGGGGGACAATCTCTCAACCTGTAAATCCACCACCCCAAGAAATTTACAACTTCATTTCCCTACATATTCCTTTCAGTACTTGGCCATTTGTATAGCAAACTCTCAAACCAAAATTTTGGTTCCCAATCAAAATTTGTTCCTTCCTTCCTAACCTGGCTGCCCACTGCTGTAGCAACAATTACATACTGCTTTCTCAGACTCCAGATCAATCTGTTTTCATTTTTGTGGAGAAGGGTGGGAGAGGAGGAAGGGGGGTTGTCCTTGGAGATCTCCTTTGCCTCTTGTGAGACCAGCAGAATTTCAAATAGTGAGTCCTGTGCAGTGTATTAGCAGAGCTTCAGTGAAAGAGCTCCTCAGAGCACTGGGTCAGCCATGATGCCAGAAGCAGATATTCTGTTTGTTTCCTTTTCCCAGTGACCAAACTTTCACCAGCAGCCCTTGCTCCTTGAAAACTGCCCATGTGAAAAGCGACCAGAACTGAGCCCCATGCCTATCTCAGTAAGGGGACTCTGACCACTTAAGGAGAGTAGGAAGCAAATTGTATCTCAAGAAGGAAAATAGAAAGAAATTCACATTGTATCTCAAAAAGGACAAATTAAAGAAACACACTGTATCGCTAAAAGGAAAAATAAAAAGAAGTCTGTGCTTAGATATAAGCAGTGAAACTGCAAAACACCAAGAACAAAGACAGATTTTAGAATCAGCCATAAAGAAAGCATGAAGGAGGGGCCGGCCCCATGGCCGAGTGCTTAGGTTCACGTGCTCTGATTTGGCAGCCAGGGGGTTTTGCCTGTTGGCATCCCGGGCGTGAACGCGGCACTGCTCATCAAGCCATGCTGAGGTGGCCTCCCACATAGTACAACCAGAAGGATCTATGACTAGAATATACCTAGAATATACAATTATGTATGGGGGGGGGGGTGGAGCGTGCTTTGAGGAGAAGAAAAACAACAAAGAGAGAAGATTGGCAACAGATGTTAGCTCAGGTGCCAGTCTTTAAAAAAAAAAAAAGGAAACACATAAATGAAAATGATGACAGTCAGTCTTAATAGCAACCAAGGAAGTCAGAAGACAGTGGAATAATACCTCCAAAGTGTTGAGAGAAAATAACCATCATCCTTGAATTTCATATTCAGCAAAACTATCTTTTAAAAACAAAGGTGAAAAAAATTTACATATAAACAGAAGCTGAGTTTACTACCTAGAGACTTGTACAAAAGAAACTTCCAAAGGATGTAACTAAAGAAGGAAGAAAATGATCCAGCAGATGGTCTGAGAAAAAGGATTAAAATAATATTCAGTGGAAGCGTGTATGTAAATCCAAATAAATAGGATTTGTGTATAATAATAATATCTAATTTATGGTGTTAATAAAAAAAGTAGTACTGAAACACTGTTCTGCATAATAATATGTATGATGAGAGGAAGTACAATGAGAGTGAAAATATTCAAAGATTCTTTTATTGTTCTGGCAGAGGTTAAGAAATTATTTAACTGTAGACTTTGTTAGCTTAAACAGTCATGCTAACATCTCAAAGGAAATTAATAAAGAAAAGTATATAAATCCAAACAAGTAGAGATAAATAAAACAAGGAAAAAAACATGATCAAGCCCCCAAAAAGACAAAATAAGAAAAAAAAAAAAGCATAGAAAATCTAGGACAAATAGGACTAACAAGATAAGACAAAAAAAAGTAGAAAAGAGTCCAAACAAAAAATCATACTAAATGTAAATGGACTAAACTTAGATGTTTTATCAAATTAGACTTTTAAAATCTAGGTATGTGCTATTTTTAAGAGACATGCCTAAAGCAGAAGGACATGGCCAGATCGAAAGTAAAAGGAAGGGAAAAGGCTTTCTAGGAAAAATATTAACCAACCTAGTATAACTATATTAATGTCAGCATGATAGATTGTCAAGCAAAAGCATTATTAGAGATAGAGGACATTGTTATGATTATTTAACTCAGCAGGCAGATACAACAATTCTAAAATTTTATGCTCCTAATTAAGTCACCTCAAATGCATAAAATACAAATTGATAGGACCACAGGAAGATAGATAAATCCTCCATCACCATGAACCTACCTTTCTCAATTATTTATAAGTCAAACCGACAACATAGTGAGGAGTATGGCTCCTGGTTAAAACCTTTGTGTGATTTTTCACGCCTGACTCCAGGCAATTACCTGGCAGGCCTCGTGGGGACAGGTGCCCCTCCCACACCGGGCTTGGGACTCACCAAGGCATTGCAGCCTCTGGGGGGGAGTCGGAGTCAAGGACTCAGGCCTCTCTGGCCAGTCATTCTCTTTCACGTATTTGCATTCCTAGTCCCAGAGCCTTTATTTCCAGGTCTCTTTCTCTGAGCCTTGGGCAGAGGTCTTCTTCAGGTCCTTCTGCTGGGGCCTCCTATGGGGAGCAGAGGGGAAAACCTTGAAGGCCTTTTACCCAGGCTGACTGGGTACTTTTCCACTCCTAGCCCTTCCCCCCTGCACTTACCCTGACAGCAGGGTCCATAAAACTGTTGGAGTCTTTTGTTCTGGGGCTCCCTCAGCAGTGTGACGATCCTCTCTCTGCACTCATCCCTCTGACCTCAACCAGTGGGGTGTTCCATGGGGGGAACAGGAGTCTGCACTCAGCTTGGTACTGTAATCAGCCATTCTGACACCTGGCAGTTCAGTTCGCTGCCCCCACCCCCACCCCCGCAGCTCAGCTGGCTGAGCTCCCTACATTAAAAAAAAATTGGACACCAAATTTAACAATCTTAATCTAGTGGACATATAAAAAACTCTGTACCCAACAATTTTAAAATGTGCATTCTTCTCAAGCATTCATGGGGCATTTACAAACATTACTAAGTGCCTAGTCATAAAGCATGACTCAGCAAATTTTGCAAAATCAGTATTGTGCAGTCCAGGTTTTCTAACTGCAATGCAACTAATTCAAATACCAACAATAAAATGACAAATGAGACATATAAAATTAACTTTGGAAATTAAAATGCGCACTATTTAGTAAATCATGGGTCACAGTAGAAGTCATAATTGAAATTTGAAAATATTTAGAACTAAACAGTAATAAAAGTTTATCAAAGTTTATGAGATGCAATGACAGTAATATTTGAGGGAAATTCATAACAGTAAATGCTTATATTAGAAAAGAAAAAATGTGGAAAATTAGTGAGCTAAGCATGCAGCTTAAGAATTTAGAAATCGAACAAAAAATATACTCAAAGCAAGTCAAAGAAAGTAGATAATAATTAGCAGAAATAGATGATATAATAAAATACAATAGAGATGATCAACGAAAGAAAGTTGGTTTGTAAAAAAGATATAGACAATCATTCTGGTAGGATTTATGGGGAAAAAAGAGATGATACACAAATAAACAATATTAAGGATGTAAAATGGGAACATAACCACCTACACATTATAGATTTAAAAGACACTAAGAGAATACTATGAACAGTTGTATGTCAATAAATTTGAAAACTTAGAGAAAAATTTCAAATACCTGGAAAAAATAGAAAGCCTGCATGTGAAAGAAAACATAGCAAGTAATTAAAAATCTTTCCATAAAGAAATACCCAGACTTCGATGCTCTTTTATGGTGAAACATTCAAGGAACAGATCATTCTGGTCTCACATAAACAATTCCCAGGAAGACAAAAGAGGGAATGCTGGACATCAGGGGAAACGGCAGTGTAAGGACCTCCAAAAAACGGCAGTGTAAGGACCTCCAAAAACGTACCCCTTTATTAAAGCATTTCTCCGCGTCCTCACCAACACTTGTTGTTTTCCTTTTGGTTGTAGCCCTCCTCCTGGGTGTGAGGTGGTATCTCATTGTTATTTTGATTTGTCTTTCTCTGGCGGCTAATAATGTTTAGCGTCTTTTCATGTGCTTATTGGCCATTTGCGTGACTTCTTTGGACAAATTTCTTTTGAATCCAATCCAATAACAGTTTTGCTCACAGCATTCCACCAAAATCTTCCTAAATGTAGCCACTCCTTACTTCAAGAGTATTTTGTCCTCCTCTTCCTTGAATGATCAGCAGCATTCTCTCCTAACAACACTTTCTTCTCTTGGCTTCCAGGACAGCCAGGTCTCCTGGGATTTCCTCCCTCCTCACTGACATGCCTTTTCTGTCGTCTTTGCTGATTCTTCCTCAACTCCAGGATCTCTAGTCATGAGATGGCCCCCAGGACTCAGTGGTTAAACCTCTTCATTTCTCCATTTATGCTTATGCCCTTGAGGACCTCATCCAGCCCATGGCTTTAAATCCCATCTTTATGTGAGAGACTCCCAAATTTATCTCTCTAGCCAGATCTCCCCTCTGCTCTCATGTCCAGCTGCCTATTCCACATCTCCACTTCAATGTCTAATACCTCACTTGTCCAAACTTGAACTCCTCGTCGCCCCCTCCAAGTCTGCCCTTCCCACACTCTTCCCCATCTCAGAAAATCTTCACTTCATTGAACTGCCAACTGCTCAGGCCCAAAACCTCAGGGTGATCCGTGAGTCCTCTTTCTCCCATGCCCCAAATTCAGTCTGTCAGCAAATCCGGGCAGCTCTATCTTCAAAATATATCCAGATTTCTTACCACTGAGAAAATTACAGGGCAGTCATTAAAAATAACATGCAAGCATTTGAGGATAAAACATGGAATGCAAAAGTGATGTGCAAGTCCTATGTACAATGTGATCCCAACAATGTAAAATATGCTTCTAATGAAAGTTTGAAAGAAAGCCACAGAAATAATATTCTTAAAAAGCCACAGAGATATTTTCCTGTTGTCCCATATTTTTCTTAGAAAATGTTTATCAAGCTACAAAACTGCTGGGAAGATTTCGGTGTTTATAATACTGATGAATGTTTATGGAGCACAGTATCATTTTAAAAAGCCTTGAGGTAAGTAGGGAAGGGAACTCATATTTCTGGAGGCCTAATTGTACTGTACGCTGTGCTAATTGTTTTCACATACTATCTCGTTTAATTCTCTGACCCTTTTTTAAAAACAACTTTATTGAGATATAATTGACAAACAATAAATATTTAAAATATTTAATGTATAATTTGGTAAGTTTTTTTTAAAAGATTTTAGTTTTCCTTTTTCTCCCCAAAGCCCCCTGGTACATAGTTGTGTATTTTTAGTTGTGGGTCCTTCTAGCTTTGGCATGTGGGACACCACCGCCCCAGCGTGGCTTGAAGAGCAGTGCCATGTCCGCGCCCAAGATTCGAACCAGTCAAACCCTGGGCTGCTGCAGCGGAGCGCATGAACCTAACCACTCAGCCACGGGGCTGGCCCCTAATTTGATAAGTTTTGACATACATGTATACCTGTAAAATCATCACCAAGTCAAGATCATGGCCATATCCACCACCTCCAAAGTGTCCTTCTGCCCCTCTGTAATCCTCTCCTCCTGCCCCTCCCTGCTTCTTGGCTCCCCAAGCAACACTGATTTACTTTCTGTCACTAGAGATTACTTTGCATTTTCCAGAGTTTTATATAAATAGAATCATACATTATGTACCCTTTTTTGTCTGGCTTCTTCCAAGCAACCTTTTTGTGTCTTATTCACATCTTGTGGTTGAAGAAATGAATTCATAGAAGTTATATAACTTTCCTAAAATCATACAGCAATAAGAGATGCCCTGGAATTCCAACCCTGTTCTGCCTGTCACCTTAATGCGTTAAAAGCGAAGCTCCAAATGGTTAAAGGAATTGTCTAAAGTTATAATACCAGTGAATGTCCAAAGTAGGAGAAAAACCCACTATGCCACATGCCTCTTGGTTATTTATGTGGCTATTGGAAAGAACATTGTGACTCCTCTTAGATTTCACTAAGACCGCATTTTCAGAAGTCCCAGCCATTAACTCAACCTTGATAATGGCCTTGGACAGAAGATTCAGTGTGGTGTGTTTTGGCAAAAGCTTCCTGGAACACAGTTTCTTTCAACTTGTCAGAATAGAGAATCAACTTTTTTAGAAACCATCTTTGATGCTCCTCGGACTGTTGTCCTCTTTAGAAAGATACCTGGACTGAGGTTGAAGGCAACCACTCCCAGTTTGGGTTCCTTCCCCCGCTCCTTTATCTGCTCCTTCCCCCGTCTCCTTCTCTCCCTTCCTTCCTTTCTTTTTTCCCCCTCCAATTTTCTATTTTAAAGTATTCACTTGCAGTGAATTCTCATTGTCACTTTTGTTACCACTGCTTTATACTCTGGGTGGTCTAGACTGGCGGGGTAAGGCACGGGATTGGAGCAAAAATGCTTGGTTTGTGATTTCTAAAACTGCCACATTGTTACAGCTTGATTTCCAATTAATATGTTTATTGGATGATGCTTGTATGATGCCTTTATATCTAAGAGATCATGCAAGTTTTACCTTGAACACCTTTTTAGTATCTGCAAAGTTTAATGAGTGGGTTAGGAGTTGTTTACGTGTCAAAAACAATTTTAAAAAGATAGAAAACAGTTTGTATAATAAATAATAAGATGATACCCTGAAAAAGGTACTGAAATTATTGAATGCTTGTCAGAAAGGCAGGGAAAAGACTTTCACAATGTTTTAAATCATCTGTTTAAAAAATGCTTTTAATTGTGTGCAACTATTGTACTCTATGCGTGTAAAGTTAAATGTGAGAAACCATATGTTTTGACAAATTTTCTGAGGATCTTGGCTAACTAACCTATGAAAAATATGTTCTATATCCACTGGGGCAAAGTATTTAAGGAGATGTAAGAAACTGTGACAGCAGCTCCCACATCACAAATGCAAGCTAGGATACTCTGGGGAAATATGTCAATATGAACATTAATTGATACATGAGACTGACTTATAAAACTGCAAGCCGGAAAGGAATAGAAATCATCTTTGTAGTCTGGCTATATCTGCCTCATATTCTTGGATTTATGCCCAGCAACTCAGCAGAGTAGGAAGAAAGCACTAAACAGTTTTTGAAACGATGATATTGATGAGGGAGAGACCAGTCAACCTCTATTCTTTCTCTTGAAAAATTCCAGGTTATGGATTTGAGCTTGTATTTATGAGACCCTGAAACAGCACTTAAGTCTATTTTTTAGAGACAGATAACTGCACACATGGAACCTGGCAAATTTCTAATAAAGAAATAAACAAAATGTAACCTTTACAAAGAGATTCTTTATGACTTCTATACCTATGAAACCTGCTTGTTCTTGTCTCTGGTATTTTCAAACATTTATTTTATATAGCATACCAAGCCTAGAAGGTTATACACAGGGCAAAATTTATGTAGGTGATAAGAGAGAAATAAATTTAGCATGGCGAAAAAAAGAAGTCAAAGTTTTCAGTTTAAAATATCCAACTGAAAAATATGAAATCAAGAGAGCAAAAGTATAAAATGAACATTAGGGTGAAAGGTGGGAAATGAAATGTTCTAATTCAGGCTGGGTTTCAAATCTTCTGACCTCAGTGACATTTTATTCTAGAGGTACTAAGTTCCTGGATCTCTCTATTTTTATATGTCCTACATTCTATGAGCACAAAGAGTAGAGAAGACACAGAATGTGCAGAGAGATGAGGATACCCACATATCTGCCAATTACCTTGGCGAAGTTATTTCGCCTCTGTGAGCTTCACTTTTCCCATGTTTAAAATGAGGCTGTCACAGTGCCCACCTCACAGAGTGCTGCTGGGATTAAGTGAGTTCGTGCATGTAAAGTGCTTAGCAGATAGGAAGCACTCAAACATGATAGTTATTACAAGGTGAAGGACTAAAAACATTGTAAGTTGGTTTTAAGGAACTCCAGCGTCTCTCCTTTTATTGCCTTGGTCTGCGGGATGGAGCCTGTTTCCCTCTCTTGTTCAAAGCAGCCATCACCAACTCTGTCTATCCATGCTCATCAGACTTTCCCACTTAAGTACCTCTTACAGGAGAAGACCCTTGAACTCTGAGGGCACTCGGTTGCCTGCCTCAGGAGAGATGTGCTATTTGAGATTATGTGTTTCATCCAAATTTTTTTGCCCATTTTGTGCTCTACTTCGTAATAGATGTGCATTTATTCTAACATGAAATATTCCCCCCAAATGTTCTAGCATATTTGTCACTCCAGGAGGATGTGGGCTGATCCTATGATTTCCAGTAACTCCTGGAATGTGGTTCCATGTTCCCAGAGTATTAAAAACCCCACTTTGAGAAACAGAGACTGACTTCCAACCCTTGGATCTGGTTAGTCAGGAAGAACCAATGAATCCTGCTTTGTTTCAAGCGGGATTTCGGCCTCTCTGTGGACCTCGGCCAGCATGGTTTTCCCTTTTCAGGATGCTGCCTCTCTCTGGGGCATTTCCTTATTGTTGGTGGTCTTAGGTCAGGTTCTAAAGAAACAGAGCCAAAGAGAGGAATTCAGTGCACCATGATTTATTAGTGGAAAAGTCTTTATCCAGGAAAAGCCTTTAAGGGACAGGAAAAGGCAAAATAAAGAAGGGGAAAGAGCCAGGCAAGGATGTGGTGTCGCATAAAGTCTGACCTCGGCCTGATCCACAGGGGAGAAGCTCTGGAGCATGAACCACCCTGCAGAACTGTCCTTCCTTTGAGACAAGGTTGCAGCCTCCGTACCCTAGAGTCAGTTGGTTGTTGGCTGTGCTGTCTTGGTGGGCTGTTTCAATGTTCCAGCAGGCTGGCAGCTTCCAGGCAGTATGGTTGGGAACACAATCAGTGGATCCTTCCGTCTTGAGTTCACTCCCACATCTCCTTTGCTGTAAAGTGGGTGTCCCAGCCTGCTGTGACGTTTGTGTGCTCCCATGCCAGGAGGAGTCAAACAATCCATAAGTCTTCAGATAGTGGTACTGGAAGAAGCCCTGCAGGCAGGAAAGGCAAACCCATGCCAGTAACACATGTCTCTTTCTATGAAGAGGAACTGCTGGCACTCTTAGGATGGAAGGGGTCTGATGGAGTCAACATGCCACCATGTGACTGGTTGGTCTTCTTGCAGAATGGTGCCATATCAAGGGCTCACTAAGGCCTTCAATGTTCCAGCCACCTCACAGTCATCTGGCCTGTTCAATGTAATATTGTCACTGTCATGGATGAGTGTGATGTTCTGTGGGATATCCAGAAGGTCCAGATCACTTCACACAACATTATGATGGAAGGTGAGACAGGAGGCACAGCCCTGGAGCAAAATCATAAATGTATATTGTTGCCAATTGCATGTGAATGCAAACTGTTTCTGCCCTTCTTTTTGGGTTGGAATAGAAAAGTACACGTTAATCAAATCCATGACTATGTACCATGCAACTGAGGCCGTCTTCATCTGCTCTCACAGAGATGCCACATCTGTCAGGTAGATATGGTAAAGCTACTACTGGTGGTCTACAGTCATCTTCCAGGATCCATCTAGTTTCTGCAGGGGCCGGACCAATGAATTGGAGATATGATGAAGACCACTGCTTCTGCATTCTTTGGATTCTTAAGGATGGTCCTAACCTCCACTATCCCCTGATCCCAGGATATGATATTGTTTCTCACTTACTATCTTGGTCAGGGAGTTACAGTTTCAGAGCTCTTAGCCCACAGGCCAATGAGCCAATCAGGGAGTTGCACCAACACCCAAATATGTAAAATTCCCATTTCATCTTTGAGGATCAGAGAAATGATTGTTGGGTAGGTCTACAAACCTCGTGGACCCACTATAAGCCAGGCCTTGACCAGATCTCCTTTTATTACTCTAACGGGGGCTGTGATGTAGCAAATTCAATTCAGACCTTGTGTCCAATAGTCCTTGAAATGTCTGGGTATTACTTTTTCCTCAGTGTACATTTACTTAAGTAAATGTCCATAGATCCCTTTTGAGAGGAATTCAGGATATAATTACAGTGCATACTCGCCATGGTGTTGCAGGATCCTTACTCCTGGGGACTCAGTCAATGGGTCTGAGTCTGAAAACTGAATCTGGTCCTGAAACCAGGCAAGGAATTATAACTTCTTATTGGAGTACCCTCTCTTAGCCTTGGGGTCTCCCATCTTTGATTTCTTCTACCAGTAAGTGGTATCCTTGTCAATTGCCCATTTATTTTGCCCCTAGGGACACCATGTTCTGCTATCTCCATAAATCTCTGCAAGTCAGGCTGCCTCTTGACTGCCAATCTGACCTTGCTGGTTATTATAATTGCAACCTCTGGCTACATACCTAGGAGTAGAATTGGTGAGTTAAATGGTAATTTTATGTTTGACTTTTTGATGAACTGCCAGACTGTTTTCTGAAGCGGCTGCACCATTTTACATTCCCACCAGCAGCGTATGAGGTTCCAATTTCTCCACATCCTTGTCAACACTTATTATTTTCCTTTTGATTCTAGTCGTCCTAGTGGGTGTGAAGTGGTAGCTAATTGTGGTTTTGATTTACATTTCCCTGATGGCTAATGATTTTGAGCATCTTTTCATGTGTCATTTGGCCATTTGTAAACTTTCTGTTTACAAATGTAAACTGTAGGGGCTGGCCCAGAGGCACAGTGGTTAAGTGCACACATTCCACTTCAGTGGCCTGGGGTTTGCTTATTCGGATCCGAGTGCGGACGTGGCACCACTTGGCACACCATGCTGTGGTGGGCATCCCACATATAAAGTAGAGGAAGATGGGTGTGGATGTTAGCTCAGGGCCAGTCTTCCTCAGCAAAAAGAGGAGGATTGGCAGTAGTTAGCTCAGGGCTAATCTTCCTCAAAAAAAAAAAAAACCTTCTGTGAAGATATGTCTATTTGGATCCTGTGGCCATTTTTAAAAGTGGGTTTTTTTGTCTTTTTATTATTGAGTTGTAAGAGTTCTTTACATATTCTAGATACAAATTCCTTATCAGATATACGGTGTTCAAATATTTTTCCCATTTTAGGGGCTATCTTTCCCCTAGGTCGTCTAGCAAGGTCCTCACTTCAAAATCTATTACAGAGTACTTGAGAAATGACTGAGACCATACTAGAGGTTGGGAATTTTCAGATCAATAAGACATGTTCTCTGCCTGCAAGAAAGGTGGAGTAACACAGAATTGGGACACTTGGGTCAGCTCCTGAGTTTCCTCAGTCCTCTGGCCTCTCCTCTCGTCACCAATCTTTCCAAATGCCCCGGAGTTCAGTCCTTGAACCCTTCTCTTTTCCCACTCCACTCATTCCCTTAATGATCTTACCCATCTGTAAACATGAATCCAAAATTTGTATCTCCATCCCAGATGTCTCCCCTGATGCCAGACTTGTTTCTACAAATGCCTACTTGACATATTTCCCCACATATTTAATAGACATTGCAAAGTTAGACGACTGAATCTGAACTTTTTTTTTTAGGAAGATTAGCCCTGAGCTAACATCTGCCACCTATCCTCCTCTTTTTTTTGCTGAGGGAGACTGACCCTGAGTTAACATCTGTGCCCATCTTCCTCTACGTTACACGTGGGACGCCTGCCACAGCATGGCTTGACAAGCTGTGCAGAGGTCCACATCTGGGATCCAAACCGGCGAACCCGGGCCACCAAAGCGGAACACGCGAACTTAACCGGGGTACCACTGGGCCAGCCGCTGAACTTCTGATATTACTCTCAAAATCTGTTCTACCCCTAGCTTTCTCTGTTTCATTAAATGGAAATCCCATTCTTCAAACCTCAAGACAAAAATCTTGGAGTCATCTTTGACTCCTCTTTTTTCTCTCACACCCAACATTCCATTCCACAGCAAATCCTAATGTCTCTGTATTCAAAATATATCCGGATTCTAACAAATTTATATCCAGATTCTAACAACTTGTCGCCACCTCACGGTAACAGCTGGGTTTGTGTCAGCAACATTTCTTATCTGGATTGCTACATCAGCTTTTTAATTCATCTTCCTGCCTCTGCCCCCTGCAGTCAATTCTCAACATAGCAGCAAAAGTGAGCTCATTAAAATTAAGTCAGATAATATTACTCTGCTCGTAACCCTCCCATGGCTTCCCATCTCAAGCAGAGAAAAAGCCAAATCTCCTCCAGTTATCAACAAGGCCCTGCATGACTTTGCCTCTCTCCCTCCTTACCTCTCTGATCTCATCTCCTTCTGCTTTCCTCCTCACTAACTCCACGTAGCCACACTGGCTTCCTTGGTCATGTTTATGCCTCAGGGCCTTTGCCCTTACTGTTCCCTTTGCCTGGAATGTTCCTCCCTAGATAGCCTCATGACCACTCCCTTCTTTTAGTAAGGCCTTGGCTCAAATATCCTCATATCTGTAAGGGTTCAGTCAGGGAAGTAGAGCCACTGTGAGGGTTGTGGGACAGGGATTTATCATAGGAATTAGGTCTTACACAGCTGTGGGACCCACTGAAGAAGTAAAAGCCTGGAATGGTGGATTTGGAGGATCGGATAGTCACTAACCAGTTCTCCTGAAACACTGGTGTGAGACAGAGCTTGCGGGGAAATCTGAGAAGCCAAGCTCATTCAGCCGCTGAAGTGGACCATGAAGGGGGAGTTTGTAGAGAGATCTACGGGGATCTGTTTCTTCTGTGTAATTACAGCCTCTGTGAGTTTGCAGCCAAGTGTCTAGTGGTGGGCCTGGGGCCACTCTTGACTGCTCTTTTAAGCATATTTAACGTTCAAATAAAGACAAGAGCAGAAACATGCTTCCACTGAACATGATGCAGTTATTTCTCAAACAACTGAAAACACAAAATTCCACTTTATCCATATTAGAGTTATTTACATTCATTCTTCTTTTAGCTCACTTAAGCTCCTCTTTGATTCTGTAAATTCAATCCTGAGATTTAAGGTTAACTAGTATTAACACATTATGGTAGTAGGGAAACAGGACAGGAAAAAAGAAAATATATACACAAAAATATGCCTATCAAAGTAAGTAAGAAATAACTATTATAGTTCCTGCAACTGGTCATGTGATCATCATTTGTATTTATGACTTCCTTCTTCTATTCCCACAAGCTATAAGCATGGATTGAGAGAGCAGAGGCATTCTAGCAAGAGTAGAAGCTGTGGGACTCTGAGTCACTTGCTCACACGACTTACTTGTGCCTTCGGGACCTGCTAGAGGCCAGTTGGGCATCCCACTTCAACTTGATGATGGAGTGCTGCTGTGCACATCCGACTCTATGGCTTGATGGATCAGCCAGTACCCAGAGCTGATGGGCACCTCAGTTTGAATAGTTCAGTCTTTGCTAGGGCCCAGTAGCAAACCAGAAGGTGTTTCTCAAAAGTGAGAATAGTTATCTGCATAACTTGGGCAGCATAGCTTTCATGGCACCCTGGGCCTCTGGAGAATCATCTGTTTCTCTGTATTCCACTCAAAATGGGAAAGCCTTTTGGATTGCTGGATAAATAGGTCAAAGTAGCAATCCTAAATAGATATATTGCCTCCAAAACACTCTAACAACACTAGGCCTTCTTCTTTTTCTTATTGATAAGGGGGCCATATGCAGCAACTTTTTCTTGCCATCGGAAGGGATATCTTGACATTGCCCACACCTCTGGACTCCTTGATAGTTCACTGAGTAGTGGGCTCCCGAATTTTTGTGTTTCATATGCTACCCTCTGGCCCCATGTGTCTTTCCAGGGCATCTAGGATGGTTGCTGCTTCCCTGCTTGCCCGCAGGTGCAATCCGTGTGAAATCATTCTCACGCTCTCCCACTGTGGATTAGCAAAACCCAAACTTCCTTCACCTTCTACACTCTCCTCCCTCAAACCCCGTGTTCCAGGACACCAAACTTTCTGCCAGTCTCCAAAGATGCAATGCCTGCGCAGGTCTCTGGATGTTGATTGTTCTTTCTATACTAGGTGACTGTTCCCCGTCGCCTTCTAGTAAATTTCTACTCTTCTTTAAAGATAGAGATAAAATGGCTCCTCTGTGAAACTTGTCCTTCGTTTCTCTCCACTGTACTCCCCCAAAACCCTCTTTTATTCCTTGATTGTGCATTTATCAGACTGTGCGAGAACTACCTGCTTACACGTGAGGTCTCAGTAGCAGAGTTGGCCTTACTTCTCTTCCTGTCCACTGATCTTGGCAGGCTTCAGTGCATTAGTTGCAGCTAATATATATGCATGGAATTAATTAAGCTTTCTTCTTAGCCAGTTGTCTTCAAAATGGCTGTGATCAGACAGGGCAATGTGAGTGATCTTAACTAGACCTTATTTTAAATAATTAATATGCTCATTTTCTTCTTCTCATATGTTAATTTTCTAATTGCATTTATTACCTGTTTTATAGATGATACGTGAGAACGAGATCCCCACCATCCCTATTTGCACAAAGATTTGGAAATAAAATTTTGCCTGATAATTAAACAAGAAAAAGCCACATATAGTGGATGTAATTCATCTTATGTTAAAAGAAGGCCAAGATATTGACTATCAATGTATGCCTGAGGAATGGCTTTGCCCAAAGCTTCAGTTTAGGTGACCAGCAGGTCAAATGAAGGAGACACGATTGGAATTTGATTATGATTAATGTGATCCTAATATTCTAATATAATGGATCTGAGAAACCATGGCCTGGCCTAGACAAGGAGGCCCCAAGAGCCAGAAGCTGGCAGGTCCCTCCCAGCCTGCCTGTGAGTATAGCCTGACCCTTAAACCGGAGTCCTCCAAGTGCCCTTGGGGCCCCCCCACCCCTCTCCGGCGCCATCTGGTAGGTGCAGCAGGTTGTCTGGAACCCCAGGTAGTCATGCTCTTGCATCACACCATTCTCATCCCTTATTCTGAGTCCACTGGACCAGCAAATGTAAGCTGGCTTCTATCACATCATCCTGGATGTGACAGTTGCTGTTATTACTATAAATTAATAAGTAATCTGCGAGTGTGATGAATACAAAGTATTAACTATGAAGTATTCCTACCAAATCAAGTCTCTGAGACTACAGGCTGAGACTCTGACCCAGTTGTGGCAGCCAGCTGGCCTGGGTTACCCTCTCCTGTACCTTTTCTCAAACCACCGCCTGTATGACCACCTCCTGAGCATTTGTATCTGCTTGTCTGAAGGCTCCCTTGGGACTCAAACATTAGCTGATTAGGTTACTTTATTTCTAAAGTATCCATCTTGTCTCTTTAAACAGGGATCTTCAAACATTTTTGGGTAGCGTGGACCATGAACAATGTATTCCACTCACACATTTTTAAATTGACATCTAAAACTTTTTATCATAAGTTTAAATCAATGCAAAGAATATACTTTCTGGTGTATTAGGCATATTGATAAAGTGTTACTCTTTTAGATGTATCCAAAGGAAATAAATACCATAGCAATTTGACACTCACTATCATGTATTTTTGAAATACTTAAGCCAGCTGTTCATTAACAGTTGAAAATTTTACATTGTTCCTTCTTTCTCTTTATCTCCTGTTTCCATTCCATTTTTCCAGAAAATTTTATCCTAATAGAATGTATTTTTATGCCCCAAAGTCTTTTATTTATCATGCTAGCATAATTTTCTGCAATATAGAAATTAGACTTTATTTGTATTTCCTCTGACTTAAGTCTCTAAATATTTAAAAATGTCTTTTAGTTTTCATTACTATTTTTAGGAGCATATTATTAATCAAAATGTCATAAATATGTTACAAATTTTATCAATAATTATTAAACATAAAAAATAATAATTTTTGGAAGTGCATCTCTTAATAAGATGAATGGGGCTGCATTTTTTTTCTTTGCTGAGGAAGATTGTCCCTGAGCTAACATCTGTGCAAATCTTCCTCTATTTTGTATGCGGGATACCACCACAGCATGGCTTGATGAGCGGTGTGTAGGTTCGTGCCTGGGATCCGAACCTGTGAACCCCGACCCACCAAAGCAGAGAATGAGACCTTAGCCACTATGCCACTTGGCTGCCCTGAGACAGCATTTTTAAACATTAGTGTATGTATTTGTGGATGAGTAAAGGTACTACTATTGCTAGAAGGTTTAATATTATAGTAAATCTTCTACTATTGAGATGAGACTTAAGATTGATTCCATTCCTGTTTTTCAGTGTTGTAGATACAGCTCTGAGAAAAGAAAACTTGTTCAAATTAAAAAAAAAAAAAGATGGGAATGGAAGGAATTTTATGGTAGCAATGTCACTATATTTTTTGCAGTCCAAGTTATATGTCAAAAATCATATAAAAATTGTGTTCAGTCATCTAGTTGCTGACAACTTCCTTCCTTCTGATGCGGGGTCGGTGAGCCAAGGAGTCGAAAGAAAGATTTCTTGGACTCTCAAGATCTGGCAGTAGTGCTCTTTTTATTTAGAGAATAGTGTGGAATAGCATAGGGACAGGACCCATGGGCAGGCAGAGCTCCTGCTGCTGCTGCATGGGGACAGGACCCATGGGCAGTCTGAGCTCCTGCTGCTGCCCTGAGTTGAGGGTTAGGGCTAATTTTCTAAGGCATGAGTACGTGACTTATTTTTACTGGAAAAAGAAAAGATGATGTAAAAAGTCATTAAATGATTTCAGTGCAGATGGGATCTGGTTATTGTGCGGTCATATATCTTTTAGATACGAATCTGGTCATATAGATTGGCACGTAGGTGAGGATGCCCTGGGCTTCTCTCCCTGGGGCAGCCCTAATTCATACCATAAAAATCCACCGGGTCATATAGTTCGGCGTGTAGGCCAGGTCACCTTGGGCTTCTCTACCTGGGGCAGCCTTAATCCACATCACTTCCACCTTCACTTTTGTTAATAGCAAAGAGCTGGAATCACTGGACTTGTAAAGCAATCCGGTCTTTATAGTCTTCAGCCACCTCAATACTGTTGGCAGTATGTTGAATTGTATCTTTGCTTAGTTTTACACCCGAGGCAACGGACCCAAGTTAGAATCAGGTTGGGACAGAGATGTGCCTTTCTTCTGTGAAGAGAATGAAGAGTGAATGTGAAAGGGAAGCTGGGGAAGGAGGAGCAGCCTGACACAAGCAAGTTCCCAGGGAGACGTTTAGGAAAGAGATTACCCTAATGAAGTGGTTGTGAGGACTGGGGAATGGAAGCTTCTGTGCTCATCAGAGTTCCTTAGTTACTTTGATGTATGGACCCTGGTTGAAAGAACTTACCCACTTTGATTTTTTTCTTTTTTTACCTTTTGGGTTAATTTCTCCTAATTTCTTTCTGTGTTTTCTTCAGTCTAAGAGAATTGGACATATCTGTAGATAATTATAACCAGCTAGTGAGACGTTCAGTAGCTTGAGGGTATAGAGGCTGTTTTCTACATGTCTAACAAATGTCATTATCCTATATTACTTTTAGAATGACATTTGCTTGGTTCATGTAGTGGACATCTGTTGTTTTTACCTACTCAGCATTAATTCCCCTTTTATTGACAACACATCATTTTTTTGGGAGAGAGACGGACACCTTCACCAGTTCCCAGCCATTTGCTGGACCCCTCTCACTCCCCTGAGGGTTCTGGCTTCGGGATGGGCAGGAGACTCATGCCAGGCTCTCAGTTCCGAGACTTTGGCCAGAGCTGATGGGATTACTGGCCGGGAGAATGCAGGTCTAGAGCTGCTGGGGGCCGCCATGGGGAGAAGCCCTACTGGAGGGCAATTCAGCCTAGACAGAAGCAGAGGGGCAGGATATAGAGCTGGAGAAAAACCCAGTTCTGATGATAGATAGCCTCCAAATCCACTGGTCCCAGTCATCACCAGCCTACACCCAGACCTGCTAGTTACGTGTGCCAACGCATTCTCCTTTTAGCTCCAGTCTCCTCTGGTCCTATAACTCAAAGTGCCCTGACTAATAATGGTGCGTCATCTGTAATAAGACTCTTTCTACTCTCCAACACCAATGAAAAAGTGAGAATTATTTTGTAAATATAGATGACTATATGAAGTATATAACTCTATTTTCAAATGCAGTGAAAAGCATCATTTATTTACTTATTTTCGGTGTGGTTTACGTTTTAAAATTTTTGTTTTTTTTTAATTGTGGTAAAATACACATAACATGAGAATTTGCCATCTTAACCATTTTTGTATATCATTCAGTGGCATTAAGTACATTCACATTGCTGTGAAACCATCACCATCATCCATCTCCAGGATTCATTTCATTTCACAAAAATAAAACTCTGGAAAAATAACTCCCTCTTTCCCCCTCCCCTAAGCCTCTGGCAGCAGCATTAATTATATCGTAAATATAGAAGACTGTATGAGGCCAATACCTGAGGGAAATTGTACTCCAAAACTTGAGATGTTTATTGTGCCTCTTGTTACTGCAAATCACATTTCAGGGATCCATTTGTCAGATTTGCTGTTCGTTCTACATCTTGTTACAAAATCGATACTGAAGGAAAATGGAAGTAAAGCAACTGAATCTAGGGAGTTTTTTTTAGTGTGTCATCAATGTGTTATCACAGAAAAGGATGATAACATTTTGCAAGACGTGTTTAGGCTTTATTCTGTCTTTGATATCTTTGACAATCTCTAAAGTCTAGAAATATTAGTTTATATTAATAAAAAGTTTGCTGTACACTGTTCATCTGTGTATAAAGGTATTTATTTGGAGTGGATGGGTGTATTGGTTTCCTAGGGCTGTGGTAACTAAATGTCACAAACTGTGTGGCTCAAAACAACAGAAGTTTATTCCCTCACAGTTCTGAAGGCTAGGAGTCCAGGGTGTCAGCAGCGTTGGTTCCTTCTGCGGGAGAATGTGTTCTATACCCCTCTCCTAGCTTCTCCTGACAGACAGCAATTCTTGGTGTTCTTGGCTTGGAGATGCATCTCTCTAATCTTTGCCTCCATCTTCATGTGGCATTCTCTCTGTGTCACTTGTTTTCACACGACTGTCTTCTTATAAAGACTTCAGCCATAACTATGTCTAAGTAGGTCCACCCTACTCCAGTATGACCTCCTCTTAACTAATTGCATCCATAATGACCCTATTTCCAAATAAGGTCACATTCTGAGGTACTGGATTCGGACTTCAGCTGATCTTTTTTGGGAGGACTCAATTCAACCCATAACAGTGGACAAAGATGACCCTGATAATGGCTTATGTCTTTTATAATACTCGGATAAACTTTTTTGGAATGGCCAGTCAAATAGCACAATGACCAACTCATTGTCTAGTACTTAGTAGATACTCACATATGTTTGTTAAATGAATGTTGCCACCACGGAGCTCAGGACTAAAATACAAGAATCTTGACCATTGGCTCGGTGGATGAGTCAGATTGTGGCTGCTTGCCACATGGGAATTGGGCTTTAGGCTGTTCCTCCGAGAGGGAAACCCCTCCTGCTCCCCCATCATTGAGACAAGTACGCCTTTTGGGAGATCCGGGATCATTTGGGCAATAACTATTTCCATTTTACAGCAAAATCTCAAAAAGAAAATGTTTTTCCTTAAAGTTTCATTTCAACTGAAATTATGTCTTACACTTTTGCATTGCCTTTAGCTTTTAGGAAATTGAGAGGAAAACAACTTTGTTTATATACATGTATAAAATCAGGTTTTACTATGTCCCAAAATCAATGAATTCCCATGAATAAATCATTTGCATTGCATCTTACTTCATATGTGTTTGCTTTTGAAAGAATACTTTTATTCTCTGAATCTCCTTCTGTTGAGGCTCTTTTTCTTTGTTTCTTTATTGTTCCATATATTTCTCACTTTTCCTGTTCCTTTATTGCTTATTTCCTATACCACTTCTTCAACTTGCATGTATATTATAATTCAAACACGTGCAAAATGTGTAATATTCTTACCCACTCTACTTTAAATCTCTGTAATGAATGCTAAACAAGCCATGGACAAAAGAATTGTCGCTTAGTAATGAAGCGATTAGTATTAAAGGTGATCCTTATGAACTTCTCTTTGTATCTCATTGCATATGCCTATGCCATCCATTCATTTTTTTCGTGTGTTGTTGTTTTCTATTTTGTTGGTTTTTTAATGGTGAAAACAGGAACCACTGTGTTTGTTTTCTGATGGCCATATACCAACAGGAACCATACCATTCTAACATATTTAATGGTTAGTGTTGGTTTTCTTTACTGTAAGATCTGCCAACTTTTGGCGTTTTATGTTTCAGATCAAATGACACAGTGAGACAGAGTCTTAAAAGCTAATGAGCTCTCCTTCAGGAGTTAGGATGGCTTCAGGTCCAGGGATGCTACAAGCCAATGAATAAACTGCTAAGTGCTAGCTGTAGATATCTTTGAAACTAGTAAAAGAGTTCAACAAAATGTTTTCTGGACTAAGGCTTCTAAGATCTCACCATTTTTCTTAAAAAGAAAAGGTTTTAAAATCGTGTATAGGCACCCCAGAGTAGATGGGTTATCCTGGGGTAGCAAACAACCTCAAAATCTCAGTGGCTTCAAACAGCAATGGTTTACTAGCTGCTCACACTACATGTCCAAAGAAGGTCAGGGGGAGACTGCTCACTGGGATCCCCCAAGGATCCAGGATGAAGGAGATATCACCTGGACATGAGCAAAAGGCATAATGGTTTTAAAGCTTCCACTGGGGACTGACACACATGATTTCCACTCACATTTCATTGGACAAAACAAACCATATAACCATGCTTGAATTAAAGGGGGGTGGGAAATGCAGTTCTACCATGTTCCCAGAAAGAGGAGAACTGGAATATTTGTTGGTAGATCAAATGTCTACCATACCCTGAGTGGCAGATGGTTATCTAAAAGCAAAAGCAATTCTGGTTGTTGGAAATATTCCAACTTAGTACCATAGAAAAGGGACCCAGTGTCAGTCGGTCAGACTTTGGAGATGTGTAGTAGGTTCTCAAAGGATTTTCTTCTGCTTTATTATATTCTTGCCAGATTTTCTGCTTTCTGATATTTTATATTCACTTTTCCTGTAAGAGCTATATGGTGATTTGTACAGCCAGGTGATCTAAAATTTCTTCTATTTCAATATTATTATTTTTTTTTTGCAGGGAAAGATTTGCCCTAACCTAACATCTGCTGTCAATCTTCTTCTTTTTTTTTTTTTCCTCCCCAAAGCCCTACTGCATGGTTGTCTAACCTAGTTGTAAGTCCTTCTAGTTCTTCTATGTGAGTCGCCACCACAGCATGGCAACTGACAGATGGGTGGTGTGGTTCTGTGACCAGGAAACAATCCCAGGCCACCCAAGCAGTGAGAGCGCCAAACTTTAACCACTAGGCCATCAGGGCTGACTCTCAATATTCTTTTAAAATTACTTCTGAAAAATTACAGTTGCTAATGGGCTCTCTATTCTAAATCCCACCTTCACTTTTGATCTCTCTCCATCCACATCGAGGACCTTTTTTAAAGTAACCTCTGGCCAGAGAATTGCATAGAATTCAGTTCTGCTACTCAGTTGTGTACATTTAGGTAAATTACTTAACCTACATCTCCAAGGCTCAGTTGCCTTACCTATCAAGTCCAATAATAATTGTTCTTACCTCCTAGGGTATTTTGAGTATTAAATGAGGTGATGTTTGTAAATTCTGTCTAATGCAGATATTCGCTGAATCTTACCCGTGCAGTGCTTATTAGATGCCAGCCCTGGTCTAAGTGATCCACTCAACATGACCCATTTAATTCTCACAACATATCCCCCATTTTATAGATGAGAAAACTGAAGCACAGAGAAGTTAAATAACTTGCTCAGAGGTACACAACCAATAAGTGGTGGAACAGAAAGGCAACACTAGGCAGCCTGAGCCAAAGACCATGCTCTTAACCTCTGTGTTCAGTGGGGTGCCTGGGACACAGTAAACGCTTAAAATGTTTTACTTATTTTTATTTTATTAATAGTATTATTACCACTTGTCTAAAATGAAGCCCTATAGTTTTCCCATGAAAAAAGTTAAAACCTCTTCTTTCATGCAAAATGTCATATTTGATAAAAATGCATGAATTATTTTAATATTATTTACAAAGAAATGAAAAATAAACCCTAAAAGGCATCATGGCTTCCGTCTTGGTCTCTCTTTCCCTCTCTCCTTTCTTTTTGATCACTGGCTCTAGGGGATCCAACTGCCATGTCATGAAGATACTCAGGCTGCTCATGTGGGGAAGAACTGAGGTCTCTGAGCAACAGCCAGCCAGAAACTGAGGAATGCCAAAAATCACATGAGCAAGTGTGGAAGCCGATCCTCCTTGAGTCCAGCCTTCAGATGGCTGTGGTCCCAGCTAACCGCTTGACTGCACTCTCATGAGAGACCCTGAGAGGCCCAGCTACGATGCTCCCAGATTCCTGCCCCACGGAAATGGGGAAACAATAAGTATTTGTGGTTTTCAGCCACAAGGGGTAATTTGCTACACAGCGATACATAACCAAAACAGATCTTGGTATCTGGAAGTGGGATGCTGCTATAACGAAAACCTAAAATGTGAAAGTGGCTTGTTTTGAGCCCTTCGCCTTTCTACGTAAATTTTAAAATTAGCCTGTCAATTTCCCTACACAAGTATGTGAGGAGCTTGGCTGGGATTGCATTGAATCTGTGGAATAACCACGGCCGTCTCACCAATATTGATCCTTCCAATCTGCAAACATGGTATATCTCTTCATTTAATCAGGGGTTTTTTTCTTTAGCTTTTCTTGGCAATATTTTGTAGTTTTAGGCTTATGGGTCTTACACATCTTTCATTATTTTTATTCCTGATATTTTTATGCTACCATAAATGTTTTTAAAATTTTTTGGTGTTCATCACTGCTAAATAGAAATACAATTGGTTTTTTGATGCTATCATAATTTCTCTTATTTAAATTTTCAGTTGTTCATTGCTTGTAAATAGAAATAGAAATTCAATGACGGGTTTTTGTTGTTGTTGTTAGCTTTGTATCCTGTGACCTTTTAAAATTTGCCTTATTTTTTTTTGGAGGAAGATTAGCCCTGAGCTAACTACTGCCAATCCTCCTCTTTTTGCTGAGGAAGACTGGCCCTGAGCTAACATGCATGCCCATCTTCCTCTACTCTATACGTGGGACACCTACCACAGCATGGATTTTTGTCAAGTAATGCCATGTCCACACCGGGATCCAAACCGGCGAACCCCGGGCCGCGGAGAAGAGGAACGTGAGAACTTAACTGCTGCGCCACTGGGCCAGCCCCTAAATCTGCCTTTTGGTTCTAGTAGCTTTATTATAGATTCCATTGGATTGTCTATACACACCATCAGGTCATTTGTAAATGAAGACAGTTTTACATGTTCTTTTCTAATCTGAATTCCTTTAATGTGTTTAATACACACACACACATGCACACACACACATATAGAAGAACAAGTGTATGTATAGTTGGATGCAATTTGCTAAAATTTTGTTAAGGGATTTTGCAACTACATTCTCTGTAGTTCTCTTTTTTGGTCTGTGTTTATCTGATTTGATGTCAGAGTGATTCTGGCCTCACAAAATGAGTTAAGTTTTTCTTCCTTTTCTATTTTATGAAAGAGTTTATGTAGAAGTATTGTTATCTCTTTCTTTAAAATTTCATAAAATTCAACCAGTGGTTTGAAGTTTTCAATTTCTTTAATATATATAGGACTTTTCAAGTTTTCTTTTTTCTCTTGGGTCAGTTTTGGCAATTTTTGTATCTTGAGGAATTTTTCCATTTCACCCAAGACATCAAATTTATTAGCATGAAGTTGTTAATGACGTTCTTTTTATTAATCTGATAATGATAATTTGTAAATTTTATCTTTCCTTGATCAGTCTAACTAGAGGCTTACCAGTTTTATTGATTTGTTTCAGGGAACCAATATTTATTTTCATTTATCTATTATCTTTTTCAATTTCTGTCTCATTAATACTCTTTTGTCTTTCTTTTCTTCTACTTACTTTGGGTTTAATTGCTCTTTTTTTTTTTAGCATAAAAGCTTAGATTACTAATTTGAGTCCTTTGCTTTTTATAAAAGTATTTAACGCTATAAGTATTCCTCTAAATACTTAGCTACATCCCAAAAATTTTGATATTTTGTATTTTCATTTTTATTCCATCCAAACTATTTTCTAACTTTC
Organism: Equus caballus; assembly: GCF_041296265.1. Lineage (NCBI taxonomy): Eukaryota > Metazoa > Chordata > Mammalia > Perissodactyla > Equidae > Equus > Equus caballus. The sequence goes on from NC_091686.1 coordinate 92,346,660, forward strand.
CCTGAGACTTCTCCTTCGACTCATGGATTATTTAGGAGTGCATTGTTTAATTTTCAAATATTTGGGGATCTTCCAGATATCATTCGATTATCAACTTCTAGTTTAATTCTGTTATGATCAGAGAAAAAAGTTAGGATGATTTCAGTTTTTCCATGTGTACTTGAAAAGATTGTGTATTCTGCTGTTGTTGGCCAGAATGTTCTGCAAATGTCAATGAGGTCAAGTTGGTTGATAGGGTATTCAGATCTTCTATAGCCTTCCTGATTTTTTGTCTACTTGTTCTATTCATTACTGAGTGAGGGGTGTTGAAATCTTTATGTATAATTGTGGCTTTCTCTGTTTCTCTTTTCACTTCTATCAGTTTTTGCTTTGTATATTTTTTGACCTCTAATTTTTAGGTGCATACACATTAAGATTGTTGTGTATTATTGATGAATCAACCCATTTCTCATTATATAATGTCTATCTGTAACCCTGGTAATGTTTCCTGTTCTGAAGTATACTTTATCTGATATAAATATAGCCAGACCAGCTTTCTTTTGTTGCTATGGACTGAACTGTGTTCCTACTTGCCAAATTTGTATGTCAAAGCCCTAATCCCCAGCACCTCAAATTGTGCCTGTATTTGGAGATAGGGCCTTTAAAGAGGTAATTAAGGTTAAATGCGGTCATGTGACTGGGACCTAATCTAATAAGATTGGTGTTCTTATAAGAAGAGGAAGAGACACCAGAGAGTACTCACACAGAGAAGAGGCCATGTGAGGACACAGAGAGAAGGAAGTGATCTGCAAGCCAGAGAGAGAGGCCTCAGGAGAAACCAACCCTGCTGGCACCTTGTCTTGGACTTCTAGTCTTCAGAACTGGGAGAAAATAAACTTCTATTTTTCAAGCCACCTAGTCTGTGGTATTTTGTTATGGCAGCCCTAGCAAAATAATAGCATTTGAACAGTGTTTTCATCACATTTATTTTTCCATCCTTTTATTTTAGTTTATCTGTATAAATATATTTAAACTGGCTTTCTCGTAGATAGAGTACAATTGGGTCTTCTATTTTTATGGCCAATCTGAGAAACTCTGTCTTTTAATTAGAGTGTTTAGAAAACTTACATTTAATGTAATTATTTAATATGGTTGGATTTAGGTCCACAATTTTATTATTTTTCTGTTTGTTTCCTATGATTTTGTTCTTCTCTTCTCCCTTTCCTATATTCTTTTGGATTAACAATACTTTCAGTAGTCTATTTTACTTTATGTATTGTATTTTAAGGTATTTTTCTATCCTTTTTAGTGGGTGGTCTAGGGATTATTAAATGTAAGTAGTCAGAGCACACCAGTTAAAAGGAAGAAATCTATTTATGTTTTCTTTGTGACGTCTCTTGCAAATCTGCGGAAATTAATTTAAGTGAGGCATTGTCATCTTAAACCTCATTGGAATTGAGGCTGATACTCCAAATCGCACTGGATTTATAGAAACACCAGTCACTTTGACAAAGGCAGTGTGCTCAACTGACTTCCATCATCTCACTGACTTTTTCTAAGATCAAATCCAGTAAAGATAAAGTGAGAACAATAGACTTCTGTCCAGAAGTTTTGTCTCAGCTAAAGTAGCAGCAGATTTTGGGCAATATAAAAAGTCAAGTCCTCTTACTAATACCACTCTCACACTTGAAAAGTTATATGGATTTTCATGGGCTTAGAGTTTAGTAGATATAGAGATCATTTGTTAAAATAAAGAAATCTTAAATAAATGGAAAAACATAATATATTTATGTATGAGATTATTCAGTAGAGTAAAAATGTCAGTTATCCTCAAATTAATTTATAAGTGTAATACCAAACAAAATTTTAAATATATTTCATCAAAAGTGATATATTTATTGTAAGTTTTATAATAAATAGATATTGTGAAATAGGAGCTAAAGCAGTCTTGATAAAGCAGGAGAAAGAAGAGAGACCTACCCTACCAGATATCAAGATACATTACAAAAGTAATGAAATTAAAATAGTGCAGTATTAGAACAGTAATAGAAATATCGATCAGTGAAAGGGAATAGAAAGCCTAGGAACAGATCAATGAGAACTTGGTATATGAATGAAGTGGCATTATAGACGTGAAGGACTGTTTGATACATTGCACTGGAACAGTTGGCTTTCTACTTGCAAAATTATATCTGTATCTCATACCATATTAGAAAACAAATTAAAGATTTGAATATAAAAACAAAATACATACACAAAACTTGAAGCCTATCAGAGTGTAATGGGAAAAACTATCTTCATGAAACCTATCAGAATATAGTTTTCCCCTATAGGGGAAAATATCTTTCTGACCTAGAGATAAAAAAGTCTTTCTTAATGAAGAATATTTTTTTCCCATCGTATTTTCATTCATGGAAAAACAATATTTATCAAAGTGTGTAGAACTGCTTTGAAAATCACAATATATGCAAAGAGAAACAGATATACCTCCTGTTTTACTTAGTGTTTCCTCTTCTTTTCCTAAGAAAAGTGTTCTCTAAAAAAACTCAAAGACAGGGCTGGCCCCATGGCCGAGTGGTTAAGTTCGCGCACTCCACTGCAGGAGGCCCAGTGTTTCGTTGGTTTGAATCCTGGGTGCGGACATGGCACTGCTCATCGAACCACGATGAGGCAGCGTCCCACATGCCACAACTAGAAGGACCCACAATGAAGAATATACAACTATGTACTGGGGGGCTTTGAGGGAAAAAAAAAAACCTCAAAGACACCAGGCAAAGTTTTTTCTAGTACATTTCTAATTTAGCTCTTTTCTTACAATAAATAACATGTGTATGATGATATTGTTCCTTATCTCCTCAATACTGTTATCTGATTCAACAATACAAAATTCGACATAATTTCAATAGAACTAAATGTTTTTCTCTCAGTGATAACTTTCTAGACAGGATTTGAACCCAGAACAAAAAGGTAAAAACTGGTAGAATATTTGCCTGCTCCGCGTTTCCTGTTTTTGGACTGTCCTATTCCTTCAGTTCTCGAGAATTCTTTTTGCAAGACCACTGCTAGTGCATGGTGGAAGAAAATAATTTATCATGTTTACTAATGCTGTAACTTTGATTTTTAACTTTTATAATCTCAGTGACACAATTATTACTTGCAAATTCATTGGCTTGGAAACTATTTTCATGAGAAATCATATCTCATTTCATTAAAATAAAGACAGAAAATTCATTCTCAAAGAAAACTCGTTTGTCTTCTAAGAACAGCATTTCAGAGATTCAAAGAAATTAGAGGAGGAAAAATCGATTAGAACTAATCTACCAGCTTGTCAGAAAGGATTGCTTTCTACAAAATATATTCCAGTTCTTTGTCCAGGTTAATTTTAAATGTCTCAAGGGATGGAGCACTTGTTATACCCTTTCAAAGTCTTTCCTTTTGTGTAATTCTTACCAAGAATCTTTTTTTCCTAATATCTAACCTCCATGTTTGGTATTAATTCTGCGCTATTACTTTTTTTTTTTCGGTGAGGGAGATTCGCCCTGAGCTAACATCTGTGCCAGTCTTTCCTCTACTTCGTATGTGGGACACCTCCACAGCATGGCTGATGAGTGGAGTAGTCTGCACCTGAGATCCAAACCCACAGACCCGGGCTGCAGAAGCGGAGTGTGCAGAACTATAACCACTAGGCCATAGGGCGGGCCCCATGTGTGCTATTATTTTGAATTACACTTCTTTTTTCTATACTAATGCCCCTTCCCCTCCCAAATTCAGTTTTTATACTCTCAGATATTTGGAAGAAGCTAGACTTCATTTAGCCTAATGACAGATGCTTACTTATAATAATCATCTCTTAAATTAAAGCTATCTTTAGGTCTTTTTTTCCATTTTCCCCTCTCTGTTGTCTCTCTCTGCCTCTCTCTTCCTTTCCTGCCTGCCTTCGTTCCTTCCTTCCTTTCTTCCTTCCCTCCCTCCCTCCTTTTTTCCTTCCTTCCTTTCTTTTTGCAGACCTTGTAATGAGACATTTAAAAGCCAAAGATACTTGGCAGAAGCAAGAAGAGAAGGAGATTATAAATTCTTTGCTTGATCGAGGAGACTATCAATTCCTTTGCAAATTAGCCATATATTTCTTGCCTATCTCTGGGAGGAGTGAAGCATTTTTCTCTTGTAAATGATTTCCAGTTCTTTTATAACCTCTTCTGTCTTTCAGCATTCTTCGTTTCAGATTCCCCCTTTCTATTTAATTTTGTTTATATGAATTTAAAATTGAGTCTTTTTCCGGTTGGATGGTATTATTTATGTTGTACCCGTCGAACATGAAGGTGATAGTTTCTTCCATTCACAAGATTTAAATTCTTGCCCTTATCTGTGCAGACGATTAATTGTGAGACACCATGCACACTGGTACTCTGGACTCAAATTTCTACTGGCTGAAGATAAGCAAAACAAGGATTTGGGGAGGGGTGAGGGGATATTATATAGCCAGGGAAGGAGATTGCCCTTGGCCTAAGAACATAAATGCTGGTGCCAGAGCCAGTTCAATAAAATGCCAGTGTCTGCAGTAACAACACTTGCTAACCTGGGATGAGGGCAGAGACACAGAGCGTGATGAACTTTATTGTGTGCTTTTGTGCTCATAAATTGAGTTCCCCTGAATTCCTGTATAGAGCTCATCCATTATCATTGTTCAAGAACCATGGAATAAGTGTTCATAAAATTTACTAAATATATTTTTAATAGTAAAAATTTACAGAGAAATTTAATTAGCTTTCTCCTCTTACCAGGAAGCTGTCAGGGCTTAAAAAAAAAACTAACTTGTGGTGGAACTCCCCAGAAAAAGGACCATGTACTGCCTTTCACGGAGTCATTACATCTCATTAGATAAGAGATTAAGCTCTGGAATGAGACTGCCTTGCTCACATTCTGCCTCTGCTTTTAATAGCTGTGTGACCCTGGGTAAGTAACTTAACTTCTCTGTACCTCAGTTTCCTCTGTTATAAAATGGTGATGCACCCTATCTGAGGAAAAATTGAGTTATAAATTGAGTTAATATTGTAAAGTGCTCGGTACAGTACCTTAATGAAAGCTAATTTCCCTTTTTTCTTTCCGTCATTCATTAAGCAGATATTTATCAAGTGTCTTCTACGTGATAAAGCTGGAAATGGGAGTTCACAGTGTAGCAGCAAAGAAGGAGACAACATCTAACTGTATGTATGAAGTGCTACTAAGACATAAGACAAACCCTGGAACCAAGGAGCGAGCAATTAACCTGTGCAGTAAATTCAAGGAAGACTCTTGGCCTTTGAAGAATGAGTATGATTTTGAATAGGGGACAAGGTGAAGGAAGCAGGAGTGGGTCAATGTGTAAAGCAGGGAGTACATTCCAGGCAAAGGAGCAGCATAAGGAAAGGCAGGAAAGCACGGAAGCACATGATGTTTGCCCACGAGTGATCAAGTATGGGTGAAGCTTCATAGGGTGGGGGAGGGGAGGAGGGGGTGAAACCCTCTTCCTATTTTTGGTGAGTCCCCTACGAATGAGTCTGGGTTGTAGGAGGGCCCCACCTTCCAGGAGGAAATCTGAAGGGAAGAAATATTCCCTCTCTCTGGCTTCTGGCTGCTAAGGTATGGACACGTGACCTTGGATATTTCTGCCCGTGACTTTGAATAGGAAGAAGGTGACCCTGAATGGCAAAGATTCAGGAATAGTGGCCACAGGAAGTGGCCAGTGGGGTGGTGCCATGGGTGACATACTGTGTCGTCCTCTAGTCTGTGTCATTTGCCACCAGCCTTCCATAGATCCTGACCCTTTTCTGAACCAATTCTCCATCTTCGCGTTGATGCAGTGGGCTATCTGACAACCCTCCTGTAGTTTTTTTTCTGGATAAGTTAACTAGAGAGGGTTCCTTTTGCTTGCAACCAAGTGTCTCAAACAATAGAGAATTTAATCTTTCTAGTCTGTTATCACTGTTTCTTAAATTTTCCTCGATGAATATCAAGTACTTCTGTAACAAAACACTTTTTATTTAAGGTAAAATCAAACGTAAATGGGAAATACAAAAACTTTTTGAAAGTAAAAAATTCATTTAAAAATTAAAAAAAAAGACCCACAAAGAGAGAGAAGGATAAAATGGTTTATTAATCATAATAGTCATAACTTTCAGATAATATATATTGAATGCTTATCAATCAGCCAAGCACATTATGATGAACTTTATGTGCCTTCTTTCATTATATACTTTCGATAACACTAAGTTGTACATTCTATGATTATCAATATTTTCAGATGAGGAAACTGAGGTTGGGAGAGGGTAAGTCACTTTCCCAAAACCACCAGTGGGATTGTGGCACAGCCAGGATTTAAACCTGGCTAGCCGGAATACAGCATCTACGTTCTTAAATCTGTAGCATCAGAGAGGAGCTGGTCACCACCTTTCCCTAGGGGAGTTGACTAAGCTTTTATAGAAGAGGTAATATCCGAACTGGGACTTAAAGAATAAGTAGGATTTTCCCAGGTAAAAAAAGATGTGAAGGGGTCAGTTCGGCCTGAGAAGGGTGTGTGCAAGGGTAAAGACATGAAAAGCCATTACCTGTTCCAGCAATGCCTCATGGAGCATTGGTTGCTGGTGCCGGGGGTGTAGTCGGGGTGGGGAGGGGTGGCATAGGGAGAGTTCTGAGCTGGGGGAAGGGAGGCTGGTAGTAGAGGAGTCCAAATGCAGGTTTGAAATGGAATGGGGGGTTGCTCATTGAGTCCTTAGGTTTAGTGGTTTCTATCCTTAAGGAACTGAAGTCATCAGTGGTTTCAAAGGAGGGGAGTGACATCATCAGCATCTTTTTTAAGAAAGATCACTCTGGCAGCAGCATGGAGGAAGGGCTTGGAGTGGGAGCAATGAGAATCACCAAGGTCAGTTAGCAGGAAGCTGAAGTAGTGTATGAGAAGCCAATGAGGACAGTGGAAGTGGGGACAGAGAGGAAGGCCCCATTTTGAGAGGCATCCCTGAGGTGGGAGCACCAGCTTGATGACTAATTTGATGTGGGTGGTTGAGGAGGAAGGAAGACTTGAAGATGACTGAGATTTCTAGTTTGGAAACCTTAGTAATTAGTGATGTCATTACCTGAAATAGGAATGGAAGGAAGGAAATCTATGTGAGGCCTCCCAGAAGTTTTACATGTGTTATTTCATTTAATCCTAAACAAACTCATGATGAAAAGATTAAGATGCCCATTTTACAGATAAGAAAATTGAGGTTCAGTGAGGTTAAGTAACTTTCCCAAGGTCACACAGTTGGTAAATAAAAGAACTGGGATGTGAAATAAGGTCTTCCTCCAAAGCCCGTGTCTTTCCATGATAGTATTCTACCCTCTGATAATAATTTTAGTTTGGAAAAAAGGACTGAAGCTGAGGGGAAAGGCAGAGCTAGAAACACGGCCCTCTCAGAGGAGGAGTGGCGCAGAGTGAAGAGATTAAAGCTTTACACTATGGGGATAAAGGACTGGAGCTGTGCTGTCCAGTAAGATTTTCTGCAGTGATGGCAATGTTTTATCCTTGCCCTGTTCTATACTGCAGCCATTAACCCATGTGGCTATTGAGCACTTTAAATGTGGCTAATATGACTGAAGAACTGAAATATTAATTAATTAATTTAAAATTAAATAACCATATGTGGCTATAATGACTACCATACTAGATAGTTTAGGACTAGAGGAACCAGCCAGACACAGAGAGGGTCCATCAGAGGGAAGGCCTTGCTGGTAGCCCCCAAAATCTCTGGGTATTTGACCATCTGCCTCATATCTGTGGGTAAGATTGCTTGTCAGTTTGAGAACCACAATTCATTAGTTAGGAAGAGGTTCTTTCCTAGTGTGGACAACAAAGTTACTATACCAAGTTTTATCTTTGGAAGGAGAGTAAATGCAATACTCCACTTCTTTTCCTGGATGAGACATAAATCACAATCACTTTCTCTGTATTTCCATTTTTCTGTATTGAATACTTATATTCCTTATTACTATATTAATTTTACTTACTGCCAACAACCTCTCTCAGCTATTATAGAGCGTTATTTAAAAGCTCAAGCTCCAGGCAAGGTGCCTGGGTTCAAATTCCTGTTCTGCCTCTGAATGTGTTGTACCTTGAGTTAGTTTCTTCACACTCTGAAACTTCACTTTCACTACCTGTAAAATAGGGGTCACAACAGCACCTCACCCATAGGGTAGTTGTGAGGATTAAGTAACCTATGTAAGATGCTTAGCCAGTATCTGGCACACACTAACCACTCAGGAAAGGTTAACTATTCTGTAACTAGTACCTTGTGATAAGTTTGTATTTTGCACCTCTGTGTTTTGACATTTACTCAGCTCGAGTTTTGCATAAGTAGAAGGTATTCTCCAGATCTCTAAATGTCAGAATATTTCAAAAAGAAATACACGTTCATCGAGATAAAAGGTAGACACGGTTCCGAAAAATGATCTTATTTCAGGCATGAGTTTTGTAGTTATTTTTGTATTTTCACTTTGATTTCCATTTTGTTAAAGTAATTTAAGTCAGTACAGAGGAATTATAACCTTGATATTTTGTTGCGATCAGTAAAATTCCCCTGGTTTAACCTCAAACAGTTCATACACCATATGATCAAGCAAGAATACTAGAGACTCTAAACGTTGATACTAAAGATTTCTTGATGTCTCTAACTTCTGAAGAATTTCATACCACTTTAACTGAAATATTTAATGGCTAATCTCTGGTTACCTTAGCAGTGGTTGGATAGGTTGCATAGTAGTTGGGTAGATCAAGGACTATTTAAAGACTAATGGACCTCAGAAGTAGGAACAAGTAATAGGATCCCTTTTGTTGCCACCGATTTTGTGCTTTGTAACCTTTGGATTGAAAAAAACAGCATTCTAATCTATAGTATGGCATTCTGTATAATGTTTGTGCAAAACACAAAATTTTTTTTCATTAGATTGGGGTGTCAAGAAATCTGTGTTCAAGTGCTAGCGCTGCCATCGATTTATCTGTTAAGTAAGGAAAAGTCATTTACCTCCCAGCCACAAAGAAGTAAATGTCTTCTATACATAAGAGTTGATCCAGACTTGATTCTAGAACGATCTCCTAAGTATCCTTCTAACTAAAATTCCTTAAATCTGCCTTTTCTTTTTCCCTTTGGCCTTAAAGGATTTACAGGGTTCATTTTACGTCTATGCTTTTATAAATATGCACTTGGAATATTTTCCTTCCTTGGGAAACAATTCATGGGTGAGTCAGCATGAAGGAAAAAAACGCACTCACAACAGATATCAAAATTGCATGAGGTGGTGAAACGAGAAATGATTTTCCTTGTAAACGGAAATGATGAGGTATGGAGAAACCAATTACTTATTTATAAAACGAGCGTGCGGTGGCAGGCTTTATGTACCAGAGTAACGTGCTGTTACATATTTAGCGAGACGGACAGGGTATGAGAGAGTCCTCTCCATTCGCCCTTAAAACTGCAATTACTATAGACGTTCCTTTCAGGGAGGGAGGAAGAAACTGTGGCGAGGTGGACAAGGAAGGAAGGAAGCAAGCAAAGGACAGTTAAAAGTGTCTCGCCCACCCCCTCCACTCCCCCCAACCCGCTGTCGTCCTCTCTGGAAATACACAATTAGGGAATTTCCTCCCGCAGCCACGGAACACTCGGAGGCCCCTTCCACGTCACTATTAGGGCAGCCAGGGATTTTGCTTTCCCAGGACTGACTTCCGACTCCTCCTGCGGGTCCCTTGTGGGACGCCAAACGTCGCCGTTCGCCCCAGGCGAAGTCAGGCGGCTCGGCGGCCGGACCCGTTTCCGGAAGGCTGATTGCATCAGGTGTGGAGCAGGGCGCCTCCTCGGCCCAACCTGGCCGCCACTGCGCCTGCGCGCGTCGCCCCGCCCCGCTGCCGAGGACTCCACTGCGGGTTTTCCTCCCGGTCGGGAGGAGACCCAGCCGGGAGTGGCGGGTGCCTTTTACCGACCCGGGACCCCCGAGAGAGAGGGCGGCTGGGAGGGACTCCAGGGGAGCAGCGGGGAGCTGTATTCCCTCTTTCCGAGGGAATAGAGTCCTGCGGAAAGAAGACGTGCTTGGAAGGCTGGAGGCCGGTCCCGCGTCTGCCACTGACGGGCGGGGTGGTCTTGGGTTAATTTCCTCGGCTCTCGGGGCCTGGGAGACGTAGACTAGAACTAGAAGGCCTTCCAGTTCAGGGTCTGCATTTTCCCAAAGTGGGTTAAACAGCCTCCGACCGTCCATCGTCCATGGGCTCGATAAGCGGATCTTGGGGGACAGAGACTCAGCCCCAAGGGTGAGCACTTTCATAGATTTATAGGGATTTCTCAGTGGCAGTATTGTTTATCTGTTGCAGGAAGGAGCGGCATGATTGTTGGCCTCCAGTTGGGTCTGAGGGAAATTGTTCATGGGAGAGGTTTTAGGGGTACAAACGCCAGAAGCCCCTCTTCCACGAGGCAGCTTCCCCCCCACCACTCATTCCTTCCGACCCCACTCGGTGTCTGCGTCAGGGTCCCGTTATACGCTCTTTTATTCACACCTACTAGATTTTCCTCCCAGCACTCTCCATGCTGGAAATGATATCGAGTGATTAATTTGATGGATGTCTGTCCACCTTGCTGTGCTGTCAGCTCTATGAAGGCCGGGGTCTTTTTATTCACTGCTGTCCCCAGGCCGACTGTGAGACCTTTTGTATCCTCAGTAAATTCATGTTTGAAGGAATAAAGTAACGGCCTCTCCAAACGCATGGAGTCCTCACATGAAGAATAAGGACTAGCCGGGCGTGAGTTTGTTATCTGAGGAAAGAGTGCATTCTGCAGGTTTGAGGAAGAGGATGAGTGAGGCGGAGCCAGCACTTGGTAGTTACTGTTAATTTACTTTTAGCATAATCAAGGTTGTGTGTATGTGTAGAGTGGTGGATCTCAAAGTGTGGTCCTCAGACTAGCAGCACCAGCATCCCCTGGGAACTTGTTAGATATACAGATGCCTGGCCCCCTCCACAGACCTACCCATTCAGAGACTCTGGGATTGGGACCCAGCAATCTGCGTTTCCGTAAATCCTCCAGGAGATTCTGATGCAGGTTCAAGTCTGACGACCACTGCGCTGGTGAAGAGCAACCCTGGGGATGTCATTCACAGTGTCTGGGGCAGAGCACTGATAACCACTTACTGAGTATCCATTCTTACCAGGACCTTGCTTGTCTGCTTACAATTCGAGTTACAGGTAATATTCTTGGGGGTGAAAAGGAAATTTCCCCTCCTGCAGGTATGTTTCTCCCCTGAAGTGATCTTGCTGTGATTGCACATCAAGGAGTGGCGTGTGTGTGTGTGTGTGTGCACCATATGCTTGGGGTTCTGCATAAGGAGACAGAAGGAAAGAGGACTCGCCTACGAGTTGCAGCTGGGTGGGTGTGGGCAGCTCTCATCTGGGGACATTTTCCCATCATAAGGGAATGCAGACACGTGGGAGAAAAGACCAGCCAGGGATAAGGTTACCCAACTGCCTTTTGGTGCAGAGAGACGCCAGGCCACACGGAGGGGATACCGGGCTGCACCGCGACTCTCCGCCGTTGGGTCTCGACACACTGGCCCCCATTGCCTCCCTGCCATCTTCCCAGACGATAGGGGGGCCCGTGAGTCCAAGAGGCCCCACAGCCTCTGCCTGCAGGTGTCGCACTAGGAGCGCTGCCCGCCCCCTCCTCGCCGGCCCCCGCCCCCGGCCCCGCCTTTCCCGCGTTCGGCCCCCGCCCCGCCAGGCCCCTCCAGCCTCTCCTTGCGCAGCCGCCGCCAAAGCCTGGAGAAGTGGAATCTCGCCGGCGCCGTTCCCTAGCGGGACTCGCGGAGCGGCACTGGGCATGCTCAGTCGCCGGATCCCGTCCTGAGCTCAAGTAGGAAGCTCGTGCGCTGCACCCGCAGCTGATCCGGGCGCTCCGGGGAGGGCGAGACTGGAGCAGAGCTGCCGGGCGCCGGAGCCGAGGCGAGCGCCGCGCGCACCGCCGGTGAGCCTCGCTTTCTTCCTTGCTGTTACCCTGGACCGCGGGGCGGCCAGGGAGTGCTGGCGAGAGATCCGGGCAGCGGCAGGGGCAGCGGCGTGCGGCGGGTGGCTGCGCGTAGCCCCGGCGGCTGCCCCTCTCCTCCTGGCCCCGAGGGCTGCGCGGCCACTGCCGCCCGCCCAGCCGCAGCCACAGCTGCAGCAGCTGCCGCCGCATCTGCAGCAGGCGTCCGCTGCGGAGTCCCGTGCGCCCCGCGCCCGCGCCGCAGGGCCGGGTGGCACGGCGACTGCGGGCTCACTCCTTGACTTCCATCCCTCCTGCTTCCCGGCGCGCTCTTTCCCTCGGCAGCCCGGGCTTGGCAGGGCCTGGGGCGGGGGAGACAGGGTTGGAGGGGGTGCGCCCGGGTAGGGGCTGCGGAGGGGAAAAGTGAGGGTGGGCGCCGGCGAGGAAGAGCGCACACCCCCTTTCCCTGGCACCGGCCTCGGCTGTGCGGCTGGGCTTTCCCTCCCCGGGCGGCGGCGCGCTCCTGCCGCGGAGTTGGAGACCCGGCTGTCTTCTCCGCGGTTCCGAGACTAGCCGCTTCGAGATCAAAGGGGGAAAAGTTCATTTTCCCCCTCGGAGGCAGAAAGAGCGTTTTAACTAGAAAATGGCTGTGCGAAGGGGACCTAATCACGGAAGCTGGCCACTGGGTTCTGAAAGCCCCTCTACTCCCCGCCGGGCAGAAGAGAGGGTTGAACGCTAGAAATGACATTTGTGCGATGAAAACATTGCTGGACCGAGGGAGGGTGCCGAGTCCCATAGAAACAATGAAAGATGGTTTCGACGTTGGTGAAGAGATCTGGAACCGAGGGGTCAGAGGCCCAGGGCCCAGGGAACGTAGAACTTGAAGTAGAAAAAAAATAAATTGGAGAAATCAGATTTAGAGTTGTGGCCGTTTGGTAGTCAAGTTCTGCGCAGTTTAGAGCTACGACTGTCTCAAACGTTTTTGGGTGGATCGAGTGGTTGGGGAGGGTCAAAATTGAGAGCAGATAGGGTCAGTGTCGGAGGCTCCGACAGGACCGGGCTCTCAGAGGGCACAGTCTTATCTAAAAAGTGCCTCAGTCACTGACTTTCCGCGCATGATGACTTAGGTGAGATACCTAAAGGATTATCATAAAATGATGCCAGCAGTGGTGTTTGAATTTCAAGAACCGAGGAAACTTTGTGAGGTTGGCATTGGTTTGTCATTTAATATTCCACCAATTTAAAAAACAGTGGCATCCTGATCTGTCGCTTTGGATTTGTGTCTCTTAAATCTTTTGTTTTCTTATCGTAGGTTGATATTCCAAATCTTGTCCTCCCAATGGCCATGATAATTAAAGAAAATCTGAATTTGTCTTGCTGGCCTTTCAGGAACAGACAGAATCCTTGAAGGGGGATTTCTTTATGAATTAGGTAGCGGCTTTGTTGTGTTTTCAGTTTTTAGCTTGAAGGCAATATTTGTTCAACAATTGTCTATTGGAACTTGCAGAGTCCTAGAAATGGCACTGTTTTGGAAGGAAGACATTTGTCAGGAGGATGGGGAGCCTCCAGGTTGGGGAAAATGCTGGGAGAACACAGGTGGCAGCAGAGTACAGTGGGCTGGTAGATCAGAGAGGGAAGAACAGATGCAAGATTTCTATTGCTGTCCTTTTGTCATCAGCTTACTACATGACCTCGAAAAATCGCTCAGAGCCTTCATAAACTGGGGTTGGTCTAGATGTTTTTTCAGAGCCTTTGGGAAAAGACTCTAAAGTTGAGACCATTTTCCAGGGAAGGTGTCTATGTCTTATACTTTGATTCTCTTTTAAAGATACTTTTAATTAAATAATTTACCTCCACGGAGCCAGCAGGATTCTGCTTTCTGAAACTTTTTTAAAGTGGTGGTGGAAAAACTTGACGATCCTAAGTGTAAAAGACTGGGAATTTACATTTAACTGGAGTGCTATGAACACTGACTACAGAATTTTTTAGGAAAAGACTGAACATCGAAAGAATCCATGTGTACAAAGACAAAATATTTTAAAACTGTTACTCTTTTTATGTCATGTTTCAACTTTTTGATGATTGTTTTCTTTTCCTGCCACCAGAGAAACAACAACAAACACTGAATTTTCTTTCTGTTACAGCAGGAATTAATACCTAAAGTCTTGCCATAATATTAGAATAGTGTTATGTTGATTACCCTGATTTCTGGATATCTAAATTTATCTTTCAAGAAAAATGGAATGTTGTCTATCTATACCTTTTTCAGTTACGCGTTTAAAATAGGCAATACCTTGATGATGTAACACCTTGAGTTTTCCAGGGGTGGTGTTAGTGCCATGGAGTCATTTCCACCTCATAGCAAGCCTGTGTCCAGCAGAGCGGAACCCTGCCTGGTCTTCTTGCATTGTTTTCTCATCTTCTGGCACTATATCAGACAATGCTCCGCTATAATTCATAGGGTTTTCATGGCCAATTCTTTTTGGAAGTGGGTGGCCAGGTCCTTCTTCCTGGTCTGTCTTAGTCTGGAAGCTTCACTGAAACCTGTCCACCGTGGGTGACCCTGCTGGTATTTGAAATGCCAGTGGCGTAGCTTTCAGCATCACAGCAACAACATGCAGCCACCACAGTATGACAACCAACAGATGGGTGGTGTGGTTCCCTGACCAGGAAACAAACCCAGGCCGCGGTGGTACACGGAGTCTTACCACTAGACCACCAGGGCTGGCTTCCAGGGGTGTAGGACAGAATTTTAGGAAAGTATTGTAAGACGGTATTACTAGTTAAGTGGATGATACTTATTTTCCTACCCAGGTTAAGGAAACTAGCATTTCTTCGATACTTACTATGTGTCAAGCCTGGTATTAAGCTCCTTACATGTATTATCTTATATGTCAGCATCTTTGACATATAAATATCAGCTTCCTAAGAAAACCCCTCTGAGAAAGTGGACAGTCCTTTGATTGCATAGCAATAGAACTTGAGAGTTTTATCTCATGAGAATATCTTCAACTGGTTTAATTATTATTCAATAAGCATTCTCTTGTAAAACATATTTGATTTGCTGTTTAGAATTAGATATGGTTGGAAGAGCACGAATGTTTTTAAGAAGCTTCCGTCCAGATTTAAAAACTGCTTTGCGTTTATTCATTTTCAACAATGTTGTACTACCAACAAATAAACTTAAAAAGAAAGATAAACTCAGATTACCATTTTAATTTTAATGTATTGTTAGTGCATATTCTGCATGTTGATATGTGTTAATAGCGATTCTCTCAGTTGAAATGAAAGACCACCAACGAGGGACTCCTAAGAATTGCCTTCTGGGCTGGGCTTGTCTGCTACGTTAATTTACTGTGTAACCTTGGGAAAGTCAGTTCACTTCTCTGGGCCTTAGTTTTCCCATCTGTAAAATGAGGGAGTTGCAGTAGAATGCATCCTTTGGGTGTCTCGATTGGGTCTTTCTTGTCCCATTCCGGGGGTCTGTCATGCAGCCATTTGAGGAGGGGGACTTCATTTAGAGCACTTAGATGAAGCTGATTTTGTGTTTCACTAAGTCTAGCCTGTCCTGCTTTGTCGAATTTTTTGGCGGATTCCTACCTCCCTTTAGTTTTTATTTGTCAAAGAATGGTTGTCATAAAATTAGCTCTTTGTGGCCCTGCCAAGTCTAGGTAGGAGATAAGAAAATGATCAGGTTTGCGTAAAGCACATTAGACATTTGAAACCATCTGCTGATGTCACATAGCATCTTCTGAGGGGAGACGCTGCTCTTGAGCAGACAGGCAGTCTGAGAAAGGAGTCTCCACCAGGGCTGCAGAGGTGGTGTTCCGTGCCTTGGTTGCTGGTGGCCACCTGCGTGAGTTTTGGCAAGCCTTTCCCATGTCCCTGTCCTCTCTCTTCAGCCCTTGATCAGAAATGCAGCCTCTGGTCTCTGGAATAAAATTATCATTTCATGTTAACACCATCGCTGTACTGGGCAGGTGCCCTTGGTCAGCCGCTGTAGTAGCAGGAGTGACGGCCGTTGAAAGGTGCCTCCTCATCGTTGGCAAGATCATGACCTTTTTTTTTTTGGCAAGCTATGATGATGGGGCAGAGAGCAAAGGAAAGCGATCCCTTTTGGTGTTTTTAGTGCACTTTGCTTTCAAGATGCTCACAAAACTTGGCCTCATTAACCTTTAAGTGACACAGGTGAGGAGAAGCCCGAGTTGTTATCTGTATTTAAATAATTGATAACAAATGGACTGTGAGTCTGTGCTTGTGTTCATCACCAGGGCTCCAGGGCTGTTGGGCCTCTGCTAGGCGTGGGCAGTAACTCCAAAGCTGAGATGAGAGCTGTAAGAGAGGAAGGGAGGGCATAGAGGGGAGAAAGTCAAGTCATCACGACTTGACGAGAGGTAAGAAGCCTGCATGGGTTTAAAGGTATTAGAGGCCTTTGGGTGCAGACGTACGTGAGTGAAACAGTCGCTTTCTACAGAATCTCATTCCCATAATATGTGAAGCTTACCTGTCTTCCAAGCATTGAACAAATGCTAGGACAGGCATTACTGTTATAATCAGGAAAAAAGTCCCAAGGTATAATCTGTTGGTATATAAAATATCCAGATTCATGTGGACAAAGATGAGAAGAGAACATGGAAAAAAATAAATAGTATGGAATTATGGATTAATGTTTTTCTTTACTGTTTGTTAATGATTCGATGGTGGATATAAATAAAGTGAACCATTATGTCCTTTGCCTCTTGTGGAAATCTTGTCTGCTAGGTGACAGCTGAGGTTTCTGAAGGGTGCCTCCACTGGAAATCATGCTTCATGGGTGCTTAGAGCCTGAGGAACAGTGTTTTGCTTTTTTCCTTTTACAGTTGACTAAAAAGATTGCCGTTTGGAACTGAGCTGGGAGACGTGTGTGCTTAGGGGGCCGAGGTCGGGGAGAGAGCTCCAGAGAGTGGAGGGAGAGGCCGTCGTGGAAGAAGGAAGGTGTGACATTACAGGTGGTGTGGAATGTATCATTTACACACTCGCTGCCCCATGAACCAGAGCGTTTCCACACAATTTCAAAGTAACCGAGTGTCTACTACTTAGATCCAAAGCACAGTGCTAGACCTGCAGGCCACTGTTTATTGGTGATATTTTTGCTGCCTTTATTCACTACATCATCATCATCATCACTTTGATATTTCCTAAGTGTGTTCAAGTTAGAAGATGTGTCCTCTTCTCTGAGATTATACCCCTCCAAGGTGGGATAAGATTTCTTTTATGAATTGATGAGAATATTTTTATTTGGCAGCTTAATAGTCCATGAAATTGATAAGTCTGGGAATCCAGCCATGGGATGTAGAGAGCCCTGCCCTCAGGATCCAGCTGAATGATGGCAGCCAGGCCACACTGGAGCTTGTGGGTGGGCTGATGGGGCCTCTGGGCCTGCCGGGAATGGAGAGTCACTGGTACAGACCCAAGGTCCTGGGAGCGGGGAAGAAGCTAATTTTGGAAGTGCTCTGGGAAACAGCAAGTATTTTTGAATTATAGCCTAAGAATGACAAGGAAAGTGCCAAGATGAAAGATGAGGGTCTGAGAGAGCAGAAAGGACAAGTGATCAAAATGTGAATTTTAGCTGGCAAGACCTCAAAGTGACAGGTCTTAGTGTTTGTTTCTTTGTGTGCAGGCCTCTTTCTGCCCAGACAGCACACTTTAGCAATTTGGGGTTGGTGATTTTAGGAAATGCTAATGGAGTTGAAGTCATAGAACCAAGAATTGTGTAATAGCCAGCTCGGTTTGGACGGCTGCAGTATCACACCCTCTAGGGCGAGCCTTGATGAATCACTAGAGGAAACTTAAGAAGAATTTGCTCGTGGAATTGATATTATTCACCTTTGGTTTTAGTTGCTGTTGGGGGTTTGGAGGAGAGTAAAAAAAAAAGACTAAATTGTTTCTGAGTTTTAAGTAGTAGGTTAAGAAAATAAATAATGTATTTTCAGATAATACTTTAAAAATCTGTGCTTAGTAATATTTGGATCTCACTGGTTGTAATAATAATGTATTATAATGTTATTGGAGTGGAGCTTTTCCTTTGTGCTGAGAGCTTCATAGCTGTTACCCTATTTCGTTCTTACCAAACACTGTGGTGCTGTCCCCATTTCAGAGAGAGGGAAACTGAGGTCCTTTTCACTGAAGGCTGCGCAGTGAACAGTGACGCTTGCCTTGGAACTGTAGTCAGCACGGAGGAGTCCATGGGTTGCTGAGGAGCTGACAGGATGAAGAAATGACATTTATTAATTGGGGGCCAACTCTGTTCCTGGTGCTATACAGGAAACATTTCATTGAGTCTTTTGGGGTACCTCCTTATTTCCCCTTTTGTAGATGAGGAAAGTAGGGCTCAGAAAAGTTTAAGGACTTGCCCAGGCCCTAAACAAAGCCCATGTTCTTCTTTGCACCACACCATGAAACCTTCCTAAATTCAGCATTTGGGGAAAAGGTGAAAATTTCACCTTTCATCCATTTTCCAAATGGACGTTAACCTAAATGCGTATTTTGTGGTGGAATGGTTTCCTCCCAATTATGGCCCCAATGTGCAT
The DNA here is from genome assembly GCF_041296265.1 of Equus caballus. Taxonomy (NCBI): domain Eukaryota; kingdom Metazoa; phylum Chordata; class Mammalia; order Perissodactyla; family Equidae; genus Equus; species Equus caballus. Next base: position 92,365,219 of record NC_091686.1, read on the forward strand.
TTCTTTGATCCAAACACAAATTGAGTTGTAGGAAAATCCAAATATAATTTCTAAATATGTCTGAAACTAGGGATTGCTGTGTTGACTCTCTCTGGGCAGATTCTAGTCTAGAATGTTTCTTTTGTAAGTAAAATACACGGCATTCTGATTTCTTGTCACGTGCCGATCAGGAGGCAATGTTGGGATGACAGAGGCTTCTAACGACTGGGAAAAGGACAGGTGAGGATTTCAGGGCTTCTCCAGCAGCCCTGTGGCTGACTTGAGACTCCTGGCTGCTAGAGTGGTGGGTCTGGAGAGAGGTCCCCAGCACCCTGGATGATGGTGCCTCTCCCTGGGAGCATCCTGCATGCTCCTGGGTGCTGGCTCTGTAATTACCTTCAGATCTTCATTTAGTTTCCCAAGAAGACTTTTGTCTTGGTCAAGAGAGTCCGTGGACTTGCCACATGGAGTATCCTGATTTGCTGGTAGTACTGTTTCTCAGTGGAAGTGTATAAATTAGAATTTCCTTAGCATGAGTTAGGTTTCTCAAATCAATTCATTCGTGAGTGAACTAATACATCTGAAATGTCTGAACGTAACTGAGGCATGGTGGACTCACAGTGAACTCGGGTGTATAGATACTTCGGGAAGCACTGACTCAACCTCACATACTTCTAATGATCTGATCAGAACCTCTTAATAAGAACCAAGTTTTATTCATTTATACCTTTTCCGGATCCCTGATGAAAGCCGACATGCATTCATTTTGTGACACCCAGAAACCTCAGCTGCATTTGTTCTTGCCCTTGTTCACCAAATGTTTATTGAGCATATACTTTGTGCCAAGCCCTGTGTGAAGTTCTGGAAGACAGAGAGCAATGTACCAGAGTGTCGGTTATAAGGGGTTGCCGTGGAGGCACGTGTGTGAGGTTCTGAGAGAGGGGAGCAAGGGAGGACTGTCCGCACTCTGCTGGAGTACGGAGGCTTCACAGGATAGGAGCTGTGGCAGGGGACTCCTTGTGTAAACCCCTACTACAGAGAACCCCTCAGCCGTCTCTTTTTTCGTTTGTTCTTCACTCAAATAGAACTGTTGTAGCCTGTTTCTTCTACCCAACACCTAGGATTTGCCACCCCTTCCATAAGGGACCTACAGATATGGCCTTTCAACCCTCTGTCGCAGTGGTTCTCAAGAGGAGCAGTTTTGCCCTCCAGGGAACATTTAGCAATATCTGGAGACATTTTTGGTTGTCTTGACCGTGGAAGGAATGCTCTTGGCATCTGGTGTGGAGGATGCTGATAAACATCTTACAGCGTAGGCACAGGACAGCCCTCTGGGTAGGTAGTAGGGATTTGGTGCTTAAGAACCAAACTCTTAGATTCCATACTGCTCTGCAATTTAACAGCCATATGACTGCAGACAACAGAGTTATGCTTGGACCGCAGAATTCATGGTGCTTCAGGTTCCTCATCTGTAAATAGGCATACCAGTGGTACCTATATAATATGGTTGTTATGAGGATGTCAGGAGTTAATATATGATAGATGAACAATACTTGGCATGGAGTAAGATCTTAACTGTTATCATTATTTCAAATTTTAAGCAAAAACTTTAACTTTTGACTCTAAAGACCTTGGCGTTTGGAGAATCCAGGGCAGCTGAGTTTGTGGGACCACCTCTCAGTATGCTTTGGTGGAAGAATTTGCCCTTGATTTTGTTTCTCTGGTTCTCTTTAGTCCATGGGTTTTATTTTCCAGTTTCTACCTCCTGATTCTAGGACTGTCCATAGCTTTGCCTTTCATCCTATTTTTCCCAGGGACCCATATTTATACCCTTAATGAACCTTCCCCTAGAGGACTGAGAAATATATTTATGATTTTCCTTGGCTCTGGCTATTTTGGGAATGGTGAGAAAATGGGAAGCAGGTCAGGGGAGATATTGCCTCACTTCCTGATTGTCACAGTTCCCTTCTCTCTCAAATTCTGTGCAGGATTGAGAGGCAGGTGGTAGTGCCTGCTTTGTAACTCTTCCCTCCACGCCCACCAGTTCTACCCCCAAGTTAGGTGCCTGCTCTTTCCAAAATACCCTGCAATTGGGTCACATTATGTGCCTGCTTGAAATCATTTCTAAAAATCAAAGCAAAGACGTAGACTGTCAGAAGGATTTGAAATGTCTCTGTCCTCTACTTTGAGGCTTTGCAGAATTGTTCTGAAAACAAAAGAAAGCAAATTTATCTCAATTTTGTCGCAGTCTCTCTTGGCCTAGAACTGTGTCTTACTTTCACTTGCAAAAGTGCTCAAACCATGGTCCTTTCTGACTTTCCGCAGGAAGATGAACTCACAGACTTTACTCAACAGATCAAGTTTACCGTTGAATGTTCATAACATAATTGACTTGACGCTTTTTATTCAGTGTGTTGAATGATATCAACAGACTAGAGAAAAATTAAAAAGTTTAGTTGTTAAAAGCTTTCTAATTCCTTCCCCCTGACATGGTCATCTCTCCCTTGAATGAGAGCAGTGGCCTCTCAGTGGCCTCCTGGCTTGTCCAGCTCCATTCATTCAGTTTGGCTTCCCAAGCATTGGGCGCTGTTCCAAATGCTGCACTTGGAAACTGACCAGGATAGAAACTGACCAGGGTGGCCACTGCCTCTGCCTGCTGGAAGCTCTCAGTCTTTAGGGAAAGACTGACAACTAAAGAACTAAGTATGATAAAGTGTGGTGTGTGCTAACCAGGAGGAGAAGGACTCAGTGCATCCCAGACCAGCACCTACCCTGGTTGGGTGTGTGAGGCAAGGCTTCCCAGGGAAGAGATGCTCAATCTGTCCCACAGTGTACCTGGCACTTCCATCTCTGAAGCTGTGAAAGGCGCCACTGACTCTCTAGCTCCCACTTGGAGCCTTGTCCGTTTCTGATAGTGTGCCTCTGCTTTCCCGCCCACCACTATTGCCTCTCACCTAGGAGTCTGCAGCTGCCTTCTCTGTGGCCTCTCTCTGTTCTCTAGACTGCCTCCAAGGGGATCTTCTGAAATCTTCTGCAGGTCTGGGCATGTCCATCCCAAACCTTCAGGGGCTCCTCGCTGCGATCAGGATGAAGTTCCAGCTCCTTGGTGCCACACCTGACACTCTTCATGATCTGCTGTGCTCTCTGTCTCATGCTCTGAGCTTCAGCCACACTGTTCTTACAACATACGGAGTTTTCTCTGGCCTTGGGGTTTTATCCTCTGTTCCCGTTGCCTGCAGCCATCCTTATTGTCTGTCTGTTCTTTACCTGCTTGACTTTTGTTCCTCCTTCGGGAAGCAGCTTAATCATCATCCACCTCAGTGTGCGTCAGAGCGACCTGAGGGCTTGTTAAAACACACCCCAGAGTTTCTGATTCCAGAGGTCTGTGGCTGGCCTGATGAAGGTTTGCACTTCTCACAATTTCCCAGGTGATGTTGATGCTGCTGGTCTGGGGACCATAGTTGGAAGACCCCTGGGGCCCATGATCACCCAGGACAGGGCAGCTGGTCCTCCTTGTTCCCACCCAAGCTCCGCACACCTGCTCACTCATGCCTTTGTTGTCACACTGCCTCGCCACTCTGTTTCCCTGGCTTCTCCTCTGGTCTGTAAGCCCTTGAAGGACAGCACTGTTGCTTCTCGGTCTCTGTGCTCCCAGTGCTTAGAAATTCCTGGGTGCTGTATAAACATTTGTCAAAGAATGAAGATATGAATGAAAAAGAATCTTATCATTGGAGGCTTTAGTAAATATGCCCGAGGGCATTTTCAGCAGCTAGTTTTTCTGAAAGTTTTTCTCTAGTTATGATAGTATAAGTTTATAGCATGATGAGGTCAATATGAGTTTGCTTAACATTGTCGTTTTGTGTCCAAATTCTGGAAAGGTCTAGGGGAGTGGCTCACTTTAAACCTATTATTGTTTCAAAAATATGTAGTTTTCTCATAGCGGCTCAGTATGAAAATATGTGTCCAAAGGAAATGCAGCTCTCATTTAATTTAGCAACCATAGCATAATCATGGCCTCTTTATTTGAAATAATAAATCACATTGAACTATAATTAAATGTAACCAGATGTCTGAGTAATCATTGCTTCAAGCCAGAGGGAAGGATAGCTAGACTACTTTATTTACTTAGTCAGTCTGCAAATGTTTCTTGAGCACCTACTGTGTGCCGGTAGGCCCTAGGATGTGGCAATGGGTAAAACGCTCACTGCTGTCTCTGTGGGAGGTGCATTGAAGACAACAGAGATGTGTGACGTGATGCAGAGTGCCTCGTGGGCTCCTTTAGATCGAGTGGTCTGAGTAGGTGACTGTTAAGCTGTGTGCTGTGTGGCAGTGAGTGATGGCCGTGTCAAGATCATGACATGGAGAGGAGCAACCTCAGGCCAAGAGAATGGTGCAGAGGGCCTCAGTTTAAGACGTCTCTTCAAGGAGCCCTAATGCCCCTGTAGTCCTGAAGACTGGACTGATGTCACCTTACTGTGCTGTCTGCTTCTCCAGGCCTCAGCTCTGACCTTGCTTCCACGGCCTCTAATGTGATGCTTCCCAAAGTGTGTTCACTAAAACCCAGGTGACTGGAAGTACATTGTGAATAAAGGTTTCTGCTGTCAAGTTCATCTTCTCTCCCCATTAACATATTCGAGAAGTCCTGCAGAAAAAAATCTTCATTTAATCCAGCGTTTGCCTGTGGGTCCATTTTGTACAGTCTCCTGTGAACTAGTGTTTTTTGGTGCACACCTTGACACCAGCTCTAAGGGTGCTGCTTTGTGTACCCCTAACGGCTGTTTGACGTGATACGGACTTCTCTCTACCCTCCACCTTCCGCTCACCCTTCAGTGGCTGGCTGGTCGTCATAGTGGACTTGCAGGATCTTTGTTGGAAATAGGATTTTTCAGGTTGGTTTTCCTCATGCTTTGTGCCCAGTTGATCAGTCTCACTGACTTGTGTCCAAAGATAAACAACATTTAGAGTCCCAGAGATCATTGCTCATCTGCTGCATTCAGGGAGGAGCTGGCTGTAATGTCATGTGGGACTCAAGCCGTTTCTGCACATCTCAGTTAATTTAATGGAGAGTGGTTTTTGACTTGAATTGTTCAAACTATGACTTCATCCTATCTTCTTTTGGATATATAGACATTTCCTTGGATGTCCATTGCCTAAGTGGAAGTAGGGAAAGAGGAGTAAGACCTGTTGGAGTTACTAAGGGTGAGCATTGGGTATGGGAAAAATAAACTTGGGGTTGGACTTGGTTAACGTTATACTGGGTTTTTGCTGACATTTTGGAATCTTAATCTCAACTTAAAAATACTGGCTTTTAGATTTCCCTTTTTTTTTTTTTTTGAGGCAGATTAGCCCTAAGCTAACATCTGCCAATCCTCCTCTTTTTGTTGAGGAAGACTGGCCCTGAGCTAACATCCGTGCCCATCTTCCTCTACTTTATACGTGGGACGCCTACCACAGCATGGCTTGCCAAGCGGTGCCGTGTCTGCACCCGGGATCCGAACCAGCAAACCCCAGGCTGCTGAAGTGGAACATGCGAACTTAACCGCTGTGCCACCTGGCCGGCCCCTAGATTTCCTTTTGGTTGAGGTATGTTTAGTTTTGGTCCTTCCTGAAGTAAGAGCAGATGGACTGGGTCTGTCTTTTTGAAGTTTTGTTCTCTGATAATCTTTATGGTTCTGATTTGGCACAGCAACTGGGGAAAGGGACACGGTGGGGCAAGCTTACTGAAAATTTTCATTTGAGGGAGAGCCCAGGATGAGTCTTTTTGAAAAGAATATTTGTGTAGAAAGAATAATTCAGAGTAAAAGAGCATTTGGCTCACTTGTCTGGGATGGGAGGCAGCCCCTGTCCTGTGCTGCTGATTTTTTATGCTTGGGGCAGTTTCCAGAAAGATGCACTGGGGCTTAACTGAAAAGAGGACTAGAAGAAGCTGCAGATATAGATGGAACAGCCCCAGAAACAGTCCACCCAGGAAGGGAACCAGACCTGGAGCACTAAAGAGAAATAGGGCTTGGCATTCCTGGGGGTTCCTTCTAGAAGGTTCCGGGAACTGAGACTTTGAATTTGGAATGATTGGTCCTTTTGGGTCCCCCTTGTTGGGGTACTTTTTTCTTGGCATTTGTCCTCTCCCTACATGAGACAGGAAATTTAGTCTGAACAGTGGGTATATCGGATGCCATTACTGTGAACAGGATCTCTGTGTCTTTGATCCTCTAGTGTCCCAAAATTCAGGAGGAAAAACTCCCACATTCAAATTAAATGTTTTCCAATGATTCGAGCAGAAAATATATGAGCAGTGGTGCTATGAAAGTAACACTCGCTGCTCTTATTTATGAGACTTAGCAATTGGGTCAGTGTTGTTTTCTAAAACTGTCTTTTTTCCAGGACTTGAAGTTATTTCTACTAAAATAAATAAAGGAAGTCTTGCATTCCATCAACTTGTGTATAATTGTCTCCCGATCAAAGTCATCTCCTGCTGACTTCAGTTTTATTTCATCTTAAATCATTTTCCTTTACTGGTATTAGATCCTGCTGTTATATGTGTATTTTACAAGCTGCAAGTGGAAATAAGAAACAAAAATAAGGTGTGGAGTTTTGTTGAATTTTATCTTTTTCCTCCCTTAGTTCTGAGAACATGTGGATTTCAAGAAAAGCCAATGAAAAAAACTGGGGAAAATGTTGATTTGTGGCATTATTATCCTTATTTCCTGTAAAGAAAACAGGATTTTCATTAGATGCTGTTGTGCTGTTTTCCATTGAGAAAGATAATAGTGGGATGGATGGCTGCATTCGGAGTTTATATGCATTTATGCTTAACATTTAAATGATTTTTGTATGAACATTTGTGAAAGTGTGTTCTTTCTGCAGCACCAACTATCAAACAATGTGATACTGTCTTGCCAAGAACAATTGCCTTGTAGCAGAGTGAAACTTCAGGCAATTTTAATTTATTTCTACCATAGGAGACCTCAGTGGATACAAGTTTTCATGAAAGCATGTTTATTTTTCCTTAGTGCTGACCTTGAAAGTGGATTTTTGAAATCCTTGGAGGTATATCATTTTGATAGATGGTTAAGTGAAAGGAATATATTCAATGTGATGTAATTATGAAGATTTCATTCGCATAAAGCTAAAGATTATGAGAGAATGAGTAGAAATGAAAATGATGTGGTTCTGTGGTGGGATTGTGGATGATTTTGTTGGCTTTCTCTCTCTTCTTCCTCCCTAAGCATGCTTAGCATATTTATATCCTTTTAGCAATGAGTAAAAGGGGAAAATAATTCTCACGTGTTCTTTTTAAATTCATCTAAAGGATGTGCATTTCAGGGGTATCTCTTCAAGGCGACTGACTGGGAACAAAAGAGAACTGGCATTATGCTTAGTAAAATAAGCTAGTCACGGAAGGACAAATGTTGTATGAATGTACTTATATGCGGTACTTAGAGAAGTCAGATTTGTGGAGACAGAAAGTAGAAAGGTGGTTGCCAGGGGGTAGGGGAAGTGGGGAGTTATTGTTTAATGGGTCCAGAGTGTCAGGGAAGAAGAAAAAGTTCTGGAGATGGATGGTGGTGATGGTTGCATGACAGAGTAAGTGTACTTAATGTCACAGAACTGTACACCTAAACGTGGTTAAAATGGTAAATGTTGTTATGTATATTTTACCACAATAAAAAAAAATATTTAACCTAAAAAAAAAAGGAAAAGAGAGAGAACTGGTCCTCTGTCCTCACCAGCCCAGGTTCTGTGACCCAAGGAGTCTTGTTATTGTCAATTTGGAACCTGAAGGAGGAATTAATTTGTGTTAGACTGAAGCTCTTCCCATTGTGTTCTAACCTCTGTGCAATCTGCCACTGGGGCTGAAGCTTTGAGGGGTGAGGAGTACGCAGACCCCGAGAGTTGGGGAGGCTATAGGTGCCGCTCACCTGAACCTAATACTGAGCTCCTGTCTTTTCCAAAGCTTGCTTTTGTGTGAAATTAACACTTATCTGGACAAGTTTGAAGTTGTGAATTGGGTATGCTCTGTGTGGGGCGTGTGTTTGGTTGCGTCTATTACTGACAGTTCTACCTTGGAGATGAATTGATTTAGTAAAATTAAATCCTCATTGAGCTGAACTCCAAAACTGTGGCACCCTTTGCATTTATTCTGTTGAGTGTACCCTTGAAGCCAGGCAACTAGGTGGCCTAACCTTTTCCTCTGCCTGGTCCATGTCATTCTAAAGAGAGTGTAGACTATAGATCTAGGCAGAGCCAAGTTTAAATTCAGGCCTTGCCCTGGGATGGGTGGATGTAGGTGGGTGCCCTGTCTGAGCCACATTTTCTCTGTCTGTAAAATACTAGAACGATACCTACCTGGCTGGGAGGGTCTACTGTGATAACATGTGAAAATGTGTGCTATAAACTGATTGAGATATTTACTTTCTTGATCTCCTGTTGTCAAAATGGTCAGTAGATTGACCAGGCATTCAAGATTAACTCTACGTTGGGTGTTGTGCTATAGAGGATAGTCCTTGATCAAAAACTTAAATAGTGTTTAGGATTAAAATATTTAAAAGACAGTTCTTTTAAAAAAGGCCGATGGGGGGACATTTGTAATTGGTAGTAGGTTTTTAATGCTTTATTTTCAACTGCATGGTCTTGGATTTTATTGTTACCTCCCCCCTCCCCTTTTATCGTCTTCAGAGAATGTGGATGACAGTCCCTCAGTGTGTTTGATGCCCCATATAGTTGGATAGGCTTGGAAGACCTATGGATTGGGATTCTATCCTGGGTCAGTCTCTGTCAGTGTGGGGACCCTAACAAGTTACCTCCTTTTCCTCACCTGTAGGAGGATCCTATAGAAATTATAAGGGTTAATATTTATTGAGCTGGTACTCTGAGACAACAGTCACTGTGACAAGTGTCTTATGGGGAGGCTATCATGTGGCCCCATACCTCTATGAAGTAGCTGCTGTGATTATCCTCAAATACAGGTGGGGAAGCTGAGGCTCACCAAGGTTGTCCCAGGGCACAGAGCTAGAGCAGGTCATGATAGGCTGAATATAGATTGTGAGGACAGACCTTGGTGTAGGGGACGCATTCAGTAAGTGTGAATGCAGGAGCATGTGCACACACACACACACACACACATACATACACATTCTCTCTCTTTCTCTTTCTTAAATTAGTATTTCCCTAAGACACAAGAGCTACTAGATTGCAAAATGGCGACTTCCTCAGGTGGGTTGAGTGTCTAAGGACCAACCAGTGTGAGAAAGCTCAGTCAGAAGCACAAACTGTATTTGGTTGTAATTTTAGCTGCTTTGCATTTTTTTCTAATTGCTTTTTTAAACAAAGAAAATTTCTACACTCTCTGTAGGGTGATATATGCTTTTAAAGGATGTAAACTAGGGCTGTGATGTTTTTCTTTGGGAAGAAGTCAGTTATTTCTCTCATCATTGAGCATTCTGTTCTGAGAATGCCCTCAGTATAATTACAGAGGATAAGCCCCAGCCGCCAGGGGTGAACAACTGGCTGTCTCGAAATACTCTGTAAATATATTAGTCTGAAAATTGCATTTTAATGTGGTGTACTAGTAAAGTAGAATTTTACTTGCTAAATTAGTCCATGTTAATAATGGTCTTTTCCTAGAGGAAGGCTGTTACTTTTTTTTTTTTTGTATAGGTGGTTCATTTCTTCCAAAATAATTGAACTATCCTTTGGATTAACCTGTTAGTACTTCTACTTCTATTAAGAAAGCAGATTGAATTTCAGGTCAAGAATTTGATTTTAGGAAATATTTTCCCTACAATGTTTGCTTTGCCTAGCTTTGGCCCAGAGTGCTAACTTAAATGCTATATTTTGATATTTAAAATGAGTTAAGGCAATTTTTGGGGCCCTTTTCCCTGTCTAGGAGATGCTAGCAAAATATATTAATTTAATTAGTTATCAGTGATGTCATCCAGGAAAACCATTTCAAAGAATAATTCCTGAGCTGTGGATTGGTTCACAATATTCATGCCAGAGAATTTTCCCAAGTCTGTTTAAAGGCCCGAATTCTGAATTAGCCTATTTTGGAAATTTCTGGTTGCTTGCCTAGCGTACAGAGAAAATTAGGCTGCCGCTGTGTGGTGAATGTATTTCACATGATTAACAAGAACAAAACAAAGTTGATGTAGAGTGAATGTACGAGTTTGACGTTAGTCTCTGGAAGAACAGGGTCAGTGGGAGGAATTTGAAACACGCTCATTTACTCGAATATTCGTGTACTTTGTTTACATTTTTCCTTGAAGGCTAGTTTTTGTTAATCAAAATGTGAAGGTTGCATGTAATCTTAAACTGTTAGCTATAGAGCCCAAAGAATCATTAGCTTTCAAAAGAAATGGACACTTCTATTCAGAGTTTAAAAAGAAAATATCAAATGATTATAGGTGACTATTATAGAATATTAATTATTGTTCATTGGTCAAAATTCAAAGGTGTAGCCTTAATGGGAGAAATGGAGGTGTCAATGAATTAACAGAGTGGGAAGGTGAGCAGATTACAAAGTATTTTACTGGGAATTTTTCTGATATATTAACTGGCTTCCATTCTGGAAATATTTGCTGTTTTATGATAAAGTTTCTCATTTACTTAAAGTCTGTTTACATTTTGGTTGTGTTATGTTTATCTTGTATGTAAAGAAACTCTTAAATCTCAAACCTTTAACCACGCCCATATTCAGATGGGTGATTTGAGAACTGGCACATCTTGCTTCAGTCAAGAGGGTAATTGCTTAGAGAAATGGAATCATTTCCCTGGATCTCTGGAGTCAGTTCTAGACAAGGTATCTGTTGTAGCTTGAATTGTGTCCTCCCAAAAAGATACCTTGAAGTCCAAACCACCGGTACCTGTGAATGTGACCTTATTTGGAAAAGGGTCTGTGAACATGTTATCAAGTTTTGATGAGGTCATGCATGAGCAGGGTGGGTCTTTAGTCCATTATGACTGGTGTCCTCCTAAGAAGAGAAACTTGGGCACAGACAAACAGGGAGAACGATACGTGAAGACAGAGATACACAGATACAGAAGGAAGACGGCCATGTGGAGACGGAGGCAGAGATTGAAGTTATGCTGGTAGGAACCAAGGAATGCCTGGGGCTACCAGAAGCTGGAAGAGGCAGGGAAGGATCGTTTTCTAGAAGCTTCTGCGGGAGCATGACTTTGCCTGCACTTGATAGCACACTTCTAACCTCTGAAACTGTGAGGGAATAAATTTCTGTCGTTTTAAGCGTCCCAGTTGGTGGTTGCTCCAGCAGCCACAGGGAACTGCAAGACCGTAGAGTCAGACTGCCTGAGTTTGAATCCTGGCTTCACATTCTCATGCCGTGATCTTGGGCAAGTTATTGGACCTCACGGTGCCTCAGTTTTCTCATCTGTAAAATAGGGCTAGAAAGAATTCCTTCCTCATAGAGTTTTGAAGATAACATAATATATGTATAATACTTTGATTGTGCCTGGTGCTATTATGTGTAAAAAAAATCCAATAGTTTCCAAGCTATATAGAAATTACTTTTAATCATTCAATAAATATCTGTTGAGCTTCCTTTTGAATGACAGGCCCTGTGCCAGACAATGAGTGTTCAGGGTGAACCTGGAGGACAGCATCTCCTTCCTCATAGGTCCTGCGGGTTGAGCATTTCCTCCATGAATGTGAAGAAGAAAGTGGATTCCATGTGGTATCTTTATGAGAAGAACTGGGTGTAAACCTTTCCTCTGGACCTTGGAAAGTCTGGTACAGAACTTGTGTACTGGGGAGGCCGTGAGTGTGGAGCCAAACGGCTGGGATCCAGTTCTGGTTTTTACTGGCAGCTCTGACCTTGGCCGGTAGTAGAAATTTTAACCTTCTCTGCCTCCACATCTGCAAAATGGGGACAATAATAGTCCCTTCCTCAATTGGGTTATGGTAGAGATGAAATGAGTTAAAATACAGGAAGTACCCAGCATAGTAAGCACTTATTAAAAGTTCTTATATTATTAAATGAACCCTGAAAGATCTCAGATTTATAAATTAACTCCTTCTTTTGATATTTATTAAGTGTGGAGAATTCAGGTGTGAATCAGATGCAGCTCCTTTCCACACAGAACTCATAGTCAAATTGGGGGAGATTTATTTATTTACATGTTAGTGAAATAGCATATGAACAAAGAGAATGGGGGTAGAAAGTAGAAAGGGCGTGAGTAATTCTCCTGGGAGTATCAGGGAAGGTTTCCCAAAGATGAGTTTTGGAGGTTGAATAGGAGTTTGTCAGGCAGCAAAGGAGGGGAATGATATGAGGGGAAATGGGAGTAGTATATCCAAGTGCGTGAGGTCTTAACAACATGGCAGGTACAGGAGACAACCGGTGGTCGCTCACAGTGGTGTGAGAATGTGGGTCCTGGAGCCAGGATCCAAATTCTGCCGCTTACTGCAGTGTAACCTCAAGCTATTTTCTTGACCTCTCTTTGCTTCTGTATTTTCCTCTTTTAAATAGTGATAACAGGTTTTGGAAGGATTAGATGAGTATATTAGTTTGAAGTGCTTGGGTCAGTGCTTGGCCACAGTAAGTGTTCAGAAAGTATTGGCTCTAATTAATGTTGTTACTCTTGTATTTGCTATTAAAAGACAAGGGCTAAAGGCTCACTTAATATTCTCAATCCAGTTCAGTGATTCCCATGAGCTTGTATAAATGCTGCACCCTCGGGTCCATATACTCTCTTGAAAACAACTTTCACCATTTGACCATTGGGATTAGGAGGTGAAAAAATACACTGCACACTGTTTAGATAGAGGAAAAAATTGTTAAAATAGTCCAGACATTGGCACAAAGCTATGTGCAGATTGCTGATTAGGCAAAATAAAAAAAATAAACCAGCATGTTGAGCCAGCATGGTTTTGTTTTTAAATCTGGTAAACCACCTGTATCTTTAAGCTATCAATTTAAAGATGGTTTTGGTTTGTTGTTCATTGTCTCCAAATTACCCAGTGACATCAGTCTATGTTCTGAACCAATGTAAGTTTCTTTTTCTTTCTTTGTTTTGGGTGAGGAGGATTGGCCTTGAGCTAACATCTGTTGCCAATCTTCCTCTTTTTTTTTTCCTACCCAAAGCCCCAGTACATAGTTGTATATCCTAGTTGTAAGTCCTTCTAGTTCTTCTGTATGGGACGCTGCCACAGCATGGCCTGATGAGTGGCGCTAGATCCACACCTGGGATCTGAACCAGCGAACCCTGGGCCACCAAAGCGGAGCATGTGAACCTAACCGTTCGGCCACGTGCCCAGCTCTCTGAACCAATGTAAGTTTAAAAAAACCCACCACAGGAATGCAGCCCGCTGGTGGTGCGGCCTCAGTTGGCATGTGTTCAGAGGTCAAAGGATGCTTGTGGCCTCAGGATTTCTTTGGCTACACTTTTCAGAGCTGTGATGGCAAACGCGTGATTTCAGCTGTGGTCCCTCTTGCTTTTATTTTTGTTATTGAAGGGGCAGTAATTTCCATTTGTGGTTTTCTTTGATTATGAAAGTAAAATGTGCTCATTATGACAAGACGTGGTCAAGAAGTAAACATCACTAGAAATGTCAACATTTGGAGATAATAATTGTTAACACCTGGGGTAGAGCTTTCTAAGCCTCCTCTCGCAGAAAAAATTAGGCCTTTCTCAGCTGCAGGGACAGCTAAGACCAGCACTGGACACCGGCAGGCTGATGAGGGAGGATTTTGGGGAGATGCTTAATTAGAAATCATTCTAGAAAATTCAGGACAGAAATAATAGTGATAGTGGAATTGTTTTACATTAAATTGGTTTCCAATGTTGGTGATGATAAGTGGCTGGGCAAAGTTTATATCTATTTATTCATCCATCACATATTGATTGAGTGCCAGCTAGATGCTAAGGATACAGCAGTGAACACAGCAGACAAATCTGAGCTTTTGTGGGACTTACACCCATTGTCAGGATTTTAGGCATAACTAAATAAAAGAAATAATCGACATTATAAGGTTAAGTGCTTGTAGAAGAAAAATGAACCAGACTAGGTGGATGGAGAAAAGGGGGGTACTAGAAGGAGGGGATGCAATTTTAAATAGCAGAGGGAGTCAGAGAAGACTTTACAGAGAAGGTGGTGTTTGGCTCAAGACTTGAGAGAGGCCCGTGCTGTGCATGTTTGGGGAAGGAGGTTCCAGGCCGTGGTGCAGGAGGATATCAGCATGGTTGGAATGTGGTGAATGAGGGGAGGAGTGGATGGGATCAGATAAAGAGGTGGGGGTGAAGGTGACGAAACATCCTGCAGGGCTGGTCAGGCCATTGAAAGGGCCTCGATTTTACATCAATTAAGATGTAAAGCTGCTGGAGGGTTCCTAGCGAGAGTTAACTATCTGACTGACATTTTACAGGGCTCATCTGGTGGCTGTGGTGAGAATACAGTTTAGGGGGGCTGGGTGGACTCAGGGAGATGAGTCAAAACACTGTTGTGGTAATCTGGTTTGAGAGATGATGGAGAGTTGGACAAGGGTGAGAAGTGACTGGATTCTGAATATATTTTCAAAGTGGAGCCAAGAGGATTTGTTGATGGGTTGAATGTGGGGAGTGATAGAAAAGGAGGAGTCAAGGATAATACTGAGGATATTAGTCTGAGCAGCTTGAACTGTGAGGCTGCTTGAAATTGAAACGGAGAAGACTGATCCAGTGGAGCAGGTTTTGGTGGGAGAGTGTCATGGACTTAATATTTGTGTCCTCCCCATATTCATATCTTGAACTTCTACCCCTTTTGATGCTATTAGGAAGTGGGGCCTTTGGGAGGCAGGTAGGATTAGATGAGGTCATGAGGGTGGAGCCCTCATGAATGGGATTAGTGCTCTTGTAAGAGTCACAAGAGAGCTTGCTAACCCTCTCTGGAATCTACCAGTGAAGATGCAACTAGAAGCTGGCAATCTGCAACCTGGAAGAAGGTTCTCACCAGACACCAAATCTGCTGGTGCCTTGATCTTGGATTTCCCAGTCTCCAGGACTGTGAGAAATAAATTTCGGTTGCTTTGAAGCCACCAGTCTATGGTGTTTCATATAGTGGCCTGAATGGACAAAGGATGGATCAAGAGTTCAGCTTCAAATATGATAATTTGAGTTGTTTAATAGATACCCTGTGGGAGATAGTGACCTGGCAGTTGGATCTAGGAGTCTGGAGCTTAGAGGAGATGTCTGAGCTGGAGCTGTAGGTTTGGGAATGTAAAGATCATGCAGGGAGGGAGTGAAGATAGAGAAGACTTGCAGGAACTTGGCCTCTCCCTGACAACTTAGGGTTGGAGAGACAGGAAAGGACAGCAAAGGAGACCGAGAAGGTTCTAGTGGCCACTGAGGTGGGAGTGTGATGTCTTAGAAGCCAAATGAAGATATATTTCAAGGGAGAAGAGTGATCAGCTGGGTGAAATCTAAAAATAAATCAGATCTCTCTGTAAAACTAGTGATTATTAGAAACTGGTGGGTGTTCTTTAGGTTTTATCTTATTTATTTCTCTATACAGTATAAATGCCCCATTCTTTCTTCCTACTCCCTGGAGGCAGCGTTGTTAATAGTCTGGGGAACCTTCCAGATGTGTGTGGATGAGAGAGTATTTACATACCTATATTGATATCTGTGTGTCTGTATCTGTGTATAAGATTTTGTGTGAACAGAATATTTCAAATATACAAATATCTCCATGAGTAGAGACCAATGAATTAAATCCTGATGTGCCTACTACACATGTTAGAAGAATGTGGCCACTGTTCTGGCTGTCTTAAAATTTATCTTTATTTCCTTATTATTGCAGTTCTACTATTTTTATTTGTGTTCGACTCTTTTTATTTTTATACATACACCTACGTCTTCTCGCTTGTGTGCATGCATGCATGTGTTCTTTCTCTCTGTCTCTCCCTGCCCTCCTCCCTCTCTCCCTCCCTGCTCAGGCTCTTCCATCCTGCCCAAGGCTGTGCTGTATTTTTCAGACAGCTGCATCAGTGGTCCCGTACCCAGCTGGGTCCTGGGAGAGCTGCAGAAGTAATGATGCAGAAAACACAGCTTCCACAAGGAACGCGTTAAGCTTGCTAATGAAAGTAGCCTTGGGGAGTCCCAGGGTTCCATTTGGAGAGCTCAGGATTGACAGTGGGAGGATCACCGTCTAGGGCAAGGTCTGAGGCTCATGTCCTTCAGTCCTTGATTCGAATCCTAGCTCTGTCACTAACTGTGATCATGGAAAAATCGTGCCTCTGTTTTCGTCATCCACAGACTGGAGACCTAATTCCCACCCTCAAAGGTTGCAAGGATTGACTTTAGGAGGTAACATATGGAAGAAGTGCCCAGGGGGCTTATCACCTGGTAGGTACCAATTGCAGTCATTCTTTTCCCCTGGTCTTTCTCATCTTTTTTCTGTTTTACTGTTAAGGTAATTGGTGGATGAAAGAGGTTTGGAGGTGTAGTATTGAAGTAAATATACTCTGGTTATCTAGAAAGGAATATTAAGATTAAAGAGTCTTAGTGCATAAAGTAGCTGACCTGAGACTAGAGCTCTACCAGTTTTTTGTTTTTGATTTTAAATCCAGTTTCTTAGCCAGTAAGAATTCAAGTTTCATTGTGAACAGGTTCGTTGTCAAGCTCACTATCAGAGGTTTGGAGGTCTTCTGGAAAAGAGTAGCTAATCATCTGGCCTTCCTTATTACTACTGTGCCCTACCTATGCTATTCTCCTGCCTTGGAGAGAATAACAGTTTAGAAGACCTGTCGGAGCATCAGACGGTGTGGTCTCCATTGTCCAAAATATCATTTGGCTAGATGCCATCGGCTATCGTTTGTGAAAATAGGTCCTTAATTGAGGTGATGAAATCAAGGGGTTGAAAATGAACAACTGGGAAAACAACTTCATATATGCGTCATTGCTGACACATAATGAGTCCTGCAAGTGTCTAGTATTGGCCAGTTATTCACTATGACGCCTTGGCCATTTCATTGGGGGTTATGACTGAATCAGAACCACCCAGAACACCAGAGGCACAATCAAATGGCTCTCCCACCTGTGGTTCCAGACTAGCCACCCCACTTAGTGAGTGACTTGCATTGTTAAGAACTATCTTCTGGGGACCAGTCCTGTGGCCGAGTGGTTAAGTTCACACGCTCTGCTTCATTGGCCCAGGGTTTCACCGGTTCGGATCCTGGGTGTGGACATGGCACTGCTTGTCAAGCCATGCTGAGGCAGCATCCCACATGCCACAACTAGAAGGATGCACAACTAAAAATACACAACTATGTACTTGTGGGCTTTGGGAGAAAAAGGAAAAATAAAATCTTTAAAGAACTATCTTCTTTTACACTTGGGTTTTCTAAGGACAGTTGGGGGGGGAAAATAAAAATAAGTGAATTCATAGAAATAAACTTTAATAAGAACTTAATAGCTGTTGACATTGTCAGTGGATCCTAAGTTAGGCAGAGCAATTAAATAGGCTGTTACTGATTGTTCATAACCATAGTTTGATCATGTTAAGCACACAGCCATTAATAAGGGGGAGAGGAGGCTGTTTATTTGCTAAAGTGGACAAAAGAGGAAAATATATGTGGTGCAAGTTTTCCATCCTCCACTCCCCAGGCCCATGAGTGGCATATTTTCACAGTCTGAGTATTATTCTTTCTGGGATGGGTAAGGATGCTGTCAGGGCGATGTTTGTGATCTCTTGGACTTGACCTGACTCCATTGGCCCCCTGTTGAGCTCCTCCCTAGAGAGAGTTAAATAGATCCAGTTGGGTCTCAAAGCATCATCAACATGGGAAGTAGTGGGCCAACCACAGCAATTTCATAGCTGGCCTCGATTCCTCTTCTCCTAGCCTTTTGCTGCCCTTGTCCGTCAGAAAGAGACTACCAGTTCCTTTCTGTTCCATTTCTCCGAAGCTCCTTAATCAGAAGTGGGGGATCAGCTTTCACTGGCCTTTTCTTCTCAGATCTTCTTAGAGAAGAGTCACACTTTTTATTGGCTCAACTACTCTATCTTACTTAGGAGGTAAAGTTTAGCCAACTCCAGGAGTCGAACCATATTTTTATGGCCAAGTATATGAGACTAGTACGAAGTTGTTTCTGATGTGTAATCTGTATAACAAAACACTGGAAACCAAAACACACTCACTAGCCAAACCTGATTGTATCCCTTTTATCATGACTGATACTTGCTCTTCTCGTTTCATTTCTTCTGAGGAGGTGATCACAGACAGAACTTTAGGAAATAGCCTATGTATAGAATTGTTTTGGTATGGTAAGTTTTAGGAAGCAAGTATACTGTAATGAAATCAGACTAAGCAGTATGTGAAGCTGTGGAACATTTTTATTTCTTCAAGGATGATAATATTGGGGGATTAAGTCAACTTTTTAATGAGAAAAGTATAGCATGCGTAGGTCTGGATCTGCTTGAATAATTATAAAAGCAGATGTGACACTCGGTCTTTAACCATGAAATTTCAAGGGAATTTTGATGAAGGCATGTTGAATTGTTCAAACAAAATCCAGTAAACTTTGATTGAGCATCAGCCCTGAGCTAGGACAATGTATGAGGCTTAGGAGACAAAAGTGAATGAGGCCTGGGCCTGTCTCCTAGGAGCTCACAAGTGAGTGTTAGCATATAGAAACCTGTTCCACTAACGCAGAAGAGGGATCAATAAATTTTGTGTGGGTGTTTTAGAGAAAGTAGAAGAGACAGGATGACACGTTATGTCAGGGCCACGGTTCTCCATCGGAAGAATCTGAGCCGTGTCCAGAACATTTAGTTACTGATTTCCTCAGGAAAGCTAAGTATATTTACTTGTACTGAGGACTTCAGTTTGCTGAGATGCTTTTATTGCTTGATTTTTGAAGTAAGGCTGTTCCGTTATTAGGTCAGCGAGCTGTTTTTGGGAGGAGATTTGCTATCATTGTATGCAGCAGGGCTAGGAGAATTTTATTTACTCATTAAAATTTTAAATTAAGGTATAGCTTACATAGAGTGACGTGCACAAATCTTAAGCGAACAGCTTGATGAGCTGTTCCATATGTATGCACCTGTATGGCCATTATCTAGATCAAGAGAGAGAACATTTCCATCTCTCCTGCAGCTTTCCTGCTATCCCCTTCCAGACAGTACCTCTGTCGCTGTAGATGAGTTTTCCCTGTTTTGAGCGTCACATAAATGGAGTCATGCAATATGTGCTCTTTCCTGTTGGCCGTCTTCTGCTCAACCATCCATATTGTGAGCAGCAGCAGTTCATTCTTCTCCATTGTGTACAGTGTTCCATTACGTGACTGTACTTCAACTTATCCACATGACTGTTGACAAACATTTGTTTTCCCAGTTTTTGGCTATTGAGAATAATGGTGCTGTGAACATTCTTGTATAGGCCTTTTGGTGGACACTTACTGTACATTTCTGTTCGGTGTGTTATTCTTAGGCCTGGGATTGCGGGGTTGTAAGGCGTACATGTATTGTTTAGCTTTAATAAAGTCTTTCAAAGCAGTTGTTCAGGTTTACATCCTCACCAGCTGTGTATGATGCTACCACTTTTTCACCCTTTTGGGATGTCCTGTGTTCCCCGCCATAGTTAACAGCACCACCCTCCCCACAGACACCAAAGCTGGAAACCTTCCTGCCTCTTTTAGATTTTTTTCTTTTGCCTCATCCAAGTAGGTCATCAACAGGAATGGCCAGTCTTCAAAATGTCCCTGGAATCCATCTTCTCTTTTTAGTCCCCAGATGTCTTCATTTTTCCCTTAACCTTGATCATGGTAAAGGCTGCTGATTCGTTTTTCTGTCTCTAGATTTTCTTTTCTACAAGTCAACATCCAGATGTTCCCCTAGAATATAAAGATACATAACTAAAAGCACCCATCACAATTCATAGGCACTTTAATGTAAGTTGAATGGGAATCTATTTTAAAATTGGCCGTAATGTAAAGTCGAAACTCCTTTGCATAAATATATATTGGAAAGAGTTAAAGAGTAATGATTTTTCAGTCCACTGGGGATATAATTTGGGAAACACACCCTTCTCCCGAGACGTGCAGAGGTAGAGAAAGATGCTTTTGCTCTTTGCCTCTGCGGGAAGACTTGGCTTATAAAAGAAGCTAAAATAGAAACACATACATTCATGTCACAGAAATGAATGACGGTACTATCTATTTAAGGATCTTTCAGTTTAGATTAAAAACATCTTGATTGTTAATAGTAAATAACTTGAATGACAATTTATAGTTCATTAAGGTGTATATGTGTACCTAAATGCGTGTGTTTCATTTAATTCCTACACCGACCATGTTAAATAGGTGGTGTTACAATATCTTCCTTTTTTTTTTTTTAAGATTTTATTTTTTCCTTTTTCTCCCAAGAGCCCCCCGGTACATAGTTGTGTACTTTTACACAACTTCTGTAGATAACATCTGAACTTAAGAATCAGTAGTTTTATGTACATTTTACATAAAATATTAGTACGCTGGCACAAATGTGTTATTATTGTTGTTCATTTTTTTCCAATTGAAATACCCCTATTTTCTCGTGTTATAAAACTGGTAAAGGTTTTAGTAGAAAACACAACAATGTATAACAAAGTATAAAAAAGAAATTTTAAAAACTCACCTGAAATCCCACAATTTATACAGGTTTTACTTTTTAACATTATGGAAAGTGGACTGTTGCCCTCTATACGTGTAAGATGTGACCCTGTTTTATAGCATCATGTCTTCACATTATTAGGAAACCAAATTCTAGCTGAGGCTCATCTCTGATCTGACTTCATTTCTGTGCTGTGATTGTTAGGATGCTAATACTTGAAATAATCTTAAATGAGAAGGCATAACACAAAACAGCATTCTCACATTGATGATTCCTGTGCATGTGCAGAAGCCATGAATTTTAGTGCTATAATTTGATTCTTTGTTTCTATGCACCTTAAATATTTGTTTACATTTGCAGTAATTTCAAAGGAATGTACAGTGCGGTCAGGTGCGTGGGATTCGGAGTCCAAAAGGCCAGGGTTCCACTGCTGGCTTCTTTGCTTCCTAGTTGTATGGCCTTGAGTAAATTTCTCTACTACTTTGAGCCTCAGTTTTCTCATCTGAATAATTGGAATAATACCTACCCGATAAGGCTGCAGTGAAGACCCAGTGAGATCATGTCATTGCTAAGGCAGTTGTGGTTCTTATTAATAATAGTATGATGGTCTTTTATGGCCAGCAGTAATTTGTTTCCAAATGAAGTGGATTGCTGAACTTAAGCAACAGTAATAATGAGCGTCTCATTAAGATTGCGTAGCATCTTCATTTTTTGCATGGTACAATTATTGGCATAGTGGTAAGAAGTGGCGCAATGTACTTTGAAACTTCTTGGATTGTGCTTAATGGCAAACAGGTAGCAGACAACTGACGCTTGCAGTTGCAACGTGAGCATGCACACACAACCCTGCAAACTTAGGTGCATACCAGACGAATGAATAACATACTAATTATTATCCTATCTTGGAGAAAGTCTGGTAGAATTGTAGCTTGAGGCACCATGTAAGACCTAGCTTTTTAAGCTGGCAAAACAGTGATTACTATTTTTAGTTCTGTTTCTACCCTTTAACGAAATGTAGTCTCCTTGCTACTCCTGGATGGTTTTATGTATTTTAATTAATGTTATCTTATTGCATTTGTGCCCCAAGGCTGCTTTAGCGAAAAGATGTAGTTTCAGAAGACTGATGAAATTAGATAGGTCCCGACTGGGAAGACTCTGTTATTCATATTTATGGTTATAAAGTATTTCAGGTACATCTGTGTATGACATTCCTGTGCTGTAAACACACAGTGTTCTGAATCAGTTTGTCTTAGAGTGGTTCAGACCAGTAAAGTCATAGTAGCTCCAGTGTGGGGGTGATTTTGTTGTTTTTAGTGTCAAACATGTCTTTACATTTTTCCCTTAGAATCTCATCTTGCAGTGCTATGTAAAGAAACGCAAGTGATTCTGTAAACGAAACGCACACACATCCCTGAGCTTTATTACTTTATAGTCAGACCTCACATATTCTTGATTGAATTGGTATGACTATATGACCAGGTAGAAATCAGCTTTATTTGGGTCTGAACAAAGTAGCCAACTATAGAGCGTGGGAAAAAAAAAATTTTTTTCTTGAGGAAGATTAACCCTGAACTAACATCCTCCCCCAATCCTCCTCTTTTTGCTGAGGAAGAATGGCCCTGAGCTAACATCTGTGCCCATCTTCCTCTAGTTTATATGTGGGACGCCTGCCACAGCATGGCTTTACAAGTGGTCCGCACCTGGGATTCAAACTGGCGAACCCTGGGCTGCCCAAGCAGAGCACGCAAACCTAACTGCTGTGCCACCAGGCCGGCCCCTGGAAAAGATATTTTAAATCATTTACCAGAGATGAATGCTATTAAAGTCTTGCAATAAAGTAAAAGATAATTCTCTGAGACAGAAAAAGTAATATTTTGAGTGAGACTTGTGAGAAGACAGTCAATAAAGAGAAAAGCTATAATTATTTATTATGATAAAATGCAGAGCAGAGTTTTTCTTTAGTGGAAGTTAAGATTTAACATATAAGATGTCACAAAGCTATTGAACAGTAATTACACGATGTCTTCCCTACGTTAAAGAGTAGGGTCCTGAAACCCTCTTGGTGGTGGAACTTGAGGTTGCAAAATTTAAAATCTTAGGAGGTGGGGAAGGTTCAGCGTATCAAGAAAATAAGCAAATCTTAGGAACTTTGTGCACATTTAAGTTCCTTTAAAATCAAGCAGCAAAGAGCACTTGAGAAGCCTCACGCGACGTTTTATGGTAATAGGGTGCATTCCTTTTGCTTTGTGACAGATAATGGCCATATTGAGAGGCTTCTGTTTTATCCAGGGTTGGTCTTCTATCCAAATAGTCAGTGTCTGCTCTTCGAGTATTTCCATTCAGTCATTTCTTGTTGTGTACCAGGTACTATTTTAGTCTTTGAGGATGCAGTGAAACAAAGTGCTTGTCCTCAGTAAGATTACATTCTAGTTGGGAGAAGTAGATAAGTGTCTCAGGGTTGAGTTCTCCAGAAGCAGATACTGAGATGGAGTTTGGGGAACAAGATGTTCATTTGGGCTCAATACCGTGAACAGAAGGAGGCAGAAGCAGGATTGGGCAGAAGAAGTTGGACTGTGCTGCAGATTTGACAAAGCCTCTACCCAGCACGACAGAGAACTCTGGAGTGACTATTGCCTGTCAGAGTGTCCCGCACTGAGTCGTAACCTCTGTCCTTCACCAAGTGTGTTACCAGGTGTGGGATGCCCCGGAAGGGTATGACCCCAGGCAGACGAGGCAGCTCTCTGCAGCTGAGGCTGACCTGAGGAACTGGCTGGGCCCTGGCATCGTCTACCTGCAGCTGCTCAGTGAGTCTTAGCAGTGCATCTCCCCATCTACCACTGTAAGTATTTAAAGTATCTGGTGGGGGAACATGATGGAGAAAAATAAAGCTAGATGAGGGAGATATAGAGTGTTGGAGGCAGCAGAAGGCCTTATGGAGGTATTTGAACAGAGATCTGAAGAAATTGAGGGCAATGGGGCTGAGCAGACCAGGCCGAAGGAAGAGCCAGAGCAAAGGCCCTGCAGAGAAATGTGCCTGGCGTGTCTGGGGAACAAGGAAGCCAGTGTATGAGCCAGGGTATGAGCCAGGGTACAAGCACATGGGGCCTTTTGGCCATTGCAAGGAGTTCACCTTTTATTCTGTGTAAGGTAGTGTATTAGTTTGCTGGGGCTGCTGTAATAGAGTACCACAACTGGGTGGCTAAGCAACAGAAATGTACTGTTTCCCAGATGTGGATGTTAGAAGTTCATGATCAAAGTGTTGGTAGAGTTGGTTTCTTCCAGTGGCTGTGAGACAGAATCTGTTCCATCCCTTTCTCCTAGCTTTTGGTGGTTTGCTGGCAGTATTTGGTGTTCCTTGGCTTGTAAATCTCAGCCTTCGTCTTCACATGGTATTCTCCCTATTTGCATGTCTTTGTGTCCACACTTCCTCTTATAAAAATACCAGTCATATTGAATTAGGGCCCAACCTCATGACCTCATCTTAACTAATTACATCTGCAACAACCCTATTTCCAAATAAGGTCACATTCTGAGGTGTACTGGGAGTTAGAACTTCAGCATATGAATTCATGAGGGAGACAATTCAGTCTGTAACAGGTGGGAAACCATTTAGATAGAGGGTTTTGAACAGATTAATAGTGTAATTTGACTTATGTTTTTAAAAGGATCACCATGGAGCCAGCCCTGATGGCCTAGTGGTTAAAGTTCGGCATGCTTCACTTCAGCAGCCCGCATTCGGTTCCTAGGTGCAGAACCACACCACTTGTCCGTCAGTAGCCATGCTGTGGTGGTGGCTCACATAGAAGAACTAGAAGGACCTGCAACCAGATTATACATACAACTATGTACTGGGGCTTTGGGAAGGGAAAAAATAAAGAGGAAGATTGGCAACAGATGTTAGCTCAGGGTGAATCTTTCCCAGCCAAAAAAGTAAAGCAGGAGGCCTAACCATTAAAAGGATCACTCTGTTTTGTGGAGACTAAAATGAAGGTTGGCAGAGCCATTGCAATAATGTAGGCAAGAGATGATGGTAGCCAGGCCAGTGTGCTAGAGATGGTGTTAACGAATGCGAACACGGAGGCAAGGATGGCTCCCGAGCAACGGGAAGAATGCAGTTGCCATTTACTGAAATGGGCAAGGTTTGGGGAGGAGGCAATTTAGGGGTAACATTAGGAATTTGATTGAGGATTTAAGTTTGTGATGCCTGTTAAACACTCATGTAGAGATGTTGAGTAGACAGTTGGATACATGAGAGATTCTGGAATCTCGAGTTCACAGATGAGAAGGGACCAGCAAAGAAGACCTGGAAAGTGGGAGTCAGTGAGGTAGGAAGTGAACCCAAAGAAAGGGGGGGTGGTCTTAGAAGGCATATAATAAATATGTTTCAAGACAGAGTAATCATCCAGTAGGATAGGGTTTGGATTGACTGTTGGCTTTGGCAACATGGAGGTCATTGGTGACCTTGACAAAGCAGTTTTGGTACAACGATAGGGATGAAAGCCTGATTGGAGTGAACTCAATAGAGGAGAGAAAGTAGAGACTGTAAATACAGACAGCTCTTGGTTTTATGACTAGCTGTTTGACGAGCTTGCCGAGGGTGGGGACCCATGTTCACCGCACAGATGCAGAGTAACAAGGATGTTAGAGATGGAAAAACCTGTGGGAAACCTTTATATAACCGTCTTAGAATGGAGGTCAGGTACTTCTCAGACTCCCTCCCCTTTCCTTTTACAGGGTTATTTAACTTTAACTCGGCCCAGTAATAACTTCTTTCCAAAGTATGTAATGTTAGCCCCTCTCAGGCACGTTTTAGCTCCTTTCCTCTTAACAGGATAGTAAAATCATACTGAGTTCTTGAGGGGTGAGTAAGGGAGTGTTAGGGCTATATAGGATTAGTCATGAAGTCATAAGGGAAGAAATATTTGACCTAGAAGGAAGTTTATCTGGGATTCACTTGCTTGAATGGAGAAAATGAAGAAATTATACCTAATTAGCTCTCAGGATAATTTACATCCAAAAACAATTTTAGCCGCATTTCAGTTTCTTCCTTCACATATCTTAAAATCAAGAGTTATGAGCAAAGTATAATTAACAGACTTGAGTTTTATCTTCTCTCATTTTCTCAGCACAAGGTAAGGGAGCAGAAGACCCAAAAGGGCAACTGAAAGAGTGGAGTGAAGCAAAAGGACCTTGAGTTGTATCTGCCCCCGAATGACTCCGTGAAACCATTTAGAAAAAGCTCTGTACGCCCGCTGGAGTCGAATGTGGGTGAAGGTGTGAACTTAAACTTTCAGGGAGACTGGTACAATTTCAGAATAAAAGGAGATATTAGATGCTTTGTTTCTACAAGGCCATATTAGGTCTGAAATTTTTAAACATAAATGATAGAATTAAATTTGATCATTGATGTCCTTCCTCCTTTGAAGAGGGCACCCATTTAAGAGTGCACCTATTCCATTAACTCCCAGAATTCATCTGAGCATATGTGATTATTTCTGTGAGATGAAAGGGACTTTTTCTTTCAGAGGTTTATTTCCTTCCACTGAGTTCACAGAGAAAAAAACGGAAGTGGAATGAAACTGCACAACGAGAAGAGCTTTAGATTTAATAAAAAGGAAGCTTTTCCTAATGAGGCTCCTTGAGGCTGGTCAGAGCTGCTCTTCAGGGTTTATAAATCAATCCCTCATATATGATCAAGGTGTGGGAAAGGCAGAGTGATCAGCAAACCTTAATGGTGGGGAGAGGGTCCATTTGATCCAGTGGAGGATCCAAAAAAAAAATCTAGGCAAGTCTAAAGATCCTCAAGCAAGCAAACTAGCACAGCCCCACCATCCTGCAGGTTCACTCAGGCTTATTCGGGACCCACGGGACCAGTGTTAGAAAGCAGGTGTGTCCGTGTAGGAGATGGTGCGGTAGAAGACAGACATGCTGCCTTATACTGATGGAAGTTCTTCATGGACGGAAATCTTCACCCAAGGAGACACATGAGTTCTCAGGTTTCTCTCCATTCTGAGTGTTATTTTGTTCTTGCAACTTCCCTCTTTGTCTGATCTGAGATTGACCCCTGAAATTCAGCATTGGACTTTAGGTATGAAAGAAAGAGGAGAATTAGTTGGGTATTGTTTCTGTTAAATCCTATAATGAGTTAACATATTATCAAATACTGTTTTGTATCCTTTCCCCCGAGGCTTTAAAATATTGTCATTTCCTAGATAAGAAAGATTCCGAGGCCACCGGCTTCCTTTCTTCTGAATTCATGTATAAACTTAGCATTATTAACCCTTTGTAGCTCTTTTTCATGCCAGTATATATCTGCTATGGGAAATTTTAAATAAAGCCAACTGTGTTAAATATTCATAGAATCGATTTTCACTTGTTTAAAGTTTTTGGTGATTTATCTTCAGGAGTGTTAATATGGCAGTAATTCTGCATTACATTACTTGCACCAACATTTAATTGATACTATATTTCATGAGGATTATCGCAGGTTTATTGCTGTTGTATTTAGAGTTGTGGTTCTGTGCTAGTAATTCAAAGGAATGGGATCCTTGACTCTCTTGTTTCCATTTTAATTGTATGTGCTTTTGAGCTGACATGTTTGAGAAGGGCTGTTAACTGTTTAACCGACCTGGTAGATAAAAACCATTTTTGGTGAAATAGACCTGGGGATACTTTGTTTGAGGATGTCATTATATGAATCTTTTTTTTTTTTATGACGGTAGATAAATTTAATCTATATTCCTTTTTTTTTTTTTTTGAGGAAGATTAGCCCTGAGCTAACATCTGCCACCAATCCTCCTCTTTTTGCTGAGGAAGACTGGCCCTGAGCTAACATCTGTGCCCATCTTCCTCTACATTTTTTTTTATATGTGGGACGCCTACCACAGCATGGCTTGCCAAGTGGTGCTATGTCCGCACCTGGGATCCGAACCGGTGAACTCCAGGCCACCAAAGCGGAACATGCGCACTTAACTACTGCGCCACCGGGCTGGCCCCTCTATATTCCCTTTTTAATTGACACATTAATTGGCATAATTTATACTTATTTTGATGAGTATTAGTGTTGGCTTTGCTTCTCAGTTAAGGTACCTGGGGCGTCTCAGGCTGTGTGAATGGCAGTGATTGTACTGCTTTTTAAAGCAGGTTGATTTACACTGTTGTTCTCTTCCAGAAACTTCAGTAGGGTTTCAGACCACTAGGACACCAGTATCCTAACTGTCCAGTTCTCATCGGAACCTCATACAGTATGACACTTAGGAGGTGCTCACTGTTGTGTTGAAAGAACAGATAAATGTCTGTACAATGAAAAACTTTTTGTTGAGTGAATAAACGGATGTCCTTGCGATAGAAGTGGCACATATATGACACAGTGGTGGGCCCTGAAGGAAGGAGTAGGGTTTGCCCATCAATCACAGACCTTAATAAATGTTTGTTTAATGAATGAAAAGCATAAAAAAGAGGCAGGAGGGGCTGGCCCCGTGGCCGAGTGGTTAAGTTCGCGCGCTCCGCTGCAGGCTGCCCAGTGTTTCGTTGGTTCGAATCCTGGGCGCGGACATGGCACTGCTCATCAGACCACGCTGAGGCAGCGTCCCACATGCCACAACTAGAAGGATCCACAACGAAGAATATACCACTATGTACTGGGGGGCTTTGGGGAGAAAAAGGAAAAAATAAAATCTTTAAAAAAAAAAAAAAAAAAAAGAGGCAGGAGGCAGTTCTAGGTGGGTGGAAAGGAAGAGTAAAAACTGCAGAGACTGCAAAGTACAAGGCAAGGCGAAGGCCTGAGTATTTTGTGATGGATTTAACTCAGGCAGGAAAATGTTCCAGAAGAAACTCCAGACCAGGAGTTAACACACTTTGGTTCTTTGCCACTTACTCAGAATGTGACCTTGGGTGACTCTGAACTCTTGGGCCTTGGTTTTCTCATCTGCCCTGCTTTCCCCCAAGGCTGATTGTGAGGCTCAGATGAGAAAATTTATATAGGGGTGTTTTGCGAACTGTGAAGGGTCATTTGTATTAGGTGTTGTTGTCAGCCCTGATGGACGGTGAGGTTCATTCATCCATCAAATATTTACCGAGCACCTGCAGCAGGCCAGGCACTGTGATAGACAGTGGTGGGTAAGACACAGGCCTTACTTCCTGGGCTTTCACTCTAGTGGGTGGGAAAGGTATTAACCAAGCAATCACTCAAATATATAATTATGACCCGTTGTAAGTACTGTGAAGTACAGGATGCTAGAGGCTCATTCTAGGCTGGGTGGGCTAGAGCTTTGTTCTGGGGTTTGAGGTTTACCCTGAGCTGTGTGGAGTCTTTAAAGATTCTTATAGGGAGAGACGTAAACCCAGCTTTGCTTTAGAAAGTTTAATCTAGTGGCTAACGATTGAGGAAGGATTGGAGTCTGAGAGAAGAGTTAAATGAAGCTACTGTCATATATATCCTAGATATTTCATGTATGTTCTTGGAATTGTTTTAATGTTGATATTTTTATGTGAAATTTCCTAGGGTCTTGATGTTTATGTGGTTTTCATTTGCTGTATTAGCAAACATCTATTTTTAGTTAAATATGAAGTTCATATAAAATATTAGCAAACACTAACATAGGTTCTTCTGTGTGCCAGAGACACTGTGCTTAGTGCTGTGTATGTATCAACTCCTATTAACTTGCAACAACCACAGGAGGTGTTGAGACCATATTATCCTCATTTTACAGAGGAAGAAACTGAAACTCGCCCAAGGCGATACAGCTGGTAAGTAGGACTTGGACCCAGGCCATCAAGTTCCAAGTGTGTGTTCTTGATCACTTCATTATCACCTTTTCACTTAAAAAGAAAGAATTAATTTAACGTTCTGTAAGAGAAGATGAAGATGCCAGTAAAGCAATCTTTAAATAACAACTGTGAATCCTTTCGTCTCAATATATTTCCTTCTCATTTTTTTAAAAATAAGTTTTTGTTAATTATGAAATTAGGAAGAAAACCTATTTTTAAGGCAGAATGTTTTTAAAAGTTATCTTGCGGTTTTAATGCATGTTGCCATGAAGAATTATAAAAGTTGGTAGTCCTTGATGTTGCTTTCTGGGCTGCATCTGTCCCCACATTTTCCTTTGTTTCATAACCAGAATAATTTATCAGCCAAGTCAGTGAGTGTTCACATTTGCTCACTGTGGCAGATCTTAGGTTTGCCTCCCGTCTTTCATTGCCTTCAATTCAGGGTCAGTTGTGTATTTAGTTCTAGGGCAGTAGAATATTAGCATGGATAACACCTGTGGTGTGTTTATAAGCTGACTCCCTGAGTTCACAGATGGGGACGTGAAAATTAAGGTGAGCCACTTCTAAAGGGCCATGGTGCTAATTATGGGCAGAGCTAGAACCAGAGAGCAGGACCCATAACATCAGCCTGGTTTTCCTCCCTGGCCTGTGTAGGCTTTGCATGTGAAGGGTAGCAGAATATGCCTACCCCAAATATGACTGTAGGAGGTCAGGACATGTCACTTCAAAGTATGCCACTTTGATATATTGATTATTTTGAGCCGTAGGCACTTGAAAAACAACAAATGCAGGGAGACGCTTTCTCTGAACTCCCTTTATCTGCCCAGAGACCGATCCTCCAAAAGGAACTCGGTTGTCACAGATTCCCTCCCCTAGAGTTTCATTAATTAGGGAGGGTTGACTCTTATCACTGGAGAGGAGGCTAGAAGTCAGCACTGCATCCAGGCAAACCTAGTCACAAACTATCATACCTCCCATCTGTTCTTATAAGGGCCTATTCGTGTTTCCTAAAAATCATTTACTCTCCTCTAAGAGGCCTACATGTCCCCTCCCCTTTCCCTATTAAGATGCTATTTAAGCCTGAATTCTAAGCCACCTCAGGGAGTTGCTCATTTTCCCCTGGGTATCTCCCATGTATATCTGAGTATTCATGTTAATAAACTTCTGTTTGTTTTTTTCTTGTTAATCTTTTATTACAGAGCTGTCGGCTAAGAACTCGGAAGGGTAGAGAGAAAATTATTTTTCCTTCCCTACACGTTTCCAACCCCTTTTTGGGGTTTTTGCATATTATTTCCATTCTATTTCATTTTTGTAATATAATTGGTGAAATTTTGTGTTAATTCAGCTGAGTCCTGTGAAGTGGGGTAGGACACACTCTGGTTGTTAGTTCAAAATGAGTTTGTGTCAAATTATTTCAATTTAAATATTAATAAAATCTTTAAAATTTTTTTCCTATAATTTGAGTTTTTGTCAACCCAGAATGCTTTATGAAATGCGCCTTCCTGTGTTAATTTCCTTCATCACGCTATTATACTTTTCATTTGTTTGCTTATTTTTCCTAACGCAAAATTAATACTCTAATCCTGAGCTGTGGGCCATTGTGGATAAGCCACAAAAAGTCTGATTTCAGAATTGAACTAAACCCATGGCTTTGGATTAGTTTAGTTTATGGCTCAGAATCATTGACATTTTTTGCATTGGTAGTAAGAGAAAAATGTTTTGCAGTATTGCATAAAGGACTTTTTATACATTACTTTTTGATTCTGCATTTGTTTCTTGACCTTTGGGCTCTTCCGGGGAAAAAATTATGCTTTCTGTCTGGTGTAACCTAGTTTGTCTCCTGAGGGCTCTGCTTTAATTTGGGTAATGCTGTGAACTGCTAAAAAGCACATTCTCTGCAGGAATTGGGTGTGGATATGATGTTACTAAGAAAGAGACATATGCATTGCAGTTTCACAAATTGCTTCATTTTCTTTATTTGGTTAGAATGTCTTTTTGGACTCCTTATGCTTTTTCGATTGGTGTGAATCTTTCCATACATTGTATTTTGTCCCTGTTTTTATCACCTACCATTATGTCTCAGTAAAAGAGCCAGGAGGCTCGAATCTCTTGAATATTCTGTACAGAATTTGGTGTTTACAATCAAAGCTCTCCTATCTGGGATTATCATGAGCAGCAGCTGGTCAGTTAAAATGGAAAAATGTAAAAAATGTTGCATTCCCATCTTAAACATTCTATTTTAGACTCAAACATATAAATGTGCATCTGTTTGCTAATTTCCGATGTAGGTCCCGAGAAGCGGTTTCTATGTAGGTTTTTGCACATAGACCATCCCTGTGTTGCGTGGTCTGCCTGGTTTTCAGTTTGGGTTGCTGTAAAGAGTTACAAGAACTTTAAGCTACTTGTGAACTATCTGAGTGAGAAGCCTTCCAGATTTTTGTGGTTTGCTTCTCAGTCCTTTGCCGTCTCTTCTACACACCTAATATAATGGCAGTTATTTTAGTATTTCACTTTTATTATTTCACATTATTCAAATGCTCGACTTCATTTTTTTTTTTTTTTTGGCAACAGATGTTAGCTCAGGGCAAATTTTTTTTTTTTTTTTTAGTTTTTTTTTTTTATTATTAATGTTATGATAGATTACAACCTTGTGAGATTTCAGTTGTACATTTTTGTTAGTCATGTTGTGGGTACACCTCTTCCCCCTTTGTGCCCTCCCCCCACCCCCCCTTTTCCCTGGTAACCACCGATCTGATCTCCTTATCAATATACTAACTTCCACCTATGAGTGGAGTCATATAGAGTTCGTCTTTCTCTGACTGGCTTATTTCGCTTAACATAATACCCTCGAGGTCCATCCACGTTGTTGTGAATGGGCCAATTTTGTCTTTTTTAACTTCATTTTTATAGAAATATTGCTTTTTCTGAACTCATATTTTGTGTGTTTATATGCAATTTACTATGTTTATTTTATTTTATTTTTTTGGGGGGGGGAAATTAGCCCTGAGCTAACATCTGCTGCCAATCCTCCTCTTTTTGCTGAGAAAGACTGGCTCTGAGCTAACATCCGTGCCCATCTTCCTCTGCTTTCTATGTGGGACGCCTCCCACAGCATGGCTTGCCAAGTGGTGCCATGTCTGCACCTGGGATCCGAACCGGCGAAACCTGGGCCACCGAAGTGGAATGTGCGCACTTAACTGCTGTGCCACTGGGCCGGCCTGTATTTTATTTTTTTAAAACTTTTTCTTTTAAGATTTTATTTATTTATTTATTTATTTATCCATCCTTCTCCTCAAAGCCCCGCAGTACATAGTTGTATATTTTAGTTGTGGGTCCTTCTAGTTGTGGCATGTGAGACATCACCTCAGCATGGCTTGATGAGTGGTGCTAGGTCAGCTCCCAGGATCTGAACCAGTGAAACCCTGGGCTGCCAGAGTGGAGTGTGCCAACTAAACCACTTGGCCACAGGGTCAGCCCCTACTATGTGTTTATGTATAATTAAATTGAATTATAAGAACAATTGTCATCAATAGGTTAGGAGTAAACACATCAGACCCTAGTGAACGATACAGTGTGGTTAGTGGGAGCAGATCACTGCTTCTCAACCTGTACATCGTGAAGGGCTAGTCTTTTTTATTTTCAATCTGTCGTGGACCTGATTTGTATAAGTGATAGAAAAAGAAGAAATAAAAGAGACATACAAAATACAAGCCTTAATTTTTAACTTAGTTTTAGAAACCACAAATGAAATTATGTTTTTATTTAATTTAATCAGTAAAGATAATCAGAACAAACTTATTATAGGGAAAAAAGAAAACAATTACAAAATCTGTGTTCTTCAAAAGTGTGCATATAGGCAATTCACATAAAGAATCACTTTTACTCTTGTTAATTTGTTATTCCAGTTATAATTAAACAAAAGTTATGAGTGAAATGGTGATTTCCCCATATTAAATACCTCTATGTATACTTTTAACAAAAACCATATTTATAACAATATTTAAGGGTTTTGATGTCACAGGTGAACTTCTTTCTTATTAATCTGCCTGCTCTAGATTGGATTGGTGACAGCTTATCTTACAGCTAATGTATAATGTATATCTAAACTGTTTAGGGGTTTTTTGATTCTTTTTTTGGTGAGGAAGATTAGCCCTGAGCTAACATCTGTTGCCAGTCTTCCTCTTTTTTTTTCTCCCCAAAGCTCCAGTACATAGTTGCATATCCTAGTTGTAAGTTGTCCTAGTTCTTCCACGTGGGATGCCACCACAGCATAGCTTGGTGAGTGGTGTGTAGGTCTGTGCCCAGGATCCAAACCGGCGAACCCTGTGCCACTGAAATGGAGCGCACAAACTTAACCACTCAGCCCTGTGGCTGACCCCTATAGTTTTGTTTTAATAACACCCATTGGAGAGGAACTGGTCTTACAGAAGGATGTTGATGAGAATGAAAAAAGATTTTAAAACAGTTTCAGCAAGCTCATTTTTCTCTTTTCTCCAAAATGAAGCAGATGATGCTGCTGTGTCAAAATTCACCTTCAATCCTTCCTCAGTTGCCAATTCTAGGAATTTATCCTTTAAATTTGTGGTCAAATTTAAATGATCTTTTGGTGAAAGAAATGGATTCTGTATTTTAATACTCTTATGTTACAGTTGACAGAGTAACCGTAAACTACACTTGTGGTCACATGGTTCTACGACGCTTGATTAGGAGGCAGCTGGTGCCATGCACAACTCACCTTGTAAGATCAACAGCACCAGAACTGGTCAGTGAGACGGGTCTGCTATTCCTGCACTTAGACGTTGCCACCATGTCTAATGGCTACACATGTCTCTGGCCACTCTCCATTTCCCGGGCACCTGGTAACAGACAGTTTGCAGACTGGCATCTGTTTCTGAACCACTCTCTGAGAAGCCCTGTGCTCAGGTAGCATCTCCTGCTAGTTGTGAGTTGCTGATGTGCTCAAGCATCTGTCATTATTGCTCTGCTGAGGGAGTGGGATGTGCTGGTTAATTTGGCAAAGAGATCAAACAGAGATCAGTTAAGAGAGCCCCTCTGTATAAACACTTTTTTTCCTGGGGAGAATGTTCTTAGCTTTCATGAGATTCAAAGTATCAGATGTATGTGTGTGCCTATTTGTATGTATTATCTATCTGTTTGTTCCATGATTGTGAAGATAGAGAGCATGCTTTTATCTGAAAGAGTTCAGGGCGTGCCACCCCAAAATATGTTGTGTTGGTATATTGGTTATTTTAAACCGAAGGCACTTGACAAACAGCAAATACCACTAGAGCCCTTCTCTGAACTCCCCTTATCTACCTAAAAAGAGATCCTCCAAAAGGAATTCGGTTGACATAAAGACCCTCCCCGTGAATTTCACCAACCAGAGAAGATTGACTCTTCACACACACCACACCCAGACAGACTTTATAACAAATTAGCATACCCCCCATCTATTCTTCTAAGATTCCATTCATCTTTCCTAAAAATCTTGTACTCTCCCCTGAGAGCCCAACTTCCCTCCCCACCCCCCCCTGCCCCCCGTTAAGATGGTATATAAGCTCTCCAATCTCACCCCTTTTTTGGGTATTCACTTTGTGTGTGTGATGTCCCTGTGCATGTAATATTAAAAATTAATAAATTTGTATACCTTTTCTCCTGTTAATCTGCCTGTTGTCGGTTTATTTCACAGACCCAGCTATCAAACCTAGGAGGGTAGAAGGAAAGTCTGTCCTCCCCTACATGCCCCTCTTTGAATTACCCCCTGGGCTTTGCATGTAGCTGGCAGGTATTGCCGCATATAATACATATGTCTGGAATGTAGCCATTTCAGTGGAGACATTTATGGAGCCATGTTCTCTAAAGTGTGTTTTTTCCTACGGAAACATCACACTCTTGAATTCTCATTTCTCCTTTGGTCAATAGGAATCTGTCTGGTTATCCCCTAAGAAATCTCAGTGTTTGGTCCCTGTTTTCCTTTGCCTGAATATATTGCCTGGGCCCAAAAGAATTTAGCTGCTGTTACAGTGAAACATATCCTGAAAAAATGATCAATTTGGGCATTTCAATCCTCTATTTTTTTCTTTATTGAGGTAACATTGGTTTATAATACTTTATAAATTTCAGGTGTTCATCATTATATTTCGACTTCTGTATAGACCACATCGTGTTTACCACCAAAAGTCTAGTTTCTATGCGTGGTCACTGTACAAATGTCCCCTTTACCCTTTGCCTTCCTTCAATCCTGCATTTTTATCTTTTAACTAAATTAGAATTTTATTTTTTTAAATTTTTTTTCCTTTTTCTCCCAAAGCCCCCCGGTACATAGTTGTGTATTTTTAGTTGCGGGTGCTTCTGGTTGTGGCGTGTGGGATGATGATGAGCGGGGCCATGTCCGCGCCCGGGATTCGAACTGGTGAAACCCTGGGCTGCCAAAGCAGAGCGCGTGAACTTCACTACTCGGCCACGGGGCCAGCCCCTAAATTACAATTTTAAATGATTTTAAATCCTCCTGTGAACAAGGACAACTTGGACAGCTGTGATTTATCCTGCTTTTATTTGTTCATTATTGAAATAGAAGCAAGTTTTTTTATGTTTTTAAAGCAAATGAAATTTTAGCCATTGTTGAAACTCATTTTCATGAAAGTTATTAGTCGTCTTTGGTGTTTGAAAAGGACGCAATCGTCCTTGTGGTAATCACCAGGATTTTGAAAGGGAAGGCGCCAATGAAGGCTGCAGAGGGAAGTGAAAATGGACTGATGATGTGTATAGATTTATCTCTGAGTAAAAAAAGTGCAGTGTTAATTTTAGAAGCATTTCCTTTCTTGATGTTATACCTTGCAATTTGAAGTTTTTCAGTATCCTAAAAGTGCTGACTTGATAGTCAAAAAGTATCATTGGAAAATGACAACTTGGCATCTTTTGCCAGGCTTTTCCCCTCTCCATCAGGGGAAAGAAAAAGCAGTGGTAAATTTCAAGCATATTTAGAATCAAGTCATTTTGACGTAATTTAATAGCTATTATGCATTGAGTGCTTACCATATCCATATACTTGATGTACATACGTTATTTCATTTAATCCTTGAGATAAGCTGAGGATTTGACCAGGATTATCCAGCCCCACGTCTGGAATGCAAAGCACTGTGCTAGGCATTGGGATGTGGTGGTTTGCAAACCAGACTTAGTCCCTGCCCTCTGGATGCTCTTAATCTGGTGGCGGAGACCAAGAGCCTTACAAATATGTCATTAGAAATGGTGGTGGGTTCTGTGAAGAGAAATTATAGGGTGCTGTGAGAACATAAAGGGTGCTCATCCAGTCCACAAGGTTGGTCAGGGAGGGCTTTCCTGATTAAGTGCTCTTTAAGCTGAAACCTGAATAAATATTGGTGAGTGGAAGTCAGCTAGGCTGAAGCATGGGTGTGTGGCGTGGCATGGGAAGACTTCTAGACAAAGAGCACAATTTGCATTGTCTTTGAAGTGATGATCCAAGTTGACTGAGGGGCTGTAGTGTGCATGGGAGAGGTGGAGCAGCGGGCAGGGGCCAGGACACCGGGCCAGGACCAGGATTTTGGTCTTTATTTGAAATGCAATGGGAGGCTATTTAAGAGTTTTAGGTTGGGGAAAGACATGAATAGATTTATGTTTTATGGGAATCATTCTGGATCACTTTGGATACAGGTCCTCGTGAAGTCTTATAAAAAGGTTACTCAAGGGGCCTGCCCAGTGGCGGAGTGGTTAAGTTCATGCACTCTGCTTTGGCAGCCTGGGGTTCACAGGTTTGGATCCTGGGTGTGGACCTATACACCGCTCATCAAGCCGTGCTGTGGCAGTGTCCCACATACAAAAGAGAGGAAGACTGCCACAGATGTTAGCTCAGGGCCAATCTGGCTCACACAGACACCCAAAAGGTCACTCAACTCAAACAATCTGCTAAACCTTTGCTAAGTTGGGTATGAGTTTGGCTTTTGACCCTTGGGTATTTTGACCTCCATAATCCTGTTTATTCACGGAGGTTCAAAGTTTGCTGCTGATGCCTCCCCCTGCTTGACAAGGTACCTAGAGTGCATTCTTTCTGTTGGAGCTGTCTGTTATCTTTGCAAGAAGCTGTGGAACAATAACTATGGGTGTTACAGGCTTGCAGAATGGTTGTTGGTTGGGCAGGGCCCACTGGGCAAGTAGCCCTTTATCACCATAGTCTGGGGTCTGGCTCTCAGCTTTGATAACCTGGAAAATCAGTTCTTTTCTCAGTATACCTGTAAAGTGGTTGGACTATGGTGGTCAGGTTCTTGTTAACCCACCACAAGAGATTCATGTAAACTAAAATACCAGATGGTTAACGTCAGAGTGAAGACTAGAGCCTTAAAGGGGTCTGGACATGAGTTCTGAAGGGGAACCTACACAGGAAGCCAAATGAGACTCTGACGTCCTGCGTTGGTTAGATCTCCATAAGGGCCATCTCTACAGAGGGGACTGGATGCTTTAGTCAACTGGACATTAATAGACATTGAACAGATTCTTGCTCTTTGGGTTTCCTTTTTGTTGATCTGTAGCCTTCTTTGTCTATTTTAAAATTTTTATTGTTTTTAACTTTTTATTTTGAAATAATTTCAGGCTTTCAAAAAGGTAGTGAAAATAACACAAAGAATTCCCTTACATTCTTTACCCAGATTTTCTAAACATTAATATCTTACATAATCACTGTGTAATGACCAGAATCAGGAAGTAAACATTGAATTAATGCTGTACTCCGGAGACCTTATTCAAATTTTGCCTGTTAATATCCCATTATTGTTCTTTTTCTGGTCTTGGATCCAATCCAGGATTACATGTTGCATTCAGTTGTCACAGTGCCCTAGTCTTCTTGGCATGGAACAATGCCTCACCCTTTTTTTGTCTTCCGTAACCTTGACACTCCTGAAGAGTACTGGCCAGTCATTTTGTACAATGCCCCTCGGTTTGGGTTTGTTGACTGTTTCCTCGTGACTGAATAAAGGTTATGCATTTTGTTAAGAATATTGTGGAAGTGATGTGTGCTTCTCAGGGCATCATGTCCCTCTTCTCTGTTTTTAACCATCGTGTAATTTCCTTGTTCTTCCTTCCACATGGATATGATAGAGTTAACTAGGCTCCAGCTTCTCAAACTTGAGATAGTATTGACCTCTGAGACCCTGTCTGGGGCACCACAGCTTAAGAAACACTGGAGTGAAATGCTCTCATTTTAAGTGATCTTGGTGCCAACGTGCTTATAATGCGAATGTAGGAATTGAGATTATAGGACTGTAAAAAGATTGGCATCTGGATGACCTTGGATATGCTTATATTATTAGATATTAACTTAAAAAATCCTTATAAAAATAGAAAAAGAAATAGAAGGTTTCTAAATCTCAGACTCCTGGGGAAAATGTCCCTGGACCCCTTAGTTAGGGAAGCTTTGGCAAAGGCTCTGGCCTCCCCCGAAATTGCCTCACTCACGAGAGAGGGTACCATCAATTAAGGGATTTGGGAGATATCCCTGGTCTTGAACTGGTTATCTAGGGTGGCTGTTTCCCCCCGGTGCCTATTCACCTCATCTGTTACACGTGGACTTTTAACTTAGAATAACCTCATTATGTTTTATGATTGTTTTAGATTAATAAAACAGAAATAAAACGAATCAACATTTTTCTTAAATTTCATTCTTCATTCTTTCCTAATTCCTTCCATTTATAGTTTTTATCTTTACTTTTTAAAAAAACCTACAGTAATATTTTCTTTTCTTTTTTTTTCCTCTTCATTTTTGGCTTTTCTCCCTGGCAAAATACTATAAAAATAAATCAGCTAATTTTTAGCATAACTACAGTGAAAGCCAGCGGTTGAAGTGATTGCAGTTTGGAAAATGTTAGATGAAGGCACTTTAGAAGAAAGATTTCACCACATCAAAGGCTGCTGCTTTGAAATAACTCGTGTTTCTTTCCCACCTCTAAATTGTTGTTTTTCCATTTCTCCTTTTTGGAAGCTTGAGTATGCAAAGCTTTGACAACAATTTAGGAAAATGAAAT
Organism: Equus caballus; assembly: GCF_041296265.1. NCBI lineage: Eukaryota > Metazoa > Chordata > Mammalia > Perissodactyla > Equidae > Equus > Equus caballus. Next base: position 92,404,579 of record NC_091686.1, read on the forward strand.
CACTGCCCACTGTGTGTGTGACATTTGCTTGAAGAGAATTCGTTTGGCCAAAAATTGGCAGTTGTCGAAATGGGTGAGACAATGAAATGTTTGCAGGGGTTCATTGTTTAAAGGAAGGAAATCCATCAAGGTGGCCATTTAATTACAGGACTGTGAAAAGCCTGTATCTGATTATATGCCTTTGAATGGATGTTTTCTTCTTCACTTTTATGTAGAGTTTTATGTAGTGATTGGAATTCTTGGTACCTTTGCCTGTGCTATATCTTATCTCCTTCTCTCACCTTACGTTGGGCTGGTAGGACTTAGTTTCCTGTATTAGGTAGAATAGTTTCTCTTGTAAATGGCAGAAAATTAAACTCAAACAGATTTTTTTTTTTAAGGTTCGCACTGAGCTAATAACTGTTGCCAATCTTCCTTTTTTTTTTTCCTACTTCTTCTCTCCAAAGCTCCCCCAGTACATAGTTGTGTATTGTAGTTGTGAGTGCCTCTGGTTGTGGCATGTGGGACGCCGCCTCAGTATGGCCTGATGAGCAGTGCCATGTCTGTGCCCAGGATCCGAACCGGGGTAACCCTGGGCCGCCGAAGCAGAGCATGCGAACTTAACCACTCGTCCACAGGGCCGGCCCCTCAAACAGGTTTAAACAACAGAGGGTATCTCTTGGTTCACCTAACTAAAAAGTAAAGCTTAGAGTCAGGCTTTCAGATGGTTTGATCGGGGCTGTGCTTCCACTTTAGGCCAGTGCTTCTCAACCATCTGAGGAAAGGAACTTTTTAAAGTTTCTAAATCCGGGCTGACCAATACTTTTATAAAATACAATACAAATGAATTGCTGGAAAAATGAAATTTAAAAAGACAAATATGAACCCTGGATTTTTAATTATTCAGTTCTATGGATGTAAAATTATTCTGTCAGATTGCTATAAATGTTTCTAAACATGCTTATTCTCAATTTCTGTCCTGACCTTTTCTAGACCCTTACAGGCCAGTGGGAAGCCCTGCTTTGGTGCTGGCCTCTTCTGGCCAGCTTCTTTTGTAGTGTGGTTCTCCTCAAGGTGGCAAAGTGGATGTCAGTAGCTTCCAGAATGATGTGTATCTTTGAGTTTTCCCAAATGTTGTTCAGAAATCTTGAGCCTCATCCTGGTTGAACCAGCTCAAAGCCCTTCCCACTGATCATGTGAATGCCACTGGCTCCCTCTTCCTATTCTTTGTCCATTCTTTCTTTCCGTTTTTTTTTTAATATATACAAAACTTTTTATTATTTTTATTTTTATTTATTTATTTATTTTTGGGGAAGATTAGCCCTGATCTAAAATCTGCTGTCAATCCTCCTCTTTTTGCTGAGGAAGCCTGGCCCTGAGCTAACATCCGTGCCCATCTTCCTCCACTTTATATGTGGGACGCCTACCACAGCATGGCTTGCCAAGTAGTGCCATGTCAGCACCCAGGATCTGAACCAGCGAACCCCGGGCTGCAGAGAAGCAGAACGTGCACACTTAACCACTGCGCCACCAGGCCGGCCCCTGTCCATTCTTGAACTACTAACTATTAGAAGGAATACGGGAACCTAGGGATGGGGAGGCAGTCTCAAACCACGTGCCTGCCATACAGTGCTGGGGAGACCCCAGTGATAAAAAGACTAATAGCCACACTTGTATGGTGCTTTACATTTTACATTTGATCTAGGGTATAATGAAAAACAGATATTAGGTCTTTGTTCTAGGTTTCTGGAGCACAGAGCTCCTAAAACCCTTGGAGTCTCCTACGTGTTAAGAGTGTCTTTTGTATGCTAATGAGATGAGTCCTGGCCTGAGAGCACTGCTGGGTGACTTCAGGATGAGGGCTGCTCTCCGGAAAGACCAAGCCATGGTTAGAGAGTTGGAACTTTCAGCCCCACCCTGGACTCCAGGGGAGAGGAGAGGGTCTGGAGATTGAGTTCATCAGCAATGACCAATGACTTAGTCGTCATGTTTAGATAATGACGCCTCACTAAAGACCCCTAAATGACTGGGATTGGAGAGCTCCCACGTTGGTGAACATATCAAGGTGCTGGGAGGCTGGAGTGCTGTGAGAGGGCGTGGAAGCCCTGCACCCCTGCCCCCTGTGCCTTGCCATGTACAGCTCTTTCATTTGGCTGTTCTGGAGTTGTATCCTTTATGATAAACTGTTAAATGTAAACAAAGTGTTTTCCTGAGTTCTGTGAGCTATTATAGTGAATCTGAGGGGCGGGGGTTGTGGGAACCCCTGAATTTGTAGCCAAGACAGATAGGATACAGGTAACCTGGGGACCTGATGCTTGTGATGGGCATCTGAAGTGAGAGCAGTCTTGTAGGACTGAGCCCTTCAACCTGTGGAGTCTGATGCTCCCTCTAGGCAGTTAGTGTTAGAATTGAACTGAATTGTAGAACATCCAGTTGGAGTGAGAGGATCAGAGAGTCACAGATAGTCTTTACAGCATCCCGGAGAGATGGGTACTAATATGGCCCTGGTGTACACTGAGGAAACAGAGAAGTGATTGCCTAACGTTACGCAGCTAAAAATTGCACACCTGGGGTTCTTTGGATTCTAAAGCTCAAATTGTCTTCCTTTACAGGAGTGTGTTGCAGACATCTCAGATGGTCAAATAAAATATAAAATAATGGATAATTTTGTAAGGGAAGTGTTAGGGATTTAACGGTTTAGAGAAATGGTTTATTCTGATAGTGAAACTTTCTGCAAATGGGGCTGAAGGGAAAATATATCCACTTAAAATCTTTCGTAAAGTAAGACTTAAAAAGGAAAAAGAAAATCCAGAATTAGTCCCAGAAGGTGGGCATTATGTTAAGCTTGATATGTACTTGAACACCCGGATTTAGTCTAGTCCTCTAAAAATAGCCATGTTTTAGGGGACCACTTAGGAATATTCCTAAGTGAAAAGAATCAACTTCTGAGTTACAACCTTCTGCTGATTCTAAAACATCTGGAATTTACTTTTTGTGCTTATGTTAAAGCTGGTGTGATACAGGATTTGAAATTCAGAGGATGAAATAGCTGTTTTGGTTATTTAAAGGTTAACGTTTAAGGAGAAGTGGTATTATTTCACTTTTTCAGACAATCTACAAGCTATAGAATTTTTTTGTTTCGTTTTTTTTTAAAGGGATTTATCATCACAGAAAGTAGCTATTGAGTACTTAATTGGGTTTGTACTGTCTGGTACAAAGAGAAACTATTGTGTTCTCTTAACTGGATAAAGGAGAATTATGTACCTTGAGGTCTTCTCTAAGTCAGAGGAGCCTTCCATTGCCCTGTGTCAGTGTCTTGGAAATTTGCAATCCCAAACTACTGATTATGATTTGTGTGTACATTCGAAATCAATTGTGTATTCAGAGACTGAGATTGTAATGTAAACACTTGCTTACCTTTTATCCTTAGAGAAGTATATAGAGCCTTTTAGAACTTTTCTTCATAATTCATTTCCTTCCTCCTATGTCCCCTGTCTTTGAAACATTAGAGAATGTTTATATTTGATATGGATTTTAATACAAAGTTATGGAAGTATGTAACTTGGGGTACTATAGAATTAATGCCTCTTTTCCTCAAGAAAATCACCTCCGTTCTCTCAAAGCTGCAAATCAGCTTTTCCTATCTACTCTTCCTGCCTTCTGGCCCCAGGTATTCAGTTGACAAATCATGTCACTGCCTTTTCTCTTTGGTCATTCTCATTGGCCTAGTTCAGGACGCCATGAGCTGGATTATTGAAATCCAAACTGGATTCCCCACCTCTAATACTCTCAATGCTACTGCTACGTCTCCATAGTACAGATCTAGTGTCACTCCCTTATTCAGATATGCTTGATGCTTCTCAAATCCCCAGCAGATATTCAGAATCTTTCATTACCAAACTCTTTTCCTACAAAATCTTTTACCGTCTGCACTGCTGTCAATTTAAAATATGTTAGAAACATTCCCACCTGGCTAAAATTACCCAAGCTGTCGTCTATGTTATATTGCCCTTTGCTTCGTATGGGCCCAAACCATCTTTTTCAAAGTCTAGCTTAGGTCCCACTTCATCCTTGAATTTCTTTGGGAGCCTTCTCAGATAGTTCTCATTTGTCCTACTTGAATTAACATTATGGCATTTATCACTCTCATTGGATTGTGTGTCTTCCCAGAGATAGGAATCATGTCTTATTTACCTTGAAATTGCATCAGGCTTGCCCTTATGGACATTTTGTAGACAGTTGTCAAATTGAATCAACAATTAAATGGAATTCATTCTTTTAAAACAGAAGGAGGGAGAGAGGGAGGGAAAGAGGGGGAGAGAGATTGCACATGGTTGAGCCTTTATGCAAGGTACAGTGCCGAGCATTGTGGGGAGATAAAAAGAAAACTCAGCAAAACCACACGATGGGAAACCCTATAGGACAACCGACCTCATTTCTTCAGTGAGTAAATTGTTAGGAAAAAAAAAAAAAGATGGAGATGAATAGGGGACCTAGAGATTGAAAGAGATTTAAGGAATATATCAACCAGTTGCAGTGTATAGACTTTATATGGCTTCTGATTCAAACTGCAAAAAACATAAGACATTTGGGGAAATTTGAGCACTGATCAGATAACTGATTTTAAGAAATTATGATTATGAATTTATTCGGAAATTATACTTCCACGTCCCTTTGCTTTTTCTGTAGCTTCTGAGGCACTTTATGGCTCATGGAAATTTCCTAATAACAGGGAAAGTAATATCTCTATAAAACTTGACGGATTGCATAGCAATTTTAGTGTGATAATGCTAGTGTGTTTATGCTTTTAAAGTATTCTTATTTTTAAGAGATACGTTCTGAAATATTTGCGAATGAAAGGATGTGATGTCCGGCATTTAAGTCCAAACAACCTGGTGTTGGCAGATAGTGGTGGAGGGGGTAGAGAAGTAGGGTGGGTATGGAGATAAAAAAGATTGGCTGTGAGTTGGTAATCCTTGAAGCTGGATGATGGCTATATGGGGATTCATTCATTCTTTCTACTTTTTTTGTGTTTGAAAGTATCTATGATAAAAGATACAGAATGAAATGAAGGATAAGACATGGGTCTTGTTTTTAAAAAATTGAAAGAACATGAAACTGGAATCTGGGAGGCTTAGATTCTAGCCCTGGCTTTTAAGTACCTGAATGACTTGGAGTCACTCCTTCAACATTTCTGGGCCTCGCATACACTCTCCTGAGTAAGTGAGTTCACTGGGTTGAGTCTTCATTGTCAGTGATGGCCTGGAATGTCGTCCTTTTGAAAGAGACTTCGGGCTTTCAATCAGGGAGAAAGATTCTAGAATCAAGGAGCAATGTCTGTGAAGGGCATGGTTTCACTCAAGCTGTGTATTTGCCAGATCCTAGTTCCAAACTTGTTGCCTCCTTTTCCCCAGGGGAACTGGCAGCGTTCTGTGTAATACACGTTGTCAGTTCAAGTTGATAGAATTTCAGCCAAAGAACAAAGCAGCATCATGTAATTAGCTGGGTAGTCTTATCCTTGAAGTTAATGCGGCATGTGTAGTGGTTAAAGAGCCAGGCTCAAATCCCACCTTCACCACAAGCTATGTCGCCTGCACAAGTTACTTAACCCACCTTCCTTGGAGGGTTGTTGTGAGGATTAAGTGAGCTAATATATGCCACATACTTTGAACAGCGTCTGGCACATGGTAACGGCTCAGTAAATGGTAGATATAATTTTCATCGGCTCCATTAGTTTTGTTTATATTTTGGATTTCCCGTTCTTATAGGCTAGTTGAGGCTTAAAGATGTTTGTCATCCTCAGTTTCTTCCTTCCCTCCTCCCTCCCTCCCTCTCTTCGAGTTAGAAGCCCATTGGAGAGGTCCCCACCGTCCGTGGGAGGTGAGAGGGAGACCAAGGTAATCAGGAAGGGAGTTAGTGACCAGAACTTGCCCCTAAGAGGTCATCCTCTCTGCCCTTCACTTGCATGCAGATGGTTCGAGTTGCTGAGGGATGCCTGAAGTGCCATAGCCAGGACCGCTGTGGAGCCCCCTCTGGAATCCAGTCTCCTGACTGCTGGGTGTTTTTGTGGCCAGGTTCAGCCTCCTGAAGTCTCCTTTGGCTTCTTAGTTGCTGACTGGGGTGCAGTGTGGAGAGAAAAATTTTCTCGGTCTGTCTGGTCTATCTGGTATTAAAAAAATCATCCCCTCCGTTGAGAAGGAATGTCTGGTACTGCTCGAGCATTTGCAGGGAGGGGAAGTGGGAGGAAGTGTGGTGTTCCTCAGCACTGACTAATCGCTTGAGCAGCTGGGCTTCTGTCATTTCCTCTCTAGGGCCTGGTGATCTCAGGCCCTTGGCCTCTTGGTCCAGGCAGCAGCACCTGTGAGGTCCCCACCCCTAGCCAGCTTCCTTACAGCCAGCTTGACTTGGGCCCTGGATCATTGTCTTACAGTCGCTTGATCACCTCCTCGTAGTTGTTTTTCATCCTTGACATTTCCCAATGAATAGCATTGTTTCTCCAGCATCCACAAAGCAGCATCCTGTGATTTCTTTTTGTTTTTTTTTCCACCCTTAAGCCTCGTGCCTTCCTCCTTAATGTTATTTCTTGATTGCGTTCATTTTCTTTGGATGCTTCTATTTGTTTTCTATTCATTAAGCTGAAAATAGGTTTACAAGCTTCTCTTATTTATTCCAGGGATGAGATTCCAGTTTATAGATTATCCACATCCCTTTGCTTTTTCTGCAGCTTCTGCGGCACTTTATGGCTCATGGAAATTTCCTAATGACAGGGAAAGTAATAGCTCTATAAGACTTGACAGATTACATAGCAATTTTATAGACAAAATGGCATACCAGACTTAAGAGTTGGAAAGGTAGATTTTATCCTGGGTTTGAGTTTCCATTCACAAATTGGGAGTCTTTGGACAAGATATTTTTACCTTTTCTTTTACTTCAGTTTTCTTAATCTGGAAAATGAGAATGAAAATACCCATCTCTAAGGGTTGTTGAGAGACGATGTGTTCTTGGCACTAAGTTCAATAAATCTTAGCTAATATTGCTGTGGATAGTGTGACCTTATTTGAGCTTCATAGTAAAGTAGCTTTTTTGTGGTAGATTGAGTCATTTTCTTCATTTTTATCTGCCTCTTTCTATTAATTAATCTGGTCCTTTCCTTTTCATCCTTTCTTTTGCCTATTAAGAAATAAAACAGAGATTGAAGCCTAACACATTTTTGCTGTATAGATGGGGCATTGGGGCTTGGTGAATTTGAGATTTGCCCTGAAACCCTCTCCAGGAGGAGGAGGTGAAGGGTGAGCGGAGGACTCCTTCCTGCATCTTTAAACTTCGACTTCTTCCTGGTTCAGCACAACCTGAGAAGACCTGAGGATGGGGTGGGGTGTGTGTGTGAAGCTCCTCCTTCAGACCAGTTTTTCATCGCCCTTGAACTATGTCCAGGGTTCCTGAGCTCAGGTGATGGGCCAGGAGGCAAGATGGTGCAGTGGGCAGACCCCTGGGGTGGAATCTCGGCTCTGCTCTGGAACTCTCTACTCCTCAGTTTCTTCCTTTGTATGGTAACTGTGCTATGGGGCGATCTTGAGGAACAGGACATATATATAAAGGGCTTGGTACATTGTAAGTGCTCAGCCAATGTTAGTTCCTTTTTTAGTTTAAAGTGTAGTTCTGGGGGCTGGCCTGGTGGCACAGAGGTTAAGCTCGCATAATTCCACTTCTTGGCGGCCCGGGGTTTGCTGGTTCCGATTCCGGATGTGGACATGGCACTGCTTGGCAAAAGCCATGCTGTGGTAGGCGTCCCACATATAAAGTAGAGGAAGATGTGCACAGGTGTTAGCTCAGGGCCAGTCTTCCTCAGCAAAAAGAGGAGGATTGGCAGTAGTTAGCTCAGGCCTACCTAATCTTCCTCAAAAAAAAAATGTAGTTCTGATTTGTGTGATGGAAAGCTCCTAAAGGAATTTCAGGTGGCAGCAAACGGGTTGCAGAGGCATTTTTGTGGGCAGTGGTACCCTCGAAACACCCATGAACTCTCCCCACCCTGACAAGAGAGGCTGATCTTGCAGATTTGAGACTTGCTTTCAGCCAATGCTTCTTACCTCCAGGTGGGCATTAGGGTGACATTGCTTTGTCAAAGTACACACCTGGGCTCCAAACCAGACCTGCCGCCCAGAGACATGTACCTTTTGCTCCTGGTGTCACCCTGGCTTAGAACCACTGCTTTAGATAAACCAGAATGACTTTCTGGTGTCTCTAGAATGCAATTTAATTTAAAGAACTTTAGTTGGAGTGTAGCCTCTTAGGGACACAGCAGTCTTTTTCTGGGAAGAGAGTGTGCTCTTGTACACTCAGCCTCATTAATGAGAATTGCGGGTAATGCTTTCGTAGTAATAATAATAGCTAGCTTAAGCACTATTACATATATTAACCCATTCAATTCTCACAGCAGCCCTACGAGTCAGGTGCTGTCTGTCGGGGAAGTGGGAGACTTCCTCACCCCTTTTCCTTAAGGTTCTTATGGCTGGTCAAATTGATGAGGATTTTTAGGCTGGTTAATTTTAAAACGGTTTATGATGAGGATTTTTAGGCTGGTTACTTTTAAAACTACAGATGAGAAGCAGGCTCCAAGGAGTGGAATTTGCTTGTCCCTTTGTTGGGAAATATTTACATTTCTAAGGGAAACCTCTATCTGTGAAGATGCCTCCCTCTCTGTGCCAGGAAGAAGGGGCATGGGCTTATCTCTAGAAACTCTTAATCAATGCCAGAGGCAAGGACTTAAGTTGTTTACTGTCTGGCAACCTCATGTAACTGAGCCCCCCCCCCCCCCCCAAATCCTCCTTTGTTTTTAGCTGAGGATAATATTCAAGCGGTGACTTCTGCCATTTACTCAATCCGGTTTGATTCTTATCTAAAAGTTGTGGGACCGCCAAATGGACGGACCCTACAGGCACTGATACCATTTTAACTTTTTTACATATTCTTTGTCTTGTAAAGAGATAACTCACATACCTATGCCTTAAATTTAGCCTTACTCTTCACCCATGTTGGCAGCAGAAGCAGCAGCAGCAACATACCGGCAGCAGCTCTGCCTGCCCATGGGTCCTGTCCCCATGCTATTCTATTCTCTAAATAAAAGAGCACTACTGCCGGATCTTAAGAGTCTAAGAAATCTTTCTTTCGACTCCTCATCTCACCGACCCCGCATCAAAATCATTAAAAAGGCAGGTTAGCAGGAGAAAATCAAAGAAAGTTTAATAGCATGTATACATGGGGACAAACTCAGGGGAAACTGAATAACTCAGCCAACTGGCTGAGGCTGCCTGTTTAAGTATTGTCAGCTACAGACAAGGAGGATGTTGGGGGTAGTGGTTTGGGTCTTCAAAGGAAAGGAAGGCAACGCACATTGAAATGGAAAAGCAAATGTTTGGTAAGTAGAACTTTGGTAAAAGTGGGCTTAGCAAGGATCCTCCCAGTCTACCCAGAGTTATCTATGGTGATGACCTTTTCCTGGGGACAGGCCTTTATTTTAAATTTCTTTTAGGCAGTTAGGCAGTTAGGGGGGAAAGGTCGAATGTTCTTGCTGAGTCTGAGCCTTTGCTGTCTTCAGCTCAAAATAATCCACATAACAGAGTGGCGCATCTAGGGGCAGCCTGCCCTGAACCCCATCAAAGTCATTGTGCTCCTTCTGCATGCCATGGCCAAGGTCACGCAGCTAGGATGGGAGGGAGTCGGGGTTGGAACCAGGCAGCCTGGGTCTGGAGTCAGTGCCCTTGTCCCTCGGTTTACCATCTCTCAAGTACAGATAGGATTACCTTGGGAATGGGCTTTGGAGAGTGTAGCTCTTGCCCAAGGGCTGTGGAAATTTCGTAAGAACCAGTAGCTGCTTTCTCCACTGACCCTGTATTGTTTCTTGGCATTTCCTGGCCTGGTCCAGATTTTAAGAGGATTCATGTGTCAGAGCAGTTGTGTGTGCTGGCAGGTGGGGCTGGGGGTGGTAGAGCAAAGCTGCCTCCACATAGCCTCCTTCCTCTCTTCCACTTATTATCCAAGTGTTTGGGATTAGATTGCTCCAGGGGTGAAAATTTGGGGTCATTTCCTTGGCTTCTTTCTCTGTAGCTAAAATGATACACTAGGCGCCCTTTGAGCGTGGGTGGTCCTTTGAGAAGGCCTGAGGAGAATGGCTTTCATTTCATCTGTACTGGGGGAGAACAGAACCCTGCTCTGGATGGCCTGTGGGCTTGCAGCTTTAACAAGTCTGGTGTTAGATGGCGGTTTGAGGGGGCTTTCATGCAGGAATGCTTTGCAGCCAGAAACAGAGTGCCTGCTAGTCTGGGGAATACTTGCTTTAGACTGACCTGCCCAGACAGAAGATAAGCCTTGAGGCAAAGGCAGCAGGTGTGAAATAACAATAAAAGCAGCCACTTGCTGTGCTGGGCACTTTGCTCGGTCTTTTAGGATACTTTGTCCCTAATCCCCACTTCATCCAGAAGGTAGCTGCTGTGGTTTCCATTTTATAGAGGAGGAAAACGACTCAGAAAGTTAGACGATGAGTCTTAAGGTCACACAGATAATAGGTGATGCAGACAGGATTTGAACTTTTTTCTCTCAAACTCCAAAGCCCATGAACTTTCTGTAACACTTAGCCCCCGCTTCTGTGAAAGCAAGCTGTGGACTCAGCTTCACAACAGATAATAATTTGCAAATAAAAGTTTTCTTTCCTCCTATCAGGATTTAATTTTGGGTAAAATGAATAAAATAAACACTGCTAAATGTTGTCCTGAAATGAAAGAAGTAGAAAGAAATGAATGAATGAAGCTGGCCTGGTGATGGAGATAGAGAGCAGAGGGAGACCCCTCACCCAGTGTCCTCAGGAGCTCTGATAATTTTCTTCTAAATAAATCTGTCGGGGATTTTTCCTCGTTTTGTTAAAAATGATACAGCGTTTGGACCATGAAGTAGTGGTTTGTATGTTTAGCTGCATTTAATTCTTGACTTCTTTACTCTTGGTTTTTCTCCTCAATTAATTGTATCTCCCATTCCTCCCTTTTCTTTTTTCCCCACCTGTCCTTTCTAGTAGGTTTTACTTGCCAGTATTACCTGGCTTAAGGTGGATAATAGATATAATTTAAAAAGTTAAAATTTCTTTGAAAAGATCTGAGAAGAATTAATAAAGTGATATCTATCAATTTATAAATGACGAAAATATAGGGTGAGCATTCTAACAAATGTTAGAATACTTATGGCTCCATTTCTAGTTCAGACATTATAGATGTCCTGAGGAAACAAACACAGGGGGAAAATAAGATGTGATCATATTAATTAGGATTTGTCTTTTGTGGTTCAGATTTCCAGCTGGAGATGGAATTGCTCCTTAATTAAACAAATATGTCTTGAGGGCCTGAAATCTGCCAAACCCTGTGCTAGTCTGTGATTTCACTTATTCTTTGGGTGATAGTGCCATTTCTGCTTTGAGTTGATTTTAAGAATTCTTAGCAGCAGCTCTCACATAATTTATTAGGCCAGAGTTTAGGAATGTTACTCCACGAACGCCACTTTTCCACATGCTTGAAGGGTAACACCATGTCTGTCTGTTTGTCTCATCTGTCTGTGTCTTTAGGATTCTCTCTCGCTCTTCTTTCTTCCTTTCTCCTTCCTCCCTTTGTCTTACTTTCTTGATTAGATAGAAATAGTACCAGAATTAGTTTGTTTTAAAAAATTGAATAGATCAGTGTTTCCCATCAAGCGGCCTTCAGACTATCAGCATTGTAATCACTTGTACTTGCTAAAAATGCATATTCTTGTGCCCTGTTCCAGATCTGAATTTGAGAACAGTTGCTGAATTAGAGTTACATGTGGTCACTATGTCATTTTAAAACTATCAGTAGAATATTCTTTCTTTCTTTGAATTAAAAAAGTAATCTCATTTTTTCCCCCAAGTTAACGTACTCTGATTAAAAAACAAAAAACAACAGGGGCTGGCCCCATGGCTGAGTGGTTAAGTTTACGCGCTCCGCTGCAGGCAGCCCAGTGTTTCGTTGGTTCGAATCCTGGGCGCGGACATGGCAGGGCTCATCAAACCACACTGAGGCAGCCACATGCCACAACTAGAAGGACCCACAACAAAGAATATACAACCATGTACGGGGGGGCTTTGGGGAGAAAAAGGAAAAAAAAAATTAAAAAAAACAAAAAACAAGAAAAAACCCTTCCAAGTAAGAATCCGGAAATTCGGTTTCAGAATTTGAGGTACTTTCTTTAGTCTTTTATTGAAACATGAGTTGGTGTTTTATACACTGTGGATATCCTCAAATTATTATTAGCAAAATATCAAATTACTGGACTTAAAAAAGTTTTAATGATGACCAAAGTCATTTATTTTAGGTCCTAGTTCAAACTACTTAGGATTTAAAATGAGTCAGATGAGTCAGAGAATTAGATTGGGTGCCAGACTGGGTAAAAGTGGGTTCTGGTCTCTGCCCATTAGCCATGTGACCCTGGGTAAGCCTTTTCAAAGTTCGGGGCCCCAGGGTGTTCCTATCTCCAGTAAGGGGTTGCGTGGATATGCTGTGACTTCCCTGCTGATTCTGGTTGAGTTGGACCCTGTGGGAAGAGAAATAAAAGATGTTGACACATGGGCCAGTATGTTGGAGAGAGAAAGTTTTATCATGATAGGGGAACTTTTAAAATGAAATATCTGGAGGTTGAAGGAACTACAGTCCATCATTCCATAAAGAATAAGAATATAGAAATTAAGAAGAAATGGTTGGGAGTTACTTGTACTCATTCAGAAAGCAATGCTGTACTCACCAAATTCCCGGTTATTGAAACCCAACCAGGAAATGGACTTCCTTAAGTCAAGGGCTATCTTTTGTGTGACACATTTCATTTGCTATACTGTTGCCAGTAAATCTGTGCCATTTTATACATTCTGGTAGAAGTGGGTAATGGTTGGTGCTGGGCAGAGCAATGTTTCTTTTTTTTTTTTTTTTTTTTTTTTTTTTTTTTTTTTTTTTATTAATGTTATGATAGATTACAACCTTGTGAGATTTCAGTTGTACATTTTTGTTAGTCATGTTGTGGGTACACCACTTCCCCCTCCGTACCCTCCCCCCACCCCCCCTTTTCCCTGGTAACCACCAATCAGATCTCCTTCTCAATATACTAATTTCCACCTATGAGTGGAGTCATATAGAGTTCGTCTTTCTCTGACTGACTTATTTCGCTTAACATAATACCCTCGAGGTCCATCCACATTGTTGTGAATGGGCCAATTTCGTCTTTTTTTATGGCTGAGTAGTATTCCATTGTGTATATATACCACATCTTCTTTATCCAATCATTAGTTTCTGGGCATGTAGGCTGGTTCCACGTCTTGGCTATTGTAAATAATGCTGCAATGAACATAGGGGTGCAACGGACTCTTGAGATATCTGATATCAGGTTCTTAGGATAGATACCCAGTAATGGGATGGCTGGGTCATAGGGTATTTCTATTTTTAACTTTTTGAGAAATCTCCATACTGTTTTCCATAGTGGCTGTACCAGTTTGCATTCCCACCAACAGTGTATGAGGGTTCCTCTTTCTCCACAACCCCTCCAACATTTGTCGTTCTTGGTTTTGGATGTTTTTGCCAATCTAACGGGGGTAAGGTGATATCTTAGTGTAGTTTTGATTTGCATTTCCCTGATGATTAGCGATGATGAACATCTTTTCATGTGTCTATTGGCCATATTCATATCTTCTTTTGAGAAATGTCTGTTCATGTCCTCTGCCCATTTTTTGATCGGGTTGTTTGTTTTTTTGTTGTTAAGCAGTGTGAGTTCTTTGTATATTATGGAGATTAACCCTTTGTCGGATAAGTGGCTTGTAAATATTTTTTCCCAATTAGTGAGCTGTTTTTTTGTTTCAATCCTGTTTTCCCTTGCCTTGAAGAAGCTCTTTAGTCTGATGAAGTCCCATTTGTTTATTCTTTCTATTGTTTCCCTCAACTGAGGAGTTACAGTGTCCGAAAAGATTCTTTTGAAACTGATGTCAAAGAGTGTACTGCCTATATTCTCTTCCAAAAGACTTATTGTCTCAGGCCTAATCTTTAGGTCTTTGATCCATTTTGAGTTTATTTTGGTGTGTGGAGAAAAAGAATGGTCAATTTTCAATCTTTTGCATGTGGCTGTCCAGTTTTCCCAGCACCATTTGTTGAAGAGACTTTCTTTTCTCCATTGTAGGCCCTCTGCTCCTTTGTCGAAGATTAGCTGTCCATAGATGTGTGGTTTTATCTCTGGGCTTTCAATTCTGTTCCATTGATCTGTGGACCTGTTTTTGTACCAGTACCATGCTGTTTTGATCACTGTAGCTTTGTAGTATGTTTTGAAATCGGGGATTGTGATTCCGCCGGCTTTGTTTTTCTTGCTCAGGATTGCTTTAGCAATTCGCGGTCTTTTGTTGCCCCATATGAATTTTAGGATTGTTTGTTCAATTTCTGTGAAGAATGTTCTTGGAATTCTGATTGGGATAGCATTGAATCTGTATATTGCTTTAGGTAGTATGGACATTTTAACTATGTTTATTCTTCCGATCCATGTGCAAGGGATGTCTTTCCATCTCTTTATGTCATCGCCTATTTCTTTCAAGAGAGTCTTGTAGTTTTCATTGTATAGATCCTTCACTTCCTTGGTTAAGTTTATCCCAAGGTATTTTATTCTTTTCGTTGCTATTGTGAATGGGATAGAGTTCTTGAGTTCTTTTTCTGTTAGTTTATTGTTAGTGTATAGAAATGCTACTGATTTATGCACGTTAATTTTATACCCTGCTACTTTGCTGTAGTTGTTGATTATTTCTAATAGTTTTTCTGTGGATTCTTTGGGGTTTTCTATGTATAAGATCATGTCGTCTGCAAACAACGAGAGTTTTACTTCTTCGTTACCTATTTGGATTCCTTTTATTTCTTTTTCCTGCCGAATTGCTCTGGCCAGCACCTCCAGAACTATGTTGAATAGGAGTGGTGAAAGTGGGCACCCTTGTCTTGTTCCTGTCCTCAGAGGGATGGCTTTCAGCTTTTGTCCATTGAGTATGATGTTGGCTGTGGGTCTATCATATATGGCCTTTATTATGTTAAGGTACTTTCCTTCTATACCCATTTTACTGAGGGTTTTTATCATAAATGGGTGTTGGATCTTGTCGAATGCTTTCTCTGCATCTATTGAGATGATCATGTGGTTTTTGGTTTTCATTTTGTTAATGTAGTGTATCACGTTGATTGACTTGCGGATGTTGAACCATCCCTGTGTCCCTGGTATAAATCCCACTTGATCATGGTGTATAATCTTTTTGATGTATTGCTGTAATCGGTTTGCCAAAATTTTGTTGAGGATTTTTGCATCTATGTTCATCAGTGATATCAGCCTGTAGTTCTCCTTCTTTGTGTTGTCCTTGTCAGGTTTGGGGATCAGAGTGATGTTGGCTTCATAGAATGTGTTAGGGAGTTCTCCATCTTTCTCAATTTTCTGGAACAGTTTGAGGAGAATAGGTATTAAGTCTTCTTTGAATGTTTGGTAGAATTCTCCAGAGAAGCCGTCTGGTCCTGGACTCTTGTTTTTGGGGAGGTTTTTGATTACCGTTTCTATTTCCTTACTTGTGATTGGTCTATTCAGATTCTCCATTTCTTCCTGATTCAGTTTGGGGAGATTGTAGGAGTCTAGGAATTTGTCCATTTCTTCCAGGTTGTTCAATTTGTTGGCATATAGTTTTTCATAGTATTCTCTTATGATCTCTTGTATTTCATTGGTATCTGTTGTGATTTCTCCTCTGTCATTCCTGATTTTATTAATTTGCGATTTCTCTCTTCTTTTCTTGGTGAGTCTGGCTAGGGGTTTGTCAATTTTGTTAATTCTTTCGAAGAACCAACTCTTTGTTTCATTGATCCTTTCTATTGTCTTTTTTGTTTCAATATCGTTTATTTCTGCTCTTATTTTTATTATTTCCCTCCTTCTACTGACTCTGGGCCTTGTTTGTTCTTCTTTTTCTAGTTCTGTTAGGTGTCGTTTGAGGTTGCTTACGTGAGCTTTTTCTTGTTTAGTGAGGTGAGCCTGTATTGCGATGAATTTCCCTCTTAGGACTGCTTTTGCTGCATCCCAAATGATTTGGTATGTCGTGTTCTCATTTTCATTTGTCTCCAGATAATATTTGATTTCTTCTTTAATTTCTTCAATGATCCATTGTTTGTTGAGAAGCGTGTTGTTTAGTCTCCACATTTTTGCACCTTTCTCTGCTTTTTTCTTGTAGTTGATTTCTAGTTTAATAGCGTTATGATCAGAAAAGATGCTTGATATTATTTCAACTCTCTTGTATTTATTGATGTTTGCTTTGGTTCCCAAAATATGGTCAATCCTTGAGAATGTTCCATGTGCACTTGAGAAGAATGTGTAACCTGCTGTTTTTGGATGAAGTGTTCTATATATATCTATTAGGTCCATCTGGTCTAATTTTTCATTTAATTCTATTATTTCCTTGTTGATTTTCTGTCTGGATGTTCTGTCCATTGGTGTTAATGGTGTGTTGAGGTCCCCTACTATTATTGTATTGTTGTTGATGTCTTCTTTTAGTTCTATTAAGAGTTGCTTTACAAATTTTGGTGCTCCTGTGTTGGGTGCGTATATATTTATAAGTGTTATGTCTTCTTGGTGGAGAGTCCCTTTTATCATTATATACTGTCCCTCTTTGTCTTTCTTTATCTGTTTTGCTTTGAAATCTACCTTGTCTGATATTAGTATAGCGACACCTGCTTTCTTTTGTTCATTATTAGCTTGGAGTATTGTTCTCCATCCCTTCACTCTGAGTCTGTGTTTGTCTTTGGGGCTGAGGTGTGTTTCCTGGAGGCAGCATATTGTTGGATCTTGTTCTTTGATCCATCCTGCCACTCTGTGTCTTTTGATTGGGGAGTTCAATCCGTTTACATTTAGAGTGATTATTGAGACGTGGTGGCCTACCACTACCATTTTGTGTCTTGTTTTCCGGTTTTCTTCAGTTTCCTTTGTTTCTCGTCCCATGGTTTAATCTGTTCTGATGTAGAGCTGCTACTCTCTGTTGTTGTCCTTCTACTTATCTCCTCTGCTCTTGGTTTTGTAGTCCCTTTCCTTTTTTGGATTTTTCAGGAATGAGGGTTTTCCTGAGGATTTCCTGAAGAGGAGGTTTTGTGGCAATGAACTCCCTTAATTTTTGTTTATCTGGGAAAGTTTTTATTTCTCCATCGTATTTGAAGGATATTTTCGCTGGGTAGAGAATTCTCGGCTGTAGGTTTTTGTCCTTCAGATTATTGAATATATCATTCCACTCTCTTCTAGCCTGTAAAGTTTCTGCTGAGAGATCTGCTGATAGCCTGATGGGGGTTCCTTTGTAGGTTAGTTTCTTTTGCCTGGCTGTCCTTAATATTTTCTCCTTGTCGTTGACTTTTGCTAGCTTCACTACTATATGCCGTGGAGTTGGTCTTCTTGCATTGATAAAGTTTGGAGATCTATTGGCTTCTGTCACCTGAAGATCCATCTCCCTCACCAGATTTGGGAAGTTCTCAGCCATTATTTCTTTGAATAGGTTTTCTGCCCCTTTCTCCTTCTCTTCTCCCTCTGGTATACCTATAATCCTTACGTTGCATCTCCTAATTGTGTCTGATAATTCTCGGAGAGTTTCTTCATTTCTTTTAAGTCTTGCTTCTCTCTCCTCCTCTGCCTGCAACAATTCTATATTGCCATCTTCCAAATTGCTAATTCTTTCCTCCATATTATCGGCCCTACTGTTCAGAGCATCTAGATTTTTCTTAATCTCCTCTATTGTGTTCTTCATTTCCAGTATTTCTGTTTGGTTCTTCTTTATCGTATCAAACTCTTTTGTGACATAGCTCCTGAACTCGTTGAGTTGTCGGTCAGAATTCTCTCTTAACTCAGTGAGTATTTTAATGATGGCTGTTTTGAAGTCATCATCATTTAGGTTATATATCTCATTTTCTTTGGGATTGTTTTCTGTGTATTTGTTACTTTCTTTCTGTTCTGGAGATTTGATGTATTTTTTCATATTGCTTGATGATGTTGATTTGTGCCTCCGCATGGAGATAGAGTTTAGTTGCTCCTTTCACTTGTTTCAGCTGCTGCGGTGGGGGGAGCAGCTGTTTATACTTCACCAACCAGGAACCCTGTCCGTAGTTGCTAACTGGGCCTGGGCCCCTCTTCGTAGCCACAGTGGCCCTTTGGATTCCCTCCTCTGCCGTGGGGGCCGTCACGGGGGGCTTCAGACTGCAGGTGCCTACTGTTGTTGCCCACCTAGATGCGCTCTCTCCTTGGGGTCTGCAACGGTGTTATGGGCTTTTCCAGCGGCCAGGGGTGGGATCACTTTTATTTGTCGCTCGGTTGCTGTCGGCACCCACCAAATCTCACTTGTCCTCTATGGGTCGCAGGAGAGCTATTGGCATCTTCTACAGACTGTGGTTAGTACACCTAGCTATGCTGCTTTTGCCCTGGGGTCTTCCAGCCTTGTGGCTGGCGGCTGGGTGCCTTCTACTGGTGCTGTGCAGAGGCTTTCCCTAAGGCTTCTGTGAGCCTGTAGGGTTTCCCCCTAGGCTACTAAGCTGGGTCTCTGGAACTCTCTCCAGCCCCAGTCCTCTCCGAGATCTCCGGCAATCCCTAGCCTCACCTTGTGGGCAACAGCAGCTGGGGGTCGCCCCGCCCTCTGGGCTTCTCTCCGGGCCTCTGCCGGGAGCTCTGAATGCTCAGCGTGGCCCCTCTGCTACCGGCAGACAGAGAGTTTTGTCTGCTGCCCGGGCGGAGCTCCGGCGCTTCTCCACCGGATCGTCGGACCCGCCTTTGAAAGTTCCCCCGCCCCGGTCCTCTCCGAGAACTCCGGCAATCCCTAGTCCCACGGGGCGGGCAACGGCAGCTGGGGGTCGCCCCGCCCTCTGGGCTTCTCTCCGGGCCTCTGCCGGGAGCTCTGAATGCTCAGCGTGGCCCCTCTGCTACCGGCAGACAGAGAGTTTTGTCTGCTGCCCGGGCGGAGCTCCGGCGCTTCTCCACCGGATCGCCGGACCCGCCTTTGAAAGTTCCCCCGCCCCGGTCCTCTCCGAGATCTCCGGCAATCCCTAGTCCCACGGGGCGGGCAACGGCAGCTGGGGGTCGCCCCGCCCTCTGGGCTTCTGTCCGGGCTTCTGCCGGGAGCCCTGAGTGCTCAGCGTGGCCCCTCTGCTACCGACAGACAGAGAGTTTTGTCTGCTGCCTGGGGGAGCTCCGGCACTTCCCCTCCGGGTCGCCGATCCGGCCTTTGAAAATTCCCCCGCCCCGGTCCTCTCCGAGATCTCCGGCAATCCCTAGTCCCACGGGGCGGGCAACGGCAGCTGGGGGTCGCCCCGCCCTCTGGGCTTCTGTCCGGGCCTCTGCCGGGAGCTCTGAATGCTCAGCGTGGCCCCTCTGCTACCGGCAGACAGAGAGTTTTGTCTGCTGCCCGGGCGGAGCTCCGGCGCTTCTCCACCGGATCGTCGGACCCGCCTTTGAAAGTTCCCCCGCCCCGGTCCTCTCCGAGAACTCCGGCAATCCCTAGTCCCACGGGGCGGGCAACGGCAGCTGGGGGTCGCCCCGCCCTCTGGGCTTCTCTCCGGGCCTCTGCCGGGAGCTCTGAATGCTCAGCGTGGCCCCTCTGCTACCGGCAGACAGAGAGTTTTGTCTGCTGCCCGGGCGGAGCTCCGGCGCTTCTCCACCGGATCGCCGGACCCGCCTTTGAAAGTTCCCCCGCCCCGGTCCTCTCCGAGATCTCCGGCAATCCCTAGTCCCACGGGGCGGGCAACGGCAGCTGGGGGTCGCCCCGCCCTCTGGGCTTCTGTCCGGGCTTCTGCCGGGAGCCCTGAGTGCTCAGCGTGGCCCCTCTGCTACCGACAGACAGAGAGTTTTGTCTGCTGCCTGGGGGAGCTCCGGCACTTCCCCTCCGGGTCGCCGATCCGGCCTTTGAAAATTCCCCCGCCCCGGTCCTCTCCGAGATCTCCGGCAATCCCTAGTCCCACGGGGCGGGCAACGGCAGCTGGGGGTCGCCCCGCCCTCTGGGCTTCTGTCCGGGCCTCTGCCGGGAGCTCTGAATGCTCAGCGTGGCCCCTCTGCTACCGGCAGACAGAGAGTTTTGTCTGCTGCCTGGCGGAGCTCCGGCGCTTCCCCACCGGGTCGCCGGACCCGCCTTTGAAAGATCCCCCGCCCCGGTCCTCTCCGAGATCTCCGGCAATCCCTAGTCCCACGGGGCGGGCAACGGCAGCTGGGGGTCGCCCCGCCCTCTGGGCTTCTCTCCGGGCCTCTGCCGGGAGCTCTGAATGCTCAGCGTGGCCCCTCTGCTACCGGCAGACAGAGAGTTTTGTCTGCTGCCCGGGCGGAGCTCCGGTGCTTCTCCACCGGATCGCCGGACCCGCCTTTGAAAGTTCCCCCGCCCCGGTCCTCTCCGAGATCTCCGGCAATCCCTAGTCCCACGGGGCGGGCAACGGCAGCTGGGGGTCGCCCCGCCCTCTGGGCTTCTGTCCGGGCCTCTGCCGGGAGCTCTGAATGCTCAGCGTGGCCCCTCTGCTACCGGCAGACAGAGAGTTTTGTCTGCTGCCTGGCGGAGCTCCGGCGCTTCCCCACCGGGTCGCCGGACCCGCCTTTGAAAGATCCCCCGCCCCGGTCCTCTCCGAGATCTCCGGCAATCCCTAGTCCCACGGGGCGGGCAACGGCAGCTGGGAGACCTCCGTGCCCACCGTGTCTCTCTCTGGGACCCTCCGGGCGCCCCGAGCACCAGGCCGGGTCTCCCCGCCAATGGCGGGGAGAGACTCTCCCCGCGGGCTCAGGTGTGCAACTCCAAAGTTTCCCTCTGCGTTTAGGAGTAATTGCGGGGGGTTTAAGTAGGGTTCTGGTCACCTGTTTCCACCGTCGCTCCTCTGTTGTGTTCTCACTCCTGCCCTAGATGTGTGTGGATCCTCTGGGGGCGTCCGTTGGAAGAAAGCCGCTTGCGGGTACTAGGCTGCCCGTCGGGGTCGGAGAGTTTTCACCTATTTCCACATCCTCCCGGAGGAAAGTCCGTCCGCCTTCCGATGTATAGTCGCGTGGGTGTCTCAGACGTCCTGAGATGCTGTCTGGATATCCTTTGTCAAGCGATAAGTGTCCAAATAATTGTAGACTCGAAGGGCGAGAGACAAAGAGGACTACTCACGGCGCCATCTTGGAAGAATCCCCAGAGCAATGTTTCTTGTTGTCTTATGTATTAGAAACCACCACTATTGGAAGAAAGAAACAAAGCATGATGCCTTAAAAGATTCATCAGTGTTGAGCTACTTCAAGCAGCTGGAGAACTGGGGAGAAATTGGAGTTTAGTAAGTGATTTCTTGCATGTGCTGTTGTATTCCATTTCTCTCTCTTTGTTTATGGAGAGAATGATGAATGTACCAAAGGTGGCGAAGTATATAAAGACCAGTGTTACTTAAATTTCAGTAATTTATGGACCTCTTTATTTAAAGGAAAAAACTTCTCACAAATCCCCAGTACTGACATAAATATTTTTATTAGCTTAAATATGCCTTTACATAAAACTAGGTATAAACTCCTTATGGTTCCAGCTCTTATATAACCATAAAACAATGACAAATTTATAGAGTAAAATCAAGTAAAACTACAAGACCAATAAAATTCAAATTAATGTTAATGTATCATGACGGATAATGTTGTTTGACTAAAATTAAACCTGTCCTTGGAAGAACGATTATGGTCTGGCAGCCCAAGTTCCGGTTCTTTTGAGATTCATGTGAAACTCAGGTCTCCCTCCACTTCCCTGTGTGTGAACCTTCCTTCATATAAAGCACCTTCGTTTGGCAGGAATGTGTGATTTGGGGTTTAATTCTGCCTCATTTATTTTTCTTACTTGTCCTTGATCATTAAAATTATACTACTAAGTGCCACGTTGATCAGAAACATAAATGCAAACCCACTTTTGATCAAGCAAGAAATTGGGACTTGGTGCCTAGTTGCACCTGGGGTAGTGGAGGAAAGAAAGAGGTCACTGGTACCTGCAATACTGGGTTTCAGATCTGGGTGAGAGTGAATGGTGCCCTTCAACAAAATGTGGAACAAGGGAGGAAAAGTAGGTTTTGAGGGAAGATGATTAGTTCAAGATTTAGGTTTCTAGCAGTATGGTGGGCTGGATACCTTAACACGCTTCCCCACTGAAGCACTGTAGATTAAAGCATTTGTGGTTTTTTCTTTCTTTCTTTTTTTTTTTTTTGCTGAGGAAGATCTGCCCTGAGCTAACCTCTGTTCCAATCTTCCTCTTTTTGCTGAGGAAGATTTACCCTGAGCTGACATCCACTGCCAATCTTTCCCTTTTTGTATGTGAGCTGCGTCCACAGCATGGCCCCTGATGAGTGGTGTAGGTTCTGTGCCCAGGAACTGAACCTGGGCTGCTGAAGCGGAATGCACCAAACTTAACCACCGGGCCACCGGGGCTGGCCCTGCATAAGCATTTTTTAATGTACTTCTGGGATTATGAACTAAGACATCTCTGAAGTCTCCTACCCCAATTAGATCAACCAACTGTCAAAACTGGGAGCTTTGTGTGTAACAAACACAAAAGACAGGTTGCCTCAAGGGCAAGTGATATCAGTCATCACTGATTGGGGACTGTGCTTTGGGTCAGTGGCAAGGTAGAAGAACCTGCATTCTACTAGAACCTGTACAAGAAGCTAAAGTGGCCCAGGAGGAAAGTGCCCCTAGGCTTTCGGCAGAAGCAATTGCAAATCCTTTCTGGAGTTAGGCATCCCTGCATTAGGCCTTAGCATTCTCATGACTAAGATCGACCCAATCTGAGTTCAGAATCAAACATCTTCAATCCTACTAGAAAACAAGCCACCAGGAGTGAGAGTCACCAGAAACAAATTAAAAACAGTAGATTTAGAACCCAGAGGACTTGAGATATTAAAATGATCTGATACAGAATATAAGATAACTGTGTTTGGAATGTTTTAAGAAATAAAATATGTAATAACAAATAAGTGCAAAGAGCATAAGATAAAAATTGACCAGCATATTATTCAGTTCTAAAAAAGAAGGAAATCCTGCCCTTTATGACAACATGGATGGCACTTACGGGCGTTATGCTAAGTGGAATAAGTTAGAGAAAGACAAATGCTGTATGATCACGCTTATATGTGGAACCTAAAAAAACTCAAACTCAACGAAATAGAGAACAGATTGGCGGTTGCCAGAAGCAGAGGAGTTGGGGGGGGAAATGGGTAAAGGCGGTTAGAATACAAACTGTCGTTTATAAGATAAATAAATTCTGGGGCTGTAATGTGCAGCATGGTGACCATAGTTAAAAATACTGTGTTGTATATTTGAAAGTTGCTAAGAGAGTAGATCTTAAAAGTTCTCATCACAAAAAAAATTTGGTGACTATGTGAGGTGACTGATGTTAATTAAACTTATTGTGGTAATCATTTTGTAATATATACATATATCAAATTATTATGTGTACAGCTTAAACTAATACATTCTATGTCAGTTATATCTCAATAAAATGGGAGCGGGGGAAAGAGTGTGTACAGGACAATATAAATTTAGGTGTTTTGTTGTTGTTGGAAAAAAAAAATTGACCTGGAAGATTTGGGAAAAAACAATCAAAAACATAACCTAAGGAAAAAGACCAAAGGGTGAGGAGGTGAGATTTACAAAGACTCTGTCAAGAGGAGCCGTATGTATTCCTGAAATAAGCATCAGTCTGCTGTATGTGATAGGAGAAGCATTGAAAATCACAAAGGCCTCAGCAGTTATTTCTGCCAGGGCGTCTAAGAAGGTACCCTGAAGGAGGTCATATTTAGGCTGGGCTTTGAAGGGTCAGTAATTGGCAGATCCTAGTAGAGAGGGGCAGTCTAGGCAGATGGAGTAACAAAACTAACAAAAGCGTGAAATTGTGAAAAGGTGTGAAACCCTTGACAATCATTCCTAGTGATCTGGACCTCACTGTGTCCACCTCCTTCCAGGGAAAAGTCCAGTGTTGACGCAGGAGCATGTATTCCCTTAGAGCAGAAGCGGACCTTTTACTGATCTTAGGTTGGAATGGAAGGTGATTAAAATAACTCTGCAGACCTGACCAAACACCTCCCCAGTGCTCTAAATAGACCACACTTTATATATGATTTTCACAACATCCTCTTAAATCACAGAATTTTTTACTGAATTTTAGAATTGAAGTTCTGTATTAAAAACTTTAATGATACATTGTTAGGATGAGTAGTCGTGTGACATCCTAGACTAGAGAGCAGAAAAGAGAATTAGCTTGCCAAAGTTCACCAGATCAGAGTGCTAAGAAAATATGGGGAAGATAAGACTTGGGTAAAAATCCGAGGTCCTTGATTTAAACGCCGTGTAACATTGGTCAAGTTATTTGACCTCTTCATGCCTCAAATTTCCCCCATTTAAAAATAGTCATAATAATAGTTCATACTTCAGGATGGATGAAGATTGATGGAAAGCACTTAGCAGGACACTTCCCCGTTATTATAATAAAAATATTTCAATGCTTTTTTTCAATGAGGAAATACAGTAAATCAGTGGTTCCCAACCATGGCTGGGCATCAGCATCATTTGGGGACAGTTAAAAAAAATAAAGACTCGTGGACACTACCCCAAATCTAGTCAGAGTACATGGCCTTTGAGCTTGGTATTTCTTTTAGGAATCTCAGGTTTGGGAACTCTTGCTCTCGAGTTGGATATCATTTTGGTCAGTTTTACTTGGATATTTACTTTCTTCCTTGCTATACAATATTTTTAACATTGGCTCTTAGCATTTGTTGAGTATGTGAGCTTTCGGGTTATTAATCCTACAGATCAACGCATGGATCTTCCCTCCTGTGCCTTCCTTTCTCTTCCCCCCCACCCCCATCCCCTTTCCCTCCATTGGCGTTGAACTTTTAGATAATCGAGTTGCCTGTGTCCCGGACAGCCTAGTTCTCAGGCCCTTCTTTTTTTTTTTTTTTTAAATCAGATTTTAAAAAGAAACTTTGCTAAGGCAGACATTTGGCATGTTAAAATTGAACTTCAGTTTCGTTTTCTAAAATAAATAATTCAACTTTTTTTATCCTTTAAAAAAATGACTACAGGAAATGCTTCTAAAATAACTGATATTCCCCTTGTTAAAACTGGGGTTGTTCTTGGAAGGAGTCCAACGTGTGTTCTTTTTCTTGAGGGGAAAAAGAAGTCGGGGGAGCGGTCTGCTCCATGCCAACACACACACACACATTGTAATCCCTTAAAGCCAAGAGTGCCTTTCATATGATGGCAGCTATTTGGTATATTGTAAAATGTGGCCTGGAGACTAAAATAAGAAATAAAATGTTTTCTGCATTTAGATCAATTAGGATATTCCTTTTAACTTTTGTGTGTGGATATTTTGGTTAAAAAATAAATAGTTGTCTTGCAGCAGAAGCAGCCTGGCTGCATAAATCTATTCAGTTCATGTATTTTGCATTTCACATGGATGAGGAGTGACTGAAGTGTCATCTCTGTGTCTGTGCTAGAGCAGGAATTTTGTTCAGTGCTAAATCGCCAGCACCTGGAAAAGTGCCTAACGCATGGGGAGTGTTCAATAAAAAAGTACTAAACGAATGAGACAAACCTAAAAACCACATCTACTACTTTTCACTGAGAAAATTCCTCAAGGGCTTGTAAAGGTAACAATACCTGATATTTGTCTGGCATTCAGATTAGAGGCTGCCTCCATGTTCCCATAGCCCCCTGTGCCTCTCACAAATCACACGGTGTCCCTTAACCTAGGTCATTGCAGGAAGGGACTGGGTCTCTTGTTCATGGCTGTATCCACAGTGCCATATCTGGCAGCATTGTGGTTTCTTAGTAAATATTTGTTGAACAAATACATAGTGCTTTATAAATTTCTGTAATGCTTTCAGATTTGGTTTCATCCCTTGAAAATCCCATGAAATTGGCTGATAGTAGCATCCCACTTTTGCAAATGATGGAACAAAGTTTAAAGAGAAAAAATTAGTTATCCTAGAAAGCCTCGGATCATAAGCCGTAGAGCTGGGACCACAACCTCAAAATCTGCTAATTTCTTCATCCATTTTTCTTTCCAGAACAACCTTTAAAACATTAGTAAGCATATATTCCCCCTGTTCACCCTCCAGTTGAAACCCTCTTGAGAGCATCACCGGGGAAGTTATTATGTTAAACCTTTTCCAAATTGCCATAATGTCTTTATCATCAGCCACAAAATTTATTGGGTACCAGTTTGGGTTGTTCATAATAGATTCTTTTTTTTTTTTTTTCTGAGGAAGATTAGCCCTGAGCTAACATCTGCTGCCAATCCTCCTCTTTTTGCCAAGGAAGACTGGCCCTGAGCTAACATCCGTGACCATCTTCCTCTGCTTTATATGTGGGACGCCTACCACAGCATGGCTTGCCAAGAGGTGCCATGTCTGCACCTGGGATCCGAACCGGTGAACCCCGGGCTGCCGAAGCAGAATGTGTGTACTTAACCGCTGCGCCACCGGGTGGCCCCTCATAATAGATTCTTTTTGGTTACCTGTGATGAGTACCTATCATAGATTATTTAAAAAAAAATTTGGAACAATTTATACTCTCCTTTCCCAAACATTTTAACATGTAAATCTATCAATATTGTGAATCTAAGCTTTTAAAATAAAATTCCAAAGCAATGAGAGGAATGTTCTCCAGCATGTTTTTGCTTGGTCCTCTTGGTTGTTTTAAGATAGACATTTCCAAAGTGTTGAATTGGCTTGGCTGATATTTCTGGAATCAGGCTCAAGAAGGAGAAACCTTCCTATGACGTTAGAATAGAAAAAATAAAATGCTGGCCAAACATTTAGGATTCTTAAATGGTGGCAGTATCTATGTGCACATTTTGCCAAAGGCATTCACTGAATGCCTAAAAACGAAACAGCACACAGCCAACGTTCCAAGTAAGAAAGGATTTTAAACTCTATGAATCAGATCTAATTCTAATTTCTGTTTAGTCTCTTTTGAGAAAAATAATTTGGTGACTTCAGCAAGATTGTACCCAATGTGATTAGTAGGTCAGAGTTCATTCCACCAGACTGCTAAATTCAAACTTACTATCATTACCTGACAAATGACTTTAAAGAGTTGCTTGAACCATACTCACCCGCAGAACTTTGGTTTCATTGTGAAACGGCGACAAGAGTCTAATTCCTTTTGCCAGCTGTGGACTTGAACCTTTAGTATTAGAACTGAGGCAGAGGAGGGAGTAAATAAACTGCCCATATTGTCTTTCCTCCAGGATCCAGCCATGAACATATATGGTGGAGACTTTAGGGGCAGTTTTGGGTGGAAAAAAACGCATTTTCTTTTTTGTTGGGTGCCTGACTTCTCAGATGAGGCGAGACAGAGCCATCGTGTTTGTTCTGCTCTTAACAAAGCGAGATCACATCATCGCTTGATGCGGCTTTTTTTATTAGCAGCTTCACAGTTCATGCCTTTGTTGTCCTGCTGCACAGTAGGCAAAGGGCCACGAGAAGTGAGCTCAATAAAGGCTTTTCAGGGAGCGTTTGAGTTTGTCATTGCCATCTGTCCTCTTCTCCCCCCTTGCTTTTCAGGCTTTTCACATTTTGTGAGAACCTTAGGTTTCTGATTGGTGTGGCGTGGGCACTGTAGGTAAATGCTAACAAAGAAGTGGAGGTGAGCAATAGTTCAAATAAATCATTTAGAGGAAGAGAAAAATCCTGTTCACTCTCTAAGGTCGTATCCAACATAAGATGTGAAGCAGTAGGATTATTTTATTTTATTTCTTCGTGCCTGTTATTTTCTTAATTTTTGAATCCACTAGTGTTTCTTCTCTAAGTCTTAGGTCATTTTGGAAGGAAGAGGCCAGAACTTGATGCCATAAATCACTTATTTCCAACAGTGGAGTGAGCACGCATCCTTTCTGTCTCTTACAGGTGGCGTGGTGCAAGTATGGATTTATCTTGGTGCAAACCTTTTGTCCTGCTTTGAGCTGTGGGGCCGTGCTGTTATCAGCAGGGCAAGTACTAGGACCAGAAAGCCTTTGGTGTGATAGGCAGTTTCTGTTCGGGACACCTGCTGCCCGAGCACACTGCCACCATTGTTTCTCTGATTGAATGTGTTCTGGGCAGAGCCACGTCTTTTTTAGCCTGCGGTTGAGTCTTCGCTTTTTTTTCCTGCATGCATTTCATTTTTGATGGAACAAATTTCTTTCTTGTTCTTCTAGTTTTGCTGGTATGAATTTAACATGTGTGGTTCGTACCCACTTATTTCAACGAGCGTGTGCTGAGATGTTGTAGTAGTGGAAAGAGCGCTTGGTCAAAGCACAGGCAGGCCATCTAGATTGTTATCCCTGCTCTGCCAGCTGTGTGGCCTTGGAAAAGACATTTGACCTCTCTGGGCATCAGTGTCTTCATTTGTAAACTGAGGGGGTTAGGCTTCTTGAAGTGACGGATTGTCAAGTAACCCAGCATTAAGATTCTGCCGTTGTGTTTGGTGTTTTCTTCGCTGCTAAGAGTATCAGAAATGGAGTGTGGCAGGGTTCACTTAAGGGCCTTGCTCCTGTGACATTGTAAGTAACATCAGGAGGCACTCTTTTTAATTAAGCCACAATTGTATGGCGTGGCCAGTGATAGAGAAGTTTGGATACATTAGTTAAGGGAGGCAAATGGCTATGGTCGTTTTGTCTCTTTGTGGCAAGTCTGTAGAATAACAAATAAAAATTTCTTATCTCTAGGAAAGTACTGTTGTTCAGCCCTGGAAGTGTTATTGGACACTTGGGTTTTGAATTTCTAAATTAGGAATTACTGAGTCAGATAAAGGAAGACTTCTAAATTTATTAGCTCTTACTGTTCAGATAAGAGAAAACCCAGAGATCAGGCTAATATAGTGTAGACATCCCATTTCTGATTTGTATTCCCATACTATTTAAGAAAAACCTTATTTAAAAATATTCTTTTTTTTTTTGTTTTTAAAGACTGGCACCTGAGCTAACATCTGTTGCGAATCTTCGTCTTTTTTTTTTCTTCTTCTTCTTCCTCTCACTAAAACCCCTCCTGGTATCTAGTTGTATATTCTAGTTGTAGGTCCTTCTCGTTGTGCTATGTGGGATGCCGCCTCAGCATGGCCTGATGAGTGGTGCTAGGTCTGCCCCCAGGATCTGAACCAATGAAACCCTAGGCCACCAAAGTGGAGTGCGTGAACCCAACCACTTGGCCACTGGGCCGGCCCCGTAAAAATATTCAAATTCTACAAGCCATAGATATTAATTGTAGAAACTTTGGAAAACACCAAGAAGGAAATACAAATATCTTCTAATTCCGTGACCCAGAAATAGATATTGTTTATACTTTGGTGTCTTTAGATTATACACACTTGGTTTGTAGAACAAAACTGGAATTATACCATACATGTATAACGTGACATCTTGCTTTTTTCCTGCTGTGTTCCTTTTGAGATGATTTTTGGGACTGAGGTTTCAAATAAAGGTAGAGATTAATGTAATATTATGCTTGGCACACTTGTGACAGGGTCTGTTTTGAGTTACAGAAATAGAATCATGGACCCAGTATCTGAAAATAACATTTGTCCTGTTCCTTCTTGAATAGGCTTTCAATATTTAGGCTATATAGATGTTGTCGTAACTATAACTATAATTAACAAACGAAGACTTCTTAGACCATTAGTTCTTAATTGTTGATGAATTGCTTTTATAAGATTCCCTCATTTGAGTTTTCTGTGCCAGAATTGCTAATTGCACTATCAGTAAGAATAAGTTATTTTAACACTCTTTTTCTGGATGCCTTGATTACTCAAGCTGAGGCAGGGTAGCTAGTGTGGGCCAGGCCACAGGTTTGGCATGAATTAGAGTAGTTAAGAGATTCCTTTTGCCCAACTATATTATATATTTGATAATATTTATGATTCACTTGTTGAATATGGGTTTCGTATATCATTTTCCTCTATTAGGAGATGGAATATGATTAGTTTCTCCTTGGGATTATTCAGCCTATAAAATTTTCTGTTACACATTCCGTTTGCATTGAAAATATGTTCTAAATCCTGAACCACATTGGAATTTTTTATGACCTTCCCCTTATGTGTCTTTTGGTGTGGTGCCCTTTGAAGTCCTGAAATGTTTTTGTATTTGATTGAGATTAAATCTGGGTTTCATTTTACTTTTTTAAAATGTATTGAGCAAGTTCATTTTCTGTTCAAGTTCCTAAGGGGAAGGATTCCAGCCCTCTGTGTCCCAAGAATTCAGACGGAGCCTTGCCAGAACATTCCTGTGGTTTTCCACAGAGCAGATCAGTGTGTTCATGAAATTTTAGTTGTAGCTTGTGTTTTCTGTGGTTAATGAAAACATCTGGCTTTTAAATTTTCCACAAACAAAGCCTAATCGTTGGGCCAAACCTTTTCAATAATGATTAAATACTTCAGTCTTCTCCTCGGAATAGCTCAAACTTGTCTTTAGGACACCTTATAAGCTGTTGTCTCTGTTCCTTAATGATTTTAAACATTTGGTATATGATTGGGGTTATCCTGCCAAACACATACTCTTGAGAGAGAGAATTTGTGAATATGAATCCCTGTAACGGCTTCTGGCCTCTGCCCCTCCAGGTTGGAGCTGCTGTGGGTGAGCCGCTGCGTCCGTAGCCAAGCATGCTGTGCTCGGATCTGCCCAGCCGTGGAACAGAAACATTTGCTGGATGGAAAATCCATAAAAGAAAGCTGCTGTGAAAGCCTGAGACAGACGACACCTTAAGCAAAATCAGGTTGGTATAAGATAAGAGAGGCTGGATAAAGTGGATTGGGTCACACAGGGAAAAGTTGTTTTCTACAACTTTGAGACAACCCCAATTAATCATTCCCAGTTATCTGAGAGATTCCCAGCAGCGTATGAAGGCCAGATATATCCTGACAGACTTCTGTGTTCAGGGTGTTGTTGTTTTCCTTTCTTTCTCTTCCTTCTTCCTCTCCTCTGTTCCCTCCTCTTTCTCATCTTCTTCTCTCTCAGAGAAGAGAGGAAGATCTTAAGTGCAGATTTCTAAGATGCCACAACCAGAGGCCACCCCTGACAAACCTCAGTACTCTTGGCTTTATTTTGGAGAGAAAGCGGTGTGCTGGAGAAAGCACAGACTTGTACTGCAGGTTAGCAGTTAGTTAGAATTAGGTGTCCACTACCTATGGCTAAAAACATCCTGATTGGTAATGCCTTTAAGATTTGAGGTCTTAGTATGAAATGACTGTGGCACGGTTCTGTCCTCAGGGGTTCACAGGGTAGGGGACAGGCCAGATCAGTATTCGACCAGCTGATGCACAGTGTAAAGTTCAGAGGCTTGCCCTCATTTGTATTTTCATGCTATGAAGGGAGGATTATGGAGACCTGCCAATTTTTGCGGCCGCGGGGTGGGGGCGGTGGTGCACGTCTGTCTGTGCTCCTTTGCTTTGCTTGGCAAGTTTTTACTTACTCTTATCTCCCC
This sequence comes from Equus caballus, assembly GCF_041296265.1. Lineage (NCBI taxonomy): Eukaryota > Metazoa > Chordata > Mammalia > Perissodactyla > Equidae > Equus > Equus caballus. The sequence goes on from NC_091686.1 coordinate 92,436,057, forward strand.
CAAAACCAAAGCTAGCAGCACATTTATTTTCAGCAGGGTGTGCATTTGATATTAAGATACTCATATAGGGCAAAGGAGAAGAAATGCCCTGAAAATAATAGGAATATAAATAAATGCAAAATAGCGCCACTGTGGCCCGGGAGAATGAAACTGCATACACAGCCTCAGATGTGGCCGTGGGTGGGAAATAATTCATTTTGAGAAAGTATACTGCACAGGGACAGGCACTGCAGATCCTTTCTATTGGATCTTCAGTGGGTAAGTCAGCATTCTACGTACTAAACAGTTAATAAATACTAGAAGGGAGCACGTCAGCAGTCTTGAGAACCTGTGAAGCAGTGAATGTCTGTTGACTTTGCCCACCCGGCATCCTTTTCCTCCTCCTTTTAATAAACTGCCCAGATTTTCCCCTGGCAGTCAGTCACCCTTGCTTTGTTTTCAGCTTGTGTTGTTGGAGGAGGTGACCTCACTGTCTCTGTATTGGGCATGTGACATCAGCTTGGCTAGTCAGGGTCACAAGGATCAGTTGATGGAGGAGCCCCAGCATTTTCACTGAAACCGTTGCAAAGACGCCTTTCTCTTTTGTGGGATTGTGAAGCTGAAGCTCCCAGTGACCCTCTTTGCCACCATTTAGGGAAAGCCTTTCTGAGAATGAAGTCCACACAGGAAATCAGAGCAGGGAGATGGAGGAAAAGAGATGGAGAGTGAGGGGGACACATGCCCACACCCCCAACTTATGGCCCCAGATTCAGCAGCCCCTAAAGCCAGTACCTCCAGTTTCTCTTTCCTGGCAGGTTAGCCAGTTAGTGTGAATTAGGCGTCCATCACTTACATCCACAAACATCTTGATGGTGATACCTTTTGAGTGTGAGTCTTAGCATGAGATGACTGTGGCCCAGTCCTGTCCTCAGGGGCTCAAAGGGCAGGGACTGGGCCATATCGGTAACCGGCCAGCTGATGCACGGGGTGAAAAATGTGTCGCCAGAAGTAAGAACTAAGTACTGTGGGAGTAGAAGAGATGGAATTATGAATTCTGCTGGTTGGTAGAGAGACTAGCAGAGAGAGCTGTTATTTAACAGAGAAAAAATAGAATGTAGTCTTCAGGAACATTTACAAAAATATTTAATTCAATTACTTGCTTTTTGAGTCTGAAAGAAAGGGAGGCTTTCCAGAGCCTATAGTTAATTGTGGATAAGGAAGATAATTTCAGGGCTTTCACCAGTAGTAGAATCTTGGTATTTACTATAAACACAATTGTTTTGGGAGCAGCCAAATGAGAGGTTATCAGAAAGCTGTCCAGAGTTTATTTTAACACCACAGGGTAACAGCTGCTCTCACCAAAACCTCAGTCGGCTTTCTGTGGTGAGCAGAATTCTGAGTGCCTTGTGAATTTTAAAGATTTGTTTCCTTTTCTTAACGATAGACTTTTTTTTTTTTTTTTAACAATTGATATTGTTTGCTTTTTAAAAAATTAATAGACTTTATTTTGGGGAAGCGGTTTTAGGTTGTAGAAAAATGGAGTGGAAAGCACAGAGTGTTCCCATGTACCCCTCCCTCACCTAGAGTTTTGCGTGTATTAACGTCTTGCGTTAGTGTGGTACGTTTGTTACAATTGCTTAGCCAATATGGATACATGATTATCAACTAAAGTCCATAGTCTATGTTGGGGATCACTCTTTGTGCTGGACATTGTATGGGCTTTGACAAATGTATAATGATATGTATCTATCGTGACAGTCCCCCTAGAATAGTTTCACGGCTCTAAAAATCTCCTGTGTTATAACTTTTCGTCCCTCCCTCCCTCCCCCTGAATTCCTGGCAACCACTGACCTTTTTACAGTCTCTATAGTTTCACCTTTTCCAGAATTGCATGTAGTTGGAATCATACAGTTTGTCGCCTTTTCAGATTGGCTTCTTTCACTTTACAATATGCATTTAAGGTTCCTCCATGTTTTTTTGTGTCTTGATAGCTCTTTTCTTTTTAATGATAAATAATATTCTATTGTATGAATGTACCACAGTTTGTTTATTTACCTGCAGAAGGACATCTTGGTTGCTTCTGAGTTGTGGCAATTATAAATAAAGCTGCTGTAAACATTTGTGTACAGGTTTTTGTGTGGGCATAAGTTTTCAGTTCCTTTGGGTAAATACTAAGGAGCATGATTGCTGGATTGTGTGGTAAGAGTATGTTTAGTTTTGTAAGAAACTTCCAAAGTGTCTGTACCATTTTGCATTCCCACCAACAATGGATGAGAGTTCCTGTTTCTCCACATCCTTCTGAGCGTTTGGCATTGTCATTGTTTTGGATTTTAGTCATTCTGGTACATGGGTAGTGGTATGCCATTGTTCTTTTTATTTGCAGTTCCCTAATGATGTGTGATGTTGAGCATCTTTTTAGCGTAGTTTGCCATCTGTATATCTTCCTTGGTGAGGTGTCCGTTCAGATGTTTGCCAATTTTTTAATTGAATTGTGCATTTTCTTATTGTTGAGTTTTATCTTTGTATATTTTGGATACCAGTCCTATATCAAGTAAGTCTTTTGAAAATATTTTCTCTGAGTTCTGTGGCTTGTCTTTTCATTCTCTTGACAAAGTCTTTCTCATAACAGAAGTTTTAAATTTTAATGAAGTCCAGCATATCAATTATTTCTTTCATGTATCGTTGGTGTTGTTTTAAAAAGCCATTGCCAACCGAAGGTCATCTAAGTTTTCTCCTATGTTACCTTCCGGAAGTTTTATGGTTTTACATTTCACTTTTAGGTCTATGTTTTTTTTTTTTGCTGAGGAAGATTCACCCTGAGCTAACATCTGTGCTGGTCTTCCTCTACTTTGCATCTGGGTCACCACCACAGCATGGCCGCTGACCAGTGATGTAGGTCTGTGCCTGGGAACCAAACCCAGGCCGCTGAAACGGAGCACGCTGAACTTAACTACTAGACCACGGCACCAGCTCCTGTGGTCTATTTTGAGAATTTTTGTGAAAGGTGTAAGATCTTTGTCTAGATTCTTTTTTTGTGTGTGACGTCCAGTTATTCTAGCACCATTTGTTGAAATCACTATTCTTTCTTCATTGAATAGCCTTTGCTCTTTTGTCAAAGATCAATTGGCTGTCTTTATGTGGTTCTATTTCTGGGTTCTCTGTTCTGTTCCATTGATCTATTTGTCTATTCTTTCACCAGTACCACACTGTCTTGATTACCATAGCTTATAGTAAATCTTCAAGTAAGGTAGTGTTGGTCCTCCAACCTTATTCTCCTTCCATATTATATTGGCTATTCTGGGCTATTTGCCTTTCCATGTAAACTTTCGAATCAGTTTATCAATATCCACAAAATAACTTGCTGGGATTTTGATTGAGATTGTGTTGAATCTATAGGTCAAGTTGGGAAGAACCAACATCTTGACAATATTGAGTCTTACTATCCATGTATGTGGAATAACTCTATTTATTTAGATCTTTGATTTCTTTCATTAGGGTTTTGTAGTTTTCCTCACATAGATGTTGTACATATTTTGTTAGATTTATGTCTAAGTATTCCATTTATTTTGGTGCTAATATAAATATTACTGTGTTTTTATTTTCAAATACCAGTTGTTTATTACTGGTGTATAAGATAGCAAGTGGCTTTTGTATGTTAACTCGGTATCCTATAAACTTTCTATAATTGCTTATTAGTTCCAGGAGTTTTTTTTGTTGATTCTTTGGGATTTTCTACATAGACAACCATGTCATCTACAAACAAAGACAGTTTTATTTCTTCCTTCAATTTGTATGCCTTTTATTTTCTTATCTCACTAGCTAGGTCATCCTCCCAGTACCATGTTGAACAGGAATGGTGAGAGGTGACATCCTTGCCTTGTTCTTGATGTTAGTGGGAAAGCATCTAGTTTCTCACCATTAAGCATAAAGTTAGCTGTAGGTTTTTTGTAGATTTTTTAAAAATCAAATTGAGGAAGTTCCCCTATAATCCTAGTTTGTTGAGAGTTTTTATCCCAAAAGGGTATTGGATTTTTATCAGATGCTTTTCTCCATCTATTGATATGATTTTTCTTTTCAGCTTAATGATGTGGTGGATTATATTAATTGATTTTTGAATGTTGAACCAGCCTTTTGATAGGAATTGTATTGAATCTCTAGATCAATTTGAGGAGTATTGCCATCTTACTAATATTAAGAGTTCTGATCCGTGAACATGGGCATGTTTCCATTGATTTAACTCTTCTTTAATTTCTTTCAACAGTATATTGTTGTTTTGGGGGAAAAAAACTTATACTTCTTTATTAAATTTATTTGTAAGTATTTTCTTCTTTTTCATGCCTTTATAAATGAAATCATTTTTTAAATTTAATTTCGGAGTTAGTGAAATTTTCCATTTCATTGTTAGTGTATAGAGTACAGTTGATTTTTGTATATTGCTCTTGTTTCCTTCTTCCTTGTTGAACTTGTTAATCTGTACTGGTAGTTTTTTATTGTGTATGTAACTTCCTTAGGATTTTCTATATATCAAATTATGTCATCTGTGAATGGAGGTAGTTTTATTTCTTGTCCGATCTGTATGTTGTTATCATTATTTTTTACAATGATTTGAAAACTTTACTGTGATGTGAGAAATACAAAGTAACGTGCTTTAGAGTTTCTAATGAAATCATCCTATTATGTAGCTTTTTGAAAAGGACAAAAAATGGTAACTGTGAAGTTTATGTCCTTGTGACTGAGCTAATTATTCAATAAGTGAGCTTCTTAGCCAGTCCTAGGCGAAATGCCTGTTCAAATTCTTGGCTTATATATATATGTATATATATATTTTTTGGTGAGGAAGATTGGCCCTGAGCTAATAGCTGTTGCCAATCTTCCTCTTTTTTTTTCTTTGTCTTTAAAAAATTTTTATTTATTTTTATTTATTTTTTTTGAGGAAGATTAGCCCTGAGCTAACATCTGCTGCCAGTCCTTCTCTTTTTGCTGAGAAAGACTGGCCCTGAGCTAACATCCATGCCCGTCCTCCTCTACTTTATATGTGGGATGCCTACCACAGCATGGCTTGCCAAATGGTGCCATGTCCGTACCTGGGATCTGAACTGTTGAACCCTGGGCCACCAAAGCAGAATGTGTGCCCTTAACTGCTGCACCACTGAGTCGGCCCCCAATCTTCCTCTTTTTTGCTTGAGGAAGATTGGCCCTGACCTAACATCTGCGCCAGTCTTCCTCTGTTTTGTATGAGGGATGCCACCACAGCATGGCTCGATGCGCAATGTGTAGGTCCACACCTGGGATCCAAACCCGTGAACCTTGGTCTGCCAAAGCAGAGTGTGTGAACCCAACCACTGCGCCACTGGGCTGGCCCCCTTTGTATATTTTTATATTGGATTGTTTGTCTATAAGTCCCTTGTTAGGTGTATGATTTGCACATATTTTCTCCCGGTCTTTGGTTTGTCTTTTTGCTTTCTAATAGTGTCTTTTGAAGCTCAAAAGTTTTAACTGTAATGAAGTTCAGTTTATCAGTTTTATCTTCCATAGTTCATGATTTTCATGTTTCTAAATACTCTTTGACTAACCAAAGGTCACTAAGATTTTTCTCCTATGTAATATATATTACTATAAGTCAAAAAATACTTAGTTTTTCATAAAGTAGTAAACATTTTTATGGCCATTATCAATATGAATAAAACAGATTAAATTTAAAGTTTTTCATTACCTCTGTCTTAATCATTACCCATGACTACTGACTGAAGGATTTATAAGTTTTGTGTATTATTTCAAGAATGTTAAGAATTTTCATTAATGGTTATATGAATTGGGTCTTTTATACAGAAAAAGATCAATTTCACAAAACTATTATTTTACTAAATGGAAGATCTATGAATTAAAATGGCTTGTGTTTTTGGAATATAGTATGGTTTTGTATTTTATGAAAACTGAACATTTTTCATAATATGATTAAAATGTTAGCTGCATTTTTACGCTTACCTGCGCTATTTTTGTCTTGCATTAGTATGGTTCTTAATAAACTGCTGTGCAGACATTAAAGTAGTTATATTGGAAATGTGAAGACTGTAAATTTATGTCTCTTCTTTAGTTGCAACTCTGTAAAAATTGTGAAGGCAAAGAGATTGAAAAGGAAAAAAGTTAGTGCTTTATTTTGATGTTTGGATTCTAGTTGGCCATTTTCCTTTATTTTGTTTTCTAGTAAAGTTATAATTTTGTTTGAGGAGTGACTTTTATTTTTAATGAGAAAAAATGTGTAAATTTGGTCTTGGTGAAATTCAGAGACATTTCCCTTCTCTGGCATATAGCTAGAAGCTGATTTCTGCCACTGAGCTTTAATCGGATATTAAAATCACACTATTAGGTTTAGAACATGTTTTCTGCAGTTCCATTAGTAGGTCAAGCCATGCCTGCCGGTTCCCGGAGGGTTCATTTCTCCAGGATGGCTTATCTGCTTCCTGCTCGTTCTCTGTAATCTTCTCATTTCAACCCGGGTAGAGCAGCTTGATGGGAACTGACATGTTCGTTACCTGGTCCGTTTGCTTTCCTTGGCAGTGCTTTGCCTGATAATGTCACTTCATAAAAATGCATCCAGTAGATCAACATGGAATTATTCTTTTTATTGTTCATTTAAAAGAAAAAGCCATAGATAAGTTTTCATTTTTATCTCTCGGACCCTGTAAGTGGGTATCACAAATCTTTTAACCCAGTCACTCCTTTAAATCTTTTCTTTCTCTTTGGTGCCCTTTCAAAAATCTTTGTGACCTATTCGAGGAATGATGAATGACCCTAGGGGAGTATAGTATAATGTTCTGGGAGGTTTTGGTCTTGTTGGTCTTGTTTTTCTTAGGGAGCTGAAACAAAATATGGCCAGGTGACGGTAACTTCTTGACTGCTCTTTACTTTGAATAGGGCCTTGTGTTGACGGAAGTCAGAGGGTCAGAAAGATAGAGTCACTGAAGTTTGAGTTGTAGTACAATTACATTTGTGAAGTCTCCAGCTTATTTATAATCGTTTGGTGGCAGATGAAGCCAAATCAGATCAACTTGGTCACACTCAGTGAGCCAGTATAAGAGTGGAGTGTCCTCAACTTGCTCTCACCAGGAGAAGCCACAATTTTGAGTCAATGTGTAATGAGGATGTTTATGATACATATATTAGTAGAGTTTGGAATATTACATCTTTTGATTTTTTTCTTATCTTTATATTTTTTGTGTTAAATAACCTGTGAAGTATTAGGTTTTCTTTAAAACCCTTCAAAGATACCGTACTTGAGTGACATGTAGTCAATTGTTATTTATTTTAATGTGATTACTGATAAAAGAACAAACAGTAGTTTCTCAGTCCCATAGTGGCCTATAATGAATAAAACATTTAATTTGATTACTGTCCAAATAAGATCTATGTTCAGAGGCCGGCCTGGTGGTACAGCGGTTAAGTTCTCACCTTCTACTTCTCGGTGGCCCGGGGTTCACTGGTTCGGATCCCGGGTACAGACATGGCACCGCTTGGCGAGCCATGCTTTGGCAAGCGTCCCACATATAAAGTGGAGGAAGATGGGCACGGGTATTAGCTCAGGGCCAGCCTTCCTCAGCGAAAAGAGGAGGATTGGCAGCAGTTAGCTCAGGGCTAATCTTCCTCAAAAAAAAAAAAAGATCTATGTTCATGGCATGGTAACTGTTCAGAACTTCTGAAATTTCCAAATTGATTATTATGTGCTCAAATAAGAATTGATCCTCTGCTTTATTCATAAACAAAAAGAGTCTATTGGATGTTTTTACGTAGACAGTATCCCAGCCCAGTAATTTATTTACAAAATGAACATCAACGTCAGTCTAACTTGCCTTAGGAAATTGCTCTGTGCAATTTGTTAGCGCATCCTTCTTAAGAATGGAAGAAAACAGCTTTCCCTGCAATCATTATGCAGCTGAGGCCCTTTGAAGATGGATTTTAGAATCTTGGTAACTATTCCACGCTTGGTTTCATAAGGGTGATTTTCTTGAAGACTAAAGGTTGCAGATAGTTCGTGAGTGCGGTGGCTCCTTTCTGGTTAAAGTGTGACAGTGCCTAGGAAAGTAAGAGGGTAATTAGTGACTTTACCAAAGACCTACCTCAGAAATAAAAAGTCTGGAGTTCCAACCACGACTTTAGGCCCTTGATGGTTCAAAAATTGGATTAAAAATGACCACTGATCTTGAACAGGCATTAATTTATGATTGATAAGGGGTGCTGAATTAATTTTACTTAGTTTGGTGCAATTCAGTTAAATTCCGAGTGAACTTATTAATGGTATCCTGTCTGGAAGGCTACTTTGGTCATTGTTGGAGGGAATAGAATAAAATATCCTGGTGGAGGGACAGCCAGGATACAGGCCCTTCTGGGGGAGCTAACATTTTATGGAGCCTGTGCAGAATGCTGAAGTACTTAAGCACTTTCTGAGCTTTTGATGGGATGGGGGGTGGAGAACTTCATTTGATCCTTACAACAATCCTATAAGAAAGACAGTTTTACACTATTTTATAGATAAAGAAGCTGAGGTTTGGCATGATCAAATGGTTTTATCCGAGTCTCACATCTACTAATTTAAGTTTGATTCTAAACTTTTTTCTCAAACTCGAGTTTCTACTTGTACAAATAAAAGCACTGACTATAAGGTGGTTGATCTATAGAAGACTCTCTCTCTCTCTCTTTTTATATATCTTTCATATTCTTAGAACTAATGAGATAATAAAGCCCCAAAGTAATATATGAGTAGGATGCTTTGGGATTTTCAAGAAGAGAGTGGTTAATATGGATGTGGATTAATCTGGAGAAGTGGGATTTTGTTATTTTTGATAAATAATTAAGAGGTAGGAGGTTGTCAATGGATGCTGGTTTTCAACCCCTTTTTCCTGAGGAAATACCTAATCAGACTCTCACAGGTGGAAATAAAAATGCAGGGTATGTCTGGGAAGTATGTCTTAGGTGTCACAGCCAAGGTATGTGGCCCAGCCATGCACTCCATCAGCTTGATGCGAGTTACCCAGAGGTGTCTGGTTACTGGGAGAAGCACACACTCCCAAGCAGCTACTTAAAGAAAGAAGGAAGAAGGTAAGCCTAGGACATTCCTGACTGTCCTCATCCGTACTGTGCACTCCTTGTTTGGGGACTTGGAGCTCTTCTGCAGTGACTGCCACGGGAGCTCGCTAGAATTTGACAATGAGGAGGGACCAAGGTGTTCATCTCTATGATGGTTTGAGACTCTGGTCTATCTACTGCTTTCCTCATATTTCAACTGGTAGTATTCTTAGTTAAGTACTGCTTGACTAAGTTTAACTTAGTTTAAATGAATGTGTCTCCCCAAAATTCATGTGTTGAAATCCTAACTCCTACAGATGATAGTATGAGGAGGTGGTGACTTTGGGAGGTGCTTAAGTCATGAGAGTAGAGCCCTCATGAATGGGATTAGGGCCTTTTAAAAGAGGTTCAGAGAGATCCCTAGCTCCTTCCACCATGTGAAGACACCGCGAGAGGGCCAGCAGTGAACCAGGAAGAGGGCCCTTACCAGAGGGTGACCATGCTGGCATCTTGATCTTGGACTTCCCAGCCTCCAGAGCTGTGGGAAATAAGTTTCTGTTGTTTATAAGGTACCTAGTCCCTGGTATTTGGTTATAGTAGCCTGAAAGGACTAAGGCAAGTATCCAGCAGATGATAATCCCCCTCCCCCTTGTTTTTCTGCAGTTGTGTCTTAGACAAAGAATGTAGAAAAAAATAAGAGGTCAGCCACACAGAAGCCTTTACAAAGCTGTGATCACCAGCCTCCAGTTTTGCTGTGAGGTGTTTCTGGTTTGGTTCATAGTGTGTGTTGTCTGAAGAGCTCAACTTGGCCTGCTATGGGTTGGTTGTCTGGCAGTTCTGGGATGCAGCTTGAGACAAAGCAGGCGAGTTGTAATACTTATAACACATGCAGAAAAACGACTACTGTTTGAGATTAAAGAATCTTCTAAAATAGACACCAGTGGAGAGCAATTTGACAATATATTTCAAAACTTACAATCACCAGCAGTTTCATAAATAGGTTCACTTAAAACTATGCCAGGTTATATCTACAAGTTATATTATAGCATATTTGTAAAGAATGAAGTAGCTCTGTGTGGGTGCTGATTTGGAATTATTTATTTATATATATAAGCACGTATATACATATACATATATGTATTTGCATTTATCTGTATGACATGAAAAAATGTTTTGAAGAATCATGTGAATACCATTCTCTTTTGTATAAATTTTTTTAAAAAAGATATATATGCTGGTATATACATTTTTTCCCTAGAAAGATATGAACTGTCAATACACTGGAAAACTTTTTCTCTTTTTCTGTATTATTTGAATTTTCTAATCATGTTCATTTACTCATTTTCCTTCCTTTTAAAAAAGAATCAGGAGCTAGCTGGTATGATCATGGACCATTTTGCTTCGTTATATTTTAATGTGGTTTATAAAATTCTACTAAATGTTTAAAAAACACTTTTTTTCTGATATTCATTTGTCAGTCTTTTTTGTACTCTTTGCATGCAGAGGAAGTAGGTAATTTTTGTGGCAAGAGATGTAAAATATATAATAAGCCAGCAGATGTTCCCTTGAAAGCTTATTAGTTAAAGCATTGAGTTGAGAAAGAGAAGGAAAAAGACAGATATTTACCAAATGTGATTTGAGGGACAAAGAATTCTGTCTTGCTGAAGTGTGTCTGAAAGTGTTCCTTTACGCTCAGTTTATTTGCTTTAAATATGAGCTTTGCACTGAACTGTATTTGCTTTTCAGCCCACAAGGCTGGAGGTGGCCCTGGAAGTCTCCAAAATCTGATTGCTAATCAGGAAAGCTGTTTGCTAAGAAAGGCCTGCCTGTTTGGACTAGAAGTAATGACTGATGCAGAGATAAAGCCAGCGTGCCTTTTAAACGTCTTTTGACTTCTGTGTCCAGATTTTGCTTTTCTCTTAATTAAAACCCCTAGACATGGGTCGTAGGTCAAAGGAGATGACTCCCCTAAATTCTTTCAGTAGCAATAGCTGCTTAACTCTTCAACTCTTGATAGGCTTGTCTGGAAACTGTTGTGTTCATTTCTCTGTGGTGGGTGATTTACCTCCTTTGGTCTTGGTTTGAATGCTGATGTTTAATAATAGATAGGAAGATGACAGTTTTTCTTTAGAGTGTAAGCAGTGGTGGTCTGGAGAAGAAACCCATTGTGACATCCATTATCTATACATATTTCAATCTGTAATAATTGATGTTTCATTTTTAAAAATCAACATGCCATATTTGTTTTAGTTTCAAAAGCATTTTAGTAACTTTTTTCTAATATGGTTTGATAGCTCGTCAGAATTAGTAGTATTTATTTTTGCTTTGCCTTCCTTTTTTTTTTTAGCTTATGGACTGATATCTCATCCTATTTTGCTTAGACCAGGCACAAATTGTAGCCCCCATTTTTCAAGGTGTTTGAACCATAGTGTAGGAATTGTAATCTATTAGGGAGATTAAGGGGACAGTTTCAAAATACATATATGTGTATATATTTGTATATGTGTGTGCATTTGTATGAATGTAATTGATTATTTATAACATAGAAACATCTGAAACAATACCGTTGTCCCTGGATGTCATGAATGAGCAAAACTGATATTATCTTCAATAGGTGATCAGTTCCCAAAAGAACCTCATAATTTAAAAATTCAAAGTAACCAATGTCTGATAGGGATTGCAAACTGAAATGCCTTCAAGGACCTGACAGAAAAGTAAACAAGTGAACTGAAGTATAAGGGGGAAAAAGGGGCACAGTTACTACTCGGCTCCGAATAAGGGTCAAGTGTTGCCTGATCTTCCAGGATTTCAAAAGAAGGCAGAAATTTGGATTTTTATGTGACTGCTTCCAACTTTTAAGTGTTGACAACACATTTAAAATAATTAAAACATTGTACTCTTGCATTCTTTGCTATGATGTTCTTTGTCAGTATGTATTATAATTGCTTCCTATACTGTAGGTGGCTTGGGGCCTGAAAAGTATATGGCATGGCTCTTGCTTTCTAGGGACACACAGTCTACTTGGGCCAGTACGAGTTGGGTCATTAATTTCCAAGAAATGAGAATTGAGTTATACTTTTTTTGACTCTAGTCTCTGGCACTGGTAAGAATAAACGGAAATAGAGCCTTGCCATGCAGTGGTTCCAGCAGGGTAAAGGGCTGGACTGTCATCCTCATCCTCCTGCCTCCTCCCGCCCCCCAAATTTGTATGTTGAAGTCCTAACCCTCAGTAACTTAGAATATGACTGTGTATCTGGAGATAGGGTCTTTAAAGAGGTGATTAAGTTAAAATGAGGACATTAAAGGTGAGCCCTAATCCAATATAACTAGTGTCCTTATAAGAAGAAGAAATTCAGAGACAGAGATACATAGTGGGAAGACCGTGTGAGGACACAGTGAGAAGGCAGCATCTACAAGCCAAGCAGAGAGGCCTCAGAAGAAACCAAATCTGCCAGCACCTTGATATTGACAACTTGCTCTTGGACTTCTAAATCTCTGTTATGTAAGCCGCCTAGTCTGGGGTAGATTTTTACGGCAGCACTAGCAGACTAATGCAAGCAGAAACCTAGGCTGGGCAGGGAAGCTTCCTCCTAGAGACTTTCTCCATCTAGTTTCAGCGTCAGTCTCCCTGGATGCCTGAAGAGGGTGATTCAGTGGTGCCCTGGGCATTCCCCAAAAGAATGTGTCTATTTGAGTGCTCACAGGATTGCCAGGCAACCGCAGTGGTGATTCCTTGTTTTATTCATTCATTTCTGATCATTTTTGTTTGAAGCTGCGTACCTTGTCAGCGTTTTCATTTCCCTCAGAAACTCCATTAAGGGTGTGAGATGAAGCGGAGGCGCGTATCTGACAATTTTCCATGATTTGATGTCTCAACTTTTATTTATGTGGATAGTCCTAAGCGCAGCAGAATGGAGGAGATGCCTGCGGACACAGGACAGCTTTGTGGACGGCTGTCTTTGGTGTGAACTGGACCATGTATGTGAGATGCCAGGGTTTCAGGCCAACCCTGCTTCCTCAGGAGACTGTCCCTGGCAGCTTGGAATTTAAGGGAAGCTTAATTTAATCCCTGGTCTTCACAGTAAGTCTGTAGGCTGTGTTGCTTACAGTAGGAGTTGGAAAACTATTGGCTTCCTTTGGTCTGTTTATGTGAATTTCATTTACTTGGAAATTCTTCAGAAAGCAGAGTACTAGAGGTCTTTCAAAAAACTTGGACATTCCAATAGATCTGCTTTCAAAATGGGTAGGGCAAGTGGAGTCTGTAATTAATTAGGTTATAATAAGTTTTGGTTTTGTTCCGTGTCTCCTAGGCTTGGAGAAAATGTTGAGAACTTTCCTCTTGAATTCTTTCTTGATCGGGTTTCTGGACACCCAACGTCAGGATATTTAAAACATCTGGAGACCTAAAGCGAAGTGTTCCTGTTCTCTACTGTGTGTCTAGGGTCAAATGCAGTAGTCTTCCCTTATCCACGATTTCGCTTTCCATGGTTAAGTTAATCGCAGTCAACTGCAGTCCGAAAATATTACATGGAAAATTCCAGAAATAAACAATTCATAAGTTTTAAATGGTGCGTCGTTCTGAGTAGTGTGATGAAATCTTGCACTAACCCACTCTATGCTGCCCAGGATGTGAATCATCCCTTTGTCCAGCATATCCACACTGTATATGCTACCCACTTGTGAGTCATTTAGTAGCCGTCTCTATCGTTATTGTTTTTAATCTCTTACTGTGCCTGATTTATAAATTAAACTTTATCCTAGGTATGTATATCAAGGAAACAACATAGTGTATGTAGGGTTCAGTACTATGCGGGGTTTCAGGCATCCACTGGGGGTCTTGGAACGTGTCCCCCGAGGAGCACAGTAAGTCTTTGATGTTAATTACTCCTCTTGCCTGTGTTTGGTTGACTCTTCTGAATAATACCATGAAGAGTGCTTCTTCAAATTCCTTATTTTCATATATTGCTATCATGTAAGAGAGATGAGATTATTATTATAATTGAATGAACTTTAAAATCATCTGCTTCAAGTTATAAAATAGCATGTTTTGTCTGCATCATCTCCCAGCCTGGCCTTTTCAGTAAATTTCATGGCTTGTGGGGACAGATGACCCTGAATGCTAACAGCACCTGCAATCAAAATAGTTCTCATTCCAGGGCCCACACAACAGGGTGTGTTTGAAAGTGCTTGAAAGCAAAGTGTAAGCAACGCACTGTGCACTTAATCATAAAACGTTCTACTGGAACCTGCCTTCCCAGGGCCTGGGAAACCATGCTCTTCTCCCTGTGCTCCCCCTTTTGATAAGGGAAGAAGGAGCAGGACTAAAGTTTTTCACTAGGTTGGAAGATGAAGAAACTTAGATAAGGAAAAAGATGCTAACAGAACTTATGTGAGGAGATGACCAAAATCTGGGTAAGACAGTCCTAGAAGAGTGAATTAGTGTTCATTCACCCAAATAAACTGTTTATCCGTTTCTGATTCTTCAACAAATACACTTATTCCCTGCTTAATTAGTTGTAGAATATCCAATGGATTCATAGACCAGAAAGTATTTTATCTATAGAAAAAAAGCCACCCTTAGAAATGGTTTGAATCAGGGTCAGCAAACTATAGTTCAGAGGCCCACTTCGGCCTGCCATCTGTTTTTATACGGCCTTTGAGCCTAGAATGATTTTTACATTTTTAAATGGTTGGAAAAAAATCAAAAGAAGAATAATACTTTGTGACACTTGGAAATTATATGAAATTCATATTTCAGCGTCCATAAATCAAGTGTTAGTGGAACACAGCTGCGCTCGTTTGGTTATGTATTGTGTAATCCCACACAGCAGAGTTGACCAGTTGCAACAGAGATTCTGTGGCCTGCAAAGTGTAAGTTATTTACTGTCTGGCCCTTTACAGAAAATCTCTGTGGCCTTAGTTTAAACAATCGTTTGTGTTTATTCATATTTTTGATTGTTTACTCTGCTGGTTTTGATATGCATTGTGCAAAATCCTCATGTAGGATGGCAGGTTATTCCATAAACTCACCTTTTAATTTATCCAGAATCCCCTCTATAGCATTTCTGAAAGGTGGCCACTGAGTACCTTCTTGGTCACTGGAAATTTAGCTGCAGTTATTAAGAATGCAGACCAAGAGTCTTTTTTATTTTTCCCTAGCCAAATCATTCATTCACTTAACAAATATTTGGTAAGTGCTGACCATATGCCACCCCTCTTCAAAGCATTGGAGTTGAGTGGTGATCCTAACAGACAAGGTACCCCTGCTCTCTGGAGGAGGTGGACGATAAACAAACAAATAAATATATAACGTATCTGGGTAATAAGCACAATGAAGAAAAATCAAGGGGAGAGAGAGAGATGGAGGGAAGAGAGGGCTGTTTAAGAGATGGTGATGGGCAAAGGCCTTCCAGAGCAGGTACAGGTGAAATCAGTGATGTGAAGACCCAGGAGGTGGCATTCTAGGCTCAGGGAACTGCAAGGGCAAAGGCCCTCAGGTGGGAGTGAACTTGACATGTTTGAGAAACAGCAAAGCTGCCCTTGAGGCTAGAGCAGAGTGATGTGGAGGTGAAGCAAAAAAAAAATATGGGGATGGAGTGAGGGGCAGGTTGCAAAGCGTACTGCAGGGCAGAATAAGGACTTAAAATACTCAATTCTGAGAGAGGTGACAGCATTTTGGGCAGCGAGCTGACTTGATTTGACTTATGTTTTTGAAAGGATCATTTAAACAAGTGGGATGGGCTGGCCCTGTGGCCGAGTGGTTAAGTTTCCACGCTCTGCTTTGGTGGCCCAGGTTTTCGCTGGTTTGGACCCTGGGGGTGGATCTGTGCACCACTCATCAAGCCACGCTGAGGTGGTGTCCCACACAGCACAGCCAAAAGGACCTACACCTAGAATATATAACTATGTATTGGGGAGCTTTGAAGAGAAGAAGAAAACAAAAAAGAAAAAGAAGATTGGCAACAGATGTTAGCTCAGGTGCCAATCTTTAAAAACAAAAACAAAAGCAAAAAACAAGTGGGACTATATCAAACTAAAAAGCTTCTGCACAGCAAAGGAAACCATCAACAAAATGAAAAGGCAAGGTATGGAATGGGAGAAGATATTTACAAACCATGTATCTGATGGGGGTTAACATCTGAAATATATAACAAACTCATACAACTCAATAACAAAAAAACAAACTATCTAATTAAAAAATGAGAGAGGAACTGTTGAGTAGACATTTTTTCAAAGATATACAAATGGCCAGTAGGTACATGAAAAGATGCTCAACATTGCTAATCATCAGGGAAATGCGAATCAAAGCCACAGTGAGATATCACCTCACACCTGTTAGAATGGCTATTATCAAAAAGACAAGAAATAAGTGTTGGTGAGGATGTGGAGAAAAGGCAACCCTGTGCACTCTTGGTGGCAATGTCAATTGGTACAGCCACGATAGAAAACAGTATGAAGATTCCTGAAAAAAAAATTAGAAATAGAACTACCATGTGATCTAACACTCCCACTTCTGGGAATATATCCAAAGGAAATGAAAACAGGATCTCAAAGAGATATCTGCACTCTCATGTGGATTGCAGCATTTTTCACAGTAGCCAAGACATGGAAACAACCTAAGTGTCCGTCAGTGGATGAATGGATACAGAAGATGTGCTATGAATACATTCTATGGAATATTATTCAGCCATGAGAAAGAAGGAAATCCTGTCATTTGTGACAACATGGATGGACCCTGATTGCATCATGCTAATGAAATAAGCCAGACAGAGAAAGACAAATACTGCATGGTATCACTTTTATGTGGAATCTAAAAAAAAAAACCCCTTCAAACTCAGAAACAGAGAGTAGAGAAGTGGTTGCCAGCCGCTAAGGGGTGGGAGAAATAGAGAAATAGAAATTGGTAAAAGGGTACAAACTTTCAGCTATAAGATGAATAAGACCTGAAGATCTAATGTATAACATAGTGATGATAATTGATAATGCTATATTGTCTAATTGAAATTTGCTAAGAGAATAAAACTTAAATGTTCTCACCAAAAAAAAAAAAAAAAGATAAATATGTGAGGTGATGGATGTGTTAGTTAATTAGCTGGAAGGAATCCTTTCACAATGTATACGTATTATCAAATCACCATGATGTACACTTTAAATATCTTACAATTTTATGTGTCAATTATACTTCAATAAGAATCACTTAAACTACAAGTATATTTCCTCTACTGTGTGGTTTTATTGTAGATGATGGCATTTTGTGGGTGTAAAAAGACAAACAAAAAACATGTCAGTATACCAGCCCAAATAGTTAACTTTAAAAAAGATCCTGAAATATTATAGGGTGACTCTTTGACATAATTCAAGTAAGTCTGCCATAAAAGTGGCATCAAAACAGTAGTAATTGCAGGGGAGTATTTTGTTAGGTGAGTATTCAAAAGTTTTTAGGTCTCCGTATCAGTCCAGGTCCCATCTGGAGATGGGTGGCACATTCAAATCATGAACTTGGGCTGGTTGTAGGGGAACGCCCTGGGATGGTGCAGTGCCCTGGGACTAGTAGCAGCCAAGCTCCCACTCTGGGCCTCAGGGGTGAGGGAGGGAGCTATTCCAGGGAGACAGAGAGCTCTGTGTGGTAGGCCACCTGGTGGGACCCATGACCTGAAGGGACCCTGCAGGGAGGGAATCATTCTCCTCCTTCCTTCTGCTCTCCTGTGGGAACCTCTCCATTGGGAAAATCCAACCAGGAGCCAGAGGGAAGGGAGCCTGTTGTTAAATGGGTCAGCGTCCTGAAGCAAAGAGCAGAGTGGAAAAGTGAAGGGGTGAGTAGAATCTTAGATCTTAGGAGATGCCTAAGACAGTTTTTTTTATTAGTTCTAACTCTCTGTTTCTTGCCCTTCCCCATCCTAACTCTGCCCTCAGACACACCACAGATCAGCATATATAAGCGTGCGCACACCACCAACCCCCAATACACACTCACACCCTAGGTCCCTCTGGTGTTCTGTGATCACTTTTCTGATGAGGGCAGAGAAGCGATTCATTAACTGAGATTTGAGGATGTCTCGTTATTTCTGTGGTGGTTGACTCTACAGTTTATGCCGTTGGATGTACAGGAAGGGTTAAGATAGCTCTACACAGCCCATCCTTCATTCCTAAGAAAAAATTCAAAACACGTGTTCCTGATGGTAGAATTAAACATTTTATGTTTTTAAAGTCTCTTATATAGTTGGACACAGAAGGAAAAATGCAGTGAGGCAGAAATTTAAAACCTTGGTGGACTGTATTCAGTTTTGGTTATTCTGGTTAAAAACAAACAAAGCAAGCATTGAATTTTAGCCTCTTTGATCCACATGGTTTTAGTTTTCTGCCCTTGGACATGTTAAAACTTTGAAGACACAGAAGTACCATTCAGTAAACTGCTTCTTTCAGCAACTTCTGTGATGTCCTGGTGCCCTGGAAGCCTTCGGTTTCCTTTCAGGCGGGAGCAGTGAACTCTGAGTTAGTCACTCTCTCTGCGAAGTCAGGAGCTTTATATTTTGTACCAGGGGGCAGAGAAGAATGTTTTTTAACAATTTGATCTTTTAAAAATATTTGACGTTATATTTGATTTAAAAGGTTCTGATGACAAAGTGGTCAACTTGGCCAACGAGTCTATAGCAAGAGGAATAGGCACAAACCAATTTTAGGTGTTATTTTGTCGACGGTGGTTCCTGTAACAGAACTCAAGCTGTGTGGCTGGTAAAACTCATTTTCCTCTCCCCTTCTCTGGAATCTGGATGAAAACCTAGACCTGTGGCACATTCCCTTAATGTTCTTGGCACCAAATTGGAGGCCTCGCTGAGGACTCATGCGGAAAACAAAACTCTCTTTTCTATTTATGGTTATCAGCCATGTTGTAAAACGTAAACTTTATTTTGCTTTAAGGTCAAGGAAAAAAAGTTGTCTTGAACTTCCCATTAGTTTTCAAGAACCAGAACGGCATATGTTTTTGTTTCAGGGCTTTTGCCCGTAGCTAAACTTTGCAGCACAAACTCATTCATGTTTGGGGAGCACCCACTGTGCAAGGCGTTGTGTTTAACATTCAGGGGCTGTGAGCGTGAGTGAGGGGGTGCCCTCATCCTCAGTTGGGTTATATAATTCTGTTTAGGAGATTGGATGCATGATCAGATACATGGTCTGCAGAGAAAAAGAGAGCGCCTCCAGAGAAGAAGCGTGTACTGTGGAAAATTACAAGGGAGGAGAGCTCCTTTCTGGCTGGAGAGAGCAAAAACACAGCTGGCGTTGAGGCAGTCCTTAAAGGATCCTGAGTAGAACAAGTCAGCAGTGGTGGATTGGAATGAGTTCTGACTTCAATAATAAGCCTCAATTTTCCTCATCTGTAAAGTGGTGATGATATCTTTATCACCCATGTCACAGTACTTTTATGAGACTAAATTTTAAAAGGCGCACAAACGATAAAACTCTTAATGCTGTTCCTTATTATTGTGGTTAATATTTACGTATCTCTCATGTGCTGTGTCCTTTCTGGCTCATCTGTAGTTTTCCAGGAGTTTGATCTACAGAAGAATTACTGTTCCTCTTAGAGATTTATTAGGCTAGCTCCACATAGGATGGTTTTCAATTTGGAAGTCTGGCAGATCTCACAAATGCAGTCAAGAGAAGGCCCTGGACAAGGAAAGGCCGAGTTCCCTTCTGTAGGGAAGAATCACGCATAGTATGGTTGAGTAGGTTAATGTGCAGAGGCGTCAAGTTCTGGGTTTGAGATGGCTGTAGAACTTGGGAATTGGGACTCTGTGATTTTTAAGAAAAAAAACACCAACACTTAAAAAATTGAACTGAAATTCATAGTCTTTTTGAGACTGACTTTAAGTACTTAAGTTGACTTAGGGAAGTAGGAGATGTGGTAAATTCCTTCCTGGGAATATTGATTAAAACATAATGAATTAAGCTGGAGAACTTGGAGCCTGAAACAGGTTAGTGTTGTATGAGGGGAGGGATGTAAATATATGAGATTAGTTTTAAAAAGTGTCTGCCACATATTTAGTTGGAGATCCTAATTCGAATTCATTCCCCAAGTGGGCCCCATGCGTGTGTTTCAGCGCCACCTCCTCTGCTAAAGATGACTGGACTGCTCTTTAGAATTGTGTAAGAGGTAGTTTGTGAGCCAATCAGGAAAACTGACCTCATAGTCACACTCTTTTTTCCTTTTTTAAAATAGGCTTTATTTTTTTAGAACAGTCTTAGATTTACAGAAAAATTGAGAAAGTGCAGAGTTCTCATATTCCCTCTCACTCATTTCGTCTATTATTAACATCTCCCATTATTATAGTACATTTGTTACATTTAATGAACCAATGTGGATATAATATTATTAACTAAAATCCATAGTTTATCCAGATTTCCTTAATTTTCATCTGGGTCAAAAAATGTCCTTTTTCACTCACCACTTTATCCCATCACTAGAGAAGTTGTTTCCTCACAGCGGTGGTTTTTCAACAGATATTTGTTAAGTAAATAAATAAAGAAGATGCTCTGGCTGCCCTTAAGCTGTTAAAATGTCATAGGGAAGGATTAGGCCGCCTTGCAGATGACATGCGTGTAGTGCTTGAGAGTTTGGAAGCAGATGGGGCTGAGTTTGCATGAAGCCTGGCACTGCCATTTACTAACCCTGTGACTTCGGTAAGTCACCCAGCCTCTCAGAGCCCCTTTTTCTCACCTGTGAAAAGAGGATAATAACAGTTCTGCCTCACTGGGTGGGAATAGAATGAGTCAATGAGAGAATGCATTGAGAGTATGTAGACCAGGGCCTCACACTTGGGAAGCTCTCGGGGAACGTCAGCCTCAGTTTTTACCTGCAAGCTAGAATGTGATGAGTGTGATGACAGGTACAAAGTGTCGTGGCGAGTCAGAAAGGGGGAGATGCATACAGTTGGGTGGGAGGCCTAGGAAAGTTTTCCTAGAGGAGGCAGCATTTGAGATTGACCTAAAAGAAGTCAGCTGTCACCAGAGGCACAATGACCAGAGAGAGAAAATGCCCGGCCGAGAGAACATCATCCACAAAGGTACAGGGGTGGGAAGGTGTGAGAGAATGTCTTCTGGAGGAAGGAAAATGATCTGCTATGGATGGACTGTAGTCTAATATGACAAGAAAGTAGGACAAGGGAGATAAAACTGTAGGATCATAAATGTTTTTGACTGATCTATATTTGAAAACTTTTAGAATGAAAGGTTTAAATTTATAAGTAAAAAGAATACTACAATGAACACTCATAGAACGCCCATCTAATTTCAATAGTTGTTAACATTCTTCCCTATTAACTTCACCTATATAAATTTACATAATTAACCATTTAAAAATAAATTATAGATATCATGACACTTTATCCCTAAATACTTTAGCATGCATCTCCAAGAAATAAGGCAGCTGCCTTATGTAAACGTGATACAATTATGGCACTCAACAAAATTAGCAATAGTCCTGAAATATCATTTAATATCAGTCCATGGTCAAATTTTCCTAATTTGTCTCCCAAGTCTTTAGTGTTTTTTTTTTTTTTTTTTTTTATTAACGTTATGATAGATTACAACCTTGTGAGATTTCAGTTGTACATTTTTGTTAGTCCTGTTGTGGGTACACCACTTCCCCCTCTGTGCCCTCCCCCCTCCCCCCCTTTTCCCTGGTAACCACCGATCAGATCTCCTTATCAGTATACTAATTTCCACCTATGAGTGGAGTCATAGAGTTCGTCTTTCTCTGACTGGCTTATTTCGCTTAACATAATACCCTCGAGGTCCATCCACGTTGTTGTGAATGGGCCAATTTTGTCTTTTTTTATGGCTGAGTAGTATTCCATTGTGTATATATACCACATCTTCTTTATCCAATCATCAGTTTCTGGGCATGTAGGCTGGTTCCACGTCTTGGCTATTGTAAATAATGCTGCGATGAACATAGGGGTGCAATGGACTCTTGATATTTCTGATATCAGGTTCTTAGGATAGATACCCAGTAATGGGATGGCTGGGTCATAGGGTATTTCTATTTTTAACTTTTTGAGAAATCTCCATACTGTTTTCCATAGTGGCTGTACCAGTTTGCATTCCCACCAACAGTGTATGAGGGTTCCTTTTTCTCCACAACCTCTTCAGCATTTGTCACTCTTGGTTTTGGATGTTTTTGCCAATCTAACGGGTGTAAGGTGATATCTTAGTGTAGTTTTGATTTGCATTTCCCTGATGATTAGCGATGATGAACATCTTTTCATGTGTCTATTGGCCGTATTCATATCTTCTTTTGAGAAATGTCTGTTCATGTCCTCTGCCCATTTTTTGATCGGGTTGTTTGTTTTTTTGTTGTTAAGCAGTGTGAGTTCTTTGTATATTATGGAGATTAACCCTTTGTCGGATAAGTGGCTTGTAAATATTTTTTCCCAATTAGTGAGCTGTTTTTTTGTTTCAATCCTGTTTTCCCTTGCCTTGAAGAAGCTCTTTAGTCTGATGAAGTCCCATTTGTTTATTCTTTCTATTGTTTCCCTCAACTGAGGAGTTACAGTGTCCGAAAAGATTCTTTTGAAACTGATGTCAAAGAGTGTACTGCCTATATTCTCTTCCAAAAGACTTATTGTCTCAGGCCTAATCTTTAGGTCTTTGATCCATTTTGAGTTTATTTTGGTGTGTGGTGAAAAAGAATGGTCAATTTTCAATCTTTTGCATGTGGCTGTCCAGTTTTCCCAGCACCATTTGTTGAAGAGACTTTCTTTTCTCCATTGTAGGCCCTCTGCTCCTTTGTCGAAGATTAGCTGTCCATAGATGTGTGGTTTTATCTCTGGGCTCTCAATTCTGTTCCATTGATCTGTGGACCTGTTTTTGTACCAGTACCATGCTGTTTTGATCACTGTAGCTTTGTAGTATGTTTTGAAATCGGGGATTGTGATTCCGCCGGCTTTGTTTTTCTTGCTCAGGATTGCTTTAGCAATTCGCGGTCTTTTGTTCCCCCATATGAATTTTAGGATTGTTTGTTCAATTTCTGTGAAGAATGTTCTTGGGATTCTGATTGGGATAGCATTGAATCTGTATATTGCTTTAGGTAGTATGGACATTTTAACTATGTTTATTCTTCCAATCCATGTGCAAGGAATGTCTTTCCATCTCTTTATGTCATCGTCAATTTCTTTCAAGAAAGTCTTGTAGTTTTCATTGTATAGATCCTTCACTTCCTTGGTTAAGTTTATCCCAAGGTATTTTATTCTTTTCGTTGCGATTGTGAATGGGATAGAGTTCTTGAGTTCTTTTTCTGTTAGTTCATTGTTAGTGTATAGAAATGCTACTGATTTATGGACGTTAATTTTATACCCTGCTACTTTGCTGTAGTTGTTGATTATTTCTAATAGTTTTTCTGTGGATTCTTTGGGGTTTTCTATATATAAGATCATGTCATCTGCAAACAACGAGAGTTTTACTTCTTTGTTACCTATTTGGATTCCTTTTATTTCTTTTTCCTGCCGAATTGCTCTGGCCAGCACCTCCAGTACTATGTTGAATAGGAGTGGTGAAAGTGGGCACCCTTGTCTTGTTCTTGTCCTCAGAGGGATGGCTTTCAGTTTTTGTCCATTGAGTATGATGTTGGCTGTGGGTCTATCATATATGGCCTTTATTATGTTGAGGTACTTTCCTTCTATACCCATTTTACTGAGGGTTTTTATCATAAATGGGTGTTGGATCTTGTCGAATGCTTTCTCTGCATCTATTGAGATGATCATGTGGTTTTTGTTTTTCATTTTGTTGATGTAGTGTATCACGTTGATTGACTTGCGGATGTTGAACCATCCCTGTGTCCCTGGTATAAATCCCACTTGATCATGGTGTATAATCTTTTTGATGTATTGCTGTAATCGGTTTGCCAAAATTTTGTTGAGGATTTTTGCATCCATGTTCATCAGTGATATCGGCCTGTAGTTCTCCTTCTTTGTGTTGTCCTTGTCAGGTTTGGGGATCAGAGTGATGTTGGCTTCATAGAATGTGTTAGGGAGTTCTCCATCTTTCTCAATTTTCTGGAACAGTTTGAGGAGAATAGGTATTAAGTCTTCTTTGAATGTTTGGTAGAATTCTCCAGAGAAGCCGTCTGGTCCTGGACTCTTGTTTTTGGGGAGGTTTTTGATTACCGTTTCTATTTCCTTACTTGTGATTGGCCTATTCAGATTCTCCATTTCTTCCTGATTCAGTTTGGGGAGATTGTAGGAGTCTAGGAATTTGTCCATTTCTTCCAGGTTGTTCAATTTGTTGGCATGTAGTTTTTCATAGTATTCTCTTATGATCTCTTGTATTTCATTGGTATCTGTTGTGATTTCTCCTCTGTCATTCCTGATTTTATTAATTTGCGATTTCTCTCTTCTTTTCTTGGTGAGTCTGGCTAGGGGTTTGTCAATTTTGTTAATTCTTTCGAAGAACCAACTCTTTGTTTCATTGATCCTTTCTATTGTCTTTTTTGTTTCAATATCGTTTATTTCTGCTCTTATTTTTATTATTTCCCTCCTTCTACTGACTCTGGGCTTTGTTTGTTCTTCTTTTTCTAGTTCTGTTAGGTGTCGTTTGAGGTTGCTTATGTGAGCTTTTTCTTGTTTAGTGAGGTGAGCCTGTATTGCGATGAATTTCCCTCTTAGGACTGCTTTTGCTGCATCCCAAATGATTTGGTATGTCGTGTTCTCATTTTCATTTGTCTCCAGATAATATTTGATTTCTTCTTTAATTTCTTCAATGATCCATTGTTTGTTGAGGAGCGTGTTGTTTAGTCTCCACATTTTTGCACCTTTCTCTGCTTTTTTCTTGTAGTTGATTTCTAGTTTCATAGCATTATGATCAGAAAAGATGCTTGATATTATTTCAACTCTCTTGTATTTATCGATGTTTGCTTTGGTTCCCAAAATATGGTCAATCCTTGAGAATGTTCCATGTGCACTTGAGAAGAATGTGTAACCTGCTGTTTTTGGATGAAGTGTTCTATATATATCTATTAAGTCCATCTGGTCTAATTTTTCATTTAATTCTATTATTTCCTTGTTGATTTTCTGTCTGGATGTTCTGTCCATTGGTGTTAATGGTGTGTTGAGGTCCCCTACTATTATTGTATTCTTGTTGATGTCTTCTTTTAGTTCTATTAAGAGTTGCTTTACAAATTTTGGTGCTCCTGTGTTGGGTGCGTATATATTTATAAGTGTTATGTCTTCTTGGTGGAGAGTCCCTTTTATCATTCTATACTGTCCCTCTTTATCTTTCTTTATCTGTTTTGCTTTGAAATCTACCTTGTCTGATATTAGTATAGCGACACCTGCTTTCTTTTGTTCATTATTAGCTTGGAGTATTGTTCTCCATCCCTTCACTCTGAGTCTGTGTTTGTCTTTGGGGCTGAGGTGTGTTTCCTGGAGGCAGCATATTGTTGGATCTTGTTCTTTGATCCATCCTGCCACTCTGTGTCTTTTGATTGGGGAGTTCAATCCATTTACATTTAGAGTGATTATTGAGACGTGGGGGCCTACCACTACCATTTTGTGTCTTGTTTTCTGGTTTTCTTCAGTTTCCTTTGTTTCTCGTCCCATGGTTTAATCTGTTCTGATGTAGAGCTGCTACTCTCTGTTGTTGTCCTTCTACTTATCTCCTCTGCTCTTGGTTTTGTAGCCCCTTTCCTTTTTTGGATTTTTCAGGAATGAGGGTTTTCCTGAGCATTTCCTGAAGAGGAGGTTTTGTGGCAATGAACTCCCTTAATTTTTGTTTATCTGGGAAAGTTTTTATTTCTCCATCGTATTTGAAGGATATTTTCGCTGGGTAGAGAATTCTCAGCTGTAGATTTTTGTCCTTCAGATTTTTGAATATATCGTTCCACTCTCTTCTAGCCTGTAAAGTTTCTGCTGAGAAATCTGCTGATAGCCTGATGGGGGTTCCTTTGTAGGTTAGTTTCTTTTGCCTGGCTGTCCTTAGTATTTTCTCCTTGTCGTTGACTTTTGCTAGCTTCACTACTATATGCCGTGGAGTTGGTCTTCTTGCATTGATAAAGTTTGGAGATCTATTGGCTTCTGTCACCTGAAGATCCATCTCCCTCACCAGATTTGGGAAGTTCTCAGCCATTATTTCTTTGAATAGGCTTTCTGCCCCTTTCTCCTTCTCTTCTCCCTCTGGTATACCTATAATCCTTACGTTGCATCTCCTAATTGTGTCTGATAATTCTCGGAGAGTTTCTTCATTTCTTTTAAGTCTTGCTTCTCTCTCCTCCTCTGCCTGCAGCAATTCTATATTGCCATCTTCCAAATTGCTAATTCTTTCCTCCATATTATCGGCCCTACTGTTCAGAGCATCTAGATTTTTCTTAATCTCCTCTATTGTGTTCTTCATTTCCAATATTTCTGTTTGCTTCTTCTTTATCGTATCAAACTCTTTTGTGACATAGCTCCTGAACTCGTTGAGTTGTCGGTCAGAATTCTCTCTTAACTCATTGAGAATCTTAATGATGGCTGTTTTGAAGTCATCATCATTTAGGTTATATATCTCATTTTCTTTGGGATTGTTTTCTGTGTATTTGTTACTTTCTTTCTGTTCTGGAGATTTAATGTATTTTTTCATATTGCTTGATGTTGTTGATTTGTGCCTCCGCATGGAGATAGAGTTTAGTTGCTCCTTTCACTTGTTTCAGCTGCTCCGGTGGGGGAGCAGCTGTTTATACTTCACCAACCAGGAACCCTGTCCGTAGTTGCTAACTGGGCCTGGGCCCCTCTTCGTAGCCACAGTGGCCCTTTGGATTCCCTCCTCTGCCATGGGGGCCGTCACAGGGGGGCTTCAGTCTGCAGGTGCCTACTGTTGCAGCCCACCTAGATGTGCTCTCTCCTTGGGGTCTGCAACGGTGTTATGGGCTTTTCCAGCAGCCAGGGGTGGGATCACTTATATTTGTCGCTCCGTTGCTGTCGGCACCCACAAAATCTCACTTGTCCTCTATGGGTCGCAGGAGAGCTATTGGCATCTTCTACAGTCTGTGGTTAGTACACCTAGCTATGCTGCTTTTGCCCTGGGGGCTTCCAGCCTTGTGGCTGGCGGCTGGGTGCCTTCTACTGGTGCTGTGCAGAGGCTTTCCCTAAGGCTGCTGTGAGCCTGTAGGGTTTCCCCCTAGGCTACGAAGCTGGGTCTCTGGAACTCCCCCCAGCCCCAGTCTTCTCTGAGATCTCCGGCAATCCCTAGTCCCACGGGGCGGGCAACGGCAGCTGGGGGTCACCCCGTCCTCTGAGATTCTGTCTGGGCCTCTCCCGGAGCCGTGAATGCTCGGCGTGGCCCCTCTGCTAATGGCAGACAGAGAGTTTTGTCTGCTGCCCAGGCGGCACTCCGGCGCTTCCCGTCCGGGTCGCAGAGCCAGCCTTTGAAAGTTCCCCCCGCCCCGGTCCTCTCCTAGATCTCCGGCAATCCCTAGTCCCACGGGGCGGGCAACGGCAGCTGGGGGTCGCCCCGCCCTCTGGGATTCTCTCCGGGCCTCTCCCGGAGGCGTGAATGCTCGGCGTAGCCCCTCTGCTAACGGCAGACAGAGCGTTTTGTCTGCTGCCCGGGCGGAACTCCGGCGCTTCCCCTCCGGGTCGCAGAGCCGGCCTTTGAAAGTTCCCCCCGCCCCAGTCCTCTCCGAGATCTCCGGCAATCCCTAGTCCCACGGGGCGGGCAACGGCAGCTGGGGGTCACCCCGCCCTCTGGGATTCTCTCCGGGCCTCTCCCGGAGCCATGAATGCTCGGCGTGGCCCCTCTGCTAATGGGAGACAGAGAGTCTTGTCTGCTGCCCAGGCGGAACTCCGGCGCTTCCCGTCCGGGTCGCAGAGCCGGCCTTTGAAAGTTCCCCCAGCCCCGGTCCTCTCCGAGATCTCCGGCAATCCCTAGTCCCACGGGGCGGGCAACGGCAGCTGGGAGACCTCCGTACCCTCCGCGACTCTCTCTGGGACCCTCCGGGCGCCACGAGCACCAGGCGGGGTCTCCCCACCAATGGCAGGGAGAGACTCTCCCCGCGGGCTCAGGTGTGCAACTCCAAAGTTTCCCTCTGCGTTTAGGAGTAATTGCGGGGGGTTTAGGTAGGGTTCTGGTCACCTGTTTCCACCGTCGCTCCTCTGTTGTGTTCTCGCTCCTGCCCTAGATGTGTGTAGATCCTCTGGGGGTGTCCGTTGGAAGAAAGCCGCTTGCGGGTACTAGGCTGCTCGTCGGGGTCGGAGAGGTTTCACCTATTTCCACATCGTCCCGGAGGAAAGTCCGTCCGCCTTCCGATGTATAGTCGCGTGGGTGTCTCAGACGTCCTGAGATGCTGTCTGGATATCCTTTATCAAGCGATAAGTGTCCAAATAATTGTAGACTCGAAGGGGGAGAGACAAAGAGGACTACTCACGGCGCCATCTTGGATCTTCCTCCCAAGTCTTTAGTGTTTTTTCAAAGAAATTCTAAGCTAGAATACAAGCAAAAGACCAAGTATTGCATTTTATTTGATTGTCATACCTCTTAAGTCTCTTTAAATCTGAAATTCTAACTAAGATATAAAGACCTTTAGGCTTTGGAACACTGAGAAGATTATGGTACATTTCCCCTCCCCCACCCCTGTTTATCATCGGTTTAGTCCCGAAAAAACACGATACTGAATTTCAGTAAAATAAATGTAAGGAACTCCAAATAGATTCAGATTTTTTCTCCCGTCAAGGTAAAGACTTTGATGCTAGTTTTGGAATCTCAAGTGATCACACTTTTTAAGAACTCAGCATCTGCTTCCTTGCCTTAGTAGTCCAGCTCTAGATTCACAGAATCTAACAGAGATACAGTGACACATTGTTTTCAGTTGAGAGGAATGTCTGGTGTGACTAAACTTCACAGATGTGAAACCACATCCTTAATAGTACTGTGTAGACAGACAGAAGTGTTTTTTGGTTCCCTTGTATATATGAGCCTTCCCGACAGAAACTTCTTATCCTTGTGGGTAATTTCACAATGAGTTTCACAATATTTCTTTAAGGCAAAATAATCAGGACTGTGAGTGCAATTGAACAGTATGAATACCTGATGCCTGTGACGGGAAGCTCTCTCCCGGAAGCTAGAAGAGGGTTGGAAAGCAGAGGATGCAGAACCTTGTTAGTTCTACTTAAACCTGAATGCCCTGCGTATGCCGCGGGGCAGTTCGGCTCCTTCTTTCTTTGGGGCTCTCCCCAAGTCGCAGACAGATGTGGCTCGGCAAATGTCTGGAATTGCTGCAGGTATCAGAGTGGACGCGAAATGCCCACCTGCCAGGGCTGCAACTTCTTCAACTCACGGAATATACCCAGTCATCCATCGGAACTCCACTGAAGAGGAGTCCCGTATTTGGGGAATGTCTTCTTGCAAATGTGTACCCTCTGATTGCCTTTTCTTAATGATCGCTCCTTGTTATGCTTTGGAAGGGCTCCTCTGAGGATCATTTCTTTCCACCTCACTTGCAGGTGCACCAGCGAGTGCTGCTTTAATTTATTCCGTTTAGCCTTGTTGTGGAACCCAGCCCACCCCCGCTCTGCTGGGGGAAATGTGTTTCTACCTCCGTTTCAACCTTCGCGTGATTCTGTTGACACACTTGGAAGAGGTTTAGTGTAGCGCCTGCTTGTTTCTCTTCTTTTTTTTTAATTTGGTTTGCCTTTTTTCATATTTCATCTGAATGGATTCTTTCTCTTTTAGGGGAAAGAACCGGGGAAAAACGATGTTTGTCATGGTGACTGCTTGTTAAGGGTAATTGCTGTTTTATGTTAATCTTCATGTTAAAATAAGCAGATAGGGAATTGCTAAATTCACCAACCTGTTATCTCCCAGGTCTAGTCCTTTTAGATATATTTTCCTGCTTAAATAATGATGTAGCTATGCGGAGTGGAAATGTCCAAATGTATAGTTTTTTTTTTTTTTTTAAAGATTTTATTTTTTTCCTTTTTCTCCCCAAAGCCCCCCGGTACATAGTTGTGTATTCTTCGTTGTGGGTCCTTCTAGTTGTGGCATGTGGGACGCTGCCTCAGCGTGGCTTGATGAGCAGTGCCATGTCCGCGCCCAGGATTCGAACCAACGAAACACTGGGCCGCCTGCAGCGGAGCGCGTGAACTTAACCACTCGGCCATGGGGCCAGCCCCTAAATGTATAGTTTTTTAATGCGTGTATATATATAGCATTAAAAATTTTTCTTTTACATCAGCAAGAGCCATTGTATAATACTTGCAAATTATAGAAAAGCTGAAAGAAGAAACCCAGAGATAACTAGCATTAACACACTGAATTTATGTCTAGTCATTTTAGTCTACATGTTATATCTCTTTAAATGGGCATAATTTCACTATAACTGTCTAGAAGTTTTCGCTACTCAAAAGTGTGGTCCAGGGGTGGGCCGGTGGCACAGCGGTTAAGTTCACATGCTTTGCTTTGGTGGCCTGGGGTTCACTGGTTCGGATCCTGGGTGCAGACCTATGCACCAGTTATCAAGCCATGCTGTGGCAGGCGTCCCACATACAAAGTAGAGGAAGATGGGCATGGATGTTAGCTCAGGGCTAATCTTCTTCAACAACAACAACAAAAAAAGTGTGGTCCATAGATCAGCAGCATCAACATCTCTTGGGAGCTTGTTAGAAATGCAGAATCTCGAGCTCTACCCTAGATATACTGAATCATGATTTGTATGGAATGATATTACATATACATTAAAGTTTGGAAGCACTGCTCCAGAACACAGTATACCCAGGGCCACAGATGAAGTGGATAGGACCCACAGGCCAAGACCTGTACTCTCCCTTCTTCTCCATCTCCACTCTGTCGCTCTTTCCTAAAATAATTTCCCTTGGCATGAGATAAAGATAAAAATGAGGTCAAATTTTTTTTTTAGCAAAGCATAGCAACCCTGTTGAGAAACTCCACTGTCTCACGCATAAATCTTTCATTCCATGAACATTCATTAAGTGCCTGCTGTGTTCCAGCACACGTGAGGCAGTCATGGACCCTGCAGTTAAGGCTTGCATATGCTGCAGTAGATGCATACAGAGGGCAAGGAAGTGGGAGTGGTTGGTTCTGCAGGGATGGGGCCTGGAAGTCAGAAAGAAAAATGGTCTCTGAGTTGAGTCTTTAAATATAAATCAATGAACATGAGTTATGGGTATTGCTAGGCTCTGGAGAGAGCACAGAGTTGGATAAAATGGATCCCTTCCTTAAGGATCGTAGGCTTCATTTAAGGGCAGGGAACATAACTAACAATATGAAGCCCCTTGGTATTGGGATAGAATCAGAAGACCAGAGTCTGAATATCAGCTTTACAACTCGGTGACTTTGGACATATTATTTCACTCGAGTGTCCATTTCTTCTGTAAAGCAGGGTTAAAATAATATAAACTACTTCACGGAATGACAGTGATTTTTAAATGAGATAACATAGCAAAGCACTTGCTACGGCAAGTGTGGAATCAATGCTCTGTGGCAAAGATAAGAAAGTGCCAAGTGACAGAGGACATGAACAGACATTTCTCAAAAGAAGATATAAATATGGCCAATAGACACATGAAAAGATGTTCATCATCGCTAATCATCAGGGAAATGCAAATGAAAACTACACTAAGATATCACCTTACACCCGTTAGATTGGCAAAAACATCCAAAACCAAGAGCAACAAATGTTGGAGAGGTTGTGGAGAAAAAGGAACCCTCATACACTGTTGGTGGGAATGCAAACTGGTACAGCCACTATGGAAAACAGTATGGAGATTTCTCAAAAAGTTAAAAATAGAAATACCCTATGACCCAGCCATCCCATTACTGGGTATCTATCCTAAGAACCTGAAATCAGAGATCCCAAGAGTCCCTTGCACCCCTATGTTCATCACAGCATTATTTACAGTAGCCAAGACGTGGAACCAACCTACATGCCCAGAAACTGATGATTGGATAAAGAAGATGTGGTATATATACACAATGGAATACTACTCAGCCATAAAAAAAGACAAAATTGGCCCATTCGCAGCAACGTGGATGGACCTCAAGGGTATTATGTTAAGCGAAATAAGCCAGTCAGAGAAAGACGAACTCTATATGACTCTACTCATAGGTGGAAGTTAACATATTGACAAGGAGATCTGATCGGTGGTTACCAGGGTAAAGGGGGGGTGGGGGGAGGGCACAAAGGGGGAAGAGGTGTACCCACAACATGACTAACAAAAATGTACAACTGAAATCTCACAAGGTTGTAACCTATCATAACATTAAAAAAAAAAAAAGACAAAAAAAAAGTGCCAAGTGAATGCTTTAACAGAAATACTGAGGAAGAACGGAGAGAAGAGAGGCTGTTTCTGCCTGGGAAGTGAGGGACTTTGTGGCCAATGTGGCCTAGCGGGTGTGAACGAGGAAGAGGAGGTGTGAAGAATGGGCCATTGGAAACTGAAATGAAAGGTGAAGCTGCAATTTTGAGATTGGATAGGCTAAGAGGTAGTAGAAACAAGGGATCAAGGTTGGTGGGGAGAATTCGGTTTCAGACACATTAAGTTTAAGGGCAACTGCTGAAAGCTGTGGGTCTGGGATGCATGTTTGCTTACATGGATTGTTACTCTGATGCCTGCCTTGTTCTAGGCTTGACCAAGGGTGGCCATGAAATGAAGTGCTCAGCCTTCCCTGGCCAGGGTGTTTGGTCAGTAGAAATCTTGCAAAGATTTTACACTTTCTGGCTCATTGGAAATGTCCACACCTACACAGGGTTTCTCACCAGGATGGGAAACAAGGCAACACTTTTAACTTTTAGACCTATCTCTTCAAAATAAGAGGAAGACAGCTTAAATTTTTTCTCTTGCTAATTTTTACCCATTGTCATCCTCTTCCTTGGGTTTCTTTTTTTCCCTCAATTGTCTTTCTCCCAATTATCGACCATTAATTGCTACAGAAGAGAAATGAATTGGAAAAATTTTTTTGAAAAATGGACCAGGTGCTCTAACACCAGTGAACTTTATTCCTATTCGTGTCGGTTTCCTTTCAATCATAAGCTCCTTTATGATCTCTCTTTATAAAGGGTGGATATAGTCTACAGGTAACCATAGTTACTGGTTTTTATAGGTTACAGCTAGCCTGTCATATAAAATGCTAACATTTTGCCAAATTTGCTTTCTCTCTATCTCTCTCTCTTTCTCTGTGTCTGTCTCTCTCCCTCCATGTACACACACACACTTTAAAAAATTTTTGCTGAACCAGTTGATTTAGTTATAGATCCTGACCTTTTAGCCCTAAATATTTTAACACGTATCTCCCAAGCACAAGAATATTCTTCCACATAACCCATAATACCATTGTCACTAAGAAATATTATCTAAAATATAGATAATAGATATATAGAGATATATATAGATAATATAGATAAGAGATAATGTAGACAATAGATAATATTTGAATACTTGTTGAAATTTCTCCGATTATTCTAATGATATCTTTTATAACCCTTCTCCTTATCCAAGATTCATCTACCATCATTCATTGCATTTCATCTTTAGTTTCCTTTAATCTAGAATAGTCACTCTGTTTCTGTTTTGTTTTTGTCATTCATGGCACTAGTATCTTGGAAGATTCCAATTGTAGATTGTAGGAAGTACCACAATCTGGATTTGTTTGGTGTTACTTTATGATTAGATACAGATTAAGCATGTTGACAGACTAGTCACTGTGGAGACACATGACGTTCAATTGGCCTATCATTGATTATGCCAACCATCACTTGGGTAAGGTGGGCTGCCAGAGCTCTCCATTATAGATACCTTTTCCCCTAGGTAAGTGATAAGTAATCTGCGGGGTGATGCTTTGAGACTGTGTGAGTATCCTGTTCCACAGCAACCCTTTCCCCGATGGTTTTAGTGTCCATTAATGATCCTTGACCATATCAATTATTGCCTTCATGGTTACAAAGTGGGATTTTCTGTTCTGCTATTCCTTTGGTGTTTCTTAGCTGGCATTCTTTGTAAAGAAGATCTTCTCACTATCCCGCTTTTCATGAATATCAGGATTTATGGTTCCTTTTTTTATTCGGTGAGTTCTAATTCATCCATATCATTCTTTTTGTTGTTCCAACTGTCCCGCATTTGGCCAGTGGAAGCCCCTTCAAGGCCGTTCCTATGTCCTCTTGTGGTGTCTGCATTAATATTTGAGCACTTCCTTGCTTTCTGGCATAGTAAAGTGTTCTAGGCTTATCTTGTGCTTTTCTTACCCTAGGCCTGGACCCAACTGTTTCTCCAATGTGCTAAGGTATTTAGACACCAAGATTGAGTACTCAAGCTTTCCTTAAAAATGCATATAATCCAGAGCAGGTTAAAAGTCATTAATTGTTTGTTTAAGCTCCCCCATCCCCCAGCTTCTGCTAAAACATTCCCATGGAGGCATTGGGAGTATAGAAGTTGGAAGGAAAGAACTGGTAAGAGGAAGAGGCCATCAAAAGTGAAGGTCTTTGGGCTTTGGACCAGAGGAGGCACAGTGATGCAAAAAGGGAAGTGAGATGGTGCCAAAGATCAATTTAGATGATGTTGGAATTCTGCCTGGGGAGTGACTAGAGAGCCTGAGAAAATAACTTCTGCTTGTTTTCCAGGTAGACTGAAAATTGCTTGCGCTTTTTTTATATCGGGTAATGCTAAGAGAGTGTATTCTCCTGAGCTATACATATGCTAATTCTTAGGACAATTTAAGAAATATAGTTTCCATAGTGAGAGTTCCTCAGTGCTCTGTATTTTCAGAATCAGGGTGAGGTATGTATAGATGGATGTATATTTCAGCATGTCTTCTTTTTTTTTAAAGATTTTATTATTTCCTTTTTCTCCCCAAAGCCCCCCGGTACATAGTTGTATATTCTTCGTTGTGGGTTCTTCTAGTTGTGGCATGTGGGACGCCGCCTCAGCGTGGTCTGATGAGCAGTGCCATGTCCGCGCCCAGGATTCGAACCAACGAAACACTGGGCCGCCTGCAATGGAGCGCGCGAACTTAACCACTCGGCCACGGGGCCAGCCCCTCAGCATTGTCTTCTTTTAAAAGTCAAAACTCATAGTTTTTATTTTGAAGACTCATAATTGAATATAGTATCTGAATTTACTTGCTAGTTATAATATTTTGTTGCAAATTACTAAAGGTGCATATGTGTAGCATTTTAGGCAGCAACTTCTGAGATACAGAAGCCACGAATTTCATAGTTATTTTCCAAAGTAATCAGTATGCATTTGATAAAATGATAGTCTCTGATCTTGAACTTGAACTGACTGATTTTTCTGGAACAGAGCATCTCCTTTGTGATCTCTTTTTATAAATAATAGAATAATTAAATGTTCCTTTGCCTTTTTTTTTTTTTTTTTTGAGGAAGATTAGCCCTGAGCTAACTACTGCCAGTCCTCCTCTTTTTTGCTGAGGAAGCCTGGCCCTGAGCTACCATCCGTGCCCGTCTTCCTCTACTTTATATGTGGGATGCCTACCACAGCGTGGTGTGCCAAGGGGTGCCATGTCCGCACCTGGGATCCGAACTGGCGAACCCCGGGCCGCCAAGAAGTGGAATGTGCGAACTCAACCGCTGTGCCACTGGGCCAGCCCCTGCCTTTTCTATTCTTTAAGACAAAACAACATGAAGCCAGTAGCTTTTCTTTCCATTTAAAAATGCTTAAAAATACAAAAGCAAATTTGAAACAGAAGGGTTTTATTTTTGTTTGTTTTTCATCAAAGTCAGCATTTTGAGAAGTAGAAAAACAAAGACACTACATCTATGCTTTGTACAGCAAGAATATGGTGGTTATTCAAATGTATACACTGAATGTTACAGATGCTTTGTAATTTTATGAAACAAAACCACACACACACAAAACCACTGACGTTTAATCCTGAGTACATTCTTGAGAATGGAAGGTCATATTAAAGCAATTGCTCTACACTAAATACTTACTGGGTGTTCGGGAAGCCGGTTGGGTTACGCTGAAAATGAAGGGGCACGTGTTTATATGTGCTGCTAGCCAGCATAGGTGAGTGAACTCGGGCGTGTGGTGGCCACATTATCCCCAGTTGGCCCTTGACTCCTGAATACCTTCGCCGTTCAGTTCTTATGTACTGTCAGTGATGGGATTAAACTAAGCGTCCTTATGACTAAGGAGTCACCATTTTTGGCAAATGGATTATTTTCAAGGTCAAGTTTCGTTGTTGCTGGAAAAATTTTAATATAACCAAGTTCTTTGGGAGGTCATGAAGATCAGTCTCTCTCTTCTTACTTTCTATTTAAAACTCCCCAAGTGAGGTGCTCATCCCTACACCCAAATCCATCGCCCCTTGTGTTTCTTTAATCTTGATCTTGTCGGAAAGGAGCTTTATCCATGACACAATTTCTTCATTCAGAACGAAATTGCTTTCAGGCATTAAGACAGCTTGTATACAATTATATAATTTAAAAAAAATCCTCTTTCATCTGGATTTTATTAAATCCACGACTCTTTTAGCCAGTAAAAGCAAACTATATTTTGGCCTCTGTAATGGATTTGTATACTTTGAACATCCCTGTTGGGACTGTGTTTGCCCTTGAATTGTGAGATAGAAAATACTTTCAAGGGTTTGGTCATGTGACTGGATTTATT
Organism: Equus caballus; assembly: GCF_041296265.1. Classification (NCBI taxonomy): domain Eukaryota; kingdom Metazoa; phylum Chordata; class Mammalia; order Perissodactyla; family Equidae; genus Equus; species Equus caballus. The sequence goes on from NC_091686.1 coordinate 92,472,698, forward strand.
AATACTTGTGGCGGAAGCTTCTGGTGTCCTTGTTTCTGGGCTGGCCTTCATTCTATTGACTGGATTCATATGTGAAGTTAAAGTGAGGATAAAAGTGAATTTTCCCATCAAATGCCTTTGTTCTGTTTTTGTACAGCATACTGTTATTTTTAATTGTAAAAGTAGATGTGATTATTGTGGAAAATTTGGATACCACAGGAAAATGCAAAGAAAGTAAGGATTATTCTACTCTGATTTCCCTGATCTCTAATTAGCAGCTAACTATTCAAATGCTGACATTTTTTTCTTTCTAGTTTTTTTCTAGTTATAGATACTTTTAAACAAAATTGGGACCATACTGAACATCTTGCATTATAGTCTGCATTCCCAATGAACACTGCTTGAAAACATTTTCCCATTTTATTAAATATTTTATAGATTTTAAACTGTTTATCCATTGTTGGATATTTATATTTTTTAAAATTGCTTAAAATGATACGACTTATAATGAAAAGCTTCTTTGTACATATCTTTATGCATATCTTGGACTTTTGAAGGATGTATTCAGAGTCTTTTTTCAATTTATTGGTTTCAAGAAATGAAAAGTAATTCCATTCAGTGTGTCCTTTGTGGCAATTACGATTAAGCCCTCTTGTCTGAAAGAATCTGTCTTTATAACGCCATCATCTTTGTCTGGAATGGTGTAGTAACACCTCGTTTGTCTAACACCATTAGGGAACTTCTCAGAAATAAATTTTTTACATAACTGAAACTGACCCTGAAGGGTCTGTGCTTGCTGATTGAACTCATTGTGAATGAGAACCTTTCTAAAATTGTGTTACATATGTTGCAATCCTTTTTAACATAGTGAAAAGATATGAAAATCTCAATTTAACCCTTTCTGGTTTAAATCCATCCTCATAAACTAGTTATTGTACAGTTAGTCCTGCTAAAGTGTGATATATGCGTTTCTGAAAATCAGCGTGCTATGTAAAATCATGCAGTAAAACCCACAGCACTTGTGGGAAAAATAGGGTCAGGGACACGACACTCAAAAACCTTTATCAGTGACACATTAAAAAAACAAAATAGGAACTGAATAAAAATTGTAACACAATTTTACATGTATTAGATGGTTAAGAAAGAAATAACTAGTACAATAAATCTGGCACTTTCCCTTGACAAAGTGCTGATGTTTTCTTGTGGACTGAGGCCTTGGGAGGGTTGCAACTTTGGGTTATTGTGAAGTGCTGGGATCAGAAGGAAAGTTCAGGCACCCTGTGGACGGATCTGGCTCATAGCACACTGGTAGAGGCTGGGCATGCCAGTAGGTGTTTGAGGCAAGGACTTTGTTCAGTCTTTGTATTCTTTTGCAGCTGGGTTCCACATGGGTGCAATCTTCTGCTATTATTTGGTGTTTCTCACAGTGAAATCTGCATAAACAAATGTGAAATTAGAGTTATGCCCACATTGTTCTGTAATATGTCAATCTTGGAACAAACACAAGTGTTACAGCAGAACTGAGTGTAATGTGTGGTAATACGGTGATGTCGAGGGGAGAGTCTGCTTGTCTCTACCCTAAACAGAGTTAATATATGTAAAACACTTGGAGAAGAATCTGGTCTAAGAGTCAGCACTGTGTAAGTGTTGGCAGTAACAATGGCAGTAATAGTAAGTAATGCCTATTGATGTTGGTGGGATTCTGTCTGCTTTTCAGTTATGATTGCCTACTGTAGCAGTGCTTCCTGCCGCCTTCTAATTAACCTATTTCTCAATCTCTTGTGGTTTTTAAATGAGTTTATCATGCTTCTTAGAATTATGTCTAACTTCAGGCCCAGAATCGGTGAGCCTGAGGGGTGCACATTCTGTAGGTTATGGTTTACCTGTGGCATCTGTTTTACCTACACAGACTTTTCTATCTTATGAATGAGTTATCACCTGTGTATTCCTTTGCAAGATTGTTGGGGAAATAACTTACTGTTTTTTTTTGAGGAAGGTTAGCCATGAGCTAACATCCGCCACCAATCTTCCTCTATTTTTTGCTGAGGAAGATTGGCCCAGAGTGAACATCCGTGCCCATCTTCCTCTACTTTATATGTGGGATTCCTGCCATAGCATGGCTTGATAAGAGGTGCGTATGTCCTTGCCCGGGATCTGAACTGGTGAACCCTGGGCTGCCAAAGCAGACTGTGCAAACTTAACCACTGCACCACTGGGCCGGCTCCATAACTTGTGTTTTAAGTGACATTATGATCATGCAGAATTTTCAGATTTTCTGTTAGAAAAAAGTTAACATGACTCTCTCTTCTCATTCCCACCTGCAAAAGTGAAGTGTGCTTAAATGAATACATCTGAAGGGCATTTAAAAGTTGTCGATGATTGTCTTTAAGTTGTTATTGTTCACTTCTATTGACAAGCACCTCTGTGTTTGTGAGATGAGCTCAGCTTTGGAAGGTGGGCAGGCAAGTGTGATTTCCAATGACCTTCCCTCCCGCGTCACAGTATAATTAGAAGTCCATACCCTCCCTCAGTTGCCTTTTATGACTCCCTGAGAAGGACGTTTTTTACTGTGAGTGGTTGCCAAGAAGCCTCGCTCGTTCCTGCTATAGGAACTTTAATAAGATAGCAGATCAAAATACAAGGTAGATTTAGCAAGCCTTGTTAGTATTATTCTGAAAGAAAAATAGCTAACAGAGCTCCTCATTTAGATATTCCAATGAAATCCATATTTTAATTATGCAGAGTGACTCTGAATAGCAATGGGGTCTTTTGGTTTTTAATTTCTAATCTGACTTTGAATTTTAACTTTTTGTCTCTATACAACTTCTAGGTATATTTGGGCTGCCTGACCTCATTGAGTGATTGCTATTAATTAACAAACTCTGTGGAAAAAAGGGAGCTTGCCTTCTGAGCTTTGTACCAAAGACCTGGGAAAAGTAAGTAATTTTCTATCTTGCTTTTTAACAATTCTGCTGTACTTCTCTCCGAAAATTAACACTGGGTCCGTGTTTTCTGATTTCTTTCTTTCTTTCTTTCCTGGCTTAGTAAATTTTATATGCTCTTATGGATTTGAAACATGGAAAAGGGACTCAGGAGACCTTTTTAAAAAAAACTTCCACGTGGTCAGGATGACTTTCAGCCTTGTGCCGTTTCTTTTGTGTTTCATTAACTGAGTCCTGAAGGTTGTGATAAAACCTTTGATGAGGTGTGCGGTAGATGGATTAAAGTTTAAAGGTAAGGCAGTGTAATGTGATGGCACAGAAAAGAGAGTCCAGTTTTCCAAGCTTTAAGTGTTGTAGACTTTTAGATATTTTGGAAAGGCCTTTGGTTCTCAATTTTTAGAATAAGAATGAAATCCATTTCATTCTTTTCTTGTCTGGAAAGGAAAACGAAATGTGGAATCACTTATTCACTAAGTCCCTCAAGTAGCTTGGTCTTGGAAGAATTGATGCACCTGTCAGTTTTATTGTTTTATAACTTTTCGAGGTACTCTATTTGAGATAGCTGTATGAATAGTTTTAGTATCTTTTAGAAAAAACTGCTTGGGGCCATAAATTTTAATTTTATTTAATTTTATCTGTTTAAATTATTTGAGGTATTCTAATTGAGACACCTGTATGAATAGTTTTAGTATCTTTCGGAAAAAATTGCTTGGGGCCATACATTTTAATTTTATTTCCTGATCTTTTTGACAAGGTAAAATGGGCCTTAAAGATAATAAAGTCAATCTACTTTTTTGTAGATACTACTTGGAAGTATGAATGGCCCGTAAGAATGTAACAAAACAACACATATACACACACATCTCTTTTCTGGCATGTTCCAGAAACAGAATCACTGACAACAAGAACTGTTTGTCCGTGAAATTACTAGATAGTTTTCTAAACTTTGTATGTCCTGTGTCTTACAGCTCCTCTACGTTCTGACAGTACAAATGAGCTAGTTGAAACATGTCTAAAACAAATTAAGACAGATAAGAATTTTGCACTGTAAGTTTCATAGAAGCATTACATAGTAAGATCAGATTTTATTGTTATATTGTATGTACTAAAATTTGCTTATAATTAAATTGTGTATTCTTTTGTAATAATTATAATAAGGTAAAGGTCTTTAATTATGAAACCTATTTGCAGTTAAATAAGACATTTGTACTGAAAAATATTCACAGACATACACACAGTATAGACATACCACAAATATAGTTTCTGAGGGACATCAAGTCTTTGCTAAAACATAAATGCATTGAAAGCAAGGACTTTGAAAATTTTCTCCAAAAACAATTTTTTTGTTATAGCAAAATACTTGCAGTAGTGAAATACTATTGTCAATGGAATTTAAAAAATGATAGCAATTTATTTAGGTGAATCTTGTAGTCTTGTATTCACATATTAACCTTAACATAAAGGAAATCCTATGTGGTGTAATTGTTATTCCATCTTGGAAGGATATTTCGAAGAGGATTGTGTTGGTAGTCGTCAATCTGTCCACAGAAGTGGAATGAAAAGGACAAAAGATTAATTCTCTTGACTTCAGGATCCAGATATTTGCAGTGGTGTTTAAATCGGAAATATAACTTAGCCTTAGAAAGTAAGCTGCTTGAACTGCCTTTCAAATAATTTAGCATCTCTTTAAAATTTAATAGTCTCTGGTGAAATATTTCCCTTCCATTATACCAAAATATTCCCTTTGTGACATTGTTGTAAAAGTTATTTTCCATTTTGTGGAGGCAAGGCATCTGTTAGACTTTTGAACACAATGATAAGCTAAAGACAGCCCCTGCATTACCAGAGAGACCATGGCAAAAAGGTCCCTGCTTGCTGAAACTGATGTCATGGGTGCATATTTATATGCACAGAAGGATGTCCACAATTCATCTTTGAGTTAAAAAAAAAAAAGAAGTTTATAATGGATAAGTATGTTCCACATAAATCTAGTCCTGAAGAACTAGTTATGTGGAAGTAAATATTAAGGGAGAAGGGTGTGTGGGGAGAGAAGGAGGGAAGTCCTTTCTGAAATTTACAAAAGTCAAGAGAGAATATTTCTGACAGTATGGTTGACCCTCCTTTTCTGCGGGTTTGGTGACGTCGAAACTCGTGGATAAGGAGGGCCGATGTTAACCACAGTATTATGCCATTTTATGTAAGGGACTTGAGTGTCCCCGGGTTGGGGTATCCGCCCAGAGTTCCTGGAACCAACCCTCTTGGCTACTGAGGGACGACTGTACTTTGAAAAGTATAAGGGGTACTTAAATGTATTGGTGATTTCTTTTTAGCGTGGCAAATACAGTTTTAGGGAACATTCAGAACCCTAAGCAACTTCCACATTCCTTTTTAATTTCCTTTTGTCCTCCACGTTTATTTTTTTTCTTAATCACAAATGTGTTTTCAAAGTCTTCCTTGTTTCAAGCATTTTATTTAATTATTTGAGGTAGATTTCTGGAAACCTGTGTCTGTAATGTTGGCAAAATGTAGATGCGCCTTTGAAAGATTAGCCATGGGTTGTTTTAAAAGGAGTAAAAAATAGCTTCTATTATCTTATCCTATTTAATGCATGTATGTATTTATTTTCTGTTAATACTAAAAGAGTAGTATATGCTGCAAGTTGTTTGGCATCCTGTCTTTTCCACTTAATAAATAAGGACTATCCAAGCTAATAGACAATTACCTATAGTATCATTTTTAGTGAATGAGAAACAAAGGAATCTTAGCTTTTTGTTTAATTTGAGGCTATCCTGGCCTTCAGTGAGAAAGGAGTATAAATATGTGAAATATGTGGTGTAGGTTTTTCAGTTGCGAACAGAGAATAAAATAGAATTCGCCTTCTGTAATCTCTACGGTGTTTACCATAACCAGACATGTTCTCAACAAGAGACGTGTGGGACTGAGTGTGTCTTCAAATTTGTGAGTATCGCTGTCTAACAGGTGTTGTGTATAAAACGTTGTGTCTTTTTTGGTCCCTTTGTTATATTATAAGAGTGCAGGTGACATCTTCCTCATGCTTAGCTGTCTTCATCAATATTTCTGTGCCTAAAGGATTCTACTTAAATATTTCTCCCTCTCAAGAAACTGAATATGTCAGATGACGTGATGAATCCAGAAGGAACATTTCATAGACTTTGGAATAGGATTTACTGGAGCAAGTTGAAATCCAGATTAATTGGAGATGCAGAATGTTTTATGGACCTTTGCGTGCTGTCTCAATTGGAAGTTCATTTATTAAGCTAGCATTTGTTGTGCAACTGTTATGTGCCAGGTGCTATGTTAAGAGCTCATTATTCAGAGATGGATGAGATGTGCCCTAGCTTTCAAGGAACTTAATTTGAGTTTCAAATTCATTTTCAGATAACATTTACTCAACATGTACTATGTGACAAGCGCTGGGCTGGGTGTTCTTCAAAAAGGTGTTTGACCACTAAAATTCAGTAGTGATATTTATTGACCCATCACTTCCAAAATAAGTTATGAATAGAATTTTCTAATCTTGAAGTTTTTATTCTTGGTATTTTCCTAAACTTTTGGTACCTGCTACTACTTGTTAAGATCAACTAGCAATGGGAAAAAAAAGTTAAGAAACAACAAGCACTTAATTGATAAACTTATAACAAGGATTTTAAAAACGTGTATATTTATACACACACACACACACATATATTTTATATTAGGGAACCTGCATACCTATGATAAAGTCATAATTTCTCCTAGTAGAATAGTTCTTAGTTCACATGATACAATTGAATATACTAAGATGTCCTGGGATTCTGCCCTCAGACTGGTTCCAAGTCTTAACAAGCGTGGAAGCCTTAGCGTCAAGTCACTAGATTTTCACAGTGATTCTTGGAGGGGGGATCATTGGAACTCCAGGAGGAAAGTAACCTGCCCACATTCGCACAGCTAGAAAATGTTTGGAGTTAGGATTCTAATTCTGGTCCATCTAATTTGAAAGCCCGTGGAGTGTCCTCCTGACTTCGGGGAGTTGGTGGGGAGGGTAGACTCACAAATGCCGTGGGCCTGCTGAGGAAGGGGCAGTCACTTCCTGAGGAATTGGGGAAGGTGCTCGCTGCATCGGAGAGCTGGCATTGAAATAAGTCTTGAGGGCTGAGTTAGAGGACAGAGAGAAGAGGGGACAGTGGATGGGGCTGTTGGTAAAGCGTGTGTCAAGGCGCAGAGGAATGGAAGCTCGTGGCGTGTTTAGAGAGTGGCGAGAAGTCCACCTTGGCTGCGGTGTGGGGCACGTTAGAGAGAGGAGTAGGATCTGAGATTGCAAAGCCTTGGTGCCAGAGTGAGGAGGGCCACGTGTGTGCCACGCTAGAGACTTGGCATCTAAGCAATATATAGCCATGAAAGTTTTAAGGTAGAAGAAATTTCATGATTAGATGGGAACCTTACAAAAATCACTTGGGCAACAGCATGGAATAGAGACTGAAGAAGAGAAAACTGGAGGCTAGAGACCCAGGGCCGCCACGTGAGGTTGTGCGGATTGTTCACTGCACAAGCGTATGTGTGAGTGGTGGGTAGTGGGGACCGATAACCATTCAGCATATTACTCACCAAGCTGTGCACTCTTGGGGCTGGGCCTGCCTAGAGAGAGCATCTTTTAAAATTTACACAATAGGATGCTTTACTTGCCTTTTAATTGCTTATAAAATAATAGGAGAGATTAGACAAGGAAATAACCATGTGCCCGAAGGCCTAAGAATCTGGAGGTGGACATGGTGGTCTGTCATTACCTATGAAATTGGACATGTTCCCCATCCTCTCAAAGTCTATTTCCTCATCTTTAAAGGAGAATTGATAATGGGATCTAGTAGGGCCCTGGACAGAGCAGTTAAGGGGTATTGGTAAGAGAAGGAGGTAGACATACGAGATGGTAAAATAATATGTCTGGGACTGGAAGCTGCTGCTAGCAGTTAACCCTGTGAATGTGATGGGAAGTGTGTTAAGAGGTTTACGTGTTTCATCTTATTTAATTCTCTGTCAGTTCTAAGAGGTAGATGTTATTGCCCTGTTTTAAAGATTTTGACACTGAGACTCAGGGAAGTTAAATAACTTCTTTAATGTCACACGCATAGGGAGTGGCATAGTCAAGACTTGAACCCAGGTCTGTGTGACTCTCATGTCTATGCTCTTGACCACTGTGCTTTGCCTAGAATTAATCTGTTCTGTATGTTGAACTCCCTTAATACCTTACTTGAATTTCTCTGATAACATATTCTGATTTTATCTTTTATTGTTTTTAACTTGAATTGGGTCATAGTTATTTGCAAAATCTTTAATTTAATGGACTGTAAGATCCTGAAGAACTGGGATCCAGTTTTATTCCTTTTTTTTGGTCTTTTATAACCCTTTGCTCAATAAAATATGTGTTGATAAGATGACTAATCTCTAAGACTTTTTCAGTCTCCTAAAATTCAGTAATTTTTTCTTATATGTGTAAAGCTTCAGTTGCGGTTATAGTCAAGTAGAACTTAAAAAGAGGGTCTTGGATTTTACTTTGACATCTAGATTGATCACTAAAGTTTTAGGAAATTCCTAATTGTCGTTTCATCTGAAAAATAATTTGTGAGTTGCTGTCCAAGGCTAAAGCTGAGATTACAGTGCACTTCTTGCAAGCACGTGTGCTTGCTGCTGCATTGCTGTGGCATGTATAAAACTCACTTGTCTTAAATGATATTTTTGGGTCCGTAAAAAAAATGTTAACACTGTCATTCATGCAGGAAAGGACATCAGTTTGTAAAAATGTGTGGATCCTTGGTGCTGAAGGTCACTGTTTTATGGTTCCTACTGGACTCAGATTTAAAGAACAGATAGATGTGCTTTTCCAGCCCAGGGCATGTTATCAGAGGCCCTGGAGTCAGACTGCGTAGCTTTGCATCCTAATTTCTCCGCTTATAAACTCTGTGACCTTTGGCAAGAAAGCATCTGTAAAATGAGGATGGGTGAGAAAACAGGTTGTGATGATAGGTTAGTGTGCCTGGTTCGTTGGGAATTTGTTGTTGTTGTTAGTGCCATTGAGTAGGTTCTGACGCCTAGCGACCCTGTGTACAGCAGAGCAGAACCCTGTGCGGTCTTTTTGCATCATCCTCCCACTTTCTGGTGCTGTATCAGACAGTGCTTCACTGCTATTCATAGGATTTTCTTGGCCATTTTTTCTGGAAGTGGGTGGCCAGGTCCTTCTCATTGGGAATTTAGGGGAAAAAAACATCCTCATCCAGATGGGAGCCACTTTTGCTAAGATACTCATTAAAGGAGGCCAAAATTGTGAGCTTGTAGGACAGAATTTGACACTTCAATATTGTAGCCCATGTTTATCCCAGGATGACCCTTTGTTGCTTTTAAACTAGAGTTCAGGTTCTCTTGTAACTACTGCATCTACTTCGTGAACTCTAAGGAGGCAGTTTAAGCTTTGTTTTCTGCTCTCTGTGCTTGAAGAGGGTATGAAATGATGGCTTTTAAGAAAATGGAAGATGTTGTTCGAGATCAGCGTTGCCTCTGGGCTTTGAAAAACTCTGGGGTTTCTTTCGTCTTCCAGGAGAGGAGCACAGTGAGCTGTGAGAAGGGAAGGCAGGCCCTGGGGATGTTTCCTAGCTCGTCTCTGCCGCTGTTAGTGGAAAAGAGGAAGGTAAGAGCCCGTAAGGAGCTCTGATAGCCTCAGTAGACAGTGAGTTCAGGTGTGTGTGCTGGAAATGGGGCACGGGGAGCTTCTGACATCCGTGGGCCCCTGCTTGGCCCGAAGGGAAGGTGAAACAGCAGCAGAATTGGTCTCAGAACATTGCTCTGCAGCCAAAATAAACTTACGCCTGTCTGTCAGAGTTTCTTTTCTTTCATAAATTTAAAGTTGCACAAAGATTCATGATGTTATTCCCTTTTGAGGTTTTATATCTTAGATTGCTGGAAGAGCAAGTTAGTTGGATAAAAATACTCTTCAGACCCGATCTTATTCTTATAGTTTTTGACTGTTTAGTTTTGCACTTTAGAGTAAGTGCAAACTTGGCCTGTCCATTCTTGATAGGGAAAAGCAGGAGCTATCAATAAATGCTGAATTTCAAAACCATTTCCGGGGTCATCTTCTCCCACCATGCGACCCCTGCAAAAAAGCTTCGGTCTCCTGTGAGCTGATAATTCCTGAATGCGTGGGGACTTTGGTGGTGAAAATAAAATCAAATTGCATACCTTTCCCTTTTATTTGTGAGCTAATTGTTGTCTTCCTGTATTTCAAAGCAGATGTTAAATTCTTCCTTTGATGTTCAACAGTAGACAGACTCCAGTTGTGTGTTACACGTCTTGGTACAAATACCTTGTTTGACTGAAGATCGACTCTTCCAAATTAAATTTTGATGGTTACGTTTTGATCTGGAGCCACAGAATAGAATGGCAATTTATTCTTACGTTCCACACACATTTATTGGGCTCCTGCCTGGCCATTTTCATAAATTGTTTTCAAATCTCACACATACCACAAAAACCTCACAAACTAGATAGTGCTGTCTCTGTTTTGTAGATGAGAAAAATAAGGCATACAGAGTGATTAGGACTATTTTATAGATATGAAAAAAAAGGCAAAGAAAGTGCTTAGAAAACTTGCTCCCGGTCACATTGCTATTAAGTGGCTGAGGATTTAACAGGAGATTTTTTGGCTGACCCCAAAGCTGTTCCTATAGTGGAGCTGCCTTTTAAGAAAAGATAATCGATGGAGGAAAGATCTTGAGGAGTTGCAATAAAAAAAAGGGTTAAGCATGAGCCCCTCATTCCTGCATTTACTCAGCAGATATTGACTGAGTGCCTATTTTGTGCTAGGTACTCTGCAAGGTGCTGGAAATTCATTGGTGGGCAAGACATGATCAATCCCTCACCAGCTTCAAGGAGGAAACAGGATTTCAAGAAAGAGTGTTTGCTCCCCCAAAAAGCCGCAGTGTCTTGGTTGGGAGAGGTAGACATTTTGACACCTTAACAAAAGTTGTTTAGTTTATTATTCTTTTACATCAGTGTGCATATTCAATCATCTACAAAGAAACAGAGGGATGGCTTTGCTAGAATACTTGGCAATTGTGCTCCTTGCGTGGGCTGCTTAGCACATGCAGAAATGGAGGTTGGAGTGAAACTGTATTGAGTTTTAAACAAACTGTTGCAAACAAAAATTTGAACACTTACCTGGCAAGAACTGTATCTAATTCAGCTTGGAATTCCCCATTTTATATAGGAGGTACTTAGCACAGTGCCTGGTGTGTAGCAGGTACCCATTAACTCTGGTGGATTGGCTTAAGTGATGGGAAATAAAATAGGGAAGAGAGGGGAAAGGAGACTCATAAAGAAGGGGATAAGTTAAGGTAATATCAAGGAAGAGTGTGAGGGTGGCAATAAACTCAACCAATAAATAAGCAAGAAGAGAACATGACATGACGGACTTAATTCCCCTGTACAAACTGTTTTAATATCCAAGGCGAGGAGGAGCTGTGTTTAGGGAATCTGGAAATGCCATTGGGTTTGGGTGCTTGAGAGAGACAGCAGCCTTCTTTTAATCTTCTTATTTGACTCCTCTGACTTTGTGTTCACATATGAACCCTCTGTGTGTGCTTTCCCACCATGGACTTTATTTCACTTTTTGAGACTTTTGGCTTTAGCACAGTATTTGGTTCTTTAATAAATAAGTTTGCTAGGACAATCCTGACTATGCCTGTTTTCTGTTGTTATTTTTGATAATGTCCCCTTTCCATATCAAGCGTCCTGGTTTGGATGATAAATTAAAAGGCCACCCCACTAACAAGGGAATTTGGTGGCATTTTCTATCTTTAAAAAAAAACTTCATAGCATTTAGACTGCTTTGATGAATTAACTTAATGTGGATATAGTACCAGTAAAATTACATATGAAACTAGTGTCTGATCTCTTATAATAAGTAGAAAGAAGAGAAAATAGGTGGTAGCTGAAAAGAATCAGCTGTAGAGAGAAAGAAGTTGATTTTGACAAAAAGAACTTTAGTTACAAGTAACGGCTGGGATAGCCATATGAGAAAGGGCATTTAAAGGTTATTGTGGTGATGGGTAATGCTTCAGGGAATCTGGCATCCTTTGAGAAAATCTTGTCATCATCAGTAGTTTTGTTCAGTGTTTCCACAGCAGTGGTAATTCAATTCAGGTGCATTTTCATTTGTCTCTAAGTAAAAAGTAAAAGAAATAATTTCTTAGAACAGAGATTTTGTCAGAGGTTTAAAGAAATGGCTTGAGGGAAAAATTGTTAAATTCATATTTTTTCTCTTAAATCGTCTTAAATTATGTCTTTTGTTGAAACTACTGGTAATTTAATCAAATGAGACATTCACATAGGGCCTCCAAGGGCCTTAAAAAAAATGTATGTTGGGGTTTTTCTCTTAATAAGCAAGGTTAAATTGGTTTTATAGTTCATATACATGGATTTAAAGAAAAAAACTAGTATTTTGTTGTACAAATATATGTAAAGGCTTTAGATATTCAGGTAATGCTTGACAATAATTGCAGAATGAGAGTTGGGTGTAGAATTAAAACCATGCTTTTAACCAGTATTTTCCATATCAATATTTTAGAGATAGTGATGCATTTACCTTCAAGTCCCGTAGTTTCTTGTTCTCTGCAGTGTTACCTTTCATTGGAGCATAGATTTCCAGAGTAGGGGACTGTTTTTACACAGTCCCCAAATTCTGTTTGTTTTGGAATTAAATTCTGGCTCTGCCGCTGGCTATCCGTGGATGAGTTCTTCCTCTGAGCCTCAATTTTCTAGCCTATAAAATGGGAATAATGATATCTGATGCTTAGAGTTTCTTAATAGGATGTTTATTCATTCCTGAATCTGGGATAAACACTAAGCGTATAACACAAAGGTTAGGGTTCTCCCAGGCTTAGGAATTAATAGCAGATATTAAGGATGGAGAGACGTGTTATTGTTGGAAGGGTGAAACTCAAAATAGTCAACAACAGAGGTCGGCCGGTGGTGTAGTGGTTAAGTTCATGAACTCTGCTTTGGTGGCCTGGGGTTTGAAGGTTCAAATCCTGGGTACAGACCTAGCACCACTTGTCAGCCCACATTGTGGTGTCATCCCATGTAAAATAGAGGAAAAATGGCACAGATGTTATATCAGCGACAATCTTCCTCAAGCAAGAAGAGGAAGATTGGCAGCAGATGTTAGCTCAGGGCCAATCTTCCTCACACACACACACAGAAGTCAATAGCCAGTTTCTGGCAGTCTGAATGGATGCTGACTGTGAACATTCTGGACAGTCATCACTGTGCTCACCAGCTGAATATCAGCCTATATTGTCAGTATTGAGAAATGTGTTTAACCTGTGATGATTTGTAAGGAAACCCATTGTGTCTCCTAGTTATAAATTAATGCCTCCTCCTTTGAGAGGATAAGTAAAGGACACCATCTTCATATGATGAGATGAGCCCAGCCTTCGTACCTGGATTCCTGTCCCAAAGGTTCACCTTTTCTTTAGGGACCTTCTTAATCATTGCTGCCAGCACTGTGCTAGCTCTTTGGGGACTCTGCTTTCCCATTTTCCACTCCATCCCTAGCCTGAGAACATGTTCTTAATTCCTGTAGTAGATCAAAGCTGAGTTTATGACTTTTAACAAAACCCTGAGAGTCTCATAAAATTGGCTACTAGATACAGCAGGCCTAGACCCATCCTCACTGAGCCCTCTACAAGGCTGCCTCTGGCCTAGACCACCAACCTCCACCCCGGGAACTGACTTTACATCTGGATGTAGAGTCCAGACATCAAAGAGATTGAGGCCCTGGAAAGGGAGGATTTCCCTCTTCCTTCTGCCAGGTCTTTCCTTGCTAGTTCCTGTTTATCTCAGGCTCTGCCTCTTCCCAAGATAATTGACCCTGGGAAGTCCACCTCTCATGGGGCAGACCCTCACCCCTTTCCACAGGGATGGGATAGCCACAGCTATGAGAAAGTCCAGTATCAGTACAAAAGCTTCCATATAATTCTAGGAGTTTCCTTTCCTAGGACAGGGTTGAATTGGTTTAACCATATTGGGCATATACTGATGTGGTTAAGAGTCTTGAAGAAATTGTTTTGTGATCACTTCACACCTGTTAGATTGGCTGTCATCAAAAAGACAAGAGATAAAATGTGTTGGTGAGGATGTAGAGAAAAGGGATCCTTGTGCACTGTTGGTGGGAATGTAAATTTGATGCAGCCACTATGGAAAACAGTATGGAAGTTCCTCAAAAAATGAAAAATACAACTACCATATGATCCAGCAATTCCACTTGTGGGTATATATTCGAAGGAAATGAAATCATTATCTAGAAGAGATATAGGCACCCTCATGTTCATTGCAGCATTATTTACAATAAGCCAAGATATGGAAACAGCCTAAGTGTCCAGCAACAACTGAATGGATAAAGAAACCGTGACACACATACACACACACAAACACAGTGGATGGAATATTACCCAGCCATAAAAAAGAAGGAAATCGTGCTATTTGTGACAGCATGGATGGACTTTGAGGGCATTATGCTAAGTGAAATAAGTCAGAGAAAGGCAAGTACTGTATGATCGTACTTATATGTAGAATCTAAAGAAATCGAACTTAGAGAAACAGACAACAGACTGATGGTTGCTTGAGGTGTGGGGTGAGGAATAGGGGAAAGGGGAGCAGTTGGTCAAAAGGTACAACCTTCCAGTTATAAGATAAATGAATTCTGGGAATGTAATGTACAGCGTGGTGACTATAGTTAACAATACCGTGTATATATATGAAAGTTACTAAGAAAGTAGATCTTAAAAGTTATCACCAAAAGAAAAAAAATTTGTAACTATGTATGGTATTGGATGTTAACTAAACTTATAGTGATGATCATTTTGTAATATATACATGTATGAAATCATTATGTTGTGCACCTTAAGCTAATACAGTGTTACATATCAATTATATCTAACGAAAACTGGGAAAAAAAAGGGATGATTTTGTGTGGAGACTTTTTCTACCAACATACTAAGGTGGTACTGCTGACCGTAAGCTCAATAGTTTTATTAGAGAAGATGGAGGAACACAGGAAACCTGGGATCTGGTCCTGGTTTTGCCACCTGCTAGTTATGTGACATTGAGGCACATAGGTACCTTTTCCTGGGGTCCTCGTTTTCTTTTCCATAAAATGATTTTCACCTGTAATATGATTTCTTAAGGTCCTTGTCAATCAGAAATTCTATGAATCTATAACTCCTAAAAGTACACACTACAGTTTTTGAACAGATTGAACCTATCTTTATCTGCTGATGGTGGTTTCCATAGTTAACACTGCCCTGGTTTGTGACTGTAGCTGTTTTTTTTTTCTTGTAGAAAACTGGCTTTGGTATCTGTAATGCTGGCTTTATGGAATGAGTTTGGAAGTGTTCTTTCCTCTTCAATTTTTTTAGAAGTTTGAGAAGGATTGATATTAATTCTTAAAATGTTTGGTAGAATTCACCAGTGAAACTATCTGGTCCTGGCCTTTTCTTTGTTGGGAGGTTTTTAATTACTGATCAGTCTCATTACGAATTAGAAGTCTGATTTTCTTTCTTCATAATTCCATCTTGGTAAGTTGTGTGTTTTTAGAAATGTATTCATTTTACCTAGGTTATCAAATTTGTTGGCATACAATTGTTCCTAATACTCTCTTATAATCCTTTTTATTTCTGTAATGTGATTGTGTTCTCTCTTATTTCTGAATTTAATTGTCTTCTCTTTGCTTTTCTTATTCAGCCTAGCTAAAGGTTTGTCAATTTTGTTGATCTTTTTGAGGAACCTACTCTTGGTTTTGTTGATTTTTCTCCCAGTTTGGCTTTTATGACTTTTATTTATGAGTCATTCTTACGCTAAGCAAATTGATCTTATGTATTAATTTATATTAGACCCCTGCATTTTGTTTTTGTAGTTCAGCACTGAATCAGACTCCTTTGCTTTACATAGGTAGATGTATGAAGTCATTGATTTTAAAATAATGAAGCTGACTGTTTCTGCCATTTTTCTTTTCTTGGGTTATGTTTTTGTCTCCCTGCTCATTGTAGTTTGTTTTCTATAATTTGTTGCATTGTTGTGGTTACTTTTTCAGAGACAGTTAAGATAGTGTCCCTTGATTTTGTTGTGAATTGGAAAGTTCCTTTTATTTTCTTTATGCTAAATTGCTAAAAGTTCTGGTGAGATTAATTAGCTTTTATTATTTTAATAAAAAGCCAGTATTATTCATAAAAATGGGTAAACTTAGGGAAGAAAACTTAGAGGACTAGTAGATGGAAAATTCCAAATTTTAATTCTGTTTTGTGAACCATAATGTTTCATTCACAGATGGGGCTTATTACCTCTCCCCCTCCCACCCCCCCATGCAAAAATTTTGATGTTACCAAAATTCAATGAATAGCCCTCTCTATGAACCGATAGGCAGTTTCAGCATTACTTTTAAGAAAGTACCACTCAAAACAATTCATTTCATAGCTTCTTTTAGAGAGGAGTTAAAAATCTTGTTTAGCCCTCTTGGTTGACCTTAATTTCTTTTTGATAATCCGTTTGCTGAATCCATTTGGTCCAGATACACTTCATCTCAGGGACATGATGAACATGCCTTCTGTTGTGTGATGTCCTTGTTCCTCTCATTGTCTCAATCCTTAGATAGATCTTCTATTTGTGAATCAAATGATTTATCTGATTGAGAGATTTCTATCCATTTCCCCACCGATTTGTAAGTTTCTTATTATCTAATCATTACTAATGATCACTTTTATTTTACCAGTAATTTCCTATATAGTTACTTATGATATATTCTATTTATTGACACTAAGACACACATCTTTCATATTTTAACTTTCTTGAAATTTGGTGTATCTTGCAATTGCTGACATTTCACAACTATTATTCTCAGCACTTTGTTTTTATTCTTAGTACATAAAATGGTGGGGCGTCTTCCAATAGCACTTGGATTTATCGAAATAAGTTACTATTAATAATTGTAACAATTACTGTTAAGCATGTAATATTAAAAATAATACTTTTACAAATAGGATCTATAAATGACAATATAAACATCAAATTTTACAAAAAATTTAGAGTGGAAAAGACTCACCTATAAGCTCCGACTCTGTATATTTAAACCAGTGTTTTTTTGTATGTATTCCATTCTAATCTTTTTTCACATATGTACATATTTTTATTTGGTGGTAGTTATGGTTACACATCTTATTGTTTATTTTTTTTACTATTATAGATAATTTTCCTCTGCCACATGCCTTCATATATGTCATTTTTACTAGCTCCATAATCTATCCTGTGCTTGACTATAATAAAACAGCACATTGCCCACTTGTTGAAAATTCAGAATGTTGCCATTTTCCTGTTATGAATAGTGCTTCACTGAACATCTTTTTTGCGTATTTTTTATTATTAATTTTGGCCATTTTCTTAATGAAATGTAACTTTGTAGAAACTTCCTGTACTTTGTTTTGTTGTTAAGAATCAATCTTTGTATTCAGGTAAATCACCAAATAAATAGCTACTGTTGTAGCACCATTCATTCATTTATTTATTCATCATCAACAATATGTTGGATTATTATATCTTCAATAGGTGCCAAGAGCTAAGTACTAAAAGTGCATTAGGACGCCCCTCTGACTTCTAATATCTCATATTCTATTGGGAGACTTAAGACTGGTCGAAAATAAATATTACAGTATGATGACTAACGTTGGAAAGATACGGTAAAGTTTCTTAGATGCATGAAATTGCCTTTTACAGCATTGTTTATTGGTATCCTTAATGATATGAGAGGTGTGGACATATTTATGTCACATAAAATAAAAAAAAATGATGTGTATAATAGGCTTACTAATCTGACAGAAAATGGCCCTGTTGGACCTGTCCAACCTCTTTTCCTTCAAGTCTAAACCCTTCTAGGAGGCCTGTGATCATGTGTTTGTCCAGAGTTCCATGTGTTATGTTTCTCCGATATGCTAAGATCCTTGTTGACAGTCACTGTGTCGCATGCCTCATTCCTGTTCCACATCTACTGTAGACTGCTATGTTTGTAGTAAGTGTTGAAGGATTGGTGGTTCATTTGACTTGCTTTCAGTTACTTCATTTTCAAATGAGTGACAATATTTCACCATTTTGTACTTTCCTTAGAACTTCATTGACTATCAGTTTACATTCTGGGATATTGGTGAAATCAATGCCATTTTAATTACATCTTATCATAATTGTGAAAAAAAAAAACAGATGAAGAAAATGTTTGAGAGATTATATAATCCAAAAGAGATTTTTTATAGTAAAAGTTGAAAAATCTGCTGCTTTTGATGGTCGGAAGCAGAATCTATACAGGACAAAATAAAATCCCTCTGTGTAAATTTCTGGATGATCTCTTAAGCCATTGTAGAGGGGAAAAAACCAAATATTTCTATACAACTAAGTATTAATTCAGGCTTTGGATACAATGAGCCTGTTTTGGAAATAGCTCTTTAGAGTTCTACCATTTTGAAGTTCATGAGCTAGCTATGAATTTGCCCTCCTTCAAACTTATGCATAAGAAACTGACCCTTATTTTTAAATTTCTCAAAAAGGTAGTCTTGGAAACAGCTTTTGAGATTGATTTCTTGGGATTCCCTCCCCCCCACTCCCGCGCTTTTCTCTTTTCATTTCAGAAACCTAAGTAGCGGAATTGTGCGTTGTTCTTTTCAGAGCAGTGGTGATTAGATTGCATATTTACTTTGATACACACACATATTGCTGTGCAGATTCCACTGTCCATTGTGACCCCCAAATGAAATGAGGAGGGGGCTATCTGGGGTTGGCTGAGATAAATTTATCTCAGCTTTCAAAACAGTGAGTGAGCATAGTATAATTCACTTGGACAACTGTGGAATGGAACTCTTGTTTGAGCGGCCGTTAGATATTTCATGGGAACTGACTGCACAGAAGAAGAACATATATGGTAAAGACGGTTTGGCAGTTGATAGAATTTGAAGTAGCATTTACATCATCAACTGAAATAAAATTAACTTTTTCCCAAGGTGATTCGTAGCCTGACTTCTATGACTGAGGGGTTGATCTCTTGGCAAGTCTTTTTGAAATAACACCACAGGCAGGGAAATTATATGCGTATATCAGGCTTTGCATTTGCTTTTAAGCCTTCTTTACAGGGTGTGTATAATCTTGTTCTGTACAACTGACAAACACCATAATTGTACTTTGTCATGAATTTAACTGTAGCTGTACTTGGTCATGAAAGACTTGCTCAGTTTCCAGAAACAATGGGCACCACAGAGAGAGGCTTTGCATCCACGTTTCTATTAATGTTGTTACTGCATTTGACTCTTTTATGAAGCCCTTTTGGTCACATCAACAGTTTGTTCTAAGCTATCTGTCTTAACTTCTGGCTTCGTCTGCAAAATCTATGTGGTTAGCATGAGACATATGCAGATAAATTGCCTAAGGTTGAGCTCTCTCAGACTTGGAACTAAATATGCTACAGTATGCTGATCTGATGGATGCAGCTTTTCAGCAATATTGATGTTTCTACAGTTGAATATAAATCTTTGGATGCCTTGGTTTGCATTTTCATATTCATGTTCAGTTCTTGACCACTAGTTTTCAAACAGCTTCATCTCTCAGAAAGCTCAGTTTGAAGTAGAAAGACAAAGAAAATTGTTCTTTCTCACCCACTGTTCTTCTGCCCACTCACAGCAAGAAGAATCATGAGTGTGAGTCTTTTGCCAGATGTAAATAGTGTCAACTCCCAATTCACAAACTGATTATGTTCCCATGGCTTATTGTAAAGTCACTTAGTGGTTTTGCAGTTGGAATCTGTTTTCTAGGAAGGGTAGATGAGCCTACTGAAACTTCTTTAACTCATACCATTCCAGCTGCATAGTTTTATTTGTGCCTTCAAACCTAGCCTTCCCCCATGTTTCCCTGTGGAAAAATGTCCTTGGTTCTGCTTTGGTATCTAGTGGAACATAAACATTTCATTGTTAACTTCAGCAGACAGCCACCCTATCTTTACGTGTGTATCCTGGCTAGTGTATCAGGCAGTGTTCTGAGATAGAAGCAATGGAGACTGGCTACATCTTTTAAGCAGAGAAATAATTTATTGAGAAGATATTGGGTAGTTTCTGGAATTCCTGGAAGTCAGAAAAAGGGCAGGAGCAAATAGAGACTATGCAGCCAGATTCATAGCCAAGGTCATTTGATATGATTAGTTCTATGCAGGATGGACTTTGTCACTGAACATTGGACCATGCTGTTCCCACTGCCCATACCACTGGGACCAGACACTGCTATCAACTCTTCAATTCAGCCTTTGC
Organism: Equus caballus; assembly: GCF_041296265.1. Taxonomy (NCBI): domain Eukaryota; kingdom Metazoa; phylum Chordata; class Mammalia; order Perissodactyla; family Equidae; genus Equus; species Equus caballus. The sequence continues at coordinate 92,492,994 of NC_091686.1, forward strand.
TGCCTCTGGGCACTGGATATTGTTGCCTTCACCCATGATAATCTTCACCTGCACCTGCTTCTTTGTTCAGCTCTAGATTCAGGGTTGGCCAAGGCTAAGTCATGTCCCCATGCCTTAGCTGCAAGGGAGCCTGGGAAGGTGAGTGTCCAGCCATTTTTGCATCTATATTGATAAGCATGGCTCTCATCAATACTCACATGATGAGGAATTCCCCAAATAGAGGAAGGAAGTTCAGGTGCTGGGTATTCTCCATCCTTCTCCTCTTTATAAGGGCAAATTTCACGATAAGCAGTCAGAGTGGGCTCTTGTGGAAGGGAAGTAGTCAACATGTTTATCCATCTGAAGCTACAGGTAACGACCTCTGTGATAACAAAGATGACTGATACTTCCTTTTGCCCTGGTGTCCAGGGAACCTTTCACCATATGTTAACTAAAGCTAGAGGTGTGACTTGACAATTTAGGCATATTTGATGTCTCACAGTGTGTTCTTTATTACCTTAAAATAAAATGCATTAAATTGAATTTTAAGAATTTGATTGGGGAGGGCAGATTAAGACTTATCTACTTCCTTACTTATAGTATAAGATGAAATTTCACAATATCAGTTTGTCTTATATGGTTGGACGTTTTTTATATTTTGTTGATCAGTTCCTGCCTTTTTAAAAATTTATCTTTTATTTGCAATAATACACATATATAGCTTACAAATTCCTGCCTGCTTATTTACGTTGTCATTTTCTACTTCTCAGAGGCAACTACTTTGAATTCAGTTAGCTCATCTGATGCTTACTTCCATATAGCTAATTAACATGTTTGTATTGATATTTCTTAATTTTTAAAAGAATTTTAGGCATTAAACATTGAATTCCTATTAAGGAAGATAAGGGGTTAGCTCTCTTTTATTCTCCCTCTCTTAAATACTTCCCTTCACTCTCCAAGATAGTTATATCTCAATTTGTTTTCACTGCAAATATTTTTCTCAGCTGAGCTGTGCAGTGTACTGTGATTTTATTTTCTTTTTTGTGCAGCATATTAAAAAATAGGGGTTTTTTTGGCTTCATATTCTATTTTATTTTAATTCTTCATTCCCAAATTCTCAAATAAGATCAAACAGAACGGCTTGTCTCTCAGTTCTTTTATACGTGTGACGTTTTTCCTGGAGTCTTCTGCTTGCCTGCTCCGTTCTGGACTGTGTACTCTTGGGGCCTTATGCATAGTTGTTGACCTGGAATTTTCCTTTGTATCATGTTGGGAATTCTTGATTGATCTGTTTACTGGATGGCATCTCTCCTGGTTTCATCTCTCTTTTTGGGAGGCACATTTCCCAGTTGCTTCTTGAGAAAGAGTGTGTATGATGTAATTTTTTTGAGATCTGGCATGTGTGAAAATACCATTTAGTTGCTCCTCACATAATGATTAATATAGAATTTAAAGTTGGAAATTATTTCCTCTGAGAGTTTTGGAGGCCTTGTTCCATTTTCTTCTGCTTCCAGTTTTGTTTATTGAATTGTTGGATGCTTTTCTGATTCTGGTTACTTTATATGTGACTTTTTTTTGGAGCGGGGGGAGCTTTTAGAGCCTTTTTAAAAATCCTATAAATGTTCTGAGATTTCGTCATAATGTGTCTTGGTGTGTAACTTTTTTCATTCATTGTGAAGATTTTTGCAGGGGGTGATGTAGGATAATTTTCTTCCCACTGTTTTCTGTATTCTCTCTTTTCTGGAACTCTTATTTGTCAGGTGCTGGAATTTTTGTATTTTTCCTCCAGCTTACTTATCGTTAAAAAAAATTCCTGATTTCTGTCCTTGTATCTTTTTGTTTTACTCTTGGGGAACATTTGCCTCTATTATCTTCTAATCTTTATGGGTTTTTTATTTCTATGATCATCATATTAATTTCTAGGAGCTCTTTCTTGTTCTTACAGTATTTCTGTTTTACAGCATCCTATTCTTTCTTGCTTTATGGATGCAATATCCTTTACCTCCTTGGAGTTATTAATAATATATATATGAAGTTCTGTCCTGCTCCCAGCATTGACTCTGTTTCCTCCTGAAGTTCCCGTCTGTCGTGTTAGACTCTTCATCGCGTGTCTGGTGATCGTTTGCTGTCCATTTTTATTTATGTGGAGGCACTGGACACTGGTTTGAAGCTGTCTGTGCATGAGCAAGTTGACAAGCTCTGTCTCTTGGCAACTGGTGGCCTTACTGTAGGCTGACTTCCTCTCTTTAGAAGTCCCCTTTCTCCCTGGTTTTGGTAATTGTAGATTTCTTTTCTTAGACTGGATAGTTTCTCCAGAAAAGTCTTCCAATATCCTACTTGGCCAGAGCTCTAGGAGCCCAGCAAGGGAAGGGGCTGTGGGTCTCTCCATTCAGAGTGTGCACTTTCATTCCATCCTTTCTTTCCGTATGGTGCCTCCTCCTGGTCACTATGCCTAGCGTCCCGGAGTCCAGCCATTCTAAGGTTTAACCTTTGCGAAGAGCAAACCTGAAGTGGAAAGAGAGACTGTTGACGAGCTTTGTGGATGAGGAAGGATCTGGAGGTTTACTTGCAACATCTTGCAAGCAGTCCTCCAGTTTTCAATGCCACCTCCACACTGCCCTCTCCATCCAGCTCCTGCTTTAGATGTATCTGTGGCTGAACTTGCACTTTCCTCAGGTGCTGTGCCCCATATTGGCTTCCTTCTTCCTGATAGTTAGGTCCGTTGGCATTTTAAGTTTTGTCTGTCCCTGCTTTGAAAATTCACTCATCATTGGCCCATCTACTTTCCATTTTCCAAAATTTTTTCCATGAAGTTTTTCTTCTTGCACTCGCTTTCTTCTTGTGAGTTTCTTTCTGCCTCTTGCGTACTGTTACTTAGTGGAGTTTTGGAGGGAATGGAGTTAAGCACAAGATTTTAATCTACCACACACAACTGAAAATCTCAATTAACTTTTGAGATTTGGTTTTTCAGTTTAGATACATGGTTGTCTGGTCCATTAAAGAAGAATTAATTTGGTATTCTAGGATGGATTCCATTTACTGTACTTCTCAGTTTCATTCAGAAATTGTTACTCTCACTGTCAAGATGAACTAGGTGTTACCCTTTCTTGATTTGAGTACCTAATAGGAAAAAGGGTCCATTATCTCTAAGGTATAAATTCCAAGTCTGACATCAAACCCAGTCACAAGAATAACATACGATTTCCAACATTACAAAGAAATGACTTCCATCCCTGGGGTTTTCCACGGCTGTGATTCCAGTTGGGTCAGTATTTCTTAGATTTCCTAGTAGTTTGACTTGAGTTGTGTCCAAGCTGGAAAAACATTCTTTTCTAAGAACCGTTCTATCCAGTGGTCCCAGTTGTATTCTGCGGGATACTGAGTTTCCATGAGGCATCTCTATAGATTCTGTAGAAGAATGTCGGGCCATGACATTCTTCTCCATTCCTAGGATAAAATCACTCGGAGTATCTCTTGCAAAATGTAGAAGGTTTTCTAATGTGCCAAAAACTTACATTATTGAACATGTAAATACCACAGCTGAATCAGGACCAAAAATGATCTCTCTTTCAACTTTTCCTTAAATTTTATTAGTACTCCAATTTTAACAGTAACAACTGGTTTTCTAAATAATGTGTAATATATTCCTAAGGTATATCAAAGATTACTGTACATTTGCGATGGGCCTTATTCAACCATTATAAAGCAAAGGGGAAGTCACTTCAGATTTTCGAAGTTTTGTGTCCTGCAGGGTTTGAACGAATGTGGGGGAATCTGATCAGATTCCCAATCTAGATTTTACACAATCTTTTTTTAAAAAAACGATGTTTCCCTTCACATGGTAGAATTAAGATTTTTCTGCTTTCAGAGGCCTCATGTTTTTTGTTGATAAATCAAAATTGAGAGTATGGAGAGGTTCTGAGAGGAAGCGTTTCTATTTGAGGGTTCCTGTTTTCATCGTGATAGGTGAAGAGCGCTGGGATCTGTTTTGTGCTAAAGCTTATTAGAAGTGTCGCTGCCTCTGAGCAACAAGCAGGAAGTACTTCTGTCCTTAAAACCAAAAATAGATGCTCTTTCTCATTATCGTAACTCAAAAGGTAATCTTTTTTAATGAGATGGGCGCATCCCTTGTGGTTTTCACAGATTTAATGATCAGCTTATTTAATGCAGAGCTAGGAGAAAAATAGCTCTGGTAATAAAGATAATGGAAATTTTACTGAAAGCTAAAATAACAGTAACTTTTTTCTTTTTCTTTCTGCAAATCTTTTCACCTCTTTTGTTATTTTTGGTGCTCCTTAAAGGGATTCACCTGTGTTATTTTAACGTGTTGGTACATTTCCACATTTCTCACTGTATTTTCACTTCAACAGATCATCACAAGGGGAGAAAAAATTATTTGTAAGATTTAGATGTGTCAGGATTTAGGTATACCATGTATAGTCTAATTTGCTTTAGACAACTCTGCAAAGTGTTGTGTGTTAATGTGTTGGCAGTTGGAAGAAGAAAAATTGCTTCTTTGCTGATTTTGGAAAGTTCTACCTGTGTTTTGGAAAGTGGAGCAAGGGAAAATAAAGAGGAGAAAGTAGAAGTAATTTAAGGGGAATAAGGTCAAGTACATGAAAGTGCCTTGTAAACTGTTAAGTAACAAAGATGTTTACTATTTTTACAAGAGTTTCACTTAAAGTGAGAAAAAGAACCCACAAAGATTCAGTAAAGAAAAATAGGAAAAAGAGAAAAGGAAGAACTTGGATAGGAAAAAGTTATGGAAGGAACAAAGTAGAAATATCATAAAGGGGGCGTTTTACCTGCTAGTTTCTTTATCTGAAAATGCAGTAGTACCGCTTGTGTTTCCTATTTAAGCAGTTAAATTAAAAACATTTGATTTATTAACCAAAGGGAAAGTTCTGTTGAAAATAATTTGGGAAAAGAATCTTATATGAGGTGATGAGGGTTGGATGGAAACTGTTAGGGCGGACGACTTTCTCAGCTCTGAATAAAGATCTCTGTGTCATAGGAGGTTATGTACCATGCTTCCAGTTAATTCAGGTTTAATTGACATTTGTTGATGTCGTCTGAGCCTTTCATTTTGTTCTCATTCATACCTTTGCAAGGTGAGTATCCTTAACTCATTTTACGGATCAGGCAAAGAAGGCTAATTGACTTGCCCACAGCCACTTACTTAGCCAGTGGCAGAGCCCTGCCTTCTCCACGTTTTTGCGTTTATTCCCACATTTCCACAGATACTTCACATCAGAGCAATTGATTCTGTGTTTCTGGATATTTAGCCTGTTGGATTTCTCTAAAAGAAGTCCTTGTGAAGTAACAGTGGTCCTTTACAGCTGACACCCCCAGGGCATGATTTAGGCTTGGTTGTATTTGAACTGAATGACTTCAAATGAATCCTACTTAAGGAATACTATGTGACTTCTCTAAGAACCAAGGAATAAACAAAAAAGACTTCTCACTTGCTTAAGTATGGATTCAGAGTCCGTGTACTGGGCCCTTCAGACCTTATCGGGAGCTTGGTATTTTAAGTTCAGTTCTCTTGCACTTTTTAATTTTATTTGGTTTCCAAAATCATAGCTGACTTGAAGAAGGGAAAGGTTGGTGCTCTGACAGCGAGACTCAACTCTTGAGGGTAAGGGAGAGGAGATAACCAAACTATGAAAGACAGACAAAATATTTCCCAAAGCGTAGCAATCAGTGGCCTTTTTGTGGAGGAGCAAAGAGCGCTCTGTGCCTTGGAAGGTTGTCTTGCCGCTGGCTTTTATAGGTGGGTTTAGTCCGGTTACCAGCAGCACACACATAAAGCCAATCTTGTACTCTCCCTCTATTCCATCGATTTATCTTCTACTCAGATCTTGATTCTTCTTGGCTCTATACTTGGATCTGTAACTCCGGATTTCACCTTTGGCTCTCCAAAGTCCATGTGTATCTGTGCTTCCCTTGGTGTTTGAACTTCAGCAATCTTTTCCTTTTGATTCTCAGTGTTCTGTTTCTTTGGTAGGAACTCCGCACCTAGCTCTTGTCATGGTGGTATAAACTCAGCTTCAGCCTAGCATCTACTGGGCCAGCTCCTTTTTCTCAGAGTAAGTGTTTTCATGTTCCAACAGAGCAAGGTAATTGATAGTCATATTGATGATCCTGTGTCATGAAACAAAGATTAATCATATTCTGGATTGGAAGGCTACTTTTTAGAAAAAAAAATTAATCCAGTATGGTTGAAATTAAACCCATTTTACTACTTAGATGGGTAGTCCTTCAACTATTAGGAAAATCTTGATCATTCTCAATATCTTACTCCTTAAGTTTTCTAAAAAGCAAAAATTATACAGTATTTAACTGCAGAGTGATGCAGAGAATTATAATTTAATGAGTTATAGAATATATTATTTTTGAAGAGCATAACCCACTTTTTTAGTAGCTTTCACCAGCTTTCATATCCAAAGAAATGTTGCATTAAACAAAGCCTTTTTTTCTTTTTAACGTTTTGTTTACACATTTGTATTTTAGGTCAATAGCAGCAAATACTTAAGTAGAGATATTGTGATATCATAAAATAGTTGGAAAGGGATATAGTAGAACAAGTAGTTGTTGACATGAAATGTTTGTTTTGGAGAGAATTCTTGGCATTTTGGCCCTACATCAGCATGATAAGAATTTGTAGGAGAGGAGGGAAGCGTTAATGTATTTGTTGAGGCTTAATGTCCTTGTAGAGCATTTATGTTAGTGAATATATTATGGTAGTACCATAAATATAGTAATTAAAAAGTTGCACACTAAATGCTTTGTGGACTGGCATAAATATTCCTTTCCTCCCCTTGATGGCTTGCATTCAAGTGAATAGTGTATTGTTCATCTTGGTCTCTGAGCATTCTTAATCGAGAATGGAAAGAAGGATGGCATTCTCAAAGATTTGTTTCCTTCTTGAGATATTGCTAATCAGATGGGCAGAAATAGATTTGATGTATTCAGGACTGAGTTATTTTTTAACAGTTCAGAAAAATGTCACATAGTACATACTGCTACTACTACTACAAACAACCGCCACCACCCACTATTCCTCGCTTTTGGAAACTTTATCATTAAAGTCGTTTCCAGACAATACCAGTGTGCTGCTGTGTAACGTGTAAAATGTGTTCAATATGATCAGTGATACCTCAGAACTTATGTGTTATAAAAGAAGTGAAATGATGAGTAGTATAAATGTATATTAGGACAAAAACATAAACCTATAACTGAGTGAATTTTCAGACTTTCAAGGAAGTGAGACTTGATTATCTCATTACTATCTACTGCACCAATGGGGTGAACCTGAGCAGGTTGCTGTGTGAATGAGCATCTGGGAGGAGAGGCGCCATGCTGTTAGAGTAATGATGTCCTGTCCTTCACACAGAAGGATAACAAAGAAGGCAGACAGCTGTAAAGTGGGCAATTTCTATTTCTTTGTATGCTCAAAATGTTCGCACCTACCTATTTTCCCATTTAAGAGACATCCTGATTTTCATACTTTCATTAGTTCTGAATCCTCTTACTTAACATGCAATATTTATTTATGAGTTCATAAAGATTTTCTTCTGGGAAGAGGAAAGTAAATGAAGTTGAATGCGCATTGCAGCTTGGCTTTGAGTCAATTAGGGTGGGAAAGGAAGGAATAGAAAGACTATTTCTGTTCTCACTGTTTAATTGGCCTCCTTACCTCTTAGTTGTGAGAACTCTTCACGTATGTTTCTGTTTATTGATTTATTCCATATTTATTGACTGCTTGCTGTATGTCCTATACCCTGGGGATACAAAGATGAATGGCCCATTTAGTAGGTGTCAGATGACTTTGGAACCATCTCAATCCTGGCTGACTTCAATGATGATAACATGTTTATTTAGAATTCTAAAATTCTGTCATCTTCCAAAGATGGCCTCGAGATGTTCACATTAACAGAATAGGTAAACTGTGGAGCAGCCTCAGAGTTTTCGAAATCACATAGGCTGCCTGGAGAACATAAAATCTACTTTTTCAAGGTATTTTCCATTGCATTAAATTTTTTCTAATAAACTTTGCTACTTTTGGCATTATTGGAGTGCTTTTCCAAGAACGAGGTCACTCCACCCACTTCCAAATTTGCCAAAACCTGAGGTGGAAGAGTGGGCAGGAGGTTGAAGTGAGGTGACATCGCTGCTGTCTTAAAAGGCATTACACTAAGAAATCTCAGGAGCAGGTGCCCCTGCCAACTCCGCTCTCCCCTTCTTCTTGCCTTTACTTTCAAATGTGTGACTCTATTTTCATTAAGTTAGTCGTGCTAGGAGGGATCTTTGAATTGAAGCATCTTAAGAAGGCTTGTAAGATGGTGCGTAGTGGGTTCACTTGATGAAACTGTATGTAAGCCTTTGGAAAGGTTGGCATCCAAAACCTAAGATCATTTGAAGAAGAACGTTCTGAATCTTTTGCTTATATAGTATTTTTTGATATTATTAAGTTCTACTATAGGTGTGCTTCCCTCACAGATGCCCCTTTCCACCTTGATACGTACTGGCATATATGTTTATTTACCTTAAAACAGGGTTGGGCTACGTCAGTTTTGGAGAGCTGCATGCCATAAGCCAAGATTTTAAGATCTATATCCTCAAACCATTTACACGTTACCTCGTTCTCAGCAAAGAGCCTTGCCAACTGTTTTATCTACAATATTGATGTCATTTTGCCTCCAAGATCCCAATGCTATTAGGTGCAGACTTACTATAACCAGATTTGTCTTTATTCCTATAATTCTAATATTATTCTAAAACCAGAGGGTTGTAGATTCCCCTTCCTTTTCAAGGTCAGCCCCTTCATCTGTACTCCTGACCCTTTTCCCCCACTCCTTTGGAATCTTATCCCCTCCCTACCTCTTCCTTCTCGTACTCTCAAGCTTTCTCTGCGGATTCCTTCACTTTATTGCTGATTCCTTCAACTGTCCATTCTCCTTCCTCTTCTCTTCCACTTCCTCTGTTATCTCTGCCTCCCCCACTTCACTGAAACCACCCTCCATCGGGGTGGCCAGTGACTGCTTGAGTGTCAAATCTAAAGGTATATTTTCCATTTCTTATCCTTATTCATCTCATTGTATCCCATGGTACCTCTCTGCCTTTCTTCCTTGGTCTTTTTCAAAAGATCTTTTTCCTCTGCCGATTCTATCGTTGTTCATGTTCTCCGGGGTTCTGCTTTTAGTACTAATCCTCTAGTCTTCACTCTCTGCCCGTGTTCCTTCAGTGATGTCACCCACTAACCTAGTTTCTGCAGCTCGCTATGTCATAATCACTTGTAGGTCTTTATGCTTTGCTCAGGTTTCTTCCCCAAGCTTCACACTCAAGTCTATCTGGGTATCCCTACCCAAATCTTCTGTACCTCACTTTCCAGTGCCTCAAAGTAAACCCCTTGTCTTCCTTTTAAACTTATTCATTCTCCTGTATTCTCCACATCAGTTGTCACTCCCGTCCACCCACATGTTCTTAATCACCAAGTTGTTCTCTTAGTGTCTGGATGTTTCCCAAGTACTAATTCTTCTCTCCTTTCCCCTTCCCCACCTACTTCCACTGCCCTAATCCCCACCCTCCCTCTCCTACCTAACACAGACTGGCCTAACTGGTCTCCCTGCCTCCACTCTGCCCTGTTTGAATCTATCCAGAGAGAGTAATGCATCTCAAACCCAGCTCTGACCCAGGACAAGTCAGAGTACCTGAATATGTGCACACGGTTACGATCCGGCTCCAGGCTTCTTTCCTGGCCTCACCCTAGATGAATTACAACATACAGTTTTTTACCTCTGCCTTTTCCATTGTCTTTTCCCCCATTCCCAACTTGGCTAACTCCTATCCAGCCTGAGGACATGCCAGGCATCCCTTTTACTTGGCTGCCTTCCCTGACCTCTCCATTTCTGGGCTGGGTGCCCCTGCTGGACACAAATCTCAGTATTTGCACTCCACTGCCCTTGGGGTCTGTTGTGTGTGTGTCTCTGGCCCCACTAGACTTCACTCTCATTAAAGGCGGAAACAGTGTCTTATTCATCTTTGCAGTTCTAGTGCCTAGCACAGTGCTTAGCATATAGGAGGTGTTCAATGTGTGTTTTTTAAATGAAGAATTTAATAACGACAAATCAGTTTGATGTCTACAAAACTGGGCAAAAGTGACCTGTGCACAGTAGTTCCCTTTAGGAAGAGATGTGAAGGGGGGCTTCTGAGGTGCAGATAATGTTCTGGGTTTTGATCTGATGTGTTCAGTTTAGGAAAATTTATTGAACTGTCTACTTGTGGTATGTGTACTTTTCTATATTTATGTTGTACCTCAGTGAAAAGTTTTTTTAAAAAAATTGATTTGTCATCTTATCTACCCACAGAAAATTTCTTTTTTTTTTTCCCAAGCTTTTAGAGTTTTTACAGGATATTAGTTCAGATGTCACAACAAAGATCCAGGCTGACGCTATTCCTTGATGTTAAGGAAGAGGGAGATGAAAAAGCATCCGCGAAGAATGGGTGGGATTGTCCAGACTTCTAAAGAGGGCCAGTGAGGCCAGCCCTGATGGATAGACTTGCAGTGACCTGTGCTCTTGTCACACTTATTACAGGGGCCGCATGCTAATCGTCAGCGAGCTCTGTGCCTGCTCGTAGTGTCAGGGAGATCTCATCTTGGATGGGACTATGAATAATTCATAAATGTAGTTATCTGGAAATTTGTGGTCATCATTAGCATTTTAATGAAAAAAAATGCAGTCATTATCCTAAATCTCTGTTTTGTTTCTACTTTTTCTTTGGTCTCCCCCAACCCACGCAGCTAACCATCTCAGTCTTTCCTGAGTTCTTGGAGACTGCGAGGCCCCTGCTAATGTGCTGGCTGGTCACTATGGGCAGACGGTACCCAGAGGTTCAGTGTCATCCAGGCAGCTCATGTACGTATGGAATTGGTCTCTCCCATTTTTTTCTTTGATTTTCATTGTAGAATATTGCAGGGTACCCAACTGGTGAGAGTTTATAAGATTTAAATGAGAGTGTTTAGAAATGCAGGAGAATGGATCACCCTAGGGCAAGTTTTTAATATTGAATGATGAGAAATGTTATCTAAATTAGGATTTTTATAATCCATTGGCCCTATAAGACCGGAAGTATGTTCAGCCATCTCCCTTTTCTATTTTATGCATCCATTCATATGTAGGTTTTTTAAGCTTTCCTTTTTCATCAGAATATATAACATTTGAAGCAATAGCAATGCCATAAATTAAAAACGTTTCTCACTGATTGTCTTAATTCTTTGAATAAAAAAATTCATGGACCCAGAAGGAAAGGTCCTTTGGGTATGTCATTACTGAAAATGTGTTAGGGAGAGAGTCCCTGATTCTTTTTCCAATCATGGTCTTTTGGGAATGGCTATAATTGCAGCCTTTTCCCATGTCTCTACCCCTGATCAATTTAGGAGAAAAATGATTGTTGCCCGTTTAATGATATCTCTCATTTCTGTAAAGGAGAGTTTGTCTCAAACTTATTTTTTGCTCCCTTTAGTCTTTCAGCCTCAGGCCAGCTGTTTAGATATTTATTTGTTTCATTACTTCCCTTTGGACCTCTGGAATTTTGGCTTCAAATCAGGGGTGTGTTTGGGGTAATTCCCCAGAGTGCCTTTGCTCCCATATACTTTCCATAGTGATGTTTATTCATATTCACCTTTAAGGCCCATTTCTTTCTACGTTCCAGTTTGTTCTTCATAGAAAAGTTAAAACCACTCTCAAGCCCTCATCTAGACAATTGCTTCTAAAATAAGCCAGATCCTTGGAAACAGCAGCAGAAAGGAGAGCTGACAACAGTGGGGATTCAGACCAACTGCCAGCGTTAAAGCCGACAGGGGACGGATCAACAGCTTTTACACATACACTTTAGTATCCTCCAAGGCCGTTGCTACATTATTCTAAAATCAGCAATTTTCGTAGTGAACATCTTCAGAAGAATTTTCCCCTTGTATTATCGTAAAACAGAGGTTGGCAAACTATGGTCTCTGGGCCAAATCCAGCCCATGCCTCTTTTGTAGGAGCTAACAATGGTTTTTCATATTTTTAAATGGTTATAGAAATACCCACATAATCTCTATTTTACCTCTTGGCCCTCAGAGCCTTGAGAATCTACCATGTGGCCTGTTAAGAAAAAAATTGCTTATCTCTGCTGTAGGAGAAAGTTGGAGGGCGTGTACTATGATTGAACCGTATGAAATGGTTAATATTTAACCATTTTTGACTTGCAAAAATGCTAATTTTGTATGGTTGAATCTAATATATTTTGAGGAAATTCTTATGTCAAAATGGTTAAAATTTTAGTTTGGGTTGTTGGAGTGGAAGAAGTAGGTTTACTTGGAAAATTCACAAATGTGGACCTGCTCATTTTTCACCATCTTGGTGAATGATTCATCATACCTGTCCTCTCCAGAGCTTCCTACAGGGCTCTGAGCTGCTAAGTCCTGTGGTGTCAGATAGTCGAAAGGAAGCGCGTCTTTTTCACTTGGCTTGTTTCTTACCAGGGCTCTTGAGGAGAAAACTGTCTTCTTGTCTTCACTTTCCTGGGTGCCGGGAACGTGCTAGCCATCCCCAGAGGCCTCTGCTGAGCCTGTCACTTGTGCTTTTTTTCTGGTAGGAAGGAGGGTGAGTGGCTGTCTTTTCCAGTGGTCACACTTGATGGTCCCTTGACCTGCAGCATGTCTGCATAACACCTTCTTTGACCCGTCCTTTCCAGGAACTAGAATGTGGTTCTCACCCTTTTGTGCTCTCCATCTCTTTTTTTCAGTATCGTTGATCCCTTGGTCCAACTCATTAAAACTATCATTTATTTTACGTGGTTTGTTTTCCATTGTCCCCGCTCCCCCTTGTCCCTCCCTTCTCCTGATTATTAAATAGATTTGTTTGTTGAAACCTCCAGCTCACATTCTTTAGTGGTAGGAAGTATTAACCTCAGCTGCTCTGTCTCCTGTCACCTGAGGCAAGAAATCTAAGATGACTTGGAGCCTCCGGCCTGACCCAGGTCTGAACGGGGCCGTGCTGTTCCCTGGAGAAGGGGAACTATTTCAGGGGAAAAGAATTCTCTGGAGTTTATAATTTGTCATTAAGTGTGGTCAGAACGATTAGTGAAGGGTTGGTAATACATACTGCGCTGTTCTGAATTGTTTTTGAGGTTCACATGGCAAATTGGCATTTTAGATTTCCTTTCTTTCTGTTTTGGGATTACTGTTTTTGCCTTTCAAGGCTATCTGCTTTTAGGACGGGATGCTATTTGGTGGTATGTGGAATGGCATCCATTGAGCACCAAAATAAGTTAATAGCTAGAGCTGACCTCTCTTGACTTTTCCTACAAATATTTGTGCTTGTGTTAGGACTGGAGTTTTAAAATTATCCTAGGAGTTGCTCGTAAGATTGCATCCTTATTTATTCGTGTTTTCACCCCTCCGTTCCTTTGCATGACTGTAGCCGCTGCTCTACCTCCAGCCATCAGGATCCGGACTGATGCAGTAGTCTCCTGACCTCTGGCCTGCAGTCTGTCTCCCTGCAGATCTGGCTTGTGCATAGCGGCCAAGTTAATCTAACAGAGGAAGCATAGCTCCAGTCACGTCACTTCCCTGTGGAGAATGCTTAGTGCCTCCCCACCAGTCTAGAAGGTCACCCTGACCTTTGAGTCGTCTGTATTTTCTTTCATTCCTCCTTATTTTAATACCCATTACTCATGGTAAATAATTGTTACTGTCGTCGTTAGCAGTATTATTACTCCTCAGTAGATACCTCATGCTAGTCTAAGTGGGCTGCTCCTGCGAAGATCCACCCCTTGCCTTTGGTCCCTGTGCCTTGTTCCTGCCCTTCCCTCTCTGGAATGTGGATCCACCTTTTGACAATCTGCTAAGACCCTGCCCTCTGCCCCAGGAAGCTTCCCTTCCCTGCTGTCCCAGCTGGAAGCATGTGCTCCTGTAGCTCTGACATCTCCCTCCTGAAGCTTGTGTCCCAAATCACTCTCTATATTTTGGCATGTGTGTATACTTGGTCTGAACTTCCACACTAAACTCTCTTTCTTTTCCCTCCTCTCCTCTGTCTGAGGACAGTGCTTTATGTATAGTAGATGCTCAAATATTTGCAGGATCATCTTGGCTTAGGGATGGGACTGGATGATAACTGTCCTCAGGAAGCCCCTGTAAAGCGTTTGCAGAAGCACTTGGCGGAGCCTGTGCAGACCAAGGCCACGGGGGCGTAATCAGGGCCTCCAGGGCAGCCGGTGTGCGGCTCCCCCGCCCCTGGTTCCCCTCCCGCCTTTCCTTCCTTCTCACTCCGGGGTGGGCGCTGTTTCCTTCCTTTCTGCACTTGAGAAATTGCCATTTAAAAAGTTTAAACATATGATTATTTCTTTTGGCCTTCCCTCCCTGACTTCCCTGCTTTCTCTGATGGGAGGCCTTGGTTTTGTTTGTGGTTCTACTCCGTGCCACAGACTGTGTCTTGAATTTACCAGAGGTTTTTCCCTTCAAACTGGATAAAGTTTGAAAGGTTCAACTTTATTATCCCCATTTCACAGAGGAGAAAACAGAGGCTTGAAACAACAGAGTAACTTGTCGGAGCAGAGTTGCGGTTTGAGCCCTGGTTTGTCTGCCCCCCACGCATGTGTTCTTTTCTCCCACCAGGCTGTCCAGTGATCTGGTGAGCACTCACTAGGTGATGTTCACTCGCCTCTTCTCCCCACCAGGGCTCTTGGTAATATGGGTCTTAAAGGCCTAAAAGATTAGCATCAAAGGATGCTACCATCTGTCTCCATCTCTTCTCTTATCCAACTAAACCCGGTCACCACCAGTAACGTGAAGGCCCCAGGAGAACACTTCATGTAGAAAGAGAAATAATAATAAATGCAGTAATAGTAATCATACTTTAAAAGTCATACAAGTAATACATGTTTAATATAGAAAATTTTAAAAATAAAGAGAAAATAAGTTCTCACAATCCTACACACCAAGAGATAATCGCTTTTAACATTTTGTTGAATACTTTTCTATACTTTAAATATTCTCTTAATATGTTTATTTATTTTGTTTATTCACAAAAATAGGGTGATGTTTTTACATGGTGTTTGCTCTACATAGTGTCATAAATATCTTTCTAGACCAATGCATTTACTTTCAGAGTAACTCAAAGCAGCTGTGGCTTGTGGCAGACTTATTTATGTGATGTTGCAGAGGAGGCAGTAAAAGCAACTGAATGCAGAGAGGCGGATTCACCTTGATAAAAGGAGGAACTTTTATCATGGTTAAAAAAAGTGCTAGTCAGGGGCTGGCCAGGTGGCATAGCGGTTAAGTTTGTATGCTCCACTTCAGTGGCCTGGGGTTTGCAGGTTTGGATCCAGGGCGTGCACCTACACACCACTCATCAAGCCATGCTGTGGCAGCATCCCACATACAAAATGGAGGAAGATTGGCACAGATGTTAGCTCAGGGCCAGTCTTCCTCACCAAAAAAAAAAAAAGAAAAGAAAAGAAAAGAAAGAGAAATAAGCTAGTCAGGATTCATTAAATTGATTTTCACCATCTGTTAATGGGTCTCGACTCTCAGTTTGGAAAGCAGTGGCCCAGAGATCACACAATACTGGTGGACATGCTTAGGCAGAATCAGAGGTTTCTGATTAGGCGGGAGTTTGAATTCAGCCACGGTTTGAGGAAACATTTGGAATTTTAGTTAAAACCAGGAGCATGAGTGCTCAAGATCATTAACAGCCAAGTGGGTCTCACCGCCCAGAACAGCCTGGATGTGACGTGGTATCCCAAGAGAGGGGCTTTCTGCTCTGGTTTTAATTGGTTTTCCTGCTGTGGAAGGAAGTCCTGCAGGATTGTCCAGATGTGGGTGATCACAGCAGAGGAGCCCCTCGCAGTTTTATTAATAAGACTTCCTGAATGCAGGGTGGATGTGAACTTGAGAAAGGTTAAAGGCAACAGTATTTTAAAAATAATGTTGATTAGATGATTCTTCTGTCCAATTAAAAAAAAATCCATTTATTTTAGAAAATGTGTAAATTCCAAAAAGCACAAAGAAAAAAAACCCCATCCTTAACGTTTTTCATGTCCTTATAGTCTTTGTATCTGTGTACCTGTATGCATCTGTCCCTTTATATTAAGCACTATTGTGATCATACTGTGCATCGTATTTTATGACCTGATTTTTGTCACTTAATTCATCGTGGACATTTCTTGTATTTATTAAATCATCTTCTAGTATGTGATTTTTAACAATCTTGTACTTTATTACATTGCATGGATTTATCATAATTAACAGTCACCCATTGTTGAACATTTAGGGTAATTCCAGTCTTTTGCTGTCCTTCTAGATTAATCATTGCTTATAATTCTTTTTTTTCCTTCTTAAAAAATGTCGAGAAGTGAAATTGCTAAATTAAAGGGTTGCTTGCACATTTTAAAGACATTGCTATGCACGTCCCAATTGCCCTCTGGAGAAGTTTTATCCATTTCCATTCCATCATCCTTGTGTAAGGACTGCCTATCCCATTTCCTGCTACTGTGGAGCTGGAAGGAGAGAAAAAACCACTTTCCAGCATGATAGGGGAAATATGCTACCTTCGTTATTGTAGTTTGTATTTCCTTACTTTTTCCTAGTATTGAGGCTTAACAACTTTTTTTTTTTTTTAAAGATTGTGTTTTTTCCTTTTTCTCCCCAAAGCCCCCTGGTACATAGTTGTATATTCTTCATTGTGGGTCCTTCTAGTTGTGGCATGTGGGACGCTGCCTCAGCGTGGTTTGATGAGCAGTGCCATGTCTGCGCCCAGGATTCGAACCAACGAAACACTGGGCCGCCTGCAACTGGAGCGCACAAACTTAACCACTCGGCCACGGGACCAGCCCCATTAACAACTTTTTTTATCTGTTCAGTGGCCAAAAATCAGGCACGTAAAATATGTGTGATGAAAATGTGAAAAAAGTCATCTGACTTGTGTTGATAATGTATTTTTATTGTATGTACTTTGTATTGGCCTTTAAGCTAAAAGTCTGATTCTTTAAAGAGGCAAGCTGCCAGGTTTTTCATGTGACAATAGCTTGAGGAGTTTAATTAAAGTATGAGACAGAGCCCTTGGGCCTAGAACTCTGGGTTGAAAAGTGGGCAGCCTGTGATTGTGGGAGGGTCCCTGGACCGGGAGACAGGAGGCCTGGGTTCCAGCTCTGGCCCTGCCAACCTGGGCTGAGGGCCTTGGACAAGTAATGAGAACCAACCAAGTCTTACTTCTGATATCTGTAAATTGAGAGTTGAACGGGATGATATTTAGGCAACCTCTAGTTTAAAAATTCTACTATATTTGCATTCTGGAGCAAGAACTCCAAGTGAGGCTTGGCTCCAGGGAGAACCAAGCCAAAGGCATAGCAAGTATATCCAAGACGTACAACTCAGAAAATTAGTAGATGGTAAAGTAGTGTTTAACCTTAGATTTCAGCTGCTTAAAATATCTCCAAATAGGCCACGACAAAGAGCGTTTAAAGGGGAGTCAGCATAGCCGAGTAAATAAAGGCAATCCACTTTAGTACATAACTGGAGTGACCAAAATACAAGTGCGTTTACGTGATAGGGTTTTGGTTTCTCTAGTTAGCTTAGACAGGTGTGTTAGCACCCATTTCCTGGTGTAATTGTGTAAGTGCTTCTGATAGGAAAAGTTCTGAGTAACCATTATGAATGTAATTAAGTACAGGGCCTAACGCATTGTAAGTGCTCAATAAATATGTATTGAATAAATGAACAAATAAGTACTTACCTGAAAACTTAATGCCACATTGATAGAGAGGGGTAATTCTTTGAGCATTACTTAGGAATAAATGTAACAAAGAAGAGCAAGAGGCCCTAAAATTCCAAGACATGGTTTTATTAACAAATCTCCAACTCCTATTGGAGCAAATCCTGCTTGTTAGCTCAGTCATTACGATCTCCACCCAAACTATGTTTCAATTCATGAATTCGCTCTTTGACTGTTTCTAATCTATTATTGAACTTGCCCATTGAGGATGTTTTTTCCTACCCTGAATGAGATATAATTCACATACTATAAAATTCACCTCTTAAAGTGTAAAATTCAATGGTGTTTAGTATATTCACAAAGTTGTATAAGCATCACCACTATCTAATTCCAGAACATTTTCATCACCTCGAAAAGAAACCCTGTTGTATGATCATTAGCTTTCACTCCATGTTCTCTCCCTAGGAAACCCCAAATTTACCTTCTGTCTCTATGGATTTGCCTATTCTGGACATTTCTTGTAAATGGAGTCCTGTAATACTTGACCTTTTGTCATACAAGGTTTTCAAGGTTCATCCATGTTGTAGTATGTATCAGTACTTCATTCTTTTTCATTGCTGAATAATATTCTGTTGTATAAATACACCACATTTGGTTTATCCATTTATTAATTTAGGTACATTTGAGTTGTTTCCACTTTTTACTGTTCTGAATAATGTTGCTATGAACATTCCTGTACAAGTTTTTGAGTGGACAAATGTTTTCATTTCTCTTGGCTATATATGTGGGAATAGAATTTTGGGTCATATCTGTCTATCTGTAGCTTTTTGAGGAGCTGCCAAAGTGTTTTACAAAGTAGCTGGATTCTTAGAATCCCACTAGTAATGTATGAGGGTTCCAATTTCTCTGCATCCTTGCCAATCTTTTTATTGTCTGTCTTTTTGGTTACAGCCATCCTAGTGGATGTGAAGTGGTGTCTCATTGTGGGATTGATTTGCATTTCCCTGATGGCTACTGATGTTGAGCATCTTTTCATATGCTTATTGGCCATTTGTATATCTTTGGAGAAGTATCTATTCAAATCCTTTGTTCATTTTTAAATTGGGTTATTGTCTTTTTTATTGAATTATACGAATTCTTTATATATTCTGACTATTAGACCCTTATCAGATACATGATTTATAAAATTTTTCTCCCATTCTGTGGATTTTATTTTTACTTTTTTTTTTTCTGCTATATCTCCCCAAACCCCCTCCCCCCCTCCACACACACAGTTGTATATCTTAGATGCAGGTCCTTCTAGTTGTGGGATGTGGGACGCCGAGTCAGCGTGGCCTGATGAGGGGTGCCGTGTCCGCACCCAGGATCCGAACCCTGGGCCACCGCAGCGGAGTGCGCAAACTTAACCACTCGGCCATGGGGCTGGCCCCTATTTTTACTTTCTTGACAGTGTCCTTTGAAGCACAAAAGTTTTTATTTTGAAGAAGTGCAGTTTATCTGTTTTTTCTTTTGTTGCTTCTACTTTTGGTGTCATATGTAAGAAACCATGGCCTCACCCAAGATGTTGAAGACTTAATGCGTGTTTTTTTCCTGAGAATTTTATGGTCGCGCTTATATTTAGATGTCTGATTCATTTAAGTTAACTTGTATATGGTCTGAAGGAGTGGTCCAACTTAATTCTCTTGCATGTGCCTGTCCAGTTGTCCCAGCACTGTTTGTTGAAAGACTGTTTTTTCCCTTTTTAGCATAAGCTTTTCAATTTCTAGATAGAAGCCAAATAGATTTAAGTTTTCCAAATCCATGTATATGGACATCTTTCCAGTTATTTAACTCCATTTATTTATTAAAAATCTTTCCATTTTTCCATGAATTTCTTTCAGTATTTTGTAGTTTTCAGTGTACAAGTCTTATACTTTTTTGTTAAATTTATTCCTATGTATTTTATTCTTTTTGATGCTATTAAATGTGGGATTGTTTCCTTAATTCCATTTTCAGATTGTTCTTTGCTGGTGTATGGAAATACAGTTGGGGTGTGTGTGTGTTGGGGGGGGTGAGTGTGTGTCTAGTATGTATATAGTTTTCTTTTCAACTTTCTTCACTTTTGGAATTTCTGATAGATTTTTTTTTTTTCAAATTCACCTGCTGTCTTTTAATACTATGCCATTTTTGCTTTTTCAGTTGTTTAAATATATTTTTAAATTCTCTTTCAGACTGTTCTATTTTTAGCTCTTGGAGGCAGATTTTGCCATTTGCCTTGGCTATCTCTTATGGTGGTTTTTTCCCTTGTTTATCTTAAACTTTGACTGTGAGGGCCTCTTCAGTGCAAGTTGTTTGCCATGGGAGTCCCATGTGACCAGGACTATGGAAACTCGAGGCAGTTTCTCATTTGTCTCAGTCATTACCCCATGGGTTTCATTGCTTCTGGACAGTTTTATTTTCTTGGCCTGGAGACCTGATGCCATGTGGATGTTTTGTATTTGGATACCATACCTCTGTGTAGGATCACTCTTGGAATTTTTATTTCGTATTGGTGAAGTTTTTAAAAATTTATTTTTATTTTTTTATCCAATCCCCAAATAAAAGCTTCCTTGGAAAGCTTGGGGGATGGGAGGGGTGAATATAGTCTACACCTTGTTTTACGGAGAGGGCAGGCCTTTGTGACTGCTGGCATGAAGCGAATAGCTCAGCTCTAGCTGGCCAGTTTCATGGTCTATACCCCTGTTTCTTCTCCTTGGGTCATCATAAGCTCTTAGCCACTAGACATTAAGGCTGTATCCTGTTCTAAGAGCCTTCTAAGTCTTCAAAGCTTCAACTTTCTCCGCTGACCTGGAGTTCCAGCTTTAGTTCTGGCTCAGGGATTTCTTTCTAATGATTTTGACTTTCTCTTTGTATTTTTTTTTTCCTGAGGAAGATCAGCCCTGAGCTAACCACTGCCAATCCTCCTCTTTTTGCTGAGGAAGACTGGCCCTGAGCTAACATCCATGCCCATCTTCCTCTACTTTATATGTGGGACGCCTACCACAGCATGGCGTGCCAAGCAGTGCCCTGTCCATACCTGGGATCCAAACCGGCGAACCCCAGGCTGCCAGAAGCGGAATGTGTGCACTTAACCGCTGTGCCACGGGGCCGGCCCTTCTCTTTGTATTTAAAACATTGTTACTTATATCTTATTCAGTTTTTCCATGTGTTTGAAACAGGCAGTCCTTCTCTGTCACCTTGGCTCACCATATTGACTGGAAACTTTTATCACCACAGTCTGATTACTATGAATTTAAGACTTTTGAATCACTAGATTGCAATCTCTGATTTCCACAGAACTTTAAACATAAATGTGTGAAGGAAATATTAATTCAGTGGATGGGTGCTCTGCAAATCTTTCTGCCAAGCCGCCTTATACCTGAGTAGCCACAGTTTTATAGTGTAGTGAAGTGCTGGCTCATCGATGGTCACCTCATCGCCAAGAGGACATCACTTTCTGTGCATGCTTCACAATCAGTAACTTAGGTTCTAGACTTTTACATGGCATGTGAACCCAAGCTGTGAAATTGGTTATCTGAGGCCTGTCTACTGCCAGTATTTTTAGATACTCATAAATATAGAGCTTGTTTTCACATCTAGTAAATAAGGTTATATTTTGATATTAGCAGTAATAAAGAAAGGTTACTCCTGTATGTTTATCTTTTTCTGGAGAGAGAAATTAAAGTTTGGCAGTTCAAATTAAAATACCTTCTTTGTAAATTTTTGCTTTTTAAAAAAAATTTTATTTTATTTTTTAAAGATTGGTCCTGAGCTAGCATCTGTTGCCAATCTTTTTTTTTTTCTTCTTCTTCTCCCCAAAGCCCCTCAGTACATAGTTGTATATTCTAGTTGTAGGTCCTTCTAGTTGTGCCATGTGGGACACTGCCTCAGCATGGCTTGATGAGCAGTGCCACATCTATGCCCAGGATCCAAACCGGCAAAACCCTGGGCTGCCCAAGTGGAGCATGTGAACTTAACCACTTGGCCATGGGGCCGGCCACTTGGTTTTTTGTTTTTTTTTTAAACCCCTCTGTAATCTGCTTCTTCTGAGGAGGAGATTTGAAATTTTATTTTGTGGTGATGAAAAAGTTTCGTCTTCACATGGATGCTCTGGATCTAGCACTTTCCCCTGCAGTAATAAAAAGAGAGAGCAGAACTGAAAAGCCCTATGTGAAGTCTTCAGTAGTAGGAATCAATACACTGGAAAGAAGCCTGCCTGGGATCTGCCGTTGTTTGTGGAATGAGGCTAGAAAATGGGAGAGAATTGTCCTTGGAGGGAACTAAGCATGATTTCCTTTTTCTCTTTCCATAGACAAGCTTTCTTCTTCCAAGGGAACCTGTTTGTACGGTGCGGTAGTACCTGCAGACCTCATGCCCAGCACTTTTGGCTAACAGCTCTAGGGGTCCTGAGCAGCCTTTTCCCTACATTCTATATGAAGAGAATTTGGATGGTGGGGATGGATTAGAAATGGTCCCTTCTGGGGGCTGGCCCCGTGGTGCAGCGGTTAAGTTCGCATGTTCTACTTCTTGGCGGCCTGGGGTTTACCAGTTCGGATCCCAGGTGCGGACATGGCACCGCTTGGCAAGCCATGCTGTGGTAGGCGTCTCGTGCATAAAGTAGAGGAAAATGGGTACGGATGTTAGCTCAGGCCAGTCTTCCTCAGCAAAAAGAGGAGGATTGGCAGCAGTTAGCTCAGGGCTAATCTTCCTCACAAAAAAAAAAACAAGAAAGAAAAAGAATGGGTTGTCCTCAGGGAAGTAGCCACAGCAGCTCCTGCTTAAAGCACTAGCTGGAAGTAAATGTCCCAGCCAAACTTTGGGAGCATAAGACTCATCTTTTAGGAGCAGCCTCTGGAAAGGAAAGAAGAGAAATAAGGAACTTCATGGGCAATTTTGAAATCAAAGCAAATAGAGTTATTTTTCCAGATTTCCTGGACACTTGCTCATTTATGCAAACCTGAAATTGTTCCTAGGGGAAGTGACCTCTCGTGAGCTGAATGAAGGCCACAAAAATCTTTGCAAAATGAAACCCATAGAATTCTGAAAGGAATGACTTGGCCTATTTCAGAGTTGTGAGATAGGTCACTTTGTTGTTAGCCTCTGTATCTTCTAGATCATTCTTTAATGAGTATGTGTGTGTGTATATATAGATAGATAGTATATATATAGAAATAGAAAATAGCATGCATGCATTATTGAATATTCTGCAGAGAATGCTTTGTTAAAGATATATCTAGACTTAGTTTCTCTCTTTTGATTTTATGAAAATACTTAAATCCACAGAGTTACATTAAATTTCTCCTTTGAACTCTTTCTTAAGAGTGTCCGATTATGAGAAAAGTTGGTCCCCATCTCCCAGGGTACAAGAAAATTCCCTAAGGAGCTTAAGTGACATATTGCTTATTTGGAACTTGATACCAATTAATCCAACATGTCTTGGCTAAATCCTGCATACCTGCCACCATCCTATCCTTGTGACAGGGGCTTGGTTAGGGGTAAAGAGGGTTTCTTGTTGTTTTTGAATATCAGGAGATAGAAGCCTTTTGTTTTTGAAATCACCATTCCTCACAGTGAAGAGTCCGGTTTAGGCAAGGCTTAAAAAGGCCTCCCCTTTTTCTGTTGGAGGGACAGGATGGCATTAGGGCTGGAGAGGTGATCGGAGCCAGTCAACAGATGGATTGATAGTGCACCTGCTGTACTCATAATGCTGTGCTGGCTTCTCTAGAGGATTGAGAACAATCTCGTGTTGCCCTCAGAGGGTGTATGTTTTCATCTGTAGACGTGACCAAAGGCAGTAACTGTATCAGAATCAAATTATGTGGTGTCGCAGTTTAGAGGAGAGGAAGGCCATAAAGATATGTATAATCAGTGAAGTTCAGGGAGAAAAACCAACTTTTTCTTTGGAGCGTCTTCCTCCAGCAGGACCCAAAGGTCTGGGAACAGGTGTGCTTCAGATCGTGTAGTTGGCAGAACAGCTGTGGGATTGCAGGTGCCATGGGTAGTATTTGAAGGGCACATGAAATGGGTTGTCATGGAGGGACCTGCTGAACTGGGGTCACATGAGAAGAATCCAGGGGAAGGCATATCCTGATGAGAACAAAGAGCATGTTCATAATAATAAGCTATTTTTATTGTTATTAATCACTTAGATAGGCAGACCCTGTTCTCAGCACTGTGTATACTATCAATCCTCCTAACAGCTCTCTGTGACATAGGTGCTGCTGTTATCGCTCAATTACAGATGAGGACACTGAGGCACAGAGGAAACAAGGAACTTATTTAAGGCTACACGCATAGTTGGGATTTGAACCAAGGCTGTCTGGCTCTGGAATCTGTGCTCTTAGCCACTGTATTGCCTGCTTCAGTAGACGTGAGGGGAGTAGGAAGGGGTTACAAGCAAGGGAAGTTGTTGGGGAGAGAGGAAATTCTGAGGTCAGGATTGCAGGGGGGCGGGTCCTGGGGATGTTGTGTCCATTTGGTGCCTGCACTGAGGGGGTAGTTTATACAGAGGGGAGTTAGAGGTCAGCTGCATCAGGCCCCTCCTGGAAACAGGATGACAAAACTAATGATCTGGAGCCCTTTCTGTGTGCTGGGCTCTGGGGATAGAGCAGTGAATAAGGGGGTAAGGTCACTGCTCCCATGGAACTTCCATTCATTCTGGTGAGGAGACAGACAACAGGAAGGCCACCCAGTAAAGGAGATAATTATGGATTGTGGGACATGCGTGTGACGGAGAGTTACTGGGCAGGCGCCCTCATGACATGGGGTGACATAAGGAAGACCCTCCTGAAGAAGTGATGTTTGATCTGATCTCTGACCTCTCAGCATTCCTGGCAGCTAGTGTGGCCATGTGACTAATTCTGGCTGGTGAGACCTGGGAATAAGTCCCCTGGGATGGTGGTGGGGTTTCTGGGAAAGCGTTTGTTGTCTTGATAAAACCTGACAAATGAGCCCGTAGGTGCCTTTCATTGCTTTCCCCTACTTTCTGTCTTGAATGCTGATAAAAGGTCTGAATGCACAGCAGCCCTCTTCTCACTGTAAGGTGACAAGCATGAAGGAAAAGCCAAGAGCATCATGGAGATGCTTGCTCTGACATTGTTCCGGAGCACCCCTGACCTTTCCAACTACTTCTTATGGCTTGAATCCACAGCTAGTTAGATTTTCTGATACTTAAAGCTGAATGCATTGCTAACCAAAGCAAATATGAAGATAGAGATGTTATAAGCTTTTCCCTGTATGCTGTGATTGCCTCATAAACGTTCTTTGATATTCAGTATGACCTTTAGCCTGTGTGAAAACTCTCTCCCAAAAGGAAGTTCTGACTTGTGTTAGAAGTTGTTCACAGTTGAAAGTGATGAGTTGTAGACTTAGAAATGTAATTTTCAAAATAAATGAACTTGTCTGCGTGAACCTGCTGTAGCAAGGACCATGGAGCTGTACTTCATGGCCAGTGTCTTCCTTATGGCCTTTTTTATGATAGTGTTAGTCAGTGTTCTGGTGAGCTCCATTGTGTGTATTTATGGCTTTATGGGGAACGATAGCAGTACTCGGGGTAATAGCATAAATAGTCTGATTTCTTAAAAGTGTGAGGCTCCAATAGGCTTTATGGGAATTCAGGGTAATGGTATTATTAAATTTTCTGCTTCTTTTCAAACTTTTTATAGCTAAGTTCCACCCTGGTGATTTCAAGAAATTTGGGGGCTGGTTCTCCACTTTTATGGAAAACAATTTATCCTGGAATTGTCAATTGCCGAAAAAAGGGGTAGGGGGAATTAATTTGGACTTTCTTTTTCACTATCTTGGACTTGGTGCAAACACTCAGTGCGTTGTTTTCCACATAGAAGGTAGAGATGGCTCTGTGGTCTGCATCATGGAGATAATATAAAGTATGAAATGAAAAATGTCTTCTAGGCTGGTAGAAAAATAAGGACTATAAGTCACAGGGTCATCAAATTGTAAAGAGAAAGGGATTTTAGACATCATCTGGTAAAATCCCACTTTTTTCATAACCTCGGAGCTTGAGACCTAAAACAATTTCATTCATTCATTTAAAAAATAAAAATACATGTGGTTACCCTATACAACTTCTTCTTTCATGAAAGAGTGTTCCAAAGGAACAAGGAAACATTATTTGTGTAACCCCAGGGACCTTCAGAAGGCCTTATTAGCCATTCGTTCTGCCTGCCTCATTTTGCAGACAGGAATCTGAAGCCCAGCGAGGAGGTTATTTCTTTGAGGAGGAGCAGAAAGTGGCTCTTGGGCAGGTAGGGACAGACCACAAAACCTTCTAGATGTAACATCTTCAGTGCTGTCTGCTCTAATTCTTGATGGCAGGGCCTTCGGTGGGACGGTGTTTGAGCTCCTCCTTGAGAGCTGGTGGGGGTGTGACAGACACTGATGGGAGGCAGGGCATCCCAGGCAGAGCGAATAGTGGCAGCGTGCAAGTGGGGAATTTTCAGTGGGTTCAG
Source organism: Equus caballus (assembly GCF_041296265.1). NCBI lineage: Eukaryota > Metazoa > Chordata > Mammalia > Perissodactyla > Equidae > Equus > Equus caballus. The sequence continues at coordinate 92,519,218 of NC_091686.1, forward strand.
GAAAGAATGCAGAGCCCAGTCTGGTGTCCCTTTGGGGTCCGGTGGTAGAGGGAGGGCTTATGTCTGTAGAGATTAGTGGCAAGTTGGAGCTAGTTTGGGCCAGTGCGTGGATGATCTGGAAAGCCTATCAATGGAGTGGGGACTTTATTTGGTAGCCTGTGGGGAGCTCTTAAAATAATAGTGATGACGAGGACTATGATGATAGCTAACACTTACCTAGCACTTGCTGTGTACCACCACCATTCTGAGTGCTTTGCATGGACACACTTGTGTAAATTGCCACAACAAGGCTTTGACATAGGTACTCTCTTTATCTCCATTTTACAGGTGAGGAAACTGAGGCACAGAAAGGTTAGATGACTCACCCAAAGAGACGCTCATAGGAAGTGTTGGAGACGGAATTCAAAGCTAGGTGTTCTGGCCCTAGAGTTCTACTTTTAATGGTCTAGAGTGTGGGTGTGGCAGTGATAAAGGTGGTGGATTCTCTGAAGATGAATCTAGAGGAATTGCAGGAGGATCGGAGTGAGGGCAGAAGGGCGATCAGGAGGTGGATTACAGTCCTCCAGGAGAGTCAATAAAAAGCTTGTCCTAGGTGATGACCGTGGAGATGAAGGGAGGAGAATACAGATACCAGTAGCCTCTGAGCATGGATCGATGGTACCAGGTGTCCGGGTGGAGATGGGTGCTGGAGAGGAACAGAGTCAGAGATGACTTGGATGTTGCTTGGCTATCTGCTTAACTGGATTAGGGAAGTTGAGAAGGAGGTTTGGTGGGAAGGTGATGATTTATTTTTATGGAGCCCTCTTTTCTCACTATGGTCAACTAACGCAGTGGGTCTTAACCTGGGGAAATTACTTGTAAAGAAGATCTGTGTAAGTGTGTCCTAACAAATTTCTGAGTGTATAGACTCTCCCAAGGTCATCTGTCTAGCATGGTACTGGGCCCATCGTAGGTCTGAAAAGTATTTTTAGACAGTTTGTGACTGAGACATTTACAATCCTAAGACGGCTTGTGCTCTTCCCAATTTAAGAGTATTGGGTTTGAAAGCCGGAGGGGTGATGGGTGGTTCTGCATTTGGGGGCCAACTTTGTTTCAGCTTCTCTGGCAGTGATTCTTGCCTTCCGCTTTCCTGTCTGCTCTTACATTTGATGAAGAGAGCTGTTTTGGCTAGAGATAGGGGAGGACGTTGGTGTTTCTTTGTGAATGGGCATCCTGTGTTAGAGGAACGCCCTGTTCCTGGTGCTGGCCTCAGCCCGTGGGTCAGGGCTGAGTGCATTTTTCTTCCCTCTGCTGCCTTTCTGAGGAATCTGATGCTGATCGGCCTGTCCTCTCTGAGGCCTCTAACTGCAAACCCCAGCTGAGGGGCCGAGAAGGGACAGTAGGTTGTTCCAAGATCAGAAATGATACCTTTGTGGAAAAAAATTCCTGAAGTGGATGAGGAAGACAGAGATTACAGTCTGGCTTATATTTCATTACCATTTCTGCAGCCTGGGGGGTTTTCTTCTTCTCCTCTGTTCTTTCTCTCCTGTCTCCTCTCTCCCTCCTTCCCACCTTTTGTTCTTCCCTCTCTCCTTCCATCATTCCTCCTCCCTCCCTCCTTTTTTTTTTTCCTTATCAGAGGAGTTCCTAATTGTGCAGGGTCAGTAAATGTGACTGTACGTATTTTTGTCTTGGATTAAGATTTTCCATCTTTTTTTTTTTCAGTTATTTTATTGAGATCATAATCGTTTATAGCATTATATAATTTCAAGTCTACATTATTATTTATCAATTTCTGTATAGACAGCATTGTGCTCACCACCAATAGTCTAATTTTTATCTGTCAACATACAGATGTGCCCCTTTACCCCTTTTGCCCACCCCCAGCCCCCTTCCCCTCTGGTAACCACTAATCTGTTTTCTTTATCCATGTGTTTGTTTATCTTCCACATATAAGTGAAATCATACAGTATTTGCCTTTTTCCGTCTGACTTATTTTGCTTAACATCATACCCTCCAGGTCCATCCATGTTGTTCAAATGGGATGACTTTGTCTTTTTTTTATGGCTGAGTAGTGTTCATTGTGTATATATACTATATCGTCTTTATCCATTCATCCATAGAAGGGCACTTGGGTTGCTTCCACGTCTTGGCTATTGCGATAATGCTGCAGTGAACATAGGGGTGTGTAAATCTCTTTGGATTGTTGATTTCAAGTTCTTTAGATAAATACCCAGTAGTGGGATAGCTGGGTCATATGGTATTTCTATTTTGAGTTTTTTGAGAAATCTCCTTACTGTTTTCCACAGTGCTTGCACTAGTTTGCATTCCCACCAGCAGTGTATGAGGGTTCCCTTTTCTTCACGTCCTCTCCAACATTTGTTATTTTTTATCTTGGTTATTATAGCCATTCTGATGGGTGTAAGGTGATATCTCATTGTAATTTTGATTTGCATTTCCCCTAATAATTAGTGATGATGAACATCTTTTTGTGTGCCTGTTGGCCATCTGTATATCTTCTTTGGGAAAATGTCTCTTCATATCCTCTGCCTGTGTTTTGATCGGGTTGTTTGTTTTTGTTTGTTGAGTTATATGAGTTCTTTATATACTTTAGAAACTAACCCCTTGTTGGATATATGATTTGCAAATATTTTCTCCCAGTTGGTGGGTTGTCTTTTCATTTTGTTCATGGTTTCCTTTGCCTTGCAGAAGCTTTTTAGTGTGATGTGGTCACATTTGTTTATTTTTTCCTTTGTTTTCCTTGCCTGAGTAGACATGGTATTCAAAAAGATGTGCTAAGACTGATGTCAAAAAGTGTTTTACCTATATTTTCTTGTAGGAGTTTCATGGTTTCAGGTCTTACATTCAAGTCTTTAATCTATTTTGAGTTAATTTTTGTGTATAGTGTAAGGTAATGGTCTACTTTCATTCTTTTGCATGTGGCTGTCCAGTTTCCCAACACCATTTATTCAAGAGACTTTCCTTTCTCCATTGTATGTTCTTCGCTCCTTTGTTGAAGATTAGCTGTTCGTAGATGTGTAGGTTTATTTCTGGGCTTTCAATTCTGTTTCATTGATCTGTGTGTCTGTTTTTGTACCAGTACCATACTGTTTTGATTACTACAGCTTTGTAGTATATTTTGAAGTCAGGGATTGTGATACCTCTAGCTTGTTCCTTTTTCTCAGGATTGCTTTGGCTATTTGGGGTCTTTTGTTGTTCCATATAAATTTTGGGATTCTTTGTTCTCTTTCCATAAAGAATATCATTGGAATTCTGATTGGCATTGCATCAAATCTGTAGATTGCTTTAGGTAATATGGTTTTCCATCTGGATTTCTCAGGGAAAGGTAACACTTGCAAGTCCCGTCAGCTTTGTTGCATGTGGAATTTGTACAGCCGGGTGCTGTTCTGGATTTGACTACACTGGAGGGAAGATGGAGGGAACTAGAAGACTTGGCTGTCTCTGTCCTCAAGCCCCTTAAAAAACACTGGAAAGACAGTATATACAAATGTGGATTCGGATTCTGGTTCAGTCACCAGCAGAATGTCTGTTCATGAGTTCTCTAATCTCCCGTCTGTAAAATGGGGATGGTAATATTTACTTCAAAGGAGTGTGGCGCACAGAGGAGGCAAGACATCTGAAGGAATACTGAGCACTTCTCTTATCTCCCTGTTCTCATCTAATTAAAAATTTCTGCATTGTACCTTAGAATGACCCCAGCAATACTAGAGGGAGAAGGAGGAATCTTAGTCTTGTGTTCAACTGCTTTAGGTATGTTTATTCCATTTCTGCCTAGTAACCGTGTGAAGTAAATATTATGTTCAAAATGAGAGAAGTGAAGTTCAGAGAGATTGAAAACAAAATAGCTTCACCACCTGCTAGATGCGTCACCTCAGGCAATTATTTAGTATATTGCCGCCTGTTACCTCATCTGTAAAAAATGGGGATACTAATAGTTCCCTCCTCACAGAGTGGTTATAAGGCTTGAAATGGTTAATACGTGTAAAGTCTTAAGACAGTGCCTGGTAAATAGTCAATGTGATATAAGTACTAGAGATTATTATCATTAGGAAAATTGCCAAATGTCTTCTAAGCCACTATGTGGTGAAATCAGGATTGATTCATATGCAAAATGTGTTGAAATGGGATTTAACTGTAACTTTTGAAATGGAGAGTGGATTTGGTTTTCATGGAGAGGGATTGAGGAAGTGACGTTGGAAGCATCAGGAAAAGTCCAAAAGAGAGAAGAGAAGGGATTTCGAGAATGTGGGGAGAGTAAGAGTGCTCCAGAGATAATTAGGAGGCAGGTCAGAAGGAAAGCCCTGAGGCTGAAGAGAAGCCACTGCCTAATTGCTTGGTTGTGGTGACACTCACCTTCTCCTGGAACCAGTAGATGGGATCTCTTTGCAAATAAGATCTTTGGAATCTATGTTTCACCAACTCCGTCCCTCTTTCCACTTCCTGGAAGAGGCCGTAGACTATTAAACTGAGGGTTCTGGAATCAGTAGACCAGGTTTGGAACCTGGGCCCTGCTGCTTATTAGCTGCCTGAAGTGTTGCACGTTTCTTAACCTCCCTATAACTCTGTGTCCTTCTCTGTAAAATAAGGAGAATCATGGTGCCTACCTGCCTCCTAGGGCTTGTGAGGACTGAGAGATTGTGCTCACGGTTATGGTTAGGGAGAAGAAGCCCTCAAAAGTTGTTAGTTACTTAATGTTACTCAGGGCTTAATATTATCCCCTGGGCTTTGGTTAGAAACTCAGGCTCAGTAGGCAAGCCAAATGTGGTGACATTTTGGGGCAGTGCCCTCTCTGGATGAATCCCAGCCAAGACCATAGAAGACCCCTGGCTCCTATCACTGTCTCAGTCAAGGATCTGGCACAGAATCTTGAGTTGCCCTTGAGGTACACTTTTATCTGCCTTTCGCTTCCCTCAAAAAGTGTCTTGGAGCTTCGAGGAGAATGTGGGCAGTTTCTTCTTCTGTTGGGCTCAAAACACCTGGACCGTCATCTCCCTTCCCCCTATTTTTAATTTACAACACTACTGCACAGTGGGACTTTTATATCTAGCAATGAAGCTATTTAAACCAAATTCCATTATAGACCAACAATTTTGCACTTAGGTTGTTTGTTATACAGAGATTTTTCTCATTATCTCATTTGTTCTCGCTACCAAGCTAGGATAGGGGAATGAATAGTGGGTTTCTCTAAGAAAAATGGGCAGATGACAAAGTGAACTAGGTTCCTCAGACCACAATGGAGAAGTCAAATCCCATATGTCCTGACTCCCCACTCCAGTGCTCCTTCTACAAGGCCATGTTAGCCCTCAGCCTGCCTTCTTGCCTCTGATAACAGCCTGCCAGGATGTTCCGTGCTGTCTAGGAGGCAGTTGCCTTTGCAATGGCTTTCCTTCCTGATGTAGGCATTACCAAATGACCTGTGTCAGCTCTATGGGGAAACTCGAAATCCTTTCTTCAAAAACTCATACATTCTGCTTCAGATGGAATCATTTTCCTTGGCCAATTTAACAAGATCCTGCTCTTTCGTTTCCTTTAATTATCTTGTTAAAAAAAAAAAAAAAACCTGAAGCGGAGAAGACCATCTGCTTTATGAGGCAGTTGATCTCGTATGTTTTCTCTAATAGGTATATGAGGGCCCAGTTAAGCAAATTAAGGCTTCGTCTCATCTTGTTGGGATTGTTCTGTTTGGTGCTTTTGCCTCACGACCATCGGCATTTCTCAGATGTATATTCGAGATGTCTTGAAGTGTAGATTTTAGGAAAAGATGTTATCTTTGTTCCATGAATTGCAGGCACTGCGAGCCATTTTCCATTTAATGCCAAACTATCACAACAGGGTTCTTTGCTTTTTATAATCCTTCCTCTTATCCCGAGAAGTCCTATTAGCATGTTTTCTGAGCTACAGAATGAAATCTGTCAAATATAGCATGGAAAGCAGATGGGTGGTCGCTGTCATCCTTTTCACAAACTCTAAACCTAGTCTCCCTTAGTAAAACTTGGCCTTATCACCTTTTACCCTGAGCCTTCATTTGTGAATAGAGGACATATGCAATTGGGGCGTGGGGGGGGGAGGGGTGGAGTGCTATTTCCTTCTTTCTTTATTTTTAAAGATATATGGTATGTAGCTTCATGTATAAGCTTTATTTCTTTCAGACTGAAAATAACTCTTTTGCTCTATGAAAATGCTTTATACATATTACTAAAAAAATTTACGCAAATCAGCAATATACAAAACATTGGAAGACATTTTTCTAAATCCTGCCATCCAGAGATTACTGCTGTTAACATTCTGATGAACTTTCCATTCATTTCTTTAGGGACTATTTATTGAACATCTGCCATGTGCCAGGCACTAGGAATATATTGATGAATGAAGCAGACATAGCCCTTGCCCTCCTGAGGCTTTCCAGATAGGCCAGAGAAAGACATTAAATAGATTATATAAATTATATCTATATTTTCTAATTTAGATGTATGCTGTTCTTTCATGTCTTGTATAATTTTTTAAAATAATCTCTTTTACCTTCTTTTGAAATAGTATATTATAGCTAAAAAAATTTGTTAACATGTCTTTTTGGCATGTTTTCATTGTTTGTGGGGATATCACTCAGTTCCTTATAATTTTTTTAATAGTAAGTTTATATGGGATTTAATCTTGTTAGTGTTCTTTGTAAAATTTCATGTAAATACAGAACACTAGCAAGATTAAATCCCATACAAACTATTAAAAAAATGTAACAGAGTGGTATCCTTACAGACAATGAAAACATGCCAAAAATATGTTTAAAAAAATTAAGGCTATAATATACTACTTTAAAAAGGTAGAAGAGGGTATTAAAAAGTTATACAGACATGAAAGAATAGCTTAGATCTGAATTAGAAAAATCTCAGACAAAATGACAGGACTCAGAAAAGAATTAGAAATTTAAAAAAATCATTTTAGGAATAACTTCTAAGTTAGATGGAACACAAAATCAAATAAACACCACAAATATTGCCCTAAGAGAAATAGAGGGTGAAAAGGAGGGAAAGGTTAAAAATCAAAAGGAAATGAAGAAAGAGATAAAATTTGGGAAAAGAAAGAAAATTTGGGAAATATTGAAGATAGGCAAAGAAGATCCAACATAGTATAATAGGAAAAGAAAACCAAAGCAAGGGATCAATGCAAATCCTGTATTTTAGGAAAATTTTCCTGAAAAAAAGATTTGAAACTACATTTAAAAAATTTTTTTATTTTTAAATTTTTATTGATGTTATGATAGTTTACAACCTTGTGAAATTTGAGTTGTATGTTATTATTTGTCGGTCATCTTATAGGTGCACCCCTTCACCCTTTGTGCCCACCCCCTACCCCGCTTCCCACTGGTAACCACTAATCTATTCTCTTTGTCCATGTGTTTATCTTCCACATATGAGTGGAATCATACAGAGTTGAAACTATGTTTTTAAAGGGCAAATCATATATTTTGGAATATCAACCTAGAACACCCAATGCCAAGATAGTCTAGTAAAATTACTGAATTGAAAAAAATAGAAGAAAGCAAGTTCTTTGGGCACCTAAATAAGAGGAGAAAAACAGTAACAAGAGAATTAGATTGTTCTCAGACTTTTTGATAAACACTCCTTATGCTAGAAGAAAATGGAATAACATGTTTAAGATACTCAAAGAAAAGAAAATGTGAGGCTCTACTTGTTATATCTGGTAAAATTGACCTTCAAATGTAAAGAACACCAACTATTATTAGCATGCAAGAAATCAGGGGAGGACATACTGTTGCTGTGCGCTCTTCCTGAGGAATCTCCTGTAGAGTGAGCTTTAGACAACAAAAATAACTGGAGAGTTATAAGATGAGCCTGGAGCATCTCAAGATAATAGATAGCAAGGAAGCTAACAAAGATTATTAGGACCATGTCAAAAGGACTTAGGAGCCAACTTGAAGAGGCTCCTACTGGCCAAAAATGGGACAATTTGAGCTTCAAAAATAAGAATTGCAAACATGTTTAAAATCATGAGGTCTGATGATATGAAAAAAAATTATTGGTTACCATCTGAGGTTAATGGAATGCCAATTCATTATCTTTCTTTCTTTTTAACAACAAAGGTTTATTTATTTATTTATTGGAAGATTGGCCCTGAGCTAACATCTGTTGCCAATCTTCCTATTTTTTCTTTTTCTCCCCAAAGCCCCAGTACATAGTTGTATATCTAAGTTGTAAGTCATTCTAGTTCCTCTATGTGGGATGCCACCACGGCATGGCTTAATGAGCGGTGGGTATGTCTGCGGCCAGGATCTGAACCAGTGAACCCCAGGCTGTGGAAGCAGAGCTTGCGAAGTTAACCACTCAGCCACGGGGCTGGCCCCCTGATTCATTATCTTGAAAGTAGTCAGGAAAGAATCAAGTCTTTATCCTGCCTTTCTTACATGAACTGACTACTGGATAACCAAGTAGTGATGAGGGGGGAAGCATCTCCTAAAATTTTTCCACCCAGTAAATGAAAACGAAATGAGAGAATTAGAATATCACATTTTGCAACCCCTGTTGACTTAATGGATCCAGGCATTGAGTGACAGTGGCTGCTAACATTAGAAACCAGTGTAAATTGGATATCATGTGCTTCCTGATGAAAGATCATATGACCAAATGGATTGAATCTTAATTTTTCCAAGCCTCTGAATCTAGCTGCCAATTTGCAGGAAATTCAGAGGATGGAGGAATGTGTTCACGTGTATCATGAATATGCAGTCAGCAAAATCTGTACCGTGGAAACTCTGTAGCTCAAAAGGCCCAGATTCTTTAAAGAATAAATTATAAGGTAAAGACAAGGATGAAGGGGGACATAGATTAAATGTAACTTAAAAGACATGTCAAAATTTTTTAAATGGATAAGAATTAACTATATTGACCAGGGTTGTACACTTGGGTAATGAAATCATAAAGAATGCAAGGAAATGATTACTGTGAGTTCAAGATAGTTTGTTTGCTTAAGGATTAGCATCTGGGCTAACATCTATTGCCAATCTTCTTTTTCTTTTTTTCTTTCTTCTTCTCCCCAAAGCCCCCCAGCACATGGTTGTATATACTAGTTGTAGGTCCTTCTGGTTGTGCTATGTGGGATGCCGCCTCAGCATGACCTGATGAGTGGTGGTGCTATGTCTGTGCCCAGGATCCAAACTGGTGAACCTGGGCCACTGAAGTGGAGCGTGCTAACCTAACCACTTGGTCATAGGGCCAGCCCCCATACTGTTTTATAAATAGTTTTTTCATTCAATAATATTTGGTAGAGATCTTTCTATGTAACTAAATAAAGAAACATCCTCACTTTTAAATAATACATAGTATTCCATTGTGTAGCTGTGATACTTTGTTTAATCAGTTTCCTGTTGCTGGACACTCAACTCGTTCCTGATTTTGTTCCTAATAGAAATAATGCTGCTTATATGTCCTTGTGACAAATTCCTAAAATTTGCTGTCACAGAGTATTGTAATGTGCAAAGCATAAATGGTTATGTGTTGTGAGTGAACAAGAGTAAGACCAAAGATGCAGCCTATATTGATCAAGACGGCCCTGTGCAACCTACGGAGGGCGTAAATCTCCGAGGAAGAACCTGATTCCCCACAGCAGGATCCTCACATAGCATCTTACCTCCCCTGGATCAATTCAGGTTTAATCCCAACGGCTCTTATTTTGGTTTTTGTGGGTATAATTAGTGTATCATTTATGTATTGCCACATAATGCTGATAATGATCCACCCCAAAATTCAGTGGCTTTTAAACAGTAGCCATTAGTATCTACAGGCTGGCTGAGTGGTTCTTGGAGTCTGCTGGGTTCACGGAGGTGCCTGCAGTCAGCTGCGTGTATAGGGTGCAGATCTGCGCAGCACTCTCCTGCGTGTTTGACGGTCAGCTGGTTTAGGCTGGTCTGAAATGGCCTTGGCCAAGAGGACTCAGCTCTCCTACCCAGGTCCCCAATATCCTTCCAACAGGCCAGTCTGAGTGTGTTCTTGTGGCAGTAGCACAGAGTGTCTGTTTTTCGGGGGACTGAAAATGGACCCATGCTTTTTGAGCTTCTCTGTCATCTCATTTGCTAACCTTCTATTGACCAAAGCAAGTCACAAAGCAGAGTCAGTGGGAAGGGACTGCCCAGTGACAAAGCAGAGGGTAAAGATACAGAGAGGTGGTTGATTGAGGCCATTAATGCAATCCGTCCTCCACAGCCATCCAGCCACATATCTTAAATTGGCAGTTTTTAGAAGTGTTAAACATTGCTGTTATTTCTGAACTGCAGACGTTATGCCTTTGAAATATGATAAATGGGGCTCAAATATATTTGTGGGGGAGCACAAAGCTTTTGCTTCATTTAAAAAATTTCTTGTCGAATATACCTCAATAAAACAAATTCCTTGTCAAGAGTTATAAAGATAACTCTTCAGTGGAAAATCTACATTTATTGTTCTGTCTTGAAAATATTTCTTTTCCAGTTGGTGTTTTCCCCTGGGAAACATTTCAGGAAACAGGGTTTTCCCTGTCTGTGCATATTTTTCTTTGTTTGATAGTGTTCTTGGAATTGGTTTTGACATCTGGCCTTGAGAACATGGAATAAAGAACTAGAATCACAAATCAACCTCCTTAAGTATTTTTGCTTAAGATACAGATATTAGAGAGAGGATCAGTCCCTGAACCTTTATTGCTGCAACTTTTTGTTTAAGTTGTACAAGGGTTAAATTTAGGCTCTTCCAGAACCGTGATTCTGAACAGCAGATGTGCAGCATCCAGGTATATGGATGGCAAGAAATCGTTACTAGTAATGGTTAATATCTCAAGAACATTTTTAAAAATCAAGTTTATTCCTGTAGAATGCAGTGTTATATGCCATGCCTCTCCTCTCTTCTCTGTGGAAATGAAAACTACCGAAGTAAAAGTTTGCATACACATGTACTTACTAAGTATTCTTTGTTTTGGGTGCATCATAAAATCATACACGCTTTAGTCGTTTAACGGAAGCTGTGTGTATTGTTCTAAATGGGCAATTTGAAGGATTTTTTAAAGTAAGTTTGCTGTTGAGTTTTGCTTTATTTTCTGACTTTAGAACCCAACCCTAGAGTGAGTTACAATTTCGTGCACTTGTTCAATTATGCTCTATTTTGTTCTCTTGAGCTATAAGGAATAAGACTCAGGTTTTGTTTGCCAGGAGTTGAGAGCCTTTGTGTTTAGTTGACCTATCAGGATGTTGGACATAAGTTTCAGAACAATAATAGTGCTAATTGGTAATGTGGCAAGAATTGTCTTGCAGAGTTAAGTAATTCAGGTGATTTGAGTCAACTTTAAGAGAAAGAATCCTGAGAAATATGACGTAGTGCTCATGAGTCTAGTCTTTGGAGGCGGACAGATCTGGGTCCTTATACCAGCTCAGTCTCTCACCTCCCACAGGACCTTGGGCTATAAAGTACCCACTTAGCATGATGCCTGGGAGATAATAAGTGCTTAATAAATGTTATGTAGTGTTGGTAGTGGGAGGAACTGTCGTCGGCTGATGCAACTGCTCCATTTTATAGATTTGGAAGCATAGATTAAGTTCTTCAGGGGAAAATGTTTAAAGTCTTAAACTAAGATTGAATCTGCATGTATTTGGAGCTAGGGGTAATCCTGAAATGCAACATCTACTTTAAAAGTCTTTATCAACCAACATAATGCTGTAGATTTTCAAGAACAAGTGTAAACTGACAGTTTTTTGACAGCCCTTCCTGTGCTGGGCAGGTTACAGTAATGATTTCAGTAATGGCAGAAAGAAAGTTTCCATTCTAATTGCAGTTCTTAGCTCCATTCTTGGACTCAGGCTGTTATTTGTGAACATTTTCAGAAGTGGGCATGATATCAAGGAGAGACGATAGAAGGATGTGGACCACCAAAGTTTGTTGAGTACTTATGGTGGATGTACAAAGATCTCCAAAACACTTTACGTTTCTTCAGAAAGCTTATAACCTATTTGAGAAAACAGGTGATATGTGTAAAAAAAAAAAAAAAGCAGTTAGTAGTAGGTAATAGTAATAGCAGTTAGCATTTACTGAATGTTTAATATCTTCCAGGCACTAAGCAAAGCAAGCAAGCAACCTATCATATCTCATTCGATCCTCATGGTAACTGTCAGATTGATGGTAGCCACAGTGTGCAGTTGAGTAAGACACGTTTACAGACATTAAATATTGGCTCAAGATCATATAGGACTTAAGTGTGAAATGAGTTAAGAGGAGGAGGAGGGGCTGGCCCCATGGCAGCTGAGTGGTTAAGTTGGTGTTCTCCACTTTGGCGGCCCTGGGTTCACAGGTTTGGATCCTGGGCATGGACCTACACACCACTCATCAAGCCATGCTGTGGTGGCATCCCACACAGAAGAACTAGAATGACTTACAACTAGGATATACAACTGTGTACTGGGGCTCTGGGGAGGAAAAAAAAAGGAGGAAGATTGGCAACAGATGTTAGCTCAGGGCCAATCTTCCTCACCAAAGAGCATACTTAAAAAAAAAAGAAGAAGGAGAGGAGGAGATAAGTCTGGACTGAGAGCATAATTTTCAAAGTTTGCGGGCCTGTACGTGGCCAGAGCACCCCTTAAGGGTGTAGAATGGGGCCGACTATTTGCGTTTTGGGTATGGAGATCAGGGATGATAAATGTCTTGCAGCACCCAAAACATTCCTGTATAACAACGTCTTACTCTGCAAAGCTTGCAAATACTCTGTGAAATATTCATGTCAGGGAATAACATGTTTATAATGATCTGAGCCTAGAAGTTCTAAACATAAGATATTTTTTATGGCTTTAAAATACACTATACATTCTGGAAGTGGAAACTTCTTAAAATTGAAAGCTAAGTGTATTTAATATTTTTCGGAAGTTTCTTAGAGTTGTTCAGCATTTTGAAATTGATGTTATTGACCGCAGTGCAAATCATGATATCTAGGTTGGCAGCACAACACACGCCTCTGTCAGTTTGCATTTATAACTCTGGTTACTCACAGTGATTCCACCCCTAGATGCAAGCATCTGATGGCTCTTCATTGTGACTGCTAGTGTCTTCAGGCCCAAGAATTTGCTTATTGAACTATGTCCCTCCTATTATTTCTCCTTGTCTGGAATTTATGTGTAGATACGTTATATTATCTATGAATTTCATTTCAAGAATATAAAGGAAATAATATAAAATATTTGTTATAGCAAGGAGTGTTGTGTCTGATAGGATTGCATAGGTTAGAGTTTCCGGGAAGGTAGCTACTTGAGAGTAATGAAAGATTTGAGTAAATGAGAGGTTCTAGCATCAGTTGGGTATTAGATTGTCCATGGCTGAAAGGACTTAGTTCTGGACGTTTTTGGATGGGGCGTAATTTTGAACGGAGCATGTTTGTCTGGCGTTGTGGTGCTGGGATAGATGTGCGAGGAGGTGATGGGAGGGATTAGACTGGAGGCCGAGACAGGGGCTGTGGACCTGTGTAAAGTATTTAAGGTCTAAAGAGGGAGTGGACGGGACCAGGAGCAGAGTAAATTGAGAAGAAGAATTTGTCAGACTTTGTTGGCTGTATTTGGGGAAGACAGGTAAAGTGAAATTTTTTGTCTGGTTTTTGTTTGTATCTTTCATCTCTCTTTGGCATCATTTAAAAGTACATAGTGTCTTATACTGAACTAAAACACAAAGTGGGCATTTTGTTTGTTTATTCACTTCTTTATTTGTGTAATAGTGCTTTCGTGCTTTCTGCTTGCATCCTCTCCTCTGTGGTCCTCTCGGACATTTATTGAGCTCCAATAGCATTATCACAAGGCACGTCAGCATTATGGGTTTTCGTTAATGGGACGGGTGAAAACGCTGCTGGAAGGGAAACGGTTGTTGCCAGATTGTCTTGCTTAGGTCACTTTATGCTTTGTTTTAAAATCACGACTGTATTCTTAACGTGGCGCTTGTTGTGGCCTACTCTGAGTCTCGGGCGTCTTTGAACTCAGTATGTGATTTTTATGGAAACAAAGACACTTCTCTGAATTCTGCCAACCCTTTTCTAGCTTTGCAGCTGAGGTAGCATTTCTGCCTCTCTTTGCTTTTATGGGAAAGGTAGATAGTATTTTGATTGGGGTAAAGTTTTAGAATCTGTCTGCATTCCCTAGATCAGTGCTTCTCCAATAGAAATATAATCCAAGCCATATATGTGATTGGAAATTTTCTAGGACCCACATTCAAAAAATAAAAAGAAACGGGTGAAATTAATTTTAACAATACGTTTTATTTAACTCAATATATTTAAAATATCATTTCAACATGTATTCAATATTTAAAAATTTTTAAGGAGATGTTTTACTTTTTTTCATGCTAAGTCTCCAAAATCAGTGTGTTTTGTACTTACAGCACTCAACTCAGATACAGAATTTCATTGGAAATGCTTGATCTGTATTTAGATTTCATAAGATTTATAGTTGAGGTGCCGGCCCGGTGGCGCAGCAGTTAAGTGTGTACGTTCTGCTTCAGCGGCCTGGGGTTCACAGGTTCAGATCCCGGGTGCGGACATGGCACCGCTTGGCAAAAGCCATGCTGTGTTAGGCGTCCCACATATAAAGTAGAGGAAGATGGGCACGATGTTAGCTCAGGGCCAGTCTTCCTCAGCAAAAAGAGAAGGATTGCCAGCAGTTAGCTCAGGGCTAATCTTCCTCAAAAAAAAAAAAATATAGTTGAAAAAGTAGATTCATTTACCCCAAAAGTTCCAAACTTACTTACGTATTTCCCAAAAAGAGTCAAGTATCAGTTTATAAAGTTTTATTTAAATTAATTGTAATTAAATAGAATTAAAAATTCAGTTCCTCAGTTGCACTAGTCATCTCTCAAGTCTTCAGTAGCTTCGTGTTGCTCCTGCTGGCTGCCATGTTGGACAGTCCAGCTATCAGTTATTCTTAAAACTGTACATAAATGCTTTTGCATTTTTCAGGTTATTGTTGAATTGTAGAATTAATCCATGCCATGAAGTCCTCAGAAATTGTTCTACTAGATTAGATTTATTCATCAAGGATAGAAGTGCCTAGGGAAAAATAGCACTGCATATTTACTCCTCATCCCAGGGCTGGGGAGTGGCTTGCACATAGTAGGTGTTTAATAAGTGTTTACCTACTAAATCCTATTTAGTCCTCAAACTGCGACTTAAACTTTACTTTCTCGGGGAAGTGTTTCCTGACTCGCCACTCTGGCATATGTTCCTTCATTACATGTCTCATGGAACTGAGTTCTCTCCCTCCAGAACACATATACTTATGTACTGACTTGGGTAATTTTGTGATTAATAGCCACCTCCCTGACTAGGCTGTAAGTCCCATGAGAGGAGGAATGTGTTTTTGTTCATGACAGTATCCACTGCTTCTAGCATAATGCGTGGCACGTGACAGGTATGGGATAAATATTGGTCAGATGATAATAGCACAGAACCATTTAAAATATAAAGTGATTAGCAGAATGTCCAATTCTTAACTTTATGGAAATTGGAGCTTGTTTCATGTTGGGGAAACAGGAATATTTTGTTTTAAGGATTATGCACACTAAAAAGTATGCAGGTTTTTAGTTTTCGTTCAAGCCTTTTCAAAATGCTCTTGTAAATATGCCTTTTTTTAGCTTTCTTGCTGCTTTATTGGTGTTTATTTTCTTGAAATATCTATTACCTCACCTCTGTCTTTCCTGTAGCTTATGGTGCACTGGAGACAAAAACTGAAAAAAGGGAAACTGAATTGCAAAATACTTTTAAGGAGCTGAGAAGGGTATAGGGCAAAAGCAAAGGTGCATAGATGAAGCAGACCTTGCTGTTTCAGGACAGTTTAAAATAAACCCACCCTTTTAATTATACCAGGGTAATGAGCCTTACCCACAATAGGTGAAAATATAATTAACAATGTATTGTGGGCCAGTAGAGCAGGTTGTCAGGTCATTAACTGAATCATAAGGTGGGGAGTAATGCCTATTAAAGGTTACACATTTGGAAAGGTTAGATTAAAATTTTGTCTTTGCAAATACAAAGTTTCTCAATTTGAATAAGGCTTTACAAAATCTCTTAGCACTTGACTTTTTCTCATAACATTTTCTTGAAGTTTAATAAGCATAGAGAAATGTGCACGTAAGGGGGCAGCGTGATGGATTTTCACATCCAGATCGAGAAACAGTACGTTACCATCACAACACCCCAGAGGTTTCCCTCCTCCTTTTTCCCCACTTCCTGCCCTCCAGGGTGAACCACTATCCTGACATGGATAAGTTTTTCCTGTTTTTGTACTTTGTATAAATGGAATCATGCAGTATCTGCATTTGAATTAATGTAATAGATTATCATTCTAAGTGACATTCCCGATAGTAGCTCATTAGAAACAAGGTCTGTTTTCAGTTTTCCTTATTATGTATCTAATTTGGTAAATTGGCAGTTTACCACTGTATCCAGTTCTTTATTATTCCTTTAAGAAATTTTCTTTGTAAATGCAAATATGTGTGTGTATGAATACGTAAATGCATGTATATTTGTATGTGTTTTTTAAAAGTTTGCTCAAATTTGATCATGCTGTGCTATGCATATTACTCACCTTTTAGTGATACATCTTTTCTTTTTTAAGAGATTTTATTTTTTTTTATTTTTCTTTTTCTCCCCAAAGCCCCCCGGTACATAGTTGTATATTCTTCGTTGTGGATCCTTCTAGTTGTGGCATGTGGGACGCTGCCTCAGCGTGGTTTGATGAGCAGTGCCATGTCCGCGCCCAGGATTCAAACCAACGAAACACTGGGCCGCCTGCAGCAGAGTGCGCGAACCTTAACCACTGAGCCATGGGGCCAGACCCTCTTTTCTTTTTTTAAAGATTTTTTTTGTTTTGCTTTTTCTGCCCAAATCCGCCCAGTACATAGTTGTATATTTTAGTTGTGAGTCCTTCTAGTTAGGGCGTGTGGGATGCTGCTTCAACATGGCCTGATGAGTGGTGCCATGTCCGTGCCCAGGATCTGAACAGATGAAACCCTGGGCCGCCAAAGTGGAGCACGTGAACTTAACCACTTGGCCACAGGTCTGGCCCCCTTTAGTGATATATCTTAAAGCCCTTTTCTTTTTTTTTAAAGATTTTATTTTTTCCTTTTTCTCCCCAAAGCCCCCCCGGTACATAGCTGTATATTCTTCGTTGTGGGTCCTTCTGGTTGTGGTATGTGGGACACCGCCTCAGCGTGGTTTGATGAGCAGTGCCATGTCCGCGCCCAGGATTCGAACCAACGAAACACTGGGCCGCCTGCAACGGAGCGCGCGAACTTAACCACTCGGCCATGGGGCCAGCCCCTCTTAAAGCCCTTTTCATATCAGCTCATGTAGGTCCACTTCATTTTTTCAAATGGTGACATGGTACTCTGCTCTATGTATGTATGTATCATAATTTAATGAACCAGCTGTCCATTGAAGGACAGTTAGGTTGTTAGTAATCTTTCGCTTTTAGAACAATAGAGTCCAGGTAAGATTATCTGTAAAGTAAATTCTTAGAGATGGAATTGCTGAGCAATGAGGTCCATGCATTTTAAATTTGCTCAGATTCTTTTTTTAAGATTTAAAAAAATTTTTCCTTTTTCTCCCCAAAGCCCCCTGGTACCTAGTTGTATATTCTTAGTTGTGGGTCCTTCTAGTTGTGGCATGTAGGATGCTGCCTCAGCATGGCTTGATGAGCGGTGCCATGTCCGCACCCAGGATCCGAACCAGCGAAACTCTGGGCTGCTGAAGCGGTGCGTGTGAATTTAAGCACTCAGCTTCGGGGCCGGCCCCACCTCAGATATTTCTTAATGGCCCTTCAAAGAGTTTTGCCATTTTTACTCCCACCGGCAAGGGTTGAGAATTTCTATTTCCATTGTTCTTGCTTTAGATTATGTATTATCAAGCCTGTTAATTTTTGCAGTCTGATATAGACAAATCAGCAAGTCGTTGTTACTTAAGTTTGCATTTTCTTTAGTTTTGAGTGAGGTTACTTATTTATATGTTTATTGGACATTTGTATTTCTCTTGGGACTTGTTCTTGTCCTTTGCTCATTTTCCTACAGGCTTGTTCATATTTTTCTTAATAATTTCAAGGAGCTCTTACTATATATGGGAAATTAGTCCTTTTATGTCATCTGTGGTGTTAATTTTTGTTTGTTTTTTGTCTTTACTTTGTTCTTAGCCTTTCTTTTCCTAAACAGAAGGTTTAAATTTTTATGTGGTGAAATGTACCAGATTTTTCCTTATTGCTTTCTGAATTATGTGTTTTTAATGAGAAAAAGCATTGGAAACTTGAGACACGAAAACAGATAAATAGATAATTGGATAACGTAAGTCTGGCATGGAAAAAAATCTCAAGAAATGTTTGTGGGAAATGTGGTTAAGCAGGAATTCAAATTTCAGTCAAGAGTGGCATGACCAACTATAAATAAACAAAAACTTGCACATTATCTGCCAAAATTTAACATTTTTAACAGCTTTTGAGAAAATGTTCAATGCTATGCTTTTTTCTTTTTATATTTCGTTATTTGGGGTTTTAATTTCTCAAATGATCCCTCTTTTCAGATTTCAAGTTATAACCTATTTCCTGCACCTTTGCTGACGTCCAGTGATCCATGTCAGAAGTACTTCCAGGTCAGATACACTTTCATATGTTTCAATGCAGAAAAACAGTTGAATATTAAAACTTTAAAAGATATATATGATAGATAATTGTTTTGATGTTAACCTTATTTGCTAAAAAAACATGATTTTGGTTTTCCTTGTGCTTCACTAATGTAATAGAAAAATGAATCTTTAAAATAAAGTAGAAGAATCAATTGGACTTAAGTGTATTCATGTAATAATTACATGACTCTACTAATATAATGTGAAAATATTTTGGGTGACTATAGTGGGAAACTAAAACTGTCAAATTTTGCCATCTAGCACTGCACAGTGTAGCCTGTGAACTGTTAAATATGAGCAAACAAGGTGGTGGTGGTGAATCTGTAAACAGCAAGTTAGCGATTGTGGGGTTTGTCTAGAATAGAGCTCCCTAATTCAGTATTCTCTCTAAGCTAATGCTGATTAATTTCAGGCCTTAAGAAAACCATCTTAATTTTATTGTATGTCCCTTTCTTTGTGTCGTGATGGATGCTAGTCTACACACAACATGGTCTGGGATTTACTTCTTAGCCTCACAGCAATATAACAAAGAAAAAGCAATTGTCATAACATCTTGTCTTTTTTTTTAAAGATTTAATTTTTTTCATTTTCCTCCCCAAAGCCCCCTGGTACATAGTTGTATATTCTTCGTTGTGAGTCCTTCTAGTTGTGGCATGTGGGATGCTGCCTCAGCGTGGTTTGATGAACAGTACCATGTCCGCGCCCAGGACTTGAACCAACGAAACACTGGGCCACCCGCAGTGGAGCACGAGAACTTAACCACTCGGCCACGGGGCCAGCCCCATAACATTTTGAATTAAATGTAGTCTAGGACTCCAAGTAGCAGATAGATCTGGGTAGATTCCAGGTTTGTTAGGACACGTACCATTCCGTGAATTCTGAGTTTTGAAATAAGAAGATTTAAACCATAGACAGTTAATAATGTCTTAAATTCTAAAATTAAACGCATTAAGTATTTCCAAGCCCTTTTCTCCTTTAGGTAGCACTGCATGTTACATTTCAACAGAGAACTAAAATAAAACATAATAAAATAAACACTAAGCTCACTAGAGGTATATGAGTGGCAGGAAATACCCGTTTTTATAAAAATCAGCCAAAAACAATAGATAAACCTAAGTTCACATCGGAAAATTAGGAACTAGAGGTGGTTCTTAGAGGCCATCTAATCATAACTGTGACAATTTGGGGACAGGGAGTAGATTTCCTTTGTAAATACATACTTGAATAGGTGTATTAATTTTGGAAAATCAAGGAAAATACGTATGTCCTTTTAAAAAATACATTTTAAATGCTGAGAATGATTCCTTTTAGGAATTCTTTAGCCTTTAGAATCTTTTAATACATTGCAAGATAGACTCAGTATGGAAACATTGTAAGGACAAGACTGGCAAATATGTAAAATGATGAGTTTTCCTCTAGTAATTGGAGGTGAACCACTCAAATAATTTCTAGAAATTTCTATTGTCACCGTATTTTATTATGCTATTGTATTCATTCTTCCTGTTGGTACTCAAATTGCTTTATTTGTTCGTACTTATTTAAGAGATAATGCAACTGTTATCCAGCATGTTTTTTTAATAACAGCTACTTCCGTCATGCATTGGTATAGGATGTAACACATTTTACAAGGAAAGCAGTGTTCTTATTTCAGTGGAGTATCTGATTCCAGCCGTTTTTTGCTTGAGAATTCAAGTGGCGGCTAGTGAGGGAGAATCTGAACCAATAAATCAGATAAGGCACACCTTCAATACCGTTTTCCAACTCTCAGGAGCTGTGACTATCCAGAGCCTTTTTAAACAAACAAACAAACATGCTAGAATGTACACCATTATCTGCCTGGAAAATTCCTGTTGAACCTTCAAGATTCAAATCAGGAGTTCCTTCTGAGTAAGTCTTAGCTGTGACATAGTCAAGTAATTATCCTGTTTCAAGGGTTCTGCCATTGTTTAATATTTTTTCCCTTTTGGAATTGACTTGAGGTCCAGCTTATCAGTTATTCTAGAAAATCTGTGTCATTACTTTATAGCCAACCTATTTTTTTCGCCTAAATCAGTATTCTGAAGCTTGATCATTGACCATATTCATCAGACTTGGCCATAAAAGTCTAGAGCTATATTTAAAAAATAGATTCATCTGCAGAGGACACTGAGGCTCTTCTAAATGGTGAAAACAGTTTAGAAATTGAACAGAGACAATATCCTTGGGATAAGGATATACTACCCCAAGGTGACATCTCGAAGGTCTTCGTTCTCGTTTGAATACACAATATCTGATTTGTGTTTCGTAAATAACCAGTCATCACATCTGCCAGGAGTGATGTTGGAATGTAGGTGTTCCCCATCTGGAGTGCCTTTCTCATCCTTGTCCACTGGTGGACCTACCCTTGAAGAGCCAGCTCAGCTGAAACCTACCCTGAACCTCTTTCCTCATCCCTGATACCTTCTTCTCATAAGACCCTCTGCCTACTTTAACCATTTTGAGTTTGTTTACTGACTTTGTCTTCTCACTGCCCAATGTGACTGAGTTTCTTTTTTCTTTTCTTTTTTAAAAAATTTTTATTGAGTTTATGATAGTTTACAACCTTGTGAAATTTCAGTTGTACATTCTTGTTTGTCAGTTGTGTTGTAGGTGCACCACTTCACCCTCTGTGCCCACCCCCCCCCCCCCATTTCCCCTGGTAGCTACTAATCTGTTCTCTTTGTCCGCATGTTTAACTTCTACGTATGAGTGGAGTCATACAGAGTTCATCTTTCTCTATCTGGCTTATTTCACTTAAAATAATACCCTCAAGGTCCATCGATGTTGTTGTGAATGGGACTATTTTATTCTTTTTTATGGCTGAGTAGTATTCCATTGTATATATATACACCATGTCTTCTTTATTCATTCATCAGTTGATGGGCACTTAGGTTGCTTCCATGTCTTGGCTATAGTAAATAATGCTGCAATGAACATAGGGGTGCATGGGACTTTTGGAATTGCTGATTTCAAGTTCTTTGGGAAGATACCCAGTAGTGGGATGGCTGGGTCATATGGTATTTCTATTTTTAATTTTTTGAGAAATCTCCATACTGTTTTCCATAGTGGCTACACCAGTTTGCACTCCCACCAGCAGTGTATGAGGGTTCCTTTTTCTCCACAACCTCTCCAACATTTGTCACTTTTTGTTTTAGTTATTTTTGCCATTCTCATGGGTATAAGGTGATATCTTAGCATAGTTTTGATTTCATTTCCCTGATGATCAGTGATGATGAACATCTTTTCATGTGCCTATTGGCCATCCATATATCTTCTTTGGAGAAATGTCTGTTCATGTATGAGTTTCTTAAAGAAAAGTCTTTGGTACATTTCTCTTCTCTCCTCAGCTCCATTTGGGATGTTGAACAGAATGAGCCCCCAGGCAATTAAGTTGAGTCGGGCATGGGAAACCCTTAGGTGGGTAAGACTTAGCTGTTGAAATCACCCCTTTATCTTAGAACCTGGGTAAGTTGCCCTGTGAATCAGCTGTGTGAAGTTGCTCTCCTGGCTTCAGAAACTTCCAAGGTTCTAATCCTGTGATCTCTCTGACCCAGTGACCCATGCTGCCTCCTAATAATTTTTGCGTCTTTTGTTCTTACAGAAGTTCTTATCAGGGGCCAGCCCCATGGCCGAGTGGTTAAGTTCACCCGCTGTGCTTTGGCGGCCCAGGCTTTTGCCGGTTCAGATCCTGGCCGTGAACATGGCACCGCTCATCAGGCCATGCTGAGGCGGCGTCGCACACAGCACACCTAGAGGCACTCACAACTAGAATAGACAACTTTGTACTGGGGGGCTTCAGGGAGGAGAAAAAAAGAAGATTGGCAACAGTTGTTAGCTCAGGTGCCAATCTTAAAAAAAAAAAAATCCTGGCTAGTTCCTTCGTCTTCAGAAGGACTGACTGGATTAAAAAAAAAAAAAAGTTCTTATCATTTTTGTCACATGGAGAGTTTACTTTCATGAGTAATTTCAGGAAACCAGCTTTATTTTTCCTCTCCTTCCTAAAAGAAAAAAAAATCCGAGTTTATTTTATTTCCTTAATACTTTGAGATTTGGTTCAAAAGGCACCATTCCTCATGGTAGAAGTTTTGCTGTTAACTCCTCAGTGGAAATAAAATTGTGTAGCAGAAAAAGAAAAATGAAGAACATGGGTATTCTATTCAAGAGTGGGACAAACGTTGGATTCCCCTGGGCCCATTCGTCAACCCTGGGCCCATTTGTCAATTTCCAAGTTTATAAGTGTGTCATGGGAGCAGAGGGAGTGCAGCAGATTATTGACGAGAGGAGTTTCCTGTCATTACTGACCAACTTTGCCTTTGACAGAAGGCTAGAGGTCTCAGAAAACGAAGGGGTGGGCAGGTTTAACTACTAGCTCCAGCACAGGTTTGTATTAAGATATCATGTGAGTTATGGGGTTACATCTCAGTGCTGGGATCTTTGAGACCCTGGGTTTGAGGAAAGCTGTGTCACTCATGAAATTAAAGGGACCCTGGCTTACCTAATGTTGTTTAGGCTTCATAAAAATTACTCTGTGTGTTAACTAAGGCTCTTTTAGTTGCTAAAAGGAGAAAATCCAATTTAGAGAGGTTTAAGCAAAAGAACAAAGAAAAATCTATTGGCTTCAGTACCCTAGAAGTTCAGGGGTACCATGTTTGAGGCCTGGCTTGTTTCAGGATTCCAGCAATGTCATTAGAGCTTGCCCCTTTTATTTTGTCTTGGAGCTTCGCCTGCTCATTTGTTAGGTTCATGCTTTCACAGGTTGTTTCTTCATGGTGACCCCTTGAAGCTCTAGGCTTATATCTTCTAGTTCAAGAAAAAGAGACAAAAGAGCACTTCTCTTCTCGTTATTCTGGCAAAAGTCTTAGGATTGGTTCCGTGTGACTCCTTGAACCAGTCACTATAGCCTTGGGGATTTGTCCTCCAAGTGGCTGGGCCTGGGCCATGTGCCCCATGAAGTAAGGGGTAGATTCGTGTCTGCCTGAAGCACGTAGGCTAAACCCTAGAATATAAGCTCCATGAAAGTAGGTATTTTTATTTTGTCAATTTTGTTCACTGCTGTATCCTCAGCAGTTAGAACTATATTTGTTGCACGGTAGTGCACAGAAAATATCTGTCAAATGAATGAATGAGTGTGTAGAAAGGCTCATTCCCCAAGAAAAACAGTGGAGCTGTTACTGGAAAAGGAGGCCATACATGCCAGGATGTAACAGATGTTTCTCTGTCGTGCATGCAGGGGAGTAGCAGCAAGAATACTATTAGCTCTTGTCACACTCTTAGCTCTGAACTTACACCTAGCTCTGCATTAGGAATTGATTCTCTAGAATTGATGTTGGATATTCATAAGCCAGGCTCAAAACAGCATGATGAATAGATGTGGAGATGATGGCAAAATCCTTGTGTCCCATCTACCCACAAAAATCCAGGAGCAGAACCACCTCTGTACTGAAGACCAACCCTCAGGGTTACTGGCATTTGCTTACTCATTCCTCACTCGTTTTGCTTCTTTTGTGCATTGTCGTGTTCTTGGCCTTGAGAAGAGCAACTGGTACATCAGTAGATGCTCGATAAATACTTAGTTAATGAATGAGTGAACAGATTAATGACTCCATTGGGTACTCTTATATGCCAGGCCTTGTAAAAGGAACTAGAAATTCTGGGAATATAAAAATAGAAGGGAAATGCAAATCAAAATCACAATGAGATTGCCACTTCACATCCGCTCAGATGGCGATGATAAAAAAGAAACCGTAATAAGTGTTGACAAGGATGTGGAGAAATTGTAACATTCATACACTGTTGCTGGGAATGTAAAATGGTACAACTGCTTTGTAAAACAATCTGAAAGTTCCTCAAAAGGTTTTATCTCTCTCTCTCAAAAGAGTTATAATCACTAATTTCACCCCAGTGTATACACCCAAGAGAATTGAAAACATCTGTCCATACAAAGACTTGTACACAAATATTCATAGCATCATTATTTATAACAGCTAAAAAGTGGAAACAACCCAAATGTCCGTTAACTGATGAACAGATCAACAAAATGTGGTCTATCCATACAATGGAGTATGATCTGGCCATGAAAAAGAATGAAGGACTGATAGATGCTGCAATGTGCCTGAACCTTGAAGATACACTAACTGAAGGAAGCCAGTCACAAAAGACTACATGTTGTATGAATCTATTTATATGATACATCCAGAATGGGCAAGTCCATAAAGACAGAAAGTAGATTAATGGTTGCTAGGAGCTTAGGGGAGGGAGCAATAGAGAGTGACTGCTAATGATTATGGGATTTCTTTTTGGGGTGATAAAAATGCTCTGTAATTAGATCATAGTGATGGATATACAACTCTGTACATATTGCTAAATACCGCTGAATTGTGCCTTAAAAAGTGAACTTTATGATATGTGAATTATATCTCAAAAAACTGTCACGAAGAGTGAATGAAAGTCACTGCCCTCAAGGATCTTGCAGTCTAGAAAGGGAGGTAAACATCTCAATTGATATTGATACTATAGTACAGAAGTGCTGCTATGAACAGCATGTTACATACCTAGCACAGAGGAGGGGTCAACCATCATTGTATACAGGAATCAGAGAAGACCTAAAGGAGCTGGATTTTGAAGGATTTATAGGAGTTTTCAGGCAGGAAATAGGGTGGGGATAGGGGAGATGAGAGAGAAGGACATTCCTGGGCAGAGCAAACAAACTCTATGTGCAGAGGCCAAGAGTGGTGAAGGGGCTTGCATCCTCAGGGAAGTTCATTGTGGCTGTAGTGTAGAGGACATGGCAGGGGGAGGTGCCGTGACAGGAGATGTGACTGGAAGGGTAGATTGGGGCCAGCAGAGGAGAATTTGAAGTGCCTTGTATTCTGAGCTGAATTTGCACAACAGGGAGCCAGTAGATGTTTGTCAGCAGGAGAGCTGCATGATCAGTTTGTTTTTAGAATGACATAGGGCAGAATGTGTCTGGGCAGCCTGGAGTTTGGGAGAGCCATTGCGCTTGGGAGATGTCTAAGAAAACTGATAAGTGAGGAGGGCCTGAAAGCAGGCATGGAGGAGTGGGAAAGGAAACATTGGAGAAACATTTTCAAGTAAAATTGACAGAATTTGTTAGGATAAGAAACTCATGAAGGGCTATTCCAAGTTTCTAGCATGGGAAACTGGCAGGATGACAATGCCATAAATTCTCATTCAGAGTCAAGCCCATGTGTCTGTGGATTTAACTTCCCCCACCCCCCAAGTTTATAGGGAGTATTAGACCAAATGGTCTTTGATCTAGAATCTATAGTAAAATCATGTGAGGCTAAGATAAATGGAACCAGCTTAAATGCGCCAACTTTCGAGTCTCAGTGTAGCTTTAGTAGTGCCGAAAGCAGACTACGATGTCCTACATGTAGATTAGAGAAATTACAATGTGGGGTTGGGGGGGAGGAGTGGTCCTAGGGTAGAAGAGGAAGATAGTTTTCCTTTCATTTTTATATCCATAGAACATTAATTTTTCTCCATCATTTTTTATATTATTGTGTTGCTATTTTCCATTCTACTTAATTCTCTTCTATTCATTGTTACTGATGATGCAGATGGTAAATATGAGGAAATGAGCAAGAGAGAAAGGCCCAGAATTGGGTGGAGGGGTCCTATGAGTGACAGGAGCACGTGTGTGGTGTGCGCCAGCACCTTTGCTGGGCCTCCAGTGCTGTTCAGACCACAGCATGGAAAATCCTGATAGGATTACAGGTGATGAGAAATCCTATTTGGCAGTGAAGTACTGCACCATTCTGCTCTGGGTGGCAAAATGTATGTCTTTGACTTTTAAATAGTCTTCTTTAGGGCATTATGGCAGAATTGAGCAAGAATTTTCTTGAGCTGAGACTGAGGAGCAAAATAAATTGGTCTAGACAGTATATTAAGGGATTTTATTTTAAACTGTTCAGATGCTACATGGGATAAAAGCTGAGATAACTGACCACTGATTACCCTTTCCCTTTCTGATCTCATTAGCATTTTCAAAGAAAGGAAAATGAATTTCCTGTTGACTTAACTATTTAGGCAGTAAAGGTGATCTCCTTTCAGTCTTTAATAAGAAACTCAATAATTCTACCTAGACTTTTATGTAAACATTTCTTGAGATGTTAATGAAATGCTTGTGTTTTTCATTTTATTAAGTGATTTATTCCACAAACGTTTATTGAGTACCTATGGTGTGCTAGGCTGCTGTGCTGGTTGCTGGAGGCCACAATCTAGTGGAAAACCCCAGCAGGTTAAAAGCAAAGCAAAGTGAATGATGCTATAATAGGGATGTGTTTATGAAGGTTTGGGAGTGTAGAAGGAGCTCTGGAGTCTGCCTGGAGGGGCAAGAGAAGGCTTCACAAATAGGTGACCTCTACCTTGAATCTTGAAGGAGAAGTAGAAATTTGCCAGACAGGAGGAAAGGATGCTGAGAATATGTACAAGGACAAGGAACATGGAATGCTTGATCAGAGTATTCCAAGTGCCTCTGAAACAGTTAGCTCAGATACCTATCATCTTCTTCTTCCAAACCTCTCACTTCCTTATTCCACTGGTTTCCAGTCTCAGGCACATGTTGAAATCACCTAGAGAACATTTTACGACCCTGCCTGGGCCCGGTCCCAGAATAATTGATTTCAGAAGCTTTGGGGGTATCTTGAGGGGTGGGGCCTAGGCTTCTGCTTTTTAAAACTCCCTAAGCGATGCGTGCAGCTGCGTTGAGAACATTTCCTTGTTCCTGTCACACCTGTTCCCTGACCTGGCAGAGACCTCCGATCCCTTGGCTTGTTCCTTTTCTTCCAGCTCTTCACCATCCTCCGGACCCCATTCCCTGCCCTCCCCAGGCCAGATCCCAGAGTGCATTCCTCATCTGTTCACGTCCCCTCCCCTGACACCTTAATCACATCCCAAACTGGGACTATTTCTTTTCTCCCATTTGGTAGGTTGCCTTTTCATTTTGTTGTTGGTCTCCTTTGCTATGTAAAAGCTTTTTGGTTTGATGTAATCCCACTTGTTTGTTTTTGCTTTTATTGCCTTTGCTTTTGGTGTCAAATCCAAAAAACCGTTGTTAAGACCTGTGGCAAGGAGCTCACGCCCTATGTTTTCTTCTAGGAGTTTTATGGTTTCAGGTCTTAAGTCAAGTGTTTAATCCATTTTGAGTTAATTTTTTGTGTGTGGTGTGAGGTAGTGGTCCAGTTTCATCGTTTTGTGTGTGGCTGTCCCGTTTTCCCCAGAACCATTTATTGAAGAGACTGTCCTTTCCCCATTATGTATTCTTGGCTCCTTTGTCGTAAGTTAATTGAGTTTATATTTGTGGGTTTATTTCTGGGCTCTCTATTCTGTTCCATTGATGTGCGAGTCTATTTTTTATTCCATGAAACTTCAAAATAAAAAAAAAGTCACTAACTCTGTGTTTCTCCCCTGTGACTATTTCTAAACTTTGTCCGTCTCCTCATGTTCCCCTAAGTGCTTCCCTTCAGGGGAAGACTGTATTTTCATAGAGAACACTGAGACTCTCAGTTTTGCTTTTCCTCGGTTTTGTGTCACTGCAGTGACAGAGGCGCCTGCCCCATCCTTAGTCCCTCTCCTTGCTTCTCTCGTGAAGAAGTTTCTTTAGTCTTGGGCAAGGCTGGCTCTTCCATATCTGCTGTGGTCCCTCCCGCCCTCTCAGCACCTGGATTTGGCCTTATTGGTCTTTCCCTCTTAAATGTTTCTGCTTTCCCCCTCTCTCCTGGCTTCTGCTTTTCCAGCATATATCCAGTAGAACATGGCTAAGACTCTCATCTTTAAAAAGCAAAAATTCCTTCCCATTATCCTTCCCAGCTCCTCCTCCAGCTCCTCTTCTCTCTCTCCTGGCTTTGTTCATAGTGAAGCTCCTCAAAGGTCACTCTGCCCACCTGTGCCATTCTCCTGAAGCTGACATGACAGAAGTCACCAATATTCTCCCAATCACACGCTTCACCAGGCTCTTTTCAGTCCGCACCTCTAAATCCAGGTGGCTGAGGGAGACCTCATCTTCATGCCCTGGTTAAGAGATGAATGACCAGAGCTGGAACTATGGCAGTGAGAGAGAAAGACTTTCCCTCCATACCTAAGTTTCTATGCCTACCTTTCCTTGCCCTGCTGTCTTGACTGGACTATTGCAGTAGCCTCTCAGCTGGTCTCCATGCTTGGGTTTTGCTTCCCTTTGGTGAATGGTAGAGTCAGGCTCTAACACCAGACAGACAGGGGGAGCATGAAGTTGGGCCAGCCAGCCTCTTCGGTTACAGAGACACCATCTATCCACCTCATTCCACTCTTTGCCTGACAACCCCTGATGTTTTAACTGCCTAAGTTAGATTGCTTCTTTAATGTCTTTTCATCATAGTCATCTCCTTCTTGGAGAATATGCTGGAGGAAAGATGCTCTCTTCCCCCAACACATGAATGAATACAACACCCACTCACACCCACACTTCAGCCTCTGATTCATTCTTCATGCTGCTGTTGAAGTACTTGATCTTCTTCTCTGTCTCAGGGTCAAGTCCAAACTCTTGGAGCATGTCTTGTGGGGCTCTCTGCCCCATCCCTCCCTCTGTAACACCTCTCCCTTCATGTCTTGATTTGCTCAGACTCCCCAGATGGTAATCTTACCTTCAGACCATCTCCATCCTGAGGTGGGGAGACCACTTGCTCCTTTGCCCCACTCCCACCCTGGTTGATTTCTATCACCTTATTATTATGTGTTTGTCTTCCACAAGGCTGAAAGCACTTAGCAGATGGGACCCTGTGTGTCTTGATTTCCCTGTTCCCAGCACAGGGCTTGACAAGAAGAAAGTGCTTAATAAACAGTGGCCTGAGAGATGGTGGTCAGAGACAAAAGCGTGTGGGGAAGGAGGGAGCCGTGAGATAATAATAATCCCTAACACGTGTTGAGCTCTTCCTGTATGCCAGCCGTTAGGTTAAATGCTTGGCAGTCATCTCTTGTAGGCCTCAACAAAGCTCAGTGAGGAGTTGATACTATTATTATCCCCATTTACAGCAAAGAAATGGGGGGTTTAAGTAAGTTGTCTGTTTTGTCAAGGAGTTTGGACTTATTCTTTTTGACTCCAAAGAAAACAGCTAAATATTAGAAAGTTTAAAGAGATGTGATAAGATTTTCTTTTCTTTGAAAAAGAAACATAAACCTCCTTCCCCTTAAACTTGAGCAATGTCGGTGGGGGGGGGGGGGGGTTCCTCATAATTAAACCCTTCTAGACCCAACTTCTTTATCCCTTCTTGTTAGTCTGTTTACTCTCTGTGTGTCTCTGCAAAGACCATTTCTGTCACTCAGGCCAAATAGGGTGGTTAATTTGGGGCCCCGGGGGGCAGCCCTCTGCTCTGTCACTTGGATAAAAAGGAGTGGGGGTTGCGCACATTGAGTGTTGTGGACTATGCTAAACTCTCTGTGGACGTTTCTCATTTTAATCCTCACAACAACCAGGAACTATTATTGTCCCCATTTTTCAGACAAGGAAGCGGAAGTTCTGGTGTCCTAGATCCCTTAGCAATAAGTAGCATGGAGGGGCTTGCGCCTTCTCCGTGATTCTGAGGTGTGTGCTCTCCTCCTCATGGGCACTGCCTCCCATTTTGGGGGGCCTCCTTCCTGCAGCCTTGGTCTTTCTAGGAATTTGCTAACTGCTACCTACTTCATTTTGAGCCCAAGTGACTGCCTAACCAATGTATTAACTCCTAGAGACAACTACATACTTCATAGGATTAACCTGGCTGCCTTCATTCTAGGTCTGAACCTTTCATTTTGCTTCCAGATGATACCATCATTTAATATCTAAGACACATTCAAACTGTGTTCAGGCTTTGATCTATAAAATCAGTGTATACAGAGCTGTTTTGGTTAGGATGGTCCTATCGTTCTAACTTAACTCTCCCACACCTCCTCTGACGATTTCTAGCCAGCAGAAGAGTTACAGAGGGCATCGGGAGGGCAATGGGATCCAAAAGGCTGATGAAAACATGGCTAAAAGTTTCCATCCGTCACATCCAGGATATAAAAGCTACTTAAATATTAAATCACCTAGAAATTTTGATGGTATTCTTTCTGAAAATGTTATGGTTATAAACAAAGAAAATAAAAATTTTTCCCTAATAATGTTGTTAGAATATAGTACCTAGCATCATAAAATAGCCTAATAGAAATTTTTTGCTATGCTTTTTAAAAAGCCAGCAGAGGGGCTGGCCCTGTGGTTGA
Organism: Equus caballus; assembly: GCF_041296265.1. Classification (NCBI taxonomy): domain Eukaryota; kingdom Metazoa; phylum Chordata; class Mammalia; order Perissodactyla; family Equidae; genus Equus; species Equus caballus. The sequence continues at coordinate 92,550,139 of NC_091686.1, forward strand.
GCGGTTAAGCTCTCGCGCTCTGCTTCGGTGTCCCAGGGTTTTGCTGGTTCGAATCCTGGGCACAGACATGGCACCACTCATCAGGCCATGCTGAGGCGGTGTCCCACATGCTACAGCTAGAAGGACCCACAACTAAAAATGCACAACTATGTACCAGGGGGCTTTGAGGGGAAAAAGGAGAAATAAAATCTTTAAAAAGCCAGCAGATTTCCGTCTTTCTCATAATAATGTCACTCGAAATACTCGAGTCTAAATATCATTTTCTCTTGTGTGTCTGTTATGGCGGTGTGTCTCAGGGAACACTTCAGGTGGGTTCGGGTTGGGCCCTTCTCATATCAAATGCTACTCTTGAGTGAGGTTATAAATTGAAACTTATGTTTGCCATAGAAAGGTAGTAATGGCCAGAACAGTGGAAACATTTTTAAAAAATTTAGTCATCAGAGTATTGTTTAAAAGGGAGAAAGGCACTGGATTCTCTATTCCTATAAAATGAAGCCCAAGTGTTGAGGTGGGGTGCTGGGTAAGCAGGAATCCTTATAAATAATCATTCTAAAGAATGGGGCCCCAGGTCTAAGCACTTGGGTTACGTCACTTAACTGTCTCTCTGGGCCATGTGGTCATTCTGTTATAAATATGGACACTGCCTAGAGTGTACAGATGTTGCTTAGCTTCCCAGAAGCACCCAGACTCTAGGATGAGTGGGTGACTCTTTTCTAAAATAGCCCATCCTGAGTATTTGATTCTAGAAAGAGATACCTCTAAGCTCCCAGAGGGAAAGGCTTGCCCTCCTCTGCTGTGGAGGGCCCTGTTTTGCCTGGGGGAGGAAGAGGGAGTTGTCACAATACAATTTTAGGAATGTTAGGAGCTGTGCTTTGGTTCAACTCCTGCTGGTGTAGCACTCACAGAGGTCTGTGGAGGGCAAAGGATCAGATAAGAAAGAAGTCATTCCTCATAGACTGACAAATGTGAAACCTTAGGAATTCTTGCTGATGAGTTTTATTCCCTTCTAGTCTGAGAAGCCTTTTTTTCTTCCTAGCAAGACACATGGAATAAATCACTGAAGGTGCGGACAATATTTGAGATAAATGTTACTGTCAGATAGTTTCCCAGGAGCTCTGCGAGAGCACGTGGTGACTGCAGACAGCTGAGTCTGTGTTTTAATTCAGTGGAATATACTCAGATCCCTTTGGGGGCTCTAACACGTCTGTCACCAAAGGCTCAACGCTACAGTACTAGTAATGGTTTTGTGTGTGTGTGTATGTTCTCGAGCAGTTGAGCCATCTTTCCAGAATCTCTGTTTGCTATGAACACTAAGCCCAGGTCAAAAATGTTCACAAAGAGGTTAGCAAACTCTAATGGAGGTTTGATTTTTCCAGGCATTCAGAATACAATTTCTAAACGTAGTTGAAAAAAATTACCCTGGACCTATGGGACATCACTGAACAGTGACCTTTTAGGTTAATTAAGAAGGCTGGAGCCCCAGAGGATTTTTGAGCACCTTTTTTGTTGCCTGAGGGAACTACAGAGTAGAAATGTGGTGTAAATGTTTAGAAAGAGGATGATTTTCAAGGGTGTGATAAATGAAGACCAGCTACCAGAAGAAAATGCTTTTATATGTATGCAAAGGAGAGATATTTTTATCCTAAGTAAAATTTGGACTGTCAGACCACTTAGCTTTTCTGTAAACTGGCTTTTGTGTCTCCGCATTAAGCCTTTTATTTGCTCCTATTTAATACGTGAGCAAACAGTGAAAATAAAGAGGAAGAGGAGTCAATTCTGCAAGAACATATGCAACAGAAACAATACTGCTTTCCATTTTCTGTATGCTAAGTAGTTTCATCATGGCAGGCATCTAACGACCAGTTTTGTTTTTTTTCCAGCTGACTCAGGTGTAGACACTTTGCCAGTGTTTATGGCCAGCAGCGGACCCACAGACGTCGCGAATCGGAACAGCCCGGCCACACCACCAAATACCCTTAATCTCCGTTCCTCCCACAATGAACTGTTGAATGCCGAAATAAAACACACAGAAACCAAGAACAGCACACCCCCCAAATGCAGGAAAAAATATGCACTAACTAATATCCAGGCGGCAATGGGCCTGTCGGATCCAGCGGCCCAGCCCCTGCTGGGAAATGGCTCTGCCAACATCAAGCTGGTGAAAAATGGGGAGAACCAGCTCCGGAAGGCTGCAGAACAAGGGCAGCAGGACCCCAACAAAAATGTCAGTCCCACTGCAGTCATCAACATAACTTCTGAGAAGTTAGAGGGTAAAGAGCCCCACCCGCAGGACTCCTCGGGCTGTGAAATTTTACCCTCCCCACCCAGGAGAACCAAGAGCTTCCTAGATTACTATGCAGACCTGGAAACCTCAACCAGAGAACTAGAGCAGAACTTAGGCAACCAGCATAGGGTTGTGGAAGAGAAGTCCCAGCCAGGCCAGGGCCAGGCCTCCACCATCATTGGGAATGGCGATTTGCTGCTGCAGAAACCAAGCAAACCCCAGTTCAGTCCTGAAGATGGCCATATAGCCACAGTGTCATCCAGCCCGGAGACCAAGAAGGATCATCCTAAAACAGGGGCCAAAACTGATTGCGCGCTACACCGGATCCAGAACCTGGCACCAAGCGATGAGGAGTCCAGCTGGACGACACTGTCCCAAGACAGCGCCTCACCCAGCTCCCCAGACGAAACAGGTACCCCTGCGAAAAGTGTAGCTGAAGGTGGCACTTTCTTTGGTGTTTTTAATTATTGATGGACTAAATCTCTAGACTGGCCAAAAAAATCCATTTTCAGCCAGAGAAGAACGTGAGCCTCTTGAGGTAAAATTGGGCAATTTGCGTAGAAAATATTGTTAGATTCCTCTCCGATATTTTAGGTTAGTTTCATTTTGGTTCATACATCAGTTGTTTGTTCTGGTAAGCGTTCTTGTAAAAGAAATAGTTCCCTGGTGTTAAGTACAGTAAAAGATTATCTATTTAGAAATTATACTGCCAGTGAACTATTTCTAGATACTATCTAGAAATATTTAGTTTTGTTAAGTAAAGTAATAGAAGAAATACAGTTTCGGTGGGGCAGGATATAACCCGATTAAGAGAACCAACTATTTTAAAGTTCTCAGAAGAACTTATTTATGCTCAAGCTAATGAAAAGTTAAAAGTTCAAAAAGTTCAAAGTCTATTCATTAAAGACATTTCCTTTTTGACCTTTACTGCAGAAGATGTTATTAGCGTCGTTTAAGTGATATTTGAAAGTGAGAAAGTGGTGTTTCTGTTAAAATATATTCAGAAGTTTAGGATTTTAACTAGTCTAATTGAGACCACTCTTTCTTGACTTTTGTCTGTATTCATAACGTCTTTGGATTCGTCAGAGGAGTCAAAATTGTGACAGAAATGAACAGGATCCTAAAAATCAGCTGCTTTTAACCTCATCTTCTCATAGTCCCTATTATACTGACCATAAGATTAAATGATGTGGAGAACTTGTGGATGTGAATTCAATGTAACCTCATACTCACAAAGGCTTATTTCTTTAGCGTCACCCTGCAGCTACCCTAGTGGGTCCCAGGGCTCTGTTAACGGGATACGGATATAACAAAACAGATAGAACCACCAGCGAAGGAAATAGCATTTTTCTAACCTATAAGGGAGAGAAATTATAAGGCCTACACATAAGGAAATGAGAGGGAGAAAGTTCAGACATTAACTTGTCTATAAAAAAAAAAAAAGAAGTGTTTTTGAAGTGCCCTTTAAAATTGCAGTTCTTTAAGGGATAGATTTCATCAGCCTGCTGTGGCTGGATATGGCAGTAGGAAGGCTGAGATGAGTCCATTTCATCTTATAAATGTCTGGACCCACACATGATTAAAATCATCATTATGTTTAGCAATGTCACTGCGTTCACAACTCTACATTACTTTTTACCCGTTTACAGAATTCATATCCTGTAGCTGATGGACACTGTTGTCTGCTAGTGTTTGAATCTACATAAAGGACTCCTTGAGTACCTCGCATCCAGGCTTTGCCTCCTGTTTTCAGTGCCCTCACCTAGGGCCTTGCTGTCTTCCCCTGGTCGTGGCCGCCTTTCTGCTGCTCTTCCAGGCACGATGCTTTCTGTGTAGTTATATTTTAAATTTTACTGAAAGGTATTAAATGAACAGTAAAATCTCCCTTGTTCCTTGCTCTAGCCTCTTTTCCCAATGAGGGCCACTGCGTTTGTTTTTTTTTTCCAAATTATTTCCTTGCATAAAAAATTTTAGGCATACACCCACATTTGTAATAAATTTTAAAATTTACCCAAATTTTATGATAATGATATATATTTTTTAATTTTTTTTTATTTTTTAAAATATTTTATTTTTCCTTTTTCTCCCCAAAGGCCCCTGGTGTATAGTTGTGTATTTTTAGTTGTGTGTCCTTCTAGTTGTGGCATGTGGGATACCACCTCAGCACGGCCTGATGAGCGGTGCCATGTCCGTGCCCAGGATTCGGACTGGTGAAACCCTGGGCCACCGAAGTGGAGCACACAGACTTAACCACTTGGCCATGGGGCTGGCCCCAGATAATGATATAGTTTAAGAATTCTTGGGGCCGGCCGGGTGGCGCAGCAGTTAAGTTCGCACGTTCCACTTCGGTGTCCTGGGGTTCACCGGTTCGGATCTCGGGTGCAAACATGGCACTGCTTGTCAAGCCATTGCTGTGGCAGGCATCGCACATATAAAGTAGAGGAAGATGGGCACGGGTGTTAGCTCAGGGCTAGCATCCTCACAAAAAGAGGAGGATTGGCAGCAGATGTTAGCTCAGAGCTAATCTTCCTCAAAAAAAAGAAAAAAAAGAATTCTTTTTAGAGATGTATACTAGTATTCCAATATATATAATAGTATAATATAGATAACATAACATAATAAAACTAATATAAATAATACTGTGTTGGGGATTTTCTCCAAAATAACTGGGGAGGGGATAAAAAACAGAAACAAAATTGCCCATAAGTTGGTCATTATTAAAGGTGAGTATATGAGGGTTCATTATTCTGTCCTCTCTAATTTTGTACGTTTAAAATTTTCCCCAGTAAAAAGTTAAAATAGGGAAAAATTACTCACATTATGTTTTTTTATGAATGCTTTGCTTTTTCCACTTAAGTGTATATTTTATAGAGCAGTCCATATCAGGATGTACCATTTTTCGGCCTCGGGCTTTTTAAGTGTTAGGCAGGCTGCTCCACAGATTCAAGCTCCATGATTTATTTAGCCATTCCCTCGCTGCTGAGTATTTAGGTTATCTCTGTCCATAGCCTCTTTGCTTATTGTGTGTTGGTGTCAGTAAGGGCCTGTGGAGAGTGTGAAGTTCAAGGTGAAAATGTGCACTCCACTCCATCCACTGCGACCCTCTCCAGGAATCCTTTCCAGGTCCTCTCTGTTCACCACTCATTTGCTGGCATCACTTTCTTTTGGATTTTTCTACAGAACCCATTACAGGGCTTGGCACGTGATGGGAACTGGATTAGTTGCCTGACATGTTGAGGGGATATGTTGCTCTTTCTCTCTTAAAGTTGATTTTTCTTTTTTAAAGATTTTATTTTTCCTTTTTCTCCCCAAAGCTCCCCGGTACATAGTTGTATATTTTTAGTTGTGGATTCTTCTAGTTGTCGCATGTGGGATGCCACCTCAGCATGGCCTGATGAGCAGCACCATGTCCATGCCCAGGATCCAAACTGGTGAAACGTTGGGCCACTGCAGCAGAGCATGCGAACTTAGCCAGTTGGCCATGGGGCTGGCCCCTTAAAGTTGATTGTGAAGACCTCTGAATTTTAAAGTAAGGATGACAATATGGTGACGGCCCTTAATGGGTCTCTAAGAATAGATGTTTTGATCAAATATGCTTGAAAGAGTGTGTTAGCTATGACCCTAAAGCAGTGAGGTTGAGTTTTTCAAAAACATACTGGAAGCCAAACCTTTGCTATCTTCACATGGTCACTTTGGGATCTCTGTACCTGTTTCAGCATGCTGCAGTGTCTCAAAATATTAATATTAATAATATTTGGGAATTCTTTTAGAGTTTCCTCACAGCCAGTTGTGAACTCCTATTGAAAAGAAGCCACTTTACTTCATGATGATACATCCAGGTAGTTTCAAGTAGTGACCGCTGCATAAATTAGTAAAATAAAATAAGCGATTATTCAGTATTGGTATTTCTTTTGATTTCATCTTTCTGATGAAACATACTGAGAGTTTTTACAGTGATCACAATCAGTTTAAATGGAATATTGTATGTTTCACTTCTAGTGGTAAGATCAGTGTTTATTATGTATGTCTTATATAGTGTACACGTTTGTATCATAAACATGAATCCTATTGAAAGAAAAGAAAAAATAAGAGCAAATATTTTGTAAGATACTAGTCTGCAGTGCCATAGTACATATATAAAAAGTGTATATATTTGCTTATTTACTGTGTTAAGTAAATACTCATCACAGTGGTGGGTGTTTATGACTAAATCATGATACAATTATCTTTGCGTTGTAGACTGTGCTTTGGGGAGCCTAGAAAAATAGGACAGACTCATTTCTACCTTAGGGGCATCCTTTCCAAGTTAGAATGCTATTTATAAGATAAAATGCATTGCCTAACCCAGAGATTGACTACTTCCTATTTCCATTTCTTCCTGAATGGCCCCCTCCAGCATGTTAGTAACTTTTTTTGCACAATCAATCATGTATACGATATGTTCCTCCTGTGGAGTCTGTCCTTTGAGAACACAAAAGCCTATCAGAAAAAAGAAGAGCATCTGTGAAATTACTAAGTTTCTCAGGAGTTTAGAAAAGTTAAAATGAGTGTCTTGACCCCAATTCAAAAAGAAAGAGTTGCATCATTTTGGCACTTGGAAGTGAACTTTTAATCTAGTTAGGGTTTTCCCAGAGATACAGTTCCCTCAGTGGCCCCAGGGACGCAGAATGGCTCAGATGAATACAAGTTGATCAGATTGTGTGTGGTCTCTCTGTTAATCTCTCCGTGTTTTAGGTCTGCTTCATGGAAACTTTAGAAGGACACGACATTTTGATGCCATCTGGGTACAGCTTTCAGTACCTTGTTGGCACCAACGTGTAGCTTACGTTTAATGTGGAGTTTACTAAAAATGAAGATACAGAGTATGAAACGAGTGGATCTTGTGGAATAGCTATTTCAAAGTTAGGTTCATTACTAACGTGCACAAAGGCAGGATATGCACAGAGAAAACCAAATCCAGATGATGTGGCAATGGGCCTGATGCTTCATTAACTTATCATTGAGAGTGAGTCCACTTCCTGAGTTCAAATCCCAGCTCTGTTACATGGAGGCAGTTTACATAGCCTCTCCTCTGTAAAATGGGAGTGATAGTAGGGTTTTGGCATACACCTATTGTGAGGATTAAGTCAGAGCATGTTTGAAGAGCTCTTGGAACAGTGTCTGGCATATAGCAAGAGCTTAATATTATTATTTATTGATTATTATTAGTAGTAATCATCATATCACTTATTATTGCTTATTGCTTATTCTTATTAGTGATCATCGTTATCAGTACAGCAGTACCATATAAAAGTTGACTTCTCTCTTAATTATGAATTACCTGTATTTTGAACTCTGATTTTAGTAAGGACTTTCTATACCCTAAGGGCAGGGATTGATTTGTCTTCATCTCTGTGTTGTCACTGCCTGAAATATAGCAAGTAAACTTAGTAAATAGTAATGATTAATTGAATAAAAATGGAGGCCATTTGTATATCCCAGAATGGCCCTGATGTATTGAGTAGATCATTTGATGTTATATCTTCATCAATGTCTGCTTTTGATATTGGGTTTATTTTATAACTTAATTGATGATGTTGCCTCGTAAAAGGTGAGGCTGAATAACCAGTTATTGGAGAAGGCGCAGTGAAATTCTGTGTGCCTACTGTGTGTCAGGTCTTGTTTATGATACTTTCTGCCACTCAGGTGGCCATACTGGAACTTGAACCGAGGTCTTTGGACACAGCGTCCAGTGGTTTCCTACCTTACCATAGTCTTGGGTTATGGGAATGTGGCCCCAGAGGCTGCACTTCAACTGGGTGTGTGTGGTAGTTACCTTGAGAACCTGGAAAATGGAAAATTAGATTTCAGAGGACCTTTCTTTTCCTATTGAGCAATTGAGATTTAGTTCTAACATCATCTCCTCTGTGAAACCTTTTGAGAACCTCTGAGCTGTTGAAAGTCTTTTCTCTTTCCCCCCCAAAAAATGTTTCCAGGTCCCTGTCTTCATGTTCCTCTCAGTGGTTTGTAACCTTCTCAGCAGTTTCCATTTAGACTTAGGGCTCCATGAAGGCAGGAGCCAAGTCTTCATTATGTGTGGGTGTGACCCTCTCCACACAGTACATTAATGGTATCTGTTTGCTGGTTGGATAGATGGAGCTGGACCACAAACTTGTGCTCTCTGAGGTTTGCTACGTCAGTTCACTGATAGAAATAGAAAAAGTAGGCGTAACTTGTGTAAAATAATTGTTTAGAGCACCTGGATAGGATGATTCTTATTTATATCCTAGGCTACCACAAACATTCTTTGTATTGACTCTATAGGTCTCTAAGTCCAGAAAGGCAATGCCAAGGAAAAGGGCTGTTTTGGTTTCAGTTGCCTTCACACTTTGCCTTACATTGCGGGTTGATCCCTGTTGCTCTAGAGTTTGAATCCTTTCTTGTCTTAAATTGATTGGTTTCCAGTCATCAGGCAAGCAAAGTGGAATTCTTTTTCAAGCTGGCTAGTTGGTGAGGGTGAAAGCCAAGTCACAAACCTAATTATGTCAACACAATTGGCAGCACTTCTCATTTCTGATCTTCGCTAGCTTAGGAGTATTAGAGCTTTGGATAAGTTTGTATTATTAACACTTTTTAAAACTTCTAAATGTTTATTTTATGTCAAATGGTTTTTGGTAATTTTAACCATAAATGATTTTTAAGTTGCTTTTAAAAAGCTCCCATCCCTTAAAAACAAAAATGCTAGGGGCCCGCCTGGTGGCATAGTGGTTAAGTTTGGTGCGTTCCGCTTCAAGGAAGATTGGCATAGTTGTTAGCTCAGGGTTCATCTTCCTCAAGCAAAAAGAGGAAGATTGGCAACAGATGTTAGCTGAGGGCCAATCTTCTTCACACACATGCAAAAAAATTCTAGCATATAGGCAAGGCTCGGTTTTCAGTTAGTTTGCCTGCTGAATTAATTTTAATCTTTTAAGCACCCTTTAGTGATTCACTATCCTTCCTGTCTTGTCCTCTCAGCTGAGAGTTCCCTGATGTGACAGGAGGAATTCAAGAAGACAGATGTGAGATGTTTCCAAAATAGCTCGGACACACTGTGTTCTAGGGTGGAAGGTATGATTTCTAAATTAGCTTTTAGCACCTGGGGGGGTAAGATGTATAAAAATATTTCTCATCTCACCCCATGAACTTAAGGAAGAAAATGATTTTGCTTAATTCAGTATTTTTAGAAAGTTCTAGACAAAAAAAATATATCCAGTTGAATTTTCAAGATGGTTTTTTTTGCCTCCCGTTATAAAGTATATTAAGTAGTTCAGGGAACAAGAGGGTGAATCCAACGAAATGACTGGCTGCCAAAGTCTGACAGTCTGGTAATGAGCGCAAGACAGTAGATGTTCAACATGGAACCAGGAAGGAGCTGTGAGAGGCTGGAGTCCTGGGGGGTAGAGGGTGCTCAGAGGAAGAAGAAATTTCACTTGGTTGAGGTGAGGAAGTTCAGGCACTTGAAGTTATCTGTGCTGGAGACTGAATAGACTTTCAATGGATGGAGATCTGGGGAGATCATTGCCCCTGAAAGCTGTTGAAAAGTAAGGAATCTCTTTCTTTTCTTTTTTATTAATCCCTGAAGAAGTTTAATCAATGATTTCTTCCCTACTCTTCTCTCTGCTTTACTGGCATATTGAAAGCAAAAATTTTAGTTCCCGGTTTGGCGAGATGTTTAGCTTCAGAGAAGAGGGTGGTGTGGAAGAGAGTGGCTGCCTAGGAAGCGACTGGAGGGAGTCCTTTAGTAGCCTCGCATCAAGTCTTTCAGAAGTGCTGGTGATCCCTTGTTCCCTTGGAGGAGGGCATGTAGCCACTGAGATTGTGACTCAGTGGGATCATAGAGACAAAAATATAACCGGCCACTTTTGGAAATTTTCTGGCCAAATTTCATCATGAACTATCTGCCCAGATTCATTATCCTCACAAAAGAGCCTTAAGTTAATAAATACATAGAGAGATTTATGGTTTTAAAAGTCAAGAGGCTACAGAAACATCCACATAGTCAGCAAGCTTGAACTTATCTACACCTAGGGGGATTTGAAATGGATCTGGAACTTTACCATGATTACGCTGAGCAGTATTATCCATGTGAGTTAACAGCAGTCCGAGAGTGTGTGAATTTATTCATCATGCTGTTGTTCATTAGTTCATCCATTCATCCTTTAATTTGTTAATTCACATATACATAGACTTGCCAATCCTTTTTTTTAACAGTCTATTCTGTGTACTGTGCTAGGTGCCTGAGACATAAATAAATTAGAACCAGTCTGTGACCTCAGAGAGCTCACATTCAGTTTCCTGTCTTCATGGATAAAGCCCCACTGTATGCAGAGTGCTTTCTCAAATGTGTCCCTGTGTTCTTTGTCCCTTTCTGCACATGCCATGCCTGAGTAAGTTTGAAAAGATAAAGCCCACCCCAGATAATGGGCAGCCTAAGTTTCCAAACAAAGAAGTGGGTAAGATGTCTAGATGTTTTATTATTTTCTCAGGGCTACTGCAACAAGTTACCACACACTTGGTGACTTAAAACAACAAATTTATTCTCTCAGTTCTAGAGGCTAGAAGTCCAGAATCAGGGTGTCACCAGTGTCATGCTCCCTCTGAAGGCTCCTTCCTTGGCTCTTCCAAGCTTCCAGTGGTTACTGGCGATGCCTGGCATTCCTTGGCTTGTAGCTGCATCACTGCAGTCTGTGTCTGCAATCTGTGGCCTTCTTATAAGGACAGCAGTCATTGGACTTAGAACCTGCTCCACCTAATCCAGTATGACCTCACTTTAACTGTTTGTATCTGCAAAGACCCTATTTCCAAATAAGGTCACATTCTAGGGTTCTGAATGTACACGAATTGGGGAGAATAGTATTCAACCCAGTAAAGATGTCTTCAATAGATAAGTCCTTAATATATGCAACACAGAGGAGATGTAAGACGATATTTGCAAGTATATTATATTCAATTTTTTCAAGAAGGAAAACTAACACTTGCAGGTATTTGAGAATTGGTAAGTGAATCGAATATGCTGCAAGGGACCTCAAGATAGTTTGGGGTTGCTGTTGTCCAAATTGTTTATTGTAGAGGTGAGGAAACTTAGATGTGGACCTGATACTGGGGAATCTGAAACCATAAACCCAACTGAGATTGGGAATAAGTGTGGAAAAGGCAGAAAACCATGATAAAGTTAGAGTAAATCTTCACATTTAGCGGGATGGTTCCTCCCTGCAGAGTGGGATAGTTCAGGGCACTTGGCATATGGAGATGGAGACCAAAGCTGAAGAACAGGCAGACAGGGTTATCAGTAATAGCAATGGTTTTTTTTACCTCTCTTTGAGAGACATTCCTTGCCAAACATACAGGATTTTCTCATGAGCTATGCCAAATATAAAAGAAAAAGATATGACTCTAACCTGAGGGCAATGCAAAGGCAATATGATGCCAAGAAAGCATCAGAGATCACAAATGGATGGTTCTGGGGAGTGTACAGACAACCCACAGGCAGGTTTTGTACAGTAGACAATGTTTTAGAAAACTTTGAATTTGATACCAATGCTTAGAAATTGGGAGCTTTTACATAAAAATGAGTCATTTCTCTTGTAAATCCAGAAATCTCACAACACTGGGCTCAAATGCCAAAGAGGCAACAGTCAGTGGAAGCCCATTACGTGGGGCCTGTCCTCTGCTGCTCAAGGCATTGGGCTTATGGAGCCCTGCTCACAAGTGTCAATGGAGCCAGCTGTCGTATACACATGGAACTATTATGGTGGAAAGAGCTAGGCTAATGTTGGTCTTGCCTGTTACAGCTGCACACAAGTGTAATGCCATAGTAGCAACATCCTTGGATCTGCAAACTTCTTTTAATCATAGTCCTCCTAGTCTCAGTCCCATGCCTTCTGGTAGAATTATAGAGTGTGACATGAACTGTTAAGCAAAGCAGGCTTGAAATTTCCAAAGACATCTTTAGATGACTTCTCGGAGTTCTCCATCTGTTAATCTGGTTAGAAGAGGGAAAACATTAGCTTTTCAAAAGCTAGGATGTGGGTGGTTCATAAATTTTTTGCCTTGAGTCTGACTCAGTTAATATACCCGATTTGCTTTCATAAATGTGAGGGGTAGTTACCAATTACCTTTATAATTTATATATTGCTTTTCTCTGTTAGACCCCTTGGATGCAAAATAGTGAAATAAAAGCTTCATATTTGAACAGATTTGACTGGAAAAATGGAATCATTTGACTATTAGAAAATCGTATGTAGTCAGCATTCCATGTGGAATGGTCGGAAAGTGAGAGAATGGGATGACCTCAACTCCAGAACTTTCATGTTGCTACCTAAAAGGGGAGATGATATTTATTGTATGCGAGCTTTTAGTTTTTTCTTTTTGTTTTGTTTTTTATAGATTTACCCTTGAATATGATTGAATTTAATCTTCGCAAGTATTCTTCCTTAGTATCATTAGCGATATTGTTAGTTGATTATTTTTCTCCCTCAGTGTGATTTGAAGAAGTCTTCCTGTAGAACTGAATTAGCACATCTGGGATATTATTAAGGTAGACCTGCATCCTTTAAATGGCTTGTTTGGGAAGCTGGTCTTGGTCTGTTGTTTGTTTGTTACCAGGACACTTTTTCTTATATAAATGGTAGTATATATGAAGGTTATACAAGGTATACAAGATGGCTGGCCCATGAAAGCCTGTTTAATCCCTAATAGACATATAGAGCAATATTAATAGAACCATAGAACCTTTTCTCAGAATGTTCTAGAAGAAAATATAGTCACAGTTCCACGTGGAGTTGTCAGAAAGTGAGAGAACAGAGATGACCCTAACTCCAAACCTTGGGAAGGGGCTGACGGGAGGTGTAGCAAGAGAAGTCCAAGGGTTGGAGGTCACGAGATACCTGGTGATGGAAGCTTCTAGGGACATTTCTCAGTAATTGTCTAACTGTTCAGTTTCTACTTTGCTTTTCTGTGTCTGCTCCAGGGATATGTCCTGTGGGGGACCTTTAACCAATGTTTCCTTTCATCCCTTCCTCACCATCGACACGGGAGACATTCCATGACCTCCTGCTCTTAATTTCTTTCTCCAGAATAAGCATCAGCTTCTTTCAGGATTTCCAAGTGTCGTTCACCTTTTAGTTGATATCTTGTCCCTGTGTCTCCTGATTATTTTTTCTCTATGGGACTATGGAACAAGAGCCCCAAGTCAGAGAATGCACTCCATATGTAATATATCAGAGAGAAGCACTTTCACCCCAGGTCCATTGTATCGTTAGTGGAGTTAAGGGTTATTGGATTGGTAAAATCTAGGCTGTTTGTTTTTAGGATACTTTTAGCAAGGATGATAGGTTAACCGTAATCCACTCACATACTTTCAATCGATGAATGTCTGCTGAGTTCCTAATATGTTCAAGGAACTGAGCTAGTGCTCTGGGTGATTCCTAGGTTGAAGCATAATCTTTCCTTCAAGGAACTCACAGGGGGCTGGCCCGATGGCTCAGTGGTTAAGTTCGCATGCTCTGGTTCGGTGGCCCGGGGTCCGCCCGTGTGGACCTACACCCTGCTTATCAAGCCATGCTGTGGCAGGGCTCCCACATATAAAATAGAGGAAGTTGGGCATAGATGTTAGCTCAGGGCTAATCTTCCTCAAAAAAAAAGAAAAAGGAACTCACAGGCTCCTTCCTCAAGATTCTGTTAAGCCTCTTCAACACCCTTATGGCATTTACCACATGCTGACTCATCCCAGCTCCACCACTTTCCTAACCTCTGAGCCCCAAGTTTCTTACCTCTGAAGTGGGAACAATAATGGTACCCACCTTATAAGATTGTTACATAAAGCCCTTGACTGGATGCCTGGTCCACAGAAAGCGTTCTTTGAAATCTTGGCTGTCATTATAATCATTGTCTTATCTTTACTGTGAAATGGAAAGCTTCTTCGGGATGTAGGCTTTTCTGCATTTGTGTTGTTTTTTTAATTCCCAGAAATGAGTCCGTACAGTGTACTCATGTTTGAATGGATGATTAGCATAACAAGTAAATTGTATTATTTATACTAGCAGTACAACAAATTAAAGGTAATAGTTTACCTCCAAGAAGTTCACAGTGATTAGGGAGATGCATAAATCCTCTGCTTCTCAAATGATAATGTGCAGGAGAATCTCCTGGGGATCTATCTTGTGGAGATGCAGATTCTGATTCAGTAGGTCTCGGCTGAGATTCTGCATTAAAAAATTAAAAAAAAAATTTTAATTGTGGAGATTCAATATTTTTAACAAGCTCCCTTAGGTGATGTTGATATTTCTGGTGCGCAACCACAGTTTGAATAGTGACACTGGACTGCAAGCTGTAGGAGAAAGGGGTCTAGTCAGTTTTGTTCACTGCTAGATCCTCAGCACATAGAATAAGCAGTGGCTAGGACATGCTCGTGTTAAAAAAATAATGTGAGGGGCCGGCACGGTGGCACAGCAGTTAAGTGCGCATGTTCCGCTTCAGCAGCCTGGGGTTCACTGGTTCAGATCCCAGATGCAGACATGGCAGCGCTTGGCAAGCCATGCTGTGGTAGGCATCCCACATATAAAGTAGAGGAAGATGGGCATGGACATTAGCTCAGGGCCAGTCTTCCTCAGCAAAAAGAGGAGGATTGGCAGCAGATGTTAGCTCAGGGCTAATCTTCCTCAAAAGAATAAATAAATAAAATAATGTGGAATGAATACATTTATCTCCAAACAATAGGTAGTGATTGCAGGTAGATTTTTTTCCAAGTGTGTAGAACGGATGTTCCAGATAAGTAAGGCATTTCATGCGATTCAAGAAGAGGATAGAATTGAAAGATGGCGTTTAGAGATGTAAAGTAGTGGGTACACAGAAAGAAGCTGGAAGAAAGGAAAAGAAGAGATTGCTCTAAGGCAGTATTCGCAAATGTTTTGGTCTTGGGGACCCCCTTACGCTGTCAAAAAAAGTTATTCATTTAAAAAAGAATAAGAAATCTAATGTTAACAAAGAATATATTTTATGAAAACCATTTTTTTCAAAGCTAGCAATTTACTGAGAGAAGTGATATTATTTTGTATGTTACATCTCTAGTGTATGGTTTCATTGAAGGCAGCCAGATTCTTTTATCTGCTTCTACCTTTAGTGTGTCTCTCTACTTTGTTTTTAAAGATTTTATTTTTCCTTTTTCTCCCCAAAGCCCCCTGGTACATAGTTGTGTATTTTTAGTTGTGGGTCCTTCTAGTTGTGGCACGTGGGACGCTGTCTCAGCATGGCTTCATGAGCGGTGCCACTTCTGCGGCCAGGACTCGAACTGGTGAAACCCCGGGCCGCCGAAGTGGAGCACGCAAACTTAACCACTCAGCCAGGGGGCTGGCCCCTCATTACTTTGTTTTGATTGAAGTAGATGAAGAAAATCTGGCCAATCTCATACAGATATGTAGATGGAACAAAGAGGAATATTTTAATAGCCTTTTCGGGTAATTGTGGATATTCTTTTTTGATGTTACACCAAAACTTGATGGTTTCTTAAAGGTTAGTTACAATGTGGAATCTGAAACCACAATAGTAAACTTTTTTGTACTCTGTTATATTAAAATACATTGGTCTGTCAGGCATTTTAAATGGATGTTTTACCCATACGTAATTTTGTAACATCATGCGTTGGTGAATTGCAAAATATTGGTTCAGTGAGTTATGGAGATCTTCCAAATGTTGACACATTTCCTTATACAATATGAAAACATTACGTTCATTAATCTCACCACCCATCTCGTTAGAAAAGTCATGAATTATTGGGAAGCTGTCAAGCCCACAGTGGTGGATACAGGTTTTCTGAAATTCTAATTTTTGCTCAGAAGCTCTCATTTTATCCTTGGCAACAAATGCTGTCAGTTGTTTTCCTTGAAATGACAGGCTCACCTCATTCATTTTTGAGAAAGTATCTGCCTAGTACCTAAATTTGAATAATGGTAGTTTGTCTGTCAGTCATTCTTTCAAGTAAATAGAGTGTTTGTTGCATGTGGTTTTCCTTGAAATTATGCTCCTCCCTCCATAGGCAGCAGAAGTGCCTTATGCCTACTTACATTAAAAGTGTATGCTTAAAGGTTGAGATTTAATAAAATTAATCATTTTAACTTCTTCAACAAGGCTATTCTTGAGTGAAACTGGCATTGTTTTTAGGAGGATTATATAGCGTTGGGGAATACAGTAATTGCAGTATAATTTATGCCATTGTCTTGCTTCATGCTGAGATGCCAGCAATTTTATCCATTATTTTTTGCGCCTCATCAGTTAAATGTCAACACAGTAAAAAGACTGTAAATAACATCTTAATATTATGAAAATAATTTCAACCTCAGTGTCCTCCTGAAATCTCCTTTGGGAACTCTTGCTCTAGGTGTGAGGACAATTTGATTGGAGAGGAGAGTCCGTGAAGGGTAATTTGGGAAGTCAGATAGGCAGGTGGAGGCCAGATTGGAGAATGCTAATGCGTAATTCTGAACTTGCTTTTGTTAGTGAAAAATGACTGATGGTTATGAGAAAAGGGAGTGCCATTCGTAAGGTGGAGTTTG
Organism: Equus caballus; assembly: GCF_041296265.1. NCBI lineage: Eukaryota > Metazoa > Chordata > Mammalia > Perissodactyla > Equidae > Equus > Equus caballus. The sequence goes on from NC_091686.1 coordinate 92,566,990, forward strand.
AGGAAGGTACGTCTGACCTTGGTGGCTGGAATATGTTGGAGGGACAAAGGAGACAGGCAGTGGTGAGGGTCCCACAGTAACCTGTTTGAGATGATGAGGACTAGAGGAGACGAGTAGCTTTTAAAATAGAACTGAAATGGAAGAAAGGAAGAATGTCTAGGATTTAGTGATTGATTGGATATGGATGGTGAGGGAGAGAGTAGAATCAAAGATGTCAGATTTTCAGTTCAAAGACTAAGAAAATGCTAGTTTTCAGAAATAGTGAAGTTGGGAGGAAGAGCTAGTTTTTGGAGAAAGATGATGTTTTTGATTTTAGTTGTGTAAGTTTGAGACAATTGGGAACAGCCAGGGGGTAATGTCATAAGGTTAGAGCTGTGGCTCTTTGAGAGAAGTCAGGGAGATTCAGATTTTTGTTACTTAGACACCAAATTCTTCCACTGTGTTTGGGACTTTCATATGCTCTCTCTCTCTTTTTTGTTTGGTGAGGAAGATTGGCCCTTAGCTAACATCTGTTGTCAGTCTTCCTCTTTTTACTTGAGGAAGATTGTCTCTGAGCTAACATCTGTGCCAGTCTTCCTCTATTTTGTATATGGGACTCCACCACAGCATGGTTTGATGAGCGGTGTGTAGGTCTGCACCTGGGATCCGACCCTGTGAACCCCAGGCTGCTGAAACAGAGTGCGTAGACTTAACCGCTACACCACCAGGCCAGCCCCTCATGTGTTCTTTTGGTGTGTTGTTTTAAGCATACTTAGATTTAGAAGAGTGACAGGATAAGGATGGGGTGGGAATATGGGTGACTTAACCAGGTTGAGTAGTATTAGGGCACTGCCCAAAAAACCAATGAAATAGGATAATGGTTTGAACCAGTCTGTTCTTTTTCCCCATTTGATTTAGCCATATTTCTAGAATAATGGCTAGGTATGACAATCACCAGTTATTGAGCTATTAAATACAAGGATGACATGTTCTATTTCTCTTATTTTTTCTCCTCTATAATAAAATGAAGGGGCCGCATGTAGAAAGATAACCATATTTTTCCACTCACAAGTTGACATTGAGGGTCTCTGCCAGATAAGACTCCCTTCACACTTTACCAAGTGGCATTTGTGACCGTGGTCTAGCTGACAGGCTCCAAAACTAGGCTCTAAAAGCAGATCCATCTCTTTGGGATGGACTTATTAATCAAGTTCATGAGACTGAAATATTACAGCCAAAATAGCTTATTAATTTATGATAAGAACGATCACTCTCCCAGGTATTGGATTTCTTGATGTTACAGAGTCAGTGCATACTCTTAGTGCTTGTATATTATTTCCCAAATCATTATCACATGGCCTGATTTGCCCTAAATCGCATGACTAGGCATTCTCTCCCTCTAGACAACCACACGGGAAACCCAGGCATAAGCGAAAGGTTGTTTGGGGAACATGGTTTTAGCCAAAGGGGGGTCAGAGGAATCAAATGTTTAACTAGCATCAGCTGGGAAGCCTGATGCATCCTGTACTTCTTCCCCTTGGGGTGACGCTACCAGGGACTTAGAATCCTTGAAGTGCATTGGCTAAGATTCCCTCTTCTCTGCAATTTGAATCTATGATCTGCTTTTTCTAAGCCACCTAAGCTGACACAGTCTTTCCTAAGATATAGTAGTATTTTCTACTGAGTTAAAGATAAGTTATTCTTACCACTATGATCTGTATTTTACCTACACAGAACACTTCTGACACCAAATGTATGGATTTACCACACCAACCAATTCTCTGCAGACGCTAACAGGGCATCCTACAATTTAATTCACTTCTGACATTAGCTACCCAGCGCGAGTGCACACCCCACGGGTTCAGGGCTCAGTCCCATAAGACTGCCCCCTACTTCAGATGCCAGTCACAAGGAGTGGGTCCCCCAGGTTACCCACAGTTCTGTCCAACTTGGCTACAAATCAGGAGTTCCCAGGACCCTCTCGTGAGAATGATAACTTGCTATAATGACTCACGGAATCAGGGGAAACACTTTACGTACATTTACTAGTTTATTATAAAGGAGATTATGAAGGATACAAATGAACAGCCAGGTGAAGAGGTGTATAGGGCAAGGTCTGAAACATTCCTGAGTACAATAGTTTCTGTCTCTGTGGAGTTGGGGTGTGCCACCCTCTTGGCTCGTGGATTTGTTCACCAACCAGGAAACTCCAAACTCCTTCGTTTAGGGTTTTTATGGAGGTCCCATTACATAGACGTGATTGATTAAATCATTGTCCATTGGTGATTGACTCAATCTATTGACTCAGTTTACTCAATGTCATCTCTGGAAGATGAGACTGAAAATTCCAACCCTCTGATTTCCTTCTCCTCTGCCAACCAGCCCACATCCAGAAGCTATCTAGGGTCCCATCTGGAGTCATCTGATTAATGGAAAGTCAGGTGTAGTTTGTGGATCTTATTATGAATAACAAAGGATGCTCTCTAACCCATATCACTCAGGAAATCACAAGGGTTTTAGGAGCTCTCCAAGAACCAAACGAAGACCAAATACAGTCATGCACTGCATAGTGATGTTTCGATCAACCCCGGACTGCATATACAGTGGTGGTCCCATAAGATTAGTACCATGTAACCTAGATGTGTTGTAGGCTGTACCATCCGGGTTTGTGTAAGTACACTCTATGACGTTCGCACAAAGACAAAATCGCCTAGTGACGCATTTCTCAGAGCGTCTCCCATCATTAAGTGATGCATGACTGTATATATTTATTACCTCACAATATCACTCACGCTATGTTTGGGAGCCATCTTGTCTCATTCCATTTCTTGGCTTTGATCCATTGGCTGATTCAACTGTTATAGATAACTCCAAAAACAATCCTATTTCCTTCATTGTCAAGTCTTGGAGGAAGTCTCATTGCAGCCCTTAAGTCACTGTTTCCTCCAGGTTTGGCCTGTGATCTACCTGCATCAGAATCTCCTAGGCATGCCTTACAGTGTAGGTGCCTGGGCCCCACCTGTGCCTTACAGAATCAGACTTAGGAGGTGGGTCTCAGGAACCTGCAGTTTAGCTAGCGTTTCATAGGATCCTTTAAACACCAAGCTTGAGAAGCACAGCTCCAGTGCTGACACAGGATCTGCTTTAGTGCTTTCAGTTTAAAGTTCTGTGTTCCTGTTAGAGTTGATACTGACCTGGCCAAAATTTAACAAGAATTGCAATCCTAATGAAAAACATGCGTAAGACGTTCATTTCCTTTAGGGCAAGAACAGTTCTTAATTGCTGTATGCTCCAGAAATTAAACCACTAGAGATCTTTTCTCTGGTTCTTAACCCTAAAATGGAACCTGTTACATAAGCTTTGATGCAGCATGAAGATTGAATATTTAAAATCCCAGCTCTGACATTGCTACATGGATGACTGTGGCCAAGTCACTTAACATCATGCATTTCCCTCTCTGTAAAATGGGGTTAATAGTAGCAGCTGCCCCACCAGGTGGTGGTGAGGATTGAATGACGTAAGGCGTGTGGAGGACTTAGCACTGTGCTGGGAATACAGTGAGGGCTCAGTGAAAATTTGGTTTTACAAATATTCCCATATGGAAAAATTAACTCTTCAACTAAAGGAAAGGCACAGAAAGAGAGAAAAGAGGGACCCTGATTATGTACACAAACAGAAAATACTTTCAGATAAGCAGCAGAAGAGACTAGAATGTGCAGACAAGGAGACAGTTCTTAATAGAGTGGAAGACTGGCCTGCTTTCCATCAAGCCGTGTAAAGTTTGGTTTGTAGGTCGTTGCCCGTGAGGATCAGTCTTAATTGAAAGGGTGGGGAAGAGGGGTGTCCTGTGGGTGGTGCAGTCCCCTGGGTCTGGATGAGGTCTGGCTTCTGCTCTTGACACTCCTACTCGCTAGGTGACTTGCCTCATGCCAGAGTGACTTGCAGAAGGTCCCAGCATTTCTATCCAGCCACCCCACGCTCCCCATTGAACAATTTTCCAAGTGTCAGTTTGCCCCCTTCCTCACTATTTATTTATGAGGCATCCAAGAACAGTGCCCAGGAGATATCTAAAATGTTATTTAATTATGCCAGAAGGTGAGTCTATAGCTGGTAACGTGAACTCAGAAGCTGCATTGATAACCGGTCAGGTGAGGGGTCATTGTTTTCATTCTCAAACAGTTGTTCTGAGCATTAACTGCAGAGAGTGTTAGCAAAGATGCTTTTCTCTCTATTCTTTGCCTTAATTGACAATTTTTACTCCATTACTCTCAGTATGAGTTTGTGGTCTGTGTCTGTGGGAGAGAGACAGAGAGAGAGAGGTAGACAGAGAGAAATGGGATAAGAATGAATGTTCTACTGACGGTAGAGCACTGTCCCTGGTAGCATTTCTATAACTTTCTAGTTTCATACCATTTTGACCATTCTCATAGAGGCTTCTTATGAGAAACTGCAGCCTGCCTTCTGAAAAGGGTAAGATGAATAACATCCTCGGGTAAAATAACTTCTGGTGCTCTACAGATTCTAAAAGAAACCTGGGAAACTGAGGGATAAGCTGGAATTAGGGAAGGAGAATTTTCAAAGCTGTAAATTTAAAAGTGTGTCTATTTTGAGACATCTGCTTATTTGCTAAAAACAAACAAAATCACCTCCCTTCAAACTCAGGACCAAGAAGCAGGAGGAAATTTCTATAGTTAGAACTCCATGTGTATTATTTTCGGCATTCTTTGCTTATGTTTTTAAAAAATAAACAGAATCACTTGGTATATATCACTCTGACCCACTGTAATTTCATCTAAAGTGTTGTGAATGTTCCATTCTTAACCTTAAGGATAAAATAGGTTAATGTCAATATGAGTAAGTTTCAAAATACATGACATTCTCCAGGAGACTTTTTATCAATACTAGGAAGCAAAGTAAGCAATTTAAAAATCAAAACCCAATCCAGAATAACCAGAAGTCTGTGTAGGCAGCAGACTAACTCCTCCACCCTCCCCTCACTATTCAGGGTTCTCTCTGCTTCTCTTTTCTTCCATTTGCCTCCCTAGAGCTTATAAATCCAATTTAAACCTTCATGAACTGAATCCCAGACTTTTTGCTGTTCTTGGCAGAAGTGGAAGAGAAGATGCCATGTACAGTTTGGAGTAGCATGGTGAAACATAGTTTTCAAATGATGGATGTAGTTTGGGCTGAAATAAATCACTGTTGACTCTGCATTACTTTGCCCATATGGGTGCACTTGGACCCACCACACGTTTCCTGCCTGATGGCATATTTGGTCTGGATTTCATCGATGTGAAGTTTCCCCCAGGAGCTTGCCATAGTTCTGTCAAGGGCCTTCTGGAAGTCTGAAAGGTTTGGAATGGTAAGCTAATGAAATGCTGAGTTCTTTGTGTGTGTTTGTGTGTGTGTAAGACGGTATGATATGAGTGCTTTTCATGAGAAATGATTGGCTTTGGATGCACCTCACCACTTGTTTTTGGCACTTTTGTAAAAGAATACGTTTTCTCAGGTTAGACACCTGATCCACCTGGAACGTTTCCATGATGCTGGGCAACAGACTAGGCATAGTCTGTCAGTTTTAGGTTAAAACATTTTTTACAGTTGGATAAATACATGGGTATTTACTGGATCATGATGAGAAAATGTATTTCTTACGCTCACTGCATTTCAGTGGTGTAGTGGACAAAGAGTGGTATTTAGAGTCAGATATAACCAGGTTTCGAATCCCAGATTTGCTTCATTGCTCTGTGTCCTTGGGCAAGTTACTAAGTATCTCTGAGCCTCAGTTTCTTCATTTTTAAAAAGGGCTCATATCAACTTCCTCAAAAGATTCCTGTGATGACTGAATGAGCTAATAATATATGCAAAGTATATGTGGAAAGTGTGTGTTTGTGTACATGTATGTATGAGTATATCTGTACTTATGTAAAGGATATTCCTGGCACATGGCAGGAATCAATAAATAGTCTTTCCTTCCCTACTTTCATTTTATCTAGTTTCCCAAAAGATTTAGTGATGCTTGTTGGTGATTCCTTTGATTTGGTGGTAACATGGGTCTGAGTTGTTGTTTTGGAGCCAGGAGAATGGAACCTGCATTAGAGTAGATTGTATGGATCTGGACCCCAGAGCCCGCTCTGCCCATTGAATGTCTTTATTGGGCCAGTTACTTGTGTGCTGTAGGCTCCTCCCCTCCCTGTACACCCTCCCCTGCATCCCAGTCTGTAAATTTTGCTCTGTTTAATGACATAGTTTCAGGCCCACCTTCTAAGGTAGGCTTAGGATCCACATTTCTTTTTAGGAAATCTGGTATTTTGCAAACTTTTTTCATTGTCCATTCTGATATTTGAGTATACATCCTGACCATTTGTATATTTGTTCATAACTCATACACATTTGCAACATGCTAATATATTATGTTCACAAATACAACATACAAAAATAGAAATAAATGGATGAGATAACAACTAAGTATAAATAGAAGATATACTTTTTTAACAATCCCAGTAGACTGTCTTGCCACACTCCCATTTTTTATTTTATTTTTATTTATTTGTTTATTTTTGAGGAAGATTAGCCCTGAGCTAACATCTGCCACCAATCCTCTTTTTGCTGAGGAAGACTGGCCCTGAGCTAACATCTGTGCCCATCTTCCTCCACTTTATACATGGAATGCCTACCACAGCATGGCCTGACAAGCAGGGCCATGTCCATACCCGGGATCCGAACCCACGAACCCCAGGCTGCTGAGGCAGAACATGTGAACTTAACCGCTGCGACACTGGGCCAGCCCCCCATTTTTAAAAAAAAATCTGGTAAAATACACTTAACAGAATTTACCATCTTGACCGTTTTTAAGTGTATAGTTCAGTGATATAAATACATTCATATCGTTATGCAACCGTCACCACCACCTATCTCTAGAACTCTTTGCATCTTGGAAAACGGAATCTCTATGCCTGTGAAACAACACTCCCTAATCTCCCCTCCCCCTAGCCCCTGGCAGCCATCATTGTGCTTTCTGTCTCTGTGATTCTGACTGTTCTAGGTACCTCATATAAGTGGAATCATAAAGTGTTTGTCTTTGTGTGACTAGCTTGTTTCACTTAGCACAGTGTCCTCAAGGTTCATCCATGTTTTAGCATGTATCAGAATTTTCTCCCTTTTTAAGGTTGAATAATATTCCATTGTATGTATATTCCACATTTTGCTTATCCATTCATCTGTTGATGGACACTTGGGTTCCTTCCATGTTACACCACTCCCACTTTTGAGACTGCTGGTATAGCAGGTGGGCCAAAGACCTGGGGTAGCCAAATAGATGATGGGTCATAAGAGAAAATGCATCAGTGTCCTTAGCTAAGGATTCAGTGCAGTGGTTCTCATTCTGTACTTGATAAACTCCTGGAGAGCTTTAAAAAATTATCTGTGCTGGAGTATTCCCACCATGGACTCTGATTTGACTGGTCTGTGATGGGAACAGTATTTATTTAAAAGTTCCGGTATCACTATTTTTTAAAGCTCTCTTAATCTTTCCACTATGTGGCAAAGGTTGGGAATCATTGATTGACCTTTCAGAAATTCACTTTCTTCATTTGTAAAACACCATTGACAATACTTACTTTATAGGAATGATAATTGCCACATCTATTGAATGTCTACTGTGTTAGCCCCATCCCAGCATGATGGAACTTAATTCTCACCACAGTTCTACAGGGTAGATGCCACCTTTTTTCTTTTCTTTTCTTTTTCGTTTTGAGGAACGGTAGCCCTGAGCTAGCATCTGCTGCCAGTCCTCCTCTTTTTGCTGAGGAAGACTGGCCCTGAGCTCACATCCGTGTCCATCTTCCTCTGCTTTATATGTGGGACGCCTGCCACAGCCTGGCTTGATAAGCGGTGGGAAGGTCCACATCTGGGATCCGAACCGGTGAACCCCGGGCCCCTGAAGCGGAACGTGCACACTTAACCGCTGCACCACCGGGCTGGCCCCTGATTTTCTTTTTTAAGAGATATGTTTACTGAGGCTCAGAAACCTGTAAGAATCATGGGTAAAGTTACATAGCTAAGTAACCAGAATGATCAGGATTCACACCAAGGTCTGTCTCATTTCAGAGTCCATGTTCTTTTTATTTATTTATTTCTTTAATTCCTGAAAATGTGAATGAAAGTCATATGTGTGAGGACGGAACGATAAGGGGAAAGGCGTCTGTTTCTGGAGCACTAAATGAGATTCTCAAGTCCATCTTTTAGACACCTTCTTTGATGGCGTAGTTTTAACATTTTGTACGTGTTCTTTCATTTTCTTCTTTTCTTTCCCACTTGAACAGACACACCACTGTAGATCTCTTTGAGGCCAGGATTTGCTCTTCCTGAATACCCAATGATTATCATCTTTGTTGCCATTGGATTAGAAAGACTGGTTGCCTGATATTTCATCTGTGAATGGTGGCGTCTGTGACACCATCCCCTAGAGCAAACACATTCCCCTTCAAATGAAGCTTTCGTGACACAGTGATCACGAAAGCTCAGTATGACAGCGACCAGGATTCAGTAGGAGATTTTATAATAGTCCGTGTGATGCATGCACTTCTGTAAGTCACTATAAATTGTTTGTTAGAGTAATTAGAGAACAAATAAACAAGCAAATTCATAAAGTAACCATGTAACTAGTCTGAAAAACTGACATATTTGGAAGGCTTTGGGAAAAAATGTGCTTTCTAGTCTACTCAAGGGAAATTAAAAACTCTTGTGTTTTATTGATTTCCACTAAGCTCATCTGCACATTGTTTTTATAAAGGCTAAGTGATGAAAGAAAGGCCATAAGTTTTAGAAGCACAGATTTTAAATGCAGAGATTTTGGTTTTGCTTCCAGGAAATGAACCCTTTGCAGAGAAACGTCCACCTCTGGAAGGCATTTCTCATGTCCGTTCTGGTGTGCATCAGTGAACAGTCAAGGAGAGAAAGCGTCTTGTCTGAGCTAAGCTGGCTTTCCTTCTGCCTCAGACCCCTGAAAAGTATGGAAAGAGGCAGGACATCATGGGATAGCTGCCTCCTTTGAGGTGTTATAATAATGGTTGCCTGACTGTTAATACTTTGCATCAGTAAATGAGTGGAATTTAGTATTCACTATGGTAATATTAATTTTATGTGTACCATGTGCTAGCCCCCGGCATTTTAAAACAAAAGGTTGCGTTGTTGGGAAGAATTAAGTTTTAATCATCTGCATTTGAGTTTAGTGTGTATTGAAATAAGGACTTTGAGCCACAAGTGCAATGAGAATAATGCGTCTTGGGTCGAGTCTGGCTCCGCAGCTGTTGGGATTGTGTATGTGGCCATAACATAGCTTTGAAATTCGTGTGTCAGAATTGGCTTTGAATCATCCTTGGGGCACAGTGTCTTAGTCATGGTGACCATTTGTTTCTCGCCCACTATATGAACAGTCTGTTCACATCCATTATTTCATTCAATTGACAAAATAATCCTAGATATAATTATTCTCATTTTTCAGACATGGAAACTGAAATTTAGAGATATTGATTTTGTCTGATAAATGCTAATGTTTGAATGTAAAATTTCATTTTAATGCAGTGGAAGACCACAGAATCTTGAAATTTGGAAGGACTTTAGATTTTATCTACTCCAATTCCCTTCTGGTCCGTCCTAGAGAGAGAGTCATCCAGCACGTGCTTAGGATGAATCCATTAGGTTCTCGGAGAGATGCTTGATGGCTCACAGAATCATTCACAGTTAAAGAGTTCTAGAAACGGGCAGTCTTAAACACGGCGGTACATAGCTACTTGCTCAAGTTCTTCAACATTTTCCACTTTGTGATCACCAACTGGAAGCATCATGAGAATTCTATGCCCCAGTTAAAAGTTATACACACAGAGACTATGTTCAGTCCTTCATTTTGAAAAAAGATGACTATCTAATTTTAAATACATTTCAAAGAATTAGTCATTGGATGGAAATATCAAATCTAAAAATAAAAAAAGTCCTATGAAATATTAACTAGACCTTCTTATTTCTTGGGATATGTACAAATCATTACCTAAAGAGAAAAAGGCACATTCAAATAAGGAACTGGTTCAGTATAATCTGTCATCAGACCATCAAAGCTTCCTACTGATTGTTGAGTAACTTTAGGTTAAGAGATTTGCTGAACTGAGGAAGAAAGCAACCTTTTACAGTTATACGCCAAGTTCTGAAGTATGTCTTGTGCCTGTCAAGTTCCAAATCGATCTTTTAAACTTTGACAGCAAATCAAATATCCAAGTAATAAAAATGATACATTTATTATTATTTTGATGCATATACTTGGTATCATATTGTTTAATATGAGCTTTTCTTTTCTAATGAGTGTACTGGCAGGCTATGGAAAAGAGTTAAAGTTTTTACCTAATAATTGTCTTAAGAGTAACAGTTTCTTAACAGACACGAATGTAATTTTACTCCTCTACTGTGCCAAAAAAGAAAAGTTTTTTGAACATTTTGGCTGACGTGATTTTTGGCTTTGCTTTAAATTATTGATTATGGTTAAAAAGGGGAGGGACTTTCTGATGAGAACAGCACTCTCTCTAATGGCTTTTCACAAAATCAATTTCTGCCATTCCTGCTCTGCTCCTGTGGAGGATTAAAGGTTAAGAACCTTGGGAAGAATTTTGTGTCCTAAATTTGCCTTTATAATTTCTCATTATTTGCCCTTTTCTCACCCCGTGTTTATCCAAACAATTTGCAGTACTTCTTTTTGGATTGTTTGTTTTGTGCTTGAAAGGGGGGTGTGTATGCGTGAGGGATTTTGCCGTTTAGGTGGCTACTTAGTATCAATCATGGGTGACAGATTAATACACAAGATTCATGGTCCAAATGCCCTGATTCTAGATCTCATCTGTTGAATGGAGTGAGTCAGATCGTGCATCAGTACCTTTCAAACTGGAAGCAGTTCAGTGGTGAACGCACCTTTCCTGGCTGCCTTGTTCTTAGCTCATGTGGACAAGGAGACAGTGATGCTGTTTACATGTGGAGCTTCAGGAATGTGATATCTTGGCAAACGTGTATGGGAGAGGTGGTTTCATTCTCCCACACAAAATCTGATTCTACTGGCGCTGATTAACTAAATCTTTGTTTACACGTGAAGCTATCTGCCTTGCTTCGAATGGGGAGCTGATTTGGAGGCATGTGAAGGAAGATAAAATACAACTGAGAAATGTAGCTCAAAGCCTAAAGGATGCTGGTCGCAGATCAGCTGAGAGTGGATTGCTCTGTCACAGCAAGATATTGTAAGTCATCTCTTACTGTGTATAGTATTTCATTGGTGATAGCTTGCTTCTGGATTGCTGCAGAACTTGATTTTTTACCTTATTATTTTGTTAGGCTGGCAGAGGGAATCATAAAAAGAGGAAATGAGCGATTTTGAATTAATGGAATAGGTTGAAAAGAGTTGTCTCAAATTAAAGTTCATGGCTTTCCTGTGGTCCAAGTGGTGAAGTTTGGAAATCGTGATCTGTGGAGCTTGAAGGTTTTCAAAGAGAATTAGAATCTGTTGCAAAACTTTGTCTTCTTTGTGTGTCACTAATTTCTTCTCTGCGACAACCTATTAAGTTATTCAAGTAGAAAAAGTCTGCACTCAAGATTATATGAATCAGCAAGTTCATTCCAGCCGAATGCTTTAGTGCAAGGCAAAATAACTTATTACTATAGTGAAATATACACCGGATCTGAAGTCTTGTCATTATTACCAGTGATGCTTTTCTCATGCAGTTTGACTTATATCTAGAAATGTTACTTTGCTTAGCTTTCCAGAAATTACTGATGTTCATGTTTTTATCCAGCTTCACTGTAACTCAAGTTAATTAATCTGGGAGCACTATCTTTTTATTGTTTTAATACTTTAAGATTTAATGTGGTTAAACTGCAACAGAATAAAAAAATATTACTTTAATTTCAGAGTATCTGGTAAGAAATCTGCCTTATATTTATAGTGACTAAAATTGCATGATTTTTATCTTCTCCTTTATTACAGTTTTTGGATTAGTCAATGTATTGAACATGAAATTCAGTTTAGCTAAAGTGGATTTTACAAGATAATGAAATCAATACTAACCTGAAAAGACTGTCCTAATTGTAGTTACCTCACAATTGACACTGTGCTCACTGCCAGGTGTCTGCCTAGGTTCTGTGATGCTTTATGTAGCCTCCTGAAAAGTTCTGCTTGTCTCCTAAGATGAATCTTGTTGAAATGAACCTTAGTTAACTCAATTAAACATAGCTTACCACCTGTGGGTTGTTCAATTATTATTATTTTTTTCTGTGTGAGGAAGAGTGGCCCTGAGCTAACATATGTTGCCAATCTTCCTCTTTTTGCTTGAGGAAGATTGTCCCTGAGCTAACATCCGTGCCAGTCTTCCTCTGCTTTGTATACGGGATGCCACCACAGCACAGCTTGAGGAGCAGTGTGTAGGTCCGTGCCCAGGATCCAAACCTGCGAACCCCAGGCCGCTGAAGTGGAGCATGTGAACTTGACCATTATGCCACTGGGCTGGCCCCATTGTTTAATTATTTTTAAAAATAATTAACTTAAGCAGATAGTTGGTTTTTTTAATTAATTTATTGTCTGCATAAATCAAGGCATGTTCATTGAAGACAAGGTTAGGTAACATAGACGTAAATATACCATTTAAAATCTCCTATAAGGGGCTGGCCCCGTGGCCGAGTGGTTAAGTTCGCGCGCTCCGCTGCAGGCGGCCCAGTGTTTCGTTGGTTCGAATCCTGGGCGCGGACATGGCACTGCTCATCAGACCACGCTGAGGCAGCGTCCCACATGCTGCAACTAGAAGGACCCACAACAAAGAATATACAACTATGTACCGGGGGGCTTTGGGGAGAAAAAGGAAAAAATAAAATCTTTAAAAAAAAAAAAAAAAAATCTCCTATAACTCTACTGCCCAGAGTTAATAACTATTAGGTATTTTATGAATATCTTCTCAGACTAAGTTCTGTGGCACTGTCTATCTCTTCATATATTTATATATCTATTTTTTTCTCCTTAATACATGTGAATTTGCTGAGCGTTTACTTGGTCACTTGCCCTTTTCACTTATTATTACATTATATATTAGGTATATTGATAAATTTGAATGTCAGCAAATATGCTATTTTTATATGATTTTTAATGGCTGTCCAGTAACTTGGGTGTGCAATACCATAATTTATTTAATTATTTCCATCATTGGGCATTTTAGGTTGGTTTTTTCCTTCAACTCATTCATTTGATAAATGTTAACTCATTTCCTAGCATGGGCCAGTGGTAGAATGGAACCAAAGCACTTATATTCCTGCCTCATGGAGTTGATAGATTCACAGAGGAGAGTTGATTACCAACTGTGAAAAGTGCTATTAGAGAAAGTTCTGGTAGCTCGGAGATAGTAGAGCCAAGGGAAAGGATGGCTCTGGGTCCTGGGAGGGCCTTCCTGAGAAGGTGATATTTACAGGTAGGTCTGAAGATTGGAAAAGGGTTAGCGTGTCAACAGGTGGAGGTAGGGGTGAGTGGGCAGAGAAGAGTGTGAGCAAAGACCCTGGGGTGAATGAGGGATGACATGCTTGAGGTGCTGAAAGCTTCCAGTGTAGCTAACAACCGAGGGAACAAGGGGTTGAGTGGTGCCAGGTGAGGCCAGAGAGGTGGACAGGCGCCAGGTCATTGGTCTTTATTAGCAAGACAGTGGGAAACCATGAGGGGGACATCAGATTTGTGGTTTGAGAAAATAACTGTGACTGTGGTATGAAAAATCAGTAAGCAGGAGTTCTTCACTTTTATTTGTGTCATTGACCTCCTTGGCTGTCTGATGGAGCTTAGGGATACCTTCTAAGAATAATGTTTTTAAATCTATAAAATAAAACACATAGGATTACAAAAGAGACCAATTGTATTGAAGTACAGTTGCCAAAATATTAAACATACTTACGTGACATAGTGGTATATGTGCTTTTTTATTAACACATTAAATAATAAGAATTTGTTGGAAATCTAATAGCTACTGTAATTCAAAGTAGTGATGATAGTAAACAATATATCTAACAACTGTCATGTGATATGAAAATATCTGATTTCTGTTGGTGGCAAAATCACAATAATGTTTGGAGTATTAGTATTCTTCTATACTAGTATGGTTTATTGCTAACATCCATAATTGAGTGAAATGCTAAATTTCAGTTTGAGATTAATGAAAATAAACATGTAATATTTTCCCCATCCAAGGTCTTGGGACACCTGAATTCTATCCACAGACTGCCTGGGAGTCTGTGGACTCTGGGTTAAGAACCTCTGAAAGGAAGAGAAGAGTAAAAGCCAGTTAGGAGGCAATTGAGTGTCCCCAGAGAGAGACCTTTCTAGCCTGAAGAAGGTAGCGGTAGAGAAGGAGAAAGATGCAAGAGAGATACAGTAACTAACTTTTCTAGGATTAGGTTTAGGGGTGTGAGGAAGAGGGATTTGTCAGGAGCAGCCTTAAGTATGTGGCTTCCGTAACTAGATGGATGAGATATAGGGAATGATGGAAGCAGGAGGACCAGGCCTTCACGGGTACGTTTAAAGTATCCAAATGGCAATGCCAAGGGGACACTGCTGTTGTTGGGAGCTCAGAGGAAGGGTCTGGAGTGGGGGTATAAGTGTGAGAGGAATGTTCCTGGAGATGGTAACTGGAGCCTGGGCACTGATGAGGCTGCCTAGAAGTTGAATCAAGTGAGCACAGAAAGGGCCCAGGAATCAGCCTTCAGCACTGAAGGCCCAGGGGGAGGGCCTGAGATAGTCTAGCAGACTGAGGAGTATGAGAAGGGTGGCAGAACAGCCAGGACAGTGCGATTTCCTGGAAACCATTTTTAAGAGAGTTGTCGATAGTGTTGAAAGACATAAAGAGGTGAAGTAAAATGAGAATTGGAAAATATAGTTTTAATTTACCATCAAGAGGTTATTAATGACTAGAGGAGAGTACTTTTGGAGATGTGATATGAGTGGAATGCAGTTTGATGTAGCGTTAGGAGTGAGTAGGAGGTAAGAACTTGGAGAAAGCCAGAGTAGGTGATTCAGGTTCTAAAGATTCAGACAGTTTGAAGGATAAGCTTATATGTCAAAATTCCCTCTCATACCCACCCCTAATTTCACCTTCTCTTTGCCCCAGAGAGAAACCGTGTGTGTGTGTGCTATGAGAGAGAGAAAGACGTGGTTATGGCTGGTTGGTTTTATTTTATACAAATGGGATAATCTATATGTATTTTTTCTCCCCTCAAGTACACACACTCATGCACATCCACACACACATATGCACACACACACACGAGACAGGTATTGGAGATAATACTCCTAATAGCTAACACTTCGGTGGCCCTTACTCCATGTCAGACAGTGTTCTAAGCAGTTTACTTATAAACCTCACGTGAGCCCTATAAGAAGACTACTATTATTATCTGCATTTTACAGGATCAGGAAATTGACTCCCAGAGAGGTTACAGAGTCTTCCCTAAGGTCATATAGCCAGACCTTTCAACAGGGAAACAGCAATCCATGAACCACCGTTTGTCACAGTAGGAAACCTTGGAAGAGGCATCTGTCAAGTGTGTGGTAGAGCTGGGATTAGAATGCAGGAAGTCTAGTTCAAGATTCCAAGTTCAATACAAACACCTTCTCATTCTGCTGCGTGAAAACCTAGGATTGGGGCCAGCCTTGGGATGCAGTGGTTAAGTTCAGCACATTCTGCTTCGGTGCCCTGGAGTTTGCGGGTTCTGATGCCAGGCACCGACATACACCACTCATCAAGCCATGCTGTGGCGGCATCCCACATACAAAATAGAGGAAGATGGGCACAAAATGTTAGCCCGGGGCCACTCTTCCTCAAGCAAAAAGAGGAAGACTGGCAATAGGTGTTAGCTCAGGGCCAGTCTTCCTCACACACACACACACACACACACACAAATCTAGAATATAGGTATATTACATTTATTTCATTGTTCCTTATTGCTGGGCCCTTAGGTTGTTTCTTGTTTTCCTCATAACAAACTAGTCTTCTGTGAACATTCTCATACATGTCATGAATTTGTGCAAGTATTTTTCTAGAGTACTTACCCAGATAAAGAATTTTGACACATAACCTGTGGCAAGAAAGTTTATTGTTATAAACAAAGCGTGACAAACAGTGAGTTCATGAGTCTGTTTCCTTGTATAAAGCTCTCAAAGGGGGTATTAATACAGTATGCATCAAAATGGTATAGTTTTTAAAAAATCTAGTAAAATGTGCTTTATTATTAATTTCGTATACTCTCCATAACGTGAATACTGCAATGTGTCAGCATCTTTACTGAAAACTGTTCTTCGCCCCCAAAATGAATAAGCAACACAGTGAATTCCCAGCTTCCTCTGGGCAGATTTTCTCTGCCCTTTGCTGCTTGTTATCTGTCATTCCACCTCTTGGGGTCCCAGGGGCCGGGATGGCACTAGAAGAACACCACTTGTCACTCTGTGGTGAGCCGAATGACCATTTCTTGCCTGGCCTGCTTTTACAGAGCAAGGTACTGTTTGGTGGGGGTGTCAGGGAACTCTGCCTCCCTCTCTCCCCCTGTTGCTCAGCCTTCGGCTGCCTTGGTGGAAGAGTTCATTCTGCCAGCGCCCACATACCCTCTTTCAAAATCCCCAAATCCATGTTTATTTTACCTAATTAACTTTGTCCTCCATTTTCTCAGAAATTGAGTCCTTTAAGATCCCTGAAAGGAAGAAAGACAGTTCTGAATTCACTCCAAGATAACTGGTTTTATAAGACAACAGAAATTCTGGGTGTTGAGACTGGTCAACTTCCCAGGAGGCTGGTCCCCTTTGGGTTTCATGCATGACTACTGTCCTAGTACTACAGAGAAAGGCTTCCCGTGTCTGTGATTTATGTAGACTGACGAGCCATCCTTTTTTCCACCTCACCCAGCAATCCCTTGCACTGGTGGTTGTGTACCGCTGCCTTCTTTTGCCTCTAGGGATCAAGACCAAGTTACCCATCTGTGGAATAGTCCACCCCCAGGATTAACCAGATGGTTGCTGATTCAGGGTTTTTCTTTGGATCATTTCATTAACCAGTGAGTCACCAGCAGCACTGCAAGTAAGAATGTATTTTTTTCTTCCCCCACAAGAGACCCTCTGATTCAAGGATCAAAAAATCATAGTAAATGGGACTCTGGATTTAGGGATCTGGACTTGCTGTGAGATTCTGCTAAGTCAGCTTTAGCTGCTCTGTCCATTACTCAGAGAAATAATAACTACCTACCTCCTAGAATGGAAGGGAAGAGGATGTCTGTGAAATGTTTGCTAGTTCCCAATATTTTACATTTAAATTAGAGAAAGGTGTATTTCATTCTTTTTTCTAAGAACAGTACTCTTCAGCACATGAGTGGGAGGGTGGATTACTGAAAGAATGCTTTCAGATCATCTTTGCTTTAGTATCAACTCTTAGGGGAGAGCAGATAGTCTAACGGTTAGGAGTACGGGCCGTGGAGCAAGACTGCCTGGGTTTGAATCCCAGTGCCACCATTTTAGCTATGTGACCTCAGGCAAGCCAAGCCGCTTAACCTCCTGTTCCTCATTTTCCTGATCTGTGAAGTGGGAAGTTTTGAGAATTAAATGAGTAATATACAAAAAGTGCTTAGTACAGTGTCTGGCTCATGGTACGTGCTCCATAAATGTCAGCCACTGTTATTATTTTTGCAACCCCCAACATAGCTTGTTGCTCTCTAAAAGTAGTCCAGTCAAGAAATGGTCATTTGGCTCACCATAGAGTGACAAGTGTTCTTCTAGTGCCATCCTGGCCCCGGGGACCCCAAGAGGTGGAATGACAGATAACAAGCAGCAAAGGGCAGAGAAAATCTGCCCAGAGGAAGCTGGGAATTCACTGTGTTGCTTATTCTTTTTGGGGGGCAACACGTGTCTCCCTTGTCTGCTTCCATCCTTGTCCTGCCCCAGCCTCTACAGTGGGTCAGGCTAGAAAGGCTTGACAAAGGGCATTTCCAGTTTCCTAGAGAGGACAAAGTGACTGGATAAAGCCCAGGTACATGTCAGGGATCTGTCCCCTGTTGGTTCCGAAAGGAGAACAGTTTGCTACTTTTATACTTGCTGCATTGGAACAAATGGAAGGACTTTTGGAGCTTTGATATTTCATCTCTAGGGAAGAGGAAGAGACAGCCCTGATGCTCTCTGTCCTGGTGGGAGGCCAGGGTTTGTGTTTGTTTACAAGGGTTATTGAAGTTCGTTCTGGGGGAGGAGGAGAGTGGTTGTGCTTTTTCCTCCATTGAATTGATCTTCTGTATATATTTAGGTTTAATTGTTAAAAATAAAGATGTATTTTTAAGTGATAAGCAGAAGTGATCAATATCCATTTTGTTTGTTGACTCTTTATTACTTACTTCGTGACCAAAGAAATACCCCCATTTGAATACTTGCAGGGAAAATATGTTTTTTTTTAAATTCATTGAATAAATGAATATTTTCTAATCTTGGAAAAAAAGGGGTTGCTATAATCATAAAACCGATCAGCCTTGTCTGCAGAGAAGGATGGCTAGAATGCAATCTCAGACATGTAATTTGTTGACTCTGCTTATCATGCAAGGGATTTTATATTTAGTGACAGTTGTTACTGTAGATAGGTGTATTCATTTGCTAAGGCTGCCATAACAAAATATCACAGACTGCGTGCTTTAAACAACAGAAATTAATTTTCTTGGAGTTCTGGAGGCTGGAAGTCCAAGAGGTAGTGCCAGCAGGGTTGGTTTCTTTTGACGCCTCTCTTCTTGGCTTGTAGATGGCCACCGTCTTGCTTCCTCCTCACCCAGTCTTTCCACTGTGTGCAGGCATCCCTGGTGTCTCTTCCTCTTCTTATACGGTCACCAGTCCTATTGGATTAGGACTCACCCTAATGGCCTCCTTTAACCTCATTACCTCTTTAAAGGCCCTATATCCAAATATAATCACATTCTAAGATACTGGAAGTTAGAATTTCATATGAATTTTGAAGGGATACATTTCAGTCTACAACAATAGGTGTTTGTTGGAAATCAAGTGAAATTGAGTGGTATCTTAAGGCAGATTCTACTTGACTGCATGCTCTGCACACGAGAGAAGCATAGTCCCAAACAAGAGTGTGGCTGCAGTAGAAGCATTGCAGAGGCTAGAGTTGGAGTGAAGAGGGACAGTCTACATGCATCATCATGGTAGCTTCATTGTCTACAGGGAACAGAGATCACGAGTGTAGCCAGAATGGACGCTCATTGTTTGGAGCTGGTAGGTGTTTGGCAGGGGACGTTCAATGAAGGCTTCCTCACAAGCCATCCCAGTGATAATTTAGTGTACTGTCAATTTTGCACAGACCATAAAATGGTAACTAATCACAGACCTTGGTGAAATGGAATTTTTTTTCCTAATGTGTTTACATATTTCTGTCACTACAAAAGCATTTCATCTTCAACGCTTAATTATCTATACTAATGGAGGAGAATATTAGTGTGGAAAATGCAGAGACACTGATTCGTTTCTAGCCTCCTGATCTATGTTAGTAGGTTTTACATTCTGGATTCTAATTCTAGCTCTCTTCCTTGCTTGTTTAGCAAGGAAGTTGCTTAGCCTCGCATTCCTCATCTTTAAAAGGATGGGATTGGTCAAGTTAGATTATTGGTTTGCAATATTAGTGTGCAAAAGACTCCATGTGTTAAAAAGTGCACATTCCCTGTGCCCTGCCTCATAGAGATTGCACTTTAGTAGGGTCTTAGATGGGGCCCAGGAATCTGAGTGGATCTGACACAGTGTTTCTCCCATCCCACCTTGAGAAACCGATCTAAGATTTCTCCTAGTCATGAAAAGAGATTAGATGTTGGAACAGAATTGAGAAAAAGCCTGAGTTTGAGAAATAGTAAATTTTGGATTCCTCTTACTGCCTTTTTCAATCTTTGTCCCTGAAGCTACACAATTTAAATTTTATTTTGTGCTCATATGCAGCTATCAAGCTATGAAACCATAAACACGGTCTACCAAATTGCACAAAATGGAGAAAGAATCTAACTTTAGGGCTATAATTTCTCCTGTTTTTGATACTGTCCCAAACTTTCCTCTTTTCAGTATTACATATCTTTGAGCTGAATGGTCATATTTTAATTGGACACTCATTGGCCCTGCTGTGTCCCCTCATGGATCATATGAGAACATTCTTTCTTTTATCTCCTGTCCACAGTGGAATGGCTACTGCTGTTTCAAGCCAAGGTTGTAGAAGAGTGAATGAATCCAAAATGGATGCAAAAGAAAAAAAATAATGAGGGAGAGAGTGCTTTCCAGGAGATTGTAGACTGGAGAAGACTGAGAAAGGTCCAGCTGGTGGTGAAATGACAAAACAGCCCATGATTTTGTTCCAAAAAGTCTAAGTATCCTATATTAGTTTTCTATTGCTGAGTAACGAATTACCATAAACGTTGCAGTTTAAAAGAACATCCACAATTTCTGTGGGTCTGGATTCTGGGTACGGGGTTAGCTGGGTCCTCTGCCGAGAGCCTCACAGGCTGAGGTTGAGGTGTCAGCCAGGGCTGCAGTCTCATCTGAGGCTCAGGGTCCTCTTCCAAGCTCGCTGATTGTTGGCAGAGTTCATTTCCTTGCAGCTGTATGACTGACGTACTGTTTTCTTGATAACTCTTGGCCAGGACCACTCTCAAACCTGGAAGATTCCCTTGGTCTTTGCTGTGTGGTCCCCTCCTTTTACCCATGGCAGCTTTTTTCAAGGCTAGCATCTGCTGCTGCTTCTCTCCTTTAAGGGCTTGCCTGATTAGGTAAGGCCCATCCAGAATAATCTCTGTTTCAATTAACCCAAAGTCAACTGATTAAGGGCCTTAATTAAATCTGTAATATCTCTTCACCTTACGGTATAGCATAATCATAGGAGTGATTGACCACGATATTCCTAGGTCTTGCCCATACTCAGAGGTGGGCAACTGTTCAGAGCATGTACATCAGGAGGCAGGAATATTGGGACCATCTTAGAAATCTTTCTACTACATGTCCAAAGATTATTGGGCACCAAATCTTGACTGTTAATTGGTTAGAAACTCTATAAAAAACATTAATATTAATTTCTAGGGATCTCTAACTGCATGGATTCTAATCTGCAACTTTTGAGAAATGTTATTAAGCAGAATAAAGTAGTCAGCCTTTCCTTCCAGAATTTGAAATGACAGAGTTCTAGAAAAGCCCCAGAGCTTGTCCACTTACCTGTACTCCTTGTGCAAATGAGGACAGTCTCAGTAGGAGAGACTTCCGAAGGTCACTGAGCAGAGGAAGGGTGGGAGTCTGCTGGCTTCTAGGCCAGGGCCCTTTCTATCATTTGTTTTCCTATGTGTCTCTTAGGTTTTTTTGAAGATGAGCTACAAGTATGCTTATTAATCTGTAGCTCATTGACTTTAATGAACAGTTTTCTTTGTTTCCCATTATTGTCTTTCAATTAGAACATTTTTCTTCTAATGTGTTTATGAATTAGTTACTAAGTGAAAAAGAATCTTGGATAAAATGAACTTTTGTTATTTATTTGTATAATCTCCATAATTTTTATGATGACTCATACAGTCAAAGAATTGTAGAGCTGAGGGTGGGGATGGGAAGCAGAGAAAGCTTTTATGATTTAACTGTCTCACAAAAACACCCTTTTTTGTGATTGACAGTTGGACTGATATCCATTAAGTAATTTTCCGTGCTTTTGTCCCATATTCAGTGATACTTGGTAGATTTTTTAAAAATACCAATTTAAGTATAAATATGACTGAATATTTTCCATTTCTTTCCTCGAGTAGGACTTACCATTGACAAGACGGTGTCTTTCTATAGTCATTTTTATTCAAGCTTCCTCTCCAGACTCCCCAGGGCTAAATCACCTCACAGGTGGATAAATTCACCCTTAGTCTGAAAAGTGACTGTTACCAAGTATGAATCTAGTTATTGTCCCAGCAGGGGGACCGTGGATGTGTCAAGTAGGAGTAGAATGCCCTTAGCCAGCTTGTATGACTAGAATAATGTGTAACTTAGCCCAGCCTCAGAGCTGCCTGATTTGGGGTGAAGCAACCAACTGCTTGCTGACTTGGGTCTGGGCACATGTCTTTGGCCATTGTTAAGACATGTTTGTGGGCTGAATCCCCAAGACTGATAAAACAATGAAGCCATAGGCTGTTTCTGGCAACCTTCTCTTCCATCTGGTATCTCAGCGCTTGGTTACAGGTACAAATAAAGACATCTCTTATATTTATGTGAGAATGGCTAAACCATTTTGCTACTTCCTCTGCCATTCAAGAAGCCTCTTCATTATTTGCCACCTCACTGCATCACACCCTCCTGGGCCTTGGAGCATAGGGTTTGTGTTTTACATTCTACCTTGTAAGAAACTCACTTGTACCTTTGTTAAACCTCCATTAGGACAAAGGTTCCTTGAGGTCAGGGACAGTGTCTCCAGTTCCTTTCTGGCCATCATCTTTATATCCATCACATACTATCTGTGGGCCTTAGACCTCTGGGAATAAAGGAGGTATTTCAGAGTCTACGTATCCGTATGTGTTTTGTATGTGCGTGACTCTTTTTCAAATGTATTTAGATGCCCATGAGACAAATAAAACACAACTTTCTTTAAAAATACAGTGACTTCATTATAATTTGGATCTCTTCTCAATCTGTGCTTACTAAGAATACAATAAAAGACACTCTCAGGCTTGCATGTAGAGAACCACTGCCCTTCAGCATCTAGCAAGATGCTTTGTATTTTGTGATTTTTGCAGTATTTCCCTATCTCAACCCTTGTGGTCCTGTGTTTCTTCCGTGAGGTAGGCAAAGAAAGCTAACAGTGCTTCTCCTTTGCAGCACTAATAACCATTTCAGTTTCTTAACTGTTTGAATGAATATCTGATTAATGTACTTCCACCCCTAGACTGGAAGCTCTTGATCCCCAGGACTGTCTGTCTATGTATGACTCACTGCCTAACAGAATGACTCTCACATAGTGGGCTCAGTACATATGGTAGTGGTCAAAAGTTCTGTGATCACAGCTGGTAAGTGTTTTTAGGAACCACTCCTTAATATCTAGACACTTTTTGTTTTTTAGAAGTTGGGGATTCCTGTACAAAGTAATATGATCCCCAAAGGTCTCCAGTTTCTGGACCAAAGGATTTAGAGGAATACCTTAGCTAATTTTAATGTTAAAGCAAAATGTCTGCCACCTGGTGTCAGATTAAGAATTAGCATCTTGGCTAATTCTCATACTGAGTGAGTCCATTAATTTTACTGTTTAGTTGTTACAGTAAACTGTACATTTCACATAAAATTAAAATAAGCACCATTCTGAAATTGCTCCTGACTTGCAGCTATGAAACTGGGATTTTGGATTTATAGTCACCATTGTTGGGTTTTTCCAGATCTAAAAAATAATTTGGAATTAAAGTCTAATTTTAGTAAATTTTCTATATACTGATAACTCTGTAGCACTGAATTTTATAGAGGAGAGAAATAATAACTGTTTTATGTGAAACAGAAATAGCCTTAAACATTATTAATATTTTAGGAGTTTATATAAACCTTATGACTGCTCACAGTTTTCCTAATAAATTTGGCCAGAGGGAAGGATAAAAATTCATCTTTAAAAAACCTTTGAGTAACTTAAGTTTACTAGTTTGGATTAAATGAGAATGCAGGTATTCATGAGATTGCCTAGAATTAGAATCAATCCAAGTCCTGGGTTAAGAAATCAGAAATAAGTAAAGAATGTGCTTCTCTGTTTTGTAAAGAATGAAGTTTATGTAGGGGACAGTAGAGTTTCTTTCTTTTCTTACTGCATTCAAATCCCTTACTTAGCTGAAAGCTGTTTATATGCACTGTACAGGAGACCTGATGGCATAATTTCCTCCTTTCTAGGCCAACCATAAGATTATTTGAGATAAAGCATATGGTGCCTGGAGTAGTAGGCAGTCCGAAATGTTAGCAGATGAAGATATTTGTTAACAGCATGTAGCATTTGCCAGATATCCTACAAGGTGCTAAAGATCCATCCATGCGTTATATCCATCCCCTCCATTTATAGCCAGAAGGAGCTGAAGTTCTGTTGCAGGAGTCAGACAATAATTAAACATATAATTAGACATGATTACTGCTCACCATAGAAGACTACCCTGGTGTAGGGGGTAGGAGCAGAACCAGATCAGTGACAAGAAGCTGAAACAAGGGCAGAAGCCTTTTGAGAAGCCAAAAATAGATGCCTCGTTGTCCCTGTACTGACACACTTTCACCTGGGTGATTGAAGAGCATCCAGGCCCTTACTCACAGCCTGCTTACTTAATTTAGACAAGTTTCTAGCGTGGCTTCATAATAGACAAAGTATTAGATTTAGTGGGTTAGAAGAGAGCTGGGTGGTGGAAGGAAGGATCAGGAGAAAAAAGAAGCTGATAGAGCCAAACCTTCCAATAATAGAAAGGTGATAGGTTAGCTTTGGGCAGGATGGGAGGGCAGGGGACCCAGACCAAATCTTCAGTGGTCAAAGAACATGCCAATTAGCAGTGGTAGGTAAGAGTTTGTGGCTTTCATTCTAGCAGTTGATATTAGGAGGAGTGGCCTTGAGTCACCAAAAAGAAGTAAAATTATGCTTTGGGCGCTTTAAGAAAGCAGAGAAATGAGCAATGAGCACATGGCCCTCAGCATTTGTATATAAGGTTGTTTTCGTCCCTCTGTAATGTGAGTTCCTTGAAGGCAGTGACCATTGCTCATTCATATCTCTATCCTCAGAATTTTTCTCAGAGTCCAGCCCGAAAGAGTGATTTGTTCAGTAGATGTTCTCTGATTTTGTTAAAGAGGATTACTTCTCTAGACAGATCTTCATGGAGATATTAGAATTAGACATGCCACAAACTAAACGTACAGGCAAACTCTAAGTTCTGCGTCCCTCCTTACCATTCTGTAACAGAGAGGAACTGGTTAGGCAGCTTCTGTTCTTTTAGACTCTATTAACATAATCTTTTTAACTGTAATAAAACCACAAATCTTTTTTTTAATAACTATATATACCATTCATTTACTGATTTGCTGATTTGTTGGGTCTGTTTGCGCACACACTTACTGCATGTTCTCTGTGCTGGCAGATTGATGAGGATTTCTCCCTGCCCTCAGACACTTCTGGATGTAGGAGGCATCTCTAAATTATTAACTCTCGTTATGGGTTGAATTGTGTCCTCCAGAAAGATACATTGACGTCTTAACCCTTGGTCCCTGTGAGTGTGACCTTATTTGGGAATAGGGTCATTGCAGATGTGGTCAAGTTAAAATGAGATCATTAGGGTGGGCCCTAATCCGATATGACTGTTGTCCTTATAAGAAGAGGGAAATTTGGACACAGACACACGCAGAGAGGAGAATGCCATGCAAAGGCAGAGAGAATACAGACACAGAAGGAAGCCAGCCATGTGAAGGTGGAGGCAGAGATTGGAGTCATGCTACAACAAACCAAGGACTGCTTGGGATTCTTAGAAGCTGGATGAGGCAGGGAAGGATCCTCTAGTAGAGGCTTGGGAGCATGACTCCACCAGCACCTTGATTTTGGATTTCTAGGCTCCAATAATGGGAGACAATAAGTTTCTGTTGTTATAAGCCACTGGTTTGTGGTTCTTCGTTACGGCAGCCCTAGGAGCAGAATACAACTCTAATTCGTTTCTGCATGAATCAGGTTTCTGGTGGGAAATAGATGATCACTCCAGTGGGTCCCTGAGGAGAGTTTAAGAAGGCGTTGTTTACAGAGGTTTGGGCAAGATTGAGAAGAGCCACGAAGGGATGGGGAAGCCTTCTGGGGTCAGCAGCAGCAGATTCCCCTGAGCACATCCAGGCCCGACGGGCTAAGTGGAAGGAAGGCTCCTAGAACCCAGGCAGAACTAGATTTGCAGCTGTGAGTGTAGGAGAGGGGTGGCCTGACTGTAGCCCCGGCCAACCTGTGCTCTTGCAGAGAGGGAGCTGCGGAATTCATACTCTGACCTCATTCTCCTCCCACGCGCCTATCGAATGCTGAGCCCCTCATTAGTCAAACCTGCCAAGGGTTTAGCCTCTCAGTGTCTAGACAGGGTGGAAGGGGTGGAGAGTAGATCTAAAGAGGAACTGGAAAATACCCCACATATTTGGGATAAGCCGTGTATGTCATTCAAAGGTATCTGTTCTCTATGAGAAGGAAAGACTCTAATGTTTAAGATAGTATTGTACATACCACTGGTTCTCAGCAAATACTGTGATTGCTAATACAGGCTACCTAGAATTGTTTATGTTGGAGTCCAAGATTCAAGGCAGTGGAACTCATTCAACAAATTCTTATTAAGGGCCTACTGTAGTGCCAGACACTAGTCAGCCCTGGGGATAAGCACTGAGCAAAACAGATTCTGTCCTTACCCTCATAGAACTTACAGTCTAGTGGGTGCCACCTGTATTAACAAGGGTTAAAACTCCCAAAGGACTCTACTGTCCTCATAATACTCAGTGTAATTTGAAATTACTAACTAGATGCCAGTCTTCCCCCGTGGACTGCCAGCTTCATGATACCAGTGATGGGGTCTCTCATGTTTACTGCCAAGTCTCATCACCCAGCCCAACGCCTGGCTCCTGGCAGATGTTCACTGAATGAATTGATGAGTGAGTGAATGAATGACAGAGTGCCTTGTTTTCATCAGAGACAAAAAACTTTTCCTCTGCCCTCTTATGTTCTCTATTTGGGGCTTGCAAATTAAACTGACATAAGACAGATTAGCAAGAGAAAAAAACACGTTTAATTGTGTACTTCTGCATGAGTGTTCACGGAGAAATGTGACTCTAGGAGGCTGTTAGACTTTGGGGTTTATATCCCATCTTAATACAGGATGGGGAAGGACAGAAGTCTGGAGACCAAAGATCTTTTAGAAGGTGGGGAGAAAGGGCACTTACGGAAAAACGAATGATTTTTTAGAAAGATAAATAGGCTTTTAGGAGAATAGGTAGGAGATGTGATAGTTTCATGACAGTGTGTTTGGGTGTGGACTTCCCATCTCCCGGAAGAGCTCCTGGGGAAGGGTTTGTGACAGTTGACTCCCTCACTCCCTCTTTGGGGAGGCTCTGCTTTTAGGCTGGCTCATAAGGGATTTCAGGAACTCAGATACCTTCAACTCAAAATAATTTATGTGCCATAGTGACTTATTCTAGATCCTTTCGTTTTGCTATTTAAGAGTTTCTGAAAATTAGTGGGTGACTTAAAATATATAAAATTGGACAAATTAAATATATTAGAGAATTTTCCTATTGGAAAGGATTATTTGAGTGAATCCTTTACAAAGCAAGCATGCTAAAACAAAATAGTCTGCTGTTTATCTATTTTGTAACACTAGATTTAGTTGTTGGGAGTTTTGTTTTTGTTGAGAATACTTTTGTTCAATTTGAGAGATTAAGACTGAATATTATCTTTTTGTTTTCTTTGGTCATGCTTCTCATAAACTGATTGGTCCAGGGGAATCTGCACTGAAGTTAAATTAAACTTGGAATGTGAATGTGAAAGGATTTGTTATTGCACGGTAGCCTTTTCACATCTAAGTCAGTTGTTTAAATTTAGACCAAGAATTTGAGGGTGTACCTTTACTATTTTATTTTATTTATTTATTTTTTTTGATGAGGAAGCTTGGCCCTGAGCTAACATCTTTTGCTAATCTTCTTCTTTTTGCTTGAGGAAGATTGTTGCTGAGCTAATATCTGTGCCAGTCTTCCTCTATTTTTTTGTATTTGGGACGCTGCCACAGCCTGGCTGGATGAGTGGTGTGTAGGTCCGTGCCGGGATCTGAACCCATGTATCCCGGGCCTCCGAAGCAGAACATGTGAATTTAACCACTGCGCCACCAGGCCAGCCCCACCTCTACTAGTTTTAATGTTAATGCAAAATATCTGCTACCTGGTGTCAGGCTAAGAATCAAAAGGTGTCGGAAGAAGCGATCATGTGATAGACTTTCTTTTCCTTCTCTTAAAACATTCTCTAGTGTTAAATTAAGGGTATTAACTCCTTTGGGCCTCCAAAGTACCATTACTAAACAGCACTCCTTTGATGACCATATAAGGAAAACATTTCTAGGAAAAATACTGCAGCATCCTTGAACAGTTATGTTGTCTAATAGCCTCAGGATGAGGAAATTTAAAGAGAATGAAAAGCAGCTGACTTTACCATTTTCCCACAGAAAGTTTATAGTATTTTTGCATAAAGATGTATAATGGGATCCTTAGAGATTCTCACTCCAATTATTGTGCTCTTTATTTAAATGAGTTAAGTAGAGAAGCTAGTTTTTATACTTGTCAGTAGTATAAAATGCCTTCTCAGCTAAAGAGTAATTGAGGAAATTACTTGTAAAAAAAAATTAATGAAGGAAACCAAAAATAAGAGAAGGCAGGTTCGAAAAGTCACTGGTCTGTTTCTCAATATGCGGTTGGAGTTTTAGGATTAAAGTTTTTCCTTCCTCCTAGAAAGAGCTTTGCTGATAGTCCCCCATCGTTAGATTTTGGTGGAGTTTCCCGGTTGACAAGTATGCCAAGTGATCAGAAGACGTTTCATAGCCTTGACGTAGGAATGATTCTCACAGAGGCAGGCGTGAGGGTTCACGTGTGCTAGGAACTGCTAAGGTTACAAGTATGTGTGAGAAAAATTGCTTTCTCTCTGAGATAGAAACTGTAAATAAATGGCACAGTAAGAAGGGGCTGGTGAGTTATGGAACCACAGAGAATTCTTAGAAGACAGAGGGGCGTGTGCATAGTTACTGTTCACAAGAAAGGAAGCCCTCCAATATTTGGCAGGGACAGTCTTTTGTTTGTGCTGGACTTAAGGTGCTGGTTTGCCTGGGTCTGAGAGGTTTCCCAGGATGCAGGACGTTCAGTGCTGAAACCAGGAGAGTCCCAGGAAAACCAGGACAATTGGTTACCTCTGCTCATTGCAGAACATTTAGCATCCCTGGCCCCGACCCGCCAGTGGTGCCTCCTGGTCATTGGGAGAACCCTGAACACTTCCATACATTCCCCAGTGCTCCCTAGGGGTGGGAACTGTCTCTGGTGAGTCTCGCCCATGGTCTTAGGGTACCTTGGTCCCATTGGCAAGACTGTTACTGAAGTAAGGTGCATGCAGGAGGCTCTCTTCAGTCTTAAAACACACAAACCCACAAACCAAAACCCAAATGCACTTAGTTTAAATGAATGACTTTGGCACAAAAAATGAGGAGTGAGGAGAGGTGGCAATGTTAATAAAAAATCCATGCATATGGGGCCTGCCTGGTGGCGCAGTGGTTAAATTCGCACGCTCTGCTTCAGTGGCCTGGGGTTCATCGGTTCAGATCCCGGGTGTGGACCTATGCACTGCTTATCAAGCCATGCTGTGGTAGGTGTCCCACATATAAAATAGAGGAAGATGGGCATGGATGTTAGCTGAGGGCCAATCTTCCTCAGCGAAATAGAGGAGGATTGGCAGCAGATGTTAGCTCAGGACCAATCTTCCTCAGAAAAAGATTAAAAAAAATCCATGCACAGAAAAAAATGAGCAAATTGATTCCATTTATAAACTTTTAGTCAAGTTCTCATCCATTTGTGGTTCTTATAAACAAAAAATTACTGATTCTTACAGAATTTTCAAAATAATTTCTACAGTCATGCCAAAATGTCTGACGTTAGGTAATTTGGAAGGTTGGGAGAGAGAACGGATGCCCTCAGGATGATGGACCTCTAAGCCCTTCCCCCATCTCATCTCCTTGGAATCAGAGAGTCAGCTCCTAATGAGCATGCATCCTTCAGAAGGGATGAGACAGAAAAAAGATGGGCGGCCTCTGACTTAGGAAGATTTAGGATAATATCAGTAAGTATAAGAGCAGAATGTGTTTTGAAAAACCCTTGACTAATTACAGGGCTGCTGTATAGAACTTAAGTGGGTGTTATTATTATATGTAAAGAATATAGATGTTAAGTACAATTTTATTGATTAAAAAAGCCCAGCCTGGTTCTATTACTCAAGAGGATTTAAAGAGATTATATTGGAGAACATTGGGTTGAAACACGGTTCCTTTACATTCCAAAATTGGTAGATTTATTTAATCTGGTTGATCCTCATCC
This sequence comes from Equus caballus, assembly GCF_041296265.1. NCBI lineage: Eukaryota > Metazoa > Chordata > Mammalia > Perissodactyla > Equidae > Equus > Equus caballus. The sequence continues at coordinate 92,597,123 of NC_091686.1, forward strand.
TCTCCCTCTAAACATAAGCTTGTTCATGAAGATACAGCTGGAAGTCATGTTGTCATGACAACAGTTACATGCTGGGAGGAAGGACTCTTTCAAATGGCCAGTGACTGGGTTTTTAATTACTGATTTAAATTGATAGCAAAATTAAATAGGGATGTAGAATTTTAATTATACATTATTATGGCTTTGCATTTCACGTCTATTACTGACGTGTAATTTTTGAACATGTGTCATGACACATAATGTTTATATTAATACACACAATTTCATCTCATCTGTTTTCTATTTTGTCAATAGTAATATTCTCAAAACGTTTAGATTCCCCTGTTCAAAACTTTTGATAGTGTTTTGTTGCCTGTATAATGAATTCTGAATCATGAATGTGGTTATGTTGGGGGCCCTGTGAAACTTCCACCTCCAACTCAATTTTTTCTCTCAATGGCATCCATCACAGATCCCACACATATGCGATCCTTGATCCCAGTCTTTTGATGCTAAGGGGGATGGGTGTCTCACACTGAAAACTATAATCGTGAGTAGAAAATTGCCCTGAATAATTTGTATCTAAAGCAAAATGGTCCCACAGAGAGGAACAGGTTAGTTAAAAACATGAGTAATTAGGGGCTGGCCCCGTGGCCGAGTGGTTAAGTTCGCGCGCTCCGCTGCAGGTGGCCCAGTGTTTCGTCGGTTCGAATCCTGGGCGCGGACATGGCACTGCTCGTCAGACCACGCTGAGGCAGCGTCCCACATACCACAACTAGAAGAACCCACAACGAAGAATACACAACTATGTACCGGGGGGCTTTGGGGAGAAAAAGGAAAAAATAAAATCTTTAAAAAAAAACAAAAAAAACATGAGTAATTAGGAAAAGTTTCATGGAGGAAGCAACCATTTAAGAATGACCAGGTTTTAGTTTGGGGGCAGGTAGAGAAGAAGAAGATTGCAGTCTAGGGGAACAGCATATGCTAAGGCACAGAGATGCAGAAATGTATGGCATGTTGTGAGATTGGTGAGCAGTTGGCCTGGAATGGAAGGAGTCTAAGGGAGTGAGATGGCCCAGGGCGGAAACCATTGAAGAGGGCATTGAATGCACTGCCATGCTAAGGGAAGTCTGTTTATCTTGTACAGGAAGAGGGGCAGAGAAGTGGTTGGAGTGGGTGTTCTCTGGGAAGTCACTAGCTGCAGTATGATTACAGGGAGCAGTGTAGTCACAGTAACTGATTATGAACCGTTTTCAAATCCAAGTGAGGCTCTTGAGAGCTTAGACTGATGCAGTGCTATGGAGGTTGGAAAGCAGGGCCTGAATATGAGAGCACTCTATTGTTCTAGATTCAATTCCTGAAATAGATAGTTTTGTACATTGACTAACACGTACTTAGGAGCATGAGTTCTGCTGTGGGACTGCCTGCCCAGCTCTACCATTACTGGCTCCGCGACCGTGAGTCGGTTGCTTACCCTCTCTATGCACCGTCTATAAAATGGGAATAACGTAACATCAACCTTAAAGGATTCTCATAAGGAGCAAATGAATCCATACGTGTAGAGTGCTTAGAACAACTGTGCCTGGCACATCGTAAGCACCTCAGTGAACATTAATGTGGATGCTGATGTTGATGAAATGTGGAAACATTGCTGAGTACTTGGTACTTTTTCATAATTTTCTTAAGCAATCTCAAGGAAGTAAGTTATCTGACTCTATTCCTCCCCAAACATCTCAGTCTGCCCCTCTAGAAATACTTCCAGTTAATTTGATGGGTAGTTATTGACCATCTGTTATATGCAAAGGTTGTGCTCAGTGCTGGGGATACAAAGATAAAAATACAAGGATCTGGTCACAAAGGCACATAGAGGCCTTTAATGGGTGGTGATTGGTCCATACAAAAGAGCGTAGGAAAAACAGTCCACATGTGACAAAGGACCATGTGTGAGAGAAAGAGGAATTACTGAATATATAATCTCTAATTTATGTCAATGGCACTTTGATTTTAAAAGCACCTCCCAATAGTGGATGCTTAAATCATATGTTTGTGCATCTATAGGGATAAATTATGTTCGATTTTTCGAATTATATCTTATTATTTTAAATCATTACTTCAGAATGAGTTGTCAGAGTTTTCTTTTCCTTTAGTTTCCTTGGACTAGAATTTCTGAGGATCAGCATTTTAAAATAAGAGCAGTGGAAGGTTGTGAGTACTTCAAAATCGTTGACAATTTCTGACCTAGAATTTTAATATTTTACCTGAACCTCTTTTATATCTTTCTAGTCAGGGGGTCACATTATGTTTTTCAGGATCTCCCAATTTGAGGATCCAAAGAAATTTTTGCAAAAAGGATTCCTCTTGATCCCCTGGCTCACTGGAAGCTTCTAGACCAGCACTGTCCATTAGACATACAGTGTGAGCCACTGTATGTGAGCCATATTCTAATAGCCACTCTAAAATAACTAAAATGAAATGGATGGAGTTGATTTTAACTATGTATTTTATTTAACCCAATATATTTAAAGTATTATCATTTTGATATACCATCTATATAAAATTATTAACATAAATATAAAAATTATTAATCAAATGTTTTGTATTCTTTGTATTGTACTAAGTTTTCCAAATCCAATGTGTGTTTTACCTGGCAGCCCGTCTCCATTCAGACTAGCCATGTTTCATGTGCTCAGTAGCTCCATGTGGCTAACGGTCCCCATATTGGACAGCCCAGCTCTAGAATCTAGGGCTTTTCAGAGCCGTGGGCCATTTCAGTAGCTACTTAAACAGTGTCTGTATGTTGATGATTTTCATTAGTATTTTTATTGTTAAGGAAAATATATAAATGTAAAAAAAATGAGTTGTTTTGGACCTCAGTGGCAGACACTTGAGTTAATCATATGTTATAATTCATGATATATTTTCACTACCGGTCCATATAAAACATCTCTCTTGGGGCCGGCCTGGTGGTGCAGCTGTTAAGTTTGCACGTTCCACTTTGGCGGCCTCAGGTTCGCCAGTTCAGATCCTGGGTGCTGACATGGCACCACTCATCAAGCCATGCTGTGTTAGACGTCCCACATATAAAGTAGAGGAAAACGGTCATGGATGTTAGCTCAGAGCCAGTCTTCCTCAGCAAAAAAAAAAAAAAAGAAAAGAGGAGGATTGGCAGATGTTAGCTCAGGGCTGAGCTTCTTCTTCTTCAAAAAAAACTCTCTTGTTTTATATTTTTACTCCCTGTTATTCTCTTACCTCACTCCAATTCTCTCCACCCATAAGCAGCCATTCTAGTGTGTTTAATGTGTAACTTTTTGTTCGAAAGCATACTTGTGGCGTGAATTGTTTTGTATGTGTTCTTAATTTATATAAAAGGTATGTTTTTTCCATGTGCTGTGTTTTAAAAATGTATCCATGAGGATGTGTGTACATTCTGACTGCTTCATGGCGCTCCGTGGTGTGAATCCAACACATGGAACCTTTCCCCTGGTAGAATGATGGGCTCCCAGAGTGCCTCCATTTCCCCAACACCGCAAATAATCCTGCAGGGAATACCCCACACGCATCCCCTAATGGAACTGAATGAGAAGGGATGAAGGATATACACTTAGTGTTGCTGGGTCATAGGGTATATATTATTTACTTTTTTAGGGGACAAAAAAAGATTTCTTTATTTTTATTGATGGATATACTATAGTTTTGTTCTGTGAAAAATACAGCATTGCTATTACTTGTTAAATCGGGATCCTTTTGACCTGTAGGGTGAATCACGTTACAGCTTATTTTTTTTTAGGAGTAGCTTACCAATTCAATTCTCATGGATATGTTTCTCAAACAGACCCAGTGGCCATGAAAGAGGTCAAGCTTCCCCAGGGTCAAGTGCAAGTGTAGCATTTACTTACAATAAGAAAATTTGCACTTCTTGCTCTATCAGGAGAGCGTAATGTATTTTTTAAATGAATTAGTCGTCAAAGCAGAAAGTGAAAGAAAAAAGTTATTATCTTTAAAGAAAAAACCCCATGGAAAATTTATACTGAAAATGCACTCTTGCTTTTAAAAGTGATTTATACTGTTTGTTTCTCCAAAGGGAATTAAGGGAAAAAACACAGTATTTTCTTTCACTTGACTCCTTTCTGCTCCTGGCTCCACGGTTAGGTACTTCCCAGTGTAATATTTTCTAAAGGGAGGGATAAATGCTCTCAGTTCATTCATCAAAGCACATCTGTGACACAGGAAGACACACAAAGTTTGTTTCTACAAAGAGGGAAGCACGAACAACTGTCCAGGACGAAGTTCTCCACACAGTCGCACGCTTGTCCCCACTGGTGTCTGCCTATTTTGCCTACAACAAGGAAGACTTTGATGCAGTGCCTGATTCATTTGCTTCCAAAGAATGTTCTTCTGTACCCACTTCTGAGATCTAAGGATCATTTTTCTGTGATGAGCAGAGTCTTCTCTCCAAGGTCTTTGAGTTACAGGAATTTCTTTCAGAGTGCAAGTAATGGGGAGAGTTGAGGAGGAGGATGCTCGGAACATACCAGAATTCAAGAACAGGTAGACACTAACTACCACTAGATCTAGAAAGAAGGAAATGGAGCTAACCCAGAGCAAAAACTTGGTATGAATCAGAGTTTTCACAAGTGAGAGGCTTAGATTTTGAGATGAGAGGAAAAAAACCCTATTTTTGTCTCATAGTAAATTTGGAATCCTTCCCAGAAACCCAGCAGATAAGAAACCTCTAACTCTTCAAGAGCATTTTCCTAGTAGGAAAATAATTTTAGCATATTGGCTGGAATTCGAGGCTTAGTGGGTTAACCAGTACATTTGTAGGTGAATAAAAATTAGCAAACAGTGATTCTAGTTCCTTCTTGGGTGTTATAGCAAAGTAGAACTCGACTCAGACTCAGCAGGTAGGCTGCTCGTGGCACATGCCACCCCCATTTTCCCTTCTTTTCCTTCCTTCCTTCCTTCTTGTCTCCCTTCCTCCTTTCCTCTCTCCCTCCCTCCCTTCCGTTCGTCTATCCCTCCCTCCCTCCCTCCATCCCTCCATCCATCTATCCATCTTCTTTTCCTTCCTTTGTCCTTCTCTTTCCTGTAGCTCTCATTTGTACAGATATTATCTAGGTGGCATCAGAGAATGAGATGTGAGCAAAGAGAGCCACTCCTAACTACATTCATTTACATTCAGAACCTTACATTGCACACCTACTGTGTGTGAGACATGTTTGTGGTACCTTGATTGATTAAAATAAAAAAGAGGAACAAGGCTGATCCTAAGGGACTTAGATCTGTTTAATTTGTGATTAATAGCATCTCTGACACTTTTTCTGAACTTTTTGCTATGGGAGACCTGCAACTTGAACACCAATTAGTTCCATATCCTAATCTTTCCAGAAAGGAAATCCTTCTAAACTTTGAGCACTAATTCATTGTTGGAGATTTTTGAGAATCATTATTCCATTTACTTGTCCTTTCCTGGAGTTTTGGCTCAATAACCTAATATTGTCTCATACTAAATTCTCCTTTGGGAAGTCTAAAAAAATGACACTCTCTACACATGCACCCCTGGCCGATGGGATCCACAAATACCCCTGCCTCTTTTCTGCTAGTAGCCCCAGAATCTTTGAAAAACTCAGCGCTTGGCATATCACGGTTTCGTTGCTGGAAAAGAAAAATGAAGCTCTTGTACAGGTATGTAGCAGCTAATTGCTTTTGCGGTTTTATTTTCCCCTTGAGAATCTTTGCTTTCTTTCTCCTGACCTAGAATTGGAGGGGTGGGAGGAGGCTATAGTAGATCAAAGAACTAAAACCTTGGGTCAAATGAATGGCTGGATGTTGCTTCTGGTTGGTTGGATCCTGGCAGACACTGCTTGAGGTTTGTGAAAAATTAGGCCCAAAAAAGTGTCTGCATTTGGTATTTTTGACAACTCTTGGAGATGAGGTTAAAATACTTAGATTGGTGGGTGGTGGAAAATGAATGTGATAACCAATTAAGTTATGTTTCAACAATATGCTGTCTTAGAAAGAGTGTGGGGAAAGTTGAGAGTCAGGATCCTGAGTTTCTTAACTCAGCTCTAGGATTTAGATCCCTGTCGGTTTGGGACTGAATATGGTTGCAAAGCGAATCCGTTAGAAGCTGTTTCTTTCCTAGGCAGTAGGTCTGGAATTCAGTTTCCTGCCATTAGGTAAATGACTTAGGATCAACTTCAACTGTTAGCAGTACAAGACTCTAAGATAACAGTGGCTTATTACAATAAAAATTTATTTGCCTTTCGCATAGAAACCTGGCAGTAGCAGTCCACTGATAGGGTGGCTGTGTTCCACAAAGTCTCAGAAACCCAAATTCCTTGGCTTGACTACTCCACAACCCCGAGGGTATAGCCTTTGTCCTCATTGTCCAAGGCAGCGAGTCTGTTCCAGACAGCAAGAAAAAAATATGCCTGCCAGCTGTTTTATAAGGAAGGTTCTTGGAGGCTGCCATACAGTCTTTGTACTTATTCCCCAAGGGTTAGACATTACCTGCATGGCCACACCTGGCTGCAAGGGAGGTCGGGAAGTGTATTCTGCATTCTGGGTTGCCGTGTGTCCAGTCAAAAGTTTTTATTGCTGTGGAAGAAGAGATTAAATATTGACGAACACCTTGAAGTGTCTGCTACAGGTAGCTTATTCATGAAACTCAAACACCAGGCTTCTCAGAGACAAACGGAAAAGTACAGAACGGTTTGCCCAGTTAACTTTATTATTTTAAAATTGTTTCCCCTTAATTACTTGTTGTACAACATGATTACAGTTTAGAACGAGAGTTACAAAATAAAACCACCCAGATTCAAGGTAAATTCATTATCACTTGCTGCCTTTGTACCTTCAGTGCTGTTTCTCACATGCTAAGTTCCTCTTAGATTTGATGCTTAAGAAAAAGTTTCTTTTGGGGCTGGCCTCATGGCCGAGCGGTTGAGTTCTCGCCCTCCGCTTCGGTGGCCCAGGGTTTTCCCAGTTCAGATCCTGGGTGTGGACATGGCACCGCTCATCAGGCCATGCTGAGGCGGCGTCCCACATGCCACAACTGGAGGGACCCACAACTAAGAATGTACAACTGTGTATGGCGGGGCTTTGGGGAGAAAAAGGAAAAATAAAATCTTAAAAAAAGAAAAGTTTCTTTTTTAATAAACTTATTTTATTAGATAATTAACACTTTGTAAATTTTTGGAGCAAGAAATTAAATTTCTCCTCCACTCCATAACTCTATTCTCTCATGTTATTTTATTGATCGAAATATATTGATATCTTTTATATGAGCTGCTTCAAATTCTTTTTTTTTTTTTTTTTTTTGGTGAGGAAGATTCACCCTGAGGTAACATCTGTGCCAGTCTTCCTCTATTTTGTATGTGGGATGCCTCCACAGCATGTGATGAGTGGAGTAGGTCTGTGCCTGGGATCGAAACCCATGAACCTGGGCCACCAAAGCAGAGCATGCAAAACTTTAACCACTCAGCTATGGGGCCGGCCCCTCAAATTCTTCTTTAATTTAGGTGGAGTAATAAAAAATAGCTTTTACCTTCATCTCTTTAAATATGTTTTTAAAAGTTAATCTCAGGAAAACATTTTTCTCTGAACTCTTCTGCCCCATCCATAGTCTAAAATCCTATTTTACATTAAATATTAAAGCTTTTCCACTAACCACTGGCAGACTGAACCATTTACTTCAGTTCTGCTGATTTTCCAAGGGCACTTAACCTTTGAAAATACACTTAACAGGGGCCGGCCTGGTGGCGTAGTGGTTAAGTTTGCACACTCTGCTTCAGTGGCCCGGGATTTGTGGGCTTGGATCCCAGGTGCAGACCTACACACCGCTCATCAAGCCATGCCGTGGTGGTGTCCTACATACAAAATAGAGGAAGATTGGCACGGATGTTAGCTCAGGGCCAGTCTTCCTCAAAAACAAACAAACAAACAAACAAACAAATCTTAACAAATAGAACAGTTCCCAAACAGAAATACACTGAGGTTTCTCCACACTGAATGACAACCAGTTTCCTATCCTTGATCAAGTTATTTAACATTGCTGAAATCTGTTTCTTTACCTGTAAAATGAGAATGATATCTCCTCTACCTGTGTCCCGAGATTTTGTGGAATCAAATCAGATAGGATTAGTTATAGCTTTTTGAAAGTCCCATAGTGCTGTAGAAGTGCCTGCCCCTGTTCTTGTGTCAGAAACAAAATATACACAGTTTAATCTGTGGGAGTCTCGTTCTGTGTGCTCCCACACACAGTTTGATTTTAGAAAAGATGGCATCCACTTCAGCTCGCTCTTTTAATGTGCTGATAAAAGGGTGAATTATAGTTTGTCATGGAATACTGTGTCTGTTTCCCAGATTCTCAATAATCATCTTTTGTTCTAATATTTAACATGGATGGGAAGTCAAGTCCTAACCTGCCATCATTTAGAGTAATGATGACCTTGACATCGGTCAAGGCAACCCCTAGAATTGCTTCCTCCTCCTTGTCATCATTGCTGTTGTGTACCTGCCTGAGGAGGACCACAGCTCTAAGAGAAAAGTGTGTTGTATTGAAGACCTTGCCAAAATGATGGAGAGGAGGATTGGCTCTATTTAGTATACTTTTAAACCTGTCTACCTTGAAAGAGTGTGGTGCCAGTAGTAATTCTCTCTGTCTAATTGTATGGAAGCCAAAGAAAGATTCATGCCCATGGTGGTATTTTGTCTTCTCCAACTGCTTGGTGTATCATAATAATCAAATGAGAAAGTTGTGTGGTTGGGTTGACTGAGGATATGGCAGCTGGACACATTCTCTGATTCATGTTGTGCAGTAACTCTCTGCTCGATTTCCGTGTAAGCACAGATCTTCCTAGAAAACTGTGTTTAGGACTAAATACCCTAACTTAAAAGCAAAGAATAATATTAGGACTAATTTGTTGATCTTCCTGCCAAACCTGAATAATCCTATCTGGCATTAGACAAGACGTATTGCTGCTGTTCAATAGGTGAGTGATATAATCAGACAACCGGAGGAAAAAGTAATAAGCCTGCCTAGCGACTTTATGTAAATATGTTGTGACCTTTGCTTTTTAAAATTATCAAATTGGGGCCGGCCCAGTGGCGCAGCGGTTAAGTGCGCACATTCCACTTCGGCGGCCCTGGGTTCGCTGGTTCGGATCCTGGGTGCGGACATGGCACCACTCATCAAGCCATGCTGTGGTAGCCGTCCCACATATAAAGTAGAGGAAGATGGGCATGGATTTTAGCTCAAGGCCAGTCTTCCTCAGCAAAAAGAGGAGGATTGGCAGCAGGTGTTAGCTCAGGGCTAATCTTTCTCAAAAAAAAAAAAATTATCAAATAATTGCTGGTTTCAAGAACATGCTCTCCTGCACCCATTCTCCATTCATTGTGATGAGTAGACTTGGATTTTGGAGATTTGTTGCTTTTAACACAGGTTTTTCCCAGCACTTCTTGGAAAAACGAAATTGAGGTTACTGAAATGCTCTGTAGCTTTCTTAAAGTAAAATGTGAATCTTCGCTCAAGTTTTAAGTTTTTATTTTTAAGTTTTTTTGAGGGAGAAGATTCTTAAGCCTGTGGCTTCTCAGTAGTGGTTGTAAATTATGCTGCTTTTTACTTTGTGAACACTTTAAAAGGAAATAGTGTTCTCAGGCTATATTTCATACCATCCTAGGATTTTAATATCTCCTTTCATAACTTGTAAGAAAATTTATGTTTTATTGTGCATTTAGGTGTTTAGAATGATGGTGATATTTAATCTTTCTGATGATATTTAAATATTCTGTAGCCAGGTCATATGATTAACCTCAATTGTATGTATGTATAGATACGTATGGGTGGATGGATATTTACAAATACCAATTTTCTCTCCGGATAATTTTTAGCTGCTTACATCTCATGCCTTTTAGTTTCTAACTTCATCTTTGCGGAGTCCTCTTGCCTCCTGTATTATGTTTTCATTTTGGCTAACAGTCCGTGAACAGAGAGGCATAATTTCCCTTTATCTTCCACCAATATCAGATCAGTTTCCATTTACATACTTTCACGAGGGCATGAGGTAGAGCAGAAGCATCTCAAAACAAGGATGTCTTGAATAATAAAGCACACTTAAACTTTGCTCTGACTTCATTTCTGCTTCTTTAATGGTTCCACTACATGACATAAAACAGCCACATGCTGATTAAAGAAGTGCCACATACTCTACCCCATATGTTCTCTTGTGATGCATTGTTTCTAAGTTGACATGGGAGTGGCCAGTGCTTATCATCAAGTTTTCTTGATCTGAATAAAAACTGCCTTTTTAATAAAAACACATTTGATGGTTGCAAACTCTCAGAAATCTGTTTTCTTAAATGAAATGCACTGTGGTTGATGCCATTTCAAGAATGTTTTGTATTCCTGAATATTTTTCCCCCAAAGTTACATTTGAATGAAGCAATTAATAGCTAATAGTAGCAAACCTTGACTGAGTGGTTGCTTCGTGCCGACTTTGTGCTGGGTGCTTTGTTCCACATCAACCCTATGAGATGGGAGCTGTCATCAGCTCTGTCATACAGTGAGCAGACAGGCTATTAGAAATTAAGCCATTTGTCTGAGATCACACAGCTAGCCAGCGCTGCAGCTGAGGTTCAAGACTGCCAGCTGACTCCAGCGCTCCTGTCTATGATAGTAACATGGCCCTGAAACAAGTCTGGCGGAGTAAGCCCAGCACCAGACTATGTCTCCAGTGAGTTTAAATTAAGAAATTTTGTGTTGATCTTATGCCAAAATACTTGATAAAAATATACAAGGTTTGTAGTGTTACAGGCCCAAATTTAAGGACCATTTAAATAGCGAATTCTTGGAATATTTACTCAAGAATCTTTAACAGAAAAATCCTCAGCTACAAATAGCTCCCTATTTCAAGGACACTCAAAAATCTTAATCTTAATTCTCCAAAGAAACATATAGGAAAAAGTGTTAGGAAATTAACACTCTCAAAACTGTTAAGAATTTTATTACAGCTCTTAAAACAATGCTACCACAGGAAAGCTGAATTGAGTGCAACGTGTAATTTTTCTAAGGCTCTGGTAGACGTTTCAGGGTCTCAATTATGGCGTGGAAATAAGTATCGAGAAATAGAAGAGGGCTTGAAACTGTTTCTTGCGCTCTTTCCTCCCTTCTGTCTGGCAGGCTGGCGGGTCAGAATTCTGAGAGCTCACAGATTTTGGACACCTTGGGGCTTGTTCCCACGTTTCCATAGTCCTGGATTTTGCCAGTTCCTTTGGCTGAGGACAGTTTCACACCAAATTCTAAGCAGCCTCTGTCTGCTGCTTGGAACCCTTAGCAAATCTGTTATAAATGATGGAGACCTGGAGACCTGGCTTCGTGCTGTTGTCTTCAGAAGTTGGTGTTGAAGTTGGAGGAAATGAAGAGCCTTGTTTGCTGTCTTCTGACAGTGAAGTCCTGGGTCCAGGAAAAAATAAAGGGACTAAGTCGTGAGAGAGAGAGGCAAAGGACGCAGACTACTGGGTCATCAGAAAAAGAGTTTTAATGCTAAATTCAAATAGTTTTGATTAAAGCATCTGGCTCCGTCAGGAGTAACATTGCTAAAAGTGTAGCCAGCAGCAGCTGCAATGAAGACTTCAGAAGAGAGTTTTTTCTTCTCTAAGAATGCGAGCATTGTGCACATTACTCTTCTGATTTTGAAAACAGATCACACAAGACCTTTGAGAGTTTTCCTTTGCGTAGAGGGTGAATCCTTAGCCCTTGTGGCCTTAAACCTTATCCTAGACCACTCATCTCTCTCACTTGAGTGGCTTTTCCCTTGTAATAACATAACAGGCTCTTTCCTGCCCCATGGCCTTTGCACTGGCTCTTCCCATTGCTGGATTGGCGTTCTCTTATCTCTTCCCAAGCCTGGCTCTTGTAGTTTAGGGAGACATTGCTCCTCAGAGACCTTCTCAGACCATCCTGTTCGAATAGTCCATCCTGTCCCCAGGCACAATTGATCACATTACCTAATTTGCCTCTTTTGTTCGTCACTGTATTCCCAGCTTCTAGAATAGTGCTTGGCATTTATAGGAGGCCCTCAATACAAAAGAATGGATGAGTAAGTGGATGAATGAAGGAGTCAATATACATCCACATTTTTTATTCTGCAGAGCCAGTAGTTAGACAGAGTTTGATGGAAAAGAGTAATTACCTTTTCTGTTTTCGTAGGCCAATAGTTCTTAAAAGTGTGGTCCCCAAACCAGCCGAATGAAATCACCACCACCTGGGAACTGTTAGAAATGCAAATTCTCGGGCCACCCCAGACCTACTGAGTCAGAACTCTGGGGTGGCTCCCACCAATCTATATTCTAGCAGGTTCTTTAGGTGATTCTGACTCTTGAAAACCAGTGTCCCAGGTCCCTGATTCAGGGCCTGGGTCCATCTAATGGCCCCTGCTTCCCCAGCCCTGGCACAGAGTAGACAGGAGATGTTTGTTGAATGAATTAATCCATCTCCTCTTTCCCCCGTACCCCCTCACTCCGTGCCTTGCACACTGAAGGCACTGGGTACACAAAATGTTGAGGAAGGGAGTGAGTGCCATTCTGAGGACCCGAGGGAAACCTTTGGTGCTCTGCACTGCAGACCTTGCCAAATTCAGAATCCCAGCTCACCCATTCCTCCTTCTTCTGGCCTCCAGAGCAGAAGAGGAAATTTCCAGCTGCTGCTAGATGCTAATTTGTTTTCATTTGACCCTTGGGTTCCTGCAGGTGAGCCCAAGGGAGAGGATGATTAGAGTCCTCACACACAGGCCCCGCTGGGGAGGGGAGCAGGGTGGGGAATGGGTCCCTGCAAAGACTCAGGGTGGAGCCAGGCCAGTAATACAGGCGCCGGAGGTGACGGGAAGGGGTGGGTCTTTGCTGCTCACGGATAGGCAGGCTCCTTGTTCCCATGCCAAGTATTGCTCTTGGCTCAAGTGGCTCCCAGCACAGAGGGACTTTCTGGGGCTCTCAGCCTTGCTATTTTTACACTCTGACTTCCAGGCCCTGCTTCCAGAACAAAACCACAAACAACGAAAGGCCCACAGAGCCACTTTGAAAGGACACCCATGGCTTTCAGCTCCTACCGCCCTGTTAGCCCCTGGCAGTGCCTTCAGCGAGATGCAGTGATGACAGGAGACCCTCAAGCATCTTAGGTGCAAGATCCTGTAGGTAGGGGAGGAGGGAGAAATAGGTAGACTCTTAGTCTCTGCGGTGGTTCCTGAGTGTGGAGTTTGATCCTAAGGCTTCTGATGGGAGGGGCTACAGATACCTGGGCCAGCAGGAGTGGCTGCCTGGATGTACTGAAAGCAGAATTAGGGAGGGAGGCACAGAAAGGAGGACCCTATGGAATGCCTACATTGGAAGTGTCCTCACGTTGATGTAGCCAGGCCGGGTGGTTCAGGGCTCAGAGCCGGTCCTGGGCCAAATCTTGCTGCCCTCACTTACTAGCTGTTTGACCTTAGTCAGGTCAGCAGGCTGGTCGGTCTCATAGCCTCAGATTTGCAGCCATTGTGACTTTTTTCTTTTGTTTCCATCCCTATTTATTTATCTTCTACATACCCCCAAATTCGTACTGATTTTTCTCAGGTCTCTGAAAAAGTAAAATCCATTTCGACATAGGGTCGTAGTTTACCCCCTTGGCTTTTAATCAAGCTGCTGTCCTCTCTGAGCCTTAGAAACAGGGATGACGGTAGTGTGTCATTCGTAGGACAGCTGTGGACACTCCATGAGCTCTTGGAATAAAGAAGCAATAAAGGAGCTGGGTGATTCAGCCCACACTCATGTCGGTGTCCTTGTTACTTTTACTGTTACTAACAGTATTTTTGTTACTAGCTCTTAGAACCTTGTGGCAGCGTTAACAGCACTTGGGTTTAAGCCTTGAAAGGCCTAGATTCTTGTCCTGGCTTGCTAATATTCCCACCCTTGCCTTCTAGCTGGAGTTGATGTGATCATTAGATGTGGGAATGTGTATGAAGATGTGCTTTACTTTATGGGTGGAGAACATTTTTTTTCCTAATGAAGGCTCCAGACCCGCAGCGGGGTGGGGAAAAACTCAAGAATCCTACAGATACAAGGCAACTTTATTCATTTGGGGATGGTTTGTGTTTGAGAGAAACCTAGGAAAAAGTTTAGCAAATCTGCTTTAAATTAGACAACAGGAGACATAAATATTTATTTTTAAAATTATGGGGGCTGGCCCCATGGCCAAGTGGTTAAGTTCGCGCGCTCCGCTGCAGGCGGCCCAGTGTTTCGTTGGTTCGAATCCTGGGCGCAGACATGGCACTGCTCATCAAATCACGCTGAGGCAGCGTCCCACATGCCACAACTAGAAGGACCCACAATGAAGAATATACAACTTTGTACCGGGGGGCTTTGGGGAGAAAAAGGAAAAAAATAAAATCTTAAAAGAAAATAAATAAATAAAATAAAATAAAATTATGAAAAATTTTTTTAACTTCCACTTTAATTGAGAGACTGATGGACAGACATCTGCAGAAAGAGAAGGTGAAGCGGAGGCACAGCCGGCCAAGGGCATCGAGCGTGATGGGATTCCAGAAGCCTGGCAAGGCAGGGGCTAACCTCCTGACCTCTGACCTCCCCGGGTCCTCAAAGTTCAGCCCTGCTCAGGGAGTCTGGTTGGACTACTTCTCCAGGGAAAGAGTCACCATAAGATTATCTTCTTTTATCCTTATTCTTTGAACCACGATGATCATTTAACCCTGTAAATTCTGTAGTGAGTATTTTCCTTGGACATAAGAAAACATTTTCTTTATGGTATCTTAATATTAGTGAACTTAATTATTATTGAATTACTTAATTATTTAATTACTTTATCTATTTATTTGTTATTTTTATTTATTTGTTTATTTGTTTATTTATTTTATTTGTTTTATTATTTGGTAATAAATTTATTAAATAAACTTATTATTTAATTACTTTAATTGCTTAATTATTATTGAATTACTGAAAAATTAGTGAACTTAATATATGACTATACTGTTGGCTGGAGACCTATAACATATTATAATAATGATAGTAGCAATAGCAGTGAACATTTATGTAGTGAACATGCATATTATATGGCCAACCTTTTTTCTGCGTGTTTTACACACTACGCGGTGAGGTCAGTGCTATTTTGATCCCCATTTCACAGATAAGCATCTGAAGCCTAAAGAGGTTGAGTAACTTGTCCGAGGTCATTCAAATAGTGAGTGGCTGAGCCAAGAGATGAAGGTCCCGTAGAGAGTTCACACTCCTGGTTTCCAATCCAGGCTGCATAATGTGGTGTAGAGTCTGACCCTCCTCATTTCTGGTTTCACCAGAGTATTTACAAATCCTCTGCAGGCTTTCTATAGATCTCTCCATTTTAGCTCTCCTATACATCTTCCCTTAAGTAACCCCTGCAGTCGTTCCGCGTTCCACTCCTGAAGTTGGGTAATTCCGAGATGGATCCTGTGGTTTGCTCTGTGCTACCCAATGCTGAATCGAACTTCCGAAGGTGACTGTTGCACAGTGACCCACCTAAAAGGAAAAAAAGTTCTCCAGTGTGGAGATCTTTTAGGATATTCTCACTGAAAGCTGAGAATGCCGTGTTGTGATTCCAGAACTCTAAGCAGCGCTGTCAAGGAGGGGTGCGTGACGGACACTCAGTTTGAGGAAACTGCTGAGAATCACAAGGGCAATGAAACTATCAACCACAGCTTCCTCTCCGTAGTGTCGGCTCCTTGGCTTCAGCAAAGCTTCATTTAGTAATTTTCTGAGAATCAAAGGGGTTGGAACTTTCTCCTCTAATCATCTGTTGTTTACAGGTTTTCTCATATTGATTTAGTCTGCATGCCCTCCTTCATGCCGTGTCCACTGTGGTACCATTCGCGGGCAACCATTTTAAGCTGCTTTGCCATATTTGGAACAATCTTGTGACAGAACCGGCTTCTTGGTATTTAGATATGTTGGCCTTGCTGTACTCTTGCCTTAGGTGTGGTTTCAAACTTTATTTTAAGCAAAAATTTTTGAAAAAAATACCTAATCCCTATTTTCAAGGAAAATCATATGCACGAGACCAGTGTTTCAAACAGTTAAAAATGATGCTGCTGTGGTTGAAAGGCTCCAGAAGGGCCTGGAATTCCAGCTAGCTGCACCACTGTCTTCCTCCCCAATTTAATGACAATTGAAAACCACTGACCTGTTGAATAAGGTCCAAGGTACTTATTTAAATGTGTACATAGTTTTATATAGGAAAACAAAGCAAATTGGGGCTATGAAGATTAAACAAAATGAAGTGTAATATGGTTGAGGTGCCTTAGAAAGCTGTATTTCTTACCATTCCTTGTGGAACCTATCAGTAAAAAAAACCAAAATCTCAACTCAAAGACTCTTGGCCTCCAGCCCAGGACTCTTTCCCATTTATCATATTATATTTCTTTTTATCCATAAGAACATTCACATTTACCATCAAGGGAAGTAGACATTGCTCTTAACTAGAAGCTAGGATTCTTGGGGGTTGTGAAGTTGCTTTGTTTTGTGAAATTGCACAAAAATGATTTCTTCAGAATTCCTCTTTTGCTAAGTGCTCCCATTCTAATTCCCATCATTCAGGGACCTAATTCATTCATTCATTTCTCCCTCCTTGTTTATTCATTCTTCCTTCCTATCTTCCTTCCATCTGTCCATCCATTTATCCATCCATCTATCCATCCAACGCATTGTTATTGAACACCTGCCATGCTAAGTTTTGGGAATATGATGGTGAACGAGACAGATATGATGTCTGCTCGCCTTCACAGGGCTTACAAATAGTGCTGGATGATGTGAAAGGGCTTCTATAAATGACCCTAGAACTGTTAATAATATTGTAGATGTGCCCACCTCACTTCCCCCCTCATCATCATCAACTTTTAGCAATGGAATAAACCCCTTTTTTATTTTTATTCCAACAAAATTTCAGCAGAAACTTAGAATATAAACCAAATATAAGTGAGTGGGTCTGATTGAAGACAGAACAGCCCAATTCCTGCCATGTAGCCCAAAGCCTGTCTCGTGCTGCCCTCAAGGTACCACCTCAGACAGCCAAACCCGAAGGCCACCGACCTTGGTCTCTGTCCTTGGGCAGACACGATTTCATATTCTGATAGTAGTATGTAACTGTTCTTCATGTATACTAATGTCCCAGCTGTAGAGATAATTAGGACAAATGTGTAAATTCAGGCCTGCAAACCTCAAAAACCACTGAAATGGTAACTAGTAGCCTCTTTCTGTCCTCTCAGTGTCTGGCCCCAGAGCTTATCATCTGTGAGCCGCCAGAATGGGACAAAGGAACAGCCATGGCAGGGTTTTCTCCAACTTAATCCCGAGACCCATGTATTTTACCTTTCCTGTCCCAGTTGAGATACTGAAGACAAATTAATAGCAGAAACAACCCTTCCACCCTCTAAAAAGTCAGGACAAAGGAGTGTATACACGTGTTTATTTCAAGTTGTTTCTGCAGAATTTGGGTAACTTGAAATTATTTAGTGTGCTTAATTTCCTGTAGGGGGAAGGGAAATTTCCAAATTTGAGGCAAGTGGCGGTTTTGCCTCTGGCAGATTTAAATGAGAAAAGTGACTGCTGGGATCCCAAACAACCTCATGAATGCACATCTGTGCCCATAGTCTTAACCAACCTCTTTGTTCTGGCTGCAGCTGTAACAGCTTCAGTGACGCCTGCCCACATGATGCAGTGACATTTACAGAGCAAGGCCCACATGCTTTCTCATTTGAATTGCTGTAAAGCACTCCAGCCTCTTGTGAATGGCCACATAGAAAAGGGCTTCATCCTTAGAAGAAAGTGATCCCCGAGTTTAGAGCTCAAGTTTCTTACTTTTTCTGCCTACCTACTTTGGTTCAGCTGCCTGTGATTCCTGTATTTAGCCTCTATCTCTATGGGTTTCTTATTCTACTCCCTCTTCTCTCTCCTCTCTTCTCCAGCACTTTAATCCACTTCATATTCAATTCAAAGAAGGCCAAGAATGAGATTTTAAAAAGCAAATAGTAATTCAGTAAACTGATAAAATATTGATAAGGGCCAGGGATGGCTGAAATTGCTCAGTAGATGTATTTTATTTGGCCCCCTACAGTATTTGAAAAATTAGTTTCTGTATTTGAATGCCTTTGGACTTTGCACATGCTAGCCGGTTTGCCACAGTCCCCACTAATCTCTACTGTACTTCACACCCACTCTACTTTGCACATGTACATTGCTGGCCTATTTTGAGAGTCAGTCTGCTCCCTTCTTGAATTCCAAGGCTTTCTAGTCCATCTTCCTTGGGAATCTTCTGTGTGCAATTTGGAATTCTAAATTATTATGAAAGCCATTGCCGCTTTACAGATGTTTACAATCAAATAGGAGGAGTTGTTAAAGCAAATGAAAGATATAAATATAGTACTCATTTGTAGAAAGCAGTTAAAGAAAATAAGAGTCGTGCTCAGCCCATTGCTGAGAATGCTGTGTGATGCCAACCAGTAAATCTCACTAATTTACAAAGGGATTTGGTAGATTTTGTGTATAACCTTGCAAATTTTGCTTGGGTAGTTGATTCTGGCTAATGGAGCTTTAGCTTGTTCATAAAGTTGTTGGAGCCGTGAGATGACTAGATAATGGGTCCTTTATGTCTGTATTCCCAAGTGTCAACCTGCCGTTTCAGTCGTTGCCTTGTTTCTTTCCGCATTGCCCCCTTTACCATACCTTGCGTCTGTAAGACGCTTTAGTTCTTCTCATTTGAGCTGTGGACACATCTGCCTACTGAATTCTCCTGACTATTGGTACTGAACGTGGAAGACTGTAATTTGTTTCCTCTTTTAATAAAACCCTCTTTTTTCCCACTTCCCAGCAGATATATGGAGTGATCAGTCATTTCAGACCGATCCAGATTTGCCACCTGGCTGGAAAAGAATCAATGACATCGCCGGGACCTATTACTGGCACATACCAACAGGAACGACTCAGTGGGAACGCCCTGTGTCCATCCCAGCAGATCTTCAGGGTTCTAGGAAAGGGTCACTTAGTTCTGTAACGCCGTCTCCCACCCCAGAGAATGAGGTAAAATGGAGTGTCTTATTAACGGCTTGGTAGGGTGGCTGTAACTTGTGATTTCTCTTTAGACTCGTTGCTTCTGCCCCCACAGGTCATCAAGGTAAGCTTTTTGATTATCATGCATGTTGCGCTTGGAACCTCAGTAATGTTTCCTCTTAGTGAAGAGTGTTAATACCATCTTTCAGTAATGTTTTCATTTTTTAATGGCATTGGTCTCTTGAAGCACCATTCCAGGTACACAAAGTACGAGGGGCTGATTAATGAGAAGTGGTTAAGATTCCCTGGGGCTCTCTGAGGCAGTACTTTACTCTATAGGTGCCATTGCATGGTGCTGGCTCCATAAAATATTTACACACAGAAGAACATCTCTTGGCTAGACGCGTTATAATTACTGCATATCTTATTAGCCATGGGTTCATTTGACTGCATAGAGAGGATGTCTGCAAGAATAACCCTTGAGAGCCCTTACATGCTTAATCCTATTAAAAAAAAAAAAATCTGTTTATTTAGCAGAAGTGACATTATTTTAGAAATAATTTAGCAGCATAAGTTTCTCCTATCCCTGAGGAGGAAATCTGGATGTTTAAACAAAGAATTGCGAGGCATTTAAAAATTCGATTGTGGTATTTATTAATATAAAGACTCCTGCAGTGGACCTTTGTGAATTCTGATAACAAAATATTCAAGAGAATTGCAGTTGGAAAAGGTCACAATTAAGTAATGGCTTTTTTTGAGAAAAGTACTTCGATCCCTCAGCCCCAGGCATTTCTGCCTTTTTCTGACCACAGTCTTCGGTTCTTTAAACAACCCATTTTCTTTTACTTTCGGGACATGGAGCGCATTTGAACTCCGTCTCTTACCTGCAAAGCTTCTCTATATATTTGCAACTATCATCACCCTTCCTGTCTTTAAAAGTAGACATGTTGTTTCCATCACCTTTGATTATTTACTTCCTCTTCTCTGGGAGGCAGTGAGACCTGCATTCCAACCACGTTCCTGCTGTCACTGGGCTTTGGCATCTCACTTACCCTGCCTGGGCCTCAGCTTCAAGGGATGGGTTGGGGCAAGCTATACCCTCATTGGTAGACAAGGGCCTTGGGTGTTACTACTTGACTCTGATCATCAGGCACATGCTTCACTTCCACTGAATCACATAGGATTTTGTTGCTTATCACTGGGCCATTTTGATAACTTCTTATTGAAGCATAATATTCCTACTCCCTGAGCAAAATTTCATTCAGTCATTTGTTTATTTTGTGTTGGGGGATAAAGATGCACCAACACAGCCCTCCTCAAGGAGCTTAGCAAGAAGTAGAGTCCTCTTCCTGTCCCAGTCCATTTGCATCTTGGCATGTCTCCCTGGACCACAGGCCTCCCAGAAGCCAAGCCAGCTGGATGCAGCCTCTGCTCTCACTAAGGCTCAGCTATCTTCCCTCTTCCTTACTTGTACATCTTTTCTCTTGACATCTCTGTTACAATCTCTTTCTCCATTCCAGACTTTATTCCTCTATTGCAGCCCTTTAACTGTCTTCACCAACAGGGGGTACCCTACAATTAGAGAATGCCAGGATGGGAAGGGACCGTCTGAAACCAGTATCCATACATTATAGACAGGGAAACTGAGGCACAGAGAGGTCAGTGACCACTGGGTCTAGAACTCAGAGTTTCTGAATCCTCCTGAATCCTAGACCAGAATTCTTCTCACTCAACTTCCCTGGCTTGGGAATTTCAGCCTGCTGGTCTTTCTTACTGTGCCAGAGGTGAGGAGATTACAATAACCTTGAGATACCACTTCTGTTCCATGAAGCTCTTGTCCTCTGAATGTGGAAGAAATGAAGTCCTTTTTAAAGCCTGCCTTCTGAGGCCAAGGTGTGGGTGTGGTGGAGTCCAAGGAGGGCATCCTGAGGTTTATGTGGCTGGGAAAGATTTGCCCTGAGCTAACATCTGTTGCTAATCTTCTTCTCCCTTTTTTAATTTTCCTTAAAGCCCCAGTACATAGTTGTATATTCTAGTTGTAAGTCCTTCTAGTTCTTCTGTGTGAGCCACCACCACAGCATGGCTACTGACAGACAAGAGGACAAAAAGTGTTGTGTCCACAGGAAGGGAACCTGGGCCACTGAAGCAGAGCGTGTAGAACTTAAACCACTAGGCTATCATGGCTGGCTCTGTGTGGCTTGGATTTTCATCTCTTTGATTAACATAGTAAGCTTTCATTTCCATGTTTTCTGGAAAAAGTCTTGGGAAGAATGCAGCACAGGTGGGCAGCTGGCCCAAGGGAAAATTGACAGGTAGCTTAGTTCACCTCTAATTCCTGAGCCTCCTTCTGAGGCCCACTTATGCCTGTCTTTCCCCCTCTCTGTGCCTGCTTCCCACTCCCATCCCATCCACTGCTCAGGGTCCCTTCCCAGGCTTAGATTGTGCCCGGCAGGCCTCCCTTCCCGCTTCTTCTCCTAGAGTTCATTGTTTCCCTCAGGCATCCTCAGCCTGCCAGCTGCTATTCATGACTTATTATGGTTTTCAGTGTATTTTCATTGTGTCATTTCATTTGTTCCCTTCAAGATTCTCATGTGGCAGAGAAGACAGCTGTTATATTCCCCATTTAAGAAAAGAGCTAACTGAGGCTCATTGAGTTGAATCACCATGCAACTGGTGTTAGGCTGGGCATACATCCAGTTCTCCTTCTCTAGATGCTGTGCTCTGCCCGGTACTATGTGAATTTCCACCTTGCTGTTGGTTCCATTCCTTCCTTCTGCTTCTAATCATGCCATTGTGTTGACAAAGTCTTCTCCCTCCAAGGAACTTTGTTAATGGATGCGTACTTTTTGGAGTTTCAGAGAAAGAGAGTGACTCATGTCCAGCACTTTAATAGACCAGTGGGATAGACGTTTTTCGGATTGATCTTTCAGTTGTTTACCTGATACACATTTTTCCCTCTGTCCAGAAGGCCATCTCTTGAGTCAAAAAACTGAGCACATTTAAAAGGTAATAAATTAAAATCATAGAGGCAAAGGGATGAGCAGGTAGAGAGAAGAGGAGGGAGAGGGTTGGGGAAAAGACTCAATATGTCACATACCTAGGACATGCAAATGCTGACGTAGATATTAAACAAGAAGCACTAGGGGTAATTGAGTGTATACAGTGCCGGACTCATGCCTTATCCTCATAAAACTGTTTACATCTGATACTATAGTTGTCATTCTCCTTTTACATTTGACAACATTGAGACACAGAGAGGTGAAGGAGCTTCCCCAAGATCACACGCCTAATACATGGTGGAGTCAAGCTTGAATGAAGCTCTGCTCACCCCCATCCCTACCCCATGCTTCACTAGACTGTGTGTCGTGGGGCTCGGGGAGCCTTGAATCTCTTCATCTCACCCCACGGGAGGGCTGTGCCATATGCAGAACTTTCTAGAAAATACCTTCTCTTGATAACACGGTCTCAGGTGCTAATAACAGTTGAAGAGAAATTATTTCTCTGATACCATTTCTTTGATCCCTAAGTAGAATCTATTTTAACTAATTTAGAAACATGAGAGAAGGCAAAATGTGAAGGCGGAGAACAAACTTGTAATAGATCATGTTAGAAATGCATATTTTATTCAGGTTTTTCCTGAGCTGGATTTAAAACAAAAAAAATCAAATAAATAAGTGCCAAATCTGTTGACTAAGCTTGATTAAAGTTTAGGACTGAAAGCATCCTTACAGCTTGAACATTTTACATTTCACATTCCAAAGTTCACTGGGGAAGTGTTAAGCGCAGTGGATAATGTTTCTTCTGCACATGCCAGCAGTATTTTTGAAAGTTTATAAACTGGCCGGGAAGCATTTGCTGCTGAAATTTGGCCCATGATGATTTCCCTCCAATCCATTGATTTGTTCCAAATTACTTGGATGTTGAATTTTAGAGAGAAGAGGGAGCCACACAAAATATTTTTAGGAATAACCATTGGCCCATAGGCAAGTCTTACTTAAAATCCTTCTAACTGAAGGTGTTTCCCAGTTCCTTAGGAAGATGGTATGGAGGAGAAAGTGGGTCTGAAGCAAGGGAATGTCAAATTGTTTCTCAGGACTCTGATTCCTTCTTCATCATAATTCACTCTTCTTGCTGCATTGCTCATGTGGGAGGCTGAGCCGCTAACTCCTTAGGAGGGGCAAAATCCACGTATGGCATTGGAACCTACGATTTTCATAAACAATTAGAAATAAGGTAACATGAAGGAGCCAGCCTATCATCATTTTACTGAACTTCTTGACCTGATCAAGTAATCCTGACATTTAGGGCTGGCCATGTGGCAAAATGGTTAAAGTTCCATGCGTTCCACTTTGGTGGCCTGCGTTCATGGGTTTAGATTCCAGGTGCAGACCTACTCCACTCATCAGCCATGCTGTGGAGGAATCCCACATATAAAGGAGAGGAAGATTGATGCAGATGTTAGCGCAGGGCTAATCTTCCTCAAGCAAAAAAAAAAAAAAAAAAAGGAGGATTGGCAATGGATGTTAGCTCAGGGTGAATCTTCCTCTCACACACACAAAAAAGTAATCATGATGTTTTAGAGCTGTCAGGAACCTTCAAGAAAGGCCTAGTGAATGCTATGGCAGTATTTCTCAGCCTGGGAGCCAAAGACTGTGGCCAGGATCATCTCTGGGACTTGTAGAACATGCTGGCTCCTTGGTCCTACTCCAGGCAGCTGAGCTAGACTCTCCAGGGGTGGGACCTGAGAGTCTGTCTTTACCATAAGCTTTCTGGGTGATTCTATGCTGAGGAAGTATAAGAGCTGGTCCTCTAGTGAATCTAGTCTCCCTGTTTTTATCTCTGTGACTTCCTCTTAAATTCTTTGGCCTCATCTTAGCATCTCCTGGGACTTATTGCTCTCACCCCTCTGCCCTGAAAGCCCTTTTTCCACAGTGTCTCTTTGTAGTAGTATTACTTGTGGCATGTCAGTCTCCCTCCTGTGGGGTCAGGACCTGTGCCCCTCATCTTGTGTCCCCAGCACCTGGCACAGTGCCTGGTACATGGTGAAGTTCATTAAATATTTGCTGAATGAAGGAATACCTTCTTCGTAGCTGAGGGAACTCTTAGTTGACTTGCTGCAGTGATAAAGCCAGCACCAGAGCCCTGGGCCCCCGATGACCCTTCCCTAGCTTACTGTTTCTGCATTGCACTGCTGCTCACGGAGACTCATGTCATCACACAAGTGTTTGTCAGTCTGTTTACTGGTTTGAAATATATATATTTTTTTACTTCTCTGGATTGTGTTTGCATGATAAACCATAACTCTATTCTTCTGATAATGTTGCATCCAACAAAACACAGCATTTTAAAAAGAAGGGAAAAATAGACACACATATGTGGATACAATGCTCATGAACACTGCCTGACCTATTCCTTGGAATTCCAGAATTCCAGGTGCTCTGCCATTTATCAAGGCTGCACAAACGAAGGCTGAAGTCTTGACAAAAGAGGATTAAGAAGCATAATTCATCACACTTTGTAGTCCATAGTCCCCCAAACTTTTTATTCTTACAAATGGCCTTATTTCTTTTGTTCATGGAAAGACTAGAGGGTAAGGAAACTGCCTGGGCAGCCAATACCCAGGCGCGAGTGCCCAGGCTGAGGGATGACGTTCTTGATCTCACTTTGTCCACACTCTAATGGGAGGTCGTCTTAGCCCTGTTTGATAGATGAGGGACTGAGCTCATGAGCAGGTGCAAGCAGAGGCAATATTTGAACTTGGGCTTTCAAGCAGGCTGCATTAACTTCAGAACTTCTGAAGTGCACGCAGAGATGATGTGATTACAGCTTCGCCAAAGCCCATGTCGAACATTCGAACGCTTTCCTCCTTACCCAGTTCTCAGCAGGTTCCACCCTCCAGCCTGGCTCTCCAGTTTGCATTTGATACCACCGTATAGACTTTCTCATCCTCTCAGACCCGATCCTCAAGAACACCCCGTTGACACTGTCAAAGGGTCAACTCTACTACTAGCTTTTTTCCTGAAGAAGGAGAAGGCATCATTTTTGTTTGATTTGTGGAATTGCTTTCCAAGATCCTAGAAGAGAAGTATGGAAGAGAAAAGTGCTTAGCAGTCAAGGTTATACAGTTGGTTTCCCGTAGTGGGTCCACCCTGGCACAGCTTCTGCTATGTGGTCATGAAGGTGCCATGTTGAAAGACCATGAAGGGTCATGATGGGCACCATGCTCAAGGCTCTGGGTCAATCCCCACTGTCGCCGAGGGGCTGGGCTCCAGGGCTCTCCCAGAGCTGACTGTGATCACTGCCATTGGGGTCAAGATGAGCACCAGGAGAGTACGTGCTTGGCTGTAACTCTGGCACCAGAACCTCTCAGCTGTGCCAGGCTTTAGCTGCGCTGCCTGAAAGACTATCAATTGGGAGGTCATTGCTCATGGAAGATAGTCTCTGTTCTTCTGTAGCTACCCTTGTTCCCTTTCTCCGTGTCCGTGTCTTTCCTGAGGACGTTGCTCCACCTGCCTTTTCCTCTCTTCTTGTCACTTCTCTTCTTTCTCCTCTCACTCCCACCACCCAGACTACAGGCTGGGTTGTTTCTTAAAAAATTCTTTAGCTAAACTATTATATTCTCTCTTCTTCATTAAAAAATATTAGACGAATAGAATATGGAGTTCCTAAAATTTAAGACAAATTGTTTTTGTCTTTCATTGCCCTGAATTTTAAAAAAGAAAAATTGTGGTCACTTATATGGGGGAGAAAATTTCTAAAAATGAATATTTTTAAATATAGGAAGGAAAAATGGTCTTTTGGCCTAGTTATAACATAGAATGTTAGTCCCATTTTTCCTTACCTGAGTTTTGTCCTAAAGGGTTTCTTTAGGAGTACCCAAGTTATTTTAAGCTTTTGCAAAATCACCGTAGAGGGCCTTTGTTTATTTAAATCTGTCAAAGGTGATTGTTGTAAGTTTGCAAGATGACTGGTGTCTCCGTGGCATGAGAGTAGAGTCATATAGTCTTAGAACTGTAATCAACTTTTACTGTGTAGGGACCCCTATGTACAAAGAGTAAATACATGAAAAGTTTTAAACACACACACACACACACACACAACTATTTTAATTAAATGCCAAAGGTTTTCTGAATACATGTTTTAAAAAGTACTCTTTCTTTCTGGTTCCAACACAGTATCTTTTGAGGATAATTTCTGACTTCAGATTCCTTTTGTCAGACACCTCCTCTTTGTTTTAATTTCTGCGACAAGAACGTGGTTACCTTGAGTCTTCCTAATCACCATCTGATAGCCTTTTTCAATGTTCAAATTAAATGAAAAACAAATACTGCACACATTCAAACAGTGATAACAAATTGGGGTCAAATAGGCTTGTTTTGCTTTTTAAAAGGAAATTTTAGGGGCTGGCCCGGTGGCCGAGAGGTTAAGTTCATGTGCTCTGCTTCGGCAGCCCAGGGTTTCTCCCGCTCGGATCCTGGGTGCGGACATGGCACCACTTGTCAGGCCATGCTGAGGTGGCGTCCCACATAGCACAACCAGAGGCACTCACAACTAGAATATACAACTATGTAGTGGGTGCTTTGGGGAGAAGAAGAAGGAAGAAAAGAAGATTGGCAACAGGTGTTAGCTCAGGTGCCAATCTTTATGAAATTAAAAAAAATTTTAGCTTAAAATTTTTGATATTTCACGTTCTTATCATGAGTACTTAAATGATGGTGATCCTAAACCTTTCTTGGTCACTGGCCCCTCTGAAGATATGAGAAAAGTTGGGGATCTTCTCCCCAGGAAAGCACACATGTACAAACCCTCCACCCATTTTAGGGGCTTCACACGTCCCCCCAGCTGGCTGAGCATTGCTTTTGGAGATGGAATGAGGAGAGATAAGGCAGCATTCCTGCTCTTTTCCTCAATAAAAGAGATTATTTAAAAAAAAATAAATGCAGTGGTCTAAGTTCTATTTTATTTGGAAAAACTGCAGTTCAGGTTCCTAGTCTGAAAAAGAAAGCAACAATGATACCAACTGTGCAGTAGTGACAATGGATCTAAATTTGCAATGACTTTGCCCACCTACAGTCCACAGGGTCAAAGAAATGTATCTTTCAACACATGGAACCTTTGACCTTAGCTGCTTCTGCTTGGTTTTAGAAAAAATTCTCTTAACATTATGAGCGAAAGTTATGGGTCGATATTCCTTACTCATTTTCAAAGAACTTTAGTTGAAAAGTTACTTAGTTAAAAAGTTTCCATTGTTGATTTATTATACAAGAAAAGAGATTTGCCTGACAAATCAATGGAACAAATTCAGAAGGATGGCCATGGGTGTTTTATTAGTATTATTTATTTCCCAAAATCTTGGATGAAAAATATTTGAATATTTACTCAATAGAGTAGAAAGAAAGAAACATTTCCTTGTTGCCCAAGGTGAATGGAAGGAGTTGTTTAGATTCAAAAGTCAAGTGCAAGAATTCTGCCAATAGGGCAAGGCTTCATGCTTGCTTCTATAATTGTGTTTAGAAAGTCATCTCGTGATCAAATGTTAATTTGTGAAGGGGCTTGTCTGGCAGGGAAGTAGAGCTTTTTATGAGTTAGAGGAATTTACGTTAGATTGTTGGGGCTGTTTTTTGTTGGGTTAAATCTCAGCAAGATGTTGAGGCTGTGTTCCTTACCCTCTTTCTCCTTCATTGTCTTTTTTAGAGGAAAATAATTTTGACCTCCAGCTTTTATGCCCTCAGCCACAGACATTCCTCAGTTTCCAAACCAGCACACTCACAAGTATCATCCCACATTCCACTCCACCTCCGGAAAACAGTTCTGTGTGGTTAATGGAAGGGGAAAAGTTTCTTATGGAGTTAGGGATGGTAGGCATTTAACACGTGGAAGCATATTGTGTGCTTTTAAGGCCACATTTAGAGAATGGTTTCACTGTCTGCTACTAATGTTCAGTCCTTTGTTTTGGAAAGTGGTTAAAGCTCCATCTCTTTCCTCCTGCCCTGGTCTTCAGGTGGTAATCTAGATCTAGACAGAGTGAGCTAACAAGTTGCTGTTAGAGTGAATTTGTTCCCTAACCCATCCTGTGAATATCAATGCTAACAACAGTGTCTTGTGTTTTTTTTTTCTTTCCTTTCCTTTCTTTCTTTTTTGTTTTTTTTTAAATCAATGTGCTTTTTCCTGTGTGAATAATTGTATGTCTAGAAACAGCCATGGAGTGATTTTGCTGTTCTGAATGGGGGAAAGATTAATAGTGACATTTGGAAGGCAAGTATATTGTCAGATCTCAGATCATTTGCTATTGTGTCCTTTTTGCATGGCCGTGGCTGTATATTTTTCTTCTTCATGACTATCATGCATTCCACAGGAACGCAGTGATGGGGCTTCTTGCTAGGGCCATCCAGCTCACACACGTGTGGCCTTTTTTTGATGTCTCCCGTTGTGAATCACTTCAAGCTGATTGCCCCAGGTTCCCCGTTGTCTTGTAAGAACGACGCTTGCACCGAGTCAGCCTCCGGCAGTCCTTGCATGCATGCCTTTCTCTGCCTAAGCTCACGTACGCTCTCTGCCTCATGCCAGGAGGACTCTCCTCCCCTTTGATACCGGAGGCCATGTAATGGGCCCTCCCCCTTTCTCCATTAACAGGGATCTATTTTCCTCTAGGATTTGCATGCAGCCACAGTTAACCCGGACCCCAGCTTAAAAGAGTTTGAAGGAGCAACACTACGTTATGCATCTTTGAAACTCAGGTAGGGCATTGGAAGGACCTGCCATAATATGTGGCTTTGTGCAGCTGGAGTTGGCAATAGAATTCTAAGTCCAATTTTCTGTTTTTCTTCCTAGAAGTGCCCCACATGCTGATGATGACGATTCTTGTAGTATCAACAGTGACCCAGAAGCCAAGGTTTGTAAGAAACGTGCTTTCAGCCACCAGCTTATATTCTTGCATCAGTCGTGACTTTGGATAATGGCCCAGTTTTGATAAACCGTCAACCCAGAGGCACTTAATAAGTAGTTCTCCCTCCATCCTCTCTCTTTCCTGATCTCCTGACACTTAAAGTAAATCCCTAGGCCAAGTTAGGTTTGGGAGGATTTCTGTGTTCATCAAGACCCTGCCTGTATCCACTACGTCAATTCTTTGCACGATGTGATAAGTTAAAATTATTGTTTGAATGGCTGAGCTTCAGAAGCCTTTGGAGATAAAGCAGGCTCTGCTTTGCAGTGCAGTGGGAGGGGTGGTTGAACAGGTGGTGTGGGACCTTCCCGCCTACGTCCTCCCGTGTAGCCTCACCCCTGTGCAAGGTGCCATCCCTGTCATAAACACAGGCGTGTTTTATGATGGAAAGTGAGAGGGAACTTTTGCTTTTGGACTTTTGGTGGAGTACCAGCAGGGCCAGCGTTAAGGGCAGGTGGCCAGTGCAGTTACACAGCGTCTTATGCTGAGAATCAGGGCCCCATTCAAGGGGTTTTAATGCTGTACGATTGCCGTCTTGAAATTCGTAATGATTTTATCTTTGAGTTTGTGTTTTATAAGAGAAGTCCATTGGGGCAATGGAGCGTGCACTCTGGGGTTGGAGCCTTGGCTCTTACACAGTCCTGTTACCTCCCTACCTCTCTGGGTGGTTCTTGACTGCCTGTTCCCCTGCTCCTTGGCACCCCAGGTCCTGCCAGACCTCCCCATCCCTGCCCCCACCCAGCAATTACTACTGCCTTCCTCCCCAGTAGGGGCCTAGGTGTGAGCATGAGGAGAGTTGGCATCGAGCACACAATCTCCATGGCATCTCTGGAAGGGGCTAAGCAGTGGCCTACCCAGCCTAGTCTGTGACAGTGCCTGGTATATTCAGTGGTGACGTAGTAAGGGTGGGCCCTGCCTACTCCCAATCTAGGTACCTAATGTGTTCCAGCATAGATGTTGCAATGCACTTGAGAGTCACCCGTCTGCTCTGGATTGGGGTGGTGGGTCCCTGGAGAAGAAGGATTCCTGGCTCAATTTCCCCAGTCCCGGTCAGGGTGTGGTACATTGGTCCAGCAGCTGGTGGGAGGGGGAGCCCAGAAGCTGATGGTCTGTGGGGGTGGGCAGAGCCCCTGGGCACCTGTGATGGTCTGCACTCACCCTGCTAGTATCCTCTTGTCCAAGGGAGCATGACATTAAATAGCAACTGAAAAACAGCGTAACTGGTCAAGAGACAGAATGCAGAAGAAGGAAAAAGCTTCGTGTCTTAGTACTTTTTAAATTTTTTCCTACTTTTTGAACAAGGGGCCCTGCATTTTTATTTTGCACATTTCATTTTCATTTGCAAATTATGTAGCTGGTCCTAGATACTTTTTCTGAATCCCAAAGTAGATCTGTGTCTATGAATAAAACAGCAAATAGGTTCCTTAAAGTGGGGGAACAACATGCGGGTTCAAAACCTTGACTGCTTTGCCAGAAACTGCCAATTGGCATTGGTTCTGTAAGAATTTCAGGGCTCGCACTGGAAATCTCCGCTGCTCCTAGAGTACTCAGTTTCATGCTAAGCACAGCGTGATCAGATGAAGGCCACTCTAGAGCCAGCAGTGTTCTGAACAGGTCCTTGGGCTCCTGCTAACATGCTGGGCTTTAAAGATAAATTTTATGGTGAGGAAGGGATGCAGGAAAACAGGAACGTGGGCTGTGAATAATTTGCTCTGCCATCAGGTGTTTTACAAGGGCTCTCAGCAAAGGCTGGAGGAGGAGGGGCGAGCAGCAGCAGCATCTGGCACCGTCAGGGCTGGGGTAGTGATGTCAGTAAAGCCACCTGGTGAAGTTGACAGGAGTGGGCAGGGAAGGTGACGCGTGGAATAGAGATTGAATTGGTAATAGGAATAGAAGGCCTGGTGGAAATATTACCTGAGTCAGTGCTTTCTTTTTTTCCCCCATCCCAGTTGTATTGCTTACTGAATTCTTTGTCTGCCCCCTTTCTATTGCCAGCATGTCTGTTCCAACACCTATTATGAATTTGTTCGTGTTAATAAGGATGCTCAGCTTTGTCACAAGTTACCGAAGTTGTACTGAGTTCTAAACAAAAAAGTACTTGTGTTGTATTATTTTAAATCCTACTTTGTTCCACAAAAGATCTGAGAAGACATATAAGAACGGACGCTTTCTTAAAAAGGCTCAGAAAATATAAGGGAAGAGGCAGGTGCATCTGTCTGTATTGGGGCAGTAGACGGAGTTAGGACAGATCAGACTGGGGAGAAGGGAAAAACATGGCTGTGGAAAGCATAGGTCTCTGCATAGTTAGGAAAATTGACCTTTAGGTTCATTTTTGTGCTTCCTGGTGATTCTTTACATGGAGGATTCTTAGGGTGAATGGCATGAATCTCTAAGGGCAACTCAGAATCTTGAAAGGATTTTTGCAAACTTCATGCTTCCAGCTGCCCCTGCCCCGCCTGAGATTCTGAAGGTCCCCTGTGCTGTGGAAAGTCATTGTCACTCTTGAGGACCCCAAGCATGTTGGTAGGGGAAAAGAGTTTCAGAACTCTGCTTTGTGTGAATCACACTATGCATAAGGCAAAAGCATTCCAGTTCCTTATGCTGTGTGATGGTTTTTCTAGTGCTTCATTATAAAATAATTGTAATAGTGAGTATTTATTGAATGCTAACTTTTTGCCAGGCATGGTCCTAAAGACTTTATTTCTGGTGACTCTCTTCCTCGCAAAAATTCAATGGGCTAAGTGTCATTATCTCCATATTGCAAATGTGGAAACTGAGACATCAAAAGGTTAACAGCCAGTAAATAGTAGAGTCAGCATTTGATTCCAGGCTATTTGGCTCCAGAGCCCGTGCTCACTAGACTGTCTAAAGAAAAGTCTGACTTGGAGCTTCATTTAGGAGCTACCATGGAATAATGTGATCAGAGTCCTCAACAGTATTCCAAATATATAATATATAGAAATTTGGATTTTGACAGTTGGTATTGCATAGCATTATTCATTGGAAGCGAAAGACAAACACCCCAGCAAAATTCATTTCAAGTAAATTGGTAGAGGATCATGACAGTGTGGACCAGCTTTCTGGTCCAACTTGAGGCAGAGATGAACTCTAGACTCTAGAAGTGGAATCGATGGACTGCAGGTTTTTTCAGACCACCTCTTGGAGTTTCAACTAGGCTTATGATGAAAGTTGGGCCTAGGAGGGAGCAGGGGGCTGGATTGGAGCTAAGCTGCGTTGCTGGGGATTGGCAGAGCTGTGCACTTTAGATACACCAGGCAGATGGTGGGTTGATGTCCCATTGAGGAAATCGAGGGGTCTCGTTGTCCTTCTCTGGATGCAGGGTCCTTCCACCCACTAATGGAAGTGGGCCCAGGAAACCCTGTGGGGAAGGCCAAGACAATCTTTCAGAATTTCAACTATTTCAAAATCCAACAGCCCTAAATGAATTATTTTTTACAAATTTTGAAGATGTCAGTGAGTTGAGAAGTGACTTTAACGAAGCCCCTTTGGGGAAGCTCTCCATCACCACCGCCTTCTGTCCTCTCCTATCCGCCCTCTTAGTTACTCCTCACCCTTCACTGCTGCCTCAGGCGCCTAAGAATGGAGAAGTGGCAAGATCTGGGTTTCCCGGATGTTCAGGCTCCTTGGTAGAAGTAAGTTACCTCCTTAGATAACCTTTTCCGTTCTTTCAGTCTGCCAAGGACCAGGAAACCTAGCACCTCCAAAACAGGCAGCAAGTATCCTTTCTTTAGAAAAAAATATTTAATTTCATGTATGATAGAATTTTAAATATAGTCCCTGAGGAATGATTGCTAAAAAGATTATCAAAAATGTCTTTCTTATGCCCTAAGTGAAATTTACATGCTGAAAAAATAAAGATCATTTTTAGACTATTAGGATGTGGATATTTTGAAACCCTCTCCAGCCGCTGAGTGTGAGCATCTTGATAATCAGTTGCTCAGTGAAACCTCTAAATAGCAATGGCAGTGTAAGATGACCACACACACACATCCACTCTCTCTCCCGCACCAAAAAAAGCAAAGTATTTTTATAACTATGAAAATGTTTTTTGAGCCTACCTAATTTTTTATACAAAAAATATTTTTTGTCATTGATAGCAATATGTGCATGAGTGTGTGTATAATTCTGAGCTCCTTAACTTTATATTTTAAAATAATTGTAAATTTATAGAAGAGCCGTAAAGATTGAATTCTCATATACCCTTCACCTAGCTTTCCCTAATAAAAATGTCTTCATAATCATGGTACAATGATCAAAACTAAGAAATTAATGTTGATACCTTATTATTAACTAAACTAGAGGGTTTATTCACATTTTCCCATTTTTTCCACTAATGTCCTTTTTCTGTTCCAGGATCCAATTTGGATATACATCACATGTACTGAGCTCTTTAAAAATTATTTCACGGGGGCCAGCCCAGTGGCATAGTGGTTAAGTTCGCACACTCCACTTTGGTGGCCTGGGGTTTCACAGGTTTGGATCCTGGGCGCAGACCTAGCATCGCTCATCAAGCCAGGCTGTGGCAGCATCCCACATACAAGATGGAGGAAGACTACCACAGATGTTGGCTCAGTGACAGACTTCCTCAGCAAAAAGAGGAGGATTGGCAACAGATGTTAGCTCAGGGCCAGTCTTCCTCACACATACAAAAAACTATTTCACAGATCCCTTTCCATAATTCTCAGGTTTGTCATTCTTAATTCCATTATAATATTCCATTGAATTAATAGCATCATAATCTGTCTAGGCACCCAGTAGTCACAAGAGCAATTTCCAGTACTACAGAGCAGATAGCTACAACTTCATAAAAATAGGTTACTTTTTTTTCTTTTAAATTACTGCTTTGGTATAGGCTACTAAAACTGGTATTACCAGGTCAAAGGCTATCAGTTTATGGCTTCTGTCACTTATTGCAAAATTGCTTTTCAGAGAGGTGACAGCGGCGAGTAATTCTATCAGTAATATCCTGGGAGATGCCTCTTTTTCCACTGCTCACTGTACTCTAGGCTTTGTCATTTTATTTATTCATCTTTGTTTTATTCCATGTTAGCTATTACCTCCTACTATAACATTTCCCCTTCTTATATTATCATCAAGACAGGGCATTTCTTATAAAACTCTGGCTTTCTGTCCATTCTTGTCCATTTTTTCCTCTTATTTTCTGTCCATTTTTTTAATTAAAAATTTTATTTTGGGGTAATTTTAGATTTACAGAAAAGTTACAAAGATAGCACAGAAAAGTTCCCTTATAGCCTTCACCTGGCTTCCCCTGATCTTACCTAAACCTAGTACATGTGTCAAAACTAAGAAATTAACAGTGGTACAAAACTATTAACTAACACTTTATTCTGATTTTATCAGTTTTTCTTCTAGTGTCGTTGTTTTTGGTCCAGGATCTAATTCAAGATATCACGTTGTATTTAGTCCCTATGCATTTTTAAATTCAAAACTTTATTTGTTATTGTACTCTTAAATATTTTTCTCTCCTCATTTATTTCTCTATTTTGTGTCACTTTTCCATGTGAAAATGTTTTAAAATTTTCTGTCTTCAAACTTTTTGTAGATAATTGCCTCTCCTGCTTCATTTCTCAAGAAGGCGCTCCTTGCCATATTCTGGGGGTCAAGTAGCTTCCGCTGCTAAATTCCTGTTATTTTGCAGCTGCCCCCTGTGCTCATCCTACGTACATACCTTAAAATCCTAACTTAGCCCTATAAAATTTTCCTTTCCTCATGGCACGTGGCATATTGCTGGCCAAATGCTTGATGAGAATGGTCAAAACTAAAATAAAAATCAATTATAATTGAATTGCAGAAAATTTAGTGGTTTGAAAAATGTGTACTAGTTCCTTAGAGTTCTTTCCTATCCTTTGTGTTGTTCTGCTCCGGCTTCTGTAAAGGAGGCGTTCTGCCTCCTAGTGGACAATATTGAAAATTACATCTTTAAAGAAATCGGCATTTCATTTGGAATCATTGAATTCCTTATGGCTGGAAGTGACATTCAAAATGATCTAATGGGCCTCCTTTACAGGTGAAAAAAGTGAATCCCAGGAAATTTGAGTAAATAACTTTCCTAGGGTCACACAATTGGTTAGTGGTGGAGATGGCATTCACAAGTGGGTGTCCAGGACCTCTGACCACCCTATCCTACTGTCTTCCCTCAGTGTATAACAAATCATTTTCAGGATATTTGTGAGGAGATGTTCTTATCACTGTGTTTAAAACATTTTTCTTTAAAATCCATAATAAAGGAACTGGGTGAGGAAGATTTTGTTGTCCAAGCATTAAATTCTCTGGGTTTCAGCTTCTTCATCTGTACAATGAATGTGTCATCATCTCAGAAGTCACTTCTGGTCCTGAGAAATTTTGAGGTTCCAAATGAAATGGAGCAGTCCTTATGTATGGCTTCTGGAGATGAAATAGTTCGGTCTGATCTCTCTCCGTGTCTGGGGAAGGAAAGAAAGTGCTGTGAGCCGGGCCTGGAGGCGGGAGCTGGCTCCCTGTTCTCAGCACACGCTCCACCTGGGCTCTGCACCGTGCTAGGCACTTACATGCAATTTTCTTGCAAACACAAGGCATCATGGTGATTTTCCTCAGATGACAGATAAGAAACTGGTGCTTTGAGCAGGTTACATAATGGTGTTTTACACCAGTCAAGAACTGGTGGAACTGGGACTCCAACTCAGATGCATTCAACTCCAAAACCCAAGAAAGTGTCATGCCCACGCGCTCCCAGTTACTGCTTCCCTGACCTTTGAGGTCACTTTGGCCGCCTGGGTGTTTTGGGTGGAGTTGGCAGAGATGTTGGAGGTAAGCATGGTGAGGGAGCTGGAGGGTCATTGCTTGAGGACAGACCTCCCCCCCCCTTGCTTTTCACTGTCCCCCCAGACTCTCAAGGTCCAATCTAAGGCTTTCAAACTTCCTGCACATGTTGGCAAATCCCATTGTTCTGGGGCGGGACCAAGGATGGCAGTTCTGTCAAGCTCTCAGGTGATGCTGATGCTGCTGCTCTGCACAAAACACTTTGAGTAGCAAGAGTAAAAAGTTTGCAACCTGATAAATAAGGTATCCTTTTGTGCATCTTCTGCAGGGAGGTCGACATAGTCTTTCTACCTTCCAGTTCTGTATGGCCCTTTGCAACCAGCTCTCAGCTGCTCGGGGATTTTTTCTCCAGGCCCTGGTTTTTGTGAAAGCTTTGTTTGTCTTCTTATCCTTTTGTTACAACCTGCCCCAGATGGGGAGAAAAGGAAGGAGATGATACAAATCAGTTGGTTAGTCGGTTTGGTGGAGGAACTTCCTGAAATGAATGGTGAGTGAACCTGAGGCTCTAAGATTCATCTGTACGCTTTATTTATCTGTGCCTTCCCTTGGTTCCTATTAGCATAGATTTTCATGAAGTAATTATATTAGCGGCTACTGACTCTATTAGCACTAATAGATAAACAGGAAGGGGTAGGGAGTATCTTTTCTCATTCAGATTTATTTCTGGTCTGTGTAGCAAATTCATTATCATTACTTAGCATTTATATGGGATTTTATGTCTGCGTGTCGTTCATATAATTGATTTTTGTCTGTGTGGCACGGGTTTTTTCTTTCAGAAATTCTGATCTGTGTGAGAAGTTTGGATTTGATTTCTGCTGTTGATTCAGTAATTGAGTCAAAAACATGTATTGAATGCTTAATGCTCAAGGAGAGGCTGTAAGTTGTGGTTAAGAGCATGGACTCTGGACTCAGGCTGCCTGGGTTCAAAGCCAGGTTTTGCTGCTTACTAGCTGGGTGACCTTGGGCAAATTACTTAGCCTGTCTGTACCTCAGTTTCCTCATCTGTAGAGTGAGAATAATAATAGCACCTGACTCTCAAGGCTCTATGGTCAACGTTAAGTGAGTTGATATGTTATAGACCTAAGGTATGTGTCAAGTGCTTGGAAGCATCCCTGGCACATCATAAGCCTTCTTTGGGCACCAGCCATGATTACTGTTCCTCTTACATAGAGGAATAGACAATGCCTTCAAGGGGCAGACAGCAAACAGGCCAATTCAATGTGATTTCCCAGAAGGAGATGCTGCCTAAACTAGAGTGTCCTTGCATCGCAACAGGATTTAGTGATTCTCCCCCAAAATGTAAATGTAAGTACAGGAGATTTTAAAATAATTTTGTGTGTAAATTTGTGTTCATTTTCAGCAAAAGCTTTTGGGAACAGATCTATTAAGGTGAGGTTTTTCCCTGTTTGTCCAATACTGCAGATAACATTGTTTCTGTTATCTATGCCTGTGATCTATGTAACAAACTACGCCAAAACTTGGTAGCTTAAAACCACCGTTTGTTTTGCTCATTATTTTGTGGGTTCAGGAATTTGGGAAGGGTTTGGGGTGCAGTTGCTTTCTGATCCACATGGGGGCAGCTGGCGCAGGCGGGACTGGATGATCCACTTCCAAGATGGCTTCTTCCCTCACGTGCCAGGTGGCTCAGTGCTCTTGGGCATTCTCTCTCTTCACGTGGCATCTCGTCCATCAAGGCCTCTCCATGTGGCTTGAGCTTCTCACAGTGGTGGTCTCTGGGTAGGCCAGTATATTTCTTACGTGGTGTCTGGGTTCCAAGAAGCAGGAAGCTGAAGCTACCAGGTGAGGTAAGAACGTTCCTGGAAATGGCAGCCTGTCATTTCCATCACATTCCATTGATCAGAGCAGTCACAGCCCAGATCCAAGGGTGGAGAAATGGACTCCACCTCTTGAGCAAGAGTGGCAAGGTCACACTGCAGAGAGCAGGTAGGATGGGAAGCTTTTTTGCTTCTATCTTTGGGACATACATCTGCGACAAATGTGATTCCCACATTTCAGTCATTCATTGAAAATTCCCCTAGTGAAGGGCATGATTGTCAACACAATTGATAATCAAGAAATCAAGGCACAGAGCCAATGACAAACATACCAAGTCCTACCAGAACAAGATTCATCGTCTCATGCGTGGCTTTTAGGTGAACATTAACAGAGAGAAGATAAGGACCATCTCATTCAAGCCTTAGGAGAAGTGGAAGGAGCAGAGAGAAGCAAAGTGATCTACCCAAGAATGCATCATTTGTCCTCATGGAAGAGCAGAACTCAAAGCTGGGCTTCCCCACCATAGTCCAGTGTGGTTTTCCACTGAGCAGAGCTGACACTCACTGCCTCTTGGACACTAAAGCCATTGGCTTTGGATGATGCTCATTTTGTCTCCTAGCCCAGAGGACAGCTTTTGTGTTTCTAAAACGGTTTTCTTCCCTTTGTTTGCCAACACGGCCAAGCATAATGCTGTGTTTCTGGCAGAACCACGGCTTCCATTCCCTTATTAACTTCTGGTCACTACACTTGCCTGAATGAGCAGTCAAGGAATTGGCAGCCATGTGAACCCCCGGGTTTTGAAGGGCCCTGTTGAAATGAGATGCATTGTTATCCAATTGTCGGCAGCTGCACCCTGTGGTGGGCAGATGCCTGGAAAAGCTAATTAAGGAAAGGCAGCCTTCCCTCTTCCCCTGAAGGAATGTAGCAGGAAACGGGTGAGGCGATGGGCAGCGGCCAGGAGCAGTGGTGGAGATGGGCATCCTGAGAGTGCTGGAGCAGCAGGTGCATGAACCTTGCTCCGTGGGATCCTGGCAGAGAATTCTGGGCCATGGATTGTCAAAGATCTGAAGAGCCTCAGGCAGAAACAGCAGTGGTACATTCATCTAGCAGGGGAGTCCTCCAGGAAGGGCCAGCTGGTCAAGACCTGGGGGTCCTGAAGCTGGCATTCCAAGTCTACCTAGAAAATTGCCAAAAGATACCAGGCCTTGTTGTCTCAGGGCTGTTGCCTGAGAAATTAATGCCAGTATCAGCATTGAGGTAGTAATGCAGACACATCGTATTTTTTTGCAGTTAATAAAATTGGTACAGAAATGATGGTTCTTCCTATAGGACTGTTAGAATAATTCAGACACTAAGCCGTTTTAGCTAAGCCACACCATCCTCTCACTCCTACAACTCCTATTTAAAGTCTTATCAAAGTGTGAAGTCACAAAGATCAGAGCCTGAGTTCTTCCTCTGCTCCTGGGTCTGGTGCTTCTAAGGAAATCATTTTAGGAGGCAGGCTTTCATATTTGCAGTCTCTGAACTTACACCAAGAGTTACAGCTTTCAACAAGTGTCTGCAACCAATTCATCCATCCATTCATTTGGTGTGTATTTACTCAACAGCTATTACAAGCAGAGTGGTATGAGATCCTTCAGACTGGGGAGGGGAACAAGAGAAAATAATACAGCAGGAAAATGGTAATGTCAGTTAAGAACGAGAATTACAATGTTACTGGAATTAAAGAAGGAAGAGAGAGCTTGCAGCTGGAATTTCAGCCGCTTCATATTGAAGGCAAAGTTTGAGACTGGTTCACTAAGCAATAATGCGTGAATAATTTTAATTGACAACCTAAGATGCCAGCCAATAGATGAATGGATAAAGAAGATGTGGTGTGTGTATATGTATATATACACACACACAATGGAATATTATTCAGCCACAAGGAAGAAGGAAGTCTTGTCATTTGTGACAGCATGGCTGGACCTTGAGGGCGTTATGCTAAATGAGAGAAGTCATTCAGAGAAAGACAAATACTGTATGATATCACTTATACATGGAATCTGAAAAAGCCGAGCTCATAGAAACAGAGCATAGAGTGATAGTTACCAGAGGCTGGGGGGGTTGGGAGAATTGGGGAAATGTTTAAGGGCACAAACTTGTAACCAGTAGATAAATCAGTCCTGGAGATCTGATGCACAGCATGGTGATTATAGTCAACAGTACTGTAAACTTCAAAGTTGCTAAGAGACTAGATCCTTATTGTTCCCACAAGAAAAAAGAAATGATAACTAAGTGACACGATAGAGGTGTTAGCTATCGCTCAGGTGGTATTCATATTGCAATATGTAAATTTATCAAACCAACACATTGTACACCTTAAAACTTACATGATGTTATATATCAATTGTATCTCAATTTTTTTTAATTAATTGATTAATTTAAAAATAATTTCAGTTGACTTTAAGAGACCCTCAGACTAAAAATTGCTTGATTAAGACTATGTTTTGCTATTGAACCAACACATTCCTAACCCGGATCTCTAGCCAGACAGTGCTTTAGTTCACCTTCTCAGGGCACAGAGCAGAAATGTGTCCCTTTGGATTCCATTACAATCTCTCATCCACTCAGCAGACTTGCTGCTCAGGAAGGGGGTAGACAGGTCCCCACCTGGGGCCCACTTTTCTGCTTCAGCCACGTTACCAATGGTCAGTTTGACCAGCAAGCGACCCCTATCTCTAGCAAATCTGGAAAGTTGGCTCATGTAAATCACACATGGAACCTAGAACCAAGAATTTATGATTTCTCAAAAAGCCCTTCTCCTGAGGGCTTGACTTTTTTTTCAGAGCTGTGAGTTCAGATGAGAGCTATAGCAACCTAAGGCTTATTTTTATAGAAAGCCTACAATTTTTTCCCTCTTCACTAATGGTATAGATCAGTGTCACTTAGTAAAGAAAATAAAATCCTATATGAAGCTCATTTCTCCTGCTTCAGATATTCTTATACATCTCTGCCACGTTTTGGTTGAGATCTAGAAACGATGAAATGGATGGACACCCAATGTGGACCTGCATCATTCGGCAATGGTAGAGAGTGAGCAGAGAAGGAAACTAGCCTTTCTCTGATTCCAGCCATGTGCTGGGCTCCCTACTGGGTGCTCTCCGTGCAGCAGGTCATCTGATTCTCAGAACAACCCTGCAACAGAGGTGATGTGTTTATTCCCGTTTTACAGATGAGGAAACTGAGATTCAAGGAACCTAAGTCACTTTCATAAAATTACAGATCTATTGTGTGGATAAACTAGAATTTGAGTGTGGCTGAGGCAGACTCTAAAGCCCGTGCTCTTTCTGATTAAATAATGGTGATGATAGCTGATGTTCATTGAGTATGTAGTATGGACGGGACACAGGCGTCCCAAGGTGGTCTGGGGCCATTATCCACAAGCTCAGTTTCCTGTCTTTAGACCCAGCCAGCACCTCTGTAAATGGCTGCAGCAAACACCCATGTGGTGTTAGCACTGTTCTCTTCTCCCACAAGCCCCAGGAGGTCCATTCTCACATTTCTCCTGTTTTCAGTTGGAGCTGGGGCACAGCATGTTAGGTGACCTGCCCACAGTTCTGTGGCTGGTAAATGGTGGACCTGAGATTTGAACCCAAGCAGTCTGGCTTCCCAGCCCAAGCCTTTAATCCCTGAGCTGTCCTGCCTTGCATGGAGGTGGGCCTTCCTTTGGCCTTGTAAACAGGCATTTGGTTTGGTTCTCCAATTCCCAGTGCGATGGTTGTGGTGGGAGTTCTGTACCATAAGCTCAAGTTTGCCCGAAGACGTGCAACTGTTTTAAAGATTGAGAGGGAAAATAAAATGTTTTTGTGTGTGTGTGTGTTTTGTTTTTTGGTTTTGTTTGTATGTGTGGGTTTTTTGTGTTTTTTTTTTTTTTACTGGAGTACCCAAGCAGTTGACTCCCAGTGAATGACAAAAGAGCAAAAACCAGCCAGAGTCTTTGTCCCTCATGCAGGGTCATGCTCCAAGGGGAACGAGTGTAAAGTAGGAGCTAGAATACCTCAGTTCTGTCAGATGAGCTGTGTGACTTTGAATAAGTTGTTTAACCTGTCTGAACATCGCTTTTCTCATCTGTAAAATGAGACGGTGTTAATGCTAGTCTGGGAAACTATAGTGTTATTGTGAGGACCAAATAAGATGTTAGAAAAGTTTGATAACTCTACGGCCCTAGCTAAATATAGTGTATGATTTTGGTCTTCCAAGAGTTTCTTTAAAAATTTCTGATGTAATGGTTCCCAACAGTCCCATTGGTCACGGTGAGTTACTGGTTTTGCTGCTGTGTGGATAAAGTCACCTGGAGGTGGTGGTGGTGGTGGGGGGCGGTTTGAGCCCAGTCCCAGGTATGCCATCTCTAAGGCCACGTCCCTCTCTCTCTAATCCCTGAGTTTGGGAATCATTTTAGCAGTTGGACTATTGCGATGCCTCAGAGCTTAACTTAAGCAGCATAAGTTTCTTTTTCTCAGACCTCAGAAAAAATTAAAATGGGGAATATCTGGTAACACACTGGTTGTTAATGAAAATGCGGATAGTCCCAGCTTGTGGAAACTGTGTGAGAAGTTTTAATCTAATTTCTGTAAAGGAAACAGTGACGACATGTACAACGAATTTCCTCTATGCCAATGGTATTGAGTGTTTGTTGACTCATCTTATAGACAAAACAAGCCTTGAATCAGTTTTTTGGCTGGTTGCATTTCGTGTTTGTGTGATTTTTCGCTTTACAGAGAACAGATTGCTCTCCCCTTTTCCTTTGTATTAGGGCACGTTTTTCTAAAGCGTTCATCAATTCACAGTTCCTCCATGGTTCAGCTGGAACGGAGCGCCTGGGTCCAGTGCCGCAAGTCCTCGTTCCTTTCCTGGTGCCCCCGGTGAAGCCCATTCTGGGCTCAGCCTCCAGAGTCCTGGTTGAAAAGATTTGGACTTTAGTCACCAGGGGCTTTATCCTAGGTTAAAGTAAGGGCAAAAAAAAACCTTACTCCAAAGTTCTATGTAAATAGTAATCAACCCCCAAGTTGTCCTCGTTTTGCAGGAAACTGTTGATTGTTTGCTCGCTGCTTGTGTGGTCTGCCACTTCTCCCCAGCCTGTACTGTGATTTTCAGAGTCACAAGGACGGCCAAAGAATGGAAGACTGCAGCAGAATCTGGCCTTTAAGAGGATTAAAGCTCTCTTACTGTCAGAGAGATAAGACAGTTGATAAATAGTGTAGCATCTATAAAACATTTCCCCTGAAATCTTTTTTTTAAACTTATTAAAAAGTTAACACGGGGGAAAAGTTGACACAGGGAGCTAAGAACTTCTCAGGGGCACACAAGCATAGTTGGGCGTCGCATTAAATGCAGAGCAGCTTCCCATTCTGCTTGAGTTCATTGTGGACCTCTCTCAGTGAAAGGTACACAGGCTGCAGAGATGAGCATGCACCTGCACTGAGCAGCTATGTTAGCTGGGTGACGCCGTGCCAGCTAGTCCTCTTTCCCACCAGAGTCATCGGTGTAGAATTAAGAAAATCTGCACTGGCCAGCCCGGGGGCATGTCACATTGCTAATATGTGAAGATGTTCTGAAGACGCAAAAGTAGTATTTTGTGTCCTCGTCTGTGTGCTCAAGTGTGAACTGCCCTCCTCTCCTTCAAGATGTAAAAGACTCTTCCCAAAGCAATTTGGAAAATGGGATGGTTGAGGCTCTAATGTGTTGTTATGGAATGAATTTCACAGAGATTGCATTTTGCCAACAGGATCATAACCTAGATACAGAATAAACCTGGTGACTCTGGTGTAGTCATCTCTGTTGAAACAGGAAGGTCCCTGGGGACAATTAACTCATCACCCTGTTTTTAAAGCTTCGCCCCAGGGATAAAGAGCCCACAGCCCCCTCGGTAGAGGGTTCCTGGTTTTAATCTCTCTTCCCTAAGAAGTTCACTAGTACTGCTCTCCAAATTCTCCTTGGAATTCCAAAGCCCATATCTCTTATAGAAGGACAACTTTTGGTTGGCATTTTCCCCACACTCATTCAATACTTCGAGATGACCCTTCTCATTCTTCTCTGAGAAAATTAATCTGGACTCCTGCCACCTTTGTTTATAATTTGTAGGACTCATATCGCTTTGATTAGTTTGGGTGATTTTTCTCTGGATACACTGCCTCTTCTCATTAGAAGAAAAATTAATCAGCTATTAAGTGCGGATGATGTGCTTGGCACTTACCTAGGCATTGTGGGATATGAAAAAAAATACACGGGGCGTCTCACCTCAAACGGCTCCTGGGAGAGGCTGCAGGGGGTAGTGGAAGGGCTACTGTGTTGAGAATCAGGAGACCCCACTGCTCATCCATACCTTCCACTCATGGCTGGGAGACCTTGTGCAGGTCACTTCCCCTTGATGGGCCTCATTGATCAAGCAAAGAGGACAAAAAAAGCTTTGAGTTCAGTTCAGAAAGCAAGACTCAGAGGCTAACTGGGGAGCTGGAATTACTCTCAAGAATAGCAGAGCATTAAGAGATGTGCAACTGAGTATCTGCCATAGGAGTTCAGGAAAAGGAGAAGTGAGTTTGGGAATGAGGCTTCTTGAATTTGAGACAGCAATCTCTGGCCCAAATCACTCCATTCTGGGGACAGAGTCCCAGTTGTCCCACAGGTGGCAGTAATGAGCCCCAGGCAACAGCAGGAGCTGCTCTGGCTTCATCCCAGTCTGGGAGTCCAGCCTGTTGAGGGAGCCTGCAAAAGTCTGCAGTGTGGCCAAGCCCCAAGGCCATGGTGCCAAGGCCAGCCGGCTGTGTACGCTGGATAATACTAAGTTCTTCTCCCTTTCCTCTGACCCA
The DNA here is from genome assembly GCF_041296265.1 of Equus caballus. NCBI lineage: Eukaryota > Metazoa > Chordata > Mammalia > Perissodactyla > Equidae > Equus > Equus caballus. The sequence goes on from NC_091686.1 coordinate 92,641,574, forward strand.
TCCCAGCACATTCTCCTCATCCAGGGCTTCTCCTCTCTGTGCCTGTCTCTGACAAGGCTTGCCTCCGCTAACTCCTTACTTCCTTATGCCTCATTACCATCTCAAGGCTTTGTGACAGGATCCAAGAGGAGCAGAGTCACTTCTCCTCTTGGACTTTTGGGAATCCGTTGCCTTGCAACACTCTCTGGGCCCTCCTCTCCTTGGTCATTTTGTGTAGTTACCAGGGGTGGTCAGTCATGCTTGCTCTTAGAATGCTTCTCTGTTTCTGGAGCTACTGGGCTTCCCTAAGCCTCCTTCTAGTCCTCGTTCCTTGTGTCCAGACACACACAAGTTAAAACCTGATTAAACTTAAGGCACAGGTGTATTACCTACTGGGAGCAGACACCGACCGTGTAAGTTGACATGGGCCAAAGCTGTTTCGTTTGAATAGAAACATCATCTTGCATTTTGAAAAGCTAATACAGGATAAGAGCTGCCAATCTCCACGTGAAGAACAAAGTGGGAATTCGCTTCCTTAGGAACATGACGCGTATTTCTACAACAGGCTGACCAGTGGCAGCACCTGCTTTGCACCTGCTTGTGAGGAGAAGCCACCAGGGGTCTCTTTGGTCTGTCTTCAGATGAAGTCTGAGATATATCTCTTCCTCAGATACTTTGTCATCTCAGGGAGTAGAGGTTTAGCCTTTATTCTAGTCTGTTGCTGAAAATGTCCTTCTTTGTAGTGTCTCAGCTCTGTGTACATACATTCTTACCCTAAGAATCCAATATATCTAATTTAAAGCAAATTCTTTAAAACAACTACTAAAAATGTTTATTTCTTCTTGAATTGCCATAAAATCTTGGAAGAGCGTCTCTTCATATTCAATTCATCTTTGCATTCCACAGTCAGTTCCAGCTGGCCAGGGACCATTTCAGTCAGTGGTGGTTCCTAAGGGGACCCTTTAGAGACAGCCATCCGCACCCGCCCCAGTCCACGCAAGACAGACACTCATTCTTGTGAGCTCCGCTCTGGGGAATGCTCTCGGGACTTGGGTTTACTCATTTGTGAAATGAAATACTTGGGTTCTGAGGTCCCCAGAGCCTCGTGTTCCGGGTTTCCGTGCTGTAGTTAAATGCTCTTCCCGTGTGAGTACCATGTGGACTTCTGGGAGTCAGCTTCCAGGACTGGACCCTCATAAATGCTTTCTTTAGGGCTGGTAACAGCAGTGCTTTTAGTTGCGGTCTTTGTAGGTCTTCGTACTTTATGAGCTCACCAAGTTCGTCTCAGATACTTTGCAAAAAGTTGCAGATTTTTCATTTATAGGTGTGTAGTGCAATGAAACCTTTCTTATAAACCAACAATAAAAAATACAGTCCATCACAATGATGATAATAATTATGGCTGACTTTTACCAGGCTCCAGGTACTGCTCAAAGCCTGCTTTACACGCGGGAACTCATTTAACCCTTTCAGCACTCAGCTTCTGTGATTAGGGGCGGGGATGCTGCAGAACAAGTCCCTGCCTTCGTGTAATTTACATTCCAGTGCGGGGAGAGAGAGAGGCGGCAAATCACAGGAATGCAGTTTTATAAGTACGTTGGATGAAAGTCCTTGCTGTGGAGAAAAATAAAGTAGGGAAGAGAGCTAGATAGTGCTGGGAGGGGCTGCAGTTTTTAATAGTCAGGGAAGGCCTCCTGAGCAGGTGACACTGAGGAAGATGTGAGGGAGGGAACCAGACTGGGAAGCCCAAGGTGAGCGCGTGCCTGGAGGAAGAAAGATGTGGCTGGAGCAGCGTGAGTGATCACTGGGGACAGGATAGGATCAAATGTTCTGGAGGCATTTCACAGTTGGAGATGTCCTAGAGATCTTTTAGCCCCAACCCTTCTCCTTTTTCAACCCCCCTCTTCTTCTCTCTCATTTATTAAATGAGGACAGTGAGGCCCAGACAAATCAGGTGACATCCTGAAGGTCACTGGTAGCAGACCAGGACAAGATCCCAGGGTTTCATGGTTCCTAGTTCCACCTACACCCTCCCACACCTAGCTCCTGAGAGCTTACAGGGAATTAAGTCTGCCTCCACTACGCCGTGCTCCTCCATCCTTGCTCTGGGATGAAGGGTAGATTCAGTCGATTCTCGTTGTTTGCGGTGGCTCGATAACGTTCCATAAGGTGCTGCCAACACTGAATTAGCAAATACTGAAGCACTGCTCCTAAGGGAAATACAGGGTCAGGTTCCTGGAAGCCTCTGGCCACAACATTTTCATCAAGCTATCAATACATCACCTTATTTTATGTGTGTTGCTGTTTAAAGACACTGTATTTAATATATGTTGTTGATTCATTAACGTTGAGCTCACAGCCAACAGCACGGTAACTCATGCCTGAACGAAGCTTCTCTAACACGTTTTCTCCATAAGGCTGTGAGGCAGCCTTCTTGCCCTTAGGAACACCGGGCAGCAATTCAGCATTTCACTTGGGGGCCATTTTTAATACCAAAATCACCAACAAAAAGCACCAAAGTGCAAAAAATGAGGTGCTAAGTAGATCCCGAAAAGGACACTTGTTTACAGTATGAGAAGTGAAACAAGAAGGCAGAGAGTTGCCTCGTTCAACCTCAGCTGGGAACATTCACATCAAGCGTCTCAGATTTTTTTGCCACCGTTGACCTGTCGAAGAGTGATCAGAAAAGTGCTCGAGTGTTGGTTTGGGGGTTATAGATAAATTTTAGCAAGTAGCTGAATTTGCAGATACGGAATCCACCAATAATGAGGATTGACTGTATTGGTGCTTGAGCTGTTCAGAGGAAGGACTTTCTTCAAGACCCAAGTGGCGTCATTCTTAGTGGAATCATCTGCTGGGCATGTTTTAGAGTGGAGGGTCAAATTAGTTCTGAACTGCCTCAGATACTGCCTCCTGACTCTGCTTTTGCCTAATTGTTGTTAAGAATAATATTCTGTTTATTCGAGTATTGCATTTTCCAGATTGCAAGTAGACTTGTTAGTAGTTGAGACTGGATATGTAACTTCCCCCTCTCGCCAGTGTCCCAGCTTTGACTGTTCTCTGCTTCCCCAGGTCCCCAGCCCCCAGCCCGATGGGTACAGGCTGTGTCCTAAATTCAGACTCTCTCTGCTCCTTTCTTTGGACCAGCATCTCCTCTGGAGCTCACATGGCCCTCTTGCTTTCCCGAGCAAAATAAAATGGCCTAATTTATGTGCAGAACTTGGGTATTCATTACAGTTTTACTCTAGGCTTACTCTGCAAATAACATTTCTCAACTTTACAGCAGCAGAAATACAATCTATAGTGTAAATCAGCCATGCGGACCATACAACTTGCCATGCAGTCTATTCCAAGGCTCCCGTAGGGGAAACTAAAATACCATCACACTTCCAGAGAGTAGGAACGGTTCCCCAGGAGTGAAGACATCTGCTGCGTGTGTGCGGGAACAGAAGCGGATCCCGCCATCCCAGCTTCTTGGCCTGGACTTGCACAGCTCTTACTCAGGCTCTGAGAGTGTGGGCTGTGAATGTGATGTTTGCTGCCACAGATTCAGCTTTTGTTGGCATTCGAGTGTCTCCAGCAGCAGAAGTTCCCTTTTCTGTAACACGTTCACTGTCCTACCAGGACAAGTTTCTGTGGTTACTGTGAGATCATGATTCTTGGAGATGCTTCGTGGTAACTCTGAGCTGTCCTGGGCCTTGGGCTGCAGTGAGTTGGGGCCATTGGGGGGTGGGGGTGGGGGGCATTCATGATTGGGAGTTTGGTTAGGGGGAGTTTGACAGGTGTCCTAGTTGGACATGCCAGGTGTCAGGCTTTAGAAGTCCCTGTTGTGCCTCCACCCTCCCCCCCTTCATAAGAGAGCCACCATTTCACATCATAGAAGAAATAGTCTTTTGCGGAAGCTTTTGAATTTTTGAACAAACAAAATATTGAGTTGTTTACTTGTTTCTTAGTGCTTGGATAAGTGCAGGAATGGTCCAGATCATACTCTCCAAAGGCTCAGTGGGCCTGTGCCGTGTCTGGAGGATCCCAGCTAATGAGTGGGTCCTTGTAGCATGAGCATCTTTGTGGTCTGAAGCTCAGAGTCAGGGTCGGGACAGAGGGACATCATGACAATGAGTTGTCTAGATCCCGCTGGCACGTAGAGAGGACATCAGCACAAAGGTCCGTTTGGTGGCTCAGCTCCAGGACAGGACTGGGTTCCGCTTGGTGCCCAGGGTGTCGATCAGGAACCAACTAGAAGCTGAGATAGAAGGACTGCAAACACAGCACGCACTCAGGTCATTCCTTGGTCCAGGTGTCCCAGGATCCTTGAAGGCTCCAATCTGCAGGCCTCTGTCAAGGCCCCAGCAGCTAGTGAAGATGGAGCTCTGGATAAGCCTCATCAAGATTGGATTGGGCACTGGGCAGGGATTAGCCCTCTGAAAGGACTGGCCCTCCGGTCTTACAGTGGAGATATTTGGAGGCACATGATAGCCCCTGACCCTAGCCCTCATTACCGTCTAAATGGATATTTTTATATAACTTTTCTATCACTAGGCATGGCCTTGATCAGGATTTGTTGATAATTTAGAGCTAATCATAATAGCAGCTAACTCACTGAATGCTTACCATGTATCATTTCTGAGCACATTAGATGTACGATACCATTTATTGCTCCCAGTGTTCCTTAGGATGTAAGTACTACCATTGTCTCCATTTTACGGATTAGAAAGCTGAGGCACAGGGCAGATCAGTAACTTGCCCTGCGTCACTCAGGAATTAAGTGGGCAGCAGGGATTCACACCTGGTAGTCTGGCTTCAAAGTCCAGGCTACGTATATTTTTCTGTAGTAAAAATGGCCATACCAGGCTCTCTGCAAGGGCGGGGTTCTCCCTGCAAGGATGCAGGGACTGAGGATGATTAACCTGCCGAGGGCACAGCCAGAGAGCAGTGGTCCAGGATTCCCACCCCGATCTGGTCCACTCTTGCCATAGCACCTCAGTCAGTCTTCTTTTGGCAAATATTGAGCATGTAGCATGTGCCGGGCCCTCTTTTGGGTGGTGGGCGTTTAGAGGTCCACAGCACAGGCCTGATCTCAAGGACTTCTTGGGATTGAGTATTCCTGGTTATAGAACAACTAACGTAGAATAAAGAATAGTTGGATCAAGACTAGGCCTAGGATCCATCTGGTCCTCAGCTGTGTCACTTTGTTTCCTCTTCTGTAAAATCAAGCTGGTTTCCTCTTCTGTAAAATCAAGATAATAATCCACCTTAAGGACTAAACCTCAGGTCAAATTCTAGCTGCTGCTTATTTACTGTGTGATCTTGGGCAATTCCGCTAAGTTCTCTCCAAACCTCAGTTTCTCATGTATAAAATAAGAAACCCTGCTTGTAGGGTTGTGAGAACGTGGGCTACATGTTGTAAAGCATGTGTAGCGTTAGATTCAGCACAGAGTAAAGACTCGAAAAATGGTCACTGCTAGAAAGGTGACGACGATTATATGTGAAGATGTCTAATGCGATATACCTGCAAGTTTATGTTTAAATATGCACAGACACATAATTTGTTCTGTGACCTTCTGGATACATGGGGCCAAGGCTCTTGGTTGAACCCTCCTCCACTCAACTTTTCCATTGATAAAAATAGGCCTCATAATGCCAGCCTGGTTCCTGGGCAGGAAATGACTAATGCAATTATCTGTTTATGTACTAAATCACAACCCGGAGGTCTGTCTCTGGCACCAGCGATGAATCTCCCAGGGTCCTGGCCATTAAGATGTTGAAGCGGGCTCCTCTGCTTGCCTCTTTGCTCATCAGCCTGCAGTGGGCTGGGCTGGTTATTAAAAACTGGAGTGGATTTCCTCCAGAGAATGAATCCTCTTGTTAGCTAACCTGAGCATCCGGTCAGACTTACATTTCTCTCTGTAAGTTAATAAGTTGACATTCAGGTTTTTACTTTTAAATATATATAAATTGCTCATGGTGTGGTGAGGATTTACCCTACTCAGCAGATTAATGGGAGTCGCTGTGGAGCAGGCATCGTAAATGATTTGTCATTGCCATGAACCACTGGACTTTCCCTAAGGGCAGAAAGCCTTTCGTTTAAGAGACAGAGCAGGACTCTGGCTGAGGAAGCCCAGAGGCCTCAGCCCCACTCTGAGCTGCCCCTGGGCCCCTCCCACAGGTTGTCCCTGAACTTAAGAACCCTCAGCCTTCCCAGAACACAGTGGGAACCGCAGTGCTATGGCCTGTAGGGATAAGAGCACAGGAAACAGGCATTTGATTGCAGGTGTATTTCCTTCACCTCCATGGGGACATCTACCTCCAGTGATCTGTTACCAAGAGTTGGGGGTTGAGGAGGGTGGCATGGAGAGAGCCAAGGAAGGATGGAAGGAAGGAAAGACAGGTGATGGCGCCCCCTGGTGGACAGTGTGTGAGGGCACCCAGGCCGCCTCAGGGCTAGTTAGTGCCTGGGGTGGAGGCTCTGATAGACCTCTGAGAAGTCTCAGGGCCAGCCTGGAGCAAGAAATCTAGACCTAGGGGACTTCGAGGTACTCATTCCATATCCAGGCGGTATTTCCTTCTCCTCAGGGTGCTCCTGGCCTTGAATTCTCTGGGCCTCTTTAGAATGGGACCAGGTCTCCCTGACCTCTGGTGTCAGCCTGGCCTAGCTGTGAAGTACCTAAGATGAGGGGAGGGGTTGTGCATGCATGTCACACGAGTGATTGTAGGTCCTCTCTGAGGTCCCCAGGGGTAGCATGAGGTATGCCTGCCCTCTCTCTCTCTCCTTTAGGAATACCAGCATCGTTGCCGCTCCGAGGAGGCAGCGTGGCTTGGTGACAGGAGTTTATCAGCACATAAACTTGGTTTGAATGCCAGCTCCACCATATGCTATCTGGTCCCCTTAAGTTTATACACCACTGTATTAGTCTGCTCAGGCTGCCGTAACAAAATAGCACAGATTGGGTGGCTTAAATGACAGAATTTTTTTTCTCACAGTTCTGGAGGCTGGAAGTGCAACATCAAGGTGTTGATAGGTTTGGTTTCTTCCATGGCCTCTGTCCTTGGCTTGCAGATGGCCATCTTCTTGCTGTGTCCTCACTTGGTCTTTTCTCTGTGTTCACACATCCCTGATGTCTCTTTTTCTTCTTATAAGAACACTAGGCCTATTGGATTAGGCCCCGATCCTTATGACCTCATTTAACCTTACTTTAAAGGCCCTGTCTCCAGATAACAGCCATGCTGGGGGTTAGGACATCAACATATGAATTCTGAAGGGACACAGTTCAGTCCATAAAAACCACTCTGTGCCTCAGTTTCCTCATCTGTAAAATAAGAGTAGTAATAACATCTATCTCTTATGTTGCCATATGGATTAAGTTGATTAAATATGTAAAAGAAAGTATCTGGCGTATACATACCTGTTCCCTGTTCCTGGCATAGGAGTCCTAAAACCCTTATAGTTTCCTAATTGATAGGAGCATCTTTTGTTCTAATATTTGGTCTTTGACCTCGTTTCCCGACACAGGGTTCCTAAATCCCTTGGAATTTCCTGGGTGATAGCAGTGTCTTTTGTTCTAATGATTGATCCTTGGTGGGTTCCTGGATGGAGACTGGTCATCAGAATGACCAAGCCGTGATTAGAAGCTTGGAATTTTCAGCCCCATTCTCTAGAGAGGAGAGAGGGGCTAGAAATGGAGTTAATGACCCATCATGCCTGTGTGATAAAGCCTGCATAAAAATCCCAAAAAGTACGTGGTTCGGAGAGCTTCTGAGCTGGTGGACATGGGGAGGTGCTGGGAGAGCGATGTGTCCAGAAGCTGCATCCTCCTCCCCACATAGCTTGCCCTCTTCCATCTGGGTGTTCCTGAGTTACAGCCTTTTATAATAAACCAGTGATCTAGTAAATAAAATGTTTGCCCCGGTTCTGTGAGGCACTCTAGAAAATTAATTGAACCCAAGGAGGAGGTCGTGGGAACCTCTGATCTATATAGCCCATTGTCAGAAGCACAGGTGACAGCCTGGCCTTGTGATTGGCGTCTGAAGTGGGAGGACAGTCTTGTGGACTGAGCCCTTAACCTGTGGGATCTGATGCTATCTCCAGATAGTGTCAGAATTGAGTTGAATTGTAGGGACATCAGCAGGTGTTGTAGAGAATTACTTGGTGTGGGGAAAAGCCTCCCCACATTTGGTGACCAGAATGTTCTGTGTGAGGAGTAACAGAGACACACAAGACAAGTGAGCTTATCCTACTCAGCGTGTAATGTATACAGACACTCCTAATGAATGCGTGTGTGTGACACTCTTGTCTGCCACCTCGGTCTTCCCCCACTCCCACCCCCTGCTTGCCACCACATTCACAAATGTTAGGACTAAGTATGACTGCCACAGAACCCCAAGCCAGGTTTTTCAGAATGTTTTATGAAACCTTTAACTTGCCAGGCTTCCTTTAGGAGTCTGTTTTCTCTTCTCAAAAATAAGGGGAATACCTCTTTGACTTGGTTGTGAGAATTAAACTGAATTAATCAGATAACTAATAAAGCACCTCTAACATAGGAGCTCGATAAATGGAAATTCCCTCCCTCCTCATTCTAATTCTGAAATCCCCTCTCCTAAGAGCTAGTGAGAATACATATTGACGTCATGAGTTCATTGCCACACAAAAGTGCATATCTTGTGTCTTGAATGAAAAGCCAAACACATTGCTGTCATGATTTCAGTGCTGCGCAAACTGGATCTTAAATTAAAGCCTAAATCTTGGGCAGTGGCACTGTCCCACTCCCCACTGTGGCCTCCAACCATCAGCCTTTGTGCACCTCCTCCCCCCCCCCTCCTGCCGCTTGAGGGGACAGGAAGGAGCCCAGGCTACTGCCCACCCAGTTGGACTGTCTCATCCTTCCCAGAGAGACCTCTCAGGGAGAAAGGATGGGGAGTGTTTGTTTCCCCTGAATCAGAGTGTTCGGGAAGCAAAGACTCACCAGCGACAGTTAAATATTTAAAGTACGTGCAGAACCACGTCTCGGTCCACTCCAGTGTGACCACCCTCGCGCATTCTCTCCAGCACATCGATGGTTCAAACCTCGGTTCCTGTAAATCTCAGAGTGATTGCTTTTCTCAGTGTGTGGTGGCGAGTCAGCGAGCGCCTTCTATATAGCAGAGGGAGCAGTTGAGGAACAGTCATTGCAGGCAGGGGCTGACTCGGGAAAGACACCGAGAGGGAGAAATAAAGACGCGTCTGCTTTGAAAGAATCCTTCCATTTTCATTTAAGGATTTAAAATCACTGAAGGCTTTAACCTCGGAAACCTGCATGGCTCCACGTGGCGCGTGAGGGAAGATTGAAAGCACTGCTTCTTAACTGTGAAACATCTTCCCCCTTCTTGTGCTAAATAACTTAGCTTTGAGTCCCTATAATTGTGCATGCTATGAGGCATTTCCCAAATATAGGAAACACTGTGGGAATTCCTGCCCCCTGACCTTGCAAGTTTCCAGAGCATTTGCTAGGGATGGAGCCTATTATTTACTAGAGACAGAGGTGACCCAGCTGGGAACCAGCCTCCGTGAACCGACCAGCCGGTAGTGGGGTGAGTAGACAGGCGAGGAGATGGATGTCATAGACAGTGCTTCAATTATAGATCAGTCCTTAGTGCCTGGCACCTTGTGAGCACGCCGTGGATGTGAGCTGTAATTATGACTGTCCTCTGTGTGGAAGAGCCCGTCAGCATAGAATGTTAGCATAGGGTGTACTTTTCCAGTTGGGTTGTCTTGTTCTAAAAAATAGGAAGGGAAGAGAATTAAGTAAACGGCACTAGTGGGCCCAGGGCCCCAAGGGGCCAAGCATCTTGTTTTCTGCCCGAATGCTCACTGTGTTGCCCACAGTTGAAGAGAAACAGCAGGAACAGCAGAAGCCGTCATTGAGGTCAGTTTAGAAATGCTCCTGGGTCCCCCTGGCTGCCGAGGTCGTTGCCACGCTGAAAAATTAATCAGCCTGATTCCTTGGTTCAGCCGCATGGAGAACTGGGTCACGCTCCACTCCGGAGTCCCCAGACACCTCTCCGGCAGAGCCCACTGAGATGCTGGATTTGGAAAGCATTGCACTGTTTCAAAGAAAAGCAATAGCAAATAAAGTCTAATTTTATTTCAAATTGCGTCCATCACAACAATGACCTATGTTCCTACACGTAATGACCACAAATACCGATTTACTGAAGACTTCCCTGTTATGGAGACAACGTCCAAGGGGAAGATTTTGAACCTTGAAAAGCCTGTGCATTTTTAGAACAGACTCTGGGAAAGTCGTTTGAGGTCACAGCCCTTTGTGTCCTGGCTGCTTTATTTCTCAGTGAAATCTGGACGGGTCAGAAGACTGGCCTCTGGGAAGAAATCAGTCCATGCTGTCTGGTACTGGCAGTCACTGGGAAGTGACAGGGAGAGAGCTGTTCTTAACTCTCAGGGAAATGTCCCAGAATGCCGGATCTCAAAGGCAACGAACGTACCCTAAGTGGCTCCGTTATTCTGGCCACCAATATGAAATAAAAAAGGATGCTATCACTGATCACGTGTGGGCTATATGATTATTAAAAGGTCCTTCTTCCTAGTCACATGTAGCAAGAATACATGCTTTGTTTCCACCTGACCCCAAGAACACGGGTATAAAAGGTCCCCACAGAGCAGTTCTGCGTGACTCAGACAGCAGACAGATCACCACTCCTTAGGATCCAGGTGAGACAGGCTCGAATCCCAGCCCCAAATCCTCTGGAAGTCCGTGCGTCCTCCCCACAGCTCTGCCCATTCCCTGGGGCTTATGTTTGTCTTGGAATGACTTCCTATCTCCACTCTGAGGCTTTTGCCTGTTACTTCTTCTCTGCCCAGCACTTCCCAAGGGGCGGGTACACCCTTCTCTTTAACTCCCCTGAAACGTCAACCATCTCTTTGTCATAGGCTTTTGCTGGAGCATCAAGGGCAATATCGAGGGGGCTTACGTTGAATGAAAAACAGTCACTGGTTTTATAAACTGGGTATAGGACTCGTCCTTAGAAGTCATTCAGACACACCTGCCCTCAGAGGTTGTGCTCCCCCAGAGGTTGTGCTGCCCTCAGAGGTTGTGTTCCCAGAGGTTGTGCAGCCTCTTCGTGTTCCCCCTTTTACCCTCTCATACCCATTTCTTCTGTTCTCCCCTAAATTCTGGATCATTTAACTATTTTCCTGATTCTCTTCTCAAAAAAGAACTCTGATGCCAACTAGAAAGCTTTTTCTACCCTCAATGCATGTACCATAATTGACGTCTCGGTGAGTGAGTACTCTGGTAGCCAACCTCCTTGGAATTCTTTTAAAGTACTTCATATTCTCAGAGCCTTTGGAAAGCTCGTGAAAGCTTTGGACCTTCTTTCCATAATATGTGAACCTGCACACAATTGGCATATATTTTCAGGAGGTTTAGAATTTCCTGAAGCCCCTTCATGGATCTCCCAGGTCCTCGGCTCGCCCTGTGTCTCGCCCTGCCCCCAGCCACCCAAGGTGCATCCTTAGGGACGCGGGATCACTAGTTGGAGAAACAAAACAGGATTGACTGGCTGGCTGTTGGCAGCCTGCCCTAATCCTGGTGCATTTGGCAGGGATCAGATACCTTGGGAAAACAGTGGCCAGCTTTTCTCAACCATCTCCTTTGGGCCAGGCCCTATAAAGGTACTTGGCATAAACCCTCGTATTTAATCATGCCAGTACCTGGGAGGTCTGTACCATTATCCTCACTATAGCAGGTGAGGAAACTGAGGCTCACCAAGATTAAGTAACTTGGCCTGGATCACATGGCTAATAAGTGGCCAACCTGGAATTTGATCCCAGGTCAGTGACTTGAAGACCTGGGTCCTAAGACACTATGCTCACTTCCTCTCCCCAGCACACCGTTGTACTTTATGCATCTTGGTTCCTGTCAGTGGAGCTGTGTGACCTTTGGTGTCACAGCCAAATGAATATGCCTTTCCAGTTTTTTGAAATACTACTCAGAGCAGAGCGTTTGCTCTGTTTGGTTCATTGACGTATCTCCAGTGCCTGGCATATAGTAGGATTCAGTAGATATTTGTTAAATGTATGAACCCATCCATCCTACAAGGCTCAGCTCGGCAGCACATCCTTCAGGAAGCTGTCCATACTCTCTCTGAGTTAAATACTCCTCCTTCCATGAGCAACCGCCGCGCACGATGCCTCTGTATCCTGTTATTTCATGTTGCCGTGCTGCAGATTCCCACTTCACATCTGCTCCGTTACAAGTTCTCAAGAGTGGAGCTGTGTCTGACCCATTTCTCGATGTCTCCAGGAACTCATAGGCACCTAATAAATGTTTATTGACTTGAATGCACAGTTGTTATTGTGCTGCAGGGTAATTAGGCTGAAATGGTAAGTAATTCCTATAAATGAGTGTTAATTAGGATTACATTTGTAACACTAGACCAAATTGTAACTTATCTCTATGAACTTTTTGTTGTTGTTTTTGTTAAACTTTATTTTGACACTATTTTTGAACTATTATTTTAAACATTGGACTTTTTTCTTTTCTTTTCTTTTCTTTTTTGCTGAGGAAGATTATCCCTGAGCTAACATCTGTGCCAGTCTTCCTCTACTTTATATATGGGACGCCACTACAGAATGGCTGATGACTGGTATAAGTCCACACCCAGAATCCAAGCCTGCAAACCCGGGCCACTGGAGCAGAGTGTGCCAAACTTAACCACTATACCACAGGGCCGGTCCCTTTTTTAGTTTTTTAATATCTTTAATTTAGTGTTGCTGTGGATTCAAGGATCGTTTACCTTTTTGTCATTATCCCTCAGTGGTTATAGAGCACCCACTGTGTTCTGGGCATTGAAGGTGCAGCTTCGTGGACAGTAACTCATTTAAGCCCCATCTTTGCTGCTGTGCACCGAGGCGGGCCCATCTCTGGATGGGGGCGAGGCTTATGCCCCGCTCTCTAGTAGCTCCACTTCCCTCATCTGATCTCCCCGTGTCCCATCCTTGTCCTACCTTATGGTGCGGGGACGAGGACCCCCAGTTTTCTGCCAGCATGCTCTCATCTTTCTCCTGAAAGCTCAGGGGGAGGAAAAGTGGAGGGCCTGTGGGAAAACAAAGAATGAAAAGAGAGTCTCCTGGAGCCAGAGAGAAGAGAAGAAAGTGAACATTTGCCGAGGACCTACGACGTGCCCGCTGCTTTCCCTTCCTCCTTTCCTCTGGATCTCCTGGAAGCTCTGGGAGCCCAGTAGTTGTATCATTTTTTAACTGAGTAAACTTAGATTCGTGGTGGCTGAGCACCACTGATGTGAGTATCAGAATTTGAACCCAGCACCATCTGGCCACAGAACCCGAGGCTTTGCCCTGTTCCGTCCCTCTACGCATGATTGGGACGTCTGTCTCTGTTGATACAGGACTCACAGAAAGAGAGGTTGGAGCAGGATGTGTGTTTCCAACCTAGATATGACAACTTGATTCCAGTGTCGGGGGGAAGAGAGAACAGGTGGGAGAGAAGGAGGCCTCAGGCCGAGAGCTGTGTCCCGTCTAAGGCGGCCGTGACCCCATCCCCTTCAGTGCCCGTGATAACCAACAACAGCAACAGGAGCAGCAAACTCTATCCAGTTGATCCTCCCAACATGTGGCAGGCTGTTGTGAGACAGCTGTTTTTAGTATCCACATTTTACAGATGAGGAAGCTGAGGCTCGGAGAGGTGAACTAACTTGCCCAAATAGTAAGTGGCAGTCCTGGTATTTCAACCCAGAGTTCACTTTGCGGACCAGTCTGAGGAAAGCATGACTGTGGGGCCATCTGTCTACAGCAGTGGTTCTCAAAGTGTGGTCCCCAGACCAGCAACGGCAGCATCCCCTGGGAGCTTGTTGGAAATGCAGATTCATGGGTCCTACCCAGACGGACTGAATGAGAGACTCTGGGGATGGGGTCTAGTTTTCTGTGTTTTAACAAAGCCTTCCAGGTGGTGCATTCACATGTATGATCCACACATCTCCTTCACATGTTAGCTTTGGCTGAAATCTGTTAGACCAGAGAAATCTTTAAAATCCACACATAGAAAAGAGTTAAAATTCATCAGTCATCTAGTAAACACTTATTGGGTTTTTACTATATGCCAGGCGCTATGCTAAGCACTTTGCCTGCATCCTCTCATTTAGTCCTCACAGCTGTAAAGTTTAGATACTGTTATTATTCCCATTTTATGGATGAAGAAACTGAGACTCTTGGAGACCTGAAGTGACTTCCCCAAAGTCACCAGCTGTTAAGTAGCAAAGTTGCAACTTGAATCCACATCCATCTGGTGACAGTTCATACTCTGAATCCTTACTCATTTTTGCCCTTTTGCTAAAAAGCTGTTAAAGTATGAACATCAGTTAAAGTGCAAGTTGGTTTTTTTTTCCCCAAAAATTGAGAAAGTACTTTAAAAGTCAGATTGATTAATTTTTTATTAAATTTTTTTTTTTAGGAAGATTAGCCCTGAGCTAACTACTGCCATTCCTCCTCTTTTTGCTGAGGAAGGCTGGTCCTGAGCTAACATCCATGCCCATCTTCCTCTACTTTACACGTGGGACGCCTACCACAGCATGGCTTTTGCCAAGCAGTGCCGTGTCCACACCTGGGATCCGAACCGGTGAACCCCAAGCCACCAAGAAGCGGAACGTGTGCACTTAACCGCTGCACCACCGGGCCAGCCCCTATTAAATATTTTGATTGAATATTGTGAGCTCTCCCCATACTCTGAAACAAATGTTTATTCCCAGAGCTGACTACATTAAGCATCGTTTTTTCCTGAGATTAAGGAAAAGTGGTGGTGGTTATAAGCCTTCCTGGCCACACGGGGGCAGCACCAAACAGCGCAGGTTGCTCTTTGCCGCTTGGTTCTTTGGGAGGAGGCGGAGCTCGCCGCCTGATAGAGCTGGGTTATTCCCCATACACTCAGTTATTCCCCGTGCACCTGTTACCTCTTACTTTGGCCACGTAGACTGGTGGTGAAGGTTTTCAGATCAGAAACTAAATTACAACAACAGCAGGACTGCACAAGAAAAATTGCTTACGTTCATTGTAATAATATAGTCAGAGGTCCTGCTTTCTTTTTATCAGCAGGACAAAACAGTATACAGTGGGCCCTCTGTATCCACAGATTCTGCATCTCTGGATTCAATCAGCCTTGAATCCAAAGGACTATGATGGTCACATCTGTACTGAACGTCTACAGGCTTTTTTCTTGTCATTGTTCCCTAAATAACACAGTATAACAACTATTTACCTATAATTTACATTGCATTAGGTATTACAAGTAGAGATGATTTAAAGTATACAGGAGGATGTGCGTAGGTTATATGCATATACTACCCATTTTATAAAAGGGACTTGAGCATCATGGATTTTGGTATCTGTGGGGGTCCTGGAACCAATCCCCGTTCGACAGGAGGGACGACTATACTTAATGTACTGTCGTGGGGTTGAGAGATTCCCATTTCTCAGTCAAAAAAGATGCCCTTGATTTTTAGTGAGCTTGTTGAGTTTGAAATCCATGCATTCTTGGAATCGAGGGACAAAAAGCAGCCAGTATTCTATTTTACCTTCCTTGTTGTTAATAAATTCTTTTGAGTATTCGCAGATTTTAGAATTTGGCAGTAGGCAACTAGAGGAAGTGGGAAAATGTGTTCCTGGCTTCTAGTTTGAAGGGCATATGACCATGCATCCCATACTAATACTGTTGTCTTAGGTTCACACCCACCAGCCTCACCAAGATGCTCTACCATTAGCAGCTTCTGTTGATCTTGAACCCCATTTCCACTTGGACGTATCTCACTATCCTTGATCCAAGCTTCAATTTCCATGCTAGAGGCTGAATACACTGGAATTTTGACTAGAGCGACTATGATAATTTATTATCCAAACCAGAACACTTTTGAGAGTAAAAAGAGTTGCTCTTAATAATTTTGCCAGAACAACGAACAAACCAGAGCTATCCTGGGGACAATTGGAACATGTGCTCACACTAATTACAAATCTTCTGCTTCTTTCATTTTCCCCCTTTGATGATTCCAGTTAAGATTTATGTGGCACTGTGTTCATTTTCTCTTTCATTCAACAAATGCTCATTGAGTGTTTTCTATGTGCTGGGCTCTTTACCTGTATTATATTGTTTTCTCCTCTGAGGTAACTATTATTGTTATTCCCATTTTCACAAATGAAAAAACAAAGTTGAGACTTTGTAAATTGCTTGCCCAAGATCACAGTGCTGGTAAATCTGAGCTCAGATTCGAATCCAGGCCATACGTACTCTTGAGCCATATATACTCAAAGTTATTGACGTCGCCTACTGTGTTCTTGAGCCTTCTTTATGCCTGGCCCCATCCGACACTGTCCTGCCAGTAAAACCTCAGTCATATAGCAGTGTTTAAGAGTGGGAGCCCAGAAGTCAGACTGTCTGGGTTTGAATCCTGAGTGCTTACTAGCCTTGTGCTTCGCTCACTTTCCTCATCTGTAAAATGGGTACAGTAACTTTGTTTCAACCTCAAAGGCTTGAGGTAAGGAGTGAATGAGTTAATACCTTTGACATTGGAACAATGCCTCGTTTGCTGTATTGAATGATACAACCATGCTGTGCTTATTTCCTGCTATTTAGGTAGGTTGGGGTTGTATAAACGTTCTCCAAATCAAGAGAGTTTCTGTTTCTTTTCGAGGCAGGAGGGGGCTGCTGGAGATGGTAGATAACAGCATCAAAATGGCAGGCCAGCGGTGGGTGGTGGCATTGTGATTCTACTGACTAAGGACCATGATGGGAAGCAACGAGGGAGGGAGGTGAGTGAGCTACTCCTTGGAGGAAGTGGAAAAGGGGTGCTCATGGGGGCAGAGACCCGGGAAGTTGCAGGTCTTATTAAAACGGGGAACATGTGCTGTGGTGTGCACCTGTGACATACCTGACGTGTCCACCTGGACAATCTCGGTCAGGTCTGGGGCTGAGGAAGCAAAGCTGCAGAAGGGTCAGGCAGACCAGCTAAGAAATGTCCCAGCTGCTGCCCAGAGGCCGGCCCTCAGGTGCTCACAAGCCGGCCCCTGTGCCCGTGGGCATCCTCTTCTCCTTCGAGCAGTTTCACTGCAGCAGATGCACACTGAGGGCATCTCCCAGAACCTCTCCCCAGGACTCAGGGTCCTGAGTAGCTCTGCGCTTGTCTCAGGGATGACCTTCTCTTTTTGGTTTGTCTGTAAAAGGCACCGTCTGCACCGTCACACACGGCAGCTGTCCTGCTCCAGGTGGTCACAGTACTTCCCTCTAGGACGTGAGCATCCACATCCTTTCACCTAAATAGATTGTCTTTGGTATTTTGGTGGTTTTTCCCCTGAGAAAGTATAATTAGCCACTCAGGAAGGAGGCATCCAATCTGGGCCTGGGGGCTGAGGAGGGGAAAGTTGAACTAGCTGAATGTGCTCGCTGTGGGATAGTTGGCTGCATTTTTTCATTTTATTGGGAAGTTTACCTTTGGAAACTTTGTAAGACACTCTTTGGGCGCCAGCCTGTTGGCTCCCATGGAAGTGTGACCCCTTGTCTTCCCCTCCTGTCCTGGAAAAGTGGTCTCGACCTGCTGTGCAGGTTGAGGGGGACCCCGGGCCACAGAGAGGGGTGATGGACCCGGGCTGCAGGGTGGGCTGAGGGACCTCAGTTGCGGCCGTCTGCGACCCTGGCGATGACCAGCAAGGTGGATGCTATAGCCGAATTGCCCTCACGTGTCCCATGAATTTCTTTCTTTGTACATCTTTGGATTTTTTACTTGTTACAATACACATATAGTACTCGTTATATTTTTTTAAAAATTGAATATCTGAACTTTTTTTTTTTTAAAGATTTTATTTTTTCCTTTTTCTCACCAAAGCCCCCCAGTACATAGTTGTATATTCTTCGTTGTGGGTCCTTCTAGTTGTGGCATGTGGGACGCTGCCTCAGCGTGGTTTGACAAGCAGTGCCATGTCCGCGCCCAGGATTCGAACCAACGAAACACTGGGCTGCCTGCAGCGGAGCACGCGAACTTAACCACTCGGCCACGGGGCCAGCCCCTTGAATATCTGAACTTTGAAAAGGAAGACAAGGAGCATGATCTCAAAATATCTCTAAATGATAAAAGAAGAAATGGAATTTGTGCTTTAAGTTATCTCACAAGGCCCTGGTTCTGCAGGCTTTTTGAGGTAGATGCTATCGGACCTGAGACCTATTGTCGTGAAAGCATGAAAGCACACTTTATCCCATTTTCCTTCATTTCTGGGTATTAGAGAATACATTTTGCTTTATTATTATTAGAAACAAGTACCTAACATGTATTTAATTCATTCTGTTTCCTATTGTCTTTTTCTAGGTGCTCAATGAGTAACAGACCTTATGGGGGTTGTGTTTCTTACTATAAAAAAAAATCTGCCTTATAATAAATAAAGGAGCTTAGGAATTTTTATACCCAACAGCCCCATAATTCTACTTCTAGTAATCTATTCTAAGAAAAAGATTTGAACACACACACAAAGTTAGGCAAGAAGATATTTATCACTACGTCCTTTTTTCTTTCTTCTTCTTCTCTCCAAAGCCCCCCGGTACATAGTTGTATATTCTAGTTGCAGATCCTTCTAGTTGTGCTATGTGGGACGCTGCCTCAGTGTGGCCTGACGAGCAGTGCCGTGTCCGTGCCCGGGATCCGAACTGGTGAAACCCTGGGCTACTGAAGCGGAGCGTGCTAACTTAACCACTTGGCCACAGAGCCAGCCCCTTATCACTACTTTTTTTTAATAGCAAAATGTAGTTACAATTTAACTTCCAACAATGGTGGGTTAGATGATTGAACATTATGTAGCAATTAAAGATACATTAAGCATACCTTGCAGAGGATTTTAGGGTAATCTGATAGAGATTGACCTGTGACCAGTGAGTAATTTCCTGCTCTCTGCCTCTGTCTTCTAGTGTTTTGCTGTGCGCTCTCTGGGCTGGGTGGAGATGGCAGAGGAGGACCTCGCCCCTGGTAAAAGCAGTGTTGCGGTCAACAACTGCATCCGGCAGCTTTCCTACTGCAAAAATGACATCCGAGATACGGTCGGCATTTGGGGAGAGGTAAGTAACAGGTGGAAATAAGTAACGGCAGGCTTATTTAGGTTCCGCTCTGGTTCCTGAAATCCCAGAGCTCCGGGAGACGCGATGGGGAAGGCATGGAAGGTATTTAGCAGTTGCTTCTTCCCGTGAAGCCAGGTAGTGTAGGCACGGTGATGTGTCTCTGAGCACTGCCAGGTCCCAGTGAGGACCGAGGCCCTGGGAGAGACCATCTCTCAATGTCTAAGTGACAAGGTCTAACCTGGTATCCTCCAGGGATTCATGGATGGACTTTAGGGCCCAGAAACCCCCTAAAATTGGATGTGCCCATATCTAAGAGCAGTTTCCTAGGAAGAAGACCCACGCTTCTCTCAAAGTATCTTCTCAAAGGGGAATGTGTGACCCCCACATACACAGAAAAATTTTGATGCCCCTGCTCTAAAAGTTGACACATTATCCTTTTTAACACATTCTTCACTTATAAACTGAAAATTGACATTATACGTGAGTTTTGGAATCGATACGTATACTTTCTCACTCTGATCAAAGTAAATTTGTTTTGAATTTAGTTGAGATGATTTCAGAAGGGAAAGTAATAAGTAAAACTGCCAAATTTGTATAACAGTCCTATGAAACAGGAAAAGCCATATTCCTGCCGTGCTCTGAGACCGTAGAACAAGCCTGGGGAGCGTCCTGGAACTGTGGTGGCTGCGTGAGTCTGCCCCCACGCTCCACCCCCAGTTAACAGAGCATTGGTAGCGGAAGTCTGCTTTTGGGTTGGGCCGTTTGGAGGTCCAGTCACATTTTAGCCTAGCAGCACTGCCATCATGGGAGGAAGCATTCCTTGGTGGAGTCTGTCTGTGGAATGGGGCTGAGTTGCATTGCCAAGCAGACTTTTAGATCCTGGACGTGGGGGAAGAGGCGAAAGAAGGTTCTCCTGTCCAAGAAAAGGATGCTTTTGTGGTATTTGCCTTTACCATCCTTTCACTGCAATACCTCCCACTTCCCACCCAAATACCCAAGCCTCTCTTTGCCACCAAATTATCCACCTGCCTTCAGTCAAAATGCTATTCTGTCAAAGGAACAAATCTCAGCTAGGATTTAGAAGGAAGGTTGGCATAATTTATACTAACATGTGACAGACTGATGAATCCCACCAGATATTTGCCATTTTATAGGAGCTTAGTAAGCTTCTAAAGGAATCTCCAATTGGCAGGATTCCAGCAGGAGAGAGCGCTCTGGATGGGGATGTGGGAGGCAGCCATGCCTGAAAATCTGCCGTGCCTTCCCCCCCAACCCACCTAGGCCGTTCTTATTTTTCTCAGTTCTTTCCTCTCCTTCTGAAACAATAAATTCATCAGGCAGTGTTTCTAGTTCGTTGTGTGTAAAGTACAGCTCAGCGCTTAGGGTTATGAGCTGTGACTTTTTGCCATGCCTTGCCACACACAGCACGACTCCTTAAATGTTTGTTGAATGGCTGACTGGAAATAAAATCATGACTTTCAGATGAGTGTTTCATCTTTAGATGATATCTGCATAAGCACTGGCTGTTTTGGTAACAAAAACCAATTAGCAGGACTTTACACTGGTCAACCAGAAGCTGCTGTGTGCTGATGAGAAAACTGAAGGGGTCTATGTGGGAAGACGTGAGTGTGCCAGATGAACTCAAGAGAAGCCACGAGGTGTTTTCATTCGGGGACACTCCACACTCACCCAGCCCTTCTCATTTTAGATTACTGGCTGGAAGTTGTCACTGGTTCTGTCGAATATGCAAGGATTGTCAGCAGAGTTAGTTGATGAACTTGGCCTCTTTTGCATTGAGGGGACCAGTTGTGGTTTCTAAACTGAATCAACCCAAAGGAAATGCAACGCCCAGCTCGAGGAGCGCAGACTTGACCTCGCTATGGGTCACATCCTACAAAGCCTGTTTAACATATCAGGTGATGATGTCGGCGAAAACAAAGCCTTTCAGAGTCTGTTAGTACCTGCAAGGTGTTTGCCATGAAGCAGCCACACAGAAGAGAGTGGGAGTTACCAGGTGGCAGTTGTACTGGGGGCCACTCACCAGTGGGTCTGGCTGAGGATCTCTTTTAGGCTGCAGTCAATGCTCAATTCCTGCTAGGAAGGGACAGAGAGAGGAGGAGAAGGCACCAGAACCCCCAGACAGCTCTCAGTTATCCCAGAGCAAACCACCTGGAAGGCCCCTGGGGGACCTGGGACCTGCTCCACCCTCTGGTTTGCAACTTTCCGGGGCTCTCTGATCATGTGGCTCCTGAGCACCACTGCGTGACAGCCCTCAGCTAAAGGCTGGAGGGAAGGAGCCCCGCCTCTAGTGAAAGGGTTGGGTGGGGGACTGCGGCCCACCTCTGTAGCTTGGCTCCTCTCCCCGGCTCTGCCAACTGTTGCTTAGTTACTGGCCAGTTACCCCCCTCTGTGAGGTGCTGGGAAACTGAATCTTTCCAGGACCTGCACCTCAGTCATGATTAATCTACAAACTGGGTAATTAAGAGTTGGCTTTTTGCCCAGGGTCTGGATACAGCTGTGACCTTGGAGTGTCCGCGCACTGGCCCTGCCCTACATCGAGCAGCATGAGCTGCAATTCCCCGACAAAGACGATGGGGGCGCCGTGGGTCCGAGGCGGCCTGCAGCCTGTTGCTCCAGGCTCTGCGGAGTCTGCGCAGCTGCAGGTCTGCGCAAGTTGCGCTTTCTGCCAGTGCTCTCATCTGGAAATGGCTTTCCTGCCCTTTGGGAAGGTTTCAGGTCCTCCTGGATCTCAACTGTAGACTCTCAACTGAAACAGTGGCCGGCAGAGGCCCCGAGATACCCGTCTCTGCCCCTAAACAGCAGAGCGTGTGTTCACTCTGAGAACCTTGGATGGGAACCTAAAACATTGTTCTCAAGTTCACACGCTCCGCTTTGGTGGCCCGGGGTTTCAGCGGTTCAGATCCTGGGCGCGGACATGGCACCGCTCATCAGACCATGCTGAGGTGGCGTCCCACATAACACAAGCAGAGGCACTCACAACTAGGATATACAACTATGTGCTGGGGGGCTTTGGGGAGAAGAAGAAGAAAGAAAAAAACTGGGGAGGGCGTCATTCTCAAAACGAGACCAAAGAATGCTTCATCTGTCCTGCTTTGAGATTTGAAGATGCATCGACACACCTCATCGTTCTGCCCAGCTGGAACTCTGTGGCTTCAATGCCACAGCGTCTGGGCTGACTGGCACCTTCAGGAGACACGGTCTGTCAGTTGTACAACAAATGTTCGCTAATTTCATAAAACGATGCCTGAAGGTTTGCAAGGGGAATGAAGTTGAGCTTAGCATTCCTACCATCAAAGAGCCAATACAGATGGAGGACAGGAGACCAAAACTTGAAACCCTGAAGAGCAATGCCACGGACATGGAGGGGTGGCCTCCCCGTGTTGGTATTAGGATAGCGCCCTTGTAGCCGAAGGCATCACAGCTTCCCTGTCAGACCTTGAGCGAGTTACTTACCCTTTAAGCCTCGGTTTCCCCTGCTGCTAATTGGAGATGGTAACAAACCAAGCTCTCAGGCCAAGTTAGAGAGTTCCTGAGCCAGTGTACCTTAAGCACGTGGCGTAATATGTGAGATGTGATAAAGTCACATAAATGTTAGTGATTGTCGTACCGAGAAACGTCACAAAGCTGTACCTGCTTTCTGTAGCCAAATCACACAGATGGGAAATGGCGTAAAAACTGAGAAGAGACGGACACCATTGTGGGCCCGTGAAGGCCGTTACGGGGATGCCTGGCGGGGTCTGACTCGAGAGGAAGGAATGGGGAGAGGGGTCTTCTGAGAGGACGACGGGCGTGGAGTTGGTACGAGACCAGATTCTCCAGGGAACCCACCATTAGCCTTTTTTCTTAAAGATTCAGAAGTGTAAATAATTAAAAATAAGAGCCAGCTAAAAAGCAGACTGAGGGACACATTTCAGAGGACTTGGAAAGAGAAATTGGGTGTATGAGGGGACTATGAAAGATTTATGAATATTTTAGTCAGAAGAGGATGTTTCTCTCATAGGAAAACAAGTTATAGACCCAAGGGGTGGCTTCTTTTGCTCATTGAAATGACATCCCTAGATAGCCACAAACATCGTGAGGATGTATAACTTCATGAGGAAGGTGATATGTTTTCTCATTGACTCCTAGGGGAAGGACATGTACCTGATCCTGGAGAACGACATGCTCAGCCTGGTGGACCCCATGGACCGCACCGTTCTCCACTCGCAGCCCATCGTGAGCATCCGCGTGTGGGGTGTGGGCCGCGACAACGGCCGGTGAGTGCCCTGTGGTGGTGCGGTCATTTGTCACCGCAACAGGTGCCCCACTTTTAGCTTAACACCAGAGTGTGGGCCCGCTGTTATTACACTTCACTGCATGTGAAAGTTGACAGTAGACTCTCTTTAGAAATGTAAAAAGTTAAAGCACATCTCTGTTTTCCTGCCTCATAAACCCTCCAGCCTACTCTCCTTCCTGGTTTCTGGACCTCAGACCGTTGTCAACTCTGGATCCTGCCTGGAGTTGCATCTTTCTCCCCCTGCTCATCCTCATTCACCTTAGTTCCCGCCTCACCCAGGCTTCTGAACCCCCTGCCTTTTTTCTCTCTCTCTTCTCTGCAGCCTGGTTTAATCCTTTATTCCATTCAATTGAGTGTCAGCCATTGCAGACACCCTCCTGTTGGTATTTTCTTCTCGAATGCTTGCTTGAAGGGAGAGGTTGTGCAATCTTTAATCACAAGCTTCAGATCATTAAATCATGACGATCAGGCACTTCTGGGGTTTGGGGTTGGTTTAACTTTTTTAATACTTGAAACATCTGGCCATATCAAAATTCCATTCAATGTGTATTTTTCTGAAATTCTACTGAAAATTTGTTATTTACAGCAAGTGCTTCTTACTTAGATGTGTTGCGAATTTTCTGTTCTCCAGGATGACTGGAAACAAGGAGTTTCTGATTTTCAAGTACATATTCTAACTAATAAGGTGACAGTTACCACAGACATCATCCTTGGATACCATTGTTTAGTAATAGGGCTACATTAAGTGCACTTAACTCTTAAATTATACTTAGTCCTTGGCAAGTCTCGAGGTACCTGAGGATCTCGTAGCATTTAGGGAAGAACTATAGGATGATTAGTTATTGCTTTGTTGAAAATGGACAAGAGCATTGCAGAAGCGGCTGAAAATCCCAGATGACAGAGATGGCTCTCCTGGGCTCGTGGTTCCAATACTGGGCATTCTGGTTTGTTGGGGCATGTAGTCCTCTCTCGGGAGCTCTGCTTTGGCTTATCCCAGCCTTTGTCTACGAAGGCCGGGCATTAGTGGATTTGATCATCTTTTGATTCAGTTCCAAGTCCTAAGTCAGAAAGGAAAATGGTTAAGCATTCATCAGGCAAAGAACAAGCATTTTTGCTGGAACCAGATGTGAGAAATGGTCTGCAAAGGAGAGAACTGAAGTGTCCTCCAGCTGCTGATTGGATAAACCTTCCTGGGAGCACAGTTGTGTCTTTAAGCGCTTGTAACAGTATGAACAGTGACAGCTGGGCCAGGTGCTTTGGGGGGAATGAGTGGATAGATTATGCATACACACCTGTCATTCACTTGCTTGGCAGAGCTGTAGCGCTGGAGTTGATGCGTTGACTTGAATTAATTAATTTTACAAGGAAAATACCTGCTGATGTTTGTTCATCATTAAAAACACTTAGCCTTGATGGAAGGGTGTAAGATGCTTGATCCTGCCCTGGTTTCTGTCCTCTAAGTTTGTCTTTAAGGCAGGAGCCAAGGTGAAGATCATTATATACATGTACAACTAGAAGGGATCGCAGTTTCTTAAGGTTAAGTTGTGAGGGGATTTTATTGTTAGGTTTTCAGTTCACCCCAGCTCTTCAAAGTGAGGCCAAAGGCTACACGTTCAGGGAGAAAAAAATGAGTCAAACTCCAGTTGACAAAATCGTCCAAGCTCTGAGACTCAGTTTCTTTCATCTGTGAAATGGGGATCATCATAATGACCACAAAGCAAGTGTGGATGTGCCTGAGTGTGTGTATAGTAATTGGCCCAGTGATGGGCACATGGCAAATGCTTAATGAATGTTAGCTCTTGACTTGTTAAAGCAACATACACTAGCAGATACAGCTAATTACATGGCTTCCTTTTATAGACGGGTGTGGAGTATGGTGGGGTCAAACCTCAGGGAGGTTTCAAGGACAGTTTATCATTTGATACATAGGCTGAGATGTTGTACCAGTCACTATGAGTTCAGTTGTCCTGCAAAGCACGTAGAGGCCCCACACCCCCTACCCCCAATGATATCAGTGTAAATTAGGTTGCATTGCCTTGGTTATGTTTTTGAAACGTGGGCTGTGTTACTCATGTTTTTTAAACCACTTCTTGCTCAATGTTAGCAGAGAGGTATAATTTAGAAATCCACTCAGGGTTCCACATCAGCTGTCAGGACCTCAGCGAGCTCATGTAGTGGTTGGGGGCCCTTGAGCCGGATTGCTTTTGGAAGGAGTAAATTAAAAAGTAAGTTTGCCAATGAAAGGTTCTGTTTCTTCCCATTGGTCCCCTGAGTTTTCATTCCCTAGAAGAAGGGGCCTTTGTATTCCTACTTTTTTTTTTTTTAACTTACTTTTGCTTTTGATTCTTTTTTTTTTTTAACAGCAATTTACAAGAGCAAATTCAATTTGTAATGCTGCAGAGGAAAGGGGTTTTCACTTTGCATGAATAAAACATAAAAGTGTTTCATTTTGCTTGAGAAAACGAGCCCATTTCGCATTCTCTTTTGTAGCTTTCCTTGCTGAGAAAATGGAATCTCTTAGGGGATTTCTTGATGTGGTTAAAGTGAAGAGGAAAAGTATGTGTACCAGAGGCTGGAAGGGTGCAGAATCTTTCTTGAAATTCAAAATGTCTCACTGAGCCATGTAATTTCAAAATTTATAAAGTTATTTTGGATTTAGCATTTTCTTAAGGTTTTCAAGTGGATTTGGTTTGCTCTAAGGAAATTTCTCATGGGGTAGGTTTACTTTGGGTGAGGAGGTGATCAGCCGTGAGGCCCTGCACTGATCCCCAGGGTTGATTTGGAGACGCGTCTTATTACGAATGGCTGAGGAGTTGCAGCCACATCAGGGGACAGTCCTCTGTGGGGTGTTGGTGGTTGTGGGACTGAGCTGAAATTTCTGTCTTGTTCTCCAGAGGTATTTGCGTTTGCATTATTGCCTGACAGAGGGGGAGCCCCCTCCTCTCTCTCGGCTATTCTGTACTTTGGGTCCTTTTCATCATAGTGAGATAAATGTCAAGGCTCCCGGACACGGAAATGAAAGGGGTGAAAGGGGTTCCTGAGCCTTGTATTTCCCATCAAGGCAGCCCTGGGGAGCACCCAGCTTGATCTGCTTGGCTCCTGCCCACTGTGGGGGGCCATCGTCATGTGTGTGAATGGCTCTGGCCTCAGAGCTGGCATTTTGCCCCCAGTGGCCAGGGCAGACAACTGCAGCGCCACTTCTCATCTTGTCTCTGTGGGCCTGCCAGGCCACCATTCCAAGGATGGGTGGGAGGGATTTCATGACCCTGTTTCAGGGGTCCGTGCTGATTCCCGACCACAGCTCTCTTCTTACTCATTCAGCCCCTGGGAAGCAGCTTTCTCCTTATTCTTTTATAGAGGTATCAAAAGCAAGCAAACATAGTTTCCGAACATAGGGGAGTTTAAACAGGGACTCTCCTCACCTCTTGTGACAGATATGGGTCTGTCTTCTGGGAAGGGCCAAACAGATCCTTGGGTGTGTTGCCAACAGGCAATAGGGTCTGCTAATCCCATCTGTTTCCCATGAGAAAGGCAAATGGGTGAATGGTATAGTTGAAGGGTTTCAGACCCCATAAGTGGTGGGTGACTTCCAGGTGGGTTTCCCAGGTGACTTCCATCAGTACCATAGAGCACTGATCAGGTAAGATGTTCATAGACTTTCCTTGAGGAAAAAAAAAGATCCTAGGGTCATTTGGGAAACTGGGTTAAACATAGTGCGACAGGCCCCTTTACCCTGGCCCTTCACGGAGGTTTTCCTATGCTCATGTGCGCTGGAACCCTTTTCTTCATGGAAAGGCAGTCACGTGGAATACACTTTGGGAAATGCTGCTCTGGTCAGTAAACTCATTGATTTAAATTAGTGGCAACAGTAGATGGCTGCTTTTGTTTTTAAGAAAAACTGGAATTCCTTTTAATAAATAACTGTTATAAGTGGAGACTGGTGGGCCTGCTCCAACAAAGGTAAAATTCCTTCGTATTTAGTAGCAGCTATTACAGCCACGTGCACATGTGCTTTTTAAAAAGTGCTTTCTTATGCAGGTTACATGTTGACCCCATGATATTGTTTACGCTTATAGTTTGCTTAGCAAAGCCTCTCTTCCTAGAAGGAGTTTTATACATCCCTTTCCTGTTTTTGGTAAACAATTTTTAACAAAATTTTACCATGTGGTAGATTATTCATAAATTTCCAAGTGACTTTATCTTTGACTTAATTGCTTTATCTGATTAAGATCTCCGGGAACTTTTATCTAAAGAATACAGTAAGCCTCAAGTGTACTGAGTATTTCTTTCATATTCTCTTTCCTAGAATATTCCCACCTGGTTTTATCTACCAAGACCCTGGTGTACGCTGTTTTAGAAGGCAGTTGCCA
Organism: Equus caballus; assembly: GCF_041296265.1. NCBI lineage: Eukaryota > Metazoa > Chordata > Mammalia > Perissodactyla > Equidae > Equus > Equus caballus. The sequence goes on from NC_091686.1 coordinate 92,669,311, forward strand.
CACGTAGTTCATACTCTTCTTTTCCTGCCAGTGTTGTCTTGTTTTGATTTCTTTTGAAAAACACTGCTTAATTTTAGGGCGGGGGGAGAAGGGGTATGTGGAGAGTCCTGAGTATTACTGGAGTTATTAAAATATGCAAAACTTTAACTCAGAGGGTTTTAAATTTAAAAGATGGTTTAGTAACCATTGTCTTTCAACCTCTTTATTTTAGAGACTAGGACTGTAGGCCAGGAGGGTGTGGTTTACCTTAGATGACCCGCCTAGTGGTGGCAGGGCGAAGAACAGAGTCCTGGTATTTTCCTCTGTCCAAGCAGGACACTCCTCTGTTGATCCTGACAGGAGATGATAGATGGTCTAAAATAACCTGGAGTCGGTGGGGAGACCAGACTCTACAGCCTGGTCCCTGTCCTTAAGGATCTGCCTTCTTAATTGAGGAGAGAAAACTGCAAGTGTGGATTGAAAACAGAGGTGGAGGAGCCAGCCCGGTGGTGCAGCGGTTAAGTGCGCACGTTCTGCTTCCGTTGCCCGGGGTTCGCCAGTTCAGATCCTGGGTGCAGACATGGCACCACTTGGCAAGCCATGCTGTGGTAGCTGTCCCACATATAAAGTAGAGGAAGATAGGCATGGATGTTAGCTCTAGGGCCAGTCTTCCTCAGCAAAAAGAGGAGGATTGGCAGCAGATGTTAGCTCAGGGCTGATCTTCCTCAAAAAAAAGCAGAGTTTGACCAACTATGCCCCAAGCTAAGATTGGTTTTTGCACCTTTACTGGATTGTTTACAAAAAGGAAAAAAGAATACACCCATGGGAGACCCAGGACAGCCCAACTCTTTACAGAAAGAGCATTAGAGTAATAATGCATTCAGAATAGAATTAGCGACCTTTGTGGCTGGTGTAGGAAGTCACTGTAGAAAAGGCAAAGTCCTTTCCACCAGCTCTCTCCTTTCCCACTGGCATCTCAGTTCTGCCAGCTTTTCCTGGGGTCCCTGTAAGCATTGCTCAGCCTCACTGCTGCTCCTAGAGCTAAGCCTTTGTGTACTGAATAGGGGCCAGGCTATGGCACCAAGTGCTCTGAAGTCCACTGGCTGAATACAAGAGATTGGTTCTCCTGTAGCAGTCTGCAGCGGGTGGTACCATTGGAGGGAGGTAGCCCTGTGGCCCCTGGGCCCAGGCTTCTTCTAGATTGTTGCTCTGCTGTCCCTCCAGTGTTGTCCTAGTCTGACCAGGCTGAGGGACCTGGAACTTGCATACCTCATATTGTGCTCACATTCTGTTCATATCTCATTAGGACTCTGGGAATGGAGTTTCTAGCTGGGTCGAGAATTGCCAAGTTAAAACTATTATCAAAAAAGAAGAGGTGAAATTACTAGCATTCTGACGCAGTCTGAAAATAAATCACTGCAGCTTTCCTAGCCTGTTGCTTCCTCTGCCAGGTACTAAGCTGCTGTCTCTCAGCTTCGAACCCACCCTTCTCTGCTCTGCTTTGTGAGGCTGGAGCTGGGACTCTGCAAAACACATTTCTGCATCTCTGGTTTGCCATCTGTTAGACTCTAACTGGAAGGAAGCTGCAAGGCTGGGGGGAAAGAAGGGACTTGGTCCCTCCTTTGCTTCCTGTTTCTGTGAGCATCATCCCGGAGAAGCTTCTCCATCCCACTGTATCAGTTCTGACTCCACTTCGCAGTTTTCCCGACACTCACGGAAATGCAGAACCAGCTTCCTCACACCCCTTCTTCAGAGCCACCAGCAAACTAGCTGGCATGCCCTCTGGAAAGATCTGGGTCCATGGGACTTGGGGCCCCTCCTTTGAGCCTAGAGACACTGGCACCAGCCAAGCAAGGCCTCCTCCTCAGTGTCAGAGGGTTTTGCTTCATGGGGCTCCTCCCCCAAGCTTCTAGGTTTTATTAATTCCAACCTCTGTCCTTTGTTCCCTCAACTCTGCAGGTCACAGCCCCCTCTGGCCGTTGCTGCCTCCATGACAACTTCTTCGTGTTCCCTTTTTGCCTTTTTAGTTACCTAGTTACAGTTCCTTATATAACCTCTCTGTTCAGATAACGGGTATGGTTTCTGTCTCCTGCCTATGCTCTCCCTGGCTGACCCTTGAATTGAATTGGCGATGACTAAGGGAGGCAGCCGCTTACCCCAGCACAGAGGGCGTGTCTGCCACAGGCAGGGCGTTTGAGAGAGCTGCTTATTGAGCAAGCGAATGAGTGTGGCTGTTCTGACTGTTCAGCTATACCACCCTGCAGCTGACACAACCACGCTTGTGCCAATGAAACTTCTTTTCTCAATTGGTAGAAGTTGTCAGTGATAAAGACCAGTTGTGTTTTAGATGACAGGGATCTAGAAATGGTGGGCCTCTTGGTTTTCGAGCTAATCTGAAAATTATCTCTATTCTCCCTTTGCCATTGTTTCTTTTCCTAGGAATAGTTGGTGGAGGGCTGGGGGTAGGGGGGCGGTGCTCTCCCTATGGAGGATGGAGAGCTTCCTAATGGCATCTAGTCAGGGTTCTCTGAGCCAGACAGTAATGAAAGATTGATGGAATTCCAAGATCTGCTGATAAAAGTTTAATCTAGGGTTTGTGCTGTCTTGCCTCAGGGAGAAAAGTCTTCAGGGAGAGCGCCATAATTCTCTCCCTATGCTACAGTATTATCTTGACCTCTAGAACTAATTTCTTTTTAATACAGCTCCATGATAAGCAGAGGCATCAGGATCTACTTGGCCTTTTTGCTGACTTACACTGTAGTTATATTTTATCTCTTTAGAAGTGGCTTCCTTGCCGTCTATTAATCATTCTGGGATGCTTGCTAATACTTTCGGCTTAGAATAACCTTTAAGGAAAGACATTGTAAGTGATCGTCCAAGAAAAGTTTCCCTCAGAGGAATGTGTAAAGGTGTTTGCAAGCAGATCTTGCATGGTGGCGCTGTCCCTGTTGGTGAATATATGAAGACAACCTTTTCTTGTGAGGAAGGCGTCATCCATTTTGGTAACTGGTTTGGTGCATAATCCAGCATTTCTCATAAGCCTGTTTCAGCGCCAGCCAGTGAAGTGTGGGGGCTTGAAGTTATCACGTCAAGAGAGAGCAGGAAATTCTTTTGATGATCCCTGAACAACTTGCATCTCGCCCTTCCCCTGAGTCCCAAGCCAGATGAAGAACGGGCCTTTCTGGATGCAACGTGAGGGCGATCCGTCATGTTTGGCTGCCGTGATTCTCGGTGTCGGTCCTCAGAGTACCATGATCTTCTTGGAATACTTGGAGCTTCCAATTTCAGAAGGAAGAGTAGTTTTAGTGGAGAAATAGCCTAACAACCCATATAAACATGGATCAGGGTCTTAGAGAGCAGAAAAAGTTGTAACTATTCTAACCCAGAGCCTCGCTTGGTTGATAGCATGTTGTTTATGCTCAGTAAACGATGGGCGTTTGTGAATTGCTAAAAGCTCGTGTTGTTGCAGATGAACAGCCGTCACTGCTTTTCATACTGCTTTTTCTACACAAGTCATCACCTCGAACCCTTTTACTCAAACATAATTATCCAAGGTTTTTGGCTTCGTGGTGCGTCCAATGATTGTGAACATAATGTAGCTCCTATGATCTGTTTCTACTCACAGAACACTGACATCAAATGTGTGAGGTTTCCGCACCAGGCACTTCTCCAGTTCTCTGCGGATGCCAATGGGTGTCCTACAATTTAATTCAATTCTGTCACTACCTGGAGTTAGTGCAGACCCCACAGGTCAAGGGCTCAGTCCCACAAGACAGCTCCCCACTTTAAATGCCAGTCACAAGCCGGGGCCACCCATACGTCTGACCAACGGGCTATAAATCAGAAGTTCCTTCAACCCCTCCTGAGGTTGGATAATTTGCTAGAACGGCTCATAGAACTCATGGAAAATTTTATTTACTATTACCAGTTTGTTATAAAGGATATAAATGAACAGCCAGAGAAGAGGTACGTAGGGTGAGGTTCAGAAGGGTTGTGAACACAGGACTCCTGAGCTTCTGTCCCTGTGGAGTTTAGAGTATGTCGCCCTCCTGGCACCTGGATGTCTTCACCAACCCTGAAGCTCGCCCAACCCTGTTGTTTAGGGCTTTTAATGGAGATCCCATTACGCAGGCATAATTTATTAAATCGTTGGCCATTGGTGAATGGTTCAACCTCCAGCTGGTCTTCCATCCCTGGAGGTGGAAGTGAGGTGAAAGTTCCAGCCCTTTAATCATGCCTTGGTCTTTCTGGCCACGAGCCCTCATCCTGAAGCTATCTAGGGGCCCCCAGCCATCTCACTGGCATGCAAAAAGATACTTTTATTACTATGGAGATTATAAGGGTTTTAAAATCTCTTGTGTCAGAAACCGGGCAGTAAGACCAAATATTATAACAAAAGATGCTCCTATCGCTCGGGAAATTATAAAGGTTTTAGGAGCTTTATGCCAGGAACTGGGAGGAAGACCATATTTATATTTCTTCTTATGCTACAATATCACAGTAGCACAGTCACTCACTGAGAAGAAAAATTTGAGAACATCAGGCGGAACTCGAGGAGTCTCGCTCATACAATTTTGTCACGTTTTTGAGAGCTAGAGTTGGTCAAGAGAAGCAATACTGAAGTAGGAATCCCACTGTTTGCAAGTTAATCGTGACTCTCCCCTTGCACTGATGTTGAGGGACACTTAGTGTCCCAGGCTCTCCGTCTGCAGTGGGGCTCGTTGCTGGGATGGCAGAGATGTGGAGGTGCTTTCACAGAAGTATCATGCATTGTCCCTGGTGGCACTATTTTTAGTAAGATAGTATTTCCTTGAAATATTGCCCTGGGTCAACCGTAACATTACAGTCATGCGTTGCTTAACGATGGGGATATGTTCTGAGAAATACATCTTTAGGCAATTTTGTCATTGTGTGAACATCAGAGTGTACTTACGCAAACCTAGATGGTATAGCCTACTACACACTTAGGCTATGTGGTACCAATCTTATGGGACCACCATCATATATGTGGTCCATTGTTGACCAAAACGTTGTTATGCAGTGCATGACTGTATAAAAAATGGGGAGAAATTGAAACACATGGGAGGTTAGTATTATTCTGTCTTTGACTTTAAATATCTAAAGATCTTCCATTATTGGTTCCCTGTGGGTCTTGACTGATGAGTTTGATGCCTCTTCAAAGGCTAACATTGATGTTTAAAGCTCCCTAATGGTTTTGTATTTTTCTAAGCCTGTTATTAAGCCGGGCTTGTGTTTAAGTATCACAGCTGTGCCTTAAAACCTTGGAATGAATTGTGTTTAGTGGAGTTATTTTTTAATAGAGAAAACTGAGAATTTATGGAAATTATCATGTAATGAATTTTCAGTCCAGTCACTTGGGTTCCAAGACTTCCCAGTGCTGTCACACGTGTCAGCATGAGCTGCACCAGCTTTCCCACTGGGCCCCATTTCTATTCTCCTGTTCGCTGGCCTCTCTCCTTAGGTAGGAAGACAGTTGAGTGATGTTCCCTGCTCTCCCTCTCAGCAGCAAGCAACCTCTGGGTCCCATGTTTCTTTGTTATAACTTCCACTGGGAATTCTTTTCTTCTAGACAATTCCCCAAAGGGTACCCTGGGGAAATGCTCTTTAGAGAATGCTCTTTAGAGAAGGGAAGAAGAGAAAGAGATTCAAAAGCAGGAGTTAAGATACTCAAGTCGGGCCAGCCGGTGGCGCTGCCGTTGAGTTCACATGTTCGCTTGGGTGGCCCGGGGTTTGCCGGTTCGGATCCTGGGTGGGGACATGGCACCGCTTGTCAAGCCATGCTGTGGTAGGCGTCCCACATATAAAGTAGAGGAAGATGGGCACCGATATTAGCTCAGGGCCTGTCTTCCTCAGCATGAAAAGAGGAGGATTGGCAGCAGATGTTAGCTCAGGGCTAATCTTCCTCGAAAAAAAAAAAAAGATACTTGAGTCAAAGTCCTCAAGCAAGCACCTATTTTCTGAGAGTGAAAAGGGTTGGGAGCAGAATCACACAGCCAAGGCTGTGGTGGCCAGCGGACAGAAATACCATTCAGACTTTGGGCCAAATAAAAATAAGTGAGACACGCAGTTAATTTTAAACAGAAAGAGTAAATCTCTCTGAGCCCAGGAAGAATCATTTAGACTATAAATAAAGGAACACAGAGCGGGTGACAGACTGGATCTAGCACCATTCGCGTATCTAGAGAAGTTGGGTCGGGGGTGGAGGGAGAGAGAGTCAGAGAAATAAAACCTACAAAATTCAGTCATTCAGTCAGATATTTTACACCAGCAACATACTGAAGGGGAAGAGATGTTTGAAAGTGCTGGGGTGGGATAGGTTGGGGAGGGGTTCCCCGTTATAGACTCTAAAGGAGACGGGGGGGGTACTGACAGGGCTTGCTGACATGGCGAACAGACTGATTGAGTAGTTGGGAGGGAGGGTAGCCCTGAGAAAGCCAGCTAGACGTGGGCTGCCCTTCTCTCTGCAGGCAACGTCGTGTGTTTCTAATTGCTTCTCTAGGCCTAGGCACCCACCCTGTCTTGCCGAGCCTCCCCCATTAGATGTGGCTCCAGTGCATTTTCAAGGGCTTGTTTCTTCCTGCACAGAGCTCCCTGGCCCGTTGGAGAGTGGCCTTCAGGCAGGGCTCATGCACCGTACCCTGAGCTGCCCAGCTCAGGATGTGGCAGGCCATAGTAGACTTGAGAGTCCCTTTGTTACTGGAAAAGTGTTCATGGCTCCTGCCTCTTGATCCCTAAATCCTTTCCTGCCACTCCCCTATAGGAGAACTCCTAAGAGCAAATTTGTTGGAAACAAAGCCAGAAAAACCTAAGTCTCAATCTTTAACTCAGTAGAACCAAAGGTCTCTGTTTGGGCACTGAAATCAGATCTGTCCCAGGAAGCAAGCTAAATAGGGAATGACAGCCTGCGAGATGAGGGTTGCAGGAATTTTACATACAGCACCTGTAGAGGCAACAGTATCCTTTTTCTTTTAAGAGTTAACCCTTCTTTGATTACCAAATCGGTGCAATAGATAGTTCATATTGGAAGTATCCAAGCTAGTATTCTAGATTCATGCATCCATTCACTCAACACATGCTGAGTCCGCTGTGGTTAATGGCTCTGCCATCTCATCAGCCGCACAACTTAGGGGTACTTTCCCCTTCCCACATGCAGGGAGTGGTCAAGCCCTAATGATTCTACCTCCTTAGCATTTAGGTCTAAGTCTAATTTTCAAAAAGTTAAAAAACAGGCTCTCATAGATGCAGTGACTAATAAGCAAAGCTGGGAATAATCCAAATATCCATCAGCAGGGGAACAGATAAACAAATTGTGGTGTATTCATACAACAGATATTCACCCAGCAGTAAAAATAAATCAACCACTGATAAACACAGCAACATTGCTGAATCTCAGAAGAATTGTGCTGAAAGAAACCAGACCAAAAAAAAAAAAGAGTACATACTATATGATTTCATTTCTATGAAATTCTAGAAAATGTGAGGTCAACTAATCTATAGTGATGGAAAGCAAATCAGTGGTTAGGTGGGGAGGGACAGAAGGGATTATAAAGAGGCAAGAGGAACCTTCGGGGGTTACAGATAGATTCACTACCTTGGTTGTGGTGATAGTTTCTCAGGTATATACACATGTCAAACTCATCAATTTGTATATTTTAAGTATATGCAGCTTATTGTATGTCAATTATATCTCAATAAGGCTGTTTAAAATATAATTTTAGGGGGCTGGCCCAATGGTGTAGTGGTTAGGTTTGTGCACTCCACTTTGGCGGCCCAACGTTCGCCGTTTCAGAGCCAGGGCACAGACCTACACACTGCTCATCAAGCCATGCCGTGGCAGCATCCCACATCCAAACACTGGAAGAAGATTGGCACAGATGTTCGCTTAGGGCCAATCTTCCCCACGAGAAAAAAAATTTTAAATATATAATTTAAAAAATATACAGTGAGTAACGTGTCAAAGATTTATTTAACTCGTGATTGAGGGAAACCAGCAGGACACCAAAGCCAGTTCAAAGATATATAGGAAAGGCTGAAGATCTTCCAGAACTGCTAATCAGGAAACACATGTGCTTTCAAGAATCCCAAAGAACCTCAAGAAGGATGAATTACACCCCTCCACAAACACACCCCCCACCTAGGCACATTCTAATAAGATGATTGAAACCAAAGGCATAAAGAAAATCCAAACAACAGGCAGAGGAAAAGAGAAAATGTTAAAATAAATGACTAAGTTAGATACAAAACTGGTTAATGTTCTACTGACAATAAAATCTTCACCTTTGGGGTGATCTTTTTTGGGTTTTTTTTGACAGAAACTTGCAGAAATTACTTACAACTTATTAATCTTCTACAAATTTACAAATAACTTCACAGAGTCTGAACCCTAATCACTAGTAAAAAGTAAATCAGACAAAGATGCATTTTCCTAGAGCTGGGCTGTCTGGCACAGTAGCGGCCAGTCGCGGGTGGCTCTTGAGCACTAGTCTGAATTGAGATGTGCTGTAAAGTGTAAAATACACACCAGAATTCAAAGACTGTGCAAAATAAAGGATGTAAAGTAGCTCATAACATTTTATACTGGTTATATGTTGAATGATAATATTATGGAATGTTAGATTAAATGTATTATTAAAATTAATTTCACTTACTTCTTTTTCATTTTTTTTAAGGTGACTATTAGAACATTTAAAATTACCTATGTGGCTTGCATTATATTTCCGTTGGACAGCATGGCACTGGAGAATTAAGCAATCCTCTGGAGGTCCTGTTAAATATTGCTCCACTGTGACATTGAAAAGGGACACAGTCCTCCTTTTGCTTTGTTTCCAAGTTGGGGCTAATTTTCCTTACCACTTCTTATACCTGCCTCTCCACTTCCCTCTCTATCCTCCATCCTTCTCTCGACATCCCCTGTTGCTGAGCTCCAAATAACCTGCCAACTGCAACCCAAGTAATCTTTCTGACAGGTAAAGACTCGTTGTTCCCTGCTGCTTAAAGGATGGCATCCAGACCCCACGGTCGGACACATGGGGTCCCACCCCTGCCTGCTGCTCCAGCTGCCTCCCCCGGGCTTCCCGACTTCCCTTCCAGCATGGCGGCACAGTGCACGCACCCAGCTGCACTGGGTTGTGCCTTCGCCCTGCTGTTCCCTTGCCCTGGGCTGCCCTTTCCTGCCTGCTCATTTTCTAAGCCTCCTCATGAAACCTATATGTTTCCTTTGATTGAATCAGCCTTCCCCTCCTCTGAGTACAGCCAGAGCCTGTGGAAACTTACCCCCCAGCACCTCTGAAAGAAGTTTTATTTAACTTGCTGATTATGTATGTGTTTACCCACATGAAAATAAATTTTGCAAGGACAGTTATTAGATTAAAAAAAATTGTTGTGTGAACCCCCACATTCTTTATAGTCATCTGTTTTTCTCTCATTGGCTTTCAAGCTATTTTGTCATAACCCATAGGAAATATAATTTATGACATGACCTGATGCTCGTCCCCCTCCTGCCATCTCTCTTTCTCTCTCTCTCTCTGTCTCCTTTACTTACTCACATATAACTTATAGAAGATATTACACAGTAGTGCTATCTTCACTATGTGCCCTGCCTTTTGGGGTTTTATTTTTAAGATTTTATTTTTCCTTTTTCTCCCCAAAGCCCCCTGGTACATAGTTGTGTATTTTTACTTGTGGGTCGTTCTAGTTGTAGCATGTGGGACGCCACCTCAGCATGGCCTGATGAGCAGTGCCATGTCCGCGCCCAGCATCTGAACCAGCAAAACCCTGGGCTGCCGAAGCGGAGCGTGAACTTAACTTTAACACTCAGCCATGGGGCTGGCCCTTGCCCTTTGGGTTTTTTTTTTTTCTTTGCTACTTTATTCTATTTATTTAACTTTTTAAATGCTGTTTGTTACCACTAATTGGTCATAGTTTGAATAACACTGATCTTGGTTAACTTTTCTAAAAGGTTTTTGAGCCAAACACTCTACCAGCTTAGTAACTGATGTGTAAATTTTGAAAGATTCCATGGCCAGATAATTTGGGGAGTCACTATATGCAGCCCCCTGCTCTCAGAGAGAGCCCCGAACCCACAGCTCAGCTGTTGGAGGCTCTGAGCTCCTGCACTCTACACTGTGTGAGCATAAAACACATTATGTGCTTCCTCCCAGTGACCTTCCAGAGGATCTGAGTTTCTGGGGTCTGCCAGGTTAGAAAACTCCGAAGAACACTGATCTAGGGGTTCTGAATGATGTCTCCATCAAGTTCTGTTATAACAAAAGCTAAATTTTTAGACGTTGATTTGCGTAGCACTCCACCCGCCGTGCCTTCCCTGAAAAGTGTTGAATTCTTAGGAGCATGGCTTTCGTGCAGCCCGTGAATATTGTCTCTTAAAGGATTTGGGTGACGGTGAAAACTGCATAGTTTGTCATGTTTCCCTTTTTGCCAGGAAGTTTCAAGTTAAATTAAATCCTCAGTTGCAGTAATAATATTAAACTGAACCGTATGACTCCTATTTTTGTGGATCAGAGATGGTTGAATGTGGTTTAAATTAATATTTAGCCGAACTGATTTACAGAGTTACTTCTTCCTTCTATTTGGTTTGAAATTTTACTTTTCTAATTTAGGAGCCTGATAGAATGTGTGTGCCTTTTGCTGTGAACCGCGTAATTCTTTTGGGAAGGGAATGGTGTAAATCAACAAACAAACAGAGTCCAGTTGTGACACCCCATTAACCAATGGAGCGTTTAAAATACAGATTTGTTTTCTGATTACTATTCAATAGTTAGGAAGTGCTGTGTATTCTGCACCAGGAGTATTTTGAGGGGGATTTTCCCCCTGTAAAATACCTGAGTGGCTAAAAGAAGAGCAAAGTTAAAAATATATCTCTACAGTCAGTTAATATTTATTGACCGATCCAAAAGTTGTTTGTGGCATTCTACATGAATTGAAAAATAATAGTGTCACAGAAACCACTGCAGCCCCAAAGGTTTGGTTGCCAAAGTGCCTCCACCACCAGGGATCCCATTACAAGAGAAGCAGCGATTACTAAAAGCGTTACACCTAATGGGCGGTGTGGGATTTCTTAATATATTTCCCCCACCAATTTGGTGGCCTAAAGTAATTATCTGTGCCCCTTTCTTGCCTAAAGGAAATGTTTTGATTTATTTCTGTATAGCTTCTAGCTAAAGAGTTTCTTTGTCTTTTTTATTGACATAAGAGAAGCTGTAGAAGATATTTATTAAGAAAGATAAAACCTAATCCTATTGATTAAATTCACTAAGTCAAGGGTTGAAAACAAAAGGGTGGGAAAAAATTCTTTTAGATAAAAGATAAGGTTTTAATATGTCTGTACTGTGTAAGTTAGAGTGCTTCTTTAAAAAGGAGAGAGAGAAGATAGTATATATCTTAAGTCCTTAAATCTTGGGTCACTTTTAATCATAATGTTGTTAATCATTCTCTTAAGCCTTGGGACCGTGCTGTTAGAACAGATTGTACCAAGAAGTATGTTAATCAGGACAGGAGGAGAATAGAAATGGCCGTCATCATGCAGAAGGGGCACCATCTTTCTTTTTTTTTTTTTTAAGCTTCATAATTATAATTTAACCATGATTGTAACTGTATATTTTTAAGTTATCTGTCAAGTTGGCTTTCTTCAAGCCCAAGGCCTCATTGTCCTCACTCCTACCTTGAAGTGTCAGCCTGTGGCATTTCTTTTCTCTCTCCTTCTTGCTCTATTGTATGGTCCCATCTACCTCTCTGGGAATTTATTAGACACCCATGTGTTAATTCCCCACTATGTGTCAGCCACTGTGCTTGGCACTAAGGATGTATCTATGAGCAAGAACTGCATGGTCCCTGCCCTCATGGGAGGTACTAAGTGGAATAATAAGTAGTTACGTGAGTCCTTGAGTCCCATGAAGCACTTTGTATTATAACTATCAAACCCTGTACAAGTGTTATATGGCATTGCTGTCCTTATGGCTTAGTTCAGGGGCTTAGTTCAGGTGCTTAACTCACTCTGAGCCTCAGTGTCCTCCCGTGTAGACATGGAGGCTTTAGAACCTTCCTGCAGCTCGCGTGAGATAATAAATAAGACAAGGCCTGGCGTGGGCACCTGGCAGAGAACCCCGCCCCTCCAGCTGCACTGTCGCTTCCTCAGGCTCTCCCTCCTCTGCACCCCCAGGGATGGGCTGAGTGGGCTGGAGGCAGAGGATGCTGCCCGTGGAGATTCCTAGAGCACCTCCTCCCATTTATTTTTCTACCTCTTCTGTTAGCCTTTCTATCGCCATTTGTATCAGTCAGCACTGGCTAGGTTATGCTGCCATAACAACCAAAAGACTCAGTAGCTTAAAACAACTCTCATTCTGCTAAATGCCCCTGGCAGGTTGGCTGGAGGTACTGCTCCTTGTAGTAGTTGTCCTCATTCTGTGCCCAAGGCTGGTGACACAGTCGCTCTTTACACCAGAGTATTGTCAGCCATGGTGGCAGAAGGGAAAGATGCACGGACTCTTAAAACTTCTGCCTGGAAACAACACTTAGCACTTGTGCTCACATTTCATTGGCCAAAGCAAGTTACATGACCAAGCCTGGCTTCAGGGGATGGGGAAGTACACCTGAAGGGGACTGGATAGTCACACCCCTGCAATGTCTTATGATCTCTTTTATCTCTATAGTCATGTAGATCTTGCCGGCACTTAATGTTTTCAACCTTTTATTGTTCTTAACATTGTAGATGTGTATGTCTCCCCAGTTCGATTGTAAGTTCCTTGACAGCCAGCACCATGCCTTCTGTTTCCTTGTATGTGACTCAGCATGATGCTATTCTTATATTAGGTGCTTAAAAATGCATTTGATTGTATGAAGGAGAGAATGAAGGGAGAATAATCAGAACTCTTTCCGTGTTTTTTTTTTTTTTTTGAGGAAGATTAGCCCTGAGCTAACATCCGCCACCAATCCTCTTCTTTTGCTGAGGAAGATTGGCCCTGAGCTAACATCTATGCCCATCTTCCTCCACTTTATATGTCGGACACCTGCCACAGCATGGCTTGATAAGCGGTGTGTAAGTCTGCACCCATGATCTGAACCAGCAAACCCCAAGCCACTGAAACCAAGCGCACTTAACTGCTGTGCCACCGGGCTGGCCCTCTCTCCATGTTTTAATATAGTGCTTTATAGTTTGCTAAGGATCTGTGAACACTGTCTCCTTTAATCTTTTCAAGGATTAAAGGACATATTATGCTTTTGCAGATGAGGAAGCTAAGACCTAGAACTTTTCATGACTTTCTCAGTGTTGCACAAAAAACAGTGACTTAGTGTGTCTGAAACCGTGAATTCTAAATCCTGGACCAGTGCTTTTCCTGCCCTTGTAGTTGTTAACATGAACACCCCAATTTTTAACTTGTGCTGAAGATCACACAGGCAAAAGGAAAAAGAAGCTTCAGAAAAAGAGTTGAAAGCCCCTGACCAGGATGGAGTATATCTCCTGGTATTTGGGTCCCAGCAAAGCTGAGGGGCGCACAGAAGCAACTCCCAGCTTGTATTCAGCAGTCAGTGTGTTAGTTTCTTGTGGCTGCTGTAACATATTACCACAGACTTGCTGGCTTAAAACAACAGAAATGTATTCTCTCACAATCTGGAGGACAGAAGTTCAACATTAGTTTCACTGAGCCAAAATCAAGATGTGGGCAGGGCCCCACTCCCTCCACAGGCCCTAGGGAAGAATCTGCTCATTGCCTCTTGCAGCTTCTGGATGCTGCCAGCGTTCTTTGCCTGTGGCCGTCACTCCAGTCTCTGCGTCCTCTTCACATAGCCTTCTCTTCTGGGCGTGTGACCTCCCTCTGCCTCTCCCTTAGAGGCACATTGTGAGTGGATTTAGAGCCCACTCAGGTAATCCAGATAATATCCACACATCAAGATCATCAACTTATTCATATCTGCAGACCTTTTTTCCTTCTAAGGTAACATTTTCAGCTTCCAGGGATGAGGGCCTGATACCTTTGGGACCATTAGTCAACCTACCACAGTCAGGGTGGTGGGCAGCCCCTCTGCTAGTCTAGCTCTTTTCTCCCCTGCTCTGCACCTCCCTTGTCCTCCCCCGACTTGCTCTCCCCTCTGGGTGCTACAGATGATATGGTATCTTGGAAGGACCTTCAGAGTTCAGCACGCCCCCAGTGGATCCCTGGATCTGCCTCTTCTCGCTAGTGTGACTCTGGGCAAGTTACTCCCTCTGAGCCTCAGTGTCCTCCCGTGTAGACATGGAGGCTTTAGAACCTTCCTGCAGCTCGCGTGAGATAATAAATAAGACAAGGCCTGGCGTGGGCACCTGGCAGAGAACCCCGCCCCTCCAGCTGCGCTGTCGCTCCCTCGGGCTCTCCCTCCTCTGCACCCCCAGGGATGGGCGGAGTGGGCTGGAGGCAGAGGATGCTGCCTGTAGAGATTCCTAGAGCACCTCCTCCCATTTATTTTTCTCAGTGAAGTTAAAAACACACAATGTTTATTAAATAATTAATCATCCTTTCCTAGAAGGGTTATTTCATTTCATGGGTGAGCAGTTTATTGCCAGAGAACTATGTCTTCCTCCAAAATGATGTATGACATGATTTGGTATCTACATTTTTAGACACTTGAATGTTTTTTTCTCTCTGCCATTTAAACTTGAAGGAAGTGTAGTGCATATTCATTTGCACTCTGTTCCTTTCAAGAGATACACATGTACATCATGAGGTGACCTCTTATTTTTCCATTTCTAAAGTCGTATGTAGAATCTGATAGGTTAGTGCGTATAAATTCTGGTCAATTTTAGTATTTACTGAGTACTAAGTATTTAGTAATAAATACCATAGGTAATAAGCCTTCACAGCATTAAGCCTATGAAGAAAGATAAACAGCTACATAATTGGCAAGGAAACTAATACAAAGGTATAAACAAGAAATATCAAAGCTATTTTTTTCTCAGAAGTTTTTGAAGTTTCACATACATTCATTGTCTGCCTTCAGAATCCAAAATTCTAGCCTGATTTGTTTATAAAGCAGTCCTTTTAGACATTTGCATTATTTGTAGGGAATGTTAGGATAGTAAAGTAGGGGTTATTTGCCATTGCTGAGCTAATGACGTTAGGGGCCTGAAGTGCCAGGTTGAGAAGAGCCATGAGACCAAAACCAGGCTGTGATCTGTTAGTCATGTCTGCCCTGGACATGGAGCAGAAGGGCATAGGCGTGATGCAGTATGACTATTGAACAAGTGATTATTGGAATGTACTTCATCTAGGCCCTTATATGATCAGATTGCCCCCAGAGTCATCAGTTAATAACTTTTATACAGGAAAGGTAAAAACTGGAAGAAAAAAAGGGTCAAATATTAAATACTCTCATTACCTACCATCGTATCTGAAATTTAGTAGTTTGTTGATAAATATCTATTGAAGGAAGAAAGGCGAGAATTGTTTTCCTAGAAAATTATGACCATACTTGCAAAGGGAAAACTCATTTTTAGGACCTGACTGTGGCTCAGGAGGGCTCTGAGTTTGTAGCGGCTCCAAGCACAGACTGGTTCACGGTGCTCAGAATAACCAAGAACACCCGCTATGTGCGTTTGTGGGTAAACAGCATAAATGCAGGGTTGGAACATTAAATGTTTAAAACATTTGCATTGTCTAACAATGGGCACACAGCACTTGCAACACTGTGACCTTTTGTTTTTGTTTGTCACACCACTGGAAGGAATAAAATGGATTTTTAATATTTGAATCCCAGCCCCGCCCCTTAAAATTTATGTGTTCGTGGGCAAGTTACTTAAGTAACCTTGCTTACCTCCTAGTAGTAGGTGGCTACTCTTTTTTTTTTTAAGATTTTATTTTTTTCCTTTTTCTCCTCAAAGCCCCCCAGTACATAGTTGTATATTCTTCGTTGTGGGTCCTTCTAGTTGTGGCGTGTGGGACGCTGCCTCAGCGTGATTTGATGAGCAGTGCCATGTCCGCGCCCAGGATTCGAACCGACGAAACACTGGGCCGCCTGCAGCGGAGCGTGCGAACATAACCACTCGGCCACGGGACCAGCCCCAGCTGGGTACTCTTGCTAAGAGTTGAGCACAGTGTCTGGCACAGACATAGTAAGTACACTAGTCCCTCTGCCCTCAGTTCCACGCCCAGTCCTCCCCCACTGGCCTCTGACCCCTGCAGGCTGTGTTTCCAGGCTCTGCCTGGGTATGGCCTCTGGGAGGTGCTGAAGGCTGGAGGAGGGAGAAGCCAGGGTTCCTCTCCCCTCTGTCTGCCTCGTGGTTGTGTCTCCTCCCGGCTCCAGCCACCTCCGCCCAGGCCCACGTGTCGTGGCTCCTCTGGGTAGCCCTGGCCCCTGGGCCCTGGTTCTGCCGCCTCCTCCCTTGGCCCTTCAACCTAGGAGTGGTAGGTTGCTTCCTGCCGTTGCTAGTCTCTGAGTGCCTCCCTGTCTCCTATTTGCTTTTCAACTCTTCCATCACCTACGTCACCACTTCCATCAAATTCCCTCTGTTTCAAATATTCAGAGCGGTTTCTGGTTTCCTGGTTGTGCCCCAACTAATAAAGACTTGATAAGCGTTTATCATCACATGGTTATGGTTGTTGCTGTCGTCATCATTGTCTCATATACTTCAGAGGAAACTGAGACTCAGGAGGTGAAGTGAATTAAGCAGGACCCACAGCTGGTGGGTGACAGACCTCAGCGTAAAACCCTTTTCATGAAATCTCTCCTTCTGCCATCCTTTGTATGGGCTGGTGTCTTCAACTCTGATTAGTCTGAATTTATACAGTGTATTGCATAAGGACCCCTTCCTTTTTGGATTCCCACACACTGGAAGATATGTCTGCTTGGCCGCGTGCTGAGGAGACAGCTGTCCTAACTGCCGGTGATTGCTGTTGGAGTCATTGTGTTGGGACTGAGCTCAGACCTCATTGGTGGAGGGCAGAAGGGGTCGTTGAGGATCACTGATTATGAGCTACAGAAAACAATTTGAATAATCTTAACCAAAAGACAATTTGGTTGTCTTCTGGAACTCCAAGGCAGGGGGGTGGCCAAGACTTGAGGAAAGAACAGGGTGTGAAGTACTGTCAGGGTGCACTTCTGTTTTTCACCTCTCTTCTTGGCTTCACTCTTTTCTCTGCTTCTTAGTTTTATGGTAGAAAACGACCATGTGCATTTCTTTTCCAGCCAGTCTAAGAGGTGCAGTCTCTCAATTTCAGATTCCTGAGGGCAGAGACTTGCACCCAGCATAGACCGGGTACCCACCCTGGTCTAAATTAACTGGCCATACAAGATGTCACCCAGGGGCCTGCTGTTGCCACATAGGTTGGGATGGTGTGGTATTTCCCAGAAATGGGAACCAGGACAGACAAGCCAACAAGTGTCCACTATAGAGCTCATTTCAAGATTTCACACAGCCTAATTTATAATCATAGGAATAGCAACTGCCATATTTGGGCGCCTACCATTTGCCAGGCACAGTGCTAATTACATTATATCTAGTTTTGTTTGTTTGGTTGGTTTTTTAATTTTAATCCTTACAACAGCCTTAGGAGGCAGGTTTTATTATTTGTATTTTGTAGATGAGGAAAGGCCAAAGGGAAAATTATGTATTTGTGCAATATAAAGCTGCACAGGCCAAATAAATGTTAAGGGTCTTTGCTCGTGGTAACAATTAAAATATATCAACTCAGAGAGGCAACACTGGGGAGCTAATGCTGATGAGGAGTTACAATTAGTGGCTAAGTATACCTTTGATTAACAGACAAAAGTGGTGTGGGGAGAAATCACCGTAATTTGTTATTTGGACAAGAAATATATTTTAAAGTAAGAGGTCCCTTGGTGGCTAAAATAGTAAAATGGCCCTTTGTTGTTTAAAATGATCAATTTGGTCCAACCTCCACTCTTTGAAAATAAGAAATTTTGCTTGAGGTAAGTAATTTGGCTCCTTTGTGGAAAGTCCCTTCAACTTCTAAGATGATTCAGGGTTTGGAATTACTGATTCAGTCTTCTGACTATATCAGGAGTGTTTAAATATACATTTTCTACTCAATAAGTCATGAATTCGTTTAATTTATCATCAGTGCACTCAGAATTCATCAAAGTAGACTTTGAGCTGTGTGAGCATTTGCTTCTCTCCTTCTGCTTAATTCTGATACATCTATTCTAAAAATGGGATTGCTTACTGTCAAAATTGGTCATTGGGTTGTTGTGTTCCCGAAGAGAAATTATGATACGTGGTTAAATGATTTAGTTTCCCCTCTTTTCCTCAAAAATTTTCTACATGAGTGGAGAAAGTGGCATCCGTGGTCCTGTAGACCAGTGGTGCTCAGACTGGAGCACCCATCTGAGTCAGCTGGAGATCTTTATAAAGCAGATGCCTGAGTCCCATCCTCAGAGTTTCTCATTCAGTAGGTCTGAGGTGGGGCCTGAGAACTTGCATTTCTAACCAGTTCCCAGGTGAGGCTAACTTTATCTATAGACCACATTTGAAAACCCCTGCTCTAGGCTGAAGAGAGGATTTGTTGAGAAGAGGCACAAATGCCATCAGTCTTGTAGCTTTAAGAGAAAGCAGTGGGGGTGGCAGATTTAAATAATTAGTCTGTTCACCAGAAGGCTCTGCTCTTGGCTAGGAACTCAATTTGGAATATATGAGTTCCCTTTCTTTAAGGGGTGAAGATAATACACAGAGGAGGACTTGCCATTATGGTAATGAGGTTTAAAATTTAAGACACCCTCTCAAGGCCCTGGGGAGGGGCCCTAGCAATGAGTTCACATGGGTTTTGTAAAATTTGAAAAAGGAAGATATTTTTGTATTCTTTTTCTTAAAGAGGGCACCAGAAATTATCTAAGCTTTAGCTCTCGTAAAACCTGAAACAACTCTCTGATAATTAATTAGTATAATTAGCTAATGTATATGAAAGGAATACAGTTTGTAACAAAGAGAAATTTTTTTGTAGGTTAAGCAGTCTCTAAGTGCCAGAAATAAGGGAACATGGGGACATCATCTCAGAGGACATGACCCTCCTGTGTGAACCTTGTGTGGAACGTACTTTAACTGAATGAGCTCAGTGGAGCATTTAGGCAGATGAAAATCCAAGTTGATCTTAGCTCGCCCACTAAATAATCAGCCTGCTCTGTGTGCTATATTTCATTATCTATTTATTTGTTTTATTTTATTTATTTGTGACAAGAGCAGAAGATTTGGAGAATCAGACAGGTTCAAGTTTGGCTTCACCGCTTATAAATAAATTCACTCATTCTCTCTGAGCCTATTTTGTCTGTAAAAAAGTGATAGTAATAACAATAATTGCCAGCTTAATAGGGCTAATGGGGTAATGAAATGATGATAGGAGCATACATTTGTTCATATCTGAAAATATAAAATGCTACACAAATGTTAGTAATTAGTAACAGTGTTACACAGGTAGTACACTAATAGTTCACATTAATTGATGGCTAAAGGGCTTTACTGCTAGATCAAGAGTCAGCAACCTTCTCCTGTAAAAGGCCAGATTATACATATTTTAGGTTTTTGGGGTCATTCTGTGTGTCTTAACTACTCAATTCTGCCACCGTTAGGCAAAAGCAACCATAGACAAGATACAAGTGAATGAGCATGACAGTGTTCCAATAAAACTTTATTTATAAAAACAAGGGCAGCTGTGCTAGGTAATGTATCAAAATGCCACTGTCCTTCATAATTAAGAACTTGCAATTGAGCATGAAGATAAAACGAATATTTGCAATTGTAAATGATGTTTTAATTTAAACTCAATATTGCAGGATCAAAATGCTGGCAAATTTTGTCTGCTTTACTTTCCATAGTCCCCTGATGTAGCTGATATCTCTTTAGGGGATGAGGGCATGTAAGTGGAATAGGGCAGGCAAAGTAGGGAGAAGGGGGAAGTCAAGGTCATGAACAGTTAACGGTCAAAACAGCAGCTTGTTTCTTGTTATGCTTCCTGGCTCTGGAAGTGGCAATAACAGGGTGAGCTCCTGCTTAAACTGTCTCTAGGATTCAGCCTCAACAGCAAGCTCCTAAGAATGGTGTTTTGTGACCACCAAGAAATTAAGTGGTTCTATTTTATAATCTCCTAATTATTTTTTTAAAAATCACTGCTATGCCCAGGTCCATGAATGTTGAAAAACCAAAATAAACCAAAGGAGTTTTAGGGAACCCATTAAAAGGCAGTTGCCCATATACCTGGAAAAGGAAGTTAATCATGAACCATGAATAAAGTTGCCATAAACATTCACATACAGATTTTCGTGTGAACATAAGTTTTCACTTCTTTTGGGTAAATTCCTAGGAGTGGGATTGCTGGGTCATTTGGTACCAGTATGCTTAACTTTATAAGAAACTGTCAAGCCACTTTTTGAAGTAGTTGTACCATTTTGCATTCCCACCAGCAGTGTAAGAGAGTTCCAGTTGCTCAGCATTGCCACTGCCACCTGATATTGCCAAGTTTTGTTTGTTTGTGGAGTTTTATTGCTGTTATTTTAGCATTCTAGAATGTTTGAAGTGGTAACTCCTTGTTGTTTTAATCTGCATTCTCCTAAGGAATAATGATGTTGAGCATCTTTTATGTGCTTGTGAAAACCATGTATCTTCTTTCGTGAAGTGTCTGTTTAAATTTTTTGCTCATTTAAAAAATTGGGTGGTTTGTTTTCTTATTATTGGCTTTATTTATAATTGCCCACACTGGAAACAACACAAATGGCCATCAACTGGTAGATGGATAAACAAACTGTGGTACATCCATACAGTGAAATTCTCAGCAATAAAAAGGAATGAGCTACTGATGCATGCAGCAGGTATGCTAAGCAAAAGAAGCAAGATTCAAAAGCTATATATGATACAATTCCACTTGTATGACATTTGGGAAAAGGCGAAACTGTAGAGATAGCAACCAGATCAGTCGTGGGCTAGAGGGGAGGGAAAATACAATTTTTTCAAGAATTTCTTTTGGCTTCACTCTACCAGCCTCTACCCTCTTACCCCTGCCCCCACCTTCCCAACTATGGATTTAGTATCAATTTAAGCTTGAATTTCTAAGGCAGAAACACAAACATGATTTTTCTCTAACTTTAATCATGGAAATTGCTAGACAGCAGGCAGTTCCCTTGGCCCTCCATTTTCATTCCTGAGTGAGCGTGAAGACAGCCTGGCTGTGTCTTCATCCTCATGCTTTCAGTGCCCTGCTCCTCCCTGCAGTTCTTTCCAGAGAGAGCAAAGCAAGGAAGTTGAGTAAGGAGACGGTTGAGCAGATGCGTTGGAAGAATTGAGCGTTTTGCTGGTTCTATTAGGATTCTGAATCATAGAGGGTAACCATTTATGCTCACTTCCCACCACCTAGCAGTTGGGAACATGAGGACTGTTGATTGAGGTGGGGAGAGGTGATTGAGGTGGGGAGAGGAAAAATAAGTCAAATCTCTTTATAGTACAGTGAATACCGGGGAATTGCCCAGGGTCCTTGTTCTAGTGGGAGGTTCTGTCTGCTGAATATTGCATAAAGAAAATGAGCTATGCTCCCTGCCTAGGGCTTGGAAATGTCTTCCACTTACAAAGATTTTTGTTGTACACATTTATTATGAATAGCCTTTGCGTTTTATAGGGCAGAACAGGGAAGACTCCAGACCATTGGGCAGGAAAGTTTTTTGTTTTTTGGGTTTTTTTCTAATTTTTTGTTAGAGCTGAGTTAAAGAGATACCATAGTAAAACCAGGAGGTCTTTAGAATAAAGTTGCATCCTTATGTGAGTGCAAATAAAGCTTCTGCTGTATCTGATGAGCTTTGTGGGGTGGTGGGGGTTCTTTTACAAGTGCATGTTAGGGATTCCTCCAAGAGCAACATCAGGTGCAAAGTCCTTTAAACTAAGTTAAGAAATACTACTCTTGGTCCACAAGTCCCTGGCTTTCGTTGCCTGGATTCATTGTAGATCTGAGCTTGAATTCTTTTTTGCTGTTTATTTGTCCTTGTGACTGTCATTTGGCTAATTTGCATCTGGGTTCTTGCCACTCAAAGTGGAGTCTCTGGACTAGAGCATCAGCATCACCTGTGAGCTTTTTAGAAACACAAGCTCCTCCCCAGACCTACCAAATCAGAATCGGCATTTTAACAAATCCCCACAGATGCATTTGTACATTGAAGTTTGAAAGGCACTGATCTAGGTCAAGGTCCTGCCTAAACATTCCACCTGCTCTGTCGATAACCTTGTTAGGTTCATGTGTGACCCTCAGAAGGGCACCCCTGGTGGATTCTCCTGATGTCCATGTGGGTGTGAGTGTGGGTGTATGTTACCTTCCTACAAATGAACTTAATTTATTAAATGCTCAGTGCTGAGCTGGGCGCCAGATACAAAACCAAAGAAAGCATGGTTGAGCTTCAAGCAGCTCAGAGTCTAGTGGGGGATGCAGAAAGAGCTACAGCATGGCATTGTCCAGGGTCTTTATCTTATCATTTGACTTCCTTCACCCATGCAGAGTACGAGTCTCCTCTGGAAACAGTTTTCTCAGTGTACAGTCCACAGGTCACCTGCTTCAATTGTTTGGGTCAGAAGGGGGGTGCTTATGTGAAAAGAGCAGGGGGTAGTTCCAGACCAACTGAACTGTACTCTTGGGGCAAGACCCTGGCTCTTCATTTTAACGATTATTATGCACATTATAATTTGAGAACCACTGTAAGGATCTTTGAGGATGTATTTAAGGATTGTTCAAATTCTTATTTATATATTTTCCAGTAGCATGTTTTCTAGGAGAAAATTAAAATGCTTTGTTCTGTAATGAGTTAACAGCATGAATATTGTTATGACAGTCCCGTGACTTTCTTGTTTAATGTTTACACTCATCTAATCAAACAAATTGAAATTGGATTATGGCTGTTGCACATTATAGCAGTTATTATCCAGTTTAAATGCAGGTCTGAAGGAAATAAAATTGATTTTTCTATGCTACTTGGGGACATCATAGGTTATTGGTGTGCTGGTTGAATTTTCAATTAGATTTGTATGGAGGAGAGAAAGATTAGTGGTTGGTTTTTTTTAAATTCTCTTAATGTATTATGTAAATAAACTGTAATATTTCATTCTAATTAGGGAGTCAGATGACTTTTAAAGTTTGGTAATCTGCTTCCATATTTTTATTTAAAGCATGTCAGGTTTTTAAAGTGGATAATAATTTTGAGGAACATTTTTATTTTTAGAAAGAATATAATAGAGTAGAACAGCATTATAGCACTCAGTTACTGCAGGACCAGCTATCTTATTTTTCATGGAATGAGCTGCTATATGTACCAGAATTGCACAGATAACTGAACCTATCTTTCTATAAACCAAACCCTTTTTTAAAAATTGCCTTCCTTCTGCAAACACCTTTTGTGCACCTGCTCTGTGTAAGCACCATGCCCCATGCTAGGGATTCAGAGTTGATCTGCAGAGGTCCGTCACAATACCTTCAGTACCACCGGCCACTGCCAAAGCAGAGCGATGGGCCAGAGAACACAAAGGCAAGAATGACATCTTAGGGAGTAGGGAAAGGCTTCATGGAAGAGGTGACATTGGATTTGGAAATGGAAATTTATTCTTTAAATTGTAAAGGCATTACACACTCATTTTTAAAGTACCCATAGAAAAAATAGTTATTCAGTTTTATCATTATTAAATGTATTAAGCACTTCCTGTGTGTCAGGAAATGTGCTTGCTGCTCAAATTACAATGGGGAACAGTCATAAGACCACCCTTAGGTTCAATAACTTGCTGGAAGGACTCTCAGAACTCACTGCAAGCTGGTAAACTCACAGTTAGGGTTTGTTAGAGCTAAAGGATACAGACTAAATCAGCCAAGAGAAGAGGTACATAGGGCAGAGTCCAGGAAATTTTCAAACATGGGGCTTCAGTTGTCTTCTCCCCTTGGAGTCATGGGCAGCATCACTTTCCCAGCATCGATGTGTGACACCGTTCACAGAGTACCACCAACCAGGGAAGTTTATTCGAGCCTTGGTGTTAGACTATCTAGTGTGACCCCAGACTCCCAGGTAAACAAAACCTCTCATGTCAGGGATGACATTCCGCGGTCTTAGAGATCACCTTCCAGGAGGGGAGGGCAAAAGCCAGCCCTCTCTTTGGCCAAGGTTGAATTCTTTACAGGAACAAAACCAGACACTACTCTCAGTTTATAAAACTCACCATGAAGTGAAGGAGATGAGGACCATGAAGAAAAAGTCTGGGATGCTTGGGGTTGTGGGGCTGGCAGGACGTGTCAAGCATGACTTTCCTGCCAGCAGACCCTCAGCTGTCACACTGTGCTGTCACCTGTGGGCATCTGGCAGCCCCATCTAATTTGTTGCTTCCAGTCAGCTGTAGTCAGATAATCAGATAACCAAACTGACTAGAATTATGTGTAAGGAAGGAAGGGCTGCCCCTGAAGGGGTGACAGGTGCAATCCTGTGAAATTGGTTCATGTTTCTGGACTTGGTGATATCTGTTCTGGCTGCTGAACTCCAAGCCTCAGACCCACCCCCACCCCCACTTCCAGTTTGGGCTGTGTTCCAAACAATTATGGTTGCCAGAGTGTTTCATTGTAAACAACTCTTCTAAATAACTGAGCTGTTACTGGTCATAGATTCAGATACACTGTGAATTAAATCATGCCCCCCTTGAAAGACAACCATTAACCAGAAAAGCCTAATATAAAATTGTCAGCACAGAGCCTAGCACTTAGGAAGAGCTTAATAAATGTCCAATAAATGAGATGTTAATCCTTTTTAAAAATATGAACATTAAAACGAGTTTCACCTGTGGTGTGTTTTTACTAAACCCAGATAAGATCTCCTAGTCACATACTCCCTTGATTTTCCCTGTATGTTTCCTATTTTCTGTTCCTTTCCCTATAAAAGGAGTGTATGGTATTTTTGAATAGTAGCAAAAAACACGGCCGATGTCTCCTGCCTGTTTCACTTTGCAATTGCTCAATCAAATGACTTATTCTTGCCCAGAAACAATTAGAAAGAGGAAGCACTTTCAGGACACACAGAATATAGTCAGTAACATACCTGGGATTTTCCTTTCAAACTATTTTGGCCACTGGCTGGCCAGCACTCTTATTTAAAATGCTATCACTTAGCCAACTGAAAACTTTTCTGCTTCCATATATATGGGGAGGGGGGTTTGTCTCAGCTAGAGATGACAATGTTGGGGTGCCAATGTCATCTTGGCTTCAAATCAGCCATAAACAAAAGGTGCCTTGAGAGGCAGGGATCAGAAAGGTGTGTAGGGGTGACGTTAGGTGCTTCGTGTAAACTGGCAGGGAATTTTGAAAAAGACCTTTCAGCTCAGTTCAAAACGTGCTGCCCAGTTAATCAAACCCCAGTTTGCTCCCCCTTTGTCGTGGCATTGCAGAGGCTTTCCGCCTGTGGGTTTCTATATATCACTCCCCCCCCCCCCCCGCCCACCCTCCGCCCCCTCTCCGTCGCACGGATCAGGCAGGGTGGTATTAGGAACCAAAAACCCAGGCCCCAGACGTCCACTTCCTAAAGAGGTTCAGTGGGATGAGAGTGAACTTTCCAAGTCCTGGGAGTCCAAAAAGGGAAGTGTTCATCCGGGCATGGGGGTATGTCGGGGTAGGGGTATTCCACCGCTCTCTCTTCGCCGGGAGCCCGGCCTCTGGCGCCTGGGACCACCTGGCGTGGGCACCTGGCGGGGGCGCGGCGCAGGGCGGGGGCGGGGGCGGGGGGGTGGCCCACGCGCATCCCCAGCAGCCAATGGGCGGCAGCGGCGAGGAGCGCGGGCGGGCCGGGCGGGCACGGGGAGGTGCGGACGCCGCTCACTTGAACTTGAGACTGAGGGAGCGCGCGGGGCAGGCTGCAGCCAGCTCCTCGTCCCTGCCGTCCCAGCGCCGGGAGAGGCGGGGAGGCAGCATCCCCGCCCGGCTCCGGGGCCAGCGGAGACCAAGGTGAGGAACACCAAGGTGAGGAACGTGGGGAGGGGTGGTGCGCCTTTGTCTGCAGGTGCGTGCGGGGTAACAGACCGGACCGGGTCGGAGCCTGAGCTCACTAGCGGGGACAGCGAGGCGGCCCGGGAGACCCGCCGGACAAAGCCTGTGCCCACCCTTTCCCCGAGTCCGCGCTTCGCGAGGTGCCTGGTCGGGGCAGCAGGGAGGGCTGAGGAGGAGTCTTGCTGCCTCCCTGGTGGGAAGGGTGAGGATTGTGCGAAATGCGGGGGTAGGGGGTCTTTTGATCCCAGTTTACTAGCGTGCAGGAAGCTGTCCGTTGGTGGGCTCTTCAGATGGTCCGGCTGGGCATTTCTGTTGTGGCCAGTGTTACATGACTGAGTAAATGAGTGCATTCATCTCACATGCCCTCTGGTGAATCCACATTTATGTCTTCTTGTCTATAGTAGAGTGAAAAATATTGCAGCATCTTGGTAATCCAATTTTTGGATTAAAAGCAATATCCTTTGGTATAGAAAGACTGTATGATTTAGAATATTGGTGTGACTTCTATGTGAGAAAATGTCTCAAATTCCCAAAACGTAGAAAAGCAGCCAACTTATCACGTGCTTGCTTTTGGCATTGGAAAAGGAGTAATTTTTTGGAAAAGAAAAACATGACTTAAATACTGCATATAACACTCGATTGGGTTATTAGGGAATATGTGCCTTTTGTATCTATTATCTGTTTCCCTGGACCAATATTGTATCCAGGCACGTCTATTGATTCCTTAATTAATGTGTTGGCTGTGAATCTTCATTACTGCCTTGGGTGGGAGAAGGCAAGGAGGAGGCAATCCCATTAGTCTTTTTCTTTCTTTTTATAACTGCAGCCGCAGCCTGGCTTTGACTTCTCTCAGAGTGGTGGGTTCTGCCTGCTTTCCTTACGCTGTTCTCTTTTGGTTTTCTTAGACCATTGGGCGGTCAGGCCCTCCTCCAGCCTTGCTCTGTACAAAAGCAGTTTCATGAGGTTTTTTCCCCTAAAGTTCAGATCTTTGCTACTGCCTTTTAGTTGTTACTTGCTTTGTGAAAGGAATTATTAGGTGTCCTGAGGCCTTTCCCAAGAAGTTAGAGGCATAACTATTGTAAGGAAAACAGCTCTAAGTCTGCATTTGTAAATTTTTCTATAATTTTGGAAAGGTTATCAGTGGCTGTGTTGTCCAAAATGAAACGCGAATAAAAAGCTTAATGGGGAAAAGACTTTCCACAAAGCGCCAGCCATTGTCATAGAAGAAGGGGCTGTCATTCTTGACTCAGTGAGTGAAGGCATGGGATGGGCTGTGTGCTGGTGTCGTCAGGAACCCCACCTTTCTGACAGCTGATGTGTTTATGAGTTTTTCTGTCATTCTAGCAAGCCCTGGCTTTTGAGCAATGGAGATAATTTATTTAACAAATATTTATTGAACACCTGCTGTGTGCTGGGCATTGGTACAATGATTAAAAGGTAAATGCAACAGGTACCTTCTTGCTTTCGTGGAGCTCACACCGTGCAGGCGTAGGGCCCATTTCAGGTCGTCTGACCTGACGCATACCTGGAAAGCAGTGTGAGTGACAGTGAAATGAGTGAAGAGGACGTTGCTGCTGGCTGCTGCCCCAGAGGTCAGCTGAGCCCAGGGCTGTAGGTGCAAACAGGTGGGCCGAGGTCACCTCCACTCCAAGGCGAGAGGTCTTAATCACACCAGTGGATCACTGTGCACTGGAGTCGTCCTCTTGAACCTGCTTACCTTGATCATGGATACCTCTCAAAGGAGTCTGGGGCTGCCAGGAGGACCAGAAGCTGGGTTCTGAGAGTTTGAATGGTGGCATTGTTTATTAGGATGTGGTAATCCAGTCTGTTTGGAAAACTATCAGTTATGCTGTCTCCTGGTCTCACCTTAACAGCTTTCATCTAGAACAACCCCTCAGGGAAATGAATTTCATTCTGTACCACTGACTGAGCAAAGCTTGACATCTGTCCACAGTCTGCCATGTGTGGAGAGGTGACTCCTAGGTTTAGAGACCTGGAACACAGCTGGAAAACCCCTGTTTACTCTCTCTTTACTTTCCCTGTGTTTTGAAGAGGGTGCTGATGACACATAATTTCTTAGTAGTCTTGGTTTTCAGACTTCCACAAATCCCTAGGGTCACAGAAAACATAGTAAATAGTAGTGTAACTTGTTCTTTTCTAAGTACCTATTTTAAACACAGAATGTAACATGACTGAGAAATTCTTACACCTTTGGTTTTCCCTGGCCCTAACATGCTCCCTGGTATAGGATGTTCTCCATAAATAATGGGGTTGTTGAATGGGGAGGTGAATAAATGTAGATGAAAATATTTCATTTTCTATTTTTAAGGTTTAACAATGGCCATAACATGTACTTGGTATTTATATTCTATATATTTGCTGTTCAGTAGTTATGGAACATCTGTTTGTCAGGCATCTTGTGAGCTACATGAGAGAATGAGACAGACAAAGTTCAAAGAGGCAGGAGATAAGCTGAAAAAATAATTCAGAAGCAAGATGATATAGATTATGGTAAATTCCCTGAAGACAGTCAACAGCACAATGCAACAGAGGGTAGCTCAGTGGGTAAAGGGGCCACCAAGAGGCAGCCCGTCCTAGGGGTGACATTTGAGCTGAGCTTGGAGGCTGAGAAGAAGCCAGGCATGTGGGGTACAAAAAGGAAGCTCTGAGGAAGAGGAGTGCTCAGCATGTTCAGGTATGCGAGAAGAGGCCAGGGTGGCTCAAGCCAGGAGGTGGGGGGACAAGGTCATATGGGGCTTTTTGGCTATAGTTGAAGGTT
Organism: Equus caballus; assembly: GCF_041296265.1. Classification (NCBI taxonomy): domain Eukaryota; kingdom Metazoa; phylum Chordata; class Mammalia; order Perissodactyla; family Equidae; genus Equus; species Equus caballus. The sequence goes on from NC_091686.1 coordinate 92,698,066, forward strand.
TGGGTTTTCTTCTTTCCTTTTTTCTTTTTTTGTGAGGAAGATTGGCCCTGAGCTAACATCCGTACCAATCTTCCTCTATTTTCTATGTGGGACGCTGCCACAGCATGGCTTGATGAGCGGTATGTGGGTCCGTGCCTGGGATCTGAACCCATGAACCCTGGGCCACTGCAGCAGAGTGTGTGAACTTAACCACTACACCATGAGGCCAGCTGCTGGGTTTTCTTTTTAATGCCATGAGAAGCCTTTGAACAATGGTAACCAGGGGGGTGCCATGATCTGATTCATTTCATTAAAAAGATTTCAGTGAATGCTGTTACGGGGAATGAATATCAGGATCAGAAGTGGAAGCTGGGGGACCAGTTAGCAATTATTGATCTAGGAAGAATCAAGCTGGTGGCAGAGGGGATGCAGAGAAGCGGGTAGGTTGGAGAAATGTAGAGACTGAACTGGGAGGATTGACTATAGAAGATGCAGGAAGAGGAGTGATCCAGGACCACAACTGGATTTTTACATTCATTGTTTATTTCTGTCCAAAATACATACCAATAGAAATAATGACTGTCTAAGGACCAAGTTATTAAGCAGTGGAGCAGCTTACTTTCAATTCATGTTGTATCAAGGCCTTGACTTAATTTTCTTTTGTTCTCCGTTGTGGATGGACAGACATATCCAGTGGAGTGCTATGCATTTGGACATTTTCCAAGACGTTTTCACTCTTCAGTGCCCTTCTCAACTGGTTCTCAGACCTTTGAGCATTTTCTTTGTTCTCTCATAAAAATCAAGGATCAAAATAAGAAAGAAGACAAGTTTAAGCTTTAATCCATGTGGAATTACTCTACCTTTGCTCCCAGTTTTATAAAAAACCATTGATAATTACATTGAAATTATTTATTTCACATGCAGTATCCTCCATAGTTCCAACAATTGATATTCTGTCACAAGTGAAACTTGTTCCATGTGTATTTCAAATCAGAAAGAGTAAAATTCCTTAGTAACTTTGCAGGAAATTCACGGAGCATTTTGTGAGCGGGAAAGGCCATTTCCTTGTATCTGTTGAGGCAGAGAAATGAAATGTTTGGTTTCTGATGGGATTTTTCGTTCCCTCCTCCTAAGCTTCAGATTTGTGAAATTGAAAGCTTACAGTGTCTTTGTCAGTTAACTTTGGTTTTGAAACCAACTTTGGTTTGGGTTGGGAAAAAATATTGATGCAGAAAATACTCCTCCTGCAGTCCGAGTTTTAGGCAGATGAGAAGGGGCACAAGTGACTAGGGCTGCCATCTCTTCTGATCTGGAAGGCCAGAGTGGTTACCCTAGAACATGTCAGCTTGTCTGGGGATGAATAAATTATGACAGTTGAAATAATTATGATAGAGGAAAAGCAGCTGCAGAGACCACAGTTGACAATTGGGGCTGATTTGGCCTGATTCTGTCATGTCAAAGCATGCATCTCTTTGCCAGGTTACACGAAAATGCTGTTTTCAAGGAGTCTAGTGTGTTTCGTTTTTTATTTTTCTACCCCCTCCAAAGAAAAAAAAATTCTAGGAAGAGCGATAGCCTGCTCTTGAAATAAAATGGCTGGAACAGAGATCATATTGATTCTGGTTCTCCTGTTGGATGTCCATGTAAGATTTCAGTTGAGCAAAAGATTTTTTTGGTTCTAAAGAAACTGCAAATTGGAAGAGTTCTTACTCCTGCCTCTGGGTGGAATAATTTCTGGCTGACCCTGGAGTTTGTCAACTGTAACAAGGATTATTCCACCCTCTCAGCCAGTCTCACAGGTGTAATGCACGCTTGGTTTAATGCTCTGCTGTTACCATCTTGAAAAATCGTAACAATTTTCTCACACTGGGCCATGCATTTTTGTTTGGCACCGGGCCCACAAATTATTTAGCTAGTCCCAGCTAATAATCCAATCTCAGTGTTTGTCCACATTGTATGTTGCACCCCTGAATCAGGCTGTCATCGAGAGCAGGGTCGGCAAACTTTATCGATAGAAGGCCAGATACTAAATGTTTTAGGTTTTGTGGGCCATATGTTCTCTGTTGCAGCTACTCAGCTCTGTCATTGTAGCACAAAAGCAGCCTTAGACAATAGTAAATGAATGGGTGTGGCTGTAGTCCAGTGACACTTTATTTATAAAAACAGGCAGGAGGCGGATGGTCTGTGATCCTGGGGCCATAGTTTGCAATCCCTGATTTAAAGGACCTGAGTGGAACCCACAGTGTTAACTGAAATAGAGACCTTGTCCTTTGGAAGTCAGAAGGCTCATCCCCTTTGGCCAGCTTTGGGGTGTTCTGAAAACCAGCCTCCAAAGAGAATTCGTGGAGAAGGTCTGGCTGTTTGGGGTACTTCCGTGGCAAACCATTACTCGAACATCCCAAGCCCACATTTGAGCTCCTTCAAGATGGTGTGTTTATTCTGTTTGTCAAATATGAACAAATGTGCACAATAAAAGAAAGGTAAACTCAGACTGTAAAAACAGTCTGCTACCGTGATGGGATTGTGGTTTCTGTTTTTTAAAGATTTCTTATATTTGATGGAAAAGAAGAAAGATGCTAGAACAAGGAGACTAGCTGCATGTAAAAAGTAACCTTACTGAATCGGAAAGATGCGTATTCTTTCACACTGTAGCAAGAAGTCAACTCCTGCTGAGACAGCGCCCCACCTCTGGGTGCTGGGAGATGCTCTGTGATGCCTGTGGCTGTAGCCCTGCTGCCTCTGCCTCAGTGCCTATGGAAATGCGTGATCTGGAGCCTTTTCCCTAAATGATAAGCAACCGTTTGTTTCTCTTAGAGTACAAATATAAAGAAAATAATCTGGGGAGTCAGTAAATCTTGATAGAAACCAATGTATAAAGGAAGTTTATATATTGATTTCTTGAGGAGCAGAGGAGCCGTTTTTCATTTAGACAAATGTTCTGAAGAAGGAATCGACTTGGAAGACGTTGTTCTTGTTTCTGCTGGAGATGATCGGAGTATAGATTTGCTCTGCTTTCAAATAGAGTCACGAGAGATTAATAATCTTCTCAGAGCTCGCCTGCTGCCCATTCAGATGAAATATATGTTTTATAGCATTGTTTCAGATAATATGAAAACGGACTGTGAACTAAAGTCATTTTTAAAGTACTGTCTGTGATAAACAATAGCAGGAGAAAAAGAATCCAGGCAATTCCCTGTTATCCATGGCATCATTCCCTTAGGTTCTTACCAATGTGATCAGGAATAAGGAGGGAAGTCCTTTGTTTACCCTATTTATTTATTCATTCATTCAATAATACTTATTGATTACCTACTATGTGCCAGGCAGTGGTGAGTAAATAAGGCAGAAATGTTCCTGCAGACACAGATTTGACTTTTTTGTTGGGGAGAAGAAAGGACAAACAATAAACAAATAAGCAGGATAGTTTTCGATGGCTGCGGATGTTGGTGGTGACTGAGTGGTCCAGAGGGGTTTTTTGGAGGTAATGATGATAAGGAGGAGTCCTCTGTGGATTATCCTGGGGGATAAGCAATCCAGGCATCAGGAACCATGAGAGCAAAGGCTCCAGGGCAGAGATGGGTGTGCGGGTTTAAGAGCAGAAGGATTCAAGTGTGGCTGGACTCCAGTGGGGGTGGGCAAGGCAGGAAGTGAGGTGAGAGAGAGAGATGGGGAGTTTGGAGGGGTCATAAGAGGGGAACAGCAGGATAAGCAGCTGCCGTGTAAAGGATAAAATCTTCAGCCTTTGCCTGGGAAAGTTGCTTAGACCAAACACAGCGCTTAATTTTTAGTCACCAGGTCCAGCACTGGTGGAACTGAAATTCTATTACGGACAGAGAAAGGAGCAGAGAGCTGAGGCCACCTCTCTTCATGGAGAGGTGCGGTGCTGACGAGAGCCCATTAACTGGGAAGGAGGCAGGCTCAGGGGCCAGGTGCCCCAAAAACACAGACCGAAGAAGAGACCGGCCAGGCAGGCCTATATTCCATGAGGATCCGGCACTTTCTAGCTGTGGCGATTTTGAGCAAGTTAACTTAAATTCCCTGAACCTTAGGTTCCTTGTTTATAAAATGAGAGTTGTGACGCTCCCCACAGGGTTGTTGTGTGGCTTGGCCATGATGTGTGCCAAGAACAGAGCCTGGCTGGGTAGCAGATGCAATCAAATGGGAGCCACTATTGCTATTTTGTTATTAGCAATCATTCTTCTTAGTGTCGGGGTATTTGTGAAGTATTTTACAGAGTATCAGGAATACTTGTATCTAGGTATAAATTTCCAAAATTCAAATGAAGGCTGGGTGTCTTGGTTTTTTGTGTTATCTGTGTTAGTACTCCTTCCATCTGCACAAATAAAGGGGGATTGGCTGTACAGTGATAGCCCTAAATCCTCTTGAAAATTTAGAAACAGAAGAATGTGCCTTACCAACAAGAGGCCCTCCCTGTGGCTGGGTGCATGGACTTGAAGAGAATTCACCCACAGCCTCACCGTGGTTTTCATGAGGAGTCTTGTGTGTCCCTTGCCAGTGGTGTGTGCCCTCGCGGCACTTCTTGCATGGAAACCGTTTTCCCAGTACGGAGAGCTGTCATCCTCCCTCTGGATCAAAGTCTTTAAACGTTCGCATGTTCCTTATACCTTGTCAGATAGGACCCTTCTGGGTATCAAGTATTTTTTGTTCGTAGTTTACTGTCCCTTCTTTCAGAAAAGAAGCCAGCCCATGGTTTCACAGTTCAGGCATAATTTACGTAATTTTATCCTTTTATTATGCCCTAAACTTTGTACCCTGAAACCGTAACACGGGCATGAGTCCTCTCTCACTTGAGAACTAAATATAAGTTGTGCGCGTGTTCTCTTTTTGCTCGTGTATTCAGAGAAGCAAGTTTTTTTTTTTTTAAACTGTAATACAGCACAGATGAAAGCCGATACTCGTTAATTCTTGCTCTTTTCAAAGATGGACTTTTAAAACAATGCTCATTTCCTGGTCGCTTTCAAATATCCTTTTTTCCCTCATTAGTAAGCTGACTAGTAACTATTGTGTCTTCTCTCCAGTGGCATGAGAAAGTCTTTTGTTTAGAAAAATGTGCCTTGAATTTCAATAACCTTAAACCACTTTAGATCGTCAGCTTCACACTTTCTCCTGTTGGAACTCTCACTCCTTTATCTCACGAGTGAACAGGTTGCAGGTTGCTTGGTGCTTGGGAGTGGGAGCAGGGAGGTAGGAAGGGAACCAGCTTAGCAAAGTATGGGACACTTATCTGAGAGAGCTGTTTCTGTCGCTGTTTGGTCCTGGGAAGGACAGACCCTTTCCCTGAGCTGAATTTTCTGAAACTCAGCAGATACCAGATGGTAAATTTGCATAAAATCAGAATTCAGTGCGGTTCAGAGGTCTTTCTTTCTTTCTTTCTTTTTTAAATATTGGCACCTGAGCTAACATCTGTTGCTAATCTTCTTTTTTTTTCCCCTTCTTCTTCCCAAAGCCCCCCAGTACGTAGTTGTATATTCTAGTTGTAGGTCCTTCTGATTGTGCTATGTGGGACACCGCCTCTGCATGGCTTGATGAGCGGTGCCATGCCCGCACCCAGGATCTGAACTGGTGAAACCCTGGGCCGCTGAAGGGGAGCGTGTGAACTTAACCACTTGGCCACAGGCCCGGCCCTGGTTCAGAAGACTTTCACCCACAGGGTGTGGATTCTGAAGGGGTCTGTGAAGGAGTTTCAGGGACTATTGAACATTCTCCCCTACCCTCCTAAGATTGTGTATAAAATTGTGGGTCTGTGCACCTATTTTTCTGGAGTGTTTTTATCAGATTCCAAAAGGTTCCATGATCCAAAACAGGTTAGGAACCTTCCTCTTGGTAGACCTCCCCCTTACCCTCCGTGGTTACCACACTGCCTAGCACGTGCCTCAAGTGCACACCGTGATGTCGTACTGCGAGCATCTGACGTGGATTAATGCGTATAATCCTCACAGCACTCTTAGGAGGTGGCTACCACTCGTATTCCCAATTTACAGTTGAGGAAGCTGAAGACCAGGAGGCGAAAGGCCTTGACCAAGGGCAACGCCTAAAAGGTGTCAGGGACAAAACAAAAAAACTTGAAGCTGGGGGAAAAATAAACTGTCAGGTTCAGGAGTGTGTGAGAATTTTCATGCCATAAAGTTTTATGGTTTTTACTTCATTGTTATGTGGATAATGCTGGGCTGGGCTGGTGCTCAAAAGGCTCAAAAGACCGCGAAGAAAGACAAGCATCAAAAAGTAGCACCACACAGAGAGTTCTGCAAAGATCGAGCGAGTCGCACGCTGGCAAGTCTTGGCTCTACGTGCTCGGTTTGTGAAAAGTGGAAGCTCGTGCGTGGCATGAGAAGTAGGTGGCCGTGCCGGCGAGTTGGAGATGTGTCCTCTTCCCAAAAGCTGGAATAAACACTGTCATTCTGGTGTGCTATTTATTTTGAGGAATTTCCTATTCATTTGGGTGCCCGGTAACACATGCCAAGTAGTTCTGTTATTTCAGGCTTATTTTAATGAAAACATTGCCAATTACTCCCACGTTCCCTTTCCCAAGCAGCAGCCGCCGAGAGCATGCTCATTGAGCAAGCTTGGGTGTGCAGCTGGTGCAGAATTAATCCTGTGGTTTAATTCTTCCACTGGCATCTTGTGCAGCGAGAAGGGAGTCAGCTTGTGCCTGACTCTCAATTTAGCCTCTCCGCTCTCAGAGTGCTGTGTCTCGTGCGAAGCCCAGCTTTGGGCTGATGTTTTTTTCCCCGGCAAATTTATAAGGTGTCACGTTGGTGGAGGAGCAGCCCCTGTGAGTCTGCTGCAGTTTTTGAATGACATTTCAAAGATCACTCTGAAGTCCCTCTTTATGTCTGGTTTTCACTTTGACATCTAAATCAAGCAGCATCTATTAACCCCCAAAGAATGAACCTTGTTAAAAGCTTGCAGTGTCATTCCTCTGAGTTCTGCCTTCAGGGAAGACACAGCAGCTACATATTGACGTTATTTCCTTAAGTGAATCACTAGTAATGGGTCTGATTTAAAATATCCAAGGCTCCAATGAGAATTATACACAAAAGAAACAGATTGTATCCTCAGGTCTCTAGATCTAAGGTTATTGGGCAAAGTTTTTGCCACACAGTAGGCATATGCTTTTTATTAAGAATAAAAAATGTAAAGCATTTGGTATAAATCAAAAGTTAGTCAAGGAAATGCTACCTGCTTATTCTTGTTTGTAGTAAGAGTGACAGCACTTAACAAATCCTTTTCTGATAAAAATCTGAGCACCTGGCGATTCCTAGAGCATCTAATCTGGGATAACAGACCCGAGACTCAGAGAGGTTACGTGACTTGCCTAATGTTTACTCAGACTCGGACTAGAACCCAGGTCTTTGGAGCCTTTGCTGATGGTCTGAATTGCCTCCAAATACTGACTTTGAGGGTAGGGCCAAGGCAGTGCAGAGGGGCGTTAGTGGGAGGTGACTTGTCCTCCTCTTGGGGTTATTGGTGCCCAGCACATCTGAGGAGAGTGCCACAAACACTTCTTCAGGTGAGCTCCCTTCCATGGGAGACATTTCTCTTCTTTTGTTTTGGAGAAAGATTAGCCTTGAGCTAATGTCTGCTGCCAATCCTCTTTTTTTTTTTTTTTGTCTTGTGCTGAGGAAGATTGGTCCTGAGCTAACATCCTTGCCCGTCTTCCTCCACTTTATATTTGGGACGCCTGCCACAGCATGGCTTGCCAAGCAGTGCTAGGTCCACAACCGGCATCCGAACTTGTCAACCCTGGGCCGCCAAAGCCCAGCGAACCCTTGGCTGCCAATGTGCGAACTTAACTGCTGTGCCCCTGGGCCGGCCCCAAGACATTTCATCTCAAATGCTGCCCAGCAGGACCCCACTGAGATGTGAAACTGTCAGATGATTCAGTGATTATAACTACAGTGATGTGGTTTATTGCACCTTGTTGCATGCCAGGTGCACTTTACATACACCATCCCATTTAAGGTAATTCTCATGATCACCCTGAGCCAGGTGTCCTCATCCCGTTTTCACTGGCGAGGAAGCAGGTTCCAAGGGCTCACGTCTAACATGGTGTGCCCGGCACATAGAGGGACCTGGGGAAAAGAGAAGGTAAGTAATGGACCCAAAGGAACATGGCTTCCAGCAGGATTTGAACACACTTGTCTACTTACTCAGCCTAAAGGGCCTCTCTTGGGAATTTTCAGCCGCCTTCTGCCCCTACAAAAGTTCACAGGCCAAGGAAAGGGAGGGAGGTCCCCTTCTTCATCTAAAACCCCAGGTTCTTTGCCGATCCCTTGCCCCTATCATGAACACCTGTGCATAGCAACGTCTGGGTCATTTGGGAGACAACCCATGAGATGGTTCTGCAGAACTGTGAAGAAGTGTGGGGTACCCGTCATAGGTGCATTCTAAGAAGACTCGAATTAGAGAGTCCTGCAGACCTGTGATCAAACCCTGACTTCATCATGTCCTGGCTGTGTGACCTTCGTCAAGTTCCTTAACCTTTCTGAACTTGTTTCCTTTTGTATCAGTGAGAATAGTAATATTTCCCTTGTCAGGTTGCTGTTAGGGCAACACAGAGCCAGAGCTCAGTAAAGGGAAGTTGTTGGGAGTGTGGCTGTAGTGGTGATATAGATTACACGGCTGTTCCCGGGGCCCTGGGCATGCTTCTCACAATGGTTTGCTTCAAAGATTGAGGTAGATAGTTACATATTTTATTACAAAAGTCACATGTGCTTATTGTATAATATTCAAGCAGATATGTTAAATAAAATCCTCCATAACCCCCCCTCCAGAAAACACTTGACAATTTGGATGTTGTGTTGTTCCCGATTTTTCGCTACGCGTATATTAAAATACGCACGCAGGCTTTGCTGCTTTTTGTATGAGAGCATGTGTCTTGCGATGTGGATGGTTTGCTTGTTTGCTTTCCCCACCTGATGATGCGTACCAGTCATTGTTCCAGATCAGGATGCTCAGCTTTGCCTTTCCACCTAATGACCGTGCTGCACTGTCTGGCGTGCTTGCTGTTTCACACCATGATTTTAGCTCTCATCTCTGCAGGGTCCTGTCGGCCATCCATGACCCTGGCCTAGGGCGCCTGGAAGAGCAGTTTTCTATGAAAGTTGCATTTCTTCCTTTCCTCCTCGTTATCCGGTGCTCCCACCTCTTCAGTCCACTTGCTTTATGTATAATACATGCATGAGACCGACTGGGGGGCTCTGTCCTCCGGCCCTTGCAAATTGGCTCTGACAAGACCAGGAAGGAATGGTGAGCACTCTGGGTCAGGAGGTTAAGTGACATCATTAGGGTCACGCTGGTGGCTCAAGGCAGCTCTGGGGATGGAACTCAGCATTCAGCCAAAAACCCCAGCTTGCTCTCAGCTGCCCTCTACCTTCCACCCCTCTCTTCCCTGGCGCATCTCTGTTTCCTCCCCCGGGAGCTTTCAATTACTGCCCCCCACACACACACACCCGTCACACCTCTGCCCTTGACCTTCTGCTCCGTCTCCGCTCCCTTCTGCTCTTTGCCCTCTCGTGATGTATTTCAGCGAAAGCACCGAGACTATAATGTTGTAGCTCTGTTAATAGACCGTCAAAGGTGTTAGTAAAGCAGGTAAGGCTGTTTCCATGTCATTGTTTTCGTTTATATTTTACTGGGAGCAGGTGGAGCTGGAAAATGAAGATAAGTGCCCTGCCAGTGTTTACTGCAAACAGTGTCCTGTATCTGACTGTGATATTTTAAGCTTGATTACCTACCCTGGTTGATATGTTGCCTCTAAACTCACTGGCATCTCTTGGCTTCATCATAACATGGCTCAAAATACACACTTCTGTGTGAGAGGGTTCAGCTAAAATAAGCACCGAGAGGCTATTGATAGCAGCAAAGGTGGGAAATAAGATGGGACGTCGGTGCTCAGAGCTGCCGCTAACGGGACTGTTTAATCTACTGGATGCCGTGTGAATGCTAACGTCTTGTTTCTGCTCTGTTCCCTCATGCCTTCCCGGATTCAGAGAGAGGTAACCAAGCGATTTTCACTTCTCCCTCTTTGTGATGTCTCAAGTGTCTGGCAGAGCTCACTTGCTTTCTTCATGCCATATTGCCATCGTCACAGCCGTCATTGTCTGTGAAAGGCAGAACTTTTTTGTTTTGTGTAACCTTTTATCATCATCGTTCTTATGTGTCCTACATTTCAAACAGAGCATGGAGCTGCAACAGGGTCCCTCATCCTCTGTTGCGTGTGACCCTGTTTGGGACGAAGGTGATGGGCAGAGTGATGAAGTGTAACGGGAAATTGGTCACTCGCGCTGATGGCTGAGAGAAGTCTTATCAGTGTGCTAGGGAGCACACGTGATGGAAGTATTCAGGTTATGTGCCATGATGTGTAAGGAGGCTTGTCATGCTTCTTGAAGAATTAATTGTAGGACTGGCTTACCTTACGTATTCTCGGGAGTTTCATTGGTAAGGTTTGGCCCTCGGCTAATAGCCAGAGGACTGACTCAATTTCAGTCTCGATTACTAGCCAAAATATATGCAATTCTTCTCCTCCCTTCCCACATCGAGAGGAACGGAACTATGGAAAGGACATCACTCCGGCATGAGAGGTATTGATACCTCGGGTGTGTGTGTCCGCGCTCTGAATGTCAGCATGCCCATTTGGCTGATTGGGGGCTTTGAGCTCCACTATTCCATAGCTCTGTCACTTAATAAAAGCTTCATTTTGGATGGAAGAAGAAAGTTTTGAAATTTTTCTCCTTTAAAGAATGGTCGTGGTTACTGCTTGGCAAAGTGAAGAGAAACACAGGCAGTCGCCTCTTTGTGTTAGAGTCGATCTCAGGTGAACCCCTGCCTGGTGGGGTCCCAGCTGTCTCCAGCTGAGCACCGTTTTCCTCCGTTAGGATGAGCTGCTGTCATTGCTCAGTGGGGAGGAGGGGAAGGGGCACAGCATGGGGGTAAGGCTTCTAGGATCGGTCTTCCAGAGGGTATGATTAGGAGACTTTGCTAACGTGACTGACTTTTTTACTTATCTTTGAGGAGGCCCTGGCCTCTGGAGGTGGTGGAAGGTTCTGGAGGATGAGGGCTACGCGTTTGGATGTGAGCTCCCCTATCTAAAGCAACGACAAGTCCTATCTGTGCCGACGATGAGGATATTTTCAGATATTTGCTGGTTCCTACCCTTTGTGTTTATTCAGGTCTCCTCACCAGGAAACAGTTGCTCTGAATATTAACAGCTGGATTCTATTCTAGAGAGGGCTACAAATTCTGGTCCACCCAAGCCACCTGGATTATTTGTAGGTGGTGGAATTTCAAATCTGCTTTCTACACAGTCTGTGCGTTTGGTGAAGGATTCCTTGTGGAGATGTGTGTTTGCCCAGACGATGACTTATTGGGATGCCATCTGCAGGGGGCATCGCAGTAATTTAGCATCTTCAAACTTAGCATCTTCTTAAGCTTGCAAAGGAGGAGAAAGAAAGTTGAGTTTACCGACCTAGAGCCTGAGCTTTGTGAAGTTGGTGACACTCACATATGGTACATGTGCTCCTGGGTAAAATTAAAACAGCAAAGTCATGTGTGTACCTTTCTGGATTGGCCATCTAAGAAGTCGACATTTCTCATCCCCTTTCTCCATCTTGCCTCCTCCCACCCCCAAAACAAGATTTTCAAAGTACAATCAGAAAATAAGAGCAGGTAGGCAAAGAAGAGCCGACAGTCTTGAAAACAGAACTCCTTCTCCCTCCAGGCCCTGTGCAGGTGAAGCAAAGAGAAGAGACAGCCCCTTGGCATAAAGGGCTGGAGACGGAATGTCTGTATCAAATCTCTGTGCTGCCCCCTTGTCCTTATTTGGAGAGGGGACCTGCCCTCTGCAGTAGTGACAACTCTGGTGGCTTGTAGCTTCTACAGAAAGATAAGCTGGGAGGAAAGTGTCTTTAGGTTCATTTTAGCGAGTCTAAATATAATTCATATGAGTGCAAGTAGTTATTAAGACATTCCTCATGGATAAGGAGAGTATTTCAAAGTGGGCTTTTTCTTTGACTTCTTTTTCCTCATTTATAATAGTAACTACTGTTAATCGAATGCCTATCATGTGCCAGCCTTGACAAATGCCCAGCATCAAACATAATATGTGCTTGACCTGAGCAAACACAAATTATGTGAAAGACATTATCAAACTGTGGAGACTTGCTAAGGAATGCTAACCAAGGCGAGTTGTTGAGAAACTGAATGGAAGGGAGTCTAATAGAAAAGAGGGAGAGGGTTATTGCCGGATGAGTCCGGGCTATCATGTAGTTGACAAGGTCAACTCGTTCTGGGCTGCTCCAGGAACCAAAGCTTGATCCCACAAACAAAAGTTGCACAGAGGCAAGCTTCTGTTCATTATTTAGCAAAAAATATAGTTCGGTTCACCTGGAGCGTTCCAGTAGCGGAATGGGCTGATTCATTAAGTAAATGAGATTTCGTACACTGAAATATTCTAGGAACCACCTCTCCGGGCTGTAGACGGGACTTTGAAATGTTAGCCTTGGTAACCACGGAGAGGTCTGTAGATGCCTCTTAAAATCCTTTTGAGGAGAGGTAAACACAGGAGCAAATTCCACTTACGTGGGAGAGTTGCAGGGGAGAGACTGAGGAAAAGGGTGAGCCGTTCTGTCTTGGCTGTTTTTTAATAGAACCTATTTGAATAAAGAAGTGTTCATTCATTCCATAAAGATGGATTAAGCCCTTACAGGGTGATTAAAATGCTGTTCAACTGAGAACAAGAAAAGCAATCTTTTGTCCTTTTTCTTTGCCATTAAGAAATTTGAGGCTGTCGTGTAAGATGTCTTAGCACTGACATTTTTCCCTGGCAGAGCGCGAATCTGGTCCTCTAGGGGAATAATTACTGGGGAGAACAGCAAAAGGAGGGGAACAAAACGAGTTGGAAACACAGGGGCTCAGTAAACGCGTGGTGAAAGGGAGTTGATTTCTGGAACTCAATTCTGTTACAGTTTAAGGAGGCAATACTAGAGGTTTCAGCCATAGACCTTCCATTTCCTGGTTTATAAAAGAAACCGTGATTCCCATGACTGCGAAAAATAAATGGGGTGAAACTCTGTGTGGGAGCAGGGGACCAGACTGGCACTTCTTTTAGCCAATGGCTCCTGATCCAGGATTGTACATGGAGTGAGCTGGAGCAGAGGACAAAAATGGTTCTTGCTGCTGAGAATGCCTCAGACAGACAGGCATCTAGAAGAATTTGTTGGAAAAGAGCTGTATTCTGACTGGACCATGGAGATATTTGGGCCAGTCCTGTGGTTTCATGGAAGACTAACACTGAGGCCCTGGAGGTGCATGGCCACTGGGGTGCCTGGTGAATGGGGGGTAGAGGAGAAGCCCATCTGAGCTCACCTCAGCTCTCTGAGATGGGACACTCAGGGCTGTGAAAGCCAGGTAGCTGCAGCCCAAGCGCCACTGGTGGCTCTGAGGAGAGAACTGGGGTGTCTGGAGAGCCACTGAGGGCCCCGCAGGTGAAGGCTCCTAAGATGCCCCTGCAGCGGGCTGACCCGCACCCTCAGGCAGCGTCAGAGCTGCCGCGGGCCCCGCCTGGCTGTGTGACACCCGAAGGCACCCCATGCTCTTTCCTCCCAAATTCACATGAGTGGCGCTAGGCTGACCGGGACAGTTTGTTTGCACAGTCTGTCAGGAACGCTCTAGCTGTGGAGGTTTCTTTATCATAAAGCAATTTCTTTTCCCTCTCAGAATACAGGAAAACCTCTAGAAAATATTAAATTGCTCTTACCTGTGAGCATAAGGTCTTTTAGGATCATAACACTGGTTGGAAAAGAATGTCTATCTGAAAGTCTTGGTCACTGTTGAAGCTGGAATGATGGGATATGGGAGTTCATTGACTATCCTCTCTACTTTTGTGTATGTTTGAAAAATTCTAGAATGAGAAGTTTAAGAAAAAAGAAAAAGGCATACTCTTTTAACTCCTCAGTCTCCTGAAGCTGCACCTGAAACTCCGTTCTCTAGGGAAAGAGCCCAGGAGGCCAAAGTCATCACAGAACCTCCCTGTCACTAAGACCTAATGGCCGGTCTTCTGCTGCTCAGCCTCTGCGGCTCTGGAGACGTCTCCTGAAACACCCGTTCTTTGATGTCTTTGGAGCCAGCCTGTCCTGGGATCCCCCTTCCCCAACATTTTCTCCACCCTTTCATTGGGTCCTCAGCCACCACTAGGCCTTTAAGTGCCTTTCTTCCTCAGAGTCCAGGCCGTGTTTTGTCTTTTCCCATTCTCCACATTCTGCTGCCCTGACCTCAGCTGTCTCCAGCCCAGACACAGGCCTGAGTTCACAGACTGCGTGTCCACCTGCTGGGTGCGCCCAGCCACTTGGTGCCCCTCCAGTACCTGACCTTTATGTCCAACCTGACGCTCATCGGCTTCCTTCACCAAATCCCTCCCCTCTCCTTGCCCCAGTAGTGAGCATACTTAGTTGTCCTAGCAGGGACCCCAGGGTTATTCTTGATTCTCTCCCTCATCTGCCACACCTGTCAGTTCTGCCACATACCTTCCAGTACCTCTTTTCCATCTGTCGCCTCCAGCCTGCTCTCCTTAGCCTGCACCTTGTTCATCCTCTCCCACCTGCACCATAGCAGCAGCCCCCAGTGGTCTGCTCTCATGACCCACTTTGTTCCACCAGAAGGAACTTTTTACAAAACATATTAGGTGGGGTCACATGCCATATGGCAAGGCTTGGCTGGCTCAGGGTAAGGGCTGACTCCTGGGAGGGCACAAAGTGCTCTGCAAGCTGACTCCGGACTGCTAACAAGCTCCCTGCAGCTGAGCCCTGGCCCCTCACCACAGAACCAAGGGCATACGCACAGGACTGGTCCTTCCAAACACTCTGTGGGCTTTCTTACTTCCGTGCCTTTGCTTATGCTCATTCGAAGGTTCTTTGAACCATCCACTGCCCTTGTTACCCTGGTGAGACGCAGCTCAAATCTCACTGAACATCTGTATCATTTAGACATTGGGCTTCCTAGGCTAGAACCTTGTCTGTGTGTTCATCTCTGATGCCTGGTACATAATAGTGGCTCAGAAGGTATTTGTGGAAGTGGATTGAACATTTTTTTTAATATAAGTTCTTAATATCATAGCGTAATTTAGTTAGACTATAAAACCAGCTGGCAGCTGTATTGGTTTCCTGTGGCTGGTGTAACAAATTATCACAAGCGTAGTGGCTTTATTCTCTTACAGTTCTGGAGGTCAGAATCTAGAATGGGTCTTACAAGGCTAAAATCATGGTGTCAGCAGGGCTGTGTTCCTTCTCAGGACTCTAGGAGAAAATTGCTCCCTTGCCTTTCCAGCCTTTAGATGCTGCCTGCCTTCCTGGGCTCATGGCCCCTACTCCTGTTCCTTCAGTCACGGGGAAAGTGCCTTCTTTCTCTCGTAATTGTGTTGGGCTCACCCACGTGATCCAGGATAATGGCCCCATCTCAAGATCCTTACAGTAATCACATCGACAAAGTCTCTTTGCCACGTAAAGCAACATAGTCACAGGTTCTGGGAGACTGGACGTGAACATCTTGGGAGGGTCATTATTCTGTCTACCACTGCAGCCTTTTGCAGAAGGCAGGTGCTGAAAATCAAGCTTTTAAAACAACCAGTTAAAAGATGTTTGGATTTCATTCTGAATAATAATGAGATTCGATCAGCCATGGATCACACTGCACACAAAGGAAGTTGCTCGACTTGTCTGTGCGCCAGGTCTGAAAGAGGCCTCACTGCCTCTTGCACACCCCCGCGTTTGGGGCTTTCAGCTATTTTAGGGTGACTCGGGATGTGTTTCATGGGAATAAAATAGGAGAGTCGTGCAAATCTCTTGACCTCCACAGTGAAGAGAAGAAACTTGTTTTTTCCCGGGAAGGAGAGGGAACCCCCAGAGGGTGAGTCACCAGACTCATTCACTGTCAGGGACTGACAGAGTCCTGCCTCTCTGATCTGTTAGCCTGGTACGTGGGAGAGAAAAGGAAAAGATGAGGCCATAAAAAAAATTGTCAGAATCTCCCAAACAAAGCCTGCAGCTGCTGAGCTTCTCCTTTGTGAAGATGTGGGTTCCAGATGGTTGCCTGAAGCATTAATCACTCTCTCCTGAGCCAGAAGAAAATGAAGATTAATAACAGTAACTTTTAAAAAATGACTCCTAAGGGGTTACGTATGAAAGAACAGAGGAGGGCACAGAGCTGAATCGGATCGGAATGATCCATTGCTTATTGATCAGGGCCTGTTTCATCCCTACTGATGGTGACCTTGGAATTGCTACACCTGTAGGCCAGCCAGTTGTCATGACGAATGTGATGAAGCTTACATCATAGCTTACATCTGGAAGCTTAGATCACAGAATATCAGAGCCAGAAAGGGACCTTGAAAATCATATTTTTCAACCCTTCACTTAGAGTTGAGGTTAGACTCTGTGCCCAAGTTTGTCAAGCTCAGTGGAAGCAGGAACGGGGCTAGAGTTTGGGCCGCTCCCATCCCAATTCCTCACCCTCTGGCTGTTCCTTACTATCTCTGAGAGAGGACCAACACAGCTGAGACCTGTGCAGTAATTACAGAAGAGAGTATAACAAGCTCTTATCCTTTGTGATACAGAATTTAAATACTCTTAAGCATTTAGACACAAGCAAGGTCCTGGGGGCCGGAGGGCCAGGCAGGATTTTGAGCCAGACCATACAGAGTTGATGGGGTAGTGCACTCCAAACGGGGCAGGGAGGCCAGAGGTCACCAAGCGAGGGGAGATACCACGAGTGGACATGGAGACCCACCTTTCTGGAGCAGAGGGGAGAGCTCCTTAGTTGGTGTAAGGAGGCTGGAAGAGTTGGTGGGACAAATTTTGGAGCTCCTGAGATCCAGACAAAAGTTTTTGGACTTTCTATGGGTGACGATAGAGCTTTGAAGAGATTCGGCCTCAGAAAAATGGTGACTGAACGTGGAATTTTGAAAGAAAAGAGTGTGTGGGTGAGACTGTGTGTGTTATTTTAGGATCCATCTAGGGAAGAAGAGTAGCCAGAGCGAGGGGGGCAAGTACAGGGCTTCCCTGGAGCCTGGTCTCCAAAAGTGATGCCTTCTCTTTGTTCCTTTTTTAAGTAATATGTTGCCTTGATGGTGGTTGACATTAGGATGGAAAGGCCTCAGGTACACTGCATGGAAGAAGACGGTGCTCACTTCTCAAAGTCTGGCCCAGCTCCTGACCCAGACCCACCTCTCAAACCACTGTCATGGGACCTGTTCACGCCTCTGAACAGGGGCCAACTTTCCCCACAGGAAATCGGGACATGTGTGCCGCAGGCCCTGTGCTTAAGGGAGGAAGGAACACTCTACCTATTATGGGCAGGCCTGGGCTGGGTATTGGGGATGAATAAGGCACAAATCATCTTCACTGAGTTTTAAGGAGTTGTGGGGAAGGCAAACTCGTAAACAGACACTTACAGGATTCAGTGGTAAGTGCTGTGTACTTACCAGTATACAAGGAGCCACGGCAGCACCAGGAAGGGTGCTTACCCAGCTTCAGCTGAGTCCCACGCTCATGGCAAGGGCGTGGAGAGAACATGAGCAGAGGCAGGGGGGCAGGAATCTGCTTAGGATGCCTGAGGGTTGGTAGCACTGGCGAGGAAGGGGGGAGTAGGTTCAGGACATTTTCAGGAGGTAAAATAGGCTGACCGTGGGGGTTGGGTATGCAGGGTGAGGGGGTGTCAGGGAGGCCTCCTGGTTCTAGCGTGGAGGACACCAGAGACAGAACACGAGGAAGAAGGAAAAGGTTGGGGAGAGCAGATGTCGAGATCAGATGCAGGCAGGCTGAGGTGAAAGTGCCTATGGGACAGCCAGGTAAAGATGCCCATCACTGGGAGCCCTGCTGCAGAATGCCTGGGGCGTGGCAAGGCGAGGGGGGCCAGGCTTTTCCGGCTGGGCCTTCATGATGGCCAGTTGCCTCCAATGTGTAGATCCCTCTGCCTTCCCAAGGAAGCCACGGATATCTTGGAGAAAGTATCTACCACAGTCTGTGAAAAGACTGCCAGTTCTTACATTAGGAGAAATAAATAAAAATAAACTCATCTGTGGTTATGTCTACAGAGAGTATCCTGGCTTAGCAACATATGCAGAGAAATCATTGTGATCCATTACCTGATGGGTAGATCTGGGTACTTATTTTTCATAGGCATTTTGATCTTTCAACCACTGTCCTCCAATAACAACAGTGAGAAATTTAGTTGTATGGCATGGTTCTTTTGAAGCCAGGTAATGTCACAGTCAATATCCTTTTCATCAGTGAAACAGATGGTAAACCCAGCACCAGCTGCATGCTCATCGTGGTGGCTGAGCTGACAATATATTGTGTGATGGTGCTGCCGTCGCCCTGAGCTCGGAGTGTGAGAGCCGTTTAACAGAATCAAATGCCTTTGACGGGAGTTCAGCCTGTGGTGTCTCTTTGTGTTCCGGCCTGCCCTGTGATTGCCCGTCATCTTTGTCAAGCAGCTGTGGGTCTGATCCATCCTCTGTGCACATGTTTACACATCAGAGCTTCTGCAACACCACTGTGTTTGTCGCAGTATCACTCATACAAATTCCTGTTCTTTCAAGCCTTTCTGTTTTATAATCATAATATTTATAATCATAATATTTATTGTTACTCTAGATAGCAAGTTCCTATAAAATTCGTTTTTCATGAAGGGTTGTTAGAGATTCCAAGAGTTCAACACACCAGGTTTGGGGAACGCTAGTCATTTTACTCAGAAATGAATTCCTATTATCCATAAAGTTGTTCCTCTGGTTTAGGTAGCTGTTGAAATGTAAATTCTTTTGTGTGTGAGGAAGATTGGCCCTGAGCTAACATCTGTTGCCAATCTTCCTTTTTGCTTGAGGAAGATTGTCGCTGAGCTAACATATGTGCCAATCTTCCTCTACTTTATGTGGGATGATGCCACGGCATGGCTTGATGAGCGGCGCTAGGTCCGTGTCTGGGATCCAAACCTGTGAACCCTGGGCTGCCAAAGTGGAGCGCTCAAACTTAATCACTATGCCACCAGGCCGGCCCCTAAGTTTTTTTTAACCATTGCCTACTCTCAGTTAACATTCATCACTAGAATGTGTGTTGGTAAAGGTTCCTTACTGATATACTGATGAATTTTGTTTGCACAGAGATTTTGCTTATGTAGCAAGAGACAAAGATACAAGAATTTTGAAATGTCATGTATTTCGATGTGACACACCAGCAAAAGCCATCGCCACAAGTCTCCACGAAATCTGCTCCAAGGTAAGGGGGAGTCAGAGCACAGTGGTCCATCCCTCTCTTTTCTCACTGCTTGAGCAGGGAGGGGGTTTGAAAGGTCAGGAGAGGGGCCACGTGGACCTGCAAATTGAGCTTGGGGAGAAGCAGGTTGACTCTTTGTTCCATCCACCTCATTACAGTGCTCTTGCTGCCTGTCAGGCATTGCTCTAAATGTCACTCCGTCTACCAAATGACTGCAGCCTTAGTCCCTCCCACAGCCCGGGGGGTATAATAGGTAGACACAACAGTGGCAGGTGCAGGGCAGAGCTGTGTAAACCAAGCCCAGCCAGGAAACAGGGGAAAGGAGTTAGGGCAGATTTCCCAGGGACAGGGCCACCTGATCTGAGAGTGAACACAGAAGCGAGGGTGCTAACAAACCAGCTGGGTGTCTGTGGAAATGCAGGCAGCTGGGGGTTGCCATGAACGCACGCTGACTTCGTGAGGACACACGGCAGCTCGTGGAAACCCTGACCAGCCGTGAGGCAGGGCTGTGGTCACTGTCTCACACTGGTGAGGGTCCCGCTTCCTTAACCAGAGTCCGGGCATCGCCAGCCCAGCCTCCCACCTTCCCTCCAGCATATTCCTAACACAAACGTCCCCGCCCTCTGCCCAGCGCTTCCACTCACATCCATTGGTGGGGTCTTGTACCTTTCAGGAAAGCCTTCTATTATTGAGTGGTTCTGGCTGTTATAGAGTTCTTTCTTGTGTTAACCTGAACTTTTCCTCTCTGGAACCTCTGTGTATTTACTTGAGATCCGTGACCTGTAGCAACAGAGAAAGATTCCTTCAGTTTGTCTCTTTGCTGGGCAGCTCTTTGTTAGTTGAAGCTGTGCCCTGTGCCTGGCACAATTAGAGATGCTGGACAAGTATCCATCGTTGAGTCTTCCTGCTCCTGACTTCCTCTCTTCTCCAGAATCCCCACCCCCATCTCTTCAGCCACTTTTGGGTCACGTGGTTACCAAGCTCCTAACCAGCCTCTTCTGGGCATACTCTGGTTGGTTGCCCCTGAATGAACACAGTGTTCCAGAAATGAGCTGGCAGAGAACAGACCATGGACCACCCTGTCCTTTGACCTCAAGAATACAGTACTAGGGCCAGCCTGGTGGTGCAGTGGTTAAGTTCGCACATTCCACTTCGGTGGCCTGGGGTTCGCCAGTTTGGATCCTGGGTGTGGACCTATGCACCATTTGTCAAGCCATGCTGTGGCAGGCATCCCACATATAAAGTAGAGGAAGATGGGCACAGATGTTAGTTCAGGGCCAGTCTTGCTCAGCAAAAAAACAAAACAAAAAAAAAGGATTGGCATCAGATGTTAGCTCAGGGCTAATCTTCCTAAAGAAGAAAAAAAAGAAGAAGAATATAGTACTAGGATGATTGGTCTTCTTAGCAATCATATCACCCACTGGCTTATATTCAAATAGTGGTTGGCCACACCCTCAGGACGCTGTCACTGACTTCCTTCAGCCAGGCCTTTCCACTCCCCAAACCTACTTATTGAATCTAAATACAACACTTCACCATCACCTCTGTTGAACATCACCTTTCTGATTTTGGGCCGACAGCATGACCCAGCCACATTCTCACAATTCCTCCTGGGCTGGCAAGCTCCAGGCTGTGGCCACAGCCACCGCCGTGGCACAGCCTGATATCTGAGCCACAGGAACGAAGCAGATGCAAGCCACAGTTCCTGTGGGAACTGTCTCCAGTCCCAAAAGAAACAGCCCGCCAGTCTGCAACTCTGACCCATGTGACAGGGACATGCAGGATGGGTCTGGGGACCACCACGTTTATCCCAGCCAATAGTCACGCTTTGCATGGACAGGACCAGGCACAGCTGGACCTTTTGCAGCATTGCAGCACACTCCCCAGGTTTCCTTTTTTCAATCATTCATGCCACCAATATAATTGAGCACCATTTATGTGCCAGGCACTGTTCTGAGGAGACAGCAGAGACCAAAACAGAAAAAAGGCCTTGTCCTTGTGGAATTTGTATTCGAGTGTAAAGCCCTTGGAACCTGGCCTGGAACAGAACAAGTGCTCAAGAAATACTCCACTTTATGATTGTCAGCAGCCCTCCTGCCCACCGCCCCAGGCACAGGTCTGGAGATGGACGGAGCGGAGCTCTGGAGAGGAAATGACTTTTGTTCCAGTTGGAATGAAAAGCTTGGGCTGGAAATGAAGATCTGAGTTGCTTTTGGGGTCTTTGAAGGGTGGGCTTCATTCAGCCCTTGAACCCACAGCACTGTGTAAACAAGAGGGAAAGGGAAGACTCTTAGGTAGAGGAGACATTAATGTCCCTAACGGAAGAGAGACAGTTTGGAAGACAGCTGACAGATTTAAACAGCTTGAGAAAAACAATCACAAGGATAGCAGCTAATATGTCTGAGCGTTTACATGTGCTCCTCAGAACCAACATAACATTATTGTTATTGGGGACATAAATGTTATCAGTATCCCCATGGACAGTGGAGAAAATGAGACACAAGAGGTCAGGTGACTTGGTCACACAGCCAGTACATGGCAGAGGTGGGATTTGAACCCATGTACTGTGTCCCCAGATTACCTTAAAAGAGAACCTAAAAGTCAGCATCCGGAAGCAGTGGGGGGAGTCCATTGCTCTGTGTTCCACTGACCACAGTGGGCCAACAGGCCCACCCTTGACTAGGGATATTTGTTTGGGTTGTTTTAGTAGAGTTGGGAGCCTGGTGAATGGAAGAATGAACTCCAAACAATTAGGAGACTTACTCTGAGGGATAGTCATTCACCTGTTATCCCTAGAGAGACTGAGCACAATTCTCAATATACGTAGCTCAGAGACACGGCGGTGAGAAGGGAGGCAACAGACTAAAGCTGGGTTAACCTAGAAGTGAAATCTGCTTGGGCACGTACTGGCTGAGATGGCTGAAGACAGGGGGTCTCAACCACAAACCAAAGCTGTGCTTTCTCTTCTTCAGATTATGGCCGAACGGAAGAATGCCAAAGCCCTGGCCTGTGGTTCCTTACAGGAAAGAAACAATGTGAATCTCGACGTTCCCTTGCAAGGTAAGTCGGTGGCTACTGCTCCCTTCTTGGTGGTGCTGTCCATCCTAGTCAAGAAGCAAAGGGTCTCAGATGGTTCCGTGGTGTTTCTAATCTCCCTAAAAACAATGCTCGACTCAACAAACACGCACTGAGCATGCACCCGGTGTCCTCCCCATGGCGTAGAGTTGATTTTGTGTCAGTAGGATTAGTCAGGAAGGGCCAAGGTGAGTTTTGTTGTTGTCGGACAAGATTAAAGAACAGTATCTTTGGTGGGTTTATAGCTCACGTACAGCCTAGAGTAAAGACCAGCTGGTTTAAAAATATGTGGGTTGATATTGGGTGGGGCTCTGTTATTTTCCCAAATTGTGCCCTTTGTGATTAAATTTTCTCTGAGCATAAACCACATCTAACAAATAGGACATCAAAAGCTCTTACTTAGCACACATCAAAGGGACAGTAGCAGCTTTAACACAGATTCCAGTTCCTGCTTTTACATGTTTTCCTGCCTAGAAATGAAAGTTGGATGGGATTTGGATGGACAGAGCCCAGTGTCTCCATTCTTATAGAACAATTGCGCATTTGCCTTTAGAAACACAGGATAATATGGCACCAGGGGTGCGTT
This sequence comes from Equus caballus, assembly GCF_041296265.1. Classification (NCBI taxonomy): domain Eukaryota; kingdom Metazoa; phylum Chordata; class Mammalia; order Perissodactyla; family Equidae; genus Equus; species Equus caballus. The sequence continues at coordinate 92,720,989 of NC_091686.1, forward strand.
CCAGGTGACATAGTGATGGCTGCGTTTTATGTGTATGTTGGAACCACTGAGAAAGACGTGTTGCTTTTGTTCCCTGTAGTAGATTTTCCAACACCAAAGACTGAGCTGGTCCAGAAGTTCCACGTGCAGTACCTGGGCATGTTACCTGTAGACAAGCCGGTCGGTATGTGAAACACGTCTTTCCACTTTGCAGGTGTTGGGAATACCTCATAGGAGGTATTCACCCTCCCAAAAGGGTGGGGTCTACTGTGTCACTGCCTTTCCATGTGTGGACTCAGGCCCTTGCACTGTCACCAGCCAGAGCACAGGAATAGTCCTGATCAAAAGAGCATGAGATGATAGGAGAGGACAGGTTAAGCTGCTCTGACCTGTGATCCCCACATTATAGGGACCTTAACAAAGCAGACACATGTTTCTCATTTACCCAAGAGTCCAGAGATGCGCATTCCACGGCTGTAGCAGGACTCTGCCATTCTCAGATAGGGCCTCCTCCTCTGGGGCCAGGCACCTGCTTCAGTCCTCGTCAGCTGGCGGGCAGGGAGAAAGCGCTGGGGGAGCCCTCATGCCTTTCTTTCAAGGTGTGAGTCAGCAGCAGCACACACAGCAGTCAGCTCACATCCCAGGGGCAGAACTTAGTCACTTAGCCATCCCAAGCTGAGAGGAGGCTGGGAGATGTGGCCTTTCCCAGGTAGAAAAGGCTGTGGAGAAATCAGAGCCTTCATGTGCTGCTGAGGAGAATGTAAAATGGCTCAGCTGCTTTGGAACAGCCTGGCAGCTCCTCAAAAAGTTAAACGTAGAGTTACCATTGGATCCAGCCATTCTGCTCCTAGGCACATGCCCAGATGAAATGAAAACATCTGTCCACATGAAAATTTATCCACAAATGTTCACAGCAGCGTTATTTGTAACAGTCAAAAAGTGGAAACCTAAATGTCCATCGACTGATGAACAGATAAATAAAATGTGATAATGCCATACAATGGAATGCTATCTGGCAATAAAAAGGAAGGAAATACTGAAACATAGTACAACATGGATAAACCTTGAAAACATGCTAAATGAAAGAAGCCAGTCACAAAGGGCCACATACCGCATGATTCCATTTATATGAAATGTCCACAATAGGCAAATCTCTAGAGATGGAAATTAAATAAGTGATGGCCAGGGGCTGGGAGGAGATGAAGGGTAACTCCCAAAACGTACAGGGTTTCTTTTTGGAGTGATGAAAATGTCCTAAAATTGATTGTGGTGATGGTCGCACGACTCTGTGACTATACTAAAAATCATTGAATTATACACTTTAAATGAGTGACTTGTATGTTATGTGAATTATATCTCGATAAAGTTGTCCTACCTCACCTCCAACAAAACAGCTGTGGGAACACCCAGCAAAAGTGCCCCATTGACTAGCACATAGAGCTCATGTAAAGGTGCCACCCAAACTTGGCCTTAAGTAACCAAGTCAGATGAAGGAAGGTGGGGGTGTACTGGCAGATGCTGGCTTCCATTGGGTCCCCTTTCCCAAGGCCCTTTGCTTAGAAAATGTTGCATTTGCTTGAGTACTGTTGATGCACTCGGAGCTGGGGAATCTTTGGAGAGAGCAGGAGAAAGGAGTACGATGGTCCGATAGTCAGGACATCACACTACATCTCTGTATGTTCCTGTGGAAGGAGCTGGCATTTCTTTTAAGCAAACATGAGAAATTAAACGTCTTGTTTTCTGGGGTTTTAAAGATCAGTCTGGGTACAGCCCTTACGGGGTGATTTGGGCCCACATTTGAGAGTGATAAATAGCTTGAGGACTTTTCTCAGTTGTCCCTTCCATCCACAGGAATGGATACCCTGAACAATGCCATAGAAAGTCTCATGACCTCATCTGACAAGGAGGACTGGCCGTCAGTGAACATGAACGTGGCCGATGCTACTGTGACCGTCATCAGTGAAAAGGTACAGAGGGTTGTAGGTGCCATTGGCCTGTGTGGGCGGCAGTGAGGTTTGGGACACAATAACTTTCCGTGAAACTTAGACACAGAGCCATGTCTCGACCTCTGGGGAGTTGTGCTTGCTTGTGATTAGAATAGCCTACATTTGGGAAAAAAAAAAAGATTTTTCCCCTTGTGTCTGGATCTTTGCACACCTTTGCTTTCCTGGACTCAGAAGCTCCTAATCTGGTGCTCCTGATTCTTTCTTCCTCATATGCCCAAGAGATTTAAATCGTTCACTGGAAGTGACTGTATGACGCTAGCAGTAACTCACTAATGGGGTTTGGTTTTCTGGCCAGTCACTCTCCAGGCTCCAGAATTGACTAGGCAGTTTTCTGGGGTTGGAGCACAGGAGACGCTTCTGTCATGGAAGGTCCTGTGGTTTGTTCTGTCAGTAGTAGCAGGGGCCATTGGTCATCTTGAGAGAGGCCAGCATTAGCCTCGACACAAACTATCCCAATTTTGTGGTTGAAGAAACTAAAGCACAGAGAGATTAAGTAACTCCCCAAGGTCACACAGTCAGAAGTAGTAAGGTCAGGATTCGAATCCAGGCAAACTCGCTTCCGACTCTTTACCACTTGTCTGCCTCTGTGAAGCAGCTGTCATGAAAAGGCCACAGTCTTTGGCCTGCTCTTGCTTCTGTCCACTAGCAGATCACCTTCAAGCCAGTTCACCTTCTAAAGAGGAGTGAGGTGCTCACTGACCCCAGCCGCCTCTCCAGCCTGCCATGCTGGGTTGTCTTCAAGTCTTCAGTCGTCATGCCCTTTCCCACCTCCACATCTTTGCAAGAGCTGCTCCTTCTGTGCTCCACCCCTTTGCCTACCCAGCCCCTACCCAGAGCTCAACTCAGATGTCATTTCTCCTAAGAAAACTTCCCGGCCTCTCAGACTAGTTTAGTTTTCTTGTTAAACAATCCCACATAACCTGAGTGAATATTTAATAATTCAAGATCTTAATGATCCAAAAGTCAACATTCTGGATGTGTTTACTAACTCAAAAGTTGCATATGATTGCTGCAAAGGATGTGGCGTTCATAAGAATGAATTCTGAGCATTTCTTTGCACTGCATCATATGGATACCATATGGATATCAGTTTGTGAAAAAGAAAAAGAAAATGACTTGGCAACTTTTTGTTTTACACAGAAATATGGTTCAACGTCCTGTTTAGCTTGGGAAGAAGAACTGGATGGAAAAGGATCCCATGGCTCTTTTTCTCTTGGTGCCCTGGGGTTTCCAGTGGGTTCCCCTGGGCAAATGGGTTTTGAGCCACTGGGTGCCCTGTATGAGCAAGATGTGAGAAATAGACATGACATTGTTCCTACCCTCGGTGGACTCACAGGCTTGCAACACAGTGGATAGGGAACAGAGCACACAAACCACGGTTGCAGTGTAGTTCGGAGCAAAATTAAATACCGGAATGAGACACTATAGCAGTGATGGCCTCTCCAGACGCATTTAGAAACTTGCCTCTTTAGAAAAATACAAGTCCTTTCTAAGTTCAGTCTGGCTATATATTTCCTAGTACCAGCTCCTGTATGCGGCCACTCTAAGCTTGATTCCATGATTTAAGAGCTGAACCTGTTTGTGACTATTGCCTGGCTTCCCAGAGAGCGTGGGCTGTGAACTATGTCTCTTGCAGAATGAAGAGGAAATCCTAGTGGAGTGTCGTGTGCGATTCTTGTCCTTCATGGGCGTCGGGAAGGATGTCCACACATTTGCCTTCATCATGGACACTGGGAACCAGCGCTTTGAGTGCCACGTTTTCTGGTGCGAGCCGAATGCCGGTAACGTGTCCGAGGCGGTGCAGGCCGCCTGCATGGTGAGTGATCCCACCACAGGGGTTCAACCCTCATGCCCCTGCCTTTGTTTTATATGCCATAAATTAGAGCAGAGTTACTAATTTAAAAGAAGACAAGTCTAATCTCTAAAGTACTGTTTTACCGTATAACACCCTCATTCCTGTGGACAGAGTCAGTTATGATGAGCAGTTTGCCATCTCAGGAGGCGAGGACACCTGAGAGCAGCAGCGCCGGGTGGAGCCAGATTCTGTGGGACTCCAGTAACATCAAAAAGGGTGATCTTCAAAACCACAAATTGAGGATTCTCAACTCTTGGTCCCTAATTAATTGGAGTATGTGGTCAGGAAATGTTGGTCATGCATGAGTGAGTTGGTGCTGTTTGGGACCAACTCAGTACTTTAAAAATAAAATGCAATGTATTGAGTGAGTTTTATTTTAGATAGTTTGTTTCAGTGACTTGTTCTTACATATTTTGTTTTCTTTCTATCTGTGAACTCAGTCCTTACAACAATCCTGTTAGGTAGTTGTTAGTTCTGTTTTATTTATGAGAAAACAGAGGGTCGGAGGAGAGAACGGGCCCTGGGGCACAGAGTTGGTAAGTGACAGAGCCTGCATTCAGTGCCAGGTCTTCCAGGTACCAAAGCTAGTGCTCTTTGCATCACATATATGATTTCAAACAAAGGTACTTCATCATTTATTCCGCAAATATCCTTTGAGCACCTATTATGCCAAGCACTGAAAAAGTTCTAGTAAAAATGAGGGGACTGTATGAATGTAGGCATCCAAACCTGGGGTGCTGGTATATTCTAGCAACAGCAGATTGGATTGGTGGAACCAAGTGGGAGGAGGCAAGGTCCACCTCATGAAAGGCCTGTGATGTCATACTAATGTGTTTATCTTCGGCAAAGATCATTAAGTGGGAGTGAATTGATCATGCTAGGTTTTAAAAGTGTACTCCGGAACAAAGGAAAAGAATGTGGAAGACGAGGCTGAGGTGGGGAGATCAGCCAGGAGGCCAGTTTACTGGTCCGGGTGAGAGCTTTGGAGCATCTAAATGGGAGAGTGGCCGTGGGAATAAACAGGAGCGGATGATTGGAGAGACGTTGTAGAGAATCGCCTGGCCTAGGCAGGAGGAATGCTGAATTTGAGGCACCTGTGCTTCATTTAATCACTCCATCATTTATGGGCTGGACTCTAGGAGGTTCATGTAGGACTGAGATATGATCCTTGCATGGTGGAGTTTAGGTATATGGGGGAGAAGGGTTAACCAAAATTCTGCTGTAGTGTAGAGAGTGCTATAACTAAAAGTATTAGACTGCTCTGGATTGAGAAGTGACTGGGAGAGAAAGGAGTGGGGACCCTGACAGTAGATAACTCATGAAGTCAGACAGTGAAGGGGTAGCTTGAAGCACAACACTGAGGAGTTTGCTCATTTGTTTTAGGATTGGGGAGATTCATGCATTTTTAGGCTGAGAGAAGTGAGCCAGTGAAGCTGGATTGAAATGGGGGTCATATAACATAGTTGAGGCAAGGTCTTGGTGGCAGATTAAGAGCCTGGGGTTGGGGCTTAGCCTCCCAGTTGGGTTAGAGCAACTTTGAGACTGGCCAGATGCTAAGAATCAAGACTAGGTGGAATTTAGAGTTGTGGGAGTTCTGGTTTTGTATATGCAGTACCTCGCTAGGTTAAGAATGAAGAAAAAGGAAGAGGACGACGGCAGTTGGCAAAGGTGGGGAATGAGAAAAGAGAGCCAATCGACTGTGATCTTAAAAGCCACCTGTGAAATGGAGAGGGCAGGTGGGAGAAGGGATGGGAAGACCTGAACCTGTGCACGCAGTATCTGACTCCATTCTCACCACAGTCCTCTGTGAGAGGACAGTTTCCCCTTGTACCGTGGAGCCGAATTCTAACTCACAAAAGCCTGCATGGAAAGGAGCAGGGCCAGGCGGAGGCGAGTGTCAAGATGCGCCTCCTGACCAGCCGCAGGGAACTGAGATGGGATAGCCAATGAGGAAGTTCAGTTGAGCACAAATGGAGGGTGACTATTTAGGCATTTCATGAAATTGAAAAGGATCATAACAGATGGTTTTAGTCACAAAATGAATGGCTTTCAGCCTTAATTATACACTTTAAGTGCTGATGACAATTAAATAATTAGCTTTTATCAGTAGTTACCGTTTGTTTTCCAAATCCCAGTCTCATTTTCTTAGAAACAATTTTTACTCATTTGTTTACTGTTCTAATTGCATTAGGGCAACCAGCTGAAGGGGCTCAGCCAATCCAGTGTAAGACATACTGATAAAATCAAACCTTTCTTTACAATGCAAATCCAGAATTTGTAACTCAGTGGCCTACCTCTTGATTCATATCTGCACGATTCTCTGTCTGAAATATCTGTGCATGAATTTATACCAACTGAAAAATCTACAGCATTAACACATTCTTTTGAATCTACTAAATTAGTAGGCATATTTTGCAGCTGTGTGGTGTAGGCCCAGCTGAAGATACTTTGGTGAAATTTAGAATAAGAGCGATCGTTAATGAAATTGCTCAGGTGCATTTTTTTTAATTGAGTTCATAATAGTTTACATCATTGTGAAATTTCAGTTGTACATTATTTCTTGTCTGTCATCACATAGATGCTCCCCTTCAGCCCCTGTGCCCACCCCACACCCCCCTTCCCCTGGTAACCACAGATGTGTTTTCTTTGTCCATGTGTTTGTTTATATTCCACATAGGAGTGAAATCATCAGGTGTTTGTCTTTCTCAGTCTGGCTTATTTCACTTAGTATAATTCCCTCCAGGTCCATCCATGTTGTTGCAAATGGGATGATTTTGTATTTTTTTCTGGCTGAGTAGTATTCCATTGTATATATTTACCACATCTTCCTTATCTAATCATCAGTCAGTGGGCACTTGGATTGTTTGCATGACTTGGCTATTGTGATTAGTGCTGCAGTGACCATAGGGGTACATATGTTACTTTGGATTGTTGATCAAGTTGTTTGGGTAGATACCCAGTAGTGGGCTAGCTGGGCCGTATGGTAGTTCTATTTTCAGTTTTTTGAGGAATCTCCATACTGTTTTCCGTAGCGGCTGCACCAGTTTGTATTCCCACCAGCAGTGTATGAGGGTTCCCTTTTCTCCACACCCTCTCCAACATTTGTTATTGTTAGTCTTAGTGATTATAGCCATTTTAACAGGTGTAAAGTGATATCTTAGTGTAGTTTTGATTTGCATTTCCCTGATGATTAGTGATGTTGAACATCTTTTCATGTGTTTATTAGCCATCTGTATATCTTCTTTGGAAAAATGTCTGTTCATATCCTCTGCCCATTTTTTGATCGGGCTGTTTGCTTTTTTGTTGTTCACTTGTGTGAGTTCTTTATATATTATGTAGATTAACCCCTTATTGGATATATGATTTGCAAAAATTTTCTCCCAATTGGTGGGTTGTCTTTTGATCCCAGTGTCTTTTGCCTTGCAGAAGCTCTTTAGTCTGATGAACTCTCACTTGTTTATTTTTTCTTTTGTTTCCCTTGTCTGAGAAGACATGGTATTCAAAAAGATCCTTTTAAGTTCGACGTCAAAGAGTGTACTACCTATACTATCTTCCAGGAGTTTTATGGTTTCAGGACTTATCTTCAAGTCTTTGATCCAATTTGAGTTTCTTTTTGTGTATGGCGTGAGATAATGGTCTACTTTCATTCTTTTGCATGTGGTTGTCCAGTTTTCCCAATACCATTTATTGAAGAGACTGTCTTTTCTACATTGTATGTTCTTGGTACCTTTGTTGAAGATTAGCTGTCTGTATATGTGTGGTTTTATTTCTGGGCTTTCAGTTCTGCTCCAATGATCTATGTGCCTGTTTTTGTACCAGTACCATGCTGTTTTAATCACTATGGCTTTGTAGTACATTTTGAAGTCAGGGATTGTGATGCCTCCAGCTTTGTTCTTTTTTCTCAGTATTGCTTTAGCAATCCGAGGTCTTTGGTTGCCCCATGTGAATTTTAGGATTCTTAGCTCTATTTCTGTGAAGAGTGTCATTGGGATTCTGATTGGGATCGCATTGAATCTGTACATTGCTTTGGGTAGTATGGACATTTTTAACTATGTTTATTTTTCCAATCCATGTGCATGGAATCTCTTTCCATCTCTTTATGTCATTATCTATTTCTTTCAATAATCTCTTAGAGTTTTCATTGTATAAGTCCTTCACCTCCTTAGTTAAATTTATTCCTAGGTACTTTATTCTTCTTGTTGCGATTTAAATGGAATTGTATTCTTGAGTTCTCTTTCTGTAAGTTCATTATTAGAGTCAGAAATGCAACTGATTTTTGTAAGTTGATTTTGGACCCCGCAACTTTACTGTAGTTGTTAATTATTCCTAATAGTTTTCCAATAGATTCTTTAGGGTTTGCTATAGATAAGATCATGTTGTCTGCAAACAGTGAGAGTTTCACTTCTTCACTTCCTATTTGGATTCCTTTTATTCCTTTCTCTTGCCTAATTGCTCTGGCCAAAACCTCCAGTACTATGTTGAATAAGAGTGGTGATAGTGGGCATCCTTGTCTTGTTCCTGTTCTCAGGGGGATGACACTCAGTTTTTGCCCATTGAGTATGATGTTGGCTGTGGGTTTGTCATATATGGCCTTTATTATGTTGAGGCACTTCCCTTCTATGCCCATTTTGTTCAGAGTTTTTATCATAAATGGCTGTTGGATCTTGTCAAATGCTTTCTCTGCATCTATTGAGATGATCATGTGGTTTTTATTCCTCATTTTGTTAATGTGGTGTACCACATTGATTGATTTGCGGATGGTGAACCATCCCTGTGTCCCTGGTACAAATCCCACTTGATCATGATGGACGATCTTTTTGATGTGTTGCTGTATTCAGGTTGCCAATATTTTGTTGAGGATTTTTGCATCTATGTTCATCAGCAATATTGGCCTATACTTTTGCTTTTTTGTGTTGTCTTTGTCAGGCTTTGGTATCAGAGTGATGTTGGCCTTGTAGAATCTGTTAGGAAGTGTTCCATCTTCCCTAATCTTTTGGAATAGCTTGAGATGGATAGGTATTATATCCTCTCTGAAAGTTTGGTAGAATTCCTCAGGGAAGCCGCCTGGTCCTGGGCTTTTATTCTTTAGGATGCTTTTGATTACTCTTTGAATCTCTTTACTTGTGATTGTTCTATTCAGATTCTCTATTTCTTCTTGATTCAGCTTTGAGAGGTTGTAAGAGTCTAAGAATTTATCCATTTCCTCTAGATTGTCCATTCTGTTGGCAAATAGCTTTTCACAGTATTCTCTTATAATCCATTGTATTTCTGTGGTATCTGTTGTTATTTCTCCTCCTTCATTTCTAATTTTATTTATCTGAGCTTTCTCTCTTTTTTTCTTTGTAAGTCTGGCTAGGGGTTTGTCAATTTTATTTATATTCTCAAAGAACCAGCTCTTTACCCTCATACACTGCTGGTGGGAATGCAAACTGGTGCAGCCACTATGGAAAACAGTATGGAGATTCCTCAAAAAACTAAAAATAGAACTACCATACGATCCAGCCATCCCACTACTGGGTATTTATCCAAAGAGCTTGAAGTCAGCAATCCCAAAAGTCCTGTGCACCCCAATGTTTATTGCAGCACTGTTTACAATAGCCAAGATGTGGAAGCAACCTAAGTGTCCAGGAACAGACGAATGGATAAAGAAGATGTGGTACATATATACAATGGAATACTACTCAGCTGCAAAACAGAACAAAATCATTCCATTTGCAATAACATGGATGGACCTTGAGAGAATTATGTTAAGTGAAATAAGCCAGCGAGAGAAAGATAATCTGTGTTTGACTCCACTCATATGAGGAATTTAAAACTATGGACCAAGAACAGTTTAGTGGATACCAGGGGAAAGGTGGGGTGGGGGGTGGGCACAAAGGGTGAAGTGGTGCACCTACAACATGACTGACAAACATTAATGTACAATTGAAATTTCACAAGATTGTAACCTATCAATAACTCAATTAAAAAAAATTGAAAAAAATAAAAATAAAAAAAATAAATAAAAAGAACCAGCTCTTTGTTTCATTGATCCTTTCTTTCTATTGCCTTTTTTGTTTCAATAGCATTTATTTCTGCTCTGATTTTTATTATTTCTGTCCTTCTGCTGACTTTGGGCTTTGTTTGTTCTTCTTTTTCTAATTCAAATAGGTGTAGTTTGAGATTGCTTATTTGGGCTTTTTCTTGTTTGTTAAGGTGAGCTGGTATTGTGATGAATTTCCCTCTTAATACAGCTTTTGCTGCATTCCATATGAATTAGTATGGTATGTTTTCATTTTCATTTGTCTCCAGATATTTTTTGATTTCTCCTTTAATTTCTTCAGTGATCCACTGCTTGTTCAATAACATGTTGTTTGGTCTCCACATCTTTGCCCTTTTCTCAGCTTTTTTCTTGTAATTAATTTCTGGCTTTATAGCATTGTGACCAGAAAACATGCTTGTTACTATTTCAATCTTCTTAAATTTATTGAGGCTTGCCTTGTTTCCCAACATATGGTCTATTCTTGAGAGTGTTCCATGCACACTTGAGAATAATGTGTATTCTCCTGTTTATGGATGGACTGTTCTGTATATAAGTCCAACTGTTCTTGCTTTTCATTTAATTCCACTGTTTCCTTGTTGATTTTCTGTCTAGATGATCTGTCCATTGATGTGAGTGGAGTGTTGAGGTCCTCTACTATTAATGTCTTCATTTAGGTTTGTTAATAGTTGCTTTATGAACTTTAGTGCTCCTGTGTTGGGTGCATAGATATTTATAAGTGTTATTTCTTCTTGATGTAGTGTCCCTTTGATCATTATATATTGCCCCTCTTTATCTCTCTTTACCTGTCTTATCTTGAAGTCTACTTTGTCTGATATAAGTATTGCGACACCTGCTTTCTTTTGTTTGCCATTAGCTTGGAGTATCGTCTCCCACTCCTTCACTCTGAGCTTGTGTTTGCTGTTGGAGCTGAGATGTGTTTCCTGGAGGCAGCATATTGTTGGGTCTTGTTCTTTAATCCATCTCACCCCTCTGTTGTCTTTTTATTGGAGAATTCAATCCATTTATGTTTAGGGTGATTATCAATATATGAGGGCTGAATGCTGCCATTTTATCACTCATTTTCCAATTCTCCTGCATTTCCTTTGTTTCTTGTCCTGTGTATTTTGGTCTACCAATTGAGTTATATAGTTTTTTATGTTATGTTTCTTTGTTTTCTCCTTATTTATTATTTGTGTCTCTGTTCTGCTTTTTTGTTTAGTGATTACCCTGAGGTTTGTATTCAAAATCTCGTGGATAAGATAGTCCCTTTTCTGATGGCCTCTAATTTCCTTAGACTAAACAGATTCAGTCCCTTTCCTCTCCCCCTCCTAAGTCCTCAGGTGCACTTTTGATTCACACTGGATGAACCTAACTAACATTAGAAATTCCCAGTCCAGTGTCCCATGTTGCCACACCTGCCCATTTATAAATCCATGCTTTGTAAGAGTGTGGTTTTGGTTGTGAGGCAGACCTAGCAAGATACCTTACATAGAGGAGACATGATAAATCATTTTTCATGTGATTAGGTTGAAAGGGACTAGTTTTGTGGCCTTTGGGCAATGACAAAACCTTGTGACACAGAGTCTTGCTGTAAACAGGTTATGCCTCTCAGGGGAAACATCAACTTTTTTCACAACTGTACTAAAGAACCTATTAATATTTAAGTAGATTTCTAAAACTCAGCCATGGAATTAATTAAAATGCTCAGATTAGGAAAAAACATTTGATAAATTTTTTTCTTTTTTAGATTTTATTTTTCCTTTTTCTCCCAAAGCCCCCCAGTACATAGTTGTGTATTTTTAGTTGTGGGTCCTTCCAGTTGTGGCATGTGGGACGCCACCTCAGCATGGCTTAATGAGCAGTGCCATATTGGCACCCAGGATTCGAACCAGCGAAACCCTGGGCTGCTGAAGCAGAGTGCGTGAACTTAACCACTCAGCCACGGGGCCAGCCCCACATTTGATAAATTTTAACCTTCTTATCTAATTTTGAAGAATTATTTATCTTTGCATTAATACAAAAGTGGGGGGATTATGTTATATGTCTGAAGGATAGAAACTGTCCGTGATACCAGTGCTAATGGATTTTTAAAAATTAATCCATTAGGGGGGCTGGCCCTATGGCCGAGTGGTTAAGTTGGTGCGCTCTGCTTCAGCAGCCCAGGGATTCACAGGTTCAGATCCTGGGTGTGGACATGGCACCACTCATCAGGCCATGCTGAGGCAGTGTCCCACATAGCACAACCAGAAGGACCTACAACTAGAATATACAACTAGGTACTGAGGGGCTTTGGGGAGAAGAAGAAACAAACAAAACAATTAATCCATTAGGATTTAGACTTGTATATAAAATGTATCCTTAAATCTTAATACATCATTCTTTGTATTAAAGCAGGAAATAGAGGAAAGAACAAACATTTATGAACGCCTTCTGCATTGCTAGGCCTATTTTAGGCATTTTGACAAGTATTCCTTAATCATAACACCCTCTGTAAAGGTCCCCATTCTTCAGCCATTTTACATTGAATCAAGAGGAAGGCCACTGAGTTAGAGATGCTGGATTCAGGGTGTAAAGAAAAGTTTGATTTTATCAGTGTGCCTTACACTGGATTGGCTGAGCCCCTTCAGCTGTTGCCCTAATGCAATTAAAACAGTAAGAAATGAATAAAAATTGAGGCTCAGAGAGATTTGATAATTAGCCTGGGCTCATACGGTCCACAGGTGATGGAGCCTAGCTTCAAACTCTGCCCTTTCTACTGTGCTCTCCCTCAACGTGAGCACTTACCTCATGGACACAGATGCACATGTCTCTGAGGAAGGATTTAACTGTCTCTCCCAATCCTTTTTCTTTTCATTAGCTCTTTGAATATGAGCTGTATTAATTGCAGCCTGTCAATATAGAGAACAAATAGACAGTAGAGGATGGAAGAAAAGGGTGGCAAAAGCCACAACACCTTTGCTGAGCCTAATGATCTTTTAAGAGAATTTAAAACACCCACATTAAGAAAAAAGTTAACTTACTCTTGGATTTATGTTTAGGAGCTAGGTTGTTAACTTTTGAGACGTGATAACCTAACTAATGTGATGAGTTAAAATCACGTTCAACAAGAGATGATACGTTATTAACGCCCACAAAACGTTTTTTCATTCCAGTTACGATACCAGAAGTGCTTGGTAGCCAGGCCGCCTTCACAGAAAGTTCGACCACCTCCTCCGCCAGCAGACTCAGTGACCAGGAGAGTCACAACCAATGTAAAACGAGGGGTCTTATCCCTCATTGACACTTTGAAACAGAAACGCCCTGTCACAGAAACGCCATAGCTGCATATGTTAAAGGATTCTCTACTATTTACCTGAAGACTGAACAGCTACACTAAAGAAGATGAACTGATGTCTGGCCTTCCGTTCAGTTGCTGATGCTTTGTCTTCAGAGAATTTATTCCTAACCAGTGTTAGACAAGCATGATCTCTCGTCTCGCCACCATCATGTGATATGAAAAGAAGCATGACTAATTTTTTTTTGCTGTCAGTAAGTTACATCATGAGCAGTGGAAGGTCTTTTTCTTATTGTAAATATCGTGAACATTGCTTCACACACACAGAGAAGGATGTGGCCACACCCCTCCTAGTGAACTAATCCTGAGTCCTTGGAGTGAATGACGTCTGAGGTAGTGTCACCATCGTCTTGACTGGATCTGTCACAAGCAACCTTTAAGTCCTACGGCACTTCACCCTGTTTTCAACGTTGGAGTAGACGCTGTGTACCAGACACATTTGAATTGCTGTAAGAATAGGATGACCAGGTTTTGTTTTCGTTTTTCATAAAATTGAACCTCTAGGTTGACAAAATTGGCTGTTGGCATCAGTACGGAAACAAACTGGCAGCTTTCCTTGGCGAGCTGTTTGACACATGGACACCATTTCATGTCTACAGCTGTTTGTGGGATGTTGGGGGAAAAAAGTGAAACTTCAAAATCGAAAAACAGACTAAATTTCAGAAATCAAAATCAAACAAAAATAGCCTTTCTTTTCAGATGGTTTTCAAAGTGATTATTAAGAAAAAGAGATTAACAAAATCATAACGCATTTCGGGTGGGACATTTTTCAAACTTCTGCCTTATACTGTACAATGCAGCTAGAGAATTATAGTTCACTATGGCCATTCTCTACTTAAACAATATTAAAATGAAATGCTCCTCGTCAGCCTTTCATCCTTAGGAGTTTGATAATTAGCCAATATGCAATTTGGAGTTGAGGACATACCATTTCTATTTTAGATCTCCACCACCACATTATTTTGTTAGTCCGCCGCCTAGGTAAGCATCTGCTAGGATCCTGCATCTAGCTCAGTCTTACCCTGATGCTTTTTGCCCAGAAAGCTGTCTATCCATCATGTATAGTCCATGGCAACAAATTACATTAAATCGAACCTTTCTTGAATTTTATGTATTTAATATTAGAATTTGTTGCAACTCTACTAGATATATTTTTAAATTTGTATTTTTTTCCATTTTATTTCCAAGATTTAAAAATTTATCAGAGCAAAATATACATAGGAACAATGGACTGTTTAACAAGGTTCCCAAAAATAGCACTTTCCTGCTTCTCTCTCTATAGATAAAGGAACTTAGCTGTGAAGATTACATAGGTTTAGACTCTTGTTGACATTGTTGTTTTAAAAGGAAGTTGCTAAGGAGATCAATCTAAACACTGGTCTTGTTTCCTTTTTAATGTCAAAATTAACATTTTATAACATTCAGTTATAACAGTAATGCTCTATGTTTATCCACTTTTATGTACTTGTCAAAATGGTTTCCACATTCTTATCACATTTGAGCCTTATAAGATAGAGAAGATACTAAACACATTTGAGAAATGAAAATATGAAGTACCAAGAGGCTCAGTCATTTAGCCTAAGATCTCATGAAAGTTAGTGAGAAAACCAGGACTAGGGCTCACACTTCCCAACTCTAAGTTATGCTGCTTCCACACCAGCCAGCAAGAGTCTTTCTGGAATTACTCCGGGCATATCCAGCTGTTGTCAGGAAATCTTAGGATTCCCTGTATAAGTAGGGCAATGTGTCCAAATTACTCACGCAGTGCTGTCAATTACAAGACGCTTGTCCTCTCTGTCCAGCACTGTTTTCCTGCCGTGTGCCTCAAACCAGTTGTGGAGGACAGGATTCTACATGCAGTACAGCCGGTTCAACCCACAAGATTTTCCAGGGATGTCACATATGGTAGACATAATCCTAACTCGTGATACTTCGCCACCAGGGAACGTGATGGAATGACTAGGTGGCTTCCTCCCTCCGTCCCCTCTCAGAATTCTGGAATTATTTGCTAGCACCCTAGTGTTGTGACAAAAAAGATGACACTCTAGAAATGAATTATACTTCTCACCAGCCTATATACTGTTCTCTCTGAAGTAACCAATACCATCGTAAGAAATTATTGCATTAGGAAAATCCTTACTGTGCCCTTTGAAAGCTGTTCACAATTCAATCCTGATGATCATTCATCTTGATCTCCACAGTGAAATGTTTGAGTGTGATAAACCTCAAAATCCTGAACAAGTCATCCACTCTTGTATTGGAACTCTCTACTGTTCGTTTTTCAAGGCATACATTTATTTGTTTTCAGGATCAAGAGTACTGAGCTAGCTTTAAGTAGCAAACTGATTTATATATGCAATTATAGGATGCATTAAGATGAATGATAGCCTTTACATATTGAAAACTTTACTGCAGATATTTTCATTTGAAAATAGCTTTGCATACTAAATGCAATTAATTTTGTAAAATTAATTATGTTAAACAGTATGTTCAGACACTTCCTGCCATGGCCAAAAAGTACGTATGAGAGTCCGTGTGTCTTTTTCTGTGAAAGGGTGCCAGTGTGTGACCTGATGACGTAGTGAGACTTCAGTTATCTATGCATTCTTTATATCTGTGATTCGGTAAACAGGCAGCCACGTTCACTATGCCTTGGATGTCTTATCATTTTTTTAATTAATCTGTTAAATACAGCTTAAAATATTTTTATTTTATTTATTCTATTTTTACTGAAATATACTGCATTATTGTGTTAATGTATTATCTTTACTGGATATTATCTCACAATGTATCCAGGCCTAAATAATCTCAGTGAACTGTATACATTGCCTAAAAGGTGGTTTTGTAATGATTTATAGTCACATTTTTATTGGAATATGTAGAAGACAAAATGCTTACAGTTCCTTTTATTTTTTAAAAGCAGCTAGATAGACGCAGACTTGCCACCTCATGTCTGTGCTCCTTGGCAGCATCAAGGGGAATAGCCAACATGCCTATGGCTAGAAACTTTACTTTGCAAACTCAAGCACTGCCTGGTGCTTCGTTTTTATATCCTTCACGACACGTGTGATCTCATCTGAAAGACACATGTCCACATGCCCTCTGTTTCCCCCTGGATATAAGATTACCCATATCTAACTAGGACCATTGTTTTTTGTTTGTCTCTGTCTTATTGCATGAAGGGACATTAGACCCATTTCCATTAAAATAAGTTCTTGGTGATAAACTGTTGGCACTGCTACTTTTTAAAAAGTCCACTTTCTGATTTTATGATAGACATTTGTAAGGCGATCCTACACGAGGTTGGTTGCTAGAAGCCCTAAATCTTTCCTCCTTTGCTTGTATGACACACTCATTTCATAAGTGTTGCAACACAAATTCAAGATGTTGTAAACCATAAGAAAAACATTTCCCTAACTGATATTAGTACAATTTAACTAGTAAAATCATTAGCACTCTAGTTTGCCAGGCTGACTTAACATAATACAGAGCTAACGTGTGTTATACAGCCAGTAAAATGAAGTGAGTTTATTTCAGCTTCAGGGAAAAGGTCCTGCTCACACTTCATCAGTGAGAACACTCCCCTGCCGTCAAAGCAGCTTGTTTATCCCAAGAGAACGTTTGGTTTTGCTTTCTGCCCCTTTTGCTGTTGACCACTTTTACACATTTTAAATGTAATATGTTGTGAGAATAAACTTAGCTGCATAAAATGTTTGGCTCATTTATCTGACACCTCAGTCATATATCTCCAGGAATACAAATACCAGTTTAGTGTCTCCACCCTAGTCATTTTATTTTCAAATTTTTCTTACCTCCAAGTTAAAATCATTTTAGTAATGTCAAATTCTGCTTTGATTGCATATTTCCACCTGGTAAGAACTAGAAAGTAACTTTAAATTTTGAGTAGTTCGAGCCCGCCCTGGTGGCCTAGTGGCTATGTTTGGCCCACTCCACTTTGGCAGCCTTACTTTGGCCCACACCACTCATCTGTCCGTGGCCGTGCTGTGGTAGTGACTCACATACAAAAAGAGGAAGACTGGCAGTGGATATTAGCTCAGGGAGAATCTTCCTCAGAAAAAAAAAAAAAGTTCATCACACTGTCCTCGTTTGGTGATCAGGAAGGACAGCTGGCCTTCTGGACACAGAGGCCTGTTTCGTCACCATCTTGAGGCTTGTGTGAACAGTTTTTCTAGTATTAAGATAGTCTGTCTTTCATTTCCTTTAACAACTTGACATCAAAGAATAAAGGACAGAGTTGTACAGGCACTAAATCCAGAATGAAAGGTAACTGGAAGACTCAGTTGAATCTGGTTTAGTTTAAGTATGAGACATGGAAGAAGAGAAACAATCTAAAGGATGTACCCATTTTCTGTTCATCTTGCATTTCCCCCAGTAGTTTCTCTTTTTTACTCTGTCAAAGGCAGTTACTCTCAAGGAACAAAATTTCATTTGGTTTCAGATATTATAGAGTGGTAATAATTTCAGATAAAAATCTGAATTTTCTATTGGAGTATCTAAATACTAGTAATTTCATTGTTTTAGATTTTTGCAGCACTTTACTAAGTTCAAGAAAGAAAAATGTTGGTGTAATCAATATTCTTCTTCATTAGAATTCTCGCATATTGTTTTTATCCAAAGTATTTTTCCCTTTTTACTCTACCAAAGTATTTAAATAATTGCTCATGTCCTTCTTAGAAGATTCTTAAAGAAGAAAACTGCAAGCTTAATTAATGAATGGTTTAATTCAAAATCTCCATACACTTCTAAAGAGAAAAATAATTTAGCCACAAGATGCATGTTATGATACTGAAAATCAGTGGCTGAAGTTGTGACATGACACGAATCACATGCTGCTATAGAGATCAGAAAAACATGCTGAACTATTTCTAACAATGAGAGTTTTCTTTTTATAACTTACACAGAAAATAAAAATCTCAGACCTGCTACTGTTGGACAATGGAATACTTTTCAGCCTCAGGCAGGAGGAAGAGGACAGGAAAGGGAGAAACGATTCCTGGGATAAAATACCAGCTCTTCACCAAACACAGTTCAGTTCAGCTGCTCTGGCCCCCTAGGGGCATGGACTACTCTGAGCCAGCTAGAGAGTGGGAGTAAGAGGAAACAATATAATTTTTAGAGCAAAGAGATATATAGTTTTTGATTTTTGAAATGAGTAAAATAAGGTGAGCATTTAAAACATTTCTGTACTTTTTAAGAGTCGTAATTAACATGAGAATTCTTTTGGGATTTAAAATATAATAAGCCTGGTTCAAGTATAAAAAGTCTTGTTTCCTTCACTGACATTTTACTGATAAATGTAAAATCTGAAGCTTAAAAAAAATTATTACTACTAAAATTCATTTTTAAATTTTCACTTCAGGTGAGGAAATAAAGAATAAAATACTAGAGCTAAAATAGACCTAAATATTCATTTTGAAGAGGATAATATTTTACTAAAATCATGCTACCTGAATTGAACGTGAGAAATTTACATAATGTGTTCAACACAACTGGATTCTGAAAACGGAACTTCAAATTCAAACTGTATGAATGTGTCTGTGGACATTTTTTAAAAACAATAGGATTTATAGTTGTAACTTATTTGATTTAATGTCAAACAATTTCTGCTGCCATGATGAAAAAAAAATCAAGAGACCCAGAAATGATCATCATACCAGTTCTTGGTAGGCAACTGATAATACATTCAAGATGAAGTGACTTTTAATATAATTAACATAGTGTTACAATATATTTTAATTGCGCATCAGAAATCATTTGCCAAAGTTAGATTACTGTGTGCCATTTGAAATGACTTGTAGATTTTACTGTTTCACCTGATCTTGACTAGAATTGGAAATTTTTATAGGTTTCTTCAACAATAGGAATCATTTGTGTTCAACACTTTTGCCTGTTCCTCAGAGTTATTACTGTTTAGATGGAAATTTGCTTACAGTCACTTTTTACATCAGTCTTTGTCATAGATAGAAGAGAGCTGGCTATTTTCAGTCTGCTCAGGATCCTTCCTGGATGCTCTTCCAATGAGAAACAGTTTTCGCTCTGTAAACAGACGTCTGAACTACCCGACCTGGAACTCCGCAACTTCCTGTTCTTCCTACTCACGCTCAGTCACATTACAAAAACTCCTATCTGTTTAAAGGATATTTCGATATTTAAGGGAAAAAAACCAACCTCGATGGTGATTGAAAATATTAAACCACAACTGACTAGACGCTGAAGAGCAATCTAAAGTCGGTGAGAGAAGGCCAGCATCATCTTTTCCTTATCTATGCTTTCTGATATATTGCCTCACACATTAAGTTTGAAAAGAGGTCTAAGGCAGATAGTGTTTCCCTTCCAGAAAAACTGTTGCAGCTTTCATTTAAAACTGGTGTCCTAAGTCCAGACTGAAAGCTAACAGCTGATACTGAGTCCACAACTGGACAGTCTAGAACAATCAGCACTGAGCTGTTGAAATCTCTGAATTCTGCTTTGCTTAATCGCCTACATTATTCTCATCTGTCTTAATTCTCTTGAAGGTAATATCACATTTAGAAGATACTAAGTGACCGAAAGGATGAGTATCTTGTGCAGGGATGTCTAAGTTTCAGAGAAATAGCAGACTTTGAACAAAATCAACTGCTCTTGACCCCTGTAAAAAACACAAGACAGTCAAAGCCATGGTCGAGAACGCCTGGGCAGGGAGGAAGATAAGTTTTCTTTAGGCTTTTCCCCTCTCCTGGATAATGATGGTGTGGGAAGGTAGCCGGACACAAGAGTCTTGGGTGCACCCCAACGACAGTAAAAATGTTGAGTTGGCATCTGAGCTCTGGTCCCTTGAGGACTTGGAAATGGCAACATTACTGGAGGCAAAACAATCTCTACAGGTTTCAGAGCAACCATTTTGTCTTCTGGTCGAGGTCTTAGGAAGTTTGTCGGCCGTTCATACGGTCTGGAGGAAGATGTGTTCTTCGTAAGTGTAGGCACTAAAGGATTGGTGGCAGGCTTGTTGGATTTTCTGACCTGTGTGGAAGAACCCACTTGAGTTACATTTTTCTGTTGAAGAGATGTTTTGGCTAATGTCTCTGACTGATTAGCATTTGCATTAGTTTCTTGATTCAGGAACTCAGCAATTTTCATTTGGATGCCGTTACTGTCAGTGGTGGAAGTTTTGGGGAATGATATTTTTGATTTTTTCTTCTTTTTCTCCCGTTTTGAAGATTTAGCCAACTCAATCCCATCCAGTAGACCCTTTGCTGCAGCGCGGGCCAAAACATCTTTCACAGACACTGTCTCAGATGGGTCCCGCTACAATTAAAGAAGCAGTTACTAAATGTGGGAGTTAGCTATTACTGTGTATATTACAAATATTTATCAATGTTTCAGTAAAAATAAGAGTATCCTTATTATACTAAAATCGTTTTTAGATCTTTGTTTCTAAGGTATCCCTTAAGCCTCAGCAAATGACTTTTTTTGTGCTTAAATTCCCCATTTGTGAACCTGATAGAAAAAAATTACAGAGCTTATTTCTTGCATATAAAGCAAGGTGAACTAGATGTTGACAAAGTGCATGGAGAGGTGGGAGTGGACAGCAAGCAAGGGAGGAACACTCAGGAGAAAGTATAAAGATAAAAATAGGGATTTTTTTTTGCCACACGGTAATAATTCTTTTTCCTCCCTTTGTCGATTATGAAATAAGCACACCATTACAAAATGTTCGCAAATTCCTAGGTTCCTTTTATGAGGCTTTGTTGTTTCTTAATTCCAAAGTATGCCATGGATTGAAATTTTTTTTCCTTACCTCCCTTGTTAGAACAGAAAGAAAACAACCATTGGTAATTTCGGATGGTTCCATTCTGAAAAATTTATCAGTAGACAGATGTATTTCCTTCAAGGAGCACAGTGGCAGGACGGGAGGACTAAGCCTGCAGGAGATATGAGCAAACAATTCACAGTTAGGATGGCTTATTTGCCAATCGAGGGGGACAGTAAATTGCAACCAATTTTCTTCTGTTAGGTTTTTCACCAATCATGTAAACAAAAATTCCAAATAAGGATAAAGTGCTGAAGAAGTATAATACTGTTCTAAATTTAAAAGTCCCATATTTCATATTAACTCATAATTTATTCTTCCTAAGTTCTCCATCTTTAAACAGCTATGCCAAGAATACCAACCTTCCAACAAATTAAAATCTCTTCCCCGAGTCATTAATATAACAAAAAAGGCTTCCATTATCAAAGCAGGTAAATATGTATAGTAATCACAAAGGTATAATCCAAAATATCCTTTACTTCCACATGTTGTCAAAATACAAAAAGTATAACTTCCTTCTTTTGGCTACTTTTCCACAACTACAATATAGACATGAGTCGCTTAATGACGGGGCTGTATTCTGAGAAATGCATCATTAGGTGATTTCATCGTTGTGCGAACATCATAGAGTGTATTAACACAAACCTAGATGGTATAACCTACTGCACTCCTAGGCTCTATGGTACCAATCTTATGGGACCACCATCATCGGTGCGATTTATCATTGACTGAAACACATAACTGTGTAAAAATATGACCTATCATTTTCACTACATTATTCTTACCAATCACTTTTTGAGTATTAATGGATGAGTTATGTAGTGTTAAAGAAAGCAAGTACATAACAACAACAGAAAGACTTTGTGTCAGAAATATAAAAATCTCTAATCACTAATATGTTTAAAATAAAATTCTGGGGGCTGGCCCCGTGGCCGAGTGGTTAAGTTCGCACGCTCCGCTGCAGACAGCCCAGTGTTTCGTTGGTTCGAATCCTGGGCGCGGACATGGCACTGCTCATCAAACCATGCTGAGGCAGTGTCCCACATGCCACAACTAGAAGGACCCACAACGAAGAATACACAACTATGTACCGGGGGGCTTTGGGAAGAAAAAGGAAAAAATAAAATCTTTAAAAAAAAAAATTTCAGTTTTTAAAAAATAAATAAATAAATAAATAAATAAAATTCTGGTTTTTATATTTAATTTCTCCTTCAATAGTAAGTGGTTCATTTTTAAATAATTCTCATATTCCCATACTTTTACAACTAAAATATATTTAATCAAAGCAATAAACACTTTTCCACATAAATTAAAATACCAGGAACTCTTATTAATAATTTTGTTTATTCTAAAATTTAAAACCATTATAAGTTTATATTTATTAATTCATTATTTGCTTACTATGTGCAAAGCACATAAATAAAATATTAATTCTCTTAAATAGTTTACAATTTAGTTGGAGAACCTAATTGGTTTGCAATAATATAAAGAAGACCAGCCATATAAAAATTGCATAAGAAATCCATTAAAACAATGAAGACCAAATAAGAATGTTGAGGGCAAGTAGAGACAAAATTATGTAGGAGTACAGAACAAGGTGCAACCAACCCTAGCCAGGGGAGAGAGCAAATGTGGGGACTTCACAGAGGAAGCGGCAGCAGTACTACGATTTGAAGAATGAGTAGGTTTCCAATAAGGTAAAGAAGGCGATTCTAGACAGAAAGAACAGGAACAAAAGCACATGTGTCATGAAAATGTATGTTCAGGGTACAGCAAGTATTTCCATGTGGCTGGGGTATAAGGTGAGTAAGGGGATGTAGAGGTCACAGGATGCAGGCAGACACACATGCCAAAGAGTCTGGCAAATGGTGGTACTTCATAAATGCTTATGCTGAACTAAGCTGAAATGTAATAGCTGTGGGGCCAGCCTGGTAGCGTAGTGGTTAAGTTCGTGCGCTCCACTTTGGCAGCCCAGGGTTCACTAGTTTAGATCCTGGGCACGGACCTACATACAGCTCATCAAGCCATGCTGCAGTGACGTCACACATACAAAACACAGGAAGACTGACACAGATGTTAGCTCAGCAAGAGTCTTCCTCAAGCAAAAAGATGAAGATTGGCAACAGATGTTAGCTCAAGGCCAATCTTCCTCACCAAAAGAAGGTGAAGAAAAAAAAAATATATATATATATATAATAGCTGTGTACATTCTAAAGGCAAGACAGCTAGTTGCTCCTATCACCAACCTTGTAACCAACAAACTGAATTTCTGAAGCCTATTCATATATGTTCCCCACACAAATAGAAATTATCAAAGAAAAATTATTTACTTATATATTAGGTAGAGAATACTCTCTGATAATTCTGAACAATTTAGAAAATATTTAGCTCCAGAAAGTAAATATGAAGGTTGGGATTTTTTTTTCAGTTTTAATTCACTGATACATTCCTAGAACCTAAAAGAGTGCTGGGTACATAGTAAGTATTCAATAAATATTTATTTAATAGACTATGATATATTTTAGCTACATATATGCTGTCTTTTATAATGCTAAAAATAATCCATAATTAAGATTGGTCAAGTTACTTTACAGAAATTGCCCCTACATAACAAAATGATTTCCACCCCAGCTTACAGCTCACATCTTTTAAGAATAAAATAAGTTTGTACCCAGAGTCTCACTCATACTTCACTTAGATATGACATATGGGATTTTTTGAATTGATGATATTTAGATGAGATTTTGGATTTGGAATTAATCCTGTAATGGATGAAGGCTTTTGAGGATGTTGAGGTGGATTGAGTGTACTTTGCACATGAGACAGACATCAATTTGGGGGGGCCAAAGTGTGGACTGTGGGTTGAACAGTGTCCCCCAAAATTCATGTCCACCCAAAACCCCAGAATGTGACCTGATTTGGAAATAGAATCTTTGCAGATATAATTAGTTAAGATGAGGTGATACTGGAGTAGGGTAGACCCTAAATCCAATATTGGCGTCTGTATAAGAGAGGATACACAGAGACGCACAGAGGAAGAAGGCCCTGTGAAGATGGAGGCAAACGTTGGAGTGATGAAGCTACAAGCCGGGGAATGCCAAGGATTGCTAGCAAACACCAGAAGCTAGAAGAGAGGTACAGAACAGATTCTCTCTGAGAGGCTCCAGAAAGAACCAACCCTGCCAACACCTTGATTTCAGACGTCTGGTCTCCAGGACTGTGAGAGAATCAAGTTCTGTTGTTATAAGTCACCAAGTTTGGGATAATGCGTTGTGGCAGCCCAGGAAAATAATATACATGGCAAAAGGAATTTTGCAGATGTAATTAAGGTCTCAAATTAGTTAACCTTAAGCTATTGGTATTATCTGGGTGGATCCGACCTAATCACATGAGCCCTTTAAATCCAGGTCTACAGGTCAGAGATGGAAGGAATCGGAGAGTCAAAGCATGAGAAGAGTATGAGGGACTATTGCTGGCTGGAAGATGGAGGAGCAACATAGCAAGGAATGAACATGGCCTCTAGAAGCTGAGCACAATCTTGGATTGATAACCAGCAAAGAAATGAGGACCTCAGTTCTACAACCTCAAGAATGGGGTTGGAAGTGAATTTTTCCCCAGAGTTGCCAGCAAAGAATCCATCAGGCTGACTTCCTGAGCAGAGAATCTAGCCATGCCATGCCAGACATCTGACCTACAGAACTCTGAGCTAATTATGGGTGTTGTCTTTAGCTGCTATATTTGTGGTAATTCCTTAAGCAGAAATAGAAAACTAATACATACGGGCTCACATTAAGTGAGAAGAAATGGCAGACTGCCATGGCAGACGGGGGAGAAGGATGAGAAGCCTCAGAGGAGGCAGCTTGCTCCAGTGGATATCCTATTAAGGCTGGAGAACACACTAGTGGACTGTGTTGAGAGGAGGCCTGGAAGATACACCCCTTATCAGAGCAACAAGGAATGTGCTGGTAAGAGTGGCACCAGCAGCTCTCAGAAGTTCAGGGGCGGCTTTCCTCCATAGGCCAGCACTGACAACAGGAGAGGCCATTACAGACCTGGGCTCATTGACAGCAATGAGGATAAAAGGATCCAGAGACAATAGAGACCAGGTGAGCAACTTGCCCATCAGAAGCCAGGTTTATGTGGTTAATGATGATCATAATGAGTACAAAGGCTGGAATAGCCATCCAATTCTTCTCATGTACCACTTTCCTTCCCCACCCTCCACCTTTGCTAGGTATCAGAAAATCAAAACGTAGGATACAATCTATCAGTACCTACCCCTCAAACTCAAAGACTGTTCACTATTAGAAAATACTTAGCACTAATTCACCACCATGTTAGAATGTCAGATGAGAAAAACATTTAATATCATAAAATGCTGCAAAATTTTCGATAAAACTAGGCATCCATTTTAAAAACCTCTTATTGTGGTACTGGCATAAGTATAAACATATAGATCAATGAAATAGAACTGAGAGTTCAGAAATAAGTCCATACATCCATGATAAATTGATTTTCAACATGGGTGCCAAGACCATTTAATGTGGACCATTCAACAAATGGTGCTGGGATAACTGGATATCCACATGCAAAACAATAAAGTTGGACCCCTACCTCATATCGTATACAAAAATTAAACAAAATGAATCATAGACCTAAATGTGAGAGCTAAGACCACAAGACACTTGGAAGAAAACATAGGCATAATTCTTTGTGATCTTGGATTAAGCAACAGTGTCTTAAATATGATACCTAAAGGACAAGCAACAAAATAAACAGATAAATTGTACTTCAAAATTACAAACTTTTGTGCATTAAAGGACTATAACTAAAGTAAAAAGACAGTCCAAAGATGGGAGATAATATTTGCAAAGTATATATGTGAGATGGGTCTGATATACATATAAAGGACTCTTACAATTCAACAATAAAAATACAATGCAATTTCAAAATGGGCGAAGAATCTGAATAGACATTTGTCCAAGGAAGATATACAAATGGCTAAAAAGCACATGAAAAGAAGCCCAACATCATTAGTCACCAGCAAAATACAAATCAAAACCACAGTGAGATACCACTTCACACCCACTAGGCTGGCTAGAATTAAAAAGTCAGATAATTACAAGTATTGGTGAGGATGTGGAGAAATCGGAACCCTCCTACACCACTGATGGGAATGTAAAATGATGCAACCGCTTTAGAAAACAGTCTGGCAGTTCCTCAAACATAGAGTTAACCAGACAACTCAGCAATTCTACTCCTTGGTATATACCCCAAGAGAAATGAAAACTTATGTCCACGTAAAAACTTGTACACAAATATTTATAACAGCATCATTCTTAATATCCAGAAGGTGGAAATAACCCAAATGCCCATCAGTTGATGAGTGCATAAACAAAATGTGGCATATTCATACAACGGAATATTATTTGGCTTTCAAAGGAAGGAAGTTCTGATACTTTGTATTACATGGATGAACCTTGAAAACATCATGCTAAGTGAAAGAAGCCAGACACAAAAGGCCACATCTTGTATGACTTCATTTAAATGAAATGTCTAGAATTGGCAAGTCCATAGAGAAAGAAAGTAGATTAGCAGTTGACAGGAGCTAAGAGAGCAGGGGAATGGGAAGTGACGGCTGAGTGGGTATGAAATTTCTTTTTGGGGTGATTGAAAATGCTATAGAATTAGTAGTGATGGTTGCACAACTTTCTCAATATACTAAAAAAGCATTAAATTGTACACATTAAAATGATGAATTGTATGGTTTGTGAGTTATAGTTCAATAAAAAAAAACTTATTAAAATAGGGACAGTTCCATACATTTAATGTATACATTATCTGTAACAATACACACACACACACACTCATATGGCTGCTATGTGACTGGGACACACTGGGATGGTCACGCCAGTGGTAAAAATATCAGTACTTGTGGGCTTAGTCTAGGTGCTCCCGCTCTCCCAGTGCCCCTCCAGACCTCCACATAATAAAAAGGAATGAAGGATTACACCTGGCTTGTCAAGGCACTTTCAGGACCCTGCTCCAGCTACTGCACACTTTGGGATTTGGAGGCAGAGGGATATAGCGAGGAAATTATTAACCTTCTCCTTATGTACATTTGGATTGTTTCATTTGATACACAAATGTGGGTAGGGGTTTTTGCAATTAAACAATTAATAAAATTTGAGAAAACTATTTAAAATTATAGTAATTAAAGCATTGTCGTGTTAGTATAGAAATAGCCAAGCACCAATAGAATAGAATTACAGATCCACACAGAAGTATATATGGGATTACAGCATATACAAAAGGTGGCATTTTAAATCAGTGGGGGGAGGGGCAGGGGACGGATTTTCTGAGGAAAGAATAAAGTTTGATCATAAACAGATAAATCAATTATTTAAATACAAAAAGATGAAATTATAAAAATACTAAATGAAAACTGATAAAAGCATTTATAAGCTGAGGATCAATATAACACAAAATGTAGAAGCCATAAGGAAAAGATTGATACAATTGTCTACACAGAAATTTAAGATTTCTATAAAGCAAATTTTTATTAATATTTTAATTAAAAATATTTAAAACAAAAAATCTATGAAATATTTGTAATTAATATGAAAACAGCTAATATCCCTACTATACAATGACAAGACATATAAAAAGAAGAAAAAGATGAATAATACAGTTGAAAAAGTGGTAAAGAACATGAACAGGCAATTTACAAACTAATAATAACAACTGTAACAATTAACATTTATGGAACATTTATTATGTGCCAGGCACTGCTCATGTTTTAATATACTCATTCCCCACAAAGATCCAGTGAGGTGGGTAATGTCATAATCCATATGTGACAGCCACCCTTCCTTCTCCTCCTTTCACAGCACACTCTCCCACTTAACAGAAAAGTGCACTTACCTTATTATTGCACATTGTCCTGGGATGTTAAAATCTCTGGGGTGCTAAACAAAGGGACGACTCAAGAATGTGGCTCTCTTCTACCGTAGCACAGCAGAGGTAGGGAAGAAATCTTTAAGAGGACGCCAAACTCTCAGCAAAGCTCTGTTCTTGAACAAACTTCCCTCCTCTCTCTCTCCCTTTTTTCCTTCTTTCCTTTCCTCCCTTCCTTCCTTCTGCCCTCCCTCTTCTTCCCTCTCCTACTCCGTCTCCTTCCCTTCCTTAGTGCTATCTATCTATCTATCTATCTTAGAATTAAAATTAGGAGTAAATCATGGGGGCATATTAACATGCTTATTTGAACTAAAAAAGTCAGGCTTTTTCTGACAAGGTAAATCTCGGTTTGTTTTTTTTTTAAGATTTTATTTTTTTCCTTTTTCTCCCCAAAGCCCCCCGGTACATAGTTGTATCTTCTTAGTTGTGGGTCCTTGTAGTAGTGGCATGTGGGGTGCCGCCTCAGCATGGCCTGATGAGTGGTGCCATGTCCACACCCAGGATCCGAACTGGCGAAACCCTGGGCTACAGAAAAGTGGAGCGTGCGAACTTAACCACTCGGCCACTGGGCCAGCCCCCTCAACAGCATTTCTAACAAGTAGTTACAAACCTCTTCAATATACATGCTCCAATTTAAGCCCAAAGCCCAGATTATTCTGTCTTTATAATATGACTTTAAATATTACTTATGTGTTTTATACTATATTATAGATTAATTACTAATCATGGCTTACCTGAAATAAAATCTAGAAGATAAAATACAGATGTTACTCCATTTTTGCCAGATTACATTCTTAGAAACCTTATCCCTGACACACAAATTCAGAGTCATCCACAGAAATGAAATTTGGTTATATACCCGCAATAATTCTCTTTGCCACTAGATGGTGATTTAGCTAATGCTGTGCTGAGAAGCTCTCAGAATGTGAGGCTGGCTGTCAGCCCCCAACAGGAGCTACTAACTAAGGAGGTAGAGCTAAGTAAGGAGAGAAACGCAGGTGTGATTAACACGGCCACTTGTGAAACGGCAAAGGGGAAACACGAAATTAAATGGAGGGAGCAAACCATATGCATATTAAGAACCTACTATAAGAATTAAAGAAAAAGCGCACATGAGAAATAAGTAAAAAAATAGAAGAGACGTTTTAAAATACCTTATTAATTGTCACAGACTTGAAGAACCAACTGGTGTCACGTATTCTTAGCTCTACTCATTACTTTGATGTCCACAGTTCAGATGAATATCACTGTTTTTCTTCTTTTCCTCTAGTTTATTGCAGCATTTACCCAGAAGCTACTATAGTTATTTAGGCAATGTTTACCTCATTCCTGGTGGGTATCAAAGGCTAAAAGTGTCTATGAAATGTATGTTTTCAGATAACATCCAATTTTCTCTCTACTTTCTAAGGTTATTTTACATACTTATTTTTCTTGTACTGAGGCATAGATGTATCTAAAGCTTGGGATATAAAATTTGGATCCAATTTATCCAGAACCAGACAAGTCAAAGCCAAAATGCCTTAGCTTTACCAACAATAACAACAACAAAAAGAATCTTTTGGCATGCAAAAGAACACTCATGCCAAGCCATCGTAAAGGCTCAGCAGAAGCTACATAAAGTTGTAAAAAAAATTAGGCTATTTGGTCATATTAAAGTCTAACAAAAAGGAAGTGTAATGTCTTTAATACAACTTAGAAAATCATAATCATTCACTTTCAAAAATATTTGATCAAGTTGTTCAGAAGGACCCTTTTCTTTTTTACCTGTAAGGTTGTACTTTAATCCCATGGTCTTGAAATTCCAGTGCTTTCTTAACAACAGCTTCATTTTCTTCTGGATAAACTGAACATGTGCAGTAAACAACTGCTTGAGCTTTAGTAACTATATTTAAAGAAGATGTAATTAATATAATGATCCCAGTAACAATCCTAAACAAATTTGCTATGTTTCCAAACACCTATTTATGCTAGTACTGCATGGTTTTGATGGGAATGATTTCCACAGATGTTTGCATGGCTCTCCTTTAAAGCAAGTATTAGTAATGTTTCTGTGGCCAATAAATAAAGTAAATCTAGCTGGAGTTTTATGGAAATTGAAAATTCAATCAATGTGACCAACCTAGTTAGAAACAAACAAAAAATAAATACTGCAGATTACCATGAGCTCGATATTTCACCCCTTCTTCTACTGGCCATATCGCATAACTAGTTAAAAGGATTCTAGAAACAGACTTAGATGTGAATCCCCATTCTGTTACTCACTGCTGTATGAACCTGGGAAAATTACTTAAACTCTCAGATTTCTTATCTGTAATATGCAGTAATACTGCAACCTGCCACCCACTCATTTATTCACACTCATTAAGCACCTACTACATGCTAGGCACTGTTCTAGCCATTTGAGATACACAGACAAATATCCCTGCCCCTGGGGAGCTTATTTCCTGTTTTATTGACATGAATAAATAGGAAAATTATATAGTATTGTTAGGAGGTGATAAGTGCTATAGAAAAAAACAAAGAAGGTATGGAAGAGGGTTAGTTTCAGAAGATGATCCTCTAATTTTAAATAGAGTAGTCAGAGAAAGCATTAGAAAAATTATTTATCAACTTCCTAAACTTCCAACCAACACATTTCATAGATCATATACATACTATCATGTTCAAATTAATATTTATTAGCAGCATCAACTAAAAGGGCAGATCTCCTCTGTGCTTTCCATTTCACCTTATTTCTCCCTCACGTATGCTATATCTTTATGTCTTGAATTATCTATACCCACATATTTATCTTGGAGCCTTTGGAGGTCAGGATTTACTCACACTCATATCCCTAACACCAAACGTAATGCCTAGCCCAGAGTAGACAGTTGATAAACACTGACTGAATTCATAAAAATTTATGTAATTTCTCAGAGACTTCTAAATTTCCATATCCATGTGTGGAAGGGCAGTGGTACTCAAAATCTAAATGGTACTCAAAGATAAATGCAGTGATTGAAGCAATAATATAAATACTTAAAGAGCTTTGTTACTCAGGCTTCAAATCCAGAGATCTAGGCTTTATCTATAATTGCATCTCTCTATTCTCTATTTAGCATTAAGGGAAATAAGAGTTTGATTACTATTTGGATTGTAGAAGAGTTGTTAGGCTCAGGAACAAGGACAACAGAAAAATTACATCAAGTAAGAAGCCAAAGAAAAGAAATAGAGAAGATGAAACTACAATAATAGATATACAGTACATAATTATTTTCACATCAGCAACAAGAAACTCTTAACTATGCTTGCTAAACTATATTTTTAAAAGACAGATTAAACTGGTAAAAATATTTTGTTATTTGAAGGTGCTGAGTTCTGGAAAATTCACTTATGATTCATACCTCATTGACTGATTATAATAAATAAATGATTTTTCTAGGATTTACAATATATTTTAGGGTTGCACAGATAACAAACTTACATTTCATTGCATGTGTTAGCTGTTCATACTGCTGTTGAGCAAGAACATGAAGTTTATCTTCTGATGTGCCTCCTTGAGAGAAATCTTTAAGTAAACCTGTATCTAAAAGCAAATCAATGCTTTTAAATATATAAGTATTAGATGTTTTCCATATATTCCTATTATCAAACTGCTATTTAATTTTTCAATCATTTTCCCTATTAATGAGAGTTTTCATGGAAAATATTTATTAAAACTAGATAGTATTGTAAAAATGTTGACTTAAAATTAAAAAACTGAATTGATAAAGGTAATTTTGTTTAGTTTTAATATTGTTTTCTTTTTTCTCCAAGTTCTCCTGGGATAGTCATCCAAGCAGCCAAATAAGTCCTTTAGGTAGAGAAGAGAGGATGCAGTTAGTCTGGAGGCTAATAGAGGAGCAGAGAAGATTGATTTTGCACAGTAGAACTGATGGGCTATAATCAGATCTGAGTAGGAAAGAACACAAATGGATACAGTAGAAAACATTAACTCACCAAAAGAAATTCTGGAAGATAAAAATTCAGGGAAGCAACTCATGTCTTCATAACAGATCAAGAAACTCTTGCAGTAATCTTTTTTAATTTCTAAAACTAATTTTAACATATTTCTTGATAATATTAACTAAGACATATTGAATGATACTCTATATCGATTATCTTATTCAACAACCCTTGGAGCATTATTTTCTCTTTTAATATTGAGAAAAATGTTTAATACACATTAAACATATCTAAGGTCACATAGCTATTAGTACAGAGCCAGGATTCTAGTTCAGAAATCTAACCAGGGAGCCCACATTTCTAGCCTCTGTATTATTCCGCCTCTCAGTAACTCCCTGGAGTACCAGAGCCAATTATTTAGACCATCTATTTGGCTGCTCCTCATTCCAGTAGTATCACTGAAGATTAATAAAACTTCATTTCTTCCCAATTTAGTTTTATACTTCACATTTTTCTATCTCTATTCTAAAACTATCAGTCACTTTTTAAAGGACTATTTACATATTATACTCTAAAACCACATCAATTACCTCTTTCATCCCACTTTAAAATAATTCCAAGTTGTTAGCAATGACCAATTTGATATATTCCTCAATGGTTCTAATATTTTTCAATATTAAAATATTTTTCAAAACTATTTCATGATTGCTCCCTTCCACTTACTATCTAAATGTGATAAAATAATGTTTTAGATTCATCCCCACTAGGTTTCTGGCTACTATTTCTACCACACTCGCTAGGTCAGCAGTTATTTTCTCCAGCTATTACCTCATCAGAGCACAGTTTCCTTCAAAAGCCCTCCTTTTTTTCCCCAGGGTTGTCAAAGACCACTTCTTGGCTTATCCTGTCACCTCTTCATCAAGGCTTTCAAAACACTGCCAATACCTAGGAAACTTTTTACTTCTCTCTTTTCATCATTTGTAATTCCCTTTGGGCTTTTCCCCCCAGCCTCTAGTTTATTTTTCCCTATGGCTTCCTTTTTTCTGCATTCTCACTTCAAGATGGCCCAGGATAAGACCAGAGTCTCAGACTTCTAAGCTCTTGGTTCTCTTGACTGCAATGCTTTCCTATAGCTGCTGCTGTTTCCTCCTCTCTTATTTCAGTGTCTACTAACTCTTCTTCTCTGATCATTTCCCAAAATTAGTGTAGGAATTTTCTCAGCCTACCATTCTCCCATCTGAGTTGGTTTTTCTTCTGTTTAACTCTTACTGGAAAGAAATTTTCTATAGCAAGTCAAAATTCCACATGGTACAGTGTAAGCCCAGTTGAAGATGGTGTGGTACAGTGGAATTCTTTTTATAGCGTAGTATAGTGGAATGTGCTAACTGAACTGAATTTGAATCCCAGCTTCCCTACTTACTAGCTACATGACCTCAGGCAACCTGAAAAATTTCTCTGAGTCTTGGTTTTTTCCCCCTTATAAAATAGAGATAATAAAATGACACAGCCTCAAAAAGTTATTGTAAATATTAAGTGACAGTGCATGCACACTACCTAGAATACTGACTGGGACACAGTTGTGCTCAATAAATATTAGTTCCTTTCCCTCCATTTCTTTTTCTCCATTTAAAATTCTGTCCTTACTAGAAACAGAAAACAATTACCATACTCTGAATGTTGATAGAATGTCTTCTTTCTCTAATATTCTAGTTAACCTTACCTATGCCTTTCAATGTAAACAAGGGATTAAAGTAAGAATCAGTTTCAGTTAACACTAGGATTAAGAGAGTGATTCAAAGTGCCAGCCTCGGGGTCAGAGCGGTTGTATTTGAATCCAGCCTCTGTCACTTACTAGTCAAATGACTCTGGGAGGCTCCAAAATCTGAGCCTCAGAGTCCACATTTGTAAAATGGAGATAATAAGAGTACTACTTTACTGAGTTCTTGTGAGGATTTGATGAAATAATCCAAGCAAAGTGCTTAACTCAGTGCCTTACATACAAGTGCTCAATAAATGTTAATGTTAAATAATATTTTAAAGTTTATTAAAGAAGAAAATATTTCTAGAATTAATATTTAATCTGGGGTATTCATATCATAAAACACACATACTGGAGGCTAAAGAAGTCTTGAGTTTGAAATAGTCCGATTATGATTTAATTAGGATTGTATATAGAGCATAAGCTCCAGAGTAAGGCAGATCTAAATTTGAATCCTGGCTCTGTTACTAACTAGCTGTGTGACCTTATACAAATGAATTACAGTAGACGCGCCTTATCTGCAGTTTCACTTTCTGAAGTTTCAGTTACTGGTGGTCAACTGCAGACATCACCTGCTCCTGACACCCAGCCATTGACATCGTGACGGCTCAACGATCCTCCTTCTGACTATAGTGAGGTCTGTGGTAGCCTAATGCCACTTCACAATGTCTGCGTCAGTCACCTCACTTCATCTCATCAGTAGCCGTTGTATCATCTCACATCATCACAAGAAGGGTGAGTACAGTACAAGAAGATATTTTGAGAGAGAGAGACCACATTCACATAACATTTATTATAGCATATTGTTATAATTATGCTATCTTATTATTTAGTTAGTGTTGTTAATCTCTTACTCTGCCCAATTTATAAAATAAACTTTATCATATGTATAGGAAAAAACATAGTCTATATAGGGTTCGGTACTATCCAAGGCTTCAAGCATCCATTGGAGGTCTTGGAACATACCACCATGGATAAGGGAGACTACAGTAATCTTTCTGAGTCTCAGTTTTTTCATCTATAAAATGCTGAGAAATTTTCATGCCTATATTTTGAGCTCTGGTAAATACGAGAATACCATACTGGCCAGCATCTGTTCTAATTACCTACATCATTCCAATTATGAAATATTTTTAATATCCCCCTTGCCCATATCTCACAGGATTGGTATAAGAATTAAGTGAAGTAATGGGTGTAAGTACTTTATACTTAGTAAGTACTTTATACATGGTAGCTATTCATTAATCAGATATATCTGATATGTCATTTTAATGATTTTAAATAATTTTATTTTTTAAATTATTAACCACAAATTTCAATAATTTAGAAATTAAAAATTAAAACAAGTACCTTCATGCTCATTTAAAATAAATTCTACTGGATTACTAACACCCAGTCCTGAACAACGAGGGAGCAGCAGGATCACTTTAACTTTCTGTAATCTATGGTCCTTTGAGTCAATGTTAATAAATGTCTCAGGAAGTATTTCAACATCTGGGAGGAAAAAAAACCAGAAAAATTAATGTAAAAATATTAATTAAAAATCTTAATGCAGTATGTAATTATATCTATCATTGTTCATTTTTAAATCCTCAACCCCAACAAAAGTCATTTTAATGCAGCCAGAAAAGAGGGCTATTCTTCTCTGATAACTTTTCAAATACATGAATTTTCTTAATGGAGTGCTTTCTCTTTCACTTGAGAGAATAACTTTGAAGTTTAAATATCTTCTACATAAAATGTAATGTAAATTTTCCATTCTGAACGTCAGATTCCAAGCAGTATGATGTAGGAGAGGCAAATGGGCTTTGGAGGCAGAAATACCCAAGTCTTCTCCCAACTTCACCATTTACTAGCTGCATGACAATCTCTCTAAGCTCCTTTCCTAATGCATAAAATGGGATAATAATGCCTACCTCATCTATTGTGCTGACGATTGAGGTAAAGTAGTTAAGCTTTACATGGTGCCTAGTATACAGTAAGTGTTCAGTATTGGTTATTTCTCGTTCCTATTTTTTTTTCTTTTTCTTTTTTTGAGGAAGATTAGCCCTGAGCTAACATCTGCTGCTATTCCTCCTCTTTTTGCTGAGGAAGACTGGCCCTGAGCTCACATTTGTGCCCATCTTCCTCTATGTTATATGTGGGATGTCTACCACAGCATGGCTTGCCAAGTGGTGCCATGTCCGCACCTGGGATCCAAACCTGGCGAACCCTGGGCCAACGAAGTGGAACGTGTGAACCTAACCACTGCGCCACGGGGCCAGTCCCTCTCTTTCCCATTTTTAAGCCCTGTTTATATTTTATCTTCCCTAGAAAAAATGAGTATCAGTAGCGATTATGAGGCACTGTAATTTAGTTTAAGAGAGTCCACCCTCCCTCAGTTACAACTCTCTGTGCCCCTACCTTAAGGCCACCCCCTCACTTCTGCAATGGCTCCCACTTCCCTCAACTGCTGAGGAGTCACTCCTGAAACTGCCCTACTCACCTCCTTTCTCTTGCCTGGTCAATTTTTCCCCTCTTTTTATTCTGTCTCTTTTGAATTTTTTTAAAAAAATCAAGTAGGCCTTTTCCTTTTTTCCTCTATTTTTAACTTTTTATTGGAAAAGTTAAAATATAGACAAAATAGATATAATATATAATAAATTCTCAAGTACCCATCATGGAGCTTCAACAGTGAACCATTCATGCCCAATCTTGTTTCACCTATATCTGCACCCACTTCCACCACCCCCATATTATTTTGAATCTATAAATATTTCACCATATAGCTCTAAAAGATAAAAACTCCCTTTAAAATACAACCACACAAAGTTCTTTTAAAAATTCCTCATTATCATCAAATAATAATGGCATCTAATCATGGCTCTAATTTCCCCATAGTCTCACACACGTCAAAAATTGTTTACAGTTTCTTTGAATCAGGATCTAAATAAGGAACATACATTACAATTGGTTGATAAGTCTTAATTTTCTTTTTATCTATAGGTTCCCTTTCCATTTTTCTTACCATTTATTTCTTAATGAAACTTGGTTATTTGTCCTACTAGAGTTTCCCAGTCTGGATTTTGCTAATTGCTTCCCTAGAGTGTAGTTTCACATGTTCCTGTCTTCTGTGCTTCCTATAAATTAGTAGTTGGATCTTTAGAAGCATAATTAGATTCAGATTCTTTTTTGTTCTTTTTTTCTTTTTTTTGGTGGGGAGGAGAACAAAACTACTTCATTATTGGTGTCATATTCATCCATTAAGCTGCCTTTGTGGTATCAGGAAAGGGGTTGCAAAATAGTCATATTCTAATTCTGTCATCCTTTTTTCATTTATTACCTAGAATACTTCTAAAAGGAGAAACTTCCTTTCCTCTACTGCTTGGTTACCCAGTAGTTCCTATCATCTCTGTTAACTAGGCAAAAGGTGGTCAACAACTTGAGAACTCTAACGTGTACAGAGGTAATAACTGCAGAGAGTAGCCACTACCAACCATGGCTGAGAGAAAAGTGAACAAGGAACTTAGAAAGTCAGAAGAGCACGGCCCCTGCAAGGCTGAGATTCAGATCTCTGCAAAGAAGGCAAGGCTAACACTGCCAAGACTCCTGCACAGCCACCACAGGGATAAACAAACACTGGAAGAAAAACAAAAGTCCTTTCTCCTTCCTCTTCCAGTCTTGCAGTGTCTCTCCAGCACCTTCTAATGGCAGAGCCTAATATTTCTGAGCCAGCTGGCAACAGAAAAAGAATATTGGGAGTACAGTTTTACCTTATTAAAAAATAACAAATTCAAACATTTTTAACATTTCTAAATCTTGTAGAACAGTAAGCACCAAAAAAATAAATATTTGTACATACTTTTACATCCCATTTTTGTGAAAAGGTTCATCAGTTTAGGATCCTTAGCTTGTGATTGTACTCCACACACAAATATTTTTGAGGTATTATTATTTGTTAGGACTGACATATGGGCAACTGTGTACCACGAACCTGTATTGACCATTAAGATATCATCATCCATGTTTAATAAAGCTTTTATAGAATGGACAGCCAGACTTCGAGATTTGTCCTACAAGACAAGGGTATGATTAGAACTTCAAAGAGTTAGACTAGAAGCATGAACTGACTTCATTTTGCCTTAGGTAAAACAAAGTACTTGGTAGGAATTTGAAGAGATACCTAATCCGTTTTAGTTTAAAACATCTTAATATATGTTAAAATACAAAATTAAAAAAGATAACTGATATAAACTGATTTAAAACAAAGACCCTAACTTTGTTTAGCCTAAATTACGACTGTTATCATTTAACTTTTATATAGTGATAAGGCAATGCCAAAATACCAAAAACATGATTAACAGATTAATGATGTCCTGCCTTAGCTCCCATTCTTACCCCTTCAGGAAAACCCACTCCTCTGCTACTGCCATTCTTTCATTACATTGTCATCTAAATGCTGCTAGTTCACAGATATTAAAATTAAGGATGGTCGACAAGCTTATAAAAGAGGGCTAGGTAGACTGGATTTCTGCAGTTGATCTCAGTGCTCACTAGGATGTTACCGTAAAATAAGGGCAAGAGCTTCTGCCCAAGAATGTGAGTACAGTGAAGGCATAAACCATAGAAGACTAGGGTGAATCTGAGGCAGGAATTGGAATCTAAGGACATAAAAATTAACAACAATTTTTCAGACCTTTTATTTTTCATTCTATTGAAACCACATTATACCTCACATTCTCTTCCTGCATTAATAGCCATTATACACTTCTTACAAACCAAAGCTGTAAGCCTATGTCAAAGAGATAAGGGGAAAGTATTACACATTGCATTTTCAAATGCAGGATGGCACTAGCATCTTGCCCAGAAAGGCAAGGAAGAAAAGGTGTTATTCTACCTTCTTTTGAATCATCCCTTGGGAGAGAAAAATACAGCCTTTGAGCTGCCAGCAACACAAGTATCCCCATCCATGCAGTCTAGGGAGGAGAATATGTCCTCTACAACCGCACGTGGGACAAAGATGCCAAAGTATAATAGGAACACTGATTGTAGAGGTATTAATTTTATTTAAGGTGAAAATTAGGCCTTTTGAACTTCCCTGATAATCTGTAAAATATATAATCAGTTTGTCAGGTTTTATTTTTAAGTGGAGGGATTCTTTGTGTAAGTAGGATTATTGAGAACCACAATGAATGTAAATGTTTATTTACCTGAAATATAAGTTTATACTCTTTGAAAAGATCTATATTTAGAAGGTCATTTTTAAGATGAGATGGAAAAATTAAGACATCATAGCAATGCTGGTCCACAGCAAAGACTTTATCACCAATATGTGGTACAGATTTGACTTTATGATAGCCTTTTTTCTTCAAACTATGATAAACTTCTTCAGGGCTGTAAATATACAACATTAGGTTGTAATTACAAATATAATACATTAAAAATGTATTAACATTAGCATCTTTTTCCTACAATAAGTAAAAATACCACTGCATGTATTGCATCTAATGGAACTTAAATTGTAGCCAACAATAAGTTAAAAGATCATTAGAGACAGAAAAGTTAACATATTTATGTAATTACCTTTGGTAATTTGGTGATAAGATCCTGAACCAAACTATGATTCCCCAATCACTCTCCCAGATGTGCCCCCCTCCATTAAAAAGGTAATATTTCTTACCATATTATTTTGAAAGGCTAGTGACTTGAAATATGAATAAAGAATTTGATTAAAACTCTTACCTGATTTTACAAGTATTTATCCAAGCATAAAGTGGCAAAGTGGAGGCCCTTAGTTCCTGGTTCCTAACTGTTTCTGGAAGAATGTGGTAAATTGAAAGGGCATCATGTTTGATTCGATATCTTGCCAATGCTGCAGCCAATTTTGTCTTAAAACTAGAGATAGAAAATCCATTCTTAGTGACTACTGCATTAAAGACAAGACTATCAATTTTCCACTGGAAACATTAACAAAGCAACTTTAAAATTTTAACAAGTCTTCTATAATTCTATTTCAAATTTTCTAAGTCTAAAATAACAATTTGCCATATGTGAAAACAGAAATCCAATAATCCTGCTTCCTTTTTCCAGTTTTTGCTGCCCCTGTATAGTTGTGCATCTCCTCAGGTATTTACATTAATCGCTGATTGAGAGACAATTTTATGTAGTGGAAGAGGTGTAGGATTTAGAGCCGAAACTTGAAATTCAATCCAGGTTCTGTCAGTAACCAGCTATGTGACCTCAGGTATGTTACTGAATCTCTTTTCTCAGCCTCTGTTTTCTCCTCTGTAAAATGTGGTTGACTTTCCTTGCTATTAATGTGATGATTACCAATTGCGTGTGAAATACTTAGCACAGTGCCTGGCACATGGCAGGCACTCATTACAGGCTAGTTATCATTACTTAATAAGATTAAGGAACTTTCATGAATCTGTATCCAGTCCTTCCCAGTTCTGATTATCCCATGCCTCAAAGTTCCAAATAACAGAAAAGAAAAACAAGAACTGGTTAGCGTCACCATGAGGACCCAAGGATTTTCCTTGATCTCATGGCCAACGTTTTTAATGAATGAGAATACAGGACTTACTCTTGACCCATGTTCATAACGTTTCCACAGGAGGAATCTAACTGAATAATAAATCTCAAGGATAACCTTGAATGAGAAATGGGGAAGAGATGCCACAAAAAAGGGCAAGCACAACCTGAGTGGTGTGTGTGGCTGCAGAAAGTTTAAGAAGATTAAGCTTCTTATCCACTCAGTAGAATGAGAAACTTTCACCCAAGAACGTGTTTATGTATGGATGTGTATACATGCACGAGGGGGAGAGAGAAATAGAAAGAGAGAGAGAGAACACAGGGGCATGGGAGAGGAGAGGGAAGGGTTATCAAACATTAAACCTTCTAGGGCTATGATAAACTCAGATATGTGCAGTGCTATGTTCTAATGTCACAGAACTACAGGAAGGAACACTAAGAACAATTACATAATATATTAATGCACATCAAAGAATAAATTGATATAAAGGGGGTGAGTTACTGTTCTATATTATACACTGTGAGCTGTTTCTGAATACAGACTATTTTGTTTAAAACGTCCTTCCAAATATCTATGTAGTTCAAATTTACCATAATAAATGTTATTGAATGAATCATTCAATCATTAAATATAGAGATTAGAGCTGGGAAGCCTAGAAAAATAAACGTGTTGTGTACATAGAAAGAGCACAGCGAGAAATAATTTTCCAAATTTCTAGATAGCAAACATTTCAGACTGTGAATTTTAATACAATTTAATCAACCACAAAGTAATTTAAAGTATATATACAGTTATAAAGATTTTTATATAAATATGCAATATCAGACTGAAGACAAAAACCAAATCCAAATGCTATTAGGATAACCAGACATATTACTTCTGTAAATGAAATATCCTGTGGTTACTAAAAAAACTTCTTCCGTAGCTGTAAGGCAAGCTGCAATGATGAAAACGGAAGCAGAAGTAGCCTTATCCCAACATTCTTGATTCAGAAGTCCATCTCCTGCTACAATTTGAATGTTATCACAGAGTTACCCAATTATCTCTTTTACCAGCATCCCTGTTGTACGTACAACCAGAACTTTCTTTCTATATGTTAAATTGTAGTTATGTAATTCATAAGCTTAAGTTTTAAATGAGCCCATTACCTACAGGACAGACTCTAAATTCCTTATCATAATACACTAGGATATTAAAAATTTAACCTGAACCAACTCTCCCTTCCTCAATTCCCACCACTCCCATCCACAACACTATCGCTAGTTACATACTGAACGATTTGCCACTCCTATAACATGCCACATGCCCTCGCCCTCTCCCTCTCGCCCCTTCTGCAGTATGGTTTGGACTCTGCAAACAGATTACCTAGGTTCAAATTCTGGTTCCACCAACTACTAGCAATACGACTTCAGACAAGTTATTTAGTTTCTCTAAGCTCTAGGAATTAAGAATAAGTACCTTACTTACAGAGTTGTTGAAAAGAAAAGATACTTTTGAATTAAATACTTTTGTATTTAAAGTCAGGCTATTCAAGAAATGATAATAATATGTTTATTCCTTTACTACTATTAACCAAGTACTGTGATCAGAGCTGGACTATAAAGATTAATATGATGAATGTTATAAGATACACAGATAAAGGAGAAAGCAAATGTACTGGGAGAAGAACAAGAGTTAGCCCAAAGGAAATTCTACGAGGAGGAGAAACTGGAGCTAACTACTAAAGGAGGAGCAAGAATTTCCCAGACCACAAGAGGAGAGAAGACACACAGATAGCCTGAGTTTTCCAAACCAAAAAGGGAGAAAAGACACACAGACAGAGGGCAGAGCACCATAAAGATATGGAGGCGTTGGGGCTGGCCCCGTGGCCGAGTGGTTAAGTTCGCGCGCTCCGCTGCAGGCGGCCCAGTGTTTTGTTAGTTCGAATCCTGGGCGCGGACATGGCACTGCTCAGCAGACCACGCTGAGGCAGCGTCCCACATGCCACAACTAGAAGAACCCACAACGAAGAATACACAACTATGTACCGGGGGGCTTTGGGGATAAAAAGGAAAAAATAAAATCTTTTAAAAAAAAAAAAAAAAGATATGGAGGTGTTAAACAACAAAGATTTACAGAGCATGGGGTAGTGAGAGATCCAGGGCTCAAATCACAAAAAATCTTACACACCATGCATAGGAAGTAGGAATTTTTTTCTGCAGGAAATGGAAAGGCATTTAAGGATAGAGACATAAAGTTAATTCATGAACAAATATTTGCATTCTTACGATATTCCAGGCACTGTTTTAGGTTCCAGAAACAAAGGAGTGAGCAAGGAAGATGCCATTCCTGACATCACCAAGTATAGAGTCTGGTAGGGAGAGACAAAGCAATTATTTTAAAAGGTCCCAAGTACTAATGCCAAGGGAAGGCAGGCTGCTATGGTGGCACAAAGGAGAGGCACTGCTACGGGAGTCAAGGGAAGTTTCCCAGGAGCTAGGTTTAAACTAAGCCATCGGGGAGAAGTAGGAGTTAGCCAGGAGTAAGGGAGGGGTGTGAGAAGAGCTGACCAGTGTTCCAAGTAGAGGGAGCATCACATATGAGTTATCTGCCAATTCTGAAATATGTGTCTGAGAAATTGAGTGATATGCAGAGCTTCAATGACTCATGGGGCAGGGAACAAAAATGGAAATGCGGGGCATGCCAAGTTTATGGAAGAGGGGCTCTGATAAAGTCCCAGGCTTTAGAATGGGTCACCAAATGACAAGCCCAGGAAAACGTAAAAAGGAATAACTGGTCTTCACAGGGACTGAAGCCCTGTGAACTTCTAATTATTGCGATCTCTGATTAGAATTGGTCACCTGGGCTTGTTAGTGTCCCAAGTCTGGCTGCCAGTAGCAAAGTATATGCTCTCTCT
The DNA here is from genome assembly GCF_041296265.1 of Equus caballus. Taxonomy (NCBI): domain Eukaryota; kingdom Metazoa; phylum Chordata; class Mammalia; order Perissodactyla; family Equidae; genus Equus; species Equus caballus. The sequence continues at coordinate 92,764,045 of NC_091686.1, forward strand.
AAAGGAAGATAACATCGTAGGGCTCAAACGAGATAAACTAATATTACATGTAAAATCAAATTATACCTAATATAGTGTATCCCAAGAAACTTTATATCCATAAATCATAGCAAAAAAAAAAGCTATCCTAATGTTTCCATTTATAGTAGAAACCCACTGGTTTGTATTGTAAGCACCCCTTCCCTTCTGGGAATAGAACCTCTCCGCTTCTGAAAATGTTCCTTCCCGCCCTCCATTCACATAATGTTCTTGGGAAGTATCTCTGACTGACTCTATCTCCTTGGCCACAGCTGATTGGTAGGGGGTGGGCACTTGACTCAAACCAAGGTCAAGCAATTTTTCGGGTGTAGCAACAAAGAGGAAAGCCAGACTCTCTAGTGCTTGGTGCTATAAAACGTAAAGCTCCTGAGTTGTCAGCCGCCAAGTTTTCCATTCTGGGAACAAAGAAAGATGAAAGAATGAAGCCAAAGCACACAGAGAAGCAGACACTAGAGTTGAAGAGAGTCCTGATGATATTTTAGTCAAAAGACTTAGTTACTAGAAGCGCAGCCACAGCACTGCCCTTCCTGCAGTCTCAGTGTTCAATTCTGCCACGAGAGGCCTGGTCAGAAATGCTCCCTGTTCACCTCTCCAGTTTGAGGTGGGGTCCTGCCAGCTGCCAAAAAGAATCCTAACTGATATACCATTTTCTTTTCATTAATTTCTTAAAGAAATGGGTTTTACTCCTTTTTGGCTTCAAAATTTTCAGAAATTTTATTTAACAATGAACAAAATAACTCAAGTTTCTGAATGCCATTACTAATGCCTAACACATCAGAAATGTGATTCTCTTTAAATATAAATTGAATATTTTCTTAATGACAAAAGATAATCTTCAGTGAACTGCTTGAATGTCTCATAAAAATATAAAGTCAGGCATTGTCCTGACAGCTGTTTCAGACTATTCACTAAGTAAGTGAAATAGGTTAATAAGCATTTCCAAAGAAGGGGTGGAGAGAGTATGAGAGAGAAAATCTCATGAACAAGTATTTAGGGAGCATTTTGGCAAATGAGAAACTCTGAAGCATTATGGGGAATGAGAAATTTGGAGAAGATGAGAAAAAGGATATATCAGAGCAAATGTTATTTACCACAGAAATACATGGTTGGCTTAACGTTTATAAATCATTCAATGTAAATTACCTTACCGTATTAATAGAATAAAGAAGAAAAAACAAATGATCATTTCAGCCTCCCAAAACTCTGATCTCTGTTTTCTTAACTTAGCAAGACAACCGTTTTCCTCTTGGCATTCCCCTTCCTGCACTGCAGCTGGAAAGTACCTCTAGGCATGAAGCCAGGACTACTCTAGGGCTCACCTCACTTGTTTTTATTCTCTCAGGGATCAAGTTTCTGTGCTGCTTCTTGTCTAATGTCCAAAACCTTTGCCTCATATATTTTGTCCAGTTTTCTCATTATTTACAATAGGAAGACAAGTCTGATCCAAGATACTCTCTCATGACTATATAATTACATTTTTAAAATATCACACTACCTACCATGTGGAATGGATTGTGGGAAAGTAAGAATTATAGGAAAGGAAACCAATGAGGAGGCTATTGCCTCCCATTGACAAGTGACAAGTCCAAGTGACGATTATGGTGGCTTGGATTTGGATGGTAGTAATGGATGGAAAGAAGTAGATTTAGCATGTTTTCCAACTGGAGTTACAGGACTCGATGCATTAGGTGTGGTATGGGTGCAGGGGAGGGGAAGAAAAAAGAATCAAGGATGCTATCAAGGTAGACAGTGGGGCCTCAGCCGTAATGTGGAGACTTCAGGACGAATACCTTGGGGTGGGGTAGGAGTATCGACTACAAAGTCCTTCCCCTCCTGCTGCCTTTCTAGTCTTTCTGTGCCCATTCTCCAATTCTGCCTCACAAAAGTCCAACAAATTATTTGGCAGAAACATTCTTGGGTTAGTGTGAGGGCATGAGGAGTAAGAAAGGAAGAGGCTGTGGCCTTTTTTTTTTTTAATCTAGTCACATAGTATTAAAAAGTTGCATTTTATACAAGGAATGAGTTCTTTTTTTTTTTTTTTTGAGGAAGATTAGCCCTGAGCTAACATCCGTGCCCATCTTCCTCTACTTTATATGTGGGATACCTGCCACAGCATGGGTTGATAAGCAGTGCATAGGTCCTGGCCTGGGAACCGAACTGGTGAACCCCAGGCCCCAGAAGTGGAGTGCACAAACTTAACCACTGCGCCACCAGGCCAGCCCCAAGGAATGACTTCTTAAAAACCTTGCATATGTCAAAAATGGTAAGAGGTGTCATCTTGGACTATACCTCTAAAGCCATGAATAAATGAAGAAAAAGATACAAATTGGTACATAAAGTGATAAAACACCAGGATCCCTGGTACAGGCAACAGCAACAAAGGTCAAACACAATTTTCCTAAGGAGAAAATCATTCTCATTCAATTTCTTGCTAAATAATTACTTCTTCCTCTATCACCTCTTAAAATTAGTCTTTATGCCCTCAGTAGAAACATACTATGGTATACTTCAAGTTTACAATGATTTTACTTCCCTGGGAACAACAGCGCCCAGCTCCAAGCCCCAGAAGATCTACAGAGGTTGGCTTCCAGCATCCTGTTTGAGTTCACAATCCCACACCATTGGCTATGGGAAGCGGCCAGAGGGAATGCATCTGATCCACATGGAACCAATCAAATTTCCAGGGATTTAGAATTCAGAATTGGGTTGTAGAGATACGAAGTTAGTCTAAGTGAAGAAACTAACATACAACTGTAACATGTAAGCTCAGAAACTGGGGTGCAATGGTAGGGCCTTTCCTACGTAGACCAGAGAAGCAGAGAAGGCAGATCTTCAGAGAAAAAGAGAATGAAGCAGATACTAAGAGAGAAGCAGAGATAAAGTCCTGACATCTTTCCAGTTCCTGATTTCATTTTCTTCCTGAGTCCTTGAGTTGCATGAGATATCCCGGTATCTTTGTAAGAATATTTTTCAATTTTGCTCAAGTTAACTGATGATGGCTTCTACTACTTGAAAACTCTTGATTAAAACTCTCGATTAAAACTCTCTGGCATTAGCTTTATACATATATTTTCTCAGCACGGCTCTACTATTCTCTGTTCAGTCACTAAATACAAGCATTTCTCCTCTAGCATATTATGAATTGAGTATAGTATGAACTGGGTATAATAAAACTGATTTAGGAATAAGATTTACATTATATGAAGATCTATCGGTTTGTAACCAGATATGTGTCAAGGCAGAAGGTAGCATGGTACGTAATATGGGGAAAGGGGAAAATCTGGGGAATCAGGAATCCTTTGACAGTAATATTTCCTGGTTCCTCTGGCCTCCTGAGCCACAGCCTTTGCTTGTCCTATTCCCACCTGCCTTGCTGGCACTCTCAGCTAAAATCTGCTGCTGCTGAAACCACAGTCTGGTCTTTCTGACTTGGTTAGAGCCCTGTGGCTTTCCTGGCTGACTCAGTCTAACCTCAGCTCTCATTAGCCTCATGAGACTAAGCTGAGACTTCCATGGAAGTCTCCTGACTAAGTCAAACAAAAACTGAGAGAAGCTCAGAAAAGCTGAAACTCAGAGCCTATCCCACAGCATACTGCCCCACCAATTTTTCTCTGATGTATCTGCACCCGTCCTGGGAGGCAGGTCGTCCGATGTAGGTATGCACAGTGAGGTGGTTGCTCAGAAACCTACACAGTAAACAGAGGCGAGATCTTTACTTTTCTAACAGAGATAGGACACAGGTCTGATTGCTCTTGCTCTTCTCCATCCCACAATTTCTCATGGCTGTGACTGACATGAGATATGACTATGTCATATTTTTAATCTTCCGGAGTACTTCAACCAACCCTCGCTATCCTAGGCGGGAGGAGCGGTGGCATATACATGGTTAAAGCCTGGGCTCTGCAGTCAGACTTCCTGAGTTTGAAATCTAGCTACTCCCCTTTCTAGCTCTTTGGCATTCTCCCTTTACCCTGTCTGTGCCTCAGTTTTCCCATGTGTGAAAATACAGGTTGGCAACAGTAGCCACCTCACAGGGTTGTTGTAGCTTCTTATAACAATGACTGATGCACATTAACTGCTCAGTAAATGTAAGATATTATTATTACTCCATCACCTGAGCCCTCTGGTCTCAGCCTTCAATAATTTAAACGAAACTCATTGAATTTGCAATAAAAAATAAAAATATTTCATAAAAATATAAAATCAGATGTATTGACAACTGTTTCAGACTGTTCATTAGGCGAAAATCTTCCTACAAGATTGTTGTTGTCGTTGTTATATTGTACTTTCTATTAAAGTTCAACAACATAATAACAAAAGCCCTAACAACAGTAGCACTTAACATTTATTGACCATTTACTATGTGTCCGGCTCTAAACTAAGCATTTTATATGCATTAGTTTAATCAGTTCTCCCAAACACCCTTCGAGGGAGGTACTACTATTATTCCTGTAGTAGGTTTCTGCTGATATTTAGGGCAAAAAGAAAACAAACTTGGAACACATTTGTTCTCAACTATGGAGAAGTTTTTTTTAATTTGGCAAAGAAGTGAGTTCTTGTCTATTGTTGGAATTTTCTCATTTAATACATGTCAAATTTTTTTAAGAGCTGTAAACAAAGCTAAGTAAATAAATAATAGCTGTTTCAAATGAAATTTAATTTATGTATGTGCTGAAAATTACTAAGAATTTTTCATGATTTTCTACATGCTTACAAGTTGAATCTTACAACTCAAGTTTTCAAAAACAACTTGATTTTAAATAGTATGTTTAACTTGTTCAAGATTGCAAAGGAACTCAAGAAACTTATGAACTTTTATATTTTTTCTCTGTAAATTAAAACTTATTTACACATTATATTGTATACAATTTAACCAATGAAAATACGAACAATGATTTTATATAAAACATCCTTTTTGCTTTTACAATTACCTGATAAGAAGGTTCTCTACTTCTTGAACTTCCGCTATGGATTCTTCATTATCAGAAAGGAGACGAGCTTGAAATTTTCTGTCTTGGAAATCATACAGCATCACAATAATAAGGCTGCTCAAATGATCTGGCTACCAAGGGGAAACACACGAAGAAAAGTATACTAACAACATCTAATAGCACTATTTTCCATTCCATCATTTTTCATAAGAGAGCAGGAATATGAGCATTTTTACATACTCTGGTTGGATTCAGAGATAGAAAAGGTCTTCAAAATAGAAAAAAATCCTTTCAAAATAAACCTTTCAAAAGACAATTTTTGATATGTTCCTCAAAACGAAAGGACAAGGGTCAGTATTAGAAGCATTAGAAGTAAGAAAGAGTTAAGGATGTATTTCGAAGACGTCTCAGCACTAAGCAAACTAGCTGTGTGCAGCAAACTAGTGTGAAGGCTTTTTAATACTTTCTAAATAATTATGAGATAGCTAATTATATAAAAGTTGCCTACTTACTATTGTGGTACTTGGAAAAATATAGCTATCTATTAATATAGTTTCCAAAATATCTTGATCTGCAAGACAAGGAAAAGGTCTGTTATTAAAAATATCAAAGCTGAAAATAAAAACTTTGGAATAAAATACACTCTAGACAATGCCATAAAATACTTTTAATTTCATATCTAAAATATACCTCAATTCTTGATAAAGATTTCAATTACAATGACATGATAAAATATTTGTAATCTTCATGAATTCTAGACCCTTATGACCCAGGCTCCACATGGATCATAATCAAAGGAGAAATATCTGAATAGTCAAAGTAATAAACAAATTCCAACCTTTAAGTTATGTCCTTTGAAAAACATTAAAGAGGATCTAATTTACAATGTCTTATCCTTTTTATGTATTGCTGGATTTGATTTTCCAATATTTTATTTAGGATTTTTGTTCTATGCTTATGTTCATGAGGGATGTTGGTCTGTAATTTTCTTCTCTTGTAATGTCCTTGTCCATGTTGGTATCAGGGTTATGCTGGCCTTATAAAATGAGTAGGAAGTGTTCCCTCTTTCTCTATTATCTCGAAGAGTTTGTGTTAGATTGGTATTATTTCTTACTTAAATATTTGGTAGAACTCACTAGTGAAGACATTAGTAAGATGACATTTAATCTAAGACCCAAATGACAAGGAATTAACCATGTAAAGATTTGGGAGGAAAGAGCATTCCAGGCAGAGGGATAAGAAAAAGTACTAAGTGGAGGGGCTGGCCTGGTGGCGTAGTGGTTAAGTTTGGTGACTCCGCTTCAGCAGCCCAGGTCTGTGGGTTTGGATCCCGGGCGTGGACCTACACCACTCATCAAGCTACGCTGTGGCAGTGTCCCACATACAAAATAGAGGAAGATGGGCCAATCTTCCTCAGCAAAAAGAGGAACATTGGCAACAGGTGTTAGCTCAGGGCCAATCTTCCTCTCCAAAAAAGAAAAAAAAAGTACTAAGTGGAAACAAGTAGATGTATTTTAAAACCTCCACAGAACGCGAGTATTCCTTTTGTTATCGCTACTTAAACTATATGTACATCATATAACAAATGCTTTAATCAGTAGAAAAGAAAATTGGTCTAGCTTCAATTCATTCAACATTTATGAAAAACCTACTATATGAACAGCACACATGGAATTTCAGTTTTTATTTGGGGGATGGGCAAAGTAAAAATAAGTGACTAACTTGGGAAGCACAGACTCCAATTTTCATAGGAAATCCTTTGGGAATCTTTCCATATTTTGGCCACCAATCACAGCTGTACGGTACAAGGCAATATCCCCACTTCACTTACAAGGAAAATGAAGTTTAGGGTTTCACACCCTTAGCACCTGCAAACCAATTCCTATCTACTTCATAGTAGAGCATGAGTCCCTATATACTTCATACTTCTCAGCATGAGTCCCAGTTTTTGTCACGGAAAATATAGTCCTCATAAGAATGAAGAACTTCTGGGGCTGGCCCGGTGGCTGAGTGGTTAAGTTCGCGCGCTCCGCTTCAGGGGCCCAGGGTTTTGCTGGTTCGAATCCTGGGCGTGGTCATGGCACCACTCATCAGGCCATGCTGAGGCGGCGTCCCACATGCCACAACTAGAAGGACCCACAGCTAAAAAAACATACAACTATGTACAGGGGGCTTTGGGGAGAAAAAGGAAAAATAAAATCTTTAAAAAAAAAAAAAGAATGAAGGACTTTTAAGACAGCAGACATGCATAGGCTATAGAACTTTGAGCAATGGAAGTGCTGGACTCCTAAGAAACAGGAGAGGCAGAATGAAGGGAAAGAAGACAGAATATGATTTTGCCAACATTGCATTTTTTTCTAGGGCTCTTTTCAAAACCGCTATCATCTCTGGGCTGCCTTTGATACTGTGCAGAATGCACTGCCTTTGTATTTCTACAATTCACCTAACATTCTCACACAGTAATATCAACACTAATAATGTATACAGTCATGTGTCACTTAACGACAGGGATATGTTCTGAGAAATGGGTTGTTAGCCAATTTCCTCATTGTGTGAACATCATAGAGTGTACTTACACAAACCGAGGTGGTATAGCCTACTACACACCTAGGCTATATGGTACTAATCTTATGGGACCACCATCACATATGTAGTCCATTGTTGACCGAAATGTCATTATGCAGCACATGACTATACTTTAGACAGTGCTTTCCATGAGCTAGACATTGTTCTAAGTGCTTTCCATATATTAATTCACTTAACCCTCATGACAACCCTATGAATTAGGTACCATCATTATCCCCATTTTATAGATTAGGAAATGAGGCACAGAATGGTTAAACAATATGTTCATAGCCACACTGCAAGTAGTAGATGAGGGATTCAAACCCTGGCAGTCTGAAGCCCGAGTGCCTGCTCTTCATCACATTATGCTGCCTTTCCTCAGCTTACTCTTACAACAAACCAGAGTGGCTAAATAACACACACTGTTAATGCCCAATTTGGGTTACTGCAAACCTTGCCTATCCTAGTTGAGGATAATAGCCCCAATTATCTCTAGTCCCCCACTAATTAAAGCCTCTTCCCTTTAGTCTGTGAAGGGAATTCTTACTCTCCATTCCTCACGTTTCCAGTGGGGAGGGCCTTCCCTAGAGAAACATTCCTGGACTTTCCCTACCCCTTAATCACCACTCCCCAAGAAAGGAAAATTGAGTTTGATTGGTGAAGCTGGAAGAAGGAACTGGGGCCTATCTCCCTTCCTCCCCTGCCCTCTCTCCCTCTCTCTCTGCCAGCATTTCTGCAGGAGGCATGCATGTATTCCAGGAGGTCTTTCACCATGTGCCTTGTGTGAGCTGGGGTGGAGGGGTCTGCAACTCTTCAGCTGTGCCACGGGTTAGATGGGAAGTTCTAATTCAGGAGCAAAGTGTTTGCAAGCCTATTTGACTGGAGATCTAAAGCCATGTCTCCAAGCATTTTTTTTCTCGCTCTCAACTGGTCCCAAACTCAAGTGTAAAGGAGGAGTGCTATATATTGGACTCCTAAAACTTACACAGTCCATCTGGTCATCCCTCCCATTCTGGAAGAAAGACGGAAGATGTTTCTTCTTTTGACTGTCCCCTGTGTTCTCCCCCTCTATTTTTATTATGAATTCATAGAGTTTCCTTCATATGAGTCACTTCTAGAAACTTCACATCAAGAATGTCAAGGCCCTCCTATAATTATAAATATAGGTATATAGGGCTTTTCAATGTGTGGAAGGAGGGAAAGTTGACAAAATTATTAAAGCCTCTTTGGCAAAACTAGTAAGAATAGCCACATTTTTGAAAGGATATTTGAGAGAAGTAGATACCGGGGGAAAAAAGCTGGCATCATGAAATACAAAGTCATTGTTAAAATGAAACAATGTGAAATGATAAAAAACTAGAATTAGGGATGAGGGTTACTATTCTACCACCCTTTCAACTAGATGAAACCCTTCTTTTTATCCTTCTTCCTGCTTGGTTCCCTAGGTATATCATTTAACCTCTTCTTGAGTTTCTCTCAACTTTTTCATCTGCAAATGAGAATCTTCCATTTCAAAAAACTGGTATATCAAAATATATAATTAGGGCCAGACCTGTGGCCAGTGGTTAAGTTTGTGCACTCCGCTGCGGTGGCCCAGGGTTTCGCTAGTTCGGATCCTGGGCGTGGACATGGCACTGCTCATCAAGCCACGTTGAGGCAGCATCCCACATAGCACAACTAGAAGGACGTACAACTAGAATATACAACTAGGTACTGGGAGGCTTTGGGAGAAAAAGGAAAAATAAAATCTTTAAGGGAAAAAAATACATATATAATTATTTTGTGAATTACAAAGAGCTATGTAGATATAAGGTATTATTATTGTCATTCAAGAGAACTGCTTTAACCTCTTAGGTGACAACCAGAGCTTAAGAGGTTGTTGCTCTAGATCATTTTCCTAATGACTCACTGTGCAATCCAGAATTAACTCAGCAGGCCTGGGTGGCCAAGCCCTGCACATTCCAAAGAAAGGTTCAACCCTTGAAGAGCTCCTGGACAATAACCTCTAAGCCCTCAGAGCACCTTGTTGATCGAACTGTCTTTATCTACCTGGGGCCTTGGGCCACGTGGTATAAGCTTGACCTCTGGAAAAGCTAGAGATTGAGGAAGGTCAGTCATGAGGTCACTCCTTGTCTACATGACTGACCCTGCAACAAAAATCCCAGATAACAAGGCTTGGGTGAGGTTCCCTGGTTGGCAATACTTCATTTGTGTTGTCATACAGCATTGCTGGGAGAATCAAGCACTGTCCATAAGACTTCACTAAGAAAGGACAATAGGAAGCTCATACCTGGTCCCTCCTGGACTCTGTCCTACGTACCTTTTTCTGGTGCAGATTTTAATCTCCATCCTTTCACTGTGATAAACTGCAACTATGAGGATAACAGCTTTGTTGAGTTCTATGAGTCCTTCCAGTGAATCAGTGAACCTGAGGGTGGCCTTGGGAACCCCTGATGACAGTTACTAATTCCCAAAGCCATAACTAAACCATACATTAAGCACTTACATGGTTTTTTACTGACAGTTACATGATTATGAAAGGATCAGGTTAATGCCACAGCCAGTTCCTGGTTCTGAAAATACACCGATTACTATACACCTAGAGAGGCAGGAGAAAGAACTAAGCCAGGAATAAGAGCAACAATTTCGGGAACATCTCTTTCCTCTGGTTTTTTTTTTCCTTTATTTATTGTTCATTAATTTATTTTTTAAGAAATCACTTTTCCAGTCTTTTCTTCTGTTTTAATATTTAGAATGCCTTGAAATATCCAGAGATTCCCTGAAAAAATAAACTAGCTGCTAGCACACTACTTCTGTGACAGAAGCCAAACTTAATTAGACTGCTCTTCATTACCTTCGTTAGCAGAAAATCGACCTTGGGGTTATTTAGTAAAGCAGGACTAGCGGTTGTCTTGATTTAAAAAAACATTATACTGAGTCCTTTAAATCTTTAAAAGGTTAATCAGACAAACAGGACACTCGGCTTTGAAAGAGCTCATACACAAAGGACATCAACAAAGGAGCCAACAATAAAATTGAACAACGGAAGACACAACCAAAAAAATATACTTAACATTTGTATAATTAAGAGATTTTCCTTGTCATTTTTTTCCTTGTACTTCCTTTAAAAAAATATGGTAATATGATCCGATTACCTAATTCACAAGTTTACCCATAAAACGGACCATTACCCAAGCTTTCTTTAGTTTGTACACTAACCTTTTCAGCTTTACTGCTCCTATAAAACTTCAGGGAAGAAATTCTGAGTTTTCTTTTCTGAACCTATACTGTTAAGCCAGACATGAGTTTATAAAATATTACATGTGGAGATATTGATAGAACACTAATAGAAGATAAAAATGAAATGCACGAGAGCCTCCAATATTTTAAAGCAAAATATTAATAGATATCATCATAAGAAGAAAATAATACTTGTGCCAAGTAAACAACCAAAACCATCTTAGTTTAGAATTTGAACTTATAAAATGAACATTTTAAGGAAAAGCAGGTTTCTAAAGGCCTATGACAATAATTTATCTGAATGGGGTTTTCTGGGTCATTAAAAACATCAAAGACCGTTTCATAAAACAGAAATAAGGATTGAGAGAAAGAACAAGATAATACACCAGACATATCACTAGAGCATGGCCATCTAGTTAGCGCATTAATTTTACAAAAAATAATTTCAGGCTTTTATTATTGATTTCTAAACATAAGAGTCAATATTCTACTAGGAAAAAAATCATCTATGATAGAGTTTTGACATTAACATTAAATACCAACTAATCAGCATAGATGCCCGGGCTGCATTTCATTGTTGCATGGAGAAAATGTTAAAATGTCATCTGACTCATTATTTAAAGTGCAATATTTTGGTTCGTCTTTAAAAGTACATTTTAATAAGGGGGTGAAGAGAAGGGATGAAACAGAATCTGAAAGATTAAATGGGAGGAGGAAAAATCGTTAAGACACATTTAAAAAGAAACAAAAATCACAAACAGAAAAGAAACACGAAAACTAAAGAGAAGCTGCTTCTTAACATCAGATTTTTCTCTGTGATGAAAAACACCTGGCTTCAAAGTTGAACTGTCATCTCTACAGTCAACCAAAAATATATATTCCTGTCTAGATAATTAATAAGACACTTTAATTCAATTGAGCAATTTTTAACTGCCTATGAGCAAGGATGTGCAAGGCCCGGTAAGAACTAATACTAAGGAAATACACGCAAATGAGTGCTGCCCTTTCAAAGGGTCTCTTTAGGAAGCCATATGCTCACATGTCAGCAATACTGCCAATACTCAAACATTTCTGGAACAATATTCAGTTTACAAACCAATATAAACTTTATAGTTGATATTATATGATAACATACTGTATTATCCTATAGTTTATAGCTAATGCAAAAATAAACATCTTCAGGCCCTTTGCTCTCATAGCAACAATGTTTGGTTCTGTGCTACAGTCAACTCCACACTCTGAAGCTGATAATTCACCACTACTGAGGGAATGTGAAACATTGCATCTCAATCCCTGAAGGCAAATTAGAAAGAGGAATTCTACAAAAGTTTGGAGAAATAAATTTAAGAGCTTTCCCAATCAAATTAATTTTGGTATTCATTTCTAATATATTGTGCTTTTTTTTCTTATTCCATCTGTTCCTCTCTCCTGCTCCTTATTGGTTTTTCTACTTGTGAAAGTTCATACACTAAAATACAAGCTGTAAACGCAGAGAACAGAAAAAAGAAATACCCAAGGAGCGGAAACTATAATGGGATACTTCAATGGATTCTTGTTCTTCCCACTAATGGGATTCTTTCCTTGTTCAATTTATTTATTTACTTATTTGGTGAGGAAGAGTGTTGCTGAGCTAACACCTATGCCAATCTTCCTCTATTTTGTATATGGGACCCCGCCACAGCATGTCTTTACCAGCGATGTACAGGTTTGCGCTGGATCTGAACCCGGGAACCAAGAGCAGAGCAGGAACTTAACCACTATGCCAGGGGGCTGGCGCCCTTCCTTGTTCAAGCTAATGACTGTGCATTACATCTGAGGACATGGCACGAAGCTGGGCACCAGGAAATCTGCAGTCACAGTTATGGCCTGAAAGAGCCTGTTTTCCCGGAACTCTCCTAGTTCCTTGACATTTGCAACTCACCGAAGAGATGCATATGCGTAAAAAGAAAAGCTGGTGCGTATGAGGGGGCGGGGAGGGGCTCGGCACTCTACAAATTCTCTCGTTATCATTTTTTTTTAGTGCTGATCTTCCAGACTGGGGCTACTCACACTTCAGGGCACTGAAAGCCAGCTCATAGGACGAACGCTGAACGGATTCATCCTCACACTCGGACAAGGACTGCAGGGGTTCACTCCCATATTTTATTAAGACTTTCTCTGGTGACTTTTCGATTCGAATACCCTGAAAAATGTTCGCTGCCATGACGTAAACGGAGTCCGGATAGCCAGTTTTTTCGGGTAAACCAGCGGAATTGTTTTCGCCGGATGCTGCGTCGTGTGACAGTGCCAGGGAAGCGAGTTGGGAGATCTCGGTACTGTTTTCCTTCGAAAACTCCAGTTCACCTGTGGAGTTCAGCATGTCTGCCTCTTGACGGTCGTCGGTAACTCAAGCTTGAATTACAAGTCAGATGTTTTTCCTTAGACCTTAAGCATCGTCTCTGTGAAAAGAAAAGGGCATCTCGGTAAATCACTATTCCTGCAGGACCACACCTGGCGGCCCATTTCGTGGTGGCCTGAAAGACTCAGAGGTGGCATTTACCGGCCGATGCGAGCATCCCATACTTGGAGCCGAACAAGCCCCACGAAACCTCCCTACGCTCAGAAAGCGAGGGCGGTGGAGACGGCTAGGAATCGCCTCCGAAGCGACCAGAGATTTCCCCGATGGGGGGCAGCGCTCTCCCACGAGCCGCGTCTGCGGCCCACGGGCGCCCCTTTCACCGGCTCCCGCCAACCTCCCTTACCCCAGAGGGCCGATGTTGCCCGGGGCTTGGGGACCGAGACGCGGCCGCCGCTGCACTTCGGGCACCGCAGACAGGTGTCGGAACCAGTGCCCCCAGGAGCCCCGGGACGGCGGGACGGCGGCCTGCGAAGGCCGTTTGGTTCAAAGGCAGCCTCTCCCACCAGCCGGATTCGGGGCAGGGGTCGCGACTTCCGGTGCTTGGTTCGCTCCGGCTCCCGGAAGGCGGGCGCGCCTCAGGACCTCGCCTGGCCACGCACAGTGGCCCTTCGCGGAAGCGGCTGCGGAGCCGGGTGGAGTGCGAAATGGTGGACCCGCGGGCTCACGTCGCGGAAGGGTAGGCCTTCCCCGCCTTTCGCAGGCCTCGGGCCGCGGACCCGGGTTTCCATGGCAGCCGCGGGGGGGGGGGGGGGCGGGGGGGGGGGGGCGGGGGGGCGCGAACTCCGCCCGAGAGACGTTCCCGCGGGATTTGGCGGGTGCCGCCTCTTGCTCGGCGAGTTACTCCTCCTGCTGCATCCCGGGACACCCGTGCCAGCCCCTCCTCCAGGTCGAAGGCTGGTGGTGCAGCTCGACCGCGCCGTCCTCAGGGTCCTCGACTTCTCCAGAATCACGTGTCTCCTCTTTCCCGCGTACCCTTGAAAGCAAGGATACTGCCAACACCCAGCTTAGCGAGTTTAGCAGGGGCGCAGGAAATGTCGAAACAGGTAAGTGTAAAACTACTGAAGAAAAGGAAAAAAGACCATCCGTGCCTTTTAGAACAATAGACATCATCTTAGACGGACTATTCCAGGGCAAGTTGTGTAAAGATCTTTGTCCAGTTAAGAGCGCATCCCTCTTTCCAGGAGTTGCCTGCAAAGAAAGATGTTGCTGAAATGAACCTGCAAAGGATCAAATTGGCCCCGCCTTCCAAATTATAGAATGGAACTGGGAACCCCAAAGGGCTTTAATATGGCTACTTTCGTTTTTGAGAGCCCTAGAATGAAATCTGCATCATAATGCATCTAAGAAAAATCTGTGCCGATTTTTAAATGTGGTAGAAAAATACTTTATTAATTTTTAGAATAGGGGCCAGCCCGGTGGCCAAGTGGTTAAGTTCGTGCCCTCTGCTTCTGCGGCCAGGGTTTCGCCAGTCTGATCTTAGGCACTGACATGGCTCCAGTAATCAGGCCATGCTGAGGCGGATTCCCATATAGCACAAACAGAAGCACCTAGAACTAGAATATACAACTGTGTACTGGGGGGCTTTGGGGAGAAGGAGAAGAAAAAGAAAAAAGATTGGGGGGCCGGCCTGTTGGTGCAGTGATTAAGTGGGCACGTTCTGCTTCTGTGGCCCTGGGATCGCTGGTTGGGATCCTGTGCCGACATGGCACCACTTGCAAGCCATGCTGTGGTGGGTGTCCCACATATAAAGTAGTGGAAGATGGGTATGGATGTTAGCTCAGGGCCAGACTTTCTCAGCAAAAAGAGGAGGATTGGCAGCAGATGTTAGCTCAGGGCTAATCTTCCTCAAAAAAAAAAAAATAAAATAAAAAATAAAAATTAAGAAAAAGAAGATTGGCAACAGATGTTAGCTCAGGTGCCAATCTTTAAAAAAAAGATGGAATTGGTTGGAAGTAAAAATAAAAATCTGTTAGATACTTGGTCTCCGTTTTCTCCCTAAGGCAAAAGAAATCAAAGCCTGCAAATTGAGTGAAATTCTTAATTCTGGCAAAGTCATGTGAAAAGCTTGCAGGTCTAAGCCCTAGACTCAACAAAAAGCATGCTAAATATGCTGAAGGGTGAAATAACCCTAGAGACCCTGCTGGCTCCTGGTTGGGAATGTGAGAAATTTGTCCAACTTCTCTGTAGAAGTGGTCCAATCTGGAAAACAAACATATACATATATACTAGCATCAGTTATGGTCACTCGGAGATTCTACGTTGTGTTCTCTAGTCCTTCCCTTGGTGTGTTAAACAGGAAGAGATAGACCTTGGCGTGTGATAAACTTACATCTGTGTAACCTTAGGCAAGTCCATAACATCTCTTGGCTCACTTTGTGCATCTGTAAAGCGGAGACTAATGCCTCCCTTAGGAAATATTTGTGAGGATTTAATGAGATGGTGTGTGTCAAGAAGAGTGTCTGGAAAGTTGTAGGTGCTCCATAGTTGTTAGTTCCTCCTTTCCCCTTCTAGAAGTTTTATTTATAAAGCACCCTTTCAATATTTAAATCCTAGGAAGTGAGATTACAGAGAAAGCTAGTCTGCTGAACTGGCATCTGAAAGACTTTTACTAGAGTCCATGTTCTTGGCTTCGTTTATCAACACTTAGAGATACTTTTGAGATAGACTGGTAGAGTTGAGTGTTTTTCAACTTTGAAGCACCAGGAGTCTTTGTTAAAAATGCAAATTCTACAACAACGAACAATCACATAGAGACAGAGATTGGATTGGTGGTTACCAGAGGGGAAGTGGGGAGGGAGGAGGGCAAAGGGGGTGATGGGTTGTAATTAGTCTTGGGTAGTGAACAGGATGTAATCTACACAGGAATCGAAATATAATGATGTACTCCTGAAATATGAAATAATGTTATAAACCAATGTTACTGCAATTTAAAAAAAAAAAAGAGCAAATTCCTAGAACCCATCCCCAGATTCTGAGGACGTCTAGAATAGAACACAGGAATTTGCAGTTTTAGCAGGTGACCCAGGTGATTTTGATGCAGTCAGGCAAGGACCACTGTTTGAAAAACTTAGGTATAACTCAAAGACTACTGGTTCTAATTCCACCTCTGTCTCTGACTTGGAAAAGTCCTTCCGTCTCTCTGGATTTCTCTTCCCTCTCCTACAATACAGATTGATTACCCTGGCTTATTTTGCAGGTGAGTTGTGAGGTTTTAATCTTCTTTTAACTCTCCAGCACGCCTACCATGTGGTATCTTCTTGTTTACCGGGGGAAAATCCAAACATTCAGCAAGGCAGACAGGGTCCTCTCTGATCTGGTTGGTCCTTGCTGCCTTTTTACCTTCATTGCTGGGCATCCTAAAGCCATTGCCCAAACTTCTATATCTTTACGCATCCTGTTCTCTCAGTCTTGAAAGCCCTTCTCTTTTTGCGTACCTAGTGAAGATCTACTCGAACGTTAAAGCTCAGTGCAGGCATCACCTCTAAAAATCCTCCCTGACACTTGTATTAGTTGGAATGTAAATTTAGCCACCGTGATGGAGACCCAAGATAACCACTGGCTTCAGCCAAACATAAGTTTATTTCTCACTTGAAGTCCTGTTGGCATAGTGGCTGTCCTCCACAGAGTCGTCTGGAACCCAGACTCCTGTTTTAGGCTGCACGTGAGGGCTTTGCCCTTGTCAGCATAGTTCCAGATAGCTTACCACCATGTCCATTTCCAGCCAGTGGTTAGGCCAATACAGAGGAGAGGGAGGGCATGCACTTTCCTTTCAAGGACGTGCCTAAAAGGTGCACACATCACTTTTGCTGACCTTCTGTTGGCTGGAGCTTAGTCACATGGCGTGCCTAGCAGCAAAGGGGGTTGGTAAAGGTGTCCAGCTAGAAATCAAGGGAACTATTGCTATAGAAGAAGGAGAGAATGGATATTGGGGAACGATTAGCAGTCTCTGCTACGAATCTCTACCCCCTGACCTCTTCACCTGCCAATCCACTCACTTCTGCTATTTTCAATAAGTCTATGTTCCTGTAACATTTTGTGCATGCATACGTGCATTCATTCATTCATTTAACAAGTATATATTAAATTCTTACTGTGCACCTGGCACTATGCTCAGCCCTGGAAGTAAAAAATGAATGTACAGAAATGGTCAGGGACTTTACCCTCAAGAAATTAATAGATGGAGATACTCATGTTTTGGCACCCTTCAATTTTTACTATAAATATCTGTGCACATATCTGTATTCCCCCTCCTTCTGCCATCCTCCTACTCTCACAAGCCAAACAACACACACACCCTAAAACAGTTTTATTATATCTTTTTATTTTTGTAATATATCTTTTTATGCCCAGATACTAGCAAAATATCGCTCTTTCACATATGCACACATGCATAGAAGATTATAACTATGAAAGTGTCTTGCGGCTTATGGTACATTTTATTATGCATCACATAGTACACAGTACAATATGCTGAAAATGTGAGGTAAATCCTGGCTATAAACTTTAAAATACTGTTGCCTTTCAAGATATAATTTGAGGAGCTTCTTGTTTTTTGTGATAGATCAATGTAAGTGACAATTCATTGTATTTAAAGGAAGATTTAATGAAAGTCTCTATCCCCAAAGAAAAGCTCAGGTAAATAGTTGTGGGTTAGTGAATTCATGGTTACTCTTTACTCTAATCATGTGTATAATCCTGCCTCCTTACCTCTCACTCCTGGTTTATGGCCTTATTGTGGACTTAAATTATCAGAAGAGAGGGCGAGAGGGAACATATCAAATCTCAGGGAACACTGTACAAAAGTAACCATAGAGATAGGTGTGTGGATTCAACTGTAGTGAAAGCTGAATAGTAAAAAATGTAGTCTTTGTTTAAGTTGCACTCTGTAATATGATCAGAACATTAAATCAGAGATGGGGTAGAAAATTAAAAGTCAGTTACCTGGAGCTTTCTGTCAAAGGGACTTAAAGGAGTGATTTTCTTTCCCCAGGGAGTAGAGTATTTGAACTATTTGTAAATTAGCATTCCTTGCATGTGACTCAGAGCAGCTCCTGTATGTTAGCCAAGTAGGTGTTCAAAATACATTTGCTCACTTGCTTCAATTTGGGCTGGGCATATAAAATCCAGTTTTATATGCTCAGTTCTACTGAAGCTTCTTATAGAAATGTAGAAAGCACATGAAACATAAAGAATTTTAACTGCTGTTCTTAAACTTCAAGACTCAATTTGTAATGATTGCTACTTAGAATTAGTACAGTAGATTTTCTTTGCAACGATTCCTTTCCTTATTCTTTTTTATTTTATAAAATTATCTAGTGTTCCATTGTGGGCCTAAGCTATACCCAACTCAGAACTTTGGGGACTAGGGCAGGCATCAGGAACTCTCTCTGTCTGAGGATCCTCAGGACCTCAAGGGTAGGGTGCATTTGGGTATTGATGGTCAGATACTGAAATATCCCATCCCCAGAGGAGAGGAGGGGGATAGATGCCCAAGAAAGCAGGAAATTCACCCTAAGCTAGGTGAACATTATCCTCTGATGCTGCGGGAGAATTGATGTGAAGGAATGCTTTGGGTATCATACTCAAGTGTCCTCTTGCCCAGTCCTTGTGGAAACTTGCCTCAAACAACTTGAAAAGGAAATGGTAAGCTGACAATGCAAAGATCCCTCTGGGAAAATCAAAATATGATTGTGGGTTCTTTAACACAGGACCATCCAAGATTAGCCAAAGGAGCCGTAACCACTTGCAGAGGGGAAAACAAGTATCTCCTTTAATTCAGAAGCAGCTGAAAACTGGGATGGAGCAGAGTCCCGAGGGTGGGGCAAGTGGAGAGGAACAAGACTCTCAACATGGCAGTTCAGAGACAGCACCATTAGAAACAACACTCTGACATCTAGAAGCCAAAAATGACAACAGCAACTAAGGAAGAGTTGAGTTACGTGGGATCAAGGGGAAATGAGGATTCAGGAGACTTATCATCTGGCCCTTGATTGTCCTTTGTGGCCCAGGAGAAAGAAGGATGACAGTAGACAACCATTGTAGTAGATGGCACCAACACAGTGGTTTCCCAGAGTTGGTCATTCAAGCTCTAGCTTCAAGGGTTTTTTTCCATATTCATATACTTCCACTTTATATTATTTGCTTAATGTTTTACTTTAAATCAAAATTACATTTTTACTTAAATAGAAAACTATAAATGGAAAATCAACATAATTTGCCATTAATGAAAATAACCATAACAAAAGCAAAACAATGCAATTAAATTCTAGCTAGAAAAGGTTGTACCAAGGCTTCAGGCTTGAGGTTGACTTTCTTGGTTACAAAGAGAGATGGGTATAGATCTTAAAAGTCCTCATCACAAGAAAAAGAAATTTTATAACTATGTATGGTGACTAATGTTAACTAGACTTACTATGGTGATCATTGTTCAATGTATACAAATATAAATTTATTATGTTCTACACCTGAAACTAATATAATGGTATATGTCAATTATACTTCAATAAAAAAATTAATTAAAAAAAAGGAGACGGGCAATGTTAGAGGGGTATTAGCACCACTCTAAGAATGAGACCTTCTCCTTGTCAGAAGGATCAAAACAATGTTGGATGAAGCAGCTTCCTCGCTGTGCCTCACTGTGTGGTTAATTGTTGTTCAATACTAAGTCTGCTAACCACTGCAGGTCGTCTCCTGTACCATCAATGGTGCCGGCCCCACCCTGGATAAAACTGCATTAGAAGATTTGACCTAAAGAGTGAGTTAGAGGAACAGTGCTTCCTCTGAAACAAGACGGAGAAATTACAAAAAATACAGAACTGACAAGAAAGAAATTAGAAGGATCCCCTGTCAGAGATGAATGCAGTCTACTTATGTGGCACGGTAGTAGTGGGAACTTTGAAATTAGATAGAGTCAGAAGACCTGGTTTTTAGTCCTAATATTGTCATGAATTAGTTGCATAACCCTGGGCAAGTCTCTGCACTCTACATCTGTTTCTTGATGTATTAAGTCTATGATTTATTTACTAAGAAAAAAAATAGTGGAAAAGGATTTGAAGAGGCTGAGAAAGATTAGCAGTCCATAAGGCAAAGATATTTAATATTTATTTTAATATTTATCAATATCTATTTAAAAGTTTATTTTAGCAAAATAAAGCAGAAATGGAGGAATGAAAAAACAAAGACATAAGACATACAGAAAACAAATAGAAAAATGATAGATGTAAATCCTACCTAATCTGTAATTACAGTAAATGTAAATGGATTAAATACTTCAATTAAAAAGCAGATATTAATAGAATGGACTTTAAAAGTCCAACTACATGCTGGCTACAAGAGACATATTTTAGATTAAAAAACACAAATAGGTTAAAAGTTGAAGGATGGAATACCATACCCATGCAAACTGGAACCAAAAGAGAGCTTGAGTGGCTATGCAATTATCAGACAAAATAGACTTTAAGACAACAATTGTTTCTAGACATACTTTTGTTAGAAAATAAATCATAGACTTGAAATATCAAGGCGTTCTGGCTTTGGCAAAAGGTTAGAAAAATTGTGGCACGTCTGAAAATTCTGTTGAATCAGTGCTTTCATTGGAAGCACTGGGTGTCTTTTGGGGTCAAAACAAAGATCATGTGGAAATGCTAGAATATCCTAGCAAATCAGACTGTGTGAAAGAGGTGGTGTTATGGTTTTTATGGAGATCCTTGCCCTTATGCACAGCATGCATAATCTAATAGGCATGGAATTCCTTGTGAAATGTCAGAGTTACTTTACACTGAAATTATGCATATTGCCTTAACATTTAAATGCTTGAGCAAATATAAAAGAAAAAATATAAAGAAATTAAATTATGATTTTCTTTTAATTTTAATTCTAAAGGTAAAGATCATAAAAAGGCATATAAAATGGTGGGAGGGATATTTTATGTTTTTATTTAACTAAATAAAAAATTCCTGCACCCCTCCAAAGACTGACCCAACCACACCAGACCAAACAAACACTTGAAACAGCAAAAATTCTAAACCAATAATGACTGCTCACTGGACTCGAGTATACTATTTTATTCTAAACTGGATTTGGGGAGCCCTCTGCTGGTAAATTGATGAGTTGTCTATGTTGGTTTTTTTTTTTTTAATGAATATGCAGTTAGGATTGCCAGATGATTTACAGGATGCTCAGTTAAATTTGAATTTCAGATAAACAACAAATAATTTTTTAGCATAAGTAAGTCAGTACAGTACTTGCACCATATGCCAATGCTACCTTGTTTTAAATTTATAATTATACATTTTCAAATGACTCAGGAATGGTTTTCTTGAAATCCAGGTAGTATGATTATTTAGGAGTATATTAATTGCCATATTCACATGCTTCAGCATGAAGTGTTTGTCTTCCCCCCATTCTATCTTATAACTGGCTTCTTGTCCTTCTTAATTGAGATGTTCTTCCTACTTTGTGTATTTCTTTTCTGCTGCTATAGTCTCATATTTAAGGAATCTGGGTCAATTACAACTGATGAATGAAAAACCAAAAGAGAATTCATTTTATTCTCTGTAGTACCTAGTTGCAGATTCTACTTGTCTTTTAAAAAGTAAAAGGGAGGCCAGCCCAGTGGTGCAGTGGTTAAGTTTGCATGTTCCACTTCGGTGGCCTGGGGTTCACCAGTTTGGATCCCGGGTGTGGACCTATGCACCACTTATCAAGCCATGCTGTGGCAGGCGTCCCACATATAAAGTAGAGGAAGATGGGCACAGATGTTAGCTCAGGGCCAATCTTCCTCAGCAAAAAGAGCAGGATTGGTGGCAGATGTTAGGTCAGGGCTAATCTTCCTCAAAAAAGGAAAAGAAAAAAGTAAAAGGGATATATATGTATATTTTATTTTTCATCTTTAAAAGTTTTAATTTGTAGGAGCAGCCCTGTGGTATAGTGGTTAAGTCCAGCACACTCCACTTTGGCGGCTCAGGTTAACAGGTTTGGATCTTGGGTGCGGACTTACACCACTCATCAAGCCATGCTGTGGCAGCAACCCCCATAGAAAATACAGGAAGATTGGCACAGATGTTAGGTTAGGGCTAACCTTCCTCAAGAAAAAAAAGAGGAAGACTGGCAACAGATGTTAGCTCAGAATGAATCTTCCTCACCCAAAAAACAAATAAATAAAAATTTTAATTTGTATTTTGAATTGGTAATATATTCACATGGTTTTAAAATGTTAAAAAGTACAAGAGAATATTCAGTAAAAATTCTCCCACCCCTATCCTTCAGACAGCTGGATTTCCTTGACACAGAGGCAACCAATAAACTTTATGTGATCTTCAGTCATCTTAAGGAACGACATTATTTTCAAGTGAGAGGATGCAATAGCATCTCTTGGGGAAAAAAAAAGTTACCGCAGATAACAATAAAATACATTTCTTTCCTCATAGCTATGGTTTTTAATTAAATGCCGTAATTTTATTTTTTTCGTGGAGCAAATAACAAGAAAATGTATTCTCTTAAATCTTGGTTGCATATGAATGGTTGCCTATAGTTGCAAAATCCAATTAGTTAAAAACTGGAATTATAAAATATCACAAGATGGAGATGTTGCTCCATGAAAGTGGTGGTTAAAGGGGGTAAGGAAAAAATCTTTGTCTCTTTTTGGGTTTTTCCTCTCTGTCTTGTTCCCTGTCTTCAGTCATTCAAGGTGGTGGGAAGCATTCAAGGGGCTGTGTTCAAATCCCAGCTTTGTCTCTTTTTGCCTATAATTTTGAATTAAATTAGCCTCTCGGAGTCTTAAGATCATCTATAAATACAGGTTTATGCTCTTGTTATGAAGTTTACGTTAAATAATATATTTGAAATGGCAATGCCCTCCAGCCAAAGCCACCAAGAACACACCTGCAGTTGAACAAGTCTGGTTTATTACTCGTTGCCGTGAGGGAGAATGCACACCATGGGGAACGGGGGCGCCTCAGCAAGAGGGTGTTAGAAAGGACCTATTGTAGGATTTGGGCTGTGGTTGGATGATTTGTGGGAGGGTCCAAGGAAGCAGGGTTCTCTCTGGATTGAGTGCTGTCAGAAGGCAGGGACATTCACGGGGTATCTCCATATTTATTTCTCGGAAGGGCAGACGAGCAGGCTTAAATGCTAAAGGAAAGAAGCAGTAGTGACTCCTGGTTGCTGGGAAAGGGAGCTATTTGGTATTTTGTGGGCTGCACAGAGACTTCGCTTTTGTCCGTGCTGCTTTCCCCCTCCTTCTCTTTCCCTTCCTCTTCCTTCTTGTTCCTCTTCTCTTTTATTCAATAGTGATTTACTGAGCACTATACCAGACAGTATTCTCGACACTGGGGCTATAGCAGTAACAAGACAGCCGTCACAAAGCTTACCTTGGTACCCCAGTTTGAAAAGCACAGCCATAGCGTGTTCCCAGGTCACCAACAAATGTGTGTCTCAAAAAAGGGTTTCAAAGAATCGAAGAAAAGACACACTCGCCAACTTTCATGATGCAGGAAAACCCAGAATGGTCATCCTGAGTAAGGCAGCCTTGCTTCCAGGGCCTTGTCAACTTGCTGTCAACCTTCTGATAACAACAAATTTGTAATACTCAACTAGAAAGAGAGTGAGAGAAGTGGGGCACCACTGTCCTCAAACAGCAACCGTGACGCCACATGTGATTTTGTATATGTGCCAAATCAAAATGTTTTCACCTCTGGTTGCTGAAAGATTTTCTTTTGAGGATGAAAGGTACAATTACTGAAGGGGCATTTGACAGCATGAAGTAAATTATACTTCAGGAGCCACCAGTGCCCCACAGCCAATCTTTCCAATTTTATTGAAAACTAAAAATAGCTTCTACTTTAATCTCCATGCAAAACCTCTCTACTCTCATTTCTGTTCATTAATTTTTTAAAACAAAGTCTTCTTTAGGAGAATGTACTCTTTCATCACTGTCAACAATTTTCTCAGAAACTTGAATTTAAGAGAATTAATATAAATCATGATACTGGAGAATAAGCAGTGCAATTATGGAGGATCCTGTAACTGAGATACACTTAACCCAATAATTTAACGGTGTCTTCATCTCTAAAATGAAATTTGTGCTTCAGACTCTAAACCCTAGTTTACAGAAAACTTCTAAAATGGAAGTGCTACAAAGCTCTCCCATTGTTTCAAACACAGGACCTACTGTTTGGCAAACCTGCTTGATCTTTGTTTCTTTGTTCTCTTCTTGAATCCTGCTGCTGCCCGTTTCATTTCTCTGGGCATGCAGTTTATACTGCTGTTAAAATGCTTTCAAATTGAAATGTCTGTTCAAGAAAAGTGTTCAGTCAGTCTGATGGATAGATACCTTGACATTACTCTGCTTCACATAAGCTTTCCAATATCAACCATCAAATAAGGAAATAGCTCTAATCTTGCTCATTACTCCTTTCTACTTCATTTGAGCAGAACAACTTAAAATTGGCTATGTTTCTGAAAATATAAGGTATTGGATAATAAGGTATTGGTTAATCAAAATTCCTCTTACCTGCTAAAAATATTACATAAGGAATATCTGCAGATAAAGCTTAAGCAAATGCTATGAAAAAGCTAACACGTTAATATATTATACAAAAAAATTTTATGTTATTATATGTTCACTTATCCTCAAGACAGGAAAATTTCTGATTAATTTCTTTGTTAAGATTAACTAACTGTACTTACTGTGAGTTCTTGCTCACTAAGCTTGATTACTTGACAACTGTCATTTTTCACTGCTTAGATCTATAATCTTTTGTACTATTTCTGTATAAATGATGATAGATAACATACATGATTACACATGGAAAATTTTAAATGTTAGTGTATGCACCATATACAAAAATTAACCCAAAATGGATCAAAGATTTAGAAGAACTAAAACTCTTAGAAGAAAACACAGGAGTAAATATTTGTGACCTTGTATTAGATAATGGTTTCTTAGGTATGACATCAAAAGCACAAGCAACAAGAGAAAAAATAGGTAAATTAGACTTCATCAAAAGATTAAGTATTCATCAAGAGTAAAAACTTTAGTGATATAAAAGGACACTACCAAGAAAATAAAAGACAACTTACAAAATGGGAGAAAATATTTTCAAATAACTTATCTGAGAAGGGGCTTGTATCCAAAATTTATAAAGAACCCTTACAACTCAATAATAAAAAAGACAAAAACTCAATTAAAAAATAGGCAAAAGATCTGAATAGACATTTTTCTAAAGAAAATATACAGTGGCCAATAAGCACATGAAAAGATGCTTAACGTCATTAGTCATTAGGGAAATACAAATCAAAACCACAATGGGATTCCCACTTCACACTCACTAGGATGATTATAATAATAATTTTTTTAAAGAACAGAAAATAATGGGACTGGCCCGGTGGCGTAGTGGTTAAGTTTTGCACTTCACTTTAGCAGCCCAGGGTTCACGCGTTCGCATCCAGGTGCGGAGAGAAGGAATCAAGGATTATTCCAAGGTTTCTGGCATGGGCTATTAAAGGCCATTCACTGAGCTGAGAGCGCGGAATGGGAGGAGATTTGGGGAGATTTCCATTTTAGAAATGTTAGGCTTGAGGTGCCTCTGAAGATATCCAAATGAATATGCCTAGTGGGCAGTGGGTGGCACGTGTCTAAAGCTCGGGAGAAGACTGGTCTGGAGCGATAGACCAGTAAGTCATCATCAACCCAGAGATGGGAATTGAAACCGTGGAGGAGGTGAGATCCTGGGAAAGTAGAATGAGAAGAGAAGGGATCTCAGGATAGAATCGTGAGGAACACCAACAAGTAAGAAAAGGACAGAAAGGAGGAGCTTGCAAAGGAGATAGAAGCCAGGAGGAAGGAGGAAGATCAGAGGATCATTGTGTCACAGAAACCAAGGAAAGGAAGAAGTGGTCAAGTGTGTCAAATGCTGAAGAGAAGTCAGTAGGAGAAGAACTGAGAATTCTCTATTGAATTTAATAACAAGGAAGTTGTTGGTAAGTGGGATTTCAGTGGAAACCCAGATTTCAGTGAGTAAATGAGTGATCTGAAGATAAGGCAATGGAAAGAATTCTTTAAGAAATGGGTCTGTGACATAGTTGGAGAGAAATGTAGAGTCAAACAAACAAAAAGGATGGGAGAGAGTTAGCTAAATTTAAATGATAAAGAAGGAATTAACCAATAAAGAGGGGGAAGTTGAATACACAGGAGAGAGGGATTTTTTTTTTTTGAGGAAGATCAGCCCTGAGCTAACATCTCCCAATCCTCCTCTTTTTGCTGAGAAAGACTGGCCCTGAGCTAACATCCGGGCCCATCTTCCTCTACCTTTTTTATATGTGGGACGCCTGCCACAGCATGGCTTGATGAGTGGTGCCATGTCTGCACCCGGGATCCGAACTGGCAGACCCCAGACCACCAAAGCGGAAGGTGTGAACTTAACCGCTGTACCACTGGGCCGGCCTGAGAGAGGGATTTTTATAGATAGAACAAGGTATTACAGAAGGCAGGAGCCATTTACTTTAGATAGGAAGAGAATAGGAGAGCCATCTCTTCCATTGTAACAGAGTGGGGAGGAGAGGATGTTTTGGATGTTTTTAAGTTTTTGGTACCTCGCTTGTGTACTGGAGCCAGTGCCTACTAGCTCACAGGAACCAAGTGTTAAATTTTCAGGAATTTTGAAAGCTGGTTAACTTACGTTAACAGCTTGAATTCAGCCACAGTGGGAACGTTTACACCATGGAAATGGGCAAACAGTACAAATCAGAACTCTCCCACACCACAACCCCTGGAGAGTTGTTATCAGGCATTTACCAGCACACCACTGGAGGGTTGGAAAGTGGAGTTCCTATCTGAATAGCACCATCTTCTCTGTGGGGTAAGAAGGCAGATTGTGTGCTGGTGTCAGAGATTTGAGGAAAGTGAAGAGAGGTCAAATTCTGTGAAGCATGGCAGACAGAGAAAACCACCTAGGAAAATGCTAAATGACTACCAGGCTGTATTGAGGGATCAATCAAGGGTTGAGGGTTGGTGGGCTGGCCCGGTGGCACAGCGGTTAAGTTCACACGTTCCGCTTCTCATTGGCCCAGGTTTCGCTGGGTGCGGACATGGCACCGCTTGGCAAAAGCCATGCTGTGGTAGGCATCCCATGTATAAAGTAGAGGAAGATGGGCATAGATGTTAGCTCAGGGCCAGTCTTCCTCAGCAAAAAGAGGAGGATTGGCAGTGGTTAGCTGAGGGCTAATCTTCCTCAAAGAAAAACAAAAAAGAGTTGAGAGTTGGAGACCGTTAGTCTGTGGTGGAATTAATGTATGCAGTTGTATAATTTTTCTTGCAAGCTCAACAGCCTGGGGATCTCATCAGAGAAATAGTAGACAGTTTAACCCAGAGCTAGTCCTTTGCCTGGCAGTTGTGATGGAAGAACTAAATGGAGAAACGGTGATGAAGCTGTTTGCGGAAAGTAGCTGTAGTAATGGGCCATGGAACCTAAACTGTAAAGGGAAAGAGGTGAAGATAGGAAAATGTAATAGGTAAGGAGAAAGTGGAGGAGTCACATGTTCCTGGTATCACATACTTTGAGTCCCCTTACTATCCTGGTCCCATTTTTGCTATGTGGCCCTCCCATTTGGCAACACCACTTTTAGAATGTGGCATCCATATGCAAGCTCCTCAATCTTATATGATGCTCCAGCTTGGTCTGACCATCAAAGACTACATTGTTGTCCTTATTTTAGACATCGTACTTTAAAGATTGCAATGCCCAATGTCATCAGAAGAACTTAGCATCACTATTAACCATACAGATAAAATAACTGAAGCAGGGATAGGCAGATTTTTAACACTTTACTAGGAATGATGTGATAATTGAAATCTTTTGCTTAGCATTAGCCAGCTGATCAACATCACCAATGAATAACCATTGATATCTTGTAATAGATACAATCACTCTGTATCGTCACTAGCAAATAAAATTGCCATGAGGATATCATTTTGCAAATTATTAGAAGAACATGAAAGTACTAAGTAACACAGGGGGAACAACAGAGAGTTAATGTAAAATCTCAAAATAACCTTCAAATAAGCTTATTTTCTTAGAGTAGTTTAACCTCTTGGAGGAAAATCCTGTCTTAATTATACAGAATTTGTTTATTAGGTATGATCAGGTGCTGACCCATCAGGGGGACTGTTAATGATAACAGAACTGCAAGAAAGAACAAGTCCGCTATTACAAGATGAGACCCCATGGCCTAGGAACTGTTACTTTAATTTCAAATGACAATGAGTTTTTATAGCCGATACCTGCTTATATCTACCAAAGATTCTAAAGACTATAGCTATCAGAAATCTATGGATGTGGTGGACCTCGTTCTGCATGTCACCTTTCCCTAAGATTAAGTTGAGTGTAGTGTCAATGTTTAATTTCTCAATACGTATATGTTACAAGAATTTTCTTTCTGAATTAAAACTGTCATTTCAGTGAGATAACTGAATTGATGACATCTTGTGTTTGCAATTCATCACGATTAGCGCCAGATTCAACAAGTGTAATTCATTTTCACCCACTACCCTCAGATTAGCTGGATGTCATAGTTTTGAGATGCCTCGACTCCCTGGAGCTATGGGTATAAATCTTGTCTGCGTAACTTATGTTCTTTCTTATGAAGTAAGGCAAAGTGAATGGTGTGTGATTTTCATCCCGGGAGAGCTCATTCATTCTTCTTCATCAAAGTAATTACCTCATTGCATTTCCCGCTTAAATTGCTGACCCTCCAAAAACACAGCAAATAAAGCAATCGATTTTAGTCCCCTCACACTAGATTTTTTTTCTCACTATTTTTTTTACTAACAGTTTTGTTTTTTCTAACCTTGAGGTATTTGGATATGCAGTAAGAGGAAGAGGTTTCAGGGAGAGCAGAGGCGTTCAGATAATTTTTTTTTTTCTTGTGTCGCTCTTCCCATTGGCCACCAAGGGGAGTTGTAGGAACAATGTCAGTTGTTGGAGCAGAGACATTTGTGAGTCTATGTCTCACCCTTGATTATTAGACACCATGTCACCCGTGGACTTTCTGTGTAACCCAGCTAGTATTTTATTGTTGTGTATCAATCTAGTTTTCCTTTCATCTGATAGTTTGCTGCCCAAAAATTAATTGTGAACTTCAAAGTAAAAAATCTACTGGAATGGTGGGACCCTAGAAATGAAGTGAGCTTTCTATGCCCAGGTGAAATAAAAACCTAATTGTAGCAGGGAGCAGCCCAAGACCCCTTAATGTGGCTAAGACAGCATTCAACTGGCTTCAATCAAAAGGGACTTAAGTGGAAGGGAGGTGGCCTTGAGGAGAGCCGCCACGACTGCCAGGACTGAGAAGGCCATTGTTCTGAGTTCTCCTGGAGCTTATGGAGATTGACAAGGCACCTGCAGCTTTCCAGAACTGAACGTCCAGGTCAGTCCTGAGAACTCCCAGGGCTGGGACAGTCCCCCGGCCTCTGGCTCCCAGCCTTCGGGTGCTGAGAGTCAAAGATGTGGAGAGAAGGTGTGGGAAGAGCCCTTGGGAGGGATCTGGAGAGACTGTTTCCATTCTTTGAGCAACCCAGGACAGCTCTCTCCCCTTTAAATCGTATTTCATGCTTCTTAGCTCCAACCAAGGCTTTGGGTGGTCTTCTGTGGAGTTCCTTTACTATGACTGTGCCACAGTAACGTTCAGTGGCTGACCACTTTCACAGATAATG
This sequence comes from Equus caballus, assembly GCF_041296265.1. NCBI lineage: Eukaryota > Metazoa > Chordata > Mammalia > Perissodactyla > Equidae > Equus > Equus caballus. The sequence continues at coordinate 92,793,926 of NC_091686.1, forward strand.
GTTCACTTCATTTGCTCAGTTTGGGATGAGGATCAATGACTGTGTACCCTACTTAGTGCCTTGACCCTGCTTTCCCAATCCCCATCCTGGCTGCTGAATACAATACTTTGCTGTTAATGGCAAAAAATAGACTGAAAATCCGTAATCACTGGTTTTCTCTAGGTGAAGGTCGAATTTTAATTTTAATGATTTAAAAAAATAGGTTGAATTAATAATGTGTCCCACACTTTGCTTATGGACAAACTGTGTTGTATAAAGGAGAGAGTCTGGCCTTGAGAGTAGGGGATGTAGATTTTTGTTCTGGCTCCGCCTCTTTCTAGGTGTATGATCTTGGACAAATCATATAATTTTGGAGGGTTTAAGTATTCTCACTACAGAAATGGGGAGGGTGGACTAACTGAGTGGACAAGATTCCCGACTTGAGAGTCAGGTAGACCAGGATTTTAATCCTGGCTATTTCATATATTAGCTGGATGGCTTTAAGCAAGTGACTATTAGCATTATTTTAAGGCTTTAACGAGATAATGAACATGAAACCCTTAGCTTCATTCTTAGAACACAAGAAGCACTCAACAAAGGAGAGTTATTATACTAGTCATGATATAATCATAATTATTAAAGTTCTAGTAGGACTTTTTTTAAAAAACTCTAAAAGGCAACGACTTCACTCCAAAATGTTGTGACCAATTGCTGTGAATGCGACTGCTCATCTGATCCTGTGCTTCTTAAGGGAATTTAAGAAATAAAGTGAAATTATGGAGAACTTTGCAAAGTGTTTAGATTTTATTATATGGTACTACAGTAACACATTGAGCAATGTAATTATACGTGTTGTACTAAATACAGTCATGGGCTGATTTCCTTTTTCTTTTCGTAGGGTAACGCCTACTAGAAAATCTTTAAAGGTTAAAATTGGTAGTAGTATTATGAGTGTGAAACAAGAGAGGGATTGGCTCCTTTCGATTTTGAAACCGATTTAGAACTTTGTTTTAATTTGCAAGTTTTGAAAATGTTCTCTATAATATTTAGGCTTAATTTAAAACTTACTCTCAGACAATCATAATTACTAAAAGTGAGCTGTGTTCACTAGCTCTACAACTAGGATGACAACCGGACAGAATTCATTGACTGAGTGTAGAGTGAATGCCCATTCTTTTCCGGGCACCACTCTAGGTGTTGGGATACAGCCGTGAATCAAACAGACCGAAGCCCCACCCTCATGAAACTGACCTACTAGGTTTTACCTTCTGTCGGGGTGTCAGCTCTGATAGAGAGCCTGTCTGTCAGGCTCTGGTGAAAAAGATTGGGAGACCAAATCAGGACTCTTTAAGAAAAGATGCTGTGGGTGACTGGTGATTTCCACCAGAGGTGACATGGGGGAGAGTTTGAGACTATGCTCTGTTTACATCCTCACTGCAAAGTGTGCTGTCCAGTCAGGCGGCCACTGGCCTCGTGTGGCTACTGGGTATTTAAACTGTGGCTTGTCCAAATTAAGATATGCTGTAAGTGTAAAATACCCACTCGGTTTTGAAGACTTAGTAAGAAAACAAGAATGTAAATATCTCATTAATACTTTTATACTGATGGCACGTTGAAATAGTATTGTAGATATATTAGGTTAAATGAAATACATTATTAAAATTAATTTCATATTTCTTTTTACTTTTTAAAAGTGTGGCTACTAGAACATTTTACTATTATACATGTGGCTCTCATTATATTTCTGTTGGACAGCAATGGTTGAGTGGCTGTCCTAAAGTCCATGTAGCACCAGGGACTTCTCAACCAGCACAGGCAGGAGGCAACAGTATGAATAAGCCAAAGTGTGCTGGCTGCTTCTTTTACCTTCTCCTCTTTCAGGTGTTGCTTGCTCCCTCAGTCTTCTGTCTGGAACTCCTCCTTTCGGACACCTTCCTTGGAGCTACTTCCAGGCAGTTCTCCATGTCTCAAAACTGTCCCATCCTATCAGAACTTTCTAGCTCATCATGCCCTTTTTGCGGGATATTTAGCTTTCTAAGATGTTAATAGATTCTGATAGCTTTGGATATCATCCTTTAAAATGTGTCCACTAAATGCATGTACTCTGTAATACAATACTTTAGCTGAGAGAGATCTTTGTCAAGCGGTGGTGTTTTTGTGCCGAACAATAGAGGTGGAGCATTTTTTCTTCATGGCGCAGAAGCATAGAGACTCTAATCCCACCTTGTCCACAACTGTCCATTGAGATCAAGACGGGCCATGTCGTCCCTACAATCCTTTCTCCCTAACGTTTGTACGCCATTTCACAGCTCACAAAGTGCTTTCACAGAAGGTGTCTCACTTTTGCCTCCAACCATTCCATGCAATAGGTAAGACTGGACTTATTAGTTACATTATATAGAAGATTTTTAGGGGCCGGCCCGGTGGCCCAGTGGTTAAGTTCACGCGCTCCACTTCAGCAGCCCAGGGTTTCGCCAGTTAGGATCCTGGGTGCGGACATGGCACCGCTCGTCAGGCCGTGTTGAGGCAGCGTCCCACATGCCACAACTAGAAGGACCCACAACTAAAATGTACAACTATGTACTGGAGGGCTTTGGGGAGAAGAAGGAAAAATAAAAAATAAATAAAATCTTTTAAAAAAACTAAAAAAAAAGATTTTAAAATAGGAGGCAATAGGTCTTCTGGCTATTAAAGTCTGTGGAGGAGGGGTCTCAGATGATCCATGGGGGGAGGAAAGTGGAAAATAAAAGTGAGTAGAAATGTCCTAAAGGTCTTATCTGTGGGGTGGAGGGGAATTAGCAGACAGTAGGGCTAGATTAGAACCTTATGGTGGGAAATATACTGCATCTCAGGGGGTGACTTACTTACAAATAATACTAAAGACACATATTCTGATACAGAGGACAGGGAAAGGGAAGTAACCATTAATGGAAGGGAAAAAATTGCAGGAGATACTCCAAATTAACAAAGGGGGAAGTAGAAATATTTTAATTTTGTTGAAATGAGCAAAAATAGAAAAAAAGGAAAAGAGAAAAACAAAATCTAAGTTAAACTGGTCGATATAGAGTAAGATAAAAACATTAGATATGATGAACTGAATCTAACCATTAAAACGCAGAAACTGCCAGATTTGATTAAAAAGCAAAATTCAGAGGCCGGCCCGGTGGTGCTCTGGTTAAGTTCACACATTCCGCTTCAGCGGTCCAGGGTTTGCTGGTTCGGATCCCGGGTGCTGACATGGCACCACTTGGCAAGCCATGCTGTGGCAGGCCTCCCACATAGAAAGTAGAGGAAGATGGGCATGGATGTTAGCTCAGGGCCAGTCTTCCTCAGCAAAAAGAGGAGGATTAGCGGCAGATGTTAGCTCAGGGCTAATCTTCCTCAAAAATAAATAAATAAATAAACAATAAAAAAAGCAAATATTTATATGAAGTATCTAGTCAAATTTCACAGAAACAGAAAGCAGAATGGTGGTTTCCAGGGACTGGGGAGAAGGGGAAATAGGGAGCAGTTGTTTAATGGGTATAGAGGTTCAGTGTTGCAAGTTGAGAAACTTCTGGAGATTGGTTGCACAACAATGTGGATATACTTAACACTACTAAACTGTGCATTTAAAAATGGTTAAGATGGTAAATTTTATGTTATGTGTATTTTACCACAATTACCCCCAAAAATCCTGCCTTACAAATTTTCTACACTCATAATTTTAACTGCTATAAGCTTATGCAAATGACCCCAGATCTATAAGTACAGTACAAACTTCTCCCCTGATGTAATAATGATTTATATCTCTGATTGCTTGTAATATAAGTCATTATTACATCAGGGGAGAAGTTATATTTCACTGGCTTTTCAAACTCAGCACGTCCCAAACTGATTTTATCCACAAACCTGCTTCTCCTCCTGTTTCTTATTCTGTGCCTATGAATGAATGAATGCACCTTAGATCTTTTTCATAAGAACCTAATAATGTGTCTGATACCAACACAATGGGCATTTGAGTCGTGTTATATTTTTTTTTAACAGTTTCACTGACATATAATTCACCTACCATACAATTCACCCATTTAAAGTATACAATTCATGGCCTTTATTATATTCACAGAGTTGTGCGACCTTTACCATAATCAATTTTAGACTATTTTCATCATTTCCCTCCAAAAAACCTGTACTTTTTAGCTATCGCTCCCACAACCTCCTCATCTGCTCCAGCTCTAAGCAACCACTAATCTACTTTCTATCTCTGTAGATTTGCCTGTTTTGGACATTTCACATAAATGGAATCATATAATATAGGATCTTTTATGACTGTCTTCTTTCACTTAGCATAATGTTTTCAAGTTTCATCCGTGCTGTAGCCTGTATCAGTATTTCAACCCTTTTTCTGGACAAATAGTATTGCATTGTTTGAATAAATCACATTTTGTTTGTGCGTTTATTAGTTAATGGACATTTAGGTTGTTTCTACTTTTAGGTTATTATGAATAATGCTTCTATGAACATTCACGTGTAAGTTTTTGTATGGACATGTTTTCAGTTCTCTGGGGTATATACCTACAAGTAAGTGAATTGATGGGTTAAATGGTAACTCTATGTTTAACTTTGGAGGAACTGCCAGATTGTTTTTCACAGTGGCTGTACCATTTCGCATTCCCACCAGCAGTGTATGTGGGTTCTGATTTCTCTACATCCTCATCAACACTTGTTATTTTCTCTTTTTTGTTTGTTTTGTTTCGTTTTTATTTTAGCCGTCCTGGTGGGTGTGAAGTGGTATCTCATTGTGGTTTCGATTTGCGTTTCCATGATGACTAATGATGTTGAGCATCTTCTCATGTGCTTATTGGCCATTTGTATATCTTCTTTGGAGAAATGTCCATTTGGGGAATATCCAGATCCTTTGTCCATTTTTAAATTGGAGTTTTTGTCTTATTATTAAGTTCGTTATGTATTCTGGATACAAGTCCCTTATCATGTATACGATTTGAAAATATTTTCTCTCATTCTGTGGGTTGTCTTTTCATTTTCTTGATAGTATTCTTTGCATCATTAAAGTTTTTGCTTTTTTTTTTTTGGTGAGGAAGATTCACTCTGAGCTAACATCTGTGCCAGTCTTCCTCTATTTTGTATGTGGGTGGCCACCACAGCATGGCTTGATGTGTGATATAGGTCTGTGCCCACGATCTGAACCCACGGACCCAGGCTGCCGAAGTAGAGCATGTGGGACTTAGCCAGTATGCCATGGGGCCAGCCCCTAAAGTTTTTACTTTTGATCATGTGTATTTAAACTTTTGATGAAGTCTCATTTGTCTATTTTTTCTTTTGTTGCTTGTGCTTTTGGTGTCATATCTAAGAAATTTATCTAATCTAATGTCACACATATTTACTTCTGTATTTTCTTCCGAATTGTATAGTTTTAGCTCTTACGTTATGGGCTTTGATCCATTTTGTGTTAATTATTATGTATTATTTGAGGTAGGGGTCCACGTTCATTCTTTTGCATGTGGATTCCCAGTTATCCCAGCACTATTTGTTAAAAAAAAAGACCGTCCTTTCCCATTGAATGGTCTTGAAACTCTTGTCAAAAACCCACTGACCAAAATATCTGAGTTTATTTCTGGACTCTCAATTCTATTCCATTGATTTACATGTGTATCTTATGCCAGTACCAGACCGTCATGAATACTGTTGCTTAGTAGTAAGTTTTGAAATCGAGAAATGTGAGTCTTCCAACCTTGTCCGTCTTTTTTCAAGATTGTTTTAGCCATTCTAGGTCCTCTGAGTTCATATATAAATTTTAGGATAAATGTCCATTTCTACAAATAAACCAGATGGGATTTTTATAAAGATTGTGTTGAATCAGAAAATCAATTTAGAGAGTACTGCCATCTTAACAATATCATCTTGCAATCCTGAACATGGGATTTCCTTCCATTATTTAGATCTCCTTTAATTTCTTTCCACAATCTTTTGTAGTTTTCAGAGTATAAGTTTTACGCTTCTTTTTTTAAAATATTCACAAGTATTTTATTCTTTTTGATGCTGTTATAAGTGGAATAATTTCTTATTTTCATAGTAGCTTGTATATCACAAAAATATGATTGATTTTTGTATATTGATCTTGGATCCTGCAACCTCGCTGTACTTATTCATCACATTATATTATTGTTTACTTATGCTTGAACCAGAAAATTATAAACCAAAACAGCTTACAATTATTGCAAAATGTTACCATTTTGGAATGCTTGAAGTAGAGGGCACAGAGGAGTCAATTTCTAATTAATATAACATTTTATTTATGAGTGTGACTTTCACATTAAATCTTATTTCTGCTACTTTTTTCAGAGAAATTTATTGGTTTTTCAATTAATTGAAAGCAAGAGAATGTAGCGAGTAATACTAAAAGACAAAATAAACTTTGTAAATTTTATAATTTTACAAATTGTATTTTGTCACAGTTTTAAATGAAATCAACAGTTTTGCACTTAACTAACACATTTCCTTATGAAATAAGCAATTTCCAGATGGTTTGGGTTATCAGGAAGCTTGTAGATAGCTGGTAACTTGTTTGCTTATGATTCTCGACAGCTGTAGCTAGAATTCAGATCGCCCGAGTCTAAATGTCAAGGTTTATATCAAACACAACTTTCTATAGTTTCTTTAACTTTTCAAATTAAGCAAGATGTTATTTTCAAAGAATGAGGCCCCAGTTTACATCAGTACCTTAAAAAGTGAAGCTTTATTTACATGAGTGATAATTATTGTGAAAGCATTTTTTGATTTGAGCTAACTGTCTGGATTTGCACTTGCCTTTAGAATAAAGCACAGTGCTCTCTTTGTCTACCTAAGCAGTTGTGTCCTTGAAAACTGTTAAAATCATTTACTCATTCTATGCTGCTTTGTACACACACAGCCATATACAAAGGTCACTCTGGTAGCAACACCAACTGTATCGATCATTTATAAAAGCAGTTACACATTATACTTTCATACTGCTATTTCTTTTGACTGATTTATTGCAGCATTTCTTTTTCAATCAGCAATATAAATGAAATTATGTTTCCTCATCCATTAATTGAGGTTTTTGAACTTACTTTGACAAAAAAACAATCACTGCCTACGTTTAAGACTTAAAAGTCCCTCTTGCTAAGCTTTATGGTAATATTTTCACTGTATGAGGGTAGTGATTTAATTGATATTGTCGTTGTTGTTAGTGCTGCTATAATTTCTGGCAATAATAACAGTTGTCTTTACCATTCTCTATTTCATTTCAGCTAATAAGAGAAATTTTGAAAATCTAGTAGTGAAGATGACTCCAAGATTGTAATCCTCAGTACTTTTACTTTGGCCCAATCTTAATCACCCCAAAGATAAGCTTTTCTAGAACATCATCTGTTGGCCTCTAATTGTAGGTTCATGAAAGGAGTATTTGGTGGGAGTACAAGGAGTTTTAACTGAGGCATTTTTCCACAATTAAAGGACCTGAAAGCAGAATCATTGATCGTATAAATCAGTAAGACAAGTGTCCTATTTTTCCCAAAATTTCAGGGAGATTTTACAGTAAATTATCTGAATAATTGTCTTTGTGTGGCATGTCTCTTTTAGAAAGAGCGCTTCTGTGGGGGTGCTTTCTTACACTCAGAAGCACCAGCGCACACTTGGAACCCACAGGAACAGATCACTGGGACACAACGTGGGCAGCAATAATCTTTTACTGGGTAACTAGGACTGAGATTTGCAAATCAAATGGTTGGAAAAGAAGGGACATCCCTAGCCTGGAAATTTTCTTCATAGGCGGTAGCTGGGTCTTTCACTCTGTTAGTTGGGTTTTAACTTGTTTTCAAACCTGGCATGGATTGTTTGCTTGGGGTGCATTGATAGAATTAAGGGTGATCTTGGATGAAAAAATTAGGTTTTGCTGTCACTAACCTGTAAATAAAAGTTAGCATGTCCTTTAGTAATGATGTAGGCAATACACCACCCTAGTGTTAGCAGTACCTGACTTGTCACTAAAAGAAATCACAGACATTTGTACATCTCATTACAGTTGTTGCAGATGTCTTAGAACTATCATTTAAGCTACTTCAGATTTATATAGTTATTAGAACCCCGATCTTGTTATTTAATGTGTTAATAGGGAAGCACATACATTACTACATATAAAAAAATTGATGACATTGGGGCCAGCCGGGTGGTGCAGCGGTTAAGTGCGCATGTTCCATTTCAGCGGCCCAGGGTTTGCCAGTTCAGATCCCGGGTGTGGACGTGGCACCGCTTGGCGTGCCATGCTGTGGTAGGCATCCCACATATAAAGTAGAGGAAGATGGGTATGGATGTTAGATCAGGGCCAGTCTTCCTCAGCAAAAAGAGGAGGATTGACAGCAGATGTTAGTTCAGGGCTAATCTTCCTCCAAAAACAAAAAATTGATGACAGTATTTCAATAGGATTTATTTTTAAATTATATATATTTTATTCTTTTAAAAACTTAAGTCTTAGAATGAGTAAAGAGATCTGTAGGTCAAAAGAGATTACAAATCCAGCAAGTGCAGGCTTGGGTGCAGCGGGACTTAAAATGTGTTTTCGGGAGAGGACTGCTTATGTGTGGTCACTGAACAGGCCCCATCCCTTTGCTCCCTGTGTTTGAAGGGTACTATGTCAGTTTCAGTATCTACCAGATCACCAGGTCCTGGTTAGCTCCAGTCCAGAAGCTGATTTTGACAAAAAAATTCCTTGTGCCGACCTGTAACCAACTTGAAAACTTACATGAAAACACAATTTCTCAGGATCTGCCAAGCTGGGTTCGGATGATGATGGCATCCCTTCACCAGCCGTGGATCATCGTGATTTCAGGTTTTCACCCTTGAAGCAAACCTCGGGGTTTTGGGATGAGCCAGGACATGCTGAACGGGTCATGTGTGCTCTTACCCCCACCTAGAGCTCCCCCGCGGCATTTGTCCCTTAATTTGCCACTAAGTGCTTTGGCAAAAATATCAAAACAGTGGCTACTCCAAACTATAAATCAAAAGTAGAAAAAAGATGCTAACAAAGGCATGAGTTTTACGAGCAATGTCATTTCAGTGGTTGAGCCAGGAGATGGGGACCGAAGCAATAGAAAGACAAAAATGAGAATTTATTCAAGGAGAAGTCAACCGTCTAACCCAGTAGCTTAGCTAAATCGTCACATTCCCATTATAGCTGTTTATTGTGCAAATAAAGTGATCTTGCATGTAAAAAGTTCAGCTTGCTGTGTTTTAACTACCTCCAGGTCCATCTGGTATTTCTAGTTTTTTATGTTTGTAGAATGAAAGCGAAAAGGGAAAAAAAGTTTCCTGTTTTTGCTCGCTTTAAACAGAAATATTGTGTGTGACAGAGCTCTCTGTACATCTGGAGCTGCTTTTCTGATTAATGGTTTACTTAAATTTTTATTTCAGGAGATAACGTGTAAAGGATTCTTAAAAATAGAAGCTCTGGGTTCTGACCCTGATACTTCCCCTGCTTAAACTGGTTATGTACTTTGTTGTGGTCAGGTTTCCTCAACCTGTTAACATAGAGACTGTGGGAAGAAATGAAACAGGTGGAAGAGAGGGAAAATCGGAATGAAGTTCTTGGAGTTTATTGGAAAGTTGAGCAGACATATTATTGCAAAATATTTTTAAAATTCTACTGCTTATAGTTTGCCTTGCAAATAGTGACTGCTTATTGATTTGAATTGATGTTAATATTGTTCCTTAAGTTTCAAAGCACTTTATAATAAAGAATGAACTAATCAGGTAACACTTATTATGACATTTTGTTGATTGTCATATAAAGAGCATGATGATAATGGACTGTAGCTAAAGTTGGTGAACGTGGAGAACTTTATACTGTACACGCCTCTGTACAATACACTCAGAGCCTAAAATAGCGTCTGGTACATGGTAAACCCTCAGTCAATATTGAATGAGGTAAGAGAGGAGCCCAATTAGCAAATCGTCAAAGTAATGGTATGTTAATTATATAGAAAATATGCATAAATTATCCATTATGGAGAAGACTAAAGCAAATCTTTCTCTTAAATCCATTAATTCAGGGCCAGCCCTGTGGCCGAGTGGTTAAGTTCAAGCGCTCCGCTTCAGGAGCCCAGGGTTTCGCTGGTTCAAATCCTGGGCGCAGACATGGCACCGCTCATCAAGCCACGCTGAGGCGGCGTCCCACATGCCACAACTAGAAGGACCCACAACTAAAAATACACAACTATGTACTAGGGAGCTTTGGGAGAAAAAGGAAAAATAAAATCTTAAATAAATAAATAAATAAATAAATCCACTAATTCCAGGTTGGGACAACAAATACTGTAATTTAAAAGTTTGAACTACTGCTCACCTCTCCCTGTTACCCTTACATTAATATTTGCAGAGTTTGCAGTTAACAGTAGAGCACGATTTTGTGGTGTTGGGAAGGAAACATTGCAAATAGGAAGAGTGTATTGTGTTTTTGCTATTGTCTTGTAGATAAGACATGTGGAGTAATAATGGCAGACATTCTGACGTTGCTTTTATTAAGAATGTTTCGTAGTGGCCCTGTCTCATGGTCTTAAAATGCCCCTTCTTTACATATAATTAAATGATACTGTGGCTTTCATTATTTTCATTTCTTTATGATAAGATACAACCCATTAAGCTGAGTTAGCAGAAAAAAGTAGAGCATAGTCCTGGGTCTTGCATTTTCTTAGACAAGTTTCTTCATTTTTTCAGATTTTAATTTTATGCTCTTGACTAGGTGTTGGCAACCCATGGACCACAAGACAAATCCAGCCTACCACATGTTTTTATATAGTCCATGAGCTATGATTAGTTTTTATATTTACAAATGGTTGGGAAAAAATCAAAAGAAGAATAATATTTCATGGCATACAAAATTATATAAAATTAAAATTTCAAAGTCCATGAATAAGGTGGACGTAGCCAGGCTAATTTGTTTATGTATTTCCTAAAGCTGCTTTCATGCTACAATGGCAGAAGTGAGCAGGTGTGACAAATACCAAGTGGCCCTCAAAGTCTAAAACATGTACTAACTGGTCCTTTATAGAAAAAGTCTGCTTACCTATTGGCGAAAATAAATTGCTTTAAGTTGTTTAATGGATGAAGAACCTTATTAAACTCTATGACTGAAAATGTACGTAGGTTTTTAAATAAGTAAAAACAATTCTTAGATTGAAACATAGTCTGTAAACTAATCTGCTCTTGCATCAAAAATGTCCTGGCTGCTTCCTTCAAGTATAACTTTAGTTTTTTAAGTTGATGTTCTTTTCTTTGGGTTTCATTCAGAATTTAACCACAAAAATCAAAGAAAGATGAGTCAGTCAATGCTGCCTGATAAGGAATCAGAATGGACTTCCTGAGTTGATGAGACCCAGGTTTCAGTTTTGATTCCACCACTTATTAACCAGGAAATACAGTACTTAGCTTCTTTGAGCCTCAGTTTTCCCATCTGTAAAATGGCAGTCAACGTATTTAGCACTAGAGCCAAGCCAAGACATGAGGACTCCACAGGTTTTGATTTGGTGGCTTTGCTTCAAACCAATATCTTTTAAATATTTATTTACTACTTGTTAGTGGGAGTGAAGAAAAACTGACTTTCTGTTGACAAAAATAAATCGTTCATCATTTTCTGATGCTCAAATAAGGGATTTTTGGGGGCCAGCCTGGTGGTGTAGTGGGTAAGTTCATGCTCTCCGCTTTGGAGGCCCAGGGTTCGCCAGTTCAGTTCCTGGGTGCAGACCTGCACACCGCTCGTCAGGCCATGCTGAGGCAGTGTCCCACACAGAAGAACTAGAAGGATGTACAACTAGAATATACAACTATGTACTGAGGTTTTGGTGAGAAAAATAAATAAATAAAGGTTTTGTTACATGAAGTTATTTGGAATTGCCTTTCACTCTGCAGCTTTCTCCATCACTTACAACTATGTTGGTTATTCTCAGCCACCAACGACTAGGCTAACTTATGTGGATATATTTATTAAGTATCATTTAAAATATATTTTGAAGGTCTTTTTTTTTTCTGCTTTCTATGCTTGCAAAACATCTCCCATCTTGTTCTTGTCTCCATTTGTGTGTCTGCATGCTCATACATACGTGTCTGAGTATATAATTTTCTAAAGCAGACCATTTCTTGGAGGACATATTAAACGTTTTATGACTCAGATGGTAAAGGATAAATTGATCTTCTTCAGTAAAGAACGCTATGCCCATGCATTGCTTGGTTCCAGTTTTGAATGTCTCCTGACTGTCTAGGCCTCAGAGTTCATGCCTTGTGGTACTTGAACTCGTAAGCCCTCCAGATACTGAAAAGACGTAGATCCACACTGGCAAGAATTGTCTTTTATGTGCACTAGAGGTCTCTGTAATCTAATGGGTTTGGGACTAGTTTACATTTTGTCTGTTGATTAAGGAGTTGAATATGGAAACCTAAATTATTGGGCGTCACATTTCTGATTTATTACAGTGCTAGTTATAGAATAGCCTCCCTGAGCTGGCTCATAGTTTAATCCTATGAGGAATGAATAAGATAACATGTATAAATATATAGTACTTTCTTACCACACTGCTTGGACAGAAAGGCAATTGACAGGGTTATTGCCACCCTGTTGCAGAAATCTCCTTAGAAATAGAAGATAAGTCAAAACACTAGGGAGATGTGAAAAGTAGACTCTAGAACAATGCTGTCCAACAGAACCTTCTGTAATGATAGAAATGTTCAATATCTGGACTATCCAGTGTGGTAGCCACTAGCCACATGTGAACTGAGGAATAGCTTTTTAAAATTTAATTTTAATTAACTTAAAATTTAAGGCCACGTGTGTGGCTGGGGTACCGTATTAAACAGCATGACTCCAGAATTTTAAAAGAGATCAACAAAGAATTAGACAACATAATAAAGCGCTAGTAACAGAGGGAGAATGAGTTTCTCAGATTGCTAATAAGATATCAAAATGGGGAAATCCATAGTAGATAAAGAGCCACACTAAAATTTGTGACAGACAAGTCTTTATTTAACAAGATTTTTCATGTAATTTATCATGCTACAATGATATGGGAAGGTGAATTAGAATTATAACATCTAGGAAAGGTATTCCAAAACATAATCATATAATTTATTAAAATCACATATTACTCCAAAATGAATTCACATAATCTAAAATAATACTGAATAGAATTTCAGTAATAGTAATCTGAGCTTTCTTCCAAAACAGAAATAACTCTGCACAGTGGGCTCAGAGTTGACCTCATTTTCTGTACCATATTTGATTGATGAATTAACTAATCAACAAATTTCTGAAGCCCTTAGACACGGAATATACAAGGATGAATCATGCAGACGTGGGAAGAGCACTGGAAGAAGAAATTGTCTTGGAGGAAGGCCTTGCACTTGAAAGAACTGAAAAAAGACAAATGTGTAGTAAGAGGAAGATAGAGGGGAGTCCAAAAGGAGAGAGGTGGGCAGGGGCTAAGTCTTACAGGACCTTCTAGGCCAGAAGACAGAGTTTGAACTTTCTCCTAAGAGCAAGTGAAAGCCATTTGAAAATTTTTAAGTTGGGGGTTGAAAAGGGATGATGACAAGATCAAAGTATTTTAAAGAATCTAATGATTGGAAATAAAACAAATGGATGAAAACCTGTCTGGGGAGAAGCATGGAAACCAATTTGGAAAATATGAGGACGACTGAGTAATAAATAAGATCTTTCAAGAATGAAGTAGATTTTCATCATGTTCCAGGGCATAGCCCCAGATGTTTTCCAACACAGCAGCCAGAAAGATACTTTAAAAAGTCAAATCCTATCATTTCCCTGCTCAGAACCCTCCAGTGGGCCCCCATCCTACTCAAGCCGAACCCTGGCCTATAGGGCCCTCTGTGATCTGGGCCCCACCGTTTCTCTGACCTCAGCTCCTACAATTTTCCCCCTAATGCCTCTTTAACCCCACTGGCCTCCTTGTTGTTCCTTAAACATGCCAAGCATTCTCTGTGCCAATGCTTTTGACCTGCTGTCCCTCTGCTGGAATTCTCTTCTCATCAGATATCCCCACAGGTTTTCCCTCATTTTCTTCAAGTCTCTGTGCAAATGTCATTATCAGTGGGCTGCACCTTATCAGTCCCTAACAGACATATATTAGATAGTACCTCCTGTCCGCCCAAGAGTCCCTTTTCCTCTTACCTCGCTTTCCTGTTCTCCACAGCACTTATTACCAGCTATGTTATTGGCTTGCTTTTTCTCTCCCCACTAGAATGTAAACTCTATGAGGGCAAGGACTTAGATTTGTTCCCTGTTGTATCCTCAGCACTGTAGGTGTTCAATAATTATTTGTTGAATGAATAAATGAATGAATGAATGAGGGATGGACTTGATGACCTCTCAAACTTCTTCCCCAGCTCACTGACTATGGTTTGGGGAACCAGGACCAGCACTTCATGTTCTGTTACTTTGTGCAAAAGCTTCCTGCACCCTCCCTTGGGGGAAGTTCCAAGAATTGTGGCCAATCTCTCCCATCTACTTCTTTACCAAACTCAAGTGTCCACAACGAGCTGTGCCAACCCTTCACCCAGTACCAACTCTTTCCAGCGCCAGCTACCTCCTCCCCATTCTTATGCTTTACCAGAGGGTGAGGGAGCAGACCAGGACAGCTAGGACCACGGAGGGTGGATTGGGGGGAACATTTGGTGTCTGTGGCCCAACTGCAGAGCTTTGGAGCTCCTCCAAGGATGCACACAGGGCAGCTGCTGCCAGACCATAAAACTGTCCCCCCATACACTGCAGAGACTTCATCCCGGCCCCACAACGCGGGGACTGCCAGTCCTGTGGTGAGTGCTCCCACATTGCCTGTTAACACAGAGGTGCCACATACGTGGAACTCACCTGGTAAGCTGTTTATTGTTTTTAGATTTTGTAGGAGCAGATATGATTTTTAGTCTGTCTCAAAAGCACCAGTATCTTTTTTTCTTTTTTTTTTTTTTTTTGAAGTACAAAGTAGAGCAAGAGGGTGGATTAGGAATCAGAAGGTCTAGGTCTGAATCCCAGTTCATGATGTGGTGTGTGTCATAGCCTCCGACAAGTAATTAAACCTCTTCTGGCTTCGATTTCCCCTCTGTCAATGGGAATAACAATTCCTGCTCTGCCCAACCTCTCAGGGATGCTATGGGGATCATTAGACAATAATAGGTCTGTGTTTTGTGAACTCTACAATACTATTCCTACATAGAGATTGTTATGAACAGGAACATAATGGTGGCATCTCTCAAATGCCTGACAAAATGAACAGGTGATCTTTCTTCACCCAGTAATGGAAAGAAAGTCCAACAGAGGCAAGAAAAGGAAGCTCAATGCACTTTTGGACTTTGTATTTCTATGGAGACCATCGGCACGCTACCTGTTGTCTGTAGAGAGATTTTCAGTTATTGGTGTGTTTTTATGGCATGGACAAATTAACTACCTTTAATCATTTAAGTTATCTTAATCAAAAAAAGATGGCTTCACACAGTCATGGTAACTAGTTGAAATTATGGCTCTCAAAAGGACTTTACTTTTAAAAAATGGTTCCTTTGATTGTGTATATATCTGTGTGTTATATGTATATAAGCATATATATGTTTATTTTAAATAAGTGTGCATCCAGAAATGATTGAAAAATATACTCCACATAATTTTAACCTAAGCAAATAGTTTAAGTAAGATTGACATGCAAAGTACAATGTTTTGAAAGAAAATGTCATCATCATCATCTCTGTTGAGTATGAGAGAGACTTTAACCTAGTGTTCATTTGTCATTTGCAAGCATGAGATTATTGTGCAGATCTAGAGAAGTGGCGAGATTGGTCTCCTGTTTCTAGGAAAAAGAATAGATGGGCACAGGTGAAATCCCAAATAAAAACACTATGGCAAGTAGAATTAAATGATCTATATGCCCCTTCCCACACATTAAAAAGAATTGAGACTTATCAAAGAAAAAACCTAAAATTGTCTTGGGCGGTTGGTTCTGAGATGAGTCAGGCCAATCTGCTGTGCTGCGTGAGGCTGTAAGGGAGTCTGCCTACGGCACTGCAGTGGTCAGTTTCCAAAGGTTAGCCTCCAGGTTGGGACTGCGCCATGACCTTGGCTTCTTTATTCACGCACTTCATGATTCCTTTGCAGGATGGGGATGGGGAAGAGGCAGAGATCTTGCCTACAATGTTGGCCTTGGTTACAGCTGTGCTTTCGTAAAACTAAATTGCTGACATAAGGGCTTTCGTTTATCTGTGAATTTCAAGTGTCTGTGCTGTTCCTATCTGCATAGCGTAGAACTCTATCACGGCACATCCTGCTCAAATTGGCACATTTGCAAGGATTTCTGAGCAACTAGATGGAGTTATAGGTTTCTCCCATTTTGCTGGTTAATGTTTGCTCTCGTTGGGAGGGGATCAGTGTGTATCTTGTGGTTCTGCCTGTGTCACCTGAGGTCATCATTTTGTCTCTCGGGAGCTGAAAACACCACTCTTCAAACATGCACCTTGATTCCTGGTTGTTCATATATTTGGCAGCTTATAGATCCCATTGTCTTCCTTGCATATTTTAATCTTGCAACACATAAAGCATGGGAAATGTAATACCCACATTATATAAATCACAATAATCAGCTCTTGACAAATTTCTGCAAAATATTTGTCAATAGCTTCCTTCAGTGTCCTGAGACATTTTACAAAGAATCATTGTCAATGCTGGGAGAGAAAGGAAAATGAGATAGTTATCTATCCTATTTCTCCATTCTAGTATTGCATGTGCTTGGGAGCCAACCAAATTTCTAACAGGGTTTAAAATGTCAGCCAGAATGTACTGAATATATAGTAGAGGCTTAGATTAAATTTCCTTTGGTTCACTGAGATAAGCAGGGCTTGGGGTTCATTTGGGGGGAGGGAAGGAGTCACTGATCTAATAATATAATTCATTGCCCTCTAATAAATTTTTTCTTACTTTTCCTTCAATTGTGCCCTTCTGTGTTTTTTTAGCATATCCAGAGAGTTAGACTCTATTCAAGTCCATTAAATGGCATCTTGTTTGAATATGGTCTAAAAAAAGTTTCCACGAAAAAAATTAGTCATCAAATCACATACATTTCCCTATACCATGAGAAAATATAAATGAAGCAATTCAAACAATTCCTTTTTACTCTCCCTAAATTGAACAAAGATGTGGATTCCCCCAATGAAAATGAATTTGCTTATATCAGTTCCCGAACAGCATTACTTTGTTTGAAATTCAAATAGACAAGGATGTTTTCTGTTTGATGAAAAACCATTTCTACTCTTAAGTTGCAAACAAAGCTGCTAAGTTCCCATGTTACTCACAGACCCATTTGCGTACACCTGGAAATGCTCCAGATTCAGCCCAGCATGTCAAGAAGCACAGGCTTCTGGGATTTCTTGGGCCACGTCTAAGGCTGGAAGAGTTCTCTGCACCTGTCTCCCTGCTGATATTGGCAGGAGCAGAGCTGTGATTGCTGAGGCTTTACAACTTTTTTCCCCCTTAGATGAAAATGGCAATGTCAGCCTCCTTCTCTTCTGCCATCGAGCCTTTCTTAATGTCTAGGAGCTGCCAGTGGTCACTGGCCCAGCTCCCCTCCCTCTGCATAGGCTCCAGGATTGCCATAAAGGAGTTCATGTTTCCTCAGCTTAGGGTAAAGAATCACCATGATCATGTGCTTTTAATTCGCAAGGAATTCCATCTACCTTCTTATGTACATGTCTTAATTATAGGGACAAAATTTTATATGTGATTGAGATGCCGTGACTTTGTTGTCATACCTTGAACATAAATGAGTACAGTTTATTGTTTAATTCATGAGAGTAAAGTGATGTAAGTTTCATGATTATAGACATATGAACCTCGGTGGAGTTTGATGGAGAGTAGAGACTGGAACCTCGGTTTCTCTATATCTAACCCAGTGCTTTCAGCATTGTGTCACCATGTCTCTGTGTCACAAAATCATCTTGGGCACACGGGCAAAATTTTATATGCAACATTTCAGTCATTCCATCTTGGCCTCTGAAGTATTGTCCTTGTGCTAAAATAAAATCTGTCTTTTTTCTACTGTTTGCACAAGGCCAGTGCATGTGGACAGGCTGTGCTTCCCCAGAGATTGCAGAATACTTCTGCATTTTGCGGAAAGCTATGGCCAGGAGAGAAGTGGGGTAGGGCAGTGGTTTTCAAATGCTTTCACCACAGTAAGAAGTGCATTTCATATTGTGACCCAAATCCCAAATACCATGACTATGAAGATGCAAGAATGTGTATACATATATAACTGAAATAAATTCCATAGAAAAACACTCACTTTTACTATTTCAATGAATTCTGCTGTATATTATTTGAAAAAATATATAGTTTCTGACCCACTGAATTGATTTTATGTCACTTTTATGAATGAGATGTGATTCTGTGGCCTTACTCAATGAGGATGTACCTGGCTTACCTCCTCATGCTACTGATGCCCAAAATACAGCCAAGCATATTTGTTTCTTAATGTGGGACCCAGCCATACCATATAAAACATTTCATTGGGAGCCATCTTGGTTGGTACTCAGCATGATTAAAGGACTTTACTGTGGGCATATCCATGGGTGTGCCCTAGGAGAGCAGATGTTCTTTGAGGACCTGGCTTGTGTCTCCTCTTTCTTTTTTTTTTTCTTTTTTATTTTTTTGAGGAAGATCAGCCCTGAGCTAGCATCTGCCAATCCTCCTCTTTTTGCTGAGGAGGACTGGCCCTGAGCTAACATCCATCCCCATCTTCCTGTACTTTCTATGTGGGACACCTACCACAGCATGGCTTGCCAAGGGGTGCCATGTCCACAGCTGGGATCTGAACCAGTGGACCCCAGGCCACCGAAGCGGAATGTGCCAACTTAACCGCTGCACCACTGGGCCGGCCCCTGTGTCTCCTCTTTCAAGCTGCTGAGTTGTCTTTGGGTCCCTTCTCCATCTCCCCTCCCAAATAGGCGTTATCAATAAATGATTGCAGACCAGTCTGTTCTACTCCATGCTATGACTTTGAGCAAGTCTCTTAAACCCTTTGATCCTCAGTCCCCTGATCTATGAAATGAAGAAACTAATTCTAGCTCACCAGGCTATTGTGAAAGGCAAATGGTATATTAAATGAGAAACTGGTCTCTCAACTGTAAAGTAAATGTTAGGTATAATTATAATTTTACCTATAACACTGTCGGCCATGACACATTAGAATTAAATGTACAAACGACAAAGCAAACCAAAGCTCTGGGAGGCTTGCTGATGCTTCTACAACTCTCTGGTATTTAATAAACTAAACGAACATTAATATGTTCTAAAAGCAGATTATTAAACCTATCAGTATCTATATAAAGTTACATATTGGTACCTAACAGACCACCTTAAAACTTATTGACTTAAATTCACAGAGACAAAAAGTAGAACAGTGGTTACCAGGGGCCTGGGAAGAGAGAGGAATGGGGGGATATTGTTGAGATGATGAAAAAGTTCTGGAGATGGATGGTAATGATGGTTGTACACTGTGAATGTACTTAATGCCACAGAGTTGTACACTTAAAAATAGCTAAAATGGTAAATTTCATGTTATATATATTTCACCACAATGAAAAAGAAACACTTAGTGACTTAAAACTACAACCCTTTCAGAGTCCAGATTTGGGACAGGACTCCGCAGGTTCAGCTCATCTTTGTCCTATGTGGTGTCTCCTGGGACGGTTCAGATGGCTCTATTTACCACTTTGGTCCTGGCTCTTAGCTGAAGTGCTTCTGTTCTCCCCATGGCCTCTCAACCTCCAAGGCTTCTCTCTACATGTGGCCTCTCTCAACAGCTGGACAGCCTTGTCTTCTTTACAGGGCAGCTGGGTTCTGAGAGAGAAAGCAGAAGCTGCAGACCTCTTAAGCCTTGGGCTTGAAGTTCCAGAAAATTGCTTCCATCATATTTTATTATCAAGTGAGTTATTATGGTGGCACAGATTCACTGTGGAAGAGGACTACACAGGGGCATGAATTCAGGGAGGCATGGTTCATTTAGGGCCATTTTGTAACAATCTACTACAGCCTCCCTGCCAATTTGGTAGCATCTCTCCATGCTTTGCCTTATCTTGAATTCTGTTCTAGTGCAATATAGGGTAGTAGTTAAAAGGATGGACTTCGGCACAAGGCTTCAAACGTTGGCTCTGCCACTTGTTGGTTGTGTGACCTTTAGCAAGTTATTCACACACTTTGTGTCTCAGTTTCCTTATCTGTAAAATGGGGATGGTAATAGTATTTATCTCATCGTGTTGTGAGTATTGAATGAGTAAATAGGAGTAGAAAACTTAATAACAGTGTCTGGCACAAAGTAAGAACTATATAAGCATTTGCTGTTATTGTTGTTTTTGTATTTTTTGTTTTAATAAACAAAAAGAGGTAGTACGATGGCAAAGGGGATATTTAGGGCTAAATAAGACAAAAAGGCTGGAAACTCTTGCTTGTGTACACAGGACCTCCCTGCCTCACAGAGTTCTCACTTACATTTAAATCCCTTGCTGACATTTAAGCCTCTTTCCTTTTGTTCTGACCACAGGAGACATGGAGAACAGCCGATCAACATCTCTCCGCAGTAATCCCCTGCGCACCTGAAGACAGCTGTGAATGCTTGAAGATTTGCTGAGACTAAGCTGGACATAGATATTGAGTTGAGGTCCAAATGTGTGTAAATCTGTGCCTGGGTGCAATTGCTGAGTTATGAAGAGGCACCCCACACATCTCTTCACCCCCTTGGGAAGCTGGAGCCGTAGGTCTTGTCTTTCCCGACTACAGTTAGGGAGTGAGTCTCCTCTTTCTGACACAAGTCTGGAGCAGGAGTGGGAGGAGGAGGACAATGTAAGCAGGGGCTGGGAGGGGCCGTGCTTATGGCACTCTGCTGGCGCAAAAGAGCTGAGCCTAGGCACTGATAATGTTGAGCAGTTCATTAGCACCTACTGTTGACTGCAGCGAGTTCTTGCTGAGTTCACAGTGGCCGTAGTGCCTAATCCAGTAGGCGCTTTTCAATCCTCAGCTTCCTGGACGGCCCTGCAACATTTGTCATCCTTTCCTATTTTGGAGTGACGCAGATTATTGTGCAGTTTTTGAGTACTGGAGCCAGAATGCCTGGATTCGAGTCCTGGCTCTGCCATTTGCCAGCTGCATGACCTTGAGCTAGTTGATTAACTGGTCAGTTTCTTCATCTTCATCTATAAAATAAAATTGATAATAGTACTATCTTAGTAAGTTGTTTGAAAATTAAAAAAAAAAAATTGTGTAAATCTCTTAGCACAGGAGAGAGCCAGAGTAAGAATTCAAAATATCTTTTAAAAACTCTTCTCCATTGATTTCTAGGACAGTGGCTCTTCTCCCACCTGTTAGACCACTCCTTCTGTGCCTCTTTTGCCAACCCTCTTGTTTCACACATCCATGAAAAATTGGCAGTTCCCTTAAGATTCCATCTATGATCCTCTGCTTTTCTCATGTCATATAACCTCCTAGGTATAACCTTGGTCTCAATTACTATGTACACACTGATCCCTTGCAAACCTTTATCTCTAGGCTAAGTTCTCATTGTAGATATCTCTATCTGGATAGTCCAAGGCTCCTTAAATTCAAAAGATTTAAAGCCAGGACTTCCACCCCTGGCTATGACAGAGTAGAAATTGGTACCAGACTACCCATCCACCATTTAAAAAAAATCACTAAACTGGGCAAAATATATGAGTCGACTATTTCAGGCAGCACAAGTGTGTGGCCCCTAAGAGAAGAGAAGCTCAAGAGGTGAGCCCCAGAATCACTCTGGCTCTTTATCTGAGGGCAATTTCCTGACCAGGAAGCAGTGAGTTGGAGGACCAACTGAGCTAATAAGCAAGCAGAGACTGGAGTTTGGGGCAGCTGAGCAGCTGGAATCTGCAAGGTAGGGCACTGGAGAGGAAGGAGCTTTGTAGAGGGACAGCTCCAACCTGGTAGGAGTCTCCTGTGGGTATTTGGCTGAGAGCTGGGTTGCACATGTGTAAGGTAAGACTATCCAAAGATTACCTGATACCAGTTTCTGTGTTGAAAGCCACTCAGTAATATTAGAATTCAAGCAGTGGCGGGGCTCATTGGAGTTTTGGCTCAGCCTGAGTGGAAAACCACATTAACACTTTGTTAATAAAATCTCAGGCATCCAACTGGGGCACCAGAAAGATCACATTTTAAAAGTAAGGACTGTTCTAGAAAAATATTTTTCAAATAGCTTTCTTTAGACCAGCAGCGTCAGTATCACCTGGAAATTTGTTAGACATACTGTTGAAAATGCAAATTCTAGGGTCCCTCACCAGACCTACTGGATCAGAAACTCAGGGGAAGAAGCCCAGAAATTTGTGTTCTAACAAGCTCTCCACATGATTCTGATGCATACTAAAGTTTGAGAAGCACTTCACTGGAGGAGGAACCACACTGGACCAGCCCATCAAAGCCTAAAGCCGAGCCATGACGTGATCCACAGGGAAACAGAATTTAAAAGTTGAGCACACCAACTTAGAGGGGCTTGGGAAGGTATCTTGGACTTTCCAAATATCTGCCCTAACAAAGCAAAAGAATAACCCTATACAAGTTCAAAGTGGCCAGACAATAATTGAACTATTAGAACAAAAATCAGAACTCTCCAGAGGAAGATAACAAAATCTAGAACCCAGAATTTCTGCAATGTATCACCCGTAGCCTCTAGTATTACAATAAAAAATCACTAGACATGCAAAAAAAAAAAAAAAAAATAGGCAAACAAATGCAGAAAGTACAAGTTGACCCTAAGGTTACTCGCATATTGAGTTTAGTAGACAAAGACATTAAGGAAGCTATTATAAAGACAGCCAAAGAATTGAAGGCAAACATGCTCAAAATAAAGGAAAATATCTTAATGAGTAAATAGGTAGGGAATAGATAGACAATCTCAGCATAGAGATGGAAAGTATAGGGGCCGGCCCAGTGGCACAGCAGTTAAGGTCACACATTCCTCTTCAGTGGCCTGGGGTTCACCAGTTCAGATCCTGGGTGTGGACCTATGCACTGCTTGTCAAGCCATGCTGTGACAGGCGTCCAACATATAAAGTAGAGGAAGATGGGCACAGATGTTAGCTCAGGGCCAGTCTTCCTCAGCAAAAAAAGTGGAGGATTGGCAGCCGATGTTAGCTCAGGGCTAATCTTCCACAAAAAAAAAAAAAAAAGAAAGAAAGAAATGGAAACTATAAAAAAGAAGCAAACGCAAATTCTAGAACTGAAAAGCAAAGCAAATAACAACAAAATTCACCAGAGCCTTAACAGCAGATGGAAGATGGCAGAAGTAAGAGTCAGTGAACCTGAAGAGCAAGCAATAGAAATGATCCAATTTGAAGAAGAGGAAAAAAAGATTGATGAAAAATCAATAGATCCTCAGAGACATGTGGGGCAATATTAGACATATATGTAACTGGAGTCCTACAGGGAGAAGACAGTGAGAATGGGACAGAAAAATAATTGAAGAAATAATGACCAAAAATTTACCAAAGTTGATGAAAAATGTCAACAAATCCAAGAAGTTCAGTGAACCCCGGGCAATATAAGTACAAAGAAAGTCATACCTAGGCCTATCAGTGTCAGATTGCCAAAAAGTAAAAGCAAAGGGAAAATTTTGGAAGCAGCCAGAGAACAATAACACATTACACACAGGACAACAACTATATGAAGGTGGTCAACTTCTGGTCAGAAACCAGAAGACAATGGAATGACAATTTCAAAGTGCTGAAAGAAAGCATCTAACACCAAATTCATTACCTTCACACTCCCCAGTTTGCTCATCATTATCTCTTCTCCATTTGAATTACTGGTCACCATCCATTTGATTTTCAAATGGTGGCAAGTTAGAAAACTAGGATCATCCTAGATTCTTATTTCTTCTTTATCCTCACATAATCATCCAACAGATCTTTTTGATTCTATGTTTAAAATGTCGCTAAACTAGTAGTCCCACCTATTCATCCCCACTTTTGATGCTTTACGTCAGGCTCTTACTAGCTATAGTTTGAAGCTCAGCTTCAGGAGGCAGATTGCCTGGGTTTGAATTTTGGCATTACCATTTACTAGGTGCAACTTTGGGCACATTCTTTGACTTTTCTGAGTCTCGTTTTCCTGATCTGGAAAATGGGAACAATAATAATAAAAAACCTATCTGTGGAGATTTTTAAGATTGCACAGAAATATTCTGTGTCTCTCTAGGACAGTCCCAGGTGAACTGGGTTATGTTTGAAGGTTATGTTTGATGTTTGAAGGTTACAAACATCCTTCAAATCTCAGCGACTTACACCTGCAACTTACACTGCATGCACCCTGGACATCAATGGGGCTCTGCTTTCTACTGTTCTCACTCTGGAACCCAGGCTAAAGGAGCAGGCACCATCTGGAATACGGCCAGTTGCCATGGCAGAGGGAAAGCAAGAGCCTGACAAATTATGCTCTAGTTCTTAGTTCTTAAAGACTGCTAGGGGCCTGCCCCGTGGCACAGCGGTTAAGTTTGCACCTTCCGCTTCGGTGGCCCAGGGTTCGTGGGTTCAGATCCCGGGTGCGGACATGGCACCGCTTGGCACGCCATGCTGTGGTAGGCGTCCCACATATAAAGTAGAAGAAGCTGGGCACAGATGTTAGCTCAGGGCCAGTCTTACTTGGCAAAAGGTGGAGGATTGGTGGCACATGTTAGCTCAGCTAATCTTCCAAAAAAAGACTCCTAGTTGTTAAAGATTCTGCCGTTTCATTGGCTGGATTAGGTCACATGGCCACATCCAACTTTAAAAGCAGGTCAGAAATGTGCACTTTTACTCTATGCTCAGAACTAGGATGTGATAGTAATTAGCGTTGTCTAAATATTTCTTGTTCTCCTTTTGGACACATGGTAGGATTGCACTCCCCTGCCCCCTTGGAGTTGGTTGTAGCTGTGTGACAATTACGCAGAAGCTTTCAGGGCCCATACACAGTGAACCACCTTCCCTGCCCACTGCTGTGATGATCCCTTCTCACTGCTGTGGGGTATTTGTTGAGATGAAGCCTCCATGATCCTGGGTTTCCATGTGACTACGAGGAGCAGAGCTCCCCGGCCAACCTGCTGGGACATGTGGCATGAGAAAAGAATTATTTTGGTTGTCTGAAGCCACCGAGATTTTGTAATTGTTTCTTGTCACAGCATAACATAACCTTGATTTGATTAATATACTACCTTATAGGATCAAGGTGAGGATTAAATGAGATGACATATGTCAAGTCTTGACACATGGTTAGCACTTAATATGTGTGTGATTAACATTCCTGCTCAAGCCCATGTAGTAACTTCCTGACCACTGGTGTCTGACCCTGCCCCATTTACTCCCTCCACTCCACGGCCACCCGAGTGATCTTCCTAAAATGCTCATTTGATCATTCCACTTCCTTATCTAAAATCCTCAGTTTCTCTTGGCTTTGATGAAGCCTAAGCTGCTTAGCAGGGGTCAAGACCTTCCATGGCCTGGACCCTGCCTGCCTCTCCAGCCTCCTCTCCTGCTAATCCCCCAAAGGTCCCCTGGAATCCAGCCACATTAGGCAACCATTGTGGCCTGTTCCTATTGTGTTCTTTCTTACATTTCATTACATTCTTTCTTACGTCATCATTGCAAATGCTGTTCCTTCTGCCCAGAGTGCCCGCCAGGCAAACTGCTTGTTATCCTTCAAAACAGCTCAAAGATCACCTCCTCTATGAATCTACTTTCACATACTCAGTAAGAGCTAGCTAGAGCCCTCTTCTGTGCGCTGATTATTTGTTTGCGTGTCTATTTTCATTAGACTGTGGCCCTCAATGGCAAAGACTGTGCCCACTTCGTCTTTGTAGCCCCGGTGCCCAGCACTGTGCCTGGCAAGAGCCAAGTATGTGCTTAATGCCTGTTTATCAAAAGACTACATAAACGAGTATTTATCAAAATTTTGTTTCTACTACACTTCATTAATTAGGACACACTGAGTTGGGCAGAGTTTCTAGTTTTTCTTCTTAGGCACAACAGAACTTAAAAATAGAAAAGATTTTCAAAATAAAAGCAGTGCAAACTAAGGTACTTTGAGATTCAATATTTTTTATTCTAAAGATTCCAGTACTGATACCCAAATTCAGTAACATGGTTCTCACATACGTGGTAGCATAATGTAATTAGTAGAGGTAATAACTCTTACATAAAATTCTTATTTTTTGACATTTTGTCTACCTGAGACACTTTATACAATAACATTTTTGATGTAACCAAAAAACAAACCATCGATAGATAAAACACTTCAGGAATACATGTCTAATTAGTGTTCTCTGGCTGCGCTTTCTTTCACAAATTGTAGTTTTAATAGTCTTAAACATCTGCAGTCACTTTTCTGGAAGGATTTCTGCGGCAGATTTGTACTATTGCTTTAATCTGCAGCTTTCTTAAGAGCTCTTTATTTTCTCTCTCGCTAAGAATGGTAGCTTTTTTCTGTTGAGTTTTCAGAACCTTTTACCTCCACTCCTACCATAAAATCCTTAACCGTCACAAAGGGTACTGACTCAGGTTTTTCTAACAAAACTTTCCTTTCATGAGTCCGTGATTTGATTTCTGTGGGCCATAATAAATTCTAGAACCCTTATATTGCCCACTGCTATCAAACTAACATGCTTCTACAAGGCTGAGGTAATCCAATAGCAAAATTTCTAAATAAGAGAACTCTAAAATCCTAAGAAATATATTCTCAAAGGTTTTTAAGAATCAGATCAGACAGAAGTGGAGGTGAGGAGGGTATGCAATATTAATAAGTCAAGGAATCTTGAAACCTAAGTATAAATAGACCTGCATACACCCATGTGCAGTAGGGTACAGGGGCCCGGAGTGACTTGAAGAAGGTATTCATCTAGGAAACTGTGCAGGTTAAGTCTCCAGAGAAAAGAAAACATGGCTATCGAAGAGATAAATGTAGCTTCCAGTTGAAAAGGCATGACTCAGAACTTTAAAACTTCTGAGAAAAAAACTGTGGCACCACCCATGTGGGCTAGTCCTTATATCTAGGGTTGGAGGTGACTGCACTTAGCAGAGGGGAGGAAAGAGAGGGGCAGAAATTCAGTTATTAGAAGGCAAAAGGACATCTCCCGAAATACCCTTCTCTTCCCATACATCAAGGACAGAGGGTGTTTTGATCCCCAAAGACAAGAATGGCTTTCACCCTAGTCAGTGATTTCAAAAAGCAAATTTAAATTTCCACAAAAGAGTTTAAGGAATTGCACAGCCATGTCAACATGGGTTGGAAAAACATGTTATGTGATGTGGTAATTCCGCCAGCATTTCAGGTTTAATAGTCTGTGGAATTATCAAGTGGACCAATCTAGTGTTTAGCATACTGTGTCCGTGAGAAAACATGCTCCCAGTTGAAAATGAGGTTGGAGTACAGGCTGTTTCTCAATTGTGGCAGCTTGTATCCAAGAAGCCACTTATTTCAAGTGTCTAATACCTTCAGCAGAATCCGGCTAGCCACACAGTGGAGAGGGACTGGCAAATGAAACATGTAATGTTCACCAAAAAGAAATGTCCACTTTTATTTTTATAAAGAAACTCACTGAATAGATGTAAGGGAACAACAAAAAGAATGTAGTTTCTGAGATCAATTATTTCTTAGACGGGGTCTGAAACACTCTGAACACGTGGTTATTTATTGGCAATGATGAATTTGTACTTTAAAGAGAGGCCACATCAGATCACATAACAAAATTAAATCTTATCAGCAAAGCGTTCCCAACGTTGATCAATCCAGATTGATAGTGTAGTTGTTGGTCTTCCGTTTTCTAAACCTGTTTCAAGTAATAGACTTCTGATCACCCTTTGTTATTTCAGATGAAAGAGAATGAACAAAAATAGAAATGATGGGCTCTGTGGAATCATTTGCTGGTATTAAGTTTGGATTTCAGAGGTTGGGAGCGGTCCTTTCCCCACGTCAGGTACTGATCCACCTATTGGCTCTGTGGTAGCTTGAAAAGCAAGTCAAACATTACTCTGGTCAAGACGTACATTTCCCCAACTGCATGTCTTTGCAATTTCAAGTTAAAATCTAAATAAGTTCTTCGAATTTTAGAAAGAGAGGAAAGGCTATCTTCATTTTGAGTAATATTACCTGAAAACTGCAGTTTTTTTCCAAATGTCAAAGAATTCCCCAATTGTTTCAAAGAATGTCTGAAACACCAAAATTAGCTTGGGATTCAGGAGTCCTCTGTGACAGAGAACTAAGCCAAGTTGACTTTTTTTTTTTTTTGGCAAGAAAGACCAGAAATAAAAGAAATTTGTGGGGCCGGCCTGGTGGTGTAGTGGTTAAGGTCACACGCTGTGCTTCAGTGGGCTGGGGTTTGTGGGTTTGGATCTTAGGCACAGATCTACACACTGCTCATCAAGCCATGCTGTGGTGTCGGCCCACATACAAAATAGAGAAGGATTGACACAGATATTAGCTCAGAGCCACTCTTCCTCACACACACACACAAATTTAAAAAAATTTTTTAAAAAAGGAAATTTGTCTTCAAAATACACTTGAAAAGCATTATGCTTTAAGAGCATGCCAATGTAGGGAGTCAGCAGATTGGTGAGACTGAAGATTAACAGCTATACAGGATAGTTTCTGTAGTTGGTTAGTAATGCTCCTGCACTCAGAGAGTATAGTTTCCCTGACTCATGTGGGTCAAGCAGAGGACAGTGTATTGGAAGAAGAGTGTAGGGGGAGGTAGCTGTTAATATCATACCCTAAAACTATTATTGACTTTGTATACTTTTAACGATAATGCATAATTTATCTTAAAATTTCAAGTAATCTTAAAGCAGGATGTGAGATTTTTATATTGACTAAACAGATGCGTCAGTTAAAATGTACCACATGTTGGTACATATATACAATGGAATACTACTCAGCTGCAAAACAGAACAAAATCATTTCATTTGCAATAACATGGATGGACCTTGAGAGAATTATGTTAAGTGAAATAAGCCAGCGAGAGAAAGATAATCTGTGTTTGACTCCACTCATATGAGGAATTTAAAATTATGGACCAAGAACAGTTTAGTGGATACCAGGGGAAAGGTGGGGTGGGGGGTGGGCACAAAGGGTGAAGTGGTGCACCTACAACATGACTGACAAACATTAGTGTACAATTGAAATTTCACAAGATTGTAACCTATCAGTAACTCAATAAAAAAAATAAATGTACCATATGTTGCATGAGGACCTTTGGGGTCCCTCATTTAGACTGCTTTTTGCAAAGAGTGCAGGGTAGGCCTTTAAAATAGAATGATCACGGTTTGCGATACGTGTAGTCATTTAAAACTATATTATCAAGAGAAATGATAAAAATTGAAATCTTCCTATCCAACCACTAGTGACTCTCAATTTTTACTCTGTAAGGATTTCTACTTTTTCTTCAAAGCATCCACCTTCGTTAGTAGCAAAAGGGACAGAGTCAACAACCTGGCGGTCCGTCTCTATAGGAAGGTAAAGTCTGTCTGCTTTCAAAGTACAGGCTACTTCTACCACCACTTACTATAACTGTGTTCAAAAGGAAGAGGGTGGTCAGAGCAAGCTTGCAGAATACATCAACCCTCATAAGAAGTGCTCAGCTGGAGCACAGACCCTTTCAAGTACATTGCACAGCCACACGATGGCTTATTTGAATCTTTCACTCAAAGCTTACTCTGCATGGTGGGGTTAGAGTGAGACTGTAAAATTGTTACAATGGTACCTGCAAGCATGTCTACCCGAAACTTCCACTGAGCCATGCAGTTGGTCTAGTTAGATCCTCAGACTTTGAGCAGGGACCATGACTTCCTGCCTTAAATGCATGCCCAACAACCTTTTAGGTTTCAGCTGCCATTACCTCACAAAGAGGCTCATTATATTGCCAGATAGTTCTAGATGAATGTTTCCCAAACTACTTCTTTATTGGAATATCCTTGTTAATATCAACACATTTTTACTTTATTTGGGCTTTTAGTATTTATTGAGTGAGAAAACTACATAATGGCAAAAAAGTTATTATCAACCTAAATTGAGAACTAACTAGTAAGATAATAGTTATATATGAAACATAGTCAATCTTCAGGCAAGGCTTGAAGATTTGGATTACTTAAGGCTCTTTTGGTTGCAAATAATAGAAACAAACTCTGACAAAAACAGATTAAAAGTCACCAAGGAAGTATTGTACACCAAGCCTTGGGAAAAGCAGGGTCATGGTCAGTGGCAGTTCATGGTTCCACTCTAGGACATGGACATCACCATGACTCCTAGATTCTCAGTTCAACAGTCCAGATTCCCTGGACTAAGAAACTTATTGACCCAGCTTGTGTCAGTTATCCACTCCAGACCAGCTATGGCCAGAGAAGCAGGACATAGGGGACAGACATATTTGCTGGGAGTCACCCCTGGGTATCCATTGGGATCAGCAGTTGACGTTTCAAGTTTTAGAATTTTTCTTCCTTCTTGAGCAAGTCCCATTGAGAGTCTCCGGGTAGAGACTCAGAGCTGTCCTTTTCTGGGGGCTCCTGAAATTGGTATTCCCAAAGTTTGGGACTCCCTATCTTCTCTGTCATAATACTTGTCTCTCATGGTCCCATTCTGCCTTGGCGGTCAAAAGGAAGGGCAGAATAGTATTCCCCTTTATTGTTTTCTTCTCCTTCTGAGAGATGAAGATGCCGGGGGGACAGGGTAATTTATCAGATGCTTTCCCTTGAACAAAATTAGATTTCAGGCACACATCAGAAAAGCGAATGTATTCATCTGTCCCACGTTAATCCAGAATTTCTATATAGGAGGGACTTAGTGGGGATAATTTGATTTAAAGGAGAAGGTAAGAGATTCATCTTTATTCATTTCATTTTTGTAGTAAGTCCAAATTTCCCCCCAATATTTTATGTGTAGTAGATACGGTAGGTGCTCTGCCCAGATTTCCTTTACCTGCTGGTGCACCCATCCTCCGTCTGCTGAGTGTTGGCTGCTCACGACTCATAGCTGCTCCCTTCTCTGGAAACTGTTCTCAATTGAACAGGAGTCAACTCACTCAGAAAGTTACATCCTAGGGGCCGGCCCCATGGCGCAGTGGTTAAGTGTGCACGTTTTGCTTCGGCGGTCCGGGGTCTGCTGGTTTGGATCCCGGGTGCAGACATGGCACTGCTTGGCAAGCCATGCTGTGGTAGGCGTCCCACATATAAAGTAGAGGAAGATGGGCATGGCTGTTAGCTCAGGGCCAGTCTTCCTCAGCACAAAGAGGAGAATTGGCAGCAGATATTAGCTCAGGGCTAATCTTCCTCAAAAAAAAAAAAAAAAAGCTTACATCCTCCCATATGGGGAAGATATTCATCCTCAAAAACTCACTCAGATTCTATAGTTTTTCTTAAGATCATACTGTGTTAGTTGGCTAGGGCTCCCATTACGAAATACCATAGTCTGGATTGCTTAAACAACAGACATTTTTTTCTCACTGTTCTGGAACCTGGAGGCCCAAGATCAAAGTGCAAGCAGGGTTGATTTCTCCTCAGGCCTCTCTCCTTGGCTTGCAGATGGCCGCCTACTCACCATGTCCTCATGTGGCCTTTCTCTGTGTGCACCCATCCCTATCTCTTCCCCTTCTTCTAAGAACACCAATCGTATTGGATCAGGGCCCACCCTTACGAACTCATTTAATGTTAATTACTTCTTTAAAGGTCTTAAGTAGAACATTGGAGTCCCAGGTCTCCAAGCATAGTAACATTTGGGGCTTGGGGCTTCAACATATGAATTTTGAGGGGCCACAATTCAGTCCATAACAGACAGTACCTGTTTTCCTCTGTAGACTTACAAACTGCCATTGGCCAGAAGAACGAGAACCTCTCCAGGCTGGGCACCTTGTAAGGTAGGTAGGATTATAGAATTTTGATAACTCGGAGTTGACACTTAGCTTGAATACCAAATAAACGCTGACTCAGGAATGTCACACTTCCCAGGAATGTTTCCTGGCAGATTGAAGTATTGCTGGTTTGCCTAGCTGCTTCCTTTGAAATTCCAGTCATCAAAGAGCTCCATGATTAGCATATCAAGGCTGCTGTATGAAGTTTTTCTATATCTAGGAAACCATCCTTATAGAATATATTCAAGACCAAATGGAGATAGTTCATTCACCTGGGGTTTTTTGGTATCCACATTAGGGCAAAGCAAGCAGACACTGCCTGCATGGCTGGCTTCAACCAAATTCCTCCTGCAAGTGACATAATGTTAATCTTCACAGGTTAGATGCCATTGTCATGGGAAAAAAAGGAGGGAAGAGGAAGGGAGAGTTACATGTTATTTAATGAAGATTAGAATTTGAATACAATCTGATCTAGAAAAGAAAAGAAAAGACAGAAAAAACATTCGGACTTTTGAGTTTTATCAACCTTCCAAACAACTTGGATTAAGATTCAAAACAAATATAAGAATTCTCAGCCCAAAGACAAATTTTCCGAAAATTGATAAGCCCTTATCAGACAAGGCTGAGGTACAAAAATATCTAAACTACACCTATATATAATTCCAATATGTAGGGGCTGGCCTGGTGGCGCAGCGGTTAAGTTCACATGTTCTGCTTCGGCAGCCCAGGATTCACCAGTTCGGATCCTGCGTGCAGACATGGCACTGCTTGGCAAGCCATGCTGTGGCAGGCGTCCTACATATAAAGTGGAGGAAGATGGGCACGGATGTTAGCTCAGGGCCAGTCTTCCTCAGCAAAAAGAGGAGGATTGGCAGTACATGTTAGCTCAGGGCTAATCTTCCTCCAAAAAAAAAAAAAATTCCCATATGTAAGATTTACAAATCAAACCTTACTACTTAAAAAAGTGGATTTTCATCTGGGCTTGCCGTTCCCCTCCCCTCTAAGTATGTGCCAAAATAGACAGAATTGTTCCTATTCTGGTAAATAAAACCTCTTTTGTAGTATTGCATGCTGTTAATTATCACATGAATAATATCATAAAGTACCCTATTACCAGGAAGGAGTACTTTTAAGTATTAGTTCAAGGAAGAAAACCTCTTTCACTAGATAAATGCACTGGCAGCTACTGGCCCCCCCTGGGCACAGCATATGTTGCTTCTCAGCAAGGAACAGTCAGTCCCAGAGGAGCCATATTGTTGAATGCAGATAGATGTTCACCGACTCCAGCATTTTCCTGGTTGACTGTGCACACTGTTGACTGGCATGCTCAAGCAGCTTGGTATTTTTGCTGTTCTGGTTTCTGAACACAAAGAGCTCTGTTGTACCTGTTGAAAGCCATCTTCATAATAAGAGGGCCCAAAGTCCATGTTCAAAAACAGCAAGTGATCTGCCATTTACATGTCCCAAGACCATGTGAACCTGAGGAAATCTACATTAAGCAACCAGAGCAGAAGGTATATTGTTTGCAAGTGGAAGATCCTTTTGGTCTTAGCTGAATCTCTGTCCTTGTAAAGTCTTTGCAATCTTGCATTGACAGCCAGCCTGTTACCACAGAGAATGGGACAGAAAGCACATTTAGTTAGCCTTTGCCTTAAAGGATCCTGGTTCCCAGAGGTCCATTTGTCTGCCCTCTCATGTCAATGAATAAGAACATCCCTTGGTGTCCTTATAAGAAGTGGAGATGAAGACCCAGACACCCATAGAGGGAAGACCACATGAGAACACAGCAAGAAGGCAGCCATCTGCAAGCCAAGGAGAGAGGCCTCGGAAGAAACTAACCCTGAGGACACCTTGATCTTGGACTCCCAGCCTCTAGAACTGTGAGAAAGCAAATTTCTGTTGTTTAAGCCTCCCAGTCTGTGATAATTTGTTGTGGTAGCCTGAGCAAATTAATATATGATCTTTACTAGAATGAATCAGGTTATTTCAAAAACTCTGGTGGCGCTTTCCCCCTTGACAGCCAATTCAATTCAGCAAGAGGTGTAAAGAGTTTAATACATAGAATTTGTTTTCTACAACAATGTACTGATGTGGTGGCAGTAATAATAGTAATTATGCAGTGGTGGTGATAATAATTGAGTACCAAACATAATAAGCACAGCTGTATTAATTATCTATTGCCACTAAACAAATTACCCTAAAATTTAGTGGCTTAAAACAACAATAAATATTTCTTATTTTCCACACACAAAAAAGAGAACATCCTTAAATTATTTTGGCTAGTAAATGTGAATGACCATATTGACACCAGAAGATCAAAGTCAGGCTTAAAGTCTATGGCAAAGATAAACACTTTGGAATAACACTATTTTGGTGAAGGGGTGAGGAAACAGGCACTTATATACTGTTGGAAGGAAGGTAAACTAGTACAACCTCCATGGAAGACAACTCAGCAATAGGTGTCAACATCGCACATACTTTTTGGCTGAGCAATGCCACTTCTAGAAATTTATCCTGCAGATACCCTCATAGATGTGCAAAGTGACGTGTACAAGGGTATTAATCACAGTGTTGTTTATAATAGAAAAGTTTGAAAACTAAATATCTATCAGCAGGGGACTGGTTAAATAAATATGATAGACCCATCTGGTGGAATACTCTACAGCCATCAAAAATGTGAGGCAGCTCTCTATGTGCTAATGTGGAAGGATCTCCAAGAGACATTGTTAAGTGAGGAAAAGCAAGGTGCAGAATGGAAGACAGTGTTATCACGTGTGTTAAAAACATGTCTGTGAAAAAAACCATATCTAGGAGAATGGTCTCTGTGATATATTATCATGTAGGTGTTCATACTATAGTTTATATATAGGTTATCTTAGGAAGGTGTGGAAGAGATTAGTTAGTATCAATGACTGCTTCTGGGAGCTCAGTGTCTGGTGCCTTGGGTGGGAGAAAAACTTTTTGTTGCTTATCTTTTAGTATCCTTTTAAATTTTGTAGGATTTGCAAGTTTTGCTAATTCAAAAAAAAAATAGGGGCTGGCCCCATGGCTAAGTGGTTAAGTTCAGGCACTCCGCTTTGGCAGCCCAGGGTCTCGCCAGTTCAGATCCTGGGCAAGGACCTAGCACCACTCATCAGGCCATGCTGAGGCGGCCTCCCACATGCCACAACTAGAAGGACCCACAACTAGAATATACAACTATGTACTGGGGGGCTTTGGGGAGAAGAAGGAGAAGGAAAACAAAAAACAGATTGACAACAGATGTTAGCTCAGGTGCCAATCTTAAAAAAAAACAAAGAAACATAATTTGAAAAATCCATGCCACTGTCTTAGAGAGTAGGTTAGCTCAGGGAAGAAGAAAGAAGCCTTAAATGACTCATTTTTGCAACTTCTTAGCAGTTCTGATGAAAGTGGTAAGGGGGAGAATTTACTTGCTTAACACACTCTTATGTAGCACTTATCTGCACT
Organism: Equus caballus; assembly: GCF_041296265.1. Lineage (NCBI taxonomy): Eukaryota > Metazoa > Chordata > Mammalia > Perissodactyla > Equidae > Equus > Equus caballus. Next base: position 92,829,313 of record NC_091686.1, read on the forward strand.
AGGCCCTGTTGTGAGCACTTTATAAATATTTAATTCAATCCTCACAACAACCCTATGAAGTAGATGCTCAGCAGATGAGCAAACTAAGCACAGAGAGATTGAGTAACTTGCCCAAGGACACACAGAAAGAAGACAGGCAGAGTGGCTGAGGCAAGAGTGGCAGAGACAGGATTTGAACCCTAGCAATGTGGCTCTAAAATTTATGCTCTTTACGGATGCTGTGTTGTGCATCACGACATCATGATGTGAAAACTATGGCCATCATCTTTAATATAGTCAACCAAAATAGTCATATTCTGAAATTAATTCAGAACCCCACCCAACTCCCCTTTTATTTTTTCTAGGCCTTCAATAATATGCAGAGGCCATTCTTTTACCATTTTAAGATGACAGAACTTGAGTCAGTTTCTCAGGATTAAGCTGGTACCTATACTGTAAGAGGAAGGAAGGCGGGCTGGCCTGGTGGCACAGTGGTTAAGTGCACACATTCCACTTCAGCGGCCCAGGGTTCACCGTTTCGGATCCTGGGTGCGAACGTGGCACCACTTGGCAAGTGGTGATAGGCGTCCACAAAAAAGTAGAGGAAGATGGGCACTGATGTTAGCTCAGGGCCAGTCTTCCTTAGCAAAAAGAGGAGGATTGGCAGCAGATGTTAGCTCAGGGCTAATCTTCCTCAAAAAAAAAAAAAAGGAGGGAAGAGGAAAAGGCAGCTTTGCCAAAATGATTTGGTAAAGGACAGAGAAGTAACGTACACGGAAAAAAAAGGAGGAACTCAATCTTTGTCTTGTTAAATTAGGTCAAAGAGAACTTCCAAATCTAGTAATCAAATCAATGCTCCAATTAAAACAGAGATCACTTATTATGTGTGAAATATTATTTTAACATCCATGAATATGAGACAGATAACAATAGGTATTTACCATAGACCATTCAGAGTCTTGTCTTATACTTGATTCACTGAGTAGTTCAGATACTTATCTGTTCCCTACACCAAAGGCAGCTAAGTCAATTGTCTTCTATTTCACATACGCGTCGTCTCTAATTTTCAAGGAAGTTCTCTGAGATAGGCATTTGTTGCAGGCAAAATTTTGAAGATGGCCCCCACAGATGTTTCATCCCAATCCTAGAACCTTGAATATGATGAGATTTCACTCTGCTGATTATATTGTGTTACATGGCACAGTTGACCTTAGGAAAGGGAGGTTATCCAAGTGGGCCTGATCTAAACATAGGAGTCCTGAAAAGCTGAGTCCTTAAATGGCTGACAGCAGAAGTCAGAGACACTCCAAGTGTGAGAAGGACTTGACGTGTCGTTGCTAGTTCAAAGATGGAGGGGTCAGCCTCAGGAAACAGAATGTGGGCAGCCTTAAAGAGCTGAGAGAGGCCCCCACTGACAGCCAAGGAGACAGGGACGTCAGTCCTATAACCACAAGGAACTGAATTCTGCCAATAACAGGAATGTGCTTAGGAGAGGACCCTTAGCTCCAGCAGAGAACGCAGCCGACCCACACCTTGATTCCAGCCTGTGAGACTGTGAGCAGAAAACACCCACTGGGACTTCTAACCAACAGCACTGTGAGATAAGAAATGGGTGTTCCAATCCTCTAGATGGGTGTTAATTTGTTACACTGCAATAGAAAACTAACTTCCTTCTACAGAGGAGGAAACTGAGGCTCAAAGAAGTTAAATTGGTTAAAAGTATCTTGTGAATGTGGTGAGGGCAGGGTTTGACTCAGGCCTGACATCAGAGCCAGTTCACCCTTCTCCCTCACTGCCCATAACAGGGGAGCTGCCCGTCCTGCCCACGCGGCTGCTAAGTAATGTGTTAGCCAACCAGGAGCCACGGGGTGAAAAAGAATAAAGCTCCCTCTGACTGAGGAAAGGATGACTCACATTCTTACTTATTTTTAGAAACCAGCATGAAACTATGGGCTGAACAATAGCTTGGGTTTCTGCTGTGATCTGGATCGGTGGGAGTGGCCCCCACTATCTGCTCTGAGATGTATTAGCTGGTCTCCTTTTTAGCCACAAGGACTAGGTGACTGATCTCCAAACAAGTGAAGCTGAATGGATTTAGACAGATTAACATTCTAACAGCAAGAAGCAGTTTGGGGAAGAAAAAGCAAATCCTGTGGCCCTTGTTAGCATAGTGAAACACACACACAACACATTCAATAAAACCCCTCTCTCTGAGGCCTGGCTTTGTAAATATTAGCTTTATAAAGGTATATCAGGTTAAAAAGGAGTTGCTTTGAAGAGCAGTTACCATCAGGATCTGGCCTCAGCTCCTTATGTGACCTTTCCTTCCTCTTTCCATCTTACTCCACCCTAGCCACAGGGCTGTCGGGCATTCCCTTGGTATGCCAAGCCTTGTGGTGCCTCAGGGCCATTACACTGCTGTTCCTCATGGCCTGGAGCATCCTGCCTCTAGTTCCTGCCTTAATTCACTCAGATCGCTGCTTGAGTGGCATCTTCTGGAGTGTCTTTCCCTGACCATCTTATTTAAAGCAGTTGTGCTGCCTGCCTGTCACTCTCTCGTTACTCTGCTTCCTTTTTCACCATAACACTTCGACCACCTCATGGGCCTCACGCATGAGAATATATTTATTTGTTTGTTTGTTTGTTATCATCTGTCTCCTGCACTAGCATGTAAGCTCTCGGAGGGCAGAGAAGCTGTGTTTCCTTTCTTCTTTGCTGTATCTCCTGTGTCGAAAACAATTCATGGCACACAGCAGGGACTCAAATATTCATTGAATGAATGAATGCATCAGAAACAAAAGTATTGTGTCTGTTTAAACATTTGTCACTCTTGAGGTATCCCTGCATCCAATTTTTTTTCTCTTTTTTTATAGCATTTGCTAACCTGTTCAATATGGAAAAGACACTTGACTGCATGGTTGTGCAAAGTCTGGGATAAAAAGGATTAAACACTAGAGAGTGTGGTATAAGGATGAAGTTCTTCATCGCCTTTCCAGAGTTGTGTGACCTTTGAAAAGTCATTTATTTCTCTTGGCCCCAGGTGTGTTATCTTTTCAATGAGGATAATGATAGAGTCTTATTTGAAGGGTGTAAACCAAACTGGATCTGGAGGTTTCTTCCTACGCTAAGATCCTTTGAAATTAGAACTCAGTTGGTGGGAAATCAGGAAATATCAGTTTTAGCCCCGCCTATGTTAAATGTAAACTGAGTGTGTAATTTAGGGCAAGTCCTTTAACCTTTCTAGGCCTCCAGAAAAACCAAAATTTCTTTGAGGTCCCTTTGAGGTCAGGTCTCAGTCACTGGTACGGATCGGGGTTGGGGAGAGTGAGGTCGACCAGATGTTCTGGTGTTTGCCAGACCTTGATCTCTGTCCCTGCAAGTCCTGGGTCCACCTGTTGCTTGGTGGCAGTGAAGCTCAAGACCAAAAAGTTGGTTCAGTAAATATTTTCTGAGCACTTGCCATGTGCTATGTACCACAGTGAACACTACAGACAAAGTTCCTGCCCGCTTACATTCTAATGGTAGGAAACAGATGACACATAGGTAAATGGAAAACGTATCAAGACTAATGATAAGTGCTAGGAAGGAAGCAGAAGAAAACTATAATAATAGAGAATAGCAGATAGGACCTATTGAGTTAACTCAGATCAGGGAAAGTCATTCTGGGGCATTTAACCTCAGCCTTAAAGGATGAGAAAAATCCAGCCACGGGAAGAGCATTCCAGGCCAAGGGAAAGGCAAGCACCATCATCAAGGCTGTGAGAATGGAAAGGGATCAGGACATTCTAGGACCCGGCAAAGGCCAGTATGCAAAGGGTGTAATGTCTTGGGGGACAGTGGCAAGAGATGAGCCATGAGGCAGGTTGGAATCCTTCATATGAGTGAGGCCTTACAGGCCATGGTTAGGGTGACCAGTCATCCCTGTTTGCCCAGGACCGAGGAGTTTCCTGGGACGCGGGACTTTCAATGCTTAAATCAGGAAAGTCCTGAGCAAGACAGGCTCAGCTAGCCACCCTCGCCATGGTAGGGAGTTAGTTATACTCTACCCTGTCTGCAATAGGCAGTCACTGAAGGGTTTTAAGTAGGGAAATGATACCTCTTGATTTCTGGTTTCAGAGGTCACACTTGGCTTTTGTGTGGCAAATGCGTTGGAAAGGAGCAAAATGGAAACAGAGGAGGCTAATTAGCCAACTATTGCAATCCTCCATGCAAGAGAGGAGGCTGGGTTGAAACAGACTGATAGCGTTCAAGATAGAAGGATGTGGATGGATAAAGATACATTTTAGAAATAGAATGAACAGGACTTGGGAATGTATGTAGTGAAGGAAAAGGAGTTGAAGATGACTCCTTGCCTTCTGGTTTTAATATCTAGGTAATTAGTTTTGCCAACAGAGGGAAATCTGAGAAGGACCGGATGTGGATGTTGGGGGAAAACAGGGATGGAGGTGTCTAGAGTTCCACTGGGAGGAAAACGTGATACTCAAGAGTGAAGACACTCTTATTGTTAATGTTCAAAGTATTTTGTAAGCAGTAGCTAATTAGTTCTCATAACAGTTGTTCTGCGTTGTTAATTACCTGAACCCCATTTTACAGGCTCTGGAGAAGAGCAAGTGTCAGTAATTTGCCTAAGGCTAGAGGAAATTATAGAACTAACAGCAGCACCAATTAGTTCCTGGTAGTCCTATTCTCTGCCAATCTTTTAAAAGAGTAACCCTTTTGGTTAGGATGAGTAAGTCGAGTGGCATTTCGGGAGAGCAAGGCATGGATTTTGAGGTCAATAAACCTGGAGTCATGTTTTGGCTTTGCCCCTTTTTACTTATGTGACATGGACACACACACAATAATAATATCCTGAACATTCAGTTTCCTATAAAATAATATGCATAGAGTCAAATACCAAGCATGTTCTTATTCTCTGCTGTATCCTCTGCCTAGAAACACTTTTGCCCAGAAAACCAACTGTCATGATATTAGAGAGACCTTCTCTGATCACTCTACAATAAATTAGCAGCACCCGCACCCAAAGGCACACTTCGGCCTGCTTTAGCCTAGTGTGATTTCTCTTTACAGCACTTATTACCATCTGACCAATTATGCATCTATTTCCATAAGATCCAGGATTTGTGTGTTTTGTTCCCTTCTGTATCCCCAGAGAACGATGCCTGGCCCAAGTGAATGCTCAATAATATTTGTTGAATGAGTGAATAAATTAAATGAAATTATACATATGATAAAATCCTTTGCACAATATCTGTCGTGGTAGGAACTCAATAAATGTTGTTGTTGACAGTGCCGTAGAATACATTCCGACTCCTAGTGACCCTGGGTACAGCAGAGTGGAGCCCTGCCTCGTCTCTTTGCGCCATCCTCTCCTCTTCTGGCCCTGTATCAGATAGTGCTCTGCTGCTGTTCACAGGGTTCTCATGTCCAGTTTTTCTGGAAGTGGATGTCCAGGTCCTTCTTCCTAGTGTGTCTTAGTTTGGAAGCTCCGCTGAAACTTGTCCACCATGGGTGATCCTGCTGGTATTTGAAATACCAGTGGCATAGCTTTTAGTGTCCCAGCAACACACAGCCACCACAGTATGACAACTGACAGACGGGTGGTGTGGTTCCCTGACCGGGAAATGAACCCTGGGCTGCAGTGGTGAGAGAGCCAAATCTTAACCACAAGACCACCACAATAATTGTTAACTGTTACTATATCAGAATAGGAATTGGGAAACATATTCAATTTTATATAATCCTTGTCTAAGAAACTATTTTAGCAGTATTTCTTTGTGTATTTAGATTAAGAAGAAATCTTTAGGTCATTCTTGAGAAGGTATTTACCAGTTTTGCACTTCATTTGATTCATGTACAGGAAGACAGTCTTTACCATTCTGTGGCGATTCTCATGATGACTTGGTGGATTACAGTTATGTGGTCATGCGAACAAACCCCCTAATGCACAAACTCGCAAACAGTATGTGCATGAGCAAACAAAACCCACAGAACGTTCAAAAGGATGCTACCACCGCTTAGGGAGGGAAACTTTATTTTAAACAATTGAGATGAAAATTGAGTTATAGATGCTTTGCCATCTCTCAGACCTCCCAGGGAAGAATGGAAAAGCTGCAAGTAACTTTTCCTTTATAAAAGTACTCAACCTCTCAGTAGTAATTTTATTATAAAACATTCATTCTTCATTCCTATAATCTAGTAATATGGATCTTACCAACCTTATTTTTATCTTTCTTTTAAGCTCATCTCCTTTACATATTTGCTCAAATGCCAAGCTATAGGCGAGGCCTATTCTGACCTATTCTCCAGCCCCCAGCACCCCTGGTCTCCTCACCCTGCTCTATTTTTTTAAACCACAGTGCTTGCCACCTTAAAGCTATTATATAATTTACTTATTTATCATGTTTATTGTCTGTATCCCCCTGATTAAAATGTAAGCTTCACAAGGGCAGGAATTTTTATCTGTTTTGTTCACCTGTATTTCCCCAGGGCCTAGAACATAGCCTGTCACCTCATAGATGAATGAATGAAACCTAAACTCCAAAACTAAAGAAAATATAAAGTTGTTGGACGTCAGGGAGATGAGCTGAAAACTGCAGTCTCTGGTCTCAGGTCACATGAGACAGATGTAGTAGTGTGACTCCTGCATGATGCCACTGTGACTTTCAACCATGACGTCAGCCAAGGCTGTCACTGTCCTGGTCTCCTCCAATGTATCTTTTCTGTTTCTTCCTACACTCCCCAGCACCAGTGTCTACTTGGTCACCAGCCCTCAGCTCCATTGTTTTCCTGGCCACTTCCATTTATTAATATCTCTTTCCCCATCTTCCTGATTTCCCATCTTCCCTCCCACACTAAGAATAGAAGAATAAACAAATAAATGAAGCAGTTAATCTATTAATCAGTCAACAAACATGTCTGCTGTATATTTAGCACCAGCAGGCGTATAGTATATCCTGGTTGAGCCAGCAGCTTTGGGATTGGACAGACTTTGCTGGAATCCTGGCTTTGCCTCTTACTAGCTGGTTGACTGGGGACAGTCCTTAACTCCACTTTCCTCTTCTGTGAAATGGGGATAATAATAGTGTGTGCCTCAGAGGCTGTTCTAAGGAATGAGTGAGATAGTGAGTATGAAAGACTTAAAATATTGCCAGACACAAATTAAGGCGTCCATAAATATTAGCTCTTAAGACTCTGTCCTAGGGCTCTGTGGGGAATAAGCTATATGTCTAAGACTTGATTCTTGTCTCCATAGAACTCCCCAACCCAGAAGTCAATGAGAAAACAATCCAGGGGGGCTGGCCTGGTGGTGTAGCAAAGTTCTCACGTTCTGCTTCGGTGGCCTGGGGTCCACTGGTTAGGATCCTGGGTGCAGACATGGCACCACTTGGCACACCATGCAGTGGCAGGCATCCCACAAAAAAAGTAGAGGAAGATGGGCATGGATGTTAGTTCAGGGCCAGTCTTCCTCAGCAAAAAAGAGGAGGATTGGTGACAGATGTTAGCTCAGGGCTAATTTTCCTAAAAAAAAAAGAAAGAAAGAAAAGAATCCAGGGCTGGATAAGTGACCTAGTGCTGATTTGTGTGGTTTAGACTGTATAGAGGTAGTAGTGTTGAAAGGAATAAAAAGGAAAAAAAAGCAAATTCCAGAAATACTGACTTGTAGTATATTTGAGGCAGAAAATATATATTATTAGATTTGTGATATATTAAAAAGACATATATAGTATATTTAAAAATATATATATCAGATTCATGGCGTATTTAAGAGGAAGAAAAGTATATGAACCACGAGAGTTATTAGCCTCTTGAGGAGCAGTGCATTGTATGGGTGAAGAACTCAGCATCCTGAAGCCACATTGCCTGGCTAAAACCCCCGCTCTATACTTATTAGCTCTGTAACATTGGTCGAATCATTTCATCTCTCTGTGGCTGTTTTCTCATCTGTAAAATGGAGGTGATAATAATAGTAAGTATATCATAGGATTGTTATAAAAATTACATTAATTAACATATGCAAAGTACTGAGAACAGTGCCTAGCATAATGGCAAGTACCCAAGCGTTAGCTACTGCTATCCTATATTTATTCTTCCTTTCTCTCTTTAAGTCTTTTCTAGAGAAGAATAGTTTAAAATGCCATAATTAGATTCTCCCATTATTTACTCCTAATATAAAGTATGTGTTTCTTTAACTTGAGTTACCTACAATATGTTGGCAGTAAACAAAGCAAAGAAAACACAGCCCTCCTTAGAGTAATCTTAGTACACTGATGCCGGTCAGCATCCTGCGGTCTGCTGGGAGGATCCGTTCTTGAATTCTGAAAGTGATTATACCCCGTGTGTGCAGATGGAATGGACTTGATTATGTATGAATGGGAGAGCTATTACGTTGACTCATATTCCCAAAATATTGAGCTCAGAAATTTTGCATTTATTAGCATTACTCTTCTTCCATGTGACTTTTCAGGTTCTTTCCTTGGCTTTTTTTTTCTGCCCAAAGAATTGCCATTTAATAACTTTATGTGGCACATATCTTAATACATGGGCCTCACTGTTATTTTTTTCCTGTCTCATATGTTCATTACAGTATAAATTTTCCTTTATACATAGTATTTTATTTACTTATTTATTTATTTTTTGAGGAAGATCAGCCCTGAGCTAACATCTGCTGCCACTCCTCCTCTTTTTGCTGAGGAAGACTGGCCCTGAACCAACATCCATGCCCATCTTCCTCTATTTTATACATGCCAGGCCTGCCACAGCATGGCTTGGTAAGCGGTGCGTAGGTCCGTGCCTGGATCCGAACCGGTAAACTCCTGGCCCAAGGGGAGCACGCGAACTTGAACAGCTACGCCACCGGGCTGGCCCCTATACATGTTATTTTAAATTTAACATCTTGTTCTGTAGGTGTATCACTCCATGATAAAGCTTTTAGGCCCTATTCAAATGAGCATTGCATAGAAGTAACCAAAATAATTTTTCATATGAGTTGCTACTCAAATTGTATTTTAAAGTAGTTCTGCTCTCTTATTTCAAATAATAATGTACATCATGATGCTGGGTAATACGTATAAAGTCTTTCATTTCAGGATGCAATGTAAAGGATTGTAGGGGGATGCACATGTAAAGCATTATTACAGAAGCTCTGGCATGCCAAAAGAAATCTTCCTGTATTCTGAGGTTACTAATAATGTCTTTTATTACGGAAAATAGGCATATAACTTTACAGTGGAGAATCCTTAAGCAAATAATGAAGGTTAATACCACCACTCAGAAGAGATATCAATATCCTGTTCACCCTCAAATGAGGCACCAAGGACGCATCACTTCTGTGGTACTCCTGCCAAGAAGGCAAACTTCAGTCTAATCATGAGTAAACATCAGACGAAGCCAAACTGAGAGACGTTCGAAAAATGATTAGCTGGTACTGATCAATAGTGTCAAGGCCAGGAAAGGAATGCAAAGACCGAGCAACTGTTGCAGGTTGGTGGAAACTAAGACACAGCAACTAAATGCAATGTAAGAGCCTGTGTTGGATCCTGGACTTCAGTGAAAAGCTGATGAAATTCAAATAAAGTTTATAGTTTAATTAATGTACTTGTATCTATGTTAACTTTCTGTCTTTAATAATTGCACTTTAGTTATGAAAGATGTTAACACCAGGGTAAGCTGGGTAAAGGGTAGTTGTGAACTCTCTGTGCTATTCTGCTACTTTTCTGTAAGTCTACAGTTATTCAAAAATGAAAAGTTAGGGCCAGCCCTGGTGATCTAATGGTTAGGTTTGGCTGTTTTGCTTCAGCGGCTTGGGTTCAGGTCCTGGGCGTGGACCTACACCACTTGTCCCTCAGTGGCCATGCTGTGGTGGCAGCTCACATACAAAAAGAGGAAGATTGGCAGCAGATGTTAGCTCAGGGCGAATCTTCCACAGCAAAAAAAAAAAAAAAAAAAAAAGGGAAAGAAAAAAAAAGTTAAATGAACAAACAAAAAAAAGAACACCCTGTATCTGACTTTAAAACCCTGACTCTTAACTAGCAGAATGCACTTTGAATTCTAGGTCCAAGTTGCATGGGAACTGTTTGATGATTGGTTTCTGGAACTGCCTTGCAAGACACTTGCCTGGTGTCTCAGAACTAGACCACGTATTTAGGGTACAAGGAAACAAACAAATAGGAAAAAGAATAAGTAATAGTCCTGCTTCAATTAATCTATGCACAAATTTTCAATCCCAAAACAATTAGAAAGCATGTCAGCATTCAAATAGTAGGTAACATTTATATGACACTTACCATGTGCCAGGCAGTTCTCTAAGCAAATTACGAATTTTAACATATTTAATCCTCGTGCCAAACCTATGAGGGTAGATAGTATTAATTACCCCTTTTTCACAAATAATGAAACTAAGACACCGATTTTAAGTCACTTGCCTAAAGGTCACAAAACTGATAAAGGGGAAAGCCAGGATTCAAACCCAAGCAGTCCGGTTCTAGAGTCCACGCACATATCCAAGATGCTACACTGCCCTCCACATAGGTTTTGTGTTATTGGAAATTCTATTTTGAATTACCTATGATGTGGGGAGCACCAGCGTCTGTCAGTGTTTGGGGTCTTGAGGCCCTAAACTGTGTCCAATCGCGGCCTGGCAGGCAGCTCAAACTCCCTCGCAGTGTCCTGGATCTGCAGGGGGGGCACAGAAACCTTGGCCAGGTTGGCTGACTGGTCTAGCTTTGACCCAAACACCTGGAGGGAAAACCCATCCCAAACCCAGGGCTCCGTTCTCTATCTCAGGAGTGGGTTTCATTTTCTCTACACAAAAACAGAATCAAATTTATGCTATATAATCAGTGAGTTTGCAAAGCAAGAATTCCATCTCTCTCTGGTATTATCAGAACCGAACATGCAAACCAACAGGCTCCTAAAATGATGGGTGAGTCAATCCAACTAGAAAAACAGAAAATATGCTAACTGGCGTGACCAGGCCGGAGTGGGCGGGGGAAAGTTAAACTTTTATTCATAAAGTCTGATTCATTTAGAAAAAGTCACGTGCCACCAGATGGGGATTTGTGTTGACTAAGGAGAAGTACAGAGCCTCCGTACTCTCAGGGGGTCTAAGCCTCTACTTCACTCTGAGCACAAAGAACTGTTGCTCTGCACGCCCCTCACTGCAATTAGCTCTTGCAAACGGGATGCAGAATCGAACACGAGAGGTCCTTGGCTGTGGGCCATGCACTCAGAATTAGTTATTTTCTTTTGGTTAAGGAAAGAGAGGATAAGCGCGCCATGTCTAACAGCCTGTTTCTTCACGGGCCCCCGATTTACATGCGATGGGATGATAATTAAGCACTCTTCTTTAAGAGCAATAGGAGGGTCCTTCCAAGAGACCCAGATTGCACATGCTGGTTTGAACCAGTGGTGTGCTGGTAAATGTTTAACAACCTGCTTTGGGGGAGGCTGAAGGCTGATTTGTAGCATTCGCCGATTTCTGTAGTGTAAATACTCTTACGTTGGCTGATTTCAAGCTACCAATCTGACATCATTGAACGAAGAGTTTGGGAGAGACGTGCCATAGCACACTAGTCTATGCTCTTTCCACTACTCAAATGCAATTCATGTAAATAAACTTCAAAGCATAGATAATAGTAAAATATAAAAAATATAATGAAATAATTAGGAATGATAAGTTTTGAGTATTTGTTACTCCATTTTAAATGTAATTTATTTAATTGTAAATTTATATTATCTAATTTTCATAGTGGCCATGTTTAACAAATGGCTCACCAAGTGTGTGAAAATTTAACCGTCGGCTCTCAGGACGAGCCTGTGAGAGTCAGAACAAGGCATCTCCAGCAGGGCTGATGTGAGCCCCGCGGCAGAGCCCACTATGTGGTGTGGGGCACAGAAGAGCTCAAACAGACCTGTCACTTCAAAATGGAGCTCATCCATTCCCATCAAAGCTTCTGTTTTCTCATTCTGTGAGAACAGTCATTCTAGCATGACTTGCCTCCCGCATCGACAAAACAGAGAGAAGACCACTCCCCTTCCTGGTTATAGGATCTGTAAGTCATCTAACCCAAGCCTCTGATTTTACAAAAGAGGAAAGTAAGCCTCAGAAGAGTCATATAATGATGATGATGATGATGATGATGATAAGGATAGCTGACATTGATTAAACTCCTACCATATGCCAGCTACTGTGCTGGATGCATTTCACCGAGTATCTCATCTGAAGCTCACAAAAATCTTTGAAAAAAATGCCCCTTTGGCACCTTAGACATCATCGTTCACCAAAAAGCAGCTCTTCCTCTTGACTTTTTGTTTTCATCACCCAAGCTGCCTCCCATTTATTCTTTGAGAGCAAAGACTATGGCTTTATCATTTTTATATACCCTGCAATGCCTTGCACAGAGCCTTATATACAGTAGGTGCACAATAAATGCTCACTGAATTATATGGAGATAGTTAGGCTCCAGACCTAAATATGCTGCTTGAAGTCTTGGAAAACATTGCTCCAGTATTCTCTGTCATTGCCAAAAGGGGTTTTAGAACTTTATTTTTGGTAGTAAAATATACATAGAACAAAATTTACCATTTTAACCATTTTTAAATGTGCAATTCAGCAGCATTAGGTACGTCCACCATGTTGTACAACCATCACCACTAACCATTTTAGAACTACTTTTAAAAGACACCCACAATAGTTATTTTTTCGTTTTGTTTATTGAATAAGTAACATATGCATAAGGCAAAAATGTAAACAGTGTGAGAGTTTACAGGAAAAAGACAGTCTTTGCATTCCAGACCCCATAGCCCCCCATTTGTCCTCTCCAGAGGCAACCAGTAATCAATTCTATACATCTTTCTATGAGATGAGAACATGAACACTAGAGCTAACTGGCCTGGGTTTAAATCCTGGCTCTACCGCTGACTAGCTGTGTGACCTCAGGCAAAACACTTAACCTCTCTGTGTCTCTATAATATAGGGATAATAATAGTATCTACCTCCTGTGGTTGTTGTAAGGATTCATGAGTTCACATGTATAAAGTGCTTAGAGTTGTGCACATAGAAAGTACTATCTACTTGCTATGAATAATACTCTGGGATCATAATCCTCCAAAGATCTTAGTGCATCTATGAGTGATATGCAGGTACATATGTGTCAAAATAAAAATCAGTGTGGAAGCACTGAGGGGCGACGGACGGGATGAGGCAGCAGCATAGCTAGGAGACACTGTATGGAAAGCAGGAGATTCATGTTCCGCCTGCGCCTCTGATGAGCTTTGGGGTCTTCAGGTTTTACCACTCTGGGCCTTTGTTTTCTCACCTATGAAGTGAGAATGTTTGCCCACATGAGTTCTCAGGTCCGTTTCTTGTCTTACCTTCTGTATCTGTCTCCAACAGGTGTGAAGAGTGCCTGGGTTTTTTAAGGGAGCTGAAGGAATTGAAGTAATTAGCAGGTTGGGAGGAGGGTTCCTCAGACAGTCACTGATACCTCAGTGTGGGTCTGGGAGTCGTAGGTCAACTGTGCCACCTGCCTGAGTCATCTGGTTTCCCACATCCTCTTTTAAAGGAGCTGCGCGCCGTGCCTCTGCACCAGGTTTCAATTTCAGGTTAAGATAGTCCGATTCTAAAAGGCCAGAGCGCTTCTTGGTGGGCCTTGGCGGCTCCTGGGGACAGTTGCCACCTCTCTTATTCTGACTAAATCCAGAATTACTGCACTGATCAATTATTGAGACTTCGGCTTTTTTTAAAAGGTTAAATTTGCCAGCTGGCAATCTCTGGTTATTTTCTAGTATGTTTGGCCAGATGGCACTTTCGGTGATAAAACGGTACAGCACAAAGAGGTTTCACTGTGTTCTGTATGTTCTCTGCACTGTTTCTCAGATATCGACATTTCTGCTCATGTGAACTCTGTTTCTGAGCCCGGAAATTTCGACATTCAACAACGAAAACTGATGAGGGCTCCCAGGGTCGATGAGCCTCACGTCATCATCCAGTCCCTGTTTCATCAGACATTCAAATAGGATTATCCATATTTCTATTTGGATGCTTACTTTGATTACAACATTGAAAAATTCACCATTATTGTTGTTTCTACTGCCTTAATACCGTTATTGTTGTATTAATAATGAATATTGTATGGAACACTTGTATATTGCCACTCACAAAGTATCTTTTAAAAGAGTACCTTATTTGATCTGTATTACTGTCCTTTGGGGAAGTACAGGAGGGTAGATAAAAGAATAAGATTCAGAGTTTTACCAAGTTGTCTTTCTTTTTGAAAGATTGGTTCTGAGCTAACATCTTTTCCCAATCTTTTTTTTTCCTTCTCTCCAAAGCCCCCCAGTACATAGTTGTATATTCTAGTTGTAGGTCCCTCTGTTTGTACTATGTGAGACGCCGCCTCAGCATGGCCTGATGAGCGGTGCTATGTCCGCACCCAGGATCCAAACCTGCGAAACCCTGGGCAGCCGAATTGGAGCGTAGGAACTTAACCACTCGGCCACCAGGCCGGCCCCTCAAGTTGGCTTTGAATCCCAGCTCTATTCTTAAATTTGGTTAGTCTCGATGTCCTTAAGGGTAAAATGGAGATAGTACAACCTAACTCACACAGTTGTGGGTGGATTTGGAGAAATGATACACAGAGCCTAGCTCAGTGACTGGGACATAAAAGAACCCCATAAATGGTAGCTATTACTTCTGTTGTTATAATTATTCTCCTTTTCTACACAAGGAAACTGACGCTCAAAGAGATGAAGAGATTTACTGGGGATTGTTTATGCCATTAGTAATAAAGCTGTGGTTCAACTATAAGTCTTCTGGAGTCAAAACCTGTCTGTGTTCTTTCCACAGTATGACATTGCCACCCAAAAGAACTCTTTTAGTAGACTAAAAGTGCCTAGTTTTGTTATTTAACTTGTTTAAAAGATATTGGTTGTTTTTAAAATAAATTTTATTTGATGTTTTCCTTTTTTTCTGTTTACCCCTTGATAATTTTTCTCTCCCTCTCTCTCTTTCTCTTTCATTTAGTAGAACCCAAATTAGGGAATTTGAAATGAAGAGCAATCAGAATAGTCCTTGGATTGATTTCTGACTCATCTTATAGCCAAACAGCTCCAAATTACGTTCAAGTGCCTGGCTCTTTGACAGCTCCGAATATTCCCTTGGATCTTAGGAGCTGGAAGTTCTCTTCCATGTCATCCAGCACGGCTCCTTCATGAAAGCAGAGGAAAGTCACTGCTGTAAGTCCAAACTAGTGAAGGAGCCAGAACACGAACCCGCATGTCCAGGATTCCAGTTCAGGTTTCTTTCTTCTTCTCTTTGCTCTTCAACGAGAGTTCTCTCTCCTCTACCCTTTTACTAAAACTACTGTACATTATCTTCATAATCCTGTGTTATGGAACTGAGGATCATTTTAAACATCAGTGGGTTACACAATTGTGACATCGGAGACATCACAGTCACAAGATTAGCAAGGCTTCTTTGGAAATCACGCAGTCAAGAGATGGGAGTCTCCTCCCAGTGTTTTTGTTCTGGTCTTAGGGCGGTAACAGGAGGCATTCTCGTGACATACCTAAGCCTTCCTGCTTTGGGCTGAATTGAAAGTAGGGCAGTACTTGCCAATCTCGTGGTATTTCAGTGTTTCCCTATGGTCATAACCACTATTAGGAAGTGTGAAAATTTAAATCCTAGGCTTGCAACCTTTCTCCCTCCCTTCCTTCTTTCTTTCTTCCTTTCTCTCTTTTTTTAAGCCAAGCACCACTGCTAAACCCAAATTTGGAGGTTTTCCAAAAGTTAGGTCTCTTTAAACTTGATCCTCTAAAAGATCCTTTCCCCTTCTTTCTCCCACAGTCGTAATGGCCGCCTCACAACGCACCAAAAGACAGTGAATTTGCAAATGCAGAGAGGAGAAAAAATATATGCACAGAGTTTTGAGTTATGATGTGATTCCTGACTATTTTGGGCTCGTGACCTAAATCAAATAGCAATGGGCATCTTGTTTTTTGACCTGGGAATGAATTATTTTCAAACTCTTCTTGTCATTTAGCCTCAGTTTCATTCCTTACCAGCAAGGACACCTTGGGCAAGTCATTTGACCTCTCTGGGCTTCTATTTTTCCATCTATAGAATGGCTATAAGAATAGCTCAGGGGCTGGCCCCGTGGCCGAGTGGTTAAGTTCGTGCGCTCCGCTGCAGGCGGCCTAGTGTTTCGTTCGTTTGAATCCTGGGCGCGGACATGGCACTGCTCATCAAACCACGCTGAGGCAGTGTCCCACATGCCACAACTAGAAGGATCCACAACGAAGAATATACAACTATGTACCAGAGGGGCTTTGGGGAGAAAAAGGAAAAAATAAAATCTTAAAAATAAAAAAAGAATAGCTCAAAGGGCTGATATGAGAAATAAATAAGTGCTGCCTGCCTGGCACATGGTAGCCGTTAAGAAATGCTAATGTCCCTTCCTTCCGTGCCTACTTAGTGCTTCTACTGTCGGTTTTCAAATCCTCCTTGGTTCTTTCCTGATTTCCACTAACAACATGGTGGAACATGGGTTCATTTTCCCGTGCCAACTCCCGCTTCTTACACTGCAGGCTGTTTAGTTCATTTCCATCTCTGTTCCGCAGGGAGGACCAACTTTCCTTCTCGTGGCTCTGGAATCTGTGTTTCTGTTTGTTTGTTTGAAGTCTAACATTGCAGGGCCTTCGCTCCCACCCCTGCTTGTCCTGGTTCTCCAGAGGGGATCAGGTCTTCCTTGGCAGTGAGATTTTAAAATAATGCCGCAGGCAAAGCACAGAAAGGCAGCTGAAACCAGCCTTCCCCAAAAACCAGCTGCCTGCTCCACCAACAGCTTTGGATTCCTCTCCAGGATTACGTCTCCTTTGGGGCTATTTGTTCTGCCCTCAGCTTACTGCAGAGCTGGTTTTTGCCCTGTGATAAAAACTATAAAGATAGCAGCTTTCTCAAGGACTGATGGCATCTGTGAGCTGCCTCAGGCTTATCTGCAGCAATTTTCATGTGGCCATTCCACCAGCCCTTGGGCCTCGGTCACTGCTTTTTCACACCCTTGGAATTTAGTCCATGGATTCATAATGGCCTGGGCAAGTCTGTTTGGAGACTTGCCCTGCATTGAAAGGGAGCCCCTTCTTTGCAATAAGATCACAATCAGAGTCAGTCCTGTGGGAAGGGCAGGGAGAGGTTTCCTAACCTCCTCTCAAGGCATGGTAAGAATTCCCTTTGGCTCAGAAGTGTGGGGTCAGGAACATAGCTTCCAACTTCTTGCTGTGTCCACAAGGATTATAGCCAGGAATCCATGGCAGAAGGGTCATATATTCATTCATCATATATTTATTGATCATCTACTCTGGATAAGGCATTCTGCTGAGGCCTGAGTTGATAGAGATGAGTAAATCAGAGTTCCTAGCAGGCAAAGTCAAAAACACCCACACATAACGACAATGCCACGTGATGCACACCATAAGAGAGGTCTGTGTAAAGGGCCTGGGATCTCAGGGGAAGGAGGCCCTCACACTGTGGATGGTGGAGTGTTATTGCGGGAAATGGCATCGCAGACAAGGTGAGTGTCCAGCAGAGCTTCAAGAATGAGCAGCTCAACCGACTGAAGACGAGTGGCATAAGGGCCGAGGTGGGGGAGAGAGAGGAGGCTGTTTGGTTTGGATCCCTCCAGAAGTAGGTCCAGCGACAAGGATTTAAATGCAATATTCAACCTGGGAGAGGATCCCAGGAAACAGTGGTAGGGGAGTGGGGAAGGCAACAAGAATGGAAGGTTGTGTTATCAAGACGGTTGCCGTTGTGGCAATTGAAGCTGAATCCCTTTGGGCAGCTCTGGGAGTTGGTGTAGTTAAAGCATGTCCCAGAGTTATCCTAACAGAAGGACGAAGAAGCTGGGGTGAGGGCAGTTGCTTCCAGGGACACCTCCAGCTTGCTCTGTCCAGGATGCTCTCACAGTGAAAGAAAAGTCACAGAAATAAAAGATGCAGATGTTTGCAGCAATCTTTAGTGTGGACGAGTAAATGTGGCCTGAAGTGACCAAGGCTCCATAGCATCTGCCACAGGGGACCAAAAGCACTGAGATATGCAAAAAGCATCATGAAATATGGACTGTTAATGAAGTGGTAGGAGACAAAACTGAAAAAGAAAGTAGAAGTCAAATTGTATGCCTTGCCAAGGGGTTGGACCTTTATCTGATAGGGGCTGGGAGTCACTGAGGGATCGGGGCAGCAGAGTGCCGGGGTCAAATGAACAAGTGACACATAAGCAGGACAGGTTGTGAGATGGGAAGGCAAAGAGACTCACAGACAATTACCCTTCCAGCACACCCAGTGGACTAATCGGCAGCACTTACAGGGGCATGAATCCACTGTTCCCTCTTCTGCACTCCCCGGCAAAGCAGGGCGCTAATGCGTTTATAATAATCAGTTGTGCACAGACCATCCATTTACAGGCTGTGATTCCATGCACCCTCCTGAGCCCCACACCTAGTGCAGGGTCTAGCACATGGCAGGGACTCAGAAAGTGTTTGACTGATGGATGACCAGGTTGGTTTATACTCACGGCCCTACCCAGAGCTATTCCCTTTGCATATAGCAGGATTGCCCTTGATCTCAAAGGGCACTAGAGTATCTAGTGTATGCATCTCGGAAGCAGATCAGAAAGGCAGTGTTGGTGGGATGCTCTGAAGTAGTTTGGAACTCCCTCCCTATAAGGCCAGAGCTGGTCATAGAAGGTGCTTCCCTCTCTGCGTGCTGCTCCAGTGAGGCCTCAGTGGAACTTTGCCTAACTGTCACTTCCGTGGAAGACATTTTGCCACTGTCTCCATGTCATCACAGGAGGTTGGACTTTCCCTCTGGCCTTGGCCAACTAAGTGGACTGGCCTCTCTCTCTGCCTAGATTGGACAGTAGTCGCTTCTTGTTGCCAACCAGAGAAAGAGGCTATCGTTATCATTCAACAGGAGGATAAGTTTCTGAAGTGGCTGTGTGACCTTTTCAGAAAATCCCCGTGGAAAGGGGAAATATCCTGGTGGTAAACAATAGGGAAATAGAAACAACTCAGTAGCCAAAATTGTTTCTGGAAGGAGGCTCCACACCCAGTGATCCTGATCTCAAGGGAGAGGAGAATTAACAGGATCCCATGATCACAAGAGTCCAAAAAGAACCTCTGGGGTCATTAATCCATCCCTCTGCCATAGGCACAACCAAACTGAATTCACTAAATAGCTATACTTCAAACATTTTAGGAAAGAAGACTCTTCATCTTCTTCCATTAGAGGTCAAAAAACTTTTACAGGTAAGAAGCCCTTCGAAGAAGTAATAGAACTTATGACCTGGAAACTAATTTCAAAGCTGAGGAAACTGAAGCAGAGCGAGTAGTAAAGCACTGTCCCTTGACCCTCAGTTTAGAAACTTCTTTCAAGAGCTCATCAACCAGTCCACAGTGGAGGCCTACCATGTGGGGCTCTACTTGGAGGTGGGAAAATACAGCTCAACGAGACAGCTTCTGCATCCCCAGGAGGGGGCTCATAATCTCATTGAGCCGAAACATTTGTTTTTCATTAACTATAACCAAATGTCACCGATGCTAAAATAAAGGCATATTCAAATGCATCTCGAAGTCTTACCAAGGGTCCTTTTTTGTTTAAAAAAAATGAGTGCTAATATTTATAACAGATTGCAAACGCTTCTACTTCTGCCTCCTGCTGCCAATCTTCATGTCCATTAAGAAAGGTATTCACTTAGGCACACATTTAGTGACAATCCCTATGTAAATCCCTGAATTTTATTGAAAAAACAGAAAATGCACATTCCCATCTCAAGTTTGCAGGGTCAGGCTGTTATCTGTCCGGAGAGCTAAAGGATCTGAGCTGAGGCCCGTTTACCTTTCCACTGCCCGCAGCCTTAGAGACACGGCGACTGCTGACAATAAACGCAGTCAGCTGCTAAAAAAATACGGAAGAATAAAGAAAAAGAAAATCTTACTACTTGTCCAAGTTTTTGGAAAATCCACAATGCAACACTTAACTTTTTTTTTTTTAAATATTGGCCCTGAGCTAACATCTGTTACCAATCCTCCTTTCTTCTTCTTCTTCTTCTTCTTCTCCCCAAAGCCCCCCAGTGCATAGTTGTATATTCTAGTTGTAGGTCCTTCTTGTGCTATGTGGGATGCCACTTCAGCATGGCCTGCTGAGCAGTGCTAGGTCTGTGCCCAGGATCTGAACTGGTGAAACCCTGGGCCGCTGAAGCGGAGCGTGTGAACTTAACCACTCGGCCATGGGGCCGTCCCCACTTAACATTTTTGAGTGAAGGAGTCATATGGGTCGCTAGCCAGCCCACGGACTGGCTGTCATTGAAGAGGTAATAGGTTGAGGTTGTGATTTTATTTAAGCAATACTATTTCACTTAGGCCCCGAAAGAAAGATGCTGGTACTTACCATTCTAAAAAGAAAAAATGCACTAGTCTTACTGAAGCTAGGAAAGGAGACACTGCCAGGAAGACAGCTTTCTGAATAGCAAGACATGAGGGGGAAAATGCCCCTAAGGACAGACAAGAGTGTTTGAGTTTCACTAACTCTGCCATTGCTATTTAATATAACTCTTCATTCAAGAATTGAACTTGAAGGTGCGGGTCAGTGATGCATTGTAGTAAAAATGCCAGTTAGGTTCTGGAACTGAATCTCCTGCTCCCCTATAAGTCAGTAATTGATTACCTAGTTTCAACTGGCTGCCCCATAGGTGGATGCTGTGGAGAACCTATTCCAGTCAACTCGGGAGATGCCCCACTCTACTACCTGCAAATCTCCAACACTCTCTACAAATCCCTATTTTGACTGATGGCCACAGGAAGCTGGAAACCTTGGAAGTAGTTGCCTCCTCTCTTTTTCTCACTGCCACTCACTCCCTTCTTCCTTACCACATTCAGTTGGTCATCAGATTTTCTCAGTTCTATTTATTTGACATGTCAGAAAGGGATCAATTGCGATAAATAGAAATCACTCTAGTTGTTTTAAGCAGAAAGGGATTTATATGTGCAATTAGGTGCATACACAGTTGTTGGCAGAGTAGGCGCTGGGCTGGACTTTGTGGTATGACTTCCATAGTAACACTGCAGAACTCGCGTGACAGCCACAGTCAGGGAGGTGGGGAATCAGAAAACCACCACTGGAACTGTTGAGTTCAAGGACACACCACTTTCTTTGCAATCTGAGGTCAGAAACGTCCCAGTCCTTTGTTTGCAACAGAGGCATGATATGTTTGCTAGATACACACCAGCAAAAAATGGGTGCCCTGCGCCTTGTGCTCTGTGCTCTACCCACAAAGCTAGAGCAGCCCTCTAGGATGCTGCCACAGGAACACTCCATGTGTTGATGACTTTACTTGCTGGAAGAAACAGCAGAAGCAGCCAGAAACCTGGTCTCTTCCTCACTTTTACCTTCCAAATCTTACACAAGTGGATTGGTTTGTCAGAACTCATATTACATTTGGAACTTTAACTGCAAGGGAGTCTGGAAAATGTAGTTTTTAAGCTTTCCAGCCTCAGTACAGGAAGGCACACTGGAAGGAGAGTGGAATGAGATAACCCCTGCCCTATGGACCTTCTCATCTCTTACCTGAACCGCTGCAATTTCCTCATAACTGTCTCTCTGCTCTCAGTTCTCCTCTCCTCAATCCCTGCCCTGCGTTGCACTTAAAACACACCCATGATCACATCAATTTCCTGCTCAAAATCTCGTCACTCATAAGAATAAAGACCACCTTTTTTCAAGTCCCTTAACCATCTGGCCCAATGCACCTTACCAGCTGCAAATCCTGCCACTCCACCACACCCCAGGCTTCAGTCTTACCAGATGCTAAAGTTTTCACCACCCCTCCCCCCGTCTTGTTGTTGTTCATGAATTCCCCTGATTAGAATGCTCTGCTACCCTTCATTTTCTCACTTTTCAAATGTTACCATCTCTAGGAAGTCTCTCTCACTTTGCCCCTCTCCCACACAGGCAGAATTAATGGGTTCTTTCCGACATTTTGCATCCATCTCTATTGCCCTCCTCACTTTGTATTATATGCAGTTATGTGTGTCTGTCTTTCCAACATGAGAATGGATCTTGTTTCTACTCCCCTGTGTATCTCCAGTGGGTGACTCTTGGTAGATACTCAATAAGTATTTGTTGAACAAGTGAATAATTGAATAATGAATTGTTCTCTGTGTCTAGGACACCCAGTCCCATCTGACTATCTTTTCTCTTCAGCTTATAGATATCTCCAGGTCTTTCTGGTCTCAAAAAGCAAGATTTCCTTTGATCCTCTGGTTATTATCCCATCACTGTTCTTCATTTCAAGCCCGGATATTTGAGAGGGTTGTCTACACCTGCTATCTTCACTCCTTCACCACCTGTTCACTGCTTAGCTTTACTACTCCACACCCTTGTCAAGGTCACCAGTTATTTCCTAACTGTTAAAATGGTAGTTTTTACCTTATCTTACTTAACCCTTTGCCTCACTTGACTTTGCGAACATGCCTGCCTTGTTGAATCTCCTTCTTTCCTAGACTAACACTTTCTTCTCAGCCTTCTTCATGGGCTCTTCTCCCTTTGTCAGGACAGAGTCTCTGTCTCCATTCCTCTTCTCTTCTTGCTCTCCCAATGCTCTCAGTGATCTTATGGCTTCAAGCACCACCAACTTGTTGCCAAGACACTGAAACTATGTCTAGGGACATTCTCCTGCCTGCCAGGACCACCTGATGAACTTCTCACTAGGCCTGTCTGCCTACGTGTCCCACAGGCACCTCAGATTCAAGGAGATCAACAGTCAAAGGCTTCACAATGGCCCACAAGGCTGCACGCAATCTGGCTTCATTATCTTTCTAACTCATTTCCTATCACTCTCTCCTAACATCCCTCCTCCAGCTATACCAACCTTCTAGCTGTTCTTGAATATGCCGAGAACACTCTTACTCTGCCAGGAGTACACTTCCTATGAGTGTTTGAATTGCTCTGTCTCTCATCATCTTCAGTCCCTCTCGATGTCACCTTCTTAGATCTTCCCTGACCACCCTTGAAATATTGCAACCTGCCCCAGCTTTATTTTTTCTTCCCTGCTTAACTTTTCTTCTTAGTACTTACCATCACCAAATCTGCTGTATATTTTACTTATTTATTTTGTTTTTTTGTCTGTCTCCCACAATGTGAGCTCCATGAAGACAGGATTTGTGTCTGTTTTGTTCACTGCTGTTTTCTCAAGGTCTAGAACAGTGCTTGGCACATAGTGGGTGTTCAATAAACATTTATGAAATGAATGACCATCTCTACTCCAAATCTTCTCGTGTCTCCTATCTCACTCCCAATATCTGATCAATCACTAAGCCCCATGACTCTTACCTCCTAAATATATCCTGAGTCTTCTCTTCTTCATCTCCTTTGCTCCTACCCTAGACTCTAACAGATATGCCAATCTGATCTCAGCACTCCCTATTTGAAACCCTTCTGAACTCATTAGCATAAAACATAATTCTCCTCATGAACTGACCCCTGTCTATCTCTCAATTTCATCTTACACCATTGCCGTCCAACCCTCCAGCTATAGAAAACTTGCCTCACACCCCTAAATCCACCATCTCTGTTTCTTGGTGATTTTTACTCTCCTGAAATATACTTCTTATCTTCTTTACCCAGCTAACTCCTAAGCAACCTTCAGGTCCCTCAGTTCTCACACCATCTCCCCCAGACCGACTCCCTGAGCATAAGTTGGGCTGCCACTAACTTCCTGGGCTTACACACTATAAGGCCACTGGCTAGTTGCTTACCTGTTGCCATAGAGTATGAGTTCCTCAAAGAGAGGGACCATACCTCATTTATTTTTCTATATTCGGCATGATGCACAGAACCTGACACACAGTAGATGCTTGATAAATATTCGTTGAATGAAACAATGGATGGATGATTGGATGATTAATCATAACAGAAGATACTTACATCGGGCTTATAAGGGTCTGGCGCTGTTGCCAGCACACCACTCACAATAACACATGGAATTTTCCTGACACTCCTAATGATGTGGGTACTGATGAGGAGTCTAAGGGCCTAGATGGTCAAGCTATTTCTCCACAGTCACACAATTAGTAAGCGGCAGAGACAGGATTCAGACTCAAGTATCTGGCTCCAGACTGTGCTCTTAACTACAGTGTTTATACTGGTGATGGATGGATAGATGGTGTATACAAGGATATTCCAAGCAGAGAAACAATAGAAGCAAAAGTGAGAATATTTACCTTTTTTTTTTTTGAGGAAGATTAGCCCTGAGCTAACTGCTACCAATCCTCCTCTTTTTCTGCTGAGGAAGACTGGCCCTGAGCTCACATCCTTGCCCATCCTCCTCTACTTTATATGTGGGATGCTTACCACAGCATGGCTTGCTGAGCGGTGCCTTGTCCGTACCTGGGATCCAAACTGGCAGACCCCGGGCCACCAAAGTGGAACATGTGCACTTAACTGCTGCGCCACTGAGCCGGCCCAAATTTACCTTATTTTTATGTGCGTTTTATGGTTAGTAAATCTGGCCACACTTGGGGCCAGCCTGGTGATGCAGCGGTTAAGTTCACATGTTCTACTTCGGTGGCCTGGGGTTCGCCAGTTCGGATCCCAGGTGCGGACCTAAGCACTGCTTGTCAAGCCATGCTGTGGCAGGCGTCTCACAAACAAAGTAGAGGAAGACAGGCACGGGTGTTATTTCAGGGCCAGCCTTCCTCAGCAAAAAGAGTAGGATTGGTGGCAGATGTTAGCTCAGGGCTAATCTTCCTCAAAAAAAAAAAGAAAAATATCTGGCCACACTTGCAATGAATTCTATCCTCTAAAATGCTCATATATTCATACCCTACAGTGTATGTCAAACTAAAACATTATCTGTACTTTTGAAAACACACATATTCATTCTCTAATGTGACCTTAAACCTCAGATCTGAGATGAGCTAAACCTTACCTCCTTTGACACACACTTCTACAGACTGGTATCACAACATTTAAATATATATCTACATTCACTCATTCATTCATC
Source organism: Equus caballus (assembly GCF_041296265.1). NCBI lineage: Eukaryota > Metazoa > Chordata > Mammalia > Perissodactyla > Equidae > Equus > Equus caballus. The sequence goes on from NC_091686.1 coordinate 92,854,346, forward strand.
AAACACTTACTGAGTGCCTAGTATGTGCCAGGCACTGTCTTTAGACTGGCACTACCGCTACTGAAATACTCACACTCATATCTGAGATAATCATAGACATATATAGAACCTTCCGTAAGGCTGTAGAGTGTAGTGGTTGGGATCATAGGCTCTGGAGCTGGCCTGCCTGGGCTAAACCCCAACCCTGCCACTTTCTAGTGGGACCTCAGCAGTGTCACCTGCTCTGTGCATTTGTCTCTTCACCTCTAAAATGGCTATAAGAACAGTCTATGTCATGGGGTTGTTGTGAGGATTAAATAGTTAACACATGTAAAGTGCTTAAGACAGCATCTAGCAAATACTCTAGTAAGCACTTAATAAATGTCAGTAATTTTATGTTGACAAGCTTTTCTGATAAGTTATGGCTGAGTGATTGAGCTTCTTATGTGAGGTTGTTTTCTATTATAAAATGAAAAGAAATCTGGAGATCTTCTCTGGTGGGGAATAAGTCTTAAAGGGATATAAAGGAATTAACAGCACTTGTTGCCATAACAAAACCATTTCTTGGTCTCGAGTGGGCCTTTTAGGGCCTATAATTTACAGGAGTGCTCCTTCCATCTCAGCGGGCGGGTGGAGGCGGGGAAAGCCTTGGGTCTAAGCAGGCGGGCCTTGGCAAAGCTATTTGTGCAGGAAGAATGAAGGTCAAGGGGCTCCTTGTGTTGAAGGCCTTTCTCAAAATGAAGGATTTGGCTGCCGAGATTAATGTTCAGAGGGAACCCCTGCTATACTTAATTCCCTTTTCTGTGAACTCAGTACATTTTTAAAATTCAGTTAGGGGCCCTCCTACGGTGTGGCATGGAAACCACAGACCAGACGCTCTTCTAACAGAGTTCTGAATGGCCCTCCCGCATCCTTCGACCTATGGGCTGATGACTGCGTCCTAGGGTTAGTTGCTGGGCTAAGGATTTTGGATAAAGAGTGCCTAGAAATAACATGTCTTAAATTTGCACACATTAGAGCCAGTGGGGATTTAATATAAAAATTAAAAAATGAAAGATTTCTTTAGAAAAGGCTTCTGTGGGTAGCTACATGAGGAAAGGAGGGGCTGTGGAAACTGTGGGGACGAGAGGTCTCTCTCTGGGTCGAGTTGCTTGTTCCAGATTAAAATAGGGTTTATTTTCTGAATAATTTCTGTTGGGAAAAATATCACCTGCCTCAATAGAAAGCTTGGGTTCAGGCTGCTGGTTTTATTCTATCCTGCAATAATTTTTCTGTTCCTGGTAAAATTAGGGGAAATAGGTAGAAAGTAAAACCACTGGGAAGATATTATCCTTTATCCACTATAAGGTGCTACCTAAAAGGTCGGCTGTCATAAGAAATAAATAACAGGGGTCGGGGTGGCAGTGTAGTGGTTAAGTTCGCGCACTCTGCTTTGGTGGCCTGGGGTTCACGGGTTCGGATCCCAGGCATGGACCTATACACTGCTCATCAAGCCATGCTGTGGCAGCATCCCACATACAAAACAGAGGAAGATTGCCACAGATATTACCTCAGAGACAGTCTTTCTCACAAAAAAAAAAAAAGAAGAAGAAACAGAAGTTCCCCTCCCCCCCAAAAGTCAGTTGCTTATCATGACCTCACCACTGTCACCAAAATTGTTATAGAGGGAAATAATAAAACAGTAATATCACAAACAAACAGCAATTATTACGTGCCAGGCATTGTTCTAAGCTCTTTGCATTTATTTATTATATGCCTCATTTAAGTCTCACATTAGTACGTGGTCTCTGGTCTTTAAGAAGAATAACTAACATGTAGTGAAAGCTTAGAGTGTGTTGAGCACTGTGCTTTTATATGTATCATCTCATTTAATCCTCATGAAGACCCTACAGTTAGTTTTGCCATCAGCACCAAGCTGAGGTTTGGAGAGTTCCCAAACTCTGCCCAACACCCCACGACTGCCAGGTTGCGAACTTGGACCCTGCTGACTTCGAGCCCGAAGCTCTTTACCTTGCTACCCCTCTGCTTGTCATAGAATTTGCAGTGTACACCGTAGGGTCAGCACATCTCACTCTTATAGGGCACAGATCTTTGATAGGGTTCTTTGTGGGTTTCCATGTCTTCAAAATGAGAAGTGTCCAGAAACTATGGCCGGAATCTCCTGGCCCTCTCCCCACAACTAAGAGCTAAAACAATCTTCTAGAACTCTTTGATTCTGCTCCCTAACTGGGTATATGAATAGAGTAATCACAGTTCTAGTAGTAGTGAAAAGCAGTACAAAACCTGGCTTTGCTACTTATCAGTAGCTTAGAATAACTCTTTTTTTTTTTTTTCCTGAGGAAGACTAGCCCTGAGCTAACATCAGCCACCAACCTCCTCTTTTTGCTGAGGAAGACTGGCCCCGAGCTAACATCTGTGCCCATCTTCCTCTACTTTATATGTGGGATGCCTGCCACAGCATGGCTTGCCAAGCAGGGTGTAAGTCCACACTTGGGATCCGAACCAGCGAACCCCTGGCGGCTGAAGTGGAACGTGCAAACTTAACTGCTGTGCCACCAGGCCAGCCCTGGAATAACTCTGTGAGAGCCTCAATTTCCTAATCAGAGCAATGGGGCAATACAAATGATTTGTGCTTTGCCCATACTTGCCTCACATGGTTGTGATGATCAATGATAATGTATCATTGGGAATGCTATGTAGATAGTGGTTATTATTAGACTTTGGTTCTTTACCAAAGTCTGAGGCTTGCCTATGTTAATGAGGGTATCTTGGAATAGTGTTATTTGATCTAAGATTTAAATATGGAAAAGACAATTCTTTGTGAGCTGTGGAGTGAGTTTTTCCAGGTACAAAAGGAAATACCATTTCTTGATTATCTTCTACGTACCAGGAATCCTGATGAGATTTCACCTCTCATTTAATTCTTCTAGAAATCCAGAGAGGCAGCTGTTATTATTTTGTAAGTGAAGAAACTGAAGCTCAGAGCAGTTAAGCGATTTGTCCAGCGTCACATAGCTAAGAAGTAAAATTGAGATTCAAACTCAAATCTGTAGGAAATCAATCCCCGTGCTGTTTGCATTCATTCCATCACATTGCCTCTTAGGCAGAAGGGAAAGAAGGAAGCAGAAAGCAAAAAGCAGGGCTCTGCAAAACAAAAATGCCCCAGGATAATGGGGTTTGCCTGAGAATAAAATAATAATAATAATGATAATGATAAACCGGCATCAAGGTTAACCACAAAGAAGAAATAATGAAAGTTCACATTTCTTTTGCCATAGCCTGCCACTTTAAAAATGTTTTAGTTTTGCCATATTCTGGGGGGTGGCGGGGGTAGTGTGAAGTAGTTAGGAACAAAAATTATGCCTGTTTAATTAGGTGGTGGTGGGCAAAACTGAGAAAGAAGCAGCAGAAGTGTCAGGCAACATTCGAGAGAAAGGAATTGACTCAGAGTGGCCATAAAGACTCACTTCCAGGGACGTATGCCTCCTCAAGGGCCATCTTCCCTGACTCCAGCTCCAGTTTACGTGGAATCACTGACCTCTACACTTTCAAACTCATTTTATTATTCCTGGTCATTATTCCCCAGGCTTTGGCCCAGGGCTTCCTATGGAAAAACCTGTTCTGAGGTGGAAAAATCTGTGAGCCTGAGAATGGCCCCTCTTGAATTCTGTAACTCAGAGGGTCCCTGACAGTAAGAGGCTCTTGAGGCCACAATCCAGATGCTTGTGGAAAAGAAAAGAAAAATTAAGGCGAATGTGGAACTGGAGTTTTGAAGTTGTCTTAAGGTTGCGGAGCCCCCATTCATGGCTGGCAGTGTCTACCCTCAGACAGAATGAGAGAACCAGATCCAAGGAGTACTACCACTGCCTGCTGTTTATAGTTCACCCTGACTTGTACTGACCACGAATGAATCTGAAACTCGGAAAATGTTTAATTGATCTTGGTTAAATCTTGCCCCATAGGGAAGATAAAAAAAACCAAAGGCATCTAAAATGTTTCAGAATTCTTTGCTGGTTTTAAGGAGTCATTTTTCCTAAAGGTGGCAAATGCTGCTTTTAGATTTAACTAGAATTGGGAACTAGTACTGGCCTCAGCACTCAGCGAAACCAGGAACTAATTGACCTCACTGTCTTCATCTGCAAAAGGGGGATAAAGGAGAATTGATTTGTCAGGTTCAGATAAGAGGAGGTGCGTGAAAGTGCTTGGTAAAGTTCAAAGGGCCCCATTAATATAAAGGGATTATGATTTCTTTAACAGGGAAGTTATGTGGAGGAAAAAAGGTGTCGACACTGATCACATTTTAGCCTCCAGTAATCATTTTCAAACGTTTATGAGGAGTTAGAAAATTATTTCCCCCTATTTCACACTGTTTTTCAAATGACAATGACTGCTATTTCTCCAGCATCAACTTCTAACTGAATAGGTTAAGTAACTCTCCCAGGGTCAGTGCCTAGTCCAAATCAGAACGAAGCACGCACCCATGGCTGATGGCTGGGTCCTGGGTTTCCTTTCTATTAGTGAACTGCATGGAATGTGCAGGCCAATTTATCTCCATGTATCTTGTCAATCTTGCAACTTTTAAGTGAGATGGAAATCAGTTGTACATTCCTTTACGGGAACTTTATTTTCCATTATATTCAAGACTGTCCACCATGAATGTAAACTGTTTGCAAAAATCTCATCAGAATCTTCCAGAAACTGAGGCTGAGAAAGGTTTAAAAAATTTGCTCATGGGCTTACAGCTAGTGAGCGGCACTGCAGGGTCTAGAGCCCCCTTCTAACTCTGATCACGCCCTCTGCACTTCAGAAAAAAGCCATAGCACAAATACAAGTAATAATAACAATGGCCGCTGATGCTGTGTGCCAGGCACGGTTCTAAGCTCTTCGTATTAACTCATTTAAGCAGCCAAAAATATTTCTGGACAAGTTCTTCGCTAAAGTAGCCCAATGAGAAACAGCACATTTTTTTCTCAGTTGAATGACACTGCAACCCGAAATCACAACTCCGTTTTAGGTTCCTGGTAGTGCCTGCTTCCTCTTCTAGTTTGTTTAGTCACAGAATTCGATTTCTGCTGGCCGATTACGCGCCTGCAAACGGGCTTAGCGCTCTATTGAAATGCGTGAGGCTCCTTAACTCTTGTGTAAACAGGTAATGCGAAGGGGAGGGGCTCGGATTGCCGGTTTCTTGGGGATTGGATGGGGTGGGGGGTTAGAGCCGACTCCCCAGAGAGCAGGCAAGGTTAAGGGAGGGCTCGGCAGCTGTTTTTAAACGCAGTGTTTTTTTGTTCCCTTTCTAGAAACCAGCTGTAACTCTAGGTCAGAGCGCATTAAAATGAGCCACTTCTGAAAGAGCAGCGCCCAGGCCCCAGGCCCTGCTGCGAAGGTCCCGGCAAAGGTCAGGGCTTCGTCCTCGTGACGTTCCTTCTTGCGCTCGCCTGAGCCGTCATCTCTCAGGTAAGGACACTTTGGGAGGTCCCCCTTTCCATCAGGCCCGGCGCGGTGCTCGCTCTGATCCTACCTGGTTAAACGACTTCTTTAGTAGGGAGAAGACCGGGGGTGGGGTGGGACTGATCGGCTCGTGATTCAGCGGCAGGTTCCTTATTCCTCAAACATGCTTCTGCTTGGTTTCTCTGAACGGCCCAAAGGGGGCCAGACGTCTGATGCGGACAGATGTCTTCAGGTGAAGCAGGTGCCACTTCTGGGGCCCTTTCTGGGTGTCTGAAATAGACGTGACTTTTTGAGCGGGGAGAGAAGTCTGACTGGTGAAGTCCCCAAGTCTCTGCCATCAAGGCAGTTTTTTTTTTTTTTTAACCTTCAGCAAAGGTATCTGCGCTCCTAAAACAACAGGAATGTTGCGCTGGCCTTTAGCCAGCGGAGGCTCAGCGGGCTGGATAAAATTTCAGTGCAGATTTACGGGAAGTTGCCGGTGTTGGGAGTAAAAATCTGGTTTGGTGAGTTTAAGGGAAGGGAGTAGACGAGAGACAACCTTGCTACTGTGAGGCGAATGGCCTCGGCTGGGGGAGGGCAGCGGGCGGAGGGAGGAGGGCCCGGGGAAGAGCTCGGAGAGACTCAGAGCGCTCCCCGTGCGCAGTGCCGGACGCAGCTGGGCTCCCGGGGCCGCCAGTCTCCCCCGGGTGCGGGACGGGCGCCGCGCCGCCCGCGGACTCGCCGCGCTTTCAGCTTCTCGCTCCCGCCAAGGAATTTAGCCCCAGAGAGCTGCCTTCTGGTTATCGCTCCTGCTTCCCACTTTGGAATGCGCAGTTCGGGACAGTGAGAAGCCGGGGGCTCGGAGAGTTGTCCTCGCTGAGGGTTTCTCTCTGCAGGTTTCCAAGGTTAAGAAATTCTGACAAACTGGAATTCCCAGAGCCTGAGAGCTAAGTCTCAAACGATCTGTTGCTTTAAGCGGCGCGGTGGGGGAGTAGCTGGACACTCCTTATTTTGGTTTTACATTAAAAAGAGGGAGGCCGAGAAGATGTTGTAGGGTTCCTTCCTAGCTGTGTAAATTGCTACCGGGCTGTGAATGGTGTTAATTTCTGAAGTGGGCGACTCCAAATACATAACAAAGGTAAGGTGGCTTTTGGAAATCCTTCTCACTACTGTGCCTTAATCTTACGTTTAGGGCCCAATTTTGAAATTTTTTTCCTTTTTCTTCTTTCTTTAGCCCTTAGCTCCCACATTCTACCACCCTCCTTCCGACTCTGGTATATTTCGTGGGAAAGAAAGGGTTTATAAAAGGATTTTAAAAGCGTCAGCTTCTGGAAAAGCAGAAAATCATGTACAGTCAGCCCCCTCATGTTTCCTTTTCCATACCCGAAACAGATTTTTTTTTCACCCTTGAAAACACGTCATTGGGCCGTCCAGAGGCACAGGTGACTTTTTAGTCAGATTATTGAGGTGAGATTGGGAACATTCATGACAGGCATCTTATTAAGTGTTAAGGTGGGAGGGATGTATCTTTCTGTAGTAATTTACCTCCAAAGGTAACCCTGAGCGGAGGTTTAGTTGCTTAAAGTTAAAAATCCAATCTGCATAAAAGTATAGGACTGATGAGGAATTATGACAGTTGACGAATCACCAGTCACCCGATATTTAAGAAATCAGTTAAAATAAAGTGGAATTTTTCAAGTAAATGATTTATTTTTTAATTAGGTAGAAGTTCATTTACTCTTGGGTTGTGTCCCAAGGCGTGTGGGGATGTGGCTCCTTTCTTGAGGCTTAGAAGGATAGTGTCCTCAAGGTGTTTACTTCTAGGCCATTACTGATTTGAATGAAAAATCAAGCAATTTTTTCCTAGTGGCATTTTAATGGCTCACTCAGTTTAGCAGGAATGTAGATTAGAAATGTGTTCTTTAAAAATTTTTTTTTTAAAAAAAACTGTTCTTTTAAAAACTTTTAATGCTGGAGTCACATGAATCTTTTAGGAGAGAGAAAGCGAAGAGTTGACAACACAACCGTGAAGACGTTGCCACAGTTTTAAGCACTATTACAATTAGATCAGGAGCATTTGAGAATTGCAGGTGCCAATTCTAAAAGGTCAAAGGTTGTCAGCGGCATAAAACACAGAACCCCTAGACAAACCGGAATACCCAATCAAGGCCATGAGATAGCATTTGTGGGAGTTTGTGTTGCTGTTAATTGAAACAATCATCTTTGTCCCGTTGATGATGTGACATCTTGGAGGGAAACAAAGCCAACCCAGGCCAAAAGGGAAACAGGAGGAGGAAAAGAAAGAAGTTTGGGTTTTTGTATCCTTTTTTATCTACCTTCCCCTTGTCCCTGTTCTGGTCTTCGTATCGTTGGCCTCTTTGACTCAATTACTGCATACTGGGAGAATGAGGGATCAGAAATTTCACAAGAGCCCAGCTTCATGATTAACTTTCAATATTTGTTAAGTGAAGAAATGAGCTGACAAAAACAAAGCAGCTAGCCTAACTCTGCCAAGCTTCTTTACTTGACGAGGCTACACCTAAATTCATCTGAAAAGAGGCTTTTTTTTACATATGCTGAAAATGAAGCAAATTTTGAAGATTTGTTGTCTTCCTCTTGGTTTTGAGCTTTCAGAAGCTTGTAGGATTGAAAATTCGACATCATCACTTTATTCCAATCGCCATAGTTTTAATAGTCAACGTGTTTATTTTTGATTCCCCCACTGTGCTGCTCCAGACTATATTTTGAAAGGATTCTGCCTCAAACAGTTGGTGACACTGAGGATGAAGTAGACTCAGAAGGGAAGGAAACTATGTGTTTCTGGACACGTGTCCTGTATACTTGCTCTCACTAGTGTTTAAGACGACTCAGATTATTTTTTCCTCATGTGCTAAGAACCTTCCGATTAGACTGTTCTCTTTGGTTTACTAGTAATGGAACCTGTTCTAGGTAATTTAAACAAAGATTACAAGGTTAAAATAGATGAAATTATTTTCTTAGAAAATGAACTTGTTTTTAAAATTCTACTCTTGATCTGAAGATTGAAAGTAAATCATGTCCTAAATGATTGAGCTTTGACTGCTGTAGGAAAATATTTGCCAATTTCAGACAGGTTTCCACCTCCGCTTTTCAAGACCCTTCTGATTTTTAAAGGATGGGCAGGGGAATGGATGTGGGGGTGCTGGTGTGTGGAGGGAGATCCCCTCAAAATTGGACTGAGTTTCCAGTGAAACTGTGATTAGGGTTTCTCAGAGGATGCATAATCCTAGAAAAAACTTACTCTGAAGAGGGTTTAAGTTTGGGATTCATAAGATTTAGAAAAAGGATATATTTTGCATGAATCTAGAGTTTGTGTGCCAAACGTTTATGAAGTTACAGTGAAGACGTAAATGCAGTTTAAAAAGTGGTTGTCAGAATGATTCCCAGTTAAAGGTTTTGTTGCAACATTTCAACTACTGGCCCGATTAAGAGATATGTTTTTCCTCTTGGGAGCAGTTTCAGTGTCTTATGATGACGTTGATTTTCTGGTTTAATCTGGTAAGATGTATGTGTTAGTCAAAACCACCTGCTTAGAGTAATTGCTTCAAAGAACAACTGGAAAAAGATTTTCAATCATAGCAATGCAGAGATCACTTGGGTTCTGAGATAGGAGGCCTTTGAAACCTCCAGTGAAGAACTGTTGTAGAAATGATAATAAGTAATTGTTCAATTGTCATCCCAAGTTGTTGGAAACATGTAATGCTGGAGGGATTTAGGGGGAAATGGCACCCTGCCACCTTTTGTGTGTGGTCCTGAATCATCTTGTCAGTAAAACAATCCTGAGATGGTGTGAGCTTGATTTCTGATTGTTTCTGCTTCTCTTGTCGTGGTTGCTTCCCCTTCCATTCTGTCAGCATCTGTCTGGGGGAGAGGAGTCAAAGACCCCTTGAAGTCAATGCACCCTCTCTGTTCGGAACCTCTTATATTTTACCCTGAAAAAGACATGAGGGAGGAGTTGTCCAGTGAAAGCAGAAGGGAAGAGAGTGTCTGGAGGAATAAATGGAATAAGTGGCCAAGAAACAGGTGCGTTCCAGACACCATTAGTAGTATGGAGTTTACCAGAAAGCTCACACGGGAGATTGTCAGTGCCGTCAAACCGTGGCAGGTGAACTGGCAACTGTAAGAATTTGAAGCTTGTCGCCCCTTTTGTAATTACAGTGCTCCCAGGGCTCTGCAATAGATGGCTAATTTGAATGAATTTAAGCTATTTCTTAGTACAAGCAAAAGTAATCTGATTACAAGAGGCACAAACCCTTCAACTACACTCCCACTGCGCCTTGCCTTGCCTTTCTGCCGTGGTTTAGGACACCTGAAACAAAATCACAGCTCCACTTATGTAACTTGCATATATAACATGAGCATTCTTTTGTTGTCAATATTCAGTTTTTGTCATCAGAGGAACTTAGTTTATGCAAAAATGATTTGTGGGTATGTTTAGATGTATATAGTTCATATGTTTGTAAGATACACAACGTAAGTAAACTGATACTATAATAGAAATGATTGAGTGTAGTTTATAGTTGCTTTTTTGGTAAATCTTATCTGGTTTTAATAGTGGGGTCATTTTAGAAATCAGAAGTACAATCTCTACCTTTCTGAAGGCCATTTAAGAGAGATGACATCAGAAGACAGAGGGCTGGTGTAACCCGGAAAGCCCTTTGTGATTCTGGGAAAATATTAATCCTTTGGCCTCAGCAGATTCCTGCTTCTGCAGAAGTGTATACTTTATCTGTAAATTACTGCCAGTCACATTAATCAAGAAAACAATATCTGGTCTCCTCTGATCTTTGGGGATACTGTAGGTTTGCGGCTCTTAGGAACATGGCGGCCCAGTGCCAAGACCGTGGTCAGTGCCGGTGGGTGGGTGTTGAATGCAAGCGGAGTTGCTGAAAGCTTTAGCCTCCTGATTCTGCTTTGCTTTGGCTAATAGTCAATTTTGCTCATGTTCTTTGAGTTTCCACCAACTGGGGAGAAAGAGAACCTGATCCCAGAAGCTATGGATAATCCACATATGGGTGAGCAAGAGTTAAGTATACAGTACGTACCAGTGGGCAGTGGATGGGTGTACAGTGAATGCAGGGCATTGTGTAACTGAAACAGGAACAGGACGCCTCCACCTGATCAAGGAAACGCCAACTTGTGAAAATTATAATAGAAAGTGTTTACCTTTGAGAGCCCTGAGACCCGGCTCAATCATTTTTGTAAAACCTTTTACATGTCAAAAGAAAAAAATAAGTACTTAATCAAATGAAGAGGATTTTCTCAGGTGGATATTGTCTAGATCAGTTTGATTGCCATTCTGAAAATGTATATTTGGGCCTTTTGAGCTCAGGTAAAATAGTCAAGATTCTAAAAGTAGGAATGCTCGTCCACGATGATAATAACACTGTGACTTTTGAAAAGATGGCTTAAATAATATTTCTTTTTGTTTGTTGTCATTTATTTAAAAAAATAATAACATGGTTCTCGGTACACCAAGCCCTTGCCAAGATTAGGCCCATCTCCTCAGTAGCTTTCTCAAGACAAAGTTGCCTTTGTGTTCCCACAACTGGGAGGGTTTGGTGACACAGAAAACTCAATGGGGCACTGCAGCTTATTATGAACAGAAAATTCAATGGCCTGATGTTTTTGTTGTGGTTTTTTTTTTTTTTATTATTTTCCCAGCTGATTTCTGTGATATATTTCTCCACGCAGAAGAAGGTGGTGGTTGTGGATTACCTTGGACTTTAATGAGATCATAAAAGGCAAAAGCTGCCGCCTGCTGACGCAGAGGGGAGCGCAGCTCTGTGGGCTAGTTTGTTCTCAGGGTAATTGGCAAAATGTGGTCACGTGTGAAGAGAAAGAAAACGGGGTTAGCCAGAGTGAAAATGACAATTTGGGGGAAAGGGATGACTTCCTGCAAACTCCATGGCAGAGTGGCTAAGAGCATAGACTGCCTTGGTTCAGATCCTGGCTCTGCCACTTATGAGCTGTGGGACTTCAGGCAGGTTACCTAATCTCTCTGTGTCTCAGTTTCCTCAACTGTAAAATGCCTACTTTACAGGGTTGTTATAAGGATTAAATAAATTAATCTATTGTAAGGAGGAGTTTAAAACAGTGCTTGGCATGTAGTCAGTAAGGTATGATCCATAGTCCTCATGAAATGTGGACTGTGTGTTTGGAGGCGTTTCTGTGTTTGAATTCTTGTCCCCTTACCCTTGTCCATCTGAGAGTTTTCTTTGGTGACCTCTTCTGCTGGTTGGAATCCAGGCTTCTCTTCCTAACATCACTCCTTGGCTTTGACCAGATGGCCATTGCCATTGTAGGTGGGCAATGTTTTGCTAAGTTTCTTTTGGTTTTAGTATCTTAGTTGTATAGGGAAATGATTACTTAGAATCACCAAGGTATTGGGGCTGGCCCAGTGGCGCAGCAGTTAAGTTCGCACGTTCCTATTCGGCGGCCCAGAGTTCGCAGGTTCAGATCACGAGTGTGGACATGGCACTGCTTGGCAAGCCATGCTGTGGTGGGCGTCCCACACAGAAAGTGGAGGAAGGTGGGCATGGATGTTAGCTCAGGGCCAGTCTTCCTCAGCAAACAGAGGAGGATTGGCAGCAGATGTTAGCTCAGGGCTAATCTTCCTCAAAAAAAGAGAAAAAGAATCACCAAGGTACATTTTTTCTTTTCCTCTCACTAAGCTATAAGGGGTTGATTACAGACACAAGGAATGATGCTGTTTGATCTGTCCAGTGAGAGACTGCCAAGTGTCCTGCCGAAAATGGAGTGTAGATTCTGGAAATGGATAATGCAAAGTAGAAATTTTCTGTGTAAAAGAACTTAATATGTGATACTTAAGTAGTTCCTGTTATGACTTTTACTGGTTAGTACTAACCAGTGTGATTATAATATATGATACGGGACTTTCTCAGAACTGCCACAGTGCCTTATCTGTGCACTTCTGGAATTTTGTATCACTCCTTGCTTTTATGCATGCACTATTCTCCATATCAAACAAAAATTAAGTTTCTTGGAGACAGGATTTGTGTCTGAAGAATATTTTGCATCCTTCAATCTTCCTAGTTTATAGTGAGTGCTCACTAAATTAAGAATTTCTTTGGCCAAATACTTTACCATTATACACACATAATGGCATTTTTGCATTCCCTTGCTTCATATACTTTCTATACACCATATTTATTTGGATGACTTCTATGTCTTCCACAAGTATTTTACAAAAATATTGTTGGGTAGAGGAAATACAGTGGAGCTGTAGTGAACTCAGGCAGGAATGAACCAGAACGGAAGCCCCCTCCACAGCCAGGCCTCTGAAAGCGTGGCCAGATGGGGAGGCCAGGAGGAGGGAGGGGGCAAATTGTGACAGTGCTTAGGTGCCCATCACATTGTTTAAAAGTTTATACCTCTTTTTCTGCTCTTTAACGTTCTTGAAAGGGCGCAGACTTATTAATAGGTAGCTATGAGAAGGAGGAAAAATGCATTTTCTTAAAATTAGAAGGAATTTATTAGACAGTTGTTAGGAAAACGTGCATTTTCTCAAAATTTGGGAGAGTGAACGAAGACATCCAAGAAAGGAAGGGCAGTCTCAGGTGAATATGCAGATCTGTGAGGCACAATGGATTTTTTTTTTTTTTTACGGGCTAATGGTGTACTCTCGGCCAAGCAAGAGAAATGAGGTAGGAGGGCAGGTGGCTGGAGAAGCATTGGGAGAATTGCGTCCAGTGAAACCCTTTTTGCAGAGCGAAGGGACTCTGCTAAGGAGTTAGCTCTTCCCAGTTGGTGCAAACAGTAGTTTGGCCCGGGGACCTCCTTTGCTCTCTGCTCCACTTTGTAAGTTCCAGGATCCACCACAAGGTATATGTGGATTTGCCAGTGAGCAAACAGAAACTTCCCGTGAGCCCTGGAATTTGTGCCTTTCATCTGCAGTTGCTCCATATTCGTAGATGATCACTCCTAGCAGCTGGAACGGAACCTGGGAAGGCAGAGTCTTGGAATAGTCTCCCAGCAGCCTTCCCAGAGCGGCACCCAGGAGTCATTCTCCCTGTGGGAACTGTAGGAGGAACACAGACCCTGAAATGAAATGGTAATACCCATGTTCTCGCACATCCTGGTAATGTTTGAAGGGTCTTGCCCTTTCCCCATAGGCTAGAGCTAGTCAATGAACTAGTCAGTGAAACTGCAGAATCTGCCTTATCTGTTCTCCCTGCTTCCACCTTTGCCCTGGCTTCATATACTTTCTTCTTGACACAATATCCAGAGCAACTCTTTTTTTTTTTCTTTTGGTGAGGAAGATTGGCCCTGAGCTAGCATCTGTGCCAGTCTTCCTCTATTTTGTATGTGGGATGCCACCATCGCGCATGGCCTGATGAGAGGTGTTTAGGTCTGCACCTGGGATCCGAACCCACAAACCCTGGGCCACCAAAATGGAACAAGTGAACTTAACCACTATGCCACCTGGCCAGCCCCAAGAGCAACTCTTTTAAAACAGAAGTCAGATCATGTCAATCCCCTGCTGAAAACTTTCCAGCACCTCACCATCTCACCCAAAAGCCAGCGAGGCACTAAATTTCTAGTCCCACTATCTCTTTAATCTCACCTCCTATCACTCACTCCGTTTTACTTGCTCTGCTTTAGCCACAGTTTCATACCTCAGGGCCTTTGCACTGGCTGCTCCCACTCCCTGAACCATCTTCTCCAAATATCTGTATGGCTTACTTTTTCACCTCCTTCAAGTCTTTGCTCTTCCTCCCGTTTTTTAAACAGCAATTTCACCTTCCTGCTGGCACTCTCTATCTCCCTCCATTGCTCTGTTTTTTATATAGTACTTATCACTTTTTAGCATGTTATATAACTGTGTGGCTCACTGTGTATCTCCTCCCCACTAGAATGTCTGCTTCCTTTATTGATGTATCCCAAGCACCCTACAGCAGAGCAGAGTCTGCCAGAGAATAGGTACTCAAAAAAATATTTGTTGAGTGAATGAATAAGTCACACTGGCTTTTACACACCCCAAGTATGACTGAAAGTGTAGTACAACTTGTGTGTTCTACTCAAAATACAGTCATGAACGTATCTGTCTGAGTGAGGGTGGGTTTTTCTCCTGGACCTCTCCTCTTACGCCGCCATGTTTCCTCTGGCTTCTTTATTTTCTCTGCGCTCCGTGGAGGCGGATGACTAAGTAACTAGCAAGGCAGGGCTTTGTGGTATGGCGCAATCATTGCAGCCCTTCTGTTTCCAAATCAAAGCCTCTTCTTTGGCAATCTTTTTGTGATTTCCATCTAGTCCTTGCAGCCCTCTGCTTTGAACCAGTCTTGTGAATTGCATGCCCTACAGATAATTATACTTGGCTAACTCATGTTGCTATATTGTTTATCACTTTTTCTATTGTCATTTAATTATAATTAATGATTCTTCTCAAAGTAACTGTCAGGACAGGTTTTTTTTTTTTTTTTTAACTATCTCTGTTGACCTTTGAGATTTTGCCAAATGCCATCTGCTGCTGCTCCAGGATTCCGTCTAGATTTTTCTCGATGGCAGAGCCCCATTAGGTATTTTGCCTTGACCTGGCATGAAATGAGTGCTAGTGTCATTGTCTGAGTGTTTCATATTTCCTCGGAACCTTTGGACAAAACCTTGGTCTTTTACCGAGAGCCACAACAGCTCTCTGGTTGTCATACCCATTTGCTAGCCTTGGCCTCATTCTCTACCTTTGCACGATTACCTTGGTTTGGCAAAATGGCTTTTCTTGGTCCTTGGAGGTACAGCTCCCTCTATGAATCCTTCTGTTTCTTTTAGATCCATCACTGGACACTGGAAAGGGCTTCCCCACTGGTTGGTAGAATCCTGAGGCTGCTAGGCTTGGGGACCCTAGAAGTGGTCTTGAAAGTGAGTATACACTCCAGGAAGGTGCTTGGAAGTAAAAACAAAAACAAAAACCAACAATAGTGTATAAATTCTGCTGAAGGTACGTGGAAATCCTGGATTTAGTCATTTTTGACTCTTGTTCGTCATGGCTTGTGGCTAATTTAGAATTGTTTGGGTTTTTCTCACTTCTAAGTTGATTTGGAAGCTATTATCATAATTGATAGTAAATTGATTTAGAAGCTCTCATTCCAGTTGATAGCAACTGGACAATGTGTTGAGGAATTAGAAAAAACCAAAATAGACCTAATAAACAGCTAATATTTGTAGTTCTTTCTGCAAATCATTTTATTACTTACCATATGTACTGAATGGGACATTAAAAGTGAATAGCGTATAAATGTTAAATTAGGTCTGTCTTTAACAATATACTGTGTGAAGGAGCTGGTGGTAATTATTTATGAGTTAGAAAAATTTATCAAAATACAGACCTAGTAAATAGGTACACTTGAAAAAAAAAGAGATGAATATCAATTGAACTGGTTTAAACCAGACATTGAAAAAACCTATTTTTCTTATGTAGACACAGACTCAACTGTTATTTATTTAGCAGCTGCTATGTGCCAGACACTGGGTACTAGGTATTTAGTGGAGAAAGTTCTTTGCCCTCGTGGGACTTCCTTTGGGGGTGGAGATGGGGTTCAGTACTCTGAAGGAACTAATGGGTATGAGACAATAGGAGGTGGACTCTTAGCTACAGTGGTCTGAGAAGGCTCTTCCAGTGAGGTGATGCTGAAGGCGTCTGATGGACAGGAAGATCTTTGCTAGATGGAGTAGCATTTGTGAGGGTCCGAAGGCTGGAAAAAGCTTGGCTTGTTGAGGGGCATAAAGAAGGCTGATGCTGTTGCAGCATTGGGAGCTAGGAGCAGAGGGGCACGAGAGAGGGTTGTGGGGGTTACTGAGACCTCAGTATGTAGGCCCTTCAAGACCGTGGAAAAGAGTTTGCATTTTGTGACTGCTGAGCCCAGTGGAAAGCAGCTAAAGAGGATTGACTTGTTAAAAGATGACTAACGACTGGTCAAAGATTGGATTGGAGGGCACTGTCACAGCACCAAAGTGAGAAGATTATAGTTCCTTTTTGAGGCTTGCTGTGGAGGTGGAGGGAAGCTGGTCACCTACGTGGGATTTCTTCTGTGCTTCCTCCTGCCGTTTTTACAGTCTCAGTTCAACCCTGGCGGGTGTCACCAATGGCTGGTGGTGGCCTGGATGTAGGGGTGAGGGGAGGAATGAGGATTCTAGCTTGAGTTACTGGGTGCAGTGAGGGAGACTGAAGGAGAAGAGGTATGAGGAGGGGGGCAGTGGGAATCAAAAGTTGAGTTTGGGGGCTGGCCCTGTGGCATAGCAGTTAAGGTTAAGTTTGGTGTGCTCTGCTTTGGTGGCCCAGATTCACAGGTTCGGATCCTGGGCACAGACCTACGCCACTGTCAGCCATGCTGTGGTGGTGACCCACGTCCAAAACAGAGGAAGATTGGCATGGATGTTAGCTCAGGGTTAGTCTTCCTCAAGCTAAAAAGGAGGAAGATTGGCAACAGATGTTAGCTCAGGGCGAGTCTTCCTCAGCAAAAAAAAAACCTGTTGAGTCTGGGTCATGTTCACTGAGATGCCTGTTAAACATCCCAAGGAGATGTTGAAACCTCCAGCAAGAGTGGGAACCACCTCTTCTAGGCAACTATCTTGCATTTCAGTATTTCTTTCTTTCTCACTATGTCCAGATTTGCAAATATAGATAAGGTTTGGGGACTTTTTTGTATCGCAAATGTAAAAATAGTATTCTAACACTAACTGAGCATCTACTGTGTATAGGAAACTGAAGGGGGGTGGGTTAGGGTGCATTAACATTAAAAAAATGTTTTTTTTTTTAGATTGGCACCTGAGCTAACAACTGTTGCCAATCTTTTTTTTTCCCCCTTCTTCTCCCCAAAGCCCTCCAGCACATAGTTGTGTATTCCAATTGTGAGTGCCTCTGATTGTGCTATGTGGGACGCCACCTCAGCGTGGCCTGATGAGTGATGCCATGTCCACGCCCAGGATCCGAATGGGTGAAACCCTGGGCTGACAAAGTGGAGCATGCGAACTCAACCACTCAGCCACAGGGCCGGCCCCTACAAATTCCTAAGTATAGTTTCAGCCGTCAAGAATCTTCTAATTCAAATTAATCTTATATATTTAATATTTCAATATTAAATGTTTGATATTTGCATTATGTGTTAACATTTATATGCTATTATAAGTATTATAGTATATGCTAAGATAATTAAATATATTTAATATAGAATATATATTTAATGTATATTAAATAACATATGTTTAATATTGAAAACTAAGTATAAATCATGCACGAACAAAAATTCACCCCACATTACAAAAGATAAAAAAATATTACATTGAGTGATGAAGCATAGTAGATTTCCTTGTGATTTACGACTGTGTAGGGCATGCAAATTCATGCTGTAAATAGTGACACATAAAAATGGATTCACTTAGAATGTATATTTCTCATGTCTTCCTTACCTAACTTCACGCGGGCTTGCTGCACGTCTGCGTGTTATGTGTGTGGAAACTGGAAGCCAATACAAACACACTTTAAACTCCATTGCGAAAGGCTGAGTTGTATCTCTAGCAGACCCATTTTTTGAGCAACTAGAGTAAGCACTGGCGTGTGATGGTAGATGAGGCACAAGGCTCTTGGAGCTTAGAGGAGTGAAAGCTTTGTCTGTTCATTTTTGGTACCGCCACTGCAAGCCTGCCTCCTCCACCACTGGTTATTCTAAAAAAAAAATGATTGAGCATATATTTCCAGTTTCGTAGGAATAAAATGTTATATTTTGGTCTGAAGCAATGGGAAACTTCAGTCCAAAAAAGTAATGGTTTAAAAATCAGAAACCATTAGGAGTGGGTGGAGGTAGAAGAGGTTACTATGGATAATGTTTTGTAATCATGCCTATGGAAACTGTCAACGGCTGCAGCTTTTCATTCTGGTATGTCAACACCAGAGGAGCCCTCGAGGTGTAATCAAGTTTATTATTGCTTAATTGGACCAAATGGTGTGGTTTTTGGTTTTGCATAAGATGGGTCAGTTTTCAAAAGGATATGTAGTGCTTGACGATTTCACATTTATTTAAATTCTGTTTGGTTTTTTGTATGTGAGGAAGATTGGCCCTGAGCTAACATCTGTGCCAGTCGTCCTCTGTTTTGTATGTAGGATGCAGCCACAGCATGGCTGGATGAGCAGTGTGTAGGTCTGCGCCTGAGACCTGAACCTGTGAGCCCTGGGCTGCCAAAGTGGAATGTGTGAACTTAACCACTACGCCACCGGGCCAGCCCCTAAATTCTGTTTTTAAGAGGACAGATACTTTGGTGAGGAGCTGCTATAATGCGTACCAGAGATCACGCAGAGAAAGGAGGAGGTTTGTGTCTGAGGAATCGCTGAACAGCTATCTGTAACTAAATATTTGAAGTTGAAAGTTAAAAATAGAAAATAATAATGGCTAACAAGGAGCTGACAGTGAATGAGCAACTACTGTATGCTAGGCATGACCTTATTTACTCAACAAAACCGCCCCTAAGAAGTCAGTCCTACTATTTATTACTCTCGTTTGTAGACGTGAAATGAGGCACTGACAGGTCAAGCAGCTTGCCCAGGGTAAACAGTAGTCAGGATTTGGACTCTCATAAGGCTTCCCAAATGAGGTCAGGTTTGGGAAAATCCCTGGACTGGGAACTAGTCTTCTTACCAGGATCTGCCACCGGTTTATAAGGCCTCAGACAAGTGACCTCGGACATGGCCTTTCACCTTACTGGCTTTTAATTTCCTTACCTTTAAAATTGGGTAGGGGGCCGGCTCCGTGGCCAAGTGGTTAAGTTCGCGCGCTCTGCTGGGGCGGCCCAGGGTTCGGATTCTGGGCGCAGACATGGCACCGCTCATCAGGCCACGTTGAGGTGGCGTCCCACATCCCACAACTAGAAGAACCTGCAACTAAGATATACAACTATGTACAGGGGGTGGTTTGGGGAGATAAAGCAGAAAAAAAAAAAAAGATTGACAACAGTTGTTAGCCCAGGTGTCAATCTTAAGAAAAAAAAAAATAAAATAAATAAAATTGGGTAGAAGGGAGGGGACTTTTCTGACAGGAGTTATGTTTCGCAGTGCTGTAAATTTCTCCGAGTCTTTCTGCTTTCGTGGTTCAAATCTGTAAAAGGTTGCTTTTCATAGGCTGTCTACAGGGAAGATCAGGGTGGTGGGAGTAAACCGGGTGACGGGGAGGGAGTGGATGAGAAGGACAGTCATCCTGGCATTAAGTCACAGGAAGGAAACTGCTAGGTTAGGTGGCTTGTCCAGATCTTACAAAGTTCTTACAGACTTGATTCCTGATTCCTGAATCCCGTTTGAGATAGTGACTACTGCTGGCATATAGGGTGGTTCTAGACCAGTGCTCTAGACCAGTGGTTCTCCACTGATTGAGATTGTCCTCCAGGGGACATTTGTCAATGTCTGGAGACATTATTGGTTGTCACAGTCTGGGAGACATGAGCTGCTACTGGCATCTGTGGACAGAGGCCAGGGATGCTACCAAACCTCCTGCAATGCACAGGATAGCCCCACACAGCAAAGAATTATCTGGCTCCACATGTGAAATAGTGCCAAGATTGGGAAACCCCATTCTAGAAGAGTCTTTGCTCTCCATATCCACTACAGTCCTGTACAACTTGAACAAATAGTGTTGCTTACTTTAGTTTTTTTTTTAATAAAAATGCACATTTATTTCAGCTTTCTTTTTCTGCATTATTGTAAGGAATCATGAACTAATTTTTTTGTGTGTGAGGAAGATTGGCCCTGAGCTAACATCTGTTGCCAATCTTCCTCTTTTTGCTGAAGGAAGATCATCCCTGAGCTAACATCTGTGCCAGTCTTCCTCTATTTTGTATGTGGGACACTGCCACAGCGTGACTTGGTGAGCGGTGTGTAGGTCCACACCCGGGATCTGAACCTGAGAACTCTGAGCCACTGAAGCGGAGCATGCAAACTTAATGACTATGCCACCAGGCCAGCCCCTCCTTTAGTTGTTAACACTCATCTCTTTTCTGAAGATTCAGGGTCCAAGAAGGAATTTGGGGGAGAAGGCCAGTGACAGAGTTGAACCATTCTTAGGATGTAGGTGTTTACCAACAGTCTGCTAGAAAAGTCCTCAGTTAAGAGTTTCTTTTTCCCTTTGCTGGAGATTCAGTATTGCTTAACCTCAGTCACTTCACTCCTTCCTTCTCAGGTTCTGAGAATTTTTCCTTAGGTCCTACTGATGTCACTAAAGTACTCCCAGAATTTTGTTAGACTCTTTTTTTTTTTTCTTTGAGAGGTTTCTTGGTATTTATAAATTTCTTGGTAGAGCTAGGCTTTGAGAAAGTTTCTTAGTAGAATATTTTCAGACCTAACGATGCCTTCAGTTTGAAGCTTTAGGTTAAGTAGAATGAAGGTGTCCTAAGCTTCATTAAGTCTGTATTTTGAATTCATTTAAAATGAAGAATCCTTGTACAATGCTTTAAACTGCATGGAGAGAGATCTCTATTAAGTAAATGCGTGCTGGTATACAGATACATTGTCAACAGCTTTGGAAAAACAACAAACATTAGAGGATGAGGATGGCTAGAAATGAACTCCATGTACCCGGCTGACATTTTCCTTTGAAGAAACATTGTGGTCAATATTTGATGTCCTGTAGATTTGGGGGAAAAAGATAAATGCATTTAGGTGTGCAATTCCTGGCTGAGGGAAGCTTAGTTTACCCAGTTTCCAGAAGAAATGAATTACAATCAAAGAAAATGTTTTGTGTTACGCCAGGTCAGATCATTTAAGGTCACAAAAGCTCTACAGATGCCTGGTTAGATCAGGGCATTTGTTGCTGTCTCCAGCAAGCTTCGTGGGATATGTTTTGGACATCGTAATTCGTGGAATTTCTGGTGACACTCTTTGAATGTCAGTTAAATACGGATCCTAGATGCTATTCTCTCTCCACACTCACACATATGGATCCATGATCAGTGAATTCATTCAAATTCCAGGGAACTTATCTCCGTTTTCCTCCCTGCTAGCTTTAGGAGCAACTGGTTCTACAGTTTACTACCTCTTGTTAAAGAAATGCTTACTTTTCGTCCCTCTCAAGCTATCAGGCTTCTGAAAGTAGCTAACTTAACTGCATCCTGACTTTCTTGACCCTTCACGTTTTTGACGTTTGAGTCCTATTCCATCTCAGTCTTCATCCTTCTGCTTTGAAGAAGCATAAGTCTTGTATTGAAAGCCAACACTTAATGCACGATTATTTTAGTTGCTCCCCTCATGATATTGGATATAGATAGATATATCTCATCCATGATATCTTTGATGTGATGGACAAATTGTACCAATGTAAGATGCCCTATGGTTTTGCCCATGTCTTGAATAATGCTTTCAAGTTTCTTCCAAAACTCTTCTTGAAGATTCTGTGTGTCTTGTTGGCCTTCTTGGTAGTAATAACTCTAG
The DNA here is from genome assembly GCF_041296265.1 of Equus caballus. Taxonomy (NCBI): domain Eukaryota; kingdom Metazoa; phylum Chordata; class Mammalia; order Perissodactyla; family Equidae; genus Equus; species Equus caballus. The sequence goes on from NC_091686.1 coordinate 92,876,214, forward strand.
CCATTTGTTCGTTGAGTGGATACAGTTGTTTTATCAGGCATTAGAGGTACACAATGGATAAGAAATGTTATGAGTTCTTAAGGAGTTCAGAGACGAGGTAAGACATGTAAGCAAAAAATATGCTTTTATTTATTTATTCATCCATTGAGTCACTGAAAATCCTAAATTTTCTGCCTACATTTGTTTTCTAGAAATAAGAAAAGGTCTGTTCTAAAGGAACTTATGGTCTAGTCCAGACAGACTGACACATTAGAAATAAGTGCTATGGAATATTCTAGATGCTATTAGGAATCAGTAGCATCAGTTTAACCAGATGAAGCTTAGCAGGGGAAGGGGGGATGTTTAGGGAGCTCCTCATAAAGATAAGACCTTTAATGTACTTAACGTTTACATAGCACCAGTTAAGTGCCCCGTCCTGTTCTAAGCACTTTACAACGATTAACTCATTTAACCCCCATAAAAACACTATGAGGTGCATATAATATTATCCCCATTTTACAGAGGAGAAGACTGAGGTACCGAGAGGTTAAGTAACTTGCCTAGGGCTACATAGCTAGTAAGGGCAGAGCCAGAGTTTGAACCCAGGCAGTTTGGCTCCACAGTTAGAGGTGATTCTTGAATGAGTCTCGAAAGAGACTTGCATATGTGAGAAACAGGTAGATGCCAGTTAGGGAGCAATCCCTGAGTTCAGAGAGATGAGGCTGAAGAGGCAGGAAGAAACCAGATCTTGAGGACCTTATCTCGTGGGCAAAGCATGTACTTTATAGAGGTAAAGAAAAATGGAAACAAAAAGGGCAAAAATCACCCAGGTTCCTCCTCCTTAAAGAACCGCATTAGCTTTTTTATACCCTTCCCTTAAGCTCTTTGTAATGTGCTTGTATTTGCATAGCTATCCTTGAGCCATACTGCAATTCTGTAAACAACTGGCCCTCACTTTAGCTTACTTAATCCTCGCACCATCCCTGAGATATTTGTAGTCCCCATTTGACAGAGGGGGACGCTGAGGCTCTGGGGGGAAATGTGCTGAATTCACACGGAACCCCAAATTTAACCCTGATGTTCTAAATTGAAGTTCTGGTCTCTTTCTATGTCACACCTGCCTCCCTAGCAAAGGTGGATACAAGAGGAGGTACGGAAATGTGTCCACACATTGCAGAGAGCTCACATGTTTCACGTCACCTTGGTTTTCCAGATCAGCGATGACAATGGGATTAGCTGGCTGACTCTAAGGAATGCACATAGGAGGCACTCCACTTCATTCGATGGCGCCGTGTTTGTGGGATTTCTGCTACTTAGATTTGCTTCGTAGCATGTGCTCACCCAGAGTGTGGCTTCCATGCCAGGATCTTAGGCTCCTACCTGCCTTGCTAACAACAGCTTTGATAGGACAGTGATTCTGAGAGCAGAGAGTGCTCCAACAATTTCTACATTCAGGATTTGCATGTTTGCCCGGCACAAACAAGCCTAGTTGACAGGAGAGAGAAAGAAATCCAAGTCTAAGCTTGTTGCAATCTCAATGGCAAAAGAAAGGGCTTTTTATGCTGTTTTGTACATAGTCTTAATACTCAACAGGGGTTGGGCCCCCGTGCAGGAGCGTGAGATCTTTTGCTACTGGGTTGGTACTTTAGAGCCTGCGCACTTGAGGGAATCAATTACTCTCCAGGCCTGCTCTTCCCTCAGTGGTAATGTTCTGCTTATTATATGGACAGGCATTTACTGGCACAACTACTGGGTACTGGTCACTGCTAAGTTGTGGAGAGTTTTATGAGCGGGACACTCTTCCCGCCCTCAAGCTGCTCACACCTCAGTGGGGACCACTGACCTGTGCTCAACTTACTGTCATAGAACAGTATAGTGTGTGGTCTGAACAGGGCACCCAGAGGAGGGGGCAGTCAGAGAAGATATGGGTTCTTTTGGCCGGACGTTTTGTCTATTTGTTTTTTTGGAGGTATAATTCACATATCATAAATTTCACCCCTTTAAAGTATAAAATTCAGAGGCTTGCCCCGTGGCCGAGTGGTTAAGTTCGCGCGCTGCGCTGCAGGCGGCCCAGTGTTTCGTTGGTTCAAATCCTGGGCGCGTTCATGGCACTGCTCATCAAACCACGCTGAGGCAGCGTCCCACATGCCACAACTAAAAGGACCCACAACAAAGAATATACAACTATGTACTGGGGGGCTTTGGGGAGAAAAAGGAAAAAAAATAAAATCTTTAAAGTATAAAATTCAGTGGTTTTAGTGCATTCACAAGGTTGTGCAACCATGACCACTATCTAATTCCAGAAAATTTTCATTACCCGAAAAAGAACCCCTGTGCCTGTTGAGCACTCACTCTTCATTTCCCTTCCCCTCACCCCCTGGCAACCACTAGCCTACTTTCTGTCTCTGTGGGTTTGCCAGTTTCATACGGACAGAATGATATATTTGTGGCCTTTTGTGTCTAGCTTGTTTCACTCAGCATGATGTTTTCGAGGTTCATCCATGCTGTGGCACGTATCAGAACCTCATTCCTTTTTATGGCTGAATAATATTTCATTGTATGGATATACTACATTTTGTTTATCCATTCATCAGTTGATGGACATTTGGTTTCAGCTGGATTTTGAATAAATAGATTTGCAAGGCATAGAAGGGAGGGTGTGTTTTAGGGCCGATAAAACTCATTACTTTAATTAATACATATATGGAACACAGTACCTACTGAGTGCCAGGCACATTTCAAGCTCTTTACAAATATTAACTTTCTGCATCTTCATTGCAACCTTATGAGGTGACATATAAGGCACAGAGAGGTAAAGCAATTTTCCCAGGTTGCCAGCCAGTGAGTGGAGAGCTGGGGTCCAAATCCAGTCATTCTGGCTCCAGATTCATCTCTCAGCCACCCAGCTATGCTGCAAAGGTAGGGCCCTGGGGCAAGGCATGCCAGTCTGGAACTGTCTAGGTGGATGAAAGGGCCAGGGCAGTGCAGGAGAGAGTGATAGAGGCCAGAGACCGGGTGTGCTCCGCTCTCAGCAGTTGTCCTCATAAAAGACGCCTCTGACCGCGCCATCCTCCTATTTAAAAACTGCCCCCAGTTCTCCATCTTTCCATGTTTCCCAATACCAGTCATTTTACTACCTTTACAGTTTTCCCCATACCTACATTTCACCTATATCATTGTTTATAATTAATATATTTTAAAAATTAACTCACTTTTGTTTTGCTTAAGCATGTTTATTTAAATTTATCTTAAATGGAAAACCAGTATTTTTCTAATGCACATTTAAATAAACCAGACCTTTAGAATGAACCACCCTCACTAACTACTGCTTCAGAGCAGCTTGCACACCAGCAGTCTGTCTTACCTACTGAGAAATTGGGGCTTCCAGGGTAAGGTTTGAACACTGAGCTGGGCCCTTCACAAGCCAGCTCCAGTGTACGCCCCAGGCCCGTGTCTCGCTCCTACACATCGGTACCCCATGTGGCTGTCACATCACACATGCTTCCCACCTCCCTGGACTCATCATGCTTTTTCATTGCAACATATCTTTCCTTTAACTGTCTTCCTGCCTCTTCCTCTATCCTTTCTTAGGACTAACTCCAATAACTCCAATAATTCTTCCTCTCTTTGTCTTCTCAGATCCTCTGGGTTCCTCCAGAATTTGGCTCAGGGATGTTTTGTCTTATATTCCTATTACTTGTTTAGTGTGTCCCTGTTAGATTGTGAGGTGCGTCAAGGCTGGGGACATTATTTGTTGAATGAATAAATGATTGGTTAGGGCCAAAGCGTAGAGACCTTGAATGTGACAGCATTCCCAAATCATAGAATGCTTTGAAGCAAACAATATGATCCGTGCTATTGTTACCAAAGCTAAGTGTTGGTTGTGTGGAGGTCAAGTGGAGAGGTGACATCCTGGAGACAGGAAGACAGAAATAAAATAAGCACTGATTAAAAAGCCTGGTGCCCAAGACAGGATCTGCCAAGTCTGAAAATATTCATACCTTATGAGCCAGCAATTCCACTCTCAGGAATGTACCCAACCGAAATCTGCATGTGGTCACCAAAAGGTAAGTTTAGCAATGCCCTTAGCAGCATCTTTAAAAATATTCCCAAACTGGAAGCAACCCAGATATCCATCAATAGAAGAATGAATGTAAACTGTAGTATATTCATTCAATGGGATACTATATGTAATGAAAATAAACAACTATTACTACAGGTAAAAACGTGCTAAAGCTCACAGACGTAATGTTTAGCGAAAGAAGCCAGACCCAATAGGATATATATTGCAAGATTCCCATTTACATAAAATTCAAAACAGACAAATGAATCTATGGTGTTAAAAGTCAGGATGGCACTCAACCTTGGGCAGATGGTTGCTAGAAGGAGACATAAGGGGAACTTCTGGGGTCCTGCTGAGACACGTGTTCAGTTTGTGAACATTCATTGAGAGATATTCTCTTAATCTGTGTGTTTTCTGTGCACGTTATACTTCAATGAAAAGTTTATGTTTTAGGGCTGGCCCTGTGGCTGAGTGGTTAAGTTTGCGCCCTCTGCTTCAGCGGCCCAGGGTGTTGCTGGTTTGGATCCTGGGCGCGGCCACGGTACCACTCATCAAGCCACGCTGAGGTGGCGTCCCACATAGCAGAGCCAGAAGGACTTACAATTAGAATACGCAACTATGTACTGGGGGGCTTTGGAGAGAAGAAGAAGAAAAAGAAAGATTGGCAACAGATGTTAGGTCAGGGCCAATCTTTTTAAAAAAAATGTTTATATTTTAAAAAGTGAGAAGAAAATAAAGGCAATTAACGAAAAATGTTTGTGGTTAAAAAGCCTTGTTCCAGAAAGAAATAAACAGCAGACTTAATGAAAATAAGCAGAGAAACTAATGATGAATCTCAGATCCCGAGCTGCTTCTCTCAGTTTTCATTTGGCTCTGTTGTCTTGGGATTTCTTATCTGCCGTGTTTTAGCTATAAAAGTAATAACTACTACAATTGCATTTTGTTTTACAGCATTCATACCATATACAGTCATTCTGACTATACAGTCATTCTGTGTCATCTTTATAACACATCTGTGAGGATTTGTTATTGTTCCTGTTCACCAGATGAGGAAACTGAGGCCCAGAGAGATTTCTTTCTTTTTTTTTTTTTTAAAGTTTAACTTTATTTATTTATTTTTTTGAGGAAGATTAACCCTGAGCTAACTGCTGCCAATCCTCCTCTTTTTGCTGAGGAAGACTGGCCCTGAGCTAACATCCATGCCCATCTTCCTCTACTTTATATGTGGGACGCCTACCATTAGCATGGCTTGACAAGCGGTGCCATGTCTGCACCCGGGATCCGAACCGGTGATCCCCGGGCCCCTGAGAAGTGGAACATGCGAACTTAACCACTGCGCCACTGGGCAGGCCCTGCCCAGAGAGATTTCTTAATTTGCCCTAACTCACAGCACTAGTAAGTGTCTGAACTGAAACCATTTCCTCTAAGTCCTGTCCACGACTCAGGGCCACCTGGGGTTGGCATTTGTACTTGAACTTTGAGTGTCCAGGAGCAGAGAGGAGCAGAAGGAGGCTGGCTCTAAGTGTGGGAAGAGTGGTGAAGCATCTCCATAGTAAATCCACAATGGAAGCTTTGCAACTAAATATGTCAAGCCAATAAACAAGCGAGCAAAGCTTTTTTTGGCCTGTGAGTTAAATCCATTGTCCTTTTGCTGCTTTTCTGCTTAAATAATTAGGGGTCTTAAGCATAAATTAAACGACCTCAAGTTAACAAAAAGAGAATGCCATTGACTTGATTGAATTGTAATTGGAAATCTTTTTGGCTGCTTTCAGTGAGCTTTCGGCAAACGCGAACTTTCCCTGAGTGGCATGGAGTCATCTAGCATGTTTTCAGTTGGACGCGACCACAGGGGCTTTCTGGTTCGACATTCCATCCGATGCAGAAATGCTTCTGTAGCATTAGTGATAATGATGATCTGATAAATCTGTGTACCGAGAGCTTCCCATGGGCTAGGCGCTCATTCCAGCTCTCTGATGTCGCTGTTATTAGTATCCCTATTTTACAGATGAGCAAGTAGACTTAGAGAGGTTGAGCAAGCTGCCCTAGAACACACAGGTAATTTTAGCAAAACAAATGCAGACACAGGTCCTTCTGACTCCAGACTTGGAGAGTTTCCTTGCTGTCCTGCTTCGCGGCTTCCTTCTTGGCCTTGAATGCCTACGGTGATGGGTGCATCATCATTTCCACGAGACACTCCAGAGTGGGAATGGAAAACCCTCCTGGGAAGCTGGCTCTTACATTTAGCTGGAATCTTCTTTCTCTTAACTTTTATCCATGGGGCCTAGTTTTGCTCTCAAGAATAATGCTAATTAAGATTGCTCCTGGGGCTGGCCCCATGGCCGAGTTGTTAAGTTCACATGCTCTGCTTTGGCGGCCTGGGGTTCGCCAGTTCAGATCCTGGGTGTGGACCTACACACTGCTCATTAAGCCATGCTATGGTGGCATCCCACATAGAAGAACTAGAATGACTTACAGCTAGGATATACCACTATGTACTGGGGCTTTGGGGAGGAAAGAAAAAAAGGAAGATTGGCAATAGATGTTAGCTCAGGGCCAATCTTCCTCACCAGAAAAAAAAAAAGATTGCTCCTTTGGGTTAAAAGCCACCTCTCCAGAAACTTAATGTGAGGGGTTACGTTAGTCTGTAGTTTCCAGAAGGATGCAAAGGCTTCAATTATGTCTTGGTATACACCAAACCTCCCTATATCTTAGTAGGTCAAACAGCCACCGATGAATACCTATCATCTCTCATGATTTGGGCAGGCTTCAGCTGGGAGATTCTTCCACTGTACATGTATCAACAGGGCTCTGTTGGTGGCATTCAACTTGTGCCTAGTCTGGCCTGAGGATCCAAGATGGCTTCACTCGCATGCCTCTCACTTTGGCAGGACAGTCCCAAGCCTCTCCATAAAGTCTCTCCTGCAGGATGGTTGGACTTCTTACATGTCAGCTAAGCACTCCAGGGGCGAGTGTCCCAAGAGATAGGATGTTGAAGCTGCTGCTGCTGATTTCTTCAGACCTGGTCTTGGAAGCTGGAACAGTGGCACTTTGAGTTCAGAGCAAGCACAGACCCCACCCAGGTTCACATGGAGGAGCGTGGACTCCACCTCTCAATGGAAGAAGTGTGTCAAAGACTTTGCAGCTGCCACATTAAGGATCAGCCTAATCTAATCCCCATTTTCCTGGTGGGAGATAGTAATGCTGATATATATTTGACTTTGGAAGTGTTCCTGCTGAATTTATTAATGTCTTTCTTTTGGACATTTGAACTTTAGGGACTTCTTTTTCTAAAAATTATTTTAGCCATCTAGCACAATCTCTACCCGTACTCATTATTTGCTAACGTTGAGGATGTTGAGTGCATTAGTATTATAGTCCCATATGGACAAATCCTCTTTCAGAGAGATAGACAAAGGACTTTCTGATTGGCAGCTTAAACATGTATGAGTAGAGGATAGAAGGACGCTGGAGACTGGGTAGGAAAAATGTGGAAACCCTAAATCAAAGGATTTTTATAAATAGCTTAATGTATACTTTTATCCTGTTATATCGCGTTTCAGTTTTTCGTTCCTGCAGAGCATTTGTGATGTTTTGGTTCTTTAAAACAGCATTTTTAAGTTCTGTAATTTTAGTCAATGATATGCTTACTTTATTTTCCTTTGGAAATCGAGGCCAAACTCAATCGTTGTTCCTCTACCTATATTAGCAGAAGGGGTTAAATGAAATTATTTCTAATCTTTTGATCCTTGTCACACTACTCTGCTATGCGGTAATACAGCAAAGAATTTTCAGAAAGAGCTGCTGGGGACCCAGTGTAGCTCCCTGCCTTACAAATATGCCATTTTGTGGAGTTACGCGGCTGGCAAGCTCAGTTGACCAAAAGGTGCTGTTTTAGAAAACAGAAAATACTTTATGCGGAAGTGAAAATCAAGATGCTTTGGATAAGAGATGTGAATTCGTTGTCGCCAGGTGCCTTTTTTTAATTGCTGGAGATCCTGGGGAAAATCTCGTATGTGGCTTCAAAAGCTGACATAATAGGTTTTTCCATGGATGAATGTTGTTGTTTGTTTATTTACTTAATTTATCTTTCAGTCATTAATGCAAAAATAGAAATGAACTTGAGCACATTTGTTTTATGTGCCTTTAGTTTGTTTTATTGAAGTATTTTAGATTTACTGAAAAGTATACCAAACACGCCTGTATTCATGATCGAACAAAAGGAACAAAACATAGATGGAGAAAATGGAAGCTTCTTGTGAACTCTGCCCCGATCCTTTTCCTCTGTTCCCGAGAGTGGCCATATTACATATGGTATATACCCATAAACAACGTGTAGGCTTTTACATTCTTAATGGTTCTGGGGAAGAAAATCAAAAGAAGAATAATCTTTTGTGACACTTGAAAATGATATGAAATTCAAGTTTCAGTGTCCATAATAAAGTTTTATTGACACAGTGTAAAGACATCGTCTATGGTTGCTTTTACGCAGCGTGACAGATTTGAGTAGTAGGGGCTGAACTGGACAGCCTGCAATGCCTAAAATATGTACTGTTTGACCCTTTACAAAAGATGTTTGCTGAGCCCTCGTCTAGCACCTGCACACACACGTGCGCAGAGTAAATACTCTGGCCAGGGACAGCTTGGCATGTGGTAGATGTGCCTTGGCCAGGGGGAGGCTGAAATGGACAAAAGGATTTTTTTTTATATAACCCAGAAATTCTCCTTTCCTTTTCTCTCAGGAGATGAGCAATAATTGACGCTTCCCCTCCCAACCCCAAGCCCCTGCATGATTATATCTTACTCCTCTGCTCTAAGCTTCTTTTCCGCTCACTGTCACTTTTCCCACCCTCATGCTTACAAAACCAGCAAATTCCATTTGTCCTGTGACAGAAAGAAGAGCTCCAAGATTGTGACCTTTCCCCTTCTGGAAGTTCTCATCTTAGCAGTGTGCTGTGCCTGTGTCTCTGAGATGGCACCTTGCGTTCCCTTGCCTTCTGTCTCTTAATTCTGGGCTATTGCACACCAAGAGATCACGTCCACACTGGTCACAGATGGACAGGCAAAGGTCAGCAAAGAGTAATTGAGCAAATGATCTTTTAGACATAAACTATATAAAGGGTTGATGAGGATGTATCAATTTCTTTTGCCAAACAAAAAAAAATTGATCCTTCTCCCTTATTTGTTTAACGGTGCATCTTCTCCTTTCCCAAGCAGAATTATGCAGATAATTGTCCCAACGGATTCTTTCCTTTTCCCATAATAGCTGAAGCACGCACAGTGCTGAGTACCCAAGGGGTGCTCCACAGCACAGTGACGAGCTTCGTGGGCTTTGACGCCACGCCGTCCATCTGTTAGCTGCAAGACCTTGGCGTTCTCTTAGCAAAGAAGGAAATGGCATCTGAGGTGTCTGCCAAAAAAGATAGACTACTAAGAGCAATACTCAGTCTTCAACCTCAAGATGGTTTTAAGTGAGTAAGTGAAATAAAACAATAATCAATAGAAAATGATAAATATTACAGGGTAAAAAAATCAAGGCAGAGTGTGACAAAGGCTACAAGAGAGGTACAGAAAAAGTATTGGAATGGAAAGGAGAGAGAGAGGATTTCCTTCTGAGGACAATCTGAAGGGCTTCTTGAAGGAGGTGGCAGGGTAGAACAACAAGGATTTGGACCGATGGAATTTAGAACAAGAATAGTCTAGGCCATGGGGACAGCGTGAGCCAAGGCACCGAGACAGAGAGACCAGGTTGTAAATAGAGAACACAGATGGTTCAGTTTGACCATATTTGAAGGGAAATAGAGGGAAAGATGAGACTAGAGGTCAGAATTAAGGTTTGGTTAGGCAAGGCCTTGAATGCCAAGCAGAGGCGTTTGGTAGCTATGACAGTGTATATACTCCTACCAGTAACATGTGTACCCATGTAATGAGAGCTTTTGAGTCGGAGCTCTGTCCTCAGTTCTGGAAGACTGCTGTACCACAAGCCTTGACTTTTCCTATCTTGGTCCAGTGTCACTCCGTGCAATTTCCTATCTCAGTACAAAAGATGTGAAAGACACTGGAACATGCTGTTTTAGAAAACATCTCTGAAAGAACCAATCCGAGAAGCATTGCGCAATGGCCCCCATCTCTCCGTTATCACTTTCAAATCAAGAGAGAAATATCCCTGACTATAGTGGAATGTGCTGTCTCGTGTGTGCCCTACTCTTCCACAGTTCTGGCTGAGAAGAGAGGCCAGAGTGGAAATTTTCAGTGGGTGGAGGAGGGGAGGAGAGAAAAAATAGTTTTCTAGACTATTCCCTTGGATCAGTAGGGCTATAAATCAGGGTTTCAGGTACATCTGAAGTGAACTTCTTTTGAGTATATACCTAGGAGTGGACTTGCTGGCTCATACAGTAATTCTGTGTTTAATTTTTTGAGGAACCACCATTCTACAGTGACTGTACAACTTTAGGTTTCCACCAACAGTGCACAAGGGTTCTAATTTCTCTGTATCCTAACCAACTTTGTTATTTTCTGTTAATTTTTTTAATAATAGCCATCCTAATGGGTGTGAAGGGATATCTCACAGTGGTCTTGGTTGAGGTAATTCTTTTTTTGTTTTTGAGGAAGATTAGCCCTGAGCTAACTACTGTCAATCCTCCTCTTTTTTTGCTGAGGAAGACTGGCCTTGAGCTAACATCCATGCCCATCTTCCTCTACTTTATATGGGGGATGCCGGCCACAGCATGGCTTTTGCCAAGCGGTGCCATGTCCGCACCTGGGATCTGAACCGGCGAACCCCGGGCTGCCGAGAAGCGGAATGTGCGAACTTAACTGCTGTGCCACCCGGCTGGCCCCAAGGTGATTCTTTTGTATACCAAGTTTAGTAAGAGGATGCTAATTCACAAAGGTTGTAAAAATTGCTTCATAATTGCCAAAGAACAGTCAGAAAGACTCCTTGAAGTGACACAGTCCAGCTGTGCATTATCAACTAGTTACTTAAAAGTAAGTGTGACACAGGGTGGTGTAAATAAGAGGAAAATAATTTAATGCTTATGAAATGATGCTTCCCCTGTATTCCACATTCATGCTGGTTTGTGCAGAGTTCCTATCTATAACTGAGATCTACTCAATCCAGGGAAAAGTCAAGAAAAAGAAAAAATGATTAAATATTTGGGGAAAAATTGGACTTTTTAAGCAAAGGTCAAAGATTCTGCGATTGAAATCTGAATGGGAAATGGGGGCGTCTGGAAATGAGGAGACGTATTGCGGAGTGCAGCACGACTTTGTTTATGAACAGGCACTTTTCCTGAGTTGTCAAACATATTTTTGGAAGGGACTCACCCTGAGATTACCGTGGTGAATCTCTCCCAGGCCTCCAAAATGTATATAAACTTTGAGAGATTCAGTTTCCACACACATTTACCTCACACCAAATTCTTGCCAGTTCCTGAACATTATATGCTCTTCTGTTGTGTCTTCACATGTGATGTGTCCTCTGCCCTCTCTCCTACCTGGAGAACTCTCTCCACTGTCTACCCTCTGGGGAGCCCTCTGGTGTCCCAGGTAGAACCCATTACCTGCCAAGATTATTGTGAAATTGCCCCCACACATCTGCCACTCGTTGATGGTCTTACCCCTCGATGCTGTTGCTTTTTTAAAAATTGAGGTAAAATTCACATGACATAAAATTAACTGTTTTAAACTATCATTCGGTGATGTTTTGTACATTGTGCTATGCAGCCATCACTTCTAGCCAGCTCCAAAACATTTTCCTCACCCCCAAAGGAGACCCTACATCCATTTAAGAGATCACTTCCCACCCCGCCTTCCCCAGTCTCTGGCAGCTACTATTCTGTTTCTATGAACTTACCTATTCCGGATACTTCATATAAATGGAATCATACACTATGTGGACTTTTGCGTCTGACTTTTTTCGCTTAGCATCATGTATGTGAGGCCCATTCATGTTATAAAATGTATCATACTTCATTCCTTTTAAAGACTGGCTAATATTCCCTTGTTGGCTATACCGTGTTTTGTTTATCCACTCATCAGTTGATGGATATTTGGGTTGTTTCCACCCTTTGGGCTGGTGCTTTTTAAGATAACCACAGCTAAGCGAAGTGCTGATCACCAAGTGAGGCAGGGCGTCTTCAAGCTTGGGCACCAGGGACCCTGCCCAGGGAAGCAGGACCTCTACCAGCACTGCTCAGTGACCTAGATAAGAGGTTGCAAACGGGCAGTTCACGGACAAAATGAGACCCCCGAGATATGTTGTGTTTGCTCTTCCATGCACTGCTGTCCTGCCCGGTCTTTAAAATGGGACTCGGTTGCCCACATTTAAAATTTAAGAGATCTTGGGGGCCGCCCAGTGGTGCAGTGGTTAAACGCGCACGTTCTGCTTCAGCAGCCCGGGGTTCGCCGGTTTGGATCCCGGGGGTGGACATGGCACTGCTTGTCAAGCCATGCTGTGGTAGGCATCCCACATATAAAGCAGAGGAAAATGGGCACGGATGTTAGCTCAGGGCCAGACTTCCTCAGCAAAAAGAGGAGGATTGGCAGCAGATGTTAGCTCAGGGCTAATCTTCCTCAAAAAAATAAAAAAAATAAAAATAAAATGAGCTCTCTCTCCCTCTCTCTCTCTCTCTCACACACACACACGCACACATCTGGATTTCTGTCTTGTTACTGGTTGTTCTGTCTTGTAGCTGGGGAAGGCCCTCTCCGCTTCACCATATCTCCCACTCCTTAGTGAGACCAAAGGTCAGGCCATTTGAGTTGCTGTTTCTTCTAACAAAGGAGTTAGAGGAAAGTGAAAGATGGGCTCCTGTCTCTATCAAAAGTAGAAAAAAAGAAATGAAAGTGGCTGCTTTCGGCCTGGCCTTCCTTGTGCCTGCAGGCACTTAGGATCAATGTCCTCCTTCTTACCAAGTGTTCGCCACCTTCCTAAATACCAGGACTTTGAAAAAATCATTTTATTGAGTTGTGATTCATATTCCACACAATTCAGCAACTTAAAGTGTATAATTTAGTGGATTTTAGTATATTTACAGATACGTGCAGCCATCACCACAGTCAATTTTATAACATTTAAACAGTCATCTTACCTCAGTCAGTTTAGAACACTTTCATCACCTCAAAAAAGAAACATTTTGGTTATTACCTCCTTATCCGCCGTCTCCTCAGACCTAAGCAGCCACTAATCAAATATCAGAATTTTTGATGCCATGCCAGTAGGCCTTGAAAGAACACAACACTGAACGTGTCAGCCCAGATTTCAAGGCAGCCGCTGTTGAAGTGTGACGGATCTGCCATTGCCAAGGAGAGAGGTCTCTAACGCTCCATTACTGCTTCTCCGTGGCACCCGTGAGCCCTGCTTAACTGCCTGGCCTGCTCTCTCTCATAAACTCATTTTGCAATCTCCTCCTTTGGGTCAGTGAAGACAGGGTCTTTCTTTGGGGTCTTTCTTCCAGCTAAGAAATTTATGGTTGTAAGCAGCTCGTCACCACACCCCAGGAGCAACCCAGGCAGCTGTCTCTGATGGGGACCCGAGAGAATGGAGATAGCTGGAGCCAAAATAAATTTGTCTCTTTGATCAAAGTCTAGCTACTCCCACACCTGGGAAGCTCCCAGGCTCTCATCCCAGCCAGTGAATTACTTTTTGAATTTCAGAAACAAAACCATTTATGCTCTCTCTGCTTCGTTGTTTTTAAAAGCGTGACAGTTTCCTTTCCTACCCTAACTTTTCTGGACAGGGTTTGTCATCCTTTGAGGAAAGGTTCAGTTTGAGTTAGACTTATGTAAGGACCTTCCAGGTATTGTCATTGTTCTCATTGAGTATTCGGTTGTGACACTTTGAATCCTGAAAGGGAGACTGTCCCAGAAATAATTACCCTGGTGGAGAAGCATTGAATTTTAAATGAGGACTCCTCAGAGAAGCTGGAATTTCCTCCACAAAGCCTGGGGGTCTCACCTTGCAGGCAGTCTTCAGTTTCCTGTTGGCCTCAGGTTGCCGTATTTAGCGAATGAAAATTATTGGTGGTTTATCTGAAATTTGAATTTAACTGGGCATTCTGTATTTTATCTGGCAGACCTCTTTGGCTACACCCCAGTACATCTTAGGACTTTGTGTTTGCTATGTGCCACTGGTCCTTTGAGTTGCAAGGTTCTGGAGAGCTTTGCACACCTCTCAAAGAAGTGGGAACTCACTGGGGGCAGGCAGTGGGCTGGGGTCCCCTTCCCAGTTGACACAGCCGGGCCCCATGAACTGGTGAGGGAAAAGAGGGGTTCTTGCACGTTGTGGACGAATAGAGAAAACGTAGACATCAATGCCACTCCTGGTGCTGTTTGGCAAGGCCCAATTTTAGGGCTGGCTTTGTCACCCTGAGCCTGGGCAAGTCAATGTAATTCCTTGGAACTGTAATTTCATCCTCTTTACTTCCCTGAAGTGAAAACAGTGAACATACCAGTAACCAGCATTTGTTTAGGGCACGACCATTTACTTGTCTAACTTAATTAGCAACCCCAATTAGGGAGCATCCTTCCTCATTCCCTGACTTGGGCATTTCATTTAATTTTCACAATTACCTTTGAAGGATGTCATTGTGCCCATTTTATAAAGAAACCAAGACTCTAAGGGGTCAAGAAAAGCACTACACCCCACCCCCTCCAGTATTTTATTTAGTGAAATGAAGTTAGAATAAACTCCAGAACATGCCTGGAGGGGGAAAGAATTCACAGAAGTGAAAGGAAAGAGTAGTTCCACTTATTTTGACTTCATATTTACAGTGTCTGTGTTCCTCCCGCCCCCCAGCATCTGGTGCCTGGCACTCAGTCTTAATACATGTTTATTGAGTGTGTAAATGTTTGCAACCACAGGGAAGGTGAGGGGAGTCGGGGCCTCTGGTCTCTTCCTTAGTGTTCCTCCCCACCCCACCGACCCACAGCTCCTCCTCGAGCGTTTCCTGTGGTCTCTGCTTCTCACCCCAGCCCCTTAGTACCCCCCTCCCCCTCAGCAGTGAGGATTTCCCCAGACATGCCACATGTATTCCCAAATCTAAGGTTCTGAGTTTTTGTGTGAACTGTTCTCCCCTCTGCCCCTTTCCGTCTGCTTGTCTCTCTAGATGCCTGCATCGTCCTCATCGTCAGCCCCATTCCAGGTCCTGCCTCCTCCACAAAGCCCTTTCCGGCCACCCCAGCACAGTAGAATTCTCCATTCTCAACTCTTCAAGTACTTAGTGTGTATCACACATTTTAGCTCTTGTCAGAGCAGGAAATTCCCTTTGGTAATATTCAGTCTAAACCCCTCGTTTTATGGATAAAGACAGTGAGGACCAAGGAAGTCATGCGATATGCCCAAGGTCACACTGATATGACCAAGGTCACACTGTTATCTAAAATATTTGTGCATTGCCTGTGCACAGCTGTTCTGAGCTGCCCCCATCCCCCATCCCATCATGCTGACATCTTGTATTTACCTGCTGTGGGTGTAAGGAAACCCAGAAAACACTCTTAAAAGGGAACTCAGCTCTTGCAGGTTGGCAATGGAGAAAGCCACTAGTGGAAATGGGTGCCTGGACCTCCTAGCTGTGACTCTTCATTTCAGGGACCACCTTCTCCTTGGACAGCTGTCACCAGTTACCATTACCCCCGCCTGGCTGTTCTCATGAGCTCTGCTCCCACTTTAAAACTTGAGTGCAAGCTGGATGCAGGATGCTCGAGGGGGTGGAATAAGCCCAGAAAGTTATATGCAGCTGGATACTCTGGTTAACAAGATAGGGCTTTTCCATCTTCACTTGTGCTTGGTCCTCTGCTCTCAGTCTCCCTCCCTTGCACTTCCGTGAAACAGAGGTTGCCATTAACCCCGTGTTACCCAGGAGCACCCTCCAAAAGCCTGACTCCACATCCAAGAGAAAACTCCAAATTGCAGGAGTTTCTTTTCCTGGTGGTCAAAGACTCACCCTTAAGATTCTCTTTCTGATGTGAAGACCGTCTTCTTTTCAGGGTGTTTAACATTAGGAATAATCATATTGTTTTTGGGTTTTTTGGGTTTTTTTTTGCTAAGGAAGATTCGCCCTGAGCTAACATCTGTTCCAATCTTCTTCTATGTTGTATTTAGGTTGCCACCACAGCTGACGAGTGGTGTAGGTCTGTGCCTGGGAACTGAACCAGGCTGCTGAAGTGGAGTGCACTGAACTTAACGACTAGGCCATGGGGCTGGCCCTGGAAAGGATTATATTCTTTAGGGAAGACGCCCACCACTGCCACTAGTCAACAGAGCTCTTTACTCCAAATCTCCACAAGATGAACCTATCAGAGCACAGCAGTTATCCCCACATTCAACACGCTCTGCAGAGGAGTGGGAGGTGGGGGCAGGTTTTCTGAAATCCCCTGTATACTCTAAGAGGTGTACCCTGTCTTCTGTTTCTTGTGGATCCTGTCCCATGGCATTTAGCACAGTGCTGGGCATGTAGTGAACACTCGTTGAACTAGTGGATTTGAACACATCAAGTGTACTTTAGGGAAGGAACTCGGGGTGGCAGGAAGAGGCCAAAGGACAGGGATGTGGCTGGTGTGGGAAGGGATAAAAGATGCCATCCTGCTTACCATCTTCCAGACTGCCAAAAAATGCCTGCTCCACTTTGTTCCCCAGAATGTATTCCTTCATTCACTCATTCAACACATATTTCTAGATCTCCTGCTATTTGCCAGGCATTATGTTTGGTGTTGGGCATCCACAATGAGTAAAAACAGACTCTGTGTCTGCCCAGAAGATCGATGTTCTCTGCATAGTGCTTGATGGATGACCTGTCAGGATCTCATTAGGAACAGTAGGAGCGTGGTTAATAAACCCGCTTGGTAATGTGCTGAAACACCTCTGTCTTCTGGAGAGGCCTGGATTTGCTTTGATTTTGTTGTGAAGTATGGATGCTAAGACAGGTTTTGCCCTGAGAAGTCCCTCCAATATGATTACTCCGGTTAACCAAGACCGCCGGTATGACGCAAGAAAGTGATAGACAGTTGCGTAATGTGTGCATTTTTTTTTTACATAAGACTGTTTTTGCGTGTGTGTGAGGAAGATTGCCCCTGAACTAACATCTGTTGCCAATCTTCCTCTTTTTGCTTGAGGAAGATGGTCCTTGAGCTAACATCTGTGCCAGTCTTCCTCTACTTTGTATATGGGATGCTGCCACAGCATGGCTTGCTGACTGGTGTGTAGGTCAGCTTCTGGGATCCAAACCTGAGAACCCCTGGCTGCCAAAGTGGAGTGTGAGAACTTAAGCACTATGCCACTGGGCCGGCCCCTACATAAGACTTATAAAGATTAGTTTTGTAGAGTTTAATGTAACAATTAGGTATATATATGGGGTAATTTATTGCTTTCTTACTTCTACAATAAAAGTCATAGTTCTTTTTTTTTTTTTCTTTTTTTAAAGATTGGCATCTGGGCTAACAACTGTTGCCAATCTTTTTTTTTTTTTTTTTCTGCTTTATCTCCCCAAACCCCCCCGTACATAGTTGTATATCTTAGTTGCAGGTCCTTCTAGTTGTGGGATGTGGGACGCCGCCTCAACGTGGCCTGACGAACGGTGCCGTGTCCGTGCCCAGGATCTGAACCCTGGGCTGCCGCAGCGGAGAGTGCGAACTTAACCACTCGGCCACGGAGCCAGCCCCAAAGTCATAGTTCTTGATGACTGCAAACTTGTTCTAGTGCTCTGGAATGAAAAGGATACCTAAGAATTAGGCTCAAAGGAACTTGATCTTATTTTCCCCTTTTTGTTTTCATTTGGCACATGAATTCCATTTCATACCATTCCCCATCCCTCCTGCCCCTGCCCCCAGCCCCTGGGCACAACAAAGTTTTAAAATAAACAGCAGCAACTCTATTTTCCTAGTTTAACTAAGATGGAAACACCTAATCCGCTTAGTTTTCTTGATTTTGCAAACAAGGATTTGTTGGGATAAAATCTTTAACGAACCCAGTCACATGGACATTCGTTTAACCACCCTAAATACAACTTGTTAGAGAAACAAAGTAACGAATTAATAATGTTCCTCAGAGTCATTTTCTCTGCCTTATTTTTCAACCACGGTTGTGCAACTTTAATGGAAGAAGTGAATACAAAGTCAGTTCACCCCTGTATGCAGGGAACACTCACTTCACATTCTTAACTAGCGCTCCATTCAGCTTCCGGACCTTTCCAATTTGAGCGTGTGGAAAAAAACTCCATGATCTACAGCTCTGCTCTCCAATAATGCCAGCCACTAGCCACTTGTGGCTACTGAAATGTGGCTAGTGTAACTGAGCTAAATTTTTAATTTTAAATACTTTACACTGCTTCAGTTTTTAAATTTAAATTATTTTTTTTGTTGTTAAACACAACTTTATTGGGAAGCTCGTAAGCATATTTGGAGCAGTTTGGGTGAGTCTACTTTTTCAACTGTCAATTTTGGGTAATACTGACCATTTCTGATGAAAATTTAGTATGCAAATTGGGATGTGCTGAAGAGTAAAATACACACCAGACTTTGAAGACTTAGTAAAGGGAACATGAACTATCTCATTAGGAAAGAAGAATTTTTTGTATTGATGATACATTGAAATGATGATGTTTTGCACATGTTGGGTTAAAGAAAATACGTTAAAATTCATGTCATCTTTTTTTTGTACTTTTTAAATGTGGCTACCGTAAAATTAAGTGTCTCGGATGACATTAATAATGGACAGCACTGGTCTGTTGGACTGGAACAGAAGGTTTCATGTCATGGTCCAAAGGGTTCTCACCGACTTACCTGTGAGAACGTCACAAGGAGCTCAGTTAAAAACATGAGCAACGAATTCTGTGTCCTGCCCTCGGGGTGCTTACTAACTAGTCGAAGGAGAGAGTCTATCAGTGTGGACAATAAAATGTCACAGGTGCCCTGACAGAAGTTGGAAGAGAGTGCAGTGTGGGCAGGGGCAGTAATGAAACAATAGATTCTACCATTGTCTACCAAGTCGGTACCAAGACTTCATAGAGGAAGTGATGTTTGAATTGTTTTGATAATGAGTAGGTATTGAGAGTGAGGTCTAAGATTGGAGAAGAAACAGGTAGAGGGCCTGGTGTAGATTCATGAAACAGCCTGGAGCCAGAATAACAGGTTTAGGAAACGTCAATAGTTTGTAACAAAGAGTTGGGGCATGGTCTGGAAAGATGGAGTTGGGACAAGATGTCAGGCTGGAGAGGGGGCCGGGGAACAGATCCAGGGGACTTGGTATGCTTCACTGCTTAGCTGGTAGTGAGGAACACAGTCAGATCCCAGTTTTGGAAGGATCACTTTGGCAGCAGGGACTTGAGTGAGGGCTGGAACCCTGTAAGGAAGCCATTGTGAGAGTGCACGTGAAGAGCCTGAACCGAGATGTTGACTGTGGGGACAGGAGGAAGGGCGACGAGACATGGGGATTCAAGATGGGTTCCGGGAGTGGACTCAGTAAGCCCTGGTGATTGGGTGAAGGCAGTGAGGGAGGTGGAGGAGTCAGAGATGCCATCCAGGATTCTGGCATGGAGACTTGGGCGGTGGTGATCTACCTGCCAAGATGGGCAGAGGGGAGGGGAAGCAGGTTTGGGGGAAAGAGAATGAGGTCAGTGTTGGATATGGTGAGTTTGAGGCCCTGGGAGGAGGGGGGTCCTGCAGGCAGTTGCTGTCGGGGCTGGAGTTCAGGAGAGAGCTGGGCCACGAGCTCTGCAACTGTAGCAGCTGCTGTTGCTTCCTCTTGATTGTTCTTTTCCCTCTTGCAGGATGGATGTCACACACACCACCAAGAACCCCCTCCATGCACGCACATGCACACACACACACACACACACAGTCTGAATGCTCTCAGGGTTAACTCTGAATGCACTTTCTGTCGGTGGTTTATGAGCTCTTTTCTGAAGAATGGGTAATTTAATCTCACTGCCCGCCAGCCCGCATCCTCTCACAAGCAGACCGTACCAACCTAGAGGAAGTCTTCTTCTGAGAAACCAAACCTGCGATGTTTTCTGTTTCTTCGTCTCCCCAAATGTCCCTCTGCAAAGCCTAATACTCTCCAGTGGCATCTTGTATTTAGAATAAAACCCAAACTCCTCATCATGGCTCCTGAGCCCTTCACCATGGGTCCCCTGGCCACCTCCCCCAGCCTTGGCTTTTTCACCTCTGCCTCCATCACCAGATTCCAGCTACAGATTCTTGTTCCTGGAATTAAAAACAGAACAAGCAAAGAAACAAACTTGTTCCTGCCATGGGGCATTTGCACCTGTTCGTGCCTAGATTGCTCTCCCCTGAGATGTCTGCTAGGCTCCCTCTGTTTCTTTATTCAATTCTCAGCACAAATAGCTCAGAGGAGCCTCCTCTGGGCCATGCCTGTCGCTCTCCAACCCGTTGCCCTGCGTTATGTCCCTCACAGCGCCGACCACTGTCTGAGATGATCCCGCTTGTTTACTTGTGTGCCGTGCGTCCTTCCCTGTCAGCTCTAAGCTCTTGGTTCCCGCATATCCCCAGCACCCTGCACAGTGCTGACACATGGTGGGCACTCGTTAGATGTTTGTTCTAAGACCTTGAAATCTTGGTGAAACAGCCCTCAATTGAGGTGTTTTCCCCCGAATCACTTCAACTAAGTTGTTTTGAAATGGACTCTAGTTTCTGGAGTGACTTTATCTTTTGGGAGGAAAGAGGAGGGTGCGACATCAGTCAGATTCCCAATAGGAAACAGATGTACACTCAACAGGATAATTGAGGAGAGATTAATAAAGGGATTATCAGGGTTTAGGGAAACCAACAAGGGATTGTGAAGTACTGCCAAGAACCCAGAGAAAAATAATTATGGAGGAGGCCCTGGCAGGAGCCTTTGGTGAAGGACTGCAGCCACCCTGCTGTCACCCAGAAGGGAGGGGACCTGGGGGAATGGTACCCTGACCTTTCTCTGCTCCCTGCCTCTCATCTTCTGCCTGTGCCTCCGCTGGCTTAACTCAGTGGGATGCCAGAGGGCAAGGGAGACTAGTCCACATGGCTCCGCCTCCAGGAACACAAAGTGACGGTGGCCAAGAGTTCAGA
Organism: Equus caballus; assembly: GCF_041296265.1. Classification (NCBI taxonomy): domain Eukaryota; kingdom Metazoa; phylum Chordata; class Mammalia; order Perissodactyla; family Equidae; genus Equus; species Equus caballus. The sequence goes on from NC_091686.1 coordinate 92,897,311, forward strand.
GGACATCTGGGGGAGCGGGCAGTGAAAACCTATAATGTCCCTGCCATTTATTTTGTCCCTTAATCAAACACTGTTTTGTATTGTTACTTAATTATTTTATATGCTTATGTGATGCCAGTGAGAGAAAGGTATTTGAGAAGAGGGAACATTCTTACAACTCCTTTTAAGAACGTAGAATGATGTGATAGTGGATCATTCCTCATTGTGTGTGAGCTTTTAGCCTAGTTGAGTGATATGTGAAAACTTGCTAAGTGAACCCGTTCTGAAACCGCAATATTTTAGGTAAATCTTAGGACTGACAGACAAGAGTTTGACCCTCCATAACCGCCTTTCCATAGCACTCCAGTGCCTCATACTCAAGAACGATATAGGATCATTTTTATGGGTTGGTTTGCTTGTTTTAGTGCATCACTTATGGCCACAATCCTAAAATGCTAACTTCTTCCCAGCTCAGACAGTTGTTGAATCTCCAGGACACTTTCTCCATCTCAGCTTACTCTGCTCCCAGGCTGATTATTACTAAAGGGTTAGTGATGCATTGTCCTGTCAAGTAGTATATTTTAGGAGCAAAAAAAAAATTTGATTTAATTTGATGTTAAGTTCTAACATAATCTATTCCTTATCATTTGTCAGGAGCTCATGATGTAGACCATGAGTCCAAAAATGTAGCATAAAATAACAGGTACTTCTTTTGAGTTCCTACTGTATACCAGGGACTGAACTACTTGACATGACATCCAGTGACCTCATGTAGTTGGCATTATCATCCCAGTTTTATAGTTGAGATGGACTTAAAGTCATCAGCAAGAAAGAGGTGGATTCAGGATTCAGAATCGCATCTGTTTGAAGCCAAGGGCAGGTTCTTGCTGCATGCATAGACACCCTCAGACGAAGATTCTTGGGATCGAAGACTGCTGGGATCCTCATTTGAAGCCTGCAGCGGGGTGAAGATGGGACTGTGGAGCTGGTCAACTGGTAGGACAGGACTGAGGATGCTCCTGGATCACTCTCTTGCTTTGCCATGCCCTGGGAAGTAAGCCACTGCGGAGAAGGATGAGAGGTGTGGAAAGGGCCAAGAGGAAGGCAGCTGACACCACCAGTGAATGCCAGTGAACACAGCTGCCAGTGGGTTGACTTGTGGGGGGACGCTGGCAGCCACAATTTCAAGCGTCTTCTTCTTCCAATTTGTAGATCAACTATCTCTGTGCTTATGGTCGTAGGGCCTCTTCCATGCGTCTGACGTTCCTCATTTGGTTTCCAGAGGGTTATCCTGTAGTGTTCTGAGGAATTCTTGGAACCCTGAGACCAGGAAGAGGATAGAGAGTTTAGGTTCCAAATGAGGAACCTAAACTCATTTGTTGTGCCTTTTCATTATCGTTCACAACTAAGAGAAAGTATTAGAAACTTGGAGAAGGAAAATGAGGGAGAGGAAAGGATTCAAGCGTACAGGTAAGTCACCTGGATTCTAAGATTGTTTTTAAAAAGTGAGTGTAAACTAACTTAGAAAATATCCATGAGGATTTGACGTTGCTAACTATGGAGAAAGATTTCCTAGTGGAGAGAGGCCCTGATATTTGGCATGTTGGAATTTAGACAGAATTAGAATTTAGGAGTACGCCAAAAGCATTTCTGGGTTCCAAAAAATTCTTAGGTTTTGTGTAAGCTTTTCTGTATCATAACGGTGAGTGTGGGAGAAAATACTTTGTATTTCTGCTGGTCGATAATTCCCCTAAAGTCCACTTTCCCAGTAACTCCACGATCACTGGAGAAGATGGCAGCAAGGGCAGGTCAGTGGGGAAAAATGCTGCAGAGATCTCCCCAGGGCTTCTTGTTCGTGTGAACTTACCCATGCGTGTGGCAAAGTGCTCTGATTTGAACAACCTCCGCAACACGGGCCCAGTGAATTATCTAGTTCTCCCTGAAGTCAAATCTTATTTTTCATAGTTACTTTTAAAAGTTATAAATAGAATGTTACCTACATTGACAATCCGAACTAGTGGATTCTGTTTAATTTAGGGTTTTTGTTCATTGATTGTAGGTATTATGTTTTGAGCACCTATGATGCACTAGGCACTGTGCCAAGCATTCTATAAGCATTGTCTGTCAACCCTCACCGCATGTACTGTTCTAGCACCAATTACAGGTGGAGGAACTGAGGCAGAGAGAAGTTATGTCTCTTGTCCTCTTGATACCCTAAGTAATATGGGAACTCTAGAAGTTTAGGTGAAAGAGAAAATCATAGAAAAGGCCAAGAAAGATAAGCTTTCAGATGTAAGAACAATGAAATTTAAGTAGGCTCTGACACTAGATAAAGATAATAGAACAAAAAAGCTAAGAAAACTGAAAATGAGTGAAAGTAGGAAATGGAGTCAGAGGAAGACCATTTAAATCATAAGTGTGTGTTTGTTGGTTTCTTTACCAGGGAATAACACAATGGTACCACGGCTATCTAATCGTAAGATTTATGCCGAAGTAGGAGAAAACCCGAGTTTGAAAGTGTCTGTGATTAAGACAGAGATTTGGGGCTTTTGGTTTCGTGTTTGGCTGCATTCCTGTCTGTTTGTAACTATAAAATTATTCCAGACCTTTTTTTAAAGGGAGGATCAGGGAAGGGAACACAGGATTTTTAAAAAATTGGGACACAAGAGGAGAGAATAAATGGCAGAGAGGAACATCTTTATTTTTTCATAGAATCTGACCAAGTGCCTGATGTACTATCTGAGTTTGTTTGGACTGTCGCCTGAGCTGTTTCCAGAACTGTCTTCATGTAACTATTAAGTCTCTGATCTTTCTGAGGCAGCCTGCAAGGTGTTTAGTCTGCAAACAGGCTGTTGGTCAAGGACCCTCCTGAGCAGGCATTTCCCAGTTTGAGGAAGTCCCTGTGGCTGGTGTTAGGCTGGGGCGCTAGCATGCGAGAGCTAGCGTGTGGACGCAGGGACCACATGGGCTGGATAGAATTGAGCCTCTCTCCCAGAACTGAAACTGGTCCCAATCCGTTCCTTGGCTCAGCACTTGAGAAAGGCTGTTTCAGGAAGCAAACCCAGAAGGAACTAAGAGCACAGTCACGTGTTCGCGAGTGACTCACTCAGGGTTTCTCCTCTAACCCTGTGACCCTTAGGCCACCAAACGCACAGGGTGGGCTGAAAGTTAATGATTCATTACAGTGGGCGCCACTTTATCTGAATGACTCCCTTCTTTCTCCTGAAATGGCTTGAGTGACAGTAGCATCTGGTGTCAACTTTGGAGCCAGGCTGCCTGAATCTGATTTCCCAGTGCCACCAACTCTGTGACTCTGGGAAAGTTATTTAATATCATTCTACCTCAGTTTCTTCATCTGTAAAATGAGCATCATCATAATACTTCATAGGATTTTTGTGAATATTATATGAGATAGCACGTATATTATGCTTATAACAGTTCCTGCCACGTGGTAATTATGAACGTTTAGCAAGAATGGGAAACAACCGTTGATTGCTAACATCAAATATGAATGATTTCTCCTTTTGATGTTAGTATGTTACATTTATTTTGTATTTTACAGTTTGTGGAATGCTTTCATATATATTATGTCCATTGATCAGAGGACAGACAGTACTTAGAACATTTCACATTTATGAGAAATAGGCTGATGAGAGAGTATAATCTAGGAAGATAAGGGTAAAGGCATCTGCTCCCAAGGAATGCATTCCATTGCCTGGGGAGCCGCCCCAGGAGGAGTTGAGGAGAGGTGGCCCCACCAATGCTGATTGCATACCCTGCCTCTTAGCAAGCTATGTGGGCCTCCAGGGCGGGAGTGTTTCCCCAGGGCCCTTATCCCAAGGAGAACCTGGACCACTGACCTGGGTGGGGTAGAATGAGATGAACTATTGACAAGCCAGAGGCCCCGAGAGGCTACACCCTTACCACTGGGGCTGTTTGCCAAGAGGCAGCCACCAGGCACAGAGCGCCTGTGGGAGATCAAACCCTTTCTTTCCCTCTTGGTTCCAGGCCTTGGGAGCCTGCTATGTGTGAGAAAAGGCACGGAGAAAACCGTGAAGGAACCTGATTTTTCTCTTCAAAAGAGAAATGACCAAATGGCGCTGTGCTCTTGTGGCTTCGCTTGGCCTCTCAGTGCAGTCTCAGGCAAGCCTGCAGGAGAGGCTGGTCACTCTGGCACACAGTAGGCCCTGATCAAAGTGGTCCAAGGGAGATTAAGGACAAAGCCATTAAATACTCAAGTTTCAAGGCCAGATAACTTGGTGAGTTTTTATTTGCTTGATTCCAGTGAATCTTGGGGGACACCCTAACAAATGAAGAAGTTAAGAAAGAATTTCCATGGATTCTAAAAAAACTCAATGAAATGACTCCTTCTGGATTGTTAGACAAACTTGTGTTCCATGGGTATATTTTAGAATCTCGTAAGTAATCACAGGATCATAGATGATAGGAGGAGAGAAGAAAAGAGCAAGGCGGCTATCAAAATATTGGGAGAGGCAAAAAAGAGACCAGATAACTTGGTCTTTGTAGATAGCTACTTGGTGATATTTCCTTATAGGTAATCATGGTAATCATAATCCTTTTATGAATTATAGTGTTTGTTGAGTGTTTCTTTGGGGGTCAATATATCCCCCCTCTCCCCAGCCTCCCGAGGTCAGGGTTTCTCAACTCTGGGACCGTTGATATTTTGGATTGTTGTGGGATGTTGTCCCATGCATTGTAGGATGTTTAGTAGCATCCCTGGCCTCTACCCATGGGATGCCAATAGCACCCATTACCAGAAATGTCTTTAGGCATTGCCACATAACTTCTGGGGTAGGGGGCACAAAATGGCCCCAGTTGAGAACCATTGCTCTGAGGTCCATAACAGCTCCCACATTTTAGGAAAATGACCACCTGATCATCTTTGTAACCTATCTGACTTGGTCTTAATTTTTTGTTCTTTCCCTCCAATTTTGCCTCTCCCAATATTTTGATAGCCACCTTGCTCTTTTCTTCTCTCCTCCTATCATCTATGATCCTGTGATTACTTATGAGATTCTAAAACATACCCATGGAACACAAGTTTGTCTAACAGTCCAGAAGGAGTCATTTCATTGAGTTTTTTAGAATCTGGAAGTTCTGCCTTAACTTCCTCATTTGTTAGAGTTTCCCCTCTGGTTCACTGGAGTCAAGCAAATGAAAGTCTTCAAGTTTTCTTAGAAAAACCATAGTTAAATTTGATCTTCTTACTAGAAAGCCTGTTTCTCTCATGGTACTAGGTTTGCCCAGGCTATTTCTGAAATAATGAAATTATATTCTATGTCAGCACTTTAGAAGCAGATTCTTACATTCTTGGAGAAGATTTTAAATTTCAAAGGTCTAATAACCCACAACACCTGCAGAGAGGCTGCAGAACTGAAAACCATTTGTACATTCTAGATTCTTCCACCTGTTCACTCAACCCTATTCTTTTGTTTTTTCCTTCTTCTTCTCCTCCTCAAAGCCCCCCAGTACATAGCTGTATATTCTAGTTGTGGGTCCTTCTGGTTGTGCTATGTGGGTTGCTGCCTCAGCATGGCCTGATGAGCGGTGTCATGTCTGCGCCCAGGGGCCGGGCCCACTCAGCCCTATTCTAATTATTTAAGTGAAAAAATATTCTAAACATTGCTTTTCAGTTGCGATGACGGCTCTGTGGCAAAAGATCATCTGATCCACCTTTTAGCCTTTAACAAATGAGTTAAACCAAAGATGTTTAATACTATTTTTATAAAGTTTTGCAAAAATGGAAATTCCGATCTTTCTTAGTAAACTGTTCCAGTTTTTGATTACACTCAAAGTCAAAATTTCTTCCTTTTCTTAACCACTGAAGACAATTTCCTCTTTATAGTATTTATTTTATTAGAGCAAATTTTAATCTAATTGTAAAAATAACACAGGCCACTAGAGAAACAGAGAAGAGCACAAAGGAGAAAATAAGAATCATCACAACCCGGAGATAACGCAGATAATGTTTTTGAAATTGTATGTCTTTTAAATTTTAAAAATGCTTATACTATGTGCTTATCAGATTAACTTTTCTCCTGTTTAGTTCCCACTAAGGATAGAAAACACTTCCACAGATTTGTGGTGAATATTAATATATTCTACTTTTAAATGAATAAACAAGGAGTTTCATAGGAGAATTAAATTGACAAAGAATGCATAATGATGAAGACACAGCACTTTTTGATTATTAAGTTAGTGTTTTATTCAAATAAACTAAGTATGGTTATCGACTGTTCTCAGTTTCTCATCTGTCCTTTGGGAATTTCCTTATGCTGTGCAAATATGATTATAGCGTCTACTTGCCTCTCCCCTTTTCTGTAAAAGGTAGATTATTGGGTGAATTGTTTTGCAACTTGTTTTTCTTCACTTAGCAATACATCTTGGAGATCTCTCAATCTCAGTACATTAAAAGCTTCCATGCTGACTTGTTAAAAATAGTGACATAGTACTCCATTGTATGGATTTACCCTAATTTATTTAACCAGTCCCCTGTTGGACATTTGGTTTGTTTCCAGTCTTTTGCTCTTAAAAACAATGACAAGATAAATTATCCTGTACACGTCATTGTGCAAGCATAAAATATATCTGTAGGATAAATCCCTAAAGTAGAATTGCTAGATTAAGGAGTATATGCTATAGTAATTATGATAGATATAATGGAATGGATATATAATAGGTATAATAGATATATAATGTGTTCTCCATGGGGTTGTACCAATAGATACTCCCATCAGAAATGTATGAGAGTATCAGTTTCTCCATAGCCTTGCCAACACAGTATGCTAATATGTTACTATCAAACTTTTGGGTTTTTGCCAACCTTATGGATGAGAAATGATATTTCAGTGTATTTTCAATTTGCGTATTTTCAGAAAGTTAAAGGTCTTTTTCTTTTTAAGATTTTATTTTTTCCTTTTTCTTCCCAAAGCCCCCCGGGTACATAGTTGTATATTTTAGTTGTGGGTCCTTCTAGTTGTGGCATGTGGGATGCTGCCTCAGCATGGCCTGATGAGCGGTACCATGTCCGTACCCAGGATCTGAACCAGCGAAACCCTGGGCCACCGAAATGGAGCTCGTGAACTTAACCACTCAACCACTCGGCCAGCCCCAAGTTAAAGGTCTTTTGTACTTTCTTTGTCAACTATCTGTTCATATCCTTTGCCTGTTCTTCTCTTGGTTTGTTGATCATTTATTCATTGATTTATATAAACATTTTATATATTACAGAAACAAGCTCTTTGTGATGTGAATTGTGGACATTTTCTGCTTATCATTTGTCTTTTTATTTTGTTTGTGGTTTTAAAAAACTTTGCAGGGCCCAGCCCAGTGGCTCAGCGGTTAAGTTCGCACGTTCGGCTTCGCGGCCCAGGGTTCGCAGGCTCGGATCCCGGGTGCAGACATGGCACTGCTCATCAGGCCATGCTGTGGTAGGCGTCCCACATATAAAGTAGAGGAAGATGGGCATGGATGTTAGCTCAGGGCCAGTCTTCCTCAGCAAAAAGAGGAGGATTGGCAGCAGATGTTAGCTCAGGGCTGATCTTCCTCAAAAAATAAATAAAATAAATAAATAAATAAAAAATTTTGTATGTAGTTGAATTTATCAGTCTTTTGTTCTGGTGTTTAGTTTACCAGTCATAGTGGAAAGGTCTTTCTCATTTCAAGGTTATAAAAGAATCTTCATGTTTTCTTGTAGAACTTCTGTGGTTTAATTTTTTCACATTTAAATATTTGATCTATTCTGGATTATCCTGGTGTGAGGTATGAGGTGCAGATCCAACTTTGTTTTTGCTAAGTGAATATCTAGATGTACCAACACTGAGCCTCTGTCTCTACGCTATGAGATGCGTCTTTCACAGTCTTTTAAATTCCCATATGTACTTGGATATATTTCTGGATGTTGCATTCCAGTCCATTGCTCAGACTACTCACGTGCTAGTATTTTTTTTTGTATGTAGGTGTCTGTGTTTTATTATTCCATTTTTCCCTCTATTATTTTAGAATTCTTTTTAAAAAATATTTTTAGCATTTACATAGACTACTTTTAAGTTCATGTACCCACTTTCTGATTCATGTACTACTCTTGTCATGTATTTTAATTCTCTTTATATAATATTTTCAATTTTTTAAATATTTATATTAAAGCCCCTTAAGACGTTATTGTCATTGTTTAATAGTCAGTGTTTATTTAAATTTACCATTTTTATTGCTCTTCATTTTATCTTGTATTCTCTGATTTTCCACCTTGGACGATTTTCCTTTTGCTTAAAGAGCATCATTTAGTAGTAGTCCAGCTGTGACAAACTCTCACTATTTATTTGACTAAATATGTCATTATTGTAGCTTCATTTTTGAAAGTTTTCTTTTTTTTTAATTGCTTTTTCTCCCCAAATCCCCCCCCCCCCCAGTACATAGTTGTATATTTTAGTTGTGGGTCCTTCTAGTTGTGGCATGTGGGACGCTGCCTCAACATGGCCTGATGAGTGGTGCCATGTCCGCGCCCGGTATCCAAACCGGGGAAACTCTGGGACGCCGAAGTGGTGTGTGCAAACTTAACCACTCAGCCATGGGGCCGGCCCCCAAAAGTCATTTTCAATGAGAGTAAAATTCTAAGTTCATTGTTTTGGTTTGTTTCCCAGCACATTGAAGATCATTCTACTGTTTTCTGGCTTCCATTGTTGGTGCTAAAAAGGCAGTTGTCAGTCTGTCTGTTAGTCCTTTAAAGATAACTGCATTTTGTATAATAAACATTGTTGTTTTTAATCTGTCTGATAATTTCAACATCTGGCGTCCCCGTGAGTTTAATTTTGTTTCCTATATTCCTGCTGGTTCTCACTCATGTTCTCTTGATGCACCTGGATTTAGGTGTTTTCTTTTTGACTGGATGCTGGATCCTGTATTTGAAAATGTTTTTGTAGAAAGAATTTGAGGTGTAGCATTAAGTTACGTTACTGCTAGGTCACGCTATTTATTGAGACTTTATATGTTATGTTTCAGTATTTGATAATGATCGTCACTCTTCAGTCAGAATTTTCCTGGTTATGAACTTGGCGATCAACTTGTCTAGTTCCAAACCTCCCCTCCTTAAAAAAAGTACTTCACTGTTATTTTTTTGGAGGTGAACATGTTAAATTTATACATTAATTCAGAAAAAAAAATGGCACCTTATGATGCTGAGTCTTCCTATCCAAGAATATGGTAGACACAATACTTAAAAAAAAGACAAATCTTTTGGGATTCTTGGGTGTACCTTTTATCCATTTTGAGACTTTAGAATCATTCTCCGAGATCATAATGGAAGTCAGTGTTAGGTATGGTTTAATACATTAATCATCCTTTTTAGATTGTCTCATCTATAAAGCATGATGACTTTATAAATGATATTGTGATAGTAGACCTGTGGCCTCTTGATTCTCCAGCGTTCGCTTCTTATTTTTGTACCTCTCTCATCTTGCCTCATCTCGAGTCACGTTGGACAACTAAAAGCCCTGACCTTTATCTTGATTCTATTAGGCTAGTCCTACATTTCTTTGGTTTTTATGGACCCTGGATTGCAGTCCGCTCTTCAAATGCATTTGCTGTGCTGTACACCGTTGTGTGTGTTACCCAACAAGCATTCTTGCAATGCCCTTACAGAACCTCGAGGTCAGAGACAAGAGAGCACAGCGCTTCAGATGGCAGGATCTGGTGTCCTACTGAACTAACTCGAAGTCTTGGTTGGGCCTCTTCGTAGCTCTGTGACCTTGGGCTAGATACTTAACATTTGGAAGATAGTTTCCTCTTGTGGAAAATGGACATAGTAACAGAATCTTCATCAAAGTGTTGTTGTGAGCATTAAGTGAGAGAACTTACAGTATGTACAGTAACAAGCACGTACTCAATGCTGAGTAAATGTTAGCTATAATGCAATCGCTTCGTTTTACAGATAACTTCTGAGATTCGCTTACTTAAGTAACTTTCCTAAAATCCCTCCATTGTTAAGAAGTGGCAGAGCTTTCTGTCTCTGAGTCCAGTGCTCTTTTCGTGGTGCCACCAAGCAGTGTAATAAGAATAAAGAATAGCTAAGATGTGTGGTCCTTACCAGGAAGGCACCGTTCTTAGCACTTGACCTATTTTAACTCAGTTAATCTTTATTAGCCAAAAAGTGGGTACTATGATTATACTTATTGTAAAATGAAGAAACTGAGGTATAGAGAGGTTAAACAATTTACAGAGCTAGGATTTGAACCAAGACAATCAGACTCTTAATGATATTGGCCTCAGAATTGGCTCCGTAGGCCAGTTTCCAACATGATGCAGAGTTTCTGGTAGGTAACATTCTGAGAACAAGCACCTGGCTAGCCCAAAAGTCTGGTTGGGGCTGGTAATCCCTGCCACCGGGGGCAGTGACCTGTGTCTGAGGCAGTTCCCCTCAACAGTGTGCAGCAGCCTCCTCCAGGTTCCTCTTGGCGTCTTCTTTTCTCACGTCTCTCCCTCAGTCCTTTTATCCTTTTCATTCTGTGTCCTTATCATTTATCCTGTGTTTTTCCTTTATTCTAATCCCTGTGCCTCAGACTTGCTCTGAAGATGGTGCGAGCTGGGGACTGGGGTGCAGAGAGACTGGCTTTTACTAAGCACCTACTCAACACCCAGACATTGCATGAAGTCCTTTCCTATCCCATCCTCATTTTGCAGTTAACAAAACGAATGCTCAGAGAACATAAGTAATAAGTTACGCACCTTCATACAGTTAGATTGTTAACGGAATTAAGATTGGAACCCAGGTCTGTTTCCAAAGCTTGCGCTTTTCTCCAGGGCTGATAAATGGTTGTGTGCCCTGGTACAGCCGTGCTCGTTATTAAAATACTGAAATCTCTCTGTATCACTTGGTGGATAGCTGCTGCCCCAAGCCTCCCATGTGTCCCTGCCACCACCAGCTTGGCCTCTCTAGCCCCTTGCCTGGGAACCCCTGGACCTTTCCATAAGCTAGCAAGTAAAAAGTTAATGTTCTGTCCAGCAGGGCCCTCCAGGACTGGCAGATGTGTGTCGGTGCCCTTCAGGTATTCCTCATAACCACACTGCCGTGTAGTATCAAGTCTCATGCTGAGGACTGCTTAACATCACTGGGGGAGCTCAGGATGAATGAGAAAATAACTTCACAGCTCATTAATGAAAATGCCATTTGGGATCAAATCAGAGGCACTGTGGAAGCTTAGCTGAATTCACTGCCTCCCTTGATAAAGTACAGGATGAAGAATGTTGCATCTGTGGACAAATGGATTTTGTGTTCTCACCGAGACTGAGCTTCCTGGAGCGAGCATTTCCTCAGCCCCTGCTCAGTGCCTACTCCCACTACTCAACTGACTCAAGCCACCCACGCCAGGGCCCTCCTTCTAGGCCTTCAGCTCTTGGGGCCCTTGCTTAAACACTCCTCTGCCTCTTCCTGTGCCCCCTCTGCCCACCGAGGATCCTCAGGCTTCAGAGGCCCACAAGACTGGTTGCTACTTTCAGAGTCGTTTCTACTGCACTTGGGCAAAAAATTTTTTTGGTAGGGCCTAGGATTTTCAACATTATTTCTAATATTCTTTTTTTTGGAAAAGGCATTCTATGTTTCAAAAAGCAACTTATAAGTGATCTTTTCTAAAAGCAAGACAGGGATTTTTCTTGTATTCTGCGAGGAAACTAAGTTAATCTAGAATGTTTTACTCTTCCCCAAATCTTGTTGATTCCTTCCTCTTTCGTGGTTGATGATAAACCAACAGATGTGTTACCTGTGCTGTTTATTTCTCCTACTTTAAAGCCAAACTTTGCTCAATCTTCAGAGATTCCTTGTGCATTCGTTAGGATAGGTTAAGTAGCAGTCACATATAGGCCCCAAAGTGTCAGTGGCTTACCCAGTAGAAATATATTTCTTGCAGTCCTGGTGTGTGTGCAGGTCGGTGCAGTGGTTCACCTCTGTGACTTGTTTGGAGGTCCAGGCTGAGAGTGGCTTTACATTTTCCAACACATGATGTTCAGAGTTGCCTGGGCATTGCCATCCCCGTCAGCCAGAGGAGGAAACAGCCCAGAGGAGAGTGCATGGTAATTTTTAGGGCCAGGACCACATCGTATCATCATGGCACACATCATTTTCTCCCTATCCATTAACCAGAGCTAAGTCAAATGGTCGCACGTAACTGCAACGTGGGAACCGGTTGTGCTGTCGTCTATAGATGGGAACAGCCTCTGTACCTTGTATTTTTCATAACTTTAAAATAGTTCCAGTTATAAATGTGCCCTCCTAGGGGATGTGCCAGTGCAGTGCTGTCACACTTGTTTTAATTTCTAGAAGTAGCTTTGGTAACACAGCTTCACTGGAAGCTCTCTCTGGATTAGGCAAATCCAAAGAGTGGACCAGGTGGGAAAGTCCACTCCAGTTCTGCCTACTGGACCCCACCCGCTCTGAGTACCACCATGGGTGCACTGGGAGAGGCCTCAGTTCTGGACCCAGCTGAACGCTGGCTGGCTGGGTGACCTTGGGCAAGTCACCTGTCTGAACCTCAGTTTTCTTATCTGGATCAACTAGTAGATATCGAAGGTATTTCGCTGTTTTAAGACAGCACGAGTCTAAGAATTTGGCTTCTGGGGATCCTGCAGGATAGTTACAACACAGCCACAAAGTTTTGAGAGCATTTTACAGCTTTTACAGCCATTTAATCATTAAAAAAAAAAAAAAAGAAAAGAAAAGCCCCACAGATCATCAAAGTGTTTATTGTTTAAATGCTCTTCATGAAGCAAAAAAGATTTTTGTGGAGCCAGCCTATTTGAGTAGTGAACAGCTCAGAGGTCAGCAGCCGCTCTAAAATGTACTTTTGAGTTTAGCAAGGGCTATAGAATGCCAGTCTCATATAACACATGAACCCATTCACTTTGGATAATTTTAAACTGCCTGTGTATGCTGCCTTATCATTGGACTTGACCCTCTTTGGGATATGGCATTTGGAGCTTCACGCCCACCAAATATGACTCACCCCTTGGAATGAATTCTTTATTGATATTGTTTCTTTGAAGAATAATATTTCTTCTGAGCAGCCCGGTATATTAAACCGGTACCACTCAGTATGGAAAAAATATATTATCAGTGAAACAAGTTTTAGTGTCTAGGGAGTAGTCATAAACAGCAAGGAAGCATTTTGTGAGCAAGTTGTGTGTATGTGTGTATGTTATTCACTGTAAGGAACAATGTATTGTGCACATAAAAACTTCTGAAGGCTTTGGCCTGGAAAGGGCCAGGCCAGGCTGATGACAAAAGTATTGAGTGCTCATTTGCTCAAAGCACTGGGCTAAGGGTTGTATTAGCATTCAGAATATTACCATCAGCTTGGGCTACCTAACGTTAGCTGATCTTCTGAATATTTTCTCATGTGGGAGTTCAATGGGACAGGATCTGAGTTTCTGGGACTTCCACGTGATAGGATTTAGGGCAAAGGAACAAGGAAGAAGGGGCCTTGGTTTGATAATAAAAGCAGTTGTACTATTATTTCCCAAAAGATTTTTTTAAAACTTGGAGTCCCCAGTGTATCACATTGCATTGAATATGTTGACTCTTACTGGGCCCACACCCACAGCAGACTAAATGAATTGCCAGAGAAAAGTGGACAAACTTGCCCGATTAGTAGAATTACTGAGACACTGCTTAAAATGAGAGATTTTCAGACCTTTCCTTTGGTGGTGCTGATGCAGAAGGTCCAAGGCAAGGCACAGGAATCTATCTTTAACAGGCTCTCCAGGTGATTGGGCAAGCTTGAGGAACACTGCTGCACTGCCGTGGTCCCCAGTCTTTCAGGAGGGGGCTCTCTGGAGCACAGTGGGTATGAGGAGTGCTCCCAGGGGCAGAAGATCTGGGTAAATGTTTAGCCCAGCAATGGTTTGGAGCAGCTCCTTCATCACTATTTGTTGACTATTGACAATAAAGTTGCTTTTAAGAAATGAGCACATTCTCTCTCAGCCTTGGATGCACAGGGAGAGGCAAGTCATATTCAGAAGACCACTGAGTGAGCACGGACTTAGAGCCAGAGAGGAGACCGATCTAAAATGTAATGGCGCTGCCTTCTTGGCCTGGTGCGACCCGTCTGTTTCACAGTAAGCTGATCTTGTCTGGGAACTAAAACCCTTCCAAAGTCTAGTGGCTTCAGGAGTTCCTCTCCGGGTCTGTCCAGCTTCTAGGCTTCCAAAGGAGGACCACTGCCCCTTCTGATAGTCACATTTTTAGTCATGTTAATCTTACAGTCTTGGAGCCAAGCAGACCAGGTGGCCTCTTTCTTTTGACTTTGCATAGCTTTAAATCTAGTGCATCTCTCACGGGGTTTGTTTCCTGGATTGTAATCTGACTGCACAGATGGTAAAACAAGCAGTTGATTCAATAACAGCTTTTAAAATGAGTAAATATGCACACCGCTTTTTTGAGAGATGTTAAAATGTAAAATCTGGTCTATTGTAGAGTAGAAGAAAGAGGTTTCAAGTTGTTGAGCAGACCGTGCATTGTGGACCTCTGCTAAGTGTTACTGACGCGATAAAGGACTGAACGGATGAATGACAGAGATTTCTGCTCTCGCGGTGGAAGGATCTCTTATTTTTTATTTATTTTTTTGAAGATTTTACTTTTCCTTTTTCTCCTCAAAGCCACCCGGTACATAGTTGTATATTTTTAGTTGTGGGTCCTTCGAGTTGTGGCATGTGGGACACTGCCTCAGCGTGGCCTGATGAGCGGTGCCACATCTGCACCCAGGATCTGAACCAGCGAAACCTTGGGCCGCCGAAGCAGAGCACGCGAACTTAACCAGCTGGCCACGGGGCCGGCCCCAAGGATCTCTTATTTTAAGACAAGCAAATAATGCCAGAAGGTCCAAGGTTCAAGTCTCAGCCTACCTCTTAAGAAGCCTTTTTTTTTTTTAACAAGAGAATCTCTCTGAGCCTCAGTTTCCTTCACTGAAAGCAGGTTTAACCGTTCCCACCTTGCTTGGTTGTTGGGAGGATTAAAACCAGACACATGGTCTATTTTTTAAAAATTTTATTTTATTTTGTTTTATTTTATTTTATATTTGAGTTCATAATAGTTTACATCAATGTGAAATTT
This sequence comes from Equus caballus, assembly GCF_041296265.1. Taxonomy (NCBI): domain Eukaryota; kingdom Metazoa; phylum Chordata; class Mammalia; order Perissodactyla; family Equidae; genus Equus; species Equus caballus. Next base: position 92,912,405 of record NC_091686.1, read on the forward strand.
CAGTTGTACGTTATTTCTTGACTGTCATCACATAAGAGCTCCCCTTCACCCCCAGTGCCCACCCCCCTTCCCCTGGTGTAACCACTGAACTGTTTTCTTTGTCCCACGTGGTCTGTTTTAATGCAGCATCCGGCACATAGCTAGTGTCAAAAATGTGGCAAATAATGAAAGAAAAGGGAACGGCATCAACTTTTGATTTGTTTTGGTGGTCATCGGTCAAGAGAATGTTGATAAACACAATGTACAGAATATATTAACATTTGAGATGCACAAGGAGGCGGGGGAGGGGTGGGTGGGGCCACCTCCTGGCGGCTCAGCCTTGCCAGTGACCTAAGGCCGGCTTGAGAGGAGCCGGGAGAGCCCAGGCCTGTGTCATTCCACCTGAGGAACTGGTTATATTGTGAACTCTGACTCAGTTTTTCAAAAATTGACCCTGGCAAGAATCCTTGGAGCTCTGTTGGTCGTCTGAAACCCTGGGAACTCTCACTCCTCTGAGACACCTGCGTTTTGGGAGAGGGCAGGCGACCACAGCTGAGAACTTCCAGGCGCTTGTATTTTAAAGGCTGACCTTAGCGAGCCCTTAGAGCGTTTGGGGGTTTTTCTACACTTATCACAGCGCGGATTCCGATTCCTCAGGTGATGTTGGTGAAACCTTGGACTGTCGGTGACCCTGGCCATGTAAGGAAATTCCTGACAACTGTGAAAATTCTGAGTGGTTTGGCTGTGTTTTGACGACAGCGTTTCAGCTGACTGGTCTGGTTTTTAGTTGTTGCGCTTCTGTGAGAGTTGGGGCAGAAAAAGAGAACAGGGTCATCCTGAAAGTGAGTGCCTGGCTAGGGGTGAAGGATTCCCAGACCTACTTGGTAATCCATCTAATGTTGATCACAGATAATTTGACCAAAAAACAAACAAACAAAAGTAAACATTAAAAACTGTTCAAAATATATAGATTGGAAGGAACACCAAGTTATCGATTTCGTTGGTGGTTTGCTGTGGGGGAAGTCAGGCTGGAGCATATTTGTACAGCTAGCAGGAATGAGGAATTGAGAAATCAGGAACAAGAGTTCCTTCTACCCTATAATAAAGGGCCTGACTTAGCAAAACAACAAAAGTCCTACTTTTGCGCCACCAAGAATCTTCCTGGTTTGGGTGGGACCTGAAGGATGGCAGAGGGGATATTTCATGAAACTAAAAAGAACTTCGCTGAATTAAGGTTTTTCTCCGCCCTTGTGTTGGTCACTCGCATAAGCCAAGTTAGAACCTGTGTTTTATATCTGAACAACACTCAGTCTTTCTTCTGGGCACTATGGACTCATTAAAAAAAAAGGAAAATTAGATAAAATCTCCGATGTTCGCTTCACATTTTCTCGTTTAACACTATCCTGTGCTACATGTAGGGCTTCAGTTTTCTCCACCTGCAGTAACGCTTGTTTTGAGCACTAAATGGAGCAACCATGTAAAGAGCGTAGATGCAAAACGCTGTAAGGAACTTTGAGGAATTCAAGGCAGTCTAACTTACACTCAGTGTGCTTCTAATCTAGTTGGGAAGACAAGACCTAAACAGGTTAAAAGTTAAATAAGAATAATAGAGTGAATTAACAGCCTCAAACTAGAGAGCTAACGCGTCGCCGGGCAGCATCTGATGGACTGCTCAGGCAATAAGGCTTTCACAGTTCAGAGTCGGGGAGAAGACCTTGCGAGTGTCTGCTGGTAAAGTGCTGGCCAACTCCTGGTTTTCTGTTGTGAAATTCATTCATTCACGCAACAAATATTTATCGAGCTACTAGGATGTGTCAGGTGCTGTGCTACATGCTGGGGATACGGAGGTGAGCAAACAGACAAGGGTCTGGCCCTCACGGAGAATATGGTTTGGTGGGGACAGCCAGACACTGAACAAACTCACAAACTCACCATTACAGATCAGGATGAGTGCTGTGAGGGCAAGCTTCCACCAAGATGTGAGAGAGAGTGAAAGCGGGGAGACCGTCCAAGTTGGGCTGTTGGGGAGGGCTTCCCTGAGGAAGCACCATTTGAACGGAGATCTGAAGAACGGAGTTCGCCCCAAGTGCTTGGGGAAATAAGAGCACTGCTGGCCCAAATTAAGGAGCATCTTTTATTTTCACAAGTCATTAGTTTAGAGGATAGAAATAAAAGCCAAAACCCAATTCGTAATTGTTCTGCATTATGAACACTGGGGAAAAGTCAGTTAGTAATGAGCATATGCTTCCATGCACACCCACAGACACACACACACACACACACACACACACACTCTTTCTACTTACACATTCTCATGCTCGCATCCCACCCACAGCTCTCCCACCCCACCTCCTAGAGTAATTTTGTAAAAGAATGTGGAAAGATCATCCCAGAGCCCTACCAGGTCTGCCTCAACATTTCCCAGCAGCTCCTGGGTAGGTGTTCAGGGAAGTGAAAGTTATGATCACCAAAAGCTGTGTGTGTCCTCTTCCTGAGTGTGGCCGTGACTGCCCGGGAAGTCCACTGTGCTTGGGTGACTATCTCTGAGCCCTCATTTAGCTGGGGTCATCGCTAGTCCAAATCAGTCTTCATGGGTAACTACACAAGTCCGCCCGGGCCATTCACCTTGCTGAATCCTATTTCCTGGAGCCACATCAGAAAAATAGTTGAGGTAATAATTGCTTTTCAGATCACACCGACATCACTGATTAGAGAGGCAGGATAATGCGGTGGCCACCAGCACGGCCTGCAGAATTAGACTGCCAGGATCGAATCCCAGCTTTGCCACTGCCTACCTAGTGACGGTGGACAGGTTACTTTTGTGCGTTCATGTAAATCTGAGACATCCTTGCCTGAAACCCGCTGAGTCAGATGTGTTTTGGAATCCAGAATATTTCAGATTTTAGGAAGATAATATGTTGCATGTACCCTACATTGCTTAATACCATTAGCTGGGTCTGGGGCAACATCCCATAATCAAACACATCACTACTTCTTCAGCAAAGCATATGGATATTCAGACATACTAGACGATGGGAAGTCTGCACAGAGTCTCGTTAGAGGCTAGTTGAGATTTGGCTGCTAAATGACTTCTGAAAAATACTTAGGTTTTCAGAGGTGTATGTCTTGGGAAGATTCAGTGAGAAGATAGGGGTAGAGTGCTCAGAACAGAAGGTGCTGCGCAAGCGTGAGCTGTTACTGTGAAGTAAATTTACTGGTTATTATAAAGCCACTGTGGATGGAATAGAAAAGCTACAGTGTCATTTTCTTCTCTTCTCCCTTCCAACAAATGGGCCTTGACTGTGTCCAGGCACACGCTAGGTGCTGCAAGAAAATAAATATGGACCAGACAGGGCTCCTGCCTCGCATTACAGTCGCCGTACCCAGGGCTGGGTACACTGCCAGCTTTTTGTCTTTTTTTTTTTTTCCTTTGGTGAGGAAGACTGGCCCTGACCTAACATCTGTTGCTAATCTTCCTCTTTTTGCTTGAGGAAAATTGTTGCTGATCTAGCATCCGTGCACATCTTCCTCTATTTTGTATGTGGGGTGCCTGTTACAGCATGGCTTGATGAGCAGTGCTTAGGTCTGTGCCCTGGGTTCCATTGCTTAGGTCCTTGCCCGACATTCGAACCTGCGAACTCCGGGCCGCTGAAGTGGAGCATACGAATTTAACCACTATGCTACTGGGGCGGCCCCTCTTTTTTTAAGTTTGCTTTGCATATCTCACTTTTTCCTGGATATTTTCCATACTGGGCTATTTGAATTATGTTGGAATCAAACCAACCCCCAGATGTACTGCCGTGTCTGGTATGTTGTCAGGCTGCACTTTAAAAGGAGAGAGGACAGGAAGTAATGACACATGACACAAGTAACTGGGAATGGTTCTCAGATAGGAAGTTGTAGTTGGGACAGGCAGGAGAGGAAGTGTAGTTCCATTGAATGAGCACTTAGAGCAAGACTGAGGGCAGCTGTCACTCGGGCACACTTCTGCTGAGCTCCTTCTTTGTGCCAGGCCCTGTGCTGGGTCCTGGGGTTATAGAAGTGAACAGAGCAGGCTCTCCGCACGCTGTAAGTGATGTTCACTGTTTCTGTGTGAGCCTGGAGAAACCAGCCACCCTCTCTGAGCCTGTGTACTTATCTTCAAAACGACAGGGCTGGAATAGGTTATAATTAAGCCCCCATTTTGCGTTTGAAACTCTGTGGTTAGTGGCAGGCTCTGTTTTAGGAGAGAAAGCCCCTTCTCTCATGGAGCTCACATTTCAGTGGAGCAGAGAGATAATAAAAAGTGATAGAAATGGATAATAATGTCATTTCAGATCATGGTAAGTGCAAAGAAGAAACATGAAGACAGGAAAGAGGAGAGAGAGTATAGAGTTGGTGATTGGAGGGTTGTTTTCAAAGAATGGTCAGGGAAGACTTCTTGGAAGAGGTGATATTAGAGCAGAGACCTGAATCCAGTCAGGGAGAGAGCCGGGCCGCCAGGAATGCTGGGAAAGGAAATTCCAGGTAGGGGGCGGGGGTGACCTTGAGTGCTAAGGCAGGGAGGTGAGAAAGAGCTGGCCTGCTGGAGGAGCAGCCAAGAGGCTGGTGGTGTGCCCAGAGGGAGGCAGGAGGGGGTGGGAGAGAGGAGGCAGGGAATGAAGTAGAGAGAGCGTGCAGGCTCCTGGTGGGAGCCCTGGGAAGGACTTTGGATTTTATTCCAAGTGTGAGGAGAAGCCACTGGGGGCTTTGAGAAGGGAAGTGAGATGATTTGATTTAAAAAGAAAGATAGCTCTGCCAGAATATGGATTCAGTAGTCATTTATCAGGAGTGGGCGAGCGTAACCCTGGTGTAGGTTAATTCAGTCCAGCCTGAATTTTTAACATCTCGATAGTTGAAATACAGCATTAATTTCCACCTGTACCCTTATCTTTTCTCTATATATTCCTTTTACAAAAGGGCTGGTCTGAAGATGGATTGCTTTCTAAAGAGAAAATATTGCCATCTTTTGAGGTCATGCTTGTGCCATCTTTTATCTTCTTTTTCAGTGCAGCATTTGAAAAGATAAGCTGTTTGATCCTCCCTCCCTTCTTTCTTTCCTTGTCGACTTCCTTTTTCTCTCCCTCCCTTCTTTCCTCTTTTTAAACAAATGCTTAATGTTTCATGAGAGACCTTGACGCCCTGCATGCCACTGTGAATAAGAACCAGTGTTGGGGTGGCCTTTGCCTGGTGGTGGTGGAGGTTGTCAGTTCTGTTTTCTTTGCACTCACCTTGTTTGACACATGCTTGCTTCTGATAGGTTGACTCCGTGTTGCAAAAGCGGAAAGTGTGTACTAGAGTACGCTAAAATTAGGCCACAATTTAAATTGAGATAAAACGTCTTTTGAATTTGTCAGCCTCGAACCATATGTATTTTGTGGCAACCTTATTTTCTTAGTTACTTAAAGCTGGGCTTTGACGCAAGCCCATAATGGCCCATGTACCCTCTTGTGTGGAAATGGCTCGCACGCCCACTCTAAGTTACCTTGAGAAATCTTTGTGGGCAGGCTGGGATTGCTACCTGAATCGCTTAATTACTGCCCACTTTTGTGCTTGGGAAATATATACCAAAGCCACAAGGGGGCAGCTTGTCCAGTGATTCTAGGGGTAAAGAGGGCTGCTCTTTAGACATAGGATAATGAGAACGGCTGAACTTTTCAGAATGTTTTTTGCATAAAGAAGTCTTTTTACATTCCTAGCTAGCTTTGTCCGTTCAGAGACGATGTTTCTGGAAATTAAAAATTTCAAGGCAAGTTCTTTCACACAAATCTATTTTCCCTTTCTCTTTGTATTATAAGTAGTCATTTTCTCTTGAATTTGCCTTTTCCCTGTCTTCCAGCCCATCTTTATTCATCTTTATTGAATAATGATGAATAGTATTCATCATTAATGAATGATGATGATGATTCAACATATAATAAAAGTCACACGTTTTTAGTGATATGTGAAACACATACAGCCATGGAACCCCTGCCTCAATCAAGACAATAAAAATTTCCATCTCTCTAGAAAGTTTTCTTGTGTCCCTTTGCAGTCAGTCTCCCTTTGCAGGTCCCACATCCCCTTGAATCTTTAATCTGAGAAATTTTTTTACCTGAGACAAAGCATTTTATACATTTAAAGTACTGATCATGCATTAAATATGAGGGCCCTTTCTAAGAGGCTGTGTGAGAGCTCTGGAGAGATCAAGGAAATAAGAGGCAGGTCCTTTCCAAGACAATTATATAAGTTTTTACTCTTTGCTGTTGTGGTGGTTGTTTTAATCTGGCTCATAATTCACTGAGAGAGAGGCATTAATTGCAGTCATTAATTATCCATTTGTTCTTTAACGTTTATTTCTGCCTTAATAATAGCTAACATTTATTGCACTTAAGTACTTAACCTGTATTAATGAGCTCAAGGGATCTTCCCTAGGAGAGAAGTACCGTTATTACCCATACGTACAGATGAGGAAACTGAGGCACAGTCACATGTGGCTTCGACGAATAAGAGAAGGAGTAGAGTTAGTTTCCTGACGTGAAATGCAAGATAAATGAAATTAAAAGTTTCTTAGGAAGTGCGTGTTCTCATCGATCAAAGTAGTACTCGGCTTAAAAAACCAGTGCTTCTCTTTACGCACATAATGTCCTTGGGCAGTGTCACTCGTGGCCATGGTTGAATGCCATGACGATTCCAGTTCTGCATCCCTGACCTTGACCACGAGGCATCCCTGTGTCTGTTTCTCTGGTTCCTGCCTTCATCTTCTCCCGACGGGTCACCCTGCCTTTAGCCCCTTCTGCATTGTGGTCAGAGTGATCTTTCTACCATGCCCTTCCGGTGCTGTCGCCTGGCTGATTAGAGTTCACCAGTGGTTCGCTGTGCGGTAAAATGTGACGTTCCTTGCCTTGTTCAGCTGCACATCCTGCTGCTCTCCACTGCTCACCCTCAGCCCAACCAGCTGTCATTCTCCAAAGATGCCGGGTCCTCTCATGGCCCTGCACCCAAGAACTGGCTGTTCCTTTTGTCTGGAAAATGCCCTGTCCTCATCTGTCATCCCTGTCTGCCGGGCAAACAGTTACTGATCCTTCAGGACTTGGCTCATATCTTCCTTGATTAACCTTGACAGACTCGGAATTACTTCTTCCTGTTTTCCACTGCCCCTTGCGCACTAGAGCCAGTCACTCTGTCTTATGATGGTCTCGTTCCACCTCTGTACCCCGTTAATTTGCACCTTTCGGGAGGGTAGCACTTTGTATTTTCAAGTTGGCATTTCTTGCCTCGCTCAGTCCCTGGTCTCCCTGTCCAGACTCCGCCTAAGCCAGACCATGAAGGCAGAGAAGACACCCATTGTAGTCACCACTGCTATGCCCGGGGTCCGGCTTAGGGCCTGGCCTGCAGTAGGTGTTCAACTAATATTTGTTGAAAGCATGAATAGTGTGTGTTTTTATTGTCGGCTTGTGATAGTGTCGCCCAGGGATTGCACTTGAAGGGTCCCCGGCCATGATCAAGCAATGGAAGTATTTTGTATGGCCTCATGGTATTCGAAAGCTTTTTGATACCTGTAGATAGAGCCTGCCCTCTCCTGCTTACTACTGTCCACATCACTCCTCTTCTCTTGTTCTTAGTCCCCCTCACTCATTACCCGTTACCCGTCTGCTCCTGGGACATAAGGTTGAGGGGTGAGGGGAGAGGGAAAGCGTATTAGTTAGTTTGCTAGGGCTGCCATTACTAGATAAATCTGACTGCGGGGTTTAAGTAACAGAAATTTATTTTCTCACGGTTCTGGAGTTCTGGAGGCTGGAAGTTTAAGATGTAGGTGTGAGCAGGTTTGGTTTCTTCTGAGGCCTCTTTCTGTGGCTTGCACATGGCCACCTGCATGCTGTGTCCTCACATAGTCATCCCTCGGTGTGTGTGTGAATGCATCCTAATCTCCTCTGGTAAGGACACTACTCCTACTGGATTAGGGTCCACCCATATCACCTCCTTGAACCTTAGTTACCTCTCTAAAGGCCCTGTCTCCAAATACAGTCACACTCTGATGTCCTGGGGAGCAGAACATATGAATTTAGTGGGGGACGATATTCTCATAACAGGCGCAAACACAAATTGTCAAGTCGTGTGGTCTCTGCCTTGTGTCTGATGCGGGTTTTCTAACACATTAATAAAGGGGAACTCGGGAACCATCAGAGAGCAGTTTGCTCTCCAAGGCAGAATCTGGACAGACATACCATGCACCTGCTCACACACCTGATCTTCACTCTGATCACTTTGATCTTGGGATCATATTCATGTTTCTCAAACAACTGACATTTAGTTGAAGCATCAGGTAGAACTTAGGTGCTTTTCAATTTGGAAAAATATACCCTTTATTCTATTCCTTCCAAAAACTGACATGCAGGCTGCAAACTTTCTTTGTCAAGGGTTTGGTAGACAGTGGAGGTAAAAGCTGCATAATGACACAGCACCGCCTCCATTTGCTGTAAGCAAACAGCCGGGTCCTTTATTACCCTTGAAACTGGCTCTCATGACACAGGTTGGACTCAGAGAAGCAAGTCAAATGCCAAGTTTCTGTGGGTCAGAGTTCCTCAAGCACTGTATGTTAATCAAAAGCTCAGCCTTAGTTAATGAGGCCATTGAGTTGGGAAGAACTTTGGAACAAATGGTTACTGAGCTGGACTGCAGGAGTTGGCAGAGCTCAGTATGTATTTTGGTTCCTAGAGGTAGGTTGTGGACTCGTGGTCTTTCTTGGGGGGTGGGGGGGGGCGGGAGTGAGACTCTTGTGGGTTTTATTCATTCTTGGTGGAGTAGTAGCATAATAAAATCTACTGTACAGTGCCCAGCCAATCAAATGTATTTACTTAAAGATGAAGCTGAGGGGCCGGCCTGGTGGCACAGTGGTTAAGTTCGCACGTTCCACTTTGGCGGCCCGGGGTTCACTGGTTTGGATCCCAGCTGTGGACATGACACCACTTGGCGAGCCATGCTGTGGTAGGCGTCCCGCATACAAAGTAGAGGAAGATAGGCACGGATGTTAGCTCAGGGCCAGTCTTCCTCAGCAAAAAGAGGATGATTGGCAGCAGCTGTTAGCTCAGGGCTTCCTCAAAAACAAAAAAGGGCAGAAGAAGTGAATAGATTTAAAAAAAAAAAAAATAAGTAAAAAATAGAAAGATGAAGCTGAATGGTTACAGAATATTATATTTATTTATGGGCAGAAAAGCCAGATGTAAAGGGCTTCCAAAGGTAAAGGGAACATTTAAAACACTAGCAGCTGGCAATGCTTTCAACAATTTTGAGTGTTTGGTGATTTACTCTAAAAGACCACAATTTATTGTGCCTCTGCAGAGAGAAATTTAAGTGAATATAATGATCACAGCTGCCCTTTGTTGAGTGTTTTCTCTCATATGGGGCCCCAAGGACTTCATATCTGTCATCTTATGTATTGTCACAGTGTCCTTAACAGGTGAGTAACATTAGGCCCATACTAGCCGAGAAAAAGGTTCAGAGAGGTTGAGTAAAATGCCTAAGATCACCCAGCTAGCAAGCAGTAGAGCTGAGTTTTGAGCACCTCAGCAAACCTGTGGACGTCCCCTCCCTGTTACACCTCTTCTTTGTACATTTCCTCCTTCTCTCCTTGTCAAACTAAGGTTTTCTCCTTTGAATATCTTTTAGCTAAGAGGAACCTGAATTGCCTCGCGGAATTGGCAAAAGGATGTGACCGATTTTCTCCAAGTATTTGAGCCAGTGCAAATTTCCTTTACTGCCCGGTTATGTAGCTTTCCTTGTAATCCACGTGCACACAAAGGTGTGTGATAATAATAAAACACCGCATTTCTTCCTCTTACCCCTGCCCCTACATTCCACTTAGCAATCACTGATTGCACACTCCTCATTAGCTGTCTCTAGGTCAGTAACGTTATCTTTTCCATTTCACAGTTCGGGCAACAGAGGCATTAGAAGGACACCCTGCATCAGGTCACCCAGCAGAGATCAGCCATTCCTAGGCTCACTGAGGAGGTTTGGTAAGTCAAGCTGGTGCCATCTTCACTGTGGCTCAAAGGAACACAGTTCAGGGGGTGGAAAAAAGTAGGTGAGCATTCCATAGTGATGTGCAAACGCTAATCCTCTCTCTTTTTATTTTATTTTTTTGATCAACACATTGTTTTTGCTTCTGGATGTTTGCTTCATTTGTTAGGGCAGAGTGCCCTGTACGTTTGTAAGTACCAGTGTCCCCACAGCACTCCCACAGTCAAAAAGAATGACAGAAATTATATTTGAATGACTTTGCTTGAACCCTTTTAATACTGAGTTTTTCCTGTAGTGTTTACTGCATTTTGTCAACTCTAGAATGCATTTCTTTCCACACAATTTAACATCTCTGACATTGGGATACATCTTATGGAGACTTAGGTAACAGCATTCCTCTGATAATCCCCAAATGACCTGATATACTCCTGATAAAAAGCTAATCAATAAGAACTCCGTACTTACCAAAGAAAGAATTTAGCATTCTAAGGATGAAAGAAAAACTAATTTTTTGGTGACTTCGTATGATGGCTTTGAGACTAGTAGTGCTGGGACCTTGTAAGCACTGGTGCTGACATTCACAACAGCCTGTGTGAGGTCGTGGAGCAGCTTCCTAGGCAACAGATCCCAGAATCAGACACTCTTGTCCCATGCCAGGTTCCCCTCCCGCAATCAGCATCATAGGATTTGCAAGTCAAATACTCTATGTCTTCACTGCTGTGTCCCCAGAATGATTTGTCAACATCCCTTTATCTGTAAATGGTCCAAGTCCACATTCATGTTAAATGCATGGGAAAATAGCATCTCTATAGAGTTAATGCCACAGAACGGGCAGGATCCCCCAAGCCACCTGGGCCTGATTTGTATAGGCTTTAAGATTTGCAGAACCTCCAGATTATAAGGCCCCATGGGTTATAGTACAGTAATTCTGAAATCAGTAGAGATGCAGGTAAATCAGTCAACAGACATTTTCTGAGCACCTACTGTGTGCCAGGCTCTGTGCTAGGTACTGGGTAATTTGAGATTAAGACAGAAAGGATTGGATGTCTGCTGCCAGGAGCCTGCTCTAGATGTCTGGCAGACATTAAATAATAAAAGAGTAATGAGGGCACCGAAGAAGAATTATAAAAAGTTTAAGGGAGTTTGAAACCAGAGGACCTAACCTAAACGTTAGTGGGAGGGGCGACCATCAGGGAAGGTTTCTTGGAATTTAAGTGGTGTTTTAACTGAGACCCGAAGGAGAAGGAATGGTTTCCTGGGCAGAGGGAGATGGTGGGCAGGTGGGAGTGACTGTACCAAATGAGGAACAGCCTTTGTGAGGGTCGCAATGTGGGCGAGTGTGTCCGGTTCAAGGAATAAGCACAAAGCTAGTGGGGAATGAGGTCGAGGGAGCGTGGCTTCAGAGGAGCAGATGTCTGTTGTGAAATAAGGACTTAGTCAAACTTCTGGAAGAATCCTAGAAAAGAAGAATTAGAAAAGAATAAGAATAAGAAAATTCTTATTCTTAGAATAAAAAATTCTATTCTTAGAAAAGAATAAGATTCTAAGGAAAGAATCTGGAAAACCCCTTAGAGATTGATTTCAAACTGATGATCAGATTTTTGTTTTTGTCGTTCAGACATCAATCCTTCTGTCTCTATCGGCATTGTTTCCTAGAGCTGGATCCCAAGTCCCGTTTTCCTGCCAGTCCTTTGAATTCTCCCCAAATGTGTTCTTCATTTCCCTCACCTACCTCCCAAAGGAAGGCAATCAACTTCTAGTGAGAGATTGTTTTCATCAACAAATGTGTCCGCTTTTCTTTTTCTCTGCTTCCTTGATGGCACCAGGGAACGGTGATCATTGGCATAGTATATGATTCCCTCATCCAAAGGCCAGATTAAAAAAAAAAAAAGGATGATTTAAATAGAACAGACAGAGGCCGGCTTCTTCTTTTTTTTTTTTTGAGGAAGATTAGCCCTGAGCTAACCACTGCCAACCCTCCTCTTTTTGCTGAGGAAGACTGGCCCTGAGCTAACATCCATGCCCATCTTCCTCTGCTTTACACCTGGGACATCTACCACAGCATGGCTTGCCACGCAGTGCCATGTCTGTACCCGGGATCCGAACCAGTGAACCCCGGACCGCCAAATCAGAACCTGCGAACTTAACCGCTGTGCCACCGGGCCGGCCCCATGGCCAGCTTCTTGACTCTGCTTCTGCTTCCGGACCCTTATGAGACTCAGGTTTCATGTCTTGGTGCTCTCTGCTGACCTATCTATCAAGAGTACTGCTGAGCTGAGGCACTTTGACCAGTAACTAAATCAGCAGATTCAGAAATTTTCACATACATGTGTACACATACACGTACACATATACATGGAACCCCAATTCCATTGAATTGGCCATCGCAAGCTCGCTTGTTTCCTAGTCGTGAGTGAATTTTATGTGGTCATTTTTTGAGAGGTCTGTAGAGTGTAGGGGCTGACCAGAGGTGGCTAGATCTTTTTAACAGTCCTATAATCTTTTTTTGGAGATTCTTGTCTCAGTCTGAGATAAGATGGGTCTGTTTTCTCCATACAGAAGGGAAGAGAATCACTGGTCATGATTGATGTATAGAAATTTCAACTTTTTACATGAAGTTTTGGTGACCTCTTTGGTCAGTCCTCTTAAAAAGTTAACATCTAGATTATTACCTGATTTTTCTTAAGCCACAGGAAGTCTGTGCTCCTCCCTCAAGACATGGGCATCAGAAGTCAGATGGTGGGGATCCCTAGGAAAGGGCAAGGGAAAAAAATCAAGGATTTTCTAATGGAAACTTTAAAGAAAATAGTAAAACATGTTGAGCGCTGACCCTCTGCTACTCATCATAGCCCAGATTTCCATCCCAAGTAAGTTAATAAATTAAAAAGTGGATATTGTCTGACCTAAGAGTTGAAAGTGGAAGTTGCTTTTGAAAAGAAGGAAAAGGTGGGCTGCTTAATATGTTGTTTCCTGTGGTAAAATGGCCCTTCGTGTTTCTGAATGGTAGGTCTCATATAGATCTCTTAAAAACAATTTTCCTCAAATCCCTAAAAAGAACCAGAAGGTATACCTTTTGGAAAATGACCTTCATATCATTTTTTTTTTTCAAGAAGACAGACTGTAATGCAAATAGGACTTAAGGTAAGCTCCTTACTGTTGCACAACTCATGTGGTCCATATGGTGGAAACTTGCAGAAGAATAAATACACACAAAGGTCAAGCAAGTGAGCGGAGACAGATTCTCTTTTGTTTAGTCAGCTAATTGGGACCTGTCACAAAATGACCCCAGGCTGCTCCAGGCAATCCCCAACGCAGGTTCTAAAGGTGACTTTTCTGCCTCTTCACCTGAAAATAGTAGAGATTTTTCCTATCCCTTATCATATCTTACTTTTTTACTTTGTAACATATAACTTATTACTACACAGAAGGGGAAAAAGAGGCCCGTAATTTAACTTGATTCAAATGAATAAACCTACAAAAGACTCTGGTGTGAAAGACACTGGGGCAGGTGCATGAGGGATACAAAGACGATTCAGACATGATCCTTGCCCCAGAAGGGTTTAAGAATGAAAGTTTAAGCATTTAATTATAAGAAATATTGACAATAAAACAAGAGTGAATTAGAACAGCAACATCGGAACTCAGATATTTAATGGTATTTCCGAACATGCAGTCGAAGTTAACAGATCTCTTTTCTCATCTATCTCCAGATTTACCAGAGTAAACTCATCACCCTCTTGTCTGGACCTCTCACTTTCCTTTGCTTTTGTCTGGTCTCTGATCCAGTTCAACAAAAGTGCTAATTCAGGCGTGGGGCTTGCTGGTGTTGAGAATTAATGCAAAAGTGACCCCGAAGTCCTCTGCAGTGTATGACCACCTGTGTGTGATTACCATCACTCTGTGACTCAACCAGCATCATGATGGCGGACATGCAGATGTTTGCCTACAAAAGGAAGACTGTCTTCCTAAAAGAAAGAGATTTGTTCCCACCTTAGACAAGGAAAGAGAAAGCTGTGGGGATCAACAAAATGTGTGTCTTTTGGCAGAATAACAGGTGGATGATGGCATTACGCTTTGCAGGAGGGCATTTGGTGCTGTGGAAAGTGAGGAGAATACTCCAGGGCTATGAGGCTGAAATCTGAGGCTAATGTCAGCATTGAGCCTTTAGGCAGATTATGTGGGCAGTGCTCAAATGTCAGCCCTGAAATTTCCAAGAACAAGGTCTTCAAACCAGCCATTAGACAGGCATCAATGTTTATGGTGTTGGGGCCTCATCAGGGGGTGTGCATCGGTTCAAACACGTTGCCCCCCGGTGTCAGCAGTGGCTGCAGACGGAAATAGAGTGTCTGACATTCACTTTGGCCATACTCAGGGGTGTCTGTGCTGTCAGGAAATAACAGTAACAGAACAACCATAGCTTTCGTCAAGAATGACAGAAATTCTGTGTCTGCAAAGTAAGTGAGGTCCTTTTGAAATGAAGACCGAGGTCCACAAAATACAAGGGACATCTTGGCCCATTCGCAGCAACGTGGATGGACCTCGAGGGCATTATGTTAAGCGAAATAAGCCAGTCAGAGAAAGACGAACTCTATATGACTCCACTCATAGGTGGAAGTTAATATATTGACAAGGAGATCTGATCGGTGGTTACCAGGGAAAAGGGGGGGTGGGGGAAGGGCACAAAGGGGGAAGTGGTGTACCCACAACATGACTAACAATAATGTACAACTGAAATCTTACAAGGTTGTAATCTATCATAACATTAATAAAAAAAAAAATACAAGGGACATCTTGGCCCATTCACAACAACGTGGATGGACCTGGAGGGTATTATGTTAAGCGAAATAAGCCAGTCAGAGAAAGACGAACTCTATATGACTCCACTCATAGGTGGAAGTTAGTATATTGACAAGGAGATCTGATCGGTGGTTACCAGGGAAAAGGGGGGGTGGGGGAAGGGCACAAAGGGGGAAGTGGTGTACCCACAACATGACTAACAATAATGTACAACTGAAATCTTACAAGGTTGTAATCTATCATAACATTAATAAAAAAAAAAATACAAGGGACATCTTAAGCAAAGACTGAAGTGGCTATTGAGGAGTCAGACTAGGGTGAAAGGGGGCTGACCCCAGACCAGGCCTTTACATCTAGGCATGTCAGTACCTACTGATTTTGTTTTCGTTTGCATTTGTGCAATCAATCACCAAGAGATTCTTAGAATTATAAAATATTGGAGTTAAAAGGAACCCTAGAGGTGATGATGAAAATAAATGATAAATAATGATAACGAGGGGCCAGCCCTGTGGCTGAGTGGCTAAGTTTGCGTGCTTCAATGTGGCCGCCCAAGATTTCGCTGGTTCGGATCCTGGGCGCGGACGTGGCACTGCTCAACAGGCCATGCTGAGATGGTGTCCCACATACCACAACTAGAAGGATCTACAACTAGAATATACAACTGTTTACTGGGGGGTTTTGGGGAGAAGAAGAAGAAAAAAAGAGAAGAAGATTGGCAACAGATGTTAACTCAGGCACCAATCTAAAAATAAATACATACATACATAAATAATGCTAATGATAATGAAGATAATGATAACGTTTATTGAGTGCTTACTATGTGCCAGGCACAAAAGAAGTCTTTTACTTACATTATCTCTTTTGCTTGTATGGCCTCATTTAATTCTACAATAATCCCATAAAGAAGGTGTTAGGATTCCTATTTGGCAAATAAGGAAAGTGAGGTCTAAAAGAGAATAGGTGACTTGCCCAAGGTCACACAGTTAGTGCTTGGCAGAGCTGGACACGCAGGCAGTCTGAGCCTAGAGTCTGCACTATTTTTTAAAGGTTTTATTTTTCCTTTTTCTCCCCAAAGCCCCCCGGTACATAGTTGTATATTTTTAGTTGTGGGTCCTTCTAGTTGTGGCATGTGGGACGCCACCTCAGCATGGCTTGACAAGCAGTGCCATGGGTGGCTAAGAGCACAGTCTGTCAGATCTGGAGCCCGCACGGCTCCTGTGCCCCTTGACCTGTTCTTGCTCTGAGACATCTGCTTTTGCTTCACGTTTCAATCATTTTGAGAACTTTAAAAAAATACCAGCGCACACGGAGCTGGCCTGGTGGTGTAATGATTAAGTTCGCGTGGTCTGCTTGGGTTCACGTGTTCAGGTCCTGGGTGCGGAACTACACACCACTCTTTGGGCCATGCTGTGGCGTCATCCCATATACAAAATAGAGGAAGATTGGCACAGATGTTAGCTGAGAGACAGCCTTCCTCAACAACAACAAAAAATACCAATGCACAAGCCCCACTCATTGGGACTCTGATTCAGTTGGTCTGACGAGGGGCCCAACCATCAAGATTTTTTGAAAACTTCATAACTGAGTCCCCTGTATGTCCTGTGTGGACAACCATGGCGTGGACTTTGCTGGTTAACCTGGTGAATGGCTGTGTATTACTTTTTCCGGAGAGCAAATTTGTGTGTCATAGCAGCTGTTTTTGTTTCTGCTTTTCCTATGGTTTGTGAAGATGGATTGGGCCTTAAAAACCTTTGGCTCCTAGGAGGACGCTGTCACTGCTTGGGGGAGCTCTATCTGAGAAAGGATCCCCTGTTTACACTTCTCCATTATGTGTCCTGTGAACCACATCTCTACCTCCTTCCTCCAGCACTGCTCAGAATAGACAGTTTAATAACTTTACACCTAAAATCTTACAAATTGCAACGGGCTATATGCTGCTGGGACAGCTTAAAGATCAAGGGCACATTTTTGTCTGTGACAACCACTGCCATCTTTATTTGATGTTCACTAAAAATACACACAGACGTACATATACACATATTTTACCTCCATTTTACGTTGGGGAGGTCTCAAAAATTTCATCAGACCCTTATTTAGACACCAGTAAGAAGAGGTTAAGAGTTTGATCTAGACCCCTACCTTGATTCTAAAATGGGGAAACCAAGTCTGGGGGGTTGAGAGAGAAGAGACCCATCAAAATAGCCAGGCTGAGAACTCAAGTCCCCTGATGTGAATGGTGTTTTCTCTTCACTCTGCTGCCTCTCTTAAAATTTTATTCTGTAGCCTTTCCTCTTCATTCACACTAACACCTTCCTAGTTCTAGTCCTAACTTTATTCCTGAATTATTGCAATAGCCATGGAAGGGAAAAAAAAAAACCTGGAAGAAACTATAGCAAAATGCCAACGGTAGTTGAGTTTTGAATGGTGGACGTCTAGTTTTTATATCTGCTTTTCTGTGACTTATATATTTTCCTTAATAAACAAATATTACTTCCTAAAGGAAAAGCACAAACCTGTAGTGGAATAGCCTTCTCAGTGGTCTCTGAATGTGTGTGTCCATTATGCAGTCCATTCTGTGGCCTGCTATCAGATTTGCCTCCCTAAAAGGTGTTTTTCTTCAGTCGTTATCCTGCTTAAACCTTCAGGGCTCCTATTGCTCTTGAGAAAAGTCCAAACTCCTGGAATCCAAAGGTCTCCTTAGTCTAGACCCACCCTCTGCCTGACCCTTATCTTCACCACACCCAACACAACCCTCCCTTCTTGCCCAGCCAGCATCCTCCCTGTCCTGGAACCAAGAGAACTCTATCCAGTTCCTTTGCTCATGCCGTTCTCTTTGTGGAGAGCCCTGCACACTTTGTTCTTTCCTGTTTACCTGTCCAGATGTTGTCTTTCTAGGTTCAGTTCAAATACTTCCTCCTCCAGTTCACTTTTGTCACTTTTTATCTGTGTCTGGGATGGCAGATAGGTTTTTTGTTATATTCCAGGTCTAGGCAATTGAAAATACGTTGCCTGGAGAATCCTGAGAGCCTGCCCACCGATGCTCAGAGCGAAAGAGTTCTGTGATCAGTAGTGGTTGCTGCCATAGGCACGAGGGAGAAGTAACAGAATGTGTGTTATTATTTTCCGTCTAGATGTACTGACTATTCTTCTACACCTGTAATGTCCAATATGGTAGCCACTAGTGACACGTGGCTGTTTAAATTTAGATTAATTGAAATTCAATACAATTAAAATTTCACTTCCTTAGTCGCCCTACCTACATTTCAAGTGCTCAATAGCCACATGTGGCTCCTGGCTACCATATTGAACAGCAAAGATAGAGAACCTTTCTATCATTACAGAAATTTTTATTAGCCCGGTTTTAGCCAAATAGTTACATGACAATGGAAGAGAGAATACCTTGTTTCATGTGTGCGCACCTAGTTTTCTCAGTGAGACCAAAAGCTTTTTATGGGGAGGAATCCTCTCTTATAATTACTTTGTAGCCCTGGAGCACCGAGCCAGTACTGGGCATGTTGGAAATACTGTGTAAGTATTTGTTGAATTGAATTTTTAGTACCAGTTCAGCAATATGTGATAAAGTAGAGTAGTAGAAAGAGAACACTGATTTGGAAACCAGGAAGCCAAGTTTCTGGCCCCAGCTCTTCTGCCAATTAGTGTGTAACTTGGAATATATCATTTACCTGAAGTAGGTCATAGTTTCCTCGAGTGTAAACAGTAATAAACTAAGCTATAGCAGAGCATTTTTCCAGGTTTGGAATTTTGTGATACATAAGGAGTGTTCGCTTTTAAACAAAAGTGCACACACACACTCAGAGTGAAAACTAGCAGATTAAAAAATATCCTCGCTTATTTTAAATCCCATTTATCGAATTTTCCAAATATATAAGACTGTCATTGGAGGGTTTAACTCCCTGCCAGCTTGACGGCTAAATTCTTGGAAGAGGATCGTAGCAAAGGTGAGATGACTCCATAAGTAGAGAATGTCAAACTCAGGCGCGTCCGATGGAGAATTCGGGAGCCTTTGTCAGCAAGAAGGCGATGCAACATCTCCCTGCCATTTGACACTATATTCAACCAAACTGTATGCAGACGTCACCAGCTGATGCTGCCCACCCTCTGTCGAGGCTCTAAGTGACGGGTCAGCAAACTACGGCCCCCTCCGTTGTCTGTTTTTATGTTTTGTATGTAGTTAAAGATGGTGTTTACATTTTTAAGAGTTCCCAAAAGAAAAGTATGTAACAGAAACCGTATGGCCTGCAAAGCCTAAAATATTTACTATCTGGCTCTACACTAATGACTAGTGACCTTCGTGTACAGATTCAACCACTTTTCAAGGCAGATCGCTTTCTGAAATGTCATGAGGGCCTGTGGCTCAGGGATAAAACTCCATGTTCTCTGTGCTTTAAAGAACCCCGAAGACAGGGCAAAGAGGCCGGGCTGCTAGGGTGCAGGCTGGGCCACGTGGCTCCATCTCCTTTGTATCTGAAGCAGGCCGGGCCCTTGACATGGTGTTCTGAAGGTGGAAAGCAAGTCCTTGGATCCAGAGTCTGTGCGTTCATTCTGGCCTGACTTTGGAAATTTGATGAGTCACAGTTTCTGGCTGTGTCCTCCTTGACATTTAGCATTCACCAGAAGAAATTCTGAAGGCTCCTTGAAGGGGAAAGCTGCAGAATCCTTGGGCGCTCAAGCTTATCTAAGGAGGGAGCCCAGGCTTACATCTCAGTTTGTTCTTCTTTTTCTTTTTCCTCTTGCAGACACTCGTTTCAGCACTTGAGGGGTCTAGTCTAGCCTGAGTGTGCAGATAAAGGGGCTGAAGTGGAGAGGCCGACTCAGCCATCAGGGTTAGGGCAGGGCTGGGCCAGTGTCTGAACTGAGACAGCAGGCCTGCCAGTTGAGGCTGTCGAAAAAATGACTCTTTACTTTTCCTTCGGATGCCCTGTGGCCAGGTGTGGGGGCCTTGGGTTCCCCCAAACCCTCTTTCTGCCTAGGTGTGTATCTAGACTTCCATCAGGTCTTGGTTTCTGAAGTGCACCTCTTCTTAATTCTAACACTCCAGTTTTGGCATCTTTTCTTTTCTGATCTATCCTTTTTTCTCTTCCCCTTGTCCCATTCTCTCCTAGGCTAATTTTCAAAGTTCTGTCACCCTCGGCTTCTGTATACACAACTGTGCCTCGCATTTAACAAAATCCAAATTTACAAAGCAAAAAAGATTTGAAAAGTATATCTTCCCTTTGTTAAAGAAATTTTTCCTGTGAAAGACTAGTATCTCCCTCTCTCCCTTAGGTGTTTATCACTTTCCACATTACATTATAACCATTGGTAATTGGGGGAGGGCCCCTAGTTGACTGCAAGCAAATTCATTTTTGTATTTGCAGATCATGTGGCCCAGTGAATGTATACCCTTGCCCCCACGCTGGATCATAAAAATAAGTTTACTTTCCCATGTTTGTTTACTGTTGAGCTTGAGCTCATTAAATATATCCAGTGGCCTGGGTCATGATCGTACCAAAAATAGGGCCTTGGCTCACTTACAACAATGGTTGCATTTGCTTCAGTTGGTACAGATTCCTTTGGAGAAATTCCCAACTTGTTCTCAAGGATGATTCTAGCCCAGCACCAGGTCCCAGCAGCTTCCGGTTAATAGTAAAAGCACTGCCTGTACACCACTGCTCCATTCCAGAATTCCCAGCCCTGAACAATATTGTTGTCATGACCAGGGAACCATCCATTAGGAAAGTCTATTCCAAGTCAAAATGCTGATGGCCAGTTCTGGATAGAATTCCCTGACACACCATTTTGGTTGTCACCATTACTCTGATGGCAGCACTCACAGCTATGAGACGGAGAGAGAGAGAAGAGAAGTAACAGAAATTGATTACTAAAATTTGAGATGCAAATAAGCAGAAAGCCCCATCATCTTTGGGATTCTCCATTATTCAGAGTTCAGTGTAAGCCTAACAGTTACAAGCTGAGATTTTGGTGCATGAGTGGGTGGGTTCCAGTCTTGCCTTTCACCAATGATTAGCTTTACTTGACTTCTTTGGCTTTCTGGTCTCTCATTTGTAAAACAGGGATCATAATAGTGCTTGTCACATAGGATTTTGGAGATGATTGAAGAGGTAATAATATATGTCAAGAATTTAGCACTGGGTCTGGTACACAATGGGTGCTTAATCATTGTTAGTATTAGTGTTTCAGCACATGTGTGAGGGGCATCGTCTAGTGCAGTGTTTCTCAAACTTTTTGGGCTCAGCACATCTTAACAGGCAAATAAAATAAAGAACGGTCAATTAGATATAAACTTCAGATAAGCAATAAGTAATTTTTTTAGTATAAGTATGTCCCAAATACTGCATGGATACTTATACTAAAATATTGTTCGTTATTTATCTGAAATTCAAATTTAACTGGGCACCCTGCATTTTTATTTGCTAAATCTAGCAACTCTGTCTTTACATTCTTAAAAATTATTGAGGAAGCCAAAGTGCTCTTGTTTGTGTGGGTTGTATCTGTTGTTATTTACCACATTAGAAATTCAAACTGAGAAATTAAAAATACTTGTTTATTAATTACTTGAAAATAACAATAGTAAACTCTTATGGTAACGTAAGTAACATTTTTTAAAAAATATACTTGCAAAACAAAGTAGATGGTAAAGAGTACATTGTTTATATTTTTACAGATCTCTTTTTCTTCCCAAATCTCTTTAATTACTGGCTTGATAGGTGTCAGCTTATATTTGCTTCTGCCTTCAACCTGTTGAGATATGTTATTTTCATCAAAGTATATAAAGAAAATACAACCTCACAAAGATATGTAGTTGGAAAAGGAAGTATTCTAGTAGCCTTTTCAGATAATCGTGAACATTCTTCTTTGATATTGAACCCAGACTCCACAGGAGATAGTTTTCTAGAGACTAGTTGCAGAATCTGAAACCTTATCAAAGAACTTTTCATACTCTTACATTAAAATCCACCAGATTATCTTGTACTTTGAATGGATCTTTTGCCTATGCATGGTTCTGTAACGTCATGAATTGGTCATGTGGAAAATATTGGTTTACTGAGTTGTGACCATCTTCCAAATGTTGACACATTTCATTATACAATATGAAAAGAAAATCACATTAGTTGTTAATATCACAACTAGTCTCATCAGAAAAGCCTTTAATTATTGGCAAGCTGTCAAGCTCAGGGTGGTAAATGTGGGTTCTCCAAAATTTTAACCTTTGCTTGAAAGCTCAAATTTTATTATTGGAAATGAATACTATCAGTTGTGTTCTTTGAAGGGACAGGCACACTTTGTTCATTTTCCAGAAAATGTCTGCCACATACCCAAGTCTGAAGAACCAGAGTTTATCTGTCAGTTGTTTGTTCAAGTACAAACGGTGTTCTATGACAAAAGCAGCTTTGGTTCACTCTGTAACTCAATCCATAAGTGGTTTTCCTTGAGACTGTCATCATGATTGTGTATGAGGCGAAAGTGCTTTATGCGTACTTCCCATTTCATCACATAGAATATTAAAAAGATAGATACTTAAGAGTCCGGATATAATAAAATCAATATTTTTCTGCTTCATCAAGTACATTCTTAAGGAAAGCTGGATCTTTAAAAAACAAAACAAAACAAAACAAAACAACTTGGAGTGCCTGGTGGGAAAGACGGCTATGATTACTAGAACACTTTGGTGCCATTGTCTTATTTTGGGCTGAGACGCCAGCAGTTTTACCCACCATTGCCTTTTCATCATTAGTGCAAATGTCCACACAGTGAAAAAGACAAAAATATTAGTAGTATTATGAAAATAGCTTTGACCTTACAGACCTCTAAAAGAGTCTTAGGATCTCCCCGGGGATCCGGGGACCTTGCTTTGAGAACTGTGGGTGTAGAGGATGATGTCCCAGTGAAAGGCAGGGCTGGACAGTATAGATCCATCAGGTGTTCCCCTCCCCTGCTGCCTCCTCTCCTTCCTTGGGCCCTTTGGGAAAACATCAAGGGCTGTTGGGACCTTCCTTAGGGTCTGGGTTTGGGCTGAGTGATGAGCAGTTTCCGAGGCCACACTCGAGATGCTCTCGGAAGCGCTCTCCAGAGAACTGAGGGGCTGGAGTGATTCAGGGAAGTTCTGAGACCGTTGGCAGATTCTGAGAGACTTAGCAGCTCCGAATAAAATCTTCACTTTCTGCTGCTTCCTCTTCTCCTATCCTCTAGTGTCTGAGGGAGCTCAGAACCACTTTTAGAATCTGGAACCATCCTGCAGACCCACTATCTGCTGAACTCAAAGATACCTGTGCTAGAAGTCGGGCCCTAGAACTGACAGACGCTCTGGAACAGGCCCCGGGCAATACAGTGACATTCACCGGATATTAATTATTCTGCCCTATGAGAACTCTGTGGTTAAAAATTCCAGGGTATCCCTGCATGCTGGCACCCCCAAAACAAAAAAGCGAAAACTCAGAATTGTATGGCTGGAAGTGGGAAAATGCTATTATGAAATATTGACATTGTATAGAAGGCACAGTTCTTTCTCAGGGGGACAGAATTTAGTCTCTGAGCTGCGTGAGATAGAATATTTGAATACGGTAGCACACGTGGTCTATATTACACAGCCTACAGTGTTGAAAGTCAGATATCAAATCTGTGGCCACAGAAGAAATGAACATAGAGGCGTACCTGAAGTGGGGAATCCATACTGTCTATTTGGTTGGGTTTTGTGGTCAAATGAAGGCCCCATAATAGTGTGTGTCAATAGATTTCAAAGCGAACAGGACAGTTTGTCTTTGGGGTAAGAAGAGATGGAGGGAAGTGGGTGGGGAGTCCAAGGAAACCAGTCAAACAGAACAGGTTCTGCGCAAAGAACAGTGAAAACATACACAGGTGGCTGTTGATCTGGCAAATGAGATGTTGTATACCACGTACCTGGTCATTGCAGACATTTGATAAATGATGCTCGTTTCATGGCATGATTTGATGCTTAGCTTATTTGCTATCTCGTCTTTATAACTCACTTTTCTCATCCTCTTTCAAATATAGAAAAATGAAAAAGCAAAGCAACTATATCAAAACCGTAAACTCCCGGGCCTCCGCTGACACCTGGAATCCACTCCATTGAGGCACTGCTTTGGGTTCAGATAGTGTGTCTTCACATTTTTTTCCCTCAAGATTCACATATGTTCCTTAATAATAAGCACTGAACTCCTCACTGACGGCCGCAGAGGTGGATCCTCTGGTGGTCTAGAGGCAGCTGATGTACACACAAATATGCTGGCCCAGGGGGTCCCAGGGTACACGATCAAAAGAGGTGCTACTAAGGAAAGACTCCTATCAAGTGAGTCATTATTCCCTGGTCACGCAGGCTTGTGGCTTTGGAGACTTGCTCCTGTTGGGTTTGTCTACAGAAGGGCACGCAGGGACAGCAGTAGCCCGGAGCTGGGTTATAGGGGTCAAGTGAGATAAACCCGAAAATAGGGTAGGAGTTTGACTAGCCTGGAGGGAGGGGAAGGAGGGAGACGAGGCAAAGAGCCATCTAAGAGGAAAATATGTCACAAAGAGTAAGGAGAAGTGATTAGAGCGGGGGGCAGTTCAGGGCACTGAGAAGAGGTGTTGGAGGGCGGGGAGCCGGCCAGCGTTTGAGGGGCAACAGGGAAATCCTGGTCTGTCAGGAAAGCCGAGCTTCAGTCCCTGTGGCATCTGCAGTCGCCCTGCGACCTCGGGCCAGTTGTTGGATCTTTCTGGATATCAGGTCTCTCGTTGGTAGAATCTGGATGATAACATCTGTTTTACCTCCTTCAACGGCTTGTTTGATATATAAAGTATAAACATAAAATAGTAGGAAAAAATAGAATGATGAGAATAATTGCTCTCCACCACATTCCCATGTCTGTCTGTCTGTCTGTCTGTCTGTCTGTCTCTCTGTCTCTGTCTCCCTCTCTCTCGGAAGCAAGGCAGAAAAGGAAGGAGGGAAGGAAGGGAAAAAGAAGAGATAATGAGGAGAAAAAAGTGAGGCGAGGATGAGACGTTATAAAGCAGGTTGCTACTTGTGTTAGAGGGCAAGATGAATTCACGATGAGGAGAAATGTGAAAGCAAAGAGCCTGGGCTGGAGGCTGGGGAGGGCCCCTCACCACGCCCCTGAGAGGCAGATAACCGGCCATGTAGGATACCCACCCAAAACAGATTAGTCAGTCAGACTAAAGAGAAGGGAAGTCAATTGCCCTTAGTCACAGCACTAACCCGAGGTACCTGTAATATGAGGAAACTGAAAATAAGATGGGACCTA
Organism: Equus caballus; assembly: GCF_041296265.1. Taxonomy (NCBI): domain Eukaryota; kingdom Metazoa; phylum Chordata; class Mammalia; order Perissodactyla; family Equidae; genus Equus; species Equus caballus. Next base: position 92,937,478 of record NC_091686.1, read on the forward strand.
TGTACATAAGGTGGGGGGGGGGGGGAAGACAAAAAAAAATTGCAGTAACCCTTAAGATGTTTCAAAAATGTAAAGGACTATTCTGTGCCATTTTCTAGGCTCTCAAATTGGGAGAGCTGTCAGTTCTTTGGGATAGCTTTCCCGGTTTTAGACATTTTTATTTTACAGATGAGGAAGCAGGCTCAGAGAGGTCAAGTGATCTGTGCAAGGTCACACAGCTGGTGTATAGAAAAGCCATGATCTCAATTCTGTGTTCAGTTTTCTTTCTACCCGACTAGACATCCTAAAGGTATGAAATGCCGAATTCTGAGTATTCCTGGGGACTGGGGCAGGGGGTGGGGCGAGAGAGTGGTTTTTTTTTTAATTTGCCTAACCTGTCTATGTGTGTTATTCCAAAGCCAAAGTCAATTCGTTCTTCTCCTCTAGACGGCCTTGGTCTTCTTTTAGGAAGTAGGCTTGACGCTTGCTAAATAATGCTGCTTTCTCATTTCTCAGACTGTCCCACTCAGAGCACTGAGAGCGGCTGGTGTGTGCTGGCCACATGGGCTCCGGACTCTAGCAATCTCCATATATAGTTTCTGTAGAACCAGGCAGATGATTCCAGGGCACCCTCTTTATCTTGTTAACCCTGGTGGTTCCAAGAGGCACCTGACATTCTGGGTATGCTAATAATTCGGTGCCAGCAAGTTTCTGTTATCCTCCAGTTGTAATTGTTAACTTGAATGGAATGCAAAACTTCTGGTTTGGAGCAGAGTTGGTTTTTTAACTGTGAATGACTTGAGGGCTATGGAAAACGGGCAGTACGTTTCGTTTATTGTGGAAGATGGTTCTGAAAAGCTGTTTTGAGGTGCCTTTGCTCTGATAAATAGAAATGGACGGTAAATGTGTAGTTGGTCCTGTGTCTACAGACTCCCTGGTGAGCTCTACCCTTTGTTAACTCTTGCCTTTGACACTTTTTCGGTTTAGCAAGCCAAGACTTACTTGGCGATTAGAACAATGAGCTTATCGTAATGCTGCTTTAAGCGCGCACACACACACACACACACCCCCACCCCAACTCTAACGCCTCTAGTGTCAAGGTTTAATTCTGCGAGCCCACCCAACTCCTTGCAAATTTGGGATTTTTTTCCCCCTTAAGAGGAAGTGTGGAAATAGAGCCTGTGTGTTCATTTGCATTATTGTACATCACACGATATCCTTGCGACCATTATATTGTGTTCTCTCAATGGTGTTTGCTCTGAGGGTGGGACACAAGACTGTTTAGTGTCTCGTAAAACATTTACCAAAAGCACTGAGCCATGATTTGGAAGGGCATTCCGTGGCCAGAGTGTGGGAGGAGAGAGCGAGCAGGGGAAGGAGAGCTCCAGGTGTCTGGCAGGTACTTGTTTCATACTTCAGTATTTATAAATATTTTTAAATGTCAGATTACATACGATTTGGGTCCCCTTCTGCTGAAGGGGCGGGAATGGTGCGGCGGGGGGGAGGGCGCAGAAGTAATTTCTTTGCAAACTGTACTTTTCGGTGGCTCGGCGTTCCCGGATAATTGTAATCTTCAGTTTCGATCAGACGTTGTTTTCGGTTTTGCTAGAGGGCCGTGCGTGCCATGGAGAGTGAGGCGATATCTCCCTGTGCTGGAGGTGTCCCAATGCTCCACATCAGATGGTAGCATTTGCTTTCGCAAAGAATTCTTCGGAACCAGGTGCAGAGTTTCTAAGAGGCGACGTGTAACCTTGCGATTTGCACTTCGTGTGCCCCGTGACTCATTCCACTAAAAGCTTTTGCTAAATGGTGGCTCTGGTTTCACGATAATACTTTTAAACTTTCTTTATTTTCCTCCTTCTGTTAAATTTCGACAAGATAACAAATTAAAGGTCAGCTTGATAGACTGCTTCTTATCCTCAAATCTGTGTTTTTAAAATGCAGCTGCTAGGAATGATTCTGTGTGCTGGGCGTAGAGAGTTCTGGAGAAACTAATGACTAAATAGTTTTTGGGAATAGTATTTATATTCTAGCTTGGTTTTTTTTTTTTTTTTTGGTGAAAATATGAGCATACGTGATAAAACTAGAGCCTTAATCAAATGTTTAGATTTGATCAATCGTAATAATGAAATCCTGACAGATACCTGCCACCGTGCTATTAGTGGCTAAAACCCAAACAGTAAATAGGAAAATCTAGAAAAACAATAGCTCCAGAAGATTTCTGTAATGGTCAGTTCTTGGGGAAAGGAGTGGCAGTATATTATATGCAATTTCACAAACATATGGAATCTTTGGCCTGTTTACTGTATCTTAAGAGCCTATTGATTATGAAAGACCATGATTGGGTACATTTTGGCCCAGGAACACTGGCAGTAAGAAGCCAAGTGTTGTTCTTCTGACAAGTTCCCAGTCATGGCACAATGGCTGGAAGAAATGATTGTTTCAGAGTTAGAGGAAGCTTGCTTCACAGGGAAAGACTTCGAGGTGGCTTTGTGTATTTAGGTAAATAAGACTAAATGTAACCACCGTGGAGGTCAAAAGACATCGAGTTCCCCCGAGGGAAGCAGAGTTGTTATTTTTGTATGCATCTCAGAAAATTGAGTTTAGCAGCGAGTTATTTCACTACCCTGATCACTGAAAGTTTATGTAACTTGCGACAGGTGGATTAACTTTTTTCTTACTTCTCTTTGAAGATTTCGAAACAGAGGTAAGAGTACTTGCTGTCTACTTGTCTGTCCCATAGATGCACTTAGATTGCTTTAGAGTCTGTCAAACTTTTGACCTTCTGTGACAGCACATCAGTCCAGGACAGACCCTGAGCAATACGGAGCTCTGATTCATTCACTGTCTCTAAAGTAGACGGATGCAGTTGCACGCTTGAAATTTTATCAGAGGAACAGAGAGACTCCAGGAAAAAGGCTAAAAATAAACCATTTCCAGATACTTGTCATTCCTCATTTCCCTTTATTTCTTTTAGAAAATCCTTATTTAGTGCAGTTCCTTTGTTTAGCTTTTTCAAATTTCAAATCCCAAAGATCTATACAGAATTGTAAGAAAGTAGGATCACCAAAGGCTACATTTTACATCTCTTGCTAGGAGTTCTTCCGGTTCCATGATAGTTTCTTGATGGATCAAGTCGTACATCAGATCAAGCCCTGAATAAATTGGTCTGGCATTTTAAACTTTGCTGTTACATGTGATATAATAATGCTTCCATATCACGGTGGCTTCATAACTCATCTAATTGAGTAAAGTCTCTCCACAAAGGAGGTTGTCATCTGTCGCTGCTGTCCTTTAGACTGCAACTTCTTGATTTGTAATATGTCGTGAAGGTGAACTCTCTGGGGATAATGATAGGCCTCAAATTAGGTGGCGATTTGCAACATGCCGCAATGCCCGAGAAGTCGGGCTGTTTTGGCTTGTTTGGACAGAACTGTAACGCAAAGGTGTGAGTGGGTGACACGCACCTTTAGAGATGATTTTGAGTAACTGTGCCAGAAAAATCACATTCATGGGAGCTTGGGGTCAGAACTATGCAGGCCAGCTAGAGGAATCATCCTAAAGACTGGGGCTATTTTTGGCTGATTTTATTTTGGTAGGATGAAATAAAAACGGCATATGTATAGGTTAGCTGAGCAATGACTAAAAATCCTTCACTTGTCTAGCAACTCAAGGTTTTAAGTAAGGCCAAAAACAGTCCTCATAGCAGCCAAAATTAATGCCATTAAGTCCATGAGGGCCTCATTCGGTGCCTATTGACTCTTGGTTTAGGCATCTTTCAGTAAAATTCCTGTTTTCTTGGTGCACAAGAAATCGGAACTCTTTCTTCTCTTTGTTGGCTGATGATCATTCATTCATGCATGCATTCATTCATTCAACGAATATTTATTAAGGTCTCATTCTGGGCTAGGCTCTCATCTCTCAGTTCTTAAATGTCACTTCTTCAAGGTGACCTCAGACCCCCTAAATTAGGTTCTATACTTCCTCCTTTAAGGTAGTCATCATATTTGTTTTGTTTTATACTTGCCTCCTCTGCCAAAACGGAAGTTCCTTTAGGTCGTGGTTCATGAATGTCTTATTTACCATTGTATCTCCAGTGCTTTGCACATAGTAGGCATTCAAAGAATATGTACCAAATATGTGAATAAATGAATGAGAGAAAGCAAATGAGAAGGACCAGGATGGTTAGAGGCAGGCATGCAACAACGAAAAATAACAGGGAAGATAATAATAACAGATAACAGGAAAACGGCAACAACTCCTGTCATCCAGCATAGAAGCAGTGGCCTCTGAAGCCATCCATCACTCCGTTGCAGCCCAGCTCGACCAGGCACGTTTCTAAGGATGACCTTGATTCACCGAGAAGAAGGATGTGCTCAATAGCGTCTGTTTAAAATGACAGCGAGGACTGCAAATCATTTCATAAAGATTTTTATCTAAGAGAGTAATAGTTTTCTTACTTAAGTGGCTGAATTCATATTTGGAAAATTTCACATATGCGTAATTTTTTATTCCTACAGTTATGAAGTTCCAGTGAATACATTTATCACTTGTGAAAATGTAAAAAGAGCCTGGAGGGAATACACGAGAGAAAAACTTCCATGTAATAAGATTAAGTCAAATAAGTGCCTTGAAAAAAGATTATTTAGCATTATTTATTGAAGTATAACATAAAGGCAGTAAAATGCACAGGTCTTAAGTATACAGCTTGATGAATTTTTACATATATATGAACCTGTGTAACCACCACTCAGATGGAGGTACAGAACATTGTCAGTGTCCCAGAGAACCCTTGTGCCTCTCCTCCCTTCCACCCCCCATCTCCCCCACCTCACCCATGCCTTGCTCCAGGTAAACATTATTCTGACTTCCATCACTGTAGATTAGCTTTGGCTGTTCTTTTTTTTTTTTTTTTTAAGATTTTATTTTTCCTTTTTCTCCCCAAAGCCCCCAGTACATAGTTGCATATTTTTAGTTGTGGGTCCTTCTAGTTGTGGCATGTGGGATGCTGCCTCAGCATGGCCTGATGAGCGGGGCCATGTCCACGCCCAGGATCCGAACTGGTGAAACCCTGGGCCGCTGAAGCAGAGTGCGCGAACTTAACCACTCCGCCACGGGGCTGTTCTTGAACTTCGTAAAAATGGAATCATCCAGTAGATGCTCTTTTCTATCTGGCTTCTTTCACTCAACATTCTGTCTGTGATATTCATCCGCATTGTTTCGTGTAGCTGTAATTTATTCCTTTCTTGTTGCATAGTATCCCTTTTAAGAATAGACCACAGTTTAATACATTTGGGGGGAATTAAAAACATGACTATATGAGCTGGAAATCATTCCGTGTGTGCGCCTGCTCTTTAAAGCTAAGTGATCTCATAAAGGGTGGGATGGAAATGTTATCACCTGTAAAGGGCGGAAGGAGAGAAGTCTGTTTCTGGGAGTGTATTTGCTAAGTGCTCTGTAGGGGCTATTTATTTAACTGAAACCATTGCCCTAGGAGATGACTGCCACTGTTTTTGCACATGAGGAAATTGAGCCTGAGAAAAGTTTCATGACTTCACGATTGGTCTGAACTAAACACACAAGTTACTTACAGCAGAGAGCACTCCGGTCTGGCAGAGACGACGCCACATGGCTGTTGAGGCTGTGCGACCTCCTTAACGAAGACTCAGCTCTTATACGATAGTGCAGACTTGTCTATCTCCTGTTGGAAGGCTGGCCGTTGACCTGACTTTTCTTAGGTCATTTTTCTCTCTCTTTCCATTCAAAGTTTGTTTTGTTTTGAAAAGAAGGCTTTCATATATTTTTCATTCTTACCTTTGTTTATGAATTTTTTTTGCTTATGAATAATTTTTATTTTGAGATGCACATGGTATATTCTAAAATGTGTATTTAGCAACTTTTGAGGTTTTTAATTTTTTAAATTTTATTTATTTATTTATTTTGGGGAGGAAGATTAGCCCTGAGCTAACATCTGCTGCCAATCCTCCTCTTTTTGCTGAGGAAGACTGGCCCTGAGCTAACATCCGTGCCCATCTTCCTCTACTTGATAGGTGCGGTGCCTACCACATCATGGCTTGATAAGCGATGCCATGTCTGCACCTGGGATCCGAACCGGCAAACCCTGGGCCGCCGAAGCGGAAGGTGCGAACTTAACCACTGCACCTCCGGGCTGGCTCCTTAATTTTCTTTTTTTTAAATCAGGTTTTAATATCTGTGCATAAAGAAATATTCAGTCACCATAAGAAAGGTGGGTGAATTTCAAGTCAGAATTGCCAAGAAATTTCCTGGGAGGCAAAGGTCATGTCTTCCAAAGCAGGGTTTGAAGTGCTTTAAATGGTAACTCACAGAAGGCCCTGCAGGCTGACCCAATGGATGTCAGAGTTTCTGACTCAACTGAACATCTTGGAAATGATCAAAGTTTCCGAATTTCCTTTTCCTCACTACCGTCCTCAATTTTCCATCCTACAAATCTATGCATTCACAAATATTCCATTCTTACTTCAAAAGTTACCAGAGACTTGCTCAGAATGTCCTTCACTTAGAGGAACAAAAGGGAGCATATGCTCTTTAGGTTTTTCCCTAGTTGGGGATGACAGAGGTGGTGTTTTTAACTTTGCATTAATATTATAAGGCATATCAGTGTGGTCAGGTCATCACTCCAGGCAGGCTACAGATAAGCTGGTTAGCCCACCCTGTGCCCAATGCAAGACAAGAAGATACCCTGTTAGTGTCTCAGTCAGACATTTTAAGTCACTTCTGGAAAGAGCAAGAGATGCCCAGATTCTCTCTTTCAAAGCCTGCATTATTTTCTCAGTTAGTAGAAAGCCCCTTTCATATGGGACCCTTGAAAGGAGCCATCGAAGATTTGATCTGATTCTTTTTAACTTTATGAACAACCACAGGAACAATATCTTGTATTTGTATACTTTTAAAAATACGTTCTCAAATAATTTTTAGGGTTAAATTTTTTTTTTTTAAATTCTGAGATGTAAAATATACCCATTTTGTATATGAGACAGCTGAAATGGAGAAACTAAGCTTGCACCTCTGGTTAGTGAAAGAACTGACATCTAGATTTTCTACCTCTGCCGAGCCCAGCTCTTCTCGCTGGCCCACACTTCCACCCACACAGTGCTTGGTAAACTGTGTCAGCCATTAAAAACAGCACTCCTTCCACAACACTCTGGCCTATGATGGCTTCTCAGATCATACTATATGATTGTGTACTTACTCTGGCAAGCATTGCACCAGGTACTTTATGTATGTCATCTCCAATTCTTACAACAACTCTACTTCCTGAGAATCATTAACCCCCTTTTACAAATGGGGAAACTGAGACTTGGAGAGCTCAAGGGCCTCAAACAAAGCAGTATCATTTAGTAAATGCTGGAGCTCGCTTTCACACTCAGATTAGTTTGACCCCCAAGTCCATTCCGTTTCCCCTTGCCATCCTGCCTCCCATCAAAAAATAATGTCTTTTAATTATCTCCTCAATTATAATTGTAGTAAGTGCAGGAGCCCTAAAACAAATTGTTGACAAGTCTTAACTTACCTCAACACACCTCCTGACAAATGGGTGTTTTCTTTAGAACTAAATGAAGACATGTACTGGGTTGGATTCAGTTTAAGAATTACTTTTTAACTCTTGGAGCTGTGGGAAAACTAGATTAGGTTGCCATGGGGTCAAGTTGTGTGTACAGAGGGTCCTATGCATGAGCAAGGCTGGGGGACCCCCTATTGAGGATGCTGCAGAAAAGGCAGCTCTTTGGGCTGAAGACTGGTCCAGCTGATCCCCATGACCTCTTTAACTCTCAAGACTTTGGCATTCTAAATAATAATTCTGTGATGGAAAGTTGCAGAGAAGTGTTCAAGCTTGTTTGTTCTTGTTTGTTTGGTTCCATCTGACTCATTGTTTTCCTCCACCAAAAAACAAAGTCTTGAGGCAGCAGAAGACAAATAAAATCAAGTGGGTTTCTAGCACCTAAGACAGCTACAAATGTGGCTAGCAGATAGGATGGTCTCAAAGACACTGAGTCAGCCAGAAATGTACCTTGGATGCCAGTTGGATACAGAAAACACTGTCATGAGGTTGACATCATGCTCATCTTGTCTCGTGTAATAAAATAAAGGAGCCAGTCAGCAGCTGAGTCCTCTGCCTTTCCCACTGCAGTGGCCTTCTCTGTACGGCACTTTTAGCTTTTCCATAAATTTCTGAATCTCTGGCAGTTACTGTTAGGATTGATTGAGATAATGTGCAGTATCTGAAAGTATCTGGCACATCATGGGTGTCCAAAAGATCTCAGTTTGCCTTCCCCTCAAACAGGATTCCCTGGAAGGAAGTTTGCATATGTGAACGGAACTAGGCTCTTACTTAATCACGAATTCAATGGATTGAACACTGTCACGTGTGACTTCTTTTTTTTCCTTAAGAATTGTGAAACCTCAGCATTTAAATTAGCCATTGTTGAAGTAAGTGCCACCTCTGTGTCAATCACAAATGCAAACTTGGACTCTGAGTAGAAACAAAACAAAGGCTTTATTCTATGTTTCTAATAAAATGGCTTCTTATTCTAAAGCCATAAGAAATGACTACTCTTTCATTTTTTTAATAAAAATACTAGAGCGGTGCACGTGTCTGGCCCCTACTGTTGCTTAATGATGGATATGTCAGAGAATGTAAGATCACATAGTGAAGGTGTTAAACGTATGGACATCTACACACACACACACACACACACGTGATTGAATAAAACCCCATTTATAATATGGTAAGGGCTTTATCTGCCACATAAAATGATGAGTAAGTATTTTAACTGGAATTTTAAAATGAAATATAGTTTCATAGCAAAAGGTCTCAGGCTCTAAGTGAGTATGGTGCTGCGGGCAGGACGCTCGGCCAGGAATCAAGGGGTTGATCCATTCCTGGACCTTCGTCTAACTAGTTCTGTGACCTGGAGTGACTTCTCCGTGCTCCTGGCTGCTTTCTCATCTGTAGGACACTCACATTGCAGGTTTCTCAGGAACATTCTATTGTTTGCACAGTGAAGTTTTGTTTTTAATTCTAGGAAATAACATTGATTTGGATATTGTACTGTTATTATACAGAAAAATTAAATATCAGAAGATCCTGGTTTATCAAGTTTAGTCCAACTCTTCTTTGTCTTTGCAATAAGAAAAATTAAGGAATCTTGTTCTTACTCTGAAAAATAAAAAACCAACAGCTTTTTTCATTTTTGTAATTTGCCTTCAGAGGTTGGCAGACCTTGGTCTGCATAAGCACTTCTTTGGTAAACAATCTGCTATTTGCAGGTATTTCAAAAATGGCCTATTTCTGGGCCACATAAAAATTGCAACCAAAATAAGGAATTTGAGTGGAATGTGAACAAATTAAGTGAATGACAATAATTTTTGGTAGGGAGAGATTTTGAACACAAGGAAATAATCCAGTATTCTACTAATTATTAATGAAGTCTTATTGTAGAATCTGAGAGGGAGATGACAGAAAAGGAGTAGAAACAGTCTAATTCACAAAAGAGAAATACTGGTGTATACCACAAGGAAGAAAGTCAACATCACAAATTACCTGCAAATTAAAACAACAGTGAGGTACCATTTCCCTGCCGTGAAAGAATCCAACTTATACATGTCTAGTAGCCGCACAACTTGGCATGACCTAGTGAGAGAGCAGGTTGTTACTACATGTCAAGAATCTTTAGAAATGCTTAAGCCAGTAATGCCACTAATGAGATTCTGTTCAAAAGAAATGATGCAAAGTAGAGGAATACCTCTAAAGAATCAGAACACCCAAATTCCCACCCAAGATGAGAGGGTTTACAATTCTTTATCTAATTATCCATATTTCCATCTCATCTCCTCTTTCTTCCCTATGGTCTTTAGTAAGAAATTGTCTAGCTATACCCCTGAGTGTGTGTGTGTGTGTGTGTGTGTATTCTTCCAAGTGCCACCCCTTTTAGGCTTTTCTGTGTTTTCCATGGTGAACACGGATTCCTGTATAATCAGAAGCAGCATATAAAAATGTTATTTCTGGGGCCTGCCCCGTGGCCAAGTGGTTAAGTTCGCGCGTTCTGCTTCAGCAGCTCAGGGTTTCGCTGGTTCAGATCCTGGGCACGGACATGGCACCGCTCATCAGGCCACGGTGAGGCCGCGTCCCACATGCTACAACTAGAAGGACCCACAACTAAAAAATATACAGCTATATACTGGGGGGATTTGGGGAGAAAAAAGCAGAACAAAAATGTTATTTCTAAAAATTTCTAAAATTCAAAGTCTCCTCCTGGCAAATCTACAAGATAATGACAGTAAACACTGTTCAAAGTGAAGGGCAGCAGAAAGCAGTGACCTTGGGAAGATTTTTGACCTTCCGGTTGTATACTGCTAATAGGATTTTAAAACGCTTGAATCCTCTGAGTCTTTTCAGAATGTCCGGGACAGGCATTACTTGTGGTCATGGCTCCCCCTCCACTACCCTCTCTCCCCGCAATTCACCTTTCCTGAATAATCCCTATCCGTGATCTGGCATACGCCCTCTCCCCCCAATTCCTGTCACCTACTGCTGGCCAGCAGTACCACCGAAAGTCTCTCCCAGCCTCCCCTCTGTGTAGCCGCCTCCGACTTTGAGACCACCTTGCCGGGAGTGTTTCCCTGCCCACTGCAGACTCGTCAAACTTCTGCTACATTTGTTCTGCCCTCTCAGTTATAGGTTCTGATTTCAAGTCTTTGTAGTTCTTGTTTCAAAGACAGGGAGTGAAAGAAGAGGGAAGATTTAACTGTCAGATTTTCATCACCAGTTCTGAGTCTGTGATGCAACATAGCCCTATGTCTGTTCAGGCTTAACAAATTCAGCTGTTTTCAAGTTCTGTATCATTGAACACTGACTGATTCACACACAGTCATTAACCTCTCTCCCCACCTCTCTACCTCCTCCCCACTGAAGAGATGGGAAAAACACTGTCTGAGCTGGGGAACGCGTTTCTCAACAACACTCGGGGAGTCCAGTCCACTTCCTCCTTCATGCTTGACTTCCCCTCAATTCAGACCACACTCGATTCATCGAGTGAAGTTCTGTACTCCTTTTTCTGAACAAGAAACAAGGAGACATCAAACGAATATGCTGTGGGAAATATGTCAACGTGATTACAATACAACAGGCGATTTGTCCGGCGTGGCATACACACCCAAGAAGGCACGCAGGCAAAGCTGCTTCAAACTTACATCGAAAACAGTTACAAAATGCCCAAACTTGACCTTTGTTTACGTGTACTCCTTCTGATGAGCTGACGGGCCAGAATCAGGGGTTTTGCTGTTGACGGTGTTAGCGCTTAACATGACCTGAATGGAAACTCCTGAGCTGGGGGAAGCAGGAGAGGGGTGGCAGAGTATGTGTGTGTGTGTGCTGGGGTGCAGGCGCAGGTGTGTAAGCAGCTGGTGGAGGTGGTTTTGTGGGTACGTAATGTTGGCACCTGGAAGGGAATTCTGCCTCTGGAAAGGAAGAACTAAAAGACAAAAAAATATCATTTGAGCTACTGAGCTTCATTTGACTCTCATCTTAGCCTTTATTGAGTCTTGAAAAAGGTGATCAAAACTTTTTATGGGGTATTAAATGATACCAGAGCCTTCTCACCATTTGAATGAAAAGGGCTTAGCTCCTTGTCCTCTACCAGAGTGGATGAAACATTTCTAAGACTTACTGATCTAACTCTGTCCAAAATCTCTTATTCTTCTGTTGGGTGGCTGCCCTATGAATTTAGACCTGTGTTGTCCAATATGGTAGCCAATAGCCACATGCCATGTAACCATTTAAATAGAATTAATGAAAAGTAAATAAATAATTTAGTTCCTCATTTGCACTACGCACATTTCAAATGCTCAGTAGCACTTGCTTCATGTCTACTGCGTTGGACAGTAACGAGAAAGAATGTTTCCCTCATCACAGCAAACTCCATTGGACAGCACCGATCCAGATACTTGTTTTCAGGATCTGACAACATGGATTACAGGCCGTGCATCCCTCTAACCTCTGAAGTTAGAACTATAAGCAGCAGAACCTGGATCTGTTTCACATACCACCCTCCTTTCTGCTTTCCACATCTTTGCCATACAACCTTCGTTATAACCTTTATCTTCATGTAACATGAGATATGGCCATGTTACGTAAGATGTGGCCTCAAGTTGCAGCGATTAAGTTGAAGTTTAGATTATGCTCGAATTAAGACTGGGAGTGTTTCCCTGTGTTTATTTAATTCTTCATGATAAATGAAACCGTCAGCTGATCTTCTATGCACATTTGGACTCCGAGTTAAACCTTCAGTCACGTGGGATCTCTTGTTTCATATTGCTACTTTTTGACATTGTGGAATTCAGTGAAGAACGTAATTATTGCCAGAAGCCAGTTTAAATATTGACCTTGTAGATATTTCTTCAAAACTTAGAGCTTGGAATTGAGAAACAAGCGAAACCTGAATAAGAGACATGATATAGAACCAAAGAATGGCACAGACCATAGTCTGTGTTTTCCCTGATGGGATTTTTTACTGAAAAGTTGTGGTTAAAAGGAAAGCTAGTAAACCAGTAGAGTTTTAAATGTATTGAGGAAGCATAAGAGAATATTGAGGCAGATGATTTTGTAAAGAAAATAATTATTTTGTTACATAATCTAAACCACCTTCTAATTCATCTGTTTGGTAAATTCAGATGCTCATGTGTTGTGTGGTTATCTCAACGAGGCTATACCTACCTACCTAATCAGTCCATTTGGACCTCAGAACAGTTCATTAAATACAAAACTAAGTCAAGTTGTGTAGGGTCAAGTAGATGAAAATTTTATCGGTTATATTTTTTAATGTCACAACCATGTGTGTTAGAATTGTTTTGGCATAGCTAGCAGCTATGGGTTTTTTTTTTCTAAAGGTGTTTTAGGGTATTATGCCATCTGTATATTAAAGAATGTTTATTGATAGTTATAATTCTATTACTATGGAGTTTGAAAAAGAAGCATTTATTGAATGAATGAATGAATGAATGAGTGCTCTCTCTAATTTAGTGTGACTAACCTAATGTATTCTAAGATGTGCAGTTAGGTTTCTAATTCATTCAAAGGAGTCATAAGAATTTTTAAAATTCTAGCAACAAACTGAACTTAGATTTACTTTAATTTTAAAAAAGAAATCTCTCCTAATAGTACTTTTAATGAAAGAGATATACTATTACATGAATCACAAAAAATGTTATAATTTTGAAAATTTAGGACTAGCCCTTTGATTTTTGCAGTCTTAATATAAGTGTGCAGTAATTGGTTTTAAAAAAATTTTCAGGGGGCTGGCCCGGTGGCGCAGCAGTTAAGTGCGCACGTTCTGCTTTGCGGCCCAGGGTTCGCCTATTCGGATCCCAGGTGCAGACATGGCACTGCTTGGCAAGCCATGCTGCAGGCATCCCACATATAAAGTAGAGGAAGATGGGCATGGATGTTAGCTCAGGGCCAGTCTTCCTCAGCAAAAAGAGGAGGAGTGGCAGCAGATGTTAGCTCAGGGCTAATCTTCCTCAAAAAAAAAAAATTCAAATATACATTGACATTAAAGGGAATAAATATAATAAATTCCAACATGCCTGTCACACAGATTTAATAGCTGCTAAGATTTTGCTACACTGTGTCATCTATCTCTTCCCCCTTCATTTGTTTGTCTTTTAAAGCAAATCAAAGACAGCATATTATTTTAATTTCTAGTATTTTAATTGCATCTTTAAAAAGTATGGAGATATTTTTGTATAACCACAATGTTATGATCATACCTAAAAAAATTAACAGTAATGCCTTGGCATCATGTAATATCCAGTTGACACACACATTTCCCAGTTGTCTTAATAATTTCTTTTTATAGTTGGTTTCTTCATTAAGACTGGACAAGGCCCCCAGAGAATGCTTGTTTTAAGTCCCTTTTTTTAACCGACATTTTATTATTATAATTTCAAGCATACAGCAAATTTGAATTTTACAATGAACACCCACATACCCCAAAGCTAGATTCTGTCATTAACTTTTGCTGTACTTTATCATTATCTACCCATCAATCCATTCCTCTATACGTGAATTCATCGTATTTTTTTGATGTCCTTCAATATAAATTGCTGAACATTGGGACACTTCCCCTGAAGTACTTCATTAACTAAAGTTCAATATCTGTTTATAGTTTTTTAAGATACAATTTGTGTGTAATGAAATGCACAAATCGTAAGTGTACATTTACTGAGCTTTAACAAAGGCATACCCTTGTGTAACACAAAATCCTATCATGATGAAAAATATTACCATCTTCATGTCCCCTCCTGGTCAATCCCTGCCCACACCTCCTACTTCCCAGAGTCAACCACTGATATGATTTTTTTCCCACCGTATATTAGTTTTGCCTGCTTTAGAATTTCATATAAACGAAATTCCCTCTTATAGACTCTTAAGAGTATATATATGCACTCTGTAAGAGTTCACTCAGCATGTTTTATGCTAATGAGCTAGTGAGCCACAATGTTGCATGTATCAAATGCATTTCCTTCTGTTACTGAGCAGCATTCCAATGTATGACTGTATCACAGTTTGTTTATCCAATCTCCTATTGATGACTGATGTTTTAGGCTATTATAAATAACACTGCTATGACATTCTTGTACAAGACTTTGTGGACATATGTTTTTATTTCTCTTGGATAAATCCCTAGGAGTACAGACATATTTTTTATAAAATGATGAAGTTTGTAACTGGAAAATTAACATACAGCATAATTAATTATTAATCTTCATTATTATGATGTTCAAGGACTTCACCTAACTGGAAGAACTCACAATGCTCGATTGTGAAGAGTATTCCCATGAAAATGCAGTGTTTCATTGATAAATTGGAGCTTTGAAGAGACTTACTTCTAAAGACATTAGTGGGCTTGATCTAAAAGAAAATAACTATCACAGTGCCACTTGAGTTGTGAATTGATTTGGAGTCACTCATAAAATGAATTGAATTGTACATGAACTTTGGATTGGGAGAAAAGAAATCTGACCTTTAGTCCCAGCCCTACCACTGACTAGTAGCTTTGTCACGGTGAGAAATAATCCAGCCCCCACCAGGAAATGAGGGGTTGAGCTAGATGATCTGTAAGGTTGTGGTTCAATTCATGAAACATTTCTCAAGTTTGTGCTAAGCTTTGAGGACACAGATAGGAATAGGACATATCTTGTGGTTTTCATGGTGTTCACAAGGCAGGAGTTCTAGATGGTGTCCTCCAGCTGTAAAGTATCTGTTATGTCATTGATTCATTATGTACCTCCTGTTGGGCAGGCACAATATAGTGAACGGGTGAATGAATGAACTGAACAAATGAATGAGTGGAAGCAAAATCTCCAGCCTCAAGAACAATATAACGTGAGCATAATATGCTGTCTGCTGTAATAAAGAGTCACTGTGCTGGGGGGGGCGGGGCACGGGGGAAGATTAAATAAGATGTGATTCTGAAGTTGTAACTGCTTCCTCATGGAGTCTTTAGGGAGAAGAGAGCCTAATAAACAGCGAAGTTGCATTTCTGATGCAGGAAAACTTCTCCATGCTATTTCCATGTACCTGAACATTTAAGTAAATGTCATATTTTGGAATCTAAAAGCCTTCTTGTTCACCCATATGCTGTGGATCTTAAATTTCACCCTCTTTATTTTTTAATGACTGTGGGGTTTGTTTTTCTGTTTGAGTTAGCCTTTCCCCCTAATTTTTGCATTGCTGCTCCCCCCTTATTTATGTATTCATTTAACAAGTTTTTATTGAGTACCATAGAGAGGTTTAAACTAACTGAATAGGACTTATCTGAAGCTAACTGGAACATCTCCTCCAGTTTGTAAAGGTACCAGATCACAGTCACATTTATACATTGTGTTAGAGATGAAAACCTCTGTGTGTGTGTGTTTATGCCTTATGTTTTCTAGCAATTAAAAGCTATTGTATCACCTGTCGTACTAAACAATTTTTAAAAGGATGCTGTACTATCGTTTGCTTCCCAAGGACCCATAAGGGGAATTTCCAGATTTACCAGTAATTTAAGTATCTTCTAGAAAGGGAGTTTAAAGAAACATCAATTTTAGGTAAGTGGTGTCCTGGGATATGTATTACTAGAAGATTCACCACTGATTATGTGGCCCACACAATTGTATATTCACCAGACTGAGCCAAACCAGCTTGCTCAGTGAAGTAAGTTCAAACTGCAAATGGACATTAGAGTTTTGAAGGTAGGCTGGTAAACAGCTCTTCAGATTTGTCTCTACTTTCTAGAATTAGATAAATTTTTTAAAAATAATAAGCGCATACAGTTCATAATATAAAATGAAGGAAACTTGTTTTGAATTTTTAAGTATTTCTCTGAGTTTTCAAATAGCTCATCATATGTTTGCACACATGGTGAGACAGTAGAATCCAACTTTGGATTATGTCAAAAGCAAAACAAAAGTAAAGCCAGGAGTAAAGACACAGAGATGAGGGGCTGTCTTTATAGGGGGAGAGGGCAAGCTTGGATTCGGACCTCGCTGTGCCACTTACTTGCTGTGTGGCCTGGGGTAAGTTCCTTGACCTCTACATTTCTCTGTTTCTTGTGCTGAAAATGAGAATGGTGCTGCTTTCCAGGGTGGTTGTAAAAATCAGTGATGATCTATGTAAAGCACTTAGTACAGGCTGATATGCTGTAAAAACCTCATGATTGATAGCTGTAATCATGTTTGTGGAGAAGAAAGAATGAGCGTACCCTAGACACTGTTAGTGGCCATTTTAGTTACAGTCAGAACAGCCCAGAACAATTTTGATGGTTGGATAAAGAGTTTGTTTGGATGTCTGTACAGACGAGTAGTTTTTTTGACCTTGGCTACATATTAGAATTAGCTGGAGGAGCTTTTAAAAACTACCATGGTCCAGGGGCCAGCCCGGTGGCATAGCAGTTAAGTTTGCATGTTCCACCTTAGAAGCCCAAGGGTTCACCGGTTTGGATCCTGGGTGTGGACCTATGCACTGCTTATCAAGCCACGCTGTAGCAGATGTTCCACATATAAAGTAGAGGAAGATGGGCACAGATGTTAGCTCAGGGCCAGTCTTCCTCAGCAAAAAAGAGGAGGATTGGTGGTGGATGTTAGCTCAGGGCCAATCTTTTTCACCAAACAAAAAACAAAAAACAAAACACACTACCGCAGTCCAAGACCCTACAAAAATTCTGGTTTTTTCAAGTTCTCAAGCTGGTTGTTCCAAGGTTATTCAACCAAGGTTGATAGATAATAGTTTAGACCAAGTGACAGTTTGGAAGTCATTATTCCTGCGGGTAGCCTTGCTCTGACTATAGGGAAGCAGAGTTATGGGTGAGCCCCTGCTTAGCCCACACAGGTGCTGGCCTGGTTCAACCCTGGTCAAATATTTTCTGAGGGCTTTTCCGTAGTTTCCTGTGAAAGTTGCCTCCCAGTAGGTTTTGTTCTTTCTTCTTATCTGCCCTCTCTGTCTTTTTCTAAGAGGGGGCAGAAGAAGGCAGATAAAATGAAAGGAAATAGAAAAATGAAGATGATCGATTGTTTCTGAGTCCTTTGAACCATCCTGGTTAACACTGCTAATTCTAATATGTAGAGCTCCTAGACTATGAGTTTTTAAACTACAGAGTCTGTGTCTTATCCAGGTGTGTATTCTCAGAACCCAGCTCTTAGTGGGAACTCTAGAAATATTTTTTTTTTTTAACAATTTGGGTATTGTGTGGTCTTCATTTTTACAAATTTGACATCTGAGACTTGGCCAGGGTTACAAAGTGGAAAGTAATAAGGTTAGTTTTTGAATTTATGTCTACCTGACTCTAAAGCTTGTTTGTGCTAAACCACTCTGGGATATTGGAAAGCAAGGTTGGCTGGGGTGATGAGGATGACCGAGGAGAGGAGACATAAGGGGACCATGGGGAGTCATTGCTTCCTGGGGCTGGGAAGAGAAGTTAACTATACATTGCTCAGTTTAGCAGCGCTCTGACCCCCAGACTCCCACCCCTAGCAAACCACACACACATGCACCCACACAGACACCATCAGGGATTTTGATCACGGAGGAATGCTGAGTGAACAGGGACCAGAGAACGCATTTTCTTGGTAAGCTATTCACTGTGAGAATAACAAAAAGCTGGAGCCCTAAGCATCCACCAGGACATAAAAATATCCCTGTCATGACCAAACCTTCTCTGTAATGTTATTCTGTGTGGTGAGATGCTATCTATACGGTTCCAGTCTGAAATGAAATTAGGGGATAACATGTGATGTGAACATCACAGTTCCACAGCTGCATGCCTGAATTTTATTTCTTGGACGTGATGGTTGGAATGGGAGAGATTTAGGGGAAGCCTTTGAAATAGATCCTTCTGAAGTGGGGGTGTGGAGCCGGCAGCATCTGCCATACTTCCACACTCACATGCTTGGCTTTTTTTTGAAGAAATTTCTCTTGAGACCTTTTGTCCATTTTTTAAATTGGGTTGTCTTTTTGTTATTGAGTTGTAGGAGTTCTTTATATACTTTAGATACAAGTCCTTTATTAGATATACAATTTGCAAACATTTTCCCCATTTTGAGGGTTATCCTTTCACATTCAGAATGATGTCCTTTAAGGCTCAAAAACTTTTAATTTTGACAAAGTCCAATTTGTCACTTGTGCTTTTGGCATCATATCTAAAAGGCCCCTGCCTGATCTAAGGTCATGAAGATTTATACCTATGTTTTCTATTAAGAGTTTTACAGTGTTAGCTCTTAGATTTGGGTGATTGATCTACTATGATTTAATTTTTATATATGGTATGACTTAGGAGTTCAACTTCATTCTTTTGCATGTGTATACGCAGATGTTTAGCATCATGTCTTAAAAAGACTATTCTTTTCCCATTGAAAGGAC
Source organism: Equus caballus (assembly GCF_041296265.1). Classification (NCBI taxonomy): domain Eukaryota; kingdom Metazoa; phylum Chordata; class Mammalia; order Perissodactyla; family Equidae; genus Equus; species Equus caballus. The sequence goes on from NC_091686.1 coordinate 92,956,394, forward strand.
TTAATATCCTGTCAAAAATCAATGGACTGTAGATGTATTTTTTTTCCCTGGACTCTCAGTTCTATTCCATTGATCTATATGTCTATCCTATGCCACTACTGTACCGTCTTAATTACCAGAGCTTTGTAGTAAGTTTGAAATCAGGAAATGTGAGTCCTCCAACTTTTTTCTTTTTTTTCAAGACTGTTTTGGCTATTCTGGGCCCCTTTAATTTTCATATAAACTTTAGGATCAGCTCATCAATTTCTTCAAAGAAGCTAGCTGGAATATTGATGGGGATTGTTGAATTGGTAGATCAGTTTGAGGTACTGCCATCTTCACAATATTCTATCTTGGATCCCTGAACGTCAGATGTTGTTCCATTTATTTAGATCTTCTTTAATTTCTTTCAACAATGTTTTATAGTTTTCTTATTATTTTATTCTTTTTGATGCTATTTTAAATTGTTTTGTTAATTTTATTTTTTTGGATTGTTCATTGATACTGTATAGAAATGCAATTGATTTTTGTAGATTGGTCTTGTGTCCTGCACCCTTGTTGAAGTTGTTTATTAGTTCTAATAGTGTTTTAGTGGATTCCTTAGGGTTTTCTACATATAAGATCATGCCACCTGCGAATATACATAGTTTCACTTCTTCCTTTCCAATAGGGGTGCCCTTTCTTTCTTTTTCTTGCCTAATTGCCCTGGCTAAAATCTTGAGTACAATGTTGAATAAATGTGGCAGAGTGGGCATCCTTGTCTCCTTCCTGATCTCAGGGGGAAAGCATTCAGTCTTTGATCATGAAATATGATGTTAGCTGTGGGCTTTTTTGTAGATGTTCTCTATCAGGTTGAAGAAGTTTCCTTGGTTCCTAATATGTTGAGTGTTTTAATTCTGAAAGGTTGTTGCATTTTGTCAAATGCTTTTCTGGTGTCTATTGAAGTGATTGTATAGTTTTTGTCCTTATTAATATGGTGTATTGCATTGATTGATTTTCCTATGTTAAAACCTTGCATTCCTGGGATAAATCACACTCGGTCATGGTGTATAATCCTCTATATGTTGAATTCATTTTGCTAGTGTTTTGTTGAGTGTACTGGCCTTGTTGAATTAAAAAGTATTTCATCCTCTTCTATTTTTTGCAAGAGCTTGTGAAGGATTGGTGATAATCATACTTTAAACATTTGGTAGAATTCACTAGCAAAGCCATCTGTTCCTGGGCTTTTCTTTGTGGAAAAATTTTTTTATTACTAATTCAATCTCTTTACTTGCTATCAGTCTATTCAGATTTTCTATTTCTGTTTGAGTCTGTTTTGGTAGTTGTGTCTTTCTAGGAATTTGTCCATTACATCTAGGTTATCTATGACATACAATTGTTTATGGTATTCCCATGTAATCTTTTTTTAATTTCTATGAGGTCAGTAATGATGTCTTCTCTTTTATTCCTGAGCTTAGTAAATTGAGTCTTTTCTCTTACTTTCTTGGTCATTCTAGCTAAAGGTTTGTCAATGTTGATCTTTCCAAAGAACCAACTTTCGGTTTCATTGATTTTCTTTACTGTTTTCCTATTCTCCATTTTCCTCATTTCCATTTGAATCCTTATTCTTATTTATTTCCATTCTTTCCTTATGCTGTTTTGGGTTTAGTTTCCTCTTCTTTTTCAATTTCTTAAAGTGGAAGGTTAGGTTGTTTACTGCATTTTGTTGTCTTCATTCTCTATCTCATAAGACAATTTGTCAATGTGAATGAATCTGAGTCAGTGCATTCAGCCCCTCTCCTTTGGGAACAGAGTGACAAGGCAACTGAATACACGAGGCGGGTACACAGAGAATAATTGATGAAGCACTGGCCTCTCGCTGTGGTGGAGTTCGTGTCAGCTGTGGTTCTGGGGTCAAAACATGGGCTTTGGAGTCTGGCTCCCTGGGTGTGAATTCTGTCTTTGCCACTTAATAACTGTGAGACTTTGGGCAACTTATTCGACTTCTTGAAGCCTCAGTTTCCACATCTGTAAAATAAGCATAAAGGTAGTTACTGCCTCATAGTGTTGTGAGAATTAAACGAGCTAACACCTGAAGTACTTAGCCCAGAGTTGGTACCTGGTAAATGCTCTGTAAGGGCTAGTTATTCTTACTTCGTTGTTGTTGTTTTGGGGTCAGATGGGCCCCTATGCTGAGCTAACTCCACGTAAAGTAGATACAGAACCTGGAGTTGTGATTCCGTGCCAACCATCCATGACCTCACCCGCACATGCTACCAGGATGAACCTCACCTGCATTTGCTCTCAGGTGCGGAGACACATTTCCTGCTGGGCTGTGGCAGCCCTGGATGTCACTTCCAAATAGGAGCTCTTCTTTCTCAGCAAGATCGCAGACCTCACTTACTTGATCATTCATCCATGTTACAATGATGATATGAGAGCAAAGGCAGGAAATACATTTTCCTAAACAAATCTGAAACAAGCTCAGGATGGGAGTACCATAAATTATGAAAATGGCATCACTAAAAAATTCCAATTTAAGCTTTCTAGTACCTCAGGTTCTCCTCTTGAGGTGGGGATAGAAACACCCTTCTCCGTCCGAACTCACCAGAGGAGCCAACATGGAAGTCCTGTTACCTGAGGCTCCCCGGGAGTGGCCTGTTCTCTCATTGCAGCTTCAGGACACGTGGCTGCTGTTTATGTGCCTACCTGGCGTTTCTCAGGGATAAACAAAGCACGTACATTGTTATTCTCACTCTTCAGCCAAAGAATGGCCATTACTTTTAAAAGAAGAAAAAAGGTACGGATCAATCTTCATTCTGAAACCTTCAGTTACCCTCCTTAAAAATGAAAATATAGCCAACCTTTAGTTATTTAGGAATGGCATTACCTAAGATAATGTTAAAGCCTTCAAGCAGTCACATTTTAATAAAAATATTTTATTAACTATAGCTAGGTAATAGTTTTATGTCATTACCACTTGAATGTAAATATTAATATTTAATATTAAAACAGTAGGCAAGCATTATTTTAATAATAATTTATTGCTTCTCTTCCTGAAAATGCAGAACGTTTTCTTGCATACTAGATATTTTCCCCCTCACAACATCTCTGAAGTTGTTATAGGGAATAATTATTTCCATTTTATGTATAAGAAGAAGAAATAAAATACTCTAAAGAGATCTTTCCTAAAATTCTCTAATTAGAATAAGTACAACCAGCAGTCAATGACTCAATTATTCTTTCTATGTCCTCTGCCCCCTTTTCTCCATTTCTCTCTTTTTTTCTTTTCCCATTAAACCTTTCTATCAAAAGCATCACTAAGTAGTAGAAAGGATGTGGATTCCCCTTCTTTTCTCTGGCCCTGTAGATGTAGAGAAATCAGAAAATACTAGGCTATCCATAGGGAAAAGTGAAGAAAAGAACTCAGTCTACAAATTGATAATCAGCTTTCTTTGGTATATACATCAAGAAGATGAATTTTATCCAAGGGCAGGTTAAAAGTAGATTTATTTGGGGCCAGCCTGGTGGCGTAGTGGTTAAGTTGGCGTGCTCTGCTTTGGTGGCCTTGGGTTCAAGGGTTCAGGTCCTGGGCATGGATCTACAAAACACTCAAGCCATGCTGTGGCAGTGTCCCACGTACAAAATAGAGGAAGATTGACACAGATGTTAGCTCAGAGACAATCTTCCTCAAGCAAAAAGAGGAAGATTGGCAACAGATGTTAGCTCAGGGCCAATTTTCCTCACCAAAAAAAAAAAAAAAATAGATTTTTTTTTGGAAGACTGAATTTCATATGAATAGTTAAAGATATAGTTATACTAATAATAACAATTACATTTCATTTATCTCTTCATACATGGAGCATGCCATTCTTGTTCTTTGTGCAGCCATGTTTACAAATAATTACACAAGGATGTGAAAGATGGGTCACATGGGTGCTGAGGAGACTGGCAGGCCCTGGGTTCTAAATTAGAATGGACTAGGATCAGCAGCACAGCTCTCTCTCCAAGTTTGGGCACCTTAAACACTTAAATATCCAACAGAACTTTCTATGATCGGCTGAGAATATATTATTAAGAGCTGTTAGCTTAAATACATTCTGTAGCTCTGTATTCTCAACTAGTAATTTTTATTGGCTATCATTTTCCAAAGTTTTTAGGCCAGCCACAATAAGGAACCACTAGCACTTTAAATTATTTCCAGAGTGCCAAGACATCAAGTTAAGCCACACACACTGAGGCAGGTGTAAAGGGGTGTGTGTGTGTGTGTTGATTTTGTACCTCGTATCTAGACACTGGTTTTTGATAGGAAAGAAACAGATGATGTAGAGGTGAAATCACTGACATCATCAGATGGTGGAGACCACAAGGAGCATCTCAGTTCCTGAGATTCTGACTCATTCTTGTTTCTTTTTTGTATCAATGAATTCCATCTGCCAGTCCTCAATAACGTTCCCACTGTGGTGTAGAAAAGCGAACAGATGACCCTTGACCATCCTAAGGTTGCTCGTGGTATGTTTCCCTCCTGGGGAAGCACAGGGAAGGATGTTGGTGGCTATTGAATTCTTAGGACCCTCCACTCCAGTGAGTGCTTAAAGAAATACTGGCATTGACTTCTGGGATCCAAAATGAATCCAAAGCCCCGTTTGTTTTTTCAGATTTCCATCTATTTAATTGAACAAAGTTCAATTTGAACAAAGCTGAACATGTTTTTATGTTTATTGGCCACAGAATTTTCTTTTTCTGCAAACTGCCTGTTCATATCTTTGCTCGTATTTATTGGGTTATATTTTTCCTGTTCATTTGTAAGAGCTCTTGCATATTAAGGAAAGTGACTCTTCATTATATGTGTTGCAGCCCACCCTATTTGAAGTTTGTCTTTTGATTTCATTTTAATAAATATTTCTAAATTCCATGAAATGTTCACTTCTTGGTGGAAAGAAAAGTAATGATTGCGACCAATTTTTAGTTCAGTTTGAAATTTAGATAAATTCTCAGTTTCATCCTTAGCTACTAGGTCTAGTTGTTTAATCCTCCAACCTAAATTCAATTATTAACTGATTCGTCTTCTGGCACATATGTACGTGCATATAAAGAATCTAGAATGAAGATTTCTTACATCATAATTCTTCCTTGTCCATTTCTGAAAGAGAACTAAGTATCATTAATGGTATTTATTTCTTTAATTAATCATTATTATTATTTTTTGTAGTTTTACTTCCAGTAAATGCCCTAGTCACAACCATTCAAAAAGAAATTTAATAAGCAATTACTGTTGGTCACATGCTTGTATGTTTGGGTGTGTGTACTTCCTCTTTATAAAAGTACATTTTCACAGTAATGTGTTTTCCCAATTAAAAAATTGTCCATTTGAGTAATTATCAGGAGTCATGACTGACACTATGATTTTCATTAACACTTCGGATCAAAGTGATTTTCATATTAAGTCTTTTCATAGTTTCACTTGGAACTCAGGGACTGGTAATTTCAGTGTTGGCATTTCTAAAAACATACTGTGTTCATAAGCTGCTCCTCAGCCATTTATTTGGTTCCTTTCTCTGTAAAACAAAGCCGGAAAAATGAGGTGCTTGTCAAGGCGCTGAGGTGTCAGAGGCACATATGGATTTCAAGTCAGAAGGCTGAAACAAATCTGGTAGGAGAACAGAGGAGGCACACACATGCGTGTTCTTACTACTCAGAGACAGCAACTGTTCATGTAACTTTCCTTCTTCCTAACCGTTTCCATAGTCGTTCACCAAACAGCTAATGAGATTGGGCTTTGAGGTCTTTGTTTCTCAATGATTCTTTAATAAACTAAATTTTCTTATTATGATTTATGGCTCCATGTTGTAAGTCAAAAACATTTCATCAATAATTTGAAATTCTTGTCAAGAACAATTACGGAGCACCCAAGTGAGTGAATTTCTGTGTGTATGCACTGGGCTGGGGAGAGAGGTCGAAAGCAAATGCCTTAGCTAGACTTCACAAGGGACTAGCATCTTGTCAGGCAAGCAAACGACCACTGTGTGAGCAAACAAACAAAACATCTGACTACTGGTGCATCTCATTTTTGACAAGAGACGGTCTTAAACTTTGTGTGTAAGTCTTAATTTTCAAATGTGAAATTATAGTTTATGTACACCAGAAGTATTTGCTATTTAGGCAATGTTGTGATAAAACAGGAATTTCCATCCGTTTTGCAAGTCTGATCGCAAACGACAAACACAATTGCCAAATGTATAACAGAAAAAGGAATGCTGAAGCAATGTGGCAGTGAAGTTGTCTGGAGAAAAGCAGATACCTGGATAAGAAGCCTTTCTGAGGAAGATGATTCTAGAGGAGAGTTAGGAAGGAAACAAAGATCTGTTTAGATAGAGAAAGTAGGAAGGTAGTGTTGGGGATTTTGTGCGTGGGTGTGTGTCTGTTGAGGCTGAGAAGAACAAAGGGAAATTATGCCGTGGTCAGAAGTTAACCAAAGATTTGCAGCTCGTGATCAAAAGCTCATAATGTTATGGATGACCAAGGATCACATCAAATTCCCCTCATGAGAGTAATATGATCTCAGCCACACTTAAGGCAGACAGTTCTTCCTTCTGCTCTCATGATGGTTAGCAGAGAAAGTGGTTATCGGGGAGGGAAACAAAGGGGTGGCGGTGGGAGGCTGTGCATGGTTAGTGCTGAGCTAAATCACTGAGGAAGGAAAGGAAAAGAATTGGCAGAACTTAAGCATGGGCTGCAAAGGACAGAAGGGGCCTAGAACAAAGAGATTTGTTTATTTTATCAAATCATTTAAATTTTTCTGAGGACCAAAGTTATATATACTAAAGTTATATAACATGAATGCCTATGTGTATAATGTTAAAATACAGAAGTACATAAAAAGAAAATTGAAAGTCACCCATATTCAGTAATCTTACTACCCAGAGACAACCACAGTCAATATTTTGGTAGATTTTTCTCGCTTTTATTTCATAGTATCTGTTGAGATCACACTGTACATACAGTTCTCTTTACTGTCTGTTTCCTTAATGTCACATATCATAAACCTTTACTCATGACATTAAAATTCTTCATAAATGTAATTTTTAGTGGCTGTGCAATTACTATAATTTTTAGTGGCTTACGTACCACCATTTATTTCACCATTCCCTTAACGTCAAGCGTTTGGGTAGTTTCTAAATGTATTATAAAGAATTCTGAGATAAGAATCTTTGTGGGTAAACTTCATTTTTTATTATTTCTCTAAGATAGATTCACACTGACTTAATTGCTAAGTGAAGAGAATGAACATTTTCAAGGCTCTTCATGTAGATTATAAGATTAATTTTTTTAAGAAAGATTTTGATCAATTTATCCTTGTCTTACTGAAGAGTGACATTTTAGCACTATTCATTAAAAAATAATTGCTAACTGTATGGGTTAAAAGTGATATTTTAATTTTTTTCTTTAATTTACATTTATTCACTTACCATTGAGGTGGACATTTTGTTGGGTTTGAGTCATTTGTAATTCCTTGAAGTGAGAGATTAAAATATATATGTCATACATATATGATATATAAATTAATTGGCATGCTTCATATTATTAGCTAACGGAACATCTAAATAGATTGTAGAATTTTTTTTTTTTTTTTTAATTTTTTTTTTTTTTTAATTTTTTTTTTTTTTTTCCTTTTTCTCCCCAAAGCCCCCCAGTACATAGTTGTATATTCTTCGTTGTGGGTCCTTCTAGTTGTAGCATGTGGGATGCTGCCTCAGCGTGGTTTGATGAGCAGTACCATGTCCGTGCCCAGGATTCGAACCAACGAAACACTGGGCCGCCTGCAGCGGAGCGCACAGACTTAACCACTCGGCCACGGGGCCAGCCCCAGATTGTAGAATTTTTTTAATGGAAAGCGAGAGCCAAGTGAGGTGCCTGTGAGGAGTGGACGTAGTGAGGCAAGGGAAGGAGATCCTAGATCCCCGTCAGTGTTGGGATACGGAGAGAAGGGAGTGTCAAAAATGAAAAATCTACAAAAGCAGAGCATACTCATGAGTGGAGCTAAGTAAGAACAGGGTCATGAAGCCCAAGATGGAAAGAGTATGCAATAGACAAAGAAAACCAAGGTGGCCCAGAGGAGCTGCAGGCCAGACAGTGGGGAGAGGGGACAGAGGCATGTACACAGAGAATGAGGGAGCCACCCACTCATTGCAGTCCTCCAACTCCACCTTCCATGACGCCTTGGGAGTTTCTCAGGAGTTTTTCCAGGTAGGCTCCTGTTTATGCAAGTCTTTGTCGCCCTCAAATTTGGCTGAGTTTCCAGAGTATGGACCTTTGTATACCCCCTCCCCCCACCTGCCTACCCACTGTGTCTCTTAAATTTGTGGTTTTATTGCTTTTAATAATGGGGGGGTCACTGTGACTGTATTTTGTGTATTTTTTTGTCTCTTGGCCCTGAAGTCAGTTTTCCGTAGTGCATACATTCTTTTGAATTAAAGAACCATAAAAGTACCAGAGGAAAGTAGAAATGGAGAGGGCCGCAGAGTTCACGCACAATATATTTAAGCATTGAAGTTAAGGACTGAGGGTGTTGGTTGGCTGAAACCTAGATTTTTAAAACTAATATTCCAATATGCTGCCCGATGATTAATAGCACTCACACTATATATTCATGTTTTTACTGCTTATGACTGAATGCCATGCCATAAAAAAAAGTTTTGCCCCATATTACTGACATGGCATTATGGCACCACCCTTCTCCCAATTGTTCAGGCTCAAAATGTTAGTCATCCTGGACACTGCCATCCTCCAGGTCATCCATTAACCAGTTCTGTCAACTCTGCCTTTAAGACACAGCTCAAAGTCAAATTCTCTTCTTACCACCCAAGGATTACCACTCCTAGTGTAAGCCAGTCCCATCCCATTCCTGGGTGACTGGAACAGCCTCCAACCCACCCCCTGCTTCCTCCTTTGCACGTCTGTGAGCTCTTCTCCACACCAGAGGGATCTTAAGAAAAAGAAAATCCGAACACCTCACTTCTCCGCTTAGAAGCCTCCATTAAGCCCAATGGAACCCAAAGTCCTTGCCTGTATGGCCCTCATCTGGCCCCTGCCTGCTTTGCTCACTCCGCCTCAGCCACACCGCCCCTTTCTTGCTGTTCTTCAGATACCCCAAGCCTGTCTTTCGTTCCCTCTTCTGGAATGCTTTTCCTCTGGGTCTTCAAGCTGCTTGCTCTTTACTTCATCACATTTCTGCTTGAGAGAAAAAGGACTTCGTGGCCACCCTAACCGAAACAGCCCCCATTGTTTCCTTCTAACCCTGCTCTATTCTTCCTCACGACGTTTATCACTATGCCCCTTCCCCAAAACAAATCTATTTGCTTGTTTATTAAGTTTCCCCAACACAACGGGAAGGACCTTGTCTGTCTGGTCATCACTGTATCTCCAGGGTCTAGAACAAAGCCACTCACAGTAGATAATCAGTGACCATTTGTTGAGTGATTGAATGACTCCTATAACCAATTCAGAATCGAGTGTCTTGCTCAGAGAGAATTAGGTTCATTATGTCTAAACTACTTGCTTCAGTACTATTTTACGTTGTTCTTTTCCTTGAACATACCCTCCTTGCTAATTTTAGCACCCTATCTAAACCGATCAGCCTTGCAATTGATCTTTTAAAGATGTCCTCATGTTTCTAGTTAGTGACTTAATCAGTGTTTACAGATCCACAGCCGTCAAAGTTTTAATTTTTTTTTTTTGGAGGAAGATTAGCCCTGAGCTAACTACTGCCAATCCTCCTCTTTTTGCTGAGGAAGACTGGCCCTGAGCTAACATCCATGCCCATCATCCTCTACTTTATACGTGGGACACCTACCACAGCATGGCGTTTGCCAAGCGGTGCCATGTCCGCACCCGGAATCCGAACCAGCGAACACCGGGCTGCTGCGAAGTGGAATGTGCGAACTTAACCGCTGTGCCACTGGGCCGGCCCCTGATTTTTTTTTTTTTTTTTTTGCATGATTTCTTTTAGAAAGTGGTAAAAGAATATGTTGAACAGATAATTAAGCTTAAACAAGAACTGAACCCAAAAGTCTTAAGAAAAAAACGTTTGCAGTCTTTTAAAGACAACATAATTTATTTAGTACTTTGCCAGCTATTCTGGCCCCTGACAAGACTCAATTTCCTGGTTGATCAAGGTCTAATACTTAACATATATTATGTTTAAGGCTAATACCAATATTGATAATACCCAATTCTTGAAACGAAAATAATCTTCAGGGAAGAGGTTTCTTTTTTTTCTTTCTGGAATCAAAAAGCAAACAGGTACAGAGAAGTGCATATTTTAAAGTTGTGGGGCTGGTGATTGCCTGTGTTTGTAACCCAGTATGGCTGTAAATCAGAATGCAGGCTGCTGGCATCTCTCGCAGGAAGCTTCCCCCAGACTCTGGTCGATTTGCCAAGGCCCTCCACCTGCCTCTGAGGCTCTTAGTGCCCACACGGCACATGGTGCTTCACTGCGTCTTGTATTTTATACGTTCTAATTGTTTGACATTTAGTTGTCTCTCCAAAATGATTATTAGCTCTTGGTTAATACAGACGACATCAGGGTCTGGGTCTTTGACTGCATTTCTCCCCCGGCGCTTGAATACACCTCGGAGTATTATTCAAAGTGCTCAGTAAACACCTACTGGAAGGAAAAGCTCAGTACTTGGTAAATCCAGAACAGTAGGGGATTTCTGTGGTAATTTTGAAGAAACTATGAAAACGCCATTTAACTATTAAAGAGCAAAACTCACATAATACTCTGCAAAACTACCCGCTCCCTGAGGGCTCGTTAATTGGACTGCCGGTCTAAAGGGGCCCGGGGGGGTGGGGGGGGTGGGTGGGGAATCCACCTTTCACATGATGCCTTCACGTAGCTGGCTTTTCTCTAGCAAAAGTGGAACACGGGGCTTGGATTTTACACATAATTTATGACTTCGTAATAGGTATATCTCCTCGCCACCTGCATTCAATATTTATTCTGGACTTCCTCTGTTAAAAATAAAAAGTCTGTTAAAACTACCACAGGATATAGAGGGTCAAGACTGGCAATTGCTTACTTTAGGAGACACTACAGTTTGCTATGTCAGAGGGGCAGAAAGGGATCACTGTAAAATCCTACAGGTTTCTAAGAATTGATGAAGAATGCTGCCTAGGATAGAGGAAGAGTTTAGGTTGGAAGTGCAAAGAGAACTGACTTTAGATTTAAATTAGATTTTGTGGCTTTCCTAAGTTATGTTTTCACCCACCTGGCTCCAAAGATAGCATCTCCAAAGTTCCCCAGCTTTTCCTGTAAGTACAGAAATGCCTGTCCCTGGCGGGGGCAGAGCAGCAAGGTAAAGGATGGGTAGGTAGATAGACAGGAAGGGGACTAGGAAGAAAGAAGAGTTGGGGGAAGGAAGGCAGACTGTCTACTTCTCTAGAGGTGGTAAAGTGTGGCCGGTGCCCGGATTCAAATCCTCACTCCACTATTTGCTAACTTGTTTATCTTGGGCAAGTTGTTTCATCTCTTGAACCTTAGTTTTCTCATCTGTAAAATGGGGATAATACCAGTCCCTACTTCAAAATGTCTTCATGAGGACTGTGTTACTATTTGTAAAGCACTTAGAGCAGTGCCTGGTGTATGACAAGGGCCATAGAGAGGAGTTAGACACAGTTATTTTATTACAGATGGAGGTGATGAATTTAAGTGAAAGTTAGGAAACGTGGGGGATGATTCTGCCTTGTGCCTCTTCATTGGCCGTCTCCCCAAGGTGCTCTTGTCCTGGTTGTACATAATAAACACACGTGCTTGGAATCTGTGGACTCTTCATGACGGCCCCTTACACAGGAAGGCAGAGAACACGAGAATGAGTGTGCTTTTGTGACAGATTTAAATTGAAAAGTAAGAAAAGAAATGTCCCTTGCTTGAGGAAAGCTTGGGAGGGAAGGAGTTGGTTGCATGTGGGGTGGGGTTCTTTGATCTAATTTACTGGATAATTGTCTCGTTCACATTGTCTGAGAAGTTACAGACAGGCTCTACAGTAGGCATAATAACATATAATATTACAAAGCTTTCGGATTAACTCATCCAGGATTGAATTCTGGAACCCTAGACTCTGGAGAATAGCAGCTCTGATCCACGCCCACATCTCTCTCCTTCCTCTCCCTGAGTCAGCGTTCCCATCATGGTGAACACTTCTAAGGGACAGGGACTCAGTCACACGTATCCGCAATCAGGGTGGGCTTAAAGATTGTGATTAAAAGGGGGTGAAGGGGGTGGGTACCAGCCAGAGTGAGGGTGTGTGGAGATCCCAGAACAGCCCAGCCTGGCCAGTTTAAACCCTCTGAAGTTGTGCTAACCCGAGAAGACAGTGCAAAGTTAGTTTTACTTCAAAACAAGAATGCTCCAAGAGCATTCTGTTCTCTCCTGAATTTCCTTCCGCAGTACCACGTACCAGGCTCCTAACTACTGTGTTTAAGATGTCTGCTGCCTTGCCTATGTGTGCATTAAATAGTTACTACTACATAAACAGGAAGTACTTGACGTACGATTTACATGAGTTTAGATAGATGCTTAGATTAAAAGCATATCCCACTAGAAATCTAATGTATTCACATGCTTAATTTTTATAAGTAATAAATAATAAAAATATACTTTCCCTTGTAAGTCAGACACCATGCCCCCCGCCACACACACACACAGTCCTGTTCTCCTTCTCTGCTGTTTTTTTTCTTAGCTCTTTCACAGTCTAACATACTGTATATTTTACTAATTTATTCATTCAGTGTCTTCTCCCCATGAGACTATAGGGTTCACGAGGGCAGGGATTTCTGTGTTTTGCTCACTGCAGTAGCCACAGTATTAGAAGAGTGCCTGCCACTAGAAGGTACTTGATAAATATTGATTGAGTGAATGAAATACACACAGGCTAGGTCCTATTATAATTTTACTCTTTAAAGCAATTGTAGCAATGGAGAAGACACTATTTTAAATTTTAAAATGAAAGCCCAGAGATCCTTTCCTAATGTCCAGATAAGAAAAATCCTGTCCTAGGTATGACAATGTCCATTATTTAATTCTTCCTGTTGATACCATAAAGGGATATTTGACACATTAACCAAAAGGGAATACTGTGGTGCTGTTCATCGCACAGGTTTGTGGCTACTGCTCTATAATAGCAAAGAAAGACTTTTTGGTGTAAAGTGGTGGTGGCAGAGGGCAGGCAAAGGGATTTTGACAATGCAGAGCTGAGGCCAGTCCCGTGTGTGTGTGTGTGGCAACCAAAAGCTGTCTTGGAGGCACTAATCCTTATTATAATATTGCCATTCTTCTGGTGGGTTCTGTGTGTCACACACATTCTTTGGGATGACTCTAATATGTATCCGTTGATGCCCTCATGTCTTCGAGCTCACTTTTCCAATGCTGGTTAATTAGCTCCATGGCCACCTATTATTCTGACGCGGATACAGTTACAAGGCTTCCGTGCCAATAGTCGACACATTTTCAGGTGGAAGCTAGTACTTCAGTGTGTGTGTGTGTGTGTGTGTGTGTGTGTGTGTGTGAACAATTTCTTCCTCTTATAAATTTAGTGCTGTATTAATACAATAAACATTTTCAGCAAAGGTTTTGAAATTCTACATAGTGTACCATCTACTTCTGGAAAGCTGTATACTACTATTGATATACAAAGCAAATACACACTCACTTGCTCTTTACATCGGCTATATCTTAGCTTTTAGATAAGCTAAAATAAAAAAATGCTCTCTTAGAAGAATGTAAATAAAGATGACCTTCACAGGTGTTACCTACATGTAAAGTAGCCCCAGGTAAGAGTTTCCTAGCCTCCCACGGTGTCTTCACCTGTGCTCCACTTCCTCCTCTCCCAGGCCTGTGTGAATCTTGTTTCTTGCCCCTTTTTCCGAATCTACCGTTAGGGCTTAGCTTGTCACCAGCTTCCATTTTGTGTCTGTGTTTTTTTTCTTTTCTCTACAGCCTCAGACCTCAGATTTGCCTGCTGTCGCGCCATTCTAAAAGCATGGGTGGTTTGTGAGGGCAAAGGATCACTCCTCTAGGAATCCTTTAAGGGATGACTTGTTGCAAGCCAGATGTCTCAGAAGTTAACACAGCAAATGTAGCACGACACGTCCACTGTGATTGCCATTGACTCGGTTTTACCTTTGCCAACGTTGAGGGCAACACATAGTAGGAGTCAGTATCAATGCCAGTGGAAGGGGTGACTGGTACTTTTTCTGTGTACTTTTCTATGTTGTTTGAATTTGTTATAACTAGTGTGTATTGTTTTTACAAAGATGATAAATATCTTTGGGCACATGTGCATGTATTTTTTTAATTAACTTTGTTCCAAGCAAAGGCAGAAAAAATTGCTTATTTTTGGTTTAGGGCAGGCTGTAATTATAATTATTGTTTTCAGGTATTCAGTGAAAAGCTGCTCTCTCCTTACCACCTTACTCTTAATATTTATCATCTTGAGATGGTTTGTTTCCTAAGTTGTTGCATTCTTGATAATGTTTGGTATAAGAATGCACACACACACACACACACACACACACACACACCCAAACCTCCAAACCAAAAGTACTCTCTTTCTAATGCTTAAAGCGTGCCACACACTCAGAAACTGTAAAAATTCTTATATAATTTACTTACTCTTGTATAAAAGGCAGATTTTCTGGGTCCCATTTGTAGTTAAGAGGAATTTAGTCTAAAAATCAGTAGTTTTTTGGAAACGCTCCCTTAGTGTTGAAGGATTGCTTCAGTTTTTCTTCAGTCAGAGCCTAGCAATTTAGTTTTATATAATATTTAATGTGATTATAATCTTAGACTTGTTCTGGACTTTGACCCTTTATTAACCTGCTGATATTTTCTAGTCACTATTGATAGCTTTAGATTATTTTATTTAGGAGTAATAAAACGCTCTCTCTTAAAAAATATAGGTAGATAAATAGATTTAAAGCTTTCTGGTTCATTCTGGCCTTTTTACTTCCTAACCCTGGCTACTTCAAATCGCTAAGGTTTCTAGAATTTAATAAGGTTCACAATTATAGAATAAGCGCTAAAGGAAGACTTCAGACCACAACTTTGAAATTCTTGTTTTAGAAAGCGTTAGAGATTTCTCTCTTGATATGCTGTGGAGCTCATTTCACTCCTGGTCCAGAAGTTCTCTGGTCCCGGATGTCACATTGCTTTCTGGAACCCTCCTTGAGTCCTTTTCCTGTTCCCTTCTCCCTTGAACTCCCAACTGCCTGAACTGACAAACTCAACCCCCAGAGAGACTTTCGATGAGGTTCCATCTCTTCTCTGCTTGGAAAGGAGGGTGTTCACTCTGTTGAAGTGCTGCAGGCCCTCCTGATCCGTTGTCACGGACAGACTGTTTTTATCGTCATGAATCATGTTTTCCCTCCCCCTTCGTTTTCTTTCTATGCCCCTTTCTATTTTTCTCCACTTCTTACCAGTACATCCATTTCCAGCTCCAAATTGATAAAGGAACCTCAAATGAGGGTTTAGTTCATGTATAATTTTTGCCTCTATCTTTTTTCTACCAGGCTTAGCATAAACGTGACTGCGGGTAGGGAGCAGAAGCACAGATAAAGGGTACTCAGTCCAAGTCACCTACATCAGATAGAGTGAGAAGAACAAAAGCAATGTTTTCTAAAAATAAAACATTTCTAAGAAATCATAGTGACATTTTTTGAGTGCTTTTTATCTGCCAGGAACTTTTCTAAGTACTTTATGTGTATTCATTCACTCAGCCCCCACCACAACCCGGATGAAGGAGGAATTTTTTTTTTACGTGTCTGCATCAAGCAGGCCAAGGTAATGGGCACCTGTCTTGTTCTAGGAAGGTGGATTTAAAAAATCATTTGTCTCCTGTTAGTCAGTATTGGCGCTTGAATAAAACATTTCAGTTAAATTTTCCTTCTCTGTGAAATGCCAGAGTTTTGTCTTCTTGGTCCTTTCCCAAATCCATTTGTTACACACAGTAGGTTTTCCATTAGGTTTTCAGACTGCCCGTTGAGCATTTCGTATCTGGCAATTTTAACACCTCCCTTCTTTCTGTACCACCCACTCCGGGCTCATTCCAGGTGCCCTTAGCAAATGACTCCCAAGGCATTTAAGTGGCCAAAGCTCATTGACCAATGAGGAGACGTGTGTCACGCATAACAGAGTTACGCAGTTCTTGGGATCAGGAGCAAAGGTTGCTTGAGCAAAGCTTTTGTTACTGTTAACCTGTCGCATCCAGATTTCAAGACTGGAAAGGTAGGGGACACCTTATTTGGTTTAATTGGAAGAGAGGAAGAGATGGTGGTGTTTGGTTAAAGTAATTTAGATCAGGTCGAGTAAGCAAATGATCTGTTTTGTTTTTAATTGAAGGCAGAAAAATTTGGAAGTTTGTAAGAATTTCAAATGCTGCACAGACTGCCTTACCAGCAGCAAAACCAAGATTCTTAAGTTGTAAACATTAAAAAAAGAATTAAGTTTGTGTGGCAGCTCTTCACTTTACATGCTTGAGAAAACTAGGTAAAAAATAAGCCATTTTTTCATAGATGGATGTTATTTAAAATATGGACTAAAAAGCAGGAAATTATCATAATGTCCATATTTATTTTCCAAAGTCATTTCAGAGTCAGTCCTTAGAGAAGAAATTTGTGATTTTAAGATGGGATAGTGGAAAATAAGAAAAATTAATGGAATTAACATTTGATAATTCCTACATAAAGGTTAGTGATAATGGTGTTTCCTCTGAGAAAAGTTCTGGTATAGGAAGGCTATCTTGTATCAATCATTTTTTCAAACCAATAGTAAAATTTATGAAATGGGATTAATTAAGTGTAGGTTATATACTTTACTTTAAAGACTACGCAAATTAGTTTCACTTTCAATATAAAAAATAGTTATATTTTATGTGCTATTTGAGATTTGTTCTAATAGTAACTGAAAGAAATAAGGGAAATAGAATCTTTATTTGCTTCTTTCTACCTGGAAATGGAGTAGTTTGAATACTATTTAAAGCTAACCCTCAAAAGAAAAACCCTCTTCATTAGGAATAAAATATGCTGAATCAATGTTTTGACAAAGTGTATACATAAAAAACGTACATTATTATACTTATTCATTAGCCTACATCTAATGTTCAGTATCAGAAGGTAAGTTTGGGTTCAAAGAAAACTATAACTGGTTTCCCACGACTACTTTTTCCCAGAGATGGCTTAACATGGGTTTGTATTTTATAACAAGTTAGATAATATATTTGTTTAAAAATATATGTGAGATGGTACCATTTGGTAGTTTTTTTTAGTATTTAGTTTTTAACTCTATTTTCGTAGAGAGAACGTTTTTAGCGCACATATCGCTACGTATAAATGCCCAATAATTATCTCAGATTCCCCCCACCTTTTAAAATTATTTTTACATACTCTTTTAAAAGGTGTACATCCCCAAATTTTCCACTTTCATTAAGTTTGTTCAAAATGCCATTTTATGGGAAGTCTCCTCTCGGGATCTCACTCATGGTCTCTGACTCTGGTTGACTCTTTAGGGGAGGTGGCTGTGGGTCAACCAACAGTCACAGAGTTAACTATTCACAGCAGGGAATACTTGCTAACCATCTTCTTCCAGTACACAAGTAAATGCTGCTTCTCACTTCCAAGCCGAGGTTCAAAGGTTTAGACTAACTTCACAGATCAGAGGTCAGGCATGAATTGCTGCAATTTGTAGTTCAATTCTGCTGATATGACAGAATTTCACAGCCATGATGATTGCTTTTTTCCAGTTCTGCACACGGGGCTAGGCCAGGCAGTTAACAGCGTAATTTGTACAAGTCAGCCCTTGGCACCCGAGTTTAATGAGTAACTAGCTGGTGCCTTAGGTTTCACTGGTACAAGGTGCACATTATAAAAAGGGTCAAATGTCAACACACAAAGACGCAGGGGGGTGGGGAGTGATAGCTCCATAACTACCACCTGTGAATCATACATAAAGAATTAAAAATTTGTGCTTATTTTTAAAATCATATTTCTGTGGTATGAATGTTAGCACGTTCATTTTCTTTGCTACTAAAAGAGGTAGATAATTTTCTTAAACGTTAGCAAGAAAGAGTGGTCTGATTAGAGATTCTTGACTGAGCAGTAGAAAGTGAAATTACAGGCTCTGTTTACACCTTTCATGGGGTCTCTGATTTCTCAAAAACTTTCCCAAATGTGACAGCTTTTCAAGAATCTAGGGAACAAATTGGACAAGCAGGTATTTCTCAGCCCGTGATATTTATGAGTGTCTGATGTCCTCTACTCTTCCTTCAGGAAGTTAAACTCCTATCTTTATCTCTACCCTTGGTTAAGAATATCTTTTCCTGTTTAAAGTTGAATATTGGGACTCTTAAAAAGATTCTTCGACAGTGGGCCTTGAAAATCCATGGGTGTGCCATTCATAGTTTTGACTCCTCAAGATGACTCTGAAGCTGCAATACATACACATATAGAGTAATCTGTCACTTTCGTTATAGCAGAAATTTTGAATTTTCTACTTTTCCAGACCAGGATGCAGAGGCAGTTGGATTCTTCCATAGAGCAGAATAAATAAGAGCACAGATTCTGGTCTCAGATCTCCTGGATTTGCATCCCAGCCTCGTCACTTAGAGCAAAGGGACCTTAGCAAATGGGCAGCCTTCCTGCGCCTTAGTTCCTTTCATCTCCAGAATGAGTATAACCATAGAATTTGCTTCACAGGGTTGTTACAGTAAATAAGATAATGTATGTGAAATACTTAGCACTGTGCCTGCTACATGTTAAGCACTCAATGAATGTTAGCCGTTATTAACATTATTAACATTATTCAGTTATATAGCTTGTGAATAAGCCTAGCCTACCCCGTACATCATCCCAACTTGGTTTAGACTAGGTCTTTGCTCTCTTCATTTTACGAGGGACACAAGATTTGGCACAGTTGGAGAAGGTGATCTGGGAATGCTTTAGGCCGCGTTCCTTTTGAATGTCTTGGGGAAGCGTATTTGAAAATTCCCCAGTTTCAAGTCTAGCACTCTTTTAGATGCTGTCGTTTTTCCCCCTAGCTGATTTGCTGTCACATGGCGAAAGCTGTAAAAAGATGTAAATCCAAATCATCTGGTTTCCTCTGAGAGTTGTTTTCATTCTGCCCATTGGTGCGACATATTTGAGCTTAAAAAATCCATAAATGATACCGTATAGTGAGCTAAATTCTATCCCTGATGATATGTGTTACACTGAACTAGAATTTGTGCTTTCCAGAAATGCTAGAAATGAAAATCTTAATTTTTTCATTCCATTTCTTCATTTTATTCCTGGGAACTCAAAAGTAGCATTTGAATAAAAACTGCCCATGATGATATAAAAATTATGTGCTTAGGGGCGGGCCTGGTGGCACAGAGGTTAAGTTCACACATTCCGCTTTGGCAGCCCGGGGTTCGCCAGTTAGGATCCTGGGTGTGGACATGGCACCACTTGTCAAGCCATGCTGTGGCAGGTGTCCCATATATAAAGTAGAGGAAGATGGGCATGGATGTTAGCTCAGGGCCAGTCTTCCTCAGCAAAAAGAGGAAGATTGGCAGCAGTTAGTTCAGGGCTAATCTTCCTCAAAAAAAAAAAAGAAAAAAGAAAAATAACTATGTGCTTAGCCTTAAAAAGGTAGTAACAACATCTCATACTAAACAATTAAGCACCAACTGTGTGACATGTGGGGTGTGGGGCACTGGAATTATAGTCGTGAGTCAGATCTGTATTCTGCCCTGGTCAAGTTTACAATCGACTGGAAATGACCACTGTTATACCAATTCTTGTAAGGTTAAACCATACAAACTTATCAATATTCTACTGTTTTTGTCCTCCAAAATGGCAATTTCATTTGGTTCAACCTAGTGTTATGAGGCTTGCTACGAGGCATTATATGACATTGCAGGAACATATCTGGGGGGCTCCAGGGATGGCTTCCGAGGAGTTGAAGGATGAGAACAAGCTGACGAGGCAGGGGGATTCGGCGAGGGTCTAAGAGCAGAGTGATAAGATCAAATTGTGTGTTTTTAAAAAGTCACTTTGCCTGCCGTGAGAGCAAGAGTGGACAGGATGAAGTCAGTTGGGAACTACTGAAGCTGTCGAGGCAGGAGATGATGGTTGGCAGTTGACAAGATGCTTTCAGGTGTAGTATCTTATTTTATCCTTCTAACAACTCTCACATGAGGTGTTCACATCAGCTTCAGTATATGGGTGAGGATGCTGAGTCCCAGAAAGTGAAGTCCATGCCCCCGGTCATATGCTGCTGGTGGCAGAGTGAGGGCTAGAACTCTGTTACCTGACTCTTGCCCTGGCTTTCTCCTTCTACCTTTAGGCCTTTGTGTGCTAGCATCCCTGGGTAATCTTAAGAAAGGATTTGCTTTCAAGAAACAGAATTCTCATTCCTTGGTGGAGGGTGGGGATGAGAAGGTATTTTTAGCCTAGATTTATGATTGAGAGTTGACCTGGAACTTGATATTAGACTGGAGCATCTTTTTGGAAAAAATACATTTATTAATTTCTTATATTTATTTGTACCCTACTTCATTCCAAAAATGGATTTGAAACAGCTTTCAAATCTACATATGGTATGACAAGAGATGAGAGAGGGTAAAAAATCAGGGGAGGCAAATTAAGATGATGAGAAAACTCACAGTTCTGCACAAAGTATGTGCCGGGAATGGTGCTTTATCAATATTTTCTTTGTTCTACATACAGTCCAACAAGGTATTAGCTCCACTTTATAGACATGGAAACTGAGGCTCAGAAAAGTTGAATAAATTTGTCTGGATTCACTTAGCTAGTAAATGAATAGTGCAGGAGTCTAAATTTTACTCTGTTGCCTCAACAGGATAGAATGTATTTCAGGACACACCTTGCAATTTGCACATTTATTTTTACTTATCAAACACTGTGACGTTGGTCACTAGGTATTATCCAGGATGCAGCTTTTAGGAAATCGTCCTCATAGACTTGGGTGAGGATTATAGGCTTTGAAAAGTAAATAGTTTAACAGCTATCACTCTATGATGTATTTGATGGTGTGGCATTTTTTTTTTTTTTTAGTAGATCATTGATAATAAGGATGAAGCCAGCTTATGGTTTAGTTTTATCGCTTGTTTTCCCATAAGATGATGAATCCTAATGAATGCTTTGCCTGTCGTTGCAATATAAAGATAGTTCCGGCAGAATAATTTTGGAGCTGTAAGTGACTTTAGAGGCCATTTAACTGGCAGGTTCCAAACTGTGCTCTCGGTAGTCCTGAAGATCCTGTGGTGTCCGTGCACAGCCCTAGTGGACGATGGAGCAGAATGGGTGGAGATGCATCCCCTCCCTCCACTTCAGCCAGCTCCTGTTTCATCAGTTTTGTTTGTGCATCTAAGTAAAGTTTTGGTGGAAGAAAGGGTGCTACACCTAAAAAAAAAACAAACAAAAAAATGAAAAACCAGTGTGAAAACTACTAGTAATCCAACTCCTTATTTTCCTTCAAGACTGCAAACTTTGGCTCGGACAGATGCAATGATTTGCCTAAGGACACAGAGCAAGGCACGGCAGAGCTAGAATTAAAACCCTGCTCTTCTAGGGCCTCCTGGTCTGGTTTTGCAGCCTCTGTGCCATATTGAATCTGATAGATCTGGACACTTAGAAGTTATCTGGATCTTCAGATGGCTTGATGAGGGCTCTCAGAAGTTGGGAGAGAATATTCCCAAAGTCTGGCAGATTATATTTCCAGATGTGAAATAAAGGTAACAGTTTTGTACTTAGGATATATTTTAATGTCTCAGCCAAAATACCCTTTTCTTGAACCTAAACTTTCTTAAGTTGAATATTTTCTCTATCATGACTTTTAAGATTACCGTAGGACCCCAAATCCTATTTTTTGTTTATTTACTGAGGCAGCGTTGGTTTATAACATTATATAAATTTCAGGTGTATGTCATTCTATTTCGACTTCTGTATAGGCTACATCGTGTTCACCTTAAAAGTCTAGTTGCCCCAAATCCTATCTTTTGTAGGACTCTCCATGCTATGAACATCTTCAGAAGAGTCGTAACTACACATTTTAGGGTGGAATAGCAAGTCACTTTCATATCAACTCTGATCAGTCGGTAGTGGTTGGCTGGAGCGCTTATTTCGGTGGTTTTTGAGACTTTCTCTGGATTTAGCAGGAAAGAGTGTGATGATCCATTAGTGGTGTGTTGCACAAGCCCCCAAATGGAGAGGGGCACCCCATGAGCTAGATACTACTATCTCTGTAAAGGGTACCACCTCTTTTTATAAGCATAAAACACAGGCTACATCTTTATTCCTTCCTAAACATTGTGTTGTTCACCTTGAAGTCATGGGTGCTCTAAAGAAAGCAGGGGGAAAAATACAACAAATGGAAGAAATTGCTCATTTTCTG
This sequence comes from Equus caballus, assembly GCF_041296265.1. NCBI lineage: Eukaryota > Metazoa > Chordata > Mammalia > Perissodactyla > Equidae > Equus > Equus caballus. The sequence goes on from NC_091686.1 coordinate 92,978,799, forward strand.
ATTACTGTTCCCTATTCCTTCAAGGATAGGAGGACAAATAAAGGATTGCATTTCTTGATTTGTAGAGAACATGATAGAGTAATGGTAGTCCATTTTTTGAAGAAAATGGCCCAAAATTTGTAACACAATGAAAATTATATTGAAATAGAAAACATTTCTGGCTTTTTTTTTTAACCCCTTAGGATTTGCCTCAAAGGGCACACAAAAAATTGAACTGAGAAATCCCAAGCAAGCTGCCTGAATTTCGCTGTATATTCCTGTTCTACTGCCTGTAAAGGACCAGACCAATCAAACTGGTGATTTTGGGTGAGTACACCTGCTAGTGTCCTTTTCTTCTTCACTGAAGGAAAACCATAAATTTTCATTCTTATCAACCAAGACATCTGCTGCTTAGACAATGTGTACCTGGTATGTGTTTATGCGGCAACATTTGTGGTATATACAACATGATAAGTCGTTTTCAACCCACAATATAAATCCTTATTTCATCGTTCCATTTACATCTTTGTGGCCCAAGAGGAAAAAGTACTGCTACTATTTGCATCTGAGAGCATCTTAGGAGTTAGGAGATGAGGAATAACTGTGTGTGTTATGCCCTCGGGTTGATTCTGACTCCTAGCGACCCTGTGTACAGCAGAGCAGAACCCTGCCCGGTCTTTTGTGCCATCCTCTCACTTCTGGCGCTCCATCAGACAGCGCTCCACTACAATTCGTAGGGTTTTCATGGCTGATTTTTTGGGAAGTGGATGGCCAGGTCCTTCCTCCTCCTCTATCTCAGTCTGGAATCTCCACTGAAACCTGTCCACCCTGGGTGACCCTGCTGGGATTTGAAATACCCGTGGCATAGCTTTCAGCATCACAGCAACACGCAGCCACCAAGTATGACAACTGACAGATGGGTGGTGTGGTTCCCTGACTAGGAAATGAACCCTGGCCATAGCAGTGAGAGTGCCGAATCTTAACCTAGACTGCCAAATTGTGTATTGCTTATAAATCTGCCTCTTACACCCCCCAGAAGAGGTCAAGGGTATTTCAATCAGACTCATCTTTTGCAAGTGTTGGACACAAGGACAGGTCCTTTGTACAAGCTAGGAAGTATACTTCCTGAACAATCCCCATGCCTTCTCTAATTTCTGTCTCCTCACCTGTCACATAAGGTAAAAATAACTCTCATGTCAGACTCTCCAAATCATGCCAATCCAGTGAATTACAACATATGTAGATGCACTTTCACAATTACATAATTCCCCACAGATAGAAAGTATTATTTTTCTGTGGCTGACTATCCCACGTATGCTATATAGCAGGAACAGGGAGCATAAAAAGAAAGGCTACTTCTGTCACCTTCACCCTGAACCTTGCACAGCCGGCCCTCCCCAGCCACAGCCACAGCCCCTACATTGCTCCCTAAGGTGGAGGCAGTAGAACTCTGTATGTCGGGGAGGGGCTATTGGTGACAACAATGTGCCCAACAACTCCCCACCCCCCACCTCCCAAAAAACTCCCTTCTTTTCCTATCCTCTAGGCTGCATCCTGGACCTCGTCCACTGAATTCAAGGCCTCAGAGAGTTCAGTTTTTTTAAATTATATATATTTTTCTTTTTATAAAAGCATATTCATTAAAGGAAACCTGGACATTAAAGAAAAATATAAAATTACCTATATTCCCATAAGCCAAAGATAACCACAGTTAACATTATGGTATATTTATTGCTTTTTTGTTTTTTTAAATATTTCGTATATATTATAAAATATTATTTAACAAGGTCAACATAGTTGAGAACATGAAATGAGCATTCTAGCCTACAACTATGCCATAATTTAGCCATTTCCATACTGTTGAACATTATGTTTGTTACGTCACATATATATACACTTTAATGGTAATTACATTAACATTATAAATACCACTATAGTGAACATATTTGACTATAAATTTTATTTGCGTCTCTGATTATTTTCTTGGGGGTAAATTTCTATAAATGGAATCATCGGGCTAACGAGAAGGAACTATTTTCAATGAACACTGTAAAGCTCTTGATATTGTCAAACTGTCTTCCAGAAATGTACTCAATTAGACTTGCCCTCCCATCTGTCCCAACCCATTATATATGACAATGTTCATGTCACGCATACATGTAAAGATTAAGTTCTATCACTTTAAGAAGGTTTAAAATCATAAATATTTCTAGGGAAGCTCAGGAAATAAATTCCCTCCCCCGGCCCCGCCCAGCCCTAACCAATATCAGGTCTCTAAACACAAAAGATGGTACCATCCAACCAACATCGTGCACCACACTCAATCTCTTGGATCTGTTTATGGGAGATACATATAGAAGGCCTGCGTTCATTCGCTGGGTATTTATTATCACCACTTTTGTTCATTTCTGTACTATGTGCTTCAGGAGAACAAAAGAATATCTTTTCATTGTCTATGAGAAGCTTAATTTAGTCAATGTGTCCAGACAAACAACAAACTCAAAAATACTGAGCGTTGCATTAGGTCCATTAATTGCTCAAGGTCTGTTTCTTCTTCATTAAAGTGAGAGGCTCAGTTTGAACCTTGTCCATTTCTAAAGCGTGTCTGAGGTGGTTTTTAGTAAAAATACATGAGCACATGAGGTAGTAACCACAACACCAAAGATCATATGTAGACGGCTGCACCGAACTGTGAACATGACGTGTTGTATAACTCCCATCATCCAGCAATGAAAGCGCATCAGTTCTTTAGGAGAGAAAAGTTTCCCTGCACTAAATACTAGGAAAAACTTTTAAGTTAATCATTTTTTAAATGTAAAAGTAAAGTAATAAGAAAATCCTTCAAGATGGCCTCTAAGGTTTCTTGTAGCTCTAACATCTATAATGCACAAGTAATAGATAAAATACCAAGTGCTGAGGACCCCAAAGCAAGGAAATGGTCAGTGGGCTTCAGAGGGATTGGTAGAACCATGACTAGAATCTCACTTCTGCCCACTCTTCATCCTCACCCTGACACCCATTGCTCCCCAAATGCACGCACACTAAAAGTCTGCACTTGCACTGTTCATGGATTTTTATCAGATTTTCAAACTTTGGAACACACCAAACAAGTTAAAGGAGTGAAGAAGTTCATGAATATTTACCTATGCTTCACCATTACCACCGACACCTACCAGAAATGGTAAAATTGTCTGATTCAACTACTGAGCTGCACTGAACAATTTCAGGGAGACCAGGCCAAACTTTGGCAAGAAAGTGCACCACTGGCCAGTTGATCTTTCTCTCTGAGGTAATATTTCTTTCCAGTTTTGAGAAATAATTGACAGACACCACTGTAAAGTTTAAAATGTACAGCATGAGGGTTTGACTTATGTATATTGTGAAGTGATTATCACAATAGGTTCAGCTAACATCCATCATCATATAGATACAATACAGTTTAAAGAAATCTCTGAGGTAGATTGTCCCTTACGTATTAACATAGAGTGGACACTTCATAAATATTTGTAGGAGTCCTTTCTACTCAGATTTTGTGCCACTTTGTTCTGATCTGTTTTGTCACATGTCCCTTTCATTTGTTCTGTACTTAAAAAAAAGATATTTATAGATATTGGAATAACTTCCCAAATCTAAAAGCACAAAGGAATTGTAATGGTGCCTCAGACTAGCTCTAATCTTTTTTTTTTTTTAAGATCAGCACCTGAGCTAACAACCGTTGCCAATTTTCTTTTTTTTTTAATTTTTCCTGCTTTATCTCCCTCAACCCCCCCATACATAGTTGTATATCTTAGTTGCAGGTCCTTCTAGTTGTGGGATGTGGGAACTTAACCACTCGGCCACGGAGCCGGTCCCAGACCAGCTCTAATCTTAATCTTGCAACGAGGACACTTTTTGACTAGATTTCACACAGTTATTTAAAAATCTCATTTGCTAAGATATTGACCATTTGTCTCTCTCTGCAATTTGAACTGCAAACATGAAGAAAAAAGCTGCATAACCTAGAACATCATTTTTCTAATCATTTTCTCTTAAAAATCCATACTCCATCCTCCTTTTTTTCCATATATTACCTGTGTTGGTTTTCCATGACTGTCTTTTTTTATTGTGGTAAATATGCATACCATAAAATTTACCATTTTTAGGTGTGCAGTTCAGAAACATTAAATACATTCACATTATTCTGCAAATATCACAACCATCCATCTCCAGAACTTTCTCCTCTTCCCAAACTGAAACTCTGTACCCATTAAACAATAACTCCCCATTCCTCCCTCCCCCCACCCTCTGGTAACCACCATTCTCCTGTCTCTATGAATTTGACTATTCCAGGTATCTCATATAAGTGGAATTATACAATATTTGTCCTTCTGTGTCTGCTTTATTTCCTGGTGTCTTCAACATTCATCCATGTTGTAGCATGTGTCAGAATTTCCTTCCTTTTTAAGGCTAAATAATATTCCATTGTGTGTATATACCACATTTTGTTTCCCAGTCATGGATTGATGAACCTTTGGGCTATTTCCACCTTTTGGCTATGGGACGGGCGTACAAATATCTGTTTGAGTCCTCGCTTTCAATTCTTCGGGGTGTATACCTAGTCGTGGAATTGGTGGATCATCTGATAATCTTGTGTTAAAATTTTTGAGGAACCTCAAAACTGTTTTCCACAGCAGCTGCACCACTTCACATTTTCCACCAGCAATGCACAAGGGTTCCAATTTCTCCACATCCTTGCCAACACTTCTTGTTTTCTGTTTGTTTTTTCTATAACAGCCATCCTAGTGGGTGTGCACTGGTATCTCATTGTGGCTTTGATTTGCATTTCCCTAATGATTAGTGTTGTTGGGCATCTTTTCATACGCTTGTTGGCTATTTGTGAGTCATCTTTGGAGAAATGCCTATTCAGCCCTTTGCCTATTTTTAAATTGGTTCGTTTGTTTTGTTGTTGTTGCATTGTAGGAATTCTTTATATACTCTGGGTATTAATTCCTTAAGATTGTAAGAGGTTATTTTCCCCCATTTCATGGGTTTACCTTTTCACTCTGCTGATAGTGTCCTTTGATTCACAAAAGGTTTTCATTTTGATGCAATCCAATGTATCTACTTTTTTCTTCTGTTACCTGTGCTTTTGGCGTCATGTCCAAGAAATCAATGCCAAATCCAATGTCTTGAAGCTTCTCCTCTATATTTTCTTCTAAGAGTTTTACAGCTTTAGCTCTTACATTGAGGTCTTTGATGGCTTTTGAGTCAATTTCTGTATATGGTGTAAGGTGAGGGCCAGGATTCTTTTTAAAGAGGTACTTGTCACTCCCACCAAGTCTCAGTGAAGATGAGTGTCAGCCGGTTAGGCAAGTGGCACACATTCACGCCTAACGCTCATCTTCACTGACTTTTCTTCCAGGTGTAAGGCTTGGGTGGTTTCCCAACAGACAGGTGAGAGAAAGCCAAAGCAAGTGGGGAACTAACAATTCAGCTGGCTCAGCTCTCGTAACCAGGATACAGCCGTGAGGCAGGGGCTGGGATCAGCAAATGTTTTGACGTAAACATGCTTGATGAAACCCGCAACCAAAGAACAGCAGAGGTAGATAGAGTTTTAGGCTAAGAAGAAAAAAGGGAGTGTGTGCCTGTGTCTGTGTTATGTATGTACTTACACTTGGCAGCAGAGGGAAGGAGAGAGGACACCCCACGCTGAATGTGGCTGTGAACTGTGGGCTACAGTAAATAAAAACATCTTTTGTACAAAAATAAATTTCTCTCCATGCTGCTGTAGAGAAACAAAACTAGGTTATGTGGGCAAACCGTGTTTCCAAAACAGTTATCCCAGTTCTCTTATTGTGGACAGAACCTAGGTGTGCTTCCAAGCCTTCACTTGCAGAATCTTGAGAAATAAGAAGAAACCCCGACACTGTGGAAGCTGCCTCACCTAGTATCACCAAGACCAAAGGTCTGTGCTGGACTGGCTGCTCTCTTGACGGGCTTAGAGATAACAGCGCCACACTAATATAACTCACAGTTGCAGGATTCTCCACATGAATTAGATTCTCAACATTAGAAACCTTGGTATTGGCAGTTGGAAGCCCAAATCCCTAATAAATTAGTGTTAAATCTACTCATACTCTGGCTTCAGGACCTATGAGCGACAAACTGGGACCTAACCCGCCCCCTCTTGGTTTTCATAGGGACTGGTTTATCAAGGATAAACTGTTTGCCACTGTGGGTTCTCTGCCATTAAAGAGGATTTGGAGAAAGAGGAAATAACCAGCTAAATTTTCTGATGCAGGGTGGGATAAGATAAGCCATGCTTTCCAAAAACAGTTGCAAGACTGGTATAACATATTTCCTTTGAAGCAATAAAGTCATTTCACAGTTTATCAACTCAAAGAATATCCAGTATTTCTCTGTGAGCCTGGGAATAAAGGACTAGCCCCAATCAGGGGCATTTTGTCTTAGTTTTTCAATTGAAATATTAACTCAAGTCCACCCAATGAAAGTACAGAGTACATGAGACCTAAACAGCAATTAATTCCAACAGTCGTCCTAGGAGTTTAATATTCATGGAAAATCCTGAGCTTCCTGACACCTAAACATTTCATTCTAAATGCTCTAGGTTCAGTACAACTCTAGATATATATTTTCTCCTCCTTTCCCTTCTTAAAATTTAAGTCTATATTTCATGAGTTTCTTTAACTAATATAGTTCTGCTTTCTGTGTAACTTTTATCATCTGTAACTTTCATGTAAATTTCTGACTAACTTTGCCGTGTTAAATTATAAAGATTGAGAACACTGGTTCTCCTCCTCTCTTTCTCCTCCTCCTCCTGCTTTTCATAAATATCTTTCCTCAGAATAGAGCAGCTTTGTTTTTTCCAAATATCTGCAAATTCTACCTCAAAAAATTATAAATTTAGCATTCAAATAATTCATAACTGACAAATTATCTTCTCTTCCTTAGTGTTCAACCATATATTACTACATTTCGTTCAAATGGTGAATACCCAATAAAAAGCGATCTGTGTGTGTGTTTTATTTAAACAAGGATTAAAGCAAACAGCTAATCAGACAGGAGCATTACTCTATTTCTGTATGTTACTCTGGGGGACTTGTTAACCAAGGTAATTACATTGGAAAAACAGAGATATTAAATGAGAATTTAAGAGGAGAAAGAGAAAAAAATGATGAAGAAAAAGAAAAGGCGGAGGAAACATGAATAAGGAGGAAAGACTGGCAGGCGGTAGTGATTTTTTCCCCATTAAAACTAGGGGTACCTGTGCTGCTTCCGTCTTCTTCCCCCCAGGGAGGACTGTATTTAAGTCAGCTGTTCTCCTTTAGTGCCGCTCTCTTCTTAGCGTGTAAGTGAAATATAGTCCACAGCCACTTTCCGAGAAATACTAGACGTGTCATGGAACAGTGTCCTCCTCTGTCATCATCTCACTGTGCTAAGCGATGGCAGTCAGCAAAGTGTCTGGCTCATAAAAATGCTCAATAAAATGGATTTTGAATTTCATGATTTTAATTAATGCATTCTATTACAAGATCATTGTGTATGTATTACATTTGCGATATTGTGGCATATAATATAATTAGTTCTAAGTGTAGGAGGATAAAGAGAGCTTCACCCTTGCAGAATTTCCATCTGTCTCTAAATATAATTAAACCAGACATGCAGATTCCCAGTCCTTGTCTACCTGTTATAATTGGGTTCCTCCTTGGGTTCTGTTTTGACCTATGGTCCAGTGTTGCTTGTAGACTTTACTAAGCGACTGTCATAGCTTTGGCGCTCAATAAAATGTTTGTTGAAAGAACGTATGAATAATCTTATGTGGCTGCCCATCTTTGCTCATGGTGTTCCCTCTGCTCTCTCTTCCTCTCCCTCCTTCTTCCACCCTTTGTAGACTAGGAACCCCAGGAACTGTGCAGCAGTCATCACTGTATCCCCAAATACCTAGTATGGCCTGGCATACAGCAAGTATTCAATCAGTGTTTGAATGAATGAATGAATGAATCTATCCACAAATGTCATTTGATCATCTGTCCCATCAAATCCTTGCCTTTTGCCTAAGGGGTAGGGAGGTTGATTTTAGTACCAGTGAATTGACTGTGTCCTAGGAGCACATTTTTAGTGATTGTTCATAGTATGTCTTTAAAAAGAAAAGACTCTGAATCGTAAGTGAGGCTTTCTACATTATTGAAGAAACCAGCAGTGACATTTGAGAAAGGTCCAAGCCTTAAAAACCATAATGTCAGCAGTTTTCATGTGTCCGTGAAGCAAAGGGGTCTGAATTTAAATGAAGCACTTCAGTAGCTTGGCGGATCCTTGGCCTGATTGCAGAAGTGGTGTTTGTGTGACCCAGGCCTGTCAGTTTGCCTCTGATGATAAATCAATTCGACAACCGAAGCAGTGTGATAGGGCTTCATGGTGGTAACTGTTTGGCTTGAAAAATTAAATTGATAGGTTTTCAACCAAATTAAATGAGTAGTTTGGTATCATAGAGACACTACTTTGGACCTTTAAAACATGTTGTGCATTTCTCAGTCCTGACAGCCTTGACAATAAGAGCCAGATCAAGACATTGAGCCCAGGCTGGAGGTGGAGAGTATAAAATAACAACTTCTCCTACTATTTAATTAGTACCTGCCATGTGCAAGTATATAATCTGTTTACAGCTCCAAGATAGTCAGGCTTAATCAGTAATTCTCAGCAGTGAGAAATTTTTGGTTGTCAAAACCTGGAGGGTTGGGGGGCTTCTGGCATCTAGTGGGCAGAGGGCAGGGATGCTATGAAACATCCTGCAATGCACAGGACAGCCCCCCACAACATAGAATTATCACACCCAAAATGTCACTAGGAAACAAGGTTAAGAAATCCTGTGTTAAACGATACCTAAGGGCCCTTTGCAACTCAAATTCTGGGATTTTGTGAAATTAGATAATGTATGTGAAAATTTTATAAATTGCAAAACACTATATATATTCAAGCTATTATTATATGATATAAGCCATTGCTGTTTCTCCTTCTTCCTTCTCCTTTCTGGCATCTGTCTCCTAGTCGGCCTTTCTGTTCCTTGCCAGATCCTCAAAGGTTTAGGTCAAAGGAGCTAAGATAAGGGGTGAAGCTAGAAATCCCTCCACTGCTGGTTCACAATTTGGGAAAATGTTAATCCAGGTGGCAGATGTGTGTTGAATTTATGGGTTTCACTTTTTTCAGCGTTACCCCCAAAGACCTATTGAGAAGAGTCTAAGTATGTAATCCTTATTTAAAGGGAACCAGATAACAGATTCTTAACGGGTGTTTGTGCTGCCAAACTCCTACAGAAAATACGTCCACTCTCCCCTTCTCGGGCGGTGGCTGTACCCCTCTCGTGGTCTACAGGCAGTGTCCCTGGGAACCCACAGCGAAATGCCTCATCTTCAGGGATGTGTTGATAGAAATGCCTGGGAAAAGTGAGCCTCTTGGCTTTGGCTCTGTTTATCCAACACAATCATTCACTGAATGATGTGTTTTGCTATAACAAAATCTGTACCAGCAGTTGAAGACCCAGAATGAATGAACTCTTCTCAGATTAGCCAGGAGCAGACAGGAGGGATGGCCCAGCATGTCATTATTCCGCTGCCTCTTTAGGCCTTTCAGGATTTTACCTAAATAAGAGAGTCATGGAAGGACTTTTGTGTGTCCCAAGGGCCATGCCTTCAAATAGCAAGAGATTGCCAGTTGAGACAGGAAAAAAAAGAGCCTGTGCTTCAGTCCCCAGCTTCACCTTTGGTACTCTGCCTCCATTTTGAGCGGAACTCCTTTTACACTTTCAGACTCTGAGGGAACAGAAATGTCCCAGTGCCAGAGGCCTGCCTGGTGGTGGGAGTGTTCTCTCTGCTGTTTACTCTAATGGGTGGTGGTAACTTGGCCCAGGACAGTAACATAAATGCCCAGGGTGAGGCCAAATCTCGGAAACTTTTTGGAGAAGCTGGCCTTCCATTTTTTTCCTCCCTGATTTGTGGCATTAAATGTCATTTAATCCTGGCACCAATCCTCTGGAATGGATGCTATTACTGGAACCATCTTAGAGATGTGGAAATGGAGCTCAGGCAATTTGCCTCCTAGGACACAGCTAGTAAGTGACACAGTCATGATTTGAACTCACATTTCTTTGACTCCAGAGTCTTCGCTCTTAACCAGTATGGTATGTATTTTAATATCTGTACATTGTGTATGTGAGGTCATGCCTAAGAAGTGACTGTAGTCAAGACAAAAATTTTGTGGTATAAATAAGGGACATCAAAATAGAAATGTAACTGCAAACAGAGATAGAATTACCGCTTAGATAAATACATTGTACAACCTTCCACTGAATTAAATTCCAGCTAGATACTGGAAGTCACTGCTGCCCACTGAATATATCTTCAAATTGCAATGTGTCCATTGGTCAGCAAATAAAACTCTTCCAAGAATTCCAAATTGCATATTAATCTCAAACACACACACACACACACACACACACACACACCCCGAGAGCTGTGAACCAAAGTTAACTGGTAGTTTGGATAATTGTAGAGTAAACTCATGCCTCTTTTTGATCCTAGGTAAAGACTGGTTGGTAAACATTGGAAATATTTCCCAGTACAATGGTACCCCTTGCCCTCTAAAACATCTCAGCTCAAAGTGAAAATCCTACTGAAAGGTACATGCTTGAACCAGCACTAAGAAGGGAATTCAAATCCTTGATGATTTCTGCTTTAAGTCTGAGTTAACTCTGAAATTTTATTTTACCCTGAGAAGCTCAAACTCAACCTAAAGTAAAGACCACAAAAAGTCTAGCTAATCATTGAGAATAGTAATAGCTTGATTTAGAAGTATATTTTTCTCTGTTTTATATGCCCAACTGTGAATAAATGATTTGTTTCAAACACATTGCCATGTTTGTTTAACGCAAGCGGCCTTCAGTGAACACTAATGCATTTAGTGTGTACGAGAGGATGGCTCTGTTTGGGAGAGTCCTGCCTCAGGGGATCTGGCATCCACGTGGATGACCGGACCTTCTGCATCCAATGCAGCAAGTTTCTTCAGGTTCTCTGCAAACTGCTCTAGCCAAGGGTTAGGTGAGAAACAGGCTTCCACTTGGGTGCCGGAGCCACGTCACCAGTGGAGAACCACACTGCCAGACAGCTGACCTGCTATGAATGGAATCCGGGAGACTGGACACCGGTCTGCACCAGAACTCGCAGGCTAGGCTTCTCAGGCTGACTGCTTTGAAGTTGGCTCTTGCCTGTTTCCCTGTAAACACAAGAATCCTACATAAGGGCAAGATTCATACCACAAGTTCAAAAATCTTTTTTTTTTTTTTTAGTTCAAATTTCTTATGCTCACATTTCTGGAGCATTTAGTGCTAGGTTCTGCACGACGAGCTTCACATGGATCATTTCATTTACTCCTCACCACAGGCCTATGGTAGCAATCACTTAGCGGCAGCTGTGGTACCAACTCTAATCCAGACTGTCAGGGTTCAAGTGCCAGCTCTGATGCTCATGACTGAGAATCTGATTAACCTCTCTGTGCCTCAGTTTCCTTATGAGTACAAAATGCCTTAATTCTCAACTCCAGTATCTGGAGCATAATTCTTTAGCTCTGTTAACTCTGAGGTAAGCTCTTTGAAGGACAAGGTCCACCAATGCTGGCACATAGTAGGTGCTCAATAAGTATTTGCCGAATGAATGAATAAATGAACACAAACCCTTCTATGTCTCTTTTGAAATCAAAAGAAAGTATTGTTTACATAGAAGTGTTAGGAGCTGAGCCAACAACCTCCCCAGAGATCTCTTCTTCCAGGTTTCATCTCTGTGACCGTGCAGTTAATTGGAAAACAGCTTTGGATGGCCAGGGGGGTGGGGTGAGGAGGAGGTGGAGAGGCAGCTCAAGAAGACTGTCTTATATGTTATGTGTTAGAATTTAAAAATTGGTCCTGATATCAAGTCATTGCTCAGCATAGGAAGCAGGGAGAAGTGACTGTGCTACTTAGCAGTAGGAAACTGTGTTTGATGTTCTCTGCACATCTCTTAGCACAGAGGTCAGTAAACTTTTTCTATGCCTGGCCAGATGGTAAATATTTTAGGTTTTGTGGGCTATACGATCTCTGTCTAAACTATTCACCTCTGTCCTTATAGTGCAAAAGGAGACGTAGATAATACATTAAAAAAGGTGGGGGGGGGGGGCGGGAGAGGGTTTGGCTGTGTTCTCATAAGACTTTATTTATAAACACAAATGGCAGGCTATATTTGGCCTACTGCCGTAGTTTACTAAATGCTGGCCGAAAGCATGTCTAATTGTAATAAACTGCACATTTTGTTCCATCTCTTAGAGACTCTTCTTCATATTAGCTGTATAGTTCCCTTTTTTAAGGCATTAAGTAAATCATTTATCTTTTATATAGCTAAGCCTTTGGCCTCAAAAATTCATTGACCAGCACATCATATAATTTGTTTAACTATGGTATATTAGACATAAAGATAAGGAAAAAGGAGTTTGCAGACCATAAGATTTTCTTGAATATGTTAAACTGACTCAGTATACCATTTTGTGTGTGTGTGTGTGTGTGTGAGGAAGATTGTTGCTGAGCTACCATCCGTACCAATATTCCTCTATTTTACGTGTGATGCTGCCATAGTGTGGCTTGATGAGCAGCGCTAGGTCCGTGCCTGGGATCCCCACCTGTGAACCCCGGGCCACCAAAGCAGAGCACACAAACTTAACCACCATGCCACCAGGCTGGCCCCTCAGTGTACCATTTTTTAATGAGCTCCAGTGAAATCCTAATTTTATGGAATCTTATTTTTGTCCTTTTTGCACCTCTGAGCTGTCTTGAGCTTTTTTTTTACTGTGGTAAAATATGCATAACAAAATTTACCACCTTAACCACTTATAAGTGTACAGACAGTAGCATTAAGTACTTTCACCTTGTGACTCCGTTATCATCCATCTCCAAAGCTTTTTCATCATCCCTAAGTGATGATCCCATTCTGCTTTCTGTCTCTATGAATTTGACTAATCTAGGTACTGCATATAAGTGGAATCATACAGTGGTTGTCCTTTTGTGTCTGGCATATTTCACTTAGCACAATATCTTCGTGGTTCATCCATGTTGTAGCATGTGTCAGAATTTCCTTCCTTTTGAAGACTGAATAATATTCCATTGTGTATATATACTACATTTTCTTCATCCATTCATGCATCAATGGACTTTTGGAGTTGTTTCCATCTTTTTTGGCTATTGTGAATAATACTGTTATGATCATTGGTATACAAATATCTGTTTGAGTCCTTGTTTTCAATTCTTTTTGGTATATACCCAGTAGAGGAATTGGTGGATCATATGATAATTCTGTTTATGTTTTTGAGGAACCGCCACACTGTTTTCCAGAGCAGCTGCACCATTTTACATTCCCACTATCAATGCGCAAGGGGTCCAATTTCTCCACATCCCCACCAACACTTATTTTTTTGTTTTGTTTTGTTTGTTTGTTTTTTGCTGGGCAAGATTTGCCCTGAGCTAACATCCATGCCATCTTCCTCTATTTGTTTAGTATGTGGGCCACCAGCACAGCATGGCTGCTAACAGAGCAATGTAGGTCCACGACTGGGAACCGAACCCAGGCCCCTACAGCAGAGTGTACTGAATTTAACCACTAGGCCACTGGGGCTAGCTCTGTTTTTTTTAATAATAGCCGTGCTAATGGGTGTGAAGTGGTATCTCACTGTGGTTCTCACTTGCTTTTATGCCAATATTTGTATTTAGTGTAAAAGACAATTAATTTAGATACTACATGAATCAATGTCTGATGCAAATTAGATTTATATATGCATGTATATATACAAAGATATGTCTGTGATTTATTCCTCTCCTGGCGCCAAAATTATGTGACATGGCTTCCAAGAACATGTAAACAATAAGATGAATAATATAAATAACTAAATTCATGGCACTGGGAATGTAACAGACTAAAAAATGAAACTATAGCCAAAATTAAATCAACTTGAGAATGTGTTGTAATGTCCTATACAATTACTAAAATTGAAGTGAAAAATTCAATCTTGAATTTCCTGGTGGCCAAAGAAAAAAGGGAAAGAGGGTCAATAAGCTCATTTGTTGGTTCAATGGTTCATTTGTTACAGATGACAAAAACTCAGGAGAAAAGGCTTTTCTTTATCCATAGATGTAAGACACTAGCTATAACTTTCTTTTTGTTTTTTTTTTCTGCTTTATCTCCCCAAACCCCCCTGTACATAGCTGTATATCTTAGTTGCAGGTCCTTCTAGTTGTGGGATGTGGGACACCGCCTCAACGTGGCCTGACGAACAGTGCCATGTCCACGCCCAGGATCCGAACCCTGGGCCACCACAGCAGAGGGGGCGAACTTAACCACTCGGCCATGGAGCCGGCCCCCAAGCTATAACTTTGTTTCTTCCTTTTTTTTTTGCTGAGGAAGATTCCCCCCTGAGCTAACATCCATTGCCAGTCTTCCTCTTTTTTCCTCTTTATGTGAGCCGCTGCCAAAGCATGGCCACTAAGAAACAAATGGTCTAGGTCCATGCCCGGGATCTGAACCCAGGCTGCTGAAATGGAGCATGCCAAACTCAACCACTAGGCCACCGGGGCTGGCCCTAGCTATAACTATTTTAAAACAGGGGCCAGCCCCATGACTGAGTGGTTAAGTTCGTGCACTCCACTTTGGCAGCCCAGGGTTTTCCACTTTGGATCCTGGGTGTGGACATGGCACTACTCATCAGGCCATGCTGAGGTGGCGTCCCACATAGCACAACCAGAAGGACCTAAAACTAGAATATACAGCTATGTACTGGGGGCTTTGGGGAGAAGAAGAAGAAAAAAAGAAAAGAAAAGAAAAAAATGATTGGCACCAGTAGTTAGCTCAAGTGCTAATCTTTAAAAAAAAAGAGAGAGATCATTTTGTTACCGACACCAGCAGATTGCAGACTGAAAGCAAACAGAATTTTTGATAAAATTAATGGGGTTGTAATCGCAAATGACTCTCATAGCCTGATCATTATGAGACTTTTTGTGTGTAAACTGGTAGTTTCAGAGTCCAATTAGGAAAACAAAAAGTGAACTCTACACATCTCAGCAGACCAATAAGGTCCATTCCTTTGGACTTGAGTCAATGTTTTATGTAGTACAACATGTAAGGTCTTAAATTGCTTCATACATGTTTATATATGTACCTGGCATTTCCTTCCCAGATCACAGATTATAAACACACACATATTTGCAAATAGTCTTTTTACATATATCCTTATTTTCCATTTGGAAGGAGACGAAGATCTTCATGTTCAAATCTGATACTGAAATCTCTGTTTCAGGGTGAAACTACAAGAAATAATGTATCATTTTCAAATTTACACCAGAAAAAAAAAAACTTCATGGTAACTGAATACGTTGTCAAACCAGCTTTCAAGTACTTGAAAAGCAAAGCAAATAAAACATAACAATAGAAGCCATATCAAACAGATGTTTTTAAAGAACTGAGAAAATGTCAAAATTACTCTGAAATTGAAAGAATTGGTCTGAAGTTTTACCCAGAAGTTTGGATGAAAGATAATAATAACTGACATTTCTTGAACATTTTCAATGTTCTAGACACAGTTCAAAGTGCTTTGTGTCTCTTAACTCACTTACTCCACTAAACTGAATACTGTCATTGTGATTGCCATTTTAGCGATAAAGGAAACTGGGCACTGAGCAGCGAGGTATCCTTGCTCCAGGTCCTACAACTAGGTGTGTTCGAGCTGGGATTAACATACAACCATGCACTCTGGCTCCAGAGGCCTCACCCTTCCCCACTAAGCTTTACTGCCCCTGCTGTTACAGCAAATGAACCAGAGAACTATCGATTTGGCCAACTGGCAAATAAACATTTCAGATTTCCGTTGTGTGCTCTAATTTGTTTCGTTTTTCTTTAGATGGTCAAACTCACCTTAATTACCCTTGAAATTTTCCCCTAATATTCTTGGATACCACTCCTAGTGGTAATTTTTTTCAAACTAAATGATGCTCCAGGTTCTAGTTGAATGTTGAAACCTTACGCAGCCATTAAAAATTATGTTTTGGCAGAGTTTGAAGAACACAGAGGACTGCTTATGAAATGAAGGAAAGCGACACGATGTAAATTTGTTGGAAGCCAAGCTCCAGCCCTCCCCCCAAAAAGATCAATTATAAAAATGGGAAAGTTTAATTGTGGCTATCACTTGGTAGAATTAGGAATGATTTCTCTTCTTCATTTTCCATAAAATTTACTTGAGAATTTTCATAGTCCAAAAATGAAATAAACTTCATTTTTTAAAAGGCCAGTCAGAGCCTTTCTTTACAAAAGCACAGTATGAAGATACTAGTGATGATCTTAGTGTATAATTTAAAATCATTTCCACAGAGCTCTGTGCCGTATGAGTGAAGGCAACACAGTGTAGACCTGCACTGTGATATGTGGCTATTTAAAGTTAAGTAAAATGAAAAACTCAGTGCATCAGTCACACTAGCCCCATTTCATATGCTCAGTAGCCACACGAGGCTAGTGACAGCTTTTCCATCATCACAGAAAGTTCTGTTGCACAGCACTGGTTTAGAAGAAAGAACACAGAATCTGGAGCCAGACGACTTGGAATCAAGTCCTGATACGAGCTGATACTTGCTGTATGAAATGGGCAATTTACTCGACCTCTCTGAGCCTATTTCCCCATAAACATACTGGAAGTAATGATACTATCACTTACTATGTTAAGGAGATTAAGAAGATCAAATAAGAAAATGCACATGACAGTTTTCTGAAAACTACAGTATGGTTTACCAGGTAATTGCTGCTTCACAAGTCCCTCAGTTTGAACTTAATCTAGCTCTTTGTGGACTGATTCTAAATCCATGAATGGTTCATACCAAGAATTTGACTGAATGACACCATAAAAATCAGACTTAGCAGCTCTTACCACAGTTCCCAGGCCAAGTCCTCTGCAATATCGATGTTCCATTTCTTCCTGGTAAAAAGCTTCAGCACACAGCTCTGTTATCTGTCCTGTATAATAACACCTCCTCAAAGTTTTCCTTAGCAATATAAATACACTGCTTTGTTTCCATTCCTAAATGAAAAAGGCTGTCCATTCCTAAATGAAAAAGAAAGCAAAGAAAGACGCGATGTCTGCCAAAGAAATAAATGGGGTAAAATGCTATAGCTAAAAGGACATCCATCTGAGTTGACAGTGCAGGAATTAGGCAAAACACGTTGCCATTCGCTGCAAGAACGTGAGGTTTTCACTGGCAATTACAGCAGGTTCTCTAGTTCAGAGCTGTTGGGGTACTGATTAAGCGGAAGTACTTGCTCATTCTGATTTTTTTTTTCCCCAAGTCACTTCTGGTTTTTCCTGCAAAACAACTTGACTAATTTAGACTGTTTTAGAGCTGCTGCTTTTCCAGAGCGGTCTCCATCTTATTTCTCATTTAACCACCTGATGGTTAAGCGCCAGTCTTGTGTCTTTAAAAAAAGAAACAGAGGGAGCTGGGGGAGTCAAGTGCTGGCTCCGCTCGGGGCAGATTCCACACTCACTCTCCCTTCTGCCTCCCCCAGGTTTCCGCCAGCCGTGGATGCCTTTGACATTATGACCGCAGAGGATTCCACCGCAGCCATGAGCAGCGACTCCGCCGCCGCGTCCTCCGCCAAGGTGCCCGAGGGCGTGGCGGGCGCGCCCAACGAGGCGGCGCTGCTGGCGCTGCTGGAGCGCACGGGCTACAGCATGGTGCAGGAGAACGGGCAGCGCAAGTACGGCGGCCCGCCGCCCGGCTGGGAGGGCCCGCACCCGCAGCGCGGCTGCGAGGTCTTCGTGGGCAAGATCCCGCGCGACGTCTACGAGGACGAGCTGGTGCCCGTGTTCGAGGCGGTGGGCCGCATCTACGAGCTGCGCCTCATGATGGACTTCGACGGCAAGAACCGCGGCTACGCCTTCGTCATGTACTGCCACAAGAACGAGGCCAAGCGCGCCGTGCGCGAGCTCAACAACTACGAGATTCGCCCGGGCCGCCTGCTGGGCGTGTGCTGCAGCGTGGACAACTGCCGCCTCTTCATCGGAGGCATCCCCAAGATGAAGAAGCGCGAGGAGATCCTGGAGGAGATCGCCAAGGTCACCGAGGGCGTGCTCGACGTGATCGTCTACGCCAGCGCCGCCGACAAGATGAAGAACCGCGGCTTCGCCTTCGTGGAGTACGAGAGCCACCGCGCCGCCGCCATGGCGCGCCGCAAGCTCATGCCCGGCCGCATCCAGCTGTGGGGCCACCAGATCGCCGTGGACTGGGCCGAGCCCGAGATCGACGTGGACGAGGACGTGATGGAGACCGTGAAGATCCTCTACGTGAGGAACCTCATGATCGAGACCACGGAGGACACCATCAAGAAGAGCTTCGGCCAGTTCAACCCGGGCTGCGTGGAGCGCGTCAAGAAGATCCGCGACTACGCCTTCGTGCACTTCACCAGCCGCGAGGACGCCGTGCACGCCATGAACAACCTCAACGGCACCGAGCTGGAGGGCTCGTGCCTCGAGGTGACGCTGGCCAAGCCCGTGGACAAGGAGCAATACTCCCGCTACCAGAAGGCGGCCAAGGGCGGTGGCGCGGCCGAGGCGGCGGCGGTGCAGCAGCCCAGCTATGTGTACTCCTGCGACCCCTACACGCTGGCCTACTACGGCTACCCCTATAACGCACTCATCGGGCCCAACAGGGACTACTTCGTGAAAGGTTAGTGGGGGCTATTCTCTGGGTAGGCCCCCGAGAGCTGCATCTACTAGGCCGATGATGTCATGGGTGTTGTGGATGTAATTTACTGAGCTGGTGGACTTCGACCCTCCTACCCACCCTCATTTGGGTGTCGGTGCTCAGTTCTGTTCTTTGCTGGTGCTAAAGGCATTCACTTCTATAGCACTGAGAGAAATGTAGATCGTTCGTATGTATGGGGTGACTGTAAACCGTTGAGGCATGCAAGCTCTTCTTGCATACTGCCTTTCCAGGGCCTACCCAATTTGGGGCTAGTCTGCCAGTCTCTAGGTACTTAGGTTAAAACCTACTTGTGAAATTAAATCTTAAGAATGTTGGGCAGAAAGGGGCACAGTGTTTTGTTTTGTTTTTTTAAATCATTGGCTACAGTATGATGCAACCAGGTATCATATTGGGAAATAAAAATACCTAGGTTCTGGATCCTACTCTGATTGACTGGCTCTGTGACTTTGGTTAGTCCCTTTAACCTCCCTAGGCCTGTTTTCTCACGCATGCAAGGAGGAAGGTGAACCAGCAGATCCCCTTCCAGACCTAGCCTTTTTATGGTCTGAGTGTTGTGGGGTTTTGTTTCTTTTTTTTGTTAAAGTTGCAGTTGCAATCCTAGAAACTCACCCACAAGTTCATCTTTTGCATTTAGCAGACATACCTACGAGGTGAATCTAGGCTGGAACAGAATGTTTGGAGCATCTTACCAGCTCCCAGAAGAGCAAAGATGTAGCCACCTGCAACTTAGACTCAGGGCAAACATCTAAATGCCAAACCTCTTGAGTTAAGGTCAGCCTCCTGTACTGTCACTGTTGGTTGCTCATCATTTTTTGTGTTCTTATCATAAGCAGGCAGCATAAGAGGCCGGGGTCGAGGAGCAGCTGGCAACAGAGCCCCAGGGCCCAGGGGTTCTTACCTCGGGGGATATTCTGCTGGCCGTGGTATATATAGCCGATATCATGAAGGGAAAGGAAAGCAGCAAGAAAAAGGATATGAACTTGTACCAAATTTGGAAATCTCTGCCGTCAATCCAGTTGCCATTAAGCCTGGTACAGGTCAGTATAAACCAGAGTGAGAATGCATCCATTCAGCCAAAACCCCAACTCTCTCTTTGAAGTGACCCCAAGCCTTCCTTGGGCTCTTTCATCTGCACATGGGTTCCTCTTCTCATAGGCAGCCAGGGTTTAGGCAAAGAATGTGGCTTCCTGAGTCTCTTATCTGGAACTTAAGGGGATGGTCTAGCTCTGACCATGTTCAAGTCGAACTTTCCAGTAGTGGGTTTTTCAAATGGGTGCTGCTAGTTGTTAGGCTTTTTCTCAATCTGCGACGTAGTAGGCATGGTTTTGGGGATGTAGGGGTGGAGGGAAATGGAAGAATATGAGTTCTTCTGTGTCTTCTACCAGCTAAAAACTGTCTTTTCCTTACTCAAGCCTATTTCTACCCCAGCCTTCAAAAGTCAGAGGGTGCAGCTTATTGCTGGTTCTGAGAATTGTTGGGAAGGGTAGAAAATTCCCCTTTGGGAGCAAATAGCTCTATTTGTCCTTTGTCATGGTCTTAACAAACCAGAACTCCTGGGAATAAGACAGCAGTGAAAGTTTTTACAGCTGCTAATTCCCAGGATTCTAATTCCCAGCACTCTTTTTCTCCTCTTGCTGGATAGGTAGATGGGGGTTAGGGACACTCAAGTCATTCAAGCCAAGGACCTTAAACTTTGCTTTCACCTCCAGGCACCACAAACCAGCCTGTCAACGTTGTTATTGCCCACTGGTCAGCTACTGTGAGACAGGTCTTCTTTCTGATCCTAACCTGCAAGGAACTTCATTTAGCCCCCTCGTGTGAGCATAGCACAAACTTCCTATTAGCACACACCACGCAAGTAGCCAAGCACATGGAAAATTCAGTCGTGGGCATTTGGAGTGACCCTCCTGCAGACTTCCTGGTGTCACAGAGGGTGGCTCTTTGAGGGAATCTTTGCTGTGACGCTCAGCCGCTCTGATTTTCTTCTGGTTGAGGATTGTACACTACTTCCCCTAGCTAAAACAGAGCTGGGGAGTCTTTTCATTTGGGGCGTAGGTTTGCATTGGCCACAGAGGGCTCAAAAAGCATTTTCCCAGGAGAGCTTCCTTTTGCAATAATCCAACGGTAATTTTTTTTTTTGCCTGTGAAAAAATTCTTCAGTTAAGTGACCCCTTAGACTGGCTTTCTTTCTAAATGCCATCAACACTATAAGCAATGTAAAACTGATCCCATATCTTTCTGTAATTCCATAAAACAGAGCCTGGATGCAAGTAGGAGTTGTCACGTCTACTTGTTGGGAAAGTGACTCCTGCTGACGAGTTGCAGTAGCTTCAGATTTAATTAGAGAAGAGAACTCTTAAACAATCTTTAAGTGTATAGTTGTGTCCTGGGGCCTGAGGTAGAAATTCCTGTGGGCTGATAGCCAGAACAATCCAACAGTTACTTAATACTGCCCCAGGGGAGCTTAAACTCATAACCCTCTCTGGGCCCATCCTCTTGGCCTCTATTCTGATTCATCCAGAAAATTAGAACTTTGTATTGTAGGAGAACGACTAAGGCAGGGGTCAATAGCTGGACACAAGCCCATATGGTTGGAAAGGTGCGTAAAAGATTGAGTTCAGGTTTTAGGTGTGTTTATTTTATTGAATGGCTGTACCGTTGTTTAATCTACAGTCATTTGCTTCGTTACTTATTATCAAGTCAGCTTGTGTTAGAATAAATATACCTACAGTTGGAGAAGAAATAAATGAAAGGATTTTGTGTATGCATTTCATATTCTTGCTTATCCTTTCAGCACGCGTACATGATAGCATAACACACTCACACAAACTCCTCTGGGTCAGAGCTAGTATTTTTCCTTTTTGCCCCTCTCTGTCATAGTTATTGACTTTCAATGACTGCTGTCTGTCTGAGTCTCCGGGTGAAATGAGTCCTTTGGACTTTACTCACAGAAACAAGTCTTGAATTGGCAGGTGCCATCGAAAATCCAGTCACTCTACTGCTTTGCTGTAATGAGTGGGCATTAGAAAATGAGGGAATTTTCCATTTTTTATAATATATTTTTCCTTGAATCAGTAACTTCGAAATCTGAAATACAGGCTGGGGAAGATGTACACAGACCTCCGTGTTCTCAGAATGAAACGCTCAGCAGCATCTGCTTCTTAAAACGTGAGGAAAGTGAAGAGGGCAGTAGGTCTGGCCAGGAGGGAGGCGAGTAAACAGGAACAGACAGGCTCACTCACTGGTTGGACCTCAAGCCTTTGATCTCACTTCTTATTCTGAGCCTGTTTTCTCAGAGTTGAAGGCCCTTTCTTGCTCTAGGGGATCAAGAGTAAGATTCAGAATGAGGTTTTTCTGTAGAGGCGGCAGGGAATGTTGGTGCAGAACCCTAACTCTAGACTTTCCTTCCATGATGGTCTATTGGGAGATTCCTTCCATCCTCACGTGGTTCCTTTGGAAAGACAAGCAGGAGGAGTACCTGCCACCTCCCCTCTCTTCCTCTTGGGTAGCACCTCCTTACGTGTACTGAGAGAGCGTTAGTTAGCAGGGAGAGGCCTGTGACTGCTAAACTTGGTTTTTAAAAATATCATTGAGAAAATGGTGACCCTCCCTGGGTGACTGAAAGTGATTGACCTGTGTTTCGCTCTTACTTCTCTTGCAGTGGCCATCCCTGCCATTGGGGCCCAGTATTCCATGTTTCAGGCAGCTCCAGCTCCCAAAATGATTGAAGACGGCAAAATCCACACAATGGAGCACATGATCAGCCCCATCGCTGTGCAGCCGGACCCAGCCAGCGCTGCTGTGGCCGCTGCGGCTGCCGCCGCCGTCATTCCTGCCGTGTCCACGCCGCCGCCTTTCCAGGTAGAGTTCTTGCTGCAGTGTTGTAATTTGTGTGTGAGGCCTCTCCATCATGGATTCATTTAATATTCAGCAGGAGAATTTACTGTGTGCCTAGCTCTCTGTTAGAACTATGGCATTGGGTGACAGAAAAATTTTTAATATAAATCATGACAGGACAGAACAGTTTTAAATAATAATTGTACTACCCTAGTAGTCTCACTGTATTAACCATGGGAAGCAGTATGCAGAACTGATGTGTCATTTCTCACAATGTCATAATATTGTACATACTTTTTTTTTGTTTTAACGACACTGGATAATTTTTAACTCATGTCGTTATTGTTAAAGAGCTGGCACACAAAGTCCAGGGAAATAGTTCACATTTTCACATTCCAAATTGAAGTTCAGTGAAGGTTTTTCTTAAAGTTCTCTCTCTCTCTGTATGTGTGCGTATGAATATATACATGTGTGTGTGTGCGCTTGCACACATGTAGAGAGAAATATCTGTAGAGATATAGATATGTGAAACTTTGCAAAATCTGCCCTCCAACCATATCTAACTATTGCCGGTTCTCCTCCCAATCCAATCTGAACCCCTCCAGCCTCCTTCCCATCTTTGCTCATCGTGTTCTCTTATCTATGGTTTCTTGAGTCTCATCTCTTCTGTAGTATCTTTCCCATCCACCCAGCCTTGGAAATCATCTCTCCTGTACTTCTTATTACCTCCATGATTACTTGGCATATGACTGCCAGTAGGTTCTGTCTCCCCAATTAAAATAAAGCTCCTCCAGACCAGGAGCTACATCTCGCATTTCTGTGTGTCTTCAGTGCATAGCCCACAGGGAATACCTATGAAGGACAGGTCATTCATCCAAACAGTAAACAGCTATTCTTGGAGAGGCAGTGAATCTCAAATACCTTATCAATCAACAAGCACAAATCTTTTTATCAATTAGATAAGAATTATTCAGGGAATGTGTTTAAAAAACAGAGATTCTTAGACTCAAACCCAACAAGATTCCAATTCAGGAGAACAGGGCTGGGGTTCTAGAATCTGTATTTTGTACAAGCTCCTCAGTGATGCTGAAACAGAGCCAGGCTTGTGGACCACCACAGTAGGGTGCTGTTGACTTGTATTTGCCCACTCTGAGCACCAGTCTTGACTGCATCATTCAGAAAGCTTCACACCGGTTGAAATTTATTCATCTATCAATACGCCATTGAGGATTCTTTAACTCGAGATTTCCTGAAACCAGAAAAGGGAATAAGTTGTAAATGACTTCACACTGTATAATGACAACTAAATGTAGTTATTACTTGTGGACTGACTATAAATATCTATAATAACCTACAAGCAAGACTTAGTGGAATTCTGGTAATAATTTCTCATTCCTCTTTACCAAGAAACTGGTGGAGTTTTGTCTTTGGTGTGTAGTGTCAGGTCCAAATTCCAGGCCTCATAATCATGTTCTGGATTGCAGACTGTTTCTGTCTTATGTGAGTCTGTGCTGGATGTGCCATCTGGATCTTTATTTGAACCACAGCCTTCACAGTTCTGAAGTGTCTCTCCCTGGTTGCTCCTGAGGTACTCAGTGTTACAGTGTTGCAGGAGGCAAGATAATGTAGGGCTGATGGTGCAGGCTCCAGAGTCACACATTCCATTGCTTAAAAGCTGTGTCACCTTGTGCAAGTCATTGAACACATCTGAATCTCTCCATCTTATCATAGTACCAGCTTCCTTGGTGGTTGTGATGATTCAATAATGTCATACAAATAAAGCACTTAGAATAGTGCCTAGCAGACCATAATCTCTCAGTTCTTATTATCTTTAATATAATTATTACAGTCATGCACCATGTAATGACGTTTTAGTCAACGACGGGCTGCATATATAACAGTGGTCTCGTAAGATGAGTACCGTATAGCCTAGTAGGCTGGACCACCTAGGGTTGTGTGAGTACACTCTGTGATGTTCCCACGAGGAGATCATCTAATGACGCATTTCTCAGAATGGATACCCATCATTAAGCAACATGTGACTATATTTTGGTTACAGTTGAAAAAAATGACTTAGGTTATGAATTACCTTTGAACATAATTTTAAGATTCTGATTTGCAGATTTTATAAAGGAATGATAGCTAAATTCCTTTATAAAAATCCAGGAAGAAGTAATTTTTTAAATCTAATTCTCCATTTCACGTATCTTGAATTGTTTAATTTGAAGATGGATTAAGACACAGAGGCCATAGCAGCATTTACTACAGGACATTCTATGGAACATAAGGTTCACCAGATATTTTGTTAAATGTATGTTTTATTTTACAAAAAATCTCCTTTTCCATAAAGCAGCTCACAGAACCCGCTCCATAGCAAGCACTGGGAAATCCTGAATCAGAGTCTTCCCTCTACTCCTGTTTGTTCTGAGCACATAGTATGTTACATTGTCAAGTGGAGAGAAGGAGGTGGCAGGGACTTCTACGAAACCAGTGGTGGCATCTGCAGCGAGGCAGCTTTAGTTAGCTTGTCTTTCCCCAATTCCTCCTCATATGGAAACTCCTCCTTCTCCTTCAAAACCCAGCTCAAATGTCTCCACTTGTGAAATGCTTTCTCCAACTCCCCAAGTTAGTTGGTTTCTTCTCGAAGCTTCTACAACAATTTGTATGTATTGTGGTGTCAGCTCTTAGGTGGGAGATGGTTGAAACCATCGATCTCGTTTGCTGAAAATGGAGTATGGTCCCGATTTTTTTAGGTCACAGCTTAAGAAGCTGCCCTTTTGGAGATTTGTATCCTTTGTTCTATAACGTCGTCATAGTCTGTTCTCTCCTCCGTTTTTGAAACACTGTGTTCTTTCAGTTTAAGTATTAGTTGAGGCAGCCAGCATGTATTTTAGGTAAAATACTTATTTTTAATTACAATGAGATCAACTGAGTAAAGGGCAGATTCTCAGCTTCTTTCTCTCCCTTTCTCTGGGGCATATGCTGATTGAGTGGAATGGTGGGTAGAAGATTCCAGGGTATTTAAACTTTCCCTCAGTGGTCCAGTTCTGTCACTTTCACCAATTGAAAGCAAATGAGTCTTGAGGATGCTCCACTACCTTCATGGCTCTTATCACACTCCCTTACAATAATTACTTGTTTACCTCTCTGCCTCCCTCCCCTGAGAATGGAAACCTTTGTTTTTAGATCTTGTACTCCCAGCCCCTGGGAGTTGAATTGAATGAGTGGAGTTGTTGAATGAATGGGTGCCTAAGGCCATCAGTAAGGACTCTTTTTCTCTCTCCTCCTCAGGGCCGCCCAATAACTCCAGTCTACACGGTGGCTCCAAACGTTCAGAGAATTCCCACTGCCGGGATCTATGGGGCCAGTTACGTTCCATTTGCTGCTCCGGCCACAGCCACGATCGCCACACTACAGAAGAACGCAGCCGCCGCCGCCGCCGTTTATGGAGGCTACGCGGGCTATATACCTCAGGCCTTCCCTGCTGCTGCTATTCAGGTTCCCATTCACGATGTCTACCAGACATACTGAGACGAGAGCACAGACAAACCACAGAACTACCACTGAAGGAACACTTTACTATTTATGAAGAAAGAACATGGATTAGCACACATATGAAACCTGAAAGTGAAGAATGTTATCAGATATCATACTGAAACATTTTATATACATGAAGTTTTCACTAGTTTTTTAAGACTATTTTCAATTTAGCAGGCCTGTGTTCATACATTCCTCAGAGACTTGCAATGGCTCGTGCCTTAATACCATCTCTTAAAAATTTGTATGCTGTAGTACCTTTGTATAGAGGTTTTTGTTTTTGTATTTTTAAGGATATATTTTCAGTATGAAGGTTATTTTCTTAACTTCTGCACTCCAGAGATTTCTATTTTGTAGTACCTTCAATAATATATCAAGTATATATTAAAAAGCACACTTGAGCAGCTAGGAGACTATTTTGAAAAGTATATTCAATATTTAAAGATGCAAACAATAGTGCTTTAAAAATACTACATAAAATGTTATTGTAAAAGTTATACTGGAAAGTGCAATTTTAAAATGAGTAAAACCTCTATTTTTGCTGGTATTAAGGGTCGACGGTGTTACCATGTGTTATCCACGATGGTTCTCTTTTTTAAAAGAAATTAAACACTCAGTCTCTCCTTAAGCCAACATTGAAAAGACTTGTCACACTTCTGAGTCCAAACACTGGAAAGCTCTCACCTGCCACCATGACCCTGGGCCCCTGCTCATCCTCTGTGTGTCCTTGCTCTTAAACCTGTTTTCCCCCAGGCTCGCCCACTCATCTCCTCCCCGAAACCCCAGTCCCGACTCCGTGTTTGGCAAATCTAGGGCAAGTGAATTCCTCCAACAGAGAAAACATCGATAGCTTTTATACTTCTTCCTGGGTATTTGTTGGGATTTTTTGTTTTGTTGTGTTTTTTTGTTTTGTTTTGTTTTGGTTGGGGAGGTATTTTCGATAGCAAAGTATGTGTAAGCACAAGATTTTAATAGTTCACATAAGACACCTTTGCATATGTATTTCATTGTCCAATATAAAACTTTAGTTCCTTTTCTAATGCTTTTATTCGTTTTTGAAGTATGAGTTTCTAGAGACAGAGAATGTTACTGTAGACAAGACCCCGAGAGACCCTTGTCACAGGAAGTTATGCTTCTAGTTGCCTTATCATGTTTCATGCAAAATGTCTGTGGTCGTCAAGGGTGTTGGAAATGTTAAGTTTCTTGAACAGGGCTTCCCTCCATTGCTGTGCACGGGGCAAGTGAACTAAATTGGGGCAGGCACATTCAGGAGGAGAGAGACCCCCCCAGGAGTTAAAAGATAGTTTGTAAATATCTCCTGATGCTCGTTTTTAGTTGTTTTATGGTGCAGAAGTTCATGGTATATAGTTTAATGCAAAATGAAACCATTTTATTTCAATGTTATTAAAAAGTTTTGTTTTATTAGAAAGTAAATGTATTGTTGCAGTGTTTTGTGCCTGTTTAAAGGCTTTTGTTTAGCAGAGTGAATGTAAAATACAGTAAAATGTTAAGATTGTCATCTACTTTATGAAATACATCAACTTGGAATTTTGTTTTAAAGGTTCTATCAAGGAAGTGAGGTGTGCAATAGGTAGCAAGTACACATTTGTGTTTTTATGTCATATTAGAGATACATAAAGTCTTACCACTCACCGAATTTTTGCTGGTGGCTGAATTCTTATTTGTGGATTCATAATAGGATCATGCCTTTAGCAAATGTTTTAGTTTTGTTTTAAATTTTAAATTAAGAGATTCCCAAATGCCTTTTTTCCCCCCTCATTTTAGGGCGGGATGAATTTTTTATATATAAGCAATATTTATTTAACTATTCTGTAAAATTATTGAGTGCCTGCAAAGGCCTTTAAACATTCTTGACATTCCTATCCATCATTCTTCAATGACATAAAGTAATTGTGCAATGTTCCTGATGATGTACCCGGCAAGCTGCATCCGAGCTCGCATCCGTTGGAATGAGTAATCCAACAAAATGCAATCTGGATCAGATCCTCATCCCTTGGCTTTGTGTGAAAGAAGGACACTCCTTCCCTTGTAGGATTGTCACAGGGGTTCACGGGATGAGACTCTGACCCAGAGGTCTTACTGTATTTTACATGTGCCTGTAAATTATTTGCAAAAAAAAAAAAAAAAAAAAGAGGTAATAAAAAGAAAAGAAAAAAAGTGGTATCTTAACATGGCAGTTACCAGACTACCTTAAAAACAAATATTGGTGACATAGCCAGTTAAGTATCAGTGAGCCTTCTGTGTATGATCTGTCTGTTCCTGTTTCAAAACCATTTCACATACACTACTGAGGTGAGTTTATAACTTGAAATGTGAACTTTTTTTTTTAGGGTTAAGAACAAACTATATAAATGTTAAAAAAAAAAAAAAGGCTTTAGGGTTCTGTTTTCAAACATGCTAGCAGTTTAGTTGTTACCTTTAGTTGCTTTGTATTGGAAAAGCTTTTAAATTTATTTAGATCTTGCTCCATTTACAGTACATTCTTTGGATGGATGTAGTAAATAAAGCTTCTTTAAGGCAATTTCAAGACCTTATTTTAAACTGTGTTTTCTTTATACTGACTTTTTTTCCCTAACAAAATTAGAAAAACACTTACAGCATAGAAGGAATCGATTAATTTGATATTTTCAACAGGAGGAACCCAGCAAGTTGCTATCATGTCTTTGGTTTGGAATTACCATTGAAGATAGGGTGCATAGTAAAAATTGTGAATTATCAATATGCCCAAACTTGAGTTGGAAGGTTGAGCGCTCAAATACTATTCAGCATCTAGATTGGAGTAGGATGTGGCAGAGGCTATCACTGCTCTCAGTACTGAAATTTGTTTATGGTCCCAAGAGTTTTACACTCAGAACCCTAGATGGAGACAGTTGATGTGACACTGAGTTGTTTGGTGGTCTCAGGAAGGTGCTGGGGTGACCTGAATGTTGGTTTCTGCGTTGGAAACCAAAGCCTTCTGTTTCTCATTTTCACAGTGCACACACAACAAGGTTAGCAGAACACTTCCTTCCATTTTCTCTAGAGATCATCACTAATTTCAGACAGTATCTTTCAGCAAAGCCGGTCAGATGATTCAAGGGGAAGTGACGGGTTGTCATGGAATAACTTCTAACAATTGCCCCATGTGGCTTTGCCATTGATTAAAATTAAGAATTTTACCTTCTTAGTCTTGAGCAGCCTGAGTTATGGTGTCCCAACCTACATTTCTTGGAATACTAACTTCCTGCTTTTTTAAAAAAATAAAGGCCTTTTTGGAGGCAAAAGAGGCTGGGAAACTTCCCAAGGTGAGAGATCATAGGCAATGTTTTCTTTTTCTGCTGGGAAAGATTCACCCTGAGCTAACTTCTGTTGCCAATCTTCCTCTTTTTTTTTTTTCCTCCCCAAAGTCTGTTCTGGGAGAAAAGAACGGATGCTCTTCAAGTTGCAGAATCACAGATTTTGATTGATCTTGTTAGAAAAAGAATTAACAATCACACAAAACATGTTACACCTCTACCAGGCGCCAGGCTTTGTCCGAGCTGCTGCAGCAGCTGTAGCATGAGCAAAATCTTGCACATGTAGAGCTTACATTCCAGTGGGAGAGCACAGACAAAGTGAGCAGATAAACAGTAGGTCGGGTGGGGACAAATGCTATGATTATGTGACTTCTTAGGCTTTTTGGCTTCTGTAATCTCAGATGGACCTCACAATAACTCAGTGAAGTAGGCAGGGCAGATAATGTGACTGGGCAAGGCCACACAGCTGGTAAGAACCAGGACAGAAATATGAACTCAGACTGCAAGTCCCAGATTCCTTCTAACAGCACAGTGACCCTGGAAATAGATAAAACCAGTCACGCCAATGACCTACTTCAGAGCCCAGAAAAAGAAAAGAAAAGCTTTTCTACAAACGTAGTTTCTTTTCTGTTGGCTTTTAGTGTGTTTTCATATGCAACCTCTTTCCTTGGGGGATGGGAACTGAGGGCAGAATGGCTGAAATGCCTCCTCTCAGCGCGGAAGACACAGTGGCTCTAGGTGGGGCTGCTAAAAATGTAGACCCTGGCACATCTGAGGAAGTCTATCTACAACGCTGTCCCAAAGATGATGGAGAAGGCTAAAGAACTATCGTGGGCAGTCAACTGTACCCTTCTGATTCTTCACTAGAAAGGTGACCCATTTTTTTATTCCAAAAATATCTGTCATGACAACATACATAAGCACTTATTTAGTTGAAAGTCAGAACCACTAGAAAACAAAGTTCTGATTTTTCTTTTCTCATGGATAATCCTACAGACGGTCCAACCTTTATCGAGTGCTGTTATGTGGCGGGCACTGTGCTGGCTGTGTTTTGATAGCTATAATTGACCTTACTGCCTTGGCAGACCCTGTTATAAGGGCATTAGGGTACTTCACTATTTAAAAGAAATTTAAATTTCTTGGCTCTGCCGCAATATTTTTGTATGACCTCAACTGTTACATGATATTATCTTTATTATAGGCTTCTGGGCACTCAGCCTTTATATCAGAGTTAGGTTTTATTTTAAAAAAAAACACGAAATGTAACATTTTCGCATGGATATTTTAATGAAATCACATTTTGACACAATCACCCTAAAAAAAATACATCTTCACTTTTTAAAAAAATTACTGGGTAGGATGACATAGATGTACTCATTTTATTCTTGCCCTGCTAAGTCCTTTGGCACTTTCCCCATCTCTCTGACCACCCAAGGTTAAGGGCAGGATTAGGTTTAAATACAGAATGAGACTCAGGAAACATCCACCAAGTGTTTTGCTTCAATTCCAAGTTCCAAGGTGTCAGCCTGGAGACAGACTTTTCTTTCTCCTCTTTTCCCTCTTTAGTCTTCCCTTTCTAGGTAGCCCGCATTCCTGTTTTCTGACTTCTCACATCAGTCAGAAACGTGGAAAAACTGTGCTTGCCCAAATACTTATCTCTGTGAGCAAGCACCGTGGCCGAGGGGAACAAAGCTGGGTTTGTAGTCCGGATACGTGGGGAGTGAAACCCCAGCTGTGCTCTTTACCAGCCGTGCGACCTTGGAAAAGACGCCTCGCTTCTCTGAGCACCGGTCTCTTAATTGGTAAAATAGAGACAATAATCCTGACCTCGTAAGTTTATTGTGAAAATCTGATGAGTTAATGAATCTTAAAAAGCCTGGTATGTTGTAGGCACTCAAGAAACATTTATTTCCTTTCCCTTCCCCTTTATAAACTGTCGTGTGAATGCATCCCACAGTATTAACTCCATTAAGCCGTTCCATTTTATGCCTTTTATTCTTTTTTTCCCCATTTATTCAATAAACATTTGTTGAATGCCAACTGTCTGCCAGCACAGCAGGAGGCACTGGAGAGAGAACAGTCAACGAAATCGACCCCCTCTGCCCTCCAGAAACTCCCAGACATGAGAAGACAGTGTCGCAAGTGCTATGAAATGGGAGGGGGCACCCGCAAAGGCTTGCACAGGGGGTAAAGGAGGTTTTGAGGAAGAAGTGCCATCTGAGCAAGGAAGTACAGAATGACTATGAGTTAGGGCAGATGAGCAGGGAAACGAGGGAACAGGAAGTGCCCAGGTCTGGAAGAAAGAACATGATATATTCACTGAAAGTCAGTGTGGCTTGCCTCAAAAGAGAAAGAGAAAGGGTGTCATCTGACCTGTGTTAGGTGTGGAAGGAAGAGATTTGGTCCCTATAACAAGGAACGGGGAAAAACTCTAACTAAAACATTCCTCCTTGGGACTTTGAGTTTCTTTCAGAAAATGGTGAAGCCTTGCATTTATCTAAACTGCTGAGGCTGAGGGGTTGTCTAGCGATCAACAGCATGGTGCATCTGAGTGCTCCCTCTAATGGGCAACACCCTCCCTCCAGCCTTCCTGGCCCCAGGTCATGTCCACCAACCCTGATCTTGTGGGGGGAGTTTATAGGGGCAGACAAGGGTCTTACAGGTTTCCACCCCTTTCTTCTTTAAATCCATGTTCTAGCCTCTGGGACCATCTACCCTTTCCTCTCCGGGGTCATACAGCACCTACATGTGCTGGTCAGGGTGTCCCCACTCTCCCTGGGGAAGCACTACAGGAATGCCGACTTCTCAGGAAGGTGGTGGAGCCCTATAGTCCTCCAGATGGCTGTGAGGGCGAGGGACGGTCTTAAGTAAAATCTTCAGAAGTGCACTGGCTTCCTCAGTGGGATTAGATTTCCTTGCAAGTCCACTCTACGCAATTATACCCACAATCAAAAGCAACACCAAATGCTGCATTTGCAAGAAATATGACCTTTCCTGAGCTAATTTTTAGCCACCTTTCTTTCTTGGCTTGCTCTACTTTGTTTGTCAAAAATCTTCATTAATGATTAACCAACCACGAGGTTTAAATAGGCCTTAGTCATTGTGAGGCAGGTAAAACAAGTTGCTAAAGCCCGGTTGTTTCTGACATGACCTTGCTGGGGGGCCCTGGGTCAAGACATTTTGAGCTTATGGCATTATAATAACACTGGCCTTGCCAGTTTAGTTTTCCTGGGATTTTTCCTCTCCTTTTTCAGGATCTTCATTTCAGTGTATTTCTATCAGCCTTGCCAGCTTCACCGCCCCCCCCCCACCCCAATTCAAGCATGGCTGCTTGGCACTTTCTCAGTCTTACACAAAGTGCTGTGTAAACTCAGCTTCCTGACAGGTCCCTAATCTCCCCTTTCCAAATAAGATGCTCCTCTAAGAAGAGAAATTCTGGGAATGCAGCTGATGCTAAATGTGCTCTAGCATTTATAGAAGAAAGTGTTCTGAGCATAAGAGACAATAGCAAAAACAATCTATTTAGCATAACTTCCCAATTCTTAAGTACAAATATCCAAACTGTTAAGTGCCCTGACAAGGCCTGCCTTCGGTGAGCATTTCTTTTTCTTGTCCCTCATTTTCCTTATGCTTGGGAATAGCGTCAAACCTTAGAGCATGATCACTCAGCAGGAGATAAGAACAATGACTGACAGTAACTTACTATATGCCAATCGGATACTTAACATGTCAAGTAGCTTACATGGATTTTTAAAAATTTTTTTATTAAAAATAATACAAACAGAGAACTGTGCACAGATCACATAGAGCTTGATGAATTTTCACAAACTGAGCCCATCTATGTAACCAGCATCCCGATAAAAAACATGACCAGTATTCTGGAAGCTTCCCCATGGTCCCTTCCAGACACTACCTCCTCCCTAAGGGTAACCACTGTTTTGACATCTAACAGCATAAATTTGTTTTCCATGGGTCATTTTTTCATACTTGAGATAGCTACTACTATTATCCCCATTTTACAGATAAAAGGAAAGGAGGCAGAAGGAGGTTTAGCAACTTCCCCAAGGTCACATAGCTGGTAAGTGAAAGAGCCGGGATGTGAACCTGGATTTTCTAACTCCAGAGCTGGGATCCGGGTGGGAAGGTGTAATTATAAGTCACCTGTTTCATAAGGACTTAAGGTCATTTGTTTGTACTGGAAGTTACACTGATCTCCCAACAGTCACTTCACCATAAAGGTCATTGGAGCAAGTGGAAAGCAGAGAGAAAAAATCAGCACACGTGGCAGAACATGGGGTCCCAAACCTTTTGGAGTGTCCAGGCCCTGCAGGATTACCTTTCTGCATTCTTTTTTTCCTAGTGACTTCCAAATCTCTTACACTCTAGCATTCCCCTTTATCAAACTTGGTTTTCAAGAAGGAGAGGAATGGACTAATCCAAACTGAGGTGGGTTGTAGATTTTTCTCTAAGGACAAAACCCTTGTTCAGTAAACCCAGGAATAAAGCCCTAATTTTGGAATTTAAGGCCATAGCCAGTCAAATCAAGAGAATAACTTCAAGGACCAGGAGCTCCTCCACTTGCCCATGACATTGGACCACAAAGGCAGCCCAGCCTGGGGAGCTCAGCCTGGGAATTCTGAGTGGCCAGGAGCCAAATAATTAGATGCCCTCGAGAGTTAACTGAACAATGTTAATGACCGGTGTCCCAAATATGAGGTATACCGAATAAAGTCTTGGAAAGACACTCCAATCAAGGAACTTCCTTTATTCTAAAACATTAATTGTATCGCTAGCTTACCTTTGAACAGCATTTCCCTAGCCACAGAAGGCTTTCTTCAGCTCTGTCTCACTGGAGTGTCATGGCAATCCATGAGGTAGTCACAGAAGATATTCTTTTCCTTCCACTTCTCTTTCTCCTTCTCATTCATTCATTCAACAAATCTTTTTTTTTTTGAGCCTCTATTGTGTGCCAGACTTTGTGGTAGGACCTAAAGATTCAAGGTGAGCATTTATCTCCATTTAATCAAGGAAGACATTGAGGCCCAAAGAAGATAAATGACTTGCCCAAGATCACACTGATGCTAATATTGTGTAACTGTTTACCCTGGGCTAAAGAATTTAAATGCAGTATCTCATTAAACCCTCACAACAACTCTATGAGGCAGTTACTATTATTTTAACTCCCATTTTACAAATGAAGAAACTGAGGGTCAGAAAGAAGTTATATGACTGCCCAAGGTCTCACAGCTGAGTGGGTGAAAGAGTCAGCATTCAGACCCTCGTTGATCTGGCTCCAGAAATGAAAGCTTAAGCATTATTTTACAGAGTCAACAATCGGTGATGCCACTGGCCCATCTGGAACGTAAACAGAACTCATGAGAGCTTTGACTCTGATGCAAATGATAGAAGGATAACAGCTCCGTGGTTCCGTGGGAGTCTGTGCAATGACTTGGCTGGCTCAGCATAAACCCCACTTCCTGAGTTAAATAGACATTTCAGTGCATCTCTTACAGAAAAGCTTTTTCATCCAAATGTTTAATATATCCATTCAAATGGGATTGGAAATAAAGCCCTTGAAGTTTGAAGTTGTAAAAAACATGCCACAATAGCTTGATGTCTTAATTTAAACACTCTGCCCTGAATAGACATAGGATACCCCAGAGATGGAAGGGATATTGGCCATTGAAGGCTTCACTTCCAAGTTTTCAGAATGCTCCCCCTGGTACCTGAGTGTTTCTGTACCGCCCCTTCCCCCTAGGTAAGTCCCTCTATGGGGCAATCACATGAGGAGGTGTCTGGCTTCTTGTGTTCTGAGAATCCAGTGAGGGGAGACACCACTGCGTTTTCTCTGCAGAGCCCCAGCAGCACCCAGTACCATGTTGCAACATAAAACATTGGCATTGGCAGTCTCCTCTGGGGTCTCCTGCCTGCGTTCTTGCTTCCCGTCCATTTACCTTCCACACCGTAGCCAGAGTGATCTTTCTAAAATCAAGTCTGAGTGTTACTAGGGTCAAAAATCTTCAGTGCATCCCACTGCTGAATATACAAAGTTCAGATACTAGCTTAAAACGTACAAGGTCCTTTATAATCTGGCCTCTACATCTCTCCAGAATTATCTCCTGCCAGTCACATACAGGCAGAACTAACAGTCAGACAGCATGAACCAGTATGGCCATTGTGGCCATTTAACACTAGTGTCCCCTCTGACTGACCAGAGCCTGGGCTGGTTGCTGAAGATTTTAACTATGTTCCTTTTCCCTGGTTACTCTCCTCTCCAATTATGCCAAAACCATCCACAGTTCCTTCAAGATGTTCCTCTCCCTTTAGCAGTGTCCACCAACAAACTTCCACTCACTCATCCAACATTTATTGAGCACCTACTGTATGGTCAGCATTGCGCTAGGCATTCAGAATAGAAAGCTCAAAGTCCTGCTATCAAAAAACGGCTGGTCTATTGGGAAGAGAGAAAAGCTAAGAGAGAGTTATAAAATAGTGGGAGAAGTATTAGGATAGAGATAAAGTCCAGTGTTCGGGGAGTACAAAGGAGGGGCACTTCACCCAGACTCGGGGTTCAGGGAGCTGTTCCTGGAGAAGGGAGAGCTATACTGCGTTCTGAAGGCTGAGAAGGGGCAGAAGAAATCTTGATAAAGA
Source organism: Equus caballus (assembly GCF_041296265.1). NCBI lineage: Eukaryota > Metazoa > Chordata > Mammalia > Perissodactyla > Equidae > Equus > Equus caballus. The sequence continues at coordinate 93,014,910 of NC_091686.1, forward strand.
GAGCAATCTGTAAATAGTGCAAAGGAAGTAAAGCCTAAGATGGGAGGTGACGGTACTGATACGAGATGGAGGCGAGAAGCTGGTGTGTGTGTGTGTGTGCATGCGTGTGTATTGAAGGGGTGCATGCAGTGCAGAGTTGGCCATTCAGGTGTGAGATTCCATCCTGACCACAGTGGGGAGTCAGTAATTGATTTTCATCAGGGAAGTGACTTGATCATATTCGCATTTTAGAGAGAATGTTCTGGCCAGAGCATGGAGAATAGACTGGAAGGGGAGGATAAAAGAGAGGGAGGAGGCTGTCGCGGGAAACAGATCAGAGATAGCAGGCTGGACGAAGCCACTAGTGTTGACATTAGAGATGGAATGGACTCAAGAGCTGTTAAGTTAAAGTCAATAAACACTGGTATCTAGTTAGTAATGGGGCACAGGGAAATGAAGAATGACTCCCAAGTACCCGGCCTGGGTAATTGGGTGAACTGTGGTGTCGTTTATATAGCTAACATCATATAGCACCGTGCTGGGCACCATACATGAATTTACCCATTTAATCCTTTTAACAGCTCCATGAGATAGTATTATTCTTATATCCATTTTATAGACAGGAACCTGAGGCACAGAAAGGTTAAGTAAGTTGCCCAAGGTCACACAGCTAGTGACAGAATCAGGATTTAGACTCAGGCAGTCTGAGTACAGAATCCACATTCTTAACCAATGCTATTAGACTGTGATTTACTAAAATGTAGAGTACAGAGGGAGTAGCAAATTTGGGTAAGCATGACAAGTCCAGTTTGGGACCTGTTGAGCTTGAGATGCATGTAAAGGATCCATGCAAAGTTCAGAAGGTAGCTGGACAAATGCAGGTGGGGTAAAACTATGGGTTTTAAAAGTGATCCTTTATAACAAGATATTACTTTTGGAAAATTTCAATGGATGTATTTTTCATTTGCCGTAAATCTGGTGCTCTGGGACTCCCCTTACACAGGATCAATGGGATTCAATGTTTCAGGGAAGAGTGAGACGCCAACGAGGCATCCAAGTCATCCCTCAGCTTTGACTATCAGTTTCTGTTCAGTCCATCGTGAGATAAGAGTTTTGAGGGTCAAGTTTTATCGAAAGACAAGCAGAATTTCTGAATAGTGACAGCTCCCTTTTCAAGCACCAGTCCTGTCAAGTCAGACCGTTGAGAATTGTCATGATTGTTCAGCTGAGAGCACACAGGTATCAGAGCCAATATTTGCTCTGACTGATGGGCATCCATTCTGATTGGTGGATTCCGTGTCATGCCCACCCAACAGGAAATGAGGAGGAGGAGGCAAAAGGTAGGAGAAAAGACAAGGAGTCAGTGACAAAAGTCCGGGTCCACAGTCAAAAAAACTTGTCAAGTGAGTGAGCATGATTGTTTAAAATATTTTGGAGCAGAGGAGCAGGATGAGATAATCCAAAATCTAACAGGACCCCAGATTTGTTCAAGGAGAGTCAAAGAAGGTTGCAGCCAGTGCTCTGCTTCCCTCTCACATCCAACATGGCACAGAGAGGCAGAATAACGTGTCGAAGGCAGGTAACTCGAGAGATATGCCTGAGATAGAGCAGCTAGTTCTGGGTTCTCCACAATCCTATCATGATGTGTTCCCACATGCTCCTGCCACCTCACTGCCATGCCTCACCTGTCCAGTGGGGAAAGAAACATGATCAGGGTGACTCACAGCAAGGTTGCTATGGACACCCAAGGCAGGGACCTGGCAGAGGATGTGACTGAGACTCCAAGGGCCTGCAGCTCCAGCACCATTGAACGCTCTGGTGAGCCTGATATCTTTCAACTCCCTGTGCATGGCCGAGAAAACCAAGCACAGCTCCACTGGCCATAGACTTCATTGACTGGCGCCAGGACCAAACACTCGGGGATCGGATTAAATCAGCTCACCACATAGAAACCAGCAAAGACCCATTGACCAGCATGAAGATCCAGAGCTTCTCACCTCCTGCCGTGATGTCATATGAGCTCCCTGCCAAACACAGCGCCATTTTGAAGGAGGAGGAGCGAGAGGGGAGAAAGAGCTCTGGCAGGGAAGTGAACTTTAAGTTGATTGAATATTTACTTGGAAGAGACTTTTTAATCTAAAAGAGATTATTATAAACCAAAAGAGCCTGAGGTAACTTTAACTGCAAGACCAAGTGTTGCTGTTATTCTGGCTATCTAGGAAAACAAAGGTGCGCACTGATACTCTATTTTCTACATCTGAGTGCGTATTATTAGTGAAAAAAAAAATGTCATCCTTTCTCCTGATGTTTCCTTTTATGTGTAGGGAGTTCAGTGAACATAACCCCCGGCCTCTCTCTGCCCGTTTTCTTTTCATTCCTGGAGCGATAGTTTCAAACCTGATTGATAAATTAGCGAATAACTGGGCGTTCGTGGCTAACCAATCTCCTCTTCCTCCTGGAAGGGAGCCTAACAGCAGACAAATTCCCCTCTGTTCTTCCTTTTCCTAGATCCTTCCAGACCCAGTATTGCCTGTGACTGGGTGGGGTGTCTGCCTAATTTGGGGACTCATTTAGCAACGTCCTCCAGTCTCCTTCATAATACTTTGGTCTCCATTTTTTTAATTGAAGATAAAATTAACATAATATGAAATTCACCATTATGCTTTAAAGAATACAATTCAGTGGCTTTTATTACATTCACAATGTCGTGTAACAATCACCACTATGTAATTCCGGAACATTTTTATCAGCCCCCCCCAAAAAACCGCATTCCCATTAAGCAGTCGCTGTCCACACCCTCTACCTCTGGTCTCGGCAACCATTGATCTGCTTTCTGTCTCTAAGGACTTTCCTACAAATGGAATCATATAACGGGTGGCCATTTATGACGGGCTTTTTTCTCTTAGCGTGCTTTAAGGTTAATCCATGTTATTGCATGTATCAGTACTTCATTTCTTTTTGCGCCGGAATAATATTCCATTGTATGGACATACCACATTTTATTTATCCATTCAACAGTTAATGGACGTTGGTATTATTTCTACTTTTTGGCTATTATGTATAATACTGCTACGAATATTCATGTACAAGTTTTTGTTTGAACACTTGTTTTCATTACTCTTGGGTATGTAGCAATTGCCTAGCAGTGCAATTGCTGGGTCATATAATTCTATATTGAACTTTTGAGTAACCGCCAAACTTTCGCACAGCAGTGGCACCATTTTACAGTCCCACCAGCAAAGTATGAGGGTTCCAGTTTCTCCGTATCCTTGCCAACACTTGTTTTTTCCTTTTTTTAAAAAAAATTATAGCCATCCTAGCGGGTGTGAAGTGGTATCTCATTGTGGTTTTGATTTGCATTTCCCTAGTGACTAATGATATTGACAACGTTTTTATGTGCTTGTTAGCCATTTCTATATCTTCTTTGGAGAAATATCTATTCACGTCCTCTCCCCATTTTTAATTGGGTTATCTTTCAGTTGTTAAGTTGTAAAAGTTTTTTATATATTCTGGATTCTAGACCCAGTTCAGATACATGATTTGCAAATATTTTCTCCCATTATATGGGTTGCTTTTCACTTTCTTGATCATGTCCTTCGATGACAAAAGCTTTTATTTTTGATGAAGTCCAATTTATCCATTTTTTCTTTTGTTGCTTGTTCTTTTGTTGTCATATCTAAGAATCCGTTGCCAAATCCAAGGTCATGAAGATTTTTCCTTATATTTTTTTCTAAGAGCTTTCTATTTTAGCTCCTACATTTAGGTCTTTGATCCATTTTGAGTTAATTTTTGTGTATGGTATGAGGTAGCAGTCCAACTTCATTCTTTTGGGTATTTGTTTTGTCCCAGCACAATTTGTTGCAAAGACTATTCTTTCCCTATTGAATACTCTTGGCACCTTTGTCAAAAATCAATTGACCATAGATGTATAGGTTTATTTCTAAACTCTCAATTCTGTTTCATTGATCTATATGTCTATCCTAGTGTTGGCACCACGTCATCTTGATTACGATAGTTTCCTGGTAAGTTTTGAAATTGGAAAGAGTGAGTACTTCAACTTTGTTCTTTTTTTTCAAGTTTGTTTTGAATATTTGGGGTCCCTTGAAATTCCATATGAATTTTAGGGTCAGCTTTTCCATTTCTGCAAAAAAGCCATTGGAATTTTGGTCGATATTGCACTGGATCTGTAGACCACTTTGCGGAGCATTGCCATCTTAAGAAAATTAAGTCTTCCAATTCGCAAACACAGATTATTATAAACCATTTATTTTTTTCCATTTATTTAGGTCTTCTTTAATTTATTTCAGCAATGTTTTATTATTTTCAGTGCACAAGTCTTAGTTAAATTTATTTCTAAGTAGTTTATTCTTTTCTTTTTTCTTCTTTTAGTGAGGAAGATTGGCCCTGAGCTAACATCTGTTGCCAATCTTCCCCCTTTTTTTTTCACTTGAGGAAGATTGTCGCTGAGCTAACATCTGTGCCAGTCTTCCTCTATTTTATGTGGGATGCTGCCACAGCATAGCTTGACAAGCAGTGCTATGTCCACACCCAGGATCCAAACCTGTGAACCCCAGCCATCGAAGTGGAGTGTGTGAACCTAACCACTACACCACCAGACCAGCCCCAGTTTGTTCTTTTTGATGCTATTGTAAATGGAATTGCTTATTTCATTTTTGGATCGTTCAATGCTAGCATATAGAAATACATCTGATTTTTGTATGTTTTTAGTATCCATTTTAAATCCTTGTTTCATTTCTTAGTTTATTCAAAACATGGAAGGGGAAAAGAGCATTAATTGAGACTCTTTCAGAAACCAACACTTGATAGACATACATTTGGTAGCTGAGGACATGGAATGAAGATCAGACAGGAAGAGTGTACACCATGACAAGGAAGCGTCAAGAATGGAACTTTGGTGAACACCAACGATGAGGGGGCAGTTAGAAGGAGAGTCACGCACGCAGGCGTCTGAGAAGCCACAGTCAGAGAAGCAGGAGGAAAACTACATGTTTCGTTCTTTATTGCCATGTAAAGTCCACCACAAAACTTGAGGCTTAAAACAACAACTAGACCAGCTCTGCTTTCCCTCTTTTTCATGTACCAGGCTTAGTATTTGACAAAACAGTTTTGCCCAAAATAAAATAAGTCTAGATACCACTAAATTAGATTTATGTGTTCTTTTAGTCCCAAGATTTAAAGGTTTGATGTCGCTGATGAGGAGGTAATGGGCTAGGGCAGTGGTTTGCTAGTTAATGTTTAACAACCGGCTCTCTAGAAAGAAAAAGCCCTGACCTGTAGCCTTCGCCAACTTCCATGGCATGAATAGCCCCACCATGACTGATTTCAAGATGCCGAGGTGCTGTCACTGAATGCAGAGTTGGGAAAAGAGTGCAACAGTCCAGCGTTCTTCAGTATTTCCACCAGACAGATGAAATCGGCATAAATAACCTTAACAGTGTAGATAATAGTGGCAAGTTTTGAGTATTTATCACCTCTGTGTTTAATATAATTTATTTTAAGTTCATATAATTTGATTTTTAATTACGGCTATGTTTAAGAATTGACTCACAAATTTCCTGAAAATCAAACAATTGGCTCTCATGAGCTAGCACAGGTCGGCTTCAGCCAGGGCTGGAGGTACACTTTGAGCTAGGGGACATGTCCTTGCATAAAAAGAAGAACGGGGAAATGAGGTCAGACGGACCTCTCTCAGACTTATTTATGAAAACTTGGGCAACTCACTGAATCTCAGTTTCTTCATCAGTAAAATGGGATAATATTTATCTCTCAAGGTTCTTATATAGATTAGAGATAAATACGTAGTCTGATCCATAAGAGGTGTTCAAAAGTGCTAGTTTAGGGGCCAGCCCGGTGGTGTAGTGGTTAAGTTCATGAGCTCCGCTTCGGGGGTTAATGGGTTTGGATCCCGGGCATGGACCTACACACCACTCATCAAGCCATGCTGTGGCGGTGTCCTACAATCAAAATAGGGGAAGATTGGAATGAATGTTTGCTCAGGGACAATCTTCCTTACAAAAAAAAAAAAAGTGCTAGTTTAATATTATTTTTCTGTTTTTAAGCATTTCCAAATTTAAGCATAGCTTCAATTTTCCTTAGTACACAGAAATACAGTTGAGAGTTACCCAGGGCGCAACTGGGAGTTCCAAGTCCCACATTAGGTATAGCATTTGTGCGAGGACACAGATGCAACTCAGTTTCACTTATTAGACACTTTGCACGGGCAGAGCCTTGGAAATCTTGCCCCCGGGAGCTTGGGAAGAGGGCGAGCAGAGAATCAGGCTCACGGCTGCCCTAGAAATTGAGGAATCAGCCTGTGGTTATGTGTCCCCCCTGCAAGGCCTGCCTCAATCCCCAAGTGTATTCCCAACAGACTGCTCAGAAACTTGACAATTCTACCCTTTAAATTTCAAATATGTTACCTAAAGGGAGCAAAGGTTTGCCCTGAGCACATCACAGGGATCAGCTTATCGGTCAGCCTGGAGGGCAGAGAGCAGGACCCCAGAGAAATGTCATCTGAGGCGGGTATGTGGTTCCGGGACCGAGTAAGGGAGGACTGGGGCAAAGTTTCCGGCATGGAGTGGGACTTTGCAGGGGCCTGTTGGGGTATGAAGGAAGGAAAAGCTACAGAGCAGCAGTGGCAGGGAAGGGTCAAGAAGAGACACAAAACCAGTTCTGCCCCACCTCCCAGAGCTGCGTAGAGTCTGGTTTCACACCACCCCGTGAGAAAGCTAACGTCCTCTTTGCTTTTCTGTCCCCTCAACGGCAAGTGCCAGGGAAACAGTTAATCAGGAAGTAAACGCACAGCAGCTGGCACTCGATCCGCCTTCGACTCACTTGTCAACACTTCGTAGCCTCTTTGGAGAGGCCTGTGGAAAGGTGAACTGAGAGGTATAATCCTTTTGCCCCGGGGAGGCCAGGAGTTTTTTTCCCCTTAGTACACCGGTCACTTACGAAACAGCAGTTGCAATCTATCAGGAAAATGCAGCATTCTGACAAGCTCACCAAAACAGGTCTTACCTCAGAGAGTGGTGGCCAAGAGCGTGTTGGGAAACCTGGCTTTCTGCTCAGCTGGGTGTCCCTGAGCAAGTCGCCTGGCTTCTCTAGGCTTCTGTATCCTTTCTGTAAGTCAGAGATAATAGTACCTACCTTGCAAGGTTGTTGTGGGGAGACAGAATGCAAGTAAAATGCTTTGCCCAGTGGTACCTTATGTAGTAGGTTCTCAATAAATTGGAGCAACTGGTGTTATTACTACTGCCTGTGTGACCTTGGGCAAGTTATTTCATTTTTCTGGGTCTTAGTTTCCTCACGTGTGTATTGTGGGCCAGGTGATCTCGGCGGTGTCTCTGGTTCTAGCATTTTATTATTCCGTGACAAACAAGATTCTTTGCCTGGGCTCTAGTTCTGCCTATCTAATGCAGGAGATTAGGCCGTTTGCTTTTGCTGTTGTAATGCTCAGATAGCAAAGACCTTTGACAGCCAAGAAGGCTTGTTCACCCTTCCCCTTGAACAGAGTTCCAAGGCTCTGGGACAAGGAGCATACTGGGGTGTTTCTCTAACCACAGGATTGGAAGAGGAGAGGCCCTGTGAATGATTATAGTAAAGTGAGAGAGAGAGATGGGTGGACGAAGTCAAAGCTTGTGTCTTCGGGTAGGAGGACACAGAGGGATAGATTGCAGGCAGGTGGAATCCTATTAATGCCCTTAGCCTTGCCTAATATTTTGAGTTGTCCTAATGTCCTTCACTCAGGCATGTAATGGAACAAGGATTGAGTACCTTGGACACAGAGCAGAAGGAAAGGCTTCTTTTCCTCAGACCTGGGTCCCCAGGGCAGGATGTTAAGGAGTTCGGGCTGACTTATTCCCAGCACATCTTGGGTCAACCTCATCTCCATAAAAAAGTAAAGAAAAAAACCCTACAATTATGTGTAGGGCACATTTTCTGCAACCCGTGTTTTCCCACAGCCTCATTTCTTTTGGGGCCTTCCTTAATTTCCATTAGTGATTTCCAGATGTCAGTTAAGGAGCTGGTTTCCAGCTGGTAGAAAGCATTGCTCATTAAGAATACTCACAAGACCCCAGGCTTTTGGATAACAAATCACAGGGCTTCTGTCACCCTCCCAGCTGGAAGGTCTCTGTTAAATGACAAACTTCCTGAAGTTTCTCCCTTCACATCTTGTACTGTGATAAACTTTCAAGATCACATCTCAATTTCTTATACTGTCTCTCACTTTGTGTCACTAATTCCATGCCTCCCTGTCAGTATGAAAGAAGCATCTGTCACAGAAAAATGGCTTGAGTGGGCAAGGGCCACCCACCACTCAGCCACAACCTGGTTGCCATCCTTGTTTGCCTGTCACTCTGTCTGCTGCCCAGACTCAGAGGATGAGAGTTACAAGGGACCTTAGAGATCATGTGTTCTCACTGAAGGCCAGCCTGCTCACTGGTCCATGGCCAGATGTCCATGATCAAGGGCTCGGCTCGCTTGTTTTCTGCAGAGGCCTGTCTCCTTGGCTTGTAGATGCTGCCTCCTCCCTGTGTCCTCATATAGTCTTCCCTCCGTGTGCATGCATCCTTGGTGTCTCTTGGTGTGTCCAAATTTCATTTCTTATAACACTAGTCAGACTGGATTAGGGCCTATCCTAATGCCTCATTTTAACTTAATTACCTCTTTAAAGGCCCTCTCTCCAAGGACAGTCCGTCACTTTCTAAGGTACTGGGGGCTGGGGCTTCAACATATGAATTTTGAGGGGACACAATTCAGCCCAAAACAGTGAGCTTTCCTGCTTCTTTTTGTTGCTGATGTTGAGAAGGAGAATTTCAGAGAAAGAGAAAAATTCAGGAACTATCCAGAGGTTGGCAACTAGAACCAAGAATGTAAGATAAATTAGAAGAACTCAAATCAGTGGGCCTGAAATAGAAAAGGCTGATTTTTTTTTTGATTGAAATATGGGGTGGCTTAAATATGCTCACCATACAACTTGGATGTGCAGGGAAAGTGTTTTCTTTGTGTTGTCGTCTTAGCTGTTGTTATTTGCTAGGTAAAGAGGAGAATTATAACTGAATGCCCAATCCAGCTTAAACCTTTGTCTAAATCAATTAAATAATTGGCCCCTTTTGGATCCTGCTCAAGGTCTCTGATTTCTGATGGCTCCTCCCCTGTTCTCCTAAGGGAGTGTCTGGGCCTTTGTCCCATGGCATCGTTGTGGGGGTAAGAAGTCATGTTGGCTTTATGCAGGCCCTTCAGTGGGTGCTTGTCCCTAGGGATTCATCTGGCACCCACTACTGATGTCTGCAACTGTGGAGCTCCTGGTCTGGGCTCCCTCGCACTTGCCCCCAGCTCCTCACCTCACGTCATCTCCTGGAGCTGTGGACCCTTCAGAGCTCTGCCCCAGCCTCCCTCTGCTGTCCTGGTGCCGTGGGCATCAGGGCTGGCTCACTGGCTCTCCAGTGGGAATGGAGGGAGGCTTGGGACTATAGAGGAGACTCTTTCTCTCTGCCTAACAATGTAGCCCACCTTTTGTACCATGTTGGACTGCCCACCCCTGCCTCCTGGACAGAGCAGAGCCTGCTTCCAGAGGTCTCTTCTCAGCTTGTCCAACATGCCTTCCAAAGGGACATCAGAGCACATATCTCACCACTTCCCCTCCTAACTCAGCTTGTGTTCATGGCCTCTTTTTCCCATGATGCCCCAGGACAAGAAGAGGCAGCAAACTTATTTACTTCCTCGGCTTTATGGCTTCCTGGCTCTGACCTAAATATAACCTACAGACTCCTGGCTAAACCTAGCTCATACAGAGTTATCTTCTCTGTCCTATGGGAGTAATTCTATGATCTAGATCAACTTGGAGTTAAAGTTATTTTAGAAAAATCCTTTTCTCACCCCAAACTTAGCATTCTAGTTATTGTCTTGCTGTGAAATCCTATTTTGAATGTCAGAAACCGAATACTAACTCTCTTTCCCTTTGAATTCCTTTAGAAACCGTGCTAATCGCTTCACCGGATAAAAGAATTCCTCCACCCAGTAGGGAGAAAGCAAAAGAGAAAAGCACATTAATCCCCCCAATTATGATTCCTGTTACAATAGCTGTGGACTTCTTGATGGGCAAACGCAATTCCCTCAAAGCATTTGCTTAATGTTCTTTTAGGGAAGGGAAGGGAAAAGAAGGAAGGAAATTAATATTTTGAAGATAATAACTAATTATCTCCTGTTTTGATAGGGTAGAGAAAGGAAAATTTGCTTTGAACTGAAATGGAAATAGTTTTGAGCATTCTGAGAGAGGCTGTGTACAGACTTGGGAATCGGAGGAAGGAAGGGTAATTGTGCCAAAGACGAAGAGATGAACTAAATGACCTCTGGAACCTCTTCTAACTCACTCTCCTGCTCTCCTAACCCCGAGAAGGCTCCGAGATGTTAGTGCCATCTTTTCCAGAGTCCAGTGTGTGTGGTCAAAGGGGCCACACTCAGCATGGTGGCCTCTGTGAGAGTGGGGACATTATAGGGCCAAGAAGTCATTGGTTCAACAGAGAGTCTGTGAAATCCTTCCCAACAAGATGACTCAAGTTCTGTAAACTTCAGGAGACTCAAAGGAATCTGGGAAGAAGAAAGCCAGAAAGGCAGCAGAGATTCCTTTATCCCTGGTGATTGGGAAGCTGAGAGGACTTTGCTCAGAGTGAACCAACTCCGCCACAGGGCCTGCTTCATGACTCTCTGGGGCTGCTAGACAGGGCTCCCAAACAAAGCTCTCCTGGTTTCTCCAAACCTCAGTTTCCTCATCCACAGAAAGAGGGCATTGGTATCTACCTCCTATATTTATTGAGCAGGTTACATGAGATAACATCGATCTAGCATCTAGCACAGGGCCTGGCACGTAGCAAGTTAGTACATGGGAGCTGTTTTTATGACATTATTTTTAGTGAAACTCTGAAAGAAACAACACAGGGAAGGCAGAGTGGAAAAACCTGCAAGAGGATCCTCTGGTCTATGAAATAAACAAAAGATTGCTTTGTATGGCTTTTTTCCTCCTCTGGGTAAAACCAAGGAGCAAAGATACCATTCTAAAGTTGTGGTCCATGTTGTCAAAAAGGAACATAATGTAACCAGGATCATCTGCGTTTTTACCCAAAAAAATGACAAGGATATTTGACCCCACACTGTAGAGTCAGGATCAAATGCAGAGAGCTCAGCCCCTCTACTGTTCTCTCATGACCCCAGAAAAGTCAGAATCCTCAGGCTGAGTGATTTGGGGCAACGTATGGCATGATACTGAGTGGGAGGACTCCGGGTTGAGTGAAGAATGGAAAATTCCCATTTTTATTGTGGCTCCATAACTGGTGTGTTAAAGATGAAAAAAAAGGGATAGAAATAATGCAGACCAGAATTGGGGGTGGCAGAACCAGGAAAGTCAGGGACCCCAGAAGTAGAATTGAGAAAAAAATACACTAGAGCAGCTCAAGAAATATTCCCAGTCATCACCCCCCTGATTTTCCAGATAACAAAACTGAGGCTCATAAAGTCAAATTTCTGGCTGAAGTCCACAGTTAACAAATCTGGGTCTCCTGGCTTCATTCTAGCACTCTTTCCATATCCAGGGATCAGAGAGAAGACCCTCAGAGGGAAAAGCCAAAAAGGGGGGAGAAAGGTCATTTCTATTCAAGTCCCAAGATCTGTGATTGGTTAGCTGGCAACTTACAACTTCATGAAAGGAAACTTGACTCTGAGAACTGTCACCAGGAGAAGGCCCAGGGGGTGGAAGCCCAGTGTTAAGACAACAAGAGGTTGGAATTGAGCAATGGATGGCAGGAGTCCAGGCACCGGAAGGGAGCAAATGCACCTGTTTGGGCACCGAAGCATGACAGGACTTGGGCAGGTCTCACCCCAACAGGAGAGAAGCTGGAGGAGGACAGAAAGCAAAAGGCTTGATTGAAAAAACTCACTTTACAACTCTATCCAAGTTTCCAGCACATCAGTGGAGGCATTTTTTTTTCCCTTGCTGCCCAGCATCTAAATCCCTCTTCCTAATTCTGAGGAATCCGCCATTGGGAGTCAGAGCATTCTTCTGGCATCAGCACAGCAGGAGTTAACCAGAGGACATGAGCCCAGCATAACTATGCTGTATCTTCTGATTGGTAGCCAACACATGCAGAGTACAGAAGCAAACAGGCAGAAAATCTGTCACTTCTTGTCCTCAACTGCCAAAGAGACCACACAGGTTCTAGGACCACATCACCACCCAGGGCTCTGAACGGTGCAAAGTCATAGAAGCAGTGATGTCGGATCTGTGGTGGTGGCTGAAGTGGTCTAGCATTGAGATCACTCTCCAAGGATAGTGACCATGGTTGACAATGGTGGTGGCATCCTGACCACGTTATGTCTGCTACCTAACCACCATGGTTTCCAAGACTGCTTCTCCTACCCTCTTACAGATTCTGTGAGCAACCTTTCATTAATTCATTTTCCACCGTTGTTGGTCAGCATCCAACTGCAGGCACCTGGCTGACACAGGCACTATTCCTCACCTGCAACAGGAGAAGCTATGGAGTTTTAGAAGGCTAAGATTCAGCTCAGTTGTGAATCTTACAAAGGCAGATGTAAGAGCACTATGGAAGATGGAAATGTTCACAGTGGAACACATACTGGGGAAACACATTTGCAGAACCATCTGTTATACTTGCTAAAACCACTTCTATGATGCTGGCAGAGAGATTTGGCCAGAGAGTCCTGCCACTCTGCTCTCTGTAGGGACAGACCCACGTTCAAGTTGGAGGTTTAGAAACTTGCCCAGGGTCACATAGGTAGCCAAGTGGCAGAATGCTTAGAAGCTGTTGGGTTCAATTGGGCTTTGAAACGTCAGGAAGAAAAGAGGCTTTGGTTCCTTTTAAAAAGAGGCATGAGAGGGGGCTGGCCCCGTGGCCGAGTGGTTAAGTTCGCGTGCTCCGCTGCAGGCTCCGCTGCAGGCGGCCCAGTGTTTCGTTAGTTCGAATCCTGGGCGCGGACGTGGCACTGCTCATCAGACCACACTGAGGCAGCGTCCCACATGCCACAACTAGAAGAACCCACAACGAAGAATACACAACTATGTACCGGGGGGGGCTTTGGGGAGAAAAAGGAAAAAATAAAATCTTTAAAAAAAAAAAAAAAAAAGAGGCATTAGATGCAAAAGGTCTGGGCTGGATTATATGATCTGCACCAAGGACTTCCTCAGCTCCAGAAACAATGAAGCATTGACTGAGGGAGAGAGAGAGTCGAGAGTTGTTTCCTGATTGGAACAAAGACAACCCTAGGATTTTTAAGCCACGTTGAGAAAGTTACAGAGCCACACTCTCTCCCTGCTTTTCCATGCTGATCATAAAAGAGGAAGAAGGGAGAAATCCATGGTGGATATGGGGAAAGACCCTCACATCTTCTGTTTGGCTCCCATTTTCTAGGTCCAGGCTCTGGGCTCCCCTTTCCTTCTTTGCAACATGCCTCAGGGACTTATCCTGTTTCTGTTTCCTCCCCATAATCTCCTCCCACCCACTCTACCCCCTAGAGTTCCTATCACTCCTTTATCTCAGCCCGAAATGGCTACAGAGTAAGAACATCTCATTCCAGCTCTCCCCAAAGACGAACATAAGCCTTTATTCTCTTCAGGATTTTCTTCCTCAGAATTTAGGACAAATAGGGGAACAACAGAAATACAAGCAAAGGGGGAGTTACAAAGCTTAAGAATCTTACGAAGTTTACATAGTCCTGCTTCTTGCATGCTGGGCCAAGGCAATACTAACTATAGCTAACATGACCAGGCATCTATTATTCACCAGGCACTGGGCTAAGTATTTCAGCAGGTATTATCTTTATATTCCCAACAACCCTATGAATTTTATTAATGGGACTGAAGCCAAGAGATATTAAGTAACATTTCCAAGGCCAATTGGTAGTTAGCCGCCAAATTTGGATTTTGAACCCAAGTCTATCTGAATCCATACCTGGTGCTCTTCTTTTAAATTTAATTTCATTTTTATAGTGCTCATTTCCATCCTTGTCCCTCCTTCCATCCCCTCTCCCCTTATAGATAATTTCTATTGATTTATGATTTATCTTTCTAGTGTTTCTTTTTGAGAATATACATACACACACACAGATTAAATGTAGGGCTCTTCATACCATGCCCTGCCGAATGCCTACTCTGTCTTTTTTTAAAAAACAAAAAATCAATTTAGTCAGAAGGAAAAAGATTTCTAGAGCTAAATAAGAGGGCATTTGTAGGAAGTGAATGCTTCTTTAGGTAGTTGAGAACAGGTACATAAGGATTTTCCAACATTGCCTAAAACCTCCCAGATAGCTTTTTTAAGTGTCTGCAGTAATAATATTAGTGTTTGGATATCACAAACAAAAGTGTGAACAAATTGGACGTTTCTCTGACATAAAATAGAAATCAGGTAGAACCCTAGTAAAAGCCTGGCACCCATGTGGCCAAGTGTCTGCACAGAGTGACAAAAAAGGAAGCATATTACTGTAACCAAAAGTAACAAAAAGTGAATTTCAATCTTTACTCATATCTCTCAAAAAATTATCAACAGAAATCCAATTCATAAGCCTCAGCAAATTTTTCAAATCCAAATTCTCTCCACTAGTCAGTCCATGATGCTTTTTCTTCCTCCCTCCACCTTTCTCTGTCTGCCCTGGCTCTCTAGTACACAGCTCAACTTAGCCCGTATGCTAAGGCTTCCTCGACTTCTTTTCACTTCTCAGACCCTATTTCTACCGATCCCTTTATTTCTTCTGGTCACAAAAGATCTAGGAAACTCAGCTGGCAATGACTCTTCTTTACTGGGGAGGAGAGTGGCTCCTTTCAGGAATACTGATATGCTGATAAAGCAATTGCCTGCGCACCACCCAGTAACTCACCACTGATAACAGTTCCAGTTTAGTGGAGAAACAGATCAGGCATGTCTTTGGTAAGGAGCAAGAAATCGCACCAGTGATTTGCATAAGGAAACTTTAATATAAAGAACTGTTAACTAGCAGAAGGTGATTAACTACTAAAAGGAGTAAGAGAGACCCCCAAGGGGTTCAGAAGCAGGCAGCACAATAAAAGGAAGTTTCCACCTCTATGCTGAAGGAGCCTGGACAAAGAAAGAATTAAGGACTTAGGAGACCTGTTCAAAGAGCATGTGGCTACTACAAGAACACACAGCCTGACAATGATGAAGAAACTTAGCAGAGAGCCCAGGCTAGAGCTGTCTCCAGAAGCAGCTCTCTCTTGTCAGAGGTTGTGGGCAGACCAGAGCTGTTGAAAAAGGTGTTAGGGTGCAACTGAAACTTGCCCATATGGGCTTTTGGGCTCTCCTGCTGAATGATAATAACGGAGTGCGAGAATCTAGCAGGGAGCTCTCTTTCAGCAGCTGTGTCCTTGGAGTGTCACTCCAGTGCCTTATTTATGAAGCCTAACATTCTGTCAGCTGGCAAAGGAGAAATGTTTACAGGGTCCCCCTCTGATATCACAAAAGTGTTTAAAGAAGGGTGAATTTGGAGCTGAGAGACAATAAATTGATAAAAGGCACAGGCCCTGACAGTCAGAGTGGATGCCAACTATGAACAACCAGTATAGGCTTACTGATAGTTGAGTATCATGCTAGAGTTGTGCAAAGATGATGTATTTTCCAGACTCTGTTTCAGCTTTCTGCTCTATCCCGCTATTCTGCTCTATCTGCTATCTATTCTGCTCTGTGATATAGGATGCAGCCTGTACTCAGAAATCAAAAAGACCCAACAGAAACAGGTGATGGAGGGCAGGGTGTCCAAAAGATAATGTTTGTTCCAGACATTTATGAAGTACCAATTGTGGGCCAGACATTGTACTTGACTATTTATATGCATTATCTCACTTAAAGCTTTTAACAATCTTAGAAGGCTGATGTTATTCCCGTCTTTCAGGTGAGAACACAGAGCTTCAAGAGGCCAGGTAACTTAATGAATACACGCAGCTAGTAAGTGATGGAAAAGGGATATGCACTCAGGTCGGCTTGATCATCACCAAAGTCTGCTTGATCTATCTTTTCCAAGAGGGATGTGTTAAACTGCTATACTTTTATGAGTTATTGCTTTCTATGTTTTGAGGCTACCTTCTTAGGTGCACGTTTGTTCGTAATTCTTCATATATAAATCATATAATCAGCATATAATGTCCCCCTTCATCCCTTATGATCGTTTTTCAACTTCAATTCTATTTTATCTATTATTAAAATTGCTACCCCGTCTTTCTTTTGGTTTCCCTGTGTGTTTTTTCATTCCTTATTTTCAAATTCTCCACATCCTTTTATTTCAAATACGTCTCTCTAGAAAACATATTGCTGGATGGAGTGGAGGAAGACATTTTATTGTTGTTGTTATCATTTTTAAAAAATTTAATCTGGGAGTCTCTGACTTTTTGTCTTTGATTCAGTGCACTTTAGAATCAAAGTACATGCTGTATTTCTTCTCAGAACAAACTGGAAGGCAGCTGAGGAGATTCAGAAGCAAGAGGGGAGACCCAGACAAGAGAGCAGTGGTCAGTGGTTAGGTGTCAAAGGGCTGTGAAGAGAGGACCAAGGTAGAAGAAACAGGACAATTGATATAGGAAAATGATGTAGAGCCAGGGACCTGTTCTTAGAATTGGGGGTACGAGTTGGGAGTCTAATGACGGAGGCACAAGCAAGGTCAGGGTTACTGGAGTCAAGGACCAGTCACATGAAGTAAAGAATATGAAAGAACATGGTGTTTACAAATATTAAAATATTTGTGATTCTATACCCAATACCACGTGGACCTCTTTAGCAGGTGTGCTAAGTGACTTTCTCAGCAATGCATTCCAAAACAATTGCTTCCTTCTTCCAGTGTTTGTTTTTTTTATCCTTGATTTCCTAGTGGTTGTATTTGAGGATAAATCAAATTTCTTTAAAACAATTGAATAAAACAGCTTCTAGCAATTCCTCTTTCACTGAAAGATTGAATTACTTATCCACCTTTCTCCTCCCAGTTCTTGTGCCTACTCCCTGCCATCAAAGCCACTCTTCTCATCTGCAAAAGGAAATAAAGTCATCAAATACCATACTTCTAGAACTATGCATCACAGAAAAAGAATTGGAAAGATTGTCAATAGGGCAATCCTAAGGAGCCATACGTTTGTCTGATTTATTATTTTCCTTTGGTATTCATTCAGGTTGTTTGATGTCCCAGAAATTGAAAGTTTGCAGTTCTATTGACACTTACTTTGGTTCACTAACTATGGAAAAGTTATCTTGCATCATTTATGTGGCCAGTGGATACAACTCCTTCCATAGAGCATTTTCCAGGTTTTGACACACTTCCGCATATACCATGCCATTGAAAGCCTCTCACTGCTCACTGAATGGGAATGTTACAGTCGGGGAAATGGAGGCTCAGCATGGTAGAATGATTTTTTAAAGACTATAGCTAGTCAGTGACTCAAGTGGGACTCAAAGCCAGGATTTCTGACTCCAAGTTCAGTCCTCTTTTCACTTTTCATTGTTTCCTCCTCTCCTTCAATGATTTTGTCCTCTGTCCTTTCTCAGCCACTGTTATGGTCATGCCTTAGACCTTGTCATGACTAATAACCTAATTACAACGTTTGTTTTAAGCATCTCAACTACTGCCCACTTCTATTTTTCCAGCTCACTCCCTCTTGACCCTGACCCAAACATTTCTTTGAGCCCACCAGGACCTATAATCCATTAGTGTTACCTCCTCACCCCGTGTTCTCACCTTCCAACTCTCCCAGCTCAGATTCTATGGTATATCATTGTCATCATTCTCCTACACTTCTTCAGCTCCCTTGCTCCCATCTCCTTCCTGGTAAAGCTACAACTCTGGTGAAATCTAATTTGCCACCAATGTGGCAATGTCCTCGGGTAGCTGAATGTGGGGACACACACACACACCACCACCACCACCACCACACAGGCTCATTTTTGGTTTCTGAGGATTTCCTTCAATAAATAGCACCCCTCTTCCCCATCCAGATTCTCAATGAGTTGAGAAATAACACAAAGTAAATAGGCCAAAAATCACCTTTATTACTGATAGAGACCAGATTAGAGAATAGGGTTCAGGTTGGTTGGCCAAGGTGCTTGCTGATATGAAGTCCCAGTACCCACCCAGCCCCAGTAGCAGCAGCAGCACTGCACTAGGACTCTTCCTTCAATTATTTCCATAATTCAACCATTCCTCGCCATCTTAAAAACTACCACTTGGGTCCAAGCCACCATCATCTCCCCCCTGGAATATTGCAGTAGCCTCCTAATTGTCTCCGTATGTCTACCCTTGCCCCTGCTCCTCATTTCTCCCCACCATGGCCAGAGTAAGCCTTTTAAATTAGTAGTTCTCAACCTTGGCTTCCTGTTAAAATCACACAGGGAAGTTTTAAAAATCTTGGTGCCCAGATATCATCAAGTTATTCAAAATCTCTGTGGAGCCACACATGATCTGATCCTCCCAGAACGCTCCAACCTTGTCTCCAGCCCACTGGCCCCCTCGCTAGTCTTCAAATACACTAAGCGAGCTCTTTCTTGGGCTCTTTATGCTTACTGTTCCCTCTGACTAGAAAGCCTTTCCTCAAGATAGCCATGTGCCTTGCTCCCCCACTTCCTTCACTCTCTGTTCAAATACCTCTTTATTAAGAGGCCTTTTCTAAGTACTCTATCTGAAGGAACACACACACACACACACACACACACGCTTCACCCCATCATTCTGTACCTCCGTTACTCTGCTTAATTTTTTTCATTGCAATATTGACTCTCATTGAGTCTCACCCCCACTAGAATGGAAGCTCCATCAAGGCAAAGATTTTTCCCAGTGCCTAGAATACTGCTTGACACAGAGCAGGAAGTTAATAAGGAGCTGTGAATGGATGAATGAATGAGTGAACTTCTCCTTCACAAAATATCAGCTCAACCACACTGTCTTCTTATTGGTGTATGAGACTACACAGGTTGTCATCAACCAAGATATGTCCAATCAAGGGTACCAGGTACGACTTTTAGCTTGCTAAAGAACTGCCTACTGGATAGGAAAACTACCCTCTTTCCTCCCTCTTCTTCCCACCTCCCCAGTTCTACTCCAGTATCTCTGAAATAAGATGAATTCTAAGCAAAGGATGCAGAATTAAGCTTGATTGTCCCCACTGGTGAGGTACCCTGCCCAGTTTGGCTTTGATGAGAAGCAATGTGGCAGAGTGTTCGTGGATCTGGGCCACTAGAAGGCATATCCTGCAGAGCTCCATCCATATTGGAGGGAGCCACAAAATCCTAGTCAAAAGCCCACAGCAGGGGCTGGCCCCGTGGCCGAGTGGTTAAGTTCGCGCGCTCTGCTGCAGGCGGCCCAGTGTTTCGTTGGTTCGAATCCTGGGCGCGGACATGGCACTGCTCATCAGACCACGCTGAGGCAGCGTCCCACATGCCACAACTAGAGGGACCCACAACGAAATATACAACTATGTACCGGGGGGCTTTGGGGAGAAAAAGAAGAAAAATAAAAAAAAATCTTAAAAAAAAAAAAAGCCCACAGCAAAATCTACAAAGGAAGACAGGAGGATCGAGGACAGACTCTGCAATGGGTCATCCTATGCCCATCATTACCAGAATAACTAGGCTTTTGTTTGCAAAGGGAGGGATGCTGAAGATGAAGGGAAAGAAGGAAACGGATTTTTATTCAACGTATTTAAATATATTTTTCTTATCAGTAACATATGGGAGAAATTTAGGAAAATCTTAAAAGTAAAATGAAGCAAATGATTTTTCATAACCCACTACCTAGATAGACAACTGCTCGAATTTTTACGAGTTTCTTTACAGTCTTCTTCCTAGGTGCTTTTCGTTACTCACATAAACAAAGTGATTTTTCCTTTCATTGGCCAAATTTCTGATCATTTCTGTAGGATACTCCTCCAAAGTTTGCACCCAAATGGATGATCATTTTTAAGATATTTTGAGATGTATCGCCCAGCTGCTTTCCAAAGAGGTCATACTAATTTATACTTCCTCCAGCAGGGCATGAGTATACATGCCTCACCTGGCCTCACTTCACCTTACTTTACCTCACCTGCCCAGAGCTGACTAAAATCACCTTGAAAACATTTGAATCAAGACACTGCATAAAAAGATGAAATCAGCTGGCAGCACCCTCTGACCACCTTAAACTTCCCAGAGAGGCAAAGAAAGGGCAAGAGATAAAATTCGATAGATTGAGATGCCCCCTTAGTCTGAAAAAAGTGCTTCTCATCACCTGCCTTGGTTCTTTACAACCACTATTAACGCCTCCCCAGTTCTCTTATCAGATCTGCAGCCAATCAAACCCCTGCCCCCCGGGGCTTCTCTTCTTCCCTGACGCCAAATTAAGCCTCTCTCCTTTTTGTAATTTCCCTGCTTTAATTCCTTAGGACTCTCCTGAGCTCAGAGCTTTCTCAAGAGCTCTTGAATTTGGCCTCTCCCATTCCTGATTTGCAGCAGCGCTTTCTCTTCATCTGTCGTCAGGAGATCTGGAAGAAATATGCGAGCATCTCTACCCTGGATTTTTCTTTGTGGTGTTGTGTGTATGTTTAAGAACTCAAAATACCTCAGAGACCATGATGATGGTGAAGCTGACGACGAAGGTGATGATGCCTCTGCTCTCTGCAATGATGCCTGGCATTGAGTGAACATTCCATTCACTGTGCTCACCAACTGGATACACGTGTCCTCTTAATCCTCAGGTAACCCCTACCCTATGGGGTGGGCATTATTATTACAACTATTTTACAGATTAAGGAGATTTAGGAAAGGCGGTTTGATTTAGGTCACTTAAGCTGTAAATGGCAGAGCCACACCTAGAGCAATGTTTGATTCTAAAGATGGTGTTCCTCAACTTTCCCCTGGGTTTTCAATGCATCCATGCCAACATTTTCACTCACCTATTCCTTTAATAACATAATATCTTAAAATTGCATCTTCTATATTTGCAGCAAATCTATTTCCCTTCCGAAGATTTCTCAAGACCTTGGGGAATGGAGAATGCTGTCACCCTCACTATAGACAGCTGCTCCAGGATGTTCTGTGGATTGCTCCTGGCTTCTCATAACTTTTTCTCCAGGGAGTGGTTCACCCAAACATCCCCAACACTACCTCTTTCCCAGTGTACACACAGCTTCACTCTGCCTTCTCCCTTCATGACACCACTACACCCAGAGTTGGATATAGATCTCTTTGCTGAAGGCTTGGGAGGAATAGGAGTTGATTACTGAACAGAAAGGAGGGCTTGACGTTCACTATCAGACTTCATTGCTATGAAGTCTGGTGATGAGACAGTTTAGTGGAGTATATTCCAGAGTAGGGGCTCTGGAGCCCAAGTCGTGGCCCTACCACAAAAGAGCGTGTCCTCGGTGATGGAGCCATCCTGGTGGTTTACAGTGGCCTCGGTTCTGATAGGTTAGAACTTATGTTGGTGGCCGTTCCGATTGGTCAGTTTCTAGGTGTTTGCTACCAACATCATGCTGGTCATTAAATGTTTTGAATATCATCCTCTTATTCAGGGTGTAAAATTTAGCCCATTATTTAAGCATTTTTGTGGCTTAGTTTCCTCATCTTTTTGCCAGAGGCCACAAAGCCCTTTAGGCTTGGAGTAGGGAAGGCTACTTATTGCAGTGACTGGTGTGTGAAGATAAATAGAAGGAAACTTAGAAAATGAGGTATCTCTGCACTGGTGCTGAAATAGACCATCAGCCAAGTAGCTTGAGACCTATCCGGTAAGACTGGACCCTGGATGGCACCATTAAAAAAAGTCCTAAATTCATATGACTGTTTGCTGACAACTTCATGAGGGCAAAATCTATGTGTGGTTATTGCTGTAAAAACTCCTTAGAGTCACTCCTTGTAGGAAAGCAGCTTTTTGTCACCTGCCCCAGGTGAGTGAGTTTCAGATGAAGGAGCATCAGAGGGGTCTCTGCAAAGAAAATAAGGGGAGATTTCCTGGTCAACTGACAGGATTATAAAAAGCTGCCGCTTTAAGATTAGCTTTGCATCAGAGGGAGAACTCACAATGATTTAACTATCTAAAAAATTTAAATCATTTTATTTTAAAAAATCTTTAAAAGGCTAACCACAAACTAAAAATATATATATTACAAAATATGACTAAGAGTTTAATCTCTTTAATATATAACTCACACCAGGAATGTATGGAGGAGAGGCAGTGTAGCAACATGTAGAAAACATTGTCTTGGACCCTAATTTTTTTAAATGGCTAAAGAACATGAATGGACAAAACATAGAAGAGTAAATGTAAATGACTAAAAAACTTTTGGAAAAGATATTCTGCATCATTGATAACTAAATCAATTTAAATTTTTAAAAAAGAGTCTTTGCCTGTCAAATCATTTATTCATTCATTCACTCAACAAATAAATATTGAGCACATACTATTTTTAAGACAATATTCAGATCTTGGAGCTTCAGCAGTGAACAAAGCAGACACAAATTCCATCCTCCTGGAGATTTCATGGTAGCATGGGAGGCAGACAATAAAAAAATAAATATGTAAAATCTATAGTATGTTAGATGGTGAGAAATAAGAAAAGTAAAGCCAGGGAGGGGAGGGCCTTAGGGAGGGGGACAGGGCAGTGCTCTTTTAGGGTGGTCAGGGGTGAGTAAGTCACTGAAAGAGATGAGGGGATGAGCAATGCAGGGGAAAGGGCTTCTCAGTGGGGATGCCAGAAAGTGCAAAGGCCCTGAGGCAAAAATGTGGCTGTTGTGTTCAAGGAACCAAGGAGGCTGAGTGGCTAGAACAGAATGAGCAAGGAGAGAGTGAAAGGAGTCAGGCTAGAGAAAGAGGGTAGAGGCCAGATGATATACGACTCTGTAGGTCACCGTAAGAACTTCAGCTTTAACTCACAAAAAAGTGGGAAGCCCTGGGAGGCTTTGGGGAGAGGATGGTGTAATCTGATGTATCAGTTTGCTAGGGCTGCTATAACAAAATACCACAGACTGAGTGGCTTAAACAGAAATTTACATTCTCACAATTCTGGAGGCTGGAAGTCCAAGATCAAGGTGTGGGCAGCTCGGTTTCTTCTGAGGCCTTGCAGATGGCTGCCTTCTTGCTGCGTCCTCACATGATCTTTCTCCTGTGTGTGCATCCCTGGTGCCAATCTGTGTGTCTGAGTTTCCTCTTCTTATAAGGACACCAATCACGTTGGACTAGGGCTCACCCTAATGCCTCTTTTTAATTTAATCACCTCTTTAAAGGCCCTGTCTCCAAATACAGTCATATTCTGAGGTACTAGGGGTTAGGGCCTCAAAGTGTGAATTTGGGGGGGACACGATTCAGCCCATAACAACTGATTTACATTTTTTTTTCTTTTTCTCCCCAAAGCCCCCCAGTACATGGTTGTATATTCTTCGTTGTGGGTCCTTCTAGTTGTGGCATGTGGGATGCTGCCTCAGGGTGGTTTGATGAGCGGTGCCATGTCCAAGCCCAGGATTCGAACCAACGAAACACTGGGCCACCTGCAGCGGAGCACACGAACCTAACCACTTGGCCACGGGGCCAGCCCCCTGATTTACATTTTAACAGCATCACTCTTATTGCTGGGTTGAGAAGAGATTTTAGGTTTACAAGGGCAGAAACCAGGAGACCAGGTAGGAGATTATCACAACAACCCAGGTAAGAGATGACAGTGGCTCTGACCAGGTAACAGTAGTGGTGGGGAAAAGGTGGCGGGGAAGAGGGATTGGACTCTGATCCCTTTGAAGAAAGACAGAGCCAGCTGGATTCACTGATAGATTGAATCCTGGGTGGGAAACAAAAGGCAGGAGTTGAGAATGACGCCAAGGACTTTAGCTTGAACAACTAGGAAAATGGAGTTTCTGGTTATTGATGGGGGAAGAAGGTGTAGGTTTGTAGTAGAGGGGGAGAGGGTGATTTCAGAATGTCTGTTTGGTATTTGGACACGTTAACTTAAAATACTTATCAGACATCCAAGTGGAGAGGTGGAGAAGGTAGTTGGATCTATAAGTCTGAAGTTCAGGGGAGAGATCAGGGTGGACATAAAAAAACTGGGGGTTGTCAGTTGTTTTTAAAGCCTTGAGACTACACAAGATCACCCAGAAGGCAAGTGTAAATAAAAAGCCGTAAACTATCATCGCCAGTGAGGATGCAATGAAATGGACATTCAAATACACTACTGATGGGCATAAAAATTGGTACATTTCATGAAAGCATCTTGGCAATATGGATCAAGAATCTTAAAAATAGTTTTGGTGGATGTTGACCACGTGGCATCTGATCCCTTTTCCTTGTGAAATAGAATCCCTTTTCCACCACAGAAATTAGACTTGCCAAATATTTCCTTTCCTTGTCTCCCTTGTGGCACATGATCTAGGCTTCACCTATCAGATACACCGGCCCAGATCTGGAACCAGTGCCACTAATGTATAAAAGTAGGGACTTTATGGAACAGCTACTGGCAAAGATGGCTGCAACAGAGGTGGCAGAGGAGTTGGTTCCGGGGCCTGTGTCCACTGTTGCAGCTCTGTGATATCTGTGCTACAAACTACCCCACAGTGATGGTCATGTTGAATTTATATGATCAGCTCTGCAGTGCGATTTGAGGCATTGTTCCTGGCTGGGAACTCCAGACCTGGTTCTCTTGTCCTACCAGAGATTCTGTGCACTACGCATTGGTCTTTCATACTGGTCATTTCTTGTCGGTCATTTCAATAATAAAGTAAAATTATTTAATTCTGCATAAATGAATCAGTTGGTTTTTTTGGTTGCAACTAAGAGCTCTGATACAAGTCATATCTTTTTTTTTTTTGAGGAAGATTAACCCTGAGCTAACATCTGCCACCAATCCTCCTCTTTTTGCCGAGGAAGGCTGGCCCTGAGCTATCATCTGTGCCCATCTTACTCTGTTTTATATGTGGGATGCCTGCCACAGCATGGCTTGATAAGCGATGTGTAGGTCTGTACCTGGGATCTGAACCAGCAAACCCTCGGCCACCAAAGGAGAATATGCAAATTTAACTGCTGCACAAGGCCGGCCCCAACATATCTTTTTTTTTTTCAAATCAGATGTTTTGACTCAGTAATTCTACTCCAAGAATCTACAATAAAGCTATAGAAAATTCCAACTAAGATTTATCTTTTTCCATTGTACTTATCATCTTCTAACATACTAAATACTTGACTTTCCGCACAAGAATGTAGGCTGCATGAGTTAAGGGTTATTTTGCCCACTACTGTGTCCCCACGCAGGAGGCAGACTCTAGGATGGCCCCCAGTGATCTCCACATCTTGGTATTCTGCCCTTGTATAATCCCATCCCTTGAGTGTGGCCTGGATTTATTGACCTGCTTCTAACAGAGAGGATACAGCAGCAGTGTCACTTTGACATTGGGTTGTAAAATGGTTGTGACTTCTCTCTTAGATATTCTCTTTCTCTTGGACCACTTGCTCTAGGGGAAGCCATCAGCCACGCTGTGAGGCAACCCAGTGGAGACATCCAAGAAGCAAGGAAGCGAAGAAGGCCTCCAGCCAAGAGCTAGCAAGGAACTGAGGTCCTCAGTCCAACAACTGTGAGGAATAGAGGCGCATGTGAGTAGCTGAGAAGTGGATACTTTTCTAATTGTCTTCAGATGAAACTATGGCCCATTGTGAACACAACCTCATGAGAGACCTTAAATCAGAGCCACCCAAGCTTGCCGTACCCAGATTTCTGACTCGGAAATTGTGAGATAATACATGTTTGTTAATTTTAGCTGCTATGTTTGGGGGTGATGTCTTACTCAAAGATAGATAACTAATACATCCCAGCACTTAAAATAATGCTCTGCAAATACTGGTTGAATGAATGCATGAATAACAAATATATGGCCAAATGCAGAGGACAAAAGAAAGAAAATACACAAAATCATTGACAGTGATTGTCTCTGGATAGATTTGTAGGCCCATGGGTGATTATTTTTAAGTATTTATCATTCCCATACTTTGCCCCAGCTTTTTATTGTGAAATATAACACAAAGACATAAAATTGCATAAATAAACAGCTTGATGGAGTTGATTACAAAACCAGCATGTATGTAACCAGGTGAAAGAATAGAGTATTGCCTGCAGCACGGAATCATGAGATTCTTTTTAAAAATGTTTTTTTCTTCGTATTCCCCCCAAAATGTATGTATTACTTTCTCTGTCAATTCTTTAAAAAAATGTTTTTATTGGGGGCTGGCCCCGTGGCCGAGTGGTTAAGTTCGCGCGCTCCGCTGCAGGCGGCCCAGTGTTTCGTTAGTTCGAATCCTGGGCGCGGACATGGCACTGCTCATCAGACCACGCTGAGGCAGTGTCCCACATGCCACAACTAGAAGAACCCACAACGAAGAATACACAACTATGTACGGGGGGGCTGTGGGGAGAAAAAGGGAAAAATAAAATCTTTAAAAAAAAAAAAAAGTTTTTATTGTGGTAGAATACACATGACATAAAATTTACCATTTTAACCATTTTTAAATGTAAGTTCAGTAGCATTAAGGACATTCACATTGTTGTGCAACCACTGCCACTGTCCGTCTCCGGAACTTTTTCCATCTTCCCCAACTGGAACTCTGTACCCATTGAACACTAACTCCCATCCCCCTTCCCTCACACCCGTCCCCCTCCCCCCAGCCCCTGGCAACCACCATTCTCCTTTCTGTCTCTATCAATTTGACTACTCTAGGGACCTCATAGAAGTGAATCACACAGTGTTTGTCCTTTTTATGAATTACTTCTTAAACTAAAAAAGAACTATTAGCAATTACAAAATACAATTGAACTCATGAGAACCAGTTCAACTTGGTTGAAAGTCCGTGATTCACAGCAATGAACAGTTCAAACATGAATTAATCAGCTCTCTGAATGTCTCAACATGACGAGACTTAGAAATTTCTCAGCAAAGACATATATTTTTGTATATTCCTACCATTCCCAAGTTTCCTCAAATCACTTTGCGTGGGAGTGAAGCAGAAGCCACAGAATAGGGGGAAGGTTTAGAGATGCCAAAATCTCATCACAGTGTGCCTGCCACCTCACCCCAAATGACCCTTGACCTGGAAATGTTCACAGCAGAACAAGAACTACAATAGTAATTAATAGTTAATTAAATAATTAATTAGACCAGCTGTCATCTATGAAACACTTACTGTGGGCTGGGTCCCATTTTAAGCACTTCCTATGATTAACTCCTTCAATCCTCACAGCAGTTCTATGCGACAGGTATAACCACTACCTTCACTTTGCAGATGAGGAAACTGAGACACGGGGAAGTTGAGTTACTTGCTCAAGATCCCACGGGACAGAGTTGAGCTGGTTCCAACACAGACAGTCTGGCTCACTGCCCTTGCTCTTCACCCGTGGTTCTCCAGCGTGAATGCCCACCAGAATCCCAGGAGGGCCTGTGAAAACACTGATCCCTGGGCCCACCCCAGAGTGTCTGATTCAGTAGTTGTTAGGTGGAACCCCAGAATTTGCATTTCTGACACATCCTGAAGTATGCTGTGGGGCTGGTCCGGGAACACGTCTTGAAAACCACTGCTCCTAACAAACTTAAAGATAATTATCACGTCATGAGCATGTACTATGAATCAGGCACTTACAGGAACAGTGACACTATGACAGCTTGTTCCCGTTTTACAACTGAGGACTTGAGAATCAACAAGAGGCAGGACCTGCTCGAGCTCACGGAAGGGGAAGAGCTGCAGTCTGTTTTCAAGAGCAGCTTTCTGAAGGCCACAGCCACTGTCTTTTACACCCCGCTGCCTCACTGACAGAGCTAGACCGGGTGCTTTAGGCTGGGTCACAATTGGGCACCTCTTCAAAGCAAAATGTTTAGTAAATATTTGTCTTTATTTTGGTGGAGGCAGGAGAAATGGATTTTCTATTAATAGAACTCTACACACCACACACATATATCTTCTTTATGTTCAATAATAGAATTAATCCCCTGCACTGAACAGAGCCTAACAGTTTAGTCTCTGTGGCAGCGTCTTTTGTCTTATATTATTTCTGTCACTCATAACTGGTGGTATTTGGTCATTCAGAATCATTAAGGATGACAATGGAGGTAGTTTCAAAGTCTGGTTTAACATTTAGGTTTGCTTCTTTTTTGATTTTCATGTTGGCGTAATGTTTCCTTCATTTTTAAAGTTCTTTTTCTCTCTTTTGTGTTCTTTTACAATTTATCAAGCCAGGCAAATTCTGAGAAAAACTAGTAAATGGTTTGTTTCAGACCTTCAGCTGGCTCCAGGAACCAACTTTATACTACTGTGGTCTGATGGTCTCAGGGTTGATGGGGTCTATCATTGGGCTGCTTGCAACCTACATGGACCCAGAGAAGAGTTTTTGCTCCTCATTCAAGGTTGCTATCTACTTTGGCAAGATAGGGATAAATTCATATTTATTCTGTTACATGAGGAGTGATATGTAGCTACCTGGCTTAATTGGTGCCCAATTTTCTATTTTTTTCCAATTTATTGTGATCTCCACTGTTAGTTAACCAAAATCCTCCTATCCCACAGAGTCCTGCTGTTGCTCAAGAACTGGGGGTGCAGCAATGTGGTGAGGGAAAGTGGACCCCATCCTCAGGCCCAGGGAGTAAATCTCGTTGTTCTAAAACCAGTCACACAAAGGTGGGGTCTAACCTTTGTCAGTAATGGGTCTAGGGGTGTACCTGAGACCAAGTTCTGGTTGATGAGATATAGAAGGAACACTGCTGGGGATTCTGGGAAAGATTTTGCTGTCTGATAAAAGTAGGGAAAACTATTCCACATCCTATTCTTTCTCATTGCAAGTCTTTTTTTATAGCACTTATTCCATTTGCAGAACATTTTTTAGAATAGCATAAGTTACTGCCTATTCTCTTAGTAAGAGTTGAACCAGATGTTAGAGCTGGTCTCCACAAAGAGATAGGATGCCTGGAGTTCCATAGCTCTGACCCTACAGCAGCTGCCCAAGACGGGGCAGGAACTGGAATGCTCTGAGTCCACTGCTGGAGACAAAGAGCACCTGGACGTCAGCCATCTCTCTGCCTGGGAGCTAGTCTCTGGACCTTGGCCCAGTTATCTGAGGCGAGAATCTCATTTGCTATATGTTCTACAGCTAAATTACATATGAAGGCTGAGATAGTCTCACAGCTTAAATAACTTCCCACAAACCAAGCCATTAAGAATTCGAGGGAGCTGGCGCAGAACAAGACAATTCTCTATCTATAGGTAGGTTTTCTGGCTTAAGGGCCAGTGTAACTGTAAAGCTTACAGTTATGTGAGCTACACCTAGGAACTTGCAACTATTCAATTTCTACTATAGTTTCATCACTTATTAATTGAATTAATTAGGAAAACAAGATATATAGCATCAACTTTGTCCTACAATTCATTTCAATCCAGCCCAAGGCTCAGGGATAGGAGGGGAGCCCTGCTTCAAAGCTCCGAGATCTTGAATCAAGGCGATTCACTTGGTTTGGGTTTATATATCAATCTTCCAAACTTGGGACCTGCAAGTGGAGTTATTAGAGTGTGAATGGCTGAGGTCAGCAGGATCCAACTGGTCTTCAGGCCAGAGACAGGGCCAAGAAAATCCTTCCGTGGCTTATAGTCAGATGAGGACCTCGTAGGCAGAGTTGGTCAAAACACTGTTCCCCCAAAATCAAAGACCCAGACTTTCATTGTCTCCATAAAAATACTGAAGTGTTTTACAGTTTACGATTCTGAATTATGTTTCTTCTCTCTTCTTCTTGCGTAGTGTAGCTCAGTTGTTTTTGTAGCTCAGGCCCACTTCAAAGCTTTCTCACACTGAATTCTTTACATCTCTACAAGCCAAGATTTAGTCGGTTTTGCTTCCTGTAGCTTGGTTAACGAAAACAATAGTAGATAGAATATTCTTTTTTGAACCAAAGACACTTCTCCATTCTGCTGGTTCTCCTGGAGGTAGTGCCCCTTCCTCGACTTGAGAATGTGTGTTGTGGTCTTGAATAATCCTTTCAACCTGTGTTGAGTCATTTAGTTCTAAATGTGATTAAGATGCACACTGTGTAAAATAGAAATTTTATCATATTGGGGTTTCTGTGACCTGGATAAGGAAACATACAAAAGAAAGAGATCCTTTATTATCTCTCTTACAATATCCATCCCCATCCTTACTTCTCTCATATTTACTTATTTTACTATTATTACTTCACTCCCCTCCATTGACATGAATTGTCGGCTACCAATCAGTGTACATTTTGCTTTCATTACACTTTCCTTTAGATAATGAAAACTTTATTGCTTGTTCCATGAGTTTTTCTTTTAATATGAAGATTCTATGACTTCAATTAAATTAAAAAATTATTTTATTGAGTATCTACTACATGCCTATTACACGTTGAATTCTGTCTCCCCAAAAATATGTTGAAGTCCTAACCCTCAAACCAGTGAGTGTGCCCTTACTTGGAAATAGAGTGTTTGCAGATGTAATGAAGTTAAGATGAGGTCATACTGGATTCGAGTGGGCCCTAAAGCCAGTGACTCGTGTCCTTATGAGAAGAGGGAAGTTCGGATACAGAGATAGAGACGCACAGGGAGAACACCACGTCAACACAGAGGCAGAGACTGGAGGGAGGCAGCTGCGAGCCAAGGACGCCAAGGACTGTGGGCAACCACCAGAAGCTGGAAGGGGTAAAGAAGGCTTCTCCCCCAGAAACTCAGAGAGCACGACCCTGAAGACAGCTTGATCTTGGACTTCTAGCCTCTAGAACTGCGCGACAATAAATTTCAATTGTTTTAAGCTACCCGGTTTGTGACGCTTTGTTGTGGCAGCCCTGGGACATGAACACAACGCCCAACTAGATGATGAGATGGAAAGGTAAATAAGATACAGTTCCTGTCGTCAACGTCCTCACAATCTAAGGGAGGACACAGCTGTGGGCATTTTTTAATTACAAATTTTTAGTGTGTCGTAAGTTTAGAAATATGTACGCACTATAGAAACAACGCAAAAGAGGGAGGAATTAGCAAACTGGGAGTACAGAAGATGCTTTGCAAAAACAGTGAATTTTTTAAATTCTTCAAAATTTTTTCTTTTATGCAAAAGCATTGGCATTTTTTAGTGAACCCTCTCTCCTTTTTTCACTCGGCTCCCTTTCTTCTCTTCTCCCCTTTCAACTCATATCAATCAGCACACCCCCTGCAGTTAATCTTGTTAATACTTTGGTATTTATTTTTCCATGTTTTTTGCCAAGCCTAAGTAATCAATCATTCATACATATACATATATATATATATATATGTATATATACATGAATCAGTCATATATATATGTGTGTGTGTATATAAAATCATTGATCTTTTTACAAAAATGTGATCACATTTTAGAAGTTTTCTATCTTTCTTTTCTCAGCAAAACCTTGTAGAAATCCCTAGATTCCAATATAGCTCTAAATCATTCTTTTTACTGAGTGCATAATATTCCATCCTGTAAGTATACCATATCTTACTCATCCATCTCCTTGTTGATGAGTATTATAAGCATTGTTGTAATAAACATCTTTGGATATATACTCTTAACTGCTGCTGCTTCTATTTCTTTGGGCTATATTTCCAGGAGTGGAATTATTGTGGCAAAAAACATACTTTTAATATTTTAAAATGTTGCCAGGTTGCTTTCCAAAAGTAACACTTCACATTTCCATCTGTGGTATATGAGGTTAGCCCTCCCTTCCCCCACCCATTCCCACCAGCCATAGATGTCAAGATCTTTTTTAATATTTGCCAGCTGGTTGGGTGAAAAATGACATACCATTACTTTAATTTGCATTTCCTGGACTATTTGTGTATTTTAGCAACTTTTTATGTTTTTTAGGCATACCAATTTGTTTTTCTGTGAATTGTCTTTTCATATTTTTTGTTCACTGTTTTTGATTGAGTTGTTTACTCTTTTTGATCAGTTTATGAGTGTTTTGAGTATTAACAGTATTAATGGTATATCCAAGTCTATCATTTAACATTTGACTTTTTCCTTCACTATATTAATTATATATTTTATCATATAAAATTTTTAGCTTAGTGGGGTTTTTTGTTTTTTGAGGGGTTTTTTTGCTGAGGGAGATTAGCCCTGAGCTAGCATCTGTGCCAGTCTCCCTCTGTTTCATATGTGGGTTGCTGCCACAGCATGGCTGATGAGTGGTGTATGTCTCTGCCTGGGGTCCAAACCTGTGAACCTAGGCTGCCAAAGAAGAGTGGGCCAAGCTTAAACTCTATGCCATGGGGCCAGCCCCTAAAATTTTTAGTTTTTATGCAATCAAATATGTCTCTATCTTTTCTTTTATAGCTTCTGATTTCTAGTTTATTTTAAGAAGATCTCAATAAATAAGTCATAGGGGTGTAATGGACTGCATGGGTACTATAGTCAATAACACTGTGTTGCATATTTGAAAGTTGCTAAGAGAGTAGGTCTTAAAAGTTCTCATCACAAGAAAAATAAATTTTGTAACTAAGTATGGTGATGGATGTTAAATAGATTCATTGTGGTGATTATTTTCTCAATATATACAAATATAGAATCATTATGTTGTACACCCGAAACTAACAGAATATTATATATCAACTATACCTCAATTTAAAAAAGATCTCCTTTGTCATTTACATGTAGCCTCCTAAATTTTCTTTCTTTTTTGCCAGCTTTATTGAGATATGATTAACAAATGAAAATTATATATATTTAGATAGTACAATGTGATTTTTTAAGGTGTACCAGGTGATGATTTAATATATGCACACACTGTGAAATGGTTACTACAATCAAGTTAGTTAACACATCCATGCCCTCACATAGTTACTTACCATTTGTTTGTGTGTGTGGTGAGAACACTTAAAATGATGATTTTAATCCTTCCTTCTGTTAATATGGTGTATCGTGTTTATTGATTTGCATCCCAAAGATAAATCCCTCTTGATCACGGTGTATGATCCTTTTAATGTGCTATCGAATGCTGTTTGCTAGGATTTTGAGAATTTTTGCGTCTATGTTATCAGGGATATTGATCTGTAATTTTTTTCTTATGTGGCTTCAATATGGAGGTAATGCTGGCCTCATAAAATGAGTTTGGAAGCATTCTCTCCTCTTCCACTTTTGGGAAGAGTTTGAGAGGGATTTGTATTAATTCTTCTTTAAATGTTTGGTAGTATTCACCAGTAAAGCCATCTGGTCCTGGGCTTTTCTTTGTTGGGAGGTTTTTGATTACTGATTCAATCCCCTTACTTGTTATTGGTCATTTCAAATTATCTATTTCTTCAGGATTCAGTCTTGGTAAGTTGTATGTTTCTAGGAATTTATCTGTTTCTTCTAGGTTTTCCAATTTGTTGGCATATAATTGTTCATAGTAGTCTCTTATGATCCTTTGTATTTCTATGGTATCAGTTGTAATGTCTCCTCCTTCATTTATAATTCTATTTATCTGAGTCCTCTCTGTTTTTCTTTTCTTGGTCATTCTAGCTACAGTTTTGTCAATTTTGTTTATCTTTTCAAAAAACCAGTTCTTAGTTTTGTTGATCTTGTCTATCGTCTTTCTAGTCTCTATTTCATTCATTTCTGCTCTATTCTTTATTATTTCCTTCCTTCTGCTAACTTTAGGCTTAGTTTGTTCTTCTTTTTCTGGTTCCTTGAGGTGTAAAGTCCTTGGGCAGACAGGATTGGCCCTGAACCCCGGCTGAGAGGAGCTGGAACCAAGTGACAGGGCTGCTTTAGAATCTGCAGTTGGACCAAGGTTGGTGGGCTTACCTTGGGGACATGGAGCAGTGTATCTCCTGTCAGGTCCCTGTGTGGGCAGGACTACTTCTGGACTGCAGCTGAAAAGGGCTGGAACCAAGTCATAAGGACCCTTCAGGATCATGATTGGACTGAGATCAGCAGGCCTACCTCC
Source organism: Equus caballus (assembly GCF_041296265.1). Classification (NCBI taxonomy): domain Eukaryota; kingdom Metazoa; phylum Chordata; class Mammalia; order Perissodactyla; family Equidae; genus Equus; species Equus caballus. The sequence goes on from NC_091686.1 coordinate 93,048,845, forward strand.
AGGGGCACAGATGAGCACGTCTCCTTTTGGGTCCCTGGGTGAGCAGGAGTATTCCTGGCCCATGGCTGAGAGGGGCTGGAGCCCAGTTACTGGGCCAATTCAGGATCTGCAGTCAGACTGAGGTTGGCAGGCCTGCCTCAGGGGGCACAGATGGGCATATTTCCTGCTGGGTCCTTTGGCACATGGTGCTGGTGGCAGAGCCAAGGCCAAATGAGTAGGCAAGTCCACAGGGGCTGTTTTTAGATCTGTAGCCAAGACCACAGTCGGTGAGTCTGCCACTTGGACATGTGTCTCTCTTCTCAAAATGGCTGTCCTCAGTCTTGGGCTCCACCAAGATTTCACAGTCTCTTCTCTGGATCCCACAACACTCCCAAAAAGGGACTTTGGTCTGTGAATGGCTGCCGAATTATTGTTGCTGAGGGAGGACGAGTAGGGGACCTCCTACTCAACCATCTTGTCGATGTCCTCCTAGATTTTCTCACAAGATTTATATTATTTCGTTTTCTTTTTTACGTTTAAGTCTTTAATCTATCATGAATTAGTATTTGTATCTCATTTAAGACAGGTGCCCAATTTTTTTTTTTAATGAGCAGTCTTTCCCCACTGATTTGGAATACTCTCATTGTCATACGTTAAATTTTCACATACACTGAGATCCGTTTCTGGATTCTCAATTCTTTTCCACTGATTTTGTTTGTTTGTTTTCGTCTATTTCTAGCCTAGTCCTAACATTATTTGCTTATCATACCCTCCAATATCCTCTCAGGCAAGTACCTCTCACCATCTTCTTTTGCATATTTTTCTTGACTGTTGATATTAACCACTCGTTCTTCCATATAAACTCCAAGATTCAAGGTCTCAGGTGAGGGGACATGTCTAGCTCAGTCTTAGTCACATGCCCAGGGTGGGAAGGCAATTTTTCTCTTCCTTTTTTAACCATCAAACACCAAATGTCTTAATTCTATACCCACTCTCATGATGAAGATCCTGATTGCTCCTAGGGATCTCAGACTCTCGTGACAGAAAAGCTCTGATTATTTCTCTTGCAAGAGATAGTAGGATGGTTATTTTCTATGACAAGAAGGTAATTTACACTCCCAGGGTGAACAAAGGAACCCCTTTTACTAGAGCAGCATAAAAGAAAACACACATACACACATTTTTAATCTCTACTATATCATATTAAGGAAGTTGGACTTTACCCAACTTGTAGGTATTTAGTTAGCCATTTAAAAGTTTTAGATGAAAGAGTCACAAGATCAGTTTCGCAGCAGTGAGGAAGATGAAATAGAAGAGGAAGAAACTGGAGACGGGAGGCCCAGTTAAGGTACTACTGCAACCATCCAGGCAATGATGACAAATACCTGGAATAAGGCAATTGCCAGGGATATAGAGAGAAGAGGATAGATTTAAAAACCACTTAGCAGGTAAAACTGACAGAATCAGTGATTAGTTTGATGTTGGGTTAGGTAAGAATACAGAATAACTGCCTGATTTCCAGCCTGGGTGGTAGAGTTGATGGTGGTGTAGCTAAATGACACAGAAACACAACGGGAGGAGTAACCTTGAGTGTCAATGTAGATAATGAGCTTAGTTTGGGAAATGTTGAATTTGAAGGTCTGTGAGAGATTCAAGTGGTGATACTCAGTTGACATGAAGAATGTATTGGGTTTGGAGCCAACAGGAACACCAGATTGGACAAGTGGTTTTGAGAACCATCAGGATATATGTGGTAGTAAAAATCATGGGGGAGGAGAGCCGAGGACGGAACACTGAGGGACATCAACCTTTACCAGAAGAGAAGGAATTGGAATCAGCCAAGAGTTCTGAGAACGAGCCGTTTAAGAAGCAGAAGGTATTAACGCAGAAGAGAAGAGGTTCAAGAAGGAGGAAGTGGCCAGTTGTGTTGAAAGCAGCAGAGAGGCCCCAGAAGCGTTCAGTGGAATTTGCAAATGGTGAACTTGGCAAGAGCAGTTTCATCTGAGTGTGGTGAAAAGAAGTCAGGTTTTAAATGTAGGTTGAAGTCAAAGAGTAAAAGAATGTGCCACATGTCTCCTCTTTGTCCCTCTAGATCTGTGTTCTACCCTTTACCACTCTGTTCTCTCTCCCAGATAAATAGCAACATCAACAGATTTCTGGGACTCCACAGAGTTTGGCCACTGGTAAGCCTTGGGAGGAGATTGGACGGAAGAAGGAAAGTGGGGTGGGGATACATATTCCCCCAGTTCCCTCCCTTACGAAGTCTGCTGCATTCACTCAATCAAAGGTCACACTTCCCTCCTGCCTCCTCTCAGGCCTCAGAGTGGTAATAGCTCTGCTGTGCTAGTCCTGGGGTTCTCAACCACCCATTGTGTTGCTCTACAGCCTGCCCACACCTTTATAAATAGCCCTTTATTAAACCTTCCTTGAATTATCCTAATTTGAGCACACTATTCATGTCCTGCTGGAAGCCTGCATGATGCAAGGAGGAACCTTGGCTGGGAAGAGTAGAGAGAGGGAAATACACAAAGACAAGGGAGGTTTTGTCAAGGGCTTTATCTTTTAAGGCTTAGAGAGGCTTAATTAAATATATTGACAAGCTCATGAAGTTTTAACAGCCAGGGCCTATTTCAAAGGTGTGATCTGAGAGGAAGGAAGAGACAGGCAGAGAGCCTTTGCTAGCCTCTGGAGTTGACGACATTACAAGTGGCCTCACTACTGTTGGCTCAAGATGCTCTCTAACCTGTGTTTCCAGTTTGACCAAGACAGTCCATTTGCCAGGTTTGCCCACGGCTGTGTTGGCAAGTGTTGATCTGGGCAATAAGCTGATGGAAAAGTAGGTACAGAGGCTAAAGAAGGGGAAAGAACAAGATCAGGACCTCAACAAACCCAGGCACATCTCAGAGTACCAAGGCAGTCAGACAATAAATAAAGTCGTTGGTGTTTTTTTAAACTTTGCAGGGCTCTGCCTGTCCTGGCCCTGCTCCCCTGGCCAGTCTCCTCTCTCTCGGGTCGCTGATTGGGTCACACTTTGGGCCTCCTTTCTCTTTCTCAGGAAATAAACTCTGTTCTGCCCTTGAGTCTGAATTCTGACCTTTCCACTGCCTGCGACCTGGCACTTTCCCCAGCTCTTACCCTCGCTAACTCCTTCTCAGACTCAGCTCTCGTCTTAAACGTCACTTTCTCAGCAGGCAGACCATCCAATCCAAACCAGGCCCCTTTGTGACCATCCTTCAGAGAGCAGTGGACTCCTCTTTCATAGCAGTCACCACATCTTTAAATTTATTGAGATGGAGAATCTTATTTGGAAAGTCTCCTAGATTTTCTTTCGAGCTTTTTGTTTTTGTTTGTTTTTATATCTAAGTCTGTTTACTTTTTGTTTTTTTTAAGATTGGGACCTGAGCTAACACCTCTTGCCAATCTTTTTTTTTTCCTTCTTCTCCCCAAAGCCCCCCAGTACCTAGTTGTATATTGTAGTTGTAGGTCCTTCTGGTTGTGCTATGTGGGACACCACCTCAGCATGGCCTGATGAACAGTGCCATGTCCACACCCAGGATCCAAACCAGCTAAACCCTGGGCCACAGAATTGGAGCATGCAAACTTAACCACTCGGCTATGGGCTGGCGCCTACATCTACGTCTTTAATTCATTGGTAATTTATTTTTGTATACTGTATGGGATGGGGGCTCTTTCACAGTCCGTGCTTCTATAGCATTTTGTGAGACCCTCTTACACCTCTTCCTTTCACCCACCATCCATTCAACAAGCGTTTAATGGCCAATGACCTCACACTAGGCCCTTTATTGCACACAAAGGATAAAAAGAGAACACCCTTATCGTGAAGGATGAAAAGAGAATAATGACAGAGCTTCTGGGCCATAGGCCTATATAGGATCTCAATATATTTGGGGAAGTGGACATGTGAATGGAGCAATGACAGTGTAACAAGCTAAATGCTTTAATGACGCATGATGATTATAAGCTTCTTGTATTATGGCAAAGAATGTGTTTCTATTCATCTCAGTCTCTAAATGCTCGTAGCACCACGTCTTACCCACTGAAATCACTTAACAAATACTTTAATGATTAACCTCAGTATAAAAATCTTTTTTTTTAAGCTTTCATTTTTCTCCAAAGTTCCAAATACTTGTTCAACTACTTACTAGATATCTCCACCGTGGTGTCCTATGAGCATTTCCAGCTCAAAATTTCCTCAGCAGAATTCTTTCCTCCAAAATCCGTTACTCTTCACCTCAGTTGTCCGAGATAGAAAGCTCGGAATCATTCTTGATGCCAATCTTTCCCTAACTCCACATCCAACCTGTCACCACGTTCTGTCGATTCTAGGTCGTAAATAGAGTGTGATCCGTTTTCTTATTCCCACCATCTTGGGTCAAGCCTTCATTACCACTTCCCTGAATTGGTAAAAACATTCCAACAGATCTTTCTGCCTCATCTCTTTTTTCTCTACAATCTTCTAATTGCCACCACACTCTTATTTCTGAAACACAAATCTGACACTATCACTCCCTTGCTTAAAATCCTTTTGTGCCTTCTCAGTGTTTTTAAGATTAAGTTCAATTTTTTTAGCATAGCTCAATAGGACCGTCTCAATCTGGCTAGAGACAAATCCAACTCAAACAAATAATCTAAAATGCAGAAAATGTTACATACACCAAGTTGTTCATTGGGTACTGTATTAATTTTCTATTGTTGCTGTAACAAATTACCGCAAATTTAGTGCCTTAAAACAACACAGAGGAAAGATGGAAAGATTCCTGGACTTTGTAACTCTGGATTTATTTTCATGTAGATGAGTAACTTCTGTCTGCCTAAGTTGTGGTCCATTGGGTTTTCTGTTATCTGCAGCCAAATGCAACTAAAGCTGGTAAAAGTACTTACGTAATTAAAATAAAGAAGAAAAATTGTCTGATTCCAAGTTACGTTTCCCCAATTCCCTGTCATCCATTTCATGAATAGACCAAGCCTCTTCCTTTCTAAGCTCTGCTCACACTCCTTTCTTTTCCCTAATGCCTCCACTTCCTGTCCTACTTCTTTCTCTGTCTAGCAAACTCCCACTCGTCCTGCACAGCCCAGCTCAAATGCCACACCCCACAAAGTCTTTCCCAAGCTTTCCCTCATCATCATTGTTCCCATGGCATTTTGTCCATGCTTCTGTGGTAGCACTTTTTACACTAGATTGTGTTTGTCTATTTTCTTGACTGTCTCCTTTACTGAACTGTGAGAAACGCGTGAACAACTGGAGGTCGAAACCGTGTTTTGTATTTGTTCCCTCCAAGGCTGACTTAGTACTCAGTATACAGTAGTGCGCAATAAATGTTTTTTGAATAAGTAAACACAAGAACAGATAACAATGTCTATATGTTTAAACCACATGCCATCCTCTCTTTCCCAGGCTGACCCCTATCTTCTCTCCACTTCTCTTCCTTTGTTGGTTGGTTTGTTGTTAATTGGTAACAGAATAGTCAAGGAGTTGGAAGTTAGGGAAGGGGTATTAGTACTTGGATCAATTTAATCAAGGTGGAAGTGGGGGGAATTTAAAGACACATTTAATTGAAAATAGGAAAAAGAAGTTGAGAAGGAGAGGAAGTAATCTCAGGCAGAAACTCAGAGTTAAGGACGAGAGTCCCTCAGTCTCTTCTATCCTAAATCATGATCTGTCATGGCCAAAAACAGTGTGGCTTCAGCAGATCTGACCCAAACTTGGAGTCACAGTGCTGAGGGTATGACTCCCAGCCCCCTTACCACCTACTTGGATATTGAGGAGGTAGGTCGCTTTCTCTGACACAGTTTCTTCCTTTGAGAAAGAGGACTAGAAATACCTGCTTGCCTAGTTCACAGAATCATTGTTAAGGTCAAAAGGGATCGGCCCTGTGCATCAGATTTGCTGTGACACCCAATGCAAATGTGAATCATGTAGCTTTAATATTTGTAGGAGGAACTCAATAAATGTTTGGTGAATAATTGAATGAGCTCGGTTTGCTGATTATCTTACTTAAATCAAAGACTAAATGCAGGAATGACTTCATCTTTAGGGTTTCTATAAAACATAACCAACATATATGACGTCATCATTATAAAGAAAGCTCTCTTCCCCATTAAGTTGCTGATCCTTAGACTTTCTTGACACAGGACAAAACTTTGTATTCCATCATTTGAGATATGGCTTGAAATGTACCCTGCCCGAGAAAGGTAACATCAAGACTTAACTGACATTAAAAAATACATGACTATTTTCCTTTTTTAAAAGCATATTTTAATAGGGACTAAGGAAAAAATAAGTTTGTTTTGTTTTGTTTTAAATTTAAAATAGTAATGTACTGCACTTTATCTGCACTGCTAAACAGGAGAATGATTGTGTGATCTAGAGGCAAGCCACCCACCACTCTGGTAGTCATAAAAGGCTCCTTCTCTATTTCTTCCATCTCCCCACTCTTGAAGTTTTGGACCTCCTGCTTAATTTAACCTGACAGGTAGCTATAACATTGATTTGAAGTTAAAAATAAAAAGTAAAGATAATATAACCCCTAAATTGTATATAACAAATATATACATTTGTGTGTGTATCTGACTTGGAAGAACATTAGAATAGATCACAGAGAATTGCATTGATTTATCCCCACATACCAAATGCCCACTAATCCGCTCTTGCTATGATCAAAATAGTCATCACAAACACCATAATGAAAAAAATCCACATGAAGAATCGGTCTATGACCTTTGCAACCTTCTTCCATTCGCTCCCCTTGGAATTGGTGGCCTTGTGGTCTTTGAGGCACTTGGCAATGTATTCGATATTCCTCGTCAGCACTCTGTACCGTGCACAGTAACTGCCAGCATCCTGCAGGTTCTCACCCTCACACCCCAAGTCATGCTTTAGGAGTTTGCTCATTTCCTTCTTTCTGGGAAGGTTTTTGTTCCTTGCTGTTTTCAGGTTAGGCTCTGGGAATTTGCCATAAACCTTCGTGAGGCGGTCCCGTTCCTCCCTATTGTGGTGGGGGCTGAGGCAGCTCTCACCCACGTCGTAGACAAACAAGATCCTGGACATGTATTTCAGGATGACCACCCTGGCCCAGTGTGGCACTGGCCGGGCCTCAGCCCCACAGAAGTGGATATTCATCACCATGATGGTCAAGGCAGTGGAGGCTGTGATCAAGGCCATTGTGGCTATGTAGTATTTGCCTGGAAAATAACAACAGTCAAGTTAGCTTGAACTGTCATGTTTGGCTCAAAAATAAACAAACGCCTTTTCTAAGGAAACTGTGGACACTAATAGTCACCAGTATAGACTTTTGAATCAAACTTCTTGGGCTTCCAGCTCCAGATTTGTGACCTGGAGCACGTTATAGAATCCTGCTAAATCTCAGCTTCCTTCTCTGTAAAATGAGTATAGTAATAGTACTTATCTCATAGGAATGTGATGAGGCCTGATGGAAATAACATATGTAAAGCACGTCCCTTGTGTTGAGTTAAAAAGTTTGTAAATGTTTGCTGACATCATAATGTGAAAAACTTCCACTTTCAACAAACAAACACTCAATGATCTTGGCCAGTTCTCAGACATTGTCTTCAGACCTAATTAACACGAAAGCTCATTACTACTGGGTAAGAAAGGTGACACTGTGTCACTATTAGTCTTTAACATGTGATTTCATAAAGCAAATATTCATGAAAAAGGAAAGTTAAGGAAGGAAACAATAAAGATAAGGGCACAAATTAACAAAATATAGAACAATAAGACAAGAAGATAAAACCAAAAGCAAGCTATCTGAAATGAGTAATAAAATTGATAAACCTTTGATAAGGCCTTTCACAAAATAGAGGCACTGGGGGCAGGGGACGGTGTGGAGAAAGAGACGGAGAGGATGCAAAAGAGGAAATAACAGAACAGAAATTTAGAAAACAATAAAATAATATTACAAATAGCTGTATGATAATACATTTAAAAACCTAGATGAAATTTCTAGAAATACACTAGATGTCAAATTTAGCATAAGAAGAAAGAACACTTGAATAGAAATGGGAATTAATCAGATACCTCTATCCACCCATCCTGCAAAAAGCTAGGGGCCAAAAGGTTTTATAGGTGAGTTTTACCAAACTTTTATGGAACAGATAACTCATATCTTATGCAAATTGTTCCAGAGATAGAAAAAGAGTTCAAAGTGCCGAGCTCATTTTATGAAGTCAATTCAGCCTTGATTTCAAAAGTAATAAGAAAGGAAATATTAAGGCCATTTCACTTATAGCCATATTTGAGAAAGTCCTGTAAAAATTATTAGTTAACCAAATCCAATGGTGTCTCTAAATGATAATTCATCTTGAAAAAAGAGGGTTTAGTTCAACATCAGAAAACCTAACTAACTGCATTAATGAAGTGAAAGAGAAAATTCACGCGATATCTCAACGGATGAAGACAATGCATTTGATGACGTTCATCATCTGTTTATTATTTGTTAAAAGCTCTGAGTAAACTAAAAATTAATGGGACCTTTCTTAATATAGTAAAGGCTATGGACCAGAAGCTACATCAAATGCTACACTTAATGCAGAAAACAAACACATTTCTAGAAGATTGAAGTACCTTTCGTAGGTGCTACAAATAACAAATTGTGATTGTTAGTAAATATTCTCAAGATCTGTGTACACCCTTCCTAAAAAGATACATTTCATATTATCACAGAAACAGGACAACTAATGCTTGCAAAATTCCTGAGGCATCTCTCTTCAGAAATTGAGCCAACTTGCTGTTGAACGTCACTGCTAAAGAAGAAAGAGGGATCTGCCAATGGATCCTGCCTCAAACAGGCTATGATTGGATGTCGCCACTGTCAATCCTTTCTGCCTCAGGAGAGGTAATAAAAATGCCTATACACCTCTTCCTCTTCATTAGTGGTGGTGGGGGCAGAAAATCTGCTGTGTTTCTCTCTAAAAAAAGAGTGTGTGTAGTACTTTACTTGGAGAGACATGAAAAGGAAAAGCTCTTCAAACAGAGAAAGCAATGTAGCAACATCTGGATATTGGGCAATACTGGACTCAGTCGAGGGGAAAAGGGCAGTCCCATATCCCTTTGACATTCGTTTCTAAGTCTCTTGGTATTCTGAAATTTCTCCTCACTGCTTGTTTAAGGTCTAGCTTATAATTTGGGTAAGCATCTATTACAACAGTGAGTCACTGAGACAGAGGTGTTGGAGCTGAGTGGTGTCCTCAGTGGCAGGGAGTAGTATTAAGGGTGTTAGAAGGGATCTCATAACAAGGTAGGTAAAGAAAAAAGGAGGCAGGAATGGTAGCCTCAGTCTACACTCCTACCCTTAGCGGGATATTTCATGATTGCAGGGTTTTGAAAATGCGGTCTACTTTAGAATCAGCTCAGATTGATACTAAATCCAACTCTTTGGGTATAGGAACCTACATTTTAGCAAGCTCTCCCACAGCTGTTACACCCAGTAAAGGCTGAAAATTATTCTATTAAGGGTAAATGGCAGGATTAAAAAGCCAGTCCGTTTCTATCGTGTTTGTTGCTCTTCCCAAGAAGAGATCCCTTGTGCTGTGAAAAGATAATAATAGTCACTGTTTACTCAGTGCTTACCATATACCAGGTTCTGTGCTAAGCAATGACACAATGAGGTAGCAATTACACAAATTGTGCAGGTGATGAAGCAGAGACTCAAAGATTAAGTAACTTGTCTAAAGTTGATCAAGGAATGAGAGAGAAAACCAGAGTTCAAATGCAGATTTCTTCAACTTCAAAATCAGAGGCTTAACCTCTAAGCCAGAGGAACAGAAAATGCATCAAAATTACCTGGAAATCTGGTTAAAACAGATTGCCAGCCATCACTCCCAGAGTTTCTAATTCAGTAAGTCTGGGGTGAGCCCTGAGAATTTGCATTTCTAAAATGATGTTGTGCTGTGGGTCCAGGGACCACACTTTGAGAACTATTATTCTAATATACATATGTTTCCTCTTTTGTGTAAACCTAGAGACCGTAAGACCAGTTTTGTTTCCACAGTCACATCTGTATTCAAAGATGCCAACTGAAGAAACTAAATGAAGTGCACGACAGCCTGTGTTGAGTTTGAAGTTGACCTAACTGTTATGAGTTTAAAGGCACAGGCACAACCCCAGTCACTACAAAGCTAGGCTGGAAGTGTAAGACATTTGAACTCACCTATCAGAGGGACATTTTCTGAGGCCGGCATGATCTCTGCCACCATGAGCTGAAATACAGTCATGGCCAACAGGATGGTCACTCCCAGAGAGACCTTTTCCCCAGAGGCTGCTGGAAGATAAAAGCTCAAGGGGGCCAGGAAAGATATGAGGACGCACGGGATGAGGAGGTTGACGATATAGAATGAGGACCTCCTCTTCAGAAGCAGAGTGAATGTCACATCCGGGTAAGGCTCTGAGCAGCAGCCATAAGAGATCACATTCTTCACAGCGGGCATGCCATGCACCTCCCACTCCACATCTTCAATGAAGTCAGAGAGGTCTCCGCTGTCCAGGGCATTGAATATGTCCACTTGATTGCCATTGTAGGTCCAGGAACCAAAGGTCAGGTTGCACTGCTGGTTATCAAAGGGGAAGTAGGTGACATCCACCACACAGGAGCTCTTGGTAATGACAGGTGCATCCCAGGTGATCAGCCCATCATACCGCAGGACCACATTGGTGTTCACAGGCTCAGAAGATTCATCGTCAGCCCTGGAGGTCAGAAGAGAGAAATAAAAGCTGCTTGCCAGGAGAACTCACCAACTTCCTTACTCCAGACAGCTCATCGCCCTGTGCCCATCACTTCAGTGTCTTTGGCAATGGTTCACCATTCTCCCCGTCACCCTGGCTTGAAAATCTGGAATCATCTCTAATTCTCCCTTCTCCTCCATCTCCTATAGTTTGTCAGGGCCCAGTTCTCTTGGATTCTTCCTTTAAAGCATCTCTGCCCTGTGTGCCTTCCTCTCCTTGGTCCAGGTATAACGATTTAAACATCCAGACAAAAAGTTAACCTGTCCAGGCTAAAGTCCAGGGAGGCTCTTCTCTCCGGATTTGTTAACTTTGGGTACAAGATTATTAAAACAGCTTTTTGTTGCTGTTGGGAGAGCTGTACACGTTTATTATAGAATATTTGGAAAACACAGAGAAAAAATTGTTTACGCATAATCTAAGAAATAATCATCTATTCTGAATATATCTTCTTTTTTGTTTTATCAACATTTATGCCTGGCATTTTTGAGTGCAGAATTTCTATTTCCCTTGAGGGAATGACTCTTTCTCCACCACCATTGCGAAGCAGATGAATGTTGACTAAGGCACCCCAGCATCCCCTGGCTAGGGGCTGCCTGTGTGACCCGAGCAAGCTCCAACTGATCCACTCTCCCTGGAGTTTGGATTTAAGCAGAGTGAACCAAAGACCAAAAACAGACACCCAGGTGGGGGCTCCCTGTTAGAAAAAACAACAACAACAGCTCAACAGTCCCTGCTCCCTCAAAGTCTAGAGCAGTCCTGGTCTGTCCTCTCCAGAGCCTGGTCATTGATTTTTTCCTTTAATTCAGTGAGCTGTACAATATCCTTCCAACAAATTCCTTTTTTCACAAGGTAGCCAAAGTCAGTTTCCAATGCTTACAACCAAGAACCATAATTGATGTGTTCCTGTTAACATTTTAATGCATATTTTTCCAAGTCTTCCTTATAATTTGTCCCTAAAAAATATATTATGGAGGGGCTGGCCCCGTGGCCGAGTGGTTAAGTTTGCGCACTCCGCTGCAGGCAGCCCAGTGTTTCGTTGGTTTGAATCCTGGGCGCGGACATGGCACTGCTCGTCAAACCACACTGAGGCAGCATCCCACATGCCACAACTAGAAGGACCCACAATGAAGAATATACAACTATGTACCGGGGGGCTGAGGGGAGAAAAAGGAAAAAAATAAAAATCTTTAAAACTATATATATATTATGGCTAAATGTCCTGGATTGGATCCTGGAACAGAAAAAGTACATTAGTGGAAAAACTGGTGAAATGCAAGTAACATCTATAGTTTAGTTAATAGTCTTGTATTAGTTTTAACAAATGTACCACAATTATGTAAGATATAGCATGAGGGAAAGCTGAGTGGAGGATATACAGGAACTCTCAGTACCATCTTGGCAACTTTTCTGTAAATCTAAAATTATCTCGAAATAAAATAGTTAATTTACAAAAAAAAAGAGACAAAGCTTAAAAATATATATGGTCATCTGTTCATATTCTTCTACAACATTATTTTCATGGCTAAATAGTATTCATTATATTCCCTTATATAGATATGGCATGGTTATTTAACTGATTCACTGATGTTCGACATTTTAGTTGTTGCCAGTTTTGCATTTATAAAAAATTCTGTAGTGAACATCCTTGTAGTCAAATCTTTGCATTTATCCACTAACTCTTTCTTTAAGTTAAATTGCTAGAAAAGGATGTGCTAGATCAAAGACATGTTTTTAAAGTCCTTTTTTCCTCCACACATTAAAAATTGAGCACCACAATGTTAACTGTAATGGTCTGATTGGAGTGGACCCATTCCCACAGGGAGCTACTCCAATCGGACCATTATGGCTAACATTGTGGTACTCAACTTTTAATGAAGGGTTAGAGAGGGGATCTTTAATGAGGGTCTTGTAAAGATAACAAAATGAATTTCTTAAAATGCCTGAACGTAACGTCAGTAACAATGAGAATAAATATAGTTAGCTATATGAGAAGTGGGAACTATAGATGAACTGAGAGCATCCCTAACTCTTCCTACTTTTCTTGGAGTGAGAGGAGGATCTGCTGTCACTTCTTCATCTTGCTTTTATTCCTTGAATTTAGCTTCTTTCCAATGTGTGCTCTTTTTTTTTTTTTTTTTTTGCTGAGGAAGATTCACCATGAGCTAACATCTGTTGCCAATCTTTCTCTATTTTGTATGTGAGCCACCGCCACAGCATGGCCATGGATAGATGCATGGCCCCCAATGTGTGCTCTTCCAAAGGTCGCTCATGGCTTGCAAACTGGCAAATCTAAAGACCTCTTCTAAGTCCTTATCCTCTTCAACTCTTCCCAAGCATTTCACACTGTGGGTTGTTCCTAGACGTCCTTTCTTCCCTTGGTTTCTATGACACCTCTCTCTCAGTTCTCCTTCTACCTCTTTAATCATGTCTTCCAAGTGCCCTCTCTAAATTTCTTCAATGAAACTCTTCAACTTTGTCCTCAGCCATTTTCTTTCCTTCCTTGAGTAGTTCTATAAGGGCTGAAAGGACTTTTGATATCTCCCTCCCTGAACTTATTTCCAGGCTTAAGCCTTGCCTTTGCAATCTCTTTATTGGTCATCTCCATGTGGATGTTCCTTTTGGTCCCCCAAACTGAACAAGTCCCACACCAAACTTGTCTTCTTTTTCTCCAAACCTGTTCCTCTTCCTCTTCTTTATTTTCAATCTCACCTAAAAGTTTTACCATCCTCTCAATCATTTAAATTATTTAAGCAAAACTTAAATTCTAGACAAATCTTTCTGAATATAATAGGGCACCCAGTTCCTCACTAGGTCTAAAATCTAAGTATTAAAACTGCTTATTAAAATCAAACCATTAAAACTCTCTCATAATAAATGCACATTTGGATTTCTGTAACCCACTCTTTACCTCATCTAAAAATGTCAGGAATCCTCGCAGCCTCTTATACTAACCATTATATTGGTCGTATACTTACATTAAACAACCTCACTCGAACTTTGAGCCTCAATATATCTATTCCTTTACTGATTTGGTAACAGAGCCAACATCTGCTTGAGCCATTATCTTGCTAAAGAGCTCATTGCCTCTTGGGAAAATTCCTTACTCAAGTTATTAGCTACTATTTTTTTAAATTGCTTATCTTTCCTTTAACTTCGACTCATTGTCTTGGGTTTTGTCCTCTGCAGCAATTTTCTCTTTTCTCTGCCTTATTTTCTCTATGATTGCCTAAGATAGCCATCAAGTCTTCCCAAGGACTTCTCTCTTCCAAGCTAAGCATCAACAAATTCAATGCCCCTCATATGAAGTAGCTTCCAGGCCCATCACCATCTGTCACTCCCTAACAAGTCTGGCCCATGAATACAGGCACCACTGGTGAATCTAGATGCTAAGCATCTTCCTGCCTAAACTATCTTTATCACACCTGATTGCCTCACTGGCCTTATTGCCCTCCTTCTCTCCCTACCACCATGCAGAAATCCCATTTTGTGGTCTACAAGGCTCTATGCCTGCTTCTGAGAAGTAGTGATATAATATCTGGGATCAGAAGATTCTGCAGGTCCAGAGATTCAGCTAGAAGGACGAGGGTCAGGGAAATGGGTATGACTGGGGTCCCTCCTTTGCCCCATTGTATAACTTTCATCCATTCTCTTATCAGTTGGTTAAAGGAATGCAAATGACATCCAATCACAGCTACATTTAGAGTTTTCTCTAAATAGTAAAACGCTGATGTTACTCAGAAGGAGAATGCAAAGGAGAATAGAGGATCTGAAAGAGAACTCCCCATGACAGGAGGGCAGAGAAAACGAAAGAGTCAACCCAGGGGAATTGAAAAGAGCTGATTAATCAGTATGGTAAACAGGCTCTGTGTGTGAAAGGAATGGGGAACAGAATTCACACATCTCAAAACCAGTGATGGGCGGGGAGGGAGGGAGAATGGGGACAGAATTTACCAAAGCCACAGTAGGTTTGTGTGAGCTCACGAGCGCATTACTGGCTTCTCTATTAAGGGGAGACTAGGGCAGGCTTAATTTAGGTCACCGTGCAAGCTCACAAAGAAGTGGTTCAGTAAGAGTTGGTCACTGCTTCAGCCAATCAAAGCAGGAAGGAGAGGAGAACCAGCATTCTGTTCGTTTTCCAGGGAGAGCAGTCAGCACTTATAGAATGCTGTAAGTGATCTATGTAAACTGTATTCTCTGATCACTCTCCTGCACCCTGTGGCTGCGAGGAGGTGATGGACAACATGGCTCATTCTGTTTCTCGTGTGCAGGCACTAGGGGTCAGGGGTGGGGGGAAACTAGAGTAATGAAGCACTGGAACTTGGAGGTTATCTTGCTTGGGAAAGGATATGGAAGATTCCTCTGGCCACTCAGAGTGGGGAATGGTCGGCAGGATCAGGGTCATGATCCAAGAAGTCGTGACTCTTGGACGAGCTCGCTGAGTAAATAGTGAGAAGAAAGTCCAGGCTGCAACCCATGAGTGTTGCTTCCTGAAGGGAAACTCATGCCCACTAGAAGGGTGGGCTCTCAGGAGAGCCCCCTGAACTGTCCCTCAATCAGCTTGTTCTGAGTCAGCGAGGAACCTTTCCCAACCCACAGAAACCTGGGTTCCGGAATAAAAAGGGAGAGAAACCCCTTTCACAACAGGTAGAGCAACTGAGCCTGAATTGTGGCAGAGAAATCTGGTTCCTTCTCCAGGTGTGGTCCATGGACCAGCAGCACCAGCACCTGGAGCTTATAGAAATGTGGAACATCCAACTCTATGTCAGACCCAGTGTATTTTAACAGGCTGCTCAGGGATCACGTGCACTTTGCAGTTTGAGAAACATAACCTCACCTCCCCGTTTACTCGAGGCCCCTTGCCCTGGGACCAGGAAAAGGCCAACTGCTAATCTTATGGTCTAGTTCATCCTTCATCCATATACAAATTCCAAAATCCATAGGCCAGCTTCTAGATGGCTCATTCTGGTTTAATCTTAGTAGTATCATCATTATTGATACTTGGTCTTAGACAAGGGAGCACCACTGTTATGGACTGAATTATGTCTCCGAAAAATTCATATGTTGAAATCCGACCCCTCAGCACCTCAGAATGTGACCTTATTTGGAATAGAGTCATTGCAGATGTAATTAGTTAAGATGTCGGTAGAGTGTAGAGTGGGCACAAAATCCAACATGACTGGTGTCCTAATAAGAGAAAATATGGACACGGACAACACACAGGGAGAACGCCATGTGAAGAAGGTAGAGATTGGGGTGATACGTCTACAAGTCGAGGAACAACAAAGATTGCCAGCAACCACCAGAAGCTGGTGGGGAGGCATGGAACAGATTCTCCCTCACAGCCCATAGAGGGAACAACCCTGCCGACACCTGCATCTCGAACTTCTAACCTCCACAACTGTGAGCCAATGCGGCTCTGCTCTTTAAGCCACCCAGGTTGTGGTACTTTGTTCTGACAGCCTAAAAGGCTAATACAGCCTCTAATACAGTTTCTCACCTGAAAAGGAGAATGTAACCCTAAGCTTTTCTGACCTATTATTTTTATCATCTAAGATTTTATGACCACCATTTCAGGGCCTAGGAACATGAATTGGTACTTAACTACATGCATGTTTTAAACATTCTTTTTTATTTACATTTAAATTCTGTTAAATTGACAAGTTCATTCTTGAGAAACTAGTGACTTGCACTTACTTGTTATACAGGACGATATCTGGCCTCCACACCAGGTCACTGGGGATCCTGATGGAGTCCAGTCCATCATACTTGTCTCGATCCCACATGAGGTATGCATCATGCCAGATTTGGCGGATCCATAAATAGGCAGTCAAAATTTGGTTTCTCTCATCCTGCACAATTAACCAGATATAATTTTGTTCAGTAGACACCTCAACTGAATGCCTTCCATCTCTAGAACCCCTGTTATTCACAACAAAAATTCCAAGAGCACTAGTCTATTTACAATAAATAAGTGAGAGCTTTTCTAGTCTATCCCATTGGTTGACTGCCAAGGCCATATTTTTTTCTACTTGATTTAGTGTTTGGAATGTAAAGCGGGCAAATATTTAAGTCATCAGATCTTCGCATGGATCAGCTGTCCAGATTTCTCTGAAAAATTGATCAACTGATGATTCACTTGAATGAGAAAGTCAGGAAATAGCTGCAGTGTACAAAAGAAAAGTCTTTTGAGTTTTATAACTTTGTGTAATTAAACATATATAGGCACTAAATAAGGTATGTCATTTTAAAACACCATCTTTTTTTTAAATTGGGATAAAATTCATATTACATAAAACTCACCATTTTAAAGTGTACTATCCAGTGGCTTCCAGTATATTCACAATATTATGCAACTATCACTACTACCTAATTCCAAAACATTTTTGTCACCCCCAAAAAGGAAACCCTATGACCATGAAGCAGTCACTCAACCATTCCCTGCCCTTCCCACAGCCCCTGAAAACCACTACTCTGCTTTCTGTCTCTATAGTTTTGCTTATTTTGACATTTCAAAGAAATGGATCATACAGTATGTAATGCCATCTTTCTTCAGATGATGTAAGACTGTTACTGTTAATGGCCAGGATTAGGTAACATTTAGCGAAATTAATTTTGTAGAAAGCTTCCTTCCCCTGATGTTGCCTTCTCCCAACAGTTTGCACACAGAGCTCCCTGTTCTCAGTTCCTCTCAAATTCCCAGTTAAGACACTCCCTTTGGAAAGGACTGTTTGTTCATTCTAAGCAACATTCCAAAGGGTCATCACTATATGTTACTCACCATGTCCTTAATCTGAGAAAGCGTAATCTGCAGTGTGACATTCAGGACTTTATCTGTGTCTTCTACTGGACGAAGAGCATTGGAATAATCTTCAAAAAGGTCATTGAACAACTTCTGAGCATATTTTCCATCTGCAGTTTCTACAGCTGCTCAAAAAGAGGGACCTGGATCAACATTTAGGGCAGTGTATGTTTCAAGGCAAAGAACAGCAGACTGAGGACTAGAATAGTGGATGCTCCAGGGTCAGTTATGGACAAGCTTTGGGTCAATGAGAGTTATTTTTCTGACATGCCCTACCGGGATCAGCATGAGTCAATAAAAAGCACGGAACACTTGCCTGCAGTTAGATCATTTGTTCTGTTTCCTGGCCTACCCCACCTCCTACCAAAGAAGTGGCCCCAAATGAGCCGAGATGGTTACCAAACCCACCAGCCTCTTACCTCTCAGTCTGGAGGCAGCAAAGTAAATCCAGCAAAAGGAGATGCAGGAATGAGGCCAGTTCATCTTTTCCCTGAGCCTCTATAAATTGCTAGCCAGGCTGCTTGGTCTTGCACTTCCCTCCTTGAATGGGAAGGGTCTAGGCACAGGGATCCCACTCTATCGTAGTCTCGCTCTGGCAGATGGAGAGCTCAGACCTGCAGCGCACACAGAGCCCGAGGTCCTGAGATCCAGACCCACCCTCCCTCCCCTCTGGTAATCTGAGACTGGCAACTCCAGCAGCTGAGATGCTGGGAGCCAGGGGGGCTAGGTGAGGCGGTGCTGCTCTGGGGGAGCTGTCACAGTTGAGGGACCCTAGCCACCTTCAAGAGGAACATCCAGACCAAACTTTCAGGAGAAGAGAGGTAGGGGAGCCCAACACCCCCAGATCTCTGTCTAAGCAGAATGGGTGCTTTCTATACCTGCAGCAAGCAGATTCAGCCCGAGTCCAGGGACTAAGGGAAGCTGAACAGAGCCTGCCATGAGACAGCCTTCCAGAAAGGCCCTGTGAATGTGCTTCCAGCAGCATTTGAAGAGGGAAAGAGAAGCAGTTCCATAATCTCCAGAACAGGTTGCCCTGCTTCTCCTCACTCCATCAGTTGTCCCAGTGGGCGTGGATCTTGCACAGTAAGGTGTGTGAGTCTATGCGCGGAGGGCTGCATTGGATGGGAAAAGAGCACTCACACCCTTCAGAAGCAGCAGCACTGTAATTTGGATTAGGAGGCAAAGACCTCCTAGGTTTGACTGCCAGCCCAAACCCTTCCTACCTCTGTGATGCTGAGCCTTCCTGAACTGAAGACTGGGAAAATAATATTCCCCCTCTCCGGGAGCTACTGGGATACCTTACATGAAAGCACTTTGTAAAACTTTAAAGTACTACGTAAATGTTAGTAATTTTCACCTCTGATCAACTTCGTAAAACCTGAATTTCCATATTTATCAAGTCACCCAGGGTTTATTAGCTCTAAAAGAAAAGTAGTTCAAAGGCTAACCAAATCAGCAGAGAAATGATTCATAATTCATGATGATATTACCAAGGATGTTATTCCTTTGCATTTGAATGCTGCTTTATATAATTTCACAGTCATTTCTCATATGATCTAATTTTGCTCCCACAAAAGAATGTCAATTTCCAATTGCCATCACCTGTCCCTCCTCTTGCCTGGGGAAATTGCCTTGGAAAACCAAATTAAGACCATTCGGTTGCCTGGAGTCAGAGCAAGGACATTGGATAGCTCTATTTCATCAGTTACAGCCGTCTGATGAGTCACCCTGTCCCTCTCCAGGAATACATCCCCGAACGGAACAGACACTCAAGCCGCCAGCTAAGTGCGTTTCTTAGTTGCCTATGCTCTTGTGTTGATTGCGCAGACATTATTTTCCTGACATCCCTAGTCTGACTCACCCATCAAATGACACAGTTCCTGGTGCCCACGCTCAGGCCTCCTTCAACAAACCATCCGCTCTGGAATCTCAGAGGCTGAAGGTCCTTTTGAAATTGAGTTGAACGCCTCATTTTTACCTGGCGAAACTGAGGTCCAGAGATGCGAGTGGCTTGCCTCCAGCAGCCCTTGGCCAGAGGCAGCATCCAGGCCCCCTGTCCAAGCCCAGTGCGCTCATCACACTACGGCTGCCTTTCCTCCTTCTCATTGTCATTCATCCGCATGGCACCGGATGCCAGCTAGGTAGTGACCTCCTCACGGCTAGAGACTCCCTACCTTATGTTTCTTTGATTCCTCATGACAATTGGAGCAGCCCCTGGTTACAGGCACTCGGTGAACACCTGGTGCTGTGGCTGCTGCTCAAAAGCTGCCTGGAGGGTGGTCATCCCTGGTAATCCTTGATTGCTTTCGATTAACTCAGTTCATTCAATTGGTCACTCACAATTTTTTTAAAACATGGTAACAGTTGATGCCTACCTTGTCAACGTTAACACAATCCAAATTAAACGAATACTTTTGTGGGGCAATTCTGCCTTTTAGGGCAAAGATGCTAGTGACTAAAAAGCAAACTCCTCTCAAATTCATTCAAAAAGAACAAGGCATGAACAAACTGAGAATTTCAATGAAAAGATAGAAAATATATTTTAAAAATTCATTCTAAAAACAACTCCTGGGTGTTTTCCCAGACACCTGCTCATCTTTACTCCCTCACTATCTCTTCCTCAGCTCCAAACCATATAAAAAAAGAGAGAGAAGCCTGTAATATGGTGTAGCTTACAGGACACTAAATGGAAGAAGAAATCCTTAGAAATCACTATATAGGGTTCAATAAGGCTGAAAAGCAGGTGGATATACTTTAGTTGATTTTCTAAAATGTGGGCTCAGGCAATGACAATAATCTGAATAAACCTCAACCATCCAGAAATTTGGACTCTCTTGAGCACATCCAGTTTCCTGAGTCCCATTAACTTAGGACTGGTCCTATCTGTTGGCATATTAATTCAGGTTAACAGAGCACTACACCATTTAAGTTCAGTTCATGATTTTCATGCCAGCAGCTACCTTTCCCTGGCTCCTAGGTAGAAATTCTGAACAGCATCTCACCATAGTTTGTGCAAAATCATCACCCAAGACCAGAAAAAAAGGACCCACAATTCAAATAATTTCTAGAGAACATAATAATCTTTTCAATACCTGTGACTTTCGAGGAGCAGTTATCCCTTTTCACAAGTTCCCGGGCATAAAGTATTCCAGCCATTTCACAGTTGCAGGGAGCCAAATCCTAGCTTAAGGACCAATTCTGAGGGACTTGTCTATTGTCAAAATGTGATAATGGGATATTAGAGATTTTCCATAAGATCTTAATATTTTTTAAACATAATTTTTATCACATAAGTAATACACGTCTATTGTAGAAAACTTAGAGAGTACAGAAAAGAAAGGACACCCAGAAGAATCCAGCCAGAGATAGATAGGGTTCACGCAGCACCCGTCTTTTTTAAGTTCTCATGGAACTGTGTTGTCACATCCTGTGAGACCTGGAAGGACACAGGCAGCTGGCAGAACTGTCTTGCTCCATGCAGATCATGAGCACACAGAAGTGCAGAGGATGCTTCTAAACACTCTTTTCCCGTTCTCATAGGGTTGCATGGCAGTTCGCACGTGGCCTACCTTGAGTGGTCTCCCATCATGGTCTACCTTGAGTGACCTTCCATCCTTCCCTACTCCTCTGCCCTCACCTCAGGGTCCCTGCTCAACGCTTTTTGGCTGAAGCTGCTGAGAACACTTTGCTCATTGGGGTCAAGTCTGCAGAGCTCATCCCTGGCTTCATTCCAGGAGGATGATGCAGTGCTCCCATTCCTTGGAATAGAGCTCTTGCCTGACAAAGAATCCTAACGAATTCTTTTGCTAAAAGACGCTCTCCCCAGTAGCCAAAGTAGGAGGAGGAAAGATAAAGGTGTGGAGAGGACAAATACCTTCATTCTGTTACATGTATTTTTTTTAACAAAAATTGCAAAAATCTAACAATGTTTTGTAAAGGATTTTCCTCCACAAATTAATACAGCATGAATATTTTTTCCATTTTATTAAATCTCGAATCAGAATATTTTTAACTTGTGAAAAGCTCTTGGAGACCATCTAGCTGACTCCCTCATTTTTTTTTTTTACCTTTTTTTTTAATTGAGTTATTGATAGGTTACAATCTTGTGAAATTTCAATTGTACATTAATGTTTGTCAGTCATGTTGTAGGTGCACCACTTCACCCTTTGTGCCTACCCCCCACCCCACCTTTCCCCTGGTATCCACTAAACTGTTCTTGGTCCATAGTTTTAAATTCCTCATATGAGTGGCTGACTCCCTCATTTTACAGATGAAAAAACTGAGGCCCACCAGAGACAGGATAGATGGGAAAGGATGTTAACTTACCATCAAGAGCCAAGCCAGAGACTCTCAGCCTCCCCAAGGAGCCCAAGCTCCTGGTAGAGGAGAGCTGTCTTGGGCACTCAGACTGCGTCACCTGCTAACAATGCTTCTTGACTCACTGACATCTCAGGAGATGCCTCAGTGGGCCTCCGTGCCTGAGGACCTATTTCACTACCACTTTCTAAATTTGCTGGATTCATCCTGGGCATGTGTCTCGAAACTAAAAACTCAAACTTCCTTTAAAGGAGTAGTCTCCAAATTCTCTCACCAAGCACCAGAGTCGGAGATAAGGTTTGGTGGCTGGGATACCAAGCCATGCCAAGAGGGCTGCCCACTAAGGCAGATCTCTCTAAACACTTTCAGGGTTGTTTCTGTCCTTGTTTTTGTAATCGAGAAAAGCAGTATAACATAGAGTTTAAGAGCATAAACTCTGAAGTCAAACTGCTTGGATGCAAGCCTGCCCATCGCTTACTAGCTGTGTAACTTTGGGCACATTACTTAACCTCTCTGTGCCTCAGTTTCTTCATCTACAAAATGGGGACAAGTATAATAGTGCCTCCCTCTTAGGGTTGTCTTGAGAACTAAATGAGTTAATATATGTGAAACCCTAAGAACAGTGCTTGGCCACAAAAAGCGCTAAATAAGTGATAATTAAAGGAGGGGGGAATGCACCCCAGCATTTTTTTAAAAATTGAGCATGTAACCTGTAGCCACAATTCCTCTATCCATCCATCTATCTATATATCCATTTCTCTCTCCTCCCCACTGCCCCCTGCTCTTTTCTCTCTCTCTCCTTCTCATTCTCTCTCCACCCACTTCTTGACAGACCTGATTAGAGGATTAATATTTTATCTGACAAGCTGTTTGTACTATGGTGGGAGAATATCCGCCCTGCCATTTTCTTGTTGTCTTTTTTTATTGCAATTGTCAACCCACAGTGGATTTAATTATTTACTTATTTTTGTGGTAGTCTTTTTAATTCTCTTACCGACTTGATGAGAGTTAGCCGATCTAAATCTATCACAGAGGCTGCCAAACTCTTTCTGTAAAGGGTCGGATAGTAAAGATTTTCACTTTGCAGGCCATATGGTCTCTGCAGCAACTCCTCTTCTCTGCCGTTGTGCTGTGAGAGCAGCCACAGGCAATACGTAAATGAATGAGTATGGCTGTGTTTCAATAAAACTTTATTTACAAAAATAGCTGGCTGGCCACAGTTTGCTGAGCTTTGATACATGTCATCCAATCCTTAAATCACTGAACCAGGCTCAAGCAAACTGCAGTAGGGGGGTCAGCATCCCAGGTGAAAAAGGAGCACAGCCTGAAGGGAAAAGAGAGTCACGATGCACAAGCTCGATGTGGGCAGGGGCATAGTGAGGCCAAGGCGATGCTGAGTGCGGCTCAGCCGGTAAATTCAAACTGTCTTCTGGTGCAGGCCCCCGGTGGGCCCCGTGCCTGATTCCTAGAGAAAGTGCTCTCATGCATAAAAGGAGCCTTTCCATTGAAGAGCCAGACCACCTGGGAACAGGAGAGCACACAGCAGCCCTGTTTGATATCTGGAGCCTCGACAGGCCTCCTCAGTTTCACATAGCGATCACTGGAGTGTCACGGGCAAGGAATCAGAGTCTCCAAATATGGGTGACATGCCAGTGATGACACACACTGTGGCTGCAGCCAGGCTAGGGGCTGAGAGCAGTGGACGGCAGGGGAATGTTTCAGAAGTACACGTGAGTCCCTCTCAGGTCCCCACGAATGAGACAGACAGAGCCTGGAGGCAGAGCTCTAGCAATTTCACTAAGTAGAGTCCCAGGACACTGTTTTCTTTCCAGGATGGTGACTCCTAGCCCTCAATTGTACCCAAATCCATTCGGCTTAGGAAACGCAGGTGAAATCAGAACAAAAGGGATTCCGGAAGGGAGGGAGGGAGGATCTGGGAACAGGAAGAGCGGCTACAGATCTCAGTGTGGGGCTGGCACCAAAAAGCCCTCCTGCTGGTGTGGGGCCCATTCCTCCTTTGTAACTGCACGTGTCTGTGTCTCGATCTTTCCCCATGGTCTTCTGGCAGTGTTAGAAGGGTGGAGTGGACTGGAAAGGTCTTCCTAGTGAAACCCTGAGGGGCAGGCTGTCTTGGTGAGCATTGTGAAGAAAGGGCCAACTCTTAAACTTTTCTGACCATGACTTAGAACAGTCCACGCTCCTGGGCATCGTCTTTGACTCCTCTCTCTCTCACGCCCCATGTGTTAGCCAGCTCAGGCTGCCGTAACAGAATACCACAGACGGGGTGGATTAAACAACAGAAATTTATTTTCTGACAGTTCTAGAGGCTAGACGTCTGAGATCAAGGTGTCGACACGGTTGGTTTCCTCTGCGGCCTCTCTCCTTGCCTTGCAGACGGCCATCTTGCCCCTGCGTCTTCATGTGGTCTTTCCCTTTTGTGTGTCTGAGTCCTGATTTCCTCTTCTTATAAGGATGCCAGTCATATTGGATTAGGGTCCACCCCAACGACCTCATTTAGCTTTAATTACCTCTCTAAAGGCCCTATCTCCAAATACAGTCACATTCTGAGGTACCGCGGGTTAGGACCTCAACATACAAGTTTTGGGGGACACAATTCAGCCCATAATACCCTACATTCAATCTGCCAACATATCCTGGCTGCTCCACCTTCACAACGTATCTGGAATCCAGCCAGCTCTCACCCCCTTCACCGCTATCATCCTGGTTCAAGCCACTGCCGACTCCCATCAGCACCACTGGGTTAGCCTCCTACCAACAAACCTTGCCTGCATTCCATTCTCCGTATATGGGCCAGGTGGGCATTTTAAAACACAGGTGAGACCACGTCATCCCTCTGCTCAGGCCTCTGCAGTGGATTCTCATCTTGCTCAGAGTAAAAGCCCAAATGCTACCAGTGACTGCAAGGGCCCTGGCTTTCCATCTGTAACACTCCCTCTTGCTTACTGCACTCCAGCCACGCTGTCCTCTTTGCTGTTCCATAAATGTACTATGCCACTCCTGCTCGGGGCTTTTGTTTTTTCTGCTCCCTTGACCTGGGGGGCCCTTGGCCATATCCTCTCGGCTCCCTTTCCCTCTTCCTTCTTGGTTCAGTTGAAATGCCCCTTTATCAGAAGGCCCTTCTCTGACAACCCTCCATAAAGTAACTCTCCACCCTTCTCTAGCCATCTTCCCTGCTTTACTTTCTCATTGTACTCATGACCCACTGATATATGTGCCCGTGTGTGCACTTGCTTGTTTATTGTCTGTCTCCCTACAAGAAATTGTTTCATGAGAGTGGAGACTTGGCCTTGCACTGGTCTGTACTCTCAGATACGGAGAAGATATTTATTGACTGAATAAATGAGTAATATCTAGAATGAGAAAGGAAATCTAGGAAATTAAAAAGTAGGAAAAAGGCCAGCTTTCAGAAAAAGGATGGTGGATATATTTCCTATGATTCATAAGGTTACCAGAATCTTTTTCTCACTCATGGCTGGGGTGTTATTTACGGCCTTACATTGGCTAGTCTACTGCTGTATTGTATTTTAACCTATGTCAAAGCAAAATTCTTTGAGAACATGGATCACAATTTCTACTTCTCTATATGTAACCTGTGCCATATACATAGTCCTGGCTCAAGGGGAACAACCACCAAGATCAATTAGCAGTGTCTGCCATGGATGCAGGAGGAGGGAGTGGAGGCATCTCCCCTATATCTCCACGGACCTAATGTAACAGAAAAAACATAAAGACAGGAGGAGTCCTGGGACCCAGGTTCAAGTCCTGGGACCACCATTTACTAGTTACACGAGCTTGAACAAGTCACATAATTTCTTTGTCTCAGTTTTCTCATTTGTACACATGATAATTACAATATTTACTTAAAAGGGTATTGTGAGGATTAAAGAGAAGACAGAAAAAGTGCCAAACATATACTTGGCATATAGCAGGCTCTCAATAAATGTTCATATGATTACCCCGCTGAACCTTTACTGGTAAAAACAGACTCATTACACTGCCAACAGAAGAGCCAGTTTCATCAAGAGACATGAGCAGGTGATAAGGGATATGCAGTTTTCTGGGTCAGGAGAACAGCTGGTACATGATACGGGGTATCCGATGTGAGCAGGTGAATGATCCGGGGGCTGTAGCAGGCTCTGGTGTCTGTGCTTTGTTAGAGAGCGCATACTATTCCCCCTGAAATCCCCTAAGGGAATATATTTGAAAGCCATAAAACTTGACACAGTTGTGTAGGGTGAGCACCTTCTGCTTCCTCTTATCTCTGGGTCTTTCTTCATCATAGGCTGAGGAACCCCCATCCATGAGACCCTTTGGCTTCCTTGTTAGGTCACTTGATTCTTGGAGCTCTTCTGAAATTTTCCTTTGTTCTTGAGTTTCTGATCCCTTCTCACTCCGGTATGTTCTCACCCTACCAGCTTTCCTTCCTCTTTTCACGGCAGCCTGTGTGGTTACAATTGCACAATATTTTCCTGCTATTTGCAGTGACCATCTCTCTGATGACAGTGCAAGAGTTAGGTGAAAGACGAGCCCGGGAGGAGGCAGAGGGCAACGCTCTTCTCTGGTCAACAGTAGCACGCTACTTCCAGCTTGCCGATCCTCGTGAAGGGGAATGGGGAAATGCAGAGACAGCACATCCAAACCAAACTGGTACCCTTCGCAGGCTATTTGGGAATATACTAGCTACCAACATCTCCCACAGACATGAGACCCCTGAAAAGCAACATGTCCCCGTGGTCCCAGATCCTCACTTACCCCACCTCCATCCCCTGCCCCGGTCCTGGTAAGCGGAAACTACAGAACGCATTAAAACAGAAAAGAAGCAAGAAGTGGCTTTCTCCCCAGAGCAACGCCCTCCCCCATCTCCCATGCCCACCTGCCCTCAGTGTCCGCGTCTCATCGGCAAAGAGCAGCTCACCGGGAATGAATGATTTAGGCCCAGCTTCTGAGAAGCACGTTTGGGAGGAAGGAGGATCCTCAAAAGTAAAACAGGACAACCGGAAGATTTAATTCCCAATTTTTTCCTTCAGGACCACTTTTTAATTGTGTATTTTCTGTTTCTTCTTCTCACCTGTCATTGCCATTGACCTAGGCTCCCTTACGCTTGATCTGAATGAGAGGAGACAGGGAAACCACAGGAAAGACAAGGGAAACCATGGCGGGTGGGGGGAGTGGTGGCCATGCATTCATTGACCGTGAATGAGCCAGGTCCAGGGCCAGGCCATTGGGTACATTAGCTCTTTTCAGTGCCTTTCAGATCTGTATTGGAGCCTGAGACAAAAGAGAAAGTCAGTAATACTGATCCTATATTTAAAATGTTGATATTTTTGTTTATGATTTTTTTGAATTCATTTTGATGTTTTAAAATATTGCATTAAAATGTTATCTGTATTTATACTGAGATTTTTGGCACTTCCTTAAATTTGCACTTACCTCGCCCTGCTCCCGGCTCTGATAGATTTAGCCTAGCTGATGGTACTGGTCAATTCACCTGGTTGATGATTTCTTTAGGAAAGAAAGGCTGGAGGCTATAAAAATAATATAGAAGAATCAAAGTCTATTTTTAAAATATGCAACTGCAATCCTATGGAAAGAATAGGAAAAGGAATGAAATTCTCAATCACAAAAATAAGCAAAATTTTAGACACAATTCAAACCCTTTATTTTCTAACAAAGCCAGGGGACTTCACCTTACCAGCCACCAGGTGTCTCTAAACTCCCTGCAGGTCCGGCACAGGCGCTGAAGGTAACGTCATAAGTGAAATCTGTGGTTTTTAACCGGCTCCAAGGAGATGGTACACGCACACACACGCAAAAAAACAGTTTGAAACGCAACAGCTTCATATACCAAATCTACGGAGATCCATCCATTTAGCTAGGATTTCTGGCTAATAGCTAAATGCTTAGGATAATAATGATTTAAGCTATGAAATAAATTGAGTCCATCTCTCCTAGTCAATACACTTTCTAGAATGTTCCTGCGTTATTCTTTCCTCATCCCTTAGCCAGATCAATTTCTAACAGAGCACAATCCTGCAAGACCAAAACAGAGTATTCCAGGAGGGTCTCAGAGGAATTAATTCTTCCCTGGGTTTGGAACTAGATCTCTCACTCACGCCTTTAGGGCAGGGAATTTTGGAAATGATATTCAAACCATTTGCTTCTGTTAAAAAAATAAATGCATGTTATAATCCAATGTTACTTCAATAAATTTTTTTTTAACTAAATGCATGAAGTCAAGGACCAGAAAATGAGGTGGTGGAAAATTTGTGCCATTCCTCAAAAATAAGTTTACTTAGGTGTGTTATCATCCTCTCCCTTCGTGCCACCTCGCCCTGCCCTCAGAAGGAAAGGTAAACACTTTAGTGAACAGACTATTTCCTCTGACCTTAATTTTTTTTCTGAGTTCATTCTGCAAATCAGCCCTCCTTCATTCAATCCCCCACAGGACCACAGATCCTTCCTCCAAGCGTCCGAGAAAATGTCTCCTTTGGGAAGGCTCTGTGATGATGCTTCTTGAGTATCCCCACCTTGACCAAGACAGCACCTGTCCTTCATTTTTGAATCACTGCTAATAACAATCACAACGGGAACAATGGCTGATGTTTACGGACTGCTCACTACATGCCTGTCGGTGTGTAAGAGAACCGGGCAAACACTGTGTCCTTGGAAGGTCATTGTTCTGAGCTTCCACGACAAACTCTTGGTTTTCTCCTAGCTTTCTGGGCAACTTCTCCTCAGCTACCCCCTCCTTCGCTATTGGATTTCTCAGATTCAGTCCCAAGCCCTCTTCGCTTGACCAGTGTAGCAGAAAATCTTAGCAGTTAAAATAAAATCTCAAACTATAAGAAGAGAGGGAGAAACTGTGAGTTCCAAGATTATAAATTAATTGCATGTCCTGAAGAGGGATGCCAAATGCAGGCTTGAGCCCTCATTTCCAGGTAGATGAATTCTTCATATTAGCGCTTCTCAACTTTAAAGTACAATCCAATCACAGGACAGGGGATGGGAGAAATGTCTTGCTAAAATGCGGATTCTGAGTCAGCTTGTCTGAAGCGAGGCTGAGATTCCTCATCCCATGTGATGCTGATGCTGCTGGTCCGTGGACCACACTTTGAGTAGCAAGGCTCTAGATGACTCTATAATTATAAAGAGGCACTGATAACACATACCTAACTTGTCCATCACACCAAAAACCAGATCAATGTACAATAATAGCCAAATTCAGGGAAGGGGAATATAGATTGTGAAAAATTTAAAGAATACATGCTTCTGGTTTCCAAAACTCAAAATCGATTTGAACTTAAAAGGGACTTAAAAGTTCCATGACATCTGAAATAATACTTGATTATTTTTAAAAGGGCTTAATCTAAAGACTGTGCAGGTTTGAATTGCTAGGTCCAGTATCCCTGTCAAAAATGAATGATTTGATAACGCAGAAACTGCAACTTTGGCAGGAGGGTGATCTGTATGTTTATTGCAACTGCAAATTAATATAAAAATAGGAATCCCAGAAAGGTATAAAATAAAAATTAGACTATGGTAACAATGGAGATGATGAACAAATAGCCTTAAATCCATGATAATATTAATTTAAAAATAAATTTTGCATAATTTCTGTAATCATTGTGATTAGTGTGTGTTTTCTCAGTTTTTAAAGTGTTTGATGTATTTAAGAAAATCCAATGTGTTCGCACTGTGAGTTTAATTAAATGAATGGAAGAACTCAACTGAGGTTTGCAATCAATACTTAAATGTTTGGGGGAAATTATTTTCTTAAAATCCTAAGTCTTGCTTTATTAGTTATATATGTAGTGAATAAAGAGAGAAATGCTGACTGCTGAAGATTTAAAAGAATGCGAATTGCTTAATAAATTTATGAGACGGTCTCATTGACCTTCTTTAGGGTATCACACACTCCAAGTTTCCTGTCAAAGCAAGACGTCTGCCATTCCTTTTCCCTAGAATATACTTCCTCCAGTTTTGACATATCTATTTGTGTCTTAGTGCACTTAATAATTCTTACCCTTGATTGTGAACTCTATGCCACCAAAATCCTTATAGCCCTACGAAGTTACTCACAATATACCATGTATGGATGAGGAAACCAGCCTTGGAGAATTCCGGGTGAGTTTTTTGTTTTGTTTTGTTTTGGTTTTTTTGCAGGGGAAGATTGGCTCTGAGCTAAGATCTGTGCCAATCTTCCTCTATTTTTTATGTGGGTCACCACCCCAGCACAGCTGACAAGTGGTATAGGTCAATGCCCAGGATTCAAACCCACAAACCTGGGCTGCCACAGCAGAGTGCACAAAGTTAACCACTAGGCCACGGGGTCAGCCCTCAGCCTTGCAGGGTTTTAAGTAGCATGTCCACGTGGCAAACCTAGGCTGGAACCAAGGTCTCTCTTACTCATGAGCCCATGATTGATCATTATTATAATGTTGAGTTCAGTAAACAGCAACCTCTAACGCTGAATGATGACGCTGCTCAGGTAGTCTGCTATGATTTGCAAACACAAAGTCACACAATTACGGGAAGTCCCAGATCTTTCCTAAAAAAGATTTGGGACAAATCTTTAAACACTGCTTCCCGGGAGGACCAATCATGGGGGAACACAAGAAAATACACACCTAGAATTTAGGCCTTAATATAAATCACGCCACTTGCCCTTTACAAAATCCATGGACTGATAAGAACTCGAAAGCCCTGCAAAGTGATATTTCCTCACGTTTTTTTACATGGAGAGGCAGCATAGCACAGTAGTTAATTGCCTCTCAAAGAACGCTGGGCCCAGACTGTCTGGGTTCAAATCCTGGAACTGCCACTTTTTAGTCGAACGGTCTTGGTTAAGTCACTTAAACTCTCTGTGTCCAGTTCACTCCTCACCAAAGGAGGCATAACAAAGGACTTACCATGAAGCCGTTCTGAGGATTGAATGAGTAAAACACGTAAAGAGCTTAAAACTGTTACTGTGTCTCTAAGAGAGGTAGCAAACATTTACTACCCATCTGATAATCTATTTCAGACACCCAACTAGTTAGTTAAGGAATCAGAACTTGAACCAAGGACATTAGACAGTCACCTCTTCTCCCCCAGATCAGATCTCTGCCTTACCCATTTTAGCTGGAACTTGCTAACGTTTTCACCCTGCAGGCACGATGTGCCCTCCACATGCCCCTCTCCCTCATTTCCACTGCAACATTCTTTTTTCACTGTGTAATTTAAAACTCTGATTGCAGAAGAAGGTTTATTTATAGGTGGAAAAAATTAGT
Organism: Equus caballus; assembly: GCF_041296265.1. Lineage (NCBI taxonomy): Eukaryota > Metazoa > Chordata > Mammalia > Perissodactyla > Equidae > Equus > Equus caballus. The sequence continues at coordinate 93,079,992 of NC_091686.1, forward strand.
AGCTCGAGCTTTTCTGCAACCATCAGTCCATTACTGTAAGAGCATCCACGTTTACACTGCAACATCGTTCTGTTTTCCCAGTGCCCTGTAATCATTAATTAGCTACTCAAAACAACATTTATTGAATGTCTACAGAGAGAGAAGCCTGATCCAGTTTCTTTCATCCGAAAACAGAGCCTTCCCTGAGCTCAGATTCCCACTTACCAACCACTTACTAGATAGCTCTGCTTGGCTGCACCAGAGTCGTCCGTCATTTTAGATGTGGTCAAACTTTAACTCACCTCCCTCTGAGCTTCTCCCTCACCTCCCCTCATTTGTTCTTGACTTTGGCGAATGGAGCCACCATTCCTATCACCTATGCCCAAACTAGGAGTTGTCCTAGACTCCCCTCACACATCACCACATCCCATCTGTCATCAGGCTTCATCAGTCCCACCTCCTAAACCCATCCTGCTCCTCATCTCCCCCGACACATAACAAGGTAGTGTGACCCGGACTATTGCAAATGACCTCAGGGCTGGTCGCTCTACTTCAATCTTTTTCTCCTCTAGTCCCTCCTTTACCTTGTCATTACATAGATCTTTTGAAACCTGACTGCGTCACACCCTCCTCCCTGTTTGAAATCCTTCCACATTCCCCCATCATCCATAGGATGGAGCCCCACTCTAAGTCACAGCCTAGAAGGCCCTTCATATTCTCAGCTCTGCCTTCCCCATTGGACTCATCTCCTGCCGTCCCCAAACAGCTTCGGCAAAAAGGTGGATTTGCTGCACTCCCTCACGCTGCAAGTCATGTGGTACATGTTGCTCTCTCGGCCTGGAACACTCACCCCGCCTTGTGCAACCAGTGAACAGTGTCTCCTCTTTTAAGACTCATTTTGAGAGTTCCTAATCAATGAAGCTTTTCTCCAACCTCCCTGGGCAGAATTCTGTACTTCTGTGTCCTTGAGGTTTTGTTTACATGCTACTATTATAAGGCCTATCCTATTGTTTAACTGTTTACTTGTTTGTCCCCCCAACCAGACTGAACACCTCCCAAATGGTCTATTTGTCTTGGTATCCCCTGTGCCTGGCACACAAGAGGTGCCCAATAAATGCTCATGAAATACATGATTGTAGTGGCAAGAGCCTGTCAGGAGGTCTCCTGTTGGCCAGTTGACTTCCTCCCAGGCCACACTTCCCCAGGCATTCTCGGCCAGCCTCCTCTGAGACATGGTGCTGCCTGGTGTCCACTGTGAGACGACGGTGGGAGCTGAGTGCTCTAGGTCTTAACATTACTGCACCAAACCTATGCCAAGCTTGGCTCCCTGGAAGCCAGCCCTAACAGGAAGAGGAAACAAACCCGGATGTAAATGGGCCTGGCAGAGAACCCAACTACTTGTTCCCAGGTCCATCAGTGTCCCAGCTTGTCAGAGAGGAACACCGTTTCTGAAGGGGTGTGCTGTGTTTGGCCTTGGAGCCGACAGATTCCCATCAGAACAGAAGGAGCTAAGTGAATTTAGATTCCACCTTTGACCCAAATCCAATGTAGGAACAGCCAAGCTACACATGCGCTGAAGATTCTAAGCTTCTAGAGAAAGAGATCTGTATTTAACTTATCTTAGGCCACAACGCTCCTCATCAGGGTCAAAAGTCACTTAACTGGGTCTTTTTGAGGAGAATAAATGTTTTCAGGTAAAAATCAAAATGGTATCCTGGTTTCCTAGTACAACCGGGCCTTGGGAGGTAAGTTCTGACCAGAACTCTGCTTCTTAATTCACTCCTCCTGCAAATATTTACCAAATGCTGGGCAGAGAGTTTACCAAAGAATTAATACATTGTCCCTTCCTTCAAGGTACTTATGGACTGTTTGGGGAAAAAAGACAAACTTCTAAGAAAAGCTGAATAATAATAAAAGAGTTCAATAATACAAGAAGAATAGGCCTTAAAGGGTGACTCACTGCCAAGTGAGAGGTTCAGAGAAGAGAAGTTGGCCCCCAGGGTAGATGCATTCAAAGGACACAGAGACAGTGGGGCTCTCACCTCACAGATTGGACCGGCAAGATGGAGGGCATAGGGCAGGAGTGGGGGGCATCTTGGTGGAAAAAAAAAGAGCAGATCCTTTGGAACTTGGGGTTTGAGTTTCCATTCTGTCATTTATTAGCTAGAGACCTCAGGCATTTTTAAACCCCTCTGCACCATCGGTAAAGCAGGAATAACGTTATCTACCTCATGGGCTCCGTATATCACCCAAGACCACGAACATTTAGCACAAACACATGTGCTAAGCCTTGGAGTACAAAGATGGAAAGAGAAGGGTCTTGCCCTCAAGAGCCACTACATGAGGAGGGGTCGGCAAATACGAGGCCCCCTCTTTCTTTACCCTCCAGGTGTCTTTCACGTTAAAGGAGAGGTGGCCAGACCCAGGGGACCTTACTAAGTGGAATGTAAGACATGGGTTCTGAAGTTTAGAGACAGAATCAGCTCTTCATCTTCCATGTTGGAAGATTCCTTGTCCCATCTTCTATTAGGTATTGGGTCTGTCCCGGTTCTGAGGCCAAGCTCCTGATTTTCAGCCTCTCCCCTGAGCTGTGATGAAATCTGGGGGGAGCCAAAGCCAAAGGCAGTAACCCTTAGTCAACTGCTATCATTACCCAAAATGCCTGCCATTACATCCTCACAATTTTTTTAATTGCAAAAGACAACCACTAGGGGGCCTAGAAGCAAGAGCTGAGCTCTGACCCCATTTATCAGGCAGCATGCCTTTCTTGCTGAAAAATGTAGGCAAAGTCGACGACACATACATTGTGGGCGGGGAACAACACCTTCTGCAAACTTTTCCTAAAGAACACGGCTCCCTTGAGGCTAAAAGCATTCTTAGCTCAGCCTGTCCTCCACAGCCCATCAGGCTGGGCCAAGGGTTTCTTATCTCTCATTCTATTTTTCAGTGCTGCCTTCTGATTAAAAGCCCTTTGGCTCAGCAGGATTGTCTGTAATGATAGTAAATGGTTCACATGATGATGAGGCAATCTTTTCACATCGTGAGCTGCAATCCGTCTTGCAAAGCCTTGCCACTGTCTGAATTCACAGCCTTGGATTCTCAGCAAAGCCATCGAGCCGGAGTTACTGGTTTTGGCTCTTGTTACTCACCCCTCACCCAATTTCCCACACTATATGCAGAGACTGGAAAAGCTGTGTACTCTACCTACCTATGGCAATCCCCATTAAAATCATTTGCCAAAAAAAAAAAAAAAAAAAAAAAAATCTCAGGCCCCTATGTGTTTCTGGGGTCATGATAACTCAAGTCCCTGTGACCGAAACTGGGTTGCAAAGCCTTTATGTCTTTAGCAGGAGTCGGCTTTTGCAAGGGTTCCTCTCTTACATTTTCTCTGAGACACTCATGCACACTCCAGCAACAATGGAAAAGAACATGATTTCCCAAGCAGGTTGCCTAGAAACCACTCCTGTGTTTCTGAAACTAATTTAAACATGAAAATTCAGCGCCTGACTCATGCCAGGAATGAATGTCATGGTTTTCTCAGTATTTTACTTTCTTTTTCTTTCACATTACAAAATAATGCATGCTCGTTGCAGGAAAATTGAAAAGAGTATGAAAATTTAAAGGTCCAGGAAAAGAAAAATCTCCCATAATCTCACTATCAGAGGCAACCATTGTTGTCATTTGGGGATATTTTCTTCCAGGCTTTTTTTCCTAAGCTTCCCCCCCCCCCCCAATATTATTGAGAAATAATTGACGTGCATCACTGTATAAGTTTAAGGTGTACAGCGTGATGGCTTGATTTACATATATTGTGAAATGATTAACACAGTAAGTTCAGCTAACACCCCTCTTCTCATATAGACGCAATAAAAAGGAAAGAATAAAGGAAAACAATTTTTCTGCTTGTGATGAGAACTCTTAGGATTTGTCTTAGCAGCTTTCCTGTAAATCCTACAGCAGTGTTAGCTGTAGTCATCATGTTGTAATCACATCCCTAGTGCTTACTTATCTTATAACGGAAAGTTTGTGCCTTTTCACCAGCTTCTTCCAACTCCACCCCCTCCCCCCACCTCTAGTAACCACAAGTCTGATATCTTTTTCTATGTGTTTGGTGTTTTTCTTTTTAGATTCCACTTACAGTATAAGTGAGATCACACAGTATTTGTCTTTCTGTCTGATTTATTTCACTTGGCATAACGCCTATGTATTTTTAACATTGTTGATATTAATGCTGAATTTACATAGATCTTGCTTTTTTCCACTTAGCATATTGTCAGCATTTCTCCATCTGGCTCAAATTTTCAGAAACTTGAATTTTTAATGACTGCATTTTATTACAGTCCATTTTCCTTTATTAACCATTCTCTTAATGCTAGACACAGGTTATTTCCAATCTTACAGCATTTTAATAAATGATCGTCTTAGTACAAAATATTTGCTCTATCTCTATCTCCTTAGGATAAAATCATAAATGGAGTTTCAAAGCGCCTGAAAATTTTTAAATCTTTTTTTTTTTTTTTTAAAGTTGAACTAGGGGCCATGCACAGCAGTTAAGTTCACACGTTCCACTTCTGCAGCCCGGGGTTCACCAGTTCAGATCCCGGGTGTGGACATGGCACCGCTTGTCAAGCCATGCTGTGGCAGGCGTCCCACATATAAAGCAGAGGAAGATGAGCACAGATGTTAGCTCAGGGCCAGTCTTCCTCAAAAAAAATTGAACTAATATACGTTAATGATTTCTTAAAAGATTTAAACAGTACATTACAAAGTAAATTTCCCTCTCCCTTCTATCTTGCACCTCTCCCAGAGGTAATCACTGTACCAGAAATTTTCTATGAATATAAAAGCACATATATTTTTTGTGTATTTGACACTATACATTGTGCTACCACTTGCCTTTTTCAGTTATTATACCCTGGACATCTTTTCACATCAATCCAAATGGCTCTATTCTTTTTAGAAGTTGCACAATATTCAATTAGATGGTGTATTATCACTTCTTTGCCCTAGACAGAATTTTTTAATGCACTTGGAAGATATTCAATGAGCTGGGTTTCCAGCAGCAACTCTAAATCGACACTGCTCCGTCTACACCATATCTTTGCTAGAAGAGGGAATAGATGGTGGCAAAGGTAACAGACTTACCTGGTTGGAATTAGTCACTGTTACTGTCTATAGAGGTCTCCAAACTTTTCCTTTTTTTTAACTGAAACTTTGTACCCTTTTATCAACCTCTCCCCATTTTTCCCACTCCCCAGCCCCTGGCAGCCACCGATCTACCCTCTCTTTCTGTGAGTTAGACTTTTTTTTTTTAGATTTCACATATAAGTGATATCATGCAGTATTTGTCTGTCTCTGTCTGGTTTATTTCATTTAGCACGATGCCCTCAAGATTCATCCATCCTGTCACAAATGGCATAATTTCTTTTTTACAACCAAATAGTATTTCATCATACGTGTGTTTGCGTATGTGTGTATAAAACATTTTCTTTATCTATTCATCTATCAACAGACAATGAAGGGTTTCCACGTCTCAGCTATTGTGAATGAAGCTGCAATGGACTTGGGAATACAGATATCTCTTCGAGATAGTGATTTCTTTTCCTTTGGATATATACCCAAAAGGGGTTGCTGGATCACATGGTTGTTCTATTTTTAATTTTTTGCGGATCCTTCCTACTGTTTTACATGATGGCTGTACCAGTTTGCATCCCCACCTACAGTACACAAGCATTCCCTTTTCTCCACATCCTCACCAACATTTGCTATCTATATTTTCTTGATAGTTGACATCCTAACAGGTGGTTAAGGTGATATTTCATTGTGGTTTTGGTTTGCATTTCCCGTTGATTAGTGATGTTGAGCACCTTTTCAAATACCCGTTGGCTATGTATATGTCTTCTTTGGAAAAATATCTATTCAGTTCTTTTGCCCATTTTTAAATCGGGTCATTTGGGTTTTTGCTACTGGAGTTGTATGAGTTCCTTGTGTATTTTGGATATGGACCCCTTATCAGATGTATGGTTTGCAAATATTTTCTCCCATTCCATAGGTTGCCTTTTCATTGTGTCGATGGTTTCCTTTGCTTTGCAGAATCTCTTTGGTTTGATGTAGTCCCACTTGTTTATTTTTGCTTTCATTGCCTTTGCATCTCCAAACTTTTCTGATCTCCATATCTATTAAAATTTTGAGCGTGCACTCGCTGCCATTTATGTATATTTGTTTATTTATAAACTATATACATATATTGCTTTATGAATATATTACTATTTACATGATAGAACATACACTAAAAATGGACATTTTAATGAGCTGAATTAAAGATGAGTTAGATATTAAATTTATTTATTTTTATAATAATAAATTATATAAAAATAAATAATAATAAAAGCATTTTACTCTTTCTGATAAGAGCAATGTGACTGAATATGCTTTATTATATTTTAAAATATTGATTTAACATCTTGCATCATAGTTATTTTAGGGTCTGATTCTAAGTTCGGCTTATTTCGACAATTGATTTTAAGGGTTGTCATCTCAGGAAAAGACTCCTTACAAATATACGTAACTTCAAATGGAAGAAGAGTGTTGCTGGTCCCATTTCTAGCCCAGCCCACCAAATATGCAAAATTGTTTTGTAAATTCACTTGTACTCACATTGTTAGTTTATCTTTGACTCATGATTCATACTTTAGAGAAATCTTTTAAAGCCAGCTATGCATTTTATAAACTTTTCTTATTAAAATTAGGTAATATACTCCATAAATCCACTTAACCAAGCAGATGTTCCAAACCAGAGCCTCGCCCTTCCACTTCAGACCTGCTCATCCCGCCATCTTGCCTGTCTCAGTCACTGACAACTCCTTCCCCTCATTTGATCAGGCCAGAAAACTTGTGTCTGTCCCTTGCCCCCTGTCCTTCTCAACTCCACCTGGACTTCATCAGCAACCCTATTAGCTCCACCTCAGGGACGTATGCAGACCCTGAGCACTTCCTGTCTCTCCTCCTGTTACGGTCCTGGTCTAAGCCACCATCTTCTCTTACCTACAATCGCTCCAGTGGCACCTTGACCATTTGCCCCTCTTCTGCCCTTTCCCCCGCCATCTCTGCATCACGGCAGCATGGGGGAGCCTTCTAAAAGTTGTACTGTTTTTTTATTTGGAAAAATTTCAAACTTACAGAAAAGTTGCAAGAATAAGAATAGTACAAAGAACTCCCTATTCCCTTAGCCCATATTCACCTATGGTTAACGTTTTGCCCATCTGTTTATCTGTCTACCTATCTATCTACCTATCATCCAGCTATCATGTGTCATTCTAAAGGGCAAATATTGTGGTCCTTTACTCTTAAACACTTCAGTGTGTATTTGCTAAGAATAAGTATATTCTCTTACTTAGCAATAGTACAGTACAAACCTCAGTAAATATAGCATTGATACAGTAACTTTATCCAACCTAGCATCTGTCTTCCTAGTTTGTCAACTGACCCAATAGTGTCCTGTACAACAGTTTAATTCCTTTAGTACAGGACCCAGTCTGAGATCAGGGTCAGGTACAGTATTCAGTTGTAGGAACTCTTTAGTCTCCTTTAGTGTGGAACATGTTACAACATCTTTCTTTGTTTTTTATGATACTGACATTTTTGAAGAATGCTAGTTGTCTGTCCCTATTTTTGAATTGAGTTTTCTCATTTTGGGTTTTCTGATCTCTCCTCACCATTAAATTCAGGTGATGAATTCCTGGCCAGAACGTTACGTAGTGATGTTGTGTCCTTCTCAGGGCATCACATCTGGAAGCTTACGAGGTCCATCGGCCCCTCACTGGCAGCGGGAATCTTAATCGCCAATCAAGGTGTGGTCTGACTTCTCCACTGCATAGTTACTGGTTTTTCTCTTGCAACTAATAAGCAATTTTTGAGTAGGCACTTTGAGACCACGCAAATATCCTCTTCCTCATCAAAATTCCCACTTGGATTTAGCAAACATTGAGGACTCTTGCCTGGGCTAATCTTCAGATGGGTGATTGTAAATGATAACGGTCTGATTCCAGCATACCTGCACATTTCTAGTCAGCATGCTGCATTCTGCTGTCTGCACAATCCCTCCCTTGCCCCTATCTATTTATTACCAGTATGACGTGTAGATGCATATTTTTCAATATTCTATAACCTGTGGCTGTCCTTATTATTTTGGTGCTCAAATTGTCCCAGATTTGGCCAGTGGTCACCCTGTCACACTGCTTCCGGTGCCCTTGTTTTAAAATTGGATCCTGTAATTCCTCTGTTCTGACTTCCGGCCCTGCCACCTCTCCAGATGGAGAGCCTATCTCTAGCACTGGTTTTAGAGCCCTCTCTCAAAGAAATAGCATGCAGCCCTGACAGTCGTGGGCCGTAAGGAACGATTCGCCCTGAATGAAAAGGTGTCTGTTAGAGACAACACGGTGCTTATGTATGCACTGGCTCAACTACGGCACCCTCCTGAGGGACAGGTGCGATGCCCTGGGCATGGAGGGCCAAGTAGGAAAGAGCTCTGGAAGCATGCAGGTGCATCCGGGAGGCTGATGTCTAAAGGGACAAAGCAAAGCGAGGCAGTGTTGCATAGTGGTTAAGAGCAGAGGCCCCAGTGCCAGACTGGCTGGGTTGAAACCCAGTTCTTCCACTCCACAGCTGTATGACTTTGGCAAGTTCCCTAACACGGCTGTGCCTCTGTTTTCTCCACCTGTAAACTGGGTGTAATCATGGTACATCTGTCTGATAGCACTGCTGTAACGATGAAATGAGTTAGTGCATGTGAAGGACTTAAACCGGCATCTGGCACACCGTAAGCTCTCAATAAATGTCCGCTGTTGTTAAAATAAAATACAGCAATAGATGTGCTGTAAAAAGGAAGATGTAACCCTCCTGGGAGCTTTGAAGGCAATGAGAAGTGAGCTAGACCAGAGGGAGAAAAAGAAGAAGGACTCTCAGGCAGCCCGGGAGCTCTCCTCACGGAGGCAGCATTGCATTCACTCAGCGCCTGCTCATTGTTTATACACTTTGTCTCTCCCCTCCCCTCCAGCTTCTTGTTTTCCTTGTTATGTAAAGGAATGAGCAAACTTACCCATGTATACCATTCCCCATGACATACTGACAGCATTTCACAATGTTAAATGTGACTGCAGTTCAGTCAGGATCAGCTCTCTGCCCATCTAATCCTACCTCCCCAGGCTCTAAATGTCCTCACCAGGCCTACTCTGATTTTCCCAGGCCTAGGCACGGGAGAACCAGAGAGTCAGTCCCAGGCCTGGTTTGGGATGATGAAGGGATGGGACAAGAGTCATGAACTCAAATTTGGGGTATTAGCCAAAACAAGTGAAAAGGCAAATAAAAAAGGCAATAGGGAGTAGTGGGGACTGTGGAGCTGGTGCTATCATGACCAACTCAAGAATTCCAGTTCGTATTTTGAAAACACTGTGTGGGCAAGGGAGATATTAAAAGTAATTAACAGGGGCAAGCCTAGTGGCATAGTAGTTAAGTTCACACACTCTGCTTTCCCTGCCTGGGGTTCACAGGTTTGGATACTGGGTGTGGACCTAGCACCGCTCATCAGGCCACACTGTGGCAGCATCCCATATAAAACAGAGGAAGACTGGCACAGATGTTAGCTCAGTGACAATCTTCCTCAAGCAAAAAGAAGAAGATTGGGAACAGATATTAGCTCAGGGCCAACCTTTCTCACCAAAAAAGAAAGAAAGAAAGTAATTAACAACATCAGCACCAACCCCTCAGAACAGATAGCAGCATAAACAATCAGCAGGAGTACAGACCAGCTGAAGGCCACCCTACACTCTGGCCAAAGTAAACATATCCATACTCAAGACCCTGGATACCCAGCTGGTGTCCAAGTTGCCACCTTTACCCTGGTCAAAGTCAGAGCAGGGACGGTAGGTGTCAAAAGCAGGATCATACACAAGCACTGAGCACAGTACCTGTACATTGTAGGTACTCAATAAATATTTGTTGAATGAACAGGCATCATGGTTAGAATCATGGACTCTGGAGCCAAATGGCCTTGGGCTAGAGTCCTGGCTATGCCATGAACTGGCTGTGTGGCCTTGAGCAAGTTACTTAAACTCTCTGTGCTTCAGTCACTTTACCTGTAAAGTGGGGAGAATGGTATTTGTGAGATTAAATTAGATAATACATGTTAGAATAGTGCCTGGCCCACAGTGAGAACTCAGTAAATGTTAGCTATCGATATCAGCTATGTAGCATTGAAAAAAGGGGTGTGTCAGGGAGAGTCGTGCCAAAGTGGACAGCCACCAAAGCTGACATGGAGGATCGAGGCCACCACTCAGGCAGAAGGAGGTCACAAGGTTGGCCAGCCCCGGGAAAGAAACTGCTCTCACTTAACTAAGTCAGACAGTTTTTACCAGAGTGTCAGATCAAATCTGCCTTGCTGTAGAACTTTCTGTATCCTTTCCCCTTTGATTCCAGGCTTGGTCTTCCTGACCCTGAGGAGCCATCCTAGTAAGAAGGCAGATGTTATCCTAGAGCTACACCTGGGAGGGCCTCTCCTCCTCATCAGACGGGCCAGTCTCTGGAGAGCCTCTCTCAAGTCAGGAGCAAGGCTCCCTGGGGCTGAGGGCACGGCAGGTTGGTGCCTCATTTCCTGCTGGGTGTTCTTTTTGTCCTCTTCCTGACACCATACAGCTCATCCGCTATGTCACATGGGGCTGGAAAAGTAATACGACATAGCCATGGTGACCAACCAGCAAGCTGGTTCACTGGCCCCAAGAAGCAGACAAGGCTGCCCTTTTGTTTGCAGATTCGCCGTGTGTAAAGGCACAGATACTGGTGTTCATTGGCTATTTGTAAGGAAGTTTAAGTAACATCGACTTATGTCTTTCCCCCTCTGGGTGGGGTTAGGAGGTGTTTTCTCAAACATAGTGTTCCTTGGCAACTGAAAGGAACTCCAAGAGGGCTCCCTTCTGGTCTGTGGCTAATCCAGGTGCCTTTGGGATCCCCATTTCCTCCTGTGAGGTTGGAATGCTCACAGCAGATACCCTCTTTATCAATTGGCTGCATGCACTTCCTGTTGCAGTGGTTTGAGATGGGCAATTACAGCCACTACTCCCGGATGCGAACAGAGACTCGGCGACTGCGGGGCTCCCCGTCCTTCCCTTGAGCTCTCCTGCTTCCAAAGCTCGGTGGGAAAATAAAGTCCACCCCCGGGCCAACGACTCCATTGTGAGCCAGTTCCTGCAGGAGGGGGTCCTGCTGAGGGACGATGAGGGTTAGAGGATAACTGGGGGCCAGCAATTGCTTATCTAGTCTTAATTCTCCACAGTGTTATGTTCACAATGGAAAGGAAAAAGAATATGCTCATTCTCTATTTAAATGCTTGGTTATAGATGCCAAGACAGTGTTACATAATGTTACATAATGTTAGAGCAGGAAGGGACCCTGGAGATCAAATTAAGTAACTTCATTTTAGAGAAACTGAGGCCCGGGAATGTTAGGCAACTCTCTCAAGACCATGACAGTGGTGAGCAGCAGAGCTGAAACTAGAAACTCTCTATCCTGGCCACAGGGCTAGAGCATTTTCCCTCGAACCGGTGGTGTTTCCACAATGAACAGAGAGAAGTGCAAGTGTCTGATTCTAGTCCTGGGATCCAGTCCTACCTGGGTCTGAACATTTCTCACAAACGTAGCCATAGGCTTGTGGAGGAGACGCTAATTGTCTCCCAAATCCGTTCTCCCACCCTTCAGTAATAACATGCCAAATGTTAGCAGGGGACATGGCTGCTCAGGAAAAAAGTGTCACATTTTCTAGTATGTCTTACAATGAAGTCATGTCTGAGTCCTGGTCAGCAGGATGACCAGGAAAGTGGTGAGCACTCTAAAGGAATAGAGTGCACCCTTCTCTGGTACCTTTCCTCTTGACCTGTGACTGGAACACTGACCGAAGGTCTGGAGCTGGAGCAGCCACCTTGGGCCACAAGGTAGAAGCCACATATTGAAAAGAGTAGAATAACAAGACAGAAAGAACCTGGTGATCAGGAAGCCACCATACCAGGCCTGGGTTGCCTCTGTTTACGTGAGAGAGAAATTTTTATTTTTTTTAAACCACTGTTATTTTGGGTTTTCAGTCTCAAGCAAAATAATGTGACTCTAATCCCAGCAGTGAAACTATTTTGAAAGTTTCTTGCAGAATTTCTTGGAAATATAGGGATTTCATTCCCTCGACCTAGATGCCTACTTAAAGAGAAGCATCTGTGACGAAGAGGAAGCCGGGAGGCGAGGAAAGACACCCATCACGAAAATACGAAAATATGGCCACTTCACTTCCTGCCAGTTTGACTTCATTCGCTTTTTAAACCAGTTCCTCTTTTAAAACAAACCTCCCCGGGAAAGCGAAGCTCATTGGTTGTTCACACCTGAGAATCAGAAACTCCTCCACTGGTTTGTAAGGAGTTTGGGGAAGGGAGATGTTGCCACCAGGCTGGAGGAGGAAGTGACACTTTGGGGAGGGCAGACCACGGCTGATGTGGGAGCTCGGGGAGGGGAAGTGGCAGAGGAAGGGAAATAAAGAGGTGAGAAAGGGGCCAGAAAGAAAGGTGTATGGGTTCTGGGTTCTAAATTGCAGTGGGTCTGCTTGACTTGACTTGTATTCAGGACTCTGGGACAGCCCATGACCACCAGGGGCAGTGGCAGGAGACCCCATTCCAGGAACTGTTCACAGGCTGGTGAACTCCAGGTCCCCAGTTTAACCCACTTCCGGTCCAGTCTGGGCCTCTTTCCTTTTCTTGGCCCAAAGTCACTGTCCTTAACTAAGGGGAGTGGGGAAAGAGTCACTTCCCTGAGCAGAGGAGGCTGGGCCCGCAGCTGTCCTGTACATCAGCTCAGGGTCCCCTGAGGAAGTCACTCCTTCCTTCTACCACTTTCGCTTCTCTAGATCACACATTTAACATGTTATTTAAAAAAACTTTAAATTGGATTGCATTCTTTTACTGAGCCTTGCCCTAAGCAGTAAGACCCGTGAAAGGACAAGTTTGATGTACTAGCTATATACATGCGGCATAATTACGACAAAATGTCTGTGTCACCAGCAAATCATCTTGCTACCACCAGTGATACGCATATCACGCTTGGAGAGGCATCACGTTGTTTCTTTCAATCTCCCCAACGACCCCACGAAGAAGGTAATATTATCATCCCCATTTTACAAGACAAGGACACTGAGGCTCCGAGAGGCTAAATCGCTTCCTCCAGAGTTTTCACCAGAGCTGGGATTTGAACCACAGTGTGTTTGACTTAAAAGGCAGTGGCCGCTGCTTTCTCCCGGGAGAAGGAAGGCAGAGACCCCTAAAGCTAAAGAAGAGGAGGAAGAAGAGTGAAGCCTCCCCATCCTACGTGAAGATCCTCCCTTCGAGCTTCCTCACTTCCTCTTCTTCTTTGTCTTCGGTTTCTAAGGATGTCTCCCTCTCACCAGAACAGAGAACCCCAGAAGGCACTCCTTATGCATAAAGGCTGCCAACTCAACGGCAGGGATAAAATCCCCTTTGGGAATTTTTATCACTTCTTAAATTAATAAAAAATTTCAGCTCTTTGTAGTTCTGGATGCAGTGTGAGAGAGGAAGAACCAAAGATTCTGGAGATTCTGCTACACACCTGCACAAAGCTGAGTAAAGTGGACTTATCACACTGAGCCCTGAGGACTGCTGGGAGTAGAAACCTTAACGTTTATCTGAAGTGACTGCTCATACCCTCGAATTATGGCAACTGGTGTGGTAGAAAGAGAAAACCCTAGACTCTGCCACTTACCAGCTGTGTGACCTTGGGCAAGCCGCTCACCCTCTCTGAGCTTCCATTTCCCCATCCAGAAGAGAGGATAACAATCCCTGTCTCAGAGGGCTATCATAGCATTGAATAAGGAATCTATGAGTTAGTGCTAAAATACACTACTATTATTATTATTTTAAATTACTGTGAGAGTAAAAAGGGCCTTTGTGTTCATAACCCAGCTTAAAGTAAATTGTAGCACTTGGCAAATATTGCCTTTTCTACTCGGAAACTCACACACACAAAAAAATGAGGTGAAAGAACAATTCCTAAAGCAAAAGGAAATTGTTAAATTTTGAACTATCCTTGACCCCAAAGTTCCACTTCAGACATTGTTTCCTCTTCCCTGATATTCTAGACCAACACGCAAAACCCTTTGCTTCTACCCCAGGGCCCCACAGAAGGAAGGGATAAGACAGACAGGATGCATCTTTGCCCAAATTGGTTTCACTTCCTCCCAACCAGGCCTGGGTCACGGCCATGGAGAACTGTCTTCCATGGTGGGAGGGGCTGCATTTTTTTGAGGAAGATTAGCCCTGAGCTAACTGCTGCCAATTCTCCTCTTTTTGCTGAGGAAGACTGGCCCTGAGCTAACATCCACGCCCATCTTCCTCCACACTATACGTGGGACGCCTACCCTGGGCTGCCAAAGTAGAACGTGCACACTTAAGTGCTGCGCCACCGGGCTGGCCCTGTTGCGTTTCTGTTTTTGTCAGTGCAAGGCAGGCAAGGGACTTAAGTCAGAGAGCTTGGTGAGGCAACAAATTTTCCAGCTGCCACTTACACTGGAATCTCATCACGTTTCTTTGTCATCCTTTCTCAGCCCAAATCCAGCAGGCATCCATGGTCTCATTAACAAAGCCACGTATTAGCAGTATCGGTGAAGAAGGATGAGTGAAGCTGCCTTTGTCTGCTGCCTGTCTACCATCTGACATCACAAGACGGAAGCGACATATGGAGAGCAGCAGAGCCGAACGGTAAAGGGAGACTGGGTCTCCAACATCATGGAGCCACGCATCAGCCCTGGAAAGCTTCTGCATGATGAAATCACCGAGAAGCCTTCTGGAAACCAGACGTCCCTGTCCTTCTCAGGACCGTTCCCATCCCCTATGGCCCTCTGCAAGCCTCGTCTCCAACGTCGCCCTGCTCCGTCCCGGCACAAACATAAGTTCCGCAGAACCACGGAGAGCCTTGCGAGCATCATTCTCTTTGCCTCGTCAATGTTTCTGTTTTATACCCTTCTCTGCCTCTGTCTGGAGAATGGTGTTCAATCACCCGAGACACATTCTGTAGAAAGAGCTTGAATGACCCAGGGGAGAAGACATCAGACTTGTTACAGCCTGAATGTGGATGCCTGGGATGCCAGCCTGTCCACCCACTATCACAAAGTCTAAACAGCTCCATCTTAGACAGCTTCTCCATTTCTGAGGATTTTATCCGTGTGACCAATGGTCTTAGTGAGGAGGAGTTTGGAGCTATCAGACGCTGTCAATGGTTGAGAGGGAAAGAAACATGTTAAAACATCCGTTAGCAGTCACCTGTGCCAAACAGAACTCAGATTTGTCTTACGTCTAAAAAGCTGCTCATTGACTTTGGGGTTTTGCTGATGCTGTTAGAAAATATTTTACCACTAAATGAAATTAAATATGAACTGCCTCTCTGAAGAGACAGAAGATAAGAGAGAATTTTTTAAAGGAAGAAAGTTGACACAATTTTCTTTCATGTTTGAGGACATTCGGTGTCCCAGAACACTGCTTTGGTAATTATTTTCCCCTGTGATCTTGCAGCACAGTATGAACGGACACAGAGGCCGTCTATGCAAAAGAATAACCTGGGTACAAATGGCAAAAACGAAAGAATTTGCCAGGAATGAGAAAAGCACATTTATGTAAATAAGCAGAAACGTTAGCTCCTCTGTCTGGCTGACTGTCAAGTTGAAATCCCTTCTCTACTCCATAGCATCCCAACCAGTGGCTCAGCAACAGCCTTCAATGTAAAGAGCACACGAATATTTATTTTTCAGATTTATTGCGTCTTGCTGCCAGGTCAGCCCTCCCCATGCCTATGTGCTGTCTCCCTCTTCCACAGTCCCTTCTCCCTCAGGGACCGAGTGGCACTCATCTTGATATCTTCTGTACACTGTGGGGCCTTAGCACGATCTAAGGCAGGTATGTAGTCTTTTTAAGATGGCTCTCCCACTTTCTTTTCTTGCTTTCCTGCATCTAATACAGACCACTCTCCTCACCATGATACTTCCACCCCTGGCAGTTTGTCCGTGATCTTACTCGCCTCCTCCTCTGATTAGGCCAGCCTTAGAGCTTCCATGAGGCTGCAGGATGTGGAAGGAACATATGTCACCAGAACATCAAAATCTGGCTTTTTACTTCTTAGCTGTGCACTCTTTGTCAAGTTACGTAGCATTTCTGCTTTAAGAAAAAGTAGTTGTAGGGGCCGGCTCCGTGGCCGAGTGGCTCAGTTCGCGCGCTCTGCTGCGGTGGCCCAGGGTTCGGATCCTGGCGCAGACATGGTACCACTTGTCAGGCCACGTTGAGGCGGCGTCCCACATCCCACACCTAGAAGGACCTGCAACTAAGATATACAACTGTGTACAGGCGGGGGTTGGGGAGATAAAGCAGAAAAGAAAAAAGTAGTTGTAATACTATCTCATAGCACTTTTGAGATGATTAAATGAGAAAATGTGTATAACATTCATGGCACATTAAGTACTCAGGAAACAATCGTTCTTTTCTTCTTCTGTCTGTTCTCCCCAAATAGCCCTGGTTTGGAAGACTCTTTGTCACAGGCTACACTAAATAGTTTGACATTATTACTACCAGAATTTCATTCAATACTTTCATTCATCATTACAATGTGGTAACATATCATTTCTGGCACCTGCCTCTGGGGAGGTAGTAACGTCTTTTTTTGTCAGAGATCATTTTCATAACTGGCCCTTTACCCTCACATAATACAGCAGGGTCTGCTCAGATCGAAACTGTGAGGATCCTCAATGGTTTCACGCTTAGCACCAGGAGCCTCTGTCAACTGAGAAGTTCTACTTCTCTTCCACTCAGAGGACCCTGACGAGAAAAGGCTGGCGGGCTGCCTGCTCAAGTGTGGCCCTCAAAGACAGGGTGGAGCTCGAAGAGAGGTGAGAAGGTGGCACAGCAGCCTGTGAACCTGAGACACAGTGTCTGTGTGTGTCTTCTCTTGAAAACCAGCAGATCTGGAACACCGAGCAATTTCTGCTTGAAGTTATTATCAAGGGTGAAAGCAGCTGCCCTCAAAGTGGGGCTCTCCCGTTTACTCCACCTGTAGGCTCCACCACCCACATAAAACACGCATATGTCCTATAGCCAGCAGGCTCACTGATTCATAGTCCTGTCTGGCCCTTTGTGCAGAGTGCTAACTGTCCCCCACATTACACTGTATCCTTCTTCTGTAGTAACGGTTCAGCTGGACTCGTGATAGCCCATCTGGGACTACATTTCCCAGCCTCCCTTCTGAGTGTGGTCATGTGACTAACTTCCGGCCAATGGTATGAAAGTGGAATTGATGTTTGGAACTTCCAGACTGCTTTTAAAGGAAAGTAAGGGGACTAGTGGCCCCTAAGGAGCCATTTGTACAAACCACTTCACAAGTAGAAGATGGAACCACCTGCAAATGGAGCCTGTGGGACACGGACAGGGTTTCCCAATATTGTTTTTACCTTAAAGAGGATTATGCCTCATCTCGGCTCACAGTGCAATTTCATTTGATGCTGCCCTCAAAGGTTCTTTTTACAAGGAAAAACAACTTGCAAAATCATGAATTCTCTTTTCCTTTCTACCTCAGTTCCAATTAAGCCAGGGGCCACAGACTCAACTGCAAACAGGGATGTATTAGTTAAGATGAAGTTGAGGCTGCTGTAAAAAAAGAGACACAAAAGTGGAATTTTATTTTTCTGATGTAACAGTCTGAGCATAAGCTTTCTAGAGCATGTATGTGGCTCCTTAGTATTGGAGACCCAGTTTCCTCCTATCTTTTTACTCAGCTATTCTCAATGCATAACTTTCATCTTGTGATGTCAGATGGCTGCTCCAGCTCCTGCCATCACGTCCACATTCCATCTGGCAAGAAGAAGAAAATGAGCAAGAGAGGGCATCTTGCTTTCCTTTAAAAGCAGTCTGGAAATTCCAAACATCAATTCCACTTTCATACCATTGGCCGGAAGTTAGTCACATGACCACACTCAGAAGGGAGGCTGGGAAATATAGTCCCAGATGGGCTATCACGAGTCCAGCTGAACCGTTACTACAGAAGAAGGATACAGTGTAATGTTGGGGGACAGTTAGCACTTTGCACAAAGGGCCAGACAGGACTATGAATCAGTGAGCCTGCTGGCTATAGGACATATGCGTGTTTTATGTGGGTGGTGGAGCCTACAGGTGGAGTAAACGGGAGAGCCCCACTTTGAGGGGCAGCCACTTTCACCCTTGATAATAACGTCATGCAGAAATTCAGGCTCAATGTTCTAGATCAGCTGATTTTCAAAAGAAGCCAGAAATCAACATTTTTAGAAAATAGTATACCTCTCAATTTTAAAATGTTGGCTCAAAAAAATTGTTTTAAACACTGTATGGGCCAAAAATATCTGTGCGCTGGTATTTGGGGCCCTGTGTTAGATTTGATTTGCATGAAGTGTCAACTGTGCTTGACTCTCTGCCTAAAGTGCTAAATTTTTGAAATCCAAAATTAGAGCTAAAAGGCAAATAGGTTTAGTAAGGAGTTGTGATCAAGACAAACTCTTTAGAGTAAATAATTCTTTGGCTTGTTAATTGGACATCGAAGCAAGAAGATCATGGCGTACTCATGATTTTCCCATGATTTTCTTTTATCCTTAAAATATGATATTTCACTTTCAGGTGTGAGATAATTTTACTCTCTCTCTCTCTGGGTTACAGTGACAGGTAGTTAGTTAACCAGAGAAACGAATTGGAGGAAACCCTCAGGATCTGTTTTTCACATGTAGGATGGAAATGATACGCGTGACAGCCACGAAATACGCAGCTCGGATCTCCTGCTGTGGGGAGTATAACTGATTGTCACCAGAGATGCTGTCCTTCAGGATCCGCCACTGTGTTCATACGAAGGCCACACTCCCCACGAGCTGCTCCCAAGCAATGACGTAGCACGGAAGGGGGACTTCTCCAGTGGTTGACTTTGGCTCCAGGGCTCCTCAGCGGTCTGGCCAAACCTTTCTTGTAACTGTACTGCGGTCTGCGACTCCTCTGGCCCAGGCCTCCTTCCTCTCAGAGGTGTCAGAACTTCTCTCACCGCTTTCTCCTGCTCCCTCCTCCTGTATCCCCCACGGGTAGACGCCAACTAACGGATGACGCTAATGAAAACGACAGGAATCAGAGGAGCAGTTACACTTCATGGTGTGCTATGTGCCAGGCACTATGCTCATCCAAGCACAGTCCCCTGGCAATAGTAGTAATAATCATGGCTAACTTTATTGAGTATGTTCCAGGACCATGCGTTACGGCCTTACAGGCATTGTCTTCACAAAAATTCTAAGGCGGGTAGTGAACTGCCTTTCTTCTGATGTTAGAGACGTGGAACTGGGTTAAATCACTTGCTCACGGTTATGCATCCAACAGGGGCAGACAGTGATTCAAACCCGAGTTTGACTGACTCCAAAGCGCGGTTGCTCCTACATCAGATGTTTGCGTCCTGCCTTCCCCATTTCTACCACATCCAAACATCGCCACATACGACCTTCGTGACTTATATTCCTTATGAATAGCACCTGTACAGCTCTTTACTTAACGTTTTTCTTTAAATTAACTAGTTTTTAAAACTTGAATATAGTCATTTTAAAAAGAAACAGTAGTTCTGAAATAAATAGCAAACTGCTATCCCTTGCCATAAATTAAAGATAATCCCCAAAAGAATCACAATTAAAACAAAACATTGTTATTGAACTTTATCTAGACAACATTTAAGTAGACACTATATATAACTGAAGACTCCAAATCAGAGGTCTGCATTCCTTGTGTTTTGTTTTGAAAGGAAGATTAGCAAGTGTTAGATGTTAAAGAAGTATGAGCTTCAAATGAAGATTTTTTTTTTTTACTTGACAAAACCAGAAAGATTGAAAAAAACTGAAAAGGGACTAACTTTCTCAGTCTGTGGCTCGTGCTCTTCAGTGCTGCGCCCGCGTGTCCCTCTTGTGTGGTACGCTCTGGGAAATGCGGACTGATGTGAAAGTGGAGAATGTCGTTGGATAGAAAAACAATTCTATACAATTGTCCCTTGCCCCCCAAAGAAAAGGAAATCCATTTTATCACTTTTCGGCCTCACAGGTTCTCAGTGCACACAAGTGTACCCTCTGGTTTATCTGGAGGGTGCAATCTTTCAAAAGTAAAACACACCAGAGCCTTCAGCAGAGTGAACCCTGCTTTGGGGACAGGTGTATCCGGTAGAGAAACAAAACACGGCTCTGTGGTTAGGCTGCCTAGTGCACTGGAGTTCAGCACATTCACAAATCTGCCTGCCTGGGAGGGGGCTGAACCACACACATCGACAACGTGGGGCCTGTGTAGAAAACTCCCAGCCTCTTTGGGTTCAGAAGATGGCACTGATCCACAGCTGAGCAGCATTGATGGTCAGGGACAGGCCATACCCGCTGCTGGGGTCTGCATCAGGCACTTTCCAGCCTTAGCCTCCTTGTTACTCATTGAGACGAGGAATGAAATCCTGCTGCAACAGACAGCACTGCTTTCTTGCAGTGTGAACACATTTCAGGAAATCATCCCCCACTGTGCAAGGTTTAACCCAAAAGAAGAGACCAGGGGCCAGCCCCGTGGCCGAGTGGTTAAGTTCATGTGCTCCGCTTTGGCGGTCCAGGGTTTCGCCGGTTCGGATCCTGGGCGCGGACATGGCACCACTCACCAGGTAGCGCTGAGGCAACGTCCCACATAGCACAACCAGAATATACAACTATGTACCAGGGGGCTTTGGGGAGAAGAAGAAGGAAAGAAAATAAAAAAGAAGATTGGCAACAGATGTTAGCTCAGGTAGCCAATCTTTAAAAGAAAAAAGAAGAAGAGACCAGCATCTGGCCACTCTGTGAGCCGGACAGTGCTGGGAACCCAGCAAGGAGGTGGAGAGGGCTTGTCACTAACCCTCCTTTCTGTCTCTAAGTTCCTGAATCGACTTCCATCAGGTATCATTTGTATTTGGTTTGGTAAGCGGTCGGCAAATTTAGTTGGACCTGGAGATAGAGAAAGGACTCGGTTGCCATAGTGAGAAGTGTTTCAGGTCCTCCATTCGTTGTCACAAAATCCCATTCATCACAAAATCCCTGTCTTGCGCCCACTTCACAGATGGGAACACAGAGTCACTAGAAACTAAAGCGAGTGGCTGAAGGCTGAGGTCTGACAGTGGGTCTATGGCAGATTCCTCATTCTGTACTTCCTTAGATTTCTGGATCTTTAGCATATTATCCTTTTGAATAAACCACCATCCTACCAGACACAAGTAGTAGAGCAGGAGGAGGAATGATCAACATTTGTTGAGTGTTAAAGCCCTCAAATGCTTCGTCCCATTTAATGCTAAAACCGCTATGCTAAGGTATAGATAGATAGATAGATGATAGATAGATAGATAAAGATATATAGAGATAGATACCTACCTATCTCTCTCTATATATCTGCCAGTGAGAAAATTGAAACACAAAGGGATTAATTGTCAAAGATCACCCAGAGCGAGGATTCAAGCCCAAGCTGTCTGACCCCAGTGGTCAAATTCATAACTGCTATGCTGCCTTTTGAGTCAGACATACTTCAGTTCAAATCCAGGCTCTATCTACTAGTAGCTGTGTGACTTTGGGCAAGTCACTTGACCACTCTGACCACTGTTTTCTTATCTGTAAAGTGAGGATAAAAATAATGCCGATCATTTAAGGCTGGTAAGAAGAGTAGTTAAATGAGGTAGTGCGGGTAACATGCTTTGCATGGTGCCAAGCATACAGGAAGAGCTCAATAGATGCTGAGTATTATTAGCAACATAATCATTGCCCAAAGAATTAATCCACTTCCTGTTTACTTCTCTAATGGCTGTCCTCTTCCCAGTTACTACCCACTGTTGACCTAAGCAGAACTTTCCATTTTACCTCGGTCACCCCATGCAGCTGACCAAGGGAGGGGAAGCCCACGAGCCAGAGACAAACTCATCCTGCCACCTCATACAGCCTCTTCCTCTTGGAGCATCATGCAGGGGATCATGGCAAGCCCCACAAAGCACTTTCAGAGCCATCAAGGATTCGTAAAGGCAGTGACAAAATGCAAGAGATAGATGGCATCATAGAGCTGTTTGTCATAAAAGCTAATGTACCCAATATGGGGGCCTCTGAGAACAAGCCCAAGCATGCTGAAGATCTCTGCGTGACCCCGGACATTGCCGAGAATGAGCCCACTGCAGGGAGTGAACTGAGGAATGACCCTTCTTTGATGAGAACCATGACGTTTACAGAATTTCTACATCTGATGGTTTTAAAACACATCTGTGAATTCTTGGACACTTCTCACATCAAAGGTGGAGTCTCATTCTTTTAACCTTGAACTTGTGCTGGACTCAGTGACACCGTGTGATTTCCGAGGCTGGGTTATAAAAGGTGTTTCAGCCTGGATCTCAGGATGCTTGTTCTCCAAACTCGGCTGCCGTGGTATGAGGACGCCCAAGTGACAATGCAGAGGCCAAGGATAGGAGTTCCAGTCCTCAGTCCAGTTGGAGTCCCAGAGAACAGACGGCCTTTGAGACGACGCGAGCCCCAGCCACCATCTGACTGCGACCTCATGAGAGACTCCAAGTGAGCAGCGCCTCCCGAGCCCAGTCAATAACACACGACTGTTGTGTTATCCTGCTAAATTTGGAGTGGTTTGGTATAGCGCAGTAAATAACTAGAACACTGCAATGTATTTCACAAAGCTCTGCCTACAGGTCACTGGTAGCTACCATGAGCTTTATGTTACACTGATTTTTGTTTCTTAGAAACTATTAATTTAGTAGTTTTTTCATGACACATAATAATTATTTATTTAATTTTTTGGTTGAGGAAGATTGGCCCTGAGCTAAAACCTGTGCCAATCTTCCTCTATTTTGTATGGGGGACTCCACCATGGCATGACTTGATGAGCCGTGTGTAGGTTCACGCCCAGTATATAAAACTGTGAACCCCAGGCCGCCGAAGCAGAGCACACAAACTTAACCACTACGTCACCAGGCCAGCCCTCATAATAACTCCTTTTTGTTAGGTATTTATCAAATATTTTTATGATCCACAGTAATCATTTTTATCCATTTATTTAAAAATAACTCTGTAATAAGAACTGGAAATATGAGTCACTTTATGTGTTCTCCTGAAGGAAAAGCATAGATAGCCTTTCCTTGGAATAAACCTGAGAAGCATTCTTTAGCTCCCTAAGCCACCAGAAGCAGGGAAGCTTTAGAATGAATTGACCCCTGAAGTCCTCTTTGAAGCAGGACTGGAGCCAAAAGACAAGCAGAGCTTTGATCCCCAGGCAGCACCAGCATGTCAAGCTGTGAAGTAACGATGTAGAGGTTGTCTGCAAGCCAGCAGCCAACTGCCAGGAGTTTTCTAGGAGCTAACCTTGTGGTCAACGCTTGTGGATGTCAAACTTCCAACCCTCGGCAGCTACAAAATAATAGGTATCTGTAAACGTTAATACATACATACACATACACACAGCGCCCCACTGTCTCACCTATTGTGTGTCTTGAACGAATTACTTAACCTCTCTCTGTCTCAGGTTTTTTGTCTCTAAAATAGAAATAATAATACTTTCTTCATAGGACTGAAAAGTAAATGAGCTTAGACTAAAAACACTAGAATAGACAATGCTCAATGAATATTAGTTGTTATAGTAATTCATACATATACACACACACATAGAAAAGAGAATGGAAGAAGTTTCACCAAACAGTTACTGTGGTTCTCTCTGGGTGATAGGATTATGGATGGTTTTCATTTTCTCCTTTCTACTCTTTTATATTTTTAAAACATCCTATGATGAACCTGTATTTCTTTCACTAATTTTTTAAAAACATCATTTCAGTAGAAACTATTAAAAAACTTAAAAATGGAGGTGGTTACTGCAAAGATAATAGAATTATGGATAACATTTTTAATGTTTATAAATTTATTTTTCAGTGTTTCAATTTTCTTAAATTGACTTAATGGGTGAGACTTTGAGATTCAAGGAAATGAGGATGGAGAATGAATTCATGCTCAGCCATGTGGTACAGATTCAAGATGCCATAGAGTTTCATTAGATGGTTAGATGGAGATCACTGAGGACTGCGGCAGTCATGGTGGGCTTCTTGGAGGTGTGGGGCTCAAGGTGGACAGGGGAAGATAGGGGCCTTTTCCAGAGGACCAGTTCCATTCATGTCTCTCTCTCTCTCTCCCTCTCTCTCTCTCTCTCACACACACACACACACACACACACACACATTCTTTTGAGCTCCAACAACATCAGGTGCTTAGAGAATAAAGAAAGAATCCCTATTTTCAAAAGTTTACTGCCTAATGGGAAAGGTATACACATAAACAAGTAATCTTTCAATTTAATACAGTAAATACTAACAAAGCTAAATGCACAGGTTTCAATGGAAACACAGACAAAGCGCGTCAGCCCACCCCGGAGTTCAAATTAGCTTCTTGGAAGTGAGTTTCTTGAATTCTTGAGGAGTGTCTTAGTCAGCTTGAGCTGCCATGCAAAATACCAAAGACAGGGGATTTAAACAATAGACATTTCTTATAGTTCCGGAAACTGGAAAGTCCGAGATGAAGGTGCCAGCAGATTCAGCGTCTGGTGAGAGCCCTTCCTCCTGGCTTGCACACTCTGCCTTCTTGCTGTATCCTCACGTGGTGGAGAGAGAGTGTGCTCTGGTCTCTTCCTCTTCTTAAAAGGGCACTAATCCCATCATGGGGGCTTCATCCTCATGGCCTCATCTAAACCTAATTACTTCCCAAAGGCCCCACTTCCAAATACCATCACATTGGGGATTATGGCTCCAAAATATGAATTTTGAGGAAACACAAACATTCTGTCCATAGCAGGGGAAGCGTCAATTCCAGGCATGGAGAGATGGGCATTCCCAGAGGCAGGAACAGCATAAACAAAGGGACTGAAGTGTGAGATGACACGGTATACACAGTAAAATATGAGCAGGTGGGTATTACCAAATGAATGCTCTTCAACAGCTAACCCCCCAAACACTCACAGAATCCGGTCTTCAAAGAAAAAGTCGTATGTGGGAACTCCGTAGATAAAATTAGATTGGCTGTGTAGGGCCTGTAGTGGATACCTCTCCCCAGAGGTGGCCCATGAGGCATGTCCTCACAAGGCCCAAGGCTCCAAGTGGGGCAGGGGGTAGGACTGGAGATCCTGCAGCACAGAGGACAAAGAGGGTGACTTTGCTGGAGCAGCCAGGTCCTGGGTGGCCTAAAGTACTCAGCCTTTGTAGGAATGCAGTGGGGCAACACTGAGGGAGTTTCATCTGAGGAGTGTGTGCTCAGATTGGTGCTTTGGGGAAGAGAGTGGCAGCATAAGAAGGAAGTGCCTTACTCTAGGGGGAAGGTCATAAAGGCTTGAGGGCAGAGGCTGCGCAAGGAGAGGGTGGGTTGCTGGAACACTTCACTAATACAACTTCTCAGAAGACAGTTCTCCTCTAGAGGATTCAGAAAGGGAGGCCTGGCTGCCTGAGGGGGATGTCAGCCCCTTCAGCAATCCCGCAGTCCATCATTCATACCACCGTTTTTCCACAGCCATTTACCCATGTAATCCCAACAGCCCAGCTGCATCAATACCTATTTTAAAGGTAAGAACAAAGAGGTATGTGGCTGTGGTGGTTAATTTTATGTGTCAACTTGGTCAGGCCAACATCTAGGGGTACCCAGACATTTGGTCAAACACTGGTCTGGATGTTGTTGTGAAGGTATTTTTTAGATAAGAATGACATTTAAATCAGTGGATTTGAGTAAAACAGATTACACTCCATAATGTGATGAGCCTCATACAATCAGTTGAAGGCCTTAGAGAAAAAAGACTGACTTCCCTGAGGAAGAGGGAACTCTGCCTGCAATCTGCCACTCTTCCCTGGGTCTCCAGCCTACCAGCCTCTGCCACAGATCTTGGACTGGCCAGCCTCCGCAATTGCATGAGCCAATTCCTTAAAATCTCTCTCTCTCTATGTGTGTATATATATATGTACATGTGTGTATATATACACACATGTACATATATCTATCAATATATCTATATCGATATACATTGATATCGATATTGATGTATCTATATATATCGATAGATATATATATCTCCTATTGGTTCTGTCTCTCTGGAGAACCATGACAAATACAGTGGCTTACCCCATTGTCCAGTTGCACCCTTGTCCAGATAAAGGCAAGAATAAAATGCTGATTTGTAACAATTTATTAATTTAACTTCACCACACTTCCTGCCACAATGGCGAGTTCAGGAGGTGGAGTAGGTCATGCCTGCCTGCTCAGAATCTTCAGTGATTCGCTGTAGCTTTCCAATAAAGCCCCAATGACATGGTCTAACATTCAGAGTTCTCTGTGCCCTGGGCTGGATCTCCATTCCCCATCCTACCTCTCATGACTGATAAATTGATTATTGTGCACCATATCTACTCCCTCCCCCTAATAGGATTGTAAATCCACATCCTTTGCCTTGTGGCTTGTAGTCTCCCCATGGGAGGAGGGTAGATTCCTGCTCTGTTGATTTGGGGCTGGTCCGCATAACTTGCTTTGCCCAATAAAACGCAATCAGACATGACGTATACTCGTCCTAGCAGAAACTTTAAACACTTGTGCGGTTTGGCTGAACTGAGAGTAGGTGGCCCCTAGGAAGATGGGGAAGAAGAGTGTAGAACTCTCTCACGAAGATCGTTTTACTTTTCAAGTAACAAGAGTAACAGCTGCCCCTTCTGAAACTTTTTCTTGGAAGTAGAGATTTTACGCTCTGCCGTAGTGTGAAATTGTTTCATTTTAAGCGATGAACAGCCTGTGTTTCTCGAGGGTTTGTTAAGTCACTGAGGATTTGGAATGTTTACATTGCACACCAACGGGTTTCTTTGAATCTCAACTCAGCGTGTTTGGGAAAAGTGTCTTACGATGATGCCTTGTTTTACTTTTACCATGTACCAGGGTAGGAAAAAATATCTTAACAGCTAGCGCCAACTCCCGATTTGAATATAAAATATCTTTGTTTAAGACAACAGCTTTATAGGTCATTTGGGATGGAAAGTGAGACCCTGAGACATGGGAGAAGTGGTGAGGGGGAAATGAGAGATGGGTAAACTGTCCTGTTTTAGAAATAAATAAGAATGGGGCGGGGGAGGCAGAGGGAGAGAGCTGAGATTAAAGGAGAGTGGAAAGAGAGAACAAAGAGAAAGAGCAAGATTAAGCAAAGGGCAAGAGGCTGGAACCCAGGTTGGCCGAAGCAGAGACCTCCAGTTGTCTCTAAAACCCTGTTCTCCCTTGCACAGTAATAGAGTTCCAGCTGGGCACATGACCGCCCTGTTAGAGACTACATTTCCCAGGCTCCTCGGAAGCAGCGTGATCACATGACTACATTCTTGCCAACGGAATGAGAATGGAAGTGGTGCATGCAACTACTTACTTAGAAGAAAATCGTAGTTTCCATTCCCTCCTCTTCTCCTCTTCAAATGGGCTATTTGTGGGTGTGGTTTGACCCAGCTTTGACTTTGGAGATGAGGACAGTCATTCCTAGGGAATGGCAAAGTAACGAAATAGAAGGAGCTGTGTGGTTCGAGTGACAGTGGGGAGCAAAGCTGCCACTCAGCCTGGACTGTTCACGTCTGGACTGGGAGAGACAGATAAAGCCACAGCAGTATTTTGTGGGGGGTGGGGAGGCTGAGGAGAGGATCTTGTTTCAGCAGCTTAGCCTAAATCTTAACTAATACACTGTCAAAATCCCTGGGAGCCTTTTGGAACATGGAGATAACTATTATACAGTGTTTTTAATGTGCATTTTTCTATGTTGTAAACCTTCCATCTTTTGACTTTTGGCAAAATGTCTTAGAAACGTAAAGCCCTCTGTGAGTAAGAGGCTTGGTAGAAATCAAGGAGAGTAACCAGGTCGCATAGCTGTTCCGAAAAAGCAAAGACAAGCAAGCGAACACATGCTGGATGATCCATAAACCGAAATCATTCCACAGAAGCAGGAGCTCTGAGCCAAAGATTACCATGACAATGTGAGCTCTCCTGAATTTACAGAAATCTCAGGGATGGCTGGACTTTGCACAGAATACAGAATGGAGGGGTGATCCATTCAATCTAGGTGGTAGGGGTAAGGATAACTCCAATGAACACCTGGACCAAAACAGCAATTAATCCCAGAAGGCAGGAATATGTAGTCATGGAGAGTAGAAACTCCAGAGTCAGAATGCATGCATTCCAGTTTCTACCACCTACAACTTTGAAACTTCAGGGAAGTTACTTAAAACCTAAGCCTCAGTTTCCTTTTATTTTTTTTCCTGAGGGAGATTAGCCCTGAGGTAACATCTGTTGCCAATTTTCCTCTTTTTTTTTCTTTGCCTGAGGAAGATTAGCCCTGAGCTAACATCTGTGTCAATCTTCCTCCACTTTATATGTGGATGGCCACCACAGCATAGCTGACCAGTGGTGTAGATCTGCGCCCAGGATTGGAACCCGCAAACCCAGACTGCTGAAGCAGAGTGCAGAGAACTTAACCGCTATGCCACAGGGCATCCCCACCCCCAGTTTCCTTATCTGTAAATTGGGTACAGTAATAATGTCTACCTCATAGTGTGATCATAGAGAATTAAAAGGAATAATGGATGCAAAGCGCTCAGCAAAGTGCTCTATGATGAGGGATCAATACAGATTAGCTTTCATTATTAATAATAATCATCATTAATTTCATCATAAAATTAATATGAGACCCTAACTTATTATTCAAATCTTAGAGTAAAATCATTACCTTTGAGACTCCTTTGGCAAAGTCATAGGCTCAAATATTTCTCACTTGACCTGAGGAAAGTGGGTGGGAGAAGGGTGTCCGCCAGCATTTGAGGTGTGCAGGACTCAGTTTAGTAGCTCCGCTGTTTGCGTGAGAAAGAAGAGAATTGAGAAAGGTGCCTGAGGTAGCCAAGAAGTGGCAGAACTAGGAATAAAACTGGGACTCAACCCATCATTTGAGTTCCACGGCATTTTAGCAAAGCCAGAGTGAGAACAAAATAAGAACACTTTCACCTGCAGTTTCAGGTGCCCTGGAGCCTGCCCCTCGACGTCCCTCCTCCTTCCCACTGTGTTCCCCCCCTCACTGAACCACCCACCGTCACCCAGGAACTGGGGCAGGAAAGCCACAGCAGTTCTGAACTTCCTGTTTTCCCTCAACCCCGACTTCTAATCAGTCCCCAGGTGGTGTCTATTTCATCTCCGAAATTGCTCTGAAATCCATCCACTTCTTCCTCCCTCCACTCCCACCAGCCTGCTTCAAACCACCCACAGTAGCCTCTTAATTGACGTCCACACTGGCTTTCTTCATTTTCCTCTCCTTTCGGCAGCCATAGGGATTTTTTAAAACGCAAACATAATTAATTATTCCTGTCCCTGCATGATGCTCTCGTTGGCTTCCCGCTGCCCCAGGATGAAGTTCAACCAGCCTACTGTGTCAGCGTCAGCTTATAACACTCCCCCAGCTCTCGAAGCTCAAACCACACTACACGGTTTTTCTGTTTCTAGAACAGAGCTCCCAGCCTTTGAGTGCCGTTTCCTCTGCACAGGACACTGTTTCCTTCTCCACTTCCCTTCATCTAACTAACTCGTTCATTCAAAAACATTCGTATCAAGCTCCTACTATATGCTATGCAATGTTCTAGGCCACAGGGATAAACAGCCTTTTTTGTGCCATGAGCTATATTGGCAGTCTGGTGAAACCTATGGCCCCCTTTCTCAGGCTAATACTTTTTTTTTTAGGGTGATGAATTTTATTTAAATATCACTTTGTATCATTGTTTAGTTATTTCACTGGAGCCTTAACGCAAGCCTGTGGTTAGACACGGGAGATGGTATTGTACCCCCTCTCTTTCCCAGCACATTACAAACAGAGTTGAAAAGACTATTGCGGTGAACACTGGTACGGTAGGCAGAACAATGCCCCCCGACAAGACGGACATGCTCTAACCCCTGGGACCAGTGAATTATGCTATGATATATGGCAAAAAAGACTTTACAAACAGAATTAAGGACTTTAATATGGGGAGATTATCCCTACAGGGAGATCATCCTGGATTATCCGGGTGAGTCCAACATAATCACATGGGCCCTTAAAAGAGGAAGAGGAAGGAAGGCAGAAGAGTTAGCCAGAGAGATAAGATGGAAAAGAGGTAGGAGAGATGTGAAACATGAGAGGGACTCGACCCACCGTGGCTGGCTTTGAAGATGGAGAAGCGGACTGCTACGGGTCGAGCTGCCTCCCAGGCTGATGCTTTTTGAATGCATAAAATAAATATAGCTAATTAAAAAGAAGCCAAATGCATTGAAATAGTTACCAAAATATTTTTAAATTGTGATATAGTAAGATATATGTTTCTTTATTATTGCCTTAAATAACAAGATCTAGCAGTGGGTCTAAAAAATCCTGTAAGTTCATATTCGTGATCAGTGTAAATGATATTTCAAGACATCTGTAAAACGGTTGTGTGTGACAGTCTCAAGTGCGGTTCGTAAGACTGTGGTTTGTTGTTGATGAAGGAAACGCTCAATTTCAGTTAGGAGTTAGTGAAAATAAAGACGTCATTTTTTTCTGTCCAAATTCATAGAGCCCAAATTCTACCCACAGACTCTACAGGGTCCCCAGAATTAGGTTAAATCAGAAGAATACAGGAGGAAACACAGGAGCTGATGTTCTGGTTGGGAGGGGCCTGATGATAAACACAATAACTTCAGATGGTGATGAGCTGTTTAAAGACAATGAACAAAATAGTTTCAGATTATAATGAGTTATTTAAAGAAAATAAATAAAATGGTAGAGGTTAACTAGTAACTAGGGTGGTTGATTAGCATGATTGGAAAAAAAATCCCAAGGAGGTGACCTCAGCTGAAACGCGAAGGAAGAGAGGAGCTGGTCTCATGAAAAGCCAGGCAAGAGCGTCGCAGAGAGGACAGTAAGAGGCAGGCCTGGGCTTGGCAGAGAAGGGAGATAAGTCAGAGAAGCAGGCACACGTCAACCCTAGAGGCCAGCAAAGGAAGACCTTGAGCTTCTTCAGTTCCCTTTTCTTGAAAATTAGGATGGCGTTGACACCAACATCCAGGGCTTATGCTGGAAGGCCTTGAGACAATGTGAGCAAAAGGACCTGGTGAACCAACACACCTTGGGAGCTTCCCAGGGGTCATGCATCATCTTATTTTACCCTATGAATGCATACTGTTGTCCTGTGAAGTGCATACTGTTAGGGTCTCCATTTCTGCGACATGTTGGTTAAGTCGTTTGCCTAAGGTCACATAGGTGATATACATGACAAAGCTGGGGTTCAGATGAAGCCATTGACTCCAAGCCCTTTCACTGGACGACCACCCTTTCTACCTCTTATCTGGATAAGATAGATAAATACAGCATAAATTCTTTCAAATCAAATTCATCCACCTCCCCAGCGGCTCTCACGACACACCTGTCTATGATCCTTTCCCCTTTGCAGAGCAGCATCTCCCAGGAGGAGAAATTAAACATCCAAAAGCAGCAGCTAAAAGCTGCAGGGCCCTAAGGGAAGCCACTTAGCCCTAATTTCCTGTTAAAACCAGCATAACCATGGCAACCCACTCCCAGGGCTTTTATTAAAGAGTCTAACAGTGAAAATTGGCCTAAATCAGTTTAAGGAGGAGAGGCGTTCCATTCTAAGCGCTGGTTCCATCCTCCCATAGCACCCTGAGGTGCTAAAAGCATCCCGCGGCAGGGCGGCCCGCCAGCCCACTAGGGACTGCTCCTCCTTTGGTGACAGCAGAAGCTCCGGTGAGCACTTCTGTGTACTCTTGGGTCTGTCTCCCTTCCTAGAGAAGTTTCTCTCCCAAAGTTGTTAAGGGTCTAAATGAGAGGTCACATGTGTGCTGTATTCACTTTCCTAAAATAGCCCAACTCAGCCAGGAAGTGTCTCCTGTCCAGTTTCGAGGAGACGAGACAGAGGGAGAATCAGGAAGAGGGGAGAGTTGGGTCAAACCTTCTCTATTTTCTCCCTCACTCTTGGTTTTCTCTTCCTTTTGCCATCTGTCCAACAACTTGACCTCAGAGCCTTCCTCTCAAGATGCCTCTTGGGATCTCCTTCTAGTTGGCGCTTTGGCCTAAAGTATT
Source organism: Equus caballus (assembly GCF_041296265.1). NCBI lineage: Eukaryota > Metazoa > Chordata > Mammalia > Perissodactyla > Equidae > Equus > Equus caballus. Next base: position 93,112,217 of record NC_091686.1, read on the forward strand.
TGGAGTACAGGTTCTTCAGGCTTCATCGAGGTATGTGGGGGCAGTAGGAGACCTGCCTCCACTTGCTCCCTCCAGGATGAGAAGAAACATCAGTAGCTCTGTACCCTGGTTTGTGTGAGGGCTTCATGCACTTCACTAAAACCTTACTGGATTGGGAAACATTCCAACACCCTGGGGGCAAAGTGCATTCGGTGCACGGTGGGCAACTTACATTAGGCCAAGTGGTGCATCTGCCCACCCCTTTTATTTTGCTATCACCAGCAAGACTGAGGAGGCCCCAGAAATGACAGAGGTGAACTTTTTACTGAGTCTCCATATGGCCCAACCCTGTGCTAAATGCATTACTTCCTTTAGACTTAATTACATTATGAGGTGTAGACATTATCTCATCCAATAAAAAATTGTCTTATAGGACAGGAAACTGATACAATAACTTGTCTGCGATCACTCAGGGTTTTAAGCTCAGGACATCTGACTCCATGGCTTTTATTTTCCCAGATATTGTCCCCTGGTCAAAGAATGGGTCTAGATCATTGCAGCAGTGATTAAACCAAAGTTTACTTTAGGTCCAGAATTGATTTGTCAACATGAGGTGACATGGGTAATGTTGTGTCATGGGGACTCTTACACATTACCATAAAATGATCACAGATACCTTTGTAAATGGAAAATATTAACTGCCCCTAATCTTGCTATAGGTGCCTCATGGAAACACGGGAATGACTCATACCCACTGCAGAGACCCAGTGGTGGCAGCAGCCTCCTTTTCTGATGTGGCTTTCCTCTCAAGTGTATCTTGCCAAACTGCTAGAGAGAAATAAAATTCCTTCCATTGGACTAAATTCCTACTCATCTTGGCTGCAGCACATAGGAGGGAGGAAAAGCAAAGAGAATTAAAGAGAGCGAGTGGGTGAGCTTCTAGCTGTGGCTCCTAAGGAAGATGGGCTTCCCCAACCTGCCACTCTGCCACTCACGTTTGACAGATGGAAAATACACTTAGAGGTGGGTGGTTCCCCTCAAGCTGTCTTCACAACACAACAGACCTTGAGCTCTACCAGGAAAAAATAACACTATGAAATAAGAACCTTGCCAGAAGAAATGAGGGGACCACTTGTTGAGTTTGTTTCTCAGCCTCTTACGAAGGACCCCAGCACCTAGAGCCTTCCTGGGCCCTGGGCCCCAGCATAATCAGGGCACTCACTTCCCTCTTTTTGCTTCGTATTTCCCTCCCAGATGGCAGCTCCCTGAGGAGAGGCATGCAGCTCCGTGTCCCATTGTTTCTCCAGCGCCCAGCGCAGCGCTCTCCACACAGTGGGTGCTCAGCACCCTTTTGGTAAATAAACTCATGAAACTCTGAAACCTAGGGTTCAGCTTAAAGAGTCCTTTGAAATCAAACCCATTTTCTCCTGGGAAACGTAGGCCCTTAGCTTAAGAAAGTACGGGTCGTGCCACATGAGAACAGAGGCTAGAGTGGGATCAGAGCAGATGATGGCTAGAAAGACTCTGAAAAGGAAAAGGATGTGCCAAAAGACCACGAGCAGTTTTGCAACGTGATAGGAAGTGCTGCTCCACATTTTCAATGCCTGCTTTTATTTGGGTTAAGAACATTTCTGTTTCCTTTGCTTGATTATAAGACTTACATCCCCACCTAGGTACACGCAAACTCAAGGCTGAGGACTGGGAGGCAGCATGGTGAAGGGTACGAGCAGCCAGGACCCTCACAGTGCCATGTCTGTACGTGTGTATATGTGTATATAAGCCTATGTGTCTGCCCATAGACCTATAGAGTATACATACTCCAATCATAATCACAGCACCACTGAGGCCTCGGAGGCTGTCCCTCAGTCAGTAACATTTCTCTTCCCTATCCAGGTTCTCGACAAGTTAAGAAACAAAACAGAAGAGAAAGCCTGAAGCCAACATGTCACCTTTGTTACTGATAATGCTAAATAGAAAGACATGGCTTAGTGTGAGAACTAAATGAGCTTGCTTCCTGGGCCCCGGAATGATGTGGATTTCTCACCCATTCTCAGCGCTCACCAGGGGCAGGGGGTGGAGAGAGGCCAGGGTGGAGGAATTTGCTCTGGAAGGACTTTCCCCATGAAGGATCAGAGGAGAACACACGCTCTCCTTGGCTATTCCTAGCCCCGAGGGAATACAGAGAGAACTGAGCTAAACATACCCAGTTGTTTTCCCCAGTCTACCAGAGTGATCAGTCACTCCACCTCCAGGGTGTGGAGTACATAAAAGGGCACAGAGAGAGAGACCAGAGTTGGACTAATCAAGCTCCCTTCCCAGGAAGGCAGCATCAGGAATGAGAAAGATGTGTTCCCCCACTGGCAAACATCTGTAGCATTATTCACACAAATGAAATGTTTGTTTACACATTGTCTCCCAACTATGACCAGAAGCCCCTTGAGGGAAGGGATTGTGCTTTATTTATTTATCTTTGTCAAAGCCTTGTATTTGGAAGGCATGCAAATGTTTGCTGAATGAATATGGACGTGGAACCTAAATAGTCCTAGGGTTAAATCTCCTTCTTGGCCAATTACTGTGGAAATGTGAGCAAATTAATTACAGAGATTGCAAACAGAGGACTCACAAACTACATCCAGCTCAGACATGATCTATTTGGCCCGCAGAGTGTTGGCCCAACCTTGTCTTAAAAGATTGTAAATAAGTTGACAATACTTAAAACTCAAGAGATTTCACATAAAGATCTGGATTTCGGGCATCTCCTGAAACCTTGGAAGCTTCACATGGTAGATTGATAGCAAAAACGGCCTCAATTCTTTACCCTCCCCCACCTTCGTCCACACATTTTGCAATGTCAATTTACAATTCTTCCCATAAAGGGTAGAAATCTATATCCTCACCCTTTATCTATGAATCAGCCTTGTGACCTGTCTTGGCTAATAGAATATAACAGAAATGACAGTGTGCCAGTTCTGAGCCTGGACCTAAGAGGGCTTGTATATATACTTCTTCTCTCTTTCTTGGAAAACTGGCAAGACTCCAGGTGAACAAGCTGGAGCTAGCCTGCTGGAGGATGAGAGACCATATTGAACAAAGACAAGCTGTCTCAGTTGTCCCAGCCAAGGCCCAAGACATGTGGAGGAGCCAGCCAAGATCAGCAAAGCCAACCCACGGCTAACCCACCAGCTGACCACACATGCCTAAGTGAATCCAGCCAGACTAGAAGAACTATCCACCTGATCCATGGATTGTGGACAATAATAAATGCTTATTGCTTGAAGCCACTGAGTTCTGGGGTAGTTTGTTACATAGCAATAGCTGCTTGATACGCTTGGCCATGTTGCACCTGCTGTCGCTCATGGCAATACTTGGCTGGAACGAGCAGCCCCTTGAGATGAGGCATGAATTTTGCAGCTCCCCACTGTTCCTGCCACTGTCCCCCTGACCTTGTCTCTCTGACACAGTAGCTGAGTGACAGTTGACATTATTATTCTTGAGCTGTTGTTTTTCTCATCATAGGGGTAAGTGTAGACTTAAATACTTCTTAGAACCATGACTATCCATAGAGATTGAGAGAGCTATATATTCTAAGCAAAATGAGACAGTGGAGGGAAAAAATATCCTCCTACTCCAAGTCCTTATATGTACCTCAGTTTGAGCTCTTGATTTAAAGCCGCTCAGCCTCAGTTTTCTCCATAAATGGAGTGAAATACACATGCCTCAGAAAATTATTTAAGCATTGAGTTAGGTTTAGCAGAACAGCATAATGGTTTAGTGCATAAACTCTGGAGCTAAATTGCCAGAGTCTAAACCCCAGATTTGCCATTTACTAACTGAATCCATGCATAGTATCTAGACACATGCAAACTGCCCCCGATAGGCGTTCAGTAAAGCCACTTGAGTCCCTTTCCCCTATAAGAATTATTTCTAATATTTACATTATGCTAGTAAGTTATTATCAATCAAAGCTAACTTTAAAGGAGACTATTATTTTAGAAATATCCTAAGAACTGATAGTGGCCAAAACAATGTCAATTTGCTAAATGTTAAGTAACTTGCACAAGAATTATAGAATATTTATACCTTCTGATTAAGGTATAAACAACTTCTGAAGATACACAGAGAAATAATATAAATGCAAAAATATTTAAATATTTATAGCATCCACTCATACAATGAAATATTTAGCCATAAAATACATATCACCATGGGAAAATATGGAAATTTGTTCAGAAAATAATATTAAGTGAAAAAATATATACACAAAATAGTATATACACAATAATTGCAAGTCTACAAAAATATAACTACACAATGAAAATGACTGAAAGAGAATATTGGATAATATAAATAGTTGCCATCCCAAGTTTATAAGATTCTAATAAAATTATTGACAAGCATACTGCAATTTTAAAACTTGGAAAATGTAGATCATTATAGTACACTATCATAAAAAGTAAGTATTTGTAGGCCATTACTCAAAGTGAATCCCTATATATTATTTTATCAGTATTTATCAATAAATTTAATTGAGTATTGATATGTTTTATTGGTAGACATAAGAACAAGCTATTATATAAGCAAAAAATTTTGTTCTCTTGAAACCTGCCATTTGAACGCTTACTCTCAGGATCTTTCCCCCACTCCCAAACCCACATTCATCCCTCTTTGTCGTTAAAAACCAAACAGAAGGAAACAAAATTCCAACCCTCCCAGCTCCAGGTCAGACTATATCAGGGGAATCAGACAAAGGTTGCGTCCTCGCCGATTACTCTGCCATGAGAGCAGAGTGCTGCGGTCAGCCACCCAGTTGGAACAGCGTCATCCCTCTTCTCCCTGGTTCCAAGTTGTTTGCTGGAACATTCACACCCAGTGTGTCACCGTCACACTCAGCTTTCGGCATGTCCGCCTCTGGTTGCACGTGGAAAGGAAGCTCTCCCTCCTCCTGGATGCTCCCACTGAGGCGAAGCCCCTCCATCCACTCCAACACTCTTCCAAAGCAGGGTTTGGATGCTTTTGTGGTTTACGTTCACAATGGGGGAAGGAAGCTAATAAATAAAGACAGCTTAATTGACGAGCGGGTGCAACTCGGTTCTCTTGCTGTTTCTGGCCAGTCAAATATGGATTCTGGTTTCTCTATCTGCAATATGGGTTGATTCTCTTTGGCCTTTCCTACTTCACAGGTGGTGGTGGTGGTGGTGAGAGCAGCTAGTGAGTTCATACTATGTGCCAGACCGCATGCCAGGCTCTTAACACTCATTTTTCTCACTTAATCCCCACAGAAACCCATGAGAAAGGTATTTGTATTATCCCCAATTTATGTTTGAGACAACAGGGGTTCAGAGGCGCTGCCTAATTTGCCTTTGGTCACACAGCTAACAAATGGCCATGAAAGAACTTCAATTCAGATCCATCTGATGCTAAAACCTGGCTTTTAAGCTTTAAACCATATGCCCTTAATGAAAATTTCTAAAATGTCACAGGAAAGCACGTTAAATATTCAAAAAGCCTGGCAGAGACATATTAAAAGAGGAATGGAAAGACAGTTTCATGTTATTATTCTTTGTATGGGGCTCCAAAATAAACTTCATTTCTGAAACAATCTTTCCTATTTGTCAGGAAGTAAAACAAAAAAAATTTTTTAAAAATTGCTCTCATGGGCCAGCTTGGTGGCATAGCAGTTAGGTTCACGTGCTCCACTTTGGCAGCCAGGGGTTCACAGGTTTGGATTCCAGGTGCAGACATGGCACTGCTCATCAAGCCATGTTGTGACGGCATCCCACATAAAATAGAGGAAGATTGACACAGATGTTAGCTCAGGGCCAATCTTCCTCACACACACACACAAAAATTGCTCTCAACCCATGGAACTTACAGTCATGTGAGATCAGCTCAGAGCACCATAAGGGACCTTCACGGTCATAGAGGCCAGTTGCCTCCTTTCATAACTGAAGACACTGTAGCTGGGAGAGCAGAGGGTCATGGTAAGACCACACACAGCTCCAGTCCAAGCCTGATTCTGCCAGGTCCCATTTGGTTTTCTCCTGGCCCCTTCTTCAGAGCTTTAACTTCTGTTCAGATTGTTCTTGGAAGCTCTGAAAAATTCACCTGCCCCCCTCCCTTCTTGTGTCTGTCCCTCCCCCAACCCCCACCAACCACATCCTTGGGCCCTAGGTCATTGTCAAGCTGTCTGTACTTGCTGGGCTGCCTGCTTTCTCACATCTCTGCAGGCAGGTACAGGAAGGGCTGCAGGGGTGACCTTTGGTTAAACTGTGAGAGACTCCCTCCGGAGCCCAGCTGTTCTCAGCTCATACTCCAGTAGTCTCATCACTCTGCTGCAGAGAGCGGGTCCCCGTCATGCGAAGGCAACTGCAGCCGAGGCGTCTGCAGAACAGCATCTCCAACCTTTGCACAGATTCAAGCAGGAGCAAAGGAATAAAATATAACTAAACGAAATAAAGAGCTAGAGATACAGCTAACGAAGGCCCCAATCTTTAACCTTTCACTTGATTCAAATGGAAAATTCTCTCTGGAACACACTGCCATCAAGGCTTTGCCAACACCTTTCAGATGAGGCTGCTCTTGAGAAGGTCACTACTACATTAACAAATCCAAGGGACAATTCTCCGTGCTCTTCCACTTGAACATCACTAGCGTTTGACACAGTTGAAGACAGGGTCAGTGCCCAGATAATGATTTCACTTGGCTGAGAGGTTCATCAGTGCCCTGGTGACAAAGGTTTCGTAGTTAACGCCAAAGTGGACCGGCATGCTTAGTGGCTGTTGAATATATATTTGTGCTTAAGTTAACTGTATATAGGTCCCTCCGTGAAATAAGTTGGATTCTTCTCAACTTAGCTTTTTTATTGTCTTTAGGAGGTGCCAAATTTATCAAGTCTGTATAATTCTGTTAACAGAAATCTGCTACACCTATGAGGATGAGAGTCTTCTGTGCATCAGGAGTTGCGTAATTTAGTGGTTTAAGGTCACAGACTTACTGGAATCTTCTGGAGCCCCACTGTCTAGGTTCGGATTCTGCCGCTGAGGCTTACCAGCTTAGAGAACAAGAGAAACATAAAACATGAAAGGCTAACACCAGCAGTTGCATGAGCTGTTCACTGCATAAAAGCGCTCAGCCAACGAGGGAGTGGTGGCTGCAATTCTGCCCATGTTCCTCTCACCAAACCCTGTGTCCAGTGCAGGGCTACGTCCACCTGAAGGAGAGGCATGTGCCCATGAGATGCAATCTTATGTCCACCTGCTTGCAGGGGTGTGTGCCCATGAGACGTGTCTCTTCAGAGGAAGTGACTTTTTCTAATTTACACAAAGGTGCCAAATGGCCTCACAGCAACTCAGAAACTGGATTGTCAAGAGGCAACTCTGAAATCGGGACCTCTGTCTTCAATATCATTTGGTCAAGAGGTCAGTTACATTCAGGATCCCAATGCCTAGAACACTACCTGGCACATAGCACTCAACAAATATTTGTTGAATAAATGAAAATACAACAATCTGAGAACAAGACATAAGTACTGAATGTTGTGGAATATAACAGTGCTCCTCAAAGTGTGGTGCAGGAACCCCTGGGGCTCTCCAAGACTCTTTCAGGGGACCATGAAGTCAAAACTAATTTCATAATAATAATAAGGGCTTACTTGTCTATTTCACTCATTCTCTACAGGTGAAGAATTCATTGATACAGTTTAGATTCCAATTTGTAAGTAACCTTTAAGAAACTATAACGTATCGATTTTTGGAGTACTATCAAAGAAAAACATCCACAATGATCTGAAAAGGCTATTAAGATATTTCTCTTTGTTCTAACGACACATATGCGTGAAACTGAATTTTCTTCATCTATTGCATCCGGAACTACAAATTGCAAATGGCACCAGATTGAATGCAGAAGCGGATACAAGATCCAGCCATCACCTATGTGTTTAGACATTAAAGCAATTTGCAAAACTACAAAACAATGGTACTCTTCTCATTCAAATTTTTTGTTTAGGAAAATATAGTTATTTTTTGTTTAAGAAGGTGCTATTTATGTTAACATTTAAGGGATTTATTATTGTGACTTTAAATGAATGAATATATAAATATTTTGTCATTTATCCATTGTAATTTTAATTTGGTTAATATTAGTAGCTACAACTCACATCAACAAAACTCTTTAGGTTTTTCAATGATTTTTGAGAGCATGAAGTGGTCCAAGACCAAAAAATTTGAGAACTGCAGATATAAAGCAAACTAGATTATCAGAATCACCTGTGGATTTTAAAAATACAGATTCTGGGCCCTACCTCTCTTGATTCTAATTCAGTAGAGCTGAGATAGAACCCTAAGAATTTGTATTTTATAAGAACTCTCCCAGTAATTCTGATCGCCAGTCACTGGTAGAAACACTAAATACAATGGAAGTTTGGGGACCTACATCCCCGAGGTGGGTCTGTACTACAATGGCCAGAGAAGCCTTCAGTTATCCAACAAACATTTACCAAGCACAGACTCAGTTCCAGGCAATGTTCGGTACATTGTCAGACACAGGCCCTGTCTGGAAGAAATTCACTGACCAGTGGGAGAGACAGACAGGGCAGGAAAGAGTTCCAGCACACCGTCATGGGGTTCGTGATGGGGAAAATGCGGTGCTGCGAGAACACAGAAGCTGGGTGCCCCACTTCAAAGAGCTGGCCTTAAATGATGGAAGGTTCTGGGAAATCAAGGGGAAAGGGGCGACAAGGGCCTAGATTATGAGCGATGACCTGGAGGCAGATGGTCATGATGCCCACGTGGTGGGCGGTACGTTGACCAGCCTGGCTGGCATGGAGGGCTGGCTAGAGAACAGAACAAGATAAGGTCAGAAAGGTTGAGTGGGCCAGACGATGGAGGAGCTTAACTGCAATGAGCTGCTTGGAGTTTGGTGAGATATGATGAAAGACACGTTTTAGGATTGCAACTCTGGTGACATAATGGAGGGTGAGGGGCTGAAGAACGGGAAACCTGCTAGCTGGTGATTAGAATAACGTAAATCTGGGAGCCATCCAAGCCAGGCAGGAAAATAAGCAGCAATGTTCATGCCCATGGTCTAAAAGAAATTAGATAATCTGCTGAAAATCAGACAGTGGGACAAAATAAATTTAATAAACCCTCCCTGAACTTTCTCTGCCCTCTTTGTTTGGATTTCATGAATTATTTTACAGCAGTGGTTCTTGAAATATCAGGGTCATGGACTCTTTTGAGAATCTGATGAAATCTTTAGACACTCTCTCCATGGAAAAACAATGAATTAAGGCAAAAAATTGTGTGTGACTAGGCACGATTTTCTCCACTCTCATATTCATTTGCCCTCTTATCTTCTTTTCTCCTTTTCTCTAAAAGAAGCGTCATTAGGTAAGAGAAAAAAAGAAAAAGCTTCTTTCAGCAGAATAAGGCACCAGAGCTTTCCAGAAAGAGGAAGTGAGCATTATCAGCAGAAAGGCTGGGGGCAGAAATTTCACTCTAAAGTCCAGGGAGCCTCTTCCTGACGAACAGGGACAGAGTCCAATTTTGGTGGAAGAGGAGGGGTGAACTAGATTATGCAAGGTTTGAGCGATGCCTTGATGGAGAAAGTCAAGAGCTGCACTCGACGAGTAAGGTGACGGCCTAGTAATGAGGCTTTCCTTCTGGAAACGGACCATACCTTTACACCCACCAGACATTATAGCCATAACTAAGGGAAGGTTTTACCTCTTCACTTATCTCAGTTCCTTTGTGAGCCCTCATCTTCCACAGCATTTGGGACCGGTCTTCTCCTAGTCAGGCCTGCTGGTCACAGTTGTGCAGGCTGTTCACTGAACAAGCCTCTAAGCAGATAAGACAGTGGAGACCGAAACCCAGCCTGTGCTGTGCGTGCAGAGCTCTGTGAGGGCTGGCATGAGACCATGTGCACCCAGAGCAGGCACCATTTTCTAATTCTCACAAAGGCACCCTGCAGGCGAGCAGCACTGTGCCACCTGCCTAACTCTCTGCTCTTTCTCTTCTCCTGACTCCTCCTCTTCCCTTTACCACAGAGGACCATGGCAGAGAATTGTCAGTTTGTAAGTCTCCACAACACAATATGGGCTGGGAGCACTGGCCAGACTCCCATCTCCCCTCCTCCCTCTCCCTTCACTCTGCTCCTCCATCTCCCCCTCACGTTCTCTCCCAGAACCTCTTATGTATGGACTTCACTTTCTCAGAAAAAGCAGATGGAGGTTGAAGGAGAAAAATTACCCACTACATGACAAGTGTACTTCTTCTACCAAGAGCAGAAAGAAAACAGACCCAGACAGAATACAGCAGCTTCCCTCCCCGACTCAGCCCAAATCTCGAGCTAAGAGAAAAGCTGTGAAAAGGGACAGCCCATAAGCGGTACCTGAGCAACAGCCACAGCACGAAACCGCAGGACAGCTCTGCCTTCGCCCACAGCTGTGGGGTGAACAGGCTTGGTGGGGTTCCAGATCACACACCTGCTGTGGCTCAGGCTCCGGTGTGAGTCTTTCAGCCAGAATGAGCCCCAAGCTCATTCTAGTTTAATTCCCTCCCCTCTGCCTTAGGAGGAGCTTTCAAAGTGTGGGAAATGCGAGCATTACCCTACATGCAAGCCCGGCTGACTTACCGCTTCAGGCAGCCCCCTACTTCCCCTGAGGGACTGGGCTCCTGCTACCACGGAGAGCCCCTTTCCTGAGTCCTGTGATGGGTCTGCTCCTTCTAGTCTCATTCCTGCGAGAGTAAGCTAAGGCCCAGAGCTTGATTTGGAGCCAAGTAGTGTTACTGAACCAGTAGCACTGGTCCATTTTGCCTGCCTTGTGAGATGCCAATCACTGAGACGAGTTTGCAGCAGAGAAAGAGTTTATTCACGAGGCAGCCAAGTGAGGAGGTGGGAGAAGAAATCTCAAATCTGCCTCCCCAAAAAATGGGGATTAGGGATATTTAGGGGCAAGGTGGTCTGAAGTGTGAGGATAGATGATCAGAGGTAAGGAGAAGTGAGGTAATTAATGATCTGCGCAAGTGTACTAGGGCTTCATGGCTCTTCATAGGATGCACATTCACGAAATGAAGGTGATAGCATGATCTGAGGCTGGAGTTTTGGGCTCTCTGACGTCAGACAGTCACCTATCAGGCATTCACAAAGACCCAGGTGATGAGTCGGTGGTCTTCACCAGCCTGAATTGGACAAGGAGTCAACTCTCAGTTCCTGAAAAACAACTCAAGCACCCAGCCTGTTACCATGGTGACCCAACCATCAGAGATGTTATTTATAGGGTGGGTTTTAGTTATATATTGACTAACTACTTTTGCTAACAGACAACTAACTGAGCATAGTTAAAGCTGGGTGGCCCCCCATTTCAGTAGTAACCTGATACTATAGGGCTTTTTACTTCAGGAAGACCAGAAGTCCATAGTCGTCATCACAATAATGGTGAACACTAAGGTGCACTTATTATGTACCAAGCCCTTTCCACTCAATACCTCTCATAATTCTCACAACCACCTCCTGAGGTATTACTCTCTCCATTTCATAGATGAAAAAACTGAGACTCAGAAATATTATAAAAGCTTGCTCAGGGTCCCTGGCTTGCACCCACTCCGCCAACCCATGAGAAATATCTCCTCCTTCCTCTTTAGATATGATCATGTGTCAAACTGAATTGTGGCCTTTCTTCAAGGGAAGGGGCCTCTAGGAGAACATTTCAAAGATTTACACTTGACAAGAATGGCCGGATAATCATTATTAGACTAGACACAGAAAGAAATGAACATCTGGTTAAAGGTCAACTAGACTGCTGTCTAAGAGTCACCTGGGGGTAGGGGAAGGGGACGGTGAGGATGACTGGTTTCCCAGAACAAGTCTTAATCCCGTTACAATACATCAGAAAACTGCATAGGCATTTTATCAGGGGCACAGATTTTCTTCCCAGAAGGAGGTTTTGAGTTACATCACACACAGAAAGGTCTCTCCCAGACTAGGTCTGGAACAAATTTTCTCTTCAGTGCTACTATGGTGAACATCACAACACATTGATGTATTACATGACTATTGAAATTTAAGTATGTAATAATAACACATAATCATGGTGTCATAGTAATCCCAAGAAAGTTGGGATCAACCTGTATGCCTCACCTATAACAGGTCCTTAATGTTTATTCAGAGAAGGAATGAGAAAACGAATGGACTTTCTCAAAAAGAGGAGAAATGAGTGAACTTGATCAATGCTACTCAAAGTGTGGGTCAAAGACCAAGCAGGGTAGGTCTGCAAACTGTTACTGGACACAGCCAGATAAGCACAGAAATCGAGAGCACGTATTCACAAAGTGTGTTAGCAATTGGATAATTGGAATCTAACAATATAAAATGGGACTTGCATTTTACATGTCCTTTTTTTAATTTCATTTTTTCCTATTAATACTTTGTCTTTTTTTCTTCCTCATCTTCTAGGAATTCACTGCACTTTCGAACAGTACTGGTTTGCAATGATTGGAAATTTTTTAAGAAAAGGTCTTTTACCACAGCAGTTTAATCAGACCATCATATACCCATTTGAAAAGAGTTTATCACATAAGTTCCATTCTGAAGAAAATACCCAGAGAAAGAGACCCTGGGTCTGACCTACACAAACCTGCAGCCCCTCAGCCTTACCTAAGATGACGAGTCATATTTTGGAGGGGAGGGAAATAGAGGTGTCCATTCAAGGCTCCTCACCTACAGCTTCTTAGAGCCATGCCATAGCTTGGAGGCACGGCAGCTCTCACGCTCACCTCCCTACCCCACCCCCAAACTTCAGAACGAACCAGGGAGAATCAGAGACGTTAGCATCAAAGCAGAGCAAAATCCGAGGCTCTGTGTTGTGGCAGGATGGGGGTTTTCTTCCCCCCCCCACCTTCACCCTCTCCTTTCCTTCCTCCCCAAAGCCCCCTCCCAGCCCTTCCTGGGAGGAAGTCTGGTAAAATGGAGGAAAGTGACTCTGAGAGCCTTACAATGAATCGTTCTGTCTGAGAGGTGTCAATAGTAACAAAAGAAAGTTGTGTTTGTTTTGTAGCTGTTTGGCTCTGAAGGGTTTAAGTCTCCTCCAGGGACCTTCTACATGCAGCCCAGCTCTGCAGGAAGGGCAGAGAAGGTAGAAAAAGGTGATGGGAGAGAGGGGAAAAGACAGGCGGAGAAGATCAGAGACAGAAGTGCTGGATGGATGGCCATGATACTGCAATGAGCTTACAGGTGACTTGGTAGAAAAGTAAAGAAATCTCTGGACTTCCCATCTGGCTTACGAGGATTTTTCTTTCTGGGACTGGATGTTCCTACAGGCCCTCCCAGTTATGAAACAAGGAAGCTAGAGTGTGAAACCAAGTAGGTGGAACCACCACTGGAAGTGTGGTGGTCGGGAACGCAGGCTCGAGCCAGGTTGCCTGGACTGAATCTTGACTCTGACACGTGCTAGGTGTCTGACCTTGAGTAAGTTTCCTCCTCATCTGTAAACTGGGGATGATAACAGTACCTTTATTTTGGGTGCTTACAAGTAAAACAATTATATGTATGTAAAGTGCATAGTGCTAGATAAATCTGTGGTTTTTACTATGGCTTTAAGCAGGGCCATACACGCATGTGCGCGCACACACACACACAGACTTACATTTCCAGTACAAAGTTCACTAGAGGCCCATAGACGCAATTAACAAACATTCGGTTACAGATTCCTTGGAAAAATCTGGGGTAGTTACCACGCCCCTTTACACACAATGGCATAGGAGTATGTATATTCATTAACATGCTGACGCTGAAAGCAGTTCACAATATAGTAAATGAAAAAAAACCGATTGGATATCAAATTGTACCATACGATCCTGTTTTTATAAAAATACACACAAATAAGTATAGGAAAAATTCTGGAAGAGTAAATACAAAAAATTTATGTAACGGTGATCGTCAGAGTGATTTTTATTATTCTCTTTTTGCTTTGCTGTTTTTTTCCTAATCTTTTTAACAATAAGCATGAAGTATTTGTTAAATTTGGGGGGGACAGACATAGAAATATAAAGAATCTCTCTCCTTTATGATTCCTTTAACCCACCCTAACAAGGCTGGCTTGCAAATTTCCCTTCTGAGACTTTGGGTGGAGGGTGGGAGAGCACCCTTCATGTTCCCCCCGAACCCACAAAGCCCCAGCCCTGGGTTGTTCAGGACTCGTGGCTCTGGCTGTTGAGCTTGTTGATAACAGGCAAGGCAGTGCTCCTGGATGGCTGCTGTGTCCTCTATCTTCCTGCTTCTCTGCTGTTGCTGGTTTCATGTCCTGGCCTTTGCCTCCGACGTTTTCACTTTTTTTTTAAATCACCTGCCAATGCCCCCGACATTTTAAGCAAAGGGTAAACCTTTAAACTTCCATTATTGAAACCTGGAACAAATAGACACAGAGTTTATAGCTCAAAGGTAGAGGCTGGAAAGTCTGAAGCCTGAGGGAAAAGGGAAGAATGCCTGGTAGCCGAGACCTGGCACTCGAGTCCCAGCTTTGCCTGAAGCCACCTGTGTGTCCTTGGGCAACTAGGACCATCAGTTTCCTCATCTGTAAAGTGGGGAGTTGGGCTAAATCTTCCCTGAGGTCACTTCCAACTTTAAAAATGTGAGTCTAGTAATAGTTGTAATAATATAATATCATAATATATAATATCTTATATAATATAAAATAATACACTATATAATATAAATAGTAATACTATATAGTATAATAATAGGAACAATATGTTAAAAATAATAAACAGAAGAAGATGTTCCAGCCAGGTTGATATAGATATTAGACTCTCAATCAAAGTATACACACTAACAGAAGGAAAAAAAAAATTAGTAGTAGATTGCATGCAGTGTCCAGAGAATTAATGCAAATGTGGTCTGGAACCTGGATTAACAGATACTTTTCTTTTTTTCAGACTTTTCCATTTGTCGAACAGAGATATAATCTACATCTCACCAAATGAGTGCTTAGCAGACAACCAGACAGTAGTGGTCCAATTTTAATGAGAAATGTGTTCTGATAATAAGGATTAAAATAGTGACAACGAGGGCATGGAAATGGAGACCTCATTGCTGGTCAGTAACTGTGTGTGTGGCCTGGACATGTCACATTGCCTTCCTGGGCCTCATCTCTCTCACGTCTATTTCACAGGCTCATCCTGAGCCTCAGATGAAAGCCTGGCGGAGTGGAAAAAGGGGAGTTTGGAGCTAAGAGATCTAAGAATGGTTCTGGCTCTGCCAAGCATTCGTTAGATGCATGTAGGTGAGTCATTTAGCTTTCCTGAGGCTTGGCTTTCTTGCCTGTAAAATGAGCCAAATAATAATAATGCACAGCATTGTTGTGAGGTCACGTGAAACAATGTACACATAGAGTGCTAAGCAAATGCTGGCAATTATTACCATGAGATATGGAAAAGTACTTCGGACACTTTTAAAGTGCTGTATGAATGAAAGTGTGAGATGATGATAATGAGGATTGATTCACTCAAGAAATAGAGGTCAGCATCTCCTATGGGCACAGCATTGTCTCAGATGCTGGAGCAACAAGAGACAGGTGAGAGGGGCACCGGGCTGCAGAGAGACATGAAGAAGACAACAAAGAGGAAAAGGAGGAAGAAGAGATATATTTGAGAAGTATATGTGTACAGTGATTGATTGGGGCCTTTCTGGAAACTTAAAAAAAGAAACTTCCCAGTCAAAATCCTCAGTAAATCTTCAGTTCCCTGAGATGACAGCTCTACCGCCCAACAACTGGCCTTGGGTTAAGTCCAGTGACTCACTCGTAAATCCCACCCCTGCCTGTTTCCACCAGTGTGAAAGTTCCACCATCAGATGGGGGCAGCTCACTGTGTTTTATTTAAACAATATGGCTGGGAAGGGCAAACGCATGCAACTGCATCAGCAGCTGGGCTCTCGTGTGCCGTAACCTTGCTGTTTCTCAAGCCCGTGCTACCACGCACACACACGGATTCTTGGAACTGCTGCACAGGGCCCAGCAGACAGGCCCTGGGCTCTACTTTGAGTCCTATCTAGACCCTGAGTTCTAGTCACTTCCTTCCTCATTTTCAGAATTCGTTGGAAACCACTTGCCTGTGTAAGCCGCCGGCACCACCCTGCTTCTGTCAATCATGTCACTTTTCTGTTCCAGTCTGTTTGCTAATCCATTCCTTGGAACAGCCCTAACCCCTAGGCAATGGGTTGGACTCCCCACTGAAGTGAGTCACTTCTGGAGGACACTGAGTACTGAGCACTGATTGTTGTGAAAATATGTGTGTCCCTTCTCGGGGACTTACAGAGAAAAAGTTAAGCCTGCTTTCTTTTTAAGAGGACTGGCTTATTTTGAAGTGACGCCGTCTGTCCACATCACCCAGGCTTCTCCTCAGTTAGGAGAAGAAACTACTGAATATTCTCTCTCCTTTTTGGTATTTATTTTCTTTATAGCCCTGATCCCCCACCCACATTTGTCTGATTTGTTTACATGATTATTGCCCGCACATTCAACCTCTCCCTGCCTAACTAGATCCGAAATGCCCAAAAGCAGGAACTCTGGCTATTTGCAGTCCTGGTGGTCAGAAGCTCAGGGTCCAGTGGGGAATGGAGACATAAACACATGATTCTGAGACAAAGTGGTAAATCCAGTGATGGAGATATGCTCCGTCGTTGTCTCTTTTATGGACTGAGCCCTCTACTTTCTCTGAATCACCCCCATC
This sequence comes from Equus caballus, assembly GCF_041296265.1. NCBI lineage: Eukaryota > Metazoa > Chordata > Mammalia > Perissodactyla > Equidae > Equus > Equus caballus. The sequence continues at coordinate 93,128,920 of NC_091686.1, forward strand.
GAGGACCTAAGGAGCTTAGTAAATGCTGAAGGAATAAAAGCGGATCTGTTTCTACTTAAGGAACTGAGGCTCTGTGGAGCCCTCCTGTCAGAAACTGAAAGGCACCTGCTTTGTGCTAAGAAACAATACTATAAATGATAGAGTACAGACAACCTGGATTGAAAAGCGAACTTATGAAAAGTGAACAAGGAAAAGCTCCAGTGAATGCTGGAGACGTAGAGAAGGGGTCCAGCAGGAGCTGCAGCTGTGGAGGGACTCACAGCTATTGACAGAGAAACATCACTAAGCAGGAAAGGAGTAGGAAAAAAACACCCAACCCTTCTCTCCTCCTACCCTCTGACTTCCAGCCAGAGTCTCCCACTGGCTGCACCCAAGTGGAAGCCAGCCAGGAAGAGATCCTGGGTGATGGAGTCCACAGGGTAAACCTCCCAGGCACAGAGGAGGGCAGCGAAGGCTGGAAAATGGAAATGGAGGAGGTGGGAACAGCCAGCAGAGACCACCAGGACAGTGGGATATGAACCACCTGAGGCTTTCACCGGAAGAATGGCAAAAGGAAGCTCACACAGGAAGGCTGCCAAGCTCTAATCATAAGTGTGCCCCTACAGTGTGTAACAGGGATCATTCTCACCATCTTAGCTAAATTAGCACGTGTAATGAAAATTATATATATTTCATCATATCATTTTTTAGCTGGTCAAGTTTAATTACACCAACATTAGTGGTAAAACTAGGACATTTTGAAAAGTAATGGTACAAGGAAAATATCTCCATTTATCTGTCTGAGCCTCAGTTTCTTATCAACAGAAAGAATAATATCGACCTGATGAGCACGTTCTGAGAATTTAATTAGATGACGTATGTAAGCTGGGGTGCACAGGGCCTGGAACCAGAGGCATCCAAATGTAGTTTGTTGCTATTATCATTATGTGTTATTTTACTCATCTGACTCTATTTAACATTGCTACAAATGGAGTTGCTTCTGCATGGGTTTCCCATCATGTGGCCCGCTATCGACAAGTTCTAGAATATTCTAACCTGATCTAGAATATTCACCCTATGTATCTGCATAGGGATCCATCAAAAACACAGTGACACCACCATTTGCACAATAGTTTACAGATGAAAAGCCCTTCCACAATCGTTATTGTACTAATTCTTAGAATAACCCAGGAATTAGTATCTGTTTTAAGATAGGGAAACTGAGGCTGAAAGACACATGACCCAGACTTTCTGACTCCAAAATATGTCACAACTGTCTGGCCTCTTACTCCCTCACTATGGCTGTCTATCTACCATTAAGTACTAAGTTCCATGTCAGGATATATTTTAGAATTGACCAAAAAAGTTAATGTGGACTTTAGGTGCAATCAAGTACTCTTTATGAACTTATTTCACAAGTAATTTGTATGGTTCTTCTATCATTTTTTGTGAAAAACCGCTGAAGATCTTAGCCAGTGATTATGTTTCTTTGCTTTATCAGGAGAGATACAGCCTGAGGAAAAATAAGGCCCTACTCTTGAGTTGTTCTGATCCGAATCAACCCATATGATTACCTCAGCATTGGGGACAAACACTCGCAGGTGCCCTGTCCCCTCTGTTTTATCATAACCCCACAGATATGCCAAAGTGGAACCCTTTAATCATATCTCATGCTGGGAAGGGTGCCCTTCCTTGGTACCAAACCCTTAAAAGGAAAGAACCAGGCTCTCCTCTCCCCTGTCACTCCCTCATTCAAAGGAAATACCTAAAACCTGAGGGATAGAAAAGTGAGATAAGAAAAAGGAGAATATTTTCCAAGCTTCTTAAAGCATCAAATCATGATGTATTTCATCTCTGCCAATTCACATGCAATCAACCTGAGAAATTATACTTAAAAGCCAAAGGTTGGAGCAAGGATCTTTGCAAATGATGACGCTCTATGATTTAGGCAGGTCTCATTCTCATTGCTAGAAAGAAAAATAAAAGAGGAAGACTAAGATCAGACTTGGAATATTTTATTAAAAATAATTTTTTTCTTGTTTTGGTGAGGAAGATTGGCCCTGAGCTAACATCTGTGCCAGTTGCCCTCTGTTTTGTATGGGGGATGCTGCCACAGCATGGCTGGATGAGTGGTGTGTAGGTCTGCGCCTGAGATCTGAACTGTGAACCCCAGACCACCAAAGTGGAGTGTGTGAACTTAACCACTATGCCGCTGGGCTGGCCCCTATTAAAAAAATTTTTTTTAATGCAGGCCATTTGACTGGTGCGGGTGGGGCCTCCAAGGCTACATGAGATCGGATGTGGCAAAGCCGTACAGTTGGGCTGTTCTGGGAGGAAGTGGGGCACAGTGGTTCTCATACACAGTGAGCAGAGGTTTGGAGTCAGATAGGCCTGCTCGAGAGTCCTGGTGCTGCCACTCACCTGCCGAATGGCCTTGGCCCTGTCAGTCAATGCTCCAAGCCTCAGTCTCCTTGTGTAAGATGGTACTCATTATAGTGCAGCCACCTACAAACCATGTGGTGAGATAATGCACACTCAAGTGCTTAGCATAGTGCCTGGCACATTCAAAGCACTCAACAAACTTTAATCATTAGGATGCTTTGAGCTTTCTTGTCACTCAGCTAATTTCAGCACACCAGATTCTGCCGCCCCAATGAGACAGTCAGCATAAAGTAAAACAGAATAGGATGAATTACTCGACCACTCAAATCAACTCTTTAATGTAAACAAGAGCATATTTAATGTTGCTACTTGGAACAGTTAACAATCGACATACAATAGTCTACAAAAAGGTACTGTGAGTTTTGAAGTGGAGGAAGCATACTCCTGAGTCTAGAAAGGCAAAAATAAATATATACTCATGTGGAACATACATTGCATGGATTCCAACAAAATGACGTATTTTCACTTCTTACCCCTGCAAGGCTGACGGGGGTTGGCTTCCTTCCTACCCACTTTGCGGCACAGCAGCCCCATTCCTCTCCTCTCTCTGATTCAATTCAACACAACTTTGTTTAGCTTTGTTTAGGTCTGGTTCCTTCCCTGCGCTGGGCCCTGAGGACACTGAGACGCTCAGGAGGTCACTCTGCCTTCAAGAACTCATAATCTAGTAGGGGAGACAAACATGTATTGGCCTCAGTTTCTGCCAGATCCCATCACAGGGGAGGGTTTACGTGTGGATTCCTGTTCTCAGATGTGAGAGTTTCCAGGGGAAGCTTTAAGCTTGCCTCCTGCCAACAGGCTCATCTGTGTGTCTGCCCAGGTGAAGGAAAGCCATTTGACTGTGCCCTCTCTGGCCTGGGCTTTCTCCTCCCCTTCTGCCATGGAATCACCTCCTCTTCCCTCACCTAAAGTCAGGTAACGGGCCCTTCCCATTTTCAGACACACCCCCACCCCCATCTCCCTTCAACAAGTAAGAAGGAAAAGCTTCGGGGACAGCCAATTTTAGTGAAGAGAAATTTATTCCTACTACAATGTTAACTATCCCCACCACCACCACCAAAGCCTGGCCTGAAGGAAAATCTGCTTGTTGGAAAAGAGGGCAAGGATCAACAGGGATATCAGAGAATATGAGCTCCCATCACCTCCCTGCTTGGTCAGGTTTCAGGCCCTTCAACCCTCTGGAGACCAAATGCAGAGAGCTGAATACAGAACTCTCAAGTCAAGGGACACGGGTGACACAGAGGCGAGGACAAGCCTTTAAGCTATCAGAATGGGAGGGTGTCCCTATTTATTCAGTATTTCCCTGATAACTTTTTATCCCCTAAGCAATTGCTGTACATTTCGCCTGTTCTCTGTGCGTAGAATTTGTGATTTCTTTTTGACTCAGTTACTTCATAGTCATGAAATAGTAAAAGCTATAAATTCCTTTTTCCCCGTACACATACATATCTAGACACCTTCTCAATTATTCTGATTAGATCCTAAAATTATGTTCCCATCCCAACTCAGTTTAGAGCTCAAGTAACAAATTCGCCAAATTCCCCTCAAACAGAACTTTGAGCCCGCTCTCTTTCACAAGACCCGCAACCAAATGGGAGCCACAGTGTCGGAAGAAGCAGGGTAAGTGCACACGTTTCTGAATGAAAATGAGACGCCCTCTCTGCTGGTCCAAGTTCTGCTGCCATTACTTAGAACAGTCTGATTCTCTACCTGAAAGGTTCTTCCTTTTTGGTGAGTGAGAGAGAAATATTTAGTGCATAATGGGAGTTCTTTGAGTGAAAGGTAATATCGTAAATAAGAAACACTTCTTTCTTTATAATTAGGGAGAAATATAGTGACAACTGTTTAAAATCATTACGCAGTAGTAGAGGATCTTACGTTATTGAACTGTATTTTATACACAACTCTGAATAACATCTGGGTGGAAAATTAATTGCAAGGATCAATTTATGGTCATTTAAAAAAAATTTGATTATCTAGTAAAATCTAGCAGGCAAGCGGCTTCAGCAAAATTATTACTTCAGGTGAAAATAACACTACAAACACATGGCAGAGCCCCAGAAGATTATTTCACACATACAGAAGTTTGTTTGTAAGTATGGAGCAAAAGACTTTCCAAGTGTGAAAACTAATTATATACCAGAGCTAAACATTTTGTTATTATTTAAATAAAACATGTCTTTAAATATGGAATTCTTTGGAAAACTCACTTCATTGTCCAAAATTATGCAGACCATTTTAGTTTTTTAATCGAACAAGGAATATGCATTCTAGCTTCCCAGGGGATCTTCCAATTGAACTGGGCAAAGAGTTCATCTGTAGAGCGTACTTAGGAAAAACATCCAATGGCCGAGGCCCAGCAACAACTGTATCCAAACGAAAACGCTGCTGGGGATGCACCCAGAAAGAGCATCAACCCTTGCCGACTTCTCTGCTCTCCCCGTCCCCGTTAGCCTTTAGGGTGAGTAAATGAGTGTTGGGTGAAGTCTCTTGGGGTTCAGAAGATCTTGCACTCATTAATGGAGAAGAACCTCCTTCTGTTGCGTCTCCTGGCTTGGTTGACGGCAGTTCGGACGGCACACTCAAATACCTGCTGTACCCCCCGGTTGCTAAGGGCTGAGCACTCCAGGTAGCCCTTTGCTCTCACATCCTGGGCCAGTCTCTTCCCTTCTATGGCATTGATGCAGGACGCCCTGTGGGGCCCCACCTCCCGCTGGTCAGTCTGGGTGGCCACCACTAGCACGGGGGTACAGGGCAAGTTGCTCCTGATTTCACCAATCCACTTGTTCTTCAGGTTCAGGAAAGAGTTATGGTTGGCCACGGAGTAGCACATTAGCACCACATCTGCCTGCTGGTAGGATAGCGGGCGGATGCTTCTGAAGGCATCGTTGCCAGCTGTGTCCCAGAGACCCAGGCTGATCTGTATGCCATCCATGAAGACGTCCACACCCGTGTTCTCATACACTGTGGGCTTGTAGGCCTCCGGGAAGGTCTCTGAGGTGAAGCGCACCAACAGAGAGGTCTTCCCCACGGCAGAGTCTCCTACCAGCACACACTTGATGGAACTCAGCATCTTCCCAGCCTGCATCCTTAGTTATTTAAGACTTCAGAATCCCGAGGAAAAGAGCCCTCAGTGGGCTGCTGGAGCAAAGGCCATTCAACAAGGGGGATAAAAACCAGATGCGTTTGTGTTCTCAGGACCTCTGACAGCAACTTGCAGAATGTTACTTCTCCCCATCCATCTGAGGAAGACGCACGATCTACTTTGAAAACCTCCAAGGGCTAGTCTTCAACTGGAACAGAAAGAGAAGGGGGAAAACTAAGTCTTTCTCTTTTGATGACGGGGCGCTTCCTCATTGGCAAACTGGTTAAACATGACACCCACCTCAGTGTAGCCGTCAGACCCCACTCGCCCAACCCACTCTTCCCCCCAACAAAGAAGCTTGGATCGGTTATCCCCCAGCACAAGCACCCACAGCTCCACCCAGTCAAGAAGCAGAAGCTGACTTTATCTCTAAAATCAGCCTAGTGATAAAAACACAAGCAACCGCTCTGATCACAACATGAAAAAGACCTCAATATCAACCTGGTGTGTGAATGAGACGTTGTCAAACAGCTCTCTGTTGGCTTCTGCTCCAAGAAGCGAAGGCACCTGACAGCGCTCCGCGTCCCCTTCAGTCTCTAACGCATCCCAGCCACTTTGGGAACTGCAAGGAAGAAAAAAATGTAATCAGCGGCAGATACTATAAACACTTCCCTTCATCTATTGGTTAATCAGCCAGTCCTTGGTTTATGTGGGAATTTGAGGTTGAAGACAAGAAATTACCAGAACTCTAAAAATTTGCTATGATTTTTCCCTTGAGGTTTTTCCAAAAACTGGCTACAGATGTAATGGAAAGGGCACTGTCCTTGGTGTTTTCTGCATCTGAAATAAGACTCCATTATCTCTACAATGACAAGGCTTTGAGACACGTTACTGGATCTCCAAGCCTCAGTTTACACCTCTGCAGGATTGCGATAAATTTAGGAACCGCTTCTCAGAAATGTTGTAAAGATTAAATTCTCTTTCTTTCAATGTCTCTGGACAGCTACCTATATATCCGGAATTCTGCTATGCCCTTGGTTAAACCAAATAACTTTCCTAAAAGCAACCATATTTAGTGACTGTCACTTAAACAGGGCTACATAAATATGACGGAATCTGAATTTCATAAAAGGATCAAACAAATTCTCGTTTACTGCAGGTGAGAGAGCTCCAGACAATGAGACCAGCCTTGGGGACAGCGTCCGTCTGCCAAAGGACGTCATCACAAGGCCAGCCCAGCTTCAAAGGAAATGTGTTTCCGATCAAAATTCTAAGTAAATGTTATTAACACAATCTGAACTTATAACCTCCCACACTGGCAATCTTCCGACATGTCACACGTAATATAGTTTTTAAATAATTTTTAACACAATTTTTAAAAATTACTCGTCTAAATCCTGACATTCCCTTCCAAGACATTTTTATCCTTGTCAATCTGCTGTCTCTGTTTCATTAAACATAACAGCCTTTGCAAATGAGTTAATCAAATAAATAATAAACATCACTTTCATGTGCTCACTTTTTTAACCACATATAAGTTGGATGACCTTGGCCAAGGTACTCAAACTCTCTGAGCCTTGGTTTCTTCATAAAAATGAGAATAAGAAAAGTACCTTCATGCAGTTATCGTAAAGATTTGTCAGTGTGCGGAAAGTCTGGCTTAACCCAGAACCTGGCACATGGGATCTATAGCGAGGCACCATATTTTTCTATTTCTACTACTATTTATTTAAAATGCTAAATATTGCATGTCCATAGCACAGGGGCTGGGATGTCAAATTTGCTGCTGGACTCTACCTAAAGACTCACATCAGGTCCTTCTCAGACACCAGGGTCCTGGAAACCTCTTCGTCACCTGATCTTTGAGCAACGTTTCCTTGGGAGCTCCATTGGGTCTCAACTTCAGCTCCTTAGACCTACGAATGACTTAAGTGGATGCATCTGTGACCCCTCAGCACTTAGTCTGGGCCAAGACCTCTTAAGATATTTTTTAAGTTTGACTTTGACCCCAATGTAGCAAAACCAGAACTAGGAAAAATGTGCACATGTCAGGATTTTGGTTATTAAATAAAATCTTTCTAATAGATCAAGTAAAGCCAAATTTCCTAAGGAAACATCTGCAAAAGGAAATTAATGAGGTAAAATCATTAAGAAGACGGGCTCTAAAATCTGACAGATCTAGAACTGAATGCAGGCTGCCCAACCGACTCCCTGTGCGGCAATCTTGGAGGAGTTTCGTAACCTCCCTGTGCCTCAGTTTCCTCTGTAAAATTGAGGAAATAGTATCTATAACACCAGGTTGTTGAAATGATTATGTGCTTAAACATAAAAAATCCTTAGCATGGTGCATGATGCAAATATACTGTATGCACACAGGCAACACTGAGCAAACACACAGTAAGAGTCCTTATTATTAATGTCATTGTCAAATAGTAACTACTAAATATGATGGTAAACAATTATGAATTATAAGTAGGGAATTTGAAGTAGCACCAAACAGCTTTCTCCTGCAAGGGGTGCCCTGGGTATTTTACGCCAAGCTATGACTACAAAAAATATACAGATATAGGATTTCTTCTGGTAGCATAAAAAAAAAAAATGAGCAAAGAAATTCGTGTCTGAGTTTTACCACGCAGAGAGCTCCAAAGAATCAGGCTGGAGAAAAGGCTCTGTTCAGTCAAGTGACCTTCCTTCCCCAGCCAGTTCTGGCACCAAGAGGCACATCAAGTTAGCTCTCAGGGCCTCAGTTTCTCAACTTGTAAAGTGGTTAGATGAGATTAGCTTTCTCTGTGGTTCTATCAAAACAGGCCAAAGGAGAAATCTTTATTGCCTGCCACAGTGAATACAGGAACATAAACCTCTGCCTTATTCCATAGCAGTAAAGACGGATGATAAACCTGGATGATATGCATAGCCTTCAGCAGATGGCTAAATATGGAGCTGGGAGAGGAGGGGCAGGGAGGAGCTCCAGTCTAGATTAGAGCAATACCCTATATAGACATGCCAGATCAGACAGCGTGCCACATGTGCCCAAGACGGAGCCACTGGGTCACATCGTCAGTGTGGAAGCCTAGGGGGCTTGATTTCAGTAAAATTTCTCCTTAAAGGGAGAGATTCTCCCTAAAAGGGCTTTTGGGTGAAAAATAGAAGCACGTTTTCAGCAGTATTTCACAAGTGGCTAACTGGCAGGGGCACCCCAGTCATATGTCTCTCAGTGCAGAAGAGTTACCAAAAGTGACTTCAGACAGCGTGGTGACTGATGCCACAGTGTGAACCTTTTAGGACTTAAATCAGATTGGAATTAAGGAACCTTCAATCCCAAATCTCTCAGGTCTCCATAACTTGACTTCTCTTCCCTTTCTCCTCTTTTTACCATTTTCACAGCAAGAATGCCTTCAACAGGCCCCAACGGTTCGCACACAGAGGAGGAGGGAAGGGAGGCTCAGTCTTGTGAAGGCAAAGGTGTCGGGTGCTCCTGTCTACGACAGCAAAGGGTCAAAGGCCGACAAAAGGGAGAGCGTAGAGAGGAGGCATCTAAGCCACTGCATCTCCTGGAGAGCTGAGGGCTGTCCAGTAGGAAATCCTGGTTTCACTTTAGCCTCAATTCTCATCCCACTAACAGACACCCACTCTTCACTATCACTCTTTCTTCAGACACACTCTGTGCTTCTCTATTTGCCTGGAAAGTCCTGCCCTCCACCCACCCCTCAACTCCCACCTCTTCTTGAGAGTCTCCTTTGATCGCTGACCCTCTGGCCCTGCGCCTCTAACACAGCCATCATCACACTGCCAGTCATCTTGTGCTTATCCCTCGGCTGTAAAACGGGAATAAGATCCGCCCTCCCTTCCTCACAGGGAGCGTATGAGGATCCCCTGCAAATGATAACAATACAGCAATAATTCGGGCTTGTACTTTCACAAGACTGTACCTTTGGAAAGACTCTCTGGTTTGCTCTGCGAGGAAGCCCCTTCAGAACCACAGAGCCCAAAATAAAACTATGGTGAAATTAGGATGAGCTAATTATTATTATGGCAGGTTTTAGGTTATGTGGGCTTTGATTGAGGTGGCTTACTTCAAAATGCTGATAAAATCTTCACAGTCTTTCAAAAATATGAACCCACGGCAGCCAGCGGCCAGGGACAGCTTGTCAGTTACAGAGAATGCATCTAAATGTCATCCTGCTCAGAAGAGCTTTGGTGAAGGACCTGCGCTGGCAGCAGCCGAGTCGCTCATTACAGAAATTGATTCTGCTGTGAGTCTGACACATTCCCAGGATTAGGAGATCATCATGCTCCTCAGCAACTCATCTCCCACCAGCGCCTTCCATCCGCGAGCCCTCCACAGCCTAGCAGGGAGGCCGTGGCATGAGCAGGCCTTGCTCAGGATGGGTGAACCCACGGAGAGCACCCCATCTGGCAAGGGCGGCTGGGTGCTTCCTTTCCTTTCTTTCTCTTGAGGGGAAAGAGAATCAGTTCAAGAAATCTTAAGCAACTTACTAATAAAAAATCGTGACCCTCTCTAAATTTTATCACTCCAAGCTCTTATTCAGTTTTCATTCTCTAATGTATATATACTTGTGTATATCTTCTAAGCATTTTTTTCAGATTTTAAAAAATTTTTATTTTCAACATAGTCTACATACTTGCCAGGTTTTCAATAAATAGCTTTCCATTGTTTCAACAATTCCTAATTGCACAGCAATTCCCCACTGCTGGCAGAGGCTTTGAGTTAGTTCCAGTATTTCAGTAATTACAGTCCCAGTAACTGATAACTGTACCATTTTATATATATACACACACACACAAATATATACATATATATAAACATACATATATATAAATTACTTTTATGTGGACAATTTTCTTGGGGGATACATTGACACATGTGGCATTACTGGGTCATTTTGTGAATTCTGTTTACATTATTAAGCATCTTCCAGGGGCCGTACAAAGTACTTTGTTGTGTATTATTCATTAGCTGTTTTACTCATTTTAAAAAAATTGTTTAGGGCTTCCCGTGTGGCAGGCACTGTAACAGGTCCTGAGAGCATCATAGTGAAGAAGAGAGTTGATGCCTTCATGGAGATTACCATTTCGCCACTACAGAGCTTCAGGAGGATGAGAATCTTGCTATAGTCACACAGCGAGGAAACAGCGGAGGTAAAGTTAGACCCAAACAGAGTCTGACCCCAAAGCTGCAGCAGCTCCACGTGTCCTCCCCACCCCGTAATTCCTGTCAGTCCTATCCGAGGCATCTCAAATAAACTACGCTTCCTAAGCAGACCGAGTTTCAAGACATTTTTCTAGCCATCCCCTCCAACCAGGTCCCTACTCGTATTCTCCCCCTGCAAAGAAGGAGTTCTTGATATTTTACAAGAAGTGTGCCGGGTCTTGATCTGGAAGCAGGGCCCACAAGTGTGTTCAGTTTGTGAAAATTCATCAAGCAGTAGACCTAGGATGTGTTCACTTGTCTGTATGTAGATTAAACTTCAGTAAAAAGTATTTTTAAAAATAAGGTTACTGCCACTGCTGTGACCATCTTCTCAAGTAGTATTTTATCTTAAGTTTCATCTTGCAAGAGTTCATTTCACTAATTCTCAACCCTACTTTAGTAATTCCCCTGAGTGTTTATAATTGCTACAAATAATGACTAAATCCTCCCTCAAAATCACAAAAGGAAATCATTTTTAAATCAGTTTATTTTTATACACAGATCATCTCAATTCCAAATGGATTTTGTTCTGAAAGTTCACTTGCAAGATGCTGGTTTGCAACTTTCAATACATGTTCTCCAGAGTCAAGGTTCTAGGCCATATTTACATTGCTAAGCCTGAAGCCTATTTAGCCCCATTCTAGTTTAATTAAAACAGAACATCACCAGGCCCTGAGGCCTCCCATGATCCAGGCACCCTAAGCCTCTCTGAGTCATGAACCCTGCCCCTCTGACCCCAGGCCAAGTAGAGACCATGGTACGCTTCCCCTCCTCTGTTCCAGGTACCCTGCCCTGACTGGTCCCTTCTACTCCTAGGAGCACAATAATCGAGTTGTCACCACAGGTCTACAGTTCTCAATTTGGTCCAAGTAGAGAGCCAAAAACAAGACCAGGCAGCCAGGCAACTACCCAGAGCACCATTAAAAGACACTAGAATCTCGTCTCAAAACTAAGGTGATGGGAAAATGTAGTTACCACAGCTTTTCTCAAAGTGGTTGGAAGGAATATTCTGAAAAACTACTTGGAGTTGAGGGTGCAGCCCCCACGGGGCATGCTCTGGGAAGGTCCCAGGTCTCTGAGCCGCTCTCTGAGGACTGTGAATCGCTTTTACTGAAGGACTCATGTCTTCCCCATTAGCAATGCATGTTTGGGGCCCAAGCTGAATTGTTCAAGCACAGAGAAGAGAGGCAGATATATGCATATCTAACCTTTCTATGACATAATGATGCTATAAAGCAAGGTTGTCAGACTACGCTCACCCACGGGCCAAACCCTCCATCAGTTTTTGTATGGCCTGCAAATTAAGAATGGTTTAGACATTTTTTAATTGTTGAAAAAATCAAAAGACCAATATTTCATGATCTGAATATTACATGAAATTCAAATTTCAGCATTCGTAAATAACATTTTACTGGAACACGGCCATGCTCTTTCATTTATATATTATCTATGGCTGCTTTCTTGATACAACTCAAGGAGACTTTATCGCCCACAAAGCCTAAAATCTTGACCATCTGGCCCTTAACAGAAAACGTTTGACAACCACGCTGTATAAAGAGAGGTGATTCAGCGTAAGGAGAGCACAGACTCTGGGGTCAGGCAGGCTTGCGTTTGGCTCCAACATCTGCCACTTACTATGTGATCATCGGCAAATTACTTAACCTCTCTCAGCTTCAGTTCCTTTGTCAACAGAGGCAGTATAGCACAGTGATGAAGAGCACCGACTCTGGGACGGTACTGCCTCCCTGCTCCACTAACTACTGGCTGTGTGATCTCGTGAAAGTTACTTAACCTTAGTGACCAAAGTTACTTGGCCGTAGCTTCTCTGACTGTAAACAGGCAGTAATGATAGTACCTGTCGTGCAAGGTTATCGTATGGGATTAAATGGGTTAGTGCATGTCAAGCACACAGGACGGTGCCTGGCACAGAGTGAGTACTATAGAAGTATTTACTATTATTTACCTTAAAGGGTTGTTGTAGGATTATAAGAGCTAGTGTATGTCACGAGCCTAAAACAGTACCTGGAACAAAATAGGTCCTCACAAACCGTAGCTGCTATGACGATGCTGATAGAACCACTACTATAAAACCCAGAAGAGGGAGCAATGAATTCTCTGGAGGTGGGAGAATAGAGTGGTGATTAGGGAATCCTACATTTAAAAGGTGATATCTATACCATGCTAAGTGAAAGAAGTTAGGTGGAGAAAGTTAAATGCCTTATGATCTCATTCATAAATAGAAGATAAAAACAACAAACAAACACAGAGAGACAGAGATTGGACTGGTGGTTACCAGGCGAGAAGAGGGGAGGGAGGAGGGAGAAAGGGGTGATTCACACACGTGTGGTGATGGATGGTTATTAGTCTTTGGGTGGTGAACATGATGTAATCTACCCAGAAATCAAAATATAAGGATGTACATCTGAAATTCATATAATGTTATAAACTAATTTACCTCAGTAAAAATAAATAAATAAAATAAAAGGTGATATCTGATCTGTAGGATGAATAAGATTTTGACAAGCAAAGAAGGAGAAAAAAAGACATGGAGAGGAAGCATGTGCAAAGGCCCAGCAGCAGTGAAGTACATGTTTGGGTTGGGGAAGTGGAAGTACATAGTTCAAAGAGGCTGCACTGAGGGATGCTCAGTGGGAAGTAGGAAGAGGACAGTGGAGGGAGTTATGGGAAACGAAACTGTGTTTGTTTTCATACAATCCAAAATTGTTTTTAGCTTGTCAGCATTTATAGCATACCGTTAACTCCATAGCCGATGAAAATCTCTGGGCCTTTTGCACGTATACTCTTACCCATCCACTCTCTTTTCACTGAAATCCTACCTGTTCACTAGAGTTTTGGGGCGCCTGTTATGCGTCAGACATTGTGCTACACAATAGGGCTGATACCAAGTTGAATAAGACGCAGTCCATGCCCTCAAGAAACTTCGAGGCTAAAGGGCAATTCAAGCATAAAACTCAACGAGTGTCCAAACGAGGAGCACATCAAGTGCCAACAAAGTAAAAAAGTGCTGCTTGGAGCAGGCAGGAATCAAGAAAGCCTTTGCAGAGGCCACAATATTAGAACACGGCCTAAAAACAATCGAGCTTGAGATGCACAGAGATGAAAGGGAAAGAGAACCATGACCAAGGGAAGACGAACTCTTGGGGCGCGTAAGAGGACGGCGAGCAGCTCGGCTGGGCTGAGATGTAGAGTCCAGAATGGGAGATGAAGCTGGGCTTTAGGAAGCGCATTGCTGAGGCAGGTCAGGCTGGATTACAAGGGGAAGGCTCAGAGAGGCGAGTTTGGAAGCCCCTGGAGGAATACAAGAGAGTGGGAACAAGGAGGCTTTATCTAGGAGGGATGCTAGGAGGCTAGAAAGGAGGGGAAAGGGACCTCAGAGTATCCGTGAGTTAGAACCGACACAGGCCTGTGATGAGAAGACTCTGAGGCCCCAGGCTGGGGGCCTGGGAGGAAGCCAGCGGCAAGAGGAACTGCTGGAGGAGAGACGGGGCCGCGAGACCAGGCGGAGAGTTCAGTGTCTCAGACCGAGGTGCCGAGAGATTTCAGGAGAGCCCAGGGGCTGTGGGCACATCAGAAGTGATAAGGATGAGTGGGAAGGGAAGCAGTGGTGGCAGCCAGGACAGTGTTTATTCTTTCCTGAACTCTCACGTGAAATACTCAGTTGCACACGTGTTCTTGTCTACGCTGTCTATAATGGGGAAAAAAGTTATCCAAGAAAAGGTGGTTCTTGGATAAACTACTTAGTTTATTCCTATGATCAATATCCTTTAAAATAGCAGTGTAGAGATACATTAACTGACACAGGAAAAGCCTCCCTAAGCTGAATGGGAAAAAAGCAGGTTTTAAAATATGTCCAGTATGATTCCATAGATACGAGAAAGTCTAGAGCAATGTGTCCCACCATGCTAAGGCGAACTGTCTCAGGTCCCGGGACTGTAGGTGAGTCTCATTTTCTTCTCCTTGCTTATGTGCATTTTAAAATATTTCTGCAATAAGCGTGTGTTACTTGCGTGACGTTGAAGTGCTTTGAAGTGTTATTTCGTTTTTTAAGTTTGGCTTGGAAGGGAAAGAAAAGGCTGATGTGAGATCCCCTGAGGCTATAGAGGGTCTCTATGAGCCCCCGTCAGTGTCCAAAGACAAAAATTTTCTAGATCTGGACAGCTGAATTTGCTTAAAATTCCTAGAAGCACTATCTCTGGCTTCTGGTTCCTTTGTAAAGGTCTGTCATGGAAAGAAGACAGGCAGAGCTGAGTAATTCTGCCTCCTCTCACAAACATTCCAAGCCCATCTCTCTTCTTCTTGCTCATAAGACAGTTTTTAAAGTCCTTTTTATATTTCTTAGATATTCAAAGAAGTTTGCATATGCCCTGGGTATTAGATGACATTAAGGAACTCTTGGTAATTTTCTTAGGTGACAATCATATTGTGGTCATATATATTTTTACAGTCCTTATCTGAGAGGAGAAACGAATATGGTGTCTGGAATTTATTTTAGATCATTCCAGAAAAACAACACAACAAGAAGTAAGGATGATAGATGAAATAAGTTTGAGAAAATGTTGAGAACTGCTGAAGTTGAATGATGGGTACATGTGGGTATATTAGTCTATTCTCTCTACTCTTGTGGATGTTCAAAATTTTTCATGATAAAAGTTTTAAAGAGTGGGGTCTTTTGTTTTCTGTAGCATTTTGTCCAAGCTGTAGTTTTATTCTCATCTTTACTTATAGAGAAAATGCAGAAAAATATCACCCCCCCAAAAAAAGTATAAATCATGCAACAGTGATTTTTCAAGTATTTGAAGGAATGTTGGTGCATCAAATAACATGAGTGACGTAGAGTAGACAGTGCAAAGGCTTACAGCCTGCCTCCCAGTGGAAGGGATGTGGAGGAGGAAAAGCAGCAGCCCTCGGGAAGGAGCCCCACCAAACCATAGAAAGGAAAACTGGAGCTTCAAGTACACGCTCTACCTGCCTCTCAATAAGACATCATCATCTGTGCCTGGGAAGTAAGTGTCTCTTCTAGAAAAATTCTAACCAAGGGCTACTCTTGGAGTACTTTGAGATTACCTGAACTCAACTTCCTGACTTGTACAATCACCTTCACTAAGGAGGGCCCTTGGCCCTTCTTTCTCCAATTCTGCAGAATTAGCTCTTTGCAAAAGAGCAAAAAGTCATAATGAAAATAACTGAAAAAGAAAAGAAACTCAAGAGTGAAAACGTATTACCTATGCAAAACCAGATCACAAGTCAAAGTAACTATGAAAGTGACAAAGACCCTCTGACCTGGTGGTCCTTTTTGTCTGAAAAGGTGAGGGGGCACTGGGGCATTTCTGCTTTAGGATTTAACGTTTTCCCCTTAGACTTAAAACCAGCTCCCTGTCCAATCTTTACTTACGGTGAAAATATGAAATCTTCCTAGTGTCTGGGTAGACCTCCACCAAGCCTGGATCCCGCCCAGCTCTAAAGCAACACCTATGACGAAGAAAACCATCACATCCCAGGGTTTCCCCATGCCCGAACACAGCAACCACCACCACCACCTCTCAACACGCACATTCAAGCCATTGGTGGTGAATTCCCTCTCTTATTTGCTGATCCAATCAGACTGAAGATGGCCTCCCCATACTGGCTAATTTCTTACCTCATTTTCTCTGGACCATTTCTACTACACCTTTTTTTCTGATTATAAAATACACACATAATGTAATATATACATAATGTGTATAATACATACACATTATAGAACATTTCAAAACTACTGAACTATCTAAAGGACAACTAACTAGTTAGAGAAAACCAACTACCACCTAGAACCAAAACTGTGAGATATTAGTGTGACTTTTCCTGTTTCTTTTTTTCAGTGTGTCATTTTTTTCAAAACTAATATCCTAATTTATACATAGTTTGGCATCTTGCTTTTTTTATTTAAATCTACATCATAAATATTTCCTATACCATTAAGATTCTTCAAACATAATTTTAATGACTATATAATATTTCATTATACGAACATAATATTTGCTTAACAAATTGTCTATCGTTGGACACTTAAATTGTTTCTAATTTTTACTATAACAGCACTGAGTGAACATTTTAAAAATAAATTTGTGTAAATATATGATTATTTCTTTAGTATAAACAGATATGAGTGCAATTACTGGAAAAAAAGAGATGAAAAACTTGGACCAATTTCTAGTCCATAAGCAGTGTATCAGAGTGTTCATTTTATCACACTATCAACTATCATTGGATATAATATTTGCCAGTTTGATCCATTTTCATTTGCATTTCATTTATGACTAGTGAAAATTAAAATTCATCTGTTTATTGACCACTTATATTTTTTATTTTGCAAGTCATCTGTTCTTCCAACTTTTCTAGCAAGGTGGCCATCATTTTTCAATGATTTTTAAAATCTTTTTAGAGATAAAGGATATTAATCTTTTCTTGGTTAAATAAATATGTTGCAAATTTGTATATATATATATTTTGTGCCTGTGTATTCTGGGAATTCCCCAAATTCCTGGCACTCCTCCATCATTGATCAACCCCTAAACAGAATGTAAAATAGCATGTCCCCTGATGTGGAAAGAAACGTAGCATATTTCGACGCCTGAAAGGTCATCTAGTTCAACCCACTCATTTCCCGCATGAGGGAACCAAGACCTAGAGAGGAAAGTGGTTTAGCTCCTGGGGGCTGACTTGAGGCCGAGAAACCAGATTGCCTGAGTCAGCATTCTTTCCATCTACACAGGATTTTTTCAAATATATATTACGTCTACCTTTTACATCCCATACTTAATTTCCTTAATATTTTAAATGCAAAGCCCATATAGATAACTTAGATAGATCTTCCAAATTGGTGATATTTTACTCAAAAGCTGGCTCCCAGTTTTAATATAAAAATACTTTTCAAACAGATATTGCCTTTCTCATTAACTTCGTTTGAGAGATAGATCATCTTTCTTTAGGGTAGATCATTCAGCCTTCCAACATTCTCCAGAATTAGGATAAATCCTTAATTTACAAATTGGTCAAACTAGAAAAGAAGTCAAGGTATTTTGTTCTGGATATTTAGCCCAGAGCGCTGATTAGAGTGAGGTGATTTAGTTTTCAGGTTCAACATATAAAATTGCTGATATTCCATAGTTTGCATAGAGCCCAGGTTGGGGAGTCAGGGTCTTGGTTAGATTTTCATCTCCATTGCTGATTAGCAGAATAATTTTGGGTAAGTCACATAATCAGAACTGCAAAATGTGGGTAATGACGCGTAGATTCTTAAGGCAGTTAAAAAGAATCTAGCTCCCATGCCCAGTGGAGTGCCTGACCCTTAGTGGATAAGGATGACAATAAACACTCACATGGTACCTACAATTGTCCAGACACTATTTGAAGTGCTTTATGAAAATTAGCTCATTCATCATGGCGACAATACTATGGCGTCAATACCATTTGTCTCATTTTACATCAGGGGAAACTAAGGCAGAGAGATGTAAGGTAACCTGGCCAAGATGACAAGCTAGTGAGGAGGGCGGCTGGGGTTTGAACCCTGGTAGACTGGCCTCCAAGCCCACTCGTAGAGCTGTCTCTACCTCCCCTCCCACTGTCTTTCATTTGGGGGCAGCCTACCTATCTTTGCAACCTTGATGAAACGAAGCAATCTGCTAGGATTTGAATGTTTGTGTGCCCCTAAAATTCCTGTGTTGAAATCTAAGCTCCAAGGTGATAGTATTAGGACATGGGGCCTTTGGGAGGTGATCAGGTCATTAAAATGGAGCGCTCGTGAATGGGATTAGTGCCGATCTTGGATTTTCCAGCCTCCAGAACTGTCAGAAATAAATTTCAGCTGTTTATAAGCCTCCCAGTCTATGGCATTGTTACAGCAGCCCGAAGAGACTGAGACACAACCCTAAAATAAAGGCAGGCGGTGCAGAGGGAGAGCTGGAAAGACGTTTTTCAGCTGGTGGGTGATTTCTTTCTTACTACAGTCCTGGTTTCTAACAACATTTAAAAGATTTCTCCCTTACGCAGACACTCACACACCATTGGTAGATGTGTAAAAGAGTGCCATCTTTGTGAAAGGCAATTTGACAGAATCCAGCAGTGCACTTAATGTGTTTGACACCCAGCTGATCATTTTTTAATCTCCCTTATCTATGACAAAATTAGTTTCAGTAATAATGTGTAAGAGTCAGGAACAATCATTATTTTCCTGATTCATTCTTTAGCTTTAAAATGAACAAATAACAATTTAAGAAAAATAAATTTCAACTTTAAAAGTATTGTTCAAACACAGTAAAATATTTCATGTATGAACTAAAACTTGCATTTATCAGTCAAAAATATTACACTTTGCAGTTTGCAGTCTGCTTCACTGTTTTACATTTAAACACCCAGCTCCAGGAAGTCACATAGAACCACAGAACTGAAGTAAACCAAGTTCTATTTCAGAGTGTCTATAATCATTGTGCCATCACTCTTCATTTCTAATCTACTGTTTAAATTTAGGAATATGTAGTGCCATAGGGATGGGAATTGCGATCTGCCCCTGAAGTCAGCTCTGATGGAATCCATACACACCGCTAATAACTCATGCTGACTTTATCACTGCCAGCGCATGGTGATAATAAAAAGCAGCCCTACAATGGTTTTATCATGGGTTTCAAATTCTCAGCGGATGATGCACTCCCTTATTGCTGGTGCCTAAAGTGGACACCCTCCATACCCTGCCTTTGGCATGCCCTTGCCAGTAGCTATCAAAATTTTAAATGCATGAACTTTTTAACCCAGCAATTCCAATTCTTTAAACACATTGCCCTGTTGTCCCCACATAAGTAGTCAAGATGTATATGCAAGAATTTTCATTGCATTATTCGTAACAGCAAAAAAAGGACTGGGCATAATTGAAAGGTCCATCAAGAGGCAGTGGTTGAATTAATTCTGCCATGTCCATACAATGGAATCGGATACAGCTTTAGAAGGAATTAGGTCAGCCTATATGTGTTGTGCAGAAAGGGTACTCATGATATATTAGTAACTGAAAAAAACAAGCAGTTGAATAATTTGGTAAGGATCCCATCTATGTAGAGAAATAAACGCACAAGCCTGATGTGATGCCCTTAAATGCCCAGAATGGGCAAAATGGGCAGAAGGACATTGGTCCAGGCAGAGGAGACATATCTGTGCAATGGTGGGCAAGTCCAGGCTCACTGTGAGTTCTCAGCTCACCTTACACACGTCCCTCCATAAATAAAACTGTACTGGGGGGACGGAAGTTATGCCTGAGTTGTCTAAGGGAGAAGAGGAGCACAGAGGAATACCCTAAGAACACAAGTTTGCACAGCCTTTCTCGGGTTCTTTAAATCCCCTTTTGGAATATAGATGTATGCACTTTCTGCATGGATTATATTGCAGATATAACACACAGCAGTGGGATTAAATACGTCCCTAGATCTCCACTTCAGATCAAGGACTTGCAGAAACTGGGAGAAACAAGTCCACAATGACCCTGACGCTATCAGGATCCTCCAGAGCCAAGTTCTTTTTAACTGTTAATTCATTGCTTATGCATACATAATGCTCTATTCACATTTAGTTCCAAATGCATAGAAGTCTGAAAAAAATGACAGGACATCTCCCTTTAATTGGCTTTTAACTAGGCCTACTTTTAAAAAGCCTAATGAGGACAGAAGACAATAAAGAAAATGTTAATACAGTTTACACTAGGCCTAGAGCTTTTAAAAAAAAACTTTTGTTACTTAGTTAATAATGTCTCTGACCCTGACATTTTTGTTGTTTTGTTCTCTGTTGAAGAAATGACTTCACGCAGAGAGGTATGTGATGGCCTTGCGAACGCAGAATGCCAGGGCTGTATTTTATCGTCAGAAGGTCCCATAGAGCTGGAACCTTAGAGATTAAAATCCTAAATTAGAGAGAAAAGGAACAGTGTTCTGCATACAAACGACCTCACGCTCAGCTTCATCCCACAAAAAATTAAAATTAAAATAGATCAGTACTATAATAAAGGTAAATGCAAAATGCCAAGAGAACACTGAGGACAGACTGCTTGAATCTTGGAGGGTGGAGGGGGTGGAGGAGGCAGAGAGGACTGACATTTGAAATGAGTCTTGGAGGAGGGGGAAAAATGGGATTGGCCTACCACGTGGAGACAGAAGAAGCAGCCGGCGCCCAGGTGTGCGTGTGGGAAACGGCTGTGTATTTGGAGGGTAGAGTTGCCTTTGGCAGCTGAGGCACAGGTGGGAGATGACGTTCTGCATAAAATTACCTCCATCCAGCCGCCTCTCTCTTGACCTTTCTCCTACTTCACCCAGCCATTGCTGCCATCTCTCAGGACTGTGTAATATCCCCCAAACTCCCCCTGCCTTTCCTGCCTCAATAACCTGAAGCGTGCTGTTCTCACCTCCTGAGATAGATCTTTCCTGCTCTGATGCTTCCTGGTAAAGTTCTCCTTGCCCAGAGCCCAGCTCGAATGCCACCTCCTCCATGAGGCCATCCAGAAACTCACAGTAAGCACTATTTTTCTCCTTTATTTGAGCTCACTTGTCACCTTTAAATGTTTTTATATTTGCTTTTTTGAATAGTTAATACACGCCTATAGGAAAATTTAAAGAGTGCAAAATGAAAAATTTGTCTCCCTCCTATGCCTGCCTTCCAGGATTCCAGGCCACTTTCCCAGAGGCAACCATTGTACGAAATTTCTCATGCACTTTTCCAAAGCTGTACTTTACGGCATGTATTCACATGCTTGTATGCGTGAATGCTTATGTGTAATTCTCATACACACACACTCTCACTCTTTTTTTTATATACTAACCACAGCCTACTATACTATACTCCCTGACGCTTTTCTCACTTAATAATATAATACGAAACTTTTTCTTTATCAGTAGATTTTGAGTTGTCTGATTCTAAATCCCTTTAGTGGAGGACTAAGCAATTGCTCCTCAGTTATGCAACAAACCTGACAATATAAATTTAATACTAACTATAAATAGAGATCAGTGTGGTGGTCTAGACTCTTCCTCACTGTGTTGCACGTAGAGGCAGCTCGCAGTGGACAGAGCCCTGGACTGCGAGTCCAGTTCCAATCCTGGCTCTACCTCTCACTACGTGACCTTTACCCTCTTTGCACTCCACTTAGCCTCTTCAGACTTCAATTTCCTCATCTCTCAAATTAAGCATTGAACTTGATGGGCTCTAAGGGCCCATCCAGTGCTGATATTTCATGTTTCTATGAAAGCACTGATGTCACATGATATCCCTTTGAGAGCAGACGTTAATAGAGGAGAAGGTGAAGGGGCAGACAGCTCAATGTTCCTGCCAAGGATGGTCTTTCTCTACTCTCAGGCTTTTCCTCTCGCCTCGCCTTGCTTGCCCTTCCTTCCCCACCCCCTACTTTGACCTGGAGCATTTGTGCTAAAAAGCCCTCAGCCTGGGTGCATCAGCCAAGCTAAGCACAACGGGCCTCAGCAGGCGTCTGATTTCAAGACTAAGTTCGGTTGCAACTCTCTTAGATTTATACAAGATAGAAACAGAATTTGGACCTCTTTTCCTGAGAACATGTCCCAGACCATTTTAGAGTTCACTGGCCTAATTCGTGACAGAGAAAACTTGCAAATACTGAATACCTTAGACAGCCTGATTGGGGAAAACACCCAGCCCCTTTACAGACCTCACCAGGAAAACAACTAGGTGGCCAAGGTGGCCGAGAGGTACAAAGGTGAGCATCATTTAGGCCCCACAGCCTCCCTCAGTTCTCTAAGGCATCCTCATGGCCTTCTTGGGCAAAAAAGCAGCCATTGGTCATATCACTCATTTGCTTCCCAAATGTCCACACCAAGGACAGACATTCTCAGGCCTTGTAAAAGCATTCCCCACAACCTTAAAACAACCAAAAACTGCTGACGAGATGTCCATGGGGGAGCAACTAGTACAGGTCCCAGCAGGGAGAGGAATTGGATAACCATCTGACTTGCGGCTCTCGCCAGGTTATCCACAGCACGTACCTGGAGTTTGATGTTCATCCCTTATGCCGAGTCTCGTGCCTCCATGCAGGTATTACCAACATGTCTGAAGGCAGGAGGCAAATCTTAAATCTATTTCTAGCAGCAGGGACTTTCAGAAACCACACTCCCTGTAGAACTGACTTGCCATTTCTATTCATTCTTGCTTTCATTTGTCTCTACTTTTTAAATACGAGACAACTTGTCGCACAGGATAACTTTTCAAAGGAGGAAAAAAAACCACACACCTCTTTTATCATTCAATTCCTTATTCTTTTAGAAAAATATTTAATAATATGGAAAAAAACCCACACATCTCTTTTATCTTTGAATTCCTTATTCTTTCAGAAAAACATTTAATAATGTGGAAAAAACACACACCTCTTTTATCACTGAATTCCTTATTAGTCTAGAAAACCATTTAATTCTGTGGAAAAAAGTATATGACAACATTGTTACATGAAAAAAGCAAGTTCGAAGCAGTATGTGCAACATCATCCTGATTTTTCAATAAAAATAGAGAGAGGAGTAAGGAACTATACCAAGATGTTAACAATACTCTTATTGGTGCAAGTATGGATTTTTTCCCCCTTTTTTGGGTGCTTATCTCTATTTTCCATATTACCTTCATAAACATATACTGCTTCTGTAACAAAAAAAATTGTAAAAATAACTCATTATCCTTTGCAAAAGAAAATATAAGTGTGTCCTGCAGTTCCTTCCTGGGTAAAAGTATCATTTGCTAGTATCACGGGATAGTCACTTTCAAGAAAGCATGGCACAGGAGGTCTGGATCACGGGTCAAATAGGCCCCCGATTAATGAAAGGACCCTGACCAAGTCCAGGACACCCCTCCCGCCACAGTCACCTTATCTGTCAGATGAGCAGATCTCACTGGTCTGTAAGTCCCTTTCTTACTCAGGCTGGAACTCCCCAGAGCAGGGCTCTTTCAGACACTACCCACATTTTTACAAAAAAGAAAAACAAAACCCTTGGAATATTCCAGTGATTTGGATTGTTCCCAGACCGCTCTGCTCAGAATGCTAGAAAAATTCCTAGGGGAACTAAGAGCCTAAGAAAAGAGGTTTCTTGTGTAAAAGAGACGGGTGCCACTGTTAGGACTTACGGGAACTTCTTTCCTTTTGTCACTGAATACTAGAATGGTCAAGAACATGCTTTAGCCTGAGGCTCACTTCTTCCCCATGGTTTTGTGAATGGAACTAAAATGCAGGAAGTCCATTAGCCAAGATAGGATGGGCATTGCTGAAGTATGATTCTCACACTAGCTTGTTTTCCGTTTCCATGGTTGACCAACCTCTTCTTTCTGATTAACTCCTCTTTATATATATCCAACTTCTCAAGAGATGAGTCTCGAGTCATCTTCATGTACTAGGCTACCCTAGTCTTGCCTTAATGGTAAAGGCCACCTGAAATTACTTTCAAGAAACAACGTTAAGACTCCAAAAGGAACTGCCCCACACATCAGCATTAGCCAACCTAATATCAAAGTGAACTGAAATGTGCCAGAGGATGGTCTCCTAACCTCACTCCATCCTCCTTTAACGACCTCTTCACTTGTATGTTTCTTATAACACTCACATATACCACGCAGACATCCATCAGAAAGCTTCCTTCTGCTTTATCATTCCCAAAGCACTTACCTCGTAAGATTAAATTTGAAAATCCCCCAGCAAACTCTTCAAGGTTCCATTTCACATGAAGCTTCGCCAGCCTTGCCCAAGGTATGTGTGAGTGTCATCAGGAACTAGAAGAGTGAGACCCGTACTTGCTATATTTCTAAAATCAGGTCCCAGGAAACATCACTATCATAGAGTCAACTACCAGTAGTAAACTACGTCCTCTCCTTTTTGCATCACTGGGCACATAATAAGATAGAGGACTTCCTTTCTCTATCACATGAAAAGTCTGTTGTCTCATCTTCTCCCTTCAATGATATTCTCCTGGCTGAATTCCAGTATCTTCTCAACTATGAGTCATCACTGCTACTCACACACAGAACTGAGTGTTATGGGCTCCTCATTCTGAAGCACTGTAGCTCAGAAGCTTCTGATAAGGTCCCCACAGCACAATTCTTGATCCGGGATAATGAAGAGGCCCCACTCAGGAGAACCCTCCCCACAGGAAGATGGCCCAGGAAGTAGCTCCCCAATCTATCAGCAGCAGCTGCCATCCCTGCTGATAAGGATCCCCTCTAAGAAAGCCGGATGGTCAGGTTTTCCAGCTAGCTGACACAGCAGGGACCCAGCATGTCCCCTTCAAGGGACAGCCTTACCAGAAGGTACCCACCTACATGGAATGACATCAAGGGTGATGGGAAGTCTCCTCCCTACTGAACATCTCTCCTGCCATTGGAACAGTCCCCTCTCTAGAGGCTTGGTGCTTTGTTGAAATGCGAATATCCTTGGAAGGTAAAGCCCTTTTTACCATCCCCACATTTATATGAATGCTCTTGCAGTCTCATTCTTTCCTCAAAGCCAGTTTTGATTGGAGGAGCAGGAAGTTTCCCAAAAACAAAAACTGTATACTAAGAGAGGTGAGACATTGGAAGATACATTTTCTTGGGCATTAATCCCATTCTCTGGGCCAATCCCATCTAAGTCTGGAGCCCTCCTAGGTTAGAACAGCACTAGTGGCTACCATTTTCCTGTATTGTCTGTGGATTGATAATCTGAAGTGTCTTTGATCTGATTTCTCAATAATCTCATCCATGTGTTCATTCCTTGAGCACATGCCGCACTCTGTCTACGTGCTGGGCACTACACTAGATGTTGCACAGGGGATGAAGTCAGCCGAAGAATTCTAATCCATCCCAGTCAGGTGTCCATCCTATGGATGAGGATCACCCAGGTTCATAACGCCAATCATGACAAAAGTGTAAGGAAGCATTTGGTATTTATTCACTGCATTTGCTATCCATCCCATAGCACTGTGAAGTACCATTAGACCTGAGAAGTATCATTATTCACAATTTATAGATAAAGTAATCGAGGTCCAAGGGGGTGAAGTCGGTGATTCCCAGATTTGAATATCATCAAAATTACTCTGAGAGGTTGTTTAAAATATTTTCCTGGGCCCCTCATGGGGACATTCTCATTTAGTAGGTCTGGGAAGAACCAGAGAAACTTTTTTAAAGCACTGGAATGACTCAGAAGCACAGTCAGATTAGAGAAACACTGTTATACAGCTCAGCACGGCCATCTCAGGCAACTTTTTATTTGAACTTCACAATCTGGGAAGTAAGGATTATTATTTTACTATCCCCATTTAACATGTGAAACAGCTTCAGCACAAAAAGAATCAGCCCCCAAAACAAAATCTCCCTCCATTTTCTTTCTTTTTCATCTATTATATATAGACTAAGCAATGGAACTATCATAATCAATTATCTCACAAATAATCATTTATGATATTGCTGTTTGCAAAACTTCTGTTGGTCTTTGTACCATCTACATAAGAGCAATTAAACAGCTTGCTGTGAACCTAATAAATCAAGCCCAAGACTTCAATCAATGTCTTTCTTCATCATTTTTGCCATTTAAATGATCAAATTATAGATACTTAAGAGACATAACAACCATATAATGGATGGCCTTTGTTTGGACACTGAATTAAATAAACTAGTTGTAAAAAGGTATTTTTGAGACAATCATGGAAGTATGATCATGGATTGGGTACCAGAAAATTCTAAAAGATTACCGCTAGTTTTGCTAGGGAAGATAATGGCGGCAAGGTGGTGTAAGAAAATATTCTTGATGTTAGAGATGCATTTATGGATAAAGTGACATGATGTCTGGGGCTGACTTTAAACTACTTCAGGAAAGGAAAAAAGATAGATTAAACAAATATGTCAATACCTTGACAGTTGCTGCATTTGCAAGATGGGCATTTGCGGACTTTTAGATGTGTTCGAAATTTTTGTAATAAAACAAAGTTTTTAAAAAATCAACACTCTCACTTCTCCCAAAGTGCCATTTTTCCTTTGTAAAGGCAATGCCTAGTAAAATGACTTGCCAGTACACATAATTATGTATCAGATATCCTCCCCACACATCTATTTTTTCTAATTTGTTCTCCAAATAGGTTGTTTTTTTCTTTAACTAATTGCCATGGAACATACATATACTAAAAATGTTTTTATTTATCTGAAATTCAAAATCTGAACTGTCATCCTGTTTTTTTATTTGCTAGATCTGGCAACCCTAGACAAGAAAAAAAATCCCTAATCAAGAATCAGGATATCTGGGTTCAATGTTATCTCTGCCACTGGCCTTGTAACCAGAAGCAAGCCACTCACATTCTCTGGGCGTTTCTTTCATCATCTGTAAAACAAGAGGGTTTCATCCCAGCTCAAAATGCTATGAAACATGGATGCTACTTTTATTTCAACTCCTCAGAGAGAAATACCTTTCAAATAAGTACACCTAAGTGACCTCCTCTCCTCAAGGGAATGTCGAGAGGGAAATTCAGTAAAGCAAGGGCATATTGTCCCCAAAACATCAGGCTGGTAAGCCAAGCCACCCACAGCAGTATTTATTGAGGGCCTGTAGGGCGCCTGATCCTGAAGCAGGCACTTTCATTTATGAGCTCATTTTGTCCCCACAACAATCTCACTTAATGCTAATCCCAATTACGGTAAATAATATTATCCCCATTTTACAGATGTGATGACTGAGGCCCAGAGAAATTAAATGACTTGTCCCTGGTTAACTGCAAAGCCCCGTGCTTTACACCACATATCCGTGCACCCACTTCTCTCATGCAGAGAGGATCGAGAACTGGAAGGCAGAACAGAGCTAGTGGACAGCTTCTAGCAGACAGCTTCTAGCTTCTAAGTCAGGCCTTTAGATTTTTCTCTTGTGAGTGAATCCCCATGATGCTGGGTATATTTATGTTAAAGCACAAATAGAGTGGATTTTAGAACTGCAAAGAAAGTAGAATTTCCGATTACTTATTGGCTGTCATTCTATCTATTGATATTTATAGATTTTATCTATTACTTAGCCAGCTTTTATTAATTGCCTCTTAGAGGCGCAGCACCACACTGGACATTGTAAGACATTCCCTGTTCTCCTGACATTTAGCGGATCATGGAGACAAGATATAGATGCTTGAGTCAGGCGACTAACAATTAAAGACATTAGGTGCATCTAATTAATTCACTAGACACACCAAAGAATGAAACAGACCAGAAACACAATATCTAAAGAGGATGGAGATGAATGCGGGCTGCGGGCCTGTAAATAACTTGGGAGGAAGCAGGATTTAAACCAAGCTGTGAGGGGAAGGGTTTGAAAAGGTTGGAGAGGAAGAAAAACGTCTTCTAGGGAAGTGGAATGGCCTAAGGCGTCCCAGAGGAAGTACTTTGAATACAGTCTTGAGAGGAAAGGTGTTTGAAGGGTAACAAGAGACAGAACTGCATGAGCACAAGCATAGAGGACTGAAACCAAAGATGTGTTTAGGGACCAAGAAGATCAACGTGCCTGGACCCCAGACTATAGTTGGAAAAGTGCTAGGAAATGAGAATGAGAAGCTGGACCTAGTTCCTGTAAGGAATTGGAAGTTGCTGAAGGCTTTTGGGTAGGGAAATATGTTGAAATTAATATTTGGGGGTAATTAGTCCAGCTATAAAACGTATGTTAGGTAAAATGTTGTTTGTTCCATTCAACCTACAAAACATATATATTGAGGGCCTAGGGTACTAATATACGAAGATAAATAGGATACACTTCCTACTCTTAAGAAGTTCACAGTCCAGGGGCCAGCCCCCTGGCCAAGTGGTTAAGTTTGCTCTCTCCGCTTCAGCAGCCCAGGACTTTGCCGGTTTACATCCTGAGCGCCATCCTAGCACTGCTCATCAGGCCATGCTGAGATGGCGTCCCACTTGCCACAACTGGAAGAACCCACAACTAAAATGTATACAACTATGTGCTGGGGGGCTTTGGGGAGAAGAAGGAAAAATAAAATCTTTAAAAAATAAAAAAGAAGAAGTTCACAGTCCAGTGAGAGAAGACTACCAATTGCAAGATAGTGTAAGTTGTTCATTAAGTTAATTTATGACATCGTCTGTGGCAGACATCATTAGTTTTCTACTCAATATCCGTGCCTCTCTTTGTCATCAGTAGTAGAATCCAATTTTGTTTGTGAGACAATGTGCAAAGCCTCAGGCAATGGCTCATACTTGGTCTAGACCACTATTTCTCAACATTTTTTCATTATCATCTCCCTAAGAGCATTTTTAGATACTTTTTTCCTAATCCCTCCATCCATTAAATTTTAATACATACATATACAATATATCTGTTTATGTATTGTATGTATATCTGTGCTTTATATATAAAAAGCATAAGATTTTTTTCTGCATCTCCTCTTCCCCAAAAAA
This sequence comes from Equus caballus, assembly GCF_041296265.1. Classification (NCBI taxonomy): domain Eukaryota; kingdom Metazoa; phylum Chordata; class Mammalia; order Perissodactyla; family Equidae; genus Equus; species Equus caballus. The sequence goes on from NC_091686.1 coordinate 93,158,079, forward strand.
CAATATTCTCCTACTTAAGGATGATAACAGTACCACCCCATTCACCCTCACCTCCACGCCCACCTCCGCCCCGACTCTCATCACACTCCTTGCCCTCCCTCCTCCTTAAGAATGCATAGTCGAAGGCAATTATACCTGTTCTATTTCCTGTTTCCCACTTTCCTCGCAGCTGGGGTGGCCAGGTAACTCAGTCCTAGCAAAGACACGGAAGCTGACATTTGTTTGGAAGTTCTCTGGGAAAACTTTTCCTAGAAAAAGCAACACCACTGCCAAGTCAGCCTCCTTTCCACCTCCTCCCAACTCTGCACCTCTTGATGGAGGCACAAGGCTCGAAGCTGCAAAAACCGTCTCGCAACCAGGATGAAAGACAAGAGAAGTGCAGACACAGTGTCATGGCGCCACTGAACCAGTGACAAACGCAGACCTCCAGACTGCTTGTTAGGTGCGAGAAATGAATCTGAATTTTTTCAAGTTACTGTTAGTCAGGTATTGTAAAACTTGCTGCTGAAAAGTTGCTAACTGATAATGATGTCTGTCTCATCAACTATAACTGTCTAATGTGATCATAAGTTATTGTTAAATCAAAGCCAGAGAGAAGCATGCACAAAACGAACAAAAAGTATAATCAGAAATATTCCACAAATCAAACGAGATTTCACTCATGTTTAAAGGAAAACTTTCTCCTTCTCTAAACTAATCAACTTTTCAAATAATTTTAAAATATTCCAACTAATATTTGGCATTTGAAACTAACAAACTTTTAGATATTTGATATTATTGTGTAGAAAAATGGCATGAAAGTCTCCAAGATAATTTTCCTATTTTACACCAAAACGAATACATTTGTGATTTGCCTAGCAGGTATGTCTTTCAAAATATTAGAAAGTCAATTATATCTAAATTAAATATTTAAGATGCATAAGGACCTAAAAGACCCCTTTGGGAATCTTTGCACATGTTAAAAATTTAAAAATAATCATGTATATTCATCACTTGAATATTTTACATTTTACTTGAATTCTGATACTAACTAAAGTTAATTCTCTCTTATTTTAAAAACAAAAACTACTCGCAAACCTATTTAATAACTCCAACATCTCTCATTAAAAGTGATTTTCTATGGTTTACTAAAGTTCAAGATAAAGAAACTCGAAATCCTTTTAAATCTAAATATCCTCTAAATCTTAAAAGATAAAATTTAATTATAGGCTAAAGGCTTTCAAAGCATTAGGTTTCCTTCAAAGTGCCAAAATAATTCTTATATCAAAATGTTTTTACTAGTTTCAGTATTAACCTCACACTATAAATTGACTTTCTCTTTAATAAAGACTTTTGGTCTTTTTTATTATAAAAATAATATTTGCTAATTATAGGAAATACAGGAAAAATGAAAATCATTTTAAAAATCATACATAATCTTATCATTTACTAGATGATAATTTTTAACATATTGTTTTATCTACCTTTATATTCTGAATTCATGTACAAAAAGTATATACAGGCCTTTTTAAACAAAAATAAATAATTTTATACTCTAATTTTTTTCACTTATTAAACATTCTTCAAAAAATATTTTAATGAATGTTTAATAAGCTGAAGTACAATTTATTTAATCATGCCTTTCTCTTGGACATTTTAGGCACCTTTTATGTTCCTCTACTATTAAAAAAATCGTTGTGTTGAAAAGTTTTGATAAAATACCTCTTATTGTTTTCTTAGGAATAATTCTTAGAAGTGGTCAAAGGCTATGAACATTTTAAGGCTATTCATTCATACTGCCCAGTTACTTGCAATTTTTCTGAAAAGCGGTCTTTCTAAAGCCATCTAAACTGATTCAAAATAATAATTTAGAACAGAGCATACTAAGTGGTAAGAAAAAAGGATCATTCAACTCTTTTCCCTGACTAGCTGGTAATATTGTTTATAAATTGTGCTTTGGCCAATATTTTATAGGAAACGGAAAAACTCGATAACTTTAAAGTTCCTGATCAAAGTGCAAAAGACGATGGAGGCAACTGAATTTTTGTTATTTATCCTGAATTTTACCCTAGTAATTAGTTTGTTAAAGATATGGTATTTAAGAACATTTAAGCACTCTCAAAACTAGCAAAGAAACGAAAAGTAATTATAATTGGTAGGTAAAATAATGAGCTACATACCTGTTGAGGAATAAAACCAGTCACGACCAAATATATAAAGGACGAAGCACTGGTATTTAAATTCCAAATAGCGTGAATGGATGTAGGACAATTTAAAAAGCAGGATCACTTTCAGCCCTTTAAAGAGGACCAGTGAATAAGAAGCAGCTTTAAGATAACATAACTTCACAAGATTGGCTGGTCACAGGTCGGAAAAGAAAGTGAACATGAATTTCGGCTGAAAACACTGGTGATTTTCTTCATGAGTACGATTGCACAACCTAGTTTTTAAACTGAAAACCACAAAAGTCTAACCCCTATTGGAAGAGACTTTTTATTTTTCCTTCCACATATGTGTGTTGGGTGTTTCCTGGATGACATGTCAAACGGGTAGCTCTTGGGAAAATCCGAAACTATGGGTTTGGGTTTTAAACTTCTGATCCAAGTTTTACATAGAACTCCCCTGTCACCATTCAGAAATTGTCCATCATTGCTCTAGAATTCAATAGAAACGTTGCCACAATCTACGTTTTGAAATTGCTTTTCCTAAGATGTAGAGGATGAAAAGAAAAAGGATAGCTAGGGAACTCAGAAAAGATACCATAGTTGCCCTTTGTTAATTCAAGTGATCCTTTTGAGCATTAGCTGTATTTCTACTACATTAGGAAGCATGTTTACTTTAAGCTTCCGTGGTCTAAAGGTTACATAGGAAAAGGACTATCTCCAAAGTCATCAGGGCTCAAACAGATGTTCAGCTTCAGATAGGAAAGCCCACAGTTTACACTCAGAAAAAAGCACATTACACACTGGCTAATGCATTTCACCTCTAAGAGCTGCCCGGCTGTGTATCGGTACTTGTCGACGGGCGGCAGCTGGACCCGCGCCACTCCCTGTATTCCGGAGTTGGCCAGGTCGGTATTTTCAACCTGCCTGCATTTTTTCTGCCATCCAAGGTACATAGAACAGTAAATAAGACATGACAGTAACTAAAGTAAAATTCTGAGAGACTGCTTTCCCATATGGGAACTGACCCTGGTTTCACGTAAGAGAATTCAGAATTAAAGACTTGGAACATGAGTCGCATATACTCTGAAAAGAACCAACTCTGGCCCCACATGTTTACTCAACTTAAGGATCCAGTGCTATAAAACTACACACACATCTACGATCTTGTCCTCATTTTAGCCATCAAATGGAAAGTCAGCATTTCTCTTCAGCAGCTAAATTCGACTTCAGCAATAATCAGAACTTTCTGCAAGGCCTCCTCTGCTGTACCGAAAGCCTCTGAGGCAGGAGTTCTTAATATGAGGCCTCTGGACCACTGAGAGTCCAAGGATGGGTGTAAGAGGGCCCCTAAATCCCCTAAAATTGTATAGCAAATGTGCATGTTCCTGTATATGGTCTTTTATCTCAAGGAGGAGGTCTTTGGTTCTCATCAGATTCTCAAAGGAATTTGCAAGTGAAATAGCGCTTAGGGAACACCGCTGTAAAGTGTAAACCAATAGGTCCATGAAAAACCCTATGAAGTATGGAACAGGACAGTCAGCAGGTGCTTGTGGAAGGAAGTCTCACTTCAGGTGTCAGACCCTTGCACATCCCACAGACCCTGCGTTGTGCCTCCAGTGCTAAGAGGGGTTGTTGATTCGTCCTTGATTTGTCATGCATGTCCCAAGAGACTAGTGATCCTGACGACGGGGAATGTGCAAACTTTTTCAAAGTAAAAGAATCATCTTCAGTGTAAAGTTGGAAGAATCCAAGATATTAAAGGCTATTTGAGGAGGCCAGCCCTGTGGCCGAGTGGTTAAGTTCGTGCGCTCCGCTTCAGCAGCCCAGGGTTTCGCCAGTTCGAATCCTGGGCATGGACGTGGCACCGCTCATCAAGCCATGCTGAGGCGGTGTCCCACATGCCACAACTAAAAGGACCCACAACTAAAAATACACAACTATGCACCAGGGGGCTTTGGAGAGAAAAAGGGATAACAAAATCTTTAAAGGCTATTTGAGAGCTTTATTACAGTCAGTAAAGTTCATCTAAAGCCAGGTGAAGCAGACAATCTCGTGCCATGGCTGCTGTTATGGTGATATTGTTCACTTTTGACATACTTATTTTGTGATATGCAATTATCACATATTATGTGATATGTTGTTACGGCCTATATCTAATTATTGTTATTATTTCGAGTGCTAAAATAAGTACAACGTTTCATCAAAAATTAGACTTTCTTTGGCCACCGCCCAATTTGGTTTGAAATAGAACGTTCGTGGGTCCTAGACTCTGCCTATGACCGTTTCTTTCTGTGCTGCCACCTGCTAGTTCCCTTATTCAGCTACTTTCAGTTGGTCAAAATGCTTGACAAAGGCAGTTGGCAAAACCGTGGAAGGGAATTTGTTGGTACAAACTGTGTTCCTTTAAGGAGTCTCATAAGAACAGCTTCCTGTTTTCAGTTTGCTTCTATAGATTCAATAGAATAATTTGTTCCTTCTGGGCTTTCTCTGTTGTCACACCCCTTTTACATCATAAGCCCTTAGATCCCAGGCCTCCAGGAAACAGCCTCACCCTCCAACACACACACAGACACACACACACACACGCACAGATACATTCCGGGGACCAGCCCAAACTATTACCTTTAATCCATTAGTTTTTCTCAAAATATGATCTGCAGATCATTTGTATCAGAATCTTTATGAGGTAAGAGGACTTATTAAAAATGCATCTCCCTGCCAACTCCCAGACCTACTGGATCAGCATCCACGCAGGTGAAACTCGGGAAGCTGCACGTGTTAACATGTCCCCCATCCATCCAGGTGACTTAAATGCACTAAAATTTGAGAACTCATGATTTAGAAGAACCATTTTCTCTCTGGTTTGAGACCTATTGTTTTCAGATCTAACAGAACTATTTTCACATCCATCTTGCTCATCTCTGAGAGAGCATCTCCCTCCCTCTTCCTAAGAAATTCTCTTTCCTCTCTCTCTCTGGCCTTTGCTGGTACCTTTTCTCTGGGCTGTTTCTCAGCTTCCAAAGTCCACCTACTTTAGCAAGTCCTCAGTACCCAGCCAGCCACTGGTGCCCTCGTCCTGAGCTGCTCTAAAGAAACCCCCTTAGCATCCACCACTCCAGACTGCCTGGATCCAAGCTCCCTTTGCAATACTCTGCCCAGGGATTCACAGCACACATCTGCACGGCAAGGCAAGCCTCACCCGGTCCACAAAACTCCTCACAGCTTTCCCCTTCAATATTAAAACTACTCAAGATCACCGATTTACAGGCTTTCTCCACATTTTTTAAATGCGCATACACCACTACTACAACAAATGAAGTAAAAACGAAATTCTGTTTCACCGTTCTATCGCACCAAATGCTTTCGTTTTTCTTATGCTCATAGTTAATCTTCATTCATAAAATCTGAATGCAAGTGAAATTTTTAATCCTGTTTTTCTAATTTGCTATCATATCAAATATATTTTCCTAACTACCATAACCATTACCTTTAATGACAACAAAATATCCCACGGAGTTAATGCTGCCAGCATCACTACTGCATATACAGGTTATTTTCAGATTTTGCTGTCATAAATGATAATACAGTGAATGTGTTCGTGCATGTTATTTTTTCCTTCTTCGAATTATTTATTTAGAATAAATTACCAGGGATAGAATTAATGGATCAAAGTGTGTGAGCATTTTAATGGCTCTTGACACATATTGTCGAGTTGCCGTATTTGTATTTGACACAGTTTCTGGGTGGTATGCCAGTAAACATTTAACAGGCTTGCCTCAAAAAAAAGTGTGAGGAGCCTCACTTATAGTACTTGCCAATTTCTGTGGTGTAAATACTCCTCTTATGGCCAGTTTCAAGCTATGAACATGACATCACTGAATGCAGAGTTAGAAAGAGATGCCCAGTAGCACACCATTATATAATTTCTCTATCATACAGATAAATCAAAATAACTTCAGGAGCATAAATAATGGTAAAATATAGTAAGTAATCAGGAAGTAATGAATTTTGAGTATTTATCTCCTTTATTTTTAATACAACTTTTTAAACTGTGAATTACATAATTTAATTTTTAATGGTGGTTGTGTTTAATGACTGGCTTGCAAAATTTCTGGAAATATCACAATCAACTCTTACAAACAGGTACAGGCAGGCTCTCACACACCACTGCAAATATCTCACTTGATATTTTGTAAAAGCATGTCTTTTTTCTTTCTTTTTTCATTGAAGCCATTGAAAATTCACCTTATTCCCATCTGTGCCACAAACAATAACCATGCTTTTAGGTTAGCAGATTATGCAAATATATAATGAATAAAACATATTACAAAAAAAAGATAGAGCAGGAGGTCTATCTGGGTCAATTAATTCTACCCACCCTTCCCCAACTTGGACAATACTCTCTTCATGCATTCCTTTTACTAGTGTTTTTCCATAGGGTCACCTACAAAAACTAATCAATCATTCATATACTCAGACAATGACCAAATGGATGACTATGCGTAGTTCTCACAGCAAATGTGATAAGAACCATATTTCATCTTACTTAACCACTCTCTTCGTTGGTTTTCTTTTCTACGAAATGGGGAAGAAGTCACTGCTAACTTCAGCTGTACAAGAAATTAGGTGCAGAGATAAGAAAGCTCCGACTTATGTTCTGAGAAGCAACTGAACATTCTGTAATGCTTTGAAATTGTCTTCCAAAAGTAATTCATTAGTATTCCGTCTTACTGGAAAAGAGAAATGGGAGAGTGAATTCATGCTTTCTCCCTTGAAAGAAAATTCTTTTCTTTGGGCTTTCTCTGAGTCATAATGAATAGCCTCTATATGTATATAACATTTTAGAATTTTTAAAGTATAAGGACATTTGCATGTTAAAATGTAAATATGGTTGACAAAAATTCCCAGGAATTCTCCTAAGAAATAAATTCAAAACAAAGGAAATACTTTTGAATGAAGATATTAATCACAATAAGAAGATCATTTTGCCTCATTTCAGCACTTACTCAACTCACATCTCAGTGTTAGGGGTCTTGGTGGGAGAGCTCTGGATTAATGGCTCCCAAATGCTCACCTGCAGAACACTTGCCTCCAAGTCCCTTAGGGGAACAGGGTTTGTATTTATGATCACGCAGATTCCTGGAGCTCACTCTGGGGCTGGGGCGTGATATGTGAGATTCATTATTTTTGAAAAGCTCCCCAAGTGATTTTGACGTCCATCCGGCTTTAGGAGCTATGTTTCCAGGCCAGAAACAGACAAATCAAATTGTCTCTGAACAATGGTGCACATCCAGGGAACAATATGACCACTTCTTAGGCAAGGCATCGAGAAGGGCAAACAAGCAGGGCATTCAAGCAGCTGCCAGAGTCAAGTGACTAAAGAGCTGAACGGGAGGAGCCTTTGTTTCCGGCACCCTGCCACCTCTCTCTATTCACCCTTTCCATCTCTGACATCCTTCCTTGCTCTCACTGCCCACCCAGCGCCCGACACTGCCATGCTGCCTTCCAGCATGCTCCACTTTGGCACCCCAACCTGACTTGTGTCTCCCCCTTTCCATACACCGAGTCCCCAAATTCCCTCCCTTATGATATTAGTGGGGCTCTAGAAAGAGAAGCAATATCGCTACTTGAAAAAAGTAATCGGCACGTATAATTGAAAATCCCCTGCATAATGAACATACTGTCCGTATTTGCATTTTTTAAGGGGGGCTTACTAACTCAAAAGAATCTCTAATCTGGCGAGTGGGATGGGAAAGCAGGATGCGCTTTAATCTTGGCTTTCACCTAGACCCAATCATCCAGTACCCAAAGAAGCATTTTGGGCACTCCTTGTCAAAATGGTCCTAATTGCTGAATAGAAATGGATTTTTTAGCTGTGCCTTGCTAGCACTAAAATTAAAATACATCATAAAATTAAATAATTTAATTGAAGCTGGCCAAGAAAGAAGAGTCATCCTCTTACCTCTGATTCCAAATACTCTATAATTCCACCCAAAGCATTCAGAGAGCATCAGCCCCAGACGGCCACAAAGAACAAAGCAGTTCCTCTGAGAGCTGTGTTATAAGATTGAGAATATGATATGGAAATGCCCTAAAAATCCGTTTCTAATCTTGTTTTCCATTTTTCATATGTATTACCACTATAAAACATCTAACCCTGCGCCTAGTCCATACTTGGTGCTCAAAAAATATTAATTCCCAGCCTCTAATTAATTCTGTCACCTCCACTTTCCTTTGAAAGGAATCTTGGCATTCAAAAAGTTACTTTACAGATATCTTGTTCCCAAGCCAGGCACCACACCGTCTTCCTTCTAGTGTCCCCAGCCTTAATAAGAATCATTAATAGCCATGTTTATTGAGAGTTTATTTTATACCAGGCACTAGGCTAAATGCCTTTTGTATTTTTATCTCATTTTATCCCTAGAACGACTCTCTGAAGTAGGTATTTTCAGTTATTAATAGAACCACTTTACAGATTTTTTTACAATCTGAGGATTGAAGAAGTTAAGTAATGCGTCCGAGGCTCCCACAGCTCAGAAGCGAGAGCACCGGAATTCAACAGAAGGCGATCTAGCTCAAAGTCTGGGTCTTATTCAGCGGACCGCATTTTTATTAGCATATGGACGCAGAGACTTCACGGTCCAGAAAAGACAGTGCTCCGAATCATTAGGAAAAGAGCAGCAGCAAATCCCTAACTTCTCATTCAGATATGCAAAGGAAGTAACGCATAGTTCACAGGATTTGGGGACTGGGTTTTGAAGAATAGAGATTTGCTTGTAATTGGTCAACCAACTCACCCTCCCAAGAGGAAGGCCATTTTAGCTACCAGATGCTTGAAGGGCCTCCTTAAAAAGTACTAGCCAGAAATGGAGGTCTTACAGGGACCCCCAGCCACATAAACCTCTCTGCATAAATGGCGTGCTAAGGGAAGACGGGAGAGGAGAAGTGGAGGGGCAGAGACATGGAGATAAAGCAGCCCAAGGATGAAAAGGCAAGGATCTCCAGGTCCCTTCTCAGATGGAATTCTGTTAGAGCTGTGAAAGCTGAGAAAGAGGAGCCCAATGGCATAAAAAGACTGGAAAACTATTGAATGGCATCTCGTCTCAGCAGCCTCTCAAGGTCCTCCATAACCTGTCTACACTCTAATCTTCAACCTTGTTTCCTGCCAATGTGCAAAACAAACTTTCTTCTTTTCTCCCCAGCTGGGCTGGTCACTTCCTAGTCAGTCTCACCTTTGTGCCTTTGCTCACACAGTCGTCCCAGAGTGAAATAACCCTCCCCCTCTCCATCTACTCAAATCTGGTAGCTTGCCAAGGCCCGCGTCGTCCAGGCTCCTCTGGCTTACCCTGAAGTCCCCTTCCTGTAACTCCTGTAACTCTCACAGCCTATGCCGCCCCATTCATCACTTAAATTCTCATCTTGCACTGCTTCCTACATTTTAATTCTTACCACAACTGCTGGATAATAAGGTCCTTCAACGTTGAGAATTCTTTGTATTTGTTTTATATCCTCTACAGCACAAGCTTACAACCAATTAAGTAATCGCTGAATACTTGTTGCTCGCTTGAATATTTCAATGGCAGCTTTAATTTAGTAAAGAAGCTAAAACCAGTGATTTCTCAAACTTTATTTAGGTACAGGCCAGGCAACTGATTGGTACCTCACAGCATGTCTCCAAATCAAACCGCTTCAAATACTAAATTGAATTGAATTTAAACCTATATACCTATATATAACATACCACTTTTAGAAAGAGGACTTTCGCATTGGCAGCGGGTGAAACAAACAAGCTGGGAGTTCCAGATCCAAAGCTACATCATTGGATGTTTGGTTCTGTTAATTTTCTGAATTAAAAAATTTTAAAGCTCATATTTGCACAACTCAGAGGATCTTTAGGCTTTCTTCATCAAACATATGATATTTAGACTACCCAAATATTTGAGCTCAGTGATAGTCAATCACAAGCTTATGAATTCTCTACGAGATCATCTGGCAAACCGAAAAGCCAACTATTATAACTTTTTCTGTTTCAAAAACTATATACATCTTGTTAGGACTTGGGGGAGCAGGGTGTAACTGGATATCAGGGTACCTTCCTTGTCCCCCATAACATGGTTTTATACTTTACAACAGGTAGAACGGGGTAATTACTATGTTTAGGCTAGAGTAAAAGCTAAATAAAATTAGAAAGATTTCTTTTGACACTGAAGAAACGTTTTTAAAGATGCAAAAGTCTTACCCATTGTAGAATGCCGAAGAAATTTCTTGACACCAAAATGACTGACTCCGGAAGTCAAATTTGTTCGGTGCAGGTCAGTAAAAACAAAAGCGGCCCAAGCCGTCTCGCTGCTATGAGTTCCTTCTAAGGGCAGCCTTTCCTTCTTCCCCAAGAATATAACTGCTTCGCCCTGGAAGGACCAAAAATATAAGAGCCGGGCTGGTAGAGAATCCAACCCAAGATGGTTAGGTTGAGTGCGCGCGGTGACTGGGGCAGCAGGAACAATCCCAATGTGAAAAAAGAGGTTAGCAAGTTCCTGTGTAGAAGTCAATTTCCTGTAGCTGGTTCTCCGAAAAGGGGGTTTCATTTGTGTGGGTTTGGTGATATGTGTGTGCACGTGTGTTTCTCTCCATGATAATATGAGAACTTCCCCAGATAAAAGGCAGAATAAGGCCTTTGCTGCATGGCTGGATTTGTATTTAATTTATCAACCCCCTGGGACCATTTCCCTCTCCCTCGTTTCCCCATTTCCCACCAGTAAATCACCTACATAAAACTGAGGAAATGAAGAGTGAAAAACCAAGATGATTCCTTAAGGAAGTGAAATAAACAAAAACAAATAATAAGAGAAAAAGTCTACCCCACCGATGGGTCTTGGTTAATTTAAGCTTAGGAAAAAGCACCTTAGAATTTACATGTCAGCTTGGAGAACATGGTAACCATGGAGGGAAAACGGTGGGTGGGTGGTTTGCTCAGCTTCGCTTTATTAATAACTACCAAATAATGATTCGGAAAGAACAGACTCAGCCATAGCGAGAGCTCGAACAGCCCCGCCATACAGTCACCCTTTGGTGAACGGGCACCTGCGTCGCGAGGTACGTGACTAGGAGTTGTTTTCAGACTCCTCAGAGTTTCATTATTTGCCTCCAAACACAAATTTACTTGTTTTGTCCTTCGCTGCAATCCAGGTGTGGAGACCATATTTAGACGATGGCTGAGTTGCCTAAACCAAGAAATTTAACTTTTATGATGTGGTCACAATCCCCCCACCCACGCAATGCCTACGTGCCATAAGGATAAAGTCAATTCCATTCGACAAACATATATATATTTATAGAGCGCCTACTATGTGCAAGATCTAGTGCTGGGTGCTTGGGTGGGGTGGGGACACAAAGATGAAGGAGATGGAATCTCTCACTCGTAATGGTCAGAATCAAGTGAAGGAGAAAGACATGGACATAAAAGAGATGCTGTGAGTCAGGATCGATTTACAAATCTCACACGAAAAGTTCTGGGACACCAGAGCCAGGTAAAAGGAAAGTGCAACCATTTTGCCAGTTAAAATAGCCATTGAATGTTAACATGGATTCTCTCATAATATCCCAAGGACCCTTGGCTGGCTAGAGAGCAAGATAATATCTACATCCTAGAGGTGGTCAAGGAGGGCCTCTTTGAGCAGCTGACATTTAAGCTGAGACCTAAAACCGTGACTCTTAGTCCTGGCTGAAAATTAGAATCATCTGAGGAGCTTTTAAAAAATACCAATACCTAGGCCCCACTCCCAGAGATTCTCATTTAATTTGTCTGGCTTGGGGCCTGGGCATCAATATAAACTCCCTTGATCATTCTAATGTGCCACTACCGCTCCAATGATGAGAAAGAGGAGCCCTGGGAGAGTAGGAGGAAAGACATTCCAAGCAGAGGCAATGGTATGTGCAAAGGCCCTGAGGTGAGAAAGAGCTTGGCATGTTCAAAGGAGTGAAAGAGGATTAATATGTCTGGTGCGTAGAGGAAAAAACAGTGCAAGATGAGCATTCTCAAAGATGGACACACATTAACTAAGCCCATAAGAGAATCTTACATGAACCTAAATGTCAATTGATTAATGCACAATAAGAACTTAATCTGTCTGGTGAAATCCTTGAGCCCTCTGATGAACACATTATCTCCTTCTACAAAATTTTGTGTGGAAACCTCTGTCACCATCATGATATGATTAGGTAAGCAGAACATATGCTTGGTGGATACTTTATTTACCTCTGGTTTTGTTCGTCAAAAGATTTAGGGCAGCTTGTAATGATACATCCAGCTTAGCAAGAGAAAACCAATTAAAAACAAGAAATGAAAAGATGAGGCCAAGAGAAATGAAGACAAAAATTAAGCTAGAACCAGGGGTTAGGTTGATGAAGAAAATGCATGGCAACTTGTTCTAAGACTTTAAGCAACTGGTATGAAGCGGCAAACACCACCACAGAGAAAAGTGAATGCCCACTGGATCAAAGGAGCGTATTGCTCAGGATGGTGACGGCTGCCTGGCTTCTCGGTACCGAGACTGAAGAGAAACTAGGCTCCTGGATTCTCACAGAGACAACCTCACGACTGAAGGGAGACACCATCCTTAGACGAAACGCAGCCAGTGGCAAGTTTTGTGAGGTGGTTCCTTACATTTTTCCTGAGGGTAGGCTGACTTCATCTCACCAGAGTCGACTAAAAGCAACCCCAGGGTGCCCGCAGGGGAGGGTGTGCTGGGGGATTGGTACAGTGTGTGGGATTCCAGGACACTGCTTTGAGGTGTCAGTTTAACGCAGAGACGAAGACTGGCTTCAGATATGCTTCAGAAAATTCAGGATAAAAGAGTTTTCTCATCTGAGCTTCTAAAAGCTTCGGGGCAGCAAAGAGTTCAATATCGGTTGTACTTCCAGGAAGAGATCTGGCGGTTTTCTCAGTGTCTCAGGGTCCCTCTGTGAAAGCAGAGGTGTTAGGCACGGACGGCCCCCTCCACCTCGAGCAGAAGGTGAGCTGAGACTCTGCCCTTTAGGAAACAAAGCAAGAGGCACCACAAGCACGATTTGTGAGTTCAGCGCCTCAGGCCTGTACGTGTTCTCCACAAAAGGGCATGCGTACTCCAGGGCCAGGATGGAGGGGTGCGTCCTCAGGCCAGAGCGCTCCCACTCTGTCCTGGATGGTGCTGGAAGGGCATCGCCGTGCTGCCTGCAAGACTCCCCTTTCCCTCTTGGCTCCTCAGCTGACTGCCCTTCCTCTTTGGATGGACTGGCTCTCCCTGGGTCTGTAATTGGAGTTTTAGGCGTTCTCATACACTCAGGCTTTGTGCTTCCTCCTGCTCCTGACAGTGAGAAACAGTTTGTCCTCTTGCGCCTTAGACCCTTCTAATCTTCACATACAGTCTCATCTCAGAGGGGATTTTCTTGAGGAGGGTGGGGGGAGTTTGGCATCAGCTATCTAACTTTCTTCCTTTCCTGGAAATCTTTCTTTTTTTCTCTCTCTTTCTCTCTCCCCACTCATTCTCTTAACAGACAGGGTAGTGGTGAGGGGAGGAAGCAAATGACTTAAAAAACACGAACATGAGGGCTGGCCCCACGGCCTAGTGGTTAATTTTGTGTGCTCCACTTCGGGGTCCAGGGTTCAGTTCCCCAGTGTAGACCTACACCACTGATCAGCAACCACGCTGTGGTGGCGACCCACATACAAAATAGAGGAAGATTGGCACAGGTGTTAGCTCAGGGCAAAACTTCCTCAAGCAAAAAGAGGAAGATTGGCAACAGATGTTGCCTGAGGGCAAATCTTCCTCAGCAGGAAAAAAAACATGCACACACTTACAGACACGCTATAAACATATATATATATATATATGTATATATAGTCCAGTCTTGGGATGAAAGTGGAGGAAAATCCTGGGGAATCCAGAGTGGCAGGAAGGAAGGAAACTATGGGTGTGGAAACAGACCCTTGTCAAAAGCCGAATTCCCGGAAGCCTTCCATGACTACTGCCTGCCCCTACTGCAAGCCGGGTTAGGTGTCCTCTCATGAGCTCCCATGGTACCTGTGTGAACACTGCCAGAGCCCTCACCAAACAGCCCTGTAATGACCCAAAACATCCAGTTCAGAGGCCCTCGAGGCCCAGGGCCTGGCCTTGCTCACTGATGTATCTCAGGCACTGAATAGTCAGTCACTCAGGAACCATTTGCTGAACAGTAGGTTGATTCTCTCATCTAATCCTCACAATAGCCCTACGTGGTAAACATTTTTAACTATGTTTTCCAGCCAAGGAGACCTCAGCTGGTTAAACGATTTACATGAAACTATAGGGCCTGTGAAAAGCAGATCAAAGATTCACCCCATCCATCTGTCCTGACTCTTCACACCACTGCTGTCCCAAAGGGGAGAGCTGGGCCACCGAGGGCAGGGAGAGGCAGCCCAAGCCCAGAGGTCACAGGTCCATTTTCCGTCCCCTGAGCCCGGCTCCTCTGAGATTCCCAAGCAAACACAAGGCATTAAGGATCAAGGCGTCCTTCCCCCAACACACCTTCGTTTGAAATGTTCTCTGATATGGCAGAAGAGTAGCTTATTTTCTCTTTAACAGTCTCCTAAGAGCAAGGACCTCTTTTATTGAGGATTTTTAAATAATATGACAACCATCTGTGTACCCTGAACTTATGCATAAGCGGTATTCTTGCTCATTGCAAAAGTGCTCTGCCATTTAGACCTGAGAGAACCCTTACCGACAATGGTAATTGTAATAAACCGTAAATCTCGGAAACCTTGCAATATCAATCATTCACTAAGTTATTTTTACCCTGGGTAGTAAGATGCCTCGTCTTTTTCCTACTATTAGCTTATTAACTGAAATGATGTAGATTTATGGGTAGTTTTTAATGTTTATACAGACCCTCATTTGTGACATGCCACCTAATAAAATAAAATATTCCAGTGGCTTCTGAAGATGGGAAATATGTACCAAAGCCTTGTCTGAATGCTTTGAGTTTCAAACCCAGGGCATTAGTCATACTGTAAGTATTCTTACCCAGCTCCCCACTGAGTGATAAATAACTGTATTAAACCAAAAACATGCATTCCTTCTGACTGAGAGATTTCATGATGGGGATTGTAAAATGCTTGCTCTTTGTAAGAGAAAGAGCTTAATTCTGATGTATCACTTTCAGTGTAAAAATACATTCATATAAAATGCCCTTTAAAATTCAAAATATTAAAATATCTTAGAAATGTCACAGGCTAGAAATCACATGAATTATTTCCTCCTTGTGCATTTTAATTCATTATAAACAACACCCTCCTTAGCCAGATAAGAATATCATTTCAAACATCTTCTAGCTTCCTTCTTATAGCCATAACCATAAAAAGATCAGTTCCCCTGCTGTTATTCCCATCACCTATTTTCTCTTTAACTGTTTTAATGTAACATGACATATTGCTTTTTGTTTCACTGAATATTAGGTTCTCAGCATTCTCAACTGCCATTTGTATCCTGGTCTGCTTGCCCTGTATAACTGTGTTTATCTAGCAAACATTTACATCCTGGTTCTTTTGATTGCTGAGCCATAATTCATAACGATGCAAGGCCTTGTTGCAGAAGATGATAGCAACCAAAGTAATCACTCAGGCTGAGGCTCTAAAGCTATGGGACAACTTTTTTTTAACTGTCAGAGCAGAGCTGATGCAGTCAGATGACCATTACCCTTCAAAGCAGTCTCTTAGTAGCTGATGCACTTTTCCAACACTGCAGACATGAGTCAAAGCACTTGTAGAACCTTTTTACAATATCCTTCCGAGACAGTCTAATAAACCGTAAAAGAAAACCAGGATCACTGCATTCCATTCACAACTTGTTTTTGACTCAAACTATAACCCAGCTTGGTCACCCACCTGATTCACTGGATGTAGCTCCAAAGGGCTGTCTCCTAAAATCAAATCCACCCGGAAAGGACGAAGATTTGCTACCATTGAAGAGATTTAAAAGAATGTGCCTGGGGCTCTGAGAGCAAATCCAGAAGAGGGGTTTGACACATAAGGTAGAAGCAGCATCTTTGGGTCAAGTGCACGATCTCCCAGAGGACTCCAAAGCACACAGCACTCGCTCTAAGGTAGAAATACTAGTTTATTTTAAAAAAAGGAAGAAAAAGGCCATCACTGTGTCTTCTCGCATTCATATTTTACCCGTTGCCCTGATAGGGATCTTGGGTTTAGGCACAAACATCACAGGGTAACTGCAACTCGGCGCACCTGCTCAGAGTGGGGGTTGCAAACGTTTCAGTTATAAGGCAGGGCCCAGGGAGTGCTAACTTGCCATCTTTTCAAAATAACAGATCTCTCGCACCGTTCTGGAGGGAACAGGTTGAAGCTTGTACCCAAAGGCAATCTGAAATTTTGGAGAAAGTATAAATTTGGATTCAGACAAAGCAAGATTCACTTCCCAGCTCTACTTGTGAGCAAGGATGAGGCCCTGATCTTCCCATCTGGAAAATAGGTATAATAATATCTACGTTGGAGGGGTTTTGTACAAAGCTGTATAGTCCTTGGAATATAGCAGGCACTCGATACGTGGTGGCTGTTATTAGCACTCCTGTTTTGGACTTTTGCCTTCTGGAGATTTTTACTTGCATTCTTGTCCCCTCTTTAAATAATAACTGTTGAATCTCAGAATTTGAGGAGCTTTGCCAGTGCCCAAATTCTGGTTGAATAAAGTCATACAAGCTTATACATTGTGCATAGGATTCTAATGACATGTGTTTATTGTCTCAACAGTTTAAAAGGGTCTAGAAACCTTTAAATCAAGTTGTTAATGGTATTTTATTCCTTATGCATAATCTGAACAATCACAGAATCTTCAGAAATGCCTTCTGACGTCATCTGCTCACCACACTACAAATACCTCGAGATAAATGAGAATTTACCCTTTCCTTCCACATTCAACAAATATTTATTGAACACTTGCTATAATTTATTTTTTATTTTTTTATTTTTTTGCTGAGGAAGATTCACCCTGAGCTAACATCTTTTAGCTTCCTCTTTTTGTACGTGAGCTGCTGGCACAGCATGGTCACTGACAGACATGTGGTATAGGTCCGCTCCAGGGAACCGAACCCAGGCCACCAAAGCAGAGTGCAACAAACTTAACCACTAGGCCACTGGGGCTGGCCCCAACTATAATATTTATTAAGTGCTGTGCTAGGTGATAGGGAGATAGCAGTGAGCAATAACAAGCACAAAAATAAAGCAGCCTGCTCTCATGAGTTTACATCTACTGCAGAGATAAGCAACAAACAGGATAATTTAGTAATATAGTGTGTTACAGTGTGCTACTTACTAACAAGGAAAATAAAGCAGGGAAGAGGTAGGAAGCTTGGGTGGAATGCATTTTTTTTTTTTTTTTAAGATTTTATTTTTTCCTTTTCCTCCCCAAAGCCCCTCCGGTACATAGTTGTATATTCTTCGTTGGGTCCTTCTAGTTGTGGTATGTGGGACGCTGACTCAGCATGGCTTGATGAGCAGTGCCACGTCCACGCCCAGGATTCGAACCAACGAAACACTGGGCCGCCTGCAGCGGAGTGCGCAAACTTAACCACTCGGCCACGGGGCCATCCCCTGGAATGCATTTTTAAATAACGTGGTCAGAAAGGTCCTCGGTGAGAAGATGAGGAAGGTAAGCTCTTTTTTAAAGCATCCACTAGCCATTTTAATGTTTAATGATCCTTAACATCTGCATACAACCCCAGGTTTAATGATCATTTGCCTTCTCTTCACTGATGGGAGGCCTGCTTCCTCTTCTGCCCGTACCGGGGAGAGAGAGCAGCTGACCACCCAGCTCTGCGTGGCAGGAAGGGGCTCCTAGGCATGCTCACCTCTCAGCCCCAGCCTTGAACTTAACTGCTCACTTCTCCATCTTTCTGGTCCTCTCTGAGTCTCTTCCTTGAATCCTCGTAAGTCCTTTTCACGATGGACTGCTGACGTCTAGAGTGAAATATGACCAGAGCTAAGAACCTAGTGGAAAACTCCAGGGTCACACAAGCTGCCTTGTCTTTCAAGTGCTACTCTTTGCTCCTTAGATCTCTTTAACCAAGTCATATATCTTAATAATAATAGTCACCCTGGCCTACCATTTATGGAGCATTTAACATGTGCCAGTTAAGCATCTCATATGCATTTTCTTATTCAACCATCCCAACAATTATGAGGTAGGTGCCATTGTTATCTCCATTTGCCGAGGAGGGAACTGAGGCACAGAGACTAAGTATCTCACTCAAGATCACACAGGCAATAAATGGCACAGCCTGATTCCATAGTCCATCTTTGCGTTCCTTTATGATGGCAGCCAGCTGAATTTTGCCAATATCTTTGGTATCTGTGATTACAGGATACAGCAATATGGTTTAAATATTATTTATCAGCTCTCTCACAACAGGTGGGTACAGTAACCTCCCAAGTCTGTTTGCCCAAATTCCACATGGCTCATTGACAAAGATTGATTTTAAATTTCAAAAGCTGCCATTATTCTCATCCAAAAAAACAGAAATATTTTCTGTTGCCCTCTCCGTGTTCCTCGCACTTTTAAAGAATAGTTTGTTGCCCCTTTTGTTTTTTTTTTCTAAGATGCCTCTCATTTCCTGCTTTAGCATAAAGGCATGAATTTTAGACATATTTTTTTAGATACTGTTTTTATTAGCTATTGCCTCCCTATAAATAGGCAAGAGGAATTTCACCCACTACTGAATAGTTGTGCTGACAATGTGTAAAATTGACATGTGTAAAAATGGCTTTCCTATTCATGCCTGAATAAAGTTCTGGAAGCTGTTACAGATATATACTGATTTATAGAAGAGGCTTGGAACCGTCTTCTGAAAATCGCACAAAACTAGAATTGATATTGGCTTGTCAGTTCATGATCTAAACAGGTGAGTCTCTTAAATGAATAAAATACGTCTTATAAGAACATATAATCAACACAAGGAGTCAAAAATAAGACCAGCGGTGTTTTAATTGCAAATAGAAATGTTAAAAATTTTTGCACCAATGCCCGGAATGTGTGTAGATTTTTCACTTTGGATGAATGTAGTTTTTTGTTTTTGTTTTAAGATTCCACTCACAGTCTTAAAAACGGTTAAGAAAATCAGCTAGTGATCTTTTTAAGCTCACCAGGAAAAAGCATACTCCTTAAGCTCGTGTTTACCTCAATAGAAAATTTATATTCGATCAGTTGGCAAACCTGGAATAATTTGGCCAGAGCTTTGGGAAGCCAGATCCAGATTAGCATATTCCCTGCTCTTTACCAATCAACTTCTTGTCTTGGAAAAATAGCCACTTGCTCAAATGATAAATGTTGAGTCAACTAAGTAAAATTGTGAATTCCATTGACTTTATTACTGATACAACCTTCATGGAGAGAACCAGCTTGAAACAGCTGTGTGAAAGTTTGTACTTACTTATAAATTGTAATTAGGCTCATAGATAAAAACCGAAACAAGACATCATGTCATCCAGCTGAGACTTGACACCAGTTGGCATTGCTTCTCAGGAAAAATAGTTATGGACTCAATGGAAGAGAGAAACAGTTATGTACTCAGTGGAAGTGTGGGCAGTAGAGGTAACCACTTTCTTCAGAAGGCACTGATTTCATTTCTTTGTTGCTGGTGGCTCAGGCCTAAGAAGCAGGCAATTTCAGCTCACTATTAATCAAAAAATATTTAACGACACGGAACATGCTCACAATATACTGTTAAGTGAAAAAAGCAGGATACAAAACTGGAACTTGACTTCAACTTATTACATATGCAAATGTTACAAGAGGCAACCTCCGGGGGACAGGACACCAGTGATTTTTATGTCTTCCTTTTCTGTATTTCCCAAATTTTCCATAATAAGCATCTATTATTTATATGAACCAGCTGAGAAAATTATTGTTTTCTTTAACTGCATTGAGCAAGGCTACCTAAGTTTTCTCCATAAACCGCCGTCACTGCTTCAGTCGCAATATGTTTTACATAATAACCAGTGATTTTATAGCAGTTGATTTTCAGAGAAGACTCACTGAGCCATGGCTGAACCTTGCTTGCAAAGTCATCTTCCTCATCGTTCAGCCTATACACATGGGGTCACTTTTAGATGATTCCAAGCAGATGCAAATTCCACTTCCATATACACTCCAAAAACAAGAGATTCCAGAGGTTTTTGCATTACAGTCCTGTCTTAAATTTCCCTTAAAATGAAAATCTCAGCTGGGAAAGACCTCCTAGGTTGTCTAGCAGCTTTCTCTTCTTATGGGAAAGATAAAAGAGTACTCAGAAGTAAAAGCAGGAGGTTTCTGGGAAACTTACTCGCTGTCTGAGCTCAAAAAGAAAGAGGTAGTGGAAATGCTCGATGCCTATTAGAGGAAAACATGTTTGTGACAAGTGCAGTCAACGATTGCAAGACTCGGTTTCAAACTAAACCTGCTATTTTCCTATTATTATTATTACCTAAATTATTATTGCTGTGCATTTTATTGAATCATTTAGGAGAAAGGGGAGTATTTTTGTAAATTCTCCTTAATGAGCACTTTCTGTTTAAATGACATTTAAAATTATGCATAAAATTTCAAGATTAGACATAAACAAATATCTATTCTTTTTAATTTTTTAACCACATAAACCTTTAAAAAAGCAAAATTTCTATTAACACATTTTTTCCAAATAAAACTTTCCAAGTTTTTAAATGTTTACCAAAAACAAAATGGCTTTCATAATTTGGGGCAAACTTATCTCTATGGCATTTATTATTCAAAATACAGAATAAAATTGATTTTGCTCTCTGTAATTCCTGTCTTTTAATTAATCTTCTAATTATAAAATAATGAGATTTTTTTTAACATGCTGAAAGAAAAATATTGAATTACTAAGTTTTCTCTTAACTTTGCATTTTTGTCTTTCTGATTCAATACACAACTTACAAAGTACTTTTGTGTATATAATCTTATTTGATCCTCACAAAATCACTGTAAAATAGCAAAAAACATTATTATTGTTCTCAGCAACTTTCATTTTATAAAGGAGAAAACTGAAACTCAGAAAGGTTAAACAACTTATGTAAGGCTAGATAGCCAGTGAGTGAGAGAACTCTCTAGATCAATTTACTTCTACAGCATTTTCCCTACCAGAAAACAAACTACTTTTCCAAATTGATTTATTAAATCATAATAAGAGGTACACATTGAATTAAAGAGACATGCAAAGAATGGAGAAAATCTGCTATTTTAAAAGATTCATAGATTTATTAAAGAGTAAGATAGAAAACTAAAGTATCTGTACAATAAAATCCTAATTTTATATGAAAAAAATTTATTCATATTTCTGAAAGACTAAAAATAATTATAACAAATAATAATGATTGTCTCAATGGTGAAATTGGAGATAATTTTTTCACTCCCTTTTCTTTAATTTTTTGTACTCTGCAAATTTTTAGCAATCACTAAGGATTAACTCTATAATCAGAGAAATAAACATTACAAGCTGTTTTTAATAAAGTGCTATAAATACACAGTTTAATCTCTTCAGTAATGCATTTGGTTTCACTTCAGTTTTTTGGTTTGCTGGGAATTTTTTATTTAAAAAAAAGGCAGATGTGGTTTCAATGTAAAAAAAAAAAAAAAAGAAAAACTAATGTGAAATCACAGTGCTGTATTTTTGAGGGCTTAGTTCTCCATTCTAGCCCATGTAGCAATATAAGGCAGGTTTTGAGAACTTCACCTGAAAAATCATTTCTGTGGTTTTCTTTGTCTCCACAATAAGTCCCAATGTTTAACCCTTAACTTGGATACTACCTGTCCAATAGTCATGTCTTCTTTCTTGCTAAAAGAACCTCTATTTGGGGTTGGGCAAACTGTCCTGAACCAGGGGATGAATCACGATGTCCGGTCTAAGACAGTGAAAGAGAAGCTTTTGGTTCCTGGCTTCCCAGCTTCCTTTGCAGCTGTGGGTACCCATGTGATCCCGTTCTAGTCAATGAACTATTTGGGAAAGTCTTGGGTGTTCCTGGGAAAGGTCTTCCTCACCAGTTAGATCAGGGAGACACAGTCAGAAAGCACCTGCCTTCCTTTCATGCTTTGGGTGTTGTCATATGAGAATGTGATGCTCTGAGAGCTACAGCAGCCATCTTAGGACAAGTGGAAAAGCCAAGAAAACTGCAGAGATGCAGAGCCAGAAGCCTGACGTCGTTGACTCACTCACTACCTCTTAATTTTTATGTGAGATAATTAAATGCTTGTATTATCTAAGCCACAGTTAATTATGCTAATACTTGAAACTGAATGTTTTCTAACAATATAGTAACAAATAACAAAAATCTGAAGTTGAAGCTATCAACATCTTACAAAATGTAAAAAAACTTATCCAATACCCAACCTAAATGGCCAACAGTATAGAATGTCATTTAGAAATGGTTAGGTATACACGATATTGTATGTCAAATATATCTCAATAAAGCTGGAAAATAAAAAGGAATGGTTAGGTAGATTATTTTACTGGGATATCATACAGTCATTTAAAAATAATATTTAGGAAGACTGTGTGGCCGCATGAGGAGATGCTCATGATGTAAGATTATATGAAAAGAAAAGAAAAATAGGAGCTGAGATTGTATATGCACTCTGATTACAAAAATGTTTTGAAAGACTCTGAGGAAAAAAACCCAAACCACTAACAGGCCTTGTCTTTGGGGAATAGGATTGCCAATAGATTGCTTTTATCCGTTCCTCTATTTTCTAAATATTGGGCCTCATAGGTTACAATTTTAACATTAAAAAATATAAAATAAAGTACCTTATATAGACAGGCAATATAAATCTCTGGAAGAATTTATATCAAATATAAGAATAGGTTTGGCTCTCTATTGGCAAAATCAAACTTCCCAGCTTGACTTGCAAAGCCCTTTCTAACATGGCCGCTGCCTACCTTCCTAGCCCCATCTCCTACCACTCCTCCTCTTCCAGCCACAGTGAACACTCTTTCATGCCTCTGTGCATGTTCTTACCTCAGCCTTAAAAGCCTTTCCTTGAGAACAAGGTAAACATTCCTGGTTGTGGCAGAGACTGCTGGTTATTCCCCAAAATCCTTTTCCTCAGTAATGGAAAATAATTCTCAACTGAGTACATTGCAGCCCAGAATAAAGGCAATAAGCCCCAGCCTTCCTTTCTGCTGGAGGTAGTCATGTGGCTTTGTTTTGGCTACTGAGGTGCCAGCAACCTCCAGGAAAGTTCTTAAAGGAAGAGGTACTCTCTTCTTTGTCCTTTCCTTCTCTGATGCTTGAACTTGAGCAGCCAACTTGGACCATGCAATGAAAGCCATGAGCTGAGCTTGGAGAAACAAGACAGAAGAAGGCTGGGTCCCTAATGATTGTGTTGCTGCCACCCCAGCCCTGGAGTGCCTACCTCTGGGTTTCCTTTGCATCAAAGAGAGAAGTAAACTCTTACCTTGCACATCCCACTATTGTTTGGGGGTTTTCTGTCACACACAATCTAACCTAATCCTAAATGATGTATTAATTTACTAGATAAGCTAGTAGCAAAAATGTTTTTAGAAGAGGGATGACAACAATGTCACTGAATTGCTATCCAGAAGAAATGAACAGAAAGTTGGGAGTTGGAGGCTGGCATGCAAAGGAAAACAGAGGCTGAAGAAGAGAGAGGGGGCTAGCAATACAGTGAGAAGCCAGGGCCACCAATGACTATTTAGGGGAGAGGATGGAGGCAAAGATTTGGCCAAAGGAGTTTTAAGAACAAAGATAACTAATATTAAATATTAAGTCCCCTGTT
This sequence comes from Equus caballus, assembly GCF_041296265.1. Classification (NCBI taxonomy): domain Eukaryota; kingdom Metazoa; phylum Chordata; class Mammalia; order Perissodactyla; family Equidae; genus Equus; species Equus caballus. Next base: position 93,182,038 of record NC_091686.1, read on the forward strand.
GCATTCTGCTATGACATAATTCCCTAATGTTACCACCAAATTCTCAGTAAAAATCTAATATACACAATAGTCTGGTGTGACAAAGTTTTTTGGAAAATCAAGGGAAAGGGGTCAAGGCAGATAAAACAATGGCAAAAGTGAAACACCAAAAGGCTGTACATTCAGTGGAAGCCAGAAATCAACACTTATGATAAGCATAAGCTTCCCCAAATCCCCAGAAAAATGGGTAAACATGCTGTATTTCCCACTCAATATGGAATGATTTTTACAGACAATATTTTGCATTTTAATTATATATTTATATAGTTTTGCATATTGTTTTCTTTATACCAGAAATAGGGTCATGCTAGACATACTGTTTTGCAACTTATTTTTGTTTTGTTTTGTTTTATTTCAATAAATATGCCATGGACATCTTCCCGAATAGATTAAATTTACTCTTTAATAGCAGCATAATATTCCATATGGAAGCACCATCATTAATCTAACCAGTCCATATTGATGTAAATTCACTTTTGTGCTATTGCAAACAGTGCTATATTTGTACAAAACCATGTAACAGTTGAATGCACTTGTGCATGAGCAGTTAAATCTTGTGGAATACGTGACAGGAGGTGACTTCGCAGGGTTTCAGAGTAGATGTATTTTTTATTGTAGTAGATATTGCCAAATTACACTCTGGAGAAGCCCAACAATGATGTCTGAGAGCACCTATTTGCCTGTCCTCTCACCACACCAGATGTTATAAATCTCTCTAGTTTTCGTCAGCTGAAAATTGGTATCATCCTAATTACTAGTGAGATTCAACATCTTTTCCCATATTTACCTGTATTTATTTTATTTCTTCTCTGAAAGACATATTTATATCTTGTGCCCATTTTTTTCTATTGAATGGTTTATTGTCTTCACATTGATTTAGAAAAATTGTTTATATATTAAAAATATCAATAATCTGTCTAGATGTATTTTACAATATTATCTCCAGGTCTATTATTTGTCTTTTAATTTTGTTCATGGTGTCTTTTGCCTTGCCCAAGTTTCCGATTTTAGAGATTGCTTAGACAGACTTTACCACTCCAAAATGTAAACAATATTTCCCTATATTTTATGATTTATCATTCTTTCAAAATTATACGGCAATAACGTACTAGTTAAGATTACAGCCGTTAGCACCACCCCGCCTAAGTTCAAATCTTGATTATGCTGTGCCACCTCAGGAAAGTTATTTAACTTCTATGTGCTTTGCTTTCCTCAACTGTGAAGTTGGGTAACAATAAGCATCCATACCTCAGAGGGTTGTTCTGAGGATTAAATTAGCACATACCAGGAGTTCAGGAGACTCCACGCAACACGGCAAGTTTCAATAAACATTAGCTACTATTATTTTGCTACATTTTAATGACAGTAGTTTTCTCTGACGTGCCCCATAAATAAATTCTCCAGAAATGCATCCAATCCTCATGAATAGTCTTAACCTTTCTGCCACCTGCTCATATCAGTGAAAATGAAACTCTGCAACTGAAGACAGACGGAAAATTGAAGACTGCAGGTGAGAAGGGCAGAGTGCCACACAGCAAATCAAACAGAAGGACCAGCTGCAAAAACGCAGCAGGTTATGAGCAAACAGAAGAGCCTAAGGTAGGAATTATGGGAGTCTTGCCCACAGGGCTCTCAAACAGCAGCTGCACAAACCTGCCTCATCCCATCAGAGGCAAATGGGCCATTCCCAGTCAAAGGAGGCTTCTTCCCTATACATTCAGCCTAGACACTTAGCAAGTTGCAGGGACTTATATTCAAACCTTCCAAAAACTTTGATTTATTCCTGAGCAACTTTATGTAGTTATCTCGAGAGCCTGTTCATTGTCCTTGTGAAGCATTATAGCTGGAACACCAAGATTGTTCATTGTTTTTACAATGATAAAGCGTGCCCGTGTTTTGTTAATAATCACTGAAATCTACACAAAAGGCACATGCCGCCCGAGTACCACTAGTTCTTCCTACAATTCCTTAATCTCTTCCGTATCTGTGAGTACCTTTTTTGTGCCTAAAGCTGAATTTTTTTTCTTTTCTCTTCTTTTTCTTGATGAGTCTTCTCAGAGTTTTCTCTATAGAATTTATATATCTTGAGGAACAGTTTTTGGTTTTACTTACCAAAGCTTATGTTATTATTTTCCAATTCACTGATTTCTGATTTTCTCGACTTCATTTGCATTGATACTGACAGGAGACAGAAAAGGTAAAGGCTGATTTTAGATTGTACTCATTTCTGAGCAAACAATTCATCCTCCTGTTACTTTCTTTGATTTATTGTGTTGTTTTCTGGTTGCTTAAGTTAAATGCTTAGACTTTTTCTTTTAAATTACTGTCATTTCATAATACAAGTATTTAGTTGTGGCAATTTTATTTGAATTTCAAAGGACAGGGTGACCCCAGCAGACATCTAGACTACACACGATTTATAAAAGAAGAGTTGCTCTCTCAAAAAAAGGCCTGTGCGCAAGATGACTGTGGAGAAAATGGTGGAACATTAGAACCAGGAGCAGCCTTAAGGAGAGCCAAAGTCTTACACTCTGCAAATGGGGGACCTGATGAGAGATAATGAAATCATTTGTCTGACTTTAAAAAGTCAGATATCTTCACACTGTGTCTATCCTCCAGTTGAGCAAGAAGTCTTTAAAAAACAAAGCAACGAAGAACTACCTCTTTTCCTCCCTTCTTTCTCGCTGCATGATACCAGATCACCCAATATCCTGAAAAGAACCTAGTTAACTGTTTCCTTTCATAAGCAACCCAAGTCTGAAATACTGTACAAATTCTATTTTCAAAGCTGAGCTTCAGCCAGGCACTGCCCCAGGCTTCCCCCTTCCCTCCAGGTTGGAAATTGGAGGGAAATTCTGGAAGGCAGAAGAACAAGGCCTAATGTTGATGACATCTGCTTCAACTGAGAATTTTAGATGCAAGCACAGGGAACTTGGATAATTAAAGTTAACTCAGTGAAAAAAGATATGTCACAATTATTTGGGCCCCTGTTATGGCGCCTGTCCTTCTCATATTTTCTCCCAGTCACCACAGAATGGTTTCATTGTCTTAATCTTGCAGTTCTTAACCAGAGCTGGGGACAGGGGGTATGCCTATTCGAATCACCTTGGAAGTTTTTGGTCAAAATTATATTCTTTTTACTCCTTGAATGATAAACAATGATCTAATCAAAGAAGAAGGGAGTAATAAAAGATGAAAAGGAATCTAGGAATCTAGTTTTGGAAATAATTAGAAATGGGGACAGATGTTCATCATATGACTAATGATGAAAACTTTGATCAGCATGAATGTCCAACAACAGGAAAATAAATTACATTACAGTAATCCATATTATGGAGTGTGTTTATACTATTATAACTACTTTTAATACTATGAGAAATGATGCATGCTTAAACTTTTATTGCAAAATGTAGGGTACAAAAATATATAAAATATGATCTCAACTATTTAAATGTTTAATTTATATACACAGAAAAAAGATTAGACAGGAAAATCAACAAAATGTTAGCAGACTTTTGTTTTTAATGGGAGTAATGGAGAGGGTATTTTTCCCTTTATACTTTTTTTTTTTTTTTTTTTTGCTTTTCAGTGTTTCTCTCAGAAGCATTGTTGCTTTTATAATCAGAAATAAATCAAGAGAGGTTTATGGGTAAACTTCAAATCTGCACCTTCTGTTTCTTACAGTCAGTTCTAGAGAAAGAAAAGGAAAGGAAGATGGGGGGAGGGAGGAGAGAGGAGGAGATGCGAGGAGAAAGTTATAACAAAGAGAAAAGGAAATACCGTTGGTTTACCAGTAGGGGTGATATTCAAAATATTTAATGAGAGTCTGGCCCAGGCTCCATACAATGAGCACACAGTTGGACTGTAACTAACTGGTCCACACAGGCGTATTCCCACAGAACGTTAGCCTGTTTGCAGGCTCACTTCACAAGGGAAGGTGTTGCTGGGAATATCCTGACCATCGCTGAACCTTTGTGTACACCATCTCCTCACACAGAGCACATTTACCTGCATCTCCATCTGTCAAAATCCTGCTTAGGTGCTTGTCTTCCATGAAGCCTTTTCTAGCTGTTCCAATCAAAATAAGCTTCTTTCTCTGTTTCCCTATAGCCTCGTCCCCATTTCTCTATTGTAGTACTTACCATAAATGCTGCCTCATAGTATAGGAATTACGTGCTTTCCCGCTATTCCGTATCCCCACAGTACCTAACATGGTAGAGATTGCATTTGAGTCCTCCTCCAGCTGTATTCAAAGCAAGGACTCTGTCATTACAGAGTACCTTCCAGAGAGTCCTTGGTGTTAGGGCAGCCTTGCCTTTTGCAACTTTGGCTTACCGATTGGCTCGCATCCAGGATCTGAGCAATTTCCTGAGGTGGGATAGCAGACAGGTTTCCTAAACCGGCCCCTCTGAGGAAACAAGGGGCTCAAAAGGAAGTTGGCCTGATTGCAAGGGATGCCCTCTATTGATGGTGAGAGTAGAGCTAGATGTAGGTGGTGACTGGGATGGAAGTTGGAGGAGAAAATAGACAACATCAGGGAAGTGTCAACTGGACGTACTCCCAGAGGTACCTGCAGGGAATACTGGGTGGTGCTTTTGCAAAAAGACAAAAAGTTCTTAGCTTTGGAACATCAGAGAGTCAACATAATCATTCATTTACTTAGTAACGAAACATTAATACTATCATGGTCAGGCCACGTGCTGGATATTGGAAGATTACATAACATACATTGTTAGGAAAGTTGTAGTAAAATGGTGACTGTCACAGACTTACACACACAGCTGAGTTGAATTGATCTAAATCCACTATATTAGTTTCCTAGGGCCTCCATACAAAGTACCATAGACTGGGGGGCTTAAACAACAGAAATTTATCGTCTCACAGTTCTGGAGGCTCGAAGCCCAAGATCAAGGTGTCAGTAGGGTTGGTTCCTTCTGAGGGCTGTGAGGTAAGGATCTGTTCCAGTACATTCTCCCTGGTTTGTAGATGTCTATTTTCTCCCTGTGTCTCTTCATATCATCTTCCCTCTATGCATATCCTGTGTGCGAATTTTCCCTTTTTATAAGGACACCAGTGTACTGGATTAGAGTTCACCCAAATGACCCTATTTCAACTTGATTAACTCTGTAAAGACCCTACCTCCAAATATCACATTCTGAGGTACTGCGAACTAGGATTTCAACACACGAATTTTGGGAGGACACGATTCAACCCATAATACCCACTCACGTCTTACAGGGTAATCCAAAACTAAATCCAAATGTCATCAGACAGCCTTGAACTGCTTCTCTGGCTGTGTTGCATGGGGACTGCCACCCAGCATTATCCTTGAGAGGAAGGGTAGCAGGAACACCAATCACAGCAGCAATAGGTAAGTTACAACATGCCACTCTCACCCTGCCAAGGGGGTTGGCAGCTTTCTCCTTGAGCTCGGTTCCTGTTTTCCTGTCTAGTTCCTGGCAGCAGGGAAAGATGCACAGCAAACAATGACGGTGATGGTGTATCTGGCACTTCACCTTGCAAGGGCTTGCCAAGGACACAGAAGACAGCCTGAGAAAAGTAGAAGCCCAGTCCTTTACATATGCAACCCAGCCAGACAGGCTAAACATATCTAAATGCCTCTACCAAACCCCAACATAACTGATACAATCATTAAACTGGACACCACCAAATAAAATGCGCCAATCTGCTTTCACTGAAATATTAAAAGTGAATCTCAAAGGTGTTCCAAAAAATAATTAAATCTTTCAGTTGTAAACATGTAAAAAATACATTTCATATCACTTATTATCTAGTTCCAATCCCTTTCCGATGCACCAAAGAGGAACTAAAGTAGAAAGACATCATTGATCAAAATGAGGATATTTGAAATACGGTTGCACTGTCTTAAATGGACCGTGACACATTAACTCAATCATTTAAGTTAATGCATAACTTGATACAGCTATTGAACAGGAAATGATCTCATTTGGTAGCATCTGGCCAAAAAGATACAGCTGAAATATATATATAGTCAACAATTTCCAATTAGAGCACAAAAATGGATGAGGTCTGCTGACCTCATGCACGTATCCTTACTAGAAGTCTATCTAGTTCATTTTCTGTTTTATCTGTAATCTTTAAATGTATTACCACAATGAACTCTTACATTGGGGTGGTAAGTTTGTATAAGTGCATGAACCAAATGAAAAATACATAAAGCATTAGCTACCAGGACTCTTGATGAAGTTGTGCCAGATTCACGGGCTAATTTCTGACCTCTAGTGGTAAAGTTGCAATAAGGTCCTCGAATATATCATACTCCACTCTAAATTGCTGCTGACACTGGGGAGAGAATCCATCTATAAAGGACTAAAAGGAAGACAGTCACCCACAATTTCAGAAGGAATTGGTCTCTTTGACCCTGGGTGGTTTGGGACATTAGTGAACTCCTTGGCTGATGTCCACTTAAATGCTGATTTCAAGCCTCATGCAAGCAAGACTTATTCAAGAACTCCAGACAAAGCAAAGCAACAGTACTTGGGTTTGCATTCAGACTCTTCTCTTCCTCTCCCCAACCTCTTCAGAGTACTAGTGATTAGGAGAAAACTCAAAGCAAGCAAGGAGAGGAAAGAAAGGTGTGGATAATTGGTACCCATACATGAGCTAACAAATGTAGATATATCACTTAATCACACATAATAAAGTATTTCCAAAAACAAAAAGCAATACTGATACATCAAAAGGAATGTAGTGTTTAGATATCAGAAAGTAATCCTTCCATTATCATTTATAACTAGGTACACTTAAAATTTTTAAACCATAAAGTGGATGTAACCAATTCGGACGTTGGCCCCATAAGTCAGAGATTACACCACTAAGGAGAAAGATTGCTAGCACAATATTATTTTTAGAATAATAGCAGAGCAAAGATAAAATTCAGGGAGAAATGTGTGTTTCAAGAAAAACAAAATTATCTTCCCTGATGATGACAGGATTATCATTTTGAGTTGTCTATTTCTGTTAACGTAGGCAATGCAATTGGTAATTCCCCAATCTTAATGAATTACAAGAGCTCCATAGAGATAATGCAGCTTGTAAAGCTCACTGCATCTGGTCCATATCACAGCCTTTTCTATTGTTCTAAATTTTGTTCTTTAGAACTCAGATACACATGCAACATTGCCACACCCACTCTCCATATTTTTATCTACTAGCACATTCTTGTATTTGTATGTATGTAGGTAGGTATGTGTGTACTTTTATCTTCTTGTTTATCTCTGGCCTCCATCTAGCCCCTCAATCTCAGTTAACTACCTGCTGTTTATCTTTACATAGCCTTCTCCCTGGTCATATAATCATAAATATACACATACACCAGAGTTGCCATTAACTGTTTAATCAGTTAAAACATTTAAGAGTTTGAAAAGGTATATTAATGCATTTCCTGATAGTGCTGGATCATCACAGACATCAGCTAAACTATCTGACTGTAACATTTGATACTAGAAAGTGGCCTAAAGTGAAATATAATAATATATACATAATTTGCACACTAGATAATTCACGCTATCAAGTATGACATTTTTCACTACATTTTAAAATATGCATCTATAATTTAATTATGTCTGTTAAAAAAAATAATATTTGGAAAGCAATGCACACAGTTTTTTAAAAATCTGTCCAGACAATGAAAGTAAAATCTCCCTCTCCTACTTCTGACTCCCCAGGCCGACCCCTAGGGTCAACTGCTCTTCAGAGTTTTTTATAGAACCTTTCAGAAATTCTTCATGTGTAACAGGGACAAAAATGATTACTGTGGGAGTATTCATAGCTTCTTTCCATCCTCCTATCTACTAATAAAAAAATTCTGACATTTGTACCCTTGACCCCTTCCCACCTCCTACCTTCCTACCTCCCACTGCCTCATTATGCAGATAGGACAAATGGCGGAGTGGGGGGGCTTTTAAGGGAAGAAACAAAGAAGCTGAGGTAGGAGATTTATATCCAAAAAGCCCAGGCCTATTCATTATAGGGGAAGAAAAACAGAAATGGAAAGAAAGAGGGAGAGGTGACAGATGAAGCCTGTCACTGGCAGAGGTATCAGGGAGGGTTTTGGTGAAAGGGGGTAAGTAAGAAATATGGTGCCAGAGGTTTTGGGGTATCTACAGAATATGAGAGAGTGGGAGACAGAAAGACTATGTGGGAATGCAGACGTAAAGAGGCGTTCATACAAGTTATGTTTTATATAACTTGTGTTACATAAAATACAAGTGTTTCATATAAGTTCTTTGAAGAATACAAATAAAGAGTAGAATTACTTTTACTGTCTTCTGAACATGATACCCTCTGGAGCTGAGTCATTAGGAACCTGGGATCTATTCTGTCCACTTCATGTGTGGGTTTGCATTCATGTATGTATGTGTGTGGGTGTGTGTACATGTGTGTGCAGAGAAAGAGAGAGACAATATATAAGTGGATCTATCTACATATACCCCTTATAAAAAACATGAATGGGATCATAGTGTAAGTACCCTTTTTCACCCTGCTTTTTTTCCCTTAAACATATAGATTGATTTATATCCTGCCTGCTTCCTAAAAACATTTGAGTTAGTTTACAGTGAAATCTCAGGCACATGACCTAAAATTGTTAACGTGACTCCAAGGATAGGAATCAAGAAATATAATGGCGAAGGGAGAAACTATATTCAGAAATTCTAGTTAATAATTTCATTTCACAAGTGTAATAAAAAATTAATAAGGTATTTTAAAAATAGATTCCTAAATAACCAAATGCCAGACATTAATTTTGAAGGGAAGAAATTAATTTTACCTAAGAAAAGACAGAACAATGAAAAGAAAAACTTAGCCTAGAGCTTAAAATGACAGTGAGCGCTTCTTACTGTACAGCTCCATCCACTTCAGAATCTTAACAAAGAGATTCAGGAGAGCGCCATCAATTCTCAGTTGTTTATATAAACAGAGAAACTGAGATAATCCAAAATAATGGGTAATTTCTAATGTATATTTCATTGGTTTTCATATATTCAGAGGGGTAAATGAATAGGAAGTGACTTGAACCATAACAGTGAAATCCCACTGCAAAGAATTGTTTCAGAAAGGCCTGAGAAACTGTCCATTTCCCACAATCCTCTCAGCTCCTCCCAATGACTGCATCCATCTCATCCCTCTAGGAGCAAAACAGTAGATTAAGGCAGAATAATCCTTATAAATCTTTCCTCAAAGTGGGGCTGTGTTGAGTCAGATCCTATCAGTGTGAAGGATGTGGGACCATGCAAATAAAGAAAACATTTTTTAATTCATCCATATTTTCAGCAGACTGACTTTCAATCTTCCTCTCCACTCCATTACCTATCACCTTCCTGGGCTATATGTACATAAAATGTCTGATCCAGAAATTTTATATCAGTTCTGTGACCTTCTCCACTCTGATCACCATCATCTCCATGCTCAGCCACAAATCAAAGTCTGTTGGGAACAAATATCCACAACCCTAATATCTTGAACTCTGAAATTCTCTCCCTTCCTACAACCTCCTTCCACTTTCCCTCTCCCTCACACTTTCTGAATCTGTTCTTTACCCACACCGTACCTTCACTATTCACCTCCATTTCCCCAGTCTATCAGCCCCCTCTAGATTCCACTTGACCCCTTATCCAGTCTGTATCTCTGAGTCAACCATTTCAACTTCATGCATACAGCACCATAAATTCCTTCTCCCTTCTTTCCCACACTGATTTTCTTCCATACGTTTGCCAATCACTAACCCAGTTTAACCCAACTGATGTCTCTGTTTCTCATCCCTGACTTCTGAGAATTGCTAGGGGAAAATCACTTAAATGATACAATAAACAAGCGACACAATAACAATAATAACTATAAACAAATTGATACGGTAAACAGGTACAATAAACAAGGTAGAATATACAGATCACAATCTGGAACCTGGTTCTCCTATTCATTAGCTGGGATAGTTTGGGCAAGTGACATAATCTCTCTGAGCATCTGTTTCCTAATCTGTAAAATGGGGTATATGCACTAGGATGCTTTCAACTGTCAGTAACAGAAAATCCAACCAAAAGCAGTCTATTGTCTCTCATAATAAGACAGCTAAACGTCTGTTCCAGGGTTAATTCAGCGGCTCAATGATGTCATCAAGAACAAAAGTTCTTTCCTCTTTATGCGCCACCATCCTTAGCACATTGGCTTGGGCCTTAGGTTTATCTTTTCATTGTTACAACATTGGTGACTAAAATTCCAGGCATCGCATACAGACATAAAGTCTTGCTGAAGAAGGGTACACTTCCTCTCACATGCCTCTTTATATTAGTAAAGAAAACCTTTCCTAGAACCCTCCTAGTAGAATTCTCCTCAAGTTCCTTTGGTTTGGTCATATATCCACCTTTTAACCAATCACTGGCAAAGAGAAATGGGATTGTCATGATTGCCTTTTCAACCAATCATAATTCACCCTCTGGGGCTAGAGAGAGGTCAGTCTTTCCTGAGCACATTGCCACGAGATACGAGAACAAACAGAGTTGTTATAATAAGATGGAAGACTACCTGTCGGGTAAGCCAACAACCTCTGCCATGTGGGCAATAATACCTACCCCAAAGGGTGGTTATAAAGATTATATTGGATACATTTGCAAAGTACCAAGCGGTGCCTGGCATATGGTAGACACAATGGCTTTTAAAGATGTTCACAAATTCTTTGACATTCTTTCCCTTCAAAAGGTAGTGCTAATTCCCCTACCTTTGAATGTGGGCTGTACTTAGTGACTTGCTTCTAACAAATAGAATTTGGCAGAAATAATGGTATGAGACTTTCAACACTAGGTCATAAAAGGCATTGCAGCTTCTGTTTTGCTCTCATGGATTGCCCACTCTGGGGAAGGCTGCCATGTTGTAAGGACACTCAAGCAGCCTGTGGAGAGGCCCATATAGGGAGAAATCAAGGATTCCCACTAACAACCCGCACCAACTTACAAGCCATGTGAGCCACCACCCTGGAAGTGAATTCCCCAGCCCCAGTCAAGCCTTCAAATGACTGATGTCCCAGCTGACATCTTGTCAGCAACCTCATGAAAGACTCCATCCCAGAATCCCTCAGCTAAGCCACTCCTAGAATCCTGGGAAACTCTGAGGATAATAAACATTTATTGTTGTTTTAAGCCACTAAGTTTTGGAGTAATTTCTTACACAGCAATAGATAACTAATACAGATTTTGATACCAAAAGGGGGTTCTGCTATAAAAATAACCTAAAAATGTGGGAGTAGCTTTGGGACTTGGCAATGGGCAGAAACTGGAAGGACCATGAAGAGGAAATTAGTGAAAACTTAAAGGGCCTTGAAGAGACTGTTAAGGAAGCCTGATGGGCTTTGAGGAGACTGCCAGTGAGGGCAGTAAGGTTCTTTAGCTTACTATGACAGTCCAGGTAAAATGTTTCATGGTTTTCTCCTGGACAAATTGTAAGTCTGAGCTTCTTGGACCATTGCTGAGAGGTAATACACATCACGGTTAAATCACAGACTATAGAGCTTGATTGCCTTGATTGGAATCCTAGTTCCATCACCTCTTATCTACGTAATCTTAGTCAAGTTGCTTAACCTCTTTGTGCCTCAATTTCCCTCCTTGGATTGTTATGAGGATTAAATAAGTTACTGAGTGTAAACTTAAAGGAGTAAATACTTCTTTCTATCTCCCGTGGCAGAGTGGATTACAGCTGGGGACCTGCAAACCAGGATTGGGGTAGAAGCCAAGGAACGCTACCTTGAATAGCTAAGAAAAGGATAAAGCCTTTGTGGCAGGCTATCTCAATAGGGTAGCATTTCTTAAGGGGTGGCCCACCTGCATTAGAATCATCTGGGGTATTTATTTAAAATTCAGGGCTGAACCTTCTGAGATTGAATCAGGAAGTCTGAAGGAAGGCAGAAATTTGTATCTTAGCTGAGCATTTGGTGGATGATTCTTGTGTACACTAAAGTTTGAGAACCACTGCTCTGGGGAAAGGCAGTCCAGGTAAATGGCCTGAAGATTAATCTCTTTGAACTCTACTTTATTTTTTATTTATTTTTGAGGAAGATCAGCCCTGAGCTAACATCTGCTGCCAATCCTCCTCTTTTTGGTCAGGAAGACTGGCCCTGAGCTAACATCTGTGCCCATCTTCCTCTACTTTATATGTGGGACACCTACCACAGCATGGCTTGCCAAGCAGTGCCATGTCCATACCCGGGATCCAAACCGGCGAACCCCAGGCCGCCGAAGCAGAACATGTGAACTTAACCACTGCACCACGGGGCCGGCCCTGAACTTTACTATTTTATCTTAAAAATTAAGGCAAAGTTTTCCATTCTTCTCCACAATTTATTCATTTTTGTTTTAATATGAAATAAAGTATATAAAATAATAATATGCGTTATTTGCCATTGAGTACAATTAATGCCCCTGAAACATGCTAAGTTGACCCTGGACTTGTGGTACTCCCTGGCATACCTCTACATACCTCAGTTGACATGCAAGGCTTTTGTGATAAATACATCAACCCATTTTATTTCTGGTGCTTGGTTTGACAAGTACCATGTGTCGTAAATATGGACATTTGATAACTCATCCTCCAGCTCCACTTTTTTCTAATGAAACTTTTTGTATGGTAGAGGCTGGAAAGTTTAAAATTACATTTCTTAGACCTCTCTGGCATGTAAAAATCTGGATATAAAATAGTTTCCACCAATTAGATACACTCTTACGAGATTCAAGAGGCAGAAGCAAGTTAGAGGCCATCTATCTGTTGCAATGTCTCATTTTGCTAAAAAGTCAAGTTATGGAGAGGTTAGGTTTTCTTCAACACTTTCCAGGTGCCTAGTCACCAGCTCTGGGTGTGTAGAGAGTGAGTTGTGGCAATGGTGCCATGGTGGCCTCCTGATTCCTCACCTTTTAATTATGGCAGAGGCGGCAGCTACTACGGCAGGTTTATTCTGCAGTGTTCTGGAAGTCATACCCAGAGCCAAGTCTAGAGTCCACCTCTCCAAGCTTTCTACCCAACTTTTTAAAAATGCTTTCCATTATAGAGTTTTAAATATATTCAGAAGTAGACATTATAGAATAATGAACCTGCAGCTTCAATATTTACCAACTCAGACCAATCTGATTTCCTAAGTAGCCTGACTCACTTCATCTTATTTTCAAGTAAACCCCAGACATCATATCATTCTATGTAAATATTTCAGCATGTATCATTTTCAAAAAGTAAAGACTCTTCTAAAAATATAACCACCGTGAGATAATAGAAAATATATACTGGTCTCAGGCCCTGGTTCCTGGCGCTGGGCTCCTGAAACTCTTGTAATTCCCTAAGTGACAAGAACACTAGGAGCATCTCTCGTTCTAAAATTTGACTTTGACTGCGTCCCTGACACAGGGCTCCCAAGTCCCCTGTAAACTCCTCAGTGGTAAGAGCACTCGGAACGTCTTTCATTCTACTCAGGTGACTCTTGATGGGCTCCAAATGGGGGCTGATCACCAGAAAGACCAAGCCATGATTAGAAGATTGGAATTTTCAGCCCTACCCCTCATCCTTAAGAGAAAGGAGAGGGACTGGAAACAGTAATAATTGATCATGTCCACATGAGGAAATCTCCATAAAATCCCAATAGTATGGGGTTGAGAGAGCTTCCAGGCGGGTGGACACATCCACACTGGGGGGTGATGCACTCCCAACCCTTCACAGGACAGAAGCTCCTATGCCCAGGTTCCTCCGAGACCTCGCTCTAGGTATCTCTTCAGCTGGGTGTTTATTTGTATCCTTTATCATATCCTTTAAGAAACTGGTAAACATAAGTAAGTGTTTCCCTGAGTTCTGTGACTCGCTCTAGCAAATTAATCAAATCTGAGGACAGGGTCATGGAACCTGATTTGTGGCCAAGTTAGACAGAAGTGGTAAGTGGGGATCTACTACTTACGATTGGCATCTGAAGGGGAGGCACAATCCTGTGGGACTGAGTCATTAACCTGTGGAATCTGATGCTATCTCTGAGTAGACAGTGTCAGAATTGAGTTGAATTGTAGGACACCCAGCTGGTATTGTAGAGAATTGCTCAGTGTGATGGGAAAACCTCCACACATTTGGTGACCAGAAGTGTAGGATTCTGTATAAGCGGTAAAGGAGACACAGAGGAAAGAAACACATAGGAGGAAGAAATGGGCTTTTCCCTTTACAGGAGAGAAAGACATAGGAGAAAAACTAGTTTTTCCTAATACAACCACAATATCACCATCCCTAAAAAAAAAAAGTCTCTTGTCATAAAAGTTTTCTCTTTTTTTTGTTGAACCAGGAAATCAGATCCATAGATTGCAATGGGCTAATATATTTCTTAAGTCTTAATGTATAGGCTCCCCTTCCGTTTTTGGTTTTTTTTTCCCCCCTTCATAATTTATTTGAAGAAACTGTGTTGTTAGTTTCCTGCAGTCCATATTGTGGTGATTGCACCCCATATTCCTGTGTCCTCTAATTCCGATCAATTGGTTATTGGATCTACAGGCTCAATCAGATTTAGATTCAATTTGCTTTTGTTTTTGGCAATATAAGCTGATTTTCACTGATTTTTGAGTACCTAATTCTATATATTAGGTACCTTTCTGGGATAGTAGAAGCTATCAGAAAACAAAACAACAAAAACAAAAGCCTAATATTCAGCATTCAATCAGATGAGTCCACATGTAAAGAGTTAACGGGGATAAACAAACTGGCTCATCATTTAGACATCAAGGGCAGGAAATCTTCCCTAACAGTACCATCCAATTTGAGCTTTGTAATCCACTGTACTCTAGAGAGGCAGTATTCCAGGACCCACTTAAAGACAAGCCAGGTCATTAGCTTACTATGGCAGGCCAGGTAAAATGTACCTTGGGTCTCTCCTTGATAAATTCTAAGTCTGAGCTTTAGTCTTCTTAGACTGTTGATTTTAGCTTATATAAAGCCGATAATAGGAAACCTCCCAAAGGCCACCTGGATAACAGCTTCCACAACTTTACTAGTCAAAATTATAACATGTGTAACTACACCCAAAACTCTGTTTTCATTGCTGACTGCCATGGCCAAACACAGGTCTCCCAAGAGATATACTTACCCGTCTTCTTTGTTTTCTGGGCAGCAAGAAGTTTCCAGTAAGATTTAAATATCTTAAGATCCTGGATAACCTCTTCTCTATTTTATTTCACTTTACTAACCTGAGTAAGAAATTTGTGACCTCGTTGTATTAGCCAGGGTTCAGTTCAGGGAACAACAATTCTAGGTATTTTTCCCAGAAAGAGATCTCAACTACTGTAACCATTGGCTGTACCATGCAGTTTCAGCATTAGCAGATGCCAGTTGATTGGCTCTCCTGAAGCTGGGCAAAGTCAATCCAAAGCAAACTAGGCATCAGTTCCTAGAAATAAGCAGATTTTGGCTTCCCTCCATCCCTAGCCCACCAAGTTATTTATTTAGTGGATTTCATAGGAAAGGGTTGAATTAATCATCCTCCCTAGTTCATGGCACACTGTCATCATAGGTCTGTGCAAGGTCCCTCTCATTTTATTGATTTATTCCCTTTTTGCTGCATTCCTCATTTTCATATCCTTTCCCTGCCCCAGGCAAGCTTTAAAATATTTTCCATGTGTGTCACTGTTTGTATGTATTGTTGTAAAACATACATTGTCGTTTTGTCTGCACAATTGACAAAGAGTACTGTGCTATAGATCTCATTGTTTTTTCCACACAGCACTGCTTTTAAGACTTATCCATGTCGCTGTGTATACACCATGCGCGTTGCTGCTAACTCCTGCATAGTACTCAATAGTGCGTATCAGCCATTTCACACTCCTCCAGTGATGAAGACCTACGTTACCTCCAACGTCCTGCATCATCCCTGTGGACCTACATAAAAATTTCTTTGGCATATACCCAGCAATAAGATTGCTGAGTCATAGGATATATAAATACTGTTGTCCCTCAGTATGCGGGTGGGAGGGACTGGTTCCAGGACCCCCAAGGATACCAAAATCCGCAGATGCTCATATCTCTTATATAAAATGGCATAGTATTTGCACAGAACCTACATACATCTTCCCACATACTTTAAATCATCTCTAGAGTACTTATAATACTTAATACAATGTAAATGCTACGTAAATAGTTGCTATACTGTACTATTTAGGGAATAATGACTACAAAAGTCTGTACATGTTCCATACAGATGCAACTGTCCTAGGCCTTTCATCCGCCGTTGTCTGAATCCGGGAATGCGGAACCCCCGACTGGGAGGGCCCACTGTATTTAACTGAGTACTACCAGATTGCTCTCCAGGTTTCTCACAAGTTGCTCTCTCACGAGTCTGCACTCCCATTGCTGGTGCATTAGAGTAATGTTTGGCATTATCCAGGTTTCCATTTTGCCAGACTAAGTGTGACAGAACATCTCATTTTTATTTTAATTTATTTTTCTCATTAGGAATAAATTCTCTTTATTAGCTTGTTGCCTTTTGGAGTCTCCCTTTCTGTAAATTGCTTCATCATATTCTTTGACCATTTTCCTATTGGGATTTAATTTTACAGGAGTTTCTCTTATATTTAGAATTAGCCTCTTGGCATTCAGACATTGCAAATATTTTCTCCTATTTTCGTTCATGATGTTCTTCATTGGGCAAAAAACTTTATGAAATTCACATTTTTGCCTTACGCTTTTGTTTCTGGGGTTTTAAGTTGCTCCCCACCCCCAGGTCAAAAAGATGTTTTCCAAAATTACTTATAATATTTAATGAAATCCCAGATGCCATGTATAAAGATGCATAATGATTTCAGGTGTTTAATTGTGAAAAATACAGCCAATGACAACTGTAAGAAATAACCTACAGTAAGGACCATCTCAATTTCAGAAATAATACATTGTGAGTTTTAAAGTTGATGACATACACGTACTATTAATTTCATAGCTTCACCTGTCACAACTGTCTTTAATCCTTCTGGAGTCCACCTATGTATACTGTTAGGTAAGTACCCAGATCGACTTTTCTTCCTATATATCCAGTTTCCCAACCTCAGGAGGCAAGATTTCAATAAATTTACCTTTAAGTATGATATTTGTGCTTTAAAAAAATACCGTTTATCAGACTAAAGAAACTCCTTTCTATTTCTAGGCATCTGAGATATTTTATCATTCTAGGCATTATCATTTTAGGTATTAAATTTTATCAAATACTGTTTCTTTATCTATGAAGTTAATCATATGACTTTTTTCTCCCCTTCAGTTAAAGTGGTAAATTATATCCTTGTATTCCTGGAATAAACCTACTTGGTTGTGATACCTTATGCTTTTTATATACCACTGGATTTGTTTTTCCAATATTTCGCTTGGATTTTTGCATCTATGGTCATTAAGAAGATAGGATATATCTTTTTATGGTTACGTTTTAATCTATGTTTGACAACTCCTAATACAGTTTTTTTAGGTCTGTTTCTGCTCTTTTGTCTCTGGTGGTTACCATTCTTGGTGAATTAGATCTTCGTATGTTTGGTTATTTTTTATTTTAAACTACTTGTTTTCCTTGGAAAACAGTATGTGGGACTTCTTTTTTAAATCCTCCAAGATGAGGGTGTATTGTCCCTAAGATTTGTATTTGCTTCTGCCAGGCAGCTAATGGTGGCATTAGCAGGCTGTGACTTCTTTAAATTCAATTCATAGCCTGATGTTTTTTAGACTGTGTAGGTAATATAATTTTGGCTGCTAATCTGTGAGGGCCACTAGTGATTATAAATTTTACTTTTTTTTTTTTTTTGGTCTCTTGCTCCGCTCAGTGCCAAAGCAACATTCCTTGAAGTCTTCTGGGAGTGGGAAGGAGGGCAAAATTACTTCTGATCATCCCCACTGAGGATAAAGCCCTTCATCTTTATGGAGTATCTCTTATTAGTCTCCAGGTATGCTGGCCTCTGTCTTCTGTTGCTGCTCCCCAACAAGACTGAAAACTGAAACCAAGGTGAGTCAGGACCAGAGGCACCTTTTACAAAGGTGCCTCTAAGTCCTTTCACTCAGATTTTTGGCTGAAGCCCTTACTATCTTATGAAATATGCAATGCTATTAGAATGTTTTAAATATTTTCATCTGGAATTTTTAGTCTCCCCCATGCTCCTGGTGGAAGGGTCACTGTGAATATCTAATTAAGAAACATATACACAAATATGAGATAGCTATATCTTATATTAAATAGGTCAGGCTGATGTAGCAACACCAGAAACACGCTTTGACTGAGTACTTCCTCCCATGACCACTGATTGAGCTAGTCTATGATACTGACTTTCTTTCCTAAGTCTTGAACAGTGCAGACTGATCCTTCCCAAATAAATTTCCCATCTTCCTCTCCTGTTCAGCATGCTGCAAGTATGATTTGTCCCAAATCCAGTGGTTATAGTGATGCTATTAATGGTTTTTGTTTTCCTTAGAGGGCACTCCAGATTTCTCAAAATTTCATAGGACAATATTCTGGAACCTCATTTTTAATAGAACCTCATTTATTATACCACTGGTATACTAAAACACAATCTACGTACTGAAAAGTTAATGTTGCAATCAAATAAAGGTTATCTATGTGTGTTTTCATAGCTCCCGTTTAAAAGGATATTTTCATCTGATGGCTTTCAATCCAGAGAAGGAAACCATATTCAGTATACTGTTTTGTGCTGTCTTGTAAATAAGTGATATAGCATGCTCCAGTGTGCCCCCACCCACAGGTGAAGGTCTTTCCTTACCAAAGTCAGCCCATAAAGTCTGGAAGAGAAACTGCTTCTTCAAATGTGCAAACACCTATGCAAGGCTACAGGGATCACAAAGAATCAGAGAAACACGACAGCACTAAAGGAACACAGTAAATTTCCAGTAACTGACCCAAAGAAATGGAGATACATGAATTGCCCAACAAAAATTCAAAATAATTCTTCTAAAGATGCTCAGGGAGCTATAAGAGAACACATAACAAAATCAGGAAAATAATACAAGAACAAAACTGTAAAGAGACAGAAAACATAAAAAAAGAACCAAACAAATTTTGAAGCTGAAAGAATACAATGACTGAACTGAAGAATTCAATAGAGAGCTTCAACAGAAGACTGAACCAAACAGAAGAAAGAATCAGTGAGCTCAAAGACAGAGCATTTGAAGTTATTTAGTCAGAGAAGCAAAAAAGAAAAAAGAATGAAAAGAAATGAAGCAAGCTTATGGGACTTAAGGGACACCATTAACAGAAAATCTATGCATCACTGAAGTCCCAGAAGGAGAAGAGAGGGAAAGGGGCAGGAAGTTTATTTAAAGAAATAATGACTGAGAACTTCCCAAACCTGGGGAAAGATTTGGACATCCAACTTCATGAGGCTAACAAGTCACCCCATAATGTCAATCCAAAACAATCTTCTCTAAACCATATAATAAAATGGCCCAAAATCAAAGACAGAGAAAACTTTTAAAGCAACAAGAACAAAAAAAATTCTCTCATATAAGGGAATCCCCATAAGGCTATCAGTAGATTTCTCAGCAGAAACCTTGCTGAACAGGAAAGCATAGGATGAAATATTTGAAGTGCTAAAAGAAAAAACTGCTACCTAAGAATACTTTACCCAGCAAAGCAGTCCTTCAGAAATGAATTTGAGATAAAGACTTTCCCCAAAAAGCAAAAGCTGAGGGAGTTAACCCCCATTACACCTGCCTTACAAGAAATGCTGAAAGGGGTCATTCAAGCTGAAACAAAAGGCGCTAATTAGTAACATGAAAACATATGAAAATATAAAACACACTGGTAAAGGCAAGTATATAGTTAGATTCAGAATACTCTAATACTCTAATATGGTGGTGTGTTAAGTACTTAACTCTACTACAAATGTTAAAGGACAAAAATATTAAAAATAGCTATAGCTACAATAATTTGTTGGTACACAATATAAAAAGACATAAATTGTAACATCAAAAACATAAAATGCGAGGGAATGAGTAAAAGAATAGAGTTTTTGTATGTGATCAAAATTAAATTATCAGCTTAAAATAGACTTATATCTATAAGATATTTTAAGTAAGCCTCAGGGTAACCACAAAACAAAAACCTGTAAGAGACATACACAAGATAAAGAGAAGGGAATCAAAGTATACTCTTATGGAAAATCATCAGTTCACAAAGGAAGACAGCAAGAGAAGAAGAAAGTTATAAAGGAACCACAAAACAGCCAGAAAACAATTAACAAGATGGCAGTAAGTCCTTACAAAGCAATAATTAAAGTGTAAGTGGATTAAATTCTCTAATCAAAAGGTTGAGAGTGGCTGAAAAGATTACAAAAGATCCAACTATATGATGCCTACATGAGACTCACTTCAGCATAAAGGACACATATAGGCTTAAAATGAAGAGATGGAAAAAGATATTCCACGAAAATAGAAATGAAAAGAATGCAGGGGTAGCTACACTTATATCAGAAAAAACAAACTTTAAGTCAAAAACTGTAACAAGAGACAAAGAAGGTCATTATATAATGATAAAGTGGCCATCAAGAAAATATAACAATTGAAATACATACACATCCAACATCAAAGCTTATAAATATATTAAGCAAATACTAACAGATGTGAGGAGAATAACAGACAATACAATAGTAAGGGACTCCAATTCTCCACTTTCAACAATGGATAAATCATCCAGACAGTAATAATTAAGGAAATATTGGACTTGTACTATAGTTTAGACCAACCAGATGTAACAGACATATATAGAACATACTGTACAAGAGCAGCAGAATATACATTCTTCTCAAGTGCACATGGAAGAACCTCTGGAATAGATATGTTACATCTCAAACAAGTCTCAAAAAGTTTAAAAAGATTGAAATTATACCAAATATCTTTTCCAACTACAATGGCACGAAACTGGAAATCAACAAGAGGAAAATGAGAAAATGCACAAATATGTAGAAATTAAACATTATTCCTGAACAACCAATAGGTCAAAGATGAAACCAAAAAATATCTTGAAAGAAAGAAAAATGGACACACAAGATACCATACTTACGGGATGCAGCAAAAGCAGTGCTAAGAGGGAAGTGCATAACAGTGCATGCCTACATTTAGAAAAAAAAGAAAAGAAAAGAAAGATCTCAACTTTACACCTCAAGGAATTAGAAAAAGAACAAACTAAGCCCAAAGTCAGCAGAAAGAAGCAGATAACAAAGATCAAAGCAGAAATAAGTGAAATATAGAAAAACAATAGAAAAGGTCAATTAAACTAAGAGCTGGTTTTTTGAAAAGATAAATAAAACTGAAAAATCTTCAGCTAGACTTACCAAGAAAGAAAGAGAGAGGACTCAAATAAATAAAAATCTAAATGAGAGAAAAGACTTTACAATTGGTACCGCAGAAATACAAAGGATCATAAGTGACTACTATGAACAATTATACACCAACAAATTGAACAATCTAGAAGAAACTGGTAAATTCTTAGAAACACACAACCTACCAAGTCTGAATCATGAAGAAACAGAAAATCTAAACAGACCAATAACAAGTATGGAGATTGAATCAGTAATCAAAAACCTCCCAAAAAGAAAACCCAGGGCCAGATGGCTTTGTGGGTGAATTCCACCAGACATTTAAAGAATGAACGTCAATTATTCTCAAACTCTGACCAAAAAAAAGAAGAGGAGAGAACTCCCAAACTCATTTTATGAGGCCAGAATTACCCTGATACCAAAACCAGATAAAGATACTACAAGAAAAGAAAACCAAAGGCCAATATCCTTGATGAATATAGACGAAAAATTTGCAACAAAATACTAGCAAACCAAATTCAACAGACAGTAAAAAGATCATATGCCATAATCAAGTGGAATTTATCCCTGGGATGTAAGGATGCTTCAACATACACAAATCAATAAATGTGATAAACCAAATCAATAGACTGAAAGACAAAAGTCATATGACCATCTCAATAGATGCAGAAAAGCATTTGACAAAATTCAATGTCTTTCATAATAAAAACTCTCAACAAAATGGGTATAGAAGGAACATAGCTCAAAAAAGGCCATATATGACAAACCCATGGCTAGCAAAATACTCCACAGTGAAAGGCTGAAAGTTTTTCCTCTAAGACTCAGAACAAGACAAGGGTACACTCCTATTCAACACAGTACTGAAAGTCCTAGTCAGAGCAATTAGGCAAGAAAAAGGAATAAAAGAAATCCAAATCAGAAAGGAAGAAGTTAAACTGTCTCTGTTTACAGATGATATGATTTTATATATAGAAAATCCTAAAGACTCCACCAAAAAACCGTTAGAATAAATAAATTCACTGAAGTTGCAGGATACAAAATCAATATACAAAAATCAGTTGCATTTCTATACACTAGCGATGAACTATCAGAAAAAGAAATTAAGAAAACAATTCCATTTTCAAAAGCATCAAAAACAATAAAATACTTAGGAATAAATTTAACCAATGACTTGAAAAGTATGTACACTGAAAACCTACAAGACAGTGATTAAAAAAACTGAAGACACAAATAAATGAAAGATATCCCATGTTCATGGATTGGAAGAGTTAATATTGTTAAAACTTCCACACTACCCAAAGCCATCTACAGATTTCAAGCAATTCTTATCAAAATTCCAATGGCAGGGGCCGGCCCAGTGGCATAGTGGTTAAGTTCACACATTCCACTTCGGCGGCCCCAGGGTTCACCAGTTCGGATCCCGGGTGCGGACATGGCACTGCTTGGCAAGCCACGCTGTGGCAGGTGTCTCACATATAAAGTAGAGGAAGATGGGCATGGATGTTAGCTCAGGGCCAGTCTTCCTCAGCAAAAAGAAGATTGGCAGCAGATGTTGGCTCATGGCTAATCTTCCTCAAAAAAAAAAAATTTCCAATGGCATTATTTCACAGAAATAGGAAAAACAATCCTAAAATTCACAGAGAACCACAAAAGACCCCAAATAGCCAAAGCAACCTTGACAAAGAACAAAGCTAGGGGCATCACACCTCCTGATTTCAAACTATATTACAAAGCTACAGTGATCAAAACAGTATGGTATTGGCATAAAAACAGGGACTAACGGAACAGAATCTAGAGCCCAGAAATAAACCCACTAATATTAGACAAGGGAGCCCAGAATACTTAATGGGGAAAGGATAATCTCTTCAATAAACGGTATTGGGAAAAGTGAATATTCACATGCAAAAGAATGAAACTGAACCCCTATCTTACACCACTCACAAAAACTGACTCAAAATGGACTAAGGATTTAAACATAAGACCTGAAACTGTAAAACTTCTAGAGGAAAACTGAGGGGAAGCTGCTTGACATGTCTTAGCAAAGATTTTTTAGATATGACACCAAAAGCACAGGCAAAAAAAGGCAAAAATCAACAAGTAGAACTATATCAAACTAAAAGCTTCTGCAGAGCAAAGGAAGCCATCAACAAAATGAAATGGAAACCCTGCAGAATGGGAGAAAATATCTGCAAATCATAAAGGGTTAACATCCAAAATACAAGAAACTCATACAACTCAATAGCAAAGAAAGGAGACAGATCCAATTAAAAACTGGACAGAGGAGTTGAATAGACATTTCTCCAAAGACATACGAATGGGCAACAAGTCTGTGAAAAGGTGCTCAACATCTCTAATCATCAAGGAGATGCAAATCAAAATCACAATGAGACATCACTTCCAACCTGTTAGGATGGCTATTATCAAAAAATAAGAAATAACAAATGCCGGCAAAGGTGTGGAGAAAAGGAAACCCTGATATACTGTTGGTAGGAATGTAAATTGGTACAACTACTATGGAACAGTATGGAGATTCCTTAAAAAATTAAAAATAGAACTACCATACGACCCAGCAACCCAACTTTGTTTCAAAGGAAACAAAATCAGTATTTCAAAGTGACATCTGTATTCCTATGTTCATTGATGCATTATTCACAAAAGCCAAGCATGAAAACAACCTAAGTGTCCATAACAGATGAATGGATAAAGAAAATGTGGTGGGATATTATGCTGGCATAAAAAAGAAGGAAATCCCGCCATTTGCAACAATATGAATGAACCTTGAGGGTACTAAGTGAAATAAATCAGACAGAGAAAGGCAAATACTGTATGATCTCAATCTCACTTATATGTGGAATCTAAAAACATTGAACTCATAGAAACAGACAGTAGAATGGTGGTTGCCAGGGGCTGAAGGGTGGGGGAAATGGGACAATGTTGGTCAAATGGTACAAACTTTCAGTTACAAGATGAATAAGTTCTGGGGATCTAAGGTACAATATGGTGACTACAGTTAACATACCATTGTATACTTTAAAGTTGTTATGAGTGTAGAGCTCTAATGTTCTCACCATAAGAACAACAAAAGGGTAATTATGTAAGGTGAAGGATACATTAACCAACCTTTTTGCAGTAAACATTTCACAATATATACACATATCAAATCATCACATTGTGCACCTTAAGCTTACACAATGTTAAACGTCAATTAGATCTCAATAAAGCTGAAAAAAGGGGATAACTCCATCACCTCATTATTTTTTTTAAGATTGGCACCTGAGCTAACATCTGTTGCCAATCTTCTTTTTTTTCCTTCTCCCCAAAGCCCCACCAGTACATAGCTATATATTCTAGTTGTAGGTCCTTCTGGTTGTGCTATGTGGGATGCCACCTCAGCATGGCCTGATGAGTGGTGCTAGGTCCGTGCCCAGGATCCGAACAGGCGAAACCCTGGGCCACTGAAGCAGAGCACTCGAACTTAACCACTCGGCCATGGGGCCAGCTCCCATCACTTCATTCTACATCCTGACCTCAAATCCTGCAGCTGCTCCTATATGAGACCACAAATAGAACTGCTGATTGATCACATTTTCTATTATTTCTCTACCTCCAAATATAGTCATTCCTTGGGTTAAGGAATTAATTTAAATTCTGAAACTTCTTTAAAATTAAAATGCTAACGTTTAATTAGCTATTAAAATTAAATAAATCTCTAGCAAATTAAACTTAAATAAATCAAGATTACCCAGAGGAGTGCTTCAGAACCTATGAAGGGTACAATTGTACGGTTATATATGTACAAATCCATGAATTTGAAGTGTTTAATCTTTTTTCTACAGAAAGTCATTTAAAGATTTCAATCATGAAAGCAAAGCTCAAAGTTACCACCTCCAAAAAGAATTATTCCTCTCCAGTGCTTCCACAGTTCTTTCTTTAAATGCAGTTTCTAGTTCTTAGGACATACACATATTTATATCTCCCTAAAGTTTACTTAGCTTTAAATCACTTGCAACAAGTATTGAGCTTTCAGACATGGATGTGATTAATAAATGTTTAAGAAAACACAAAAGTCAATATGCAAATATAGTAACTAAGCAGTATCACTAGAAATAACTTACACACCTAATCTAGTTGCCACCACCAAGTTATCAGATCAAAAGCAATCTTATTAGCAGTTAAGTCATCAACTGAAAGCCCATTCCATCAGCCATGTTGATGACTCATTTGAATATTTAAGTTAAAACATATGCAACTGTGATTTCCTTTTTATTCTTCCTAGCACATAGTAGTCATCAACAAAGATCTCTGGGAGGAATGTATCAAAAATTAATTTTCACATTATGGCATTCAGTGATCAAAAAACATGTGTCAGAGACTGCTATTCACTCCCTAAAATCCATTCTCTTCTCTCCAAGAGGATGCCCAGATTTTAGCTGAAATATGGCAGACTGAAATACAGACAATCTCCTGCAGCTAGATGTGACCATGTGATTAAGTTCCGGCTAATAAGATGTAAGTGGAAGTGTCCTAAGGCAGCTTCCAAAAATCTTCTATAAAAGATCACTGGCACTTGCCCATTGCTCCCTTCTTCTTTGTCCTTCCTCCAATAAAATGTAGACAGGATTAGAGCTCTAGCCACCCACCCTGGTCTAGGAAAATGAGGGCCACACTTCAGGTATGGTAGAGTAGTGAGCAAAAAGGATCTTAAATCCCAAAAAACTTCATGGAAAAGAACACATGCATAAGTCCTGGACTCTGTCTCTGGAATTTTATATTGAGAGAAATAAACTTTTATCTTTGCCACTGGGAAAATCCATAATATCAGGTTCCTTTGGATAAAGGAGGAAGGCAGATTTATAAATGGCAGATTTTCATAGACATATATTGTGAAGTCAAATCTCTCTGAGATGGGAATATTAGGATATTCTCTCTTTTTAAGTAATTATTCTTACTCTTATGACATATGAAGTTGCTCTATACTAGAAGTCAGAGAATCCAGGTTCAAGTCTTACCTCTGCCACTAAGTAACAAATCAATCAAATTCTCTAAGCCTTTGTGTCTTTACTTGTTAAAGTGGGTAGCACCACTTATCTAATAAGATTCTTGTATGACTTAAAATACAATGGGTATGAAAGTGTTCCATAGTATAAATCACTATACACAAAATAGTTGATGAGAATAATTTTTTATATCTGTGGATAGAAGTTCTGTCTTACACTCCATCCTCAATAGCAAGTGCTCAATAAATATTTGTTAAATAAATATTTTTAAGTCCTTGTTAAGTGAATGAAATTATTCCGCTTTGGAGTTGAATAAAGTTCAAAGGTCTTTAATATTAACTAAAATACTACTTGAGTCCCTTAGAGAGACAATTCTTAATTTTGATAATAGCTATAAGCTATTTGCTATAGCAAAATAATTTAAACTAGAAGAAAAGATGTGACACAGAAATGAAATTTTTATGATCCTTTTCCCTTGAAATTACCATGTAACACATAAAAATATATTTTAATATTTAAACAACTAACCCTACCACATCAAATGAAGGATTTCCTCACATTGGACTGTGGCTAAAGTATTTTATTAAATTAAGCATGTAATTTGCAAATGGTTTCATAAGAAATTTAAAAAGCAAAGCTATAAAACATTTTCAATAAAAAAGTACAGCGTTAACAGCAAAATTACATTTTATTTATAGTACAAATAAAAACAATTCTTTTCTGATACACTGTCTGAAAATTTTATAATATATTCTCCAACTGATAGCTGCAATATTGTATTTTAATGCGAAGTCTCACGGTCAATTCAACCATTTGTTAATAACAGGTTCATCATTTGGACCATGAAAGTCAATTACTCAACTTTAAGGAAAGTAACAAAATTTGTCAACATACAATGTGAAGTTATAAAAGGCTCTTCAGGATGTAGATGTATTCTAGCCTTGTTTCTCTATTAAATTCTGTGAAGAGGCATTAAGTAACACTGTAAACTTGAATTACATTTTAAAAATAAGCACCATTAACATACATTCTACATAAACTTTACCTTTTAAATGACACTTTTTGTTTGGCCACACAAACATTTAAATCTGTTTTCTTTATCATGTAAATAAGAATAAGCAATATTTTAACTATTACACAGAAAGATTATCAAATTTCACCTCATTGCACAATGGAAAAGCACTTAGAAAAAGCACTTGGAAAAAACAGCACACGTTATTTTCGTGTCTTTTTTATACACATTTGTCATTTTCTTACATTGAGAGCAGTTAAACATTGTCAGAGCAATTTCCTGAGTTTCGAAGTTTCCAATTTCCAGCTCAGAAATAACGAATCTTGTTATTATACATGTCCTTTTTTTTAAGCATACAAAATACTTGAGTTCAAAAAGAAAAAGATGAAAATAAAGGCCTGGAAACAATCCAACAGAACTGTTTAGCTTCTCAAAATGTGTTGTAATACACAAGACACTTCAAAGGATGTCAGGATTTCTAATAAGTAACATATCCTATAGGTAAAGGCCACAGAATTGCAAACAGTATGGAAATACTAATACATTGAAAAACTCTCAACTTGAAAATAATATAGAGATATATTGACAGCCAATAAATGTAAGACAGCATGCTTCCACTTCTCATCTCAAAGTAAGGAAGTGGATGGATTAAAAGTACTGTTAAGAGTCCCCTCCGGGCAACCCCACTTCCCCTGTGAGTGTCCACATTAGTTCTCTTTTTCCCACTGGTAAGACACTACTGAAAGGATATAACTGTCACTAAAACCTTCCAAACTACACAAGTGTTGTACTTTTAAAATATTCAGATGCTAGCAAAGAGCCTTTCTAATGACTCACGTATTAGCACAAATACACCAATATATGAAAACTTTGATAATCTCCACACTATCTTTACCTTTGGTATTTAGGACTTAGAAATGGGTAAAACAAGAAGGAAGAGATTATAAAATTCTCTCTCATAATTATATGTTGCTTAAACTATGCTAGACAGTGGAGTAGAAGGCAGGTTAGGATTAAACAACTTCATAAAAAACACATACGATGCTCAAAATTTGCCTATATATTTATGAATAACGATTAAGAAGAAATACTACGAGATTTACCAAAAAGAAGGCATAAAATTAAAGTTGATACAGCTTGGAAAACATAGCTTCTTTCATTTTGCTTCTGCTCACAAAATACCTCACCTCTTGTTCTTTTTGACTGCTCCCCCATTAATCATAATTACATTAATATTGAAATAAGTCTAGCAGAAGTGCTCAAAAACGGTGATTTTTTAAACTGGGTGAGGAAATACAAAAAACAGAAAAATGAGTATGCAGCTGCATACATTCAAATAAGTCCAGGTTTTAGTATTGTTATTCACATTTCTTGAATCAGATTAATTTATACACAGAAATATTTTATTTCATTAACTAACAACTGTAGTTTATAATAAGTTATTGAAAGGAACTGCTTTATTTTTAATGCACACAACTCTTCTAGACATTACAAAAAAAATGTATGTTAAACTGTTGGCATTTTTTCTTTTTTTAACAAACTACTACAAACATAAGAATGTGAATAATACTTCAATGCCAGTCACTAACCATTTCTAAGTAACAAACATATTTTTATTTCTGTGGAAATAAAATTCAGTGATATGGCTCTTTTTTTAAGAGCATGCTTTCATGATGTATAAAAAACATGTTTTTGAGTTTTATTTTCATTAAAATGTTCTTTTGGGGAAATGATGCTATAATTTAGCATTCTTTCAGCTCAATCCTATAATTCCTGATCCAAATGATTTTTTGTATCAAAAAGCAACAAAGTTGTTTGCTAAAATCATATACGTTGAAAATATTCTCCACATCCAAAGTCAAATTTATTTAAACCATTGTCCCATATTGGAAAATTACACTTTACCACATTAAACCTGTATAAAGGAAATAACAATTAACATACTAACAGGACTTTTTAGCTCACCAAAAAACAGAAGTTAATGAGTTTCCTTTTAGAAAGTTGGCTGTTTTTAAAAATAAAGGTAAAAAACCTTTAAATTTTAAGGATTTCTTTTATGATTATATCAAAAATGTTTTCTATCTTTGTTTTCAGTTAATAGGATTTTGACCTACTGCAGTTTAGAGATTACATACCTCAAATATAAAACATAACTCTTTAGTACTGTCTTAAATACCACTTACACAGACCATTCTATAAGCAGTTCTATGAGACAGCAACACTTGGTAGATAACTAACAACTTCTTCTTCTCTGAAAACTTTTCTGCCTATGGAAGTACAAAACTGCAACATAATCTCAGACCTCAACTTTCCTCCCGGAAAATGCACACACACAGAAGAAAGGAACAAGAAGTAAGAGATCAAGATCGTATAAAAAGCAGAAGAAAGTGCAACAGCATGTCTTCCTTCCTGTGGGATACAGCAAAATGAAATAATTTTATATTTTTACTTCTGAAATCAAAACACATTCAAGCATTTTGCTAGATATCCTTGCTTTTGTTACCACTATTTCTAAGGAATGATACCACTGCTTTTTCCTCTTTTAACATAAGCCTTTGGAGGGCAGGAACCAAGTCTCAAAGCACTTTGAATGCCTCTCAGAGAAGCCTTTAGGACTTTATTCAACGTCAAACAACAATTAATACAAAAGTAACATTTTCTCTCTGAGAAAGAATCAGAGCACTTCAAACTTTAAAACTGCAGCCGATATGTTTCTTCGACATTTGTAATCAATAAAAATTCTCTTTAATATTTTTAACAGACAACATATTTGGCATTTGATTCAGTAAAAAATTAAACTTCTCTTGAATTGTAAAAAACATCATCATAATGTTTTTCTGTTTTATAACTGGACATTATTTCTAATAAAACACGTTTACAGTAAAACTAATTTACTGCAAATAAAACTAATTTCAACCTACAAACCTTCACACTTCTAAGTCAAGGACGTTTATTTTACTTTAGCATGACTTTCAAGCACCCTGGTTTAATTTCAGAGAACCTGCAGAAATGAGAAAAGAGTTATTTTAAAGAGAGAGATTTCAAACTGGTTAAGGAACGTATCTTGTAATCAATTCCAAATGCCTATGTTAAATATAATATTTACTATCAAAGTACTCTCCTTTACTAAGCCACCATCCAGGACCATTATCTATACTTAGGTGTCTTTTAATCTATTGTCTAAATAAATAAAATCCTAAGGGTGAGGGTTACTCCTTAGTAGTTATAATAATTTAAGATTTTTCAAAACTCTGAAGCCTGAATTTGGCCCTCACGAAGAAGAGCCTGATGTATAAAGGAGAAGATGATGTCTGCATTACATTATTTCTGTGCATTAAGTCAGCACCAAGAAGAAATCTCTAATAAAAGAGGTGTCTCCTTCATCAGGCTATGAAACGCTGTCAACTCCCTCAGTGTAAAATTTAAAGAAACAGTAGTCTCTAAAATAAATCATTAATCCCAACATGATAGTATTCTGGTCTATTACTCTTTTTGTAAAACTACTCTGAAACGTCATCTGTTTGCATGCTCAGAATTAATGCTACCATTTTCTATAATGTAGTCAAACAACACGTTACATGGCATGAAAAAATATGCCATACTAATTAAACCTAGAAGGTCACGGAGGAGGGTACTTAATGATATACATCCTCAGGGAATCTTTCCATCAACAGATCTTTATGCTTGGACTTTTCTTTTCATTTTCTGTTATTGAATTATAATCACTTAATGAAAAAGGACATTTCATGTTTGCCAGCTAAGATCATTAATGGCATTTAACTTATGAAGAGGTATAAATTCATACTGACTGGAGCATTTCCACTAAAGTTTAAACACATTCAAATTACAAGCATATTTCAGGAGAAACTCCCAATTCTTTCCAAAATCTACAAGTACATATTTTCTTTCAAAGAAATAATTAAACAGCAACCTTACAGTATGATATGTATAATCTAATTCTCTTAGATAATACATTATCAAAGAAACACAAATATATTTACTTTCTTTTATAATTTTAAATTTATGATAGAAATAGTTTTTATCAGATGATTACTTCAACAACAAACACATTTTTCTTCATTTCTGGATTACTGAATGTCGCAAATCCTGCAGGGAACATTCTATCACAATTTAAGTATAAATTTGTGGCTAAAATCAGATAGCTAAATTTAGTTAACTATTCTAACAAATTGCTCTGAGCATACCATTAGTGTTTACTCTCTATACAGGGCAATTGCCATTATCATAACCGAAATCTATACCCACCTGAAGCTGTGGCTTGTGAGGTATTTAATGACAGCTGGTTTGATGCGAGCAACTCCTCCCTGGCTGTGACTCCCTCTGCCCGTAATCACAGAGAGATAGGGCTTACCACCGCTCTGCTCAAATTCTGTTACAGCAGGAATTGGAACAGTTAAAATTTATTTATCTACATTCTCAATAGAAAACAAACTTCAACCACTCAAACACATACAAAATTATTTTCATGGGGATTAGAGATTTATTTCCTCAAAAAGCCCCAAAATTAATGTTTTAAAATGTATGTTTCATCTACACTGTAGGTATGGAAGTCTCATAGCAATTCACCCACCTAAGGACTTAAGAGGGGTTTCTTCCCCTGTAGAGAGGGATATTTGTGTGTGCTACCAGAAGTTCTCTCTGAAATAATGATAATGATATAATAATATTTAATAATACCAAGCAATTATTATACGCATGGAATCAGGTATTGCTTTAAGTGACTTGTATTTATTAACTAAGAATCTTCACAACAACCCTATTAATGAAATACTCTGAAGCTGGCCAGCTGGTTCTGATTAGCAGTTCTGCCACTCAATGACTGTGAGATGACCATGGACAAGTTACTTAGCCTATCTGTGCCTGTTTCCTCATCAGTAAAATGGGATATAAAGCAAGTGCTTTCTAGAATATCCCTCCCAGGAATAGCTATTAGCAAATCTACTAATTATAGCACAGACTGCAGTCCTACTATTAAGATAATCAATTGTTAACTTAAGAAACTCTTCTACATAGATGATGCTTAAACATCAAACGAATCTGAGCCTCTTAAAAGCACCTGCTTTGGATATGATTTTCTGAAAATCAAGTACATAAATAAATCCTGAAACTCAATAATAGCTGTAATAGAATAACAAAAAAACTGTTAATAATGAGCTGATGTAATGAATTTAATAAATACTTGTTCCTCAGTTATAAATAGCACAAGTTTTGATCTTTAGCATAAAATATATATACACATAATATAAACATTCCATGTTCTGCTCATTAAGTTGCCCTAAGACTCCAGCAGATCTACAAACAGATGGCTTTTCAAGTCTCACATCTCCAGGGCAATATTTAACCTGGAATTTTAAGAGGACATGTTGCTCTTGCATTTCTAATTCCTTCTTTGCTTAAGATCTCCATTTCTACTCTAAACCATATCCATTCCTTTAAGCAATACGTCATTTAAAATTCAACTCTCCCTAAGTGCTGGCTACACAAGGGTATTCACTTTGTAAAAAGTTTTTAAGCTAAACAACTGTAATTTACGCATTGTACTTTACATATGAGATATTACAAACAAGTTTACTTTAAAAAAACTTAAATCTCTTAACTAACCATAATTCATTCTCATTGCTCTTTCTCTACTGCTCCCCTTGTCAGGTAGGTCAATCCTTTAGACCACTTCACCTTTCCATAGTTCATTTATTGCTATGAAATGTCCTCTGTGCGACTCAGATAAAGTAGGTGTTCAAAGGATGTTTGTTGAATGAATGTATATGTTTAGGTTCCCAAATTTCAGGCTGTTCCTACCATTTATCACCTTTTAAAAAACTGTTTAACTCATTTTTAAGCATATCCCAGATGTTTTTATCATTTCAACCATAATATTTCAGTATTTCAAAAAGATATGGACTCCTTTAAAAATATATATAACCACAATGTCACCATCATTCTTACAAAATTAAAAATAGTCCCTTAATACCATCAGCATCTTAAAATAACTAAAAATTGCCCCCAATAGTCTCAAAAAAATGTTTTTTACAAAAAAAATTATTTGAATTGGAGTTAAAAATAAGCCCACATGTTGCATTTGGCTGACACATTTCTTAAATACTTTTAATCTAAAGGTTCTTCCTCCCCTTGTGTTTTTCTTTACAATTTGTTGAAAAAATTGGATCATTTATCCTAGATTTTCACAGTGTGTATTTTGCTGATTGTATCCCCATGGTGCCATTTAACATTTTCTTCTATTCCCTGTAAATTACTATAAAGTAATAGTCAGATCTAAAGGATTGATCTGCTTCTGGTTTATTTGGGAGCAAAAAGACTTCATTGGTGGTGGTGGCGTATATTTTAATCACAAGGCACATAGGTTCAGATATATTTTTTTAATTCATCCCCAATTTTGACAATCCTTTCATCTTATAACTAAAAGCAACACAAGGCACAGCTACAGATTTTCCCCTGGAGACATCTGCATTCAACAATACTACCATCTGCTGGTGACTTCCAGTAACTACAGATGGCAGCATACACAACATGGGCCTTGGCTTCTAGAAAGAATTTGTGTCTTGGGTCTGACCAAGGATCACATTACACAAGTTATTTAACTCTTTTTTTTCTTGTAATTTTTTTTATTGAGATAAAATTCACATAACATAAAATTCACGATTTTAAAATGTATAATTCAGTGGTTTTTAGTATTCTACACTGTTGTGCAACCATCATCACTATCTAATTCCAGGACATTCCATCATCTCAAAAAGAGATTCTGCACCTCTTAGCAGTCATTCTTCATTCCCTCCTTTTCCAGGCCCAGCAACCAGCAATGTGCTTTCTGTTTCTATGAATTTGCTAATTCTGGACATTTCATATAAACGGAAATCATACAACATGTCGCCTTTGTATCTGGCTTCTTTCACATAGCATAATGTTTACAAGGTTCACCCATGTTGTGGCATCAGTACTTCATTCTATTTCATGGTTGAATAATATTTCATTGTATGGATATACCACATTTTGTTTGTTCATTCTTCAGTTGATTGGACATTTGGGTTTCCACTTTTTAGCTATTATGAACATTCATGTACAAGTTTTCATGTGAAGAAAGCATGTTTTCAATTCTCTTGTGTACATACCTAGGAGCAGAACTGCTGGGTCATATGGTAACTCTATGTTTAACTTTAAAGGAATGCCAACTTTTTCCACAGTGGTTGCACCATTTAACATTCCCACCAGCAATACCAAGTCTCTACATCCTTACCAACATTTATTATTTTCCATTTTATTAAACTTTTTAAATCATCAGTTTCCTCATCTATAAAACCAGAGGAATACCTACCCTTTATTCAGTCATTTATTCAACTTTTTTGGGTGTTGAATGAAAGGCACTATATACAAAGATGATTTAATAATCATCACTGACTCAATTCTTGGCCAATTAATAATCAATTACACAATAAGCTTTTTATAAAGACTGTGATACATAGGGAGACTATGAGAGGCTATTAATGGGTAGCCCAACTTAGTGTGGAGGTCAAGAAATGACAGTGTAGCTAAACATACAGATAAGGAAGAGGAGCACAACACAAGATGAGAATGGAGAGGCAGGCCAAGGAACAGATTATGTAGAGATTTTGGAAGTTACGCTACATGCACCATGGCAACCTGTACTTTCTTACCACAACGGAAATTATTTATGTTAACTATTTGTTCACTCTCATCTACTCTACTAGACAGCACACTCCATTAGCAAACTCCATAAAGACAGAGATTATGTGTCTTTTTCACTGCTTTATCCTTGAATCTAGAATACAGAAGATAATCAAATTTTATTGCATAAATGATTAACTCATCCTCTATAGACAGAACGTTCTCTTATAATACTTCTATATAAGAGTTTTTCCTTTCTTCAGATTAAATAATGTATTTAAACTGCTCTTAAATTTTCTCTTTTCTAATCTCTATTCTTATTGTTTTCTAGATTTTCTCCTACATTTCCAAAATTCTATTTAAAAAACTACCGGGGGAGGGGAATCCCCTACTTTATTGAAGAATGTCTGCTAATAAACATAGAATGAATACAAATTATAAAACATCAATATGCAACCACCAATATAATAATTGATTCAGCTAAGGATCATCAATGGATGCTAAAATCATCAGGCAAAATATTGTAGAACAGTTATTCACACAGTCACAAAGTATCAATCACCAAAATTTACTAATTAATTACAAAAAGGTACATTTACATAGAGAAATCTGATAAAGTCCTACCTTAGCTAAGAAATCAAACTTAACATCACCAATATTGGGGCAATCTGACCATGTAAGTCTCTTGATATAGTCACCAAGGGCAACTTAACATTCCCTATGTTGTATTTTTACCAAGAAAATTTTAAACTGAATCTAATCATAAGGAAACAATCAGACAAATTAAAACTGCACAACACACTAGCAAACAACTGGCTTGGAGTCTTCAAAAATGTCGACAGAGAAGACAAAAAACAGGGAGAAGAACTATTCTCTATTACAAGAGACTACAGACATGGGGCAATCAACTGCAAATGTGATGTCTGACTGATCCTGGACTGAGGGGGACAAAAAGGCACAGCTATACAAGACATTATCCATACAACTGGAGAAATTTGAATATGGCCTGCATTTTAGATAATATTATTGTAACAATGTTTAATACATGTCTTAAAAGTGATAATGTTATTGTGATCATGTAGGAGAATAAATTTGCTCCTAAGAGATACATATGCTGAGGTATTTAGAGGTAAAGCACCACAATATCTA
The DNA here is from genome assembly GCF_041296265.1 of Equus caballus. Classification (NCBI taxonomy): domain Eukaryota; kingdom Metazoa; phylum Chordata; class Mammalia; order Perissodactyla; family Equidae; genus Equus; species Equus caballus. The sequence goes on from NC_091686.1 coordinate 93,218,229, forward strand.
ACTACTTATTTTCAAATGGTTCAGCAAATTTCAGAGAGATTAAGCAAATGTGGCCAGATGTTAACAACTATCTAGGTAAAGGATATACGGGTATTTATTCATACAATTCTTTCAGTTTCTCTGTAGGTTTTTGATTTTTCAATATAAAACGTCAGAAAAAAGTGATAAGAATACACATGTTGATATACAAAATAAAGCTCAGTGTAATATTACAACTAAATATCTGTCGACAGAGGAATGGATACATTACGATGCATTCACAGAATACTATACAGCAGTTACAATAAAAGACCAGATCCACCAAGATAAGTAGATCTTGAAAACTGTATTGGGTGAAAATAAAATAAGTGACTTGGCTGATGATATAGTGTGATACCATGTACATTCATTTTTTAAAATTCACAAAAGGAGTACTATAGACTTATAGTGGACGAACATACATATAGTAAAGGTATTTTAAAAATTGACCAGGAAGACTGTAGACCAAACTGAAGCATGTTGATTTCCACTAGAAAAGGAGGGAAGAAAGAGAAAAGGATTGGGAAGAATACAAAGAGAAGAGTAAAAAAAAAAAAGATATGAGGCACATATGGACAAATGCTATTATCACTTGTTACTTGGATTCATGAGTGATTAGTATATCCCTCTGTAACCTTTTCAACATGCTTTTCATGATACATGAATTTTCAACCTTTTATATCAATCATACTTAATCAAATAATTAATTACAAGTGATGATGTGTTGAATTGATAAACCTATATAAAGTATAGTATAAAGCTTTCTAAAATGTATATAAATCAATTAATCAGAACAGTATAGCTATCAATGAGAGCGTGGAGCTATGGAGCTGCAAGGTATAGCTCAGGCATGTACTCTACATCTCCGCAATAAAATGGAAGAGAAAGCCAAGTTGAAAATTCAAAAATACTCTAGTAGTGGTGAAAGGAGATGACTTCTAGTATTAAGAGTCTAGGGTAACTAAAACAGAATGAATTTTTCTAAGTGTTACTATCTGATGATGAAAAGGAAACAAGATGGTAAACCAACAAGATACTTTAATGTATGTGAAGTACAAGATACTGAATAGAAGCATGAGAAAGATCCTCATCCAAAGCCCTGGGAAGAGGCAGAACTTAGACAAGAGGCAGGCAGTGGCCCTTCCTATTGATCTGCAAAGAAAATATAAGCAGAAAGGGAGACGGGAACATCACCATACTGTAAACACTCAGAAATCCTGCCTTTTGTGATAAGTCTGTAAAAATCCTATCACCTTATTTACTTCTGTATTTTATTAAACATCTATTGAACAATTGATATCTAATAAATATCTGTTAGGGTTTTTCTTAATGTTCTTTTTTTTATTATTATTTTTATTTTTCCTTCTTCTCCCCAAAGCCCCCAGTACATAGTTGTGTATTCTGGTTATGGGTCCTTCTAGTTGTGATACGTGGGACGCCGCCTCAGCATGGCCTGATGAGCAGTGCCATGTCCATGCCTAGGATCTGAACTGGCGAAACCCTGGGCTCCCGAAGTGGAGTGTGCGAACTTAATAACTCAGCCACAGGGCCGGCCCCATCTGTTAGCTTTGATAAATGTCTACTGAACAAAGATGTATAATTTCTGAAAGGTCCCATTTATAAGTAAGATGATTCTCAGATTACACCATGCCCTCCCTTTAGTAAATACAACAAAGGAATACAAATGACTGAAACAGGAAAATTTTTTTTAAATGCTAATGGTCATGCTAATGAGAATTCTTTCCCAAGGGATCCCTTGAAGAATGAGCCTAATACAAACATCTATAAATGTGGCACAGATATCCTCAGCCTGCACATTCAGAATTTCCTGAGTTTACAAGTTATATCAACATAAGCAAAGACATATTTTCTATTGAAAATTTGTCATTATCACAGTCCTACCTTCAGTTTTCTGCTGTAAAACTGTCATCAAATGTTCTATAGCTTCATCCACATGCAGCCCATGGAGATCTAAAACATTCTGTGGCAGCAAGGAGGCATTGACCTTCTCAAAGATCTCCACAGCAGCAAGGTGATTGGCTTCTTTCATCTTCTGTTCATGGAGACTACCCTTTAATTATGAACACATCACCAGTAAACACTTTTGATATTTGCTACTTGGTAGGCAATGAGGAAACAAACAGTGCCCCAAATAAAAGACAGAACAAAAGAGGGAACAGTAAGGGCCAGCCTGAAGGCACAGTGGTTAAATTCGCATGTTCTGCTTCAGCAGCCCAGGATTCGCCGGCCTGGATCCAGGGTGTGGACCTACGCACCACTTGGCACAGCCATGCCGTGGCAGGCATCCCACGTATAAAGTAAAGGAAGATGGGCACAGATGTTAGTTCAGGGCCAGTCTTCCTCAGCAAAAAAGACGAGGATTGGCACCATATGTTAGCTCAGGGCTAATCTTCCTCAAAAAAGAAAATAAATAAATCTAAAACTTTAAATAATGGAATGGGCTAATATGCAAGAATATGCTGAAATTAAGGTGAATTTTGGTGGATTAATAATACAGTTCTTAAACAAGTGAATCATCATTCCTATATATTTTCTGAAGCAAAAATCAAGAAGAGGGAAACTTAAACACCACCCATCTCAAGAAAAAAATCCACTGGTTTATCCTTTGATAATCCTGGGTCTCATCCCTTTCAACACCTTATAGTTACCCCTGAAGCCATCCCTCAAGGTATGCTGTTAGGGCTCACAGCATTAGAACAGTTTGATACCTTTCTCTGCTCTCTCATGAGAAAGTAAGCCACATGGAACCACAAAAAGTAAATCAGGCAGGTTTCTTGTAATACCATGCCAAATGAGCCCAGGTAGAAATTTTACTTTCCTGAAAGATATTAACGTAATTTTCTGTTTCTCACTATAAAAGTGATACATTACTAAAAATTAAAACCTGATGGAAAGTACAAGTCCCCTGTAATCCCACCATAAGATGGCCAATATTAACATCATGCTGTTTTTCCTCCAGAAAACCTGTATCTGTTTAGAAATAGTACTGAATGATGGAATCTAACTTAAGAGAAAACATGGACTGTCAGAGTAAACTGCAGTTCATGCATGCCATAAAGGCAAAAGCAACCACGGAAATGGGGCATTTCAAAGGAGATGAAATTCTCAGAACCATACATTTCTTATCTATTAGGATACCTTATTTATGTCACTTATATAACTTACATTTCCCAGAATAACTTAATCTTGTCACAATATGAGTTTTATCTGCTTTAAGACTGTTCGGACAATGTGAGTGACAAAGAAATAATAATAATCGGTTTTCTACTTTACCTGCTGGGCATAAAAAGTGGCAACGTTTTTCTTCCCCATCCGATAGGCTTCTTTTGCCTTGCTGTAGCACTCCATCCTCTTCTGCTGGTGCAGGAAAGCCTCCGCCCTGTAGTCGTCATACTCTGGGTACTCAAAATCCTGGAAAGATGGTTCACTTGGTACATCTTCAGTCTCTTTCATTTTCTTTGTCTATAAGAAGTTACAAAATAAGTAAAATATGAAGAAAGTAGGAAATACAGGCTTTATCCTCAGAAAATGTATATGAAAATGGGGCAGTACTATTTTTCATCTTTCTTCTCAGAAAACAGATTCTCCTAGTGTCTACGTAGTAAGTCATGCACTCAGCAACTATCATTAACCTTTTCATGCCATACGGGTACCCCTTCTTTAACCACTCTAACCTTAGGAAATGTTGAAAGTTCTCTAAAGCTGCCAAAGTATAATTAGGTCACAAAATCAAGCCAAAACAGAGAATATAAGATTTTCAAAGAATAAAACATTTACCTCATGCAAAATTTTCCAAATTTTAGTTTGAAAATCCATTCAAAGGGTCCAGTCATTGAAAGCAGTAATGGCATATTTCAGTTTATATTTTTAAAAAACCAATCAATAAAATAATTGAATAATATTCTCTTTAAAACAGAAGGGCATGTGGAGTGATCATGCCTGTAGTTAATAAAAATCATAAGTACATTTATGGACCAGTTTTCAATCAGTTGACTACAAACTATCCACTATGGTAGTGTTGACTATTACATAATTTCAATAAGATTTGTGAAAAGTCATCTATCAAGTAATTGTTACCCAAAATGGATACTTAAATCTCAAAGCAAAAATGACTCTAATTCAAAACATAAGGTAATGAAAATAATTATTATGTAAATTTGCCTCACTGCTCTCCACCAAATAGGAAAATTGCATTTTTCTGAACAAAATTCTTAGTACATCCAGATGTCTCTAGAATATAAAGTCTATATTAAAAAACAGCAAAATATAATGACTTCTATATCCAATATGGCTTTCCATTTATCCTATTCTCCAAAGTGTTATTTGCAGAAAACTGCTTGCAAACAGCAATCTGGTATGTTTCTTAGCATGTCTTTAGGGGGGAAAAATAGCTACTATGATTTAAGTTGATTTTCTTAAAAGTTTAAAAGAATTTCAGGCATTAGGAGCCATACCAAGTAATTTAATGAACATTTTATAAACATTCAATCCCAAAACTCCCCAAAAATATAAACTTCAATTTTTTTAACAAATCATGCTTTTTTGATATAATTAATTGAAAGTACATTAAATAGTATAGGTTGCTTGTTAAATTTATAAAACCTGAAAATTGCCATTAAGTTGGAAATATTACCAAGGAGTATAACTATAATGTACTCTATAATACCTTTAATAAAATACTGATTTGAACTTTTATATAATATAATTTAATATATACTAAAAATTATATGTATATATTTGACAAATAAAAATGGCAAGCAATAGGATATATTGGAGTATATGAGGAAGCCATTTGGTATAAACCTAATTCGGCCTGACTTCCTTTTTTTCCTCCAAAAGGGCCTGACTGCCTATTGAGCACGCATTGCATATCTGCTTAGACATTTCCTATGGCCAGAACAAAGGCCCTTGAGATAAAGATGCAACTTCCCCCCCGACATTAGCATTTTTCCTTAGGCTAGGAACTGATTGCTGCACTCACCTCCCAGCTCACCTGTGACCACCCAGCTGGAGACAACAGACTGCCACCCTGCTGTGTTCACCGAGACAGACCTACCTGCTATTTCCATCAATCACTGTGCCGACAGTCTCACGACTATTGTAAAAGGGACATTCCAATCATATGTGAAACATCCTCTTTGAGGGTATATAACGACCCTGTATACCCCCCCACCTCTTGGGAGTGCTCTGTTCCTTTGTGGAAAGACTCTCCCGGGTTATAATCCTCAGATTTAAGCTCAGAATAAACTCAGCCAAATTTTCATTTATAGATTGGATATGGATTATTTTTGTCGACATATTATATATGTATTGCTGACTGATAAAAAAATTTTTTTTCAAATTTCCTGCCCATGAATGGAGTTCAGAAGACAAGAAACACTGGGAAAACCTGATTTAAAATATAGTATTAGTTGGTTGTGTAATTTCTCCACTCATTACATTGTACTTACTTAGCACCTAGAACTTTAGAGGCTTGAAAGAGTTGAAGAAAAGAATAAAATAAAGGCATCACCATACTCCTAACTCATTACCAGAGCCAATTATCTGTAAAACTGAGACTATACAGTCAATTTATCTTTGCAACAAATATCCAGCTTATTTTATGAAAGAACACAAGGCGCTCTCTCACATATGAATATTCATAGAACCTACAACCTTCTGTCACTGTAGGCAGCACTTAATCACAAGCTTGTTTCATATTAATGTTTATATTATTCTACGAGTGTATGGTTTGCATCACTGACAAAATCAAAGACTTTCGGGGGAAGGGATAATAAAAAAGCTTTCTATGACCTCTGAAAAGTCCACAGTGCCTAACACCATAAAGATAAATTCATAAACCTAAACATAAATTTCTTAACATTAGAGTCTCTGTTGGTGTTCCTACTAAAAAACACAGATGATAGATGTTTCTCTGGGAAGAGATCCTTCACTTCTTATTTTTAAAAAAGAAAAAAACAGTATATAATGAGAAATGCTTTTTCAAAGAGCTACTCTCTTTTAAAATAAAACTAAGATTTATTTTTATATCCATTTCACAGTAATGTGGTTTACTATAACTTCATTAACAGGAGCCAAGTGAAATATTTGCTTCCTAGTAATTCACCTAATTAGTACCACTTATTCTCTTGAAAGCATGATGTACTATATAATACCAAAACCATTTCCGATGTTAACAATCTTACAAATTTTATTAAAGCCTAAAGAAGAAAAGTATTAATAAAACAGTTTGAAATGTCAGTTTCTTGAAAACAGATAAACCAAAATGTTCCTGGTACCATGATACTCCCCTTTAGTATCTGTGGTCCCTTAGGGTCCTGGAATATCAGAGACAGACTATTCTGCTCACACATCTTAGAAGATGTTTATCAGTGTTGTGACACCTGCCTACATTTTGTGAGAAAGGCTAAGAAAAATTTCCAGAGTAACTTAAAGTTTACATTTTGGCCAATGTTTACATAACTCACAAAATCTCCTTTTCTGATGACAGCTTCCAATCATCTCCCACTTTGAGCAAGCCCCTTTCCCCATGACCTCCTCTATCATCGTAATGACCCACCATGCCTTCCTCTATTATCAAGAGAGAGAAAGAATAATCTTCATTCCCAGTTTGACCTTAAAGGACTCATCATCATCTTGTACTCTCTCTATATCTTATAATACCATACCTATCTATCCATGTTGAACACAGGCATCAGTGGTATCACTTGGTTCCTGCCCCATGTATAGCACTAACAGATCACATAAACACCTAAGTCCTATATATCAATCAACTAATTGATGGTGAAATATTCAAAGAAAAAAGGGAGCAGACAAGCTATTCCTGAGTGATCTTATTAATAAGTAAGAATAGCAGGATGATAAAGTTCTGTTTAAAAATAATGTGTAAAGCTAATACAAGATTACTATACAAAATCAATTATATTTCTATGTATTTGCAATGTGCAATCTAAAAATAAAATTAAGAAAACAATTCCATTTACAATAGTATCAAAAAAAATTAGAAATAAATTTAACAAAAGACATGCAAAACTTATATTCAAAACTACAACACACTGTTGAAAGAAATTAAGAAGTCCTAAATAAATCAAAAGATACCCCATCTTCACAATAGTGTTAAGACAGCAATACTCCTCTAATTGATCTACAGACTCAACACAATTCCTGTGACAACTCCAGATGGCTTGTTTGCAGAAATTAACAAGCTGATCCTAAAATTCACATGGAAATACCAGGGGCCCCGGAATAGCCAAAACAATCTTGAAAAAAGAAGAACATAGTTGGAAACTCACACTTTTTGACTTCAAAACTTACTACAAAGCTACAGTAATCAACAGAGTTTAGTACTGGCATAATGACAGACATATAAAACAATGAAATAGAACTGAGAGTCTAGCAATAAACCCAAGTCAATTCAGTTTCAACAAGGTTGCTAAGAAAATTCAACAGGGAAAGAATTGTCCTTACGAGTGGTGCTGTAACAACTGATATTCACATGGAAAAGAATGAACTTGGACCCCTATTGCACACCATACACAAAAATTAACTCAGAATGGATTAAAGATCTAAACATAAGCACTACAACTATAAAACTTTTAAAGGAAAACAGGTGTAAATCTATGACCTTGGATTAGGCAATGGTTTCTTAGATATGACACCAAAAGCATAAGCAACAAAGAAAAAAGATAAATTGCACATCATCTAAGTTAAAAACTTTTGTGCTTCAAAGGACACCATCAAAAAAGTGAAAAGATAACCCTCAGAATGGGAGAAAATTCTGCAAATTATATATCTGATAAGGGACTTGTATCTAGAATATAGAAAGAACTTGTACAACTCAAGAGTAAAAAAGAAAAATTTAATGGGCAAAGGATATAAATAACATTTCTTCAAAGAAGATATAAATGGCCAATAAGCACATGAAAAGATGCTCAACAACACCAGCCATCGGGGAAATGCAAATCAAAGCCATGAGACAGCACTTGTGTATTAATCATGTCTTTTATTTCCTGTATTCTGATGCTCTGACATCTGGGGCCTTGCTAACCCCTAGAGAGACAGCCCCCACCACCCCAGGGTTAGCTAATTCCTAGAGACAGCAAACAACTTGCCTGCTAGAGCACCTTAGATAAGCAAACCAACCAATCTAGAGCCTATACGCCCAACTACTTCCTTTATGGGGTTCTCACACTCCAGGCCACCATCCACATACCCTTAATCACCCAGGCCAGGTAGAAGAAAAGTAAGAAGAGTCCCTATGCCCCAGAGCTTGCTGAAATTATTCAAACCATCCAATTCTATGCCTGCTTACCCTGTCTCATCCATTTCTTCCCACAGAAACCACAATAAAGGCTCTTGCCCACGTTTTCCCCTACTCTCTCTGCCTCCTGACTGATCCTGGGGCTTCCTCATGTGGCCCTGCGTAGTGGGCCATGCCTGTTTCTAGGGATCTGTGCATATAATGAACTTCTTCCTTTATGACATCTCCATGTCTGTGTGTCTTACCATGCCTGATTAAAACAAATCCCAGGTACCCTTAAAACAACTTCACACCCACTAGGATGGCTATAATAAAAAAGACAGATAATAACAAGTATTAGAGAGGATGTGAAGAAATTGTAACCCTCATACACTGCTGGTGAGAACATAAAGTGGTGCAGCCATTTTGGAAAAAAGTTTGGCAGTTTCTCAAATGGTTAAGCAATTCCGTCCACATATTTACACCATAAAACACATCATATTACCACCCTACTGCTATTCAATTAAACCTCATACTCTACTGTCTAGAGTCTACACAGAAAAATTCACAGAAATTCAAGTGTTTGTCATGCACAATGACATTGAAGAAAAAAACAATCATCTATAAATTCATTATTTTGAGTAAAGATATTCTAAACCAAATTGGTTAAATTTCCGATCTAGTCAAAATGGTAAGAAATAATCATTAAATTATCTCAATGAACCAACTATATTTTCAATATAATTATTTTCCATTATAATAAAAAATGAGTAACTCTATACCTTTTTCTCCTTAGACTTCTGTGCAGTATGAGAAGGGACATTCTCATTTTGGTGAACGAACTCTTGTGCTACAACTGTTTTTACAGGGTCTCCTTCAAGAACACAGTTTAGAAATTGCACTGTGTGTTCTAATGAATAGCTGTAGAGAGTTTAAGTACAAATATAATGTCAGTAAACGAAAGTAAAAGTTATGTGGAAACATTAACATAAGCAATCCTTCAAACATTTTAGAAGAATATGAAAAACTGGCTCACTTTTAAGTTTTAAACATTGAAATTAAATGCTAATTGCATATCTGAAAGACTCAAGAATGAACAGAGGGTAAGTCAAGTATAGATTCTCACCAAACTAATTTTTAGAAGGAATACCAAAAGGTAACATATTGATAATTAATTCATTTTCTGATCTTTTATTCCAGGTAGAATATCCACAACAAAGCTTTCTTTCATCTTATCAGCTATACCTCTTAAGTCCCTTGGTGGATTCACACATGGTTTCAGTTTCCTTCAAACATCAAACACAGAGAATAGATCTTTAAACTGACATTTATTGTGTCAAATTTTACTTTTTACTTATACCACGGGGGTTCTAGTCAAAGAAATTCTAAGTGCGGATACAGAAAGGACAAAGTAGAACAGTATCTACCTCTCACCCCTACATTATTCAGGCACATTTTCATGGTGATACTACATTATCTGCAATAGGAAATTCTAAAAATTGACAAATATCTGATACACTCATGTTCTAATATCTAAAAAAACTCACTCCAAAGCAAATTATAAATGATTTTATACTGCTCATTATTTCAGACCATTTAAGCCTCCCGATCTCTCTCAATGGTCAGAAAACGAAGAGGTGACCACAAAGGAATATTTTTGAAATGTAATAACTAGTTATCCAAAGTAGTGTGATATTTTGCTGTTCTTCAGTTTGTTAAAGAGAATCCTTAAAGAGGAACCATTTGGGACTACCATTTCCACTTTAGCCCTCTCACCCCACTCCTCATATATGCTCAACACATAGGGGTTCCTAGGGGCTGGAAGCTACCAGCAATTATCTACATCCTGTCTAGCCCTTAAAATCACCAAGCTTGCTCACTCATGGGGCTAGAAGCCAGTCTCCACCACTGGTGTTGTTCGAGGGAAATTATACCTCAGGCATATACTGCAGTAACCGAATCCAACTACCCTTCTTACCAGGATGAACTTGAAGCTACTGCTAACTGAGAAAGTTATCCAGTGGTTGGCAGACAAATGGAGGGAATCAACCACCTACCCTGAGGGTCCTGACCGATCACTCTAGCCATCCCCAGGAAGAACTCACTCAGCCCCCTTACGTTACCTAGAGAACCACAATTCTGGGTTATTTCACATCAGGCCCTCTTGCCCTAGGTCCCCATAGAAGAGAGCTGCCATATGCCAGTACCAGCCCCTAACCCCCAGCCCCTGGGGAGATTTTAACACATATTTCTAAGAAAACAGCAAGTTAGTAGCAAAAAGAAATAGGGAAATTATGGATTGCAATTATACCATTAAAAACCTGATTTAAACGATCCAGCCATCCCACTACTGGGTATTTATCCAAAGAGCCTGAAGTCAGCAATCCCAAAAGTCCTGTGCACCCCAATGTTTATTGCAGCACTGTTTACAATAGCCAAGACGTGGAAGCAACCTAAGTGCCCATCAACAGATGAATGGATAAAGAAGATGTGGTACATATATACAATGGAATACTACTCAGCTGCAAAACAGAACAAAATCATTCCATTTGCAATAACATGGATGGACCCTGAGAGAATTATGTTAAGTGAAATAAGCCAGCGAGAGAAAGATAATCTGTGTATGACTCCACTCATATGACGAATTTAAAACTATGGACCAAGAACAGTTTAGTGGATACCAGGGGAAAGGTGGGGTGGGGGGTGGGCACAAAGGGTGAAGTGGTGCACCTACAACATGACTGACAAACATTAATGTACAATTGAAATTTCACAAGATTGTAAGCTATCAATAACTCAATAAAAAAAAAAACCTGATTTAAGTGACATATTTATTTATTACTGCTGAGTATGCAGAGTTCTATGTTTTTCAAAAGCACTTTCACGAAATATTTATAAAAACTGATCATGTATTAAACCACAAAGAAAAACTCAAATTCCAAAAAGAACTCTTACAGGTCACATTCTTATACCCCAATACAACAAAACAAAATAAGCAAAAGTCCTCCTCCCTCCCCGCCCCGCCTCCACCATCAAAGCCATCAAACCACTTAGAAAATTTAAAACTCTTGGGTAAATGAAAAATCAAACTGAATTAGAGATTATTTAGAAAATAATGAAAACGAATATACTATATGTCAAAATCAAAACATTATACAGAGAAAAATTCATACTCTTAAAAGTATTTGTTACTAAAGACTGAAAGGAAACAAACTAGCAAAGAGTTGAAAACATATCAACAAATTTCAAGCAAAAAGAACCATCAAAAATACAAAAGAATCATCAAAAATAAAAACAAAATTAAGTGATTAGGGAACATTAAAACAACAGACTTTGATCAATAAACCAAAAGCTTGTTCTTTAAAAGGGCCAATCTAATAAAGAGCAAAAACAGAGAGAAAACAGAAAAGAAATTAGGAAAAAGAAAAGGGATGTGATCAAATACAAAATAATGTTTTTAATTATAAAAGAATATTATATACAATTTGACAATAATAAACTTGAAAACCAAGGTAAAACTGATGATTTTCTGGAAGACTACCAGAAAAGCCTCGTGAAAAAAGCAAACGTGAATAAAGTAATAAGCTTAAAAGGTTCTAAAGATCCCCTCCTTGAAGAGGCACAAGCACAGAACCTTCAAGATACTAAGTCATTAAGCTTTCCAGAGCATAGAGAAGAACGGCAGTCTTGCCAGTTTATTTTATGAAGCCTAATACTAAATAAAACCCTCAAACCAAAATCTGACAAAGATAGAACAGGAACAGAAAAATCACAGACCAATCACATTTAATTACTGTTACAAAAATCCCAAAATCAATTCCTACACTGCACTGAAGGAAAAAAACAAACACAAAAACCTAAAGGCAGGATCCAATGTCAAGACGGCAGCATAGTTGGACTCTGAACTCACCTCTTCCCATGGACAGGACAAATTTACAACTATTCTTGGAAAAATTACCCCTGAGAGAGAACGGAAAACTAGACAAAAAGAACCTCCCAAACAGGGACAGTGCTGACCGAGGTGGAGGAGACAGAAATTCCTTTCTGGAGAGGGAAAGCCATGTTCTGGCTGCGGCACTTCATGGCTGGCCAGGAGCAACCTTGAGGTACAAAGACTTCCCTGGAGGAGTTGGGGATCTGAGCGGCAGAGTGTTACCACAATAAGCAGCTTCTGGACTCAGCACAACCGAGACAAATGTCATAATATCTAGCTTTGCCGGCTATTAACAACAATGGGGATTAGCCCCAGAAAAGCTATCAGGCATAAACGGAAAAAACCTGCTCTTAAAGGGGCCACGCACAAATTCACCCATTTCAGAAAGCAACCTAAAATTACCAGAAGGAAAGGTGTACAGTCCTTTTGAGAAAAGAGACTCACATGATAGGTTCTAGGTACACCTTAGCAAGAGATGAAACTGCCCCAGGCTGGGACCCCCTCCCCAGGGACTCAGATATTGGTGGCAGCCATTATTGTGACCTAGTACAGGCATGCTGACACAGATGTTTGCAGATGCCACTGGAGCTCTTAGCCCAGGAGTCTGACCCACCACCAGAGCACAGATTTAATCCAGCTCAGCCAGGGCAGGCAGCCTGCCTTAGGTACAGGCCCCACCAAAAAGCAAGTCCTGGGGCAACTCATGGGCCCACAGAGGTGGGGTGTCTGGAACCTCTGCAGCCAGGTGAGTGAGTCCACCTCTGTGGGGCAGGGCATGCATAAAGGAGTGGGCTTGCATTAGTGGCGTGTGTAGGGCCTCTGCAGTGGGGTGACTGAGTGTGCTTCAGTGTGTCAGTGTGTGTGCACGGAGCAGGACTGTATTGATGCAGTGTGTGGCCCTGCAGGCAGTGGGGCTTGTCAGCTACAGAAGACTTGTATTTCTCAAACAGCCACATGGTGCTCCCACGCCTAGGGCTGGCCCTACTCAGCTGCACTCCTTAGAGAGCTGACAAAAGCCTTGCAAGGCAGAGGCCCACAGTAATTGTAAGCCCCTGAGCCTAACAACCAGCCACGCTGGGGGCCTACTCACTTAAGAGAAAAACTGCAACAGAAATGTGCTATTCGACCTTGGGGCCAACTGTGCTGGGGCTCCCCATGTACAATAAGTGACTGAAGGGACTGCAGCAGCCACACACAGCTAAGCATTACAACCAGCTTGCCATAGGGAAAGCCTCGTCTCCCCAGGCACCTGCAGCAAGAACAACACTGCCACAACAGAAAGACACAAGTAGGCCACACAGCGGTCACTCCTAGAACATTTGGTGATGAGAGGGAAGCACACTGCTGGGCCTCCTAAGGCATCTCTTACATAAGGCCACTCCTCCAAGAGTGGGAAATATAGCTAATCTACCTGATACACAGATATAAGCACAGAGAAAGAGACAAAAAGAGGAGACATAGGAATACATTCCAAATAAGAGAACAGGACAAATCCTCAGAAAAAAGAACTAAACAAAACAGAGATAAACAATCTACCTGACAAAGAGTAGAAACTAATAGTCATAAGAATGCTCACTGCTCTTGGGAGAAAAATGGATGAACTCAGTGAGAATGTCAACCAAGAACTGGGAAATATAAAAAAGAACCAATCAGAAATGAAGAATATTATACTGGAAATGAGAAATTCACTAGAAGGACTCAACAGCAGAGTAGGTGATACAGAAGAATGGATCAGCGAGCTAGACAAAAGACTGGAGGAAATCACCCAAGTTGAACATAAAAAAGAATTTAAAAGAACAAGGACAGGGGCCAGCTCCATGGCCAAGTGGTTAAGTTTGCGTGCTCCGCTGCGGTGGCCCAGGGTTCGGATCCTGGGCGCAGACATGGCACCGCTCGTCAGGCCACGTTGAGGTGGCGTCCCACATCCCACAACTAGAAGGACCTGCAACTAAGATATACAACTGTGTACAGGGGGGGTTTGGGGAGATAAAGCAGGAAAAAAAAAAAAAAAGAATGAGGACAGTCTAAGAGACATCTGGGGCAACATCAAACACACTAACATCCATATTATAGGTGTCCCAGAAGGAGATGAGAGAGACAAAGGGACAGAGAATCATTTGAAGAAATAGCTGAAAACTTTCCTAATCTAAGGAAGGAAACAGACATCCAGGAGCAGGATACACAGAGAGCACCAAGCAAGATAAACCCAAAGAGGCCCACACCAAGACACATTATAATTAAAAAGCAAGAATTAAAGATAAAGAGAGAAACTTAAAAGCTGCAAGAGAAAGGCAACAAGTTATATAAAAAGGAAACCCCATAAGGCTATCAGATGACTTCACAGCAGAAACCTTACAGGCTAGAAGGGAGTGGCATGATATATTTAAAGTGTTGAAGAGAAAATATCTACAGCCAAGAATACTCTACCCAGGGACTGGTGGTGCAGTGATCAAGTTCACACGTTCCGATTCTGAGCAGCCGGGGGTTCACCAGTTCGGATCCTGGGTGCAGACATGGCACCGTTTGGCAAAAGCCATGCTGTGGTAGGCGTCCCACATATAAAGTAGAGGAAGATGGGCATGGATGTTAGCTCAGGGCCAGTTTTCCTCAGCAAAAAGAGGAGGATTAGCAGTAGTTAGCTCAGGGCTAATCTTCCTCCAAAAAAAAAAAAGAATATTGTACCCAGCAAGGTTATCATTCAGAATGAAAAGAGAGATAAAGAGTTTCCCAGACTAGCAAAAACTAAAGGAGTTTATCACCAAGAAACCAGCTTTACAAGAAATGCTAAAGGGACTTGTTTAAATGTAAAAGAAAAGATGACAAATAGGAATAAGAAAATTATGGCAAAAAAACAAAAACAGGGGCCAGCCCTGTGGCCGACTGGTTAAAGTTCTGCGTGCTCTGCTTCGGTGGCTCAGGTTCACAGGTTCAGAGCCCAGGTACAGACCTACTCCACTCATCAGCCACACTGTGGGGGCGTCCCACATACAAAGCAGAGGAATACTGGGCACAGATGTTAGCTCAGGACCAATCTTCCTCAAGCGAAAAAAAGAGGAACATTGGCAACGGATGTTAGCTCAGGGTGAATCTTCCTCACACACACAAAAAAGCACAATAAAGTCACTGGTAAAGGCAAATATACAGCAAAGGTAGCAGATCAACCACCTATGAAGCTAATATGAAAGTCAAAAGACAAAAGTACTAAAATTATCTATTTCCATGGTAAGAGGGTAACAGATACATATGCACAAAAAAGAGGTTAGATATGATATCAAAAACATAAAATGTGGGAGGAGGGGAGTAAAAGAGTAGAGCTTTCAGCAAGAGGTCAAACTTAAGGGACCATCAACTTAATATAGATTGCTATACATGTAGTTATTATATACAGATCTAATGGTAATCACAAACCAGAAACCTATCATAAATACACAAAAAATTAAGAGAAAGGAGCCCAAACATAATACTAAAGAAAACCATCAAACCACAAGGGAAGAGAGCAAGAGAAGAAGAAAGGAACAGAGAACAAACTACTAAAACACTCAGAAAAAAAATAACAAAATGGCAATAAGTAATTCTTATCAATAGCTCCTTTAAATGTCAATGGACTAAATGCTCCAATTGAAAGGCATATGGCGGCCAAGTGGATAACAAATGAGACCCATATATATGCTGCATACAAGAGACCCACTTCAGACCTAAAGACACTCACAAACTGAAAGTGTAAGAAAAAGATACTCCACACAAAAGGCAGTGAAGAGTAAGCTGGGTAGCAAGACTTAACATCAGACAAAATAGACTTTAAAACAAAAGCTGTAACAAGAGACAAAGAAGGGCACTACATAATGATAAAGAGAACAACCCAACAACAGGATATAACACTTGGAAATAACATAGGAGCACCTAAATATATGAAGTAATCATTAGCAGACATAAAAGGAGAAATAGACAGCAACACAATGATAGTAGGGGACTTTAACACTCCACTTACACCAATGGATAGATCATCCAAACAGAGGCTCAACAAGGAAACATTGGCCTTAAATAACACATTACACCAGATGGACTTAGTAGATACACACAGAATATTCCATCCAAAAACCACAGAATACACATTATTTTCAATCGCACATGGCACATTCTCCAGGATAGATAATATATTAGGCCGGAAAACAAGTCTCAATAAATATAAGAAGACTGAAATAATACTAAGCATCTTTTCTGACCATCACAGTACGAAACTAGAAATCAACTACAGGAAGAAAACCAGAAAAGCCACAAATATGTGGAGATTAAACAAAATGCTGCTGAACAATGATTGGGTCAATGAAGAAGTCAAAGGAGACATCTAAAAATACCTGGAGAAATATGATAATGAAAATATAATGTGTCAAAATTTATAGGATACAGGGAAAGTGGTTCTAGGAGGGAAGTTTATAGCAAAGCAGGCCTACCTCAACAAACGAGAAAAATCCCAAATAAACAATCTAACAGTGCACCTAAAGGAACTAGAAAAAGAAGAACAAACAAAGCCCAAAATCAGCAGAAGGAAGGAAATAATAAAAATTAGAACAGAAATAAGTGAAACAGAAACTAAGAAAAAAATAGAAAAAATCAATGAAACTAAGAGCTAGCTGTTTGAAAAGATAAACAAAATTGGCAAACCTTTAGCTAGACTCACCAAGAAAAAAGAGAGAAGGCTCAAATAAATAAAATCAGAAATGAAAGAGGAGAAATTACAATGCATACCTAAGAAATACAAAAGACTATAAGAGAATACCACAAAAAGCTATACACCAAAAAATTGGATAATCTAGAAGAAATGGATTAATTCTTAGAATCATACAACCTTCCAAAACTGAATCAAGAAGAAATAGAGAATCTGAATAGACCAATCACCAGTAAAAAGATCGAAACAGTAATCAAAAACCTCCCAAAAAATAAAAGTCCAGACCAGACACTTCCCTGGTAAATGCTATGAAACAAAGAAGACTTAATACCTATCCTTCTCAAACTCTTCTAAAAAATTGAAGAAGAGGGGAAGCTTCCTAGCCCATTCTACAAAGCCAACATTACCCTGATACCAAAAACAGACAAGGACAACATAAAAAAAAGAAAATTACAGGCCAATATCACTAATGATCATTGATGCAAAAATCCTTAACAAAATACTAGCAAACTGAATACAACAATACATTAAAAAGATCACACACCATGATCAAGTGGGATTTATTTCAGGGATGCAGGGATGGTTCAACATCTGCAAATCAATCAACATGATACACCACATTAACAAAATGAAGAATAAAAATCACATGATCATCTCAATAGATGCAGATAAAGTACTTGACAAGATACAGCATCCATTTATGATAAAAACTCTGAATAAAATGGGTATAGATGGAAAGCACCTCAACATAATAAAGGCCATATATGACAAACCCACAACAAATATCATTCTCAGTGGAGAAAAACCGAAAGCTGTTCCTCTAAGAACAGTAACCAGACAAGGATGCCCATTTTCATGACTCTTATTTAACACTGTATTGGAAGTCCTGGCCAGAGCAATCAGGCAAGAAAAAGACATAAAACGGACCCAAATTGCAAAGAAAGAAGTGAAACTGCCAATACTTGCAGACAATATGATTTTATATAGAGAAAACTCTAAAGAATCCTCAAAAAAACTCTTAGAAACAATAAATGAATATGGTAAAGTTGCAGGATACAAAAATCAACATACAAAACTGTTGCATTTCTATACACTAACAACGAAGTAGAAGAATGAGAAATTAAGAATATGATCCCACTTACAATTCAACAAAAAGAATAAAATACCTAGGAATAAACTAGACCAAAGATGTGAAAGACCTGTACACTGAAAACTATAAAACATTGTTGAAATAAATTGAAGAAGACACAAAGAAACGGAAAGATACTCTGTGCTCACAGATTGGAAGAATTAACATAGTTAAAATGTCCATACTTCCTAAAGCAATCTACAGATTTGATCCAATTCCTATCAAAGTTCCAACGATATTTTTCACAGAAATAGAAAAAGAATCCTAAAATTTGTATGGAACAACAAAAGACCCCAAATAGCCAAGGGAATCCTGAGAAAAAAGAACAGAGCTGGAGGTATTACACTCCCTGACTTCAAAATACGCTACATACTGATAGTAATCAAAACAACACGGCACTCGCACAAAAACAGACACACAGATCAAAGGAACAGAATCGAGAGCCAAGAAATAAACTCACACATGTATGGACAGCTAATTTTCAACAAAGGAGCCAAGAATATACAACAGAGAAAGTAAAGTCTCTTCAATAAATGGTGTTGGGAAAACTGGACAGCCACATGCAAAAGAATAAAAGTAGACCATTATCTTGCATCATACACAAAAATTAACTCAAAATGGATTAAAGACTTGAATGTAAGACCTGAAACCATGAAACTTCTGGAAGAAAACATATGTAGTATCCTCTTTGACAGTGGTCTTAGCAGCATATTGTCAAGTACCAAGTCTGACTGGGCAAGGGAAATAACAGAAAAAATAAACAAATGGGACTAGATCAAACTAAAAAGCCTTAGTTTTAGTTGCACAGCAAAGGAAACCATCAACAAAACGAAAAGATAACCTAACAATTGGGAGAAGATATTTGCAAACCATATATCTGATAAGCAGTTAATATCCAAAATATATAAAGAACTCATACATCTCAACAACGAGAAAACAAACAACCCCATTAAAAAAATGGGCAAAAGATCTGAAGAGACATTTTTCCAAAGAAGATATACAGATGGCAAGAGGCACATGAAATGATGTTCAACATCACTAATTATTAGAGAAATGCAAATCAAAACTACAATGAGATACCACCTCTCTCCTGTCAGAATGGCCACAATTAAGAAGACAAGAAATAAAAGCATTGGAGAGGATATGGAGAAAAGGATACTCTGGTACACTACCAATAGGAGTGTAAACTGGTAAACCACTATGGAAAAAGAGTATGGAGATGCCTCAAAAAATTAAGACTAGAACTATCACACAATCCAGTTATTTCACTGCTGGGTATTTATCCAAAGAACATGAAAATACGAATGCATAAAGATATATGCACCCTTATGTTCATTGCAGCATTATTCACAATAGCCAAGACTTGGAAGCAACCTAGGTGCCCATCGAGGGACGAATGGATAAAGAAGATATGGTATATGTACACAATGGAATACTACTCAGCAATAAAAAAGGATGAAATCTTGCCATTTGTGACAACAAGGATGGACTTTGAGGGTATTATCCTAAGTGAAATAAGTCAGAGGGAGAAAGTCAAATACCATATGATCTCACTCATAAATAGAAGACAAAAACAACAAACAAACAAACACATAGAGAAAGAGATCAGATTAGTGGTTAGCAGAGGGGAAGCAGGGAGAAAGGAGGGCACAAGGGATGCTTAGGCACATGTGTATGGTAATGGATTATAATTAGCCTTTGGGTAGTGAACATGATGTAATCTACACAGAAATCAAAATACAATGATGTAATACCTGAAATTTATATAATGTTATAAACCAATGTTACCACAATAAAATAAAAGCAAATAAATAAATAAATAAGAAAAACATTATTTTGGCATCAAAATACCCAAAAAAGTTAATTATATTTACTGTAAAAAAATATCTAAAGGTAAAGTAGGTTTTATTCCAGAAATCTATTACTGTGACTGACACAAAATATACTAATAAACTAAAGAAAAAAATTCATATGCGAATTCTCAAAAGATTCTAAAAAGGCAGCTATTTAAAGTAACTCTTACTAAAATAAGAATTTAAGAAAAAGATAAGATCAAAAGTATATGTATGTTATTCAAACTAGAAGCACTCTTAACATATCAAACATCAAAGCACACAATAACACAGTAATTAAAACAATATGGTAGAAACTCAGGACCAAACAAATAGCTCAATAAAATCAAAGAGTCTTTAAAAGAAAATGCATATTTGGGAATGTGGTAAATATTAGTGGTTATATTTTGTAACAGTGGGTAAAGACGATCTATTCATCCAGTTAGTTATTTGGAAAAACAATTAAGTTAAATCTCTACCTCATAATATACACATAAAAATGCCAGATAAATTAAACACTTTTTAACTATTAAAAATACTGAAGAAATATTTTTATAATATTGGGGTAGGACTTCCTAAATGAGACATCAAATTCAGAAACAACAAAGAAAAAAGATTTTCTGGTAAAGTATATGAATTAAAACATGTATATGACCAAAGAAATGATACCAGGTTAAGAGATAAGTATCACGACAGGAAAAAATAATTATAATCTATATTAATAAAGATTACTATAGATAATATACAAAGAACTTTCGCCAATCTAGAAATAGAGACAACCAAAAAGAAAACAGGCAAAAAGTAAGCAACTAACAGAAAAAGAAATAAATGAAAAAAGCTCAACCTTACTAGTAATCAGAAAAATAAGAATTTAAACAACAGAATATCATTTTTCCCATCAGCTTGACAAAAATTTTAAAGATTGTTAATATGCAGAGTCAGTTACACTATCAGTGCATACAACCAATAGAGAAAGCCTTTATCAAATGAAATTGGGCATTAGGTATAAAATTTTAAATGCACTCTGACCTAGCAATTTCACTTTTAAGGAACAAGCCTATAATAGCATTCACCCATGTACACAAAGATGTATGTTCAAGAATGCTTGGTGCAATAGGGTTTTCAATTTTTCTTACAGTCAAAAAATCCGTAAGCATGTTTAAATAAACTATAGTACTTTAAGAAATCATTGTAAGAAAACTATAGAATATTCTGTAGACTTTAAAAAGAAAAGAGCAGATCACTAAATACAGACAGGAAAACTAAATACCAACAAAACTACAACAGCACATAAAACACAGCCTCTTTTTTGGTGAAATATATATTTATATATACACACAAAAACAAATAGGCACACATGCGTTAGCATACATATGAGAAAAAAATTGAGGAAGAATATAAACCAATTGCCAGAAACTGCTTTCTATAGTACATTTAAATAGTTTATAATATACCTATATTGCTTTTATCAGAAAAATAAAAATAAGAGATTAAAATGTATGGTATATGCTTTCAATGACATCACAGTAGAAACTACAGGCAATCCTTCCAGCACTCACTTGTGGTCCTTGAAAATGTCCACCAGAAAATTTTGGTTAATGGCAGGAAATATCTTAAAGAGTTGCTTCTCCTTTAGTTTAGTGGCACAATCTTTTTCAAACATAAGTGACTCCCTTTTCTAAAAAAAAAAAAAAATAGAAAAGGCAAAAATCACCCTTAAAAATGGAATCTATAATACTAATTATGCTGATCCAAAAGCATAGCTATTTCGTTGCAAAGACTATTAATGTAAAAGCAATCACAGATTTTCTTCACTGATTAAAGGCAGAAATTAGTAATATAAGTATTCTTGCACTATTTATTTATATCCCATTTTTTTGCAAAGCACTTGAAGCTGCTCAAAATATACACACACACACAATTATACTTCTACATATATGTATGTGTGTGCATGTGCATATAAATACATACATACATACATACTCATATATACACAGTCAACACATTCAAGCATATTATATAAAAAAGGGTGAAGATATACATATATATATACATATAAGTAAACAGGATATAAATAAATGAAGTCAGAGAGTAAAGAAAATAAAGGTAAGAATATGGGATATAGCTAGCAAGTAAAATTAGTATATAAATGCATGCCATGAAATCCTGTACAATTGCTAAAGGTGGGCCACAAATTGAGTTCTGAGCTTCTTCGTGGCCAAAGCAAAGGGGGAAACAGAGATTCTCAGTGTCCATAAAATATAAACAAACCAGTTGCTCAGGAGAAGTACAGCTTTTTCTGGTACTGAGACCTGAGAGAAATTTCTCCCATGGGTCTTCATAAAAGGGACACTGTGTGATGCTGTGAACAACGTCCTCAAAAACATATTCTCCTCAATGGGCAGAAACTACAATTAACAAATAAGTTGCAAATTCAGGTTGACAGAAAATCTTAAAAGTCACAATTTAAAAAATTTTCACAAACATATTTACTCCAAAATAACTGTATGAGAATTGTTACTAATTGTTCTTTGTTCACAAGTCATATTTGGATCTGTTCAAATTGCCACACCAAAGGAACTCTCCTAAAGTTTATTTTAATTCTAACCTAGGATTATAGTATACATTCTTAAAGTGATTTCTAACCCTAAGACAATTTGTTGACATTGTGATGTAAATAAATAATATTTTTATTTGCTACAAAGATCCTAACGTCTGAAAAATAACTTCCTACCAAATTTCAAAGGTGACTCTGAAAATTCTTAAACATAAAAATTACAATAATCTAGGACAATCCTAGAATAGTTATTGGTTTTGAAGCCTAACCATACTTAGGCCATTTATAACACCAAACAATAATAGAAGAGGAACCACAATAGGTGACAATCTGACCAGTACAACGGACCGGTAAAGCTGAACACATCACAAGAATGATGGAAACAAGCCACTTCACTTCAAGAATTAAAAATATCTCATGTTTTATTAAGATATGCATTATACTCTGAACCTACTAAAAAATTCAGTGATCGGATTTACTAGCAATCTACCAGGTCATGGAGTTTCTAAACTCTAAATTCTAAGGTCTCATCAATAAACTGAAAACTCATGACCTTAAACATCTAAGTTAATTACTCTAGTCATACATTATGCCTAAAGTATATTTTATATTCTTTGCTTTAAAAAAATGCGAAGTGTATTTCCCCTTTGGGGACAAAGAGTGAGGAGAAGGCATCAAGAAATTCTCTTACTGAGGTTCTAACTAAGGGGGAGTCCTGGGGACCAAAAGAGTACAGCTTCTATTACCCAAACCACAGAAAGACAAGCAAAAATCACTGACAGAAAAAAATGCATTAAATTGGGAAGTTAAAGATGCTTATTTGTTCACTGTTATACTGAGAAATTAAAAGGTAGGTTAGAACCATAAAGATAAGTTTAAGTAGTGGAAAATGACATTTCAACAAAAATTGTGACACTATTTGGGCATAAGTTCTAGGCTTTCCTTATTTTTCAAGAAAATCCATTTGCCCAATTTACTACACACATAAACTGAAGAGGATATTTGAAACAACAGTAAATTACAAGATGCTACTGAAGAGACTGGTCCTTGGATTATATGAACACACAAAGATGGGAATGGCAGCATATTCGCAACTTAATTAACAAGGTAACAGGGGAAAATAAATACGAAGGTGGTGGAATCCCATCATTCTTCCTATGCCCCAGTGGTACATATTTCTGCCAAAAATAAAAGTGCTCCTTCGAGCAGACAAATGAGCAGGAAAAAAGTAAAAATGTTTTTAAGATCACCATCTAAGAATTCCAGTTTTTTCCTTGAGAATTGAACTAAATAACCTCTAAGATCTTTTCCCTTTTGATTTTGAAATTCTCTAATACTAATTTTCAGAATTCCGAAAAAGGCTAAGAAGAAGAAATGCAAAGGAAACCAAATTCTCTAATGGCTTCATATAGTTAGATATGTTGAACAAGGAACAAAAATAAATAGAGCTCAAAGTGAAGTTTCTGTTTGAACTTGTTTAATTGAAAAGTTAGAAGAAAAAGAGTATTTAATTTTTTAATTCAAATTCTTAAGTTTCTAAAATTTTCTCTAAAAAATTTTGTTTCAAAAATGGACACCTCTTACTAACAGGACATTTTTTATTACTAATTTATGAATGAAATTATCTTTAAATAAAAGATTTTTGTCATGTTTCTAGAATTAAAAAATTACAGAAGTAAATGTCAAAAGCTAAGAAACATGCAGCTCAATCACCTGCAAAATTAAATCTAAAACAGATTTAACATAGGTTGGCTTATTGTTATAGAATATCAACTAATTTCCCAGAGGCAAAAACCTCCAGCTTTAAACTATATGTAAAACAATTTTCAATTTTAACATTAACTTCAATCAGATTAAATACAGATTTCAGACTAGGAAACAGAATCAAACAAAAATCACAAAGTAAACACACATAATCAACCTAGAGTCAGAGACAAAGGCTTAATATTTATACTAACTCATACCAAATTGTGTTTTTCCTGTAAGGCAATTTCTTCTGACATTATTTCTCTGAGTGATACTTTTTTAGTTTGAGTATTCCAATGATCCAACAGGGGTAGCATTTCAGGTGCTGCTAAAGTCTTCAGTAATCTTTTGCCTGTTCTCTGAGATGATTTTTGTTCAGGGTTATCAAGACCAATGTGCCCAACCATGGAAGGATCTACAAAAGCAGTATAAACAGTGTCAGAGCCTCAACAACAAATGTACAAAACAAGCGTAATTCACTCTGTGACATCTACCTCAGAGAGACCCAGGAGACACGGTTTTTTACCTTTAGCTCATAAATATAATGCAACTCTGAAGTTTCAAAATACATCTTCACCTAATTGCAAGCAAGAAATGATACGTATAAATGCAGGAATATTTCAAATGAGCTATGATCTGGGTATCACTGTAAATCGACTCACTGCTTCCCACTCTTTTTCGTATCACAACAACACACAGAAAACAGTAACACATGTATACACTGGTAAACAAAGCAAGCTGCAGCCAGCCAGAGCAGCTCCGGTCAGCTCTGCCCAGTCACTCCAAGGACGGAAGGATCAATATTTTGACAAACCTGTAACCCACTGAAGGCACACAAATATTGAGCAAATGACATTCAACATAAGGAAGGAACTGAACATTCTAAGAAGTTCACAACAACAAGTTTTAATGTGCAACCTTTCAGCATCTCTAACGGATATCAACACATTCTGATACAGTCCTTTGCTGGAGAGTGAAGAAACAGCAAATACTGCCTTCGCACAACTCTGATATTTGGGCACCTCCAGCTCTCAAACAGCTTTAGCTCTTGAAGCTACAACACAAGCACAGATCTGAACTAAAGTTCATCCTAAGAATCTTCAAACTGGAGTCCCAGTGTGGAGTGGACAAAAGAGGTATATGAAGGAACTCATGCACAAAAGGAGGACCCTTACTAACAGGTCTGCCACCCTGCACTAATCACTGAGGACAATGCTATCTAAGAGAACTCTTCTGGAATCAAATATTTTCAATTTGGCAGATGAATCAAAAAAATAACTGATTTTTGCACTCTACTAATATAAACATCAATAAAAATTTTGAATAACCAAGTAGTATTTCAATGATGTTCTCAAACCAGAATAGTTTTCTTTCATTCAGAGCAAAATCTTAACAGGGAACACCTTGACTACATGGATTAGAGCAACCTTAGGTGTTTCACAGCACCCATGAAAGCTAAATAATATTATAGGGGCTTTTTTCTTCTTTAAGTTTTATTTTATATCAATAATAAATGTTAAGTGTTTTTAAAGAACTTTTATTTGCAAATCAAAATTCTGGGATAACATATTTTGTGGAAGTATATTTAAAACGAGTTAAAATCCATACATGCGCACCAAGTGTCAACATCGAGACAAGAACGTTAGAAGTAAAACTATGAGCTTTACCTCGCATAACCTTGCCACAGGATACCTCTTCTTGTCTTTGTCGCTCCTAAACATAAACGCAGAAAATGGGATTGGCAAAGGAGAATGCATTAGAAAACAAGATTATTATAAACCAAAAATGAAAATGAGATTATATTATTTTTCTCTAGCAATCATTTCTCCTTGTAAAACTATCAATTGTTCTTGCTAAATCTAAGTAAAACAATAAACTTAGATAAATAAAATTATAAAGTATGACTACATCTATATATTTTTTTCCACTTAAAGAGCTCTTATGCTGTATTTTCTTAAAAACTGTTCTTGAAATTTAATCAATCAGCACTGCAAGTCTTTAATTTAGGGAGTAAAAAACTATTATTTTTTTCTCTTAAAAAAAAAAACAATCATACTGAGCTCCATCATTAATTATATCATTTAGCCAGTCTGGAAATAATCTAAAATACTGGAAAGAGACAAAAAAATCAGTAATCTGTTAAGTGGTAAAGCTCATTCTCTCTCAAAGTCAAAATTCAATAGAAGCCTTTTGTGTAACATAGAAGATTTTATTGAAGAGCAAAGGTGACAAAATGGACACAAACGGAGCTCTTTATAAAAAGAAGCCTACCAACCATTACAGATTCTTTCCATTTCTCATGAATCACTTTAGCCAGGTTCAGATCTATATGAACCACACAATCCTCAACTGTTAGAGACCCTTGTGAGGGGGAAAAAAGAAAAGAAAATATAATCATTACTCATTATACATTTGCAGAAAACGTACTCAACCACCTTATGCATCATAAAACTAATCTGTATTATTAATTACTAACCTGTTTCTAGTTCTTAATCTCTTGGAACATTTTTGTGTATGTAATATGTCATTGTTATCACACTTTTTGGCTGCTGCCATTATACAGTACTTCATGTATTTAAGTTATTCATGTCCATTAATCTAAATATATTTAATTTATTCATTTCCATTAGTTGAGAGTTTTCAACAAGTGTGTTCTAAGAAATTAATCTTGCCTTAAATGTATCTGGAGAAGCACCAAATGATTCAAAAAGGCTCATCTGTGCAAATAAGTATGAGGTAAATACTAGAGAAAACTTTCAATATATATGCACCGAATGAACAAACTCCATATAAATACTCTCTATTTCTTCAAATTACTTTTTTTTTTTTTTGAGGAAGATTAGCCCTGAGTTGACATCCACCACTAACCCTCCTCTTTTTGCTGAGGAAGACTGGCCCTGAGCTAACATCTGTGCTCATCTTCCTCTACTTTATTATATGTGAGACACCTGCCACAGCATGGCTTGATAAGCAGTGCATAGGTCCACACCCAGGATCCAAACCTACAAACCCTGGGCCTCTGAAGCAGAGCACACGAACTTAACCACTACGGCACTGGGTCAGCCCCTCAAATTACATTTTTTAAAATCCTCTACAAACACATTGTGTCAAAAATACAGCAAGTAATACAAATTACTTTTACATTTTGGTTAACATATGAAATAATTTTTTAATTGAAATAGAACCTTCTATCTATATTCTATTCACACAAAGACACACATATAGGTAATTTACTTTTCCCTTACCTGAATCAATACCAACAGGGCCAAATAATTCACTGAGCTGAAAAGCCAGTTCAGGGGGTAATGCCAATTCCAGACAGTCTATGGTCAGAGATTTGGCTGTCACTGGCATTGGATTCAACATCTCAGTTTTATCTTCTTCACCTACTCCAGCTGACAAAGTACTCCCTGCCATTAGAATTTTTTCCATTTCCTGTTCATCTTCATTCATAAATTCTTCTGTGTTTGGAAATTTCAAATAATCCTTTGGAAGATTTTCATTTTTCTTTATTTCAAAAGAGTCAGTAAAATAAAATTCTTCATTTAATTCAAGATTTGAAGTGTTCGATACAGAGTTTACAACATCAGACAAATTCAAAGAACGTATACTGTCTCCAATCTCTGTGACTTCTAGATTCTTCTCCATTTCACTCTCATCTGGAGTGGTAGTGACTTTTAGAGTACCTGGAAAAGACTGCTTACTGTTATATAAACCCGAAAGTTCTGCCTGACTATTAGGAAGCACTTCATTAGTATTCTTTAGATCTACAGTAGTAGTAGGAAATATACTTGTTATTAATCCAGGTTTTTCAGTAGTTGTAATTCTTATTTCTGCCTGCTCTGAGTTTCCCTTTTCTGAATCACAGGTAGACTGCATATTAATGCTACTGATACCACTTCCATGGCTAAATTCTGGCACAGAAAAATCAGAATCCTCTAAAGGTCCTCTTTGGCTAATAATTTCCTTCAAATTCAATCCCAGAGAAAATGGCCCAATTTGTGCTTCATCATATGATTTTTCGATATTCTCAAATTCAGTATCCTCACACAATTTAGTTTCAGAATCCAACAAAAGGCTTGTGGCCCAAATAATATCTTTGTTACACCTCTCATATAAGTCTTTTAGGGCTTCTAATGAAAAGGATCCAAATAGTTTACAAAGAATGTTAAGATTTTCAGATTCATCAGCACTGGTAAGCTCACTTTCTTCAACATACGTGCTTTTATCATACATTACCCTATACGGAATTGTTTCTTGAACATCTAATTTTCTGTTCATATTCAAAGCTTTTGGTTTAAATCCATCTAATCTTCCTGTTAATACTCTCAAAGAATCGGAAACACTAATTTTATTTTTTTCTATTTTCCATAAGAGAGCAAAATCCTGTGGTTCAGTCTGAGTATACACACCTACTTCTACTCCAGGGACTTCTTTAAGCTTTCCTTCTTGAAATTCAACTAAAGTCTGTGGTCCTACCGTTCCAGGAATAGTTGGCGTACTATCGGTAAAAGTAAGAGACAATGTGTGCGGCCCATGGATCTTTTCACTTGGACAAGTCTTATCCTCGCAGGTCATTTCACTGGACAGCATTTCAGAACCTCCTAGAGAGGCGCTACCCAATGTTTTTAGTTCTTCAGGGCTTGTGCCCCAACAGGCCTCACGTGCCGTGTATAAGGATATTTCATTCATATTGTCATTAGTTCCAAATTCTAGGTTGGGTTCTTTCAAACCAGCCTTTGGCATTCTTGTTCTGTGCTCTCTCTGAGCTAAAGAATCAGATGAAGGCCAGTCGCCCACAATGTTAAACGAGTTTTTTTCAGTATTTTTATAAGTATCATACATACTGCTATTGAAGGATTCTGAAGTATCATCACACTGTGACTTCTTGTTAGCCTCTACACTTTCATGTGGAGATCCTCGTTGCTGGATACAATCTATATTCCCAGACAGACTATTATCTAATACTTTGTGTGATGGAGGGCAATTATACTTTTTGTCACTTTGTACAGATGAAGCTTTTTCAGTTTTTCGGTTCCTTTTCATTCTCTGACCAATAGTCTTATCAACTGGCCAGTCACCAACAAAATTTGATAGCTCCTGTCTCTGGAACTTTTCCAAAGCTGATTTGCTTTTTTGTTTTCCAAAGGTTTTTTTCTTTACCATTGCTCTTTCTTCCAATACTTCATTAGCTGAAGACTTTTCATTTTGAAGTGGCACAGTATGTGAAAGATCACAGTCTTCTTGATTATTTTCACCATAGCAAATACTCGGTGACACTCTCTCTACAAAACTATCTACATTGGTTTTACTATACTCTTGTTCAGAAGCCATTTCTTCTTGCTCTTCTTTTTCACTTTTGTCTGTTACTCGTAGTCTGCTTTCAAAATCAGAAAAACCCATGTCGGGAACTTCCTGAATGAAAGTACTCTCAACGTTAGGATTCATACCACTTGTTTCTTTTCTTCCTTTGTTTAAATCTGCATTAGGGAGATAAGTAACATTCTCAAGTAACATAGTTGCTTTGGTTACTTCAAGTTTCTTCTCTTCAATTAACTCTAGGTGCTTCAAAGATGAGGATAAAATATTTTCTTCTTTTTCAGAGGTAATATCTTCATTGTCTCTCGGGCTGTAAGATTTTTTTAAAAGTATTATAAGGAAATCTCTTAATGTTACTATTAATATCATGATTTAAATTAAAGAAGGACTCAACTGAAAGACAGGGCACTTAACATTTATTTATTCTAAAAATTCTAGAAATAAACTACATTAAAATTACAAAAGCTAACCTTGATCTTTCTTTAATGCACAATGAACACATCCCTTTGTTGCAATCCCAATACCCAGCACAATACTTGACATATAGGAAGCACTCAATTTTTTTTAAATTGCATAATAAACATGAGATTTTCAGCTAAGGTGCTTATTATGCATGAAATATTAAAGTTTAGGTTCTAAATTTGCTCCTAGAAGAAGACATCACCCCCCTGGCTTCTTTCTGACCTATTTAAGCTTAATGTATTCATGAAACTAGGTCTGCCTCTATACCACCTATCTGTCATTTGCTACAGAGGAAAACACTTAAGCTTCATTTATTAACAAAGTCCTAAAGAGTCAACAAACATGATTTGCACTATTAAGAAAAATGAAAGAAAGGGAGGAGAGCTCTCATTTAAGACGTCACTTGTCAAATTTTTAAAAACCATCCTCCATGTTAATTTCAGACTCAGAGCACTTTTGCCTAATCATTACACTTTGAACTTCAGTGCTTTTCTTTATTCAATTTGTCAACTCATCTTCCTTTCTTTCTTTCTTTCTTTATTCCAGGACCTCTCAAAGCCCCAACTCTCCCTTGAAGCCTTCCTAAGTGAAATCACATCTAACATTAAGTTTGCTATGGGCCAGATGCTATTCTAAGTCCTTTACAAGTGTTAATCATAATTCTTATAAGATCCTTATGAGCAAAGTGTTATGATTGCCATTTTAGAAATGAAGAGCTGAAGTAAATGCTCAATAAAAGAACATTTATCAATTTCTCTTCCTAACTCTCAACTCCTTTTTAACAGAGTCTTTCCATATCTTAGCATCATAAAATACAGGAAATTCAGACCTCTATATGTATTTAAGGTTCTTCTTTACTCACTTATTTATTCAATTGTTTATATGTCCTAAATGTTTTGTTTATTTTTAGGAAAGTTCGCCCTGAGCCAACATTTGCCACCAATCCCCCTCTTTTTGCTGAGGAATACTGGCCCTGACCTAACATCCATGCCCATCTTTCTCTGCTTTCTATATGGGATGCCTACCACACCATGGCTTACCAAGTGGTGCCATGTCCACACCCAGGATCCAAACCGGTGAACCCCAGGCCACTGAAGCAGAACATGTGAACTTAACCGCTGCGCCACCAGGCCAGCCCCAGTATATGTCCTAAATTTTTAACAGAATCAGTACTATCCCGAATTGCAAACTTTCAAAAGGCTCTAACTTGTATTACTTAGTAAAAGTTTACCATTAATAATTAATTTTTATGATATCAGCTTGAAGGAATATTCTTACTAATACCTAAGGAAATTAAGAAGTGATGTGACTATAGTAATAACAGAAAGGCAATAATATAACAGATAAATACTGGAATAGCAGGAAGTTACATAAAGAAGGCAGAAGTATTCGTAGTATAAACATGGACTCACAAAACCCTGAGGACAATGAATAAACTCCCATTTCATTGCATATATAAACTTTTACTCCTCTTACTAACCATATACATTCTTCTTCAGATAAGACTATATCTAAACCCTACAAATAACAAATATCTACCTTATATTTAAAGTTATTTGGCAGTGATTTCAGTGTTTTAAAAATCATATTTTTTAAAATTATGTTTCAAATTGAATTTTTGTACATAGGGATTTTAACCTACCTAGTACTTCTGTCCTCAGAAGAATATGCACACAACTCAATACGTTCAATTTTCTCGGGAACTGAAGAATTCATGATTATTGGCACTG
Source organism: Equus caballus (assembly GCF_041296265.1). Taxonomy (NCBI): domain Eukaryota; kingdom Metazoa; phylum Chordata; class Mammalia; order Perissodactyla; family Equidae; genus Equus; species Equus caballus. Next base: position 93,249,882 of record NC_091686.1, read on the forward strand.
AAACAAAACGTTGATAGTTTTCCAACATTCTTGTTATTTTTTCTTTGCTTATCCCATGAATATTGCGCCTAAAAATTCCAGGGAAGAAAAGGGTAGAAGTAATATTGGTAATTAATTTTTTAATCAAAACATATAATATCAAGAAAAACAATGATATGTTTCTGATATATTTCTAGTACATAAAAATATCAAAGCTGGTTTATTATGACACAATATATACTACTTGACTCTAATTTTCATTTTATTCAGGATTTCTTAAATTACCATTTTCTTAATCATTCCATACAATCTTTTCCAAACATCTTTTATCAACCTGGAAAAAACTAGCAGATCCTAATAACTTTAAAAGAAGTTATTCTCAGGCTGCAAAAAAATCTCATAAGAATATGACTAGCATTTCAAGGCTTTAATTAATTATTAACTAGTGAGTAAAACATTCCTCTACAAATGCTTCCATTTATGCCATTATGGCAGACTAGATGTCCCAAAGGGCCCTCCTGGTACAATAAAAGTGGACCCCAAGTGAATTAAATCAAACATACATTTTAATACATTTTAAGTTCAAGCAAAGAAAAAAAATTCCCAGTATTTGAAGTCTCTAGATGACTAAATATGAAATTATATTTGTACTTTCACTCATGGCGGCTTATTTCTTTGTGTGGTTTTGTTTAGGAGCTCATATTTAGTTGAACCTAATATATGGAAATTCTCAGGCTTTAAACTGGGAGTGCTTTCATTCCTACAGCATCTGGATTTGCATCTGCCAGAAGGCCAGATGGTATGTGTTAGTCCCTCAAGGGTCTTGTCTCAATGAAAACATCTCAGTTGCAACTTTTCTATCTTGGGTTGGATCCAAGGCTTAGTGTCTGGATCCCAGGGCTAATATTAGCATTTGCCACCTGGGCAAATCCGGCTTTCATATTTACCTACCTCGATCTTGACTGGTTTCAGATCACAGAGAAGCAAAGAGATAGAAAATAGGAAAGAGAGGTTAAGAGACATAGACACAGAAGACAGAGCAAAAAGGTCTACTATACATCTAATCCAAGTCCCAGAAAGAGAAAAGAGAGTACATGGGACAGAAGCAATTTAAAGAAAAATGGCTGAGAATTTTTCAGAACTGATAAAAGACATCAATTCCCTGATCTCAGAAGCCCAGCAAATCCCAAATAAGATAAATAATAAGAAATCCAGAACTAGAAACATAGTACTAAAAATGTCATTCACCAAAGATAAAGGGATGATATTAAAAGCAACCAGAAACTTAAAAAAAAAAAAAACTAGTCATCTACAAAGAAACCAACTATTAGAATTACAGCTGACTTAACAATAATAATGGAAGTCAGAAAAGAGTTAAATGTTGTCTTCAATAACAGAAATGTCAATCTAGAAAATACACAATACCTAGCAAATACATCTTAGGAGAATGGGATATAAAAGGATTTTCCAACTAAAAATAAAAAAGAGTTTGACATGAAGCAGGCCTACACTGTAAAAAAAAAAATCCTAAAAGATGAATGCAGGCAGAAGGAAGTTCCCAGATGAGAGGTTTATGACGAAAGAAAAATTAAGCACAAAGCAGTAACTTCATGAGTGAAAACAAACACTGTCTGTACTTTCTAGACAATCATAGCATGTATGTTGGTAAGTATCAGAGTCAAAATATTTGAAAGTCCTTCTATTTGTGAGGAGGAAGGCTAAGAAAATGGTTTAACTTTAAATTTAAAGTTAAATTTAATGTAACTGCATGGTAAAATTTTTAATGTAACCATTAAAAGAAAAATACTGTATATAATTTCCAAATTAGTAGAAAAGGAGAAAATAAGAAAACCTGCATTCAATCAAAAAAAAATCCAAAATAAGGCATGACAAGAGAAAAAAAATTCAAATACATAATATCTGTGATAGGAGAAAAACTATTGACAGAAAAGGTGAGATAAATAGAAAGCACATAGAGTATAACGGTAAGAAACAAGACCAATTATATGAATAACCAAAATAACCGTAAAAGAACTGAGCTTATCAGTAAAAAGGAAAAGATGGACAGAGCGGATTTTTTTAAAACCCAGCCAATACTAGTTACAAGAGAGACATCTAAACATAAAGATACTGAAAGATCAAAAGTAAAAGTATGGAAAAAGATATAACACTCAAACACTAACTAAAAGGAAGCTGGTGTAGTTTTATTAATGTTAGACAAATTAGACTTTACAACAAAAATTAATATTAAGGATAAAAGAAAATCACTAGATAAGGATAAAAGGTTCAATTAATTAGTGATATAAAAATCTTAAGCTTATATGCACTTCAAAAAATATCCTCAGAATATATAAAACAAAAATAGGTAGGATTATAAGGAGAAACTGATATATTGAACATAACAGGGAGATTTTAACATACATACATGTCTCACGGTAGATTTCCTCATCCCTCTCTTAAACATTAATCCATCAAGCAAATTTTTTTAAAAAGTAAAGCTATAGGAGATGTGAGCAACAGAATAAATATGCATAATTTAATGATATATTAATACACTATAACCAGTATACATTCTTATCAAGCAAACATGAAACACTGATAAAAAACTGATAATGAACTATGTCATAAAACTTGTCTTAAAAAAAATCAGACTTAGTTATCACATAAACCGTGATCTTACCTACCACAGTTAAGTTGAAAATCCATTTTTTTAAGAAGATAAATTTAAAAACCATCTGCTCAGAAAGTTTAAAACATAGCTCTCAATAATTCAAGGGTTAAAGAATAAAATCAATCATAACGCGAATTAGAAAATAAATGATAAAAAGAAAGTATCATATATTAAAATTCTGGGAGCAGCTAACATAGGACCCAGCGAAATTTACAGCCTCAAATGCTCATGTTAGAAAATGACCTAAACTTTCAGGTAAAAACTTCTAAAAAAACAGAAAAAAACAAAGCAAAATAGACTTTTAAAAAGCAAAGAAAGTAGAAGAGATGAATTAAACATAAAACAAATTTACAATACAAAGATCAATCAAGCAGACATGTTTATTTGAAAAGGCTAATAAAAAATCTGATCTCTGGTGAGACTAAGCAAGAAAAAAAAGAAGGAAGATACACATAAACATATTTGGATTGAAAATGGGAACTTGAGTATAGATGCTGCAGAGATGTAAACAGAGAATAACTACTTTAATAAAGTCTTAAGAAATTTGAAAACTCTGGTGTAATGGACAAATTCCAACTGAACCTTCTCACAAAGAAAACATCAGATCCAAACAGTTTCATACGTTAATTCTATCAAACATTCAAACTTACATAAACTCAGAAAAAGAAGAAATACTTCCCAACTAAATCTGTAAAACTAAAACCATGATACCAAAGCCAGGCAAAGCAGGGCAAGGAAGAGAAAACTGTAGATCGATCTCACTCATTTATACTGATGCAGAAATCCTAAACGAAATATTAGAAAAGCAAATCTAGTAATGTATCGAAAGGAGAATAAGAAGGAATGAACTACTGATAATATGCTACGACATGGATGAACCCTGAAACACGCTAAGTGAAAGATGCCAGACAAAAACGCCACATATTGTATGATTCCATTTATATGCAATGTCCAGAATAGGCAAGTCCGCAGAAACAGAGAAGCAGATTAGTGACTGCCAAAGGGAGAACTGGGAGTGACTTATAGCAGATATGGGGTTTCTTTTGGAGGTGATGGTTGCACCACATTGTGAACATACTAAAATTAGGTTGTCCTTTAGTTAGTATAGAAATCACTTAAAATTACCTCTTAAGAAAAAAATACCCTGACCAGAATTAAGTTAGGGCTAACTCTAAGGGAATCCATAGCATGAAGCAAAATACATTTTATGTCCATGATCTGAGTAACATTTTTATTCAAGTCAAACAATCAAACAAATAAAAACGTTTAACCTTGGGGGAAAAAAGGTGGGGGGGCGGGGAGTGAAATATCTCAACAGCTGGATATTTGCTACCTTTTCCATCTATACATCCTCACCTCCTTCCTGTATTCCAAGTCACTAGGCAGCCACAAGAATTTGTTCCTCCCAGGAGTACGTGGTTCAGGTATGCCAAACCCTAGAGTCTGTTCTACTTTCAGATATTGACATTATAAGTAATAAAGTTCTGACTATATAAGACAACTGGGATTTTTCTGTTAACTCAACTTTAGGAACAAAAAGATACAAACTCTTCATAAACTGAAAAAGAAAAGTCTATAGGCAATACAAAATTTCTTAACAATTTTTAAGCGACAAAGCTGCAATCTAATCCATTTTGTTTCCTTCATTATTTATAAGGGGAAAAAATCTAGATGGACTTTCTATCACTGTCGTGAAATAAAAAATATGTTAGATAGCCTTCAAGTGTTACCTTGCAAGTTCCTTTGGTTTGAACTTCCACCAGGTGTCTGGTTCCCGAAAAAGAACTTTATATTTATATTTTTGCGACTACATGCAAAAAAGACAAAAACATTTAAAAATAATTACTTCCATGAAATTAAATTCACTGTATTCAAATTCAAAGCATGTTAAAACTGGAAGAACCTAAAAGATTATCTAATCTTGATGAGTTTGTTAAACTGGTAAAACGCAATGTCTTTGACCCAGCAATTAACTTCCAGAAACTCAAGCTACTGATAAATACTTACGTAAGAGTGCAAAGATATATATACACCAGGATATCCAGTTCACCATTATTTGTAACAGCCAAAAAATGCAAACAACTCAGTGGCTTTTAATATGGAACTGGCTAAATAAGTGAAGGTACAACCAAACAATGAAAATATTATACAGTAATTTTTTAAATTCTATATGTATTAACAATTAGAAAAGGTCCTTAGTATAAATTGTTAAGAAAGATACAGAATTTTCTCTAGGGTAAAAAAGGATTATTCACATATTTATACATGTATAGAAAACTTCTGGAAAGATTCTCAAAAATAATATTGAAAGCATCTAATCAAGGGAGTAGGACTTCAGGTGTTCTTTCTTATGGTTTGAATCATTATCATATATATGGCATGACTTCCATAATTTTAAAACTACTTCAAATAACAGCTCACTCTACTTTTCAAAACTCTAATATGACTATAACCTGAAAACCAAGCCCTACACTTGCGCACTAGATCCATCTCCTCTCTCCATCCCCAGGATAACTGGGTTCAGCAATTTCTCCCTTCCTCCTGAATCAATCCCATCACATTCTGTTTCTTCTCCCATCTTACTCTTAACCCTACTTCCCCTGCCAACTATCTCCCCATTCTCCTGCTCCTCTTTGCAGGAAGATGTCTAAAAATAATTACTGTATTCTCTGTCTCCAGCTCCTCTCTCTTCTAGCCTCTCTTAAACCCACTCCAATTGGCTACTCTACTGAAACTGGGGGCACTGAGACCATGAATTACTACCACATTGAAAACTGCTATGGTGAATTCTCAGTCCTCTTACTTGACCTTTAGCAGCATTTGTCACAGTTCATCATTCTCTTCTCCTTAGACTTTTCTTCCTTACACACTATTGTTTTTCCTCCTACCCCACTGGGTAAGTGTTCTCAGTCTTTTTGCTAGTCCTTCCTTTTCACTCAGATGTCTCACAATGGAATGCCCCAAACTTAGTCCTAGATCCTCTACTCTTGATGTAGACTCACTTCTTAGGTAATATCACTCCCTTCCTTGGCTTTAAATATCATGCATATGGTAATGACTCTCAAATACATATCTTTAGCCCAGAATTCGCTTCTGAACTCCAAAGTCATAGATCCAATTACCTATTCAACAAATTTAACATATCCAAACCCAGACTTCAGAAATCCATTACGCCACCCCCACCTCAAAACTATGCTATCAGAATCCTTCTCCATCTCAGCTGATAACAGTCTCCGGTTAGACAGGCCAAAAACCAACCTTGATGTCATACTTGACTCCTCCTTTCCTTTCACTTCCACATCAATCCAACGAGAAATTCAGTCGGCTCTACTTTCAAAATATATCCAGAATCTAATTACTATTGTCACCTTCACTGCTACCATGCCTTGGTGTGAGCCACATGATCTCTTACTTTAATTACTGCTATAGCCCTCTAACAAGTCTCCCTGTTTCCATGCTTGTCCTCCCAAGTCTCTTCTCAACACTACACTACAGTGATCCTATTAATAAATAGTTGGATCATGCCACCACTCTGCTTAAAACCCTCTGCTTTGGATTGATGTTTGTGTCTCCTCAAACCCCATATGTTGAAACCCCATTCCTGTCATGTGACTATATTTGAAGATAGGGCCTTAACTATGGAAGTAATTAAGATTAAATGAGGGCATAAGGTGGGGCCTTGATTCGATAGGATTAGTGTCCTTATAAGAAGAGACACCACAGAACTCACTCTCTACACCATGTGAGAATACAGCAAGAACATGGCCATCTGCAAGCCAGCAAGAGAACTCTTACCAGAAACTGACCCTGCTGGACCTTGATCCAGGACTTCGAGCCTCCAGAACTGTGAGAAAATCAATTTTCTGTTGTTTAAGCCACCCAGTCTATAATATTTTGTTATGGCGGCCCAAGCAGACTAATACATCTTACACGCCACTCAAGGTAAAACTCAAGGTCCTTACAGTGATCTGTGAGCCCTCACACAATCTCTCCAACCACCACTACATCTCTGACTTCACCTCCTCTCTCACTACGATCCCCTCAGTTTTATGACAAGATGCCCAAAGTGGTCACTGCTATAATCTGTCATTACTGACAGAAAAGCCCAAAAGTCAACCCAGACGCCAAGGTAGAAAGTGACATAACAACCTGTAATGAGCCTAGTCACTTCCATCTCCTCACTACAGCACCAAATTTCATCCAACTTATTCAGGGCCTGATAACAGCCCAGGTCTTTAATTACCTAAAGGAGTGTCATGTAGCTCTTAGGATCAAATTCATTTTAAACGCACACACACACAGAGAAAAACAGAGACTATGAATTTAAAGACTTTTTCAACTCCCCTATCAATATGCAAATCTTAATAATATGTTATATCACTTGAGAGGATTCTGATTTACTTACGTCACGCTATATGATAGCTCACAAGGGAAGATATATATATTTTTATATATAGATACATATTTAAAGTAAAGTAATAAGTTTTGCCAGTTGCCACTAAGATATCTGACTGTCCCTTATTTATTCTCAATTTACTACTTAGCTACTTTTGTAAATGACAGTCAAAACAGTAATAGACAGTTATCTCCAATCTATTCAACTCCTCCAGAGCTCTTATTATCTTGCTACTAAAAGAAGCAAAAAGTGACTCTCCTTCTATATAGTAATTCCTATATCTACTTTATGAAGAAAAAACTAGTTTGCCACTCTACAATAATTATGACTCCTTTATATTTCTGAGTTGAGAAGAGCCAAGGAATCAATAATGGAAAAATAGCTTTATATTTTCAATTATTATATAAGAAAAAATGGAAAGGAAAACATTATAGAAACCTGAAGCAAAATGAAAATCAGAAAGAGTAATTCGAGGCCTTCTTTATTCTCTACACAGGAAAATAAAGTGTCAAAGAACTTTCTAAGATGACAGCAGGAAGCTAAGGAAAACCTACAGAGAAGTCAAGTAAGGTTAAGGGGGAAAGCATGCCACCCATGGTAAACATATTCACCTAGAAATTAGGAACTCCTAAAGCCAGAAAGCAAACCGAATTCCAGCTCCCAAAATACAGTAAAATCGTGTCTTTGTTTCCTCTACTGACACTGCACAGAAGTAAAATCTCATTTGCTTTCAAAAGACACAATTTTCTTCAGAAGGTGAAGCATCACACCATCAAAACAGTACAAGTGCACTAGGCACAGCAAAGGAGATAGAGGCTGGACGTGTCAAGAACATAGAAGAGGAAGTACCACATTCATTCACTAAGGCAAAAATTGAGGTCCCATGTCCAGGCATGTGCTAATCTTTGGGGAATAAACCAAACAATACCCAAAACTTACAAAAGCTTCATTCGTCAATTTACTCAATGAATATACATTTAACACATGTCAAGCATAGAGCTATACCCTGGAGATGTGATGAGAAATAAAATAACAGTTTTACCCTCAAGAATATACAGATGGCCTAGAGCCAAATTCAGCCAGTATTGGGATAGCCTAGCAGCTAAAGATAGTTTTTATGTCTTGAAAGAATCGTTTGAAAAAAGAGAAAAAAAAGAATATGCAAGAGAGACTGTACGTGGCCCACAAAACCTCAAATATTTACTATCTGGCATTTTACAGAAAAAAGTTAGCCAACCCTACTTGATAAAAACAGTATGCTTGTGGCCGGCCCGGTGGTGCAGCGGTTAAGTGCGCGTGTTCCGCTTCAGCGGCATGGGGTTCACCAGTTCGGATCCCAGGTGTGGACATGGCACTGCTTGACAAGCCATGCTGTGGTAGGTATCTCACATATAAAGTGAAGGAAGATGGGCACGAATGTTAGCTCAGGGCCAGTCTTTCTCAGCAAAAAGAGGAGGATTGGCAGCAGATGTTTGCTCAGGGCAAATCTTCCTCAAAAAAAGGAAAAAATCAAAAAAACAGTACGCTTAATGCTATGACAGAATAAAGCCAGGGTGCCATAAAAGTAGAAAGAGTACTCAACTCAGCTTTTTAGTAAGTTAATGAATGCTAACTTTCTGAAAAATGGTGACATCAAAGCTGTGCAAAAAAGGACTGTGACAAGTCTGGAGAACTGAAAATAGTTGAGTTTACAGAATTCTGAATTTCTCAGAATAGCAAAATTTCAAAAGAAACTTGAGGAATAACAAAGAATCAACAAATTGTGATTCTGCCAAATAAGAACAATAAGAAAAAGAATCATATATATATATACACACACAAACATAAAATTATTATATACACACAAACAGAATTATAATTTAATACCACTATTTTTTCATAAAAGACATCAAAAAACAAAAATAATCTTAGAATTTAAAAACTGAATCTCAGAATTTGAAAACTGAATAAATTTAGCTTTATGGAAAAAACTATTTTTATTTTTCTCATTTTGCTAAAGACCAGAGAAAATTCAGTTACAGACAGTCCAGGGACTGTTTGCTTGAGATTCACTTGTGTAAATAACACCTTCCAATAATTTTACGCCCTCTATTATAGACTTACGACAACTTATGGTACAAACCAAAGCAACATATGGCTTCATTTCCCATGCCTGTAGGTTTGTATTATCTATTATTATAGGAGATATCTTCTTCTCAAAGGCTTCTTTTGCTGAAAAACACACACAGAAAATGACAAATCATTTCTAATAACAATATTAAGCATTATCTTGATATTTTAAAAATCTGATCTTGTTTTCATAATTTGAAAATCATAAATGTGCTAATTTTTTCACAGCCCTACTTCTAAATATCACTTTTGAGTACATGAAAAATTAAAGTACAGGTAAATGTTGAATAATAAATACTAAATAAACAAATACTAAGGTTATAATCAGAGAAAAGTATTAACTAAAACTATCTGATCTAAGTTTTGCATGTGTGTTACAAGCATAAACAGCATAAATTTTTAAAAAGCTATCACTAAAAACAATATCATGCTGGGACCAGCCCAAGTAGCATAGCAGTTAAGTTCATATGTTCCACTGCAGCGGCCCCAGGTTCGCCAGTTCGGATCCTGGGTGTGGACCTATGTACCGCCTATCAAGTCATGCTGTGGCAGCTGTCCCACGTATAAAGTAGAGGAAGATGGGCATGGATGTTAGCTCAGGGCCAATCTTCCTCAAAAAAAAAAGAAAGAAAGACAAGAAAAACAATATCATGCTAAAAGCAACATGGTATCCTGGATAAGACTCTGGAACAGAAAAGGACTTTAGTAAAACAACTAAAATCCAAATAAAGTCTGGAGTTAGGTAATCGTAAGGTACCAGTGGTAATTTCTTAGTCTTGACAAATGTACCGTGGTTATATAACATGTTAAGATTAGGGGAAATTGGGCAACGGATATACAGAAACTCTACATTGCCTTTGCACCCTTCCCATAAATCTAAAATTATTCCAAAATAAAGCTTAAAAACAAACAAAAAATATGGACAAACACCAAAAAATATATATATAATGATTTGAAATAAAGAAAATATTATATACTGTTGTGCAGGAGATTTTCTTATAAAACTACCTTTTTCCCCCAAGGAATTAGACCATTCAGGAAATTAATGATAAACCACAATAAATAAGCTTTACAAGGAAATTATTTGGAAGTTTTAAAAGTTCTGTCTACTCTCTTACAACTCAATAATAAAAAGGCAAATGATCCAATTGAAAAATGGCAAAAGACTTGAATAGACAGCTCTCCAAAGATAAACAAATAGCCAAAAAGCCAAAAACATGTTCAACACCATTAGCCATTAGGGAAATGCAAATCAAAGCCACGCACACCAGGATAACTATAGTCAAAAGACAGATAATAACAAAGTGTTGGTGACAATGCAGAGATGTTGGAAAGGTCATAAAGTACTAGTGGGAATGTAAAGTGGTGCAGTTGCCTTGGAAAACAGCTTGGCAGTTCCTAAAAAGGTTAGACTTAGGTGTGTATATTCATAGCAACATTATTCATAACAGCCAAAAAGTGGAAACAAGCCAAATGTCCATCAACTAATGAAAGGATAAATAAAATGCAACATATCTATGCTATGGAATATTATTCGGCCATGAGAAAGGAATGAAGTATTGATGCATGCTACAACATGGATGAGCTTTGAAAACATTATGCTGAGTGAAAAAAAATTCACAAAAGACCACATATTATATGATTCCATTTATATGAAATGTCCAAATAGGCAAACCTATAGATAGAAAGTAGGTTAGTAGTTGCCTAAGGCTAGGAGTGGTTGGGGAGAAATGAGTGAATGATAATGGGTACAGGAAATTTTTGGAGTGATAAAAATGTTCTAAATTGTTGTACAACTCTGAGTATGCTAAAAACCATGTGAAATATCTCTCAATTAATCTGTTTAAAAAAGATTTAATACTATTATTTAATATTATTATTGCTGTGGTTGTTGCTGTAGTAAGGGCATGTTGAACCATTCCTAAGCACTTCTCATTCTCATTTTTAACCTTTACAACAATCCTGGGGGTTAAGCATTATTATGTCCTTTTACAGATGAAGACACTGGGCCTTGGAGAGTATAAATACAGTCATCCGTTGTTTAACGATGGGGATACACTCTGAGAAAGGCATTGTCGGGTGATTTCATCACTGTGCGAACATCATAGAGTACACTTAAACAAACCTAGATGGTGTAGCCTACTAGACATCTAGGCTATATGGTACCAATCTCACAAGACCACCGGCATTTATGTGGTCTGAAATGTTGTTATGTGGTGCATAACTGAAACTTGCACAAAATCACACAGCTAGTAACTGACAAACCCAAGATTGCTCTTCACCACATCATACTGTTTCTTTTATTTTTAGCTGTGTTGGTATTTTCATATTCCTGAGTTCTCACTTTAACATTTAGTTCAAGAAAGAATATTTAAAAATTTAACAATGTCTGAAGATAGCAAACTCAAGAATCATCCTGACAGTGCATTTATCATAAAAGAAAGGCTAAGTAAAATATTGTCTATAGTCTTCATAAGAATTCTCCATATAAAATTCAAACTATTCATATAACTAAACATTTCATGATAAAACCATCTTAAGTAAACAAACAGTTGCACTAATAAAGAAATTAAGATTTTTACCTATGATCTTCCCACAGATTCAGTTTGAGAGCCTTTTTTTTTTTAAAGATTTTATTTTTCCTTTTTTCTCCCCAAAGCCCCCCAGTACATAGTTGTATATTTTCAGTTGTGGGTCCTTCTAGTTGTGCTATGTGGGATGCTGCCTCAGCATGGCTCGATGAGCGGTGCCATGTCCGCACCCAGGATCCAAACCGGAGAAACCTTGGGCCACTGAAGCAGAGAGCACGAACTTAACCACTTGGCCACGGGGCCAGCCCCCAACGAGAGTCATTTTTACTCTCCCATTATCCTCCATAAAAATTAAAATTAAACCAACCTAGGGAAGACTAGTGGTTAATGATGCAAATTCCATTTTAGGAAACAGGAACCAGAGAATACCAGACAACTGTAACCATCTTGAGCTACGCTGTGACCCAAGTAGAAAATCTTATTTGCTTCTGACGACATTGATTAAATGAAACTTAAACATGCCATGCAATGATCTAAGCATTTTACAAAAATTAACTCATTTAATCCTCACAACAACTCTATGAGATAAGGTTACCTCTTACTATATAACATAAAGATTGTCATAGTTATAATTTTACATATATATTATAGTTATAATATAGAGTTAAAGTTAATTATAACTTTTTTAAAAGTTATATGTCTCAAAATACAAATATTAAGCAGATTTTTTCTTTACATTACTCTTTTTTTTTTTCTCCCCAGAGCCCCAGTACATAGTTGTATATCCTAGTTGTAGGTCATTCTAGTTCTTCTACATGGGATGCTGCCACAGCATGGCCTGATGAGCGCTGCATAGGTCCACGCCTAGGATCTAAACCAGTGAACCCCAGGCCGCTGAGGCGGAGTGCACAAAGTTTACCACTCAGCCACATGGCTGGCCCCCTCTTTACACTACTCTTAATATTATTCCAGAATCCGATGTCTATTCTTACCACGATTCTGGTTCCACTCATGTGCTTCTCCTAAGTACTTTACATCAAACTGGTACTGTCCATTTATGTAAAAATAATCATCAGTACTAAGAATGACTCCATTCGGATTATCCTCTTGCAAAGTCCTGTGAAAGATAAATGGAATTATTTTCATAAACTTTTCTTCAAATTTTCTCTCCTAATTTTTACAAGGTCATAATTCAAATAGAAAATTCAAGTATTATTATTTAAAAGAGCGAGAATATTGTAATATTCAAATGAATCATATTGCAAATCCTCTAAGCAAAAGTTTGACGCCCAAGAAAACTGACTTAAGACAAGTCTATTTTGCTTTATGTAAATTATTATTTCAGACACTTGTTTAATGTTATAAAGTCCTTTATCCTTAACTACAAAGGTTTGAAGATTAACAAATTTAGTTATCAAGAAAACCTGGTAACTGAAAATGCTTCAGAACTCCTATCAGTCACAGGTTCCCCCTCACCTGGTCATTTGATACATAGTGACCTACTTCACCCACTCTAAGTGGAAGGTCACTTCAAGGTAGGCAAGTAGCTTGATATTCAACAGATCTCCAAAAGCAGATAAAGCTCTACTGCTATAAATTTAGTGAGTACGCCAAAAACATCCAACAATATAATGTTAATAGACTATTAATCTGTTAAACTATACACAGTTAAGATAGTTTTGGGGGGGGGTTGACACCTCTCTTTCCTGATTCTGGAATTTATTTTCTACATAATTGAGATACATGTAACGACTAAGCAAATAGAATCCACAGAGACATAATGCTACCATTCTTGACCATTTGTAAAATATCACCATTTATTGTCTCCTCCTAAAATAGGTATAAGTGTATCTAAAGATAAAATACATCTCTTGAATGTAATTTTTATTAGCATCTACTAAGTGCCAGGCACTGTTTTAAGCACTGAGCACACAGCAGTGAATAAAAAAGACAAAAATTCTTGCACTCATGGAGCTTACCTTCTAGTGAATGCTCACTTGATGCCACCTTCTATCCTCTATTTATCCTCGTCTCCTTTATCTCTTAGATTTCCCCTTCTCTGACACTTCCTCTTTTCTCTTTAAACATGGATGCATCTCATCTATCTTTAAAAATTTTCACCATGCTGTAAGGACCCCTTTCAACTCTTACCCAGCTTCTCTCCTTCCCTTAGCCGCTTTATCAATGCTTCATTAACCCTTTGTCTTCTACCTTCGCCGTGCAACAAAGTTGTTTTTAAGATATCCACTCATGACTTTCTTTCCAATAAATCCAAAAGCCTTTTTTCATGCCTTATTTTCCTTAGGCTTGCACACTAGTTTAATACTATGGACCATTCTAAGAAAACTCAGCTTCTATGTCTCTGCACTTCCCAGTTATTTCTCTCATTCAAAAAATATTACTAAGTTTCCTACCTAATGACAAGCACTTCTTTCTCTTCCCATTCTCTAACTGCAGCTGCCTCTGGCTCCATGGCCCCTGAAACCTAGTTCTTCAAACCTGTGTCACAGCTCTATTACGTTTTAAGGTACCACCTTTCATTCCAATCTCTTTCACAAAATACAATATCATGAAGGATTGTAATATCCATAACATTAAATTAAAATGGTTCATTATTGTTGTTATTAAATCAATGAGAAAGTCTATAGAAGAATATGCTTATAACTGAATGAGCAGAAAATGTGGAAATTTACTGGAAAATAAACCCAAAGAAAGCATATCAGAAAACTGAGAATGAGCTCATCAAAGACATTCCCAAGTATATATGCATATTCACTAATATGCATATTCACTAAGACTAAACATACCCATGATCAAATAAAAAAGACCCAGCTAAGAAGAGAAGAAAGCAAAAAGTTAAAATTTGGAAGGAAAAGGAAAAAAAAGAACTGGTAAATAAAATATATTAGATGTAGACCTTCTGGAATTTAAAGAATAAGTGGGGTAGGAGAGACTCTGAAAACAATACTCTTTAACATGTGCTACTGAAAACACAACAAAGCTGCTCCCAAGCCTGACTCTAGTCTCCCAGACAAAGCCACCCACAACATACCGTAACTACAAAAGGGACACAGATGGACATATGAGACAAAATAATTGAGAGTTTGATATTTTGTAGCAAATAAATCAGTGAAAACTTAAAGTTCTCTGACTACCAGTGACTCATCCTATGCTGTCTTCCTTCAAATCACACATTTTTAACAGCATTATTTAACAACATGCTACAATTACAAATTTCCAACTAGCAGTAGAATTCTTGTATTTAAGACTTCCTTGAATTCAAAATCGATTATGGCCCTTTAACTCTATAATCAAAGATGAACTCATCTTTCTCCCAAATTAGTTTTCCTCTACATAAAGCTATTTCTGTTGATTTCACAAGCTCACAATCTTGAAATTATCTTTAATTTCTTTCTCTACTTGTCTCTCAAAATAATAATCTAAGATGAAAGAATTCAATAAAAACTGGAGAAAAAAGTGCTATTAGCTACAAAGTTAGAAAAAATTAGTAAAAAGAAAACATTTTAGGGGTTATTAACATCTCTATTAAGCAAAAGCATTTCACATATTCATACTACTACAAATGTACAGGTTCATGAATTATACTCTTTTTTTAAAACTGAATTAAACCTCATACCTTGCCAAAAAAGATTTTCCTGATCCCGGAAGCCCTCTGAGAAGAACAAGAACTAGTCCAACATAAGATGATGTCTTCTTTCTTACAACCTGAGAAACTGGAGTTTCTTGTACTTGATAAGCACTTGTTCCCTCTTTATTTCTCCATACCTTTGTTGGGGAAGTGTGAGAAATACCTGGGGGTGGAAACGTATAGTTGACAGGTCTCCAGTGTGCAGCTGTGGTTACAACAGGAGCTACAAAGCCATGGTTTCCTTGAAAGAGGTCAAAAGTAGGAACCATTGGATTCCACATTGGTGGAGGTGGAGGCGGCGGCAGGAGTAGAGGAAGAGGGGTGAGTACTGGGCAGTAATTCACATCCTTCCCCTTTGGCGGCAGTTCAGTATGTTTGTGTGACTTGAAACTGAATTCTTCAGAAGGTACAAACATATCAGGTACAGAAGTAGATTTCTGATTCTCACCTCTACCTAGCAAACCAAGCCCTGGATTTTCCACAGTGAGGTTTAAAGGAGCCTGAGATTCACTGACATCCAAATCTACAGGAGCTTGAGAGAACTGAGCCTGAAGACACTCCGATTCTAAAAGCTCTTTCTGTCTTTGATTGAGATTGCTACAACCCCCCCTGGTGTCACCTGCTACATGTAAAGAACTACTGAGCAGAGAATCTTCCAGTGCCAATGTGTTATTCCTTATAACACTTTTGGACTCATTCGAAACTGAATACGAAGTTAAGGAGTTTGAATTTAATGTAGAGGCGGAATTCTCTAAATTTTCACTGTTCAAATCCATATTTTGTGTAGAAAGAATGGGAGTCATACTACTTGAATCTGAATTTATAAATTCACTCGGGTCACTAAAACTACTAACATCTTGCAAAGGCAAAAATGAGTATACTTGGTCACTGGGAGAAGAGTTCAATTTCTCAAAAGCATTCTGTATTAAGGAATCCAAGTCTTCAGTTAGCTGCATGTCCAAAAATGAATCCATTTTTGAATCTTCACTCTCTCCTTCAGGAGGACACTTTTCCATTATTTCATGTCCCGCTGCACTTACTTGGTTCTCAGAAGCGATGAAGCTTTTTGAAGATGATTCTTCTATCTTGGCATCAGTGTCAGATAATTCTAATAGACAATCCATGGCATTTTCAACTGTACAATAACAAGAACAACAGTAACACCAACAAAAAAAATATATATATATGTACTGAAAATAGTAAAATATGATTTGATTAAAATCTACTATAATCATACTAGATTCTGCATTGTAGAGAAACTTATAAATATTCAAGTCATTTTTTTAAAAGCAATATTTTACTAACATACCAGTCTGTATCAGTAAAAGTTCTGAATGAATGATGGAGACATCCAATGTTGTTACTTTCAGACAAACAGTAATAAACTAGACTAATGAACTGCCATCAAGTAGATATTCTCTGATAAATTTATTAAGTGGAAAAATATCTGTAATTGCATGTATTAGGGCTATTAATAAAGATCCTAACTGGTTGATTTATTCAACAAATACTTACCTACTGCATGTTCTTTAAGGATTAAGTATTTTAAGCACTCTCTTAGTAAACCTAATTTGTTTATATGGTCCATGCTATTAATTTCACTTAATACAAAAAATATGTATGAGCATGTACTATATATCACATATCCTTTGTACATAGATGAATAAAATATTGTTATACTATACTCAAAGAATTTCTGCAGTCTAATGGAGGCTATTAAAGATCTTTACATTAGAAGACAATACATTATAATATAATATAGATTAAACAATGTACACTTTTAATAATCTATAAATGCTATAAGCAGCCTTATAGGAGAGCAAGGAAAGATTTCACATAAGGTGATACATGAACTGGGACTTGAAGATTAAAAAGAAACTTGTAAGACAGAGGGGAAAGGCAAAGCCAGTCTTGAAAACACAAAGCATGTTTACGGGATTAAGAGAAGCTGGTTGGAGCATGGGAACACAGTAGTACGGCAGATAAGAAAAGATGACGAAACTGGAAAGGGGGATGACGTGAAATCTGGAAGGGTCCTACACGTCATGGTAAGAAATATCAATTTCATTTTCTAAGGGAATTTGAAGGGAAATTACCTGTCATAGCATTTAGGGTAGAGACTTTACAGATATCACCTCACTGAATCCTCAAATAATACTGTGAGGTACACAAAGTATTCCCAGCAAACAGATGATGAAAATGAAGCTCAAAAAGTACATAACTTTGGGGGCTGGCCCCGTGGCCGAGTGGTTAAGTTTGCGTGCTCCGCTGCAGGCGGCCCAGTGTTTCGTTGGTTCGAATCCTGGGCGTGGACATGGCACTGCTCATCAAACTACGCTGAGACAGCATCCCACATGCCACAACTAGAAGGACCCACAATGAAGAATATACAACTATGTACTGGGGGGCTTTGGGGAGAAAAAGGAAAAAAATAAAATCTTAAAAAAAAAAAGTACATAACTTTGGGGGAGGGTGAAAAGGGTAAAGGGGCACACATGTATGGTGACAGATAAAAACTAGACTACTGGTGGTGAACACGGTGCAATCTATACAGAAACTGACATATAAAAATGTACACCTGAAATTTACACAATGTTATAAGCCAATATGACCTCAATGAAAAAAATAAAAAATAAAAAAGTATATAACTTGGCCCAAGTCACACAGATAATAAGTGACAGACCCAGGACTGGTATGTCTGACTCCAAAGCTGAGCTCTTTCCATTATAAGACAAATAAGGAACCATTAGAATTGTTAAGCATTTCAAATTGGGGGCTTTTTTGTTTTATCTTGTTTTGTTTTATGGAAGATAAATATGGAAACAGCACAGCACAGTTGGTAACAGCTCTGGTATAGAGTCAGAAACCAGCATTTAAATCCCTACTTGCTGGCTATGACACTTTGAACAAGTTACTTAACTTTCCTAAGCCTTGATTTTCTCATTTGCAATATGGGGATAATAAAAATACCTACCTCATAGGGTTGTTCTGAGGATTAAATGAGATAATCCATGAAAAAATGCTGTGCACAAGGACTGGCACCTAGTAAGCACCCAATTAATGTTCCCTTAAGAAGAAAAACAAAGAGGGATTGGAGGGGGCAAACCTAGCAGAGACCAGTTAGGTGATTATAGCAATACTACAAAACCAGATGCCCTAAATGTGGAAAAAGGGGGAAAAAAAAAGAAAGAAACAAAGAAACAAAGCAAATACAAGAGGTATTCCTATGAAAAAAACTCTACACAACAGAAAAACCACAAAAGAAAAGATCAACCAAAAAAATTAACATGTATATAATGAAAAACAGTATTAAGTAAAAGTAAGTAAAAGATCAAGACATATATTACACAAAAGAAGAGTCCTTACAGAGTTTTGGAAAAAATTAAAACAATGGTATAAAACAACAAAAAACACATGAATGAACAAGTCACATGAGAATACAAGAATTAATGAACAATCATACACAAAAATGTATTCCTCTTTATTTTAAAAAAATTCAACATTCCTCTCTATTTTAAGAAAACACAAATTAAGAAAAGGTGTCATTTAATTCCTATTAAAACCTTAAAAATAATACTACACAATGCTGAAAAGGCTGTGGTGAAACCACTAGACTAATACTGTGCTGGTGGTATTACAAATTGGCACACCTCTTTGGTAGGCAATTTAGCAGTATTGTTTCCAAGAGCTGAAAACTGTTCTCACCCTGTGACACAAGAAAATAAAACTTTGGGACTAAGAAAAAAGTCAAAAGAAGGAAAAAGTTATTTATACCAAGATGTTTTCTGCAATATTAATTATTCATGAAGAACTCAGACATAATTAAAGCACAACAACTTAGCGGAATATTAGAAAGCTATTAAAAATAAATATGAAGATTGCAGCAACACTGAAAAAATGCTTATGTTAACTTAAGTTTAAAAAGTAGAATATACAATCTCATCAATGCTATTATTCAAACTAATCAAAATATCAGTATTTATGAACAAGGTGTAGAGAAGATCCTGGAAAAGAGAAATATATTTTTTGTTAGTATGTGAAGGTAATATATTTTTCTTGTAATTCCTCATGGCTGTGTTAGTGAATGTGAAACAAATAAATTTTAAAGACATCAAAATTAGGAAAAAAATGTTGAACTCACACTTACAAAATTCTACACACTATCATTTCTGAGCATCAAGTGGACTACTGAAAACTGGTTTACTGCATACATATCATAACAGAATAGATAAAGGTATGCTCACATCACAGACCACATAATGAATAAAAATGGAAGGTTATCATGCATTATCAAAACTTCCCAAATCTAGAATAATTTTATCCTACACTAACATGGCCAATAGCAATACTAAGCATCAACATTTAATTTACTCATCCAGTCAACTTTGATAGTTTCCCTTCTGTCTACAAACATATTTCTAAACAATTTATTACAAGTTATAAATAACATACTATACTGAAGACTTTACCAAAAAAAAAAAAAAACCACCTCAAACCTTATGAAAAAAGTCCCATGAGGTACGTACTATTATTTTTCTCATTAATAGATTAAAAAATTGAGACCTAGAGAGCTTAAGTGGCAGAGCTAGAAATCCAACCTAGGTTTCTTGACTCCAAAGTCAATGTTTTAAAACCATACTACTCTACTAGCCTCAACTCTCAATCAGCTCTCATTCCCACAATTATAATTACCTCTTCAATCAATAAATATTTACTGAGGTCCTGCTATGAGTCATTTGCTATTTTAGGGACTGGAGATACAGCAGTAAAACAAAACTGTTTTTAAAATTCATCTTTATGGAGCTTACATCTAGGACAGTGGTTCTCAAGCAGAGATGATTTTGCCCCCTAGGGGACATACGACAATATATGGAGGCATTTTTAATTGTCACAATTTGGTGGGAGGAGTGCTACTGGCACCTAGTGGGTACAGGCCAGGGATGCTGCTGAACATCCTACAACACACAGGAGAGCCACTCACAACAAAGAACTATGCAGTCCAAAATGTCAAGAGTGCCAACCTGTTCTAGAGGGAAGGTAAAAAAAAATAATAAAACATAGAATATGATATCTATACATACATCTTATATCTAGAATTATATATTTCTTGAAAGCAGAAACTATGCTTTATTCTTCTTCAGATCCCTCACAATACCAAACTTAGTAGCTTGCCCATGCAGATGCTCCATAAGTGATGAACAAAATAGAAACCAGGCAGTCATTTTTCTATATTACTACTGGTCAGGGCATAGTACATGAAGTCTTCTTATAAGATGCAAAGGGTTCAAACTAAACTTTTTCTCACCTTTAAAATCACATTCAGAAAGCATCAAATACACTACATCAGGATCCAGATCAGAAAACATCTCTGAGATAACGGTGAAGAGTTCTTCCTGATCAACTTTTGTCTCACACATGGAAGGAAGAGTAGTGGTTGGCTCCTCATGACTAGCAACACTGGATACGACAACTTCCTTAGAGTTTGCAGTCTTCCGAAAAGGATTTCCCCCAAGATTTTTCCTTCTCCTTGGCATTCTGACTTCCAAAACTAAAATGTTTCCCTTTTCTTACTTAAGATGTTTGATATTTAAGTCATACCTCAAAGAAAACAGGGTTAAGTATCTTGCACAATCCAGCAGTAATAGGACCTAAAATAGAAAGCAAGTAGAAACACTCAGACTATATAGTTCTATTTCCATTTCTAAAATTGGAATGACATCTTTATTTAACTCTAAGAAAGTACTATCAACTCTGGCGGCAAAGCCAAGAAGCAGTCAGACAATTTCTCTTTCTCCAAAATATTCAAGTTTTGTCAGGATTGAACATGTTAAAAATTAAGATATTAACAAATGCAACATATTTTCAGAACAGTGAGTACACTGTTTTAATATCATTTTTCATAATTAGAATGCCTACTGAACACCTTCATGTGGATGTCTAATAGGCATCACAAACTTAACATGTCCAAAACCGAGCTGCTGCTCATCCCTTCACAGTCTTACCCATCTCAGCTAAGGCAGCTCTGTCCCTCCAACGGCTCAGGTCAAAAATCTTGGAGTCATTCTTCACTCCTCTCATCCCACATCCAATCAGTAAGCCAATTTTGTCAGTATAACCCTTAAAATGTATCCAAATAGGATCGGTCCTCACCATCTCCATTGCTGCCACAGCCTTTTGCCTGGATTACTGTAACAGTCTTGTAAAGAATCTCCCTGCTTCCACCCTTGCCCCTTCGGTCTATTTAGCACAGCAATTAGAGTGATTCAGCTAAACTGTAGGTCAGATCACGCCTCCTTCTGCTAATCTAACCACCAGCTTCCCATCTCACTCAGGGTAAAAAGAAGAGCCCTTAACACGGCCTATAACCCAGACATTTCTGTTACCTCAGTCCTGTCATCCCTAATCCTCTTTCCCTTGCTCACGTCACTCCAACCACACTTCGCCTCCTTGCTCTTCCTCAAACACACCAACCATGCTCCCACCTGGGAACCTTTACATCCTGGTTCCCTCTACCTGAACTACTATTCTCCCAGGTATCCATAAGTTTTATTTCCTCACCACTTTCCTACCATTACTCAAATGTTACCTTCTCAGGAAGTCAGTCCCCCAACACCACTTATCCTTCTTCCCTTACTTGAATTTTCTCCATAAGACTTATTTTCTAACATAGTATATGTTTTATTTATTTGTTTTACTTACTTATTTATTTATTATATTTACTACTGATATTCCAGTAAAATGTAAGCTCCACAAGGGCAGGGACTCGTATATATGGAGAACTCCAGACAGTCTATGCTTGTCTATTAAATATTTCAAACTTAACATATCTAAAACTAAGTGTCTGATATTTTGCCCAAAATCTGTCCTAACCATTTGGGTTGGCTACCATCATCTTTCACCTTATTCCTGTCTCCCTGCTTCCAACCCTTGCCCACTAATAGTCTATTTTCAACACATGAGTCAGAACGATCTACATACAGCACAAATCAGAATGAATTAGGGTCTCCTCTAAATCCTCAAGTGGTTGGTTCTCCATGTCACTCAGAGCAAAACCTAAAGTCCTTACAATGGACCACCTCTCTGCTGGCCTGTAACATACTCTCCCCAAGATATCTGCACTGCTAACTCTTTCATTCTTTCAAATCTTTGTTCAAGTGGCACATTCAGTGATTTCTTCCTTGATTACCCAATTTAAAATCATATCCTCCACTCCCTCTGCCCCAATTTCCCTCTCCTGTTAACCACTCATTGCCCTTAACACATTCTAACATACTATAAAATTTGCCTTTTAAAAAAATTTACTGTGTCATAGCTCTATCTTCCAGAACTGCACTATCAATATGGCAGCCGCTGGCCACATGTGCCTATTTAAGTTAATTAAAATTATATTTTTTATATATTAATATGAGATAAAGTAGAATTTAGAGAAAGAAAATTATCAGAGACAGAGAGGAACATTATACAATCATAAAGGATCAGTCCACCAAGAAGACAGAGCAGCCCTAAATGTGTATACACCAAAAAACAGAGCCACCAAATAAGCGATGCAAAAACCGATAGACTGAAAGGAGAAACAGACAAATCCACAATTATAGTTAGAGACTTCAATACCCCTCTCTCAACAACTGATAGAATAACTAGACAGAAGATCAGAAAGGATACAGAAGCACTCAATAACACCATCAATTAAGGATCTAACGAACATTTATATAACATTCCAGCAAACAACAGCAGAATATACATTCCTTTCAAGTGCCCACAGAACATATACCATGAGCGACCATATGCTAGGCTATAAAACAAACCTCAACAAATTTAAAATAACTGAAATCATACAAAGTATGTTCTCTCACCACAACGGAATCAAACTAGAAATGAGTAACAAAAAGATAACAGGAAAATCTCCACAAACACTTGGAACCTGAGCAATACACTAAATAACCAGTGGATCAAAAAGGAAGTCTCAAGGAAAACTAAAAAATACATTGAAGTAAATGAAACTGAACATATACCATATCAAAATTTGTAGGACACAGCTAAAGCAGCAATGTCAGAAAATTATAGCACTACATGCATACATTAGAAAAGAGGAAAGTCTCAAATCAATAATCTAAGCCCCCACCACAACAGTCCAGAAAAAGGGCAAAATAAACCCAAAGCCAGTAAAAGGAAGGTAATAAAAAAGCTAAGAGCAGAAATGAATGAAATTGAAAACAGAAAAACAGAGAAAAATATGTGAAACAAATTGATGGCTCCTTGAAAAGATCCATAAAATTGACAAGCTTCTGCCACAAATGACAAAGAAAAAAAGAGAGCAGACACAAATTACCAATATCAGGAAGAAACAAGGGGTATCACAACAGACCCTGCAGACATCAAAAGACTAACAAGCGAATACTGTGAACAACTGTACACACACAAGTTTGACAACTTATATGAAACGGACCAGTTTTCTCAACAACCACAAATAACCACAACTCACTCAACAGGAAACAGATAAAAGCTCTATGAAATTTAATTCACAATTTTAAAACTCCCAAAAAAGAAATTCCAGGCCCAAATGGCTTCCACGGAGAATTCTAAGAAAGATTTTTAAGAAGAATTAACACTAACTTTATACAATCTCTTCCAAAAATAGAAGAGAGAACACTTCCCCACTCATTTTATGAGGTTAGTATTATCCCAATACCAAAATCAGACAACGCCAGTATAAAAAAACTATAAACCAATATTCTTCACGAATACAGACACAAAAATCCTTGACAAAATATTATCAAATAGAATTCAGCAAATTATAAAAAATATGAGGGATGCAAGGCTGATTCAATATTCAAAAATCAGTGTAACCCACCATATTAACAGGCTAAAGAAGAAAAATCACAATCATATCAATGAATGAAGAAAAAATACTGAGAAAATTCAACACCTATTCATGACATAAATCTCCAGAAAAACAGAAATAGAGGAGAACTTCCTCAACTCGATTAACAGCAACTACAAAACCTCTATAGCTAACATTATATTTGATATTAAAAAACTAAATGCCTTCCTCCAAAGACTGGGAACAAGGCAAGGACGTCCACTCTTAGCTCTCTTATTCCCTTAATGCTGGAAGTTCTAGCCTGTGAAGTAAGGCAAGAAAAGGAAATAAAAGGCATACAGATCAGAAAGGAAGAAATAAAACTGTCCCTATTTGCAGATGACATAGTTCTCTACATTGAAAATCTCAAGGAATCTACAAAATGTCCAACAAATAAGTGAATTCAGCAAAGCGCAGGATACAAAATAACTGTATTCACATTTTCTCTTTCATGAGATTGGCATTGATTGGAACTGCATTTCTGGTAGGTCGATATCAATGTAAGAATGTGCATAGAGGTAGTAAAAGCAGCAAGAGGTAAAATCTCAGAGGAGTTCTTATCACAATTGTAAAAAATAAATAGGAGTGATGTCAGCATCACAGCAGAGTGAGTTCTCCTGACAATCTCTCCCCTCCATGATACAATGAAAAAGACATTCACGCTCCAACAGAGGACATCCACACAACACAAAAGACATCTGAGAGACCCACACAGCCACACGTCAGAGGGTGGAGAGGCTGAAGCCCCCCTCAGAGGAGGTGGAAGCAGGTAAGAGAAAAACCTCACTGCCTCCCCAAAAGACTGCTATCTGGGACTGCAGGCAGCTTCCGAGATGGAAGGAAGGGGGCAGGGGACACCCATTCTTGAGAACATCAAAGATCCCCGAGGTCCCTTGCAGCCTAGAGGAAGCCCCCGACCAGGGTGAAAGCTATCATAGGGGGTGACCTCATCAAGCCAACACCCCAGGAGAGTAGATAGCAAGAGGAGAGCGAGTAAGCCCACAAGAGCACACAGAAGAAAATGCCCCCCCCCCCCAACCTGCCCAGCACTGGCTCCAGTGCCTGGGATCTCGGCAGAAGGCAGAGGGCTCAGAATACGCAGTTCTTGACCCCAACCCAGTGGCAATACATGGTAACTGCAACCAAATAATACCAGGATGTGAAAGAACAAAGCCACGCCCTCTAGCAGTATCAAAAATTATATTAGATCTCCAGACCACAGTGAAAATGACAAGTAACCAGAAATCAGTCCTGAAAACACAGAAACATGTAATCTAAATGACAGAGAATTCAAAATAGCTATCATCGAAAAACTCAACAAGTTAAAAGAGAATGTAGAGAAACAATTCAAGTTCAGGAGCTACTTCACAAAAGGGACAGAAACTATAAAGAAAGTTCAATAAGAAATATTGGAGATGAAAGGCACAATCAATGAAATAAAACAAAATATGGATTCCCTGAATGCTCCAGCAGACATCATAGAGGAGGAAATCAGCATAATCGAGGATAAACATGTTGAAATGCTCCAGATAGAGAAGAGACAACTAAGACTAGAAAGAAATGAACAAAGTCTCTGAGAAATATCCAACTCAATTAGGAAATGCAACATGAGAATTATAGGTATTCCAGAGGGAGAAGAGAAGGAAAAAGGAGCAGAAAGTCTGCTCAAAGAAATAATAGCAGAGAAGTTCCCAAAACTGGGAAAGGAAGTGGAAAACCATGTGGAAGAAGCTATCAGATCTCCCAAATATGTCAATGTAAAAAGACCTACTGCAAGGCATATAGTAGTCAAACTGGCAAAAGTAAAAATACTAAGGGCAGCAAGGCAGAAGAAACTAATCTGCAAAGGAACCCTTATCAGGCTTTCAGTGGCTTTCTCTGGAGAAACGTTACAAGCTAGGAGAGACTGGAATGACATATTCAAATCTTTGAAGGACAAGAACTTTCAGCCAAGAATACTCCATCCAGTGAAAATATCCTTCAGATATGATGGAGAAATAAAAGCTTTCCCAGATAAACAAAAGCTAAGGGAGTTAGTAGCTATGAACCCCCGCTACAAGAAAGGCTCAATAAGGTCTGCATACCTAAGAAAAAAGGGGGAGGAGAAAAGGGTTACAAAGCATGGAGTAAGGAGATAAACAGGTAGACAAAATCAGAAAATTGTAGCTATGCATCAGAGCAGGTTAGCAAATACTCAAGAATAACATTAAATATAAAGGGAAGGAAAACATCAAAAACAAAGACAATCTTGTCCTTTTAACCACAAACTCACAAGACAAGATGGAACTAAGATGTGAGAAAAACAACTTAGGAGGGGAAGAGGGAAAGGAATGAATCAGTTTAGTCTGAGAAATAAGAGCCCATCAGAAAATGGACTATCTTATCTACAAGATTTTGAATACAAACCTCATAGTAACCACTAAACAAAAATGCAGAACAGAGACACAAAAAATAAATAAGGAGGGCCAGCCCGGTGGCACAGCAGTTAAGTGCGCACGTTCCACTTCGGCAGCCCAGGGTTCACCGGTTCGGATCCCCAGTGCGGATATGGCACCACTTAGCAAGCCATGCTGTGGTAGGCATCCCACATATAAAGTAGAGGAAGATGGGCATGAATGTTAGCTCAGGGCCAGCCTTCCTCATCAAAAAGAGGAGGATTGGCAGCAGTTAGCTCAGGGCTAATCTTCCTCAAAAAATAAATTAATTAAATAAATAAATAAATAAGGAGAGAACAAAGAAACACAACATAAAAAACTACATAACTCAATTGGTAGACCGAAACACATGGGACAAGAAACAAAGGAAATGCAGGAGAACTGGAAAACAAGTGATAAAATGGCAGCATTAAGCCCTCATATATTGATAATCACCCTAAATATAAATGGATTGAATTCTCCAGTAAAAAGACATAAATGGGTGAGATGAATTAAAGAACAAGACTCAACAATATGGTGGCTCCAGGAAACACATCTCAGCTTCAACAACAAACACAGGCTCAGAGTGAAGGGATGGAAGACAATACTCCAAGGTAATGGCAAACAAAAGAAAGCAAGTGTGACAATACTTCTATCAGACAAGGGAGACTTCAAGATAAGACAGGTAAAGAAAGACAAAGAGGGGCAGTATATAATAATCAAAGGAATACTCCACCAAGAACACATAACACTTATAAATATCTATGCACCCAACACAGGAGCACCAAAGTACATAAAGCAACTATTAACAAACCTAAAAGGAGATATTAATAATAACACAACAATAGTAGGGAACCTCAACACGCCACTCACATCAATGGATAGATCATCCAGACAGAAAGTCAACAAAGAAAAAGTGGAATTAAATGAAAAGCTAGACCAGTTGGACTTAATAGACATATATATAGAACACTCCATCCAAAAACAGCAGAATACACATTCTTCTCAAGTGTGTACAGAACATTCTCAAGGATAGACCATGTGTTGGGAAACAAGGCAAGCCTCAATAAATTTAAGAAGATTGAAATAATAACAAGCATCTTTTCCAATCACAATGCTATGAAGCTAGAAATTAATTACAAGAAAAAAGCTGAGAAAGGGACAAAGATGTGGAGACCAAACAACATGCTATTGAGCAACCAATGGATCACTGAGGAAATTAAAGGAGAAATCAAAAAATATCTGGAGACATGTGAAAATGAAAACATACCATACCAACTCACATGGGATGCAGCAAAAGTGGTACTAAGAGAGAAATTCATTGCAATACAGGTTCACCTTAACAAACAAGAAAAATCCCAAATAAGCAATCTCAAACTACACCTAATTGAATTAGAAAAAGAAAAACAAACAAAGCCCAAAGTCAGCAGAAGGCGAGAGATAATAAAAATCAGAGCAGAAATAAATACAATTGAAACAAAAAGGCAGTAGAAGAAAGGATTAATGAAATAAAGAGCTGCTTCTTTAAGAAGATAAACAAAATTGACAAACTCCTAGCCAGACTTACAAAGAAAAAAAGAGAGAAAGCCCAAATAAATAAAATTAGAAATGACAGAGAAGAAATAACAACAGATACCACAGAAATACAAAGGATTATAAGAGAATAATATGAAAAGCTATATGCCAACAAAATGGACAATCTAGAAGAAATGAATAAATTCTTAGACTCTTAAAAACCTCTCAAAGCTGAATCAAGAAGAAATAGAGAATCTGAATAGACCAATCACAAGTAAAGATGTCGAAACAGTAATCAAAAGCATCCCCAAAAATAAAAGCCCAGGACCAGACAGCTTCCTGGGAGAATTCTATGAAACTTTCAGAGAGGATATACTGCCTATCCTTCTCAAGTTATTCCAAAAAATTAGGGAAGACAGAATGCTTCCTAATACATTCTACAAGGCCAACATCACTCTGATATCAAAGCGCGACGAGGACAACACAAAAAAGGAAAACTACAGTCCAATATCGCTGATGAACATAGATGCAAAAATCCTCAACAAAATATTCACAACCCAAATACAACAGTACACCAAAAAGATCATACACCATGATCAAATGGGATTTATACCAGGGACACAAGGATGGTTCAACATTCGCAAATCAATCAATGTGATACACCACATTAACAAAATGAGGAATAAAAACCAAATGATCATCTCAATAGACACAGAGAAAGCATTTGACAAGATCCAACAGCCATTTATGATAAAAACTCTTAACAAAATGGGGAGAGAAGGAAATTACCTCAACATAATAAAGGCCATATATGACAAACCCACAGCCAACATCACACTCAATGGGGAAAAACTGAACGCCATCCCTCTAACAGGAACAAGAGAAGGATGCCCACTATCACCACTCTTATTCAACATAGTACTGGAGGTTTGGCCAGAGCAATTAGGCAAGAGAAAGGAATAAAAGGAATCCAAATAGGGAGTGAAGAAGTGAAACTCTCACTGTTTGCAGGCAACATGATCATAAATAGAAAACCCTAAAGAATTCATGGGAAAACTATTAGAAATAATTAACAATTACAGCAGAGTTGCAGGGTACAAAATCAACTTACAAAAATCAGTTGCATTTTCTATCATAACATTAATAAAAAAAAAATCAGTTGCATTTCTATACTCTGATAACCAATTTACAGAAAGAGAACTCAAGAATACAATTCCACTTACAATCACAACAAAAAGAATAAAATATCTAGGAATAAATTTAACCAAGGAGGTGAAAGAGTTATACAATGAAAACTATAAGACATTATTGAAAGAAACAGATGATGACATAAAGAAACATAAAGAGATTCCATGCACATGGATCAGAAAATAAATGTTAAAATGTCCATACTACCCAAAGCAATCTATACATTTAATGCAATCCCAATGACATTCTTCATGGAAATAGAGCTAAGAATCCTAAAATTCATATGGAGCAACAAAAAACCCCGAATTGCTAAAGCAATCCTGAGAAAAAAGAACAAAGTTGGAGGCATCACAATCCCTGACTTCAAAACGTACTACAAAGCCACTGTAATCAAAATAGCATGGTACTGATACAAAAATAGGCACACAGATCAATGGAACAGAACTGAAAGCCCAGAAATAAAACCACACATCTATAGAGAGCTAATCTTTGACAAAGGTGCCAGGAACATACAATGGAGAAAAGATAGTCTCTTCAATAAATAGTGTTGGGAACTCTAGAAAACCACTTTCAAAAGAGTGAAAGTAGACCATTATCTCACGCCATACACGAAAACAAACTCAAAATGGATCAAAGACTTGAAGATAAGTCCTGAAACCACAAAACTCCTAGAAGATAATACAGGTGGTACACTCTTTAACCTCTAACTCAAAAGGATCTTTTCAAATACCATGATATCATGTCTTCTCACACAAGAGAAACAAAAGAAAAAAAAAAAAAACAAGTGGGAATTCATCAGACTAAAGATCTTCTGCAAGGCAAAAGCAACTAGGATCAAAACAAAAAGACAACTGACCAACTGGGAGAAAATATTTGCAAATTATATATCCAACCAGGGGTTAATGTCCATAATATAAGGAACTCACACAACTGAACAATAAAAAAACAAACAGCCCAATCAAAACAGAGGTAGAGGAGATGAGTAGACATTTTTCCAAAGAAGATATACAGATGGCCAATAAACATGAAAAGATGTTCAACATCACTAGTTATCAGGGCAATGCAAATCAAAACTACACTACGCTACCACCTAACACCTGTTAAAAATGACTAAAATCACTAAGACTAAAACTAAAAAATGTTGGAGAGGGTGTGGAGAGAAGGGAACCCTCATACACTGATGGTGGGAATGCAAACTGGTGCAGCCGCTATGGAAAACCGTATGTAGATTCCTCAAAAAAGCTAAAAATAGAACTACCATATGACCCAGCTATCCCACTACTGGGTATCTACCCAAACAACTTGAAATCAACAATCCCAAGTAACATATGTACCCCTATGTTCACGGCAGCACTATTCACAATAGCCAAGACATGGAAGCAATCCAAGTGCCCATCAACCGATAACTGGATAAAGATGTGGTATATACATGCAACAGAATACTATTCAGCCAGGAAAAGAAGACAAATTCATCCCATTTGCAACAACATGGATGGATCTAGAGGGTATTATGCTAAGTGAAATAAGCCAGACTGAGAAAGAATCACACCAGATGATTTCACTCATATGTGGAATATAAACAAACACATGGACAAAGAAAACAGTTCAGTGGTTACCAGGGGAAGGGAGGCAGAGGGTGGGCACAGGAGGTGAAGGGGAGCACGTATTTGGTGATGGACAAGAAATAATGTACAACTGAAATTTCACAAAGACGTAAACTATTATGAACTAAATAAAAAAATAAAGAGAAAAATAAATTGTATGTCTGATTCTCTAGTTTTCAGTTTCTTCTACCTTTATGTCTGTATAACATTTTTCTTTTTAACCTTTTAAAATCTTGAGTTGTTTAAAGACAAGCAAATATGTTACATTGGAATGTACCATATTATTTATTTATGATAAAGCCACTGTTTTTATATATTTTACCAATATATTTATATATTCTACCAATGAACACATGGACACTATATTTATATATTCTAGCCACTGCATTTATATATTCTACCAATGAACTGTATTTATATTTAAGTATATAAATTTAAATAGCCACTGTATTTTTATATTCTGTATTTCTATAGCCACTGTATTTATATATTCTACCAATGAACACATGGACACTGTAATTAAAAATACAGTATCATTCACAAACACACAAAAAAATGAAATACTTAGGTATAAATCTAACAAAACATATACAGGACTTGTATGCTGAAAACTACAAAACACTGATGAAAGAAATCAAAGATCTAAACAAATAGAAAGACAGTATGTTCATGAACTGAAACACTCAGCATAGTGAAGATGTCAATTCTCCCCAAATTGATGGACAGATTTAACATAATTCCTATCAAAATCCTAGCAAAATTTTCTGTGGATATGGACAAGATTATTCTAAAATTAAATGGAAAGATGAAGAAACTAGAATAGCTATAACAATTTTGAAAAAGAGTAGAGTGGGAGAAATCAGTCAACTCAATTTTAAGACTTGTTATATAGCCACATTAATCAAGGCTGTGTGGTATCAATGGAAGGACAAACACATGATCAGATAACAGATTATAGATTTGGAAACAGAAGAGAGAACCCAGAAATAGATCAACATAAATATGTCCAACTAACTTTTGACACAAGCGTAAAGCAACTCAATGGAGGAAGAATAGCCTTTTCAACAAATGGTACTGGAGCAAGTGGACAGCCATAGATAAAAAATAAACCTTGACCTCAGTCTCACACTTCACAGAAAAATTAACTCAAAATCAATCATGGACTTAAATCCATAAAACTATAAAACTTTACAAAAAAAAAAAAAGGAGAAAATTTTCAGGATCTAGGGTTAGGTAAAAACACCAAAAGTATGATCCATAAAAGGAAAAACTGATGAAGAATATAAGATTGCTTTAATATTTGAAAGTTAATCAATGTAATTCCTGACTAAGAAAATAAAGAAGAAAAATCACATAACTCAATATATGCAGAAAAACCATGTGAAAAAGTCAATATCCACTCATGATAAAAACTCTGTTCCAACTAGAAATAGAAGGGAACTGATAAAGGCATTTACAAAAAAAAAAAAAACAACAAGCCACCACCAGCATCACCTGGTACTTAATCGTGAAATGCTGAAGGCTTTCCCTCTGCAATCAGAAATGAGACCAGGATGACCGCTATCACCACTTCTATCCTACATTGCTCCATTGTACCAGAGGTCACAGCCAGTACATTAAGACTTGAAAAGAAAATAAAAGTTCTAAGATTGGAAAAGAAGAAATAAAACTATCATTACTCAGACAATACAATTGAGTGCATATAAAATCGAAAAGAATCTAAAGATTATCTGTTGGATTACCAAGATAATTTGGCAAGGTTGCTGGATTGTTTTTCTCTAAACCAGCAAAAATTAGAAAATAAAATAAAACCTAATGGTCTAGACCTATCAGCAGCATCTACACAGGGGATAATCCCTCCTCAGGAGAACACCCTTAGGACATTCAGTATCTTCTCCTAAGGAAAGTACCACTTTTAGGATTTTCTTTAGGATTTCAACCTGGAAACAGTGGAGTGCTCGAGAGCTTGGCCCCGGGATCTCTTCCTTTCCCTGATTTACCAGCTCCTTTGGTGATCTCACTCAGTCTCATGGCTTTAAACACTAACAAAATGCCAACAAATTTATCTCTCCAACCTGCACCTCTTCCCTGATTCCAGACCCACATCAAACTACCCACTGAACATCTCCACTTTGTGTATCTAGTACACATCTCACACCAGGTGGGTCTAAAAGTGATCTCCTGATCCTCCTGTGCAGACCTGCCCTAACTACAGTCCTCTCAGTCTCAGCTACTGGCAACTTCCAGTTGCTGAGGCCAAAAAACTAAGGGCCATTTTTGCCTCCTCTTTCCCTCACACTCATGTCTATCATTCAGCAAATCTTGCCAGTTTTAAATTAAAAATATATTCAGGTCATATAATAATTCTGTTACCTGTAAGGAACTGCCAGAATGTTTCCCAAACTGGCTGTACCGTTTTAATTTCCACCAGCAATTTCACCCATTTCTCTACATTCTTACCTGTTATTGTCTGTCTTTCTAATTATGACCATCCTAATGATATCACGTTGTGGTTTTCACTTGCATTTCCCTAATGACTAACGTTGTTGACCAGCATTACATGTACTTATTGATATTTGTATATCTTCTTTGAAGAAATGTCTATTCAGATCCTTTGCTCATTTTTAAATTTAAGGGTTACTTGTCTGTGTTATTGAGCTGTAAGAGTTCTTTATACATTCTGAATACAAGACCTTTATCAAATATTTCCTCCCATTCTGTGGGTTGTCTTTTCACTTTCTTCATAGTGTCCTTTGAAGCACAAATATTTTTTATCTTGATGAATTTATTTTTCTTTTGTCACTTACACTTTTATGTCCTATCTAAGTAACCGTTGCCTAAATCAAGGTCACAAAGATTTACACCTGTTTTCTTCTAAGAGTTTTATAGTTTTAGCTCTTACATTTAGGTCTTTAATCCATTTTGAGTTAATTTTTGTATATGGTGTGAGATTAGGGTCCAAGTTAATTCTTTTTCATGTGCATGTCCAATTGTCCCAGCACCATTTGTTGAAAAGACTATTTTTCCCCCATTGAATGGTCTTGGCACCCCTGTCAAAAATCAACAGACCAGTAAATCTAAGAGTTTATTGCTGGACTCTCAATTCTGTTTCATTGACCTACATGTTTATTCTTATGCCAGTATCACAGTGTCTTGATTACTGTAGCTTTAGTAAGTTTTAAAATTAGGAAATGTGAGTCTTCTAATTTTGTTCTTTTCTAAGACTGTTTTGACTATTCTGGGCCCCCTGCATTTCCATGTGAAATTTAGAATCGGCTTATCAATTTCTGCAAAGAAGCCAGATGGAATGTTGACACGGACTGCATTAAACCAGTAGATCATAAGTCAAATCAGTCCACTCCTTTGCTTTAAAACCTCCAATAGCTCTGCATCTCATGCAGAGTAAAAGCCCAAGTTCTTAAAATGGCCTCGTTAAGATCCTAAACAGTCTGGTTCCATAATAACTCTCTCAAATCATTTTTTGATACTCTTTCTCTTGCTCTTTCTTAAACTCACCCAGTATTCTGCTTCACTGCCCTTATACTTGATTCTTAGCCTGAAATGCACTTTCCCCAGATATCTACCTGACTCACTCCTGACTTATAAAACTTTACTCATGGTGCGCTTGTAGTGAGGCTTTCCCTAACGGCTCTATGTAAAATTGCACAGACACACATTCTCTCCATCTCCCCTTCATTTTTTTTTTCCTCCAAAACAGTTATCACTCCATAATTTAGATGTTTATTTTGTTTAATGTCTATATACCCTGACACTAGAAAGTAAGCTCTTTGAAGGCAAATGTTTTTGTCAATTCTGCTCACTCATGTAATACCATCACTAAACTAAATAATAAGTACCAAAACTAAATACCAATACTAAAACAAGGCCTAGCACATAATTAGCACTCAATGAATTTCTGCTGGATGAATGAAGGATTAAGGTAGGGAATAAGAACCAAGAAGAACAGGAAAGCAATAGGTCAGAATTCTAAGAAGAAATAGAAATACTCAATAAACATTAAAAAGTTTAATTCATTAATAAAGAGAATTGAAAGAGAATATTATGTTGCCTATTAAATAAAAAATAATAATTTTTAAAGTAATAATAGCCAGTGTTGGCAAGGTTATAGCAAAACAGGAATTCTCATACACTGTAAAGAGTATAAAATGGTATAACCTTTCTGGAAAGCAAAGCACCACTACGTATCAAGAAATTTTAGATTACATATATTCTAAGTATATTAAAATGAATTCCAGGAATTCATCATAAAAAATAATCACAAACTTACAGAAATATTTATATAGAGACATTCAAAATACAGTGATTTTTCTACAAAGAAAAACTGAAAAATATTTGGTGAGAAAGGAATGATAAAATAATTTCTGGTGACAAGTATAATTTATTAAATACTTAATGCATACCAGCTAGAATGCTAAGATTATGACTTTACGTAATTCTTAAAACACTAAGTAATATTATGCCTATACTATAAATAAGAAAACTAAGGGGGCCACCCCCGTGACGCAGAGGCTAGGCGTGCACGTTCTACTTTGGTGGCCAGGGGTTCGCCAGTTTGGATCCCGGGTGCGGACATGGCACCACTTGGCAAGCCATGCTGTAGTAGGTGTCCAAGATGTAAAAAGTAGAGGAAGATAGGCACAGATGTTAGCACAGGGCCAGTCTTCCTCAGCAAAAAGAGGAGAATTGGCAGCAGATGTTAGCTGAGGGCTAATCTTCCTCAAAAAAAAAAAAAAGAAAACTAAGGACTAGAAAAAGTAATTATCAGGCTTAAGGCTCTTAAGTAGCAAAACTGAGATCTGAACCCAGATTTGTTAGACTCCACTAAGTACCATATCCCTACAGATTCATAAAATGGAATTTTATACAGCCATTAAAGACTATATTTTGGGTAACATTTAATTGGAGTTTTTTAAAACAATGTTAGAAAAGAAAGCAAGACATAAAACTAAACATAATTTACATAGATACTCAAACGGGACTGGACTAGATTAGACTAGGATATTAGACTGGAAAGGAAACCTCTGGGTAATGAGATTAAAAGTAACTATTTTTTTTTTTTTTTTTTGAGGAAGATTAGCCCTGAGCTAACATCTGCTGCCAATCCTCCTCTTTTTTGCTGAGGAAGACTGGCCCTGAGCTAACATCCGTACCCATCTTCCTCTACTTTATATGTGGGATGCCTACCACAGCATGGCTTGCCAAGCAGTGCCATGTCCACACCTGGGATCCGAACCTGTGAACCCAGGGCCACTGAAACGGAACGTGTGCACTTAACCACTGCGCCACCAGGCCTGCTCCAAAAGTAACTTCATTTTTAACATACAATTTTTTATATATATTACTTTTGTATTTTCCAAATAATGTATAATGTACACATTTTTTTCATAATCAGGGAAAAAACAACAATCACTATTATCAATTAAAGCTGAATCTTGGACTTCCCTCTATACTTCTTCCAGCTTATAAACTATATATTCCTTCTACTCTCTTTATGTATTGTGTCTACTTTTATGGAAAAACATCTAAACATACAGGCAGTTTGAGTGTCCGACCAATAATTAGTACAGTGAAGAAACTCTTACGTATAAAAATATACATAGTTGACACTACCTTCCAATTATCAGTTTTACTTTGTATATCCAGTTTATTTCAATCCCATTTATTCACTTATGTTCACGTTTAACTCTTAACACCTGATTTTACGTAGCTTCCTTTTTCCATAAAGACAGTCTTATTAACATACTAGTTTAAACAAGCTTGTATAACTTCTTCACATACATACCTGACCTAAATAGAGTGTATTCTAAAAACATATGGGCAATAAGGATGGGTAAGTAAGGTCTGATGTATTATGGAGAAATGTGAAAGGACTGGCTCAAATGAAGAACCTAAAAACAAATAATATAAATTTTTATTAATAGTGATACCATGAATACATAAATTTCATACACATATTTTCCAAGCTCTTCTACCTCTTTTATTCAATTTTAACCTGCTAGAGAACCTTATACATACTTGCTCATCATCAAAATATTCCAGCATAGTAAACAGAGGTCTTACCAACTCCAGTTTTTTTAAACATAAAAGGACATATTTTCTTTTAACCATTAAAAAAAATTCAGGTTGAACATGAAATCTACAAATACCAGTAGAGTGAACACAAACTCAAACAGTCATATGGCAATGGTCAGCACTACCATTCAAGTGGATAAATCAATAAACACCACTTCAAAAAAACCATCCTACTGAAAACTAAATCATTAACCCAACACTAAAAAAATTCCCCATATCATTTTATGAATAAATCTGTTATATGTACATATTATAAGGAGTTTTATATAAAATAATTTTAAATTACTTACCTTTATGGAAAAATATCCAAAAAATAATAAATTTCTATAACAATCAAGAAAGATATTCTATTTAATACTCAATATTAACCATCTAGGAAGAATAGGCCTAAGAAAACTGATACTAACAATAAAACACACTGATAATAATTTACTTCTTTAAAACCATCAAAAAAAGGAACAAAAACAAACAAACAAAAAAAATAAGGAACATACAGGGAAGTTACAGGACCCAAACTGGCATGATTCCAGACAAGATCAGAAAATATCTCCCTCTGAAACAAACACTACCAAGAATAGTACAATCAATCTTCACTGGGGTTTAAGTTGCCTACAAGATGATTTTAAGTGTACCGCTGTGATAAGGGTAAGGTAGATACTAAATCTCATCAAGGTACCAAAGGGTTTGTAATTAAAAAGACAGGATTTATAGAAAATGTAACCCAATTAACAAATAATCTTAAATGTAACTCTCTGTCATAAGAATTATTATAATTGATAATTGAAGACATCCTAAATATTGGATGGACAAGAGTATGGTTAATAAATTATTGCAAAAAAAGAGAAAATCCTACTTTGGAATACTATGCGCTATTAAAAAGTTTAAGGTGGAATGTAGAAACCAGAAAGAACTCTGAGACATATTCTTAAGGGGAAAAGCCAGTTGCTGAACAATATATAGCTTTTGGCCAGAGAAGGGCAGAAAGATGTATTTCCTCTATAATTCTTGAACATTTTCTACAATCTTTCATTACTTACTGCCAGTACTAGACTTGCTTAGTTATGTTAGAGCCTCACATTGTTGGTTTTACTGACATAATTTCATCCACATATGTTTATTTCCCCAATTAGCTATGTTCCTCGGGAACACAGATTATGACACATACTCCAATTTGGCACTTAGCCATAGTCCTATACACAAAATAGGTGCACAAATAATATTTGTGGATGGCTAACTATATGTTAGCAAGAAGTAGCATTTTAGCAGCAGAGAAATTAAAACACACATTAAATGGGAAAACTAGGACCACGATATAGTTCTTTAGACTTCCTGGATCAACATATTTATGCAACCACAAGCTCTTGGAGAAATTCTAGTAAGAAAATCTGTGATAACATTTTCCTTCTCATGAGAGACTTTTTAAACACTCAAATATGTAAATAAAAGCTTAAAAACCTATGTGAAAAATATTCATACTCTATGACTTAAATAATACTTACCGTCTGTCTGGCAGTGATACTCAGGTCCATAATACAAGGTCTCTCTTTCTCACAAAGTACCTAGGAAAATAAATTTGTAATCAGAAAGGTGGTTAAGAATCATAATGAATATTCTCTGTGTCTGCCGAGAACTCCCTCTTCTCCTCCCCTACCCTACCAGGGCTCTGTTTTCTACTAATGGACCCCTGGCCATATAAGTGAGCACATCACATGACCTAGGCTGAACTAAGCATGGTACCTCATCCCCTCGGCTGCAGAAAGTGATCAAGGGATGGGCATGTGACCAAATCTATCTAGAGCCTCTGACATGAAGCTCTAAGTAGACAAGCCTGTGCTTCCAGGAACCAGGTCCCAACATGTAAGGAAGCACATCCACAGTAGGAGAAATGATGCCAGTATGCATAGACTGAAGTATAGGAAAGGCCCAACTATGGGCAAGTTAATCCTTAGCTCCTTATGGATATGCATCTCTATGCCTGCAATTTCTGTTATATGGTTATTGGTATAAGCAGTAACTGGTACATACCACTACATACTGGTATAACCAGTACCTTTTCTCTCCACAGGCTATTTCAAACTGTATGTCTGTTACCTGCAATCCAAAAAGTTCTAACTAATACACAGAAAAACTGAACAGATGGAAATTATACATCAAAAGATATATTTCACTGAAGATATAAAAGGGCCTACCAAGTATGCCTTTGCTGACTTAGAAAACTTTCACCTATCAGATGTAATGTCTCTTTCCCCTTTTTACTGGTAAACCCCAAAATTACTATTTAATTCTCCTTTTAGTATACTCTGTGCAAATCACACCTTTTTTTTTTTTTGCACCGAGGAAGATTCACCCTGAGTTAACATCCATTGCCAGTCTTCCTCTTTTTTGCTTGAGGAAGATTCGCCTTGAGCTAACATCTGTGCCAATCTTCCTCTGTTTTGTATGTGGGTCACCGCCACAGCATGGCCACCAACAAGTGGTGTAGGTCCATGCCCAGGAACTGAACCTGGACTGTTGAAGCAGAGCACACCAAACTTAACCACTAGGCCACTGGGCTGGCCCGTCATATCATTTTTTAAGACAGCCAATTTACCTTTTCCCTTTATTACATCCTAACCAGTACATGGTAAGATGACAAACAAGTAAAGCAATTCCAATGTGATAAGATGATATAGAATGCTAAGGAAACAAACAGAAGGTGTATGTAAGCCAGCCTTGAGGTATCAAGGAAGACTTCCCCATAGAGGTGTCACCCCAACTGAGACCTGAAAGACAACTCTGAGTTAATGAAACCAAAGGGGAGGGAAGCAAGGAAGTAGAGAAGGCATTCCAGACAGAGGGAAGCTTCTCTACTCAGGTTTAGATTTAACAAACTTGGCATCTTAAAGAAGAAATGCAAGTGACTGAATGACTAGCATGTTGAGGGCAAAGGGAGAAAGCAACACGGAGGATGAAGATGAAGAAGTAAACAGAAGTCAGATCACGAAGACCCCGAAAGCCAAATTAAGAAGTTCAGACTTTATGCTGAAGGCAATGAAAAGCCACAAAAAAGGTTTTTAGCAGGGGAGTTACACATTCAAATGTGCTAGACAGATTACTCTGGCTACAGTGGGAAAAACAGATTGGAAGGCAAGACTGGAAGCAGGATAACCACTTAGGAGGCTACTGAAGCAAGCCAGGTGAGAGATGATGCTAACCACGGAGTAGGCTGGTACCCCTGGGGATAGAGAAAAGGCCCAGACTCAAGAGATATTAAGGAGGAAAATTCCAACAGGGCTCAGTGATCAACCAGAATGTGGGGAAAAAAAGAAGAGGACGAGGAATAGGTCATGTTTCTGTCAAGTTTTTAGCAGGGTCTACTATTTACTGAATTCTTACCACACATACGTTATCTCATTTAATCTTCCTCTAGAAAGAAGACAGAAAAGCAGCAGTTTGTTTCAGATTTTTGGTTTGAGGTTGGGAGAGGGACGGAACGGGTGATAACGACTACAGTTTGGGATCTGCTCGGTTTGAGGTACGATGGGAGCACACAAATGGACATGTCACGCATGTAGATGACACACGAGTTCAGTTACCAGGAAAGAGCTTTGAGTTGGAAATTAGAGAACTACCAGCAAACAAATGGCAACTGGGAAAAATATTTTTAAAAGTAAAATATCTCCTTTATTCATGCCAATATTTATTTAATACCTACATACCCAGTGTTGGGACCAGTGTTAGGCGATTTTAAAAGTGAGTAAGCTTCAGTTACTAGAGGGAGGAGGCAGCTCAACATAGCAATCAGTGTATAATGGAAATACACCAAAGGCTCAGAGGTGACACAAAGAGTGAGCGATTATCTCTGCTGCGGGGTGGAAGGAACACTTCACAACAAATACCACCTAAATCTTGAAGTAGGTTAGCAGACAGTTTAGGGAGGAGAGCAGGAGGAATAGTAAAGACACTCCAGACAGAAGCAGCAATAAATTCAAAGACACAAAAGAATTTTTAAAAAAAAGATGCCCTGCTTCAGAACAGAGAAATTAAATATTATTCATGCCAGTCTCCCAAATTAATTCTTAAATTTAATGAATAGAGAGGATGTATAAAAAAATTTTTCTTAAAAAAGACAAGGGGGAAATTCACTTTACTTAAATATCAGAGCCTATTATGAAAGCAACATAATAAAATTAAATAGTACAGCTACAAAAATCCAGTGAAAGATTGAAGAACTGGGGCCGGCCCAGTGGCGCAGTGGTTAAGTTCACACACTTTGCTTCAGTGGCCCAGGGTTCGCAGGTTCAGATCCCTGAAGCAGACCTAGCCCCGCTCGTCAAGCCAGACTGTGGCAGCATCCCACATAAAATAGAGGAAGACTGGCACAGATGTTAGCTCAGCTACAATCTTCCCTCACACACAGAAATAATAATAATAATAAAAACCATTTAAAAAAAATTGAAGAACTATTATGAGAAGTCAAGAGACCAGAAATAATCCTAACTATACCTCTAAATTTATATGTAATAACATAGGCTTTCTAAAACAAGAAAGACAGAATTTTTTAATAGTATTAAAATGATTTAATAGTAATTTAAACAATTAAGGTGGTGTCACATTTTATACTAAAATAAATTCTGATTATAGAGTTTATTTTAGAAATATTGGGGAAAAACTTATTATCACATCTATAAAACAACGAAATTTCTTAATTTGGAAGTATGAAGCAATGACAAAGGAAAAGAATGACTGATTTCATATATGAACATTTTAAACTTCTGACAATTAAAAGTAACCAAAAGTGAAAAGAAACCTAGAGAAAAATATTTTCCAGGAAAAAAGACACTAATATGTTTGGGTCTTTCTCAAAGTTTTAAGAAAAACAGACCCAACAGATGATCAAAGGATATGAACACACAATCCACATTCAGAAAAATACAGTGTCCACCATGAGTCTGGTGAGGTTTGGTGAAATTGGGACACTCAGAGGCAGTGCTCAGGCAAGTGTAACACATGGATTCTTCGATCCTGTAATTCTACTGACTAATAGTCATAAAAATCTAGCTGGCTTAGCCAGTTTATTCCTCCACGGAAATTAATAAAATGCTCTTTTAATTTTTGTATATGAGTTTGGACAGCACAAATTGATTAAACTCAATCTAGATGTACCAATAAAATAATTTCTGGAGGACAATGTTGAGATTTTTCCAACAGCCTGCCCTTCGAGGCATATTTTAAGACTTTCGTCCAGTGGGTAGGAAAGTACTTAAAAGCAAACTCAATAAACCAAAATTCCAAGTAATGTTAAAATCTGTACAAGATTTAATATAAACAAATTGAATTATTTATTGTAACATAGAGGGAAAAATGTTCAGATGACAAACCAATATATCTTATTTCATCAATTTTAAGGCGTGTTTACATTTCTGCAGTAAGGATACCTCCTAAACTCAATGACACGTCACAGTTTACTTGGAGCGTTTTTGGGGTTTTTTTTAATTTTGTAGAGGTACATAAAATAATAGTTCATCTCACAACTGATGGGATGAACGGTAGTTATTTGGAAATGTAATCATTTACTTGATATCAAAGGTTTTGTTTCAGAGGGCCATGGAAAGAATGTGCTAAGAGTCAACTTTTGGGTCACAAAGATCCAGGCTTGACTGAATCCTTTTCTGCC
Organism: Equus caballus; assembly: GCF_041296265.1. NCBI lineage: Eukaryota > Metazoa > Chordata > Mammalia > Perissodactyla > Equidae > Equus > Equus caballus. The sequence goes on from NC_091686.1 coordinate 93,292,547, forward strand.
AAATACTAGTTGGGTGACTTTGGGCAACTTTCTTCACATTTCTCAGATTTTCTGTTTCCTCACCTGTACAATACTACAACCGATAATAGTACAAATCTCATAGAATTCTGAGAATTAAATACACTAGTGCTGGGGCCGGCCCCGTGGCTGAGTAGTTAAGTTCACGCACTGCGCTACGGCGGTCCAGGTTTTTCGCCAGTTCGAATCCTGGGCGCGGACAAGGCACCGCTCATCAGGCCATGCTGAGGCGGCGTCCCACATGCCACAACTGGAGGGACCCACAACTAAGAATGTACAACTGTGTACGGCGGGGCTTTGGGGAGAAAAAGGAAAAAATTTTTAAAAATACAATAGTGCTTAAAACAGTGCCTGGCATTTATATTACTATGAGGATGAGGGTGATGAAGATGATAACGACATTTGTTTTACTCATTGCCTGGCATGGTAAATATCAAAAAAGTTCAATCTTTTCTTTAATTCCTAATAAAACTACTTCTAAAGGCATTTAATAGTGATCTGATCATGGGGATGTAATGTACAGCACGTTGAATACTACAGTCAATAATGTTGTATTAACTTTGTAAGGCAACAATTACTAGACTTACTGTGGTGACCATTTCGCAATGTATACAAATGTCATATCACTATCCTGTACATCTGAAACTAATATAATACTGCATATCAATTATACCTCAATTTTTTAAAAAAGTTATCTAAGATTAGATGTTTGACTTGACATACTGAGATTCTCCCCAAGACTTACAACGTGAGTTTGCAATAAAAAGCCAAGGAGAAGGGAGGCAAAAATTCACATTGGCTAATAAATGGTTCCTGCTTTGCATATCACAAGATATGCATAACCATGGATAATCATAAAGGAAAAGAAGATTTTTAAAAAAGGAAAATCCTCGGTGTTAAAATAACATGCACCTAGGGGCTGGCCCCTTGGCCGAGCGGTTACGTTGGCGCGCTCCGCTGCAGGCGGCCCAGTGTTTCGTTGGTTCGAATCCTGGGCGCGGACATGACACTGCTCATCAAACCACGCTGGGGCGGCGTCCCACATGCCACAACTAGAAGGACCCACAATAAAGAATATACAACTATGTACCGGGGGGCTTTGGGGAGAAAAAGGAAAAAAGAAAATCTTTAAAAAAAATAAAATAAAATAACATGCACCTACACGGATAATATTTATTTTAGCCTCTATCGTGTACAAGATACTATGCCTACTTTAATAAAGAAAAAAAATTCCTCTACCATAACTTAAGCCCACTTTTTCTTTGAAATCCAGTACTCAGGTCCTCTTTACTCTCCACTTCAAAGGAACTGAAGTCAACAGGTACACAAATTTATATTCCTAAGTACTGTATGCTGATTTGCACTGGGTTTTTTAAATTCTTTCATACGTCAGTCCTTTTTCATGAACGAAATTGTAGCCTCCTTGCAGAAAAGGAGCCACTGCTTTCCTATTCTTCCCACCACCTCCACCACTGCAGACCCCCATCCCAAGACAGCCACTTTAATAAAGGCTCTGACACAGGAACTAAAAATTGTTGATTTAATTTCTGACCTTTAAAAACGGACAACGTAAGAAAATGGAACCATGCTGATTATCAAAACACACGATGTTAACATTTCTTAACACGGGTAAGGATTCTTTCATTGAAAAGTGAAGGAGGCGAGTTAAAACGAGTTAGAAAAGAGAGCCGGGTGTTTGAGAGGAAAAAAGCAATGAAAATAATAAAATCGGAACGAAAAAGCTGATGTTGGGATGAAAAGATAACATTTTTTTTAAGTGGGAGAAGAGAGGCAGCTGCAAATCAGTCGTTGTTTTCAGAGAGGCCAGGTTGATCTTGAGGATTTTCTTCTCTGAGCTCAACCAATCCCCACCTTTTCTGAGTTAAGCAGTCTCCAGGCAAGCAGCGCTTCTTGATTGGCTTAAAGATGTCGAGTAGAAAAACCAGCCAATCCTGCCTTCAAGTCAGAACTGCGCTATGGAGACATTACAACCACTGCATGGCGAGAATGTGTACAAACGTGTCGGTGCCAAATATCAGATCCCAAGACTGCTGCCGAGAGGAAGATCCTTTAAAGCCAACACTGAGCGTAATCTGGCACCTACACTTTTTTTTTAATTACTCTAGCTCTCTTTCTGAGGGAAAAAGCTGTTTTAACCAAAAGAGCCTAAGGAATAAACTGTGCCACTGGTCAGATGACTCACTATCAAACACCGATTTCCAAACGCACACCTCGGAGAGGGTCTGGATGGCAGCAGGGTTTGGGGAGGGTCCCAGCGAGGCTCGAAGTTGCGGTGGGGGCGGGGAGTACGGACGCGGGTCAAAGAGGGACAGAGATCAAAGACAGGGCACGTCCCCGCAGTATCCAAAATCGGCATATGGGGAGTGAGAGGCTGTTTGGGTTTGAACAAGTGAGTAAATAAATGGCTCTGCTAGGACTACGTGCTCGGGAGGGTGGCCCGAAGTTCCAAGAAGGCTCCGCCTGGGAAACGCCAAAGGCGCTCACAGGGGCGCCAGGTCAATCCCGGCGGGAACCGACAGGGAGGGCGCCCCGGGGGGCGAGAGGGGTGTGCCTGGGGCCTGGAGGCCGAGGAAGCGGCCGCGGCCCCCGCCTTCGGCCGGCGCGCCAGGGCCCGCCCCTCGCCGACGCCTCACTTCCCTTCCGTCGGGGCGGCCCGGCCTCCGGGCCGGACAGCGCGGGCCCCCCACCTGCGGGGTTTGGGTTTTGGTCGCAGCGCCGCCCGCCGCTGCCTCAGGCCCTCCGCCTGGGCTCGGGGCCCCGGGCCCCCTTTCCCCAGGACCCTCACCCGCCCCGCGGCCCCAGCTCCCACCCGCCGCCTTTACCTGCTCCCGGAACGCGCCGAGGGCGTCGAGGCCGGCGCCGCGTCGTCGAGTGCGCGCCGCGGGTCCGCAGCCTTTCCCGCCGCCGCCGCTGCGCTCTCTGGCGCGGCGCTGGGCTGGCGACCAGCGGCCCGGGCTGTGGGGGGGGGCGCGCGGTGAGCGCCCGGCGGGGAGACACTGCCGCTCTCCGTCCGGCCACGGAAGAGCAACCGCGCAGCAGCCAGCCGCGAGAGGGCGGGTGGGCGGCCGAATGGGGAGGGGTCTCAGGGAGGTGGGAATGGCTGCCACGTCGCCTAGGTGGGTCGCCGCCCTCCGCCTCCCCCACCCCCGCCGGCTCCCCGCCGCGACCTCTGCTTCGTCCCCGAACTCCGCCGTGGCGCGTCGGCTCGCCCCGCAGGGCCGACCTGGCGACCCGGGCCCGCGGGCGCCCCCGCCCCTCCCTGCCCCTGGAGAGCAAGTCCTGGCCTGGCCGGTTCGGCGGCTTTGGATCCGTTTCTCTCGCCACCACCTCCCCCCCAAAATAGCTCGCCCACAAGCCTGACGTGTTTACCCCTTCCCTTGTCGGGGCGGGGGCGGGGGTCGCATGGAGGAGCAGGCAAGCCCTTCCAGTGTGTCGGGTTCGGGGGGATGGCGGGAGCCGGTTGGTGCCGGTGAACGTAGCGATAAGGGGCCCGAAATTTCTCTTCAAATAAACGGCGCGGTTCCTAACCCCCTTCGCGCTCTCCCAAGCCCAAGAAGCAAAACAGAAACACAAGGCCGTCCTCGTGGTCGAGGCGGGGGAGGAACCGCGAGCGGGGGCCGGCCGGCCAGCGCGCGGGTCCCGGCTGCAAGTTGGGAAGGAGCGCGGGCCGCGCCAGACGGCCTCGGCGGGGCCTCACTGGGCTGCGGAGCCCGGGCGGGCAGGGCCGGGGCGGGCGGGCGGGCGCGCCAACCCCGCCTCCGTGCGCGCCGCGCTGCCCGCGGAGGTTTCCAGGCGCGCGGCCCGCGGCCCCTCCGCGCGCTCGGGCCGGGGACGCGGCGCGGCCGCTTCGGAGCCGGGGAGACAAAGGGACCCGCGGCGGCCGCGGCCCGGACGGAGACTGCCTGATGCAACCCGCGCTGCCAACGTGCAGAGTGAACACGCTTGCGGAAGCACAAAAACGTGTGCAAGTTCGCATGTAGCGCCGGCGGCACCGACCTTTGCTCCCCTTGGAGCTGCAGTTTTCAGGTGCCAAGAGAAAGCAACGAGGTTTTCTACCCTTTTGCGATCACTGTTATGATTAGCCTGTCCCCCAAGCCTGCTCCATTTTTTCTCCCTTCTAAACTCTGCTTTCCTTGGTTTCCTTCTTCTGTGCTTTGACGTGAAATATTCAGTGCTGTCAGGTACACGACTTTTTTACGCTTGCTTTCTGCTGGTGGTGGTGGTTTGGCTTATCGGTTTTTCCCTCCCTCTGTTCCCCTCCCTTTGCAATGACTTTTATTCCACTTCCATTGTTTTTCATGAGAAATGAAACAGCATCCTGACAATATTCCTTTGCATCAAAGAGACAGACTGTCAATGATGTTATAATAATTGTTTTAAACTGAGTAGAAACTTGGGAAAAGTGCAAGTGGATTTTTATCTTCACTAGTCTAATTGAAAACATCCTAGTGTTTTGGGGTTTTTTCTTTCAGAAACCAGAAATATTTAAGCAGAGAGCTCGGGATGGTAAATTTTCTAATGAAACCAACCACATAGAAAAATACAAAAGGAAAAAACCTTTTGTATGATTTTTTGTATTTTTAGAGATCCATTGAGTCCCAATGTTAAGAAATTACAATAAAAACACCTGGATTAATGCTTTTATTCAATTTCAAAATACAAAAATTTTAATGATGTACCCAGAATCTCAAGATATAAATATCTATTGCTGAGAACCTAACATTAACTCTGCCTCTGAACAGCCATTAAGAGACTAATAACAGTGATATATGCCACTTTAGAAATGAAAGAACCCTAGTAATTATAAACTTCAAACAAATCTAGCAAGTTAATATTAATTTTGTTCATAGGAAATAGGTTCACCATGATAATAAAAACTGGCATTTAAATTCTTGAGTTTCCTTTGACCATTGTTAAGGATTCATCACATCTTACGTCTGAACAATAAAAAATAAAGTGTTCTTAACACTGGAAAATATATTTCAAGCCACCAAGACATCACCCAGGCTGAGTGTTTTTTAAAAAGAGTGCTTACTAAACCGATAAAAGAAAAACATCAATACTATAAAGTTCTGAAAGTCAGACTCAAATGAACAAAGCAATCTTTACTCAACATTCACAATGCCAGCCTTCCTTTCTGAATATTTATAAAGATTTCCTCCTTCCTTATTGGTTTAAGTTCTAAGCCAATAGGAAAAGTACAACACATCTTTTAAAGGGTGAGACATCAGCATTAGGTTAAAATGTTGGAAAAATGGATTATCATGCCCATTCTCATTCAAGATCATGTGTCTTAATTTCAAAGAAGAAATTTAAGAATCTGAATTATTAAGTATCTGGATATACCTTAAATGCCAAAGTGCTATTCCTGATCACACTCCGCTCTCTGTAATCTTTAATTGGTTACATTACACTTGATTATGTTACAATATTTAATTCTCTAAAATGCCAGATGAATCTGAAGAATGGCAAAATGCCTATTACTTAACACTTTAAATAAGATGAACCCTGACATTTCTTTAGATGAAAGATTGGCCTTTAAGGAAATAATAAAGTTTATGTTTTGGGAAATGTCTTGGATTTTTATAAATAAAATGGCCAATGCATCATAAATAAATCTTTCATAGTTGTCTAAACCCAACTTTGGTCTATTTAAAGGCCAAATTCTAAACATGCTTGTTAATGTTTATGTTCATGTTTAGAACAAAGGATGATTTCCTCCAAATCAAAAATAATCTGTGCCACCTTTTCATTCCTATACTTTGATTTTGACTTGGAGCATTGTGCTTAATTATTTTCATATTTATAATTTCCCTTAGTAGATCATCAATTCCTTGAAGGCATATTGTTTCCTGTTCAGCCTTGTATTCCTGACTGCCAAACTCAGAGCCTTGTACAAAATAAGCACTCCATGAATATTTGCTGAGTGAAAGAATGAGCGAGCATCACTCGATGACACAGTAGATGAGAAATCAAAAGAAAATCTCTCAGGATTTTTTCCTCCTCTACATAATAGCTGATAAATACTTCTTTTCATTCCCAATTAAACTTAGAATAGTACTGTTGCAAAAACTTTACTGAAAGAAAATAGGACCAATATATGCTGGAACTCCTGTGTTTTTCTATTTTAAATGTGGTGGAAACTGGATAGTGGGTAATATTGCTTTTATCTAAAGTAAATAAGTATCAATGGGCTTATCCTTTTAAAGATTGCTTTACCACACTCAACAGGAGCTGCAAGCTCTGTGGCCTTGGGAAAATTACTTTAAGCCTTCTAAAACTCAGTTTTCTCATCTCTCAAATGCATTCATTATATCTAGTACTTTCTGATTAATTAAAATAATGAAAGCATGTAAAAGTAGAGGCTCAATAGAAGGTAGTTATTGTTACTTGCAGATATTAGTGGACTCAATCATGAAGAAAAAGTAATTTTCTTTATGCAGCTATTTATTTATAAAAAGGCAGGCTTAAAATGCTGTTTCAAAAAAAAAAAAAAATGAGGCAGCCACCCCTGATGACCTATTGGTTAAAGTTCAGTGTGCTCCGCTTTGGGGTCTGGGTTCAATTCTGGGGGCCGAACCACACCACTCGTCTGTCAGTGGCCGTGCTATGTTGGTGGCTCACGTAGAAGAACTAGAAGGACTTACAACTATATACTACCGTGTACTGGGGCTCGGCGTGGGGGTCGGGGGTAGAAAAAGGAGGAAGATTGGCAACAGATGTTACTTAGAATGAATCTTACCCTACAAAAAAACCGGTTAATTAAAAAAAAAATGAGCAAACAAATATCCCGAGGGAAGGAATAGGACACTCAGAACATCTACCAAGAGGAGAAAACTTTTAAGAATGGAAATTTGCGAGGCCGGCCCTATGGCCGAGTGGTGAAGTTCCTGCGCTCCGCTGCGGCGGTCTAGGGTTCGGATCCCGGGCGCGGACTCGTCAGGCCACGTTGAGGCAGCGTCCCATATGCCACAACTAGAAGGACCTGCAACTAAGATATACAACTGTGTACCGTGGCGATTTGGGGAGATAAAGCAGAAAAAAAAAAAAAAATGGCCACAGTTGTTAGCTCAGGTACCGATCTTTAAGAAAAAAAAAAGAATTGAAATTTGCTAAGAGAATAGATCTTAAGTGTTCTCAACACACACACACACACACACACGGTAGCTAGTGAGGTGATGGATGTGTTAATTAACTTAGCTGTGTTAATCATTTCACAAAGTATATCAAATCATCACATTGTAAGTTTTAATTATATACAGTTTTGTCAATTATACCTCAATAAAGCTAGAGAGAAAAATTAAGGAAAAAAAGTCAATCTACTATTGTAAAACCAAACAAAAATAACAAAAAATAAACAAGCAGATGAAAAAAAGCAAACTAAAACAACAAGAAAAAAATTAAGGAGAACAATGGCGTTCCAGACTGAGTGAAAACTTCACAAAAAAACAAACCTGACTGTGCCTCTCTCAGAAACTTTACAGCTCCCCACTATTTATATTAGCTTTTCTCAAAATTGTAATAAGAATTATATGAGAAAATACATAAATGAGGGGTGAAGAAGTTATACATTTAAATTAGAGGGCTTCTCATTGCACTCTGCTTTTGAATAAATTCTCAAGGCTTTTCAGATGACAATGTGCATTATAATCTCTAACAGAGGGATGTAGTATTAAATATTTCCAAACTTACTTGACCAAAAATCCTTTATTCATGAGAATATCTCAGGATATATGATTTTATCTCACACTTTGGGAGGAAACACTGTTCTATATGTTTAAAGATAAAATCCAAACCCCTCAACCCATGCTTGCAAATCCTGCCACTCTTCCTACAGAAATGAACTTCCTATAGAACTCAAGCCTAGGTCCACTGAGGCACACTCCTGAGAAATCTAGCTTTGTTTTACCCGGTTTCTCCATAAATGAAAGAGCAGGCATGAGGCAGTCTCCAAACTTGACAGGGAACAGTGGAAATAGGATCAGCAAAAAGAATATTAAATGGGCTGGCCCCATGGCCAAGTGGTTGAGTTCACACGCTCCGCTTCGGCAGCCCAGGGTTTCACCAGGTGGGATCCTGGGCACAGGCATGGCGCCAATCGTCAGGCCATGCTGAGACGGTGTCCCACATAGCACAACCAGAAGGACCTGCAACTAGAATATACAACTAGGTACTGGGGGGCTTTGGGGAGAAGAAGGGGGAAAAAAAGATTGGCAACAGATGTTAGCTCAGGTGCCCATCTTTAAAAAAAAAAGAGTATTAAAAAAAATTCCCTAAAAGAACTAGAACTGCAGAATGACAAGGATAGCTTCCTTGGACTTGGGATAATCCTTCTGTGAATACGATAGCAACCACAGGTCTGTGTCTTTGTGAGGAATTTTTACAGGAAGCCATACTTCAGTCCAGAAGCATATTGTGGTAGCTTCAGCTTTATGTAACTATAAGATTTCATATCATTTGCCAATAAGGAAATGTTACATCCTGTAACCATACATCAGTCACATTACTCTTACATTTGTGACAATCACACACTTTCCAATACATCCTGCTTCCAATGATGATGAGCCACTGGCCAACCTAGTCATTCATTTTCACTTACCTGTGTCTTTACAAACCCAACTCAAATGCCCTTTTTCCTGTAAAGTTTTCCCAGATGCTTCAAACATAATGAACTGCTTCTTCCTCTATGCCCACAGCAATTTTATATACCTTTCTTACTCAGTTGCAATGGTGACTATTTGTTGGTGTGTATCTTCACTAAAACTGTGAGCTCTTTTCCCCCAGACAAAGAGATATATCCCCAGTGACTAGAAAACATTCTCTATACATTGAAATGTAGTAAACCTCTTTTAGGGTACCTCCTAGCTCACAATTTCCCCTTTAGTTTTTTGTTTGTTTGTTTCTTTTGGTGAGGAAGATTGGCCCTGAGCTAACATCTGTTGCCAATCTTCTTCTTTTTGCTTGAAAAAGATCGTCCCTGAACTAATAGCTGTGGCAATCTTCCTCTACTTTGTATGTGAGACACCGCCACAGCATGGCTTGATGAGCAGTGTGTAGGTCCACACCTGGCATCCAAACCCGTGAACCCCAGGCCGCTGAAGCAGAGTGCATGAACATAATCACTACACCACTGGCCTGGCCACTCCCCTTTAGTTTTACTCACCCTCATTCTATAGTGTGGACTCCAGGGTATTAAAAAATGACTCCATTTCCTTGGCCACAGTTAATTAACCAAGGTCTTTATATAATTAGCCCCTTCATGGAAAATTTTAGAATTGGGACAAAGACAAAAAGCCCAATTGGTAAAATCAAAAGACAAGTGATAAACAAGAAAAAAGTGCAATTCATATCAGAGACAAAGGCCTGATTTCTCTAATATACAAACTCCTAGAAATCAATAAGAAAAAGACCAACAACTCAGTAGAAACAAATTGACAAAGTATAAAAAAGACTGCTCACAGAAAAAGAAATATAAATTACTCAAAAACTTTATATATATATATATATATATATATATCTTTTTCCCTATTTTTTAAATTGCAGCAGCCGTATTTGTAATGGAAAAAAATTGAAAAAATCTAAATGTTTATCGATAGGGAACTGGTTAAATATAGCATGTTACATCAAAACGTGGAATTCTATAATATAAAAGAAAGGTAGCACTCTCTAAGCACTGATACTGTACAATCTCCAGGATAAATTGCTCAGTGAAAATGTGTGTCTGGTATACTGCCATTAGTATAAAAAGAATGGGGAAAGCAGAATATCTGGATAGACAGACAGATGTATTTTTTCATGTATACATGATGGGACATCAGAATTTCTCATTGTTTGCTTTAATGGATTGCTGCAAAAAACCTGTTCCAAATCAGAAGTTAATCATGATTTGTAGGATGATGTCAATGAGTTTCCTCATTTTTCTTTTGTCTAATTCCAAAATATAGAAGGATTTGATCTGCATGGAGAATGGAAAAGAGAAGTTAGGGGCCAGCCCCGTGGCTGAATGGTTAAGTTCACGCACTCCAATGCAGGCGGCAGAGTGTTTCGTTGGTTCGAATCCTGGGCACGGACATGGCACAGCTCATCAAACCACGCTGAGGCAGCGTCCCACATGCCACAACTAGAGGGACCCACAACAAAGAATATACAACTATGTACCGGGGGGCTTTGGGGAGAAAAAGGAAAAAAATAAAAAAATAAAGTCTTTAAAAAAAAGAGAAGAGAAGTTAAAAGTATTTTTGCAGAGATTGACCAGCATTGATCAGGGTAGCACTGCTCAGCACACAAATTCCCCAATCTCCTTCAGTTCAATTCAGTAAATATATATTCCTGTGATTTGTGTTGGGGTCTTGAGGGATCCCAGTAAATAGCATTGCTCTTCTCTGCCCAAATTGAGAATAAAGGGCAAGGGTAAGGTAAATGACAGATCCAATATCACCTTGAACTGATAAGGGCTAAGTGGAGGATGTAACTCATGAGAACCAACTGGCCTGTCACCTGAACCCCAGAATTAGATAGAGTTCCCGTCCCTGTCCCACAGGCAGCACAGGACCCCAGTGTGTTTTGCTTGGGGCCATAGGCACTTCTGCCTTCCCTTCCTCCATAAAAAAAATATATATTTAAAATTATATTTTATGACTGCACTGATATAAATTACAACATATTAATATTGTATATTAAAACATTTTCTTTGACCTATAAGTTCATTTTTTTTTCTGATTCTAAATTAAAACAAAACATTTTCAGGGCCCTGAAAGTATCCTGGGCCCTAGGCACTCTGCCCGCTGTGCCTAATGGTGAAGTTGGCTCTGGGCAACACAATGGACCAAGTCAGTCCTAGATCCTGGAAGATGTGTATACTCTCTGAGAGCAGCCTTACTCAAGAAAGAGAAAAGAAAAGAAATGAGGCAAGATGCCTACGTCATTCTTCTTGAATTTACCAATCAGATGTGACTCTTCTCTGGGATGGGTAAAGGGATAGTGAGAAACTAGGAGTTACATCCTTCTAGCTTAATCCACATAAAAGAAAATGTCCGTTGAGATAAACAACCCTCTCTCAGCAAGACTGTTCTTACTACTGACATGGTTGCGTTCCGTTATAATAATTTGATAATCCTGGCCTTTAAGATTACCTATCTAACGCTTCTTGCGCCAGATTCCTGTTTACCAGAAAATGTTCGGATTATAACTATATGGCTTCCCATAGAGATTTTCCCACCAAGAGAGAGTGCATCGAGCAGCCAATAAGACATACAATCTGCTCTCTGGTTACTTTATCATTGTAAATTAATAAATTAGTATTCTAGTTTACATATTATTCTTACCAGAAATCGGTTGGTATGAGAATCCATGGATTCGTTCAACTCATTTAACTGACTTGACCATGTTAGTGAACCAGAAAAGCTGAGGTTCAAAATCTCAACCATTGATGGCTTAATCTAAGGGACTACAACCCCAGAGGACTCCACTTCAGTGGTCAGGAGGTTTTTACTAGCTGCAGTTCAATTTTCCCATTCTCTAACCACAATATACCCCTCTGCCCTCACACAGCTTCTTTTTTTTTTTTTTTTTTTTTGAGGAAGATTAGCCCTGAGCTAACTACTGCCAGTCCTCTTCTTTTCCTGAGGAAGACTGGCCCTGAGCTAACATCCATTCCCATCTTCCTCTACATTAGATGTGGGACGCCTACCACAGCATGGCTTTTGCCAAGCGGTACCATGTCCACACCCAGGATCCGAGCCGGCGAACCCTGGGCCACTGAAGCGGAACGTGCGAACTTAACCACTGTGCCACCTGGCCCGCCCCCAAAACTAATCCTAGACCGCGTCAACCACAGACTCTCACACTGCTTCTAATAATAGTGTGTCCTTAAATTAGATGGTGGGGGGCAGGAAGAAACACTCTGGCAAAATCTTTTCACAACTATTATTTTCTTCCAGTTGTATCCAACGTCAGGGGATTAAGAATACATGACTTTTTTCCATGGCTCATAATTAGGGAAGAATTAATCATTATCAGTTAGTTCTGTGTAAAACAAATCATATCCTTTACAACAAATTATCTATTGGAAATTTTCACTTGGTCTTAAGTACTTCCATGGCCAGACAAGATGTCATCTTGGATCAAGATAGGAAAGAACTTGGGGCCGGCCCGGGGCCAGTGGGTAAATTCGTGCGCTCTGCTTCAGTGGCCCAGGGTTTCACGGGTTGGGATCCTGGGCACGGACAAGGCACTGCTCATCAGGCCACACTGAAGTGGCATCCCACATGCCACAACTAGAAGGACCCACAACTAAAATATACAACTATGTGCTGGGGGGATTTGGGGAGAAAAAGCAGAAAAAAAATGATAAAGAACTGGTGAGACAACAAAGTTAGTGGAACATGTCCACAGTTATATTCTTTCTTTAAACATATATTGAGAGCCAATGATGTGCCGGTCAGTATGTGCCTAACATAATTGGAGACTGGGAAGTATTATCTAACTGTATGTCCAGGAAGAAAAGGAAACAGATTTTGGTGAATATATATTAATTTCTGACTCAACAACTGGGATTATTATCCCAGTTTCAGAGGAAACAGAGGAAGGAGTAAGTAACTTGCCTGTCATATCTAGAAATCATGACATAATCATGATGTAGTCACGACTCAAACCCAAGCCTGTTTGGTTTAATAAACGTCTATCGAGTCCCTACTCTATGGCAGGCCCTGAGGTGGGCATTAAAGGTGCAGCCACAGGAACCAGCCCAGTGGCACAGCGGTTAAGTTCGCACGTTCTGCTTCGGCAGCCCGGGGTTCGCAGGTTCAGATCTGGGGTGCGGACATGGCGCCGCTCGGCAAGCTATGCTGTAGTAGGCATCCCACATATAAAGTAGAGAAAGATGGGCACGGATATTAGCTCAGGGCCAGTCTTCCTCAGCAAAAAGAGGAGAATTGGCAGCAGATGTTAGCTCAGGGCTAATCTTCCTCAAAAAACAAAAAGGTGCAGCCACAGTCTTCCCTTGAAGAACTCCATCATCTTCCTGCCAACAAGCCAGCAACCTACTTGCATGACCACTCATGCTTCCTACCCCTCCCTTGGTTCCACGGGAGAGGCAAAGCTTTCCCTAACAAGGCTGCTTTTTCCCCTGTGCTCTAGATCTCACCCCTCACTTTTATTTTTCAACTTTTTGTTTTGAAATGGTTTCAGACTTACAGAAAAGTTACAAAAATAGTACAGAATTCATGTATATCCTTCACCCCAGCTTCCTCTAATATTAACAATTTGTATAACCATAGCACAGTGATCAAAACCAAGAAGGTAACATTGCTACAATACTGTTAACCAAGCTCTAGACCTTATTCAGATTTTACTGATTTTTTTCCCTAATGTCCTTTTTCTGTCCCAGGATCCTATACCACATTTAGTTGTTGTGTTTCCTTAGTCTCCTCCAAACTACGACAGTTCCTCAGTCTTTCTTTGTCTTTCAAGATCATGACACTTTTTATGAATATTGGTAGTCATTTTGTAGAATGTCTCTCAATTTGGTTTCTCTGATATTTTCTATGAATTAGATTGAAGTTATGCATTTTTGGCAAAAATGCCACAGAAGTGATACTGTGTTCTCAATGCATTGTATTAGAGGGTACATGATGTCATTACATCTTAGTACTGGTGGTATTAATCTTTCTTTCTTCCCTAAAGATTGGCACCTGAGCTAACAACTGTTGCCAATCACCTTTTTCTTCTTCTTTTTCTTCTTCCCCCGAAAGCATCCCAGTACATAGCTGTATATTCTAGTTCTGAGTGCCTCTGGTTGTGCTGGTGGTATTAATCTTGATCACTTAGTTAAGCTGATATCTACCAGGTAGTAAAGTTACTATTTTTTTTCCTTTGTATTGATAAATATCTTGACACAGTTACTTTGAGACTAAGCAAAAATCCTGTTTCTCCTCAAACTTTCACCTACTGATTTTACCACCCATCAGTAGATCTTACGTGGAACAATCAGTACTCTTGTATTTGCCTAATAGAGATTGTCTATTTCCCTCGTTTATTCTACACCTATTAATTGGAATTTTTCTGTAAGGAATAGATGTTCCTTCTCTCTAATTTACTTGTTTAATTATATTTATGTCAGTGTGGACTCATGGATATTTATTTTATTCGGTGGGTTATAATTCAATATTATTGTTATTTATTTTGTTTCTCAAATGGTTCAACTTTGATCATTGGGAGCTCCTCCAGGCTAGTTTCTGTGTCCTTTTGACGTGTCCACTTCTGTTTTTAAGCACTTCCTTATTCTCTGGTACCACGAGATGTTCCAGGCTCATTCTGCCCCAGCCCTGGAATCAGCCACTTCTCCAAGGAGGCCCTGGTTCCTTTTATTGAAGAATGGCATTTAGGAACCAATCTGGATGCTAGACGCGCTCATTGCTCCTAGGCCCTCTTAGTGAACAGAGCTAAGGAATTACATGTGTATGTTAATGCATGCATGCACACACGTTTATATTTATTTCTGTCTGTCTGTATATATATCAAAAGCCAGGAGCTTATTCTGACACCACTCTTCCCAATCCAACACCACAAGGTTTATTCTAGCATTTTCCCTTCCCTTATTTGTAATTTCTTTCTCCAACAGTGAAAAACCTGGCTCTCATTATCTACAATATATTCACTCATTTGTTCAATACTAGTATACACATAAGGTAATTTGAGAATGCTAAGCTATACCAATGTGAGAAACAGATTTCCTAAATAGAGTACAGTATTCTTTTTGTCTTTAGTCTTACAGTATCTAGTCCATATACTGTTCACTTATATTTTTTATATATTTTTATTGCCTTTTCTTTTTTTTAAAGATTTTATTTTTCCTTTTTCTCCCAAAACCCCCCAGGACATAGTTGTGTATTTTTAGTTGTGGGTCCTTCTAGTTGTGGCATGTGGGACGCCTCCTCAAGTGGCCTGATGAGCAGTGCCAGATCTGCACCCAGGATTCAAACCAGCAAAACCCCGGGCCACCGAAGCAGAGTGTGTGAACTTAACCACTCGGCCAAGCGCCCAGCCCTAGTGTCTTTTCTTATCAGCACTGAAAGACCTCAGTCCTCTCCCATATGAAAAACACTGTCCTCTCATCCCACATTCTCCTTCCACTACAACCCTAGTTCTGAAAGCACTTGAATATTTCTATATTCACTACCCCCAATTCCTCCTCTTATATTGACTATTGAATTCATTTCATTCTGACTTCCATTTTCACTACTCCCCAGAAACTCCTCTTACTAAGATCACTTCTAATCTCTACGTTCCTGTAATCAGCAAATATGTTTTTGCTTGACCTCTCAAAAATGTAGTTCACACTGTTGAGCTCTCTCTTCCCTTGACATTTATGGTTTGGACCCTCCCAGTTTTCCGGCTGCCTCTCTGGCTGATCCTTTTTGTTCCTTCCAAGTTCCTCTTCTTATCTCTTAAACATTGACGCCTCCCTCATTCTTTCAGCACCATTTTCCATGCTTACTGTCTAGCTCCCTGAATAATCTCAATTTGTCTAATGATTTTTAATTACCAACTGCATGAAAATGACTCCAAAATCTAGAACTACAATTTAGATATTTCCAATGGGCTCCAGAATCATATATCCAAATGCCTTTTAGTCAATCTTCATTTGGATTCTCAAAGGAAGTTCAGACTCAACATGTTCCATTATCAACCTGTCATCAGACCTGGTTCTCCTCAATAAGCCTATTTTCAAACACTTTTTATGTTTTTCTTTTAATTAACTGATTTTTTTTTTTTTGAGGAAGATCAGCCCTGAGCTAACTGCTGCCAATCTTCCTCTTTTTGCTGAGGAAGACTGGCCCTGAGCTAACATCCATGCCCATTTTCCTCTATTTTATATGTGGGACGCCTACCACAGCATGACTTTTACCAAGCAGTGCCATGTCCGCACCCAGAATCTGAACCAGCGAACCCCAGGCCGCTGAGAAGCGGAATGTGCAAACTTAACCACTGCACCACCAGACCGACCCTCAAACACTTTTTCAAACTTTTTCAGGGCCAGCCCGGTGGCTCGGCAGTTAAGTGCACACGTTCCACTTTGGTGGCCTGGGGCCGGCCGGTTCAGATTCTGGGTGCGGACATGGCACCGCTCATCAAGCCATGCTGTGGTAGGCGTCCCACATATAAAGTAGAGGAAGATGGGCACGGATATTAGCTCAGGGCCAGTCTTCCTCAGCAAAAAGAGCAGGATTGGCAGATGTTAGCTCAGGGCTGATCTTCCTCAAAAAAAAAAATCTTTTTCCCTTCACTTAGTCTAAGACTTCAAATATAAATGAATTAATCATTTTTCATGCTTTGTTTCATACTCCAGTGATAATTCTGAAATGTGACACATATTGCTAAAAACAACTCTCCTTCTAGTATTCGAATCATATTTGTCTAAAATCAAATAGAAATTAACATTATACTGGGGCCTGCACAGTGGCGCAGCAGTTAAGTTCGCACATTCTGCTTCTCGGCGGCCCGGGGTTCGCCAGTTTGGATCCCGGGTGCCGACACGGCACTGCTTGGCAAAAGCCATGCTGTGGTAGGCGTCCCACGTATAGAGGAAGATGGGCACGGATGTTAGCTCAGGGCCAGCCTTCCTCATCAAAAAGAGAAGGTTTGGCAGCAGTTAGCTCAGGGCTAATCTTCCTCAAAATATAAAAAATAAAAAAATAAAAAAATAAAAATAAAATAATGAAGTTTATACGTTTAAAGTACCAGCAAAGGAGGAAAATCCATTCTGATGTTCCTTTAATTACACTTCACTGTAATTAATGTGTCCTGAAGTTTCCAAAGCCAAAGATACCTGGGCTTCACTCAGGATTTTTCTCTCTTTATTACAGCCTTTGTACACCTCATTAACAGGCAATCAATTTCCAAGTCCCAGACATTCCAACTCCTACCAAACCCAATTTCTCTGTGTTCTTGTACTACTGCTCAATTCCAGGCTACCTTTCTCTTCCTTAGGTCACTGCAAATGACTCCAAACTGGTTTCACTTCTCCAGTCTCACTCACCCACATGCTATTAACTATACTGCAGAGTATCCTTTCTAAAGTGCAAATCTGGTTAGGTCACTTTCCTATTAAAACTCTCCCTTTTGGGGCCAGCCCAGTGGTGCAGTAGTTAAGTTCACGTGCTCTGCTTTGGTGGCCCTGGATTCGAGGGTGTAGACCTGCATGCCATCAAGCCATGCTGTGGTGGTGTCCCACATATAAAATAGAGGAAGACTGGCACAGATATGCCTATCTTCCTCACATACAAAAAAACTCTCCCTTTTGTGCTTCAAAAGACACAACTGAGAAAGTGAAACAACAATCCACAGAATAGGAGAAATTTTTTGCAAATCATATATCTGATAAGAGACTTGTAGTTAGAATATATGAATAACTATTGTAACTCAATAGTAAAAAGATAAATAACCCAATTTTAAAATAGGCAAAGGAAGTGAGCATTCACTTCTCCAAAGAAGGTATATAAATGGCCAATAAGCACATGAAAAGATACTCAACATCATTATCCATCAGGAGAATTGTATTAACCACATGTTTCTGATGCCTTGACATTTTGGGGCCTTGCTGACCTTGAAGCACCTGCCACTCCCAGGGCTAGCCAATTCTTAAGGATAGTAAAGGACATGCCTGCAAGCATACCTTTCATATGCAAACCAACCAATCTAGAGCCCGGACCCTCAATCACCTCCTTTATCAGGCTGTTATGTTCCAGCCTGCTATTTCCCTACCCTAATTGCTCCAAGGCCAGGTACCAGACAACTAGGAGCAGTCCCTATGCCCCAGAGCCTGTGGAAATTATCCCACCTAGCCAATCCTAAACCTGCTTACCCCGCCTTGCCTGTTCCTTCCCACAGAAACCACAGTAAAAGCTCTTTTTTTTTTTTTGAGGAAGATTAGCCCTGAGCTAACTACTGCCAAGCCGCCTCTTTTTGCTGAGGACGACTGGCCCTGAGCTAACATCCATGCCCATCTTCCTCTACTTTATATGTGGGACACCTGCCACAGCATGGCTTTTGCCAAGCAGTGCCATGTCCGCACCTGGGATCTGAACCAGCGAGCCCCAGGCCGCTGAGAAGAAGAATGTGCAAACTTAACTGTTGCGCCACTGGGCCAGCCCATACAGTAAAAGCTCTTGCCCACGCTCCCCACCCCTCTTGACTGAACTTGGTTCTTCCCCCTTGTGGCTCCCTCTGCCATGACATGGCATACCCCCTCCTCTTGGGATCTATGGCTCTCTTTTCAAGGGCAATCTGATCTTTTCAGCTTGTCATACCTGAATAATAACAAGATCTACATTTAAAACAGAAATACAGATTAAAAACATATGAGCTGCCACATCACACCCACTAGGACAGCTTTATCAAAAAGACCAACAATAACAAGTGTTGCTAGGGCTGTGAAGAAATTGGAACCCTCATACATTGCAAGCAGGAATGTAAAATGGTGCAGCTGACTGGAAAACAGTCCGCAGTTCCTCAAAAAGTAAAACATATGGTTCATATGACCCAGCAATTCCACTCCTCGATATATACGCCCAAGAGAAATGAAAACATGTCCACAAAAAAACTTGAACATGAGTGTTTACGCAACATTATTCATAATAGCCAAAAAGTGGAAGCAACCCAAATGTCTATCAACTGATATACAGATAAAATTTGGTATGTCCATGCCATGGAATATTATTCAGCCATCAAAAGGAATGAAGTACTGATACATGCTATAATATGAATGAAACTTGAAAACATGGTAAGTGAAAGAAGCCAGTCACAAAGGACCACATATTATGAGTCCATGTATGTGAAAGAAAAAGGGAAGTCTATAAACACAAAAAGTAGATTAGTGGTTGCCCAGGGACAAGATGGGTAACAACTCAGGGTACAAGTTCCTTTTTAGGATAATGAAAATGTTCTAAAACTGATTGTGGTGGTAAATGCACAATTCTGTGAATATATACTAAAAGCCATTGAACTCAATACTTTAAATAGGTGAATTGTATGGTTTATGAATTGTATCTCAATAAGGCTGCTTAAAAAAAACACAACTCTTCAATGGATTCCCACTGCCCTTAAAATAAAACTAAATCTAAGATTAATAGGGCAACAAGAAATCTGGCTCCAGCTAATTTTTCCAGCATCATCACTCACCAGTCTTCTCTTTGTTTTGGTTTTTTTTTTTCGAGGAAGATCAGCCCTGAGCTAACTGCTGCCAATCCTCCTCTTTTTTGCTGAGGAAGACTGGCCCTGAGCTAACATCCATGCCCATCTTCCTCTACTTTATACGTGGGACGCCTACCACAGCATGGCATGCCAAGCAGTGCCATGTCCACACCCGGGATCCGAACCAGCGAACCCCCAGCTGCCGAAGTGGAACGTGTGCATTTAACCGCTGTGCCACTGGGCCGGCCCCCTCACCAATCTTCTCTTCATCAGTCATCACCCTCCTCCTTTCACTCTAATTCTAGCCACGGTGAATTCTCCTTGTCATTTCCTTGAACAAATGTGGTGGTTTTAAAATGTTTACAAAATCTTTTTACACCTACTTCCAAAAATTTGAAGCTTAAGTTTCCTGCTCTTAAGTACGGAGTAGATTTAATGACTTATTTCTAATGAATAGAATGTGGTAGAAGTGATGTTGCTTGACTTCTAAGACTAGGTTATAAAAGGCATTGTGGCCTCCTTGTTCTCTCTTGGTTCACGTGCTCTTGGGGAAGCTGCCATATTTCAAAGATACTCAAGCAGTCCTATGGAGGCACTCATGTGATAAGGAACTGAGGCCTCCTGCCAACAGCCATGTGAGGGAGCCATCTTGGGAGCAGATCCTTCAGTTAAGCTTTGTCAAGTGTCCAGATGACTGATATCTTGATGGCAACCTCATCAGAGACCCTGAGCCACAAGCTCCCCATTAAGTCATTTCCAAATTCCTGACCACAGAAACTGTGAGATAATAAAAACTTGTTTCTTAAGCCACTAAATTTTGGGACTTAAAAAAGAGATAACTGGGGCCAGCCCTGTGGCCGAGTGGTTAAGTTCGTGTGCTCCAGTTCGTTAGCCCAGGGTTTCACAAGTTTGGATCCTAGGCACAGACATGGCACCGCTCATCAAGCCATGCTGAGGCGGCATCCCACATAGCACAACCAGAGGCACTCACAACTAGAATATACAACTATGTACTGGGGAGCTTTGGAGAGAAGAATGAAAAAATAAAATAGATTGGCAACAGATGTTACCTCAGGTGCCAATCTTAAAAAAAAAAAAAAAGAGATAACTGACACAATATGACATGTGACCCATCATCTCTAAGCTAAAGATCATAAGATGTTTACCTCACTAACCTCCAGTTATCCTTATCCTTATCAGTTTCAAAATCATTTTTTCCAGGCTTCCTTAACTACTGATTAGATCCCCTTGCAGCTTGCTACCATAGCACATAGCACATACCCATGTAATTGAATTATTTGTATATCCCAATAGACTCTAAGTTCACTGAGGTCCCATATAGGATCTCTCTTGCCAACACTGTGTCCTTAGCACCTGCCACAGTGCCTGACATATGTTAACCTATAAATAAATATTTGGGGAATGAAGAGTTAAATGAATGAATGATTGAACTTGGGAGTTATAAGGAGAGAATCTAAATGTAATGAGATGAAGAACCCATGAGTGCAGAGGCTGCCATGAGAACACAGAGGAATAGTATTTGATTCCATCTGTGTCACTCCCTTACTGTGTGACTTTTGGCAAGTTACTTAATATCTCTGTCTCTCACTTTCTCTAAGGGACAGCTTCCTTATGCATAAAATTAGAATAATAGTTCCTAACCCATAGGGTTGTTGAATTAACTAGCTAATACCTAGTAGAAAAAAATAACATCTGAGGATTTAGAGAAGAGCTCCATGAGAAATGAATGCCTGGGTAGAGTCTCAAAGCATGAGTAAAAATTAGGCAAGGAAAGGTGGGGAAAAAATCTAGGCAGAGAGAAAATCAAAAACAAGTTTAGAGGTTAGAGCTAGCAAAAGTGCATGCAGAAAACTTCATGCACTTCAGTATCACCAGATCATAAAGTATAAGAAAGAAAAGTGGCAGAACATGAGACTAGAGAGAGAGGTAGGGATAGTAACATGAAAGGCATCCTATGTTATATTACACCTTTGGAATTTATTCTGAAACAAAATTGGTACCATTGAAAGGGGGAGTAAGTTGGTCATATTTGCATTTTGGACATATTATTCTGATTGACTTAAAAGCCAGTAATTGTCACACCCACTAAGATGGCTATAATTAAAAAGATGGACAATAACGAGTGTTAGCAAGGATGTAGAAAAATTGGAACCCTCATACATTGCTGTTGGGAATGTAAAATAATGCAGCTGCTTTGGAAAATAGTCTGGTAGTTCCTCAAAAAGTTAAACATAGAGTTACCATATGATCCAGTAATTCCACTCCCAGGTATACATCCAAGAGAAATGAAAACACAATTTGTCTTCGCAAAAACATGTGCATGAACATTCATAGCAGCCTTATTCATAACAGACAAAAAGTGGAAACAACCCAATGTCCATCAATTGATGAATAGATAGGTAAAATGTGGTATAGCCATAGAATGGAACCACAAAATTTGGCCATAAAAATGAATGAAATATTGATTCATGCTACAACATAAATGAACCTTGAAAACAGTCTGCTGGGAGCCGGCCCCATGACTGAGTGGTTAAGTTCACTCACTCCACTTCGGCAGCCCAGGGTTTTGCTGGTTCGGATCCTAGGCGCAAACATGGCACCACTCATCAGGCCATGCTGAGGTGGTGTCCCACATGCCACAACTAGAAGGACCTACAACTAAAATATACATCTATGTACTGGGAGGATTTGGGGAGAAAAAGCAGAAAAAAAAAAAAAGATCGGCAACAGTTGTTAGGTCAGGTGCCAATCTTAAAAAAAAAAAAAAGTGTTAGGTGTAAAAAAAGAAAGAAAACATTCTGCTAAGTGAAAGAACCCAGACACAAAAGGCCACATATTGTTTAATTCCATTTATATGTAAAGTCTAGAATAGGCAAATCTGTAGAAATAGAATGTACATTAGTGGTTGCCTAGGACTAGGGCAGGGTAGAATAGGGAGTGACTGTTAATGGGCAAGGAGTTTCTTTTTCGTGGTTTTTTTGTTTTTTTGCTGAGGAAGATTCACCCTGAGCTAACATCTGTTGCCAAACTTCCTCTTTTTGCTTGAGGAAGATTTGCCCTGCGCTGACATCTGTGACAGTCCTCCTCTATTTTGTATGCGGGTTGCCACCACAGCATGGCCGCTGACAAGTGGTGTAGGTCTGCACCCAGGAACTGAACCCAGGCTGCCAAAGCGGAGCAAGCTGAACTTAACTACTAGGCCAAGGGCTGGCCCCAAGGAGCTTCTTTTTTAGAACATGAAAATGTTCCAAACATACATTATGGTGATGGTTGCACAACTCTGTGAATATACTAAAACCACTGTACACCTGAAATGGGTGAATTTTTTGGTATGTGAATGACATCTCAAAAATATGTTTGTTTTTTCTTAAAAAGTCAATACTCTTTCAAATAGACTACCGTGTTGCATGGTTATTACTGTTATTATTATTATTATTATTATTTTATAGGTTTCTCTTAAATACATGTGACATAACATACATGCCATAAAAGGGTTATACATTTTGATTTACAATACTCCCTTTTGTAATATTAAATTTCTACTTCTTTACTCATTTTAACATAAAATTTCTGAAACAGAAAATAGTTTTAAAAGTTCCCGATCTAGTTACATCCTTATTTTAGTATTATTTCCATTATGCTGAAATAGTGACATTTCTCAGGGCACACTGCAACTATAATATAAGGAACAATGGAGACAGATTTTTGTCATACAGTTGGTACTATAAACCAAACTTAAAATATATAAATTTTTGATTTCCAGAAACAAAAGAAATATGATCTGAAAAGAATATAAATATATGATATTGTTTTGAGTAGAGAAAAAACATAAGATAATGTTTGTGTGCAAGATGCCCATTGCTACAAAAAAATTGTTTTCTTGCTCTCAAAGTGTTACAATATAATTTCATTTGATTTTAGACAAAGATGATTTAAATACCAAAAAGCGTATCGCTTTTATCAATATGTGTTATGTTTCAGAAATATCATTAAATAAATATGAAGAAGGATTAATTCATTTATATCTGAAATCTCAACCTAACCCAAGGAAAAAGACTTGTAAAAAGTGTTTAAAAGTGGTGTTTCCCTGCTCATAGAAAACACTGAAAAATATATGTAACTCTTGAAATGATACCAAATAAGTAATATGACATTTACTTAATTTTTAAGTGGGTCAAACCAACCTACTTCCTTTTATTTCTCCCCTAGAACAGCCTGATTTCAGCTTAGTGAGACCGTGAGCAGAGGACCCAGGTAACCCAGGCTAGACCTCTGACTCACAGAAACCGAGATAATAAATGTGTGTTGTTTTAAACTCTAAGTTTGTGATAATTTTTTACACAGCAAAAATAACTAATACAGAAGAGATGGGACAAGCCAGCTTCCCTTAGATTCTCTCTTTTTTTACTGTGGTAAAAAAAAACACATAACATAAAACTCACCATCTTACCCATTTTGAAGATTGCTGTTCAGTAGTGTTGTTTATTTACATTGCTGTGAAACAGATCTCCAGAACTTTTTCATCTTGCAAATCTGAAACTCTATACCCATTAAACAACAACTCCCTTTTTCCCCTTCCCTCAGCCCCTAGTAACCATCATTCTACCTTCTGTTTCTATAAATTTGACTACTTTAGATGCCTCATATAAATGGAATCATATAATATTTGTCTTTTTGTGACTAGCTTATTTCATTTAGCATAATGTCGTCAAGTTTCATCTATGTTGTAACATATGACAAGATTTGCTTCCTTTTAAAGACTGAATATTTCATTGTTTGATATTGGATAAACATTTAGTTTATCCATTCATCTGTTGATGTACGTTTAGGTTGCTTCCACCTCCTGGCTATTGTGAATAATGCTGCAATGAACATGGGCATGCAAATATCTCTTTGACATCCCATTTTCAATTCTTTGGGATATATACTGAGAAGGAGGATTGCTGTATTATATGGTAGTTCTATTTTTAATTTTGTGAGAAACTGCCATACTGTTTTCCACAGTGGTTACACCATTTTACATTCCCACCAACAGTACACAAGGGTTCCAATTTCTCCACATTTTTGTCAACACTTATTATTTTCTGGGGGTTTTGATAGTGGCCATTCTAACGAGTGTGAGGTGTTATCTCATTGTGGTTTTTATTTCTATTTCCCTAGTGATTAGTGGTGTTGAGAATGTTTTCATATGTGTGTTGGCCATTTGTATATCACCTTTGGAGAAATGTCTATTCAAATCTTTTGCCCATTTTTTAATCAGGTTATTTGATTTTTTTTATTGTTGAGTTGTAGGAGTTCTTTATATATTCTGGATGTTAACTCATCAGATATATCAGACATATGATTTTCAAATATATCTCCCATTTGGTAGGCTGCCTTTTCACTCTGTTGACTGTGTCCTTTGATACACAAAATTTTAGTTTGAAGTAGTCCCAATTGTCTATCTTTGCCTTTGTTGCCAGTGCTTTATGATGTCATATCCAAGAGACCACTGCCAAGTCCAATGTCTTGAAGCCTTTGACTCTTTTTCAAATCCCAAGAATGCTCTCCAGATCCAGATTTTCCAAATTATCTATAATGAAAGCCCAGCTTTTTTCTTTCCAATCCATTGCCAACTAATATTTTGCAAAATGCAATAAAAATTAATCACTAGAAAATGAATTAGGGGTCGGTCCCGTGGACAAGTGGTTGAGTTCACGTGCTCTGTTTCAGCAGCCCAGGGTTTTGCCAGTTCAGATCCTGGGTGCAGACCTAGCACCACTCATCAAGCCGAGCTGAGGCGGCATCCCACATGCCACAACTAGAAGGACCCACAACTAAAATACACAACTATGTACTAGGGGGCTTTGGGGAGAAGAAGGAAAAATTTTAAAATAAATAAATAAATAAAATCTTAAAAAAAAAAAGAAAGTGAATTTAAAAACCAAATCAAAATACAAGCTGACATTTTTATTATTAAATTTAACAGACATTAGCTATTCTGTCAAATTGCTATAAAAGTTTCTAAATGCTTGTTCTCAATTTTCATGATTATCTGGACACAGACAGGTAATACTAGTTCAAGAACTAACTCCAGTCCGCAGTGCTCACTCTGAGACTCTCAGTAGCCACCTTCTACATCTTTCTCAAGGGTGTGATATGGCAAGAAAGATGAGGTAACCACTGTGTCTTTATTCAGCCATGAGTATGGCTGACAGACAGAGCATCTCAAAATAGTTAAGATTTCCTGTAAACATACAAGAACTGAGAATGCCTTCAACGTGACTGCTCTTCACTGTGGCAGTGCACAGTGTACACTTAGTTAAAATAAGAACTCAAAAGAATTTAAAAAATCACTTTCATTGCATCATAGTGCCCTGTGGCAGCAAAAACCTACCTTCCTCTCTCATTTCCCACTTAGCCAACAAAAATTTGGTAGTTATCAAGAAAGGATCTTTTTCTGACACTGCCCATGTATAATAGAGAGTGCAGAAATACTCAAAGAATTTTTACTTTTTACTTCTTTTCAGGTTTTTAGCAGAAAAACCAACACCAGAATAATTTAGAGGAAATGATTCTGATTCTGTTAATGTCACATCATCTTAGCAAGAAAAGCCGTGGACCTGATTATTATGGCAGTGCCACACCTGTCCTTTTACCTTTTGCAACGTGTATCAATAAAGCTCTGGCATCTCAATTATACTGGGAGGAACTCACTTTGACCCAGTGTTATATTTCCTAGAAGAGACCAGCTCTTGCTGTCAACAGAGAAGACTCAGAAGCTCTGAGGAAGGCAAAGTGATTGGAAGCGTGACTGTGGGATTTGTCTTGAAGCTGAAAGTTTGCATAGTAAGCAGGCTGCCTTTACTAAGATTGTATGTTTATATGTAGTGGTTTATGGGGGCGGGTAGCTGATGAAGAATGAGATACTCCCCAGGGCCGGGATTAGGGTGAAGCAAGTCAGTCACTCAACTAGGGTGTAAAATGAAGGGGTGCCAAAAAACTCAGTAATCAAGATAAATAATATTTTGATGCAACATTTTAAAAAACCAAAATTGATGCAAAAACCCCCATAATGAGCAAAATATCAAAACTTTAAATAAAGATAGGATCAGTATTACCAATTTTCTCTTTTGTCTCAGGCTCCAATATTGCTAGGCACAGCACTGCTTGGCACTGCCACTGGGCGAAGATTACAGGCGAAGAGAACTGCTTTCAGAATACTCTTGTATTTTTTTTCAAGTAAGTTTGGATAGTGATGATCAAAGCAAATGCTAGGATGTTACCTCCACAACTTCCAGAATTAAGATGGCTGAGCATTGACCTTTCTAACCTCTTCTTTTGAAATCTCCTCCAAACACAATCAGAATGAGAAACAGAAGCAACACACCCTATCTTCAACAAAACTAGGAAATATCTGTATTCCCAAACCCACAACACATGAAGACAAAAAGCAGGCGGAGGAATGGTAACTAAATTAGCAGAGCAGAGGAAGGCCAAACTTTGTTGGAGAAAACCCTCAAGAAGCAAGACAACTCACCCAGGAAGAGTTAGGTATTGAAGCCTGTACCCTGGAAGGCAGTGGTAGGAATGAGCACTGAAAGCAATGAGGGGTGTCTGAAAAGGAAGCAGTTAGTCCTATGAGCCCCCCCACCCTCATCAGTCAGGCAACCACCCCTCCCCCACTCCCACAAGTACTTAATCTGGGGAGAAACAACCTGAGAGGCTTCTGGGGAGCACCCGGAAGGAAGAGGGCAGGAGTGAGGATTTAATGAAAGTCTGCATGCTGAACTGGGAGATTCATCAGTCTCTTACCTCACCCTGGGCTGCAGCGCCAACAGCCAGGCTTATCCTTCACAGGCAGTAGATCAGAGGCTCTTTCTCTAGATAAACTAAATTGCTACAGAGAAAATACCTACCCTACTGACATTTGGGGGACCACACCCACACCCACACCCACAAGCTGGCTGACTCCCTCCTCAAACTATACATAAGCCCACAAGCTGACAAGACCTGCATGCTCACACAGAGCTTCCAGTCAGCCTTGCAGCGATTCATTTAAAAATCTCAACAAACAGCCAAGGATCACCAAATCTTTGAGGAAAGCTTCCAACAGTAAAGAAAGAGACCAAAACAAACTCAGAGGAAACAGATAATGCAGATGGTAGAGAAAAATTTCGAAAAGTAAATTAATATTCTCAGGGAGATAAGATTTTACATGCATAAAATAAGACTGAAATTCTCTCAGGAAGAAGGAAAGAGAGAGAGAGAAATGAAAGGGATAAGGGAGAAAAATTAGAGGACAAAAGTTGCTTTTGGAAATTAAAAATGAGAATGAAGTGAAAAAAGATAGGAAAATTAAAGGATCCATCCAGGAGGTTCAACATCTAACTGAAAGAGTTCCCCGAAGAGAGAACAGTGGAAACAAAATTAGCAAGGAAATAACAGAAGAATATTTCTCAGAAATAAAGGCCAATCTCCAGTTTAAAAGAGCATATTGAATATAGAAATATAAAATCATTATGTTGTACACATGAAACTAATATAATGTTTTTGTGGGTTTTTTTTTTTTTTTGAGGAAGATTAGCCCTGAGCTAACATCTGCCACCAATCCTCCTCGTTTTTGCTGAGGAAGACTGGCCCTGAGCTAACATCCGTACCCATCTTCCTCTACTTTATATGTGGGACACCTGCCACAGCATGACTTGCCAAGCGGTGCCATGTCCACACTGGGGATCCAAACCGGTGAACCCTGGGCCGCCAAAGCAGAACGTGCGAACTTAACCTCTGCACCACAGGGCCCCAGCCCCGAAACTAACATAACGTTAAATGTCAGTTATACCTCAACAACAACAAAAAATAGGGACTAGCCCAGTGGCATAGTGGTTAAGTTCAGGCACTGCTTGGGAGCCCTTGGATTCATCGGGTGGGATCCCAGGCAAGGACCTATGCACTGCTTATCAAGCCATGCTGTGGCAGGTATCCCACATACAAAATAGAAGAAGATGGGCACAGATGTTAGCTCAGGGCTAATCTTCCTCAAAAAGTGAAAAATTGGGGCCGTTCTTGTGGCCGAGTGGTTAAGTTCACGTACTCCACTTCCATGGCCCAGGGTTTCACCAGTTCAGATCCTGGGCACGGACCTAGCACCACTCATGAAGCCATGCTGAGGTGGCATCCCACCTCTAATTCTAGTAGAACCAGAAGGATCTATAACTAGAATATACATACGTACTGGGGGGCTTTGGGGAGAAGAACAAAAAAACTAAAAGAAAGAAAGAACATATTGAGTGCCCAATATAATACATTTAAAAAAGAGCAACATCAAGACATATCAACTTGAAATTTCAGAATGCCAGAAAAGAGATGATTCTAGAAGCTTTCAAAGAAAAAAAAATACAGGAGACTGGGAGTTAGAATAGTACTGAATTTCTCAGTAACACTGGATGCTAGAAGACAATGGATTATTGCCCTTAAAATTCAGAATTTAAAAAATGATTTTAACTTAGATATATTTAGACACACAAAGTATCAAAATGTTTATCTTCTTCACACCCTTTGTCAGGATGCTATTGGAGGATGCACTCCAGCAAAATAAAAGAGTAAACCAAGAAAGAGTTGTCATTAGATCCAGGAAACTGAGTAGTCCAAGAATAACAGCTGTTCAGTAGGTCCTGAAAGAAATCTGTAGAGATCCGAGTAGGAGGACAGACACCTCCAGGAGGGAAGTCTCCATGGGGAGGAAATGGCAATGATAGTGTGAAAAATGGAATTCACAGGCATTTTACAGGAGGAGGATGTGGGAGGAGGTTCTTTGAACCTGGTCAGAGGTTCGAAGAAAACTAAGCAGAGGAAATAAAAAAGGGTGGGGGAGGAGGGTTAATATCATTATTCTACACGTTTAGGCCCAGCAGTAAACAGTTTACATGCTAGTGGTGTTGAAAACTGGAAATTTGAGGAGGAGTCCCAAATTTTGCTAAATATAGGAAAACTTTTATGCTTAAAGATATTAAAATAATTAATTATAAAATCAAGTATTGAAAACAATCTAAAAGTCCAACAAGAGGGAGAATTGTTAAATAAATTATGATGTATCACTTGATGGAATTCAATTTAATAACATGACATTCTTTTCTGCACACCAAGGACTCATTACAGAACCTGCCTTGAGAGCAGCTTGTTAAATTGAAAGGAGGGATTGAGAAGAGGAGGATGAAAGTTGCTTGTGTGTTACTATTGTGGGAAACTATAACTAAATGCCTTGGAGAAATATCAGTCAATCAAGTAAATCCAAAAACAGGCACCTCAGAGCCCCGTGTTGTTAGTATTTAGTATCGTCAGTATGAAGTAGGAAACAGAAGGTAAATGTTTTGGTAAACCTGCATCTGATGGCTTTGGAAAAAAGACACACGGATCAGTAGTACCATGACCTCAAAGTGGTACAGACTGGAAAGAGATGGAATATTGGGGTAATGCTGACCTACCTAAAGAGTGAGCTGATTCACTGTGCAGTAGGAGACAAGTGGGGAAAGATCTTGGAGATAGCCAAGAACAGAGAGCTCACATTCCCCTGTTCCTAGGATAAGATCCTCAGCCACAGAAGCTACACTTTGAAAAGAGATTTTCGCATATTGAGGTATTTGGGGTAACTATTCGAGTTCAAAACTGATTCGGCTTGAACTAGAAAACCTGTCAAACGTACATTGTACATCTGCTTATCCATTAAAGTAAGGAATCTCTCTTGAGATAAAGAATGCATGCTTGCCCTCCTATGCCCTATTGGTAACAACACCCTATTGGTAACACCCGGATTAGTCCCTTTCCTGGCATCCTGGTCCTGTTGACCTGCTAATCTGCAACTGAATGCCTCTTTGAAAATGAACCCTGGGTGTGTTTAATGTGTCTTCTTTGTTCTAAAAAGATATAAGACTGTACTGCAACTGCTTCTCTGGAAGGCCTTCTAAGGCCTTCCTGGGTTGTAATCCTCACTTCGGCTGATAATAAACTCACCCCAATTTTGATTTATAGGTTGGTGGTGGATAATTTGCATGGGCATTTCTTGGTGTAGTTGCGGCAGGATTTCAGAGAAACCCACTAGAGACTACCTGGAATCTACACTGAACCAGCATTCAGTACCAATAGGGGCCCACTGAGCCTCCCTGGGTCACTGCATTCTTCAGGTGACCTTGGTGAGTTCTTCCGAAATCCGGACCTCTATTTTTAAGTCGACAGTCCAGAGTTTATATGAGCTGTTTCAAACCTTAAAACTAGGTGTCGGGGGCCTACTCCGTGGCCGAGTGGTTAAGTTCGCGCACTCCGCTGCGGCGGCCCAGGTTTCGGATCCTGGGCGCAGACATGACACCGCTCGTCAGGCCACGTTGAGGCGGCATCCCACATCCCACAGCTCGAAGGACCTACAACTGAGATATGTAACTATGTACTGGGGAGGGGGGGGTGGGGGGAGGTGTTTGGGAAATAAAGCAGAAAAAAAAAATGAAAAAAGATTGGCAACAGTTGTTAGCCCAGGTGCCAATCCTTAAAAAAAAAAAGGAAGATTGGCAACAGTTGTTAGCCTAGGTGCCAATCTTTAAAAAGAAAAAAAAAGCCTAGGTGTTTTAGGGGGTACCAGTACATACGGTAGGTAAGAGGAAACTAGGGGCAATTCCTAGGACTGAGGAACCTAGGGGGAATTTCCTAGGCCAGGGGAGCCTAGAGGGAACTTTAGAGTGAGTGGGGAGGGCTGACCTTTTTTTTTAATTTGGCTTTAAATTGTAAAGAATTGCCTTTACATGAAGTCTGAACAAACTGCTTGATAGAGAAATGAGAAACTGATGTGTTCAGCTCTGAAGAAAAGGGACCTTGCTCCTCCTGGCTGAAAGGCATTCTCAGGTGACTGAGGACCTTAGCAGGAGTGTTGGAGGGTCAAATCCTCACGACATGCAGTGGTCCCATAGGGAACTCTGCTATCATTCACGTTAGTTAATTAAAGTCTTGTCCAGGGAAGCTCTTGAGGGTTGTTCACCCGAACTCTGAGCCCCCACAGTGGTTTCAGGCTGCAAAGACGAGCTCGCCAACTTCCAGCACAATTGCTCAAAAACTAAAGGTTCTGGGAGCTGTAAATATTTACAAAGAACAGCAAAAAAATATTTTCCCAAGCTTGTTTCATGACCTGAGGGCTTGGCTTAATAATCATCAGGTTAGAGGTCCCGAAATATGGTCAGACAAAATGCGCTGCACCCCATTTTGCAGTCAGAGATAGTCAGAGAGAAATGTAGGTTGCACTCCATTCATGGCTAAGGGTCCTACCGGGCTGCTGCCAGCCTCAGGGGAATCACATTGGCCATTAGAAGGAACTTTCTGATTAGATAAGATCATTTAAAAAGTGCACTTAAAAAGCACAAACTTCAACATTCTGAAATAATCTTATTGAAAGTTTCGTTGCAAAAAGCTAATAGAAAATTAAGTTATAAATAGTAATTAAAGGAATATATTAGGCCATGACTTTATAGACACCCCCACAATCTACAAGTTAATAAGACTGTGAGAGATTTTCTGGGAAACTGCTACACTAACGTTTACTGGAACTGTCAATACCACCAGGTAGTTACAGTTTGTCCCGGCTGAAACCAACAAGGTATTTGAAAGGATTTGAGCAACTTAGGCTCAGAAGCTTGGCCAAACTAGAAGCTGATATTCAGAGTCTGAAAGGAATTTTCTTTCCAGGCCTTCTTCCCTGAATTAAATTAAAACTAAGCACCCAGAGGGGAAAAAAAAAAAGCAAATTAGGGTGATGGGGTTGGACAGGTGTCCTCAACTTACAAATCCCTGTAAGACTCGAAAGGCAGTTCTAGAGGCAGTTCAGATTCCACCCAGATCCTTTATCTTAGAAAGGATTATGGCCTCGCCTCTGGGAACTGTTATCTAGCTTATCACCAATTCCTAAAACTGAAGAAAAAAAAGGAAAAAGGCCAGAAAAACAGCCATAAGAGCAGCCTTGCCCAAAATCTAGCATCTTTAGTGTCTTCTCTACAAATATTAGTAAAAAGCCTTAAAACAAATTTTGGACTCATAATTAGGGAGGCTTGTACCTGATTCATGGCAGTAATTTTAAAACAATAGCTGTGCAGTCTCTGTATGTCTGTATGTATGTTATATATGTGTGATATTTTTACCTCCGAATGGTATGGCCAAAAATTAAGAGTTCTGTTTACTTGGCTTAAAGTAAGCCCTTACCTAAATTCTTTTTTTTTTTTCTGAGGAAGATTGGCCCTGAGCTAACATCCGTGCCCATCTTCCTCTATTTTATATGTGGGACACCTACCACAGCATGGCTTTTGCCAAGCAGTGCCACGTCCATACCCGGGATCCCAACCAGCGAACCCTGGGCCACCAAAGCAGAACGTGCACACTCAACCGCTGCGCCACCAGGCCAGCCCCACCTAAATTATTTCTAAATGGAAAAGAAGTTAACACAAATGTCTTTAAGTTAACGTGATATAAAATTAATCTTTGGTAATTGAAAGCTTATTTAAGATCGTTGTTTTGATTGAAGTAAGCATGTCCTTAAAATTGTCAGTATTTGGATATGATGCAAACATGTCTGGGTTTATTGGTCAAATAAGCTGATGTTATCTCTATTACAAAACTGGTTAGCAAAAATCATAACTTAAAATGATGGCTAATTTTGTCTAATGTGTCATGAAGTTTTATAGGTAATCTAAATAATTATTGGTAATGAGTAAACTAAATAAATGTGAAAGAGATAAAAGTGTTGGGTAAACTTTGTAAAATAATTGTCTTATGACATGTATATTTAAAATAACTGCCAAAACCTTTCTGGTAACTTGAAACTTTGAAGTGTTGCTAGGTAAAATTGAGTAATGAAAAACCTCACTGAACATCTGGGTCATTTTTCAAATAAGATGAAATACTGAAACATTATCATTAGACATATCTAGATTTGTCTACTTTTGGCTCCTTATTACAAAGAAACTAAAAGGATTTGGGGTCTATTAGTAAACGTGCCTTGTATTTTATTAAGATTGTACCATGAAGTAGCATGTTTCTAGAAATTACAAAAAGTATTTATAAATTTGCCAAGCCATAGTATGCTAATGTAAAAGACAGCTCATAATTACTTAGTTTTCAGTTTTTACTAGAGACTGTAAGGGTTAAAAATTCTAATTAATATATGTAATTAAAGCTACTAGAAATTAATAAGGAAAACAGCTCTGTATATAAGGAAATTTAAATGTCTGTTTTCAGTAAAGAAGATATAAAGAATGGAAGTATTTTTGTTTGTTGGGTTAAGAAAGATAAATTTGTCCTAAAGTACTAGAAGGGAAGAAAGAAAGCATGGGACAAATTCTGAATGTAAAAAAGTTATGGAAGATTGTGAAGGAGAAATTCTGAAGGGAGTTTTATGCCTGGTCAAGTTGGCTAAGATTAAAGTAAATCCAATTAAGTAAATGAGTTTTAATGTTAAAAAATGAGCTGGTGCAAAAAATTAAAATTTACTTTTCTCTCTCAAAAGGATAATTTTCTTGAACTTTTGGTCTGCTCTTGATAGGCTATAAAAGATTTTTCTTTAGCTTTAAGTCTACGTAAAAGACAGAAAATCTGCTTTTTAAAATAATTTCCTATATTCAGAAAGACTGAAGTCTCTCTATTAAGATTTTTTGACTGTTTTAACTGTTTGCCCTTGACTGTTTTATTGTCACTTTGATTGAATAGTGTGTGTTGTTTCCTATTTGACCTAATGTTTTAAAACCTTTTGATATTTTTGACAAGCTCCCCCTGACCAAAATACTCAAATCCTGAATAAAAGCTTTCTTTTGACCTGGAAGAAGGAAGAGAATTTCTCTAAGGATTTTCAGAGGGCCCCCGAGACCTCTCAGAGAAATTTCTTCTCCTTTCCTATAAAGGGGGGATACTAATTAGGCTTGTTTGGTATGCTAAAGTGCATGGGAAGCATTGTCAAGTAAACAATGATAAACCTCCTTGGGTTATATTGTGTAGGTAAAGATCATTCGCTATTTTTAACCTTGATACCTTGCTTCCAACATCACACTGGGAGACCATGACTGCATTCTATTATTTAATTGGTTTACAGATAGGTCTTACTTAAACTATAAGCAAGGATGTTATCAAGCTGGATATGCTACCCAGCCTCAAGAATGCCTGCTATTTTCTATTACCTTTACTAACCCACTAAAAGGTTTCCTTCTACAGGCTCAAGAAATCACCATGAAATAAATAAATAAATAAATAAATCACAATGAAAGAAATAAAGGTGGCAACAAAGGGGAGAAAACAATACTTTTGGAAACTTTCTCCCACAGCAGCTCATAAAGCCTATACTCATTGTGCTACATGCCCAAAATATAATCTAGGGAAACTATTTCATGAGACACAAGGCCGCTTTCCCTTCCTAAGGGACCTTTGAGGTATGACAATTGGACTTTGTCCAAATGCCACCGTGGGGGCCTGGAATTGGCCACCCCAAGATATGTCTCTTTGGCATGAGGATTGTTTGGGGCTGGTTACTCTTAATAAAAGGAGGCTCTGAGGAATAGAACTTGCTTGCCCTTTGTTAGGAGACATTTACATTGTAAAGGAAATCTCCATCTGTAAAGATGTCTCCCTCTCTGTACCAGGAAGAAGGGAGGATGACCTTATCTCTAGAAACTCTTAATGCCAAAGGCAAGGACTTAAATCTGCATTTGTTTACTGTACTACTATGGTAATCTCCCATGATCCACTCCCCCTCCACCCCCAACACCACCATCTCAAGAATAAATATCTTGTAATGATCTGTGTGTCCTCATGTCGGGTTGAGCCCTTTCCTTCAGAAGAGCAATGGCTTTAGGTAAATTATTATTGAAAAGGATAATTCTTGCTTGAGGAATTCCTACTGAGTTACATGGTGACCAGGACCTCATTTGATCAGACAAATAATTAAATCTATTTGTAACATTTGGTCAATAATGCAGTATTTCCACTGCACTTACTATCCCTGATCCTCAGGATTGGTGGAAAGGACTAACAGCATAATCAAAACTTCATTGGCAAAGCTTTCAGAAGCATTTAATCTCTCATGGCCAAAAGCCCTTCAATCTTAGATCTACACCCTTTGGTAAGCATTGACTGTCTCCTTTCGAGATGATAACTGGACGGCCTGTGCAATTAGATGAGGAAATACAGGAACCAACTTTGCTTAAGGAAGATATTACATTGTTATCAGGGTCCCATTGAGATGCTTAAATGAAAGGTTGGTAGCTGATTCTTTTCACAGAGCTCCCAGACCTGAAGGATCATGTCCTATAACCTGGAGAATTTATTTCTCAAAAGAGGCATCAAATGAAAGACTGCAGCCTGTTGGAAAGGACCATAGCAGGATGAGAAGAAGATGGCATTTGTTGTAGACAGCTCTCCCAAGATTCCGGACCAGGCCTGTATTTCCAACCTTGTGACTCCACATAAACCTTTGTTATGCCTAAACTGTATACCTATTTTATAATTGTTCGATTTAAGGTTTTAAAATGCTATCATACTTAAAGAAAGTAACTGATTTGGAACAGACCAGTCCTGAAGGCCAGGCATTTATCGGGTGGCTCATAATGGAACTCAATTGTTATGTGGAACAAATTTCTGTCCTTGGCTTCTGCCTAGATGGCAAAACACTGCACCCTGAGTTTCTCTTGGATGCAGGGAAGGATTCAGACTGAGCTAGCATCTGGTGCTAATCTCCCTTTCTTAAAGGCCAGATGAGTCCATTCAGTGTTCCACTGGTATGACCACTGAGAAGGTAGGTTTAGTCGTTCCTCCTTTGGGGCTAGAGGATGTCATATCACATACAGAAGTCATTAACAGCAGTCAAGCAGGAATAGCCTTATTAGATACTGAAATGTCTTTAGTGAGAAAGGCTGTCCTTCAAATTAGAATGGCCTTAGCTATTCTTACAGCATCCCAAGGTGGTACATATAAATCATTCAAACTGAATGCTGTGTTTTTATGCCTGAGGAATCATCCAATGTGTCATCTCTGCTAAAGCACATACAAACACACACAAAAGCAGGTGAATGCCTTAAGCAATCTTATACCTGGTCTTGATTTGTTTAGTTGGCTCCCTTCCTGTATTGGCTTCCATTTGTGACCTGGATTGCAATTCCTATTTCTATTACTCCTTGGAAGTCTTGTATTGGTCATAATATTCAAACTAATTACTGTTTTCTCAGTGTTGTATGACTGGCATGCAAGCTAGAGTAATGATTGTTCAGCAACTTGAGATGGTTAATGGATCCTACAATCCTGAATGAATCCCCTTTTATTAAGGCTATGCCTAGGAATTCACATTTAAGCTAATCATTTCAAGTATTAGATTACCTGTTCTATGATTGTTATAAACAATGTAACTATAAGTCATGTAAAAGCACATGTGCAGTGTTTGTGCGATAATCTAAAAATAATTGACAAGTTACAAAGCCTATGAAACACCTCCCCTGTTAATAGATACCTCTGTGCTTGTCCACTGTATCTGACTATTTCCCCCCAATGTGGATAACTGGACAAATCAATGAAATAAAAGCCTAGCACTGAGGGACATGATGGACCCAGGGCAGGCAGCAACCACCTTGGCACTGAGGGACAATATTTTGATAATCAGTGCTTTCTGTTGAAAGATTATTAATCAAAAGGGGAAAATGGCAAGAGATTTTCACATATTGAGGCAAATGGGGTAACTATTCCAGTTCAAAACTGATTTGGCTTGAACTAGAAAACCTGTCAAACATACATTATACATCTGCTTATCCATTAAAGTAAGGAATCTCTCTTGAGATAAAGAATGCATGCTTGCCCTCCTATGCCCTATTGGTAACAACACCCTATTGGTAACACCCGGATTAGTCCCTTTCCTGGCATCCTGGTCCTGTTGACCTGCTAATCTGCAACTGAATGCCTCTTTGAAAATGTACCCTGGGTGTGTTTAATGTATCTTCTTTGTTCTAAAAAGATATAAGACTGTACTGAAACTCATGCTTCTCTGGAAGGCCTTCCTGAGTTGTAATCTTCACTTTGGCTCATAATAAACTCACCCCAATTTTGATTTATAGGTTGGTTATGGGTTATTTGCGTCAACACCTTCTACCCCAACATCTCCAGCAACAAAGTCCTGGCTACTTCTGAACAGAGCCAGTGAAGCAAGGAGGCAGGGATCCTTCGAAAACCTGCTGGTGACTCCAAGCCCCAGAGGCTCCAAAGTCATCTGCCAGATCTCTGCGCCTTATGCAATAGGGCTGTTAGATGGTTTCAACAGAAATACCTGAAATGCTTGAAAAACTGATCAACTGTGGCTCTGTAACATCCCCAACCCCCAAAACAAGACAAATAAAAACACAATACAAGAAGTACAAGAATCTACATTACATTTCTTGTTTTATTTATTTTTTTTTTTTGAGGAAGATTAGCCCTGAGCTAACTGCTGCCAATCTTCCTCTTTTTTGCTGAGAAAGACTGTCCCTGAGCTAACATCCGTGCCCATCTTCCTCTACTTTATATGTGGGACGTCTACCACAGCATGGCTTGCCACACAGTGCCACGTCCACACCCGGGATCCAAACTGGCGAACCCTGGGCCACCAAAGAGAACGTGTGACCTTAACCGCTGCACCACTGGGCCGGCCTCACATTTCTTGTTTTAGTTAAGACTATTTTGAACCAGAAACTGCTCCAACTTTCTTCAGCCAAAAAAGAAAATTCACTATATGATGTGGGGTCGGTGAGCCGAGGAGTCGAAAGAAAGATTTCTTGGACTCTCAAGGTCTGGCAGTAGTGCTCTTTTATTTAGAGAATAGTATGGAATATCATGGGGACAGGACCCATGGGCAGTCAGAGCTGCTGCTGGCATGGGGAGCTGCTGCTGCTGCTGCAAAACATGGGTGGAGAGTAAGACTAAATTTAAGGCATAGGTATGTGAGTTATCTCTTTACAAGACAAAGGAAAGAACATGTAAAAAAGTTGTTAAAATGACATCAGTGCAGGTGGAGTCTGGCTATTGGGTGGTCCTATAACTTTTAGATAAGAATCAAATAGGATTAAGTAAATGCCAGAAGCCACCACCCTAAACACTATCTTCAGCTAAAGACAAAGGAGGATGTTGTGTGTGTGTGTGTGGGGGGGGGGGGGGGTTAGTTACATGAGGTTGCCAGACAGTAACCAACTTAAGTCCTTGCCTTCCCCATTAAGAGTTTCCAGAGATAAGGCCATCCCGCCTTCCTCCTGGTGCAGAGAGGGTGGCATCTTTACAGATGGAGATTTCCCTTACAAACGTAAATGTTTCCCAGCAAAGGGCAAGCAAGCGCTGAGGGCAAGCTCCTCAGAGTTGCTTTTATTAAAAGTAACCAGCCACCTTCTCATCTGCAGTTTTAAAAGTAACTAACCTAAAATAATCCACATCATATAGATACAGGGGAATCTCTCTAACCTATGGGTTAGAAACACAGCCAGGGAACCAGGAAGAGAAAGCTGTCACAAACCAGAATAAATGCTCCCTTAGTCTCTAGTGTCTCTCTCCCTCTCCCTCCCTTCCTTCTTCCTACCTTCCTCCAACTCTCCCTGTCCCCGTCTCCCTTTCCGCACTCCCCTCATGGACTTTCCCTCTATTCTTTCTTGGGTCTGCCTCATTTTTTTCCCTCTCCCACCCATTGGCAAACCTTGGGAAGTATTTTGTCTCCTGCTCAGACTGCTTTTACTTAAGAGAAACATACCTCCCACAATCCCTCCCCAATAAAACTCCTCCTGAATAAAACTCTGTGATTTATCAACCACTTTTGACCAACATTTTGAACTCACTGGCTCAATTGTCCTTCTCTGGCACCAGTTTGGAAAAAATCCCAGCCCTGGATCAATCCAATGGTTTGTATTATCTGTATGTGTACCTGTGCTGCTGTGGAAGTCTGGAGAAAACTGTATGGGTATGATTGGGACCACTATGAATTCAGGGTCTCCAATCTCCACTGGACCCTTAACACGGCCCAGGAATTCTTTGACTCCTCTATTTTGTTCACACAACCATTCTTCATAGACTTTCTCCACTCTTCTCACATCTCCCATCCTACTGCCTTTCCCTCACTAGTATCAAATTCCCTCATCTCTTACTTTAGAAAGAAAAGGAGGGGGCCGGCCCCATGGCATAGTGGTTAAGTTGGGTGTGTTCCACTTCGGTGGTCCAGGTTCATGGGTTCGGATCCCAGAAGCAGACCTACACCTTTTGTCAGCCATGCTGAGGTGGTGACCCACATATAAAGCAGAGGAAGATTGGCAACAGATGTCAGCTCAGGGCAAATCTTCCTTAGGGAAAAAAAAAATTTTAGGGCCAGCCCAGTGGCACAGCGTTTAAGTTCACACGTTTCACTTCTTGGCAGCCCAGGGTTCGCAGGTTTGGATCCCGGGCGCAGACATGGCACTGCTTGGCAAAAGCCATGCTGTGGTAGGCGTCCCACGTATAAAGTAGAGGAAGATGGGCACGGATGTTAGCTCAGGGCCAGTCTTCCTCAGCAAAAAGAGAAGATTATTAGAAATAATAATAGAAGAGTAATAGATAATAATAATAAAAGAAAATGTAACTCTCACCTACTAACCGTTCTTTGATCTTTGTCCTGTTAAATAGACAAGTGGTTTCTTCTCTTACCCGAGGCTAATCCCTTTACAGTGCTTCTTCAACCTCCTCAAGGATCTCCCCCCACTGATTATCCCTCACTTAAATATTACTTGCAGAAGACTCACACTCTCAGCCCTTCAACCCCACCAGCGAACACCCTTTTTAATTTTTAATTTAAGTAAAAACCAGAAAAGTATGTCTTGAGTACAAACTGTTTTAGACCATGTGCTGGAGGATATTGTGGTGAACTAGACGGATGTGCTCCCTGTGAACTTTCCAGTCCAGAAGACAGACTATGAGTAAAAAACTACAAGTCTGATCTGTATTACTTAACAGGAAGTACAAGGTGCTGTGGAAATATATAGCAAGAAAATTTAACCCTATGTAAGAAGTCAGGTAAGGCCTTCTCGAGGAAGGTAAAATTTAAAGCTGCCACTTCAGGGTTATAAGAAGAATCCAATAAGAAGAAAGAGGTTTAAATTCTATACAGTCCCAACCAAAATCCTATCAGAGCTTTTCATGAAACTTGATAAGCTAATACTAAAATTGACATGGAAGAGAACAAGGGTAAGAAGAACCAAAACAATTTGAAGAGGAATAAAATGGAGGAACTTGTCCTATCAAGACCAATTAAAAAACTATAGTAAT
This sequence comes from Equus caballus, assembly GCF_041296265.1. Taxonomy (NCBI): domain Eukaryota; kingdom Metazoa; phylum Chordata; class Mammalia; order Perissodactyla; family Equidae; genus Equus; species Equus caballus. Next base: position 93,333,083 of record NC_091686.1, read on the forward strand.
TAAGACAGTAGGGTCTTGGTACAGAAATAAAATTAGAGCAATGAAACCCTCTCTATGCCTGTGCTTACCTACTCATTCTTTGGGACACAGCATGAATATCATTGCCTGCAGGAGGAAATCTCTGACTGACTCCTCACTCAAAATCTTGACTAGGTTCCCTCTTGTGGTGCTTCCATAGCACTCTTACGTCCTCCATACAGAACTTGACACATTTACTCTGATATCTGCCTCCCCAGCTATTAAGACAGAGACAATTACTCTTTTTCACTTTTTCATCCTGATCCTCAGCCCACTGACATTCCTTTAAGGGAAGACTTAAAGTGCCCCCTTAAAGACAGTATGAAGATAGTACTATCCCCACCCCACACCCACTCATTTCTTGCTGCGGTTGACTTCCCATTCACTTTCCCTCATTTATTGAAGACTTTAGCACTTTTGACCATAGTCATATTCTCCTAAAGCCAGCCAGTTTTCTGGGTTTTAACATCTACGCAGGGAATCCATGCAAAATTAGTCTTTGCAGTTTCTTGACATCCCCATCTTTCAACAGACTTCTTCACTCCACCTCAGCATCTCACTCGTAGGGTCATAAGTCTACCTTCAAAATCATGAATTCCACTTTTCTACTACGGAACTAAATCAAGACTGAAATGTGAACAAACAGAGGCTATTTATTCAGAGATTGCTCTAGCAGGAGTCAGCCACAATCACTTGCTTTTGGCAGAGACTCAAAGGCAAGCAGGAAAGCTTTAGAGTACGAAACAGAGAAGGCTTCAGGTATGCTCTGATTGGTGGTTGTCGGCATGGGGAAGCTGCAGTCAGGCTAACTAGAAATGAGGCATCTCAGATATTTGGTTTAGGGAACACGTTTGGCTTTCTCTTGTCCTGGGTTGGAAGGATGGGCAAAAAAAAAAAAAAAAAAAAAATAGAGAAACTGGTTGTCACTGACCAAGTCCTGATTATTCTGTGCCCATTGCTGCAGAGGTTGTGGTCAGAGTTCTATTGTCGTATATGGTTTGGCCATTGTCCATTTGTACATTCAGTCTTTCACCACTCATTAACCACAGCCTTCAATCTTTCCAGATTATCTGTTCAATTATTCCCACTTTGATGATTCTTCACCTTGCATTTGGACTAGTTACCACCTAGTAAGATGGATGGTAAGAGAGATGGTACCTCTCTTCAACTCCTCTTTACTGGATATTTTCCTTCAGTATTCAGATAGGTTGTAGTCTTTCTCAACCTAAAAACCAAAACCAAACAACAAGAACAAAAATCGTATCTGAACTCCGTCTCCCCATCTCCCAACTTGGGTCTCATTTCTCCACTACCCTTTGCCAACAAACTTCTTAATTTTTCTATATATGCTTTCTGTTGTGGATCCACCAAAAGCTTCATTGCCAACTCTTCTCTCTCCTTTCTCTGAGGCAGTCATTTTTTTTTTTTTTAGTGTTTCTTCATTCTTTATTTTTTATTTATTTATTTATTTTTTTTGAGGGAGATTAACCCTGAGCTAAGATCTGCCACCAATCCTCCTCTTTTTGCTGAGGAAGACTGGCCCTGAGCTAACATCCGTGTCCATCTTCCTCTACTTTATATGTGAGATGCCTGCCACAGCATAGCTTACCGAGCGGTGCCATGTCCACACCCAGGATCCAAACCAGTAAACCCCAGGCTGCCGAAGCGGAACGTGCTTATTTAACCGCTGCGCCACCGGGCTGGCCCCTCTGAGGTAGTCATTAATCTAAAATTGACGTGTATCATTACCATCTTGCATGTATTTGAACTTTACCATTAGGTTTAACTATACAAAGTTTTAATATTTGATCATTTTGAACTATAAAATAAACAATTTCATTCAAGCTAATATAAATGTATGTATCCCTAAACAATATATACTATGGTTTTTTGTGTTAAAACGTTACGTAAATATATCATAAATATATATATACTTTTTGCAACTTCCTTCTTATGCATCATTATATATTTTTTAAACTATTTATTTTGAAATAATTACATTTATTTTGAAATAATTTACATTTTACATTTAAATCTATGATCTGTTTTGAGTTAATTTTTGCATTTATCTATGTTGATACCTGTAACTTTAGTCGATTTATTTTGAATTGCATTGTAAGACTAAGTCACAGTGTGTACCCATTGCTGTACCAGGGGACAGTCAGGTTATTTCCACAGTGCTGTAGCAATCATCCTTGTTCATTTCATTTGATGAGATGTCATTTTGTGCACACCATTCACTTCTAAACTCATTCCATCAACTTCTCTTGCTAAATTTAATCATTTCTATGTTTTTCATCTTACTTGATCACTCAAAAATTTTTGACTTTTTTGACAGCTTTCCAGTGAAGCACGGTTTTCTCTTGAATTTCCATTATGACACACACTTCTGGTTTTCCTCCTACTTCTCTGGTCACTACTTTTCAGTTTTCTTTCAGCACTTCCTCTTTACCCAGCCTTTCAGTGTTGGAGTCTTCCAGGTTCAGTCATTAGCCCTCTCTTCTTGACACTCTATACATTCTTCCTCTACACTAGACATCCCGTCCACTTCCATGATTTCAAATATTAAATTAATTTCTTTACACAAGGCTTCTCCTCTCAGCTCCAGATCCTTATCTCTGACTCCCAACTCAACAACTCCACTCAGATGTCACACATTTGGTCATCTCTAAACTTAATATTGCCAAAACCATACTCATCATGATCCCTTGCAGATCTAATCTGCCTCCACTGTCCCCTTCCTGGTCAATAAACATCATTTAGCCATTTATTTATGCCAGACTTCTGGGACTCATTTTGACAACTTCTTTTCCTTTACCAGCATTATACGATCAATCAATAAGTCCTATGGATCCAAATTTCTAAATAAATCCAACTTCTATCATCTCTACTGATACTACTTCAAGCTGTCAATAATCTCTTCTTCCTACTGCATCTCCTTTGTGAACCACTGCAATAGCTTCTCAATTCATCCTTCTTTATTCATTCTTGCTTTACCTCAGTATATCCATAGCCATCTTCTTATAACATAAATCTGATTTTATCTAGCTTTCCAAGTTTCCTCACCTCTTTGAGGCTTTGTATATTCCACTTTCTCTGCCTGGAATGCTCTCTCCTTTCTCTTTGCATAGCTAACTTTTATTCATTCAGCAAGCCTCAACTTAAATATCATTTCCTCGGTAATATCTTCCCTAATCATCCCCAAACCAGGGTTATATTCCCTTTTACTTTTCCTTCACAGACTCTATCACCATTTTACAATTTAAGAATTTTGTGTGGATAATTATTTGTTTAATATTCATCTCCCCCACTATGTGTCTCGTTCACTGTCATATTTCAAACCCTCAGCACAGTGCTTGGCACATGGCAAATGTCTAATAAACATTTGTGGAAAAAATGTATAATTTTTAAGTGAATATTCGAGTAGCTCAATGAAAGAATGGCTGAAACATCAAGAATCTTAAAAATACTTATTTCATTGATTCACTAATTCACTCTTCTGGGACTCATCCCACGTGAACAATAATAAATGCAGGCAAAGTTTTACATACAACCATCTGAATTGCAGTCTTATTTATTTTATTTTTATTTATTTTTTTGAGGAAGATTAGCCCTGAGCTAACATCCACTGCCAATCCTCCTCTTTTTGTTGAAGAAGACTGGCCCTGAGCTAACATCCGTGCCCATCTTCCTCTACTTTACATGTGAGACACCTACCACAGCATGGCTTTTGCCAAGCGGTGCCATGTCCGCACCCAGGATCCGAACCGGTGAACCCTAGGCTGCCGAAGCGGAATGTGGGAACTTAACTGCTGCACCACCAGGCCGGCCCCACCATCTTATTTAAAACAATAAAATATACAGATGATCCAACCATCCAACACATGGAAACATATTAAAATTAGGTAATTTCTTTCCAAATCTAGCTGATCATCAGAGTTTTATTTTATAAAAATAGAGATTTCTGGGTCTCACTCTGGACCTACAAAATTGAGCTCTCTGTAAGTGGACACAAGAAAAAAAATTCCCTAGATTCCTCTGATGAGTAGCTAGGTTTTGGAACCACTGGGTTTAGTGGGAAGAATTTAGATTCTGAAGTAAGACTAACCTTGCTGTTATCAGTTCTGTAAGCTCAGGCAAGTACATTTGCAGACTTCCCTGAAGCTCGGTTTCCTCACCTGTAAAATGCGAATCCCTGGGCACACTGAGGACAGAATAAAATGGCGTCTATAAAGTACTGACATACACAATAAGTTATTGCTATTGTTACAGTGCATTGGCACTAGAGAGTATCACACAGCTACTAAAATAATCCTTCTTACAAAATTCTTGGTCTCCTATGTATTAGTCAAAGTCCTGGAAAAAAGGACACGGTGCACTCAAACTGGGGAATTTGAGGGGATTTCACAAAGGGATTATTTACAAAAGGTTTAGGGAAACACAAAAGGGTTATGACAGAGCTTCGGATCTATCAACAGCTGTTACCAATCCTAGGCCTGAAGGAGGGATCCTAGAAAGGGGTGCTGCATGGAGAGACAGAGAGAGCCTCTGACAGGAGCTGGGACCTTCGGGAAAGGGACACAGCAACCCCTCAAAGAGGGAGGGGAAAATCAATACCTCGACCTAGTGTTCCCTATTAGTCAAATCCATACACAAGAACCCAACAGATCCTGTTGATGGAATCCTTACTGGTCAGCTTCCAGGAACACAAAGCAGAATGGAGAAGGAAGAGGAGTGAATCTGGTTTAAAACAGGATATGAATCATATACACAAGTATTTCAATGGTGTAAAAATATCCATAACAATTAGATTGTAAGTAAATACAAACAACATTTTAATATTGTTTTGGGGAAGTGGGACTACAGATCACTTTTCCTTACTCTTTCTAAGTTTTTGAATCTTCTGAAATTTCAACCATAAATAATAATAGTTAACCTTTATGAGCACTTACTATTGTATGTACTTATGAGTACTAATATATTTCATCTCTAGGGGACCGGCCCTGTGGTGCAGTGGTTAAGTGCGCACGTTCCACTTCGGTGGCCCGGGGTTCGCTGGTTTGGATCCCGGGTGTAGACACGGCACCGCTTGGCAAAAGCCATGCTGTGGTAGGCGTCCCACATATAAAGTAGAGGAAGATGGGCACAGATGTTAGCTCAGTGTCAGTCTTCCTCAGCAAAAGGAGGAAGATGGGCAGCAGATGTTGGCTCAGGGCTAATCTTCCTCAAAAAAAAAAAAATATATATATATATATATTTCATCTTTGTAGAAACCCTATATGGTAGGTGCTATTACTATCCTCATTTTATTTATTTATTTATTTTGAGGATTTCTCATTTCACAGATGAAGAAACTACAGCTAGAGGGGTTATATGACTTATCCAAAGTTACACAGCCACAGCAAGTATTGTGGAGCCATGATTTAAATACAGGCATTCTGCTGTAGAGTCCGTGCTTTTAAAAGCTCTACTGTGTTATATTCACAGTAGGTAACAAGAAAGACTCGTACAAAGGAAAAAAATGAGTAAGTTTTAATGAAAAACATTTTTATAGCACATTTTTCTGGCATTCAATTAATATTAAAAACATAATATATATAATATTATGTATAATAAACATAGTATTGTATAAAAAAATGTTTATAGCTTTGGTTCACTATTCTCACTTCTTCTTCCTTAGTAATAACATCCCTGATTTTCATCTGGATGTGAGGCTACCCAGAATAAAGACTACACTTTCCAAATACCTATGTAACTAGGTGTCATCATGTCTAAACTCTGGACAGTGAGATGTAAGCAGAAGTCATGGGTGCAAACATGCAGAAAGTGTCTTTTAAGAGAGAGGGTAAGCACTTCTCCCTTCGTCCTTTCTGTTGGCTGGAATGAGAATATGATGACTGGATGTTAAGCAGCCATCTTGGATCATGAGGTGAAAACGACATCTTAAGTCTAAGTAGCAACGTAAGAAGAATTTGTGAAGCCCTTACCCGCCCTGGAATAAGCACTTCCAGACTTTTTTTTCACATAAGAGAAAAATGAACTTCTGTCTCCTGTAAGCCGTTGTTTGCGTTTTCTGTCAGTCACAGCTAAACCTAATCCTACTTAGTACCCCTTGACCTTACTTCCCTTCCTTTAATCTTCTTTCTGCATATCTGTTCTCCTTAGTCCCTGCTATGTGCCAAAAACATCTACCTTTCTCTTCTTCTTCATCACTTTCCCTGCTTTCTTGACCTTATTCTAATAAGTGTTTATTGGGCAATGCTATCTACCAGATTCAGGAGAAACAAAAATGCAGAAGATTCTAACGCTACCATTTACACATTCATAGTCTAATTAGGGGGCAACTTGTAAGCAGGTGCAATACATTGCAAAAAATACTATAAAGAGGCATGTACAAAAGACATGGAGAGACCTTGAAGACTCAACTCACATGTAAGCTTCTCTGAAAACCTTCCCTGACATGATTAAATGACCCTTTTCTGTACCCCCTGGCAGTTACCATACTGAATAATCCTCAAGGATTTTCCTGGAACTAAATCTGTATATTTCAAACAAGAATCTTTTATCTTCTTTTCATTTTTTCTTTATATCAGCTGTCTTTCTCCTTCTCTAATATGTTAAATGTTATAGTGGTAACATAAAAAGAATGGTGTGAAATGGGTATTACTAGGCCCTTAGGCATGCTCTTTTCCTTTTGGACCCAAAGACCTTGAAAAGGAGGTTGATGTAAAATTGATGTTTGTGGATATCATTGAGAGCCCTTAAAATATTGCAGAATGATAGAAAACCTGCAAATGTGAAATGTGAAAACGTGGATCAGTTGGTAGATTTAGAATCTTCTATTTTTAAATTGTTTTTTGTCTATGTGTACCCTGCATATGACATCAGGTACTCAGAGGACTAAAAGACTAAACAGAACACTATCTGTGCCCTCATGGAGCATAGCTACTTAATGGATTACAGTAGGTCAAAGGGTAAGGGCCAAAATAGAGGTTAAAAGTGCTCCTTGAACAGATGATGGCACAATTAATTCTGGTTTTTGGAATATATTTACTTATATAATTATTAAAATTTAGAGTATTTCTTGGATTCTAGAGATTATAAGGGCATGCACATCAAAATCTCCTGTGAAGTTTTAATTATTTTATTACAAAATATTACAGCCATAAAGAAAGGTACAAATATAAAGAGCACTCATGTACCCTCTACTCAGCTTAAGAAATAAAATATTACAATATTAAAATCCTCTGAGCGTTCTTCCCTCTCCTTAGTCCATCCCACTTTACCAAAGGCAGCCTCTGTCCTGAAATTATTGACTATCATCCCCAGGTACAACTTTATGTTTTTACTGCAAGAATACATGTCTCTAAAGAATAATTGTCATTGTTTTCTTATATATAACATACAAATGAAATAATTTTCTTACAGTTTTCTACAACTTTTTTTTTTGCTTATTATTATGTTTTTGAGATTTATTCATGTTGATTCTTGGAGCTATACTTCATTTCACTTACCTGTGTTTTTAAAAATCCTAGCATCCCAAAACTAAGTTATAGTGATAGAAATCAGAAGTTCAGTGGTTGCCTCTGGTAGACTGGAGCAGACTGGACTGGACACAAAGGAATTTGAGGATGAAGGAAATGTTATATATCTTATTTTGGGTGGTGGTTACTGAGTGTATGTAACTGTCAAAATTCATTGAACTGAACACAAGACCTGTGCAAATTTTATCTCCATAAAAGAGATTAAAAACAAACAAGCAAAAATAAACAAGCTGGTGGGGACCAGCATGTGTATTGTTTTTCTTACAAAGCTCTAGAGATAATTCTGAGGGGCACCCCTATATAGGGCTACTACCCTAGAATGATATAAAGTTGGGGTGGGAATTAGGAACAAGAGTCATCAAAGACCTAGAAAACTACTCATGGTATTCCATGTCCTCCCTACACTTCTTATAGTAAAGATGGAGTTGGCGTATTTCACAAGAGCAGAAATAGCAGTGTTTGACCCCAAATCAAGCATTAATGGCAGCTAGGCCTGACTGTGATAAAGCTAAGATGCTTACAACTTGGTAATGGACGCCTTAATTTGCTTTAATTCTTTCTAACACATTGATGTAGGCACAACTAAAAATATATCTATGTCTTGCACATTTAGGAGCTATGCCTCCCCAAATTACTGAGTCTCTCTCCCACCCCCTTCTTTACCTTTTATCTTTGTGCTCCTACGTTATGTTCCTTTCAGAGCCAAGGAAAGGATCCCTCAGTTCACTCTCTGTATATGGCTTGATTTTTTTAAATCTAATTTTCAATAAACATTTTGAGAAGGTGTTTTGTGCACAGCACCATTTTAAAGACAATGGGCCTGCTTCCTGTAAGCTGAGAGAGAGAGGTAACCCACCAATGATGCCAATTGAGGGATCGAATTCAAACTGAGTTAGATGTACTCTCTTTCCACAGAGGCCCCTAAAGTGACATTCCCCGTGTGCATTTTTCCGCAGTGTCCTGACCAGAGGTCTTGTGCCTCCTCTCTCTCACATCACTTCATTATTGAAAATCCTCTTCAAATATCAGCTCTCCCGTAGTAGGTGAATGTGAAGTCTCAATTTCCTCAAAAACAGATGCCCAAAGAACAATTGATTAAATTGGAGTCTATTTATATTTCCATCGTAAAAACATTTTTTCTCATTATAAAAGCAATATATGCTTGCATCAATTAGGAGTCTATAATTGCAAGCAACATAACATAAATCTGGCTAACAAGGAAAAAAAATTTATCAGAAATGTAACAGAATTGTTCACAGAATGAAAGGAAAAACTGAAGACCTGGGTATCCGAAAAGGTAGCAGCAAGGGCAGCCCCTGAAACCTGGAACTAATGACCAGTCCTTTCATGGGCTGGCTTTCAGCAAATGTTCACTGAGCTTCAACTACATGCCTGGCACGACCCTGGGCCCAGGACAAGCAGACATGATGCTTGACCTTCAGGGGAGGAAAAGGATGAGAGTCAAGTAAGACTTTACCAAAGAAGAAATGCTTGAAAGGATTCTTAAATTAGAGTTTGCGGGTGGACAAGGGAGACAACAGCATGGATCGATATGAAAACGTGTCAAAAAGGATGGATGGCTTATGGGGGAGGGACAATGGTGAGGTAGGCAGGAAAGGATGCTGGAGAATTTTATGTCGAGTCCCCAAAACTGCAGGGAGATTGCGGGAGTGTGGAGGTTGGGGGTCAAGAGAAGAGAGAGGAAATCAGTCTAAATTGTACTCAGACTGTTGATTGATGAGAATGTCTCTATCTGAAGCTCCAACTATACCAAAATCACATAAGAATGAGAAATTAAAATTAAGTAAAGTTGACCTGAGACTAGCTAGGTGGTGAAATGATTCTAAACAGGTCAGGAAGACCCAGAAATCTGATATAAATTTGGTGAGCAAGAAGTCAAAGAATCAAAAAACCTGGACAACAAGAACAAGAATTTTCTGGGTGAACACCAGAGACAGCAGTTTAATGCTCGCAGGTAGACCGTGTGTGAGCGAGCCAGCACTATTTTGGAGCTAGAGATGTTGCAGACATCTTTTATGTCACCAAATATTTAGACTTAATCATAGGTGATTAGGAAGAAGAGAGGAGAAATGGAGATACTTAACATGATTTTGAGTATTTACTAATGCCAGGCATTATGCTAGGAACTTTACACACATTATATAATTAAATCCTCAAAACAATCTTATGAGAGAGATACTGTTATTAATGTCTGTTTTATAGGGGAGGAAACTAAAAGACAGAAATGCTAAGTAGTTAGGAAGCTATGGAACCAGGGCTTGCCAGCTCTAAAACTCAGGTTCTGGGGCTGGCCCTGTGGCGGGGCGGTTAAGCTCGCGTGCTCTGCTTCCACGGCCCAGGATTTTGCCGGTTCGGATCCTGGGTGCGGACATGGCACCGTTCATCAGGCCATGTTGAGGTGGCATCCCACATGTCACAACTAGAAGGACCCACAACTAAGATATACAACTATGTACTGAGGGAATTTGGGGAGAAAAAGCAGAAGAAAAAAAAAAGAAGATTGGCAACAGTTGTTAGCTTAGGTGCCAATCTTTAAAACTCAGGTTCTTCCCAGCTCACCATGATTTGACTTCAGTCAGGAGAAGAACATAATCAGTTTTGAAATTTGGGAAGATCCTTCTCGCGATGGCATGAAAGGAACTCAGGAGAGTAAGTGTATGGCAGCAGCAAGGAGGCGAGCAGGGTGGTACAAATGATGGGTAAAGGCAGGGAGACTAATTAGGAGACTATTATGGTGGTCTGGATAAGAGATGTTTAGGATCTGAGCCAAGGTGGTTGCAGAAGGGAGGAAAATAGAGCACAAATTAGAAGAAGAAAAAAGGAAATAGAATCATCAGGATTTAGTAACCTAAACCCTGGCCTTAGGGGCTTGCTATGGAGAGGGGAGCTGACTCTGCGCTCCGTGTGTGTGTGGGTGAAGAACCAAGTGCTGGGAGTCTGAGTCTGTCGTGAGTGGGGCCAACTACAGTGAGGAGCTAAAGAGACATCTCATTTTGTTGCCAACCTTCATACAGCGGGGGCGCACACCTGAACGTGTGCAGAAATGCAGAAGAAGGTTGTGGGGAACAGTTACTGAGACTGTAGGAGGAGGGGTAGGGGTGACACATCTTTGGGAACAGGCCCAGAAACACTACACTGACCCTCCAGTGACTTCCTGCTTGTCCATGGTAGTGGTTAGAGAGGTAGCAACGGCAGTAGGAGCAGACCCTCAGCTTCAAGGGCGGACATTTGAGTTTCAGCCCCCGAGGTTCCTTGGGAAATTCAGTGGTCAGGGTCACCCCAGAGCTGAACCAGCAACCCATAAAGAGCAAGTAGAACAGGCTCTCTAGTTTGTTTGAGACCAGTGTTCTCAGGCCTGAGTAAACCCTGGAGTTACTGGATGTATCATGAGCAAAGAAACTCTTGGAAGAAAATAGACTGTCTCTTAACCACAAAATGGAGGCTCCAGCTATTTAAGTGCCATACTCAAAAAAAAAAAAAAAAAAAATGTGGGGCCAGCCCAGTGGCGTAGTTGTTAAGTTCACAGGCTCCACTTTGGCAGCCTGGTGTTCTCAGGTTCATATCCCAGGCGCAGACTTAGCAACGCTCGTGAAGCCACACTGTGGAGGCATCCCACATAAACTAGAGGAAGATTGGCACAGATGTTAGCTCAGGGCCAGTCTTCCTCACACACACACAGAAATAAATGGAATCATACAATATGTAGTCTTTTGTTTCTGGTCTTTTCATTTAGCATAATCCTTTTGATATTCTTCTATGTTGATAAGTGTGTCAGTAATCTATTAATTTTATTTATATACCATAATTAGTTTAACTATTCACCAATTGATGGACATTTAGGTTCTTTCCAGTCTTTTATTATTATGGATAAAGTCACTATGAACATTTGTATATAAGTCTTTTGTTGTCATTTCTCTCGGGTAAACGCCAAGAAGTGGGATTCCTGGGTTGTTTGACAGATAGACATTTACCGCTATAAGAAACTGCCAAACTTTTCCAGAGTGAGCATTTTGCACTCCCACCAGCAATATAGAAGAGTTCAGTTGGTCCACTTTCTTATTAACACTTGATATTATGTCTTTAATTTTAGCCATTCTAGCGTAATGGTGTCTCATGATTTTAATTTGCTTTTTCCTAATGACTAATGATGTTAAGCATATTTTCATGCGCTTATTGGTTATTCATATATCTTCTTTTGTGAACTGTCAGTTCAAACCTTTTACCTATCTTTTTTTTTATCATACTGGTTGTCTTTTTTATTGTCGTTGAGTTTTTTAAAAAATATATTCTAGATAGAAGTTCTTTATTACATATATGTTTTGCAAATATATTCTCTCAGTATGTGGCTTATTTTTCATTTTCTTAACAGTGTTTTTCAGAGAGCAAACATTTAAAATTTTTTATGAAGCCCAATTTTATAAATGTTTTTTCCTTTATGAATAGTGCTTTTTGTGTCCTGTGTAAGAAACCTTTTCCAAATCCAACTTTTCTTTTGGAAAAACTTAGGTTTATGTCTATTCTCCATTTCAAGTTAATTTTTCATATGATATGAGGTAAGGATGAAGCTTTATTTTTTGCTTATGGATATCCAACTGTTCCAGCATGATTTGTTAAAAACACTATCCTTCCTTCCATTGAATTCCGTTGGAACATTGCCCATATGTGTGCGGGTCTATTTCTGGACTCTCTAGTCTGTTCTATTGATCTATACATCTATCCTTATGCCAATATCACAGTCTCTTGATTACTGTAGGTTTATAGTAAATCTCAAAAGCAAGTTGCATGAGTTCTTCCAACTTTGTTCTCCTTTTACAAGACTGTTTTGGCTATTCTCAGTTATTTGCATTTCTATACAAATTTTAGAACCTGCTTGTCAGTTTCCACAAAAAACCTGCTGAGATTTTGCTTGGTATTACATTAACTCTATAGATCAATTTAAAGAGAATTAATATCTTAACAATATTGAGTTTTCTGATCCATGAACACAGTATATCTCTCTATTTACTTAGGTAGTCTTCAATTCCTCTCAGAACAATTTTTTAATTTTCAGTGTACAGGCCTTGACATATTTTGTTAAATTTATCCCTAAATTTTTATTTTTGATTGTAAATAATGTTTAAAAGTTTAATTTCCAATTGTTCATTGCTAATAAATAATACAACTGGTTTTTGTATATTGACCTTATGTGCTGAGAGCTTGTTGAAATCTGTTAGAGAACTAGTACTTTTTTGTAGATTCCTTAGGATTTTCTATACAGAAATCATGTTACCCACAGACCACTTTTTTTTTTTTAGATTGGCACCTGAGCTAAGAACTGTTGCCAATCTTCTTTTTTTTTCACCTGCTCTTCCTTCCCAAATCCCCCCATACATAGTTGTATATTTTAGTTGTGGGTCCTCCTAGTTGTGACATGTGGGACGCCACCTCAACATGGCCTAATGAGCCGTGTCATGTCCACACCCAGGATCCAAACCAGTGAAACACTGGGCCACTGAAGTGGAGCATGTGAACTTAACCATTTGGCCACGGGGCCAGCCCCACAGATAACTTTTTATGTTAGATTCTAACTGGGAGTTCCCACATTGATACTAATATACTGGTGGTGTACATTCAAACTCCGAATCTAAGTGAGGTCAGGTCAGGCTGGTTGTTATAAATTCAAAAAGAATACTTCCTTTTTACTATCTAGATCCCAGGCCAACACAGATAAACTTTCTTGTCCTCTTCCTGTACCAAGAAGCAGAGCTTTTCTTAGTCTACCTGTCGCTTAGAGCAGCCTTTGAAAGTCTCAACTTTATTAAGGGGCCTTAACTCCAGCTCCCTACTACATGAGATGTGAAAGCCTTGTTAAAACCTAAGCCCTACAGTTATCAAGATGGGAAAACCACCTCTAACCTCGGCACCGGGATGCCTGAGTGAGAGCTCGCTTGCTTACTGCTCTGGTTTTACCTTCTTTGTTTTTGTCTCTCAAGCATCAGTTATTCATTCCTGCATAAGAAACAACACTAGGGCCCGGCCCGGTGGCGCAGCAGTTAAGTGCTCACATTCTGCTTCAGTGGCCCAGGATTCACCAGTTGGGATCCCAGGTGTGGACATGGCACTGCATGGCAAGCCATGCTGTGGTAGGCGTCCCACATATAAAGTAGAGGAAGATGGGCACGGATGTTAGCTCAGGGCCAGTCTTCCTCAGCAAGAAGAGGAGGATTGGCAGCAGATGTTAGTTCAGGGCTAATCTTCCTCAAAAAAAAGAAACAACACTAAAACTTAGTGGCTTCATGCAGCAACAATGTATAATATCTCATGGTTCTGTGGGTTGAATAAGGGTTTCTTCTGCTTGTTTTGCCTGGAGTCATTGATGAAGCTGCATTCAGCTGGAGGGTTCAAGATGGCCACACTCACATGACTGACAGTCAGTGCTGGCTGTTGGCTGGTGCATCTCAGTTCTTCTCTGCATGGCTTCTCATCCTCCAGTAGGCTAGACCAACTTCTTTACATGGCAACCTTAGGGCAGTGTTCCAAAAATATGAAGTAGAAAACTATAGGGTTTCTTAAAGCCTAGCCTCAGATATCATATAACATCATTTTCACCACATTCTATTGTTACAAAGTGTTGTATTATACAGAATTTGACTAGCCTTTGTCCCTGGTTCCTGGAAGAGAGATTGAATCCTTGCCATTTCCTGAGTAACAGAAATGTCTTTGTTAATCATGAGCCCCTTGGATAACACCTTAGTTTATGCTATGAGATAAGATGACTCAGGATGGAGCTGGGTACCAGAAAGACCAGCTATGTGATTACAGGGTTGGGGCTTTGAGCCAGCCCAACCTCCAGGAAGGGAAGAGGGGCTGGACGTTGAGTTTAATCACATGGCCAATGATCAATCAATCAATAATCAATCATGCCTAGTAGTGAAACTCCAATAAAAACTCTGGACACCAAAGTTCAATTGAGCTTCCTGGTTGGTGAATACATTGATGTGCCAAGAGGGTGTTACACCCTGATTCTGCAGGGAGAGGACATGGAAGCTCTGCATTCAGAACCCTCTAGACTTCACCTTATGTTTCTCTTCATTTGGCTGGTCCTGTTTTGTATTCTTTATAACAAAAGCATTATTGTAAGTATAGTGCTGTCCTGAATTCTATGAGTCATATTAATGAATTACTGAATTTGAGGGACCTCATGGTTACCCACCATATTTGGAGCTAGTTGGTTAGAAGTACAGGTGGCTGGGGGACTCCACTTGTGGCTGGCATCTGAAGGGATGCAGTCTTGTTGGAGACCGTGCCCTTTAACCTCTGGGATCTGACAGTAACTTCGTATGGTTAGCATTAGAATTGAATTGTATTGTAGCACACCAGTTGATGTCAATACAAGGGCAGTCCAGGTTTAAAGGGTGAGGGAATAGACTCTATCTCGTGAGACAAGCAGCAGCAGAGTCACACTGCAAAGGGATGTGTGTATTGGGGTGGGAGGAACTTGTGGCCATAAAACAATCTATTATACTACTTTCTTGCTGGCTCAGCTCTTCACTTAAAAGAACGTTTGTTATATTTTATCCAGCACTTCTAGACGTTTTATAGTGAAGTTTTTCCAATTATCTGTTCATAACATTACCAGGAAAAATAATCTCTCCTTATTACTTACTGTACATATTCAAGTGTGGTAGTTAGAGGTAAGAAGGAAAGGCTGAAAGGAATAACCCTGCCAGTAGCACAGAAAGATCCATTCGAGAGAAATCTTGAGAATAGTTAGAAAAGATCTTGGGATAAGAAGCACTAGTTAAATGTGTGAAAAGAAGGAATTATTAGGGCTGGCCCCATGGCCTAGTGGTTAAGTCTGGCATACTCCACTTCAGTGGACCTGGTTCGGATCCTGGGTGCAGACCTACACCATTTGTCAGTGGCCATGCTGTGGCAGCAACTCATATACAAAATAGAGGAAGGCTGGCACAGATGTTAGCTCAGGGCGAATCTTCCTCAAGCAAAATGAGAGAGATTGGCAATAGATGTTAGCTCAGGGTGAATCTTCCTCAGCAAAAAACAAAAAAACAAAAAACAAAAAGAAAAGAAGGAATTGTCTAGGAGGCTGAGATAGTGTATTGACTTTAAGCTAAAGATGAAAAAACATGTAAAATAAAGAAAAAATATAGCAGAAACAAAAAGAATGTAAAATGTGAACAGGCCATAGACATCTTCTCAGGAAAGAAAATTCCTTCAAGAAAGATATGTCTCTTCTCAGAGAAAAAAGAAAGTGCTTCAAAAGACTGTCTTTTTAGGGGCTGGCCTGGTGGCACAGTGGTTAAGTTCGCACATTCTGCTTCTCAGCCACCCGGGGTTTGCTGGTTTGGATCCCGGGTGCGGACACGGCACCGCTTGGCAAAAAGCCATGCTGTGGTAGGCGTCCCACATATAACATAGAGGAAGATGGGCATGGATGTTAGCTCAGGGCCAGTCTTCCTCAGCAAAAAGAGGAGGATTGGCAGCAGTTAGCTCAGGGCTAATCTTCCTCAAAAAAAAGAAAAAAGAATAAAATATCTAGAAATAAATTTAACCAAGGAGGTGAAAAACCTATACAATGAAAACTATAAGACATTACTGCTCAACAAAATACTGTCTTTTTTACCTATAGAAATAAAAATTCACCAAAGATTGATATTCCTAATACTGTCATGTTGGCACAGGGTTGTACTTCAATTTAAAGTCACAGATACAAGTGACTAAAATTGGATTACTCTTACAGAGATGCATATGGGAGTAGCAGCTGATTTTTCACTTCAGGCCTCAGCACAGGAGTTGTTTTAATGCTGGGACTGCTTCTGCTGAATACGTAGATACAATAAAAGTACCACAGGCTGATACAGTAAAACTAGAGTTACAGATCATTGCCATCGGGTCAGCCCTTTGGGGGAAGTAGGAAAGGGACAAGGGGAAGTAGGATTAAGATCATTTGGAAGGGGATAAAGAATCCCTTAGGTACTTACGGATTCCTGTTTAGCCTGGGGGGTGTAGACGAGATCATTCCTCATCTTCAGGCATCAGCAAGAACGCTTTCCTACCTGGACATCCTCCATCTCAAAGTATGGTTCACGTATCAGATGTTGGTGATGTGAACCTCGGGCCAGGCTGCCACTGTGTCTGTGTTGAATTACCTGACCCAGCTCTTCTTATCTGTAGATGCTAGAACCCAAGTACCTTCATGAGGTCAACAAAAGGATCAAGTAATTATTATACTGTTCTTTGCACTTTTCTTAAAACTTCTATGCAACACAGAGCATAGTCTTGCTTCTGCACTGCAATGAGGGGGGGAAAAACAGTGGACTAAAAATCTCACATCTCTTATACAAGATTGTTCATAGCAGCTCTATTAATCATGGCTCGAACCTGGAAATAACCCAAATGTCCATCAGCAAGTGAATGGATAAATAAACCATGGCATATCTTTACAATAGAATAACGTTCAGGAACAAACACCTATGAATACATGCAACAGCATGGACAAAATTCAAAAACGTTACGCTGAGTTAAAGGAGCTTTATGCAAAAGCATGTATGTTGTATACCCTAAATTTCAATTATATGAAGTTTTAGAACAGGCAAACCAATCTGTTGGACTCATTCTCCGCTCTCCCACTGCTTATGCTAGGCTAGTGACATTGGGGTTCGTTTGGTCCTTTGAAGTCAACAAGCACCTTCCCACATCGGAGCCCTTGTTCCTCCTCTTCTCCTGAGTAGGATGTTCTTTCTTTCCCCTTTAATCTGGATTACATCTGCAG
Organism: Equus caballus; assembly: GCF_041296265.1. Lineage (NCBI taxonomy): Eukaryota > Metazoa > Chordata > Mammalia > Perissodactyla > Equidae > Equus > Equus caballus. The sequence goes on from NC_091686.1 coordinate 93,350,438, forward strand.
ATTCCATATTCTTTTTTTCCAAGGAAACCTCCCTTAAAACCCAGACTTAGGTTAGTTTTCAGAGCACCTTGCCCGTCTCTTTTATCACAATTATCCTGATTATAAATAAATAATTATTGATATAATTATTGTTAGGGGCCTGCTCTACCTTAGACCATGAATATCTCAAAGTCAGGGACTGTTTATTTATACCTATTCAGTGCTCTAGTCCCAGCACCTAGCACTATTCTTTATTTTTTTTTCAGATTTAAAAAATTTTTTTTTCCTTTTTCTCCCCAAAGCCCCCCTGTACATAATTGTATATTCTTTAGTTGTGGGTCCTTCTAGTTGTGGCATGTGGGACGCTGCTTGAGTGGGGCTTGATGAGCGGTACCATGTCCGCGCCCAGGATTCGAACTGACGAAACACTGGGACGCCTGCAGCGGAGCATGCAAACTTAACCGCTTGGCTACAGGGCCAGCCCCTGCTAGCACTATTCTTGAAAATGTGGTAGGCAAAAAATAAATATTTGTGGATTACACAGCCAAATTAATGAATCTCTCTCTATTTCTATATTCTCGTTTTCTAAAAATTTGGTGATCTTTGATTACCTTTCCATATGATGATGATTTTGTTATATTATTTTCTATATAGAGGATGAAAAAATAATCTAGTATTTTCTCTAATCTGATTATTCACTTTTTTTTTCCTATTGCTAATTTTTAAAAGTTTATTTCGGCTCTAAAACTTGTTTCAGTAATGTCATATAAATTTTTAGGATTGTCGTCAAATTTGGGAAACCTCTTATCAAGTTTCTTTCATGTATGAGGTGCAAGATTACAAGGCATCTGAAGACGTCTTGTGCAGTGGCAAACCTTAAATACTCCCCATTTTCAACATTCATTGACAATTTGCGGTAGGAGAGTTCCTGGAAACCATTCCTACACTGAGACAACTGGCAATAACTTAACTGTACACAGAAATGATTGCAAACTACATAAATATATTCCACTAAGTCCAAACTAGCTGCACCAAATCCAATTCCCCTCAGCTGGATCCCAAAAATGCCTAAAGACACTCCAACGCCTCCCAACATGGGGGAAGCGCCAAGGAGGGGTAGTCAGAGTAGACAGAGACAGTAGTCTTAATCTATTGTGGTTAAACATTTTGCAAATTTTACAAAATCTTATAACCCTGTGACTCTGCTAAGGTCCTTCCCAGGGGGCGCTAAAACTTAAATTTTATTAGCTTCATGGTAAATCCATCTCTGCCTACCTCATTGGGTTGTTGATAGCATTAAACAAGACATTGGATGTGAAAGCACTTTTTACTATAAAGAACTATGCACAGGTAAGATGATGATGGGCTCCCAGGCTTGGTCCAAGTTTTGTCCATTGCATGTACGTCTGGAGATACCTGGTAAACTGGTGGGGAGAGTTAAAAGAATCCTATTAGCAAGAAAGCAGAACAAGCTCCTGGTGAGAAAATTTATACCAAGAAGAGAGCCAGGATTGACACATTTGACTCAGTAACAAAGTCATTCGTGTCCACAATAAGAGGGAATTATTTTCTAGCCAAGCCCTGTGTGGATCATGTCTCATCCCTTCGTGGGAGTCAGTTGAGGGATGTATTATGAATAAATACTAAAATAACTATTTCATTGAAATAACCTTGTAAATCATTGGGCGAAGGAATTTTGTTGGAAAACTTTCCAAAACTCCCTTCTAGAACTTCTTAGAATTTCAAAAGTCAGAGTGATATCCTGAAACCTTAAAACAGATTAGTTGACTGAATAATAAAATACCTTTGATCTTGCCCATGCAGTTTCATAGTCAAATATAACAAGGAGCTATTTATTTGCATGCATTTTTATATTGTTATGCATAATTAAAGCAATGGTATTTTTATTAAAACATTTTTTTGTCAGTATGTAACACTATCCCATTTCTCCTGGGTCTTACGTCAAGCAAATCCATTTCAGAGTTGACGTGATTGGATAAATACTGGGAAAAGGGAAGAAGAGAGCAGCAGATTCTATATTTTAAAATGTTTAAACAATATTGAAAAAATAGAATTCTATTCCGTTGTTGACCCCATTTCTTCTACATCTGGAATGGAGTTTGGGATAATAGTAAAGAAAGTGTAATACGACTGATTGTGCCCATAAAGTATCATCTTCTCCTCTTCCCCTTATGCACACCACTTGACAAATGTCCTGGTTCATTTCTAACGAAACACCAGAACTATGCTTTAAATAGGGAAGGCAGGAGTGGTACAATCCGATATTAAACAACTATATTGTTAGCCAGTCAGGCATATACACATAGTCCAGAATTCTTTAATTGAACAAATATTTGTTGAGTACCTATAGGCACCAGGCATTATTCCAGACATTTGGGATACGTCAGTGAACAAAATAAACAAAGATCCCTGCCTTTGCACAGTTTATATTCTAGCAGACTGTGCACAATAGTGCCTTGCTTCGAGTTAGTGTCAGATTTCCTAACTCAGAGTCACAAGGGAGTAAGGGTTTGGAAAGAGTTCCTCTACTCTTTTCATATCAGCTTCCCCAACCGTCAGTGGGTAGGGGTCCTTCCCTACCTGGCTATCCCTCTCTGCTAGCAAAGAAAAAACATCTGCCCTTTGGCACTCCCATTTCTTTTCTTCTCCCTCTGTGATACCTCCACCCTTTCCCCAGGATCCTTTCTCTTCTTCTCCACCTCTGGGACAGGCTATGAGCTGTTCAGCTCTCTTCCAGTTTAGATGAGACCTGGGGTGTGTCAAATCCTATCAGTGGAGTGTATACAATCAAACTTTTCACATTGCAAAGACAGACCTCCTTCATATGTTAATATTCTAAAAAGGTCTCTGTCTCTTCCTCTGCATTCAGTCACGCTGCCAAATGCCCTTTCTGTTCCCCGTGGTATGTGCTATGCCCCAGGAATGGAATGGCATATAGGGAGGAAAAGAGTCCTGCCACACTAACAGTGAGAGAATCAGAGATGAAGATCAGAGTACAGAAATGGAGTTTCTTGTACATAATAGTTTTCTGTTTCATTTTATGAAAAAGATACTGTATTATAAATTTTGAACATACTAATATATATTAAATATTATTTATTAAGATGTGAGTAATGTATTTTAGTTTTTAAGATTAAAGAAGTCAAAACTCTGAAAATTACATTTAAACCATTAAATCTGATGCTAATGGAGAGGTTTTTTTTTTATACAGGTTGGTGGGAACTGGGAACTTTGTGAATGTGTGTGTGTAAATATAAAGAACACTGCTTTGCAGAAATAATGAAATTGAAACCAAAAAAAAAAAAAAAAGACAGTAGAAAGGATCAATGAAACTAAGAGCAGGTTCTTTGAGAAGATAAACAAAATTGAAAAAGTCTTAACCAGACTCACCAAAAAAAAAAGATAGAAGGCTCAAATAAATAAAATTAGAAATGAAAGAGGAGAAATTACAATGCATACCACAGAAATACAAAGGATTATAAGAGAATACTATGAAAAACTATATGCCAACAAATTGGACAATCTAGAAGAAATGGATAAATTCTTAGATTCATACAACCTCCCAAAACCGAATCAAGAAGAAATAGAGAATCTGAATAGACCAATCACAAGCAAAGAGATTGAAACAGTAATCCAAAACCTCCCAAAAAATAAAAGTCCACAAGCAGATGGCTTCCATGGAGAATTCTACCAAACATTCAAAGAAGATTTAATATCTATCCTTCTCAAATTCTTCAAAAAAATTGAAGACACAACACTTTCTGACTCATTCTATGAGGCCTACATCACCCAAATCCCAAAGCCAGACAAGGACAACACGAAGAAGGAAAATTACAGGCCAATATCACTGATGAACAGAGATGAAAAACCCTCAACAAAATATTGACAAACCAAATACAGCAATACATTTAAAGGTTCATGCACCATGATCAAGTGGGATTTATACTAAGGACGCAGGGATGGTTCAACATCTAAAAATCAATCAATGTGATACACCACACTGACAAAATGAGAAATAAAAACCACATGATCATCTCGATAGATGCAGAGAAAGCATTTGACAAGATACAACATCCGTTTAGGATAAGAACTCTCAATAAAATAGGTATAGAAGGAAAGTACCTCAACATAATAAAGGCCATATATGACAAACCCACAGCCAACATCATACTGAACAGGGAAAAACTGAAAGCCACTCTTATTCAACATAGTACTGGAGGTTTTGGCCAGAACAATTAGGCAAGAAAAAGAAATAAAAGGTATCAGAATTGGCAAGGAAGAAGTGAGACTCTTGTTGTTTGCAGATGACATGATTTTATGTATAGAAGACCCTAAAGAATCCATTGGAAAACTATTAGAAATAATTAACAATTACAGTAGAGTTGCAGGGTACAAAATCAACTTACAAAAATCAGTTGCATTTCTATGCTCTAATAACGAACTAACAGAAAGAGAACTCAAGAATACAGTCCTATTTACAATTGCAACAAAAAGAATAAAATATCTAGGGGCTGGCCTGGTGGTGCAGCGGTTAAGTTCACACGTTCTGCTTCTCTGTGGCCCAGGGTTCGCCAGTTCAGATTCCGGGTGTGGACACGGCACCGCTTGGCAAAAAGCCATGCTGTGGTAGGCGTCCCACGTATAAAGTAGAGGAAGATGGGGATGGATGTTAGCTCAGTCTTCCTCAGCAAAACGAGGAGGATTGGCAGCAATTAGCTCAGGGCTAATCTTCCTCAAAAAAATAAAATAAAATAAAATATCTAGAAATAAATTTAACCAAGGAGGTGAAAAACCTATACAATGAAAACTGTAAGACATTACTGAAAGAAATTGATGATGACATAAAGAAATGGAAAGATATTCCATGTACATGGATTGGAAGAATAAACATAGTTAAAATGTCCATACTACCTAAAGCAATCTACCGATTCAACACAATCCCAATCAGAATCCCAATGACATTATTTGTTCTTTAGAACAAAGAACCCTAAAATTCATATGGGGCAACAAAAGACCCTGAATAGCTAAAGCAATCCTGAGAAAAAAGAACAAAACTGGAGGCATCACAATCCCTGACTTCAAAATATACTATAAAGCTATAGTAATCAAAACAGCATGGTACTAGTACAAAAAAAAGGGACACAGATCAATGGAACAGAATTGAAAGCCCAGAAATAAAACCACACATCTACAGGCAGCTAATCTTTGACAAAGGAGCCAAGAACATACAATGGAGACAGGAAATCCTCTTCAATAAATGGTGTTGGGAAAACTGAAGAGCCACACGCAAAAGAATGAAAGTATACCATTATCTCACACCATACACAAAAATAAACTCAAAATGGACCAAAGACTTGAAGGTAAGAAGTGAAACCATAAAACTCCTACAAGAAAATATAGACAGTATACTCTTTGACATCCGTTTTAAAAGGATCTTTTCGAATACCATGTCTACTCAAGCAAAGGAAACAAAAGAAAAAATAAACAAATGGAACTTCATCAGACTAAACAACTTCTACAAGGCAAAGGAAATCAGGAACAAAATGGAAAGACAACCCACAAACTGGGAGAAAATATTAGCAGATCACATATCCAACAAGGGGTTAATCTCCAAAATATGTAGAGAAATCATATGACTCAACAACAAAAAACCAAACAACTAGATCAAAAAATGGGCAGAGGATATGAACAGATATTTCCCAAAGGAGATATACAGATGGCCAACAGTCACATGAAAAGATGTTCAACATTACTAAATATTAGGGAAATTCAAATCAAAACTACAATGAGATACCACCTCACACCTGTTAGAATGGCTATAGTTACCAAGACAAAAAACAAAAAATATTGGAGAGGATGTGGAGAAAAGGGAACACTCATACACTGCTAGTGGGAATGCAAACAGGTGCAGCCACTATGGAAAACATTATGGAGATTCCTCAAAAAATTAAAAATAGAAATACCATATGACCCAGCTATCCCACTACTGGGTGTCTCCCCAAACAACTTGAAATCAACAATCCAAAGAGACTTATGCACCCGTATGTTCATTGCAGCATTATTCACAATAGTCGAGATGTGGAAGCAACCCAAGTGCCCAGCAACTGATGAATGGATAAAGAAGATGTGGTGTATATATATATAGAATGGAATACTGACTACTCAGCCATAAAAAAAGACAAAATTTTCCCATTTGCAGCAACACGGATGGACCTTGAGGGTATTATGTTAAGCAAAATAAGCCAGACAGGGAAAGACAAACACTATATGATTTTACTCATATGTGGAAGATAAACAACACATGGACAAAGAGAACAGTTTAGTGTTTACCAGAGGGGACAGGGGGTCGGGGGGTTACCAGAGGAGTGGGCATAAGGAGTAAAGGGGCACATATATATGGTGATTGACAAATAATAATGTACAAATGAAATTTCACAATATTATTAACTATCATGACCTCAGTAGAAAAAAAAGAACACTGCTTTGGTACTACCTTAATAGACATAAAACTTTGGTGGGGATCTTTTGGAGGTTATGCCTGGTCCTTTCTCACTCTGGAAACTGCTATTGGTCTCCCAGTTCATTAGCAGTGGCTCATCTAGAGGTACGTTTTAGACATTACCCTGCCCACCTGGCCCTAGTTGATTAGACCTGGCATGGGCACCCGAAGAGACAAAGCATAAACAAGAAAGATAATAAATAAGTAAATTGTTTAGTGTCCTGGATGATAAGTACCAGGAAAAAGAAAAAAGAATTAAATCTATTTTTCTTGGCATTTGGGATTTGGACTAAGAAATTCTGGTTTAGTCTGGGCTAATCTAAGTTGAACGAGATCTAAACTCAGAAGATGAGAGTGGTTTTCTTATGCATGCCATGTGAACCGAAAAGCAAAGAAAGGAGTATCTTGAAAGAGCAAAACATGAAGCAGGTGTTCAGAGGGAAGTAGACTGCATCTTCATAGTTTTTCAGTTCTTACTTCCATTCCTTTCTTGAGGCATAGCTGTGATTTTGCTCTTGGGTTCCCTGAGATACCACCTTGTTTATCTAACTATCTATCCATCTATTTCTTGCTCGAACTAGCTTCAGTTTGTTTCCTTTCTTCCTTGCAACCAAACAGAACTAACTTATAGCAATAATGATAACAATATTAACAATAGTGGCCAACATTTATTAAACACATACTATGTGCTAGGCACTGTGCTAAGCACTGTAGGTACTTTATCTTATTGGATGTAGATTTTGTCTGTCACGTTTTTAGAATAAATTTATTTTCCAATTTTAAACATTTTGGAACCATTTTTATTCTGAACAAACTTTAATTTTTTCAGGAAGATCAGCCCTGAGTTAACATCTGCCGCCAATCCTCCTCTTTTTGCTGAGGAAGATTGGCCCTGAGCTAACATCCATGCCCATTTTCCTCTACTTTATGTGTGGGACGCCTACCACAGCGTGGCTTGCCAAGCAGTGCGTATGTCCACACCCAGGATCCGAACAAGCAAAGCCCAGGCTGCCAAAGTGGAACATGCGAGCTTAACCACTACACCACCAGGCAGGCCCCAGGAATAAACTTTTTCAGAAAGTTTGGAAAGTACACAAAAGCATGAAAAAAGAGAAATGCATATCCCGTTATCCCATTAACAAGAGACAGCTAAGGTTAACATTTTCTCCTTGCTTACGCCTAAGATAATTCTTCACTCCCTGCCACCACCCCAATTCCAACGTCTTCTATCAAGACTTCTGCTTTCCAAATTAGTAAGTTAATATAGCACAAATACATGAAAATATAGTAATGACAGAGTAATAAAACAAGACAACTACAAATTGCCTGTTGAATTCAGGGTCAATATGTTGTCCACTTCTGCATTTTCAACAGTTGGTATAGAACTGGCCAGATAGTAAGTGCTAAGTGGATCAATGTATCAAACCCTAATTTAACGGATGTTCTTAACTGGCCTTTCCCCATTGTGTTTAAAAACACCCAATACACATAGAGATAAAACTAACTTCCATGGAAAGTTCTAATCTCAGTACATGTTTGGTTTAAACAATCTCTGATTCTAGACCCACAATTTTGCAAATTTAAAGTGGCTTTCAGATTGACAACCCTCAGGCATTGGGGTGTGTTTAAGCACCAAAGATTCTCCATATGTTCACCATCCTGTACTTTCCAAAGACTGAAAAGAGAATTGATATATTCTAGAAATATGTTCAACAGAGTAGAAAGAAAAGGAGTTTTCTGGTCAAACTTCAATTTGTCAAAAAATTCATTTAACAGGAAATGTGTTATCCCCTGAAAATCATGATAAATCTCAGTTATGATTAGAAGGTGAAACAGCTCTTATTAAATTTCCTGCAGACTCACTGTTTAATTTTCCTTAGTCTCTGGACAAGTCCATGCATAACTGAACTCTGAGGAGTTCTTCCAAAACAGTATTTATCTAGGTAGCCCACATTGCAACAACTATTCACTTTCTGAAATTACTTGGAAAAATCCAGAAGGTGAAGTTGCACGAATTCTTGGCACATTCCTTGGACAAGTCAGATAGTGCTGGCTACCAATTCTAATGCGGTTACATTTCCAGTTAAACCAGAAATTTGAAGTTCAGCTAATTATTCTTACAATCTGCCACAGTCATTATAATGACATTTGATGGTTATAAGTCATAGAAAATACTGCACTTACAAAAATTCTTAGTTAATAAAATGAACATAAAAGAATTACTTCATTATTAAACAAGCAGACCTTGACTTTAATCCATTCATTTAGTACATAATATATTCTCATTCCTAAACTGCTTTTAAAATTCCAGTTTTGGACTTTTGCATATCAGCCGACAAATGAATGCTTTGAGCCAAAGCTTGGTAGAGCTGTCTGCCAATGAATAGTTCCACTTTTGCAGTTTCTCCATCTTAGTTGTGGAGAATTTTAATTTTAAATAATTAAAATTATTTAAATATTCGCTTGCACATTGTTCTTATTTCATAAGAATGTAAGAAAAATGGAAAAACGAAAATGCAGATTCTAGAGATAAAATGGGGCTCACAAACAATACAATTGAGAAAAATGTAGAAATTAGATAAGCTGTCAGTCACAGCTTTGTAAATGTTCTACAGGTCTCTTTTAAAAGCAAAAATTGAGGTCCTAAAGTGAGAGTGATGAAATTTGTCTCTCAAAATGTAAAATGCTTTTGCTTTCTTACAGCTACTAACCAACCTACTTTAAGACAAGTGTCTTTTAAGGCTTTTAAGGCTGGTGTATTAGTTTCCTAGAGCTATTGTATCAAAGTACCACAAATACAGTGGCTTAAAAGGATAAAAATTCATTCTCTAACTGATCTGGAGGCCAGAAGTTGGAAATCAAGGTGTCAGCAGGGCTATACTCCCTCCGAAGGCTCAAGGGAAGAATCCTTCCTTGCCTCTTCCCTTGCGTCTGGTGCTTGCTGGTAATCTTTGGTGTTCCTTGGCAGCTGCATCACTCCAATCTCTGCCTCCGTCATCACCTGGACTTCTTCCCTGCACATCTTCTTATAAGGACACCAATCTTGGATTTAGGGCCTACCAAAATCCAGTATGACTTCATTTTAACTAATTACATTTGCAAAGACCCTACTTCCAAATAAGGTCATATTTTGAGTTTCCAGGTGGACAGGAATTTGGGGGGGCAGCGTTCAACACAGTAAAGCTGGGTTCATGGATCATGGTTAAAATTCCTTGAAGTCCAATTGTTAATTCTAAATCAGGTTCAATTTGATGCTTAAAGATCAGAAATGTGGCACAACCAGAAGGACCTACAATTAGAATATACAACCATGTCCTGGGGGGCTTTGGGGAGAAAAAGAAGAAGAAAACAAGATCAGAAATTTACTCAAATTAGTTAAGGTAAAAGGGATTTTACCATAAGGAAACAATTTTGTTGTTGTTTCTGAGGAAGATTAGCCCTGAGCTAACATCTGTGCCAATCTTCCTCCACTTTATATGTGGGTTGCCACCACAGCATGGCTAACGAGTTGTGTAGTCCATGCTTGGGATCCGAACCTACAAACCTGGGCCTCAGAAGCAGAGCCTGCCAAACTTAACCATTACACTATGGGGCTACTCTCCACCCCCTTTTTTTTTTTTTGCTAAGGATATTCATCCTGAGCTAACATCTGTTACCAATCTTCCTCTTTTTGCTTGAGGAAGATTTGCCCTGAGCTAACATCTGTGCCAGTCTTCCTCTATTTTGTATGTGGGTCGCCACCACAGCATGGCCGCCAAGGAGTAGTATAGGTCCACGCCTGGCAACCAAACCCGGGCCACCCAAGCAGACTGTGCAGAACTTAACCACTAGACCACAGGGCTGGGCCAGGAAACAATTCTTCTGTAGAGTCCAGGGAAAACTGAACAATTAGGACAAAAATTAGGGCAGCCCAGGTTTCCTTAGCATACACATGTGTAGAGAGCTAAAGGCCTTTATTGTGCATTGATATAATTCAGCTAAAAGTTTCATCTGTTGCTGAGTCTTAGTTCATAGCCTCTCTCATGATATTTTGTTTGGCTCAGTTCAGCCTACGGGACTGCATTTTCTTGGTTCAGGTATCACTGCAGGCTCAGCCAGCTGTGTATATGTGTGTGTGTGTGAGAGAGAGAAAGAACATATAGGGCTGGGATAGGAACACCGCTCCTGAAAGAGTTTTCAGGAGGGGAGGCAATGATTATCCCCCTAATACATTTCCATAAATGAATCTCTTCTGCCTTTACTGTAGTGAAGAAGTATCTGTCATAAGTCTATTTTCCTGATTATTTTAATCATATAAAACAATAGGAGGCTGACATCCCAAGCTTTATAATAAAAATACACTGTAATATGGTTGTTCAAAGTATAATTACCTAAAAATTCTTTCACTCCTATAATTATTTATCATCCTAATACTAGCAACTTGAGGAAGGGCTGCAAAATGGCATTCATATAAAATATAATTTCAAATAATTCCTCATTTTACTACCACTATTAGAAAATAATTATCAAGGGGCCAGAATTTTTTTGACATTGGGGGATACAATTTCAAAAAATATTAAATTACAGTATAAAATTTTTTGAAATTTCGTGAGTTTGTCTTCTTATTTTTTTTTCTCTTTTGGACATCAGGTGCCCTGATTGGATTAATCATAATCCTTGGGTTATAAACACATCCCTCTTTGGTCCATGGGATGGACCTCATTCATGCATTCATTCACTTATCATATAATGAACATATGTGAAGCCACCACTCTGCCCAAGAATAAAACTTTAACAATTTATCTACCTGTTTGTTCATTCTCCCAACTTGTCCCCCTGTGTTCTCTGCTTCCCCTTGCACTCCAAAAGTAACCACTACCGTGAGCCTTGCTCTTGAGCTTTATAAACAGGTTATCATATTATGTCACTAAGATTTACCCATGCTGCTTACACCCGTAGTTTCTTTCATATTTGAAAATATTTAATTTTCATCTGCTGTTCCTGCTTGTTAAATAATACTTAATTTTGATGAGACAACTTTAAGAAAGATAATATAATGATGCAAGTCAGACTTCACACTATAAAGACATGTACATGAAGACTAAGTTATTAGACAGAATTCAAATAAAGTCTTTAAATTATTATGACAAACAAGTTAATCATTAACATCTTGGTCCAAAATGATTCAGACTTCATATTTTTTGTCTTTATCAGCCATCAGTGAAAGATGTCAAACTCATTTCATTCACTATAGATAGGTATGGTATTATCTTATGCCTAAATATACTTAGGTTTTAGCAAATCTAAGCCAAGATGTCAGTAATATCTGGAAAGACACTAAATAAATTAAAGTACCTTTTTTTTTGGTTTAATAGTGATGACATATTGTTAAAATTTCTCTGTGACCAGAGTACATGGGTGATTCATATTTATAATTTGTGAAATTACTCAGGATGGATTTAGCTAGTTACATTTCAAATTGAATAGCAAATAAGTAATTTCAGATAAACAGAATAAACATATTTTTTAACGGTTTTAACTATCTTACGTATTCTTACATTTTTATCTGGTTATATTTTTACCGTAGTTCACTTTCACTATAAGTGGCTTCAATCTACTATTTCCCCAATTCATCCTTTTAAACTATCACCCTGCTCAACATCTACAGTGTTCAGTATGAGCACAGTTTATCTCTTACCCTCATCTTCTGTCAATCACTCCTATAAACTCTATACTCCAGAACTGCACTGTCCAATACAGTAGCCATTAGTCATGCATGACTGTTTAGATTAAATTAATTAAATTTAAAATTCAGTTCCCTGGTTACAGTTGCCACTTTTCAAGTGTTATATGTAGTCACATGTGGCTAGTGGCTACTGTATTGGACAATGCAGTTATGAACATTTCCATCATTGCATAAATTTCTATTGGACAGAACTGACCTAGAGTTTGGATCTAGGATTTCTATATAGGAAGAATTTGTGGTTGGTAGTATGGTTGAAATAGGGGTTTGGGGTTTGTCCTGAAGCTGCTTTGGATGCCATTTTGTACATAGATTGTGTGCTTGTATGTGTATATATGGGAGGATGGTTAATTGAAACTACATAAAGCTCACAAAGCCACTCTTTTATGTAATCGTTGTTCTAACCACACCAAACTCTTCCTCCCTGCAAAAAAAATTGCACTTAATTACCTCCAGGCCTTTCTTCACCTTGTGATCATCTCTATTAGCTATCCCCCTTGCCACAACAACTACTCACCACCACAACTCACTTTCAAGGCCCAGTCTCAAATGCCCCTTCCTTTGGGAAGTGCCCATAGCACGCCCTTGCTCAGCTCCCAGACAATGTAGTTCAAATCTCTATTACAGAATTTATCACAGCCTTGCTTTGAATTACGTTTTGTTGTATGTCTCTGATTCCTCCAATAGACTCTGAACCTGTCAAGGGCAGAGACTTTGTCTTTTTCATTTTTTAAGTATTTGCTCAGTGTCTTGTACAATGCCTTTCCCATTGCAGGAGGTTGATAACTGTTTAAACTAACCTTTTTGTGTGTGTGAGGAAGATTGGCCCTGAGCTAAGATCTGTTGCCAATCTTCCTTTTCTTTTCTTTCTCCCCAAAGTCCCAGTACATAGTCATATATCCTAGTTGTAGGTCATTCTAGTTCTTCTATGTGGGATGCCACCATAGCATGGCTTGACAAGCCGGGCATAGGTCTACACCCAGGATCCAAACCAGCAAACCCGAGACCCCCAAAATGGAGCGTGTGGACTTAACCATTCGGCCACAGGGCCGGCCCCCTAAATTAACTTTTAAATAACTTAGATGTCTAAAAGACATCCTGACCCTAAATCTGCTCTAAGCACAGTCCTCCCCATCTGTTAGTGGTAACTTTATCCTTCTGGTTACTCAGGTCTGAAACTTTGGAGTCATCTTTGATTTCTCAACTCCTCTCTTTTTCTTATACCATTTTTCATCATCTCCACTGTGATTACCTGGTCCTGATTATCCTCTCTCCTTGGAATTTTTGCATTTGTCATATACTTCTTCTGTTACCCTACTTTTATACTTGCATCTCTACATTATTTTCAACCCTGTGGCTAGAGTGTTCTTTCATTTTATGTAAAAAAAAAAAATTATATAGAGCTTAGTATGTGCCAGTTACTATTCCAGGCACTTTACAAATGTTAACTTATTTATTCTTCATAATGACTCCCTGAGATAGAAACTATTATCCCTGTTTTACAGATGAGGAAAACGAGGTGCAAAAGATTAAGTAATTTGTTCAAGGTTGCCTAGCTCATAGAACATAAATCATATTATGTCACTTCTCTGTTTCAAACTCTCTAATAATTCCCCATCTCAGTCAGAGTACAAGCCAAAGCAAGGCCAAGGCCTACAAGGCTATATGTGATCTGCATGCCCCTATTCTCTACTTTATTTTTCCTCCATAGCAATTTATTTATTTGTTTGTCTCTCTCTCTCCCTAAACAAATTAAATTCCACAGGTGCAGGCAAGGACTTTTGTCCTCCTTCCCACTACCCATCTTTTTCTTGGTGCCCAAAACAATGCTTTGCATAGCAGGCCCTCTTCAAATAATTGTTGCACAAATGAATGTATCTCTTCTCACTTACACTAAGTAGAAATAAATATTTAAGAAAGGAAGTGAAAAACAGGAATTTTAGAATTCCTGAATTTTAGAATTATTTAAATTCAATTTATTTATGTGTTGTAATCCTAGGCCTTACTATCTATTGAGTGTTTATAAAGTCAAATAATATTAACAAAGTAATAAGTTGTATAAAGTTAAAATTTATGGGCATGTACAAAACTCCTCTTCATAATGGGTAAGTTACTTCGAGCCAGAATGAAAATGAAAAGCATCACTCTTCAATTATTTAAATGTCATAGATTTAAAAAAACACCATAAGTGAGAGGGAAAGCCTGCAAAGGGAGTTGGTCTTGGTCAATTTAATAGTTTAGATGATGATCTTAAGAGGATGCTGCCTGCTACTCTAAATCCCCAAGAACAAAGCACTGACTTTTGGTTAGAGTTCCGGCAAATCAGCAATGGAGGCATGTTAGATTCCAAGATCATTGTTCCCTTGTATAATTCCTGAAAAACAATTCGAGTGCAGAGCCTTTAATATTTTTAAGATCGAGTAAAGGATGTGGAAAAGACCAATGGATATCCATCAAGAATAATTTAAAGAAATAACCAGTTTTTCTTTTTGAGCAAGATTAGCCCTGAGCTAACTACTGCCAACCCTCCTCTTTTTGCTGAGGAAGACTGGCCCTGAGCTAACATCCATGCCCATCTTCCTGTACTTTATATGTGGGAGTCCGCCACAGCATGACTTGCCAAGCAGTGCCATGTCCGCTGTAGGGATCCCAACCGGGGAACCTCAGGCCACGGAGTAGTGGAATGTGCGAACCTAACCGCTGCACCACTGGACTGCCCCAAGAAATAATCAAATCTTTTAAACTATGGTAGTGGTCAGTTTCAAGAGCTGAATGCTATTTCATATTATTGTATTCTTTTTTTAACTTCATCTTCTGAAATCGGGCACATGTTCCTGAGGTTCATTTGCTTCCATTTTTTACCTTAAATTGTTCAAATCCCCGGCATTGGGTTTTCCTTTGGATGAAAGAAGTTATTCTTTGGAATATTTAAAACATTTAAAAAATATAAGAGTTCTTTCATATTCACAGGAACCATCTAGCTAATTTGTAAACACGCTCATTTCTGGGTTCCACTCTTAAAGATCCCGATTCTCTAGGTTTGGGACCGGAGCCCAGGAACCTACGTTTCAGACCATTCTTTGAGAACTACTCGACTCACTGCTATTTTCAAATTTCGTAGCTTACAAAATAGTAATGTTAGAAATCTAGAGAGGGGAGGGCAAACGCCAGTGGCTGGCAAAAGGAACAAGAAAGAGCAGCCTCCGTTAGGCCATGTTGCAAAACTTTTCCTCAGTTTGCAGATCTGCCTCTGGGGAGGAAATCCCTTCATTTTCACGAAGTAATTAACAGTCTTTCAACCAGTTACATCCACGTCTCTCAGGATGACCCCAAAAAGTCATGAACTCATCTCCGCGGCATATGGCAAAGAAAGTTCTGTTCGTCCTGCGTGCCCTCACAGGGCCGCGGGGACCAGGTTCGCTTCCCGCCACGCGGGCTCCTCCTCTGCTTGCCTTCGGGAGCCGGTCCTCCCGGAGGCGCTCCGCGCGGCAGATCTTGGCGCCAACCGGGTGGCGGCGCTGTGTGCCCCGCGCGCGGCCGCCTCGGGCCCGAGGGAGGCGGAGGCTCGGCCGGCGGAGGAAGGGGAGGGCGCGAGGCGCGCGCCTTGCTCTCGCGTGCTCTCGCACCGCTCGCGTGACCGGCTGGTGTATGCGCGAGGTGCCGGCTCCCTCGGGGCACGGACGGCCGGGCGCGCGCCGCTGCGAGGGGCGTCCGGGTCCGGGTCGGCGGGCCCGGCCGGCGCGAGCTGCGGGCTGGAGGGCGGGCCGTGGGGGTCCTAGGCGGACAGACGCGCACGCGTTCCCGGAGGAGCCTTCTTCGAGGCTGCTCTTCCTCGGCCAGACGGAGAGCGGCAGTGTCTCCCCGCCCAGCGCACACTCGCCCCGCGTCTCCCCCCGCGGCGGCTGCTCCTCCTCGGCACCGCCAGCCCCAGCGCCGCTCCGGGGCGGGCGGCGGCGGCGGCGGGACCCGCGGAGCCGCTTTGTGTGCAGCCCGACCAGGGGCGGCGGCGCAACCACCTGACAGAGGCCCGGGCGCTCGATGCACCTTCCGCCCGCATGAGGAGGAGGAGGTAAAGGCGGCGGCGGCGGCTGGGCTCCCGCCCTCGGCTGGTGGAGGGAGGGGACGGAAGGGGAGACCGGAGGGGGGGGCGCGGGACCGAGGCCCGGCGGGGCTGCCCGGAGGTGCCGGTAAGGCCTCGGCGGCGCCGGAGGGCGCCGAGTGGCCGGGGGCGAGAGAAGCCGCCGGCGTCCCTCAGCCGAAGTTGAAGGAACAAAATGTGAAGTGCAGAGCCGCGTCAGCCGCTTCCTGGCGTGGGGTTTGGGGTGGAGGGCGGCTCGTTTGCGCTCCCGCGGCGGTGGGGGAGCGGGACAGGGGAGGGGCGGGAGCGCGGCCGGGACTCCGTGGTCCGAAGCTCGCCCCGGCAAGGGCGTTCGTTCCCGGAGTCGCCGCTGCGAGTGCGTCCGGTTGGCTCCCTAGTTTTGCGGCCTAAGCCGAGCCCTCTAGGCCTCGCGTCTCCTTTCCCGGAGGGGACCGGCCGGGCGGGGACTCGACGCTTCTTTCTGACCGAGCGGGGGCCTTGCGGGCCTCGCCGGGCTCCCCAGGCCGCCAAACTTGGGACCTCGGCGCCCGGGGGTGGATTTCATTGTGAGAGGCGGAATGGGAAACTCCTGGCGCCGCTCGGCGCTTTTCGCGGCCACGGCGGCTGGTACCGGAGAGCCCCGTGGGCCCGGGGCTGGCGGGGCCCGCGCGGGTGGGGGCGGCGGGGCGGCCGCCAGCATCCAGACGTGGGGACGGAGCGGTGGCGGGGCCGCCGTCGAGTCCCCGGCCTCCCGGGGGAAAAAGGGCCCTTTGCGGATTAGAGATTTTTGAAATGAAAAAAGAGGTTACAAAGTCGCCCCTTTCCCGCTGAACTTTTGTTTTCTGACCGATAGAGGCCGGTAGAGGACTGTGAAAGAAAAGTTGTCCCCCAGGATGGACTTCACCGCGCAGCCCAAGCCTGCCACTGCCCTCTGTGGCGTCGTGAGTGCGGACGGGAAGATCGCTTACCCTCCGGGGGTAAAGGAGATCACCGACAAGATCACCACTGACGAAATGATCAAACGACTGAAGGTAAGCGTCTGGCCAGCGTGTTCACACTTCAGCCTTCGCTGGTAGGACGTGCGCTCGCGGGTGGTGGTACAGTACTGCTGGGCCTGGCCTTTAGGGTTTCACCGCCCAGGTGTGTTTAGACACGTTATCGTTTTCTCTTTGACCCCCTCTGAAAGGTCTTGTTCTATCTTGGCCCTCTCTTTTTAAGCATAAGAATTCTAGTGTTTTTAAAGTTTTTTCTGGAAGTATTTGTGAGAATACTGTTCAAAGTAGCTTGCAACCTGAAATGTAGGGATATTTTGCCTAAGAAGGTTCCTATTTTCATCAGTTTCTAAGGAGACGGGTTTAAGTACAAAAGGCATTTTCTAAATTGTCAGTTTCCTAATATGGTATGGTTAAACTTTGACAGAAGATACTGACTTTTCAAAATTCAGGCTTTTGAGGTAAGGTGATGATTTAGGTGCACAGGTCAAAGGGGTTTTAAGAGAGTATTATGACTCTTTAATTATAAGCAGTCAGCTTAGTTAGTTTAAGCATGGTGGTCCTAGGGTCGAAGTTTTAAGTTTCAGCCTTATGTTGGTCAGTTTTTTGCTTTTTGTTGCATGGACAGAGATGATGGCCACAGCCTTACTGAATAAGTGCTGTTGTTGTTAGGAGATGAACTTGATGCAGTGATTCTCAACCAGAGCATCTTTGACCCTCAGGGGCATTTGGCAATGCTGAAGACATTTTGTTTGTCACAAATGGGGCTAGATTGCAGCAGGAACAGACTGGAGGCAGGGAGTCCAGCTAGGAAACTGTTAACAGTAGTGCTATAGGTGAAAGACACTGAAATGTTGAAGTAGGGCTATGATAGTGGGAATAGAGAGACAGGGAATGATCCAAGAGACATTTCAGAGTTAGAATCGATGAGACTTGATGAGAGAGGAGGGAAGAAATGTTGACAATGTTTCTACCTTGGGCAAGTAGGTGAAATGTATTTTTAGGGAATGATCTTGCCCCTTTGCTCTTAGAGCTTAGTCTACTGCCTAGTAAATGTTTAGTGTTGTGAGTGCTTAATGAATAGTTAAGGTATTCTTGTAGTTTAGTTTTTAAAATCTAGTTAGATTCTGCAATTTTTTGCATCTTTGGAAGGAATAGGACACAATACCTTCATTAAAATAAATCTTGATACTAAAGATTATACATGAAATGAGGTGCTTAATTGATGCTTCTTAAGGTTATACTGAGTGTTTTGAGATGCTGTAACATTATGAAATATAAAGCTAAGTAAAAAATTTATACATCTTATAATTTTTGTTTTCATGTTAAGAATATTGAAACTTTGAATTCTAATGATGGATAATCTAGTTTAAAAAAGTTATGACTGTATATACATTTTCCACTTGAAAATAGATTAAATATTAGAAGTACTGTTAACTATAAATGGACAAATAACCAAGTCTAGAATGAGCATGGAGTTAGAGTATCCATTTGTTGTGGGTTCTTTTGGAAGTTAAAGTTGACATACATGTTAACTAGTTTGAATGTCCTGCTAAAATTTTGCTTTTCTCAAGAACTCTTATGATTTCTCTTCCTACTGCCTTTCTAAGTCTGTTTGGACTTTGTACTTTTTAGGGATCCCTATTTAGTTAAAAGTATTACTGTCTCATTGGAGGTGTAGATTTTTAACGTTATTTAACTGTATTTTTGATAATTATATGTTTATTGGACCCTTAGTTATTGCCAAATTTTATAAATTCGGTAGTTTATTATTATTATAGCAACAATGTTCAAATGCTATATAAATACAAAGAGGGCTTAAAGGGAAATAAAATCTTGGTCAGTGGAATTCAGAGATGTTTGGTCCATTCTCTTCAGTTTTCAAGGAATGGAACAATCATTTTTACAGTGGAACCATAATTTTAGAGTTGAAGGATCTTAAAAAAATTCTGGAACTCCCCTTGTTTTACAGGTGGTAAAACTTAGGCCCAAAGTGGCTAAGTAACATTTACCAAGATCAGTCATAGGGCAGGTTAGTGGCGGAGCCAGAGCAATAGCTTCGTATTTATTTATATTCTTATAGCTGCTTACTTCTAAGGAATCTAAGTAGAGCTAAGAAGTTATGATTTTATTATGCAGTTGAAAACCGCAAAATGAAAAGAAAACGGACTCAATGAGTGTAAGTTTGGTCTTTTGTAGGGAGATACAGTACAGCATTTTTTTAATATTGAAGAGAAAGTATTATGATGCTTTGAAGCCTCCTTGAAAATAATTCTTGGAGTATGTCTTTGCAAGAGCCATGGTATGCTTTTGTATATTAGAAGTTTTCATTTCTGTTTCTAAGGAACTACTTTAAATATTTTTGTTATATCCAATCACACTGGCTTTCTGTCAGTTCCTTGGACATGCTGTGTTCATTTCTGCCTAGACAGATTCCGTATTATGTAGCCCATACGTACCTTTCCTCTCAGGTCATTTGTCACTCATTTGTTCTTAAGGGAAGTCTTTTAGATTCCCCATTATATACTGTAACTCCTTCATCTCGCTTATTACAGTTGTGATGTTACATTTATGCATATGTTTATTTGGTTTATCTCCCCAACTCTTCTGTAAGTTTCATGGATATAGGTACCATGTCTGTGTTTGTTTACTTTTATGTTCTCCCACTGCCAAGTTTAATGCCTGGCACATAGGTGCTCAACAAATATTTGTTGAATGAACAAATAAATAGTTTGTATTAACATTGGATTAGAGAAATATTTTTATTTTTGAAAATGAAGGATAATTTGAAAATATTTTGAGTTGTAACTAAGTACTTTACCTGAGATTGCATACCAGAGACGATAACATAGATATTTAGAATTTTAGAAGTAAAAGATAGCTTAGAGATTATTTGGTTTTGTTTTAATTTTCCAGATGAAGAAACTGAGTCTGCAAGGTTGTGACCAGCCCTAGTCACATAAGGCTATAAATCATCATTAACAGTTTTGTTACTTAGATAAGTTACAAGTGTATATTAATTGATAGAAATAGTAAAAGCGATACAGAAGTTAACTGTCTGCTGTCCTTCCAAACAGCTTACTATCAAGATTATAGTAAGCATCAAAATCTATAGGTCACAAATAGCCTTCCACCTAAATAGTTAAGTATTCTGAAACTAATGCAGGGGTCATGTCTGATTTTTAAACATGTTTAAAATGTGTTTTATAACACATTCAAAATAAACCTATAAACAGTGTTGTACAAAGTTCCATTATGTGCTCCTGCCCTCAATTTGTTATATACAGTCTGTGCCAGATCATGTATTACTACAGAGCTATGTGCCACACACATTTTGTTCCTTTCTTGCTATTTTGGAGGTCGGAGGCCCTTGATAAGCCTTGGTTTTTAGGAGGAGGGATGGACAGGGTGAAGTTTGTTTCTCATGTTCATTTTTTAT
This sequence comes from Equus caballus, assembly GCF_041296265.1. Taxonomy (NCBI): domain Eukaryota; kingdom Metazoa; phylum Chordata; class Mammalia; order Perissodactyla; family Equidae; genus Equus; species Equus caballus. Next base: position 93,371,168 of record NC_091686.1, read on the forward strand.
TACCTGATCTCAGAACTCAGTGCCTCAGATAGTTCTCTGGCTACAACTCTATACCCAAATCTGCTATGTTCATTCTGTTAGAGAGTCAAATCAAAATACTTCTTACTTTGGTGATAAGAATTAGGCAAGATTAAATAATAGGGTTTTATCGTTCTGAAGATGTCCCTCATATTTCTCCCACCAGGTATTACTTCTGTGTTTTCTTTGTATTTTTCTATGACCTTTCCGTTTGTGTCAGCCATTCTCCCTCTTCCTCACCCTCTCACTTTTGCTTTCTATAGTCTGTCCTGTTTGATAGTTTGATAGGAATTAGGATATAGTGGGCTTGATTTAAGGTAAGACATCCCCCTTTTCTCATCAAACCTAGGTTGGGAGAGGGGAGGAATAGAATAGGGGTAGTTAGGCCATGAATTCTTTCCCTTTTCTTCCCTTAAGGTGGACCCCAGAAATGCTTGGTTTGGTTATAGTTATTTTTACTTCCATAAATGATTTTTATTTATTCCTTATTGTCATATGGTATGCTAATTTTACATATCATTCAGTATGTAGTTTCAACTCTAAATGGATTCATATATTTTATTTTAATATTTGTATTAATGCAGAAGATTATGCTAAGAAATTAAAAAATTAAATGGAGAGGCAAGATTTCTTAAAATCAAGTTGTAAAGTATAGCCAGTATGCATCTGTGAAGTAATAGTGCAGCATAGTTCTTGTTTTAGACTTCCATTTGTGTAGAGGAGCTATTCTGGTTATCTATCAGTTGCTGTGGTTTAAAATAGCAACTTTTAAAAAAAATTTTATTGTGCTAAAAAATCTATAACACAAAATTTTACCATTTTAAGTACATTCACATTGTTGTGCAGCCATCACCACCATCCATCTCCAGAACTTTTTCATGTTCTGCAACTGAAACTTCGTACCCGTTAAACAATAACTCTGTTTCCCCCTTCCCCAGCCCAGGCAACCACCTTTCTACCTCTCTGAATTTGACTACTCTGACAGCCTCATATAAGTGAAATCATACAATATTTGGCCTTTTGTGACTGGTGTATTTCACTTAGCTTAATGTCGTCTTTAAGGTTCATCCATATTGTAGTATTTGTCAGAATTTACTTCCTTTTTGAGGAAGTATGTATATAACATCTTTTGTTTATCCATTCATCCATGGATGGACACTTGGGTTGTTTCCACCTTTTGGCTACTGTGAACAACTTTTTATTATCACAATTCCGTGGATCAGGAATTCAGGCAGGGCTTGACTTGATTATTCTTCTGCTCCATATTGCTTACTACTCTTGCTCAGTGGTATTCAACTGGTGACTAGACTGATCTTAGAAGATCCACACAGGCATCTCTCAAACACTTGGTGCCTTGGTAGGAACAGCTGAAAGACTGGACTCAGCTGGGCCCTTTTTCGTCTATGATGTAGTCTTTGGGCTACTCCACATCGTCTCTCCAGCAGGGTAGTTGGATTCAGGGCTCCAGGACACCATGGGGGAAATTGCTAGTACTTTTAAAGGCTTGGTTTAGAATTGGCAGTGTCACTTCTATCTTATTCTACTGGTTAAAGTAGTCATAGCCCAGCCCACATTCAAAGGGAGAAAAATTGACTGTACTTGTCAATGAAAGAAGTAGGAAAGAATTTGTAGCCATCGTTAGTCTACCACAGGATTATAAATTTAAAAAACATTTATTCTCAAAAACAAGAGTAAATATTTGCAGCCAACTTGCTAGATTTGTAAAATTTCTTTTAAATATTGTAAGGAAAAAATTTGTAGGCATTTTTTTTTATGTGCTAGTTGGGGAAAAATTATCAGGGAGGCTCATGATTTGATCTTTTTTTTTTGAGGAAGACTAGCCCTGAGCTAACATCCGTGCCCATTTTCCTCTACTTTATATGTGGGACGCCTACCACAGCATGGCTTGTTAAGCAGTGCCATGTCCACATCCAGGATCCAAACCAGTGAATCCCAGGCCACTGAAGCAGAAGGTACGCACTTAATGGCTGTGCCACCAGGTGGCCCTTTTTTTTTTTTGAGGAAGGTTAGCCCTGACCTAACATCTGTGCCCATCTTCCTCTATTTTATATGTGGGATGCCTGCTATAGCATGGCTTGATAAGTGGTCCATAGGTCCCCATCCGTTATCTGAACCTGCCAACCCCCGGGTACCAAAGCAGAGCGCACAAGCTTAACCGCTGTGCCACTGGGCTGGCTGCTCATGATTTGATCTTAGAACCCGCTTTCTCATATTATTTGAATTTTTACTGGAATGTATTACTGACTGATTATAATGATGATTTTTCCATTCACTACCCCCCCCTTTTTTTTTTTTTTAACTATCTCGGCTTTTTATTTTGAGACATTTCAGACCTCTAGAAAAGTTGGAAAAAATTGTACCTTCAACACCCATATCCCTTCACTTAGATTCGCTAATTGTTAGCTTTTTGTCACCTTCACTTGCTTTTATGTTTCTCCATACACACACACAGAGACAGACATAACACTTTTGGTTCAGTTATTTGCAGACATCATGGCATTCTACCTCTGAATGCTTCAGCATTCTTTTTGGAACAAAGACATCCTCCTACTTTATCACAGTTATCATTATCACACTCAAGAAATTTAACATTAATACAGAGATATCTATTATACTGTCCAAAATAACATTTTCCCAGTTACCTAAAAATGACTTTTCAAAAAGTTGGTTTTTTCCCCCTCTATCCAAGTTCCAATATAGGATCACATGCATTTATCATGTCTTTTTGGTTTCCTTTGGTCTAGAAAGTCCTCTCACTTTTTTGGGGGGTGAGGGGTTGTCCGTGACGTGACTTGTGTGTGGGTGTGATGTGAGTGTGAGTGAGAGGAAGATTGTCGCTGAGCTAACATCTGTTGCCAGTTTTCCTCTTTTTGCTTGAAGAAGATTGTCGCTGAGCTGACATCTGTGGCAGTCTTCCTTTATTTTATGTGGGATGCTGCCACAGCGTGGCTTAATGAGTGGTGCTAGGTCCACACCTTTGATCAGACCTGCGAACCCCGGGCCACCAAAGTGGAGCACAAGAACTTAACCACTGTGCCACCAGGCCAGCCCTATGATGGCATGACATTTTTGAAACATTTGTTTTGTTTTGTTTTTTGAGGAATATCAGCTCTGAGCTAACTACTGCCAATCCTGCTCTTTTTGCTGAGGAAGACTGGTCCTGAGCTAACATCCATGCCCACCTTCCTCTACTTTATATGTGGGACGCCTACCACAGCATGGCTTTTGCCAAGCAGTGCTGTGTCCGCACCCGGGATCTGAAGTGGCGAACCCTGGGCCGCTGAGAAGCGGAACATGTGAATTTAACCGCTGCGCCACGGGGCCGGCCCCTTTGACACATTAGTGTTGTGGGAGTTCCATAATCTGTTTTTGTCTTATTTCCTCACTCTTAGATTCAGGTTGAACCTTTTTTTGGCAAGTATACTAGACAAGTGGTGCTGTCATATCAGAAGGCATATAATGTCATTTTGTCCTTTTGGTTATAAGTTTGATCACTTGGTTACAGTTGGCTAACTCTCTCCATTGTAAAAGTACTTTTCTCCCTGCAATTAATAAGTAATGTTTAAGGTGACAAATTGTGAGAATAACTTGTTTTCCAACAATTCGTACGTAACTGTTTAGCATCCACTTTGGTGGTTATAAAATATTGACTTTTTTTGATTCTAACATTACTTCATATATTAGCTGGCATTCTTCCTTTAAAGTGCCTGCCTCCATTTAAAAAAAAAAATTACTCGTGTATTCTTCATTCAGTGCATTATAATTCATTACTGTCTTTATTCCTTTTGAGAGTCAGATTGTCCCAAATGAGCATGCTGGCTTTGGTGTCCTTTTGAAACATCTAGTGTCTTTTTGACATTTCTCTCTCTGAGTCTTTCACCACTTCATTTTCTGGTACAAGATGTTCACCTTGTGCTTCCTTACCCTAGATTTGGATGAGTTATTTTTTTCCAAAGAGCCTTATTTCCAATTTAGTATAGAGTAGTCTTTACAAACCAAGATCTGGGCATGGGCATTCTGTTCACATCGCTATTAGGGTATAATTTCTTCCTTCTCTTTCAGTGTATAGAGCTAGGAAATATACATAGGTACTTTAAAGATTTTATTTTTTTTCCTTTTTCTCCCCAAAACCCCCAGGTACATAGTTGTATATTCTTAGTTGTGGGTCCTTCTAGTTGTGGTATCTGGGATGCCGCCTCAGCGTGGCTCGATGAGCAGTGCCATGTCCGCGCCCAGGTTTCAAACCGACGAAACCCTGGGCCGCCTGCAGCGGGGTGTGTGAAATTAACCACTCAGCCACAGGGCCAGCCCCTACATAGATACTTTATTTTTTTTTCTTTTAAAGATTTTTTTTTTCCTTTTTCTCCCCAAAGCCCCCCGGTACATAGTTGTATGTTCTTCGTTGTTGGTCCTTCTAGTTGCGGCATGTGGGACGCTGCCTCAGTGTGGTTTGATGAGCAGTGCCATGTCCGCGCCCAGGATTCGAACCGACGAAACACTGGGCTGCCTGCAGCGGAGTGCACGAACTTAACCACTCGGCCACGGGGCCAGCCCCATAGATACTTTAAATTATGAGTTCATTCTGTTACCTTCAGTTGAAATCCAGCACCACATAATTTTTCCTCCATGTATCATCCTTATCTTACAATGTAAACTCTGTTTTCCCTTAACTTGGATAAATTTATTTGTACTACCCTCCTGTAAGCACAAAAAAATTCAGAACTGCTATCCCAGTATCGTTTGCAAGATTTCTTTGCAGTTTGTTGTGTCCCATTACGGTTATGTAGAATACCATGTTTGTTAGTTACTTGGATTTGAATTCTTTTGTTTGAGTGATTACATTATCAATTTTACACACAATTGGTTTATTTCTTTGTTTGCATTCAGTTTTTTAGTGTGTGTGTTTATATATATTTATATGTGTGTATATATACTTGATTCGTTTTATTTCCACTGGCAAATATAATCCTCGCTTGATTTTTTTTTTATTATTGTAAAAACGTATAACATAAAATTCACCATCTTAACCATTTTTAAGTGTACAGTACGGTAGTGTTAACTATATGCACATTGTTAATACAACAGGTCTTTAGAACTTTTTCATCTTGCAAAACTGAAACTCGATACCCATTGAACAACAACTCTTTTTCCCCTTTCCCCCTACCCCTGGCAACCACAGTCTACCTTCTGTTTCTAACTACTCTAGATACCTCATATAATTGGAATCACAGTATTTGTGTTTTTGTGACTGGCTTATTTCACTCAGCATGATGTCCTCAAGGCTTATCCATATTGTAGCATATGACAGGAATTCCGTCTTTTTTTAAGGATGTATAATATTATTCCATTGCGTGTATATATCGTATTTGCTTTATCAGTACGTTGATGGGTGTTTAGGTTCCTTCCACCTCTTGGCTATTGTGAATAATGCTGCAGTGAACATGGGTGTGTATAATCTCTTTTGAGAACCTGTTTTCAATTCTTTTGGATATATACCCAGAATATATATTGCTGGATCATATGATAATTCTATTTTTAATTTTTTGAGGAACCTCCCATACTGTTTTCCATAGCGGCTGCACCATTTTACGTTCCCAATAGTGCACAGGGATTCCAGTTTCTCTGCATCCTCACCAGTGCTTGTTATTTTCTGTGTTTTTGATACTGGCCATCTAGATGGGTATGAGGTGATACCTCATTGTAGTTTTGATTTGCATTTCCCTGATGATTAGTGATGTTGAGCATCTTTTCATGCTTGTTGGCTGTTTGTGTATCTTCTTTGGAGAAATGTTTATTCAAGTTCTTTGCCCATTTTTTGATCAGGTTATTTGTTTTCTTGTTGAGTTTTAGGAGTGTTTGTATTCAGCTTTAGGGATTACTTTTTTCATTCTTTTATTTAATTTTACATACTTCAAGAATCAGAACTATGTAAAAACTTAGGCTTTTCTGAAGTCTTAGTCCTATTCTTATCCCTTCCACTGCATTTCCATATATCCATCCACTACAGATAATCATTTTCATTAGTTCCTGGTTTATCTTTTCTGCATTATATCCCTTCTTACTCAAAAGATCCACTACTGTATGTACTCTCTTGTACTTGCTTTTTTCAATTAATATATCTTGGGGGGCTGGCCCCGTGGCCGAGTGGTTAAGTTCACGTGCTCTGCTTTGGCGGCCCGGGGTTTCGCCGGTTCGAATCCTGGGCTCAGACATGGCACTGCTCATCAGGCCATGTTGAGGTGGCATCCCACATGCCACAACTAGAAGGACCCACAACTAAAAATACTATGCAACTATGTACCGGGGGGCTCTGGGGAGAAAAAGGAAAAGTAAAATCTTAAAATATATATATATATATCTGTATCTTGGAACTCGCTCCATATCAGGAAATCTTTTAAAATTCTTTTTCATGGTGTTATAGTACTCTATGTGTAGATGTGCCATAGTTTTATTCAACTAGTGTCTCATTGTTGCATTTAGGGTTGTTTCTAATATTTTGCTATTAAAAATAAATAATGCTAAAGTGAATCCCGTGTTAACATGTTGTTTGTATTTGTGGAGGTGTATCTTTAGGATAAATTCCTAGGAGTGGGATTGTTGGGTCAAAGGGTAAATTTATGAGTAATTTTGTTAGAGGTGGTCAAATTTCACTCCATGGGGCAGTACCATTTTGGACTTCCACCAGCAAGTATAGGAGTGTCCAGCCACTCAATAATGTATGCCTACTTTTGCCAGTACCATGATTTATTTTCCCTGTATCAGAAATCTGTAGATGTCTGAGGAAAGAAACTGGTTGGTGCTCACAATAGGAGAACAGATTTAAGGACATTAACGAATTTTTGTTTCAGTTAGCTTCTGTTTTTCAGCAGTCATTGTTTAAATTAAACATTACTTTGGCTAAGATTATTGGTACATGAAAGTATGTCCAGTTGAATTCCTTGCTCAGAAAGATAAAATGAGTGGAGTTTATACAGTATATAAAAGCCTAACAAGTTCTTATTTGCTGAAGAGAACAAATCAAGCTTCTAGATAACATTTGCAATAGAAAGCTGAGCAGAGACATAATGAAGGAATTTGCTGAATTTCTTTCCTTTGCTGTTGGCATTTGGTCTTTTACATTAATGCAGAGCTTCCCAACTGGTGTGCTTCTACACAGTTACAGGTGTGCCTACATACAGAGTCCCTCAGCCTTTGGAGGTTACAAATATTACATCTTTTTTTGTATATTACATGATATTTAAAAAGTTGAGGGGCCGGCTTGGTGGCGCAGCAGTTAGGTTCACACGTTCTGCTTCTGCTTCAGCTGCCCTGGGTTCGCCAGTTCGGATCTCAGGTGTGGACATGGCACCACTTGGCAAGCCATGCTGTGGCAGGTGTCCCACATATAAAGTAGAGGGAGATGGGCATGGATGTTAGCTCAGGGCCAGTCTTCCTCAGCCAAAAGAGGAGGATTGGCAGCAGATGTTAGCTCAGGGCTAATCTTCCTCAAAAAAAAAAAAAAAAAAAAAAAGTTGGGAACTGCCATAATAGGTGTTGTTTTTCTTTTTCCTTCTTTTTTATTGAAGTCTTAATAGTTTATAACACTGTGAAATTTCACTTGTACGTTATTATTTGTCAATCATCATATAAATGTATCCTTTCACCTCTTGGGCCCAACCCCCAGCCCCGTTCCCCTGGTAACCACTAAACTGTTCTCTTTCTCTGTAAGTTTGTTTATCTTCCACAAATGAGTGAAATCATATGGTGTTTGTCTTTCTCTGTCTGGCTTATTTCGCTTAACATAATACCCTCAAGTCCCATCCACGTTGTGTGAATGGGATAATTTCCTCTTTTTTTTTTTGGCTGAGTAGTATTTCATTGTATATACATACCATTTCTTTATCCAGTCATCGGTTGATGGGCACTTGGGATGCTTCTGTGTCTTGGCTATTGTGAATAATGCTGGAGTGAACATAGGGTGCATAAGTCTCTTTGAATTGTTTATTTCAAGTTCTTTGGATAGATGCCCAGTAGTGGGATAGCTCAGTCATATGGTATTTCTATTTTTAATTTTTTGAGAAATCTCCATACCGTTTCCCATAGTGGCTATACCAGTTTGCATTCCCACCAACAGTGTATGAGGGTTCTGTTTTCTCCACAAACTCTCCAACATAATGTTATTTTTTCTCTTGGTGATTATAGCCATCCTAATGGGCATGAGGTGATATCTCATTGTAGTTTTGATTTGCAGTTCCTTGATGATTAGTGATGTTGAGCATCTTTTCATGTGCTTATTGGCCGTCTGTATATCTTCTTTGGAAAAATGCCTGTTCATATCCTCTGCCCACTTTTTTTTTTTGAGGGTTTTTTAAAAAATTATTTTTTTATTGAGTTCAGAATAGTTTATAACATTGTGAGATTTCAGTTGTACATTACTACTTGTTTGTCACCATATAAGTGCTCCCCCTCACCCCTTGTGCCCACCCCCAGCCCCTTTCCCCTGGTAAACACTGAGATGTTCTCTTTGTGTGTTTGTTTATCTTCCGCATGTAAGTGAAATTATCTGGTATTCTCAGTCTGCTTTATTTCGCTTAGCATAATACTCTCTAGGTCCATCCATGTTGTTGCGAATGGGACAGTTTTCTCCTTTTTTATGGCTGAGCAGTATTCCATTGTGTGTGTGTGTATATATATATATAGCACATCATCTTTATCCAATCATGTGTCCATGGGCACTTGGGTTGCTTCCATGTCTTGGCTATTGTGAATAATACTGCCATGAATATAGGGGTGCCTAAGTCCCTTTGAATTGTTAATTTGAAGATCTTTGGATAGATACCCAGTAGTAGGATAGCTGGGTCATATGGTATTTCTATTTTTAGTTTTTTGAGAAATATCCATAATGTTTTCCATAGAGGCTGCACCCGTTTGCATTCCCACCAGAGTGTATGAGGGTTCCCTTTTCTCCACAACCTCTCCAACATTTGTTATTTTTTGTCTTAGCTATTAGCTGTAATGTGATATCTTAGTGTAGTTTTGATTTGCATTTCTCTGATGATTAGTGATGCTGAACATCTTTTCATATGCATATTGGCCATTTGTATATTTTTGGAGAAATGTCTGTTCGTACCCTCTGCCCAGTTTTTGATCGGGTTGTTTGTTTTTGTGTTGTTCAGGTATATGAGTTCTTTATACATTGTGGAGGTTAAGTCCTTGTTGGATATATGATTTGCAAATATTTTCTCCCAGTTGGTGGGTTGTCTTTTTGTTTTGTTCCTGGTTTCCTTTGCCTTGCAGAAGCTCTTTAGTCTGATGAAGTCCCACTTGTTTATTTTTTGTTTTATTTCCCTGTCCGAGTAGACATGGTATTTGAAAAGATCCTTTTAACACTGACGTCAAAGAGTGTACTGCCTATATTTCTTCTAGAAGTTTCATAGTTTCAGGTTTCACCTTCAAGTCTTTGGTCCACTTTGAGTCTGTTTTTGTGTATGGAGGAAGATAATGATTTGGTTTCCTTCTTTTGCATGTGCTTGTCCGGGTTTTCCCAGCACTATTTATTGACAGGGCTTTCCTGTCTCCATTGTATGTTCTTTGCGCCTTTCTGGAAAATTAGCTGTCTCTAGATGTGTGGTTTTATTTCTGGGCTTTCAATTCTGTTCCATTAATATGTGTCTCCGGCAGCCAGTCCAGTGGCGCAGTGGTTAAGTGCGCGAGTGCCGCTTCAGCGAGTGGCCTGGGGTTCGCTGGTTCGCATCCTGGGTGCAGACATGGCACTGCTTGGCACACCATGCTGTGGTAGGCGTCCCACGTAGAAAGTAGAGGAAGATGGGCATGAATGTTAGCTCAGGGCCAGTCTTCCTCAGCAAAAAGAGGAGGATTGGCAGCAGTTAGCTCAGGGCTAATCTTCCTCAAAAAAAAAAAAAAAATCAAATGTGTGTGTCTGTTCTTGTACCAATACCATGCTTCTTTTTTTTTTTTATTTTTTTTAAGACTTTATTTATTTCTTTTTTCTCTCCAAAGCCCCCTGGTACATAGTTGTGTATTCCTAGTTGTGGGTCCTTCTAGTTGTGGCAGGTGGGATGCCGCCTCAGTATGACTCGATGAGCGGTGCTATGTCTGCACCCAGGATGCGAACCAGCAAAACCCTGGGCCGCCGAAGCGGAGTGTGCGAACTTAACCACTTGGCCATGGGGCCAGCCCACATGGCTGTTTTGATTACTGTAGCTTTGTAGTACATTTTGAAGTCAGGGGTTGTGATGCCTTCAGCTTTGTTCTTGTTTCTTGGGATAGTTTTGCCTATTTGGGGTCTTTTGTTGCCGCATGTGAATTTTAGGATTCTTTGTTACATTTCCGTGAAGAATGTCATTGGGATTGCATTGAGTCTGTAGACTGCTTTAGGTAGTATGGACATTTTAACTATATTTATTCCTCCAATCCATGTGCATGGAATCTCTTTTTTTATGTCATTATCGATTTCTTTCAGTAATGTCTTATAGTTTTCATTGTATAGGTCTTTCATCTCCTTGGTTAAATTTATTCCTTGATATTTTATTCTTTTTGTTGCGATTATAAGTCAGATTGTATTCATGAGTTCTGTTTCTGTTAGTTCAATATTGGAGTATAGAAATGCCACTGATTTTGTAAGTTGACTTTGTATCCTGCAACTTTGGTGTAGTTGTTGATTACTTCTTATAGTTTCTGATGGATTCTTTAGGGTCTTCTATATATAAAATCATGTCGTCTGCAAACAGTGAGAATTTCACTTCTTCATTACCTTTTCGGATTCCTTTTATTTCTTTTTCTTGCCTAATTGCTCTGGCCACAACCTCCAGTACTATGGTAAATAAGAATGGTGAGAGTGGCACCCTTGTCTTGTTACTGTTCTGAGAGGGATGGCTTTCAGTTTTTCCCCATTGAGTATGATGTTGGCTGTGGGTTTGTCATATATGGCCTTTATTATGTTGAGGCACTTTCCTTCTGTACCCCTTTTATTGAGAGTTTTTATCCCGAATTGATGTTCGATCTTGTGAAATGCTGTCTCTGTATCTATTGAGGTTACCATGTGGGTTTTGTTCCTCATTTTGTTAACATGGTGTATCACATTGAATGATTTGTGGATGTTGAACCATCCCTGTGTCCCTGGTATGAATCTATTTGATCATGGTGTATGATCTTTTTAATGTACTGCTGTATTCAGTTTGCCAATATTTTGTTGAGGAGTTTTGCATCTGTGTTCATCAGTGATATTGACCTGTAATTTTCCTTCTTTGTGTTGTCCTTGTCTGGCTTTGAGATCATGTTGGTGTTGGCCTCGTAGAATGTGTTAGGAAGTGTTCCGTCTTCCTCAATTTTTTGTAATAGTTTGAGAAGGATAGGTATCAGATCTTCTTTGAATGTTTGGTAGAATTCTCCACAGTAGCTGTCTGGTTGTGGACTTTTATTTTTTGGGAGGTTTTTAATTACTGTTTCAATCTCTTTACTTGTGATTGGTCTATTCAGATTCTCTGTTTCTTCTTGATTCAGTTTTGGGAATCAAAAAGGTTGATTTTTACATGTAAGAGTGTAAGAATTTATCCATTTCTTCTAGATTGTCCAGTTTGTTGGCACATAGTTTTTCATAGTAGTCTCTCTTTTTTAAAAAACGTTTTGAGGAAGATTCAGTCTGAACTAACATCCGCTGCCAATCTTCTTCTTTTTGTATGTGAGCCACCAGCACAGCATGGCCACTAACAAATGTTAAAGGTCCACACCCAGGAATTGAACCTGAGCCTGTGGAGCAGAGTGCACCAAACTTAACCAGTAGGCCACTGGGATTGGCTCATGTGTTGTGTTTCATGTTATAAAATTATCATTAAGATCAAACATTTAAAACTTCTTTTCAAACAAAGTAGGGGCACTGTGGTTGGTGCTGATGAGGCCAGCCCTTAAATAGCATTAGTCCATTAGGGAAAACTGCGTTTATACTAGAATAACACTGGAATGGATTTCCATTTTTATGAAGAATATTTGAGATTATCATATAACTTATTGTAAGTTAAACACCAGTTATGTGCTAGGATTGCATCTGTTTCTTTGGATAAAGAAATACTAAGAATTTTGATGTCAAGAAAAGTTTCATGGAGATGGTGACAGTTGGAGGGGGATTTGAAGGCTCAGACTTTGGTAGGCAAATGGATGGTAAAACATTCCAGACAGATGAAGAGCAGGGACAAAGATTGAGAGGCAGAAGCATGCTTGATGTGTTTGAAGAAAATGAGTAGAACAGTTTTGCTGTAGCTAAAGCATCTTAAAAGAGTAGTTGGGAGAGGAAAAGAGGAAGGTTCCTATGAAATTGTTAAAGTCCTTAAATGCCACAGAAAGGAATTTGAATTACAAAAAAATAACCTCTCAGGCATTTGAGCTAAAGAGTGACATGTCTAAGTTGTGGTTTTGCATGATTAACAAAGCTAAGTGACCAAGCAGTCTCTTAAGCTCATGAATACCACCCTTTCTTTGTGGCCAATTTCTGGTCTTTTGATCCTCATGTCCAAACCAGATGGCATCTTTGCTTGAACGTTAATCCACTTCTGGTTGATACTGTCTGAATAAATGTGTTTGTTGCTGAGCATTTAGTCATATGACACTATGTGTGAAGGCTGTGGATAAGTAAAATTTAAAGAGTGGTAGTAGAATTTTTTTTTTTTTGCTTGAGGAAGATTAGCCCTGAGCTAACATCTGTGCCAGTCTTCCTCTGCTTTATACGTGGGTCACTACCGCAGCACGGCTGACGACTGGTGTAGGTCTGTGCCTGGGATCCAAACCTGAGAACCCAGGGTGCCAAAGTGGAACACACCTAATTCAACCACTATGCCATGAGGCTGGCCCCAGAATTTTATGTACTAGATTATTATAATATGAATTGAATTTTATCACATATGTTCAGTGTGTGCTTTTCCATACTTTCCTAGAATTTCTATGGTAGGAATTCTAAGTAAAAATTAATAGTAAATTGATGCCCAATTGTTTTGTTAAGTTTAATACTTGAAAATTCAGTGGAGATAAATATTTGTCCTATAATTTCAAATATTTGTTGAATTAAATATCCTTCATCTAGCCACTATTAAATAAGTAGAAATGAATTCCTTATCTGCAAAAAGACAATCATTGAATAAAAGTGTTTAACTTAAGATTCATGTTGATTGAATCAGTGTATATAAGGACACTACTTTGTTTCCGGCAGATGTTTAGAAAATGGTTTTCTTCTTGAAGCATATACCTAAATAGCTTTGAAGAAAGTGGTCAAAATCATCAGGGAGTAATAATATGAAATTGGTTTTAGATTTCTTGCAAGTAATGTTATGTATTTTTGTCCACTATATTCAGCTTTCATCCTTTTCATCCATTTCATATCTTATCAGATTTTTGGATTATAGCACATTGCTGCTGTGTTTGTTCTTTATATTTTTTCTGTGCTTTTTTGTTTATTGTTCAGTTGTTATGCTTTTTTTTTAAATAGATGCAATTTTTTAGAGCAGTTTTAAGTTCACTGCAAAATTAAGTGAAAAGTACAGAATTCCCAACAACTTCCTGCCTCCCCTTCTCTCCCCACCTACCCCCATCACATCCAGCACCAGAGTAGTACTTTTGTTAAAATTGGTGGATCAACATTAATATGTCATCATCACCCAAAGTCCATATTCCTGTTTTTTTTAAGTAAAATTTTTTTTCTTAAATATTGGCACATGAACGAACATCTGTGGCCAATCTTCTTTTCTTCTTCTTCTTCTTCTACTTCTCCTTCTCTCCAAAGCCCCCCAGTAGATAGTTGTATATTCTAGTTGCAGGTCCTTCTGGTGGTGTTATGTGGGACGCTGCCTCAGCATGGCCTGTTGAGTGTGGTAGGTCCACACCCAGGATTCGAACCGGCAAAACCCTGGGCCACCCAAGCGGAGCACACAAACTTCACCACTTGGCCACGGGGCCGTCCCTTAAATAAAATTTTAATTATACTGAAGAGGTGTGTTTTGATTTTCATTAAACAATATGGCATGAGTATATCTATGTTATTAAGTAATCCTTTAAAACATGTTTTTTAAAAAATTTATTTTTTAGATTCACAACAAATTTGAGGGGAGGGTTTAGAGATTTACCATATACCCCCTTCCTCTGCACATGCATGGCCTCCCCTATTATCAGTATCACTCACCAGAATGGTAGATTTATTACCAACAGTGAACCTACATTGATACATCCCTAATCACCCAAAGTCCATAGTTTACCTTAGGGTTTACTCTTGATGTTGTATCTTCATGGGTTTGGACATGAATATATCCATCATTATAAAAACATATAGAGTATGTTCACTGCCTTAAAAATCCTCTGTGCTCTGCTTATTCATTCCTCCCCTCTTTCTGTATATTTTTTATCTTGGGAAATCTGAAATGTTTTTTATTATTTATATACAGCTTATGTTTTTCACTGAAGTTAGATTTATCGTCCTCTTAATATTCCTAATTTTGATGTTTCTTGTTTGGCCACGGTGGAGCTCTAAGTGTCAAATTTACTCATTTTAAGAAGATGCAAAATATTTTAGATCTTGAAGATAATACATTAGTGGTTCTCAGATTTTTGGAGTTCTTAAATATTGCCTGATGGTGTTGTTAAGAATCAGATACCTGGTAATCTCCCACCATCCCCACCCCTCAAGCCGATTTAGTATAGTTTAGGGGTGGGGTCAATTTTCTGCATTTTTTTCTTTTTCTGCATTTTGAATAAGCCCCTCAAGTCATCTTGATACAGAGAATATGCACTGAGAATCCCAGAAATATATTTTACTTTCTTTATGCTATATTTCACATTAACTGTTCTCAAAAATTTTGTCAAAGATTTTTAAAGTGAGTTATAGGATATTTTACGTTAAGTTTAAATTCCGCCCAGAAACAGACTTTATTCCCTAATTATTTTAAACTTAGCTCTATCCTGAAAACATTTGAATTTATTTGGAAGGCGTGCAACTGTGTATACCATGGTCTCTTTTATCTTATCTGGTGTCAGTCTGTTATCTAGAAGGCTATTAATCTGCATTTCTGTTACACAGTTTTACTAGTAGTTATAAAATGTAATTCAACGAAAATAGTCTCAAACAGTAATAGCTTACAAGCTCATTTGATGGGGTTATTTACTTATGAAAGCAGACATTCTGGGTTTCCAAATGAAATTTCATCCCATCCTGGTCTGCCTAATTTGAGCTGACTGCAACAAATACAGCATGTTGGAATCTCAAAAAAATTCAAGATGAATTGGTAGTTCGTGTACATTTTACTAATGAGAGTTTTACTTTTTCCAAAATACAAAGGTCGGTAAACATTGATCTATTTTGCATTTTCAGCAGTGTGTGGCCTTCCAAAACTAATCATTCTTATTTATATATATGATGTGATTCCTGTGGAATTTCTGAATCATCAAAGATGAAAAGTTGATGTGACTTTATTACTTATCACCTCCTTTTAGCTGTTTGCAAATTGGCAGTCCTTGATATGAAAGTAATTAAATAGAACATTTCAAATAGTAAATTTCCCTATTGCCTAGTAAGAGAGATTACTTTCTTCTCTGGCTGCCCTAAAAATTTTCCCCTCTTTTTGACTATGATGTATCTTTTGTGGTTTTCTTTCTGTTTATCTTCTTTGGGAATCTCTTGAGTTTCTTGGATCTATATTTTATCTTTCATTATTATTGAAAAATATTCAACCATTATCTCCTCAAATATTTCTTCCCCATTTTTTCTCTTTTCCTACTATGCCTCTAGTCTGTTTGATAACGTTCAACAGTTTCACCTAGTTTCCATTTCTGTGCTGAAATTTCCATTGTTAATGCATGTTATCTGCCTTTTCCACTATACATATTATGGATTTTTTTTTTAAAGATTGGCACCTGAGCTAACATCTGTCGCCAGTCTTCCTTTTTTTTCCTCCTGCGTCTCCCCAAAGCCCTCCAGTACATAGTTGTATATTCTAGTTGTGAGTGCCTCTGGTTGTGCTATGCAGGATGCCACCTCGGCATGGCTCGATGAGTGGTGCCTTGTCTGCCCCCAGGATCCCAGCCAGCGAAACCCTGGGCCGCCGGAGTGGAGCGTGCAAACTTTTTTTTGAGGAAGATTAGCCCTGAGCTAACTACTGCCAATCCTCTTTTTGCTGAGGAAGACTGGCCCTGAGCTAACATCCATGCCCATCTTCCTCTACTTTATATGTGGGACGCCTACCACAGCATGGCTTTTTGTCAAGCAGTGCCATGCCCACACCTGGGATCCGAACCGGCGAAACCCAGGCCGCTGAGAAGCAGAACGTGCGCACTTAACTGCTGCACCACCAAGCCGGCCCCTGGAGTGTGCAAACTTAACCACTTGGCTGCAGGCTGACCCCATAGTTATAGTTATTTTAAAGTACCTGACTGATAGTGTTAGCATTTGGGCCATCTCTGGGTCTGCTTCTGTTGCCTATTTATCTCTTGATAATGGGTCTTTCCACCACTCCTCATGTTTTTGATTGAGTGCTGGACAGTATGTATAAAAAAACAGTAGAGGGGCCAGCCCCGTGGCCGAGTGGTTAAGTCCGTTTGCTCTGCTGCAGCGGCCCAGGGTTTCACTGGTTCAGATCCTGGGCGCGGACATGGCACCGTTTGTCAGGCCATGTCGAGGCGGCATCCCATATGCCACAACTAGAAGGACCTGCAACTAAGATAGACAACTGTGTACCAGGGAAAATTTGGGGAGATAAAGCAGGGGGA
The DNA here is from genome assembly GCF_041296265.1 of Equus caballus. NCBI lineage: Eukaryota > Metazoa > Chordata > Mammalia > Perissodactyla > Equidae > Equus > Equus caballus. Next base: position 93,387,947 of record NC_091686.1, read on the forward strand.
AAAAAAAAAGGTAGAGACTGAGGTAAATTAATGCACAGAAGTAAACACCTGTCTTCTCTTGTGAGGTTGTTAGTGTGAGTTCAATCAGTTCCTAGCTGATTAAGTTGAGTTTGCCATATTTTGCTTTATTCTGTGTGTAGGTGCATGTGCATGTGTGCATGCATGCATACATACATCTATCCATCCATCCATCCTTTTTAAAAATGTATTTTAAATTAAGTTTCAGTCATCAGTATACTTTGCCCCTAAACACTTCAGCATGAATATCATTGATTAGAGTTCACTGTTAGTGTACAGTTTTTTTGGGTGGGAGGGTAAAATTTATTATATACAGTGAAATGCATATATCTTAATTGTATTATTTGATGAGTTTTAACACATGCTTACTTATATGTAACCCAGACTCTTATCATGATATAGAACATTGCTTTCATCCCAGAAGGTTCCCTTATGCACCCTTGTAGTTAATTTCTGCCTTTATACCACCCCTGCAGAGGTAACCACACTTAAAGGTTTTTAAACCTAGATTAGTTTTGCTTCTTCTAAAATTTCATATAAATAGAACCATGCAGTGTGTATGTACTCTTGTGCAAGTTCTCTGTCACACAACATAATATTTTTGAGATTCGTCTATGTTGTTGCATGTATCATTAGTTTGTACCTTTTCAGGGCTAAGTGTTATTCCATTGCATGAATATACCAATTTGTTTTACTGTTCTTGTATTGATGGAAACTTGTACTGTTTACACTTTAGGCTGTTGTGAATAAAGGTATAAACATTCCTGTACAAGTCTTCTATTGGACATATGCCTTAATTTATATTGGGTAAGTACCTAGGTGTGCAATCATTGAGTCATAAAATTGACTATGTTTAATAAGCACTGCTAGTCTTTTTCTCAAAGTGGTTATACTGTTTTACCATCCCATCAACAATGTATGGTAATATTGTATTACCAAGGAATTTGTCCATTTCTTCTAATTCATCTAATTTATTCACATAAAGCTAATATTTATAATATCTTATTATCCTTTTAGTGTCTATAGGATCTGTGGAATATTCCTCATATTGGTTCTCTGTTTTTAATTTATCTGTCTAGCAAGGGATTTGTCGGATCTGTTACTGTTTTCAAAGATCTCACTTTTGGCTTTGCTAATTTTCTCTGTTGCTTGTTTTTTATTTCACTGATTTCTGTTATTTTCTTCCTTCTTTGTAGTTTGAGTTTTCTAACACAAGGTTTTTGCAACCTCAGCACTCTTGACATTTTAGACCAGATAATTCTTTGTTTGGGGAAGCTCTCTTGTGCATTGTAGGATATTTAGCGGCATCCTACAAAAATACCCACTAGATGACAGTTGTAAGCCCCATCCTCACAGTTATGACATCTAAAAATGTTTCCAGACATTGCCAGATGTCTCCTGGCGGGCAAAACCTTCCCGGTTTGGGAACCACTATCCTGACATAAGCTTTTTAAAGCTATCCATTTCTTTTAAAACAGTTTTAATTGGATCTCACTAGTTTTGATGTTTTCATTACCACTTAATTAGAAATTTTTTCTTAATTAGAAATGTTATTGTGTGATTTTTTCTTTGACATGTGAGTTCTTTAGAAATGTGTGATTTAATTTCCAAATAATTGAAGTATTTGTAAATAGCTGTCTCTTAATGATTTCTAATTTAAATCTCCTGTGATCAGAAAAATACTCTGTAAGATTCCAGTCTTTTGAATCTATTAAGATTTGGGGATTTTTGGCTCAGCATATGGCCTATCTTGGCAGGCATACATGTGTACCTGAGAAGAATGTGTATTTTGCTGTTGTTGGATGTAGTGTCCTTTAGGTCAGGAGATTGAGATTGTTATTTATCACCTAAGACTTTATTGATTTTTAAAATTTTTGATCTAGTTCTGTTGCTGAGAAGGAGTGCTAAGGGCTCAAACTGTGATTGTAGAATTATCTGTTTCTCCCTTTAATTCTGTCAGTTATTCTTTCTATTATTTTGAAATTCTGTTGTTAGGCACGTATGCATTTATGACTGTTAGATCTTCCTGGTAAGTTGACCCTTTTAGACTGACGCAATGTTCCTGATACCTAAGTTATACCCTTTTTAAGGTTTTTGTTTGCATTATATATTTTTCCATCCTTTTGCTTTCAACCTTATGTGTCTTTATGTTTAAAATGCATCCTTGAGCCAGCCCTGATGGCCTAGTGGTTAAGGTTCAGTGCTCTGCTTTGGTGTCCCGGGTTCATTTCCCAGTCGCAGAACCACACCACCTGTCTGTCAGTTGCCACATATTGGTGATGGCTCACATAGAAGAACTAGAAGGAATCACAACTAGGATATAAAACCATGCACTGGGCCTTTGGGGAGGAAAAAAAAAAAGAGGAAGATTGGTAACAGATGTTAGCTCAGGGCAAATCTTTCCCTGCAAAAAAACAAAATGCATCCAGCGTATAGTTGAGTCATGCTTTAAAAATTTTTTTTAAGTATTTTTTTCATTTGACAATCTTTCCTTTAGGTTGGAGTGTATAATTGACTTACATTTAATATTATTAATATGGTTAGATATACGTCTACCATTTTGTGCTTTTTCTGTTTGTCTCATCTGTTTATTGTTGTTGCTCCTCCTTTCCTGCCTTTTGTCTTAATTTGCTATTTTTTAGAATTCCACTGTAATTATCTATTGGCTTTATAAGCATATCTTTTTGCTCTGTTTGTGTGTCTGTTTCTATCTGTCTGGTTGCACAGAGATTGCAATATATATCTTTAACTTTTTACAGTCTTAGACTTTTATTTTTGTACTACTTCATGTAAGACGTAAGAACTTTCCATCAGTACAAGTCCATTTATCCCCCCCCCATTATGCTATACAAACATTATAAACCCCATATTAAACAGTTTATGTATACTTTAAATAAATTGCAAGGAAACTAGTCTTTTATATTTATGCGCTCATTATCACTTCTTGTGCTTTTCGTTCTTTCCCAAACATTGGATTTTCCTCCTAAGGATATATCCCTTCAGCCTGAGGAAATTCCTGTTAGTGAGGATTTGCTGAGATAATTTCATTTAGTTTTCATTTGTCTGAAAATGTCTATTTAAGCGTTATTTTTGAAGGATATTGTGTTCTGGATATAAAATTCTGGGTTAACAGTTTCTGGACTTTAAAGATGTAATTCTACTATCTTGTGCTCTCCAGTGTTTCAGATGAGAAGTCAGTGGTTATATGCATTTTTGGTCCCTTGTATGTAACATGTCAGGTTTTTTTGGCTGCTTACAAGATATTTCTTTGTTTCTTTGATTTTCAGCAGTTTCACTATATGTCCCAAGGTGTGTGTTTCCTCCATACTTGTCCTGCTTTGGAATCACTGAGCTTCCTGGATGTGTAAATTTATGTCTGTCACCAAATTTGGGAAATTTTTGGTCACTATATCAAGTTTTTATTTTCTCCCCCTTTCTCTTCTCTTTCTAGGATCTAATTCCATATGCATTCGATTTTTTTTTTTTTTTTGGTCCTCTGTTCACTGGGGCTCTTTTACTTTTTTCAATCATTCCTCTCTGTTCTTCAAATTTGATAATTCCTATTGATTTATTTTCAGTTTTACTCACTTTTTCTTTTGTCTTCTTGAACCACAGGTACAGCTTGGAAAATATAAAGTCACAGTGACTTGGGGAATGATGTATGTGACATTAACTTGCCTGTGTGTTTTTCCTCTCTTTATATATAATTTACGTATAATAAAGTGCATAGACCTTAACTGTAACATTCTGTTAATTTTCCATGTGTATACACACACAACCATTATCCAGACCAAGGTGTAAAACATTTCTGGCACCACAGGAGACTGCCTTGTTTCCTCCCCAGAGATAGATAGTCTTCTGATCTCTATCAACATACATTAGTTTTGCCATCAAACTTAATATAAATGGAATCATGCAGTATGTACTTTTTTGTGTGTCTGGCAATTCTGCTAAATACTATATCTGAGATTCATCCATATTGTTATGTGTTGCAGTAATTCCTTTTCATTGTATGAATATACCACAATTTATTTATCCATACTGTTGTTGATAGATATTTGTGTTAATAATTTTCTGCCTTTATGAAACAGGTAGAGGTAGGGACAAATTTATCTTAAGTACATCCTGGGGGTCGGTAGATTTTTTTCTCTGAAGGGTCAGATAGTAAATATTTTATACTTTTGGGTCAAGAGGATACTGTGTAGGTACAGTAACAGAGAAGAAATTTCCAGAAATTTTTTTGACTAAATTCAAAACATAGCAATAATGATTTAGTACATTTTTTTGTAATACAGGTCTACTAATGAGAAGATTGGAGTTCTTTGGCCAGGAATGGAACTAACGTTTTACTTTATTGGGGTTCAGAGCTAGTGTTCCCCATCAGCAAAACTGGTTTCGAATGTTCACCTATTAATGCTGATCTGTAATGAGATTCTGTGTATTTCATTTGAAAATGGTTTTTCACACAGGTACATACTCCCAAATATTGATATCAGTTCATGAGCTTATGATTTTACTTGAACATATTCATTGCTTGGAAGAATTATTTTATAGTCTCCTCTTGATAATTGCCTTTTAGCATGTCATTACATTGCATATTAATTGCTTCCACTTGTAGTGGGTTAGGTGGAAGCTCCTCAATTGCTGTTTGAAATGGACTTTGAAATGTGGAAATTTCCTGTGTATGTGCACTGACGTCCTAAAAATGCTGCTGGACTTGTAGTTTGAGCTTGGAAATGAAGATCTCACTTTTTTTTTTTTTTATAACTTTTGGCAACACAGCAAGGAGGAACTTGACATTTCTTGTGATTCAATCCATGTTAGTTGTTGAAATGACTTTACTGCAAGGTGTAAGTTTCACATATAAATGCTTAACAGTTTTGTAGTTATATCTTGAATTCATTGAGAAACATTACCAAGTCTGCAGCCAAGGCTACTTTCTGAAGCCATTTGGTGTTTAAAGTTGCTAACAACAAATATTAGCAATTAAACAGTTTTGAGTGCTGAAAGAACCTGAAGATTAGTGGAGTGACGTTGGCAGAAATAGCAAGAAAAATAAGAAAGAAATCCCTTTTCCTTCTTCCTGCCCTGTAGTCACTCTGCTTCCTGTCAAAGAAGTCTGGGCAACGCATTTTCCAGAATCCCAGTCTCCACATCAGAGAACAGAGTGTAGAAGGGTGGGTTTGAAGTTCAGAGACACTGTGTAAATAATTAGCACACTATTCTACTGATACTTCAACTTCCATAGACCGAAAATAATTATTTCATGTTTTCATCTAACAAGGTATGACTATTCTTCTTTAAAAAGTGAATACACTCTTACCTCTTTTTAGATAGTCTGCTTAGTCACACTATCCAATCTCTAGGTGATAACATATCCAATTCTGGGTGATCATAATCACTTTTTTAATTAAAACACTATTCCACCTGAATAGTCTAACTCAGGGATTGGCAAACTGGCCTGCAGGCCAAATGTGGCCTGCTGCTTGCGTTTGTAGGCTTGGAAGCAAAGAATGGTTTTTACATTATTAAGTGGTTGAGGGGAAAATCAAAAGAGTAATAATAATCTGTGATACCTGAAAATTATATGGCTATAAATGAAGTTTTATTGGAACACAGCCATGCTCATTCATATATGTATTGTCTTTGGCTGCTTTCATGCTATCACAGTGGTTAAGTAGTTATGACAGGGATCTTGTGGGCTACACACCTAAAACATTTGCTTTCTTGTCCTTTTCAGAAAAAGTTTGCCAACCCCTGACTTAGGGGAAATTAGGAGAAAAGAAGAGGAAAGGAAAAATACATTAGTGAATATACCAGCACATAGGTGTTAACAAACAGTGACAGCAGAATTGCATAGCTGCTTACAGCCCTCATTTTTATGCTGGTCATAGGGCTTTAATTAACTTGCTTATTCCACAACCCATTCTCTATCTTTTGCCTTCTCTCAGTACTTCAGCTGGAGCTGATCAGGTTTTGTTTTGTTTTTAACTTGATGGGTTGTCCTTAAACTTCATTCCCAAGGGGTCTGCCTGAAACCTGTAGGATCCTGACTTTATTAGGACACTGTAGTTTCCTGTGAACTTTTAATATGGCATGCAGAAATCCTAAGAAGTACCTTAGCTATTGAGAGTGTAGTGCCAGTTCGTAACAGGATAAATGCCGAAATTGAGAATGAACGTTTAGAAATGTTGGTAGGCAATTTGCCATTGCTGCAACATCTATGTACATTATTTTGTATTTTACAATTATGTTGGAATTTTTAAAAAATCCACAACTGGTTCTTCACCACCAATGGTTTGAGAAACACTGTCCTAGTACATGTACTGAGTTTCAGACATGTTCTTCCTTGCCCCTATTGCATAGTAGTAGCCTACTTTTCCCATAGTAGTTGGGATCACTGACACCAGCCATTACAGTAAATCTCTTTACCTGTTGTTTCAGTGGCCTGAACAGCCCAAAATGGTCAGATGGCAATCTCAACTTTAGCTTACTGAAGCCATTGTTGTGTCTTAAATAGAAGCATTCTTCTTATGGAAACCAAAACCTCTAAACCAGCAGACCAAAAGTTTTAGGGCTGGAAACAAAAATTCTTTGAGTAGGGTATTAGATATAATAGTGGGAAGAAGCACTCTGATTTCCACACTTCAATCCAGACCCATGTACTGTGGGAGAAGTAGCATAATTTATAGTCACAAGTTTGGAGCATATGCCACATTGTATAAAATAGAACCTCACCTTTTCAGGGCACTGTCTTCTCAAATGGTATTGTAACAGCAGGTTATTCCACTGTACTATCAAGCTGCCTGTTATGGGATAGGCAGAAAGACCCATCAGTTCCATAGGTATGAGTCCATTGCCAAAAAAAGATTACTAATTATATTATGATCTGGTGATTTTAACACCTAGAAATTTTTATTTTATGCTTATTGAAAGAGCTCATATAGATAACTTATTTAGACAGTTTTTTATGTACATAAAGGAAAATGAAATTGAAATAAATTGTTATTCCTAAAAATCCTCACATTCAGAATTTGACCCTTCTAAATCTTATTTTTGACTAGATGTTGATGTTTGTGTTTTTCCATAGTGTGTCATCATCAAAAATATTAGTGATGCAAAATATCCTTAAAGAGTGTTCCGCTATTGTTTCTAAAATGTTCTTCCAAGTCATTACACTTAATGCTGCAAGATTTGGTGCTAGTGCTTTCGGCATATTATCAGACATTATCAGCGTAAGATTTTTAAACTGAAGTTTGTACAAGTGCAAGTAACAACAATTCTCTTATAGTTTCTCTGGCTGTTATTTTTTGTAAGACCACTGATTTTAAGATATCTCAATATCAATGTTAAAATATCGGTCTTCAAAATGATAAAAATATGGTAATTTTTATTTATTCCATGTATGCCAGACACTAGTCTGGGAACTTCTTGTCTGTTATCTCTAAATATCACAGTCTTTTAAGATATTGTTGTCTTTGTTTTCCAGATGCAGAGAGACTAAGTAATTTATTCAGGTCGTATATCCATTAAGAGGCAGTCCAGAATTCACACCCATGGCCTGAATAAATCAAAAATTTAATTTGTGTTCTTTCTGGCTTGTAAGGAGGAGATCAGTTTCAGAGATTAGGGTAGAATGAGTTTCTATGCTCATCAGTCCTTAGCATTGCTGGCCTGGTGGACTCAGCCAATAGAAACCACTCTGGATTTGAGATTGAAAATCAAGAATTACCAAAGGCCAGGATGGAGGTGTGTCTTGTATTGTTAGAGCATGATTGAAATGGCTACACTTGGGTGTACGCCAACAGGGCAATAAGGCAAGAGGGGCCTATAGACTGATTTGAAGATTTAGGATTCATATTGAAGGCAAAGAGTAGGTTCAGTAAGAATTAAAAAATGGAGGTGCTGGGAGTTAGGATGTTTTGTTCTGAAAAGGAAATTTTACAGTTCAGGATATTGAAGATAATAGAGTTTCCAGTAAGGAGTTTCCAGGTGTGACTCAAGTAGGATAAAGATGAAAAGCATTGATGAGGGGCTGGCCTGGTGGCGCAGCGATTAAGTTCGCACATTCTGCTTCTCGGCGGCCCAGGGTTCGCCGGTGCGGACATGGCACTGCTTGGCACGCCATGCTGTGGTAGGCGTCCCACATATAAAGTAGAGGAGGATGGGCACAGATGTTAGCTCAGGGCCAGTCTTCCTCAGCAAAAAGAGGAGGACTGGCAGTAGTTAGCTCAGGGCTAATCTTCCTCAAAAACAAAACAAAACAAAACAAAACATTGATGAGATAAATTGATTAGAGGTACGTTTAGTAATTATGCTGAGACAACAGGTGTGAACTAGGACTATCTGAGGCAAATCTGGGCATATGGTCACTCTATGAATAAGGAACTGTAATGCCAGGATATTAATTGGGTCTTTGATCTGGAGTGAATTGTAAATTTAAATTCTTAGTCTAGGAATTCTGAATGAGAATCTGAAGGTTTATGTCTAAATCCTGGATCCTCTACTTAACAACAGTGTAACCTATATAAAATCTTTTCTCTGAAGTTAACTTTTTTCTTCTGTGGAGAATAGATATATTTGGTCTCTTGCTCCCTCCCCTACATTCATAGTTAAGGGTTATACTATACTACACAGACTACAAGCTGCAAGTTCTTGTTTTCCCCTTGAATTTTATTTTGTGGTCTTACAATATTGTCTCATAATTCCCTGGGCCTTTTTCACTTTATAAAAGGAATGTACTCTGCATTGCAGAAGATTGTCCTGTCTTTGAGCCTTTGCATTCTCCCTTAGTTTCTCTAGGTGACTCTTTTTGCCCTCCTCTGTTTGCTCAGAACTTGTTGGAGGAAGAGTAATATATAATATAGATGTCAATGCCCAGTGGTTATATAGAAAAAGCCATGGTTAGCTTATTTGGCTTACATGGTCGAGTACAATTATGTGTCTTTTCTTTCAGTTATTCTTTTTGCTAATATTGGAAGGTGGCTTATGAATCACCGTTTTGTCAGTTGAACCCTTTTTCATTTCCTTAAGGGACCTAACCATTTAAAAGAATATTTTTGTGGAAAGATAGGAAGATTTTAGGAGATCCCTCCAGTTCATTCTTTTTTCCCCTCCCCAAAACCCCAGTACATGGTTGCCTATCCTAGTTGTAACTCCTAGTTCTTCTGTGTGAGCTGCCACCACAGCATGGCATCATACAGATGGGTGGTGTGGTTCTGCAACCAGAAAACGAACCCAGACCACCAAAGCGGTGAGAGCGCCGAACTTTAACCACTAGGCCATCAGGGCTGGCTCCCCCCACTTCATTTTTTATTCATCTATATTTTCTTTGTTAAAAACGGCTTTATTGATATAATTCACATATCATACAATTCACCCATTTAAAGTGTACAATCACTGGTTTTAGTATGTTCACAGATGTGTGTAACCATCACCACAGTCAATTTTAGAGTAATTTCATTACCTCCAAAAGAAATTCCGTAACCTTTTGCTGTCACTCCCATATGTCCCTCTAGCTCTAAGCAATCACTGATTTACTTTCTGTCTCTGTGCATATCCCTGGTCTGGACATTTCATATAACTGGAATCATGTGACATGATCTTTCACGACTAGTTTCTTTAACTTAGCATAATGTTTTCAAGGTTTATCTGTTTTGTAACATCTTCATTCCTTTTTTTGAAGATTGGCATCTGAGCTAACAACTGTTGCCCATCTTGTTTTTTTTTTTCTTTTTCTTCTGCTTTTTCTCCCCAAATCCCCGCAGTACCCAGTTGTACATTCTAGTTGTGGATCCTTCTAGTTGTGGGATGTGGGACGCCGCCTCAACATGGCCTGCCGAGCAGATCACCCAGGATCAGAACCAGCGAAACCCGGGACCGCCAAAGTGAAGAGCGTGAAATTAACCACTCGGTCACGGGGCTGGCCCCTTCGTTCCTTTTTATGGCCAGATAATATTCCATTGTATGGATGTATCAAATTTTGTTTATCTGTTCATCAGTTGGCAGACTTTTCAGTTGATTCCACTGTTTGGCTGTTAGGAATAATGTAAACGTTCGTGTACAAGTTTCTGTATGGACATATATTTTCATTTCTTTTGCCTTTAAGAGTGGAATTATTGGGTTATAGCAAATATTTAGTCATTTGAGGAACTGATTTTTCCAAAGTGTGTGGACCATTTTATGTGCTTACCAGTAGTGTTTTGAGGGCTCAGTTTCTACATTTCCTCATCAACATTTGGAATTATCTGACTTTTTTTCCTTATTTTATTGAGCTTGTATATAATAGTTTATAACATTGTGAAATTTCAGTTGTATATTATTATTTGTCAGTCCACTGTATGCCTGTGCCCCTTTACCCCTTATGCCCATCTGCCAGCACCCGTCCCCTCTTGTAACCACTAATTTGTTCTCTTTGTGCATGTGTTTATCTTCCACATATGTGGGAAATCATGCAGTGTTTGTCTGTCTTTGTGTGGATTATTTCACTTAACATAATACCCTCAAATTCATCCATGTTGTTGCAAATGGGATGATTTTGTCTTTTTTTATGGCTGAGTAGTATTCCATTGTATATGTATACCACATCATCTTTATCTAATAATCAGTCGATGGGCACTTGGGTTGCTTCCACGTCTTGGCTATTGTGAATAATGCTGCAGTGAACATAAGAGTGCATAAGTCTCTTTGAATTGTTGATTTCAAGTTCTTTGGATAAATTCCCAGTAGTGGGATGGCTGGGTCATATTGTAGTCCTATTTTTAATTTTTTGAGAAATCTCCATACTGTTTTCCATAGTGGCTGCACAAGTTTGCAGTCCCGCCATCATTGTATGAGAGTTCCATTTTCTCCACAACCTCTCCAACATTTGTTACTTTTTGTCTTGGTAATTATGCCCATTCTGACAGGTGTAAGGTGATATCTCATTGTAGTTTTATTTGAATTTCTCTAATGATAGTGATGTTGAACATCTTTTCATGTGCCTGTTGACCATCTGTATATCTTCTTTGGAGAAATGTCTGTTCATATCCTCAGCCTGGTTTTTGAGCAGGTTGTTTGTTTTTTTGTTGTTGTTGAGTTGTATGAGTTCTTTATCTATTATGGAGATTAACCCCTTGTCGGATATATGATTTGCAAATTATTTTCTCCCAGTTGGTGGGTTGTCTCTTCGCTTTGTTCCTGATTTCCTTTGCCTTGCAGAAGCCCTTTAGTTTGGTGAAGTCCCATTTGTTTATTTTTTCTTTTGTTTCCCTTGCCCAACTAGATATGGTATTCGAATCTCAAAGAATGTACTGCCTATATTTTCTTCTAGGAGTTTTATGGTTTCACGTCTTGCTTTCAAGTGTTTGATCCATTTTGAGTTAATTTTTGTGCATGGTGAAAGATAATGCTCTACCTTCATTGTTTTGCCTGTGGCTGTCCAGTTTTCCAAGCATTTTTTATTGAAGAGATTTTCCTTTCTGTATTTGTATGTTCTTTGTGCCTTTCTCGAAGACTAGCTGTCTGTGGATGTGTGGTTTTATTTCTGGGCTTTCAGTTCTGTTCCATTGATCTACGTGCCTGTTTTTGTGCCAGTACCATGCTGTTTTGATCACTATAGCTTTGTAGTATATTTTGAGGTCAGAGATTGTGACGCGTCCAGCTTTGTCCTTTTTTTCCTCAGGATTCCTTCAGCTATTCAGGTTCTTTTGTTGCCACATGTGAATTTTAGGATTCTTTGTTGTATTTCCATTAAGAATGTATTGGGATTCTGATTGGGATTGCATTGAATCTGTGGATTGCTTTAGGTAGTATGGATATTTTAACTATGTTCATTCTTCCAATCCATATGCATGGAATATCATTTCATTTGTTTATGTCATCATCATCTATTTGTTTCAGTAATGTCTTATAGTTTTCAGTGTATAGATCTTTCATGTCCTTGGTTAAATTTGTTCCTAGATATTTTATTCTTTTTGTTGCAGTTGTAAATGGGATTGTATTCTTGAGTTCTCTTTTTTCTTTTTTTTCTTCTTCTCACCAAAGCCTCCCAGTACATACTTGTATATTCTTGTTGTAGGTCCTTCTGGTTCTGCTGTATGGGACACCAATTCTGCTGCTTTAGACACATGGGTGGGTGCGCTCTGGCAGGGATCCCCTGCTCTGGTTGACTGGTTGAGGTGGTTCGCCAGGTGGGAGTAGGGGAGGGGTGCTTTCTTTCGCCTGTGTGATCCCACGTGCTCCCACTCTGCACTCACTGTCTACTTGCCTGGGCTGCTTGGCTTGGCATGCATGCCCCTGCAATTGTTTAGCCTCCTCAGTGTTGAGCATTGCCACAGACTGGGAGGCACCTCCAAGAGCTAAGTATTCCCATGGAGGGCTGCCTTTTCCCCTTTGTCTCAAAGTCATGTGCTGGCCTCCATGCAAGCTCCTGCACTCTGGATTGCTGCCACTTGGTGGGGAGAGGAGATCTACCTGCCTCCTTCCACTGTCTCCTGGGGGGTCCAGCACTCCCACCTTCAGACGTTTGGCTATCTGGATTTCTCAGATGTCTGTTGTGTTGTGTGACTGTCCTGTATTGGTTTACAAATTTCCTTTTCACTCTATCTTAAGGAGAAGAGACTAAGGGATGAGGTCACTCTGCAATGGTGCTGATATCATTCCCTGTCTTACTTTTTGATTCTAACCAACCTAGTGCATGTGAAGTGGTATCTCATTATAGTTTTGATTTGCATTTTCCTGATAACTAATGATGTCAAGAATCAGTTCATATGCTTATTAGCCGTTTGTGTATCTTCTTTGGAGAAATGTCTGTTCAAATTCTTTGTCCATTTTTAAATTGGGTTGTCTTTTTGTTATTGAATTGTAAGTATTCTTTATATATATCTTGAATACATGTTCCTCATGAGGTATATGATTTGCAAAAATTTTCTTCTGTGGTTGCCTCTTCACTTTCCTGATGGTGTCCTTTGAAGTAAAAATGTTTCTCATCTTGATGAAGTCCAATTTATCTACTTTTTTGTCTTTTGTCACTTACACATTTGGTGTCATCTGTAAGAAACTGTTTGCCTAAACTAAGGTCACAAAGATTTAAAGAGTTTTATAGTTTTACCTCTTACATTTAGGTCTTTGATTTTTTTTTGATCAAATTTGGTCAGAATTTGTTAATTTTTGTATATGGTGTGAGGTAAGGGTCCAGGTTCATTCTTGTGCATGCAGATGTCCAGTTGTCCTGGCCCCATATTGAAAAGGCTGTTCTGTCCTTAGCACCATTTATTGCAAAGGCTATTCTTTCCCCATTAGATGGCTTTGTCACCCTTGTCAAAAATTAGTTGACCGTTGATGTATGGGTTTATTTCTAGGCTCTTCTCTTCCTCTGATTTGTATGTCCTTGTGCCAATACCGCACTTTTTTCCCCAATCTTACTCAGATATAATTGGCATACAGCACTGTGTAAGTTTGAATTGTACTACATAATGCCTTGACTTACATATATTGTAAAATGGTTACCACAATAAGTTTAGGTAACATCTATCATTTTGTGTAGATTTAAGACATGTTTTTGTTCCCTTGTGATGAGAACTTTATACATTGTCTTGATTACTGTTGCTTTTGTAGTAAGTTTTGAAATCAGAAAATGTGAATGATCCTACTTTGCTCTTTTTCAGGACTGTTTTAGCTATTCCATATGAATTTTACAATCAACTTGTCAGTTTCTACAAAGAAGTCAGCTTGGATCCTGATGAGGATTGCTTTGAATGTGTTTATCAGTTTAGGGCCTGTTGCTGTCTTAACAATGCTGAGTCTTCTGACCCATGAACATTGGATGTTCTCCATTTATTTAGATCTTCTTTGATTTCTTCCCACAATGTTTTTTAGTTTTCAGAGTATGTTTTGCACTTTTGTTAAATTAATTCCTAATATAATTGATGCTTTTGATGCTATTGTGAAGGAAATTGTTTTCTTAATTTTATTTTCAGATTCTTCACTCCAAGTATTTAGAAATTTGGTTGAGTTTTGTATGTTGATCTTACATCCTACAACTTTACTAAACTTATTTGTTCTAATCAGTTTTGATAGATTCCTTCAGAGGTGTTTTTATATGCAGGATCATGTAATCTGTGAATAGAGGTAACTTTACTACTTCTTTTCTAATCAGGATGCTTTATATGTTTTATCTTGCCGAATTGACCTGGCTAGAACCTTCAGTATAATGTTAAATAGAAGTAGTGAAAACAGACCTCCTTGACTTTTTAAAAATTTTAGTGGGAAACCATCCAATTTTCCACCATTGAATATGATGTTGGCTGTGGATTTTCTGTAAACACCCTTTGTCATGTTGAGGAATTTCTGTTACTAGTTTCTTGAGTATTTTTATCATCAAAGGGTGTTGGATTTTGTGAATTGCTTTTTCTGCATCTATTAAGATGATTATGTGATTTTTGTTTCTTGTTCTGTTGATATGATGGATTCTAATTGATTTTCAAATATTGAGCCAACCTTCCATTCCTAGCATAAATCCCACTTGATCATAGTGTATAGTTTTTTTATGTGTTACTAGATTTCATTTGCTAGTATTTTGTTGAAAATTTTTGCATCCATATTCATAAAAGATACTGGTCTATAATTTCCTTTTTGTGTGATATCTTTGTCTACTTTTGGAAAATGAGTTGGAAGTGTTTCACCATCTTTTATTTTTTGGAAGAGTTTGTCAAAAATTGATACTAATTTTATTGATGTTCATTAGAATTCACGAAAGCTCTCTGGGCCTCGACTTCTGTTTGTGTGTAGTTGTTGATTATTAATTCAGTCTCTTCATTTGTTACAAGTTTCTTCAGGTTTTCTGTTCTTGAGTCACTGTCAGTAGTTTGTGTCTTTCTAGGAATTTGTGCATTTCATGTAAGTTATCTGATTTATTGGTATATGATTGTTCATAGTACTTCTTCATAATCCTTTTTATTTTAGTAAGATCAGTAGTAACGTCCCCTCTTTCATTTCTGAACTAGTAATTTGAATCTTTTTTTTCTTGGTCAGTCTAGCTACATGTTTGTCCATTTTCTTGATCTTTTCAAAGAACTAACTTTTGTTTTCCCTTTCTTTTCCAGTCATTGGGTTCTTCTGGGTAGAATTATTTTTGGCAACTGATGTAGGGAGGCTTTACTCAGTTCTACTTCTCAGCTGCTGTCTACTCTTTCCCACTATCCCCTTATCATCTTTCCCCTAGTGCATTTCCTTATACAGGCATACCTCAGAGATATTTCAGATTCAATTCCAGACCACCACAGTAAAGTGAATATTGCAATAAAGCAAATCACAGAAATTTTTTGGTTTCCCAGTGCATATAAAAGTTATGTTTACACTATACTGTGGTCTATTAAGTATACAATAGCATTGTGTCTGATAAACAACATACGTACCTTAAGTAAATACTTCATTGCTATAAAATGCTAACCACCATCTGAGGCTTCAGCGAGTCATAATCTTTTTGCTGGTGGAGGGCCTTGCCTTGGTGTTGATGGCTGCTGACTCATCAGGATGGTAGTTGCTGAAGGTTGGGGTGGCAGTGGCAATTTCTTAAAACAAGACAACAGTGAAGTTTGCCACATCCATTGACTCTTCCTTCCCCGGATGATTTCTCTGTAGCGTGTGATGCTGTTTCATAGCATTTTACCCGCAGTAGAACTCCTTTCACAATTAGAATCAGTCCTCTCAAACCCTGCCACTGCTTTATCGACTAAGTTTATGTCATATTCTAAATTCTTTGTTGTCATTTCGACAGTCTTCACAGTGTCTTCACCAGGAGTAGATTCCATCTCAAGAAACCACTTTCTTTCCTTATCCATAAGAAGCAACTCCTCATCCATTAAGATTTTATCATCTTAGGCATCTTAGGCATCTTAGGGCATCGTCAGGCTCCACTTCTAATTCTAGTTCTCTTGCTGTGTCCACCACATCTGCAGTTACTTGCCCCCCTGAAGTTGTGAACCCCTCAGAGTTATCCAGGAAGGCTGGAATCAACTTCTTCCACGCTCTTGTTAATGTTGATATTTTGACTTCTTCCCGTGAATAACAAATGTTCTTAAATGGCATCTATAATGGTGAATCCTTTTCAGAGACTTTTCAATTTACTTTGCCCAGATCCATCAGAGGAATCACTATTTGTGGCAACTATAATATTACGAAATGCATTTCTTAAATAGGTAAGACTTGAAATTCAAAATGACTTCTTGATCCATGTGCTACAGAATGGATGTTGTGTTAGCAGGCATGAAAACAACCTTAATCTCATTGTACATCTCCATCAGGGCTCTTGGGTGACCAGGTGCATTGTCAATGAATGGTAATATTTTGAAAAGAATCTTTTTTTCTGAGCAGCACTTCTCAGAAGTGAGCTTAAAATATTCAGTAAGCCATGTTGTAAACAGATGTGTTGTCATCCAGGTTATGTTCCATTTATAGAGCACAGGCAGAGTAGATTTAGCATAATTCTTAAGGGCCCTAGGATTTTTGGAATAGTAAATGAGCATTGGCTTCAACTTAAAGTCAGCAGCTACATTAGCCCCTAACAAGAGAGTCAGCCTGTCTTTTGAAGCGAGGCATTGACTACTCCTTTCTAAATATGAAAGTCCTAGATGGCATCTTCTTCCAAAAGAAAGCTGGTATTTCTACATTGAAAAACTGTTGTTTAGTGTGGCCACTTTGATAATGATCTTAGCTAGAACTTCTGGGTGGTTTTCTGCAGCTTCTACATAAGCACTTGCTGCTTCACTTTTCACTTTGATCTTATGGAAATAACTTCTTTCCTTAAACCTCATGAATCAATCTCTGCTATCTTCAAACTTTTCTTCTCTGGCTTAGTCACCTCTTCAACCTTCAGAGAATTGAAGAGAGTTAGAGCCTTGCTCTGGATTAGGCTTTAGCTTAAAGGAGTGTTGTGGCTGATTTGTAGTTTTTTATTCTGGGTTTCTTAGTTTTCTCCTTATTTATTATTTTTGTCTCTGCTCTGCTTTTTTGTTTAGTGGTTACCATGAGGTTTGCATGCAGAATCTTTTTTTTTTTTTAATTTTTTTTTAAAGATTTTATTTTTTCCTTTTTCTCCCCAAAGCCCCCCGGTACATAGTTGTATACTCTTCGTTGTGGGTCCTTCTAGTTGTGGCATGTGGGACGCTGCCTCAGCGTGGTTTGATGAGCAGTGCCATGTCCGCGCCCAGGATTCGAACCAACGAAACACTGGCCGCCTGCAGCGGAGCGCGCGAACCTAACCACTCGGCCACGGGGCCAGCCCCTGCATGCAGAATCTTGTAGATAAGATAATCCATTTTCTGATTACCTCTTATGTCCTTAGACTAAACCAACTCAGTCCCCTTCCTCTTGTCCTCCTAAGTTGTTTTTCTTACATCTTATTCCATCTTGTGTTGTGAGTTTGTGGTTAAAATGACAAGATTATCTTTGTTTTTGGTCTTTTCTTTCCCTGTATCTTATAGTTATTCTTGAGTATTTGCTAACCTGTTCTGATGTATAGCTACACTTTTCTGATTTTATCTACCTGTTTATCTCCTTACTCTGTGCTTTGCAACCCCTTTCTCCCCCTTTTATTTTTCACATATGAGGCCCTTCTTGATAGGAGTTCCTTTGTAAGTTATTTTTTTCTGCGTTACTACCCTTAGTATTTTTCCTCTGTCAGTGACTTTTGCCAGTTTCGCTACTGTATGCCTTGCAGTAGGGCTTTTTACATTGACATATTTAGGAGATCTGGTAGTCTTTCACATGGATTTCCATTTCCTTCTCCATGTTTGAGAAGTTCTCCACTATTATGTCTTTGAACAAGCTTTAAGTTCCCTTCTCCTTCTTTCTCCCTCTGGAATACCTATAATCTTACACTGCGTTTCCTAATTGAGTCAGATATTTCTTGGAGACTTTCTTCATTTCTTTTTAGTCTTAGTTCTCTCTCCTCTATCTGGAACTTTTCAATATGTCTGTCCTCAGTTATCCTGATTCGTTCTTTGATGATATCAGTTCTAGCATTCAGGGAATCCATATTTTGTTTTATCTCATCGATTGTGTCTTTCATCTCCATTATTTCTAATTGGTTGTTCTTTATAGTTTCCATCTCTTTCGTGAAGTAGCTCCTGAGCTTGTCAAAACGTCTATCTACATTCTCTTTAAACTCGTTCACTTTTTTGAGGATAGCTATTTTGAGTTCTCTGTCATTTAGATTATATATTTCTGGGTTCTTGTCATTTTCCTTCTGGTCTGGAGATTTAATCTAATTTTTGATACTGCTCAGGGGCGTGGTTTTGTTCTTCTGCATTGTGGTGTTTTTTGTTTGTTTGTTTTTTCTACTTTTTCTCCCCAAATCCCCCCAATACATAGTTGTATATTCTAGTTGTGGGTCCTTCTAGTTGTAGCATGTGGGATGCTGCCTCAAGGTGGTCTGATGAGCGGCGCCATGTCCATGCCCAGGATCCGAACCTGCGAAACCGCAGGCTGCCGAAGCTTAACCACTGGGCCATGGGGCTGGCCCCCTGTGGGGTTATTTGTTCACTGTATCCACCTATTGCCACTGGATGGGGGTCAAGAGCTGCGTCTCCTGAGCCATGTGTGTTCTGCCGGGATCCTAGGTGCTGGAGTTGGGCACTGGGCGGGTGGGGGAAGGGGCACTTTCTTTCTCCTATGTGCTCTTGGGGGCTTCTCGCTCTGCTGTTGCATTCTGCTCTCCTGAGGTGTTGGCTTGATGAAGTCACCCTCGCAATAGCTAGTCACCTCAGTAGGGGGCTTTCCCCTGGGCTGCAAGGGACCTCCGGAATCCATGATGTTCCTGTGAAGGGGCACCTCCTCCCCACTTCCTTCCCTCTCAAAGGCTGCACAATCCTCAGATAGCAGTCTTTTGGGAAGGGAGCAAAGCTTTCTCTTACCTCGTTCCACCTCCTCCAAGGGGGTCTCCAGCACCTCCATCTTCTGACCTATGGCTGTGTGGCTCTCTTAGGTGTCTTTCATGTTGTGTGGATGTCCTCTGTTGGAATATGAATGTCCTTTTCGTTGTATCGTGGTGGGGAGAGTTCACTGGGAGAGCTTGTTCCACCATGATGCTGACATCAGTCTTGTGGCTGATTTGGTCTTATGTCCAGACAACTAAAACTTTCTCCATGTCAGCAGTAAGGCTGTTTAGCTTTCTTTCATTCGTGTGCTCATTGGAGTAGCACATATAACTTCCTTCAAGAAGCTTTTGTTTGCATTCACATCTTAGCTAACTGTTTGCAGGCCTAGCTTTTGGCCTGTCTTGGCTTTTAACATGCCTTCCTCACTCACTAAGCTTAATCATTTCTAGTTTTCGATTTAAAGTGTGAAGATGTATGACTCTTCCTTTCACTTGAACATTTAAGAGGCCGTTGTAGAGTTATTAATTGCCCTTATTTCAGTATTGTTGTGTCTCAGGGAATAGGAAGGCTCAGGGAGAGGGAGAGAGATGGGGAATGGCCAGTTGGTGAAGCAGTCAGAACACACACAACCTTTATGGATTAAGTTCGCCATCTTATATGGGTGGCACCCCAGGACAGTTACATAATAACAATAAAGATCACTGATCACAGATCACCTTAACAAATACAACAATAATGATAAAGTTTGAAATATTGCAAGAATTACCAAAATGTGACACAGAGACACAAAGTGAACAGATGCTGTTGGAAAAATGGCACAGATAGACTTGCACAACACACGGTTGCCACATTCTCAATTTGTAAAAAACGCAGTTTCTGTGAAGCACAATAAAATGAAGTATCCCCATATTTACTATTGCTTGTTCTCTGACTCTCACTGCTTTTAACATAGTTAATTGCATCTGTTTTTCTCCCATATATGTATACTCGTCTGATTGAACCTCATTTTTCCTTTCCTTCTTTTGTCCAAATCTTAATCCACTTAACCTTAAGAAAAGCTAGCTGCTTTTTATTGCATTTTTTTAGTAAAAATACCCTAAATAATGATCGATTATTCTAAAAGTAGGGCAGATGATCCACCTTTGTCAATGAAAAGGAAAGCTAGAAAACATGAAGTTAAATTAATATATTAAAGGTACCTGTTAAGCTGCTATGTGCTCCTATCTAAATTCTCTACCATAGTCTTCACCTAACTACGTTATGAGAAAAGTAGGCTTTTTGAGTTGGCCCGCGAACATAAGCACTTAGTAAGTTATGGCACTATAACATAGTTTAGTTTCTGTAGTGTACTCTATACGTATGTATGTATTTTATTTTTCTCTAGTCATTTTGGATAACCACTCGTCCTACTATATAATACATAGGTTAAGAGTGTAAGAGGTAGGTAGGAGTGGTTAGCC
Source organism: Equus caballus (assembly GCF_041296265.1). Classification (NCBI taxonomy): domain Eukaryota; kingdom Metazoa; phylum Chordata; class Mammalia; order Perissodactyla; family Equidae; genus Equus; species Equus caballus. The sequence goes on from NC_091686.1 coordinate 93,408,282, forward strand.
ACACTTCCTGGATTGAATTTTTATGCCCTTGAGCTGGTTAGCCTCAGTTTTCTCATCTGTTATATAGAGATGTTGATAATAATGCCTCCCACAATGAATCATTGTCTTAGATGAGTTAATAGTACATTTAAGTTACTTGAAATTTGCCCAGCACATAGCAAAAACTCAACAAATGATAGCTATTAGTACTATTACAAATATTTCACCTATAAAGAATATGCTTTCTGAATTGAGAATTTTCTCTATTATATCAGTGTCAAACTGTAGAATAATTAATTGGTTGTGTCATGTTGCCTTTACTCGTTTTGTCGTTCTACCTCACAAGTACCCAAATCAGGGAACATCTAAGGTTATGGTAAAATGATAAGTCAAAACCCCTGAAGCCTCAGTGCAAGTGTCAGACTCAGGCTTTAAGGCTACTGATAATATTTTAGGACCTTACAAGTTTCCCTTGAAGCTAAAAATAGCTTCTATAATGACTGTGTCTGTTACAGTCAGTATCAGGTTATTTTTAGAACCCTAGTAGTACTGGGTTATCTTTAGAAGGTGGAAATAAATGCAGTAAAACATTTCCTTTAATTTAGAAGCTTTTGGAAATCATTAAAGGTATAGTTTTGTAGTATATGTTGACTGAATGGTTTGGGCTACTAAAATGGACCTTTAGAATAGAATTGGGTTTGCAATTCAGGAGGAGGATAGTGAAATGTGTATCATCTAACTTTTCTATACCACACAGTTTAGGTATGAAATAATAACCTTGACTTGTTGAAGAATACTATCCTTGACTACATATGTTAGTAACAAAGCAAATTATATCCTCAGGTAGTCTCTACTGGTTTATTAGAAAAACAGGTTATTGAGTTTTTCCACAAAGAATAACTTAATTGGTTGAAATTGAATGAAATAACTATATTGATGCTTTGTTGTTTGTTATTGTTTTTTTCCTCCCTGTCCAGATGCAGGGTTGGTTTCTTTCTTTTTTTGAATTATAAATCATTCAGTTTATTTAGACTAAGAAAAAAAATTCACTCATTTCTCCCACTCCTTACTGTCCACCTCTGGCAGCCACCAATCTGTTCTCTGTATATAAACTTGGTTTTTGTTTTGTTTTGTTTAGATTCCACGCATAAGAGAGATCACATTGTATTTGTCTTTCTCTGTATGACTTATTTTCACTTAATATAGCGTTCTCTCGGTCATCCATGTTGTCTCAAATGGTGAGATTTCATTCTTCTTTATGGCTGAATAATAGTCCATTGTGTGTATCTATACCACAATTTCTTTATCCATTTATCTATTGATGAACACTTAGGTTGTTTCCGTATCTTGGCTATTGTAAGTAATGCTGCAGTGAATATAGGAGTGCATATGTCTTTTCTAGTTAGTTTTTTCATTTTCTTCAGATTTATACCCAGAAGTGGAATTGCTAGATTGTATGGCAGTTCTATTTTTAATTTTTTGTTTTATCTTAATGTTAGCACTTAGTCTTGAAATCTATATTGATTGCATAGCTATTGACAAATCAGAATTTCGGGGAGTTTTCCGTTCTCAGACTTGGTCAACCACTGAAGTCCAGAGTGTGTTAAAAAGTGTACTAATACTTTTCGTTTCTTCAGAAAATATTATGCATTTATATCTTTATAAGGCAAATGTCGAATATATAAAAAAGGGCACCTATTCCTTAGGAGATCACAGTCTTCTTGAGGACACATGATTTTTAAACTAATAACCACAGCAAACAGACACTGTAAAATAATTGCTTTGTAATTGGTACACTGTTTTCTGTTCAAAGGAGTCAGCGATCTTTTCAGATGAGGGTGGTGAAGTAGGGCTTCATAAAGAGGAAGTAGAATTTGGGTGGAAACTTTAAGGCAGGTAAGATTCTAATAAGAGTGTATGTTTGAGGTGAGGAGTGTGGTGAGGGGTAGAAGCAATTCTAGGACAGATTCACATATTCAGCCAAGTGTTGAGCTCTTTCTTTGAGCTCTTTTTTTCCTGTGGAAAGCTATAAAGATGCTCAGGATGCTTCTGGAAGATAATGAATAAACCCAGTTTGACAAGAGAGGAGAGTTGAAATCAATATTCAAGTATATATATACACACATACATATATGTATATATACATGCATAACATAAAATTATAAATTATGATATTTTAAATGTCATAAGGAATTAGGCAGTGAGAAACCATTGTTTGAATGGGATAAGATTAAAATAGATGTTTTAAGAGTAACTTAGAAACACTTTCATTTTCAGAATTAAAGAGACTAAAATTAGATATGATATAAGAAGGACCTAAACTAGGTGTGATAGCAATGGAATTTAAGTTTATCAGCTGTATTCAGTATGAAACTAACTTACTTTTGAGATGAACAGTCTGGGCTCTTAAGAATACTGAAATTTTCTTAAAAGGAATTTACAATTTAGGTGCAATGAAAAGACATAATAATAATGTGATAAATTTTGTCAGTAAGTCGCTTAAACTTTGAGCTTTAGGCCTAAAAGTTCTAATGTGTTGAATTCTAAAATTAGAATGTGTATTAGGTAGACTTGATTTTTGTAGTCCTAATGGCTTATGCGTTAACTGTACCCCTGCCTCTCCTGCTTCTCTCAGGTTTCACTCTCAACTGTATATTAGATAAAAAGATTTATGTTACAAATAATTATATGAAACTGAAAAGGAGTACATATTGGCAAATAGCTTAGTGCTCATTCTAATCTGACAGTTCATATATATACTAAGTGAGAATCACAGTTTTAATATAAAAATTATAGGACATACTTAACTCCAAAACTTATGTTTTCACACCTGAAGGGTGGATTATTTTGTTGTTAAGATTGTCTGAACTAGTTGTTTTATTCATAATTCAGCAAATATTGAGCGTTAACCATGTATATGGCACAGTTTTATAGATTCTGGTACTACACAAATGAATACATTTATTGCCTTCACAGAACTTAAAAGTCTAGTTTAGGAAAGGCTGAGAATAAGCAAGTAAAATATGAGAAAAATGTTAAAAAGTAAAGCCCAAGAATGTAAGAGTTAATGATGTCCTGGAAAATAGTAGATTAGTAGTCCTACTCTACTTCTTCCTCTCCATCTTCACCTCCCTCACCTTCTTCCCTTATTTATTTATTTATTTTTTCTGAGGAAGATTTGCCCTGAGTTAACATCTGTGCCAATATTCCTTTATTTTGTATGTGGGTCACCACAGCATGGCTGCCAACGAGTAGTGTAGGTCTGCACCTGGAAACAGAACCCAGCCAGCACAGCAGGGCACACCAAATTTAACTACTAGGCCAGGGGGCCAGCCCCTCCTCTTATTTTTAAATGGAGTTGAAATTTCTGAAGTGTTTACATTATCTACGGGATGGTTAGATTAGCTGCTTTAAAGGGAGTCTGAAATTCTCATGGTACGTGTAATATTTTATTTTTTTAAACTTGTTATTATGGAGCAATTCAAACAAAAATAAAAGTGGGGAAAATAGCGTAATGAACTTCTGAAGCAAATCCCAGACATCATATTATTTTCTTATTATTTCAGAATGTATTCCTAAAAAATAGGATACTTTATTTTGTAAAATTACACTGTGATTATCACACCTAAAAATTTAACTATTATTATACTTACAAATAGCTATTAACTATTTTATACATATATGATGGTCTCTTGTGTATACATATATATGAGAAATATACAAAAAGTACATTAAATACATGTATAGTTTAAGAAATAACTATAATGTGAACATTTGAATGAAGAAATAGAATATCATCAACACCCCCAGAATCTCATCACCCCAAGAGGTCCAGTGTGTACACAGCTGCTTCCTCCATAATCACTGTATGAGTGCAGTCTCCTTGATTTTCTTCTAGTGTTACTGGCTATGTCGTATGTCATCTCTGAAAATATAGTTTAGTTTTTTTCTAGTTTTAGTTTTTCAGTTTTATATGAATGGAATTGTGTGGTTCCTCGTGTTGTGCATCTTTTTCAATATTATATTTGAGCTTCATCCATGTAATTGCTTATATTTGTATTTCCATTATTTTTATTGCTGTATAGTACTCTATTATACTACTTGCTATCTTCTCTTCACATTGATTTCTAGTATTTTGGCTTTGACGAACAGCATTGCTGTGAATATACTTGTACGCATATTGTATTGTACGTGTACAAGCTGCTTTAGGGCATAGACGTAGACATAGGTGACATTGTTGAGTCATTGGATATGCATATCTTTAACTTCACTGAAAGCACCAAAGTGGTATACCAATTTCCATCCCAATTACAGTGAACTAGAGTTCTCATTTTCTATACTGGACTTTTTAAATGTTAATTTAATTTTTACCCACAAGGGAGTTATAAAAATCTCTTACCCCCCTCCCCCGCCCCTAAGGTAGTGAATTTTCAAAAAACAGCTGTATTGTTATAATTGAAATACAATAGATTGCACATATTTAAAATATACATTATTATATAGTAATATATCTAGTCTTTGTTATCAGTTTTTTAGCACAGAGCTTCAAAAACCTTTGGCATTTCCTGAGTGATAGGAGTATCTTTGTTGTGCTAATGAGTGACTTATCTCACCCCTCAGTAGCTTCAGGAGGGTGGTTGTGAGAAAGTCCAAGCACAGAATTAGAGTTAGAATTTTCAGCCAACTGACCTCCTAGGAGAGGAGGAGAGGGAACCTAGATATTGGGTTCAGTCACATGACAATGATTTAATCAATTATACCTACATAATTTGTTGTTAGTGCCACAGTGTCAGTTCTGACACCCAGCAGCAACCCTGCATACAACAGAGCAGAGCCCTGCCTGGTGTTTTTTGCACTATCCTCTCATCTTCTGGCACTTTATCAGACAGCGCACCACTGCTATTCATAGTGTTTTCATAGCCAAATTTTTTGGAAGTGGCCAGGTCCTTCTTCCTAGTCTGTCTTAATCTGGAAGCTCCTCTGAAATCTTTCCGACAGATATAAGCAATAATGTGCCCCTGCTGGTATTTGAAATACCAGTGGCATAGTTTTCAGCATCATGGCAACATGTGGCACCACAATTTGACAGTCAACAGACTGGTGGTGTGGTTCCCTGACTGTGAAACAAACACATTCCATAGTGGTGAGAGCACCAAATCTTAACCACTAGGGCCTGGTATGCCTATATGATAAAACTCCAATAAACCTCTGGACACTGAAGCTCAGCGGAGCCTCCTGGTTGGTGAACACGTTGATGTGCTCGGAGGGTGGTGTGGAGGAATCCACCAGAATAGGGTATGGAAGCTGTTCATCCCCCTTCAGGCCCCAAGACTTTTACCTATGTGTCTCTTCTATTTGGCTGTTCCTGAGTTATATCCTTTATAATAAAACTGTAATCATAAGTATAGTGCTTTCAGTGAGTTCTGTGAGTCATCCTAGCAAATTACTGAACCTGAAGCGGTTGTAGGAAGCCCCAAAGTTATAGCAAGTTTTGACATATGTATACAGCCTTGAAACCATCGTTACAATCAAGATAAAGAACATATCTTATCACCCCCAGAATGTTCCCTCCTTCCCTTTTTAAACCACCTGGCTCCCCATTTCTATCTGGCTCCTTTGACTAAACATATTTTTGAGATTTATTTATGGTGTTGCCTATTATCGGGTTCTTTTTATTGCTGATGAGTATTCCTTTTATATGTATACCACCATGGATTTATCCATTTATCTGTTGACAGATAGTTGGTTATTTACAATTTCGGGCTATTCTGAATAAAGCTATTATGAACATTTGTATTTGTGTGAACATATTTTTTTCAGTAAATACTCAAGAGTGGAATTTTAGGCTTAGATGTTAAGTGTATCTTTAACTTTATGAAGAACTGCCAAACAATTAGTTATCCAAAGTGATTGTACCATTTTATATTCTTACCACCGGTATACATTTCTTTTGTAAAGTATCTGTTCATATCTTGCCCATTTTTATATTGAGTTGGAGGACTCACACAGTACCTGATGTCAGAACTTACTATACAGTTACAGTAATCAAAACTGTGTGGTATTGGTAAAAGAATACAGACATAGATCAGTGGAACGTAATAGAAAGTCCAGAAATAGACCTGCAAATTACAGTGGGTTTTTTTCCCAATAAAGATGCAGCACAGTTCAATGGAGAAAGAATATTCTTTTATACAAACGGTGCTGTACACTGTGACCCAAAACTTGAAGCACATAGAGAAATTAACTCAGAATGAATTATAGACATAAATGTAAAAACCTAAAACTGTGGAACTTTTCTACAAGAAAATTGAGGAGAAAATCTTTGCAGCCTTTGATTAAGCAAAGATAATTTTAGTTAGGACACAAAAAGCACAAACCATAAAAGAAAAAGTTGATAAATTGGATATCATGAATTAAATCCTTCTTCAATTAAAGCATTTTGCACTGTTAAGAAATTTAAAAGACAAGCCACAGTGTGGGAGAAAATACTTGCAAAATAAATATATGATAAAGAATTGGTATCTAGAATATATAAAGAACTCTCAAAACTCATTTATACGAAAAGAAAAAACAGGCAAAAGATTTGAAAGACAGTTCGCCACGATGTACAGACAGCAAATAAATACATGAAAAGATACTCAATTCTGAATTAATTTCATTAGCCATTGGGAAAATACAAATTAAAACCACAGTGAGATACTACTATACACATCTACTAGAGTAGCTAAGAACAAACAAAGAAAAACTAAAATGCTCGGCAAGGTTGCTGATCAACTGCCTTTCTCATACAATGCTCATGGGAATGCAAATTAATACAGTAACTTTGGAAAATGTTTTGGCAATTTATTATAAATATAAAGGTGAATATACATTTAGCATATAGCCTGTCAATCCAACTTTTAGGTTTTTACCCAAGAGATATAATATAAACATGTTCACAAAAAAGCCTGTATACAAATATTTATAGTGGCTTCATTCATAATTGTCAAAAATTAAAAACCAAGTGCTGGGTCAACAAATCTCAAAAAATTTAAAATGATTGAAATCATATAAAATATGTCCTCTGAACACAATGGAATTAAGCAAACTATATCCCTAAGGGAATACTTCTCAGCAGTTAAAAGGAACAAATTACTGATATCTGCAACAACGTAGATGGATCTCAGATGCATTATGCTAAGTAAATGTAGCTAGATCCAAACAACAACGTACTATATAATTCTCTAAAAAGGCCAAACTGTAGGGATAGCACAGATCAGGGGTTGCCAAGAGCTAAGGAAGAAGTTGAGGGTTGACTTCAAAGGGACACAAAAGAACTTTTTAGGTGGAAATATTCTATGTCTTGATTGTGGTAATGGTCATGTAACTGTGCATTTGTCAAAAGTCATCGAATGGGACACCTAAAAAGAGTGAGTTTTATGGAAATGATACCTCATTAAATCTATCCTTGAAAAAAAGGTAAAAGGAGTAGAAGATACACCATGCTAATGCAAATCATAAAGTCACAGTGGCGATATTTCAAAGTAGGCTTTAGACTAAGGCATAGTGCCAAGGATAAGGAAGGATATTTCATAACGGTAAAGGGATCACTACACTAAGAAAACAACAGTAATCCTAAATATGTATATACCTAATAAACCTTCCACTGACGTGAAGTATGAACTGATGGAACTAAAAAGGAGAAATAAACAAATGCATCATTTTACTTGGATATTTCAGCACTCCTCTTTCAGTAATTGATTGAACAAGTAGACAGAAATCAGTAGGGCCACAGAAGAAGTAATGTGCCAATGAACTTGGCTTAATTGATCTTTATAGAACATTCCATTCAACAACAGCAGCAGTACACATTCTTTCCATGAATCATTCACTAAGATAGACTGTGTGGTGGGCCATTAAACAAATCTCAGCTCATTTAGATGATCCATATTATACACAGGGATGATATGATCACAGGGAGTTAAATGAGAAATTAATAAGAAAAAATTTACAGAAAATACTCAAATAGTTGGAAATTAAACAGTGTACTTCTAAGTAGCATGTGATAAAAGAGGAAATCACAAGGAATATTAAAAAATATTTTGAACTTAATGAAAATATATTAAAATTCGTTAGGATATAGCTAAAGCAGTGTTTATTGAGAATTTATTTTGTTGAGCTTTGAAATGCTTTGTATTAGAAGAGAACAGTCTAGAAACAATGATAAGCTTCTAAGCTCAGAACCTAGAAAAAGAACAGAAGGTTAAGCCTAAGGAAAGTAGAAAGAAGGATAAACTAAAGATAGGAATGGAAATCAGTCAAATAGAAAATGGTCAAACAATAGAGAAAACCAGTAATGCCAGAAGTTGATTCTTTGAAAAGATCAATAAAATTGGCAGATCCTTCATTAGATCAGCTTTCTCAACCTTGGCTCTCTTGACTCATTCAGCCTGATAATCGTTGTGGGGAGCTGTCCTGTGCATTGCAGGATATTTAACGGCATCCCTGGCCTCTACCCACTAGATGCCAGTAGAACACCTTCTCCCAGTTGCAACAACCAAAAATGTCTCCAGGCATGTCAGATATCCCCTGGAGGTGGGTGCCAAATTCACTCCTCCCTCCTTGAGGACCACTGTATTAGAACAATAAAGAGAAAGAAAGAGGACAAAAATTGGCAATGTCAATGATAAAAGAGGAGACATCAGTATAGATTTTACAGACATTAAAAGGATAAAGGAATATTATGAACAAGTTTATGCCAGTAAATTCAATATCCTAAATGAAATGGATACATTTCTAGAAAAATGCAAATTACCAAAACTGACTTAAGATGAAGTAGAAAACTTATGGCCTTATACTGATTTTATAAACTGAATTTGGAACTAAAAACTTTCCCACAACGACTCAGATGACGTCATTGGTGAATTCTATTAAACATTTAAGGAAAAAATCTTATCAGTTCTACAAAGCTCAGAAAATAGAAGAAGAGCGAACACTTCCAATTCACTTTGTAAGTGGTGCACTTTATAATATTACCTTGATACCAAAACAAAACACAAGGAAAGAAGACTACTGACCATGAGCTTTAATGAACAACAGAATAGTAGCAGAAGAGATCCATGCAGCCAAACAAAGACAAACCAAAAATAGAAGGAAAAAAACCCCCACACACAACCCAATGACCCATTGACCACTATGTCAAGATTATTCCAGGAATGCAAATTTGGTTTAATATTTGAAATTAATAAATGTAGTTTAACATATTAACACTGGTATAAAATGGAAAAACCATGTTATCTCAATGGATGTAGAAAAAGTATCTAAAAAAAAAAAATCCAATGCTTTCATCATAAAAACTAACAGCACATTGAATAGAAGATAGCTTTCTCAACTTGATGAAAAGGCATCTATAGAAAACCCCAGTTAACATAATACTTAATGGTGAAAGACTGAATACTTTCTGGGATCTGGGAAGAGGCAAAAATTGTCTTCTCTCACTGCTTTTGTTCGGCATTCTGGTGGTTTTGCTAGTGCAATAAGGAAAAGAAATAAAAGACATACAGATTAGAAAAAATGAAATAAAGCTGTCCTAATTTGCAAATGATATTGTGTTTATAGAAAATCCTATGAAATGCAGAAACAAGCTACCAGAACCAATAAAGCTGTGTAGCAATGTGACAGGACACAAGCTCAATATACAAAAATTGTCTGTGCATCTGTGCACTAGGAACCAACAGTTGGAAAATGAAAAATTTTAAAAATTTACAGTGGCATCCAAAAAGGCAAAATAACTTGGAGTAACAAAATATACAAAAGCAGTACACTGAAAACTAAAAAATAATGCTGGAAGAGAAATTTTTAAAACCTAAATTAATGGAGAGATATACTGTATTCACATATTGGAGAACCCAGTATTATTAAAAATGTCAGTTCTCTAACCATTATTTTACTTTGCATTTCCTTGGCCCACCAGTGGGATTTAGTCCCTTCTTATATTGAGTATTTGGGTTTCTTTCAAAGAGTGCTTAGTGTAGCAAGCCATTTGTCCACTTTACAATTGAATTTTCTTTTCCTTATTGAATTCTAGGAGCTCTTTATATACGCTAGGCTGGTTCTTTGTTGGTTGCGCCTGTCGCAGGTAATCTGCTTTCATTTGGTGGCATGTCTTTTTTTTTTTTTTTTTTTTTTTGAGGAAGATTAGCCCTGAGCTAACATCTGCTGCCAATCCTCCTCTTTTTGCTGAGGAAGACTGGCCCTGAGCTAACATCCATGCCATCTTCCTCTACTTTACATGTGGGACGCCTACCACAGCATGGCTTGCCAAGTGGTGCCATGTCTGCACCTGGGATCCAAACCAGCGAACCCCGGGCCACTGAAGCAGAATGTGTGCACTTAACCGCTGCATCACCAGGCCGGCCAAGGTGGCATGTCTTTTAAAATCTTTTTAGTGATATCTTTTGATGAATACACATTAATTTTAATTTTAGAGCAAGAATCAGTCATAGTTAGTGCTTTTTTGTGTCTTGATTTAAGAAATCCTTCCTACTCAAGGTCATAAAGATATTTTCTGTTATTTTTTTAAAGTTTCTTAGTTTTCCCTTCCAAATTTTGACTTTGATTTCATTGGGAATTAATTTTTTTTGTATGTTCTAAAGTGATCTGTCTTTACCATGACTTTTTGGTAGTGGAAACTTTTAATTTAATGATATTTTCTGTGGTATGGTTGAAGATTGTGTGCTATAAAATCTTCATTAACATTTTGAAGGCTTTCTAGATTTTAATGATCAGTTTATTTGGATATTTTCTTCATAACTTTATTTACCTAGTTAAAGAAAACTTGTATTTCTATTTAAGTACAAAAGAAGTGGGAAAATAGCTTTTCAGAATAATTTGTTTACCTGAAAAGACATTTTTCCTTTAAAATATTTCCAACAATTTGCAAATTGTTGATTGAGGACCACATAGAGCCTATAGGCATGTTTTGCTTGTCCCTCCCAATGGTATAAACTTTTTGGAGTTGCTGAAATCCTCAAATCAGATGATTTCACTTCAAATTTTGTTGTGTCCTGAACAACTGGATGATTATGCAATATTAGACCTGCATTCTCACCTGGCAGTAATTAGCTGAAGCCAGCTCTGTCTTTGGATGGGGCATGTGCTTTTCATTTCCCCCAATCCTTATTTCCATGTCCTTCCCCTTGAGTTGTGATCCCTGCTCTAGACACATGTGTAGGAATATATTTACTTAAAAATTCTAAATAAATTTCTAGCCAACAGAAGTTATATACTAATTGATTATCTAGAACTATGTAAGTTTTATGCCAGAACAGTAGGGACATATAATGGGTCATATTTTTAAAAAAATATATATTATTAGACTAGATGTTAAAAAGGCATTTCATGAATTTTATCAATCTTTAAAAAAAAAAGTTTGCATGCCCACTTTGTGCGAGTCACTCTTTTAATCATTGAGGGTTCAGCTGTTAACAAAACAGACAAAATTCCTTTTCCTGACAAAACTTAGGTGAACGAAACATGCAATTCTGATTTATTTTTTTTAAAGTTTTTAGAGGGGCCATCCCAGTGGTGTTAATGATTAAGTCCCTCTGCTCCACTTCAGGGGCCTGGGGTTTGCGGGTTTGGATCCCAGGCATGGACCTACACACTGTTCCTCAAAGCATGCTGTGGTGCAGTCCCATATACAAAATAGAGGAAGACTGGCACAGATGTCAGCTCAGGGACAATCTTCCTCAAGCAAAAAGAGGAAGATTGGCAATGGATGTTAGCTCAGGGACAATCTTCCTCACAAAAATAAATAAATGAATGAGTGAATGAATGAATGAACGAATGTTTTAAAGTAGCATTGGAATACTTTGTAAATGTGATTTATTGCCATATTATTACCATCTCTGTATCAACATGATGAAATGATAAAGATGTTCTGTTAAAATCAGAAACTTTTTTTAAAGACAGGTTTTATTTGGTGAAACTTTTATTTCAATTATTAATATATGTATTTGTCCTATATCATGTAGTAAATGTATTTTTTAAAATTCTGTTTTGTTTTGGTTTTTACTTTTTATTGAGATTATGATAGTTTACAAACTTGTGAAGTTTCTCAGTTGTACATTATTATTTGTCAGTCATACTGTAGGTGCACCGTTTCACCCTTTGTGCCCACCTACCACCCCCCTTTTCCCCTGGTAGCCACTAATCTGTTCTCTTTGTCCACGTGTTTAATTTCCACGTGTAAGTGGAGTCATACAGAGATTGTCTTTCTCTCTCTGGCTTATTTCACTTAACATAATACCCTCAGGGTCCATCCATGTTGGATGACTTTTTTATGACTGAGTAGTATTCCATTGTGTATATATACCATATCTTCTTTATCCAATCATCAGTTGATGGGGAAGCACTTGGGTTGCTTCCACGTCTTGCCTATTGTGAATAATTCTGCAATGAAGATAGGGGTACATGGGTGTTTTTGAATTGCTGATTTCAAGTTCTTTGGATAGATACCCAGTAGTGGGATGGCTGGGTCAGATGGTATTTCTATTTTTAATTAAAATTCTATTTTGATATAATTTCAGGCCAGAAGAGTTCCAAGAATAGTACAAAGAGCTCCTGTACTTTCCAGATGTTAACTTTTTCCACTTTTATTCCTCTTACTTCCCTCCCACCCCCACAAAGCCGTTTATAACAAATACACCATATTCAATTCTTTAAGATGCCATTTTTCTTTTTCTTTCTTTCTTTTCTTTCCTTTCCTTTCTTTCTTTTTTCATTTCTTTCTTTCTTTCTTTCTTTCTTTCTTTTCTTCCTTCCTTCCTTCCTCCCTCCCTTCCCTTTCTTTTCCTCCTTCTCCCCAAAGACCCCCAGTACATACTTGTATATTTTATTTTTGGTTGTGAGTCCTTCTAGTTGTGGTATGTGGGACACTGCCTCAGCATGGCCTGATGAGCAGTGCTAGGTCCGCGCCTAGGATTTGAACCAGTGAAACCCTGAGCTGCCGAAGCAGAGCGCGTGCACGGGAAAACTTAACCACTCGGCCATGGGGCCAGCCCCTAAGATGCCATTTCTGATGTTTATTTTTAGGCTCATAAGAGACAGTTATTTACAGTCGTCTTCATCTTTGTTTTTTCCAGGTTAGGTCATTCATGCCATACTTGTCTATATTTTATGGCAATATATGTGATGCATTCCTTTCTGAAAGTTTTGAAAACTTACCTGGCAAATTCCCAAGGACCAGATTTTTTTGTGTGTTATTATTTTTTTTTTTTCCTTTTTCTCCCCAAAGCCCCCCCGTACATGGTTGTATATTTTTCGTTGTGGGTCCTTCTAGTTGTGGTATGTGGGACGCTGCCTCAGCGTGGTTTGACGAGCAGTGCCATGTCCGCACCCAGGATTTGAACCAACAAAACACTGGGTCGCCTGCAGCGGAGCGCGTGAACTTAACCACTCGGCCACGGGGCCAGCCCCTTTGTGTGTTATTTTTTTATGACAGTATTATTAACTTCATTCAGAAGTTTATTTCTTTTAGCATGTTTTTATATAGTTGTGTTTACTCCACTTGCTTGTAACCTTGATTAACATGCAGTGGAGAAAAATGTTTCCCCAGTTTTACAAGTCATTTGTACTGATTTTTTAAAACGTGGTAAAATATACATAACACAAAACTTACCATTTTAACCATTTTTAAGTGTACACTTCAGTGACATAAAGTACATTCACTTTGTTGTGCAACCATCAGCACCATCCGTCTACAGAACTTTGTCATCCTCTCCAACTGAATTTCTGTGCCCATTAAACACTAAGTCCCCATTCCCTCCTCCCCCATTGAATGTAACTGCTGTTCTATTTCCTGTCTCTATGAATTTGACTGCTCTGGGTACCTCATATAAGGGAAATGGTAGCTCATTCCAAAAATGATATAAGATATTGGTAAGGAGCTAATACAATATAGTACTGTTACAGCTTTCAAAAGATTTTTGCTTTTGTTTTTTTCCCCACCAAACCCACATTAAGAAATACACTTTATAGGCAGACCTGCTGGTGTAGTGTTTGGGTTCACACACTCCGCTTCAGTGGCCCAGGGTTCACAGGTTCAGATCCCAGGCACGAACATGCACACCCATGCTGTGGCAGCATCTCACATACAAAGTAGAGGAGAATTGTCACAGATGTTAGCTCAGGGCCAGTCTTCCTCACCAAAAAAAATAAAAAATAAAAAAGCACTTTATATTGTGCTACTCAGTTCAAACACATGTGTGTAGTATTTATCTAAAACCAAATTTCAGCTGAATAATATCCTTACTATATGTGATAGGCTAATATTTTCTTCTCTCTCTTCCTTCCGTGCTGGTATTGATCCTGTTCATGACCTAGGGCAAATTACCTACAAATGCACAATTTTCCTTATCCATAAAGTTAGATGATAATAGCACCTTCCTCTTGGAAATATTGTCATGAGTAAAACATTGCCATAGTGATTTGCTCTAGAGCTTCACATGTCCAATAGATCAGTACTAGCACCAAATGGATGCATCCTCCCTATTTTCACAAAGGTAATGCTGCTGCTGCTACTATACACGCACAAAATGCCTTCACTTGATACTTGCCAGCCAAAAATAGCAGGAGCAACAGCAACACAACTTATTCTACACCTTCACCTTCCCAATTTTGAGTAAGTGCTTCTGATTGGCTAAATGAAAATTACAACTGTGACCCTATTGCAGGGGAACCTAGGAAATGTAGTTTTTAGCTTCCTGCCTCTGTAGTACAGAAAGGCATATTAAAAAACTACAAAATGGATGCGGTTTCAGATAATTGTTGCCGTATAATAAAACAAAAACTAGTGAATTAAAATTATTTATTGTTTCTCACAATTCTGTGATTTGGCTGTTCCATGTGGTATCAGCGGGGTTTACTCTTGCAGCTAAATTTAGTTGGGAGCTTGGCTAGGCTCTCAGTTCTCTTCTACACAGTCTGCCTCTCGAGGTGGTGTCTCATCTTCCAGGGTTCTAGGCATGGCCTCTCCTTCTGGGATAGTCTGGTCTTCCTAACAGTATGGTGGCTAGATTCTGGTAGGGAGCATTCCAGCCTCTATGTGCAAGTGGTTATCAGGCCTCTCCTTGCATCATGCTTGCTAATGTCCTGTTAGTCAAAATAAGTCACATGGCCAAACCTGGAGTCACTGTGGGAGAGGACTACACAAAATGTAAAAATTAGGAGGCATAATATGGTAGTTAGCCTCCAGGATGGCCCTGAATGATCTTCATTTCCTTATATTCCAACTGACTAGGGCTGACTTGAGTAGCTAGTAGGCTTTTGTGGAAGTGACAGCTTTTTGAGGTTAGGTCATAAACGATTGCCACTTAGGACTTGCTCTCTTGCATCACTTACTGTGGGAAAGTCAGCTGCCATTCCATGAGGGCAATCAAGCAGCTGTCTGAGAGGACACGTAGAGAGGAGGGCCTTTTGCCAATAGCCAGCGCTGACTTACCAGCCCTGAGAATAAGTTACCTTGGAAGCAAGTCCTGCAGGCACAATCAGGTCTTCAAGTGGCTGTAGCCGTGACTGACTGCAATATCACGAGAGATTCCAAGCTAAAACCACCCAGCTAAGCCAATCCCCAATTCCTCATCCACAGAAACTGTGTGGTAAATAAATGTTTATTGCTGTTTTAAAGCCTCTCTCACCTCCCACTGAACTTGCTCTGACTGCTTCAGAACACTTGGTAAGATGTCTCTGAAGACTTGAAAGTCTGGCTGAGTTAGCTTTGATGGATCCATCAGCCTTGTGAGTGAGACATTCCATTACTGGCTGCCTCTTAACTAAGGAGGTATTTTCATGAAATGCTAATCTGATCATATTATGCTATTGCTCAAAATGATTCAGTGACTCTTTCTTGTCTTCAGGATAAAAGCTAAAATATCTCTGTGGTTTGCATGTTCTCTCCTTTTGACTTTTGTCAGCTTGCATGAGGATTTAAACTGATCCTTAGTTTACTCATCTGTAAATGTGAGCTTTGATTATTTTGTTGATTGATGTTAGATGAATTGTGTCTGTGTAGAAAGGGATCTTTATAAGATGACTTCAGGTGTCCTGACTAGTCCTACCAAGGTGAATGTTATGATTATCTTTGATCTCTTCACAACTCCCATTTTGGTACTCTTTACTTCTCTAAGAATTCCTAAACTTCAGGTGTTTATCTTCTGTGTCATTGTTAATTCCAATTAGATAACAGTCTCTTCTGAAATGTTAAGAGATAACCAAGATATAAGGCTTAATAGGCACTAACTTCATAGGGATGCTTGTACTTTAAAAGTAGACTCTCACTGACTAGTGTGACTGCATAACCAACCCCAAGATATGAAGCTGTAACAGCAGAATGGCTGGGAGGGGCTTGATATTTTGAGCAGAGTAGCTAGTACTACGCATATCTATACATAGTTGTCTTGTTTGAAACTTTTCACGAGTGGAGCCATCTGGCATTGTAGATTTCTTTGTGGGAAGGTTTTTAATTTCAGATTCATTTTCTTTTCATGGAAACAGGATTATTCAGATACTCTATTTCGTGTGACAGGTTCCCTTCCCCTGTATTATTATTGGGATAAGTAATAAGATGTCTTTTTCATTCCCCATATTGTTAACTTGTGACTTCCCTCTCTTTTCTTGGTTTACTTTTGCTAGAGGCATATCAGTTTTGTTAGTCTTTTCAACAATTAATGTTTCGCATTGTTAGTTTTTCTCTTTTGTACGTTTGTTTTCCAGTTGATTGAAATCTATTCTTGATTTTTTTTACCCCTTTGATTCTACCTTCTTTTTATTTACTTTGCTGTTTTTCTGCTTGAAGTGGAAATGTTAGATCGCTGATTTTTCATTCCTTCTTCTTTGATAGTATATACATTTAAGGCTATAAATTTCCCTTATATATAGCTTTAACTGCATTCCATAAGTATCAGCAGTTTATATTTTCATGGTCATCCAGTTCAGAATATTTTCTAAGTTTCATTATGATTCGTTCTTTGATCAGTTGAACTTCACTAAATATTTAAGGGAGAAAAATAAAACCATCTTACTGTAAACTTTCCATATAATAGAAAGAAGAGGGATCACTTCCCAATTTGTTTCAAGCCAGTATAATCTCAATACTAAAATTGACAAAGTTGTAACCTCAATATTAAAATCAACAAAGTGGTCTTAAGAAAAGAAGTTATAGAAGTTAAGAAAAGAATTTCTTTCATGAATATAAATGCAAAAATTGAAACAACATATTACCTAACAAAATCTAGCTATACACAAAAGTATCATACCCAGTTGGCCTTATTGTAGGAATGCAAACTTGGACTAGAATTAGATTTTAGGAATGCAAACTTAGATTAAAACTAGAAAACCAGTCAGTGAGATTTACTCTGTAACGGAACTAGAAGGAAAATATGATCACCTCAGTAGGTGCAGAAAAAATAATTGATAAAATTCAACACTTATTCATGATAAAAAGTCTTGGAAAAGTAGAAATAGATGTATAACTTCAATATTTGAGGATGGAGACCAGTTAGGTAAAGTATGATTTATTTAAAGAATAATTTTGAAGGCATGAGGGCATGATTTTGATTTGATAAGTGAATAAAAAATTATGGTATGCTTATTTACTTCTTTACAGAGGAAACGGACCAGCATAAAATATACAAAAATGTAAATAATGGTCATTTTCTGGGGCTGAGAAATTATGGATTTTTAAATTATACTTTTTTGCATTTTAGTGTGATTTGAAAATCTACATTTGTTAATTTGGTAACCATAAATAACAACAGAGGTTATTTTATAATTAAATCTTTTAATCAGAGTACAGCTACATAAAAATATTTAAACATGGCTTTCTATTGTGAATTGTAAAACCTATAAAAGTGTGAAATGAAATATCGGTTTTAAGGAGCGTAAATCAAAGCAACTTTGATAATAAAATATAAATAAACATAAGAATGTTGCAAGATATCAAATGAATTTGGTTGTGCATATAAGGCCAAGAACTTTTTACCTGGGCTAGGTATAAAATGAATAATGAGAGTCTTAAGTTCTTCCTAAATCTGGTGCAAATGCAGATAATGTGTCCCTGAGTAATCCAAAAGTTCATACTTGTTGGTGCTTGTGATCTTTACCCAGATTCTTAAATGAAGATTTACAAAAATTGATTGTGAATCCTCTGATAGTAACTAACTGTGAGTTCATGTTGTAGTGGAGATGATTTTTTTTTTTAAACTCTATCCTCCACTGATTTCTAAATATCAGGAGTTGATGATATTTTTCTTCTATACATTTTACAGATGGTAGTAAAAACTTTTATGGATATGGACCAGGACTCAGAAGATGAAAAACAGCAGTATCTCCCACTCGCCTTGCATCTTGCATCTGAATTTTTCCTCAGGAATCCCAATAAAGATGTGCGTCTCCTTGTAGCATGTTGTTTGGCTGACATCTTTCGAATCTATGCCCCAGAAGCTCCATATACTTCCCATGATAAACTTAAGGTAAATAGAATTTTTACAAAATTGGTTTACCTTTATAGTTTAGCTTATCCTTAGGAGCATAACTTTCATATTATTTATCTTCTCATACAAAGGTTATATAATAAATTGCAAAGCAAACTAATTATTCATTCAGTTAATATTCATTGAGTATCCACAAAAATGATTGGTATTTTTATGAGGCATTGAAAGGTGCAGATCAAAACTAGTCCCTGTCTGCTCATATCTAACCTTCAGGATAACACAGAGCCCACATGGCTGAATTGAAGGGATAAATAGTGGATTAATGACACAACACAATAGTATAACAGAATTTACACATTCAAATGACTATTTTCCACTGCAGGTTATTCTACACTCAAAACTAAATGCTCATCTTGGTGGTTCTGCTTTTGTTTGAAATGTTTGAGGAACTCCTGTTCTGAATTGATCTTTTAAGCTGATTTCATATGTTGAATAATTTTATTCTTGGCAAATTTTAATCCTTTGAACTGCTTTCTTTAAAATAGTGCTAAAATCAGTTTGTCCCATACTGATACTGTTTTGCATTAAAACTTCTAAAGAAAACTTATTAAGAAATGGAGCACTATCGTTATGAAAAGTACAACTCCTGGACCAGTCTGTTACTGCTTTTGTTCTACACGACTTGGTGGTCACATATCAAATTCGAAACTAGGCAGTGAAGATTACTATTTACATGTAGGAAAGTTCAGGTCCTTAAAACGAAGATAGTTGTTTGCCGTGATGCAAGATGAAGAGAGTGAGTAAAGTGGAAGTTCTACAGTAGAAGGTAACAAGATATAGAACTTACAGTTCTGTCAGAATGAGAAAGCTTAAAGATTTGTGGCAGTGATATTTATTTTTGCTTCTAAAGGATGTAATTCTGTGTGATTTGCTCTTTTCCAGTTATTTTGAATAATGAACTAGGCCAGTCTCAAGTCATTGGCTAAAGAAGAATTTTGTTTTATTGTAGTTTGTAATGGAGGATATACATATGGACTATTAGTGTACTTTTAAAGGATGAAAGTATTTGTGTCTCAATTAATATATTTTATCATTTTTTTTAACAGGACATATTTTTGTTTATTACCAGACAATTAAAAGGTTTGGAGGATACAAAGAGTCCGCAGTTTAATAGATACTTTTATTTATTAGAGGTAAAAAAGAAAATTATTTATAAGCATCACACTATTTCACATTGTAGAAAATTCTTTATAGTAACTTTATAATGTAAAATGAATCTTTTTTTGTTTTATACAAAGCCCACTTAATAAAGTGTCTTTTACAATCATTTTTTCCTTCTCATATCCTGAAAAGATAAAGTATCTTCCACTTGAAAAACTGTTACATTATTTGAAACTTTTATTTTCATCTTTCTGTTTTTATTCTTTTCTAATCCAAAAAGGAATTAAGTTGAATTTGAATTTTCACTGCTCCTTATATTTTGTGTGTATATATGTCTACCAACTTTTAACAATTTAATATTTTTCAGTTAGAGAAGGTTAATGCCCATAGCTATATATCTTTTCAAAGGTCGAAGTACATGACTATGTTAAAATTGTAATTTTATATGTTTGGCCTTTATAACTTTAATATAGATTTCTAATTCTAAAAATTAAATTTTATTGAGTTTGCTTTTGTGTAACTGTTCTGTGACTGTGTAAATAATTGTTTTTATTTATTTATTTAAGAATTTAGCTTGGGTTAAATCATATAACATCTGCTTTGAATTGGAAGATTGCAATGAAATTTTTATTCAGCTTTTTAGGACTCTCTTCTCAGTGATCAAGTAAGTTATTTTGTAAGCATTTCTGTTTGTTTCTTTTTCTTGCTGTGCATCTTGAAGTATCGTGTACTGTGCATATACACTAAGATCTTTCAGAGTTACAAGGAAATGTTTTCCTTAGAAGACTTAACATGAAGAGGAAAATAACAATTCTGTTGTCTGAAAGCTGCCTTTGCACTTATATTACCATTTCAAATTATGGTATCAGTTATGTTGGTTGACTCTTGTAAAGCAAATGGTATGAGACCTTATATAAGAAGTACTAAATTATGAGGTACAAATTATAAGTATTATAAGTAAGTACCATTAATAAGTGCTGGAAGATATAATAGCTAAGTGGTTAAGCACACTAACTTTGATATCTTCTCATTTTAGAGCTAGAAAAAAATCTTAAGCAATGCTCTTTCCTTATAGAAACAGGGAAACTAATGCACAGTGAAGGAGCGTGGTATCTTGCCCAAGGACAAATGGCTGAACAGGAGAGCCCAAACTGATTTCAGTCCAGTGTCTTGTTTTCTGTATGGTAAACCAAGCATTGTTATGAGAGATATTCTACAGCATTACCTTATATACAAACATATATATTTCACATAAATTTTAAGTTTTCTAGTAGCTACATTAAGAAAGGTAAAAAAAAAAACCAAGTGATATTTATTTAAATAATATACTTTATCTATCCCACTGTATCCAAAAGCATTATTATTTCAACATGTGGCTTTAGCCATATACTTCGTGTTCAATAGCCAAATGGATGTTAACTAATGGTTCTATATTGGACAGCACAGCAGATTTTTCTGTAGGTATTTTGTGAGTACTATATCATGTTTTCCATTTTCTTGGATAGAATGGTAAAAACAGAATTTAACATGGAATAAACAGGAAAGGACTGGACTACCTGGTTTAGGGATAGAAGCTTGTAAAGACATTGCATGAGAAAAGGTTTCCTGTGGCAACTGACTAACCAAAGTCAGTTAAATAAATGGTAAAGTGGGGCTGGCCCCGTGGCCGAGTGGTTAAGTTTGCGCGCTCCGCTGCAGGCGGCCCAGTGTTTCGTTAGTTCGAATCCTGGGCGCGGACATGGCACTGCTCATCAGACCACGCTGAGGCAGCGTCCCACATGCCACAACTAGAAGAACCCACAACGAAGAATACACAACTATGTACCGGGGGGCTTTGGGGATAAAAAGGAAAAATAAAAAAAATCTTTAAAAAAAAAAAAAAAAAAAAATGGTAAAGTATGTAAACGTTACCTTTTGTATTAGTCAGCTTTTGCCATATAAGAAGACAGCGCAAACATGGTAGCTTAAAACAACCACCATTTTATTTAGCTTGTGATTCTGCTTGGCAGTTCTTTTTGTTTGGGCTGGACTCAGTCCTGTATTTGCAGTCAGTTGGCTGAAAATCTGGCATTTGGCTGAGGTAAGAGAATAACTGGGTCATATGTCTTTTTCTCATCATCCAGTAGGCTGGCCCAGCTCTCTTCATATGCTGACTGGATTTCAAAAGCAGCAAGCCCCACTGCACAAGCACTTTTTAAACCTCTGCTCACTTCATGTTTACTTATGTCTCATTGGCCAAGCAAGGCACATAGGCAAGTCCAGATTGAAAGGTTGGTTAGATGGGCTCCATATCTTGAAGAGAGGAGCAGCATTTTAAAGGCATGTGCATACAGAGATGAGAACAATTTGTGGCCATTGTTTGCATTCTACCATATTTTTGCAACTTTTTCTTTTGAAATTAAAATCACCACCAACAAAAAAACCTTCTGAAATCGTCATCATTCTGCCCCTTGTGTGACTTTATCCACTTAAGTCTGCTTCTCACTCTGCAATTATAATTCTTTCCTCTCACAATTACTTACACACACCTTTTTTTATCCTATTGATATTTTTATTTCCTGAATCTAAAGAACTAAATTTATTGCTCACCTAATTATCTAATTAAAATAATTTTCCATGCGATAACGAGTAAATAAAAGACTTGCCTTTTGAAAGAGGAGCTTATTGATTTGTATTTACTGGCACGTTTACCATGTAGCTGGTGTTCTTCATTCCTTTGTGTAGGTGCAGATTTCCATCTAGTGTTATTTTTCTTCGGTCTGAAGGACTTCCTTTAACATTTTCTATAGTTCAGCTCAGCTGCTGATAGAATTCTTTCAGTTTTTATATGTCTGAAAAAGTCTTTATTCCACCTTCATTTTTGAAAGTTATTTTCATGATAAGAGTCCTAGGTTGATAGGGGTTTTTTTTCTCTTTCAGTACTTTTAAAGATGTTGCTCCATCTTTTTCTGGTTTGCATTGTTTTTAATGAGAAGTTTTTGTCATTTTTAATCTTTGTTTCTCTATACATAATATAACGTATGTTTTTTCTTTACCTACTTTTAACAGTTTCTCTTTATTACTAGTTTTAAGCAGTTTGATTATGATGTACCATGGCACAGTTTTCTTCCTGTTTCTTGTGCTTAGGGCTCATTGAGCTTCCTAGATATGTGGATTTACCCTTCTGATTACTCTTCCTAGATGCCCTATGAATTATGAGATTTTCCACTGTAGTGGGAATATGCACTATTGTAAGACCTGTGTGAGTTCCAGGGATTATTCCCTCTTCTCCTTTCAGGTGATGCTTTCCCCAAACTCAAGAAATTTCCTCACGTGTGTGCTGATCACTAAACACTTGAAGACTGAGGGGGCTACCGTTTGCAAACTTGCTCTCTGAGTGGCTCTCTCCCCTCTAGTGTTCTGCCTTGCAAACTGTAGCCTCCCCAAACGCAGGAAAGCTGTTAGGCTCTGCCAGGATCTTCCCTCTCTACACTGCAGTCTGGAAATTTACCAGGCAGTAAGCTGAGAAAATTGTAGGATTGTTCACCTCATTTGTTTCCCTTTCTCAGCAACATGTGCCTGATATCCAGCATCTGAAAACTGTTGTTTCCTCTCTTTTGTCCAGTTTTTCAGTTGTTTTAGGTGGCAAAGTAAATCCTGTCCCTGTTATTCGTCTTGGATGGAACCTGTGGAAATAACTTTTAAGTTTATTTTCATCTCTTTCCTTCATTTCTTTCCTGTCCCCAAGAATACATGGATCTGAGAGCTAAATACTCTCCAGTTTTTTAGCATTAAGCTGAATATCTCTATTCTTCAACCCCTACTCATACCTTCCCAACACACACGCACACACACACACATCCACCCACCCACTATATAATTGATTCTGCAGGATCTTGGCGTTTCGTAAAATAAACAAGGTATATGAGAGAGGGCATGTGGTGGGCGGCAGGGGAGGGGTCCTTCTAAAACTTGTAGAAAATTGTGTACCTAACGATGTGACAATTTTCCCACCAACTTTAAAAATTTTCCTCTCTGCTTTTTACCACTAAGTGCCCAATAGGTTTGTTATACATTATATTTCAAGTTAATTTTTAAAAAGTTAGAGGTGAGAGATATATGAATGATTCTAAACTTTAGTCTTGATTTAAACTTCCCTGTATCTATAGTAGTAGTAAATCATTTCTCTTGATTTGTCTTTGCATATATATTCTGATAAATGTGAAAATGGATAGATCAAGTCTTTGGTTAAGATGCAGTCAGGAGGAGGGGCTGGCCCCGTGGCCGAGTGGTTAAGTTCGCGCCCTCCGCTGCAGGCGGCCCAGTGTTTCGTTGGTTCGAATCCTGGGCGCGGACATGGCACTGCTCATCAGACCACGCTGAGGCAGCGTCCCACATGCCACACCTGGAAGAACCCACAACGAAGAATATACAACTATGTACCGGGGGGCTTTGGGGAGAAAAAGGAAATAATAAAATCTTTAAACAAAAAAAAAAGATGCAGTCAGGAGGAAAGAAGCCTAGATGTTCTACTAGTTATAAACATTTTGTAGCCAGTCTTTATATCAGACTTCTGGTTTTCAGGATTGGTGAACTAAAATCTCTAGTGGCAAAGATATATAGAAAAAATTACTTGTATGAGCTTATGCTTTTTTCTGTGTTTATAGTTTTAGCTTATCTTGAGGAATGTTTTAAGATCTAAAAGGATAAAAAGGATTAATAGCTGTCTACCGTCATTATCTTGTACATTTTTTTGTTTCCTTAAAGTTTTATCACCTTGAATCTGGGGGCATGTAAGCAAGTTTGTCCTTTCTTTGAAGCTGACATTTTTGTTTGGTTAAATTTAACGCACTCTTTGAATCTTAAATGTGTAAGGACTCAATTTATTTTAAAGTAATTGTGTAGGGACTTAATTAATTTTAAAGGTCTTTGTTTTTGTAAAATACTTTACAACAATACCTTACAGCTGTTGTAATAGTCAACAGAGGGGAAGAAAGGAAATAGAGCAGCCAAAATTTCTTTGCCATTATTGGCATGGTTCCTTCAAGTGAAAATCCTTTTACATTTTAGATAGTGTTTTAAATTGAGAAGTTTCATTTTCTTTTTGTGAGCCTGAATTTCTTTTTATTTTCTTCTTCTTTGTTTTTTGCTTTTTTTCTTTTAGCAATAGCCACAATAAGAAGGTACAAATGCACATGCTAGACTTGATGAGTTCTATCATCATGGAAGGTGATGGAGTTACTCAAGAATTATTGGACTCCATTCTTATTAACCTCATTCCTGCACATAAGGTCTGTATAGTATGAAGATATTAAAGGTTAATATTTAAAAATAGTACTACACATGTGAAAAATAATTGTTTTTCACCATTTGTAATCCCATGTAATTATTCCCACCATCATCCTCCAGCCCCAAGTAAAATGGAGTAACACATCAGTCTTGTAGCTATTATTGTTTTTAGAAGATATATCAGTTAACATGCGGTATTGTGGAAGATTTTCATTCAGTTAAGTGTTGCTTGTTTTCTGGAAAACTAAAAATGTTTCAGATTCACCACTCGTATCTAATCTGGGAAGTATAATGTGTTGGAGTACTGTCTTGGTTAGTTTTTTTTCTTTTTCCTTTTGGAAAAGAAAATGTATTTCCTTTTTTATAATATAGATGTGGAGCAGAGGAATTTGTATTTCTTCTCAGAAGCCATATCCTACATTTTTCTTAGGCACTTTCAGAAAAAGATCTGGGCAGAAGTGGAAACTATATGGTTAATATTACAGGGAAAAGGATGATTCAGAGCTGTATATTTCTCCCTGTTCCCTTTTTCTGTTTCTCTCTGCTGAGTCCTCCTAAGGAACTGAGAGACTTAGCTCCCCAGAAGCTCCTCCACTGGACTGCACTCAGGCCTACCCCACTGATGATATATGTACCCTCCTGCTTTTTTGGTCTAATGATTCAGTGACCTATTATCAGGTGTTAGATGAACAATGTACTTACTCACAATAAGATGTAATTAATTATAAATTTTTTCTCATGACTCTGACTCTGTAAACATCGTTTGCATTTTATTAATTCAGATGAATCTCTGTAATTGGTCAAAATTTTGAGAATATAGCAAAGGGGAATATATGTTAGGCAAAATAAGAGAGAAAAAACTTTGAGAGGAATAGTTAGTGTATTTGGTGTTTATATTCTTGTTAGAGTGTTTTTATGAGAAGTAAATATACCCTTTTGGGAAGTAGAAGAGATGCCTTAATTTTGAGCTAATCTTATCCTTTTGCGAATGGAATAAAAGCCTGGAGTAACGCTCAGGAAGCTATGGCTTATGGAGCAAATCTGATCCATTGCCTATTTATGTAAATAAAGTTTTATTTGAACACAGCCGTGCTCGTTTGTTTTCATTTTGTCTATGGCTACTTTCACACTGCAACAACAGAGTCGTGTAGTTGCAGCAGTGACCGTGGACTAACAAAACTTAAATAGTTACCATCTAGCTCTTTGCATAAGGCTTGCTGAGTACTGACCTAGAGTATAGAGTTTCCTAGCCTCTTTTTGGGAGAGGTGCAAGATGGTGAATGAATCTCAGTTTGGTCCAAAACTTCAAAATATAGAGATGTTAATAGGTAGTCTTCAAAAAAAAAATTCCATTTTCAGTAAAGTTCAAAAAAATTAAATATGTATCTTTTCTCTAGTCTTTCTCACACCCTTTAATTTGTTGCAGTGTATTGGGAATCTTGAGGAGCAAGATTCAGCATTTCAAAATATAGTTGATTGAGAATTTTGCTTGGAACACTTTCCAGGTCTACTCCTCCTCAGAGCATACATTAGACAATGAAATACTGAGAGATGGTGGGTTAGAGAGGGCTGTGTGTTTATTTGTTTAGGATACATGGCTATAATTGGTTAACAAACAAAACCAAAAAGCCTCAGGTCCATTTTGACTTTAGTAAAACTAAACTTAATATAGGGTTGGGCTTTTGGCTAATTATCCTAATGTATTTTAGTTTTAGTTCATAGTTGTGCTATTTGCAACTTCTTTGTTTAAGACCACTTAACTAGAGCGTATTGAGTAAAACTTTGATTGTAATTCAATTATATTTTTTGCTTCGTGTTTTGTAGCTTTGAAGTCTATAGTGTTCTAATGGTGTTATCTCATAAATTCGTTGTAACTTTGTATATTTTTATTGTGTTTCAGAACTTAAACAAACAGTCCTTTGACCTCGCTAAAGTGCTGTTGAAAAGGACAGTCCAGACTATTGAGGCATGCATTGCTAATGTATGTATTTATACCTATATTTATTCCATAATTGTGTAATTCTTAATCCATTGTACTAATTTGTTAGAACCTTGCACATAGAATTCTATTCATGCTATAAACAGTTTCATCTATTTAGAACAAATATATAAAAGAACTGATGTGTCCGAATGTGACCAAATGCAGCATAACTTTATAAGCTTTTTTGACATTTTTAAATGGCACAAGTGATGGAGGATGTTGTTTTATGAAAACTTATCTCCAACTTCCACCCCCTCTTCTATTGCCTTTTTGTGTTTATCTTTATATCTTCTGGACATGCTGATCTCTCACTTTCTCACTTCATCTTTGTCTCTGTGTCTGTCTACGTATTTTCTCTTCATGTCTCTAGGTTATTCTTCTGAACCTTTTTGTTTCTCTTAAATAGTTGTTTTTATTGAATAAAGTTCTTTTTTTTACTAAAAAATCAATAAAGTAATTTGGAACAAAAAAAGAAATATTTATAATTCTGCTATCTTAATGTAGCAATTAATTCCATTGCGCATTTGCTCACACTCATACCTATTTTTTCACATACTCTATATAAAATTTTGAATTGTCTTCATATATATATTTCCATATTTTGGCATTATCTTTTTATTTATAATATGAATCGCTATAAGTGTTCCTTTGAATTGACATGTACCCATAATTTACCTAACCATTTCTCTCTTGTCTTGCATTTAGATTTCTCAGGGTTTTCCATGAATGTAACATTTATCTATTGTTGAATTATTTTCCTCATATAAAACCCAAGTAAGAGTATATTAATCTAAATGATATGAATTCTTAGTATTATTTATATTACTAAATACTTAAACATGTTAAAAAAAGTGTTTTCTTGAATAGTACAAGAGTATACAGTGAAAAGTATCTCTCCAAACACCAATACTCTATTCTCAATTCTCAGAAATAGCCATCACCAATATATTTTCATATATCCTTGCAGAATTAGTGTTCTATGCTTATTCACGTGTGTGTTTAAATTTTGTTAAAACTGTTTTTCTTATTCTTTTCAAGATCTGCATAGTAAATAGGAATATTTTCTAACCCATAATGTGTATTGCTTTTCAATAGAAATATAAAATTTGATGACACTACCAGAATATATGCTTGCATCAATTACACACAACTCCCTCTTTAGCATTTTTAACTTAATATTTTTTTGTAAGTCTGTGTGTGTTGGCAGGGAGTGAAGGTGTCTTTTTATTTATGCTCTTGATAATTTATTCTCTTTGTTTCTTCCTAACATTCTTTTAAATTATTAGTTAGCTTTTGTATCATTACCTTTTCCTTCTCTTTGTCCTCTGAGTCAAAATGTATTTGACTTTCTCTAGGTATTTTTTAAAAACTTACCCTCCACCTTTAAATACTCTTTATTACTAAACTCATGGAAAAACTAGTCAGACTTAAATAAATATCAAAAAGATTGAGACAAAATTTTCTCTGCTATAAGGAAATATCTCTATAAAATTCTGTCTAGTGAATTACACTACCTACCTAAATTATTTTGATTTAATGAAAGTCAGAATTCCTAGAAATGTCACCCTAATTTGAAAGAAAGCTAACAACTCAATTCTTTTTTACCTTTCTCCCTGTAACATTCATAATTTGATGTTTGGAGGTTTATTTCTTCTGTTTTGGTGACTGTCCTATTTAGTATTAGTAACTGAAACATCTGTTTCATCTCCTTCCATTGTATATGTAATGCCCAATTATATTGGTTTTTTTTAACATGTGTTTATAAAAACCTATCCAAATTTTTAAATGAAGTGGGTATTTTATTTTTGTTTTAATATCTCCTATAGTTTTTCAATCAAGTCCTGGTGCTGGGAAGATCATCAGTAAGTGATTTATCAGAACATGTATTTGATCTGATTCAGGAACTTTTTGCTATAGATCCTCATTTGTTATTATCTGTCATGCCACAGCTTGAATTCAAACTGAAGGTAAGACTGACCATAATTTTTAAGCCCATTAAGCTTTAAGAGAAAAATATATATGGCATAGTTTTTCTCTAACTTTAAAAGAAAAAAATGTGAGTTCAATTTACCTTATATTTAGTTAAGGTATACAGCTTTGAATCATTTGAATAAAACAGTATCTCTCATCTGGGTGATAGGAAAATGTACATTGTAAAATTACAGCTTACCTAGTTGTTAAATATCAGATATATACAGTGACACGAATAATAAAGATGAAAAATGGTATTGTCCTAGAAATTTATAATGCATGTTGTTATTAAATGGTGTTTATTAGTAGTTAGGTATGTTTTAGAACATCAAAAGATTTCAAACTGAGTGCTCAAAGGGTCTTGACTACAACTTTATGACCCTTTCATAGTATAGATCAAGAACAAAAGTTCTACTGTATGACTTGAGAATGTATCTATGTTTTTTTATAACCAACTAAGCAAGCAATTCGTAAGTCCTCAAAAAATATGAAAAATTTAGACAGTTGATGCCGTATCCCAGCTGAACTACAGAAGATGACACCTTATATTTGCTTAATATTCCAGACTTTTTGAAAGGCTTTTTATATTCAATATCTTATTTGATCCTTAAAACAATCTGTGATATAATTAAGACCAACTTTACAGTTTCACGTTTTGAGACAAAAAAGTCAAGATGAAATATTTTGCGTAGTTACACAATTCAAACAGATTTGGGATTAGAGCTTTGATTTTCAGACTCTTAAAACATGTATACATAATTAAGAATTGTCCATATTGTCTTTATTATAAGCACTTGTTATTTATAGCATAAAGGACATTGTCCCGGGCTTCTAAGAAACTGTTGTATGGAAAATGTTACATAGAGAATAACATTTTGTTTGTTTTGTTTTTTAAGATTTTAACAACAGCCTAAAGATGTTTCCATACCAAATTATTTCTAGGTATAAGGCATTAAAATATTTTCTCCCAATCTATTTATAAAGTCTAATATGAAAAGTCAAGCCTCTTAATCCTTAAACAATGATAGATGGTGAGAAGGAATTAAGAGCTATACTTTCAGATTTCCATGTATGGACTGAATGTAAACTGAGGGGAGCTAAGCTATAGTGGTAGTTCATACCCCGTCTTCTATTGGTTCATTTATGTAAAGCAGAGGTTGCTAACAAACTGAATCTAGCCCAAAAATAGGTTTTCTTTGGTAGATATTATTTTAAAATCTCATACAAAGAGTTTTTTTCTTTTTAGTTTCTAACATTGAATGAATGAATTTAAAAATCAGATTTTGTTTATAAGTTCAGACGTATGTGTTTTCTTTTTTTAAAAAAATCAGATGATTTGGCAACATTGAGCCCTTATTTCTAGATGACAACAGAATGGCTAGAATTGAGTAGTAGCACCTTTTTAAATGAGTTATGAGTTTTTCAGTTTACCACTGTTCCCAGTTACTCCTTTATCTTTTTTTTGTTTCTTTTTGGTTTTTTATTCTTTTTTTTTATTGCAGTAACAGTGGTTTATAACATTATATAAATTTCAAGTGTACATTGTTATATATTTCAATTTCTGTGTAGATTACAACATGTTCACCACCCAAAGACTAATTACAGTCCATCACCAAACACATGCCTAATCATCCCTTTTACCCTCCCCCCCACACACACTCCTTTATCTTATACCTTCTCTTCTTCATTGATACAATTTGCTTTATAGGCATACTTTAAAGGTACATCAGCAAGAATGTTTTCCTTAGATTCTTTTTTTAAAAAAATTAACTCTCTAATCAGTTACTGTTATTTTTGACTATGTAGTCTCTGTAAGTACAATATATGTAATACAAGGCCATTGATTTTTATGTTTTTCTGTGTTCTTAGATAAATTAATACCTTTTTTTAACTTCATACTGAACTGATACTGTGTCTAAATAATAGTGATAATGGAATATTTTATTGTCTTAAAACAGGTGCCGTTGCCTGGGTTCATATTTTCTTCTGACTGCAACCCTAGCCTGTACCAGTATTAGTTTTCTCATCACAAATGAAGAAACTGAGATTTAAAGTAGTTTAGATACTAACTATATATAATTAGGATGCCTCTTTTTGAGTCACCAGTATGTATTAAGTGGATAGCCTAGAAAGTTTTTATGGCTGTGGTGATTTTCTGTAGTTATAGCTATAAGTCGTATAGCTACAGCTTTTCATAGTTCAGAGTCCTAGGTTACAGTCTTCTTGAGGGCAGTAAAAATGTGTGAGAAAATGCTTCAAAATAACCATTTGTTTGATTTTACTCTGTACTGGGCACTTCATACAATGGTATATACTATCTACCACATAGGTCCACAGAGAGTATTCTCTCATTTTTAAGGGATACCCTGGAGTTGTGCTTCTCACCAGCCTTGATTATAGTTATCAGGAAATTTGCTACCTTTTACATTTAAGACTTCCTTCATGGAATGCAGAGAGAGAGACTGGCATTTACATTTATTCCCCAAATTTAAAAACATTTTAAAATAGTCATAATTGCTGTAATTTGGTTGGAATGAAAATTTTCACAGAGAATTGTTCTGAATCAATTACTTTGTAATTAGAAACAATAATAGAGTTAGTGACCTCTTTTAGCTAGGATTGAAGAGAAATAAAAACCTGCTGGCCATTTGAAATTTCTTTTAGAAAGTCACTGGTTGGGGACAACCCCATGGCCATGTGGTTAATTTCGCATGCTCCACTTCTGCAGCCCAGGCTTCACTGGTTTGGATCCCGGGTGTGGACCTGCATATGGCTCATCAAGCCATGCTGTGGCAGCATCCCACATAGAAGAACTAGAATGACTTACAGCTAGGGTATACAACTGTGTAATGGGGCTTTGGGGAGAAAAGAAAAAAAGGAAGATTGGCAACAGATGTTAGCTCAGGGCCAGTCTTCCTCAAAAAAAAACCCAAAAGTCATTGGTAAATTGTTAATGCAGAATTTCTAAATTTTGCCTACTTTTAAAATTATCAATATATATATATAGGTATTCAAACAATGTATTATATAGTATCTTAATGAGATAATTTTCACTTTGGGATAGATTAATAATACAGCTATACTTGAGAGACACCAATGATTTTGCACCAAAAACAAAATTGCCATCACTATAATCATATACCAACCTCACTCAAAGAATATATTTTAAATTTTAAAAAGGCAAGGGGCACGTTTTCACTTAGTCTTATTTCAGTAGTTAAATATATAGAGGTGAAATGTCACGTTATTTGAAATAATTGCTAAGCTACTAAAGTAGTCACCCAAAAATAGAGCAAAATTTCCACTTTTTCTAGTGTTTGATATTTAAGGGATAGATTTATTTTTCTTAAAAAAAAATATATGTTGGCTAGTCAATTGGACTTATTAAAAGGCAGCTCTAGTCTGCATGTTGTCACGTTGCTCAAGAAAAACTTTGTCAAAGAAAATCATTTTTGTAATTGTGTTAAAGCCTGATACCGTTTTCATTTTTTACATCTGTTTGATGTGTGTGCCTGTTTTACCCAGAAAACCCCCTATTCCTGAGATTTAAGACATCCATAAGGAAAAGACTATATCTCATGTTCTTTTCTTTTTTAACTTACTGTCTCTTCTCATGAATATTTGTTTATTGAATTTCTGGTATTGCTTTAGACACACCTTGTATTTGAACATTTCAAAAAAATAGCAATTATTTTTAGTTATTGCCTTTATTTTGCTAGTGAATATGTGATTTTTAGGAAGTTTCGCAACTTTTTAGTCTTTTTTAGGGTTTCAGAATAATTTATATTAAGATGTAACATCACTAGTGAAACTGAAACAATTTTCATAGCATATATTGATACAAGATAAGAAAGTAGGAGGCCCTTATCAAAAAATAACTTTAAAGTTTCCTTTTTTGTAGTATTCAGTTCGCCTGATCTTTTAGATATTCTTGCTCTTTTATTAAGATTAGTTTTCCTGAATCATGACATTCTTCAGTATCATGTTCTTCAGTCAGTAGGGGATCCTTGATTAAAACTTCACATATCAAAACTTTATTTGATAAGGGTTTATATTGGAGCTCCAGGAAAGATTTCTTATAAAGAAAGCTTACTAGGACGGAAATTATTGGCAGCTTCGCTCTTTATAGAATTTTTTTCTAGGACTCTTAGGGAATGTTTGAATTGATTGATTATCTTCAGATTTCTACAACGTCTGTGGAGATTGCAAACAAGCAGCAAAGTAGGCATAAATTAGCCTACTAATTTGTGGATGAAATAAGAGCAAAGAACCAGATGATCTAACGTAGAATCAAATCACTTTCTGCATGTAAATGAGAGCATATGATATTTTAAAGTTCTCATTATAAGCAGAAATATGAAGTTGTACCTTCTTGGAAAAGTTTCGTGTTATTTTCTGTAATCTGATGAAAAAGCCTCCGGCTTCATTTATTTTCTCTTTTCCCTTAGAGCAATGATGGAGAAGAGCGACTAGCTGTTGTTCGACTTTTAGCTAAATTGTTTGGTTCTAAAGATTCCGATTTGGCAACACAGAATCGTCCTCTTTGGCAGTGTTTTC
Source organism: Equus caballus (assembly GCF_041296265.1). Taxonomy (NCBI): domain Eukaryota; kingdom Metazoa; phylum Chordata; class Mammalia; order Perissodactyla; family Equidae; genus Equus; species Equus caballus. The sequence goes on from NC_091686.1 coordinate 93,441,669, forward strand.
TCGGACGGTAAGAGAACACACAATTTTATGGATTCCAACTTTTGTATTTTGGAGGCCAGCAGTTATGGTCCACTTGATTAAAACCATATATATCAAAACTTTAATTGAAATGTGTTTGGTTTTTTAGTATCCATGTTGCTATCTTTCTTGGAGATTAAGTTGTAGACAAATTTTTTATGAAGAAAGCTTATTACCTACCCACATAAGAGTTCTTAATCTTTTTTGTGCTAAAATAATGTCATTAGAATAGATAGGCAACATCTGAGAATGTTCAAACTCTTAAGATTTTTAAATAAATTATGAGACTGAAGACATAACAGTCCAGTCCATGCTATTTTTCACTCCAGCAATTTATTCATTTACTAGTGCTTATCTTTTTGGTTTGTAGCTTATCTAATTACATGATGGGTGTTTTGAACTATTTTGGTATTATTGCATGGTTTTGAAATTGAAAATATCATTGTTCTTCACTCAGATAGTGTTTAATAATATTCCTTCTCAAGAACTTAGAATTATTACACTCTATTCAACTTGGTGGTAAGGTTGAAAAATCTGTGAAATTTATTAAATTCCCCCTTGCATACCATGACATGTTTCTTTGCTTTAAACATTGGAAAGTTGGTTTTCACCCTGTATTAGTATTCTGGAGACTGTTTGAGATTCAGCATTGTTTAATTCAACTGGTTTAGAAGATGGGCTCAGAAATTTTCTTAAAGTGAATTCACCTTATAATCCTTATAGCAATCCTAGATTAAATATTAAAATATAACAAATCTGAGAAATATCTGACGCTGACATGATTTCTTAAGTTACTTGCTCAGAACAGGCCATTTTGAAGGTCTTAACTAGGAATAAGTGTTGACGGTTTGAATGATTAAACTTGAATTTATAAGAATTTAGAATAGAGCTGGCCCTGTGGCCTAGTGGTTAAGTTCAGTGCACTCTGTTTCAGTGGCCTGGGTTTGGTTCCCAGGCATGGACCTATACTACTCATAGGCAGCCATGCTGTGGCAGTGACCCACATACAAAGTAGTGGAAGACTGGCACAGATTTTAACTCAGGCCAGATCTTCCTCAGAAAGGGAAAAAAAAGAATTTAGAATAGAGGGAAGGAAGCAACTGTACTTGTCAATATACACAGGAGTGATTCTGTCCTTGTGATTGACATCAGTATTGATAGCAAAACATATAAGCAAAAATACAAGAATTCATATTTCACCTGGATTACTGTAAAAAAGTAAATCAATCATAAAAGGCTACTTACATTCATAATTTTGCATTCAGTGCTATCTCTAATAATGGGGCTCTGATTCATAGAAGCAAAGTATTATTATCAGTCTGTTTTACTGTATTATTTTTCTTAGTTATTTAGCAATTAGTGTTTTGGTATTTTGTAATTTACTTGACCATAAGAGATAATATTTTCATTTTTCTCTGGCAGTGGAAATTATCAATCCTAAGTGCAAGGTTTTATTAAACTATGATGATTCTCTCTGGATAAGGAAGTAGGAAGCATGGACATTAAGGCAGTTATTAAATAACTTTAGTTTAATTGATTGTTTTATGAGATCACTTCAGAAATAAGAATATTTCCTGCTATTTAAAATCACATTATTTATAATTAATAAGTGTTGCTTAAATTGTCCAATGATAAATTTTAAATTTGAGAGTTGCTCAGCTTTTCCTTATTATATGCAGTTTTCAGTCTACATGTGGTACTTTGTATTTATTGAACTCTTACACTATACCAGACCTTTAAAAGAGCATTTTAATACAGGTTGATCCTGGGTATATGAAACTTTTGTTGTGAGGCATTATGAGGTGCACTTCATGTACTCATTTTTAAACTTCTCGATCTACCTCTTGTATATGATTTGTTTTCTACCTCACATCCTCCCAGGTATTTTCTTCCTGTAAACTTTTTTCAAGTAGATTTTGTGCATTTTTGAGTATTTATTTTTTGTTTTGTAGCATAGTTTTAAGATCTCAAATTTTTGTCTTTACAAAGTAGGTAGTTTGGGTTGGAAGATGTGTTTATACTGGTGTTTGCTTTAGCATGGTAAACAAATTCTGTTTTCAAAAATGTTTTTGTGGGCAGGCCCGGTGGCCGAGTGGTTAAGTTCGCACACTCCGCTTTGGCGGCCCAGGGTTTTCACTGGTTCAGATCCTGGGCGCAGACATGGCATCCCTCATCAGGCCGCTTTGAGGCAGCATCCCACATGCCACAACTAGAAGGTCCCACAACTAAAATATACGACTAAGTACTGGGGTGGTTTGGGGAGAAAAAGCAGAAAGAAAAAAAAAAGGAAGATTGGCAACAGTTGTTAGGTGCCAGTCTTTAAAAAAAAAAAATTGTCATCATAATAACGCATTTTCTAATCAATAACTGTTGTTTATAGGCATTTAAATAATATTAGATATGACTTATTAGAAAATAATTATTTTGCCTTACAACTAATATTTAGCAATTTGTTTCTGTGTAGATTTAATGACATTCACGTTCCTGTGAGATTAGAAAGTGTGAAATTTGCCAGTCACTGTTTAATGAACCACCCAGATTTAGCAAAGGACCTCACAGGTAAGCTAGCTGGTTTATTACAAATATGAGAGTAACCACACAAATCTATTTTGGATGTGATCTTTGACCTTAACTTCAGTTTCTGGATAGGTTTTAACTCTGGCACTATTTCAAGTCTATGTCAGTCTGGGACTAGTAAATGATTTCATGTTTATACAATAAAATTACATTTGAAATCTTCATATTGTAATCCTTTGAAATTTTTTGAAAATCATAGCAAGTAAACTCTTCTGTATGACATTGGGTTTGGGCACAAATCATTATACCTATGTGATAATTAAATAAAGTAATGTATCTTATAATAGGCAAGAAAGTGATTATCTTCTGGACTAAACGAGAATTTCTCATTCTCCACTTGAACATAGAGCGTTTGAACCTACTTATTTGGTAGTAGCAAATAAATGGCTTCTATCATAATGCTGTCTACCAGAGAAGAGGAAATAACATTTTTTGTTTTGATTTTGTTTGTATTGTAATTATTTAGGAATTTTTTTAGACGTCATACAGTGTCATTAAGTATTTTATATTATGTAATGTTCAGACCTATCAGTGAACTTGCTTATAAGCCTTTTTACTATTTTTACTATAAGCATTTTTACTGTTTTTCTTTTAATTTGTATTGTAACTTAAATTCTAAAGTATATAAATCAGATATTGTGATTTGGCTTTTCCAGAATAGTTGATGTAAAACCCCTTATTTATTAAGATGTGACTATGCAGTAATAAATAGTGTGGTTTAGTTTATTTTGTGATTATATAGTAGGGTATTGTCACCTCAAAAATAAAATGATTTTAATTTGTGCCACATTTTACAAACTGTTTCAATATAGACAAAAGCTTAAAGCATTTGTCTTTTCTGTCACTCTGAACATGACAAATATTATAGCTAACATTTAGCTTAAGTTTTTTTCTCTTATTACAGAATATTTGAAAGTTAGATCACATGATCCAGAAGAAGCCATTCGTCATGATGTCATTGTTACTATAATAACAGCTGCCAAAAGAGACCTTGCCTTAGTAAATGATCAGCTGCTTGGCTTTGTAAGGGAAAGAACACTGGATAAACGGGTAAAATCTGAGGAATTTTATTCTTTTGTTATTTACTGTGTCTAAATTGTTTGCTAAATACAATAGAAATTATTTTCTATTATATTTAGAGCTTTTCTGTGTGAAAGTCAACATTAATACAATACCAAATAAAGAGGTAATAATTTGTATGTTTCCTACATATCTTTTAATTATCTTCACAAATGAATACATTGGATTCTGTAACTTTTCAGATCTTAGGCAAGGGTTTGTCTTCTAGCTTACCTTTATAAAAAGAATAGCTAAATAAAACAAACTTTTATTTGATCTTTTCACTTACATGATGAGTTTCAAAAGAGTAGTGATTGATTACATATTTATTTCTTATAGTTAGCATTTTCGAAAGTGACAGTCTTATACAGTTAAAAATGTGGGTTGGTAAGGAAAAGTAGTACTAAGAACAGCAATACAGTTACTAAAGAATAGTGTCAGCCATAAGCTAGAGACAGACATGCAAGGCAGGCTGATTAGACATGCTACTTACCAACATCTTTTGCAGAGGTTGCCTTTGCAGTGTGCTATTTTATTTGAGGCATAGTTGAAAACCTGGTGTCTTCTTAAAACCAATGTAGTTTAGCCATAATTTTGGAGTAGAAAAGTGATATTTCTTGGTTATGAAACATAGACGTATTTAAGTTCTTTTAAAATAGTCATAGGAGGCAGATATGTACAGTAGACACTATTTAACTTGTTCAACTGTATCAGTAATTCTAACTTTGAAGACTTTTTTCCCCTTTAAATAAAATGACACTTTCCTAGTGGTTAGTTGGTAACTTCCCTCCCACATACACACCTAATTTAAGGTAATTGCCATTTTTGTTATTTCTGCCTTTTAGAAACATTTCACTCCTCCTTCTGTCAGTGTTTGTATATAGTTTCAGAAAGAGTTGAATAAGTGAATCTTCCTGAACAACATGATATGGTCATAATAGCACCTACTGCACATGTTAATAAGACCTGGATTTTGGTGTAATAAATTAGATGACCTTGGCTATAACCTTTCTGAAATATTCCTCCTCTGTAAAATGTGGGGACAGGACTTCTTAATTTTAGATTTCTTAGATTGCTTGCATTCTTTATTTCATGTAAGAAATGTCAAATGGCATCTGTTACCTGTTGTATGGGAACAGAATTTCATTACATCCACTAAATGGCCTAAAAATGAGAAAATTATACAAAAAATTTGTAGGGAAGTATTAACTTAAATAGATCAATTATATTACAAATAAGTCTGATTGTACAACCTACTGAAGAAATGGCAGTTTTCCCAGATTAGTCTACTGAAATTTGGTGTCTGGCTCATGCAATAAACTTTATACTTTCTAGTGGCGAGTAAGAAAAGAAGCTATGATGGGTCTGGCTCAGCTTTATAAGAAATACTGTCTTCATGGTGAAGCAGGAAAGGAAGCTGCAGAGAAAGTCAGTTGGATAAAGGACAAACTTTTGCATATTTATTATCAGAATAGCATCGATGACAAGTGAGTCTAATATGTTTGTAGAATGGTTGAATATAAAAGTGCTTTTAATTTTTTAAAAATATAACAATTTTTAACAATTTCTAATTTTAGAAATCACTTTCTGTGTATTTATGCATACTATGTTTAAATAAGACTCTAGCCAAGATTGTAAGGAAGCATAATAATAGTGAAATAGGTATGGGCTTTGGAGTCAGACTAGAGACGGTCTGGATGTTCATTCCACCTCTTAGATGTATGTTGTTGCACAACTGACTTAATTTCTGTGCACCTCGGTTTTATGTAAAATGGGGTAATAATAAAACCAACCTTACAGGATTGTCATGTGGATTAAATAAAGTAATGAATGTTAAGCCGCCTAGCCCAGTGTCTGGCAATATAGCACTATTCACTATCTGCTAGTTACTGTTTTTCCTTTTTGCAACACTCTAAATACCAATAGAGGTATTACTGTGTTGTTGTTGTTATTGTTTTTATTGGGATATAATTGACTAATTGAGATATAATTGATTATATTAGTTTCATATATACAACATAATGATTCTATATTTGCATATATTGTGAAATGATTACCACAGTAAGTCTAGTTAACATGTGTTCCCCTACATAGCTACAAAATTTTTTTCTTGTGATGGACTTATGTTGTTTTTATTTTCTGATTGTTACTTATAATTGTATATTGGACTGTAGTCATGACTTTGGTCTTTGAAAAATACTTCGGAATGTTTTATTGAATTAGACTGACTTCTCTGGCATCACTGGATATGTATTTCATTGACAAATGAAGAGCTCTTCTATTTTCTTATTCCAGTGATATTGAATAATAAATATAAACTTAGCAAGAAGGATATTCCACTACTGGTAAGGAATTTAGACGATGGTAAGAAGAGAGATCAAATGTGCACAGGAAAAGCTAAATTTTCACAAAGTAATATGAAGGACGATCCTTCTGATTTTACCAAGTGATCACATGGGAAAGGAGCCAAACTGAAATCGGAAGAAATTAATGGGTTTTTTTGAGAATTAACTCTTCTTGAGATCATAGCTTTATATGTAATGTTAAGTAATTTATTGTAGCTCCACAGTGATGATGAAGAATAGGTGGAACAGCGTAGCACCCTGTGTTTAGGAATAACTTATAACCCTTTTAGAACAAATGTTTCATACTGACAGGTTAAAAAGTAAAGCCGCAAATGGCAGCTCTAGCTTTAAATTTAGAAATAACTATACTTCCAAGGAAAGGAACTGACCACATAGTCATCTTTTCCATTGTATTTGCACACATAGGTTATCACCGTTGATATGGTATCTTTGCATGAGGTGGTTAAAATATAAAATGGCTAAAATATAATAATTGTGTTATTTGGGGTTTTTGTTTGTTTCACAGACTGTTGGTAGAGAAAATCTTTGCTCAGTATCTTGTTCCCCACAACCTGGAAACAGAAGAGAGAATGAAATGCTTATATTATTTATATGCTAGTTTGGATCCAAATGCTGTCAAGTAAGTTACTTTTTAAATGATTGGAGTATTTCCTGAAGATTTCATAAAATTACTTCATCTCATCTAATTGTTCTTGATGGGGTTGTTGCTTTTTCTAGTTGAATCGAGAACCTCGGATAAATATAGAGAAACATTTTATGATATAAATTCAGATAGGTTAAAAGAAAAATATTCCTATATGCATAGGCATATTGTCAGATGAGTCAGGAATATGGTTTCAGGGATTCAGACGAGTCCCTGTGTCAAAATTATCTTTTGTCTACCTGTTAACTGGGATCTAAATTACACTATTGGAGTTTTACCATACTAAGCACTGATTCTTTCTCAGGGGAGCAAATTCAAATCACCTCTATATAAAATGACCATATGATTGATTTTCCAAATTGGGATATTTTGAGACTGAAAGGCATTATTAATTTTGTTTGGGCCCAGCCCCAGTAGCCTAGTAGTTAAGTTCAGCACACGCTGTTTTGGCAGCTTGGGTTCAGTTCCTTGGCACGGACCTACACCACTTGTCTGTCAGGTGCCATGCTGTAGTGGTGGCTCACATACAGAAAGAGGAAGATTGGCAGCAGATATTAGCTCAAGTTGATTCTTCCTTAGCAAAAAAATAATAATTTTGTTCGGACAACTGATGTAAACTTTAAATCTCCCAGGACACTAGGATATGTCGTCATTCCACTTTAATAAAGCTTTTAAAAAAGTAACTTACTCCTGTCATTTAGAATTCTGATTGTTCTGAATAAGAACCTCAGTTCTTTTATATATGTATATAACCTTTAATTTTCATATAATTTCAAACTTAGAGAAAAGTTATAGGAATAGTACAAAGCATTGTGATATCCCCTTTATCCAGATTCATCATTTTTGACCATTTGCTTTATCATCTGCCACTTGCACGAAGTTTTTCTTTATGTCTATGTGCATATTTTCTTCTGAACCATTTGAGAGTAATTTGCAGACATTGGATTTCTTTACCCCTAAATACTTCAGTGTATATTCCCAAGAACAAGGATATTCTCTTACACAACCAGAGTACACTTTCAAAATCAAAAGATTTAACATTGATACGATATTATTGTTTAATTCAGTGTGTATTCACATTTCCTCAATTGTCCAAATAATGTCCTTTATGGATTTTTTTTCCCCCTTTCTAGGATTTCACTTTGCATATTTACTTGTCATGACTCTGGTCTCTTTTATTTGGAACTATTCCTCTGTCTGTCTTTGTCTTTTATGGCTTTGATGTTTTTTGGAAGAATATTGCATTGGCCAGTTATTTTGTAGAATATTCAATTTGGGTTTGTCCAGTGTTTCCTCATAATTAGATTGAAGTTATGCATTTTCGACATAAATTCCAGAGGTAACACTGTATCCTTGGTGCATTAGGAGGCAGTATCCATCATTTTTAAAAAGATTTGCAGGTGGTTCCTGATGCTCACTCTAGGTAGTAAACCCCTACCCTAAGGTTTTGGTCTCTATTTATATTTCAAAATATTTGGCAAAGAATACTCAGAGATAGACTAATTTCTCAGAGGTCCTCTGGTCACCTAGAATTATAGAATGAGTTTGTGAGAGAAGAAAATCTGCTTTCATAAAGAGAAAAGAGTCTAGAATAAACACACTCAATTTAAATTTGGTGTCTTTAATCTACATGATTTCTAAGAAATTCATTTTTTTAAATGGTCTACAGCCCTTCGTGTGTTCCCCCTTACTTAGCCTGATCCTTTTCTATAGTATGTTCCAGCTTCCTGATGCTCACCTACTTGCACTCTATGCTCCAAGCCTATAATGTTTTTTCAGTTTCCTGTATGTGCCATGCACTTTGATGACATTTTATCTTTCTGTGTACCAGAAGAACATTTCAGCTACCTCTGCTTAGAATGTCTTTCAGTCCCTTCATTTACCTGGCAAGGTCCTGTTCATCCTTCTAAACTTCTCAAATATTTTCTCTTATAAGTAGCCTTATATTTACCATTTTTAACTACCTGTCTTAATTCTAATAAATAAATTTTTTGGTGCTTAAAATTTTAGGTAGATGTGGAAGAATGGTGTATCTACACAATGCAACAATAATAGTAGTAAAGTTGAATAATTACCAGTGTTGTTATATTATGTATTTTCTTCCTATTTATAACTTTATTTGCAGAGCTCTCAATGAAATGTGGAAGTGTCAGAACATGCTTAGAAGTCATGTACGAGAATTACTGGATTTGCATAAGCAGCCTACAGTAAGTTCATGATTTGTTTAAATTCATAGTTTTTTAGTCATTGTTCAGTTTTGTTTAGTTACGTATAATAAAGCAAGCAAAAAGTATCTCATGTTTTATTTTCCAAATGTCAGTTAAACATAATTTATGTAGTTATCCAAGCTGAATTTCCATTTCAAATAAATGTAACAAAATCTTAGTTTCCAGCGCAAGCAAAGAAATGGTGTTTTCTAATTTATCAAGTATTTAGACACGAAAAATTTGTGCATCGTTTATCAGTTTTCAAATAAGTAGAATTAAACCTGAAGATAAAATTATATTAGAATTCATAATTTTTTTCATTCTGATTTTTCATCCTTCAGTGTAGAGTCAGTATCAAATTAGGTATCAATCCTATAAATATATCCAAGTCTAATTAACAAAGAAATTCTGCCCAACGTTTTCTGGAAGGTGGAGGGGAAAGAAACTTTAATAATCTCTTAATATATTTGTAAATGTATTTGGTAGAATAGGTGTTCTTAGCCAGAGAACCATAGACAGAGAGCCCTCAAGGACCCATGGACACTAAAACAAGGGTTGGCAGACTTTTTTGTAAATGGCCAGATAGTAAAAATTTAGACTTTGCCAGTCGCATGGTCTTTGGTGAACTGTTCAACTCTGCCTCTGAAGTGCAAAAGTAGTTGTAGACAATATGTAAATGAATGGACGTGACTGTGTTCCACCAAAACTTGAGCAAAAACAAATGGCCCATGGGACCATAGTTTACCAATTTCTGATCCAAATTACTCAGGTTTCATACAAATCTAATAATAAAGTAATATTTTATTGTGATGGATGAAAGGGAAGTGCTCTTTAGAGGGGAGGTGAGAGTCTGAGGTTAAGTAATAGATCACAAAATAGCTAATAGAACTTTCATTCAGCAAGACAGTTTTTCTAGTTTTCACATTTTTAGTTAATTTTCTTTGGTGTGTGGTTTCACAATGATTTTGATAGGATAATTGTTTCAATTGTCTTATGTTGAATCTACTGGCAAGATAATTTCACTATGAAAGTTATGTACTTTTCTTTAATTTTTAAATACCTTCCTGCTGACATCTCTTTTCCTTCTGTTGGTCCTAACTTAATAGTTGTTGCTACTCGCCAATTCCTTGTTATCACCTTAGGGTAAGCCATTTTCTAGTGGATAGATTATGATGAATTTCTTTTTTTTACCTTAAAAAAGCTACTATACTGAGTAAAGATTTTCTTACAGAAATTTGTTAGCACATGTGACTTCTTTTGTTTTTGTTTTAAATTTCAGTCAGAGGCTAACTGTTCTGCTATGTTTGGAAAACTGATGACCATAGCAAGTGAGTATGTTTATTCACTTCGTAGATATATAATAAACAGCAAAACAGACAAATAATTTACCCAACGGGACTATCAATTTTCTGCTAAGAAAATAATTCTTTTCTTAATAATTTTATTTCTAAGACCCAATTAGGCTGATTGTCCTTTGATGGCTTAGCATTATTTTTAAGACTGCTTGCTTTTAGTTTAGTAGAGTAGTGTTTTTTTTGTAATATTGATTCTGTTTTAATTTCAGAGAATTTGCCTGACCCTGGGAAAGCACAAGATTTTGTGAAGAAATTTAACCAGGTTCTCGGTGATGATGAGAAACTACGGTCTCAGTTGGAGTTATTAATCAGCCCAACCTGTTCATGCAAACAGGCAGATGTTTGTGTGGTCAGTAAATTATACTTTTGCATTTATTCTTCAACTTTGTTTATAGAAATTTATATTTCATTAAATCCTGCTTTGCATAGATTATTTGTGTGAATTTAACAATGTCACGAGCTCTGAATTACCTAGGAGTATGCGTGTCATCAATTTAGTTCTCTTTACTTACCACTCTTCAGCCAAATTTCAGGAAGAACATTAGCAAACTAAGCCAGGGAGATTGGTTCTAGGAATTGGGCAATATAAAATGCTTTGTATTTAGTAGAATTCGTTAAGGAAATAAGAATTTTCTAAATGCTTGTGTGTGCATACGTTTTCTTCTTCCATGTATTAGCATGGAAATAACCCTTGTCAGTAAATCAGCAATAGTTACATTGCCATATATGCGTTTATAGATAAGGTCATTCTGGTTTTTGTGTTCATTCTATTCTTGGACTCTTTATTTTATAGAAAACCAGTATCATTGAAAATATCAGGAAAGAAAACTTCATCCATTCATTTATTCAGGATTTTATGAGACAGTTGTATGTTTGAATTTCAGCTATACCATTTTACTACCAATGTGACCTTTAGTAAGTTCTTCAATTTTTGAGCTTCATTTTTATCCTCTATAAATATTAACAACCTCATAGAGTTGTTAGAAGATATTATATATATATATATATATATATAAAAAATATATTTCTTAATATATGGACCTGCACTACTCTTTAGGATTTAAATAAGTTGTATTTCTGTGGTATTACACATATATGACAAACAGTGTGCTTGGGACCAGGCTTACAGGGATAAATAAGAGGAAGAAAATTAGTTTAGATATTTATGTCTAACTTTGCTCTAGAGAGAATTAGAGTGGGATAATTATTTAAATTTGTGATAAGGGATAAGGACTCTAAGAGATGTACTTACAAAATGGTCTGGGAGCGTGGAGTAGGTATTTTTTAATTCAGTCTAGGTATACAGGGTCTCGAAGTGGATCTAAAAAGACCAGTAATTAGAAAGAAATGGCAGGGAGCCAATTTAGAGAAGAGAGCAGTGGACTCTTCTGTTGGGCTTAGGGATGTGGATGTGCCATGTCCGCAAACCACAGCCTTTGCACTTCTGAGCTGGGTGGTTTGCTGAGAATGTTTAAAGGTTTCATTTCTTTCTTTGGCACTTAGAATTCTGGTTCCAGAGCATTGTGTCCTGCAGGGCATCTACTAATGTAATTGGATCACAGAATGCAATAGCTTGAAAATAACCTTAGAGATACTTGGTATAACTGCTTCATTTTACAGATAAGGACATTGAATTTTAAGGAGATGAAGTTTCTCATCCAGTGTTTCACGGCTGAGTATAGTGGCTGAGATGTAGGTAGAGTCTAGATCTCATAGACTCACAATAGTGTTTTTTCTATACATTCCATCATTGTTTGCAAGAAGAACCAGTACAAACTGAGAACTGCTCAAGAAATATGGACCTTGAGAAAGAACACACAAATGATATTTTTGGACTGAGAGAAAACAGGAATTGAGCCTGAATTTGAAAACATGACAATAACATGAACTCTACTGTTTGTCAGACCAGAAATATTTAAGAATTTCCAGATCCAAAAAGTATATGCAAAATGAATGTTTGTAACCAGAATCTCTCAGGGAGAATACTACAGCCATGCAGTGCAGCCAATTAGTACTCCTGATTTTAGGAACCAGAAAAATAGAGATGAGGAGTTCACTTGCACTAGAAAGAGCATAGTAATGTACCTTTTGGAGGGGAGGTTATTCTGAGGATACTTAAGTAATGGGCCACAAAATAGCTGATAGAACTCTATTCCAGAAGAAAAAAATTCTGCTCTTCACATTTCTTTGTTCACTTTCTTTGGTGAATGGTTTTACAGTATTTTTTCTTCTAGCTCTTACGTTAGTATTGTATACTCTGATTACATTATTTAACTTATCTATATGTTCTTGTGTGTAAAGTAGGACTTGTAATAGCCTTTAAATGCTCAGGAAAATGACCACTGTTAGAATAGTTTTTGCTGTTTTCCAGAATATTTGTATCATTTGTCCTTCTCCCCAAGGGCTACTGATGTTAGTTACATATGTCCTCTAATATCCACATTCCTTTTTTCCTGATTGTTTCAGTCTGAAGTAGAAATATATAGACATAAAATTTAATTTCTGGCGTTCTGTGTAGCTTTCATTCCATGGGTATTGAAATATGTGCTGGATAGATATGCTTTCCCTTTGGACTTCAGGTTTTGAGCTTCAGCACTTTAGTTCTAGAGAAGGACCGCATGTTTGCCATAGCTTCAGCTCTGCTTGCTGTTTTATGCTCTAGTGCCTTTTTATGATCATAGTTCCCAAACTTTAAGATTTTCCAGGAAGCTTGTTAATTCAGCATATGAGACAGTCCTAGGTTTGAATTTCAGCTATACCATTTACTACCAGTGTGACTTTTAGTAAGTTACTCAGTATTTCTGATCCTCATTTTCTTCATCTGTTATAAGCATTATCACCTTATAGGATTGTTAAGAGAATAAGATAAACAACACATAAAAAATTACAGGCCAACATCACTGATGAATATAGATGCAAAAATCCTCAACAAAATACTAGCAAATTGAATACAGCAATACATTAAAAAGATCATACACCATGATCAAGTGGGATTTATTCCAGGACTGCAGGGATGGTTCAGCATCTCCAAATCAATCAACATGATAACCACATTAACAAAATGAAGAGTAAAAGTCACGTGATCATCTCAATAGATGCAGAGAACGCATTTGACAAGTTACAGCATCCATTTATGATAAAACCTATGAGTAAAATGGGTATAGAAGGAAAATACCTCAACATTATAAAGGCCATATATGACAGACCCACAGCTAATATCATACTCAACAATGGAAAAGCTGAAAGCTATCTCTTTAAGAGCAGGAACCAAAGATACCCACGTTCACCACGCTTAACTGGCATAGTATTGGAGGTCCTAGCCAGAGCACTCAGGCAAGAAAAAGAAATAGAAGGGATCCCAATTGGAAACGAAGAAGTAAAACTGTCACTATTTGCAGATGACATGATTTTATATGTATAGGAAACCCTAAGGAATCCACCAAAAAACTGTTAGAAATAGTAAATAAATACAGTAAAGTTGCAGGATCCAAAAATCAACATACAAAAATCAGTTGCATTTCTTTACACTAACAACGAAGTAACGGAAAGAAATTAAGAATAGAATCCCATTTACAATCGCAACAAAAATAAAGTACCTAGGAACAAATTAAACCAAAGAGGTGAAAGACCTGTACGCTGAAAACTATAAAACATTGTTGAAAAAAATGGAAGAAGAGAGGCGGGTCTTGTGGCCTAGTGATTAAGTTTGCCCGCTCCGCATCAGTGGCCCAGAGTTTCGCTGGTTCGGATCCTGGGTGTGGACATGGCACTGCTCGTCTGGCCACATGGAAGTGGCATCCCACATGCCACAACTGGAAGGACCCACAACTAAAATACACAACTATGTACTGGGGAGATTTGGGGAGAAAAAGCAGGGGGAAAAAAAAGAAATTGAAGAAGATATAAAGAAATGGAAAGATATTCCATGCTCTTGGATTGGAAGAGTTAACATAGTTAAAATGTCCATATTTCCTAAAGCAGTCTACAGATTCAGTGCAATCCCTGTCAAAGTTCCAAAGACATTTTTCACAGAAATAGAACAAAGAATCCTAAAATTTATATGGAACAACAAAAGACCCTGAATAGCCAAAGGAATTCTGAGAAACCTGGATGTGTCACACTCCCTGATTTCAAAATATACTACAAAACTGTAGTAATCAAAACAGCATGGTATTGACACAAAGAGAGACACAAAGATCAATGGAACAGAATAGAGGGCCCAGAAATAAACCTACACATCTATGGACAGCTAATTTTCTTTTCTCTTTTTTTAATTGAAGTTACATTGCTTTATAACATCATATAAATATCAAGTGTACGTCATTATAATTTGATTTCTGGATAGATTACATCATGTTCACTACCCAAAGACTAATTGCCATCCATCACACAATAAACGTGCCTAATCACGCCTTTTTCACTCCTCCCTCCACCCTTCTCCCTCTAGTAATCACCAATCCAATCTCTGTCTCTATATGTTTGTTGTTTTTATCTTATATTTACAAGTGACATCATACGGTATTTGACTTTTCTTCCTCTGACTTATTTGGCTTAGCATAATACTCTCAGGGTCCATCCATGTTGTCACAAATGGCAAGATTTCATATTTTTGTATGGCTGAGTAGTATACCATTGTGTATATATACCTCATCTTTATCCATTCATCTTTTGATGGGCATCTAGGTTGCTTCCAGGTCTTGGCTGTTAGGAATAATGCCACAGTGAACATAGGGGTGCATATATCTTTATACATTGATGTTTTCATGTTCTTTGTAAAGATTTTATTTTTCCTTTTTCTCCCCAAAGCCCCTTGGTACATAGTTGTGTATTTTTCTTTTTTAGTTGTGGGTCCTTCTAGTTGTGGCATGTGGGATGCTGCCTCAGCATGGCTTGATGGGCAGTGCCATGTCTGCACCCAGGTTCCGAACCAGTAAAACCCTAGGCCACCAAAATGGAGCATGCGAACTTAACCAGTCGGCCGGACCCTCATGTTCTTTGGATAAATAACCAGCAGTGGAATAGCTGGATCCTATGGCAGTTCTATTCTTAATTTTTTGAGAAATCTCCATACTGTTTTCCTGGACAGCTAATTTTCGACAAGGGAGCCAAGAGCATGCATACAATGGAGAAAGGAAAGTCTCTTCAATAAACGATATTGGGAAAACTAGAGAGCCATGTGCAAAAGAATGAAAGTAGACCATTGTCTTACACCATACACAAAAGTAAATCTAAATTGGATTAGAGACTTGAAGGCAAGACCTAAAACCATAAAACTTCTAGAAGAAAACACAGGCAGTACACTGTTTGACATCAGTCTTAACAGCATCTGTTTGAATACCATGTCTCACCAGGCAAGGGAAACAAGAAAAAATAAACAGATGGGATTACATCAAACTAAAAAGCTTCTGCCCAGCAGAGGAAACTATCAACGAAAGGAAAAGACAGCCTAACAATTGGGAGAAGATATTTGCAAGCTGTATACTGATAAGCAGTTAAAATCCAAAATATATAAAGAACTCATACATCTCAACAACAAAGAAACAACCCAGTTAAAAAACGGGCAAAAAATCTGAGCAGTTTTCCAAAGAAGATATAGGTAGAGATGGCCAACAGGCACATCAAAAGATGTTCAACATCACTAATTATCAGGGAAATGCAAATCAAAACTACTATGAGATACCACCTCATACCCATCAGAATAGCTATAATTAATATGACAGGAAATAATAAGTGTTGGAGGGGATGTGGAGGAAAGGGAACCCTCTTATGCTGCTGGTAGGAGTGTAAACTGGTGCAGCCGCTATGGAAAACAGTATGGAGATGCCTCAGAAAAGTATGACTAGAACTACCATATGATCCAGCTGTTCCATTGCTGCGTATTTATCCAAAGAACACAAAAACATGAATGTGTAAAGATAATGCACCCCTATGTTTATTGCAGCATTATTCACAATAACTAATACCTGGAAACAACCTAAGTGCCCATCAATGGATGAGTGGACAAAGAAGTCATGGTGTACATAAACAATGGAATGCCACTCAGCTATAAAAAAATAAAAGATGAAATCTTGCCATTTGTGACAACATGGATGGACCTTGTTATGCTAAGTCAGATGGGGAAAGTCAAATATCTACCGTATGGTCTCATTTATAAGCAGAAGATTAAAACAACAACAAACAAACATGTAGATATAGAGAGTAGATTGGTGGGAGGGGGAGAGGGAAGAGGGCGAAAGGAGTGACAGGGCACATATGTATGGTGATGGATGCTAATTAGTCTTTGGGTGCTGAGCATGATGTAGTCTACACACAAATCAAAATAGAATGATATACACCTGAAATTCATATAATGTTATAAACCACTGTTACCTCAATTAAAAAAATGATAAAATGAAATTTTATTTATAGCCTAACACAGGGCCCCCTGCACTAGACTTTAAGATGTAAATAAATGGTAATTCTTATGGTATTACACATACATGACAAACAACACTAGGAATTCTTAAAATAGATCTGGAGTAGCATCATGAATCTCCATCTTTTAACATTCTCAAAGTGATTCTGATATGAGTAGTCCATGGACCACACTTTGAAAAACCTTTCCCTACAGCATTATCCGGATATGCCTTTTATATTTAGAAGTCCAAATTTTATTTTGTCCTTTGATCATGCTGCACCGTTACAATTTGCATAATTTAGTAAATTGTATTATACATGGTCTCTCACCGAGGTTGCAGTTTAGGTGATGGAGACAGGCAGATACTTAAGTAGAAAATACAGTGTGGTAAGTATTCTGTTAGAATCACGTGCTTTGGTAACATAAAGGAAAAAGCACCCATCCCAGGCAGGGGTGGAAATGGGAATAGCTTATTCTAGAATAAGTGATTCCTGAGTTGAATCTTTAAAGGATGAGTAGGAATTAGACCACTATTCAAGAATGACTGTTGTGTTTCTAGCTTGGGTGACTGGATATCAGAGAAGATGGTTTAGCGATAGGAGAAGATAACAATGTGTGGCGTCTCAACAATTGTGTTTAGAAGTGTGAGATTCAGGCCTGGTTGATATATATTAGCACAGTCATATCTCCTGGAGGAGGCAGAGAAGAAAAGATCAAAAGGAAAGAGAGATGCTAACTTAGGCTATTTAGTAAGAACCATAGAATGCTTCCTGGCTTCTTTTAGTTCAACTTTTTCTATAGTTTGATGAGAACGATACACAGATGTGATATTGTGATGTATAAGAAATATGTATTTGGTCTTCATCCCTGGTTCTGGCACAGAGCTCCTGAAACCCTTGGAGTTTCCTAATGATGAAAGCAGCTAAAGTGTTTTTGTTGTACTAATTAGGTGATTTTTTGGGAACCCGCCTCAGGATGGAGGCTGGTTGCGAGGGAAACCGGCCTTGTGATTAGACTGCTTGGGGGGGGGGGGGGGGGGGCGGGGGGCGTGCGGGGCATGCGGCACAAGCGGTCAAGATCAATCACCAATGGCCAGTGGTTTAATCAATCATGCCTGTGTCATGAAGCCTCCATAAAACCCCAAGAAGGACAGGGTTTGGAGAGCTTCAGGTTGGTGAACACATGGAGATTTGGGGAGAGTGGCAAGCTTGTGGAGGGCATGGAAGCTCTACATCCTTTCTCCATACCTTGCCCTATGCATCTCTTCCATCTGGCTGTTCCTGAGTTATATGCTTTTATAATAAACCAGTGATCTAGTAAGTAAAATGTTTCTCTGACTTCTGCAAGCTTCTCTAGAAATTAATCAAACCCGAAGAAGGGGAGAGACTTGTGGGAACCTCTGATTTATAGCCAGTTGATCAGAAGTACAGGTAGCCAGCTGGACTGTGACTGGCATCTGAAGTCCAAGGAGGAGGTTGTGGGAACCACGATCTGTAGCTGGTCAGTCAGAAGCGCAGGTGCTAACCTGGGCTTTTTTTTTTTTTTTGAGGAAGATTAGCCCTCAGCTAACACCTCCCGCCAATCCTCTTCTCTTCTGCTGAGGAAGACTGGCACTGAGCTAACATCTATGCCCATCTTCCTCTACTTTATATGTGGGATGCCTGTCACAGCATGGCTTGACAGGTGGTGCTAGATCCACACCCAGGATCCAAACCAGCAAACCCCAGGCCTCCGAAGGGGAACGTGTGAACTTAACCACTGGACCGCCGGGCTGGCTCTGATAACCTGGGCTTTTGACTGGCATCTGAAGTTTATAGTGCAGGGGCAGCCCTTAACCTGTGGGGTCTGATTGCTATCTCTGGTAGATCAGGTCAGAATTGAGTTGAATAGTAGGACACCCAGTTGATATCCGGAGGATTGCTGGTTGGTGGGGGAAACCCCCTCCACACTGGAATTGGGTCCAGGCACCCAAAATAATAAGTCACTGTAACATGAAAGTTAAACCTTTGGAAATTGCTTCTTGTGCAAAATTGCTTTATCTAGTTTACTGATTCCAGCTGTGAAATATATTGCTAATATTAAATCCGCATAGGAGTAATTTTGATTAGCTATGAAAACAAAGTCCAGGGGAGAGAGTACTGTGTACCTGAAAGAATGCTATTTTTTTTAAGAAATGTTTATTTTTTATTGTCAAAATGAAAAAGGAAAATTGTATGAAGAAGAAAGGGGATATAGAGATGCAGCCTTTTTTTAAGCTTTTTTATAATGGGATTAATAAAATATAAGCTTGTTGAGAATGGGGGCTATTTCCTTATTTCTTTGATATTCCTTAAGAGTGCTTAGTATACTAAATAACTTATATAACTAGTAAATATGTATTAGTAGTAATATCAATCCGCAGTGATAGCATAGATTTTATCAGAAATTTCTGAAATGTTAGGGATGCGGAAAGAATTAATTTTCTTTACTCTTTCTGCTGTCATTTCCTAAAAGAATTATACATGGTTACTTTTGTTTGAACCTTTCTCAACTACTTTTCAGTTATAAAACTTCTTGTTGGTCTTAGATGTTTCTGTTTGTGTGTTGTGTGTTTTTATTCCTTGAGTGTATAAAGAAGAAAAGGCAACTGTTCATTCATTGTTACTTAGCTGCCAAAAACTAAGCTGGCTTGCTGCTTATCCCTAGTATCACTTAAGATTATCACACATATAATATTTTTAACTAATTGTTATGAGAGATTACCTAAATATTACATACATAAAATATCATTGTGAGGGATTATTTAAATGTAAGATTGTTCTGTGGGAATATAAAAATGTCAGGTTTTGGGGCCCACCCCATGGCCAAGTTGGTTAAGTTCACGCACTCTGCTTCAGTGGCCCAGGGTTTCGCTGGTTCAGATCCTGGGCGCAGACATGGCATTGATCATCAGGTCATGTTGAGGCAGTGTCCCACATAGCAAAACCAGAGGCACTCACAACTAGAATATGCAACTATGTACTGGGGGGCTTTGGGGAGAAGAAGGAAAAAAATAAGATTGGCGGGGCTGGCCCCGTGGCCGAGTGGTTAAGTTCGCGCCCTCCGCTGCAGGCGGCCCAGTGTTTCGTTGGTTCGAATCCTGGGCGCGGACATGGCACTGCTCATCAGACCACGCTGAGGCAGCGTCCCACATGCCACAACTAGAAGAAGCCACAACGAAGAATATACAACTATGTACCGGGGGGCTTTGGGGAGAAAAAGGAAATAATAAAATCTTTAAAAAATAATAAATAAATAAGATTGGCAACAGATGTTAGCACAGGTGCCAATCTTTTAAGAAAAAAAAAGTCATGTTTTATGAACTGTCTAGTATTATTGATTATATACATAGATATATTTTATGTGGTGCTATTACTGTGTCTAAATAACTGTGAATTTTTTTTCCCTTTAGCATTTCTTCTATGCTTATATGAAGTACCATAACTGTCTTCTAGTGCCTTGCTTTTCTGTTTAGTACGACTATATAGTTTGCCCAGCAGTTGTCCAATAGGCATATTTGTTGTTTGACAATCACTGGCTTTATTTTAGGTTAAAGCATAAATTTTATACTGGGGGGAAAATATCCTTTTTGCGAGACCTGCGTGAAATAAGTTTGATTTCAAAAGATAGTATAGTATTTAAATTCAGATTTAAAATGTGTGTCTTAGAGCAAAGTATTATGGACTAAGCGCTAACTAAAATATTTTTATTTTCTCAAATGCTCAAATTTTGCTCAGTTACTTATAGTTTGCAAAATAAATCAGGCATCTCCTGATGACTGATAAATTTTCTTTAGAGTCTCAGTGGATTCTGAAGTCTCTTTGGACTTACAGTCACTCTAATAACAAATATGGATGGTATCTAATTTAATATGACCTTTATAGTAAATGTGTGAAGATGTCACTGAAACTACAACAGAAAGTTTCTCCCTTTCTCCTTTGTGCTCCTGAACATACATCACTAAAATGTTTTTTATGAAAAAAGCTTGTAAGTGGAATGATTATTATTTGTTATTGCTTTATAGTTTGGAAAGCACTTTTAATGTGCGTTATCTTCTCAGCTAAAATTTACATTTATTCATCAGAGATATTCAATTAAAAGCCTGGTTTTTAAAGTAAAAATTTTTCCATGGTGCCCAGCACATTGTAAGTTTAACCTTGTCTTTGGTGGAATCAGTCTCTATAATCATTTAGTCTTTATATTCTTTAGAAACTTCTGGCAATAATGTCTTTAGTTTGTAGGAACTGTTTGATGTAATGCCACCATCTTTGAACTCAACTGTGCTCTTCCAGAACTGAGAAACCTTAAAAATTTATATACTTAAGAATCTCCCCCCGTAAATAAACAAATTGTTTTATCTAATTTTTTCCAAAGTAGAGCGTTAAAGTAGATTGTTTTCTAAACAATAATTTTGTGGCAGAAATATGAGACAAAAGACATAAATCACACCACGTAATCCCCTTTCTGTCCTCCACAGTCCAGATTTTGCATTGATTGCCTAATGAGTATATAATTTTAATCAGGGTCTAAAGCAGAAGGTTTTCTTTCACTTCTGCTGCTTTGAATCTTTAAATGCTTTTGATGCCTACAATCATTTTTATTTTGAAAGACATGAACTGAATTATACTTATGGTAAAACTCTTTCCTTTCTATAGAGAGAAATAGCTCGGAAACTTGCAAATCCTAAGCAACCAACAAATCCTTTTCTAGAGATGGTCAAATTTCTGTTGGAAAGAATTGCACCTGTGCACATTGATTCGGAAGCCATAAGGTAAGTTAGGAAATATATTCATTCAAAAATAGAATATAATATGAAGCCACAGTATCATAAGTTTAAATACTGGGTCCCTAAGGAGGCCTACAAAGGTTCCCATTTATCTTTTTAAATGGCAGAAGGATACCTCATTCAAGTTGAAGAAAGGGCCTGTTCATTTTCTGATCTTTGGCTTACTTCACTGCTTTTTACTTTTTAAGAGTTTTTGTGTTTATTTTTAGCCTATATGTGCTCATTAAGGAAAACCCAGAACATAAGAACAGAGAAAGAAGAAAATTTTACATTTATAGGCTATCAGTCAACCTTTGAGTTTTCTTAACCATTTTAATGGCTACATAATATTCTTTAGTGTGTGTTACTGTGTCACTATTCACTTGAGATGTGTGAAAACCAAATGATATTTTCGAAAGAGCACAAGATTACCATTAGACTAATCTGGTTCCAGGACAGATGTCTACTACGTCATCTGCTGTGTGGCTTTAGAAAAAAACCTCTAATTTATCTAAGTTTTTCATTTATTTTTAACTTTAATATGGGTATAACTTCTCTTTGTTGGATGATTGTGAGAATTAGTGATAATATGTGAATAGTAAGAAGCTGGCATAATGGACACTAACAGCTATTGTTTTTTAACTATTCCCGTAATTCCATATATTTCAGTTTCTACTAATGATTTCCTGTTAACTTCTATGAATACTTTTCCTTTGCACTAATCATTTGTCCAATAGATAAGATATATCTTTCTATTCATGTTAGGTTATTAAATAGCACTTATTAGTTCTCTTTCCAAACAGCCTTGGATTAGGACAACTGGTTCTAGCTATTAGTTATTTCACCTTATGTGAATCACTGCATTGGTTATATTGAAATGCCAGTTGTATTTGTTTGCTACGTCTGCCATAACAAAATACCACAGACTGAGTAACTTAAACAACAGAAATTTATTTTCTCACTGCTCTGGAGGCTAAAAGTCCAGCAAGTTTGATTTCTTCTGAAGCCTCTTTCCTTGGCTTGCACATGGCTGCCTCCTTGCTGTCTCTTCACATGGTCTCACTTGTCTGTGTCCTCTTCTCTTCATATAAGGACAACAGTCATATCAGATTATGGCCTGCTCATTTGACCTCATTTTGCCTTAATTATCTCTTTAAAGGCCCTGTTTCCAAATAGAATCACAGTCTGAAGTACTGAAGGATAGGACTTCAACGTGTGAATTTGGGGGTACACAATTCAGCCCATAATGGCGATGTTTGTCTACTTTTTTTTCTTTTCGACTAAGATTTCCTTATTCTTTTTAATTTCCTTATTTGCAAAGAAAACTAAGGTTTGGAGAGAATAAGTGGTTTGTTCACAGCTGGGTAATGGTAAAAACCATGACTTAAACATAGATTTATTATTTTCGATGTGAATGTCCTTTGCTCTCTACCATTTGATTTTAATGGGGTAAATCAAGGATACGATAAAGTAGGCACCCTTCCCTTTGCATATTAACTTTGAAAGAGACCTATAATGGCATCAGGAAACCTTTACTGTTTGTCTCCGTGAGGTCTCACGGAGTTTCATTACTTCAGTAAATTATCATAAGCTAGTATGTGACCTCCAATACTAAAAAAACAAAACCTCAGTTTTTTCAGAAGCTTCTTGGGTTGTTTGGGCTCAAACATACTAACTTATGGTTGGGATTTCTAAGAGAATAATTTTATGCAAAATTCCAATTTATTTGAATGGGAAATATATGTGATATAATATTCCATCCACGTAATCAAATCTTCATGGAATATTAAGTTGCAAATGAAGAGTTTATTCATTTAACATACATTTAATGGAGCAATTTTTAAAGTACATTAGGTAACTGGGGAAGGATAGTTACATAACCCAAATTGTGTAGGAGGGATTTGTTAGGGAAGGCTTCTGCAATAGATGGCACATAAAATGGGTAGTGAAAGATCAGTAGGAATTATAGCGTAGCCAAGTGAAGATCGCAGGGGAAAAGCAGTCCAGGCCACTAGTCCTGTGTCCTTGGTTGGATTATTTATGCTACTCTGAGCTTTAATTTCCTCATCTTTAAAATAAGGACAATAATAATTACTGCTCACTGGGATAGTTGAGAGGCTTAAATAACATGTATGTGTAAAACACTCACACGTACTGAGTGCTGAATGAGTGTTAATAGCTGTTCTGGGAAGAAAAAATAGCAGACACAAAAGAACAAAGGCAAAAGGAGTCAAGAAGTATTTAGAAAATTGGATGTACTTCAGACATAATGAAGGATTTGGGAAGAAAGGCTTGGGGATAGTAGAGTATCATCCTAAATATAACCTTTTCGTTTTCCCTTTTTTTTAACATATTTTTTCCCCAGACTCCTGCTCATACACATGCACATACGCATGCTATCATTAATTATTGGTCTGCAGATAGCAGTTAAAAATGAAGTAGTGCTTGTAATAATGCTTGAAACGTGGGAGAGAAAGTAAAACTTAAAAAGAAAAAGGTTTAGGACTGAATCCTGAGGAAAATTAATAATTAAGAGGTTTCCAGAATGTAAGGAACTCATTGAATTAAAAAAAAGTTTTTTAAGGAGGCATGGTCAAAAGTGGAATGTCAGGAGTGATATCACAGAAGCCAAAGAGGAACTAAAAGGTGGAGGGATCAGAGGCTATCCAGAAGTAAAATAGTTTCTAAAAGGCATTCATTGGATTTAGAAAAAGGAAAATCATCACAATGGGCAGAATAGTTTCTTTGGGGGAAAGCAAGGGCAAATCCAGATTACCATGGATTGAGAAGGGCATAGGATAGTCCTTCTCAACATCTGCATCATGCCACACCAAGAAAATGAATAATGTCTTAACAGAGAAGACTGCTCAAGCCTGGAGGTGACTGGCCTTGCTCAACAGGAGCCCACCAGCTCCCACTTGGAAACCTTGAAGTCTGAGAAAATCAAAGGGGTAAATACCTTGTCACACTTTAAACCCTGCTTTAGGAGATAAATTGGCGTTTGGGGACAGCCAGTGTAGACAAAGCTATAAAAATTAGAAAAATGAGATGATGGTAAGGGAGTAAGCTTAAAGAAGGGTCTTTTGTTGTTTTTGTTTTTTGTGTGTTTTTTGCTGAGGAAGATTCACCCTGAGCTAACATCTCTTGCCAATCTTCCTCTTTTTACTTGAGGAAGATTTGCCCTGAGCTAACATCTGTGTCATTCTTCCTCTATTTTGTATGTGGGTCACCACCACATCGTGGCCGCTGACAGGTGGTATCAGTCCGTGCCCAGGAACCAAACCTGGGCCGCTGAGGTGGAAAGAGCTGAACTTAACCACTAGGCCAAGGACTGGCCCCTTCTGTTGTTTTTAATGAAGGAATTTTGAATATTTAAATACCTTTGAAAAGTGCTAATAGAAAAGAAGAGAGGTTGAAGATGGGGTATGGGGGATAGAACTATGATAGAGCAACATCCCTAAGGAAGCAGAACAGGGAGAAGAAAATCTTCCCCTATGACAGATAAAAGTTAGAGAAGGTTAGAAAATAGGGTATGGGAAATTAGAGTATTCACTTGAGGCCTCCATTATTCCTTGTTAAAAGTGAGGCAAGCAGTCTGCTAAGTGGAAGGATTTAGACCTGAGTTAGAATAGTGAAGATTTAGAATAGTTGTTATACAGCACAGGAGAGATAGGGACACATATTAAGACTTCCCAAGCAGATATGAACATGCAGTTGGATTGGTGATGATCTTTTGCTTCATGGATTCTTTGTGAAGTATGTGGAGTGTATATTATTTATCAAATTTAGAAATGAGGCAAAATGCCTTCATAAGAGGAAGGACTACAATCCTGGTTTCAAGACTTGGGTCTTTCTCTTATAGTACCTTGACTCATAATGATGATCTGCCCAGATTATAATGAAAGCAGAGATTATGCCTGTCTTGTTTGGCACTCTATTTCCAGGATAGACTCTAAGACTTGGCACATAATAAGTAGTCAATAAATATTTATTAAATAAATGCATGGATTCTATTACGAGTAGTCAGATACATTTATAAATTTTTTCACTTGTGTTTGTAATCTTGTTAATTCATGCATCGTTTTATAGGATTTCCTCCTAACAGAAAAATTTGCTTCAGAATATTTTTCTCAAATTGGTAATAACTTTTTTTTTATGTATAATGTCAGAGGTAAAACTTCTAGAACAAAATATAGGGTAGGCACAATTTCTTAGATGGGTCATAAGCACAAACAATGAAAGAAAATTAAATATTTTTTTCCTCCTTGGCTGGCCTGGTTGCACAGTAGTTAAGTTTGCACGTTCCACTTTGGCAACCCGGGGTTCACCACTTCAGATCCCTGGTGCAGACCTACCACAGCTTGTCAAGCCATACTGTAACGGGCATCCCACATATAAAGTAGAGGAAGATGGGCACAGATGTTAGCTCAGGGCCAACCTTCCTCAGCAAAAAGAGGAGGCTTGGCGTCAGATGTTAGCTCAGGGCTAGTCTTCCTCAAAAAAAAAAATTTTTTTTTCCCCTCTCTTCAAGACACCATTAAGAAAAAGAAAAGCCAAGCCATAGCCTGGGAGAAAATATTTGCAAAGCATATATCTGATAAAGGATTATATCCAGAGTATAAAAAGAACTCTTACTACTCAATAATGACAATTGACCCAATTTAAAAAAGGGCAAAAGAGTTGAGCAGTTTACCAAATAAGATACACAAATAGTAAATAAGGACAAAAAAAGACAGTCAACATTATCTACTCATTAGGGAAATACAAATTCAAATTACAGTCAGTAATACCACTACACACTCACTAGAATGGCTAAAATTAAAGATACTGACCACACCAAGTGTTTGTGGGGATGCAGACTGACCAAACCACGTGTTGCTGATATGGAAAACAGTTTATTATAACATTAAATGTACATATAATGTTAACATACAACTCAGGAATCCCAATACTAGGTATTGGCCTACAAGAAAAGAGAACATATATTCCCGTAAAGACTTCTTATTTATATCTTAAACTAGAAATACCCAGAAGTCGCTCAGTTGGTAATTGGATAAACATACTGGGATATATCTATGCAATACAGTACTTCTCAGCAATAGAAAGGAACAAACTGCTGATTCTACACAACATCATGGAGGAATCTCAAAAGCATTATGTCACATAAAAGATGTTAAGACACAAAATATATGAAATTCTAGAACAGGGAAACTTATAGTGAGAAAAAACAGATCAGTGATCGCAAGAGTGGGAAAAGGGGATTGCCACAGAAGAAACATAAGGCAGTTTTTTGTGGAGATGGAAATGTTTTATATATATATCTCCACAATGAGACATCATTTTACACTCACTACAATGACTGTAAGCAAAAGGACAGATGAGTCAGTGGAGATGTGGAAAAATTGGAACCCTCATATATTGCTGGTGGGAATGTAAAAAGCTTTGAAAAACAGTTTGGCAGTTCCTCAGAAAGTTAAACGTGGCGGTACCATGTGATCCAGCAATTTCCCTCCTAAATATATGCCCAAGAGAAGTGAAAATATATGTCCATACAAAACCTGTATATGAATATTTATAGCAACATTATTCATAATAGCCAAAGAGTAGAAACAATCCAAAGGTCTGTCAACTAAGGAATGGATAAATTGTCTTATATGAATACACTAAAACATTATTCAGAATTAAAATCAATGAAGTACTGATGCATGCTGCAACATGGATGAACCTCAAGAACACTGTGTTAAGTGAAAGGAGTCACAAAAGACCACATATTATATGATTCGATCTTTATGAAATGTTCAGAATAGGCAAATCTATGGCAGGAGAAAGTAGATTCATGGATGCCTAGGGCTAGAGGAGGTGGGGGTGAATAAGAAGTGACTCCTAATAGGGAAGGTGTTTGTCTAGGGATGAAGGTGAAATCTAAAATTAGATTGTGGTAATGGGTGTACAACCCTGTGAATATACCATTGAATTATGCATTTTAAATAGGTAAGTTATATGGTGTGTAAATTATATTTCAAGCTGATGTTTATACACACACACATCTGATTTGTTTTCAAAAAAATGTTTTTATATCAATTGAAGGTTTTGATGAAGTATTTAAATTATTCTTGTGATGTTAAAGGGGAAATGAAAGTACTAAAAGTGGTTTAAATTTCAACCCCTGTACATCTATATATATGTTGTACTTTTAAAAAATTTTTATTAATAATTTGACTAAAATATGCATACCACCAAAGGAAAACATTTTAACGTAAAACTTTTATTATTAGTTTCTATTTGTTGAATATTTGCTATATTTACTAGGTCATTTACTGTAATAATTTAGTCTTCAATATAAGGTAGTATTTTCTTCAGTTTACTGATGAGAAAATGACGTCTCAAAACCAAAATCATGTCTGTTTTTACCTAAAATAGTACCATGTTGCTACATAGTCTGAGTTTTATTGAGTGGGTAATATTCCATTTTGTGGTGGTTAGATATGTTTGAAAAACTAATTCCATAATGTTGGACAATTAAACAGTTTTCAACTGATGAATCTGTTTTGAATATAACGTAATGCTTCTGATGGATTGCTTCTTTGCTATAAATTTCTAGGAATGGAATTACTGATTTAGTAAATTAATTACCAGTGATTAATTTAATGCCTCTGTCCATGTGTTTGTTTACTATTTGGTTTTTGCTTAAGTGAATTGTCACTCATCCATTTAGCACTGCCATCTTGTTTTTCTTAAAATTGTAAATGATCTCTTTATATATAGAAATGAATATTAAGTTGCTTATACTTACATAAATATATGTCCAGTATGTGTATCATTTAATTTTAGTTTTGTTGTTTTTCAGTAGTTATTATACATTGAGTTTGGGATGTGGGAGAAGAAGATAAACTAAAAATAAGCGCCGCTGTCAAGTAGAGAGCAAAGTTTAAAGAGTCACGAAATAATTTTTCCCCCCAGAAATGTATTTGAATCTGATGTTTAGGTCTATATGTGTCCTGCCACATTGCAATTAGGATACAGTTACTAATCTAGTAGTGTTACTAATTAGATTTTCTCGTTTTAATAGTGCACTGGTAAAATTGATGAATAAATCCATAGAGGGGACAGCAGATGATGAAGAGGAGGGTGTAAGTCCAGATACAGCGATTCGTTCAGGACTTGAACTTCTTAAGGTATTTTTTAAACAGTTTTGTCTCCATGCATTTCCACAGTCATAATTTGAATTCCCTTAAGGATATGCAAGAGTCAGGCTTTATTTCATTGGGAACTATTCAAAAGATTAAAAATTTATAGTAGAAATCATATTTTATAAAAATATATTTTTACACTATAATAATGTGTTATAAAATAATTTTTTTGTTTTTGCTATTTCATTCATTCATTGCATGCTTGCTATGCTTGTAACTGAATGATCTAGTCTTTCCTTTCAAAGAACCTGCATCTGGGATGGTAGGACTGCTCACAAGAATTATCTTATGAGGGGCTGGCCCCATGGCGAGTGGTTAAGTTCACACGCTCCGCTTTGACGGCCCAGGGTTTCGCCGGTTTGAATCCTGGGTGCGGATGTGGCACCGCTCATGAGGCCATGCTGAGGAGGCATCCCACATGCCACAACTAGAATGACCCACAACTAAAAGTACACAACTATGTACCAGGGCCCTTTGGGGAGAAAAAGGAAAAATAAAATCTTTAATTAAAAAAAAAGAATTATGACAGCATCTGTCTGATCAGGGAATTTTTAAACTATTGGTAATCATAATAGATGACAAAGAACTCAGAGAATTGAGCAATTAGTAGGAGCCAGGTCAGGCAAGACTTTGTGGACAAGATATGACCTAATCTAGGGAAATCACAGCATCATGAAAGAGAATAATTCTTGCCATTTTTTAGGGATCCTTGGGAGTCTAGCCTGACTAGAATAGAATTGCTTTGAGGAATAGTGGGAGACAGGGCTGGTTCCAGATTGTGGAGTGCCTCTGGGACAGAAAGGTACTATCAGGGGCTTTTAACCCAGCTTTTAATATGATACAGCACTCGATAGAGCTTTCATTGGATGGAGTAAAGAAGGGAACAAATTGAAGGCAAAGAAAGATTTAGACCACTACAACATGTGAAGAGACAATCCAGTGCACTGGACATTAGATAGAAAAGAGAGTGATGGGATTGTATTGGAATGGTTTTAAATATTATTTCATGGAAAGAATTTATATGGTTTCCTGAGAGACTTTAATTAATTATATTTTTAATAATGGGGTTATATTTTTAAATAGTTCTGAGAGTCAAATCATCTTTAAGGTAAATATTTTTAATAGGTTGTTTGATTCAGTTTTTCAAATTCTCCATTTTTCTGTAAATAATTAAAACCTCATAACTAATATTATCACTGTAAACCTAACTAAATGGGACAGTCTCTTCACTTTATAACCCATGAAATAAATGCTTATAGAATAAATAATGAGACTACCTACTACATTCCTCCGTCTGTCTGCCTCTCTGCTTTTAGCCCCTATTCTCGATACCATGCTAACTAAATTGTTTCCACTTCATGGAACGTAAACTTTATAGACGTTATATCTAACTTGTTATAAATTCCTTAAGAGTAGGCTGGGACTTGTGTCATAATAAATAAGGGAATAATTGTTTATGTTTGTAATTGTGATTAAAAGTTCACAATAATGGCTTCTTTGTTTATAGTTATGATGAGTGAACTTTTTTTAATTAAGATTATGATAGTTAACAACCTTTTGAAATTACAGTTGTACATCATTATTAGTCATGTTGTAGGTATGCCACTTCACCCCTAGTGCCCTCCCCCCACTCCCCCTTTCCCCTGGTAACCACTGATCAGTTCTCTTTGTCTATGTGTTAACTACCACCTATGAGTGGAGTCATACAGAGTTCGTCTTTCTCTGTCTGGCTTATTTCACTCAACATAGTACCCTCAAGGTCTGTCCATGTTGTTGTGAATGGGACAACTTTGTCCTTTTTTATGGCTGAGTAGTATTCCATTGTATATATATACCATATCTTCTTTATCCAATTATCAGTTGCTGGACACTTAGGTTGGTTCCATGACTTGGCTATTGTGAATAATGCTGCGATGAACATAGGGGTGCATGGGACTTTTGGAATTGCTGATTTCAGGTTCTTAGGATAGATACCCAGTAGTGGGATGGCTGGGTCATAAGGTAATTCTATTTTTAACTTTTTGAGAAATCGCCATACTGTTTTCCATAGTGGCTGCACCAGTTTGCATTCCCACCAACAGTGTATGAGGGTTCCTTTTTCTCCACAGCCTCTCCAACATTTGTCACTCTTGGTTTTGGATATTTTTGCCATTCTAACAGGTGTAAGGTGATAAGATGAGTGAACTTTTTGTGATGGGTTTCACTTAAAATATTTCCTCATAGAGTATCTTTTTGCCAGTGAAATAAATCTCTATGTTAGCATTTTGTTCACATCACACTTCATTAAAAAAAAGGAGCCTCGTTTTCTGCATTCCTAGTATCAGAATAGACTAAGAGATGAAGAAGAGAATAGGGCAAGGACTATATATCAGCTGTCTTAAGGAATCTACTACACAGTATTTCTGCTAATGTCTCATTAGCCACAACTAACTGCAAGGGAAACTACAAGATACGATCTTTATTCTATGTGGCTAGTGTATGCAGCTCATAACTTGAAATTTTATTTACAGTAGAAAATAATTCTCTTCTTTTAGTGGACTAAAACTGTTGTCTGTACTTCTAAAGCTATATCTGTTTCTCCAGGTTCTGTCTTTCACACATCCTACCTCGTTCCACTCTGCAGAGACGTATGAGTCCCTGTTACAGTGCCTCAGAATGGAAGATGACAAGGTAGCAGAAGCTGCTATACAAATTTTTAGAAATACAGGCCACAAAATTGAAACAGACCTGCCCCAGATACGATCGTGAGTATGTTTTTTCTCATGGTAAACACAGAAGTTTTTAAGTGTGGGAGCCATAGGATCATTGTTTCCCTTTCACATGGAAAGACAGCAGAGAGGAAAGACAGGTTTTATTTAAAAGCTACTTATTTGTATCCTTTACTTCATCTCTTCTCTGCGTCACACTCCTCCCCTACCATTAGAATATAGGCAGAGGAAGAAATGAAACTTGGCTTATTAGAATACGATTTTAAAATATTAATAATCAAAAGTTATCAGAATTTAGAATTTGTGATTAATGTATCTTCCTAATCTGTGTATTTTCATTTTTTTCTCTCCAACTGGTTTATAAATTCAATAGCTACTATCCTCATATTCTACCAAAGAGTGGGATAATCAGTAGTGTGCTTATAAAATATTTATTAGTTGCTTGGTTGTTGCCAGTGGTGCTTTTATTGTTTTGATCACTCCCTCTAGATTACCTCCCCTCTCATAAGAATGTAGTACCTTCTGGTATTTTCACTTTGGCATCTTAAAGAGGGTTGCTTTAGGATCAAACTTGTTCTGAGATTTTATATTTAGACATAAGATGTGGGAGATGTCTTTTGGAGGAAGAACACATTGCTGATAGCTATTGAACTAGATCTTCAGGGTATATGCAAATAGTTCAGGGAATATCCAAATTAAACCGGTTTTTCCTCACAGGGTAGTAACAGGACAAGAGGACTCATGACTCCTAAAGTTTTTATTAAATTTGTGAGGTAATCGTTTAACTTGAGAAATAATTCATTGTCGACACAGTACTGGCTAATATAAAAGAATTACCCCAGTCAGTCCCTGCTCTCAAGGAGTTTATAGCCTAGAGATGATAATCTTTATATTTGTACATTATAGGAAAAAATCATTGACACGGTAGGATAAAGTTTCTGGTGAGTTTTTAAAGGTAGGAAAACCTATACATTTTTTAAGGAAAAGGATTTATTCTTAAAGGAATTCTATCCCAAAGGAAGCAGTGGAAAAATGGGTATAGGTGGAAGAGTTAACTTTGGACACAGGGAATAAAACCTCTTCTTCTTAAGACAAGTGGGGAAGGAAGCAGAGAAGCACAACACTGCAGACCTCACTAACAATGCTGATGGCATCTTTGGATTATAGCGCACTAGAAAAACAAGGAGAAAGATTAAAGTTGGCTTATGTATCATCGTTTCATTAGGCTAAGAACAATTAACGATTCATTTAACAACAACTTGATCAACACTCTATCTTCCTTTGTTACTTACCTGTGTTATTTTCAAGAACTGTTACCCTAGTAAATGAATTTGTGAATGGAAGACTTAATCAGTGCTTAGTCAAGGAAGCTATTTGGGCATGGAAATCCCTATCTCATAATTCCAAACCTGCATGGAGAGAAACGTGGCATTCACAAATATCAAATCAGACTTACAGTGACCAGCATATGTCCCAGTTTTTTGGTTGAGGTGCATGACCTGGGGTCTGAGATATTGCTCTTAATGTCTTGCTTCCCATTATTATAACAGGGCCCTTTGTCACCATTGCACTTGATACCACTGACCTTATAATCTATAAAATGGAATCATTGCATTAAATGTATGACAAGTATCTGTCCTTAAATTTTTATTTTGCCTTACAAATTTTCTTATGATTAGAAAAATACTTAAATGTTCATTGTAAAAAGCTGAAACTTTAGAAAATATAAAGGAAAAAAGAGGGTCACTGTTAACATTTTGATATATATTTTTATTGAATGTTTTATCTACTTGAAGTATATGCCTGTTGTTTTTTATAAGTTGTTAGAAACACGCTATTTTCTTCATTCTACTTAATGTTTTCCTATATCATTATTTAATGCTTTGAGACTAATATGTATTTCCATATTGTTCTAGAGAAAGATTTTTTACTTTGATCTTCAATGTCAGTATGGAGGTTAAGTGAATGGATTTTTGGAACAGAAATGCTTATCTTCAAATCCCGACTCCACCATTTCCTAGCTCTGTCACCTTAAGCTCAAATAAATAATTTTTTTGTGCTTTAGTTTTCTCATCTATTTAATAACCATATTAATAGTCCTCTTTGGCTGATTGTGAGGATTAAGTGAATTAAGATGTGTAAAAACACTTAAAATGGTGCTTGGCACAAGTATTCAATAGCTGTTAGATGTTTTTATTACTCTTCTACTGATATATATATGTGTCTATATCCTTGCATACTTTCTTTCACTGGTGCGATTATCTCAGCTTTTTAATAAAACCTGGCCTTTTGCTACTTTTTTTCCATGGCTGCTTTAAAATAAGGGGATTGTGAAAGGGAAGTGGAAAATTAGGATATCTCCTTAGATGGTAAATGTAAAAATATGGGATGGGGCAAGTTTTAGATCCTAAGTTAAGGGTGGTTTGTTTATTTCTCCATATTCATAAAGTGGCTTTAAACAAAAATTTTCTCCTGAAGTAGCCTTTTTCATGAGGCATTGTATTTCTTGGATTATGCTTGGGGACAGAGGAGGAACTTTAAATCTTTCTATATATCAGGTAATTTTTAAGAGAGGCTTCTCTACCAGCATACATCCAGATAGTTACAGGAGAGGAGGTAGGAGACAACCAAAAGAAATACTTGTGGTTTATGGGCTTTTTTTTTTTTAACTATGATATTATTTTTGCAGGACCTTAATTCCCATTTTACATCAGAAAGCAAAGAGAGGTACTCCACACCAAGCAAAACAGGCTGTTCACTGTATACATGCCATATTCACAAATAAAGAAGTCCAGCTTGCACAGATTTTTGAGGTATATAAAATTATATAGGATGTGTTTATGTTGGTTTTTGTTTTTATGTTCTGTGGTTTTATGAAGATAGAAGGTAGATTATTTTAGCTATTTAGTCCCACTCTAGAGTATAAATTCCATGAGAGCAGGGACTCACTGTTGTATTCAGCACTATATTCCTGGCCTTTAGATGAGGTGTTTAAATACTACTTATGAAATGATGTTTTGTGTGTGTGTCTTAGAACATTTTACTTAATTTTAGCTTTATTGCCTCAGTAGTCTATTTATCCTCAGAAAGTATTGGTAGTTGACTTTGAACCACTCAGTTCATACTGACAGTCATACCTGAAAATTAGTCCTATTTGCCTTTCCTTATGTATGCTCCTTGGCCTGGTTCCAGTGCTAGAAAGGTATTCTTATTATCTTTAATTGGATACAGTATGAACAGAACCAGTGAACTCTTATGTTTTATGGTCCACAGTCATTTAAAATGTCCCCACAGGATAAAATATCCACCAACACAGCAAACCTGTTGTTGTAGACGACTTGAAAATAATGCTGATTTGATGATGCAGAGATATTCTTGTTTTTACTTCTACCTTTAATGTGTGCCTTATTTTTTTCTTTTATCTTTTTTCTATGTTGTTTCAAACTTAAGTTTCAGTAGGTGAAATAAAAATCAAGTGTCCAATATGGCTGAAGTTACTTTTGATCATATCGTTAGAACAGATTTGTTTGGGCATGATAAATTCAGGAGTACTTAAGAACATTTAGTGTTTCCTTAGGATGTCTAGATATTTATAAAACAAACTGGTAATTTTGACTGTTTTATTTTTATAGCCACTCAGTAGGAGTCTGAATGCTGATGTACCAGAACAACTTATAACTCCATTAGTTTCATTGGGCCACATATCTATGTTAGCACCAGATCAGTTTGCTTCTCCAATGAAATCTGTAGTAGCAAATTTTATTGTGAAAGATCTCCTAATGAATGACAGGGTAAGTTTCTCATTTAATTAAATTTAGAATCATGAGATTAAGACTATTTACATCTTTATTACAATATTTCTGCTTTCTGTGTGTAATTCTCTTTTCCTTTTAAATTATTCTCTATTTGCCCCCTTATTTATTTACTTAAATTTCCAAATGACATCCTGATGTCAGTGTAGCTATTATTAGAACTTAACATTTAAGAAAGAAAAAATGAGAACATGAGATGGATGAATCATGAAGTAAAAAATATAAGTCAAATGCTATTATCCTAACATTTGAAGGACAATTTACTGGAGTGCTAGAATTTTGCTTTATCAAACATTGTTGAAAATATAAGTGGAATTGTATTTGACTAGCATATTGAAATATAATTACATTGCACTTTTGGCACTAGATTTATGTATTCTATTTTAGTTATTGAATTGTGTGTGTGTGTCACATGTGTGCACACATGCTGATTTATTAGCTCTGGGTTGGAGCCCAGGAATGTATAGCTTGAAAAGGTTCCCCAAGTGATTTATGAAACACGCTTCTGATTAAGAATCACTCCTTTACCAAATGGATCTAAGTTAAAGAGTTACTGAATGAAGACACAAATCACTCTTACCTGTGGATCGTTGTAGATGACTTTCAATGCAGTAGTAACTTATCCAACTTAACCTAATCCTTCTACATGATCCACTAGTCTTTGATCCCTCAATATCTGAACTTAAAAAGAGAGACACTTGCCAGTGCACTCCTTCCTCCTTTCCCTTCCCTTGTTTGGATTTAATAGACAAGGATGGAAGAGCATGGCCGAAGTCTCATTTCCCACTCCTTGCATTCATGCTGTTCTTTGCACTGTTGATAGACGTGACTGACAATAAATGTGAAATTTAAGACACCTCTTAAATGACGATTTGATTGTTGATAGATCCTATTTTAATATGGTTCTTGTTGTGTGTGTGGTAAAATATACACAATATTAACTTTGCCATTTTTAAGCGTACAATTCACCTACATTATATACACCCACGTTGTTGTTGTTTTTGTTGGGTTTTTTTTTTTGTTTTTGTTTAAAAACAAACAAATTTAATAACATATATACTTCTGATATACATGGGAGATACCCAGGAAAGCTGATGAACTTTCCAAAGTAGCCCAAGCCACCATCTAAATTATGTACTCACATTGTTGTGTAACCATCACCACTGTCTATTTCCAGAACTTTATTATCTCAGACAGAAACTCTGTATCCATTAACCAATAACTCCCTCCTCCCCCTGCCCCTGGTAACTTCACTTCTATTTTCTGGCTCTACAAATCTGCCTGTACTAGATACCTCTTATCATACAATATTTGTCCTTTTGTGTCTGGCTTATTTCACTTAGCATATTGGTTTCAGGGTTCATCTGTGTTACAGTATGTAGCAGAATTTCATTCACTTTTTGCCAAAATAATATTCCCTTGTATGTGTAGCCTACATTTTCTTTATTCATCTGTTGATAGACACTAGGGTTTTTTCCACCTTTTGACTATTGTGAATAATGCTGATATGAACATTTGAGTCTCTGTTTTCAGTTCTTTTGGATATATACCTCAGAGTGGAATTGCTGGGTCACACGGTCATTCTGTGATTAACTTTTTGAGGGACCGCCAAACTTTTCCACAGTAACTACCATTTTCCATTCCCACCAGCAATGCACAAGTCTTCCAGTTTCTCCACATCTTTGCCAACACTTATTCTTTCCTGTTTTTTTTAATAATAGCCATCATAGTAGGTACAAAGTAGTATCTTGTGGTTTTTATTTGTGTTTCCCTAATGACTAATGGTATTAAGGATTTTTTTCATGTACTTACTGGCCATTTGTCTTTTGTCTTTGGATATTCAAAGTCCTTTGCCCACTTTTAATTGCATTGTTTGTCTTTGTTGTTGTTGAGTTGTAAGAATTCTTTATATATTCTGAATATTAAACCCTTGTCAGACATTTGCCAAATCCAAGATCATGAAGATTTTCCCCTGTCTTCTTCTAAGAGTTTTATAGTTTTAGCTCTTAAGTTGAGATCTTTGATCCATTTAGAGTTAATTTTTATATGTGATATAAGGTAACTGTCCAGCTTCATTCTTTTGCTTGTGGATATCTAGTTTTTCCAGCACCATTTATTGAAGAGACTATTCTTTGCCCAATAATTGGTCTTAGCACCCTTGTTATATGAGGGTTTTCTGGGTTCTCTGTTGCGTTCCATTGGTCTATATGTCTATACTTATGTCCGTACCAACCACACTCTCATTATTACTGTAGATTTGTGGTAAGTTTTGAAATCAGGAAATTTGCATCCTCCAACTTTGTTCTTCTTTTCCAATCTCTGGTTGGTGACTTTGCTATAGGCTTCTTAGAGCACTGCATTGTGCAGCATGCAAAGCTTAATGAGCGAAACTTTAAAATTTTTTCTAAAAGTTAAATTTATTCAATTGTCTGTAGTCAACAGGTGAGAAGAATGGAAAATTATGGTCTCCAGATGAAGAAGTTTCTCCTGAAGTATTAGCAAAGGTAAATTTCTGTGGCTCTTGATAACTTTTATGTTGAAATAATGAACATTCATAGATATCCTTTTTTTTAACCTAACAGTTAATAAGCATTTTTAAATGAGGTGCTTTATTTTTAAATCAAAAGTTCTGTTTCTCAAAGAAACTGTAGTTGTCAGTGAGTTATTTATATATAGGTATATGTCAGCATCTTCTGTAGACCTTCCTGCCTGCTAAAACAATTTCAGTGAGGCTGTTTTACACAGAGATTGTTTGTAGAATGTTGATGCTCAGAAGCATCTCACATCTAGCCTCACTACCACTATCTATCTACAAGCCTATGAATATCAACTTGGCAAAAATAGATGGCTGTCATCGAATTGGTAACTTTTGATAGATGTAAACTGTACCTCATGAAAACTAATTTCTAAAGTCAGGTTTAAAATAAGACTGCTTCATTATCATCTTCCTTGATAATCTGTTTCACCTTGTATAGCTTCATAGTTGTCATATATTCCATCAATTCTTTTTTCCAGGTTGTCAATAAATACAGTGAATAATACCTAAATCCTTTAGCTAGTTCTTTCCTGTATATTGGTAACAAGCATTTGAGTATAAGCCTCTAAGTAATTATGACCACAAATAATTATGGATTCTCCTAGATTTTTTTTATCATAATGTCAAGTGAGACTGAATCAAATTTGATTGTTTCTTCAAAATAGTTTTTTACTAATACAGAAAATATCTGAATAGTTCTTTTTAATTACTATAATATTAGAGTAGTTTAAATAGTTATTTTTAAACAACTTGAAAATCTTGGGCAAATGTGCAAGTATGAAAAGCCCTGAGTCCAGGAACCAGACCTTGCTTGGGCAAGTTACCCATTATAGTAATGTGTCTATTTCCTTATGTGTTGGAAATAAGAATACATCTCTCATAGAGTTGTTTAGGAGATTAAATAAATTAATATGTGTACAGCTCTGGGAAAAGTGCCTGGTACAAATTAAACAATACATATTAGTTCTTATTGTTATTGTTATTATTCTGCAGACTTTTTAAATAAAACATGTCTGCCAGCAATTGAGACATCTCACTAATCTAATTAACATAATCTTCCCTTTAATTGGAATTTTAAGTTGCTTTCTTTTTTTAGCATGTTAATGTTTTATAGGTACAGGCAATTAAACTTCTGGTAAGGTGGCTGTTGGGTATGAAAAACAACCAGTCTAAATCTGCCAATTCAACTCTTCGGTTATTATCAGCGATGTTGGTTAGTGAGGGTGACCTGACAGAGCAAAAGAGGATCAGGTGAGATTTTTCTTCCTTTCTAATTTTTTAGCTCGAAGAGTTGGTAGAGGGGCCAGCCTAGTGCCGTAGCGGTTAAATTCGTGCACTCTGCTTCAGTGGCCC
This sequence comes from Equus caballus, assembly GCF_041296265.1. NCBI lineage: Eukaryota > Metazoa > Chordata > Mammalia > Perissodactyla > Equidae > Equus > Equus caballus. Next base: position 93,480,673 of record NC_091686.1, read on the forward strand.
AGGGTTTACCAGTTCAGATCACGGGCATGCACCTACGCACCGCTTATCAAGCCATGCTGTGTTAGGCATCCCACATATAAAGTAGAGAAAGTGGGGATGGATGTTCCTCAGGGCCAATCTTCCTCAGCAAAAAGGGGAGGATTGGTGGTGGATGTTAGCTCAGGGCTAATCTTCCTCAAGAAAAAAATGTTGGTAGAGCTTACATAGGAATTATTTACCTAATTAATATTGAATGTTGTAATTGCACCATGTGCTTTGAGATCAACTCTTATGTACTCCTTGAATATAAATTAACACAGTCTTGTCAGAATAGTTTGGCATTTGTCCCTAGATCCTTAAAAATGTTATTCTTTAACTCTTTATTTTTACAGTAGTGAAATAATAAAAGAATCATACAAAAATATAAACACAAATATGTTCTTTCCAGCATTTTTTATCATCACGAAAAATAGGGGAATGTTTAACTATGGAACACACATATCATGAAATATTATGTAGATCTTAGTTAGATATTACATATCCCATGGTTCAGCTTGGGCTCTTAGAATCAGAAACTTATACAACTCTACTCTGCATTTACTGGCTGTGTGAACTTGTATAAATAACTTTTCAAAGCCTTAATTTCCTCATAGAGTGAAAATTAGATGAGACGAAGCCTGTTAAGTGTTTCACACACTGCATGGCACAGAGTTAAGCATGCAAATAGTAGCTATTATTTTTTCAATTCCTGAATCATTTGCCTCAGAAGCCATTTTAGGGTCCCTCATCATTACCAGTGCTCACTTTGATGATCCTGTTGTCCAAGAGAACATGTTTTCTCCTCTTATATGCTAAATAATAGTTCCTCATGAATTCAGGCCAGCTTTCTACGTTTCTAAAGTCTTCAGAATATCAAAGCCATGCTATGTTCCACATAGAAGTTGAAGTAAGGAGACCGTCTTTCCCCCCATTCATTGTCACATTTTACCATTTAGGTAATAAAAGTCCACTTGTTGGGGATGGGAGTGCCTACACCTCCTAGATTCCCTTTGAAAACTTCATGCTGCCAAAGGAAGTCTGACCCAGAGACTAGTACCCAAGATAGTCACTGGCTCTCATCTCCCAATGCTTTCCTTTTAGATATTTGTCTGATACCTCCCCTTTTCTGGTACAAATCAATTCCTAATTGCTGGCCCCTCCATTTCATCAGACATGTGCGTAGGCTTAAGTTAGATTTCTGTTAATGTGTGTATATATGTATATGCATTAAGGAAATTGTAGGATATAGATTTAAAATGATGGTGATTTTTGATTTTTCAGGGTTTTTTAAACTCAAGTTTTCTACAGTGAATATGTATTTATCTTAATACAGTTCCTAAGGTATGGTTCTTCTTAGCATTGCAGTTGGTGTAGTTGTGATTGTAAGCAGAATTGCTTGGCTGTGGTGGAGGATCTAAGCTAGGGCATAACTAAAAGTGAAGGCAGATAAATTTATGATCAGATCATCACAGTGATTTGAGCTTTTCCTCCTATATTGAGTTCAAGGACTCAAATTGCTTTTCCATATATGTACGTTATGTCATTTTAAGCATAAATTATGCTAAAGACCTGAATACTCAAAAGGGATCAGAGCATATTTATGAATGATAATGGTTATAGGAAATGTTTATTTCTTTTTTGTTTGTTTATAGTAAATCTGATATGTCTCGCTTGCGATTAGCTGCTGGTAGTGCCATAATGAAGCTTGCTCAGGAACCTTGTTACCATGAAATTATAACCCCAGAACAGTTTCAGCTCTGTGCACTTGTTATTAATGTAAGTAACAATCTTATTTTCATCAGTTACTTAACCTTCAAGTATATTTAGGGGCTGGCTGGGTGGCACAGGGGTTAAGTTGACATGTTCCGCTTCGGTGGCCTGAGGTTCACTGGATCGGATCCCAGGTGTGGACCTACATACCACGTGTCAAGCCATGCTGTGGTAGGCGACCCATGTATAAAGTAGAGGAAGATGGGCACGGATGTTAGCTCAGGGCCAGTCTTCCTCAGCCAGGAGAGGAGGATTGGTGGCAGATGTTAGCTCAGGGCTAATCTCCACCCCGCCACCACCAAAAAAAAGTATATTTACTTTCTATGGATATAGATCCATTTGCTGTGTAGATGTGTATACTACAAAGATTACTATTATTGCTATTCTAATTAAATATCTCCTAAATGTTAAGTTATTTATTCTCCCAGTATAATTATCATTTTTCAAAGTGACATTAAGAATACGTAAACTGTTCTTTTGTAAATATTGCCAATTTTTATTTACGTATTTTTGTTTTTGTGCTGCCATAGGATGAGTGCTACCAAGTAAGGCAGATATTTGCTCAGAAGCTGCATAAGGCGCTTGTAAAGTTGCTGCTCCCGTTGGAGTATATGGCGATCTTTGCCTTGTGTGCCAAAGATCCTGTGAAGGAAAGAAGAGCACATGCACGGCAGTGTTTACTAAAAAATATCAGTATACGCAGGGAGTACATTAAACAGAACCCCATGGCTACTGGTAATTAATTTTGAAAGTTCCCAGTGTGAAAATATATCTTGTCAATGTGTCAATTTGTGTGTATGTTGGGGGGGTGGTATTTCATGTATTTCTGTTGTAGTTTATAAGAGCACTGGTTTTTTTATAGAATGCTGTCATTGTAGTTATGATGTACTTAAATTATAAAATCCTGATTCTGAATCCTATTTATAATATGTAAAACTTTGGGGGAACTGCATTTTTCTTATGGGATCAGCAGCGTGGCTTGATTTGAACACATTGCTCAGATGTCAGAGAGTAAAGATTTATTTTCCTAGCTCTGCCAGGGACCCACTGTGCAATCTTAAATTATCCTTTTGGTTTTAATAGCCTTCAAAATTGAAGTAAAAGTATTTCAGTACTATCTAGGTATCATGTTGCCTCTAATTTAGAAATAACTGAGAAAAAAATGGAAACTGAAGTGGTTAGGACACAAAACTAGAGAGGAATTATGTAAAAACTGTTATTGCTGTTGTTAATAATAATGTTTTCATTTTAGAGAAATTATTATCACTGTTGCCTGAATATGTAGTTCCATATATGATTCACCTATTAGCCCATGATCCAGATTTTACAAGATCACAAGATGTTGATCAACTTCGTGATATTAAAGAGTAAGTCATGTTGATTTCCAAGAATTCTAAAAATTATTCTTACTTTTTAAAAAAATGCTAAATTTTTTCCTTTTACTATTCCCCATTAGAATTAAAACGTTTTTTATGGTTTTGTTGATTTATTATAAACTGTAAGTTTCATTTTACAGAATGTTCCCATCTAACAAGTTCTTTTTGGTTGTTTTGTTTGTTTCATGTTTGCAGTTAGCTGTGTGAGTCTTTGATTATTTTAGTCTTTATCTTATGTTATTCTTACTGTTTGTATGAAGATGGGCTTCACTTACTTCAGTTTAGTAATTTAGAAATCCCTGTGGTAAAAATTTCTCTCCTTTAACCTAAACTTTGCTTTCAACCTCAAAAGATCATACCTTGAAAATGTGCGTGCTCACGTGAAATACTCGCTAGCAGCACTATGATAATACAAAATTAGATTTGTTATACCAGTCACAGATTTGTCTCTAGTGGAAAGACAGGCAAGTAAAAATTACAGAACACTTGTTTAAGAAGTCTTGTTTATGTAAAATAGAACTTTGTATATAATACAGGGTGAAAGAGTGAGAGGTGGCCTATGATTGTTTACAAATGACCTCCGAGAAACTTTAAAGCAATATTTGCTTTCTTTCCCAATGCTTTGCTTTTGCTTTGCACGCTTAAATTGGTACCTTCAGCTTATATTTAAAGTATTAGGATTTTTCTACGTAGGACATTAAGCCTTATTCCTAATCTTATTTAAGGTTATAATAAACATTTGTCTCTGCTTCCTGTAGCTTTCGTCACTGAAATTGTGTCAATTGGAAGAGATGTTATATCATGTTCAACATTACTGTTAAGCATTGGACTGTGAGCTTCTAACATTTTGAAGCCTTGTCATTCCATTGCTGTTGCTTCCAACACATCATTCCAGTGATAGTGTCTTTATAGTTTAAATTCTTGAAAATACGTATACATAAAAAATTTTTTTTAGAGTTTTAATTGACACGTATTTTAAGAAGCCACATAATTAGGGTTCAGGAGATATAGGTTCTAGTCCCAGCTATGTGATTAAACACTTTACTCCTCTGGGCTTCAGTTGCCTTATCTATAAAATGCAGGATATGAAATAGATAATTTATAAAATATCTTCTAAATCTAATTCTTGTTTATTTAAATGTGTATGTTTCTATTCTATTTGCGAATTCTTTTTCTTACTTTAGAAATCACTTTTATTTTGGCATTTCCCAGAAAGCACTTTCATAAAATGAAAAAGTGATATATGTTTGCCTAGAACGCAAGGTCTATGTTAGAAGACCTTTTAGCTGTATTTAAGTTGCAAGGCAGTCATGTGGAAGAAAGATTAGAGTTAAGAGGGGTAGCTGTGATGTGGGAAGAATATTGAAGTACATGAAATAATTGGAGTTAGGATTGAAATCATTGGCACATATATTTTTGTTCTGTCTAGCATACAGCATTTTTGAGTACCTTTAAACATGCCGGTTACCATGTAATTTGAAGTGTTAATACATTTTTTAAACTGGTTATTTAACTTTATACAAATTAGTTACTTATTGTGTCACTATATTTTGGGGTAAAAAATATATAATGTAAAATTCACCATTTTTACCATTGTGTATAGCTGAGTGGCATTAATTATGGTCTCAATATTGTGCAGCCATCAACACTATTTCCAAAGCTTTTCACCACCCCAGACAGAAACTCTGGACCCATTAAGTAACAATTCCCCATGGCACCCTGCCCCCAGCTACTGATAACCACTATTCTACTTTCTGTCTCTTATGAATTTGCCTATTGTAGAAACCTCGTATAAGTGGAATCATACAGTATTTTTCATTTTGTATCTTTTATTTCACTAAACAATGTTTTCAGGGTTCATCCACATTGTAGCTTATGTCAGAACTTAATTCCTTTTTATGGCTGAATGATATTCCATTGTTGGTACATACCACACTTTGTTCATCCATTTCTCTATTTATGGACACTTGGGTTGTTTCCACCTTTTGGTTATTGTGAATAATGCTGGTATGAACGTTGGCATACAGTCATACATCACTTAACAACAGAGATACATTCTGAGAAATGCATCCTTAGGTGATTTTGTCATTGTGTGAACATCATAAAGTGTGCTTACACAAACCTAGATGGTGATAACCTCTTACAAACCTAGGCTTTGGTACTTACTAATCTTATGGGACCACCATTGTGTATGCAGCCCGTCGACCAAAATGTCGTTAGGCCCACAGGACTGTTTAAGTATCTGAGTCCCCGTTTTCCAATCTTTCACGTGTATACCTAGGAGTGAAATTGCTGAGTCAGTTGCTAATTCTATGTTGAACTTTTTGAAGAACCACCAAATTGTTTTCAACAATGGCTGCAACGTTTGATATTCCCACCAGTGGTGCCTGGGTTTCCAGTTTCTCCACATCCTCATCGATTCTGGTTTTTGTATTTTTTTGATAATCCATCCTAATTGGTGTGAAGTGGTTTCTCATTATGGTTTTGATTAGCATCTACCTAATGATTAGTGATTTGATCATCTTTCTGTGTGCCCTTGGCCATTTGTATAACCTTCCTCTTTGGAGAAATGTCTATGCAAGTCTTTGCCCATTTTTTAATTAGGTTGTCTTATTGAGTTGTAAGAGTTTCTTATATAGTTGGATATTAATCCCTTATCTGGTATATGATTTAAACACTTGATAGTGCCCTTAAATGCACAGAAGTTTTTAATGAAGTCCAGTGTATTTATTTTTCTTCTTTGTTGCCTGTACTTTTGTTGTCATATTTAAGAAACCATTGCCAAAACCAAGGTCATGAACATTTGCTACTGTTTTCTTCTAAGAGTTTTGTAGTTTTAGCTCTTAAATTAAAATCTTTAATCCATTTTTAGTTCATTTTTGTATATACTATAAGGTAAGTGTCCAAATTCATTCTTTTGCTTGTGGATATCCAGTTTTCCCAGCACCTTCATTGAAACATTGATTGGTCTTAGCACGCCAGTCAAAAATCATTTCATTATATACGGAAGGATTTGTTTCTGGGTTCTGAATTCTATTCAGTATGTCTGTATGTCTGTCCTTATACTGGTACCATACTGTTTGACTACTGTAGATTTGTAGTAAGTTTTAAAGTTGGCAAATGTGAGTCCTCCAACTTTGTTCTTTTTCCACATTGTTTTGGCTATTGAGAGTCCCTCAGATACTTGAAATTTCATGTGAATTTTAGGATGCATTTTTTCGTTTGTGCAGAAAATGCTATTAAGCTTTTGATAGAGATTGCATTGAATCCTTATATTGCTTTGGATGTTATTGCTATCTTAACGATATTAAGTCTTCCAACTCATGAACACAGAAATTCTTTCCATTTATTTGTCTTTCAAATTTTTTTCAGCAGTGTTTTGTAGTTTTCTCTGTGCAAATCTTGTCCTTCATTGGTTAAATTTATTCCTAAATATTTTCTTCCTTTTGATGGAACTGTTCTCTTAATACCTTCTTCAGATTGTTCATTTCTGTTATCCAGGAATACAACTTTTTTTTATTGAGTTCATAATAGTTTACAAAATTGTGAGGTTTCATTTGTACATTATTACTTGTCTGTCACCATATAAGTGCTCCCCTTCAGCCCTGTGCCCACCCCCCAAGCCCCTTCCCCTGGTAACCACTGAATTGTTCTCTTTTTCCTTATGTTTGTTTATCTGCCACATATGAATGAAATCATATGGTGTTTGTCTTCCTCCATCTGACTTATTTCACTTAACATAATACCCTCAGGGTCCGTCCAGGTTGTTGTGAATGGGACAATTTTGTCTTTTGTTTAGGCTGAGTAATATTCTATTGTGTGTATATACCACATCTTTATCCAGTCATAGGTCCGTGGGCACTTGGGTTGCTTCCATGTCTTGGCTATTGTGAATAATGCTGCAATGAATATAGGGGTGCATAAGTCCCTTTGAATTGTTGATTTCAAGTTCTTTGGATAGATAACCAGTAGTGGGATAGCTGGGTCATATGGTATTTCTATTTTTAGTTTTTTGAGAAATCTCCATACTATTTTCCATAATGGTTGCACCAGTTTGCATTCCCACCAGAAGTGTACAAGAGTACCCTTTTCTCCACAACCTTTCCAACGTTTGTTATTTTTTGTCTTAGTGATTATAGCCATATTAACAGGTGTAAGGTGAGATACCTTAGTGTAGTTTAGATCTTCATTTCCCTGATGATTAGTGATGTTAGACATCTTTTTATGTGCCTTTTGGCCATCCGTATATCTTCTTTGGAGCAACGTCTGTTCATATCCTCTGATCAGTTTTTGATCAAGTTGCTTTTTTGCTCTTCAGTTGCGTGAGTTCTGTATATATTATGGAAATTAAGCCCTTGTCGGATATATGATTTGCAAATATTTTCTCCCAGTTGGTAGGTTGCCTTTTTGTTTTGATCTTGGTTTCCTTTGCCTTGCAGAAGCTCTTTAGTCTGATGAAGTCCTACTTGTTTATTGTTTCTTTTATTTCCGTTGCCTGAGAAAACATAGTATTTGAAAAGATCCTTTTAAGATTGATGTCAAAGACTGTACTACCTATATTTTCTTCCAGAAGTTTTATGGTTTCAGGTCTTACCTTCAAGTCTTTGATCCATTTTGAGTTTTGTTTTTTTTTGTTGAGTTAATGATAGGTTACAATCTTGTGAAATTTCAGTAGTACATTATTGTTTGTCAGTCGTGTTGTAGGTGCACCACTTCTCCCTTTGTGCCCACCCCCCCATACCCCCCCCCCCTTTTCTCTGGTAGCCACTAATCTGTTCCCTTGTCTACATTTTTAAATTCCTCATATGAGTGGAGTCATACAGAGATTGTCCTTCTCTAATTGGCTTATTTCACTTAACATAATTCCCTCAAAGTCCATCCATGTTGTTGCAAATGGGACCATTTTGTTCTCTTTTACGGCTGAGTAGTATTCCATTGTATATATATACCACATCTTCTTTATCCAGTTATCTGTTGATGGGCACTTAGGTTCTTCCATGTCTTGGCTATTGTAAATAATGCTGCAATAAACATTGGGGTGCATAGGACTTTTGGAATTGCTGACTTCAAGCTCTTTGGGTAGATACCCAGTAGTGGGATAGCTGGGTCGTATGGTAGTTCTATTTTTAATTTTTTGAGGAATCTCCATACTGTTTTCCATAGTGGCTGCACCCGTTTGCATTCCCACCAGCAGTGTCTAAGGGTTCCTTTTTCTCCACAACCTCTCCAACATTTGTTACTATTAGTTTTAGATATTTTGTCATTCTAATGGGTGTAAGGTGATATCTTAGTGTAGTTTTGATTTGCATTTCCCTGGTGATCAGCAGTGATGGACATCTTTTCATGTGCCTATATTGGCTATCCGTATATCTTCTTTGGAGAAATGTCTGTTCATGTCTCCAGCCCATTTTTTGATCGGGTTGTTTGATTTGTTGTTGTTGAGTTGTGAGAGTTCTTTATATATTATGGATATTAAGCCTTTGTCAGATGTATGACTTGCAAATATTTTTTCCCAGTTAGTGGGTTGTTTTTTTGTTTCAATCCTGTTTTCATTTGCCTTGAAGAAGCTGTTTAGTCTGATGAGGTCCCATTTGTTTATTCTTTCTGTTGTTTCCCTTCTCTGAGAAGACATGGTGTCCGAAAAGGTCCTTTTAATACTGATGTCAAAGAGTGTACTGCCTACGTTTTCTTCTAGAAGCCTTATGGTTTCAGGTCTCACCTTTAGGTTTTTGATCCGTTTTGAGTTTATTTTGGTGAATGGTGAGAAAGAATGGTCAATTTTCATTCTTTTACATATGGCTTTCCAGTTTTCCCAGCACCATCTGTGGAAAAGACTTTCTTTTCTCCATTGTATGCCTTTGGCTCCTTTGTCGAAGATAAGCTGTCCATAGATGTGTGGTTTTATTTCTGGACTTTCAATTCTGTTCCATTGATCTGTGCACCTGTTTTTGTACCAGTACCATGCTGTTTTGATTACTGTAGCTTTGTAGTATGTTTTGAAGTCAGGGATTGTGATGCTTCCCATTTTGTTCTTTTTTCTCAGGATTGCTTTAGCAATTCAGGGTCTTTTGTTGCCCCATATGAATTTTAGGATTCTTTGTTCTAATTCTGTAAAGAACGTCATTAGGATTCTGATTGGGATAGCGAGGAATAAAAACCACATGATCATCTCAATAGATGCAGAGAAAGCATTTGACAAGATTCAACAGTCATTTATGATAAAAACCCTGAACAAAATGGGCATAGAAGGGAACTACCTCAACATAATAAAGGCCATATATGACAAACCCACAGCCAACATCATACTCAGTGAGCAAAAACTGAGCACCATCCCTCTGAAATCAGGAACAAGACAAAGATGCCCTCTATCACCACTCTTATTTAACATAGTACTGGAGGTCCTGGTCGGAGCAATCAGACAAGAAAAAGGAATAAGAGGAATCCAAATAGGGAGGGAAGAAGTGAAACTCTCGCTGTTTGCAGACAACATGACCTTATATATAGAAAACCCCAAAGAATTCATTGGAAAACTCTTAGAAGTAATCAATAACTACAGCAAAGTTGCAGGGTATAAGATTAATTTACATAAATCAGTAACATTTCTATATTCTAATAACGAACTAACAGAAAAAGAACTCAAGAACACAATACCATTCACAGTCGCTACAAAAAGAATAAAATACCTTGGGGTGAATTTAACTAAGGAAGTGAAAGACCTATACAATGAAAATTACAAGGCCTTTCTGAGAGAATTGGATGATGACATAAGGAGATGGAAAGACATTCCAAGTACATGGATTGGAAGAATAAACATAGTTAAAATGTCTGTTTATTTTATTTTTGTGTATGGCGTAAGATAATGGTCTACTTTCATTCTTTTCATGTGGCTGTCCAATTTTCCCAATACCATTTATTGAAGAGACTACCTTTTCTCCATTGTTTGTTCTGGGCACCTTTGTCGAAGATTAGCTGTCTGTAGATGTGTGGTTTTATTTCTGGGCTTTCAATTCTGTTCCATTGATCTGTGTGCCTGTTTTTGTACCAGTACCATGCTGTTTTGATTACTATATCTTTGTAGTACATTTCAAAGTCAGGGGTTTGATGCTTCTGGCTTCAGTTCTTCTTTCTCAGGATTGCTTTAGCTATTCAGGGTCTTTTGTTACCCTATGTGAATTTTAGGATTTTTTTTTTCTATTTCTATGAAGAATGTCATTGGGATTCTGATTGGGATTGCATTGAATCTATAGATTGCTTTGGGTAGTATGGACATTTTAACTATGTTTATTCTTCCAATCCATGTGCATGAAATATCTTTTCATTGCTTTATGTCATCTGTTTCTTTCAGTAATGTCTTGTTTTCATTGTATAAGTCTTTCACCTCCTTGGTTAAATTTATTCCCAGGTATTTTACTCTTTTTGTTGCAATTGTCAATGTGATTGTATTCTTGAATTCTCTTTTTGTTCGTCTGGAATTAGAGTATAGAAATGCAACTGATTTTTGGAAGTTGATTTTGTACCCTGCAACTTTACTGTAGTTATTGATTATTTCTAATAGTTTTCCGATGGGTTCTTTAGGGTTTTCTATGTATAAAATCATGTCATCCGCAAACAGCAAGAATTGCGCTTACTCATTTCATGTTTGGCTTCCTTTTATTCCTTTTTATAGAAATACAACTTTTTTTTTAATTCAACTTTGCTGAATTTGTTTATTAATTCAAACGTTTTTATTTTGGATTCTTTAGGATTTACTATATATAAGATCATGTCATCTGCAAATAGAGATGCTTTTACTTTCCTTTCCATTTGCTTGTGTTTATTTCTTTCTCTTTAATAATTGCCCTGGCAAGAACTTTAGTAGTATATTGAATTGAAAGCCAACATTCTTATCTTGTTCCTTATCTTTGATTAAAGCTTTCAGATTTTTACCATTAAGTATGTTATTAGCCCTGGGTTTTTATATATGGCCTTTCTCATGTTGAGGAAGTTCCCTTCTAATCCTAGTTTATTGAGTGCTTTTGTCATGAAAATTTGCTGAATTTTGTCAAATACTTTTTCTGCATCAATTGAGATAATTATGTGATTTTTCCCCCTTCCTTCTATTAATGTAGTATATTACATTGCTTGATTTTTCAAAGGTTAAGCCCCCCTTGCATTCCTAGGGTAAATCCCAGTTGGTCATGGTATATAATCCTTTTAATATGCTGCTGATTTTAGATTGCTAGTATTTTTGTTTGAGGATTTTTGCATCATATTTATAAGGAATATTGGCTTATTGTTTTCTTTTCTTGTAATATCTTTGTCTGACTTTGCTTTTTAGGGTAATTCTGGCCTCATAGAATGAGTTAGGAAGTGTTCTCTCCTCTTAGATTTTTGCAAGAGTTTGAGAAGAACTCATGTTAATTCTTCTTTAAATGGTAGGCTTCACCCCTGAAACCAAGTGGATCTTACTTTTCTTTGTTAGGAGGTTTTGATTACTGATTCAGTCTCCTTACTTGTTATAGGTATTTTCAGATTTTCTGTTTCTTCTTGAGTCAGTTTTGCTAGTTTGTATGTTTGTAGGGATTTGTCCATTTGCTTAGGATATCCAATTTGTTGATGTATAATTGTTCATAGTATTCTCTTATAATTCTTTTATATCTGTGAGTAGTGAGGAGTAATGGCTCCTCTTTCATTTCTCATTTTGGTAATTTGCATCTCCTCTTTTTCTTTGCCAGTCTAGTAAATTTTGGCAATTTTGTAGATTTTTTTTTAAAGAAAGAACTTTGAGTTTTATTGATTTATCTCCATTTTCCTTTTCTCTGTTTCATTTATCTTTAATCTTTATTATTTTCTTACTTTTGCTGGCTTTGGGTTTAATTTGCTTTTCTTTTTCTAATTCCTTCAGGTATATATTTAGGGTATTCATTGAGATCTTGTTTTTTGATGTAGTGTTTACAGCTATAAATTTACCTTTTACTACTACTAGTTCCGGATGTCGTAAGTTTTGTTATGTTTTCATTTTTCTCAAGATTTTTTTGTTTTTGGCTTGATTACTTTTTTGATAAATTTGACAATATAATTGTAAATTTAAGGTGTACAGCATATCACTTTGATAATTTATATATTGTAATATGATTACCATTGAAGCAATATTTATCACATTATATTATTATAGTACAGTATTATTGACTATATTCATTATACTGTGCCTTAGATCTCTGTGGCTTATTTACTACTCCTTATAAGTTTGTACCCTTAAACCCGATCAGTCTCATCCACCCCTCAATCCCCTGGTAACCAACATTTTACTCTCTTTTTTACAGATCTTACCTTTTTTTTTTTTTTTTTTTTTAAGATTTCACATATAAGTGATATCATACAGTACTTGTCTTTGTCTGACTTATGTCATTTAGCATAGTGTGCTCAAGGTCCATCCATGTTGTCGCACGGCAGGGTATCTTTCTTTCTCATGGCTCAATAAGAGCCCTTGTGTGTATATACCACATCTTTTTTATCCATTCATCTGTTGATGGGTATTTGAGTTGTTTCTGTATCTTGACTATTAGGCATAATGCTGCACTAAACATGTGTGTGCATATATCTTGTCAAAATCCCGTTTTCATTTCCTTTGGGTATATACCCAGAAATGAAATTGCTGGATCATATGGTAGATCTATTTTTTTTTTTTTTTTTTTAAAGATTTTATTATTTCCTTTTTCTCCCCAAAGCCCCCCGGTACATAGTTGTATATTCTTCGTTGTGGCTTCTTCTAGTTGTGGCATGTGGGACGCTGCCTCAGCGTGGTCTGATGAGCAGTGCCATGTCCGCGCCCAGGATTCGAACCAACGAAACACTGGGCTGCCTGCAGCGGAGCGCACAAACTTAACCACTCGGCCACGGGGCCAGCCCCTGGTAGATCTATTTTTAATTTTTTGAGGAACTTCCCTATTTTACTTAGTGGTTAGACTAATTTACATTCCCACCAACAGTGTAAAGGGGTTCCCTTTTCACCACATCCTTGCCAGCACCTGTTGTCTCCTTTCTTCTTGATGATAGCCATTATAACAGGTGTGAGGTGATATCTCATTGGTTTTGATTTGCATTTCTCTGGTGGTTAGTGATTTGAGCATCTTTTCATGTGCCTCCTGGCCATTTTTATGTCCTCTTTGGAAAGATGTCTATTTAGTCTTCTGCCCAATTTCTAATTAGATTTGGGTTTTTTTTTTTAAGTTGTGTTAGTTTTTTATGTATTTTGGATATTAGCCTATTGTCCAATATATGGTTCGTAAAAATTTTCTCCCATTGTTTAGGCTACTGTTTCATTTTGTTGATTGGTTTCTCTGCTGTGCAGAAGCTTTTGAGTTTGATATCGTTTCACTTCTTGATTTTTGCGTTTGTTTTTTGTGCTTTTGGTGTCATGTCCAAAACAATCATTGCCAAGACTAATAGCAATAAGTTTCTTCCATGTATTTTCTTTTAGGAATTTTATAGTATCAGGTCTTAAGTTTAAGTCTTTGATCCATTTTGAGTTAATTTTTGCCGGTGGTGTGATATAGGAGTTCAATTTCATTGTTCTGCATTTGTTTCTCCAATTGTACCAGCACTATTTGTTGAAAAGACTATCCTTCCCCCATTGAGTGTTCTTGGCTCGAATATTAGTTGACCATAAATGCCAAGATTTAATACTGGGCTCTCTGTCCTGTTCTCTTGGTCTCTGTGCCTGTTTTTGTGCTGGTACCATACTGTTGTTATTACCATACTGTTTTTATTACTGTGGCTTTGTAGCGTAGTTTGAAATCAGAAAGTGTGATACCTTCAGCTTTGTTCTTTTTCTCAGGATTACTTTGGGTATTCAGGGTCTTTTGTGGATCCACACAAATTTTAAGATTGTTTTTTCTATTTCTGTGAAAGATGTCTGTGGTATTTTGGTGGATTGCATTGAATCTGTAGATGGCTTTGGGTAGTATGGCCATTTTACTACTTATTTTTCCAATTCATGAACACAGATGTCTTTCCATTTGTTTGTTTCTTTCAGCAAAGTCTTGTAGTTTTCATTGTACAGATCTTTCACTTCCTTGATTAAATTTATTCCTAAATATTTTATTGTTTTTTATTCTATTGTCAATGGGATAGTTTTCTTTAGTTGTTTTCCTGATGCTTCATCATTTATGTAAAGGAATGCCACTGATTTCTATAAGTTGATTTTGCTAACCTACCACTTTATTGATTGGTTGATTTCATTGATTAATTTCAATATTGATTAATTTTTTGTTTGACTCTTGGGGATTTTCTGTATATAAGATCATATTGTCAGCAAATAGCAACAGATTTACTTCTTCCTTCCCAAATTGCATGCCTTTTATTTCTTTACTTTGCCTAATCATTCTAGCTAAGACTTCCAGTACTATAATGAATAGAAGTGGTCAGAGTGGGCAACCTTGTCTTGTACCTGGTCTCAAAGGAAACCTTTTCAGTCTTTCTCCATTGATAATTATGTTAGCAGTGGATTTATTGTATATGGCCTTTATTATGTTGAGACATATTTCTTCTATACCTAATCTGTTAAGAGTTTTTATCATGAAAGGGTGTCATATTTTCTCAAAATGCTTTTTCTGTGTCTGTTGAGATGATCATGTGATTTTTTTTTTTTTTTTTTTTTTGAGGAGGATTAGCCTTGAGCTAATATCTGCTGCCAATCCTCCTCTTTTTTGAAACTGAGGAAGCCTGGCCCTGAGATAACATCCGTGCCCTTCTTCCTCTGCTTTATATGTGGGACGCCTACCACAGCATGGCTTGTCGAGCGGTACCATGTCTGCGCCCAAAACCGGCAAACCCCAGGCCGCCAAAGTGGAACATGCGCACTTAACCACTGCACCACCGGGCCGGCCCCAATCATGTGGTTTTTATCTTTCATTTTATTGATGTGATGAATTATGTTGATTGAGTTGCATATATTGAACCATCCTTGCATCTTAGGGATAAATCCCCTTTCGTCATGGAGTATAATCCTTTTAATGTGTCCTTGAATTCAGTTTGCTAATGTTTTGTTCAGAATTTTTGCATCTATTCATCAGGGATATTGGTCTACATTTCTCTTGTGATATCTTTATCTGGTTTTGGTATCAAGGTAATGCTGGCTTCGTAAAATGAGTTTAGAAATGTTCTCTCTCTCATCAATATTTTGGAAGAGTTTGAGGAGAATTGTTATTAATGCTTTTTTAAATGTTTGATAGAATTCACCTGTCAGACCATCTGGCCCTGGAGTTTTTGTTGTGAGTTTTTTGATTACTGACTCGATCTCTTGACTCATTATTCATCTGCTCAGATTTTCTATTTCTTCCTGTCTCTTTTTTTTTTTTTAAGTTGGCACTTGAGCTAATAACCTTCTTCTTCTCCCCAAAGCCCCCCAGTACATAGTTGTATATTCCAGTTGTGAGTGCCTCTGGTTATGCTATGTGGGACGCCGCCTCAGCGTGGCCTGATGAGCAGTGCCACGTCCAAGCCCAGGATTTGAACCAGCAAAACTATGGGCCGCTGAAGTGAAGTGTGTGAACTTAACCACTCAGCCATGGGGCCAGTGCCTGATTCAGTCTTGATAGGTTGCATGTTTCTAGAAATGTATCCATCTCTTCTAGGTTATGTAATTTTTTGGCACATAAGTTTATAGTAGTCTCTTATAATTCTCTGTGTTCTGTAGTCTCAGTCATAAAGTCTCCTCTCTTATTTCTAATTTTGAGTCTTCTCTCTTTTTTTTCTTAGTCTAACTAAAAGTTTGTCAATTTTATCTTTTCAAAGAACCAGCTTTTAGTTTTGTTGATCCTTTCTGTTGTTTTCCTAGTCTCTATTTCATCTGTTTTCACTGTTTTTATTATTTCCTTTCTTCTGCTAACTTTGGGCTTACTTTGTTCCTCTTTTTCTAGTTCCTTCAGGTGTAAAGTTAGGTTGTTTATTTGAGATCTTTCTAATTTCTTAATACATGTGTTTTTTGCTATAAACATTCCTCTTGCAACTGCTTTTACTGCAGCCCACAAAATTTGATAAGTTGTATTTTCATTTTCATTTGTTTAGAGATAATTTATTTCCCTTTTGGTTCCTTCTTTTACTCATTCATTGTTTAGAAGTGTGTTGTTTAGTTTCCACATATTTGAAGATCTCACTTTGCTCTTGTTCTTTATATCTAATTTCATGCCATTGTGATTAAAGAAGATAGTTGATATTGTTTCAGTCTTCTTTAAATTTGCTAAGATTAGTTTTGCAGCTTATCATATTATCTATCCTGGAGAATGTTGCATGTACATTTGAGAAGAATGTGTATTTTGCTGCTGTTGGATAGAATATTCTGTTAAGTCTATTTGTTCTAAAGTGTGGTTCAAACTAAAAATATATAACTATGTACTGGGGGACTTTGGGGAGAAAAAGGAAAAATAAAATCTTTAAAGTGTGATTCAAATCCAGTGTTTTCTTATTTTCTCTTTGGACAGTGTATCTATTCTTGATAGTGGAGTTGAAGTTTCCTACTATTATTGTAGTGTTATCTATTTCTCCCTTAAGATCTCTTAGTATTTGCTTAATTCATTTTGGTGCTCAGATGTTGGGAGTGTATATATTTATGATTGTTATAACTTCTTGATATATTGACTCCTTTATCATTATGTAATGACCTTCTTTGTCTCTTGTTACCATTTTTTGGCTTGAAATCTACTTTGTTTGATGTCTACATCCACTTTCTTTTGGTTACCATTTGCTTAGAGTATCAACTTCCACCCCTTCCCTTTGAACCAGTGTTTGTCTTTGGAGCTCAAATGAATCTCCCGAAGGCAGGATATAGTTGGTTGTCTTATGGTATTTTCTAATCTTTGACTCATTCGTTGTTTAGAAATCCTTGGGTTAATTTCCACATATTTGTGAGTTGTCCAATTTTCCTTCCATTACTGATTTCTAGTTTCATGCCATTGTGGTCAGAAAAGATACTTTGTATAATTTCAGTCTTTTAAAATTTATTAAGACTTGTTTTGTGTTCTAATATCTATCCTGGTGAATATTTCATGTGCACTTGAGAAAAATGTGTACTCTGGTATTGTTGGTTGGAGTGTTCTGTATGTCTCATAGGTCTGATTGGTTTATAGTGTTGTTCAGGTGCTCTATTCTTTTTTTTTTCCCTTAAATACAATTTATTTAAACTAAAATATGAAAATAAACAGTTCACCCATTTATCCCACACACCCCACACACCCCTGCCTCTTGCAACCACCATTCTATTCTCTATATCTATGAGCTTGGGGTTTTTGTTGTTGTTGTTGTTTAGATTCTATATATAAGAGAGATCATATGGTATTTGTCTTTCTCTGACTTATTTTACTTAGCATAACACCCTCGAGATCCGTCTGTGCTGTTGCAAATGGCAAGATTTCATTCTTTTCTATGGCTGAATAGTATTCCATTGTGTATATGTATATCACAATTTCTTTATCCATTCATGCATCATTGGGCACTTAAGTTGTTCCTGTATCTTGGCTGTTGTAAATAATGCTTCAGTGGACATGGAAGTGCATAAATCTTTTTGAATTAGTGTTTTGTTTTCTTTGGATAAATGCCCAGAAGTTAAACTGCTAGATCATATGGTAGTCTATTTTTAATTTTTTAAGTTAATTTTTATTGTTTATGATAGTTTACAGTCTTGTGAAATTTCAGTTGTACATTATTGTTTGTCATTCGTGTTGTAGGTGCACCCCTTCACCCTTTGTGCCCACCCCTACCCCCTTCCCCTGGTAACCACTAATCTGTTCTCTTTGTCTACAGGTTTAAATTCCTCATATGAGTGGAGTCATACAGAGATTGTCCTTCTCTGTCTGGCTTATTTCACTTAACATAGGTCCCTCAAGGTCCATCCATGTTGTTGTGAATGGGATAATTTTATTTTTTTTTATGGCTGAGTAGTATTCCATTGTATATATATACACCATATCTTCTTTATCCAATCATCAGTTCATGGGCACTTAGGTTGCTTCCATGTCTTGGCTATTGTAAATAATGCTGCAGTGAACATAAGGGTGCATGGGACTTTTGGAATTGCTGACTTCAAGTTCTTTGGATAGATACCCAGTAGTGGGATGGCTGGGTCATATGGTAATTCTATTTTTAATTTTTTGAGAAATCTCCCTACTGTTTTCCATAGTGGCTGCACCACATTGCACTCCCACCAGCAGTGTATGAGGGATCCTTTTTCTCCACAACCTCTCCAACACTTGTTACTTTTTGTTTTGGTTATTTTTGCCATTCTTATGGGTGTAAGGTGATATCTTAGTATAGTTTTGATTTGCATTTCCCTGATGACCAGGGATGATGAACATCTTTTCATGTGCCTATTGGCCATCTGTATGTCGTCTTTGGAGAAGTGTCTGTTCATGTCTCCTGCCCATTTTTTGATTAGGTTGTTTGATCTTTTGTTGTTGAGTTGTGTGAGTTCTTTATATAGTATGGAGATTAACCCTCTGTCAGATAAATAACTTGTAAATATTTTTTCCCAATTAGTGGGCTGTTTTTTTGTTTCAATCCTGTTTTCCCTTGCCTTGAAGAAGCTGTTTAGTCTGATGAAGTCCCATTTGTTTATTCTTTCTATTGTTTCCCTCATTTGAGGGGTTATGGTGTCCGAAAAGATACTTTTGAAACTGTTGTCAAAAGAGTATACTGCCTATATTCTCTTCTAGAAGACTTATTGTTTCAGGCCTCATCTTTAGATCTTTGATCCATGCTTAGATTCCTTCTTATCTGTTATTTATTTACTGTAGGTTTTTGCTTTATGGTTACCATGAGGCTTATGCATAACAACTTATGTCTATAGCAGTCTATTTTAAGTTGGTAACAACTTAAGTTTGATGCCATTCTGAAGCTCAACATTTTCATTCCCTCCCTGCCTTGTTTTATGTTTTGGGGTCTTCTTCTTTTTTTTTGGCTGAGGAAGATTAGCCCTGAGCTACTATCTGTGCCAGTCTTCCTTGACTTTATATGTGGGTTGCTGCCACAGCATGGCTGACAAGTGGTGTAGGTCCACACCTGGCATCCAAACGTGCAAACCCAGGCTGCCGAGGCAGAGCACACCAAACTTAACCACTACACAATGGGGCCAGCCCCTGTTTTATATTTTTGATGTCACATTCTGCATCCTTTTATCTTGTATATTCCTTAACTAATTATTGTCATCATAGTTATTTTTACTACTTTTGTCTTTTAACCTTATACTAGCTTTATGAGTAATTACGCCACTATCTTTATTGTGTATTTATCTTTTCAGTGAGATTTATGCTTTCATATCTGTTCTTGTTACAGTTAGCACCCTTTCTTTTCAACTTAAAGACATCTCTTTAATATTTCTTGTAAGGCCAGATTAGTGATGATGAACTCCATTAGCTTTTGCTTATCCGGAAAACTCTTTTTCACTCTTTCAGTTCTGAATGGTGACTTTGCCAGGTAGAGATTCTTGGTTGGAAGTTTTTTTTCCCCAGTACTTTGAATATATTATGCCACTCTCTTCTAGCCTGGAAACTGTGTGCTGAAAAGTCTGCTGACAGTCTTATGGGGGTTTCCTTATACGTAACAAGTTGCTTTTCTCTTACTGCTTTTAATATTCTCTCCTTGTGTTTAACTTTTGACATTTTAATTATGATATGTCTTGGTGTGGGTCTCTTTGGGTTCTTATTTGAAACTCTGGCCTTCTGGGATCTGGATGTCTGTTTCCTTCCCCAAGTTAGAGAATTTTCAGCCACTATTTCTGCAAATAAGATTTCTACCTCTTTCTCTCTCTCTTCTCAGTCTTGGAGCCCTATAATACAAGTTTTAGTCCATTTGATGTTGTCCCATAAGTCCTTTAAGCTGTCCTCACTTTTGAAGTTCTCTGTTCATCCATTCTTCTCCCTGGTTTGGTGAGCATCTTTAAGATCATTACTTATGAACTCCCTATCGGGTAAATTACTTATCTCCATTCATTAAGATTTTCTTCTAAGGTTTTATCTTATTCTTTCATTTGGAATATATTCCTTTGTTTATTCATTTTGCTTGATTCTCTGTGTTGGTTTCTATACAGTAAATGAAGCAACCACCTCCCCAGTCTTGAAGGAGTGGCCTCACGTAGGAGTTGAATCTTTTCGTTTAGCCATGCCCCAGCTGTTGGTAGTCTGTTAAACGTCTGTGCTTGTCCAGGCAGCCTATTACACAATCATGTGTTGCCTAACAGTGGGGATACATTCTGAGAAATGCATCATGGGGTGATTTTATCATTTTGCAAACATCATAGAGTGTACTTATGCAAACCTACATGGTATAGCCTGCTACACATCTAGGCTATATGGTACTAATCTTATGGGACCACCATCATATATGCTGTCTGTCGTTGACTGAAAGGTCATTATGTGGCCGATGTTTTTAATTTTTAATAGCTCTCAGTAGTTAATGATGTGCCAAGACCTGTCAGTGTCCCTTAGGGTAGGATCTTAGCACCTAGATTCAGGCTGACTGGCAGCCCAGTCCTCAGGCAGCAGCTTTTTAAAGTAGCCAAATATATACAGGCTTGAGGGGCGACAGGTATAAGCTCCACTGGCCACCAGAGCCAGGTGATATGGAGGTGTCACCTGAGCAGCAGTTGAAAAAATCAGAGCTCCAGATGACTGTATAAGCTCCTTTCTAGGAGATATTGGCAAGCTGGAGCAAGGCAGAGGGAGATGGGTGCCAAGATGGCATCCATAACCTATGTTCCCTGAAAGTGGCTCCGTAGGTCACTGAGCGTGTGCCAGACCTGAAGCCTCCCCCTCAGTCCGAAGCTCTAGGACAAGCAGAGTAACCTCCTTCACAGAAAGACTGGGCGGTGTGCCTCCGTTTGCTGTCTGTGTGCAGTGTCTTGAGGGTGGTATGCTGCGAAGAACTGTCCCTGCAATTGCTACAATCCCATGGGACCAAGGAACGCAAGCCCCTCTGGCCACCAGAATCAGATGATCAAAGGGTGTCCCCTGGGCATCAGCTGCAAAAACTAGGCACCAAATGCTTGTAAAGCTCCCCTCCAGAAGACACTAGCGCTCTGTAGCATGGCAGAGGGTGAATACAAAGATAGCGCCTCCCCTCCGAGGTCTGTGAAAAGGATTACAGTCAGCCCCTAGATATGGATTTAATTAGAAGCCTGCCTCTCAGGCCACAGTCATGATGTTTACCTATTAGGCTCCTTCACAGAAAGATCTTGCTCCTAGGTCTGTTGCCTCATTGTGCCCTGAGAGTGATAGCTGTTCAAGAACTCTTCCTCTGTTGGTTACAGTGCTGTTGGACCCACAGATGTAAGCCCCACTGGCCGCCAGAGCCAGGCAATGTAGAAGTTTCCCCTGACAGCAGTCACAAAAATCAGTGCTCCAGACACAGTTGTGAGCTCTTTTCTGGGTGACTGTGATTATCACAATCACTCATGTGACCACAAGCTCCTCTGGCCTCTAGAGCCAGGCAATCAAGAGGCATCCCCTGGGAGGCAGCCACAAAAATCAGGGCACCAGACGCCTTTCAAGGCTTGCTTCCAGGAGATACTGGTGCTCTGGAGCCTGGCAAAGGGAGACCGTGAAGATGGTTCCTGCCAGTCTCTGTCTCCAGAGAGTTTTCCAGCAGGCTCCTAGATGTGTGTGTTAAATTAGATGCCTGGTCCTCAGGCCAAGATTTTAATATAATATAAAGTGATCCTCCTTCACTTTAAGTCTGGGTGCCATCACCTGCCTCTTAACTGGGCCCCGGGGTGGGTGGGCCCAAGCATGTGAGCCCTTTAAGAGGTGTTTCTCAGATTGCTACCATCTTGTGGGTCTCTTGACACTAGCCCCATTGGTTCTCAAAATTAGATGTTTTGGAGGCTTTATCTCAAGTGCATACCTTGAAAGTTGGGGTGCGCAACGTGGGGTTTGAACCCTTCACTCCTCAGGGAGAAGCTCTGAGTTTTGAGTTCCCACCTGGTTGTGGGTTGCCAACGCCAGGGGTGGGGTTTATGGCAAGATTGTGTCCCAGACTCTCCTACCCACTTTGATGTGGTTTTCTTCTTGTTTGCCTGATGTGTAGTCATCACTCAGCCAGCCTTTAGGTTTTTTAAGAGGAAATTGTTCCAGATGTAGCTGAAGACTGAGCATGTCTGTGGGAGGAGATGAGTTCAGGATCTTCCTACATCACCGTCTTGAACTGGGCCAAGTTCTCTATTTTCTTATTGATTTTCTGTCTGGTTTTTCTATCCATTATTGAAAATAGGGTGTTGAAATCTCTATTATTTTAGAACTATCTGTTTTTCTCTTCACTTCTCTCAATTTTTGCTTCATAGATTTTGGGGCTCTATTGTTAGGTTTGCATGTGTTTATGATAGTCATCTTCTTGCTGGATTGAATCTTTTATCAATATAGCCCTTCTGAGTCTCTTGTAATCTTTTTTTACTTTAAATCCATTTTTTGTCTGATCATAAAATCACCACCAGCTCTGTTTTGGTTACTATTTGCATGAAATACATTTTTTTCCAGCCTTTTACTTTCAAATGCTTTGTGGTTTTTTTAATCTAAAGTGAGTGAGTCTCTTGTAGATGGGATCTAGGTGGAATTATTTTTTCTGTCTTAATCCATTCTGCTTATTTCTGCCTTTTAATTAAGGAATTCAATTTATTTTTGTTTAAAATAGTTACTTATAAGGAAGGAGTTACTTCTGCCATATAGCTATTTGTTTTCTCTGTATCTTAATATGTTTCTTGTTACTTATTTCATTACTGCCTCCCTTTTTTGTATTTAGTTGTTTTTTTTGTAGTGAACGTTTTGATTCATTTCTTTTCTGTATATTTTTTAGTTATTTTCTGAGTGATTACAGTTAACATCTTAAACTTATAACAGCCTAGTTTGAATAATAGCAATGTGGTTCAGTAGTATACACTCTACTCCAAAACATCTCTATCCCTCTCCCTTTATATTATTATTACAAATTACATCTTTCTACATCGTTTCCATTTAAATAGATATAATTATTTTATGCATTTGCCTTTAAAATCATATATAAAAAAAGGAGTTACAAATCAAAAATACAATAATTCTGGCTTTTATATTTACCTATGTAGTTACCTTTACCAGTGTTCTGTACTTACGTTACTGTCTAGGGTCCTTTCATTTCATCCTGAAGGACTCAATTTAATATTTCCTGTAAAATAGCTCTACTAAAAATGAACTCCATTAACCTAATGCCAGATTTCCCCTTAGAGTAATGTCTTAAAACATTTATGTAGAATATAGGCAAAGTACACATAGATTATCATCAAATGATCTCTCCCCTGTTGATGCAGTAAAGCAGTAAGTCCCATGGCTGCCTCAGAATCATCCTGGGAACTTATTAAAAACAGGCTTATGGGGCTGGCCCCATGGTGTAGTGGTTAAGTTTAGCATGGTCCACTTCTGTGGCCTGGGTTTGCGGGTTCAGATCCCAAGCACAGGCCTACACCACTCGTCAGCCATGCTGTGGCAGCAACCCACATACAAAATAGAGGAAGACTGGCAACAGATGTTAGCTTAGGGGGAAACTTTCTTGGCAAAAAAAAAAACAAACCAGAGCCAGCCCCATGGCTGAGTGATAAAGTTCGTGTGCTCCGCTTCAGCAGCCCAGGCTTTTGCCAGTTTGGATCCTTGGTGCGGACATGGCACCACTCATCAGGCCATGCTGAGGCAGCGTCCCACATAGTGCAACCAGAACGACCTACAACTAGAATATAGAGCTATGTACTGGGGGGTCTTTGGGGAGAATAAGAAAAAAAAAAAAAGATTGGCAACAGATGTTAGTTCAGGTGCCAATCTTAAAAAAAAACAAACATTCCTTACCCTAGGTTTGTCAGTTTAAGTTCCCCAAGTGATTCTAATGTTCATTCTGATTTGGGATTCACTTAGAAATTCAGGGGGCCAGCCTGGTGACCGAGTGGTTAAGTTCACGCACTCTGCTTCGACGGCCCAAGGTTTCGCCAGTTCACATCCTGGGCACAGACATGGCACCGCTAATCAAGCCATGCTGAGGCGGCATCCCCCATGCCACAACTAGAAAGTACACAACTATGTACCAGGGGGCTTCGGGAGATAAAGGAAAAAAATAAAATCTTTAAAAAAGAAGTTCAGGTGTCCCCTTCAGACGCTTTATGTATTCAATGAGTCTACAGTAACAAGTGGAAAACAGCAAAAATGGTTTGAGGTGTGACTGCTTAACTGAATAACTGGTTCCTATGCACATCAGCCTTATAGCACATGCAGTTCAGAGTTATGTCACAGCAGAATTACATACAAATCCTAGACCTTCTACATAGCTTGCAAATAGTCAAAATGGCAAGACTCTGCTGTGTGCTGGTTTGCTCATCATTGCCAGGCATTAATTCTTGTCAGATCCTCTAAATGTTTATTGAATACCTATAGAATGAGTGTTTATGTGCCTCATGATACTGTCAGACTTTCTCATATTAAGCTACATTTTCATTTTTAATATTTTGATTTAATTTTCTACTTGAATAGTATTAACAGGATATTTCTATTAATCATTAGGGTTTTCTCTATTTTATTATATTCAGGAAACAGAACTTTTCAATAAGCTATTTAATCCATTAAGCAAAAGCACCTACATTTAGTCTCTTTAAAAGGTGAATATGTTTACCATTTAGGTGCCTATGGTTCATGCTTGAAGTTTTAATGACAAAGAATGAAAACAATAGCCATGCCTTTATGAAGAAGATGGCAGAAAACATCAAGTTAACAAAAGATGCCCAGTCTCCAGATGAATCCAAGACAAATGAAGTAAGATATGTGTTAGGCCAGTGGGTATTGAGATGTTACAGGAAAAATATTATGACCCTTGTTCCACTTGTTTTTCCTGACTATTACATAATAAATAAGATTACAGAATATTTCTGAAAATAAATATATTTATAGTCAATTTTTATTTCATTCATTCATCTGCGTTTCATTACAATTGAATTCTGTTATTTTACTGAATGTTTATTCCTCTGAAAAAGACATTAAAACCCTCAAAGGGGCTGACCCAATGGTATAGTCGTTAAGTTCGCGCACTCCACTTCAGCATCCCTCGGGTTTGCAGGTTCAGATCCCAGGTGCAAACCTACACACTGCTCATCAAGCCATTCTTTGGCAGCATCCCACATAAAAAATAGAGGAAGATTGGCACAGATGGTAGCTCAGCAACAATCTTCCTCACCAAAAAAAAAAAAAAGAAAAGAAAAACACTCCTACAGGGCAGGGGGATAAGAACTAATAAAATGTATAACTATGCTGTTTCATGAACTTTTAGTAAGACTTAAAGACAAGTAGATATTCTTATTGTATGTTTCCTTTGGTTTAGTTTGATTGGTTGGTTGTTTTTAATGCATAATTGGCACTCATGTAAAATGAGTTTTTTTGTTTACCAGGAGGCTACATAAGAAGAAATGTCAAACACAAATGTGAAATGTTCAAGGAATAAATAATAACCACATGTCCTTCTTTTGATTTCATTTTATACATTGGGTAGAATTGGTACTTGTGGTTATTTTGCACTACTGAAAGCTATATGTGATCTTTCTTTTTTCCTCCCTAGAAACTTTATACAGTGTGTGATGTGGCTCTGTGTGTTATAAACAGTAAAAGTGCTTTGTGCAATGCAGATTCACCAAAGGATCCAGTCCTTCCAATGAAATTTTTTACACAACCTGAAAAGGTAATTTTCTTCCGCTTCTTTTTCCACCACACTAAACTAATTTAAATTTCAGTTACCATCAACCTCGATGGCAAATTTTGGATTATCTTGACTACAGAGTAAAAAATATCCTTGTGAGTTTATCACAGAATGGGAAATTGTCTTCCAAGGTCTTGAACAGTATCATTCTCACCTTACAAAGTAGGAGAATACAAATCAAGCTTGGTGGTGGTGGTCTTCTGTCAGCTCTTCCTTCTGGATATTTCTAGTATGTAAGAGGAATTTTCAGGTTTTTAAAATTATTTTAATAAAACACTGTTAGCATTTTTGCAGGTAAGAGATAAAATATTTGGTACAGTGTATATATACATCTATATGAAATAAAATGTTAGAATTAGTGGAATTGGTCTTGGCAATTAATAGAACTGGATTCTGTTAGAATTAGTGGAATTGGTCTTGGCAATTAATAGAACTGGATTCTAATCAACCAACTTCTTATTTGAGGGACTTTAGACAAGTTTACTCTTCTAAGCTTCAATTGCATCATCTCTAAAATGCAGGTGATAGCAATATCTATGAACAATTACTATATAATGTCTAGGTTTATGAGAGTTTGTCACATAATAAGCATACAATAAATGATATTAACAATTAATACAGTACATTTATTCTATCAGCAAATTAAGTTTTCCATGTAAGTAGATTTTCCAGCTAACTAAAGCTCTGTTTTTCCAGCTAACTTGTATTTTAAAACTTTTTTTAATGTCTTTTGTTTATTTCCTGCTTTAAGGTGGTGTTTTGAAGTTTGTTTGACTTTCCTGTGCTTTGTTTAAAAAATAAAATCCTAAATATTTTTAATTGGAAAAAATACAGCATTTAAAAATTTATTCTACACATTTGAAACATGAAGATATGCTTCAGAGAATACCCCCCTCTTTATGGAAGAACATTCCAGGAAATGGACTTTCCTACTTTGAATGCCATACTTTGACAAAAAAATTTTTTTCCTTTTTTTTTTTATTGAGGTTATGGATAGATTACAACATTGTGAAATTTGAGTTGTACATTATTTTTGACAAAAATTTTAACCAGATTTTTCTCTAATGACTTAATGTTCAGCATTTACTGTGCCTAGTTTTAATAGGAGGATCACAAGCTATTTGCCCTCTAATTGAATTTACTGTTCTTTATAAACAGTCCTAAGTGAGCTCTTGAATTTAAATTTACTTTGTTGTTGACCCAGGACTATCATGACTAGAAAGATACCCAGATGAATCTTCATACAAGAGCGATCCCATCATAAAGAATTAAATTGCTCTTTGTCACTGTACCTAATTTTAATTGTTTTTTGGTTTGCTATCTGAAACTTAGTGTTTTTAGCCTTCTTAATAACTTAATTTTTTTCTGTTTTCAATGAACAACTTTCCTCACTTCCTTTTCTAATATGTTGCTTTTACTCTGGTATGAATTCAAACAGTAGTCATATTAAGATTAAGCCCAGGCTTTGTAACATTTACTTCAGCTGCCTAAAAGTCTTTGTGCAAAAAAATAATAATAATACAGCTCTGTCTAGAACACTTGTCAAAAGTGTGATTTCTTTATAGGCTCATTTAAGCCCTCTGTTCTTTCTGATGACTCTAGTGTGAAGATAAACTTAGTAAAAGAAAAAATAAAAATTTTACGTGAGATTACTTTAAAATTAATTAGCGTTTTGATTGTAGTAAATAATTTTGCTTCTGTGACACCATTGTAGTTTATTTGTGTGCTGTTCCTAAGATATTTAACAAGGAGACTCATCAAAAGATCAAATTTGAACTCAAGTTTTATGTAGATGTAACTTTCAAGAAAGTACCATCAGTGTCCACATTCAGTTTAATTCATTTATCAACTGGTTAATATCACTGCTTGCCAAAGAATGCTATAATTAATCATATTTTGACGGTGTATGTACCTTTATGATTTGGACAGTCTACCTGTGGTTCTAAGAAGCAAAATATTTTTAATTAAAATGCCAGATTTTTTTTTCAGTCAGGGTAATTTTCTTGAGATTCAGTGTGGAGTTCTTTTAGTGAGTATTAACTGCCTAATATATGCATAGTACCATTTTGGATGCTTTGGAAGCCCAAAAGAAGTAGATTTGATAATACAGTGGAGGAGAAAATAGTTCAAAGAATAAACTGGAGACTGTTTGCCCTAAACCACTTTAAAAAATAGGAGTGTTGTTTTATTTAAAAATGTGATTGAAGTAATTTATCTCTGACGTTTGCCTAAGTCTTATATGCTATTGATTTAATTTTAGAGCTAGACTTATGGTATGAGTTATTAAATATGCTTTGATTATTTGATGAATTGATATGTAAGGACAAATGTAATTTATATTGTGAAGCACGATGCCTGAAAAATCTTATTTGGACAATAAAAATATGCATGTTCACTTTAATTTTTTTTTTTTTTGATAGGACTTCTGTAATGACAAGAGTTATATTTCAGAAGAGACAAGAGTACTTCTGTTAACAGGAAAGGTATTGTGGACTAGATAATTCGGGTATCTTTATCTCATGTTTATATTACTTTTGCCATTCCTAGAAATAATCTTTAAATGTCCCCTAGATTTTATAGTTCCTGATTCTTAAGCATCATATTGTAGATTATAGCAGCTAAAACAGTTTGTTCTGTCATGCTTTTTTTCTTTCCGTGAACCACTCTTTTGAATTATGACCATGTATTCCCATCAGTACTGATTGTCTTCAAGTTATTTAGAATCCACAGAGCAGATTTTCCTGAAAAATGGTGCAATAAATAGGTATGTAAGATAAAGAAAAGAAATAGTTTTGAAATGTTAATGAGTTAGTTTATATTCTATAAAAAGTAATATACCTAAAAAAAGCAAAAGGAAATTTAATTTTTGATAAACATTGTCTAAACTATTATTTATAAACATTCAGTAGTTTATTTGTAAGACATTTTAGTATGTCATATGTATTAAGAATTTCAGTGTTTTGGGGGCGCTTTTTATTTTGATTGAGCAATGAGGAATAATTAAATACTGCCTAGTTATTATTAAGCAGAAGTGATGCTTATGACTTGTAATTGTCTTCAGACAAACATAATTTTATAGGGGCCCGCCCCGTGGCCAAGTGGTTAAGTTTGCGTGCTCTGCTTCAGGAGCCCAGGTTTCGTCTGGTTTGGATCCTGGGCGCAGACTTGGCACCGCTCATTAAGCCGTACTGAGGCGGCATCCCACATGCCACAAGTAGAAGGAACCACAACTAAAAATACACTACTATGTATGGGGGGGCTTTGGGAGAAAAAAAGGAAAAATAAAATCTTTTAAAAAACCCGTAATTTTATAGAATTATCATGTCTAATAAAGTTAGGATTTAACTTTCCAAAGTAATAACAATTCCTTGGCTTAGGCTAAACAATATCTCTTACATGAGTCTAAATTTATATTTATTCTTTTCAGTAAGGTATAAAGTAACATGTATATGTGTAATTTTTAGCCAAAACCTGCTGGAGTACTTGGTGCAGTAAACAAGCCTTTATCGGCAACGGGAAGGAAACCATATGTTAGAAGCACTGGAACTGAGACTGGAAGCACTATTAATGTCAATTCAGAGCTGAACCCTTCAACTGGAAGTCGATCAAGGCAATTCTTTTTTCCAATTATTTTTGTTACTATTACTCACTACTTGGTTCATCTTTGAATTTTTTCCTGAACACTGTATCACAATAATGAACTTCAGGAAATGTTTGGTACAAAATGATAGTGCTGAATTTTAGTATAGTAGGTGTTGGAAATTGAGAGTGTACTATACATTTTGAAACCATATAGCGTTCTAAGTGTATGGAAAAGTTAAAAGGAAAAAATGTAAGAATTTATAATATAACTAATTTGCATGGAAATGTGTGTATATATATATGTATATGTGAAAATTTAACACTTAGGAAAACTATGAAAATATAACTCTAGAATTTATATACATTTTAGTTTTTAACTCAATCAAATTAGTATATTATGAGTTGAATAAAGATAACATTGTTAAAACATTTTCCACTTATAAAAATATTTCATGTTACTGTCTTAGCTACTACATAAAAATTTCCTGCTGACCCTCCTCTTATCAACACTAAATATTGAGGCTTTTAAACATTTTATTCTTACTCATGAAATTTTAAGAATGAACTCAACTGGTGGTGTTCTAAACACATTTTTAGTGGTAGAACCCCAAAATATAAAATAAATTAACATGGAACATCTGTGGTTTACAGAGATGATGGGGCTCAAACACCTCCCCTGTGGCCTCTTCTTACAGCCCTCTCCCTTGCGGAACACTAAAAACATAGACTGGAGAGGCCAGTCCCTTGGCATAGTGGATAAGTCCGGCACACTCTGCTTCAGCGGACTAGGTTCATAAGTTTGGATCTCGGACATGAACCTACACCACTTGTCAAGCCTTACCTTGGCGGTGATCCACATACAAAATAGAGGGAGATTGGCACAGACGTTAGCTCAGGGCTGATCTTTCTCAAGCAAAAAAAGGAGGAAGAAGATTGGCAGTGGATGTTAGCTCAGAGCAAATCTTCCTCACCAAAAAGAAAGAAACAGACTGGAGACAGTTATACTATACTCTCATCTTTTGTTGTATTTTTGTTTTAGAGTTTCCCGCTCCCAAGAGAGAGGCTTAAAATAGTTGTGTTATTCTATTTCTTGATAACTCATCTTTCTGTCAGGTGGTTTTAGGCAGTCATTTCTGTCTTACTTTAATAAGGTTAAATGGAAATCAGTAACATGGTATAACAGAGCAGTGGTCCATAACCACGGAAGATCTGACTCATGCTAATGCTGCTTCACTTGGCCAGGCTTCTAACCAGCCAGAGCCTCTCTTTCCTTACTGGTATAGTGAGAGTAAACTTGCTGCTTATGTGGTGAAATGAAGCTTTGGTTGACTTTTCTTCAGCAGAGAACAGAGTTCAGAGGCAGCAGAAACTGGAGTTAGTGAAAATGAAGAGAACCCTGTGAGAATTATTTCTGTCACGCCTGTAAAGAATATTGACCCGGTAAAGAATAAGGTAAATTTTAAAATTTAGAAGATTCTTACTACAATTTCATGGTAGGGTTAGAAACCCACAGTCAAGAAGTTAATGTATACTACTTATTATACATGTGTGTACCACCCCCTGCTATACTTACTGTGTTTCAACTCTCCAAAAATGATTCTGCCTACGTTCGCTCACTCCATTTTACAAGAGTTTATGTGGTCACCCATAATGCTGTCCTTCTCCCACACTACTCCCAACACCTTGAAAGAATAGGAATTGAGAGTTTTTGAGATCTTACTTTCAAAAGTTCATTGACTCCTGCCAAAGATCAGCACTCTGTTTTCTTTCTACTGTATTTTAAAAAGTTAAACTTAGAGTTAACCTTTTAAAATATGGTTGAGTTTTTAACTGCTTCGTTCTTTGTTCTTGGTCTTCTAACTATGGCATCCAGTTTTCTTAATCTTTTGGCGGGATAGAAAGAAGTATAACATTGGTAGGAGCATCAGAAAGACATGGGTCTGAATCCTGGCTCTGCTGTTCACTAGCTGTGTGTTTACTTGGGTAGATTGCCTGACTTCTCTAAGCTTCCATTCAACTGTAGAATGAAAATGATAACTTACCTCAGTAAGAATGGCATGAAGATACTATTATTTTTTTCCTACAGAATCATATTCTTGACATACTTAACTTTTTATTGCCCATCATATGTTTAGTGTGTTCATTGAATGTTTTAGAAATTACCCTCAGTTACATAAAATAAAGACTCTATACAGTTATTCCACAGTAGCTGAACTTTTCCTGTCCAAACTCATTATCTGAACTCAAACTGAATAGATAAGGATACATTTTTAGATCAGCCTCTCTTTATCCAAACTCATGCTGTTTGCTATCTGAACTCTTCAGTATGTCAGTAGATTCAGGTAACAGGGAACCTCTCACTGTCAAATTCTTAGAATTAAGAAACCAGTAGATTTGAATATTATGGGATCCTTTTAGAGAAACAGTCTTGATGTAAAATGCATATTTCCCCAGACATTCAGTTAAACGTACCTATGATACGTATTAAGAGGTGGTACAGGGATATAAATGTTTATCTAGTACAAATAGCTATCTATAATCTTTCCAGCCTCTGCTGTAAAATTCTATATAAGATAAATTGGACATTTAAATTCTAATTTCTAAGGGGCGAAAATGTTACTTTCTGATTGAGCTATAATATTACATTGTTCCAAACCCTCGTTTTAACTTTTTCACACTTCCAAAGACTGTCTTAACAAATCTGCTGTAGCCTGAAGAGACAGGGGTTGTATTTTGGCAAAACCCTGATAACTTGCCAGTTAGGTCTCCCATAAGTTGATAAACAGTCATGTTTTTCCAGGATCTGGTCCTCAGTCTTTTAGGCTCAAAAGACTATCTTGTTAGTATAGTAAAAGAAGATAAAGATCTAAGGGAGTGTTTCTTGGTAACCAATTTCTCAAAGAGATTGATGCGTAAACCAATTCACTAGACATGTATATTAAAAAACTGGATGTACATTTTACAAATCAGCACATTCTCTGCTATTATTTACTCTATGAGGGAAATCAAATTGTAATATGAAGGATGAATAAGGAGGTGGTTAAAAGAAGAACCAAGACTACACATTCTCTGGATTCAGGCAAGTGATACTGCCAATGTGGTCCTTTAGGAGGCTTCTTTTTCTTTGTGCTTGTCCAGCTGTTTCCCTCTTCATTTGGCTTTTACATGAGTTCTTTATCCATATGAACATGGATATAATGTTCGTAAGTGTGTAAATATCATGTGCATGATTTTTTTTTTTTTAAGATTTTGTTTTTTTCCTTTTTCTCCTCAAAGTCCCCCGGTACATAGTTGTATATTCTTCATTGTGGGTCCTTCTAGTTGTGGCATGTGGGACACCACCTGAGCGTGGTTTGATGAGCAGTGCCATATCTGTGCCCAGGATTCAAACCAACGAAACACTGGGCCGCCTGCAGCGGAGCACGTGAACTTAATCACTCGGCCACGGGACCAGCCCCATGTGTGTGTGATTTTTGATGCGGTCTTTTTTTGTTTGTTTTAAACAGCCTAATCTGTGTTCTTTTTTTCCTCTACAGTCTTATCATTTTCACGTGTTTATATACATAAATACTTGCTTTCCCCTTTTTTGCCACTACAAACAATGTTGCATTAAATATTCTTTATAGATTTTATTTCTATTGGCTAAGTTCCTAGTAGTGAGATTGCTGAGTCAGAGTAAATGTATTACAGATTGTAGATATTTCCGTACTGCTTTCTTGAAAAATTGGAACCCTTGACATCTCTACCAGCAGAGTATGTGAGTACCTTTTACTCTACATACCCAACAGCAACAGCTTTTATAGTTCTTTTGAAATTTTTCAGTATGAAGTATCAAAACTAATGCCCTACTATTGTTTTAATTTGCATTTCTCTAACTACCAGTATTTTTGTTAACCACTTGGATGTTCTCTTCTGAATTGCCAGTTCATATTTGCCTATTTTTAAATTATCTTTTTTTTTGGTCTAACTCAATTTCTGATGCCATCCTACTTTTATCTCTTGTTAACGTTCTTGCTCCCTTCCAATCCAGTCACCATATAGCAGCCAATTTGATCTTTTTAAAATGTAATTTGAATTATATTTGTCCTCTATTTATAGTCCTTCAATGACTTTCGTTAGCACTTAGAATAAAATCAAATTTCTTAACATATCCTATAAGGCATTCGTGATCTGGCCCATGCTGCTTCTCCTGCATTATCTTACACCAGTCGCCTGTCATTCCTTATGGCTCAAGGTCCTTAAATCTTTCAAGCTCTTTCCCTCTTCAGGTGCTTTATGCTGCCTCTTTCCTCTGTCTAGAATACTTCAGCTTTCATATGATGGGTTCTACTTTGATATTGTTTAAATAATTCTCCAAAAGAACCAATTAGAAATTGATGCTTCCTTTGATTTTTTCAGAATGCTCTGTTCTTTCGTCTCTTAACGAACGTATCTAAATGTTTATTTGCTCTTTTAAAAATTAGTCATCTACATACTAATCTGCATGAGGACAGGAACAATTTCAGTTTTGTTCCCAAATCTGTGCCTAGCAACCACTGTACCTAGTAGGCCTTCAGTCGAATGAATGATTCCTACTTCAGGTTTAATAGTACTTATTTGCTTTATTGACCCATCCTGTTTTCCCCGGAATCACCATCTTTCTCCAGGGTGACTTTGTATCTCTCTTCTCTGATCCGTTGTGTATTGTTTTACAGTTTAATTCTTGGTGGGTCACCTTACTCTTGTTCCTTTATTATGTATTATCCATCCTCTTATAATGATTAACATTAAAGTAAACCTGAAAATGAAACACTGATTTGAAAAGTAGATTTTCTCACTTAAATTAATACTTTCATGAGTTTTTATTTAAGTAAATTTTCTTGAAACATGAAGATTTATAATTCTTTCCCTGGTCATTCTGAAAAGATTTTGAGGAAAATGGAAATTAATTAATTAATTAATTGAAAAGAGAAGTCTGTTTTTTTGAATGATGATAGTGGTCCTTTGTTTCCCTTTAACCAATTAAAATTTTATCAATGAAATATCATTCCTATGAAGTCACTTTTATTCTGAAAACTGTTATTCCTCCTGAAGTCCATTATGTCTGTTATAAATAGGATCTTATTACTTTGACTTTTTAGGTGACTTAATATGATTAATATATATGCTAAACTAGAAGGAGGAAAAAAGAAAATGTTCAGAAAAAACTGAAAAGTTAAGGACTAATGCAGTAAGAAGCGACAAAAGTAACAGTGAATGAGTGGAATGAGAAATTACCTTTGTGTTACAGAACTACCAAGATTATTATAGTTAAATGCATCATAGAGAAGGAACATAGCATATTGAATTATGAAAACAGGCTTCCCTTTTTTGAAAAGTGATAAATTTAAAGCCTAGCATCAATAAAAAGGACCTTTTCATTTAGAATGAGTGTGATAACAAAAGCAAGTAGATTCTCTGTATTTTATATATACTGCCTGTGCTTTTTTTTTTCCCCCGATCTATCTTTTCCCTTTGTTTTTTTCAGTTATTTTATTGAAGTTGTAATGGTTTATAACATTGTGTAATTTCAGGTATACGTTATTCAGTTATCAGTTTTTGTATAGAGTGCATCATGCTCACCGCCATTAGAGTAATTTTTATCCATCACCATAAATATGTGCGCCTTTACCTCTTTTGCCCAACCCCCAACATCCTTCCCTTCTGATAACCACTAATCCGTTGTCTTTATCCATGTGTTTGTTTATCTTCCACATATGAGTGAAATCATGCAGTGTTTGTCTTTCTCTGTCTGGCTTATTTGGCTTAACGTAATACCCTCATGGTCCATCCATGTTCTAAATGGGACAAATTTGTCCTTTTTTATGGCTGACTACTATTCCTGTGTGTGTGTGTACACACCACATCTTTTTTATTCATTCATTGGTCGATGGGGCACTTGGGTTGCTTCCACATCTTGGCTATTTTGAATAATGCTGCAATGAACATAGGGGTGCATAAATCTCTTAGAATTGTTGATTTCAAGTTCTTTGGATAAATACCCAGTAGTAGAATAGCTGGGTCGTATGCTATTTCTATTTTTAGGTTTTTGAGAAATATCCATACTATTTTCCATAGTGGCTGCACCAGCTTGCATTCCCCCCAACAGTGTATGAGGGTTCCCTTTTCTCCACACCTCTCCAACATTTGTTATTTTTGTGTTAGTGATTATAACCATTCTAACAGGTGAAAGGTGATATCTAAGTGTAGTTTTGATTAGCATTTCCCTGATGATTAGTGATGTTGAACATCTTTTCATGTGCCTGTTGGCCATCTGTATATCTTCTTTGGAAAAATGTCTGTTCATATCCTCTGCCCATTTTTTGATCGGATTGTTTTTTTGTTGTTGAGTTGTATGAGTTCATTATATATTTTGGAAATTAACCCCTTATCAGATATATCATTTGAAAAATATTTTCTCCCAGTTGGTGGGTTGTCTTTTGGTTTTGTTCCTGGTTTCCATTACCTTGCAGGAGCTCTTTAGTCTGATGAAGTCCCATTTGTTTATTTCTTCTTTTGTTTCCCTTGCCCGAGTAGATGTGGTATTCGAAAAGATGCTGCTAAGACCAATGTCAAAGAGTGTATTGCCTATGTTTTCTTCTAGGAATTTTATGGTTTCAGGTTTTCTACTTAAGTCATTTAGCCATTTTGAGTTAATTTTTGTGTATGCCATAAGATAATAATCTGCTTGCGTTCTTTTGCATGTGGTTGTCCACTTTTCCCAACACCATTTATTGAAGAGACTTTCCTTTCTCCATTGTATGTTCTTGGCTCCTTTGTCAAAGATTAGCTGTCCATAGATGTGCGGTTTTATTTCTGGGCTTTTGATTCTGTTCATTGATCTGTGTGTCTGTTTTTGTACCAGTACCATGCTGTTTTTATTACTATAGCCTTGTAGTACATTCTGAAGTCAGGGATTGTGATGCCTCCAACTTTGTTCTTTTTTCTCAGGATTGCTTTAGCTATTCAGGGTCTTTGTTGTTCCATATAAATTTCAGGATTATTTATTCTATTTCCATGAAGAACGTCATTGGGATTGTGATTGGGATTGCATTGAATCTGTAGATCGCTTTAGGAAATATGGACCTTCCAATCCATGTGCAAGAACTATCTTTCCATTTCTTTGTCATCTTTGATTTGTTTTAGTAACGTCTTATTGTTTTTATTGTATAGGTCTTTTACCTCCTTGGTTAAATTTATTCCTAGATATTTTATTTTTGTTACAATTGTAAATGGGATTGTATTCTTGAGTTCTCATTCTGTTAGTTCCTTGTTAGTGTATAGAAATGCAACTGATTTTTGTGAGTTGATTTTGTACCCTGCAACTTTGCTGTAGTTGATTATTTCTAATTGTTTTCTGATGGATTCTTTAGGGTTTTCTATACATAGGATCATGTCATTCACAAACAGGGAGAGTTTTACTTCTTCCTTTCCAATTTGGACACTTTTTATTTCTTTTGCTTGCTTAATTGCTCTGGCCAAAACCTCTAGTACTGTGTTGAATGGAGTGGTGAGAGTGGGCACCCATGTCTTCTTCCTGTTCTCACAGGGATGACTTTCAGTTTTTCCCCACTGAGTGTGATGTTGGCTCTGGGTTTGTCATATATGGCCTCTATTATGTTGAGGTACTTTCCTTCTATACCCATTTTATTGATAGTTTTTTATCATAAATGGATGTTGGATTTTGTCAAATGCTTTTTCTGCATCTATTGAGATGATCATGTGATTTTTTTTTATTCC
Organism: Equus caballus; assembly: GCF_041296265.1. NCBI lineage: Eukaryota > Metazoa > Chordata > Mammalia > Perissodactyla > Equidae > Equus > Equus caballus. The sequence continues at coordinate 93,517,896 of NC_091686.1, forward strand.
TCATTTTGTCAGTGTGGTGTATCACATTGATTGATTTGTGGATGTTGAACCATCCCTGTGTCCCTGGTATAAATCCTACTTGGTCAGTGTATGATCCGTTTAATGTATGTCTGTATTTGATTTGCCAATATTTTGTTGAGGACTTTTGCATCTCTGTTCATCAGTAATATTGGCCTGTAATTTTCCTTCTTTGTGTTGTCCTTGTCTGGCTTTTGGATCAGAGTGATGTTGGCCTCGTAAAATGTGTTAGGAAGTATTCTGTATTCTTCAGTTTTTTGGAATAGTTTGAGAAGGATAGGTATTAAATCTTCTTTGAATGTTTGGTGGAATACTCCAGAGAAGCCATCTGGTCCTGGACTTTTATTTTTTTGGGAGGTTTTTGATTACTGTTTCAATCTCTTTACTTGGGGTTGTTCTATTCAGATTGTGTATTTCTTCTTGATTCAGTTTTGGGAGGTTTTAAGAATCCAAAATTTCTCCATTTCTTCTAGATTGTCCAATTTGTTGGCATATAGTTTTTCATAGTATTATCCTGTAATCCTTTATATTTCTGTGGTATCTGTTGTAATTTCTCCTCTTTCATTTCTAATTTTATTTATATGAGCCTTGTCTCTCTTTTTCTCAGTGAGTCTGGGTATGGGTTAGTCAGTTTTGTTTATCTTCTCAAAGAACCGTCTCTTAGTTTCATTGATCTAGAACTTTCTACTGCTTTTTTGGTCTCTATTTCATTTATTTCTGCTCTAATTTTTATTATTCCCCTCCTTCTGCTGACTTTGGGCTTTGTTTGTCCTTCTTCTAGTTCTGTTAGGTGTAGTTTAAGATTACTTATTTGACATTTTCCTTGTTTGTTCAAGTGGGCCTATATTGCTATGAATTTCCCTCTTAGAACCATTTTGCTGTATCCCACGTGAGTTGGTATGATGTATTTTTGTTTTCATTTGTCTCCAGGTATTTTTAAATTTCTCCTTTGATTTCTTCGTTGATCCAGTGGTTGTTCATAACATGTTGTTTAGTATCCACATATTTGTAACTTTCCTAGCTTTTTCTTGTAATTAATTTCTAGTTTCATAGCATTGTGATCAGAGAAGATGCTTGATATGATTTCAATCTTCTTAAATTTATTGAGGCTTGCCTTGTTCCCCAGTGTATGGTATATCTTTGAGAATGTTGCATGTGCATTTGAGAAGAAAGTATATTTTGCTGGTTTTGGTTGGAATGTTCTATATATATATCTATTAAGTCCCTCTGGTCTAGGTTTTCATTTAAGTCTACTATGTCTTATTAACTTTCTGTCTGGATGATTAAGTGGGGTGTTGAGGCCCCCTACTATTATTGTGTTGCTGTCAGTTTCTCCCTTTAGGTCCATTAATAGTTGCTTTATATACTTGGTGCTCCTGTGTTAGGCGCATATATATTCATAAGTGTTATGTCCTCTTGGTGGAGTGTCCCTTTTATCATTGTATAGTGTCCCTCTTTGGCTCTCACTGCCTTTTTTGTCTTGAAGTCTGCTTTGTCTGATATGAATATGGCAACACCTGCTTTCTCTTGCTTGCCGTTTGCTTGGAGTATCATCTTCCATCCCTTCGCTCTGAGCCTGTGTTTGTCTTTAGAGCTGAAATGTGTTTCCTGGAGGCAGCATATTGTTGGGTCTTGTTTTTTAATCCATCCAGCCACTCTGTGTCTTTTGATTGGAGAATTAAATCCCTTTGCATTTAGAGTGATTAGTGATAGATGAGAGCTTAATACTGCCATTTTATCACTTGTTTTCTGGTTGTTCTGTATTTCCCTTCTTTCTCATCCCTTGTATTTCTGACTGCCATTTCAGGTTGGTGGTTTTCTGTGATGGTTTTCTCTTAATTTATGATTTGTGTCTCTGCTCTGATTTTTTGTTTAGTGGTTACCATGAGGTTTGTATAAAAGATCTCGTAGATGAACTAGTCCATTTTCTGATAGCCTCTTATCTCCGTTATCCTAAGCAGGTTCCATCCCTTCCCTTTTCCCCTTCTGAGTTATAGTTGTCACAAACGATCCTGTTTTGTATTGTGAGTTTGTAATTAAAATGAAGTGTTTATAGTTATTTTTGATGCTTTCCTTCCTTTTGGCTTTTATGTTTTAACTGTTTGCTTACCTGTTCTCATGAAGAGCTTCACTTTTCTGATTTTGTCTGTCTATTTATCTCCTTGCTCAAGGCTTTGTAAACCTTTGCCTTTTTGTTTCAGGTGTGAGGGCATCCTTGATCATTTCTTGTAAGGAAGGTCTGGTGGTTATGAACTCCCTCAGCTTTTGTTTATCAGGGAAAGTTTTATTTCTCCATCATACCTGAAGGATAGTTTCACTAGATAGAGTATTCTTGGCTGAAAATTTTTGTCTTTTAGTATTTTGTATATGTTATTCCAATCTCTCCTAGCCTGTAATGTGTTTGCTGAGAAAGCCACTGAAAGCCTGATAGGGGTTCCTTTGTAGATTATTTTCTTCTGCCTTGCTGCCTTGATATTTTTTCTTTGTCATTGACTTTGCCAGTTTTACTGTTATATGCCTTGGAGACGTCTTTTTGTGTTGCTGTAATTAGGATTTCTGTTGGTTTCATTTACTTGTAAGTCCAGTTCCTTCCTCAGGTTTGGAAAGTTCTCAGCTATTATTTCTTTAACAAGCTCTCTGCTCCTTTCTCCCTCTTGTCTCCCTCTGTAATACCTATAATCCTTATGTTGCATTTCCTAGTTGAGTCCTATATTTCTTGAAGACTGTCTTCATTTTTTTTGTGTTAGTTCTCTCTCCTACTCTACCTGAAGCAGTTCTATGTATCTGTCCTCCATAACATCAGCTTTGTTTTTTAAGTTTTCTAGATTGTTTTTTATCTGATTCATTGTGTTATTCATCTCCAGAATTTCTGTTTTTTTTGTTTGAGTTTCAGTCTCTTTGGTGAAGAATTCCTTCTGCTCATTAATTTTTTTCATGAGTTCATTGAACTGTCTTTCTGATTTTCTTGTAACTCGTTGAGTTTCTTATGATAACTATTTTGAATTCTCTGTCATTTAGATTGTAAATTTCTGTGAGTTCAGGTTTGGTTTCTGGAGACTAGTCATTTTTCCTCCTGCTCTGGACTGTTAGTGTAGTTCTTCATGGTGTTTGATGAACTGATCCTTTGGTGGCACATAATGGTAGCATCAGGTCGCAGATTCCATTTGCTGCCACTGGGCTGGGAGGTCAGGAGCTGTGTTTTCTCAACCCACCACATCTGCTGGAAGTTGTGCCAATAGGGCTGTCCCCATTTGCCTGCTGGCCACAGCCGTTTAGCAGGCACAGGCACTCTGGTGCAGATCTGCTGACTTGGCCAGGCACTAGCCGAGCTGGTGTGGTAGGTGGGTCAGGGGGTTGAGGGCTGCTTTCTTTCCTGCCCATGTGAGCCACTCTGTGCGCCTATGGGCAGTTTGCCTGGGCTGCTGCATTTGGTGGGGGCACCCACACGGTGGTTGAGCCACACCACTTGATGTGGAGCATTCCCACAGGCCTGGTTGACACTCTAAAAGTGAAAGCATTCACACAGAGGCCTGTCTGCTCCCCAGCCACCTCTTACAGTCACATGCCTGCTGCTGCGTGAGGACCCACAACCTAGATTGCTCCCCCTGGGGGAGGGGGAAGGGAAGAGGATCCACTCCCCTCCTTCCACTGCTCCCTGGGGATCAAGTACCCGCACTTTCAGATGTATAGTTGTGTGGATCTCTCAGACATCCTACTGTGCTTTGTAGGGATCCTCTGTTGGTCAGTGAATGTCCATTTGTTTGTAACTTAGTAGGGGAGAGACTAAGGAAACAGCTCACTCCACCATGATGCTGGTGTCACTCTCCCCACTGCTTGTGCATTTTAATAAGCATTTACAGGATGCATTATATGTGCCAAGCCCTATGGTAGGTACCATGCTCAGTTCCTGCCCTCAAGGAGTATACATTGTTAATGGGATGTAAGCACTTAACTGGAAGCCCTGAAATGCCAATTCCTTTAAAATACTTTCAGACTACTTCCTACTAGTACACATCATTGATATTTAAGGATTTGTGTTTTATTCTCTTTCAGGAGATTAATTCTGATCAGGCTACCCAGGGCAACATCAGCAGTGACCGAGGAAAGAAAAGAACAGTAACAGCAGCTGGTACAGAGAATATCCAACAAAAAACAGATGAGAAAGTGGATGAATCAGGACCACCTGCCCCTTCAAAACCCAGGAGAGGACGTCGACCCAAGTCTGAATCTCAGGGCAATGCAACCAAAAATGATGATATAAATAAACCTCTTAGCAAGGGAAGAAAGAGAGCCGCGGTCAGTCAGGAAAGCCCTGGGGGTTTGGAAGCAGGTAATGCCAAAGCACCCAAACTGCAAGACATAGCCAAAAAGGCAGCACCAGCAGAGAGACAGATTGACCTACAAAGGTAATGTCCACTATTCTTTCTGAGCTTTGAACTTAGACATTTTATTTTATTCTTAGTATGTGCCAGTCACCCCTAAACAACCCAGGCTTTTGGGAGTGAAAACCGCCCTGGTTTTCCTGAGTCGGTTTTAATGTCATTTGTGTTTATCTCATAACCTTCAGGACATGAATTTGAAGAGAGATCTCCTTTTTTTTTCTTCGGTTAATTTTTAATTTAGGATATGGTGTTTTTATATTTCTATTTATTAGCAAGGACAATGTTATCTTTTGCTTGATGTTCTTCACATAGTTGCATAGAGTTTACTTAATATAAAGGATTGCCTTTTGGATACAAAGGTCGCCCAATGGAGAAGATAGAAGTCATGACACATGAACAAGTATACCCTGCTCTTTAATTCGTCTTGTTACATTAATTTTAATATAAGTCAACAACTGACCCCTCTCCCACCCTCCCCAATGAAATAACCTCACAGCTGCTCATCTTTGATCATTCTCGGGCTGGGATTTCAGATATTCTGCACTATAACAGTGGTGCCCCAGTTGGAGATCTAGAAGTTGGCTCCTTCCAAACTTGACCAACAATTAGAACTTATCCCTACCCCCTTCTTTCCCCTCGTGTACCTACACCTAACTCATCTCCCCCTGAGTTAGACTAGAAGCATCTGAGTTCCTTCTAGGAAAGAGCCAGCTTGGTCATCTCAGGATACCCCCACCACCCTGCTTCAGTATTTTTATAAAGAACAGTGTTGCTGAAGCATATGTGTTTGTAAGTCTATTTTTTAAATTACCATTTATGAAATTCTGAAGTTTGGGGCTGTTAAATTTTCTTATATTTTAAATGTCTCTGGGTACCTTTTACAACATCTCATGGCCCCAGATGCAGGTCCAATCCTGAGCTAAGTAATACTTTTCTCTCCTACTCATTTCGAGTTTTTTGGACTAATAAGTGTAGTAATGAAAGCCAATACTGGGGGCAAATATGCTCAGCCTCAGCCTCCTGTTCTTCATCAGTAAGACGGTGTGATAATACCTTCCTCAAGGGATTATTCTTAGAATTAAATGGATCAATAAATATAAAGCACTTAAAGTGCCTTGCACAGAATAAATGCTCAGTTTTTTGTTATACCATTGTTTTGAATTCTAGTTGCTTTACCCCTTAATAAATTTTTCAGTTATATAAAAGTTCAAAAGTTTCCTTAGATTGCCAGAATTTTCTAAAGGGTTTCTAGAATTCTATTCTAGCCACACCTTACCTCTTATTAGCTGTCGTTTTGACATCTAACCAAAATGTCCAGGTAGGTACTTGGACCCTGAAAATGTTTTCAGTAGCAACTAGATTTTTTGTCTGAATTAAGGCATTATAAAACTCATTGCTTTACTTTTAGCTACACCATATGCCCAAACATCATTAAATAAACAAAAATGGCATTGGACCTTCTTTAAAATCTTAAAATGTCTCTTTTAAGAGTGAAAAGTACTATAGAAGTCTTAAGAGTGCCAATTAGTAGATCAGTGGGTGGCGTGGTATCCAAAATACAGAATTCTGTGATGGTTTTATATTCTCTGTGAAGTTAGATGGTTAAATTAGATGTTCATGATAACATTGTACTGTATTGATTCATAGAATAGAACAGATCCAACTTCTGATTGAATGGTTGATTACTAGTTCATGATTAACAAAACATAGAAGTACATTCTCAAACTTTCTCCTAGGCTTCCTTGTGTCTTTTCCGTTCTTTTCTAAAGCTAATATACGACTCTGCCCTTAAATTCTAGCATTGTGACTTAGTCTTGGAATCCTGATGAGAACTATTCAGCGAAACCTAACTTCCTCCAGAAACTCTGTGTTGTCCATCATGTCCTCTTGCATAGACTTGATGCATTGTAGGCACATCAGTATTGCTCCTTGTACTTTTCATTCATTCTTTTAACAAATCCTTAACTGATTAGAGTGCGAGGCATCTTGCTGGGTGTTGGCAGTACAAAAGTATCCAAAATGGGGGCTGTCCCAGTGGCATAGTGGTTAAGTTCATGTGCTCCACTTCAGCGGCCTGGGGTTCACAGGTTCAAATCCTGGTTGCAGGTCTAGCACCACTTCTCAAGCATCACTGTGGTGGCACCCCACGTCAATTGGAGGAAGACTGGCACAGATGTTAGGTCAGCAACAGTCTTCCTCACACACACACACACACAAAGTATCCAAAATGGATAGGTTCTTGCCCTCAAGGAGTATTCTTCCCCAGCTTGTCAACTCCAGAAGAGAGCAGAAAACTTTCACTTTAGGTTTGTTGACTGATACGGTAACAGAATAAGAATTATTTTTAAATTACTGTGTAAAACAGAATGGAATTCTGACATATGCTACAATATGGATGAACTTTAAGGAAATTTTTCTAAGTGAAATAAGCCAAACCCAAAATGGCAAATACAGTGTGATTCTACTTATATGTGAGACCCCTAGAGTAGTCAGATTCATAGAGACAGAAAATAGAATGGTGGCTGGCAGGGGGAGGAGGGAATAGATGTTAATGTTTAATGGGTACAGAGTTTCAGTTTTGGAAGATAAAATTGTTCTAGAGATGAGTGGTGGTGATTGCACAACAATGTGAAGGTACTTAATGCCGCTGAACTGTATACTTAAAAATGGTTAAAATGGTAAATTTTACATTATATATACTTTATTACAATTTTTGAAATTGCTACATGAGAATAGCTAACACTAATATAGTGCTTATGATGAGCCAGGCTCAATTCTGAGCTCTTTATTAACCTATTAAATCCTTAAAACGTGTATTTTTCCACTTACAAAAAAGAGGAAATCCAGGTATAGAGGGTCCATGTAGTTTTTGGTCCCTTTACTTATATAAATAGTGGAGTCAGGATTAAACCCTGGTGATGTCACTCCAGAGTTTGTAACCACCATGTTCTATTGTATTTTTAAGGTAAAATTAAGTCTTAGTTCTACAGGCACTTATATGCACAAAAAACTGGTATAACAGAGGATGCTTTGTAAATACTTACTTGCATATTTATAACTATTACCTAAAAAGCTAGTTTATTTAAAAGAATCACAGGTTAAACCAGACAACTGCAGTCATCTTTTTAACCTCTTTTAGAGTACATGCAAACAAAAGCCCCTGCATTTAGCATCAGAGAGGAGAAAAACAAAAGAGAGATCAGATGTTCTTGAAAGTAGCAAACTTAGAGTAAATAAGGCACATGATGCTAAGAACATTGTTAGACTGTGGTGAAAATTCCGTAGAATGATGTGTGGAAGATACTTGGCATGCTGCTTGGCAAATGTATTAGTAGAAATAATAGTGATAATAGGGAAAGGTTGTTGAACATATATTTGCCTTGCCAACGATCATTATGAAGCAAGTATAACCTTGTTTTAGAAATAAGATTAGACCTGCAAAGATTACCTTCTCAGGTCAGCTGGCCAGTGCTGTGCAGAGCGGGGCTTCGAATCTAGGTGCAGCCCTTGTTAACCACCTCCCTCTCTGCTCACAGTGGTAGCTGCATTTATGTTTCTCGTCTAACTTAAGCAGTGTTTTGAAACATTTTTAAACTATGAACATTCAGAGCTCTATTATTTGTTTGCTTTTCTTCTTAATGTGTAAAAGGATGTTTTAATGTGTAGTTACCACCAAAAGATGGAATGGACAGGCACACTAATAATAAAGTTACTTGTTTGTCACTCAGCTGATATTTTTAACTATCCCTCAATTTGAGGAGAAGACGTTGAATGTTCAAACCTCTGAAGGTGCCAGCTTTATTTTTATTTCACGTGGAACTGTAGCTTCCACCTCCTACAAGATCCTGAACAGACTTCTCATTAACTGCAAGTATTACCTGTGATTGTTTTGACCTCCCACCTGTATTTTCCGGAGACCTGGTGAGGCTTAAACACAAGTTAAAGCCACGTGATGGAACAATCCTGAATACAGAGCTAATATCACACTTTGAATCATCCTGTTAAGATTACCATTACAATTGCAATTAGCTAATTAGTAAAAGAAGAAATAGGGTTGCCAAACCTGAGAGCCATCAGACACCACATCTGTGAGCTAAGGATGAACCCAGGGTGATGGAATCAGTTCACTTACTGCCCTGACAACTCGAAGCATAGCCTAGGGGCCTTGCATCGTAGAGTCAGATCTGAATTGCTACACTGACGTAGTTTTAGAATTCCTCTTACTAGGTCCTCTTACTGACAACATTAGCGAAATAATAATTACATTTAGTATGATTGCTTCCTACATACTTTATTTACTAATTTAAGGATACTTTATTCCACCAAAACATAGATAGTATGTACAAAAGTTTACTGACATTCGTTTTACTTCTTAATCTGGGAGTTGATGCTGAGTATTTTAACCTGTAAACTTAACTATAAAATTTTTAGATGCCACTGTATTTTTGCAGTAAATGTATTCCTTTGGCTATTTAGTGTGTGTTATCCAATAAATGTTCCTGTTTATATTTTGAGCTGCATTTGGAATTGTTCCTTATTTTGAGAAAATTTCTTGAGTTCACCCTATACATTTATAAAAATCAGCTATTCATATACTAAGGTCAGGAAACAGTATCTAAACAACTGGACAATTAATGTTAGCTTTCTGAGTTTGGGTTAAAGGGTTGATCATCATTTCAGTTGTTTAGTTCACGTTTTCCTTTCTGTTTTTGAGCTATTATCCAAGTGATAATTCCAAACATTTTGTATTGAAAATGTGTTTTTATAGGTCTGCTCATCCTTGAGTATATTTTGCTCATACTTAAGGTCAAATTCTTCCACGAAGAAGAGACTATCAAGAAACATCAGCAGAGAAACAGTCCTTAAACTTGGGATTTATTTAAATAAATTATTTATAGGATAAGAGACTATAGTTTTCCCATCTTTGGATTAATATGTTTTGCTTAGTAGTAGAGTGTTAAGAAACTTGAAATTTCTATTTTTTAAGCAAAGAATTTCCTGATTTCCTGTGTTCATTTGTATATTGAGAAAATTTCCTCACATCACATGGGTTCATATCTTAAAGTAGCCCCTGAGTGTGTATCCTCATATGTTAAACTACCATATATTAGTTTGATATGAATATTCTTTGAGTAACAAGTGAATTTTTATCAAAATAATATGAAATTTTTCAGAAGCCAAGTGCTCGGAAGTGATGGCGATTCACTTTGGGACATAGAATCAAGTCCAGGAAATTCTCCCAGTGATCTGGATCGTTTAAAAGTCTGGGAGAGCAGCCAGGAAGAGACTGAGGACTCAGAGCTAGTAAAGGGGAGCGTCCTGAAGGTGCAGCAGGGAGCTTGTAGAGGACTCTTTGATAGCATATGATTAAACTTGTTTTGTATATTATAACAAGTTAATTTAATTGTCTCTGTAAGAATCTTAATCTTTTTTTTTTTTACCACTGTTATCTTTATAAAATGTATGTGTAGTGTTGGGGTTTGGGAATATAAGTAAACCAAGTCCCTTATCTTTCTCTCCCAAGTTTGGAATTGTTGAGAAGGAGACAGTCGTAATACTGATATGGCTGATTAAAAATGTGGAATGAGGAGCCGGCCCGGTGGCGCAGCAGTTAAGTTCCCATGTTCCGCTTCTCGGCGGCCCGGGATTCGCCGGTTCGGATCCCGGGTGCGGACGTGGCACTGCTTGGCAAAAGCCATGCTGTGGTAGGCGTCCCATGTATAAAGTAGAGGAAGATGGGCGTGGATGTTAGCTCAGGGCCAGTCTTCCTCAGCAAATAGAGGAGGATTGGCAGTAGTTAGCCCAGGGCTAATCTTCCTTAAAAAAAAAAAAAAAAAAAAAAAGTGGAATGACCTAGGCCCGGTGGCTGCTAATGCTTTGCCCCTAAATCGAACAACTGCAGGCCCACCACAATGCACCTTTTGGGGGCAAAAGAGAACAAATCTAGAAGAAGCCAAGCACAGCATACTCACCTGACCCCACCCACCTCACCTATTAAAAGGTTCTTCCTCCTCCCAAAGAGGAGTAGGTAAGGGGAGAAGAGAAAGAGACGGACCTATCCCACTCCCTCATGCTTCCAGAGATCAGAGTTTCCCTCCCTACCAGGCAAATGGGGCCAGAGGGGATTCCTCCACTCTGAGCAGAATTAAGCTAAATTTTCCTCCTTGTTTTATAGTATACCAAAATGTATTTGTTTACCCAGTTCAGGAGTCAGAACTTATTTTGCTGCTTATAAACTTATTTTGCCGTAGTGTCCAGTAATTTTTCTTCTATAATATCATTTTAAAAGTAATAAAAATTACAGTTATTTCAAATAAGTAGCTTTTATTGTTGAAAGCAAATCAGGCATTGGGTAGCAGCACTTAATGGTTGAAAACAAAAACATCTTCATTAGTATTTTGTTTTTATCTAGTTTAAGGAAAGATTCCTTAAACCAAGCAAAGTCTCAAGTGAAAAATGAAAAAATGTATTTTCAGATTTTAGATAACTAGAGAAATGAAATAATTCTCGTTTGGCTTGTTTTCCTGTTTACATCTTCTCTAACTTTGCTTTCTTCTATTTCTATCCCCAAGGTAAAAAGAAAACTCGTTTGCAAAGGGAGAAAATGAAGGCCAAACAGAAGCAGGCTCCAGCTTCTGTAAAACTTGGATTCAAAATGTCCCTGAAGAGAAATGAAGTTAAGTTCAGAACACACACTTTCTGCCTTGAAAACTGAAAGAAACCATTACTTTCTTTTCACATGACCACAAGTCTTTGATGGAAATGTACAGCAGAAACTCTTGAGAGAGGCTAAAAGCAACTCTATTCTACCCTTCCCCCCAGACTTTTCTTATGAAAAGTCAATAATTAAGCAAATTGCTTAACACTTGGTTCCAGTTCCTGCATATCTGGAGTTTAAAGGCATAGTACACCATTAATTTCCATGCTGCAGTTTTTATTTTAAAGAAAGTAACAGGATGTCCTTACACTGACACTGAAAATTCATCAATTTTAGAGCCAGGAATTCCCGTTGTTACACAAGAAAAAAATAGAAGTCTACTGAATTAATTTTTTAGAAGAAAAAAGATCAGATTAAATATTTCTTTGTTTTTCCTTTTGGAAACTTTTATGTATAATTCTTTCTGCCTGCCTACTTTTCTGCAAAAATGAGATGTACAGATTTCAGTTCCCTGCTATGAAAAGTGATGTGGTGGCAATTTTATAAATGTTGCTTTCTGATTTTTATCAGAGTGAGAAAATAATTAAAATTATTATTGATTTCATATCACTTCATATTTTGATTTCCCCTCCATTTTAGTTTAATATAATTTGCAATAAATGTACATATTGTTGTTTGTTTCATAAAGCATATCACTTTAAAGTGGTTTTTACTCCTGTGATTATGTTGGGATATTTGGAATTTTAAAGGAGTAAAGACTGTCCAGCATTTGGTTTTATAATGTTTGTCACCAGATTTTTATTATTGATGTAAAAAAACAAAGTCAATTTTTTAAAATAGTTGGACTTTGGCAGCTTTGTAAGGAAAGTTGGAAGTGTTTAGGATTGCTATCAATTTCAGCATTGTGCTATTGGGAAATAAGTGTTTTGCTTTTGTCTGCCGATCTGGGCTCAGTTTTTATGTTTATTTTAGAAGACAACTGTTGCATCAATATATTGCTTCTTGGCATTGTTCAGCATAGGTAATGTGTGCACTTTTGTGTACACATGCTCATATTTAAGTTTTCGCATAAAATAAATGCTTCTAGATGTCATATGGTAGTCTTTTTTAATCTTTTTATCATATGTTGTGAATTTTTTTTATGTGAAAGGGCTAATGTCATTAAACAAAGAACATGATTACAGTCAACTCTCCATTATCTATATAAAATAGTGACTGTGCCTCAGGTTTTGAATTTTGCAGTAATCATAAACTTAAAATAATGAAGGCATACTGCAGGAGCTAATTCAGGAGGAACTTGAAATTTGTCCTTTCTCACGCTCAGAGTTATGGCCTGCCCCCATTCTCCATTGTAGGCTCTTTCCCAAAGCCCTAGCTGGGTGTTCTTACTCCATTCCCACACACATGCCTAGCCTGGGTTAGAGGATGGAAACGACGCTTGCATTATAACTTGGTCTTCATAGGCTGTAGTCTACATGGGATGTACAAACAGTGAATGTGAGCTGTGACAAAAAAGGATGGTTATGTTAATGCGAAAATTTGCTGGTAGTAAATGTCACTTATGTTCTCATAGATAATCAAGAGTTGGCTGTATATTGACTGAGTGAAAAATGGGTAGTTCTTTTAAATATGCATATACACACATTTAGGTATCATGATGATTAGGGAACAATGGATACCAGTGACAGAAAACAGTATCTTTTGAAAGGGCAGAAACAGCCCTACTCTTCCTTATTGCCTCTTCCTAACCCTTTAGAAGGAAAGTATAAAAAAAACATTGCCTCCAACATGCTGAAGAAGAATATCTATGCATAAGCATCTGAGAAGTCCCTCAAGCAATCAGTGGGCACGTTCTATTTAGAAAGATTTTAAAGTTCCCTTAGCATCAGACAGCTTGGTTCTTAAGGCCACCAATTGGTCACCAATAAGAAGCACACCTGTAGGGAACTTCTTTCTCTCTTAACTCCTTTTGATAATTACTCAGCACCACAGCTGAGAGATTACATAGTGTTCAGTCATATTCAACATAATGTAGCAGAACCATTTGCATCAGTTTATGGCTGCTGAGATTATTGCAGGAGAGGAGTTAGCTGAAAGGATCTGGTCCGCATACACATGTAACTGGCCCACTCATGATTTTATAACATGTCTGGCACTAAGGGAAGGGAGAATAGGATGATAGGAAAGATTGAGCTGATGTGGAGGGACTTGTTTAAGGGAAATTTGTCATTTTTCCTTTGAAAAAGGAAAAAGTAAAATCCCTTAGGAATTTGGTATTCGTATCTCAGAGAAATACAACACAAAGTGCAGACTTATATTTGAGAATTAATGTTAACCCTTTGTGTCTAGTTTGAAGCTTCTTGTATTTGTCTAAAACTACAAGCCAGAATTTTGTATCTCCTTTGATAAAAAGTGTGTATAATGTAAAGTAGTTTTGCATATTGTGCTGCACATGGGCTGAATTTTTAAAATTTTTTTAAAGACTTGAAGCAGAACCTTGTAATTTGTGTAAATGACAAGTGTAAAATCCTACCATAAAATGCTAAAAATATGCATTGTTTCAAATAAAACCAAGAAATGCAGCATTACATAGTAGTGTGGAGCCCTGAATATTCATGTACCCCTTGGTATGTCACAAGCTGATAAAATGTCTGCATATTTTCTGTTTAATTTCTGGAGTCTGCATATCCTCGTAGAAACCAAATGCCACCTTCAAACTTTCTGGCTACCTACTCTGATCTGGCTTACAGTGAGGGAGAACATAATCGATGATAAATTCTGATGGACATTTGGGAAACTGTAGAAGTTGTTTTTTAACCTAAAAACATAAAGGTGGCCTGTCACTTATACTATCTGATACATCTGTTTATCGCAAATTTTGGACATGCATATTTAGTTTAAAAACTAATTATTGGAGAGCAAGCAGATTACATAAATGTATCTGGAATAAGAGGTGAACGGAAAGAAGCTGTCGCGCCTGGTTCTGTGTTTCACCCTCACTGGGGTTATCATTCCACACCTTGATACTTGTGTTGTCAAGACTTCTGTCTTCACTGTTCACAGGGATAAACTGTGAGTAGAAAGCACTGGAGACCAGCAAGTCTCCAGCAGTCCGACAACAGCCTTTGCAGCCTGCCTAGATAATAAGGATGGCCTTGCCTACAAGAAGTTAAAAGTTTGCTACAAGCCAGCAACAGTGTAGAACAATGGAAATGAGCACATAATCACACACCTCAGCCTGGAAACCAGAGCTCCAATTTTTCGTTCCTGTAAGAGTAATAACCTTCATTTATTTCATTTTGTGTCTTATTTCAAAGTCCAACAGAAACATACAAGGTCCCAATTCTAAATAACGTTTCTTTATCAACAGTGATTGCCAACTTAAGGCACTTTCCACCCCCTCATTCTCTGGTTACTCCTGTTCTCTAGAAAAGACAATGCATTCTGAGTAAAATCCATTCCTTTTAGGTAACAGTACTGTATCCGTTCTTCCAGAAGAAGCTTTGAAAGCAGTCAGCTGAAGATCGTTACACACCTAAGGAGCACCATAGTGCAAGGTCCAGATCGGTGAAAGCCAACAAGAATTTAAGGGAAGGGGGTAGCAATTTTCATTACACGTATTTACTTAATCTCTAGAAATTAGTCACAAGACCAGGGGCTGGCATTAAAAACACTACAGTGGGTGCCTTAGAGGGACTCACAATTTAAAGCAAATAACACAGGCAGATGTGACTGTTCCAAGTGATACATTAAGTCTGGAATGCAGAACCCTGAGAGCTGCTGTAGAAGCAGGAAATCCATACCGTTTCTATAGAGAAGTACAATTCTGAGAGCTGTTAGGAGACGCAGGTCCATAAAGAAGTGATTGGGCTGAACACGCTGCTGTCTCGGGATGAGCTGGCCCTGATGCAGGATGCGGCTCTCCAGTTGAGGGCCCCTGGGCAGAGGTGACCATAAAGGTGGATAAACTGGCTGGGAAAGGACCAGAGACTGCTGCTTCAGCAGTACAAACATGGCTTGAGCACTCCCCATGTGCAACGCATTGCTGTCTTCACAGACTGGAACACCTGGTCCTAGCCCCAAGCCTTGCTCGTCCACCCTCCTGAGTGCACCCCCTTCCTAAGCACAAATTTAGGTGTGTGGATAATTCTTGCAGCTTTGGGCAAACTTTGTGTAACTCTAGGGACTCAGTGGGCTTCTCAAGCAACTTTTGGTAGAGACCCAGGCAGCGTCCCCTCGATGCACCCGTTTTGGTTTTGTTCTGAGCCTTTTTGAGAAGAGATCCACCCTGGTGGCCACACACTCATGACCCCAAAAAACACTCCTGAAACCCTTTTTTTTAGGAGGATTTTGGCAGTTTTGCCATGTGCTTTCACCCGGCCTGTGATGGAAAGCATGTACCTTCCTAGAGAAAGTCAGCTGCAGAGACAGAAGAGAAACCTGCCCCTTTGCAGCCCACCTCAGGCTAAGAACTGAAAGGCAGGAGGCTGGTACCCCTAAAACTACCTTCGCTGTGGCCTTTTTACAGATGCCCTTTGAAATGTAGTCTGTAGGACAGGCCCAGGAGGCCAAGGTCTCTGCATTTATTGACCATTTGGCAGCTTGGCCTCCCCGTGGAAGCTTGTAATGATGGGCAGCAAGGCACAGCTCTCTTTAGAAGTCATGGCTCATGGGGATCAAAACTAGACAGATCCCCATTGCTTTCTCCGCACATACACACAGCTAGGATCTTTTATTGATCGCAAGGCATCCCCCACACCATGTAGTCAAGCCAGTCCCAGTCTCCAAAGCTGACGCAGAGGAAAGCTTTCACAAATATTTTGTAAACTCAAATATTACATCACCTCCAGTCTCCCACTAATTCCACCTTTTCATCACAATGGCAACAGAAACGGCAGCAAGGTGTTTGTTGTCCAAAGGTCTGATCTTCCTCAAGGCATGATGTCTACCTTACTGATAATGTTTTGAGGGTCAGAGCTACCCAGATACTACAGTTCCTATGGAATGATGAAGGAATTTACAAATATTCCATAACAATTTAGTGGAAAGAAAAAGAAAGCCGTTGTGCAAACACATGGCCTTCACTGCCATTTGGCTTTAGGGAGAACAGCGTTCTGAAAGTGGGAAGGAGCAGATTAGAAAGACTTCTGCTGAGTTCACTTCCATTCCAGTATCCCTGCTTATGATTAATATTTTTCAACAATAATAGTTGAAGAGAGAGGCCCAGAAGGGGCTGGCATTGCAACTAGATTCTTTACCCTTAAGGAAGCTGAATCATGAGAGCACAGATTGCTCAGATGCAAGAGAAACATTTGCTCTGTAAATTCAGGCAGGGGCCCTAGAAGGCTTGGGTTGAGTATGTTCACAGCGTCAATCAAGTGGTAGCAACCAGGTGGCGATGGAAATGTGCCTCAAAATAATGCAGCGTCCAGGAGGCCAAACCTGGGTCTGTTGGAGAAAGGAGTTCCTTGGAGGTCTTACCATCCCTCCTGGATACTCAGAAGGGCGAGTGCCCCAAAGGAAGCCCATCAGGGAGCTCTATAGGCTGCGAAGGGAGTCCCACACTAGGAGCAAGCTTGGCACGCAGGCCTTCATTTGTGTTGGAACTGGTTGATTGTGTGGAGGAGACCAGAATATTTTCCTACTTAGGAATTCAAGTTAAGAGTTGCTTCCTTGGGGCAGGCCTGGTGGCGCAGCAGTTAAGTGTGCACATTCCACTTCGGCGGCCCAGGGTTTGCCGGTTTGGATCCTGGATGCAGACATAGCACCGCTTGGCAAGCCATGCTGTGGTAGGCGTCCCACATATAAAGTAGAGGAAGATGAGCACGGATGTGAGCTCAGGGCCAGTCTTCCTCAGCAAAAAGAGGAGGATTGGCAGCAGATGCTAGCTCAGGGCTAGTCTTCCTCCAAAAAAAAAAAAAGAGTTGCTTCCTTGGACTTCATAAAGCTCAGCGCCACTGAGATGCTTTTCATTTTCCTCACTCCAGAGCCCTTGTTCCTCTCATGGGGCAAGTGCAGTCAGGCTCCTTGGAAATGGTCACTCAGCATCTTTCCCATCCTAACCATCATACCCGAGAGTGCTGGTCCTTGATTGCCTAGTCTTTAGGCTCTGCCTTAACTATGAAGAAAGTGAGACACAGAAGAGGCTACTTCTTCTGCATAAAATCTAGTCCCCCACCCCACACCCAAAGCAAGTAAAAATGACTAACTTAACAAAAGCTTAGCACTTTACATGTACCAGCATCTTTCATCGTCACAATAACCCCATAAAGTAGCTCCTATGTTCATCACTATTTTATACACACCATGGAAGCGCAGAGAAGTTAAACAATAAACCTGAGTCTCCTCAGCAAGGATGGGGCCGTTGAGACCTCGGAGTTTAAACCCAGATGGTCTGACTGCACAGCTCAGTGCTTCCTGCTTAAGCTTTTCCACCAGGTTACTGAGAGGCCCAAACTTCTCTGGAACTTGGGGGTGAGTGAAATATGGGAGGAGAAATGAAGAATGAATACAAGACAGTGGGGACAGGTTGGGATGAGACCACCTATTGGATCCTGTGGCCTCAATGTATGCATTCAGCGAACAGTATGCTAAGGAAATCGAGATAAATGCGACTCCGTCAATTGGTGAATGGATAAACAAAATGTGATCTATCCAAATATATCAAACATATAAACAAAATGTGTATATACAATGGAACACTACTGAGCAATTAAAAGGAAGGAAATACTGGTCATGCTATAACATAGATGAGTCTTAGATACGTAACGCTAAGTGAAAGAAGCCAGACACAAAGAACTACACATTGTACGTTTCCATTTATGTGAAATATCCAGAGAAGGCAAATCTGTAGAGACGGAAAGTAGGTTAGTGGTTGCCTGGGACCAGGGCTGAGAGCAGGGGTCAACTGTAAATGGGCTCACGGGATCTTATTGGAGTCACGGAAAGGTTCTAAAACTGCGTTGTAGCAATGGTTGCACAACTCAGTAAATTCACTGAAAATCATTGAATTATACATTTAAAGGGGGTATATTTTATGGTATGTAAGTTATATCTCAATAAAGTTAAAGATAAATGAGACATCTTCCAAAAATATGTTTAACTATACAAAGCAAAGCAGCGTCTACCTAAATACCAGACTGTCAAATCCACCTGAGAGCAAAAGCATCATTTATGGTAACTGAGTTTACAGACAGAGCACCCTTCCCACTGGTAAGCTCCCCTCCTCACAGACTTACTTGCTGGCTCTCAGTCTGTTCTCAGCTAGGAGGGTATGGAAACAATTTTCTCCACCGTGGTTATGGTCACCATTCTGGTCTTATAACCAAAGACACCGAAGACTGTGTGTAAACCAGAGGCCCACATGTTCACAATGGGGGCTGATCAGTTCCTTCTCTGCTTGGGAAGTCTCTGCGGGAAGCTGAGTTCAAATGAGGTCTAGGAAGTGTAGACTCTGCGGGGAGAGTTGGCTGGGTCATCCTATCACCCTCCATTGGCTACAATGGCCTGCAGAATCCATCTCTATTCTGATAGACCTGGCACGGTGAGATCCTGGAAATCTTACAGGCCTTTCTACAATTCTGTTTTCTCACTTTAAAATAATAACTGCTCTGGAGATAGTTGGGAGGATCAAAGGAGGTAAAATATGGAAAGTACGTCACACAATGCTTGGCCCATAGTATAAGTGCTCCCCTGCTCACAACTGTTCTCGCCGCTCGAGCGGACTGGTAGCCCCAACTACTGCCAGAGTATCCTCAGGCAGCTACTGAAGACAGACGTAGAGACTTTTGCTCTTGCTGGTTGCGTCTGTTTTCCAGGCTCTGGGCCAACCACTCCACTTCTGTTAGTTAGTCTTTCTTGAGCCAGGGTATAAAGTTTCCACTTTCTGACATTCCCATACAGTTCCGCCCCAAAGAGGCCATATCTATGGTAAACTTCATCATTTTTTGGGCAGCAGTATACTGAACACCCTTTTTGTGTTTGGGGGGGTCCCCCTGTCCCACAGCTGCCATCTCATGAGGCAGAGCCCATTTCCCTCTGTAGAAGCAAAAAATGCTATGCATTCACTTTCCCAGGCTCCCTTGCAGCTAGGGCTCAGACATATGACCTGGGCACTGTCAACCAAACACCTACACCTACTTCAAGAGGCGGATTGTGACATCACTCCATCCTGGAAGTGGCAGGTGGCAGTGCCAACATCCAGCATTGATAGTATCGGTGCTGCAGCCTGGCTGGGGTGTCCTGGGCATTGGCAGTGGAAGCCGTATCTTCACAGGACCAGTTCTGGGATGTTATTTTTGGCGTTGCTTCTAGCTCTATAAGCTCTGAGCCCTCCCAGAGAGTCTGAGCTACTCCATACCCATTAATAAATTTCTTTTCTTCTTGAATTAGCTAGAGTTGATGTCTGACTAATAACTTGGTACCAGAAGTAGTTTCAGGCAGCAGACGCTTGGGGAAATGGAAGTAATCTGGATTAGCTCCCCGGCCTGGTTAGGACAGAAGGCAATGAAAATCCAGCAGGTGCTAAGGGATGGGACTTTAGCAGACCATGGACACAGTGGTGAAACAGTTCATCAGATTATCGCCTGCTATGGACTGAATTGTGTTTGACTTTGTGGGTTATCTGGCTTTTTTCTTGTTAGGGTAGGAACCACCCTCTTTACAGCTTTCTACATTCCTGGCAGAAGACAGAAGCCCCTAGATTCAAAATAATCAAAGAAATTGGACTTCAGTTACTTCAATTTTGTCATTTTATATGACAACTTGGACCCTTTTTGTTTGAATTTTTTTCTTTTTTTTTTTATTTCCCCCGAGGGGGTGCACCCTTCCTGGAGGTACTGCAACACCAGGTCGATGTGCGCAGTGGACAGAGCAAGCTCCTATTGCATCTCCCTGCTCCAAAAATACATGTAATATATTGTCCTCGGATAGAGGACATATCAGATATTAAACTGATAAGAAGAGATACCACACTGGATCTTAGCCAAAAGGCCGAGAAGCGATGTTTGAAGTTTTTTCAATTGAAGTCGTTTGAATCAATCCTGAAAAGCAAAGACACTGTCAGTATTGCAATTTCTGGAATATATTGTGTTTTGGGACTTCTATGAAATTCTGACACACTTACCCTTATGTTTAAGACTTTTCCTTGGGGCCGGCCCCGTGGCCGAGTGGTTAAGTTCGCCGCTCCGCTGCAGCACCCCAGGGATTCACTGGTTCGGATCCTGGGCGCGGACCGACATGGCACCACTTGTCAGGCCATGCTGAGGTGGCGTCCCACATAGCACAACCAGAAGGACCTACAACTAGAATATACAACTAGGTACTGAGGGGATTAGGGGAGAAAAAGCAAAAAAAAAAAAAAAAAAAGGGAAGATTGGCAACAGTTGTTAGCTGTTAGCTCAGGTGCCAATCTTTAAAAAATAAAAAAATTTTAAAATAAAATAAATAAATAAAACAAAACGTGTTCTTCACTCAACTATGAGTGAAGACAGATGACAAATCTGGGTATAAACTCTTTTGAACATTAATATACAAAGACCAATTTTGACAATATTAGTAATAAATTTGGAGAAGGCTCAAAAAATAGAAACTGCAATATAATTCATTGTGCAACAGATTACATGTAGGTTTTTCTCTTTTATCAAAAAATACATGAATGCAATTTAAAGCTATTAGTCTATTACTTTTCCTTTTTTATACTGTAAAATTTTATTTTGTGACAACTATACATATATTAAGTTTAATAAAAGAAAATTTTCACTGTTTCTTTTATCTGCTTTTTCTCCCCAAATCCCCCTGGTACATAGTTGTATATTTAGTTGTGAATCCTTCTACTTGTGGCATGTGGGACGCCGGCTCACTGTGGCCTGATGAGCAGTGCCATGTCTGCACCCAGGATCCGAACCAGTGAAACCCTGGGCCGTGGAAGCAGAGCATGCAAATTTAACCACTCAGCCACGGGGCTGGCCCATTCACTGTGTTTTTTAGAAATTGTTTCACAATTACTGAAAATAATTTTGTAGCATAAAGGTGTTAAAAAATGATCCACTCCAGATGATGAATGCACTGGCTATGTCACTGATAGAAAAATGTTGCAGTAATGTTTGGGGTAATTAATCTATATTATCAAACAGGGAAATGAGTTGCTGTTCAATAGTGGCAGGGGAGGGGTGTGAGAGGACCCAGGGAGACTAGTGTCACACTGAAAAACACCCAGTCTATTGAGGTGCCAGCTAAATGGAAGGTGAATGTGGAACAGATATAGGGACATCATAAGGGTGATCCTTGTCAGCTACTGCCTCGTGACCAGTTGCAGATATAAGGATTGCAGCAACGAACTATAGTTTGCTGCTGTGTGATTTAAATAACATATATTTACATACCCTAGTAATTTACATAAAGTTTTAAATAATATAGATTTATATCT
Source organism: Equus caballus (assembly GCF_041296265.1). Classification (NCBI taxonomy): domain Eukaryota; kingdom Metazoa; phylum Chordata; class Mammalia; order Perissodactyla; family Equidae; genus Equus; species Equus caballus. The sequence goes on from NC_091686.1 coordinate 93,539,380, forward strand.
TTTTTTGTTTTTTTTAAAGATTTTATTTTTTCCTTTTTCTCCCCAAAGCCCCTCCAGTACATAGTTGTATATTCTTCGTTGTGGATCCTTCTAGTTGTGGCATGTGGGATGCTGCCTCAGCGTGGTTTGATGAGCAGTGCCATGTCCGCGCCCAGGATTCGAACCAACGAAACACTGGGCCGCCTGCAGTGGAGCGCGCGAACTTAACCACTCGGCCATGGGGCCAGCCCCTAGATTTATATCTTTTAAATTATTTTCCACTTTTCTGCAGTATTTTATTTAGAGTATCTTTGGCAGTTAACTTTTCAATTTAGTCCACAGGTTACACAATATCTAGACAGGATCAGAGTAAGAAGAGACAGACATTGGGGCTGGCCCCATGTTTCGTTGGTTCGAATCCTGGGCGCGGACATGGCACTGCTTGTCAGACCACGCTGAGGCAGCGTCCCACATGCCACAACTAGAAGAACCCACAAGGAAGAATACACAACTATGTACCTGGGGGCTTTGGGGAGAAAAAGGAAAAAATAAAATCTTTAAAAAAAAAAAAAAAAAAGAAGAGACAGACATTGCTCAGAGATCCTAGACTTGGGACCAACAGAGTACTGACAGTACTTTGATGTGGCCCCTGGAGAGGACATAACCACTTTGGCATGTATAACAATTTCATGCTTGCCTAGTTAGTCTTCTTTTACTTTGGTTTTGACTGTATTCTCTCCTCCTTGGCCCTAAAACAATGTTTTTTCCTTTAACTTACAGGCATACCTCATTGTATTGCATTTCACTTCATGGCACTTCACAGATACTGCGTTTTTTACAAATGGAAGGTCGGTGGCAACCCTGCATTGAGCAAGTCTATCAGCGCCATTTTTCCAACAGCATCTGCTGCTCACTTCACACCTCTGTGTGACATTTTGATAATTCTCACCATATTTCAAACTTTTAAATTATTATTGTATTTGTTACAGTGATCTGTGACCAGTGATGTTTGATGTTACTATTGTAATTGTTTTGGGGTGCCAGAACTGTGTCCATTTGAGATGGCGAAATCAATTAATAAATGCATATGTTCTGACTGCTCTGCCAACTGGGTGTTCCCTGTCGCTCTCCCTCTCCCTGAGCCTTCCTATTCCCAAGACACAACAATACTGAAATTGGGGCAATTAATAACCCTACAATTGCCTCTGAGTGTTCAAATGAAAGGAAGAGTTACACGTCTCTCACTTTAAATCAAAAGCTAGAAATGGTTAAGCTTAGTGAGGAAGGCATGTTGAAAGCCCAGATAGGCTGAAAGCTGGGCCTCTTGTACCAAACAGTTAGCCAAGTTGGGAATGCAAACGAAAGGTTCTTGAAGGAAATTACATGTGCTGCTCCAGGGAACACATGAAATAGAAGAAAGTGAAACAGCCCTATTGCTGATAAGGAGAAAGCTTCAGTGGTCTGGATAGAAGATCAAACCAGCCACAACACTCCTTTAAGCCAAAGTCTGATCCAGGGCAAGGCCCTAACTCTCTTCAATTCTGGGAAGGCTGAGAGAGGTGAGGAAGCTGCAGAAGAAAAGTGTGAAGGTAGCAGAGGTTGGTTCATGACATTTAAGGAAAGCCGTCTCCGTAAGATCAAAGTACAGGGTGAAGCAGGGAGGAACTGCAAGTTACCCAGAAGATCCAGCTCAGATCATGATCAAAGCGGCCACACCAACAACAGACTTTCAATGTAGACGAAACGGCCTACTATTGGAAGAAGATGCCATCCAGGACTTTCATAGCTAGAGAGGAGAAGTCAATGCCTGGCTTCAAAGCTTCAAAGGACAGGCTCTCTTCTTAGGGACTAACACAACTGAGGACTTCAAGTTGAAGCCAATGTTCATTTACTATTCCAAGAATCCTAGGGCCCCTAAGAACTATGCTAAATCCACTCTGCCTGTGCTCTATAAACGGAACAACAAAGCCTGGATGACAGCACATCTGTTTACAACATGGCTTACCGAATATTTTAAGCCCACTGTTGAGATCCAGTGCTCAGAAAAGAAAGATTCCTTTCAAAACATTACTGCTCATTGACACTGCACCTGGTCACCCAAGAGCCCTGATGGAGATGTACAAAGAGATTAATGTTGTTTTCATCCCTGCTAACACAACATCCATTCTGCAGCCCATGGATGAAGAATTCATTTCAACTTTCAAGTCTTATTATTTAAGAAATACATTTTGGGGGCTGGCCCTGTGGCTGAGTGGTTAAGTTCGTGCACTCCTCTTCGGCGGCCCAGGGTTTTGCTGGTTTGGATCCTGGGCGCGGACATGGCACCACTCATCAGGCCACACTGAGGTAGTGTCCCACACAGCACAACCAGAGGCACTCATAGCTAGAATATACAACTATGCACCAAGGGGCTTTCAGGAGAAGAAGAAAAAGAAAAAAAAAGATTGGCAACAGATGTTAGCACAGGTGACAATCTTTAAAAAAAGAAAGAAAAGAAATATTTTGTAAGGCTATAGTGGCCACAGATAGTGACTCCTCTGATGGATCTGGGCAAAGTAAATTGAAAAGTCTCTGAAAAGGATTCACCATTATAGATGCCATTTAAGAACATTCGTTATTCACGGGAAGAAGTCAAAATATCAACATTAACAAGAGCGTGGAAGAAGTTGATTCCAGCCTTCCTGGATAACTCTGAGGGGTTCACAACTTCAGTGGGGCAAGTAACTGCAGATGTGGTGGACACAGCAAGAGAACTAGAATTAGAAGTGGAGCCTGACGATGCCCTAAGATGCCTAAGATGATAAAATCTTAATGGATGAGGAGTTGCTTCTTATGGATAAGGAAAGAAAGTGGTTTCTTGAGATGGAATCTACTCCTGGTGAAGACACTGTGAAGACTGTCGAAATGGCAACAAAGAATTTAGAATATGACATAAACTTAGTCGATAAAGCAGTGGCAGGGTTTGAGAGGACTGATTCTAATTGTGAAAGGAGTTCTACTGCGGGTAAAATGCTATGAAACAGCATCACACGCTACAGAGAAATCTTCCGGGGAAGGAAGAGTCAATGGATGTGGCAAACTTCACTGTTGTCTTGTTTTAAGAAATTGCCACTGCCACCCCAACCTTCAGCAACTACCATCCTGATGAGTCAGTAGCCATCAACACCAAGGCAAGGCCCTCCACCAGCAAAAAGATTATGACTCGCTGAAGCCTCAGATGGTGGTTAGCATTTTTTAGCAATATTTTTAAATTAAGGTATGTAGTTGTTTTTTAGATATACGCTATTGCATACTTAAAAGACTACGTTATACTGTAAACATAACGTTTTTTTTTTTGAGGAAGATTAGCCCTGAGCTACCTACTGCCAATCTTCCTCTTTTTGCTGAGGAAGACCGGCCCTGAGCTAACATCCATGCCCATCTTCCTCTACTTTATATGTGGGATGCCTACCACAGCATGGCTTGTCAAGCAGTGCCATGTCCGCATCCAGGATCCAAACCGGCAAACCCCGGGCCGCCGAGAAGCGGAACATGTGTACTTAACCACTGCATCACCCGGCTGGCCCCTGTAAACATAACTTTTATATGCACTTGGAAGTCAAAAAATTTGTATGACTTGCTTTATTGCAATATTCGCTTTATTGCAGTAGTCTGGAACGAAACCCACAATATCGCCAAAGTATGCCTGTATTCTTCTTGCTCTTAAAACTTGCCTCAGGGGCTGGTCCTGTGGCCTAATGGTTAAGTTCGTGGCTCTGCTTGGGTGGCCTAGGATTTTGCTGGTTCGGATCCTGGGTGCAGACATGGCACTACTGATCAGGCCATGCTAAGGCGGCATCCCACAGCCACAACTAGAAGGACCCACAACCAAAATATACAACTATGTACTGGGGGGACTTGGGGAGAAAAAACAACTTGCCTCAAATGTATTTGATGCTGTCAAGGTATAAATAAAAAGAAATATGTGATGAAGGTAGAGTAGAAATCAATCCTTAAAATAAAAATACAATATAGGGCCCTTACAAACATCGCTATTTTACACTCAATTCACTTTCCTTTTTTCTCCAACTCATTTCTTAGAACAACCTTTCTGCCTTTCACAGAGGCCTCGAATCTGATCACTAAGACCTAGAATTACTCAAGTCCTTCGGGGCGTTAGAGTTGAGACACCATACATTTCTGTTTGGCTATTTTGGATGCCTTATGTTCCCAAAACTTTGTCCGTGAGCATCTCTTTGACTTATATGGCATGGCTTACAAATAGCACCTTTGGTACTATTTCCACAAAATTAAAATGGTTCATAACAAGAATTCCAATTTGAAGAAATTATTCAGCATGTCTCTGTGCTAGAGATAAAGGTAGAAAAGACATGATTCCAACCCTTAAGGAGGAAAAGACTGAAAACAAATTGTGCCAATGCAGTGTGATGTGTGCTACAATAAAAGTTTACACAAAGAACTGAGAGTCTAGAAAAAATTTACTGTGCCTGAAGCTGAGGGATTTCAGAGAGATACAAGAGAGGTTTCAGAAAAGTGCCATCTAGTGAAGTAGAATTTCATTAGGAGGCAGACAGGGTATTTCAGACTAGGTAGGGAGATGAGGAAAATACGGATTTGGAGATAGTTGAGGTCCCAGCTACATGATTCATAAACAATGTATGCATGAGCTTAGGCAAATCACACCTCAGCTTGAGCTCACTAGCAAAATGAGAGTGTTTGCCTGCAAGATCTCTATGGTTCTTCCTACTAACAGGGTATATTTGTAGCCATCCACACTTGACAATAATTCCTTCAAAGTAGTAACAATACACTATACAGCATTTTATATCCATTTTTACATATTTCTTGATTATAGAATCCATACATCTTCTGTATCCCGCTTTTACCACCAAAAGAATATTTTCCATTTCCTCCACATCTTCAATTTCTCTCCCCCCACAGACTTTCCTCCTTTTCTTACAAAATGTGCCTGTGCACCAGTTTCTCACACCTTAGAAACAAACCTTCACCTGACTCTACTTGGTAAGTATTTTAGTTCCCTTTTAAACAGCCAAACTTCTGAAAGAAGTTTTAGCTCACCACTCTCTAACTTCTAAACTAGCCGTTAATCTCATCATTTGACCAAAACTGCTGGGAGATTCAAAGAAAACTGACAAAATGCTGAAACAACTGTCCAAACGCAATGACCGGCTCTAAGCTGCTCCATCTCTCCTGCGGCCGTTAACGTTGCTGATGGTGCCCTCCTTCGTCCCATTTCCTCTGCTCCTCTTGATACGTACTTCTTCAGTACACACCTAATTCACGTAAAGTTTATTGAGTGCCTATTCTGTGTCATGAGCAACAAGACTGTGTTTAAGGAGTTTACAATCGACTGCAGTAAAGTAACAAGAATATAAGGTAGAACGCACACAAGTCCTGGGCACTTAGGAAGTCCCACGGCAGCTTTAGGAAGGTTCATGGCGGTGGACTTAAAGGATAAGACTTCACTTTATAGAAATGGAGGAGAAACCATATCCAAAAGAAGAAACAGTAATTTTAAATGCACAGAGGCAGGAAGCACAATGCGTACTTAGAGAAACATTACTAGAGGGAGAAAATGGGAGATATTTTAATATAAACTTTTATTTTCACGAAAAGAATAAATGAATGGTGGTTAAAGAAACAAAAGGCTTATAATGAAAATAAGTCTTCTGCCCAGCCTTTTCCAGTCCCTGGTCTCACTGTTGAGAGAGAAACTTTCTTAACTGTTTATTCAGATTGTTGCCATCTTTTAAAAAATAATATGCTTTGAATGCTATTTCTTAACTTATAAATTCTGGACATATCTACAGTCTGTTTTGAGAGATGAAAATTTGGCATTCTTAGAGACCCCCCCCACTTCTTGCAATAGATTTAGTACATTTGGTTAAATTGATTATCAGTATTTATTGCCTTGAAAATGTTGTTCATGAAGAGCTAAGTTGTGTATTTTAATTATATTTTTTCCCTTGAGATAACCTACAGGATATTAGACCAGCTCTGCAACCATACTGGAGCTCAAACCCTGGATACGGTACTTCCCAGCTGTGTTAATTTTGAGCGAGTTATTTAATATTTCTGCCCATTTCCTCACCTGCAAGATAATAATAGGATCTACAGGGTTGTTGCAAAATCAGATTAAATTAGTTAATAGATGTAAAAGCATATAGAACAATTACTGGCAATTAGTAAATACTCAAAAAATGTTAGCTATTCCTATTACTGTAGGGTTTTGTCCTAGAGTTTACAACTGTCTTTCTCTTGTGCATTTCCAATTGTTCCATCCATGCAGGACATGAACTGTATAATTCCAGGGGCTCCACTCACATGGGAAGAATAAATGAGGTTATGCAGTAAGGCGATCTGTCTCCATATCAAATATTTTGTCAAGTCCTCTTTTCTAAGAGTCCCCTCTCCCAAAGCCCTCTATCCCGCTCTAATAAACCTGGTTTCTTTTTTTGTTTTTTTTTGAGGGAGATTAGCCCTGAGCTATCATCTGCTGCCAATCCTCTTTTTTTTTTTTTTGCTGAGGAAGACTGGCCGGTGCCCATCTTCCTCTACTTTATATGTGGGACACCTACCACAGCATGGCCTGCCAAGCAGTGCCACGTCCGCATCCAGGATCCGAACCAGTGAACCCTGGGCTGAAAGCTGGTTTATTTTTGTGTTGTCCTCATGGGTCTTTCCTGTATCACTCTCCTGAATTAGATCCACTGTTTGACACCAAGTATCTTTATTTCTTGATATACTACATTTTGTGACAGCAAAATATCTGTAAGCAACTTAAGATAGTGTGTATAAGTAAAATTTCTGAATCTTTGAATGTTAAAAAAAGAAAGGTTTTATTCCATACTAATGACTGACAGTTGAATGAAAATTTAAATGAAAAATATTTTTATCAGCATTTAAAAAGCATTCCTGGGCTGGTCCCATGGCATAGTGGTTGGGTTCAGCGTGCTTCGCTTCAGCGTGCTTCGCTTCAGCAGCTGTATTCATGGGTTTGGATCTGGGCACAGACCTACACCACTAGTCAGCTATGCTGTGGCAATGACCCACATATAAAAAGTGGAGAAACATTAGCTCAGAAGTTAGCTCAGGGCGAATCTTCCTCAGCAAAAAAAAAAAAAAAAAAAAGAGAAGAAGAAGTAGTATTGTGACTATAGTTTGTTGGCTATCTCACTTTTTTAATCAAAGACAATCATGCACGGTGGGGGATGAGAATTACATATCTCCATTATCATTTAATTCCCATTTTTAGCCTCTTGTAACGTCACACAGTGCCTAGTTTCTTCAAAGCCTATCCCTCTCCACAGTTCAAAGCTCCCTGCGTTCCAGCCAGGCTGTGGTAGCTTTGGCTCACATGTGTTTGGCTTCTACTTTGTAGGGTTTTGCTTTCAACCATTGTTGAGCCTATCCTTTTTTCTTCATTGTTATCAGCTTATGTTTCATTCTCTTAAGTGTAGTTTTAGGAGAAATGGAGGATGAATGTGCCAACCATTTTAGCTTTACTCAGAAGTCAGTATCGAATTGCCAACAAGAGAAATCAGATGTTCAATGTAGTTTGGAAAATAACTTAAGACGTCTCTTAACAGGATGGTAAAATAGGAACACAAGTTTGGACGTCATAGAGGTCGAGTCGTGGTCAGTTGCTCATCTTGTTTCTTCAATTGTAAAATGAATGGAATAAAAAACCACTTTGGAAGAATTCAACGAGATAAGACAAAATATCTAAAATCCCATCTGATACATAGTGAAAGTCCAATATTAAGTCCTATTCCACTTTGAAAAACAATGCTAAGATTAGTCTTAATCAAGTTAAAGAAGTATTCTAATTTTCTAAGAAATAATTACAACTGCAAAATGCAAGTGAACAACGGTCTGAACAGAAGGGAACATCAATGTAAATTAACCCTTGGGAAAGATGCGCAGTCACAGTAAATCTTAATTTAAAAACAAACCCACGTTACTTTCACATTAGTATTTTTTAAGAGAATACTTAGATTCAGCAAGAATGGGGTGACCCTTTTATATATGCTAGTGGTAATATTTATTAGTACTACACCATGGGAAAGCATTTTAGCAATAAAAGAAACGTCTGCAGATTGTCTTTAATAATCTCAAAGACATACAAAGTGCCTCAATATGGCATTATTTATTGTTCATCAAATTAATATATATGGATTTTAAGTCAAATGTTACCAAAAGACTATTTTAAAAAACAAACCTGTGACTGCTAAGGGCTGAAGAGTTTTGTTTTGGGATAATGAAAACGGTCTAAATTGGTTTGTGCTGATAGATGCACAATTCTGCAAATATACTGAAAGCCACTGAATTGTACATTTTAAGTGGGTAAATATGGTATGTGAATTATATCTCAATAAATCTGCTAACGCACATATAGACAGTAGATCTTGACACACAAATCCCATTTCATTCTTCCAAGGAAAGCATTTTCAAAAACATGCTTACACTACTATATTTGTATTCATTGATTTAAAACACACTTTCTCAAGGCAGAGTACTTAGCTCTCCTCTACGGTCCATCTCTATTTCCATTCTTCACATCCTTGTACAGTAGTCCCCCCTTATCTGGAGTTTTGTTCTTTGCTGTTTCAGTCAGCCGTGGTCAACTGCACTCCAAAATATTAAATGGGAAATTCCACTGATAAGCAATCCCTAAGTTTTAAATTGCACACCACTCTGAGTAAGGTGATGAAATCTTGTGCCATCTTGCCTGGGATGTGAATCATCCCTTTGTCCAGCATATCCACATTGTCTACACTACCTACTCAGTAGTCACTTAGTGGTCATCTTGGTTATTACATCGACTGTCACAGTGCTAGTGTTCAAATAATCCTTATTTTACTTAATAAAGGCCCCGAAGTGCAAGAGTAATGATGCCGGCAATTTGGATATGCCAAAGAGAAGCCACAAAGCACTTCCTTTAAATGAACCAGGTGGAAGGTCTCAATAAGAAAAAAAAAATCGTATGCTGAGGTTGTTAATACCTACAGTAACATTATTACAATATATTGTTATAATTGTTCTATTTTATTACTGTTGTTAATCTCTGTCTCTAATTTATAAATTAAACTTTATCATAGGTATGCATGTATAGGAAAAAACAGAATATATATGGTTTGGTACTATCCGAGGCTTCAGGCACCCACTGGGGGTCTTGGAACGTATCACCCATGGATAAAGGGGTACTACTGTATTTGGCAATTCTCATAAAATAGTTTACATTATGACTGTATAGTTATTGATCACCTAATGAGAATACTTTTTTACATTTTTGTTTTCCTTGAAGTTACATCTTTATCTATTTTCTGTGTACTTACCATTGCCAATTCTTTCTTTACACTCCAATTAATTCCAGTGTAATTTCACACATGATAAAACATATCAGAAAATCAGTTCTTTTCTTTCATTTTGTTGATCTTCCTCTAGACTTCATCATCATCCCTGTGGTCCTCTATGTACTGAAACGGCTGCTCTGGCATTCTGGCTCTCTCTTCAATCATTCCAGAAATAATCAGCTCCTGTGCTGTAACTCGTGTCTTTCTTTTGCATGCCTCACTCCTCCATGTTGGTGATTATGAGTCAGGTGCTTCCCAAGAAAAGGACAATGGAAGGCAAATTTTTGGGGGGACCCTGAATATATGAAACTATCTTTATTCTACACTGACATCTCAGCTGGGAAGAGAATTCTTAGCTGTCTTTATCATTATTTGGGGGGGGGGGGTGGAGATTATCCCTGAGCTAACATCTGCTGCCAACCCTCCTCTTTTTGCTGAGGAAGACTGGCCCTGAGCTAATATCTGTGCCCACCTTCCTCTACTTTATATGTGGGAAGGCTGCCACAGCATGGCTTGACAAGCAGTGTGCAGGTCTGCACCCAGGATCCAAACTGGTGAACCCCGGGCTGCCAAAGTGATGTGCACACCACTGCTGCGCCACTAGGCCAGCCCCAAGAATTCTTAGAAGTAATTTTCACTTAAAACTTAGTGGTCATTGCTTCACTGTCCCCTAGCTGGCCATATCACTGTTGATAAACTTCATGCCATTCTTATTCCCATTGTAGGGGCCTGTTCCTCACACTACAATCCCAGTTTTTGAACTTTCTCATTTTTCTAATGTTTTGAAACAAAATGCACCTTACTGTGGATCTTTTTTCATTCACTGTCCTGGGTGCTTGATGGGTTCTTTCAAAGTGGAGAAGAGTGTCCTTGATTACTTTGATACTTGGCTTCATTCTATTTCTTTTAACACTGAAATTCCTACTAGTCAGATGTTGGAACTTCTGAAGTGGTACTGTAATTAAAAAAAAACTCCACCTTTTTGTATTCTTTAATCTTTCTTGTACTTCTTAAACTGCAATTTTTTTTTGTAAGATTAGCCCTGAGCTAACTGCTGCCAATCCTCCTCTTTTTGCTGAGGAAGACTGGCCCTGAGCTAACATCCATGCCCATCTTCCTCTACTTTATATGTGGGATGCCTGAAACAGCACAGTTTGCCAAGCGGTGCCATGTCCACACCCGGGATCCAAACCGGTGAACGCTGGGCTGCCGAAGCGGAACATGCACACTTACCGCTATGTCACTGGGCCAGCCCCCAAATGTTTTCATTTTTGAGGTATAATATTTAACTTACAAAATCTTTTTTTTTAATGGCACTTTGTACTTTTTCATGGAAGTAATTAGTATCTTATCTTTGAAGACAGTTAGACTTTCAGGTTTTCTCCCTGTATTGATCCTGGTTTGGTCTTGGTCATTAGCGTTGGGGTAATCTTCAAAAATCTGGTGATTCCTGAATTTGTTCATACTTTCAAGTTTACTGGAACTCAGCTTTCTCGTTGGAAAATCTTCAAATGTGTGAATCCCTTTGAAGGTCTTTTTCTGGGGACCACTAAGTTTCTAGAAAAAAGGATCCTCCCCCTCTTTCTCTGAGAAACGAGAAATCTACCATCCAAGTACACAGAATTTTAATTGATCTTCATTTTCAATCTGTGACTGGTATCTCAGTCTGAAAACTTGTTTCAAATTCTCAAGAGAGCAATTCTCCTTCCATGGTAAGAAGAGAGTAGTAACCCAGCTACCCACCTAACGGGGTAAAAAGGAACAGATTTTCAACTAATCCCTACTCCCAGCACAAAATCTCATCCCCGTATTCTGCAGGGTCTGTTTTCTCCCATTCTTAGGTCTCTGAGTTTGAGGGAGCAAATCAGCTTGCTTCCATGTAAGTGCTCCTCCTGCAGACAATTAGGTTTGAACTTCCTCCACTAATCAGCTTCTACTCCTGTCTGCTTTCCATCTTCCAGAAAAGTATCTGACATTTTGTCTTCTCTTCCATTCTTTGCCCCCATAGATTTCTACCTTTAAAAATATTTCAGTGGAGTTTCAGGAGGCAGCTAGTATTAAAGCATTTGTGGTATCCTACACGTTTAATCAGAAGTCCATGCAGCATAGTTTGTAATACAGAAAAATCAGAAACAATCTACACATCTAAAGGGTAACTGAGATGTAAAATATGGTAGCCCTACCCAATGACCTATTTATAGCCATCCAAAATATTTATATAAAGAAGTTTCAAAGAACTGTGATTATCAGTTGTAAAAAGCTGAGTATCGACAATTATATAGTATTAGCTTGTGTAAAAACAGTACTTCAAAGGAGAGAATACTCCAATATTAAGTAAATTCTACGAGGCACAGTTAGAATTTTTTTTTTGCAGGGGAAAATTTGCCCTAAGCTAACATCTGTCACCTATCTTCCTCCTCCCGCCACCCACCAAAGCCCCAGTACATAGTTGTGTACAGTTGTAAGTTCTTCTGGTTCTTCTATGTGAGCTGCCGCCACAGCATGGCTACTGACAGATGAGTGGTGTGGTTCCGCGTTCCAGCTCAGAACTTATTTAAGTCTAAGTTTCCTGAAATGAGCACACTTTTATCACTAAAATTCTTTTTAAAAATGAAAGTAAAGCAAGAAATATAGTGGACAGAAAATTCAAGTTCTCAGTCTGACAATGCTAACTAATCTCATTACTTCTGGGCAAATTAAGGCCTTAACTGTTTGTATCTGTAATTTGAAGGATTGCAGGATTTTCAGACCAATTTTATTATTATGATGGAGTTCAGGCCCAAATTGTGAGATTTAAACAATAAAGAAAGGGATAAGAAAGCAAACTATTCAGGAGGCAACATTTTGTAAATGTGGTAGGAAGTGCAGCAGGGAAAAGAGGGAATAAAAGCATAAATGGTTTAACGGGAAGAGGTATTGGGGGAAGCACTGCTAGATGATACACATATACACACAAAAAATTTAATTAAGAGTATAAGGGGGTATCCTTGGGAAGAAAAGAAATTCCTGAAACGCCCATGAAGAGAATATTAATGTACTGAGTGAAGCTGAGAGCTGAGGCTAGAAGGTAGGACCCACAACTTGAACGAATTAAAAGGATTACCATTTAGGGCCAAGGTTTTTGGTTACGGGAAGCCTTTTCCCTTCCCACCCTCCCCTCTACAGGTTCCCAGCCTCTGTCTTCTTTTGCCACATCTTGCCTTTTCTTCCTTGCTTGTATAGTATCTCCACTACCTCGTCACCTTCTAATTACTACTTCAGTCTAGGGATCATAGTCTCCTTGTGTCAGTTTACTTTCTATCTCCACCTCAGCTCAAAGCAATTTCTGCTTCAGTGCGTAAGTGCCCTACCTATAAATAACCTGCCCCCAGAGTCACCCTATTTTCTCAATGCTTTTGTGCGTGCAACAGCCCTCCATCAACCTCAATTCCATTCCTAAGTGAAGAAAAAGAAGAGAGAGAAAAATAGGGAGTCAAGAGCTATCAGGTACAACTGATGGAGCAGAAATCTAACTGATTCACTGTTACAAATGGAGCCGAGATTTACTACAAGAGGAATAAGCATTTGCTTAGTGACCTGGGGGGAACCTAAAAACAAAAATCAGAGACGTTTAAAAGCTACCGTCTCTATGTATTAGTACTAGTGATAGGAAAAGGATCACAGATTTTCCAAAACAAACTCTTCACTACTGCTGATTTTTAAAAGTACACATTTGGAAAAATAATTTTTTAAATAAAGAAAATCAACCATACTAATAATCACCTCAGGAGACTATTATCCTGAATTTGTTTCCTTAAAAAAATTTTGCCTTTTGATTTTACCTCTATATCACGGTATCTTAAGAAGCTTAACCCAAGAGGAGCTATACCTCTCTTCATAAACACAGAGGCATGACATCATGCAGTTAAGAAACACAGTACCTGTAACAGAGTAACATGACTTCTACGGCCAATTAGATTTTGTGATTTAGGAGATCATTTCCTATGGGTCTCATAAACCAACAACACTGCTATTTATTCTATTATTCCAAAAAACAGGAAAAAGAGTCTGGTGCATGTACAGCAACTTCCTAAGTCATGGCACCTTAAAAACAGTTGAACTAGTTCACCAAAACATTCTGTTCAATTCACACCATGAGGACTGGTTTGGGTACACTTTCCTTGGAGGACCTTACTCCCACCTGAATAGGTTTTCCTTTTCATGCTTACAAATGATCCCTCCACATTTCCTATTTTTAAGGAAACAAGAATAGCGTTCTAGGTCTCAAAATGCTACCAAGTTTAGTAGGCACACTGAAACAATATTATTAAATTTCCACCAAAAATAACCTGTGACTCTGGATATCCAACTCATTTAACTAATCTATTAAAAAAAAAGGAGTGAAGGGGCCAGTCTGGTGGTATAGCAGTTAAGGTCACACGTTCCCCTTTGGCAGCCCTGGGTTCCCAGGTTTGGATCCAGGGAGCAGACCTAGCACTGCTCATCAAGCCATGCTGTGGCGGCATCTGACATAAAATAGAGGAAGATCAGCACAGATATTAGCTCAGCAACAATCTTCCTCAAGCAAAAAGAGGAAGTTTGGCAACAGATGTTCGCTCAGGGCCAATCTTCCTCACCCAAAAAAAAAAAAAAAAAAAAAAAGAAGGGCATGAGACTGGAAGGTCACTTTTTCCCTTAAAATTCTGTAATTATATGAATATGGTTAGGACATACCAATAAGACATCATTAATGCTGTTCCTCAATATTGCTTAGGACAAGAGGTCATTCATCTATCAAGATAACGCAAATAATGTGTATAGCAAAGAAATATGTATACTTCACATATTAAAAATGAAGAGCGGTGGAATAAATACAGTAACTAGGGAGCTGAATGTTAGATGTGTAAGTGAAGAAAAGGCACTTACTAGTTGCCCTCAAATCAAGTTAGGTATATTCTGTACATTCAGCAAAGCTTTTATGCTATAAGGGAGAAACAAAGTACTAGGAGTATTAGTAAGAAATAAAACGTACTTTGATCTTCTCAAATTTTGTCCAGTTCTATACAGTGTTTGCCTTGTTTTATCTATGTATACTAAATAAAGTCTCTACAAGTATTGTAAACTGAGTATTTAAACAGGTTGGCCTTCTTGATTTTGGTGGAACATCTTATTAAAAGGTAATTTACAGCAGGAAGATAAAGTAGAATGATAAAGTTGTGTTTTAAAGCATTTTTTCTGAAATTAAATGGGGTGAAATGAACATCAGAACATGAATACATGAGTAGACAGTACACTACTATAGGATATACTCCTAAAAGCTTATTAAAGAATTCATGTTATTCACCGAAAATCTTTAATCCTTTGATGATTGAAACAAAACATGTACAAAGTGTTTGCTACCCTTTAAATTTGACCATCCTTTGCTAGGGATTAGCATGAGAGCTCACTTGAATTCCATTTGTTACCCTTGATTTTTAATATGTAAAGATCCAGCTTGCACCATGCTAAGAGCACTTCATACTAGTATTCCAGTCAGGGGCAATTCCACCTCCAGGCTACAGAAACTCACAGGCCTGGTGAAAGCTGGCCATCAGTGCCCTAGAGACACAAAGTAACAGTCAGTTTTGCCACATGAAATAACTAGTACAAATATGAACTAATACAGCCTCTTCCAATTACAAGCGGGGGTAATCCAAGGACAGAAACCCAAGACTTTCTGAAACAACTCGGACTTCTTTCCACAGTAACAGGCATCCTTTCCACAAAGATTTGTATGCATATATGAAAAAAATAAAGACAGTATTACTTTCAGTACCAACTAAGCCTGGATTACTCTAAATTTTGGTTTAGAAGCTAGCCAAACAGTGTTCTATTTTGAAATAACTAACTTTAATTAGAATTAAATAATTTCAACCAATTTTTAAATTCAAAGACAATATAATTTACTGTATTTATCATTATACAGTCATCACTATGAAACTTACCTAGGAGAAATATTTACCTGGTTCTTTTTCTTGTTTAAAGTACTGTGGAGGCTTAACTGCCTAACCATAGATGAGTACCCAGAAAGAAGATATAAACCATTTTCAGGGGAAAACATGCATGCATTTATTTTTAAGAATTCCCAGTAAGTGGGGGAAAAAAAATTCAACATCTTTAAAAATGTGTTTATTTTTTTAAAAATCAGTTGTGTACAAAAGTGTTTTGTAGTTTTTAATTCTCAAGACAAATACCCAACCCTCCACCCACAACCCACCCTGCTTCAATGGTCTTTCTGGTAACCCACCCATTTTCCCCTTACAGGAAGTTAACGGCTCAGAATAGACCCTCCTACAGAATTTATCACTAACAGATTGTTTAGAATAGAGATCTAGAGAAGCTAACAGGCAAGGTTCTTTCTCGGTGAGGTTAATGAGAATCCCTATAATGGCAGTAGACTTCCAGCAGACACCACAACAAAGCACCATCAATTGCTGAAAGCTAAAAAATAGATATTATTTTCAATAGTATTTCATTTTCTATTTGAAAAGTCTTTAAATTACATTAAATAAGTCTCTTTCCCCCCAAAGAAATAGTCTAGCTTTTATTATGATGCCTGTAAAAAGTAGGTAAGAGCAAGCACACAAGGATCGTTTAACAGCACAGTGCAATGATTTGTATCCACTCATCCCCTAGAACCAAACTGATAAACTGTGCCACACCTGATTAGATATAGCAGCATGGTTGAAATAACCAAGCGAAAGGTGACACATTCACAACTTACATTTAAGTGATGATCACAGGTTTATGAGGGTAGATCAGTCCAATAAAGCGGTAACAGAACAAACAGGACAAGGGAGATACTGACACTCCCATATCCCTACGCCACAAGATTTCTGATCCATACTGCAACAGTGCAAAAAGAACACGTGACACAACATGTAGACACTGCAGTAAAGTCACATATGGGAAGAGGCTATTTCTCAGTAAATACTTCAAGTTGCCTTCTTCCCCAGTGATAGCGAGTAGCTGATTATGTTAAGCATTTGTCTCAAACTGGTACTAAAAGAATGGAAATGGTTTGTACCCTGGAATTCAAATTTCTTGAACTAGAAAAGTGATTAATACAAAATCATCTTGCAAGTCCATGAAATAAAGTTAACTGTAAACAGACGGCTTCCTTTTTCATATTCAAACATTGTTTCCATGTATGTACAAGAAAGTATACCTGGCTCCAACTCTTCCCTGACCGAATCCATCTTAAATCTTTAAAACAACAACGAAAATGCTTTATTTCCTGTGTTGCTACAAGGATTGTGGAAACATTATCATACCCCTACTGCAGAGTTTTAAAAGCTCAAATCAGGCATACACTTACAGCCAAGATCTGCTTTTCACATTGATAAACTTATTAAGCAGCCTAAACAGTAACAAGGTATGCTGCATTCTGTAGTGCATAAATGAGCAACATCCACTTTAACTGCCAATTCTTTCTTATACTTTAAAAAATTATTTTGCATAGTTTTAAGCGCTACCAACAATCACAAATGTGAAATACTTCCAAATAAAAAAAAAATCGATCTTACTTTCATTTCATAGATTACTCTCCTCAAAAGCAAAATACTCAGAATCCAAACATATATATATATATATAGTTAAACATGTTACGTATTTAAGTAAACCATAGTCACAACATTTGGGGGAGCCAACTCAGAGCATCTAATTTAGTATCCAGTTCCTCAAATATTTATATATACTACTTCCTGTATACTTACTTGGGTCACAAACTGCTATTCAGTCAGTCAGTAATCTGTACTGAACTACTATACAACTAATTATTTGTTCTTTCAAAAGTCAGGCACATGCTAGGAAATGGACCCAATTACAGTTAAAAGCCTACTGGAGTATCAGTGACTTCTAGCAAATGTGCCTGCCCTAAATGGGATATCACTATATATATATACACACCATAATTTCTGAGGTCTTTAAAAATGACAAATCACAAACAATTGAGAATTATAAAAACAACTTCCACCAGGGTACCTTTTTCCTAGACCTGCACTTTTAGTGTCTTTTTTCCAAACATACATAAGACCAGAGGAAAATAGGAATTCCTTTAATTTCTTTGTTTGGAGAAATGAATCTACCTGTGGAGAGGTGAAAAACAACAAAAAACAGGAGGACAGTGGGAAATGTACCAGAAAGGAAAGAGGGATTATCACATTAAATGTAAATGAGGTAAATAAATTTTTGAAACAAAAATCCATTATGAAAAACCTTTCATACCAAATATTTTACCTTTCGATTTTCTGGGCACTGGGGATATTTAATTACAGTTAGATGAGTAGACACTCTATGGGGCTAATGTGCATAAAAATCAAAGGCAAGGTATAGCTGTCTCCAAGAGCTAAGTACGTAATGCTTGACCTTTAGTAACCTCTGAGTTCTCTCTCGCCTTTGTCTAACCACAGGACAATTAAATATACCCTGATAACATAGGCAAATAGTAAAACTGGGTAGATGTGTTTGATAATTAAAATAATCCTAATATTACCAAGCTGCCCTCCAGTAAAAACAAAAAATTAATTCTAACCAACAATGGAACAAATTGTCCACATTTTCACACAATTCCAACCTTACTTCAAAATATAAACAAAAGTACAAGGTTTTAGCTATTTAAAATAAATAAAGAAAAATCATGTTTCCTTTGGCATCTTTAGAAAGTAACTAAACTACAACAATTAAAGGAGGTGATTATATAAAGAAATTTATGCTTAAGCAAACATATAGGGGGAAAAAACATAGCAATTTGTGTTTAGTATGCAAAAACATCAACTACAAGAGTTTACTATTGATTAGGAAAGACAAGTTTTTGGAAGAACCTTCACATCTTTAACATTACAATATATTTAATAATGGTTCTTTTATTGCTTCTAAGATTATTGAGAAGTCAAATGAAATTATGCTAAATTTATGGTTCAAAATTATTTTCCAAACACTTAATGATTCTAATTTAGGATAAATAACACTTGAAGAAAGCAAATCTTTTATAATATGAGTTTCAATATACAGCCTTACTTTAATTCATTCTGATTCCATTACATTTTTGTTATTTTGCATTGGTCCTGAAAATTTAATAAGAACTGTGTCTCTATGTATAGAACTGCCTGCATAAATCCATTTCAACCTTCATAAAATGGTCACATTAATGTCTGAGCTTACAAAACTAATAATTTTCAAACTTTTGAACTTAGAATGAAATGTAACTTTAATACAAATAGAAAGTCTGACTATGTACAAGAGAAGGTAAAGTTTTCAATTCTTATATTTATCAGAAACATCATAAAGAAAGCTAGATTTATAACACACTTCTATTCCTATGTGCATTTGAAGTATGTACAGTAAAACGCCAACACAGCTTTCATGTATTAATAGGGGGAAATGTAAGCAAGAGTGACTTTTAAAGTATTTGATAAAGCAATCTCCATAAAGCAAAAATTAGGCTAAAAAATTGCAAATAGTTGATTTCATCCTTGCAAGTTCTCAAAGAAAAATTTCATCAGCTTGAAAATAGAAAGATGTCAAATTCACTGAAATATGAAGTTGGGTTCTTTCATTAAATCTTAGGAATACTGCAACATCAAGTATTGACTGTTTTTGTAAGAGAAACAAAATTGGCAGCTCCATTTCTACATTATTACTTGCTTACATAGGAAAGTGTTCAGAGTGAAGAACTGTGACAAAACATTCCGAATGGATGACCTAAAAGTGTAGCAAGGGATACTGCCCCTTAGCACATTTCCCCACCAATACAGAGAAGTTTACTATTAGAGTATTAGCTTTGTGTGGCAAGAGGGGAAAAACAGATATGGTGCCCCAGTCTGCTGACAAGGACAAAAAGGCTCTGAATAGGTCACCATCTTCAATTCTGGATAAACCTCATATTTAAGAATTCTCAAAATGCTTAAAATGGTGGTCTTTTCAGCTACCCATCCTAAGAAGTCAAGTACAAGCATGCAAGTAAATTCACAGGCACAGAGGATCCATGTTAAAAACAGTTAAGGTAGCTGTGATGCAACACCAACAATTTAAATGGCCCTGACACACTCAAAATATTATCTTAATTATTCAACGAAATCCTGAAGCAAACTCTCGCTAGTCTTGGTACACTGCTAAACACTAAAGTAGCATGTTTTTTCCATGGTTTTAGCTTAGCTCAAAGAATTTTTACACTATTAAGTAAGAAAAAAATTAAAGTATTTCCCCTTTTTAAATTTACACAGACGTTTAATTAGCTTTATTTACAGAGCAAGGATTTTTTTCAGTCTCCAATGGTGCCTAGATAACATCATTAGGCAAGAATGCCAGTTTAAAAGAAATCTATGCAGAATCCTAAAAATAACAGATGTTGATGCTCCTCAAGAAGGGGCAAGCTTGACTAATATCAGCAGCTCTCTCTCTATGCCTCAGTTACTCAGAAGCAATTCTGTTGCAGTCTCTACATCCCATGATTTTGAAGACAAGGCCACTATTACAGCATTCTGCAGAGAGGAAAAGGGAAGAAAAAAATCAAATCTCAAGGAATTTTTTTTTAAAAAGACTGGCACCTGAGTTAACTGTTGCCAATCTTCTTTTTTTTTTTTTTTCTGCTTTTTCTCCCCAAAACCCCCCAGTACACAGTTGTTTATTTCAGTTGTGGGTCCCTCTAGTTGTGGCATGTGGGACACTGCCTCAGCATGGCTTGACGAGCGGTGCCATGTCCGTGCCCAGGATCTGAACCAGCAAGACCCTGGGCCGCCAAAGTGAAGCGAGAGAACTTAACCACTCAGCCATGGGGCCGGTCCCTCAAGGAAATATTTCTAAAATACTGAATCACTCACTGTCATTATACTGAGAAATCACACCTTGTTTTTTTAAGTTGCCTTGCATTTGTGCATAAAAAGCTTCTAAAACCAATGACTGGAAAAGCAAAAGGAAAAGAAAAATCACTAATTTTAATAACAAAGTTCATCAAAATTAGATTTAGAGTATTTTTGAACTACTTTGCTCAGCCAAGGATTTGCAGGAATAATTTAAAATCAATAAACATATCAAAATCAACATGCCTTTACATACTTACCCTATCAAAGCCCATAGCACATAGGTTTTCTATTTTCTTGGTATATTCTGGACTAGAAACCGGTGCTCCAGCATACACATGTGCCCAAAGTCGAGCTGTCTGTTTGAACATTTCTGGATTTTGTTTGTACTATATGGGGAAAAAAATTGATTGACGTCACAATAGAGTTATAACAGTCAATACAGTGGCTAAGCTCTTAATTGCCTAAGAATCTGGTTTTTGTAAATAAAACTAATTTACATTTAAAATGTGATTAATTCACTTTCCATTGCAAACAAACTGTGTCACTGAAGTAAGGACTGTTTAACCTGTGAAGCTGTGATTCACAAGTTGCGTTGACAAAAGAAAAACAAAGACAAATAATGTTTATCAACTTTAATCTCCAATTTCAACAAATCTGGCAGAAAACGAATACTAAGTGAAGTGAGGTATTAGAGATGTTTCTAAACACTGTGCAATGGCAAACATCATACAACTAAACAGAATTACTAGCTTCTAAAATTATGTGGACATTAACTAATAAATGTGACCAACTTTCGTACTAACCACAGCTAGGCTAGAATACAACTAGACTTCATCGTTTTGCTAGAGCTGTATTAATGTACAGTGATTGAAGAACACTCTATATGCAAACTTACAGCATATGTGTTAAGATGATTATGAACACACCATACGATACTTTTAAAAGGTAAGAATTCCCATATGCATTGGAAAGAGGTAATTTTATTCTCAAATATTCTCGGGGCAGTATTACTTAATATAAAGCAAAGTATACACTTAAAATAACTGTTCAATTCACTGTAGTACTTCCTAAAGTATTTTACACATACTGAATATTTTAAGACTGACGAATTTTCATTATATATTAAAACAACAAATCTAGTTTCCACCATTAATTTTAACAAGAAATAAGTCAAATTATTGAACTGTTTTTAGGAGCTAGAAAAACCTGTGAGTCCAATCTCAACCTCTGAGGTTCAGAACTCAACAGGAAATCAAAGCTGGGACTCAAGCTGTGCTTCTGACTAGCAAAAAATGAATGAACAGCACATATATATATAAAACATGGAAAACCATAATTTTAAGCACTCTGAGATGAATAGGACATATTAAAAAAATATACATAAAACAAGGCATGAACAGCTTTTCAAGGGAAAGGAAGAAGTTTGCTAAGAGGAAGTTTCCTTGGGTGCAGGAAACATGGTATATTGAGTGAAAGGACCTGCAGACATGAACACCCTCTTGAAAAAGCATGAGTTTGAGGAACGCTAAGATCTCGAGATGAAGCTGGGTTTGCATACAGTTCAAATCATGAAGGAACTCTGCAAACTTCAGAATTTGGACTTACCAAGTAGGTGATAGCAGAGCCACTAATAGGTTTTTAGTAGTACAGTAAAATAAGGTTTTCACTTTATAAAGCTAACCGGTATCAACATACAAGGTGAGGGAAGGAAGAGCTGAAGAAGGGAGCTCTATCAGAGCAGGTGAAATGAGAAATTTTTAAAAATGTGATCTAAGGCAATCAGAGAAGTATGATGAGAGAAAGATACTGGGAATGCAATTAACAAGAGAAAAGGAGAGAGAGAGAAGAACTCCAAGACCGTAACTTAGATATTTAACTAAATTGATGATAGCATCACAGAAGGATAGACAGTTTTGTAGGATTTAAGATTCTGCATTCAGTTTGGCAAATATTGTGCTGAGGTATCCATGGGACATTCATACAGAGCTATTCAGTTCTAAAAGGGCTCTAGGGTTCAGGAGAGAGGTCAAGCCTGAACACTTTATCAACACAGAGGTGGTAACAGCAGTGTGGATATGATCATCCACGTGAGAGTATATAATAGAAAATAAAAGAAATGATGTCAGAACCAAGGAACTACATTTAAAAGGGAGGAGAAAGAGAAATAACTGTAGGAAGTAAGAAGAAACAACTCCAACTATGAAGATAGGAAGAGAAGAAAGTAGCATCTCAGAAGTCAAGGGAAGAAAAAATTTCTAGGTGAAAAAAAAAAAAAGAATGCTCAATAAATCCTAATGGCTTAAAGTAGGGGTTGGGAAACTTTCTTAAAGGACCAGATAATAATTATTTCAGGCTTTCAGACTATTTCATCTCTGTTGCAACTATTCAACCTTGCCATCTGTAGCTGGAAGGTAAACAAAAGGGTGTGGCTGTGTTCCAATAAAACATTATTTACAAAAACAGTCAGTCTGGGCATAATTTGCTGACTTCTGCCTTCAAGATCAAAGATCAGAAGTAAAAAATATTTATTCCATCTGGCAATTATAAGGTCCTTGGTAACCTTTACCATACCACTTCAGCAGAAGCTGGTTAAATTATCATCAAGAGGGATCATCACTGAATGAAGGGATAGACAGATGGGATACACACATGATAAAGCACGTCTAATAAAATGTCAATCATACAATCTATATGGGTGTTCACTGTGTAATTCTTTCGACACTGTGTGTTTGAAATTTTTCCTAATACATTACAAAAAAAGCATCTACCATATATCCAATTAAACGAGTATGTTAAAACTCAGTAAATTTTCACTACTACCTCTCACAAAAAATCTTACTGCAAGAAAGCAAGCCATTTCCAAATTTAGTTTCGACAGAAGTACACTCTTGTTAACATTGCAAACCACTAAAGTAGAGACTCATAGGTAAGCATCAGAAAGACTTTCAAAAGCAGCTGTCTTACCTGATTTGCTACTACCGCATCTTGTGGATCGTCTGGCTCTGCAGCTGCCAACAGTGCTTGCAATGACAATAATACCGTGCGGAGAGTCATTGCCGCTGCCCTAAAATTCAAAATAGGAAAATATCCCAGTTAAGAATGTTCTGCACAACAAAAGCAAAGTGGATGTTTTCTGAATAAAACAAAATCTACTGGAGCTAAAAATTAGCTAGATTTTACCCTAATCATGTAATTAAGTTATAGAAATTTATAACTATATATCTGCCTATCATATTTTTTTTCTTCTTTATTTTACAATGAAAGTGTCTTTCTATTTCTTAAGACAATACAAACTGTCCTGAACTGGTCTTGTTTTTCTTTTCATTGTTGCCAATATCCTCGTGGTCAGCTTTATTCACTGACTTACTTTCTATCCATTTCTCTAGACATAAAGTTAAAATAAAGTGATAAACTAATACGTAGAACTTTCTTTCAATGACATTGTAAAAACAAATAAGATACCATCAAGCAAATATCCTTTATTTTCAAGAAAGCCTGAAATCATTCCTTAACATCAAGCTTTTTGCTTAAAATATATCACTTGATGCTTCTAAATGTATTTATAAAGCAAATATTTATCTGGGAATTGGTATCTACCTAACCAGCAAAGATTCTTAGCATTTCTGTTAAAAAACTGACCAATTAATATACAATATTTATAAATATAATAAGCATAATAGTGAAATATTTAAAATGTTCAAGAATGTTAAACAATATGCCCATTTTTACCATACAAATTTGATTCAATCCAGTCCTTTTCAACCTGGTTCCTCATTTTAACCACAGAACAGTGAAAATTACTGAGTGACTACTCTCTCAATTTTCCCAAGCATGGTCTATAAATACAGATACCTAGATGCTTAGGAGAAAAGTTAATTTATTACCAGCAATGGATGTCTTAAGGCAGAGCGTCTCACAAAGTGTGGTTTCCCCACCCCAACCAGTAGCCACCAACATCACCTGGGAACTTGTAAGAAATGAAAATTCTCAGCCTCATCCCAGACGTACTGAATCAGAAACTCTGGGGTGGGTTAACCAGTCCTCCAAGTGATTCTAATGCAAGCTAATGTTTGAGAAATACCACTTTAGTGCACTGCAACTTAAGCTAATTGAGAGAGGCTGCTATAAACCATTACAACAAAATCAGTATCACATCTGGAGGTATTTTACATATTTGAGAAAATTTACACTACAAATGGTTATTTATCTAAAATGCTATCAGAATAAAAGTCTTTCTTGATCAATTTATCCTCTTAGAGAAGCGACAAGAATAGGAAAAAATTGGTCATGAGATTTAAAAGTTAGTTGAAACGCTAAACTAGCATTAAAAAGAGAAAAGAATTTTAAAAGCTATTAACTGCTATATAGTTTTATGTAATGAAAATTTCTAATTCTGAAATAGGTCTAGGAAAACATATTATTTTTTAGACTAAGGTTCTAAATTTCCTGAGCTTACACAAGTTATTTTCAACCAACGGTTGTAATACCTTTAGAACGGACAATATTCTTTTTTTTAAGACTGGAGTCAAAGCATAAAAATCCAAATTTAGACCTTAAATGTTCATTCCGGTGCTTTCATTATCACCATAACAAGGTGACTAATCTTTCTTAATTATAAGTACACTATTGTTATTTCACTTTATGTTGGGTAATTTTAAAGAGAATGTTTAAAGGCACACGTACATCAAAAGCTGCCTAGACGTATCAGCATGAAGCTGACAACTCAACAAAAGGAAAAAGATAAAATACCACAGAAATAGAATATATGAAGTTAAGCTGGCTACTCTAATATCCCAATGGACTTGTTTAAGCATGCTAATTTAAAAATCCATGACATCACTGTAAACAAAACCTTAAATTACGTAATTTTTAATTAATACAATTATTTCCATCAAGGAAATTTATCTAAATATTGAAGAAAAATCTTCAAAGAAGTATTTCATACTAAAATGATTATTAAACTCACAATAATTATTTTAACCTTCAATAAAAACATGAAAGCATGTAAAGTAAAAGCCATCTAAATCCTGTAAATCTTAGCAAAATCTTAATAACATCACATAGGTAGCTATATATATTTATATCTCAACAAGGCAATAAACTTTTTCTTTAAAACTTGATGAGCTCTCAAAAGAAAGAAGTTGGACCCCTGCCTTACACCATATATAAAAATTAACTCAAAATGGATCAAAGACCTAAATGTAAGAGCTAAAACTACAAAACTCTTAGGGCAAACGCTTCATGACATTAGAGTTGGCAATGATTTCTCAGATAAGGAATCAAACGCACAGGCGACAAAAGAAAAAACAGAGAAACTGGTCTATGACTACCTCAAAATTTAAAACTCCTACATAGAGGGAGAGAGGAAAAAAAACCCCTCCTGTGCAAAGGATACAATCAACAGAGTGAAAGGCAACCTACAGAATGGGAGAAAATATTTCGAATCATTTATCTGGTAAGGGGTTACTATCTAGAATATATAAAGAACTCCTACAACTCAACCACAAAAAACAAATCCGATTAAAAAACAAGAAAGGACGTGAACAAACATTTCTCCAAAGAAGATATACAAATAGCTGATAAGCACACGAAAAGATGCTTAACATCACTAATCATTAGGGAACTGTAAATCAAACAATGAGATACCACCAACACCCTTTAGGATGACTATTATCAAAAAAATAGAAAATACCAGTTGTTGGTGCGGATGTGGAGAAACTGGAATTCTTGTGCATTGTTGGTGGGAATGAAAAACAGAGCAACCTCTACAGAAAACAGCAATGGTAATTCCTCAAGAAAATTAAACACAGAACTACCAAATGATCTAGCAATTCCACTTCTGGATATACACCCAAAATAATTGAAAGGAGGGACTCAAACAGGTATTTTGTACATCATGCTCTTAACAAACATTATTCACAACAGCCATAAGGTGAAAGCAAACCAAGTTTCCATCAACCGATGAATGAACAAAATGTGGTATTTAAATACAATGGAGGGGCTGGCCCTGTGGCCGAGTGGTTAACTTTGCAAGTTAGTGCGCTCTGCTGTGGCGGCCCAGTGTTTCACTGGTTCGAATCCTGGGCTCGGACATGGCACCGCTCATCAAGTCATGGTGAGGCCGCATCCCACATGCCAAAACTAGAAGGACCCACAACTAGAAATATACAACTATGTACTGGGGGGCTTTGGAGAGAAAAAGGAAAAATAAAATCTTTAAAATAAATAAATAAATAAATACAATGGAACATTATTCAGGCTTAAAAAGGAAGAAAAATCTGGCACATGCTACAACATAGATGAATTCTGAGGACGTTATGTTAAGTGAAGTCAGGAAGAAAAAGACAAATACTATGATTCATGTGGTACCTGGAATAGTCAAATTCATAGAGACAGAAAGTAGAATGGTGGTTATTATCATGATCTAGAAAGAGGGGGGCATGGGAAGTTATTGTTTAATGGGTACAGCGTTTCAGTTTTGCAAGATGAAAAGAGTTCTGGGGGGTAGGATAGAGGGATGAAGAGGAAGAGAATTTTTAGGACAGTGAAAATATTCTGTATACCATAATGATATATATATACCATTACACATTTGTTCAAACCCATAAAATATATAACACCAAGAGTGAACTAGATATAAACTATGGACTTCAGGTGATTGAGATATGCCAATGTAGGGTTCATCAACTGTAACAAATATACTACTCTGGTGGAAGATGTTGATAATGGAGTAGGCTATATCTGTAGGGGGAGGGAGTATATGGGAAATCTCTGTACCTTCCTCACAATTTTGCTGTGGATCTAAAACCGTTTTTTTAAAAAAATAAAGTCTTATTAAAAAAAAAAGTTCTGGAGATTGGTTGCACCACAATATTACTCACTGCACACTTTAAAACAGTTAAGATTACAATGTTATATGTCACTTAAAAAAACACTTAAGATGGCAAACTTTATGTCACATCTATTTTATAATTGCATAAAAAATGTCTATTTCTTTCATTTTCAGGGTCTTTACTGGGAAGACACAAACTACTACAGACCTCTAGAGTTAACCACTTCAAAAATGAGAAACTAAGGACCTAAAGTTAAACATGTTAAAAGGAATAGTTTGCCCTCAAAACTCATAGAAAAATCTGGAACTTTAGATTCAATTCATAACAATCTCAATGAGAAAAAGTTATTAAGTTTTCTGTATGCTTGAAAATTTTCTTAACAAAATGCTGAGGAGGTGTTTATAAACCATTAAGAATTAGTTGGCTAAAAAGAAACCTAAACGCAAAGTTTTAAGAAGCTGAACATACAATTAACGGTAAACAATGACATTATTTTAATAATTAGTTGTAATTAAATTAATACCAAAACAAAACCTACTCTTCTGGCCCTAAATACTACAGAAATTATAACATCTTTGATGGTTTAAAGAAATGTACATTTTTGGACTGTTCTACATTAATTTCTAAATCTAAATTTAGTAATGTAAAAAAGTATACAACTGAAAATAAAATCTTTTATTCCATTGTTCTTTTCACAAAGTACTGATTACATTTATATTGCATTGAGATTTTTAGGATTTAGTGTGTAAAATTAAAAAATTAAAAACAAACCGTAACAGGCAAACAGGAGTATGAAATTTCAAAATGTGTTAGCTAATTTTAATTAATCAGTGGATGATATGAATAAGTGAGATAATCTTACAAATCTGTCTTCAGTAAATTAATTTTGCTCAGACTTCAAATCAATGAGCACAGCTAGTGCGCCTGATTAAATGCTTATCCATATGGACTCAGTAGGTCTGTGTATCGTGGACTCACTTTGCTGTTAAGGGTCTTCCAGAAGACCACCAACAAATTATCTATTCAAACACAATCAATGCTACTTAAAGATAACGGCAGCTTTTCTGTTATAATTTATTAAGGTATAATAAGCAGAGTAAAATGCCATACAGCTGGATGAGTTTTTAGATATGTATACACTCACATAACCACCATCTAGATCAAAAAATAGAGTATTACCACCATTCAAAAAGCCTCATTCTTGCCCCTCCCACTCACAACCCTCACCTACCAGTGTCCTAATTTCTATTACCATAAATTAGCTTTGGTTTACCTTGAATTTCATAAAAACAGAATCATACATTATGTACTCGTTTGTGTCTGGCTTTTGTCACTCAACATGTCTGGGAGAATCATCCATGTTGTTTGGGTCAATATGCTTTTTCCTTTTTTTTCCCACTGCTATGCTGTGCTCCATTGTACAATTATACAATTATATATCCATTCTGTTGTTGACATTTAGGTTATTTCCAGTTTAAATAAATCTGCTATGAATATTCTTGTACAAGTCTTTTGGCGGACATGTGCACTCATTTCTCTTGGATTTCTCTTGGCTTCTAAACCTAGGAGTGGAACTGTTGGGCCATATCAAAGGTGTGTACAGCTCTGGTAGATACTGCTGGTTGAGTGGCTGAACCACATTCCTACCAGCAATGCATGAGAACCATTACAAGTGTGTAGTAGTATCTAAATGTGATTTTAATGTGCATTTCTCTGATAACTAATGATGCTAAGCATAGCTTATAGGCCATCTAGATATTCTCTCCGCCTGTTCGAGTCTTTTGGAAAGGCAGTATCACTGAGTGCAATTTGTTCGTGTTGTCATTTTCTTCCCCAGGTAAACAGACACCTTTAGTCACAATGGGTGTCAGCGGAAAACATTAGAAAATAGTTTCCACATAGAGTGAGTTAATGGAGTTAAGAAATAAACCATACTAACATAAGTTGTTAAATATTAAAGGTAAATCATCATCCACATGTATTAATAAAAGACCAAGATTAACAAACTGTTTTCTAGCATACCTGTCCCAAATTATTCAATGTTTATTCAATTTATTTTTCCTAAGATTACTATCTTGTAGTTTTATCAAATTCCAGTTCTAAAGCCTAAATATTCACTCTTAAACATGGATATCCACTGAATGTCAATTAATTCTCAATAAAGCTGGGGGTGGGAGGGAACAAATCCATGTATATCCAATCTCAACTATTTTATCTGATGTGTCTTTTAATATTTTGATTATATAGATATGAAACAAGACTAAATTCAGTTATTTCACCTGCCTTAGGAAATGAGAATAGCTGATAAAAGGCATTTTGGTACAAAAATTCAAGTTCTGTCCCTATATACACACCATAATCTTTCAAGTACCTATAGGGAGATAATCAGAAGCAGTAGTGCTGCTGGTTTAACTCAGAGCAAAAAGGGAAGTCAGTGGAAGATTTTAGTCTGGACCTGTATTTGTTTTTAAAGGGGAGTCGGGGGAGGCAGAGTATCATTTTGGCTGAAAAATGATACTCTGAGGAGGGCAAAGTCAGAAGCAGCGGGGCAAGATTACTGTAGTCATCGAAGCAAGAGGTAATGTGACTTGGACCAAGGTGGTAGTAGTGAAGCTGCTGAGGTTTTGGAGGTTTCACCAACAGGATTTGTAGACAGGGCAGAGGATACCAGAGAAAGATGAACCAAGGATCATGATGAGGTTTTGGCCTGAACAACTGCAAGAATATAGTTGCCAATAACTTAGATGGGATGAAGCAGGTTTTGGATTAGGGGAATATTAGTTCAGTTTTCAACACATTTAAGTTTGAGATGTCCATTACATATTCATGTCCATTACATCTACATGTAGATGTTAAGCAGGCAGTAGGACATGAGTCTGGAGTTCAGTAAAGATAAAATGTGTGAGTTGCTAGTATATAAACAGTGAAGTTATAAAATCAGATGAGCTTACCAAGGAAGTGAATATAGATGGAAAGGAGCAGAGGTAAAGACTTAGCCCTGGGGCCGGCGCCGTGGCCGAGTGGTTAAGTTGGTGAGCTCCGCTACCGCGCGCCCAGGGTTTGACTGGTTCGGATCCTGGGTGCGAATGTAGTACCACTCATCAGGCCACACTGAGGTGGCATCCCATATGCCACAACCAGAAGGCTCCACAACTGGAAATACACAACTATGTACTGGGGGCTTTGGGGAGAAGGAGGAAAAATAAAATCTTAAAAGAAAAAGATAGCCCTGAGGCATTCTCATGTGCAAAGCTCCAGGAGATGCAGCAGGAACTACATGGTTAAGGAGTGTGGGAGTGGGCATAGGAAGGGGAGGAGAAGTGATGTTCTGGAAACCAAGCAAAAAAAGTACGATGTCTCTAATACTGCAACTATTCATTACTATCACTGAATGACAGAGCTGTAAGGGGCCTTGGAGATGATTTTATAGATAAAAACACTGAGGCCTAGAAATTCAATAAATTGTGAAAAGTCAGAAATCAAAAGAATGACAGAAGATAAAGTTAGTTCTGTTCTACACTGTTCAATGTTTTTAACAGTATGGAATACAGATCAAGAAACCATGTTCCACGAGATGATCTACTCAGGGAGAGTCTTTACTCAGATATGCTATTAGAATGGAAAAAAGAAAACAAAACCAAACCAGCAACTCTCATCTGTTTATCCAGTTACTACTAAATAAACCAAATCACTCATACACCGTATGCTGTCACTCTTGTTTTACCTTGTTCAGGTTCAATTCTCTCCCTTTCTTAACAAATCAAACACATAACTTACTACTATTTTCCTCCATTCCAATATCTTTTTATACCTCTTGTCTTTGTTTTTCCATCCATACTGTTAGAATATTCCAGGCTCTACTCTAAGAGTATTACATAAAGCAACTCATTTAATCCTCTCAATAGCCCTATGAAGCAGGTATTAACCTCATTTTTTTAGATGAGTAAACTAAGGCACAAAGACTAGGTAATTTGCTCAAGATCACAGAGCTTAGTAAATGGCAGAGCCAGGATTCAAACCCCTCAGCTCTAGAGTAAGAACTCTTAAAACAATATGCTGCTAAGATCAAATCAGACAGAACATGTGAAAGCACTATAAAGGGCTGTGCAAATGAAGGTATTACGTAAAAAGGTATTCGTTCTTGGAATCTGAGAACCTTACTGTGTGCAATTAACACAACTTGCATAACATTCTTGTTGCCTAGATTCCATCCAAGTCAGAGCTGATTACTTCAATACTTAAACGTTTTTTATTCTTTCACAAATATCTTCCTGAGACAGCAAAGAATCAAATTTATGAAAATAACAAATGAAATCCAAGACTTTTCAAGATGTAAAGCTAGCATCTGACATTACCTAATAAGTCACTATTTAAAAATAGATTGTGATCTCAATTATAACACACTTTCATAAAGTTTTAAAATTATTATCCAAAGAAGAGGAAGTATAATACATGCTTATGTTTTGAGGCAATCAGACATTTAACACTCTAAATATAGTCTTGGAATTCATATGAGAAAGGGGAGAAAGTGAATTCAAAATCTCTTACCATTGATCTTTCAGGATATCCAAACAAATAGCCCCTGTGACGGAACTAATATTAGGATGCCATATTTTAGTGATAAACCGGACCTAGAATATAAAGCACACTTGAGTTTTTATGTAAAATAAATAAAACACATATAGTTTAAGTAGAACTACAAGTAAAATGAAACCCTCGGATCTAAAAAGAATGTCTGTATTTACACATCACATCATTTTGCCTAGATGAAGAGAGGAGTGTAGAAGAATTCAGTAAGCCAAATGTTGTCACTGACATGCATTCTTTTTAAATCTTTTAATAAATGCTTTGCCTTTAAAGAAACCCAACAATTACTAGGTGTGTATAATTTACCCAGCATAATGTTAGATGCTATGAGAAATACAAACATGGACTTAAATTCATTTAGGTAGATAAAGTAGTACATAAGTCAAAATACTGACAGTAAATGGCAACTTTTTTAGTGTGAAGTAAGGTGTAGAATAGGTTTGAAAGAAAAAGTAAGCAAAATCAGTACATGGAAGCACAAGTAGGACGTGGCTATAAGACTGATCCTAATTTTTCTGTAACAATTCTTTTCTCAAAGTTTTTAAAAATAATTTAACAAATACATGAAGGCTTATTATTATTATTTAATTGAGTTAATGATAGGTTACAATCTTGTGAAATTTCAGTTGTACACTATTGTCTGTCAGTCGTGTTGTAGGTGCACCCCTTCACCCTTTGTGCCCACCCCCACCCCACCTTTCCCCTGGTAGCCACTAATCTGTTCTCTTTGCATTTTTAAATTCCTCATATGAGTGGAGTCATACAGAGATTGTCCTTCTCTATCTGGCTTATTTCACTTAACATAATTCCTTCAAGGTCCATCCATGTTGTTGCAAATGGGATGATTTTGTTCTTTTTTATGGCTGAGTAGTATTCCACATGAAGGCTTATTATTATATGCCTGGCACTAAGGAGACACTGAGGCTTAGAGTTTAAGAGATTTATCCAAAATCAAATAACTAGTTAGCAACAGAACAAAATGTAAACTCATACAATCTGATTTCAGATTCTGAATCTCTACCCACCTCACCATTTGTCTTAGCATGGAAGAATAAGAAACCAACAAAGTGATAATGCCAACTGTATCAGATCACCATGAAATAAAATCTAATTCGTCAACTCTTACTTATGAGCTTTTGGAAGACCATTATTATTATTATTATCACTATATCTGACACATATGATAGTATTAAGTCAAAATTCTTTTAACAATCAATAGATTATTACTCTAAGCCAAGAAATGTTCTAAGTGCTTTACAAAAAATAATTTATCAATATATGCTTCAAATCTAAACTATTTATGGGAAGAAGCTAAACTGATAGCTTCCACTTTTCTCCTTGTGACTTGTCTATACTACCTGTCTCTACTTCCTCCTCAACTACTCACTAACTTATATGCCATCTGAAAAAGCACTTTAAGTCCCCAATGACTTCAAAACGCTAATAATGTACTTTCCGGGATCCTTTTTTATTCTTAAAATAATCTTTCTGCTTTCAATGATACCTACTTCTCTCCATTTACAGAACCATCATCTTGTTAAAGGAGACTATCATTCTCCACCTGGGTTACTGAACAGTCTACTGACATTACTGCCTTCAGTTTTGCTCCCTCCAACAATCCATTCTCCACACTAAAATGAAAGAGAACCCTTTAAAACAAATCTCATTCATGTCACTACTCTACTTAAGGCTCTTTAATGACTTCTCATTCCCTTTATGTAAGCCCACATTCTTAAACTGGCCCTAGCCTACCTCTCAAACCTCACTTCTACCCTACATTCCCTGCACTTGCTCAGTAAGTCATACTCAAAAGAAATTTTTTTTGCCTGAGGGCCTTCAGATGTGTTTCTTTCTTTCAATAACATGTCTTGATGCTCTCTTCTCCTAGCTAACTCGTAACTTATCTTCCAAGTTACAGCTTCCATATTGCTTCTTCCTGATTAGTTCCCACAGCACCCTGTACTTTCCTATGTCATAGTATTGATCACACTTCTTTAATCTCTTTCTTATTTGTCTGGTCTTCCCTGAAAGGCACAGTATCTATCCTGCTTACCAGAGCACCCCAAGTATCTAGAGAGACTTACATTGAATGAATATGCAATTAACATTATGACAAACCTGTTATTATAGGGCTAAACAGTATCCCTCTCAAATATAGTGCAGGTCAAATAAGACAGGCATATAGAGCTTATGTACAACAAACATTTCTTTATAAGAGACAGAAGACAATATTCACATCTTAATTTTTACCACTGAGTTCAAAGCATAAAGATACAAAATAACCATACACCATAATTTCCATAATCTGAGGACATTACAGCATTTTGTGACTTTAAAACAAAAGTTGGTTCAATATTTTCAACAAGATTGGAAATCAGAATTTTAAATTACTACTGAAGATGTCAGAAGTTTTATGGTTTAGGCAGGTGATCTAAGGCTGTGCGAACTGTAACTTGCTTTTTAAAGAGTCTTCAATACATGATTCTCCACAGACTCGACATGAAAACAAATATGCACATATGCAGGACCAAGGAAATTATTAAACTCTTTCATACTTTGTACTAAATCTACAGTTAGGAATAAATATTTTTGAATTTGCAGATGATCTAATAAAGAAATTAGTTTTCAAGAGAACACTCCATTATCCACCACTATAGATATAAATAACTATTTTATAAGTAGTTCTTTGTATGGTCTACCACTCTATCTCCTATTTCTCTCTTCTTTGTTATTCTTCACCAACTACCTCCTTTCTTACATTTTTCACTTTTTTCTTTGTCTTCCTCAAGCTTTAATATCACCAGTACTACTCACATGTATCCCAGAATTTGGTTCTATTATTCTATACCCAATTCATGTCCATTGTGTTTGTCACTTTCTCCCATAGTGCTATCATCCTTGTCCTATATATCGACAAAAATGAAGAATCAAAAGAACTTGGAAGGGATGAAGTATAAGTCTAAGTAAAAATACAATGACATTTATTATGACCTATTTGAATCATATTTGACTCCGATTACAAAACAGATGTGGGATGGTTTATAGTACTAAAACACTTACTAACAACAATTCAAGTCTCTTTTTCACAAATGAAACTCACACTAGCACCATCTAGGTAACATCAGAACATCCATTAGCTTTGAGGAGCACTCAAAGAATAGAATCAAAAATCTTAACAATGTTACCAGACCGAAATGAAGGAAGGGGACTATTTTTAGTTACCTATATGGGCACACCATCATCAGTAATTTTATCTCCTCCTACAGGATGCATCCTATGTTCATTCACTCTTTAGTTCAACAAACATTTCAGCAACTATTTCATAGTAAATGTGAGCTCATATTTCCATTGGGAATTTCCAGTTTCAAGCTTGGAACTCAATGTTACAATAGCTAAACGAGCTTTAACTAATTTACTGTACAAAAGAAAATGCTATTTTATTTTAAATATGCATGCGCAGAGGGACAGACTCATTACAGGTTATTACTATTGCTATTTATATAGTCATGCATCATTTAATGATGGGGATATATTCTGAGAAACATGTCGTTAGGCGATTTTGTCATCGTGTGAACATCACAGGATGTACTTGTACAAACCTAGCTGGTACAGCCTATTACATACTTAGGCTACACAGTACTAATCTTGTGAGACTACCATCATATATGTGGCCCATCACTGACTGAAATGTCATTATGTGGCACGTGACTGTACTCAATTTCACGTATAAAAGTATGTTTATTATGCCGAGGAAAAAGAGAAAAATTCACAACCTAACCTTGAATACTTAATTGGACAAATCACTGAGCTAGAGTTTTACTAATTTTTTTCTTTTTTTTTAAGGAAGATTAGCCATGAGCTAACATCTGCTGCCTATTCTCCTCTTTTTGCTGAGGAAGACTGGTCCTGAGCTAACATCTGTGCCCATCTTCCTCTATTTTATGTGGGACACCTACCACAGCATGGCCTGACAAGTGCTGCGTAGGTCTGCACCCAGGATCCAAACCGGTGAACCCTGTATGAACTTAACCGCTGCGCCACCAGGCCGGCCCCTAGAGTTTTCCTAACTTAATGGTTTTTTTTCATTAACAGAATATATATTATAATTTACTCTAGAAATAACATTGGTTGTATGCATTGAATCAAATTCCTTCTACACTATATTCAGCTGATTCAAAGATATATCTTCTCTATCTAGAAGTTAACCTTCTGCTCTTTAGGTCAATAATTTATTGCAGGATAATGAACAGAAAGTACAGTGTGGCCATGTTAATATAAATCCATCTAAGTTTGCAATCTTGTGCAATTTTAGCTGCACAGTAATGAGAAGAGGATATAACAGCTAACTTCAATACTTTTACCTCATAAGGAGTAAAATTAAACCTATATATTAAATGTGAACATAATACAGCAAGAAATTCGCACAAATATTCCCCAATCTTTCCATTATATTAACCAATCAGTAAAACTTCAAATCAATATAGTACATATCTAGAACATATTTATCATATGTTCATTAACATTTACTGCAAAAGCTTAAT
The DNA here is from genome assembly GCF_041296265.1 of Equus caballus. Classification (NCBI taxonomy): domain Eukaryota; kingdom Metazoa; phylum Chordata; class Mammalia; order Perissodactyla; family Equidae; genus Equus; species Equus caballus. The sequence goes on from NC_091686.1 coordinate 93,575,517, forward strand.
GCCATAAATGGGATTAGTGCCATATTTAAAAGAACTCTAAATTCCAACTACGACTAAGCCAGAGGGAGACAAATTTGGGTTGACTGAAGGAACATCTTTCTAAAGCCTGAAGCTACCTCAATATAGAATGGCTGGAATTAGGATAGTAGTGGCCTGAAGAGCAATGCAAACTAGTAGCAAAAACATCAGACAGACCTCGGTTCTTATATTTCAAGTCTATTTTTCTCATTGTACTAAAAATAAGAGGTGGTGGTAGTGGTGATAAGACAGTGATTTCAAGGATTAAATAATATATCAAGTGCATAAAACAGAGCCAGGACTATACAATCACTTAAGAGCTAAACACAGTCGTTAGACAGAAATAATTAAGCACTTTTATTGAGGCCATAATTTACCCATTTAAAGTACAGAACGTCATAGTTTTTAGTATATTCATAGAGTTGTACAACCATCACCACAATCTAATTTCTAACCATTTCATCAACTCAAAAAGAAACCACATAACCATCAGCAGTCACTACCTATTCCCCCACACTCCCCGAGTCCTAAGCAACCACCAATCTATTTTCTGTCTCTATGGATTTGCTCCTTCAAATGTTTCATATCAGTGAAATCATACAAAGTGTGGCCTTTTGTATTTGGCTTCTTTTATTCAGCATGATGTTTTCAAAGTTCATCTATCTTATAACACAGATGAATACTTCATTTGTTTTTATAACCAAATAATATTTCATGGTATGGGTATACCACATTTTATTTATCCATTCAGAGGAGGGACATTTAGGTTGTTTCCACTTTTTCGCTATTATGAATAGCGCTGGTATGAACATTTGTGTACAAGTTGTTGTGTGGACATAAGCAGCTCCAACATTTTACATTCCCACCAGCACTGTATGAGAATTTCAATTTACAGAGAAAGTTTAACTGTCAATGCTACTGTATTTTAAAATGATGTTGCAGAGGGAAGCCAACAGACTACTTCAAGAAGGGCCTCTTAAGGTGGTAGTCATTGGTTAGTGCTAGCTAATATTTACAGAATACTTACTCTGCGCAAGCAGTATTCTAAGTATCATATTTCATTAAAACTCAGGTACCATCAATTATTCAATACACCATTATTTTACGGACCTTTGAGAAAGAAAAAAAGTCTGCCAATTAAATTATAATACACCATCCATTCAAAGATGTATCCCGATTTCAGAGATGTTAAAAATGTGAAAAAATGTTTCATAGAAGTATTGAAATATGGTTCTTTACATGGATTAACTCCTTTAATCTTTACAACCCTGAGAGGATTTTACAGATGAGAAAACTGAGGCACACAGCAGTTGGATAGGTTGCCTAAAATCACAAAGCCAGTTAAATGGCAGAAGATTTGAACTGTGGTTGATTGTTCTTGTTCTTGGTAGAGTCATATTCACTTTTTCAGAGATCCTCACTCCTTCCTCATCAGGATCAAGAAAGTTAGAACACAGTGGGCCTTATGGGATCTGGGTTCTATTTACTCAAAGCCTCAGTTCCCTCAATTATTATAAAAACTGTTTCAGGAAAGGGATATTAAATTCTTAGCACAAAGCAAGTGACGGCTGCTACAATTATTATTTAATTATAAAAATGTAGTGGTTGAAAGTAGTCTCTCTTAAGGTCTTTTCTTTCTTATTTCCATTAAAAAAATTTTTTAGCCTATGAGGTCATCCTTATCTCTAAACATTTAAAAATCTTTTCTTACATTCATGGTATTCTACAATTAAAGTACTCTCAAATGACTACTCATTCTAATGATAACACTGACCACCTCGACTGAATCCAGTAGAAGGTAACCAGGATAACAATTAAAATTAAGTCACAGATGTAAGATGAAAGCTTAACAGTGGTCATCTCTAAGTGGTTGTATTGAAAAAATGTTTTCTTATTTTTATATTTCACTATATAACTTTCTCAACTGTCTACAAAAAACACAAACTACTTTTATAATACCAAAAAAAAAAAAAAAAAAAACAACCAGACTTAAAAAGTAGAAAACACCCAAAATGTCCATCGATGACTGAATGGATAAACGAAATGTGGAAGATATGTACAATGGAATACAACTTAGCTTTTAAAAGGAATGAAATTCTGACACATGCTATAATATGGATGAACCCTGAAGACATTATGCTAAGTGAAATAAGCCAGATACAAAAGGACAAATATTGTTATGATTCCACTTAAATAAGGGACCTAGATTAGTCAAATTCACAGAGAGAGTAGAACAGTAGTCATCAGGAGCTGGGGGCATGGGGTAACAGGGAGTTATTATTTAACAGGGAAGATGAAAAAGCTCTGGAGATGGTTGGTGGTGATGGTTGCACAACAAGGTGAATGTACTTGATGCCACTGAGCTGCACACTTAGAGATGGTTAAAATGGTAAATTTTATGTTATATATATTTTAACATAATTTTAAAAAATCTACCAGGCTTATGAGAAAATAGATACACATAAACAACAGCATAACAGGCACCCCAAACTGGTAGGTGACTCAAATCACCCTGGAACTTCCATTACCATGTCTATTCTTTTTTTTTTGTGGGGAAGATTAGCCCTAAGCTAACATCTGCTGCCAATCCTCCTCTTTTTGCTTTGTTAGCCCTGACCTAACATCCGTGCTCACCTTCCTCTACTTTATATGTGGGACGCCTGCCACAGCATGGCTTGCCAAGCGGTGTCATATCCGCACCCAGGATCCAAACCGGTGAACCCTGGGCGGCCGAAGCGGAACTTGCGCACTCAACCCTCAACCGCTGCACCACCAGGCCGGCCCCCACCATGTCTATTCTTAAATGCAAACAACTCATAGGTTGAATGAATGAATTCCAGAACATTTTCTCAGTAACTACTATCATAAGCTGAAGGGACACTATACTGTTAGGAGCCATAGAAAATACAAAGACATAGTTCTTCACCTCATAAGTATAAAAGAAAGTGAAAGAAACATACCCAAATAATAGAATACATTAATTGGTATTGTATTTGTGTTGGTACTATATAAATTATATAAAATGCTATTGAGAGTAGAGGGAGAAACAATTTGATGGGCACAACTTAATGGAGAAAGTATTACTTAACCCAGACCTCAAAAGAAAACTAGAATTTTAAATGATAGGGACAATGATCCAAGCGAAAATGACAGAAAACTGTGAAAGAATAAGCATCATCTACAAATAGCAAATAATACAGAGTGGAAAATAAGACCCATGTTGAAGGTGAGGGTGGAAAAGAAGACTGGCATCAGGTTAAAGGAGATTTTAAATGCCTAGCTAAGGAGTTTAGACATTATTAACAAGGAAAGAAAAGAAACATGATTAAAACTGCATTTTAGGAAGATTTACAGAACAGCAATGCAAAGAATGAAGAGGAGTGGCAAAGATGGAAGGGTGATTAAATAATAGGCAAAACAGGGAAGTAATAAAGTTGAATGCCTAAACTAAAGCAATGATGACAGCAAAAGTACAGACATAAAGGAAGCTGTTCAGTCAAAAATAAGTTTAGCTTAGTTCCCCTTGCTATACATGATCCTAGGGCATGCTGTTTCCTCTTTCAACATTCATCACAATTGTAATTACTTGTTCATTTTTTTTTTCCTGCTGGAACGTAAGCTCCATGAAATCAAAGACAGTATAAGTCTTATTTATTGCTATATTGGCACACAGTACTCTAATTGTTAAATGAATTCAGAACACATTCTTCCCTAAAAAATGTATTTCTTTGAGGCAAGAAAGAACTTTTATAAGAGTTCTCTAAATTTGGGAATACTGCAAGTTTTTCTAGACCTAGAATTTAAGCCATTGTCAGAAGCACATCCTAATCCTGTCTAGAGCCACTACCAGTTGCCTCTGAGTAACCCTGCTTTTCATTCTAATTCCAGAAGCAAACCATCTGCCATTACCCGAAATGTTATCCACACTTATTTACAGTCAACAACTCAAAAAGCTATAATTTTAATAAGCACTAAAATATATTAATTAAATGAACCAAGAAATATATTTTAGAAGTTCATGCACAAGATTAGGCTTACAATACCTTAGGGGGATTAAATGGATATGTTTCTGGTATTTTTATCTCTAGTTGATATCTTCCTCCTAAAAAACAGGGAAAACAGAAAGTTAAGAATGCTGCTCACCTCAAATATGTGAAGCAAAATATAGTGATAGAACTTGACAAAACATGCACTATTTCATATTCAATTACAACAAATTCATTTTAAAATTGAAATCCAAAAAGGAAATAATCAAAAGCACTAGGTTTTTAATTTAAAGCTTTTTTAAAGCATACAGAATACTCATGTTATACAACTGTATTAGTTTATCAGTAAATAATAGGGCTAGAGATAGATGAATACATTAAATCCATAGACAATCCAATGCCAAAGATTTCATTGGGACAACTGAGTAGTGTAGGTTCCATCTCCTTTTGATTCCTCTAGTCCACACTGATAAAGATTTGCTAAATAATAAAGAAAAATGGAAAGAAAACAAGAAAGAAGGCAGGGAGGCATAAAGGCATACACAGCAAAAGGATATACAGATTATGCCATAAACTGAAAAAGATCTACTACTAACTGGTTCTCTCAAATGCAAAAATGTCCCAAACTTTTAACTTGTGCCCTAAATTAAATGCTAACATTTCTTGTTAAAATTTAAAAATAAAATTAAACAATAAGACCAGAGGTAGGCATAAAGATAAAAAAACTATTTGCTTCCTCAAAATGGGTATACAAAATGCAAATTTTACAAAGGGGTTGTTCTAACCATTATTATATAAATAGAAAGCAACATTCTGTTTTGGTTTGAAGTTATCTTGAACAACTAGCAGCTAAATATGTATTTTTAAAAAGTTTATCTAGCTTGCCATGACTGGGGTATTCAAGGGGAGGATAACTACCTCTCAGGAAATTCTGAAGGGGAAAGTCTTGCACTGGATGAGAGGCTGGATTTGAATTCTAACTCTAAGAAATACTCAAATTCTAAGATTTTATGACTTACTAACATAGAATACTCACTATTCCAAAATACAACAAATAAAATTGTGCTAATGAAACATTTACATATGAAATATTTATGGGATTTGCTTCAAAACAAGTAAGGGGTGAATTAGATAAAAGACCTGCCATGGGTTGATAGTTATTAAAGCTGGCTGAAGAGTACACAGAAGTTTCATTATATCATTTGCCGCCTTCTGTATATACCTGAAATTTTCCATAATAAAAAGTAAAATAAAACAAAAGCTGTGTGCTAGGAGCATTATTAACTTCAAAATTCAATACATTCAACTCTCAGTATATCTGGATTCTCTCAAATCCACTCCTCCATTGCTAGGAATAGATGAATTTGAATCTGGGAGAAAAACAAATGAGCAATTCACTTGGTACCACTTTCTTCAAGTCCTTTTTGGTTCTCTAATTCTTCTTTTCTTCCTAATTATTTTTAATAGAATCTCATAGAGCATGATGCATAAATTGAACTAGATGCCTGAACCACAGAGCATATGGTAGCACTGAAATATAAAGGGAAGTCGTTAAAACAAAAAAATAAGACGGATGAGAGAAGAGAACCTGAGGAAATTTGGGGGGAATACAGAGATAACTGTTTATGTTCAGTTACAAATGCTAGCTTCAAATATAGGTATCATAAATTTGGGCTGAGTAATATGTAGGTTCTTCTTATTCCTTCCTAAGAATCTTACTTTTTCTGATTAAATTCCAGATTACTGTCTCTAACCTTTCATATAAAGTTCTTCCTTTTTGTATGTCCAAAACAATCTCTCAAGAGCAGTGTGAGAGCCCAGAGATATTATACAAATGTTGGACCCTAGAGTACCGCAAATCCTATTTCTACTCCATATGCTATTAATATGCTCTGTCTTGCATTATTATCTGACAACTTTCAATACATAACCACTAGCGTTATTAACCATAGCATTATTTGATATATATCAGAGCAACACAACTAAGGGAGCTTTATAACTATTTTACTCATATTAAAATGGCTTTCACTATAAAACATTTACTTCTTGAAGAACAACTTTTAATATCAAAAATTTATAATCTTTAGATTTAACTTAATCCAAAGGGGAGTTGGGGAAGGGATGAGATTTTAAAACCTAACAAGAATGATTCCACAAATTCAAAACAACTCTTAGGAAGAAAGGCTCAAGAACTAAATTATTCCTTTGCCACTGAGCTATTAAGGCAAAAGAAGAAAATTGAGTTAAGTAACATGTGCAATATGGTAAATTTTCCATGGATATTCTACTTCTCAATCTGATTACTTTAAACACTACATAAAATAGCTCATTGCTTAGTGATGGTTATAAACAGTTTAACATTTCACATGTAAACTTCTACCTTAGCTATTGAGATTTTAAAAAAATCCTCAAAAACTAGAAAGAACCCTCCCATAAATATTATCAAAATATTTTTACCCATGTCCATATTTCAAAAAAAGACTATCTTAAGTTTATGCCCTTGAATGGTGCTTTTCCTAAACAAAACAAACAACTTCTCTTCAATTGTTTTATGAAGAAAGAATACAATTTAAGTTAATCTATCTCAAATATATACCCCAAAAGCATATTAAAACTAATCTTACCAAAGATTAATGTCTCATTTAGTGGCAGCAGCAGAAATAAGCACTTAAAATTACCAAACTTGTTTCTAATCAACAAATATGGAATATCTGTAATTTAATCATCATATAAATAAGTGTATATTATCCAATTTTTAAGAATTCATCTATCTTTATTAAGGGTTTCTAAGAAGGTAACGAATATTCTGCCTATCCTAGTTCAGGAGATGCCTTGTTTACAAATATCAATTTGCTGGAAGAGCTCTAGAATGATGATGCTACTGCCCTACTGTCTTTTAAAAATACATCTAAACAACCGAAAAAAGTTATTTAAGAATATTTATAACGTCTGCCTTCAAGAAAAAGCTAGTATATCATTACATACATCTGCTTTTAACACAAGAACTTGGTTTTTTATAAGATAACTAAAGTTCTCTTCTCCATCTAATGACTGTCAAAAGGACTAAATGAATAGCACCCATGAAAGCATTCAGACAAGGCCTGGCAAATGGGAAGCACTCAGGAAACAGTATAAAAAATTAAATGATGTCTAGAAGTGGCTCATATGAACTACAAAACAGAATATAAAATTTTATCATTTAAGATTTGGTAGGAAATGCTAAAGACATTCTAGTGTTTTTAAAAATTTGAATGAAAACAGAAAAATATTCTAGAATATTGGATTTTTCTGAAAATTTTTGGGTAACTATTCAATACAGAATTATAGAATCCCCACATTCAAAGTAGACATAACCACCACTTTCAATATTCAGTTACTCCTGATTTATTCAAAAGGAGAAAGTGATTAGAAACATAGGCTTTGAAGTCAAAGGCTGTTAGGTCTCAAATCCCAGCTGTTCCACTTAGATGTTTGACCTTAGACAAGTTATTTAATTTCTGAACTTAAATTTCTTCATCTATGAAACAGTGATAACTGTACTTACCTCATAAGATTTGTTGTAAGGACTTTAATGAGAAAATACATGTAAAGCTCTAATAAGCAAAAACTCAATAAATGCTACTACTACATATTCTGTTATATGACTTCTATTAAACAAATACTTGAATGCTTATTATACGCAAGAACCTCGGTTATGCTACATAACCCACATTTACGATAATATTCATTACTGAAGATTTGTGTAATGAGGAAATAAAAAGCTATAAAGCTTCTTTCTGTATCTTACCACCCAACTGCGTGATCTAAAGTAGCTACAGACTTAGTTTATGAACACAAAGTTCAGCAAGGCTGCCTCTTTTCTTTTCTATATTTCTTGAAATGATCACTCAAAGCTTTCCTGAATAAAGAAAATCAAATATTTGGAATACAGCCTGTATGAAGACATATGAGTGAATGAAATGCTAAATGACAAACGGGAGAGGAGCTTTTCAAAATAATTAACATTTTATCAGTCAGAAATTTCAGGCAAGGTTTATTATAGATATCATATGAAGGGTAACTAAGAGTCTATCGTCCATATAAGCTAGAAGCTTAACAAGCTAGATGTGTTATACTGTTAAATTCTAACCTATATAACCTCTAACTTGGCTCTACTAAACCTATTTTAGAGAAAGAAAAAAATTAGCTAAAATTCAGTAAGAAAAATCAGTCTTGATAAGTATCTAAATTTATTTTTTAAAAACTGCTATATATCCTAAGCCAGATGAAGTTACCTTCCACGTAGTTTACAGATGCTTAAGATTATTCTGATTTAATATTTCAGACAAGTTCTAATACGCACAATATTTTGATACAGAAAAAAGTACTTGCCTTCATATGGTGTGTCTGGAGGTCCTGCTATTTCTCCTCTTAATTCTGTAAAATTCTCATCTACAAGATCTACTTTAATTTGATTTTTGCTCGTCTTAAAAATAAACAGAAAATAAATGTTAGTTATATCAGCAAGAAAAAAGCCTATTTTAAAGAATCACCTATAAAAAAATCTTGAAACCCCCTCTTTCATAAGCTTGATTATCTGCTCTAGTAAAAATAACAGTCCGTTGCTTTTCTAGGACTTAATTAGCCAGTTTTAAGAATATTTAAAAACAATAAAACTAAGAAATTTTCACTTCAATGTTTTTAATGAGAAAACACCACTTTGAACAATAATACAACAGCTTGTTGACTTTAGAGGAATGTTTAGAGAAAAATAGCAGGCACCTATTTTATATTTGCTAACTTCATGTATGTTAGGTCCAAAGTGATAAATCTATTCATCTGTAGATACCATACCCCGAGGCTATATGGGTTCTATCCATATAAACAGAAAATTCAAGGTCATTAAAAGCCATTTAGGCTATAAGCTGTCACTTGAACTAAAGCATGACAATTCTAGATAAACTTTAGGTTAAGTGAAATACTACACCATCCACCAGGATGGTGAAAGTTCTAAGCATCTAATTTCCCTTTCCATGAAAATTCCTGAAGCCTAAATGCCTCACTGGAATCTTTTAATGCCTTCTTCAATTAGTTTTTCTGCTTAGTTTACTTCAATAATAACTACCTACTTTTCAAAACAGATTTTTACTTTAAATTTATCTACATCTATTTATTTTGCACTTTACACTTCTCAAAGTACTTTCATATCTACAGTATCACTTCAATCTCTCAATCCATTCTCAGAGTCAACAGAGATCTTAAATGATTTAGAAAACCCTCCAGTGGGATTCACATTAACGTTCACAAGTACCTGTCTGAAAATGGGCTCCCCACTTATGTTTTCTAACCTACACTAGTAGCTTACTGGGCTATACTCCTAATACAGTAAGTCCTCTCCTTTTCTCAATTTTTAAAAACAAAAATCCTTAATACACAAGTTATGTTTTCAATTTTGAGTTGGGAATTCATATTTTTACCTAAGTAACAAAACATATGTATACTCTTATGAGAGAAAGCCTAAATTTTTGCTTTAGAACCAAACTTCTTAAACTTTTACTGGATGGAACAGTGTAAGAATTACTGTTTTAAGGTCCTCAGCTTCCTCCACCCACCCCTAACAGAAGATACCATTTTTATTCTTTTTCTGTACTAAACAGTTTTACTACAGAATGTTAAGTACAGAAAAAATAAATAAAAAACAAATTTCAAGGATGTCATATGACTCCGAATTACTCTTAACATCTTTTAGTAAGAACAGAGAACTTAAAAATTACTTTTTTTTTTTTTTTAAAGATTGGCACCTGAGCTAACAACTGTGGCCAATCTTTTTTTTTTTTTTTTCTGCTTTATCTTCTCAAATCCCCCCCGGTACATAGTTGTATATCCTAGTTGCAGGTCCTTCTAGTTGTGGCATATGGGACGCCGCCTCAACGTGGCCTGATGAGTGGTGCCATGTCCGCGCCCAGGATCCGAACCCTGGGCCACCGCACCGGAGCGCGTGAACTTAACCACTTGGCCACGGGGCCGGCCCCACTTTATGTATTTTTTAAAAACTGGTTTATTTCACAACCTTTTTACATTTGGTATTAAAGTAGTTCATATTTTTCTGAAGATAATTTTACCTCCAAAATAAAATTAATTATAAATATGCATCATGGGAAACTTCTTTCTGCACCTTAAAAAATCATCATCCTCCTCAGTACTTGTGGTAGAGGATGAAATGTACAATTTTAGCAATGGTAAAATACTTTGTCCTGTATGCAGAAGAATGAATAATTAAAATGAAAATCAGAGGCATCAGACTTGGACTGACCAATTTAAGAAGCCACAAGTTTAACTACAGACTTCCATTTCTCCCCCTAAGATTTCTAAGTAAAACAAGTAACTGCATCTTGCAAACATCAATGCTTTCAAAGTTCTCTATAGGTTCCCACAATATCTGCTTCCCAAAAAGACGTAAATAACCCTAAAATGTAAGGATACTAAGGGAAGTGAGTAGACTACAGTTTTGGGGAGGGCAGGAGGAGGTAACAAATTAGAAAAGCTGCTTTCTAGATTGCCCTCAACTGTCTGGTTAGTAAAATTCTAAATAATCTATTATTAATTTTCATACTTCTGTCCTTATTAACTCCAAATTATAATTCAGAGAAAAATGGGTCTTATTTTTTTCACTCTAGAAAAAGAGCACTATTAGTATATGAAAAATTTACTAAATCAGCTCAAGAAAATACAATCACCTGATGAATCCCTTTATAAAGAAGCATTCTATATGGTCTAGAGTGGTCTTTATCTGCATACAGCCAAAGATTTTTAGAATTTTTTTAAAGACTGGCACCTGAACTAACATCTGTTGCCAATCTTTTTTTTTCCCTCCTTCTTCTCCCCAAAGCCCCCCAGTACACAGTTGTATATTCTAGTTGTAGATCCTTCTGGTTGTGCTATGTGGGATGCTGCCTCAGGATGGCTTGATAAGTGGTGCCATGTCCGCACCCAGGATCGGAACTGGTGAAACCCTGGGCTCTGGAAACGGAGCCCGTGAACTTAACCACTCGGCCACGGGGCCAGCCCCAGATTCTTCTTTTTTAAAAAAACCAAAGTTAAAGATTTTTCATAGCTTAAATTTTCCATCACACAACAATTATCCTTTATTACCTCCACAGTTTAATTCAAACATCCAGTTATTCCACAATCCAAAACTCCAATCCCAGTGTCCCCACAAACTAACTTAAAATCCCACTTAAGACTCAAGAATTGTAAGGAAGACACAGAAAATGGCAAAAGACGACAGACAGTATTAGAAAAGGAATGGCCTTTGGAGTCAGACAAATGTGAGTTCAATCCTAGTTTTGCTACTTACTTGTGGTGCTAATTCAAGTAAGTCACTTAACATCTAACTCTTCATTTTATTATTATAAAACGAGAATATATACCTCACAATTAAATGAGAATCTCTAGGAGAGAAGTAGCAATAGGTACTCCTCCCCTAAAAATATTAATTACAAAAACTTTTGATGTCAAAGCCCTATTTTTTTCTTTTTTGCTGAGGAATATTTGCCCTGAGCTAACATCCATGCCAATCTTCCTCTATGTTTTTTAGTATGTGGGTTGCCAGCACAACATGGCTGCTAACAGAGCAGTGTAGGTCTGTGCCTAAGCCACCAAAGTGGAACGCACTGAACCACTAGGCCACCAGGGCTGGCCCTCAAAGCCCTATTTTATAAAATTTATTTAACAGTTCTGTTTCCAGTCTAAGAATGGAAATGTAATTTCTAAAAATAAATAACAAAACAATGTGTTATTCATTTTAATGACTACAACAACAAGGGAGGCTAAGGCTTTTGGATGAAACCTGGAAGAATTGTGTTATCACTGCACTACATTTTTTGTGGGGACACTGCAAAGTTGCTTTCCTATAGTTTCTTCTTCCAATTCAGCTAAACACACAGTGGGACTTCCGGTAGTCTTGGTTTTTCTGATGCTCTCTTGTGGCTCCAATGTGTTTCTTTCCTTTCCTTTTTTTTTTGTTTTGAGGAAGATTAGCCCTGAGCGAACATATGCTACCAATCCTCCTCTTTTTGCTGAGGAAGACTGGCCCCGAGCTAACACTTGTGCTCATCTTCCTCTATTTTATATGTGGGACGCCTGCCACAGCATGGCTTGATAAGTGGTGCATAGGTCCACGTCTGGAATGTGAACCAGCAAACCCTGGGCTGCTGAAGCAGAGCAAATAAACTTAATCACTGCGCTACCCAGCTGGCCTCTTCCAATACATATCTAATACATAAAATGTAAAGAGATGAATAGAAGCTACAGCTCCTAGTAAACATTTCTTAACTCAACTATTTTATTAAGATATATATAAAGTATGCAAAATAGCACAAAATGTTAAAGCTAATTTGGATGTGGTAAATAAACAAAGATTATTACTAACAAGCAACAGTGCAAAATTTATAGCAATTCTAATAGATGTCCAAGGCCAACTCTCTTGGTGAATTGATACTATCACCACAGAATTCTTTCAAATAATTCCCAAGGTCTACTATATGCCAGAAAGCAATCTCTACTGTTAGTAAACAAAACTAAGCCCCTGCCCACTTTGAGCTTACATTCTAGTGAGAAAAACTAAAAATTGAAAGATTTATGATATAAGCAATAAGTATAAATTATATTGTTATTTAACTTATTTAAAACTTCCTATGTGACCTTGTGCAAGTTAATTAACCACTCCATACCTCAGTTTCATCCTCTGTCAGTTGGGGATTATAATAGTACCTACCACAAATAGTTCATGGGGGAATTAAATGAATTAATACATTATGTAGAACAATGCCTGCCACACAGTGAATGCTGAGTGTATATAGTACCCATTTAACACTGTAATATGTTGACTTCTGATAACGATGCTAAAACAGAAAACTTCCACCTAAAGCAAATATTGTATTTTTTAAAGGATAATTTATCACATTAGTCTCACTTCTATTTATTCTGGAAAATTTGTTCTAAAATAAAATTTAAATCCAAATTTCAGACAAGACAAATATAATTCTGAGACCTATAGGTATAGATAATTCTCATATGCTATACAGAAACTATTAATTTGTTTCCTAGTCAAATCACAACTATCAAAATTTAGCAGCACTGCTCATTATTATTATGCAAATAAATGTGAAATTCAGTTCTTCCTAATTTGCTGGAAACGAGGCTTAAAAGATTTAACAGTCGCCATTACTTTCTCATAATTTAATATAAATGACTTATCTTTCCCCTACTAAGGCCCAGGAAATAAGAAAGATTTCCACCTTTTTTTTAAAAAAAAGATTTTATGGTTCCTTTTCCTCCCCAAAACCCCCTGGTACATAGTTGTATATTTTCTTTTTAGCTGTGGGTCCTTCTAGTTGTGGCGTGTGAGATGCTGCCTCAGCATGGCTTGATGAGCAGTGCCATGTCCGCACCCAGGATCCGAACCAGCAAAACCCTGGGCCGCCGAAGTGGAGTGCACAAACTTAACCACTCGGCCATGGGGCCAGCCCAAGATTTCACATTCTAAGCAATTAAAAAAAAAAAATTCTGGAGTTTGGCGTGTGTCACATTCCCAAAGCAGGGTTGAGATAGCAACTAAGAGACTAGAAGGATAATGGGAAACTGAGACCATGAGAACACACTTATGGTCCTCACTAAAACAAGTTCTAGACCAGTGCCGTCCAAAGAAATAAAACATAAGCTACAAACGTACTTTAAAATTTTCTAGTAATCACATTAAAAAGAGTAAAAGGAGGGGCCGGCCTGGTGGCACAGTGGTTAAGTTCGAACATTCTGCTTCTCGGAAGCCCAGGGTTCGCTGGTTTGGATCCCGGGTGTGGACATGGCACCGCTTGGCAAAAGCCATGCTGTGGTAGGCGTCCCATGTATAAAGGAGAGGAAGATGGGCATGGATGTTAGTTCAGTGCCAGTCTTCCTCAGCAAAAAAAGGAGGATTGGCAGTAGTTAGCTCAGGGCTAATCTTCATTAAAAAAAAAAGTGTAAAAGGAAACAAATTAATTTTAATCATCTCCAATATATAAAACATTATCATTTTAACATGTAATCAAAATTAAAATTTCTGAGATATTTTACATTTTTTTTTAATATAAAGTCTTCAAAGTCCAGTGTGTAATTTATAATTATAGCACATTTCAAGTGTTCAAAAGCCACATATGATAGGCAAATTTGCAGATATAGAAAGGAAATTATTGGTTGTTAAGGGAGGAGGAGCGAGGGGGAAATGGAAAGGATCTGCTAATGGGTACAGATTCGTTTTATGGTGATGAAATGTTCTGGAATTAGTGGTGATAGTTGCACAACCTTGTAAACAGACTTAAAACAACTGAATAGTACACTTTTAAAAATCAAAAATAATTTTTAAAAACTTGAAGAAAAAATGTCCTATGTTACTAGTGGCTACAGTATTGGACCGTGCAGCTCTAGAGAATCAGGAAATAAAAGCCTTTCCAATTACAGCAAAGTGTGCCATTAAAATTTTGCTTTTGTCATCATACTTGACACAATCAACAACTCAGAATAATTAAAGTTCTGAACATATTAACTCCATGAATATTTACTGAGTACTCACTATCTGCAAAGCAAATAGATACTGGTTGTAAAATGACCAACCAGAAATGTTCATTCTAAGGTATTAAACAACAAATTACATAATTTTTAAATGAAGTACAGGATATCATAAGAGTAATATTTAACAGAGAGAGAATCTGGAGGGTAAGAAGAGGCTTCTCCAAGGAAACTATCTTTAAAAGACTTAACGAGGCAAAGCCAAAGACAGCATTTCAGGCAGAAAGTCAACCCTGTGCAAAATAGAAGCAAAGGAGGGCTTGGCATGTTTAGGAATTGAAAAGCCACCAATGTGACTAGAATACACAGACTAAAAGAAGAGAAATGAGGCAGGAAAAGTAGGCAGGAGCCAAATTATGCAGAGTCATGAAGAACAATGAGAAACATTTAAAGTTGTGACATGATAATCAGATTTGGGTCTTTTTTTTTTTTTTTTTTTTTTTAAAGATTTTATTTTTTCCTTTTTCTCCCCAAAGCCCCCCGGTACATAGTTGTGTATTCTTCGTTGTGGGTTCCTCTAGTTGTGGCATGTGGGACGCTGCCTCAGCGTGGTCTGACGAGCAGTGCCATGTCCGCGCCCAGGATTCGAACCGACGAAACACTGGGCCGCCTGCAGCGGAGCGCGCGAACTTAACCACTCGGCCACGGGGCCAGCCCCAGATTTGGGTCTTTTAAAGAACAACCTGGCTCTAGCGAGGGAGAAAAATGCATGGAGGGAAATTAAAGGAGATATAGAGAGAAAAGTTAGAAATTCAGTGAGAATGATTAGAAAGTCCACTGAGATGAAGACAAGTAGATGAATTAAGGGAGAGAGGAGGTAAAATTTGTAGGACTTAATTATTACATACTAAAAGTTGTAGGATCTTGAGGGAACATGAGCACTCTTTTTTTTTCCCCTCCCCAAAGTCCCAGTACATAGTTGTATATCCTAGTTGTAGGTCATTCTAGTTCTTCCACGTCAGATGCCTCCATAGCATGGCTTGATGTCTGCAAAGGTCCGCGCCCAGGATCCGAACCAGAGAACCCTGGGCCACAGAAGGGGAGTGCGTGAACTTAACCACCCGGCCACAGGGCTGGCCCCGGATCACTCTCATAGTTTCGATTTTCCACTGCGTGGATGATAGTACAATAAACGAAGATAAGATAATAAGAAAACTGAGGGATCAGAGTTTGGGGGGGAGGGAAAAAAAATTCAGTTTTAGACACGTTGAGAAGAGGTATCTAATGAAAATCCAAAGTGCCAAGCAGACAATAGAAAACTCAGGTCTAGAGTTCAGGAGTGATCTGGGCTGAAGATATGATGAACAAGAAGGGAAAAGTCAGGACAGTCTGTTATCACGGGCACCAAAGGAAGGAAAATGTTTTAAGGAGACAGTAGCTAATGTTGCTGAGAGATTAATAATAATAGCTAAAACTTACAGAACACCTCATAAACAGCATTCTGACTTATACGTAGTAATTCACTTAGCCCTCATAACAATCTTAACGCATTTAACAATAAGGTAATTGAGATACAAATAGGTCACACAGCTAATAACTAGTGAAGCCAAGTTTCAAAAGTGACTTACGAGCCAAGACATATACATTCCATTTCAATGACTCTAAGACACTATCAATTACAGGCTGCCCCAATGTATGCCAATAAGAAAAAAACACCACCACTTACACTGGGACACAATATTTTATCATTTAAACTTTTTATTTTACTCACTCAAAGAGACTTTTAGACTTTACATACATCACTCTTAAGATTGTATAAAGAAAAAATAAGCAAAACAATTATTTTCCTCACAGTGAAAGCCCTGAATATGTGAGTGTGTGTATACACACACACAGAGAATACTTCCAAAAGATATATATATAAGAAACTGGCAACAGTGGTTCCCTTAGGGTAGGAAAACTAAGAATTAGGGATCCGAAGTAGATGGGAGATCATGGCAGTGTTTGAAAATTATTTTAAACACATACATATATAACTTTTGCTGTAAAACACTTTAAAGTGGCTGATGATTTAAAGTGACTGAGCAACAGGGAGGTCTTTGCAAAGTGAAAAGGTAAAAGCACCCACTGTAATTGAGTAGTCCACGAAGGGTGAGGGGCTGGAGACCACGATGAGAGATAACTCTTCCAAATTTTGGCTATGAAAGGGAAGCGAGAAAATAGGGCAGTAGCTGAAGGAAGAATGAGACTAAAAGACTGGTTCTTTTTATAACATAGCCATTAAACAGTATGTTTAAATGCTAGTGGGATAGCTATGGTAGAGTGAGAGGTCAAAAATAAAGGACTGCAGATAATGTAATGAACAAGATGGAATGGGGGTAGAATGGGTGAGATCCAGAATGAAAAGAATAAATGATTGGCATTAGGTAAGAGAATGGAACACAAACTATATTAGGAAAGAAAGAGAAAAAAATAGATGCAGGTGAATGTAGCTGTGTAGGTTTCTTGCTTTTCTACCCTTGATAAACTCTGAACTTTTTTCCACCCTACTAGTGTGGGCTATTTAAGTCTTCAGGAATCAAGTCTTAATTGTGACCCCTGTCATAATCATCCTGAGTGAGTGAGTCTTTTAAGGCTCACTTACTGGGAGAGAGATTACCAATTTAAAAACAGGCTCTAAATTTAATTCAGTACCTGGTACTCTCTAAGAACAATACTTTGGAAAATTGGCTTAAGTAAACTCTAAATTGTAAAAGAAGTACATGCCCAGATTAGTAATGTGCCTGAATTAAGATTTTCTAACATTCACAATTACATCAGTTTATGTACAGCAAGAATGACACCCAAAACCACATTTGTACACTACTTCACCTCATCTTGTATGAGAGCAATCACCTTCCCTTTTCCATTTGTTCGCTGAAGTAAGCCCTACTTCTGATGGGGCTACTCTAAAGCAACTGAAATCAAGACAGCATGGTATTGCTGAAAGAACAGACACAGAGACCAATGGAACAGAAAAGGAAGCCCAGAAACAGGCCAAAATTATACAGTCAACTGACCTCTGACAAAGGAGTAAGCTGATGGAGAAAAAGGATAGTATTTTCAACAACTGGTGCTAGAAAACTGGACATTCACGTGCAAAGTAACTTTTATTACATTTTCTAAACTGGCAAAATTGTTAATACTCAATAACTAGTATTGTCGAAGTGACACCAATAAAGCTAACCAACCCTTTTTTAAAAGTAATACAGCAAAAAGTATTAACACCATAAAATTCGCCATACTCTTTAATCGAGTATTCCCACTCCCAGAAACTACCTAAGGAAATCTTTCATTACAGATAGAAAAGAACTATAATCATAACAGAAATCACTGAAGCATTACATAAATGAAAGACAATAAACTACTGAACAATTGAGGGAGATCTACAAGAATTATGGTGCAATTTAATAGAATACCACAAACAAAAATAAATGACTAGACTTCATGTTTCTGATACAGCATGTAAAAACTTGGAAGTCGTCGCTCCCATGCACAAAGAAAAAAGCTGAACAAACGAAAACTCAACAACTTTTAGATTCACCAGAGAACTGATGCCACAAGGCAAACTGCTGCCCCCCAAACTGGAGAGACAGGGCAGAAAAAGAGAATCAAACCTTACCGGACCAAAAGCTCAAAAGCACCTCTGCATGAACCATTACTTGTGTAGGAAAACCTAAACTGGAACTGATGAAATGCTAGAGGCTCAGTGGGGATGAATTTTCAGAGTGAAAAACTTCCAGGGGGCCCTCCCACTTTTGTGAGCTTTTACCTCCAGGATCCTTACCAGGTTTTCACATTAAAGATCAGAGAAAAATGCCCTCATGCTTCTGGCAGCAGGAGGAGGGAAGTAGCTATTTTGAAATAAGCCCAGAGTTGTCTGTTCTTAATAAAGCCTGCCCTCAAGAGAAACTATTTCACCAGAGCATAAATGACTAAGATTTTAACAGATCTAACTGACCCAAGGGAAGGGAAATACCCAACTCCAGCCCCCTCTAGCCTTCAATCTCATCTAAAGACTAAGGAGACTGAGCAGCACTTTTAAAGTCCAAAGCTTAGAGGCAAAGGCTCACCAAAAGACTGAGACCCAATTAGAGGATTACAGAACACTTCCCTTCCCCCTAAACCTTACCTACACATCAGTAAGGCTCCTGTATAGTAAGAGATTACAATTCAAAAACCTTCATGTCTCAGATCTTATTTAAGATGTCTCTAAGTTCCTAAAACAACAGGGGAAACAAAAAACAAGGACATCAGAGATTTCTACACCTACAGCTACAGCAAACAGTAAATATAGCCTAATCCCTAGACAGACAGATGTAAAGTCTCACACTAAAGGCCTACTTACTTCAGTTCCTTTTATCCAGGGCATCATGCATAGCTTTCAAGAAAAAAATGACAAGGCATACAAAAGACAAAAAAACACAGAACCAGAATCAGAAATGGCAGAAATGCTGAAATTAGACTGAAAATTTAAAACTATGATTAATATGCTAAGTGCTCTAATGGAAAAAGTTGACAACATCCAGAAGAGATGGGTAATGTAAGCAGAAACAAAAACTCTAAGAATCAAAAGGAAATGCTAGAAAATAAAAAACACTGTAACAGAAATGAAAAATGCCTTTCACAGGCTCGTTAGTAGTTGAACACAGACAAAGAATCAATGAACTAGAAAAAAAGTCAACAGAAATTTGCAAAACTGAAATGCAAAGGAAAAACAATTAAAAAAGAACAAATATCCAAAAGGTGTAACATCAAGTAATAGGAATACCAGAAGAAGAAAGGAAAAGAATAAATATTTCAAGTAATAATGACTAAGAATTTCCATAAACTAATGAAAGACACCAAACCACAGATCCAGGAAGCTCAGAGAGTAGAAACCAGGATAAATCCCAAAAAAACTACACCTACACATATCATAATTCAAACTGAAGAAAATAAAAAACAGAAAAAACCTTGAAAGAAGCCAAAGAAAAAAACACTTTAGCTATAGAGGAGCAAAGATAAGAATAACATCAAATTTCACTTCAGAAACCAGAGAAGCAAGAGGAGAAAGGAGTGAAATATTTAAAGTGTTGAAAGAAAAAGCCCCAACAACCTAGAACTCTATCCACCAAAATTATCCTTCAGAAATGAGGAACAAATAAAGACTTCTCAGACAAACAAAAATCGAGGATGTGTGGCCAGTAGATCTGCTTTCCAAGAAACATTTAAAAAATTCTTCCCAAGAAGGAAAATGATATAGATCAGAAACTTGGAATTTACATAAGGAAAGGAAGAGCATTAGAAAAAGAATAAATGAAGCTAAAATAAAATCTTTAATTTTCCTTATCCTTAATTGATATAACAGATACCCGTATGTTCAAAATAACAACAAAGTATTTGATGACTATACCTTATGCATAAGTGAAATAAGCATCAGAAATGTAATAAGGGAAGAGAGGGAGTAAATGTGAATTCTGTTACAAAGTACTTGCACTACCCATGGAATAGTATAGTGTTATTTGAAAGAGCACTTGTAAGTGTGTACAGCAAATTCTACGGCAACTAATAAGTTAAAAAAAAAACACACACACACAATTGATATGCTGAGAGAAAAAAACGGAATCATAAAATGCTCAGTCAAAAAAGATAAGGGAGCGAGTGACGTCAGCATCATGACGGAGAGTGAGTTGTTCCCTTAGACTCTCCCCTTTCAGAACAACTAAATGGACATTCATTAACCAGCAGAGGATTCCATGCACAGCACAATGGGACGTCTCAAGAGATCCACGCAGCTATACATCTGAAGGTAGTAGGACTGGATCCCCAGGAGGCAGTGGAAATAGGTGAGTGCACCCCCTCCCTCCCCAGTGGCAGCGAGTAATGTTGCATATCCTCACACAGCAGCCAGCATGACTATAAGAGGAGGCAGTGACATCGGCCTGGGTGAACACTTTCAGAGTTGCAGCTGCAGCCCGGCCTGCAAGTGGTGGGAACACTCTACACCAAGTAGCAGTGGTTCAGCCTCCATGTTAGCTCCTGCTCGCTGAGCACAGCAAAGGCAAGAAGGCACCCCTAGGTTAAGTGTGCACGGTTAAGTTCCGCTTCGGAGGCCCAGGGTTCGCTCGTTCCGATCCCGGGGGCGGACATGGCAGCACTTAGCAAGCCATGCTATGGTAGCCGTCCCACATATAAAGTGGAGGAAGATGGGCACGAATGTTAGCTCAGGGCCAGTTTTCTTCAGCAAAAAGAGGAGGATTGGCAGCAGATGTTAACTCAGGGCTAATCTTCCTCAAAAAAACAAAAAAGAAAACAACAAACAAAAAAAGAAGGCACCCCAGCCCATGGAGCACAGCAACCCACTGGATCCACCAAGTGGCAGCTCAGCGCCCAAGTGGCAGCCCCTTGCCTCAAGCACAGCACATGTGAGAAGGCACCATACCTGCTAAGAAGGCACTGCTGCTGACAGAACACAGCAGCCTATGGGATCCACTGAGAGGCAGCTCAGCCCCCATGTGGGTGCCCCTTCCCCCTAGCACAGCACAGGTGAGAAGGTGACCCTCCTGCTCAGAAGGCAGCCCATCCAAGGAGCACAGCAGCCCATGGGTCAAAGGGGCTGATCAGCCCCCACATGGGCACCCTTCTCGCCTGGCACACAACATATCAGCCAGTCCTGTCGAACACAGAGGCAGTCATCACAGTGATCAAAAATACCCCAAAAAACAAAAGTCCAGGACCAGATGGCTCCTCTGGAGAATTCTACCAAACATTCAAAGAAGATTTAATACCTATCCTTCTCAAACTATCCCAAAAAACTGAAGAAGACAGAACACTTCCTAACTTACTCTATGAGGCCAACATCACCCTGATACCAAAATCAGACAAGGACAACAAAGAAGGAAAATTACAGCCCAATGTCACTGATGAACATAGATGCAAAAATCCTCAACAAAATACTGGCAAACTGACTACAGCAATACATTAAAAAGGTCATACACTATGATCAAATGGGATTTATACCAGGGATGCAGGGATGGTTCAACATTAGTAAATCAATCAGTGTGATAAACCACATTAAAAAAATGAGGAATAAAAATCACATAATCATCTCATGAGACAGAGAAAGCATTTAACAAGATCCAGCACCCATTTATGATAAAAACTCTCAATAAAACAGGTATGGAAGGAAAGCACCTCAACACAACAAAGGCCATATATGACAAACCCACAGCCAACATCACACTCAATGGGGAAAAACTGAAAGCCTTCCTTCTGAGAACAGGAACAAAACAAGGGTGCCCACTCTGGCCACTTCTATTCATCATGGGACTGGAGGTTTTGGCAGGAGCAATTAGGCAAGAAAAAGAAATAAAAGGTATCCAAATTGGAAAGGAGGAAGTAAAACTCTCACTGTTTGTAGATGACATGATTCTATACATAGAAAATCCTAAAGAATCCACCAGAAAACTATTAGAAATAATCAACAACTACAGCAAAACTGCAGGGTACAAAATCAACTTACAAAAATCAGTTGCATTTCTATACACTAACAAGTAACTAACAGAATGAGAATTCAAGAATACAATCACATTTACAACAGCAACAAAAAGAATGAAATATCTAGGAATAAATTTAAGCAACGAGGTGAAAGGCCTCTTCACTGAAAACTGTATGACATTATTGAAAGAAACTGAAGAATATATAAGGAAGTGGAAAGATACTCCATGCTCACAGATTGGAAGAATAAACATAGTTAAAACGTCCATATTACCTAAAGCAATCTACAGATTCAATGCAATCCAGTCAGAATCCCAATGACATTCTTTACCGAAAGAGAACAAAGAATCCTAAAATTTATATGGGGCAACAAAAGACCCTAAATAGCTAAAGCGATCCCAAGAAAAAAGAACAAAGCTGGAGGCATCACAATCCCCGATTCAAAATATACTACAAAGCTATAGTAATGAAAATAGCATGGTACTGGTACAAAAACAGACATGCAGATCAATGGAACAGAACTGAAAGCCCAGAAATAAAACCACACATCTACAGACAGTTAACCTTTGACAAAGGAGCCAAGAACATACAAAGGAGAGAGGACAGAGAGGATAGTCTCTTCAATAAATGGTGTTGGGAAAACTGGAGAGCCCCACACAAAAGAATGAAAGTAGGCCATTATCTTATACCATACACAAAAATTAACTCAAAATGGATAAAAGACTTGAATGTAAGACCTGTAACTGTAAAACTCCTAGAAGAAAATACAGGCAGTGCACTCTTTGACACTGGTCTTAGCAACATCTTTTTGAACACCATGTCTACTCGGGCAAGGGAAACACAAGAAAAAATAAACAGGGGCTGGCCTGGTGGCGCAGCAGTTAAGTTTGCACGTTCTGCTTCGGCAGCCCAGGGATCACCAGTTCGGATCCCAGGTGTGGACCTATGCACTGCTTGTCAAGTGGTGCTGTGGCAGGCATCCTACATATAAAATAGAGGAAGATGGGCAGAGATGTTAGCTCAGGGCTAATCTTCCAAAAAAAAAAAGAGAAGAAACAAATGGGACTACATCAGACTAAAAGGCTTCTGCAAGGCAGAGGAAACCAGGAAAAAAATGGAAAGACAATCCACCAACTGGGAGAAAATACTTGCAAATCATATATTCAACAAGGGGTTAATTTCCAAAATACATTAAGAACTCATAGAACTCAACAACAAAAGAACCAACAACCCGATAAAAAATGGGCAGAGGATACGAACAGACATTTTTCCAAAGAAGATAAACAGGTGGCCAACAGGGACATGAAAAGATGCTCAACATCACTGATTATCAGAGAACTGCAAATGAAAACTACAATGAGATATCACCTTACACCTTCAGAATGGCTATAATTACCAAGACAAAAAATAACAAACGTTGGAGAGGATGTGAAGAAAAGGGAACCCTCATACACTGCTGGTGGGGATGCAAACTGCAGCCGCTATGGAAAACACTACAGACATTTCTCAAAAAAACTAAAAACAAAAATACTCTAGTACCCAGCTATCCCAATACTGGCTATTTATCCAAAGAACATGAAATCACCAATTCAAAGAAATTTACGCAACCCCATGTTCATTGTAGCATTATTCACAATAGTCAAGACATGGAAGCAACACAAGTGCGAATCAACTGATGAAGTGATTAAGAAGATGTGGTATATATATACAATGGAATACTACTCAGCTATAAAAAAGACAAAATCATCCTATTTCCAACAATGCGGATGGATCTTGAAAGTACTACATTAAGCAAAATAAGCCATACAGAGAACAAGAAACACTATGATTCTACTCATACGTGGAAGATAAATAAACACATGAATAAAGAGAACAGGTTAATGGTTACCAGATAAGAAGGGGGGATGGGAGAAAGGGGTAAAGGGGCACATATGTACGGAGACGCATAACAATTAGATTACTGGTGGTGAGCACAATGTAGTCTATACAGAAACAGATGTATAATAATGTACACCTGAAACTACACAATGTTATATGGTCACAATAGGACCTCATTAAAATAACTGGGGGAAAAAAGAAAGATAGGGCAGAAAAAGAGTAGAAGACAAAAGAGAAAGAAACAACAAGGGCAAAGAATAGAAAACAATAAAAAAAAATATGGTAGAAACAAATCCAACTATACCAATCTTAATATTAAATATAACAAAAGACAGATATTGTTGGAGCAAATATTAAAAAGATCCAACTATACGCTGTCTATAAGAAATCCACTTTAAATATAAAGACACAGATATATTAACACTAAAGGTACAGAAAACTATAAAACTCTAAGAAGAAAACATAAAAGAAAAGCTGTGTAACATTGGATGTAACAATGATTTCTTGGATACGACACCAAAAACAGAGGAATCAAAAGTAAAAATAAATTGGAGTACACCAAAATGAAAAACTTCTGTGCATCAAAGGACATAATCAACAGGGTGCAAAGGCAACCTATGGAATGGGAGAACCTATCTGCAAATTATGTAAACGTCAAAGGGTTAATATCCAGAATATGTAAAGAGCACTTAAAGTCAATAACAAAAGACAAACAACCCAATTTTAAAAATGGGCAAAGTACTGGAACAGACGTTTCTCCAGAAGATATACGAATGGTCAACAAGCACATAAAAAGATGCTTAACATCACTACGTAACTATCATCAGGGAAATGCAAATCAAAACCACAATGAGATACCACCTCACACCCATTGAGATGGCTACTATCAAAAAAACTGAAAAGAACAAATGTTGGTGAGGATGTGAAGAAATTGAAAACCTTGTGCACTGTTGGTGGGAATGTAAATGGTGCAGCCACAATGGAAAACAGTGTGTTGTCTCATGAAAAAATTGAAGACAGAATTACCATATGATCCAGCAATGCCACTTATGGGTACATACTCAAAAAAACTGAAGCACTGTCTCAAACAGATAATTTGCACATCCATGTTCATGGCAGCATTATTCAAATAGCCAAAAGGTGCAAACAACCCAAGTGTCTACTGTCAGATAAATAAACAAAACACAGTATATACATACAATGGAATACTATTCTATTCAGCCTTAAAAAGGAAAGAAATTTGACACATGCTACAACATGGATGAACCCTACAGACATCATGCTGAGTGAAACAAGCCAGTGAGAAAAAGACAAATACTGTATGATTCTACTTACAGAGACATAAAGTAAAAGGGCAGTTGCCAGGGGCTTGGGGGAGAGGACCATAGAGAGTTACTGTTTAATGGGTACAGAGTTTAAGCTTTACAAGATGCAAAAATTCTGGAGATTGGTTGAACAACAATGTGAATGGTTAAGATGGTAACTTTTACGTGTATTTTATCACAATTTTGATAAAAAGTAAAGGGACAGAGAAAAGTATGCTAATCAAACACTAATCAAAAGAAAGTTGAAGTGGTCATTTTATTTCAGACAAAGCAGACTGCAGAGAAAGGAAAACTACCAGGGATAAAGACAGGCATCACATAATGATAAAGAAGTCAATTATCTACGAAGACACTAAAAATCCTTAAAGTGTATAAGCATAGCAACACAGTTTCAAAATAAATGAGGCAAAAACAATAGAACTACACTGAGAAATAGATGAATCCACTATTATAGTCAGACTTCCAACATCCCTCTACCAGTATTTGAAAGATCCACCAGGAAAAAATCAAGGTACACAGTTGAACTGATCAACATCAACAATCAAACTGGATCTAACTGACATCTACAGACTACTTCATCCAACAGCAGCAGAATATACATTCTTCTCAAACGCACATAGAACAATCACTAGATAAACCATACTCTGGGCCATAAAATACACCTTACAAATTCAAAAGAACACATGATACAAAGCATGCTTTTAGATTACAATGGAATTAATCTAGAAATCAGTGACAGACAGATAGATGGAAAACCTCAAAATACTTGGAGACTAAACAGTATACTTCTGAATACCACAAGGGTCAAAGAAGACATCTTAAGGGAAATTTTAAAATATTCTGAACTAAATGAAAACAAAAATACAACTTATCAAAATTTGTAGGATGCAGTAAAAATAGTGCTTCAAGGGAAATTTACGTTGAATGCATATATTAGAAAACAAAAAATCCAAAATCAATAACCTAAGATTCCATCTCATAAAACTAGAAAAAGAACACATTAAACAGAGTCATGTGCCGCTTAACGATGTTTCAGTCAACGATGGATCACATATACAATGGTAGTCCCATAAGATTAGTACCATACAGCCTAGATATGTAGAAGCTACACCATTTAGGTTTGTGCGAGGACACTCTATGATGTTCGCACAACAACAAAATCAGCTAATGACACATTTCTCAGAATGTATCCTCATCATTAAGTGATGCATAACTGCACAAAGCAGGAAAAGAAAAATAATTTAAAAATTGGATCAGAAATCAATAAAACTGAAAACAGGAAATAAACAGGAAAAAATCCAACTAAACCAAAAGCTGTTTCTTTGAAACAATCAAGTAAATTGATAAACCTCTAGACAGGTTAACTAAGAAAAAAGAAGATACAAATGACTAAATAGCAGAAATGAAAGAGGGGCTGCCTCTACTAATCCCATAGACATAAAAAGGATACAGGAATATTACAAACAACTCTATGCTCACAAATTTGATAACCGAGATGAAGTGGATGGATTCCTTGAAAGACACAATCTGCCAAAACTCACACAAAGACAAAGAGACTATCCCATTAGGATTCTATCTATTAAGGAAACAGAATCAATAATTAATAACTTTCCCCCCAAAAAAGCACCAGCCCCAGATGGTGTCAATGGTGAACTCTACCAAACATTTAAGGAAGAAATTATCCCAAGTCTTGACAGTATCTTTGAGGATAGAAGCAAAGGGAATACTTCCTAACTCATTCTATAAGGCCAGCATTACCCTAATACCAAAACCAGACAAACGAATGACAAGAAAAAAAAGACGATAGACTGTTATCAGCGTCTCTGATAAACAGCAAAAATCCTCAACAAAGTATTAGGAGATCAACTCCAACAACATACAAAAAGAATTATACACCACAACCAAGTGGGACTTATCCTAGGTATACAGGGTTGGTTCAACTTTCGAAAATCAATTAATGTAAGTCATCACATCAACAGGCTAAAAAAGAAAAACCACATAATCATATTAATAGATGCAGAAAAACTATTTTACAAAATCCAACACCCATTCACAATAAAAACTCTTGGTAAACTAGGAACAGAGTGGGACTTTCCCAACTTGATAAAAATATCTACAAAAAACCCGACAGCTAACATCAGAATGGTGAGAAACTCAAAGTTGTCTCACCAAGATCAGGTAGATGATAAGGATACCCCCCTCTTCTCTCTCCTTGTCAACAACATACTGAAAGTTCTATCTAATGCAATAAGACAAGAAAAGGAAATAAAAGCTGTACAGATAAGGAAGTTTTATTTTTTCCTTCCCTATCTGTACACATTTAAAAAATAGAACTGTCTTTGTTCACAGATGACATGATCAAAGCAGAAAATCTGAAAGAAGTGACAAAATAATTCCTGGAACTGATAAGCAATTATAGCAAGGTTGCAGAATACAAGGCTATTATACAGGTCAATCGCCTTCCTATATACCAACAATGAACAAATGGAATTTGAAATTAAAAACACAATACCATTTACATTAGCACCAAAAAGAGAGAAATACTTAGGTATAAATTTAACAAAATAAGTATAAGAACTGTATGAGGAAAACTACAAAACTCTGATGAATATCAAAGAACTAAAAAAAAAATGGAGGCCTGACTACCCAACTTCAAGACTATAAAGCTACAGTAATCAAGACGATTTGGGGGGTGGACCCTGTGGCCAAGTGGCTGGGTTCCCGTGCTCGGCTTCGGCTGCCCAGGGTTTCGCTGGTTCAGATCTTGGGCGTGGACATGGCATTGCTTGTCAGGCCACGTTGAGGTGGAGTCCCACATGCCACAGCTAGAAGGACCCTCAGCTAAAATATACAACTATGCACCAGGGGGTTTGGGGAGAAAAAGAAAACATCTTTAAAAAAAAAAAGAGACAATTTGGTATTGGCCAAAGAATAGACTGATCAATGGAACAGAATAGACAGCCCAGAAATAGACCCATATAAATATAGTCAATTGATCTTTGACAAAGGAGCAAAGGCAATACAATGGAGCAAAAATAGTCTTTTCAACAAATAGTGCTGAGACAACTAGATTTATACATGCCAAAAAAAAAAAAAAGAAGAATGTAGACACAGACCCTACACCCTTCAGAAAAATTAACTCAAAACAGATCACAGACCTAAATGTAAAATACAAAAGTATAAAATTCCTAGATGACAACACAGGGGAGAACCTAGATAACCTGGGGTATGGCTATGACTTTTTAGATATAACACCAAAGACACAATCCATGAAAGAACTAATTGATAAGTAAGACTTTATTAAAATAAAAAATTGTTCTGTGAAAGACAATGCCAAGAGAATGAAAACAAGCCAGACTGGGAGAAAATATCTGCAAAAGACATATCTGATAAAGGACTGCAATAAAAAATACACTGGAGGACTGGCACAGATGTTGGCTCAGGGCCAATCTTCCTCAAGTTTTAAAACACAACAGTAAGAAAACAACCCAATTAAAAGATGGGCCAAAGACCTTAACAGACACCTCACCAAAGAACATACAGAGATGGCAAATAAGCAGATGAAAAGATGCTCCACATCATATGATATTGGGGAAATGCAAACTAAAACAAGATACCAATATATACCTATGAGAATGGCCAAAATCTGGAAGACTGACAAGACCAAATGCTGACGAGGATGTGGAGCAACAGGAACTCTTGCTCACTGATGGTGGAAACACAAAATTATACAGCCACTTTGGAAGACAGTTTGGCAGTTTCTCATAAAACTAAACATACTCTTACCATACGATCCAGCAAGCACACTCCTTAGTATTTACTCAAAGGAGTCCAAAACTTATGTCCACAGAAAAATCTGTAAATGTATGTTTACAGCTGCTTTATTTATGACTGCCAAAACTTGGAAGCAACAAGATATCCTTCAGTAGGTGAATGGATGATAAATAAACCGTGGTACATCAAGACAATGGAATATTATCCAGCAACAAAAAATAGCTATCAAGCCATGAAGAGATAGTAATATGCATTTAAGTTTCCTCCCTAAGTGAAAGAAGCTGATCTGAAAAGGTTACATACTGTGTGAGTCTAACTATATGACATTATGGAAAAGGAAAATATGGAGACAGTAAAAAGATCAGTTTGTGCCTCGGGTTGGGGGATGGTGAGTAGGCAGAGCAGAGAGGACTTTTAGGGCAGTGAAAATACTCTATATGATACCATGATGATGAATACATGTCATTATACATTTGTCCAAATCTACAGAATAAACACCACCAAGAGGGAACCCTAAGGTAAGTTATAAACTTTGGGTGACTATGATGTATCAATGCAGGTGCATCAACTGTAATTAATCTACCTATATGCTGGTAGGGGATGTTGATAATGGGGGAGGCTATGTAT
Source organism: Equus caballus (assembly GCF_041296265.1). Lineage (NCBI taxonomy): Eukaryota > Metazoa > Chordata > Mammalia > Perissodactyla > Equidae > Equus > Equus caballus. The sequence continues at coordinate 93,605,167 of NC_091686.1, forward strand.
GTGTGGGGGCAGGAAGTATGGGAAACCTCTCTACCCTCCTCTCAATTTTGTGGTAGACCTAAGACTGTTGTAAAAAAAAAAAAAATCTTTTGGGGCTGGCTTGGTGGTGTAGTGGTTAGGTTTGTGCACTCCAATTTGGTGGCCTGAGGTTCGCAGGTTTGGAGCCTGGGCGTGGACCTGTGCACCTCTCATCAAGCCAGGCTGAGGCAGCATCCCACATGTAAAGTGGAGGAGGACTGGCACAGATGTTGGCTCAGGGCCAATCTTCCAAGTGTTCAGAAGAAAAAACAGGACATGGGGCTGGCCCCATGGCTGAGTGGTTGAGTTTGTGCACTCCCCATCGGCGGCCCAGGGATTTGTCAGTTTGGATACTGGGCGCAGACCAGCTCATCAAGCCAGGCTGAGGCAGCGTCCCACAGTTCAGAACTAAAAGAAAGGATCTACAACTAGAATATATAACTATGTACTGGGGGACTTTGGGGAGAAGGAAAAAAACAGGACACCATATTTATACTATAATTATAACTACACAAAATAAATTTGAAGAATAAAAATTAGAAAGGAGATTATGAAAATGCAAGAAAGCTTTTGCATGTCTTTAAAACAACCGGAGAAATGTGAATACGGACTTTATTACATGACACCAAGGAGTTTTAGTGAATTTTGTTAGATGTAATAATGATGGTACTTTTGCATAAGAAAATATTTTTTAAGAGATTCACATGTACTGAGAATACAAAAGACATTTATATGTGAGGTTAAAGAGACAAGATATGATTTAACATTCCTGAGTAAAGAAAATGCCAAGATGAAAATTATCCTTTGGCCACTAAAATATTTTCAAGATCTGGAGGATCCGAAATTATTCACCAATCAATTACCATATCTACAGACACAAGAGAGGCGTGAAATAAGTTTTCAAAGGACAAGTATATTACAATACTGACAACTACCTAATGATATTAATATATCTAAACAACTAAAAGTTTAATTACTTCAGAGAAATAAAATGCATTCTGTTAACATAAAGTTACCTTACAACTTGTTTTTATAGAAACAAAGAGTTTACGGGAAGAACAAAAATGAAGATAGGGGCCAGCCCCGTGGCTGAGTGGTTAAGTTCGCGCACGCTGCTTTGGTGGCCCAGGGTTTCGCCGGTTCAGCTCCTGGGTGCAGACACAGCACTGCTCATCAGGCCACGCTGAGGTGGCGTCCCACATACCACAACTAGAAGGAACCACAACTAAAATATACAACTATGTACTGGGGGAATTAGGGGAGAAAAAGCAGGTAAAAAAAGAGGATTGGCAACAGTTGTTAGCTCAGGTGCCAATCTTTAAAAAAAAAAAGAAGATAGAATGAAAGAAGCACAAAGTTACCAATTTCAACAATAAATTTACGTGTCACTGAACTCTTCAAATGTGTCACTACATATACTAAAAACAAAGTCAAGTAATCATTCCATACAAGGAATACACACTTAAGTCTAAAAAACAAGAATTGGTAATAACTCAACAAGTCTGAGGAGAAGAATAGCTTTCATATTTCATATCTTCTAAAAAGCACTGATTTCATATCTTCTAAAAAAGCACTGAGAAACAACAAGCACATCAAAAATACTATAATACCTTGGCTAACATCAGAAAAACAAGCAGAAATACAAAAGGTAAACATAATTTTAACCAAAGACGTCAACATTTCTTTATAAAATGAACAAATAACCAATGAATTAATAAGCAATGTATTAATTAATACAACAGAAAAGCTTGCAGGTACACTAAGATAATTTAAAAGGACAGCTCATCAAACACTTCTCTTTTTTTTGAGGAAGATTAGCCCTGAACTAACATCTGCTGCCCACCCTCCTCTTTTTGCTGAGGAAGACTGGCCCTGAGCTAACATCTGTGCCCATCTTCCCCTACTTTATATGTGGGACGGCTACCACAGCATGGCCTGCCAAGTGGTGCCATGTCTGCACCCAGGATCCAAACCGGTGAACCCCAGGCCACCAAAGTAGAACATGCAACGTGCACACTTAACCACCGCGCCACAGGGCCAGCCCCAAACATATACATTTTCGCAAAATAAGTGAGCATCTCCTAGGGGAATACAAAATTACTTTGTAAATAAAATGGGCAACAAAACATGTCCATACCATAGGGTAATTAAAAAAAAGAAGAGGGAAGTCAGTATATGGCCATATAAAAATACTCAAGTAATTTGTTCAGAAATAGCATAATAAAACATTACAAAATCAAAACTAAAAATTTATTTTTGATATATATTTTTAATTTTTATTAATCAAAGTTAATGACAATTTCCTGTCAAAATCTAAACGACTCTAGGGGCCGGCCCCGTGGCCGAGTGGTTAGGTTCATGTGCTCCCCTTCAGTGGCCCAGGGTTTCACCGGTTTGGATCCTGGGCGTGGACATGGCACCACTCATCAGGCCACGCTGAGGTGGCATCCCTCATGCCACAACTAGAAGGACCCACAACTAAAAAATAAATGCAACTATGTGCCGGAGGGCTTTGGGGAGAAAAAGGAAAAATAAAAATCTTGGAAAAAAAAAATCTAAATGATTCAAACTCATTTCTTACAAACTCATTGCATGCCAAAAGGCTGTTCTTAGATCTCTTTGTTCACAAGTTTTGTGATACTGCAAAAACTTTCCTTTACAACTACTATCATCAGACAGAGCTAAAATACTTTTAGTGTGGCTGTTGTCTTGTTTGTATTTATGAAAATTCATAACCTGAAAGTTCCTATATTTTCTAAATATATAAATGCATAGAAAAAGTTGTTAAAGGTTCTCTCTGGAAGAGAGTATTAGGATTGAGAGGAGAAAGAAAAGGGCGGATGGGTGTCAAAAACTTTTACTCTGTATATTCCTATATTTGGAAATTTTTAACAATGAGACTCTGTATCCTTAAGTAATTTAAAACAACTTTTTTTTAATCTTCCAACTTCCTATATCACCTAAGAAAATTTAAGAAGGAATTTAAAAGGGTACAAAGTACTGAAAGCAAAAAAAAAGAAAGAATTAATTAATAAAACTAAAGAACTGAAACAAACAAAAGGTAAGAAAAGCAATGGAACCAGTGACCCACTGTAATAAAATTAAAGAAAATAAAATAGAAAAGTCATCATGGGCTCAACTGACAAAAAACAGAGAATAAGCAAATTAAAGGCAGGAAAAAGAAAATCTAAAAATGAGGTACATGGTACCCTCTATTTACTCCTCATTAAAAACAGATCATAAATAATAAATGTAATGTATTATGAGATTTGTGTGTGTGTGTGTGTGTGTGTGTGTGTGTGAGAGGAAGATTGGCCCTGAACTATTATCTGTTACCAACCTTCCTCCTTTTCGCTTGAGGAAGATTCTTCCTGAGCTAACATCTGAGCCAGTCTTCCTCTACTTTGTATAAGGGACGCTGCCACAGCATGGCTTGATGAGTGGTGGGTAGGTCTGCACCCAGTATCCGAACCTGCAAACCCCAGGCTGCTGAAGCAGAGCTTGCAAACTCAACCACTCTGCCACCGGGCCAGCCCCAAGAGATTTTTTTACAACACCTAAACTGACAAAAATTTTTAACATGAACACAACATTAAGACAGAAAAAGAAAAATCCACAAAAAATGTCTTTTAGCAATCACTCTCTAAAAAGCCACCTGGGGGGGCCCACCCTATCGCCAAGTAGTTAAAGTTCCGCACATTCCACTTCAGCAGCCCAGGTTTTGTGGGTTCCGATCCTAGGTGTGGATCTACTCCACTCATCAGCCATACTGTGGAAGCATGCCACATACAAAGCAGAGGAAGACTGGCACAGATGTTAACTCAGGGCTAATCTTCCTCAAGTAAAAAAGAGGAGGATTGGCAACAGACGTTAGCTCACAGCAAATCTCCCTCACAATAAAATAAATAAATAAATAAGCCACCTCTTATATATCCCAACTTACAAAGAATAATTCCATACTGTTTCAAAACAATAAAAGGGATAGAATTATTATAAACACATTTTATAAGCAAATATGGCTTTGATTCCCCAAACTTACCCAGCACATTCTGAATAGAGGCTAGTCTCACTAAAAAGATACACAATTCTAAACAAAATTCTGGTTAACATACTATAACAAATCTAAACTATTCACTATGACCAAGAGGGGTTTATTTCAAGAATTTAAGAATGATTTAATTCTATAAAAACTTTTATCAAAATATATATTCGGAAATGTCTTAATTTGACAAATACAGGTCTTAATTTGACAAAGAACATGTATCTAAAATTGAGACAAAACTATATTTTCCTTAAAAAAGGAAAAAGATAAGAATATCGGCCATCACTGCTACCACTTAATCCTTCCACCTAAAGATAAACTTCTATAAAATCTAACAAAGACAAATGTATTTTTCATAAATGTTATTTTAACCACAAGAATTTCAAACAGGGATAAATCTCAAATTACTTCTAAACCTGAGGCTTGAAGTCCTCAGCATCCAGAACCGTAAGAAAATTAACTTCTACTGTTTATGCCACCCAGTCTGTGGTATTTTGTTATGGCAGCCTGGGCTGACTAAGACATCCACACACTGATAATGATAATAAAAGAGAAAGGGGAAAATCATCTGTCACCATTGGAGATGACTATTACACCAGTTGATGATAGAACGCTCTCCTGTTTAGGAGAATTCCAGCTAAGTAAATGTAAAGTTGACAATTAGGAAAATCAACTTTCTGCAACCCCTAATGAAATAACTGATTCAGGCAAGGATCATGGTGGATGATGATCTTTATCAGGTGAAAGGACGTTGGAGAAGTGGAGAATAAGATACCAAAGTATTAACTCACAATTTACTTGCTAATTGCAAAAGGAATAAAACATACCTTTACCAAGAGATCTTGTAGCTCCCATCTTAATCAAGCAATTAAACAAATGATCTAGCATAATTAACAGTGAAACAACCTGATATTTCACATCTATAAAGAGGATTCAATATCAAGTCTACAACATCACACTTGGAGTATTTTTGCCAAAAATGTTTAACCTGAATCTAGTCAAAACCATACATCTAAACTTTCAGTTTATAAGAAATAGAAGTCAGGCGCCGGCCCCATGGCTGAGTGGTTAAGTTCACGCACTCCACTTCAGCGGTACAGGGTTTCACAGGTTCGAATCCTGGGTGCGGACATGGCAGTGCTCGTCAAGCCATGCTGGGGCGGCGTCCCACATGCCACAACTGGAAGGACTCACAACTAAAAATGCACAACTATGTACCGGGGGGCTTTGGGGAGAAAAAGGAAAAATAAAATATTAGGGGAAAAAAAGAAATATAAGTTAAAGCACTACTATGAGGAATTCTCTAGGATTTTCGGCACTAATGAGACAGTGAGGAAAAAAAGAAGGGCGGGTGTGAGAGAACCACTGTAACTTTTAAAAGACTAAAAATTACATTTACATGCAATTTGTAAACCTTAAGTGGAGCCTGCTTTGAAAAAAGAAAACAAAAGAAAAAAGCTATAAAAGACATTTTTAGTTAACTGGAGAAATATGTGTATTAGACATTAAGGAATTAACAATTTTCTTAGGTAGGATAATCATACATAGGTTATGTAAAAGAATGTTATCTTTAGGAGAAGGATGCCCAAGATTTTCATAGTGAATTACTTTTATAATAGCAATATTAACAATTACTGAATGTAGGTAGTAGAGACACAAGTATACTGTTCTTTCAACTTTTCCTTTGAAAACTTTCTGAAAAAATTAAATAAAAGGAACAGATAAAATGGGACAGTTAATTTTTTTATTTGACTTTCTTTTAAAAAAATACCCCAGTGGCCTAGTGGTTAAGTTCAGTATACTCCACTTTGGCGGCCTGGGTTCAGTTCCCGGGCACAGACCTACACGACTCGTCTGTCAGTGGCCATGCTTGGCAGCAGCTCACATACAAAAAGAGGAAAATTGGCAGCAGACGTTAGCTCAGGGCGAATCTTCCTCAGCAAAAAAAAAAAAAAAAAAAAAGATTGTATTAGTGGTGAAAATATGATGAAACAGGCTGTCTCATGCAGTGCCACTGCTAGAGTAATTTCCAACAACCTTTCTAGAAAGCACTTTGATCACAAGAACATGAAAAGTTCAGACACTATGACCCATAACTTTTTTCCAGAAATCTATCTTAAAGAAATAAACTCAGATAAAAATTATTATGTAAAGATAATTCCAATCAGTATATATGTAGTGGGGAAAAAACAGAAACTTACAAGTGTTCAACAAAAGAATGGTTTAGTCAGGTAATACTAAATATTAAATATATAAATACTACTTAATTTAATTTTAATATTTAAAAGAACTTTAAAAGAATATTTAATGCCATGAAGAAAACACAAGCTATATTAAGAGAAAAAAGATACAAAACCGTATACATACTAAGATCTTTATTTGGTAAAAAGAAAAAAAGAATGCTAATATCAAAAGCTATCTGTGGTTGATGAGAGAACGTTGCTTACATTTGTCATCTTTGCACATTTCTTCCAAATTTTCATAGAAGACCAAGACGACAAGAACTGTCTGTGTTCCTGATAAACAGTAGTAGTAAGCTCTTATCCCCATGGTTATACCCTTGATTTTGTCATTACTCAAAACTGCACCTTTTCCGAAATCCATTTCCAGTTTCTCAGATTCTCAACTTCCTCAGATTAAATTCACTTTAGTACTCCAAACCCAGCTGTTAGCTGGCTTCATCGAAACATCAACACTTTTCTTCATTATCAATCACCTCTAACGACCTCACTTCCCTCCTTAACCAGTTTAGATTCCACGGGCATTCATTATAATCACTCCCTTGCAAATACTCTTGACAACTTTGATGCTTTTCTTCCTTCAATGTACTCACATGGCAAAGCCCCAATGCTAAACTCATTCCCCAATTAACTAAAAAAAAAATCTATCTTCCTGTGTCTGGCCCAAGCAACATTGCTGGGGAAAAAACACAACCATCACTAATTGGTCTCACGTTCAAGTGAAGACAACAAATCCCAATGGAAACAGCATTGCCCCAAGTGTCTCTGCTCCTATTAAAGATTAACCCTTCCACTTACACTAGGAATACCACCCCTCTGTTCTTCCCAAGGACTCTGGACCTTCAACTCCACCTCTCTCTAGCATAATCAATTTTTCCCATCCATCAACACACAAACGTACTCTAATACCCAACAGAAAATTTTTAAAAGATCTCTGAAGCCATTTTCTTTTCCAGCTCCCCCTCTTCTCTATTCCTCTATCAAAGCACAATTCCTTTAAAAAGTTGACCATAGTTGCCAGTTCCTCACCTAACTTCCTTTTAGCAACCCACCTGAATCAACAATCATCTTCACCATTTCAATGAAAATATTCTAGCCAAGGTCACTAATGATTACCACACTGCAAGTTCAATGGTCATTTCTTTCATTCAGCAGCATGACAAAGTTGACCACTTTCTCTTCTTGGAACTCGTCTTCTCTTGGCTTCAATGACACCACACTCTCCTTGTTTTCCTAATAGATCACTAATAGCTCCCTCTCCTTATCCTTTGCTGGTTCTCATCTGCTCAACTTTAAAATGTGCTAGGGACTCAGGACTTTGCCCTAGGCCCCCTCCTTTTCAAACCAAACTCTCCTAGAGCTAAGTCACTCAGTCTAAACTTTAAATAGACAATCTATGATGCCCAAATCTCTCTCCACATCTGAACTCCAGACTCACAATATTTAATTGTTTATTTCCCCACCTTAAAACCTAACAAGAACAAAGGAAAACTCTTAATCTTCCTTGACATCCCCAATGTGCTCCTCCTGCTCTTTCCCACCTCAGAAATTAGCACCACCATCTAACTAGTTGCTAAAGACAAAAATCTAAATGTTTTTTCCAGCTTTTTCACTTTTCCTCTGTAGCATCAGCAGGCTTTGGTGACTCCACCTTTAAAACATATTAAAAAAACTTCTACTTCTCTTCAGTCCCCTATTCAATCCTAACCCCAAACTATAATCATCTATTGCCTAGGCTATCTAGAAAGGCTTCCCAAATGATCTTCCTGAATTCATTCCTACCTCCCCACTGCCACACGGCAAGCTGCCTAACCAATTTCCTTTCTCTTTCTTCCTTACTAACAAAATCCTGATTTTAATTGGGGAACAATGTGCTCAGCTACAAAATACATTTCCTAGCCACCCTTAAACCAAGCACAGATTATGACAATCCTGGATAAAAAAATAAAAACAGAGCTCACTGAATGAGGCTTCTCAGAAAGTTCTGTAAAGGGAGTGAACTCAGTTGGCATGTGCCTTATGCCTTTCCCTTTCTGAAATTCAGACATGTTGTCTGGACCTCTAATAGCCATTTTGAGAATTTAAGGACAAGGGTCAAACTCTTAAGAACGGCAAATTGAAAGAAGTAGTCTATTAACATCGTAAAGCTGCTACCCAAGCAAATCTGGGATACTGCCCGTCAGACTTTTCCCATTTGTTTAAACCCCCACTACCATTTCTTTTGGTACGTCCAGCCAAACTCAACCCCTAACTTCTAAATTCTCTTCCCTTACATCTTCAATCTCAATTCATTCTCTAAACAACATCCAAAGTGGTCTTTTAAAAACAAAAATTTTGTCCTTTGCTTTCAACCCTCAAGTGGCTTCCAGAGTAATTTAAAATCCAAGCTCCTTACTTTGGACTTAGGAAGTTTTATGTGGTTGGCTCCTGCTTAGATCTCCAACTTCATCCTGCAGCATTCTCCCCCTTTACCCACAATACTCCAGCCACAATAACCTACTTTTGGTTGTTTAAACATAGCAAATTCATTCCTACTTTAGGGCCTTTACATTAACTGTTTCTTCTAATCTGGAATGTTCTTCCTCTATAGAGATGGCTTTATCATTCAGATCTCAATTTAAGTCTAAAATCCTAGGAAAGGCCTTTTCTGAACACTCAGTCAAAAACAACCAATTATTTTCATGTGTACAATATTATTCTGTTTCTCTGCATTGCATTTATCACTTGTTTATTTGTCTGTCTTCCCTTGCCCCAACTCATCATTATATCCCCAGCACATATCATGGTGCCTAGCATAGAAGGAGCCCTCAACCATTTGTTAAATAAATTAAAGAGCCCTTGGTACTGATGATACAAAGATGGATGAACCATGATGCCTACTCTTGAGGAGCTCAGATCTAGTAGGGAAAAACAGCTTCAAATGACTAAAAAATATTAAAAATTACAGATTTGGGTTTACAGTTACATGGGAATTATATTCAAAGCTCTTATATGTACAAAGAAAAAACAATGGATGGAAATAACAAAATTAAGATGTATCTCTGTATATTTGAAATATTTCATAGACAAAAACATTTTAAAGAAAAAAATTATCCCTGAGGGTGGGATTACAGATAATTTTTACTTTAATATAGTTTCCTGTATTCTCCAAAATTCAACAGTAAGTGAACATGTTACTTTTATTTTTCTAATTTTTTTAAAGATTAGCACCTGAGCTAACATCTGTTGCCAATCTTTTTTTTTTCCCTCCTTCTCCCCAAAGAACCCCAGTACATAGTTGTATATTCTAGTTGTAGATTCTTCTGGGTGTGCTACGTGGGACGCCGCCTCAGCATGGCCTGATGAGCGGTGCCATGTCCGCGCCCAGGATCCACACTGGCGAAACCCCAGCCCACTGAAGCAAAGCATGCGAACTTAACCACTCGGCCATGGGGCCGGCCCCCATTTCTAACTTTTATATTCACAGAAATTGGCTATTTATTTAAAAAGGAAAAGCAATTAAATGGTTCTACATTCTTGACTATATAATGATTACTAGCTTTCTATTTGCATCTAAGAGTTGATCATCCTAATGTATGACTGACTAAATTCCAATTTATCAACCCAAGAATCAGTTTAAGGGTTATCCCCAAGGAACTCTTTCCCTCAGGTCAGGTTACTCCACCCCCACAGTTCTTACTTAAAGTCAACACACGCATATAATTAGCCGTTCAATGTCTCACTGCCTTACCAGATCATAATTTATTTTATAACAGCACAGACCATGTCTATCTTATTAACAACACAGGTGGCATTCAATAAATATTTGTTGAATAAATTAAGAAAAATATAGAATTAAACTAAATAGTTAAACCATAGGGATCCAGATGACGTCACATATAATATTAAACAGACGCCTCTTGAGATCTTGAAAGGGGAAAACTACAAAATAAACCAAAAGGAGTCCCTTCCCACCATCTTATTTCCCAGTTTTTGGCTTGGACATTATATTCATCCCAACTGAGGACTTGACTGATTTATCAACACCTACATGGAACAAGAACACCAACTTCACATGGAGCCTACCTTTATCAACACATTCAACTCTTCCTAGTCCCAGAAGCAGGACAAAAGGTATTACTGTCATAGTGGTTGGAGGTGAGCTCCCTGGAGCTTAAGAAAATCCTTAAACTCATTCAGGAAGACAAGTGCCTCTCGCTTGCCAATCAATGTGCCAAGCAATGGAGAACTGAAAATCAGTAAAATAGGTCTCTACCCTCACTTACAGTTCCTATGGACAGATGGAGATAAAGCACCTAAGTAAACCCTAAGGATATAATCAAAGTATGGTCAAGCCCACAGATATAAAAAAATGTCTGACATATATAACCACCTAAAATCTCATCCAAACACCCGATGACCTAGTAATACCACTTTCAGATATACACCCAAAATCCTTCACATGTGCACCAGCAAGAAACTGAAGTAATCAAATGTCCAATAGACAAATGCATAAACTGCAATATATTCTATATAAATTTTTTTTTAATGAAGTAACTACTACAGAATGATTTAAGAAAAACGAAGCACAAATGTTTTATTATCACTGCTGATACAATATGGTAGAGATAAAAGCTTGAGCACAGAAGTTAAGGAATGAATTAACTTTTAAGAACCAAATATAGAAGAATATCTTTATGATAATCAAAAAGCACACCATACAGGAAAAGATAGAAAAATGTGGCTACTTTAAGATTAAACTTCAGCAAGACAAAAGATACGACAAAGTTAAATTAAACAAGCAAGTCGTAAAAGGACAAACAATGTATAATAGAGTAGTCAAATTGAGAGACAGAAGTAGAATGATGATTGACAGGAGCTGGGCATGGGAGAAGTACGGAGTTAGTGTTTATAGGTTTTACAAGATGAAAAGAGTTTTACAAGACGAAAAGAGTTCTAGAGATAGATGGTGGTAATGGTTACAAAACAATGTGAATGTACTTAATGTCACTGAAATTGTACACTTAAAAATATACAACACGGTAAGTTTTATGGTATGTGTATTTTACCACAATTTCAAAAAAAGAGCATAAAATAAGACAAAGTTAAAAATCAAGCCACATAACGTAAGCAGACAAAATTATGTAAATACATAAAGAATTCCTATAAATCAATAAGAAAAATACAAACCATCCAAATTTTTAAAAGTGGGTAAGGAATGCAAACACTAAATTCACAAAAGAAAGCCTAATGGCCAATAAACACAAAAATATGCTTAATATCTCCACTGACCAGGGAAATAAAAATTAAATAAGCTACCATTTCACATCCATCAGACTGACAAACATCTAAGTCTTACAAACATCAAGTCACTAGAACTCTTAAACACTGCTACTGGAAGTGTCAACTGATACAATCATCAGGAGAACAATGAAGCAATGTCCAGTCATGCAGAAGATGCAAACACACTCAGAAACTACAATTCCACTTCCTAGAAAAACTCTTATGTGCCCAAGAAAACATTCATAATAATGTTCAATGCATCCTTTTTTTATAATAGCTAAAAGTTGAAACTACATACCATCAGTAGGATGAATTAAAAAAACCTGTGACATGGAATACTATATAGTTTAAATTAAAGAAATAGAGCAATACGCATTGTCACAATGCATAAATCTCAATAAAACAATGCTGAGAAGAAAAGTTGCAGGAAATGTAGAATATTATAATCATCTATGAAGTTTTTTAAATAAAGTTTTAAAACACTGCAAAGTGTTTTAACACTCAAAATACTATGTTTATGTTTATCAATGGTAAAACCAAAAATATGAATGAGAAGGATATATACCAACTTCAGCATAGTGGTTACTTCCAAGAAAGGAGGAGAAGAGAAAAGGGAAAAGTTGCAAAGTGAGCTTTGTCTGTATGTTTTGTTTTATTTCTTGGGGGAGGGGACTTAACCCAGTATGAGAGGGGTAAGATCTGTTAAATCTGGACCATGGATATAAAGGTGCTCCTATATTATTTTCTAAACTAAGTGTAAAATATTTCATAATTTTCAAAAAAATCTTTAAAAATAACGAACAGGAAGCAAGCAGCAGATATAATTGTACACTATTCTTTCCACCATGATCTGCAAATGTTTTGGAGTCAAGAGACCTAGTTTCAAACTCCTCTTCCATCAACAAGTTACTTGATATGAGAAACAAAGTTAATTTCTTCAGAGTTGCAACTTTCTAATCTGTAATAAAATAGAATAACATCAATCTCATAAGGCTGCCATATATATAAAATGTCAGTAGGCATTCAACTATAGGTAATTAATACTTTAAATTTGCCATAGAAGCAAAGAACTAAAGAGAGGGAAAGCACACAGTTTTGAATGAAATGAAGTTCATTTCTCACCTTTTCAGAATTACATAAATGAACACCATGGATGTCAGATGGATGTGACCCACGACTTTCTAGCTTCCAAGATACAATTTTAAAATAAATTTTACAAAGGGATTTAAGATTACTTTACATGTCATAGGATTAGAATCTGGATTCCTTGGTCCAGTTCAAGGAGATCAGAGCCATTTCAAGAAATCCAAAATAACCCATAACTCTATTATTATCTGAAAGGCTTCCAAATAATTTACTTTTTTCACTTAGAAAGGTCACATTTTAACACAAACTTTTCTCCAACTTATCTTTGTCTCCTAAAGAAATGATTAACCAACACCTTGAGAACAAGGCCCACATGTCTTCTTTTGTATTCCCTTTGGCCACCAGTCCCACGGGTTGTTTGCACACAGATGACAAAGAAACATCATCAGAAGCACTAAAGCCCCTCATCTTACGTCTTTTCTTCAGGCAAATTCACACATAGCTATCACTAAACCACTGAAGGAAACCTTTAGGATTCAAGAACAATAAGCAGAATATGAAAGTGTAGTTAATTTTGATATCCTAACAGCTATACATTTACTAAATGTTTAATACGTCCCAGGCATTGCTCTAAGTACTGTAAAGATTCTCTTAATCTTCTACATTTTCAGATAAGAAAACTGAGATAGAGTCAGTGCTGCAGGTGTTAAACAGAAAAAAGCCAGTACTCAAAGCAAATCTAATTGCCAAGTCCACATTCTTAATCACTAAGTTACTGTACTATGCTTAAGGAGTTAAATATCTCTGCCTCCTGGTAAATTTAAGTTCTCACACCAAGAAAGAAAAGCAAAATACCACTTAAAAACAACAATCAACATGAAACTGTCACAAATTGTACTTAAAAGTTTTATTAGCATTCAGCTTTTATAGTATCATTTATGAGAAAGATAGCCCCATAACGCAACCATATACAATGGTTGGAGAGTCCAGGAATGCAAAAAGCCTGGGTTCATCATTAACCAGATCTGTGTCACTGAGCAACAACTAATCTCTCCAGGCCTCAGTTTCTTGATTTTTAAGATGAGGAGTTTGGCCTAGATCTAAGGTCTCTTTCAACTCTAATATTCAATGCATTTTAACACATTTTCTAAAACATTATTAATTCACTTTGTGAACAAAGATTTTTATGTTTTTTGAGGAAGATTAGCCCTGAGCTAACATTCTGCCACCAATCCTCTTTTTGCTGAGGAAGACTGGCCCTCAGCTAACATCGGTGCCCATCTTCCTCTACATTATATGTGAGACACCTGCCACAGCATGGCTTGATACACAGTGTGTAGGTACACGCCTGGGATCTGAACGGATGAACCCCAGGCCACTGAAGCAGAGTGGACAAACTTAACCACTATGACACTGGGCTGGCCCTGAACAAAGATTTTGAAGGAATCTTTTGAAAACTTTCAAAATTAAAAAAATCATATATTATATACTTCTATGGCAATTCTTTTACTCAAATATACTCAAAGCTAATCTGTGCTTTAGAAGTAAGGAAAGTGACTGGAAAGGGGTGAGTTAGGTGGTGTCTATGGTTTTGGTAATACTGTTTCTTGATATGGGTGCTGGTCATACTTTATTGTATGTACATTTTACTTTGATATGAAAAAAGGTATTTATTCCCAAAGATAGTGAAGAAACTTAGAAAGCTGCTCTAACTCCACAACTATGTATGTGTATATCAGAGCTGTGCAACCTTTCTGTTCTAAATATGTAAATGTGTTTCTTGCCCAATTTTATCAATAATCTCTGAACCCTGGTTCCAATTCGGGTGCCTACGGAAGAGATCATTCACTTATAAATTACAGTATTCCTTAATTCTTTTGGAATTGTCTTCTGAAATTTGAGGTCAGTCTTAACTTTCCTTTGGAACATAGCTCAAGAACCTCCCTCCATACACATACCCTCAGAACTCCTACAGCATTTACTCTCTGCATCTGACATTTTTATCTCTCTCCAAACAGGTAAGTCTTTTCACGCTATGGTTAATACGTTCAATAACTGTTGTTAACATATTTACCGGAAAATAAGAATATATGTACTTTACAAAGCATGACATGCCAGGGGATCCCAGATGTGTCTAAATCTATGCCTGATGGACAGAGAGCAGTGTCTTTATAATAGTAAAACAAGAAATGCACCTCTAACACTATTACTTGGACAGGTTTTGATATTTTTCCCCCTCAATCTATAAGCTTTCCTTGCTCAACCCACACCCAGAACCCCATAAGGCACACTACTTAAATAAGTTACACAGAACTATAACTTACATAACTGTAAAAACAAGCCACTTAAAAACTGTTAAAAAACTGTTCAAATTCTGGTTATATCAGTTTTTAGCAGGCAATTTCATCACCTTTTTCTTTAAACCAAAAAGGATAAGGTTTAAAAGAAAAAGATAAACAGTGGTTTATAAAGGGGAAACAAAGTCTTAAAAACAAAACCAGAACTTTCAAAGCTAGTAGTAGCCATGCTATATAATTTTTGTACCTTTACTGTCCATTCACCTTTGAGATAAATTATACTATACATCTTACATAGTTAATAGTCTTAAACGTTCTTCTAGTGAGTTTCATCTACAGCAGTGGTTCTCAACATTTGGTTAAGTCTGAAGACATTTTTAGTTGATACAACTGGCAGGGAGAGTAAGGAGGTGAGGAGAGGGAGGGCTGTGCTACTGGCATCTAGTGATAGAAGTCAGGGTTACTGCTAAACATCCTACAATGCACAGGAGAGCCACTTATAACAAAGAATTCATTATCTGCCCAAAATGTCAATAGTGCCAAGGCTGAAAAATCATGGTCTACAGAAATCAAGAGACTATCTTCTAAAGATTTGCAACTAGTTCTACAAAGAATAATCTAGATCAAGCTTAATCAAATATATTAAATTTAAAATGACAATAGATACAAAAATCCACCTAAATGCTTAAGGAAAACTTACACAATAGCAGTTTTCATAAAACCAATTTGTTAATGCCATGGATTTAAATACTCCCTATGAGAATCCTAGAAAATGTTAGCAAAGTGCAGCTACAATATGAAAAAACTACAGGTACCACATAGAACAAGAACAAGCAAGAGTCTGTACACTGATTTAATGGTATTTTAATTCATTGAGCTTTAAATTTAAAAATATTTTACATATTGAAATGCAAGTAAATATTTAAGTTAATTACAGGTAATAATTATTTTAATGTTTAAACTAACAAATTAGTTGTGTTTAAATCCTTTAACCAGCAATACAAACCAGGCTCAAATATTTTGAAACAATTAAAACCATGCCTATCCTTGGCAAGTCATAACAGTGTGGTACAACATAACCACAAGCAAACTTAGATCCAAATCCAAAACTATATATTTGTAGAGAAATAATTTAACTTCTGTGAATCTCAATTTCCCCATCTAAGAAATAAGAAATTTAATTCAAAGACCTGTTCTTGAGAATTAGCAATACTGTATAAACAAATGGTACTGAGAGCCACTCTACAAACAGTTGTTAGTCAACAGCAGTAATAATTAATACTAGTAAATAACAGAACCCATGAATACAGATTATGGTTTTATTATATCCTCCCAATCAATTCACTTATGTAATTCAACTCAGAAAAGAACTAGGAAATCTACTTTAAATCAATTTTCCTTTCCTAGCAACTTTGAAACATTACTTAAAATTCACACTCAGATTTAAAAATTATTATCTGACAGATATAGAACAGATTTCCCAAGACAGTCTCAAGGAAAAAACGGCCAAGATGGGGCCTCACTTATGATTTTGAGTAAATAACATATTCACATGATTCAAAATTCAAAAGGGATCTTTTGATGCCTGTTGCCCTGGACACCCTAACTTCCTACCAGAAGCAACCAATTTTACCAATTTCTCACTAAATTTTTCACCTATACAAATACACGTATTTCCCCACTTCTGACACAAATGGCGGCCTCCTCCACACTATTCTGTACCTTGCTTCTCACATCTGATTTATCTTGAAGCTATATTTTAATTAACTCCACACTCCCAGAACGGCTACTTCTAACTTCTTAGGCTAGAATTCAGCAAATATCAGCTATCTTTACAAAGGCACTTAAAAGGCCAAAAAAAAAAGTCCATAAATCAACCAGTATTCTTAGTAAACACAAGCGTATGAAATAAACTTTGGTAAACTGGAGATTTACATAGGTGACATGATGAAATACCTGATTACCTGACCAGCCACTCAAAATACTGCATTTACACACTTAAAAAGAAAACACATGGACTGTACTACAAGTCCTTCAATGAGGTGAAAATAATAAACATAATCCACTTATAGAACCTGGCCTCCTAAAACAGCGATGAAATAAAATATTGGTGAAAATAAAGGTATTTACTGATTATATCCCAAGATTAAATTATCTGATCCATTCCTAAATGTTCTTTCAACTTACTTTCTGGAAGAAGTTTCCTTCCAGATTTATAAAGGTACTGTTCTTAAAATAATTTGTTTGCATTTCCTCTTTCTTCCTCTAAAAAACACTGACACTTGAAACAAGGCTTCATCATCTCTCGCATATTAAAAGCAGTATTATTTTAACAATATGCATTACTAGAGCAATACAAGATATCTCTTAAGCTTCAAATTAAGTTATAAGAATATCATGGTGAAAAGCCACCTGACAAAAAGCAGAGACCATATGAATTACAAGAACAGTAACTTACCACTTTTAAGAATAGAAAATAAGGCATTAGAAGTCTTATTTTAAGTTTTGGGCTTGTATAACCATATTATAGAAGAAATGTTTTAGTCTCTTGGTAACAATATGAGCTGCAATCTCTCATTAAGAATCTATATGTCAACTATCCTGGAATATATTTTCTTATTAAATAAAAAGTTAGAATTATTGTTTCACTGTTTATCAGTACAGACATTTATGACTATTTCTGCACTGTATCACAAAAATACAAAGTCATCCTTCCATTCAGAGTTTTGGCACTTGAACAAATACACAACTCAGAGTTCATACACATGCTCTGTAAAACCGATCACTACTTACATACTACTACATTCAATAAATCTGTTAGTATTTGTCACTTTTTAACATTTTTAAAGAATCATTCTAATTAGAAAGATACATAATCACTGTGGATTCAGTGGCACAAATAAACCTCAAGTGCTATCAGACTTACGTCAATTACTCATGACATACTTAGAATGCTGAATTTCACAAATCACTAAGATTATCAAAGCACCAACATAACAGAAAAATACAAATAGCAATGATAACATTCAATAATGGTATGTGACATCTTAAAAAAAATAACCTTTTCAGTACTACTTTTTAATCTTTGTTAAATCCAAGGAGGAAAAACAACCTAGCATTCTTGTTGATTTCGGTATGAAAAACTTTACGGATACTTCCACAGTTTTGAATCAAATTACTAGAACATTTTGAATATCTTATATAAATAAGACGTGGTCAGCACTAGAGTATTTAAATACTGCAGGACTCAAGAGCAGCTTGAGACAAAATATTTTTTAACCATTTCAAATACGGTACTTTGGGATAAACCTACTCACTTAATAAAAAGATATAACAATGTATTAATCTGGTGAAACCCCATGTTTTTAATAGGGCTGTTTTTCAAAAGTAAGAATCAAGTTAACTAGGAGGGACATCATAATGAAGTTTCATGGTACAACACAACAGAGTCACAGAGGCATTGTCTTAGGAAAGACTCTCAGATCTGTAACTTGTAAACAACATTTTGAAACAAGCTACTCACAAACTCTATTATTTTTTCCTAGCTAAAAATATTTAAACGTTTTTAACACATCAAACTACTTGCCTTTACCCAGTCAAAAAGCTCTAGATGTCAAGAGAAAAGAGGCCTAGGAATGGGCGTAAAGTGAAAATGAAATAATGGTCTAATTAGGAATTAATTTCCTATGCCAGGTGAAAATTCCCTTAACCACCACCCAAATAAGATAGTATCCCATTATGTCTCCCCTTCTCTCCCAACATCCAACTAAGAGGGAGTAACTCTGAACGTCCTTCTCCTTTCATCAATACCTACGGACTCTCATCGCCCCTTCCCTAAGGAAAGGACAGGGGAGGCCAGACAGGGTATAACCCAGAATACCCTTAAAAGTGTGGGCCTTTGAGCAGCGCGGCTCTCCGGATCCAGTTACCACCTTTCCCCTTCCCCCAACCCACTTCCCGGGTTTTCTCAGGCTCGGCCTGCTCCCTCCCCACCCTACAGCCACACTTCCAGCTGTTGCCACAGCCTCGGGGCTCTCTCTAGAGCTCACACCCCGTCGAGAAGTGCCCCCTTCTCCATCTGCCCCTCCAACCGGGTTCCTCTCCAGACCACCCGCCCGCGAGACCGTCCATCCCAGGGCCCGGCGAGGGGAGGGGAAGGCGGCGGAAGGAGGGGGAGACTGCTGCTTCCCCGCGAGCAGAAGGGCGGCCGCAAGGAGCGCCACCCGGGGGTTACCGGGGACAGCGGGATCGCGGCTGGAAGGGCCCTCCCGCCCTGGGCTGAGGTGGGGGATGTCCGGGAGTTCATTTCTGACCTCCTCGCTCTTCAGCACCTCCTTGAACTCCCGCTTGATTCGCTGCACCGCGATGTTGGCCATGTCTCCGCCCGCAGCTGATTCGTACCCGCCTCCTCCGCCACCGCTACGACCACCGCCACCGCTGCCACCTCTTCCTCCACCGCCTCCTCCCTCGGCGATTCACACCCGAGCCCAGGAACGCTGCCACTGCCACCCTGGCCGCCGCGCTCCCCTCAGTGTGGAATCACCTCCGCGCCCGGCCACCAAAATGGCGCCGGGTCCGCGCATGCGCACGACGCTGACCCGGCCGGGCGGCGCAGCCGCTCCCGTTGTAGCCCCATACGCCTCAGCCGCGAGCCCGCGCCGCGCGCCGCTGCCCGAGCTGCCGCCGCGTGGCTCCGCCCTGCCGGCGTCTGGGGGCAGGAGGGTGCGGCCTGCGTGCTGACCAGCGCTGCCCGGCCTCCCGGGGCGTCTCTGCGCCTCCGCCCGTCTTCCAGCCAGTGTGGTATGGGCCGGGCTTCCAGCCCCCAACCTCTGACCGAAGGCTCGAGTCCACCCTGACGGGTTCACGCGGCCCCACGCGGCTTGGATCGCCGCCTGACTCAGCCAGACCCAGAACCCCGGGCTTGATGTGCTCGGCTGTGTCTAGCCTATGAAAACACTATCCCAGAACTCAGTCCGGCCCATTTTCTGTTGGGATAGGCCCAGAAAATCCACTGCAGTCAGGTTTTGTTCTGAAGCCATTATAGTGTCACTATTGTTACGATCATTCCAGGTACTACAGATCTTTGAATTAAGCATGGTCACTGCTGGGTCCTGTCAGGTGTATTTGGGACGGGTATTCCGTGGAGATGCCTGAGGTGGGTTTAAAAGCCAGATGTTGATCTTTGACCTATTTAGTTAATACCGAGTCGTGGAACTAAAACCGTAGTTCTTAAACTTGAGTGTACATCAGAATCCCTGGAGAGCTTATTTTAAAAACAGGTTGCTGAGCCCCATCCCTGGAGTGTGAAGTGGGCCTAATAATTTGCATTTTTAGCAAGTTCCCAGATGCTTGCTGCTCCTGCTGCTGGTTCAGGGTCCACACTATGAGAACCACTGAACAAAGGCCTGTGGAAATAGTTTATGTATTAAAGTGAAAAATGAAGAAATAGGTGCTTCTTTGGGGAGAAGGGCAGCTTCGCTTCTGAAGCCTAGGGCCTACAACGGTGTCTGGCGCTAATAAGCACTCAATAAATATTGAATGGATAAAATGAATGAAGATAAATGAATAAAGACAAAAGTAAAATGTTTTAAGTGGAAAGTAAGTTTTAAAGGCAATTGGAAAGTAGTTGCCAAGGTCTACAGTAAGTAATATGATTTTGGTGCTGAGAGGTACTTTGAATAGAATATTTTGGAATGAGTCATAAAGTTTATATTTCATGCACTTCTTTCACACTAACCCATCGGTAAAATATCCTATTAGAAAAATATCGCAAATCTACGGTCTTAGCAAAGCTTACTAAAATTGTGGCAGCAAAAAAGGAAATAGCCCCTGGTGTGATTCATTCAGTGGAGGCATACGACAAAAAAGAATTTCTTGAATTCCTGTCACAGGCACAGAGCGTGGACTTTTGATTCCAGCTCTCCTCCATGCCAGCTCTCTTGGCCAACCTTGGTTTCCTCATCTGCATGATAAGGAAGCTGGGTTAGGTAGATGATCTCTTTCAAGTTTTAAGAGTTCAGATTTCTAAAGCATTATCTCGAAACATTTCTCTAACCGGACTAACATAAATTATAAAAACCCTCCAGCAGAGCCCCCTAGTGGTCCTAACAGGAACCAACTATATATGTGGGTCATACAGTGAATTATTGGTATAATGTAAATCATGCAATGCTACATATGTGTATTGGTGCTAGTACAGTAAAAATGATTATTTCGAAGCGTGCCAAATTTTTTTGAATACTTTACATTTATAACCTTCATTCAGTTCCCAGCCTTAATCTTCGAACTTCAAAGAAACTTGCAACACTCAAATCACAGGGAAATTGCTAAGAAGGGTATGGTAATTTCTTTGGGGGAGACGAGTTTGGTAATTTTTAAATGCACATATTATTGGCCCTGAAATTCTACTTCTAGGGAGTCATTCTGCAGTCCTTCCAGAAAATGAGGCAACTGCATATTAACTGATATGAGATAATCCTCAAAATACATTTTAAGGGGAAAAAAGCACTATGCTAAATGCGATGTGGTATCCTGGATTGGACCGTAGAACTGAAAGGACATAAGCTAGCGAAATCTGAACAAGTTTTGAAATTTAGTTAACAGTATTGAACCAATGTTTGTTTCTTAGTTTTGACATGGTACTATGGTTGTGTAAGATGTTAACATTAGTAGAAGTGAGTGAAGAGTATATAAAAATCTCTGAAACTTTTCTGTAAATCTACAATTATTCCAAAAGAAAAAGTTTACTTTTAAAAAAGCACTATACAGTCCATAATGTGTATAGTATACCACCATATGTGTGAGGGAAGAAAGGAGTATGCTTGTGTAATAATGCTTGTGAATCCATAAAATATCACTGGAAAAATACATAAGAAACTGACAACAGTGATTATCTCTGAGAAAGCAACTTAAGTGCCTTGGAGAAGGCAAAGTGGGAGACTTTTCACCATGTATCCTGTTGTATATTTTACCTATTCAAAACTAAATTTTTAGGGGCTGGCCCGGTGGTGCAGCGGTTAAGTTTGCACGTTCCGCTTCAGTGGCCCGGGGTTCACTGGTTTGGATCCCGGGTGCAGACATAGCACTGTTAAGCAAGCCATGCTGTGGTAGGCATCCAACATGTAAAGTAGAGGAAGATGGGCATGGATGTTAGCTCAGGGCCAGTCTTCCTCAGCAAAAAGAGGAGGATGGCAGGACATGTTAGCTCAGGGCTAATCTTCCTCAAAAAAACCTAAATTTTTAAAAATGAGTTTCTAGTAATGCAGATTATAAGCTCTTGATTATTATGATCTAGTTCTGATTGATTGCTTACTTAATTAATTATTGAGTGCCTACTATGTGCCAGAAATGTTCTAGGCCCTGGTGGCATATCAGTGAACAAGAGACAAACTTTTGAAATTGTAGGCTTTACATTCTAGCAGGGATGGGGAGAATTCATCTCAAATATAGTCTGCAGACATCTAGGAGTCCCTGAGATGTTTCCAGAGGTCAGTCTGCAATGCCCAAACTATTATCATAATAAAACTAAGACATTATTTGCCTTTTTACTGTGTTGACCCTTGCACTGATGATGTAAAAGCTATAGTGGGCAAAAAAATTACTGTACTAGTAATAATTTTATTAATGCCACACACTCACTATTAAAAAATTCCAGTTCCGCTTTAAAATGTCTTTGATGAAGCAGTAGAAATTACTGATTTTATTAAACCTCAACTTTTGAGTATGTCTTCTTAATAGTCTGTGTGATGCATGGGAAGGATACATAAATAGCCTTCTGCTGCCTACCAAAGTACCTGGGAAAGCACTTGTCCAGTTGGTTGAGTTGTGAGCTGAACTAGCCACTTTTTTCATGGAACACCATTTTTACTTAATGATTGAGACAAACTATGTTTATTAAGGGTTGGCTATTTGGCAGACATTTTATCAAAAATGAACACGTGGGCCTGACACTTCAAGGAAAACAACTGGCAGAATTTGTTGCCAATGATAACATTCAAACTTGCAACTGAAAATTAGTTTTAGAAAACATATCTGCCACTGTAACTTGGCAACGTCCCAATACACTTAAAGGCGTTTCTGATTAAATTGGTGGTGATAACAGCAAATGTGATTGCTTGGAATTATACAATGAAATGTGTCAACATTTGGAAGACCTGCATAAATCTGTGAATCAATATTTTCCAAATGTACAGTACACGATGTTGCAAAATCACACATGGGTAAAACATCAACTCAAGGTGCAAGATAGACCAATGGATTTTAATGTAAAAGAATACAAAAAGTTCATTGATAACATTTTAGATTCCACATTGCAACTAAGCTTTACAAAACTACCATTTGTCTAGATTTAATGTAATATTAAAGAAGAATATCCACAATTATCTGAAAAAGTTATTAAAATATTCCTTCCCTTTCCATCTATGTTGAAGGCTGGATTTTCTTCATATACTTCAATAAAAACAACATATGCAACATGTTGAATGCAAAAGCATATACGAAAATCCAGCTGTGTTCTATTAAGTGAGGCATTAAAGAGATTTTGTTTTGGAAGATATATTTTCACTAAAGATATATTATTTATGTGAGCCTGTAATGAGCTTATTATAGTTATTTATTAATAAATGTTTCAATAATTTATCAGTTTTAATTTTTAACACAATGTTGTTTAACCCACATAAACAAATGCGCTTTGGAATCCTCAATATTTTTGAAGAGTATGAAGGAGTCCTGAGTATGTTTGAGCGTACAAGTACTGCTTAAACACGAGGATTAGATCGAAAAGTCACACACTTTCAGAATATATAATTTACATGAACATTATACATGTGAAGTTGTAAAATTGGTTTTAGATGATGGAGGAAAGTTAATCTGGTAACTCTTCTCTTGCCCCTAACAGAACAATGTGTTTGGATGTGCTGATTCACATTAAAAAAAATGCAGCAAGGCGTAATAGGGCTTTGCTGACCCCTGATAATAATTGCCAACGCTAGAAATGTGCAAGTCTTCCTTTTTGTAGCTCTTGCTGGTTATTATTACTGCTGTTCAGATTCAAATTTCCTGTTCTTCTGAATGCAGAGTGATTTTTTTTTTTTCTACAGCTCTTTCCTGACCTTGTGTTTTGCCTGCTTTGTGAGACTTTTTTCCTTTCTTTCTCTCACCACTGCCTATTCTACCTAAGCCTCTCATTTAACTCTCTTTTTGAAACACCCAGTTATAACTCTGAGATCATTCTGCCTTTTTTTTTTCTTTCACTGAGTTCTGCCCTTCCTATCTTGTTAACTCCTCTCCCCTACCTGCCCCAGCTGGGGTGAGAAGCTGGAGCAGCAAGAGTGGAAAGCAGCATTTAGATCCACAGCCGAACTTCTAAACTTAGCTCCAGGCCAGTGGGCACTACAGGATGGATTGTAATGCACACTATGTTATTCCAAATTTAGAGATTAGATCAGAACCCCCACCACTGTGGCTTTCAAAGTATCTGCAGCATGAGTGGAATGCTGGTTTTAACAGTACAGAATATATTTTCTTGTCTTAAATTACTGATTAGGTTCCTATCAGGTACAGAGGTTCTTTAGGTGGGAGTTCTTTAAGGAAAGGACCTCATAATTCCACTTTGTCCAAAGAATATGAAGCTACAAGTGGGACATGGCTATATGGCCTTCACACTTCACATTCACGACACAAGCCACCTTTCCGGTAGACTGCCCTCTGATGACCATCCCAATTGTTTTTGCTGGATTGGTTAATTCCTTTCTGACCTCTAAACCAGAGTCCTCTAATTTAGAGCCTAGAATCACTGGGGCCCCAATGCAAAGATCCCAATCCTTCAGAAGCTCCTCTTCAAAATCCTCTTCCTTTGGTCATCTCAAAGGCCATGAACTCATCAACATGGGAACTTTTCACTAACTAAAATCCACAACTAGCTTCTACCTACTCAACCCCTCAGTTATGTCAATTATTTATCATTTATTTAGAATACAGATTTTCCTAAATTATGTAAGCCTCATTAAGTCAGCCAGATAATCTTCATTTTGCTCCTCCAAATCCACTCTCCAACATTCTCTACTCTGTGCCTCTAGATACTGGAAGTATGATCCACAATGTTGTTTCTAATCAACAAGACTTCCTTACCTTCTGGATTCTAGTTGAGTGTGGCCGGTGGGAGGCACTGGCAGGAGATGAGGCTAAGGGTTAACAATGCAGTATTTCCCTACCAAAGGCTACACATCCTGTCCAATAGCTTTCCCCTTCAGCTGTAGCTACGGCTACTGCTGTAGCTCTTTCCGGATTCTGATAATCTTGTTCCCTTTACCCCCTCAAGCCTGGAGGTGCCAAGAGCTCCCTGCTGTTGTTAGTCTTTGTCAGCTTCCTTTAACTTTTTAAAAATAGTCTCCTCAACAAACTCTTCTAATTAACCACCTGCTTCCCTCCAAGACCCTGTCTGATACACCAAGGTACAACCATAATTTCTTACTCTCTTGGGTGTTGCTATTATTGAGGAAAATTACGACTCTGTCTCTACTGTTCTGCAGCTTCCTCATCAGGATTACTCAAGGAGCTCAGGGTTAACAACTTTCCCCACTAGAGTGAAGATCAAGCTCTGAAGGGCCACCTGAGAGTGACCACTGAAGACATTGCCCTATGAGGAGTAGGTAAATATTTTTCCCTTTCTTGGTGCTGCCGGGAGTGGAGATTCATGCCGACTTTCACGGCTCTATAGATGACCATTCAACTGTACTATCCTAAGGAATGGCTCCTTTCCAGGGTAACAATCTAGCTTTAAGTCCCTCTTCCCAGAGGCTTAGGGAAGAATATGCACAAGAAATTCCCCTGTGCTCTCTGAAGTGAGCCAGCACCATCACTTAGGCACTTTCAGGAGACCCTACAGAGGCCAGGCTTCTCAGGATAAGAGAGCTGTCACGAAAAGCATACTCCAAAGTAGCAGAAGACATACTCATCATACAAACATCTCAGCAAAAGCACTGTGATCAGAATTTGATGCAATTCTATTTTATCCTCCTTTTTATGATTTTGATTTATTCACAATAGTATGAATTCTTACACATCTTTAACCTATCAGCATAATATTTTCTTAAGTTAACATTAGGAAGGAGGCTAATTTTAAAGAAAAATAGTTTAAATAGCATTTGGTAATTTATTATTCCACAATTTTGTTTATTTGATTAGGGAAGGTACATCCTCATATTTCCCATCTGAAAAGTTCAGGAAAGCACTTAGATACTACAACAATTAGAGCTTAAGGATGTCTAGACTGGTATGTAAACTAAGCACACTTACTGCTAAATGGAATTATTATTATTATTATTTTAAATATTTTATTTTTTCCTTTTTCTCCCAAAGCCCCCTGGTACATAGTTGTGTATTTCTAGTTGTGGGTCCTTCTAGTTGTGTTATGTGGAATGTCACCTCAGCATGGCCTGATGAGCAGTGCCATGTCCGCGCCAAGGATTTGAACCGGCAAAAACCTGGGCTGCCAAAGCAGAGCATGCGAACTTAACCACTCAGCCATGGGGCCGGCCCCCTAAATAGAATTATTTTTTAAAAACAATGAAACCTTATTCACCACACTAGACAATTAGATTTTTAGATTTCTGTCTTTAATAAAACTGAGTACCAAGGCTTTCTGTACAGGCTCTCCCTAGGCTTCCTTACAACACCTCATCTCAAGCTTTCTATTTTTTTAAATTGTGTAAAATATACATAACAAAATTTACCGTTTTAACCATTTTTAAGTGTACAGTTCAACGGCACTGGGCACATTCACTTTGTTGTGTAACCATCACCACCATTCACCTCTGGAACTTTTTCACCATCCCAAACTGAAACTATACCAACTAAATAATAACTCCCCATTTTTCCTCTCAGCCTCTGGTATCCACTATTCTGCTTTCTGTCTCTATGAATTTGACTATTCTAAGTACCTCCTATAAGTGGAATCATATGTTATTTGTCCTTTTGTGGCTGGCTTATTTCACTTATAATGTTTTCAAGGTTTATCCATGTTGTAGCATATATCAGAATTTCCTTTCTTTTTAAGACTGAATACTATTCCATTGTATGTATCCACATTTTGTTTATCCACTCATCACCCATCAATGGACACTTGGGTTGTTTTCATCTTTTGGCTACTGTGAATAATGCTGCTATGAACATGGGTGTGCAAATATCTCTTCAAGACCCTGCTTCAGGGGCTGGCCCGGTGGTGCAGCAGTTAGGTTCACACGTTCCACTTTGGCAGCCGGGGGTTCACAGATTCGAATCCTGGGTGTGGACCTATGCACTGCTTGTCAAGCCATGCTGTGGCAGGCGTCCCACATATAAAGTAGAGGAAGATGGGCACAGATGTTAGCTCAGGGTCAGTCTTCCTCAGCAAAATAGAAAAGGATTGGCGGTAGATATTAGCTCAGGGCTAATCTTCCTCAAAACAAAACAAAAAAAGTCCCTGCTTCAGTTCTTTAGAGTATATAACCAGAAGTGAAATTGCTGGATCACTTGTTAATTCCACGTTTAATTTTTTGAGGAACCACCATACCATTATCCACAGCAGCTGCACCATTTTACATTCCCACCAGTAGTGCACAAGGGTTCCAATTTCTCCACATCCTCTCCCACACTTGTCAACTTATTGCTTTTTTTTGATAATAACCATCCTAATGGGTGTGAGATGGTATCTCACTGTGGTTTTGATATGCATTTCCCTAATGATTATTGATGTTAAGCATCTTTTCATATGCTTATTGACCATTTCTGTATCTTCTATGGAGAAAAATCTATTCAAGTCCTTTGCTTATTTTTGAATCAGATTGTTTGTTTTGTTGTTGTTGAATTGTAGGAGGTTTTTTTTTTTTTTAAAAAAAGTATGTCCTGGCTATTAATCCCTTATCAGCTGTATGATTTGAAAATATTTTCTCCCATTTTTTTGGTTACTTTTTCACTAGCCTGATAGTGTTTTCTGATGCAAAAAGTTTTTAATTTTGATGAAGTCCAATTAATTTTTCGTTGTTGTTGCCTGTGCTCTTAGCATTATATCTAAGAAATCATTGCCAAATCCAATGTCATGAAGATTTGCCCCCATGTTTTCTTCTAAGACTTTTATAGTTTTAGTTGTTATGTTTAGGTCTTTGATCCATTTTGAGTTAATTTTTGTATATGGTGTAAGAGAAGGGTCCCACTACATTCTTTTGCACATGGATATCTAGTTTTCCTAGCATCGTTCGTTGAAAAGATTGTCCTTTCCCCAATGAATAGTCTTGGCATCCTTGTAGAAAATCATTTGACCATATGTGTGAGGGATCATCTCAAGCTTTTAACCACAGAAGGTAATTCTTATCTTTCCCAGGCCAAGCTTTACATTGAAGAAAAGCCACTATTAATATCACCATTTATGGGTGTGCAAGTAACTATGTTAGATGCTAGGGCTACACAGGAATAAGATAGGGACTTTGTTCATGAAATGACCAATTTATTGGAGGACATAGAATGTTTCATTAAAAGACAAATACAAATAGAGGATAGCATATGATAATTTTAAAATAAGTCGCACAGAAATTTTATGTTTGGCAGTTCAGATGTTGTGTTTTAGGAATAGATTTTAAATATTAAGATACTAATTAGTATGTACAAAGATGTTCATAGCAGCATTATTCATAATAGTCAAAAAATGGAAATAGTGCCAATGTCCATCAACTGACGAATGGATAAACAATTTGTGGTATATCTATACAATTGAATATTATTCAGCAATTCAAAGAAAGTACTGACACGTGCTACAACATGGATGAAATTTAAAAACGTGCTAAGTGAAAGAAGTCACAAAGGGCCACATATTGTGTTATTCCATTTATATGAAATGCCGAGAATAGGGAAATCCACAAAAACTGAAAGTATTTACTGGTTGCCTAAGTCTAGGGGGGAGAGGAGGAAGAGAGGAGGGAGGAATGGAAAGTGATGGCTAATGGGCATGGGATTTCTTTTTGGGGTGATGAGAATGTTCTGAAACTGGTTGTACAACTCTGCGAGTACACTAAAAACCGTGGAGTTGTACACATTAAATGGGTGAATTGTATGGTATGTAAATTGTGTCTCAATAAAGGTATTATTTAAAAAATAAATAAAAATAGACAGCCTCACCAGCCCCATCACTCCTAAAAAAAAGTGAGTTTTATTGTACGTGAACTACATCTCAGTAAAGCCGTCATTAAAAAAGAAAGAAAAGAAAAGATACCAATCATTAATCCAGAAGGAACTATTGTTTGGGGCAGACATCTTGTTTCTCCTAGGTTTATAGAATCCTATCTGAAGCCATGCAAAACAGTATGATTTTTTAATATCTGAGGCAACAGTGAATTAGTGAAAGTTTTAAATTAGGGTTGTTATATATTGAAATTGTGTTTTAGGAAGATTAATACTGGCAGCTTTCAGTAGGCTGGACTGAAATGAAGAGAGACTGGAAGAGGGAAGCTACCTGGGTAGCTGTTAAAATATTCTAGAACAGTGGTTCCTAACAGTGGTATCCAACAGCATCAGCATCACCTAGGAGCTTGTTAGATGCAAATTCTTGGTTCTCACCCCAAACCTACTGAATCAAAACCCTGAACTGGGGTCCAGCAATCTTTGTTTTAATAAATCCTCCCTG
This sequence comes from Equus caballus, assembly GCF_041296265.1. Lineage (NCBI taxonomy): Eukaryota > Metazoa > Chordata > Mammalia > Perissodactyla > Equidae > Equus > Equus caballus. Next base: position 93,634,765 of record NC_091686.1, read on the forward strand.
TGATTCTGATGCAGGAGAACATAGGAGAACCATTGCTCTAGGAGAAAACAATGTGTATCTGAAAGAGGATGGTAATGATGGGACTGGAGAAAAGCTTACACGTGTAGGGAAAATATTTCCAGCAAACAATTTGGATTTAAAAGATGAGAGGAAGGAAGGAAGCAAAGAAAACTCAGATTTCCTTTAGTGTCATTAACAGAAATAGGACCAGCCTGGTGGCACAGCAGTTAAGTTTGCACGTTCTGCTTCAGTGGCCCAGGGTTCACAGGCCCAGATCCCGGGTGTGTATCTATGCACCACTTATCAAGCCATGCTGTGGCAGGCATCTCATGTATAAAATAGAGAAAGATGAGCACGGGTGTTAGCTCAGGACCAATCTTCCTCAGCAAAAATAGGAGGATTGGTGGCAGATATTAGCTCAGGGCTAATCTTCCTCAAAAAAAATGTTACTATAAACAGAAATAGGGAAAATAGGAAGAGGTTCAGGTATAGAAAGAAAGATATTGAGTTCAATTTTTTACATTCTAAGCTGATTTATGAAGCAGACACTATTAATTGCCTACCCAAATCCATTGCCCTCACCTGCCCCACCCTCCTTCTTAGCAGAATCCCTTTTGTACTCATCCTCCATGTGGCCATGTAGCCAAGGGAGTCTGGGGCCCTCCCCAAACCCAAAAGGTGACTCTTGATTGGCCTAATAATCATGGTTGTCTTAAGTAGGTTAGGCATAAGCATGTGCCATAATTCTGGCCAGTGAGCAATGAGGGACATCTGCTGGGGGTCTGAGATGGAAGAAGGGGAATCCTTTGAAAGGACACAAAGCAAGATCGTTCCCTTTTTCCTGCCTCTGAATATCACTGAGCTGGAACTGCAGCAGCCATCTATCTTATGGCAGGGAGGGTACTATTTAACAGTGTAATGGAAGTTCTAAATAGTTCAAAATCCCGAGAAAAAAGGGGAACATTTTCAGTGCTCACTTTGTGTTAGGCATACTTCTAGGTGCTTTACACATATGATTAAGTTATTAAAATGTAAATTAACTCTTTTAATCTCACAACAATCTCATTTTGCAGATGAGGAAATTGAAACATGGCAAGTAACTTGTCCAACACAAAGTTAAATACGAGGAAATGAAAGAGACAAGATTCTCACAGGTCTTTTGACTCCAGAGCCTACACCCTTAACATCAATGTTCAAATTACAAAGATCAGAAAATAGGGGCCAAAATTACAATCATTTGTGGATGCTATGACTATTTACAAAAGAGAGAAAAAATATTAACTGAAAAATTTTTGGAAATATTCAGTTCAGTGAGGTAGCTGATTACAAGGAGATTATATAAAATAACTGTTCCTTCACCAAAAAATAACCAATTAGAAAGTATAGTAGGATTTGTCAATTATACCTCAATAAAGCTGAAAAAAATTGGCTTTCTAAAAGAAAAAGAGAGTATAGTAGGTAAAAAATTCTGTTCACATAGCAGTCTATTCAGGAAAAATTATCCAAAACCTCGAAATAAAGCAAAAAGATGATTACATGGCCTTTTAATATACTAAAGCTTTTGTGTGTGTGTGTGTGAGGAAGATTGGCCCTAAGCTAACATCTATGTCAATCTTCCTCTGTTTTATGTGGGACGCTGCCACAACGTGGCTTGATGAGCAGCGCTAGGTCTGCACCCAGGATCCAAATCTGGGAACCCGGGCTGCCAAAGCGGAGGATGCAAACTTAACCACTATGCTACCAGGCCAGCCCCACTAAAGCATTTTTTAAAAGTTAATGCTTTGTTTTTTAGAGCAGCTTTAGGTTTACAGAAAATTGAGTAAATGGTACAGAGAGTTCCCATATACCCTGTCCCTGCCCCTCACAGTTTCTACTATTAACATCTTGCATTAGTGTGGCACATTTGTTATCACTGATGAACCAATATTGATACATTATTATTAACTAAAGTCCACAGTTTACATTAGAGTTCACTCTTTGTGTATAGTTCTATGAGTTTTGTCAAATGCATAATTTCGTGTATCCACCATTACGATATCATACAGAATAGTTTCGCTGACCTAAAAAATCCTGTGCTCAACCTATTCACCCCTCCTCCACCCCCTCCTACTCTCTCTGGCAACCACTGGTCTTTTTAACTGTCTCCTTTTTACTGTTTCCAGGTTGTCATATAATTGGAATCATACAGTATGTAGGCTTTTCAGACTGGCTTCCTTCACTTAGCAGTATGCATTTAAGATTCTTCTATGTCTCTTCCTGGCTTAATAGCTATTTCTTTTTTTTTTTTTTAATTTATTTTTCTTCACTACTTCTTTTTTTTTTTGAGGAACATGAGCCCTGAGCTAACTACTGCCAATCCTTCTCTTTTTGCTTAGGAAGACCGGCCCTGAGCTAACATCCATGCCCATCTTCCTCTACTCTATACGTGGGACGCCTACCACAGCATGGCTTTTGCCAAGTGGTGCCATGTCCACACCCAGGATCCGAACCGGTGAACCCCAGGCAGCCGAGAATCAGAACGTGGAAACTTAACTGCTGGGCCACTGGGCTGGCCCCCCACACTGTCTTGATTATTGTAGTTTTATAGTACATCTTGAAGTCAGCTAGTGTCAATCCTCCAACTTTGCTCTTTTTCAGTATTGTGTTAGCTATTCTGTGCTAGAGCTTTTTTTTAAGAGCATTTTTTAATAACCTGCCCAAAGATCTTCTGACTCAGAAATTGTAATTCTGACCAATAATCGATTAGGGATCAGATGTTTTCCAATCCTATGACAGTTGGATTTAATTTATAGAAATGAATAGGATGCAATGATATATTTTTCTTTCTGTTGGAAGTGAGGATAAGCCCAAAGGTTATATTTTATAGTCCCTTAGGACACTGACCAGTTTTGTATCTCATTTAGCAATCTTATTTCAGCATTCCTTTCCCACTAACTATATGCTTCTAGTTCTCCTTTTCCAAAGGAGCTCAGAATTTTACTGATTTTTCTCATTAATGAATTAAATAAAGCTTTGACATGAATTCACTATCTGTGTATAAAATAGTTTTAAAAATCAATTTAAGAATTATGTTTTCACAAAGTAAAACTAAAATAATTATCTAGCAATAAACATTACAATTATATAGCACATAAATCTTTTAAAAAGCATAAAACTTTACTGAGAACACTTGAATTAAAAGACACATTTCTGTACTGGAAGACTCAAATGGTAAAGATTTCCAAATGTCCTCAAAATAACATAAATTTAATGCTATTCCAACTAAAATTCCAAGGGGATTTTTTTTTTGCAACCAAACCATTTCATTCTAAATCTAAGAATATTTTGAAAAAGAAAGACACTAAGATATTAAAGTGTTTTAAAGCTATTAAGAATCAAACCAATTTTCTGAACAGACAGTATAGCCAGAATAGACCACCTCAACCATTTATAAAGATTTTGTATGTGATAAATGTGGCATTTCAAATTAGTAGAGAAATAATGAATTGTTTAATGAGCAGTGTTAGAATAATTTGGGGAAAACAATCTCATCTTCTACTCCTCCACATACACCATGCACAACAGCTATGTCATTCTATTTACTGCTTCTCAAGCAAGAGATGCTATCTATTTTCTTTTCTTTTCTTTTCTTTTTTGGTGAGGAAGACTGGCCCTGTACTAACATCTGTTGTCAATCTTCCTCTTTTTGCTTGAGGAAGATTGTCACTGAGCTAACGTCTGTGGCAGTCTTCTTCTATTTTGTATGTGGGATGCCACCACAGCGTGGCTTGATGAGCAGTGTGTAGTTCCATGCCTGGGATCTGAACTCATGAACCCCAAGCTGCCGAAGCAGAGCATGTGAACTTAACCACTCTGCCACTGGGCCAGCCCCTGATGCTATCTATTTTCATGCTTCCTTGACTTTGCATATGCTGTCCTCTCTGCCTAGAGTTCCTTCCCCGTCTCATCCACTTACTGAAATCCCATTCTTCAAGAGCCAAATTAAACATCTGTGAAATTTTCCTTCCTTCTTATACCCTCTTTTGTGCAGCCAGTCACTATGTCTACCACTTATATCTACTATTGTACTCGTGACGTTCTATTATGATAATTTATTTATATTTTTATACTCTTTACTAGACTGTGAGCATCTTATGGCCAGGGATCATGTCTTCTCAATGTTGTATCTTCATATCTAGTACAACATGCTTCATAATGGGTACCCAAGAAATACTTTTTAAATTAATGAATGAAATGAAATGTGACAGTACTTTGACTAAAATGAAGTGATGAATAAATAGATGGCTGTCATAAGCCCAGATGGTGGTCATGAGCTTAGGCTCTGACAGCAGATTGCCTCAGTTTGAATCTCATCTCCTCACTTACTAGCTGTGTGATCTTGGGCAAATGACTTAACCTCTCTGTACTTCACTTTCTCCATATGAAACGGCTATAATAATAGTTACCTCATAGGATTGTTATGAGGATTTTAAAAGTTACCTCATAGGATTGTTATGAGGATTTTAAAAGTTAGTATAGGCTTTTACTTCCAGGAAGAAACGGAATAGATGTAGTTTTCATTGTTCCTTCCACTAAGTGCATCTAAAATCCCTGGATATTCTATATAAAATAAAATACAAGAAGACTCTGAAAAGTGGAGAGGAGGAAGCAGACAAGCTAATGATGTCAGGACCCAAGGAATAAGTGATGGCAAGTTCCTAGGTTTTCTTTTCACTGTGTATATTCCACACTGGTTACTGGAGAAGCCAGAAACCTGGAAATACCAATGGACACAGATTAAAAAAATAATGCCCCTAAGAAAAGCCTTCTGTCTTTAGCCAAAGAACCAGGAAAGGATTAGTCTAGCAAGACAGAAAACCTTTAAACAATAACTGCTCTACTCTAGGCAAACATCACAGAAAATAACCGTGGCTCCACCCACACAATCACCAGTGGGGAGCCTAGGCTTCTACTCTTTCCAGGCTGGAATGAGTCATCTCAATCCTTCTGCCAGGGTAAGTGTCAGAGAAGGCTGATGGAGAGCCATGACTTTCATCTCTGCTTGGTAGTAAACAGTACCGAATCCTCCATGCTATCAGTGGAGATCAAATGAGGAACCTGGACTTCCATCTCCACCCATAGAACACCTCCTCCTCCTTGCTGAGTGGTGTCAGAGGAGGCCTAGTAGAGAGCCAGGACTTTCATCCCCTCTCAGGAGCAACAATGCCATATATGCCTCCATGGTGTCAGCAGAGGCCCCATAGGGAGCCAGAACTCCCGCCTCCACTTGACAGGAGTGAAATGCCCCTTCTCCTACCCAGGGTATCACAGAGGAGAACCAAGACTTCCACCCCTGCCTGGCAGTAATGAGGTAGCATCCCCCTTTACCCACCAGAGCCATGTCAGAGGAGGCCTGCTAAAACACAAGATCTAAAGACTTATGAGCCTTATAATACCCAAGATGTCCAGGTTTCAATAAAATATCACTAACCGTATCAAAACCCAGGAAGATCTCAAAGTGAATGAGAAAAAGACAATTAACAGATGCCAACAACAAGATGACACAGATGTTAGAATTATTTGACAAGGATTTTAAAGCAGCCATCATAAATATGTTTCTACAAGCAATTATGAGGATGCTTTGAAACCAATGAAAAAATAGGAAGTTTCAGCAAGAAATAGAAAGTCTTAGAAAAGAAATAGGATATGTCATCAAGAATCAAATGGGAATTTAGAACTAAAAAATGCAGTGACCAAAATAAAAATCTTAATGGATGAGCTCAACAGAAGAATGGAGAGTACAGAAGAAAGAATCTGTGAACTTGAAGATAGAAGAATAGAAACGATCCAGTCTGAACAAACAAGAAAAAATGGATTTAAAAAAATAGCAGAATCTTGAGGACCTATGGGACTATCATCATCAGAGTCCTGGAAGGAGAGGAGGAAGACAGAAGGGCTGAAAAAGTATTTGAAGAAATAATGGCTGAAATTTTCCCAAATTTGGCAAAAACCATAAACACACAGTTTCAAGAAGCTGACTGAGCTCCAAACAGGCTAAACATAAAGAAATCCACATCAAGGCACATCATAGCCAAACTTCTGAAAACTGAAGACAAAGAAAAATCTTGAAAACAGTCAGAGAGAAATGAAACATTACATATAGGGAAAAAACAATTAGAAGAGTAGCAGATTTCTCATCAGAAACTGCAGAAGCCAGAAGGAAGTGGCACACTTTTGAAGTATTGAAAGAAAAGAACGGTCAATCCAGAATTGTATATCCAGAGACAATATCCTTCAGAAATGAAAGATCAATAAACACATTCTCAGATGAAGGAAGACTAGGAGAATATGACTCCAAATTCACCAAATTAGGCCTACCCTAAAAGAATGACCAAAGGGAGTTCTCCTCTAAACAGAAAGGAAATGATAAAAGAAAGAATCTTGGAACATCAGGAAGGAAGAAAACATGAAAAGAGCAAAAATGTAGGTAAATATAATAGACTTTTCTTGTCTTGGGTTTTCTAAGTTATGTGTTTGACAGTTGAAACAAAAATTATAACATCGTCTAATGTGGTTCTCCATGTATGTAGAAGAAATATTTAAGGCAGTTATATTATAAATGCGAGAGGGTAAAGGAACATAAGGGAGGTAAGGTAAAATGTCAACACCAATAAATTTGATTGTAGTGGTGGTTACACAAATCTACATATGTGAGCAAATCACATAGAACTATACACATGAATTATATTGATGTCAAATTCCTGGTTTTGTTATTGTACTATAATTATGTAAGAGGTAACCATTGGGTGAAGGGTATGTGGAACCTCTTTGTAATATTTTTGCAAATTCCTGTGAGTCTATAATTATTTCAAAATTAAAAGTTATTAAAAAGTTAACATATATAAAGCACTTAGAATAGTTCCTGTTACACAGTAAGTACTATAACTGTGTTAGCTACCATTATTAAGTAACATTTGCAAGCATATTATTAGTCAAGCATCCTTAGGCCAAACCATGGAAAATTATATTTGCCATGGTCATTTCTTCAGTTCTATTATTTAACTTTAGGTGAGTTTCTTAAACTACTCTGAACTTTGGTTTCTGTACTTTTGGGTAAGGATTAAAGGAGATAGCAGACTTGAAACAGCTTAGTACAGAATCTGACACATAGTAGACATTCCACAAAGCTTAGCTCCTATGCTGTTTCCCTAAGTCATCACCCCAGGCTGGCTTTCCCATCTAAATCAAGTAACCAGTTCTAAATCCTACTTCCCTCGGAACCAAAGTCTCTTTGTGTGGACATCAAAATTCTGTTTTGCTTAAAATAATTTGAATTGAGTTTACATCATTTACAACCAAATATACCTCTCATATCTAAAGTGACAGTTAGTTAATCTGCTAAGCTAAATAACATAGGTAGTGGCCTCGAGTTAAATAATTGAAATAGAATTTCATGGCCAGAAGTTCTTTTAGAATTAATTTAGTCCAAACTTCCCTCCCCACCTCTCTGGAATTTTAAGATGAAGAAGCTCCCAAAAAGTTCACCAACTTGCTAAAGTCATGTAGCAAATTAGTGTTGGAACCAAGACTAGAACCTGGGATCTTGAGGCTATGCCCCTACTACCCTATGCTGTAGAGAAATGGGAACATAAATCAAAACCAGACACCTCTCTCTCTGAGTTCTATTTCTAGTTGTTGTGATTGCTGTCTAACTTTCAGACAACAGTGAATGCTTATTTTGAGCTTGTAGTCAAGAAGATGTTTCAGTTTTTTTTCACTTGAAATACAAGTAAATTCAAGTCTCACCATTCTGTTTTTGAGCAGCAGTTATTTTTTTAAGCACACATACTCAGTTTTACATTAACTCAAATTACTTTTTGGATCAGCCTTTTTAGATCTTCTGGAATCTTCATTTTGACATTCAGCTTATCACCTATTAATCACTCCACATTTTGTATTATCTGCAAATTTGATAAGCATGCTTCCAATATGCTCATTCATGTTAAGTGACTCATGAAAATGTTTAACAGGATATGGCCAGAGGCCTGTGACAAACTGCTAGATTTCTATTTCACCTTTGTATAAATCGTTTCAACTTTTAACAAACTGTACTATCATCCAATCCGCCTTGTCCATGAAGATTTGTCAAATGCCTCAAAAAAAGGATATGCAAGGTCTACACCATTTTTTTGATCTACCATAGTAGTAAGAGTAGTGATGAATAATAATGGCTACTACTTATTGAGTGACCAAAACTTTTTCACGCTGTTTCATATTATCATATGAAAAATATGAATATCACATGAAAAATTATCATATCAAAAATAATATTCATATTATTTTTAATTTAGTCCTTTCAAAAACTCTCTGAGGTAGGTGTTATTATTTTAATTATTGCCATAGTAGAAAAATTCGGGCTCCCTAGGGCATACATGAGTGTAGTCTGGTTTTAGCTAACCACATATTTATTTTTCTAAATATTGTTGTTTTACTGGCTGGTGGAAAAGCAGAAGAATGCCTGGAGAAGCTGTGGGGAAAGTGGTGGGGGTTTTTTTTGTTTGTTTGTTTTGTTTTTTTGAGGAAGTGAGAGGTGAAGGAGATGACGCAGATTCCCTAGGGGAGGAATTTTAGGCAAGAGCCAGGTTAGATAAGAGGATTTTTATGAAGTTTTTGTTGTGTCGTGTATAACATAGTCCCCATTATTTCTCAATGACTTCAAAGTTTGAATTGTTGGTGTTTTGTAATAAGCCCACGTGTGTGAGATTGATCTCAAGGAAGGCCCTGGGTAAGAGCAGAGCTGGCCCAATGAAGCTCCATCACATTTGGGTTACATCACAGGCTCCGAGAAGTCAAGTGTCCAAGTCTCACCTCTAGTAAGTGGTGGAGCTGGGATTAGAATTCAGCCTCCTCCCACTCCAAGGCCCGCTCTCTTCCCTTGCGTGACGCTGCAGGGGTCAAACCAGGGAGAGTAGGAACCCTATCAGAAAGGAGGAATGCCTCATTTAGATCCATTTATTTTTTAGTGAATTCATGCTGTGCCTTGTTTTCGCCACTTTTCTAAAGATTCACAAGCCATTTGTCTAATTATCCATTCCAGAATTTTGCCAAGGAAAAATGTGCTTACAGGCTTGCAGTTTCTTCTTTTAGAAAACGAGGACATTTGTCCATCTCCAGGCTTCTGGCACCTCTTCTGTTCCCAACAAAGTTACCACCACGTTTCAAACTCTTTCAGTAAACCAGACAGGTGAAGTTGTGTTAAGGACCTGGACGCTGTTTTACGTCTTTACTGCCTTGGACTTAAATTCTCTCTTTCTTTTGTAGGTCCTACTCTTTCTAATTTGAGGATAATTCTTGGTGATGGAAAATGGAAGCAAAGTGGGAGCTGATGAATTCTGCTTTTTTCTCTGTCATCTGTTGTCACTACACCTTCTGTTCCCTGTTCTTCTTGCTCAGAACATCAACTTTCCTGACATTACCTTTATCTATCAGTGCTATTAAACACTATGATTACAAGTTAGTATTTTTGGATTAATTTATTAAAATATATCATAGAGAATTTAGTACAAAACCTTGCTTTTAAAAATATTTTACCTATTCCAAAGAATTTTTATAGCTGGCTGTTCTCTTATGTAACAAATAATAACTACAAAGTACCCTATTTACAAGATTTCCTCTAAAATATAGAGTTTCAGACAGTAATTCAACAACTTTATTGTTAAAATGGAGGCCTTTTTTCCCAGTTTTATTGAGTTATAATTGACATATAACATGGGTAAGTTTAAGGGGTACAAATGTGATGATTTGATACATTTATATATTGCAAAATGATTACCACCTCCATCCAGTCACATAATTACCATTTCTTTTTTGTGATAAGAACTCTTAAGATCTACTCTCAGCAACTTTCAAGTATATAATACAGTATTATTAACTATAATCACCATGCTGTACATTAGATCCCCAGAACTTATTCATCTTATAGCTGGAAGTTTATAGTCTTTGACCAACATCTCCCCATTTCCCCCATCCCCCAACCCCTGGCAACCACCACTCTACTCTGTGTTTCTCTGAGTTTGGCCTTTTTAGATTAAAATGGAGGACTTTTTAAATGGTAGGAGTAGAAATTGAGTGTCATTTCTTAGAAAACACAAAATGATAATGCCGGAAAAAGAAGAAATACTATATTAATAATAGAAATTTTGTTTTGACCATTTTTTCCCCTTCCAAGTTATTCATTCTCTCTGGGGAGGTAAACTAGCCTTACATTTTAATACTTGATTTGAATTTCCACGGATTTTCTATTAAAAAAAAAAAAGATGTTTGCATCATTCTGTACTTCCCCGAAGAGCTAGCAAGAAACCCTCTTCAAAGTAAGTGGTTAAATTCTATGCTCAGTTGCCTTGTTTACGTGATTTTGAACCTTAAACAGAGGTGACTCAGAGCTGACTCTTTGGGTGGGCGTCTTAGGATTCGGCCACTGCAAAGTTTATGCTTGGCGTTTTCAGCATTTCCTACCCTCTCTGCCCTTCCTAAATTCTCTTAATGTGGCAGGGTTTTCAGTTTGCTTCAATGAAGCGTTCTAGAGGAGCTGCCACACATAGTCCCTGTCCTTTGCATTGGATTACGAGTATGAGTCCGTCTCTGCCTTTAAGGAACTCATAGCCTACTTGGATAGACAGCCATGCCAATAAATAATATAACAGTGTGTGATGTGTGAAACAACTGAAGCATGTGCAAGGGAGTGAAACAGTGCAAAGGAGGGTACTCTCACTGTGAGGCCCAGGGAAGTGTCACAGAGCACCAGTGAGTGCCGCGGTCAGCGGATATAAAAGGATGACTAGGTATGCAGCAAGAAGTTAAGGTGGAAAGGACATTCCAGACAGCAAACACACCATACACAAGACCATGATGTGTGTGGAAACAGAGACGTGACCAATGTTCTAGTGCACTGTGTAAGTGGAGTGTGGGATCCGGATCATGATGTCGTGTATATGTGTAAAGGAATTTGAACTTTGTCCTGGATGCAGAGGGTTTTGAGTGGGGAAATGACATGGTCAGAAAAAGTTCTTTGAGGATCATCTGGCAGCAATATGGTGGATGGCTTGTAGAGGACGTGACTCTAGGCAGGATCACCAGTTAGGAGATTACTGCATCAGCCTAGGTCCTGAGCTAAGTATTGGTACCGAAAAAGAGAGAACGCCAAAATGTAAGCTGTCTGGGAGGTTACATTAACAGAATCCAGTAGTTTGGATGTGGGAAAGGAAGCTGGTAAAATGGCTCCTAGAGTTCTGGTTTGTGGTTTAGATAGCTGTTTGAGACTTCCTAACTAATATCCCTGCTTCAACTCTAACTGATAACCTAACTAATAAACCTACTTCCCACTCTACTGTCTCACATGCAGTCTGAGTGACTTTTCCCTCTCTTTGTTTTGTAAAATTTCAATTGAAAAATAGTATAATGAATACCCACATAGCTTTCACCTGGATTCACCATTTGCTAACATTTTACCACATTTGTGCTCTCTTTCTCCCTTCCTCTCTCTCACTCTCTCTCTCCCTCTGTCCCTCTATAGTGGATTTGTGTCGTGTCAATTTAGCTCAACTGGAACTATGTTTCTAAGAATTCACTTCCCTGCATAGTGGCAAGAACTGTAAAGGGTCTTGAGATTTTACCCGCTTAAAAGCCCGGTACAGTTCCTGGGTCTGTTAGAAGACACGAGACTACCAGGTTAGAAACAGAGGACTTTATTACTCTCACCATAGTAGGCAGCACGAGCTTCATATTCATAGAGCTCCTTTCGCCCACCCCCAACCTCTTGCCCACCAAGTCCCACAGGGGCAACATGGAGGTGGGCTCAGGTGGATGCTGCACATTTAATGGGTTTGTGTCACAGCTGAGGGACCCTGATTATAATGGACTGCAAGCAAACTTGTCCAACCTTTGCCTTGGAAGGTGACATTATCATATTATTGTCTTGTACTCGAGAGCAAACAAATCTGCCCTCTCTCCTAGAGGAAGACACTATCTCTTTCTTCCAAGGCTATTCACTATGCAAATATCTTTTAAAGGATATTCCAGAATAAAGTCTGACACTGCCTTTGCCCTCAAGATGTATAGAGAAGTGAGATAACCTTGGAGAATTGTTGCCCAATACATAGTTCCAGGACCATGAGGGATTTTTTGCATGAGATTTAGAAGGCGGAAGTGAAGTAACAGCCGTTTTGTTTTTATACTTTAATGTCAGTGCAGAGCACCAGCGAGTGTTACAGTTGTCTCTTATCTCCTGGCTCCTCTGGCTGGTGTGGAGCAGTAGGCAGCTCTCCTCCTTCACCTTCTTCAACTCCTGGGGAGGGTGCCTGAATAGCTCTTAGATGAAAGGAACCAGTTTTATTCCTTGCATTATACCCCCATGATAAAAGATGGAAGCTCAGAGGTGACAAAAGACCTCCCTGAGTTCCTGTGCATTCTGTTGATGTGTCCAGCTCAACCTCACAGATTTCAGCTTGTTCTTGCCTCCCCTACTTCACATCCATCTTCCTTTCCTGCCCTGTGGACTACATGCTCCAGAACCAGACATAGAAACAATAGCCTTATATAGATGAATCAAGATAGTGCAGTACTGGCATAAAAATCAATATGTAGATCAATGGAACATAGAGCTGCAACATAGACCCACACTTATAAAAACACTTTATTTTTGACAAAGGCATCAAAACAATCCAATGCAGAAAGGAAAGTCTTTCAACGAATAGTGTTGAAACAAGAAGATATCCAAAATTGTTTTGGTTGTTTTAGTTTCTTGCATTTCCATGTACGTTTTAAAATCAGCTTGTCCATCTCTCCAAAGAGTCTTCAGGGATTTTGATTAAGACTGCATTGACTCTATAGATAATTTGGGGATAACTGACATCTTAACAATTTTGGGTCTTCCAATCCATGAATATAGTATAGTTTTCTATGATTTGAATTTTTAATTTCTCTCAGACACGTTTTACTTTTTTTCAGTGAAGAGGTCTTGGATACTTTTTGTTAAATTTATTCCTAATTATGTTATTTTTAAATGCTATTGTCAATAGTATTTTAAAATTTTTATCTCCCAATAGTTTGTCACTAATGTATTTACATACAATTGATTCTTTAACTCTGCTTTCCTGCTAAATTTGCTTCTTAATTATAGCATTTTTTGGCTTCTTCCATAAGATTTTCTATGTAAGCAATCAATCAGACAATCTGTGAATAGAAAGAGTTTTATTCCTTCCTTTTGAATCTCTGTATCTTTTTTTTCTTGACTTGTTGTGTTAGCTGGGACCTCCAATACAATAGTGATAGAAGTGGTGAATGTGGGTGTCCTGACTTTATGCTCAGTCTTAGAAGGAAAGCATTCCCTAGTCCACCATGAAGTATGATACTAGCTGCAGTTTTTGTACCTGTTTCTACTCAGACTAAGGAAGTTCTCTTCTATTCTTAATTTGATGAGAATTTATGTCATGAATGATTACTGAATTTTGTCAAATGCTTTTTCTGTGTTGACAGACAGGACATATAGAGCTATATATATATATTTATATTTATATATCTAGATCTAGATTTCTATATATAGATCTTTGGGACCCCCCCCCCCACCTTCTATATAGCTTGTTCCTCTTTAATGCCTCGCCCCAGAGATTTTAGCCAACTCTCATTTCTGCCTCCTCAGTTCAGCAGGATCTCTATGCTCTGCTCAGACTCAAGCTCTCAGTACTATTGTTAGGAAACTATCCCCAGGCAGAGAGCTGATCAATCATGGGACTCACCTCATGAGTTTCCTTTCTCTCAGAAACTGCAGTCTATGCTGTTTATTGTATACTGTCTGAAAACAGTTGCTGAATATGTGTTGTGCAGTTTTACAGTTGATTATTCCACTATGACCCGAAGTGGAAATCAAACAGTAAAATTTCAAAAATGGTTTTCTCTTTCTCTTAATTATGGAGTAACAGACTTCTCATTTTTATATATTTTCAAAATTACTTCAATGACAAAGTTTTCCCTATATTTAGGAAAAACTTATGGTTTAAAACATATGTATATTTCTTTTGGCACGTCTATAATCATCCTACTCCTACCCTGGGGTGGACACACTCTACTTGGAAGGCCAACATTGGATCCTGGGATCTTGTTGAAAAGATCATTAACTGGAAGACCAGTAGAAAACAAACATCGCACCAAAAACTTGGGACATGATGCCTCTCTTCTAGCATTGTGTCTGCATTCCAGGTAGGAATATGGGTAAGGGTGAAAGGCAGAAGAGAGTATGTATGCTAAATGAGTTTGTCCTCATTCCATTGGTGAGAGAGAATAGGTTAATGGATATTGGGTAGACAATTTGAAATCTCTGTCACCGACGCCAGCAAGCAAGACCTGAAAAGTCATATAACTCATTGGTCATTTTGCAAATGGGAGAACTGAGGCCTGGAGAAGTTAATTTGCCTCCGATCATATAGTTCGTCAATGATGACAAACTGGAGTAGAAACAGTATGGGCTTTTAAGTTAAATATTTCTAGAATCTGGCTCCACCACTTCCCAACTGTGCAACTTTGGGTCAAGTTATTTAGCCTCTTTGAGTCTCAGTTTCCTCATCTTTAAAATGATAGTAATCTCACCTATGTCACTTGATTGTTGTGAGAACTAAAAGTATAAACACAGAGCTAATCCCAAATAGATGGTTGGTGCTCAATAAATATTATTTCCATATTCATTCTAGTTATTTGAAAAGCAAAGGCACTGTCCACAATAAGTCACTTAGAGATTCTACAGCATGCTGCTTTGAAGAAAGAAGTTTATAAGACTCACATAACAAATACTGAAATAATACCTGTGTTATAGAACAATGGTGCTGTAAACATTTTAAAGAGAATGGAGGATGAAGAAATAAACATATTTTAGCTTATATATTGATTATGTCTGTGATGGTTAATTTTATGTACCTACTTGACTAGGCCACAGCGTGCCCAGATATTTGGTCAGACATTCCTCTGGGTGCATCTGTGAGGGTGTTTCTGGATGAGATCAACATTTGAATCAGTAGGGTAAGTAAAGCAGATTTCCCCCTAATGTGGGTGGGCCTCATCTAATCAGTTGAAGGCCCAGATAGAGCAAAAAGACTGACCTCCCCTCAAGTAAAGGAGAATTTTTCCTGCCTTCAGGCTCAAATGGAAACGTTGACTCTTCCCAGGTCTCAAGCCTGCCACTCTTTGGACTAGAACTGAAACATTGGCTCTCCTTGTTCTCAGACCTTTGAACTCAGACTGGAACTATATCAGCTCTACTGGATTGCCAACTTACCAAGTTGTCCTGCAGATCTCGGGACTTGTCAGCCCCCATAAGTGCATGAGTCAGTTTCTTGTAATAAATCTCTTTACAAATATAAATAAATAAGTAAAAATTAAATATATATATATATATATATATATATATATATATATATATATATGTACACACACACACATCCTAATGGTTCTGTTTCTCTGGAGATCCCTAATATAAAACCATACATACACACATGTACATACCTATTCCTCCTGTTCTCACAATAGTCAACATGTGAGAATCCATTTCAGGGAATGTATCTAAATTCACAGGACGTTGGAAAATACTGGCAATAGTTAACTTCTCGCATCTGATAAATCTCCTAAGGACTATATTTGCCTCTCTGAGAGCACTGCTCTTCTCCAGAAGAACTTAGCCGGTTCTAGGAGAAACAGAGGTCACTCAGGAGCAGCAGAACCAAAGAAGACATGTCAATCAAATCACCCCTACAAGGGTTACCTTGAGGGATAGAAGGTTTGAGCAACTCTTCTGGAACATTCTCGTTCCTGGTGCCCTCAAGCAACCGCTATTGCAATTCTCTATTTGTGGCATAGTTTTTGGTGGGCTTGGCAAAGTCATGAATCATATTTTTGTGATCTATCTCCTCACCAGTTGGTGACTGATGGCAGTTGAATGGGGAATGAGTTGAGCGAAACACATTTTTCTAACTCTTTCATGTGTTTGTCTAAGTGCTACCACCAACTCATCATTAAATAAATACTTCGTGATTCCGGCTTTCAAATCTCTAAAACAGGGATAATAATGCTATCTATATATTTAATAAAAACTGTAAGAGAACTACAAAAAGTAAAAATATTATTTAACTTTTCAGATGAATGGTAATGGTGCAAATACAAAACATTATTGCAAACACTAGAAGGCACTATTTCTCTACTGAGGCAGAAAATGAATATAACACAAATTTCTTATATCTTAAACTCCTCCTCTTGCCCAATTCTTATTCAAGACCAAAAAGTGCAGTATGACAAATTTTAAAATATACATTTCTACAATGCACTAAGCAGTGTAAAGGAAAGGGAAAAGGAGGACTTGTGAGATAAAGGCACAATGAAAAAAATGTCAATCCAATAAAAAGAAGACAGAAACAAAAAAGCTGCAAAAGGCGATAAAGGAGAAAAGGGGTAATGAGAAGAAAATGAGGTCAAAGCAAGTTTCTTTTATATGACATAATATATGGGAACTGTTTTCCATGTCGTAGCTCTTTGTCATGTTAAATTGAAAAACGCCAATTTGTAATTAATCAGTGGCTCTCTAGGTGTGCCCTAGCTCCCCTTTCCAATCTTCTCCCCCATCCTATTTCTCTCCACTGTACCTTACACAGAGGATGCTGGCAAGGCATCAGAATCCATAATGAAGGAAGACAAGGGCGAGGTGGAGTTACCATGGAAATGCATATGCTGTTTTGATAGTACTGGTTGGTAGGAAGGAAAGTAGACAAATGTCCTACTTATCTCTCCCTCAGTGATTGTGTTGGAACACTTGGTTGAGATTTACAAAGGAATTGAAGGGATTGTGAATGATGGAGAACTGGACTGGCTTGGACTATATATGGTTAAGGGCGCTTTTTTTCTAACTTTAGGACTTTAGGTTCCACAATAACTTGAGGTTCATTTGTTCTTGTTGTTGATGTTGTTGATTTTGTTTTCTTTTTCTCTCTTTCTTTGAATGAACGCCTTCTGCACCTTTTAATTCTTGGCCATTAAAGCAATCCAGGAGGAGGCAGCATAGAGCTGGCTGCTTAGGATTTGCTCTAGGTTTAAAGAGGGATCTTGAGGATGACTTCTATTAGTCTATCTTTGAAATAAACTCAGGAAAGGAAATAGGAATTGAAAATCATGGATTTGTCCAAATCAAATATTGTACATTTAAGAGCCTAGGCAATCGTTGTTCAAGGCTCTGAGAAAATTCTACCGGGCTTTGAGGACAAGGAAATCACAGTGGCTCACTTAGCAAATTGAACACTACATTGGAGATTAAAACACCTGGCCAAACAATTTCTCAATAATAAATCCCCTATCAAATTATGAGCTCTCAGACACATCTTACATCTCTTATATCTTACTTGTCTTTGTACCTACAATGCCTGGCATGTAGCAGGCACTCAATAAATGATGTTTGAGTGAATGAACATGAAAACATTCTCCTGGAGCTAGGCATTCAAGCTATCAACTTCTTTTTCCCTGATCTTTTTTAGTCCTCACTTTCATTGGACCATAGTCTTATGATGGAAAGTATTAACGGTCACTTTCTCACCTCTTATCAGGAGGAGTGTGTGAGTCCAAAGAATAGAATTGAGGCTGGTCCCAATCTCTGAGTTAGAGGGGAGACTTTAATAGCCAGTAAGTAAATTTGTGATGTCCTCAAGCTCCTTGGAGGAGTAGGAAAGAAACCCTTGGGAACTTATTAACTCAATGGGGAGTCTTGATGACAGAGGACACATTCTTTCTTCAGTATCAATTTAGACTTTGATGTCTTCAAGAAAAATCATTAGTGCAAGTCCTTGGGAGATATACTTACCTTATGTTTGACCAAGGGACTGGCAGTGTTGAAGTTCAGAAAGTTACTTGAGACCAGAGCCATTGAGAATGGGCACCCCACTGGTGAAAAATTCTTGCCCAGCAAGAGCAGATTAGTACTGATATGCAATACAGTCAGCTTTCTTATTGTGATTTGGGCTGATTTCCTTCTCCTTTGGTAGTCCTTGTTTGAGACCATAATGCCCAGACTGGGGCGAATTGAGGGAGAACTGTCTAGGGGAAGAATTTCTTCTACGGAAGGAGCAGGAACCATTTTTTTTTTTCCGGGGATATTGTGGGGTTGTAGGACTGGAAGTGCTTGGGGCAGGGGCAGGAGCCTGGAGTTTCCTGTTAGGAATGGAGGGGAGGGCCCAAAGAGGACTCCTTCCTTAATGAAGTCTTTGGGTACTTTCCCTTCTGAAATGCAAGGGAAAGTTCAAGTTAGCTGATATGTTGACCTTTGCCTCTTCTATCTTATAATTCTCCTCTGCAAATAATTATTTTCTATTCCAGCAGAGTCTGTTGTGTTTATCTGTGGAGGCTGAAGGGACAAGGTAGTAAGGAGGAAAGGGCTCTTCAACTATATTCTTTTAAGCACTCCAGTAGAGAAGGGGTATAAGCCATCAGGTGGACTGTGGCTGCCGGCTGGAGGCCTCGGTTCTTTGCCAAATGGACCTCTTCTCATGATGCCAATTGGCTTCCCCACAATGAGTGATCCAAGAAAGACCAACACAGAAGCTAGCCTTTATGACCTAAACTTGGTGCGACATACCATCACTTCTGCCATATTCTAGTGGTCACATAGACCGTGATACGGTATGGGAAAGAACTACAGAAGGGAGTTAATACCAGGAGACAGGGATCATTGGAGGCTATCTTGGAATTTGGCTACTATAGATGAAATTCCTAAATGTATTTGATCACAAAACCCTTTTTTGATGATAATTTCCTGAGACTATTGTTCTATGGAACAGATTTTAGAAAATGCTCTTAAAGGAATGGAAATCCATTGGAGTTTCTGCAAGGTTATGGCATGAATCTACCTATGTTTTGGAAGATTTCTGGCAGAAATATGTTGAAGGAAGAGAGAAGATTGAAATCAGAGAGACTCCTGTTAGGAAGTCTTGCAGGGTTGTAGGTGAGAGGTGATGGCAATGGGGGATGGCAATTAGGGATGAAAAGAAGGAACCAAGGTGAGATGTACTGTAGAGGCAGAAACAACAGAACAATGTGATTGTGACACAGGGAAGCATCCAAAATGACTCTGATTTCTAGCTTAAGGGATTAGGTCCATGATGAGTCTATGAACAACACTGGAAATACAGAAGAGGAGCAGATTTGGGAGAAAATTTGATGAAATTAGTTCTAGATATCTTGAAACTTTGTGCCAGCAAAGGGCCTATTTAGATGAGCATATCAATTAGTATGCTTTTGGTTATAAGCAACAAAACCCCCCACTCAAGTTGGCTGAGCTAATAAGGACAATATTGGGTTCACAAATTGGAAATCCAGAGTTGGGCTTTAGGGTGGACATGAAGTGTCTCCAATTGCATTTCCTAGTGATTCTCTGGGCTCTGTTCTCTTCCCCATGTCAGCTTCTTCCTTAGGCTGTTTTTTAAGAATGCTGCCATTATTCTGGCCTTGCACCTGCACATGACTATATTGGAGGAAAAAGAGGCCATCTCTCCCTGTGGATCACACTCTTTCCTCACTTGTCAAAGCCTAGATTGAGTCTCATACCCAGCACTAAATCAATCCCTGAGGCCAGAGGATGCTTTGTGCTGATTTAAACCAATCACTAACGAGGTGGTTGGAGAGGATTCTTAGACCAATGAAACCTCTAGAACTAGGATGTAATGGATGTAGAGGAGATAACCACAAAGTCCACAGGAACGAGTCCAGCAGGCCGTTAGAAGTGTGACTCTAAAGCACAAAGAGATGCAGATTTGGGAGTCATTTGCACTGGAGGTAATTTGAAGACTTGGGAGAACCTGAGATCATTTAGGGTGACCGTGTACAGTGAGAAGAACAAGAGAACACTGAGGAGCAGTTAGATTAAAGGGTCAGTGCTGAGTGATGGGAGCCAGCAAAAGAAAGCGAGGCGAGGCCAGAGAGGTGGGCGTTTGTGGAACCAGAGCGGTAACAGCTTCTCTGCAGCCATGGGAGAGGCAAAGGAGTTTGTTTTTCAAACCTCTCCACCTCAGTGTAGTTCTTCCCAGGCAAATGCCCTGTCATTCTTTTCTTTTTCTCTCCCACAATGTTCATCAAAGTCTCTTGTATATAGCAAATGCTCAGTAATTATCTGTTGATTAATTTTCTGATTATGGTGGGAAATTTGGGTAAGAAAGCACATTATGTGAATGCACAGGGAAAAGTGTGACCAAAAGCAAGAACATTTGAAGAACTCTAGATCTTAAGTAAACTCAGGTATTGGTGTCATACTTAACAAAAAAAATTTTAAACTAAACGTTGTTTGTGTGCTAGTAAAACCACTGGAAGCATCTCCTGAGTATGCCAGTGACTTTAGAAATGTTGTTTGAAGCATATTTACTATTTTTTTAAAAAGATTTTTTTATTTTTCCTTTTTCTCCCCAAAGTCCCCTGGTACAAAGTTGTATATTTTTAGTTGTGGGTACTTCTGGTTGTGGCATGTGGGACGCTGCCTCAGCATGGCTTGATGAGCAGTGTCATGTTGGTGCCCAGGATCCAAACCGGCAAAACCCTGGGCCACCGAAGTAGAGTGCGCGAACTTAACCACTCGGCCTCGGGGCTGGCCCCAAAACCTATTTACGATTGATATAACAAAAATGTTTAAAATGTAAAATTTTGATTAAAAGTGTTAGATGTCTGTTTGTTGCAGTTGAAAAAAAGTCTGCCTTACGTAAAGTCAGTTTAGTGGTCCTCTTGTTACTTTTCTCCCCTCAGAATATGAGTTTAAATGTGTACATTTTGGATATAAGGAAGATAAAGGCAAAGACTCGCCTCTTTATCAGACAGCTCACTCTCTGTTTTAAACACTTTTAATTTGCATGATTTAATTGTGTCATGAAGTATCTTCTCAAAATTTGTGTGGGCAGGGATTGTTCTGCTTTAGTGATAGGAGTGGGCATCTGTTAAAATCTCCAGCACACTAGGAAGGATGAGGTAAGGACTTTTTGAACAGCTGATTCTTTGATTAAGATTCTTGCATCAGGTTAATGCTGTGCATAGTTCAGAGTTAACACTGAATAATGATGATGATGATGATGAACAAGAAGAAGAAAATATTTTATAAAAGTGAAAGTTTAGGTGGCATAGTGGTTAAGTTTGTGGACTCTGCTTTGGCAGCGCGGGGTTCACAGGTTCAGAGCCCGGGTGCAGACCTACACACTGCTCATCAAGCTATGCTGTG
This sequence comes from Equus caballus, assembly GCF_041296265.1. Lineage (NCBI taxonomy): Eukaryota > Metazoa > Chordata > Mammalia > Perissodactyla > Equidae > Equus > Equus caballus. The sequence continues at coordinate 93,656,018 of NC_091686.1, forward strand.
GCAGCGTCCCACATACCAAATAGAGAAAGATTGGCACAGATGTTAGCTCAGGGCCAATCTTCCTCACCAAAAAAAAAAAAGTGAAAATTTAGTTGGTGCTGTGATTCATATAAATTATACACAACTTATAGGAAAAAGGATAGAATACATTCTTTATTATGAATTCTTCATTTGAAGCAGTCGCTTTTGGCAATTAAAATCTGGTGAGCTGCTTTTCTACTTTCAGAAATTCTTTCTCCATTGCTGCCACTAGCCACTCGGCACAAATCATTAAACAATGGCCTGTGGAGACTAGAGTTTTAAAGGACAGTGATTAAAAGCTCTGGCTCTGAAGTTAGAAAGCTGGAGTGACCTTATGTACCTCAGTTTCTTCATGTGTAAAAAGATAATAATAATGTTATCTATTGCATTATTGTGAGAAATACATACGATACCTAATACTGCACAAGAGCTGGTATATCAAAAATGCTCAACTATTGCTGGCTAATGACTATTAGGTTTTACTTTAGACTGTCCCTGATGACCTATCTACTCTGCTTACAAGTAATTGGTGGACAGAGTCATCTATAATTTAATGACAGTTGCTGCTTGTGAGATTTCCAGTATTCGGGTGAACTATTCATGAAAGCCAAGGACTGTGTGTTCTGTTTCTGTGTCATGTTTATTCAGTCTTTAAAAAACCATGGTGTCTGTCTTTGGCCTTATATTACTCAGTATCTATGATTTAATTGTTGAAAACGATATCTGGTCCTAAATTACGTTTGTTAGGCGGGTCAGTCTCCCAGTAGGGAAAGCAGGCCTCCACCCACTTAGATCATTCTGTTCAGAAACCTTTATCCTAGATTTTATGCCTGGTTCAAATACAAGTACCTTGGTTCCTATAATTTTAGGGTAAGATTTCTTTGCTTTTACACTGTGCTTTCAAAATATTGCCAAATATCATCTTCTTCATTTTTATCTGCTGGATCCAACAGATCTTTTGCCTTCTCAAGATTTTTGCCCTAGCCCTAGATAACTGATATTCAAGAACTGAAAATTCTATGGGAGGTTTCTGTTTCCAACTTCTTCCCATTTCAATTCATGTTGGGTGCTACAAAGTTTGTTTTCACCAAACCTATCAATTTATTCATGACTACTTCTCCTTAAATTTCCCCCTGAGTCTCATTTTACACATGAACCATGATGCCCTTGTTTTGGAGTTAGGGGACACTAGGATTTTATGTTTTAAATATCATAAAATCACTTATGACCATATTCTTGGCCAACCACATTGTGATATCATAGCAGCTGAAAGTTTAGCTAAGTATTTTATTCCAAATAATCTGCTATGTGTTGAGGACAGTTCTAACAGGAATTGGAGCAGTCAGTTTTGACTCTCTTCTTCAGTAGTCGGAGTTTGGAGTCGAAACATTCTGCTTATTATTTTTTTCTCCTATATTGGGTAATGTTACATCTTTTTGTCATGTTTTATTTCCTTTCCTATCTTTTAAACAGAGCCCCTATGATCACCTCACCTACATGCCTTTATTGTTTTAAAATATTTTATTGAATGTGCAATATCTACACATGCACTAACAGTAGTACTTAAACAGGGTTTTATTGCTAAAGACTCACAGGACTCAACATGACAATGCTTACAAATTCACAATGTATTACAGGAAAAGAATATATCAATGCCACTAAAGTAAGGATCACATCACAGAGCAGGCTGCCTCCCTGTAAGGGGTCCGGAGAGCCGAGGACAGGCTGCTTTGTTCACCTTCTATGAGAGCTGAAGCCAGTTGCAGTTTCTCTTTCATATTAGGAACCACTGATGTGCACGCAGAATACCTTCAAAGCCGAAAGCCCAAAATGGAGGCTTAAGTGGAGTTTTTTATATTTTGCTGGTCACGTAGACATATTCCTACTATATAACCAGTCTCAACAGCAGAGCTGAGACCAGGGGTAAAACATCAATCTCACTGATATTAATAATCAATGTTGACAAAGTGCTACAAACCACAACCACCCTGAAACTCTTTGGACCTGTGGTTACGAAACAACACTATTAATCAATATGTTTCATGCCTTCACCAGGGGTCAGTGCCCTGTAGGAACTTCAGCAAAATAGTTCAGACTGATTCCTGACCTGTTGGAATTAACTGTCTCAGTACGTTCCACCATCCTCATCTATGGTCAGGACCTTTTTACGACAAAACAATTATCCTTAGTTTGACAGAAATTAACTTGCCTTACAACTGAATTGCACACACAGATGCTAAACATTTGCAATAACCAATGAGGACTCGGTATGGATTTAAACAGAAATTAAACCACTCAATAGATTGGTTTAATAGCATAGATTTTCTCATATTTTTATACTGACTCTACAATTCTTTTGCCTCCTTGATCTATAGCTATCTGAACTTTAAGGTATATATCTGCTGAATGATTAAGAACCATAATCAATCTATCATTAACCAAGTCTACATCTTTCTTAGGCCAATTCTCCTCCATAGGGATAATGTTCTGTGAAACAAAACCCAAAAGATATAGCCACATTTGTATTTTCTACATCGTGACAGTTAGAGCCTTCCCTTTTTTTCATTCATTGTGAGAATGTAGATTGCTTCTGGAAGTTTGTTTTTCATTCAGCTCACTTCTCGGTTCTTCGAAAGAGGAAAAGGTTTTGTTAGGTACCACAGTAGGCATCTGAGTCCAGGCTAAGACAGAATATTATTTTCTTGTTCTAAGCCTTTCTCTAAGCCTCACCAGAATTGATAGATTTTTCCCTTTTGTAAAACCTTTCCTCTCAGCAATAATTTCATCTTTCTTCCATTAATCATTCATTTTAATGTGAACCTTTCCCCTGAAGAAGATCCCTCTGGTTCAGTCACTGGGCTAGTCCATATGGCTGGTAGCAAGAAGAGACATGGTTGGACTTCTCTTTCAGTCCATTCCTAATTATAGGGGTCAGATTGGATAAATAGGGAAAATAGGGCTATCCTGTTCATGAGCCAACAAAACATTTGCACAATTAGCCCTCATATGGCAAGGTGGGAAAAGGGATAGACTATCCATCAATCTCTTTAGAATTCTTGCATTAAATTCAAATTAAGAGACATAGCATCTTGTTTTAGATTATCAGCCTTTGGAGGCCTTAATTATACACCAAGTCTAGGGACTACGAGTTGGCATTTGTTATGGATTGAATTTTGTATACCTCCCAAATTCACATGTTAAAACCCTACCCTCAATGTAATGGTATTAGGAGGTGGGGCCTTTGGGAGGTAATTAGGATGAGATGAGGTCATGAGGGCAGAGCCCAGATGAATGATATTACTGCTCTTAGAAGATTCATGAAGGAGCTTGGTGCTCTCTGCTCTCTGCCTTGTAAGGAAACAACGAGAAGTCGGCAGTTTGCAACCCAGAGGAGGGTCCTCACCGGAACCTGACCATGTTGGCACCGTGCTTTCCACCTTCCAGCCTCCAGAACTGTGAGAAATAAATTTTTGTTGTTTATAAGCCACCCAGTCTAGAATACTTTGTTATAGCAGCCCAAATGGAATAAGATAGCATTGAAAAAGAAAATTGTGGTAAACTATAGAAGACTTGTATTTAAATTCCTGTATCATCCCCCACTCTCTTTTCCCTACTTCCACTGTAAAAGCATAACAATTTATCTAACAGAGACCCAACTTTAGTCCCTCTCATGTTAAGTTGCAAAACACAAGCTAGAGGTTTGTAGACCAATCCTTCAATCCATTTTCACTCCTGCATCTTTTTAAGCAGTTGTTGTATTTAGCCCAGTTGTCTATTATTCTACTACCTTGAGAATGATAAGGAATGTGATAGGTCCAGTCCATTGAATGTGATGTTGTTTTGCCCATTGTTGTACCATGTGGGCAGGGAAGTGAGTTCTTTGATCTGAGGAAACGTAACTATGAGGGTCAAACTGGTACAATATTTTTGTCCAGCTTTTTGATAGTATTAAAAGCATTGACTTCAGCCACTAAGCATTCAAATCCAAACTCAGAGCATGTGTCAACTTCTGTCAATATCCGCCTAAGTTCCCCTTGAGCAATTGATAAAGGGTCGATGTTATCTACTTGCCAGCTATGGGCTGGACCTTCTCTTCTGGGAATACTTCCCAGGGCTAATTGCAAACATTGACTTTCCTTTGGCAAACAGAATAATTAAAGGTTTGAGCTTCAGTGAGGACTACTGGTATATTTTGTCATTTGGGCCATTGCTGCATGGCTTGAATTTCCCCAAGTTGACCCATTTCATAGACCCAGGTTACCACTTCAAGAGATAAAACTAAGGTATCAGTTTGTTGATTCCTTGCATAAAGTTTCTTTGGTTAGCATCAACATACTCCACTTTGATTTGCCCTTAGAATTTATGAAAGATTTCCAAAGACCAGTACCCCTTTTATCATCCAATTATCTATGGCCCACTTGGCAGACCATATTGCAAATCCATTGCTAACAGCCCAAGCATCAGTATACACTCAAAGAGTAGGACACTTATTTATATCCAATTCTTCTATCACTATTAGGAACACAGCATATAATTTAACCCCTGGACCAAGTTGTTCTTATCTTCTTTCACGAGAATTTCACCATTTACTGGGTGCTGAGTCACTGCTTTCCTTACTGAGCCATAACCCTCACTTCTGGAACTGCTATCAGTGAACCAGGCCAATTGCCTAATATCCTGGGACAATTTCTTGAAATGAGGGGCCCAATTCTGCAGAAGCAGCAGGCAAGACCTGGCTTAGGTAACTCTAAAGGCTCCCACTTTGCATCTCCAACTAGTACTGGTCAAAAGGTCCAATACATTATTTCTTTTAAAATTTTACCCAGTAGGGGAGAAATTTCCATTCAAACGTTATACCTCTACCAATTATACATTCAGGTATAATATATTTTTAATTACATTACATATTTTTAAAATCATACACTCTAAATTTTAACCTTTGTTCTTTTTGTCTGAGAAAGATTCGCCCTGAGCTAACATCCACCACCAATCTTCCTCTTTTTGTATGTGAGCCACTGCCACAGCATGGCCACTGACAGATGAGTGGCATAGGTCCACACCCAGGAACTGAACCCAGGCCGCCAAAGAGGAGCATGCTGAACTTAACCACTAGGCCACCAGGACTGGCCCTAAATTTTAACCATATTTTAATTTTCTTTCCTTTTACAGTACTATGCCATATCCCTTAAATTAACTCTATCACCCTAAGTGGCTGATTAGCAATCCTAACCAGTTTTGTGCGTTGTGCTCCTGTATTCAATTGATCTAAAAGTTTATCCTTTATTTTTTTGCAGGAAAGATTCACCCTGAGCTAACCTCTGTTGCCAATCTTCCTTTCTTTTTTCCCTCCCCAAAAGCCCCCAGTACTTGGTTGTATATCCTAGTTGTAAGTTGTTCTAGTTCTTCTCTGTGAGCCGCTGCCACAGCATGGCAGTGGACAGACGGGTATTGTGTTTCTGCTACTGGGAAGCGAACCCAGGCCACCAAAGTGGGGAGTGCTGAACTTTAACCACTAGGTCATCAGGGCTGGCTCTAAAAGCTTATTCTTTATTCCCAGGACATTTCCTCCAATCTTGATGTTCATCTGATATACCAAAGCTGAATATGGGGAAAGATCCAAGTGGTAATCTTGAGCTGAATATTCTAAGAAACGAGAGCTCACAAAGAGGTGATTGGATGAAATGCCTTCCAGAAAAACATTTTTGAATTAGGGGTAAAAGTTGCATAGGCCAGTTGACTGTCCATTAATTATATCCATAGACGTCTTGTCGATAGGAAGGATTCTTAAAAGTTTGTGAGTGTGTAAATGTGTAACAGGATTTGATCATAGAAACAGTACCAGTGGGGATGATATGGTATTTGTTATAGAGATTTGACCTTACACAACTGTGGAAACTGGTTAAATAGTTTGTGTATGGCTTTTGCTTCTATGTCTATGGGCCTGCTGCCAGCATGGCAAGAAGTCCAGAAGGAGAGACAGACATGAAGTGGGGAAGAGCAAAGACAAATTGGAACACAAGAGGACAAGCTGGAACCTGCTTCGGTCCCTTACTACCTGTAAGCTTCTAACTTCAGTGATGCAAATGACCTGCAGGAGAAACTAGTATCCTTCATTATGAAGCTAAATGTACACCTGACCTGGGAGTCGGAGCCGCTGTGGACCTGGCTGCTGCCTCTGCCTCCAAAGTGAGCCAACAAATCAGTGACAACATGTGTGAGCTGCAGCAGTACCTGGTGCCCTACACTGACCCTTCAAGTGTAAAAAGAAGATGAAAATGGTGAGTTGTATGGTATGTGAATTATGTCTCAATAAAGCTGTTGTTTTGTTTCGTTTTGTTTTAAAGATAGCTGCTGCTTCATTGCTGCTTTCTAAATCTTGTACAAAATGTCTCTTGTGGCCCAGGTTAATCTGTAACTATGTAGGAGAGGGAATTTCTGGGAATCCTAGTTCCTGCAACTAAATTAACACAGCACAAATCTGCCACAAACGTTTTCTGGTAGCTTACGTGAATTTTGTTTACAAATGTAAGCTTCAAAGCTAGGTGGAGAATCCATGTTCTGGTGCCAGTGAAGACATCATTGGATTTAAGTAAAAGGTTCTGCCAATATCTACCATTTTGCACTTTAAGAAATGGTATGGGTAGAAGAGAAACTATAGGACTAAATAACATTATAAAAAGTTAACTAGTACTAAAGTTAAATTTGTAAATAGTTACAGTTCTTTTGTCCCTAAGAATAATACAAATTATTTATTACTGTACTAGGAACCGTGACTTTTAAAAAACCAAATACAGCTTACTTTCTGGAGAGCTTTCAAAAGTCAAAGCAAACAAAAGCTATGACTATTCAAATTCAGGTCATGAGATGACAGATAATTCTGGTAGACGTTAAATAAGTATGATGATACTGAGTTTAGAAATTAAGTGATGCGTGAATTTTGCATAGATATATTTCCCAACCAGGGATTAAAACAATCCAAAAAAATGGGAGAAAATAGTCTTTTCAACAAATGGTATTGAGACAAACTGGGTATCCACGTGCAAAAGAATGACCCTCAGCTCATACAATATAAAAATTAACTCAAAATAGATCATAGACCTAAGTATAAGAGCTAAAGCTATAAAACTCATAGAAGAAAACACAGGGGTAAATCTTCACGACCTTATATTAAGCAATAGTTTCTTAGGTATGACACCAAAAGCACAAGTGACAAAAGAAAAAAATAGATAAATGGGACTTCATCAAAGTTAAAATGTCTTGTGCTTCAAAGTACACTATCAAGAAAGTGAAAAGACAGCCCAATGAATAGAAGAAAATATTTGTAAATCGTATATCTGATGAGAGTTGTATCCAGAATGTATAAGGAACTCTTACAACTGAACAATAAAATGACAATTCAATTTTAAAAAATGGGTGAAAGATATGAAGAGATATTTCTCCTAAGAAAACATACAAATGATTGATAAGCATATAGAAAGATGCCTGGCATAATTAGCCGTTAGGGAAATGCAAATCAAAACCACCTTGAGATACCACTTCATATCTAATAGGGTGGCTAAAAAAAAAAGACATTATGTGTCTGTGAGAACGTGGAGAATTGGAACTCTCGTACATTGTTGGCTGGATTGTAAAATGGTTTAACCACTTTGGAAAACAATTTGGTAGTTATTCAAAATGTTGAACTTAGAGTTCCTAATGCCCCAGCAGTTCCACTGCTAGGTTAGAATACGCAAATCCACAGAAATAGAAAGTATATTAGGGGGCCGGCCGGGTGGTGCAGGGGTTAAGTGCGCAGGTTCTGCTCCCGCAGCCCGGGGTTCGCTTGGTTTGGATCCCAGGTGCGGACATGGCACCGCTTGTCAGGCTATGCTGTGGTAGGTGTCCCACATATAAAGTAGAGGAAGATGGGCACGGATGTTAGCTCAGGGCCAGTCTTCCTCAGCAAAAAGAGGAGGATTGGCAGCAGTTAGCTCAGGGCTAATCTTCCTAAAAAAAAAAAAAATAGTATATTAGTGGTTGCCAGAGGCTGGAAGAAGTAGGTGAGTGAGAAGTGACTTAATGGTTGTGGGGTTTCATTTTGGAGGATGAAAATGTTCTGAAAGCAGATAGTGGTAATGGTTGCAAAATCTATGAATATATTTAAATCTTCTGAATTGCGCACTTTAAAAGGGTGAATTTATGGTGTGCGAATTATATATTAATAAAGCTATTATTTAAACAAACCATTAAAAAGGAGCTCTTAGAAGAAACAGTAAATACTTGAAAGGTTAAATTTCATGTTTATAACTTTTTTTTTTCAGATTGGCACCTGAGCTAACAACTGTTGCCAATCTTTTTTTTTTTCTGCTTTATTTTCTCCCCAAATTCCCCAGTACATAGTTGTATATTTTCGTTGTGGGTCCTTCTAGTTGTGGCATGTGGGACGCCGCCTCAGCATGGCCTAATGAGCAGTGCCATGTCTGCGCCCAGGATCCGAACCAGCGAAACCCTAGGCTGCCAAAGCGGAGTGCGCGAACTTAACCACTCAGCCACGGGGCCAGCCCCCATGTTTATAAATGTTTAAAGCTGTTTTATTAGAATATTTAGACTTTTATCTTCACCAAAGAGGTTATATAGATGGCAAGTAAGCACATGAAAAGATGCTCAACATCAATAGCTATTAGGGAAATGCAAATTACTACCACAATAAGATAACACTCCACACCTATTAGAATGCCTAAAACTAAAAAGACTGACCATACCAATTGTTGGTGAGGATACAGAGGAATTAACCCCCTCACACTGCTGGTGGGAATGTAAAGTGGTATTTTAGAAGTTTGGCAGTTTCTTAAAAGTTAAATATATGCCTTTGATGACCAACCATTCCACTGCCAGATATTTACCAAGAATCATGAAAGTGTATATTCGTAGAAAGACATACACTAATATTCCTAGCAGCTTTATTTTTAATAGCCAAAACAGGAAACCCAAAGGTTCAGAGGTAAAGAAATCATGGTATATCCATACAATGGAATGCTACACAGCAATAAAAAGGAATGAAACTTTGATATATGAAACAACATGGATAAATCTCAAAATAAGCTAGACAAAAGAAGCTAGAATGAACAAGAGGGAAGGATTACAAAAGCAACACTTGGGTATGATAAACGAAATTAGTTTTCTTGGTTATGGTGACAGTTTCATGGATGTACGCATATGTTAATACTTATCAAATTGTACTATTTAAACATGTGCAGTTTATTTTAAGTTAATTTTACCTTGCTAAGATTGTTTAAAAAATTCTTGATCATTTGCACAGAGGTATTTCTGCTTTTTTCAGAATGTCATATAAATGGAAGCATATGTTATGTAGCCTTTGGATGGTGGGTTCTTTCACTTAGCATAATGCATTTGAGATTCATCAATATTGTTGTGTACATCAACAATCCATTCCTGTTTATTGCTAAGTAGTATTCCATTGTGTGGATGAACCACAGTTTATTTATCCATTTATCTATTGAAGAACATTTGGATAGTTTCCAGTTTGGGACAATTATGTATAATAATGCTTATACAGAGAATTCTCTTACAAATTAAAGACTCTTTTTGTGGTATAAATAATTATTATTTCCTTTAATACTTTTGTAAAATTTAGTCTTTAGTATATCAAACTTCCTTCAAGTGGGGTGCCTTTGTGTGAACGGCACTATGAATGCCTAACAAATATCTACTTCATATGGCAAAAAGGGCATTATTGGCAATGTTGTGATGGTAAATGTTTAACAATTGGCTGGGGGGGGGGGAGCCCTTGATTTGTATCATTTGCCAATTTCCACAGTGTAAATATTCCTACTGTGCTAATTTCAAGCTACCAATGTGACATCACTGAACTTGGAGTTGGGAAGTGATGGGCACAATTGGCTCTCATAGGGAAGGAGCAAATATGAGTTGGCTCCAGCACACCACTAATTACTGATAATGTAAGTTTAATAGGTACATGGAAAGAATAGTGGATAGAAAACCAGAAATACGATGTTGCAACATGTACTTTCTGAAAGACTGTTGGGAACTTCTCAAAGTTCTGACTCAGTTACTGATCTTTAGACATAATGTAATATATTGAACTCTTGCTTATTAGGATGATCAACAATGAACTCTTCACAGAGGAGTGAAGAGCAAGGTTAAATAAATTTTAAAATACTGTGCATTGATATGAAAAATACCCAATAATAAACATGTTTTTGAGGAAATATAAGTTATGGATCAATTTTTACAAAAATAGAGAAAAATATAATCAATGATAAAAATGACCCAGTTTCAAACACTATCAGTATCTAGTCAATTTGTATTGGTAACGACCCATCGCCCTTCATTTATACCACCACCCATTTTCCTCCCCCTGATTATTTTGAAGCAAATTCCACACATCATATTTCATCTATAATATTTTATTGTCTCTAAAAGAAAAGGACTCTATTTTTAACACAGCCACAATACCATTACCATACAGAAAAATGTATAGAAATTCCTTAACATCATCAAATATCCAGTTAGTGTTTAATTTTCTTGTTTGTGTTATAATTTTTGACAGTTTTTTCAAATAGGGATCCAGATCAAGTCTATAAATTATGATTGGTTCAATAGATTTTTTTACAAAAATTTTTCGTGCCCAAAGATTTTTTCTAAACTTCTTTTAGTATTAAAAATTCCAAATTGGAGGCTAGCCCCGTGGCCGAGCGGTTAAGTTCATGCGCTCTGCTGTGGTGGCCCAGGGTTTCGCCGGTTCGGATCCTGGGCGCAGACATGGCACCACTCATCAGTCCACTTTGAGGCAGCATCCCACATGCCACAACTAGAAGGACCTGCAACTAAGATATGCAACTATGTACCAGGGGGATTTGGGGAGATAAAGCAGAAAAAAAAAAAAAAGAGATTGGCAACAGTTGTTAGTTCAGGTGTCAATCTTAAAAAAAAAATTTAAATTAATATACAAAAGTAGCAGAAATAGTATAACAAGACTTAGCTTCAAGAATATAACACATGGTCAAATCCACTACCCCTACTACTAGAAGATTTTGAGGCAAATCCTAGGCGTCTTATCATTTCCTCTATAAATACATCACTATATATCTCTAAAAGATAAGAATTTTTAAAAAATTTAACAAAACCCGCAAAACTATTATCATGTCTTAAAAACTATCAATATTTCTTTCTTTTTCTTTTTTTTTTTCCTGAGGAAAATTAGCCCTGAGCTACCATCTGTGCCAGTCCTCTTCCACTTTATGTGTGGGTTGCCACCACAGCATGGCTGATGAGTGGTGTAAGTCCACACCCGGCATCCAAACCTGTGAGCCCAGGCCACTGAAGTGGAGCATGCCAAACTTAACCACTAGGCCACCAGGGCTGGCCCTCTCCAAATTTTTTTAGCAGTTGATTTATTCAAATCAAGATCCAAACAAGGTCCCCATAATATATTAGGTTACTGTCTAAGTCTCTTTTATCTATAGGTCTTTTCTGTCATTTTTTGTTTTTTGCAATTTATTTGCAGAAGAAACATGGTAGTTTGTCCTGTAGGGTTTTCTACATTTTAGATTTGGCTGTTTGCATCCCTATGGTATTATTATGTTTGATCTGATTCAGGTTGGCTGCGGGTTTTTTGGCAAAAATACTTCATAGGTGTTGATGTGTATTCCTATTACGTCTCAACAAGAGCACATAATGTCTGGTTATCTCTCCATGATATTAAGATTAATCAGTAGGTTCAAGTTAATTAATTAGATTTTCAGCTTGATCAATCCATCAGCTTTCACCTAAGGGTGTTAGCAGCAATTGATAATCATTACTTAGATACGTTATTTCATTAGGAGTTGCAAAATGGTGACATTCTAACCCTGTCATTTCTTTCTTCTTTTTAAAGATTGGCACCTGAGCTAACATCTGTTGCCAATCTTCTTCGTTTTTTCTTCTTCTCCCCAAAGCCCCCCAGTTTATAGTTGTATATTCTAGTTGTGAGTGCCTCTGGTTGTGCTATCGTTTCTTCTTTATTTTTTAGCTGGAATTGTCCTATAAAGAAAATTTTCCCTTCACCAACTGTTTATTCTGAGTTATAGTTCATATAGGAAAGACAGGATAAATACTTGTTTCATTCCAAGTATGTATTTAATATTTTCAGAAAGGGCTGGTTCCCTAACATCTTTCAAAGGCAACCAAAGAGGTTTTAAAATTTGTTTTTAGTATTATTAGGAGCACATGGACTTTAACATGTTTGGCATGTTGCAATCCAAAAGTTATTTTGCTTTTAGATTCTTAAATTGATAAATCTTTGGTCAGTGGGAGCCCCTTCAAGTTGGACCCTAAGTTCTTTTGACATGACTTTGCTAGCTTTGGTAGCGTCACGGTGTACTAAGATGTTCATGCTTATCTTGCACATTTCCTGCTCCAAACTTGCAAGGAACCCTGGTTCCTGTTAGTGGGAAATGATTTTCAGAGACCACGATTTGGATGTTTGGACTGCTCATTGCCACTGAGTTGGTTACCATTTCGAAGTCTTTTTCAGTGGCCCACAGCTTTTTGATGTGTAATAGAGGGAAAACCTGAGCAATGAAATTTAGTGTGAATAGAAAGGGTAGAAATGAGAGACCTGGCTACATGGTAAATAATTAAAGATTATGTTATCTTTCTACCATGTACCATTATTTTGTCCCTTTAAAAAGGCATGAAATCACAATTAAATTAAACTCTTAAGATTTATTTGGATTTTTTTCTTTCTTTCTTTTTTTGAGGAAGATTAGCCCTGAGCTAACATCTGCCACCAATCCTCCTTTTTTTGCTGAGGAAGACTGGCCCTGAGCTAACATCCATGCCCATCTTCCTCTACTTTATACGTGGGACGCCTACCACAGCATGGTCTGACAAGCAGTGCCATGTCTGCACCCAGGATCCAAACCGGCGAACCCCGGGCCACCAAAGCAGAACATGCACACTTAACTGCTGTGTCACCAGGCCAGCCCCATATACTTAAGATTTTTAACATGGATTCCCAATTGTCCCAACACCAGCACTCCACATGAAGATTTGCTCACAGAAGGCACTCAGTTTAATTGAACTGAACCTTGGCTGCAGCCGTAGCAGAACTTGACCTTCTATAAGTGCTCAATAGGTATTTGTTATTATTGCTGATAATGATGACGATTTGTAGAATGTGAATCTTCTTCCTGGCCCAAAAACATTTTGCCTGGAAGTCAGGTACATAATAATTAACTAAAACTACAGTTATTACAAATGAGTACTTTCTCTTTTTGTCCTTAAGATTTTTTTACCTCAGAATGGAAGATTTGAGCAGGAAATGGAATATGTCTTCTTTCGGCAACGGGTTGGGTTCATGATTTTGGAGTTATCAAAATATAGGTTGCACATAACTGTGCTAAGACAACTTTCATTCCCTTTCCACCCTTCTACTGCTTTAAATGTGCTGGCCCCTGCCTCCTTCTCCAAGAGTTTGTTCATACATGATTTTCCCCTTCAGCCCCCAGCCTATTGGACCAGGAGTAGACTAAGCTGGGCAATTGGCTTTTCTCTCCCCAGAATTTGGAATTGGGATTTAGAAACTCCAGAAACTCCTTGAGTTTCTGCTTGAACTAGAGATAATATAATATATAGCTGGTGTGGGTATGCACTGCATGTGCATTTGTGCACGTGTGTGGTGATGGGGTAGTTAGTTGTTTAGGGTCCTGCTATACCATGTAGTACCACTTGACTCTTGGGAAACTTCTTAACATTCCAAACAGTAGAAATGCACACTGCCCCACTACACAGCTGACACTTCCCTTTCTCAGCTTTACCTACTGTCTCGTGTCTCTTTTTCTATTCCCTAGCAGCATCAGGTCAATGGCTTGGCAATTTTTAGACTGGAGGCAATCATCAATTCTCAACTTACTGAAGCAGGTAATGAGTCAGAAGGTTCAAGCACCCCTACTTTATGAGTGATTCTTTTGGTGACTCCCTCCCTGGTCTTGGGGAAGAGGAAAATTCCCTACCCTCCCTCACAACTTAAGGAGAGAACACCCTCTCTCTCGAATACTACACGCCCCTCAAAAGGCAACTTTCACTTGTTCCTGTCTTCCCCTTACATGAAGGAGGGGCTAGTGGTGGTGGTAGTGCTGATTTTCTTAACTGGTATCTCTCACTAGGCCCAGTGGAGAAGGATAGATTCCAAAAGCTGATGCTTCTTCAAATGGATTAGGGGAGGGTAGTCTTTAGCACTGTGTATTCTTAGCTTTGGGCTTAAAAACAGGATCCTATTTCACTTAAAATGAAACAATCCCTGACATAGACAATGATATGAGCTGGATTTCTTTCCAACTGTTTTATATAATTAGAAGCATAAGTGCATCACTTGTGGTAGAAACTTGCCAATATGTATATAAGACAAATTGTACAGATCTCTCAGAATTGGTTGTCTTTTTAATAGTCTAGTTCATTACTATTTACAGAGCATTTTCATATATATTGTACTATTTAATTAAATGCTTGGGCTGTCTCTGACCCACAATCCTATCCACAGAGCACATTTGAAACTTCCAGAGCATTCCTGATATCCTAGTTTGTTTTCCAATTATGCTTCCTCCCCAAGGTGCATAGCCTCCTTTCCAGAGCCAAAGGATCTCTAGTTGGAGCTGATCCTAGATTAAAGCCTATCTCAGGAAAGGAATATCTTTTCATCTATTTTAATCTCCCATTAATTTGGCATTTAGATTCTTTTTAACAATTACATTTGGACTCTATTTCAGGATTTTTGTACCATCTGCATATCTACCTTTATTTATCTTCGTTACATGATGAGAGAGCATCTTAGAATTTAAAGTGTGTATATAGTCGGTTTCCACTATTAAGGGAAAGTTAAATAGGTAGCCCACGGAAGGAACCCAGTGGAATTCCTGCAGTTCTCCACCCTTCCCTGACTCTATTTCCTCCTCTTTTTTTAACTTCTACAACCGCTGCTAGTATGCAATTTTGGATTGTGGCTGAAGCTACAAGTATACAGATTTAGTCAGATAAAAAGATAATGGCTAGTAATAGGAAAGGGTCACTTAAAATCCTCCTGTAATGATTGAGGTCCCTTCAAGATTCACAGTCTTAAGCATCACATTAGGAGAAAGAATATCCCAGTAGCAGAAGGTGATAACTTTAAACGTTAGAGAAAGAGACTGAAATATGTTCGTGAGGATTTGGGTGGAGACTGGAGAATGAAAATAGACATAGGTTAATGAATGCCAGAACTCAATAATCCCTAAAATTTGTGTGTGTGTGTGTGTGTTGAAATGTGCTCCAGAGGATGAAATAAATAATATCTTCTAAAAGGAAGAAATGTTGAAAGGCAGACGGCAAGTATACTGGAGCAATCACATCTGCTTCTCCACATGTACCTATTAAACATTATTCCCAAGGTCAGAGGACAAATAGTTTGCCTTTTATTTTCCTCATCCTAAATGTCTTTCTTTTTCAAATTTCTTCCCATAAAACTTCTGATGTGCTCATTTTCTTTCACCAGGTCCCCTTCTTCAATTTCTATTACACAAAAGCTTGAAAAATCATTCTACCTCTAAGTTTCATCTCAATTTTATTATTTCTTTAAAAAATTGGTATGTAGAATACTGTCTATTAATTATTATATAACAAAAAATGAATATACAAAATTTTGTTTGGTTCCCTTTGAAGTTTTAAATTACAAAAATACAACTCATGTTCTCTACAGGAAATAGTAATGAAACAGCAGACTCTTCAAAACATAAGAGTAACTTGATTTATTCCTAATGACTGAAAAAGTGAACATACTTTCTCAAGATCCATTTCTCCTGAATCTAAGTTGTATAGCTACCTTCAACTGGCTAACAGTGAAAGTTTTACACCAGATAATAAAACAGCTTTAATGTGAATTTGGAGGGCCTCTTAACTTTCAAAAAACTGTAGAATTTTTGTTGGCCAAAATTAACTACAAATAAATTAATAATTTAAATATAAAAAATGAGTAATTGAGAAGTTAGAGGAAATTAGAACTAAACATTTCTTAAATGTTTGTATCTATATGTTCTTTGTAGGCGACGGGATTTTCATATTCATAAACGTGCCCCAAGTGCCCAACACATGGTACGTATTCAACAAATACCTGCTGAACTGAGGATAACCTTTTAGCTTAGAAGTAAAAAAAACCAACCAAACAAAAACAATTTCAAGGGAAAATAGGAAACATTTGACTAAACTTTTAAAATTAAATTTTGGTACATTAAAAATTATAATTAAGATAAAAAGAAGATAGCGAACTGTAAAAGTATTTGAAGCAAATATGAGAGGTGAAGAGTAGAAATGTTTATTAAATATTTGATACAAATTGCTAAAACATAAAAACATGAACATCTCTGAACTTCAAGGTATTGCAGGTATTTTAATAGTTTGTAAACTGTTTTAACAGATTCAAAACTTCTAGATCTGAAATAAAACATCAATCTCAGATATTGTTTGGAAAAAACAGGATTAATTTTAAGAACAAAAACCAATACCCTTAGAATATTAATATTACAAAACACAGTAATTCTTCATACCCTTAATTCAGACTACAATTCAGCTGCTGAAATATTTTTAAAATTTCAAAACATGATAACATCAGGAATTATTTCACTTCCTAATATTGCTATCTTCACTTTTTATTATGTGCATGTTGTATCATTTTCCCCCATTAACAATATGTCCACAAGCATTTTTCCATATGCTGTATGACATTCATAATTAAAAATTCATTAATGACTTCCATTCAACATAGTACTGGAAGTTCCAGCTAGAACAATTAGGCAAGAAAGATAAATAAAAGGCATCCAAATTGGAAACGAAGTAAAACCATCTCTGCCTGCAGATGACATGATTTTATATGTAGAAAACCCTGAAGATTCCACAAAAAAACTGTTAGAAGTAATAAACAAATTCGGCAAAGTTGCAGGAAACTAAATCAACACTCAAAAATCAGTGGCATTTCTATACACCAACAATGAACAATCCAAAAAGGAAATTAAGAAAATAATTCCATGTATAACAGCATCAAAAAGAATAAAATATTTAGGAGTAAACTTAAGCAACGAGGTGAAAAACTAGTACACTGAAGACTAGAAAACACTGCTTAAAGATATTAGGACACAAATATGTGGAAAGACATCCTGTGTTCATGGGTTGGAAGACTTTATATCATTAAGATGTCAATACTACCCAAAATGATCTACAGATCAATGCAATCCCCATCAAAATCCCAAAGACATTTTTTGCAGAAATAGGAAAATCCATCCTAAAATTCATATGAAACCTCAAGGGATCCTGGATAGTCAAAACAACCTTAAAATAAGAAGAACAAAGTTGGAGGGAGGTCTCACACTTTTTATTTCAAAACTTACTATAGAGTCACAGTAATCAAACAGTGTGGTACTGGTATAAAAACTGATATATATACAAATGCAATAGAACAGAGAGCCCAGAAATAAATACTTATATTTATGGTCAAATGATTATCCACAAGGGTACCAAGATCATTCAATGGGGAAAGAACAGTCTTTTCAACAAACGGTGCTGGGAAAAGTGGATATCCTGATACAAAGGAATGAACTTGGACCCTTACCTTATACCATCTATAAAAATTAGCTGGAAATTGACCAAAGACCTAAATGTAGTAGCTAAAACTATAAAACTCTTAGAAGAAAACAGGAGAAAATTTTCATGACATTAGATTTGGCAACGGTTTCTTGGATATGACACTAGAAGCACAGGCAACAAAAGAAAAATACAGTCTTCATCAAAATTAAAAACTTTTGTGCAAAGGACACTATCAACAGAGTGAAAAGCCAACCTATGGAATAAGGAAAATATATGCAAATCATATGTCTGATAAGGGATTAATATCCAGAATATCCAAAGAACTCCCATAACTCAACAACAAAAAAACAAACCACTCAATTTAAAAATGGGCAAAGGACTTGAATAAGAAGATCTCTAAAGAAGATACACAAATTGCCAATAAGCACATGACAAGACATTCAATATCATTAATTATTAGGGACATGCAAATCAAAACCACAATAAAATACCACCTCACACCCATTATATTAGCCATTAGGAAGGCTAATATAAAAAAACAGAAAGTAACGTGTTGGTGAGGATGTGGAGAAACTGGAACCCTCATGCACTGCTGGTGGGAATGTAAAATGGTGCAGCCACTGTGGACAACAGTATGATGGTTCCTCAAAAAATTAAACATAGAATAACCATATGATTCAGCAATTTCACTTCTGGGTATCTACCCAAAAGAACTGAAAGCAGGGACTTGAAAAGATGTTTGTATACCCATGTTCTTAGCAGTATTATTCATATTAGCCAAAAGGTGGAAGCAACCCAAATTTTCATTGATGGATAAATGAATGTGGTATATACATACAATGGAATATTATTCAGCCTTAAAAAGGAAGGAAATTCCAGAGCCCGTCCTAATGGCCTCACAGTTAAAGTTTGGCACACTCCACTTTGGCAGCCTGGGTTCGGTTCCCAGGCACAGAAATACACCACTCAACTGTCAGTAGCCATGCTGTGGCAGCAGCTCACATAGAAGAACCAGCAGAACTTACAATTATACACAAGTACGTCCTGGGGGATTTGGGGGTGGGGCAGGGGAGAGAAAAAAGGAAGAAGACTGTCAACAGATGTTAGTTTAGGGGGAATCTAGAGTTTAATAGGCATAGACTTTTATCTGGGAAAGATGAAAAAGTTCTGGAGACAGATGTTGGTGATGGTTGCACAACAATGTGAATGTATTTAATGCCACAGAACTGTTCACCAAAAAATTGTTAAAATGGTAAATTTTATGTTACATATATAACCACTGTTGCAGACTGAATTGTGTCCCCCTAAATTCATATATTGAAGCCCTAATCCCCACTGTGATTGTATTTGGAGACAGGGCCTTTAAGGAGGTAATTAAGGTTAAATGAGGTCATAAGGGTGGGCTCTAATCCAATAGGACTGGTGTCCTTATAGGAAGAGGAAGAGACACCAGGAGTGCCATGTGAGGACACAGCGAGATGGTCATCTGCAAGCCAGGAAGAGAGCTCTAACCAGAAACCCACCCTGCAGGCCTGTCGATCTTGGGTTTCCTGCCTCCAGAATGTTGAGAAAATAAATTCCTGTTATTTAAGCCATCCAGAATGTGGTATTCAGTTATGGCAGCCTGAGCAGACTAATACAACCATAATTTTTTTTTAAAGTAAAAAAAAAATCATTAATTATTTTTTTCATTGCAAAAATAATGTATGACTCTGAAAAAATTCAAACCACACAAAAGGGTAAACAGTCACAAAGAAGCCTCCTCTCCCCTCAGTAACCAGTGTCAATCGTTTTAGGAATATCTTCCAGAATGAGTTTTATGACTATATAAAGCATATGTATTTATATTTACAAACTCTTTCTTCTTCTGAAGCAAGAATCAAAGTAGGGTCTGGTTCAGAAAGGGAAGATACCTTCAAGTTTGTTAATCTCAAACATAATTTGAAATTCATCTATCCCATTACCATCGTACCTTTAGATTATTTCTAGGTTTTTTCTCCATCATATAAAATGTGGTTAACTTCCTTATATAATCTTTCTATTTTAATTAATTAATTATTTTTCAAGATTGGCAACTGAGCTAACATCTGTTGCCAATCTTTATTTTTTTCCTTTTTCTCCCCAAAGCCCCCCAGTACATAGTTGTATATTCTAGTTGTGGGTCCTTCTGGCTCTCCTATGTGGGAAACTGCCTCAGCATGGCCTGAAGACTGGTGCCATGTCCGGGCCCAGGATCCGAACTGGTGAAACCCTGGGCTGCCGAAGCAGAGCGTGCAAAGTTAACCACTTGGCCACAGGGCTGGTCTTTAATCTTTCTATTTTAAATTATTCCGGGGTCTGGCTGAGTGGTTGAGTTTGGGTGCTCCGCTTCAAAGCCCAGGGTTTCACCGGTTCTTATCCTGGGTATGGACATGGCACCACTCATCAGGCCATGCTGAGGTGGCGTCCCACATAGCAGAGCCAGAGGCACTCACGACTAGAATATACAACTATGTACTGGGGGCTTTGGGGAGAAGACGAAGAAGAAGAAAAAAGAAGATTGGGAACAATGTTAGCTCAGGTGTCAATCTTCAAAGAAAAAAAATTATTCCTATCCACAAGTTTTTTAGATCCTAATATAAATATAGTATATTTATCCTTTTCATTACCATTGTTCATGTAGGTTATTTCCATATTCTTCTCCCAACATATAAATATAATTAATATCTTTATAATCTTACTCTCTTTTAAATTATTTAGTTAAGTTCCTAATAGTGAAATTGGGTCAATGGATGTGATATTTTTATGTAACTTGATACATATTGCCAAATTGATTTCCACAAAGCTACCTGCCAACTTACATTTCTATCAGCAGTGCTAACAGTACAAACATTAGATACTCCTATTTAAAAATATCTCTCTAAGGTAGTAGTTGAAAAAGGAAATCTTGCTTCAATTTGCATTTTTTTGTTTTGTTTTGTTTTGTTTTTGAGGAAGATCAGCCCTGAGCTAACTACTGCCAGTCCTCCTCTTTTTGCTTGAGGAAGACTGGCCCTGAGCTAACATCCGTGCCCATCTTCCTCTACTTTATATGTGGGACGCCTACCACAGCAGGGCTGCCAAGCGGTGCCATGTCCGCACCAGGGATCCAAACCAGCGAACCCCGGGCCGCCGAGAAGCGGAACGTGCAAACTTAACTGCTGCGCCACCGGGCCAGACCCTGCATTTTTGATTACTAATGAGATGGAAGATTTTTCACATATCTATTAGTCATTTATATCTCCTTTTTGTGTGTAAACCACCAGTTCATACTCTATACCTATACATGTATTGGAGGCATTAATGTCTTATTGATTTGAATGAGTGCTTTATATATTGTGGTATTACTCCTTTATTATCAATATTTATTCTGAACATTTTCCAGTTTGTCTTTTAATTTTGTGTCCATTCAACAAATATTTATTCAGTATCTCCTATGTTCTGGGTACTGTGATAGGAATTCTGCTATTCTTTACATAGAGAATTACACACACACTTTTTTGTTCTTCCATTGTTTAAAGTTCAGAAAGGTTGAACTTAAAGATTGGGGCAAAAAAACACAGAAGATCCCATATCACTGTGTGGGTCAGAGCCGGCCCTTTCTATCTCTCACGATACTGCAGGCAGATGGTGCATGGTGATAGTCATCCAATGTTCGACCAGCATTGCAGGATCAGCCCAATCAAGGTAGTTCACTTATATGGCTTGCAAGTTGGTGGGCTGTTGGTAAAGGCTTTTGTTCCTTTCCACATGGGCCTCTTTGTGCGGCTGCTTGAGTGGACTAGCTTCCCACAGAGCAAGCAATCCAAGATAATGAGCTGGAAAGCTGCACTCAGTGCCTTTATGACCTAGCCGCAGAAGTCACACACCTTCTGCCAAACACAGTAGCCCTGTTTCAAATGGCTGGGGGAGACTACATTTCCAGAGGTGAGAATTATTGGGGGTTATCTTAGAAGCTAGCTACCAAGGATTCTTCTTTTTTTTTTTTGAGGAAGATTAGCCCTGAGCTAACATCTGCTGCCAATCCTCCTCGTTTTGCTGAGGAAGATTGGCCCTGAACTAACACCTGTGCCCATCTTCCTCCACTCTATATGTGGGATGCCTGCCACAGCATGGCTTGCCAAGCAGTGCCATGTCCGCACCCGGTATCTGAACCAGTGAACCCCAGGCCGCCTGAGCAGAATGTGTGAACTTAACCGCTGTGCCACTGGGCTGGCCCCCCAAGGATTCTAACACCTTGATTTTCCTACAGTTTACTTTATAAAGCAGTTTCTGACAAGTTTGCAACAACCCATAAGAAGTCTAGTTTTGTACCATACTGTTCTCTTAAACCCAGCTGTGTTCTCAAACACATGTGTACATGGGTGCACTCAAGCATACAAGGCTTTCTGTTCCACAAATTAAAGTTCCACAGAGTAAAGACCCTCTGCTACAGGATCAGCCCACGAACTTCACTGGGGCGCTAGATTCCACCTCAAGATCTCTGAATTTGAGTAAAGAGTTCAAGATTGCAGATTAAGGGCCAAGAAGCTTCACTTCTATCTACTTGTAATCTCTGTTAATTAACTAGGAAACTTTTGAGTTTTACCAGAAACCTTTAATTTTCTAGAAACCTTCACCTGTGTTCAATATCCACTTTAATTAAAAAGCTCCTGCAACGTTAGCTCAGGGTGAATCTTTCCCAGCAAAAAAAGCAAAAACTCTTGTAGATTATACTAATTTGCTGCAGATGACTCAGCTAGTTGAGGTAATTAACCAGATAGCTGAGGTAGAAGTCCAGGTTGGGTGAAAAGGTCACCAAGTGAGCATCAGGCAGAGTTTCTTACAGCTAACTTTCACCTCTCCTGCAGGATAGGCAAAGAGGCACCTTTGTGAAATCCCTGTTTGGAGCTCACACTTTTATTTTACCACTGCTCCCGTCTTAATGACAATTTGTCAATTCATGAACCTAAGAAAAGAGAGTAGCCCTAAGTTTTGCCAAATTGGGGAATTTCCCGAGCCCCAAAAGTTTAGCAGGGAGAGTAAGGAGGCCAGAATGGGAGAGTAGGAAGCACCAACCTAAACTAAAAAGGAGCCAAGTTCTTACCCCACAAACAGTATTCCAGCCCCTAAGGTCAAAGCAACAAGGGCCTGAGCTGGTTGCCTAAAACAGCTTTCCCCTCCGGTCCCTAATATCTCCCGACCAGCAAGTCATCTTCGGTGGCATATTCCCTTTGTTATTCCTCTTGAGCTTAATTTTAGCCAGCTGTCCAAGTGCAAAAATGTTAAGCAGGGTAAAGGGGACCAATAACTGTCATATTTGGCGTACTTTTGCACACAAGGCTAAACCCCTGAGCTCCAATTTTCACCTGGGACAGGGTGATCAAAACCACAATCTCTAGGGGTCCTCTGCCTCGCAGACGTCAAGCTGCGCCCACCTCTCCCTCTACCCCGGCTATCCTAAAGACGCGGGTCAATGAAAGCCATCAGCGCAGGCCAAAGGGAGGCCTACAGCAGAAGACACTGCCCAGCGCAGACGAAACAGAGGCTACGTGGGCCAGCTCCACCTCACAGCGCGCGGCCCCACCCCTCCCGACCGGAACTGCAATCTCCGTGCTCCGCGCCCCCACGAAGAAAGAGCGTGACACACGCGCCCGCCCCGCCTCCCCGGACGCACTGGGCAGGCGCGGGGCGCGCGCATGCTCGGCGGGCGGGCCGCTGGGGTGTCCAGCTGCTGCTATCTGTTGCGCCGCCGCCCGCGGGAGCCGGCAGATCCGGGTCTAGTGGCTAAGAGTGACGTGGTCAGTCGAATCAAAACAGAGGAGGGGAGGAAGCCGGCGGCTGGCAGCAGCGGCGGCAGCGGCGTCCCGGGCAGCCGCAGGGTTCCGGAAGCTCCAGGCGGTCTTTCTGCCGAGCCTTGGTCCCGGCCCCCATCCTCCCCGCCCCGTCGGTTGTTGTCTGGGCGGGTGAGTGTCTCCCCTTCTCCCACCGCCGTTCGCCGGCCCACCTTCCCCTCACCCCGCTTTTTCCTGGGGGTTCCTCAGGCTCTCGGGGACTGCGGAGGCTGCGGCAGAGCGGGGCTGCTTCTCGGCTCGGTGGTTCCCCGGCCGGGCTGGCGGCTCTGCCCCCGGGGAAGCCCGCTGCTTCCGAGCCTGCGCCCCTCTTTGAAGAGCGAGGCAGAGAGCCTGCAGTTTGGCTTTCTCTACAGGAAGCCGGAGTCGGGGCTTGGCAGGAAAGTGGACGGTAGCCACGGGCGGTTTTATTTTTAGGGCCAGACAGTCAACTTGGGTGGAGGCGTATGATGGAGTAAAAAGAAGAGAGAGAAAGTCGTAGCTGGAAGGAAAACCCCACAAAGCCTGAAACCCGCTCTTGTATCATTTACGTCTGTTCCTCGGTCCTTTCTGGGTTTGGTGAAGTCACTAGGATGCGTCCTTTGTTGTGATTGATGAGACAGGAAAGCTGCCATCCAGAAAGCGGGTGCTTTTTAGCCCTTACTGTGTTGCGAATTTAAAGGATTCCCTTTTTCTGTTTGTTCAGTCAGCGGAACCAGAGCTGACAGTAAAGAGGTAGCACCCTTTATTGGAACAGATAACGTGCGAAGAACTGGTTACCGGAGTACCTGAAGACCCATGTTGCCGTTTAAAGCCCAAGTTTCCAAAGTGGCTGCTTCTCTGTGTGTGAGGATTTTGGCCAGGGTGATGTTTGTTAGCTGTAGAGAGTCGGGGGGATGCTTTCAGTTGTCCCAATTTGCAAAATCGTCGAAGCTGGGGCCTTAATGGGAGAATGTCTTGGTTTTGCATCAAGACAGTCGGATGAGCCTCATGCACGTAATACCTGTGTGTGTTGCAGAGTCCTTCCACTCGTTTGCGTGATTGTCAATTATTGTGTATGTCGGCAGCTAAACGTGCAGTAGCTTGGACGGCGTAAAACCTTTCTAGCGTTTTAGTCTTGAGACCCTCAGGAGGCGTTCTCGCTGCCCACTTCTGTGGACGATGCCGGAAGCCCGTGTTCCCTTCCACTTCAGGTGACTGGCCACGCAGATGCCTCTGGTGTCGCCTGCCCCGAGCCCCGCCGCCTTCCCCGCCCTCGGCAGCACGAAGGAGACCAAAAGACCAAACCTCCTCCTTGTCCTAACTTGGTTTTAAGAAAGAACATTTTTTCCCCCAAAAAAACTCATTAATTGAGGTGTTTCTTTAGTAAACGGCAAGAAAGAAAAAGAGAAGTATGTGCTAATTATTGCCCCTTATCAAATGCAGGAAGAGTTTTTATGAGTTTAGACTATTCCCTCGAAGGGTATGTCCTTATGTGGCATGAAATGGACCTCTTCTTCACAAATTTCTTCCTCCTGGGTGTGCCATTGAAGTCTTTTTTTCTTAATACCACAGTTGGAATCCTCCTGCTTGAGATAAATGAGATTATGATTTCTTGAGGTTCTTCCTTTTTTTTTTTTTTAACCTTTTAATGTTAAGCTATAACTGAATATTTTTGCTTATGTAAAATAATTTGTGATGATTGGTGAAAATATTGGTTAAAGCAGATAAGCAAGAGAAAATAAGTCATTGATATTCCTGCCATCCAAAAATCAGCAAAATGTTAGCAGTGCTGTATGTCCTTCTGGCCTTTTTTCCATTTATATATTTTATGTAGAAATGGTCTCATATCGTATATGCTTTTCTGTAACGAGCTCTTTCACATAGTAGTACTTCTCTTTTTGAGTAACAAAATTTAAATTTTTGCAGATATGAACTTTTGGGCCTTAATTTTTAGGGAATATTCACTGTATGTTTGTCAAACCATAGTGATTAAACTTGTGGTTTTAAAAGATTTCCTCCCAAGTCTATGTGATGATATTGTAAGGTTTAAGAAATTAATATGCATTGTGTGGCAAAGTAAGACTTTGCTTGTTTAACTTTTGGGAAAGCAGGCCCAGAATAGCCTGAGTTGACAATCTGGAAGTTTACAAAGTATTTGCTAATTTAGTGATTTGATTCAGGTAGAAGTTTAGTTTTGTTCTGTAGCTACACTATGCTCCAAATGCTGACGAGCTGTCCAGGCCTCTGGCAGTAAGGTCCTGAAAGATTTTACTTTATGAATCATGTGCTGCTTTATTAACATTGAGTCTTGAATGTGTGCCCACTTAGTCCAGTGCTTTATCAGTGGTGCCAAAAGAGAAGGAAATGTCCGCTTGACCTCAACTTCAAAGGTTCAGTACCTGCTATGAAATATCCTAAATATGCTGATAACCCACTTGGGTCCATTAGTCATAAACTTACCTAAAACCTTTAAATCTCTATTTTCATTCTGTATCTCTTGAGTAATTAGTCCTAGAAGCTTACAACTCATTATGTGACTTAGTTCTTTTTCTTTGATTTGCCTTAAATTATAGTGTTCAATATATATACTACGTCTCTCCACTTCTTCCCATCCCTAATGCCACCACCTTTACCAACTATCACTGTGTCTCACCTGGCCTACTGCCATAACCTCCTGGTCTCCCTGCTTCCACTTTGACTTTTTACGGTGCTTTCCCCTTAGCACAGCCTAAGAGATCCTTTAAAATGTTAATCAGTGTATGTCACCCTTTTCTTGAAAGCCTCCCATCGCATTCAGAAGAAAATCCAGACTCCTTACCAAGGCTTGCCAAGCACTCCGTGTTTTGGCACTGCCTTCCTCTCTCATCTCACCTTGTATCCCTCTTCCTAGATCAGTACCCTGGAGCCTGGCCATGTGAATTTCTTCCTGGGTTCCAGCCCCACTAGCATGACTTCTGGAACCTCCCAGGCTTGCTCCTGCCTCAGAGCATTTGCACTTGCAGAACCCTTCAAGCCAGTGCTGGCTTCACTACTCTTCTCCCAGATCTCACTGTGGCTGATTCCATCGTGCCATTCAGGTCTCAGTTCAGATGTTGCCTCTTCAAGGAGATTGCCCCCCAATTCTCTCTCCATTCTCTTTTATTTTCTTCTTAACATTTATCACCGTATGGAATGTCCTTATTTTTTATGTATTCTGTCTCCTGCCCTATAAACTAAACTGAAAATTTGTCCTGTTCATTGCATAGTAGGTACTCAAGGAATGTTGGTTGAATGAATGAACTTGGTGAACATGTCTTTATTCCTCTTGAATTTACTAATTTACACCAGTTCTTTCTGTTGCAGAATCCTAGTTTTTTCAGCTGCTTTTTATAGTGCATTGCCTTGATTCTCTTACTTGATGTTTGGGCCAGAAAAAGGCCACATTCTACTTTAGACCTAAAGAATTAATCCCTGGGAGAAATGGGTTCCAGGAATCTACATATTCAGTAAGACCTTCAGGTGATTTTAATGCACATCAAAGTGTGAGAATGTCTTACTATTTTAATGGCTTTCCTCTGGGAGATTACTTCTTGCTTTGTAGTAGTAATGATAGATGTCATTTTGGGGAATCCTGTGTCAGGTACTGTGCTTAAAAACTCTTACATGTTTTTCATTTAACTGTAGAGCAACTCAGATGTAGGTATTCCTACTCCCATTTTACAAATGAAGGAGCTCAGACAGTCAGTGTCAGAAAATTGGATTGGAACTCGTCTCTTTTCTTAA
Source organism: Equus caballus (assembly GCF_041296265.1). Taxonomy (NCBI): domain Eukaryota; kingdom Metazoa; phylum Chordata; class Mammalia; order Perissodactyla; family Equidae; genus Equus; species Equus caballus. The sequence continues at coordinate 93,683,221 of NC_091686.1, forward strand.
TCACTGTACCCTACTGCCTCTGAACTACAGTGTTTAGAACTGTACACAGTACTTTGATTTTGATAGGCCGTGTTTTTGTTAAGGGCAAGATAGTGTTTTCTGTCCCATTTCCGGTCCTATCTTTAATGAAGTCCATTGTTTTGTTGACCTTTTTGCCTGAAGTTGTGAGCTGGGAAATGACCTCAAGAAACATTCTGCAAAGACTTCTAGGTCTTCTTACTTTGTTGTATTGAGTGCTCAGAGCCTATCAGGCTTAAAGTAAATTTGGAGTATTCTCTCCTTCCTGTGCCTTACCTTGCATTCCACATACCAAAAACCCATCTATCATTTTCTGCCTGCTTGTACAGTCATTTGAATTCTTCCTACATTTTCTCCATTGATTTGAGTGTTTTACTATTTGGATACCACTGGATCATCATAAACTGAATAGATTTCTCACTGCAAGACCCCTTTCCAAATGAGTTAAAAAAATGTTAAATTTGATTGATGCATTGATTTGGGGGGGGGGGGGGCGTGTGGGTGGGGACTTAATCCAGTGAAAGACTGGTTGTCTTTACTCTCTTCCTAGCCTTTAAGCCTGACTGTGTTTATCTGTGGAGGCTCAGGTCACACATGACCTTACCAGAGCTCTCTCCTAACCCGCCTCAGGCTTCTGTGAATAGCCACGTGTACCTCCCGTCTCTTCACCTTCCATATTTAATTGTCTGTGGCTGTCTTGCCTATTTGATTGGGAAGCCCATGAGGTCAGGGAGGACCAATTAGGCAATCAGTAGGCTTGTTGACAGAATAAATAAATGAAGAAAAATCTCAACTTTAATTTGTATTTGTTAAAAAAAAAGTACATTGCTAAAAAGAATTATTTGTAATAATCGTTTTTATATAATTTAATAAGACTTAGAATAAAAACTTCAACACAAGACCCTAAATTGCTGATGATAAATAGTGATATATTAGTATATGGGTTGTAAAGATTTTGCTGAAAATTAAGCACTCTTTATTACATTGTGGCTTTAAGGATATTTTTAAAGTTGTAAAACTTAGTTACCACCACAGGCTTATAAGTAAAGATATTCTTTTGGTACGTCTGTGCATATTCATGTTTTGGCCCACACAACAAATACTAACCATGTGAATGGTTGCTCCTGTAGTTGGGTAAAGAACAGTTTGGGCACTTTCAAAGCTATTTTGAAAGAGTGCTGGAAATTATTTGAGTTGAAATGAAAAAACAATTACCTGCCTGAATAGCAACAGTAATGGCATTTACTGTTTATGGAGTATGTATGCCAGTCCCTTGACCTCCTTTGCATACTTGATGTTTAGCTGACACATCAGCCCTCCATGTCAAATATTGTTATCCCTGATTTACACTGGAGGAAACAGGTTCTGGTTAGTTAGGTTAAGTTGCCCAAGGTAAAGCCAACTAGTACTGTTGGGATTCAAGCCCAATTTTCCCTTGACTCAAAGCTCATGTCCTTTCTAATACAACAGTGTGGACTAGTCTTTTTGTCCTACAGAATCATGAAGGTTGTAATAAGTGAATCTACTTATTTTAGGTTTTAGGTGAGAATATTCTAGTAGAACTACTTTCACGAATTGTTTTGTTCTGTTTAAACCTAAATTGGGTATACATTTCTAATAGCCCCTCTTTTTTTTAAGCACAAGACTTGTTTGTTATTGAAAAGCTGCAAAGGATAGTAATATATAAGGCCAACAACAGTCTGTAATCTCTCATTCAGAAGTCCTCTCTGTACATGTATTTCCTTCCAGTATTTTATTTTTTAGTTCATCTTTGTTGTAAATGAGATGTAATACCCACATAAGCTTGTATCCTTATTTTTTTCCTTGGTTTAATGTAATGAGCTTTTCACTATGGCCTTAGAAACTCCCCAAACTTGATTTTAATTGGCTACATTTTATGAGATACTTTGAGTAAACTGATTTACTCAAAGTTCTCATGTAATGTGGGCATGAATGTAGTATCCAGTTTCGCCATTAGAAATAACGTTGTAACGAACCATGACTTTAAATAGTTGACCCAAGCTCCGAATAATTAGAGCCATCAGTCTAATTATTTAAAAAAAAATCATATTTAAGACATTTTTATGATTTGAAGTGTAGTGATTTTAATCATAATTCAGCAGGCATACACAGCATACACACACTTGCAATGCCTAGAAAATTTACCTGAAAGTTTTTAATAGAAGTTGCCTCTGAGGAGAGGAGAGTACCTTTTACTTTTGTGGTTTTTTTTTAACCTTTCTGTATTTGAATTTTAAACTGTAAATGTGTAGTGCTTTTAAAATAAAAAGTTTCAGCTCCTTGGAAAAGTATATATTTTTCTAAACTAAAACCAATTTGGGGGTGAATAGTAGGGTTTATATTTATTACATTTTAAACTTCAGTGCTTTTTTTTGGAGAAAGTTACATTCTCGTTGCTTATTTTCATATTGAATTTTCATTTCCTTTTTTTAAATTTAGGTCAAAGCACAGATGGGAGTCTTATCTTTATTAAAATGCAGAATGAAACTGGTTTTTGCTTGACTGCGCTCATTGACAAATATTACAGGTGCAGCATTTTCAAAATTTAACAGCTAACAAAGGTGCTTCAAATCAAGTTAGGGATGCAGTAAGCATCTTCATGGTATATGAACCAGAGGTCAGTGTTCTGGCCGCTATCTTGTTTTATCTTACAACATTCTTTTAAAAAAGCAAGTTAATTTTTTCCATAGTATGTATTTTGTTGCTTTGTTACTGTTAGCAAAGGTAATGTAGAAGAAACTGACTTGCGTGAAATTTTTAAGACTTTTAAAAACATCTGTGGTGTTTTATTCAAGTTTTATTTTTTAATGACATTGCTTTCTTTATCTCAGTGGTTCTAAGCATTTTTCCTGTCATCATGAATGTCGTTACGTGCATCTGTGTGTAGACATTCATCTTGGTTGTGGCATGGATGAGAGAGAGGCTGCGAGTTACATGAGCTGGGAGAGTCGTAGCTGGAACTCCTTTCTGCTCAAAAAATTGTGTAGGCGAGCAAGTGAATGAGTGATACTGAGAAAAAGTCTTGATTCCTCTCTCATTTACGTGAATGATAGAAATCATTCACATACTTGTGACATTACTTGTGATGTACCTCACAATTTTAGAACATACTAGTATTTTGTAATACAGCTGTTGAAAACTGCTTTCTTAACATTTATGAGTAACTTATATTCACTATGATTTGGGATCACCTAGTATGGAATTTTTATATGTTCTATTGAATTTTTCTGTTTCTAACTTGTGAAAAACAGCCTTTTTTCCTGCGTTTGAAATTTTTTGTTCAGAATGTGACTAATAAGTACTCTCATAGAAATTTTAGAAAACATTTTCAGAATATGAAACTTTTGGTTATGGTGTTGAATATAAACAGATGATTCAGTTGAGAACCTTTTCTTTTTTTGACCATTTATAATGAATTTTACCCCTGGACCTTGAGAGACTCTTTGGGATCATACAAGAGTAAGGAACAGCCAGGGAAGGACAGGAAATTCGTAGGTGAGGGACCAAGATTCACAACAGAAGACTTCTTTCTTCTCTTTCGCTTTTATGCAGAAGAGTGATAGCTGAGCCCCAGGGGAGTAAAAACACTCCAGGGCAGTATACTGAGAGGTTGGGCTGAGGGTTGAGGATACATTTCAAATGTAAGGGCTTAAAGTTGAATTGGCCCAGAGTACTTTACAGTTTATAAAGCACTCTTACAAATTCTCACTTGATCCTCAAAACAACCTTTGAAAATGACTAGTTCCAGTTATCACTCCTGTTTTATAGATAGAGAAACTAAAGTCACAGAGAGGCTAATTTACCCATTTCTCAGTGGTGCTATAACATGAATCATTTATCTAGGATATATTCTTTCTGCTGTCCCATGATGTTTTAGCAAGTGTTGGCTAAGATGATTCCTAGAATACAATGAAATATAGGTAAGCAAAAAAAAGGGTCACTGAGGAAGGAGAAGGTAATATCTGAGACGTAGGAAAATACGGTCATGTTAACTAAGAATTTCCAGAACAGTGGTGGCAGCTGAGGGGTGGTCCTTAACAGAGTCCTGTGCTGCAGAGACATGGAAGAATTAAGGAGATAAATTCTTGATGACCTTAAAGAGTTAAGCTTTTAATAGCAATGGGATAGAAGGTTAAGGAGAGAAGTAGTTCTTTTCTTTGATTTTGAGCTTTCTTGAGAGAGGTTATCACAGAAGTCATTTGTCTGTGACATTTATTTTGGCTGTTAATTATATACTGGCATGTAATTATATTATTATTATATGAATTAATTATAATTAATTATTAACTGGAGTGCAAGCTCTTGGTGGTAGGGGCTGCCTTTTATTTCGTCTGTATTCCCCTCTGAACACTTCTGCCAGTTACTTAGTCCCCTGAGGACGTGTTAGCTATATCCTTCTTAGGAAAGGAGAAGTGAGAGAAGACGTGGGCATGAATCCTACCTCTGCTGTCTGACTTTGGGTATCACTGAAGCTCTCTGGGCCTCAGTTCTTTCCTCTTTTAATTGGTGGGTGAGAACTGCTACATCCCCAAAGTTTTGATAGTACCACTTGTGAAGTTGTGATTTGTTGAATATGAATAAATGAAGACTTGGCATCCTCTAATTTTTACCTGATCTATATAGTGATATCTTGCACAAGCTTCCTCGTCACACTGACCTTGTTTCTTCTATATATTCTCATTCCACTCTATGGAAAATAAACATTTTGTTGTCATTCGATCTAGCCTGCTCTAGTCTCTTCCTTTTGAATAGTATACCCTCTGAAGGAGTGTCTTTAAGCTTTTTGTTACGCTGTAAAAATATTTTATAAGAATTTCAGAGGTAGTTTTTATTATGTTTTATAAATAGCTACTTCTAGATGGAACTATATAGGGTCACCTTTATTGGATCAGTATAGGGAGTATTAAAGGGAGTTTGTAGCTATAATTGCTTTAATTTTAAAAATTTCATGGGGGGCTGGCCCGGTGGCACAGCGGTTAAGTTCACATGTTCCGCTTCTTGGCGGCCCAGGGTTCGCTGGTTTGGATCCCAGGTGCGGACATGACACCGCTTGGCAAAAGCCATGCTGTGGTAGGCATCCCACGTATAAAGTAGAGGAAGATGGGCATGGATGTTAGCTCAGGGACAGTCTTGCTCAGCAAAAAAAGAGGAAGATTGGCAGTAGTTAGCTCAGGGCTAATCTTCCTTAAAAAAAAAAAATTTGTCATGATAGGAGCCGGCCTAGTGGTGGAGTGGTTGTCTTCATGTGCTCTTCTTTGGCAGCCTGGGGTTCGCAGGTTCGGATCCTGGGCGCAGACCTAGCACCGCTTGTCAAACCATGCTGTGGTGGCATGCCACGTAAAATAGAGGAAGACTGGCACGGATGTTAGCTCAATGACCATGTTCCTCAAGCAAAAAGAGGAAGATTGACAACAGGTGTTAGCTCGGGAAGTTGTCATTATAGAATTCAGAGAGTCTTAACTCCAAAGCACAGAGAATTGTGATATTTGGGTATATAATGGGGTTTATTTCAACATTTACATTTTTAAAGTGTCTTTGACTTCTCCCAGGCATAGCTTTAGCACAGTTTTTAACAAATAATGATTGACTGATTTGAACTTGAGGCTGTGTCCTTTACTCACCTGCTTCTTATCAGAGATGCAAATATAGTTTAAGAGAAAAGGATGTCATTATTAAGAAGTAATAGGAAGTCAGTTGATAGTTATCTAATTTCTCTACTGCTCTAAAGTTGTCTTTATAAGAGTGAAACAAATGTAACTAGCATGATTGGTCATATCTGACAGATGTGGAATGAGGCCTGGTCAGGAATTTACATTGTAACTTCCTGTCCAACGTCTGTCCCATACTGGGTGTGTGATCATGTCCAAATTGCTAGCTTATCTAAACCTATTATCCTCATTTTAAAACAGGAATAATTTTGCTGCTTTGACTTTGTTAGAAAAGCTGTTGTTAGGATATGAAAGTAGTTAGTAAAGCTACAGGCAAATATAAACTATTATTAGGTATGGCGATGCTTGATTGAGATCCGTTTCTGACAAAAGAATAAAGCAAGTGAATATGTTGCAAAAAAGTACTGTATATGAGTGAATTTGAAAACCTTATTACAGCGAGATGTTAGGTCATCTGGTAAAAGTAATCCCAACTACTAATTGTAGTATATTAGTGTGTAGTATAATAATGATAGTATTACTGGAATTGATAGACAAATATTTTGTTCTCCTTGTGTAATATGAAAGGTAGCCAGAATTTTGGGATATCTCTGCTCATTTGATCAATCTTCTAATTGGCTACTGGATAAAAACTTGGAGGCAGAAAGCTCTCTAGAAAAAAATTATTTTTAGCAGTGAGTAGTTACCTCTGTGATATAATTGGGAATGAGGTTAAAAATAGGGTAGAGAGCAAACTCAAGTGTAGCCTCCCTGAATGTCCTGGGGGCAATTCCAGCAGTTTCTGGCATTTGTTTCCCTTTCTTGGTTTTATAACTTTGGAGCTTTAATCAATAGAATTGGTGCTTTTTAGATAGAAAAGTATAGAATGCTTCTTCTGAGTTCCCCATTTCGTTGATCAGCATCTCTATTTTCTGTCTTATAAAAACAAATTGTATGCGTTCTAAATTGTTACTTTGTATTTTACTCTTGCTGTGGGTTTTTATTTTTATTTAAGTGAAAAGAATTTTGATATCATTCTTGATCACTGTAAAGATTTGGCTGGCTATTTGAAAAGGTGATTTCATCATAAATCACCTTCGTAAAATCACGTTAGAAACAGTTTTCATCCTCTGACCTCGAATCGGCCTTGGTTATCTTTACTTTCTCAAGAAGAGCCTTATGTTTACATGGGGGGGAAGCGAGGAGTTTTTGTTTTGTTTTTCTATAAAAATGTATTTTTAAAAAAGTAGTTCTGAAATTTTTAGTACTAAACAGTAGAATAATATAATGAATCTACGTGTACCCATCAAGTGGCTTAAACAGTTATTCAGCTCAGGGCTGTTTTATTTTGTCTATACCTCCTCCTCTGCAGGATTATTTTCACTTAGATCCCAGGCATTATATCTCTCTAACTGAAAATACTTAGTGGGATCTCTCAGAGATAAGGACTCTTTTTAGATGTGATAATTAACGTAGTTATGTTTAAAAAAATTAATAATTCCTAAATATCATTTAATCCGTTGCGTTCAAAGTTCCTGGTTGTTCCATAAGTCTCCTTTTATTAGGTTTGTTTGAATAGGATTCAGACAAGGTCTTATGCAAGGCATTTCATTGATATCTCTTAAATCTCTTAAACTGTAACCATATCCTTGCCATGTCTTTGTTTTATTTATTTACTTTTTGCCATTTATTTATTAAATTCTTTATTAAAAAATCTGAGTTGGTTTTCCTGGATTTGGCTGCTGTATCCAAAATTTTTTTCCTACTTATAAGAGTTACAATATGATCATTATATGATATTTGAAAAATAAAATGTACAAAGTGAAAAGTAAAATCCTGTCACCCAGAGATAACCGATGTTAAAGTTTTGGTATGTTTTCTTTCAACTTTTTTGAGTATGTGTTTTCCTGTGCTTTTTAAACATGTGCATCTGCAATGCTCATTTTTATATCCTATTTAATATACTTTTATATCATGTTGTGATCATTTCCCAATGTCATTATGAAGGAAATTGAAACCTTTGGCTGCATAATACTTCACAGTATGTATCATAATTTAAACATTCTCTTTTAGCCAGACATTTAGATTATTCCAGTTTTTCACTATTATTAAGCTATGATAACCATCTTTGTACATAAATCCTTGTATTTCACATTTTTTTTTATAGAACCGTAGAAGTAGAATTATTTAGAGCACATGGACATTTTTTAACTTCTGGATTTGTATTGCCATGTTATTAAGTTTGTAATCTCAAAGGCGATCTCCAGTTTAACAATCTGTTTGCATAGCCTCTGTGTTTAGGTCGTCTTTGCCAGCCATATTAGTGGAATATGTTTTTTTCTTAATTCTTTTGCTCTTTTAATTTTATTTGGGATTTTTTTTCCTTAGGCACACAGTCTTATATTGTAAATTTGTTGATATTTTTCATTGTATGTATCTTTAGGAAGTTCTTCCACAAGTATCAAATAAATATTCACCTAAATTGGCTTCTAGAATTACTGATGGGTTTATTTCTTTCTTAATCGCTAGCTGGTTTTCTTAGGGACGTTTATTAAAATATTGATTCCTTCATCACTTATTTGTGATTGAAGTTTTGATATATAAATGTAAATACATTTTATGGCTGATCAGAAAATTCTAGACAACGGATTGATTTCTTATTTACTGGGTTGTAATGTTATTTCTTATCCCTCTCCTCCCTCTGCCTTCTTTTTTCTGCTTGCCATCCAGCGTTGGTGTGCATTGAGATGTCTCATTCTGGATGTGCCTTGAGAAAACACCTGAAACAAAACTAGTCTAGTCCTCGTCTTTTTCCTTTTTCTTCTTGTTTTATGTGTATTTTTAAATGAATTTTAAAATGAATTTCCAATTGCCTTTATTTTAAACTGAATTTGACAAAACTTATATCCAGTTTGTGGTATATATACTATTGTGTCAGTGTTTTGATAATTGTTAAAACTTCCACCAGAGGGTGAGTAGGGGAGGGGACAGGTAAACTTCGAAAACTGATTTTGCAAAGAATGATTGATTACCTAAGGTTTAGGGCAAAGGCTGACTTTAGAAGTATCCATTGTATGGTCTGTTTATATGCTTGATCATTTCTCATTGGTGACAGGATTTGGTTCATTTTGTAACACATTTGCTTAGAGTTTAGAATCACTTTTATTATGTATTAACTCTAGTCAGCACATTCGGTGATGACAGACGGTCAGATAGAGGGTTAAGACAATTTGGCATGTTCAGTTCAACAGAAAATTGAGATGTAATTATTTGTCTTTAGAGCTAATAATTCTGGTAGGGGGAAGAACAAGAAGCTTACTTAAGTTATTCTTTAGAAAGTTAATAGTTTTTTAGTAGTTCAGAAGACACAGAATGGTGTATAGTGAAAAATTTCCTTACTACTTTTGTCCCCACACCACTTAGGTCCCCTTTCCAGAGGCAACCAATTATATAATTATTTTTAAATACTAAATTCTTAAGGTTTAGACCATTTGTAAACATCTCTCCATAGATAAAAATTTATCTTTCAGTTATTAATATGTGGGAGTTTTGGCGTCAACCTTTAGTATTTATTTTGGGTAGAGTCTTTTGTTTACATGTGTCTGTAAATGTTTACATATATTTACAAATTTACATACCCATATGTAAGTATGTAATTTGATTCAAAAAGTAACATGTAGTATAGAAGATTAGGAAAACAAAAAAGAAAAAACATCATGTCATGACCTTAACGGAACCAGTATAATCATTTTAATGTAGAATAGTTCTTCCCTAGGTTTAAATCCTGGGCATATAGTAATTCTGTATACTTTTTTCTCCTAACCACAAGAATTTCATATTGAAAATAGTGGATTTCTGACTCATTTCTTATGAGGGAAATGAATTTCTTAGTAATATTGCTCTTGGAAGCAGGAACAGGGAACGAACCTTTATTGAAGAAGGGAGGAAACTAGAGATTGGCAGAAGAATAGGGAGGTTAAATAAGGGTACATATTTTAATTCAGCCTTGAGAAAAATAAAGGAAAAATCAAGTTGCAGTAGTTCTGGATTCTTAGAACTGACTGCTTTCATTTCTTCGTCGTCATCCTCTTTTTTTGGTAGAGAATGGATCTGAGATGTGTAGAGGAGAAGCTGGCATTTTGTTATGTTCTTTTTTTTTTTTTCTGCTTTATTTCCCAAACCCCGCCCCCCGGTACATAGTTGTATATTTTAGTTGCAGGTTCTTCTAGTTGTGGGATGTGGGACGCCGCCTCAATGTGGCCTGACAAGCGGTGCCATGTCCGCGCCCAGGATCCAAACCCTGGGCTGCCGCAGCGGGAGCGCACTAACTTAACCACTTGGCCACAGAGCCGGCCCCTGTTATGTTCTGATGTGGGTAGCAGGGACGATTTTTTTCTAAAGGAAATGAAAGGAAAAGACCTTTCCAAGTCATGCATTCACTTGATGTTGGGACCACAATGGAGACAGGGCAGCAGGGGCCAGAGACTAAAAGTCATAAATGTAAAGGGATTGAATGATTGCATAGAAGGACAGCAATGCCTAATACATAGTAATCGGCCTCAAATCAAAATTAGTTTATAAGGAGCGAGCTCTGGTGGCCTAGTAGTTAAAGCTCAGTTCATTTCCCAGTCCAGGAACCACACCACCTGTCTGTCAGTTGCCATGCGTGGCAGTGGCTCACATAGAAGAACTCTGAGGACTTACAACTGGGATATACACCCATGCTCTGGGCTTTGGGGGTGTGTGGGGGGGGAGAGAGTGGGCTGGCCTGGTGGTGGCATAGTGGTTAAGTTTGTACACTCTTGTTCAGTGGCCCAGGGTTTGCTGGTTTGGATGGGCACAGACCTGCTCACTGCTCATGAAGCCATGCTGTGGTGGCATCCTGCATACAAGATGGAGGAGGATTGACACAGATATTAGCTCAGTGACAATCTTCCTCAAGCAAAAAGAGGAAGATTGGCAACATATGTTATCTCAGGGTGAAGCCTCTTGGTAGAATTATAAGGAGGGCAATCCCAAAAAGTTTCTGCAGGACAGTGGATGACTGTGGAATTAATAGTACATTACCCAATATTACTAATTTAAGGTAAATAAAATATCAGTAATAATCTCTTTTTATCATGTATAAGGACTTTCCTAGGGTCACCTGAAAGTAGTATTAGTCTGCTTTGTCTCCTCTGGGCTGTGATAGTTTTGTTTTTTTGAGGAAGATTAGCCCTGAGCTAACTACTGCCAATCCTCCTCTTTTTGCTGAGGAAGACTGGCCCTGAGCTAACATCCATGCCCATCTTCCTCCACTTTATATGTGGGACGCCTACCACAGTGTGGCTTTTTGCAAAGAGGTGCCATGTCCGCACCCAGGATCCAAACCGGCAAACCCTGGGCCACTGGGAAGTGGAACGTGCACACTTAACTGCTGTGCCACCGGGCCGGCCCCTGGGCTGTGATAGTTTTGTAGGCTTTCCTTGTTTTTGATATTCTTGACAGTTTTGAGGAGTATTGGTTGGGTATTATGCAGAATTACCCCCAATTTGAGTTTGATGATTTTTCTTATGATTAGACTTGGGGTTGTGGTTTTTGGGAGGAATACCACAGTGAAGTGCCTTTCTCATCACATCACGTCGAAGGGTACATGATATCAACATGACGTCACTAATGATGTTTACCTTGATCTTTTAGTTAAGGTGGTGGCTGCTAGGTTTCTATGCTGTAAAGTTACCTTCTCGTTCTATATTCCACCATTTAGAAGTGAGTCACCAAGTCCAGTCCACACTCAAGGTTGGGGGAGGGTTAAGTTTCACCTTGTAGAGGGGGATAAATCTACTAATACTATTTGGAATTCTGTAAGGAAGAATTGTCTCTTTCCTTCCTTCTACTTTCCCCCGCTCTGTTGGAGTATTTTAAAGCAATCCACAGATAACACACGTCATTGATAAACGACCTTTTTTTTTTTTTGAGGAGGAGGATTAGCCCTGAGCTAACATCTGCTGCCAGTCCTCCTCTGTTTGCTTCTGAGGAAGACTGGCCCTGAGCTAACATCCATGCCCATCTTCCTCTACTTTATACGTGGGACGCCTACCACAGCATGGCTTGCCAAGCGGTGCCATGTCCGTACCCGGGATCCAAACTGATGAACCCCAGGCCACCAAAGTGGAACATGCACACTTAACCACTGTGTCATCGGGCAGGCCCCAGAACATTTTTATAGTTCTTGATACATATTGCCAAATTACATTCCACAAGAGTTGTAACAGTTAGTTGTAGCTCTAGCAATGTATGACTAAACTTTCATTGTACTTTTTTGTGTTTTGTTTTTAGGTGAAAGTTCACATTTTAATTTGCATTTATTCGATGAGTTGGTTAAGGTGACCTTTTTTGTGTTTATTAATTAGCTATAGTGTCTCTTTGGGGAATTATCTTTTCCCTTGGGCTTTACCTATTTCAAAAATTTATTTAGATTCTTGGCTATTAACTTTTTTATCTCTTAGAGACGTAAGAGATTTATTTACCATTTAGTTTACTAGTCCTTAATTTTTTTTTGACAGTTTTTTTTTTGGAGGAAGATTAGCCCTGAGCTAACAACTGCTGCCAATCCTCCTCTTTATTATTATTTTTTTTTGATGAGGAAGAGTAGCCCTGAGCTAACATCCATACCCACCTTCCACTACTTTATATGTGAGATGCCTGCCACAGCATGGCTTGATAAGTGGTGTGTAGGTCCATGCCCAGTGTCCAAACCAGTGAACTCCACACCGCTGAAGCGGAGCGCTTGAACCTGCCCGCTACGCCACTGACTGGCCCCAATTTTTAATCACCTTTCAAGGTTTTGTCTTTTATTCAGATCTCATGACCGTATCATTCTTAGTCCTCTTGTATTCTTTTAAATTTTTTTCCTGCTTCCGTTACATTTAGCTACTGGTAGGAAATTTGCTAGCCATTGGTAAAGCAAGAAGTAAACAAGTAAGCCATTTTAGGAAAAAGTCATGTAATGGTAGTTCCATTCCAGACTAATGTGGAGAACTATTGTGGGTTAATCTAGCATATGATTGGATTATTTGCTTTAAAAATTCATGTGAGTCTCCCAAGCAGTTGTGTTAAGAGCCCTTTTAAAATATTTACTCTTTTGCAATGTATTACGAAAATAGCTAATGCATTTGAAAATTACTTTTATAATCTTGAAACCTATGTTGACATTTTGTTACATTTTGGGAATTTTTGTTACCCCTAGGTATTTGTAAAATACCTTCTTTTAAAAAAGGAATTTAGACTATAATAGCCTCTTAAAAGGATATATCCTGAATCAAATATTTTCTTGTGTAAGAGGAACCAAAATGAACTCTCACTCACACATACAAACCTATAAACAGTTTCCCCCCTAAATCTTTAATGGCTTAGAAGACATTTTTTTTTCCTTTATGTGAATCCTTAACCCCTATGGCAACAAAAAATAGCTCCAAAATAAAAGAGCTGAAGTAAAATTGTCCAAAGAAGATGCAGGGTTTGTCATTACCCTTCAGTTCCTCCAGCATGTCCCTAGAAGAAATCAATGTGTTAGTTAAAACAAAGAAAATTAAAATACTCTCCAAATAATATTTCATATTACCATTGGATGTTATTTTCAATTGCTGTCTTGGGATGTTAAATCTATTTTTCTGTGGTTTGCAGCTTTATTAACTCTTTAGCTAATAGTCTGAGAAGATAGATAAACATTTAAGTAGAAAAATATGTGAAAATAGACCCTTATTAATCTGGCTCTGGAGCCACCAGAAGAAGAGAAGCAAATAACCCATAAAAAACTCTCAGTCTTACTATGATATAACAGTGGATTAATACTCAATAATATATAGAGCTTCTAAAATCAGTAAGACAAAAGGAGTTTGAAAAAGAAGAAATATAAATGCCAATAAACTTGAAAAGATGCTCAGCCTCGTTAGAATTAGACAATAACAATGAGGGGCCGGCCAGGTGGCACAGTAGTTAAGTGCACATGTTCCGCTTTGGTGGCCCAGGGTTCACCGGTTTGGATCCCGGTTGCGGACATGGCACCGCGTGGCAAAGCCATGCTGTGGTAGGTGTCCCACGTATAAAGTGGAGGAAGATGGGCACGGATGTTAGCTCAGGACCAGTCTTCCTCAGCAAAAAGAGGAGGATCGGCAGATGTTAGCTCAGGGCTAATCTTCTTCAAAAAAATAAAATTTAATAATAACATTAAAAACATTTTTTTAAAAAAAGAAAATAACAATGAGATGTATTTTGGGGGCCTGACTTCCTGGCAAACAAGCTTTTTAATTGAGTCTATTCATATATTTTTGTACTATTAATAATAATACTGTGTAATTACTATGCTATACAATTAGTAATATGTACTATGTGCTATTGATGGAATAAAAATTGGTAAAGACTTTTTGTGAATGCCCTTAGAACTAGAAATTTCATTTTTTTTGTACTCTGTTTACAAAAGTATGGGCACAAAGATGTTTCTTGCAACATTATATTAACAAAAAAGTTGGAAAGACCCTAAGTAATCTCTACCAAAGAACTGCTAAAATTGTGTTTTCATGTTTTGGAGTATTGTGTAGCCATTAAAAAGAATGGAGCTTTATATGTTGAAAGTCTCCAAGGCTTTTTCTGTTACAAAAAAGCAAGTTACAGAACATGTATATGATCTCATAAAACCATCAAAATGATATATGTGTATATATATTTTTAAGGGTGTAAATAGATATAAAAAGACCTGGAAGTATTACCACCAGACTGTTAACTGTTGTACCTCTGGGGAAAGGAAGGCGAATTGTGGGGAGAGAAATGAGAAAGCTGACATTTTCTATTTTAGTACTTCTGAGGATACCACTGATACCAAGTGATCTGATAAAAATATATAACACTGATAACTTTACTGTTTTACTGTTTGCTTCTAAGAGTGTTTGGCCTAATTAAGAAGCACTTCTAAGAAGTTTATTTCCCAAGGAAGGAATCCTATATATAAGATTATAGTTCCATGGCATAGTTCTAGGAAACACAATGTAGTGAAACTACAATACCTGCTTTAAACCTTTTCTAAATTTATAAATAGGCAATTAAATTTGACTCCCCAAATGTGAAGTAAGGTAAATTAAACCCACCCAGTATGAGCTGGAATGTTTGAGGTTCTAACAGCAAATCATAAATTGGTTAACAGCACTGGAAAATTCCGGCAGCACATATAGAAACAGTGACTCAACTGCTTATTACAGCCGGACTCGACCAGGAAAGGTTTGTCAGTTGTAGTGGAAGGAGGAAATGACCCGGATCTGAGACATGAGCAATTGCATTTGCCCTCCCAACAAACAGAGTGCATTATTTCACTGGTTTTCTGTGCTAAGAGTTGTTTAGGAGTGGATGGTTTGAGAGCTTTACATGCTTGCACTTGTGTTCTTTATGATGCATAAAAAGTCACCTGTAAACTGTTGCTTAATTTATGCCGAGTCATATTGCTATCACAAATCCTAGTTATAATAGGGAAATACTGATTTATAAATTAAATGCTTATGGAAAATTTCAAAATATAAAAAAGTAGAATTGTATAGGAACTTCCCAGTACCTATTATCCAACTGCAGTAATCATCCACTTGTGGCCAGTTTTATTTCATCTATTTTGTCTGTGCCTGTATTTACTTCCCTCTCTCCTCCCTTGGATTATTTTGAATTTGAGGTGTTTCAGTGCATATTTTCATGACTTAAGCCTTTTGTGACTACTTGCAGTAAGCTGATTGTCTTCAAGGGTCAAGCCCATGACTTTGGAATTATTTAGGAGTGTTCTCACGTTAGGGACATGTGTTGAGGAGGTGAACAACTCCTCTGAAACATGAAAGGCAAAAGCATTGTTTTAAGTTACTTTCTATCAAAGGCCTCTTCTAGGCTGATTTACCAGAATTTTGATGCAGTAACCCAGTCCTGTCTTGCCCAAGATAAAGCGGCTTCTTAATGTCTCTGGAGACCAAGGGATTTAAACGTGGGGTGGGGTTGGTTAAGGTTTTTGCCCTAATGCTTAGCTGCTGGTGTGCCTTGACATTTGTCCTGAGAGCCTAGCCAAGAAAGAACTATTTCCATTCTATTTACAAAAAAACAAGTAATTTTAAGATAGAAACTATTAACTGAAAACTGAGTAGTACTTAAAGCAGCTCAAGTTTAAATGGAGAAAGTTCCGTAAAAGCATAGCACTATTGAGGAATGTCCTATTTATAAATACGTTTTCTCATTTTCCTGAAGGCTAATTAAATGTGTACTGTAAAATTCTAGTTGATTTACATGCTCCTGGCATATATAGATACAGAGAAAATAAACCTTGTCAAACTTCAGTAAATATTTATTCATTGCTGTGCCCTAAGCAGTGAGGGAGGTGTTTGGAGACAGCATGATGATGACTAAGGTTCCTGCCCTCAAGAAGCTGTTTTTTTTTTGAGGGCGGGGGTGCTGGTAGTGGTGGAATCTAATTTTGTTAATCAGATAGATTAAAAAAAGACTTAAAAATAGCTGTTTTACAATTTTATGGGTGATAAACACAAGTCTCCTTTTCTTTATAAAAGTCAGTTTGCTAATACTTTCTTAGCATTTCCATGTTCAGAGGCTCCAGAACTGGCTAAGTATTGGGCATTTTAATATTTGAATTTCATTTTAAAAAATCTTAGTAAAACATCTTTTAATTTCAACCAACATTTTACTGGCCTCGAGAGGCAGAGATAGGGAGGAAACAAGGACCACTGTTTCTAAGTGGACACTTGCTTGTGTCCATACCAGCACAGTCTGAGCCCTTTCTTCCTTATGGACAATTTGAAAAGACAGTTGAGAAACAGGCATTCAGTGGTGAACTTGATCTACGTATAAGGGTAGATTATATTTACTTTCAGGGTTTTCTGTGTTGGATATATACAGTTGGTTCTGTAACATGAAGGCTAATCATTGTTTTTTTAAAAAAAGGTGTAGACAAAGTGGCCCCAGCCAAAACTGAAGCAGTCAGAGTTTGTATCTGGTATTTCCTACCCCTGGAGAGTTAGGCTCTCCAGCCTAGGCTGCCGGCAGCTCCACCTGCCCTTCCACTCCCCACCTCCTCTTAGCTCAGGCAAACAGATCTCGGAAGTTATTAGATGGGAAGTGGTTTGCCCTGACTGTTGCGCAACTTGATTTCACCTTAGTATATCTTGGATATTTCCCCAAGTAATCACATAGAAATCTGCCTCATTCTTTTCAACAGCCATATAGGATTTCATGTACTCATACTATCATTTATTTAGTCAGAACCACAGGATAAACACTTTGCATTACCATTTTTTTGCTCTCATAAACAACATTGCAGTGACTATCCTTATACAAAAATTTTGCATGCTTGTTTGGATATGAATATCCAAGTTAACTAGATAAATTAATTTTTACCAACCTTCTGATATGTGAAAGTGATATTTTGATTTGCATTTCTTCTATTTTGTATTTGCTTATTGGCTCTGTATTTTCCTGTGAACATGATCTTTGATCATTTTTCTGTTAGGTTGCCATTTTCATATTGATTTTTCAGAGTTCTCTGTAAATTAAAGAAATTAACCCTGATATGTGTTGCACGTGTTTTTTCAAGTTTGCTGTCTTTTTATTCTACGGTAGATTTTTGGTTTATAGAAATTTTTATTATTTTTGGCTGTCACAATTATTGATCTTTTCCTTTATAGTTTCTTGGATTTATGTTGTTCTACATGTATGCCAGTTGTCTTCTTATAGTTATACATTTGTGACTTTAAATTAAATTTTTTCTACATTTTAAAAGTCGTAATAAATGAGTATGTGTTCATTATAGGTAATATTTAAAAACTGGCAAAATGAAAGTCCCCAAAATTCTCTTCCTTAGAGCTAGCCACTTATTAAGTTTGATGTATATTCTTCTAGTCCTTTATGTGTGCATCATACTTCAATTTTTTAAACAATAATAGACATTTATCCTACCAATTATTAAATAGTCCATGGTACCTTTATCATATTCTAAATTCCAGCAAAATCATGGCTCAATTTGTGAATGTATTCTAACCCATTGCTCTAATTGACTATTTCTATGTGTGGCCTCATTTTAAAAAGTTAAATCACTCGTGCATCTAGAATTTGTTTTGGTGTAAGGAATGAGGGTAGGGAGCCAGCTGCCCCCAACATCATTTATGGAATAATTTGTCTTCTTCCCAGGATTTGATATGTCAACCTATGTATTTCTATACAGACGCCGTTGTCACTGACCTATTGAAGGAGCTTTGACTAGCCTCCCTATATCGACTCCAGTTTCCCTCCTATCGTTTTCCATAGTGCAGCCAAGGTGATCTTTTTAAACACACCAGCATAAAACCCTTTATGGGCTTCACATTGCTCTTTGGATGAAGACTTAATCTTGAACATGGTCTGGAAGACCCTGTGTGGCCTGGCTCCTCAACCTCTTTGGTCTCATTTCAGATTCCTCTTCTTGCTGTCTGGATTCCAGCAGTTCGTGGCTTGCTTTCAGTGTTTCCATCGTGGCATACTCTTAATCACTACAGAGTCTTTACACTGCTTTTCCCTTTATGTCTAAAATGCCCTCTAGCCCCCATTCCCACACCTTCTACTTCCACCTTGCCCTATTGTTTTCTAGTGCATCCTTCTACTTTCAACTCAGAATTAACTTCTTGAGTAAAATCTTCCCGGACTCCCTAGATATATTTAGAACCTGTATGTGTTCTCTAGGCACTATTTATATATATATATTTTAAATAACAGCTTTATTGAGATATAATTAACACATTATGTAATGCACCATTTGAGGTGTACAATTTTTTTTAATTTTATTGAGGTCATATTGGTTTATAACTGTGTAATTTCAAGTCTACTTTATTATGTATCAGTTTCTGTATAGACTGCATCGTGCTCACCCCTAATAGTCTAGTTTTTATCCATTACCCCATATATGTGCTCCTTTACCCCTTTCGCCCTTCCCCACATCCCTTTCCCCTCTGGTAACTACTAATCTCTTCTCCTTATCCATGTATGTGTTTATCTTCCACATATGAGTGAAATAATAGGGTGTTTGTCTTTCTCTGTCTGGCTTATTTTACTTAACATGATACCCTCAAAGTCCTTCCATGTTGTTGCAAATGGTACAATTTTGTCTTTTTTTATGGCTGAGTAGTATTCCATTGTATGTATATACTACATCTTCTTCATCCATTCATCTGCCCAGCTGATGGGCTGTTGGGTTGCTCTGTGTCTTAGATGTTGTGAATAATGCTGCGATGGACATAGGGATGCATAAACCTCTTTGAATTGTTGATTTCATGTTCTTTGGATAAATACCCAATAGTGGGATAGCTGGATCATATGGTATATCAATTTATTTTTTTTTTAATTTTACTGAGGTCATAATAGTTTAGAACATTGTGAAATTTTAGTTGTACATTATTATTTGTCAGTCACCATGTAAATATGCCCCTTTACCCTTTATGCCCACCCCCTGGTCCGCTTCCCCTCTGGTAACCACTAATCTATTCTCTTTGTCCATGTGTTAGTTTATCTTCCACATATGAGTGAAATCATGCAGTATTTGTCTTTCTCTGTTTGACTGACTTTGCTTAACATAATACCCTCAAGGTCCATCTATGTTGTTGTGAATGGGACGATTTTATCTTTTTTATGGCTGAGTAGTATTCCATTATGTGTGTGTGTGTGTGTGTGTGTGTGTATGTATACACATACAGCACTATTTTTAATTTTTTGAGAAATCTCCATACTGTTTTCCATAGTGGCTGCACCAGTTTGCGTTCCCACTGGCAGTGTATGAGGGTTCCCTTCTCTCCATATCCTCTCCAACATTTGTTGGTCTTTGTCCTGATGGGTGTAAAGTGATATCTCATTGTAGTTTTGATTTGTATTTCCTTAATAATTAGTGATACTGAACATCTTTTTATGTGCCTGTTGGCCATCTGTATATCTTTGAAAAAATCATATATCATATGAATGTATATCATATCCTCTGCCCATTTTTTGATTGGGTTGTTGGATTTTTTGTTGTTGAGTTGTATGAGTTCTTTATGTATTTTGGAGATTAACCCTTTGTTGGATATATGATTAATGTAATGGTTTTTAGTATATTCGTGGAGTTGTGTGACTATCACCATAATCAATTTTAGAACATTTTCTTTAGGAGTCACTCCTCATTTCTCCCCAAGCCCACCAGTCCTGGACCACCAGAGTGATTTTTTTTCGTTGTGGTGGTAAGATATATATATATATATATATAACATAAATTTTGCTATTTTAACCATTTTTAAGTGTATAATTCAGTGGCATTAATTACATTCACAGTGTTGAGCAACTATTACCATTATCTATTTCCAAAACTTTTTTATAACCCCAGTCAGAAACTCTCTGCTCATTAAGCGATAACTCCTCATTTTCCTCTCCCCAGCAACCACCATTCTACTTTCTGTCTTTATGAATTTGCTTATTCTAGATATTTCATATAAGTGGAATCATACAATATTTGTCCTTTTGTGTCTGATATTTCGCTTAGCTTATGTTTTCAAGGTTCATCTATGTATCAGAACTTCATTCCTTTTTATGGCTAGATAGTATTCTATCGTATGTATATACCACATTTTGTTTATCCATTCATCAGTTGACGGACACATGGGTTTCCACCTTTTGGTTATTGTAAACAATGCTGTTATGAATGTTTGGGATACTAATATCTGTTTGAGTCCCTGTTTTCAAATCTTTAGGGTATATACCTAGGGGTGGAATTGCTGGGTCATTGATAATTCTATGGTTAACTTTTTGAGGAACCATCAAACTGTTTTCCAGAGAGGCTACACCGTTTTACATTCCCACCAGCAATATAGGAGGGTTCTAATTTCTCCACATCACTTATTTCCCTTTTTTTGATTATAGTCATTCTAATAGGTGTGACGTAATATTGTGGTTTTGATTTGTATTTCCCTAATGATTAATGACATTGAGCATTTTTCATATGCATATGGCCATTTGTAGGTCTTTGGAAAAATGTCTATTCAAGTTTTTGTCCATTTTTAAATTGAGTTTTTGTTATTGAGTTAGAGGGGTTCTTTGTATATTCTGGATATTAAACCCTTATCAGACATATAATTTGCAAATGTTTTCTCTTATTCTGTGGGTTGTCTTTTCAGTCTTTTGGTCCATTTGTCTTTTATAGCATTTACAAGTTTGTATTTATAATTTTAAAAATATTTAGATTAATATCTGTCTCCACCATTAGACTGTGAACACTGTTAGCGTAAGAACATATCAGTTTCTGCTCACTTTTATATTTCTAATGCCTAGCATAGGTGCTAAATATTTTTTGAATGAATGAACTAAGTTCCTTTAATTTAATTTATGATTTGTTCCATTGATCTGTCTGTTCCATCTTAAATATCAATAGTACTTTATCTTGGTCTCTCACTTGTTACTCTCATTTTTCAAAATCTTCCTAGCTATTTTCTGGCTATTGTCATGTTAATTCCTCCTCTGCCCTCATAAACCTTGGTATCATTTTAGATAACTCATTTTTTTTCTTTCGGAAGGCTTTCTTGGTAAAATAAAGGCTACAAAATTGTCTTAGTCAGCTTGGACTGCTGTAGCAAAATAACGTAGACTGGGTGGCTTAAACAACAAACATTTATTTTTCACAGTTCTGGAGTCTGGGGGTCCATGATCAAGGTGCTGCCAGATTCAGTGTCTGGTGAGGGCCCTCTTCTTGGTTTGTAGACAGACACCTCCTTGAGGTATCTTCACACGGTGGCCTTCTTGATGTATCTTCAGATGGTGGGGAGAGAGAGATCATCTCTCTCAGGCCTCTTCTTTAAGGATACTAATCCCATTCACAAGAGCTCCACTCTCATGACCTAATTACCTCCCAAAGGCCCTGTCTCCAAATACCATCACACTGGGGATTAAGGCTTTAACATATGAATTTTAGGGGGGGGACACAAACATTCAGTCCATAGCAGTACTAGAGCTAACAAAGTTAAAGAATTCAGTCAATAAGCAGAGTAGGGCTCTAGCATCATCAGCTTCACAGGTGGGGCCAGTATGGAGCTTCTGAAGACATTCGCATTTGTAGGAAATCAGTTTGATGGAAGAATGGGTAGCCAATCATTTGTATAGATTCATAATTTATATGATAAATTCATAATCATATGATTAGTCATAAATTCATAGTATAGGTCATTAATAAATATCAACTATACTTAGTTTAAGAGAACTATTATAAATCTATACAATAGATGAATTTTTCATAGCTCAGGAGAAAGAATAACTGAATAGTTGTCTTATAATATTTTTTCCTTCCTCCTAGATTTAAACAGTCAAGTTAAATCAAGCTGGGTAATCATGGCAGAAGGTGGATTCGATCCCTGTGAATGTGTTTGCTCTCATGAACATGCGATGAGAAGGCTGATCAATCTGGTGAGATGAACAGGACGTCCTATTCAGGACTGAACTGTACCCCTTCTCTCCTGTTTTTGTGAGGATGTTGGTTGTTGGAAGATTTTCATATGATGGTCACTGAAAATTATTTTATAATGGAAATTCCAGTGGTTAGTCATAAGGGTTAAAATGCTTGCCAACAATCCTTTTATTGGAGATAAAAAGAGATTGCTGTCTTTAATTGTGGTAAATGTGTGTTAGTGAAATTCACCATCTTGGGTGGGTAACACACATTTGTGTACAGCCTTTCCTGTTCTAAATTAATGCATATAGTCTTCACTATATGGAGCTTGTTTACCAAAAAAACTGCTATGAAGTCACAGTTTCTGTTATGATATGGTTCTAATCCTACTCTAACAAATGATGTAACAATAGAAATCTCTATATAAAGCATTTCCAAATCCAAATCAATTACTGGACAGAAGCAGGCAGGTTTCTGAACAACAGGCTTTGTATAGTCTCATTGAGTTGATGGTAGTAAGATTTGAATTCTAGGGTTTATAAGACTTTCCTAGTCCAAAAGCTTAAATACATGGCTGTCTCTGTATTATACTTTATACTTTCTATGTACAAAAGGAGAAATTTGACCATTGTTGACAATAAAGTATATTATTATTATGTTATACATTATAACAACATTTTGTTGTTTTAGAATACTCTTATACAGGGGTATATTATCATAGGCCACTTAATAAAGGCAGGTACAAACATTTGCTCAAATATTTGAGTTGTTGATAGTTAATAAGCAGATTTTGTACAGACTCAGTATCTGCATTTAGTGATCTGAAGTGTGTTTCTTGTTGAATGATACTCCTTTTAGAATCAGTATATACTAGGACTTAATGATCCTTAAGAATGCCATAGAGGGAAAGCAATAAACTAAGAACTTATAAATTAAATCAGACTCTTGTGGATATAGAAATATAATGTCATCTCTGATAACTTGATGTAAAAATAGATGAGTCTGAGGAGAGAGTATTTAAAAAATATTTTCTCCTGTTTATGAAGTTAAAGAGCTGATAGTTTTTATGTCTAAATTCAATCAAACATAAGGCAAAAATTTTTTCAAATTACTGTGATATTAGGAACAAAAAATAGACTTATAATTTAACTGTGGTAAGTTTTCTTAGGAGACGAATTTTTAATAAGGTCTACATACTAGTTCTTTTTATTTCTTAGAATGGTATTTTTTGTTTTTAACATAGTAGCATCGTGCTTTTTTCTATTAGTTCTGCTCCTTTTGAGAGATGGCTAAAACTAAGTCCTACTTTTTCTGATCCCCTGTACATTTCTATTCTCTTTAGTAGATTGTCTGTAAAAGCTAATGTTTAGCTTTAAAAAAAAAAAAATGGGTACATTAATTCATGCTTGATGGGACATTGTTTATAGCAATCCTGGTTTGAAGTACTTTGTAATTATGTTAAAGTAGATTTTAGATTTTACACATCCTTTAAAAATCCACAATTTTGAGTCTATCCTGGATATTTTCACACAATATAAATATTAGTGATGGGTGATCTGCTCGTGTATAACATGCTGATAGCAGTATTGAAGATTCCAGAAGGGAGGAGAGACTCATTAAGGAAACTTGCTGATTAGGTTTGATGGACATTTGTTTGAATCGAATTGTGCTTTATAATTTTCATTTCATGCCTATTTCTTCTTTTATTTAAATTCAGAATCAACTGGCATTTTGGGGCCATATCTACTTTCTTGATATTTAAGTACTTTTTAAACATTTTTTCTGAAGAAGTATCTTTGGAAATAGAATCTCTAAATTCAGAAATTCAAATATTTATGTATAATACTGTTTACTGTAACATTATAGTAGTGAAAGGCTATAAACAACCTAATTGCTTACCAGTAGGGCAGTGGTTATATCATGGCACATTCATGTGATGGAATCTTTATTACAGATGCTTAAAATAATTCTGTCTTTGAAGAGTATTTAATAACACAAGGGGAATGTATGTATTATATAAAGTGAAAAAAGCAGGGTATAAAAATAACATTTAATGTATGGTCTTGCTTTATGTACACACACACATAGATCATAGATATGTGTGTGTAGGTAAAAAGACTAGAAGAGAATATACCAAAATGTTAACAGTAGTTGTCTCTGGGTTGTAGAGTATGGGGTGAAACTTCTCTTTTATAGTTTCCTGTATTTTCTGTGATAATATATTTTATAATCAGAAAAAGATTATTTAACAAAAACTGTAAATTTTTTTATTTAAATGTCACCAGTAGTCTTTTATAATATACTAGGCTTTTCTACCTCTTATGCATTTATTATCTTCTACTCTTATACTTCAGAGGACCTTTTTTCTTAGTACCTATTGTCTTATTACTCTGTGAAAGTCTAACTCCCCAGCCGATATCTTAAAAGCAATTTATCTGAGGGTATAATTTTTCTGTATTAGTTGTAACTACCAGAATTTAGATGTCTGTGTGCTCAGGAAACTCTTAGATGTAATAATATTGTGTTATAGTATGATGACAGAGCAGAGATTTATTCTCATTTTTCTAAAAATGGACATTTAATTCATCCTTGTAATAGAGTAGCATCTTAGTAATTTCAAGTACTAATTTGGAATTTTTGTTATTTTTGACCTCATGTAATAAAATTGGGTTTTCTTGTGGGTTGGAGTATTATCAATTCCTGAGGATTTGAAGTGCTAATAGCAAGTAAAAACCTGGTGCAACTTGAGGGTTTTAATGATTATTTATGATTAACACAGTTGTATGCTGGGCTGCAGTTTAGTTTTGCCTATTCCCTGGAAATAGATGGGCTTTGCAAAGGGATATATTCAACTTAGGAGAAGTTAAGATTTTACCATTAGTTCCTTTCCATTTTAATAAAGTTCTGTTCATTCACAACTTAAAACTACTTGTTTTTCTGATTCAGTCATGATATCAGTTAAGGTTCTTCATTATAAGTAATAGAAGTTCTGGCTGATTTCATCAGGAAAGGACATATTAAAAGGATATTATGTGGCTCACATTAGAGAACCTGGCATAGAAAATGAATAGGACCAAAGGGAGGTTAAGTGCCAAAATGAGAGGCAAAGTCATGCCGCCAAGCTAGTCCTGCTAACATGCTGCTGCTCCTGAATTCCAGACTTGTATCTATCCAGCTGTCAATGCAACATCTCCACTTGGATAGACATCTTACACTTGATGGTGTGTAACCAAACTTCTTTTCTTGCCCCCAAGCTTATACTTCTCTGTCTTCTCTATTCACTCCATCATTCTGGTTGCTCAGGCAATAACTTTTGGGTCCTCTTTTCCTCTGTTCTTTCAACCCCATAGCTAATACAGAAACAAGTCCTTTGGCTCAGCCTTAAAAATTTATCCAGGATCCAGCCATTTTTCACACCTCCAGTGCAACATCCTGATCTAATCTATCATCATCTCTTGCCCGGATTATTGAAATTAGCCTCCTTATGAGTCTCCTTGCTTCTGCCCTCTTGCTGTGCCCTACTCTCTTCAAGTTTAGTCTAACTACAGTAGCTGAAGTGATCCATTTCTGATAAGTCAGATAATGTTCCTCCTTGCCTCAAAATCCTACAGTAACTCCCCATGACACTGAGTGAAAAAAACTAAATTTACATGGCCTTACATGACCTGTGCCTCTCCACCCCACGCTTCCCCTTTCGCTTTGTTCTAACAATTCTAGCTGCCTTGCTGTTCTTGGAAAATACAGGTCGCATATGAAAGATCAAGAGTCTAAAGACTTTTAGACTTTTCAACAGCAAAACTGGAAGACATCAGCACAATGACTTTAAATTCTGAAGGGAAATTATTACCAATCCAGCATTCTATATCCAACCAAATTATCAAGTAGGAGAGGGTCTTCAAAAATTTTATCTCATGTGCTCTTTCTTAGATAGTTACTAGAGGATGAACTCTTATTCACCAAAATGAAGGCGTAAATCAAGAAAGAAAATTAAGATTTGTAGTGTAGAAAGCAGGAGAGAGGCAAAAGTAACTTCCAGGATACTGATAAAGGAACCTCCCAGGGTGATAGCTGTGCACTAGGACCGTAGGACAACAGGTTTAGTTGGGAGGGCATCACACAGCTCTAGAAGAGACTTTGTCAGAAGATGAATCAGTAGAATACTTGGTGAGTCTAGACAGCTTGTGATCTAGATAACTGAGAAAAGTTGTCAAAAGTTACAGAAAACCAGGTAAATGGGAGAAAAAAGACTTTTACTAACTTTAAGGAAACACAGAAAATAGTACTGAAAAGAAAAAGTAATTATAGTTTACTACATGGCTCAACTGTGAAGAGCATGTACATAGTCATAATAATGTTAAAATTGACTATTGAGGGGCTGGCCCTGTGGCCGAGTGGTTAAGTTCGCGCGCTCTGCTGCAGGCGGCCCAGTGTTTCGTTGGTTCGAATCCTGGGCGCGGACATGGCACTGCTCATCAAACCACGCTGAGGCAGCGTCCCACATGCCACAACTAGAAGGACCCACAACGAAGAATATACAACTATGTACCGGGGGGCTTTGGGGAGAAAAAGGAAAAATAAAATCTTAAAAAAAAAACTGACTATTGAACTAAATGAATTTATGGTATAACTGTTACTAGGAGATGGGAAGAGTGTGTATGTGCGGTGGGGTCAGGAAAAGAAAGAGAACCAGGTCTTCATATTCTATACTGGTGAATCAATGGATAATGCTTAAAACTGAAAAGTCAAGAAGTAGCAATAATACATGTTTATATATAAATACATGGAGGTAAATACTAAAATTATCAGCTAAATGTTGAAAGTAGTTGCCTCTGTGGAGGGGAAAATAGGTAGGAAGGGGTGAGGAACTTCTTTTTTTTGAACAAACTTGTAGAACTGTTTAACTCTAAACTGTGTACATGAATAACTCATAAAAATTAAAACAACATAACAAAAAGTAAAAACCTAAGTTAGCGAGTACAAAGAGGAAGTGTGAGTCCGTTGGATAGCTGGATATATTGTGCATCTTTTCCATCTGTGGAATATAAGGTACTGGCTGAGGCCTTTGCTACCAGACTAAAACCAGGATTACTGCTTTCTAAGAAAAATGAAAGCTATTCATGGGGAGGGCTTCTAGTTGGGTGTTAAGGACCAAGAGAGAAGCTGAGGTAACCGCAGACCTTTAGAGTGGATGTAAAATAGGAAGGAAAAGGAAGAATGCCTGGTCCAGGAATGAAATGTACCATAAGCCTTAGAATGAAGCCTTCCCTACTTGAGCATTAAGAGGTTCTCTAGCCTGCCTGCATGCTTCCTTGATAAGGGAAGCTGTTTGTATATCTTCGCTGCTCACCAACCTAGTCTTTCACTAATAAATATGAACAGAAAAACAAGCAAAGCAATGGAAGAAAATAAGTGGACCATGATATGGTCGGGCACAGCTACATTAGAAGACAAGATGTAATAGTTATGAGTGTTATGGCTGTAAATGCAGACTCATGCAAGTATGTTATACTGGTCTTAAATAGCACCAGCAACATGATTTTCTGAAATGGTGAACAATTCTTGGTAAAGTTATAAACAAAACTAAGTATAATTTTCCCTTGATTTAAGTGCTAATGTCCAGTTAAATTCCTTGATAATTCAGTGTCAAGTCAAACCATCCAAAGAATACTTTGTGTTTTTCTTTGAAATGAACTTCGATTATAGGCTCAGGTTTTTCACTTATATGAATGTGTGACGGGGCATTTGAAAGTCATGTGGGATGCAAGCCAATAACAATCACCAAAGATCTGCCTCTCAGATAGCCAGGGTGCCCTAGTACTGACTCATTTGAGAACCTTTGAATGGGAGGAAAATCAGAGCTAAGAAAAAAAAAGGAACCAGAATGAACTTATGAAGGCAGGCAAGAAGAAAGAAGAGAAAGAGAGTTAATAGAAAGCATAAAGTAAAATGTTCTGTGTGAGTGGGTTATAGTCCCCTGTTAGAGGAGAGAGACTGGGGTTTTTAAATGCTGTTTACAAGAGAGACAGACACTGAAAACAAAGTATCATAGATAAGTGATAAAGGACTATGAAAAGCTGTCCCAAAATAATGTGATACTCTAGATCTCAGACAAAATATAATTCAAAGCCAAAACAATTAAATGGAACACGGGAATAATATTGACAAAAGATAGAATCCTTCAAAAAGATATGGACCTTTATGTCCTGAACAACAGAGAATGCAAAAACTATTTAGCAATACAAGAAGAAACATATTTTAGAAGTATGTGAGAAATGCTAATGAAAGCCACAGAGAAGTTTTTGCAGGTTAGAGTGTGTGTGGGTCAGTATGATATGTTTGTAAATGCGTGGAAGAGGTTCCAAGGGATCTACCTCAGACTCATAACAGTGTTACACTGAGGAGAGTTTGAAGGGAGTCTAGGCACTATTTTAAGCTCATAGAAAGCCTCAGATGGAGATTTTCCTTTTACATTCATCAGAATGTAAAAAAATATATAAAAATAGAAAAAGCTTGTATGTCTCTTAAGGCTTAATGGACAAAATCAGCAATTCAGACTCCTCTTTACTACTGCCTCATCACTGATTATGTAAGTTTTGACTGCTTAACTGCTAAGCTATACTAGTACAAAGAATATAAATCTGATTTTCATTCATTTTATTGTCTATCTGCAATATGGACTTTAAAGCAAATGACTATTTCTGTATTACTATAGGCGTGTTTTAAGTGATTCATTATAGACAGTGTTTAAGTTCAAAGTTGATAAGACTGCAGTACAAAGAATGCCCATTTTGGGGTGCTCATGACAAAGCTTTGCTTACTCTCTTGGCCTGTCTCCTTCCTATGATTTAATTACATTGTTGAGTTACACAGGGGTTAGCCAGTTCTTAAGGCAGTTGTATTTTGCCTGGTGCATGTGTGTTTCCATTTGTCTCAGGAATGTTCACAAAAATGGAGTCCCAAAATGTTCAGTGTTCAAAAAATACAGTTATCTCACATTACATACATTTTTCTGTCTTAGTCTAATACTATAATTAGAGTTTTCATGTTGTACTTGTTAAACACTGGCTAATAGACTCAAAGAGGTAGATAAAAATATACAGTGAGTCTCTCTCAAAGTCAGATCTCTTTTTCATGTTACATATAATACTGTGTTTTATTACTTGATTTAATATGGAAATATGCTCAGTGATAAATATGGAGTTTTAGTGATATGGTAGAATACTACTACATATGTAGAAAGATGCCAACATAAAACCGTAAGCTAATTATAAATTGTTCTTTTAAGTTGTCTAGTATTATTTTTGTGTGTGTGGGCCCCCCTCCAAGGGTAATATTCTTTAAAAAAAAAAAAGGTATTTCCTTATAACCACTATATCTAATTTTTTTTTAATCACTCATATTTCCTTATAGCCATAAAACAGCCTAGAGGGTCTTTCCATTCCCATTGGAGCCATTTGCAGAATTCTTCTGGTTTCACCCTCTTCTGCTCCTTGCCGCTTTCTTCTCCTCCTGTTCTCCTTGACTGGCTGTCTCTTGGTATATAGTTTCTCCTATTAATGATAGGAGTTCCAGAAAGAGAGAACAGCTAGATTTAGAAATGTGAACTTGGATTATGCTCTGTGTTTTTCCTCTTCTCTGTTGTAACCTAAGATTTGGAATGCAGATAATCCCCTTTTTGTTTGTTTGTTGAACTTTGTATTTCAGCTCTAATCTAAACAATGTTACTGGAACTTCTACATCTTTAATTTACTTACGTTTGTTTCTATATTAAAATACTGTAAGCATGTGTTCTGGGAAATCCTTGGTCAGATTCCTTTTTATAGGCCTGAAGGCCCTGTACATTATGACTAACATCTACTGAGTTAAGTCACGTTAAGACTGATGGCAAGAAAAATACGTGTGCCTGAAAAGTTTCTTGAGAGACCGCTCTACCCAGAAAATATATCTATTACTAGTATCTTTTCCTCTTTATTTATTTTAAAATTTTTCTAAAATATTTAATTATTAATATAAATAATATATGAATATGTTCTTTTGAAAAGATAAGCAATACATTAAAGGTAAGACTAAACTCCTCACTTCTGTCTGGCTTATTCCTGACTTGCCTACATGAATTTGGTGTGCATCTTCCCAGATCTTTCTAACAAATATATATTTAGATACTATGGTGTATATATATTTTTCCCCCAATTTACTAATAATATTTAGCATTTTCCTTATGCTGCAAAGACTTTTTAATCATATGATTAACTCTTGGGTTTTATTTTAGTCAATCAAAGAAAGTTTAGTGGACTTTCTTCTTTCAAATTTTAATACTTTTTATCAGTAACATACAGGCACTTGAAGGTGATCATCCTTCTGTAGTTAGTGGTCTAATTGATTTTACTAATTAGGAAGTGAGGTTGTGTTTTATTTAAAAGATAAAGTAACTATTGCCTGTCCTCATGGCGCAAAATTCAAGCAGTGCTAAGTGCAGAAAGGGAAGAGTAAAAGTCTCTCTCTGTTCCCCAACCTCTCATTGCCACTTTACTGAATATAAACTATTAACAGCTTTTTATCTTGTTCTAGTTATTATGGCTGCATAAGAAATTACCCCAAGACTTGGTGGCATAAACCAACCTTTTATTAAGCTGATAAACTGTGTGTCTGGAGCACAGAGGAGACGGCTTGTCTGCTGCTCAGTCTCGGTTCTTAGCTGGAAGCCTCAGAGGCTGGGTGCAGGAAGCATCTGGAGGCTCATTCCTCAGGGGCAGTTGATGCTGGTGGGTGGCTGAAACCCTACCCAGTACTGTCAGCCACAACACCTACATTTGGCCTTTTCGTGTGGCTGCTTGGCTTCCTGACAGTATGGTGGCTTGATTCCAAGGGTAAGCGTCCATCCCAAGAGAGGTTGGGGAGGGAGAGAATCAGGCAGCATACAACACTTCTGCTATACTTTTGGTTATAGCAGTCACAAGCCTGCTCAGGTTCAAGAAGGGGGGAAGTAAACTCCATCTCTCCTTTTTTTAAAAAATTGAGGTATAGGGGCTGGCCCTGTGGCCAAGTGGTTAAGTTTGGGCACTCTGCTTTGGCGGCCCAGGGTTTTGCCTGTTCGGATCCTGGGTGCGGACATGGCACCCCTCATCAGACCATGCTGAGGCAGCGTCCCACATAGCACAACCAGAGGCACTCACAACTAGAATATACAGCTATGTACTGGGGGGCCTTTGAGGAGAACAAGAAGGAAAAAAATAAAAAAAAAAAAAGATTGTCAACAGTTGTTAGCTCAGGTGCCAATCTTTAAAAAACAAAAAAAATTGAGGTATAATTGACAAATAACATAGTAGTTTCAAGCGTACAACATAATTATTTGATACTTGTATATATTGTGAAATGAACACCACAATAAATTTAGTTAACATCTGCCACCATACATAGTTACAAAAGAAATTTTTTTTTGTGATAAGGACTTTTAAGATCTACTCTCTTAGCAACTCTCATATATGCAATACAATGTTATTAACTGTAGTCACCTGCTATATATTACATCCCCATGACTAAATTATTTTATAACTGGAAGTTTGTATGTTTTGACCCCCTTCACCCATTTCGCCTCCCTCCTAGCCCCCACCTCTGGCAACCACCAATCTGTTCTCTGTACCTAGGAGCTTGGTTTGTTGTTGTTTTTGTTGTTTTAAATTCCACATATAAGTGAGATCACACAGTATTTGTCTTTCTCTGACTTATTTCACTTATCATAATACCTTCAGGGTCCATCCATGTTGTTGCAAATGACAAGATTTCATTCTTTTTTATGGCCGAACAGTATTGCATTGTATGTGTATACCAGATCTTCTTTATCCATTTATTCGTTGATGGATGCTTAGGTTATTTCTATATCTTGGCTGTTGAAAATAATGCTGCAATGAACATGAGGATGCATATATCTTTGCAAATTAGTGTTTTTGTTTTCTTCAGATAAATACCCAGAAGTGGAATTGCTGGATCATATGGTAGTTTTATTTTTAGTTTTTTGAGGAACCTCTATACTGTTGTCCGTAGTGGCTGCACAATGTACATTTTCACCAAGAGTGCACAAGGGTTCCCTTTTCTCCGTATCCTCACTGAAACTTATTTCTTGTCTTTTTGATGATAGCCATTCTAACAGGTGTGAGGTGATATCTCATGTGGTTTTGACTTGCATTTCCCTAATGATTAGTGATGTTGGACATCTTTTCATGTACCTGTTGTCCATCTGTGTCTTCTTTGGAAAAATGTCTATTCAGCTCCTCTGCCCATTTTTTAATTGGATTGTTTTTTCTTGCTATTGAGTTGTATTGAGTACTTTATATATTTTGATATTAACCCCTCATCAGATATATGATTTTCAAATATTTTCTCCCATTCTGTAGGTTGCCTTTTCATTTTTTTGATGGTTTCCTTTGCTGTGCAGAGCTTTTTAGTTTGATGTAGTCCCACTTGTTTTTTGTTGCCTTGCTTTTGAAGTCAGATCCAAAAACTCATCACCAAGGAGCTTACTGCCCATGTTTTCTTCTCAGAGTTTTATGGTTTTAGGTCTTACATTCAAGTCTTCTATCCATTTTGAGTTAATTTTGATTAATTAATTTTAATTTTAATTGACTTTATTTTTGAGTTAAGAGACTCCACCTCTTGATAGAGTTGGCAAGATTCTGGAAGAGCACATGTTACTGAAGATACTGCTGTGGCCGTTTTTAGAAAATACAGTCTGCCATATATATCTTTCTAGAAATTTGTTTTACATAGAAGGTATCATAGTATATGTACGTTTCTGCTACTTGTTTTTTTTCACTTCATATATCTTTTTATATTAGCAAATGTCTTAGTTCAGGTTTCTAAAACAATACTATAGCTTGAGTGGCTTATAATGCTATAGACTGAGTGGCTTACAGAAAAACAGAAATTTTTTTCCCACAGTTCTGGAGGCTGGAAGTCCAAGCTCAGGGTGGCAGCACGGTTAGGTTCTGGTGAGGGCCCTCTTCCCGGCTGCAGGTGGCCGTTTCCTCCTTGGATCCTCGCATAGTAGAGGAGGGCCAGAAAGCAAACTGGGCTCTCTTTTATGAGAGCAGTTATCCCACTTATGACCTAATCACCTCTGAAAGGCCCCACCTCTGACTGCCGTCACATTGGGGATTAGGATTTCGACATATGAATTTTGAGGGGACCCAAACATTCAGTCCAAAATAGCAAATCAAAGTCAGCCTCATTTTTAACAGTGTCTTATTATTGGAATTTTGTCTTTTCTTTTAATAACACAAGTATTATGTAAATATATAAGTTATGAACCTTTGAAATAATGTAGAAAAATAGAGCAGAATGTCAAAGTCCTCTTCCTGTTGTCACCCCTCCCCCATCTCACCTCATGACCACCATTGCTCACTTGGCCAGAGGTTGCATTAAGTTTGTGGACTTTCTAGTCACATATCTATGCATTTATATGCCTTTATATATAATCAAATAGACTGTACCATAAGGGTATAGCATATAAATTGTATGTCTCGTCAGTGGCCATAAATTGCGTGATGATTTTTAGTTCAACAAATTAAACTCAAATTCAGAAGGTATTTTGTAGGATTAGGGAAAGTATATATATATCATTTGGGCAAAGTAGCCCAACCTGTTAGCGTTAGGCATTTAAAAAAATAATTTCAGAATGTTCGGACTTGCTTTTAACCTAATTATTTGAAGGTTTTTTTTTTTTTAAGATTTGCACCTAACAACTGTTGCCAATCTTTTTTTTTCTGCTTTTTCTCCCCAAATCCCCCCAGTATGTAGTTGTACATTTTTTAGTTGTAGGTCCTTCTAGTTGTGGCATGTGGGACGCCACCTCAGCATGGCCTAATGAGTAGTGCCATGTCCGCACCCAGTACCCGAACTGGCAAAACCCTGGGCCACCAAAGTGGAGTGTGTGAACTTAACCACTCGGCCCTGGGGCCAGCCCCTGAAGTTTTGAGGCTTAAATGTGCATGGATTATTGTGGTCTTTCAAAGTTATTTTTGTTACTATTGTAGGAAAATAGGTAGAGATGCTACTTAGTCATTAAGAACTAAATGTGATCAGAAATATTAGGTGCTAGCTGGTCTCCCTGTTGAAACACTGGATGTGGTGTGATTATGCAGGAATACCAGAATTGAATGTACTTTGTAGTTTGTCATTTCTTTAAAATTCCCCTTCTGTAATTTGGCAGTGTGTAATGTGGCAACCTAAGCTGTGCATACCTTTATTCTCGCAACTCTTCTCCTTATCCTAAAGAGATTAAATGTGTAAGAATGTATTTATAGGAACATTCACCACAGCATTGTTTTCCATATACAAATTTGGAAATGATACAATTAAATGGAATGTTGTGCAGCATTAAAAATTGTGTAGAGCTGGGTTTTGGCATTAAAAGCTTTGCGACTACTTGTTGAGTGTGGCAAAAAGATAGCAAAACAACATGGAGAGTGTCCTGTTTTGTAAAATTATATGTATATATATATATTATTACAAAAATGCACATGTGGAACACATTAACCAAAGTGTTAATGAAATGGTTATCATTGGATGGTGGGAGTTTGTCCATTTTGTTCACTGCTCTATCCCTAACAACCTCTAGAACGTTACTGAGCAACATAAGAATGTAGGAAATGTTTTAGTTTTTTTCATGGGGCCTTACGTTTTTATTTTGCCTGTTAGGCTCTCCATTACATCTGTGGATCCATAATATAGGTTATTTCTGTGACTGTATTTCCCAAACCCCGTATTGAAACCCATGACCTGATGCTGACAACCAGTTAGAATACTTTAAACCGGGCACAACTATTTCCTATTTCCATTTTTTCAGTATCTTGCTGTCAAGTGGGCCAGGAATTTAGTTGTTGCAAATAAAGCTGATACATGTAATTCCTCTGAGGAAGTTGGCCAAAATACAGTCTCTTAAAATCTGAAAACTTTACTTTGACAAAATGCACGTAGAAGGCAGTCATTAAGTATTTGCCAAACGGGTGAATGCTTTTCTGTATTTGTGTTTTGAGGAAAACTGCAGGAATCTTACTGCTCAGAGATTTTCAAGCCACCATTGACTGTGAGCTGTGAGAGGTCTGGTCAGTGAGGACATTGACCAACTGTTTAGTCATTGATTTGAAGGTACTTTTTTGTTGTTAGTTTTGGCATTTCATTTTTTAAAAAAATAGTGATAAATTTGAGCAGACTTATTTGCACAAACAGGTAGCCCCATTTAATATTAAAAGAACTTTTCCCCCCTTTCCTGCATATTGCTATGATCTGAAAACATTATCCTATGGGCCACAAACTGAGTTTTTTATATACATTATATGTTTAATGTTATATGTATTTAATTATATCACTTAATCCTCACAATGATCTTAAGGTTTATAATGGATTATATTTCTCTCTTTTGTAGTTTGAAACTCTGCCTTAGAAAATAACAGGGACAGAATTTGAACCCAGATACCTCAGACTTCTTTGTTGTTTCCCCCCCCCCCCTTTTTTGGTGAGGAAGATTGGCCCTGAGCTAACATCTGTTGCCAATCTTCCTCTTTTTTTTTCTTGAGGAAGATTGGCCCTGAGCTAACATCTGTGCCAGTCTTCCTCTGTTTTGTATGAGGGTTGCTGCCACAGCATAGCTTGAAAGTGGAGTAGGTCCATCCCTGGGATCCGAACCTGCAAACCTGGGCTGCTGAAGCAGAGCACGCCAGACTTAACCACTATGCCATGGTGCTAGCCCCTAAAGCTTCTCTTTTTAACTGCTGTTCTGTACCACACTGCTTATCAGTCCCCAGGCAGCTCCTGTGCATGGGAAAGAAGGGCATCTCCAATATATGTGAAGTTTTTGAGCAGACATAGAAAAATAGCGAATTAGCTCTTCTTTAGGTACTGTCTTAGCTACCTCTGGCTGCTATGGCAAAATACCACAGACTGAGTGGCTTAAACAACAAACATTTATTTCTCACAGTTCTGGAGGCTAGAAAGTCCAAGATCAAGGTGCCAGCAGAATTGGTGTCTGATGATAGCTCTCTTCGTGGTTTGCAGGCAGCTGCCTTCCTGCTGTATCCTCACATGACACAAGAGAGAATGAGGGCTCTGATCTCTTCCTCTTCTGATAAGGGCACTAATCCCGACATGGGGCTCCCCCCTCATGACCTCATCTAAACCTAATTACCTCCCAAAGGCCCTACCTCCAAATGCCATCGTATTGAGGATTAGGGCTTCAGCATACAAATTTGGGAGGGATGCGAGCATTCAATTCATAGGAGGTACATCCAAAGAGAGACTTTCTGTTCTTGTATATTTTTCAATGACTATCTCCAAGGTAAGATTCCTCATAGAAATTCCGTTTATCTGCTTTTTGTCATTAGAATCTTCTCTTTGATCTACATTTTTCCCATAAGCCTTTGACAGCCAAGGTTTTCTGTTAGGCTTCCTGGATATCCTAATAGACTATTTTAGCTTCTACAATTTTCCCTAACATGAAATCTCTGTGCCAAGTCTCTTTTGTTCTTTTAATCTCTGTTTTCTACCTTTTCCCCCAATGAAGAAACACATTTATTCTATTCATACTATGTTGTCTCTGCAATTTTGAAGCTAACCCACCTCAAGAACTTTCTGTGACCATCCTGCTTAGGTGGAGAGATCTAAATCTGCTTTCTTTCCTGGGATCCTGGGATCAGTGTTAACATGAAAGTTTTCCTGGACAGCAACTATTGGCTGTAGATAGTCCACACATGGTTCATCCTGCCCCACCATAACACAGAAAATAGTTGAAGTCTGGCTCCATTCTATGGATACTGCCATGCCTGTTTCCTTCACATGTTATCTTTGGTTTTCTTCTAATTATATTTGTTTTCACAAATGGTTTCCTTTTGGAGTAGCCAAAATCAGCATCAGTAGTACCACTGTATTCTCCAAATAAGTCAAGAAAAAACTGAGAGTAATTGTAAATTAGGCCTCTCTGTTTAAAGAATTCCATCCAAACAGTGAGATTCTCTTGTTTTACTAATTAAATGGTTTTTGAATTCTTCAAAGACTATAATTTACCCATCATAAGTGTTTAAATCTGACATACTAACTATGCATTCCAACACACTGGTTTGGAAAAAACACCAAGTCTGGGACTAGGAATGTGGTCATGATACTTTGGCGCCCCGTTATTCAGAGCCTGCAGTGTTGCCTGCTTGTGAACATGAAGATTGTAGGCGGGAACCCATAGAAGACCAGCCAAAAGAGCAAGATCCCAATGAATAATTCTTCTTAGTCTTGGTTGTGTTTCTGTGTGTGTGTGGGGGGCACTTACTTTAATTTTCTTAAAGCTGAAAGGGCTCCTGCCAGCACAGCATGAGCTAAGGGCTTTTTCGTTTCCTGCTTGAAAGTCATAGTATAGCTTCCACTCTTCTGGCTTCTCTTACCTAGGAAAAATCACTTATGAACCAACACAGCTTCCACATTGAACTGACAGTTTCTCTGTTTACCAACTGTATGTGAGTTGATTGATTTTCTAGAAACTTGTATAGCAGGACAGATTATACATTACCGTTTTTTATCATAGTCCCAAAGGGAAGCCTACTCCTCCTCCTAGTGACAGCTAAAGGGAGAGAGCTCTCTTTTAGTGCTGAAGGAAAACATCGGCTGTGTTGGTCTTAGAGACTGTTGAGTATCTACACCCATGGTCATTTTCATTTTCATTTTACTCTGAATTTGCTTCAGTTCAATTATGTAGTACCTCAACTCACTGGAGTATTTTGTAACCATTCAAAATTGTGGTTGTTTCACGCTAATGATATGTTCACTAAAATTAACAATACAAGATTTTGTAAAGTAGAGTGGAATTGTGATTAAGAATTTAGATATTGGAGTTAGTACTGGATATAAATTATCTAACCTCCCCCAAGCTCAAGTTTCTTCATCAGTAAAGTAGGCACCTGCCTCCCGCCAGTGGTTGTGAGGGTTAAATAAGACAAGTTAAAGTTCCTAGTGTAGTACTATCACATGCAAGTTCCCAGTAAATATTTGTTATTATAATAATTGTACTTATGTACATGTATTATGTGAATGTGCTACAGACTAGAAAAGAATACATGTTCATGATAATTGCGTTAGGGCAGTGAGTTAGTCCACATTAATTTCTAAGTATTCTGTAATGTTATTTTTGTTGTGTAATATGTGATATAAATTATAAGTTATTTGTTATAAATCACTTAAAATGTGATATAATTTGTAAATTTTAACATATTAAGATATATTTGTATTTAAATATATTTCAAATATCTTGAGAAAGTATTCCTATTTCACATTGATAAAACATATAGGTATCTGTTATGTATTGGTATGTGTTAGCATTAGAGGCAGGCAGACAAACGACCTTAACAGCAAACTGATGATTTGAGCATATGTAGAGAGCGTTGGTTCTGCAGTGGACTAAATACAACAGCTAAGTAGCGTGGCTCATACGCTCCAGCTGCAGTGGCTTTGTGGTTCCTCATCACCAACTCATGGGCCCGTTTTCACCTAGGGGCCTTTCCTAGTTGTTTATTCCGCCTGGAATGCCCACAATGCTGATCCCCTTGATCTTTGCTGTCATGTAGATAGCCCCTTAAGTGTTACTGCCTCTCTTGCCTAATTTAAAGTGGCTGCTGCCAATCATGCCATCCTATTTTTGGTCTCTGCGTGGCTCTCTGACATTTTTATAATATACTTGTTAATTGTCTGATTTCCCTCACAAGACTGTATGGTCTGTAAGAGTACAAACTTTGTCTTTTTCACACCATAGCCCCAGTGCCTGGAATTACCCTTGGCAAAAGTAGGCATTCAGTAAATATTTTGAATGAGTGAGTGAATAAATGATTGTTGTATTATAACTAGACAATTAATGAGCATCTCACATTTATAAACAAACATTTTTATATAGCTACACAAATATTTATGTTTTATCTCTTATCCCATGTGTATTTCTTAGGTATTTTTAACTTGATGTCATTATCAGCAGTATTCAGTGATTTATGGGCCAAATAGTAAATGTTTAAGGCTTGGGGGCTCTATGGCACCATCTCAACTCAGCTGTTGTAGTGAAAGCAACAATATGTAAATGAATGGATGTGGCTATGTTTCAGGAAAACTATTTATAAAAATAGGCCTCCAGCCTGCAGGTTGTAGTTTAGCGACTCCTGCTGTAGACTATAAACCCACTACAAGGGGGTGTGGTGAAACCCAGCCCTGGATAGTCACAGAGAGGAGAAAAAAGAACAGTGAGCATCTGGTAGACTCACACTGGAAAAGGAGGGCGGGACTGATGGAGGCATGAGGAAGGAGCTGGTGACATGGCCCTACATAGCAGTAGATTTGCGAGGAAATAGATGTATAAAGATTTTTGGGCTTTTTACATGGAAATCATGTAATTTATAGATATCACTGAGCTACAGGTAACCCGCAAGTCAGACCTTGAGACAAGAACAAATAGAACTATAGCCAAAAGGCAAGGCTGGCATTTTATTACATAACGTACAATGAACTGATAATTTATTGGTTGTTTATATCACAGCTATAGATTTTGGGATATGCTATATCATTGCTAAAGATTAAACCCAGGATAATTAATTGAGTAGGAAAGTTATTTTTGCTCCTTATTTGATATCTTAAGTGATTAGGTAGTTCTTCTTCAATCCAAAGACCTTTTTACCTAATAAATCGCTTTTTGTTTTCCCTTCTCTGCAATGCTACTTGGAAGTGGAAGAGTAATGGGGAAAAATATATGTGCTTATAAAAGTATAAGAACATCTCTAGAGAGATTCACGAGAAAACCGAGTGCTGGCAAGGCTGAGGGACAGGAGAAAATGGGAGATTTACCTTGCACAGAGTACCATTTTGTACTTTGGAATTTTTGTACTGTGTATACATCATTATTGGGACATAATAAATAAAACTTAAGTATATTCATTTTAAGAGACTTGTCAGTTCCATTTTGTGACCAAAGGGTCTAGTAGTCTTCTTTTCAATTTCTTTAGAATGTATATTTTTAAAGAGTTTTTGGGTTGATTTCTTGCATATTTAGAAAGGGCAGCATAATTTTATATTAATTAGGATCTGTTTTCCCATTCTAATTCAAATAGGACTACTTTTAGTGGTACACCAAAGCAAGCCTGATCATCTTAGAAAACAATTTAAAAAGTGATTTGTTTAGTTAATTTCAATAATTGTTTAGATGAGGTCATAATTTGTGTGGCACAGGAGTAATAATAGCTAACATTTCTTGGGTTGATTCTACATGTCACATGCATCTCTATTTTAATCCTCATTAGTACTCAATTATAGGTAATATTATCCCCACTTTACCAGATGAGCAAACTAAAGCTTGGATGTGTTAAAGAACTTGCCTAAGGTCTTGAAAATACAGGAAGTTGCAGAGACAGACTTTAAATTGAAGTCTGTCTTTCTGCAGAGCCTATGCTTAACCAGCTAAGTAAGCATGACTGCTCTGTAATTGCTTCCCCAAACAATTGCAGGTGACGAGTTACTGCTTTAATGGAGAGAAGGGGTGTCATTATAAAGTAATGAGGCTGAATTGAAAAGTCGCATGCTCCTTATTCTCTTTACTATGTAGTCATCTCTATTTTAAGATTTATAAGATTATCATTTCTAAACATCCTCAAAGCCCTCAGCATTGGGTGAACATTCATAAAAGGATGATGTATGTTTATTGATAGGTAGGTTTTTTCTGTTTAATTTTCTTTATAAAATTGATTATCACATGGCTCTAAAATTATGTAACAAGATGAACATTGAAATCTTTAGCTCCCATCTCTGTCAGAGTCTGCTCTACTCCTCCATCCTACCCTCAACCCCTGTGGTAGCCATTTTTATTAGTTTCTTGTTTATTCACCCACTGTTGATGAAGATGCAAGCAAAGAGGAAAAAAAATTATGTTCCTTCCTTTCAAAGGTGCATTTTCTACAATATAATCTCTTGTTTATCTGTTTCTAACTTTCATTGAGAAAAAAAATCTCATTAACAAAGTTTACTCTCTTTCTAGTAGCTTTCCTCTACAGTTTAGCACTTTTCCTTTGGAAAGTCTAAAACGTGTGGCAGCAGGACTGTCTGTCCTTAGTTTAAATAGGTGAATCGCACTAGATCACAGTATATTTGAAAATTATTTTGAGTAGAACAAAATCCCCCAAAACTGAACAGCCCCTCAACGTATTCTGTGTTTGTGTCTGATTTTGAAGGTACAATTTATATGTGGTAGCATTCACTAAAAAACAAAACATTTTTCTGATAACTAGTATCCATTTTTGGTTAAGTCCAGTGGCTAACTTTCCTTTTTTCTTATTCATTGTAGTTGAGGCAGTCCCAGTCCTACTGCACAGACACAGAATGTCTTCAGGAATGTAAGTAACAATGGGACAGGAGGAGGCTTGGCGTTGGGGGCAGAATTAGAGGCCAGATGACTGTGAAGATGAGACAGAAATTATTCTTACAGGTTGCTTTTTAAGGAAATGGTTCTCAGTAATATATTTCCTACTTAAATAATTTTTTAACTTAAAAAATTGGGTTTTTTTCCTGCCTCAAAAACAAACCCTATTCATTGAAGAAAATTATAAAATCACAAATAAACAAAAAAGAAAAGGAAAAACTTCCAGAATACTAAAAGATAACCACTGTTGACAACTTGGTATAAACGGTTCCAGACCTTTTTCTTGGCAAATTTATGTGTAACAAGCCACTTTTGTCTGGTTGAACTGGAACATTGAGACTGCCAGTACAAACCCTCCTCCCTTTCCATAGCATCTGTTTGCGTCCATCGGTAGCTGTGAGAACTTCTGAGTGAAGGAAGAAGGACATTCTGTCCCAAGGTTTGGAAGCTTTGGGAGCCTGTGGAGTCTTTCCTTTGGCTCCAACATTAGCATTTTCAAGAGGGCCTGGGCAGAGGGGAGGTTTCTCCCTGTGGCTTTCTGGACAGTGGTGATGGTAAAGTGAGAATCAAAGCAGGAAGATGGGTCCTGCATGGTGAGTGTAGCTGACAAACTTGGCATCCATGATGTGAAGCCACCTTTTTCAAGACAGAAATAACTTGAGGGATACTTTGAGGGCAAATAATAACAAACATTTAAGCCAGTTCAGTCTTGTGCTGTAATAATTTGACTGTAAGAATGGAAATGTGACATTCACAGGATGGTGAAGCCCGGCACAATTAGATTTCATTTACACTTAGAAAAAGGGGATCACTTTGTATGTGTTGTTTTTCACTACTGTATTATGAATATGTCAATATATATTTATCTTAAAAATATTTACTGACTAAATAATAATCCATTATGGAAATGCACCAGTGTTTAAATAATTCCCTTTTGTTGGAATCTTAGTTTGCCAATATATTTCTTGCTATTATAAATAATACTTGAACAAATATCCTTTGCACATTTTAAGGCTTTTGACATATTGCCAAATTGCATTTATTAAAAGGCTAGTTGCTAATACTTAACATCTCTGGGGCTGAGCTCCACTTTATTATATATATGAAACTAAAACAAAACACAGTAATGTACCATTATAAAGGGGCTTGTTATTACATTATTAATTATTGTTATTACTGTGTGAACTAGGCACCCCCCCATCAAATTCTGTAAATAAAAAACCTTACAGAAATAGGAGCTAGTACAGTGCCTAGCCTAAAGTAGAAATTTTGTCAGAACGTAGTCCATTGGTGCAAAAGGACAATAATTATATGCCTTTGGACAAGAAGGTAATGGTAATGTGCAGACACTGTAGCAGGTTGTTGGGATGATGGTTGGTGGTTACTTTGCTCCAGATTTCTTTATTTTCCTTCCTCAGTATCATTCATCTACAGTGTGGGCATCCAAGTGTGCCCATCTACAGTGTGCCCTCTGATAAGTAGCTCAAGTTTTTGCCTCAGCCAGGTAAACTAAAACCTGTTCTCCTAGTTGAAAATAATCTTTTTGAACTCCATATGGGAGAACAAGTGTTTATTACATTTGTGGTATTTGTGACCCTTTAACCAGCCCCACCTGTAAACCAAATATACTCCTATTTCTGTGAGTGAAATTTTACTTCCTTAATCCAAATGTAAGGCAAAGCTCTAGAGCTTGAATATTAATTTAGTCATGTTGGCCAGTTTTTTTCCCCTAGTTCTTTTCGCATTTGGTAGAAATCTGACAGCCATTTCTTTAAATGGTTTAAGCAGTTGTTACCTTTGGGTGATAGAATTACTTTTCTCTGTATTCTGAATTTCCCCAATGAGCTTTATGCTGTTTTCATAAAATATATATTAATCAAGAGTTCCCATGGCCCCCTTCTCAGGTTCAATAATTTGCTAGAATCACTCACAGCACTCAGGAACACAGTTTACTTACTATTACCAGTTTATTATGAAGGATACAACTCAAGAACAGTCAAATGGAAGAGATGCATAGGGCAAGGTATCGGGGGAAGGACTGTGCAGAGCTTCCATGCCCTCTCTGGGTGTGCCACCCTCCCAGCACCTCCATGTATTCACCAATCAGGAAGGCCTCTGAACCCCATTGTTGAGGGGTTTTATGGAGGTTCTATTCCATAGGCATGAATGGGTAAATCTTTGGCAATTGGTGATTAACTCCATCTCCAGCCCCTCTCCTTTCCCTGGAAGTCAAGGAGTAGAGCTGAAAGTTCCAGCTCTCTATCACATGGTCAAACTCTGTCAACCAGCCCCTATCCTGAAGCTATCTAGGGGCTCACCAAGAGTCACCTCATTAGCATAAACTCAGGTATGGTTGAAAGAGGTTTATTATGAATAACAAAAGATGTTCTTTTCACCCCTGCCACTCAGGAAGTTCCAAGGGTTTTAGGAGCTTTGTGCCAGGAACCAAGATGAAAACCAAATATATGTATTTCTTATTGTATTGCGATATCACAGTACACATTGTGCCTGCCATGGTGTGTTGCATGTATTGGAGATGAATTTAATTGAATATGGAGCTCATTACTTCATGTGGTAGCAGAATCTAGTTGCAGTCTGTTAGCAGATCTAGTTGCTGCGTGATTCTTTATGTCGAGCTAAATTCCACTTCCTTGTGATGTCTGCCCATAGT
The DNA here is from genome assembly GCF_041296265.1 of Equus caballus. Lineage (NCBI taxonomy): Eukaryota > Metazoa > Chordata > Mammalia > Perissodactyla > Equidae > Equus > Equus caballus. Next base: position 93,727,440 of record NC_091686.1, read on the forward strand.
TTTGTTCTCTAGAGCAGTATAAAACAAGTCTGCTCACTCTTCTGAAAGACTGCGTTTCAAGTAAAGAGTTGTATGGAAACCAGCTCTATTTCTAACTTAATTTTGGAGTAAATCAGCTTGAAAATGGGTAGTTGTACTGAGGATATTGTAATTACTGTATATAACCCAAAAATCACAGGGTTAAAGTCTATTGGTGCATTATGCACTTTCACTGCTGTTTTATTTCTACTTTTTCCACTGAAAACATATATAAGCTTATAGAAATCAGCCCTCAGGATCTGCCAGCTGTTAGAGTCTCCCTCTCTGCTCTTTAATCTTCCTGGTGTCCAGCTAAGTTAATAGCTTCATCATGAATATTCCATTTGGCATCTTATTTGTACTACTCATCTTTTCTTGTAACCAAAGACTGAATTCTTAAGCAAAATGGAACTCTGTATTCTGGTGTACAAAGTCCTTTTACATTTTCATGATTGGACTTCTTTCCAGACCATAGAGTAATATGTATTTACCCTCTTAAGGCAAATAAGTTCCAGGCAGTGAGAGAACAGATTGTATATTCCTCATGTGATTGTGCCCCTTAGTATTAATAAGTGCCAAAAAGTTATGACAATAAGAATCACAGTGGCCAGATCATTTAAAGGCCCATTCACCTCTCTCTATTGACTTTTTAAAATCGCTGCTCCTAATATTTGTTTGTATTGGCTGCATGCAGTATCAGAGTGTTTGAGTAGCCCACCTATTCTGAGACTCATGAAAAAGTGGGTCTTGTCATAGGGGCTGTGAATAATCCCAGAAAGCTTACAGTGACCCCATTCATCCCTGTTCCTGAATATTTCAAGAAGTCTAAGTCAGTTCAGGTGCCCAGTACCTCCAACTCCAAGATATTTTAGGCCTATGTTTTTTGTTTAATTCCATTCATTTAATTTTTTGCCTATGGTTCAAAAATCGAGTTAATTAATGTACAGTGAAAAGTTATCTTCCTTCTCATATTCTCCCATCTACCCAGATCATATCTCTAGGCATTATAGTCATGCACCGAATAATGTTGTTTCACCAATGACAGACTGCACATACACTGGTGGTCCCATAAGATTAGTAGCATATAGCCTAGGTGTGTAGTAGGCTGTACCATCTAGGTTTGTGCAAGTACACTCTATGATGTTTACACAATGGTAAAATTACCTAATAACGCATTTCTCAGAATGTATCCCCATCATTAAGCAACATATTAGCCTTCTGTGTATCTTTCCTGAATTCCCATATGCGTGTACAAGCAGAATACACATTATTTGCCCTCCCTTCTGTATATACACTTTTTTTCATCTCCTTTTGTTTCTGTCACAAAATAGCATATCTCATGGAGACTTACTTCCCTCAACATTCTTTATAGCTTCATAATATTCTGTTACACGGATATACCATAATTTATTATTCAGATACTCTTGGCAGATATTTAGGTTTGTTTCCAGTTTTTTTTAATTCAGAATTTGTCCCATACTTTCGTTCTTCCCTTCTAGTACCTAGGATGAATTTATCTTTCTTTTTTATTTAAAAAAATTTTTTTAATTGAGATTCATAATAATTTGCATCATTGTAAAATTTCAGTTGTACATTATTTCTTGTCTGCCACCACACAAGTGCTCTGCTTGACCCCCTGTGCCCACCCCCCACCCTGTTTCCAATTTTTTGTTAATAACCTTGTACAATATGCTCATGTGAAAGTACATTCTAAAGCCAATCTTAATTTGTGGGACTGCTGTAATGAGAAAAACATTGACTATGATCCAGAGGTTTGACTTTAATTGGTTCAGTTATTATCCTTTACCTTGAGATGGGCCTTGAGTTATTGGAGAAGAGGAGAAATGATCTTATCAAACCTTGGAGGTCAGGAAAACTATATCCATTTAGCCTTTAAGTAGAGAAATTCTATTGCATACTACTACCCTTCAGAAATTGTAGAGGCATTCTTCACTTCTTTTTTTTCCTCCTCCCACCACCAGTCCAGTCAGTCCCTGGGTGTTGTTTCTTCCATCGTATTGTATTTGACCCTTTTCCATTCCACTTCACCATCTTATCCAGCCTGGTATTCACACCAGGATCTATCTGCACTCAGTCTTTTCTGTGCTCTAGTTGATCCTAAGACTGGTAATGGCTAATGTTTATTGAATAATGTTTATTGTATACCAGGCGCTGTGCTCAACTGCTTTTCATGTACTGACCATTTTGATCTTCACAACTACTCTAAGAAATGATGGTAATATTTCCATTTCACAGAGGCACAGAGATTATATAGCTAAGAGGTGACAGAGTCAAACAGCTATGAGGTGGTCTCAGTTCTTAAAAAGTTAATGACCTAATTAGGAGAAATAGGAAACTATTCCTTCAAACCGGAAGTGCTGCCCTAGTCCAGGGAAGACAGAGGAGAGAGTGGGTGGACGAAACGGAGATTTTTACAGAAGAGAGAGGGATGTAGGATATAGGTGAATAAATGGAGGTTAGTTGTAAGAACATGCCAGACAGAAAAATAATGAGTACTGCAGAAGGACTGAGTTTGCCAAGTTGGCAAATGCTGTCAGCCAAACTAGCATTGATCTATTACATCAGATTCCTTTGGAAAGCTTTTAAAATATTGTTGCTATCTGACCCCACCCCTCAGCTGCTCCTGAGTTAGATGGTTTGAGGCAGGGCCTTAGAATCGGTGGTGTTGATATCATCACAGGCTATTCTGATGTGAACACTGACTAAAGAAAGAAGAAGGTATCGGGTTGACTAGAGCAGAGGATGCATTTTCTGAGAAATGGTCAGAGTTAATATTGATGAATATTGATGAGTTAGGGCCAGATCATATGTGGAAAGGCCAGGCTGAAGAGTTCCGAGTTGAAACAGTAGGCAGTGGAGAGTGAGTCACTGGGTTGGTCAGCAGAGATGTGTTAAGAGCAGTGTTTTCAGCAGACTTTTCTAGCAGCAATATGCAGGAAGGAAAGGCTGCAATAGGAACCAAGCTAGGAAACAGTTACAGGGAACTAAGAATCATATTATCACTATGGAGTCTTAAAAAGGAGTGGGCATTTTGTCAGGACTGCTTTGCCTAGAAATATGAATTACTGAATTTTCAACCTGAGGCTTAACTCTCTGAAGCTTCAGGATCTTTTACTTGCAAAGAATATCAAAAAGTTAAGAGATGGGGGCAGCCCTGTGGCCGAGTGATTAAGTTTGTGCACTCTGCTTTGAGGGCCCAGGGTTTGCAGGGTCAGATCCTGGGCACGGATGTACATACTGTTTGTCAGGCCATGCTATGGCAGGGTCCCACATACAAAATAGGGGAAGAATGGCACAGATGTTAGCTCAGAGCCAATCTTCCTCAACAAAACAAAACAAAACAAAAAAAAGGTTTGAGAGATAATGCCTGGTTCGAGGTAACCACTCAAGTTTTAGCTATTATTTAGTAATAAAATTAACAGATAGTATTTGCTCTTTTGAAAAACATCACCCTTGCAACAGTGTAGAGAGGACAGAATCAGAGGAGGCAAGAGCAAGTATGTGGAGATCAGTTAAGGGGCCATCGCAATAGACCAGACAAGAGGTGATGGTAGCTTGAACAAGTGTAGGAGTGGAGCTAGAAGTAGACAGATTTGAGTGATATTTAGGAAGTAAAATGTACAGAAACGTCCTGATAGATTAAGTAAAGGTCATTGGGAGAGAACAAAAGGTGTTTTCGTAGGTTTCTGGCCTAGGCAGCAGGATGAATGGAGACCCAGTTTGGTGGGGCATGAAGACTGGGCAGGGGGAGATGCTCATTATTTTAGTTTGGGATACTGGGTATATTAAGTGGATTTGGTTATTTGTATTTTTAAGAAGCTGTCGATTGGCTCTAATGTATAGCACAGTTTAAGAACTGTTGATGCTTCGAAGACCAAAAAAAATAGAAAAGTATTGTTGTAGATAGATAGTTGGATATTTGGGTGTGGAGTTCAGAGGAGTCAGGGCTGGGTATAAATTTAGATGTGATCTGGATATAGAAGGTAAATGAAGCCAAAGGTGAGGATGATTGTGTATAGAGCAAGAGGAGAAGGGAACCTAAAATTGACCATGAGGAATTCCAAATTTTAAAAGCCAGGAAGAGGAAAATGAGCATGTAAAGGAGTGGCTAAGTGTTAGAAAGGAAATCAGGCAGTGGTAATGGCACAGAAGATATGTGGCACACATCATTTCAAGGGATGAAAGTGTTTTTAAAAGGAAAGGATGATCATGGAAAAAGTGGACTAAAAATTACCCATTAGACTTAGCAGCAGGGAGGTGTCATAGGTGACCTTTTGAAGAGCTGTTTGAGTGATGATGGAGGTGGACACCAACCAGAGGAGTGAATGGGAGGCAGAGAAATGAAGACAGTAAATGTAGACAGCTCTCAAGATGTTAGGTTTAAAAGTTGGACAGGGAAAGGGGTTGAGGGAGGGATCTTTTTTCCCCAGTAAGTGATCATGGGATGGCTGCAGTGGAGAAGGGGGTGTTGAATACACAAGAGAGAGAGGATACTGGACAGATCTCTGCAAGAACAATGGGATCCAAAACTCAAGTGGAGAAACTGGTCTTAGTTATGAAGGGAGGCACATTTAATATAATAGGAGGGAACAAGGAAAGGAGTGGATATGGATATATAGAGAAAAAAATGCGAATGTATTGTGTGATAAGTAATGCAAACTTTGGTGACCCTGAGTACTGTGTTAGCTGTTTCTGGAGAAGTGATTGGGTTGGAACAGAGGCTGCATTCCTATCCAACTCTTGGGCCAGCTCAGCTCTTTGCTTGACTTTGTCCCCTTTGGTCACTAACGCTTTGGCCTCAGCAGTGCTACCCATTTCCTTTCCTTTTTTGGGGGTGAGCCTGGGCCCATGGACCTCAATACAATATATCCCCTTAATTCCATCATCTTGTTTGGATTTCTTTTACGTTTTCCTGAGGCAGGGAGACCAAAATCAGTCGTAATCTTGACAGGCTATTTTAGTAACCATCTAGAGATACTATGTTTTTCTTTAGAAATCTGATCTTCTATAATTCTCATTTCTGACAATTGAGTACTCTAATATACTTCAATAAAAAATCTGTTTCATTTATTAGAAATTGACTAAGTTCATACCATGGGTCAGGCACTGTGCTAGGTACTTGTTATTCTGAATTAAATAAGATATGGCTGCCTCAAGGAGCTGGGAAAGACTGATAACCTACACACACACCTCCCCCCCGACTCTTTTCTCTTGATAAATGCATAGACTTTAAAATAGCTAGATTTGAATCCAACTTCTTTTTGCAAAAAAGAAGGCCAAATATCTCTTTGGTTGAAATATCATTAAAATGATCTTTAATTTATATATTATACAACCCAGATGATGTTCCCTTTTCCTTAAGTTATTTTTTTATACTGCTGCTGTGAGTAAAATGCAGAATTTCCCCCTTCTAAAGTAGAGTGCCTTTACTGTATATCAGGTGGTCTTAACCTGGGTTGTGTAGATCTCAATATATCCATGGATTGGTGGCTTTGTGGGTCCGTGAACCTTTCACACTTATGTGCAAAATCGTTGAATGTGTATATATGGATTCTTATAGTGGAAAGGTTCTTAATTTTTATCAGATTCTCAAAGAATTCTGTTACTCCAAAATATTAAGAGCTACTACACTATTAAAATCTTTATTTAATAGGCTTTGGCTTATGACTATTTTACACCATTTACCATTTAGATTTTCTCACAGGAGGAAAGGGAAATTGAAGCTGTAATACTTCGTAATTACACTTCTTAAAATTATTAATCCAGGGGCTGGCCCCGTGGCCGAGTGGGTAAGTTCAGGCACTCCACTGCAGGCGGCCCAGAGTTTCATCCGTTTGAATCCTGGGCGCGGACATGGCACTGCTCCTCAGACCACGCTGAGGCGGCGTGCCACATGCCACAACTAGAAGGACCCACAACTAAGAATATACAACTATGTACTGGGGGGCTTTGGGGAGAAAAAGGAAAAAAATAAAATCTTCAAAAAAAAATTATTAATACAATTTTTCACGTTAGTACAGTTTTTGAAGTTAACATTTAAATATCAGAATTTGTTTTTACATTTATCTAACAACATTACAATCATGATCATGCTACAGTTTTTGTTGTAAATACCTTTTTTTGTTTGTCTTTAGTACCAGGACCCTCTGGTGATAATGGCATCAGTATTACCATGATCTTGATGGCCTGGATGGTTATTGCAGTGATCTTGTTTCTCCTGAGACCTCCTAATCTAAGAGGATCCAACCTGACTGGAAAACCAACCAGTCCTCATAATGTAAGTGTTGTGGATTAGAAATCCATTTATGTGGGGGGATGGGTATGGTCTGGGAAGGGGGAGGAGTTTGTTTAGACTGAAATATCTGAGTTAGCAAAAGATTTAACTCATGGAGTAAGTTCTTCCTATGTAGTCCTAGTATATCTTGCAAGCCCAAATCACTTAGTCTTCGTGGAGTTACATATAGAAAGAAGCACAGACTAGTAGCCCCAAACTAAATGAATTCCAATCTTTATGCACTTGAGAAACATAAAAAATGATCCAGTTCATAATGCACAGCAGTATTTCTCAAATCTCAGTCCTCCACTTCCCACTTCTGTCCACCTCACAGTTGATCCTTTGCCTCTCATGCGTCCAGCTCCCTAAATTCTCTTAGTAGTGGCAGTTCAGATGTTTTCCCCCTTCTTCATTTTCTCTCCTTCTGTCATAGCTATTAAATACAGTAGAGACCTGAGCCTGTCTGGCTAAATCCTGTTTTCCTCTTGTTTTCCCATCCTATTTCTTTCAAACTCATTGTTCTACTTCTGCATCACAATAGATCAGCTGAGCTGGCAAAAGGAGAGGTGGGCATCATTCATGTTAATAAGTCCTGATACTTATGATTACAACCATTTTTAGAACCTTTCAAATGAAAAATATGATAAAGGGGCCCCATAGGGAGTTTTCAGTACTATCTTGAATAGAACCTCTATAAAAGATTCCTTTGAAACATTTTTAGAGCCAGTATTTATGTGTTTTCTTTTCCATTTGATTTGGATATTATCTCTTTAAAAATATTTCTGTGATGGATTCACTTGAACGCCAAATTATTCCTGTAATTCCCGTCTCCAACCTTCACCACGTGAATTCCTAAAATAATTGCTTTGTTTCCCCAATCTTGTGTGTTAATATTAGGAAGAAGTTTAGTTAGAGTAATTTCTTACATAGGAAAAAGCAAATGTGCGATGTTAACTGGTCAGTGCTTTGGTTTTCTTAGAACATGTAGATATGTAGCATGCTGACTTTAATTAAGAAAGAAGGCATCATTAGCACTATATAAAAAGCCTTAAATTCATTTTTGGTTTCTTGGAGAGGGGGGTATCCCTAAAGCAGGTTGCATTTGTCTTGATAAAGTACTTTTTCCTTAGCCTTTTTTTTCTTACTTTCTATGTACAGTTTTTATTACTTTCATATCAAAGAGCAAGTTCTTCAATGTTTGGAGCTAAAGAAATCCACCTTAATAAGCTGACTTAGAAGCCATTAAAAGTGACAGAAATGCAAGATTACAATCCCCTGGGCCTTAGTTCATTGTAGACTGGCGGCTCTAGGAATAATAGTCCCGCTGCCGTAGGCATAAAGAAGAAAACTATTGACTAATTCCAAGTAGAAAAATTGATCACCCTCAACTAGGGTCTCCTCGAGCATGTCAGAGTAAATAAATGGAATCTTCCTGAAGATTCCTAAGAGCTCTAATGTTTCCTTCACAGTTCGGATACTTTCTATTGCAAGTAATAAGAACCAGCTCAACTTGGTTTAAATCAATGGCTTTATTGGTTTACACATCAGAAAATCCAGAGGTAGGGTTAGCATTTAGAAAGTTTAGCAGTGTCACCAAAGACCCAGTTTCTTTTGCCATACCACCATTTTCATTCCAAGGTGGGCTCCCCTTGTGATCATAGGATGGCTACCAATAGCAGCTGGAGCCACACGCTTCCTCACTGACATTCTGTAGAGAGAAACAAGTCTCTGGCTTCGCTTCGATTGTACTGTGCTCAGCCAGGCACCTTAGCCAGAGAGATGGGACTACCTTTATTTGTTTAAAGATCACCTCTGGAGCTGTCAGCGAGAGCAGTCATTTCCCTTTCTTCCATGCCATAGGGAAGAAGGAGACAAATGTTGGTGAATCACAATGTTAATCTACTGTTCCTTTGTGCAGAAACATCTGAAAAGTTCCAATAAGTACATGATTTGCGATGGGAGGCTAGGGAGCATTGGTGCTCAGTTCTTACTATATGTGTTAGATTGGTTGCACTGAGGTTTAAGAAGTCAGTTCCATAATTTCTCTCTTTCTAATGCCAGGGACAAGATCCACCAGCCCCTCCTGTGGACTAACTTTGTGATATGGGAAGTGAAAACAGTTACCACCTTGCACGACCAAAAGAACGAAGATGACCAGAGTACTCTTAACCCCATTAGAACTGTTTTTCCTTTTGCATCTGCAATATGGGATGGTATTGTTTTCATGAGCTTCTAGAAATTTCACTTGCAAGCTGATTTTTGCTTCCTGTTTTATCACCTTTCCTATTTACAGTATATTTGAGTAAATGATTATATTAAAAAAAGTTACATTGAGCTTTTTTGGTTATCCTAAACTTAAACATTCCACTCATTCTATTTGTAACTGTGATCATAATTTTTGTGATGATTTCTGGCCTGACTGAAGGAAATTTGAGATCTCTGCATTTAAATATTTTAAACAGTTTTGATAGGTTTTAAAATTGCTTTTTTTTAAATAAGGTATTTATAAAGTTATTTGGGGTTGTCTGAGATTGTCTTAAAGAAAATTAGAACCACACTGTACAGACACTTACCTTGGTAGTTTACTTGTGGGTGGCAGTTTTCTCTAGCTCTTAGGACTTGGCAGCCTTTGGAATATTTTACAAGTTACAGCTGAAATCTGTGTCATCCACTACAACTGGCTTATGTGGCTAGAAAAGGTGGAGAGAAGAAATGAAATAGTTGTTCACTAAGTTTTTTACTCCCATAAAAATGTCTAATACTAAGAAAACTTTAAACGATTTAAATATGGTGTATGATTTACAGTCCATTATATGACATTTGTAAGCCACTGTACACTAGCTTTACAAGGTTTATGAAAGGAGGAGAAAGGTTAATTCTTTCTGTCTTTGCCAGATATAATCTATACAGTAATAATTTAAGCTATAATTTATTTGTAAAATGGGTGCCTCTCAGGAAGCTTCTTTTCTGTTGTAACACTTCCCTGTTAAGTGAAACTATTTTAAAGTTGTATTGGGGCCTGTTTGGTTACTGACGTTTGAATGATATTTACTCTATTTTGTTTTTGAAGAAAAAATTGAGTCTTTTGTTATCTTTCTGACTTTAAAAAAGATTTAATGAATTCTTGGTTTACTCCAAGGGAAAGAAGGAAAATGAGAAACAATCAAGGATCTTTTTCTCACCCTTATCTCATTCTCGTTTGTTAATGGGATGGATTGGGGTGGGGAGGAGCATTACTATAAGTAAAATTTTAAGATGTATAAAAAAGTAAAAGGTTTCATTGTTTTGCTCAGTTTGAAAGGAAATGAATACAAATGGCATAAAAGTCTGCGTGACCTACGTGGTTATGGAAGTTTTTCCTAGCAAGTGATTGCAGGTGATTTATGGGGGCTGGAAGGTATTTTGCTATCAATGTAAGAATTTTTTTTCCCCTAGATCAGTCTAGCTTTTCACTGTACAGACCTGAAAAATTACTTGTATGAATTGAATAAACTTCTCTATATCATTGTACTGTTTAATAGAGTCTCTGATACAATTGTGTGATGCTCATAGGGTATTTTTTTCTCCTTTATTATGATTACCTTCTCGGCCATAAACATTGTAAGGGCTTCATTTCATTATATAATCCAATGCTGACTGCCTGCATTCCTCTTGTACATCTTGGCTTCGTGCTCCACTTCTTGAAATAATATAACCTACTTTTAATTACTTGTGCTAATTGAGGGGTATCATAACACAGGTAAGTCAAATCCTGGATAAATGAACACCATAAATTTAAGGTTTTTGCTCTTGCTGTGGCCTATTGGAAGCCTTCCCATCTCTACAGCTGTTACCGTATTTAAAGCAGAAAGGGCAGGAATGGCATAAGATGGAGCTAAATCCCTATAAGCATTCCTTTTTCTGCCCTTGCCCCCTGAACTTGGAAGGCTTGCACATATATCATAACAGTCTGTTCTCAAAGCTGCTAGAAAGCTAATCTCGGCAAAGATACTGAATCTACAGCTCACAGATAATCGAGAATTGGCTTTGGTTGAAAAGTGGCTGTGACATGGAACCAGAATGTCTAATGTTAGCTAGAGACCTAGAAATCTGGATTCTTATTCCTAGTTCTTCATTTCTGTCACCTACGCTTAATTGACCTTACATCTAGAATGTTAACCCTTTCCTATATGGACGATCTGTTTAATTGGTAACAAATTTCCTTAGTGAAGTATATAGTCTTGGTTTTTTTGCTTGTAAAATTTCTCTGCATTCCTGAAAAAGATAGTGTACTATTGCACCTAAAGTATTCCTGCTAACCTAACTAGTAATTTATATTATTCTATTATATTCTTAAAGCTTCTACATGTGGCCTTTTTATTGAGCACACCCTTATTCATTACTTGGCTTGTAAACATTCACCAGAACTGTGGCTACAGTCATTTTTAAATCTGGAAAAAGGAAAGATAAAGCTTCACATTTTAATCACTTTTGGCTCTTGAACGTTCCACAAATGCCATTAAGAATTTTTTTTTGTTTTAGAGTCGTTTAATGTTCTTTTATGCAAAATAACGTTCTTTTGCTTTCCATACGGAAAAATTTAACATTGGAACTGTGTATAGTAAAAGATTTTATCATGTACCTATCCAAGCACTATCCCATGGCCAGCAAGTCATATTTTAAACAACTTGCAGAGATTTTCCAAAGTAACTATTAAATACAGCTATTCCATTGTTACTTTTAGTATCTTTGTGCTGTGTGATATGATAGTGTTTACGGAATTACAGATGTCTTACATTTTCAAAGAAATCTTGGAAGTCTGTGTATCACTCTGAATGAAATTCTGTCACTGTAAATCAATTTGTGCTAAAATTTGACTAGCTTGACTTAAGACCCAAAATAGCACCTTGAAGGAGAAATGAAGAGAGTCTACAGTTAATTAGTTAAATTTTTGTTGTTGCGATAGTAGGTTTACTCTTAACGTTATAATATTTCTCAATGAAAAATCATTTATTTGTTACCATGTCTGATGATTACTTTGTTAAAGGCAAAAGTGGTCATGTGATGTACTAAATGTTAATTGCTGTTTTTAAATGTTTAAATCATGCCAAACAAATCATGTCTGTGCCATCCAGGGTTTATTGTAATCTTTTACTGAGTACTTGGATTGGGGTAAAGGGCTTGTACTATGCACTTTTTATTAATGAATAAATAGAAAACGTTAGTAACACTTCTTGTTTTCTGTTTGGCCTTTGTGGGAAGAGAAGCAAGCATCTTTTGCTTAGTAAAATGTTAACATCATTAATTAAACAGTTTCTTTGTAAGACTTTTTACCCCTAACTAGAGACGTGCCCAAGAGAGAACTTTAAGTTACAAGTATTTATATAATAGCAGTGTGGGGCTAGTATTCAGAAGTATGGATTCTAAGAACCTATAGAAAACTAGATTGCAATTACATTTTTTAAATTTCTTCCTAGAATACAGGGTCAATAGATATTTTCTTTGAGGCAATAATACCCAATCGTGTTAATTATTTGAGCAGACATATGTAACCCAAAAAGACCTAGACCAGTAACCCTACTGAAAACACATAAAAGTGAAAATTTTCTTTTGCTCTGTGACCTGGAATACATCCAGATACTAAAGGTCATTAATACTCATATACATGTAAAATTGCTCTGTTATGATTATGATGTCAGTGTCTGTGTGATACTTAAGTCTTATTTAAATTAGCAAAATGTGTGAAATACATAATTTCCTGATATAGTTAATGATTTCCATCTAAAGTTTGTTATATATGTGTCAGTGAATATCTGAATCCCCAGTAAAACTAAGGTTTTCATTAAATGACTCTGCAATACTAGTTTTCCTCCCAGAAAATGGAATTCAAACAAAATAAGTTTTTTGCTTCCTGCCATTTCATCTGATAGTTTTCTCAGTTCAAGATCTCATTTATAGAGTTGTTTTCTTCCCCCCCAAAAATGTTCCATAAACACCAACCATGATTATCTCTCATACTCAGATTTTTATTTATTTTTTATTTTTGCTGAGGATTCGCCCTGAGCTAACATCTGTTACCAATCTTTCTTTTTTTGCCTGAGGAAGATTAGTCCTGAGCTAATATCTGTGCCAGTCTTCCTCTATTTTGTATGTGGGTTCCACCACAGCATGGCTGACAAGGTGGTGTAGGTCCGCGCCCAGGATCCAAACCCGTGAACCCGGGCCCCTGAAGCGGAGCACCCCAAAGTCAACCACTATGCCACGGGGCGGGCCCCTCATGCTCAGATTTTTAAAACCTGGAGTTGTCAGTGTGATATTTCCCCATTGGGAACTTAATTTTGCCTATCTTTTCTCAAACAAATGGACTATGTTGGTGCAATAAACATTTCAACAAGTGTTTATTCCATAACTCTTTACACCTTAAAATGGATGTTCAGGATTAGATTACAGAAACCATTTTAAACCATCAGATGCCAAATCAAGATGCCTGTTGAAAGGGAGGTGGGAGGAGATGTCTGGGAGGCAGGGAATAGGTAGGAATGAAAACTAATATCTGTAGTTTCAAGAATAAAACAACTTGCCTATCAAAAAAGAATAATAGTCCCTTATACAAAACTGCTTATTTCTAGGAAACTTAGAAATGAGAAAAAATTGTGTACAACTCCTGCAATGTTGGAGGTTTTTACCTCTTAAACATTTGTTCCTATATTACTCATAATCTCAGACACAGCCTATGTCTTGCTCATTAATGGATTTGAATTGCATTGTTTCCATGCATTCTGAAAAACTGAGCAGAATTAAAGAGCACAAATACCACATAGCAGGTTCAGCATTATAGAATAAGTCTCCTATGCTGTTTTTAAAGAAATGAATGTTATATAGTCACTCATTAATTCAGTGCTAACGGAAGAAGCGCTTTATAGACAAAAGGCATTACAGACCCTGGCCTGAAAGCAGCTTTCCCTGACAACTAATTTGTATGGAAACATTAAACTTTGGAAGTCTGGATGTCTTAAAGAGGATTCCTTACAGTTAATCCAGCAGGTACAATTTTGTGGTTACAAGGTATAGAACAGATGTAAATCTTCACACCAGAGCTTCCACCGCCAACAAATGGGTTAAGAGGTTTATCCTTGAAAATGTTCTTAGCCTTTGTTTTTATCTAATAACCTTTTCTTAAAGACCACATTTTAGTCTGTTCTGTCTTGTATTGCACCTCTGACAACATCTTACTTTCCCAGAGAGTTTCACTGGTTTCAATGGCAAAAGTCTATTGAAAGCTGGCAATCTCGAGCTTCAAGCATGATTCTGTTAGCCAAAGCTAAATCAGAAAATACAAGGCCTAAGGAAATCTTGGGCTAAATAAAGTAAAATTGAAAATTATAGCCTCTCCATTGAAGAATGGGTAGGGCTTATAATTTTCTCCCTCTACAACATCCAAGGAATTTTTTTCATTGTGTCACAATATTTTAAGAATTCAGAGTCACATAGAAAGGTGTAAACTGGCAGCAGTTAAGGTCGAATTCCTTGTGCCTTCTTGTATTAATAATTTTTGATGCTAATCTCTGAAAGCATCAAAGATATTGAAAGAGTGCTTTTGTTGAAGAAAGATAGTTGACGATTAGTGTTATTTATTCTGTAATTTTCTTCCAATTCTGAACCTATTGTAGCACTCTTCTCATGCAATAAAAATATTTAGCATTGTCAATAGTGTTTAGTCTTGGGGACAAATGCTAAAATAGCTTTATGTGAGCTAGACTTAATGTTGAGGTAAACAATTCATTCAGATTTTTAGCTTTTCCCACAACTAAAATATAGGCCAAGGCTATAGTGATTCTCAAACTTTCTGGTTTGGGGACCCCAAAGAGCTTTTATTTATATAGGTTATTTCTATCAATATTTACTGTGTCCCAAATTAAAACAGAACATTTAAAAGTAGTAAGTATTTTTAAATAACTCAATGCATGTTAATATATTTTTTATGAAAAATATCCATTTCCCAAAATGAAAATTTAGTGAGAAGAGTGGCATGTTACATTTTTGCAAATCTCTTTAGTAGCTGGCTTAATAGAAGAAAGCTGGTTATCATTTCTACTTCTGCATTCAATGTGTTGCAATGTGTTCCCTTCTTATGAAACTGTATATATGTTAGTTTTCAAAAACTAAAAGACTAATGGTATTTTGAGCAGCCTATGCCTTGAGTAAGGAACACAAGTTATGTGACCCTTAGGCAGCCCACTTAATTCGAAGCATCAGTTTTCCTCATTTATTTTTCAGATGTAATACTACTTTGCACCAAGCTGAAGTGAGGATCCAATGAAATGTTTGTAAAAATGGTTTGTAAAGCCATAATAAATATTCTTATGTAAAGGCCTTCACTATCCAAACACACATGCACACACACCCTCCCTTCTCAAAACCTTAAATTGGGGGGCCAGCCCCATGGCCAAATGGTTAAGGTGGCGTGCTCTGCTTCAGTGGCCCAGGTTTTCACTGGTTCAGATCCTGGGAGTGAACATGACACCACTCATCAGGCCATGCTGAGGCAGCATCCCACATAGCACAGCCAGAAGGACCTAGAACTAGAATATACAACTATGTACTGGGGCGCTTTGGGGAGAAGAAGAAGAAAAAATAAGTAAAAGAGAAGATTGGCAACAGATGTTAGCTCAGGTGCCAATCTTAAAAAAAAAAAAAACCTTAAATTGTATAGAAACTATGGATTTAACACACTTCCATTGAATTCCCATTGGAAGGAATTCACCCTACTAGAAATGGACAGTAGCACATTTAGGTCAAAGCCTGGCATATGAAAAACATTATTAAAGATTAAAATATTAAATAGATTAGCACCGTTTCCAATCAAGATTTTAAAATCCTTGGAAGATAGACTGGAAAGCAAATAAATTTTGACTAATAGAGAATAAATCCATTGCAAGAAAAACTAAACAGCCAACTATTAGCAGTTTTCAACTTTGGCTGCACATTGCACTCAGCTGGAGAGCTTTAAAAACCATGGATGCCTTGTCCCTCTATCTCAGAGATTCTGTTATGGTGTTAATTGGTATGAAGTTTGGCCTAAGCATCTACAGGTGGTTCCAATAGCAGCTAAGGGTGAGAACCGCTGACCAGAAAGAATGCTAAACCTGTGTTTAGTTCTAGAGATGAAAAGCAAAAGCAGAAACAAAAGCAAAAGTTAATCATTTCCTTCATATGAATTGATTTCTATATATGGGTAGGAAATTAACTGAAACCCTGAATTCTCCTGAATAGAATTATATTATTATTTTGGTGAAGAAGATTGTCCCTGAGCTAACATCTGTGCCCATCTTCCTCTATTTTCTATTTGTGGGACACCACTGCAGCATGGCTTGATGAGCAGTGTGTGGGTTTGTGCCCGGATCTGAAACCGCGAACCCTGGACTGCCAAAGCAGAGTGCGCAAATCCAACCATTATGCCACAGGGGTGGCCCCCAGAATTTTTTTTTTAATTTTTTTTTTTAAAGATTGGCACCTGAGCTAACATGTGTTGCCAATCTTTTTTTTTTCTTCTTCTTTTTCCCAAAGCCCCCCAGTACACAGTCGTATATTCTAGTTGTAGGTCCTTCTGCTTATGCTGTGTGGGGTCCCACCTCAGCATGGCTTGATGAGCCATGCTAGGTCCACGCCCAGGATCCGAACTGACAAGACCCTGGGCTGCCAAGGCAGAGCATGCAAACTTAACCACTCAGCCACAGTGCTGGCCCCTAGAATTATTTTTAATAATGGTATCTCACAGTTTTTCCTGATGCCTAAAAATAATGATTATTTTGTCAATTTTTTCTTGTGGGGGTGAGGAAGGGAGACGCCATCCTTCACGGATGGTCCTAACAAGCCTATTCAGTTAATGTGAAGACTCTATGTTTAAAAAAAAAAAACAGGCCAAGGAACAAAAACATCACTATCATAAGGAATAAAGTGAGATTATTACTTTGTGAGGAGTTGGATCAAAATTATGTTATAGGGTAAATATTCATTCTTTACATAACTAAATTTTCTAGTCTTCAGAAAAAAGGAATTTTCATTGTGCTATGTTATGATAAGGTCATTTGTTTTTAGTCTCTGTCCTCAAGAAGTTTATATTCTATTTACAGAGGACAGATAAATACAAAAGCTAACAAATAAAGTAAGATTATTTCAGGGGCTCCCAGTTGCTAAAGAGAAGTTAAAATCCAGTCATGGTGAAAGAGCTTTCTGAAGAGATAGTATTTGAGTTGAGACCTGAATGATGCAGCTATGCAAAGATCTGGGCAGTCTTCCAAGAGAAAAACAACAAGTGTAAGGGCCCTGCAATTGAAACAGACTTGGCATTTTCTTTTTTCTTTTCTTTTTTTAAAGATTGGCACCTAAACTAACATCTGTTGCCAATCTTCTTTTTTTTTCCCTCTCTCCCTATATCCCCCCAGTACATAGCTGTATATTCTAGTTATAGGTCCTTCTAATTGTGCTATGTGTGAGGCTGCCTCAGCATGGCCTGATGAGCAGTGCTAGGTCCGTGCCCAGGATCCAAACCTGTGAAACCCTGGGCCACCAAAAGTGGAGCACACGAACTTAACCACTTGGCCATGGGGCTGGCCTCAAAGTTGGCATTTTCAAGGGATCAGAATAAGGCCAAATGACTGGTAGAAGGTGAGATCAGAAGTAAGGTGTAGGGCTGGCCCGGTGGCATTGTGGTTAATTTCACAAGCTCTGCTTCAGCGGGTTTGGATCCTGGGTGTGGACCTACACACTGCTCATCAAGCCATGCTGTGGTGGTACCCCACATACAAAATAGAGGAAGATTGGTACAAATACTGGCTCAGGGACAATCTTCCTCAAGCAAAAAGAGGAAGATTGGCAACAGATGTTAACTCAGAGCCAAACTTCCCCACCAAAGAAGTCAGGTATACATCTTGTAGGATCTTAGAATCTAAAATAAGGACTTTGGAGTTCATTATGAATATAAAAGCCACTGGGGCAGGGGGTGGGGAATATTATCCGATTTATGATTTTATAATCTCACTCTGGCTGCTATGTGGAAGATGAACTGTGCATCGAGAAGAGAGACAAGAAGTTAGTAAGTCACTGGAGTCCAGATAGAAGATGCTAGTGGCTTTGACTAAGGTTGTGGCAGTGTGAATTAGAAGAAGAAATCAGACTTAAGACATATTTTGGAGGTAAAGCTAATACACTACATTGATGGCCTGGCAATGAATGGGAGGGAAGAGAGAAAACAAGAATGACATCTTGTTTTGGGGCCTGAGCAACTGAGTGAGTGATGATACAAATCGAGATGGGAAAGTTGTATGGTAAGGGAAGTGAAGGGTGAGAAGAAGCAGACTGGGGGCAAATATTACTCAGGATACAGGTTAGCTTGCTAGAATAAAGAGACTCCAGTGGCTTATAGACTTAAGTTCTCTTTCATGGAACAGTTCAAGAATATAAGTAGTGAAGGGCTGAAAAGCTTGCTTAAGGTATTCAGAACTCTATCTTGTTGCTCCACTGACCCATAGAGCAGTGCTTCTCAAACTGCGGGTCTGTGGTCCACCCAGCACTGTCCTTCTCTGCTTGGCTAAAGATAGTTCACCACAACAACCACTGGGTCAGTGTTCCAGTCAGAGGAGAGGAAAGGAAGGAAATATAGAAGTCCTGCCTCTTCATTTAAGGGTTTGTCCTGGAAACTATACATATCCCTTCCATTCATATCCCCTTAGCCAGAACTTAGTCACATGATCATATGCAAAAGAGACTAGACAAGGTGGTCATCATTCTGGGAAATATCTGCCCAGCTAAAATTTGGGAATTCTATTACTAAATAAGGAAAATGTGGCTATTGGGATCATCTGGCAGTTACTGCCACAGAGGAAAAACAATATTTCAGTGTTGGCTGTGATGATTTTGAGGTGCCTACTAGATACCCAAGTGGAGATCTTGAGTAAGTAGTTGGATAGAGATGTGTGGCGCTAAGTTTCCATTATAAAGGGAGATGTAAATTAAAAGCCAACAGAATATAGGTAGTATTTGAATCTTTGAGATGGAACAAAATCACTTAAAGAGACAGTAAAGACAGAGAAGAGAAGAAATCCCTTGACTGGGACCTGGGGTACTGCAATATTTAGAGCTCTAGTTGAGAAAGAGGAACCAATGAAGTAGACTGAGAAGGAGCATCCAGTGAAAGAAGAAAACCATGTGAGGACTCAATGGTGTCAAACTCTACTCATAAGCTAAATCATGGAGACAGAGAATTGAACATTTTGGCAGAAAGGATTCACTAGTGAACTTGATAAAAGATGTTTTAGCAGAATGATGGGGATGAAAGCCCAGCCAGAGTAGTTAAGGAAAGAATTGGAGGAAAGGAAGGAGAGACAAAGTACGAGCAATTCTTTGGAATGGGAGCAGAGGAATGAGGTAGTAACTCAAGTGGGATATGGGTCTAGGGCAAGAGGGAGGATTTTTATTGTTTTATTGAGATGGAAGAAAAGAATATCTGCAGAGTTGTCAAAGGATACCTATAGAACCCCCTCCACTTCCCCACAGTGATATCACCCCTTTGTTGGCCTCAGCACCACCACCATCATATCTGAAAAGAAGACCCACGGAGGGGCCGGCCCCGTGGCTGAATGGTTAAGTTCGCGCGCTGCACTTCAGCGGCCCAGGGTTTCGCCAGTTCGGATCCTGGGCGCGGACATGGCACTGCTCGTCAGGCCACGCTGAGGTGGCCTCCCACATGCCACAACCAGAAGGACCCACAACTAAAAATACTCAACTATGTACCGGGGGGGGGGGGGGGGGGCGCTTTGGGGAGAAAAAGGGAAAAGTAAACTCTTCAAAAAAAAAAAGGAGACACACAGAGATTTATGTGTTTTTGTCAATGCTCTCTCAAGCCTAGCTTCCTATTGTCTCCCTATACTCATAATCTTGCTATGATAATTGGCCTTAGAAACTATCAATGATTAATCCTATCATGTACTATACCCGTTTATATCAGCATCCACTAGAAGTCCAAGACTCCCAGGTCATCAGTTAGCCATCACCCTAAACTGAATCTCACATCCTTCCTTATGCCCTAAACCTCCTAAACTGAAGGGTCATCATCAGTAAAAGCCCCATATCTTCAACTTTTTCTCGGAACATTCCCTTCACCAAAACCTGTTATCTCCTTAAGGGCGCTGACTTTCCCATTGCCCTCTCAAATGAGAGTTGTTTTCTTTTCCACACCCTATAGTAGAGGTGGTGAGCTTCTTCCTGGTTTCTCATTTTGGCTGCCAGGCTATCCCTTTCTCCTGCCTAAAACTCTCCACTTCTTCTGAAGCTCCTGCTGCAGAGTATTCCACATGATACCCTGTCTTTCACAGTCATCACAATCACAGTTTCTTGAAGATTTTAGCACTAGATTTTCTGCTTGTCTTTTCAACACTCTTCCTATTGTGATTCTTAGCGATATCAATACACAAGCAGACACTCCTTCCAGTACTCAGTCCCGACCTTTCCTCCAATGATCTTGTTTTCCACACAACTGCAACTCTGACTGCTATATCCTAGACCTATAATTTCTAACTTTATTGCTTATAAATTCATAAAAGAATTTTGAAAAACTACATACTGTCTTGCACTTTTTTTTTCCTTTTAGAAGTGCAATGCAATCTTGATTCTCTCCCTTAACAAAGGCTGAAATGTGTCCCTTCCACTTCAATCACTTGCTCAACCAGCCATACTGCTGGTGTCATTTAATTCTTTTTTCCCTATTTGTCCAAAATACACAAGGAGGCAGAAGGGGGTCTAAGCCTTGACTGATACCTTTTCACTTAAACTTACGTGGCTCTATCTGTGAGAAAACCAAGTGGAATCTCTGCTCCAGATTCAAAGCTACCTCCATTTATTTTGTACAATCTTTGGGTAAAGCCACTAGTGACAGAAAGATCATAATGCAGAAACTACAAGAGATTTTACAAGACTTGCAAACAAAACTGGATAGCTCCAAAGCATGAAGATAACTACAATCCCAGCTGCTGTCCAGGGTGCCAGAATCGGTGTGATTAAATAGCTCGGAAACTTTGGAGAATGGCTCTGACTTCAGTCAATGCCTAGCACATTTTAAGTTGATATTTAATATGCTTCTAGGTATAAGTAAGTTTAATTTTGTTAATAAAAATAGAAAATGTTAAACATTATATAATATGAAGACTACAAGTGGAAAAATGTCATTATAAGTTTGATATGACTAAGAGGAACTGCTTTACTGAATAGATCTTGTAAATTTTATCCATGTCAATTTTATCCAGTATCTCTGGAAAAACTTAATAGTCCTGTAAAATACCCAAGTTGATTTTAAAGGAATCAAGATTACTAATTTACATGGTATCTTTTGTTTGCAATTTAGAATATTCCAACATAGGCCAAAATCTCCTGTTTCTAACTCTGAATTTCAGCCTTAACAAAAATATATATAAAACGAGGAAAGACAGATTTGAGGTGTCTTGATTAATCACTGTAGGGAATATCCTCAAAACCAGAATTCAGTTTATTCCTTTGTTTGGCACCCAGGAGAATTTTATCCCTGGCTAATGGATCATAGTAAGGTTTTGTTTGGGTGGAAGGTAAGCCTTTCTTTTGAAAATGGACTGTTCTCAGGCAGATCAATTTTGGGAAAGGGTACCTGTGGAAGTTCAGGAGCTGGAAATTGATTCCCTTAAACGTATTTGTGTAAGGCGAAACTAACCTGTACAGTCAGAAGCCAGGATAGAGTCACCCTTGGTGTGTGTGGGGGTGGGGTGGGATAGACGACATTAACAAAGTCTTTACTGCTTGTCTTCCTCAATCATCTCTTGAATCTGTTCATTTCTCTGAATGTCCATGGTTACTATCCTGGACACCCCACTTCCAAAGCTTGATGACTATAATTGGCTATGAATTGCTCTCCCCACATTCACTCTTTTTATTCCTCTAACTACCCTCTTCATTTCCCCTAGTTAATGGCTATATTTCCTATGGGAGCTCAATTATTACAACTTGAGGAAGCATCCCTGACCCGCTATGTTAAAAACGCCTACTGTATACTCTCATAAGACTATGTATCACTCCTCAATAAAGTTGTAATTTTACATCTATCTGTGTCATTGATGTTTCCCCATAGGGAGTAAAATTTATGAAGGCAGATGGATGGTAATTAGTCTCTGGGTGATGAACATGATGTAATCTACAGAGAAATAGAAATACAATGATGTACACCGGAAATTTATATAATGTTATAAACCAATGTTACCTCAATGGAAAAAAAATCTACAAGGGCAGAGAATGTATCATTCATTACTCACAATTACATGCCTAGTGACCAGCACAATCCTATCACATAGTAAATACTTGGAGGAAATATCTATTGAACAAATGAATCAATGGTTTTTAAAATTGAAGAGGAACTTGTCTATAAATTGAAATCCTACATGAAAAACTGATATGTCCAGCAGATAAACAGATAAAAGTGGAACTGCTCTGATTTGGAGAAGGGAGACAGATGTAGGAGACCCAGAGCCCTTCCACTCCCACTCGTTCCTCACGGACTCTGACACACCACCAGAGAAACTCGGAGCTCCAGGAAACATAATTTGAAAATAATTAGCCTACATCAAGCACTTTTCAACCTTTTGTTCCCAGGATTCCTTTACACATTTAAATTTGAAGACTACAAAAAGCTTTTTGGGGGCGGGCCTGGTGGCGCAGTGGTTAAGTGCGCATGTTCCGCTTCAGCAGCCCAGGGTTCGCTGGTTCGGATCCCGGATGCAAACATGGCACACCATGCTGTGGTAGGCATCCCACATATAAAGTAGAGGAAGATGGGCACGGATCTTAGCTCAGCGCCAGTCTTCCTCAGAAAAAAGAGGAGGATTGGCAGCAGTTAGTTCAGGGCTAATCTTCCTAAAAAAAAAAAAAGTTTTTGATGTTGATTATATCTGTTGATATTTACCCCATTAGAAACAGAAACTGATACATTAAGAAAAACACATTAATTCCCTAAACTTGACTATAATAAATCCATTACGTTAACATAAATAGCATATTTTCATGAAAAAAATACATTTCCAAGTAAAAAATTGGTAAGAAGGTATTTCTTTACATTTTCGTAAATCTATATCTGCATTCAATCTGTTACGATGTCTCATGTCATACAGCCTCTGGAATATTCCTCTGTATGCTCGTGAGAGAATGTGAGTGAAAAACACAAGTAACATATTAGTCTTATCATGAAAATGCTTTGACCTCCTGGATCCCCTGAAATGGTCTCAGAGACTGTCAGCACATCTTTAGAACTGCTGTCCCAGATCCAAAGGTCTATTCTAGCTAGTATTGATACTCTAATTTAATTTCTGAGATCCTATTGACTGTTCTGAAGATCCTAATTATTATCAAAATAATAACGAAGAATGTGAAGTGAACACTAGGCAGTGAAATGTTGAACTGAAAATATGCAATTACTAGTTCATTTCCTCTCTCCTCCTAGCCTGGGAGCTTTGGAAGAAGGAATCGGGTCTTGATCCATTCTGCATCTTTGGTCTTTAGGTTGTCTAACACACAATAGACAATATTTGGTGGATGAATGAATTTAACTGCATAGAATGTACAATGCCTACACAGCCTATCACACTTTATACAACCCACAGCAAACTGTGTTTAATCAACATTTAACAGTGTTCTTAAAGTTGTCATCATGATCCTATCAAGAAAACCATCGTATACATGGTATTTTAATATGCCTTTAAAAACTCCTAATCACTTTCCTCATGACGTATCTAAAAATGGCCTTTGACTTGAAGAACAGATTGTCCACCTGATGTAACGCTTAATTTAATGAGGGAAACAAAGTCACGATGGCTGTTTTTCTTCTTAGATTTTAGGTTTAAGATGACCTTGGAGTGGGGAGGGGAGCAGAACTGCCCTCCATATTAAAAGTGGGCAGGCTCCATACGCTAATTTTACTCTTCCTCATACACGGCACTTGTGTGTTGCACACTCTCTGCAATATACCATGCACAGACGACCCAGATCCCGAATCTGGCAGGAGTATCATCCCTGGAAAACACCCCTGGGGGGCGTGGGTGTCCTGATTCTCCAGGGATCAGGGAGGGGCACTAACTGGTCCAGTCAAGACAGGACTCAGCATCCTCCAGACGTGAGGCGTCTCCTTCCCAGAAGCGGCGATTCGGACAGGATCTGACTAAGCTTTGGGCCGCGGGCCCGGAGGGTGCGGCGAGCGCAGGGGCCTGAAGGGAGGGTCAGGGGATTAAGCCGCTGGCGGGTCTGACCGCAGGGTCTAGAGAACCAAAGGGCAAGGCCAACCCTCGAGGCTGCTGGGGAGACCGGAAGGGGGGCGGGGACTTTCCGGTCCCCTCGGGCCGCAGCCCGCCCAGTACCCCCGCAGACCCAGTGTGGCTGACCTGGCCCGCGCACAGCACCACTTCAGCGCCGACTGTCAGCCAGGACGGGGACACAAGGAGGGAAGCGGGGCCAGAAGCCTGAACCGCGGCCTCCAACTGCAGGGGAGACGACAACCCAGCCTTGACGCGGCGGGAGCCCCAACCCGCCGCCCAAAGCAAGCCAGCTGCGCACGCAGCTCCGCCCAGAGCCGCTCGCGGCAGGGGCGGGGCCGCTGAGCTGGCCCGAGCGGATTCGCCCAGGCTCGGCCAAGGGCGGGGCATGCCCCGCCCAGCCACGGCTAGCCACGCCCCCTCTCCCCGCCCCTGAGCCCTGCAGGAAATAGGGGTGGGCCCGGGCCTAGCGTGGCGGGAGGAGGGGCAGGGATGTGGCGGAGGGCAGAGTCCTGGAGGGCCTGGCTGCGGGGTAATGAAGCCTCCGCCTTCTTGGGCAGAAGCCTTTAAATACGGGCTCGGGCCCGGGGCTCGGGGTGCGGCGCTTGGTAGTCCGAGGGAGGGACGCGCGGCGAGCGGACATCAGGAGGAGCAGGGCACGCGTGCAGAAGCTGCGGTAGCGCGGCCCGGAGCGAGGAGCTGTCCGAGCCGTCGAGGTAGGAGCGGACGCTGCGCTCGGTGCTTGGAAGGGGGTAAGCGCCTTTCCGAAGTTGGCCCCGCCGCCGGGTCAGGATGCTCCTGGGTCCCGGCGGAGTGTGGAGGGAGCGGGGCGGGGTGTGCGCGCTGCTCCTGGTCGCTCCCTGCGCTGGGTCCCGGGCTCCTCCTCTGATGAGCCCGCGTCTCTTCTTTTGGGCTCTGGGCGGGAATCACTTTTGGATCTGCTGCCCTGGGAATCACTTTTGGATAGCTTGGCCTTGTTATTCATGACTTGCGAATCTTCCAGCTGCATCTCTTTCTGTTTTTTTCCCCACTTTCTGACTTGAAACAAATGAGATTTCCCTGGCGCCTCAAAAAGCCGAACATCCACCGAAGGAAGCGGTCCTCTGGTTAGGGACCCCATTTTGGTCTCAGTCATAGTCTTTTGTTTGTGTTTAGAGTCTGCTCACCTGGGGGGCTGCAGCTTTCCTCACTGGCCGCTCTTCTTAAGAAACCAAAGAGAAAACGAAGCCAGAAAGCCCATTTGAAGGGGAAATCCTAAGATATTCTATCCTGACATCTCTATGGGCTGTCCTGGAATCCATTGTTGGCCGCCACACCATATAATTGCTTTATTTCATGTCACGGAAGAGCTTTCTTGGGTGCTTCAGGAGATCATTTTTGTATGAGACTTTGAAAAATTCTACCTCTTATATATAGGAAGATGATTGAGTAAGGTTGAGAATTCTGGTATATAGAAAAGAGGGATTCACTGGGAGGGAGCTTTTCACGCGTATACAGAGGAGTAGCTGTCCATTGACTGCCCTCAAAGACACAGTGAGTCTTTTAGTTTCTTCATATCCCCTGAGAAATGGAGAACAGTAGTCTGGTCTGTTTCTTCAGGGGTGTTCTGGAAATGAAAGAGCGTACTGTCTGCTCTGAGATGTGCTTGTCAGTACCCAGCATCTAGTTTAAGGTAAGTGGTAGACAACCCTGACTGAAAGGATCCCATTTCTTCTCCCACTGCTGTACTCCTTTCTCTAACATGAAATTTATGACTAATAACATACTCCATCTTCCCTCTTGCTATTTTCACAGCTTTATAAGATACCCTTTAGATATAATGTTAACACTGTCTCACTGATTACCTTTTTCCCTCACTGATTAACTTTTTCCCTCACTGATTAACTTTTTCCCTCACTGATTAACTTTTTCCTGGGTCAGGCATCTGTTAGTATTTAATTTTTGGAAATGGCTAAGATGATGTGTGAAGTTGGTGTATCCAGCTATAACGTGCATTGCCTTAGCTGCTGGGTAATTATGAAGAGTGCGCTGAGGAGGGATGGAAGTGGAGGGGTTATATTCAGTTTAGCTTGTAGTAGGACCGTTGCTATTTGTTAGCACACCTTCTGGGTTGAAATATTGGTCTGAATTTATAAAATTTTAGATGAAGAGTAGTTTTGGAACAGTTTGCTATGACTTCCCCAAGATACAGAGGTGAAAACTCGTTACAAACGGACTCATTCAGTAAGCAAACATTCCAGTTTCCCTGACAGCACAGTAGAGGGTCAGAAGGTACATAAAAGTAGAAATAGAAAATGGAATCAGAAGACATCTGTGTCCGGCGAAGTATATTGCTAACACTGTATCAAGCTCCATATTAAAACTTTATTGAAGATATTATTGAGGGCCGCCCAGTGGCGCAGTGGTTGAGTTCTGGCGCTCCCTTTGGCAGCCCAGGGTTCGTGAGTTTGAATCCTGCGTGTGGACCTACCTACTGCTCATCAAGCCATGCTGTGGCGGCATACCCACATACAAAATAGAGGAAGATTGGTTTGGATGTTAGCTCAGGGACAGTCTTCCTCAAGCAAAAAGAGGAAGATTGGCAACAGATGTCAGCTCAGGGCCACTCTTTCTCACCAAAAAAAATAAAATAAAAGTTAAAAACAAATTTTTATTGAAGCTTCCAAGTGACAATTTATTTGGACTTGCACAGATTGTACATCCAGCTTCTTCAGTAATTTTCCCATTCTCATCTACAAGCCATGCTTCATATGAAATGGCAATGCAGGGATACCCAAAAACACATGCAGTTCTATAATATAGTTTCGTCTGCCATCAATAGTTTACCCCCAGCTGCTGTATGTAAAGCAAGCTGAATATGGCCTGGAAATCAAGATGGTAAGAAGTAACTCTGGGAAGACATGCTCAAGTTCTACCTAATGAAGAGAGAATCTTAGGATTCTGGGCAATCTCTGCAAAAATACTGTAATCAGCCATCTGACCTAAAGATAGTCAAACAACAGTCTTTATCTCAAAAAGATAGGCTCTTATGGAGAGCTACTCATTCATTCAATAAATGTTTATTGAGAACCATTAGCCTGGGAGCACCTTATTAGACTCTGAACTCCTTGAGCCCAAGAGGTGCATCATGTAGACATTCAAGCCATGTTTATTATATGAATAGTAGCTGAATCTGTTCTTGAGATTGAGAGCATAGACTGCCCTAATAACCACTTGGCTGTGGGATTAAGAGGTAACCCCCAAAGATCCTCTGGTCCAAAAATACTTTTGAAATTCCATTTTTTAAGTATTCTGGGTGTATTGGTTTTTTTTTTTTTGAGGAAGATTAGCCCTGAGCTAACATCCACCGCCAATCCTCCTCTTTTTGCTGAGGAAGACTGGCCCTGAGCTAACATCTGCTGCCAATCCTGCTCTTTTTGCTGAGGAAGACTGGCCCTGAGTGCACATCCGTGCCCATCTTCCTCTACTTTATATGTGGGATGCCTACCACAGCATGGCGTGCCAAGCCGTGCCATGTCTGCACTTGGGATCTGAACCGGTGAACCCCAGGCCGCCAAAGTGGAATGTGTGCACTTAACCATTGCGCCACCGGGCAGGCCCTGGGTGTATTGGTTTTAATTAGAGAGGAAGGCTGGCTAGCTGCCCAGTAAGGGTGTTACAGTGTGGTAGTTCTTCAGGTTTTCACAGTTCAGGACTTGATCTTCAGCCTTGCAGATCTGGAAGGCAGATTGCTTTTGTCCCCATGGACCCAGAGTTAGTGAGGCTTTAGGTGCTAGCTGATGATGATTAAGCTTAAAAAAGACTGATGGATACATTAGAAACTGTATCTGTCATATTCACTATTGTATCCACAGTACATAGAACAGTAGTGGCTGTTACATAGTAGAGTGTTTAATAGATGTTTTCTGATTCAATTTTTCCCTAAATAAATTGTTAAATACTTTAAAATCAAGACTTATAGCAGGGCTGGCCTGGTGGCACAGCGGTTAAGTTCGCACCTTCTGCTTTGGCAGCCCGGGGTTCACTGGTAGGGATCCCGGGTGCAGACATGGCACTGCTTGGCAAGCCATGCTGTGGTAGGCATCCCACATATAAAGTAGAGGAAGATGGGTACGGTTGTTAGCTCAGGGCCAGTCTTCCTCAGCAAAAAGAGCAGGATTGGCAGCAGATGTTAGCTCAGGGCTAATTTCCTCAAAAAAAAAAAAAAAAAAAAAAAGACATATCTCTCTCTGGCCAAATTCTCTGCTATGCCCACACAGTAGATCCTTAAATTGGTAATATTAATTTTCCCTGAAGGAGGAGAAGGGAACAGGCCTGAAGCAAGTTGGAGCAATTTTTCTGAAACCGTATGCCAAGCCTTTTCTCCTGTAGAGGTGGGAACAGCGGCAGTGAATGCTGGAGACACACCTTTGGTAAGCCTGCTCCGGGCTCAGCTGTCCCTCCCTCAGGTGGGCACTTTTCAGGAGAGCATTTCCCTGAGCTGTAGCACTTAGCCATCCCAGTGCAGTCTTTTCCTCCCATGCGGTTTCTCTTTCTCCTTGTGTATAGGGCATTGGAGGCCTGGAAAGTGGTAAAGGGCAGAACTGAAAAGTAGAAGAAGAGTGAAGGAATGAAAGATGGATGGTTGCCAAAAGTCGATTTTGCTAGGCTCAGGATTTTTGCTGAGGTGAATCTTGGAATCCTAAAAGTTTAATAGAAATATCATATTTTTATGGCTTCACAAGTGATAATAAGGAACTCAACCCATTTATTTAGATTATTAAGGAGAGAATCTACCAGGTTTAGCATAGTTTAATATTTCCTGGTCAGGACATCCACACAATGGAATGTATAACATTATATAATGGAATGTATAACAGTGTAACTGTTAAAAAAAAGAGAGAGAGGAAATGGACAGGTCTTCAGAATGCCTTAAGTGAAAAAAAGTCAAGTGTTGATAGTGTATGTGGTATTCTACATCCTGGGCAAGGACCTAGCCCCACTCATCAAAGGACCTAGCACCACTCCTCGGGCCATTCTGAGGTGGCGTCCCATACAGCACAACCAGAAGGACCCACAACTAGAATATACAACTATGTACTGGGGGGCTTTGGGCAGAAGAAGGAAAAAAAGATTAGTCCCAAAGTCCAGAAATGGGCTCTGAGATTATATTCCCTACACAATTTGACTTCAGCAATTTACTTTTAAGTATTTGACAATGATCTTAAACTCAATTTCAGCTTTAATCAGAAACCATGAGATGATTAAAGGAAAGTAATTTCTGTAGTTACCAAAACTGTTACACAGATTTTTATTGAAGTAAAACAAAAATACAGAAGAGGGCATATAATGAGTATGGAAAAGTATATAGCTCAATTTTCACCAGTGAACGCACTATCTGTATAGCATAACCACTATACATATCAAGAATTAGAAGAATATTAACAGTAAATCAGAGCCTGCAGTGTATTCTCTCCTAGGCGAAACCCTGGGCCGCCGAAGTGGAGCACGTGAACTTAACCACTCAGCCATGGACTGGCCCCTGGATCTAATCTTAATATCTGTTTTATTTAGCTAAGCCAGTTCCAAGGCTGACCTTTGTACAGCAGCATCTATTGGAGCAAGAATTGCACTGTGGTGTTCACCTTTGAACTTTCTGTCAGCAATCCAAGTTGTTCTAGTGTATTGGAGACCTAAGTAAGGGTTCTTTTACTTCTTAACTTTCTAAATATTAGATCGTTATCATCTTTGTGGCTCTTCTCCAGTAAATATCAGTTACTATAATTTTTTTCCCGTAAGTTTCATGGTAGTGCAGCCGAGAACAGGCTAAGTCATCCAATCAGAATGTTATTTTTTATTACTGTTTTCATAATTCCTAGTGAGTATGAATATAGAGAATCTTTCCAGATATGTCACCTTGACAGTTTTGATGAAGTGTGATGAACATGCAGTGTGATTTCTTTAAATCTTCTGTTTTCAATAGTAGAACAATTACTGTTTCCTTTCTAGTACAATCATGTTTGAAATTAAGAAGATCTGTTGCATCGGTGCGGGCTATGTTGGAGGACCCACATGTAGTGTCATTGCTCAGATGTGCCCTGAAATCAGGGTAACGGTCGTGGATGTCAATGAATCAAGAATCAATGCATGGAACTCTCCTACGCTTCCTATTTATGAGGTAAATCATGGTAAACAACTCTTTGTTTTCTTACTATTTTTGTTAAATAACTTACTATTAATGTAAAAATCTATGATGGCAGCTGATAAGAAATTAAGTGAAAAACCTAGATATGCAATGTTATGGACATTATAATTATCTCAAATGTGCCTAGGGAAAATGACTGGAAAGAAGCATATTAGAATATTAATAATGGTTGTATTAGGAAAGTGAGATTATGGGTAATTTTTTTCCCTTCTCTGTTTTCTCATTTTATCTATTATTATGGTTACCATATTGTAATAGTAAAATTAAAAAGTGGCATTCTGTAAAAATAAAATAAATAAAACTGTGGATGTTTATAACATTGTCATATGTGTATTATATTTTTTGATTGTTATACTTATATCAGGCAAACCTTGGATAGATAAATGATGTCTCCCATATTTAGTGTTTAGTATCACAAATTTGCTTAATTGGAATTTTAAAATTTCTGTGAAGTTAGAGAATTTATAATTAGGAAAAATGCTTCTAATTATTTTATTAAGCTACGTGGGACCCATTTTTAAAAATTTCACTGTAAAATGAGTTCATGATATTATGCTTTTGAAGCCCAACAGAGAAGCATTTGAAAATTTGATGGTAGTACTTTTTCTCCAACATTAATATAGTCTTCTTTTTTTTTCAGAAAAGCTTTGTTATTTATAAGATATTATCAACCATAGTCTTTAAGTATGTTAGGCCTTTGTAAAGGAAGTCTTTTTTTAAGAAAATTACTTGTTTATTTATTTACTTATTCCAGTAACATTCGTTTATAACATTATATAAATTTCAGGTGTGCATCATTATATTTCAATTTCTGTGTAGATTGCATCATGTTCACCACCCAAAGACTAATTACACATGTGCCTACATGTGTACATGCACACGTGCCTAATCACCCCTTTTGCCCTTCTCCCTCCCCCGTCCCCCACTGGTAACCGCCAATCCAATCTCTGTCTCTATGCGATTGTTTGTTGTTGTTTTTATCTTCTATTTGTGAGTGAGTTGTATGGTTTTGACTTTCTCCCTCTGACTTATTTCGCTTAGCATAATACCCTCAAGATCCATCCAGGAAGGGAAGTCTTAATCCAGTTTTATCTGTAAGATAAATCTACCTGCTATTTATAGGCACATGAAATATAGAAAACCATGAAAAGCACCCCTTGGGTAGGAGCCACTCAACATCACGGATTTACTCATATCTGAATCAGACTTAGAATAAAAAAAAAAATACCATTTGTGTATGGGGTAGTTTCTGTTTGTGCTTTACCTTTTCTTCTGCCAGATGACCTGCCCATAGTGCTTCTTTAAACTCCTCAGTGTTATACCATTTCTTTCCCTGTGATAAGTATAACATTACTGCTGTATTTGATTTTGGGGAATTTTAAAAAACATTTTGGAAAGATAACTTGATAGAGTTTTATAGAATTCTGATATCCATAAAAGGGCTGCAAGGCATCTGAAACCCTGTAAGCCATATTTATATCCAATTATTCAGTAATTAACCCTGCCAGCAGTGTGCCCTAGTGATAAAAAACAAAGGGCACCCATCAGAATGGCTAAAATTATTGCTACTGACAATACCAAGTGTTGACAAGGATTTAGGGCAATTAGAATTTTATACACTGCTGGTCAGAATGTAAATTGGTACAGTCACTTTACAAAGTTATTCAGTAGTAGTTACTAAAGCTGAAAATATGTAGTCTGACCCAGCAATTCCACTCCTAGGAGTATATCCAATAGTACATATGTGCACCAAAAGACAGGTAGTAACAGTGCTATTTGTAATAGTCCCAAATGGCAAACAACCTAAATGTTAATCAGCAAAAGAATGGATTTGTAAATTATAATATAATCCTACAATTAAATACTCTACTGAATTGAAAATCAATGAAACTACTCCTGCATGCTATAATATGATTAAATTCGCACAAAAGTAATGTGTTGTCAGACACAAAGTAGTACATACTGTGTAATTCCATCTGTGTAAAGTTCAAATATGGGCAAAATAATCTCTGATGATAAAAGTCAGCATGATGGTAATTTGAGAGCTGGTAGTGACTAGGAGAGAACACACTGCAGGCTCTGATTTGCTGTTAATGTTCTTCCAGTTCTTCATATGCATGGTGGTTATGCTATACAGATGGTGCGTTCACTTGTGAAAATTGAGCTATAAACTTTTCTATACTAATTATATGCCCTTTCTGTATTTTTGCTTTCCTTCAATAAAAATTTTACTTAAAAACAAAAAACAAAGGGTATCCTGAACTAGAAAAAATATATAAACTATTTATAATATATTGGCATTAGACATTTTTCATGGAGAAAACAAAACAAAAAAATCAATTGACCAGGCTTGTTTTCTGGCCAGATTCTTATTATTGATATTACTATTTCCATTATTTGAAATCCAAAACTCTTCTTCCTAAGACTTCAGTGCTTTAAATTTAAAATAGTGTGTTCTACATTGACATTGAACCCAGTTGGGATATAGAGTTAGATTAAGAGAGTTAAGATCTAAAATGATTTCTTTTCCATGTCTTGTTTTTTTCTCAATAACCTACCTTTTAAACAAAGATAGGTTTAAACAAAGAAACAAAGATATTTCTTGTTGTTTCACATTTCTATTTCATAAATAAATTTTTTCTTTGAATCTCTTTACATAGAATATAAAAGATTTGAAAGGCTAGCTAGCGTTGTGCCCATTAGAAGCAGTGTCTGAGTTCTAAGAACTCTGAAATCCCATAATTGTATTGACTTTATTTAATGTTTTTAACTATTTGGTCTTTAAAGTCTTATTTTTATCTCATTTTTAATATGTCTACTCCAGAAAATTAGATGATGATAACATAAGCAGCTATTTCAGGTCTGTACTATTTAGTGTAGCCTACAAAGGAAGTGGGATCTTTTTCCAAAATCCAGCTGGCTTTGGAGGTTAGAAACCTGGCACTGCTACTTTGAAATTACTCTTTGCAAGTGGAATGATTTTCCTCTTAGCAAGTAAATGACTTTAGGCTTGTAATTTTCATGTATCTTTCTTAGACATCAGTTGAGAAAAGATACCTGCTTAAGAAATTACAAATCAGAAGAAAATAAGTGATTTTTGTAAAGTTGTGTTTAAAAACAAAAGACAAAAACTTGGGGAAATGAATTGTGTGACCCAGTCATCTATTTTCAAAGATATGTTAGGCCTTTGTCCCATTTTTGTTTCTTTATTTCATGTTGTAAAATGGACTATTCCTGCACATTTCCTTGGCCATATTGGAGATGTGAAATGTTAGGTGAAATGTCAGAACAGGAAGAACTATAAAAGGAGAAAAACGAATGGCAGGTTTAACAAGTTCTCACTCTGGTTTCTGAGTTGCTTTGTGGAGTAGCTTATACATACTGTTACTGGTTGTGATTTTATACTCACCTGCCTTGGACAGGGCGAAGAAATGTTTTTATTTCCAGCGAAAACTGGGATACCGCTGCAATCAACTTCCTTCTGGAAATCTGTATCCTATAATGCATTTTTCAATATACAATGAAATAGATATTTGTTTTCAAGGATATTAGAAGAATCTATGGCATCAGTTTTTCATTGCAAATAACACGTTTTCATGTCAGGTAGTCCCTATTGGTGGCTAATGTTTAACTGATGGCCACTGAAAGAGAAATGATAACTAATACGTAATTATAATATTTAATGTGCTCTTTTGAATACAACGTCTCCTTCAGAGTTGTTCCACCCTCTCCCCATCCACTCGGGGACTCACTGGACTAATTAGAGAAATATTTATGAGGAAAAAGGGTAGGACTTGATTGTTGATTATATAAGAAGGATGAAGAAGAGGGAGGAATCTAGAATGATAGCCGTGTTTCTGGTTGGATGACTGGGTGCACAGTTGTGCCATTAGTTGCGATAAAAAATGCAGGATGTTGTGACAGTGCTGGGAGGTGAAATGGTGAATTCTCTTTGTTTGGTCCTTTTCGGTTCTAGAGGCTTTGGACATCCAAATAGAGATGTTCAGAGGGCAGTTGGATATATATAAAAGGTTTAGGCAAAGAATTTAGTGCTGGAGATGTAAAGTTAGGATTATGCAGGTAGTAGTTAAAGTCAGAGTGGTTGAACTCTCCCAAGAAGAGCCTGTGGAGAGAACAGAGCCTGGGTCAAGGACAGAACCCCAGACAACTCTAATGTTTGACGGTGGGTGGAGGGGGAAATGCCATAGAGAAGCAATGAAGAATAGTTCAGAGAAGGTGAACCAAAAACCAGACGAGTTTTAGTAGTGCAAGCTCCATAAAGATGTATATGTCTTGATTATGAGTGACCAACATGGTGACCAGCTCATAGTAGGTGCTCAATAAATATCTGCTAAATGAATGAGTAAGCTGTCAATTATGCCAAATATAGGAGAAATAAGGACTGAGACATTTTCACTAAGTTTGGTACTGTAGGGGCCATTGTAACTTTTGCAAGAACAAGTACAAATGGAGGAGACTGAGGAAGTGAGAGAATGTAGGAAACTTATTTTAAGAAGTTTAATTTAGAAGGAAATAAAGAGTGGTCACTGGAGAGGGGCACAGGGTAAAGGCAGTGATTCTATTTATATTTTTTTCTAGGTCTGATAAAGGATCAAGCATGTTAATAAACTAAGGGCGACAAATCACATAGAGAAGGAAAGGTCAAAAGCATAGGAAGAAAGGAGATAATTGATGGAATAAAGTCTAGAAAGATAGCGAAAGGATGGGATCAAAAATGCGAGGGGAGGATTGGCCTTGAAAGCCTCTCCCTCAGAGACTACGGGGAAGCAAATGAGGATGGGTAAGGATACAGACAGTCTTGTTGGTGGGGATGAGAAATAAGATGACTGACACGTTAGTAATCTCAATTTTCTGGCAGTGGGAAGTAAGATATTCTGCAGAAGATAAAAGGGGTTGTGTTGGGTCAAGTACTTGCAAAAGTGGAGGTTTGGAGCAGTAATCTCAGACTAGAGGGCACAAGTAAAAAGATGATCAGGCCGCATTGGAAACCCAGCTAAATATGCTTAGAATCCATGAGCTTATGTATATTATGGTTTTTTCTTATCTTATAGGCTTATATTTTATGGGCCAAACTATATTCATAAAAAAGTAGTTATTTTTACTGCCTGCTAAGGAAATAGTAATGCCTATCAGATAAACTATGGTAATAAGATATTTAAATTTTTATTCAGAAAATAGTGTAATAGATGTTAATATTTAACGAAACATTTTGTTTTGTTACCATATTTATTGAATAGTCATTGCTTTTCATTAGCTTTGTTCATTAAAAAGACAATTTAATAACTACATTTTAAAAAACAAAATGGATAATTTGCTTTACTTTTTCTGGGCAAAATAAAAGATAATTTACCCTGTGAAAGGATTAAACTTCTTCCATAAGAAGTACCATATAAATTCTAAATACTAATTATGATAATTACATAATGAATCTAATAAGAGGTAGAGCCCATATTAACTACTTCTGCATCCATTTTAGAGATCTACAAATATCGCATTGATTTTAACAGAATATTGTAGTTGTTCATTTGAGGTCTTAGTATAAATTCTGCATTGCTCCAATTTTAGGTTATTTTAATTTAAACATTGGGAGATTATGTATAGGACTGAATTAAATCTTCTCTGCAAAATCCCAACTCCGTAATCTGTCACTCTCATTTTCTAGAACCTAGTCAAAATAACTAAGGAAATGGTTACTGTGACTGGTGACGACATAGTCGTGGTTGTAGTGGTTCATATATTTTGCTGATCTTGTTATACGTTTTAGTCAAATTAATGGAAATTTGAGTTTACATTTTATACTTCTTCTAATTGCTTATGTTAAAAGGCCTCAGAACCATGAAGAAAAAGTGAATTGCCTCTGGATATAATTCTAGCCCTGTGGCCCCTGAAGTGGCTTTTTACTTTGCTATATAGAGAGTCTTCTAAACGTCCATAATCTTGTGGATGTTGTTTGCACCTTCTCCTCTAAGAAGAGTAAGCTCAATGGTTTATGTCTGTTTTGTTTTGTTTTGTTTTTGCTTTTTATTATGGAAACTTTGAGACATGTAGTAAAAGCAGAGAGAATAGTATAATGAATCCCCATGTGCCCATCGCCCTGTTTCAACAGTTTATCAACATGGCCAGTCCCCAGTCCCAGCTACCACCATCCTGTTTATTTATAATTTCGTTCATAAACATTTCATTATGTATCTCTAGAAGATAATAATTGTTTTTAAAACCTAAGTATGTCACCACTATCACCAATAAAAATTTTACCAATTCTTTCTTTTTTTTTCAAAAGACTTTATTTCCTTTTTCTCCCCAGCCCCCAGTAAATAGTTGTATATTCTTAGTTGTGGGTCCTTCTAGTTGCGGCATGTGGGATGCCTCCTCAGCGTGGCTTGATGAGCAGTGCCCTGTCCGCACCTGGGATATGAACC
Source organism: Equus caballus (assembly GCF_041296265.1). Classification (NCBI taxonomy): domain Eukaryota; kingdom Metazoa; phylum Chordata; class Mammalia; order Perissodactyla; family Equidae; genus Equus; species Equus caballus. Next base: position 93,763,674 of record NC_091686.1, read on the forward strand.
GGTGAAACCCTGGGCTGCCGCAGGGGAGCGCGCGAACTTAACCACTTGGCCACGGGGCTGGCTCCCCAATAATTTCTTTATATCAAGAATTCTTGGGCCGCCCACTGGTGCAGGGGTTAAGTTCACGCATTTGGCTTCGGCGGTCTTGGGTTCGCCAGTTCAGATCCTGGGTGTGCACATGGCACCACTTGGCAAGCCATGCTGTGGTAGGTGTCCCACATATGGAGTAGAGGAGGATGGGCCTGGATGTTAGCTCAGGGCCAGTCTTCCTCAACAAAAAGAGGAAGATTGGCACAGATGTTAGCTCAGGGATAATCTTCCTCAAAAAAAAAAAAAAAGAATTCTTATACATATCCTTCTTCCCACAGTGTATTTGAATCAGAATCCAAGTAACATTCATACATTGCAATAGATTTGTAACACTTAAGTGTCTTTTAAGACCATGATATTTTATCTCTCTTTTCTTCTCTGTTTTTCTCTTCAGTTTGTTTGTTGAAAAAACCGGGTTGTTTATCCTGTAGGAATGTTTATAGTCTGGATTTTGCTGATTGGCCTCGTCTGGTCAGATTTAGACCTGATTTTTTGGGGGGCGTGGGGGTAGGAATACTTGTTAGGTGTTGTTGTACAGCTCAATATTCTGAACAAAACTTTATCTCCTGTTAAATTGTATGGGAAAAGTAACAAAATTTTCAATAGAAATGTTTCTTACAGTGGGACTTAGAAAAAATATATATTTATGTATGTATAGAGTAAATATTGACTGTTTCACAACCAGTTGTATGGCCTGAATTCTTGGGTGTAAAAACCTGTGTTCATAATGATGAAGCAAAATCAAATGTTTGCTCGAAATCACAGAAGACATTGAATTTTCTGATAATTGTGTTGATTCTTACACAACAATCAGGCACATGGTAAATTATGACACAGCATTAAAATGAGCTACTGCTTTAATTGTGGCAAGTTCACTTTTGCTTTATTTACATGACTTACGCTTATGACCTGTGGTATATGACTTTTGATTTTTCAACAAAGGTGTTATTTGAGAACAAGTATAGACCTTTGAATTACAATATAACCTTCTCCTTTAACAAACATAATTCTTTACTGTTAGATTATCTCATAGGATTGCTTTATTTTTTTCTTTTTAGCCAGGACTAAAGGAAGTGGTAGAATCCTGTCGAGGAAAAAATCTATTTTTTTCTACCAACATTGATGATGCCATTAACGAAGCTGATCTTGTATTTATTTCTGTAAGTATTTTTCTTTGTTATGTGAGTTTTAATGTATTCTTGTTTTTACAGAAGTTTCATTGTATTTTAATCGTAAATCCACTGATGTTAACTCACAGCGTTACTTAGTGTAGAGTTGTCCACTTGAATTTTGGTTGTCACTGGCTTTGTCCAACACTTCACCAAACCCTATAATCATCTGGTCAAGTATGTCATTTCAGATCATTGAAGAGATAAATTCAGAGTAAGGTCTAGTCTGAGATCTAGAATTAGGAAGTGCTGGTAACATGTGAGCACATGTGGTGATAGGATATATACTTTATCACTTCTTGTTTCCACTGGTTGGTAGAAGTGAAGGAAAGAGGATCAGATAAAGTTCACCTGCAAATTTATAGGCATCTTCAATCTAGATGAATTATGTTCCAAAAGTCATTTTAAATTAATTGTTTGGAACTTGGCATATGTTGGATGGATTATCAGGCTAGCCCAGACACCTTCAGCTCGTAATATGACTACACTATTTTATCTTCGTAATGAAAAAAAAAATAGAACCAATGCTTGGGAGTAAACTCTGGTAATCCAATGTTTAAACCAAGGTAACTTATTTCTTGCTGTCCTGGTAACCATCTACTCAAATATTCTGCTTGTGATGGTATAGTTATCACCAGTTGGTAGCTGAGCTAGGGTGTTATATGACTCAACACCTTTAAGGCCTTAAGGAATAATGGGAAAGCTGATGGTATGAGTTTTGACTGGGTCCCACGAGGTAAAGGAAAGCAACGCCATGGGGTCCATAGAGGGTAGATGCTGTTGAATTAATTATGCATATTGTTAATGATTGTAAGCTGTTGAATAAGGGTTGTTTTCTCACTGGTGAGACAAAAGCAGTACTGTGAAGACGTGAACTCCAGAAGAAAATGGTAATGAAGACAACGGTAAAACTGTGTTATGAATTCAGTCTCTCTTGTCCTCCTTAATTACTTCTATGACTCACCTACCCATCCTCTTCTTTATCTTGCAGAAGGTTAGAGTAGAGGCATAGGAAATAAAATATTTTGGAGTAGGTAGGCACTTGGAGAAAATCAAGAAGTTGCATTAGTCCAGCTTTGGATAACCAGAGCCTGGAATGGGAGTAAGGGAATTTTCCGTTGAAATATATTTTAAAAGAATCTATTCTCAGGCAGTAGAGTTCACCATAGGGTGGTATGGCACAGACAGTTAATGTGTTACACTTGCCTCTCTGCAGACTTTGTATACCTGTTAGGGTAATTTATTCTGTATAACTCATATCTAGTTCCCATTATTCTGTGGATCAGTTTTTTTCTTTTTTTGCTTGTTGGATACTTTTCCTTATGGAAAATATCAATATACAAGAGATGAAGATAATAGTATAATGAACCCCTACTTACCCATTCTCAATTGTCAACAGTTATCATGGCTGATCTTGTTTCATTTACTGTTTCTCTCCCTTTCCTCCTACCCAAGATTTTTTTTTTTTTGAGGAGGAAGATTAGCCCTGAGCTAACATCTGCCACCAATCCTCCTCTTTTTGCTGAGGAAGACTGGCCCTGAGCTAACATTCATGCCTATCTTCCTCTACTTTATATGTGGGATGCCTGCCACAGCATGGCTTGCTAAGTGGTGCGTAGGTCAACACCCAGGATCCAAACTGGTGAACCCCAGGCTGCTGAAGTGGAGTGTGTGAACTTAACCTCTGCACCACTGGGCCGGCCCCCCAAGATTATTTTTAATCAAATTCCAGATAGGAATAGTAGTTTTATACAAATCAGTTTTCAATTGTTATCTTAGAGCTCATTTACAAGAGGAAGCCATCTGGTCATCTCTCATCTCAAGCATGTTTCACATTATCCCATCAGCTGTCTTTGCCCTTCTGTACTCCATTGCACCCTGACTTCCGTGCCCAAGTCTTTTCTTAAGTTGTTCCATGCACATAAACAACTTTTTCCTCCTGATTTTCATACCTCAATTCAATCTTCAAGTTTTGACTAATTTTGCCTTGATTTGTTTATTTAGTTTCCCATTAGGTTATGAGTGTCAAGAGAAGAGAATTGGTACTACTTACCACTGGTTCAAAAATTATTCCTATATAGAATTTTAGACTTTTCAGAGTACTTTTACTTTTATCAGTGTTATAAAACTCATGTGTTAGACTTTAGAGAGTGTGTTGTGCTCATTTTCCAGTGAGATCGTTGAGGCAAATGCAGCCATACTTCTCCATGGCTGCATGATATAGTTAAGTCAAAACTAAATGCCTAGACTCTGGACTCATGATTTATTTTCCTTTCTATTTGATAGTCTTTGTCTACATAGTATTCTGTATCCTGAAGATGCTGGATAATTTCTAGCTTTAATGAGCCAAGAAAGCATTTGTGAATGATACTTCAAACATTTTTTAAAAGCTGTTGATATAGGTCTATAAAAAAGAAGAGTAAAAAAGGAGTGTAAAGTTTAGTTTTAAAGACCATGATAATATATTACATACAATAAAGAGAGGAGGGGCCCGTCTGGTGGCGCAGCAGTTAAGTGCGCACGTTCCACTTCAGCGGCCTGGGGTTCATCAGTTTGGATCCTGGGTGCGGACGTGGCACTGCTTGGCAAGCCATGCTGTGGTAGGCATCCCACAGCTAAAGTAGAGGAAAATGGGCATGGATGTTAGCTCAGGGCCAGTCTTCCTCAGCAAAAAGAGGAGGATTGGCAGCAGATGTTAGCTCAGGGCTAATCTTCCTCAAACAAACAAACAAACAAACAACAAAGAGAGGAAGAAGAGAAAACATACATTTCATTTCAGACCGTGAACTTCTAGAGGATGAGATCTGTTTCATTTGTCTTTATATCTCATTCATCTGGTTTTTTTTCTTCTTCTCCCCGAAGCCCCCCAAGGACATAAGTGTGTATTCTAGTTGTGAGTGCCTCTGGTTGTGCTATGTGGGACACCACCTCAGCATGGCCTGATGGGCGGTGCCATGTCCACACCCAGGATTCGAACCAGCGAAACCCTGGGCGGCTGAAGCGGAATGTGCGAACTTAACCACTCAGCCACGGGGCTGGCCCTCCTTCATTCATCTTTATATGTATATCTCTCCAAGGGCTTAGGTTGGAACCTGCCTGGCCTGGTATCTGACACATACATAGTAGTTTCTCAACAAAAATTTATTGAATGAGTTCTCCAGATGCTTCAAGTTGTTCCTTTTAGTGATCATATTTATAAAATGTCTTATTTCCACATAGCTAATAGAGGGTTAAATCAGGGCTACTGATAATAGTTAGCTTCCCAATTGACTAGTTAATTGATGGTCTGGGCATATCTTGAAGTCACTGAATGGATATCTCACAGATATTCTGTTCTTAATCTCGTATACTTTCATCAGGTGAACACGCCAACAAAAACCTATGGAATGGGGAAGGGCCGTGCAGCAGATCTGAAGTATATTGAAGCTTGTGCTAGACGCATTGTGCAAAACTCACATGGGTACAAAATTGTGACTGAGAAAAGCACAGTTCCCGTGCGGGCAGCAGAAAGTATTCGTCGAATATTTGATGCGAACACAAAACCCAACTTGAATTTACAGGTATTAAAAAGGGAAGCATTAGAATCTGGCTCTTCTTATGTAGCTATCAATACCTTAAAGTTGTCCATAATTAATTCTAGCTTAACACTTTCCTTTACATTGGGATTCTAGGTACTGTCTAACCCTGAGTTCTTGGCAGAAGGAACGGCCATCAAGGACCTAAAGAACCCAGACAGAGTACTGATTGGAGGGGATGAAACCCCAGAGGGCCAGAGAGCTGTGCAGGCACTGTGTGCTGTATATGAGCACTGGGTTCCTAGAGAAAAGATCCTCACCACTAATACTTGGTCTTCAGAACTTTCCAAACTGGTTGGTACATAACATTCAACTCTCCATTAAATTTAAAGCCAAGGCGTGATTTCTCTTAAGCCTAATAAGCTACATAGATACTTTCTTAATATTGATAAAAGACATGCTTTTGAAGATAATTTCCTTGTACATTATGAGATATTTTTCACAAGGGGGATCAATTATTACAGCATAAAATATTCTAGAAAATTCTAAAATTTTAATAAAATGTAAGATAAAACGAAGGGTACATTAAAATAGTAATTTTGAAAATCACTCTTTCCCTTCTTTTACCCTCTTTCTTAATCATCTTTCTTCCCTAATTTAAAACATTTCCCCTTACCAACTCATCCACTGCCTCCTCAAATTAAGCCCATCAGTCGCTTTTGTAGCTCCCTTGGTAATTTGTATCAACTCAGTGAAATATAATCCAGATGGATAATATTGCTATTTTAACCCATCGTGCTTTTCTTTCTTTCTTTCTTTTTAAGGCAGCAAATGCTTTTCTTGCCCAGCGGATTAGCAGCATTAACTCCATCAGTGCCCTCTGTGAAGCAACAGGAGCTGACGTAGAAGAGGTGGCAACGGCCATCGGAATGGACCAGAGAATTGGAAATAAGTTTCTGAAAGCCAGTGTTGGTAAATTGAAATTTTTCTGTGCATAAAGTGGGTTCATTTAGCTAGATCCCCAATCTTAAATAATGATTAAAGTAATCATTCCATTTTTCATGTGATCTTGAGCCTATCAGGGACTTTCTAAGTGAGGAAATAATTCAATGTACATTGTTTAATGGTTACTGACTGATTAGTATGATAAACATGTTTCAGTGTTTTAGGAGAAATAAATTAGTATTTAGTTAGAACATTTAGGAAGAGTAAGTTTGGGAGACCAGATGGGAAATAATTCGAGTAACACCTTATTGAAACCAGTAGTAAGAAATTCTCTATCATTTGCTTTTCCTACTAATATTCGTTTGGAAATGTGGCCTTGGTGAAATATAGTTGATCCTCATTATTTGTGGATTCTGTATTTGTGGATTAGCCTACTCACTAAAATTTGTTTGTAACCCCAAAATCAATACTTGTGGTCATTTGCAGACCTGAACAGAGCAGAAAAAATTTGAGTCCTCTTCCACGCACATTCCCAGCTGAAGCTGAATAAGACACTGCTCTTGCCTCTTGCTTTCAGCTCTCATACTTGTTTTCAGCTCTTTTTGTGGTTTATTTAATGCCGTATTTCTCACATTTTCGTGCTTTTTATTGGTAATTTCACTGTTTAAAATGGCCCCGGGTCTACTGCTGAGGAGCCAGAAGGCTGTGGTGTGCCTTATGGAGAAAATGCACGTGGCTGGATAAGCTTCGTTCATGCATGAGTTACAGTGCTGTTGGCTGTGAGCTCAATGTTAGTGAATCAACTGTATATATTAAATAAGGTGTCTTTAAACAGAAACATACATAAAACAAGATTACATATCAATTGGTTGAAAAACTATGAGCAGAAGCTCACAGGAACCTAACCTCGTACTTCCGCTAGAAGCAATGCTTCAATATTTGCTAATTCAGTGTTTATGACAATTTTGTAGAACATAACTAGTGGGTATAATGAGAACTAACTATATATTTGGATATAAGTTAATAAGGTCGATGTAAAGGTAAATAGAGTCTTTTATAGACTGAGACATAGGCAGCCCTTCCTTGTGTCTCATGGCCTTATGCCATTTCTCAATACTGGTTTCCCTGGCCTTTTCTGTGTTTTTGATATTTTTTTCTAGCTACCATTTAATAAAAATAGCTACTACTGAAGGCATATTATGCACCGTGTTCTGAACCAGCACTTTATATATCTCGTTTGTTAATCCTTTTAACCTGTTACAAAGGTGCTGATATTTCCTTTATAGAGGTGATTGAGGATCAGGGAAATTTTTGCAACTTGCTCAAAGTCATACAGCTAATGAGTGCTGGGTGTTTCTAACTCAAAGCCCATACAACCCTCAGTGTACACTGCATTGCACTAGAACAGGGGTGGACAAACTATGGCCCCCTGGCCAAGCTAACCCACAGCTTGTTGTTGTAAATAAAGTTTTATTGGAACATAATGCTCTTTTAATTACATGTTGTCTGTGACTGCTTTCTAGCAGCAGAGGCAGAGTTGAATAGTTGTCCTGGAGACTATATGGCCCACAAAGACTAAAATATTTACTGTCTGGCCCATAAAAGTTTGCCAGCCCTGTGCTAGAGTTAGTGATGTGGGGGCAGTATACCAGATGAATGAGGGAAAAAATAGAAAACATAGCCATAATGAAACTTCAGCTAAATTGTTTGGAAATTATTTATAGAATTGGTTAGTCGATTGCAAAGATCACATAATTTATAGACTCACTAATTTTTCAACATCCGAATTTTATTAAAAATCTTAGCATAGGCCATCTGATTTAGTGTGACAAAGAAATTTATCAGGGCCCGCCCCCGTGGCCGAGTGGTTAAGTTCTCGTGCTCCACTGTGGCAGCCCAGGGTTTTGCTGGTTCGGATCCTGGGCGCGGACATGGCACCGCTCATCAGGCCATGCTGAGGCGACGTCCCATATGCCACAACTAGGAGGACCCACAACTAAAAATATACAACTATGTACCGGGGGGCTTTGGAGAGAAAAAGGAAAAATAAAATCTTAAAAAAAAAAAAAAAAGAAATTTATCACTTGATTCAGTTGTGTGGTTCCCTAAATGAAAATATTGTCCTTTTTTTTTCTTCAGGTTTTGGTGGGAGCTGCTTTCAAAAAGATGTTCTGAATTTGGTTTATCTCTGTGAGGCTCTGAATTTGCCTGAAGTAGCTCGTTACTGGCAGCAGGTATTAATCTTTCTAGTCAACAACTTATGATTAACTTCTAATTAAAACATGTCACCCTTTGTGAAATGTTTCTGATAGGATTTATTTATTCCAGGAACTCAGCTATGATCATATTCAATTTTGTTTATTTTAGGTTTATTTATTGGACTTCTGTGTTTTTAATTTGTCTTTTTTGCTAATCAACTGTGATAGAAGTTTCTGCTAAACCAGTATTTCTTCTAATTTTATAACTAAATTTGCTTCCAGAGTAAAACAAGAACTATTACTCTTAATTATAATTCTTCTCTATCTTGAAAAGCATGGAATCAAAATCAGGGAAGAACCTGTATTGTAATGCTTTCACGTGTTTACCGTGTGTTGATATTTGTGTTGTCCCTTTGAGATTCCCAGAGCTAAAATTAGAGACCTTTCCCAAACTGGAAGCAGAGTTAACATTTATTGAGTGCTTGCTCTGGGCAGGCACTCTTTTTAAGCACTTTGCATGTAGTATCTTAGTACTCATCACTAATATTATCCCCCATTTATAGATGAGGGAGCCGAGGCTTAGGGGCATTAAGTAATTTGTCCAAGATACCAGCCAATATACCTACCTTTCCCAAATATTTTTTTCCCCAAGTTTATAGTTTTTTGGCAGCGGATGGGAATGTAAGGAAATGCATATTTTTTAGGCAAATGTACACTTTTAAGTTTATTTCACTCAATCCGGCATGATGGCTTTATCCTACTGTCCGTCTTGGGGAAAAGGCAGATAAAGCCTCGATTTTCCAACACTTTGGACTCATTTCCCAAACTCACAGGGTTTGAGACAGCCCCTAGAAGCTTAGAGCCTTTAAAAATAAAAACGTCTTTTTCCTTATATTCATCTGGTCAGCAATATGAAGTCTTGTTTATAAACTCTTAGGAGAGTAACAGATTAGGTGATCAGAGACTTTTACTCTTACAACAGTTAAAAACTTTGCCAAATGTGTGTGGGGTTTTGGTTCATCGGAGGCACTGTGACTGTACACTGTTTGCCTGTTCTTTGTCTACTTTCTCCTCACGCTCAATCTTGGTGAGGGGTCGGGGGGAAGCATATGAGGGAGTACTCTGGGATTTGGTTGCTTACATCCTGCTTCCACAGGGTTTGGAGAATTTGGCTCAGGAGAAGAGTTTTCTCTGTGCCTTATTTAGGATGGCCTCAGAGCTGGACCTCAGATGGGGTTGAAACGTAGCTGTGCTCCCCATCTTTACATCCATCCCAGCCCGATGCATGGAAAGTTAAGCCAAATGGAAATTAAAATTTTCAGGATGGCTTTAAGGAAAGGGGGGTGGGTAATTCTTTTTTTTTTTTAACCTGTAGATACAAAAGAGGTTGGTTAATCTTTGCCTCCTGTTAATTTATAAGGCTTATATTCATACAGTAGTACTCACCATAAAACTCTGAGCAAGGCATGGCACAAGCTGCACCTCTTTTAACGGATCATCGCGTAATTGTCCATGTCATTGCAGGTTATAGACATGAATGACTACCAGAGAAGGAGGTTTGCTTCCCGGATTATAGACAGTCTGTTTAATACAGTGACTGATAAGAAGATCGCTATTTTGGGGTTTGCATTCAAAAAGGACACCGGTGATACGAGGTATCAGTTCTTTAAAATATTTCAACCCCTTTGAGAGTGTTAACACCTCCTCTTATCTTGATTTTTGATTGGTGGATATGTGTGTGAAACACAGGTCTGTATATAGTATAAACAATAAAAATAAAGTGAACATCCATATCCTCACAGAAATAGAATCTCACCTGTATATGAAACCCCTAGGTATTAAAAATATATGCTATTTAAAAGTTTAGCAGGGAGGAGGGAGGTGGGAAGAGTGAAATAGGGGGTAAGAGGTACAAACTTCCAGTCATAAAATAAATAAGCCATGAGGATGTAATGTACAGCAGAGGGAATATAGTCAACAATATTTTTTGGGGGCCAGCCTGGTGGTGCAGCTGTTAAGTGCGCACGTTCCGCTTTTCAGTGGCCTGGGGTTCACTGGTTCGGATCCCGGGTGCGGACATGGCACCGCTTGGCAAGCTATGCTGTGGTAGGCGTCCTACATATAAAGTAGAGGAGGATGGGCATGGATGTTAGCTTAGGGCCAGTCTTCCTCAGCCAAGAGAGGAGGATTGGTGGCAGATGTTAGCTCAGGGCTACTCTTCCTCAAAAAACAAAACAAAACAAAGCAATATTGTAGTAACTTTATATGATGACACATGATTACTAGTCTTATCAGGGTGATCATTTTGTAATGTAAATAAGTGTCAAATCACTATGGTGTGCATTTGAAACTAATACAATATTGTATTTCAACTGTACTTCAATAAAAAAAAAACAGCTCAGCAATACTGATTTTTTTTTTCCTTCAGAGAATCTTCTAGTATCTATATTAGTAAATATTTGATGGATGAAGGTGCACACCTCCATATATATGACCCAAAAGTACCGAGGGAACAAATAGTTGTGGATCTTTCTCATCCAGGAGTTTCAGAAGATGACCAAGGTAAGGCTTTGAGTCCCACGAATCACTTTGAATATAGGCTCCAACACTTGTTTGTTCTCTAGAAAGCTTTGGTTGTTCAGTTTGTATCATTTATATCTTTGGTAGGCCCGCTTTTCAACCCCGTTACTCGAAAATTAAACTCTTAGGCGTTGTTTCGTCAACTTTGTTCTGAAGTGATGAGCTGTGGATTGGTCTAGTGATTTTTCCTACATATTCTTCAATCCTCAGAGGTTCCAGGAAATGCTTCAAGGTTGGGAGTTCTCCAGGACCCCATCACTACCCCACTCACGCTTCAACCAGACCATTCCATTTCTGTCAGACCCTCAACGCCTGCAATCCTGGTGTTAAAATGCATCATTTCAAATAACTCCTTTCCTATTGCCAATTCTTTCTTGCTGTTGTTACAGTGTCCCGACTTGTGACCATTTCCAAGGATCCGTATGAAGCATGTGATGGTGCCCATGCTGTTGTCATTTGCACTGAGTGGGACATGTTTAAGGTGAGGTGACAGAAATGGTATTAAGGACAATTTTAGAGGTGTCCTAGTATCAGTTGGGGTTGTGTATGTGTTCTAACTGTTCTTTTGGTTCTGTCTTTACAGGAATTGGACTATGAACGCATTCATAAAAAAATGCTGAAGCCAGCCTTTATCTTTGATGGACGACGTGTCCTGGATGGGCTCCACAATGAACTACAAACCATTGGCTTCCAGGTAACCATGATCCTGGACTGGTTTTGTTTCATTTGTTTGGTCATTTGCTTTTTAATGGTTTTGCATTTTAGAATTTTAATATTTCCATATTTAGCAATAACATAACTCTGGGGTAACTTGACTATGGGTCAGTTTTCTGGGAAGTATCTATGGGATTTTTGTAACTATTTCACCATCTCCTTAAATTTATGATCTAAAGGTTATTTCAGTGTTATATAATAGTAATATAATATCTAGGAAGTCGTCAGTTGCCTATCATAGAGGGACAAAATGTGCCCTGCCTTACCTCATATCGTAAGGATCAAGTAGGAAATATGCCATTTTTTTTTTTTAACTTTTTTCCTGGAGCCACCGATGCTGCTTTCCTGAACTGTCTGCAACACACCAACCCCCTCAGAGGCTGGATTGCTTATTCCTATATGAAAGCTTTGAAAACTGTAAAACGCAATACATTTGTCCCGTGTTGGTATAGGATGCTGCAGCTTCTGAGTGCTCAGCACTGTCCTGTGCTGTGAGAGGTCTGAATGGAAAGCATGAGAGCTTCAGTGGTACTGGCCCTCTTCTAATTCAAGCTTTGTCAATTAGTTATGGAATGTTTAGAGAGCTGACAGGAACCTCGACCTAGAATAGTACATTTATATGTTGCATCTATTTCAATTCTACCAGGGGTCCCAAAAGTATTAATAAGAAGACACTACTTTCCATTTCCTCAGAGCAGTGTGTTGGGGGTGGGAGGCTCTGGGAGGTTGGTGAGGATAAAGAAATATGCCAGGAGATTGCTGTCAGCATAGTTCTGGAGCAGAACAGAGAGGGGCTGTGTTTAGAGCTGGCTGTGGGCGTCTGCTCAGCACCAGCTGTCAGGAAGAGGTATCGATAAGGTCTCATCTACTGTTCAAAGTACACGATATGGTTCTCTTAACCTGTCACCGACTTGTTGAAGATTCATCTTACTTAGAATTTAGTGCCCACTTCTCATTCATGAGTTTCTGTTGCAGCAAGGATCAAACGGCATCCTTGTCTATTAACACTCCAACAAGGACCTTAGGGACTCTTCTATTCCACTCCTCCTTAGTGAGTAACTTCATGACTGTTTTTCCCAGTCATGACTTAAACTCAGCAATGTTATTTTTTTAAAGATTATTTACAAGGCATAGACAAATTTTCTGTCATTCCTGTTTTACTCACCTAACAGAGAAAGTATGTAAAAAGATATATATTTAAAATGAGTTTGAGTTCTTCTAAGTTAACTTTTCCTAGTAAGGTTTAAAAAAACATTAGCAGGGGCCGGCCCCGTGGCCGAATGGTGGAGTTCATGTGCTCTGCTGCGGCGGCCCAGGGTTTCACTGGTTTAGATCCTGGGCACGGATATGGCACTGCTCGTTAGGCCATGTTGAGGCAGCATCCCACATGCCACAACTAGAAGGACCCACAACTAAAAGATACAACTATGTACTGAGGGGATTTGGGGAGAAAAAGCAGAAAAAAAATTAGCAATGGAATCACTAAATAAAGAGAATTTGTAAGTCACTAAATAAGACAACTGGTTAATACAAAGTAGAAGCCCTTTCTTTGTGGTACATGTCAGAATTAAATATCAATTTTTAATTTAAAAGACATTTATGAAAATCGTGTAGTATATTTATCTCTGCTGTAGATAAACTTATGACTATTAAAGAAGCAATGTCTTTAAAGATAAGATTGATGATTTGGGATATTTGGGAAAAAGTTTAAAATGTACTATGCAGAAAAAAATTGACTATCAATTATTTACTGAAGCCTGACTTGTATGCCAGACACTGTGCTGAGCGCTTTATCTAATTTGATTCTTACTACAACCCTTTGAGGTAAGTGGTAGTAATACCATTTACAAGCAAGGAAGTAAGACCTAGAGAGTTTAGGTAACAAATTATCAGTCAGGATTCCAACTGGGGCCTTTCATACTCTGAAACCTGAACTCCTGAAAACTATGCTATTACAGCTTATGCATGGTTTTTAGAATAAAGGAAATGGACATGAGAATAGAATATGAGACAGAATGTGAATTAACTGGAATCTAGTCTGTTAATTGCTTTCATATATGCTACTAAAAAGTAGTGGCATGTGAACTCTGAGAGGGTCTGGTGTTGGGAGTGGCAGGAGTTAGAGGGTCTAGATATGAATATGAAAAGTGTAGTGTAGATTGACTCTAAAACATAAAAAATAGAGAAGGATCCAAAGATCTTTCATAGCAACCCAGACAACCTGAGAAACTTTGTCTGCTTTTATAAAGAAAAAATATTCTAGGTTTTCTCCCTTATTATATTTCATTATAGAGTTTTTATATTTATGTATTATAATTGTTAATATTTTTCTTTCCAAATCCATTTTGTTTTCCTAGATTGAAACAATTGGCAAAAAGGTGTCTTCCAAGAGAATTCCATATGCTCCTTCTGGTGAGATTCCAAAGTTCAGTCTTCAGGATCCACCTAATAAGAAACCCAAAGTGTAGACATTGCCATTTTTATTTGTAATTTTTTTGGTACTTCAGAATAGCAAATATCTATCTCATATTGAATGGTAAATGAACCAAGTGTTTTTAAGGAAACAAAACTATTTTTTTAATAATCAAATTTATACTAGCTATGTGGGAATTAGCATATCTGTTAATTATGAATCTAGAATATTTTTTACATATTTTTATAATATTGTTACCTCAGTGATTGGATGAGTGGCAAATAATCATGTTGGTTTTAATGGTGTCAATTTTTGTAAGATAAAAATTAAAGTTCAAACACTTTTTACTTTACAAAATATCCATAAGCAGCACTTTAATATTACATTGTAAATGCAAAGGTACTCTTCGGTTTTTCTGATCATCAGTTTATTTACTTGTCATTGGATATGTATTTTAAACCATGAAATTGCTATGCTAAATACTGCGCTAAAGGTGTTAACCTTTTAGAAAGTGTTATGGAGACTTAGAGGTTTCTGGATTTATGGGTAAGATGTTTTCCAAGCCATTTCTTGTCTTTCTGAACTTAGAAGGAGGATGCAGTGGACAGAATAAGGCCTTGAGTGCTTTTTTTCTTTCTTTCTTTGTATATGCTCAGAACATTTTTCCTGTGCTTCCATAACCCTCCAAGTACGGTTTGGTTAATGTTGCATTGCTCCTCTTGTTTTAATAAACTGTGTTGTTGGTTTTTTAGTCCCAAAAGATCACCATTACTCATTTCCAGTCAATCCGAATGAGATTAAAAGGCAATTTTTTTAACATGAAGAGAAAAATCAGTAGTATGGTCTATTTTATTCCTCTACACTGCTCATTTTTCCTCATTGATCGTTATTTTTTTAGTCCAAGAGCCAAAAATATTTGTTACCTTGACTTTGCATTTTTATTTTACTCATTGCAATTTTTTCCCTTTTTCTTTAAATAAGAAAACCAATAGAATCTCATGTATGAATTTAAAGACGTTGACTTTACAAATTATGGATAGCATAATTTCTAAAATAAGAATTTTTGTGTATTTCCATCTGCTTTTTTCTTGTCTCTTGTTGACTTCTATTTGATTGTTTTCTCTTGTGTTTTATCATTATTGACATATGGCAGATGTCCATTTGCTGCTTATGCTCTGCTGGGAGGGTACAAACTGAGTGACACAGATACAGGCCTCATTCTTGAGGAATTTTGCAGTTCAATAAGAATACACAGACAAATACAAAGATGACACAGAGACGTTGTCTGTACAGATACAAGTACATAAATAAAATATTCTGCATCAACAACTGCGTGGGTGTAGTTTTGTCATAGTGCAAGTAACTAATGAGTCACGACGATCTGACATTAGACAGGAAAAAAATCACTCTTTACTTTTTTGAGAAAAGGGCATTACATCATTCTTTCAAATGATGTAAGAAAGGGAGGGAATTTAGCAAATAGACCAGGTATTGGCAAACGATAGCCCATGAGCCAAATCTGACCAGCCAACTGTGAGCTAAGAATGGTTTTTGTATTTTTACGTGATTACATTTTAAATGATTATATAAATCCCCAATTTGCCGGTTGGCCTGAAAAGCTAAAATATTTGCTATTAAGAAAAAGTTTGCAGACCCCTGAGACAAACACCAGAGTGTTTGAACATAAGATGAGCCCTTACTCATAAGATTTTGAAGTGAGGATGAGCTTATTATTAAAATTTATTTTACATTTCTGCTTGAAAATATTCTTGTGTTCTGCTTCATAACTTTATATTCTAGTAAAGGGATTATAATCCAAAGATGTCTTGCTAAAGCAGATACTTTGGTTTTAAGTTGCAGTATGTTTTAATGCCTACAAGTGATAAGTAATTACATGTAAAATATAGTTACTGATTAAAAGGTAAGAGAATTAGTAAGTGGAGGAAAATGGGCAAAAGACAGCTCATAGAGCCATATAAATGATGTTTGTGATGGTGAGAAAGAAACCCCGGTAACTGGGCAGGTAACTTAAGACAGCAATTTGAGACCTTTGTGTGAAAAGTTGCAATAGGTGGTTAGCCTTTTTTCCCCTATTAAGAAAATTAAAGACCATGTGGGGTTTTTTTTAATTAATACAAAATTTTCTTTTTTTTAAATCGGGGTCACAGTGGTTTATAACATTATACAAATTTCAGGTGTACATCCTTTATTTTGACTTGTGTATAGACTGCATTGTGTTCACCGCCAGAAGTCGAGTTACCATGTGTCACCATACACATAGGCCCCTTCGCCCCTTGTGCCCCTCCCGCCCTCCTGGTACAAGTTTTCTATTTTTATTAGCTAGTATTTTTTTGGTGGGGGCAATGAATATTGGTGAGATTATTAACTAATAAAACTGCAAATAGTACAGAGACATGGTAAAAAAACATTCAAATAGATACAAAAGGGTACATAAAAAAGTAAAATCTCTCTCCCATAAAGTGCTCTCCACTTAAGACTTGCAGCTTTAAATCCTGACTGCATTGCTTTCTCTAGCACGTGATATCTTGGCTAAGTTACCAGAAAACCTCATTTTCCTCACCTGTAAAATAGAATCTATCTCTAACTCAAAGAATTGTTATAAGGATTACATGAGATCAATGTTTACACAAAGACCTTATTGGCACAGTGGCTGGCGGGTGATGGGCACTCCTGTTAGACACCATAACAAGCTGGTCCCACTGAACCAAAGCCACGTTTAGATTCTAGAATCACTAAGAATACAGTAATTAACACTCAGCATTACAGGGCAGGCACTACACTAAGCCCTGTAGGTGCATTTTCTCATCTATTCCTCCCATAATTCCTTTGAGATAAGTTCTATCCCCATTTTCAGGTGAAGGGCAGAAGGATAAAAAGATCAAGTGACTTGCTTAAGGTCACAACAGTTTGAATTGAAGCTGGAAGCATCCTAATTTTAGAGGTATGATTGTTAAAGGGAGTACCTGTGGCCTTAGGCGAATAATGGAATAGCATCCCAAGGGAAAAATCAGAAGGTGGCTAGGGCAAAAGACCATGAACAGCAGCTGAGAAGGATGTGAGTACATGCCCTTCAGTCTCCCGGGGAATCCCAAATACTTACTAGAAAGGGGTCTGAGGTTCTCTAGGAGGATGGGGAAGGGGTGTTAGGGTTTGGCAAGACAAGCTAGTGAAATTAAGGTCTAGCGGTCCATGTAAGTTTGGGCTTCATTTAATTGTCAAAATGGAGACACTGATAGTTACACAACATTGTGAATGTACTTAATGCCACTGAATTGTATACTTTAGAATGGTTAAAATGGTAAATGGAAACACTGAAGATTTTCTTTTTAAATCTAGTCATTTTCTTAAAAAAAAGAAGATATTAACTTTGTTAGTCACACTAAGAGACTCATCCTACAGCTTTCCAGAGCTTGTGGGCCCAAACTAGATGTTACCATGTAGTTTATTTATATATTGACACTGTATTCAAGTTTTAGGCCAAAATTCAAGAAGAAATATATCCTAGTGCCAGCCTTGCAAAATACTTATAAAGGACCTTTAAATTTCAGGGCATAAGTTGGATTCAGTGACCTCTTGCTCCTTTCTTCCCTTCCTGTTTCCTGAATAGAGACAGAGAAAAGAGACTACTCATTGTAGATTCGTAATTTACAATAGACCACTACTAACATGGGCTTGATTATTTTAGGTGAATACACATTTGCCTTAATTTTAAATTAGGCATTTATTTTAAAGGCATTAGAATAAACATCACTTACAAGTGATATAGTATAAAAACTTGGCTGCTCTAACACAGACCAAAAATTATAGCATCAAATAGAACAGAAATGTATCTGTCTCTCACACAACAGTCCAGGTAGGTGGTCCATGGCTGGTCGAGCACTTCTACAGTCATCAGTGGCCCAGGCTTCTTTACCTGGTTGCTCTGCCATCCTTGACACAAGTCTATCGCACGGTCCAAGATGGCTGCTTCAGCTCCAAAGTCATGTTCTCACTCTAGCCATGAGGGAAGGGGAAAAGAAGGGGAAGGTACCACCACCCCTTAAAAGCACATTCTGAAGTAGCACAAATCATTTCTGCTTACACACTTGGTCCAAACTTAGTCACACATCCCCAACGAGCCGCAAAGGAGTCTGGGAAATATGAATTTTTAGCAGGATGACCAACCATGTGCCGGCTAAAAATTCTATTATTGTGGAAGGAGGATTATGGAAATTGGCGACAATTAGCAGATTCTGCCACACACATAAAATCCGTATTTTCATTGCCATTATTACTGATTTCCACTATGGTAAGGATATAAAGTTTCATTTTAAAGGGATTTAAGTTTAGAAATTCAGACAATTGTAGAAAAAAAAAATTAATATATAATACTGTAGTTCCCATCCAGGTAGGGCAAAAATTGTGAAGGTTGTATGTGAATGACCGCAGTTTAGGAAATGCAGTAGTAGGTGATAGATTTTAATTGGTAACACTACACTTAGGAAACTACCAGGGATGTTAGTTTTTCTAACACTAAAGACCAAGCCTACATGATGGCAAACAGACAGATATAAAGTGAAAATTAAGTATTATTTGTTTTCTACCAATGATTTTCAAACTGCGCCCAAGCATCTCCACAGAGGTGCTTCAGGGATCCTGCAGATAACTCATTTAAATATAAATACATACATACACACATGGATGATTACAATATATATGTAAAACTGTCTACAAAGCTATTAAGAGGACAGTGGTCAACGTGGCATGCTGAGCACACGTTTATATTCTCTCCATTCCAATGACCCCTTTAAAATTACAGCAAGGCGGGGAAAAGGCAGAATCCAATAAAACAAAGGGAATAGGAGGGGATGGACAGTGGTCAACGTGGCATGCTGAGCACACGTTTATATTCTCTCCATTCCAATGACCCCTTTAAAATTACAGCAAGGCGGGGAAAAGGCAGAATCCAATAAAACAAAGGGAATAGGAGGGGATCATCAGTGGTCAAGAAATTTAAAGAAATTTCTGGGAAGCACTGGATGGATGTGTACTGACTGAAGAGAAGAGCTGCTCCGGGGAATCCTGGTGTGAGGGCCAGAGCAGGAAGCCCCGCCCAGCAGAGCAGCAGAGGCTCTACCCAAAAGGAGCTGGGACGGAGAGGGGCACACACCAGGCTTAACCGTAGGCCTCTAACTTGAACAGCCCACCTCATCTCATCCACCTCCAGAGGCAGAATGACAGGCAGCCTGACATTTATATCCATGCGACTACATCTCCCAGCCATAGGGTCAAAAAAAGCAGGTGGGGATAGGGGAGGGGTCTTCTCTAAAGAAACTGACTAAACCTCTTGGGGAGAACTAGAGCAATGAGTATTGTTCTGCGCCAGAACAAAGCCCTCCACATTCTACATCCAACACCAGCTGTCTGTCCATTTGCCCTAAAGCAAAGCTAGCAAGTCAGAGGATTGTCTGGACTTTTGGTTACCTGTGCTGAATTAAACACATGCAGTATTTTCATTCTCTGAATCCTTACTAAAACGGCAGTAGAGGAATAAGAAAGACAAGGACAAAGAAAATAAGAAAGGATGCACCAGTGGATGAGGGATGTCAACCAATTTGCAGAAGGTGGAAAGCAAGGGAAGGCTAAGCAACTTACAAAGAGCAAGCAGAAATTTCAGGGCCACCAAAGAGATGGCTTTCTAGATGTAGGTAATTGGCCCCTTAGAAGATCTCAAGATTGGAGGCACCAGATACCACAAAAGGTGGAGTTGAGATGTGAGGCCGCAACCGGGGCCTTAGATAAAAGCCTGTAAGGAACGGTTAGATGCACCCAAACCTCTACTACCCCACACCAAGAAATAACCTTTCCCTACCCCTGCTCTCAAAGGATAGGAGAGGTTTATCTCCAGGAGGAAAGAATCAGGTTTCAGACTTGGGGACAGTGTTAGTGGGATGCCAGACTGGAAACAAGGGAACTAAATAAAAGCCTGCACACTGAACAGAGACCCACGCTCCCCTATCCTACTTGTTTTTACCCATCCAGCTCTCAGAAAGCCAGCAGCCAAGTTTAGAATCCTCAAGGCAGGAGACTTGAGAATTATTATTTTTTTTTAAACTTGAATGGCTTTAGAGAAATAATCCTGACATTTGGGAGTTCCTCACTGAAAACTCCAGCTCACCCCGTAAGCACTCTACAGTGGAGCTCTTTCATTTAAACAGCTCTCCAGCCCACCCCGCCCCCCTCAGCTCCCAGTCAGTTTTAGAGTGGCCCCCACTTAGTATGCATGGACAGCCCAGGACCGCCAGGCATCTGAGGATAGCCTTCAACACAAAAGGCAGAGACCAAAACAAACGAGGGAAACAGAGACAACGCTCAATGCAGAGAATCACAATTTCAAAAAACTAATTATCCTCAGAGAGAAAAATGGAATAAATTGCAGCTAGGAAACAAGAACAAGATGCTATTAGAAAAGAAAAGAATAATCAGAGAACAGCTCTTGAAAATTAAAATGTGGTGGCCAAAATTTTAGCAAGAGAATCGCTGTCAAATGAAAATTTCCATGGAAGCCCAGTGGAAAATAGATTAAAATGGTACTTTATTAGCACAAAAGTAAAGTGTGTGTGTGTGTGTGTGTCCCCAGCGGAGGTGAAGGGCATGTGCTCACCCCCTCCCAGCTGCTGCTCCTGCTGGTTTGCTCTACTCACACTCTGAACCTTTCTTTGGAGTATTATTCCCATTTTCTGCCTAAGGCCACTGGTGCGCACATGCTTAATGAGGTAATAACAACAATGCCTCCAAGTTAAGATGCTTTCAGCTTCAAGAGAAATTCCTATTTAAACTGGTTTCGTTAATAAAGACGTTTATAAAATGTCTCACCACACAGGAAGGGAGTTTGAGGGTTGGCTGGTTCGGTGGTTGGAAAAGGGGCAGGGACTCCTGTACTAGTTGTTTTCTTAAAAACCAGGTATGTTTATCACTCTCATTTTCTTAAAGATGCCACTTGTGCTACAGAAACAAAAAGATTAGACATAATAAAATGGGCAAACACCAAACTGTAATGCGTTGGGGACCACCGATACATTACCTTGTCCTGCCCCGTCCAGGATGTTTTCTAGACCTCCTGCCTGCCATGCCTGTGCATCTGAATGTGCTTCTTCTTAGCGCATTGCTGTTGAGGCAGGTCAGCTCTGCCCTGGGCTTCTCAGATTCAAGCCTGTCCATTCTCGTACAGCTGTGCACGGCAGGACACCTCTACTGCATGTGCTCACCACACTCGAGCGCCCAGCAAGACCAGCCACGCGTTCCAGTCACGGTCTGATGGTCAGTTACACAATGACGAGTGAATGAATAACGAACCCAGAAGATACTATTTATTTGTGATTCCACTTTGAAACACATTTCCTGCTACTCATCTTTCATGCTTTTTGATTAAGTTTAACTGGAGAGTATCTTGAGATTGCAAGATGAGGTGTTCGAAAATTTTTTATAGTTTATTATTAGTTAGCTTTACCAGGCAGGATTTTTCTCAATACTGTGTAACCAAAATCACACAAAGAAATAAGACTGCTGAGGCTGATAAAAGACAGCAAATGTCACCATGACTCCCAATTTCACGTTTGCATCAAACAGCTCCATTTTATCATTCACTATTTTTATACATAGCTGTTACAAATCTGAAACTTTAGGGGCCAGCCCGGTGGCGTAGTGGTTAAGTTTGGGGCTCTCTGCTTTGGCAGCCCAGGTTCACAGGTTCAGATCCCAGGCACAGACCTACACCATTCGTCAAGCCATGCTGTGTCGGCAACCCACATACAAAGTAGAAGACTGGCATAGATGTTAGCTCAGGGCCAATCTTCCTCAAGCAAAAAAAGGAAGACGGGCATAGATGTTAGCTCAGCGACAATCTTCCTCAAGCGAAAAGAAGAAGATTGGCAACAGATATTAATTAGCTCAGGGCCAATCCTCCTCATCAAAAAACAAAACAAAACAAAAAACTAAAAAAACTCAAAAAACAAATCTGAAACTTCAACATACATTTGTGCTAATAAAACACCATTTTAATTATTTTACATTGGGATTCCATGAAAATTTCATCTCACAAAATGATTCCTCTGCTAAAATGTTTCATTACCATTCGTCTAGACTGTGCAAAATTAGGAAACACCCAGATTACATCACAAAATCAGTGCCTGGAAAGTAATCATTTTTTCCTGTGAAATAATAGATTTTAAGGAGGATGACTGCCAGAGATGTTTAAATTTAAAGTTGATGAGGTCAATTTTACACAGCAAAATTTATTAGGCTCTACAAAGAAAGTCAAAGTACACATGACTTCCCTGAGTTAAATTAAAACGTAACCAATTTTCAAAGTTATGCATTACTTTTATAAAAAATACTAGTTCACATATTTAAAAATTCAAAACAAAATTGGCTATCCACCTTACATATTTTAGAATGTAACTGTCTAAAGACTTCCTTTGTGAGATGCAGTAGAAAGAGAGGATGTGGAGTCAAAAGACGAATTTGAGTTCTAGTACTCAGGAAAGAAATTCCTTCTTCAGGTCATTACTATCATATAATACAACCATCTCATCAGAGCGGTGTGAGGAATCAAAGGAATAAATGGTATAGTGCAGTCTATCATAAAACGAGGGCTAATACTGTTATTCTTAGGTTATATTGCCCTATCTTAGAACATCGTGGTCTTGGTTTCATAGAGGTCCTAAATCAATGCAAAACTATTTTACAGGTCTAAAACAGTCACACCAATGTAAAGAATCAACACTCAAACCCTTAAGCCTTTTAAAATTATTCCAGTGATGTTATACCACCATGTGAAGGTCTCATGCTAAGTGTAAGTGAACTGATCAGAGCCTCAATCTACACTGACTGTTTCATCACAGTATGACATTTTTCAGAAATGAAATTTGACAGTGATGTACAGGTAACAGGCTTAAAAGATTCTCTAGAAGTTTCAATGTATTTTTTAATTATATTGTTAACAGTAAACTCTTACAAAGGTATTTTGTGATTACACCATAGCAAGCAATTGTTTACTGGAACAAAGAAGATATGCTAAAAGACAAATCAATTACTATAATTAAACATGCGCTGTTTATTGACATTTTTCCTAAAACTAAAAGTCTGAGCTATGTCCACTGAAGTCTAGGCATTCTGCCACCACCTCTCTTACCAACTAGAATCAAATTTTAAAAATTCCTCTGATCTTGAATGTCTTGTTAAGCATTAGAGGGCTTCTGTTTTTCTTTTAGCCACTAGATTTTTCAGAAAAAATTCACCTATTTAGGAAAAATGAAAACACATTAATATCAATTTAAAGTAAATTCAGAATAATTATGCAAACCTCAGTGTTTCCCATTAAAGACTTTTATATTCATTGGTGTTTCACTCTTCTCAAATCTCAATGGCAATAATTTTCTAACCTCACATATCCCCTATATCTTTTGCCCTTTCCCAACAATAACGATTAGTCATTATTCTTTAAAAATTTTTTTATCACTACAGTCTCTACTATTATTCCTTCTAGTAACTCAATATTACAAACGGTGACCCTATTGTATCTATGGGGCCGCTTCTGTGCATTTACTCCCCTTTATGTGCACTATCCATTCCTCATCACTGACAAACTATTGCTGTTGGCACAATTCATTTCAGAGAGCAATTTTGCTACATTACTAGCCTGGATCTGATGTTTATAAAAACAGACCTCGTTGCAGTTGAGCAGACACATCCGATGGAATCTCTTTAGCTTATTCCCCTCTAGGGAAGCAAGAGCTCTTCATTTATAACAGGCTTTCTCTCACCCCCCAAGTTGTGCCTGTGCAATAAGTTAGCTGCTTAGAGGGGGCACATTCACCTTTCAGGTCATCAGGGTTCCATTTAGTCTATCACTATTACAGCACGGCTCAATGCGTACTGGCACAGCTCAGCACTGCAGGCCTGATTTTACAAGGAGTCTGATTAACTTCTCTTTGTCATCTTAATATACAAGTAGAACAGCAACGATCATATCTGTACACAATCACTGAGGAACCCCAGACTCATAACCTAGCCAAGTCAGAGAGAGAATAACTCGCGCTGCTCCACAGCTCATCTAAATATGATAGGACGAGAACCAACATTATCAGATCCTAATCCACCATCTGAGCCCAAGGCTCTACACACAGAACTCGATCTTTTACTGATAATTTTAAAAGCATTAAAAAGTTCATAATTTACTTCCTTATAAATGCTAGAAATTTTCCTTAAAAAAACCCCAACAAAATAAAAACTCCTTTCAAACAATATTATTCTACTTTAACCACTCTGGAAGCTGATGCTGGTCCTATCCTTTATATATATATTTTAGCTTGCCAGTAGCACTGCTTGAAGAAGAACAAATCACTTGTAATTATTGGATTCCTAAGTTCCCACATCCTGTCAGTCAGTGTTGAATCAAATTCTTGGGTTTTATAACCAGGATAAGTTGTTTTTAGTTCACTACAGTGTCTTCAATTTCTTTAAAAGAATACAATGAATATTACTAATACTTGAACATTAATTTTTACAATTAGAATTACACCTAATTTAAACATATGTATGATTTGGACCCCAATATATAACACAGTCATTTAAAAGATCACTAATAGTAATAACATGGTTTAGACAAACAAAAAATAAATAGCTGTTTGACCCACAACTAAAAATACACAACTACGTACTGGGGGCTTTGGGAGAAAAAGGACAAAAAAAAGTTAATAAATAAATAAACAGCTATTTATTCTTCAAAAAGTTATAATTGGAAGTCCAACAGGGAAAACACCATAAACATTTTTTGAACTAAATTCAATCTTCAGATATGTTCTCATGGACCCTCTGATGGTCACTACCACAGGACTTTTTATCTCTTGGAAAAGCCTTTTATTTTCATAAGTCAGCTCAAGCTACTGATCAAAATAAGAGCTGAGAAGGTGAAAAACTGCATTGTAGCTAGTAAAAACACTAAAAATTTCTATAGGGAAAATAATCTTATGGATTTTTTTTCTGTTGCCTCTGGGAGGGAAAACACAAAGATCTTAATGGTATAAACAGCAATGCTGTCAAACAGATACTTTTCAAGGTTCAAACTGATCTCAAATTGGGAGTTTGGAGAGGTAGCTGGCATCACTGTCAAATGAATATACATTTTCCAGAAAACTGTGTTACATGCTTGACTGATATTTGTCTTTTCTGAATAACCTACTATTGAAATCCACACACAGAATAAACTGATTACTTCTGCTTTCATCATAGCAGCTAAGCTATAGGGGAGGTGGGAAGGATTCTTTATTTAAGGAATAAAATAGGTTTAAGAGAAATTTTTCCTTAATATGACCCCTAAGGAGCAAAGCTCCCAAAGATGTTCCAGAAAAAAACATTTTTTCTTTCACAAAAGACAAGCATGGCAATTATAATTTTAATGCGGAAAATTATGGTCTATATAAAACCATCCCCTGCAGTCTAACTTACCTGCTTTATATGAAGAACGCACCAGAGGGCCACTTGCAGTATAATGAAATCCAAGTTCGTTTCCTACTTTTTCCCAGTATTTGAACTTTTCAGGAGTAATGTATTCTTCAACCTAGATTTAAAGAATTCATTCTGATAGATTCTAGAATTTCTCTAAATCATTTTGATTCTATGGAAAATCTATGTCCATGCATTCAGGGTGATTTTCGCTTCATAATTTATTCTGGCACTCCCAGGCTTTCCTTCTCTCCCTTCTCTCTGACTACCTGTCTCCTGGTCACTCACGTGTTGGTCACTCCATCAGAACATAATTACAGAGAATTGGAGAGGAGGGGAACCATATCAATTTTGTATTATATTAGCTACTGCAAAGGACAGAGAAAGAAAAGGAGACTACTATAGAGATTACATATCTGTATCATTCCTTTACTGACTGGTAGATACAATCAAGAATTAGTCATGCCTGTAAGATTCTTGAGGATAAAACTGTGTCTTATTCATCTTGTATCTTCTGCTTAGCATTGTGTCTGGCACATGGTCACTACTCAAGAAAAGTTTCTTGAATGAAAGAATATATTCCAATATAGAAATAGGAAGACTGATTTTTCCTTCTTACTTCATCTCTGGTTTTCATGTAACTCCAACAAATCACAAGATCACCCAGTGGGAATGAATGTAATTACCCAACTTTAAAATTTTTTTTCTGTGGGTTCACTTAAGTCATACAATTTTGGGGGCAGCAAATAAGTGCCAGTGTAGCTGCTTTATGCGGATAATAAAACAGAAACTGGAACTGGGACATATACATGGCACATTACACCAAAAAGCCAGCAGCTTCTTAATTTTACCTATAGATAATAAAGATTTAATTTAAATTACCAATAAACATTTGGCAATTCATGGTAGCTGTACCTTAAGATGGCGCCTTGTTGGCTGCATATATTGTCCTAAGGTCAAACAGTCCACATCCGCCTCACGGAGTGCTATAGAAAAAAAGCACACATTGCATTACCAGATGTTTTTACAATGCTAAATTTGTGGATTTAAGCAGAATTTTCTGAGCATAATTTTACTTCAGACCAGTGTGAACTTTACGCTGCCTATTATCCCGATGTTGGGGAATGACTATACCTATCCATTCAAAAGTATTTATGTGCCAGGAAATACGCTGTGGTTTGGAAACACACAATTAAGGCAGTCATGTGGGGAAAAATATAAGGACAAATAACTCTAATACAGTGGAATAAATGCTAAAATAGGAGTGGAAAGGTATTTAGAGCCAGAGTCTGTTAGGCAGAAAAGATGAAGGGAACAGTATATGACAGGCCTGCGAACATTCATATTACAGTCCAGATATGCTGTCTTCGGCTTTTGCTACATGTACAAGATACGCTCTGCAGGATGTGATTTGATCTCTGCCGTTTCAGAATCTGTCTAGTAAAATGGTATACACTGTGGTAAGGAGCAGCTTTTAATCACCATTTGAACTTATTACTCTTTAAACCAATAAATGACTGCACATAGGCCAACAATCCTCAGGGAAAATAAAGGCTTTTATATTTTAAGATTTAAAAAGCCCAAGAATCACAAAGCGAATGGGCTTATGGGACTGAGGTTCAGCAAGGTCCAAAGCACATGATGTTACGTGACACTACAAGTAAGCTCTTCCTCAAAGGCCTGGATTCATCTTATTCATCTTCGAATTCTCAGTGCCTGCCAGAGCTCCCAGTACTTGGCTAGCTCTCAAAAACTGTCCAATGACTGACTAAGAAAAGTGGACAAAAATCACGTTTTTACTTGATGAAAGGGTAGGGAATAAAACGGGATAGCAATTTCATATCCTGAGCTTCCTGCACATCATTCCATAAAGTTCTAAGAAAACATACTTCCTTTGCTTTCCATGCTGCTGTTTATAACCACAATACTGTACTTTGTTCTGACTGGCACTTTCACTGAGACAGTGGAGGAATCATACATAACACGGCCTTCAAAGTGGGGTTCCTGCTATTACTCAAATTAAATGGGAAAGAGTTTCATTTTTCAGTTTCTTTACCTTTCATTGTTGCATATACTTGCTCATCACTCTCGCCTAAACCCAACATTATAGACGTTTTAGAAATAACATCAGGCCGAACCTCCTTGGCATGTTTCAGTACACGCAGAGACTGGTCGAAATTGGCCCGGGGATCACGAACTTTCCTTGAAAACAGCAGGGCTGTTGTCAGCAAGAATAACCACAGCTCAACTAAGTACACAGTTATGCAAGCAACTTGAAAGACCAGAAAAGTACATTCTAGACATTATATTACATCATACGGTTCGATGGCAGCATTCGTGCACAAATGTCTGACTGTTACTTTAGGAAAGAAAATAAGGCTTCACTGGGCCGCCTAGCTCTGCCGAGTTTTAAGTCCTTTCATGCCTGGGGCAGTGAAAACTAGAATGGAAGTAATTCAGTTTATGAATTACTCATTAAGAAACTAGAATTCTGAAGCTGAGAATGAGTGATTGTAGGGGTAGTCAAGAGAGAAAGGAAAAAGAGCACAAGTAAGAAAATCTTGATACCGAACAAAGAAGAAACTGTTTAACCTGAACCCACATTTCAGGTCTGAAACTTTTATGTTCAGTTCTTTTCTAAAGACTAAGCTGCCCTCTGCTGGTGAGTATACAACACTGACATCTCTTAGGTAAAAAAATGCACAATTCTGGAATTTTCACTGGAAAGGATAATGTTTCTTAAGTGAAACCAGGGAAGTTGGCACCCACTGGCGGTGGTATCATGAGATAGGACAGGGTTGGAACAGGCCATGTGCTAGACTTCAACAGGGGCCAAAGCACCGAGGTCACATGGCAACAAGGCCCAAAGGACAGAAAATCACTATGTTAAACCATATGCTAGCATTCATTTGAATTCTAATGCACCTTTATTTTGTATATTGGTTTGCTGCTGTGGTTGTTATTTTTAAATAGGGACCAGCTCACAGGGAAGAGAGAAAACAAATTAATGAATTTAAAAATAACCACAAAATTGATAATACAGGAAAATTACTTTTTGAAAGTATTTCTCCACTGAATTTAAGTTATGCTCCCTGATGTTTAAGTATGATTTAATGGGAATGCTGGTTATTGTTTATCATACTTCTTTCAAGTTCTATGATACAGAATAATGTGTAGAAGCCAATAAAATCACTGCCAAGTACTTTACTAAAATTTATGAAAATGAATTTATTAACCTCACTTGAATCAGGCTAAAACAATTTTCATTTTTCTGAAATATGAATATAGTCATTGATATGGAATAACAATCTTTAATTATTCCTAACTACTAAAATTATTAGGAAGAGTAAAGAAGCATAGTATCTACTTTTTAAAAGAGATTTAAAATACATCTGAATGATACCAGTTTTTCTTTGGCATTACTTATTGCATATATTAGTGCCAAATGCATTTTTAAAAGTCCTGTTTTTAGAATTACAATCAAAGCAACTGCTCTTGTGTAACTTTTTCTTTTTGAAAAATGTTCTTTGAAAAAAAAAAAAAACTCACCAATACTTGCAATATACTATTAAAAAAAGAAAGAAAAAAATATTATTGTGTATGTACCAACACATACACACATATAAATATATAAGTATATACACACTTAGATGTCAGTAATCAATGTTACTGGACGGAAATATTATGGGTGATGTTTACACTTTTTGTTGGCTATATTTTCTGATTTTTCTGAAATAGACATACGTTGTTTTTGTTTAAAACAGAGAATTCACTTTATAAAAGTCAATTACAAAGTTTTCCCCTGAAAAACCGTGAGAAAACAGTACAGCAGATTCTGACCCTCCAAACTTCCCCACAGTACTCTGTGCATGTAATCACCTCTGTAATTCCGGAACTGTTTCTACGTTATGTGCGTACACATCTAATCCTGACAGAGCAACTTTTTCTATTGCTTTAAGATCTCCTCGGAAATCAGGGGTAAGACATTCCACAAGAATTTCTGGATTCCTAGGGGAAAAAAGATAAGCATCAAACCGAGGAAAATAATCGACATAACTGCTGCTCAAAACAGAAATCGCCAGTACTCATTCAATCTCAGTCTCAACACAGTAATCTTTAGAACCGTGCCAAGAAAAGCACGAACATACAAATGTTTATATGTGAGCTGTTAAACGAAAAACACCCCCAAAAAACGCAGAACATCAAATAAGATGTACATGGTGGTTAAAACACACCTGCATGCAAATAATGATCAGAATAAATTTTAAGATTATATAGACTTTTAAATTTCATTGAATAGGTATTACAAAAATAAAATTGTTTTTATAGGAACTAAAATATAAATATTAAAACATTAAATATAAAATAATTTCTTTTTTCTTTAGAAAGTAAATTAGGACATTTCTTATGTGAATACAAATATTATTTGATTGCTTTTAAAATTCAGAGTGCCCTCTTCACTTCCTCCAGGCAAACATTTCACAAGTGCTATGGGTTTTAAAAACTATTTTCTGAGTTGCTGAGTCATGAGCATTGCTTAAATGAAATACACATTAAACATTAATCTTGTTATTTATATTCTGGGTATATCTATACGTTCAGGCATTAAAAAGTGAACTAGGTCATAGAGCTGTTCCCTTTGACACCACTTTACAAGACTGGGACAGCTGATAAATTGTTTCACAAACCCAATTGCAAAGTTCCTGGAGCTGTTTCCTGACAGAACAGATGTAGAAAAGACCAAGATACACCCTCTCATGGATATAAGAGATGTTGAAAGAACACATCCTGTAACTCACCGTTTTTTAACTGTGAGTTGAGACTCACTGGTAGCTGTGAAATCAAGTTAGTGGGTTGCAAATAGAATCTCTTTTTAATGAACTATAAAAAAAATAAAATAGAAAATATTGGGGGAATCACTGAAAAAAGATATACTAAGTGTGCCAGGTGCTAGACTAGCTGAGCTGTAGGAGATTAGCATAACTCCTTTTTTATGCTTTTTAAATAGATGGGATTAAAAATACTAATAAAAATGTGTATTATGGGTAAAATTCCCAAGGCATACGAATATGGATAAAATCTATTTCAAGACTTACATATTTTAACAATGTGGGAGCTTATCTCATCTTAACTACTTCTAGATGATGATTTATTCAAAATCAGTGCTAGGAAGACTGCAGTTTATACTTCTTTTAAAAATTACTCAAAGTTTAGAAATCAACTACAAGAAAAAAGCTGGGAAAGGGACAAAGATGTGGAGACTAAACAACATGCTACTGAACAACCAACGGATCACTGGAGAAATCAAAAAATATCTGGAGACAAATGAAAACGAAAACACACCATACCCGCTCATTTGGGATGCAGCAAAAGCAGTCCTAAGAGAGAAACTCATTGCAATACAGGCTCACCATAATAAGAAGAATCTCAAATAAGCAATCTCTACACCTAACACAATTAGAAAAAGAAGAACAAACAAAGCCCAAACTCAGTAGAAGGAGGAAAATAATAAAAATAAGAGCAGAAATCAATGAAATAGAGACCAAAAACAGTAGAAAGGATTAATGAAACTAAGAGCTGGTTCTTTGAGAAGACAAACAAAATTGACAAACCCTTAGCTAGACTCACCAAGATAAAAAGAGAAGGCTCAAATAAATAAAATTAGAAATGAAAGAGGAGAAATTACAATGGATATCACAGAAATACAAAAGACTATACGAGAATACTATGAAAAATGATATGCCAAAAAATTGGACAATCTAGAAGAAACGGATAAATTCTTACACTCTTACAAACTCCCAAAACTGAATCAAGAAGAAATAGAGAATCTGAATAGACCCATCACAAGTAAAGAGACTGAAACAGTAATCAAAACCTCCCAAAAAATAAAAGCCCAGGACCAGATGGCCTCCCTTGAGAATTCTACCAAACTTTCAAAGAACGTTTGTTACCTATCCTTCTCAAACTATTCCAAAAAAATTGAGGAAGATGGAACACTTCCCAACACTTTCTACAAGGGCAACATCACCCTGATACCAAAGCTAGACAAGAACAACAGAAAGAAGGAAAATTACAGGCCAATATCACTGATGAACATAAACGCAAAAATCCTCAATAAAATATTAGTAAACTGAATACAACAGATTAAAAAGATCATGCACCATGATCGAGTGGGATTTATACGAGGGGCACAGGGATGGCTCAACATCTGCAAATTAATCAACGTGAAACACCACATTAACAAAATGAGAAACAAAACCACATGATCATCTCAACAGATGCAGAGAAAGCATTTGACACGATCCAACAGCCATTTATGATAAAAAAAAAAACTCTCAATAAAACGGGTATAGAAGGAAAGTACCTCAACATAATAAGGGCCATATATGACAAACCCACAGCTACCATCACACTCAACGGGGAAAAACTGAGATCCTCTGATTCACAAAATAAACTCAAAATGGATCAAAGACTTGAAGATAAGACCTGAAACCATAAAACTTCTATAAGAAAATATAGGCAGTATGCTCTTTGACATTGGTCTTAAAAAGATCTTTTCAACTATCATGTCTACTCAGACAAGGGAAACAAAAGAAAAAATAAACAAGTTGGACTTCATCAGACTAAAGAGCTTCTGCAAGGTAAGAGAAATCAGGATCAAAACAAACGGACAACCCAACAATTGGGAGAAAATATTTGCAAATCATCTATCCACAAGGGGTTAATCTACATAATATATAAAGAACACACACGAACTACAAAAAAACAAACAACTCAATCAAAAAGTAGGCAGAGGATATGAACAAACATTTCTCCAAAGAAGATATACAGATGGCCAAAACGCACATGAAAAGATGTTCAACATCCCTAATCATCAGGGAAATGCAAATCAAAACTACACTAAGGTTATCGCCTTACACCCATTAGACTGGCTATAATCGGGCCGGCCCGGTGGCATAGCAGTTAAGTTTGTGCACTCCTCTTTGGTGGCCTGGGGTTCACCGGTTTGATTCCTGGGCATGGACTTACGCACCGCTTATCAAGGCATACTGTGACAGGCATCCCACATATAAAATAGAGGACAGATGGGCACAGATGTTAGCTCAAGGCCAGTCTTCCTCAGCAAAAAGAGGATTAGTGGCAGATGTTAGCTCAGGGCTAATCTTCCTTGAAAAGAAAAAAAATCCAAATAAAGGGATTTTATTAAAAAGAAAAAAAGAATGGCTATAATCACCAAGACAAAAAGTAACAAATGTCGGAGAGGGTGGGGAGAAAAGGAAACTCTCATATACTGCTGGTGGGAATACAAACTGGTGCAGCCACTATGGAACAGTATGGAGATTTCTAAAAAAATTTTTAAAAATAGAAATACCATATGACCCAGCTATTCCACTACTGGGTTTTATCCAAAGAACTTGAAATCAACAATTCAAAGAGACTTGTGCACCCCTATGTTCATTTCAGCATATTCACAATACCCAAGATGTGGAAGTGCCCATCAACTAATTGGATAAAGAAGATGTGGTATATTTATACAATGGAATACAACTAGGCCATTAAAAAGACAAAACAGTCCCATTTGTAACAACATCGACGGACCCTGAAGGTATTATGCTAAGCGGAGTAAGACAAAGACAAACACCATATGATTTCACTCACATGTGGAAGATAAACACAGACAAAGAGAACTGTTTAGTGGTTTCCAGGGGGAAGGGAATCAGGGTGTGGGCACAAAGGGTGAAGGGGAGCACTTGTATGGTGACTGGCAAATAATGATGTACAACTGAAATTTCACAATGTTGTGAACTATCATAACTTCAATTTAAAAAAAAATTACTCAACGTTTGGACTAACACTCAAATATGAAGGAGGGGTTCTATGGACTAAAGGTCCATGGATAAGTTTGTGCCTCTGAATGCCTGAAATTTCTGAAAATATGTATTTGTATGTTCAAGTATGGTTTTTCTGGAGAAAAGATCACATAACTTCCAGCAGATTATCAGAAGAGTTTATAACCCCCAAAAGGTTAATAACCACTGCTTTAAGGTAAAGATCCTAAATAAACTGAATTTATATGGGCCAAAAAAAGTCCTTAAACTACACAAGCAAACGGAAAAACAAGTACCTTTCCTTTAAGTATGATACAGTCTTTGCAAAGTGCTCAGCTCCTCCATCAGGCATATCTAGAAACAAAAGAGTCCACTAATCAAGATGATATCACAACTTAGTAAGAGCCAATTTCTGGAAGAGGCAATGATGACACACTAACCATCTCGATCCACAGACGTCAGGACAACATAATCCAGACCCCACTCTGCAATTGCCTTTGCAGTATTGTAGGGCTCATTGGCATCCACTGGAGGTGGATTCCTTGCAGTTTTAACAGAACAAAATCTGCAACCTCTTGTACATGTGTCACCCATCAACTAGAATAGAGACATTACAATTTAAATCAAATAGACAGATGACACTCAAAAATTTAATTTTGGGAGAATAAAGATGCAAAGAATGAATACAGTTTGATTCTATTTATAAGAAATTTGAAACATTCAAAGCTAAACAATTTATTTACAGAATTCAAATATGTGTGGTAAAACTAGAAAAAAAGGGAAACAAGCTCAGAATCAATAGTAGCGTTAAGGGAAAAAGAAAGGGGAGGGGATTAGGAAGGAATGGGGGTTCAAAGATAATGCTACTATTCTACTCTCAAGCTAGAGGTGAGGATCAGCGTGGCTGTTATATTGGTATTCTTTTAACTTACACATAAAGATTCTTTTTTATCTATTTAATATTAATAAAAGTGATTTTAAAAGAAAATATTCAATTAACATATCAATATGCAGGTCTCTGTGGGAGTTAGAAAGCAGAGCTCCTTCTCGTTTAATAGATGAAACAGAAAACACATAAAAAGTCAATAATCTTGGGGGCCGACCCTGCATTGGTGGCCCAGGGTTTTGCAGGTTCGGATCCCGGGCACAGACATGGCACCACTCATCAAGCCATGCTGAGGCGGCATCCCACATGCCACAACTAGAAGGACTCACAACCAAAAATATACAACTATGTACCAGGGGGCTTTGGGGCGAAAAAGGAAAAATTAAATCTTAAAAAAAAAAAAGTTAATAATCTGCTTCCTGTGGGTACTGCCATTTCCCCAGGACTCTGCTTCTGCTGCCACAGGTCACTACCATGTTCTGCCCCCTGCCAAGCACAGCCGCTGCAGATGTTCTGGGGCCACTGGGAGTTTCAAAGCCCCACAGCAGGGTTTTGACTTGGGGGAGAAAGCTCCTCTTCCCCTTTATGTTTAACTCTCTCAGAGGAGACCCACAGCAACGGTGCTTAGGCCCAACATCTCATGAACTTTTACTGAAACAATGAACTCTCCCCAGGAACCAGTTAGGAGTCAATAGTGGGGAAAAGGTTTCAAGGGATGAAACCAGAGATTTCTATCATGGAGTATTCAGAATCACTCCTTCCTTTAAGAACTGAGGTTGCACAACTTGGATAAGCTCCCTGGCCAGCTCTGTATTATTCCAGAAGGAGCTCTATCTTATAAGAATCCTCAGTCCCTCCTATAAATACTGCAGTCTCCTCGTCCCACAACTCAAGTTCATCAGACATTCCCAGACAAGTACAAACTTTTAGTTGCACACAATTTAGGTTTAACCCCAATAACTCAACCTCAAACCCCTCTGGATAAACATGGTACACTGCGTTGTTAATCCCAATTCTTACTCCACCATATTAAGATTATACATCTCATCCTATGCCAGGTAACTTGCAAGGTCCTCCCACTGGGGGAGGAGTCTATGTCTCTACTCCCATTGATGTTTCGCTTGGCCATGTGACTGACTTTGGCCAAAAGAATGACAGCAGGCTTGACCAAGGAGAAGCCTCAAACGTGCATGCATGGTTGGCTTGCCCTCTTGTGCTCCTATCCTCCTCTATCATAAGAACACACCTTGGAGAGCTGCTGGACCACGGAGAACAAAGCTCTGTAGAGCAGACCCGAGCCCAACCTACCTCCTGGAGTCCAGCTTAGCCCAGTCGAGATCAGCTGAACTCCAGTTAACTGAAAGACCCATGACAGAGAAGAATAAATGCTTGTTGTTTCGGGGTACAAAGAAGTTAAGCAATCATGAATAACATTTCCAAAAATTAACAGAAGAGATATCTCAAGGCAACACATGAATAGCTGTCAGATAAATGGAAGAATCAATAACAGATTTATTCTGAGAAGGGTGAGATTGTAACAGGCTGGATTATTCTGTCAGGTTTTTTCTCACATTTCTCATACACTCGTATGTACCAAAAATTCTGATCCAAGATTCATAGTGCACATTTTTAGGATAAAGATACAAAATATCTCCTTTCAGTTTCTAGACTAAAACTTCAGAGTTTGAGGCTGGCCTTACCATGATTGTGGCAGTGGCAGTGGCATATTCTCCACCTCCCCAACACTCTCCAATATTGGGACATCGAGCTTCTTCACACACCTGTGAGTAAAAGGTAAGTGAATACAATCAGATTGAAAATATGTACTAATTGAACAAATTAGCAATCAGGCATTTTACACTGTCCATTCTTTATAACATATTTATGAAAAAATTTACTATTCAAAAATGCTGTTAAACTGCCAAACTGTATATATATTAGGATCCCATTTTTATATTAAAAACTACATGAATGGGGCCAGCCCCAGTGGGCTAGTAGCTACATTCAGCACAGTCCACTTCAGTGGCCCAGGTTCAGTTCCTGGGCACAGACCTACACCACTCTGTTAGCAGCCATGCTGTGCTGGTGGCCCACATACTAAAAAATAGAGAAAGATTGGTGCAGATGTTACTTCAGGGAGGATCTTCCTCAGCAAAAAAAAAAGAAAGAAAGAAAGAAAGAAAAAAACTACATAAATGTATATATTTTATATGTGCAAAGAAAAAGGTCTGGAAGGATACATATTGAACTGTTAAAGTGGTGTAGTGTAACATTTGGGATTGTGTGCATGTTTCACATTTAATCTATAGTCACATTGCATAATGACATGTCAGTCAATGACAGAGTGCATATACAACAGTGGTCCCATAAGATTAGTGCCATATAGCCTAAGTGTGTAGTAGGCTATACTGTCTAGGTTTGTGTAAGTGCACTCTATGATGTTTGCACAACAACGAAATCATCTAACGATGTATTTCTCAATACATATCCCCATTAGTAAGCAACACATGACTGTGTACTCTTTCCAACAAGCATGGACTTAATTTGTAATATAAAACAAACAAAAAAACCATCATTTCCTAAGTTGAAGGAAGAAAATCTTTGTTTTTTGCACTATTAAATGAGAGGTCAAGAAATACAATTACTTTCTGTTTCTTTTGCAGGGAAAATTATTTTTAAATATATTTCCATTATGGACAGTAATGCATCCTAAACATCTTTACTGACTTTCTTTGCTGTTATTGATATGTATTCTATTAATTTTTAAGTTGCAGATATGTAGGAATGTTATACCTTTTGGTCAAGAGGGACAGTTAACACTGACAACTTACTGTATGGAGATTTAAATTCCGCAATGTATTTTTCAGTCTATTGTAATTTTTCCCCATGGGAATCTCTGTCTTTAGCCATGGAGGTAGTCTTAACCTGAGGAAAGCCAAACATATCCATTAACAAATATGTTCCCATAGAATCACACAACTTCGAAGTTGCTTTGCTCTATTACAATTCCTAGTTTTTTCCCTACAATCCTGGATTAACTCTTATAGTTTCTGCCACAGGACTAAGAACAGAGAATCAAATTTAGGCTTGTTCAAACCACTTTATAAAACATCAATAATTGTGTCTAACAGGGCAACATCCTCATGTCTACCTTTTGCAAAGGCACTGAGTAAGAGTATCTTAATAAAAGAATGAGGAAGATTTTGAACATTTCATTCGTAACGAATAACACTGACGAAAAGTTCTACATTTGTTCAGAGTAGGGAGAGATCCCACAAGTGTACTTTCTGCTCTACATTCTAGAGTTTATGATGGTTATTGAATGGAAAAAATCTAAAATGTGGAGTGAAGACCATGTACCCTCAGGTTCCCCTTGACTTCCACCTACTGGTGATCAGAAGTCGCTGGGTAGAGTATCCGGCAAAGCAATCTGCCCTCTGCATGAAATGCCCTCACCATTCTTTTAAATGAAGGCAAAGGATCCAAAGGTCATATGTCTACTGACTAGGAGAAGCAACAAGTTTAGATCATCAACATGCAGTAACAATGAAAACTTTATCAAGGTCTAATAAACTAGTAGCAAGGTGATAACCTTCACTCTGAAGAAATTTGATGCTAGATAGAAAATAGGAGATGGTTAACAAACAAACAAACAAACAAAAAAGAGGAGATGGTTAAGTCCTAGGAAGGTTGAAGAAAAACTGTCAAAGGGCACAGACAAAATGATTCCAACAATTTCACCTACTTACCTGTTCTATGTCTGTTATTGCTTCTTTCTAATGATGTTAAGCTAAATTTAACAAGTCATTAAAAATATTCTCTAGGGCTTGCTTATATCTGCAAATAATGTATGATGAAGGAATGAGACGTTGAAATTATCTCAAAATTTCAATTACCTTTCTCCTTTCTGGCGTTTTAAGTTTCCTTTATATTCATCCCAGGTGTTCTTGTCTGCAAGATCACCAGATACAAAATCCTGAAGTTCTGGTCCATTCTGTAAAAATTTCTTTTTTTTATCTGGCAAGGAACTTATTGCTCGGACTGGACCGCATAAATATTTTCCAAATACCTAAAGAAAGATTCATTATGACATTTATCTACGGAGGGTTGGAATAATTTAGTTTTAACCTATTTTGATACCTAACAGGAAGGGTAAAGACAGAGAACTGACTCAGAAATTATGTCAAACTATTTACAAAATGGGTCGGAGCTTAGAATCTAAGATTAAAGATGACTCAAGAACAAACCAAACCTAAAAGAGAATGGGGGTTAATCATTTACTACTAGATTTAGAATAGATTTAAAAACCTTTAGAACTGGCTAATATATGTCACACTTTCCCGTAACCCACTTAACAAGTACTAAAAGCCTGTCTTTCATCAAGTTTAAACTGCAATAACTGGAGAAGATGCCACAGCTTTGAGCTTTCTATTCCCGACCTGAGCCAAAGACGTTTAACAGGAAATTTGCAATAAACCTCTCTGTACTTTGGGCTTTGGATAAGCACAGGTGTTAAACCGTAGAGGTAATGGTTCAGTGGGTTTCTCAAAACTGGAAGGAGGGAAACCAAACCTAATGTTTTAATTTTCTAGGTTACATTCTGTGTTTGAACATAGCAGTCACTCAGTATACAGTTGTTGACCATAAGAAACCACTGGCCTCTAGATCTGTACACAAAAGATAGCCGAAACACTAAAATTCACTAGTCAGTACATGTAACGCAACAGAACCTTCAACAATTCAAAAACCGTGCCTTTGAGGGAGCTGCACGATAGCTACTGCATTTGTTCACGTCTCCCGCTTAAAGCCTAGAGCGCAGGGCTGTGTACTTAGCAGCCAGAGCGGTGTCTAGCACACAGTAAGAGCCCAACACAAAGCAGTAATTTGGGGTGCCCATCGCAATTCTCAAAAAAAAATACAGGATACAAATCACTCTGAACATCCGAAAAAAAAAACTAAAGAGAAAAATAAAAGAAAAAAAAATCACTCTGAGCAGCAGGAAAAAAGCTCTCAGCGCCGGAGAGAAACCTACAAACAAACCAATACCAAAGACTCTACCTCATGAGGGTGTCGGGAGAATTAAATGAGATCCTACATGAAAAAAGATCAGAGCAGTGCCTGGCTAGAGGTATACGCTCAGCAAGTATGGGCCTTATTATTGGGCGCTCTGAGGAATGGGAGCCCGCCACCCCACACCCGCACCCTGCTCGCCCCGCCGCTCACCCAGGGCCCCACGGTGCGGGCGGGTCCCCCGCAGCGTAGAGACATCCCCCTCTTTTTTTTTTTCCTAGCAAGGTCGAGGCATCACTAACTCCCAGGAAAAGACACGTGAACAAACCGTCGCTCTGTTTATGACGGACCACGTGAGCCACCATTGACCCGGTGGAAGTTGAGCTGCTCCGCGATTGGCTGCTTTACCCTAGAGGCGTCGCGCCCTCATGACGCCATGCGCAGGGCTTTTTCCGGCTACAAGAACGTGATGACGAAAAACGTTCTCTCTTTGCCGCGTCTACTGCGAGGTGAGGATGTGTGTACTCTCGGTGGGCCCTGGGAATCTGAAGCCATCGGCTCTGGGAAAGAGAGGGGTGCGAGTCTAGCGCTCGGATCCTTTATTCTGGTTGTCACCCCGCGCGGGGAGCGCCGTCTGGATCTGGCAGCGCTGGGATTCGAGCCCTGGTCTGGGCTTTTAGGCCTACCCCCGCCCCTCAGCCTTGCCGGGATGGCGCCGCCCTGATAGGGCTCCCAGGGTTGCGCTGAGCGCGTTCGCCCACCGGGCCTCATGACACCGTGAGGGAGCTGCTCCTCCCGGGCCGGGACGCGCCGGGGGCCGCTCTCCGTGTTGGCCCTCCTGCCTCCTCCCCGGGATTCCTGCTGCCGGGCCGGTAGGAGTGGCGCTCTGTGCAGGGCCGTTTGGTCGAAAACAGGTCCTGCGCTGGCCCGCTTACCCCAGGTGTTTGTGTTTCAGAATGAAGACCATTCTCAGCAATCAGACCGTCGACATTCCGGAAAATGGTACGAGACTCGATGTTTGCCTTTTCCTTACGTCTTTCCTGCCTTCCGTGTGCTTTGTTCCGAGGCCTCACGAATACGTTCTCTCCTAGTCGACATCACTCTGAAGGGACGCACAGTTATTGTGAAGGGCCCCAGGGGAACCCTCCGGAGGGACTTCAATCACATCAACGTGGAACTCAGTCTCCTTGGCAAGAAGAAGAAGAGGGTGAGGGGCTTTTTTTTTTGATCTCTCGGTTGATTGGAAGGCGATGGCTTAAGAGCATTGAATGTGGTTGCTTTAAAAATTATAGAAACGAGGTTCAGCGTTTCAGCTTAGTGTGTCCAAAATTGTAGTTAGTTTCAGGGTATTGTTTTAGCGAAGTTGGAAAACCAAATTCTGAATCCAGTGGCTTGTCAAGCTCAGTACTAGTAGTCCTCATCAGTGGCGGGTCTCAATACTGTCACAAGTTGGGTTTACTTTTCTCGTGGTTGTAAGAATCTTGGGAACCGGGCAGTTGGTCTTTTAAACCTGATATTTTAGATTTCCGGGAAGTGAAGTTTGATGCAGCTTGTACAGAAATCGGTGTTTCTGGGTTGTCATTCCATTGTGAAATTGTGCACCTGTGATGTACAGTAATAGAAATGTTAGTTAATCTTTGAGAACTTTATATCCGGTGGCTTGCATTTTTCTAGTTGAAAATTGTATGTTTTAATCAGGGTTAATACTAGACTCCAGAGTAATTCTGTAAATAAATGAACTGTGTTCTTCCAAGCCTGCTTATTACTGGAAAGAGTTCTAAAGTTTTTGTTGTGTTGCAGCTCCGAGTTGACAAATGGTGGGGAAACAGAAAGGAGCTGGCTACCGTCCGCACGATCTGTAGTCACGTCCAGAACATGATCAAGGGTGTTACGCTGGTAAGCGGTCGTCAGACGTCTTGGTTGCGGGAGGGGAGGTTTCTCAGCTGTATTTTATGTATTCGACATAAAGGTCTACTGCAGAGAGTAGATTATGCATGTAATTTAGTGAGATACTTGAGTTCTAGAACTTAGAAAAAGGGGATTGTGGCAAGTGTGTTTAATGGCATCCCTGGGTCTTTAGGATAAAGTGGTAAATGTGAGTAAAGACCAGAGGGTCTTAAAGGCTGATGTGTTTTCACACAAAGTAAGATTCACACCTCAAAGGTGTGTTTTTAGTAGAAAATGTGGCACATAGGGTAGGCCCTGACTTCTTGTTGATATGCCTCTCGCCACCAGGGCCCTTGGAGGGGTAGAAAAAACGTGGATCTAGTTTCTGAGCTCCTTGTCCATTTCCCTAAAGCTTATTTGGTGTCGCTGGTCTCTTTCCAAACCCCTCCCCCCAGCTTTTAAGATAAAGTTCGTGCTGCTGCCTCGCTGAAATGTTTTTCTTTGCATTAAAACTCAGCCCTTCCAGAGTGCATCTGTTCATGGCACCCTGTACTTGACTCCATTGTAAGCTATCCGGGCGTGGTTCCCGT
Organism: Equus caballus; assembly: GCF_041296265.1. NCBI lineage: Eukaryota > Metazoa > Chordata > Mammalia > Perissodactyla > Equidae > Equus > Equus caballus. The sequence goes on from NC_091686.1 coordinate 93,805,005, forward strand.
TCACCCTTGTTCCCAGGCTCAGTTCCTGGAGGGCGGGGGGGCCTGTCCTGATAGCCTCAGTTCTTGCCATCTGGTGTAACTCAGTAAATGATAGCTTAATGTGCAAGATGGAAGACAAACTTTAGGGTCTCATTAAAAGAAGCTAGTATTGTTTACTGTGGGCATAGGAGGTAGTAAAATAAATGCTGTCTTAAGGAGCTTCTCAGTCCACTGAGGAGAGACAGAAACAAGTGTTTGTGTATAAAATCTTTGTAAGGCTTGATACGGGTGACAGTTGGCCCAAAACCTTGACAAGGAGTGCTGTATGAGGACTGTTTTAGTTTTAAATAAGTATAATGTAAGTACCCTACAAAATTTGGGTTTTTCAAATTTCTCAGCATCACTAATAGTTTGTTTATTTAACATAGGGCTTCCGTTACAAGATGAGGTCTGTGTACGCTCACTTCCCCATCAACGTCGTCATTCAGGAGAATGGTTCTCTTGTTGAAATCCGAAATTTCTTGGGTGAAAAATACATCCGCAGGGTTAGGATGAGGCCAGGTATGTGCATACTTTGGGATATGATTCAGAAATTTTTCTTTATACTTGTGAAACCTGGTTTTTTGGGTTGGCTATAAATGAAACTAGATGTGTTTCATAATTGTCCATTTTGGTTATGCTTGTAGTAACTCTTGTTGCTAGCTAAGATTTTATATGATATTTATACCAATTGCACTTCCTAAAGGCTTATATGTTGGGGTAGTTTACAGGGCATGGTGGCTGTTTAATTAGCTTTGCAAGCTGAAATCCTTAAAAAAAAGACCATTTGAATGGTGATTAATAGTATAGACTCTGCCTAGGTTCAGATCTCAGCTTTCACAATCAACCTTGAGCAGATTGTCTCTATGTAGCTCATTTACTCATCTGTAAGATTGGGAATACCTTATTTAACTCATTAAATGAGTTAAAATTGAAAATGCACTTAGAGTTCTTGCCTGATAGAAAGTAAACAGTGAAATGTTAGAAAATTTTAAAGCCTAGTGCTCTGTTGATGCTTTTTGATTCTGTTGGGGTGGGAAGGATTGGGAAGAACGGATTCTTAGTACCAGTTTCATGGGCTCTGCAAGAATATTATATTAGCTATGGTCAGCAACATTTAATGAGAACCCTTCTTAAAAAATAAACTTTTAAGGGATACCAAATATGTGTGGTAGAAATAAGACTTCATACAAATCTTTGTACAGCTGAAATCCCACTAGCTGAATACCATTTTCTCATACTCATTTGAACCACAGAAAGAGTCTGACCACTCTGGGACAGATTCATTCAAGCAGGGACATGAGACTTTGGCCCAGATAAGTCAGCTCCTGTAGAACCAAAATCTCAACTTTCATTTGGTGTGTAGAATTTTAAATGGAATAAATTGCTACTTAATTTAAATACTTTTAAATTAAATATTTCTTAGATTGGATTTTTTGTTGACACTATATGCAAATGCTCTCTTCCCTTTTAGGCGTTGCTTGTTCAGTATCTCAAGCCCAGAAAGATGAGTTAATTCTTGAAGGAAATGACATTGAACTTGTATCAAATTCAGGTTCGTGTGTTTACTATGCCTAAATGTGCCTACAAAATTTTATCTAAATCTTGTAGTTGAATACATGATTATTCTCTTCAGTTGATGAGCTTTTTTAATTGTAGAAATTAAGTGAAAAGCTATCCCAAAGATAGTCAGATTTTAAGCATAGCATATAATAAAGCACTTTGTTAAGATGGTTTGATTGGTAAAGTAATTGTCTGTTTCTCTCTATAGCTGCTTTGATTCAGCAAGCCACAACAGTTAAAAACAAGGATATCAGAAAATTTTTGGATGGTATCTATGTTTCTGAAAAAGGAACAGTTCAGCAGGCTGATGAATAAGATGTAAGGTAGGTTGTTGTAAGTTTTATTACTGCTTTAATTGGAGGTCTTAATTTACTAAGACTTAAACTGGAGTTGTAGTAATGGGAGAAAATGGTGAGTTGAGTTCTGGAACTCAGTAAATTTGGCAGAATAAGATGGAATTACACACGTCTTTGTTATGGACCCATAAGTCTTAATCATAAAGTATGTTTTAGATTGTTTAGCGTAAAACTTTTCTGGGCAAAGGTGTTGATAGAGATTTACAGACATTTTCATTTCTTTCTACAGTTGTCCAGCTACAGAAATAGCAAGATGGCGGAAGATTCCTGAGACTTATTTGTGATATTTTAAAAGATGCAATAAAAGCTGTGTATTGATTTGGGACTTTTTCTTAAACTGAATTCTTTCTAACTATTTGGCAAGTAAACAGTTAAGAAATAAATTCTGGTGTGTTAAGAACAATAATGGAAGCAATGGAACAGGAGTTTTTTCTAGTAAGACTTCATGGGACAAGACTTGAAATATCAAGGGTGTTTCAGGCAAGAGCAGTATGGTACCCGTGAAAGGCAACAGCACTATAGGCTATTCATCATTGGATATAGAACTTTGGGGAGTGTCCAAAGGTATCTATAATTTTGCAGAGTCAGGAATTTGAGTATTTGTGAGGCAAGTGTGCCTGAGTCACTTGTTTGTATATGAGTAACTTTGTGAAAAAGTGCCTGAAAAGTGGAACAGAGATAACAGTTTTAGTAAAAGTTGGAAGATGAAATTAATTTGTGTTTATGATGAACATGTTTGCTGGGGGCCACGGTCCTCTCAGTCTTATCCTTTATCCTACCTCAGCGACTTACTCTCATATCCAAGTCCTTGGTATTTTAAAAAACTGATAGACCTCCCGTAACCTCTTAATTCCGTGCACGACGTTCTCCATATGCTGCCACACTGGCTACCCTTTAACTTACCCAGGTTGCTCCCACACCTCCTCTTACAGTCTTCCCCATCTCATTTGATGGAAACTCCAGCCTTCCAATTTCTCGGGCAAACATAACATTCAACCTTGGTTTCCCTTACACTACACTTCCAATACATCAGAAAAGTCTGGGCTCTGCCTTCAAAGTAAGATGTTCAAAGATTTTAATAGAAAAATTAAGCAAAAAATAAGAGCCTTTGGAATGTATGGATCTTACTGAGATTTTGATTTAAATGAATGAACTGGGTTTTTTTATATTAAGGAGTTAATCTTGGATGATAATGGGGTTAAGTTTTGAAGAAATGGATGAAATCATCTAGGATTTACTTTAAAATATCTGAGATGGGGTTAGGGTAGGCGTTGGATGGGGTTCTAGGTGAAACAGCTTACTTACACTTGTTGAAGCTGAGCAATGGTGATTCATTATGCTAGTCCTACTTAAAAATTTTGAAATTTTTTATAACGTAGAAAATAAAAAAACCTGTGTATTTCACCTGTTACTGTAACAGCCTTTTAACTGGTCACCTTTGCTCCTCCCCCATCTGTTTGCAGCAGCAGCCAGAATGCTGTTTTCAAACTCAACTCTCTTAACCTTTCTGACTACACTGTGACCCTCCTGTCCCTCAACACCACTGCTTTAAAGCCTTCAAGTTGCCCGCCCTTTGGAGTGGCAACTTCAAGTCTATAGTCAAACATTTTCAGTGAAACCTACCTTGACCACCCTATTAATTGTGCTCCCTCCACACCCCCATTATAGCATACCCTTACCCCTGCTCTGCTTGTTTTTGTCCATGGCATAATATTTATTGTTTACTTTGTTGTGTACTGATTGTATGCTTTTTCTTTTCCTGCTAGAGTAACCTTCATGAGGATGCAATCTTTTCTACACTGGGATGTTCCAAGTACCTGGAGCAGTTCTTGGTACATGGCCATTTGCTGGGTGACTGGTACCCAGACTGCCAGGGAGATTCAAGTTAGAAAGACTTAGACAGTAATAACAATGGGACTAGAAAGGAGATGTTTTGGGAGTTATTGACAGGATTTCAAACTGAATTTGAGAATTGTGGAAGAAGAGTCCAAGGGGCAATATTACAAAAGGATAGAAGTATTAATATTGAGAGCATCAAGTATATATAGGCAGTAGTAGCGGCTGTAGGAGTAAACGTAATCTCCAAGAGTGAAGACGCCCAATATGCTGGGTGAGACCTTCACAGGATAACTGGGAGGCTGGTTGTAGCTAAGGAGTGATTTCTATTTAATAACTTGGATGTGGAAAATAAAAGTCCTGCTCTTCCAGGGAAGTCTTCCATGTCTTCTGTGTCTACTATGGATAAGCACTTGTGTGTTATTTTCCCAACTGAGGTGCAGGTGTCAGTGTCTTATTTTATAATGAGAAAACATACATAGAAGTAAGTTACCAGTTGTCGCAGCTTGGGAGGCTGAGGGGGGCAGGGTTGGGACAGAAACCAGCTGGAATACCAAACCCATCCATATTCCACGGTTCTTAGAATTGATCAGCTTGTTAGTTGAATATAAATAATCAGCATAAACCAGTTTATTTGGAATAAATTACATTAGTAATTAAACATTTAGTCACAATGTACTGACCTCATTTTCTAGAGGCTCTTTAAACATGATAGTTAATGTAATATTTCCATAAATATGAAAGACTTACTAGTGATAGTTATATTGAATACACAATGTAACACAAGAATACAAACGCTAACACGTTAGATTTTAAGATGATTTTTTTTTCCCAACAAGTCTCAGAAAAGCTTAAACTTTGAAGATTTGATCCTGTCAAAAGCTATCAACACTTTATAACTGACTCTACGATTTTTAAGTGAGTTTAGGATAAACCCAAATAGTATAAGTGATCATGAGCCCGATTAAATATTTACCTAAAGATTCTTGTATGATGGCTTAAAAACTAGAAAAATAATTCCCAAGCGGCAGAAAGGGAGCGATTGTGTAAGCATTAGGTTAGGAACTTTAGTAATTGGTGAGTTTATGGTCAGGCAAGTTCAAAAAGGAGGACGTAAGTTTCAAGTGTAAGCTCTAAATGTAAAGACAAAAATAGTGAAGGTTAATGAACTAGTAAACCACCAATACAAGATAATTAAAGCACAAACTAGAGACGAGGAAAGGAAAAACCTAAGTTTAATTCCAAATCTTTGTTATTCCTATGGCTAAATATGCATTTCTTTTTCAAAATCTTGCGTGTCAGTTTAAAAAATTGATGAGTGGCTCAACTGATAACTTCCTATGAGAATATTCACTGGAGCTCGGGTCAGAGCGAATCTGTGGCACAAAGGAGGAAAAAACACAGCCAAGTGATTCTTTTAAATGACCATCTTTCCACACGGTAGCATTAATTGACCAGTTACTGTAATTGTGTGTAGCTTCAGGCCCACTTAGTGGGTTCTCAAAATACCAAGAATTCCTGGCAAAGCATAACCTAAAAACTGTCAAGTTTGGGGGAGAGAGTCCAGTGGGGCAAAGAGAATAGGCTAAGAAAAGAAACGAGCAAAACTTTACTATTTGAATTTGGGCAGCTAAATAGCAAACTGATTTCTCATCACTTGTATTTATTTGAATTGACCAATTGTGTTATCTTTTTACAGTATCTTTGAAATTTGTGGCTATTCCTTATCAACTTGACTCAGTTATGTATGAAATTTGGCTTCTGACAGGTGGACCTGGAAAACAACCGTCATTGCCTTAATTTAGGGTAGTTTCCTACCAAGGCTTTTTGAACAGAAGAGCTTTCCTTTGACTCTTGAGAGTGAGTTCTTGGACAGAGTGGACAGTGACTAGCTACTGTGTATACTGAGTGGTTGCTTAAATGTTGGCTAACAGAAAGAATGAATGGGTGTAAATGAGTTCCAGTTTTCTTCCTCCAGCGTTTAGAAGACTCTGAACAAATCTGAAGGACAGAGTTCAAGGAAGTCAAATTCAGACTTCAGAATTTACTTAATCCCAGCTTCAAAGGTGCAATGTGGAAACAGTTTTAAGTCATTCAGATCCTCAGCGTTCTGAGTTGCATCTGAAGAGTCACAGTGCCAGTTCCAGATGTCCTGGCTGCGTTCTGCACCTCGAGAGGTCCCTAGATGTGTGTGGTGTCAGAACCGTGACGCTCCTCAGGGGAGAGGGCAAGTCTTAGGATACTGTCCTTTGATGACTTGTTAATAAGTAAATTTTTACATCTTTTTAGAATGTTTAGCTTTCGTAAGTGTGCTAGATCTTGTCACCTCACAAAAATCAGGAGGAAGAATGATGTCAATTTGTCTTGAGAGGAAGTTGCTGTACTGTGAGGTTATGTGACTTACCCTGTCTTCACAGGCAGTTGGGTCCAGCTCTCTTTAATCTTAGTCCTCTGATCTTTTTGTGAGATTAGTTATGGAAGTTACATGTTACTTTTTAAAAAATAAGATCTGATAAAAAGACCTCACAAATTAGATGTTTTATAAATACTTGCTAACTTGTTTCTATTGAGAAAAACTAAAGGATTGATATGCTTAAGAGTCTATGCAGTAACTGGATATAGACAAGCACTGCTTACCCTACTGTGTTTTTTCTTTCCATTTGAGAACCACCGTAACCTAAAGAGGAAGCACCTTGTTAGAAGTGACTGAATATGTCACTAACTATCCAGTGTTAAGAGTTTTAAATCTCTACTATGGGGTCTAACAAAACAAAGTTGTACTTTTTCAAAACAATTTTTTTTATCATAAGTAGCTATCGGTATTTATAGAAAGCTAGAGAAGAAAGCTGGAAAACAGCTCATCAAACTTCATGCAGCAGTGTATCAGATAATCCTCATAGCTTACTGACTGTCTAGGTGAAGCCTTTATCTTCAGATCCAAGAACTGAATTCACTGACATCAACACCTAAGGGAGAATTCATTTGAATCACAGCAGAGAGATCCAGTGTCATCAGTGGCTACCACTAATATCTTAAATTGTCTTCTTTCTACAATATGGGTGTATCTTTGTTACCAGTATATGGAACTGGAGTGAACTTTTAAACTTTCTGTCTTGCAGACAGAAATAGGATCAGTTTAGCTAAAAACTCTCTTGTGGCCTTTTTTTAATGGTATGTGTTGTAAGTTCTTTGCTTTCCAAAATTTTCTTCTCTTTCGCTTATGAAAAATGGTAATTGATAAAAGTAGAACCAGGGTGGAGAAGAAGCAACAACCAAAGAATATCAGTGGTGTCTTCTGCACGAGAAACAAGCAGACAATGCACTCGGTGCTCCTTTGAGTCTCATTGCATCTCGGACTACTCTTCTCAGAAGGGAAGCCACTGCTACTGACCAGTTTGTTGTAAAAGTGAATTGAGGATTTAGCTTTGAAATCAGATGTGAAGAATCCAAATCTGGATTTAGATTTTTGTTCAGTCAGTTTGAATGCATAATAGCCTTTGATTTTGACTTTATCAATCAGGTATGCTGAAAAATATCAGAAATGGACATTATTAATTACAAATAGACTATAAAATATCTTTGAATAAGAATTTAGTTTTCACTGAAACAAGCTAAACTGATGCCCATAAAAAACAGGTGGTGATTTCCATTAATGGCCTTTCAGACATTCTTTTATGATTGATATAAAGAAGAAAGTTAAAATATATGTAATAATTTGTTTAAAAAGAAATTCGAAGTAAAACTTTGATCCATAAATAATACAAGAATGCCTTGTGGAAAAAGCAGATTTAAGAATTGGAGCCATGGGGGCCAGCCCTGTGCCCGGTGGTTAAGTTGGCACGCTCCGCTTCAGCGGCCCAGGGTTCTCCGGTTCGAATCCTGGGCGCGGACATGGCACCACTCATCAAGCCATGCTGAGATAGTGTCCCACATGCCACAACTAGAAGGACCCGCAACTAAAAAATACACAACTATGTACGGGGGGCTTTGGGAGAAAAAGGAAAAAAATTTTTTTAAGAATCTTAAAAAAAAAAAAGAATTGGAGCCATGAAAGTAAAAGGACTTAACTATCACTTTTGTTCACAGGGTCACAAGCAGAAAGATCTTGCCTGTTTAGCAGGATTCCAAACCTCAAATGTACCCTTGTTGCTGCCCGAAAACCGCACTTGGTTTCCCCTAGTCACTCACTCTCACTCTCCCACTCAACTGTTTTACACCGTCTCTCTGTCTTCAAACTTACAGCACCCCCTCTGTCCTCCTTGCTTTGGAGTGATGACCTTCCTTGCTTCTTCAGTGAAAAACTGAAGCACTCAGGGGAGAACTTCTTCAGTCTCCCACAATCACATCTATGCATCTACTGGCATCTGCACTATATTCTGCCTTCTCCCCTGTTACTATAGATGACTCCACTTAATTCTCTCTTGCCCACTCAAGGACTTTGCTCCAGGTGTTCTCCCCTCTCTTTTCTCATGTATTAGTTTTCCCTCATTATTGGGTCATTTCCATATAAACGTGTAACTTCTGGTATCTTAATAAGCAAAAACTACCACCTCCCTTGATTGCACATCCTCTTCCATTTATCTTGCACAGCTCTGGCTCCTGTTCAGTCTTTTTTACTGGTTTCTCCTCTCTCTGACCTCCGAATGTTGAAGTGTCTCAGGGCTCAGCTGTCTTCTCTATGCTTGCTCCCTTAGGGATCTCCTCCAGCCTTATTAAATACCACCCATTTGCTCTTGACTCCCAAATTTGTATCTCAGCCCCAGACCTCTCTGAATCTGAGACTCATATCTGTCAGCCTACTTGACATCTCTAATCGGATGTCTAATAGACATCGCAAACTTAACCTGTGCAACGCCAAGCCACTCGTCTCCAAACACTGTTCCTACCAGTCTCCCTCAACCTGGTAAATGGCCACGCGTCCTTTTAGTTTCTCAAGCCAAAACCTTGGGATCATTTTTTCACTGTTCTCTCACACCCCACATCCAATCCTGTTGACTTTACCTTCAAGATACATCCAGAATCTAGCCACTTCTCACCATCTCCACTCTCAATAACCTGATCCAATCCACCATTATCTCTTACCTAGACTAGTGCAACACTCTTTCTGTTCTTCTCCTTTACACTGTATTCATGAAAGAACAGCCAGAGCGGTTATTTTACAGTCTAAGTTAGATTATGTCAACTTTCTGTTTAAAACCTTCCAGAACCTTCCTATCTCAGAGTAAGAGCCAACGTTCTTATAATGGCCTACTGAGCCCTACCTCTTCCCTTACCTCCTGACCTCATCTTCCATTACTGTCTCCCTTGCTCTTTCTTCTCTAACTACTCTGACCTCCTTCCTGAACCACAAACAGACCAGGCATGCTCCCACATTAGGGTTTTTGCATCTGCTATTCTCTCATCTGAAACACTCTTTTCAGATAACTCCACAGGTTTACTGCCTCACTTCTCCAGATTTTTGAAGACTTCCCTAACCACTCTATCTAGAATTGTAACCACTCTCCTATCCCCCACCCTGGGCGCCCTCTTCTCTGCTGTTTTTTCTCCATTGACTTTTTCATCTCTGACATGCTATATCTTACTTATCTATTTGTTTGTTGACTCTTATCCCACAAAAATCCAGGCTCTACAAGGACAGTAATCTTTATTTCATTCAGTGGTGATACGGTGCCCAGAGTAGTTTTTGCCCATTTTAGGTGCTCAATAAATATCTGTCAAATGAATAAATTTCTGGGAACTTTTTGCTGCTTCAACAAATCGATCATGAACATTTAAAAATAAGATTTAAAAAAAATGATAACAGGGGCCTGCCCGGTGGTGTAGTGGTTAAGTTCACGTGCTGCTTCTCTGGCCTGGGGTCTGCAGGTTCAGATTCGGGCATGGACCTATGCACTGCTCATCGAGCCATGCTGTGGCAGGTGTCCCACATATACAGTAGAGGGAGATGGGCACAGATGTTAGCTCAAGGCCAGTCTTCCTCCGCAAAAAGAGGAAGATTGGCGGCGGATGTTAGCTCAGGGCTAATCTTCCTCAAAAACAAACAAAGAAAATGATCATAGCCAATGCTGGGAAGAGTATGAGAGATAAGTACTCTCAAACACTGCTGTTTATAACATTTGACCCAATAATTCCATATTGGGCAATCCATCCTAAAGAGACAATCAGAAATGAAGACAAAGATTTATGTACAAAGATACCTATTTTTTTAGTAGTTAAAAAACCAACCTAAATATCAAACATTAGATGAATGGTTAAGTACATGGAGGTAAGTCCATATGATGAGATATTAAGCAACCATTAAAATAATGTTAACAAGGAACTTTTAATGATGGAACACGTGATAGTGAGAAAAAAGTTGGATACAAACTATTATAGCACGAGCTCAATTGTATTAAAAATATCTAGCAAGCACAAGTCTAGGTGCTTGTTTTGGAAAGTGAGATTTCAGGTTTTTTTAAAAAATACTTTTCTATACTTGCCAAATTTTCCATAATGAGCTGTCTGTCACTAATGAGCCTACTCCCCTCCTTCTTTTGTTCGTATTAGTTGGGAATGTCATACTTCACTGTATCTGAAGTGGTCCCCGAACCTCACCTTTTAAAGCCTCCTGAACGTATTTCTCTAGGTAGTATTTTCGGAGTTCATCATTTTCCAGAGACTGGTCATCGATGCCATTGGCCGTGATGTAAATATCCACGTCTCCATAGTTCCTCTGGATCCACCTCAGCACCTTCCGCTCTCCCCAGGGCATCACGGCCAGGCGGCTGGGGGAGCTCAGGCAGGTGATGTCCTGCAGAAACTGGACGTCCCTGTCAGCGTCGTAGTTGCTGCCGTTCTGGCGCGCGTGCATCACGAACCTGGTGGTGAAGTGGTTCAGGGCGTAGAAGTCGGCAGCGCCCTTGACCAGCCTCCTCTCCTCCTCGGTGAACTGAGGCAGCGTGGACCGCGAGAGCCCTTGCCTGTTCTTGAAGGCGATGTACTCCTTCATGGCCGGCGGGTAGTCCCCGGTCTTGAAGAGGGGGTCTGCGAACCAGGCGATTTCGAACTGGAGGAAGCGCTCGGCCGCCTCCCAGTGCGAGTCCGCGTAGGGGTTGGCGGGTTCCGCCCAGTCCGAGTGCAGAGACAGCGACACGGCCCCGCGCTGCGCAGGCCGGTACCGAGCGTCGTAGAGGTGCCAGGCCCGCGCGTGGGCCATCAGCAGGTTGTGGGCTGCCCTGTAGGTGTCGTTACTAGTGCGGCCGTAGATGTCACTCAGCCGATTGGGCTCGTTGATGGTGATCCAGAGCTTCACCAGGTCCCCCAGCTCCTGGAAGCACAACCCGGCGTAGTCCAGGAAGGCCTGGGCCGTGGAAGGGTTCAGCCATCCGCCGCTGTGCAGCAGAGGCGTGGGGAGGCCTAGGTGGGCATGGGTCGGATAGTACAACGTGACCATTGGGGCGATGTTGAGCTTCAGTCCCTCACTGACCACACACCTGTAGTACCTCAGAGCTTGTCGGTTCACCGAGGACAGGTTGCCAGTGGGAAGGATTGAGGGCCAGTCGAGAGCAAACCTATAGTGAGTGACTTTCATTCTTGCCAACATCTCAAGTTGTCTTTTGATGCTGACAAAATCTGTGCATTGCGCTGGCCGCGTTTTCAGCCTCACTCCTTCCACTCGGTGCAACAGTCTGTTGCCGGTCACATTCCACACGTACAGGTGAGGATCGCTGAACTGGGGCGAGGAAGCCACCGACTCGGGCTGTGAAAAACAAGCGCGTTCAGGTAAAGCACACCCCGCAGACAGGCTCTTAGCATACATGGCCCGAGAGGAAGAAGGGCACCGTCTTGTTTTGCCTTTCACTGACAATAGAGGAAATAAATGATGCATATGTCCTTCATAACGACATGTGTGTTCCTGCTGTTCTCCTGGTGATGTAAACGAACAGGGCTGATGGATTATCCTCCCTTCCAGCCCTTGAAATTTCCCAGGGAGACCAGAAAACATAGGGAAGGAACCACACCCAGGGCTTGGCTTGGAAAACAAGCTGTTTTTCAGAAAATGCTGAGAAGCCGTTTTGCAGTTTGTCCTAAAACCCACGTTATACAGTAGGGTCTCATGAGATTCTCTTCAAATGCATGAAGAAATTGGCTTGGTACCCTCAATTAAAAGGAATCTCTAAAGATGGACCTTTCTGCCATAAATTGGAGGCAAAGTTAAAATTCCAGTTGTAGGGGCCAGCCTGGTGGCAGTGGTTAAGTTTGTGTGCTCTGCCTCAGAGGCCCAGGCTTCCCAGGCCTGGATCCCAGGCTTGGACCTAGCACTGCTCATCAAGCCATGCTGTGGCAGTGTCCCACATATAAAATAGAGGGAGATTGGCACAGATGTTAGCTCAGGACCAATCTTCCTCATACACACACACACAAAATCCAGTTGTAGAGAATTTCACCGAGGCCAGCACTCGGGGTTGGAGGAGGCTGGTTGACTCCAGCCACAGTTCCTAAAGAAGCCAGTGGGATGCGATAGGGAAAGACTCCTTGCATCTGCCGAGTGCAATTCTCTAGCATCTCCTATTTGAAAAGTCCAACTGATATCACATGTGCATCCTTGTGTTCTTCCCCACCCATGTGCCTGTGAGAATATATCATTTATTCATCCAACAAGAGAATACCGAACACCATCTTTATGCTGGACACTTGGATTAGGAGTGGAAAGGACAGTAAAATACTCCCCAGAAACTCCCAAGTTGACTCTCGGATTTCATGGTGTCTCATTGCCTGCGCTTCCACCAAGAAGACAGCCTTGGTCTCCTGTTCTAGTTCTGTCCCTTTGAAACTCAGGCTTGGCAACTCTGTATGGTGACAGAGCAATCTCACCCCCTTCACAGGTGTGCTGTGAGGTGTTAAGGACTCTGGGCAAGTGCTCTCTCAACTCAAAAGCACTCTACAAACATAAGGTAGTTATGACTTGGGTTTAATTCCCCCTAGTTGCAATAATTGCCTGCTTGAGTCTAAGTTAAAACAGAAATGGCTTAAGAAAAACATTTCCAAATTCAAGATTAACAAGAGAAAGTAAAAGTTCTGTCCTTGTTTTAAAGTACTTTTTCTTTTTGTGACTGAATTTAAATGCACCTGGAAGAAAATGATAATTAACCTTTGGTAAATATTTTCCCTCTAATTGTTTTCTCATGTGTCATCTTTCATAGTCTAATTACAAAACCACATCACTGCCCACTTGCCATCTGCCAACCAGTTATCTAGAACATTAAACTGAAAGAACATTGATCATGTGAGCATGAAGTTAAATCTGTATATAATTATTTGAGTAAAATCCTTCTAGCCCGGATGGTCAGTTTCAGTGTTTTGAAACCTCAGAGCATCATGGTTTTGAAAGCAAGTTTACACAGGGCAATCTTGCCGTAAAGTAAGGCAGGATCAAATGAAAAATCTCTCTTCCTTTTAAAAACCTCCGAAAGCATTAATCTTAGCAAGTGGGTGTGATTAATCCGCTAAGAGATCTAGTTAAAGATAATGTGCCCTGGTCTCAACCCTAGCTCCCAGAGCTTGGGTGTAAAATTCTATTCCCCACTGAAAGGATCCTGGGCTCCTTGGAGAAATGGCTTTTTCCAGGTCTGGCGCAGGAATAGCATGAGGTGAGCTGGTACATCTTGCACCAGAAAAATAAGAGAGTGCTTAAAAACTGAAAGGGAAATGTCAAAAGGACACAAGAGCATCTTGAGGGAGTCCCACTGGCCACATTGGAGATAATTTGAGCACCAAACATCTAATGAAACAATGACAACAATGATTTATAACATATTGAATTTAAAAGAACCCACCTAATAAACATAGAAGGAATAACCTAGTTAGAAATTCACCATTTTGCAATCTACAAAGTAATAATTAATTCAGGCAAGGCTCATGAATCAATGTTAAGGCCATTGGATGAAATGTTGTTGGGGAACAGGATATTTATACAGTCTCAAAGTATCACCATCAGATTACTTCTTAATTACAAATGGAAAAGGTACCTTTCAATTAAGAGATCTGGCAAATGCCACCTTAACCAAGACATCTGGTGGCTACTACTTCAACCAACGTTTTCAGTAATGAAACAAACTGACATCATGTGCCTCCTGATGTGATGTGTTGGGAAAGATACAACATCATCTGTGTAGTATTATTTCCAGAAATGGTTAACTGAATCTAATAAAGAAAAAATTAGGGGCTGGCCAGTGGCATAGTGGTTAAGTTCGCATGCTCTGCTTCGGCAGCCTGGCGTTCGCAGGTGCAGATCCTTGGGGCAGACTTACACACTGCTCATCAAGCCATGCTGTGGTGGTGTCCCACATACAAAATAGAGGAAGATTGGCAACAGATGTTAGCTCAGGGTGAATCTTCCTCAGCAAAAAAAGTAAAAGTGTTGACTTTATTCATTCACTATGTATTGAGCATCTGCCGTATGCCTGGCACTGCTCCAGTAAGGCATACAGCAGACAGCAGCACCTCATACATCTCCATGTGTGGAGAGAGCTTGCATTCTAGTAGGGGAAGACAGGTGATAAATAAGAAAAGTGCGTAAAGTGGTTGCCAGGGGATGGGAGGTGGGAGAAATGGGGAGATCCCTGTCAAAGGGTACAAACCTCAGTTATAAGATTAACAAGTTCTGGGGACCTAATGTACATCATGGTGAGTATAGCTAATAATACCATATTATATACTTCAAATTTGCTAAGACAGTTGGTCTTAAACCTTCTCACTACAAAAAAGAAATGGGAATTATGTGACGATATGGAGTTGGTAGCTGATGCTGTGGTGATAATCATTTTTCAATATATAAACCTATCAAATCAACACATTGTATACCTTAATCTTGCATTATGTTGTACGGCAATTATAGCTCTATAAATATAAGCTGGAGAGAAAAAGGAAAAATGTGAAAAGTGCACAATATGTTAGATACTGATGAGTGCTGTATGGGAAAATGAAGCAGGAAGGGGAATGAGAGGCGATAGCGATGGGTAGTTGAGAGAGGAGGGACGGCTTATTGAGACGGTGACATTTGAGTGAATATCTGAAGGTGAGGAATGAGACATGTGGGAAGGCCCCACTGGGATATAGAGACCTCATAAGGCAAATTACCCAAATCTGTCAAATAAGAGGAATCACTTAAATAAAGGGCCACTGATAATTTGCTTTTGGCAAAACAAAAACCTAAAAAAAATTTTTTCCTATAATTTTGTTTGTTTTTTTTGTTTTTGAGGAAGCCTGGCCCTGAGCTAACATCCATGCCCATCTTCCTCTACTTTATATGTGGGACACCTACCACAGCATGGCTTAGCCAAGCAGTGCCATGTCCGCACCCAGGATCCGAACCGGCAAACCCCGGGCCACTGAGAAGCAGAACGTGCGAACTTAGCCGCTGCGCCACTAGGCCGGCCCCTGTAATTTTAACACTACTAACAAATGCCTCTCACAAGAATGACTGTAAGTTCCCTGAGACTGTGTACTCCTTGAGGGCAGCCTCCATCTCCATCACCAAATATGAGCTCTGGCACATGAAATGCTCAGGAAGCATTAACTCTTCTCTTCCTCTTTCCCCGACTTCCCTTCCTAACCTTCAGGTGATCATGGTATTTGATATCGTCTGACAGCTATCTTTTAGCTGTCATTGGGTAAATGAACTAAAATATTGTGTACTGTTTGCCCCACTTTATAGTTAATTTGTACATAGTCACTTACCTTGAGGACAGATTCAGTGACACCCCAGGAGAAGTCGCAGGGAAACTGACCCTGCACATCTGGTGTGGACTCTTTTAAAGTAAAACCATTTTCTTGGATGATCTGTTTATAGTAACGTGCTGAAGACTTGGGTTTTCTTTCTTTTTGTTTACTCTTAAAATCCACATAAAATAATCCTCGGCGAGTGGTGTAAGCATCCTGCCACTCAAATCCATCCAGGAGAGACCAGGCAGTGTAACCAAACACTCGTATTTCGTCAAACCTTATTGCTGCTCAGAGGGAAAAAAAAAAGCAGAGATGTTTGGAAGACTAAACACTCTGGTTCATGTTTACAACTTCACTGACAACATGCCAGGGACAGCATATTGCGAAACCAACCTTTTACCTGTTTTGCAGGCCCATTATATCAAACAGAAAATTCATGTTTATGCTTCAACAGTAGCAGGGAGTTGCCTCCAGAATGATTCCCCCCACCCCCCAACAAGTGAAGGACACAGTTAAAGAATCAAATTAAAAATATTCCCGAGAGTGTGCAAATCTGTGTCAGAAGGCATGGAAATTTCCAAAACTCTTGGGGACCAATGCAGATGTCTGCTTGTGATCAAGAGTTTCTTATTTCAAGCTTGGGTTGGTTCCCATTTGTGAACAAACTATCCATTCTATGAAATTATCCTTCAGGGATTGAAAAATCAGCTTTGAGAATTAACATAAGTGAATGTAGATATAAGAGGAGAAAGAAGTAGGGTGATGGAAGAGAACAAGACCTGACTGGGCCGAGGGGCAGGCGGTGGCGGGGCTTGCTCTTGCTCTGCTATGCTCCTGGGAGGCTGCTATTGAGCAAGTTTCTTGACCTCAGTTTTCTCCTTTGTAAACAGAAAAGACTGGAAAAGATGATCTCTCAGGACCTTTCTAACTTTAAAACTGCAGTTCAGTGACTTTTAGGAATTGAGTAAAAATGAAACATGGAAATCAACAGCAGCAATAAGAGCAATGAACAACCAAATCAACCATGAACCATTTTCCTTTTCTTAAATGCTTTCATTTCTCTCATAGAAATGCCTCATTTCTGCATTTTGGAGGTTTTATCACTGACATTGTTTTCCTCAAAGGTGGAAAATCCGTGCCAAGAGATGCTTGTGAGATAAATACATTTCAACAGGCCCTGGTTCTAGTCCTTTCGGTGTAGTGTGCTGAGGAGAGGTGGAATGGTAATGTCTGGGGAATGACACCCATTCTGCCCAAGGGAATGGCATTTGGCCCAGGCCCTGTAGGCAATCTTCTGCTCTGGAGGCCCCCATGTACGTGTGCCCGAGGCTGGGCATGGCTCTTTTCCATGCTGCTCCTTCCTACAGGTTAGGGCAGCAGGGTAGCTCTCCCTGAGGGCACCCCCTGAAGACTCTCCTGCAGAACCTGAGATTTTCCTCCAGGCTTATGACTTCTAAAGAGAGCTACAGACTTTTAGAAAGATCCAGAGAGTTTCTTTATATTTGAGTGAAATGGAGCCCAATTCTTCAGGGGCCAGAACCATCGTAATTTGAGCTTGTATTCTACTCCATTATTTCAATCAGCCACCTGTAGATGTCACTACTTGAGTAATGGAAAAAGAATGAGAGGCTAAGTAGGGGTCTGAGCCATATCCAGGAACAACAGAAATTACTCAGCTTTGCCATTCATGGCTCATTCTTTGTCATCAGACTTTTTCGTCACTTAGTCATGTAATAGAGTCAATGGAGCACCGATTTCAAGAAAAGCTTTCAGCATTTCAGACTAAAGTACTATGGTTAGAAAACTTCGGACAAATCTTTTTTAGCATTATTTCCTTCTTAAAAGAATGAAACAGCATCTTGCTCCCAATTAAAGATGTATCTACAGTCTAAAATTATTTTGTTCTCAAACTTTTATTTAAAAAGACATGAGAGGGGCTGGCCCCGTGGCCGAGTGGTTAAGTTCGCGTGCTCTGCTGCAGGCGGCCCAGTGTTTCATTAGTTCGAATCCTGGGCGCGGACATGGCACTGCTCATCAGACCACGCTGAGGCAGCGTCCCACATGCCACAACTAGAAGAACCCACAACGAAGAATACACAACTATGTACCGGGGGGCTTTGGGGAGAAAAAGGAAAAAATAAAATCTTTAAAAAAAAATAAAATAAAATAAAATAAAAAAAATAAAAAGACATGAGAGTCACATTTAAAAATTCTGTCAACATTGGACGATAGGAAAGGCCAATAACAGCAATAACCATATATTCAAATGTTACTTTAAATATCCTATGAGATCAGTACTGAAAAAGTTTTAAAAAATTGAGCTAATGCGCAACCAACCTCGAAGGACCTGATTGAGGAAATTCTTCATCATGTAGATGGCTGTGGTATCTTCTGTTTTCACGTGACTATCTGTGAACCAGCCATTCTCAGCGATCAAGATTCGGGGGTTGCCATATTCCAGTTTAATCCAGTTTAGCACTTCTCTTAAATTGAGTGATACATTTTGTCCCATTTTAGCCATGGTGTTCTGGGGCTTGAAATTGTTGGGTCCAAATGAAAAGGCAAAGAAGTCAGCTGTGCCCCTCACCTCATTCTTCTCTGCTTCAGAGAAAAGGGGTAGAATAGAGAGCAGCTTCTTTTTCATCACCTCTGGATAGTCGCCGTCCCTGTGGATGGGGTCGGCAAACCACCCCAGCACAGAAACCATGGATTGTTGGCACTTGAGTATATCCATCGTGTTTTCTGATCTGTTTGGCTCAATCCAGTGGGATCCCAACGTGATCGATAACCAACCCTTCTGATGTGGGCGGAAATTTATGTTGTAGTTATGCCAAACTTTCGAATGAGCCTAAGAAGAAAATATTATTAATCTTTATTGTCCTTCCTCACAAGGATTGTCACTTGCCTGATGGAAGGTCTTTTCATGAACAAATTAATGAAACATAGGGTGATGCAGGGGAGAGCTGCCAGGGAGCCCTGATGACCTCAAAGTCTGCTTTCTGTCCACTCCCTGGGCTTCCAACCTGAAGCCTCTCCGAGGGGATTGCCAAGGGGCAGGGAGAGAGCCCTTGTCCAACCTCCATCTTACTTCTCTCCCTGGCTGCCTTCCTGGGCCTTGTTTGGGCTGGGTACAGGTGAGATAGTATGTGGATTATAGAGTTTCTTCCTCTATATAAGAAGACACAGACCAGTGATCTTTCATTGTTCTATGGAATCTCCCTTAGGTCCTAATTTAGAAGTCCGGGATAATCCAGGCTCTAAATTCTGTAAATGGATAATGATAGAGCCACCTCCTAAGCTTGTTGTGAGGACTGAGTGAATTAACATACATATAGGGCCTTAGAACAGAGCCTGGAACAGAGTAACCTCTTTATAATCCTTGGCTATTATTACTATTATGATAAAAGGGCGGCAGGCTCTGCAAAAAGCAGAAAAGCTGGAAAGAACGTGGGCTTTGGGGTCAGCACACTTGGGCTTGAAGTTCAGGTACTTACTGTGTGGCCTTAGACAAGTCACTTAACTTTTCTGAACTCCTCAGCTGCAAAAGGAAGTTAACAATATGCTTTGTAAAGTTGTTGTTAGATGTAGAGCTAATGTATATAGTAAATATGCAGCATAAAATAGAGCACCTAGGAGGGACTGCCTAAAGACGGATGTTATTATTGGTCTTCCCCGAGTTTACATTTCCAGTCGAGCTCTCATAACAGCTTCGAGGTCCTATTCTGTTTAATAGGTACTTATTGACCACTTACTCAAGCCTGGCTTGTCCTGCCCTGAGGAGGCTAAAATAAATGGCACAGGAACTTGCCCTCAGGAGCAAGCAATCTTATTGGGAAAATAAGACTAACATGTGTGAAAGAGAAACATATAAATTGGCATAAAGTAAGGCATTAAATGAAAAAAATAACTAAAGCCAGAAAGCATGGTTCAGTAAAGGGCCATGAGCTATACTAGAAGGAGGAACCAACATTAAGGACTGCAATTAAGGATTCTAGGCTAGATAAATGCCCAAGGCCACCGCTCTGTCCCCGCCAGCCACACAATCAGCCTTTGTCTGTGTTACAGCCACCTCTCTTCCCCTCAGCGCTTGACTTGCTGCCTTTTGATGTCTCTTCCCAGGTGTCCCAATTTCTCTTCTATCTGGGTATTTCTAAAACAAGTGCACAAACCTTTACTATTTTTAACTCACAAATTTTTTTTCAGTTTTGCTCCTTAGCTTTTCTTTCGCTTATTAGAGATGTTTTATATTGGGTTGGATTAATCTGAAAGTACCTTTTTGTAGGTCAAAAATAATCAAATATGAGCAACAGTTCAAACCTAACAGATTCTGTGGACACCAAAAATGTTCCAGGATGGGGAAAGGTGGGCGTTACTGTAAGAGGTGAGGATTCCAAAGCTGATGCCGCCTTGCTTTATGCAAGCATAGCTAATTTAAATCATTCCATGAAAGATTTTCTGAAGGAGTAGGTGTCTCGAGGCATTACTTCTGTCTACTTGTCTTTGCTCAATTTTCATTGGAAGATCCTGGAACCATTTATCATCCAAGTTCCCAAGGATACTTAAGAATGCTCTCCTTTGGGCATGGATGTTAGCTCAGGGCCAGTCTTCCTCAGAAAAAAAAGAGGAGGATTGGCAGCAGTTATCTCAGGGTTAATCTTCCTCACACAAAAAAAAAGAGAATGCTCTCCTCTTAGAGAAGTGTTCTGGCTGGAGCCTCCTCCTTTGCCTCCAACCTGAGGTTCTAGCTTCTTGGAAGGAATCACAGGGGAGCCTTGAACAGACTCCACCTTTTGTGGTCTCAGCCACTCTTTCTGGGCTTTTCTGGGGCTAGAATCACAGTGGAAAGTCTTGAGAACTGCTTTTTTCCCTGATGTGAGACAAAAGCCATCATGCATTACAGGAATTCAGAGGGGACATTCTTTGCTTTCTAACCGGTCACTTAATCCCTTGCCAGCCTCAGGGCTTTCATCCATTCAAGCCCCAGCGATCAGTACGCCTCTTCAGGGCTGTGGTGCACCCCTGATGTGTAAACTGTAAAGCACTGAGCACACGTAAGATTCTGAGCCATGAACCAGCTGCCTTGCAAAAATATGATGCCATCAGACACTAAAGGGAAAGTGAGATGGAATCAGTACAAATTTATTAAACCAGTTGTAATGGGAACTAACCAGTCCTAATAGAAAAAAAAGGAGGGGTGAGTATCTTTAAAATAGATGTTTTATTTCATACAATAGAACATGATTACATGAAAGATGACCTAAACTGTGATAAAAGTTTGGTTACATCAGCATTTTAATGACAAATAAGACAGCTGAGAAGACAACAGACTGTTACCTTTGCAACCATTTTCCAAGCAAATTTTCTGAGTGTATATATAGATTTACACATATATATGCGTGTGTTGTCATGCCCCAAGGTGACCTTTGGGTTCCACAGTGTCTCTTTCACCTTTGCTGCTATTTGCATAGGCTATCAAGGTATCTAGGGTTATCTTTGCTCTCAGCTGAAGACCGCCTCTCCATTCTCATGAAGAGAATGTGGGGGAGGTTCTTTGTGCAGCGCTTATGGTTATAATTTGATCCTGTTTGCCAACTAACAGGGTAAAAAGTATTGTTCCACATAGTGAGTTTGACATAAATCATCATGAAACAGGGGTATCTATGTGGTGTCCTTTGGTCTGATGCTCATTAAGGAGGTCTGTTGGCAAAACTAAAATGGGGTTGGCAGGAGAGCACAACCTGGGCCTGCAACCTTGCACAACAGTCAGTCTGCGATTTCCCAAGGTTACACTCTATCTTGTACAAGGCCAGCTACCTTTGGAATGATTGATTTAAGGGAGCTTCAACCTTTGTTCTTTAGATTCCGTAGCTTAAAGGGGAAGTCAGCAGCTTTTTCTTTTTGAGCCAGCTATCAGGGTCTGATGTCAGAGCCGGCCAGAGGCCTAATATCTCATTCTGTTCACTCCTCTAGTCTAATGGAGCAGTTTTCTTTGATGCTCCTGGAAGTCCAGACTCAGATAAATTCTGTGGATGATAGGAAACAAATAAGATATCTGGCATAACTTTAGAAACAAGATGAAGAGGGGGTTCTGGGTCAGGAAGACACGGCGGGACACTGGTGGAAGGGAGTGCTGTGGAAGGATGGGGTTACAGACAGAGGAACGAATCCTGCACATCATGTGTGTCTGCATTTAGGGAACCCCAGTCATCTGTCAAAAGATAAATTTCCAAATCTGTGCGTGATGGTAGTCACTTTTGGCTGAAATATCTTCACGTGAACTATGAACTTGTTTAATGTTAAGGCTATTTTATAAAGTGTTAAATAAAAACTGTCAAAGAAAATTTATGTTAAAACTCCATGATCATAGCAAGCTGTTTTCATATTTCTGTGTTCCCTTCCAGCTTTTCCAAATATATTTCCCAGCTAAAATCACTTTGAACTTTTTCCACGTTGTTTTTAGTCTTCATAATGATCTTAACAGTATAACAATTCACCAATGTGATGAAATATGATTTACTGTCATCTCTCTCTTTTAATAGAAATTAGCTTGTTTTTCTTTCTTCCCTCCCTCCTTCTTCCTCTCTCTGTCTTTCTTTTTTCCTGTCATAAATAATGTTGTCATAACTAATTTGGGGCATATGGCTTTTAATTTTCTTACATTATTGCCTTTTGTTAATCCCAGGAATGGGCTACCTATTTTTAAAATTGTTTTACGTATTTCCAAACTGCTTTCCACACATTTTGTCCATTGATCTGAGTGTTCTTTGACCATTACATTGAACACTTAGAAACATTGATTGCTCTATTTGGGGATGTATGACCATCAAGAATGATATAAAGATGCTACTCACCTACATGGTACTATAGGGGACAAGGCCCAGGTCTTGAAAGCAGGAGACCCGGGGTCTAGTACTGGCCATGCTATTAAGTAGATTTATGATCTTGGATAAATCGTTTCCCTCTCGGCAGCCTCAGTGCCCTCCTCCATTATACTGAGCTAAAAATAAATACTCTAGAGAATGGTTGTGAAGATGGAACCAGGTAACATATGTGAAGACATTATGGAAACTACACAAATGTAAATTTCAAATACAGATCTTCCTCAACTTCCAATGGAGTTACATCCCTATAAACCCATTATAGGCTGAAAATGTCGTAAACTGAAAATGCATTTAATACACCTGAACATCAGGTGAATTACTGAACGTCAGAGCTTAATCTAGCCTACCTTAAACGTGCTGAGAACACTTACATTAGCCTACGGCTGGGCAAAATCATCTAAAACAAGACCTATTTTATAATAAAGTGTTGAGTATCTCATGTAACTTATTGAATACTGTACTGAAAGTGAAAAACGGAATGGTTGGATGGGGACAGAATGTAAGTGAATGGGTTGTTTACCCTTGTGATCGCGTGGTGACCGGGAGCTGTGGCTCGCTGCCTCTGCCCAGCCTCATGTGAAAGTATTGCTAGCCCCAGAAAAAGATCAAAATCCAAAATTCGAAGTACCGTTCCTACTGGGATTGATTTCAGTTTGGTTCGTTTTTTTCATCTACTCAGCACTTCTTTATACTAGTGTTGTTTTCTGCTAATTACAATTGCTGCTCTTCCTGATTATTTAACATTCATTCATTCATTCATTCTGCGTTCCACAAATGTTTAGTGAGTGCTTAAGGTACGTGAACTTTACTGTTCATTGCTACAAAATTGTGTGACTATTATTTCCTTAAAATATATATTATGTGACTGTTTTTTCTTTGAATTTTTTTGGCAATCTTGAAATTCTCTTGGAAACAATATCTTACCCTTGTTATTCTTAGGAGAGAATTTAAGTATTAACAAAAATTACCACCTTTCGTTAAGAAAAATACCATCCTAGTTTTAATGGTTCAAGTTCAGATTTTCATTTTAACGAATTTTCCTCTTATTTTCTTTTCAATCATTATGTTTTCAAATTATTCTAACAAATCATTGATCATTCTCAGTTTGTATTGTTTCAGGCTTTCCCCGTAGGAATCATGTAAAAACTAAACTCTAATATATTTGTTCCTTCAAAACAAGGGACCTATTATTTTTATAGAATTCTAATTTCAACTATAATATTACTAAATTAAACTAACACCTGAGCTAGAATCTAAACCCGGCAACACGAAGAGAAAAAAGTATAGAATAAATTTCATAATTAATTAAATGAAGAAGCATCGGTGGGTTTCCCCAGATATTAGAAGGGAGCTTAGAAGAAATCAATGTTAGTAAATTGGAACTTTATTGAAGGTCAGGTTCCTTGCCCAAGGAGAACATTTGCGTGCCAACTTTGCAGAGGGTGGAATGATATTTTAAGCTTTCTGGTATTAGTACATTAACAATAGTGGTCCTGTTACTAATTTTTTCATGCAGCTGGACCATATCTCAGAGTGTAATTGAAGCTAAACTGGCCTGTGGTGACTTGAAGCCTTTCCTCAGGATTTAGGAATGAAGAGTTAAAGACAGTCAATACAGAAACCACAAATAATATAATTATTACAATAACAAAAATCAGACCTATCATTTTTGGGCCCGCAACAAAGGCAGATTTACCATGAACCTAAGGAAGCTGAAGCTTTAGGGTCCCTCACTTGCATGGGGCACTGTAAATGTCCTAGGTGGGTTGGGAGCCAGGTTCTGAGTGGAAGCATTTCTAGGTAAGTATTTCTGATAAATTCCCTAAAAAGGTCACAGGAAAAAAAGGAATCTGAATCTCCAAGACTACAGTAATTTATTGTGATATTTTTCTCATTCTAAATAAATGTTTACTTTTGTACCAACTTTTGTGTTCATAATTTTGTGGGGTTTTCTTCCTTAAAGAGCACCCCTGGACTGGCATACAATACTTGTTGAATGAATGCCTGCTACAGAACAGCTAGTTTGTTGGTCCCCTGACACACATCGTTGAAAATACAGCCTCTGTAAGGCAGATCTTATTTTTCCCATTTTAGAGAAGAAACTGGAGTTCACAGAGGCTGGACAGTGGTGGAGCAGGGATTGGAACCCAGGCCTCTCTAATTCCTTTACTAAAACCATCCTGCTTCTATGTCCTGCCACTTCTAAATTTTGAAGCTGTTGGGGAAAGGCTATTTGACACAAACCACAACATACTGTCTTAAAATTGTATTTTCTTTCTGCTATACTTGGTTATTAAAATAAACAGTCCTGGAATGAAGGTACCATATCCCACTCTTGCATGCTGAGAGGAAAATATCTATGTATGTCTGGAATTCAGGATCACCTAGAAAGGTCATGAAGGACCTGCCAGCAAATTTGGGGTGTTCAGAAAACCATGTAGTTGTCCAAGTGCCTAGCACAGCATGTAATGTTTATATGTAATTCCCTGTGCCTCTTTGCTAGAACCAGCCATATGGCATTGTCCTCACTGATATCAGAGGCTAAATGGATCCCTCGGAGAACACTTCCACAGTTGACTGTCTTGACTGAGGATGGTGATCTTTACATCATTGTCAATGTCAGACTCAAGGGGAAAGGGATGCTGTGCTTGCATAGTGTTTAACACTGCAGCACCTTCAAACAGGTCGTAATCAAATGGTCCTTTTTTTTTTGAGGAAGATCAGCCCTGAGCTAACGTCTGCTGCCAATCCTCCTATTTTTGCTGAGGAAGACTGGCCCTGAGCTAACATCCATGCCCATCTTCCTCTGCTTTATACTTGGGACGCCTACCACAGCATGGCTCGCCAAGCAGTGCCATGTCCGCACCCGGGATCCAAACCAGCGAACCCCAGACCCCCAAAGCAGATTGTGCGTGCTTAACCTCTGTGCCACTGGGCCAGCCCCTTAAATGATCCTTAAAGATGAGTGACTTTCATGATCAAATATAACAGAATAGTGATTAAGTTACAGAACCGTAGAAAATTAATAACATAAATAGCAATAGCAACCAACACGTCTCTAGCGCCAAACGTGCCAAGAACTGTTCAAAGCCCTTTCCATGTGCTGTCTCATTTCATCCTCATTTAAATCTTGCGAGGCAGATACTATTACCATTCCCATTTTAGAGGAGAGGAAACCAAGGGGTAGAGAGGTGAGGTAACTTGTCTAGTTTCACGAACTAAGTCAAGCCTGGGCTGTATTGCTCTGAGTTCCGTGCTCTTGCATGCTAACTAGAGGTAGAGGACAGACCTGAGAGGTCATTTGGTCCAATTTTTTAAAAATTTCCAGTATAGGTGAAGAAACTGAAGCCCAAGAAATAAGTGACTTGCCCAAGGTCTCAGTGACAAAGCTGGGATTAGAACTAAGTCCTTTGGCTTTTTAGGTCACTGTGATTTCCGGGACATTATGCACATTAAATTATGTGCCTCTGAAACACACTTTTACACCTTAGGCCAAAGGTGATTGAACAGGCTGTGAAAATCCAAGGAGGTATGCAACAGACATGGCACAAAAACAAGGGCCAGTATACTGAGAAAGCCGTGTGACAGAGTTTGGGTGCCAAGAACACTCTATAAAGAGGCAGGCTGACAGTGATGGTCTGATTATGCCTTTATCCAGCCTCACCAGCTGGGGCACCACCTCAGTACCCAGTCGAACAGAGAGTGCATCAGCATTACCTCCTGTTGTGTTTTTTTCTCTTACAGAAATTGTACACATCAGCAAAAGCAAGTTTAGATAAATCATTTTTATTTATCTTCATCCTTCTACCCATGGCTATTATTTTATCCTTTTCTTCACTCTTTATTCATTTACATTAATGAATTGCTTAAATTCAACTCTGTAAACACTTATTTAACAAATACAAGGCAACTTGGCAGGCATTTAGAAAAAATGTTAACAAGATATCTCCTGCCTTTTCTATGACCTCTAATGGGAGAGAAAATTACAGAAATAAGTAGAACAAAAACAGTATATTTCTATGTTTCAGTTAATCAGAAATGATAAGCAAAACACTGTAATAATATGATTCAAATTTTGTAAAAGCATATGACTATATCTATGTGTTTATATATGCACAGAAAAACATTTGGAGGTTGAACAAGCTGCTAACAGTTGTTGCTTCTAGGGTATGGGGTTAGGGAGTAAGAAAAGAAGAGATCCTTCATTTGAAACTTTACGTCTTTCTGTATTGTTTGAATGTTTTGCAGTAAAAATGCATTATTTTCATAATTTAAAAAAGTCAGGGGGTCAGCCCCGTGGCCGAGTGGTTAAGTTCGCACGCTCTGCTTTGGCGGCCCAGGGTTTCACTGGTTTCACTGGTTCGAATCCTGGCGTGGACATGGCACTGCTCATCAAGCCATGCTGAGGCGGCATCCCACATGCCACAAATAGAAGGACCCACAACTAAAAATACACAACTATGTACCGGGGGGTTTTGGGGAGAAAAAAGGAAAAAAATAAAATCTTAAAAAAAAAAAGTCAGGAAAATTGGTTGGAGCTGATAGTTCTATCAGTGAGTTTAACTGCTCTATGCTATTGCGCTTCAGTTTCTCCAAAGTTCCAAAAATTTCAAAGGAAAAAACAGAAACTTGAATAAAAAGTTCAGTTATTCTGGATTTCGTTATATGTTAAAGAATGTTTTTTTACTCCATGAGAACATGTTGATATTCAAAGGTAAAAGGAGGAAACATGCAACACAGACGTGATTAACATGAGAGAAGAATCCATAACAGTAAACCCAGCTCTTTATTTAAGACTCAGTCACATAATCTCACGTCAAGATATGACGCTATGAAGAACCAACAAATGAACTTCCCCAAACACTGAAAGATCCTGGTTTTCAGCAGCCTCAAGGCTCCCCCAAAACATTTTCAAATAGCACCACCAGATCATCGAGGAACCACTTTAATTACTTCGTGACTCACTCTCCAATGGTTAGTGAGTTAGAAGGTTCTAATTATCCTCAACGTCTCCACTACTTTTCAGCAACAGAATCATTGTGAATGTTCAACAGTTTTAATTTCTCCTTTTTCTTTTAACATAGACTATTTTCTAATGTTGAGTTTTCTCAGTGAGACTTTTTCTATGCAATGAAGGGACTTATTTTATGCTATAAATGAACGTAAAGTTCCCTCACTTCACAGTTTCATCATATCTAGCACTGTTTCCATTACTTACAATATTTTCTGATTTCCAGTTGGGCCTAATTTTCCATGTATGAGAGTGTTCATATCAAATCAAGCTGTTTAAATACGATCACAGTGTTATTCTCTGAGCATTTATAATTGCATTTATTTAAACTTGTTAATCATTCACTGAAGTATAACTTTTCTACTTAATGATTAGAAAAAGTAAATATTGCTCTCGTGAAGGTTTGAGAATACCAGTTCTCGTCTACAAATAGATTTTTCACGTGACTCATATCTAACAAAGGTATTCTGGTTATAGAAACTGTCTCTGGCAGTTCTTACTCGCAAGCAATTTTCATCTTTTATTCAGATTTGATTAGAAACGTCTAAAAAGTGCTATTTTTAACTTGTTTGATCATTATTTCCTATATTTTGTTAGTGATGTCTTAGGTCCTAATGGAGATGAGTTGGGATTATAATATAGGTTCTATGCATTAGCTTATTAAATGAATAATTATGTTAACATTTATCTAAACTTTAGATTGTATTGCCAAGGGTACGTATGTGATTTAACATCCCTTAAATGGGACACTAAAGTCTTGAGCAAATGAAAATTAAAATCACGCGGACGAATGAAAATCCTCATGGTTAATATATGAGTCAGGGATAAACGGGTCATGGGCTTTGTGGACAAACACAACATGTCAATAGATTGTTTTGGTCTTTAAATAGGCAGTGAAGTCAAATATCTGTTGAGTCAGCTTCAGCACAAGTGGCTGCCACGGGTTTCGAGGCTGTAAATTGTTCTTTTTCATTGAAGCTAGGTAGCTGATTCATGTCATCAAACCTTGCTAACTCGGTTCAGACAGATAACATTTGAATTTTGGTTCTAACAGTTATTATGGAGTAAAAAACCCACGCATATACAGCTGTGTAAACTCAGGTAAATTTATCTGGGCTTCAGTTTTTTCAGCTATAAAATGGCTGTAAGAAAGCCTACCTGGCAGGGTTGATGTGAGCATTAGATGAGATAATATATGAAAAGTACCTAGTACAGTGTCTGACACTACAGCAAGCATACAATAAAGTATTCTTCTTATAATTATTAAGAATAGTATTATAGGGGGCTGGCCCCGTGGCCGAGTGGTTAAGTTCGCGCGCTCCGCTGCAGGCGGCCCAGTGTTTCGTCAGTTCGAGTCCTGGGCGCGGACATGGCACTGCTCATCGGACCACGCTGAGGCAGCGTCCCACATGCCACAACTAGAAGGACCCACAACGAAGAATACACAACTATGTACCGGGGGGCTTTGGGGAGAAAAAGGAAATAATAAAATCTTTAAAAAAAAAAAAAAAAAAAAAGAATAGTATTATAGAATGTCAACAAGTCATCTGTAATAATTGTCTCATTCTCCACTTTAAGAATTAAGACCAGGGGCCGGCCCAGTGGCACAGTAGTCAAGCTTGCTGCACTCCACTTTGGCAGCCTGGGTTCACAGGTTTGGATCCTGGGTGCCGACCTATGCTACTCCTCAGCCACGCTGTGGTGCCGATCCACATGTGAACTGGAGGAAGATTGGCACAGATGTTAGCTCAGGGCTAATCTTCCTCAAAATAAAAAAAGAATTAAGATGAATTTCTGTTCTTTCTTCTCCCCATTTCTGTGTTCTTTTTTTTGTTTTGTTTTGGTGTGGGAGGGGAAAGTAGTGGCAGGTAACAAATGATTGTTTTCAACCTTCTTTTTTCTGTCCTTCTTTGACAGAAAAACTTGGCCTAGTTTTTTAGTTACAAGATTTGGCAAAAATTAATTTTGGTACGTTATTGTCTTGCAACTCAAGTTTAACAAGGGAGTTTTTAAAAATTCCTGTATTTTTTTCCGAGAAGAAAAAGTCATTTCAGCTGATCCTCGAAGATTTTGCTTCTACCTAACGAAGACAAGCTAAAAAAGGCTCCTGCTAATATTTCCATTTCAGAATATTACGCTTAGTCTTCAAGATATTGCTGGGGGCTGGGCAGAAGAGGTTTAAAAATGACATTTAATCTATTTAAAAGTGCCTGTGAAACACTGCAGCCTTCTTGGTCAAGAACGTTGTTACAGCAGTCTGTTGGCAAAGAAGGCTTAGCTATTAATCACGTGAATGGTGACTTTTTCTTTCTCCAAAAGCCCGAGCACATAGTTGTACATCCTAGTTGTAGGTCCTAGTTCTTCTATGTGGGATGCTGCCACAGCATGGCTTGATGAGTGGTGTGTAGGTCTGCACCCAGGATCCGAACCTGTGAACCCAGGCTGCCGAAGTGGAGCACAGGAACTTAACTGCTACGTCACCAGGGTGGCCCTGAATGGTAGCTTTTTCACAGCTGTTTTTGCAGTTTTAACACTAAATTTTGGTTAAGAATTTCAACAGAGCTTTTAAGTGTACTATATAAAAATGATTTTCTTTGCTTTTAAAACATAAAATATTCTCTTTACGTTATTTTATTTATTTTTTACTTTTAATTGTGGAAATTGTCATCACACATAAACACAGAAAGAATAATATAATGAACCCTCATGAACACATCACTCAGCTTTAAGAGGTGTCAACTTTCTACAGCTTGTTTCAAGATGGGCTTTTAATGTAAAATTTTTAGGAAAAACTGATTTGCATGTTCTGAAAAGACTATATGTTTATGCCAGAATCTGTGTTGGGGTGTGTGTGTGTGTCTGAAATCCACTTTTATTCAATTGCAGTTTTCAATTCTTTCTGGGACAAGATAGGTCTTCCTTAAATAGAAAATAATCAATTGAATTATGTATTAAATACCTAAAACATACCCAGCCTTGTGTGAACTTCTCTGAAGAAATGATGCCAAGAAATGCTACAACAAAGTTCCTGAAAGAGGTGGGAAAACAGAGAATAAATAAAACCTTATCCCAGGCTCAGGAACAAGTTGGTAAGGCCTTGACCTAGAGTAGAATTTCCCAACATTGCTTGTCCTGAAAACCTCTTTCACAGTATTAAGCAATCTCTTGAACCCCTGAGGAATTTAAAAAATTATTTCATCATTTGTGTGGTATATACAAAAAAGTGTTGACATACATTTGATTTCATAGAAGTCTATTTTATTAAAGGTTGGATTGAAAAGTTTGTTTAAAATAAATTTAAAATATTCAGAAAATAAATTGTATTTAAAATGCTCAATACGTAAATATAACTATTGGCATTTTCTAATTTAATAAATATTTGTACATTATGAAAATTATTTTATCTACATAATAAAAAGCATTTTATGACACATTTAAAAATTATTATTTATTTATTTATTTTGCTGAGGAAGAGTCACCCTGAGCTAATGTCTGTTGAATCTTCCTCTTTTTTGCTGAGGAAGATTTGCCCTGAGCTAACATCTGTTGTCAATCTTCCTCTTTTTGTATGTGAGCCACCATGACAGCACGGCCACTGACAGATGGATGGTGTAGGTCTGCACCCAGGATCAGAATCCAGGCCGCCAAAGCAGAGCGCACCTAACTTAACCACTAGGCCACAGGGCCGGCCCCCTCAAAATAAATATTTTAAAGAAAAATATTTTAGCAAATAATAGTACCTGTTGCACTTGGATATGCAAATACACAAAAAAGGCAACATGAAAAGCCAACATAAAGTGATGCACGACAATGTAAAATTTGTGAAACACAGTGTTATGGCATCAAAAAAGGATAAAAACGGCTAATAACATTTTGTTTAACTCTTGAATTTTGCTTTTTAAAAAAGTATAAGCTTTCATGGGCCAGCCCCGTGGCCGAGTGCTTAAGTGTGCCCATTCTGCTTGGGCGGCCCAGGGTTGTGCCAATTTGGACCCCGGGTGCAGACATGGCACTGCTTATCAGGCCATGCTGAGGTGGCATCCCACATGCCACAACCAGAGCACTCACAACTAGAACACACAACTATGTACTGGGGGCCTTTGGGGAGGAGAAGAAAAGAAAAAAACGTATAAGTGTTCAAAAAAGTAGGTTTAGTGTTTTGTTTATAAATAACTATATAAGAGAAATGGTTTGGGGCAGCTCTTTCAAGTGTTTGATACATAACACAAAGCCACTAGGGAGAGTTTATTCCCAATGTTTGAAAATCTAAATTAGATATCATCATCAATGTTATTTCCTCACTTAACATTTTTTAAAAACATTGTTTCTTCTCTAAAAACATCCTGATATGCTATAAGTTAATTTTGAGTTTAGGTATGAACCTTACAGATCTGGTCAAAATCTCCCTGAGGCAATTTTATAAAATTGATTTTATTGCAATTTCATGTCCTTTATACTAGTTAAATTTCAATGTCCTTGTTCTTTATGCTTTGTGCCTTTAAGCAGCTGTCTATTATAAGTATAAATCAGTGGTTTTCATGGGAGGAAAGGGGGAGGAGCTTTGCCTCCCCATCCCCACCAGGGGCCATTTGGCAATGTCTGTAGACAGTTTTGGTTGTCACAACCCTGGGACAAGGGTGCTACTGTCATCTGGTGGGTAGAGGCCAGGGGTGGTGCTAAACATCCTACAATGCACAGGATAGCCCATCACGACAAGGAAATTATTTGTCCCCAAATGTCAGTTGTGCCAAGGTTGAGAAAGCCTGGTAGTATATAACCAGTACATGTCTATGAAAGATAATGATTTAAAGCTATGAAATGATCAGACGTAAAAGTATATTTCTATGAAACATAATGATTTAAAGCCATGGAAGCATGGAGTGGAGTATTTAGTGGAGTAATAAACCGAATGAGTTACCATCTTATGAGCAAACTCATCTCCCCAAACCTCTGCGCATGTTTCCTCAGAGGCTCTCAAATGTTCCCTTTTAGGGGGCAGAAATCCACAAATTCAAGTTATTATGCAAATTTATTGATATAACTTGAAATCCAAAATTCAAGTTATTATGCATTTTTATTGATTTAAAAATAGAATGAAAACAGACACCATTATTGCCTTTGCCAATGTGAAATCTTGGGGCTTCGCTGATCTAAGGGATTAGCACATAGGCCAAACAGGCTGGAATCTGACTCTGGGATTTTAAAAACTGAATTTTGGAGAGAAATCTTCCCTCTGCAAAGCAGAGAATGACCCACAAGAAGAAATGGACATGAGAGATCGAGATAAAGGGCTTCCGAGAGTGTCTTGGTTATAGGGTCCGTTCATCACTGTGATTTGGTTACCGAGCCAGGAGATTGCTCATTTCTGCTTAAGTCAACTTAAATTAGGTTTCTGTCACTTGTAACCAAGAGTCTTGACTAATACACCACTGGATTAATATAGGCAATATTTCAAGAATTAGCAATAATGCAATGAAATATGACTTTTGAGCTTGTGATTGGTTCTTTGATTACAAGGTTTAAGAGAGAAATCCTAAATCACTCATTCAACAAACATTTATACCTAGCACATACCTATCATTCTGTGCTAGGTGCTGGAAACACAAAGATAAATAAAAAATAATCTCGCCTTTCAAGGAACGCGCAGGCTAGTTGGGAGACAGAAAAGTTCCTTATGATATGAGTGCTATGACAGAAGCAAGCACATCTTATCATGGGAGCCTTCAGGAGGGGCACTAACCCTAACAGGTCAAGAATATCTTAGAGGTGGTGGCTGCCTAGATTGAGTCTTGAAGGACATTAGGTGGGTAAAGCAGGGAGTAAGAAGGGCATTCTAGGTGGATAGAGCGCTAGCAGAGGCAGAGTGGAGAGGAATAGTAAGGTAAAATTGAGACACTGCTAGTAGTGCTTTATAGTGGAGTGCTGGGTACAAGGATTTGGCATTAGTGATGGGGATGGGAGAGTGGCCAGGAAAGAGGCTGGAAAGGTGGCTAGGGGTTGTGTCTTGAAGATCTTGATGAAATATCAGGACTTCATCCCAAAAGCTTTGGGGAGCCATTAATGGATTTAATGCAGGGGAGTGACATGATGCTTGTTAGTCATAACGCTCTGTAAAATGGGGATAATAATAGGTACCTGGCAAGGTTGTTGCAAAAATTATAGATAATATATAAAGCTATGATTACTGTGCTTGGAGATAGCCAAGCCGGAAAATGCACCCTCTTTCTGTTCCAAATATTGTTACAAACTCAGAGTGGAGCATCCCTTAGTAGGCATGATTATGGCAAATTTTTACCTGAGGCTTAGACTCACTTTAAGATAATCAGCAGATCTACAATAAGGTGGAATCTACATTCCGGGTCAATCTCAGCACTGGCTAGACCATTCAGGTCTCCTCCAAACCAGGACATTTCAGACTGGGATGGAGTTTTCAAGATCATCCTGGAACTAAAAAGACCCCAAAAGCCCCTATGAAATCTTTTCAATATCTGAGGATTGGGGAATAAAGTGGTCTATAATCACCAATGAATTTAGTTTTCTATTAGGCTTATCTTAATAAGTGTTATTGGACTAAAAAGTAATCCTAAAGAATGCCTCTTGTGGGTCACAGGTGGCACAACAAGGAAGAAATACTTTGTTGCAACATAAAATATCAAATTAATCTTTTCTATGTTCAAGGAAGGACAGAGAGGGGAAAAGTGGGGAAAACAAGTTCACCTCAGGCCACTAGACCATGGCAAGATTTCCCTCTGGCGCTAGAAATCATGGGCTTATGCAGCATGTTTCACTTTCTGACTAATTTCAAGAGACCCCTTACACTCCTTACTTAGGTTAGTGATTTAGAAATTTTAAAGAGATGGAAGAAATTATCTGGAAAACAATAATTTAAAAATATAATCCCTCAATTTAAAACAACAAAATTCCTCTCATTCTCAGAGAGTGCTAGTTTTGTGTTAAAGGCAGAGCTTATCTCAAATAGAGAAAAACTAAAAACATCAGAAAATATAGCACTTTATATGCTAAGTTTGGAAGCAATATCTGTTAGTTGCAACATTTTCCCTACGTATTTTTATCAGCTGGCCAGTTTTAAAGGCTTTAAATTAACCACTTATACATACTTTTCATGAAAATTCTAATTGTTAACGTATTTCCAGGTAACCAAAAACTTTTCAACACTTTAGAATATTTTTCTTTATAAAAAGGTTAAATAAACATATGTGTCCATGTATTTGCAGAGAAAACTTTAAAAAGACTATATAAGAAACTATTAACAGTAGTTTCCTCGAAGTTGGGATTGTCAGGTGAAGAGGGAGAGAGGAATTGATCTTTTTCACTTTCTATCATTTGGTACAATCTGATGTTTCTCACTTTACAGG
The DNA here is from genome assembly GCF_041296265.1 of Equus caballus. Lineage (NCBI taxonomy): Eukaryota > Metazoa > Chordata > Mammalia > Perissodactyla > Equidae > Equus > Equus caballus. The sequence goes on from NC_091686.1 coordinate 93,839,749, forward strand.
AGCATATGTTGTCTTAATAATTAAAAGAACTAGATACAAGGAATGTTTTTCTAACTTATATATGCATAATCTTCATAATTAATAGCTATAAGTTTTCACTCCTTTAAGGTCTCATTTGCCGTATCATAGTATATCCACACACATTAATAATATATTCTATATACAACTCTATTCAAAGATATGTAAATGACCTTGAAATCCTAATGCAGTCTGTTGACTGCAAGGGTGATGTGACTGAACCACAGCACAACACACATGTAGAATAATCCAGAAAGTTCAAAAAGAAAAGAAGGGTTAGCAGGTATTTTTGTATGTGCAAACTTAGATATGGAATTATTTTATGTTTCTATACATCTTTTCTATTTCTCTATATTTAACATTTGATTATTAAAAAATCAAATTCCTTCTCCTAGCACATTATGAAACTCTTCTAATAAGGGATTTTCATTTTCAAAATGTAACAGGTGTCCAGAGTAATTTATTTTTCCCAAGTAAACTATTTGGCTCAAAAAGTTAAACCTGATTCTAGATATTAACTTCAGTGTGAGGTGAAATCTCTTGAAAATGCCTGAAAGACTGCTCTTTTAAAAACTTTCTTAATAAAGGCTTTCAGAGTTTAATTATGTTGTCATATACAATCCCATGTTCACAGCAGCTGCATTTTACTCTGTAACCTTGGGCAAGTTATTTAATCTCTCTAAGCTTCAGTTTCCTCCTCTTTAAAATGGGGATAATGGTAGGACCTAGTCCATAAGGTTGCCATGAGCAGGAAATGTAATAGTGCAAGGAAAATGCTTAATGTAGTCTGTGGCACGTAGTAAGCACTCAATAAACATTAGCTGTTATTTTGCTTACATTTTCGTATTGTTTTAATAATTGTGACATTTCCCAACATAAACTCTGACTTTTGAAATACACTGCTTTAAAACACTTAGTAGACCATATTCTTCCAAGTTTTTATATTACTAGTTTAATTTTACCTCCCAGAACAATTAATCTCATCTTTTCTGCCATGTGCCAAATAAACCAACTGTGAAGTACGTTTATTTCAATTCCTGTACTTAATGTGTATCAGTTATCCAACACTTATTTAGCTTACTATCACTAAGTATTACTAAGAATAGCAATACTAACAACAAATACATATTTGAAATGGTCATGTAGACATAATTCTGAAATGGTTGCATGTTGTCAGAAAAGAGTTTCGACAATTAAATTTATAAATACTGGTTTTCCACAGAATGAAAGCAAACTCATATTCTCTCACTTTAATGTATAATCGTAGCTTTAAAAATAGTTAAATAATTTTGAAAGTGCAACTTTTAAGGGAAATAATTGGATTAATACATTAATAATAGCTTAAATAAAACATCCACTAAATATGCAAACTGAGGACAGAAATTGTGAGTTAGACTAAAATTAGTTCAGTTGATTTCAATAAAAAGAATTATTTAAAAGGAAGATACATTTCTCAGTGTTTCCTTTTAGCTCCTGCTCCTTATATTCTGAAGCTATGATATGAAGCCAGCTGTACAGTACCTTGATCAGGTTGTGTCCCACAGCGTAGACAGCTGCTAAATTTCCCTTCTCTCCAGGGGCATGAATACCTGTCCCATACCCATGCCAGGCAACTAGATATGGGTTGTGAATTGTAATCCAATATTTGACACGGTCCCCAAACATCTGGAAACAGTATGTGGCATAGTCATTGAAGATATCTATTATGGTTTCATTTTTCCACCCCCCATATTTTTCTTGTAGTGCCAAAGGCAAATCCCAATGGTATAAAGTAACTATAGGTTCAATGTTTCTAAGTACTAGGGCGTCGATAAGGGTATTATAGTACTGGAGACCTTTTGCGTTGGCGACAGCCACGATTCCATCAGGGAAAAGTCTTGGCCAGGAAATTGAAAACTGATAAAAAGAAACTCCTATAAAATCCAGGGCCGATAAGTCTTTTTCCAGGAGAATGTAACTGTCACTGGAACTATTCGTGCTGTTGGCATTTTTAAGGTGTGTATGGATGAAATGATCCCATATAGAGAGTCCTTTTCCGTCTGTCTTCCAATTCCCTTCCACTTGAAATGCTCCAGTCCCAACGCCCCAGAAAAAGTTTTTAGGAAAAGTGTCATAGAGAAACAGCTGACTTTCATTTACCGGACTAAAATTAGGATTTTTAGACCATATAGCTCTTCCATCTCCAGAGAATCCGGTCACAGCTCGTAGGAGAATAAATACTGACAGGATGACAGATCTTTGCAGTCCCCCGTTGGACATTGTTTTCCTATAGCGTGTGTTTCTTTCATCGGAGCCGGAAAAAATCCATTCATTCCCTGGAGAGCCTGCCGCCCAGCTTGGATTCATTTGCCACTCACTGCTCGACTGTCTTATCAAGGCTTCAGTAAAAGCTTGTGATTGTAAAGCTCTGTCAATGATTAGCTTGAACTGTGAGACTTAGGATGGGTCATGCAGAGCAACGTAATTTGAGGGAGGCGGCACTAGGACACTTACACCACGTTTCCTTCTCTCTTATTATGGGAAAAATTAGACGAAAATGCATCAGGGATGGCACTTCGAATGTGAACTAAAACATATATCAACAATGAACAAAAATACCATATTTCATCTGTAGCCTTTCATATTGACCCAAATCTTTTCTCAATGTTTTGAACATTATTGAATAAAGTATATACCTTTTCTATTTTTATAGTTTTTGAGTGGTAATTTTAGTATTTCACATTTCAGGAAAAATAATCATATACAAAGAAATAGCATTCCTATATGCCAATAATAGAGAATTATAAAACATAAGATATTACACTTGCACAAAAATAACACATCTAAGAATAATCTTATTAAATGCTACCTATTTTAAGAAAATTATAAAAATGTGTTGATAAATTTGAAAGAAGGTAAATGAAGAAATACACACCCCTTGCTGGGTGGAAACACTGAATACTTTCCAGTTTAAATTACAAATTCAATGAACTTTTAACTAAAATCCTCTAATCCCAAATTTTAGTTCAACAAAACTATTGTGAAATTTCTTTGAAAAATAAATAGGCAGCAATTCCCAAAAAAACCCCAAACAAACCTGAAAAAGAAAAGAGTGAAAGCATAGACTACATTCAGATATGAAAACATAAAAAAAGCACAGTTTAAACGTGATTCTGAAATAAGAATAAATAAAAAGAAATATTGTGCAGAGCCTTTAGCCTCCAAATCACCTTTATAAAATTTAATGTTTTAAATATTTCAAATATCACATACTAATGAGAGGCAGAGTAGTTAATAGTTTGGCCCCTAGAGTCGGACCGCCTGAGTGTAAATACAGCCGTGTGGCTAGGAACGTGTTATATAGCCTTTGTGTACTTCAGTTTCCTCTTGTGAAAGAAAACGCATAATAATAGCATCTACTGCTGGATTGTTGTGAGGATTAAATGAGTTAATACACGTAAAACACTTAGAACAGAGACTGACACATAGCAAGTTCTCAATAAACATTGCCCTTATTTTTACGTGAAGGGGAACGATATTCAGGAAGCAGTTGAGGCTAGGATTTAGCATTAAAGACACTATGTTTTGGCTCCTGCCTGTATTTTTAGCTTTCTCTCTCCTCAGTTACCATCTGTAGCACCCTTCCTGTTAGCCATAACAAACAACTTTTACTAAGCTCTACACATATTGATGGCTCATATCCCTGCTCCTTGGTGTGTATGCTCTCTAGGATGCGTCCCGCCTTCACGTACCTCATGTCTCCCTGTTCTTCAAAACTTCAGGACCCCCTCTGGAAAGCCTTTCTGACTCCCCAGTTTGACTTTGTTTCTTTACTTACGTTTTAAATTTTATTTTATTAATCTTCTTGTTTATTAATCTTCTCGTGAACAATCTGCACAATCACCGCAGACAAAGTCACTGTAGAATCTTGACTCCTTCAGTTGTCCAACCTCCAGCTCACCTTTCGCCGGCACCAACGCTGGCCTTAGCGGTCTCCCTGACCTTCCCACTCCGTTCTTGTTCTTTTCGCTGTATTCTTGAGGTCTGTTTCTTCTCATACAGGCCAAGTCTTGCAAATCTATGTTTGGGTTAGTTTTTTAGTTGCTGTAATCCGAGGAATCGTAAATCATGCTGAAGCCAGTTGTCTTGCCACCACCAAAATGGGTTCTGAATCCAAGTACAAAGATGACGTCTTGTGTGATCTTGTACAGTTTGGCTAGTTTTTCCCGAATTTCTGTCTTAGGTACTGTTGCCTTCCCAGAGCGAAGGACATCAATGACCATTCGTTTCCCCTGAAGTAGTCGGTTGGTCGTGAACTTCAGGTCTGGATGGTTGCTGTGTCCCTTGTGATGGCAGTCAATCCTCAGGCAGCCAGCGAGGGAAAAAGCCAGTTTGATTTGATTTAGATGGATCTCCCTTGTGTTCCCATGGCAGCCCGAGCTTTCTTTATCATGACACTCATTGCACAGTAAATCAGTAAGTCACACAATAAATTCATCTGTATCCTTTGTTCGACTGTAATCTGTCTCTCTTTTTTAAAGACAAGGACCAGGACTGTTTGGTTTCCTATTGAGTGTCTGGGGCCTAGTAGTTACAAAAGGATATACTGAATGAGTGAATGTACCTATAGCATACTATGTACACTCCATCACTGCATTTATTATATAATATTATTATAATCCTGGAGCTGTCACCTCCACTAGACTGTAAGAATATCTCTTATCTAAATTTTTATTATCGCTTATCAGAGTGGATGCTTAATCATTGTCTATTGAATGAGTGGAGTTGATACAATTAATTCACTATTTATAAAATAATTTTTTTTCCAGGTTTATTGAGATACAGTTGATGTATAATACTGTATTAGTTTAAGGTGTGCAATATAATGATTGGATATACGTATACACTGTGACACAATTACTAAAAATACAATTTTTAAATGTAATAACTTATGCCCTCACAAATTAATTAAAAATATATAGCCACAGAAATTGTTAAGATGGTAAATCTTACCACAATAAAAAAAAATAGCCACAGAAAATTAGAAGAAAATAGAAGTAAATATTAAATTATATAAACATATAGTTTATATGATCATATAAACAATTTAACTATAATTAAAATATCTAAAAAATTAAAAGTTGAAAGACAAATAACAAACTTGGAAAATGTTTGAGTAAATCTAGAAGGCAAATGGACAACTTTTTTTTCTGTTTTTAAGGAAGATTTGCCCTGAGCTAATATCTGCCGCCAATTCTCCTCTTTTTGCTGAGGAAGACTGGCCCTCAGCTAACATCCATGCCCGTCTTCCTCTACTTTATATGTGGGATACCTACCACAGCATGGCTTGCCAAGCAGTGCCATGTCCGCACCGAGGATCTGAACCGGCAAACCCCAGGCCGCCAAAGCGGAAAGTGCACACACAACCACTGCGCCACTGGGCCGGCCATGGCCAACTTTTTATTATATAAGTAATTCACACAAATCAATAAGAAAAACACCAAATAGATAAATAGCCAAACAACATTAATAAAAAATATACAAAAGAGGAAATGTAACTGTATAGCTAATAAAAACATTAAATAACCAGTGATTAAAAACACGTATAAAGATAGCTACATAATATTTTCTCTTATAAAATTAACAAAGTTAAAATAAATGATGAAAACCAATGTTGATGAGATTGTAAGACATTGATAATTAGAATACAAATTTGTATAATATTCATGGAAAGCAATTTTTCAATGTATCATGAACCTTGTATTTTTTCATATCTTTTCATCTGATTTCAGCAATTTATCATAATAAATTAATTCTAAGTATATAAAATGCTATGTGTGCAAATATTTTTATAGTAGCATTATTTATGACAGAGGGAAATTAGAAATAAAGATTCATTCACAGGAGAATAATTACCGAAAGCACAGAACATCCATTTGATGAAATATTGTAGTCATTAACATTTTCAAAGAATATGCAGTAACATTAAAATATTTAAGATAAAAAACTAACTGAAAAAATCCTGACGGTAAGTTGAATAATCAGTATGATTATAATGGTGTAATAAGTTATAACAAATATATAGAATTATAAGAAAATACAGGGGCCAGCCAGGTGGCACAGCAGTTAAGTTCGCCCATTCTGCTTTGGCGGCCCAGGGTTCACTGTTTCGGATCCTGGGTGCGGACCTATACACCACTCATCAAGCCATGCTGTGGTAGGCATCCCACATATGAGAAGTAGAGGAAGATGGGCATGGATGTTAGCTCAAGGCCAGTCTTCCTCAGCAAAAAGAGGAGGATTGGCAACAAATGTTAGCTCAGGGCTAATCTTCCTCAAGAGAAAAAAAAAGAAAGAAAATATATTTACTATACTGTATTTGAATGGAGAACAATAGTTATATTTTCCTTCTTTTATATGTTTAATTTTTTTTTTTTTTGAGGAAGCTTAGCCCTGAGCTAGCCACTGCCAATCCTCCTCTTTTTGCCGAGGAAGACCAGCCCTGAACTAACATCCATGCCCATCTTCCTCCACTTTATATGTGGGATGCCCACCACAGCATGGTTTTTGCCAAGGGTGCCATGTCCACACCTGGGATCTGAATCAGCGGACCCCCAGCTACTGAGAAGCAGAATGTGTGAACTTAACTGCTGTGCCACTGGGCCGGCCCCTATATATTTAATTTTAATAACAAAAATGAACATAAAAATAAAAAACTAGTCAATATTAGATATAAAAGTTTATGGATGAGCAATTAGATACATTCCTGCTAAAATTAAGAAGAAGGCAAGGATCTCTACTCTCACCACTTCTATTCAACATCATACTAGAAGTCCTAGCTAATGCAATAAGACAAGAAAAGGAAATAAGAAGTATACAGATTGGGAAGCAAGAAATAAAACTGTATTTGTTTGTGGTGATAATGATTCTCTATGTAGAAAATCCCAAAGAATCAACCAAAAAAAAAATCCTGGAACTAATGAAAAACTATATCAAGTTTGCAGGCTACATGGTAATACACAAAAGTCAACTGCTTTATTATTTACTGGTAATGAACAATTAGAATTTGAAATTAAAAAGACAATACCATTTACATTAGCACCAAAAAAAAAGATTAAACACTTAAGTGTAAATATAACAAAATATATACAAGATCTACATGGGGAAAACTACAAAACTCTGATGAAAGAAATAAAAGAAAATCTAAATCAATGGAGAGATATTCCATGTACATGGATAGGAAAATACTGTAGTGGTGGATCCATTTATCAAAACCCATAGCATGTTCAACACAAAGAGTGAACCCTAATGTAAACGACGAACGTTAGTTAATAATAATGTATCAATATTGGTTTGTCAGTTGTAACAAATGTACCACACTAATGCAAGATATTAAAAATAGGGGAAATTGGAGGTGGGAGGGAGTGATGTGCTATATGGGAACTCTGTAGCTGTAGTTGCTCAAGAAAAGTTCTATTAATTTTAAAATATTTATTGACAAAGGCTAAGTTTTTTCACGGGGGATGACTGGCCCTGAGCTAACATCCGTGCCCATCTTCCTATAGTTTACAAGTGGGACGCCTGCCACAGCATGGTTTGATAAGTGGTGCATAGGTCTGAGCCCGGGATCCAACCCGGGGAACCCCAGCCTGCAGAAGTGGGGTGTGTGAACTTAATGGCTACACCAGTGGGCCAGCCTGACAAAGGCTAAGTTTTGAAATGTGTACTGAGTATTTATTTGCTAATGACCAATAATTTATCATTAAATTATTTCAGATTTCGTATGAGAAAACAAAGGAAATGGATAATTGTCAGGATAAGTTGATTAAGCCGATTAAATTGGAACATACGTAGATAAAAACAACATAACTTCACATGCATTAGGATGGATATTATGAAAAAAAAACCCCACAAGGAAATAACAAGTATTGGCAAGTATGTGGAGAAATTGGAACTCTTGTGCATTGCTAGTGGGAATATAAAATGGTGCAGGTACTATGGAAGACAGTATGATGGTTTCTCAAAAAATTAAACATGGAATTGCCATTATTCAGCAATTCCACTTCTGGGTATAACTCTAAAGAATTGAAAGCAGGGACTCCAGCAGGTATTTGTACACCCAGTTTCAAGGTGGCATTGTTCACAATAGCCAAAAGGTGGAAACAACCCAAACGTTCATCAATCAATGAATGGATAAACAAAATGTGGTATATAGATACAATATTATTCAACCTCAAAACGGTATTAATTTCTGATACACGGATGAAACTCGAAGACATAATGCTGAGAGAAATAAGCCTGACCCAAAAGAACAAGTATTTCATGATTCTATTTACATAAGGTAGTTGGAGTAGTCAACTACAGAGAGAAGTAGAATGATGGTTGCAGGGGCTGAGGGGAAGGGAAAATGGGGAGTTATTGTTTAATGGGTAGAGAATTTCAGTTTGGGAAGATGAAACAGTTCTGGAGATGGATGGTTATGATGGTTGCACAACAATGAATGTACTTAAGGCCACTGAATTGTACATCTAAAAATGGCTAAATGGTAAATTTTTATTTTTTTGTGGCTGAGTAGTCTTCCAGTGTATATACACCATATCTTCTTTACCCAATCATCAGTTGATGGGCACTTAGGTTGCTTTCATGTCTTGGTTATTGTGAATAATGCTGCAATGAACATAGGGGTGCAAAGATCTATTTGTATTGTTGATTTCATGTTCTTTGGATAAATACCCACTGGTGAGATCACTGGATCATAGGGTATTTCTATTTTTAATCTTTTGAGAAATCTCCGTACTGTTCTCCATAGTGGCTGCACCAGTTCGCATTCCCACCAGCAGAGTATGAGGGTTCCTGTTTCTCCATATCCTCTCCAACACTTATTATTTCTGGTCTTGTTAATTATAGCCACTCTCACAGGTATTAGGTGATATCTCATTGTAGTTTTGATTAGCAATTCCCTGATGATCAGTGACGTTGAACATCTTTTCATGTGCCTGTTGGCCATCTGTCTATCTTATTTGGAAAAATGTCTGTTCATATCCTCTGCCCATTTTTTGATGAGGTTGTTTGTTTCTTTCTGGTGTTGAGTTGTATGAATTTTTTATGCATTTTGGACATTAACCCCTTGTCGGATATATGATTTGCAAATATTTTCTCCCAGTTGGTAGGTTGTCTTTTCATTTTGATCCTGGTTTCCTTCTCCTTGCAGAAGCTTTTTAGTCTGATGTAGTCCCATTTGTTTATTTCTTCTTTTGTTTCCCTTGTCTGAGTAGACACAGTATTCGAAAAGATGCTGCTAAGACCCATGTCAAAGAGCATACTGCCTATGTTTTATTCTAGGATTTTTTATGGTTTCATGTCTTCCATTCAAGTCTTTAATCCACTTTGGGTTAGTTTTTGTGTATGGTGTAAGATAATGGTCTATTTTCATTCTTTTGCATCTGTCTGTCCAGTTTTCCCAACACCATTTATTGAAGAGACTTTCCTTTCTCCATTATATGTTCTTGGCTCCTTTGTCAAAGATTAGTTGTCTATAGTTGTGTGATTTTATTTCTGGGCTTTCAGTTCTGTTCCATTGATCTGTGTGTCTGTTTTTGTGCCAGTACCATGCTGTTTTGATTACTATAGCTTTGTAGTATATTTTGAGGTCAGGGATTGTGATGCCTCCAGCTTGGTTCTTTTTCTCAGGATTGCCTTGGCTATTCAGGGTCTTTTGTTATTCTACATAAATTTTAGGATTCTTTGTTCTACTTTCATGAAAAATGTCATTGGGATTCTGATTGGGATTCCATTGAATCTGTAGATTGCTTTAGGTAATATGGACATTTTAACTATATTTATTCTTCCAATCCATGTGCATGGACTATCTTTCCATTTCTTTATGTATTCTTCAATTTATTTCAATAATGTCTTATAGTTTTCAATGTATAGGTCTTTCACCTCCTTGGTTAAATTTATTCCTAGATATTTTATTCTTGTTGTTGTGATTGTAAATGGGATTGTATTCTTGAGTTCTCTTTTTGCTACTTTGTTGTTAATGTAGAGAAATGCAACTGATTTTTGTAAGTTGATTTTGTACCCTGCCACTTTGCTGTAGTTGTTGATTATTTCAAATAGCTTTCTGGTGGATTCTTTAGGGTTTTCAATATACAGAATCACGTCATCTGCAAACAACGAGAGTTTTACTTCTTCCTTTCCAATTTGGATACCTGTTATTTCTTTTTCTTACCTAATTGCTCTGGCCAAAACTTCCAGTGCTATGTGGAATAGGAGTGGTGAGAGTGGGCACCCAATCTCATTAATTGTTTTCTTCATCTCCAGGATTTCTGTTTGGTTTTTTTCAGAGCTTCAGTCTCTTTGATGAAGTATTCCTTCTGCTCATTAATTTTATTCCTGAGCTCATTGAACTGTCTTTCTGAGTTTTCTTGTAACTCATTGAGTTTCTTTGTGATAACTATTTTGAATTCTCTGTCACTTAGATTGTAAATTTCTGTGAATTCAGAATTGGTTTCTGGAGACTTGTCATTTTCCTTCCATTCTGAAGTGTTAATGTAGTTCTTCATGGTGTTTGATGAAGTGATCCTTTGCCAGCACATTTGTGGTAGTATCAGGTCACAGATTCTGCCTGCCGCCATTGTGGGGGGAGCAGGAGCTGTGTCTTCTGATCCCACTCCATCTGCTGAAAGTTGTGCAGGTAGGGCTATTCTGTGTTTGCCTTGGCCAGCCCCAGCTGTTCTGCAGGTTGTGCTTATGTGGGCAGGACCTCTGTGCTGGGGAGACGAGTTGGGCAGCCTAAGTGAGGCTTCTGTGCTCATCAGGGGATCAGCTGAGCAGCTGTATGCTAGGTGGGAGTGGTGCCTCAGTTGGTCCTGTGGGCTTCCCTACTCTGCCACCGGGGGTGTGTTCCAAGCATGCAGGGTGCCTTCTCACCTGTGCTGCACTAGGATAGAGGGGTGTCCATGCAGAGGTTGAGCTGCTGCCACGTGGTAGAGAGCAGTCCCAAGGCCTGGCCGCTGCAGGATGTTGGGCATTCCCATGGGCCAGGCTGCTACTCCAAAAGCGTTCACAGATGCCAGGTTTTCCCCACCTCCTCTTACAGTCACACCAGCTGCTGTGTGGGAATCCTTGAACTGGCTTGCTCCTGCTGGTGAGTGGGAGGGGTGTGCTTACTTAGTTCCACTGCCTCCTGGGTATCCACTCCACCCACCTTCAGATGCATAGCTTTACGGATCTCTCAGCAGTCCTGTTGTGCTGTGCAGGGAGTCCTCTGCTAGTTAATCAATGTCCATTTAGTTGTAACCTAAAGGAAAGAGACTGAGAGAACAACTCACTCCACCATGTTGCTGACGTCACTCTGTAAATATTCTTTATTTTGTAAACTTTATATTTGTGTATTTATCACAATAAAGCATTCCTTTTGAAAGAATGAATGAAAAAAGACCTTGATGAATAAATAAACCTTAATGATGATAATAACTTAGTACTGAGTCTTAAAGAATTCTCCAATATTTATGAAAATAGGTTATGAATTTTTGAAATATTTATGATTTAGTGAATCAGTATAGAGGCTTCATCTCTCTTAAACAATTATCAAATATTTACTGAATATTTTGCTCATAAAAGGGCCCATGTTAGGTCCTAGGAGAGAATATATATGCCCCTACCCTCAAAGTGTTTACAGTTTAGTCAAGGAGAAAACATAATAAAAACCATAAAATGTCTAAGACTACAAAATATTATCTCTCAGGTACCATGTGAATGTGAAAAACATTCACACTCTAGGAATTCTATTTTCAAAACATTGCTTCATAATGCTTTGTACAAATGACAGAATTTTACAGTTGGAAGGATCCTTAGAGATCATTCAATTTAACCTTTTATTATATAAATCAGGGTTTTGAGACCAAGATAATAGAGACCAGAATTCATCATTCAATAATTCATTTATTCATTTGACAAATTTTTATTGAGTATCTACTATGGGTCAAGCTCTTTGTTGGAGGTTGCGATTTATAACCAATGTTACAGTCTTCACAAATCTTATAGAAACACATAGAAACAATATATAATCCAGCGTGGTAAGTCTGTGCGTGTGTGTGTGTGTGTGTGTGTGTGTGTGGTGTGTATGTGCATGTGTGTAGGTAGAAGGGTGGAGTAGAGGTGCCTGAAAACTGTGAGTTGAGTCCTAAAAATGAAAAATGACAAGATGTTCACCAGAGGAAAGAGGGAAGGGGGAAGGGAGGCTATTCCATGTAGACGGAGTAGCATATTTGAAGTCCCAAAGATGAAAATGTTTGGCAAGTGGTTCAGGATACCCAAGTCATAAAAGTTAGTGGGGAATGGAAAGAAATGATTTGCAGATATTAGCAGGGACCAGGTTACAAAGGACTTCATGAACCATGTTACTGGAATTTTGGCTTTATCTTGAAAGAAAAAACTGCTATTGAAAATATTTTAAGCAACTGTATGAGTTAGGTTAATACTGTACAAATAGACCTCAAAATACAAAGCCAAGGTCAAAATAGAAAGTCATTTATCACACATTTGTCTGAAGAAGAAGTTCCCAGTTGTCAGGTGGCTCTTTCCCACAGTGATTCAGAGACCCTGGCTGCCTATGTCTGTGGTTCATCTCCCTCCCTAAAGCCTCACAGTGTCCTCACCCCCTGCACTCATCAGTTAGAAGTGGAAATCTTAAAAGCTTTGGCCTGGAAGTGATGTACATAATTTCTAATCACATTCCACTGAAGAAAATAGTCACATGGCTACCTCTAGATACAAACTGGGCTGCACATGAAGCCTCTGGCTGGGCAGTCACTCTATATTCTACAGTCAATGCATAAATTTTGGTGTTTAGCTAGCATTCTCTGTCACAAGAGGGTGACATGATCAGAGCTGCATTTTAGGAGAATCATTCTTGCACTGACCACAGGGAATGGGTAATAGTGAAATCAGGGAGAATGTTTAAGAGGCTCTTTGGTTAATCCAAGTGAAAAATATTTTGGCTTGAACAAACATAGTAGCAGTGTAGATGGGGAGAGACAAGTTCAAGAATTAGTTAGAAGACAATGTCAGCAGACCTCAATAATCAATTAGATGTTGAGATTGAGTTTAGGAGACAAGTCAATGATGACCTAGATTTCTGACTTGCGCAACTGGGTAAAATTGAGAATCCAGTAGACTTTGAAAAGCAGATGGTGGTGTAAATATTTTGAGTTTGCAGCATGAGATATCCAATGGGCAGGTAGGTACTTGAGACTAAAGTTTGAGGAGCGATCTTTTCTGAAAGTATAGATGTGGGCATTATCAGTCAGCCATAGACAATAGTTGAAGCTCTGGAAATAAACTGAGATGAATCACATATGGAGAGGTAAAAAATTATTTTTTCTCAAGTCTTTAAAAATATTTTTATATTGTTGTAAAATATACATAACATAAAATTTACCATATTAAGCATTTTTAGCTGTACAGCTCAGTGGCATTAAGTACGTTCACATTGTTGTGCAACCATCATCACCATCCATCTCCAGAACTCTTTCATCTTCCCAGACTGAAACTCTGTAACTATTAAATGATTTTCCCCTCCCCTCAGCACCTGGTAGTCACCATTCTATTTTCTGTGTCTATATGAATTTGACTACTCCAGGTACCTCATGTAAGTAAAATCTTACAATACTTGTCCTTTTATGTCTGGCTTGTTTCTCACAGCATTATGTCTTGAAGATTCATCGATGTTGTAGCATGTGTCAGAATTTAATTCCTCTTTAAAGCTGAATAATATTCCATTATACGTATATACTACATTTTATTTATCCATTCATTGGTTGATGAACATTTGGGCTGTTTCCACCTTTTGGCTGTTGTGAATAATGTTGCTATGAACATGAGTGTATAAATATCTACTGGAGTCCCTGCTTTCAGTTCTTTGGCGTGTATACCCAGAAGTGGAATTACTGGATCACATGGTCATTCTTTGTTTAATTTTTTGAGGAAGTGCCATACTCTTTTCTACAGTCTCAGTGTTTGCTGTGCATCCGTATCACTTTCTGAGCTTTAAAAAATACGCATGCTCAGTGTCCATCCCTGGAGACTGATTCAGTAGACCTGAGTAGACACCCGATTTCTGTTTCTTTTTAGAATTCATATTTTAAAAAATATTAGTAAATTAAGAGGTGGGGGGCCGGCCCAGTGGCGCAATGGTTAAGTTCACACGTTCCACTTTGGAGGCCCAGAGGTCGCCGGTTTGGATCCCTGGTGTGGACATGGCACCGCTCAACAAGCCATGTTGTGGTAGGCGTCCCACATATAAGGTGGAGGAAGTTGGGCACGGATGTTGGCTCAGGGCCAGTCTTCCTCAGTAAAGGGAAGAGGATTGGGGGCAGATGTTAGCTCAGGGCTAATATTCCTCAAAAAAAAAAAAAAAAATTAAAAAAAGAGGTGGTTTTTAAAGAGTGAAAATAAAAGAATATGAAACAAAAAGTTCAAGTCCCCCCTGTTAACATTTGGAGTGTATCCTTATACAAACGCACACACATTTTGTATTTTTAAAAAACATAAATATGATCACACACCATACATAGTGTAAGATCTTTCTATGTCAGTACACATAGGTCTAGCTTGATGTTTTTCAACGGATGCATAATATTCTATGGTATAGGTGAACCATATTTTATTTATTTAACCATTTACCTACTGGTAAATATTTATGTTTTTCCATTTTTTCTATTACAGACAATTCAGCATTTAACAACCCTGAATTCATAACTTTGCATATGTGAGAGATACAAGATATTGCTAAAACTGGAATTGCTGGGTTAAAGGGTATGTACATTTTCTATGTTCATGGATATTTCCTGACTGCCCTTCAGAAAGGCAGCTGATACTTTTAAGCTCCTACCATTAGTGCATGAGAGCCAGTTTCCCGTACTCTACTTGACATCGGGTATTACTAGTCTTTCTTTTTTTGTTAATATGGTAAAGAAAAGATGGCATTTCATTTCTGTATTCATTTGGGTTTCTCAGATTACTAATGTTTCCATATATATATTTTTTTTTTTGAGGAAGATTAGCCCTGAGCTAACATCTGCTGCCAATCCTCCTCTTTTTGCTGAGGAAGACTGGCCCTGAGCTAACATCCGTGCCCATCTTCCTTTACTTTAGATGTGGGACGCCTACCACAGCATGGCTTGCCACACGGTGCCGTGTCCGCACCCGGGATCCGAACTGGCAAACCCCAGGCCGCCAAAGCAGAACATGTGCACTTAACTACTGCGCCACCAGGCCGGCCCCCATTTTCATATTTTTATTAGTCCTATGTATTTCCTCTCCTGTGAGTTGCCTTTTCATCTCCTTTGTTTACTTTCCTGTTTTTGTCTTTTTCTAATGAATTAGAAGGAGCTCATTAAATATAAAGCATTAAATCCCCTGTGTGATATATATGTTGCAAATATTTTCTTACAACAATTTGTCTTTTAACTCTTTTTAAAAATAGTTTTATTGAGATATAATTCCAATACCATACAATTCACCCACTAAAAGTATACAATTCAATGTTTTTTAGTATATTCAGAGTTGTGCAACCATCACCACAATCAATTTTGGAACATTATTTAACTCTGGTTTTTGTTTTTTTGGCTTTTTTTTTTGCTTGAGGAATATTGTCCCTGAGCTAACATGTGTGCCAATCTTCCTCTATTTTGTATGTGGGACGCCACTACAGCATAGCTTAAAGCAATGGTGTGTAGGTCCACACCCAAGATCCCAACCTGTGAACCCATGGCTGCTGACGCAGAGCACATGAACTTTACCGCTGTGCCACCGGGCCAGCCCCTTTAACTCTGTCTTAATGTATTTACGTGTGCAAAAGGTTTTCATTTTTGTGCAAACAAATTTATTATTCATTTCCTTTAGTGTTTCTGGACTAGGAAAGCAGTCCCCATTCTAAAATTATAAAGATATCCTCTTATATTTTCTTTTTAGTACTTCTACAGTTTTGTTTTTCATCTGTGTTCTTTTTAAAATTAATTTTTGTTTTTATTAAAGTATTTATTACCCCAGTCCCTTTTCCACTTCCAGCTCTTTAGCTGTTCTAGAATTTGTACATCTCCGCATTTATTCTTTGCATAGTATTCAGGTACTACTACCTTTCAATTCATTAATGTTAGACTATCTATTGATTTTCTATTATCAGAGATAAAGACTTAGGTCTCTTATATCACCATTTCCTGTTGGTAAAAAAAATTACTTTTTTTGTTAAATTGATATTTAGGGTTTGCATTATTTTTAAATAAATGTTATTCATTGCTGAATATTGTTGTGAACTGTGATTGTGTTCTGTCTCTTTGTTTTTCTTGTAGTTTAATAATGGCCTTGTTTCTTCATTTGCTTAGTTGTCTTTTATCTATTGCTAAGTCTTCTCACAACTGCCAGTAGCTCTCAGTACAATTTTCTACAAGATCAACCTCCTCTGTTATCAGTTTCAAACTTTTTTCTTGGAGTCAAGACTCTTGGAGACCTTTGTTCCCCTCTCTAGTGATGCCCTGGGCCTGCTCCTTTCTGTCTATTTGTCATTTTGGGACTTCTCTTTGTTGACATCTTCAGAATTCCTTTACTTTCTTCTGATTTGGATTCCATAATATGAATCTCATTCTTTCACTTTTTTGGTTTACTCCCTCCTTGTCATGGAGTGTATCCCCCAGTAGCTTTGTCCAGTGGCATAGTGAGGACAGCCCTTGCCATGCCCGTCTCCTGAGTGACACTGCTGCTGTCTGGACCACTTGCCCTCTATGCCTGGTGGACAGCTGCCACATGGGGTTTCCCCTCCCTTTTTTCCTGTGCTAGATCGCCTGTTTTCTGTATCCCATTGACTTCCTCTTCTTTGTTTACTCCTTCATTTTGGTGAAGCACATTTTCCAGTAGTTTCCCAAAAAAAGTTACAGGGGGAATACATGTTTTGGGGGAGGGGGAATGACATGTCTTTTTTCCCCACATATTTGTTTGGTTGTTTGGCTGGGTTTGGAGTTCCAGCTTGGGGATCACTTCCATATAAACATTTGAAGGGAGACAGGTGATGCTTCCTGTGGTGGTAGAGGCTGATGGACTACCCCTGGCATCACGAGTGTTTGCAGCAGCCAGCTCCATGTTCCCCGGACTGTCTCCAAATTCATAAGTGTGGGGGCTGTGGCAGTGGCAGTGGTAGTTACAGCAGCAACAGCAGTGGCAGTTTCCAAGTGTGACCTTAAAGCCAAAAGTCTAGTGATGGTGTCTGGCTTCATTTCTTCAGCCCCTCCCCCTTCCAACATATTAAGTACCAAATTCCCTGTAGAAAAACAAAAAAGCAAACAAAAAATCTTTTCTGAATGAAATACCCAGAGTGACTTTTGTTTCCTACACTGAAGGCCAACAGATACAATGTTCCCCTTTGTGATTATGTCTATATACATTATACTGTATATACACAGCTGTTCTATATTCTGAATTGGTAATTATTTGGAATCTAACTCTAGTTTTTTGTCATTTCTGCTGACTCTCATTCATGGTGCTGGTGCTTGGTCATTTTTGATTGTGAGTAGAGATGTTGCAGTGGTGAAGGGGTGATCCATACAGTTATTAGAGGGGAGAGCACTCCAGGTAGATAGTGGGGAGTGGGGGAAAAGTCCTTGAAGCAGAAGAATATTTTGCACTTTTAAGAAATAATGAAGAGGTTGGCGTGGCTGGAGTGGATGATTGAGAGTAGTAGGCAGTGAAGTACCAAGAGGTAATGGAAACAGATGGTGCAGAGGCATAGGCAGGAATTTGTCTTATACTCTTATTGAGAAGAGGAGCACTGGAGAGTTTTCAGCAGACAGTCACATGATCTAACTTATATTTGAAAAGAATCACTCTGGATGCTGTGTTCAGAGTGTACTGTAAGGGAAACAAAAGCAGAATTAGTGTGATCAGTCAAGAGATGAGAACCAGGGTAGAGATGGTGGTACCTTGGAACTGCATGGTAGTGGTAGACATAGTGAGATTTGTTGGATTCTGGTTATATTTTGAAGGTAGAGCCAAAAGAATTTGCTGATGGCTTGGATATGAGTGTGTGTGTGTGTGTGAGAGAGAAAGAAAGTCAAGGATTACCTCAAAATTTTTGGCCTGAGCAAAGGTACAGATTGCAGTGCTATCACTAGAGATGCAGATTTGTGAGAGAAGATCAGGAGTTTAGTTTGGGACACATTAACTTTGATGGTATTGGACAGTCAAGTGGAGATGTGAAGTTGGAAAACGGATATACAAGTCTGAAGTTGATAGGAAAAGTCAGCAGTAGATAGAAATTTGGAAGTGTCAGTATTCAGATAGTATATAAAACTATGAGATTGGATGAAATCACTAGACAATGAGTATAGAAATGAGCCCTAGGACAGTCAAGTATTAAGAGGACAGAAAAATCAGCAGCAATGAACACAACTGTCTCAGGGGTTGAAGAAGGAAGAAAACTAGTAGACTACAGATGTCCTAGAAACCAAGTGAAGAAAGCATTCCATCAAGAAATACTTCTCGTGGAGAAATGTTTTATTGAAATCATAGAGATTTAAGTTCCAGGTTATTGATAATTTATTAATTATACCTTCAAGGTATTTTTTAGCAAAGATCCTTCTTAAAAATTTCATTAAACTGGGGCCGGCCTGGTTGCACAGTGGTTTAGTTCACACGTTCCGCTTTGGCGGCCTGGGGTTCACCGGTTGAGATCCCAGGTGTGGACATGGCACCGCTTGTCAAGCCATGCTGTGGCAGGTGTCCCATATATAAAGTAGAGGAAGATGGACATGGATGTTAGCTCAGGGCCAGGCTTCCTTAGCAAAAAGAGGAGGATTGGCGGCAGATGTTAGCTCAGGCCTAATCTTCATCAAAAAAAAAAAAAAAAAAAATTCATTAAACTTCACAGCCATGTTATACATTATTTAGATATAAATACAAGTTTTCTGACTTCTTTGCTCATCACTATTTCTTTCATCCCAAGCCTGACATCTCAAACTTAACATGTCCAAAAAACAAATTCTTGTTTCCTGTCTCCGGTCCTATTTGTTCAATAGCACAACCATCCACCTTGTGGTCATCTTTTTTTTTAAACTTAAAAAAAAGCTATAAAAAAGTTGCAAAAACAGCACAGAGAGCTCACACATATCCTCCACTCAGTTTTGCTTTACGTTAACTTACATAATCATCTACAGTGATCAAAACCAGGATATTATGCCATGCTACTATTTACTAAAGCAGGAATCTTATTCAAATTTTACCCATTTTCCTCCTAATGTCCTTTTTCTGTTGAGGATCTCACACTGCATTTAGTTACTGTGTATTTTTAGCCCTCTCCAATCTGTGACAGTTCCTCCACTTTTCCTTGTCTTTCATGACTTTGTTGATGAATTCTGGTTAGTTATTTCCTAGAATGTCTCTCAATTTTGGCTTGTCTGATGTTTTTTCATGATCAGATTTAGATTATGCACGCATGGTAGAACAAGGGAAAAGAGGTGAAATTCAACTATAGTAGTGAGTTTCAACATATAGTAATGTTAAGTTTTGCAAATCACACTCTGACCCTAAAACAAACATTTTCTAAAAAATGTCTAGGGAATCTCAAGTATTAGTGATATGCTGTATTTACTTTACCAATTACAGTGCTTACCACCATCACAGAGCCAATGATGATATTTATATAAAGGCATCAAACTAGGTATGGTATTTTAAAATGTACAGTCCAAAGCACTTGACCTTATTTGTCTTAAAGCAAGGTTAACACTTGCTATACAACTGGCAGTCTAAATTGATATGTTTAATAGCATTGCTTGTATCCTTTGGCAATGAACCAAATTTTATCTGAGTCAGATTTTTGGTGTATATTTTGTGGTAGATGTTAATTTATTGCAATTCCTTTTTTCACGTGTATTTTCTATTCTGACTTGTGTTCATTCATAAGATTTTTTTTTACCTCTAATAGACACGACTCTGTCTATCACTGATTATATTCAATTATATTTAAACTGATTGTCAAGAAAGATGACCTGTGAGATTTCTATGCAAGTTTGAAAAATTTTTTATTGCAAATACTGTTGAAATATGAATGAGGATTTTAGGTATATCTTATAGAAGCTCAGATTCTCAAGAGTTTTAAAGGCCTATAATATCTGGGTGTGTGGTCATTCTTACTACAACAGCAGTTCTCAAATAAACTGATGGTAGTTTCCTTTACTTGCTATGCATCACATTATTTCTATGAAACAACAACAACAATAATTCTGGAATAACTTTGATTTGTAGGACTTGGAGAATGAAAGATTATCCTAATCATAAAATCTACTATCACTACAAAATACACATTCCTGCTGCTCTGTTTATAAACACTCTTAAAATTGCCAATGAATATTTTAGGGAATTAATCCACAATTTGAGATGCATTATTATATAATCAGACGTGTATGTCCACAGTAAAGTTATATACTTTTTGTTAAATTTACTATTTTAAATGTAAATGTTTCTTCTAACCCAAGTGAAGAAACTGATTTACTTGGGAGAAACTTTTTATTATTTGTAGGATATAACAATCATCAAGCAAGTTTATATAAATTTAGATTACTCAAGCATAATCATATTAAGAAGGTTAACTGGATATCATTCCAGAATTAAGATAAATGACATAGGTAGTAGAATATGAGCACTTTAATGGTGACAGATTATGACTTAATGATCATGTTCATAAATGGATTATAAGGTCAACATCACTGGTCTGAATCTGCAGTCATCAGGAACATAGAAAAGCACAAGCTGCCTAATGGACTGTTTTCTATAAGGAAAATGTTCCAATAAACCCTGACAAAGCAGGACATGCTAATATTTATCCAGAGGGCAGAAAGTCACATTTGTTGTTGACAGTGAAAATTCGATTGATTTCTGTTGATTTATAAAAGTCTATGTGAAAGACAATATAACTATTGTGCTCCCGAGTGACTCTAAGTAGAGAGTTATTCCTGTCACACAGATAAGTTAATTAAGGCCGAAGCATTAACACAGAGAATTTATATTGACCTTAGCAGTTGTTTTCCATTTACACACGGTAGTAGTTAGATCATAAAGGATGACCAAAATTCAAATCATGCACCTTCTAACTAATATGCAGGTTTTAGTCATTTCAGGAGGGCAATGATTTAATTCTTTGTGTATGTTAAGAAAAGAGAGCCAATTATTATACACATAATCCAACTATTAATAAAGATCTTAATGTCAATATGCTAACTTTTGGGGAAAAGAGTTCTTCATGGAATGTAAACAATTTTTCCACCAGTGATATACAGATCCCTAAGTGGGGGAGGGAAAGCGATCACTCACTTAGAACAAATTGGCTTTGTTGACAAAGTTTTACCTGAAGCTCTTTCTTTTAAGGAGTAAGACAAGGCCAGTGAGCATCAAGTGATCTGATCCAATATATAACATATCCCTTAAAAACGTATCTTCTCTGGGGGCTGGCCCCGTGGCCGAGTGGTTAAGTTCGCACTCTCCGCTGCAGGCGGCCTAGTGTTTCGTTGGATCGAATCCTGGGCGCGGACGTGGCACTGCTCATCAAACCACCTCAGCATCCTACATGCCACAACTAGAAGGACCCACAACGAAGAATATACAACTATGTACCGGAGGTCTTTGGGGAGAAAAAGGAAAAAAGTAAAATCTTAAAAAAAAGAAAAATGTGTCTTCTCTGTGTTAGGTCTCAAATCATTATTAAAAGAAAACAATTTTTAAAAAATATTTAGATTTTTTAATAGTTGCCCTAAATTCTGGAAACCAAGTGCTTATGCAATTGCTGTATTATCCGTTATCAATGTCATTTACAAATGAATTATTAGTCTTACTGATTCATCACATGGTTTGAGAAATACTTATACTAAGAAAACTGAATTAGGGACGGTCCCCGTGGCCAAGTGGTGAAGTTCACGCGCTCTGCTTTGGCGGCCCAGTTCGGATCCTGGGCGTAGACATTGCACCGCTCATCAGGCCATGCTGAGGCAGCGTCCCACATAGCATAACTAGAGGCACTCACAACTAGAGTATACAACTATGTACTGGGGAGCTTTGGGGAGGAGGAGGAGGAGAAGAAGGAGAAGAAGGAGAAGGAAAAGGCCAATTTATGACTAAGGAGAGCGTGAGGAAAAATTTTGATGAAAATACTTTTAAGAAAACACGCAAAGATCTTTGTTAGCTAATGTCTTATATCACCAATAAATGACTTTTCTGTGCGTCTCTTAAAAAGTACTTAAAAATCAGCACAACTAGAAGGACCTACAACTAGAATATACAACTATGTCGTGGGGGACTTTGGGGAGAAGAGAAAAAAATTTAAAAATCAGCAGCCCTAGTTTGTTGTATTCTTTGTGTATCTTCAACTTCCTGGAGATGCAGTATTACAATCTTTCAGTTAATACTAAGACACGGAAGTAGTTATGACCTATTATCATTCTATTCTCATTGTCAAAGAAAGGCCACATAGAGATAGAAGATGCACACAGGCTGGGCTTTTGCCTGGAACAAATTGACACTAGACATTATTATAGAATAGTCCCCAATATGGGTTAAAATCCCGATGCAGTGCTATGTAGAAACAAACTTAATAAGAGACTCCGCTGCTCCCCTACAGACAAGTTAAAAAAAATCATATTTGGTAATCCTTTTAGCTCTCTTAAGATTTCCCTGCCATGGAAAACAAAATGAGTATCATATTTTGCCATAAAACACATAGTAACCTTCTTTTTCCTTTATGGTCATAAAATACAAAGTGTAAGAGTGATGGGATCACAGCAGTCTTTTGGTTCAAAATCTTATAAAGCCTTCCCATTACACTTAGAATAAAATTAACCCTTCTTGCTAGGGCCTAAGGCTCTATATGATCTCTCCCCTCACCTCTGCCCAAACTTATCTCTTATCACTTCCATTGTTAACTCTGCACCAGTCATGAAACTGGCTTTCTTGCTATTCCTGAATATGTTTAACGCATAATCATATCAGGGCCTTTATACTGCCTGCCCCCTTCTCCACATTCGTGTCTCAGCTCAATGTCCCCTTCTTAGAGGTCTTTTTGATGACTTATTTAAAATACGTCCACACCCTCCTGCCCAGTTATCCTCTATCTCAATATGCTGCTTTATTTTCTTTATAGCACTTACCCTTACCTGAAAGTACAGAATTTATTTTTGTCTGCTTATTCATTTTTCTCTTTTCCTCAAATGCATAAACTTCAGGGAAGCTGGAACTGTCTGTCTTATTTACTATTTATTATTTACTATTTACTTATTTACTAGCATGCACATAAAAAAGTTCTGACACACAGTAGAGCTCAATAAATAAATGTTTGTTGAATTATGCATCAATAAAAATCACCACAGTGGAGAAAATAAGTATGAATATTCTGTTCATGTTTATTTTTGTTTACACTTTGGGTTCTTTACAATATTTCTGTTCTGGTTATCTATTACTTTATAACAAACTACCCCAAAACTGAGTACTTTAAAAGAACAATCATTTTATTATGCTCACACTACTGTGGGTCACAGAATTTAGGCAAGCCTTGACTAGGTGATTTTTCTGCTTTATGTAGTGTTGACTGGGGTCACTAGTGGAATTCCACCAGCAGCTGGTATAGTGGGTCCAAGATGGCTTCACTTACAAGCCCGGTACCCGGTGGAGATGGCTGTGAGCCTAGGCTCAGCTGGCCCCTTCTCTCGCTTTCCATGGTGGCTCAGGGCTCCAAATGAGCAAGGTAGGAGCTGCTAGTCTTCTTAAAGCTTATGTCTGGAACTGTCATAGCATCATTTCCACCAAATTCTTTGGTCAGATCAGTCACAGGCCAGCCCAGGCTTGGGGAGGAGTATGAAAGCATATGCAGCCATTTTGAATGTGGTACATTTCTGAGACAGAATATTTCTAAATAAATGTTCCTAAGGAAAACAATCCAACAAATTCAGTTCAGTATCTTTCTGGAAGTTACAGTTTTCTGACCTAAGTCTCACCTAAATTCAAGGAAGTCTTCAAAATGCTAAAAAACAAAACAAACAAAAACTCCCACAAAACTTAAAAGTAATATAACGCAAAACTTTTAATCTACATCTTATTTACTTATCTACAACACAACGAACGTTGTAAATTGGGTTAGGTTCTCTGAAATTGTAGGCAAAAATTTATATGATGTGTCTACTTATGTACATTTTTTGGGGGAGTAGGTTCATAGTTTTTATTGATTTCTCAAAGGATCTAATGACCGCCCCCCCAACCCCCCCTCCTCCCCAAGCCAGTTATCTCCAAAAGCAAAATTATGGCGTAGGTAAGCTCATTTTTGGAACAATCTCCCTTGATAGGACCTAGCCTTGTATAATAATAATAACAGCTGACTTAAAAAAAGATTGTTACTTGCTTGTGTGCAGGAACAGTTCCATAACAACCCTATGAAGTGGTACTATTATCTTTATTTTACAGACAAGGAAACTGAGGCATAGTAATTTGCCCATGGTCACACAATTAGCACGTGGTGGGGCTAGGACCTCTAGCATACTGGCTTCAGAGGGACCCATGCAAAGGGACCCTGTTAATGTGTAGTAGTTCACTCCTTTGTAAATTGGGGATAATAATAGTAGCCAGCGTCATTGTGGATATTAGATGAGCCAAACTAGAATAGTTCATAGCAGCATGCCTGGGACGTACTACAGTGGGGGTTTAATAAATACAAGCTCTCCATGCTTAGCCTCTGTTGTATTCCGGAAGGCTTTGTCGGTGTGATAAAATGCAACCGTACAGGGGGTGGGTGGGTAAGGATTTGAAAGTCTAGGGCCAAAGCTGGAGATTCTGTTGCCTCCACTAAACTCCTTAGTGTCTCATGTTTTCTTTTAAAATTGTATGCAAATTTTGTATTCTATTCCACAATTCAGTAGCTTATCTATGAATATAAAACTTGTTGACTCCAAAGCTTTTGGGATCACTGTTTTTCCATGGAGATACACCTTGTTTATACTTTGGCTTCACACACAGCTGCTCTCTGAGAGACTTAGCAGCGCCTGTTTGAGAATTTGAGGCCTAGATTCCTAGCCCGTTTGGGTCTCATAGTTTTCATTTATAAAATGGAGTGGGTGGTGAGGACTAGATGATTTTACCCAAGTCTTTTTTGCTCTGGACTTATACAACATAAAATTGTTCTTTAGCCTGGCGGTTTTCAAACTGTGGGTCTCCACTTAATAGTAAGCGAAAAAACCAATTCGGTGGGTCAAACATTAAACACAAAAAAATCAGTGTAAATATTGTTTGGTCAAACCCTTGTTTCAGAACAGGTACGTAACTTAGTATGTGAAACCTACATCTGAAATATCTCTCTTACTGCGGCGTCACTAGAAACATTTGAAAGCTACTGGAGGGGAGTGCACCTTCTAGAACTGTAACCGGGAGGAACTTGGTTTGCCCGCTTTCCCAGGGAATCAATCTCGGAACCTTCACTCGAGCGCCCCCGCCAAAAGCCGAAGGGGCAAGTCTGCGCGCGGGGCGCCGACCCGCCGGCCTCCAAGCGGCACCTGGGCCCACGTCGCACCTCCCGCCTCCCGCCCAGGCCGAAGGGAAGCTGCGCGCCTCCTGACGTCATCAGCGAGCGCCGCGCCTCCACCTCTCTCCACTTCGCTGTAGAAGTTGTTGGCGCGAATGGATCCCGAGTCTCGGTAACGGATTCCCCAGCCCACGGCGTGCCCGCCCGCGCTTCAATCCGTGGGCTGCGATGGTGAGCCCCGGAGGGAGGCTGTGGGGCTTGGGAGAGTTGCAGGCTGGGTGTGGACCGGCCACTCCTGGCAGGGAGGGTGGGGGAAGACGGCGGTGCGGGGCTCCGGCGGGGAGCGAAGGCGCAGGAGGGGCCACCAACCCAGCACGGGGCGCTTTGCTTGGACGCTGCAGCTCTCGGCGGCAGCCAGCGCGCAGGACTTTGGGTGCTGCGCGGCAGCTTCACTTTTTTCAACTCTTGGGGGAAGGGAGGGAGGAAGGAAGGGAGTAATGAAGGTGATTTAGAGGCTCGGCGGTTTAGTTGTTTTCCTGTTCAGCTGTGCTCGACCCTCGGTTTGAGTCTTGCTTAGAGCGTTGGTTTCAAGCTTTGGGTCATGAGGGAGAAGAGTAACAAACTTTCCTTTCTTATGAAAAAGTTGTCTCAGGCCTTCAACTTTGGCCATTAATAGCCTCGCGAAACGCTTATCACATAGCCGTTTGAGACCGAGGGCATGGGGAGGATGTTTTATTTTGTTCAGATGAGTTTATAGAAGTTGAAGGGATAGCAGAGTTTACCAGGAAAAAAACTCCTCAGCCCCTCAGAGGGTAGAAACAAACGTAATACATTTGACAGCTGTCATCCTTCATCACCTGATGTTAGAAGTGATCTTAAAAACCACCTCCGTGTGTAGTTCTGTATAAAGCATTTAAATTGAGAATGAAATAATTATGCAGCCGTCAAAACAGACATTCAAGCTGGTAGGGCAGTAGATACAGGTATGTGTTGGAAGTATTTTAATTTAAAGGACAATTTATGATGTTCCTTTAAGCTAGGATCTACTTAATAATCAGACATAGTTTTTTTCGGTCATTCTTTACCTTATTTGTCACAATGCCAGCATTCTGGGGGGAAATTTTTATGCCTAATTGGGAAACCTTGCAGCCCTTTGTATTTCTTCTCAACAAAGGATAAAATAATAATAGCCACATTGTACTAAGTACCTTCTTCAGGTCAATATGTGAGCTGTTTGTTTTACATAGCTTTTCTCATTTAAACCTCACAGCAATCCAGTTTTACCGATGATAAAGGAGGCTTTTAGAGTTTAAACAGTTTGTCATACAACTAATAGTTGAACTATAATTAGAACCTAGATTTTTTGACCACTGCAGTATACCATCTCCCTAAAATGATCATAATTCCATTTTGGACTTCAGGCACTATAGTATTGTGGAATGCTGATGAGATTTGGAGTCTTGAAGGTGAGAGTGAGATGTTTTATTCAGTCTTGCTCTACCACTTAATAGTTATGTGGTTTTGGGCAAGTAAACAGCTTAACTTTAACCTCTTTAAGCCTCCATTTCCTTACCTGTAATGGGGGGGAAATATAGCTGCCGTTAAGTGATTGTCTTGAGGATTAAACAGAATAATATATGTAAAGCTTCTATCCTGGTGCCTGGCAGCTGTAGTCATTATACAACTTCATGACTACCAATGATCTAATTTTCTCAGGGAGGACTCTGGAATGTTACATAGAATTTAAGGAGCATCAGAATGGCCTCTGATGTTGTCAGTTTTGGTGAACAAAAGCTTGAATAGTCAACTTTTGATCATTCAGGTACTTTAAGTTTTGGTTCTCTTCTTTGTTCTGTGCACAGTGCAGATGAAAAATCAGGCCTTTAGAAAGGAAATAGGAGTCAAATGGGTCAGTTCTGCTATTTGTTAAAGTTTCTATAAAGTAGATAAGAATTTTGGATTATATTGCTATTTGATTTAGCCTTGTCTCTAGTACAGAAAGTAGCAAAACCCTAGACTAAAATTCTGTTTAACATATGTTTATTGAACATGTGTGCACAAGTTATATTGTAGTACAGTAGTTCTTAACTTTTGTTTGGGTTACACTTCCCTTTAATAATGTGAATGGTATGCAAATTTTCTGCCCACAGAAATACATATGGGCACATATACACCATTTTAGGTGATGCACATATCTTCTGAAGCCCTTTCATAGATACAAGGTTAACACCTCTTGCCCTAGGAACTGCATTTGTTTTTCTCAAATATTTTCCAATTAAAGTTATCAATAAAGGAATAAGTTACTATATCCACAAAATGGAATACTGTACAGCCATTAAAAAAGAAAAAAAACTTTATGCCCTGGTATGAAACGTTTTCCAGGATAATTCAGTAAGAAAAGAAGGTGCAGGACAATATGTAAATATGCTATCAGTTTGTATAGAAAAAGAGAGAAAAGAATATATATACATATTTGCTTGAAGATGTTTAAAAGCTCTCTGGAAGGATACATAGGAACTAACTGATAACATTTGTTGCCTCCAAAGATGAGAAATGTGTATCTGAGAGGCAGCGTGGGAGGGAGACTTTTTACCTTTTTGAATTTTGAACCATGTGAATATAATGTCTATTGAAGGAATTGCAATGAAATTAAAAATAAAAAGACCAAAAAGAAGCCATGTAAACAATTTGGATTGCTATGAGGATTTAATTATTTATCAAAATGTGAATAACCTGAGAGATGCCATTTTTAAGAAGTCAGCATGTGTAATTCATTGACTGGGATAATTACTGAAAATATGCCTAAGGTTGAATTAAATCACATGAGACTTAAGGGATAGTCGTTTTGAAAAGTTGTCAAGTAAGGCTAAATACATTAGAGCTGCTTCATTGCCTCATACTAGGAGATACCTTTCACATTGCAATCTACTCTGTGAGTGCTCCCCCTGGAGCAGTGCTATACCCTGATATGATGTAGCTTTTGCCGTACATACCAGTACTTGGCCTATAAGGCCCCTACATGCCTCTCTGATCTCATCTCTCTGTCTTTTGAGTGTATTAAGCTAGTTTGGTCTCAGCTTTTGTTCTTGCTCTTTCCTCTCCTTGGAATGCTGTTCCCTCTCCTTGGAATGCTGTTCCTCCAGATGCTTGCTTGTCTGCCTTGTTCTCATCATTCAGGTCTCAGTTATCACTTCCTGAGAAATTTTGGTGTCATATCTAAGAAAACATTGCCTAATCCAAGGTCACAAAGATTTATGCTAATGCCTTTTTCTAAGAGTTTTATAGTTTTAGCTCTTACATTTAGGACTTCAACCCATTTTGAATTAGTTTTTGAATGTGGTGTGAAGCAGAGGTCCAAGTTTATTCTTTTGCATGTGGATATTCAGTTGTCTGTGCACCATTTGCAGACTGTTCTTTTCCCATTGAGTTATCTTGGCTCCTTTTTCAGAAATCAATTAACCATAAGTCTGAGAGGTTTGTTCTGGGCTCTAAATTCTATTCCATTGATCTGTATGTCTATCCTAATGCTAGTAACACGTTGTCTTTTTTACTGTAGCTTTGTGGTAAATTTTGAAATTGGATGGTGTGAGTCTTCCAACTTTGTTCTTCTTTTTCAGGATTGTTTTGTCCATTTTGGGTTCCTTGAATTTCCATATGAATTTTAGAATCAGCAAAGGAGCCAGCTGGGATTTTGATAAGGATTGTGTTGAATTTGTACATCAATTTGGGGAGTATTGTCATCTTAATAATATAAGGTCTTCTGATCCCTGAACATGGGTTATCTTTCCATTTGTTTAGGTCTTCTTTGATTTCTTTAAACAGTGTTTTATAGTTTTCAGAGTATGGGTTTTACACTTTTTTTAAGTTTATTTCTAAGTATTTTGTTCTTTTTGATGATACTGTAAATGGAATTGTTTTCCTTTTCTTTTTCTTTTCTTGTGAGGAAGATTGGCCCTGAGCTAATATCTGTTGCGAATCTTCCTCTTTTTGCTTGAGGAAGATTATTGCTGAGCTAACATCTGTGCTAGTCTTCTCTCTTTTATGTGGGATGCCGCCACAGTGTGGCTTGACGGGTGGTGCTAGGTCTGCACCTGGGATCTGAACCTGCGAACCCCAGGCTGCTGAAGTGGAGTGCACAAATGTAACCACTACACCACCGGGCTGGCCCCTGGAATTGTTTTCTTAGTTTCACTTTTGGATTGTTCATTGCAAGAGTATAGAAATACAACTGATTTTTGTATATTGATCTTTTATCCTGCAACCTTGCTGATCTCATTTATTAGTTCTAATAGTTTTTTAGTGGATTTCTTAGGATTTTCTCTCTATAAAATAATTTCATCTGCAAGTAGAGATAGTTTCACTTCTTCCTGTCCAATCTAGGTGCCTTTTATTTCATTTTTTTGCCTATTTGCTTTTGCTAGAACCTCCACAATGTTGAATAGAAGTAGTGAGAGTGGATCTCTCTTTTTGTTGATCTTAGAGGACAGCATTCCAACAACTTACTTTTTGCCTTTGAAGTATAAGGCCTTAATATAATTTTAAATACTTTAAAATTGTTTCATAGTTTGTCACTACTGTGTTGCTACCAGTTACATCATTGTATATTTTAGTCAGATATATAATTGTGCATTTTTGTGGTTTTCAAGATAAAAGATTTTTACATTTGGGTAGATTTTGTGAAGTATATTGATGATAATCAGTTTCTGCTTGTGGATTTGGTGGATTGCTTAAAAATATTCGGAAATATTTATATTTCTTTGTTGCTTTCAAAGTAGAGAAGTAAAGCCAAGATAATAATATTTTGGCAGCTACTCTACAGAGCACTTCAGTACTTATTTTGAATAAAATCCTGTACTCTTCAAAGACATGTGAACACAGTGATATAATTTGCTTTCTCATTGCACTTTTGACAGGCAAATATAACTTGTTTGTTGGTTGAGCCCATCAGCAGTGGAAAAAAGTAATTAGAACTGTTTGGTTATACTTCAAAGTAAATAAACAACAGCTTTTGTACTTTGACCTTTTAAAGCTAAAGGTCATTATGATAGCTTACTTCTGTGCAGGTTTATTGCAAAAAATTTTTTTCGTCTCTAGCTCTACTAATGGATTTATAACTAATCAAATTGGGAACTTTGGGTATGGATAAAGGACTCTAAAAAATGCATGATTTTTTTGAGTACTTTGCAAAGTCTGGTACTTTGTTTTGGCTTATGTATATTAAAATTGCATTCGGGCTGCCTGATAGCAATGTTTCTCTCTAATAGTGTTGTAGAATTGTTAGTTATACCTTAGTGTAGGGAAATGCAAGAAGTCTTTTTTTGTTTACATTTAAGAGTGTCTTAAATTTCAAAACTTTTACTAGAAGAGTGTCTTGTTGGCATTCTCAATTTTCTCATCTGTGAATTGAAGTTAAAAACTGCATAGGGATGTTATGTGGATTAAATGAGTTAATATTTTTAAGTGCTTAAATCATTGGCTGGCACACAGTAAGTCCTATTTAAAGGTTTGTTAAATAAGTAAATAAAGCCTTTAATCAGGGCACTGGCAACAGAAATAAAGGGAAGAGGACCGCAGTATTTGGGAGATAGGTCAAGTGGGATATTTAGGTGGAGGGTCAGAGTGAGGAGGAGAAACAGTGCCCATTTTTCTGTTTTGGGTGAATGGTGGTGCTATGCATTGAAGTGGGAAATAAAGGGAGAGAAGCAAGTCCCAGAAGAATATGAGCTTAGTTTTGGACATTATGGGTTGGAGGCAACTTTGGGGCATTTGGACAGAGACATATCTGGCAGACTATTGGCTACATGGATATGGCGCTCAGAGGAGGTCTAGAGTGGAGACGCGATTTAGGAGGTATCAGTGTGTATATAGGTGGTACTGAGGTTGAGATGGGTGTGAGTTAGCTTGTGCGGTGTGAATATGTGGATCAGAAGTTTGTGACTTAGGGTTCTTGGAGAGCCATTAATATAGACTTTAGGAAAAAAAAAACCCTAAAATTGTACACAAAGTTTGGTGTGTCTGTGTGTGGAGGGTTTTTTGACACCAGTCAGTTCTCTAGTTCTCTGACACCAACTGGGTGTCCTACAGTTCAATTCAGTTCTGACACTAACTTTTCGGAGTTAGTGCAGATTCCACAAGTTAAGGGGCTCAGTTCCACAAGACTGCTTCAGACTTCATTGCAAGTCCTGGGCCACCTTTACTCACTGGTTCTAAATCAAGGCTTCCCATGATGCCCTCCTGAGGTTCAATAATATGCTAGAATGGCTCACAGAACTTAGGAAAACACCTTACTTTTTTTTTTTTTTAATTTACTGGTTTATTATAAGGATGCAATTCAGGAACAGCCAAATAGAAGGAAGAGCTCCATAGGCAAGATATAGAAGTGTTTGTGCAGAGCGTCCGTGCCATCTTTGGCTGCACCACCCTCCCAGCAGCTTGATGTCTTCACCAACCCAGAAGCTCTCCAAACAGCAAACATTGCTCTTTCAAGAGTTTTATAAGCCCATCTTCAGCTCCGCTTCCCTCCCTGTGGGTCCAGGGGTCAGGCTCAGAGGTCCTACCCTCTGATCACGTGTTTGGCCTTTCTGGTGACTGGCCCCCATCATAAGGCTCCACTCGAAGTTACGTCATTAGCATAAACTCTGATGTGATCTAAAGAGGCTGATTATGAGCAAAAGACTCTCTTATCACTCAGGAAATTCTGAGGAATTTAGGAGCTCTGTGCCAGAAACCAGGGCTAAAGACTAAATTATATTTTTGTATTATACTATAGTGTGTTTTTGCGTATTTCTGTGGAGAATATTCATAGCTTTTGTCAGATCCATAAAAGCACAAGAAATGAGTGTTATGGTTAGTGAAGAGACCACCCACCTTGTTTCCTTCGCACACATTTTGGCACATTTATTCGATAAGAAACCTATTATTGATAGGTTTTTTTACACTAGCGCATAAGCTCTGCAAGGATAGGGGCTACAAGGATAGGGAACTGCTGTATAGTGCCTGGCACATGGTACATTTTCTATATGTATTTGATGAATGAATAACTACAAGTAAACTTTGTATTTCCAATAAAAGAGAAATCAACTCGAATGTAAAACTTACTGGTATGAAAACATCTTCTGTAGCCCTTTCTGCATAATTTTATATCTAAGCTACTGAACACTTAATGACAATGAATGATGTAGCTTAGAGAAATACACAGTATTTATTATATGGTAGGTCTATTTTCCATTTGACCTTAGTTCAGTATTCATTCAAGGAGTTTAAATTTGATTTTTTTAGATCAGAAAGCAGTTGTAAAAAGTTGACTTCTGGATGAATAAAGACCATTAAGTACGTTAGCCCTGGTGAAAATGTCAAAATGTTGAACTAAACCATTAGATCAGGCATAAAGAATTTCACATGCTTCCATTATCCCAATTATGCAGGAATGAAGGAGAACTTATTTTTTTAAACCTGAAGTAGATAATTATTTCCATTTTCTGTTTAATTTTGCCAGTGTTTGTATTTTTGGATCAGGTACCTGAAAACTTTCTGTGATACAATATTTCTCTGAGAGAGTAGCCTAAGGCTCATACAATATGAATATTATGACTTCAGAATCTTACATATCTTTTTTTTTTTTTTTGAGGAAGATTAGCCCTGAGCTAACTACTGCCATTCCTCCTCTTTTTGCTGAGGAAGACTGGCCCTGAGCTAACATCCGTGCCCATCTTCCTCTACTTTATACGTGGGACACCTACCACAGCATAGCTTTTGCCAAGCAGTGCCATGTCTGCACCCGGTATCCAAACCGGCAAACCCCAGGCGCCTGAGAAGCGGAACGTGTGAACTTAACTGCTGTTCCACTGGGCCAGCCCCACATATCTTCTTAAAGATTGGCAGCTGAGCTAACATCTGTTGTCTGTCGTCTTTTTTTTTTTTTTCTTCTTCTTCTCCCCAAATGCCCCCAGTACATAGTTGTATATTCTAGTTGTAGGTCCCTCTGGTTGTGCTATGTGGGACACCGCCTCAGCATGGCTTGATGAGTGGTGCCATGTCTGCACCTGGGATCCGAACCGGCAAAACCCTGGGCCACTGAAGCAGAGTATGTGAACTTAACTACTTGGCCACAGGGCTGGCCCCAGAATCTTACACATCTTCATAGACACAACTAAGAATGGAAATGGGTCCTTTCACTGTCTTGGGAGCAGCCTCTCAGGTAGACTGAATAGATTCCAGGGCGAGCAGAGGAAGCAGTTTCTGTTCCTCATAATTCCCATAATCATCTATTCTCCATTTCTGTTCCGCCAGTGTGCTTTATTTTGTCTGTTCTTTATTTCCTGTGCTCTCCTTTATTTTCTAAAGACAGAAACACCAAGAGCAGAAAGTAGAATTAAGGCTCCATAAGAACAGAGATTTTTGCCTGTTATATTTATCCCAATCACAAGAATAATTTTTGGCCCATAGAAGGCTCTCAGTAAATACTTGTTGAATGAATATATGAATAATTGATTGCTGGTATCTTCTTCAGAGAAGTTCTTGAGGCCTGTGCTAGAGTTTGCTGTATTATTAACATCAATTATATGTAGAGATATTTCTGATTTCTAAAAAAAAATGTAATTTGTTTGGCTAAAAACAAATTTGAAGCAGAGGAAGTGTCCTACTAAAAGTGAAAGTATTTTTTTTTAGCCACAATATTGTACCATATTAAAAGAGTATCATATTACAAGGGTCAATTGTAGAAGATCAACTTTAACAATTTACCTCAGAAATAATATACCATAAGTGTTAATACATACTTAAAATTTCTTAAAACAAAAAGAAACAGGTGAAGTCATAGCAAAAAATTAATCTCAATTAAAAGCATTATTTATTTGTTTATTTTTTTGAGGAAGATTAGCCCTGAGCTAACATCAGCTGTCAATCTTCCTCTTTTTGCTGAGGAAGACTGGCTCTGAGCTCACATCCATGCCCATCTTCCTCTACTTTATACGTGGGTCGCCTGCCACAGCATGGCATGCCAAGCAGTGCCGTGTCTGCACCCAGGATCTGAACCAGTGAACCCTGGGCCGCCGAAGCGGAACGTGCAAACTTAACCACTGCACCACCGGCCTGGCCCCAATTAAAATTATTTTAATACTCAATCTTTAAAAACAAATCAACTGTCAATTTCATTTTATGTAATCAAGAACCTCTCTTTCTGAGTGCAGGTGTGAAGGTCAGTGACCTTAGGAATAACCACTCATGTGTTCAACCAATACTATCTGAGGTGCTAGCCCTCTGCTTGAGATACACTGGTGAGTAAGATAGACAAGCCTGCTGGATGGACCTTACAGCAGTGTATTCAAACTCTGATTTCTGTGACTAACAAAAGTATGTCCTACTAATCGTTTTAGGACCCACTTCAGTTATGGCTCCTTTTGGGAAGCCGTGCCTGAGGCTTTCTGTGTTAAGTGCTCCTGGTGCTTTTATCGTTTTCTGTTTACCTCTGTCCTAGCACTCTTCTGCATTTAATTTGTGATATACTAATGTGTCTCCCAGGTAGCTTCACGAGGGGATTATCTGGTTTGTGTCCTAACTCCCTGGCACAATGCCTGCCTATAAACAGACAAGGGTCAGATGTATCAGGAATAATGAGAAGGGAAAGGCCACATTGCTGATTGTGGGGTATGGCTACTTGTGCATAGATCCTTAGAATTACAGGAAAATTATAAAGGGGCAGTCACTGTGAAGTGGGAAACTATGAAAGAGATTTGGAGTCAGAGGACCAAGTTCCATTCTGGAGATTTTTGGTGTGCTACCTGTCGTCCCTGCAGGAATCCTTTGAGGCAGGTGGCATCATGAGGAAATTAAGGGGCAGAGAAGTTAAGTAATTATCCCAAGTGTTCGGTAGTAAGTGGCAAAACTGACAAAAAGCCTGTGTTTGTCTGACTTAATTCAACTTATTCGTCTGCAAAATGGTGATGTATCATTCTTGTCTGTTTACTTCATAGAATTATCAAAAGAGATAAATCTGTGTCCAGTAGTTGTAAGGAAAAGCCTCAAAAATTTACTTGTTGTTGTTAGCTGTCTGTGCTAAAATTTTTCACTTTTGTGTGATTTTTGCCAAAGTCTTTTGCCTTATTTGAGCTGACCTGTTTGTTCATTTAATGACTGTTGAAGAAAGTAAGAAGAGTTAATTACTACTCTCTTTTAGCTCCCCCAAATAAAAATATCTATTTCTTTTAGAAATGGAATTACTGGGGCAAAGGGTATGCACGTGTAAAATTTTGATAGGTATTGCCGGATTATCCCCTGGAAAGATTATACCCATTTTTGCTTTTTTTGGTGTGTGTGTGAAGAAGATTGTTGCTGAGCTAACATCTGTTGCCAGTCTTCCTCTTTTTGCTTGAGGAAGATTGTTGCTCAGCTAACGTCTGTGCCATTCTTCCTCTACTTTATGTGGGATGCCGCCACAGCATGGCTTGATGAACAGTGCTAGGTCTGTGCCCAGGATCCGAACCTGTGAACCCCGAGACACTGAAGCAGTGTGTGTGAACTTAACCACTATGCCACTGGGCCGACCCCCTGTTTTTCTATTAGCAATGCAGAGTCTGAGCATCTGTTTCTCATCTTTGACAAATCTGTTTATTATTTGTCAAGTTGAGCATCTTTTATGTTTGTTCTTGTTTGCATTTCTTTTATATTTTTCTTACTAGTAGCTTTTATTCATTTTTCTGTTAGCTTATCTTTTATTGATTTGTAGGAACCGTTTTATATATAACGTAGATATTTTCAAGTTAGTTGCTTGTATTTTAACTTTGTTTATGGCATCTTTTGTTTTATTTTTATGTAGTCAAATCTTTCTTTATGGATAGTTTCTAGTCTTGATGTTCTGCTTAGAAGGCCTGTATTTTGCCAAGATTATAAAAGTAAATGTAAAATTGAGCTCCTTTTTCTACTCATATTCTGCAAGAATTATTCCATGCAGATAAGAGTGGTATTTAGATCCATTATTTGGGAATATAACTAGCCAATAAACTTGTTCTTCTTCATTTTGTGAAATCATTGAAGACCTGGAATACTAGACAGAATATTAATTGAAGAGTAAGGTGAAGTCGCACTATAAATTAAGGCCAAATTGGTGACCTTTGCATCTAGAGATTTATACACAAGATGGTCCTAAAAAGGTATGAGTAGAATGTCTTTCATTCTCTTGGAAATTCTTTTCCAGAACTTTAGAATTTTAGTGTATATTGAGTTATGTCAGGATGCTGTAATTTTATTTAACTCTTCTACTGCCATCAGAGTATAAGGGCATGGGGCATCAGCATAAGTGCAGGAGAGTAGCGTAGAATAAAGGGAAAGGAAAAGAAAGGGAATGTGAAAAGAAAGAATTACTTAGGAAAGAGAGTGTGACAATGCTGAGGAGTGGCAGTGTGGTACAGACAAAAACCAGAGAGCTGAACGTTACCAACAGTGCCATTTCCTGAATTATGTTTTGTTTTCTTTCTCTTTGTGGTTTTAAGCATTTATGGGCCTAAAACAGATTGAAAACCATCATTGTTTTTAACCTGATTATTAATCTTCAGTTTTGGTATTTCCATGGTGCATGTGGGTTGGGGTGTGTGTGTGTATGTATGCGTATGCATGTTTAAACAATCACCACTATTAGAATGAAGAATCACTTGGTAATTTTAAGAGTGAAACTCCAATGTGAAACTTTCATTTCCTCCAGAAGCAATAAAGTAAGTAGTTGTCAGCCTCAAACTCAATTCGTTGCAAGTTATACGGGAGACTGTGGCTTTCTCTATCATCCGTCTTTTCCTTAGTGCCTGACACAAATCTCCCGGTTTCATACTGAGGTATCCATTCCATAAACAGTATTTTTTAGAGTTAGATTTTATTAGGATGTACTTGTGATTTTTCTGTATTATGAAATTTACAAAAGAACGTATAAAACCAGGGAAGTCTTTAATCTTTTTGAAAAATTTAGCATGCCTGTATACCTCATTTTTCTGCTTTGTTTATTGGCTTAGTCGCAAAGCTAAAATATGCTTGTGTGTTTAGTCTAACACAGTTGTTTCAAACTTTCAACATTTTAAGAGTATGGCAATTACTGCCAAGATCTAGGAAATAATTGTTAACTTTCTTATACTTTACGAAATACTTTTATAGGCATTTTCCTCACAACAATAAAGAGAAAGAGGTTGGAACAGGTAAGAAGGGTTGAAAACTCACTCAGGATTATAACCATCAAGGATGGGAAGAGGGAAATTGGTACAGCTGGTTCTTTAAACCCAGTTCTTTGGAATTTAGATTGTAAGTTCTCATTATTCTGTATTCCTTATACTCCTGCCTGTGAGCAGAGATAACTGTAAATGGAGATGTTTCAGTGATATGAAGGGATAATAGTTCATAAACGGGGTGAAGGGAGGCTTTTTACTGAGCCAAAGTAGTGATAGATGCATAATTAATCCTTATAAAGTGTAGGTGCTATTAGTCCCTCTTTACTGATGAGAAAACAGATGTAGATAAATTAAAGTAAGTTGCCCAAGGCCACACAGATAGAAAGCACCAGAGCAGAGATTCAAACCAATGCTTTCTAATTCTAAGGTCTGTTTCCTGTTCTCTATACCACAGTTTCTTCAAAGCTAAAATTGGATAGGGTAGGGAAGAATATGTATGATAAGGATAAGAAAAGTGAGTGATTTTAGTTGTAAATTACATCATAGATGTTTCAGCTTGGTTAATTTGAATTCTGCAGTTTAACATGGTGGAGGGGGTGTAGAGTAAGTAAGAAGAATATTGTAATAAGCATCAGATTTTTTTCTTCAGGGCGCTGGCCTGGTGGCATAGTGGTTAAGTTTGCGTGCTCTTCTTTAGCAGCCTGGGGTTCGCAGGTTTGGATCCCTGGCACAGACCTCGCACTGCTCATCAGGCCATGCTGTGGCGGCATCCCACATAAAATAGAGAAAGAGTGGCACAGATGTTAGCTCAGGGCCAATTTTCCTCAAAAATTTTTTTTTCAGAATTTGGAAAAATCATATAAAGGAAAATAATGTCAGGGTTCTTAATTATTAAGGTTTTAAATGATCAGCATTGTGAGAGTTATTCTTCTCTCAAACTGGAGTATAAATCCTATGGGCAAGAATTGTATTCTTCAACTCTTTGTCTTCTCCCCTCCTGTGCCTGGGGTAATGGGATGAGTGCGTGTATGCATGACCAATAGATACCTTTTACTTGCACCCCTGTGTAATTGTGCTGTTGTTAACAAAGATTTCAGTTTCTTATGTTTCCCTGTTTTTGGCCAGATTCTGAGAATTAATATTACTTTTCATTAGGCAAATTATTTTTAGCTCAGGTACTTTTATCAGTTAACTTTTGCATATAAAAGGAATGCTGCTGCATATGGAACTATGTTACTAAGAAGAAGTTACTCGGCATAACCCAGTGTGTGTATGTACAGCTGTCCCTTTTTACAATTGAAATAGAATTTTGTGTAGTTAATGTTTATGTATGAATCCTCTTTTATGTTTTTAGGATATTCGGAAATTCTTTGGGGTTATACCAAGTGGAAAGAAACTTGCAAGTGAAACAGTAAAGAAGAATGAGAAAACAAAGTCTGCTGAAGAAACTTTAAAAGCAAAGAAAGGAATAAAGGAAATCAAGGTCAGTTTTCCAAATACAATTTAGAATTGTATGAAAGGTTAAATAAACTCTGTTCCTAGACTTGATAGGACTTGAGGGAGCCTTGAGTAAATATAGATTTCAACTCATTTAACAGAGGAAGAAGAACAGTAATAAGGTTTTACTTATTTCTAATTAATATATGTTACTGCATTCATAGCTTGGTGCTTTCCTGAAGTAGAGATGGAGCACTTTTTAGTTGTTAAAACTTTGTGTTTTGGGGCTGGCCCCATGGCCAAGTAGTTAAGTTTGTGTGCTCTGCTTCGGCAGCCCAGGGTTTCACAGGTTCAGATCCTGGGCTCGGACCTAGCACTGCTCATCAAACCATGCTGAAGTGGTGTCCCACATGCCACAACTGGAAGAACCCACAACTAAAAATATATATAACCATCTACTGGGGGGCTTTGGGGAGAAGAAGGAAAAATAAAATCTTTAAAGTAAACAAACAAACAAAGAAAACTTTGTGTTTTAAGACCAAAGTTTGCTCATAGAGTCATGAGCCCCTATTCCTGGTAAATGCTATTGGACTTCAGGTGAGGGAGGCCTTTGGAGGAAAGCTTTATTTTTTTCCCTGTCCTCCTTGGGTCTCAGAGAAGTTAAGATATAATGTCACTATGGAAAGCATGCAATGGCTACAATGTGCATCAGAGTTAATATAGTTCCACTTCATGTAAAATGTAAGAATTTTGCAATTCTACGGGTCTCTTTAACCACCGCTCCATCCTTTATCTCCTAGTTGTCATATGTATTATATCTGCATATGTTAATACTCCACATTCAGTGTAATAATTTTTGCTTTAAACAGATGTTTTTTAAAGAATTTAAGAGGGGAAAATGCTTTTTTATATTTATCCACTTATTTGCCATTTCTGGTGCTTTTCATTTCTTATTAAAGATCTCAATTTCCATCTAATATTTTCTTTAAACCTAAAGAATTTTCTTTAGCATTTCTTGTGTAGATCTTTTGGCAATGAATTCTGTCAGTTTTTGTTTATCTAAAAATGTCTTTATTTTGCTTTCATTCTTGAAGGATATTTTGCTGGGTATGGAATTTTGGATCGACAGTTCTTTGTTTCAGCACTTTAAGATGTTGTACTGTCTTTTGGCTTCCATTTTTTCTAGTGAGATGTTAGCAGTGATTCATACGTAGTGTTTTCTCTGGTATGTAATCTTTTTCTCCTGCTGCTTTAAAGATTTTTCTCTTTATCTTTTGTTTTCCACTTTAACTGTGATGTGCTTGGGTGTAGTTTTCTTTTGTTTATCCTGTTTAGGTTTTCTGAGCTTCTTGAATCTGTAAGTTTGTATCTTGCATCAAATTTGAGAACTTTTTGCCGTTGTTTCTTCACATATTTTTTTTGCCTCATTTTCTCTCTCTTTTCTTCTTCTGGGATTCCAATTGTATACATATTAGAATTTTGATATTGTCTCACAGATCATTGGGGCTTATTTGTATCCTTTTTTTCTCTGTACTTAAGATTAGATAATTTCTTTATTACTGTCTTCAAATTCATTACTCTTGTGTCATCTCCAGTTTGCTATTAAGCCTGTGCTGTGAATATTTTATTTTAAATACGGTATTTGTCAATTCTAGAATTTCCATTTGGTTCCTTTTCATAGTTTTTATTTCTCTCCTTTATGTTCTTGAATGTAGTTACAATAGATGCTTTAAAATTCTTGTCTGTTAATTCTAAGATCTCTGTTTTATCAGGATTGGTCTTTATCAGGTGCCTTTTCTCTTGAATCTATGGCTCAGGTATTACTCAGCTTGGGCTACCATAACAAAATACCATAGACTTGGTGGCTTAAACAATAGAAATTTATGTTCTTACAGTTCTAGAGGCTAGAAGTCTGTGATCAAGGTTCCAGGTGATTCAGTTTCTGGTGAGAGCTCTCTTTCTGGTTTACAGCTGGCTACCTTCTTGTTGTGTCCTCACATACCCTTTCCTTGGTGTGAACGCATGGGGAGGGAGGTTGAAAGTGAGCAAGATAGCGAGCAAGTGAGTGTGCACATGTGTGTGTGCAAATGAGCTCTCTGGTGTCTCTTCTTATAAGGACACTAATTTTTATCAGATAAAGGCCCCATCTTTATGATCTCATTTAACCTTAATTACAGTCGTGCATCAGTAATGATGGGATAAGTTCTGAGAAATGCATTGTTAGGTGATTTCTTTGTTGTACGAACATCATAGAGTGTGCTTAGACAAACTTAGATGGTATAGTCTACTGCGCATCTAGGCTATATGGTACTAATATTCTGTGACTGCCATCATATATATCTGTCTGTCATATATGTAGTACATCTCCGACTAGAACGTCATTGTGCAACACATGACAGTACTTTCTTAGAGACTCTATCTCCAAATACAGCCACACTGGGGGTTAGAGATTCAACATATGAATTTTGGGAGGACAGAAACATTCAGTCCATAACATTCTGCCAATGACCCCCAAAATGCATGTCCTTCTCACATTCAAAATATGTCTACTCCATCCTAACAGCCCCCACAAGTTTTAACTCATTGCAACTCTAAAGTCTGAAGTCCAACGTCTCATCTGAATATTGTCGAAATCAGATATCTGTGAGACTTAGATATGATTCTTTCTGAGGGAAAATTCCTCTCCATCTGTGAACCTGTGAAACCAGACAAGTTATGTGTTTTCAAAATCCAATGGTAAGAAAGGCGTAGAATAGACATTCCCATTTCAAAAGGGAGAAATCAGAAGGAAGAACAGTGTGATGGGTCCCAGGCAAGTCCAAAATCTAGCAAGGCAAATTCCATTAGATCTTAAACCTTGAGAATAATCCTCTTGGGCTCAATGCCCTGCCTTCTGGACCCACTGGGACAGTGGTGTCACCCCCACAGCTCTGCAGGGTGGTCCCGCCTTCAAAGCTTCTGGGCAGAGCCTGTCTGATCTGTTGAGACAAGAAATAAGGTAGCCCTGATCTCTGAATCACCTTCAGGGTCTCTCTTCCCTTTTCTTGGAGAATAGTGCAGGTTTACAGTCGAGTAGCTTTGTTGTCCTGTCTTGTAGAATCAAGAAGCCTGACAGCTTTCCTTCATTTTGTTCCCTTCATTTAAAACCAGCCATATGTTTCTGCTTCTATAGTCCAGCTACACTCTTGGTGTTCTCTTCAGAACACACTTTCTCACTCTTGCACTGTGGACAGGCTGAGAATTTTCCAAGTCTTTAAGTTCTGGTTCCTTTTTGCTTAATAGTTCAGTTCATCTTGCTCCTCTTATATTTTACTGCAGTCAGGAGGACCCAGACCGTACCTTCCAACATTTCACTTAGAAATCTCCTCAGCTATTTCGTTGTTCCAATGTTCTGTCTGTTCACAAATACAATTTATATGTTTCACTGGAGCACAATTCAGCCAAGTTCTTTGCCATTTTATAACAAGAATCACCTTTCCTGCAGTTTCTGATAACCTCATTTCTGTCTGAGATCATACCAGAATGGTTTGTCATGTTTATATGTCTGCCAACATTCACTTTATCATGATATATGTATTCTCTTAGACAGTAGAGACTTTCTCTATAGTTCTCATCTTTTCTCCCTGAGACCTTGCCAGAACTGCCTGTAACATCCATATTTTCAGCAAAGTCCCTTCATAGTAGTCTAGGCTTATTCTGGCATGCAGCTCAAACTCCTCCAGCCTCTACCATTACCCAGTTCTAAAGCCACTTCCATATTTTAGGTATTTGTTATAGCAGCACTCCACTTCTCAGTAATAAAATCTGTATTAGTCAGGGTTCTTCAGAGAAACAGAACCAATAGGAGATATATGTATATATATGTGTGTGTGTATATAAAATTTATTTATTACAAAGAATTGATTTGCTTGATGATGGAGGCTGGCAAGTCCCAAGACCTACAGTTGGCGAGCTGAAGACCCAGGATAGCTGGTGGTGTAGTTCAAGTGTGAGTCCAAGGGCCTGTGAGTGAGGAGAGCTGATGGTGTGGTTCCCAGTCCGAAGGCTAGCAGGCTTGAGACCCAGGAAGAGCTGATGTTTCCGTTCAGGTCTGAAGGCAGGAAAAACTGGTGTCTCAGCTTGAAGGCAGTCAGGA
Organism: Equus caballus; assembly: GCF_041296265.1. Classification (NCBI taxonomy): domain Eukaryota; kingdom Metazoa; phylum Chordata; class Mammalia; order Perissodactyla; family Equidae; genus Equus; species Equus caballus. The sequence continues at coordinate 93,883,007 of NC_091686.1, forward strand.
AGGAAAAATTCCTTCTTGTTTGGGAGAGGGTCAACCTTTGTTCTCTTCAGGCCTTCAACTAATGGGATGAGACCCACTCATGTTAGGGAGGGCAATCTGCTTTACTCATGCTGTCAATTTAAATGTTAAACACATCCTAAAACACCCTCATAGAAACACTCAAAATAATGTCTGACAAAATATCTGGGCACTTTGTGGCCCAGTCAAATTGACACATAAAATTAACCATCACAGGTTACATTTCCTATTTCTTTTTTTTGTTGTTGTTGAGGATGATTCACCCTGAGCTAACATCTGTTGCCAATCTTCCTCTTTTTGCTTGAGGAAGATTCGCCCTGAGCTGACATCTGTGCCAGTCTTCCCCTATTTTGTATGTGAGATGCCATCACAGCATGGCTGCTGACAAGTGGTGTAGGTCCACGCATGGGAACTGAACCTGGGCTGGTGAAGTGGAGTGCACCAAACTTAACCACTAGGCCTTGGGGCCAGCCCCACATTTCCTATTTCTTTGTATGTCTGGTTATTTTGGATTTACCTTAGACAGTGTGAATGATACAGTGTAGGTACTTTGGATTTTGTTATATTCTTCCAAAAAGTGTTAATTCATTTGGTTTAGCAGGCAGTTAACTTGGCTGAACTCAAACTCCAAATTCTTATTTCCCCTGTGATGGGCAGCAGCTAAAATCTTTGTTCAATTCTTTTTTTTTTTTAATTTATTTATTTTATTTTTAATTAATTTTTCTTTTGAGGAAGATTAGCTGTGAGGTAACATCTGCTGCCAATCCTCCTCTTTTTGCTGAGGAAGACTGGCCCTGAGCTAACATCCATGCCCATCTTCCTTGACTTTACATGTGGGATGCCTACCACAGCATGGCCTTCTGAGCGGTGCCATGTCCGCACCTGGGATCCGAACTGGCGACCCCAGGCCGCTGAAGTGGAATGTGTGCACTTAACTGCTGCACCGTCGGGCTGGCCCCTGTTCAATTCTTTTAACCTTAGCTGGACACTTGCTGTATCATGCATACCTATTTCGGGAGACAGCCCCCTTCTGTGGCTCTCTCACTTCTGGGCTACCTTCTGCTCTTATTTTTAAGTTATTGTATTTGCTTCTGGCTCTGTCCTCTAGTCCACTGGTGTATTTGAATTATTATAATGGTTCATTTGTCTCATTTTGTTGCAAGCTAGTTGATTGTTCTTATATTTTTGACGTTTTATTATAATGGATAGAAACATTCCTACCTTATAATTGATTACATTGGTTTTTTTTCTGTCTTCTTTCTTGATGCTTTTTGGGAAAATTTGAATATGTTCGAAATGTGATGTATAACTAAAAAATAAAAATAATACCTTTTGCCTTGGTTTTATTTAGTTTTCCAACAGGCATTGGGTTGTGGTGGGCCCACAACCCCTTAGCTTTATTTCTGTCTCTGTCATTTTCAGGAAGCACTTGCTGTGTACTATCTGATATTCTTTTACTCTTTGTTATATATAGGTTAGTGTTGAAAGTGGAGCTGAATACTACAGCTTTTTCTATAATTCTTTCTTTCACATCTGGTGCAGTTATCATCTGGCCTGTTCTGTAGCCTATTCAGGGCATTATTGACATTTGGGGCTGCATAATTCTGTGTTGTGTAGGACTGTCCTGTGCATTGTAGGATGTTTAGCAGCATCCTTAGTCTACCCCTTCGATGCTAGTAACCCTCCTCCCCCAAGCCCCCCAGTTACGACAGGCAAAAATGTCTCCTGGGGGAGCGGAATATCTCCTAGTTGAGAATCACTGAGCCCAAGTCTAATGAAGAAAAAATGGCTAAGTTATATAGGCTTCTTTGTGTTCTAATTATACTGTGATATTTTATAGGTAAATAGTTCTTGTGAAGAAGATGACTTTAAACAGAAGCAACCAAACAAGAAAAAGAGGATCATCTATGATTCAGGTAATATTTCTTGTGAGGAGCTTTAAAGTTTAAAAATTATTTTATATCCCTTAAAACAGCATTTTCCAAACTAGTGTTCTCTCTATGGTGGTAGCGGGTGCTATGAGTAGAGGGCCCTATGCCCAAATAAAGTTGAAAATAATTTTATCCTACTGCAGAATTTATCTAAATATGTCAATATATTAAAGATTTGTTCAGAGAGGGATAAAGTATATAGCATGTCTCAAACTTACTTTGAAAATATTACATTTATTTTTAAAAATATTCGTGTTACCTTCTCTTCCAGCTGAGGTCCTTGGAAACTGAACTTGAAAAAATAATGCCTTAGAAACAGATCTGAAATTTAATTTTCGTGCTTTTGATCTGGTCCTTTTTTGTTGCACTTAAAATAGAACAAACGCAATTTGAAAACTTTTCTTTGCATATACTTTTAAGATAGGGAATATAAATTTTTGTGCATGCCTTTTTTGATATGTTAAAATAATGGTAGAACTCAGGAAGTATTAGGTTTTGCTTTTGTGGAGAAGATCCATGTGGTGTGAATTCTTAAAATTAAGAATGTAACCTAAGAAAGCATTTATAGATTGTCAGGATTTTGACAATGATAGTAAAAGTTCTGCCTCATTTCTAAAAGTACTTGAGTGTTTATTGTGAGTCTTTTACTGCTGTATACTGTTAAGAATTTGAAAGAGGTACATATCCCCATTTCCCAGGAATTTCCATCTTTTTGGAAACTGGAAGTTTCATTGTTTGATACAATTTAGAACGGTATGAGAGAGGATTTGTAAAAGCATGGTGAAGAGGAACGGCACTAAAGTTTATGAAACACCTATTTTGTACCCAGCACTATGCTAGGTACTTACACTTTGTCCTGACTTACGTTTAAGGGCTCTGGGCGATTAGGCGGTGGTAGACAAAATAATGGCCCCCAAAGATGTCTATGGCCTAATTCTTGGAATCTATGAATATGTTAGTTTACATGGCAAAGGGAAATTACAGTTGTAGGTGGCATTAAAATTGCCAATCAGATGACCTTAGAATAGAGAGATTATCTTGGATTATCCGGGTGGGTCCAATGTAGTCACAAGGACGAGGGTGACAGAAGAAGAGAGAGAGATCGACTATGCAAGAAGGCCAGAGAGATGGCAGCATGAGAAGGACTTTGCCTAATGTTGCTCATTTTGAAGATGGAGGAAGGGGGATGTGAGCCAAGGGATGCTGGCAGACACGGAAACTGGAAGAGGCAAGAAATGGATTCTTCCCTAGAGTATCCAGAAAGGAACACAGTCCTGCTAAGACCTTGATCTTAGCCCAATGAGACCCATATCGGATTTCTATCTTCCAGAACTGTAAGATGATAAATTTGTCTTGTTTTAAGCTACTGAGTTTGTGGTGATTTGTTATAGCAGCCATACAAAACTAATGCAAAGACTTAACACTGGGTAGAAGTAACCTGTGAGAGTCACATGAGAGTGTGTCTCGGAAAGGGCCTTGAGGAACCGGTTAACAATAACCGCTTTAGAAACACACTGTATTATAATACTTCTTTTCAAAGTTTTGTTTTATTTTCTTCTCATGTACAGATTCAGAATCAGAGGAGACAGTGCAGGTAAAAAATGCCAAAAAGCAACCAGAAAAATTGCCATTGTCTTCTAAACCTGGTAAAATTCTGCGGCAGGATCCTATTACATACATTTCAGAAACAGGTAAGGGCATTGAATATGTTTAATGTTTTAGATAGAAGCAGCGTGTGTCATGTTCTTATGCTTTTCATGGGTGTCTAAATGTACCTCCTTCACTTTGAATTGAATTTCTATTGCCTTTTTTTTCCTTCTTCTCCCCAAAGCTCCCCCAGTACGTAGTTGTATGTTCTAGTTGTAGGTCCTTCTGGTTGTGCCGTGTGGAACACTACCTCAGCATGGTCTGATGAGAGGTGCCATGTCGGCAAAACCCCGGGCCGCTGAGGCAGAGTGCGCGAACTTAACCACTTGGCCACGGGGCTGGCCCCTCTATTGCCCTTTTCACTTTGTTGAATTATGTTTATCAGGGGAAGGCTGCATCTTTGGCATTTTCTGTGGGTTAAGGGCCAATTCCCCTGTAATATTTTTAAGTGCTCTATATTGAATCATATAAGTTGAAGCTCTATCTTGAATCATGTATTAAAATATTATTGTATTGTTTTAAAACTTTTATGTAAGTTTTTTATTTTGCATGCTGAAGTCATAATAATCTAGGTTTATAATGATTATTTATATTTGTGATTTATAATCTAGCACAGATGTGACCTGAATTCCTTATATTCTCTGGTGACTAAAGATTTTAGCATTGGCTTTTTTTAAAAAAAGATTGTTTTTGTACTTAAATTTATTTCTGTTTGATCTGTTTTGAGTGGTGGAAAAGCAAAGACATTTATAAATTATTGTGCACTAATCTTAAGATTTCATAGCATAAATATTTGTTTCATGGGTAGTGTTCTTTTATAGTGAGGAGCCCTGAATTACGTTGTCATCTTAGGAAAAAGCTCACAGGGATTTGTTGTAAAGGCCTTGTGATTATAGCATTGTTAACTCCTAGAAGAGACCATACTAGCAATAAAAGGTCAGCTATATTAATCTTCAAACTTACAGAGCCTGTTGAATCGGTTCCTATATGGAAATACTTGAAGGAGCCATGAGGGCATCTGATACCTCATTAATTTGTCGATATTGAAGAAAATCTCTGAAACCATTATTTTTGCACTCTGCTACTTGAATTGCTAGTAAAGTGAATACATCTGGTTTGAAGAGATAAGGTAAAAGCCACATAATTATTTTGGCACAGTATGTTGCTAACATTCAACAAACATTTATTGAGTGTCTTTTATGTCCCAAATACTAGGTACTGGGGATACAAAAGATGACTAAAGACTCCAAGTATTGTAGGAGTTGCCTGAGGCTGCAGTATGCAGCAGTCAGGAAGAGGGCTTGATGGAGAGGGTAAGACTTGATCTGGCCATTGAAGGGTGAGCAGGTGACGGGGGAAGAACACATCAGGTGAAGGGGATGGAACTTTTTAAGGCACAGCACCCAGTACAAGACTTGATATGTTCGCAGGACGCTGGAAAGATTGCTTGCCCACGTGATGAGGAGTAGCGGTAGGTAGATGAAGCCAGATTAGGGAAGATGTTGCAAGCTAGGCAGATGAATTTAGACTTAACATAGCAGGTGAAAGAGAACCATTAAAGTTTTTGAAAAGAGTTGTGTTATGCTGAAAATAGTATTTGAGGGTGATTGCTAGATTACTAGGTGGGATAGAGAGTGGAGAAACTATAATTGGGAGGTCGAGGCATTTATAGTAATCTAGGAGTGAAGTAATGAGAGTCTTAAAAAATTAGCAGTATTAAGGGACTGATCTATAAACCTTTTTTCAGATGAGTTACAGATTGGGTTTTTGGATTACCTATGAGCTTCACTGAGCCGTGCTATCTATGGGTACTATAATGAGGATAATTGGACAGTTGTTGTTATTAGCATGCTTAAGATTCTTCTTTTTTTTTTTAAATAACAGCTTTATTGAGTTGAAATTCACATATCATACAATTCACCTTTAAAGTTTTAATGTTATTGGAACTTGCAGATGAAAGCCAAGATTTTTGGATATATGAGTAAAAGTAAAACTTTGCTTATATGTGTGAGCTATTATTTGAGAGTATGAACATGGTACTCATGGTAGATAAATTGGTCAGTAAGTAGGGAATGAAACAGGAAAGATACTCCGTGTGTTGTAGAAGGAACCTCAGACTGGAAGATCAAAAGCTCTGCCTGGAGGGTGCATCCTATCTTCCCTTCTAACAGCTGTGCTAAAGCTAAAGCTCAGTGAGTCTGTCCCCCTTTCTATGAAGCAGAAACACTAATTGCATAGGCTTCTTGGGAAAACTTAATGGGATGCTGCATGTGAAAGGGCCAGACCCAGTGCCTGACACAGTTAATAGGAAGTGGTCAAAAGGAAAAAAGAAAAAGAAAAACAAGAAGCCCACAGGTGAGCTTTGTGGATTCTCTGGGACGTTTATTTGATGAAGTTGTTCAAATGATCAAGGGCAAAATGTAAGCGCTGTGAACATGTTATCTGTAAAATTTTTGGTAAACTGAGACATTTCTTCACTATGGCAGGTGGTGGGTAGATTCTTTAACCTTATTGTTCTGTTGCTAAATATGTGCTCAGGCACATTGTACAAATGAACTCTTCCATTAAGAGGCCCCCTTCTTAGATCTGGCCACCTTTGTGAAGGTTTGAATATGTGGGAGGAATACTAAAAACAGTATGGTGATAGGTTTATTGTGTAACTGAAGGTGGTGTGATCAAACTGTCCAGTGACACCCTGAAAATGTCAAAGTTAGTGTGCAGACGGCCATGGCCTTCAACTGTGGATCAAGGCTATCGTTATCTTGTGATTTTAGGTACACAGAAGGGTCAGACATTTTAAGCTCTGATCACAGATTTTCTTTAACACGGGATTGTTTATTTCAGACCAGGTATTTCCAAATGTTATTTTCTGAAGAGATGTCCAGCATTTAATCTGAAATTTTTATGAGCATTAGGCAGTGTTTATGTCATTCTGCTGGTGGTATGTACATGTGAAAGCGAGTATTATTCCTTGTTTTAGCTTAAAATGGGTACAATGTACCCATCTAGTGTGATGTTCAGTATTACATAGGATTTTGTTTTTTCTTAGAATTGAGATAGAAGAAAGAAGCTAGCTGTTTTCTTGCCTGTTTTATCTTCTCATACTTTTTTATTCCTTGAAATGATAGGTGTATGGGATGAAGATAAGCCCTTTTTCTTCTTTTAATAAATGAGAATGAAACTGTTAAGTCCACAATATAATTAGCATAATAAAATCAGAAATAATAATGAGTTTCAAAAAAAGTGCCACTTCTTGAGATTAATACATTAACTGGAAAATTCTTGATGACAAAATAGGTCTTTTATTATTCTTTACTTTTTTTAAGCTAAAACTACGGTTTTTCAGTACTGGGTCATGAATAAATATTCACATTGTAAATATAAATATTCATCAGTATAAGGTTAAATAAAATATTTGTCGTAGTAATAGTTTAAAAATAAAAATTCTAACCTAAAATTGTATTGTTTAGTTGGAGATTGGAGCTTCTTGTGGAAAAGGATTATGTGACATGATTCAGTTTTGAAAACCTCTTAATTTCAAAAGAAATGATTTTTGCCTCATTATTCTGTATTTTATCTTTTCTTTTATAAACCAGCCTTTGTGTTTTGGGTCTTTTTCTTGCAGTGTAGCATGTGTGGTGGTTAAGAGCGTGGGCTCTTGAGTCAGACTGCCTGGCTTGAATCCTTGTTTACCTCCGCTGGGTCTTAGTCTCCTCATTCGGAGAATGGGGATATTGCCAGTACCTACATCAGAGGCCTTTGTGGTGGTCCAATGAGATAATACTTGAAAAGTTCTTAAAATAGGGTCTGGCATGTGGTAAACGCTCAATACGTATTAACTGTCATTCTTATGTTTTGACTTTCTGTGTACCTACATCTGCCTTTAAAGGCTGTGCTAAAGAAGTTTTGCTTTTGTTTAAGTACTTAGGGTGTTCTCTTGATTATGTAACTGTGCTTTAAAAATTTAGAAATTGCATTTGACCCACTTATGTTATGGATGTTATATGTGCTGTCCAGTATGGGAACGACTAGTGACATGTGGCTGTTGAGCGCTTGAAATGTGATTAGCCCAAATTGAGAGTGTTGTTAGTGTGAAAAACGGATTGCAAAGACTTAGTACAAAAAAAAGTAAATTATGAATAATTTTTTGGTATTGATTACATGTTGACATGATGTATTTAAATATATTGGATTACAAATATATATTGTTAAAATTAATTTCACCTGTTTCTTTTTACTTTTTTTAAATGTGGCTGTGAGTAAATTTAAAATTGTAAATGTGGCTCACATTTTATTACTATTGCACAGTGCTTTATAAACAATGAGAAATATATTTAGGAAATAACCTTAGTTTAGAAATTAACGTACTTCGAGTGCTTTTGTTTTTATCATCATACAATTCTTTAGGCTGTATTATTATATTGCTCTTTTAGGCTTACTGTTTAGTTTCTTGACATATTTTTCATCAACACTTTGATTAAATCTGTTTTCTATTTATTGATTTTTAAAATAGTTTACATTAATCTTTTAAATTACAGGAAAAGGAAAAAATTGCTTATAAATATCTTTATAGCTAACCATCGACTCTAGTAAAATGTTCTCGTAAGTTGTTAAAAACCCAAATACTTCTTGTACTGGTAAATATATTTACTTTTAGCTGTTTAATGAAATGAGAGACCTTGAGTTTTGTTTGGCAAAGATGACCTTTTATTATGCAGTTTCATCAGTGACTGGTGTTTGGTCGAAAATGGTGGAGGTTTTCCCTGCCTTGAGAATTGTTTATGACTGGTAATTTTAATTGAGCATGTGATTCCAGAGGCAGTTAGTGCTTTTGAAGTTATAATTATTTGGGGGATGTTAAATGGGAAAAAATTGGGAATGTGATGTTTTCCAGGTTACCATGTAATATCAGTGACCTATGACTTGGGAAAATAGTAGCAGAAAATATTACTGAGGATGTGTGTGTGTAACATTCTCTTTGCTAGTTTTTAGAGACATGGTTTTGTATACCAAATAGGAATAGATGCCGTATAGGGTAGAGAGCTTTTCTTACATGTTTTCAGGGAAACCTAGAGTGATAGAGACAGAAAATTTCCTTGAAGTGAGATATGTTAAGAACTGCATATTATATTTCTTTCATTATACTTGTTCAAAAATTAATATTGATTTGTACACTAAGACTCTGTAAAAGAAACTAAGTTTAGCATTTTTGAGGATGAGTGAAGTATTTAGATTAATATTGTTTTAAATTACCTAAGTAAGGGCTGGCCTGGTGGCGTAGTGATTAAGTTTGTGCCCTCTGCTTTGGCAGCCCGGGGTTCACTGGTTCCGATCCTGGGTGCAGACTTACACACTGCTCATGAAGCCCTACTGTGGTGGTGTCCCACATACAAAATAGAGGAAGATTGGCACAGATGTTAGCTCAGGGCCAATCTTCCTCACTAGAAACAAAAAAACTTACCTAAGTAACACATTAATACATTCCCACTGAAAAAGAATTAAACAATTCAGATAAAAATGTTCTGTTTTCTCATCCATCCTTTTGCCTTACATAACTATATAAATAAAAAATAGGGGCCAGCCCCATGGCTGAGTGGTTAAGTTCGTGCACTCTTCTTTGGCGGCCCAAGGGTTTCGCTGGTTTGGATCCTGAGTGCAGACATGCTACCACTCATGAGGGTACGCTGAGGCGGTGTCCCACATATCACAACCCAAAGGACCTACAACTAGAATATGCAACTATGTGCTGGGGGGCTTTGGGGAGATGAAAAAGAAGGGAAAAGAAAGAAGCTTGGCAACAGCTGTTAGCTCAGGTGCCAATCTTTAAAAAAAACCCCGCATATATGTATGTGTGTATATATATGTATTTATGTGAGTGGCACTTTACTGTAAAATTTCTGCAGCTTGCTTTTTCATAACTTAATGTCTTCGACTCCCTCCTCCCATGCTTCCTTCCTTCCTTGCTTCCTTTCTCTCCTTGCCGCCCTCCTTTCCTCCTTCCTCTCCTTAATTCCCTCCTTCCCCACTCCCTCAGCCACTGGCTCTTTCTTTCTTTAAATACAGAAAGAGCTCTATCTTATTTTTTTAAAACTTCTGCATAGAATTTATTAGTATGTATTTGATTTTTCTCCTCTTATTTTAGATATTAGATTATTGGTATGAACATATGTGTTTATGCTTCATTGCAGTATAATTATCAATAAATGGGTAATTCACAATGAAGACTATGATGACTTAAAAGAGAATAGTATTTCTTGAGGTTTTGTGGCATTTTAAGAATGTAGTTTATTTGCATATATTATGAAGAGTAGAGTGGGGGTTTCACTTTCTACTTATAGGCACAGTGCTTCTATGAGTGCCCTGCCCCTGCATTTTCCTTTTCCTTTTGTCTCTTATTAATCTTGTGGATCAAAGCACCACTAATACTTTTTTGTTTTTAACACGTGCTACCATTAACTCAGCTTTCTCTTTTCCAGTTCTTAGATCTAGAAAAGGAACTTTATACTTATCCGTATTAAATTTCTTCCTGAGATAAAACTCTTAAGTTTTTATTTTGTTAGATTCCAGGCTTTTGTATCCTGATTCTGTCATCTATTTCTTTTTATTTTAAATATGAGTACTTTTGGGGCCAGCCTCATGGCCGAGTGGTTAAGTTCATGCGCTCCGCTTGGGCCGCCCAGGGTTTCGCCCGTTGGGATCCTGGGTGCGGACATGTCACTGCTCATCAGGCCATGCTGAGATGGTGTCCTACATGCCACAACTAGAAGGAGCCACAACTAAAAATACACAACTATGTACCTGGGGGCTTTGGAGAGAAAAAGGAAAAATAAAATCTTTAAAAAAAAATTGAATATGAATACTTTTATTTGACAATATTAAATCCTCACTAATTTATTTATTCAACAAACGTGTAGGTATACAACAGTGTACTGGGAAATCCATGAAGTAGATAAAGCTTAGTCCTGTCTTCAAGGGCCCAAAGTCTATAGAGGAGATAAGCCTTTTATATAAAAATTACAAGGAAAAAATGAACAAACAGTGATAAAACTATCTTCCCAGGATATTCAGGCTTGGGAGAAGTAACTTTTATTTTGGAGGCTCAGGAAACATTTCCTGGAGGAGAGAGAAGTTTGAGGTGAACGTGAAGGGTTTTGGTAGGATTTAACGTGGAGATTGAGGTACTGCGTCTACTAGAAAGAGAATAAGGTGGAAGTTTGGGTATCACTGTTGCTATATCATGCATTATTCATTACCTTCTAACTTATAGAACGAGAAAACCTACTTAAAAGTTTCAATTTATAAACTTTCACAGATTTACACCAGATTAATACCACTTGGTATTGTATTGTAGCTTGTATTTTCTTAATTACGGTATCTTCTGCATAGGAATCTCTTATTTTAGCTGAAACCTCTGTGTTCAGAGAATTCTACCATAATGATATTAAAATAAATTTTATCTTGTATACTATTATAAATTTTTTTCAAAACACTTTTTACTGACTTTATGGAATGGAATAGTATTATTTATTATATGACATATTTCATATCTCTCTAATTTGATCTTCAAAACCACCTAATATTAGGGCTGACTTACTTGAAGAAAACTTATTCTCAAAGAAGCAATTTTCAATCTAAGATTGCACAAAGTTTCGCTGTGGAAGAATCCAGTAGTTATTTGGATGTCCCTCATCTACTTATTTTTTCATACTATCTGATCTCGTATCTTCTACAGATATGATCAACCTGTCTTTGTATTTCTTTCTGAATCATTAGTAAACTTCTTCAGTATTAAGGGAAAAATAAAAAAACCTTTTTCAGGGCTGGCCCGGTGGCGCAGCAGTTAAGTGCATGTGTGTTCTGCTTTGGCGGGGTTCACTGGTTCGGATCCCGGGTGTGGACATGGCACCACTTGGCACGCCATGCTGTGGTAGGCGTCCCACATATAAAGTAGAGGAAGATGGGCATGGATGTTAGCTCAGGGCCACTCTTCCGTAGCAAAAAGAGGAGGATTGGCAGGAGTTAGCTCAGGGCTAATCTTCCCAAAAAAAACCTTTTTCAAAATTACATGATCCATTATCAGCATCAGAATTATTGTTCAGTGTCTTATAAATAGCTGTTCAATTACTTATGAATCTTAGTACCCACTGTTACTTTTCTTGTATTTCTCCATCTTGCCATAAATCAGTGCTTCTCAATCAAGGGTAATTTTGCCTCCCAGAGGACCTTTAGCAGTATCTGGAGACATTTTTGGTTATCACAACAGGTGGGTGCTGTGGCATCTAGTTGGTAGAGGCGAGAGATGCTACTAAATATCCTAAAATACATGGGAGAGCTTGCCACAACAAAGAATTATTTGGCTCAAGATGTCAATAATACAGAGATTAGAAACTCTGCTATAGCCTATCAGGAGAGAAGAGCCTGTCAGATGTCCAGACAACCCTTGTTACTAGTATTCATCTCATCTACTCGTCTAGTAACTCACAGAGTAAATGAGGGCTTAGGCCAGCATAGTTTATTCTCAGAGAATTTCTGTCTGCTTCTGTTGAATATTCTCCTTTTGACCTGCGTTTGATCTTATTGCACAGAATTGTCACCAAACCTTTCCCCTTGTGTAGTTGTGTGGTTGGGGATCTGCCTTTCTCTTTTTGACAATTAGGACTCCGTTTCTCCTCTTTAATCTTTAGGGACTTCTCTCATTTTGTGTGATGAATCCAGGGTCACTGATACAGCTCTAGCAATTTTATCCACAAATTGACATTGGCTAAAACATCTTTATAGGAGCTAGATGCATTCTTATAATCTTTCTTGCCTAGTTCTTCAGTCTTCTTTCCATAGTGCATATTATGAGAGCTGAAAAAAATTAAGTGGCGTATGGAGAGGGATAATTGAAAAGGACACAGTGAGTAGTGAAGCACTAGAGTATCTGGAATGATGATTTTTGGTTCTGAAGCACCTTCGAAAAGACTGTTGTTTGTTCTAGTGACATATTTCACTGTCAAGTACTTGTGAAACTATGAGACACGGGATTGTATTCCAGAATGCCAAGGAAGGAGGATTATGTTATAAAAATGTGATTAAGTACTAATAAAATAACATACAGGTGATTTATACTTGGCTGTAGTACAGAGATGAGCATTGTTACCTCTTCTCACGTGTGAGGAAGTGGAATCTGAATGGAAGTGAGGAATTGCATTGCTGAATCACTCCCTTAACTCTTCTGGCCAGTCAAGTTTTCTTCTGTTGCCTCTTTCATGCCTTAGAATTGTAAGAAGCTCTGGGTAAGGTACCTGTGGCCAATTGTCCAAGCTTCCCCCACCCCCTACCTTCTGTTTTCTTTTTCTGTGAGATCCAGGAAGGAGGACATTAAGTAGTAAAATGTTCCACTTTCTCCTCTGGTGTTATGTTTTTTCAGTAATTGAAACCAGCTGTGACTTTCCATGGACTGTTATTCCTGTTCTCTGTGGGGACTCTGCACCTATGTGGTGGGTAATATCATGGCACAAGCCAGTATTTTTTTCTCTTATTTATCATTACTCACCTACCTTGCTTGACCTCACAAATTATAAAATAGTTTTATTTTTAAAATATAACTGACTCCATTTGTTTCTACAAGGATTTATTGGTAATGAATCATGAGATCTCTAGTTTCTTGATTAAAGATGAGCAGTCTCAGAAGTTTTATTTCATGTACTGAAGTATAGAATGTTTGATTCACCACATAAATGGTGTAAAGATGGTGTGTTTAGTTTTTCTTCCATCCGCTTAATTACCAAATATTTTTTGAAGACTTGGCATATGTGTGAACCTTTGTCTACTTCCAAACAAAAAATGACAATTTCAGTTTTTGACTCAAGGAGGTATTGAAAAGGAACTTTTCAGAAAAGGACTCTAAACACTCAGACTCCCTTTGTAGTTTTTGACTTGTTGCTGCTAAATAAATTGTTTTTAATCTCTGTAACCAGATAGCTCTAGCATGGTCTCGGTTAATTTGGTTTCCGTGTGTTCCAGACAGAAGGAATGAAAATCAGAATCCCGGACTCTCAGCAGTATGAACTCCAGAGTTAGATTTTTTTCCCTTCTTGGCTTGTAAATAGATTTTTATGTGGACCCACACGCTATTTTTTTTCTCTTTCATTTCTCATCCTTCTACATTCTAACTCAGAGTGGCAAAGCAATTTTCTCTTCCAGGCAATTCCTCTGCTGTATGTTCAATAATGCTAGTTTACTTGATGATTGTTAGCACATTTGAGGTTATGTTGTATATAAATAAAAATAAATGGTGTTTTTATAAGGAGACAGATATCCTTGAGGGAAATTCTGAGTGTTCAGTTGCCCATGATTTTCAACTAGGTCTCAGAAATTTGACTTAGATCTATTTATCATTATTTTATTATAAGTTTCTGGGGAGAAGATAACACAGTTTGCCTTTGGCTTCTGACAAGGCAGGAACAAATTTAGGCTCATTAGAAAACAAGAACAAATGTTAAAAAAGAAAAACAACTGTAATTTTGTTTGGAATGTTTCATGTCTGCACACTGGGATAGTGAAATATTTATTTTATGTGAGGATAGTCACAACAACACCTGTTAAAGGACTATCTTTTGCAAGCAGCTAGTTTCGTTGTTCTAATCCTTGGCCCCTTTTGCCTTCTTTCTCCATAAATTATTGGTATAGCCTTTGCAATATTAAGGGCTAAAGATACTTTAAGACAACTGGTTCAGAAGTCATAGTATAGAGACATTAGAACAGCTGCTTTCTTCAGGTTTTCTGATTTTAACAAGGCAAGATGACAGAATGTTTTCAGATATGCCTGTGACTTTATATATAGAACACTATATTTTTCTATATTCACCTCAATGAAAGCCTCTATATTTATAAGATAAATCTCTATGCTTAGGATCATGAATTTACTTTTTTGGTCTTAGTTTTTCCTATAACTGTAAGGAGTATGGGGAAGTGCACAAATCATTGGGCACTAAATAAGTGTCAAATCAAGCAAGCCAGTCTTTTTTCTCTTTTCATAACTGTATTTCACTAAAATTGCTCCTACTTTCCAAAGAGCCTGGAGAGCTGTTTATTTTGTGGTTAGCAGAGGAAAAGGGGCCTTGTATGCAGTTTTACTTAGTACGATGAAAACTTGAAATTTCATGAAGAACATTTCCATATTTTTTCCTTGAAAATCCATATGTAACACGAATGACAAACATTAATGTACAACTGAAATTTCACAAGATTGTAACCTATCATTAACTCAATAAAAAAACCATATGTAATTACATTTTTACTCAGAAATTATGAAAATGTTTATAAAATTATGTCTGTGTTTAGGTATAGTACCTTTTTTGGATCTATAGCTTGAAGACGTTGTTAGGTTTAAATTCATGTATTCTAAACCAAAAATTCAGAGAAGGGCTCTATTACCCTCCACTATTATAAAGACATCTCAGTAGAGAAGGCTCATTTCAGAAGCTCCCCTTTTAGGTTAACATTATGTTAAGGCTAACCTGAAAGAACAAAGTGACGCATTTTTGTATTTTTGCCAGCTTAATTTTACTCTTTTCATGATTTTTTTGAACTTTGAAATTTGGGCTTCATTTTTAATGACTACATGAATCCATTATATGGCTAGATCACAACTTATATAGTCCTTTCCTGGTTTTGATTATTTCTGTTGCTTACATGTTTCATTTTCCTAATAGTGTGATGAATATATTTGTGTATAAATATTTATCAACACCTCTGATTATCTCCAAGAACTACTATGCTAATGGTTATGAACTTCTTTAAGGTTCTGGATATATGTTGCCAAATTACTTTCTAGAAAAGTCATGCTGGTTTACATTTTCTTAATTAGTGTTTGTTTAGTACAGACTCATCACGTTCTAACCAGTATTGAGTATACTAGTTAAAAAATCTATATGATTATCCAGAGTCTCAAAATTATAGAGGGGAAAATCTTAAGAGTTTGTCCAACATTTTGCTTTTTCTCCCCAAAGCCCCCCAGTACATAGTTGTGTATTCTTCGTTGTGGGTTCTTCTAGTTGTGGCATGTGGGACGCTGCCTCAGCGTGGTCTGATGAGCAGTGCCATGTCCTCGCCCAGGATTCGAACTAATGAAACACTGGGCCGCCTGCAGCGGAGCGCGCGAACTTAACCACTCGGCCACGGGGCCAGCCCCGAGTTTGTCCAACATTTTGCAGAGGAGGACAATGAAGCCCAAATAGTTGATTAAAATAAAAATAGTAAGTCGAAGTCAGGTTAGAATTTTAGTTTTCTGAACTTCCATTTCAGTGTTGTTTTCATGAGAGAATATTACTTTATTATTTATTGAATGTCTTTTATAGCATGGCTAGGTGCTATACTGGGCACTTTGCCTTTTAAAAAGTCTCATCTTCCCAATAACTCAAATGATGAGTGGCTTGAAATCGTTTTGCCTATAATAGGAAAGATAACTGAAGGAAGAAATGAGGGCAGTTCTTCAAACGCTGAATGTTGAAAAAGGATAGACTAAGGAAGATAGGTAGAATTCACAGGGAAGTGTTTTGGCTTAAAATAAGGAAGAACTTTCCTAAATAGGAAAGTAGTGCTATTCACTAAAGAAAGGGGAGATCAAGTTGAATTACATTGCTTAATTTTGAAAGTATTTAAGCCTAGTCTGTGTTTTTGTCAGGAATGTGGAAAATGGGGTCCAGGTATTGAGTGAGAAATAGGACTAGTTGACTAAAGATAATGCATTATAAAGAATGTGGTAGAGTACCTGGCATATAGCTTAATGCTCAATAATAACTATTATTAACAGTAACTAGATTCTGTGAAGTCTCTGAAGCTAGTGACAGAATAAGCAGAGATGCTCATAAACAATGAAAGAAGTAAGCAAAGAAAAGTGGGGAGGAGGGAGAAACTAAAGCCAAGCCTTTTCTCTCTCAGAAAGTCAAGAGGTCAGAGAGTTCCTAGGAGATACTCACTTTGTAATATACAGATGAGAAAGATAGGGTGAGAAAAATAATCCCCATCCAGAGATTAAAATTGTTAACATTTTATTGATTCTTTTCAGATCTTTGAATATGAATTTAAAAGTATATCTATAAATATGTAGATATAGATATATCATTAAATAGCCTGTTATATCACCAGCTTTTATCACTTAATAAACATACGAACATCTTTATGTCAGTAAATATGGATATACATTATAATTTTCTGTTCCTGCATAGAATTCTGTTACATGCTTGAACATATTAATAGTTTATTTTCCCATTTTATAAAGAATATTCCTTTTGTCTGTCTCTGGTGCCACTGTCATAGTTGAGGCTGTCTTTTTTTTACCTAAACTTTATTAGTCCATTAGTTTTTGCTTCATGTTTTCTTGCCGTCCTGCATTCTGTTCTCCATACTTTTGAATGAACGAATGCTGTGATAAGCATTTTTGTACATAAATCTTTGTGTACTTATTTGTTTATTTGTTTATTTGTGTGGGCATTCTCAGAGATGTCTACTATACTCTTGCTTTAAATGGTGGATTACTTTTTGCATTTAGTGAGCAGAAACCTGTAAGAGTTATGCTTTCTAAATTTTATAGTTTCATTTTAATATAAATGTAATAATTAGAAAGTAAGACTAAATCCTTTTGGTTTTTACATATCTTAGGGACTTTCGTGTTTGAGAGGGCAACCACCTAGGAATAGCACAGTGCCTGGCGCGTAAGGCCCATAGCAAATGCTTGAAGTTGAATGAGGGAGTACTTGAGAGGAAGTAAGACCCACTCATATGTGGCCTTGCGCACCAGACTCATAATGTGAACTGTCCCACCCCCATAGTGACCTGACCTTCACAGTTGCCTTTTAGATTTTTCTTGTTATTGGACTTCTTTTGTTTTTAGGGCAAAGCAAAAAGCTTTTTGTCTTGTGAATCACTGAACCAAACAAAAAGATTTATTGAGGCCCTTTTGAGGTCTCTAATTATTTAAGCCTTGTCTTGAATGCTTAGAAAGACTTTTAAAACCAGATATTTTATGGAAACTTTTTAGAAAGCTAAAATGTAATAAAACAAAGTGCTTAAAGTCTTAAATGAGTGGTTAGATATTGCTAGATAGTCCACCTTCAATATTTGGCTAGACTCTGACAACTTCTTACCACCTCTGCAAATAGCACCCTAGTCTAAGGCTTCAGCATTTCTTCTGGAACTATAATCAATTCCTAAATGGTCTCTTCCTGCATTTGCTTTTACCCCTTGACAGTGTGTTCTTCAAAGGACATGACTTAAGTTGTATCACTCACTACTCTGCTTAAAATTCTCCAGTAGATTCCCAATCTAAGATAAAACCTAAAATTCTTTCCATGATTTAGGAAGTCCTACAGGATTTGGCCCCTACTTCTCTTACCTTACCCCCTTCATTGTGCTCCAAGCACACTTACTTTAAGGCTTTGCTCTTGTAGTTTTCATTTCCTGAACATTCTTGCCTGACGTATCTGAATTTCAGGGGTCTGTTCAGATGTTGCTTATTGAGGAGGCTTTCCCTGACTACCCTGTCTAAAAGAGCACCTTTCATCACTTTTTAATTCTTTTCATCCTAGTTTACCTTTTCTCCATGGCTTTTATAACTTGACAGTCTATATTTGTTTATTTCTATATCTGTTTTCCCTTCTAGACTCCAAACTCCATGAGGTCAGGGATTTTATCTTTTTTGTTCACTCTTGTATCCTCTGCCTGGCACATAATAGGTGATCAGTAAATATTTGTTGAATACATGAGTAAATAAATATGTTTGTATACTCTGGGTGGTAATTGGGGAAAGTAGTGTATTACAGACCTGGCACTGGTAAATATGAGGATGATTGTTGAATTGAGGAGATAGGAAGAGAAAAATTGCTAGACTCCCATAGCTCTTGTATACTTTTTATAAAGCTGGTGGAAGTGATTGCTTTGTATAATTAGAATTGATGTTTTATCAAACAATGTTTCATTATATTTCATTTAAGATGAAGACGATGACTTTGTATGTAAGAAGGCAGCCTCTAAGTCAAAAGAGAATGGAGGATCTACAAATAGTTACCTTGGAGCATCAAACATGAAAAAGAGTGAAGAGAACACTAAGACCAAGAATAAGCCTTTATCACCAATAAAACTTACCCCTACATCAGTGCTTGATTATTTTGGAACTGGGAGTGTCCAAAGATCAGATAAGAAGATGGTGTCAAGCAAAAGAAAAGAGGTGAGTGTTCTGTACGCAAACAAGAATGCTCAGGATTTGTACCTATTCACTGTTATTAATGAGATGAGAAATTTGGATGTTATAAATAGGTCAACATATTTTATTGTTTAAAGTAATTTTCCTATGATTATGAATAAAATTGTCATTTTAGAGGATGAGGAAGTTAGAATATTAGACATGTAATTTTTTTATATTTGAAGGTGGGAAAAGATCATTTAAATCATAGAATAAATTGTAATTCTTAGAATTTAAATACTCAGAATGCAAACTCACTTCACTGTTGACCTCAGCCAGACAAAATTGGATGATAAATTTGTTCCCAAATGAGATCATAAATACATAACTTTTAAATAGAGCCTACCTATGCTATACTTTTTACCTTCTCTATTTGGCTGATGTTGGATTCATCTTTTCCTGGACATTTAGGAAATAGAAATACAGATAAATTATAGTGAAAGTAGTCTCTTGAGTTAAAGCCTGCCAAATGGTGTTTGTTGATTTCATTCGTGCCTCCATAGGACACTGTGATCATTCTCACATACTGCTTTGCCAATGTTCTGGATTACTTCTGAAGCCAAGACATTCGTCTGCAGATTTTTTTGGGTACTTCTTTTGAACATTTCAGTAGAATTAAGTGAGAACCATCTGCCTATAGAATATTTGCTCATTAGGAAATTGGATGTGGTCAGTAACTATGAACATGATTTTCTGGCTGGCGTGCATTGATACTGTTTCATAATTGATACACATCTCTCTCATTGGTGTATTTAATCAGCTACAGTCAAGAAAAAGCATCTTGTTTTTAACTTAAGGTTTATGCTGATCTTGCTTGTTTTTCTTTGAAATCTAGCCTTCTCAAAATACAGATGATTCCAGATTAAATGATGAAGCCATCGCCAAGCAATTGCAACTTGATGAAGATGCAGAGGTATTGGCATTTTGTTTAGATATCATTAACAACTTGATGTTGTGACTTGCTATTTAGTCTACCCAGGCCAACAATCAAGATTGTTCTGGTCTCATTTTGGATTGAGCCTCGTTGTGAGAGTTATGTGTAAAATAAGTTAAAATCTAATATATGAAAATCTGAGTTTTTATATAAAAGATAAATGAGAGCAGGGAATCATTATTTATATAAATATTTATCATTAGATTTCTTTCTTTCTTTTTTGAGGAAGATTAGCCCTGAGCTAACTACTGCCAGTCCTCCTCTTTTTGCTGAGGAACACTGGCCCTGAGCTAACATCTGTGCCCATCTTCCTCTACTTTATATGTGGGATGCCTACCACAGCATGGCATGCCAGGTGGTGCCATATCTGCACCTGGGATCCAAACTGGCGAACCCCGGGCCGCTGAGAAGCAGAACTGTGAACTTAACTGCTGCGTCACTGGGCCAACCCTCATTAGATTTTTTTGAGTGGAAGCCTCCTTTAGTATAGTTAAAATAATTTCATTTGGTCATACCTCTTTTCTTTTCACTATGTGCAGTCTCATCCACTCCTGTGGCTTTAAATTCTATGTATATGCTGATGATCCCTAAATCTATCTCCAGTTCACTGGGCTCTCTTGAGTAGTAACCCTGTTATGTTCATTCAACATGTATTTATTGAGCACTTACTGAGTGCATGGCACAGTTCTATGTGTTAAGGATACTGCAGTTAAAAAAAAAAAGAAAATGTCAGGTCGTTATAAGTGCTATGAAGAAAAGTAAAGGAATAGGTAGTTTTGGCGTGATCAGTGGGGTTATGAGTGTTGTATTTTAAGCAGAGGGGTTAGAAAGGGCCCTCTGAGGAAGTAACATTGGGGCACAAAAGGAAATGATAATGGGGCTGGCTACCTGGAGGAAGATTTCCTCTAGACAGAGAAAAGCAAGTGCAAGCATCCTGAGGTAAAAGTGTTTGAATTTGGTGAGTTTGGAGAAATGGCCAGTAGCAATCTTGTGATACTTAACTATTAATATTAAGTTAAAAAAGGTCATAGTTACTTTCTGGAAAATGTTTTTCCAGTTTCTTCTAAGTATCATGAATCAAACATTTAAAAACGTTAATTTACAAAAAGAAAAAAAAGCAAGTCTGACTGTGTTGACACTTTTACAGCTGGAGAGACAACTGCATGAAGATGAAGAGTTTGCCAGAACGTTAGCCATGTTGGATGAAGAACCTAAGACCAAAAAGGTGGCATTTGAGTGGGCTGTTTGCATTCTAAATATACAGTACAGATCAGTGTTCCCTTTCATACCTGTGTATTCTAGGCTCTGGAGATGCAACCATGAGTAACTCTTCTAGAAAGAAGCTAAATTATTTTAATTTAGAAAAGTGTGTTTGGGGAGGCTCACTGAGAAACTTAGTCTTCCCAAAGGAAGGTTGATAGAGCCAAAGCCAACTGGAACCCATCTTCCCAAAACGACAGATTGCAGCTTTTACTTACTCTCTGTCACAAAGAGGTTCTTAGGTAGTTGTTCAGTTAATAATGCTTATACAGATTCCTATGGAACCTAAAGTTTAATAACTTTAATATTAATTTCTCTCTTTTTGGGAAGCACAATTTTGCTATTTCTAATTAGCTAACATTAAGATCTGTATTAGGACAGTCTCAAATAATAATGAGTATATTTTGGGGAATCTTTAAAAGCATCAAGTTTTTTTTAAGTACTTGCATCTCCAAAAAATTAGACTTATTTTCATTGAATCACATTCTGTTAATATTGTCAGTTACAATATCTGACTATTTTAAAAGATTTTACAGCAGGCAGGTGTAAGGCAATGGGGGATGGTGGGGACTTTGTCATTTGAAAAGCCTTACTCCATTTAAAGGCATTCAAATTATAATTATTTAAAAAAAATACTGTGTCATGCACCCCAATTTGTAACCTCTTTGTAAAATGGAGTTTTGAGGGAACGGTGGAGAGAATGGGTATTTTTTTTCTCTTTTGAGAAAGTGCTCTTTTATTTTTCTTTTGAGCTTTACATTGTTTTTAATTTAGTCTTTTGGGTTTAGATTTTAGTTTTTAACCTCATAATTGAGATGAAAGGAGCAGAAATAAGGTTTCCATTTCCAGATTCACAAGTTGGGAAGAACTGGGGAAATTTTTTGTAGATATATTTTTTATGCTCTTTCATCTGTTTTCTCATCTGTAAAATTAAAAGTAATAAAACATGCTTCATTTGCTCCACAAATTTTGTGGATGAATGAGTGAAAATTTGTTGTATTGTTCTGTTACTTTGGAAGGTGGCCCATAATATTAAAATAAATTAAAACTTTGATTAGAATTAACAATATACTTTGTGGTAATAGTTTTCCTATTATTTGTCACACTTGACACTTTTGAAATTTTCTTAGGCTCGAAAGGACCCAGAAGAGAGAGAAACATTTTCATCTGTCCAAGCCACTTTAAGTAAAACAGAAAAACATAAATATCCTCATAAAGGTAATACTAACAGGAAAAAGTAAGCAGGAACATTTACCTTCGTAGAGGAAAATTTGTGGTGACCTTGTTTAAACATTCTATTCAGTAATTGCCTTGTATTGTTAGGTAGACATTATTTCAAAGGAGTATTGAAGCATGTTCGACTTAGATACTTTGAAGGCCATTTGGATATTAGCTGGTGTAGAACTCCTGTCTGCTCTATGATTGTTGTGAGAATGGTATCACAGCTCTTGGCTTCATGTTAATTTCCAAGTATAGTGCAAAGTGTGGACATCAATATACGAAGACAAACAGCTAGATGTTTTAAGCTCATAGAATTGACTCATAGTTGTCCAGGTCATCTGAAACTTTCCTGCTGATTGTGTATAGGTTTTTATTATTATTATTATTTTGGTGAGGAAGATTGTCCCTGAGCTAATGTCTGTTGCTACTCTTCCTCTTTTTTGCTTGAGGAAGATTGTCCCTGAGCTAACATCCGTGCCAATCTTCCTCTGTTTTGTATGTGGGATGCCACTACAGCATGGCTTGATGAGCAGTGTGTAGGTCATGCCTGGGATCTGAGCCTATGAATCCTGGCCCACTGAAGCAGAGTGTGCGAACTTAACTATTACATGACCGGGCTGGCCCAGGTTTTATTTTTTAGTGGTCCTGATACCTAACCATCTGCTGGTATTGATAGTCTTAATCCTATAAGTAAATCTGTTCATTTAATACTTTTTAGTCTCAAAAATCTCAGGATTTGGGGCATTCAGACCATATTACAAATAAAGAATTTTTATGTAACATATTCTAGTCAGGAAGTTTTCTCTGTGTAAATTTCAGACCATTGAAGTTTATCTGTGGGATAAATGCCATATCCATAAATGTAGTTTACCATATTATTTCAATTAATGACTAATTTATATTTAACAAGACAGATCCTTTAATTTGAACTGGTTGTACAAAGAAGTAATATACAAATGTTTAATTTTTAAAAATAAATACACTGTATAAAGAACCAAAATCTTAATGTAAATGTTATGAAATCACCATATGATGTTGTGTGCTACTAAGATCACTCAGTTGAAAGATGAAAAAATAATCTTGATATTGGGTATCATTTCCCCAAAACAACAGTCATAATCTTTTCTTTTTTTTCCTTTCAGAGGAAAGAAAGAATTGCAGTCCTAAGAAGCAAACTAAATGTGAAAGTTCAAAAAAATCTCAGCAACATTCCAAGTCGTCAGGTCCCAAAATAGGAGAACCTTCTCCAAAAGCCAGTTCCAAGCTGGCACTTTTGAAAAAAAAACAAGAGAGTTCTTATAAAGAAACAGAGCCTGTGCCCTCAAAAAGCAAAGAAAATGCCATTGAATTGAAAGGAGAAACAAAAACTCCTAAGAAAACCAAAAGTTCACCAGCTAAAAAAGAGGTAGAAATTTTCTAAAAATATGCCATCCTGGCGCTGTGTGTTGATTGTTTTCAAGTTTTATTTCTAACTTTCTAAGTTATTGTAATACTTTTAAGATACTGTCTTATTTAGATGCTGTTGCAGAATTTAGATTATTAATGTAGCCAAATTAGCTAATATTGAGTATTGTGTATCAGATATTGTGCTAATACATATGATATCTCATGTAATCTTTACGACAACCCTGTGAGATATTTTCTTTTATTATTCAACTTTTAAAGATGAGGAAACAAGCTAAAAGAGTGTAAGTAACTTTTATAAGATCATCAAGCCTAGTAAGTGGCAGAGCCAGGTTTGAACTCAGGTCCTCTGAGGCCAGAAAAAGCAGGATAACATGCTGGCTCTGAACATGGACTCTGGAGTCAGTTTCAGATCATAGTCCTGCCACTGAGCAGATGTGTGACCTTGATCTGGTTACTTCCTCTATCTGCTTGGGTTTCTCATTTGTAAAATAGGATAATAATAGGGCGTAATAATATGTAAAACCACTCAGAACAATGCGTGGTACATAATAAGTGCTATATAAGTTTTTGCTATTATTAAAATTATTGTTATTTATATATGCCCAGAATGTACTCCTTTTTCCTCTTGTATAATAACGTTGAGATGCTGAAATAATTTTGAAAGGATGAAATAGTGAAATAATGCAGAATGGTTTTCAAAAGTTTTGTTTTCATGTATGTTTGATAAGTGAAAGGTTTCTTAGACTCTTCAATTTGGAACCACCTTAGATTTATAAGGAGAAACCACTATTCCTTCAAGCCTCTTAGGCACTTAGAATTAAAAGCAGAATATTGTCTATTTTAACTACTCATCACCATTATTTTTTAGTGCAGAGCAGTGAAATGGTGATGATTTCAAGATGCTTTTGTTTGTGGTTAGTGTTCATAAATACGCTTAAGGGAACAATTAACTTTTTGGTCTTAGATTTTTCTTCACTAAATACGTATCTAGTGGACGAATGTTTTTCTTCAGGCACACTAAATATGTTCAGTAATCAGAGGCTTGTCTCTTTTTATTAGAAGAGAAGATATTTTTAAATGATGCTGTTACTCTTCATTGTATTTGTTAAAGTTGGAATCGAAATGTCTTAGAAAACTTTTAAGCAGTTTTGGGAATATCAACGTCTATTTAATAAATTCAATCCATCTTGGTCAGATAATTTTGACATCATAAATGTGTGTGCTTCAAAGTTATTTTATGAGGTGTTTATAATTGAGAATTATTTTTTTCATAGAATTAATGTTATAAATGAATAATTTTCCCATTTTCATATGCATTGGACCCTCCTGTGAAACTTGTTAAATTATGGTTGTGGGTGTGGTCTGGGTAGGTGTATTTTAATAAGATCCTCAGATAATAAGAATGCACACCAGTGTTTAAGAACCATTGTTAAAGAGTAGAGCTAAGGTCTAGGACCAGCCAGTAATGGCGTATATAACTCATAACTAAAGTAGCTCACCTATTTTGTTGATTAAATCATTTATTTGTGTAGAAGTGATATTTCGTCTACTCTCAAAGGAATTTGAGGTGGCTTACAAGTTAAAAATAATGTAAAATAGGAAATAGAAAAAACAACAGAGACCCTCTTGTAGTGGTTCTTAAATCAGAATTATCTAGGATTTTTTTTGCCAAATATACATGCCCTAGCCGTACCGTGTATCTCTGAATCAGAAACTTGGAGTAGGTTTGGGAATATATAGTTTGAAAAATTTCCCTGGGATTTTCTGAGATATACCCATAGTAAGATCCCTGAGAGAAATAGAGAGATTAAACGTAGAAGGGATAGTGGTGGAATATAGAATGTGTCTGCTTTTTGGAGTAAAGCTTGCTCCTTGTTTGAGCCAGCTGTTAATACGGAGCCATAATTCTCAGACTGTAGTGCTCATATCCCCAGGTGCATAGGGCCATTGAGGTTGTTTTAGGGGTATGCAAGGCCATAGGATAAACATAGAATATCATCTTGTGGATCAGTTTACTTGGGGAAAAACTTATTCTATTAAAATACACATGTATATATTGTGGAATAGAATTTAAAATTCACATGAATTTTTGAAATAAAATACACTCTTTTTGTTTCTTTGCTTGGGGCTGGCTACTTGGCTTATGTACCTAATATGCCCTGAGGCATGTGCCTTTAGAGAGAATGGAAAGGTTTGAGAAGGGCGGTTGCAGGGGTGCTTATAAGCCAGTGTGTATAAATTGGGGTGTACTTGTGTAGCTAAAAATGTTAATTTCAGGACCAAACACAGAAGTGACTTAATGTTCATTTATCAATATATATTTTTAGTTTTACATGAATTTTGCATGATTTTGTTCAATTTCCTTTCCCTCTTCCCAAAGTCTATAAGTCCTGAAGATTCTGAAAAGAGACGCACTAATTATCAAGCTTATCGAAGTTACTTAAATCGAGAGGGTCCCAAAGCTCTGGGCTCCAAAGAAATACCAAAGGTAAGAGTTTTGGGGGGGCATGCCACTCTGTTAGAGCCTCTGGCCTGTGGGTCCATGTATGTATTCACTGTGTTTACAGCAGCAGAGAATTAGTAATTAAAAATTAACAGGAAAGCCTCAGTCACCATCTTTATGAATTAGGAATGTTTATTCGTATTATGAATCACATCTTGATACTTAGAAAAATTTTTCTGTAAGTAACAAGTAGCCCTAGTAGGGCTGGGCTTTGAGGAATACAGCAGTCACAAGGCTAATGCTCTTTGCCTTCATGGTACTTATGATCTAACTCAGGAAGAGACTTTAAATAAGTTATTGTTTAATTATAATTTTGATATGTGCCATAAGGAGAAATCCAAGCTGTTCTTAGAGAGGGTAATAGAGGAACCTCGGCCTGGGTGGGGTGTATAGAATAAGTGACATTTAAGTGGAGACTTGAAGAATGAAAGGGATTTACCAGGTGTGAAGGAATTGTGATAGCATGGTGATCTGGGCAGAGGGACCAGAATGTGTGATGTCCCTGAGGGGCAAAGGATCTTGCATGATATGTTTGAGGAACTAAAAGTAAAACAGTGTAGTTAGAGAATAGTGACCGAGGGATGGGAGTGACTGAAGAGGTAAATAGGGCCACGTCTTGCAGGGCCTAATGTTTAGGACTTTTGTCTAAGAGAAGGAGTCATAAGTGGGGGAATAATATGACCAGATTTGCATTTCGAAAAGAGCACCCTGGCTGCTGAGCATGTAGAGTACGAAGGAGGGGGTAGGAATAGATATGGGGAGATCAATTAGGAGAAGTGGTGAGAAATAATAGAGACTTGTCCAAGGTAGTAGCAGTGAAAGTGCTGAAAAGCCAGTTAGTTTCAATGGAAAAGGTAAAATCTTTAGGACTGAGTGATAATTGGAAGTGGGAAGTGAGAAAGAATGAGCATCAGGTATAATTTTCTGGCTATTGGCCTGAGCAGCTGGGTAGATGCTGATGCTACTGGAGGCAGAGTAGGTTTGTGGAGATGATGAGTTCATGTTGGCCATACTGTGCTTTAGATGTATGTGAGGATCCAGTGGAGATGTAGAGTAGACCAGTAGATATGCAGGACTGGAGCTCAGAACAGAAGTCAAGATGGGATGTAAAAACTTGGGCATTATTGGCATGTAGATAATGTTTGAAGGCTTGATATTGTTGACAAACTAGTACAGAATGAGAAGTAAAAAGGGCCTTGGGTCTAGCTGTTTTATGAAGTAGAGGAGGATGAAATCCAAAAGGAGACTGAGAAGAAGCTGCCACAAATGTAGAAGAGAAGTCTGATAAGGGTGATGTCAGAGAAGCAAAGGGAAGAGAGATTTTGTAAAAAATGGTTGAGTAAGGGGCCAGCCTGGTGGTGCAGGGGTTAAGTTCACATGTTCCGATTGGGTGACCTGGGGTTCGCTGGTTCGGATCCCAGGTGCAGACATGGCACCACTTGGCAGCCATGCTGTGGTAGGTGTCCTACATATAAAGTGGAGGAAGATGGGTACAGATGTTACCAAGGTTGAGAAAAAGGAGACTGAAAATTGTCCATTGCATTTAGTTACGTGAATGGTCCTTAGTCACCTTAGCAGGAGCAGTTTGAATAGAATGGTGGAGGCAGAGCCTGATGGAAATGGGTTAAAGAGTGAGTGAGAGGAGATAAAATGGAGGCAGGATAAGTAGATAATATTTTTGATAGGTTTCTTTGTGAAGGGGAAAGGAGAGGGAAGACTTCTAGCTACAAATGGAGGGTGGGATTTAGGGGAAAAGTGTATTTTTAAGGTAAGAGATACTTAGGGCATACTTTTTGCTGATGGGGTGGTCTACCAGAAAGGGAGAGATTGAGGATATATCAGAAAGCGAAGGAAATCAAATGTAGTATATGATTTCTGAGAAGGCAGAAGGGGAGGGAATTCAGACCACAAATGGAGATTAGTCCCCTAATAAAGGAGGAGGGGATGAGCCTAAGGGGCTAGTGGGTTGTATAGGAGGCTAGAGGAAGACACCAGTCTTGCCTCCTGTACATGGTGTGTGAAAGACTAAACAAGCCTCTGCTTGGGAGGACTTTAGGCAAAGTGGTGTCCTTAGAGGATAGCCAGGTTTCAGTGAAGGGAAGGCTGAGGAGGTAACACTGGAGAAGAGGTTGAGAATATTGGGTAGTTGGCTGGTCCTGCAGTAAGAGTTCTAGAGTGGAAGAGTTTGGTAGGGAGGCTAGAAGTGCTGGGATTGGATAAGTAAAAAGATTCTCAGAGCCACAGTGGGTCATAGTTCAGGAGATGATAGGTGATGGGGTATGGGATAGAGGCTTGCATGTAGAGTTTTTCTGGGTTATTTTGAATTTCTTGAGAAGAATTTAAATACCTTAGTGTTTACGAGATTGTTTCAATACTAGAATCTTAGAGCTTGAAGGGACCTTCAGATCTTGGTAGTCAAACCTTTTCTCTCCAAGCAGATTCATAGCTATATGTGTTTTTTTTCTGAGAAAGATTCTTCAGTTTGACGGTGCAGGTTTGAACTTGTGTTGGGGCAGTCTTTGAATTTTATTTAGCTGCTTCTTTTCAAGCCTGTTTTAAGTCTGTGTTGGTCTCAATTCTCCATGCAGAGAGTAATAAGTAACTTGGAATGGTTTATGTAATTTTCATTTTGCTTAGTTGTATCATTTTATTGAACCATTACAAAAATTAAAAAAGTCCTAATCAACAACTACAGCAAAGTTGCAGGGTACAAAATCAATTTAAAAAAATCCGTTGCATTCCTATGCACTAACAATGAACTAGCAGAAAGAGAAATCAAGAATACAATCTCATTCACAATCACAACAAAAAGAATAAAATATCTAGGAATAAACTTAACCAAAGAGGTGAAAGACCTGTACGCTGAAAACAATAAGACATTATTGAAAGAAAGTGAAGGAGACATAAAGAAATGGAAAGATATTCCATGTTCATGGGTCAGAAGACTAAACATAGTTAAAATGTCCATTCTACCTAAAGCAATCTGCAGATTGAATGCAATCCCAATCAAAATCCCTATGACATTCTTCACAGAAATAGGACAAAAGAATCCAAAAATTTATATGGAACAACAAAAGATCCCGAATAGCCAAAGCAATCCTGAGAAAAAAGAACAAAGCTGGAGGCATCACAATCCCTGACTTCAAAACATGCTGCAAAGCTATAATAATCAAAACAGCATGGTACTCGCACAAAAACAGACAAACAGATCAATGGATCAGAATTGAAAGCCCAGAAATAAAACCACACATCGATGGACAGTTAATCTTTGGCAAAGGAGCCAGGAACATACAATGGAGAAAGGAAAGTCTCTTCAATAAATGTGTTGGGAAAACTGGACAGCTACATGCAAAAGAATGAAAGTAGACCATTATCTTGCACCATACACAAAAATTAACTCTAAATGGATTAAAGATTTGAAGGTAAGACCTGAAACCATAAACTCCTAGAAGAAAATATAGGCAGTACACTCTTTGACATTGGTCTTAGCCACATCTTTTTGAATACCATGTCTACTCGGGCAAGGGAAACAAGAGAAAAAGTTAACAAGTGGGACTACGTGAGACTAAAAAGCTTCTGCAAAGCAAAGGAAACCATGAACAAAATGGAATGACAACTCACCAACTGGGAGAAAATATTTGCAAATCATTTATCAGACAAGGAGTTGATCTCCAAAATATATAAAGAACTCATCCAACTCAACAAAAAAAACCTCCCAAACAACTCAGTCAAAAAAAGGACAGAGGAAGGGAGAAGGGGTGGAGCAAAATGGTGGGGTGAGCTCACCCGGGATTCTCTCCCCTCCAAAATACAACAAAGGATTGGGAAAACTGAATTTCAGAGAATAAATCTAATTCCAACACATTAGAGACCTACAATACCAAGAAGGTGGAGAACATAGACCTTGCTGACGGCCTCGGAGGAGCTGGAACGGGTAGGAGAGAATGTCATACCCTCCCCTAGAGTCTGTGATCCCTGCTGTGCGGGTCTGGGAAGGAGCAGGGGAGGGGCTGCGCGACTGGGGGATCATCCAGGACTCCTGCTGCTGGTTCACTGGAAACCTGCTGACGGGGGAAAGCTTCTGTGTGCGGGGACTCCATAAACCCAGGGCCTTGGGAGACCAGAGAACAGAACTGATCTGAATCCAGATAGGTGCTCTAGAATAGCAGCCCCTCCCTCATGGAAAAGCACACTGGGTGCCGCCATCTTGCCCGAAGGCGGAGAGCTCAGAACACGTGG
Source organism: Equus caballus (assembly GCF_041296265.1). Classification (NCBI taxonomy): domain Eukaryota; kingdom Metazoa; phylum Chordata; class Mammalia; order Perissodactyla; family Equidae; genus Equus; species Equus caballus. The sequence goes on from NC_091686.1 coordinate 93,913,393, forward strand.
CTCTCGACCCCAATCTAGTGGCGACAGGCTGTAACTGCAACTGAATTCTACCACCATGCGAAAAAACCGCTTCTCTACCATCCAGCAATTTATAAAAGCCCCAGACCAGAAGGAAAACAATAAAAACATAGAATTAAGTCCTGAGGACTTGGAATTAGGTAAACTAAGTGATAATGAGTTCAGAGCAGCTATATCAAAAAACTCAATGAGGTAGAGAGAAAGATAGAGAAACAAGCCAATGAGTTCTGGAGTTACTTCAGAAAAGAGATTGAAATTATAAAGAAGAATCAAACAATTACTAGAGATGAGAAACACAATGGACCAGATAAAACAGAATACGGATCCCTGAATGCCCGTGTAGACACCATAGAAGAGCAAATTAACATAACTGAAGATAGACAGGCTGAATGGCTCCAGACAGGGGAAGAAAGAGAACTAAGAATTAAAAAAAACGAGGAAAATCTCCGAGAGATAGTGGATTCAACGAGGAGTAAGAACTTAAGTATCATAGGAATTCCGGAGAACGTGGAAAAGGAAAATGGAGCAGAAAGTGTACTTAATGAAATTATAGAAGAGAACGTCCCAAATCTAGGGATTAACGGAGAAATGTGTGTAGAGGAAGCTTTCAGATCTCCTAGATTTGTCACTGTAAAAAGACCTACTGCAAGGCACATAGTAGTACAAATGGCAAGAAGGAAAGACAAAGAAAGAATACTCAGGGAAGTAAGAAAAAAGAAGAGAATAACCTACAAAGGAGCTCCTATCAGACTTTCAGCGGATTTCTCTACAGAAACCTTACAAGCTAGGAGAGAATGGAGTGACATATTCAAAGCTTTAAAAGATAAGAATCTTCAGCCAAGAATACTCTTTCCAGCAAGAATTTCCTTCAGATATGAGGGAGAAATTAAATCTTTTCCAGACAAACAAAAGTTAAGGGAATTTGTAACTAAAAGCCCTCCACTACAAGAAATCCTCAAGAAGGCTCTCATACCTGAAAAAAGAAAAAAGGGAGAAAGGGGTCACAAACCACAGACTAGGGAGACCAATGGATGGAACCAGAACAGGATAGCAAATATTCAACTATAGCTTTAGGGTAAAGGTAAGGAAACAACCAAAGCAAGGACGATCTTATCACTCTAACTACAAATTCATAACACGAGTTGGAATAAGAAATGAAAATAATTACTTAGGAGGGGAAGAGCAAAGGGTCTAAATCAGTATAGGCCCAGTAAGTAAGAGACCACCAGAGAATAGACTATATTATACACAAGATTCTAAATACAAACTTCACGGTAGATACTAAACTAAAAAACAGAACAGAGTCACGAAACATAAATAAGGAAAAATCTAAGAAACCCAGCATAAGAAATTGCAGTATTAAATGGGTAGGCTAAAGCACACAGGAAAAGAAATGCAGGAAAACAAGATAATGAGCGACAGATTGACAGCATTAAGTCCATATGCATCAATAATCACTCTCAATGTAAACGGATTGAACTCTCCAATAAAAAGACACAGAGTGGCAAAATGGATTAAAGAACAAGATCCAACAATTTGTTGCCTCCAGGAAACACACCTCAGCCCCAAGGACAAACACAGGCTCACAGTGAAGGGGTGGAGGACAATACTTCAAGCCAATAGCAAGCAAAAAAAGGCAGGTGTTGCAATTCTTATATCAAAGTGGATTTCAAAATAAGACAGGTAAAGAGAGACACAGAGGGACAATATATAATGATGAAAAGGACACTTCATCAGGAAGATATAAAGCTTATAAGTATCTATGCACCCAACACAGTAGCACCAAGATTCATAAAGCAACTATTAACGGACCTAAAGGAAGATGTTAAAAACAACACAATAATAGTAGGGGACCTCAACACCCTACTCACATCAATTGACAGATCATCCAGACAGAAAATCAACAAGGAAATAGTGGAGCTAAATGAAAAACTAAAACAATTGGACTTAATAGACATACATAGATCACTTCACCCTAAAACAGCTGAATACACATTCTTCTCAAGTGCACATGGAACATTCTCAAGGATAGACCATATGTTGGGAAACAAGGCAAGCCTCTACAAATTTAAAAAAATTGCAATAATAACAAGCATCTTCTCCGATCATGATGCTATAGGGCTAGAAATTAATTACAAGAAAAAAACTGAGAAAGGCACAAAGATGTGGAGACTAAACAACACACTACTGAACAAGCAATGGATCATTGAAGAAATTAAAGAAGAAATCAAAAAATACCTGGAAACAAATGAAAATGATAACATGCCATACCAACTCATATGGGATACAGCAAAAGCTGTATTAAGAGGAAAATTCATCACAATACAGGCACATCTTAACAAACAAGAAAAATCCCAAATAAGCAATCTTAAACTACACCTAACTGAACTAGAGAAAAAAGAACAAATAAAGCTCAAAGTCAGCAGAAGGAGAGAAATAATAAAAATCAGAGCAGAAATAAATACTATTGAAACGAAAAAGGCAGTAGAAAGGATCAATGAAACAAAGAGCTGGTTTTTTGAGAAGATAAATAAAATTGACAAACCCCTAGCCAGACTTACAAAGAAAAAAAGGGAGAAAGCTCAAATATACAAAATCAGAAATGAGCGAGGAGGAATAACAACAGACTCTGCAGAAATACAACGGCTTGTAAGAGAATACTACGAAAAACTGTATGCTAACAGAATGGATAACCTAGAGGAAATGGATGAATTCTTGGACTCCTACAATCTCCCAAAGCTCACTCAAGAAGAGGCAGACAATTTGAAGAGACCAATCACAAGGAAAGAGATTGAAGCAGCAATCAAAAACATCCCAAAGATTAAAACCCCAGGACCAGATGGCTTTCCTGGGGAATTCTACCAAACTTTCAGAGAGGATTTAGTACCTATCCTTTTCAAGCTGTTCCAAAAAATTAGGGAAGATGGAACACTTCGTAACACATTCTATGAGGCCAACATCACGCTGATACCAAAGCCTGACAAGGACATCACGAAAAAAAAGAGCTGCAGGCCAATATCACTGATGAACATAGATGCAAAAATTCTGAACAAAATTTTGGCAACCAGAATTCAGCAATTCATCAAAAGGATCATACATCATGATCAGGTGGGATTCATACCAGGGACACAGGGATGGTTCAACATCCGCAAATCAATCAACGTGATACACCACATCAACAAACTGAGGAATAAAAACCACATGATCATCTCAATAGATGCAGAGAAGGCATTTGACAAGATCCAACAGCCATTTATGATAAAAACTCTGAACAAAATGGGCATAGAAGGAAACTACCTCAACATAGTAAAGGCCATATATGACAAACCCATAGCCGCCAACATACTCATTGGGCAAAAACTGAACACCATCCCCCTGAAAACAGGAACGAGACAAGGATACCCTCTATCACCACTCTTATTTAATATAGTACTGGAGGTCCTGGCCAGAGCAATCAGGCAAGAAAAAGGAATAAAAGGAATCCAAATAGGGAGGGAAGAAGTGAAACTCTCGCTGTTTGCAGACGACATGATCTTATATATAGAAAACCCCAAAGAATCCATTGGAAAACTCTTAGAAGTAATCAACAACTACAGCAAAGTTGCAGGGTACAAAATCAATTTGCATAAATCAGTAGCATTTGTAAACTCTAATAACAAACTAACAGAAAAAGAACTCAAGAACACAATACCATTCACAATCGCAACAAAAAGAATGAAATACCTTGGGGTAAATTTAACTAAGGAAGTGAAGGACCTATATAATGAAAATTACAAGGCCTTTCTGAGAGAATTGGATGACGACATAAGGAGATGGAAGGACATTCCATGTACATGGATTGGAAGAATAAACATAGTTAAAATGTCCGTTCTACCTAAAGCAATCTACAGATTCAACGCCATCCCAATCAGAATCCCAATGACATTCCTTACAGAATTAGAACAAAGAATCCTAAAATTCATATGGGGCAACAAAAGACCCCGAATTTCTAAAACAATCCTGAGAAAAAAGAACAAAATGGGAGACATCACAATCCCTGACTTCAAAACATACTACAATGCTACAGTAATCAAAACAGCATGGTCCTGGTACAAAAACAGGTGCACAGATCAATGGAACAGAATTGAAAGCCCAGAAATAAAACCACACATCTACGGACAGCTAATCTTCGACAAAGGGGCTGAGGGCATACAATGGAGAAAAGAAAGTCTTTTCAACAAATGGTGCTGGGAAAACTGGAAAGCCACATGTAAAAGAATGAAAATTGACCATTCTTTTTCACCATTCACCAAAATGAACTCAAAATGGATCAAAGACCTAAAGCTGAGACCTGAAACCATAAGGCTTCTAGAAGAAAATATAGGCAGTACACTCTTTGACATCAGTATTAAAAGGATCTTTTCGGACACCATGTCTTCTCAGACAAGGGAAACAATAGAAAGAATAAACAAATGGGACTTCATCAGATTAAAGACCTTCTTCAAGGCAAAGGAAAACAGGATTGAAACAAAAAAACAGCGCACTAACTGGGAAAAAAATATTTGCAAGTCATATATCTGACAAAGGCTTAATATCCATATATATAAAGAACTCACACAACTCAACAACAAAAAATCAACCCGATCAAAAAATGGGCAGGAGACATGAACAGACATTTCTTCACAGAAGATATACGGATGGCCAATAGGCACATGAAAAGATGCTCATCATCGCTGATCATCAGGGAAATGCAAATCAAAACTACACTAAGATATCACCTTACACCCATTAGAGTGACAAAAATAACTAAAACTGATAGTAACAAATGTTGGAGAGGTTGTGGAGAAAAAGGAACCCTCATACACTGCTGGTGGGAATGCAAATGGGTGCAGCCACTATGGAAAACAGTATGGAGATTCCTCAAAAAATTAAAAATAGAACTACCATTCGATCCAGCCATCCCACTACTGGGTATCTATCCAAAGAGCTTGAAGTCAGCAATTCCAAAAGTCCTGTGTACCCCAATGTTCATTGCAGCATTATTTACAATAGCCAAGACATGGAAGCAACCTACGTGCCCATCAACAGATGATTGGATAAAGAAGATGTGGTACATATATACAATGGAATACTACTCAGCTGCAAAAGAGAACAAAATCATTCCATTTGCAATAACGTGGATGGACCTTGAGGGAATTATGTTAAATGAAATAAGCCAGATAGAGAAGGATAATCTGTGTATGACTCCACTCATATGAGGAATTTCAAAATGTGGACTAAGAGAACAGTTTAGTGGCTACCAGGGGAAAGGTGGGGTGGGGGGTGGGCACAAAGGGTGAAGTGGTGCACCTACAACACGAATGACAAACATTAATGTACAACTGAAATTTCACAAGATTGTAACCTATCATTAACTCAATAAAAAAAAAAAAATGAGCAGAGGATATGAACAGACATTTTTCCAAGGAAGATATACAGATGGCCAACAGACACATGAAACAATGCTCAACATCACTGATTATTAGGGAAATGCAAATCAAAACTGTAATGAGATATCACCTTACATGGGTGAGAATGGCTATAATTACCAAGACAAAAAACAAATGTTGGAGAGGATGTGGGGAAAAGGGAACCCCCATACACTGCTGGTGGGAATGCAAACTGGTGCAGCCATTGTGGAAAACAGTATGGATATTTCTCAAAAAATTAAAAATAGAAATACCATACGATCCAGCTATCCTACTACTGGGTATTTATCCAAAGAACTTGAAATCAATGATCCAAAGAGATTTATACACCTGTATGTTCATTGCAGCATTATTCACAATAGCCAAGATGTGGAAGCAACCCAAGTGCCCATCTATAGATGAATGGATAAAGAAGATGTGGTATATATATACAATGGAATACTACTCAGCCATAAAAGAGACAAAATCATCCCATTTGTAACAACATGGATGGACCTTGAGGGTATGATGTTAAGTGAAATAAGCCAGACAGAGAAAGACATATTCTGCGTGATCTCACTCAAATATGGAAGATGACAAATACATGGATAAAGAGAGCAGATTAGTGGTTACCAAAGGGGAAGGGGGTTGAGGGGGTGGGCAAAAGGGGTAAAGGGGTACATGTGTATGATGATGGATAAAAATTAGACTACTAGGGGTGAGCATGATGAAGTGTAGTCAGGAGTTGATAAACAATTATATAGGCCTGAAATATCACAATGTTATAAACGATCATAATCCCAATGAAATTAATAATAGCAAGGAATTCTGCAGGTAGATTTCATCTGGTTGTTTTGTACAAGTTAACTAGTAGTTTCAACGAGTATAGTGTGAATGGATAACTTTAATATGCTTTGCTAACTGTTGGATGTATATTTTTCATTGCTGGTTTCTATAAGTTTATTAAACATTAGCCTATATAAGAATTTCTCAGGATTTAACTTCAGGTTCTGCTTATTTGCTGTGAATTTTCTGCAAATTCTTCATGCTCAGATTATTTATGATGTCAAATGAGAAAAATCATCTTCCTGCAGTTTTGATGCCAAATATTTCTTTGGAAAGCTACCATGTAATTTCATCTCTGCTTGAACATGTTCATTTTTAGGGAGCTGAAAATTGCTTGGAAGGCCTTATATTTGTAATCACAGGAGTGCTGGAGTCCATTGAACGAGATGAGGCCAAGTCTCTAATTGAGCGTTATGGGGGAAAAGTAACAGGAAATGTTAGCAAGAAAACAAACTACCTTGTCATGGGTCGTGATAGTGGACAGTCCAAGAGTGATAAGGTGGGTATTGCTTTGTTCTCAACACAGTGAAATAGCCTCCTTGCTTTGGCAGGCTCTTGATGTGACCATTTGTAGTAATACCCTTTACACAGAGTTAAGTGAAGAAAAAAATGGAGAAGTCATTTCTTCCCTACATTATTCCTATTCCACAGAAGTGTTGTTGGCTTTGACGCCAGGATTTTGGTTTTTGCGTTGAAGGCACAGTTCCTGTTTACTTGATTTTCTTAGTGTAGTATCCTGATTTGAATCTTTTTTTGAAGATAGAAGCAAATGCAGTTTTCTTTTTCTTCTAGTTCTAAGTACTCCTACATATGCCACTGTAGACTCCATCTTAAGTTTTTTTTATTGGAAACTCTTTTTATTGGAAGGTCTGTCAGGTAGGATTGTGTTTAGCTCCAAGTAACAGAATACCTGCCTAACTGTGGTTTTGACAAATAGCTATTTTTCCTTACTTAGCAAGAATTCCAGAGGTAGGCAGTTGCTGGGGATGCTCACTAAGGTAGCTAGGCTAGTTCCCTCCTCCACCTCTGTCATCCTTATTGTGTTAGCTTTAGTCTTCACGCATGTTGCCTTGTGTTGCAAGGTAGCCGCAGCTGTAGGCATTCAAGGCAGGAAAAAGGGAGCAGTGGCAAGATGTCATACTAGGTGTGACTGCCCTTAGAAGAGTTCTCCCGGAAACACCTCTTGTAGAATTCCACTTAAGTCCCAGTAGCCACAGCTGTCATATGGCCATTCAGAGCTATAAGGGAGGTTGGGGAGGATGAGGACTTTTCTCATTGCTTTAGGCCAATCATAATCTACCACTTGGAGATGGACACATTGGAGTTTTGTTAGCAGGGCAGGAGGTGGGGGGGAAATGTCTGCCAGATGAGTCAATCCTGGGAGATGGCGTGAAGAGTTGGACTTAGGCCCTAGTGGCTTTGCGCTTTCTAGGGTAGTGGGAAACCCACCATCCTTAGGAGTTGTATCTGTCATTTTCTTTCTTTTTAATGCTACTTTCTTATGAATATGGTTTTAAAAATAATCTAATGTTATCTAATTTACAAATATGGTTTTTCACCTTCTAACAGGTCCTAGAATCATATATATTTTTACAGAAAGTAATAGTTAGGATGCGGTTTTAATGATTTGCATTGTAATAATAGGCAGCAGCCTTGGGGACAAAAATTATTGATGAAGATGGCCTATTGAATCTCATTCGAACTATGCCAGGCAAGAAGTCCAAGTATGAGATAGCACTTGAAGCCGAGGTTTGTATAAAATGAACTTGATTTTTAAAATTTATTTATTTATTTTAAAATTTTTAAGTTTTTTATTGAGTTAATGATAGGTTACAATCTTGTGAAATTTGAGTTGTACATTATTGTCTGTCAGTTGTGTTGTAGGTGCACCACTTCACCCTTTGTGCCCACCCCCCACCCCACCTTTCCCCTGGTAGCCACTAATCTGTTCTCTTTGTCTACATTTTGAAATTCCTCATATGAGTGGAGTCATACAGAGATTGTCCTTCTCTATCTGGCTTATTTCACTTAACATAATTCCCTCAAGGTCCATCCATGTTGTTACAAATGGAATGATTTTGTTCTTTTTTATGGCTGAGAAGTATTACATTGTGTATATATACCACATCTTCTTTATCCAGTCATCTGTTGATGGGCGCTTAGGTTGCTTCCATGTCTTGGCTATTGTAAATAATGCTGCAGTGAACATTGGGGTACACAGGACTTTTGGAATTGCTGACTTCAAGCTCTTTGGATAGATACCCAGTAGTGGGATGGCTGGATCGAATGGTAGTTCTATTTTTAATTTTTTGAGGAATCTCCATACTGTTTTCCATAGTGGCTGCACCCGTTTGCATTCCCACCAGCAGTGTATGAGGGTTCCTTTTTCTCCACAACCTCTCCAACGTTTGTTACTATCAGTTTTAGTTATTTTTGTCATTCTAATGGGTGTAAGGTGATATCTTAGTGTAGTTTTGATTTGCATTTCCCTGATGATCAGCGATGATGAGCATCTTTTCATGTGCCTATTGGCCATCCGTATATCTTCTGTGAAGAAATGTCTGTTCATGTCTCCTGCCCATTTTTTGATCGGGTTGATTTTTTGTTGTTGAGTTGTGTGAGTTCTTTATATATATGGATATTAAGCCTTTGTCAGATATATGACTTGCAAATATTTTTTTCCCAGTTAGTGTGCTGTTTTTTTGTTTCAATCCTGTTTTCCTTTGCCTTGAAGAAGGTCTTTAATCTGATGAAGTCCCATTTGTTTATTCTTTCTATTGTTTCCCTTGTCTGAGAAGACATGGTGTCCGAAAAGATCCTTTTAATACTGATGTCAAAGAGTGTACTGCCTATATTTTCTTCTAGAAGCCTTATGGTTTCAGGTCTCAGCTTTAGGTCTTTGATCCATTTTGAGTTCATTTTGGTGAATGGTGAAAAAGAATGGTCAATTTTCATTCTTTTACATGTGGCTTTCCAGTTTTCCCAGCACCATTTGTTGAAAAGACTTTCTTTTCTCCATTGTATGCCCTCAGCCCCTTTGTCGAAGATTAGCTGTCCGTAGATGTGTGGTTTTATTTCTGGGCTTTCAATTCTGTTCCATTGATCTGTGCACCTGTTTTTGTACCAGGACCATGCTGTTTTGATTACTGTAGCATTGTAGTATGTTTTGAAGTCAGGAATTGTGATGCCTGCAGCTGTGTTCTTCTTTCTCAGGATTGCTTTAGCAATTCAGGGGTCTTTTGTTGCCCCATATGAATTTTAGTGAACTTGATTTTTTTAAGCTGCTCTATAACCATTTTCCTGTTTCAGAGAGACATTTCTTGGGTGAGTCCAGGCCTGTTGGTTAAAAGATTAACTTCCCCTTCTACCGCAAATGAACTTCTTTATTTTCTTTTGAGCAGGTAGACTCTGCTTCAGAATGTCTTCTCTGGTGTATTTTCTCACCTTTCTCAAGGGAATATGGGGAGCGAGAACAGTATTGCGCTTACCACATATACTTATTAAACTTTCTTTGTTTTTCATATTCTTATAATGACTTTGTGCAAAGGTTATTGTTTAAGAATTCTTTAAAGGGTATGTTGTAGGTATTAGCATGATAGATTCACTTTCAATTAGAACTGTGTTAGGACTTGTTTAGTTGTAGCAGAAACCTAGCCCATTTTAGTTGTAGCGAAACAGGAAAAATGTTGGCTCACATACTGAACGATGGGCAGGGTGGGTCTGGTGTTGGAACCACTGGATTGGACCTTTCAGTTTCTGTCTCTCTGCTTCTCCTAGCCTCCTTCGTTCCCACTATGTACAGATCTTTTCCATGTGCAGGACACAGGGGTGCCAGCAGCCCAAGTTTAATGTCCCCAGCTCTGTCACCGAAGTGATGAGGTGGTCTTCCTATTTATTCCAGAATAATTGAAAAGCCTCTGGGAATGATTTGGATTGGCCCGTCACCCAGTGTCCCCTAATGTAACAACTTATCCAACCATAATACAGTTATCAAAACCAGGAAATTAACATTGATACCATTTTGTTAATTAAACTGCATGTGTTATTCAGACTTCACATTTTCCTCCTGTTGTCTTTTTTCTGTTCTAGGATCTCACATTAGCATCCTGCATTTAGTTGTTGTGCCTTAGTCTCCTCCAATCTATGACGATTCCTCAGTCTTTTCTTGTCTTTTTATGACCTTGACACTTTTGATGAGTACTGGTCAGTTTTGTAGAATGTCTCTCAATTTGGGTTTGTTTGATGTTTTCTTATGATTAGATCGAGGCTATGCATTTTTGGCAAGAATACCACAGAAATGATAGTATGTTCTTAGTGCTTCATAGCAGATGTACATGATGTTGATATGTCTTTTTGTTGGTGATGTTAACCTTGATTACTTGGTTAAGACAAGTCTGCTGGGTTTCCCCACTAATAAAGTGATTATTTTTCCCTTTATAATTGATAAATATCTTGGGGAGATGCTTTAAGAGTATGCTAATTTCTTGTTTCTCCTCAAACATTCACCCACGACTTTTAGCATCCACTCACTGGTAAAGAGGCACTAATATATATATATTTTTAATTGAGATATTAGTCATACACCACAAAATTCACCCTTTTCAAGTGTATAAGTCTGTGGTTTCTAGTATATTCACAAGATCTTGCAACCATCACCACTATCTAATTCCAGAACATTTTCACCACCCCCTAAAGAAAGCCTGTACCCATTAGCAGTCACTCCTCATACCCACACCCTGTCAGCCACTAGTCTACTTTCTGTGTCTATGGATTTGCCTATTCTGAGCATTTCATTTAAAGGAATCATGCAATATGTGGCCTTTTGTGTCTGGGTTCTTTCACTTAGCATAGTGTTTCAAGGTTCACCTGCATTGAAGCATGTATCAGTACTGCACTCCTATTCACTGCTGATGTATATTCCTCCATGTGGATATACCACATTTTGTTTATTCATTCATCAGTTGATGGACATTTGGGTTGTTTCCATTTTTTGGCTATAATAAAATAGATAATATATATGTGTATATATATGCAATATAATGCTGCTATGAATATTTTTGTACAAGTTTTTGTGGAGGCATTAACTTCTATAACTAGTTAGAAAACTGAAACAAAAATCTCTTAAGCCTTCACCCCTTATTTCAAACTGAGATCGAATTACTTATTATTTTTAAAAAACTAATATGCTCTCACTTTTAAAAATTGCATTTGGGTGCTTTTCAGTGTGTTTGTTGCTAATGTTTATAAAGTTAATTTTTATGAAGTTTGGAAGGTGATGATTTCCGTGAACAGCAGGGTCCATGGTGGAAAGATAAACCCAGGTTAGGTAGCTCTCTTGGGAATCTCAGATTGTCCTTTAGAGTACATTTAGCAGTATAGAAATTCTGTATATCTCATCAGGTTTCTTTTTTCCTCACTTTTCGAACTTTTAAGATGAAGAAAGACAAGTCCAAATTGGAGAGAACACCGCAAAAAAATGGCCAAGGAAAAAGAAAAATTAGTCCAACTAAGAAGGAATCAGAATCCAAAAAGAGCAAACTGACTCCCAAAAGGGACAGCTCTGTGAAGTCAATAAAAAAGGAGACAAGTGTGTTTCGGAGAGGCCTGGACTTCAAGGAGCAGGTGGCCGAGGAGACAAATGGTGACAGCCAGGCTAGAAATTTGGCTGGTGACAGCAGTGAAAACAAGGTGGAAAATTTGCTCTGGGTGGATAAATATAAGCCAGTCTCGCTCAAGACCATAATTGGACAGCAAGGTGACCAGAGCTGTGCCAACAAACTCCTCCGCTGGCTCCAAAACTGGCACAAGAGTCCATCAGAAGAGAAGAAACACGGTGATTTTCTAGCTGCTTTTATTTTTGTGTCTGTCACCCTGTTCAGTTGCGCCTCTGTGAGGAAGAATAATACTTGGTTCAGTCATCTCTCAGCAAGCATTTATTGAGAGCCTGCTCTGAGCCTAGGTGCTGTACTAGACCCCAGAGGTACTGTTGTCGACAAAACACAGTCCCTTTCAATTTGGTCACAGTCAGTGGGGGAGACATATGAACTAGTATTTAAAATGTATTGTGCTAAGTACTCTTATAGGGGTTAGTATAGGGTGCTACGGGGATGGAGGTGTGTGGTCAGAGATGTGTGCTCCCATCCCCGGAGGAAAGGATATCTCAGTTAAGACTTGGAAACTAAGTAGGAGTTACCTGGGTGAAGTGGGGAAGTGAGAATACATGAACCAAGGTCTGAGGACATGCGAGAGCAAGACTGCTTGAGAGTGCCAGAGAGCCTCGGGGGAAAGGTGCAAGTGGAAAGCTGAGGCCGCTTACAGGGTAGGCAGCCTAAAAGTCCCAGGAGCGTGTTTGCTTTTGGTAGGCCTGATGGCCCTGAGCTTCTCTAGTTTCTATGCTTGTTCACCATGTATTTGTAATGGAAAATGAACAGTCACAATTATGTTTTATGTCCAAAGTTTTGTTTAAAGTTTTGATCACAAATGTTAGTGTTGTTTTCTTGAGCTTCAACTGCAGCCCTGGGGAATATTGTGTAAGAAATAAGAAGGCAAAATTTCGTGAGCATCACAGTGAATTCCCAAAGTGATGAGTGGGTTATTAATATCTAGGTTTGCTAGACATTGGCTGACAGTGCCAATTTATTTTATTTATAGCAGATAATTGTAATGATACAGGGTTAAATTTAAGTTGACTCCTTTTCTCTTTCCAAAACCACGTAAAATCTACCTTAAAAGAGGGGATAAGTGCTTTTTGTACCTGGAGAAGACTTTTTAAGGCTTCAGGTGAGGTATAGTTCCTGTTCCCATGTCTGCAGTGGGTTTAATCATCTCTCAGTCATAGTGTACGCCCCAATCACCCTGCGTGTGCCAGGCATCATGTGATGAGGGGAGGGAGAATGCTCTAGAGTTGAGCTGTGCGAGATAGTTGCACACATAACATCTTCCATCATTCTTTCTTTGTGAGATCATGTAACTGATTATGCTTGTTAACATTTATTGAGGCATGCCAGACTCTCCTACACATTCTTCCTTCTAGCACTTTCCTCCTCACAGTAGCCCAACTGGGCACATTACTGTTGCTACCCTCATTTTACAAAGGAGGAAACCAGAGGGGTTAAGTCACTTCTGAAGTTCTCCCAGCTGGTGAGTGGTGGAGTTAGGACAGCTGGAGTTAGGATCAGAGCCTAGGTAGTCTGCTCCATGGCCTGTGCTTTTGTAGGAAAGTAGATTCATAAACTTGTTGTTTCAAATCAGTTTTAAAGTTGATGAGTTTTAGTTTTTTATTTTGGAGGGAGGTGAGATAGAATTTTACTCATTGCTCTGGAAACTATACTTTGTAGAAAACATTCTGCAAATTTAGAACTAAACTGGAGGACTGCTCTCAATGCTAAGTTTATGCACAATTATTCCTGAATTTCTATTAGGTGATATAGGTTAACACTCTGTAACTTCTTTTTTCCTAGCAGCCAAGTTTGGTAAATTTGCTGGCAAAGATGATGGCTCTAGTTTTAAAGCAGCTTTGCTCTCAGGTCCTCCAGGTGTTGGCAAAACAACCACAGCCTCTCTGGTTTGTCAGGTGGGTGTTCTGTTATAGTGCAGTTGGAAAGGTAACCTGGGAGTGGACATGTGTAGGAGATATACACGTGTGTGTGCATGTATATGGTATGTATATTTTAACCTGTTGTATATATACTTTTCTGCAGTCAGACCTTTAGAATTTGCTTTGGTTTTTGGGATATTTGTCATTTTCATCCTTCTTTACATATTGGTATTATAATTGTAGGTAATATTTACCCGTCTACTAGGCAATGTGCTAAGCCCTTGGGTGCATTATTTTATAGATAATATAAATGTGTCTTATATACCCTTATAGATACAAATATCTTATATACCCTTGTAAGAATTCTGTGTACTGAATATATGTTCTGTTACCATCCTCGTGTGAGAAAGGAAGCTGGCTTAGAGAGGAGGGTGGTGGCACAGGATGAACCCACATAGTCCAGCCCTTCACCACTGTGGGATCCTGCCTTTGCTTGTGTTATCTCTACAGCTGCCGTCTCTCTAGACAGTGAGAGGACAAGGCAATAGAGCCAACCAGAGTTTGTGTATATCAGAATGATACGAAATGATACGTGAAATGGTATCAGAATGAGAAAATGAGGGATTTTAAACTTAGATTAAATTTATTGCTGGATTTCCGAACCCTCTGTCCCGTAAACTGGTGGTTTCCCTTGGTCTTTGTTATATGAACCGTAGCATACATTTTTAGCAGGTTTAAGAACTATATATTTTCTACTCTATTTATAAACATTAAAAAACCCCAAAGAAATATTTTTTCCTAGTCCCTGCAATTGTGAACATGACTCTTTTCTTCCTTTATTATCATTACTTTTTTTGGGAATTGAGTGATCGATATAATGATCAATTTTGGGAAGTGAATCAAAATAAGTTGATTTTTCACAATTTGAGAAGAAGATTGTATGTTGGGATAGTTTGACAAGGAATGATTCAACTTTATAATTTATCTTGAAGAGTCAAGGATTACTTTTTAGTATCTTATAGATTAATTCTATCTCTGATATTAAAATCTTGGGATGGTTATATTCTTTTTAGGACTTTAAGAAGCAAACTTTCTTTTTGAACAACAAACCTCAGAATTACTTATTCAAGTATATTCTTTCAGATTGGTCTTAATCAGCTGAGGTCTTAAGACCAAACTTGTGTGTGTTGTATTTAGGTGCATCATATTTTAGAAATCTCTAAATATTGTGAGGCATATTATAGTTAATCTCATTGTCTGTTAGTATCATACTTTATCTTTTTACCCATGGTTTCTTATGTGATTTTTCTACCTTGTTTCTTCCTTAATTGCTCTGTTTTTTTGGGGGAGAAGTTAATAATTTGCATTGCGATGGTAATGGTTTCCAATATTTTGATTAGGAATTGGGATATAGCTACGTGGAACTGAATGCAAGTGACACTCGGAGTAAGAACAGTTTGAAGGAGATTGTTGCTGAATCACTGAATAACACCAGCATCAAAGGCTTTTATTCAAGTATGTGGGGGTTTGAACTGCTTTCTTTGGTTACATAAGAAAAACAAGTTCATGTCAGTGTTCAGTAACCACTCTGTTCCTGAGCACTGCTGTGTGCCAGGCACCCTGCTGAATCCTGGGGCTGATGAGGTAATAAGAAAAGCCCCTGATGTAACTCATAGGACAGTAGTTACCTCTTTTTTAGGTCTTAGAGGTTTCTGAGAATGTGATAAAAATGTTTATGTTCACATATTTACACGTTTTGCATAGGATTTTAGAGTATTCACAGGTGAATCCTGTGAAGAGGGAAAGAAAATAAATAAGTGTAATACAATGTGATGAAGGAGGTGATAGAAGCCTGTAGATAAAAAAGTGATTCTGTTTGGGGTACTGGGGAACACTGCCAGAAAAGGGTGACATTTGTTTGAAGGCCTTGAAGAATGAGAAAGAATCATTTGTGGGTAGAAGAGTTATTTCAGGCAAAGATAGTAAAGGAGGAGAAAAGATACTGTGAAAGAGCTGCTGTGTTTCAGGTTGTAGCTAGTGGTCTGGCATGGCCAGTTTATGGGGAAAATAAGAGCCCAAGTTACAGACTAAATAGTGCATATTTAGAACCTGTGATACATTGCATGGTCACCTGAATTCTGGGTACTTTCAGCAGTAGAAAATAATTGTTAAAAAGAATTTGCTCGGGAAACGTCACTTTTATATGTGGCTGGTGGGAGTGTAAATTGGTGCTACTCTGGAGAGCAATCTGGCAGTATTTCTCCAAGTTAAATTACACATACCCTTTAACCCAGAAATTCCAGTTGCTGGAATTTAGCAGTTGTTATATTTGTGCATATGCAAAATGACATATATATAAGGATATTCATTTAGTATCATTTATAATAGCAAGAGATTGGAAGCATCTTCATATTTTATCAATAGATAATGTTAATTATATGTGTAGAATGGAATATTAAATAGCCTTAAAAAATGAGGTGTTCTGGGCTGGCCCCGTGGCCGAGCGGTTGGGTTCGCGTGCTCCGCTGCAGGCGGCCCAGTGTTTCGTTGGTTCGAATCCTGGGCGCGGACATGACACTGCTCATCAAGCCACGCTGAGGCAGCGTCCCGCATGCCACAACTAGAAGGACCCACAACAAAGAATATACAACTATGTACCGGGAGGCTTTGGGGAGAAAAAGGAAAAAATAAAATCTTAAAAAAAAAAAAAAAAAAAAAAATGAGGTGTTCTGTGTCTGCAGATAAGAAACAAATCACCAAATATATTAAATGATAAAACCAAGGTGTATATTTTTATGCACGTTTTTAATATGTATGGAATATCTTTTAAAGGATATAAATGAGATTGTTCACATTGTTTGCCTCTGGAGAAGAAAACTGGGTACCCTAGGGGCAGAGGTGGGAGGGAGAGTTCCTCTTCACTGCATACTCTTGTGCCTTTTAAATTTTGTACCATGGACCTATATTAGGTTTGAAATGTGTTACAAATTTTTTTATAAAAAATTGTTCAAATAAGTGTGTGAACAATTGTTATTTTGTTTTTATCCCATCCTGTTGCTTCTCAACATGGATCAGGTGGATTAGCTCATTCAGGAAGCATGAAGCATGCTCTCCTCATGGATGAAGTAGACGGCATGGCAGGGAATGAAGACAGAGGAGGAATTCAGGTAAGGAAAGCGGTTTTACTGTTGAGTTTTAGGTTTTTTAAAAAAAAATATTTAAAGGCCTAATTATCATGCTGTGATATTTATAACAATTAAGGCATGTTGCTAAGGAAGTTTTTAAAACCTAAAATATATACGTTGTGTGGTATTTTGTTGTTTTTAAAAATATTTTTCTGTTGCAAATTTGCGTTTCAGGAATTAATTGGCCTTATAAAACATACAAAAATTCCCATCATTTGTATGTGCAATGATAGAAATCATCCCAAGATCCGTTCTTTGATTCATTATTGTTTTGATCTTCGTTTTCAAAGACCTCGCGTTGAACAGATTAAGGTATGATGATTGGAATTTTTTCTCCCTCATGCTATCCTATTTTTGGGTCCGTTTTTAAAAGTACATGATAAATATTTAAAAAATATCTGATTATATGAATTAAAAAAAAATCACTGAAGATTCTCCTTTGTCAATTTTAGGGTGCTATGATGTCTATTGCATTTAAAGAGGGTTTAAAGATCCCCCCTCCAGCTATGAATGAAATAATTTTGGGAGCCAATCAAGATATCAGACAGGTAAATTAAATATATATTACATATATTTGATCATTCTTTTGAATTAATGCCTTGAACCTTTTGGGAAGGGGGAGTGGCAGTATTTTCCCATCTTGAGAGTGTCTTATTTGTAATTCTTTTAGGTTTTACACAATCTGAGTATGTGGTGTGCACGAAGTAAGGCACTAACCTATGACCAGGCCAAGGCTGATTCTCATAGAGCCAAAAAGGATATCAAACTGGTAAAATAAGTTTACATTTCTTAATTACTTTCTCAAGTCAAAGCACTTCTTATTCTGTTGGTATTAACTTAATAGGAATAGTTATTATAGTTCCTTGACGCACCTCCAGAACCTACAAATATTTATAGTAAGAGATATAGATAGCTGTTAAAAGAGTTTCTAGGGGCCAGCCCTGTGGCCGAGTGGTTAAGTTCACGCGCTCCGCTGCAGGCGGCCCAGTGTTTCGTTGGTTTGAATCCTGGGCGCGGACATGGCACTGCTCATCAAGCCACGCTGAGATGGCGTCCCACATGCCACAACTAGAAGGACCCACAACTAAGAACATACAACTATGTACGGGGGCCTTTGGGGAGAAAAAGGAAAAAAATAAAAAAATCTTTAAAAAAAAGAAAAGAGTTTCTAGTTCAAATGAGTTTTTCCTCAAGGACCGTCAATATGTATTGTAAATTTTGAGAGAGGCAAGTTTTAAATTATACTCATGCTTCAATAGTTATAAAATGGCCTTTCCAGAGTTCCTTATGTATGGATTTCATGTTTTGAATGGTTTCGGAACTGTTCACATTATTCTGTTACAAATAGTTCATAGTTTAATGACCTCTCTGAAACTGGAGGTCTGTATCAATTATCTTTCTGTTCTATTTCACCTAATCACTAGTCAGAGTTTATTACTACAGTTAAAGCAATGATTAAAAAGTGTTTCCCCCACCCCTCCCTCTTTTTTTTTTTTAATTAATAAACTTTAGAGCAGTTTTAGGTCCACAGCAAAATTGAGCAGACGGTACAGAGATTTCTCATATCTCTTGATCTCATATCTCAGATCTCTCACATCTCTTGTCCCCAAACTCCTACAACCACCCCCACTATCAACATCCCCCACCACAGTGGTACATTTGTTACAATTGATGAACCTACATTGACACATGATTATTACCCAAAGTCCGTAATTTACATTAGAGTTTGCTTTTGGTGTTTGTGCATTCTGTGGGTTTTGACAAATGTTTCATGGCACCTATCCCTCACTGTAGTATCACACAGAGTACTTTCACTGCCCTAAAATACCTCTGTGCTTCACCTGTTCATCCGTTCCTTCTCCCAACCTTGGCACCCTTTACTCTTCTTACTGTTTCCGTAGTTTCACCTTTTTCAGAATGTAATATAGTTGGAATCATACAGTATGTGGCCTTTTCAGATTGGCTTCCTTCACTTAATGATATGCGTTCAAGGTTTCTCCATATCTTTCCATGGCTTGATAGCTTATACTGCTTTAGTGCTGAATAATATTCCAGTGTCTGGATGTACCACAGTTTATCCATTCGCATATTGAAGGACGTCTTGATTGCTTCCAAGTTTTGGCAGTTAATGAATAAAACTGCCTTAATATCCATATGTAGGTTTTTGTGTGTATAAGTTTTCAGTTCATTTGGGTAAATAGCAAGGAGCAAAACTGCTGAATTACTGGTATGGTAAGAGTATATTTAGTTTTGTAAGAAACTACCAATCTGTTTTTCAAAGTGACAGTACCATTTTGTGTTCCTACCAGCAATGAATGAGAGTTCCTCTTGCTCCACATCTTTGCCAGCATTTGATGATGTCAGTGTTTTGGATATTGGCCATTCTACTAGGTCTGTCCCTCTTTCTTTTAAGGGCCCATTTGATGTTGCCCGGAAAGTGTTTGCAGCTGGAGAGGAGACTGCTCATATGTCACTTATGGACAAATCAGATCTCTTTTTTCATGATTATTCAATAGCACCCCTCTTTGTCCAGGAGAACTACATACACGTGAAGCCTGTAGCTGCAGGGTGAGTGTTCAGAGCTAGTGAGGGGTTAGAATTAGTACCCTCCCAGCACTGTGAAGGCCAAATATCTGGGAGGGAGGGATGTGGGGTGTGGACAGTGGTGTAATCCAGACTGGTTTATCCCTGCAGGGGTGACATGAAAAAGCACTTGATGCTTTTAAGCAGAGCGGCAGATAGCATATGTGATGGTGACTTGGTGGACCGTCAGATTCGGAGTAAGCAAAACTGGAGTCTTCTGCCCACACAGGTAAGCCCAGGGCTCTCCTTAAAGAGCAGACTCTGCTTTAGTTAAAGAGAGCAAAATAGCTTTTAGCTTCTGTAATTATCTGAAATACTAGATAAACATTATGGCTCTTATGGCAAAAATACAGTCTGTTATACATGAAAACACTCTGTGGTCACTATTGTCTATTTCTAAATCTAGCCTTATTTTTCAGTGTTTCAGAATGTTTTTATATAAATGGACATATGGAAATAGGAATGTTAGCTTTTGGTCATGAGTAAGATGTGAGTCAAAAATGTCATTTGCTCTGTTTTTTTGTTCTTTGAAGAAGATTAGCCCTGAGCTAACATCCACTGCCAATTGTCCTTTTTTTGCTGAGGGAGACTGGCCCTGAGCTAACATCCGTGCCCATCTCCCTCTATTTTATATGTGGGATGCCTGCCACAGCATGGCTTGATAAGTGGTGTGTAAGTCGGTGCCTGGGATCTGAACCAGGGAACCCCAGGCCACAGAAGTGGAGTGCATGAACTTAACCACTACACCACTGGGCTGGCCCTTCATTTGCTCTGTTTTACCTTAAGAATCCATTTCTTCTTTATTATGCTTGGCTCTCCCAGAAGGTAACTAAGTAGCTCCTCCTTGAAGAAATGCAGCCAGGGCAGGTCAGCAGCCACTTTTTCGAGTGAATTCTGATTTTCTTCTTTCTTGCTAAAGAGGCAGCTTTATACTGGGTACTTTCTTTAGGTTGATGTCTTTTGCTCAAAACAGAGTTTTTCAAACTTTCATAATTGAGTGTTATCTGTTCTTGAATTTTGTATATTTATACAGTATTAATGGATTGAGTAATAAGCAAGGGACTTCTGGAAGGCCTACTCTTCTCTTAATTCTATACACATATAGTCTGACAACAAAAAACAAAGACTCATTCTGAATATAAAGATCCTGTCTCTTATGTTTTAAAAGTAGTTTTTTTAACCTAATAATTGTACCTTTGAGAATTTATCCTAAAGAAAAAACTTACTAATGTACAAAAATATTCCCTAAAACTTTAGTTCTGATAGCAAAAAATTGGAGAAAATCTGCATGTCCAGCAATAGGAGAATGATTAATTACAGTATATCCTCTTGATGGAACATTATGCAGTCTTTAAAATTATTTATAAAGATTATCTAATATGAAAAAATGCTTATGAGAGAATATTATTAGAATAAAGCAAGATACAAAATTTGTGTATAATTCCAACCTTTAAAAAAGTAAAAACCCTGGATATAGAAGATATTCAAGGATACCTTTTTCTTTTTTTATTTTTGCTGAGGAAGATTTGCCCTGAGCTAATGTCTGCTGCCAATCTTCCTCTTTTCGTATGTGAGCTGCCACTACAGCATGACCACTAACAGACGAGTAGTGTAGGTCTATGCCTGGGAACCAAACCTGGGCCTCTGAAGCAGAGAGCACTGAACTTAACCACTAGGCCACTGGGGTTGGCCTACAAGGATACGTTTTTAAAAAACTTTTCTTAAGTGCTAGTTTATTTGATTCTCTAATTAATTAGATTTTCCATGCTTTGATCCACCTCTGCTGTCGATAGCTTATGTTAAAGATAATCATATTCCTCTTAAAGTCTTTTCTGTGCCATTGGCATCGTGAAGTAACTGGTATGTTGAGATCAGTTGGTTGAGGAGGCTGAGCTGGCAAGATCATCTCCAAGGGCCATAACATGTTTTGGACCATGGTGTTTCCTTCAATTAGTTTTTTTCTCTAGGAGAAGTTTCCCCTACCAACAGATCAGAGACAGAGGGAAAGGGCCTGACTCCCTGGGATTAGGTACCGGGGTCAGTGTTCATTTTCCAGAGAACAGCTGCTAAGGAAGCAACTTTCTACCAAAATTAAACTGTGGACTGCAATTGATTTTTCAGGCCATTTATGCCAGTGTTCTTCCTGGAGAGTTAATGAGGGGGTACCTGACCCAGTTTCCCACCTTCCCAAGCTGGTTGGGGAAGCACTCATCTACGGGCAAACACGATCGTATTGTTCAGGACCTAGCACTGCACATGAGTCTCAGGTAAGCTCCAAAGATAGTACACCATGTCTAGATTTTATCAGTATGTCTAGCCTTTGTCCAATTAGGATAGCATGAATCAAAAGATTGGTCTTTTAGTTTTGACTTTATTGCTAACTAGATAAATGATCCTGGATGAGTTCCTTATATTTTGTGGGCCTGAGTTTTATTATCTGTAATCAGTATGACACTTGTTTTATCACTTAAGAGGATACTTTGGAGAATAAAGCCAGATATTAGATGTACCACAACTTTAAGATAAATTTTAAAACCATATAAATCTGAGGTAGTGATGTTATTTATTGTTATTGTGACTATGGTTGTTACTAGTAGGCATACATAATGTCTCGGCTTCTGAATAATTTAACAGGAAAAAGGGAACTACTTAAGTAAACGAACTAGTTTTTACCTGTTCTAGTGGTGAACTGACCTAGTCATTGGGGATAGGGGTATAGTTTAGCATGTAACAGGAGGTGGACATTCAGATGATTGAAAACAATGTGCTTGAAGAACTTTAAGGAAGTTAAAAAATTCTTGTTATTTGGTACAGTTTTGTTTAGAAACTTAGAAAATGTACGTGCACACAAATATTAAATGAACTTCAAGGATTCATTTTTAACCATGAAAAACAAGTTGAGCAATCTTATTTCCTTTTCTGGTCCCTGGAGAGAGTGTTAATATTGATCCACTCTTAATTAACTTTTGGTTAAAGCTGAACTGAGACAGTTCCTTTCTTCTGTTCCTGTAAAATTCTACTTCCTACTATGTGCCCTCTTCCTAGCCTATGGCTTGGGGTTTTTTTTTTGCCACCCTTGATTTAGTTTTCTATTGCTGCTGTAACAAATTACCAAAACTTAGTGGCTGAAAACAACACAAATTTATTCTCATCTTGAGATGGGAAGATTATCTTGAATTATGTGGGTGGGCCCACTGTAATTACAAGGGTCTTTACAAAAAAAAAAAAAAGATGGGAGGAGGTAGCAGTGTCAGTCAGAGAGAGATTTGAAGATGCTACAGTGCTGGCTTTGCAGATGGAAAGAGGGACCGTGAGCCAAGGGATGCAGGTGGTCTCCAGAATCTGCGAAGGCCTGCCTTTCCCCTCTCTTCTCATTGCTCAAGCTGAGGGCCTGCCTCTCAGCTCTTTTCCTACTCCCTGCCCCCCGCTTCTTAAAGGTGACGCATCACTGTGGCCTAGGTCTGTCCCTCTTTGATGTTCCCACTATATTCATGTAGAGTTTGAGCCCTGGACTTTCATATTTGTGGCTGTCCTTTTGTTTGTCTATCCCCTTCTCCCATTAGACTAAACATACTGGTGACAGGAACTGAGGCTTCCTCATCTAGCAGATAAAATTGCTCAATAAATGTTTATTGAATCATATACAGGACATTATCAAGGACATCTATAGTGAGTTTCACAGTTTTTAAAATAAATTAAGACCCTCCTACTTTTAACCCTGATTAAGTCACCAAACTTCTGTAGGTGTAGGTTTCTCTTTATCTTTAAAAATGGAAATGTGATTTTATTATTAGTTCTTAATATTTTGAGGGTCATAGATGCCTTTGAGAATCTGAAAGCTCTTCGATCTTTATTCCTCCCCAAATGAACTAATGCACAAATAATATAATCTTAGAGGAAGTGCAGACTTCTGAGGTGAAGAACCCTTGATTTAGGTACATTAGATGATACCTTTAGACTTTTCTAGATTTAATGTTCTGTGATTCTACTAGAGGGTGATAGTTACATAGCAAAATACAAGAGAATAATTTTGGAAAAGGTTTCATGATTTTCTTGGTCACTGTGCTTACAGGCTCGTACTTGTCTTCAAGTACTAGTGTGCTTGATTATGGAAGACTGGATCTAGAGGAAGTAGGTGAATTTAAAATAGAGTTTTTTGAACTCTTAGCCTAGGTAATAAAACAGTTATGCGGCAAGGTTCTAGATTTCTGATCAGGAGAAGAACTATGTGGCTTCTTGTGATGCAGACATTCAGTTACCTGAAGGCAGGAGCAGAACCCATAGGTAATTTTCAAAGGAACTTTTCGTTTCTTTTCTGATATTAATGTGGGTTCTGAAACCAAGAGCTTTTGAGGTCTCTTGTTTATATACACATATGTAATTGCCTGGTTTGAAGATGGAGGCAGCCGGGTTGGAAAGACTTAGAGTGGTGGCATTGGAAATAGTTTTGTTCAGCTATTTTAGGAGAGAAAGAAAAAGTCATTTCATGATAACATTCTAGTTCTCAGGAGTTCAGAGACTGTTTCCCTAAGCCTTCTCGTCAGTATGGACCACCTTTTGCTTCTGTAGGAACATTCTCTGCAGTTTTCTTAGATTTGGGGAAAACCCTGCTCTAGAACTAAAGGTTTCAGAGTAACAGTATTAGGAAATGTGAGGGAAGCATTCGTATATAATTTTGTATGTTATAATCAGAGACCAAAATGTATTACAGACTCTGATGTAGGAAGTGGCATTGGCACTTGAGGTAGGAAGTCTCATTGCCTTTTACTGATGCTTTTAATATTTGGAACTTGGAATGAGTAATCTTTGGCTGTAATAAGTATGAGCACATAAAAACACTGTTGTTGCCTGGGCCTTCGGAGTAGGATGCAAGTAGAATCTACATTTATGTTTTTCATTTACTTATCTGGGTAAGTAGAAAATTCCCTTTGAGCACATTGGTATGTGTCTATTACCCTGGTAGTGTAGCACTGGGCTTTCCCTGCACCAGCTGTTAAGGAGTGGGCATTCCACTGAGCATTATTAAAAGTGGATTGAACTCCATCTGATTAACTCAGTGTTGATATGCGCACTATGGCTTGAGTTGTGGTAGTTTGCCATTGACTACAGGTGTATCTCTTTTGTTTTGGTTTAAGAACTTACTCCAGCAAAAGGACTGTAAACATGGAATATCTGTCACATATAAGGGATGCACTTGTACAGCCCTTGACCTCACAAGGGGTAGAAGGAGTACAGGATGTTGTTGCTCTTATGGACACATATTATTTGATGAAAGAAGACTTTGAGAATATCATGGAAATTAGCAGCTGGGGAGGCAAACCTAGTCCCTTCTCCAAGCTGGATCCCAAGGTAAATTGTGTAATCCATTTGGTTCTCCACCACTTTGTGATTACCAGGTTTGTACTAGGAGTACTTTAGAGATGTTTTAGTTGCTTTCAAAAGGTTTAATTATTTTTCTTAGATGCTTTTTGCTTCTTATGGCCTGTGTTTTCCAAAGATACTGTTTGTGTACAATATTAAGAATAGACTTCTGGATTTGACTTTATAATTTGTATTTTAATCTTTGGTTTATGCTGAGTGGAAAGGCAAGATGTGAAATCTGAGGAACAAATATAAATATATTCTTTATAAGGGTGGGTGAATGAACCTGGGGAAGTAAAAGTGAGGTGGTGGTATGCATTAGGAAAGGAAGGAAGTGTTCACTGGCTGAGAATTTTTATACTTTTCTCTTTTTTAGGCTGCCTAATCTGTGGATTCAGTATTTATTCCAGTTGGACAATCTTCTACATAATAATGTATCCCCCTACTTTCTTTATTTAATGAGCACAAAAAAAAATAAAGTGAGGGGCTGGCCCGGTGGTGCAGTGGTTAAGTTTGCACATTCCGCTTCTTGGTGGCCTGGGGTTCGCCAGTTCGGATCCCGGGTGCGGACATGGCACTGCTTGGCAAAAGCCATGCTGTGGTAGGCGTCTCACATATAAAGTAGAGGAAGATGGGCACAGATGTTAGCTCAGGGCCAGTCTTCCTCAGCAAAAAGAGGAGGATTGGCAGTAGTTAGCTCAGGCTAATCTTCCTTAAAAAAAAAAAAAAAAAAGAAATGACATAATGTGAATGTGTAATATCTGATACCTCACTCTTGTGCCTATGTATTGATGCCATTTTAGAAGTCATTCTCTGTGGTCTGCCTTCTCTAGAATTTTGACCTGACTTAATGGTTATGGGTAAATTCTGACAGACATCCATTGTTAGAATTCAGGGACTAATTCTACAGTTATGTTTAGAAGCTTGAGGTTAAAGCTTTTCAAGTTACTTAGTATTTTGAAGTAACCACTATTATTGTGGTAAAGGTGATTTATGTATTTTGTGGTAACTAAAGGCCAACTTTAACTTGTACTTTATTGTGAGCCTCTTTTGATTTATTGATTCACTAACTTTGCTTATCACCTTATGTAACTGCGGAGAACACTGAGTAGGTAGAAACGATGACTTAAAGTGACTTTTTTTGTCCGCCTAAGGTTCCCAAAATATTGATTCTTATATTTTTGAGTCATGGGCTCTATTAAGAATGTCATGAAAAATATGCAACTTGTCCAAGAAAAATGCATATATGTACACTTACATGTATATGTGTAAAGATTTTGGAAACAATTTCACGGGGCTCCTAGGGTCTCTCAAAGCCTTTATACTCACAGAGTTTAAAAGGATTATTTGGCACTTAGATTTTAAAAAATTCCTTCTATTCCTTTCCTATAGGTGAAAGCAGCCTTTACAAGAGCTTACAATAAGGAAGTCCACCTTACTCCGTATTCACTTCAGGCAGTAAAGACGTCCAGACAGAGCACAGGCCCAGCACTGGATTCTGAGTATAACGAAGAATTAAATGAAGATGACTCTCAATCTGATGAGAAAGATCAAGACTCTATGGAAACTGATGCTATGATCAAGGTACTCTTTTAAGCTGTAGACAGGAGAAGCTAAGATACTCCCTCAAAATAGTTTTATCTTTTCTTGTATATAACTTGCCATCTGAAATTACTCAGGCCTGTTTGCAAATAGCAGAGTAAGCTAAAAATATTTTTGAGTTTCTTTGTACTTCACAGTTGAGGGTGGAGAAGGTATAGATTTCATTTTTATAAAGAGTCAGCTTCCTATAATAGTGGAAGAGCCAAATAGCAAGAAAATAGGCCATCATATTGATGGTCACATGCTCTATTAGAAAAAGTACTATTTTTATTTATTTGGCCATTGGTGTGTGCTTTACCCACAGACACACATTTTAATAGCATAATCAAGAAAAGCATTTTTTTATTGAGGTAACATTGGTTTATAACATTATATAAATTTCAGGTGTACATCATTATATTTTGATTTCTGTGTAGACTACATCATGTTCACCACCCAAAGACTAATTATCATCTGTCTCTGTACACATATGCCCTATCATCCCTTTTGCCTTCCTCCCTTCCCACTTCCCCTCTGGTAACCACCAGTTTAATCTCTGTCTCTTTGTGTTTGTTTGTTGTTGTTGTTTTTATCTTCTGCTTATGAGTGAAATCATACGGTATTTGAGTTTCTCCTTTTACTTATTTTGCTTAGCATAATATCCTCAAGGTTGATCCATGTTGTTACAAATGGCAAGATTTCATCTTTTTTTATAGCTGAGTAGTGTATATACCACATAGCTGAGTGTATATATACCACAACTTTATGCATTCATCCATTGATGGGCACTTAGGTTATTTCCAAGTCTTGACTGTTGTGAATAATGCCGCAGTGAACATAGGGGTGTGTATATCTTTGTGCATTCTTGTTTTCATGGTCTTTGGATAAATACCCAGCAGTGGAATAGCTGGATCATATGGTAGTTCCATTCTTAATTTTTTGAGGAATCTCCATACTGTTTTCCATAGTGGCTGCACCAGTTTGCATTCCCACCAGCAGTATATGAAGAGTTCTCTTTTCTCTGCATCCTCTCCACACTTGTTATTTCTTGTCCTCTTAATTATAGTTATTCTGATGAGTATGAGGTGATCTCATTGTACTTTTTATTTGCATTTCCCTAATAATTAGTGATGTTAAATATCTTTTCATGTGCCTCTTGGCCATCTGTATATCTTCTTTGGAAAAATGTTCAGATTCTTTGCCCATTTTTCAATTGGGTAGTTTCTTTGTTGTTGAGATGTATGAGTTCTGTATATATTTTTGATATTAACCCCTTAGCAGATATATGGTTTGTAAATATATTCTCCCAATTGTTAGGTTTTCTTTTCTTCTTGTTGATGGTTTCCTTTGCTGTGCAGAAGCTTTTTAGTTTGATGTACTCCCATTTGTTTATTTTTCCTTTGTTTCCCTTGCCCGGTGAGACATGGTATTTGAAAAGATGCTGCTAAGATGACCAATGTCTTAGAGCATACTGCCTATGTTTTCTTCTAGAAGTTTTGTTTTCATGTCTTATATTCAAGTCTTTAATCAATTTTGAGTTAATTTTTGTATATGGTTTAAGATAATGGTCTATTTTTATTCTTTTGCATCTGGCTGTCCAGTTTTCCCAGCACCATTTATTGAAGAGACTCCTTTCTCCATTGTATGTTCTTGGCTTCCTTGTCGAAAATTACCTGTTCATAGATGTGAGAGTTTATTTCTGGGCTCTTGATTCTGTTCCATTGATCTGTATGGCTGTTTTTGTGCCAGTACCATGCTGTCTTGATTAATACAGCTTTGTAGCATATTTTGAATCAGGAAGTGTGATACCTCCAGCTTTGTTCTTTTTTCTCAGGATTCCATTGGCTATTGGGATCTTTTGTTGTTCCATATAAATTTTAGGATTCTTTGTTCTATTTCATGAAAAATGTTGTTGGGATTTTAATAGGGATTGCATCGAATCTACTGATTGCTTTAGGAAATATGGACACTTTTTATAACTATGTTAATCTTCCAGTCCATGAGCATGGAATATCTTCCCATTTCTTTGTGTGTTCTTTGATTTCTTTCAACTGTGTTTTACAGTTTTCAGTTTACCAGTCTTTCACCTCTTTGGTTAAGTTTATTCCTAGGTATTTTATTCTTTTTGTTGCAATTATAAATGAGATTGTATTCTTAATTTCTCTTTGTGCTACTTTGTTGTTAGTGTATAGAAATGCAACTGATTTCTGTATGTTGATTTTGTATTCCGCAACTTTACTGTATTCATTTATTATTTCTAATAGATTTTTGGTGGATTCTTTAGGGTTTTCCGTATATAAAATCCCGTCATCTGCAAATATTGACAGTTTTACTTCTTCCTTTCCAATTTGGATCCCTTTTATTTCTTTTTCTTACCTGATTGCTCTGGCTAGGGCTTCTAATACTATGTTAAATAAGAATGGCAAAAGTGTGCATCCTTGTCTGGTTCCTGTTCTTAAAGGGATAGCTTTCAGTTTTTCACTGTTATGTATGATATTAGCTGTGGGTTTGTGAAATATGACTTTTATTATGTTGAGGTACTTTCCTCCTATATTCATATTATTCACAGTTTTTATTATAAATGAATGCTGTATCTTGTCGAATGCTTTCTCTGCATCTATTGACACGATAATTTTTATTCTTTTTGTTGATATGGTATATCACATTGATTGATTGGCAGATGTTGAACCATCCCTGCATCCCTGGAATAAATCCCACTTGATCATGGTGTATGATGTTTTTAATATATCGTTGTATTCAATTTACTAGTATTTTGTTGAGGATTTTTTACATCTTTGTTCATCAGTGGTATTGGCTTGTAATTTTCGTCTTGTAGTGTCTTTGTCTGGTTTTGGTATCAGAGTAATACTGGCCTCATAAAATGAGTTTGAAATTGTTCCCTCCTCTTCTATTTTTTGGCAGAGTTTAAGAAGGATTGGTATTAATTCTTTAAACGTTTGATAGGATTCACCAGTGAAGCCATCTTGCCCTGGACTTTTGTTTTTTTCAGAAGTTTTTTATTACTATTTTGATCTCTTTACTGGTGATTGGTCTATTCAAAGTCTCTATCTCTTGATTCCGTTTTCGAAGGTTGTATGAGAAAAGGATTTTCAATGAAGCCATTTCTCCTTTTTGTTGTTTGTGTTTTGCTATAGGCATTGAACTGTCTGTAGAAGTTTTTCAGAGCAAAAACATCCTTATCCTTTGCTAGGAAGGGTTAAAATCATTTATGATATCAGCCCACTGTTTACCATTGGCCCAGGCAAAGACTCTAGTCTGTGTCCTCTTCTGTCGTCTGTTGTTAGTGTGTGTGTGTATCATTCTTGCCCCTCGTTTCTGTTTTGTATGTGCAGGGGTAGGAATAGTGGCCTTCTCCAGTGTAGCGCTCTCTACTCTTGTGTAGATGTAAGAGGTTGTCTCCCTCTCTCCCCTTCTCAAACTGAGTGTGTTTAAATCTCTAATCTGAAATTGAAAGAGAAGGAAATTCTTACAAACCCTATTTGTAGATTATCTGTTGCTTATTTTGTTTTTCTTAACTATACCTATGTTCTAAATCCAAGAAACTGCATACATGGGGAACATATCTTAGTTCTAGATTCTGAATAGCTTCTCAGTTTTTAGTGTTGTCTTTTAAAGGCTACAGCTAGCCCAGTTGTTGCTTGAAAGTAAGCTCATCAGGGGTGGCAGTAGTTCAGGATCCAGATGTTTGCAGCCTTTCTTATTTATTAAATAATAGTAAGTTGCAGGTGAAGATTTATTGTAGAGATGAACTTATTTCATTTACTCATAGACACAGCTATTAACTATCTTGTACATCTTTCCTTCCCAACAGAAAAAGCCAAAATCTTCAAATCCTTCAAAATCAGAAAGAGATAAGGAGTCCAGAAAAGGAAAAGGAAAAAGTTCAAAGAAATGAAACTGTTTTCCGCTACTGACAGCCACTTTTTACTCACTATGCTGACCAGTCTAGCTGGTCTAGAGAATGCCTTGTTTTTTCCAAAGGAACCATGTTTTAGCATAATGGGATAGCCTAGTGGTCCCATTATAAACAAACGGTGGTACACTAGAAGGATGTAACCAGTAGGCTAATGTACACCTCTTATAGAGGTTGATAGGACTGCTTGGGTCCTCCACTGTCCCCTGTCAATCTAATTAGATTGTGCTTCAGAATGACTGTATAATCAGAACTAGAAACTACATGTGCGCTTTGGAGTCAGATTTGAGTTAACAGTTATAGGCCTTGGAACGGTGGTACTAAGGTGACTTTTGTAGGCTTAAGAATTTATCCTAATGGCATTTATAGGACCAATGCCGATTTTTTAAAAAAAGTAGTTACTATTATGTGGTGAAATTTTGTAAATAAATCATAATACAAAACAATCACCACCTAGAACTCGGTATTCTTTGTATATTGTCAAATATCTTGCAAAATATAAATTAGGAATAAAAATGTTCCACATGATATATGTACAAATTCTTCTTAAGATTGTCATCTTGTACAGTAAAATATGTTGGTATATTACTTTCCTTATTAATTTGCAAATGATTGGATAGAAAAGCTAACAATATTCCTTACTAACTAGTTGTGTGAAACATAACTTTGGCAGTTGAAGAGCCAGAACTCTGATTCGCACTTCATTACCTCTGCGAGTGCCGACCACATCTCTGCTGTGAACAGAATTTCAAGGAGAGGCTACTTTGTTATTACTAGAGGGTATGGGTGGCTGCAAAAGGTTTGCCAGACGTTCTTATCCTTCCAGAGTCTCAACTCATCAGGTTCAAACCAATCAGGCCTAGGTTAGGTCAGACTCTTTCTTAGTCTCTCTCTGGCTTGGGACAAAATGAAACCTGGCTTTTGTTGACTTTGTTTCTGGGAGGTCCCGTTCCGTCCTGTGATGGATTCCACAGACCCTACTGGGACTTTAGATTATTCCTGTAACTGTACTTGTGGAGTGGCCCTGAGGCTGTGTCTAGCTATTTTTTTATCTTGGTAGTAAATGCTCAGAGGTATGTGCTACTTCTGTGAGATATGTGCTAAAAGGAATGTAAAATCAGGATACTATTCCCTGCCTCTAAGGAACTGATAGTTTTGTTTGGGAGGTGAGACACAAAGTTCTTGAGACATTTAAAGTGTATTTACCAATGTGAAAAATGTCTTCATGGAGATCGTTCATTATGGGAATAAAACATTGCGCTAAGCCTTTGCCTACTGAGCCATGCCCCTCTTTTCTTAAAGCCCAGCTTGAAACTTTGCTTCAGTGAAGAGTCCCTTGCTTGAGGACCGCCTCACCTAGCCAGTGGGGTGAGCATGGCTTTCTGATGTATAGTCTTCCATTTCTGTTGCCTTTGGATATGCAAGTTGTGTCTGCCTGCTTGCTCTGTACCTTCCAGGAAAGGCACTGTAATCTCCTTGCGGCCAGAACAAGGAATAATGTCCTTTACTTGTTCATTATGACTTTGTTTTTATTTATAAATCCTCTAAACACATGATTAGCGTAATCTGTGTATAAGATAAAAGACTTTTAGAGTTAGAGATTGTAAAATGCTTTTTAAAATATAAGGATGACAAGATGGGTCTGATTCCTCTTTGAAGCCCTCATGAGGTGTACGGCTGAGGTTAATGGTAGATAGGAGTTGGTAGTTCCATTGCAGTTTGGATGTGAATCTAAATGGTCTGTGTTGGGATTGAATGTTTTTAATGGAGTGACTAATAAATCCTTATTGGAGCCACTAGATGCCACACATCATCTTTGCAGCATAAAACTGCATGCTTGCTTTTTTTGAGATCCATGGCCATTTTGTAATCTATGACAAACTACTTTATTCCTTCATCTTGTTAAGTTTGGCAGTCCATTATTTGTAGTGCCATTATTTGGCTCATAAGTTAATAACAATGGACGAGAAGTATCTTCCTAAACAAGTTCTGGTGTAATTATGCTCATGAATGAATATCTAAGGCCCTTAACTCCCAAAATATAATGTGCTTACCCTCACAGATCCCAAGTGCCTATGGCTCTTATTCCTTAACTTACAGCATCCCTCTAGTGATAATGGAAAAACAAAGGGACTACAGGTGGGTTGTATCACTTAGTAAGGCCAAGGTCTCAGGCCTCTTCTCTAGCCAGTCTTTGGGAGGGAAGAATAGATCATAAAGCTGGAGGTATCATGTTTGTGGAGTCTATAACATTACTGGCATTCTGGGTTCTACCGTAGGTACTTCTGTAATGCCCAGGATGCTGGTGGCTGTACTGTAAAATTATATCATCTGATACATTCAAAGTTAGGCTGTACAACTCATTTCTGTCAGATGCTCAAACTTTGGTGACATTGGCCTTGGGTGGCAAGGACGTATATAGTGAGGTAGGAAAAATAGGGTGTGTGTGAGATGCACCCTGGTGTGTGTGATATGAGGGAACGAAGCCTCCAACCGCCTCGGGGAAGTTCTGAATAATGTACATCTTCAGGGGAAGTCAAATGATTTAATTTTGTGACAGGAATTCCATAGTTGCAGTTTAACGACTCAGGAGATATAAGCATATAGTTTCACTCATTCTTTTAAATATTCGATTTTACTGATTTTTGATGTTTTTATTCTAGGACTCATTCTGCTTAAATAGCCTTGATGTGTATAAACTTCTTATTTCAAACTTAACACTGTTAACATCTGTGCTGCCCAAACTTCATAATGTGCTTCAAAGGTACCGTCCTTTCTCTCTTTTTCTGTCTCCAAATCCAGGAAAACATTACAAATATGTAGTCAACCATTTTATTTTAAAGGAGATAATTCAAAATATAAAAGTTATCAAAAAGCTGAATATTTACAATTATGTCATATGTTACTATTAACAGTACAGAGCATATAAGATGTAAGACTTTGAAGAGGAAATATACAAAGTATAATAAACAGCAATGTTATATGTCACATGTCACCATTTTGCCACTCTACAGAAGTTGAAAATGGTGACCTGGAGAGGTCACCTTTGTTTTTTTTTCTGTATCCAGGAAAGACCATCTTTAAATCCACCAGGGGTAGAAACACAGCCTCCTGTGGAAAAATGCTGTCTTTTCAGGAACGTCATACCTAGAAAGAACAAAAATCCCCATGTGCCTTTAGAAAGGTTTCAAGTAACGACTGGCATATAGTAATAAAACCAAGCATACTAAAGAATTTTTTGCTCATCTCTAGATGTGGAGCAGGATCACTACATTCAAGTTAGAAATCTTTAGTCTGTAGTGAGTACTGAGTTTCAGTCTTGGCCTTGCAACTGACTAAAATTGTGCGGGCAAGCTGTTGAACCTGTATTATAAAGTGAGGATGATAATAGTCATCTTACTGGGAAGAATGAGAAAATACAAGGTAAGTGCTCAGCAATCTGTAGAGAAAAAATTTTCCTGAAACTAAGAGTTCTTGTCTAAAAGGAGTTAGTGAGCCAAAGCTTCAACCAATATTCATTATATAATAAGATACTTATAGTGACTTTTTCAGCAGGTGGTACATAATCACAGCTCACTGAGGTATATCTGCAGGTAGCTATGATGCCATGGTCTAAGGCTCTACTTTGACGCAGGGATAGTGTTTGGGGAGAGTCTATGTAGGATTAATAAAAACACAGGCAAGGTTCTACTTTTGGAAATGGCACAGTTGTAAGTTAATCCTCCAACAAATAATATCATATTTTGTCCTGAGTTTCTATCTAACTGTTCAAAGGCATTTGGGAGCAGGCAGAAATTGGAGAAGTGTCAACTCTTGAAAGAAGAGAACTCCACTGGGTAACATTTTTATCTGGCTTTTCACCTGAGGGCAAGTCCATGGGGCACAGGATGACTAGAATTATGACAGTGAAGTCATAGTCTTACCAGCTTGAGG
The DNA here is from genome assembly GCF_041296265.1 of Equus caballus. Classification (NCBI taxonomy): domain Eukaryota; kingdom Metazoa; phylum Chordata; class Mammalia; order Perissodactyla; family Equidae; genus Equus; species Equus caballus. The sequence continues at coordinate 93,947,797 of NC_091686.1, forward strand.
AGTCAGAGAATAGAGTTTATGGCTGCCAGAGCTACTGAAATATGAGGGAGAATATCCTCGAAAGGGGATTGCCTCAAAATCTACATATAAACTCCATGCAAGTCCTTCAACATTGCAGGCTTGGAGGAGACTCTTTTATGATGGACTTGAAGAAGCACAGTTCCATGTAGTAGGGAGCACCATTTGCCAGGAAGCTGAGGTGAGGGCTGCCTCTAGGACCTTAGGGCTTCAGTCCTCTGACCATAAAAAGTAGAATTCCAGCAACAATCAGAGAGGCTGGGTGAAGACTTTGAGCCTCAAATGAGATTGCACCTCCAACCAACTGCAGCCTTGTGAGACTCTGAACAGAAGACCCAACTAAGTGATGCCTATACTGCTGACCCACAGAAACTGTGAGATCGTTCTGGTTCAAGCTGGCAACGTAGGAAGCTCCTGAACTACTCCTCTCATGGATATAGTGAATCGACAGCTACCTACAGAACAATTCCCCCTGAAAAATCCAGAGACTAGCTGAGTGACTCCTACATATCAGGTGAGTGAGAAAAAACCCACATCAAAATGGGTAGAATAGGCTGAGATATAGTCTTGTCATGAACCCCATTCCCAGCATGGCAACACACCACTGGGAGGGAACTCACAACTCCAAGCTTCTTGAGGAATGAAGGGTTTGGGCCTCACATCTGGTGTCCTGACTTTTAAGATTTCCACCTGAGAGATGGGCTCCCAAAACATCTAGCTTTGAAAGCCAACGGACCTTGTAACCACAAGACCTACAAGGATATAGTGAATTAAGAAATAGTTCTAAATGGGATCATATAGACCCACTGTGGCTAATATCCCAGGGCCCTGCACACACAGGGCAGACTGAAATGCACCTAGTCTGTCCATGAAAGGCCTATTTGCTTATCTTAAAGTTACAAGCTTTGGCCTGAGGGGCCGATTTCTAATTTAACACACATCTAAGGGCCAACTGCAGTACTTTCTAGACACTGGAGACTAGCAGATGCCACCTTTATACTCTTCCTCTGCCTCAACCAAGATCTCTGGTATCTCCCAGAAAGGGGCTTGTGCAGAAGTTAGGCGCTTTGATTTTTGCAGCTGCCCCCCAGAGGACACCCCTTAACTGCCTGATTCTGGTGGTCAGTGGGGCTTGCTTTCCTAGGTCCCCCTGGATTGTAACAGAGAAACAGTTCTTAACCAGCCATCCCTCCAGGGCTCAACACAGAGGCAGCAGACAGAAACGCCCAGTCTTCCCATGAAAGAGTCCTTTTCACTTATCTTAATAGCTGTGGCCTAAGGGTCCAGGTTCCAATCAGCCTGCATCTAGGTGCTGACTGAGATCCTCCCATTTGGGACCCTGACAGATCTTGGCATACCCTCAAATACTGGGAGCCACTAAGAACAAAGAAGGCTGCTCAGACATAGGTTTGAGAGACAACCAAGAGCTAGGGCTGGGTTGAATGATAAGGCTCACTTACTACATGAGACCACTCCAAGACTGGGAAAGATGGCTGTTTTATCTAATGCATAGAAACCAACACAGAGTCAAGGAAAATGAAGAGACAGAGGAATATGTTCCAAATGAAAGAACAAGATAAAAACTTCAGAAAAAGACCTTGATGAAATGGAGATAAGTGATTTACCCAATAAAGAGTTCAAAGTAATGGTCATAAACTAGGTAGGAGAACAATGCATGAACAAAGTGAGAATTTCAACAAAGAGACACAAAATATAAGAAAGTACTCAACAGAAATCATAAAGTTGAAGAATACAATGGCTGAACTGAAAAAACACAATAGAGGGGTTCAATAGCAGATTAGATGAAGCAGAAGAAAGGATCAATAAACTTGAAGACAGGGCAGTGGAACCCATCCAATCAGAGCTGCAAAAATAAAAAATGACCAATATTTGCATTATAGGGGTCCCGAAGGAGAAGAGAGAGAGGGGCAGAAAACTAATTTGAAGAAATAATGGCTGAAAACTTCCCTAACTGGGTGAAAGAAACAGACATCCAGATCCAGGACGCCTAGAGAGTTCCAAATACGAAGAATCCAAAGATACCCACACCAAGGCACATTATAATTAAGTTGCCAAAAGTTAAAGACAAGGAGAGAATCTTAAAAGCAGTGAAAGAAAAACAACTTGTTACATACAAAGGAACCCTCAAGACTATCAGCAGATTTTTCAGCAAAAACTTTGCAGGCCAGAAGAGTGACATGATATACTCAGAAAAGTGCTGAAAGAGAAAAACTGCAAAGCTGTCCTTTAGAATTGAAGGAGAGAGAAAGTGTATTCTAGACAAGGAAGGCTAAAGGAGTTCATCACCACCAAACTGGCCTTACAAGATTTAAGGGGGGGCTGGCCCGGTGGCACAGCGGTTAAGTTTGCACATTCCGCTTCGGTGGCCCAGGGTTCACTGGTTCAGATCCCAGGTGTGGACATGGCACCACTTGGCAAGCCATGCTGTGGTAGGCGTCCCATATATAAAGTAGAGGAAGATGGGCATGGATGTTAGCTCAGGGCCAGTCTTCCTCAGCAAAAAGAGGAGGATTGGCAGCAGATGTTAGCTGAGGGCTAATCTTCTGCCAAAAAAAAAAAAAAAAAATGTTAAAGGGACTTCTTTAAGCTGAAACCAAAGGGCATAAATTAATAACATATGAGAGTCTAATCTCAATGGGAAAGGCAAATATGTGGTTAAATTGAGAATAATGTAATGTCATAATGGTGGTGGGTTAATCACTTATAAATCTAGTATGAAAGTTAAAAGACAAAAGTAAAAACTATACAATAATTTATTAATGAATATATAAGATAAAAAGATGTAAACTGTAACATCAAAAACATAAAACATGGGAGGGGGAGACTAAAACCATAGAGCTTTAGAATATGTTGGAACTTAAGTTCTTCTCAACTTAAAATAGACTTATAAGATGTTTTATGTAAGCCTCATGGTATCCACAAAGCAAAAACCTATAGTAGATAACAGAAAACATCAACAAAGACTATAATGAGAGACAAAGGTCATTATATAATGATAAAAGGGTCAGTCCACAAGAGGATAAAACATTTATAAATATGCACCCATCATAGGATCACCTAAATATGTAAAGCAAATATTAACAGACCTAAAAGGAGAAACAGCAATACCATAATGGTAGGGGACTTCAGTAACCCACTTTGATCAATGGATAGATTATCCAGACAGAAAAATAAGGAAACATTGGACTTAAATGACATGTTAGACCAGATGGACTTAACAGACGTTTATAGAACATTCTATCCAAAAGTGGCAGAATACTGATTCTTCTCAAGTGCCCATGGAACATTCTCCAGGATAGATCATAGGTTAGGCCACAAAACAAGCCTTAATAAATTTAAGAAGACTGAAATCATATGAGGCATCTTTTTCTGACCACAATGGTATGAAACTAGAAGGCAATTATAAGAAGAAAACTGGAAGATTCACAAATATGTGGAAATTCAACAACATGCTACTGAACAACCAATGGGTCAAAGAGGAGATCAAAAGACAAATTAAAAAATACCTTGAGACAAATAAAATGAAAATACAATGTACCAAAACTTTATGAGATGCAGCAAAAGCAGTTCCAAGAGGGAAGCTCATGGTGATAAGCACCTACATTAAGAAACAAGAAAGATCTCAAAGAACTAGAAAAAGAAGAAAGACCTAACCCAAAGTTAGCATAAGGAAAGAAAGAAAAAAAGATCAGAGCAGAAGTCGATGAAAGAGACTACAAAGACAATAGATAAGATCAATGAAACCGAGAGCTGGTTTTTTCAAAAGATAAAACAAAATAGACAAACCTTTAGCTAGTTTCACCAAGAAAAAGAGAAGACTCCAAATCAGAAATGAAAAAGAGATGTTACAACTGGTACCACAGAAATACAAAGGATCATAAGAGACTACTATGAACTATACACCAACAGGTTGGACAACCTAGAACAAATGGATAAATTCCTAGAAACATACAACCTACCAAGACTGAATCATGAAGAAATAAAAAATCTGAACAGACCAATTACTAGTAAAGAGACTGAATCAGTAATCAAAAACCTCCTGACAAAAGTCCAGGACTAGATGGCTTCACTGGTGAATTCTACCATTTAAAGAAGAATGCCAGTCCTTCTCAAACTCTTCCAAAAAAACAAGATTAGAGAACACTTCCAAACTCATTTTACGAGGCCAGCATTACTCTGATACCAAAACTAGACAAGGACACTATAAGAAAGAAAATTAGAAAATTATAAGCCAATATCCCTGATGAATATGCATGCAAATATCCTCAACAAAATATTAGCATGCCTAATTCAACAATACATTATAATACATATAAATACATAAATACATACACCAAGCTCAAGTGGGATTTATTCCAGGGATGCAGGGATAGTTCACCCTCCACAAATGAATGTGATATATGACACTCACAAAATGAAGGATAAAATTCATATGATCATCTCAATAGATAACAGAAAAAGCATTTAACAAAATTCAACATCCATTCATGATAAAAACTTTCACCAAAGTAGGTGTAAAGGGAATGTACTTCAATGTAATAAAGGCCACATATGGCAAGCTCACAGCTATCATACTCAATGGTGAAAAGCTGAAAGCTTTTTCTCTAAGATCAGGAAGAAGACAAGAATGCCCTCTCTTTCACTTTTATTCAACGTTGTACTGGAAGTTCTAGCCAGAGCATTTAGGCAAGAAAAAGAAAGAAAAGGCATCCAATTTGGAAAGGAAGAAGTAAAACTCACTATTTGCAGATGACATGACGTTATATATAGAAAACCCTAAAGACTATCAAGAAACTGGTAGAACTAATAAGCAAATTTAGTAAAGCTCCAGGATACAAAATGAATATACAAAAATCTGTTGCGTTTCTATACACTAATAACAAACTATCAGAGAAATTAAGAAAACAGTCCCATTTACAATTGCATCAAAAAGAATAAAATACTTTGGAGTAAATTTAACCAAAGAGGTCAAATACCTGTATATTGAAAACTACAAGACATTAAGGAAAGAACTGAAGACAACAACAATAAATGGAAAGATATTTTGTGCCCGTGGACTAGAAGAATCAATATTGTTAAAGTGTCCATACTATCTAAAGCAATCCACAGATTCAGTGCAGTGCCTATCAAAATTCCAAAGGCATTTTTCACAGAAATGGAATAATCCTAAAGTCTGTATAGAACCACAGAAAACACTAAATAGCCAAAGCAATCTTGAGAAAGGAAAAAAAAAAGCTGGAGGCATCATACTCCCTGTTTTCAAACTATACCATAAAGCTATAGTAATTAAAACAGTATGGTATTTGCATAAAAACATGACACATAGATCAATCGAATAGAAGAGAACCTAGAAATAAACCCACACATGTATGGTCAATTAACTTATGACAAAGGAACCAAGAATATACAATGGGGAAAGGACAGTCACTGCAATAAATAGTGTTAGGAAAACTCGACAGCCACATGCACAAGAATGAAACTGGACCACTATCTTACAGCATACACAAAAATTAACTCAAAATGGATTAAAGACTTGAATGTAAGACCTGAAACCATGAAACTCCTAGAAGAAAACATGGGGGTAAGCTGCTTGACATAGGTCTTGGCAATGAATTTTTGTATCTCACACCAAAAGCAAAAGCAATAAATGCAAAAATAAACAAGTGGAACTACATCAAACTAAGAAGCTTCTGCACAGCAAAGGAAACCATCAACAAAACCAAAAGTCAGCCTACTGAATGAGAGGAAATATTCGCAAATCATGTAGCTGATAATAGGCTAATATCCAAAATACATAAAGAACTCATATAACTCAATAGCAAAAAAACAATCCAATTAAAAAGTAGGCAGAAGATCTGAATACACGTTTTTCCAAAGAAGACATACAGATGGCCAACAGGTAAATGAAAAGATGCTCAACATCATCACTCATTGGGGAAATGCAAATCAAAACCACAATGAGATATCACCTCACATGTTAGAATGCCTATCATCAAAAAGACAAGAAATAAGTGTTGGTGAGGATGTGGAGAAAATTGTGCATTGTTGTTGGGAATGTAAACTGGTACAACCACTATGGGAAACAGTATGGAGGCTCCTCAAAAAATTGAAAATAGAACTACCATATGATCCAGCAATCCCACTTCTGGGTATTTATCTGAGGGAAATGAAATCACTATCTTGAAAAGATAGCCACACCCCCATGTTCACTGCAGTATTATTTATAATTGCCAAGACTAGGAAACAAGCTAAGTGTCCACTGACACTGGATAAAGAATATGTGGCACACATATATATACATACACACATATAGATATATGTGCACAATAGAATATTATTCAGCCATAAAAAAGGTGGAAATCCTATCATTTGTGACAAAGTGGATGGACCTTGAGGGCATTATCCTAAGTGAAATAAGTCAAAGACAAATACTGTATTATCTCACTTATATGTGAAATCTAAAAAAAACCTTGAACTCATAGATTCAGAGAAGTTTGGTGGTTGCTAGAGGCTTGGAGCGAGGAGGGGGCAGAATGGGTGAAGGTAGTCAAAAGGTACAAACTTGCAGTTATAAATAAGTACTGGAGATGTAATATACAGCATGGGGACTGTAGTTAACAATACTATATTGCATATTTGAAAGTTGCTAAGATAGTAGATCTTAAAAGTTTTTATTAAAAATATTTGTAACTGTGGTGATGGATGTTAACTAAACTTATTGTGGTAATCATTTCACGATATATACATACATCACAAATCATCATGTTGTACATGTAAAACTAATACAATGTTATACATCAATTAAATCTCAATAAAAAATTGTGAGAAATGTGTATTGTTTTAAGATGCTAAATTTGTGATAGTTACACAGCATCAGAAAAATATACACATCACAATCATAATTTCAGTAAGCTTTTAAAATAGAATTTGACAAGCTGACTCTAAAATTTCATAGATGGACAGGGTTAATATTAGCCAAAATAATCTTGGAGAAAATGACAGAGTTGGAGGAGCCACAATACGTGACTTTAAGATATACGATAAAGTCACAGTTATCAAGACAGTGTGGTATTCAAATAGGGGCCAAACACATGAATGGAAGAGAAGAGAGGGTCCAGAAATAGACCCATACTTAAAACTCAATTGATTTTCAACAAACGCACCCAAACAGTTCAATGGAGAAAGGAACAACTTTTCAACAAATGGTGTTGAAAGACTGGATATCCACTTGAGGGGAAGAAAAAATCTCAACCCCTGCCTCACACTGTAAATAAAAATAATTTCGAGATGGATCACAGACCTAGAGTTTCTAGAAGAAAACATAGGAGAGTATGTTCCTGACTTGTGAGTAGGCAATAGTTTTTTAGACAGGACACAGAAAGTCATAAGTATAAAATAAAAAAATTGATAAATTTTTGATAAATTCATCAGAATCAAATTCTGCTCATCAAAAGACACCATTAAGAAAAAGAATCGGGGGGCTGGCCCCGTGGCCGAGTGGTTAAGTTCGCGCGCTCCGCTGCAGGCGGCCCAGTGTTTCGTTGGTTCGAATCCTGGGCGCGGACATGGCACTGCTCATCAAACCACGCTGAGGCAGCGTCCCACGTGCCACAACTAGAAGGACCCACAACGAAGAATATACAACTATGTACCTGGGGGCTTTGGGGAGAAAAAGGAAAAAAAAGAAAAAAAAAAAAAAAAAAAAAAAGAAAAAGAATCGGGAAGCCACAAAGTGCAAAATATATCTGACAAAAACTTGTATCTAGAATATATATATAAAGAACTTTTACAAATCAATAATAAAAAGCCAACAGCCCCGGAAGAAGAGGGGAAAGAAGAGTCTTTTCAACAAATGGTGCTGGGACATCTAGATAGCGACATGCAAAAGAAGGAAGTTAGGGCCCCACCTCATGTGATACACAAAAATTAAATGGATCAAAGACATAACTATAAGAGCAACAACTATAAAACTCTTAGAAACATAGGAATAAATTTTTGTGACCTTGGATTAGACAATGGTTTCTTAGATATGACACCAAAAGCACAAGCAACCAAGGAGAAAAATAAATAATTTGGACTTCATCAAAATAAAAACTTTTGTACAGCAAAGGATACTATTGAGAAAGCAAAAAAATACTACAGAATAGGAGAAGGTATTTGCAAATCATATATCTGATAAAGGAGTTGTATCTAGAATATATAAAGAATTCTGATAACTCGACAATAAAAAGATAAATTACCCAGTTAAAAAATGGGCAAAGGACTTCAACAGACAGTTCTCTAAAGAAGATATACAGCAAATGGCCAACAAGCACATGAAAAGATGCTCTACATCATTAGTCATTAGGGAAATGCAAATGCAAACCACAACGAGATACCAGTTCACACCTACTAGGAGGACTGTAGCCAAAAAGGCAGACACTGACAACTGTTGGTGAGGATGTGGGGAAGCTGGAACCCTCGAATGGAATGTAAGTTAGTGCAGGTGCCGTGGAAAGCAGTTTGGAGTGTCCAAGGACCAGCAAAAAGGCCAGTGGTGCTGCAGCATTAGTGAGCAGAGGCGGCCGCTGGGGCCAGCTCATATAGAGTCTTGCAGGCTCACTGTTTTGGTAAGTGCAATAAAAAGCCCCAGGAGGGTTTTGGAAGGGAACCAGATACACTGGAGGCAGACTAAGGGAACTTTCCCACAGACTGGGTGATGGGGTGACAATAAGGTGAATCACAAATAATGTCTAGGTTTCCATTCTGACCAACTGGTTGGATGGAGCTGTTAGAGAGGCAAGACAGAGCAGGTGGTGTGGGAAAACCTAGAGCTCCATTTTAACCAGGTTAAGTTAAGATGTGTCAAGAACTAATCTCACTTCTTCCTTTTGCTAAAGAATCTCCTGAGTTTTGGCAGAGATTTTGGCTTGCCAACTAGATAATACATTTCCCTGCCCCCCCTTTGCAGCATTTGTGGCCATATGAGTAACTTCTTGCCAATGGAACCAGAGTGGAAGGTGTATGTGCAGCTTCCATGCCACAAAAATGAGAATTGGAAACGAAAAGAAATGGGGATCTTTCAAATCTCTGGAAGCCAAAATTTTTTAGAGTGTATCCTCCTGAATTATAGAACTTAACTCCATTGTTATTAGCTGGCTCTACTTTTAACAGACTGATTAAAAAGAAGCCCATGTGAATTGATAAAATATGTTCTAGTTGGAAGCCATGATGCTGCTTGGCCAAATAATCTGTCACTACAGAGAATGTACAACCTGCATTTTAGCACTTTTTAAAAAAATACATCAAAGCTTTGTTGTTAGATTTGTTCAAATCTGACAAGTTACATGATGCAGAAGAAGGAGGCAGTGTGAGTACAAACGGTAAAGCTGTGTGTACTGTGTGGCCTCTCGTGCCCTGGGAAGGTGAGTGGGCAGTCTGGCACTTACCTGCTCGTGCCACTCACTGCTCCACCTCTGTTCGCAGGTACTGGGTACAGTCTGAGATTTTCTTCAGCTGAGCCAAGTTTAATCGTTCTGAGCACATAGGACATGTGCTTTCAGTGTTCAGCATGCTGTTTGGGGAGGGAAAGACAGAGTAGATTAAATATATAATATTCCTTTACCTTTGGGTTGTTCTAATGTGAAAAGCAATATTCCTGTCTACACCTCTTAATACATGTTCGTCATGCAGTGTAAGAATTAGGAATATTCAGTCTCATGCAAGATCCCCTTTCAGGATACTGTTCTCAAAGGTCACAGAAGGTTCTTCCAAGAAGACAGTTTGGTCTTTAGAGATGTTTAGGAACACGAACAGAAAGGCGATTTCAGAATAAAAGAGTGGCTGAATAAAAGGTCTATTTTTGGACAAATCTGTGTGACCTAGTGAAGCGACGCACACTTACATCTTAAATTCTGAGTACAGAGCAGGGAAGTCGCAGTGTGGACACACTGTCCAATCATCCTTCAACATATGTCGACCCTAGAAACAGTACATTTAAAGAGTAAAATTCATCTTTATTTTAAGAACTCCCACCATTATTCAATTATTATCATTGGATTACAGTTAGAAGCCAGACCTCTAACTTAGGAAATTATTGATAGTTCACATAGGTGGGCAAAACTGACGAGCAAGAGAGGGCATCCAAAAGACTAAAGCCAGATTTTCCTTTTCCGATTCATGCATAAAAGAATAGCCTTCAATTTTGTGAAATCGTTATGTACCTAAACTTATTTTCCTTTAAAATAAAGCTTAAATTTGTCTAGTGATTAACAAATAATATATTTTAAAGTTTCTTAATAATAAGTCTTAACATTAAAATTCTCAATAAAACCTGGCACTTATTAAGTGCTACAGCATGCCAGGTATTTATTGTACTAAGGCTTCATACATGTTCTCTCAACCTGAAGTTTATCTCAATAGACAGGGGTTGTTACGGGTGGACCTAGCAAGGTAAAGCAAATTGCACCAGGTTATACAGCCAGTAAGTGACAGAAAAAGGATTTAAGCCCAGGACCGTCTGATCCCCAAGCGTGCGCTATTCTGCCCCACAGCATCTTCTCGGTATCCACTTAGATTATTATATGCTTTGAATATAACTTTCAACATTGTTGACCCTGAAATCATATGCTAAATGTTGCAGGAAATTTAAGAGATAAAACTATTTCAGAAGTGAAGAAAATGTTGACACACATCAAGTATTCAAATGGGTTATATTTATATATACGCAAAGAAATGAAAATTATTATAAGGAAACTTACTGTTGCAATGCAATATGGGATGTTATTTTTACATTCAGGACAGAGGAGTTCACACTCTGGGAGAAGAAACTCGCAGAATGGACACGGGGTTGTGGCCTCTTCTGTCTCGGATGTATCGGGTCTCCTGTGAGGAAGAATCACGTCATTTAAAAACGCTTTCCTTTCCCTGTAAGATGGATAGCAGAGAGCAGGCGTATTTGGAAAACCAGGGACGTGTAACACACCTACTTCTTCACAGTCAGACTCCGAGACTAGAAATCCCTGCAAGCTCACCATCAGCCCGACTCCAGCTCAGGAAGGGGGAAGAGGAATCAGGATTGACCAGTGTAGCATTACATGGGCCACACCGGGGAGCTGGAGTTCACAGCACAGTAAATGGCAGCAAACGGGTGGGTCTTGCTGTCTCCTCTCTTCCTCTGCCATCGGAGTGGTGAACTTGCTGTTTCTCCTCTGTCTCTCCCCTTTGTGCACTGAAGTGGTAAAGGCTATCAGCGCCATCCAGTAGAACTTTTTGTGACTGGCAGTGTCCTGACTGTGTTCTCCAATACAGTAGCCATGAGCCACAGGAAGCTCTTGAGCACGTGAAATATGGATAGTGTGAGGAACTAAATTTTAAGTTTTGTTCAACTTTAATTAAATAGCCACAGGTGGCTAGCAGATACCGTATTAGACACAGCTCTAGAACACTCCTGTGTGGGAGACAGATCACAGCATCTCTTCTAAGCTAGCACCTAGGCCAGCGTGGCACTAAGTGTCAGGGTAAATGTGCTCTGGCCCTTTCTCCGCACCTCACCCTCCATGCTGGCAGGTATGTTGGGTCAGCCTGATTTGGTCTGAAGCTACTTAAGCTTATCAGCTTAAAAAAAAGGGATCTTCCATGTCGCCCTGGCCAGCTTAGAGTTCTCTGCCAGGAGCCCAGCTGACAACATGGTGGTATTTGCTTCCATTTGCCATTACTGGTGCAGGCATCTCCCTCGGCTGAGGTCTGGGTCGAGATTCAGGCACACCTGGGTCCCTTGGTCATAATGAGTCCCGCAGGTACCCCAAATGCCATCACTACTGTGAATAAGTGGTAGTATAGCATTACTGCATGATTGCAATTACTGTTTCCTTTTGTAAACATTAGTGCTACTTTTTCCTAGTTCTCCTTTAGAAAAGTAGGCTGCTTAACTGCTTTCTGAAGGGAGCACCTGCCTTACATGCCTTTGGAACTACACAGGGTTTGGAAATGAACTGTATTCTAGCAATCGGCTGTGTAATTATTATTATTACACTGAGAAATATTCACTTTTTGTCCCTCTGTGGCAGATGTTGCTTCCTATCTAATAGCCATTTTTTTCTTTCTTCCTTGCCAAAAGAACTTTGTTTTTACTCAGCAGTATGCTTGGCAGCTAGAGTGTGGCAGAGTACTGGCCAGTGAGATGTAAATGGAAGTCCTGGGGATGGTGTCCTTCCTAAATAAAAAGGCAAAGACCTTTTTGTCTTTTAATTTCCTTACTTCTTCCTGCCTTGCACGAGGACGTGATGTCTGGAGTTGTGGCAGACAACCACAACTGTGCAACCATGAGGAGGAAACTCCCATGCTCTGGATGGCTGAGCTGGACGACAGATGGATCTGTCCTTGGTGGCATCAGGACCCAGCGGCACCAGCCTTGGACCATGATGCCTTGTATATGAGTCAAGTTATTCCTGAATCGTTCAAGCCATTGTTGGGTTTTCTACTGTTGGTAGCTGAATACAATCCCAATTGCTACCCCCTATCCATTTTCTTAGTGAATCTGCACATTAGCAGCCACATTTTGAAAAATACATTTGCGAAACGTGATAGTAGAAATAGCTGTCACTGCCTACCTCACCATTGCCTCAATCTTCTTTTTGTATTTGGCGTCTACTTTGTTGCGGTACTCGGGCCTCATCAGCATAGCTGCAAAGCTGAAAGCAGAGTTCTTCAGGCCTGCTCTGTGACACTCGATCACAGTGGACGTCAGGATTGGCACAATGTCTGCAATACAAACGGGAGAGCAGAAGGCACATCGCCTCTACCGGCGTGAATCTGTCCCTGTTTAGCAGGAAAACAGGATCACACCTCTTTACATTTCTCTAACAACCAGATAAGAGCTGTTTAATGAGGAAGGGGCACAGCAGGGCAGTCAAGCTAACTACTCATCAAAGTGTCTTTCCCCTGATGATGCTGTGCTTCGCCTTGTGACACCAGGACCTGCACTCCCTTTTGCATGGATCCCTCCACACCTCTGAGATACATGTTTGCATTTGACAGGACTGCTGATGAATGAGTAAGGGAGATTAATAACTTTATGCACTAACCTCTCTGCATGCATCTAATTATTTCTTCTGGACAGAAACCCAGAAGTTGAATTACTGGTTCAAAGAACATGACCTTTAAAAAAATTCTCAGCATAAATTGCCAAATTGCTTTCTAGAAAGGTCATACCAATGGCCATTCCCACCAGCAGTTGTGAGAGTGTCTTGCACCCTTTGCCAGCACGATATACAATTATTTGAAAGTCTTTTTCATGTAACAGAAAGGAATACATTTAGAGAACAGGGGTTGGTGAATTATGACCCATGGGCTAAATCTGGCCTTCTGAATGTTTTTGTATGGCCCATGAGCTAAGAATAGTTTTTACATTTTTAAATGGTTGGAAAAAACCAAACGAAGAATAGTATTTTATGACATGTGAAAATTATATGAGGTTCACATTTCAGTGTCCAAAAAAATAAAGTTCTGTTGGAGCACAGCCATGCTTATTCATTTATGTCCTGTTTATGCCAAAATGGCAGAGTTGAATAGTTGGAACAGAGACCATATGGCCCCAAAGACCAAAACATTTGACATCTGGCCCTTTACAGAAAAAATCTGCTGACTCCTGTCAGAGAATGTGACAAAATCTATTCACTGAATAATGTTATAACAACATGTAGAATACTGGAACCTTTATCAGAGGAAATGGCCTATAGTGGTTGAGAATAGAGTCAGACTTTTATTAGCTGACGATGTGATCTTGGGCAAGTGTTACTTCTCTTCTTTTGCTCCTATTTGCTTATCTGTAAAATAGGGAAAATAATAATGGTAACCAAGTGTGCAGTCTTGAGACTGTTATCCTTAGAAAGACTTGCTTGAAAGGTTGGTCCTTGGCTGGCATTTGGCATTTTGGGAGATTTCTCACTATTTCCAGAACTGATGAGAGTGGCTCTCTGTGCCTAACTCTGTACAAACAATGTGGTTTACGCTGAACATCTGCTTTCTGGGAGTGTGGAAATTTGGTACATGCCAAGCAGGGGGTGCCTATGTGTCCAGCCCCCAGTACAACCCCTGGCACTGAGTCTCTCACAAGCTTCCCCCGGTAGATATCATTTTACGGGTGTTGTCCCACAGCTCACTGCTGGAGGGGTTAAGTGGTGTGACTCCACTTCGAGGGGACTCTTGGGAGCTTAACGTCTGGTCGCCTCCAGACTTTGCCTCATGTGCCTTTTCCCTTTGCCGGTCTTGCTTTGTATCTTTTTGCTGTGACAAATATTAGCCTTGAGCACTGCCGTATGTTGAGTTGTGTGAGTCCTCCTAGTGAATTATCAAACCTGGGGGTGGTCTTGGGGACCCCCGTTATACCACCTCATGGGGTTGGTGTAAGGATTAATGTGTTAATAAATGTAGAGAGCTTAGAACAGTGGCCGATCAAGTTATTGAGTACAGATTTGATAATGCTGTACTCGGGCAGAAATGTGGATTATAAGCTCTTCTCAGACAGTACTTACGTGATGGAAATTTGCTAATGTTGTTTGCCACCCGAATAAGCATACGTGCCCCTTTCATATGATCTCCATTTTTAACATGAATCTGAAATAAATGACATATTTTACTCTTCTTAGAGACGTTGATTAACTCTAATTCATGCTTTATTCCCCCAAATAAACTTGATTGTGACCCTGAACAGGATTGTCACAAGATCCTTGCAGCCTTACTTGGCTAATGCCGCTTGGGATTTCTCTTTATTTCTCCTCTGTCAGCAGCTGCTGCCTGGCACTTGGTCTCACTGGCCTCACCCCGACTCTACATCCTGCTTTTTACTTTGCCCTAAACCACTTGACATGAGTTCAAATCCCTGGTCCATCTCTTACTGGCCATTATTGGGGACTAATAATACCAACCTTGCTAAGTTGTTGTGAGACCTGAAGGGTGAGTCAGGCAGAAAGGGAGAGGATTCCTTGCTCAGGAAGAGGGCACTTGCCTGTGGTGAGGCAAAGGGGTGGCGATGGCTGGTGGGGCCTGAGATTGGGCAAGTACAAGGTGGGTGTGACACAAGGAGGGGGTGCACTTAGGATGAGATGAGGTGGCAGAGTCTGCATGGTCAGGCCATGTCCGCACCGCAGTCACCCAGGTAACAGGAGGTGGCCCACACGGCGGGGCAGTGGGGATGGAGAGAGGCAGGCAAACTAGGAGTGAGAACTGATATTTGGTGACTCCCAGGCGTCAGGTCTGAGCATGATGGATGATGGTATAATTTACTGAGCACTGCGACATAATTAGTAAAAATTAACTGAATCTAAAGAAGGGGAAGGGAAGGCCTGGCTGCTTGTCCTCCCTCACCCTCCGCTGACTCCCAGGGCCTCAGACTGCCCAGCTCAGCCATCCGCACCCAAAGGTCCCAAGCTGTCCTTCAGCTAAAGTCCCTGTCCCAGCTCTGGGGAGGAAGCATCTATCAAAGCCGAGCCTCCATTTCCCCTGAAACATGGATGACTCTAGTCTTTTGGGTCCAAGATACCTGTGACATTTTTACATCGATTTGTTCTTACTTGATAGGGTCTGATAGTTTCCCTTCTGATATCACAAGCAGATAAAAATTTTAGAAAATCTTGAAAATGTTTGGTGCTCACATAAGAGATGGGAGCAGAGGGGAAAAGTCACAAAGGTGCTGGCTCTTCAGCGGGAGGGGAGGAGGACGTCTGGTCCAGTGGAAGTAAGGGGCTGGAGGAAAAGAAAAAGACTCGAGAAGCATCCCCATGGCTTATTGGGGTAGAAAGCCCTGGTCCCGGAGGGCCTCTCACAGGACTCCTTACTTCTGCTCCTCATCTTCCACCAACTTGTTTCTACCCCCCCCCGCACTCCTAAAGGCCCCACTTTGCTGGATTCCTTGCCTTCAGCACATTGGCACCACCACTCACGTCTGAGGCTGAGACAGACCCCCCTCCCCCTTTCTGTTCCTTTCTGTCTGACAGGAGTCCTCGCGCTGCTCTGAAGGGAAATGTACTCCTGGAGCTTGCAAGTGGGAATTCTAAACTTTCCCTTACAATCAGTGTTCCCGACCTGTGCAGCCGAAGGTGGCAGCCACTGGCCACATTTGGCCGTTTAAATTTAAAAATTAAAATTATATAAAATAAAAAACTTAATCAGTTGCATTGGCTGTATTTCAAGTGCTCCATAGCCAGGCTAGTGGCTGCCATACTGGGAAGCACAGATACCGAACACTTCTGTCACTGCAGAGACTTCTACTGGACACAGTGTTACCATAGACGTAATTAGGCTCTAAATCACTCATAACGTGACTACTTTATTTTAGGTACTTTCAAAGTTACATAAGCTCTTGTGGACTGGCCTGAAAACCAATCTATTACCGTTAATATGAGAAGACAGATTTTGATACAAATGAAAATTTAGAAAAATACATAAGTTGGAGACTGCCTGTATCTTACAAAGATATGAGGGTATACTTAAATATACATAAGCATTTATCCATCATATAATGTTTATATAAATTGTACATACAAGTATTTGAGATTTGTATGCTCTGTTTTGTTTTTTATTGAAAATTACTGGTAAAAAAGCAGAATCGACAACTGGACATAAATATAATCTTAATGTGGTAAAAAAGTAATAAAAGGGTGCACACATGTATTTATAGAAGTAGAGAGGACACAACACAGTGTTAACAAGTGTTATATCGGGGTGATGCACGTAAAGGGGGAATTACCTTTTTCATTGTACTTTTTGATATTCTTTAAATATTCTCAGTGAATATGTATTATTTTTATATTCAGAAGAAAACTAAATACTATTAAAAATGGTAGAATTGTATAAAATCCACTATCTTAGAATTAATAAACTAGTAAGCTCTGGTTAAATAAAAATGTTTTAAGTAAATATTTTTTGTGTGTGACCAGGTAATACATTTATATGCTTCAAAATCAAAATAACATAAAATGTATACATGGAGAACCCTGCTCGCCCACTTAGTCCCTCCCACCCTGATCGGGGTTTGGCGCTGTGCCCCCTCTGCCTCACACCTTGTTCCCTTTAGGAAACTACTTTTGCTAGTTTTTGGAGTCTGTTTCTAATCTTGCAATGAATATATATTCATTCTAATTTTTGCCTTTTTGTACACAAAAGGCAGCATATTGTATAATTGTTTTGTATCTTGCTTTTTTCACTTAACAATATAGAGATCTAGGAAATCGCTCTAATCCAGTGGAGAGGGGACCAGAGAGATCCCTATGGGTGTAAGCACACCTGGCAGGTATGTCCCAAGTCACTCCAAGAGCCTCACCTTCACTAGTATATAACTGTGCAGAATCATGAGGTTGGTGGCCATCTCAGCGGGAATTTTGATCTTCTGGGATTTAAGTTCTGCATACATACTGAAGAGAACGTCGTGTGCATTCCGATAGTTTCCTTGAAAAAAGGTGGTAAAATGACATTATTGCAAAAGATGAATGCTAGGGACTTTCTATGGCCCTCATTTTATTTTATTTTTATTATTTATTTTTGGTGAGGAAGATTGGCCCTGAGCTAACATCTGTTGCCAATCTTCCTCTTTTTGCTTGAGGAAGATTGTTGCTGAGCTAAAATCTATGCTACTCTTCCTCTATTTTGTATGTGGGATGCCGCCACAGCGTGGCTTGATGAGTGGTGTGTAGGTCCACGCCCGGGATCTGAACCTGTGAACCCCAGGCCGCTGAAGCAAAGCACACAAACTTAACCACTATGCCACCAGGCTGGCCCAAGCCCTCATTTTACGAATGGCTTTTGTTAATCATGTTATTAGCAATATCTTAATAATTTCTTACAAAAAGTAACTTAGTAGTTTTTCCTATTGTAATTGATGATACTAACATCCAGCCAGTCCCTCAGGAAGAAAATGGGGGCATCCTAGATGTCTCACTCTTCGTTGGGGCATCCACTTGGCCCCAAAGTTCAATGGGTCATCGAGTTCTGAGTCTGCCTTCTTAAGTGTCTCAAATTTAGCCCTTCTCCCTGAGGCCCACTGCCAGTGCTTGTCATCATCTCTCTCTGTGGTAATGTATAATCAGAATTCCTTCTGAGCTTCATCTGCCTGCATTCTGAGGCCCCAACCCTCAAGGCCTACAGCATAACCCTCCCAAGGCCTAGGGATCAAGTGCAAATTCCTGAGCGAGGACTTCAGTTCTTCAGGATCTGCCTGCCTACCTTTCCAACCTTATCTTTGCCCTTCCCCTCCTGCGCAGTCATGGTCAATGCCTCAGTGTCCCTGGCTCCTCCTTACATGCTGTTACTCTTCCCCGAACACCCCTTGCTCCCTCATCTCCTGCTGTCTCATCCTTTAAGAAATTAAGCTTTGAAACCCTTTGAAGCTTTCAGGTCTTCTCTCATCTCCATCCTCCAACTTCCCCCACCCCAACCCTCAGGATGAGGTGGATCCCCTTTCCTGGTGCCCTTTTAATGTATTTCTCTTTCTTTTCTGGCACTTATCACCGTGAATTTACTTTCTGTCTCTCCCATCGAATCATGAATCCTTGAGGATGGAACTGTGGCTCAGTTCTCTGAATCCTGAGCTCCTAGCAGTTATCTGACTGACACAGGTAAACATAGACTGAATAAAGAATGACTTCTTTAATTCCATGTTTTCCAAAATTGTGTTCCATATTTATGAACATTAAAAGAATCAGCTTGCAAAAATTAGTGAACATATCAGACTAATGCTATGACTTATTCAATAAATATTTACTAAGCATATAAGTGAACAGAACCAATCTGGAGATTCTATAAATAGCTCCTGCATACTATAAAGAACTAGGTCAATAATAACACCACATCGTCTTTCATCGTCTAGTATCTTTTATATTGTTAAGGCCAAATACATGGGATGGAAAGAAAGTGCTGTGAGAGTGCAGGAGGGGGCTGTGGGCTGGAGAGGCAGAGATGTCATCCTGGAGACAGAAACTATGAGGCCGGGAAGGAGCAGAGGAAATAGCTCCTAACAAGAGAAGGCCTGAGAGGAGTTAATCTATATCCCCTGTGGGGGTGAATTATTTTACTTCTCTGAAAACTAGAAACGGTCATCCCTGGTCTTCTGGGTTCAAAGCCAGCCTAGAATTAGAAAGCCATGGGCAGAGAAGGGTTTGGGAGCTTGATTCTACTACTTGTTTGGGGAGAAAAACATGAATGTTAGGGACCTACCTGCAGACTGCTCTTCTCTGGCAATTATAATGGCAGTCCGGGCGGCTTCTCGGTACCGCTTCAGGGCCATGTACAAGCGGAACAGGTACTTGGCATCCTGACATACAAATCGTTAGAGAAACATCACTTTCTTCATTAGCTTAGGGGAGAAACACCTAAAATTTTGCATTTCAGTTAGAATCACACTTACTTTCCAGTAAGTGAGGATTGATAGTGTTTTAAAAAACCCAATGAATAAAGAATTTATCAAGTATTTAGTCAGAGTTTAATATGTGCCAGGTAATATTCTAAGTACTTGAGAAATATTAACTCATTTAAATCCTCATACCCTCCCTGTGAGGAAGGCACGATTATACACTAATTTCATTGATGAGAAACTGAAACACACCAGGAACTCTCCAGAGCCAGGATTTGAACCACAGCGATCAGGTTTCAGAGTCTGTTCCTAACTTCACTCCATCGAGTGCTCTCAGATGTGCTTGAAACGGAAATGCATTCTTATACAGAGACCCAACTTTGCAAAATTTCAACAGTTTTTACAGTTACATAATTTCTCGGGCCTATAAAATTTTCTTTGGCCTTTGACCATTTCTCATTCCTATTCTCTTTAAATCTGGACAGTTTCCCACACTGTTGATGTGATGCTGGTTTCTTGATTATTAGACTAAGTGGACATAGGCGAGGCAGTTTGGAGCAGTCTAAGGGCCGGTGCCCTTTGGCAGGTTAACTTGGCCTCCCTGGGTCTCGGGGTCTTTATCTCGGGGATCAGGATCACTACGATCCTCTCCAGCTATGACAGTCTAGTGCCTTTTCTCCAAATCAGTTACTTGAGTTCCTTCACAAGCAGATTCCCTTAAACACCCAAGCACTCGGGAAGAAAAAGCTCTGGGGGCGTTCTCAAAGGAGTCTGTCCTCATTAGGACTGAGAGAAGACCAACTTCTGCACAAACTTCAAGAAAGTCACATATTTTGAAGATACATTCTTAATGATTTATTTCTACTTTATATTTATAGTGAGTTACTTTTATGTTAAATGTGGTTTCTATTAATTCCCATAATTTTTGAAATATGAACCAGGTACACTGATTTTTCGGGATTAATGCTCACTCATAGTTCTAATAATCACTTTTCATAGTTCCTGGAATAAATAAAACTCTATAATATTTGAGAAAAATTGCGGGTGGTGAGGTGTGTTATCTAGAGGTGTGGCTATTTCACAGGTGGCAGTACCGATTTCAAAGGGTGAATGTACACAATATCCTCTGAAATGCAGGGTCTGTCCAGATGACCCAAGACCACCTTCAGAGAAAAAATTTTATAAATCTATGATGCAAAAGCCATAATAGGTAAAAACACAGCAGAATAAAGTCAAATCATAACTCTGATACTTAAGAATGCAAGTGAAGAACGCATTGTGAGCACCTTAGGCATGCCATCGTTCTCCCCCATCAGGTGGCCTATCAGCTGATTGGTCAGCAGCTCATCTTTGGCCTGACCGACCTGTTAGGAAGAGACAGAAACAGTAAATTCAGCCTCTTAAACCCACAACGAGGAGGGAAAAGGACAAATAAGTCTTCTGTTAAGGAAATGGAATTTAAAAATCTATTAAAATACCTGTAGTCAAGTGCTGGGAACATGAAAACTCAGGGTCTTGCTTCATTCATTTGTAGAGTCTCCATTAATAAAAATCCATCTTTAGAAGCTATAGCTTTCATAAGTTGCTATATCAAAATACTGTATATTTTTTACACGCAGAGAGAATATACTGCTTGGACATTTCAATAAAAACTTGCTTAAGGTAAGTGACTAGAACACCTAGAGAATAACATCGGGCACAGGAATTGGGCCTATACAACAGTATGCTGCTGAGGGCCTCTTCTCCAGCCACCCCTTAAGGAAATGCACGTGCACTTGGCTACATATAATCTGAAGTGGAAAGAGCATGGCCATAGAAGCCCAGAAGAGGGCAGGCAGCTGGAAATGTGAGTGGGTTCTGGAGAGGGCCTTGGCTTGGGGAGCTAGATTTGAAAGTCCATCTCCATAAACATCAGAGTTAAATCACTGACGTGTTGGGTGGCATTGATCAGGAAAATCTAAGTACCAAATTGGAGGATGGAAATTTTTAGTTTTAGTTAGTAGGAATAATTACTGATATGATTAGGAGGCTTAAGAGACTTGTGTCTATAAAAAAGAGGTGAGCCAAGAACACAACTGGAACTCAACCAAAAGGAACGAACACTGAACAGCGTGGCACTGTCCTCTTGTCATATTAATGATCTAGTGAGAAAAGCCCCTGGAAAATGGAGGAAACTGTCCTTAGGGACAGAGCAACACATCGCCCAGCTTGCTACACCTTGGGGGAAAGTGTAAGGAGAAGTTTGGAAGTTTTCTGTGCAGTAAAGAAGGATGAGATCAGCACACTTGAGCATAAAAGAGATTGTGGTGAGAACCGTGGGGTGGAGACGCTCTTCGGGCTGCAGAATTTCTACACACTTCACTGCCCGTGGTAGGCATCAGTGCAAGAAAGCTAAGCTTTTACAAATCTCTTGCCTCTGCTCCTGCCACCACTATAAGGAAAAGAAATGGCAGAGTTCATCATCTTGATGGCTTCTATGGATGGCTGTGGGTGAATAAGCCAATATGGAGAAATGGTTAAAGCAAGGGCTCTGGGGTCAGCCTGCCCGAGGCCAAAAAGATCACCTGTGTGGTCTTGAGCAGGTTACGCTTGGGACCTCAATGAGGATAAAGATAATACCTAACTCACAGAATTATTGTAAGGGTGAAATAAGTCAATACACATACAGGGCTTGGACTGGAGCTAGGCAGACAATGTTGCCAGATACAGAAAATAAAAATACAGGGCTCCCAGTTAAATTGGCATTTCAGAGAGCTGAGCACTCCCAAAGGGTTGGGATAGACGAGCAGGGCAGCCAGTAGGGAAGAGATGTGGCCACTCAGAATTGAGGTTAAAAGAAGGGTGGAGACAGAATGCTGAGGAACACTTACAATTAAGGGTAGAGGAGCCAGTGAAGAAGGCCGAGAAGGGACTCACTGAGAAGCAGCTGGAGAACCAGAAGCAGCAGTGTTCTGAGGGAGTAAAAATTTCAAGAGAGATGTAGGAAAATAGTGTAAGATGCTGCCATAAAATGCAGGAGGGTGAAGGCTGAGAAGAGACTTGGGTATTTAGCAAGCAAGAGAGATCAGTGGGGACCTTTTAGAGGTTTACGGAGTAGTGAAGGCCAAAGCTGACTGCAAAGAGATAAGGAAGGCCCCCAACACAGCTAACGGATACTGTGCAGCCGCACCTATCCTGTCCGTATCGTGGGTTCACGCAGGTAATGATTCCCAACTAGGGGGCTATTACTACCTCTCTCCCCTCAACACAAACACCAAGAAGGTATTTCAGAACCTGGATGTGTAGAGGAGGGGGGTGGGGATGGGTGAAGTATGAACATTTTTAAGATGTTCTCAAATAACTAAGGCAGATGCCTTCTGGCTGGGAATAAGCAGGTGAAAATGCGCAGGTCATGAGAAAATGTAAGTCACAGGTAAGGTGATTTTTTTTTTTTCAGGGGAAGGAGTCTCACGGTAGAAAAGAAAGAAAGGAATGGAGGATTGGGAAGGAAACTTATGTCACCTATATGGTGCTTTCACTGAGCTGGGGGGTCAATGTGTTCAGATCAACAAACATTTACTGCGTCTCCACAATGTGCCGAACACTTGATAAAGAGATGAATCCCTGACCTTGAGGCACTATTAATCTGGAGGGCATTAGCTGTAATGGTAAGTGAGGTTCAAAGCACTTGCAGGGTTCTAAGGAGGGTGAAATTTCATCCAGAGGACAGTTCAGGAAAAGCTTCACAGGAAGTGGCATGTGAAGTGGGTCTTGTGTGTTGGGTAGGAGTGTGAGAGGCAGAGGTGGAGGGAGGATGTTCGAGGGGTAGGTGATGGCAAGAGCGAAGGAACAAAGCAAGGGGAGCTCTGACCTATTCAGGTGACAGTGGCCAGTTTAGCTGTGGCACAGGGCATGACCTAAAGAAGTCTAACTGGCAGTTTGGTTGGAAAGAAGACTTAGGTTAGTCCTAACTATTACTTTCTACTTGGGTGCCTTTTGGTTAGTCCTTTCACCTTCTGGGACCTCAGTTTCCTCATTAGTGAAATGGAGGTTAGACTGGATCACCTCCAGGGATGTCTAAGATTCTGTGATCCAGGAAGGATAGCTTGGGAAGAAATTGTGAGGCAATGGCGAGTCACCAAAGGTTTTGCAGCTAGAGAATAAAATGATTCAAAACTAGACTTGAGAAAGAGTGTCAGGTAGTGAGGTTCAGAAGGAACTTGTCTGAGGGAAGTAATCCCAGTAATGGATAACAAATACAAATATGTGGGTTTTATATGACCTTAATAAAATTTAACAAAATATATAGAACTGGAGGTAGATACTGTGGGATTAAAGATAAAAGGAGAGAAATTTGATATCTGCACAGGGACTTCTACTATAGTTTTGTCTGATTTGATGGATTCCTTCAACTCTTCTGAGAAATGCTCCTACCTCCACTTCAACCGTGGGGTTCTAGTGGGACTTCCATGTCTTAGAGGAGCCCCTCGCCATGACCATAAGCGTCGTCTAGGGGTGGGAATTTGACCCAATTTGCCCAGGCACGACAGTTCACTCTTGTGGCCACCAGTAGACTGATCCTGGAATGGACACCTGAACCAACCAAATCAGAGCCCTTCTGGAATTAGGAATTTGGGACTAGAGTCTCGTCCCTCTTTGGTAGGAAAGAGGGGAGAAGCACTCTTGGGAGCTGCTGGCAGTCTTGATTCCAGCTTCCTGGAGGAAGTAGGCCTTAGAAAATGCTGTGCAGATGTAGAGAAAAGCAGAAAATAAGAGGCTATTTTTATAATAGCATTTTGTGAATGGCCAGAGAATAATTTCCACTCTTTAATAATTCCCTGCAGCTTCAAATTCAGGTAATTTTAGAAAACGAATACTAATATTTATGTCACAATAAAAATGTCAGCATTCTTACTGAAAAGGCTTAGGAATAGTGATCAACTCTGTAGCAGTGACTATTCCTAGCAACCAGATTGTGGTCTCTAAATAACACTTCTTACTAACAGGAACTGGAACTCCTTAAAGAAATGGCTGATTCCAGGACTGGGGCAAGAAATGGAATCTATAATATCTTGTTGTACCTCAGAGCAAGGAAGATATCAAAGATTAATAGGATTGTGTCAAAAGGAAGTAATAGTCAATATAAAAGGACAATTTGGGAATCAAAAATAATATCAACTGCAATAGATTGAAATACATCAAATATGCTAAAAATCTATGAGGTCTAATGATATTAAAAACAAAAGTACCTCATTGATCACTTTTGGAGAATGTCAGGGAGCCAACTCATTATTCTGAAAACTAGTAAATAAAAGGGGAATAAAATCAAGTATTTATCCTGCTTTTCCTACCCTACTTTCCTTTTGTTCAGGGTAACCAAATAGCTGATGTGGAATTCAAAAGTAATGACAAAAATTAGTCTGTCACCATTTTGCAATTGCTAATAAAATAATGGATCTGGGTAATAAACATTAATGGCTGCTGAAATCATTAGGTGAAAGGTTGATGGGAAACCTCATAATGGATGGATCAGGCTGACTACACTCACACCCAATAATCAATCTTAACATCATAAAAAGAGAGATAATAAAAAATTATGGGCTGTTATGAACTGAATGTTTATGTCCCCCTGAAATTCATATATCGAAGCCCCAACCCCCAATGTGATGGTATTTGGAGATGGGGCCTTTGGGAGGTGATTAGGGTTAGATCAGCTCATGAGGTTGGGGCCCTCCTGGTAGGATTAGCCATTTTATAAGAGGAGGAAGTGAGAGAGATCTCTCCCTCTCTCTTCGTCTGCAAGCACTGAGGAAAGGCCATGTGAGAACACAGTGAAAAGGTGGTTATCTGCAAGCCAAGAAGAGCGCCCTCACCAGGAATCAAATTGGCTGGCCCCTTGATCTTAGACTTATCAGCCTCCAGAACTGTCAGAAGTAAATGTCTGTTGTTTAAGCCACCCAGTCTGTAGTATTTGCTATGGCAGCCTGAGCTGACTAAGACATACTGATATGATGAGATAGGAAGTACACGGCCTCATCTATGAGTTTTTCCAAAAATATCAAATCTATGTCTAATCAAGTATCTAGATTTAATTACTAGCTAGTGGGAAATACAGGAGGTAGAGAAACAAGTTAAATTATACCACAAGGATGCAATCAGCTAAATCTATATGCCAGAAATTCCTCAGGACAAATAACTTGGTTTCTTAACAAATAAATAGCAAGGGGGTAAGATAATAGGAGGGAGGGGTGGGGAGAGAGGGGAATAGGGTAGGGGAGGTGGGGTAAAAGGGAGAAGAGAAGAGGAGATGGAGGGAGGGAGAGCGATGGAGATTAAAAGAGACTTAAGGCACATAAACTAAATCCAGTGCCAGGAGCTTCTTTGGATATGATGTGAACTAACCAGCTGTGAAAAAGCATTTATGAAACAGTTGGGGAAATTTGAAGCCTAACTAGATCTTTGACAATATCAAGAAATTATTGTTGGAGAAACTGGAACCCCAAAATACATTGCTGTTGGGAATGTAAAATGGTATAGATGCTTTGGGAAACCGTTGGGCAGGTCCTCAAAATGTTATAGAGTTAACATATGGCTTAGCAAGTCTACTCCTAGGTGCATACCCAAGAGAAATGAAAACACATCCACACAAAAATTTGTGCCCAATTGTCAACAGCAGCATTATTCATGATAGCCCTAAAGTGGAAACAACCCAAATGTGTATCAACTGATGAATGGATAAATACAATGTATATAGTCATACATAGGAATATTATTCAGCCATAAAAAGGAATAAAGTACTGATACTTGCTACAACACAGATGAACCTTGAAGATACTATGCTAAATGAAAGAAGCCAGACCCAGAAAGTCACATGTTGTACAGTTCCATTTAAATGAAATGTCTAGAATAGGCAAATCTATACAGACAGAAAGTAGATTATACTATATAATACATATAATATAGTCATTGAGACAGTGTGGTATTGGTACAGGATAGACTAGTCAATGGAAGAGAATAAAGAACCCAAAACCAGACTCACACATATATGGTCATTTCATCTATGACAAATGCTCCATAGTAATTCAGTGGGGGAAAGGATAGTTTTTTGATAAATGGTGCTGGATTGACTGGATATCCATGTGGAAAAGAAAGGTCCTTGACTCCTACCTCACACCACACACAAAAGTTAATTCAAGATGGGCAAAGACCTCAATAAGAGAGCTAAAACAATCAAATCTCTGGAAGCACATAAGACAAATATCTCATGACCATGAGATAGGCAAAGATTTCTTAAATAGGACTAAAAAGCACTAACCATAAAAGAAAAGATGCATAAGTTGGACTTTATTAAAACAAGAATTCCTATCATCAAGACACCACTAGAGAATAAAAACACAAGCCACAGCTCGAGAGACTTTCATAATATATAATAAAGTCCTTCCAATCAGTAAGAATAAGATGAGATGATACAATTAAAAATTAGAAAAAAGATTTGAATAGCACTTCACAAAAGAGGATATTCAAATGGCCAATAAACATATGAAAAGGTGCTCAATATCACTAGTCTTTAGAAAAATGAAATAAAATCATAATGAGATACCACTACACTTCTATAAGAATAGTTACAATGAAATAGACTGAGAAGTATTGGTAAAGATGAGGAGCAACTAAATTCTCTTGCATTGCTGGTAGAGAGCAAATTGGTACAAGTACTTTGAAAAAAATGTTTGGTAGTACCTACTATTGCTAAAAATGTGTATATCCTGACCCAATAATTCTACTCTTGGATATATACCCAATAAAACTGAGTGCTTATGTCCACCAAAAGATATATGAACAGCTTTATTCATAACATGCCCAAACTGGAAACAACCTAAATGTCCATTAACAGAATAATGGGTAAATAAATTGTGGTATGCTCATAGTGGAGTACTACACAGCAATGAATAAGAATGAACTATGGCTACGTGCAGTGACACAGATGCATTCGCAGACTTAATGCTGACTGAAAGAAAGTGGACACAAAAGAGTATATATGTATAATTCCACTAATATGAAATTCATAAACAGGTAAAACCAATCCATTAGGATGGAAGTCAGAACTGTGGCTACCCTTGGTGAGGGGCACTGACTGGGAAGCAACACGAGTGGGCTTCTGGGGAGCTGGAAATGCTCTCTATCTTGATCTGGGTGGGGGTTACACAGGTGTACATATATGAAAAAATTAACTGAGTTGTATACTTAGGATTTGTGCACTCTACTGTATACAAGTTACAACTAAAAGAAAATCCAAAAGTTCGTATCTTTTAGAGAGAGATTTTGTGTCCACAAATGAAATGACACGATGTCTGTGATTTGTTTTAAAATAATACAGGGAAAGAGGGTGGGGGTATGAGCAAAATAAGACTGGCCATGTGTTGACAGCTGTTGGAGTTAGATGATGGGTGCAAGGGAGTTTGTTACACTGTTTAGTCTACTTTTGTGTATGTTTGGAAATGTCTCCAAAAAGTATTTAAAACTATTGACAATATCAGAAGTTTCCTTACAGAGTTGACTTACAGTTTCAATTGCCATTTCTATTGCTGCATTATCTTCTGAGCTTGGACATTTCAGGAAGTGTTTAAGTGCCTGAAATGAGAATTGTATAGCAATTAAAAATTTCCAGACTTCTTTCACATTGGGAAAAACAAAGCGTTCACACACACAAAGCAATTATAGTTTGTGTAAGTATCTTCATCTCAACCAAGGGCTTGTACAGTGCTGGGTCTTAAAATATATACTTAAAAGACTGAGAGCAATTTAAAAAAATGGAAGGATCCAGTTGACCCTCTGAAGAACCTACTTCTGATTTCTGATGAAATAAAAATGAAAAATGTACCCTCTTTCAGTAGGAAGATTTAATTATTTTCATTCATTTATTCATTCAACAAATATTTACTGACAACCTGCTACCATGTATATAAGACTATGCTGGACACTATGGAGAATACCAGGAAGGAAATGATATAGCCCCTCCTTTTGTATTATGTACAATCTAATTGGGGAGATCTGTGTGATATGATGATAGAAGGAATCAATTATTTTAAGTCGTAATTGTCTAACTCCTAAATACCATACCACCACATCTATGAAGAAATTTAAGGCTATAAAAGTTTAAAAGACAAATACGCCGGGGCTGGCCTGGTAGCATAGTGGCTGGGTTCACGTGCTCTGCTTTGGCAGCCTGGGGTTTGTGGGTTTGGATCCTGGGCATGCACCTTCGCACCACTCATCAAGCTATGCTGTGGCAGCATCCCACATACAAAACAGAGGAAGATGGGCATGGATGTTGGCTCAGGGCCAATCTTCCTCAGCAAAAAGAGGAAGACTGGCAATGGATGTTAGCTCAGGGCCAATCTTCCTCACAAAAAAAAATAAAGAGAAAGAAAAAGAAAAAAAAAAAGACAGACAAATAAGCAGTATAGCCAGTTGGTTCTATAGGTGCTCTGAGGAAGAAAAGATGGTTAAAATGGGGATGATCCTGAAGGTGTCACAGAAGAAAAAGGCCTGGAAGATGAACAGGTCTGCGGTAGGTGACAAAGAGGGCAGAGAAGAATCTAGATGAAGAACAAGGATGGGAAAAGGCTAGTGGGAATGTAGGATTCTTCAGGGGATGCCAGATTGGGAAGGTCAGGCTGCTTGGTCAAATTGTGGAAATTCTCTTGAGCTAAGGAGTTTGGACTTAGTATTTAAGAGGCCATAAACAGCAAATTGGTGACCTGAAGGCTGAATTCACACACAGACATGTTTCTTTGGCCAGTGAGGTATAAACAAATATCTGGGCCCATATTTTAAAGTAGGGAGGCTCAGGCTTCTATTTCTCATGAAAAATTAAATGATCTTGCATTACTGGGCCCAAACTCCTGAATGGCAACAAGTTTCCAGAGGTGAGCAGCAGCTGTGCCCTTCAAACAGAACAGGTGCCATGTAGCATCACCATCCTGTCACACCATGAGTGCACAGCATCACCCACAGCTTCATTTATTTATGTCCTTTGTGAGAAACATAACCCGTGCTTTTGGGGCTCTTTAGCAATGAAAGCGACTACCATTTGGGGAACAAAATGGAGGATGAGTTATAGGGAGAGAAACTAAAAACAGGGAAAATAGGAAAATACTGCAAAAATCTAAAGTGAGGTCACCCTGGTTTGGATTAAGTTGACGGAAGTTAGAATGAAAAGAGAGAGACGTGAGAGAGATTATGGAGGAAGAATGTGACTGGGTGTGGCAGAGAGGGGAAGATTTTAAAATTGACTTTGAGATTTCACACGTGGGTGTCTGGGAACACAAGATACTTAAAAATAAGTCTTATACTCGTTCCTGCGGAGTCCACTGCATGTTTTCTGGGCAAATACTAACTCGTGAATATTGGCCACACAGCAAGAAGAATTTTCCAGCTTGAAAATGTCTTTTTTCTCCTTCAAAATATAAGGCAATGCTTTGGTAGTCTTCATTAGTAGTGTCTTCAGAACCTACAACAGAAGCTCATTGAGTAATACATCTGAGTAAAACTTATTTTACGTTAGCAATAAAAGGTAAACAAGATCTTAAAAACGGCTGATCTAAAAGTAGGTGATTAAAAACTTTCAACAGCAAATAGCAATGTTATTATCAGTGCCTGTTTTCATCACAAAACACACTCATCACAATTACCCCACAAATCAACTCTGCTCCGTCTTCTCTTCACTCTACACAAGACTCAGGAGAGGAATTATGAGGCTTTGTGAGAATCTAGGGTACGGTTTGACATCACCCTTAGTGACCTTTACCATTCTTTAAGAGTCTCAGTCGCGTTTCCTAAAACAACAGGAACAACTAGGACTATAATCTCAACCACCAATTGCCTGGAGTTGCAGAACAAGCAGAAGCCAAGTTCCCCGTAATACGCATGAACCCGCCCCCCTTCCTCAGCGACGCCTGCTTTAAACAACAGTCTGTCTGCCTTTGTCAGACAAGTAAGGAAGATGACAGTCAAGTGGACAACAGATGTTCTGTTTTTCCTTTATCACTGCTTTTCTTTTGGTTTGAGGCTTAAACATATTAAGCACAGAGGAAGAAGGAGCTCAAAGCTGCTGGCGTGCCACTCGCTGTTTACATTTACCCACAGGAGCTGGTGGCTCAGGACGCTACCCAAGCGACATCCGCCCTGTGCCTCCAGCCCAAGGCAGATGGGAGTTTATAAGAGCAGCGGGTACAGAAAGGTGGAGAGAAGTGTGTGTGTTGTTCTGGGGGTGGGTGGGGGTGAGTATGTACATGATATAGGATAAGCCACATCCGTACGAAATTCGAAAAACTGAAGTGTGTTAGTGCAATGGTGATTTGTAACATTAGGATAGAAGTGTCATCTGTCAAGTTAAACATGAATAATTCTAATGTTGCTTTTATCGGTACTTCTTTTTTTTAACTATTTATTTTCAGTAATTATCTGAATGACTTCCTAAGATATTAGAAGATGCTTTTACCTATTTGTTCCCTGACAGACTGAAACAAAAGTTTTCTCATGACTCCTATCATCAATTCTTATGGGCATTTTGTGAATTTTAAAAAACAAAATCACACAAAAGGACAAGTATTTTATGATTCCACTTATATGAGGTACCACGAATAGTCAAATGCATAGAGACAGAAAGTAGAACAGTGGTTACCAGGGGTTGAAGGGAACAGGGAGTCACTGTTGAATGGATACAGAGTTTGAGTCTAGGATGACGAAAAAGGTCTGGAGATGGATGGTGGGGATGGTTGCACAATGTGAATGTACTTAATGCAACCAAGCTGTACACTTAAAAATGGTTAAAGTGGTAAATTTAAGTTATCTATGTTTTACCACATACACACACAAACAAAGCAAAACACCACCACAAGTAATGGCCCATAAAATGAAAATCTGAAAGTTCTTTCAGTAGTTTCTAAGAGTAATTGCAAACATGGGAGGAAAACCTATAAGCAGGTGTTCTCAGGTTATAAACTTCTCTTTTGGACTTTCGAATCTTTAAAGACCACGTCTTGCGTATATCACTCTTCTTCAAAGTAATCATATATTCTTAATTTGTAACTCAATTTAAAAAATTTATGAAAATATTCACTTTCTCAAATATCATTCTGCATGTCCTGTCACCTTCGTTCTGGAAGATTGCTTTCCCACTGGTTGATCAATAGCAGGATGTGGGAAATCTGGTATCTCTTGGAATTCACCCAGAAAACCTTAATTTCTGAAAACGGTCTTATAATTCCATCTTACCTTTAAGGTGATAGCAGGGATCCTGGAATCTGACAGGTAACATACGGATACGTGTGTGTCTATGTCTAAATGGTGTGTGCACGTGTGCTTGAGGGTACATCAATCTGACCATTAGATCATAAGAGTCAAAGTGTTTCTATGATAAAAATCTTAAAGAGAAATTAGGGAAAATAATGATATTTACCGATAATGTCTGCATATATTTCCATTTTGTTGTGTTGCTGAGCCAGTGTGAAAGCTTCATTGTTACATTTGGACATAACGAGAAACTGGATGGCAGACCCATAGTCACCTAACTGTAGAAAAAACCTAAAACGAAGTACTTTCATTAGCTTGACTCATTAAATTAAGTTTGTTATTTACAAAATAAAATCTTTTTAAACCATGAGAAATTATTTGAAAATAAAAGTGTATTAGTTAAACTGCAGTTCTATAGTATATGCTTATATCTGACAAACATACTCTCATATGCTGACCACAACAAACAGTATTTGAATTTAAACATTTGGACCTAATAAAAAAGGTAGGAAAAAATAAATATTCCATTTGAATTTATTTATTTGATAAGAGGAAGTGGGCTCTTCTTTTAACGCTAGTTTTTGGAGTCCAAAAATATTAATGCATTATGTTACCTGGCCACCATTTTGGCCCCATCCAGAGACTGGGTCTGTCTGACAACACTGACGGCCTTTTCAGGATTGTTGAGATGGTCCAGATAGATGCGGATTACACTGTTCCACTGTTTTGCATTCTCATACGCCAGAACAGCTTCTTTGTATCTATAAGAAATACTCAGTTCGGACAAACTTTCTTAACACTGTCACAATTGGGGGAAAAATGTCAAGAAATGTTTGAGACACTTTTCTCTTTTATTGATGGTGGTTGCTTATTTTTCTTGAACTTCTTTGTTTTTCATCAGAAAGAATACCAGGAAGCATCTCACTAAAATGTTCTTCTTAGGGGTTTATAAACGAACAGTAAAATACCAATATTGAATTGTAAATACCAGTATTGAACACTAAAATACCAATATTGAATTCACCAAATGTGAAAATGAACACATTTCAATATCTATATAATTTTTTTACATTTTACTTGTTTTTTTTTGACTGGGAAGATTATAAGAGTAATATAGGCTTATTTTAGAAAACAGAAAATATGGAATTTTTCACAATTAGAGCTGTAGTTTAACAGTGATATATAAAATCTTTGTGTGTCGACCTCTAGATGGAGCTCAAGTCTTCTCTTCAGTCTCCATTAACTCTCCAGCTCTTTCCATTTCAACAAGACATTCAGTGTATAAATATCTATTTCCTAAGGTTACTTTTCTGAAAGTAGAGGGTATTAACCTTTAAAAATCTCTTAATACATATTGCCAAATAGCTTCATAAAGGCTTTAGAAATTTACCCCCCCATTAGTCATGTATAACAAATGCATGTTTGCGTGTGTGTGAGGAAGACTGGCCCTGAGCTAACATCTGTGCCCATCTTCCTCTATTTTATGAATTGGACGCCTGCCGCCACATGACTTGATGAGCGGTGTGTAGGTCTGCACCTGGGATCTGAACCTGTGAACCCCAGGCCGCCAAAGCGGAGTGCAAGAACTTAACCACGACATCATTGGGCCACCAACAAGTGCATTTTGACAGTATGATCATTAGTTTAAAATAAATCCCAATATGATAGGTTAAAATGATATACTGTTGCTTTAATTTACTATTACTGAAGTAGAACTCTTTCGTGTTCGCATGAAATACAATTGCAGAATTGTATTTCCTCCTCTGGGACTCCTCCTTGTCTTTGGCCTATTCCGTCCTAGCACCTTTGAGTTTCTTGTACGAAGTTGCAGGAGATCTTTGTTTATTTAGGATGGTAACTGTCCACAGCTGTATTTTAATACTGTTTTGTGACTTAAATGGTGCAGCCATAGGTGTGGAATTCACATCTCTTCACTTTTCTTTCCCTCTGCATCACTAAGTTATCCTCCTTCATAAAATGACTATCCCTTAACTTCATTTTCACGTCATATTATATCAAAATTCCAACTTCTAGTATTTAACCCTCAAATAAAAGGAAATAGTAGTCTATATATGAACACATAAAGGATCGACTGAGGCATATGAAGTATGAGGAAAATTCAATAATCTGCCATGTCAGGCCAGGTGAGGGGTAAAGACGATTTTTGTCTTTCTCAACTTTGCCTTTCTTAGAGGGTTGCAAATACTAACAGTTAGTTTATAAAACATTAAATTTGTGTAAATTTGAGAAAGCGTGCAAACCTTCCGTCTGCTTCTTTAGCTTTGGCATACTGCAAGTGAATCTTTGGAGAAGAAACATGAGGCAGAAGCTCACCAACTTTGGCCCTAGAAAGGTAGGTTTAGGAGAGTATCAGCACCATAGTCACTCCCAAAGGAGCTTCCTACAATCAAATGTTAGTCTTTAGGATTCAAAAAACAGTTAGCATGATCTTTCTAAAATCTTGGCTCCTACAGGTAAAAGATTTAACAGGTTTTTCTCTTGACCCTCCACCACCAGCCCACCCACTGTGGGAAAATGAAGGTTAGTTCATTAACAATTTGGGGCAACAGGGCTTTTTTTTCCCCTAGTAATTTATCTGATCCGGATTTCCCCATACCAAACCAAGTGAATGTGGTGTTCTCTGGAAAAAGAACTACAAATACGAACTCATATAAGAAAAGAAAAAGGAGATGGAAGGAAGGCCCAGATAGGCAGAACAGGACATACAGATAGGCAGGAGGAGCAGCAAGGAAAAAGGTGGGGAGACCATCGGACCCATTCACTTTCACACTTGCTCAGAACAAATTCCAGCAAATTCTTACCAGTTCTTACAGCGGATGTAAACAGATGCTGCTTTGTCATAGTAGAGACCTTTTTCATACAGTTGGGCTGCTTCTGAAAATTGCTAAAATAATATGAGATTATTAAAGTACTCAATTTATTATGCCTAAGATCACATGAATATTTGCACATGGAAAAGCTCACCTTCATATTCTCCAGGATGGCTCCACAGTCTCTCTTAAGGACCCTGCTGGGATGCTTGAGGGCTTGGTTAACCCCTCGGCGTATGTCTCCCATTCTTATGGACATCTGGGCCACTCCAGCCAGACACACTTCATCATGCTCCTGTAAGGATAAGGCCGATAACTAACAATCAGACCCAAACTTAAAATGATGTATTTCAGCCAAACAATTAATTTAAATTTAAAACGAGCCCAAAGGTTACGGTCTACTTTCATTAATCTTTTCAGGCAAATCTAAAGATTTTGAAGTAACATTGAGTCTTTTTTTAAAAATCATCTGTTACAAAGTTATATTTTTTTCTTCAGATGTCTAGATATTTTATGCTTATGATCAAATTTTTACTATCCCTTGTCATAATGCCTTGCATATCTTTGTATGTCTTCTTGGTATAAAATTTTATGTAAGAAGTAATATAGTGGATATATAACATAAACGCTATGAATAAAATTAAGAGGAAAAAACTGTTTATCAAATTGAAGATTTCTCTAATAGGCATAATTAAACATTAAAAACTTTATTAATTTGTTTAAAATTGTTTAATTCATTAAAGATAGCTAAAGAACTTTTCAAGTAACCAATCTGCACTAGTAAAATGTAATATCAAATTACATTTTATGTAAAGGAGCACATCTAGTAGAACATTCTGTGATGACAGAAATGTTCTATATCTGCACTGTCCAACATGGTGGCTAATAGCCACAAGTGGCTACTGAAACATGGCTAGCATGACAGAGGAACTAAATTTTAAATGTTATTTAATTTTAAATCATTTAAATAGCCACATGTGGCTAGTAGTTACTGTATTTGCAAACACCGATAAAGCATGAACTAAAACAGACATAGCCAAAGAAAATGTCAAAACCCAAGAGATAAATGAGCAAAGGACATGATTAGACAACTCATAAAAATATAGACACAACTTGCCCACAAATAAATAAAATGTACTCAACTTCCCCAATAATCAAACACACATAAAATGTCTTTTTTTTTGCTAATCAAATTGGTAGAGATAAAATGATTGATAACATTCAGTGTTATGAGAATGTGGGGGAGATGGACACTTTCATATACAACTGATAGCTGTACGAATCACTACAATTTTTTTGGAGAGCAATATACAAATTTTAAAGCACACATTTTATGACCTAGAAATCCTACCTGTAAGAATATATCCCTCATAAATACCCTCGTAGGTAGTTAAAGATACACCTACTAGGTAGACTTTTCATTGCAGTGTTTTTGATTGTAAAAAAAACCCAAAGCAAACTATAATTCAATAAGGGAGTGGATGAAAAAACTATGGTACATCCAAACAGTGGAATATTAGACGCTCTTAAAAGATTAAAACAGATTCGTATGTATTGACTTGGAAAGACCATGAAGAAAGCAAAATGCTGCTTTTCACAGAATTGATTCTCAGGTGATCTTTGCTGAATGAATGAAAAAGAATGATTTCATATTTAGAAAAATCCACATTGCATACATAGTTGTATGCTTAGAAGAGACTCTAGATGGAAATACATGAAATCATTAATAGTGGTTACCATTAAGGGGTGTGGATATAGAAAAGAATGTTGGAATCTCACTTTTCATGTTAACATACTTTGGTGATTTTTTAAATTCACTATAATGAAATGGTATTATTTTTGTAATAGAAATGTTAAATATAAAACAGAAAATAAAAAGATTTTCAACCTTTGCAAGACATCACCTAACTTTAAAACATCAATTTTATTGCAAAATTTAGCTTCTTGAGCTAAAATTCTGGGGTGGGAGAATGTGCTGGAATAGTGGGTAAAGTGCACGCTTTCCAGGTTCATCATAAAAGACGCAGCGTGAGAGACGAAATGGTAGGTGAACTTCTATGGACTGGGAATTCACTTTTAAAGTGGTTATTGAAACTTCTTAAAAGAGTAAAAGGGAAAGCTTTATGAAAATCCTAGTTAGCCTGTAAGTAGAAAGGGAAAAATCTTACAGCCTTAATAAGCAGCTCATATTTAGGATGCAAAAGAAAACATATCTTTTTTAGACTGATAAAAATATTGTCATCTTCAGTTTTTAAGAGTTTAAAATATTTTAAAATGATGTAACTATATCCTTGCAAAGTTGTTGAAAAACTGAAAAAATGCTCACATGCTAGATGTTGAATAAATACAGTGCAAATAAGACAATTTAAGTGGAAATAACACACCCAAAGATAAAAATGCATCTCTTATCTTTATTCAAGGTTACCTTATTATCACCTGTTATTCCTTTCTCATAATGAGCCAATGCATTTACATAATCACCCCTGAAAGAAAAATCAGAGTGAATTTTAATACATATTTAAGCATCTTATTTACATATACAGTCACATGTTGCTTAATGACGAGGATACGTTCTGAGAAATGCATTGTTAGGCGATTTTGTAGTTGTGCAAATATCATAGAGTGCACTTCCGCAAACCTAGATGGTACAGTCCACTACACACCTAGGCTCTATGGTACTAATCTTAGGGGACCACTGTCGTATATTTGGTCTGTCATTGACTGAAATGTCGTTATGCAGCTCACGACTGTATAAGATTTAAAACATAACCTTTGTCACTGAGTTGCCTGGGCTCACAAAAGATGTGATATACAACATATATGCAAGCATTTTTTTCAAGTGCAGTCTATTATTATTTTGCTACTTCAAAAATAATTATTAAGGTGAATTATACTAGACTGTAAGGTAATGACTTTGCTGTATGCTAGGCATTTTGGGGAGCTACATTAAATTTCATGGGCCACTTTTGGTCATCTCCTTTGGGGCACTAAATGACAATATGTGACCATAAAAAACAACGCATTTTCCAAAGACCCAATATTTATAAATAGAATATGAATTCAGAGAATCTGGGTAGAAATGGAGGAACACGCTGAGGATTACAGTATTGGGGATCCTGGTTCTCACTCTGATAAAAAGCATTATACACAATATAAATAGCAATACTCCCTATTCCCATGACTGATGCCAGCATGGATCTGCAGATCCACAGGACATATGTATTATCTCAATTTGTTTTTGTTATTTGAGACAGAATGGATCAATGATTTGCATAAGACCCACTTGGAGATCCATCTTCCCCTGAGAAACCATCTCCTCCAGAATAAATTAATTGGCTCTGAAAATGGCATTATTTGAGATCCATTTGAGCTCCACCTTATCTGTTCAGGCAAGTCTTTCAACTAGGCCTCACTCGGTTTCCTCATCTCTTGGTGTACAAGGAATCTTTTGGAAGAAAAGCTGTTCCGCTGATTGAGAACCTTGTTTTGGACAGCCCAGCGCTCCACAGGCAGCAATGTTTCTAAGTGGAAATTTCTAATATTTGGACGCAATGACATCAACACAGCTAGGAGTATCTCCTGACTACAGGAATGAAAGTCCCTCCTTCAGGAGCCTGAGGTTTTCCTATGGCAAGCCCAATTAGGAGATGCTAAGTTAAGATTTTGGAACTCTCACTTTATTTTTATGTTATTTTAGCTTACTCACTTTATTATTATTTTATTTTGGAACTCCCATATGAATCTAGCTCATTAGGCTAATCCCAGACTAGAGAGCTAAATCCCTCCCACAGTTGATAGACTGGTCCTGCTTTGACCCAATCAAGGTCTTGGATGCATAATGAAACCAACTGTTGGAACTGAGCACAGACCTAGGGCCTTAGCAGTCAAAATCAGCAGCTGGTGGCTACTCAGATATTTGATGATGATGAGATATACCTAGTTAATTACTGCTATCACAAGGGAAACCCTCCTGATTGTTGGGGGCCAGGGTATGTGTCTAGATCAGGGTCCAGGGGTCAGCATACAAATAGCAGTGAAAGTTTTGGGAATTGGTGGCTTCTTGGTCAAGTGTTGAGCAGAAGGGTTAAAAAATATCAACAAGAAAGCATAGGCTGTCCGTTGGCCTCAGCTCATCTGACTATAATGAGACAGTTTGAGAGTCTACTACAAAAGCTTCAATTCCTTTGAAAGAAGAAAAAATCAATGTCTTTTGGATGGTCCAAGGGTTACTGGGGTTTTTGTGCTCTGACAGGATATGGGGGGTCATCTCCCGATGTAGTGACCCTTTTCTCTTTAGCACAGAAGTTCTGTATTCTAAGACTCTGTCACCTCCAGGATAGAGATGGAGGCCCAGGGCACTGGGCCTTGTCCCTTGTGTTATGCCCTAAGATTCCAATTTGTCCTTTTTAATGTATGGATTTACTTTGTAAGGGGCAGAAAGGTGACAAATGTAAATCAAGGTTGATTAAGAAGAAATAAAATATCCAAAAAGTTTTCATTTGCAAAATGGAAAATTTAAAATAAGGTATCCTGGTTAGAAATAAAAAGTACTTTAAAAATATATATATATTTTTAAAGATTGGCACCTGAGCTAACATCTGTTGCCAATCTTGTTTCTTCTTCTTCTTCTTCTTCTCCCCAAAGCCCCCCCATACATAGTTGTATATTCTAGTTGTAAGTCCTTCTAGTGTGCTATGTGGGACGCCCCCCTCAGCATGGCCTGATGAGCAGTGCCACGTCCGCACTCAGGATCCGAACCAGTGAAACCCTGGGCTGAAGCGGAGTGCACAAACTTAACCACTCGGCTATGGGCCAGCCCCAAAGAATACTTTTTGATAGAATAATTTCTCCAACTATTATCTGTGTGTCATATTCTTAATGAATCCAAAGTCTGTATGAAAATAAAGAACTATATAAAAATGTTTTTGTAAAAAATCAAATGTTAAAACCATATTTTCTTTGTTCAAAGAATAATATTTTTCTACATGTCACTATTTTTGAAATTGGAATGTATCTTACATTATATGAACCTGAAAGGTAATTGTCCGGTTGTGATGTGGTGTCATTGTACATACACGTGTGAACTTATATTTGCAAATAAATTATTCCTTTGTTGTCTCTGCAGGTATTTGCACTAGTAGCATTAACCATGGCTGAGTGTGAGCTTAAAGCTGGATCCTGAATGCCTCTAAAATTACACTTTATGCAGCATTGAAATAAAAATGTATAGTCTGTTGATTAAGACTTCTGAAAATTAAGACTGTCAAGCAATTAGGAGCATTAGAAAATTCTAAATCTCTCAGAATAGATTACGGCATTTCCAAAGGTAGGAAAGATTTGTGAAGCCTATTTACGCATCATGAAGGATCATTACTCAAGCACTGAATATCTGCCCGTGAAAAGCTTCTGGCTTGATTTTCAACATTAACTGTTGAATTTTTATCCATATGCAATTCAATTAACAAAAAAGAAAAACTACAAATTTAAGCAAATGGAAGTTATAGACTAAAACTTGGTATTTTTCACTATACCTGGAAATTACACTTCAAATCCTCAAAATGTTCAAGGGGGTCAAGATCATGAGCAAAGGTTATGAAAAGGGGTATGTCACCCTGATGCTATGCATAAGTGTTGCTGGCCAAATGTGATTCAAAACAATATTCAGACTCTAAATGTAGAAAAGGCTTGGACCCAAACTTAGATTTTGATGCTGAAAATGAAAGTGGGTAAATGCATGGATAAGACATTATTAGTTAGAAAAAATATTTTTTGGATGTACAATTAATACGGCTTTTTCCCTCTTCAGCAATTATTAAGTCAGTGGAGAGCCTTATAATAAATGGCAGCTTAGAATTGAAGATATTCAGTAATTAGATACCGATTAAAACATACAAAGAGGAGGACTCACGTGAATTCAAGCTGAATAGCATATTCTTTTGATATAAATGGTATTTGGTCTGGGGCTAAACGCTTGGCCAGTTGTAGAGCACTGTCCCAGTGCTGTAAATCCCTTCTCATCTATCAGGAAGAGAAAGGTCTTAATTTCAAATGAACAAATTATTTTGTACAGTCACTATATAGCGCTAGTTTTAATAAGAGTGATTACAAAAACTTTTTCTTTAAAAAACGGAATTGATCTTTGCAAAGATAATACATTTCTATGGCATACATTCTCAGTGGGGGCGACAGAGCCCCAAGGAGGTGAAAATTTTTTTTGCTCTTGGGGAGCAAAAACCTCTGAGTTATTACAGTGGTCTGTGGCTCTCTAAAACTCAATCCTATCCAACAAAAACTTTATCTTTAGTATTTAATTTTTCTCAATAGGGAAAAATTGAATTAAAGTTCAATTAATTAAATTAAAACTAATTTTTCTTCTTAGAGGGCAGATTACAAAAGTTGAGAAATACTTTACTATAGGAATTGATATTATTTTCTGAGAAAATCTGAAGCTATGTCACAACATGCATAATAGCACACATAAATCAAAGTGAATGAGTCTTTCTCCCTGGCTCCCGAGGTCTTCTATCTGTGTCTGGTGCACAATTTCAAATATAAACTAATTATTAAAGAGTTTTTAGAGATCACTCCTCACTTTAGTCACACTTTGTAAAGAATTAATAATAGCTAACATTTTTCAAGGGCTGTTTTCTGCCAGGCACTGTTCTAGGGCACGAGCTTTTTTACTTTTCACAACTAGGCCTTTTGCAATCAACTGTTCTTGCGCCCATTTTAGAGATTCAGAGACTGAGGTAAAGAGAGGCTAGTTTTGCACATGAACTCACACTGTTAGTATGTGGCAGAGTCGGGCAGTAGGGCTTCACCTCTGATCTCTTTATCTAGCTAACTCATCGGCCTTCAAAGTGAGGCTAAGGAATGACAGGGAGCAATCACCCGTCTCCACTGTGAAGCCATCACCTCAAATCCTTTACAAATCTAGTCTCACGTGACAAGTGTCCACAGCAAAAGGCAGAAGAGCTAAGATGACGTCTTTGCCCTCACTCATCACAGCATATTCCTACGTTAGTGCATACCAATCCAAGTTCTGAAAGCTTCTCAGGGTGTCCTCAATGACCTTAAATAACACTGTAAAATTATTTCAATTTCCTCTTAAAGAAATTAATTTAGTTCACTTAAAACTTAAAATTAAAATTTGCTATAAAATAGTTTGAACAAGGGAAGTTGTGATATTAATCGCAAATATGTTTTCAAAACCAACTCCTCTACGTAGTTGTGGAAATGCTGGTTCGAGGTGGAAAAATGGTAATGACAACAGCTACCCCTTTTGTGTCTTTACAACTGCTAGGTCACTGTTCCAAAAAATCTAATCTCAGTTTTAAATCTTTACAACAACCCTGTGGGCTAAGTAGTTATCCCAACTTTAAAGAAACGGGATCTTGGGCACGGAAAGATAAGATAACTTGTCCAAGTTTACACAGAGCTGGGATTTGAACCCAGCCATGCCCGACTCGAAAGTCCGTGTTCTTAATCACTACTCTGGGCAGCCACATCTCTCTCCTTCCTTGCGTTGAACTGGGTCCTTCACTCTGTGCTAGTCCTTTCCCTGCAGTGCTCACCTCTGGGGAGCTAGTGATGGTGCACTAGTCCTTAGCCCACCTCTTAATACACAAGAGAAGTTCATACAATAGATAGAGGATAAATGCACCTCAGTTTTCCCATTTAGAAAATAGAGAAAATAATAGTACTATCTCACAGAATTGTTGTGAGGGTTAAACTGACTAAAATATGCTAAGTGCTTAGCAAAGTGCCTGGCACCTGTGAGCACTCAATAAACGGTGGCTGTGTTTATTTGGATATGTTTTTGGAAGTTACATAGTCTATTCTCTACGGACACATTTAGACTTTAAATTATTTTCTAATATTACAGTATCATGCCTTTTATGGCTCCACAGAACGTAGAATGAAAATGTTTTGAAGTTA
Source organism: Equus caballus (assembly GCF_041296265.1). Lineage (NCBI taxonomy): Eukaryota > Metazoa > Chordata > Mammalia > Perissodactyla > Equidae > Equus > Equus caballus. Next base: position 93,990,202 of record NC_091686.1, read on the forward strand.
ATGAGTACTCAGGGGTTCTTAAAGCTGCAGTCTAAATTTTAGGAGGGGGAAGGCATGTGGTGTCTGGTACCAAGAAATTTTAACTTTAAATACAAAAGGTGAGAGCCTCCTTTACACATTCCTCTGCCCCTGCTTATTTGCTACCATACCTCCAGGGCAGCAACAGGACAGCTGGATGCAAGGTACAGGTCCTGAGCCAGGTTGAAATCATTCGTAAACATGGCAAGGTGTCCTGCCAAAAGACTGTAGTCCTCTATTCCCTACAAATAGAAGCAGTGTTAATGAGAAGAAATACATAGGTTTACTTTTTTTTCTTTTTAAAAAAAAATACTTCGCTTAGTAGGAAGTGGTAATTGTTTTATCAATTAACGTGTTTATGAGTTAGCTAAGAGTAACTGCATAAATGTAAAACCTTTGAATAAATAAGATTTAAATCCTAAACTGGTAGGTCTTGTAAAATGCTGTTTACCTTTATTTGTTCCAAGGACATCACTATGCCAACATTTCCGATCGTCCGGTAAACGCGAATTGCAAACTCCACTTCCATGTGGTGCAGACAAGCTCTGGCCAACTCGTTCCAGGCAGCGTGATCCTGCAGAATCCTGCACATTTCCCAAGCATCGGAGAACCTAGGATTTGAGTACATAAAGCTTAATCAGGGCACTCTACTTGTTCCCTATTAGGTAATTTTCAGATTACATATAATTTAGTGTTACGGCCTAGATAAATTTTGCAAAACGTTTCTTAATCTGTGATCATCATTTCCAAATTATGAAAAACTACAGAAACTTTTCTTCCTTTTTTGGAGATGTTTTTCCTTGAATTTCTTTTATTAATCTGAATCTACTCTGTGTAACCACCCTCTCTCATTAACGACTAATTCTATTTATTTATTTACTTTTTGGTTTACTTCACACATACATGAAAATTATTTTTGTTCTCACATAAGTCTAATAAAATTACTACTCTATTTCTATAAATTTGTAAGTTTAAAACCGGGGTCAGTAAACTGTGGCCTACAGGCCAAATCCATTCAGCTGCCTGTTTTTGAAAATAAGTTCGAATGAAACACGGCCATTCATCAGCCCATTTGTACCAATTCTCGGGTGCTCTTGCGCCACAACAGCTGACTTGAGTAGTCGTGACAGAGATCCTATGGTTCTTAAAGCCTGAAATACTTACCATTCGGCTCATAACAGCAAAAGTTTGCTGACTTCTGATTTAAAACATGACCGTAAGTACCAATTAAGCTTTTTGTGGAATTCCTACATTAATGAATATATTACATCTATCCATCTATTCACCTATGCATTTCTCCATCCAACACATTTACTGAGTACCTATTATGTGCCAGGAACTGTGCTTGGGCAAGACACAAAGATCAAACACAGTCACTGTCCTTTAGGTGGTCACAATTGGGAAAGTGGAAGAGACAGAAGTAAGCAGATGACTATAACACAGTATGACAGAGACAATGCAGCGCTTACAATATGCGAGTCTTTGTGCTAAGTACTGTGCATAAATTCTCTCACTGGATTACCCTAACAACTGTATCCACCACGTATTACTATTTCTTCTTAAAGATGAGGAGAGTGAGGCTTAGAGGTCTTCAAAGACTAGCCCAAGTCACACGGTGGAAAGTGGTAAAGTGCTCTAAACCACTGAGTATACTGCATCCTGACTCTGAGGTGACATATCAGAGAGGTCCCCAACCTAGACTGCCAGTGGTCGGTCAGGGGAAGGCTTCCTGGGGCAGGAGAGGGCTCCGACGAATGGTGAAGAGGGAGGAGTTAACTACATACAGAGATAGGGGAAGTTCATTCCCGGAAGAGAAAGCAGCATGTGCCAAGGCAAAGAAGCATGAAAAACATCTAATTCCAGCAGCCAGTGGCACAGAGGGAGTGGAGAAGTGGGCACAGTCAAGGCTGGTATCAAATCATCAAGTGCCTAGTATGTCACGCTGAGGTCTCTGAGGAGCAGGGATTTCTTCCTAAAGGTGATGGGAGGTCAGTGAAAGATCTTCAGCAGGGGAATGAGAGGATCAGACCCATTTTCAAGTGTGTGAAGAGATTAGATTGTCATGAGGCTGTCAGCAGAGAGAGCAGCCAGGAAGTGGTTACATTATATATTATTCCAAGTGAGGGCCTGAGTTAAGATGGGGGGATACGGGAGGAGAAAAGGATCAGGGGTGTGTGTGTAGGTGTAAGTGTGTGTTGGGGCATGTTCATGTGTGATTAGGACAGGGGGAGTAGAGAGGGATGGGGAAAATGATGAGCTGTTTTAAACTGGGCAAGCTTGAGGAGCTCATGGATTCCCAAATACAGATGACTGGTAGGCAGTGGTAAACACAGGTTTAAGTTGAAGACGCACATCTGGAGTCAGTCTTGTATGGATGGTACCAAAGTCATGTACGTAGAGGAGATTCACCCAAGAAGAATAATTAGAGTGAGAAGAAGGGAGCTCAGGGGACCCTGAGAAACAGCAACGTTTAAGAGAGTCAGAAGAATTAGACCACACAGGAATTCCCAGTGGCCCTAAAAGGGAAGAGGAAAAAGCAAGGCAAAATCAAATTTTATTACGATGAAATTAAGATACTATTGAAATACTTAGGTTTCCTAGAATTTCAAGGTAATTGCGCTATTTGCGTGATTAGAAAACTTTTTGTTCTGAAGGGCTTTTCTTGGAATAAAGCACCAAGAGTATAACAGTACTTCCTTTAGAATTGGTACACATCCTCATATCCATTATCTTATCAGAGCCTCACAATAATCCTGTGAAGTAAACAAGGTAAATACTATTATCTCCATCGGTTTTAATAGGATTTGACCTTAAAATCACAAAAGCAAATGAGAAGCTCCAGAGAACTGTTTTAAACCCTACCTTTTTAGCATTAAAGTCTGTGTCAGCATTTGTCTCAGTTCGTTAGGCCCCACATCTTTTAAACTGTTGAGGAAGCTGTGGGTGCTAAGGTAGATGTTGTTTATTTTTCCACTCTGTGTCTGGCAGGTCAACTCTCCATTATATAACAGCAAAGGTTTATGAGAGAAGGGAACTTTGGTGCCACCAGCCAAAATGACCTTGGATCCTATATTATAAAACAGACATCTTAATGCTGAAAGCTAATACTCACCACAAGCATCAGAAAGGAATGTTTTAATTTCACTGCAATGGAAATTTATTTATCAATGAACGTACAAAAAGGCGTAAGTACCTTGTATAGTGTCCTTGTGAAAGACATAAGTGTACACCTTATCATCATCATAAGCAATAAATACACCTTTATCCATTGGCCAGTTTTCCCAAAGAACACCTTTAATGGTTGGTGAGAAATCTGGAATCTCATAGGTAGCATCATTAACCTACAAAACAGGATTTACAGATTTGCCTTGTGTCTGTACAGAAATCATCACCATGTGTCTTGGTAGCAGCCTGTTTGCAGCCTTAGCTGGCATAGCTTACAACCCACATTCGACCCGATGACACTCCAACCGTAAGAGAAAGGAAAGTTTCTTTTCCCATTCCTATACTAGGGCTAGCTTGAAAAAAAAAAAAAACCGTTGTTATATGTCAAACCAAGGGTTTTACCTAAAATTTGGTAAATTTGCAGGAAAAACTATAAGTGTGGACACAAAGGTTCAAGTTAAGAAAAAAAAGCTGAAGCTGCTCAAGACGATGGAAATTTAAAACTATGAATACACTTGTGTTTAGAAAATTTTCAATAACACTGGTTTAGAAATATTCCAACTAGAGAAGAAACAGAAATTAATTCATACATGATTTAAAATTTAGCTAAATTCTGCTGGGTATGTTTTATTTAAAAAACAATGTATTCCAACAAACATAAAATGTACTGTTACTATAATATGACCTTTAGGAAATAATCAATCTATATATTCCATAACTCAGGCAGACAGGCTTCTATACATCCTGAATGTGGAGCTGAGAACTACCTGCCTCCTCCCTATCTTCCTCTCAAAATGAGAATGAAATAAATGAAACTCCTGCAAATCAGAATAACTAATGCTATAGAGCTGTGCTGGCCAATACAGTGGCTATTTAATACCCACGAGTGGCTACTGAGCACTGAAATGTGTCTTGTCTGAATTGAGATGTGTGTAAGTGTAAACCACACATTGGATCTCAAGGCGTTAGTATCAAAAAAAGAGTGTAAAACATCTCATTAATAATTTTTTATATTATTGATTACATATTGAAATGATCATATTGAGTTAAATTAATTATTAAAATCAATTTCACCTGTTTGTTTTCACCTTTTTAAAAAAATGTAGCTGGTAAAAAATTTTAAATTATATATGCGATTCAATTTATATTTCTACTGGATAGTGTTGCTTACCAGGTATTGTACTGATTACTTACACATGTAACCTCATTCAATTCTAACCTCACACTCGACAAGACAGGTACTGTTATTATGCTCATTTGCAGATGAAGAAACTGAGGCACAGAGAAATTTGCCCAAAGTCACACAGTTAATAAGGTGAAGACCCAGGACTTGAACCCAGGAAGCCTGGTTCCACAGTCTAGGCTTCTAACCACTGTGCGATCCTGACGCTCAGTTTGTAAAGATGAGCCCACCAGTGCCAGTCGACTGGTGGTAAAATTTTTTTAAAAAGGTAACCATTTGTTGAGTGATTATTACGTGGCAAACACTGTACTAAAAGCTTTATGTGCATCATCCTATTTACAAAGTAGGCACTAGAACTGTATTCATTTTATAGATGGGAACCTGGGAATCCCATCCAAGTGAGAGCTCTGGAGGAAGGCCCCTGGGCTCAGACCACTGATACCATTTGCTGGCTGTGTGACCCTGGACAAGTTACTAATCTTTTCTGTGCCTTAATTTATTCATCTGTAAAATGGCAATAAGATAAGTATTTATTTCTGGGGCAGCCATGAGAATTAAAAGAGATCCCTGATATATGTAAAGAGTACTCAGCACAGAAGTATTAGTTATTATTATGCCTCATCTTATATCCAGGTCTGCCTGTCTTTAAAGTCCATGCACTTAACTGCTACACTCTACTGCCTCTCTCAAGGGCAACATGTTTGCGAACTTTCTATAATATAATACAAGTCATCCTTTATGGGCATATAAGGAGTGATGGGGTACAAGGTTAGGGCCCACATAAGAAAAAAGGGATCTTTCCCTATACAACATGAGTCACTTCCCTACCATCCACACAGTGAGGAAAAGCAGGTTGAATAAATATACATATGAAGGGAAACTGCAAGTAAATAGAAGAGTTTTAAAGAGGAATAGTTGTAGTTTAATAGTTAGATATTTTCATACAGGTACATCACAGGAGCAATGTTTCTCTCACACTTTTTGATGCCGAGTGGGAAATGGAGCTGCAATAGCAGCATGCAGACAAGGTGGGGGCTCAAATCAAATAAAATGCACAGCCCACTGGCCAAGAGTCCAAGGGCCTTAGCGCAGCCTTCCCCCGTGTGTGAGGCCGCAGGGAAGGCCCCACACCACAAGCCCTCTTTTCCTTTCCTGGCCAAGCTGGCCTTACTCTAGAAAGACTGGGTATTATTTAACAGAGGAATTTATTCCTATGGCACCACACTCCCCTCAGATATCCCGCCCAAACTCCTAAAATTCTAACCTACGAATGAGATCTTAATTTGGATAAAAGCTAAGACCCTTCCGCACGTTGGGTTGGGGACAGCCTGTGCTCTAATAGAGTCATTCTTCTGTGTGGTTTTTCTTCTTAAAACTTAACTGAGCTGTAGGTTAGAGTTGGAAAAGGCTGTGGAGATGAGCAGCAACAAGTGAGTTAATGGCAGAACTTGAGAGGTTTAGGGTGGTAAAGAGGTAAAGAGGGCAGGGCTTTAACTAACAGCAGCTAAACAGCTACCGTGAACCTGATCACGCGTATGGAAAAATCAACTCACTGAAACCTCACCCCAACCCCATGAGGGAGTTCATACTAGCCTCTCTTGCAGAAATTACTAAGGAAAGGAAAACTGTAAAAAGAGAAGGAAAAGTGCATCACATTTTTTAGGGCAGGTCCTTTTCTGTGTGTGTGTGTGAGGAAGATTGGCCCTGAGCTAACGTCTGTTGCCAATCTTCCTCTTGTTTGCTTGGGGAAGACTGTCACTGAGCTAACATCTGTGCCAATCTTCCTCTGTTTCATGAGGGAGCTGCCACAGTGTGGCTTGGTGAGCGGTGCTGGGTCCATGCCTGGGATCCGGGCCTGCAAACCCCAGGCCGCTGAAGTGGAGAGTGCAAACTTAGCCACTATGCCACTGGGCTGGCCGGTAGGGCAGGTCTCTGCCCTTTCCCTAGCACTCAGACCCCAGGTCTGACTTGAACTGCTGTCAGACACCTGATTTACCCTCCGAACCTCTTGTGTGCCCTGTCTAAGCAGCAGTTTCCACTGGCGGTGAACCTGCACAGGGCAAGCAAGGCAGCTCTGCTTACACCCCGTTACAGAAAGGAGATCTGTACACACCGAATTTCTTTATTAAGTAGAGGGAACTCAAGGTTATCTTTACATTTACGTCATTTTTCTTATTCTGTTTTGTGATTGGGAGAGGAATGGGTTGAGAATAAATAATAAGAATAAGAATAAATAATAGAGGCACTCTTGTGGAAGCCTTTTATATCTGTCAAAGAAAGAAAGATAATAAAAAATGATAGGGAGAGAAAGAAAGGAAGGGAAGACAGGAAGAAAGAGAGAGGGAGAGAAACAGAAGGAAGGAAGTCTTAGTATCTAGCAAAGTGTGTGGTGAGGGGAAAGCTGTCTTCATTGAATGGCGTCTTCACTAAGGCAAAGCTCAGACACCTGGGGAGCAGTTAAAGGGTCCAAGAGCAGCTGTAGGCTATGTGGACTGTGACCAAGAACGCAGCAAATCATTAACCGGATATCAAAAATAAATGAAAAACCCAAGTACATCAAATGATGTAAAAACACCACAATTCCTCTTTCTAAATCTATTTTCAAAAAAGCCAAGGATGTTTAAAAATAATAGTAACTGATTCTAAAAATGGGTCCATCTGTTTTTAATCATCTAATACAAAAATACCTTTTCTTTGCGTCCAGCATCTTTAAGGAAAGAGGAAAATCAACTGAGGTGGGCAGATATGACAGGGTGGCAGGGACCATACCTGTGGGCAGATATGACAGGGTGTAGTCCCTTCCCTCTGAAGCTTTTTGCTCATCTGGAGAGAAAGTCATGTACATGACGATACACCATGATACTGCGCAGTAAATAATATTAAAAGTGGTACAGAATACAATAACTGTTTTTTCCATGAAAAAAATCTCTCTGGAAAATCTATTCTGCAACCATAAAAAGTTGCAGAATAACAGAAAAAGTTTTCTTGATGTAAACAGTCATGCAAATGTCTTACAAACATGATAACAAAGTACTATAATCCTCGGCGATGTTTAAGAGGATTTTATATATGAAACATATTTTAAAAGCAGTTTTCTTCATATGGTGCATTCTTTAAAAACAAGCATTTAAAAACTTTTCTAGACTTACTGGACAGTAGACAAATCCATCGCTTTTTTCATCAATGAAAACTAATCTGGTCCCATTTGGGTCAGGAAAAATCTTTTTCACACTGACAGGATGTCGATAATCATTGACAAATTGCCAGTCTTCAATGTAGAAATACTGAATGACACCAGTCTAGAAAAAAATCCAGTCATGGAAATATAAAAGGTTGTCAAGAAAATGTTGACTTTCAGCATTTATGTTAAACATACTTCTAATCTGAAGAGAAAAAATGTCATATTTTTGATGAAGGAAGACTCTGAGAATACTTACTATAGGCGCAAGGTACAGACCCAAGAAAATAAGTGAAATGAGAATGTACATGTGATTCAACAGTCTATGGATTCTAAAATTCTCAGATATTAAAGTTTAATTGATTTTCAGACTTTCCACTTACAGAAAATACCCTTATTATTTAAGAATAACTTTTGAATCACGTTATTTTAAACATTCTTGCTATTAATAAATTATAAAATTAAGTTTAAAATAAAAACAAAAAACTACCTGATACAATCAATTGTAGTTCTATATATTAGCAATGAACATATAGACACCAAAATTTTCAAATTTAACAAAACATGCGCAGGACTTGTATGCTGAAAACTACAAAATCATAGAAGACAAAGAAGATTTATATAATTGGAGAGGTAGTCTGTGTTCATGGATTGGCATCACAGTAAACATGTTAATTCTGTCCAACTGATATAGAGGTTTAATATTACGCCAATAAAAATCTCAACAAAATTTTTTGTAGATATAGGCAAGATTATTCTAAAATTTATATGAAATAACAAAGGAACTAGAATAGCTAAAAACAATTTTGAAAAAAGAGAATAAAGTGGGAAAATTGTCTATTCAATTTCAATTTTTTTTTACAGCTACAGTAATCAAGACTGTGTAGTATTGGTGGAGAGACAGACACACAGATCAGTGGAATAGAACAGAAAAGCCAGAAATAGACCCACACAGATATGCCTAACTGATAAGGATGCCTACAGTTTCATTTTTTAATAGCCTATTGAGATATCACTCACATACCATATAATTTACCCACTTAAAATCTACAACTCCATGGTTTTTAGTATATTCACAGAGTTGTATAACTCTTGACCACAATCAATTCTAAAACATTTTATCACCTCAAAAAGAAGCCTCATTTAGTTGTCATTTCTCATTTTCCCCAACCCCCTAGTCTGTCTCTATAGATTTGACTACTCTGGACATTTCATAGAAATGGAATCATATAATATGTGATCTTTTGTGACTGCTTTCTTTTATTTAACAAAATGTTTTCAAGTTTTATCTATGTTGTAGTATGTATCAGGATATTATTCCTTTTTGTTGCTAAATAATATTCCATTATATAGACATACCATATGCTATTTATCCATTCATCAGTTGATGGACATTTGGGTTGCTTCTACCTTTTCTATTACTATGTTGCTATGAACACTCATGTATAAGGTTTTGTGTGCACATGTATTTTCATTTCTCTTGGGTATACCTAGGAGTATAATTTCTGGGTCATTTGGTAACTCCCTGTCTAACCTGGTGAAGAAATGCCAGACTGTTTTCCCAAGCAGCTGCACCATTTTACATTCCTACCAGCAGTGCATAAGGGTTCTGATTTCTCTAAATCCTCACCAACTGACTTTTTGGTTATAGCCCTCACAGTGGATGTGAACTGGCATCTTCACATTTACTCCTGGGCATTTATTACAGAAAAATGAAAACTTAGGTTCAAGCAAAAACCTGTATATGAATGTTCATAGAAGCTTCATTTGTAATAGTCAAAAACTGGAAAAAATTCAGATGTCCTTTAATGGATGAATGCTTAAACAAACTGGTATATCCATACCACGGAATACTACTCATCAGTAAAAAGGGACAACCTATTGATACACACAACAACTCGGATAAATCTCCAGAGAATTATGCTGAGTGAAAAAAGCCAATCCCAATAGGTTATATACTGTATGATTCCATTTATATAACATTATCAAAGTGACAAAACTACAGACATGGAGAATAAATAGATTATTTGTTACCTGGGATTAAGGATGGGTGGGGGCAGGAGGGAAGTGGGTGTGGATATAAAACAGCAACATGAAGGATCCTTGCAGTGATACAACTGTTCTGTATCTTGACTATCAATGTCAATATCCTGGTTGTGATATATAATATAACGTGAGCATCGGGGGAAACTAGGAAAAGGGAATACAGGATCGACCTGTATTGTTTCTTACAACTGCATGTGAGTCTACAATGATCTCAAGATAAAAAGTTTAATTAAAATAAAAACACATGATAACATATTGGACTTCTGTTTAAGCCAAGATGGAGCAACAGACTGGATTTAACCTTCCCACCCCAAACAACCAAAAATAACAGACAAAAAACATGAAAAAACAGTTTTCAAGATATTGGGATAAGGCAACAGAAGACAGTGGTCTCTGAGAGATGGTAAACAAATGAGGTAAGTCCTATTGAGGTAAGTCCTATGATTGCTCCCCTTTTTCCCTTGAGAGAGTTTTCAAGCCATGGCAAAGGGAGAGGAACACAGGCGGAGTGTGACTCCCTGAGTTGAGTAGCTTGAGCTGACAGCCTGGGGAGAACATGGTGGCTAGACTTTGCAGGGAGGACTATCAGAGAGGAGAAAGCTGCACAGAGAGAGAGCCCTGGAGACTGCAGAGGGTCCCTGTTGAGTCTTTGATGGAGAACTGATCACTGCACATATATGAGAAAACTGGCGAGGCCAGAATCTGCTGGAAGGAATCATCCAAAAGGATTAGTGGGAACAGCACTCACACAGGACTGCGAACAGGCACTGTTCCCAACAGCCAGATTGCAAAACTCGTCATTCACAGGGCACCAGGCAGAGTACTCAGGAAGGTCTTGCTTCAGAAGTGGGAAATAACTAGCTGTAGACTGAGCAGTGTTTCACATCTGCCTAGGAAGTCAGAAAAGCTAGATTCAAAAGGGTCAAACCGTTTCCGAGTAAATTAGCTGCATCCCAGAACAAAGCTCAAGAATATTTTTAGGAATACAAAAATATCCAGCAGCCCAAAAGGTAAAATTACCAGGTACACAAAGAAGTAGGAAAACATGACCCATAATGAGGAGAATAATTAATCAATCAAACATGACCCAGAACTGACCCAGATATCAGAACAGCAGACAAGATCATTACAAATTATTAAGACTGTATTTCACATGTTTAAAAAGTTAAGTGGAGACATGGAAGAAACAAAAACAGACTCGAATAGATCTTCTGCAGGTGAAAACTATGTCTGAAATGGAAAATACATTAGACGAGATTAATGGCAGATTAGGCATTACAGACAAAAAGACTAGTGACCTTGAAATAAAGCAGTAGAAATTACCCAAAATGAAAGAGAAAAACGAATTCAAAAAAATTTAAAGAGCATCAACTGTGGGATAACTTAAAGTGGCATAATACACATGTAATTGGAGTTTTTAAAGTGGGGAGTGAGAAGAGGGAAAAAAAATTTTTGAAGAAATAACGGCTGTAAATGTTTCAAATTTGATTAAAACTAAAAACCTCTGGATTCAAGAAGCTCAACGACCCCAAGCACAAGAAACATGAAAAAAACTACATCAGGACACATCACAATCAACTTGCTCAAAACCAGTGATAAAGATAAAATCTTAAAAGCAGATGGAGGAAAAAGATAGATTTACACACAGGGGAAGAAAGATAAGGATGACAGATTTCTCACTGGAAATAACACAAGTAAGAAGACAGTGCAGCAACATCTTTAAAAGAAAACATGAAAGAAAGAAAGAAAAAAACTTTCAACCCAGAATTCTAAATCTAGCAAAAATATCTTTCAAAGATGAAGATGAAATAGAGACGTTTTCAGACACAAAAGCTACATAAAGAGTTCATCACCAGCAGAAGAGCACTACAAATGATGATACGGGAAGACCTTTAGCAGAAGAAAAACGATACCAGCTGGAACTACAGATCTACGTAACAGGATGAAGAACACCAAAAATGGTAACTACACAGATAAATATATATTTTTTATATTTAAATCTCTTTAAAAGATAACTGTTTAAACAAAACTAATGCCAAGGTATTGTGGGGTTTATAATGTCTGTAAAAGTAACATGCATGACAACAATAGCACTAAGTCTAGGAAGGGAGAAATGGACAAACACTATTCTAATAAATGTACATATACTACTTACTATACCTTAAGTGGTATAATATCACTTGAAGGTAGCTGGTGATAAGTTAAAGACGCATACTACAAAACCTAAAACAACCACTAAAACAACAAACAGTGGTAGCTAATAAGATGTAACAAATGAGATAAAATCAAATAATAAAAAATACACAATCCAGGGGCTGGCTCCACAGCCAAGCTGTTAAAGTTCTGAACCCTCTGCTTTGGTGGCCTGAATTCGCGGGTTCAGATCCTAGGCGTGGACCTGCTCCACTCGTCAGCCATGCTGTGGAAGCATCCCATATATGAAGTAGAGGAGGATTGGCATGGATGTTAGCTCAAGGCTAATCTTCCTCAAGCAAAAAAAAGAGGAAGATTGGCAATGGATGTTAGCTCAGGGTCAATCTTTCTCACCAAAAAAAAAAAAAAAATCCAACAGAAGGCAAAAGAAGAGGAAAAAGGCAACAAAGAACAGATGAGACAAATAGAAAACAAATAGCAAGATGACAGACTCAACCTAAGCATACAGATAATCTCATTAATTCAAAATCTACACATCCCCAATTAAAAGGCAGAGAGATTTTCAGATTGTGATATCCAATTATATGCTGCTTCTAAGAAAAACATTTTACATATAAAGGCACAAATAGGTTAAAAATAAAAGAATGAAAAAAGATATACCAGGATAACATTCTAGAACACAGTAATGGCTGTATTAATATCAGACAAAATAGATTTCAGAGCAAAGACTATTACCAGGGATAAAGGATGAAGGGGCTACCTTATCAAGAGAACATAATAATCCTAAATGGTTATGCACCTAATAACAGAGCTTCAATATACATAAAGCAAAACACTGATAGAACCGCAAAGACAAACAAACTCACATTTGTAATCTGAGTTTTCAATACTCTTTCCTAAATAATTGATAGAACAAGTATATATAGTTAGAAAGAATATAGAAGTCTTGAACATTGCCAACCAACTTGATCTAATTGACATTCTGGAAGAGTATACACATTCTTTCCAAGTACAAAAGAACACTTACCAAGATAGATCATATTCCGTACCATAAAATAAGTCTGACAAACTTAAAAGGACTTAAGTCATACAAAGTCTGTTCACTAACCACAACAGAATTAAATCAGAAATCAGTAATAGAAAGATCTCTGCAAAGATCTCGATTGTTTGAAACTAAACGGCAGACTTCTAAAAAACCAATGGGTCAAAGAAGAAATTAAAAGAAATTAAAAGTATTTTGAACTGAATAAAAATGAAAACACACCATATCAGAATTTGTGGGATGCTGCTAAGGTAGCACTTGGGGAAAGCTTCCAGCAGCAAAGGAGTACATTAGAAAAGAAGAATGGTTTCAACCCAAGGAACTCAGCTTCCATCTTAAGAAACTAGAAAAAGAACAACAACTAAAGCCAAAATAACCAGGAGAAAGGAAATGAAGATCAGAGCAGAAATCAATAAAATAAAAAGCAGAAAAACAACAGAGAAAAATCAATGAAGCAAAAAGCTGGTTCTTTGAAAAGACCAACAAAACTGACAAACCTCTATGCAGACTAATCAGGAAAAAAGACAAGACACAAATTAGAAAAATCAGAAATGAGATAGGTGACTATCAGAGATTCTACAAATATTAAAAGGATAATAAGGAATATTATGAATAATTTTATGCCTATACATTTGATAACTTAGAGGAATAGACAAATTCCTTGAAAGATACAAACTACCAAAGCTCGCTCATGAAGAAAACAGACAACCTGAATAGCCTGATATCTATTAAAGCAATTGAATTTGTAGTTTAAAATCTTCCCACAAAGAAAACTCCAGCCCAGATGGCTTTGTAGGACAGCTCTCCATGGGACCCTGGCGACCTTGCAATCTCCACGTAGGCCACAGAGGCAAGGCTCAACTATACTCTGACCCATGTCTTGGCAGAATGCTCTGTTATCTTCCCAGGAACATGGTGAGATAGGCAGTCTTGTGAAAAACTGTCACAAAGTCATTTCTCCACAGATGCCTCTCCAGTTTGGTAGCATCCTAACAAAGCCCCTACAAAGTCTGTTTTTTTTTTTTTTTGCTGCTGGAAGCTTTCCCCAAGTGCTACCTTAGTAGCATCCCACAAATTCTGATATGGTGTGTTTTCATTTTTATTCAGTTCAAAATACTTTTAATTTCTTCTTTGACCCATTGGTTTTTTAGAAGTCTGCCGTTTAGTTTCAAACAATCGAGATCTTTGCAGAGATCTTTCTATTACTGATTTCTGATTTAATTCTGTTGTGGTTAGTGAACAGACTTTGTAGGGGCTAGGGATGTGGGGAGCTGATATCATGCTGACCTTGCCTTTGCTGTCTACATCCTTTTGTGTTTGTTTTCTCTTTACTGGCTGAATTGCAGCAAGCCAACCTAGCAGGTACCATGGAACTGCTCCTTAGGAATTGCTTGACCACTTGATAGGCTTCACTGGTGAAGTCTACCAAATATTTAAGGAAAAAAATAATACTAATTCTAGTCAACTCTTCCAGAAAATTGAAGGTGACAAACTCATTCTATGAGGCCAGCACTACCCTGATACTAAAACCAGACAAAGGCATTATATGAAAACAGCAGAACAATATCCCTCATGAACACAGATGTAAAGATTCTAATCAAAATTTTAGCAAATGAATTCAATAATGTATAAAAAGGAGAATATATAATGATCAAGTGGGAGTTATTCCATGAATGCTGGGTTGGTTTAACACTGGAAAATTAATCAATATAATTCACAGATTATAAACAAACTAAAGAAGAAAACCCATGTGGTCATTTCAATACATGGAGAAAAAGCATTTGATAAAATCCAACATCCATAAAAACTCTCAGCAAACTAGGAATAGAAGGGACTTCTTCGTAGTCCCTTCTTCAACCTGATAACAGGCATCTGTAAAAGACGTACAGCTAACGTCATACTTAATGGTCAAGAACAAGATGAAGACACCCACTCTCAACACTCCTATTCAACAATGTATTGGAATGAAAGGCATCAGATTGGAAAGGAAGAAGTATAACTATCTTTATTTGCAGACGACATGATCATCTATATAGAAAATCCAATGGAATCTACCAGAAAACCATTAGAACTAATATGTGAGTTTAGCTGGGTTGCTGTATACAAGATTAACATACAAAAATCCATTGCATTTCTGTATGCGAGATATGAATAATCAAAAACAGAAATTAAAAAGCAATACCATGTACAAAAGAATAAAAATAAGAAATACTTAGGTATAAACCAGACAAAATATGTGAAAAACCTGTACACAGAAAAGTCCAAAACATTGCTAAGAGAAATGAAAGACAACCTAAATAAAGGGAGATATATTCTTAGGTGGGAAGACTCAATATTGTTAAGATGGCAATTGATCGTTAAGTTCAACATGATCCCAATAAAAATCCAAGCAGGCTTTTTATAAACATTGACAAGCTTATTGTAAAATTCAAATTGATGCAAACGACTGAGAATAGCCAAAACAACTTGGAAAAAGAGACACAAAGTTGGAGGGCTAACACTATCTGATTTCAAGACCTATTATAAAGCTAATCAAAAGACTGTGGTATCAGTGTAAAGACAAACAAATAGATCAATGGGATGAACAGAGAATCCAGAAAAAGACCTACACATTTACGGACAATTGACTTTTGACAAACGTACAAAGACAATGCACCAGAGGAAGTACAGTCTTTTCAGTAACTAGTGCCGAACAAGTGGATGTTTATATCGAAAAAAATGAACTTTGATCAACACCTCACAGTATAAACAAAAATTATCTTAAAATGGATCCCAGGGGCTGGCCTGGTGGCCAGCAGTTAAGTGCGCATGTTCTGTTTTGTGGCCTGGGGTTCACCGGTTCGGATCCCAGGTGCGGACATGGCACCACTTGGCAAGCCATGCTGTGGTAGGCGTCCCACATATAAAGTAGAGGAAGATGGGCACGGATGTTAGCTCAGGGCCAGTCTTCCTCAGCAAAAAGAGGAGGATTGGCGGCAGATGTTAGCTCAGGGCTAATCTGCCTCAAAAAAAAAAAAAAAAAAAAAGATCGCAGACCTAAAAGTAAAACATAAAATTATAAAACTTCTAGGAGAAAACATAGGAGAAAAGACATACAGACAGCAAAGAAGCATATGAAAAGATGCTCTACATGATTTGTCCATTAGGAAAATGCAAATTAAAATCACAATGAAAGATCACTACACACTTCTGAGAGTGGCTAAAATTAAAAAGATTGACCATATCAAGTGTCAGTGAGGATGCAGAGGAACCGGAATGTTCACACACCGTTGATGGGAATGTAAAGTGGGACAACCAATTTAGAGAGCAGTTTGTCAATTCCTTAAGTTAAACATACACATGCCATATGATGCAGCCATTCCACTTCTAGGTATTTATGCAAGAGAAAAGAAAGTATATGTCCACACAAAGCCTTGAACACAAATAATTATAGCAGATTTGCAAATAACCCAAATGTCCATCCATACGTTCACAGATAAGCAAATTATGACATATGCATACTATGGAACACTACTCAGCAAGAAAAAAGAATAAAATATTGACATGCACAACAATATGGACAGATCTCAAAATAATTATACTGAAGCCAGACACAAAGGCGTACATACTATATGATTCCATTTATATAAAACTTTAGAAAATACTAATTCATCTATAGCGACAGAAAGCACTGAGTGGGGAGGGATGGGAAGGAGGAATCACAAAGGGGCAAGAGGAAACTTTTGTGGGTGATGGATATGTTCACTGTTTTGACTGAGTTGATGGTGTTTCACAGGTGTATACACATGTCAAAACTTATCAAATTGTAAACTTTAAATAGTGTGGTTTATTGTATATCAATTATACTTTAATAAAGCTACTAAAAAATAAAACTCAGCATCTTCAGAATCACTCAAGAATGAGATACACCACAAGAAAAATAAATTTATAACTATGTGTGGTGACCGATGCTAACTAGATTTATTGCGGTGATCATCCTGCAATATATCGAATCATTTTGCAAAAATATTTAATCATGATGCTGTACACTTGGAAACTAACATAACGTTATACGTCAATTATACCTCAATAAAGAAATAAAAAGCATGAGGTAGAGATAAATGCAGCTTTACTGGTAGGCTGCTACACTTTGAATTCTTATTTCAAAACGCTGTGTGGCACAGTGGATTTTCCATTAGGCAATCTTATTCAACTTCCACCTCTGCTACAAATTTGCTAGCTTCTCAGTCTTCACTGTCCTCATCTCTAAAATTTCCCTGCTTATTTTACAGAGCTCATGAGAGAAAACAAGTGAGATTAGGGCTTTATAAACTGTTATGCGTCATATAAATTTATTGTATTTACTAAATTTACTGTATCACTTACCACTTTACCTGATACACGAGACCTACTTTACCATAACAGCACAAAGATTAATTATTTTAGGTTTAATTTAAATTTGAAAGACTCTCTCTTATGGTAATAAGCATGTTTTAAAACATGCTCTTTTTAAAAAAATAATTTCATTGAGAAAATGAAAACTTTGAAACAGTGAGTAATTGTTTTTCTGATGTGGAAAGCAATGCTTTTTCTACCAACTTTACTGGATTCTTTTGGAGAATAAACAAGGTAAGAGGTATGATATGCTTTGAAAACTCTGAAAACATTTTACAAATATAAGATGCTATTACTATATTTTAAATCCATGTGGCTAATATAATACTTAGAGGTATAGGGTTATGATTGTTCAAAAGACCAAGAAAGTAAAATGGGATTGTCAACATTCAATTAATTTTAATATTTATTAAGTGCCTACTAAATATAGGTACTGGAGGTATAAAGTTGAATGAGGTATCTTGGATTCATCATCAAATTAAACCTTAAGGTCTCTATATTAGGAAAATGAAGCTTGGAAGGGTTAAGCAGCAGCTAGCAAGTCAGAGAACTGGTATTTGAGCCCAGATTTTCCAGACTCCAAAGTCTGCCCTTTTCACTATGCCATCAAAATTGCTTATAATCAAAAAAGCACTTGATACTAGCAAATAATATTACCTATGTGCTCTACATAAGTACATGTTTTCATACATTTATATTATATAATTATAAATATTATATTTATGTGACATAATATATAATACATTTATATATAATAAATACATTATATTACAAAGTAAAAATTGGCAATCCCTTATGTTCTGTATTAGAGAAGACATACGTACATCTGTACCATAGATGAGGAAATCCCCAGTTAAGGCGTGACACAGAATACGGCACTTATCATCCACTGCTGGGAAAAGTCGAGTCTCACGTTCTTCTTGAGCGTCCAACATTTCACTTTCTATCTAAAACATCAAGAATAATAATGGCTCATATACTTGGGTAAACCTGGTCTGCAATATCTAGAGGGTAGGAAGGGTCTTTTTCTTTTGTTCAATTAAACGGTCAGACTCGCCAGACTACCAGAGACCAGTTTACTCAAAAGCTATCGGACAGGAAGCACAGCTTGCTAGCGGGGCAGCATTAGACATGGCCCTTCAGCGGGCATAGTCTTCACAGCAGGCTCTGCAGCTGTTTAGTAGCTAATTTCTTTGGCCTGCCACATGCAAAGAGTCAAGAAACAGATACGGGAGATGCCCTGGTTTAGAAGCCCCATCTTCCAGGTGCTAATATCTTTGAACAACTTAATAGGTATAGTTTTGAGGATTCCTAGCAAGCGACATGCCCAAATATAAGAGCCAATGCATTTTTATAGTTTTTTTTTAATAGTCAATCAGATTTTTATAGTTGATTTATAGTTCCTTCTAGATGCAAATTACCAACAGGGTCATTTTTACCTTAAGCAATGTTGTGAGTAGCACAGTTGATACTTTGTCAGGTTTCTGGGGAATAGAGCTTGAAAGTTAACTGAATGTCTCATACACAAGGCAAGAGTTTTGTTAAACTTCATCCATATCCAGCTTTCTAGCTAGTTTGTACAAAGTTGCTTCCTGATAGTTACAGTTCTTGATAATTAGACATTAGGCCGTTTATCGTCATCATTTAACTGAGCAGGCCTCCAGGACATCAAAATTTTACTTACCAAATGTAACTGGACTTTGCCTTCAAAAAGCGCAGCGGCATAGTCGGAATGAAGGCAAACGCTAGCTACTGTCCCCAGATATTCCATATCTTTCAATTTTTTCACGCCTGTAGCAATTTAAAGAAAACAATTAAAATATAACTTTATCTTATATAAAGATTTGCAAATAATTTTTAAACGTATGCCTTTACAAGAACATTCTGAACTTAAAATCTTTATATTAGCCATTCTAAAGAAAATCTTAGTTGTCATATAAATTTGCCCTCAGGAATTCCATAATTGTTCACATGCAACAGAGAAATAGAAAATAAAATCACATGCGAAATAACCAAAAATTAAACCGTAGTGACAATAACAATTTACTCTTAATAGTGTACTTTACCTGAGGATAACTCTCAGGCTTGCTCTATTCCTGAGGGGTATCTGACCTCCAGTGGGAAAGGGGTGGAGACAGGAGGGAGGGTAAGAAAAAGCAAGGCTCCCTCAGATGCTAATGGTCATTATTCAAAGAATAAAAGGGGGGAGGAAACTAACATTTATTAAGTACCTACCAGTGGAGAAGTGCCTAAGAAAGTCATTACGGAACAGCAGATTGCATGTTTTAGTTCATTTAATTTTCCTCACAAGTAGAAGAATCCTTGTTTCCCAGATGAGTAGACGAAGGCTCAAGGGGTAAAGACTTAGTCTACATGCAGCTAAGAGAGGCAAAAGGGGAATCTGAATCCAGGGCCTAATTCTAAAGGTCACACTCTGCCACTGTGCTATGCTGTCTTCACTACGAAGGTAAAGAATAAAACCTTCCCCAAAATTAGGACATTTTTTAGAGGATTCACAAAACTATTTAAGCTAAGAAAGAGATGTCTGAAGACAAAAAGAGTGAAAGACTTGGTCTTAAAGGAAACTTTCAGTGCTTCCCAAATAATAACAGAAATGCTATGTTAGATAGGAAAACCACAACTGCTTTTAGACTTGCCATTCTCTCCAAGGACATAAAACCAAGCTCGGTTATTCATTCCCACAGCTAGATGATAAAGGCCTACTGCTACAAAGTTGGGTTCCACGTCAACGGAAATTGTGATTGGTGGCTCCTATAACACAGAAAAGTAACAGCAGTAAATCAACTGCTAAACCTGATTTGACTTTATTAATAAAATAAAAATAACACCATTTTCATACTCCTTCAACAGGGTTGGCTACAGTGACTTCAAGGAGAGAGGTGAGACATGCAATCCTTGTGCTGCAGGCATCCCCGAGTATGGGAAGCTTGGTCAGGAAAACATGGAGTGAGCCCCTTTGGGTAGACAAGGCCAGCAACTGGCCATCATCTGTCCAGGACAAGGTGCCCAACCCTGAAATAATTGACAAAATAAAAGATTATTCAAAAACAAATGTACTGTTGCAGGCAAACAAACAAATATTTTCACTTAAGCACCCAGAAGCATAAAAATCTTCAAATGTTTTCTTTAATAGTTTCAATGGTCTTTATTTGGAACTAGGAAATTCACCCAGGATTGGCATATGAACACAAGCACTGATTCATTCAATACTGGCTCAAAGAGAAAATATGTAAGAAGAGAATTGGAAATGGGATAAAAATCACTATAAATCTTTGCATCAAAGTGGACTTATACCCTTCCAGTCAAGGAGCATGACTCAACAGAATTACTAAAATAAGGAGGCCATTTTAGGGCACTCTAGTGAAGGGTGTTAATTTTATTCCTCCTATAATGAAGGCAAATCATACAATAACAAAAACATTCCTCTGTGTAATTGCACTGATAAAATGTCAATCTGCTTCAGAAAAATAAGTACCTTTATTTTCATCATCCAGGTTGATTATAGCATACATGTCTTTTAATTCTGCCAAGTCATGGATTTTAATGCTGAAAAATAAGAAAAATATATTTTAAATATAAGCATTAAGTAAAACTGTTTTAGTTCCCAAAAAATTACAATCTATGGAACAGGTCAGTGTTCTACAAAAAGGGATGTGCAGGATGATCTATTGGGTTAAAACAAAAAGCTATTATAATTTCTATATTTAATTATATCTTAAATTGGGGGGTGGGGGGCGGTGCCCAGCTTAATTCTCTGATCTACAGCTTCAGGAACAAGGAGGCTTAAATTGTCCTGAAGAAAAGTTTGAGTAGGAAAACATTCTCCTGCGCAGTATTAATTACTGTAAGATGAAACGGGTTTCTCTTTGCAATGTGCTCCCCCCACCACTCAGAGTTCTTTCACATAAAAAGAAGTGAGGTGTAATAGAAAGAGCATTCAATTTGGAATCATGAGGCACAGGTTGAAAGTTCTGGAAAATTGGGGCATAATATTACTTCATAGGGTTACTGGAGAGAGTAAGTTGGTTGATGCAAATGAAAGCTGTGTAGCACCATTTTGGGACCTAATAGTTGTGATATCTCTTTCCTCCTTGTCTCTTTTCCTCTCTCTTTCCTTCCTTCCTCCGTCCCCTTCCTCCCAGTGTTTTCCCTTTATATATTTTCCTTCATCGTTTTCCTTTAATTAAACTTTGTCTTTTGACATAATTGTAGACCCACATGCAGTTGTAAGAAATAATATGGACAGATCCTGTGTACCCTTTACCTTTTCCCCCAGAGGTAACATCTTGAGAAACTACAGTATAATATCATAATCAGGATATTGACATTGACACAATCCACGAATCTTATTCAGATGTCCCCAGTTTTACTTGGACTTCTTCTGTGTGTGCACATGCATGTGTATTTAGTTCTATGCAATTTTATCACATGTGAGATTCCTGAGATCCCCAACCACAGTCAGGATACAGAACAGTTTTATCACCGGAAAGATCCCTCGTGTTGCCCTTTTATAAACACACGTACCTCCTTCCTCCCCACCCAGCCCCATCCCTCACCCCTGGCCTCCACTACTTCTCCATTTCTATAATTTTATCATTTCAAGAATATTATATAAATGGAATCATACAGTGTACAACTTTTGGGGATTGGCTTTTTTCCACTCAGCATAATTCTCTGGAGATTCATCCGAGTTGTTGTGTGCATCAATAGTTTGATCCTTTTTATTGCTGAGTAGTATTTCATAGGATGATGTACCAGTTTCTTAACCATTCACCCACTGAAGGACATCTGGATTGTTTCTAATTGTTGACGATTACAAATAAAGCTGCTATAAACATTCATATTCAGGTTTCTCTGTGAACATAAGTTTTCATGTCTCTGGGAAAAGTGGCCAGGACTGCAATTGCTGGGCCATATGGTAACTGCGTGTTCAGTTTAAGAAACTGCCAAATTGTTTTCTAGAGTAGCAGTACCATTTTATATTCCTACCAGGAATGTATGAGTGATCCAGTTTCTCCTGATCCTTGTCAGCATTTGGTGTTGTCACTATTTTTAACTATAGCCATTCTAACAGATTGCAGTAATACCTCATTGTGGTTTGAATTTGCATCTCTCTAATGGCTAATGATGTTGAACACCTTTTCATGTGTTGATCTACCATCTGTATATCTTCTTTGTTGAAATGTATGTCTTTTGCCCATTTTCTAACTGGATTGTTTGGTTTTTTAACTTTTGAGAGAACCCTTTATATATTTTAGATACTAGTCCTCTATTGGATCTGTGGTTTGCAAATATCTTTCCTCACTTTACTGCTTATCTGTCCATTCTCTTAACAGAATCTTTCACAGAGCAAAAGTTTTTAATTTTGATGAAGCCTAATTTACCAATTTTTCCTCATATAGATCATGTTTTTGGTTTCAAATTTAAGAATGCTTTGCCTAACCCTAGATCCAGAAGATTTTCCATTTTTTATGTAAAAATGTTACAATTTTGTATTTTACATTTAACTCCATGATCCACTAATTTTTTTTTAAAGATTTTACTTTTTTCCTTTTTCTCCCCAAAGCCCCCTGGTACATAGTTGTATATTCTTAGTTGTGGGTCCTTCTAGTTGTGGCATGTGGGACGCTGCCTTAGTGTGGTTTGACGAGCAGTGCCATGTCCGTGCCCAGGATTTGAACCAACGAAACACTGGGCCACCTGCAGCGGAGCGCGCGAACTTAACTACTTAGCCATGGGGCCAGCCCCCACTGAGTTAATTTTTGATTAAGGTGTAAGGTTTAGCTTCAGCTTCATTTCTTTTTTGCTTATGGATGTCCAATTGTTCCAGTACCATTTGTTGAAAAGGCTATTTTAATTCTATTGAATTACTTTTGCATTTTTGTCAAGAGTCAGTTGTACATATTTGTGTGGGTTTATTTCTGGCTTCTTTATTCTGTTCCATTGATCTCTCTGTCTTTCCCTTTGCCAATACCACATGGTCTTGATTCCTGCAGCTATACAGTAAACTTCAATATCAGGTAGAACGATTCTTCTCATTTTATTGCTCTTTTTTAAAGATTGCTTGTAGCTATTTTAGAACATCGTTTTGCATATGCATTTTAGAATAAACTTGTCTATATCTACAAAAAAACATGCTGGGATGCTGATATGAATTTCATTAAAACTATAGATCAGTTTGGAGAGAACTGACATCTTTACCATATTGAATCTTCTAACCTATGAACACAGTATATCTCTCTATTCATTTGGGTCTTCATTGATTTCTCTCAGCAGCACTATGCAATTTTCATTTTCTTTGGAGTGATTAAAAATGGTATTATATTTTTAATTTGGTTTCCACACATTCATTGTTAGTATATAGAAATGTGATTGATTTCTGTGTGTTGATCTTGTATCCTGCAACCTTGCTGAACTCACTTATTTTAGATCTAGGAGTTTTTTTGTTTGTAGATTCCTTGGGATTTTCTACACAGATGATCACATCATCTGCAAATAGACATAGTTTTACTTCTCCCTTTCCAGTCTAGATGTGGTTTATTTCTTTTTCTTGCCTTATTGCAGTGGCTAGAACTTCTACTATTAGGTTGAGTTAGAGTAGGGAGAGTGGATATCCTCGCCTTGTTCCCAATCTTAGGAGTCAGGCATTCAGTCTTTCACCATTAAGCATGATGTTAGCTATAGATTTCTTGTAGATGTTCTTTAACAAGTTGAGGTAATTCCCCTTTATTCCTAATTTGCTGAGATTTTTATCATGAATATAAAATATTTTTTGTGTATCAATTGATGTGATGTGTTTTTTCTTTAGCTGTCGTTATAGTAATTACATTGATTTTTGAATGTTAAACCAGTTTGCATACTTGGAATAAATCCGACTTGGTTATGAGCTATAATTCTTTTTACACATTGCTGGATTCAGTTTGCTAAATTTTATTGAGGATTTTTGTGTCCAAGTTCATGAGAGGTATTGGTCTGTAGTTTGCTTTCTTTTTCTTATATTCTCTTTGATTTTGACATAAGGGCAATATCAGCATTATAAAATAAGTTAAGAAGCATTCCTTCCTCTTATTTTATGAAGAGATTTTGTAAAATAGATGCTAATTATTTTTTAAATGTCTGGTAGAATTCTCCACTGACACTATCTGGACCTGGGATTTATTTTTCAGGAGCTTTACGACTATTAGTCAATTTCTTTAATGGTCACAGGGCTAATTCAGATCATCTATTTCATCTGGGTTGAGTTTTGGTAGTTAACGGTTTTTCAAGACTTGTTCCATATCTTCTAAGTTGTCAAATTTCTGAGTGTAAAGTTGTTAGTAGTATTCCTTTATTATCCTCTTAGTGGCTTCCAGATCTGTAGTGATACTCCTGTTTCATTCTTAACATTGGTGGATTTGTGTCTTCTCTCTTTTATTTTAGTCATTCTAGCTAGAGGTTTGTTAATTTTAGTTTTTCACATGAACAGCTTTTTGTTTGATTTTTTCCTATTTTTAAATTTCCAATTTCATCAATTTCTCCTCTTTATTTTCTTCCTTCTGCTTTGGGTTTATTTTGCTCTTCTCTTCCTAGTTTCCTGAGGTAGGAACTTAGATTATTGATCTGAGACCTTTTCTCTTTCCTATGTAAGCATTTAATATTATAAATTTTCTTCTCAACACTCCTTTTGCTGCTTCATACATTTTGATATGTTGCATTTCAATTTTCATTCAGTTCTATGCATTTTTAAATTTGCTTTGAGATTTATTCTCTGACCCCCTGAATTATTTGGAAGTAGGTTAATTTCCAAGTGATTAGAAAATTTCCTGTCATCTTTGTGTTACTGATTTTGAGTAATTACATTACATCAAGTGTAATGTAATTACATTGAGTGTGATTACATTATGTTTAGAGATTTAAACTTGAAATCATACAAAACGAGTTTAAGGCAGAGTGACCTTAACCTGACACTAGCCCCTCATGCAAGTACATGCCCGAGACAGCCCACAGAGTCACAAGCAAACATAAGTTCCTGACATGACTTCCCCAACAGCCCTAGTGATCAACAGTCTCCCCTGCCTCCCAGCGCCTTCCCCATATGTGCCCCTTAGATAAGACCCCCATGGAGCTTAACAAACCCTGCTTTTTTGATTTGAATTGACTCCAACCTTAGCTCAGGAACCCTAAAGTAGACCATCCATGAATCCTATTAAAGGCATGTGCCCCAAGTCCTGTCTCTTTCTGTCTGCACTCTGCCTTGACCTCCCTGTGAGGCCCCTTGAGGCCTGCCAGGTACTTCCTCCAGACATTTGAATAATAAACTTCTCTATTTCAATTCCTCTTGTGTGTTGTTGAATCACAGCTCACCATCCGGCACCCTGTGCTTCACTTAATAAGTGTTAATTTGACAAATTCAGAACAAAGTCTTTTATCTTCTTGTTGATCTCCTGTCTAGTTGTTCTATACATTATTCAAAGCAGGGTACTGAAGTCTCCAACTATTATTGTTAAATTGTCTATTTTTCCCTTCAATTCTGTCAGTTTTTACGTCTTGTATTTTGGGGCTCTGTTGTAAGGTGCATACTCATTTAGCATTATTTTATCTGAACAATATGCAATACCCCTGTTTATCTCTGGTAATTTTCTTTCCCATTTGTCTGGTATCAATATAGCCACCCCAGGTTCCTTTTGATTAGTGTCTGAATGATCTTTTTCCATCTTTTTACTTTTACCTAGTTATATCACGATATTTGAAGTGAGTTTCTCATAGACAGCATATAATAGGGTCATTTAAAAATTCCATTCTAGGGGCAGGCCCCGTGGCCGAGTGGTTAAGTTTGTGTGCTCTGCTTTGGCAGCCCAGGGCGTCAGTGGTTTGAATACTGGCCGTGGACACGGCACCGCTCATCAGGCCATGCTGAGGCGGCATCCCACATACCACAAGTAAAAGAACCTGCAACTAAAATATACAACTATGGACTGGGGGGATTTGGGGAGAAAAAGCAGGAAAAAAAGAAAGAAGATTGGCAAGAGTTGTCAGCTCAGGTGCCAATCTTTAAAAAGAAAAAAAAATTCCTTTCTAATAGTCTATGTCTAATAACTTTGTCATTTACATTTAACATAGTTATTGATATGTTTTTTATTTGTTTCTACTTGTTCTTTCTGTCTTTTGTTCTGTTTTTCCTTTCTTCTTCTAGATTTGAACATTTTTTAGTATTCCATTTTAATTTATCTATTGTTTTTGTATTATTTCTTCACATAGTTTTAGTGGTTGCTCTAGATTACAATATACATACTTAATTTCTCATAGTCTATTCAGAATCAATATTTTACCACTTCAAGTGGAATGTAGAAATCTTATCACATATAAGAACTTTACCATCTCCCCTTCATGTTGTAGTTGTCTTATGTATTGCATCTTTCATGGATTGAACACACTATCAGACAATACTATAATTTTTGCTTTCAATAGCCATGTATGTTAAAGATCTTAAAAGAAAAAAATAGTCTGTTATATGTACCAAGATATTTGCCATTTCTGTTGCTCTTCCTTCATTCTTGATGCCCCAGATTTCCTCTGTCATCTGTTCTCTTCTATCTGAAGAACTTCCTTCAGCAATTATTTTAGATCAGATCTGCTAGCAATAAATTCTCTTCATTTTTGCATCCGAGAACGTTTATTTCACCTTCATTACTGATCACTATTTTCATTGGATACAAAATTTCAGGTGACACTTCTTTTCCTTCAGCACTTTAGAAATGTTGTAATGCTTCCTTCTGTCCTCTACGGTTTATGGTGAGAAATCCACTGTCATTCAAACTGTTGTTCTCTGGCTACTTTCAAGGTTTTTCCTTTGTCTGGAGTTTTTAGCAGTTTGATTATGATGTGTCTGGGCCTAGATTTCTTTGGATTTATCCTTTTGTGGATTTGTTGAGCTTCTGTAATATATAGGTTTATGTCTTTTGCCAAATGTGAGAAGTTTTCAGCTACTATTTCGGAGACTCTTATGACACAAATGTTAGACCTTTTGTTACTGTTTCACAGGTCCCTAAGGCTCTGTTTACTTTTTTCCAATCTTTTTATTCTCTGTGTTCAGACTGGATATTCTATTAATCTATCCTCAAGTTCACTGACCCTTTACGCTGTAACCTCCATTCTGCTATTAAGTACACAGCATTAATTATATCTTTTGGTTCTAAAATTTCCATTTGGTTCTTCTTTGTAGGTTCTATTTCTTTTCTGAGACTATGTCTCCATTTGTTTTGAGAATGCTAGCCCTTACCTCTTGGAGCATTTTTATAATAGTTGCTATCTGCATTATCTTGGCATTGGCATCTTTTGATTGCCTTTTTCTAAGCGAGTTGAAGTTTTCCTGATTCTTCATACATCTACTAATTTGGGCTTACATTCTAGACATTTTGAATATTATGTTAGGAGACTCTGTGTCTTGTTTAAATCCTGAAGAAGGTTAATTTTTCTTTTTTTTAACCAGGCAATCAACTCGGTTGGTTTCAGGCCACAAGTTTCAACTAGCCGTCTGTGGATTATGGTTTAAATGTCAGTTCCATTTTCAAAGCCTTTGCAGTGGTATTCAGATATGTCCCTGCCTGGCCCACTCAGTGGCCAGTATAGTACCCGGGCCATGATCTATCCCTTAGTTCAGTTCTCAAAACCTTTATGAGGAGACATGCATATGCAGCTCAGGGGGATCACAAATATCTTTATAGGATTGCTTTCCAGAGCTCCTCCCTCGCCAGGATCTCCCTGGTATTTTCTGGTTCCCTGCGGCTCCCGTTTTTGGTCTTCTAGCAGGAAAGCTGGAGCTCTGGGTACCCTGTTCTGCCTTGTATTTCCCATAACTGCACCCACACCTGCAGCTAAGCAGTGGGAGGAGAGAGAGAAAAATAAGCAACAGGGGTTTGCCCCACCTTCTTGAGACCACAGCTCCTCTAATTGGAGAGGAGGGTTATCCTCCATCAGAATTTTAGGTGCCTGTGGGTCCTTGCTGCCACTACCATGGTGAGATTGCTTAGGGGCTGAGGTATGAGAGAACAGAGAAATAAAAAGAAAGAAAATTGGGAGATTTCCCCAACTCTCTCTGAGTGTTAGGAGTTCTCTTTCCTGCAACTTGAGCCAGAATTAGAGGGCTCCTCTCAGAGCTCTTTCTGTCTATCCTCTGGTGCCTACTTCTGGATTTCGGGCTGCCTTGAGTCCTGAGAGAGACCAGAAGACAAGCAGGAGACTCACTGCTGGTTCGGTGGTACTTCAAATTTTGGTCTTCCTCTCCAATCTGCCTGCTACTATTTGATTCTCAGAGTCCCTAAATAGCTATTCCATGCATCCTTCCCAGGTTTTATAACTGCATTCAGTGAGAGGGAGGGTGGAGAGGGCTTACTCCACGGTACCCGGAACTGCCTATTTTATTCTTAAGATTGATTTTTAAAGCACACTCTATTTTAGGTTTTGTATTCAGTATGCATTTAGTATTTTGGGTTTTGCCCTGAGTATTAAAGGGAGAAGTAAAGGAGTGTTAGAAAGTTTCAATTGCAAGCATGTTCTAAGAGTGCAAGAAAGTATGGTTGATAGATTCACGTTAGCTATCAAAGTCTTGTTGACTGTTGAATACTCCTCATATGAGCTTTCCTGGGAATTTGTGAATATAACTTACCAGTTATCGCCACAGGTAGCAGCTTTGTTAAGGGTCTGTGATACTGCAATACTGGTTAGACTATCTTTATGGTCATGAGCCTGAAATATTTCTTGACCAATCTCTCGAAAATGAGTGGAAATGACCACAAAAATTCCACGTGAGAAACCAATCATGATGTAGCCATCACCATACCTATAGTAACAAAGACAATAATACAGCAAAAAGGGAGATGCACTCTCACTGGCAATACAGTAAATAAGCAAGTACATTGAAACTGAGGAAGTAGAGAATATAATTTATCAAGGGCCTATGTGCCAGATGATATTCTAGGTAGTTTCACGTACTATATCATAGTCTGTAATCCAGAAAATGTTATATATAGAAGTGAAAATGCTACTGGCAAAAATTAAATATAATTAGTAAGGAAAAGCACATGGATATCTTTCTGTAACGAGCCTTCAGTACATACCAGCTATAGCAGACAATGTTGCCGTAGCGCTGCTGAAATTCCAGATCAACCGGGCTATCTGGTTCATTCAGATTAAAAAGAAACAAAGTTTTCTTGCCAACTACCACACTTATCTGCCAGAAAAAATTAAGAGATTGCAAAATGAATTATTCAGTACTGCATGAAAAGACCAATAAGCAAATTCAAACAGCTGAACCTAATTTATGAATACAAATGAGCCAAATTTAGATGTGTTAAATGTTATTAGTCAGATAACAATGTGACTAAAAAAATACATTTTACTAATATCTAGTCTGGGAAGGGCTGGCTTTATGAATATCCAATATACCCTTTAAAGTATACTAAAATAGCTGGGTGGAATACCATTTAAAAATTCCCTATACTTCTCATTAGAGTACTGTGCAATACGGGACCATTAAGTCTGACATAGTTCCATTGAAACTGACTCATATTTGGAGTGTAGACAGTCTTCCATTCTAAGAGGCCATGGTGATTTTGAACTATCTGAGATTACAGGTCTATACCCATGTGGATAATCTAGCTTGGCTTTTTTTAATCATCACTCTTTCCATCACCTGCAGGTCACTGGTCAATGTGGCTAGACTAGTGTCCCTCTGCTACCCAGACAAGACAGAACTTAACCGTAATTTTCAGTGGAGACTGTAATTGTGTTGGGGAGAGGAAAGAGTGTATTATGTATGCGGGCTCTTTAAGGGTGACGGATATAAATGAAAAGAGAAATACTCTGATATACTTCCTTGTTTCTAAGATGCTATCAATTATAAGCCACTATCAATTTAATAATAGCTTTTTAAGAAATGAAGAAACATTACTTCACTAAATGTATTCATGCTGATTGTGAAAATCATCTGGTTTTAGAATGTTAAAATGCGGCAGGGAAAATGCATCTAAGGTAATGAGAAAATAAAAACTACAACTTTCAGAGCTCTAGTTGCCACATCTGATAGAATGAAAATAAAAAATCCTATGGAAATCAGTACTTCTGTTCATAAAGGTTCCCCCACTGTTTTTGCTATCACAAGAATGAGAGGAGCAATACCAACTTGTAACAGGAAGCTATCCTCGTTTGCTGTGATACCAGGTAGCCAACGGCGGTAAAAATAACTTTTAGGCCTGAGAGACTGGGGCCTACAATGGTTTAGTAAGTGATGGACTATAATTTTTTACCACTACAGAGTCTGTGCCATCCTAGAAAAGTATACTCTGCAAAATTATCAGAATAATCTGGGCGTGGATTTGATTTAGAATTCTTACTGTGTTTTCAGCAGCAGAGGTTCGGTCATCAGTCTTCATCATGGAAAACTGCATGTCGCTGGGCTCTGATCTCAGCGGAGTCTGCAGGGGTAAAAATATTATCACTACGAATAAATCCAACACTGCAACTCATTCCGAATGCTAATAAAACAGACAACTTGCTTTCAATTTTGTTATATGTTGGACTAATAACCTGAAAATCTTACTGCCACAAACATCTAGAAATTCTGGATGAAACAGAACATAAATCTTATTAAAATGGATAGGTAAGCTTGAAAGAAGGTAAGGAAAATTTCCAGGGACCGTAAGCAAAGATCAAACTAAAACCCAAAGTGTGTGTAGAAACTGAAGAGGCAGCTATCCAGAGCAGCTAGTAGAGGAGACAATAAGGATTCCATCTGACTTGGGTTGAGCTTTGGGTTAGAAAAAAGCTGAGGGGCCAGCCTGGTGGCATAGTAGTTAAGTTTGCACGTCCTGCTTCAGCAGCCCGGGGTTCGTGGGTTCGGATCCTGGACGCAGACCTATGCATTGCTTATCAAGTCATGCTGTGGTGGCATCCCACATACAAAATAGAGGAAGATTGGCACAGGTGTTAGCTCAGGGCCAATCTTCCTCACACACACACAAAAGGAAAAAAGCTGAAAAAATCATTTTCAAATCAAAGAATTTCCCTTCTATCCTCCTTATGGTCTGAGGTTCAAATTTATACTTTGAATGGTCCAGAAACTCCCTGCAGCGTTTGGCAAAAACAAATCCAAGGCTTCTTCCAAGGCTGCAAAATACGTGCACAGATAAGCCCTGCTGAAGAGGAGCTCACAATCAAATGACCGGCACTCACAAAGAAACAAGGCCAAGAGCAAGAGCCAGCAGATCTAAAAACAACAGAATCATCAGACAGAGAGGTCATCAATACTTTTAAAATGACTAAAGTCATGAAGGGACTCCTAAGTATGAGAAAAGACAATGCTTTTTTTAAAAGTCCAGGCGGATTTTAAAAAGAATTACAAATTCTAAAATAAAAAAATAGAGTCATTAAAATAATAAAAAAAAAAAACCTCAATGGGATACACAGAAGATCAGACAAATTTGAAGAAAGAATAAGTGAACTGCTTTGAGGAAATTATCCAAAAGGTTGCACAGAGTGACTCAAAGATAAACTATGAGAGATTAAGAAATCTGAGATGGTCCAACATGTGTTTAACAGACGCTCCAGAAGGACAGACCAGAAAGGGCAAGAGGTAATAGTCAAAGAAATAACGATCAAGAATTTTCCACAATTCATGAACAACAGCAATCTTCAGATTCAGGAAACAAGACAAGTCCTCAGCAGGACAAATAAAAATAAATTCACACAAGTAACACTGGAGTTATCTGCAGAATAGCAGAGTCAAAGCAACTCAGAGAAGGTACCAAATGAAGCAACACTTAAAATGTACGCTTTGCTCACCACATGACAACTTAAGTAGCATGTCTAATTCTGAAGCACACTTCTCAGGGATTAGAAATGGGAAATAGTTATCTTGCATGTAAATAAGGGCTGAACGGTAGTGGCTTCCTGGCATGTTATGCAGAAAAATATTCTAGGGTTATGTCTTGATTCAGTGGAGAAAAGACCACCAGTATCTACTGAGAATGCCTGATATGGGTACAAAAGGGAGGAGCTGTAGCACTTGTACTATATACATC
The DNA here is from genome assembly GCF_041296265.1 of Equus caballus. Classification (NCBI taxonomy): domain Eukaryota; kingdom Metazoa; phylum Chordata; class Mammalia; order Perissodactyla; family Equidae; genus Equus; species Equus caballus. The sequence continues at coordinate 94,022,439 of NC_091686.1, forward strand.
TACCATTCTACCTCTAAAGGGCACCGATATAGAATGACTAAAACTATAATTTCTAGAAACTATTTTTTATAGTAATGCCAGATTAATCTTCCTTAAGAAGCACTGTTATCATGCTATGGTTCTGCTCAACGTGGCTGAGTTACTTACTCGTGCCTAATTTTCAAAGTTTTCCAGATACAGGAACGAACTTCTTCTTCAGCCTTGTTTTCTATAAATTCTCAAAGCCCAAATCTTCAGTCAGGCCATCTTGAAGAAACCATGACTAAGCTGTAACAAGTTTTTCCTCTCATCTTTGTTCTTGCTGCTCTGCCTGGACTGAATGTCAGAGACTGCCAAACGTCTTGCATTTATCCACTAAAATGAGTTTTAGTTGAGCTCATGGTCACCTAGGTAGGCTACCTTTGAGCCTCCCTGGCAGCAGTTAGGTGTGACCACATGACTAGGTGCTAATGATATGAATGGAAATAATAAATGCATCTTCCAGATCAAATCCTTTACAAATTTCTTGCACACCGCTTCTCTTTCTCCCTTCCCTGGAACTGAAATGCAGATGTGGTGCTAGTACGCTAGCTTCACCCACACAGATGAAGGCAAAATCCCCTTGAAAATGGCAGAGCAATTAGATGGAAGGAAGCTGGGACTCTGTACGATCTTGTGACACAGAGATATACAGATGACCAGCCTACCTCTGTTTCACGAGAAAGAGAAAGAGGGAAAAAACCCACCCAAACTACCATATTCTTAGAGCCATTGTAATTTGAGGTCTCTCTGTTACAGTTTAGCCTATACCCTGACTGATTCAGATCAACTTCTCTCTTTTAAACATTCACAATCCAGCTTTCTTTCTTTCTGGTGAGGAAGATTGGCCCTGAGCTAACATCTGTTGACAATTTTCCTCGTTTTTTTCTTTCTCCCTGAAGTCCCAGTACATACTTGTATGTACTACTTGTAGGTCCTTCTAGTTCTTCTATGTGGGACACCACCTCAGCATGGCTTGATGAGTGGTGCTAGGTCTGCGCCCAGGATCTGCACTGGCAAACTCAGGGCCACCAAAGCAGAGTGTGCAAACTTAACCACTATGCCACCAGGCCGGTCCCTACAACCCAACTTTCACTGATCTCCTCAATCTCCCAAAGGCTATAGGACTTGTAAGCTACGCCACAAGACCTGGCAATTAATCCTATCAGGCCACGTGCGTTTTATCATGAGTAGGGGCCTGTGGTTGGCAGCCTCTAAGATGGTCTGCAATGATCCTTAGGTTCCTGTTTTTTATGCCTTTGTGTAATCCCCATCCCTGCCAACTCCATCCCCTGAGTGAGGGCTGGACCTAATGACTCACTTCTACAGAACTGAATATGGCAAAAATGATTTTGAGATCAGATTATTTATTAAGAGACTGAGGCTCAAGTCTTGATGGCTGTTCTCACTCTCTCACCAGCTGCTATGTTGTCAGGCATTCTATGGAAAGATCCATGTGGCGAGGAAATGAGGCAGGCTTTCAGTCAATAGGCTGAGAGAAACTAAGCCTAACCACCTGTCTGTCAACAACCACGTGAGTGAATCTGGAAACAGACTTTTCCCTAGTCAAGCCTTCAGATGAGACTGCAGCCCTGACTGATAAAATAATTGTAGACCTACAAAAGACCTTGAGGCAGAAGCACCCAGCTAACCACCTGGATTCCTCATCCACAACAACTGTGAAGCAATAAATGTCTGTTGTTTTAAACTGCTAAGTTTTGAGGGTATTTATTATGCAGCAATAGGTAACTAATACAGGGCCATATTTCATATTTCTTCTATAGCATAGCACAGTGCCATATACCTAGCAGGTATTCAAAGAATGTGTTAGTCAATATTGCTCTAGCATATTACGAAATCATAAACCAAGTAGCCCAAAGTAAAATTTTTCCATTGGTGAGATTATATGGCTACTGGTGATGCAAATTCCCTTAAGGAGGGGCCTCTGAAGATCTAATCAATCTTGGGAAATTTGAACAGCAGTAAAATTTAGTCCTAAAATTAAATTCAACTAGGATTAGTTTGGAAGCAATTTAACACATCTGTTAAAGGGATGGGCTTTAGAATCAAGCAGACCTGACCCTGAGTCCAGTTATTATTATTAATACTATGAATATACACATATAAAATAAGCTATTTCCCAAATACACTGACGATAACCACAGAGCTAATAATCCATGCTAATACTACATAATGGGAAATGTACAACGCAGGATATTTGGGTAAAGTATTCATATTAAAGAAAAATGTTCTAATACACACAAAAAAAGTTAACGATATTTAGAATATGACGTTATTATATATATATCTCACTTAGAGATTTTCAAATTTTATAGATTAGTTTGATAGACAAACTTCATTTTGAAGAAAAATTTGAATATACCATTCAGACCAAAGAGATATTACTGTATTACCTGTCTTATCGTGTCACCTTCCTGATTACTAACTGTAATCATTTTATCTTCACCACCTAAAGCAAGAAGATTTTCTGTATTCCAACATCCACATGTGATTCTCTTAGTATGTTTTCCTGAAAAAGAGATGATTTTTGTATAGAAACGTGGATTCCTCAAAAAAAAAAAAAAAACAAACCAAAAATCTGTGATGTCAGTCTGAAAGTTTAGGGAGTATATTATGAAAATTAAACAGATAAGGAATTAAAAATCTCATCAGAGCAGTTAGTGTCTAAGAAACCTTATTTAGAACAGTTTATTACCAGGGTGTAAATCGAGATAACGGTATATAAGGGCAATACTGTTTTCCAACTTTTTATGTAGATATGAGCACAGGCCCTAAGATAAAGATACTCTGCTCCTCAACAAGTTCATTTGTTTACCATGTAACAAGACCTGTAACGATAATGTCTTTAAGAGAAGTAAATCCCAAAGCACTGAAGTTATCTTTACTATATTCAGTTTCATGGTGTGGTAAACTGTTGACATAACCAGATTCAACACACACAGTTTTGACTATTCATGTATTACAAAAGGACATATTATGATTCACGATGATACTGAGATGCAAATATGAAAGTGTCCTAGAGAGACCTGTGTTAAGAATTGAGTCACATCGTCATCAAGTGACATTAGATAACTGCTAAGTATCAGGCTTTTTCACTGAGCCATCCGGCCAGGGCAAAAACTACATTCAGGGCTGGGGGGGCAGGGATCACATGCTTGACACTGTGGGCATTTGTTGAAGGTCCGAGGATAGATAAATCCTTGAGTCCCAAGATTAATTCTACAATGAGAAGCAGAATGGTTAAGTATACATATTCGGGAGTCAGACTGCCTGGGTTTGAATCTTGGCTCTACCACTTAACTGCAAAATATTGGATAAGTCACTTAACATTTCTATTCCTTAGTCACGTCATTCAGAAGTTAGGGATAAGAGCAGGACCTATCTCACAGGGTTGAGATAAAGTGCGTTAAAGCACTAGAAGAGTGCCAGGCATATAGGAAGTGCTATACGGTAAGTGTTAGCTATTTTAGCTATTATTGAGAAACAGAGACCACACTCATTTTATTCTTTGTCCCCCTTATAGAACCTAATATGGCACCTATGCAGAAAGTAGGTTCTGAAGAAATAGTTGTTACACGAGTACTCTGAGGCAGGAGTGTGTTAGGCTCAGCAAGGAGGACAGTGTGGCTGGAGTGGAGTGAGGAGAGAAGAATATGAGATGAGGTCCGAGAGTTTGCAGGGGCCAGTTCATGCAGGGCTTGGCTGGCCATTGTGAGGACTTTGGCTTTGACTCTGGGTAGGATGGAGAGCCACTGGAGAGTTCTGAGCAGAAGACTCACTCTGGCATTTAGGCTGAGAATATTCTGTAGTGGGGCAAGAGTTGAAGCAGGGAGTCCAGTGAAGAGACTGCAGAAATTCAGGTGGAAGATGTTTGAGGCCCACACCACAGTGGAAGTAGGAGAGGTGGTGAGAACAGACTTGATTCTGGAGATATCTGAAGGTAGATACTACAAGATTTTCTGGCAGATTAGATATAGAGGGTATGAGAAAGAGAAGAGTCAAAGGATGATGTTAAGGTTTGGCCTGAAGATCTAAAAGAATGAAATGTCACCAACAGTGAGAGGAAAAGCTGTGGGTCAAAAAAGTTTTGGAGACATTAAATTTGAAGCATTTACTAGACCCCTCATCAGAGAAGTTGAGTAAGCAGATGGATATATGAGACTAGAGTTTGGAAAAGATAAATATAGGCGTTGTCAGGATACAGATAGTATTTCCAATCAGGAGACCAGAGCATGAAAGTGAAGGGAATATTCAGAGAAGAGAGAGGGATAAAGGAGATTTTGCTGATCACAGATTAAGTGCCTTGGGTGGTCGACTGGATATGGTGTCCAAAGAGATGGGCATTAGTAGGGAAAAAGGAGTAGATGAACATAGGTGGAAAGATGCCGAAGACAAATTTCTTTCTATACCCAAAAAAGGGAGAAGAAAATCTCTCTTCCTCCTTCTGCCTATATACCTCAAGACCCTTTTGCTTCCAGTGCTGAGAGCTCAGGTTAGCCTTAACATCAATAATAACAGTTAACACGTTTAGCGCCTACTTACACTGTTCTCGGCACTTTACATGTATTGACTTATTGAATATGAACTCACAGTTAATATACTATGGTAACTGAAGTTTGAACCATGTTATTGGGAGACTGGCAATATTTAATTAAACTGTAGTAAATAACAATTATTTACATCAGAAACATGCAAAGTGGGAACTGCCTATATCTAGTCTAGTTCAAGAAAATAAATCAGTGTAAGATGAAGCAAGGTAACAGATTTTAGTTACTGTAAAACACTGACAGATCACGCCACCATGTAGCAGCTACGTAAAGTGGAATAGCTTGGTTTTAGGAAAGTAAGTTATTTAAAAGGTAAAAAAAAAGCAGAGCCACAAATCACAACCAACTCCGACAGAGGCAGCTATATATTTAGCTAAGGCACCTAAGATATATAATTAACCTAAATCTTTTCAGGTCCATTTTACACAGTTAATAAATAAGACTGAGAACAAGATCAATATCCATATTAAATACAAAGATCACATATAAAATCCTGTATATATGACAAGTACCTGACACAAAATAATGATGCTTTGACAAATTATTTTCTTATACCTCAAGTGTCAACATTTCTGGGGCCTATAAGTTAACTGGTAGGATACACCTACAGATGAAGGGGGATACAAAAAATCCCTAACTGAAGTTAAATAAACTAATTAATTTATATGGTGAAAGTTGATTTTTGTAACTCAAAATTTTTTAATTTTTCAAACGAATCAACGATATTACTGTTTAGCTGGAGCACCAAAAATATTAATATTAAAGATATACATATATGTGAAAAAAAAGGGAATAATCAAGTGTCCTTAATTGAAAGGCACTTTCTGAAGTATTCTGTGAATACTCTTGTCTCCAGAGTTTAATTCCTTCTTTCTCAGTAAATTATGCTTTTCTGGCCTGGGTGTAGTTAAGCCCACTAGTTTCACCACGTACCAGCATGATGTCACAGTGATTGAAAAGAATCAATACTCTTTCTTCTCGGGTATTGAGAAGGCAGATGCTAAACGACCAGAGGCTGAGGGAATCAAGAGACTGAACCACGAAGATCAAACAAGAACACACACCCTCTAGTTATATACCGCGAAACAAATGTAACTCATAGTCCACGCTCAGACTAAACTGGTGCTTGGAGAGAGTGAGGGGTCAGAACTAGGAATCGGGATACGCTCTGTCCAAGCAGTCACCAGATGTTTTAGTCCATCTGCTAATGTGTCGAAATGCATATGAGCTATTCCAAGTCCAGATGTAGAATCTGGGTGAGAAAGGGGAAAATACAAGCCATGTTATTAATGTACCGGCGTCCAAAGGCACAGGCTGACCTTAGAGCACCCTATTCTACGCGGCCTGGGTCGTTCTTAGTAGGCAATGAAGAGGGATCTTCCAGTTCAGCTAGACGTGAGGCTTGACCAGGGGAGACGTACTACCACAAAATTTCCCTTGCAGTCTCAGGGAAATCCGAGGCAGTAAAATTCACATTTATATAAAGCATCTCAAATATTTAGCGGCGTTTCCAGCTATAACCTACCAAGGACAGGAATCTTTCGAGATGTCTGACGATTATAAATAAGCAAATTTCCTTTAACAGTTCCAACAGCCAGGAAACTTCCAACTTTTGACCAAAGAAGGAAAGACATTTGGTCCCTGTAACATTAAGATATAAGTTACTAAACAATTCACAATCACAACCTCGAAATAATCCTTTAAAAAAGTACTTCATGAATAATTTTAACATCTCCTTAGAAGCTGAAGTACAAAATTACAAGTTAATGCCTTGGGACAAAGAGTAAGTGCTAAAGACATTTTGGAGATGCAACAAGATGACCTTCAGTCAGTCAGACTTAAAATACAAATGTGTAATGAATATAGACTTCAATTCAGTCATGATGGAACCTCAGATTTCATAAGATGACTTATGATGAGATAGTTATTAATTTATCTACTAATGATAGTTGTAACTCTAAATAAGGTAAAAATCTTAATGGATGATGACATCTCAAGCTTTAAGAAAAGCAGAGTCCAATAACATGATATATTAACTTGGGAAAATCCTATCTTTTCCAGCTCTGTCACTTTTAAGAGTAGCTCTCTCAGAAGGAAAAGCACATTTCCCTACCACCAGTTCTTACGTGCATTCTAGGACGAACAGGTTGAACTTCTATACAACTCCCTACTAAAGGGAATCAGGGCTCCTTGGAGAGCAACTCATTCTGTATATTGAGGAAAGAAATCACAATGGGTCTAGAAAAGTTGTTCTGAAAATGCCATCCCAGGACCAGCAGCGTCACCTGGGAACTTCAGAAATGCCAGTTCTCAGACGCCACCCCAGTCCCACTGAGTGAGAAACGCTGGGGGTGACGCCCAGCTATCTGTGTTTTAATAATTAGTTCTCCAGGGAATTTTGATGCAGCTGAACTTTGAGAACCACTGATACAGTATGCTACTGTTTTCAGAAAGCAACACTGCTTTCAGGAATGTTGAGGACAGCAATAAAAGAACAAAAGAGTAAACTTAAAGGAGCTTCCTCTGGCTAAATTAGGAAAATGTAAGCATTAAAAATTACACATTTAATTAAAATAGGTTGAGTTTGCGAAAGGCCATAAAATGATGATGATACTTGGAACACAAAAATTCACTTAAAGTATATGAAAAGTAGTAATAACAGGTGAATATAATAATACGTTTAGTTAAAAATTAATTGTAATAAGTAAAGAAGTATTAATATACCAGGCTGCTAAGTTTCTCCTGTTAAGTATATCTTTTATGAAAGATAAATATGCATTTTCCTCTATCTGTTTAAGAGGTGTGGCAGCCATGAGAATATGCCTCTCAGATCCAACTATAGAAAGTGTAATTGGCCAAGGCCGCCAACTGCTAGGCATGGGAATCTATCACCTCAAGGTGCTAGGGCCACGCCTTCCCATTGGCTGCTCCCACACCATGACTGAGTGTGGCAGGAATACTATTGAGGCCCATCCTTGGAAAACATAGGACTCCTTTGATGGGTAACTTTGGCTCAAAGTCTCCCCATAGGCCTAGTTGAACTTTCTTAGAACTGGGCTGCAGTCTAAGAAGTTTCTACCCACCCTTTCTTCCTTCTCTCTCTCCTTCACAAGGGTCAGACATGCATTGTGGTCTGATGGCTCTTCTAACCTCTTTTTGCCCCACCATGTTCCCTCACAGGCATTTCCTGTAATAAATCTCATATATTTAATACTGTTGTGGAGTCTGCTTCTCAGAAAAGATGAATAAAAGAATTGTGAGTGAGCTAAATTGTATCAGAGAGAAGAGGAACTGTATGACAAGAACAAGGTCTGATCAGCAATGGTGGTCACACACAATAAAAGCAGTGTAACATTAGTCCATCTAAATAGTTTATCATTACTAACAGTCACACAACAACCACCTAGAAAGAGGGTTAAATAGTGTATTCCAAGAAGCTCAAGAAACCAAATGTCTTCAAAAGAAGAGCCGACTAAACAGATTCCGTCTCTCTTCTCTTGGGAGATAAGGCCTCTAGGAGGCCCTACAAATTACAACAAGGTACGAAGGCATACATGTTTCCAATAATGTTAACTGGTCAGGCCATGTATAATAATCACATGTATTTATGGCCAAGCAAAACTTAAAGAATACATTATTCTAGAGTAACGCACCTGGCTACAAAAAAATGCAACCTATGTGAAAGGTACAGGCTTAAAAACATTTTGCTGACATGACAATTGAAGATCAGTTAGGAAAGCAGCTGAGCAGAAGGACTAGGGCTCAGGTCCGAATGGTCTTGGGAGAAGCAACCATGTCCCATGAGTCAACCAAGAATCAACTGGTTGATGAACCAGACGTTGTATTTAGAGTTTTCTCTGGAAAGACTGCTGTATCCCAGGTGCATAACTACTGTGAGCCTGGGTAGAGTCAGGGTAAGTACCACTTAATCTTAAGAAGGTATAAAAATACATCTAGGAAAAATGAAGAAATAAATTCAACCCACTGTGTTAACACAAACTAAGATAGTTAAGTGGCATCATAGAACAATTATATGTGAGTGTATTTTATGTACTATTTAAGATGTTTGAAGTGCTCAAAAGAATTCCAATTAAATTTGTAAATAGAATTTAAATTGTTTAAAGGAAATTTAATTGTTTGAAAAAAAAGTAAGAAAAATTGATATGCAAAATTTTGTTTTTTAACTACTAGTACAATAGATTGACCATTAAGTAAAAAACAAATAGTAGTGAGTATAGCTTCATATAGCTTCATGAAGTCTTTCAGACATTCAATATTAATATCAATACTAAAACACCCTTGATTTTACCTTAATGATAATTACAATAACATCTACCATTCACTCAATTCTTAATTTCATGCTTGGCCATGACATACAATTAAACATCACAACAACTCTGAGATGATGTAAGGAAATGGATCTGTAGGAAGACAGACAGAGGGAGGCAGAGATACATCAGCTCAAAACAACTGGGACTAATTATGCATTTTTCTCTGGATGAGGATGTGGCCTCACTGATGCTGAATTTGGTTCAAAAGCCAGTACTTGATGTTTATAAACATTCTCTTGAATGGAAGCACACAGAGTATATAAAGTCTTTCTGAAAAGTGACATATCTCCAAAGTGTAAAAGGACAGGGCAAGATCGGAAGGTTCTCAGACCTGGCAAGACGTCATGTTGGGCAGACAAGATCACCTGTGGATGCACGCCTCACGCGTCACTTCGAAGGGAAACTGTGCTAAGGTTATGTTTGGTCTTGTTCTGCTTGGCCTCTTTGCTTCCTCTGGGTTCAGTTATCCCTTGGTAAATAAACTGGAAACTTATAGTCTAATCTTATGGTATGTGTGTGATCTCTTCCTGCCCACTTGTGGGTCACATGATGCCACGAGGCATATATTATTATTATACTCACTTCATATAGATGAAAAAATTGAGGTTTAGAGAGAGGTTAAGCAACTTGTCCAAAATCAAAATTGCAAAGTTTTAGTTGTAAATACTGACAAGCTTTTCCTTTCCATATGGTAACATAGTTTCTGTTTTAGCAGAGATCTGTAATTTATTCCGTCTGCTCAGAATTTTTTTTTCACTTGGGAACTGCCCCACCCTTCACCCTACTCTTCACCTGGTGCGATTATCGATTCTATGGCCCTGCCTACCCCACTCAAAGACCTTTTGAGGAACTGAGTGCACACTGGTGATGTGATGGGGGCATGCTCTTTTCTCCATCATAACTTGCTGTAGAGAATGATATAAGCCAATAGCTGCCAGTAGCCATGGAGAGTGTCTGACTCAGAATGAAGTCAATACAGAGAAAGGAAGAGCCGAGATGGAGAAAGACAGTGTCTCGATTGCATTGATAGAATTCCTAGACCCAGTCATGCCTGAAGCCATCTCCAGATTTTTCCATATATGTTTTATCTCATTTTTGGACTTTTTAATCTGTTCCATCAAAAGCAACTTTTTTAGAAGCTATTTACATTTTACAATTATAATGATTTTATTCTAATTAATTGGGGAAAATCAATAGGATTATACATAACAATAAAAAAAGAAATGAACTTCTTTAATAAGAAAATAACTCATCAATGTATCTTTACAATGAAAATGGTAAGCATTGTTAGCATCAAATCTACAAATAATCATATTTCTAAGTGAAGATTTAAAATAAGAAAGTTATCCTTACCTCATGCCGCTGTCTAACTGGCTGGTTTTATTTGTGTTGGCATCCCATAGATAAATGCTACTAGATTTCTCAGCAATCACTGCTAGGATATCTCCATCTTTATCCCAATCCATAGCAACACAGTTACTTTTTAAAAAGAGAGCACAACATCAGTATACTTTTTTGTAAAGTAGGTGAAGAAATTTAAATACTCACCTATTTGTGATTTTTGTCTATAATAAGACGAATCAATCAATTTTAAATAGATTGTAAACTTTCTAAAGTGAGAAACACAACTCACTATTCACTGCTTGGATAACAATAACTTAAATTTTTTGTTGTTGTTGAGGGGATGGAAAAAATTTAAATTCTATTTTAAATGTCATTTTCATATACTATATTCAATATAATTATACCTAATAAGTTAACAGATTTTCTTGGATCCTGTAAAGAACCGAGACTTTTGGTACAACAAACTCATTAAGCACCTCTACAAATGAAGGACATCTGGAATCAAAGGTAATTTGTATGATCAAGTTTTGAAAGGTTTTTTCAAATTTACAGAGAGAAAAAGAAAGTACTGATAAGAAGTGATGTTATATCTAGATAAACTGCATATAAAACACATCAAGGCTGGCTAGAGGTAGGATTGCAAACAATAGGAAAACAATTCTGAACTAGTGAGTGAAAAATGTTATTTTCATTTTATATCTTAGCAGAATAAGAGTGATTTGATTAAGATTATAAAATAGTTATAAATAGAAAATGCTCTATTTAACACTTTTTTTACTGTTTAAAATTATTCCAAAATGTTTATTATAATTTAAAAACCTCCTTGAGGACTAACCTTTTCTTTTCTAACGCTATTTTTCATTTTGAGACTCTTGTTCTTGGTTATTGGCTAAGCCATACTCAGATTTACATTTAAGACAATTGGGAATTACTTTATTTTATTCTTCAAACTGTTAAAATATGCTTTGGGATCTTGATTTTTCCTTTCAGAGATTTTGGGAGTAAGGAAGAGGGAAGCTTTCAAGTTGTTGATAAAATTATCTGGCGATTAAAGCCAATACATAACGGCATTTTACTTAGCTGGAGATCGTTTGTCAGTCAAGTTCAACTACGACGAATATAGCAAAAGAGTTCACAAGTAAAACAATAAGGGCATTGTGTACCAAAATAGACATCACAGAGATCATGCAATAAAGCTCATACAATTTACTCAAACAAATTTTTTCCTGTGTCTTATTTTATTTTAGACATAATTATAACTACCTTGACTTCTGTTTCCTAGAATATAGAAACCAGAAACAGGGGCCGGCCCCCGTGACCAAGCCGTTAAGTTCTCGCGCTCTGTTTCAGCAGCCCAGGGTTTCACCAGTTCGGATCCCAGGCACAGACATGGCACGGCTCATCAGGCCACCCTGAGGCGGCGTCCCACATGCCACAACTAGAAGGACCCACAACTAAAATACACAACTATGTACTGGGGGGCAATGGGGAGAAAAAGAACAAGAAGAAAAAAAACGATTGGCAACAGTTGTCAGCTAGGTGCCAATCTTTAAAAAAAAAAAAAAAAAGAAACCAGAAACAATTAAGAGAGCAATGGGAAATGCCAAATGGCATCAGGTGGATGGAGCAGAGCAGAAGGTGGGAAAGGCTGTTAGAGACTGAGAGAAGTAAAACAACCTGATTTGCAAAAATAGTGGCAATAAACTAAAAAAGGCAGACATGAATTTAAAAAGCATGGCAGCATAAGACCATTTAGGTGAAGGACTCTACACATCTTAATAACCACCGAGACTATCAATAAAATAACTAACACAAGTAATGATTACACGGACTCATTAAAAATGCTTAAGTTATGTTTAGTGTAATCTGGAATGATTTCCTGAAAATGGATAAAGTCAAGTCTTTGTTCTTTAAGAAGCTTGTGGGGGCTGGCTCTGTGGCCGAGAGGTGAAGTTCCCATGCTCCGCTTCAGTGGCCTGGGGTTCCCCGGTTCGGATCCTGGGCCTGGACCTAGCACCACTCCTCAAGCCACGCTGGGGTGGCATCCCACACAGAACTAGAAGAACCTACAACTAGGATACATAGCTATGTACTGGGGGGTTTTAGGGAGAAAAAAAAAAAGAGAGGAAGATTGGGAAGAGATGTTAGCTCAGGGCCAATCTTCCAAAAAAAAAAAAAAAGAAGTATGTGGAAAGTGTTTTCCAACAATTAGAGAGGAAATACCACAGCAATACAGGCTTATCTTATCTGCCTATACATACACTAAGGCTTGTTTACAATTAAATAAGATTTCTTTCATATGGTCTCATTTATAAGCCTACCTTAAACCTTTCCTGTGAATGCATGGGTGTTTATAAATATAAACTCTAATTCATATGCTATATATATATATAAATTTCACTACTTATGATATAAAAAAACAAATCCCTTTGCATATGGAAAAAGCAAAAGAGGAGATACAGGTTATATATAAGATATAAAATTCTATTTGATTATATTTTTAAGACAGTACTTTTTTTATCTTTTAAGAAACAACGCTTGAAAAAGTTTTTTGAGGGGGTCAGCCCCGTGGCCAAGTGGTGAATTTCACGTGCTCTGCTTCAGTGGCTCAGAGTTTCACTGGTTCAGATCCTGGCACAGACATGGCACCGCTTGTCAGGCCACACTGAGGTGGCGTCCCACATGCCACAACTAGAAGGACCCATAACTAAAATATATACAACTGTGTACTGGGAGAATTTGGGGAGAAAAAGCAGAAAAAAAAAAGAAAAAGAAAAAGTTTTTGATTGACCTCTGTACTTACCCAGGTAAGTTAATTTCACTTCTTTTTTGACCATGGCGATCAAAGATTTTCACGATATGATCAGCTCTACAAGCAATCAGAGCACAAAGATATGATTTAAATGTTTCTTCTTATTTATGTACGTATATAGAAAATTTAAGCTGCTACCCAAGTGACTTCAGTGTCCTCTCATGACAGTTTCGTAATTTGTATCTAAAAAGTTATTACCAGGGAAAAAGTTCTATGAACTGTGATGTTAATGGAGATGAAAACATTGTTTTTCCCACCATACAAATATCACACAAGAACTTCTACTGAATAGATGCTGTGGTTATGTGGGCATACAACCATTTGGAGCCAGGATAATTTATTTAAAGCATTCACTGGTTTCTTACCCTGTTACTGCAAGATAGTTTCCTGATGTTTTCTGCCAGATAAACTGTATTGGTGTGCCAAGCCAAGTCTTGTCTAGCAGTGAAAAAACACGCTAAAAAATAAACACAATTTTCAAAACATACAACTAAGAGTTGGTCAGAAAAGATGTCAGAACATGATCATGAAAACAGCAGGATTCAGAATGGCGAAGGCTTATGTTAGAGCTTATTCCAAAGAAGTCAACAATAGAACAAACCAACTAATCAACCACCCAATCAAACAAACAAAAAAACCACAATCTGATTGGAAAAGTTGGTCCTCCACATACAGGAGAACATTTATTATAAAACTTTTTTGCTTTTGAATGGTTTTGAATATTAATTCTATAAAAATGTATAATTTTAGTGTTTTATAGATGTTAAAGATTAAAATAATTTAAACTTGAATTTAGATAATTATTAGTGGCATGGATTTTTGGGGATTACACATAACAAAATCGCCATTTAAAAAAATCTGAACCTTGATAGAAATACAAAATGCATATACTTCCTTTAAAATTATTTTCTTCCTTTACCCATTAGTTATATTTATTTCATCATTGTTTAATTTGGCTATTGGGTGGACAATGTATCAATGGAAAAATCATTCTTTTCACTTAGACAATCTAGCATTGTGGTATCCAATACGGAAGCCACAAACCACATGTGGACTTCAAATTTTCAGTACTTGAAATGCAGGCAGTTTGAATTTAGATGTGCTGTAAATACAAAATACATACCAAATTTCGAAGACTATGAAAGAGAAGGCAAACTATCTCATTGGTAATTTTTTTATATTGATTACATGTTGAAGTGATATTTTGAATTTACTGAATACAATAAAATACATTATTAAAATTAATTTTACCTGTTTATTTAAAAAATTTTCTAAGTGGCTATTAAATATTTTAAATTACACAGACTCACACTATATTTATATCAAACAGCACTGATTTAGACCATCTAGGAACACACAGCTTGGATGAAGAAATTCAGATTTTAATATTAGGTTAAATTACAGATTAAACAGTGCTGCCTACATCTAGGCATATAAAGTTTAGATATTACTACAGGTGGCTTGATGGTCTCAATGGCAAGAAGAAACTCTTTCAATGCTCAAAATTGAACACCAATCAACAGGTATTTCATACATTAAAGAGAAAATGAGGGGCTGGCCCAGTGGCCTGAGTGGTTAAGTTCATGTACTCTGCTTTGGTGGCCCACGGTTTGCTGGTTTGGATCCTGGGCATGGACCCACACACCACTCATCAAGCCATGCTGTGGTGGCATCCTACAAAGAAGAACTAGAAGGACTTACAACTAGGATATACAACTACATACTGGAGCTTTGGGGAGGGAAAAAAAAGGAAGAAACAGATGTTAGCTCAGGACCAATCTCTCCTCACCAAAAAGCATACCTTAAGAAGACTATTAAAAAAAAGAGAGAAAATGAAATCCACCTCTATTGAAAACAGAGGTGTGCTATAATCACAGGTGCATCCAAGTCTTGTGGAGCATGAAGACACCCTTAAAGAAAAAAAAGAATATAAAAGCATCTTAATTTTGCAATTTTGTGACCACATTGCCCTGGAACCCCTTCAGGCAAGTGAAGGATCCTTGAACTTGAATTTCATTAGCTTCATGTAGACCTCCTCTGGCTGTGATCTTACATATTATTTTCCTTCAAAGGAGCTATATAGATAGATGCCCCACCATACAGTGCGGTGGAAAAGGTGCTAGCTTCACAACTAGAAAACCAAGGTTTAAATTTTGCTTTTTACTTATTAGCTGCAGAATTAAAGCAAGTCGCTTAAATTGCCTCAAGCAGAGAATTCTCAACGGTAAACCAGGAATAATGATATCTCCTCACTTCTGATACTTCATAAATTGTGCAGAGCTTTAGCCATGTGAGTTGTGATTACTGGTCAGTCAATTCCAATTTCCACACTAACAGCCATGAGGACGCATTAGGACATATAAAATAAATTTTAAATTGAGCTTTCCATTTTTTTTTTTTTGCTAGATCAGGACAGAGGAGTATTGCTATGGAAAAGCGGAAGGGTGAAAGAGCTGAAGCCTGCGATGGGAGAGTGCGGGGGTTCACGAGAAGCCCAAGCCTAGAAACCGTGCGTGCAGACTCTGATGATGCTCTTGAGCGTTTAAGAACTGCGCGTGCGGGTGCAGATTTCTTCGAAAATAATGTACTTTCGCCACCAGGTGATCTGTAAATTGCACTAGTCACAGGCAATACAATGTGAGATTATTCTTTCGGAGGCTTTTCACTCTTTTTAGGGCGCTGGGCAGTTGCGCGACTTGCCAGGGGTCTAGCTGCTTTAATGAGGCAGCTCCTGACACCCGATCAAGTCAACGTCACTGTGACACTCCGGGGGCATTCACACGACCCGTTCTTTCCGCCGGGCGATATTCGGGGTCTCTACACCCAGTCTGCTCATTTCCGGCCGTGGCGGGGTTCCCTCTTGCAGCACCACTTCAACTCCGATCGCCGTCCCAGAAATGAGAGGCCTCCCTCTCCGCCTTCTCCTCTTCTCCCATCTTCTTTCCTTTTCCCTCCTTCCTTCAACTTCGCCCCAGCTCTTTCCCTCCCTGGTCACCCTGCTCTCTTCCCCACTCCTCACGCACTCTGGAGGAGTGAGGGGGTTCACAAGGCCCTGTCCGCAACGCCACGCTCGGCGGGCTAACGGAGGGGCCGGTGGTCGCATCTTCCCGCCCCCCAGGGTTTGTAAGTTATTTACCTTCATCTCAAGGCTTCAGCGGCCGCACGATCTAGTAAGTGCGCAGGCGCACCGGGTCTCCTCCTAGAAGGCTACCGCGTTCCCGTCACCCAGGAGACCGCGCGAGCAGCGACCAATCAGCGAGCGTCAGCTGAGGGAGGAGCCCGGGGGTACTCCGCGGGGGAGGGCGGAAGGCGTGGACTGTTGTCACGTGATGCCAGCGGAGCTAGGCCGGGGGATGCTGAGCTTCGCTAGGCCTTGCTGCGCCCCGGCTTCCTGGTTGGGCTCTGATTGGATGAGACCTGGAGACTCGCCCGCGGGAGGCGGGCTCCGTGAGTTCTGAAAGGCGCCTGCGTAAAGCCCCTCCCTCTCTCTCTCTCCCCTCTGGGTTACTAAAAAGCCAAAGCTGTCCGGAGGGGTTGCCAAGTAGTTCAAGAAAAAAAGGCGCTGCATGTTCTGTAGAAGGAGGCGGGAATTGGCTCATGGGACGAATACTCTTATAAAGTCCACGCAAGACTTTTGCGTGAGCCTATGTGTCATCTCTCTTTTTTATCTTCAGGTTCTGGGCTGGAAGGGATGAGATATGCGAGGTAGTTTTTTTCAAGGCCTTAACATGCCAGCTAAATGGACCAGCTAAAGTGGACAGGCAAAGGAGCTCTAATTTCTTCTCTTTAGACTTTGGACCTGGCAGCTTTTGCCCCAGTACCGTCCCCTGCCATATATTTGTGCTTCATTATTTGGACTATGAAAGTGCATCTTTTGCCCAAGTGTCTGAAAGTTTTGAAACGCCTTTCTCTTTTCAACATTGGGTAGGAATCTGATTGGCTTAGAGAAAATTAAATGATGATTTAAAATAGCTAATGGTGAATGTTTCTGGATTCTTAAGTAGGGTACTGTTCCCTTGCACTGGGGTTTTTCATTAGGAATTTCTTAAATTTTTACTGAAAGATTACTCTGCAACCGTTCAAGGGATACTAGAGTTAAAAACTGGTTTCTGCTGAGAATATATTTTGTACCTTTAGATGTTTAAGTTCAGGTGCAAGACCTGCACACTGAAATTAAAGTGTGAATTAAAAAAAGTATTTTGTCTAATCAAAGTGTAAAATTAAAGAGATGTCTTTAATAGGTGATGGGGTAAAAGAGGAAAAGGTTAGAGATGCAGAAATTTAGGAATTGTCCAGTAATATTTGAAACAGAGTGAATGGTGCTTTTTAGTTTTAGGGGATGTAGGGGAGGCAAAATTTTACCTCCACCCTCTTGGGGTTTTTCCGCTGGGCCTGAGAATTAAGCTAACATAAAACAGATTAACAGGAGAAAAGCATACAAATATATGTATTATGTGACAATGGGAGCCCTCATAAGAAAATGGCCCAAAGAAATAGTGAAATCTCCATGCTTTTATATTAGGTTGAGCAAAGAGAGGCAGTTGTCAAGAAGTAAGGAAACTGTGGGGAGGCTAAAGGATGATAATCATTTTAACAAGATCTGTTTGTGCAGAATTCTCTCAGTTTCAACCTCTTATCCTTGATGATAATGTTACTTTCCTTCTGGCACAGGGAGGACATCTTTCACCTGGGAGTTTTTAATCTCCTTTTTCAGGAAGAAAAGGGGAGATTAGAACGCCCTTTTACACCTGCTGTCTTTTTTTAAAGTGCCTTTATCTCAAAGTAATCCTTATGCCAAGTGCCATATTTTGGGGTGGCATATTCTGCGACCCTTCAGGGCAAGTTTACCTATAGAGAAATGAAATTAGGCTATAAATATGAAAATCAGGAGAGTTTAGAGTCCTGCAAACCAGAAAGAAGCATTTCAAGAGGTTCAAAGTAGCTATTATTTTAAGACTATTGGGTTTGCCTCAGAAGAGGAAGTTAACATAAAGTGATAGAGTAAGGATTGACATGAGAAGTTGAAAGAAGTCAATTTATTGAGAGATATTAGTCAATCAGATTTATTGAGCTTTTTTTGGTGGGAAGTTGTTTTAGTTACAAATTCCATCTCTTGTTACGGGTTTATTCAACTTTTCCATTTCTTTTTGGATCAGTTTTCATAGTTTGTGTCTTTTCAGGAATTTGTCCTTTTCATCTGGGTTATCCAATTTGTTGGCATATGTTGTTCATACTGTTCCTTTATACTCTTTTTTATTTCTGTAAGGTCAATAGTGATGTCTCCTTTTTTAGTCCTGATATTACTAATTTGAGTCTTTTCTCATTTTTCCTGGTGAGTCTGGCTAAATGTTTGTCAATTTTGTCGATCTTAAAAAAAAAAAAGATTTTGGTTACACTGATATTATAGGTTGAATTGTGACCACTCCCAAAAAAGGTATGTTGATGTCCTAACCCACAGTGCTTCTGAATATGGCCTTGTTTGGAAATAGAGTATTTGAAGATACAGTAAATTAAGATGAGGTCATTTGCATGGGCCCTAATCCAATATGAGTTTGTTTTTATAAGAAGAGGGAGATTTGGACACAGACACACAGGGAGAATGCCATGTGGCAATAAAGGCAGAGATTGGAGTGAATAGCTGCATCCAAGGAATGCCAAGGATTGACAGCCACACCAGAGCTAGGAAGAGGCAAGAAAGAATCTCCCCCCACAAGTTTCAGAAGGAGCATGGTCCAATCGAATGCCTAGAAGTCGCACTTCTAGCCTCCAGAACTTCAAGACAATAAATTTCTGTTGTTTCAAGCCACCTGGTTTTAGGTAATTTGTTACAGCAGCCCTAGGAAACTAATGCAGATTTCAGTACCAGGAAAAAGGGTGCTACTATAACAAATACCTGAAGATGTGGGCATGGCTTTGGAATTGGGGGATGGATAGAGGCTGGAAGAAATTCTGAGGTTCTAGATAGTAAAAGTCTCAATTGCCTGGAAGACATTATTGATTGGAATGTAGACGTTAAAGGTGTTTCTGGTGAGAGCTCAGAAAGGAGAGCTGTATGTAAATTTTCTGTTGTCTTAGAGAGTACATACATTGTCATAACAGAATGTTGCTAGAAATATTAGTGGGGTTTTTTTTTTTTTGAGGAAGATTAGCCCTGTGCTAACATCTGCCGCCAATCCTCCTCTTTTTGCTAAGGAAGACTGGCCCTGAGCTAACATCTGTGCCCATCTTCCTCTACTTTATATGTGGGACGCCTACCACAGCATGGCTTGCCAAGCAGTGCCATGTCCACACCCGGGATCCAAACTGGCAAACCCTGGGCCACCAAAGCGGAACATGGGAACTTAATGTCTACACCACTGGGCCAGCCCAAAATATTAGTGTTAAACATGCTTCTGGTGAGACCTCAGATGGAAATAAGGAACATGTGATTGGACATTGGAAGAAAATCAATCCTTATTATACAGTGGCAGAGAACTTGCCTGAATTGTATTGTGTTGGCTGGAAAGCAGAACTTGTAAGTGATGAACTTGATGTTTAGCTAAGGAGATTTCAACCAAAGCATTGAAGGCACAGCCTGGTTTCTCCTTGCTGCTTATCTTAAAGTGTGAGGGGATGGAGATAAGCTGAGGAGTGAAATGCTAAGCATGAAAGAACCAGCAGCTGGTTATTTGGAAAATTCTTAGGCTGTCCAAATGGCATGCTCTGAAAACAGAGCCAATGGTGTGGTATTTCATTTCCTTGGTTAAATTTATTCCAAGATATTTTATTCTTTTTGTTGCAATTGTGAATGAGATTGTGTTCTTGAGTTCTCTTTCTGTTAGTTCATTATTAGAGCATAGAAATGCTACTGATTTTTGTAAGTTGATTTTGTACCCTGAACTTTGCTGTAATTGTTGATTATTTCTAATAGCTTTCCAATGGATTCTTTAGTACTTTCTATTTGTAAAATCATGTCATCTGCAAACAGTGAGAGTTACACTTCTTCATTGCCTATTTGGATTCCTTTTATTTCTTTTTCTTGCCTAATTGCTCGGCCAAAACTGCAGTACTATGTTGAATAAGAGTGGGGAGAGTGGGCACCTTGTGTAGTTCCTGTTCTCAGAGGGATGGCTTTCAGTTTTTTCCCATTGAGTATGATGTTGGCAGTGGGTTTGTCCTATATGGTCTTTATTATATTGAAGTACTTTCCTTCTATACCCATTTTATTGAGCATTTTTATCATAAATAGATGTTGGATCTTGTCGAATGCTTTCTCTGCATCTATTGAGATGATCATATGGTTTTTGTTCCTGGTTTTGTTAATATGGTGTATCAATCACATTGCTTAATTTGCAGATGTTGAACCATCCCTGTGTCCCTTGTATAAATCCTACTTGATCATGATGTATGATCTTTTTAATGTATTGCCGTATTCCGTTTTCCAATATTTTGTAGAGGATTTTTGTGTCTATGTTCATCAGTGATATTGGCCTGTAATTTTCCTTCTTTGTGTTGTCCTTGCCTGGCTTTGGTATCAGGGTGATGTTGGCCTCCTGGAATGTATTAGTAAGTGTTCCATCTTCCTCAGTTTTCTGGAATAGTTTGAGAAGGATAGGTATTAAATCTTCTTTGAATTTTTGGTAGAATTCTCCAGAGAAGCTATCTGGTTCTTGACTTTTATTTTTGGGGGAGGTTTTGATTCCCTGTGATTGATCTATTCAGGTTCTCTATTTGTTCTTGATTCAGTTTTGGGAGGTTGTATGAGTCTAAGAATTTATCCATTTCTTCTAGATTGTCCACTTTGTTGGCACATAGTTTTTCATAGTATTCTCTTATAATCTTTTGTATTTCTGTGGTATCTTATAATTTCTCCCCTTCCATTTCTAATTTTATTTATTTGAGTCTTCTCTCTCTTTTTCTTAGTTAGCCTGTGTAAGGGTTTGTCAATTTTGTTTATCTTCTCAATGAACTAGCTCTTTGTTTCATCAATCCTTTCTACTGTCTTTTTTGTTTCAATTTTATTTATTTCTGCTCTACTTTTCATTATTTCCCTCCTTCTACAGACTTTGGGCTTTGTTTGTTCTTCTTTTTCTAATTCTGTTAGGTGTAGTTTGAGATTGCATATTTGAGATTTTTCTTCTTTGTTGAGGTGAAGCTGTATTGCAATGAATTTCCCTCTTAGGACTGCTTTTGCTGCATCCCAAATGAGTTGGTATGATGTGTTTTCATTTTCATTTGTCTCAAGATAATATTTGATTTCTCCTTTCATTTCTTCAATGATCCATTGGTCATTTAGTAGTTTGTTGTTTAATTTCCGCATCTTTGCCCCTTTCCCAGCTTTTTCCTTGTAATTCATTTCTAGTTTCATAGCATTATGGCTGGAAAAGATGCTTGATATTATTTCAGTCCTCTTAAATTTTTTGAGGCTTGCTTTGTTTCCCAACGTATGGTCTATCCTTGAAAATGTTCCATGTACACTTAAGAAGAATGTGTAACCTACTGTTTTTGGATGGAGTGTTTTATATATATCTATTAAGTCTATCTGGTCTAGTTTTTCATTTAATTCTACAATTTCCTTGTTGAATTTCTGTCTGGATGATCTATCCATTGGTGTAAGTGGGGTGTTGAGGTCCCTTACTATTATTGTATTGTTGTTAATATATCCTTTTAGGTTTGTTAATAGTTGCTTTATGTACTTTGGTGCTCCTGTGTTGGGTGCATATATAAGTGTTATATCTTCTTGATGGAGGGTCCCTTTTATCATTATATACTGCCCCTCTTTGTCTCTCTTTACCTGTTTTATCTTGAAGTCTACTTTGATATAAGTAATGCGATACCTACTTTCTTTTGTTCACCATTAGCTTGGAGTATCATCTTCCATCCCTACACTCTGAGTCTGTGTTTGTCTTTGGGGCTAAGATGTGTTTCCTGGAGGCAGCACATTGTTGTGTCTTGTTTTTTAATTCATCCTGCCACTCTGTGTCTTTTGATTAGAGAATTTAATCCATTTACATTCAGAGTGATTATTGAAATATGGGGCCTTAATGTTGCCATTTTATCACTTGTTTTCTGGTTCTCCTGCATTTCCTTTGTTTCTTATCCCACGTATTTCAGACTACCAATTCAGTTAGGTAGTTTTCTATGCTGATTTTCTTAGTTTTCTACTTACTTGTAATTTATGTCTCTGTTCTAATTATTTGTTTAGTGGTTGCCATGAGGTTTGTATATAAACTCTCATAGATGAGATAGTCCATTTTCTGATAGCCTCTTAGTTCCTTAGACTAGGCCAGTTCCATCCCTCTCCTCTTCCCCTTCTAAGTTGTTATTGTCACATCTTATTTCATCTTGTGTTGTGAGTTTGTGGTTAAAATGACAAGATTATACTTATTCTTAGTGTTTTCCTTCCCTTTATCTTCAATGTTATAATTAAGCATTTGCTAACCTGCTCTGATAGAGAGCTGCAATCTTCTGATTTTGTCTGTCTACTTAGCTCCTTGCTCAGGGTTTTGTAACCCCTTTCCTTTTTTTTTTTTCAGGTATGAGGGGCTTCCTGAGGATTTCTTGTGTGTCTGCTTGTGTGTGTCTGTGTCTGGGGTGGGCGTGTCTTTAGGCAATGAACTCCCTTAACTTTTGTTTATCTGGGAAAGCTTTTATTTCTCCATCATATTTGAAGGATATTTTCACTGGATAGAGTATTCTTGGCTGAAAGTTTTTGTCTCAGAATTTTGAATATATCATTCGACTCTCTCCTAGCCTGTAAGGTTTCTGCTGAGAAATCTGCTGAAAGCCTGATAGGAGTTCCTTTGCAGGTTATTTTCTTCTGCCTTGCTGCCCTTAATATTTTTTCTTTGTCATTGGCTTTTGCCAGCTTTACTACTATGTGCCTTGGAGTTGGTCTTTTTACACTGATAAAGTTTGGAGATCTATTGGCTTCTGTCGCATGGATTTCCAGCTCCCTCCCGAGGTTTGGGAAGTTCTCAGCTATTATTTCTTTGAACAAGCTTTCTGCTTCATTCTCCTTCTCTTCTCCCTCTGGGATACCTATAATCCATATGTTGCATTTCCTAATTGAGTCGGATATTTCTCAGAGAGCTTCCTCATTTCTTTGTAGTCTCACTTCTCTCTCTTCCTCTATCTGAAGCATTTCTATATTCCTGCCCTCCAGACTGCTAAGTCTGCCCTCCATAATGTCAGCCCTACTGTTCAGGGAGTCCAGATTTTTCTACATCTCCTCCATTGTGTTTTTCATCTCCAACATTTCTGATTGATTCTTCTTTATAGTTTCAAGCTCTTTTGTGATGTAGCTCCTGAACTCATTCAGTTGTCTATCTGTATTCTCTTTTAACTCATTGAGTTTTTTAATGATAGATATTTTTAATTCTTTGTCATTTAAGTTATAGACTTCTGTGTCTTCAGGATTGATTTCTGCATAATTGTCATTTCCCTTCCATTCTGGAGATTTAAAATATTTTTCATGCTGCTTTATGGCATGGGTTTGTGTCCCTGCATAGAGATAGAATTTAGTCACAGCATCCACTTGCTGCCACTGGGGGGAAGGGGTAGGAGCTTTGTAATCTGCTCCCACCAGGATTCCTGTCAGCTCTTCCTGTCCAAGCCTGGGCCACTCTTTGGTATTGGAGCAGCTCTGTGGGGTCTCTCACCAACTGTGGGAACAATCACATGGGGGCTCCGGGTTGCTGCCACATGCTCCCACAGGCCCACCTAGACACACTCCCCCCCTTAGGGACTGCAGCAGTGTTATGGGCTTTCAAGGCAGCCAGGAGCTTGTTTGCCTGGACTCGCAGCTCTGCTGCTGTCTGGTCCTAGGTCGTACTAGCCGTTGTGCTTGGTGGGTGGGACCTCCCCACAAGGTCTGAGCCTGTGTCACTCCCTGGGACTGTGGGTGGGATTGTGGGATTGTGGACTCCCCCATTAGTTGAGAGAGTGATCACACAGGGGCTGAGGGCTGCAGTCTCCTGTTTCCACAGTTGTGCTGAGGTGCACGCCTACCCTCTGGGCCACAGTGGTGCTACGAGCACTTTAGCTGGGATAGCAGTTGCTCACAGGTACTAGGCTATCTCAGGGCTAGAGAGTTCTCACCTATCTCCACTTCCTCCCTGGGGATAGTCCATCCACCTTCTGATGTATAGCAGCGTGGGTCTCAGGTATCTTGAAGTTCTCTGTGAGTATCCTCTGTTGATCAATGAATGTCCATTTAGTTGTAGTTCAATGGGGGAGAGACATATTGCTGACATCACTAGAATTTATTTTTATATGTGGTATAAAATGGGGGTCTTCTTTTTTACTAAACTCAGTCCAAACTCTTCTCCTGACATTCACTCAGGGTAGAGCTTGCTATACCACATGTATTTTTATTATGCTCACGAGGGAGTCCTATAGCCAGAGCAACTTACAGTCACTCAATTCAGTCTTAAAAGAAATCTTTCCATTTTATCAAACTACTACTATACTCTTGGCCCACCATTTGAGTGCATTGGTCTCCTCCTTATCTTGTCTGGTTTTTTTTTTTTTTGGTATTTTTTTTCTTAGAAAGTCTTGGTAACTTGCATAATTCCCTGATTTTCACTGTCTTTACTCATTCTGTTTTCATTAACTAATCTTATATCTTTCTCTTCTCTAAATCATTTCCCTTATGATTAGTATTTCCCAATCAACAATCCTTTGTCTACCAAAGGAATTTTTTGCAGGAATGGTAGAACTTATTGATATATTGTGTCCATCATTATCTTTTTTATTGTATTATAAAATTGTGCTATCTTAGCTTTTCATTTTTAATACTTACTTCCACCTCAAGTTTGATGAAAATTACATAATAATATGGTCAATTTAATGTGTTTTCAAGAAATAGGCCGAGAAATTTTTCATGCTTGTGAACATAATAATTCTTCTAACATTGCAATAACCTAGTAACTAAACAAAGCTCATAGATAATGGCCATTGCACATTTAACCTTTAAATTTGAATATTGAGCACCACATCTGGATTTTTCAAACAATTTTATTTTTGTGCATTGCCTCATAATATGTGTTTATATATTTAAATTTTTTTTATTGTAAAATGAGATGATTCTTTTAAGGACTGAGAATTGAACTTGGTTATAAACTCCCAGTTTAAACAGAGGTCACAGCACTTACTAGTTCCTTGACCTTGGGCAAATTACTTCTTTGGAATTTCTGCTCCTAAATCTAAAATGGGAATAACAATACCAACCTCATTTGATTTTAGGGAGAATTAAGTTATTTAAAAGAAAGAGAAAAGAAAGAAAACAGAAAATCCCACTATCAACATATATTAGTTTTTTAAAAGTGTATTTCCTTCTAGTTTTTGCCCCTATGTATACCTATTTTACTATGTATTTATAATTATGGTGTGGGTGTGTATTTAACACATTTATTTAGGTCAAATAAGTACAACACATTTATTAGGCTGCTCAGTACTGAGCAATAGAAAAGCATGCAACCTTAATAAAAGGGATCTTTAGTTTTTCCATACCAGGTAAGTCAACTCTTTCTTCTTCAACTCCCTTCCACTGCTTTTGAGTTGAGTCATTTAGCTCATCAGTTCTCTAACTTTAGTGCATGTCTGATGCCTTTAGTGTGTGTTAGAATCACCTGGAGGGCCTGGTGAACCCTGGATTGCTTTGCCCCACCCCCAGAGTCTCTGATTTAGTGGTTGTGGGATGGATCTGGAGCAGGTCTAACATGTTCCCAGGTGATGCTGATTATGCCTATCTGTGGATTGCACTTTGAGGCCGCTGATCTCTAGATAATTGTTTCCTAAATCCCCTTAAGTTTTTGTCATATGTGTTATACTAAAAACAGTCTGTATTCTTTTTTATGTTACATTTACAAAGTAACAAATCTTTTCCTAGGATATGCCTCCTGAAACTCACTTTTCAATTTATTATCTTTAAGCTATGAGAAGCATTTGGTATTATTATTTTATATAAATCAGGGATCCTAATTAATGGTTAGTTTTCTGGATATTTAGAGATAAAAAGATACAGTGGAAGATGTAAAAAAAAAAAGATCCAGTGGAAGATGTACACAAGGTGATTTGAACCCAGTAATAACCACTTAGTAACTCATACTATGTACCTAACTTTCTCAGCTTCACCTTTTTTTTAAATTGAAATATATTTGACATGAAACATTGTGTAAATTTAAGGTGTACAGCTTGTTAATTTGATACCTGTATACATGATTGCCATTGTAGCAATAATTATCACCTTCACTTTTCTTATATATAATGGAGCTTGGAAATTAATAAAAACATTTTTGTGCTGTTCTGGAAATATTTGTATCTTTTGGACATGCTTGTGTCCTTGTATGAATACAAAATCTTTTGTAATATAATATTTGGGAAAAAAGGGAAACCCAGCTTCCCATTCTAAAATTTAAGAACCAGGAACATGATTAACCTGGGAAAGGATCTGGTGTTCGGTTGTTTGAGAGAGACTCGTGAAGAGTTAGTCAAGCCATTACGCAACCTGTGGGGGGAGCTAATTCTAGAGGGAACAGAGCTATTTTTTTAACTTTACAACTTAAAATTGATTGCTTATATAAGTATAAATAAATATCTGTCATAGCAATCTTCAGAAACCTCTAATTTATTTGGAAAAGTATGGCATTATGAAAAAGTAATATTTGTCAGACTCTGCTATAAAAACTGGTAAAGACTGCATGAAGTTTGTTCAAAGGATAGTGAAAAAAATGAATACCATAATTTGTTCTAACTTCAGAAAAATGTTTTTCCAAAGAGAGAGAGAGAGAAAGAGAAGGGAGAGCTCCCAGGGTGAAGAGAGAGGGCAACAGCATGGGATCAGGGGTGGAAAATCATGACATTTAATACTAAGTACAAAGAAGGGAACTAGGAAATTTAGATTTTAAAAATAAACAGATATAAATATAGAGAGTTTTTTATTGCACACTATACTTTCAGTAAATGCTAGAATTGTTTGGTCATCTTATGTTTTTGCCTTCAATTTATTGTTTAGACTTCCAAACTTTAAAATGATGGCCGCTGAGTAAATAATAAATAACTTCCTACCAATATTATATGGAAAGGAAGTCTAATGAGCATAACAATTACCAACCAGGGGAAGATAGTGTGTTCAAAAACAGTATCTGATCAGGGGATCCTAAATTGAACACATTTCTCTTTGGTTTCCTAGCTAACATCAGTAGCCAAAAATATCAATGTCATCTAAAATTATTAATTGCTACTTATGTGATTAATTTTAAGCTTAAAATAAAATTGGATATTCAACATTAAGCAAGTTATTTTTGTCCAGTTCTGTGCTGGATTGGATTCTAGATGCAGACACATGGAAATTAAGAAATTAAAATGAGTTCTGGGTCCATGACAATTTAATGATTCCTGTGTTCCAGGGGAAAAGTTTTGCATTACTTCCCCTGAGTTCATATAGTTCTCAATCCCGGCTGTCATTAGAATTAGTTGGGGGTCACTTGAGGTGGCTCAGGTTCAACTCAGATTTATTGAAACAGAATTTCTAGAGATAGAGCCTGGCTCTATCCTTTCTTTCTTTACTTTTTTTTTTTTTTTTTTTTAACTCTTTGTGGTGTGCAGCCAGAGTTGAGAACCACTGATTTATTCTAGAGTATGCCAGATGCAAGGAAGCAGATGGAAAGCCCGTTTCGTTTCTGAAGTTGAATAGCCTTTTAGCCTTTTCTCTTAAAAAAAGTGTGCACAGGAATGTAAAACGTCTCTGTTGCTTTGGAAACCAGTTTGATGGTCCCTCAAAAAGTTAAACACAGAATTACCATGTGATCCAGCAATTCCACTCCTAGGTATATACCCGAAAGAATTGAAAACAGGGACTCAAACAAATACTTGTACACGTGTGTTCATAGCAGCACTATTCACACTAGCCAAAAGGGGGAAACAACCCAAATGTCTGGAATGGACAAACAAATTGTGTTATACACATAAATGGAATGTTATTCAGCCACAAAAAGGAATGAAGTGTAGATACATTTTATGCTACAACATGGATAAATATTGAAAATATTCTGAGTGAAGGAAACCTAATATATTATATGATTCTATTTATATGAATAGAATATTTCTATTTATATGAACAAATATATGAAACATCCAGAATAGGTAAATCCACAGAGATAGAATGCCAGATTGGTGATTTCCAGGAGCTGGGGGAAGCAAGAATGGGGAGTAGCTGCTTAATGGCTGTGGGGTTTTCCTTTGGGCTGGTGAAAATGTTTTGGAACTAGACAGAGTGGTGGTTGCACAACGTTATGAATATACTAAATGCTACTGAATTGTTCACTTTAAAATGGTTAACTTTATTTTTATAACTGAATTTTGCCTCAATTAAAAAAATCTATGCACAAACATGAAATCTTTACATTTAATGTGATTTTCTTCATAACACAAAACTAACTTTCCTGAAAATCAGGTTAAAGCTTATTATAAAACAACTATTGAATCTGCTTAATCGTGTGGTCCAGCTCTTTTGTTTGTCTCATAAATAGCTTTAGGTATAAGCTGTGACTTACGCATACTCTGAATATACCTAAGAATATAGCGTGTCAGGAGATTTGAATTTATGTGAAACTAGGTGTTTAGGTCTTCACTGGGGATCATGCAGGGATCAAAGGATATCTTGTCCCAATAATTGGTGTTAGTGATTTCAGAACTTCTGGCCCTGCCCTCTAAGGCTGAACAATTGAACATACTCCTTTCTCTAAAAAGGCAGAGGAACAGCATGCCAAAGGGTGGGGAGGAAATTAAGGAAACAAGAACAGAATAGGAAAAATCAGAGTAGTGATGTTGAGAGATGTGAATATTGTCTTAAGTAGCTGCAGACTTCAAGTTTTTTCTTGAAAACACACCAGAAATGTGAATTTTTCTTAAAAAAAAAAGAAGATATAAAGACACTCTTACGGTATTTAAAAATACCAAGAGATGGGATATATTTGGAACCTAGGAAAAAGCTGTTATTGTTTGAGGAACAATCTTCAGAAAGAGTGAAAATGGTGGGCAAGTCATGTAACTGTTAAACTGCAACATTCTGGGATAAACACACGGGTCAGATAAACACACTGGGGGAGAAGTGGTCAGAGGCCCAAGACCTGCCCTTATATATCTTCTTGCTGATACCTGTATCCTCAGGAGGCCAGCAGGTATAACACAGACTGAGGTCTTATATCAGGTCTTTTATTTATTTAATTTTTTCTTTTTTTTTGAGGAAGATTAGCCCTGAGCTAACATCTGCCACCAGTCCTCCTCGTTTTTGCTGAGGAAGACTGGCCCTGAGCTAACATCCCTGCCCATCTTCCTCTACTTTATATGTGGGACACCTGCCACAGCATGGCCTGACAAGCAGTGCTTAGGTCCACACCCGGGATCCAAACTGGCAAACCCCAGGCCACTGAAGCAGAGCATGTGAACTTAACTGCTGCACCACCGGGCTGGCCCCACATCAGGTCCTTTAAACTCTAAGGCTAACCCTGAACACAGAACACATTTTCATCTTCCTGGTTAACGTGTAAGTAATATGCTGTTCACAGCAAATGCTGCCATATTGCCATGGCAATACATAGGAAGTGAATTGCCATACACACCTAAAAGCTAGCAATTCCCTCCCCTGCTTCCCTGCTAGTCTTCGTACTTTCAAGAAAAGCATATTAAATGTAAAGATTTAATGGTTGTACATAGGCTTTGAAATAACTTTTTATTTTGAAATAATTATAGATTTATAGGAGGTTTCAAAGAAATGTACAAGGAATTCCCAAGTACCCTTCCCCCAGCCTCCCATAATATTAACATCTTACATAACTATAGTACAATATCAACACCAAGAAATCAACGTTGGTACCATCCATAGAGTTTATTCAGATTTCACCAGTTACAGATGCACTTGTGTGTGTGTGTGTGTGTGTGTGTAGAGCTGTAGCCAATTTTATCATGTGTGTGGCCTTGTGTAACTACCAGCACAATCAAGACACTCAACTGTAACATCACAAGACTATATTGTGATATCCCTTATTAGCCATATTTCTCCCTTCTTCCACCACCTCTAACCTCTGGCAACCACCAGTCTGTTCTTCATCTCTATAATTATGTTATTTCTTGAATGTTAGGCAAATGGAACCACAGAGTATGTATCTTTGGGGACAGGCTTTTTTAACTCAGCATGATTTCCTTTAGGAGGTTCATCTAAATTGTTGCATGCATCCAAAGTTCATTCCTTTTTATTGCTGAGTAGTGTTCCATGGTATGGAATACCACAGTTTTTTTAACCATTCACCAAGTGCAGGGTATTTGAGTAATTTCCACTTTGGGGCTATTATGAATAAAGCTTTTATGAACATTTGTGTACAAGTTCCTGTGTGAAAATAAGTCTTCATTTCTCCATGATAAATACCCAAGAGTGCCACTGCTGGATAGTATAGTAAGTCTATTTTTAGTTTTGAAAGGAACTGCCAAACTATTTTCCAGAGTATACACACACTTTTAAGAGAAGAAAATATTCATTTTCAGAAATACTGAATTTCTCAAATGAAGTCTCCCACATTTCCCCTAAATAAGAGAAATTTGTAAAGGAGGAGAGAAAGGAAATTCTTCTCTTAACACGTAGAGCTTAGATACACTGTATTTTAGATTTCTCTTAAGACTCAGATATTTTATTTTTCTAATTCCTCTGCAATGATTTCGATGTTGCTGAAAGCAACTCATTCTGTGTAATTTGCAATCTCACAGTATGTGAGCATAACAGAAAGGTGGAGATGGTTGTGAGCGGTATGACTCAGGGATGAAAACAATTTTTTGTAGGGTACTTTGGTTAAAAGAATCACGAAAACAATATTTTCAAAGAAAGACTTATGAAAGAAGAAAATGTAATAGTTTCTGTCTGCCCGCTGACTTCTAAATGAGGTATAAATCTCTCACGATTCAGTGGTATTAAAAACTTCCTGTAGTCAAACTGTGGCTGCTGCCAGCCTCAACACCCAACAAAAATAACACAGGAGAGAATGAAAGGATGGAGCGTTTCGTGTAGGTCAGGGATACTGGCATATTTGGAAGGGGCAAGGTAGAAGAGGCTGGGAAACGGAGAAGTCAGCGTAAATTAACCTGTTCCTGGTTCTCTTGATTTTTCTCAAAGTTTAAACCTAAGTTCTGTGCTTTTCACCTTCTCTGTCTCCTTTTTACTTTTCCTCACCCCTGGAAATTGTAACTACCTGAAAAATCAGCTTTTCCCTCCAACTTGGCTCATCACTAGCAAGATATTTTAAGGTAAATATCACCTTAAATTCATGAAAATGTTCATTTCACAGGTTTCAGCATTTCCTTCCCCGCCTCCATTCACTTTCTCTTCTCTCTTATCCATAGGGAAGGGTCTCAATTCCCTTCTAAGAATTTCTTGAAAGGAAGACATAGAAAGCTGAATTTTGTCTGCTTCATTTGCAATATCACAAATATGGAGCATTTTCATAAAAATCTCTCTCATATTGATGGAGTAATATGTGGAGAAGCTGTCATTGGCAATTCTGAGATCAGATGTGCAGTTTACAATATTTATTTGTTGACAATTATTTTCAATTGCACTAATGTTTCCTATGCATCTGAGGAAGGCAAGAAATTTGCTCTGTGGAAAACTGGAAGGAGGAAAGCTAGAACACAGAGAGGATGTTTCAAACCTAAAAATGGGACTAATTTTTTTTCACCATTTTACCAAACTTTGAAACAATCAGAGAGTTATAGAAAAGTAACTTTTTTTCCTGAACTGTTTGAGAGTAAGTTGCCAGCATGATGGCCCTTCACCCCAGAATACTTTGTAATTCCCACAAAGACACTTATCTACAAAACCACAACACGACCATAAAAATCAGGGAGTTAACACTGATACACTACTGTCATCTAACTCGCAGAACCATTCAAGATTTGACAGTTGTTTCTATAACGTCTTTTACAGTGAAAGAATTCACTCCAGGATAATACATTGCTTTTAGTTTGTCACGTTTCTTTAGTCTGAATCTGGTACAGTTACTCAGTCTTTCCTTAAGTCTCATGCCTCAACACAGTTGAAAATTCCAGGCTATTTATTTCATAGAATGACCCTCAATTTTAGTTTGTCTGATATTTTCTCCTGATTAGATTCAGGTTATGCATCTTTCGCAGGAATATCACAGAAGTGATGCTATATTCTTCTCATCACGTCCTATCATGTGGTAAAGATTTTTTGTTACGGAACCTGAAGTGAGTTCGCTCACCCGTTGCGCAGCAAGCCAATCTCTGACACCAGGTGTAGTGGAAGAAAGTAGGAATTTTATTTTTGCACAGCGCTGAGCAAGGAGAGAGGGCAGCTAATGCTGAAATCCCAAACTCCCTGAAAAGCTAAAAGGGAAGGGTTTTTATTTGGGGTTTTAGGTAGGGGAGGGGGAGCATGTGGCCTTGCTGGTTGGAGCTTTCCCACCAGCCTGTCTTTGGCCTTGAGACTGTTTGCAGAGAGGAGGGAGCCTGTGACCTTGCTGGTCAGCAGCTTTCCCACCAGCCAGTATCTCTTTGCGGGTTGGAGAGAGTCCAGGTGCTTGTCCTTGACAGTGTCTGTCTCCATGGAGGATAGTGGATTCTGGAGCCAGGAAGCCAGAGTAAGCAGGGAATGAGTGTTTTGGTTTAACCCCATATATGCTGGGTTTAATGTGGGGAAACTGATATCAGGGTCGGTATCATTTGATTTGTCCCGTTATTGATGATGTTTGCTTTGACTGCCTGACTACAGTGGTGTCTGTCAGCCTTCTCAACTGTAGTTACTCTTTGCCCTTTGTAACAAATGAATATTTGGGGAGATACGTTAAAACTATGTGACTATCTTGTTACTCGTCAAACTTTCAGCTTACTTATTTATTTTTATCTGTATGGGCTCCTGTTTTATTCAAAAGGTGGTAGTTCATTACTCTTGTTTATTTTTATGCTTAAATTTGGCTCCAGTTTGGCCAGTGGAAGCCCCTTACAGCTGGCTTCTGTGTCCTTTTGTCGTGTCTCCATCATTCTTTGAGTACAACCTTGTTTTCTGGCACAATAAGATGTTCCAGGTTCACCTCGTATTTTTCCTGCCCCAACTCTGGAACCAACCATTTCTCCAAGGATCTTTAATTCCTTTTAATAGAAAATGGTATTTAGAAGCCAAGATCTGGACACGAGGTGTGATCACTGTTATTCCCAGACTCTTTCTGTGGGCAGAGCTAGGGAATATTTGTCTGTCTGTCTGTCTGTCCTATCTGTCTGTCTGTATCTATCTATCTATCTTTAAAACTGTGGGTTTTCACTGATATGTCCAATCCCAGTTCAATACCACAGGGTTCAATACAATTTCTTTCTTTTCTGTATTTATAACTCCCTTTTTCAACAGTGAGAATCTTGTCTTTTCTTATCTTTAATATATTACTAATTTGGTCAATCTCCTTTAACAGTTCTGGGACCAGTTCTGATGTCTGAGGGATTTTCCACACCACCAAGCAATTTTCCGACAACAGTTGGGCGTCCTACAATTCAACTCAATTCTGACACTGTTTTTCCGGAGATACCGTCAGGTCCCACAGATTAAGGGCTCAGTCCCACAAGACAGCCCCTCACCCACCTGCCCCACTTCAGACTCCAGTCGCAAGCCCAGGTATGGCCAGCCTGTGTTTCTGACCCATTGGCTATAGATCGCCGGTTCCAACAACTCCCTCCTTGGCTTTGATTAATTCGCTAAAGTGGCTTATAGAAACATGTTACTTACCAGATCAGCAGTTTATTATAAAAGGATATAACTCAGGAACAGCCAGATGGAAGAGATGCATAAACTTCGATTTGGGGAAAGAGCTCAGGGCTTCCACGCTCTCTCTGAGCCTGCCACTCTCTCCAAATCTCCATGTGTTCACCAACCTGAAAGCTCTCCAAATGCCTGTCCTTTCTGGTTTTCATAAAGGCTTTATTATACAGGGATGATTGATTAAATCATTGACCATTGGTGATTGATTCAATCTCCAGCCCCTCTTCCCTTCCTGGAGGTCAGGCCGGTGGGGCTGAGATTTCCAACCCTCGAATCACATGGACGGCCCCACTGGCAGCCAGCCCCCATCCTCAGGTGCTTTCCAAAAGTCACCTCATTCACATAAAAAAAAGGCATGTTTGTTGCTTTCTCTGCTTAGGAAATTGCAAGGGTTTTAGGAGCTCTTTGACAGAAACAGGGATGAAGACCAAACATATATTTCTTATTATAAATCACATCACAGCCTTGTATGCAAACACTGTCCAATCTGTGCCTCCACTCCTGCGCTGCCCAGATGCCTGCCCGTCGCTGCTGACCTCTGACTCCCCTTTCCAGACTGTCCCCCTGGTGGATACCTTCCTCAGGCTGCTCAGGCTCTGACTTTCTAGTGTTAGGCTGCGCTCTGGTGTGGATATCTCCCTCACTCCACTCAGGCTCTGACAGCCCATGCCGGGCTGCTCCCCCAGTGCTCCCCCCACCCCATGCTTGGGGTCTGACACCCTACCCCAGGCTACCCTCTTCTCCATAGGACACCCTCCTCATCCCACATGGACTCCAGTGTCTCACACTGGGCCACCATGGCTTCTCTCAACTTCACTGCAGATGCCCTCCTTGCTATGCTCCACCTAATGGCTTCAGATTCCATTATCAGGGAAGGCAAATGATTTTCTAAAAATAAATTTTAAATTATTTAAATACGATCTATGTTTTTATTCAGATTCATTCTACACTGGGTCATTCTGGTTCTCTTACCTAGTTTTAAATTGTCATAGCAACAAAATCAGATGGTACTTTGGGCTGACATTATTGGTAAACAATGTGCCTTTTTCAAGGGCTGTTGGTTTTACTTTCACAAGCCATGTAAAGCTTGCTATTTTGTTCCCTATTCTTTATTTTCCCCTTTTTTCTTCAACTCCATGATATCCCCTGTAAACCTTTTTTTTCTTGGCCATTTTCTTTTCTTTCTTTTCCTTTTTCTTCCATTATTTATTGAGCACATTTTTTTCATTTCTCCAGGGAAGGGTCCATAGGCTGGTATGACACAGTCTCAGATTGCCAGATAGGTTTTCACTGTTACTGTGGGTTCATGCAGGAAAGGAAGACAACACCCCTTTCCCCCGCCCAATCAACCTCTAGTTGGCAACATGAGATTTACCTCCATGTTTCTGTTGAATTTCTGAATCTGAAGTTTAATTGGGGGTGGGCCAGGGAATCAAGATCATGGAAGAAGAAAATTAGGTGCTACACATTTATTTTTAATATTGAGATATAGCTTAAATTCAGTGCACGAATTTTAAGTGTACATTTTTACATATTTATACACCTATCTCACCACTGCTTGATCAAGATGTCTAACATCCCATCACCGCAAAACATACTCTTGTCCGCTTCTAGTCATCACTCCTCTAAAGTTAATAACTATTCTGACCTCTGTTACCATAGATTAGTGTTGCCTCTTTTTGAATTTCAAATAAATGGAAATATTCAGAAGCACACAGCATATAATTTTTCTGTGTTTTATTTCTTTCACTGTAAGTTATATCTTTTTCCCTTTTAAAGGAAATCATGGATATAAAAGACTGCTTAGGACATTATTTTATGGTTAGTTGTCTGTGCCCCACCAGCCTGTGAGCTTCTTAAGTTTCCTAAAAGGTTAGGGACAATGTCTTTTAGATTCTTAGCTCTCAGCACACAGTGGAGACTACACACACACACACACACACACACCACACACACACAAGCACAGATTTGTTAAAATGCATCGAATTACCTCTTCCTTTTATCTATATTTTCAAACCATATCTTAATTCAGCTGTGCCTGGTACTACTGATAGTCATATATGCCAGTTTCTAATTTATTCCTTCTCATCTCCAAATCAAATTTTCATGACCTGCTCTGTGAAAGTAGAGATGGGCCTTTTTCTCCTTTTCCAACTGGCATCATGTTAAGTGCTGGAGACATTGCAAGAGGAAGGGGAGAGGCAATCTGCTACAGTCCCTGAGCATCCTGCCACTTCTCAGAGTTGTGTGTAGTGAGAAACCTTGAGGGCAAAGAGCAGGGTTGCCTACTACTTACTATAAAAGCAGAGGGTTCCCCAAGCTCAGTGGATTCCCCAACTAGGATCCTTCATGTGGCACTTGAGGGGCAAAGGGAATGACCCAAACATGATAATCACACTTCTCTCTGTGCCTTGAGTAATAAAGTCCTTTGTCTCTGATCCAAGAGTTTCATGTCTTCTGCCAGCATCCATGAAACAATAACAGGCTAATTTACTAGATTGCAAGTAGGGCAGAAGTCAGTCCCAGACCTTGATAGCCAGCTGATCCCTCTTAAGTCCAATCCTCTGTTATAGTACATAATTTTTTATATCAAACCTTCCCGGTTCAACTTATTGTGTGGTTTCTGTCTCCTGATTGGACCCTGACTGATACATCACAGCTACAAAATCATCTTCCTCCCATCCTTAGAATTTTGAAGCATTTGTCTCTCTTAAATTACATTAAACTTCCAGTAATGGATTTATGACTTTCTACTAATGGCTTATCCTCTCATTTCCATTCATTACTGCTCTACTCAGCATCTCTGCTCTTCGCTCTACTGACAGCAACAATCCTTCTCTGTACCCAGGACATTAAATATGCCATCCTTACTAAAATGCCCTTCTTTCGTCCTCTCACCACAGAAAGGCACTTATTAAAGGCTTATTTGTATGTGTGTATGTATGCATTCATGCACATAATAGGCAGAATTACATTGCCTATTCCTGTTCATTAAAGTGAAAACTTAAAATGCACAGATGTGATGAGGGCACTGTCACAATATCTGACCTTGGCATCAAATATGTATCATATCCTAAGCAACCAAGACAGCTAAAACTTACCTCCATGTGGCAATCTTGCAAAAATTTTTTAAAAGGCTCTAAGGTCAAACAGATCTGGTTGGTTTTTAAATTTGGCTCATTTACTAGCTAGTTTCCAAACCATTAAGTGGGAATAATATCGACTTCATAGAGCTATTGTAAAGACTAATTGAATTAACTTATCTATGAAGTGCTTAGCACAGTATCTGCCACATAATCAAGTGGAACCAATCTCCCTATATTTCACTGAACAAATGACCAAATCTGAGGCAATTTAATAAAACATTAGCTTTTAAGCTAATTTCATTTAGAAGCTTCAACTACTAAGAGAGTTCCTAATTGTCTTCAGGCTCAGAGAAGACTTCATCAGAGACTGAGCGGGGAGGCCTGAGATAGTTGAAGGCCTCATTCCTGAGTCTTTCATCTTCTCTCCATCTCCTTGCAACCACTTTCTTGCTATTGGAAGCTCAACCTTGATTTACCATTTTCTTTGTTATGCAGTTGTTTTCCTCATTTTCTTCCTCTCGGAGGCCTCATCTCCTAGGTGATAGAAGAATGATCCTCTATGCACAGGTTGGCAAACTTTTTCTGTAAATGTCAAGAAAAAGATATGATTTCTGTCACAACTACTCAAATTTGTTGTCATAGCACAATAGCAGCCATAGACAATATGTAAACAATGGGCACATCTGTGTTCCAATAAAACTTTATTTACAAAAACAAACAGAAGGCAAATTTGTGGGCTGTAGTTTGTTGACCTCAGATCTATAGGTCCTCTGCCTATAGTCTCTTGACCTAGAGTCCTGAGGTATAATCTTGTATTGGCCATTTTTCTTTATCTTTGGCCTTCAAAAAGTGACCCATTTGTGGAACTTTGCCTCACCAGACATAAAATCTTAATTTTAGACATATTCCTTATTGCAATAGTACTTGTCATATTTTATTAGGGGCCTTCATTGAACAGTTCCACCTGGCTCCCTAAGAGCCTATAGTCATATTTATTTAGTTATTATTTATATAGTCATTATTTATATATAGCCATTATTTATTATATGTAGATAATTAGGTACAAAAATATCTTTAGCTCAAATATTAAAGCACGATGTAATTAATAGAAAAAATGACAATGTGCTAAATAGCATTAACTGCACAGTGTCAGTAAGCAACCCAGAATTATGAATCAGCATAATTTTTTATACTTCGATGTAATCAGGAAGCCCATAATCTAAAATTTCTACTGGATAAGACAAAGAAAAGTTGACCTAAATAATTTTTATTACCAACAGGAGAGAATAATTTGAAAATGATGACTATTAAAATGTTTAATCTTAATTAAGTCATTGTTTTATTGTGATCAAAGGACTTATCATTATGCAATCATGGATGTACTGAGATTTTGAGTCCCTTAAGGAAACTATCAACTGATATTTTGTAGGTTTTGCAATGCTTTCTGAAATGCTCAAACATTATATAACATGATTATGCCAATGGCAATCCATATAGTGAGCAAGGGACCAACCCCATGGTCGAGTGGTTAAGTTCACATGCTCTGCTTTGGCGGCCCAGGGTTTTCCCAGTTTAGATCCTGGGCGTGGACCTGGCTCTGCTCATCAAGCCATGCTGAGGTGGTGTCCCACATAGCACAACTAGAATGGACCTGCAACTAGAATATACAGTTATATACTTGGGGGCTTTGGGGAGAAGAAGGAAAAAAAAAATATTGGCAACAGATGTTAGCTCAGGGCCAATCTTTAAAAAAAAAAAGTGAGCAAAATAGAAGACTAGATAGAATTAGAGAAGAAATATCTTTCACTATATTTTGAATAATTACAAAATTGCTTAGGTTAATGAAATTAGCAAATTTTAGCATTGCTGAAGATCATATGAATGAGAGAAATATATATATATATGTATTTTTAAAGATTTTATTTTTCCTTTTTTCTCCCCAAAGCCCCCTGGTACATAGTTGTGTATATATATATATATATATATATATTTATTTATTTATTTATTTTTAGTTGTGGGTCCTTCTAGTTGTGGCATGTGGGATGCTGCCTTAGCATGGCCTGATGAGCAGTGCCAGGTCCGCACCCAGGATTCGAACCAGCGAAACCCTGGGCCACCGAAGCGGAGTGCGCAAACTTAAAACACTTGGCCATGGGGCCGGCCCCAAAAAACACTTATGAATTAGAGAAATATTTTATTGAAATTGTGTAGATAGGGCATTTCTCTCATGTCATTTTTCTGAAATTAATTTCCTGGACACTTACTATTTTGTTTAAATACGCTTCGGAAAAGTAGTCTTCTGTAACTGGTAGAAATTGCCAGTGAAAATATCTGGGCCCGGAGTTTTCTTTGTGTGGAAGATTTTCTTTAAATGATTATAGGACTATTCAGACTTTTTATTCCTTTATGTAATATAAATCTGGGCTGCAGCTTTACAGTGGGGCTGGCTTGTAGTCACATGCTGTCAGAGATTCCAAGGCATTTTCTGTCTTTTTCTTCAGTCTCCTGATAATGGGGAGTGAGGTAGGCATTCTTTTGGTTTGCCATTTCCTTTGAAGCTGTAGCACTTTATACAAGTAGAGTCTTTCCACCTTGGGCATGTCTGGGGTTGTGACTTCTTTGTCCCATGTCCTTGGAGACCAACAAGACCAAAGGGAAAGTTCCTGGGTTTGGCGAATGCCCTTGGGGTAAATGAGCTTCAGTGCTCCACCCACCTTTCTCCTTTCACTTAGATTTTTTTGTCCTAATCCTTAGGATTTTGTGTGCTCCTCAAGGCTTTAAGAAAATATATATTTTATTTGGAATTTTTGGTTGTTCTAAGCAGGATGATTCATCTGAATAACCTACTCAACCATATTACACAGAAATGAAATTCTGCTCTGAGTTATCCGTGTTTTTAAGAGTCATTTTTCATTTTAGACCATCACAAATATCTTCTTAAATAACTTTGTTAAAAAGATTCCATTTCCTCTACAAAAATGCTATACAGCCTCACTGATTTGGCATGACTTGGGAAAAGCTCATCTAAATTAGTGAAAACCTCTAAATGTTATGTTGTTTTAAAATAAATTGTGTATCTTGCACATGCTAAATAAAGCTAGCAAAATATTATCTTGGAGTGGTCCTCAGGGAACTTGAGAAGATAAAAATGATTTGGAATCTCATAATTATGTGAATAAATGGCTCTCCTGAAAGTGCCTGAGGATGCTTGAAAAGTGTGCTCCAGGTATAACACTGTTCAGCTGCTATAACAAATGACTACAGACTGAGTAGCTTATAAACAGATGAAATGTATTGCTCACAATCCTGGAGGCTGGAAGTCTGAGACTGGGGTGCCAGTATGGTTGAGTGAGGGCCCTCTTCTGGTCACAGACTTCTCAGTGTATCTTCACATGGTGGAAGGGCCTAAGGATCTCTCTGGAGCCTCTTTTATAAGACACTAATCCCATTCAAAAGGGTTCCACCCTCATAACTTAAGCACTTCCCACCCACTAAGACCATAACTTTTGGGTAATAAGATTTCAACAAATGAATTTTGAGGGGGACACAAACACTCAGACACAGAGGACCTTGACTTGAAGAAGTTGGTAAGGTGGAGACACAGTCTGGGGGTAGTGTAAGCCACCCTTGTGTGAGATTGGCCTAAGTAATGGTTCTCAGGTGTGGCTGCACGTTAGCATCACCTGGGTTCTGGCTGGGACTGACATCCTGAGAGGTCATATCTAGGGTGGAGTCCAGGCATTAAGGTATTTTTAAAGTTCTTCAAGTAATCCTCATGTGATGCCATGGTTGAAAATCACAGCACTAGGTAGTGCAAGCTATGGGGTGATATCTCCTGTAGCATTCTGGGTTCTGGCTGGGATGGATATCCCCAAATGTCATATCTGGTGGGCGTGAATGTCGAGATGGTCAGATGATATTCAGCCCACATTATTGAGTACTGGAGCTTGAATGCACCTGAGCAATCATCTAGTACAAACTTTGCAATGACTATTTCTTATTACGAAGGATTTATGCCATGTAGAGAAATTATTATAAAATTTCCCTACCACCCAAATATTGAGTAAAATGTCCATGACATTTGAAAATCTGTAGTAATTACTGGGGGATGAGGAAATAGACCACTTAGTTAATATATTTTAGCTGTAAGAGGTCCATATGGCTACTTAAATAAGGTCAGCAGGTAGACGGAGTATATAGAGGCAGACTGCATCCCTGGCAGTCATTACGACCATCTGGAGCTTCTTCATGTTATTTTGGAGTAATGTACAGACAGAAGGGGTAACTGTCATCCTTAATTTGCATAAAACAATACATTAGCTGACATTTCCCTCCATTCCTCTGCACATATCTGATGCTGCAGACAGCCGGGGCTGCTCCTTACTTCCTGAACAGATTCTGGTTTTCCCACTTCCGTGCTCATGCCTTCCACCCCTCTCCTAATTTCATAACCCCCTTGCAATATGCGAATAAGGAAACCTCATGAACTCTCTTTGTTCAGCTTCAGAATCTGTGATACTGTAAATCTGCGTTTCCATAGCTGAGATGATTTACCTTAAAGACTAAGTCTGTTTCATATTTACATTCAGCAAATAATTAGCGACAGCCTATTGTGTGAAGGTATAACAGTGGATAAAATGCTATGTGCTGCAGGGGATACAAAAACATACCCCAGTACGTGCCCTTAAGGAACGAACATTCTTTCCCCTCCTTTGTTTTACGATCTATTATGGTATAAGGTTTTAGTCTGCCTATTGCTTTGCTCAGCGCCTTATCGATCAGGAAGTTTCTGAGATAAATGGATCTCAACTGGATTAACTCATTCCCCAGTCCTTCTCTGCAGCTTTGTTACTGAGTTTCTGATACAGAATCAGACAGGTAAGTAGGTCAGCTTTCCAAACTTACTACCCAGCGTTTCTTTCTCTGAAGTTCTCACACCACACAGCTATTCTTGTCGATGACATAGAGATAGCTCTTTGAATGACAGCTTCTAGCTAACCTCATCACTCCAGCTACCGCTTAAGCACGGGCCTCTTTCCTTCCACAAAATTTACTCCATCTGTATCTCTATTGAACTGCTCAGTTTAGCATGTATTTTAGATTTATAAAGATGCATAACTCTAAAGAAAACTATTTTTAGAATTTAGTTGAATACTTCTTAATTTCAAGTAGAATGTTTTCACTATCTTAAGAAGTGACAAGAGACGTTTTCTGAGCAAAATTTTTTCAGAAAAATATAAACAATCTGACTAATTTGGAAACAGTATAGTCAGGATAACTTTAATACCTTGAGCATGCCATCACTTGCAGCATAACCAAACGGTCGCTGAGTCATTAAGCCAACTTACATTAGTTCTTTTTTTAGGCACAAAAGTATTATACAAGTAATATTCATTCAACAATATAAAACTATTTAAATATACTTCAATTAAATATAATTGTTCATTATCCAAAAAGAAATGTTATTAAATGCAACCAACTTGAGACTGGGCAGAGTGCTAGGGGACTGAATGTGGTTCCAGGCTTCCGGGGCCTCACTCTCTAGACGCACTTCACTGGCCCAAAGGAAAGAATTACCCAGGGCTGGGGGAAAGAGGGGAGCAGTAAGGGCTGGTCATGATGCTGATACCCATCAATTCATACTGCATTTCTTCAAGAGATTCATAAGAT
Organism: Equus caballus; assembly: GCF_041296265.1. NCBI lineage: Eukaryota > Metazoa > Chordata > Mammalia > Perissodactyla > Equidae > Equus > Equus caballus. The sequence goes on from NC_091686.1 coordinate 94,065,065, forward strand.
GTCAGAGTTGCGCAGGCCCAGGGAGATACAAAATAAGCATGATACTTCCTTAGGCCTTAGGAGTAAGGACAGAATGTTTGTTGGGAGGAATGGTGCATTCTTAAAAATCTATGGAAGGTATCTGAGATGCAGAGGGATGAAAATGCCAAAAGTAGGCTTTGATTTTTCATGGCATTTAATTTTTTTTTACTCTAATTAAATAATGAAATAGAAGGAAAATATTACGTGGGGATTTATAATCCAGTTATGGTAAAATTATGTATCATTTTACTGAATATTTTCCTGAGTAAAAGTCATTATCAACAATTCCAGACATTATACAGAGTTTATGAAAAGATATCTATTTTGACTTTTAACATTTATGGAATGCCTGTTGTATACCAAGCACTGGCGAAGAGCTCCCAATCAAATCTTCCCTTATGTTTGTCAATGTTTCTCACTTCTTTTCTGAGATTATAATTAAGATCTAAAGAGCCTTTTTGTTAGATTTTAAAATTCATTTATTTGCAAATTCCACTTAAAAATTCTCTTTGAGATGAATATACAGTTTTAATCCTAGTGATATATATAGAATTGTTATTGTTATGACATTTAAACAACAATTTGTAATGTACCTAAAAAAGGTTTTTATTGCTGTAAAATATACATAAAATTTGCCATAAGTGACATTTAGCACCTTCACCATGTTGTGTAACCACTAATTAGTTCCAAAACATTTTCATCACCCTCTACTCATTAAGCCGTCATTCCCTGCTCCCTCTCCTCCCAAACCCTGGCCACCATTAAAACAGCTTTCTGTCTCTGGATTTGCCTATTTTTGATATTTCATATAAATGGAATCACACAATATGTGGCCTTTTGTGTCCGGCTTCTTTTACTTACCATAATGTTTTCAAGGCTCATCCATGTTGTAGAATGTATCGGCACTTCATTTCCTTTCATGGCTGAAAAATATTCCATTATATGCATATACTACAATCTGTTTCTCATTCATGAGCTGATGGACATTTGGGTTGTTTCCACCTTTTGGCTACTATGAATAATGCTGCTATGAATATTCATAGGCAAATTTTGTTTGCACAGCTGTTCTCAGTTTTAGTTTTTTTGAGTGGAATTGCTGGGTCATAAGGTAATTCTATGTTTAACTTACTGAGGAACAGCCAAACTGATTTCCACAGTAGCTGCGCCCTTTTACATTGCCACCAGCAATGAACAACGATTCCAATTTGTCCATATCTCTCCAACACTTATTTTCTATTTTTAAAATTATAGTCATTCTAGTGGGTATGAAATGTAGCTCATTGTGTTTTTTTTTTTTAATAAAGCAAACACTTTTTTCTTTTTTAAAGATTGGCACCTGAGCTAACAACTGTTGCCAATCTTCTTTTCTTTCTCCCCAAATCCCCTCAGTATATAGTTGTATATTTTAGTTGTGGGTCCTTCTAGTTGTGGCACGTGGGATGCCACCTCAGCGTGGCCTGAGTGGTGCCATGTCTGCGCCCAGGATCTGAACCAGTAAAACCCTGGGCCGCTGCAGTGGAGCGCACAAACTTAACCACTCGGCCACGGGGCCAGCCCCTCATTGTGGTTTTGATTTGCATTTCCCTAATGACTAATGATGTTGAGCATCTTATGTGCTTGTTGGTCATTTGTATATCTTCACTGGAGAGATATCTACTCAAGTCCGTTGCCCATTTTTAAATTGGGCTGTTCATCTTTTTGTTCTTGAGGAGTTCCTTATATGTCCTGGATACTAGACCCTTACCAGATATATAATTTGCAAATATTTTCTCCTATTCTGTGGTTGGCTTTTCACTTTCTTGATACTGTCTTTCGATGCACAGAAGCTTTTTATTTTGCTGAAGTCCAATTTATCTATCTTTTCTTTTGTTGCTTGTGCTTTTTGTGTCACATCTAAGAAACCATTGCCAAATCCAAGGTCATGAAGATTTATGCCAATGTTTTCTTCTCAGAGTTTTATGGTTTTAGCTCTTATATTTAGGTCTTTGACCTATTTTGGGTTAATATTTATATATGTTGTGAAGGAAGGGTCCAACTTCATTCTTATGCATGTGAATATCCAGTTGTTCCAGCACCACTTGCTGAAGATAATATTCTTTCTCCATTGAATGATCTTGGCATACTTGTTGAAAATCAATTGACCACATGTATTGACTAGAGTTTATTTTTGGACTTTCTATTTTATGCTGTTGGTCTACATGTTTATACCAGTACCACATTGTTTTGATTACTGTAGCTTTGTAATGAATTTTGAAATCAGGAAATGAGTCCTCCAACTTTGTTCTTTTTCAAGATTGGATCTTTTGGATCCCTTACAATTCCCTATGACTTTTAGGATCAGCTTTTCCATTTCTGCAAAAAAAACGTCCATTAGGATTTTGATAGAGATTGCATTGAATCTGTAGACTAATTTGGGGAGTATTACCATCCTAACATTATTAAGTATTCCAACCCAAGAACATGAGCTGTCTTTCCATTTATTTAGCTCATCTTTAATTTCTTTCAGCAATATTTTGTAACTTTCAGCATATAAACCTTGTACCTCCTTGGTTAAATTTATTCCCAAGTATTTTATTCTCAACACTATTGCAAATAGAATTTTTTTCCTAAGTTCCTTCTCAGATTGTTTTTGCTAGTGTATAGAAATACAACTGACTTTTGTGTGTTGATATTGTATTCTGCAACATTACTGAATTTGCTTATTTGCTCTAATAATTTTTTTATGGATTCTTTAGAATTTTTAATATATATCATCTGCAAATATAGTCTTACTTCTTCCTTCCTAATCAGGATTCTTTTTATTTCTTTTTCTTGCCTAATTGCTCTGGCTAGAACTTCTAGCACAATGTTGAACAGCAGTGGTGAGAGTGTGCTTTTTCCTAATCTGAGGGGGAAAGCTTTCAATCTTTCACCATTTAGTATGTTGTTTGCTGTGGGTTTTTAATGAATGTCTTTTAACAGGTTGAGGAAATGCCCTTTTCTTCCTAGTTTGCTGAGTGTTTTTACCATGAAAGGCTGTTGGATTTTGTCAAATGCTTTTTCTTTTCAATATTGAGATGATCATGTTGTTATTTTTTCCCCCATTCATTCTTTTTGGTTTTGGTATCAAGGTAATGCTGGCTTTATAGGATTAATTAGGAAGAGTTCCCTTTTCTTCTATTTTATTTTTTGGAAGAGTTTAGGAAGCATTGGTTTAATTCTTGTTTAAATCTTGGTAGAATTCACCAGTGAACCCATCTGGTCCTAGACTTTCTTTCTTGGGAGGTTTCTGATTACTGATTCAATATTTTTACTTGTTATAGGACTGTCCAGGATTTTTATTTCTTCTTGAGTTAGTTTTAGTAAATTTTGTCTTTTTAGGAATTTGTCCATTTCATATAGGTTGCTGAATTTGTTGGTAATAAAGCTTATTTTTGATGAATAAATTTGTTTATGGTTCAGTCACCCAAAATACCAAGCAATTTATCTAATATTTATAAAACTTGAAATGTATATCATATTTTCTTGCATTTACTTTTCTAAAGCAAAATGTGTAAAAAATTCTATAACAGATTTAAACAAAATTTCCCCCCAATACTAAGGAACAAAAATTTTCCAATAGGTGTGTGATTGGTATAAATTTTACTTCTAAAAAACATAAAACTTCTTCATTTTTCTCTTTATTAAAACAAATTATTCCTCACATAAAATAAAACTCTCTTTTTCTACCCAGAAGCAGGAATGATAAGAGTGTGGACCCCTGAGCCAGACTGCCTGCGTGTGAATCCCTGCTCTGCCACTTACTTGCTATATATAATCTTGGAGTTAACCTCTCTGTGCCCCAGTTTCCTCATCTGTAAAAAGGGGAATAATAGTAGAACCTACCTCATGAGGTTGTTGTGAAGATTAAGTGCATTAATGCATGCAAAAAACTTGGTTCCTAGTTTATAATAAGCATTCAATAATTATTAGCAAATACTATTATTTTTCATTAGGGGGTCATAAATTGGGGTTAAAATAGACAGCAGCTAGCTAGACATCTGGATGGAGAGGCTAATAGTAAAAGTCAAGGCAGCAGTGCTGGACGACAGACACACGGAAGAGCCATATTTTCCTCGAGATTTATAAGACCCCAGTTTAGGAGAAGAATGAATGTTTTCGTGAGCACTCTGTTACTAGAAAAGAAATGGTTTTCGTTACTAGTATCCAGGAGAGCAGATCCTATTGACTACAAAACTGCATGGGAGAGACTTTCTATCAGGGTAGAAAATCAAAGGAAGGAAATGTTCTTCTAATGAATCCCCTAAAGCATGAGTCTGGCTCCACTGTGGGCACAGAGACCAGCGAATGCGTGATAAGTGTTCAGAGGAGTGATCACAGTATAAGTACTTCCTTTCAAATGACAGGTCTGGGCCTCCAGAGAAGGCACGATGTACTGACGTGTCTCTGCTTCTGAAATTTTGTTTGTTCTATCTTTTCCTCTTCTCTCTTTTCCCCTAAATACATAAATATACTTCACAGCTGATCCCTCTTGTCAGGGAAATAATTGAATTCCTATCCATAATATAGCGAATATTTGAAATATTAATGTGTTTGTCACTATCACTATTATTTTCTTCGTGGCCACACCAGTAAAATGACTACAGGATTTGTTTTGGGAATAGAGGTACTCAGTTTCCTGGTTTCCAAGGTAGAAACATTTCATAAGCATTCAAAATCAGCTCAAAAAAAGGTTTTAATTTTTAAAGAAAGCAACTCAAAAGGCCTCCTTGATATAAAATGTAAAAACACATTAACTATAACATTGTATTTTAAAAGACGAGAATTTAGTTTATACTCATTTAATACCAAGATATAAGTTAATGACTTATACCTTAAAGTATTTATCATAAAATGTTACTGCCCAATGCATTTTTGCAAATAAGAAACAATTCACTGAGAGGAGTATTAACATTCACTTATGTAATTAGAGTTTACAAATGTACAAAACTTTTGGTAATAAACACTAAACTTATTTTTCAAACATTCAATAAGCCCATTCCCGCCAAACTATTTGATTACAAAGAAACACAAAGGGTCACTAACGGTGGCAAAACATAAGAAACAAGGCAGGGGAGGCAAACAGACATGAGAACATAGAATATCCAAAGTTTTATCAATATCAAAAGACAAAATCAAAACACCTTTTATAAAAGAAAACAAATCCATATACTTAAATACTAGTTAGGTGAAAGAACATTATAGGGTATATAACATTTATTTTCTCTACGTAAATTTGCATATCTTAAATTTAATGCAAAACACCATGTTTCAATTCCAATTTGAGAATATCATAACACGGAGTTCTTGGTGAATCTAGATGTAATCGGATGAATATTTAAATGGACCCCAAAGATCATATCGTTTTCTTTTCATCATTATTGATTTAACTCTTTAATGTTTTTCTTTATGCATTGCACTAAGCCAATTTTAGAAATAAAATCCACAACCAAAGCACATATAATGCAGCTATTTCTGAAAAAACTAAATAGCATAGTCTTTAGTATGTCATTAAAATAGTGGTTGTGGTTAAATAAACAAGCAAACAAATAAACAAAAATTACTGTAACTCATGTATGATAAAGTTACAAAGCAAAATGTTACAAGTTTTCTCTGGTGTATTTGCGCTGTAATAAAAGAAATCTGGATAATGTGAGTAAAATGTGCTTGATTATTAGGAAATGAAATTCCCAGTTAACACTAGGTTGAGTTTGAAAGTGCATTTGTCCTCATATTTTATATCAGGAATGTATGTTCACAATCCACCAGCTGTAGTTTTCATTTACTAGGAAATGTGAGTATTTAATCCTGGTTCATCCTCCCTTATTTTAACATCTTCTCTTTGAGATCAGGCACTTTGTGCCCAGGAATATGGTAGTGCAAATTTCCTAAAAATGCATCCATTGATAGTAGAATAATTGTACTAAATTCATAAAGGAAGAGGATATCTTCATTTAGAAAACAGAGTACTAAATTATAATTTTACAGTCACAACGCAAGCCCCAGCTCTTCCTAGGCACAGTGGAGCAACCTAAAAAGAAACAAAAAGACATATCTGTTGGGTTTGTCGGTAAAAATGGTGATAATACCACGCCAGCTGGTGAAACACTGAAATAGTCTGCACTTGTTGGTAAAGAGCTGTGGCCGCGAGCCCCTGCTGTCCTAGCCTTACCGCTGGTCTGGTCTCATCCTCGAGACTCCCCTTCTGAGGTCAAAGTTTCATAGACTAAATTGTTCTGGATATATCGCATGATTACGTAGTATTCACTTCTACTTAAAGGGGATTTTTTTTAATGGTTCAGGAATTGGTCTACATGAAACACTATATTTTAGCCAAAATGATGCACAATAGGGATATGAGGAAACGCTGAATGCTTAAAGTAACTTTCTAACCAATATGGAGACAATATCAAGTATCATCTAGAGAGGGCCTGCAAAAGATGTGCTGTCTCAGGGACAGAACACACAACACACTGCGGGCCTATGATGTTGTTCCAGGGGAACCAGTAACTTTACATTTGTTGACTGCCTTCTCTGTGCATGGCTGAAAAGTCTAAATCCATTCTACTGCTTTTTAGCAGAGTAAATAAACATTAAATACCACCCATCTAACTCCCTACGAATGGAAACAAACCTGAGAATAAATTCTGTGACAGTGAGATAGAAGTGTGGGGTACTAGAGGAAGGCATATAATCTTAATTATAGATAAAAAATAATTCTTAACTGTTTTACTTATTGTCTTTTTTTTTTTTTATGTACCCTAGACTCTGGGCAATTCATAGTGGAAATGAAAGTGTGGACAAGGATAGTTTTTAAAGAAGAACTACTTTGAGCACAGTAAGAATCTATGCATTTGGACCAGGAGAATTAAAACATTAGCATTTGGGGAGGGTGACTAATACAAAGTTACCAAGAGAGTTTGCTTTATAACTATGTATTTGGGGGTATGTAATAAAGTGTTTTTGTTGAATACATGATATCAAAATGACTTCCTAATCAGTTTGACCTCCCCACAGACCAATGAGTGGATTTTAAGAACACATCAGACTTCAATTAAAAGAGAATTCTCAGTTGTTCTCCATCTGAATCAGTTGTTTTGATCACTGTTATTTCTTCTTGAACAATTAACCTATTTTAAAACCATATCACTTACAGTATTCTAGGAGCTTACTCTAATACTTAATTACTAAGTCATTTAAATCAAAACGTCTGTTTGTAATTAGCAGCTTTTCTCAAAACAGCCAAGACACTAAGTCTCTACCTTGTGAATAGCTGATGTTTTCATGACAACCAGCTAGAAACTTTAGCTTAGAGAATTTATTGAATACAATGCAGTCACCTCCTGCTTTGGGTCAAGGTTGGTAGTGGGGGTGGGTGGAGGCTTAAGACGTTGTAATCTCATTTCATTCCTTGTACAAATGTCCTCTCATCCATTTGTTGGAACATTGGAAAGGAAAACATTAATTTTCCAGATACTATGAGTTCACATTTAGGCGCCTTAAAATAGTAATAGAGGTGGCATGCGAACAAAATAGCTATATGGTTACAGTTATTAATGTTGATACCCAGTGACTCAGCATAAAGTATTAATTATCTGTAATAAGAAGTCTCAAATACTGGCCAATAGATTTCTTTATAACTAGCCTAAGGGCTCAAATCAAATACAACTCAGAAAAAGAGATTCTTCCCTTTTGGGCTCTTGGGTTATCATTCACAACTACTTCTGCCATGGGGGGAGGCTGATGGTAGAGAATCACATAACTTCTAATGAAATCCTGCTGCTTTAACTCTAGCTCTCAAATTACGCCTTCTTCCCTCCACCAAGAGATCTCACTTAATTAGGAAACAAGATCAAGGTCACACTAAAAGTCTCTTTTCCTATCCTCCTCATCACTTAAAAACTCCCTCTACCTTTCTACATGCATATTCTCATCTTTTCTTCCAAACTTGGGGGATGAGATCTTCCCTCCAGTCTGAGGAGGGCCTGTCTTTGCTCTCAAGTCTTGTTCCAGGAAAAGTGCTCTTCAATTTTGCTCTCTTTCTAGCATCTGGAATCTCCCTCTAATCTCTTGTTTTCATCTCTGTTGTGAAAAAAATCTTTGGCTCAAATTCTAACTCCCCCGTTTATTTGCTGTGTGACCTTGGATCAGCTATTTAACCTCTCTGTACTCAGATTCTTTATCCCATATAGTGGGGAAATAATAGTATTTACCTTCAAGTGCTGTTGGGAGGATTAAATAAGTTCTTTAAAGTGCTTAGCACAGAGCCTGGTACGTAAACTGTGCTCAGTAAATGTTAAATTTCTATCATCATTATTTTAAAATAGCACGCTCCTCCAGCTCCCACATTTACTTTTATTCTCTTTACTGTTTACACTGTGTGGTGGCTTCTGCTTCCATCACATTCTCAAAGGTCCTCACAACTTCATGAATAAAAACAATCTATCCAATCTTCCTTATACTGTTGAACTTCTCTCCTCTCTTTAATGGCTCTATTCCATTAGCTTCTAAGGCACTCTCAGATCATCCTTCGCTGTTTTCTTCGGAAGCTGCACCTCTCAATCCAACCCAGGAAGGGTAGAAAGAAGGAATAGACGGGACTTGGTCACTCTCCTGAATCCATCTACATAGTTGACACCTCAAGCCTCGCAACTGAAGCAATCTTCCAAATGTTGTCCATGTATCCAGCCTTCACTCCCCTTGCCTCTAACCCAGCTCAACCTGTCCCCAGCTGCTGCCACATGAACTTTCTACTACTCTGTCACTCTCTTGGCTAAAGTCTCCACTGGCTTCTCATGACTAAACTCCAGCCTGGGCTTCGCAGACCTCTATCCTGACCCCAACCTTCCTCTCCAGTGAGAACTCCTACTCTTCTCAAGCACGAATCCTTGTAACCAGCCACACTTCCTCAATACAGCCTGCGTATTTCCGCTTCAGTGACATTTCTCTTATGTTTTCTCACACAATTTCCCCTTTCTTTCTACCTTTTTGAATTGGATCACTTCATTAAGTCTTAGCTTAAATCCCTCTTCTTTCTCACTGAAGCCCTTTCAACAACCATTTTCTTTCTTTCTCTTTGATTTCCTACACCGCTCATTGCCTATCCCATGGGACACCTCACACCAGCTGCTCCACACTGTGGGTTCTCCCCTTACACAGGCAGACTCCACCTACCTAAGAAGTTAAGTTCAGTGGGGCTTCTCATAAGTTTTGTTTTCTTGACAGTACTTACCATTGCTTCTTGTAGGAAAACTTTGGCTCAATTAAACATTTGAGTGTCTTTTACGTACCAGATACTGAACTGAGGCACAAAATTCCTGATTCTGTTCTTGGTCATGATGGAAAGAAAGATCTCAAAAGACCATTCCTGCAAGTGCTAGGCCCTCCCAGAAACAGAAGTCGTTGGAATTTTTCCTGTTATTAAGCTTGCCAGGTCAAGTTTCTTACTTGTTAATATAATTTAGTGTTGCCATCTTTATTAGGTTATGATCAGACATTTGATCTGCTCCCAAATATCAGTGGCTCAAGTATTTAAAAATGATTGGTCAACTATCTTTGTTTCTTATCTTCCACAATCTCTTCTCCTTTGTTACAGCCCTCTTGTGGTCTGCTCCTACAGCTCAATCAATATCTCATCAATTCCCAGCAAGAAAATGGTGGCAGACCAACTAATAATAATTTTTCTGTAATAATAACTTATACTTTAAAGACAATTTTGGATTTTAATTATATTATAAAATCAAACATTCCCTCGTCTTCTTATATTTAATTAAGAGATGACTTTATCATGTTTATGCTATATACTTTGATATAAGACAAAATCGAGAGGATCTGTTTTACCAACAGAATTGTTTTAAAAAAAACGGAGTAAGTGTAATAATGAAAATGAAATGCCATACCTGGGTCCACTCATTTGTCTGGGGATCATAAGCCTCCACTGTATTAAGGTAAGTCTGTCCATCATACCCTCCAACAGCATATAATTTATCACCAAGTAAGCAGACCCCCACTGCATCTCTGCTAATGCTCATCGATGCCACTGCAGTCCACATATCTGTTTTAGGATCATATCTGAAAGAAAATTTTAGAACTGGAGCTGACATTGTTTTCACAAAATTTTACATAAAAATAGTTTTGTTCTTTAAGCCTATCTTTTGTCTTATTATCTGCTATATAAAGCATATTTGAACATATTTTAGAGAAAAATATCAATATTTTCCTGAAAACTTTTAACTTATAATACAGATTCCCTTAAACTATTCAAAAGAGTTAACATAAATAATGAAAACTGTTTTAAGGTTTTAGATTGCCTACTTTTGAAAATTTGAGGAAATCAATGTGTGAACCTCTATGCAAGGCTTACAGCTTCAATCATTGTAGCTGTCTATTTTTGGACCTCTCGTTCCTTTCATAAAGTATGTTAACTAGAACTGCCCGAAGTTGTCTATCTAAGAGCAGATACATCATACTAAGATTATCTGTATTGCTTCTAACACCTCTTGTATCAATGAGCAAATTTCATTGGGTGCAGTACTACACTGAGCCTGTAATTCATGGGGCAAAGCGAATAAAGACTTCCATTTCCTTTCCTGGATTATAACAGGTAACAAGAATAATCAGAATTATTTTTTCCCCAATACAGGTGAAATGCAGGTGTAACTTTCCTATTTTCTCCAAAAACACCAAGCAGTTCTGCTTATTATTTCCCAAAAAGCACTCACTGTCATCAACAAACTTTCATTTCACTTTTTCTTCTTCTTCTAGTCATTTATAATTGATTAAATAATACACACACACACACACACTCATTAACTTCTCATTGCTCTTTAAGATCTGAAATCTTCAATAAGGCCTCAAGACTCTATAAGATCTGCCCCTACCTCCACCCCACTCCTCCTCCTTTCCTGCCACTCTCTCCATCACTCTTTGTTCTCCAGCTACAGTGGCTGCCTTTCAGCTTCCTGAATGCACATATTCCTTTCTGCCCTAGAGTGTTTAGAAATGCTCCTATTGACTCTCCCTCCTAAACCCATTCAATTTTCTCCATTCCTTGAATTAGATTGAACACAACACATGGGAGCCTAAAGTACTGTCCAAATCTTCCACCGAGGTTAGGCTCTTTACCTGCCCCATCCTTGAGTTTCTAAGGCCAGTTTGGATGGCTCATTTAAGCTTTCAAGCCTTCTTAGCCTTCTGTTTATTTCATATTATTTCATTTATATAAAAATGTGTTAGAAATGTCCTCATCCTTTTCACTTCTTATTTAGCCTCTAGCTTCTAATTCATTCTCTCTGAAATTCATCAAACTCCCTTTCTTTTCTTATTAGGTACGGTGTCCAGTACAAAATAGGTACACAATAAATGTTGGTCATATGAGCCAATTAATGAATTATATAATCAATTCTAAGGTAAAGTTTAAGTAGGAAGTAATATGATGAGAGAAGAATCTGAGTAGGCTGTTAGGAGACAGACTGAGAAAGGGCCAGAACAGACAACCCAACATTTACAAAGCTCCTAAGGAACTGCCTCACATGCGGCAGATGCTCAGTAAAGAGTTCTTCCTTTGTCTGGAAGTGTCAGAGGCTTATATTTGTTCTTTGATTCCTAGTTTTCCTTCACAGGAAATTACCTCTCTACGCAGTCTGAGAGTCTAGAAGTCAGGTTGGATGCGGGAGCATCGTGTCCTCCGATAGCATACAGCAATCCATTCCAGGTGGTCACCCCTACTCCCCCTCTCCTTTTTGACATTTGTGCACAGAGCGTCCATTTGTTAGTATGAGGATCAAAACATTCTACTGATTTGAGACAAGAACTTCCATCACGACCACCAACTGCATAAAGTCTGTAAAAAGAACAAACAGAATGACAAATAAGAAACAGTGCTGTTATCATGCTTAAGACAAAGAGGTTATTCTTATGGTATTTCATTGAATTTAAGGTGCCATCAATTACAAGACACACTGTGAGTTTATGTGCCATTAAGAAAGATGTACTATCAATTAAATGACACATGTATGTATCATACATGTGTATACATCACATATCACTCTGTGTATACACAAAAAAGAAAACAAACTCACATAAAAGCAATGACAACTATTTCATAGCTGCCATCTGTTTGCCAATCAAGTCACCATTGATTATAAGATGCATCACAATTTTAGAGATGTTAAAATGCGACTTAGGATAGGTAACATACGGTATATAAGTATACCATGACTTATTTCTTAAATAGCTAAGATAGGATTTGGCTATAAACGAAAGAAACAGCTTCTCTGAACACCTACCACAGTTTAGGAACTTTGCCTGAATTAATTTAATCATCATAATGATGCTATCAGAAACCATTTGCATCCCTATTTCACAGGTGAAGAAACTGGGGCTCAGGGATATTAAGGGAGTTGCATGGGGTCACCTGGCAAAAAGCAGAATTAGGACACGTAGTTATATTAATGAGCAGTTGTACCGTCAATAGTCAACTGGGATGTACTTGTAATAGTGAAATAGGAGAATAAAAGGATAGCTTGAAACAATGGTATATAAATTAAAAAGTATTGTATACAAACAGTGGTCCTTCATTAAATTACTGCAGAAAAGGATACTGTAAGCTATCTCAAATAAATATGCTATGTTAATGTCCTAAATGGTGCCTAGTAGATCAATTTTAATTCATTATCAGTTAATATACTGCACTAATTTAAAAGTCTTTTACTCTGAACTTAAGATATAGATAAAATACTTTAAATATTTGAACATTTGAATATTTTTTACTAAGCACAAAATCTTCTTGTACTAACCATTCACTTGGGAAGCCCTTTATAGATGTTCTTCTATTAGATTTTTTAAAAGAGTAGTAATTCAGTTTATTGCTTGTACAAAAGGTCACACATTTTGAATTTATGCATGTCTTAGTTAATATTTAATTTTTTTTCAAGAAATAGTATTTGAACTATGCCAAATTCCTGCCCATTAAAACTCTAAGCATTTATATTTGGGTAAATATACATATTTTAAAGGTAGACTTCATAATTTCAATTCATAATTTCAAGTATACTATGCCACTCAAGTTGGTCCTTAAATAAGATGACCATGTCTTAAATAGCAACATACAGTTGTGGCAATATCTTGTTCTAAACTTAAACTTTACTAATAGTTTGGAAACTGAAATTTATTTGAAACTTCAATCTGCTAAAATTTTTTATCTGCTAAAAACCACTTTTTTGTGTTACAGTTCTTAATATTAAACTGTTCTCATCTTTAACTAATACTTGGTAGAATAATTATCTGAATACGGATCACAGAATATTAGAAGGCATCAACAACTAGAAAATATCAATAAAAATATACATGCTTACACACACAAACACATAGATACACACATAGACTCACACAGAATAGGCTTCAAGGTACCCTACCCTCTTCACAGTGAAATGAGGGTCTCTGCTGTGAAAAGTGGTGTAGGACAATAATTAAGAGCATGGACTCTGGAACCAGACTCTGTGGGTTTGAATCCTGGTTCCACCATTTACTGGTTTTGACTGTGGACACTTATTTAACCTCCACTGCCTGAATTTCATCATTCATAAAATCTGTAAGCCCTGCCTCATAGGATTATTAATGCTCAAACTTAACGTATGACTTCCAACAGTGCCTGACACATGGTAAACATGGTATAAGTGTTTAAGGGGAAAAATGAATTCTGTCTCTATTGTATTCTTTTAGAAAATGGCATTTTTAGATCTTAAGTATACAAACAACACTTAACTGAGATAATATTAAGGGCTAAAGTGTGCTGGTAACACTTTCTGAAGAATCATTTCTAAAGCAATGGTTTTTAAGTTGTATTCTAAGAATAGCATTCTGTCGAAGACTTGAGAGGGTCCCCAAGATAGTTCATTTGAAATTCAAGTTTTAATTTTCAAAAATATCACCTGGCTCAAATAAATGCCATGCAAGATTCAGAACTCATCTCTCTTTCCCATGACAATATCAATTACAATAAAGAGAGAAATATTATGTCAAATTGCCATAGTATCATACTATATATTTTAAAATAAGATTTAGGTTTTGCCTGACTTTTTAAAATTATGATAAAGAATGCAAAATGGTTGGTAGATATTATTTGAGATTCAACTTAGGAAAAAAATTTCTACTACTTTCAAATTACTTGAGCATTTAAGTGAAGAGTTTCCTGAGATTTCAATTAAATTGCTCTAGTAGTTAAAATAACTGTTACCGTTTTCAGCCTCTTTAATAAAGATTCTCTTCATACTGGGCAATCAAAACAAAACATACAAATAATCTGGGTGTTCTTTAAAAGAGACATTCTTCTACACTGATTTTTATAGTAAGAGTTATAAACTCAAACTTGTAGTAAATTTAAAATAAATTTATAATAACTTGAACTTCCATTTGCCTTAAGTACTGAAGTTTTTGTAAGACATCATTTGAAAGGGAGAGTCTACTGCCAAAAATATCTGCCAGCCAGTGGCTTTAAAGTAGCCTGAGCAATTGGAAGTCTAAATAAAGCATCTTTCTGTCAAACATGGTAGAAAAAAAAATTTTAACACTTTGAATTTTTTTTTGTTTTGGGCAAGGGAAGATTCACCTTAAGCTGACATCTATTGCCAATTTTCCTCCTTTTTCCTTCTTTCCCCACTCCCCCTCAAAGCCTCAGTACATAGTTGTAGGGTCTACTGGTTCTTCTATGTGAGCTGCTGCCACAGCATGGCTACTGACAGATGAGTGGTGTGGTTCCGTGCCAGGGAAGTGAACCCGGGACGCTGAAGTGGAGTGCACCGAACTTTAACTACTAGGTCATTGGGGCTGGCTCAATACTTTGAAATTTTTAAGATATAGAATATAACTCATAAAACTTTGAAACAGTTCTTCCCTAAACAAATAACTATAACTTGCGCTAGGAAGCACTGTAAAATAAATTAAAATAACAAAAATAGTAGTTATTCCAGTCATTCATTTTATGGATTAAAAAAATTAAGGCACAAAGAAATGATGTGTTCTAAATCACAAAGGAGTAGTAGAGAGGAGATGCACAATTAATTTTTTTCAATCAACTGCATACTTTTTTTTTTCAACTAACAACATAAATTCTATTTTTTCCAGATTCTGGATATGTACCTAAAAATGGAAACTGACAAAATATTTTGAAACATTGCTACTTTATTTTAAAGCAAGCTTAGAAAAATGCTGGTTGATGGATTAACACATCCTTTTCTTGGGATGATTAAAGTACCACTGCATCTGAGTGGTACCATGACATTCTTCAATAAGATTGCACACCTCAGATTATGTGCTGGCTACTGTGCTAGGTGTAAGGAACAAAAAGTTGGACCAGGCCACTCAAGACCATGATCTACTATAGGAGATGGATCAGCAAACAACTACAATAGGAGAGTGGTATATGCTGCAATACAATTACACACAAATTATGCATGGTGAAAATGCAGAGGATGGAATGAAGAATGAGTGTAGGGGAATGAGGAGATGGGAGTGGGGATTGGAGAAGGTTTTCCAGAGGTGATTTTTGAGCAAGTTTCAAGGATGTTGAGTTTACCACATAGGAAAGTGGAGGAAACAGCATTCTAAGACAGATGGTATGGGTTAAAAGATAACAGAAGTGTGAAACAAAATGAATTTTTCACAAACAGATTAGTTCTGCTGCAATGTAATATGCACAGGTAGAGGAGAGAGAAGAGTCTAGAAAGGTGGACAGACGCAAGTCATAAAGGAGGCTTGGTCAGATAAGCTATTGAAAGATTTTAAGCAGGAAAGTGACATGGTCCTATTTGTATTTTAGGGAGAACATTAGGCTAGTCTCCAAAATGAAGGATGAAAGGGAGAGAGTTAAGGTTAGGGGCAAAGTGACCAGTTTGGGAGACAGGCCCCAAAGCGTCAGTTACGATCACAATGTTGATATATCATACTTTCAAAATCAAATGTCTTAATTTAGTAGATAAGAGATCCTTAGCTTCTGATATGATTATTAGGTTGCCTCAGAATTATACTCAATAAACTGTACTTTAGGTAGATTAAAGACTGAAATATTTATTTCTCATTAGAGATAAGAAAAGATAAGAAAGTAAGATACTTCTATGGCCAGAAGTCCAGGCTACCATAGGTCTGGAAATCAGGTTTTAGAGAAGGCAGTTATTCTTTGGTCCTCTATTAGAAACACATATTTCTAGCCAAAAATAAGGGTTAGGAAATATGCCACCACACAAGAAATAGTCCAATGAACTAACCCCAAAAGCTTAAACCAAAGAGTAAAAACCACAAAAATGTGGTTTAATTTTCTTTTTTTTTTTCACTTACTGTATTCTTTGGTGGCTGACTCTCTACCAAAGAATTAGGAAAGATAGGTAGTAATGAATTTTACAGTTATTTCTTTAGCTAAAACAAATGAGGGGAGGAGTATGGAGATCAGATACATTTAAAAAGTGGGTCTCGATGCTCATCATCACTAATCATCAGGGAAATGCAAATCAAAACTACACTAAGATATCACCTTACACCTGTTAGAATGGCAAAATTATCCAAAACCAAGAGTGACAAATGTTGGAGAGGCTGTGGAGAAAAAGAAACCCTCATACACTGTTGGTGGGAATGCAAACTGGTGAGCCACTATGGAAAACAGTATGGCGATTTCTCAAAAAGTTAAAAATAGAAATACCTTATGACCCAGCCATCCCACTACTGGGTATCTATCCTAAGAACCTGAAATCAGCAATTACAAAAGTCCCATGCACCCCTATGTTCATCACAGCATTATTCACAATAGCCAAGTCATGGAACCAACCTAAATGCCCAGCAACTGATGATTGGATAAAGAAGATATGGTGTGTGTATATATATATATATATATATATATATATATATATATATATATACAATGGAATACTACTCAGCCATAAAAAAGGACAAAGTCGTCCCATTCACAACAACATGGATAGACCTTGAGGGTATTATGTTGAGTGAAATAAGCCAGACAGAGAAAGACGAACTCTGTATGACTCCACTCATAGGTGGTAATTAACATATAGACAAAGAGAACTGAGGGGTGGTTAACAGGGGAAAGGGGGGGTGGGGGGAGGGCACTAGGGGTGAAGTGGTGTACCTACAACATGACTAATAATGATGTAAAACTGTAATTTCACAAGGTTGTTAACTATCATAATCTTAATAAAAAAAAAGTGGGTCTCTATTTCTCTATTTTATCACTTGTAATAATGCTAATAAATAACAAAAAGTAGGATGTAACTAAGAGGTCCTGGGGAAACAAATCTCAGGTCACAAAATATAAAAATTTTACTAATATTTTCTCATTAAAAAAATAATAACAGGGGCTGGCCCCGTGGCCGAGTGGTTAAGTTCGCGCGCTCCGCTGCAGGCGGCCCAGTGTTTCGTTGGTTCGAATCCTGGGCGCGGACATGGCACTGCTCGTCAGACCACGCTGAGGCGGCGTCCCACATGCCACAACTAGAAGAACCCACAACGGAGAATACACAACTATGTACCGGGGGGCTTTGGGGAGAAAAAGGAAAAAATAAAATCTTTAAAAAAAAAAAAAATAATAATAATAATAATAACAATTCTACAAATAATTTTGAGTTTCTATAGTTTAAGCTTGATTCCTTCATCTTTCTGGAAATGATGATAAAGCACTTTAAGTGAGTAAAGGTATGCAACAAACAACTTTTATTTAATAAGCATATAGGCCTTCATTTTATGGAAGAAGGCCTGAAAAAGGTAGGTATTCAGTTTCTGAGTCACCAAGAGCTATTGGTGATGGTTTTACTCAAATCTGTTTACTCTATCTAGAGCAGGCAAGGGAAAGTGATAGTGCCTCTTTTAAATCCATCCCAGTTTTCAGCAGTTTACAGAGACAAGAAAGAAGTGCAAGCAAAGATAAATCAGTAGAAGAGATGGAAGGGATTCTTTAGGGAAACACTGAGAGAGACTATACTACTTTTAAAAGATCATATACTTTTAAAGCTATATAAACCACCAGATTTTTTTACCATATTGAATATTTACATAAAGTTTCTTCACTCAAAATGATAACTAGACATTTATAATATCTGTACATTAGAATGAAAGCCTAACTTAATGTTGAGCTATTTACAGTTAGAACTATTATATAAAGGGATTATTTTAGAAGTGTCTTTATATTGCTCAAAGTATTTCTCTTTCATGATTTATTTATGTCTATCTTTAAGTTAGATGTGATACAGCTTAATAAATTCAGTTTATTGTGTTTTAAATGGAACTTTAAATATTTTCTTACTTTCCACTTAGTACTGCCACACCTACTGTGCTCCTCGGGGTGGACATGGTGGCAACGAAATTCCACTGGCGAGCCTGAGGGTCCCATCTTTCCACCGTATTCAGATAGCTCCAGCCGTCATGCCCTCCTACTGCATACATGGGACCTTCCAATACGGCCACACCTACAGGGAGACGGGAAAGAAGTAATGACTTAAAAATCACATTTTAATTGAAAAATAAGTACAATGAATCTTAAATATGCAAATTTTCTAAGCAAAAATTTATGATATAGACATCTGGCTTCCTCACAGCTCTTCTTGGTAGGCAGGTTGGGGAGTGAA
This sequence comes from Equus caballus, assembly GCF_041296265.1. Classification (NCBI taxonomy): domain Eukaryota; kingdom Metazoa; phylum Chordata; class Mammalia; order Perissodactyla; family Equidae; genus Equus; species Equus caballus. The sequence goes on from NC_091686.1 coordinate 94,083,730, forward strand.
GGGGAGAAATAGTGCTGTAGCTCTGGTCTTAAAAGTTTTAGAGGCAGTATTTTGACATCCAACAGTAGAAAGTTATTGAAAACTACACAAGATGCACATATTGCCATATTTAAAACATCTTTCAATAATACGAAGTTAGGAGATATTTGAAAAAGCATTTTTATTCCTTTCCCCCTATTAATTCACATTCATGAGATTTTACTATAGGAGTTAGATTTGCTCCATAATCTATGAGATTCATCACCAGGGATCGGAGCCAGATTAATTTGTTCATTTATTCAACAAACATCTATTGAGTTTCTACTAAGAGCCATGCACTTAATAGAACATAACAGATAAGGGCTCTGCCCCCATGGATGTAATATTTTAGTCAGGAAACAGACACAAAATATATTTCAGGTATTGATAAGTTCTAATAAGAAAAATGCAACAGAATAAAAGGGTAGAGAGGATCAGGGAAGACATTTCTGATAAGGTGACATTTGAGCAAAAAAAAGGTGAATGAAGCTAGGAAACCAGACATGGAGATATCTGAGGGAAGAGAAGGTGAGGTAAGGAACAGTATGTACAAAGGCCCTGAGGCATGCTTAATTTGTCTTTGGTACAGCAAGGAGGCCAGTTTGGTTGAGCAGGGTGAGTGAAGGGGAGATGAAGGAGCGTGTGAAGCCAGATCATGCAGGGTGGTCAAGTGTATTGTAAGGACTTGGTATTTTATTCCAAATGAGATGGAGAGCCAGTAGAGGGTTTTTAGAAGAGGTGCGACATGATCATAGTCAGACAAAATACAAATATGTATTACTTGAGGGCCAAAGTACAAATTTTGTGATACAAATATATTTTAATTTGTGAAATCACGGCCAGATGAGATATAAATATTCATCATTCACATATGACCCAAACCAACATATCATTCCACTCAGTATTGGATATTGGATAACACACACACACACACACACACACACACACACACATTTATCTATAGCTCCAATTATATATAGTATATATTCAATTATGTGTGTGTGCATATGTATGTGTGTAATTAGGGAGAAGGCTGGAAGAAAAATTGAATCCATCTAGTTCAACTCCTTAAACAATAGCTTTGAAAAGAAATTTTAGCAGCAAAACCACTTTTTCAAATGAAATCTATATATAATTCTCACATATAAAGAGATAAAAGGAGTGTTTCTTCAGTAAAAATTTTTTATAAGCTCAAATTTATAACATTCATTTATTATAAGGTAAATTAGTAAGAAAAAGGGTGTTTTGAATGACACAAACATTTGAAATAAAAACTGAACTTGAACTATATGATCATTCTCCTTTGAACTTGCCGCAGTTCAATAAAGTCTTTTGTGTGGTGCCGAGAACTAATGATAGTGTTCCCTGCACAATCGAATCTGCACAAAACATCGCTGAATCATGGGCATTCTCATTCTATGTACTATATCTATAAGAATGTACCTTAAGTTAGAATTAAGTTTCTTTTCCCCATGGTGGGAGGAAGTATGCAGTTGGATCACACTATGGACCCTGGGTTTTAGGGTCAACCCCAATTTATAAGTCTTTCTCATGCTGCTGTTAAGAGATGTCTTCCTATTCTGTGCTGATGTAAGAGTTAATTTTACAAACTCAAGAGTAATGTTTTACTGTTTTCTTTGTTAAATTTCATATAGTTAATTTTAAGCTCCTCTCTCAGTCCCTTAGCCCTAACCCTCTGGTTATACTTTCTTACCAAACTTGACATTTAAGATCATCTTTCATTGAAACCTAAATGTAACTAGTAGAATCTCTTGTCTCTTGGATCTTTTGCTGTACCCACTACCACATTAATCTTTATGCCCAGATAATTTTCCTTACTGGCTACTGGCTTTTTGGGGCAGCCAGCCAGCATTCTGGTGCACAGTATTAATAAATCGAGTATAGTGCAGAGCTATGCTATCTAAACTTAACTATCCTCTCTGCTACTCATCCATCTTTTAGTTTGACAACCTATCAAATTCTTTACTGAAACTATTTTGAACCTTTTCCAAACTGTGATAAATTCACAAGACACTCACAAATTCTTCCTATACCTGAATGCATGCCCATTTTCAGCGTGACACTGTAGCTCCTCCCATCAAGAGGAGGAGTCTTTTTCTGTACTCTTTGAATCTGGGCTTGCCCATGTGACTTATTTTGGCCAGTGGGACATTAGCAAACATGATGCGACCAGAAGTTTGAAGTGTTGGTACACTGGGGCTGCCCTCTCTTGCTGCTTTTGAAACTCGGTGACTGCCACTATGTGAAGAAGCCTGGGCTAGCCTGCTGAACGATTAGAGGCATTTGGCCCAGCTGCCTCTGTTGCCCAGGCCAACACCTGCTCACCACCACACATGTGAATGAGACCATCCCACATCACCCAGCCAACCTGCCAGCCCACCAAAGATTTGTGAGAAAACCAGCAGAAATCATCTCAGGCAGCTCAGACCAGAACAATCCAGATGAGCCACAGATCCATGAGCTAAATAAATGGTTGTTGTTTTAAGCCTCTAAGTTTTGGAGTGGTTGGTTATGTAGCAAAAGCTGGGTGATACAGAAACATTTCAAGCCCCATCTAATTTTAATTCCACTTCCTTCACTCTCATCAAACAATTCTTTCTATTTCACTTATTCTTTCTCCTATGAGAAAAGAGAGGTCATCTGATCAAGATCCCTAAATTCTCTCCTCTCAGAGTGAGCCGTCAGTTCCTTAAAGGTAAATATAGTGTCTTCCTCATCTTTGTATACCTACAGAGCAAAGAGCATGGCACCGAGTATGTGCTAATCAATGTCTGCTCAGCAAATCATTGAATGAAAGAAAGAAAAGTCTATTTTTCAGGAATATCAGGACATTCTCTGTGCCACTTCAAAGTTTTTCTGGGTTTTTACTCATTTCTGCTTGAAAACCAGGAGATATAGATGAAAAACAATAATGCTAAAGATTTTTAAATAAGCATTTCAGTTAGGTTAGATACCATTAATTGTCAACACAAAACACATATTTAAAAAGGTGGTTTGTCAGTCCATCACGCTACACTAAAATCCTTAAATATCCATGTTTTTACTTGCGCTGGTTGCTGCCACCTTTATGTATACACTTATTTTCTCTGCTTCCACTTGTCAGTTAACAAGGAGCATGTGAAGGAATGTTTGGTGACTGACTGTTGCTGACTCAGCAGCTGCCACACTAGTCTTCTGCCTCATACAGAATGTAAGAATGCTGTGGAAGCCTAATATATAATATTAGGAGCGAATCTGCACAGTTATACTCACCAAGGCCATGCCTGTGTGTGGACATAGGAGGCATTACACTCCAAGTTTTTGTTTTGGGGTTGTAGCATTCTACAGTGTTCAAAGTCTTCAGCCCGTCTCTTCCTCCAACCACATACAGTTTGTCATCTAACACTGCAACACCAAACTGCAGCCTCCTCCCATTCATATTTGCTACAGGAGTCCACATATTTGTACGAAGATCATACTTTTCAATGCTTGTTGCTCCTTAATAGTAATATATAGAAGTTATACAAATAAAAATTTCACCATGATTAATTTGTGAAATTATACATACAAAAGTATAATTTTATTTGCATTGAGAATAATACTTTTATTATATTCCAATAAGCCCTTGCATGATCTGGGCCCTGCTTATATCCCTGACCTCATCTGGCATACACCAGGATCTAGTATTAAAAGGTCAAGTGAGGAAAAAAAAAAGGTCAAGTGAGAAAGGATTTTCTGTCAAAGGAGGCTGAGAAGCAACAGCCAGAAGTGGGAGGAAAAGCAAGGTAGTTCAGTGTCATAGAAGCCAGAGGAAAAATTTTATAGCAGGTAGGACTACTAACAGTATCAAATGCTACTGAGAAGATCAAGTAAGATGAAGACTAAAAAGCATTACTGGATTTCGCTACATGGAGGTCATTGATGACTTTAGGGAGAATTCCCTTGTTTGAACGATTGAGACAGGATTGGGAGGTGAGGAAATGGAGATAGTGAGCATAGATAATTCTTCTGAGAAGTTTGGCTATAAAAGGGGAAGAGATAGGAATTACTAGGTGAGTTGAGGGAGGTCGCGTTTTGCTTTGCTTTAAAATTGCAAAAACTTAAGTTTGCTTAAATGTTAATGGGAAAGATCTAATTTTGAGGAAAGAAGCTGAAAATAGGTGTCGGCCCTGTGGTCAAGTGGTTAAGTTCACGAGCTCTTCTTTCGCGGCTCGGGGTTCACTGGTTTGGAGCCTGGGCGCGGAACTATGCACTGCTCATCAAGCCATGCTGTGGCAGCGTCCCACATAGAGGAACTAGAATGGCTTACAACTAGGATAACAACTATGTACTGGGGCTTTGGGGAGAAAAAAAAAAAGGAGCTGAAAATACAGGAGATGAAGGGACCCTAATTAAAAGTGTGCGGCTCTGGAGGAGGCGGAAAAGGGCAGAAGCAGAGCACAGGCGAGGGGCTGGATTTTACGGGAGGAGAGAGGGGTACATACATGTTCTATTGCAACCAGGACAAGAGCATAAGTGTGGACCATGTGCTTTGGCAACTATGAATGTAGGAAGTTTAGGAGTAACTGCCTGATGGTGTCTACATCTTTTTAAGAATTGGAAGATTCAAGGAACTCTTTTGTTCTCTTTATGAGATGAGACCAGTGGACTTAGGAAAAAAAAAAGCTCCACCTCTCTAAAAGAACCCCAGAAAACCAACCCAACCCCTCAGTTATTAAGAGTTGAATTAGTGTCTCCTTTATCTCTGTCTTCTAAGCTTCTAATACAACATGCAGTCAGAGCTATTCTTAAAGACTTAAAATTAGGACAAACATTTATTCTAAAGTATTTGTTACAGTTAGGTCATCACAGCACTAAATACTAGTGTTAATCTCCTAAATTTGAGAAATAGTTTGTTATAGATATAGAATATTATATTTTCTCATATATTATAGTTTTTATTATTTATTCACCCTACAAAAATTTTAAGTTATCTGGGATAAATACCAAGTCTTTTTCCTTCTCTGTATTCTACAGCATCATAAATAGACTCCCTCGTACATAGTAGCTGTTCAAAAATATTTTTGAATTTGAATAATCTTTCTTTATAATTTTTATAATGAGATTTTACTCATATTCAGATTATTTTATGTAATAGTATGCTTGATTCATCACTCTAAATTTGATTTTAAAAACTTCTTCCTTCCTCAAATAAAAAGGCAATGCTAATCATCTCTCCTCTCTAATGAATCTAAGGAATATTCTTTTCATTTGAATTTTAAATTATTTCTTTTAGATCTAGTGCACTAAGCAGTATCATAATCTTATGAATTGGTAACTAAAAATTATTTTGTTAATATCAAACGTAATTCTTAAAACATAAAATGTTAAAACATAGTCTGAAACATATATCTTAAAAAAAAATCCAAAAATAACAAAATCCTAATAATTGCAAAATTCTATGTAAAAGCTTGGAACTTCCCTAATTTATACTGAAGGATTTAACCTTTAAAAAAAGTAAGCACAGGGGCTAGCCTGGTGGCACAGTGGTTAAATTCATGTGCTCTGCTTCAGCAGCCTGGAGTTTGCGGGTTTGGATCCTGGATGTGGACCTACACACCGCTCATCAAGCCATGCTGTGGCGGTGTCCCACATATAAAATAGAGGAAGACTGGCACAGACATTAGCTCAGTGACAATTTTCCCCAAGCAAAAAGAGAAAGATTGGCAATAGATATTAGCTCAAGGCCAATCTTCCTTACCAAGAAAAAAAAAGTAAGCATGAATAAATTCCAACATTTTCTTAGTGACTGTTTAGAACCATTACCAGTGTATTTGTTGGGCTGTATACTAAATGCATATATGAAGGGACCAAGAACCAATGATCAGATTACCATCCAACTAATGCAAATTACTCTTCATTATTAAAGACATTGGGAATAAGATAAGTTAAGGCCTGGGAAGATAGCTTGAATAGATAAAAATCAGAGTAGTATTAAGAAAGACTCAGAAATAAAGTTGGTCAAGCCACAAAGGCCAGATTACAGAAAGTCTTGAAACCTAGAAAGAGGAATTTACTTCTTATGTGGTAAGGAGTAAAGATTGCTGGAGTTTTTGAGCAGAGTAATGGCACTTTAAAAGAAGAGCTAACAGAGCAGAGAGTATAGTCTCCAGAGTCAAAATGCCTGTTTGAATCCTGATTCTATCATTAATTAGTTGTGTGATCGTGGGAAAGCTACTTCTCTACGTCTCAGCATCCTCATGTATAAAAAAGGGAAATAATAACCATCAGCTCTGAGAGTTGTTATGAAGATGAAATGAAATAATATAGGTCAAGTGTTTAGCATAATTCCTGGCACATATTAAAAACATAATTAATGCTATTCCCACTAAGTTAACCTGTCAAAATATGTGAGCTGATAGGAGGCTAACAGGAATTAGAAAGATAGCAATGGAAATTTGGAAGAATAAGACCTTTGTGAAAGAAGTCACTTGGTGACTGTCAGAATTTAAGGTCTGAAAGAGATAGAGAGAGAAACAGAGAGAAACAGACAGTAGCCATGTATTGTTTACGTTGGGTACTTAGCGTCTGAGTTCCTTTCTCAGGCTTGGGCAATTTTCCATTGTATGTATATGAGCCTCGATGAGATGCAGGAACCCATCTCCCAGAAAGCTGAAAAGACAGATATTTATCCTCTTTGTTCTGGAAATTTAGGGCCCAGGGTCCAGGAGTGACCCAAAGCTAGTCAAATGGATACTTGCACCTAGGATTTAAAATCAAAAGCAGGAATTATAAAGAAGCTGGGACAGTGGACATAGCTCCTGCCCATTTCTCAATAGCCTTCTCATAAATTCCTTATCTGCTTATGTGAGCCAGAGCTGTCCACTGAAGAACACTGAATTCCAGTTCCAAGTCCTCAAGTCTGGGAGACAAGGGCAGAGAAGATTCAGACACATGAAGCTTGAGGTGAAAGCTCAACATCAAATAGAGATTTTATACAAGTTGGAAATATGGAAAGAAAATCAAAGTGAGACAGTATAATTAATACAGAGATAACAGTAAAAGCTTTGCAAAGCAGAGGAAAAGAAAGAGAGGAAGAAGTGCTAGTGACGACTACAAAGCCAAGCAGCAGTTCCAGGCACTTGGTAGATACTTAGTAAGTATTTGCAGATTGATTATATGGACCGTGGAGATCTCCAAAAGTTTTCAAATATTTATACTATAACTTTAATCAGTTATCTTACTTTATGTATTTCTGTACCACTCAGTCATTAAGCCTATATTTAGAACTTAAGCCCTATGTTATATGGGATACTATCCATCAATATCTATATCTGTATCTATATCTTTGTTTCAATGAAACTAAAAGTTAAATAACAATACAAGATTTTCAACTAGAGCTGGTATTTTTATATTCCTTAGAGATGTCATATAGAAGAGATGCCTTTAGATGTGATTAATGCATCAAGTGCTTGTGTCATACAAGCAATTCAAGAGAGGCAGAGGACAATCTTCATTCACTTGACAAATGATGCTGTTTATGTGCAAGACACTGTTTTAGGCTCTTGGAATATATTAGCGAACAAAACAAAATCCTTGCTTTCCTGGAGCTTATTCTGGGGGAAGAGGTAGACAGACATAAACAAATGTATCAAGTGCTATGAAGAACTATGAAGCGGAGTAAGGAGAGAGAAAGAGGTAAGCAAAAGATTAGAAAGTGATGGGCAAGAGGTTGCTACTGAATGGTTATGGAAGTCCTCTGTGATAAACTGACATTTGAAAGGAGATCTGAGGGAACAATTTCTGCTACTCCTCTGGTAACAGGGAGCAAAGCATTCCAGTGACAGGGAACAACTAATACAATATCCCTGACGTGGGAGAATGTTTGGCATGTTAAATGAATGAGGAAGTCAATGGGGCTGGAACAGAAGGCATGAGGGGAGAAGTAGATGAGCTGAGACCAGAGAGGTAGCCACAAGTCAGAGAGGTATCGTCAAGGAATTGCAGACTATTAGTTCTGGGAATTCAGAGGAAGGAGCGATCAATGTATACTTACAATTAATACGCAGAAAGCTTCTAGCACAATACCTGGCATCTAGTAGGTACTATATGGTGTTTGATGCTATTATTGTTACTATTCTAACAACTGTTGCAAGAATGGTACAAAGAATTCCCCAGGGCCCCCCGGTCCCCATCCCCGTGGCCAAGTGGTTAAGTTGGTGCGCTCCACTTAGGCGGCTCAGGGTTTCCATGGTTCAGATCCTGGCCATGGACCTAGCACTGCTCATCAAGCCAGGCTGAGGCAGTGTTCCACATACCAGAACTAGAAAGACATACAACTAGAATATACAACTATGTACTGGGGGACTTTGGGCAGGGGAAAAAAAAAAAAAAAAAAAAGAGGAAGATTGGCAACAGATGTTAGCTCAGGGCCAATCTTAAAAAAAAAAACAACCAGAATTCCCCAGTACCCTTGACCCAGATTTCCCAAATGTGTATGTTTTACTACATTTGCTTTCTATGTATGTATGTATGAATTTTCTTCCGAACTGTTTAAGAGTAAGCTGCAGAAGTGATGTCCCTGTATCCCTAAATACTTCAGTGTATCTTTCTCAAAACAAGGAATTCTCTTACAAAACTATAATACAATCATCAAAATCTGGAAATTACATTTATACAATGCTGTTATCTAATCTACAGACTTTACTTGGATTTTGTCATTTGTCTCAATTATGTCTTTTATAGCAAAAGAAAATCCAGATGATACATTATAACAGCTGTCATGTCTCTTTAGTCTCCTGTAATCTGAAACAATTCCTAACTCTTGTTTGTGTTTCTTGACATTGACATTTTAGAATACTACAGACAAGTCATTTAGTAGAATGTCTCTCAGCTTGGATTTGTTTGTCTTTTCCTCATGAATAAATTCAGAATATACACTTTTAGCAAGAATACCACAGACGTGCAGCTGAGTTCCTCTCGGTGCATCATATAAGAGGCACATGCTGCTGGTTGGTTTCATTATTGGCAAGGTTATCTTTGATTATTTGATTAAGGTGCTGTGGGCCAAATTTCTCCACCTAAAAGATACTATTTCACCCTTTGTAACTAAGAAGCAAGTGGTTGGGAGCTACTTTGAGGCTAAATATCCTGTTCTCAAACTTTCATCCTCTAATTGCAGCATCTATTGATGATTCCTGACTGAATTAGTTATTATTATGATGGTTGCCAAATGGTAATTTCTCTAATCCCATCTTTGCTTATGTATTTATCAGTTGGCATTCTACTGTAAGGAAGAGCTTTCCCTTCTCCCTTCGATATTTGTATCAGTTTGGACTCATGTATAGTTATTGATTTTATAGGTTATAATCTTTTACTATTATTAATTTTGATGCTGACATTATCCCAGATTTGGACAGTGGTAGCCCTTACAAACTGCCTCCTGTCTCCCTTGACCTGTCTCTGTCATTCTTTGAGCGTTTCCCTACTTTCTGGCACTAGAAGATGTTCTAGGCTTATCTTATGCTTTTCCTACCCAGTTCTGGAACCAAACATTTCTCCAAAGAGCTCTTTGATTATGTATATTACTAATTAAAATTTCTTTTTTTTCTGTTCCCCCAAAATAAAAGATTATTTAATACCTTTTGTTGAATCCATTCCTCCAACTGCAAATAATGTACCAACAGTTGACTTCCTTGGTTTTGTCCTAGGACTTTGTAACATGGGTCGTCTCTCTGGTAATAAATGATACTTCATTGCTTCCATAATAAGTTTCTGACATTCTATATCATCCCGAAAAAGTGCATTATTTTCCATGTCAGCCAGGAACTAGAAAAGAATAGTGAGTATGTACACTGAATGACTAAGAAAAGTAGTAAGTTCACAAATGGAAATGATATGTAAAAGAAAATCCAAGTCTGGACACCTATTTTTAACTAAAATATAAGATTTATATTTTAAATTTCATTGAAAAACAAAAACTGAGGATAAGTGGTATGCTCTAAAATCTTAATAGTGCTTATCTCTAGGTAGTGGGGAAAGGTGCTTGTTTTTTTCCTGGGAAAGATTCGCCCAGTTAAAATCTGTTGCCAATACTTTTCTCTTTTTTTCCCCCTCCCCAAAGCCCCAGTACATAGTTGTATTCTAGTTGTAAGTCCTTCTGGTTCTTCTATGTAAGCCACTGCCACAGCATGGCTATTGACAGATGAGTGGTGTGGTTTTGCACGCGGAAACCAAGCCTGGGCTGCTGAAGTGGAGTGCGCTGAACTTTAACCACCAGGCCATCAGGGCTGGCTCAAAATATGCTTTTTTAATAATCTTTTTTTTACTACTTTTTTATATTTTCCAGATTTTCTAAAATAAATCCTTTTACTTTTTAAATTAGAAATAATTTTAACTGAAGAAGAATAATTATGAGGAGTTGACTAATTATACTGCATTTACCTGACCTCTCCAAACTGCTCAAACAACAGCGAAAACAAAACTGACCAATTCCTTAAGGGGCAAAGAACTCTAAATGGTGATTATTCTAAAAGAATTAAAATCCCTTGTGCTTCACTGAATCCTATTTTACTTATGTAATTTTATATAAATGCATAAATATAGTTACACCCTACTGTTTAAAAAATACATTTCTCTTCCTTTTGTGCTTGCTTCTCCATCCTCCTCCCTACTCCTTTATTGCTGTAATTTCTTTCATTTAGGTTAAGGATCCATGTGAAATTAATTTTTAAACAGAGTATAAGTTGAAGAATACTTTCATTTTCTTCCAGATGGATAGCCAGTTCTGTACCCAAATCATTTATTAAATAATCCCCTTCATTTCCAACTGAAATGAACCTTGGTCATATATTACATTTTCATAAGTAGATCTCAGGATATATGGATCTGTTTTTTGATTCTTTATTCTGTTCTGTTGATCTGTCAACTCCTATTCTAATACCACATTTTACTACAGTGTCTTTATAGCATATTCTGATTATCTGATACAAATCTACCCTCACTTTTCATTTTCATAGTTTTCTTGGCTAATTTTGAATATTTACTTTTCATATAAACTTAAGATAAATTTACCTAATTCCCCTTCACCACCTTGATCCCCTTGTTACTCTAATAGGAACTACATTAAATTTATTTATTAATTTGGGGAGAATTTACATTTTTATGATATTAAGTCTTTCTGTCCAAGAAGCCTTTCCATTTGTTGTACAGCTTTCTTCATATAGGTCTTATGTCTTTCTTTTATTAAATATATTCCTACAGATTTTATTATTTTTATTGCTATTGGCAACGGATTTTTAAATTTCCATTTTGCATATGTTTTGCTGGAGGAGAGAAAAATTTGCTTATACTTGAATTATAACCTACCACTTTACCACATTCCCTTATAAAACTCTAGCTGTTAGGGATACAATCATAATAATCCCCAAATATGGATAGTTGACATCTTTTTTCTAATATGTATGCCAATTATTTCATTTTCATTTTATTATTGCAATTGCCAAAACTTTCAAAGCTAAGTGAAATAATTAGAGTGATACAGAGCATCTGTGTTTCTGGTCTGACTCGACAGTTTTAGTGCTTCACTATTTAGGATAACAGTTGCTGGAGCATTTAGTAATCCATCTTTACTATATTTAGGTTGTGTCCTTCTCTCCCTATTTTATTTTAGAGTTTTAAAATTAAGAATGGTTCTAATTTTTTCCCAAATACCCTTTATACATCTATTGAATATGGTCATATGGTCTTTTCTCCTTTAAGTTACTGATATTATAATTACCTTGATAGATTTCCTGATACTCAACCATTCTCATATTCCTCGAAAAAGACCTTCATGGTGATAGTGTATTATCCTTTTGATACACTGCAGAATTGTATTTGATAATATAAGGTATACTTTATATATCATATAACTCACTATTTCAAGTACACAATTCAATGTTTTTTTAGTAAATTTACCAAGTTGTGCAACCATTTAGTAAATTTACCAAGTTGTGCAAACAGTTCCCAAAGTGTTTACCATAAAACAGTTTGGGAACATTTTCATCACCCCACTTAGATCCCACATACCTGTTTACTGTTCATCTCTGTTCCCATTTCCTCTCCCAAGTGCTAATCTGTTTCTGTAGATTTGCCTGTTATTAAATATTTCATATAAATGGAATCACACAGTATGTGGTCTCTTGTGTCTTGTTTTTTCATTTAGCATGTTTTTGAGGTTCATCCATGTGTAGCATGTTTCAGTACTTCATTTCTTTTTATTGTTGAATAATATTCCACTGTATGGATCTACCACATTTTGCCTATCCATTTACCAGTTGATGGACACTTAGATTGTTTCCAGTTTTTGGCTATTACGAATAAAGCTGCTAAGAACATTTGTGTGCAAATATTTATGTGGATATATGTTTTCATTTCTCTTGGGTAGATACCTAACAGTAGAACTGTTGGTCATACAGTAAATTTACATTAAGTTTTTAAGAAACTGCCAAACATTTTTACAAAGTGGCTGTACCATTTTACATTCCCACAACCAATATATGAGTGTTCCTGTTTCTCCACATTCTCACCAACAATTGTTACTATCTCCTTTTATTTTAGGTACTTGAGTGGGCAATAAGTGTGGTTTTACTCTGCATTTCCTTGATGACTAATAATGTTGAGAAAATATTCATATTTTGATAATGGAAGAGAAAGAAGAGTCTCTAACAAAAGTCACTGCAAAAGTTTGTGACATTTGGAAACCAAGAACAGCATGCCAAAGGCAAGAAAGCTAAATTAAGACATAAGTCTCAGGATCTATGCCAGAGTGTAAATTCTGGTATTAATTATTCCATATTTTTTCTATGTGCACAAAATATAGTTATACTTGCTATAGAAACCATTAATGAATATGCATTGAGTTGGCTCATTTAGATTAATCTTAATGTTTATATTACTACTGTTATATATAATTAGTTTTTTCCAAATAAAAATAAATGTGAAAAAAATTGTAGAAAGTAAAGTCTTGGGAGACAATAGTTACTGCAATTTGAAGTAAAATATATTTCTTATCATGTTGACAGTCTCTATAATTTATGAATAAATGGGATTAATTATATTTAAGTAGAGAGATGAAAGTAATAAAAGAAAACATGAAGCCATTAATTCAAGTATCAGATTAATCAAATGGAAAGTACCAGACATAATTTGGAAAATCATTCAAAAGGCACTGAAAGAAGTACAAAATACAGACTCTTGTATACTCTGCATTTTAAGTGAATACTATGTGTCTTCTCTGCCATAAAAAAGGGAAAATTATTAAAATGAAAGCATTTAGAAAATAGAAGAAACATTTTCAATTTGTAAATTTTTATCTTCACTCACATACTTGTTCACCATATGACTATTTCTCTAAAGCTGTACCCCCAAATACGACTTAAAGGAAAAAGCATAATGTGAATGATTTATGAATTCTATAGGCTTTAAAAAATGTTTTAGTATCAAAAACTTGTAAGTTAAAAGAATGCTAAAGGTAAATCCTGACTCTTTTAATATTTATTACCTTTAGTAGAAAACAATAACGAGGATTGAGAACAGAATAGTGAAGACCAAGATACTTGTAACACAGGCTAACCGTTAGTGACATTAAAAATTTAGGTGTCAAAATCTTTTAAATAATGTATATATGTCCTGCTATTTCTATCCACATTGCTTAATATTTGATCAAATGGAAAAATTTGGAATGCTTTCAAAGGTAAAATAAAATGACCACAAATACTTGCCTTCTGGATTATTCAGAGTTTAAAAAAAAAAAGCTACACTAAAATGATCATTTGGTAGAGTATTACAATTATATATATTATTTCCTACATTTTGTGGGAGACACTACAATAAAATTACCATATGGAAGTTGAACCTCTTCTAGTTAGGCTAACTAGAATGTTTCATATTAACAGAGTAGGGTAAAACCTCACTGAGAAAGGAACTAGTTCACAAAAGTAAATTCTCTAGGTAATTGGACCCATTCGCAATTTTTAATATTACTCATTTATAATTTGACACTTAAATAATTATATTTTCCTATCTTAAAATTTTTTTAATTGAGATAAAATTGACATATACTAGCTTCAGGTGTACAACATAATGATTCGATATATGTATATATTGTGAAATGATCACCACAATAAGTCTACTTAACATCCAACACCACATAGTTACAATTTTTTTCTTGCAATGAGAACTTTTAAGATCTACTCTCCTCTCAACCTTCAAATATACAATACAGTGCTATCAACTATAGCCACCATGCTGTGCATTACATCCCCAGGACTTATTTATTTTATAACTGGTTGTATCTTTTGAACCCCTTCACCCATTTCACCCACCCTGAAGCCCCCTTATCCTATTTTTTAAAATAAAACATTCAGAATACAATCCAATATTTTCTTGATGATTTTGGAGTCTACCTCAAAACTTTGTCACTGGGTAACTCTAATTCTGCAAACTTGTCCTTCACTTTTTAGCAAGGAAAAAAACCCCTGTAGTATCTCTAAATGTTGCAACAGTGCAACAGAGTATTATCATTGTAGAAAAGAAAAAAGAGAAAAAATTGCTCAGAGTGATGAAGCAAATAGTTTAAATTATACAGGGCAATGTGGCTTCCCTCACCGCTACTCATCGGGCTAAGGCAGTGGTTCTCAAACTTGGTGTGCATCAGATCTGCCTGAGGGCTTAAGAAAATATAACTTGCTAGGCTCCACCCCCAGAGTTTCAGACTCAGTAGGTGTAGAGTGGGGTCTAATAAGATTCATTTTGAACAAGTGAAGTGGTGCTAATCCTACAATTGGGGATCACACTTTGAAAAACACTGGACTAATCGAGTGGATTTTCTGTCCTTATCTTATTTGTCTTCTCTGTAGCATCTGACGATGTTTAAATTCCTCCATCTTAAACTTGAAGTCTCTTTTTAATACCACTCCAATTATTTAGGTAGGTTTGGGAACTACCACTAAATATTAGTATTTCTGGGGTTCTACTCCTAGGGCTCTTGTGTTCTCTTTAGCCAATGTCATTCTCTTCCTTTTGGCTTCAACAATCTAAATAAGTAGTTTTTGAAACTTCCTAGTCTCTAAGAGGATTAAAGGTGTCAAGAAGCTCTGGGAACATGATTCTTCCACTTCATTCCCCAACCTCAAAATCAGCTCTTCATCTGTATTCTCTGTCTTAACTGACAGCACCTTCATTAACCTAGGTGCACAAGTTAGGATCATCCTGGACCCCTCTTTTTTTACCCTCACCATTCAAATGGTCATTAAGCTGTACCAATTTTACCTCCTAAATAGTCCCTGAGCCTGGTAATTTCTCTACCTCCACTGCCGGAGATTGCCTAATTCAGTTGCCTGAATCCAATAGCCTTCCTAATGGGTTTCTACTCTGACGCCTCCAATCCATTCTCTACAAGGCAGTTGTATAATCTTTCTAAAATAAAATAATAATTGTCATCCCCTATTTCAAATCCTTTAGTGTTTCCTCACTGTGTTTAGAATAAAATGCAAACTCCTTGGCATGAGCAGAATTCTTCATGATCCATCTGTTTTCCTCTCAGACCTCATCTCTCAACACTGCCCTTTTATGTCTGCACTCTAGTCATGCAAGCTATCTTCAGATTCCAGAACATGATATATTTGCTCATGATTCTACAACTAGGTACAATCTCCTATCTCTCCTAGGATATCGTCTCCCTGTTTGGGGTAGCTAACCCATGATGCAGATCGAGTGACACTTCAGAAAGTTCTCCTCACTTCCCCATCATCAGTTTGGGTGGGCTACTCTAACTATTTTCATAATGCCACGTTCAGATATCTATCACAGCCTTCATCTCATTTTATTGTAATCACTGATTTATTTTGTAATCTCTCTCTTCCTCCACTTGATATTCTTCCCATCACCTAGCGATTTTATACATAATAAGAGACAGGATGGTTCAGTGGAAAAGGCATAGGACTTTACTTGGGTTCAAGTCCTACCTCTGTCTTTTATTAGCTCTATGATGTTTGCTAAGAAGCAAAGCCGAATAAAACTACGACGCAGAAGGACAGGAATTCATGCAATCACTTTGTGATTTTGAACGTATAGTTTTACTTTTGAAGTCTGCTTCATTCGTACAACAGGTGTTAGACTAAATGATCTCCAAAGTGCCTTTTGATTCTAGGACCTTATGGCTATGATTATCAGCAGTATCCCAGGTAACAGAAAATCTAAAGGTCTCTGAGAGTCATGCAAATATAGTATCGTAAATATTCGAAACTGAAGGACTGAAGTAAACTGTCAGGTTACTTAATTGCACAGATTATTTTCAAAGTCCACTGGAATTTTTCAGATTTTATTTTCTTTCACCTAGAAAAGGATAAGAAAAAAATTCTGCTAGATATCAGTAAAAATATAACCCTCTTTTAGCATCTGATTTCAGGAGAAATACTGTATAATGTTATTTTTCCTGAATTGTTCTCAGTTCACGCAGTTTCACTCCCATGAACTCCTACAACATTCTCCCTCTGAAGAGGAAGGTCTTTCTTATAAAGCATCAGCACTGACTTTTGTCTCTGGAAGGTAGAGATCAAACAGTAACTTTCACTCACAATACCTGGAAAGAATACATCATCCTCAAGATAAATACAAATAAAATAAAATTTATGGCACTTTAAACAACAAAAAAGTCTGACCTTGAGCAGTAACAGTTCATTCTTTCCCTCCTTTCAAGGCCTCTTTCTCCATTCAAGGCCTCAAGATAAGCAGCAAAGTAGGCAGAAGAAAGTTTTGTATATTCCAGTCAAAATTGTAAAAAGAGGAAACTATACATGTCAATATGTTATGAGTGATTGCCCTGAGTACAGCAAGTAGATATCTCTCAATTCTAAAATAATGATAAGAATCATGCCATTATTATTTATAGCATATTTTATTTCACAGAATTGTTTTCTGATCCTCATAATAATACTGTGAGATAGTCAGAGAGGATGTTATCTCCACTTGACAGATGAAGAAACTCAGGTGTGTGAACATGCCAAGCCACAGTTTTAAAATGTCAGAGCTGAAACTATTATCATGTCTTATTAATTTATGTATCACCAAAATCCAGCATTTAGTGGATACTTAGTAAACATGTGACAGATGAATTAATCTAAATTTTCTGGTTCCTAGAGTCCAATAATCTTTTTATTAGTAGTTTTACTAATTCTGTTCTAATTGCTAGGATAGGTTTGTATCTGAGTCAAATAAAATTACTAACACCAAATCAACAATGCTACTTAATTGTGCAATTTAGGTAGCCAGACTTCCTGGGATGAAAACATAAGCAGAATTTTTTTAGTTCGCTATCTTTTCACCTACACATTTCATAGGAATATATGTAAGATTACCTAATTGGATAGAATACTCAAAGGAAATAAAGCTATAGGCAAGTACATATTAATATAATTAGCATAAAGTGAATACTCAAATGTTGCAACTATGATATAGGTTTTAAATAATCAAAAATAGTTTACCTGTGGTGCAAGAAGAGGTAGCCTAATATAAGCCAAAAGTTTACTGAGATCTTTCCGTCTTTGTTCCAAATCATGACGGACCCAAGTAAGAAGGGCATTCAATATTGTCTCTTCGTTAGGAATGTTCATGTCATCACTGGCCAAGAGCTTTGCAATTTCACTGGCTGGTAATAATACAAATTCTTGATTTCGAATGACTTCCATGAAATGCTCCTAGAGGGAAAAAAAATAGCTTATAAACAATATTGTTCCTTTTGGCCATCACAATTTATTTCAAAGAAAGTAAAAGTTTTTTTAATTAGATGCCAAAACAGTTTATACTTTAGGCCTTTCTTACAATGTGTTACTGCTTGCTAGGGGAAAAAAAAAACAGTAGAAAATAACCTTTAAACTACAATTATGTTGTTAAACTTTTTATTTCTATATAAGTAAAATTAAAGTGTGATATCATTTATTACATTTTTAAACTGGACCTGGGACTTGTAGGTATTGCTTGCGCAAATTAGGGAATAGTGTTGACAAGTCTTTCAAAGGAAGATAGAAAAAGTGAATTAGACACTGAGATGTACGATACTCTAACATCAGAAGTTAGTTTAGATGTGTGGTTGCGGAAGAATTTGACCAACAGTGGAGCCAAATACCTGGGTGAGCCATGAAGTTATTTCTCTTACCCAGAAATGGCCTCCAGGTTGGCTAGATTTCCCAAAACCATTTTGGACCAAAGAAGTCTTCTCAGACTCTTCCTGGCAAGAGAACACGTCCTTAGGGCTATCCTAGAACCAAACTGGTCTTTAAAAGGGTTTAATGTTATCTATAAGATCCCCCAGGATTCAAGTCCATTTCGAAAACTTTAATCTCTTCTAATATGATTTGCATGCAAAGTTCTTTAGGTCTCATAGGAAAAAGAGCCAAAGCAAAAGTGTTGACCCATGCACTGGGAATCCAGGAGCTTAGACTGAAGATGACTCAGTCCTGGCCACATACTAGAATAAGGTCCCTTATAATTTTAAATGGGAGAGAGAAATGCCCTTAAGATGTGACATAATAACCTTTAGTAGGCTATTATGCTAAACAATCTGAAGAAAAAGTAAACTTACTTTCTGGTGTGCAAGGTTACAAGTCTTAATGCAGGCATTGTTTACATAGTTATAATATAAATGCAAATGCTAGACATATTGTCCCTTACTGTCTTTCTTATACTTCCTAATGTGCTATGGCTGTCTCAGCATATGGAGTTTCAGTAAAATAGCTAAGGCTGTTTAAATTAGAGCTAGAGATAAGGACTATCAATAATTATCTTCCATATTAAAACGAGAATTGTATTTTCCATATAGTCTGCAGTAACCTAAGTTAGGTACTGATCTAAAATATATCTTGGATTGATATTTCTTTTTGCAGAAATTCTTAAGAGGAAAACCATACATGAATAATTAACTAAATTCAATTGCTTCAATTCATCATAATTTGTTAAAGATGTCAAAATGAATCTATTTTAAATGACTGATTATCATTTTCGGGAATATATTTTAATAAAACCCCAATGTGGGAATGGCTTGGAGCAAACTCTTCTACTCAGTTGTATACTGACATTATAAAATGATCTGATAACACATAACAAGAACTATAAAAATGTTGAAGCTCTCAACCTAGCTATCCCACTAGTAGTTTAATCCTTATAAATAATTCACAAAAGGGAAAAAAAAGCAGATGCTTCTCTGTATTATTATTTATAATGATAAAAAATGAGAAATAGTAAAAAATGAGAATTATAGGGGGTTGTAACTCAATGGACTATTAAGCAGACGTTAAAAATTTCAAGGACAGAGGCTAGCCTGGTCGTGTAGTGGTTAAGTTAGTGTGCTCTGCTCTGGTGGCCTGGGGTTTGCCGGTTCGGATCCTGGGCATGGACCTATACGCTGCTCATTAAGCCATGCTGTGGTAGCATCCCACATACAAAATAGAGGAAGATTGGCATGGATGTTAGCTCAGCAACAATCTTCCTCACAGAAAAACATATATATATTATTAAAAAAAATTTCAAGGACAAAGATCAAACAGATACATGGAAAGATATTTATTATATAACATTAAGTGAGATTCAGAAGAAATCAAAATAATATATATTTCTAATTGCTCAAAGGTATAGTGTATAGTATTATCAACATAGACACAACACTGATGTAACTATCGCCAGACTTTTAAATGTTGTTAATTGCATTTCACCAATGAGAAAAGGACTAATAAATAAATATTCATTTGATTAATTGTTTATTTGTTGATATATCTATTTCAGAACAATGCCCATTCCATTCTAGTAATAATTGTGGTAAAATTCTAGTAAGAATAATTCATATTAAGTGAAAATCAAATTTTTCAACAACTTATGGAAATACTACTGAACTCAAGGTTGAACACAAAGTGCCTTCCAAAAGTATTAATTTGGTTTTGAAGCATGTATTGTAGCAGAATTCAATGTTTTTATAAGTTTTCTAATCAAGAAACAAAATTAAAAAATTTTAAATTAAATGTTTATGTATTTTTTATAAACCCATAAAGACATTAAATATTTGTAATGACATAACCAGTCTTAGACTCTTGTAGAGGTTAAATGACTTCCTCCAGGTCACATTCAGTGGCAGTCAAAACAAGAACAAGAGTTTCCAGACTTCCGGATTACAAGAAGGACCTCCTCATCCTTTCCTACTTGTATTCATGCAGGATGAGCAAACATCCCAAGTACATGCGCCATTTAGTGATTGTGACAATTGAATTCACTGTGCGGCGTTATGCTTACTTCATATTTTAAATCCATTTTATGATACAAACAGCTATCGTGCTACCAAACACCTCCTAGCATTATGGCCTGTCCCCCTTTGGAATAGTTCTTAAGCAAACGAAATTACTGAGGGATTTATCTAAATCAAAGATTGAACTTTGCTATACATTGTCATTCAGTTCCCATAGCAACAATTCAAATCACACAATCTGCCTGTAAACTACTTATTGTTATTAGAATTCAATTTCGTGTCTCTGTTGAAACTGAATAATGTCAAATAATGGCCTTGAGAAGAAAAAAAAAAAACTACCACAACTAATTGGCTATGAAAATAGCTTTAAAAACATTAAGCTAATTTAATTTATGTCTAAGCCTTAATGCAGCAATTGTGCCCTTACTGTAAACACTAAGAGTGACCTAACTGCATACAAATATTTTCATGGGAATAAAACTCCTTCCTAGGAAAGAGATATTACTTAAATTATGAACTGATTACCAAGGGGAAAAAAATCCAGCTTTATTTTACTTATATTCATCTTATTCCAAAAGGTAGTTGAACTTGAGGTTAAAATGAGAAATCTACAAGGAAGGATAAAGACAGGGGGAAAAAGTCCTTTCAAAGAACTTAATTTAAAAGATGCTAATCTAGTACCATGCTGGGTCTGTACAGTATTGCCCTGTCATACAATGTCCATTTTATCACTTGAAGCACTTTGACCATCATAAACAAACATTTCTGAGGAGTGATTACACTACAGGGAGAAAAACAAATCATAAAGGCTCTGCTTTTGTATGAGTGCTTTTGTTCACTCACATAAATCCCTCCTGTGTTGAACAGAGTAACCTCTATGATGATGGTGACAATGATGGTATCATTTATTGACTGGGTATACTACGTGTCAATCACTGTTCTAAAGTGCTAAACTTCTAGCTCATTTAGTGCTCACATCAAGCTCGTGAAATAGGTAGAATTAATCTTCCCAATAGTTGTAAACATTTATTCTTATAATTTTTCCAAATCTCTATTTCTCTAGTGAAAGATTCCTAAAGAACTTATCAATCCCTTCGCAGACAAACAAACTCAATGGAAGGTTGGGGGGTGGAGGAGAGGTAGACAAAAAAAAATCTCCTAAATGTTGATAAAATTAGTAATATGAGTAACTGTATACGTGTATGTGAATGTTCACACTCCTTTTTCTCTTAGAAGCTGTATTCCTAATTGAAGTATTTAAAGCAATAGTCTTCAGTCATGGCCCATCTGTAATGTAGCAAGATGGTCATTCCTTAAAAATCCACACACACTCTCCCTTTCCTGAATCCCTCTACTATTAAGACTGTGGAGGCTGGTCCTAACAATATGCCTTCAACATGCCCTTATGTTCTTGCTGTCTAAATCAATCTGATCCATTATCCTTCAGGATTCTGAATCAGAACCCCCTCTGCAATTTATTTTGAGAACATAATTCACCATAACTAATAAAATATTGTTCTACATAGCTAAAAACACTTCTTACATAAACTCAAATTTATCCTTAATAAAAAAACCCTCCCTTTCATCCTCCTATCTTCTGTACTAGTACTGTACCAATACGCTACAATCACGATTATCAATTTCCATCAGTGATTATGTGGACAACTCTGAAATTCATCCAGGTGCAACAAACAAAATGTTTGGGGGAAATCCTGCTTTAAAAAGCAGCAGATCTGCAAATTGTGACCGGAACAGTCCTAGGCCACTGCTCTGCTTCTTAGTGACTATCATTGCTTTAAGGCTTGACTCATATATGCAGAAGAAATATTACTTGGTGTTTTTCCCTCATAACTCAGTGACAATATGACACACAAGACAGCAAGCCTGAACCTCAAGACATGTGAAAATAGCATGCCATGGGAAAATAGCAACATGTAGATAAGCCGCAACAATAAGGAAGAAGGAAAGAGCATATGCCTTCATGCTTTTCAAAAAATACATACCATAGTATAATTGTGAGCCACTTTATGCAAATCTGTACAACCTTGGGCATCAGCAAAAGAACGGATTCCAAGACAGTTGGATGGGTGAAGCTGTTTCATTAAAAACTTACAGCATGCTTCCACAACCTGTGAAAGCTGAAGAAGGCAGGCTGTAGACAACAGGCACTCAATATTATCTTCTTTTAATTCAAGGCGGCCTTAATGAGAAAAAGAAATTCCATTAACTATGAAATTATATTAATCTTAGTTTATAAAATAATTGGTGTTAACAGTAGTAATTCTAAATAAGAGCTCATTACATGTGTTCCAGACCTAGATGATTTAAAGACATTCTAAAAAGAAAAAAAAAAGTACTAAGTATGAAAAAAATATTAGCTTTTTGTGACTTCTACTAACATAAAAAACTAATAACTTATTTTCAGAATCTTTAAAGAATGCCTTAATTAGTAACATATCTTATACAGAACTTTCAAATTTTAAATGCAATAATTTTAAAACATTATACAATTCCTCTAGTTATTATATTAACATTTAAAATATCATTCAAAACCTTAATTATGATAATGATTTTAAAGGTCGTAATATAGAGATTTTAACCTATGTAGGTATCACCAGGTGTGGTGATTACAATAACAGAATTAACTATTAGCTGAGGCAGGCTTTATTAAAAGGAGAAATCTGAAATCTAATAACATAACATAAATCTAAGAGGTTTCAAATTTACATTTTCAGATTTATTACCTGTATATGCATACTGAATCAAGGACCATAGTGAATTCGGTTCTACACCTTCCATTTTTATTTCTTCTTGTCTTGCTTCCCTGACATCATTAGTAAACATGGCAGCAAAATAATCTGAGACAGAGGAGAGCACCAATCTGAGAACATATTAGAAGGAAAAAAAATCAATGACCACATTAAAGTTGATGTTGATTAATAAATGCTGCTGCTTCTCTCTCTCTGTCTCTCTCTCTTTTTTTTTAGCTTCGTCACCCATAGAAAGTACATGGTACTGCGAAACGCATTTTAAGTTTGACAAATTGCTTTATGTTCTAGTTCCTTCCTTTGAATAATAAATTACCATTACTGAAAATTTTCTGCTGAGGTAAATGATTTACCCATTCACCACTCAAGTACCACTTTATAAGACCGAGAAAAAAAGCCACAAGCCCACAGCACTAAACTGATTATATTTAAAAAAGGAAAAAAACGTAAAAGTTATTTTCTGTTTATCACTTTTCTTTCTTTTTTTTTTTTTGTGAGGAAGATCGGCCCTGAGCTAACATCTGTTGCCAATCTTCCTCTTTTTGCATGAGGAAGATTGTTGCTGAGCTAACATCTGTGCCAATCTTCCTCTACTTTGTATGTGGGATGCTGTCATAGCATGGCTTGATGAGCAGTGTGTAGATCTGTGCCCAAGATCCAAACCCGTGAACTCTGGGCCATCGAAGTGGAGCATGCGAACTTAACCACTACGCCACCGGTGGGATAGCCCCATATTTTCTGTTTATCACTTTTGAAAATAACAAGTTATTTTTAAAAGTTTAATTGTAGAAGTAGTGAATATATGGGAGATATTTGAGAATGGTTTTAGCAGTTATTTTTAGTTTTCATAATTTTTTATTATAATATATTATCATGTTTGTATTTTGTTATAAAATGATATTTTTGTGATCACACTATAATATTTAGTTACAATAATACACAATTATATATTAGCTATGACTCTGTCCAGATTTTGATAGTCACATACAAACAAAAATAGGTTATAAATATATATATATTTTGAAACATGCATTTTTCATTTGATAATATATCTTGAAGATATTTCCATGTCAGCACACTTATATAGATTTACTTCATTCATTTTTTTAAAAGAAAGAGAAATTAGGATTCAGACAATAGTCGAAGCTCCCTCTCTCGTTCCATTCTCCTCCCTCCCCAGGAGTGCTTGCTGAGTCCTAAGGTTTGCCAAATTGCTCTCCAAAGTGACGTGCCAATTTAGGCCCCACCAGCACTGCATAAGAGTTAACAGTACCCCACAATATTGTTAAAATTTTTGGCTATCTGCAACATGTTAAATGGTATCTCATTGTTGTTTTAATTTTCATTCACCTGGTAGTTGGTGAGGATGAATATCTTTTCAAACATTTATTGCCATTCAGCTTTCTTCTCCTGAGAACTGCCTGTTCATTCATTTATTCACTCAACAAATATTAACGTGCACCTAATAAGTACTGGGCTCTGTTGTAGATACTTGAGATATACTGGTGTAAAAAAAAGTCAAAAGATCCCTTCTCTCACGGAGTCTTACATTCTAGAGTGAAGAGAGACAGACAATGCACAGCACAAGAAAATTCTATAGTACATTAAAAAGTGGTAAGTGCCATGGGGAAAAAAGCAGGGTAAGGGCAAATGGGGTGTGAGGGGAGGGTTTAAATAGGTGGTCTCACTGGAAGGTGACATGTGGGCAAAGACTTGAAGGAGGTGGAATTAGTCCTACAGGTATCTGGGAACAGCATTTGGGCAGAAGGAGCAGCCAATGCAAAAACCCAAAGGCAGGAGCAGCATGCCTGGCACATACAAGGAACGACAAGAGGGTCTGTGTGGCTCAAGAAGAGTGAGCAAGGAGAGCAGTAGGACAGAATGTGAAAGAGGTAATGGCAGGCTGGATCACACGGGCCACTGTGAGGACGGAGCTTTCCCACTCAGTGGCATGAGGAGTCACTGAAAAGCTTGATGAGAGGAGTGCCTGGACGTGAGTTCTATTTTAAAGGATCCCTTGGGCAGCTGTGTAGAAAACAGAATGTAGGGGAAAAGAGGGAAAGCAGGGAGACAGGTTAGGAGCTGCTTGCACTGGCAACCTAAGTGAGACGGTAATGGCTTGCATAAGCATGGCAGGTAAAGTAATTAATTCTGTTTTAGAAATACAGAATTGGAGAGGCCTCTAAGAAATTCAGGTTGAAATATCTTTTCTAATAAACCCATGCTCATAGGCAGACTTTTTGTCATAGTATATAGTGGCATCTCAATAAATGCATGCTGACTGAGTCACTGAAAACTATAAGACCAAGCCCATTCTTCCTGATTTTACTTCCGCTTTGGAAGGTTTAACAAAACCTTTGAGAGAGAGTGTTAATTAGGTTTGAAAGGCATAAAAAAACCTTTGGGATCATAATGGTGATTAACATTGAATAACTGAATATGGAATTATTAGAAGAAAAATAATGAATTGTTCTTTATTAAACAGCTCTCTTTTCCTTTTCTTACTTCAAGAAATAATATTTCATTTATGTTAATGGCTTTTGTTTCCTAGCACCAGCACTTTTCATGTTTCCTGGAGGTCAGCAAACAGAGTCCAGGATAGATGTGCCTATTTTAAAACTCTTAACAGTTTTGCCACTCCATTCCACCAGCTTTTTTGCTTCTAAATACTCACAGCTCTAATTTCCATTAAGTTTATTTAAAGTTCTCTAATCGGCAGAATTAGGCGGGGTGAAAGCTGCTTATAGTAACTGAAATCTATACCAAACAATGCTGACTGATCTGAGGCGAGTGTTTGTTTTTGTGCTTCTCCAAAGGGCAAGTGACACTTTTGGGGTCATTTAATGTGTAATAATTACATACACACTGTTTTCTTTGCAAAAATTCCATGAAATATCTCCCTTCCCCAAAACATTCCATCCTAACAGTCAGTTGGAATGAGTTACCTCAACATACATAACTAAATTATCAAGGAAATATTTCACACATAGAGATACTTAGAAAACAATTACCTATGAGCAGGAATTCTGCGATCACCAGCAACTAGAATTACATCACACAACTGTTTATGTCTCAAATAGTTTTCCATCTTTTTAAATGTTTGCTCAGCATGATTAAGGGCCTGGAAAAATTCATCTGATGAACATGGCTCCATAGTATGGCAGGATGATAATGTCTGACTGCTGTTGGAAGTCCTGAAAAGAAAGAGAACACACATTTTGAAATATCACTGTCACATTAAAAAGATCTTTCCTATCAAGTCTCTCAAAGCCTTCAAATGAAATAGAAGTAATCAATGCTACCAGTCAATATTAATGTATAATCATTCATCATTTTTGCCTTTTAAAATCAATGATGGCGCAGATCATATGTGCATCTTGCAAACATTGTGAGTGAATGTGACATCTGTTAGTTAAGAGCTACACAGATTCTTTGTAATATATGTGTTTGAAGTCTCTTCTCTGGTCAATACAACATCTCTGCTGAAAAAGAGCCAAACTATATTCATATTGATAGCCATATCTCCTAACATTATATTTAAGGGTACAAGAGAACATTTTTTGAAGGTAGGAGGTAATTAAACTATTTTGGAGATATAAATCCAAGGCCTCCTTTAGTTAAAAATGGGGTATGTTCCACAGTTCACTTATAAGATAACTGTTCAGAATACACAATATATTGTCATAAAAGCAGTGTTATAAATAATTCATTTGATTCTCTGGCCAATCTTTAAAAGCTCAGGTAACCTATAGCTTATATCACAGGTTAAAGGAATTTGATAGCCTAATTCAGTTATCTAAAAATTTTTTGAAATTTCCAAATTATTTGAAGAACACGAGTTCTAGGTTTTCATATGCTTTATGATGCAAATGATGAAAAAGTGAAAAGATTAGGACTAAGAATAAAATCCTAAATCCATCCCTCCCCTCCCCATCCCCCAAGATCTCTTCTCCAAGATTACCTGAATCAAATGATAAACCTCTGTTAGTTATGCAGTTAACCACAATACCACCAACTGTGCCATAACTTAGTTCTCATTTCTCATCAGATCTACTTGTAAGGATGTTATGATTCTGACAAATGCTTTGTTGAATCAAGCCTCACTATACCTTAAGAGAATTTTCTTAATATAAATATCTAATAACCTTATTTGGTAATAACCTTATCAAAGAAGAAAAAGTCATTGGATCTTCTGCTTTTAAAGTAAAGGGAACTGAAGCCAAGGAGATTAAGTGCCTTGCCAGGAGCCCTAGGAGGTCGTTCACGGCAGAAATAGGGCTGCTGTAGAGATTGCTGTGTGTTCACCAAAACTCTTTTTCTTTTTCTCCTGAGAATGTAGCTAGACTTTTTTTCCCAGCCTCTCCCACAGGCAGGTGTGGTCTTATGAAGGAAATGAACTGTGTCACCTGTAGGCTAAAGTGGCCAAAAGTATGCCTTCCCTGTTCCTTCTCTATCCACAAGTTGAATGGAGAGGACTGAGGCTTTAGATGAAAGAAGAGATGAAATGCGCACATGGAAGGTCACTCAAGTAAGAACACTCACATATACTATACTCACAAGACCTCTCATAGTGGATTGAGATTTATCAGTTTCTAGGAGGTTAGCAGTGCCGTGACTAATACATATGTCTACCTAAATCCTCCCAGCCCAGCCCAATGCATTTTCAGTGCCATAGCAATCTAAGCTCTGAAAACATGTTCTTGAAAACTAATTGTCAGTAATGATAACATAAGAAAAATATATATTATCTAGAAGAAATGTATTGTACACTATGAATATTATTGGTGAAATGACTTGGAAAATCCAGTATAATATACTTAACTTGACATTAAGATCATTAATATAAAAATGTATTGAGTAATATGTAACTATATGTTGCTTATATAAGTAAACGAGAGCTGGAAACTATTTTAAAATCAGGAGGAACTACAAGCAAAAACAAATAACATTGGCTTTGATTAATAACAATTTGAAGATTAAAAACATTTTTCAATAATTAAAGTTTTATATTTTCAAAATACTGACAAATGATTTAGTATTAGTGATCCAATGATGAGACAACATTAGAACATCTAATTTTATTTATTTATTTATTTATTTATTTATTTATTTATTTATTTATTTTGAGGAAGATTAGCCCTGAGCTAACATCTTCTCTTTTTGCTGAGGAAGACTGGCCCTGAGCTCACATCCATGCCCATCTTCCTCTACTTTACATGCGGGACACCTACCACGGCATGACTTGCCAAGGAGTGCCATGTCCGCACCCGGGATCTGAACCAGTGAACCCCAGGCCACCAAAGCAGAACGTGTGCACTTAACTGCTGCGCCACCAGGCCGGCCCCTAGAACATTTAATTTTTATAAGCCACAAATTCTTTCAGGAACAAGATAAAGCAAGGTAAATAAACCAAATACTTTTTTCTTAGGGTTCCCATATTTTGTATCACATTTCTTATACTTTATATTAAATTCTCAGTAATGACTAGGCAATGAGTTAGTTGAATGTTTTTTGAGTAATGGATTGCCATCATCCAAACCTAAATGCTAATCAATGTTAAATTTTGAAAGAACAACAGAACTTTATAATACTATCATCACTAAGCTATTACAAGCTAGCTTTGATGTTGGTATAAGCTCAATTAATAAACAGACTATCTCTTTTCTTGTCAGGAAGGTTCAGGGTGTTTAGTTCTTCAACCTCTGGCAGGAATCAGGATAACCTGGGAGCATGTCAGCATCTGTGTTCAAGGTCTTCTTCCCTAAGATTGAACCAGTAGGCCTGAGGGGAGACTTGAACACAGTATCTTTTAAAAGTCCTATGGGCGATGCTAACAGGTATCACAGGCTGAAGACCACTGGAGTGCACTTTAGGCAAGAGATGGACACAGTACACAAATCAGCATGTGATGAACTTACAGGTTCAAAACATTGATTTACACAATAGATACTTTACTCCTGAATTTCTTTGAATAAACTGAATTTCTTTGAATAAAATATTTTAAATGAACTAGTAGAACTTAATGGAATATTTATTTTCAAAATGAGCATAAACGTAAAACACCAAAATTGTTTATATACATACATATTAACAAAACGACAATTTATGCTTCTAAAATAACACTTCAAACTTCTTGATTTGCTTTCTAGGCTTCAATTGCCATTACTGAAAACATGCTAAAAACATGCCATGTTAAAAAAACACATTATTTCAATGTGATAATTAATTCACCGACATTTCTGGGTACAGCAATCACTTCCACTGCTCCAAAGGAAGGATCTGACTTGTAGCCTCTGGAAAAGCGAAGCCATCCGCTCACAAAAAGAACAGGAAAGAGGAAAGAACAGAGCTACTCAGACTTGAACAGCCGCACAGCTTTCTAGCATTTCTTGTTTTGTTTGATTTTTAAGAAATTTGGGACTTCGCACATATAATTTTAATAATGTAAGAATTTAATGAGAAAAAAAGAATTTACTGCATATTCATACAAGTACAGGACCTTAGATATTAGAACAACTATATACAGAATTTTTACATCTAGAAGCAATCTATGCAATCATTTAATTCAACTCCCTTATTTTGCAGATAAGAAAATTTGAGGCCCAAAACGGCCAAAGTGATCAACCAAGGACATATAGGCAGCCAGTTACAAAGCCAGGATCAGAAGGCATTCAGAGTATTGGTCAAACCACCCACCACAAAGGAATGGAAATTCTTGCTTGCCTTTACCCCAAGGCATTAGTGAGTGCAAGGACTAGGGGTGTGAAGGGAGAATGACAGCACAGTATGAATGAGGACATCTTAACAGAAAAAAGATGTTAGAACTAAGGATCTTAGATAAAAGTCTACTGCTATGTGACTGCCCCTTAGCTAGATGTGAGAGAGCAAGAGTCTCTTAGGTTTCCGTGAGACAGAGATCACACCTCTATCAGTGGTTAATTAAATGCTTTTAATATTCTGGCTCTGTGTAATTTACAATGTTAATACTTCCTTACTATTTCATTTCCTATTATGTGTTTTGGTTTGGAGGGTTGAACTGGAGAGGTACAGTGTAGTGATTAAGAGCATTTTAGGAAGGTTTTAGAGCCATGTTGTCCAATACAGTAGCCACTATGTCCATGGGGATATTTTAATTAAAATGAAAG
This sequence comes from Equus caballus, assembly GCF_041296265.1. Taxonomy (NCBI): domain Eukaryota; kingdom Metazoa; phylum Chordata; class Mammalia; order Perissodactyla; family Equidae; genus Equus; species Equus caballus. The sequence continues at coordinate 94,113,912 of NC_091686.1, forward strand.
AAAGTAAAAGTTCAGTTATTTAGTTGGACTAATCATATTTCAAATGCTCAACAGCCCCATGGGGCTGGTGGCTGCCAAACTGGATGGTGCAGATATAGAACATTTCTATCAATGCAGAAAGTTCTATCGCATAATGCTGATTCAACTCTGTCACTACGTATCATTCTAGACAAGTTATTTAACTTGTCTGAACCATACCTTTTCCAATAGCAAGACAGGAATAAGCAATACGTAGCACTTTCTTTTAGAGGATCTCTCATGGGAAGATTATTAAATGGAAAAATGAATGCATACCCCTAGCACAGAATAAATACACAATCAAGGTGAGCTATTGTTAGTAGAACCTTGCTTTTCAATGACCGATGGGAAGTCTTTGTCTTTATATGATGTTTCTCTTTTTAAAAAAATGATCCCTAGGGCCGGCCTGGTGGTGCAGCAGTTAAGTGAGCACATTCTGCTTCGGTGGCCCGGGGTTCCCTGTTTTGGATCCCGGGTGCAGACATGGCAATGCTTGGCAAGCCATGCTGTGGTAGGCGTCCCGTATAAAAAGTAGAGGAAGATGGGCATGGATATTAGTTCAGGGCCAGTCTTCCTCAGCAAAAAGAGGAGGATTGGCAGCAAATGTTAGCTCAGGGCTAATCTTCCTAAAAAAAAAAAAAAAATCCCCAGCATTATCAATTTTTATAACTAAATTTCATACTTGCTCATTAACATGGCCTTTATTAAACCTTAGACATCCTAACCCACAACACAAACATCTGGGAATAGGCTATTTATGGACTATTTAAAATATATTTCTCTGTGATTTCTACTTGATCTTTTACAAGATAACAGAGGAAATACATCTGACATCTCTGCTTAGTTTTATTTATCTGATGTTGCTAAGATGGTAAACCACATTTCAAAGAATTGCACGACATCATTCAAATCTTTTTTTAATAGATGTTTGCAGTAATGAACTCTACATTGCTAATATTTCCAGGCTACAGGGAAACATTTAATTTTTAGCTTATTGTCCTTCTGCAGTAGGCAACTGTATTTGTAAGTCAGAAAAACACCTAAACATGGGAAGAGGCAAGTATCAAACAAATCAAGTCATCAACTATTTACAGAGTAAGTCCTAACATGCAACGTTGCACCAGTTGTTAGAAACTGTGGGGACGCAAAGAAAGATATGATTCTTTAGTGAAGGGACTTGGAATTTGAAGAATGGAGTTTCATAAACTGGAAAAAATTAAACAACACCGCCTAACACTTGCAGTTCCTCAGATTTCACATGTATACGCACATGTGCATATGCACACAATACGCACCATGATCAATATTACTTTTTTATTATAAACTACTTAGATTTCTTCACTTTCATCACCAGAACTTGCATTAGGCTTTCTTAATGGAGTAATTTTTCAAAAGAAGTTTTAAAAATCACTTTACAAGAATTATACTGTAGTATACGGTTTTGAGTAGAAAATAAAGCTGCATTGAAACTCTAAATAGTCTGTTTGGCTCACTCCCTAGGTAAGTGATTTATTCCTAGCCACCTGCCTCGTAGCTTCTGGCATTCAGAATTCATGCTTTTGCAAAAGTGCAAATTACTATATCATGAATCTCTTGGCATCTTTTACAAATATTCAAAATCATAAATGTAAAATAAGAATGTAAATTGCTTAGTATAGGCTAGCGGTCTCTAAATTTTTTTATGCAAACGCATTTCAGCATGCTTTTAAGCATATGCCCAATTATACAGATATTTACTAACTTATAAAACATATATACCATTGTAGAATTATTATACTATAAAACAGAAAAAATAGATATTTAAAAGATAAAATATAAATAGAAGTTTTAATAAGTAGGTGTGTGTATATATATATTTTTTACCCTTTCTCCAACAGATCATCTTGTACATCCCCAATTGGAGTGTAATTGCTGGTGAAATATAGAGAAAGGAAAGATCAGTCTGGGCTAGTATTTGGAAAGGCAACAAGTAGCAGGTGAGATCTTAGAGTTTAGATGAGTGAAGAGGAAGGGGAGTTGGGGTTGTCCCCTTTAAGGAGAGGAAAAGGCAAGCGTATAAAAAGAAATGACAAGAGGTGATGAAAAAGAATACCTTCACCTTTTCCCTTCTCAAGAGAAATATTTTTTGATTTTGAAATTTAAGGGGTTTTTTTCCTGGTACCGTGGCCAGAATATCTGGGGTGGCCAGAATATCTGGGGTGAAGAGAGTTAAATGTAGTTTATAAGAATCACATTCTCTTAAATAATAACCAGTGAAGGGGAAGGGCCTTGGGCACTCTTATACAATGCTGGTGAGAATTGGAATAGTAGTAATAGTCCTGAAATGACTCTGAGAATACAAATCAAAAACCCTATAAGTGTGCACACCCTTGACACTTTATCCAAAGGAAACAATCATCTGTACCTACGAGACCTAGCTACAGGGAGGGTTTATGACAGGTTATTTCTAACAGAAAAGTACTGGAAACAATCTAAATTCCAAAAAAGAAAAATAGAATATTGGTTAAATAAACAAGACATATATGTGCATATGGGAGAATGCTCTGCCATTTAAAAAGATATAAGAGAACATTTAATGATGTGGAAAGCTGTTTTAGTGGACATTAATTGTTTTTTGCCTATCCAGGATTCCTTCTTATGGGAACAGACCCATCTCTACCTTTTGGGAAACCACACATTCCCTGCCTCAGTCCATATGGCTTGGGTGGAGTTGATCCTCCCACTGGGGAGAGGTGAGCAAGGGACTTGGGCGCGGCCAATAAGAGTATCAAATCTCCTGCAATAATGACTGGCTACAGTGGACACATGATCCAAATAAGGCCAATCACAGTCCATTTCAAGATGCTACTTGGCACTCTTGGAAAAGAGTCACTTTCTTTCCACTGAGGTTGCTAAACTGATAAAAAGTAAACTTGGAGCTGCTAGTGGCTTTTTTGCTACCACACTGACAGCCTGCTGAGACAATGCCATCACAAAGGAAAACAGAATCTAGAGGGAGAAAAATAGATTCCTGGTGTTAAGTATCTGGATAAGGCCATGTCTAAAGCCAGGCTCTATCCTTGGACTTTATTTTTTATTGCGGTAACATTGGTTTATAACATTATATAAATTTCAAGTGTACACCATTATATTTCAATTTCTGTGTATATTACATCATGTTTGGACTTTTAATTTATTTACGTGAACCAAATTTCTAGTTTTTGCTTAAGTCAGTTTGAGTTGGGTTTCTGTTTTTGCAAACAAGAGAGTCCTAATTTTAGTATTTACATTAGGGCAAAAAAGCAGGTTACAAAACAGTATGCACAATAAGCTTCAGATTTTTATTCTAAAAACACATCTTTTTATTATATATGTATAGAAAAACATACTTGAAGGACACTTTCCCAAATTGTTAATGGTTGTTATTTTGGGATGGCAGGGTAATTAGTGAGTTTTATATTTCCATTTTTCCTTATCTCTATTTTCTGATGTCTCTGTGGTAAAATATTATGTAATACAGAAAAAAATTAATTAAAAAATTAGATCCAAAGAATTCTAAGGAGTTCTATTCAGCTGTCTTCATCTCTTGCACCCTGTTGATCGTGATGCCAAAACCATTCTTTACTTCTACCACAGTAACGACTTTTAGCTGGGTACATGGCTACTCAGGTAGAGACTACATTTCTAAGCCTCCCTTGCAACTAGTCATGGCCATGTGACTAAGTTTTCAACAATGGAATGTGAGCAGAACTAATATATGCAACTTGTGTTATTTGCTTAATGTTCCCCCTTTTCTTTCTTTGGTCCTTTCCACAGGCTAGAATGCAGAAGGGGAGCTGAGCAGACTTTGACCATAAAGAAAGGATAACACCCTACAGGATGGAGTAACAATTTGGAAGGAATCTGGGTCTCTGAGTGAACTTGAGAAGCAGACCTACCTATCTGCCCTGGACCATTTGCCCATTTGTTAGCTGATAAAGATATAAACTTCTCTTATTTTAGCCACCATATTTCTGAATCTCTTTGTTATGTCATCTTAGCCTATTCCCTACTAATATACTCCCTAAAGTTAAATGACCAAATTATATGGCTTTGGGCATATGAGTGTTTATGTGGTATGAGTGTGCGTCATTGTTTTCATGCCTAATATATCTAATTCTAAAGATATAATACCTCACTATCCAGCTCCAAATGGATAAAAATAAAATATAAGCAATAAGTGACATAAAGACAGCTTCTTCTGCCTTAAAAAACTGAAGTTTATAAAGGCCAGTTGCGCAACTGTAATGCCTATCCCTTTTTATAAGCTGATTTTTCAGCTTTCCCAGCAGGTGTGGGAACTAAACTCCTACTCTGTTTAAATCAGCCAATTTCAGTTGCTTAAAACTAAGAACTCTGATTGATACAGCACACAGGTAGGCTTTAGGGGGTTCATGAACTCCTTGAACTGTATATAAAATATTTAACATACACATCTACACACACACACAGTGTTTTCTGAGGAGAGGTTCCACAGCTTATGTCAGGGAATCCATATGACTTGGGCATACATATGTGAGGGAGGAAATGCAATACATACTTCCAAGATATAAGTACACTATAGCTGAACTTCTTTGTCATCTCTGGAAACAAAATTTTTTTCATGAGGAAATGCAGAATATTTTAATTTCAAACTGAACTAGAATTAAGAGACTGGTTCAAACAAGGAGATGTAGAGACAACATAAAGAGGGTCAAGAAAAAGGAGACAGCACTTGAGAGAAAATGTAATATTATGAAGATAACCTCTTGCTGGGATAGGAGGGGGAACTAAATGCCTTTAAGATGAGTCAAAGAATAGCAAATCAACTGACCAAGGAATAGAAGAGTTCAAGGATACCTGCTTGAAACAGAGTAGCCAGCAACCAATAAGGTGCTTTAGATAACTAGATAAAGAGTTGTGGCTGTGTCAAAAGACTATACCTGTAAGCCAGCCAGGTTTGGCATTTTCAAGAACCAGGCTAAGAAAATTAGCTGAGGAGAGAAGGTGAAACTGGTTAGAATAAATCATTAACTATTATGTAAATCCAAGTTGAACTCAGGGGTTAAATGAGTAGTCACAGAGAACTGCCTACTGCTATGTGAGGATGAAATCTACATTTTAACTGTTTGGGTTCACAATGTAGCTATTTCCAAGTTAGTATCAACAGTGATGATGTGATGTGATATAAATGGCACTTTATCTTTGTGGTCTTCCTCCCCAAAATTCATAGCCCCAGTCTAATCATGAGAAAAACATCAGAAAAATTCTAATTGAGTAAGATTGCCAAGGTCATCAAAACAAGTGAAGCCTGAGAAACGTCAGAGCCCAGAGGAGCGTAAAGAGACAGTATGGCTAAATGTAATGTGGTGTCCTGGATAGGATTCTTCAACAGAAAAAGGACACTGGGTAGAAATTTTAAAAATCTGAATAAACTATGGACTTTACTTAAGAATGTATCAATATTGGTTCATTAATAGTAACAGATGCACTATACTAATGAAAGGTATTAATAATAGGGGAAACTAGGTGTGGAGTACATAGAAATTCACTATACTACCTTCATAATTTTCCTGTGAATCTAAAACTCTTGTAAAAACATAAAGTTTATTTTTTTAATGCAGTTTATTTCACTTACTAACCTTGAGCAAGTTACTTAGCCTTTCTGTGCCTCCCTGGCCTCATCTGTAAAATTATAATAGTAATAGTAGCACTCTAACTCAGAAATTTGTTGTGAAGACTAAATGAGTTAATATACTAAAATGCTAGAACAGGGCCTCACAGATAGTGAGCATCCAGTCAGAATGAGCTATTATTATTTTTGAATATTTTTAAAGTACAGTAATATTTTATACATAATGACTAAAAAATAGTCTTACATATAAAATATTAAACTCTAACTTTATAAACAAAGTTTGAAATAATGAAATTTCCCCTAACATGTCAAAAATTAAATAATTTCAAAGTTGGCAAATCAACGGAAGTGTAAACTGTGTTTAGACTATGGTCACATGCGGGCCACCATGTAAACTTTGCTGGTCTTGGTAAGAATCATCCTGAATTAAGGTCTTAGGAACCCATTGCTCACATAAAAGGTAACAACTCTATTACTTGGGGTCTAAAATTCCTCATAGTGTAAAAAACCAAAAGTTTGCATTTAAATACCAAAGTAATGACTTAGATGATTAGACGACAAAGATGACTTAGATGATTCCCAAGGAGAAAAAGTGGCTAGCTACAGACCCAAGATCAAAGTTAAAAGACAAGAAACTTAAATCACCTAGAAGTGTGGCAGCAGAAATTACCAGAAGTCTAAGGCTCAGGCAGACATTTCTCCCAGTTAGAATACAAGTGATCAAACATATTAGCAACATATGATGCCTTTTAACTTAACTTCTGCTTTAAATTGTGGAGACCCACTGTAGGTGTTATGATTCTGTGTATGTAAAACCACTCAGTTGTCTTCCCCTTTTTCTAATAACTCAAAATTTCAGTCTAAGTTCTAAGATCTATGTAAATATTACGTCTGCTTAAACAAAAATTCTCTGTATATCATATGTATTTCCCCATTATGTCTTTAATATTTTAAGATATCAATCTATAATATAGTCAAATAAAACTTTATTTTATTTGAGCATACTACTTATTTTATTACCTGCAGGTTTTATATAAGAAAAAGAACTGTTCTCAAGTTATATACAAAAATTTGACAAATGTCAGTGTAGCTTCTTTTGACATTAACAGTGATAGTTTTTGATTTGTTTACAGTAGAATGGCAATCCCCTAGAGAGACTGTTCACTTAATCAAAAAGCTGGGGGCAAATAAATGTATCATTATGACAAAGATCAAAGATTCAGAGCTGGAGGATTGAAAGAAGATGTAAGAATTAGATATATTTAATCTAGAAAAAAATGAACATACAAATGACATTTCTAAAATCTAGAATGCTTGTTTCTCCCTTTTTTGCAATAAGATGTTAAGATAGAAATTTCAAACCATTGGGAATGTTAAATCGCTTGGACACATTTCCCCTCATATCTAAAAATCAGAGACATTTTAAGTACATTTTACCTTTGAAATAATATTTTAGGAATAGTTTGGTCACTGCAGATGCTAACTGTTTACTCCCATCTTATTATTTACCTTATTAATCTTGACTAGCATTTTTAAAACAACTATATTTATTTTAGATTTTTAAAAATATAGTTTTCTTAATTTTATATTTCCTATAAATAAAAATGTCCATTTTTTGAAGTATGCACATAGCAATCTCTCAGTCAAAAAAGGGCAGTCTTTTTCTTGCATAATGAATATCCCACCAAGATGCTATTTCAATATGGATACTAAAGAATAGATTAACTTAATTACAGTAATCACCAGCTATGCAAACTACCTTTGTAAATTATAGCGACCAACGTACGTATAACCTTTCCAAGATTTTACATGTATATAAATTTTATACTCATATATACATATATAATCTCTCCAGGTAGTAGATACATGTTAACATTTTTATAACTTATGCTAGTAAATAAACGAATGTTTTGTTTTTCTAATTTTGTTAAAATATTCTCAATACATCATATTGATTTTCAAATGGAAATATGACTACTCTTTGGTTTCCTACAAAAATGATAAACCCTGAACCTTTTACTAGATAAATTATTCTCTTTATGGTAACAAGTCTCCAAAGAAAATAACGAAACCACATTAACTCAATTAATCTCCACTTAAAATTAGTGGCTCTTATTCCCTTTAGACAATGCCAGGTCATGAACTAGTTTGAAAAATTTTAAGTTAAATATACTAGCTACCTATGTAAAGATATTCCCCTCTCTCCATTACACAAATGATTATAGATGACTGGTCTATATTTATTATTATTCCAACACCACAGTTCAGAATTCCATGTTCTGAAGGTTAGAAGAGGAGAAGGTGGTAAACATCCCCAAGTAAGATATACTTGAATATATGAACTCATTTTGTCTCCATCTCTTATGATGCCTCTATTAATAATAACCAAATACAAATTACAAATGTTATTAAAACCTGCAAAGAAATTTTAAAAGAAAAAGAATCCAGCAATCAAACTAGACAAATGATAAGCTAGACAACTAGTAAGCTATTTGTACCTTTAAATATTTTGAAATATTTTTGAGTATAGATAAATCAGAAGGTGACTTTCATGTTCTAACTTATTACATAATATGCTACAGTAGTTTAAACTGATGAATAAGAATATCCATTTCAAAGATAAAGCCAGGTTCCAAGGGTAAAGATGGATAAAGTCATTATGAAATTACCTATTTTTTCTTTATTTTCTCTCCTCAAACTAATTTTCCCTTTTTACCCCCTTTTCACCAGTTGACCACATCTAGTCCCTCTGTGATCCCTTAAACTCTCCTGAAGGAATGTCCCTCCTTTCTCTAAATAGCATAATTTTCAGTGAAGTGCAGGTAACAGAAATTAGTAGCTGTCATCTTTAGAAAGAGACATGTTACTGTATTCTCTGTTTTAATCTGGAGAGCTGCAACATAGGACAAAGAAATCATCATAAGAAAAATATTACTGACAACTACAATGGTATAAAAAAATATGGAGAACTATAATGTACATCTCCTTGTAAAATTTTTCATTTTCATTAAAATTTAAAAATGACTCTATAATCTGTTGCAAACTAAAATGTCATAAAAAATTTTATACTATAGAAATGTCTTCTATAGTTTTGCTATGACTATAAAAGGTAATTCAATGAAGGAAACTGCGAGGCAATGATGCAAAAAATTGCTACTATATATTATTTTCCAGGCAGAGCCAGATCTATATATGGAACAGAAGATATTTCAAAATGAATGCTATTTGTTGACTTTATAATTAAACAGAATTAAAATTAATATTAGAATATTTTTAAAAAGCCTAGCAAAAGTACCACAAATGTATACCAAGATATTATATACATGTATGTAACTATATATTTTTATGTATGTATGCATATGATATATTCATAGATTTTAAATAATAATACTAAATTATTTTAAAACATTATAGAGAATATACCCCCACACCCCATTTCTAACAGTAAGAAAATAATCAACCTGCATGAACTGGAATCAGATTCATTTTCTTCTTCACTAGTGCCATCATCCACTTCTGGTCTATCCAGCCAATGTGCACCGCCACAATCTTCTGCTGTAAACTCAAATGCAGGGACTTCAGAGGTGGATGCCATTGGCCAAGAAGGTGAATTCTGAAAATCCAGTTGGCTGGACCTTCGGTAACCAATTGAAGCCAAAGGCAATTGTAGGCTACATGGATCTAAAAACTTTCTCCCACCGTTTGCTCCAGTCTGTCCTCGATTCCAAAATTCTCCCTGCTGGCTGTCAACTGTAGAATTAGGAGATGACGCTTGATGGCCAAACCACCTCCATCTGATTTTCAAAATCTGCTTCACATCAAACTCTTTACGAGAACCAGACATCCTCAGAGAAACCAAGTGATCGTCTAGGCAACGGGCAAAAAGCACTGCACACAGATTTGTGCATCCAACCAAGACAAGTATATGCCCTGCTGTACACAATAAACAGATTGAAAGGAAAATAAATCACATTCGCATATATAGCTACATTTACTTTTATACCAATATACCAGATTATAAAGAACAAAGGATAATGAATAAAGATGAAACACGGTGGAACATTCCATTCAATCAGAGCAAACTCTCATCCACCTATCCTGAAGCAGCTGGACCACTTTCCCCTGCTCTCCTTTCCCATACTGACCATTAGCTCTCACAAACACTGACAGCATTCATTAAAGTCCTTTCAAATGCAGAACACCACCCCCTTTTCTTAAACCACAAATGACAGAGACAGAAAGCACTATCCGTTGCAGTATCTCACTCTCTGCTGCTTAGTGTATTAACTCTTTTATTGCTGAAACAAGAAATTTATTCCAGAGCATTTTCCTTTGTACTTAAAAATCACTAAAAACTAAAATGTTTCTATTTTTATACTAAGTTCCTAAATAAGATATTACAAAATGATGTTTTTTAAAATGTAGTTTTTAATTGAATGAGTTATAGTGATTTTGAAGCTGTGCTCTTGGGATGGGGGATGAGGAGGAAGGCAGAGTACAAAGGTGAGGCTTCTGTTTGTTGCTTTCCACTTTATCTTCTCCCTTCAGGAAAGGACTGCATTTAATTAATATAGTTAAGATCCTGGGTAAGATTTCCTTTGAGCAAAGGATAAGGAAAAGAATAAGGAGAAGAAAAAGTTTGAAAACTACAAAGGATCAAAATACAACAGTACTTACTCTTTTTCAGCTAAATAACCTGAAGCCAATATGGCTCTATAATTAGGACTAGGCCACTTTGATTTAGTATAATATCCAAATTTCTGTAACACACTACTTAGAAAAAGGAAAGTGTGGCTCAAGAAAGCTACCACGGGCTGGGATAGGACTATTTCTAATGGTGCCCTCTATTGTCAGCAAAACAAAACGATGCCCTGAACATGATTACAGTTAAGGCAAATTGATAAGGCAAATAAAAATCAATCAAATTGTAAAATGTTGAGTAGTTATTGTGAGCAAGACACTCTACTAGGCATTGTAGGGGACACAGATAAATACAGCTTGGTTCCCACCCTCAAAAATAATGTCTAGTTACTGCAGCAAAAAATATTCAACAACTCAAATATAAGAAACATCATAAGGTTGCAATATTAACATTTTGTGATCTGCAAATACAGACTTTTGAGTTTTCAGGGTGCTCAATATCTAATGCTATATCAAATATTCCACTCAAAAGAGAATGACTATTATCAACTGACCAAAAAAAAAAAAGCTGCTTTGGAGGTTTACAAAAATAAAAAATATTGTGAGGCATATATACTTAACCTCACACAGCTCTTTAGAAGAATACAAATTTAGAGAAACAAGAATGAGAGGCACAAAAAGCCACATATAATTTTGTGCTAAATACTATAGGACAAATCACAAATACCATAAGAAAGAGAAAGGAGATATCAAGATGCTGTGGAGTGGCATGGGCCAGTTTCATTAGGGGGAAGCCTTCTAAGAATGGAAAGAAGTCATGTAGACAGAATGATGATAGATTTTATAAAGGAAGAAAGATACTTTAAAAAGCATGAAGTGAGCACATTGACAAAGAAAGAAGGGGAAATAAGTTTGATCAGCCAGCCAGACATACCTAATTAATTTTAAGGAGTAGTAAGAGAAAGTCAGATGAAAATAATGAGATAAAACTCCTTGAGCACAAAGCTTTACAGATGTAAAGTCTAGCAGGCAATATTAAGTGGACGGTTGAACAGGGCAATGCTTTAAAAAATCAATCTGGCAGTTGTACGCAGGTGCGTTAGAGAGTGAAATGACACTTTTCCCTCTCCTCTCACCTCTGTCAGACTCCTTCTTATCAACTCGCTTCTAACTCCACTCTACCTATCCAACTTTATTTCTATTTTCCAACACAGACACATTGCTTCATCAGTTAAGACAGAATCTACATTATGTCACTCCCTCTTTTATATGTTGTTTGTGTCCCAATTTCTCTGGTTCTAAAATCCTACTCATTCTTCAAGGTTTAGCATAGTCACTACTACCTGTAGAAAGACTTCTCCAATTACTTTAGCCTTGTGGTTCTCAACAAGGGTAGCACCAACGGTCCACTCCCACACCAGAAGCCAAGAAGGCGTCTGGAAGTTGCAGGAGTGGTGGTGGTGGTAGACTTTTAGTGGTTGGAATGACCAGAGAGTGCTATAGGAGTTGAATGGGCAGGGGCCAGAGCTGGTAAACATCTTGCAATGTATAGTACGGACCCACACAATGAAGAACTGCCACTGTGGTAGTTCATAATGATCTTTGATGTCTTCATTCAAATAAGTATTTACCAAGCATTTATATGTACAAGGCCCCACAAAAGAAAGAAAGGTAAATAACAAACCTTTCTTTCAAGAGGTTTTAAACTTGCACTCTGGCAGACATAGGGATAATTAAATGAACATTATAAATGAATAATTTTTTTTTTTTTTTGAGGAAGATTAGCCCTGAGCTAACTGCGGCCAATCCTCCTCTTTTTGCTGAGGAAGGCTGGCCCTGAGCTAACATCTGTGCCCATCTTCCTCTACTTTATACATGGGATGCATGCCACACCATGGCTTGCCACGCCATGCCATGTCCACACCTGGGATCCGAACTGGCAAACCCCGGGCTGCTAAAGCTGAACATGCAAACTTAACTTCTGCACCACCGGGCCGGCCCCTAAATGAATAAATTTTGATAAATACAATTTTATATAAATATAATTTTAAATTGGATTCAATCTATCAATGTGAGAGCAATTATCAGAGATTCTAGTTACAATGTGCTAGCTCCAATAGCTAGAAGTGATTTTAAGTGCTTTTGTTGTTTAGTTGACTAATTGAAGCCTGAACTCAAGAATGGACTTCCTTAAAGGCCACTGAGATGCCAAACATTTCTCAATATAATATAGAGAAGAAATCCAAAGAATGTTAAAATGTCAAACCATGCCTGCACTCCCAAGGGGGCCCAAAGACCCCTTTTACCAAGATATTAAGATATACATTAAATATGAACCTCTTTAATGCAGTAGCTGTTCTGAGGAGGCTAGAGATGCAGATGGGAGATTAGCCACTGAAATAGGCTCCTTGATTCTAAAGGGATACCAGGATCTTGGGTTGGCAAAGGCCAAATAGCAGCATTTAACCATTGCTGTCATGATTATGAGTTTAGTTACATGCACACATACATACGCATTTATATACAAAAAAAAGCATAACCACCTTTTGTTTCAGTGAAATGATACTGCATGTTTTTTTCACTAAGACCTTTATTTTGTCAATCCACTTCCACTCATTCTACCCAGTAATCCACGTTGACAGCTTGGTGTAGTCTTTCATATTTTTCTTCATGTTTATAAAATCACATACAAACATAGTAATTTTTGTTATTGTTTTATAAAAGAGAGATCATATTGTATACATCTTTTTGGCATTTTTGCTTTTTTCACCTAACTTTATACACACACACAGAAATATAAACTAATAATGATTGTTTTAACAGTTGCATAATATTTTATAGTTGTAAAACAATTTATTAAATTATCTCCTTGTTAATGAGCATTCAGGTTGATTTCAGGGTTTTGTTTTTTTTATCCTATTAAAATAATATTGAAAAAAACATCCTTGTGGGGCTTTTATGTCTATGGAATTTATTCCCAGGAGTGGAGTTGCTGGCTTGAAGGTATATGTATTTTAAATTTGAATAGTTTACTTTCCTAAGGCTCACATTTTCAAAAGTAAAGTGAGTGTACCTTTCTCATCTATTTTCATAGGCTCAACAGTCAACGAGTATTATCATTCTTTTAACCAGAGATAACTACTGAGCTTGAGCATATTTTCATAGGTTAATTGACCATATTGACTTAGAGTTTTCTGAACTACTCATTTATACTCTTTGCCTATTTTTCTCTTGAGCTGTTTATCTTTTCCTTAGCACTAACTAGAAGCTCTTTGTATATTATAGATATTAACTCCTAATCCATCTTGTTTTTGCAAATAATTTTTCTATTTTCCAAATGAATAGCAACTAGTGCCTGCACCTTTAAAAACATTTTAAAGTTTGACATATATTAGAAAAGCGTGCAAATCGCAAGTGGAGAGCTCAATGAATTATGAACCCCACCCAGGTTAAGAAAAGGAATATTACCAGCACTCAAGAAGTCTCCCTCATGCCCCTTCTCAAAGGTAACCATCATCCTTAGCATAAATTAATTTTAGCTGCTTTTGAACTTCATATAAATGTATTTTTTTCACGATTGTTTTGATATTAATCTGTATTGTTGTCTGTAGCACCTGATGGTTTTTACGGCTATATAGTATTGCACTGTATAATACACAACTATCAAAATGCATTCTATTGACAGACATTTGAGTTGTTTCTAGTTTTAGACTTTTGCAAATAACGTTGCTATGAACATTCTCATACATGTTGTCTGGTGTACATGTACATGCATTCCTGTTATATATATAGACCCACAAATGAAACTGCTAGATCATAAGATACGCATATGTTCAGCTTTGATTGTTGTTTTCAATTTATACTCCTTACAAGCAGCATATGAGAATTGCAATTACTCCACATGCAGCCAACACTGGTCATCAGTCTAGTTTTAGTCATGCTGATAGGTCTGTAGTGGTATCCCATTTGGTTTCTTTACATTTTTCTGATTATTATCATGGTTGAGTAACTTTTTATGTTTATCTGTCATTTGGATATCCTCTTTGCGAAAAGTCCTTTGTTTAGGTTTCTCGCTCTTTTTTCCTATTAAACTTGTCTATTTTCTCGATTTGTAGGAGTTCTTTATATTTCTAATATGAGCCCTCTATTATCAATATAACTTTAATATAAACCACCCTTTTCCTACTAAATTGAGGTATTATTTTTATTATGAATTAGCTTCCCATACTTACAGAGATCAATTTCAGGATGCTTATTCTGTTCCATGGCCTATTTTTTATGCCAATATTACAGTTTTAACTATAGGATATTTATAATATATCTAATATTTGTTTAAGCAAGTTCCTGTCTCAAACATCTTCTTTCAAAATAATTTTTAAGGCTAAGTTTGGATATTTACTCTTTTATTTATACTTAAAATAATACTACCCAATCCTCTCAACAAAAAGCCCCAACTCTACTGAGATTCTAATTGGAACGGCATTTAAGTTGTATATTAATTTTGAGATGATTGGCATTTTATGATATTAAGGCTTCACATCCAAGCATATATGTTTTTTAGTTTGTTCATCAATAAGATTTTAAAATCTTTTGACTATAGGTCCTGTGCCTTATTAAATTTTTATTGTGTTCTTTACTTTTCTTTCTTTTTTTGTCACTTTTGTAAATGTAGTAACGTTTTCTGGTTTCATTTCCACATGTCTATTGCCATTATAATAAAAGTACTGAGTACATTTATCTTATATCCAGTCATTTTATCACACTTCTTCATTAGTTACAATGTTTTTTTAATTAGTGTGCATTTCTAGTTAAGTTAGAGGTACTTTTGAGACATCAAAGTGGAAATGTCAGATAGTTGGATAAATGTTCCTGGAGCTCAGATCCAAGCTCCAAGGAACTCTAATAGATAGAAGTCCAGTAGTAGAGAAGCCACCAAAGGAGACTGAGAAGGAACAACTACTGAAGTAGAGGAAAATCAGCAGGGTAGGGTGTCAGGCAAGTCAAGGGATGAAAGTGTTTCACGGCAAAAGGCATGGTCACTATATCAAATAAGAGGTCAGGTACCGTGGGCAAAAAAAACGTCCACTGGAGTTGGCAACACAAAAATTTTACCAAACCAGATAGGAACAGTTTCAGTAAAGGGAGGGGTTCCAAAGTCAGATTAGTGGGTTAACAGTTAACAGAAGATGAGAAATGAAAGAGAGCGTGTACAGACAACTCCTTCAGAAAATTCCGCTGAATAGTGAGGCTGTGGAATAGGATTGTAGCTGGAGGAGTTAAGGGATCGAGGCAATGCATTTGTTTTGCTTACTTGTGTGTTGATTTTTAAAAACATGGAACCTATTAGAACGATGAGAATGATGCAGCAGAAAGGAGAGATTGATGATTGCAGAAGGAAGCACTCGAACAAGAAAGTGAAGGCTTTGATAAAAGGAAAAGGGAGGCCCGTAAGCACAGTGGACGGCTTGGATAGTCATCCTACGAGGGATACTTCCTCTACTGTAAGATTTATAACTTGCTAAAGGCACCGATTATTTAAAAAGGAAAGAAAAGATATCCACTAAGCA
Organism: Equus caballus; assembly: GCF_041296265.1. NCBI lineage: Eukaryota > Metazoa > Chordata > Mammalia > Perissodactyla > Equidae > Equus > Equus caballus. Next base: position 94,129,770 of record NC_091686.1, read on the forward strand.
GTCTACTCAAATTGAAAATCAAATCAGCCTTCTAAAAGGAGTCATGAAATAATAAAGATTAGAGGAAAAACTAAGAATTAAGAAATAAAATGATAAAGAACTAGATCTTTAAAAATCTGTCACTATACTCTATTATCTTCAAGAAAGCATAATCAAAGAAAAGCAAATTAGAACTTAGAGAATAAAATAACAGTCATAATAAAAGGGAATATTTAAATAAAATAAAAGAGTAGAAAAATAAAAGGTCAGCATTGCTACAAAAATTTTAAATGTCAAATTGAATATTTCCACAAGGGAAATGCTGACAGAGGAAGTTAAGTAAGCCAAGTTGGAAAATATTCCTCAAAGGCAGAATTTGCTCAAAATCCCTTATAGCTAGGTCTCTAATAATTTTGCCAAAGGTTAAGCCCATCCAAGCATGGCTACTTCGGGGGGAAAATCTTCATTCTAACAAAACACGTTAAAAAATTATCTATTGCTACAGTAGCTTGTTATAGCCCCCATTTTAGAAAGGGGTTTACAGAAATATTTCCCAGCTTTAACTATTTTCTTGGTCCAAATACTTTCTTTGTGAAAAATATGCAGTAAGCTTAAGCATTAATGCTTTCATGAGATGAAATTCAGAATTTGTTTAAATAACACTTTTTTCTTCTGTCCCATCAACTTTTGCTAAACCATATAAAATTGTTTTGCTCAAAAATTTATCCAGCTCTGATGAAAAGTACTTCCTAGGGTAATGACTGATAAAAGATCAATCCATATTAAAGTCATTACATTGTTAAACTGTCAAAATGGTTTTCACTGACTGCTCTATAGAAATGAGATCCCTCATCATTCTCTATCCCCTGAACCTCTTAATTTTTTTCAAGCACTTACCACCACCTGGCATATTAGATGTTTATTCACTTATTTGTTGTCTTTATCCTCACTACAAAGTAAGCTCCAGCAGAACCTTGTTTCGTTCATTGCTGTAGCCCCAGCAATTAGGACAGTACCTGGCAGACAGTAGGTGCTCAATAAATATTTCTCTAATGAATGAATGAATCCTACAGTTATAGAGCAATAATAAAAAAGATATACTTAAACTGTACACTTTTTAAGTTATAAAATAAAATTAAGAATCTAATATTAAAAACATATTAGGAAAACATTTACCTCTGGTAATAAAACCTTTTTGGTATTTTTTCAACTTAAGAGAAAAATTACCATATGTTACTCTAAGAATTTCTGTTTTCTATTTCATTCCTCAGGCATAAAATTTTTATCACTTTAAAATCTAATGGCTAAACAGAAGATGTCTTTTCAAACTGACACGACACTTTCTTCAAAATGATTATCAAATTATATTCTGTACCGCTCCTTTATTTTAATAAATTTGGCTTACTTAAAGTTAAATTTGAGATACAAAAGCTCACATGATACTCAAAATAGATAAGTGCCAATTATGAATACATTTTTCAAAATGTAATTAAGGAATCCACATGCAATTTCTGCTTCAAATCTGCTCAAATGGTAGTTTGTGAATTTAAAAGATGACCCTATTTGGTATTACAATAGCAACGCCGAAATGTCATTAAGATAGACAGTAGATGGGCTCACTCCAATAGCGTGGCTTTTAAAGCTACGGCTTCACTCAATTTAAATCACAGTTATCCAGTAACTGCTTTATCCAGGTAATCATTATTATACAAACCTCTCCTCACATACAGTTTTTAAGACAACAGTATTTGTTTTATGAGTAATCAATTTTAATGGACCTATTCCTATAGCTTTAAGTGTGTGACATGTATTGCACAAAACACATCAAGAATTAATTTTAATGTGCTAACCCAGCAGCACTTCACCTCCCTAAGTTTGTCCTCAACTATAAAAAGAATGAGTTACAACACATGATTTTAAAGAATCCTTTAAAGTTTGGTGGTTCTGGGATACTTTTAAAACTTCATCAAATTAGATAATTAGATCTTTTATCAGAATTTGGCTTATTTTAAAAATTTGAAAACTAACAAAATTCACTGACATTTAAATTCCACTAACATTTAAAAACATATGCTGGCAGAAAATATGTTATTTTTACCCAGATTAGAAAAAATTAGAGAGCTACTTTTACTTTAATTCCAGAAATACATCAGATATTCTGTACCTCCTCTCCAACCTCATAAAAAGCAAACATTATAGGGGCTGGCCCCATGGTGCACTGGTTAAGTTTGGCTCACTCGGCTTCAGCAGTCTGAGTTCATAGGTTCAGATCCCAGGTGTGGAGCCACACAACTCGTCAGCCATGCTGTGGTGGTGACCCACACATGAAATAGAGGAAGACTAGCACAGATGTTAGCTCTAATCTTGCTCAAAGCAAAAAAGGACCAATCTTGCTCAAAGCACACACACAAAAAAAGAGGAAGATTGGCAACAGATGTTATGCAAAACAATCCTGGATTTATGTAAATTCAACAAATGTTTGTGCTGTATGCAAAAAGAAGCCAGCCCTAGTGGTCTAGGGGATGAGATCCAGTGCTCTCACTCCCATGGCTGGGGTTCATATCCCGGTCAGGGAATTACACCACTTCTGGTGGCTGCATGTTACTGTGATACTGAAAGCTATGCCACTGGTACCAGCAGAGTCAGTTAAGGTGGACAGGTTTCAGTGGAGTTTCCAGACTTACAGACTAGGAAGAAGGACCTGGTCACACTTCTGAAAAAACTGGCCATGAAAACCCTATGAATAGCAGCAGAGCATTGTCTGATTAAACACTGGAAAGTGAGAGGATGGTGCAAAAAAAACCAGGCAGGGTTCCACTCTGCTGCACACAGAATCACTAGGTGCAGAAAGAACACAATAATGAGAAAATAGGCAGTAAAATCCATCAGGGCAGGGACCACTATATTCCTAACAACCTCTATAGTGAAGAGCATTCAAATATTTAATGAATTTAAGTCAAAGAATAAAGGAATAAATTAATGGCACAGCCCTTGATTTGAAAGATCTTAAAATCTAGCAGAAGAGAGTCTTGAATGAAACCCGTACTGAATTATCAAGAAGTAAGTATGTCCTTCATTTGGGAGAAGATGAGGTTCTTGAGTTGAGGATTTAGAGGTATACCTCAAAAAAATTAATTTGGTAACAGTGAAGAATGGATTTGTAAAGGAAGATACTATCAGTAGGGAAACCAGTTAGAAAACTCTTCAAGGTGAGAGGTATAGTTTAACCTTGGCTGGGAGCAAAGAGATCTGAAGGGGGATAGATGTTAAAGATATTTCAGAGACAGACCTTACACAATGTCTGTGGCAAATGGACAGGAAGAAGTCAAAGATGACAGCATTTTCAAACCTGGGTAGCTGGAAGAGGAATGGTAAGACTAACACAAATAAGGAAGTAAGGAGGATACAGTTTCAAAAGGATTGGATGTAGCTTTAGACAAATTTGGCTTTAATTGTGTATCTAGCAACCAAATAGCTAGGAATAGGGGTCTAAAGCCATACCTAGCTTATAGTTAAAAACCAATCTATTTAAAAGATCAGAAATTTAAAGCGTGGATAGATGAATCCTAGGTTGTTAACACTGGTTATCTTTGCATTCTTCCTACCAGTTACCACAAACACAGGGCATCAAAACTTCTTTTGTAATGAAAAAAAACTTAGACTACACTTTGAAATCCAAAATTAGGTTTCTAGCACAATGTTAAATCTCATACTTTGTTAGAAATAATCAGGAAATATCTCTGATTTAATCAGTAAACAAAAATTAAAAATAAATATCAACTTTAAATTCAGCTGTAACAAGCTAAGAGACCTAGTTTTGTAAGCTATATAGTAGATTGAAAACTCAGCAGTCGAGAACTCTGATATACAATGAAAATTGAAGTACAAGTTCATGGTAAAAGCCATCTAATACAGCAGTTTTATTTATTTGCATATTCTAAAAGCACTGTGATATATTCTTATATAAGATCAAGGTGAAAAAAGTAAGTGGGGTAAATCTTGACCTTTAAACTAAATTATGTCTCCTTGCTATATGACCACACAGCATCGCAAACTATGTGCTCAGATAACTCAATAATCTCATTGAAATTACTTACATAATGTCTGCCTGCTCCCCTGGACTGGAAACTCTATGAAGGTTACAGAAAGGACTATGGCTTTTGAGGCACTTCTAATACAACAGCTGACACTCAATTTAAAAATTGCAGGGTCTGCCCAGTGGCATAGTGGTTAAGTTTGCAGGTTCTGCTTCAGTGGCCCGGGGTTCATGCGTTTGGATCCCTGGCGTTGGCCTAGGCACAGCTCATCAAGCCATGCTGTGGTGGCATCCCACATACAAAATAGAGGAAGATGGGCACAGATGTTAGCTCAGGGCCAATCTTCCTTACCAAAAAAGAAATTTAAGAAAAATTGCACTACAGCATGGTAAAGATATACAGCAGCATGCATAGGATGCTATGATAGCTGTAGAGGTCAAAGATATATTTCCAGTCAAACTGGAACTCTGAGTATAGTAAAATCCCCCTTGTCAGATGAAACCTATAGCTGGTCCATGAAACAAAAACATCAGTAATCATAAAAATTATATTTATATATCCCTAAAGATTTTATTTTAACTTAAACACATAAATGCATATTCCCTCACAAATCTTTTCATATAAGGTTAATGCCATATATTTGATATGAGACTTCTACTGAGTTTGGGCCCTCTTTCTTGCATAAGCTGTGCCCACAATGATCCACCATCTATGATTTCCTCTGTGGTTTCTATAAATGGAGAGACAACTTAAAAGCACTTCCGAAAGAATGTGAATACAGAATCAATTAGGCCAGTGGCCTGTCCACCAGGAGATAAATAGCTGTGGCAGAATATAAATTAATACACTGTTTCCTTCGAGGAGAAAGTCTCACCACAAAAAAAAGTCAGCTGAACCAAACAGTGCGCTTAGTGACGTAGTTAATTTACATTCCGGTGTGAGTTCCTTATTTCCCTGAGAACCATGAATAGTCTAAAGACCAGTTAGCTGGTCCATGGACTTTGACAGGCACAGCTTTAGACTTTGATGGCTTCCCCTCCTGTCTTTTACAGTTATCCAGCCTTCATCAAATTTGATAGCAAATTTGTTAAATAACTCATTATTTTGAGATGTGCCAAAGCATTCCACTTAATTTTCAAAGAAAGAATTCTCTTTTCCTTATACTCTCATTAATTTACATGTCCATTAATGTTTTATAGTTATTATAACAAGCATAACTGTTAAAAACAGGCTTGTAAATAGACAAAACCAACTTTTGGTAAGTACGCAACTCAACAGGTAAGCACAGGGGTGTGCAGGTCTACTATGGAGCAGCCCACTGGGCCATGAGCATTCAGTCGGCCCTTGGGATCAGTAAGTACATTTTACAGAGGGAAGAGAGTGCAGCAGGCTAAAGTTATGAGTCAGTTCACAGGTAGTCGGTGGAGGGTGCTTCTGCTGTTATTTTCCCACATTATCACTTGTTAATGGTGCCCTAAGTGATGTAGCAGAAAGAGCCTGAGTCAACAGCTAAGCCACTCACCAGCTTGCTGTATAATTTGGGCAAATCACTTCACCTTCTTGATCTTCAGTAAAATGGGATTAAGGAAGTAGTATGTGCAAGTATTGAGTAAAGATCTGAATTTGTAACAGCAGCTATTATTTCCTGAGTGCCTGAATGTGCACAATAATATGTGAAATACTTGACACTGAATGGGACATTTAGTTTTCACAAAAACTCTGGCAAACAGGGGTCATTCCCCTGTCCCTATTACAGATGAGGACACTGAAGTGAAGTGAGGTTACATCTATCTGGTGAGTAGCAGGGTTCAATCTGAATCCAGGACAGACTCTAAAGGCCATACACTTTCAAGCACACCACACTGCTTCTAGCTTTTAAAATATTCTCATTTGCAATCTGCAAATTCTTATTTGCAATATTTGTACAACTACTGTACAAATAGTTGATTTGTACAAAGTTAGATATCTAGGAGAGAGTAGTAGAGCAGACTTAAATCCTTTACCAATACGATCTCACCTAACTAAAAGCAAATAAGGCACTAAAAAAGAAAAAAAAACAGAGTACTTAAAGAACATATCATTCTTAACATAACAAAAATACTGTTAAGTTCATCATAATTGCAATTAAATGTCAAAATGGCATTTAGTCACCAAGTACAAGTGCCTCACAGATTGCTCCTTACTTGGCTCCCTCCCAGCTTCTGTCACTATTTTTTATAGAGCAAAGTGCTGACCCACATTAACATCAAAAATATCTTTTCATCCCTCAACTGCCTATTGGTACTACTATCTGGTAGCAGTGCAAGCAAGATTTTAAAAATCAGCTAAATTAATAATACATGGCCTTTTTATCCCCTAACTTATCTATAAAAGTTATCACAGTTGATACAATGAAGACCACTGCACGATTATAACAAAATATTTACTTTTTAAAATAGCCCTTCGACTTGACGACAGGTGAAAAAAGAAAGATTTCCTTGCCACCCACTTCTTATATTTTGTGAACTCAAGTATATATTTGCTGTGGCACAAGGATGAAAACTGTAATACCATAAGGATGATGGCAAACCACTGCTAAATTCCTGTCTGATCCTTTATGTGTGGCATGTGCTGAGACACCCAACTGTCTTACGTGCCATAAGAAGTAATAATCCGGATAACCATAATTTTGTCTTTTACTGACCTGAACCAAATCCAGTAAGTGTTTGTCTTCTGTGTGGCTTTTTGATGATGGAGGAGAAAAAAGTAATCAGTACTCTCTAGACACAGATATAATCAAGCAAAATTGCCTGGGTTCTCTGAACACATAATGAGCCAATCACAAATCAACTCGATTCTGCTGCAGGACCCATCTGTTTTATAAACTGTACAGTGAAAGTTGGATAAGGAAAGGGTAGTAAAAGACAAAGTAAGCAACAGAGAGGAGAAAAATGTGAAGCACTCTGCTTCTCAGCTGCTCGTAACAAGAAATAGTTAATCACTACAAATGTTAATTAAACCAGTCAACCTTTAAAGAAACTCTCTGGCTTGCCCTGCAACTAGACTGAAAAAAAAAAAAAACCCACTAAAAGACTGTTCTATAACTTAACTCCAGCCAAAAGCAAAATAAGGCATGCTAGTGAGTCGAATGGGGATCAGGGGAGACCAGGGAAGGTTAGAACTATTAGTGTTAATCCAGTCTTCTTAGGAGGCAGTTCCGAGTAGTCCCTCCTATCTCCCAGGTCCCCAGCAAGGCAGCGGTGTTGACAAATTGAGGGCAAAGTTTCAGGGGCCTGCAAAGGACAGTGCTGAACCTATCCAGCAGTTCTAAATTCCTGGAGAGCACAGAATAGGGTCTTCTTTCTTTCTGCTTATCAGAGAAATATCTCCTCAAAGAAAGGCAAATATTAAGTAGAAATGAACTAACCAGTCTCAAATTTAAACCTCGTCTAATCCATTCTCCACACTACAGCCAAAGCAACCTTTCCAGTACAATTCTGAACCAAATCACTCTTATTGAAAACTTTTATTTTTTTGTTTTTGATCACCTACAAGATAAATAAAAGCCAAGATCTTTAGATAGAACTCAGTGTTTTTAACAATCAGTAGTCCTTTCAAGCCTGGCCTAGCTTTCCAGCCTTATCTTCCTTTCAACCTCTCTGCCTATTTCATATTTTTTCCATCATAAAAAGTTAAAACACAATACATCAAAGGAAGCAAAATGAATATTTTTGAATACTTCCCAAATGGAAAGAATTATGGCAGGCACTGTGGATAATACTAGTGAGAGTAGAGTTAAAATCTTTTTCCCTTCTGCATTTAACCTTCAGTTAACTCTCTTAGCTCTGTTCCTCTGGCAATCTAACAGAAGTAGGTATGTCAACTATGTTACTAGGCAACATTGCTTATAGTAAAAATGATTAGTAAACTTCCATCTGGACTCAGAAGAACTATAAATGAAATATATACACCTTATAGGAAGCCATAGCTTTGACTTCCCTGAGTGTGATGGCTCTTGTAGTTGGCTTATCCATTGCAGGGACCCTAGCAGCTCAGTCTAAGGAGTTGGACAACAGATATTGTCTCCTGTGGGACATGAGATTTTTTAAGCCAAGGCAGCTCCTACACCTACCTGATGTGAACTTTATCTCCTTGCACCTGAGCTTTCACTTGGAGCAATGTCTCCCAGATGGCTATATGACTGTTAATAGGGCCTGCTGTGAGGATCACAGCCACTGCTGAGGAACATTTCATGCTGCCTTGCTGGCAAGCTGCGCTTCCTGTCTGATAGCCTTCTGAGTAAACAAGCCTTTGGTAGTTTTGTGAGTCTGAACGTTTAGTTGACCCTAAGAAGAGCTGTTCATTTTGCACAGCAGCAAGAGTATAAGAAGGTCTTAGAATGACATTCCAGATGTTCTACAACTTGTAGAACAAATCCCTTCTGCCTTTTGTCTGCTCTTTTAGCCTCACATACATCCCTGAGAAATCCCACCTAATCTTATATACAGCTTTTACTCACCTTCCTCTGTCGTTTTCTTTTTCTGGGGATCCCCTCTTCCAGGTAACATATACTACCTCCCCATTGTCCATTCCTTCAGCCATCTGCTGAGGTGAAGCTATGGATATTTTTCAACCAGAAAGAAAGGAGATATTGCATAGGTAAAGAAAGCAAGAAAATTTTGCTAAAAGAAGCTAAGTATACACAGCTTACAGAAAAAGAATGGAAATATACTGAGAATAAAAATAGGCTAAGTTGGTGGAGAGATATGGCAATAGCATATTAAAGTGTAAAATGTCCAGATAGAGTGTCTAGACCAATTTGGATAGTAGAAAAGAACAGAGCAAGGCAGTATATTAAATGCTCCCTTCTTCCTGCATTATTAGGCATGAGGAGAAGCCAGGGAGCCCTGTACCAGCATCAAAAGCAGATGTTATAAAGTTTAGACAATTGGGTAATCTGTATCTTGGGAGAGGGAGAAGGGATGGATGGAAGGATTACAATGGACACGCGTTTTCAGTGTTCAGGGAGGGGGTATTGTTGCTACAAGTCAGCTCCAGTTCAACCTTCTCATGGATTATCCTAATCTGCTCATCCCACTAGAATCTGCAAACTGATGTTAATTGTGTAGTAGAATTTTCAATGGCATCCCAGGTTTCTTCAGTCCCAAACTGTTAGAGAACTGCCTCCTTTCTCTATTACAAAGTTGTCAATTACTCTAACTTCTTATTCTTCAGGGCCAACTCCACTATTTCCAAACTCTGACAGTGGTTAATTTAAGAACTAACCAAGATGCGGTACTTAGAAAAAACTTAGTTCTTCTGGAATTGCTAAAGGCTCTACTTAGTTTCCTTTAAGTGTGTGAACTCTTAGGCTAAAGCACTCATTTAATAGCAAAACAGAGAAAACCAGTCAACCAGTCAGAGAAAAAGAGGAATGAAGTGTATGTGCAGAGAGACCCTGGCAGGAAATCATACAGACCTGGAGAGGGAAAGCAGCCCAGCTCCTCACTTTGTTATTGACGCCAAGTGCCTCGGAGACTCAGCTGCACTCCCACCCTGGGACTCTGTGACACAAAGCTATATCCCTCTTCTAACAAAACACTCTTTTTTGTTTAAGCTAGTTTAAAGTAATTTATCCCAAAAAGTCCCTAAAACCAAAAAAGGTGGTTAGGGGCAAAGTGTAACAGGGTATAGACATAATCAGGGTTTATCATACTGAAAGAGTCTGTTAATGACGTTGGAAAGGGAAAGAGACAGAACTCAGTTACAGCTATTTTCTATTGGGGTTGTAAACTCCCCATTCATCTTTTTATTCGCACAGGATCTAACACAGTGCCTTATATACATCACATTTAACAAATGTTTATTGAATTGACCTATAATTCAAAAAGAATGAAATCCACTTGGTCAAAATAGCATGTCTAATTGTGGAGTTTTCAAAAACATTTCATTTCCAATTAATAAAAGATGTTCTTTATAATTCTCACTAGCATAATTCTATGATTAAACATACATACACAAAAAATTGCTATTTTCTATTCTCTAAATACTGAAAAACATAATTTGGATTAAAGAGTGTCCATAAACTATTCCAGTTCTCCTCCCTCTGTGCGCCTGATAGAACTGCATTTCCCTGCCTCCTTGAAGTTGGGTGCAGTCATACGACTTGTTTGGGCAATGAAACCGCAGCAGAAGTTACCTGCGTGACTTCCAGGTAGAAGCCTTAATGCCAATGTGCGACTCATCACATCCTTTCCCGTGCCCTAACAATTGTGGAAGTATGCCTCCAGATGGAGCCTCTGACAACCTGGGGCTCCAAAGGCCTACCTGGAACAGAGCTCTCCTGTTGACGCTAATTGCACATGTAGTGTGACTAAGAAATAAACCTTTGTTGTCTTAAACCACTAAGATGTGAGGGTCTTTGGTACAACATAATTTACCCTACCTGCTACACTTAGCAAACCCCTGTCATAAATGGGGTGAAAAGGATGAATAGCTCTGGCCCTCAATTTGTCTTCAGAATGGTAACTTTTGTATAGCACTCTATCATTTATAGAATACTTTCTTACAGAAGCATCCTTCATTATCCAAATTCTCAAATCCCAAACATAGGAACTGAATGGAGTCAGATAGATTTTTGGACCAATTCCTCATTCTCTCAACTCTATTTCCTATCCAAAACTCAGGGACCAAATACATTTGGATAAGGTGATATTCCTTGCCCTCCAAACTCTTGCCATCTGTACTCAGGAATGGAAAATATTGAGACTAAAACATTCTTGATACATTATTTCATTTGTGCCCTTAAAGCTGTTTTTCTACTACCCAGTACCTATTAGACTTTCAACATCTATTGACTGAATCGTGTGCTGTCATCATTTTAATTTTACACATAAGGAAACAGATTCAGAGAGGTTCACAAACTTGGTGGAAACAACCTTGTACTTTAGTGGCACAATCCCAGATTTTCTCTCTTCAAATCCCTTGCCCTTTCCACTATGTACCATGCTTTCTAGGGTCTCTTACATCTACAGAATTTCAGGATTTGATAGTAAATTAATAGTATCAACATTGTGACAAAAAGAACACAATAATCACATAGTTACATCTAAGAATAATTAGACTCATTCTTTAAGGAATTCTACTTTGCCTAAATGTAGTCTAATTCAAGACCCTGAGTAGCCTGAAGCACAGAAGGAAAGGAATTCCTAGAGATCACTTGGTCCCGCAGGCAACTGGCAAAACAATGAAGAACCAGGAAAGAACTCAGGGGGAAAGTAACCTTTTCCTTTGATGTATAGTATGTATATAATTCTGACTTTTAGATTATCTTCACTTTGGTTCTTACCATATCGGCTAACCTCAAACTCTTTGCTCTCCAATTCTTATCAAACCTCAGTTATAAGAGCTACTCCTGAAGAATTGCCAAAAGGATTGGCAACTCATTCATTTCTATCGATTTAGTGGTTCTCAGCTTGTGTTCTATAGTCAAATAAGTTTGGAAAAGGTCACAAAATATATCCCCCTTTAAAAGAGTAAACTTGAACATTAGCCAAGAAATTGAGTGGAAAAACTATTGAAATTTAACCCAGCTCTCTCAAACTTATTTGAGCTCAGAATCTTATTTCAAGAAATAAACTATTGATTTCTTACTCCTTAGAACACAGTTTTGGAAATACCGCTGTAGGTAACTCTACATGGTTATGAATGGATCCAGGCAAGGCTTCAGAGAACTTCTCTTTAGAGTTTTATTATTGCCCTATATTGAAGAACATTGTTGTCCAAAATTCATAATTTTACATAGGGATATTTTAAAGATGTTGTCCACTGCATCACACAATCCCCCTTTTTATTAGGGGCCCATGAGAAAATGTTCCTCCCAGGCCTCATTACTAGAAAATGCCTCGTTTAGGCAGAAGAACTGGTTTGTTTTTATCTTGGAATAGAATCACACTGAAACTTACTTTGTTCCTATCTCTCTCTTTTTTTCCCTGGCTGCTAGGAAGCTCCAGGGCCAAAACTGTGACTCATTTCTAGCACAGGATCTCATACTGGCACTGGTATTATGTTTCCTCTTGACTTTGTATTCTTTTTATTTCCTGCTCTGTCTCAATTTCCTCATTTAGTTTTGCTTTACCCTATTGTACTATATGGACACTAAGTTGCTTCAAATCATTTTTGGAACTATATATTGTATCTATTAAGTCCTATCTTCTTACAATTTCATAGCGATTTCTCCCTAACTGCCCCATTACCCAGAAATATCAGTGTATTCACCTTTGTGTAAAACTATTCACATAATTAAGACAAGCTAACAGAACATATATTCACAAGTCAAATCTGCAAATGCTTAACACGAGGAAAAAAGTCATTGTTTCTTCAGTGGTCTAATAACCAAAAAGACATAAACTGTTTTCTAAACGGAAGGAGAATCACCATTTATTGGGTACCAGTAACTGCTAGGCACTTAATAGACACGTTTCATTTTTTAAAGAAAGAAGCAAGGGCACTTGCGTATCCATAACCTCCAGAAGGATGCACAAGAAACTGGTAATATTGGTTGGCTTGGGAGTGCAGGGGTGGGTGGGGAGACTTTGTATATTCCTTTTGAACTTATGGTATCCTTTATACAATGCCTATTTGCACCTTTTGAATTTTGTGACGTATCAACTATTCAAAAGTATTTTCAAAAATCAAATGGAACGATAATAAAGATGGCAGTAATGCTTTACTCTTTGATACAGCAAACTTTCTTCGTCAGCTTTTGGTCCCAGAGCAGGCACTGAAACGCCTAAATGAAAAAGTTGCAACGAAAGCGCCAGTTTGTATCGAAATCAAGTCCCTTTCTGAGGCTCCACACTCCGAGGGAGAGGCAATTATTTAAAATAAAAACTTAAGATTCTGACGGCCTGCGGGTAACAATGAAAAAAAAAATCCCGAATGGTTTCCAGTTTATTTTATTAGCAGATGAGCGCGGGGAAGCAGCAACGCTTCGGGACGACAGCCACGCCTCGAGGCGGCCGCATGCGCCTCGGGCACAACTTCGCCCGACTCGAGGGCTGCGCGGCGGGCAGGCCGGCCCCGGGTTCGAGCCCCGCGCGCGGCGCGGAGGCCCCCGCTCGGCCCGGCCCTCCCGGCGGAGGTGCCCGGGAGCCGCCTCGCGGAGGGCCCAGCAGGGGGCGGCGTGGGGGCGGGGAGGCGGCCTGGTGGCGCGGCCAGCCCGCCGCCGCCCCCTCCCAGACGCCGAGGAGGAAGTCGCACTTACCGCGTCGGGCTCCGGAGGCGGCCGGGGGTCAAGGCGGGGAGGGGCGGCCAGGCGTGAGGAGGGCAGGCGGGGGGCGGGGGCCGGCGCGCGGAGGCGAAGGATGCTCGGCCCCTCGGGCGCCCCCAAACCCTTCCCGGTAGCCTCACCCCCGGGGCCGGCCGGCCCGCAGCGGGCCGCTCCCCCTCCGTCAGGCTGCACCAGGCCGCGGGACACAAACTCGTCGGGCAACCCCGGAGGGGGCGGGCGGGCGAGCGGGTGGGGGTCGGGGACCGGCTCGTCAGTCAGTCCCGGCGCGGCGCGAGCGGCCGCCCGCCCCGCCCACTGCGGCCAGGCCCCGCCCCCTCCGCGCCGGGCCGGGCGCCCCGGGAGACCGCCGCCGCCGCAGCCCGGATGGCGGTTTCTCTTCCCCCCAGTGCGTTGCGCGCCGACGGCCTGGGCAGGGCAGGGGGAAGAGGGAAAGAGGGAAAGAGGAAGGGGAGGAGAGGGGAGGGGAGTTCGTGGGGGGAGGGGGAGGTCAGGCTGGGCGGGGCTCTAGGGGAGGGGGCGGGCTGTGACGGACCTGACAAAGATTCCGGTTGTTCCCCGCCCCTTGATCAGGGAAATTCCTGGGGGTGGAAGTTTAGGAAGAGGTCCCTCTGCGGGGCTGGAAGGCGATCAGAGAGCGGGCCTGTGATTTTTGATTCTTTGGAGAACAGGACTGTATTGTCCTAGAGCTTTGGGGGAACTCACCAAGAGTTGCCTTTCTTCTCCAGCCCCTGCAACCCTTCCGCTTGCAACAATCTGATAATTCTTGTGCTCCACGTAGTGTGTTTGTGCCATAGCAGTTATGATCCTTAACTCCGTGGCCATAATCGCTGTTTTCCAATGGTGGAATAATAGTAATTCCACAAAAGTAGGTTCCTTATTCATTCCTCAGGCCAACTTCTAGTATTAAAGGCCAACTTCTATATTAAACTTCTAGTATATGCTAGGTGGTGAGAATAACAATAACTAATTTATTCAGCGGCTATATGCCAAACACAAATCTAAGGCTCTTTACAAATGTTAACTCATAACCAGTCGAGCAAAACGGCTAAGCAAAACGGCTAAGGTCACTGCCCTCGTAGAGCTCATGGTGGATAGAGAGGGAAGGGTTTCTTTAGTTTGGCTCAGAGTGATGTGTAAACGAAATGTCCATCTCCTTTCCATTCTCAAAGTAATGCAAATTTGCATTATTTGCAGATTAAGTGCTGCTCCTGTCTGTGAGCGTTGAATGTGGTCATTCCCCCCAAATGATATTTATTTGCTCAGGAGATCTTCAACGTGTCTCCACAATGAAAATCCAATGCAAGCAAGTGGTCCAGAAAACTGATGGATCAAATCACTAACAGAATAACAGCCAAATTGTGGCGGCAGCCTGGGGTGGTGGGATCTATTTAGGGATCTATTTAGTACACTCCCACTTGGGGAAGTGGTTAGGAAAAGCAACATAATGTGAAACAATGAAGCATTGACATGGACTGCTAGTTCAAAGGGAAGCGGATGCGCCATTTAAAACTGTTACAACCAGAAAAGTGATACATCACGAAATCTGCCATTGAGGGCTCCAACCACAAAGCACAGGATAAAATTTTTATCAGAGCCACTGTGGAAAAGTCTTCCTACACCCCCTTTGCAGTCAAACCTACATGCATAGATAAAAATTACTTTAGTAGCATTGTCTTTAAGTACAAAAGACAGTTGTGTAAACCCATATTCTGAATTTTTAGAATTTGGAACTATTTTTCAGTGTTAACATTTGTGCACATTAACGGCAAATGACATTCTTCTCATAGTTTTTTTTTTCCTCTCATAGTTATTTGTTGTTCAGTTTTGGGATTTTAATTGTCTTTTTATTTTGGGTTTATAGTGAGAAAGACTAGAAAAGTATTGCAATCAAATCAGATTACCATTGCAGTAAAAAAAGAATCATAATTTAAGAAAGAGGAATTCCCATATAGCCTCACCTTTTTTTCATGTTGAATATGTTGTCCATTCTGTCCTGAAATCTATTCTCTTTAATTACTAATCTGTATTTTCAGTTTCTTTGCTCCACTACCCCCCAAAAGCAAATCAAATCAGATATCCCTCGTGATCTGACGCCCTGCTGCTGTCCTCAGCTCCTGCCGTGCTTGCTCTCAGGCTTCTCCCCACACTGGACTCCTTCCTCTTCTGCCAACACACCAAGCACTTGCCAGTGACGCCTTTGCATGTCCCTCTCTCTGGAAGGCTCTTAGCTATTCACACAACTCTCTCCTTTTTCCTTCATGTGACCTTTCCTGACTATCCTGTGTAAACCTGCAAACCACAGCCCCTTCATCTCCTCATTTCTCAGGCCTTAGCACAAACTGACGTGTATCTGTCTTTCTACTCCCACTAGAAGGTAAGCTCCATGAGAACAGAACCTTGCCTGTTTAGTTTACCATTACATCTCCAGTGTCTGTTACTTACTATGTCCGTCACATAGTAGATACTCAAACATTTTTTGAATGAATGAATGACTTAGTATAAGAAAGATAGCTTGTATTCCCTCTTGTAATGGCCAAAGGGCTTGGGTGCAACTTATCTTATAACTGAGTTATATGACTTAGACATATTAACAAGGTCTAAAATACAACCCAGTTTTACCCTATTTAAAATTAGAATTTGAAATGGCCATTTTTAATGTCTCATTCTGGCAATACACTAAGGAACAAGATTTGAAGAAGCATTCAGAGCTAAGAATTTATGCTGAGATCTTACAACTTGGCTCATAAATGGATCCATAGAATCAGAGAGTAATGATGGATCAATAAATGTGGTCAAACTCTTAATATTTTTTCCTGAGATGAAACAATATAGCAGGGATTAGAAATGGAATAATTGAACCTAAAATTTGATTAACTCTACTGGTAACTTGATAGATGGTGCTAATACGATGTCCTCTGTGAGTGCTCAAATGATTTAGTTGATAATCATGGTGATGAGGTTAACAATTAATGTTCCCATCTGGTTAAAGGACAGTACTGATAGCAAATAGAACTTAATCTTAGCATGTAGATGCCTTTAATAAAGAAATGATTTGACTTTTCATCTTCTGCTCTGATTACAAGTTGTATGGGTGGGAAAGGATTAAAGGCTTAAATATCATTATACACAGTGTCTGTGTTTAAAATCTAGATCCCAGGAACGAGATCTCTTTCAGAGGATTTAGGATTACTTGTAACAGTACTACTGCTATCCATGTTTTGACGTGAAACAGCCTTCTGTTAAAATACAGAGCTTTAAAAGGTATGAGCAGATCATACCCCTGGAAGGAGAATCTCCAGGTTGGGAGAAATAGGTGGCCAAGCAATCTCAACCCCAAATTTGTCCCCCTGAAGTTCACCTCAGATTCTCACACTGGTTTCTCTTGGTTCCTTAGGGTAGTTCATTCCCTCTTTTAACTTGTTTCCATTCCCCTCCCCACCCCCAAGAAAAGTTTCCTTGGCCTTCTTTACCACAGTCAAGCCAGTCTAGAATTTTCAAAATGAGCTTTACTAAAATCCAAAGTGGTAAAAATGAAATTAGTATGGAAAATATAAGCAACACCCATAACTCCATTCATTTGTTTAGCTCCTCTCCCACAGTTTCCATCCTTCCAGGAACAAACTTCCACCCCAAAGGGCAGCTGTAAATTTACAGGTGATCTGCCTCATTTCCTTCCCTGTTGGCTGCCTTCCTTTCTCTGCATGGTTAGGGTCATTTTTTCCTCTTTCACATGGGAGCCATCAGGCTTGTCCCGCTCACAACCAAGGCTAAAAGCTTCACTTCTATTCCTGTTCAATTCTTACTTCTGGCCAGAGGGACATGGCATAGTCCCAGTACAATCACAGGACTTCGGGGACTGACACAATGTGTGAGCTCCTTCTTCAGGTGGGACTCGCTTTACTCTTAGAGGAACGGTCATTCCCACCCCAGTGTCTGGCCACTCCTTTCAGTCCCCAGAACTGCCCTCCACAGTGCTGGGGACCTGGGGAGGAATATGCATTCTTTCATGCACATGTTTGCATCCACCCATTCATAAGCAGGCCTCCTACAATCAGGCCATACTCTCTGATGGGAAAAAAAGGTTTTTGAGAAACAACCTTAAACATTTCCTGCCAGTCTCCCCCGCTTCAAGATAAAGTTCAAAATTCTTTGCATGGATGTAAGATCCTTCATAATCTAACCCCTCTCTTCCTCTCCAGGCCTCTGCCCATTCTGAATGTTTTGCAGTGCCCAGAATGTATCATTTCTCCCACAATTATATCTTTAAGTTTGTTTCCTTCATCTAGAATGCCTTGTCTTTCCAATCTCTGCTTGCCTAAGTACCTCAAAACTCAACTCCAGGGTCACTGTCCTCTGGCAGTCTTTATCCTCAACTCTCCAGGCTGAGCATGTTTCTCCTCTGTTTTCCCATAATACTGTAGGGGAAGAAAAATAATTTTTCTTCTACCCTTCTAGGTTCTTCGTTGAGACCCCCCCCCCCCCGTAATAAAAGACATATTAATAGGAGAAAAACAAAGAAAAGTTTAATAACATGTATATCTCCTATATACATGAGAGATACCCAGGAAAACTGAGTAACTCCTCCAAATGGCCCAAGTCACCACCTTAAATGTTATTACCAGCTAAAGACAGAAGATGTTGGCTACAGGGTGTAGGAGAGTGGGGGGTGCCAGTTAGGGGAGGTTACCAGGCAAAGCACAGTAAACAAGGGTATGGTTGTTGTGCAGATTTAAGTCAATTGCTTTCTCCATTGATAAGTTTCTAGAGATTTATTCATCCTCTTCTTCTTGGTACAAGAGGAAGACATCCTTACTATGGAAATTTCCCTTATAAATTTAAATGTCTCTTTTAAAAGGGTAGCTTCTACTTGGTTTTCAGAGCTTTTCCTGTGTCTGCTGTTTCTTAAAAATAATCAGCCTAAAATAATCTTTATGGCAAAGAGCCATATTTTGGCTTGGTGTATTTTGCTCACCTTCAATACCCTGTGTGACCCTCTGTTGTAGTAGGAACTTGATGGCCTGTGAACATTGGCTAACTTGTCTGTCTCCCTGACTAGCTGAGAGATCTATGATGGTAGGCACTCATAAATATTTGTTGAATAAATGAATGAGAAAACACCCCTTGCCTGTGAAGTCTTGAGAAGTAGCAACTTATTAGAGTATGGCCATTTCCCCCTGAGCACTATAACATAACAGACAGGACATTTCCTCTAATTTACAGTGTTATACTACCAGTGTCATGAAACTTTAGAAGGTCCTTAATTTAGGATTCCATAAACTTACAAGGCAAGTGAATGAACACAAAGGACTTGTATTTATTTCCATGCATTAAAAGAAAAATTCCTCCAGCATCTCAATATACTTGTTTTACTTTTTAAAAATAAAAGTTCCAAGACTGCTAATTAATGTTGATTTCTTATGAGTTAAAAAATGTTCCAGGATGCATCTTCATATCTGGATATATTACTTCCTGATTCACTGTCTAACACACAAGAATCACTCCATCTGGCTTCCATTTTAATGTTCTCAGAGAATAAGTTCCTAACCACTATACAAGGTTAAGCATTTAGGTTTGTCACTGTGCTGATAATTTGCTTATGGCATATTCATTCAGTAACACTCACAAGATATTACAAAAAGACCTACAGCATAGACACTGTGCTACTTGTCATGGGGGAGAGAATAAACAAAGATGAATTACACAGATATGTAAACTGAAAAGTTCTTATCAATATCATGCTTCCTCTTTCTCCTCCATTTTGTTCATCTTTTTAAAAGCACACATCTGTCTGCGTTCACAGTTGCATTCTGTATTCAGTGACTATACTTAGCATGGAATTCTTGAGGAAAGATTCTGGCTGAGTAACAAGCAGCTGACCTGAGATTCAAAAACAGTGGGTGAATAGAAGGTGGCGCGCACTGTGCACATTTGGAGACATTCTCAGAGGCAGTGGTCTAAGCAATACAAAGAGGCAAGAAAACAAGCATTTCATTCTCTTCCCCTCCATCCCCAAGAAAATCAAGAAATAGTATTACTTATAGATTACACATATAAAGAGACAGAAAAGCACAATAGAAACAGTCTTCATGATGCCAGAATATAACAACCTTTGACTCTTCAGGAAGTAGAGAAAAATCAATTGCTCAGTCTAAAAGTAATAGGTCCAATATGTCTAGTCTCAGATAAAAAGAACTGACTGCAACAAGAGGACTCTTCTGAGTCTAAGTAATACTATTTCTTGATTTTCTTGGGGACAGAGGAAAGGAGAATGAAATGCATTCATAATTTGACAGGGAAATGCCCTCTTGTTGCAGACAGTTCTCTTTATCTGAGACTGGATCTATCGAACCTAGTACTTTCAGACTGAGCAATTGATTTTACTCTGTTTCCTAAAGAGTCAGAGGTTGTTATACTCTAGCATCATGAAGAAGGTTTTAATTGTGCTTCTCTGTCTCTTTATATATGTAATTAACATGATAATGCATTTCACTGTCAACTTCATTGCCAGAAACTTTATTCCCAGAGGCTGAAATACTACCAGCAGTCCTAGGAGTCCGTTCTGAATGGTTTTGCCTTCTTGCCTCCCCTCTCTGAGTGTACTGGCTGCGCAGAAAAGGCTGCCTCATAATCCTTTTAAGGGAAGTGGCCCCAACAGGTTCTTTCCTGCTGCATAGGCTGCTATCTCAGTGCAGTGGGTTTTGTTAGTGAAAACAGACTCTTTCCTGCCACAGATGATTAGGGTGGGAACAATGTAGGCAAAGCAGCCATGTATGGGCTGGGCATGAGAAGGTCAGACACCTCTGAGGAAGCCTGTGTGAAGGCCTCTGGTGAACTCTGCTCAGTCTTGAGCGTTCTAAACACGGTGGCAGATCAAACCAGGTCTTCCCCAGAGAGCAGGTGAACAAAAAGAAGGCAGGTGAGTAAACCACAGCCTGTAGTCTAAGCAATGCTGAGCACCTTTTCTGGTTCTCTGAGGAGCCAGCTGTACTTCCAAGGTTGGCATGGCTTACCCGGCTGCCTGTGGTGACCAACTGTGTGCCCTCATGCCCTGGGTTTCTTTGCAACAACCTCACCACAGCCACTGAGGGTAACAAGGCAAGCAGAGGCAATGCTGTGGCCTCCTGCCGGCCTGACCTGAAGTTGTCTCTGGATTTCTCTTCAATGAACTTCAAGGCCTGGCCCATACTCTCAGCTTCAGAAACAACATCCCAGCCCCTTTCTCAATAATGTCTGCTTCTAAAACAGCAAAAAGCCTGTGTAGAGAGAGAGAATCATGTTTACTGAGTTATAATTTACATGTAGTAAAATCCACCCTTTTTAGTGTACAGTTCTAGTCTTGGCTAATGTATACTGTTGTATAACCACCATCATGAAGATATGATTGAGACATAGAACATTGCCATCACCCTCAAAATTCCCTCCTGCCCCCTTGTAGTCAGCCCCTCCCTCTACCTCCAGCCTCTGGCAACACTGATGTGTTTTCTGTCCCTTGAGTTTCGCCTTCTGCCTAGTGTCGTATAAATGGAATCATACAAGGCTTTCTTTAACATCCTTATTTAAACCAACATGTGCCATGCCCAACTCTCTGTTAGCATATCATTAACACTTAACATTATCTGAAAATAAACTATTGACATTATTTGATGATTGTCTGTCACTGGGATGCACACTCCCACTAGAATGTGAGGCCAAGGACTTGGCCTCCTTTGCTGCTTCGTCTCCAGGGTCAGAACGCTGCCTGACATTGCATAGGTGTTCAGCAAATATTTGTTGAACAAACTGCAAAAGGAATCAGGACATTGGAACTTCCCCAAACCCTCTCCGTACTTAGGCCAACCTGGTTAATAAGAGATTATTTTCCCCCACAAAATGTGTTAACCCAAGCATTGCTGTATCGCCAAAGTAGGTGGTTTATCTGCAAGTAACACAATTAGAAGTAATTAGGCTGATCCAGATTATGAATTATCTTTTGAATTCACTTTCTGGATGACTAGATTACCCAGAATAGAACTGATCTGAAGTGAGTAACATGGAAACAATGATAGCAACTCTCATAGGCTTGTTATGAGGATTAAATGACTTAATGTAAGTGAAGTGTTTACTGCAGTGGTTCTCAACTGGGAGTCATTTTGCCCGCCCCCAGGGACATCTGGTAATGTCTGGAGACATTTTTTTTGTTGTCATAACTGGTCTGGGGACGGTTGCTACTCACATCTGCTGCTAAACATTGCAGGATGCACTGGACAGACCTCTACAAAGAATTAGCCAGTCCAAAATGTCAGTAGTGTCACCAGTGAGAAACCTTGGTTTTGAGCAGTGTCTGGCACACAGTAAGGGCTATATTTCTGTTTGCTATTATTATTATTTTCTAAGTGACCCTTCTTGACAAATGTTCTCACACAGTCCTAGGCTGGAGGTCTAGCATGGTGGTTGAGAGCATTAAGTCTGCTGTCAGACTCTCTGGGTTTGAAGCCCAGCTTTACTGTTTCCTAACAATTCGCTTTTGAGCACATTACTTGATTTCTCTATATGGTATATTCTTTGCCTATAAAATCGGAATAACAATAGCAACTCCTTCAGAGGGTTGCTGAGGATTGAATGGAACGATCCATGGAAAACATTCAATAAAGCTCTGTTTCTTACACACCACTAGGTGCACGGCTCCTCTAGGCTTGTCTGTTTCCAACTTTTCTGTTGCTTCAATTCTATGTTCAAAATAAAATTAAAAACTAAATAAGATCAAGAGTTAGCACAACCTGTGTTTATTGATTCTAAGGCATGCTCATTTTAAGTTGAATTATCTACAAGAAACTGCAGCTGAATTCTTAAATTTTAGTGATTCATGGCATGTAAAATGCAAGTATTTAATGATATACTTTGTGTAGCAATTTCAGTTATAAGACATTTTAGTGGGTGAATTTTGACAGTCAGAAAAAGCAAGATATTTTGACCCTTTAATTTTAGACCTTGCCATTGAATCTCGGAGGATTTGACCCAGGAGAGATTTGGAATTTGTCACTGGCTGTTGTTTTGCTAACAGTTTAAGCAGTTAGTAACTGTAGGCAGAATGACCAAAAGTTTTTATAAAAATTAGATTAATACATAGTAGGACAATTGTGGACAGTAAAAGATTCCTGAAATATCTGAGGGCATATCACAATTTTTTCATGATTTGCTGAATCAGAGATGACACACTCGTGTCCAGCAAGTGGATTACAGGCCAGCTGTGAGATACTGATCCCCTATGTCCTCAGAGCAGCCAGGCAGTGGCCTGGGATTTAGGGTCCCTGGACTGGTCTCCTGACATCCACCATCTGTATAGCACCAGAGAAGCCAGCTTCAGAGAACATGAGTCAACCCATCATCGACAAAGGACACTTGGAGCTGCTAGGGAAGTTTGTCTTCCAGGTGCTCAAGAATAGGATAACCAGCCTGAGGTCATATTAGAGGGTATGAAGTGGGGAGGGGAGAAGCAGGTCTGCAAGAGCAAGAAATACTACCAAAAATAAAACTTATAAATCAGTAAAATTTGATTTGGACAAAAGAATGAAATGAAACAAAGCATTGTTGTTCATAGAAAGGAATAGATACTAACAACACTAATTTCAGTAAGATTAAAATTGAAGTGGAAAAATATAGAAGTGGTTTAACTGCCTTTTTAAGAAAATAGATCAAGGAATTAAACAGACTTAATGGTGTTACATCAGGTAAAAACTTTCTTGATTAATTTCATCTCCATTGGTAAAATTATGGTTGGAATGTTTGTATTCCTAAATAGGAGTTAGAATGTCTGAGGGAATCAAAACAGGGTCAAAATGGGGCATAGAAGGTCTACTGACCACTTAGCGACACTTGTAAGATGGGGAAGAATTAGGGAACAGGGTCTGCCACTCCTCCCCACCAGCATCTCTACTGAAGATGCTGCCTGACCTATGTTCCAATATGTCTCAGTCCACAGCAAGTGGCACAGGCCATGACTCTCATCAATACCTCTCTTCCTCAAAGAGACCCTTGATGGTGTTTATAAAATAAGTCTTATGTTTAAAGTTCTGCTCCCCTTTTGACTGTTCTTACACCCGGGTCCTAAGATCTCTTAACTCATGATTCCCATCTGTCTATCAAATCACTGCACCCAATCAGAAGAAAAGATGGTTAATTCATATTCACAATATAGTCACAGCATGACCTTGTTCCCTGCCTCCTACTCCTCACTCACCCACGTTCCATAAAGCCCAGTGTTGGGTGGGTAAGAACAAGAAATAGGATAAATGCAGGGGCTGGCATGGTGGTGGCACAGCGGTTATGTGCGCATATTCCACTTTGGCAGCAGGGGTTCGCTGGTTCTGATACTGGGTGCGGACCTATGCACCACTTGTTAAGCCACGCTGTGGCAGGTGTCCCACATATAAAGAAGAGGAAGATGGGCATGGGTGTTAACTCAGGGCCAGTCTTGCTTAGCAAAAAAGAGGAGGACTTGCTGCAGATGTTAGCTCAGGGCTAATCTTCCTCAAAAAAACAAGAAATAGGATAAACGGAAACAGATGAGTGGTGGGGGTACAAGAGATGGTGAGCAGGGAGAAAATGATTGGAGATGGTCAGTACCATTTTTTGTTTTTAAACCAGAAAACAAGAGCAATGGAATAAAAATATTTGTTTGTACATATTCTTTATTCGCCATGAATTTTCCCTACCCTTCATTTATATTCTAAGACAAAGTATTTTATTTCACTGGGATTGTCATAATGAAAGATCTTTCTTTGAAATGAGAACTGAACACATGGATTTTGTACAATAATCACAGTGTTTACAGGCATAATGCTAATGAGTCCCATTCTGCTGCTTTTATACAGTGTAGTAAAGTAGAACCAAAAATTTGCATATGTCTTCAGTTTATCCTTACATTTTGTTCTGTTTACTGCCTTCTAGACATACTGTTTCCTGAATGCCAGAATCCAGCACAGTGCCTGGCACTTAAAAGGGGGTCAACAATCACGTAATAAGTAAATGAATCAATGATGTCCATACGACCTAGACATGACTGACATTCATCATTTTATTTTTGGTAAGTATAGTGTAGGTTTACATTATATTTACTCATACAGATTGGTGAACATGGGAAAATAGCTTCAGATTTAGGTGAGGACAAGACCCGTTTGCTTCTTGACATCACTTCTTTACATTTCTTGTTTAGAAGATAGTTTGAAAGTGCTTAGTTGAAGGTAGTTTTCTTAATGGAAAGTGACTCAAAATGAAGAAGTCTCAGTTCAAGGCCTCTTTTTTTTTACTTCTTACCCAAAAGGAAGTGAGTATGAGGTAAATTGCATAAACTTGAAGTTCCGCAGAGACAAAACTTAAAGCAGGAAGAAACATGCCATCAATGTACTGGATGGGAACACGTGTGTCATGTGAGTAGACATGACAAAAACAGCCCTTCTTAAATTACTTTTGGCAATAGTGATCACATTCATTTTAATTTTGCCAGAATATTTCAAGACACCAAAAGGTGAGTATATACTTATAATCTATCTTTCCTTTTTTAATTTTTAAAAATTACGTCAGCTAATGGTTACAGGAAAGGTCTCCTTTTTGGATATATGCTGCATGAGCTGAAGCTCTGTGTCTGAAAGCTAATAAAATAAGATTGCAATTATAGTAATGTTACATAGCACAGTAACCTTATTTTAGTACTTAATTATTGCAGCATACAATAATGAAATGAAAAAAGGAAAAGAAATATTTAAAATCTCTAGTCTAGATTTCAAACTTTGAGTTTACAATAATCTAATTGTATGATTTTGCTCTTCAAAGGTTTCCTTTAGAAACAATTTTAAGTATGCTTTTACATTCTGAAATTATTTCATAAAGAAAATAACATTTCTTATATCAAAATTGCCTGAATTCCCTCCATCACAGTTATGCCACACAAATAAATTATAGTTGCTTTTTTTGAAAAACAAAAGTATTTTGATATTTTCAAAATACAATTAAAATAAGATGAGTGCAGATTTAAGCAGATGAATGTTTATGTATGTTTGTAACAAGAGAAAAATGGAACAAAATTAACTCTGAATATTTCAGAGAATTGTGATATGATTGCTGAAACTTAGGGGAGAAAAATAAATAGATGTAAATTTAAGCTATTTTTATATGTCAGTAAAAGATTTTAAAATATATTAATGTGATTTGGATGGTAATTGTGCTCCCTAAAATTTAATAAAAAGAGAAAGTAAAAAGAAAATGCTGTATTCTGTCATTAAAATATTATCATATGAATTGATGAAAATCAGAGAAAAGCTTATTTATATGTGATGACTTGCTGCAATGATTATTTATTGTTGCATATGCGTAGTGTTGTGGCAAGATAAAAATATTTTTGCTAATTACATTTGGTGACATATTCCAATGATTATTTAATGTTGCATATACATGACGCTAAGTACTAGGTAAAAATATTTTTGCTAAATAAACACCATGACTGTGAAATTTTGTGAATGATTGAATTTTTCAAATTTCTCTTGG
Source organism: Equus caballus (assembly GCF_041296265.1). Taxonomy (NCBI): domain Eukaryota; kingdom Metazoa; phylum Chordata; class Mammalia; order Perissodactyla; family Equidae; genus Equus; species Equus caballus. Next base: position 94,155,576 of record NC_091686.1, read on the forward strand.
TTTCCTGGCATTCCGTTGCTTAGATTAAGCAATCATAGCATATATTTTAAATTCTTGATTTCACTGGGTGAATATATAAGAAGAATAGTTAGAATTGGAATAGAGATAACCTATTTCAATTTTTAAGCTTCTGTGGCCTGAGAGTAAGCTCACTTAGTAGTTATCTAGGGTGGGTCATATCGATATACTCAGCACCTCCAAAAAATCAGGCTGGGTCTAATGATAACCAGTTAATCAGCCTAAAAAAGTATTTGCTAACTATGGGTTAGTGTTTTATGAGAACTGGTGACTAGAAGAGAGTGATAAAAGTTTTTCTTTTTTGAGCAGATGCCTTGACAGTAATCAGCCACCAATGATGAGGATTTTTGTTCTCTTAGTTTCATGGCTGATTACATCAGCTCCCAATATTACCTTTACTGCCCCCGCCCAAACTTAAAATAGTGATTTCTGTTTTCCTGCTCCAAGAACAGCATAGTTATTTCCTCGCACTCTTTGTGGTGATGGATTTATTTGGGAATTTTGTTTCAAAGGAACCCTCCTTGAGGCCAACAAACAAAAATGTTTGAAAACCACCATTTTATCCTGACGTAATTTTGCACAGAGCCACCATAAATGAAAAGTTGATTATTAGGCAAAATGTTTCACATATAAAATAGTGTAATAATAATGCCTTATATTTTATAATGATTTGTGGGTCCCCAGGAACAAGTTCATATAGTCTCATTTTATAAAGTCTTATACTGATTAAACTAAGGGCACATAACTGTTTTGCCTTTTTCTAAAGTAATTTTTAATTACAATAATAGTTGCCTTATGAAATGCGGTGACTTGTCAACCAGTGTACTTCATAAAATAAAATACTTAGTGAAATTATTTAATGATAAGTTGAGTGTTCTAGAAACGCTGAAATTAACCTTGAGATTCTGCTGTGTTGTCTTACCCTCCCTATCAGTTACTTGTGTCTTTTCTTCACTCTTTTCTTATGTTCTTTCACTGTAATTTCTAAAATAAATATTATAAAGTGACTTTTACTTATAAATTATTTACTGATACACTGTCTTTAACATGTCAAATGAATTCAAAAGGAATCTTAATGAGGAATAATGTATTCATAAGGTTTAATAGATTTGATTCAAAATAATAAACCCTCTGAAGGCCTAGGTTAAAAATAGAGCACTGTGTTTGATCATTTTCCATCAAGAATGTATCTGAGTCTCTGAATAATCATTACTCAGGATATTCAATTATCATAATTACACAGTATAAGCTAATTAGTCGAACTTGACCAAAGAAGAGGAACTTCTTCAAGGGTGTTGGGCTTTTAATGAATTTGCATTGGGTATGCACTGGCAAGAAAGCCTATTCTAACTTTCAGTTTGTTGGAAAGGCAGCGTATACTAAGATACAGTAGTTAAAATAATGGTTTGATACACTTATATTGCATGTAGATAATGGAGACATAAAGGGAATGGATATATTTTGATTCAGAGCTTCTTGCAATTAGGCAGCTGGGTTGCTCCAAACAAGAGACTTCACTAACCTGCCTTTGTTGGACTTACGGTGTTTAAGAGCCAGAGACCTGGTTAACTCATGTAAATCTCACTGATCTTTTATTTACATATTCCTTCACTTATGAATAATGTTTCAACTGTACTAGGAACCCAGGGCTGCAAAAATGAAAGGCAATTCTTCCTTCAAGAAGTTTTTAGTCAGAGGGAGGATTGTCTGGAAAATAATTAAACGCAATACTGTAATTACTAAAATAGTGATGTAAAAAGTCACGATCGCAACGTCAAAGTTGTTTCCAGGCCTGTCTGGGGGAGGATGTTTCTTCCATTTTCATTTGCAAAGAGAAATAACGGTCAGAGTTCTAATGATTACTTAATATTTCTTCTTACCTACTTGCAGGACCACTTTCTAAGAGAAGCAAGTATTATTGATTTTCAAATAAAATGTACTGATGTTAATATCTCAGAAATTCTCGATACTAAAAATTGTAGTGAGTTATACAAGCGTATTCCTGGTAATTTGTGGCAATGAGGGACAGGAATAGCACAGATGAAAACACCTCAAACCTAATTTTATCAAGCTGTCCTGACTTCCTCACTTACTTTTAAGAGCCAAACTGACATTAACTATGTTTACCAGCTTTCATTTCCCCTTCCATTTCACACTTTCTGATGGAAATGGTAGTCTAATGAGCAGTGAAATTGACGAAAATAAAAGCAAAGGAACTTTAAATACTTGCAACTACAGCATAAACCCTGAAGCATGTGAGCATATGTGTACGTTACTTATATCCATATTATAAAGAACAGTGTTTTCAAGGGTAGCTGCAATTAATTTGCCTCAAAGTGTTATCTTAGGTCTCAAAAATGGGCAGTTTATTTTCTTCTTATTAACTGGCTCACTAATAATTTAATCAGTAATTGCCAATGAGGTTTGGGATATAGTTTTATGACTATTTAAATTTTTGTGTGTGTGTGTGTGAGAAAGATTGGCCCTGAGCTAACATCTATGGCACTCTTCCTCTACTTTGTATGTAGGAAGCTGCCACAGCCTGACTTGATGAATGGTGTGTAGGTCTGGGCCTGGGATCTGAACCTGCAAACCCTAGGCTGCCGAAGCAGAGCATGTGAACTTAACCAGTATGCCACTGGGCTGGGCCCTAAATTTTTAAAAATTTAACATCTACTTATACGTGTACCAAGTAACAAGTACTTTTACATGTAATAACTCATTTTAACTTATTAAATATTTCAACTCATTCCTGGTGAAGCATCATTCTGCAGAGAGTCTATTCTGAAAGTCTTGAGAAAGAAGGAATAAACTTAGATAGATACATTTACTTTGTTGTAAGATTTTCTTTCTTACTGGATTTTCTAAATCATTATAGTCTTAAAATGGCTACTCATAGACACAATATTTTTACATATATATTTTAGACAACATATGCTGACCAAAAAAAAATTCTGGTGAATATAAAGCTTTTCCCTGTTTTGGCAGAACAGGCCTTATTCTCTCATCTATTAGGTTACCATAGCAACAACCCTTGCTGGGGATGCTTTCTAACTGCTTGTCTCATTTCATGGTGGATAAATGAAATATTCTTTCTGTATATCTTTTTTGTTTGTCTAGAAAAAATGACTTGCTCTAAAACACTGACGAGGTAATGCATCTTCCCCTTACACTGTGCTTTTCTTTCCTCCATAGCACTTATCACCTATATAATTTACTCATTTATTGTGTGTATTTTTTGTTGTCTGATTTCTCGGAATGGAATGTAAGCTCAGGGCTTGCCCAGTGGCACAGCAGTTAAGGTTTCATGTTCCACTTTGGCAGCTTGGGGTTCACCAGTTCAGATCCCAGGTGCGGACATGGCACTGCTTGGCAAGCCATGCTGTGGTAGGCGTCCCACGTATAAAGTAGAGGAAGATGGGCACGGATGTTAGCTCAGGGCTGGTGTTCCTCCAAAAAAATAAGAAAAAGAATGTAAGCTCAATGAAAATGAGGTTTTTGTCTATTTAGTTCATATTTCAAGCACTTAGAACAGTATCTGTCACATTAGGAGGCACTCAATGAGTATTCGTTGATTGAGTGAATTTTCATATTGTAAAGGAAAAAAAGGAAACATTCTTGAGGGAAGCATTTCTCATCAGATCCTCACAACCATCTTTTTTTTTTTCTTTTCCATGAGGAAGCTTGGCCCTGAGCTAACATCTGTTGCCAATCTTCCTCTGTGTTATGTGGGATGCCACCACAGTGTGACTTGACAAGTGGTGCTAGGTCCATGCCCCGGATATGTACCTGTGAACCCTGGGCCGCCAAAGCGGAGCATGTGAACTTAACCTCTACACCACCGGACTGGCCCTCCTCACAACCATCTTTGATTTAGGCAAGCCAGGCATCATTATTCTCACCTTACATTTTCAAAACAAAAAATTTCATTACAAACCTAGGACTTTTAGGTTGCATAGTCTGTGAAATTTATTTCACAGAACCTTTTACTTAAAAAATATGTATCTCTTTACCCTAAGTCATTTTCCTACCCTGTTTTTTCCCATGAAGAATTTCATAATGTGCACTTATTTCCAGTTTTTTGACAAGTAAAGCCAGACGTCTCTTATGTTCCAAATCTGTAGTTCATATACTACTATCATAAGTTAAAAGTAACTCAAAATTTTGCCCTTGGTCCCCAGAAAATATTTTTATTGCCTTCCCCAAATGTTCTATGAATAAATCCATTTCTTCTCTAGACTCTTCTGTTTCTGACCTGGTTAATATCATGGATGCATCATCTGTGCACGACATGATCTTTTCTTTTTTTTCCCTTTCCCACTCAATATTAGCAGAGAAGCTTCAACTATTGGACCCACAATGGAAATATAATTGTTTGAATTGTTACTATTGAAATTGATACTCTTTTGAGTCTATGCCAGTTGTTAAAGAGGCGGATCTGTAACCAAAGGAAAACAACATAGGTTAACCAATGTCTCTGTAAATTAGGCCGCTAAACCATAAGCTCTCCCCTATCCTGGCAGCTAATATTTTTCAGTTGCTGAATTATACTACAGAATATCCAATAATGATGAAACATCTTTAGAAACAATTGGCTATGTTTGCTTTGGTTTGGTTATTTTTTTTGAAGGCATAATTTACACACAATAAAATGGAAAGATCTTAAGTGCTAGTTCGGTGAATTTTGACAGTTGTATGTACCTGCGTAACTACCACCTGACACAAGACACAGATTTTCATCACTCCCAGAATGATTTCTCCTGCCCTTTCCTGCCAAATCTCCTCCCAACCCCAAGGGAGGTTTCTGACCTGTGTCACCATAGTTTAGTCTTGTCCCTTCTTATACTTCATATAAATGGAGTCATCACACAGTATCTACTTCTGGTCTGTCTCCTTTAGCTAAGCATAATGTTTTTGAGATTCATCTACGTTATTGAGTGCATCAGTAGTTCCTATCTTTTTATTGCTAAATAGTCCATTGTACAAATATGCCACATTTGTCCATTCAGCCATGGGTTGTTTCCAGTTTTTGGTTATTATAAATATGCTGCTATGAACATTCTTGTACGAGTCTTTATGTGAACATATATTTTCATTCTATTGGGTAACTAGCAGTGGAATAGCTGAGTATATTTAATTTTATAAGAAACTGCCAAATGCTTCTTCAAAGTGGTTATACTAGCTATGTTTTTAGTGGCAAAATTTCTTATTTTCTCTAGTTTACATTTACTATGTTGAAGCAATAACACTTAAAATACATATTGTTTGAGAAAATCTCGTGCTTCTACCAAAGTTCCCTGACAACTAGTTAACAGAGGAATAGCTTAGGTATTGGGAAAATATGACTTGACGTAGAGTATTTTCTGGAGTTCCTATTGTCTGTCAAACAATGAAGGTTTTATTATAAATTCCCACTTATCATTTTTAAAGGTCAACAGATAGGTGTGACTTCTGTTCTTGCAACCAAACCTTGAGACACATTCCTGGAATAAAATATCTAAAACTGTGAGCTAAGACAGATTAAAAATACATAGTTGAACTTATAAGAAAATAAGAAAACTCCTCAAATGTTGAAAACAGCTAGAAATTACAAATCTAGGTGGATTAGCAAGAGCGAATGGATTGGTCATCTCAGGAATATCTACCAATTCTTGGTGGCCTGGGGTCTCAGTTGCATTGAGCCTCACATTGGGGGACACAAGCCAGAGCCTTAGCCTGGGTTGGAAAAGGTGCCACGCTTCATGAAAGAGTAATTAAGGATAAAATCTGTCTGGCTATAAGGAAATCTGTCTGCCTCCACCTAGGCTCTGGATAGAGAAAAGAAAAAATCCCCCTTGAGAGTTTGGGAAGATAAGCTGGACTTAATTTGGATATTGAGGGTCATTTTCTGTGAGGTGCGAAAAGCCCAACCCAAGAATTTAATTTAAAGTGGTTTTGAGTTAGTGGTACCATTAGACACCAAGTAGAGGCAAATACCAATCCTCTCTGGAGGAAAACATTTTCAACCCAGATCTCAAATATTTCCTGAGTAAAATTCTAAGGAGCCTGAGATACTATAAAAATCATAAAACACATAAAGACTCAACAGGCAAGAGTCAACAGAAGCAACAAATAGCAGAATCAGATCTCTAAAGAATTCAGACATTGGAATTACAAGATATAATATAAAGTAAGTTTTCAATTTGTTTCAATAAATAAAAAATAATATCAAAAATATGAATAAGAAACAAGATTATTAAAAATAACCATGCAGATTTGAAAAAGAACCAACTGGAAATTCTAATTACGAAAATATACTAACTTGAAGTAGAAACACGAGGAGTAGAATAAACAGATTAGACACAACTGAATAATGATGATCTGGAATATAGATCTGAAGCAATTATCAAGAGCATATTTCAGAGAGCTGGAGAAGTAGAAAATATGAAACAGAGGTTAAGAGACATAGAGAACAAAGGGCGATATTTCTAATAAAAGGTGCAAAAGGAGGGAAGAGATAGAATGGGCAAAAGGCAATATTTGAAGAGATGTGGCTGAGAATTTTACAGAGTGATGAAAGACACAAAGCCTGAGGTTCAGGAAACCCAACAAATCCCAAACAGAATAAATAAGAAATTATGTAGAACGTGAAAACTAAAGAGATCTTTAAAAATAACCAGAGATAAAGGCATATTATTTTCAAAGGAACGATAATTAAGCTGAAAACTCCCTTCTTGAAAGCAACAATGAAAATCAGAAGGCAATGGAATAATGGCTGCAAAGTTCTGGGGTGAAATTACGGTTAGTGTAGAATTGGTGAAATGTACGTTTTCAGTTGAACAAAGCAGAGAGTTTATAATCAGCAGATCCTCAGTGAAGGAACTTTTAGAGAATTAACTTCAGGAGAAAGAATGTAATCCAGAAGAAAGGCCAGAGATGCAAGAAGAAATGACAGGAGAAAACTCCAATATTAATTAGAGACATTTGAGTAAACCTAAATAAATATGGAAAATATTAACTGTGAAGAAAACCCTACTAATTTATGTGTCAATGAAGAAACAAGAGAATTAAAATGCTATACAAAAATATCATTTAAGTCAGGAATGTTGTGATCAGAGTACAGTATTCTTAGATTCTTATATTGTTTGAGAGAGGGTAAGACTATGGATTGAATTTAGACTTTGTTAAGGATGCATGTTAAAACTTACTAAAATAATAGAAATATAGTGTCTAACCTTCAAATAACTAAAGGGAAAAACAATGAAATGAGAAAAAAAACCCCTCTAAATCAATTCAATAGACAGCAAGAAAGGTAATAGGGAAAGTGGGACAAATAGAAATCACTAGATAATATGGTATATTTAAATCTAAATATATCAATGATCCCAGTAAATATAAATAGGCAAATCTATTCAGGTAAAAAGACAAAAAAGTATCAGACTGGAAGAAAAAACAATTTCAAGCAATATGACCTTTAAAAGAGATCTCTCTAAAGCATTAGGGAATAAACATAACAGTAAAAGAATGAGAAAAATATAGGGAGGAAATAGTAACTGAAGAAAGCACGTATCATTGCATTAACGTAAGATTGTAAGATCAAACACATCACTAGCAGTAAAGAAGGTCAGTATATACAGATGAAAGATTCCATTCACAGGAATACCTATCAATTCCAAATCAGAATGTCCCTAATAAGATAGCTTAAAAGAGACATTTATAAATCCATTATTACAGTGGGAGATTCTAAACATATTTCTCAGTATAAAATATAATCAAATGAACAAAGAATAGGAATATAGATGATTCAAACAATTCAAACAACTAGTTTTATCTAATGGACATATTTAGAATACTGAACTCAACATTTGGGAATACACATTCTTTCAGGCACTTATGGAACACTAATAAAAATTCACCACCTACCAGGGCATAAAAGCAAGCCTCAATAAATTTCAAATGATCTTTAATATATGTATCTAACTAAGTGTGATTAAGTTAGAATCTAATAACAAAAAGAAAACTAAAACCAAACAATATATTTGGAAATGTAAAAAATTCACTTTTAAATAACCCACATTTGAGAAGAAGTCATAGTGGAAATTAGAAAATAGTAACAACTGAATAATGATGAAAAGGATATCTATTTAAACTTGTGGGATGTTACAAAAATAGTAGGTATTTAGAAGAAAATGTATAGCTTTCAAAGCTTATACATGAGATATCAGAAGAGCAGTGAGATAAACCCAAGGAAAGTAGAAGGCAGGAAATAATGAAGACAAGAGCAAAAGTCAATGAAATTAAAAGACACAATAGAAAGGGTCAATAAAGTAAAAAATTGGTTCTTTGGAAAGAGTAATTAAATGGACAAACTTCTGCAACGATTAATGTGTTAGTTTCTTATGGCTGCTTTACAAATGACCACAAACTTAATAGCTTAAACCAACACAAACTTATTATCTTATATTTCTGTAGGTAGAAGTCCAACAGAGGTCTCACGGGGCTAAAATCAACTTCTTAGTAGGGCTGCATTCCTTTCTGAAGGTTCTAGGTGAAAATCTATTTTCTTTTCTTTTCCAGCTTCTGGAAGCTGCCTGCATTCCTTGGCTTGTGGCATTCTTCCATCTTCTAAGCCAGCAATGGCCTGTTGAGACTTTCTCACGTGGTATTACTCTGTCGCAGATGCTTCTGCCACCATCTTCTATATTGTGATTACGTTAGGCCCACCTGGATAATCCAGGGTAATTTACCTATTTTAAGATCAGTTCATCAGCAATCTTAATTCTGTCTTCTGTCTTAATTTCTCTTTGCCATGTAATGTAACATATTCACAATTCTGGGAATTACGATGTGGATATCTTCGGGAGGCCGATATTCTGCCTACCAAAACTTAATAATCAAAAAATGAGAAGATCAAGTAACTAGTGTTAGGAATGAAAAAGGGACATAACAGAAATTTAAAAAGTAATGAGAGATTATTATAAATAGCTTTAAGTTAGTAAATTTAAAACATATGGACACATTTCTAGAAAAATATAGCTTACCAAAACTTGGGAGGAAATGGAAAATCCAAAGAGTTGTACAATAATTAAAGAAATTGAGCCAATGATTTAATTTTCCCTGAAAGAAACACTAGGTTCAGATGATTTTACATGCAAGTTCTGCCAAACTTTCAAGAAATGGATTGAAGAGATAAATTCAATTTTATAATAAACCTTTTCAGAAAATAGAAAAGGGGGAACATTTTCTAATTTATTTTTTAAGACTAGCATATCTTGGTATCCAAACACAACAAAGACTGTATAAAAAAGAAAAATTTACAGGCCACTCTCATTTAGAAACATAGATAAAAACTTTTAGGCAAAACATTAAGAAACTGATTGCAGCAATGTATAAAAATGATCAAATTAGATTTATTCCTGGAATGCAAGATTGAGATAGCATTAGAAAATCTAACAATATAATTCACTGTATTAACAGATTAAAGAAGAAGTGCCATCTAATCATCTCAATAGTTATTGAAAGAGCATTCAGTTATATTCAACAGCGCTTATAATGAAAAACTTTTAGCAAACTAGGAGTAGGAGAGAACTTCCTTAAGCTGATACAGGCTATTTAAAAATGGTGGTATGAAATATCATCGTCAGTGACAAAACATTATAAGTATTCTTCTTAAGATCAGGAGCAAGCATGGATGCCCACTTTCAACACTTCTGTTCATCATGGTGCTGGAGATCCAAGTCAGTACAATAAGACAAGTAGAAGAAATAAAAGGTGTAAGGTATAAAGTTTTCATTATTTGTAGTCAATATGCATATCTGCATAGAAAGTCCAAAATACTTATAGGAAAAAATGAAAATTAGTAAGGAAGCTTATAAAGTGGCAAGAATGAGATATTCAAAAGTCAATTGGGGGCCTGCCTGGTAGCACAGCGGTGAAGTTTGCACATTCTGCTTCCGTGGCCTGGGGTTCACTTGTTCGGATCCTAGGTGCAGACCTATGCACCACTTGTCAAGCCATGCTGTGGCAGGCATCCCACATATAAAGAGGAGGAAGATGGGCATGGATATTAGCTCAGGGCCAGTCTTCCTCGGCAGAAAGAGGAGGATTGGTGGCAGATGGTAACTCAGGGCTAATTTTCCTCAAAAAAAAAAGAAAAAAAGTCAATTGTATTTCCACATACTCTTATGTGGAAATAAAGAGAAAACATATTTCTTAAAAGATGATATTGATAATAGCAATAAAAAGTAAGATACCTAGGAGAAAAATCTAACAAAAGATGTATGGGGCCATAATGGAGAGAATTTGGAAACTTTATTGAAAGATATCAGGGAAAACCTATATAAACAGAAAGAAAGGAAGAAAGGAGTGAGAGGAGGAACTCAGTGTCATGTCTTTCTCCTCCAGCTGATTTTGAGATTCAATTAAGAATTACAACTGGATTCTTCATCAAACTCAACAAGCTGATTCTAAAATTTATCAGAAAGAGCAAAAGGACAAGAATAGTAAGACACTCCCAAAGAAAATGAACAAGATGAGGGGACTTTTCTTATCAGATATAAAAGCTTTTATACAAAGCAGAAGTAATTAAGTCAGTATGATCTTTGGAAAGATGGATAAATGGACTGATGGAACAAAATTGAGAACCCAGAAACATACTTATACCTACATGGATGCTTGATATATGACAGAGGTGTTATTACAGATAATGAGGGAAAGACAGATTACTCAATAAATGCTAGTACAATTGATTATCCATATGGAAAAAGTAAATTTGGTTTCCTAACTCACACTGTGCACAATTTGAGATAGATTAAGAATTTAAATGTAACAGGCAAAACTTTAAAACTTTTAGAAGAAAATGTAGGAGAAGATCTTTTAAACTTTAAGGGAGAAGGGTTTCTTAAACCAGACGCAAAGTACAAATTGTAAAGAAATGATTGATAAATTCACTACATTCAAATTAAATACTTCCTTTTAACAAAAAGAACATAGTAAAAATGAACAGACAAGGTACAAACTGTGAGACAATACCTTGATAAAAAATTTAAAGAACTTCTTAAAATTGTAAACAGAATATTTAAAGAACTTCTTACATTTTTAAACAGAAAGTTTAAAGAACTCCTAAACATTAATAAGAAAAGACAAACAACCTAACAGAAAAAGGAAAAGTAAGGAAAACTAGGAAATACACTTTACACCATGGTGAGATTCTATTTAACACTCATCAAATTCGCAAAACTTGAAAAGCACTGGCCAAGGAATGTGTCAATGGGAACCTTTATATATTGCAGGTAAGAGTATAAATTGGTACAACCACTTAGTAAAATAATTTGGCATTTTCTAGTAAAATCAAAGATGCACGTACTGAATACCCAGCAATTTCGCTCAGTGTGTATGCTAGAGAAACATCTGTATTTGTGTACCAGGGGACATGTTCATGAACATTCATAGGAACACTATTTAAAAATAAACTTTACTGGGGCCTGCCTGATGGTGTAGTGGTTAAGTTTGTGTGCTCTGCTTCGGTGGCCCAGGGTTGGCAGATTTGGATCCTGGGCATGGACCTACACACTTTTCATCAAGCCATGCTGTGGCAGTGTCCCACATACAAAATAAAGGCAGGTGGGCACAGATGTTAGTTCAGGGCCAATCTTCCTCAGCAAAAAACAAACAAACAAAACCCAAAAAGTTTATTGACATATAATTTACTTATAATAAAATGATCCCATTTTAAGTGTATAGTTCCAGGTTTGACAAATGTTTATACCAAGGTAACTACCACCACAATCAAAATATAAAACTTTCCAACACTCCCCAAAGGTTCCTCTTTTTCCTTTGCAGAAGAGCTCTCCTCCCACTGTCAATATAGTTTTCTATTTTCTAGGATTTCGTATAAATGGGATCACAGTATGTAGTCACTTGTATCTATCTGGCTTCTTTCCCTTGGCATAATGTATTTGAGATTCATCCATGTTGTTGTTCATATTAGCATTTTCTTCCTTTGTGTGGCTGAGTAGTACTCCATTATATGGGTATGTCAGGAATTGTTTATAGATTCACCAGTTGTTGGACATTTGGATTGTTTCCAGTTCTTGGCTATTATGAATAAAAAGCTGCCGTGAAAATTCATGTACAGGTATTTGTGTGGACATATGTTTTTATTTCTCTTGTGTAAATTCCTAGGAGTAGAATTGTTGGGTCATATGCTAAATATATGTTTAACTTAAAGAAAATAAAAAATCTATTTTCCAAAGTGGTTGTACTATTTTACATTCCCACCAGCAACGTATGAGAGTTACAGTTCATAGCAGCATTATTCATAACAGCAAAAATAGAAACAACCCAACTGTTCATTGTCAGAAGAATGAATGAATAAGTTGTGGTATATTCATTCAAAAGGATATCACAGGTAATTAGCTACGATTATTTGCAGCAACATGACTAAAACATATTAAGCAAAAAAGGCAAGTCATAGACAATAATACAGTATATTCCATACCTGTGCATACATTTCTAAACTATGTTAAATGAAACAATGTTATTTGAGAATATGTACATTTTGAAAAGGCTCTAAGATAAAGAAAAGGAATAATAAACACAAAATTCATGACTGGTTAACCTGTGGGAAAGAAGGAGTGTGTAGGAATGGAAAGGAATAAGGTGCTTCAGAGATGTTGATGATATCCTGTTTTTTAATTGGGTGCTAGATACATGGGTGTTTGCTTATTTTTATTATTCTTTAACTGGCACAATGTATTTCGTATACACTTATGTGTGGTATATTTTTATAATAAAAGTGTAAAAAGAAAATAAAGATAGTTGATGTTTCTTTAGTCTTGTTCTTTGCTTTTTTTAAAAAGAAAAAATAGCTGACTTGGGCATTTGTCCTATACTGTAATGTATTTTCCTAATTCTATTTAGTATTTTATAAACTTACTCTGAGAGATGGCAGTTTTAGTACTGGAGTAATTCTGGAATGCATTTCTATCTCTGGGAGTGAGAATTCAGATGTCTGACTCCTAGCAATATTAATGGCATAGTTAAATTCATAAATCCTTATTTATGGAGATGAGAATATAGCTCACCTGATAACAACAATGATTGAGTAGAATTCATTTACTTCTTAAAATTATGCCAGGGAAGGATATGTCCTCTATTTATTTCTTTTTCAATTGAATTCTTTAAAACTAAGGTTTAAAAGCCATCATAAAATGACCTCTTAGCTAAATATAGAGGACATCGCATCAATTCCATAAAGCCCAGTTGGTCACTTTTTGGATAAGAAGATTGCAACGTTCACATAAAAATTTCTTTATCTCCTTTGGTGGTCATATAATAGGAATATAAATTCGAGGAGTTTAAAATTTCATAAGATGAAAAATGCCAGTGAGGAAAATGGAGAGATGGCAAGAACTTTTTCATGTGTTTTAGTAATATAAAAAAGCTATAGATTATAGACTTCTGTCAGATGGTACATTTCTGTCTCTTTCCTGGGACATTATTATTATTTTTAAAAATCAGTTACAATTTGATTACAATTTTATTTATAAATATATTAAGACATTATAAAATTGTGTATTCGAGTAAAATACCATTTCCTCCTGCAAAAAAACCTTTATAGCAACTCAAGTATGAAGTGTTTTTATAGCTGGAAATCACATGTCAGTTATTACAGAAGCTATTTCAAGTGTAGAGGGCTGGGAAGCAAGCCTTTAATTTGCTAAATAATAAAAATATTATCATCAGTAAGTGAAACACTTATGGAATTGCTATTACAGTACAAACTCCACAAGTAAAAAACATGCTTTAATATAAATCAATAGCTTGATTTTCTTTTAAGTTTGAACCAAAATCTATGACTAGGAGTAATCATTCCAAAAAATGAAGTAATTCTTTCATTGTGTTCTACATTATTTAGAAACTTTCAATAATACGTTTTGCCCTATATGATTATATGAGAGATAGTAAAGAAAGACATAAAGGTGAAATTGAGCATGCCAGTTATTTCCTCATACTAGCAAATGCCTGCCAGACTGGGAATGTCTGAAAGAGAAGTTACGTCTTCCTTAGGTGATCAATACTGTTAAATAGAGATTCCCAAGTTTTATATGGTCAGCTTTAATTACTTTTGTGGATTAAATCGTAGATAATGCTATCCTAAATGAAGCATGAATTTTGAAGTTTTACTTTGGAATATGGGTTTGCATTTTAAATAATACACATTTGTACCAATTTCCAAAGTATTTTCATATGCACTATAACACTTGATGCTGCCAGAATCCCATGAGGTTAGCAGGGTCTAGAATTATTATCTCTCTTTTGCTGATGAGAAGATAACACTCACAGAGACTAATTGTCCAAGCATCTTGGCTAATGGCAGATATAGCACTAGAGTCTTTGTCTTTTGTTTTGAACTCAGTGTTCTTTCTATTATACCATCATTTCCATACCTGATGTTTGCCTTCAGACAAAAATAAAAGTTATGATGTCACCCTGTTAAATTGCATCTTTGGAGGTCCAGGTAGGTTGACTAATGGCCACCCAAAGATATCAGGTGCTAACCCCTGGAACCTGTAAATGTTACCTTGTGAGGAAAAACGGTCTCTACAGCTGTGATTCAGTTAAGGATCTTGAGATGGGGAGATTATCTTGCATTATTCTGGTGGGCTCTTAATCCAATCACAAGTGTCCTTATAAGAGAGAGGCAGTGGGAGATTTGACACAGGCAGAAGAGTAGAAGACAGAGACAAGAGGAGAAGGCAAATGATCGTGTAGCCACAAGTCAATGAATGCCAGCAGGCGCCAAAAGTTGGAAGAGGGACAAGGAACAGATTCTTCCCTAGGGCCTTCAGAGGGAGCGTGGTCCTGTAGACACCTAGATTTCAAACCAGTAAAACTAGTGTTGAACTTCTCGCCTCTGGAATTGCATGAGAATAAATTTCTCTTGCTTTAAACCACCAAGGTCGTAGTTATTTACTACAGCAGCCCTCAAAAACTAAAACAGAGAAACTGTTCAAGTTTGCCATTCCTTGTTCAACTCCTTGCAGTTGACTTGAACCTCTATTTTGGAAGAGATAGATTCAGGGGAACCTAAGGGTTATCCATTAAAACTTTTCCAGAAGAGAGAATGGCTAAAATGCTAGGGTTTCCGAGCACTGCTCTAGAAGGACTTCTGTTCTTTGGAAATTAATAGGGAATGTTGGCAAATTTTAAAAAGAAATATTTCAATGGAGTAGGTATTGTTAATTCATGTAAGAACAAAGTCTTGTCACTGATAAGCTGAAATGTACTGAATTTGCCTCAGAAAAACTGTGAGCTTACTGTGTATTTATCTGAATGCCCAAAACTCAGAATTTCACAGTAAAGAAAGTTTTCTTTTTTTTCCTTTATAGGAAACATCTTGAAGCTATCATGTCTGGAAGGGTGTTTACAAACTAATCTCACCTATTCACTCTCCTCCGTGAACTTGTCCTTTGTGACTTTCCTACAACCACTAAGGGAAACTCAGACTATTATGGGAATCTTTCTAAATCACACCAACTTTCAAAACTTCACCAGGATTTGCCAGGACTTCACGAGTGAATTTCAAATGTGCTCCTCATGTTTGGTTTGTGAGTCTAAAGGAGATATGGATTTTATTTCTCAGGAACAAACATCAAAAGGTACGTGAAAAGGGAAAGTAAGAATAAAATTTATTAAGGATAAATGACTTTATTCTGTTAAAAAAAGTATTAATGATATATTCCAATTTCAAGTCCAGTGGCACTGGAACTCCTGGTGGTGTGGCTCTTGATGAGTGATGCACAAAGCTTTGGGATATCACTCATTCTTGGTTTACTTTGATTTATCAAAAACACAATATGTATTCTCAAAATACATCAAAATGCCACTGTAATTCATATACCTTTGATGGGTAAAGGATTATTTAACATGCTGTCTTCAAAGATATTGAATTTTAAAAAAATGAACTGAAAAAAGTGAATTAAAAATATTCTAAGTAGAGGCCAGCCCGGTGGCTAAGAGGTTAAATTCACGTGCTCTGCTTTGGCGGCCTGGGGTTCCCCGGTTCGGTTCCTGGGTGCGGATGTAGGCACCTTTTGTCAAGCCATGCTGGGGCAGGCGACCCACATACAAAGTAGAGGAAGATAGGCACAGATGTTAGCTCAGGGCCAGTCTTCCTCAGCAAAAAGAGGAGGATTTGCAGCAGATGTTAGCTCAGGGCTAATCTTCCTTAAAAAAAAAAAAATCAAAGTAAACTAGCAGGTTCTCATAGTAAAATCACACTTTGATTTTCCAAGGAGTCATTGAATCTTTGATGCATTTGTAATTACTCCTGCCTAACATTTATCCATGGTATACAATTGTCTTTTCACTTGGCTACCTATCCAATGAGCCTCTTGATGGCAAGGACTTTGTCTTTGTTCACTATTATATTTCTATATCTTAGAATAATGTCTGACATTAGGCATTCAGTAAATATTTGTTTAATGAATGAATGAACAAATAGAAGAATATGTATTATCTGTAGTGCCTAACTGAACCTTGCATTTATTATGAGGTCAGTATCTATTATTTAATTAAATTGAATCAATTTTTTGATTAAACCAAATCGATCTTTGAAAAATTATTCATTTACAGTCATAAAATATACTAGTGGCCTCAAGGCCAAACATCTGATTTATTGCTTACACCTATTTAGCAAGACTGCTTCCTGTATTGCTCTATATTGGCATTTTTTCCCTTCTTTCTGAATGGGACCAAGATTTCTTGGCGTTGACTTTAGATGAAGTGCAATATAGATACGTCTTTTCTTCTCTTCTTATTCAAGTAGTGCTGTGACTATTGCAGGGTTCTGGGTCAAATTCACTAGAAAGCAAATTGGGAAAGATACCTTTATGATAATAGAGAATGAGGAAATGTGTTAAGAGTTGGTAGCTCACAGATGCTACTTCTCTGCCTCCTTGAAAAGCAAAAGCAGTTCAGTGATAAGTTATCCCAGTTGCTATGGCTGTGTAACAAATCATCCCAAAACTCAGTGGCTTAAAACAACAGCAATCATTTTATCACTTCTTTTTTTTTTTTTTTTTGGTGGGTCAGGGTTTCAGAATGAGCATAACTGGGCATTTCTGGCTTGGAGCATTTCATGCTATTGGAGTTAGACAGTTACTGGAACTAAAATGGAGGGGGCAAGAGGGGCTAGAGGCAGGTGGGCATCTCTCTTTTAATGTAGTCTCAGAGTTTTCCTATGTGGTCTCTCTACTTGGGCTAATTTGGTCTCCCTCACAGCATGGTGGCCTTGAGTTGTTGAACTCATAGTTGTTCAAGGCTCCAATATTAATGCTCCAAAGAACAAGGCAGAAATTGCTTGACCTTTTCTGGCCTCGTCCATTCAGTGTCACTTCCTCTGCACTTGATTGGTTACAAGCAAGTCACAACCCTTCCCACCCAGATTCAAGTAGAAAGATATTAGACTCCATCTATTTATGGGCAGTGGCAAAGTGTTAGGTTAACATGTGTGTTATGGATTGAATTATATTGAAGTCCCAACCTCCAGTATCTCCAGAATGTGATATTATTTGGAAATAGGGTCTTTGCAGATGTAATTAGTTAAGGTGAGGTCATACTGGAGTAGGGTGGGCTCATAATTTAGCATGACTGGTACCCTTACGAAAAGGGGAAATGTGGACACAGACATGGAGACAGAGAGAAAGTCACGTGAGGATGAAGGCAGAGATCAGGGTGATGCTTCTGTAAGTCAAGGAATGCCAAAGATTGCCAGGAAACCGCCAGAAGCTAGAGAAGAGGCATGGAATCAATCCTCCCCTCATAGTCCTCAGAAGGAAGCAAACTTGTCAATACCTTAACCTGGAATAACTAGCCTCTGGAACTGTGAGACAATACATTTTTCTTCTTAAAGCCACCTAGTTTATGGTACTTTGTGACAGCAGCCCTAGTAAACTAGGATAATATGAAATGGGAAATATTATCGACAATTTGGGGGAATACAATCTGTCCCACAAGTCACCAGGGAAATGTCTGTATTTTCTTTGAGATGCTCTGGTTCTATGGTTTTCACAATCTTAAAAAATGTAAGCCCTTTAATCATTATTTTTAGTGTAGGTAACTTCTTGTTTCTACTTTTTTGTATAGGAGGGAGGAGACTTAGTTCTGAGTTGTATATGTTTTCTTACCATGTATTACTATTTTGTGAATAACATTTTCTTAATTTCTTCCTAGTTCTTATCATGAAAGGATCAATGGAAGGGAAGACAAATGATTTTCATTCACCTTGTCCACATTTTAACTTCACTGTAACTCCTACAGTTGACCACATTGAGGAATATAACCTTACCTGTGATCCAAAAACCCACACTAGAAGCTCAGCAATCATGGAGGAAGATCCTGCCAAGGAAAAGTCTATAAACCACACTTGTAGATTTATGGAATACCCAAATAATTGTATACACATTACTTTGCACCAAGAAATGGATGTAAAAAGTAAGTTTTTAAGGACATTAGAGGAAAAGAAGAATCGGACGTAGACACAATTAAATAAGGGCTACCACATTAACTTCACTGAAAGTTAAATAGTTGAAGAATTTTGTTGATGAAATAATACGGTTGGAGAAAATGTTAGCCCATTTATCTGTTCATTTTTCTTTCAAAATGTGCTTCTCATGGGGCCCAGCTGTACCCAAAAGCAGAGGAGATATCTATGGGTTGTGATTTGAGGGTCACTAGAAAGACCTTGTGCCCCAGAATAACTTTTGGACATGCCTGTTAGCTGTGCTTGAAGCAATACTACCACACTTGGGTATCGAAGGGTGAGACTTGTTTTTAAATGTAAATATCTATGTACATTGTGATGTGCTATTAAAATCTTATTTTGAGTTGATTTAACATGTTGTTTCTTAGAGCTGAGAACCAGGCCTGGATTAAATGGGATTTTTGATGTAAAGCCTCAAAGATAGGCAGGGTGCAGTTTAGGCCCTTTGGGTCACTGATGACTCTGAGGAAAAGGTAAGAGCCCAAAAGACAAAACTTACCTACACCTTAATTCTATTTAAGGCTGACTAACTTCCTAGTCACCCTTTTCTGAATTACTGCAGTTGATCCTTTCTACTAAGCAGTGTGCCCTCACTTCACCCATAAAACCTATCCTTGAAGAGTATTTTGTGATGTAATCATTTAATGAGTGCCTGCTGTATGCCAAGCAGAGTGCCAGGCATTGGGGACACAGAGAGATGAATGTAAAACAATCGAGCAAGTGCATTCAGTGTGTCAGGGGCTGGGAGAGCCATTTGCTGCTCTGCTTTTTGATGTTCCGGACATATGGGAGCCTTTCAGATGGCTTAGAACACTTTCCTAAAGCTTTAATTATTTGAGAGGTAATTATTTTTGAAATGTTATACTTATTGTAGAGCAAACACAAATGTATAATATGCATGTGTTTTTAAAGTAAAACATAAGACTTCAAAGAAAGCTCTCCTGTGAGTTAGCTTGCCCAGGGCACTACAGCCTCTGCAATTAGGGGGTATTTCAAGGTATGTGTATGTGTGTGGGGAATGGGAGAGGATCTGAGAAGATCTGAACAGAGGGGTCAGTTCCCTCCGGTTCAAGAGTGAGATCGGAAGGCAGGTTTTGGAAAGGCTGCAGAGAGAAGGCAACTATGAAGAAATCTGAAAGATAAAGAGGTTTGGACTGTAGATATTAAAACTTATATTTATTTCAATGTACATTTATGTATCCATTTAATTGCTTTTTATATTTTCTAAAACATAAAAGAAAAATAAGCATTTCCATAATTTTGATTTTAAGAGAATTTATTTTTGTGCTAATAGAAAAATCTATGAATTCGAGTCAAAGTGAAATGATCGTTAACATCTTTTTTGGGTCCATATTTCAGAAAGATAACATTGGTGCACAAATACGTAGTCTTGTATTCTGGAAAAAGTATACCCATTTTGCCATGTGTACAAGATTGAAAATTTATTCATATTTTCTCTGTTGTGCAAAGACTAATCTGATCTTCTTTAAAAGCCCTATCTACCAGAGGGTGAAACTAAATTCAGTCCAATCTGGTAAATTTACTTTGAAGCAACAATTTAAACTGTCTTTTTAGATTTTCTCAGATTCCTGTCTGTTTCCCCTTGCTCTTCTCCAAGATGGCTGCAGGGATGGGGGGTAGGTTGACAGCCTAGGATGTTGGGACACACTCTTCTGGTGCTTTGGTGGGTGCCCTGGCTGGCTTGGCCCCACTTGTGCACATTCTGCTATTGCAATATAAAGTTGGTGAATGCATGGTTCTTTTTTTATAGCTTGCTCAGTTCCTAGTGACACCTTAGTCATTGGGCCCAGCTTGGCTCTTGCTGGCACTGCAAATCTTCTCTGTCGGTGAACTGCATGCTGAGTGAGGAATACAGATTTGATGGCTGAATAGCATGGAATGATATTGGGGAGGCCGAGTGCTGCCACCCCAGTCAACCTCTACCCTTTCTCTATTCAGCCTCTTCTCTGAATGAATATAGACTGCCTATTTAATGTACGTCTTCCCATGGATGGGATTTCCAGATCATGAGCCCCACAAAGACAGTCATCCAATGGGGCAAACAAGTTACACATCTTGCTAAGTTGAATAACTGCTGCCTGTGTTTTGTGTGTGAGGAAGAGGGTACATAGAGTGGCTTAGAGCACCAAATCTTAACCACTAGACCACCAGGGCTTCCTAGAGTGGTTTAGAGAGTCGGTAGGCAGTTGTGTCTTGAACATGGTGAGGTTGGCCTTGTTTAAGTCACTGATTTCTGCGTCGGGTGGCCAGCGTGTCTTTATGGGACCAAAGGAGATGGTGCTAAGCTATTGCTGGATGGTGACTATCCTTCCCACGTTGCCTTACTGTCATTTGAATGAACGAGTTTCTACTGTATCGTTATTAAATTTAGGCTACAGTAACTACATGTTTAATTAATACGTGCACTTATGTGGTCATTGTCGTCAGAGTCCCTGCAGAAAGGGGATCTGATTATTCATCTGCCCTGGCCTCTTATACGCCTCAGTCCAGCCTTCTCTCTTTATCTTTCCCTTTATTCCCCATCTACCTTACACTCATTGCATCTTTGTCAATTTGAGGACATAATTTTTGGCTGCTGGACCCAGTGCCAAACTTGTTAATTACAAATGGTTCTGATTCTGGGATGCTGCTATGTTGCAGTCTTAACCTAGTCATACAAATGATGAGTGAAACTAACATCAATGAAAACTCTAAGTGAAATTAACCCTAGAATTTTGGAACTAAATGGATCCCTGGAAGCCACCTGGTCAAGTTTCCTCATTTAATACATCAGGCAAGAATTCAGGAGAGCCTGTGACCCTGTAGGAGTGAAGATTGTATATTCAGCTTTCCACTTCAGGGAAGAATATGTGGTAGAACCCAACTACACCACTACACAGCCTCTCTTCTGTTGCATCATTTTATTGTATTTTTAAAGTATTTTTTTCTTTGCAGATTTCACTTGTTCCATGAAGATCACTTGGTATGTTTTAGTTCTATTAGTTTTTATATTTTTGCTCACCCTCGTTATCCACAAAATACTTGAAGGCCACAGGAGAGTGCAGAAATGGCAGAGTAAGTACTGAGAAATAAATCCATCATTTGGGATAATCCATGTAGTGTCAACGAACTCCTAATCTTATCTGTAGATTCAATTTTTTTTTTTAGTTCAATTTACGGTCACAAAGCACCTACAGTGTGTAAGTGGTGATTCTAGGTAATCCAAGGAATGTAAGCATAAATAAGACATGGTGTCAGCATTCAGGGAGCTTCACGTGTCTTTCTCCTACCAAGACAAGTGAATAAGGGGGGAAGAAAGGCTGGGTGAATCCGAAGGAGGTGATGGTCTGGAGGTTGAGCAGGTGCTTGGTGGAAGTGAGGGCAGAAGACGGGTAGAAATAGGGGGAGTGGTGATAAAGAATTTCAGAGTTGGAGATCTTGAGTAGAGCGACTCCAGGTGATGAGTGAGACCAGCAGTCAATCTTTAATAAGTGTGAGGGTGTCAGATTTTTGGCTGGGCTGAGCTAAAATGTGTAATTGGAAATCAAGACAGTAGGAATAAAATGTTTCATAAATAAATAAAAATATTTAATAACTAATATGACACAGGCACCTGCCTATCAAGATAGACACTGACTGTTAACTACTGGCATGGCCCTGCTGGTGTGTCCCCATGCATATACTGGCTCTACTGGTCTGCACCCACGTATATATGGGCCCTGCTGGTGGGTGTCCCGATGCATAGACTAGTCCTACTGGTGTGTCCCCACACATATACTGGCTGAATATCAGGCCTGATGGACAATTTATAACATGAGTAGTTGGTTTCTTAAAGACAGTATAAAATGTATCTCTATGAGAACAGGCTTTGGAGACAGGGGGACTTAGGTTGAAATCCTAGTACTACCACTTACTAGTTATGTGACTTTGGGCAAGTCGCTTACTCTGTCTTTTCTCTCCTCCGTAAAACATGAATAATCACCTTTACCACACAGGGTTGAGGTAAGAATTGAAATAGAGATTCTATAGAAGTTTAACACAATGTCTAATGCATAGCAGTTCTCAATAAAGAATAGTAAGTGGTATTGTGCTGGTTATATTATTTCCCAAGGCTCTTATGTCCTTTAGCGGGCAAGGCTGTGTTAGTCATTTCAGTAGGGAGAACGAATGGCTGCCTCTAGGTTTGAGTGAAGGTGCCATTAATTCTTTTGGCTAAGTATTTGTTGCAGACGTTCTGAGAGCAGTTTCATTTCAAGTCTTGTCATTGATGCCTTAGTTTACAAGGCCCTTAATGCATTGGTTAGTAACATCATCAATATTGTATATTTGTAGAAGAACCATTTTCAGAGTATTTTTATGAACTTTTCACTAGATGCTCAAAGTATGTGAACAGGGTATGTGCTATTACTTTCATTTCATAATGAAAAACCCTCTGACCCTTGGAGAGGTTAAGTGCTTTCTCCAAAGGTATAGAGCTAATAAAATGTCCGAGTTAAGACCCAGGGTTTTTCTAGTTTTGAAAATTATATTACTTTAAATAATAAGTGTTATTTGCAATTAGTGCATGGTTTTGAGTTTCTTGCTTCATTTTTCCATATGGTTACATATTAGGAGAGAGAGAAGCCAAATAGAAAAGGTCTAGAAAGAGATCAATAGTGGGGAGTGACATTAAGTTCTTATGAACATCTACTCAAATGACAGGCTTAGTGGCCTTCAAAGGCTTGCATTAAAAATCCAAGCATATAAAGTAGTGAAAATGTCACACCATTTAAGACATTGAATATTAAATATACATTAAATACCCTATATATCATATATATATAATATCAATAATATAATATTTTGTACATAAGAGCTGAGGCTTTTCATTAGAGGAGATGGCATAATGACATTTATGTTAGTGACGAAGCCATTGGTTTTAGAAAGAATCTGTATGTATTTGCTAACGGAAAATAAGGAAGAGATCTTAACGTCTTGTTACTCCAGGCCCTGTTCTGAATGGCCCATTGTCCTTGGTAATCCTTTGAATCAACATGGGAAATATCTGCTAAGAATGTGCTTGTTTATAATCTAAATATTTAATTTCTTTTCTTGGAATAGGTCATAAATACAAACCTACGTCTATTCGCTTAAGAGGAAGTGATTCTGAGAAACCTCAAACATCGAATGTGCAGGTTACTTCAGGTGAGTTCCGTGGCGTGCAAATAGAACACCGCTTCGGAAATTCCAAAGCGTCCTTGTTTCACTGCAGAGTTAACTCAAGATCGAGAGATCTGAGCTCATTTAAATTAGCTTTGTCTCTGGAAGAAAGGAGCTGTGGGCAAATGAAATCTAGTTTAATGTCTTATTATCAGGGGACAGTTACTATCAAAACTACCTCCTTAAATAATGGAAAGTTTGATTAATTGGCAAGGAGAAATTCATGTGAGTAGGCAGAGGAGAGAAGGCAGTAAGGAATAAGTCTCAGATTTATTTTTAAATGAGACAAGTTACCATTATTCCTCAGAATTGCAAGAAGAAATTGCAGAGTGGGCATGGCTTTTGCTGGAGCCTTTACTTAGCAGAGGGTGTCATTGTGTAAAGAGAACTTCTAATAGCCCCAATTAAAAAGTCCCTGTCCTCTGCAGAGAAATAGAAATGGAAGAAGGGAATCCTAATTAGAGCAAGTAAGGGGGCTGTTAGCACAGATGCGGCTGTTCGATTTCCTTCTTCTAATTGTAAAGCCTCCTTCTGAATTCAAGCTGTCAAATCATATTAAAAAGAAAGAGAGGGAGAATGTGACACGGGCAAGGGCCTCTTCATCAGAGAGAAATCATATCCTTGACTCGTTGAAAACCACAGAATTATGATTGATATTCCTCCGGGTCCTTATGCACAGCCAGTGCACAGGCACCTTCATACTTTGTGAGAAGTTAGATAAGGAAGCTTCAAGGCTGGTGGGTAAACGGTTTTCAAAAACGAAAGGAAGCCGAACAACCCCTGAGTCTCCCACTGCAGCTGCGTCTGTAGCCACGTGGAGATTTGCACGGCATTTCATTGAGGACATCGATGCCAAGGAGTTTTTAGCTATTTAAATTAGCAGGTACTCAGACCCCTAGCTTGAGGAAAAATTGGATTGGGTGAACCTAAAAAGCTCAATTAAAAAAAAAATTTAGACTTCCCACTCTCAGCGTTAGCAGTAAAATTATTAACCGACTGGTAACAATAAGTATGAGCTAAATAATCATTCAATCCAGCTAAATGTGGGAAAAGTTGATGGAAATTTTGTGCAGTGACAATTTTGTTTGATTAATGAAATAAAAATTACAGGGTTGTTTCAAATGGCAAAATTATTTTTTAAAGGGAGAAAATGGCGTTTCCCCTGGTCCCCGCTCTTATCCAGTAGACGTGCCTGACATCCATACATCAGGAATATTTTAACCTAGTTCTGTGGAGCTTTCATGTGGCCTCAGGAATCCTGGTCCTTTCTCTTTTCAAGTCATAATTTTGAGCACTGCAGGGTTGTCTGAGAAAAAGTCAGTAGTTCCCCTGTCAACCCATATAATCGGGAGGAATCACAAATTTAAAGTACTAGCTAACCGCAAGACTAACCTCTCAAGTTGTATTTACGAGCCTGTGATTTTCATTCAGCAGAGAAGCCTGTCTTGGCCAGCCTTTCCCTTTAATGGCTCTCGCTAAAAGTCTTCTTGCTTTATTACCAGGTCTATAATGTTAAGGTTTAGAGCAGGCCAAGAGGTGATGGCCTTTTTTAAAACTAAGAGTCCTTTTGAGGCTTTAGCATCTTAAAGGGAGAAAGAAGCAGATTCTTTCTTGTTATTTATACTCCTTTAATCTAAATGCAATTTTCCCCCTCCCATTATAAGTTGCTCTTTCTGAGAGAGAAATGGAAAGGAAATAATGTCTCCCTCGAGGGCCGTTTTTAAGGCCTCTCCTTGTGGTGATGGATTATAGGCGGCAGGGAGAATGTAAGGGAAAAATGTGCCAGCATGGTTCTCTGGAGAAGCAGTAACATGAGTAAAAAAAATGTAGTTCAAAGAGAGCAGTGACTATAGTTACATTCAGCAGAGCAGCTTGCTGTCGACTCTGGCTGTACTTTCCAGAAGGTCTCTCCAGTTGTTCATGTACTACAAAGTAAGTGTTGTTGCACACGAACGCACAGTGATGTAGATAGGTTCACACCCTCCAAAAGACAGGAGAGAAATAAGGACTGATTACCAAGACCCTGGCACCACACAGGGCCCGGCGTGTACTGGGGGCATAGTAAACACTGATAGAAGAA
The DNA here is from genome assembly GCF_041296265.1 of Equus caballus. NCBI lineage: Eukaryota > Metazoa > Chordata > Mammalia > Perissodactyla > Equidae > Equus > Equus caballus. The sequence continues at coordinate 94,181,399 of NC_091686.1, forward strand.
AAGAAACAAGGCTCGGTGCTGTAGAAAGAGATGTCGTGCAGAATCAAATCCCAAGCTTTTATGTGTCTAATATTTTCTTCCTTGCTTTGAGAAGCACGATGGCTTTTGTTGTCTGTCTTGGCATTAATCTACTTTGCATTTTATTTGTTTGACTATTGTCTTCACACAGGTGATGACTCTGTCTTATTCATCTTTGGATCCTTGTCCCTAGCATAACATCTGGCATGTAGTTCATGCACAATAAAAGCTTATTAAATTGCAGAAACCCTAAGGGGAAATGAGTGCAGATCAAAAAGAGAGGATGGGCAAGAAATGAATCTTGGGGGCTGGGAAAGGAGAAAATGAATGAAGAGACAGAGAGTGAGCAGAGGGAACATAATTCCATTTCATTAAAGAACATACAACACATTTTGTAGAATTGCTAAGAATATCAGAGAATAATGAGTAACGTTGACCATCTTGAAGAAGAGATTTTGAGAACTATGCAAAAGTAACTTTGAAATGTATCCGTAGAAACTGTGCTTAATGAGTTGACCACATTGGGAGACCCAAGCCAGGGGCAGGAGCAGTGGACTAGGACCTGAATCACTGGATGCAAACAATAGAAACCACCTTGACAGAGAGGAAATCCAATGGAAAATCAGTAGGTAACCCATAGAAGCAGCAGGAAGATTAGAGAATCTGAGCGTGGAAAACAGGAGTTAAGGGAGGCCAGGGAGCCAAAAATACAGCCAAAGTCACACCACAGGAATGGGTTTGGTGCGAACTCCTCTGCTGGTGTCACCACCACTGGCCGCTCCGTCTGAGCTGCCAGAGCTACCCTTAGACCACCTTGCAGCTTTGCATCACTGCCCAGGATTGCAGGTACCAAGGAGGAGTATCTGATCGACTGAGTGTGGGATACCTGCCCCTGTGGCTTCCTGCATACTTGAGATGTCCACATGCTGGTCAGTCAATAAATAAATGTCTATGACACCAGGTTTCCAGAATTAGTGCTTCTACATATTCCTGCTGCATGGGTTATTAAAGGGGTCATTTCATCTCTCCCCTCGATCAAAAATGGTGAATTCTTCACCTTTAGATATTCAACCAAAATCTACTGAACACCAGCTCTGGGCCAGGCATTATGTTAAGCCTTGATGATACAGTGGCACATCCACAGCACGGTTCCTGCCGTCATAGAGCTGACATCACTGTTAAGGAGATGCTACCTGTGGTTGCTTAAAAACTCATTAAGCGCCTTCCATATGCACAGTACTTTCACATACAGCATTTTATTTCACTTCACAAGAACCTCACTTTTTTCCTGATGAGAAAACTGAAGCTAAAAGAGTTTAAGTAAGTGACCCACAGCCAGTTCCTAGCAGAGTCAGGGTTCAAACTCAGTTTTGTCCAACAGATGCACTTTCTAGCGCAGCACTTACTGGCAGTGGTGAACTGGGGAGTCTACCGCTGCTGGCTCAAGCCACAGATCAAAACTCTTCTTGCTCCTTTACATTTAACACAGGAAACCAAAACAAGACATTTTCCCTATAAGGTTGTAGGAGCCTGTGTGAGACGATGTGAGTCATCTGCCAAGCAGCATTTCAGCATTGGCTGAAATGTCTTTTGCAGTTAATGTGGGTGGGTTCTTAAGGGACCATAAATCAAAGAGAACGAAATTTTGTTGTGAAAGAGAATTACTAAATGCCAAAAGTAGATGAGCCAGTAATTTGTATTACCCCAAAATAAAACTAACGGCAAGGTAAAATTATAATTTGCAACATGTTTATGGCCAGTGTAATAAAGACTAAGCAGGTTTCAACTTTCTGCAGAAGAGAAGATAAATTACTGGTGACCAGCAACAAAGCAAGATAACATGAGAATTTAATTTTTACTTGCTTAACTATAATATTTATGGCTTTTTAAATACAGATTTGGGTTCATAAAACAGTAAAGGTTGTAGCCATCTGCTTGGTTACAGAAGAGATCAAAATGCAAAGGGTAACTCTATATACAGGAAGAAATTCATAAGTGTGAAGAGTCTATAGGCAGAATAAGATGATTTATTCTGTTTATTCATTGAATGCCTTTATGTGACAGCCATTTATGCTAGGTCTGGAAGAACCAATGATAAAACATATGCAGATAAATGTCTTCTCCATCTTTGCACGGGCTCTCCCTGCCTGAACCATCCTGCCTCCCTTGCCACCCCCTGCAAACATCTCTTCCTCCCACTCTGCCTTCTTCTAGTTAACTCCAACCCTGCCTTCTGACCCTGGCTTCTGATCTAGGCTTAACTAACACTTCCTCAGGCAAGTCGTATTGAACCTCCTAGACTAGGTCAATTCCACTTATTACACACCCTCATAACACTACAAATCTCTCTTTCTGGCAATTATCACTGCTGCTATTATATCTAGCTATCTATCTATCTATATATTTTTTTGGCTTGAGGAAGATTAGCCCTGAGTTAACATCTGTGCCAATCTTCCTCTATTTTATATGTGGGTCACTGCCACAGCATGGCAGACAAGTGGCATTAAGCCTGTGCCCAGGATCTGAACCCATGAACCTGGGCTGCCAAAGTGGAGGGCACTGAACTTAACCACTATGCCAGGGGCTGGCCCCTGTAATCTTATATTTTTGTCTTATTATTTGATTGATGTTTCTCCCATGAGCCAGGTAGCTCCTTGAGGTCAGGGACACTATCTGATAATACTCATCACTGTGTCCCCAGCTCATAACATGGTGCACATGAGGGCACAGAGTAAGTGCCCAACAAATATTTGTCAAATAAATACAACCCGACATTGGTTATGTTGAAAGGATGGCTGCTGCTGCCTTACAAAGATCTTTCAAATACTTTTTTCCCCTAAATTATAAATTTTGATAATGCCTATCCAAAATAATGAAAGGAGAATGGCTAAACACTTCATCAGTTGCATTCCTTGCAGTATTAACACCTGCAGTGTGAATAAACTGGGAACTGAGTCAATGGCTCAGAGTTTTGGCAACTGTCTGTTCAAGGAGTTTTTCTTTAGTTTTAATTCTAGATAACTTCGCAGTCATTTATTTTTCTATCCTCATTTGATTTTCACATTGGCCAGATTTGGAGCAGATGAGCAGTTTTAGGATCACTGTTAACAATAACAGATGGAGATTTGAGCATAGCAGGGAGTTGGCACCTTGAATAAAAGAAATCTATTTTAAGCTGCCATAATTGGTTCTATTAGTCCTAAAAGGCTACTAGCTCTCTTGGGCTTGCACAAAAATGCCAATGTTTTTATGTGATGAAAAGGTCAAAATGATGCATAACAATTTTGAACTTCTGCATTCCTATGGCAGTATGAAAACACAAGTAAGACTGGAAGGGTTTTTGAAGATAGATGAGAGAACTGATTAAGAATCACCAAACCATCTGAAAATTTCCACATCTGTCTTGACTGAAGTAATCTGTGAAGATTAACTTGAATTCGTTCATCTTTGGAGAAGGTCTTATGAGGAAACCAAGCACTTTGTGGGTGATAGTTTAGGCATTTATTATCGTTGTCTCCACAAGCAGTCATGACTGAATCTCTGTTCAAAGGAAACAAAGGAAGCACTGAGGTCATCATGTCCAGGGTTAACCGTCCATTGCCTTGCCCTGCTGAGCACATGTCTGGGTTCTACTAAATTCTGAGCAGACCCCTTGAGTGGGCTTAAAAAGATGCTGCTAAAAATATCGTGTTTTGCACTTGGTAGTGCTTTCTGTTTTTCAAAGTGCATCAAAATACACCTTTCCTACCTCATTTGCCCTTACCTTTATTTTCCTCTCTTTGGCCTCGAGGCAGTCACACTAGCTTTGCTAAAGCCACAAGGTAATCATCTCGGTGGTTCAGGTGTCAGTACCCACTGCCAAACCTTTGAACAGAATGCGTGGGGCGAGGCCAGGGCCCTGCCAGGACTGGCTGCCTAGCTGCTGCCGCCCGCAAGGCCACACAGGTGCCTCACATTAGGGGAATTTACCTGGTCCAACGCTTCCTTCCGGCCTGCGGTCTCAGCCTCCTGCAATAACACATCAAGAAGGATCCATTGTGTATTCGGCTCACACTAACGGATTCATAAAACCGGGAGGCCAAGGTATTAATTCACAAAGAATAATACGATTGTGAGAAATACAGACCAAAATGCTTCTGACAGCAAACACGTGTGTCCTCTCTCCTTTGGTAGAACTATGTAGGAAGTCAAATTACAGCCAAGGCTTGTTTGGTAGGTCTTAAAGTGGATTCCTTCGCCCAACTCATTTGAAAGGCCACCTTCTCCGTTTTAGGAGTAGCCTGATTGTCTTGTTTAACACAGCACTGTTAACATCTAACAGGCGTTGGCCTGGGAATCATATCTGAAGATGACTCTGTGTGTTTGTGCTCTCATTAGGGGTCAGTTTTATAGATTAACTCTCAGAGGGCAAGCTTATCTTCCTTATCCCCAAATTCCTGGGTGGCATGTTGTGCTGCTTGAACCTGTTCCCTTTTATTAAGAAAAATGAGGCATGAGGAAGTTAAATGACAGTATTCCAGTTATTCAACACATATTTGTTGAGTACCTATTATGTGTCATGCTCCAGGCTGTGTTCTGGGGGATATAACTGTGCATAAAATGTATCTTTGTACAAAAGGAGGCAGACAAATAAACAATTCCAACAAAACTGGATACGTCACTATGGGGGAAGTAGAGGTCACAGAGGGCCGTACGTAGTATGGACACATAACCCTGTTTACTCCTCCTTGTTTTGTTTTGTTTTTAGCTGTTTTGGATTTCCAATTTAATAACCAAGTGAAATATAGCTGAACAAGTAGTTTTGGAGACAAGAATATCAAAAATTGATGGGGCAAATTCCGTTTGAGCCAAGACAGCCTGGCCAGAAGGAGGAGGTTTTAGATGTGTCTTCACTGTGGGAGATGCTCCTTGTCTTTTACATGAAAATCCTCAGGAACAAAGTGGAGAAAGCGCCTTTCAAGTTTCTGGTACTTGGTGCGAATTAAAAATCACTTTGGAAGGATGAGCTGAGGTTAGATGCCAGATGTCATAGATAAGAAGCACTTTTGAAAAGTGATAGAAATCTAAATAAAAGAAGAAGAAGAAAAGAATTATCAGAGGGCAACCTGGACACTGTCATGGACAGTGTGATGGGTGCTTTATTTGAAAACATAAAGCATGGAGTTTTATTTTTAATCAAGTTTCTACTACTGGAAATCCATTTTGTTGGCTAGATTCAACCAGGTCAAAACTCAGACTGGGGTTCTTTTTAATTTTTTAGGCTCTTCTGAGGTTCCTGCAAAAAGTCAAAGAAATGTTTGATTCAGAGATTTGACAAATTCATGAAAAAGAGTTCTGTGAAATTTTAAAATATTTCCGACTGCTTCTGCTGCTTTAACCAGTGTTGGTGAATTAATATTATTTGAAAGAAACTCTATTTCCCAGTGTAAAACTAGAAAAAAATGCCGCCCATTTTAGCCATTCTGAAGAAAGTATTAAAATGACATATATCCTATCTTTTTGCCTTTTTATCAATTTTCCAGAGGTTTTCCTATTGGCATATAAGTTACATGACTTTGGATGCTAGGAGAAACAGAAGATAATACACCCCACTAGAGAGTTACTTTGGACTAGCCATCATTTTGACAGATAATAGCTTTCTATAGTAAGTTATGGTTATACCGCACTATAAAACATCAGCAAACTGAATGAATGAGCAAAGGATGAGCAGTTTGGCTTTCCAACCAGAAGAGCTCTGTTACTTTTCTTCAATAATTATCTGCTTTCACGGATAGGCTCTTTTGATACTTTAACCTTAAGAAGAACTATCTCCAAATCTAAAACTCTGGACATTGTAAGATGCTTTGTCAAAGATTGTCTAAGCAATTATTCACATGGTAAGTTCATTCTGAAGCTTTAATGTGCATCAGAATCAACTTGGATGTCTGTAAAAATTCAGGCTCCCAGGCCTTTAGGAAGGGAGACTGTCATTCAAAAGATCTGGGACAGGGTCCTAGAACCTGCATTTTAAATTACTACCTTGGGTGATTTTCAGGTCAAGGGTCTGTTGATCAATTTATTAGTTTTCTATTGTTGTGTAACAAATTACCATAAACTTGGTGGCTTAAAAACAACATACCTTTATGATCTCAGTTTCCATGGGTCAGAAATCTGGGCACAGCTTTCTGGACCTCAGGGTCTCACAAGGCTGAAATCAAGGCGTGAGCTGGCCTGGATTCTCATCAGGACACTCTGCTTCGAAGCTCATTTGGGTTGTTGGCGGAATTCATTTCCTTAAGGCTGTATACTGAGGGCCCTAGCTTCTTACTGGCTGTGTCCAGAGTTGCCCTCGGGTCCTACATGTCCCTTGCGGACCCCTGCTACGTGACTCTTTCCATAGACAGTTTACAGCATGGCATTTTGCTTCTTCAAGCCCAGCAAGAGATCCTCTCTGACCCCAGGAAGGGTCCAGTCTCTCTTTTAAGGCTTTCACCTCATTAAGTCAGCCCCACCCAAAAGAGACTCCCTTTTGAATAACTCAAAATCGACTGATTTGGGATGTTTATTATGATTGCAAAATGTCTTCATCTTTGTGTAACATAATCACAAGAATGAAATCCTATTCACAGTCCTGCCCACACTCGAGGGAAGAGGATTACAGAGGATGCACTGCAGAGGGTAGGAATCTTGAGGGCCATCTTAGAATTCTGCCTACCACAACCACCCTTTGAGAAACACAGATTTAAAAAGACAAAAGTCACAGACTCCTAGGAACTTTTCAGTCTGAGACAAACAGGGCTGTTGGAGGTGGTCCCATAGCTGTGGTTGGTACTTACTGACAATAAAATAAAATAAAGGATGCTAAGGGGTTCTAGTGCAATGCCTCTGTGTAGAAGAGAGCAAGGAGATGGGAGCTCTGCATCCAGGGAAAGACTGGTCTCACTTTTCCACCTTTTCCTGATCAGTTGGAAAGCTTTGTCCTTTACCCCTTAGAAGGCTAAATGCTCTGTAAGAAGAAAATCTAACTTTGGTGGTTATTATAGCATTTTCGTAGGAACGGAAGGGCCCTCAATGTTTGCTAGAAATAGCCTCAAAAAGGCATCTATTCCTGCCTCTTAAGGAGTAGTTGCTATCCTGATTTTTAAAATCTCTAGTTAAGATGGATGATTTTCTGGAAAATTTTACAAAACAGGACACCAGAAGAAATTAAAAATCCAAAAAAACAATTATCATAGAGAATTAGAAAATTTGTTAGTTATCCCTCAAAAGTAATAGGAAGAGTAGTTCACGGGGGAATTTTACTAATTTATAAAAAATAGGTATTTCCAATGGTATTTAAACTATTATAGACCATAGAGAAAAAGGACATATCCTAATTCTATTTATGAAATAAATATTAATATTCACTGTGTCTAAAATGAAACCATTGGGCAATTTTATGTATATCTACACAAAAATTCTAAACAAATATTAACAAAGAATCTAGCAACACAGTTAGAAAATATATATGTATAACACACACACTCATCCCTACTATGATCAAATGGGGCTCTTCTTCTAGGAATAAGGGAACAGTTCAGCATTAGATCTATTAATGTCACTCATTATATTAATAGAACGAAGGGAAGATTGTTTGATCATCCCTGTAGATGCTAAAAATGCATTTGACAAAATACCATACCCATTCTTCATAAAAACTGCTAATAAAAATAAGATGAATAGGTACTTCTTTAACATGATAAAATACATCCATCTCAACCAAAAACCCAGAATCATGCCTAACAGGGAAACACTGAAAGCATGCCTAGCTAAAGCCAGACATTTTCAAGGATGTCCACTCTCGCCGCTTTGTCTACCATTGTCCTGGAAGGGCTAGTCAATACAATTAGGGAAGAAACAGAAATACAAGGTTTACAAATTGAAAGGAATAGATAAAATGATCACATATTTTGCAGATGGTAGGATGTGTACATGGAAAATCTAGAATAATTCCCTAAAATGCATCTTAAAAAAAAATTAAGTGAGGGGCAGGGTATAAAATTAATATAAAAAACCAACAGCATTCACATATTTAAACAACCACCCGTTAGAAGATACACTGCATTTAAAACAACTGTAAAAAGATAAAATAACTAGGAATAGACTTAATAAGAAATGTGTAAGATCTTTCTGAAGAAAACTTTGGAAAAACGCTCCTGAGAGACCTACAAATGACTTGAACAAAAGGAATGGAATATCATGTTCTTGACTAGGAAGATGAATATATAAAGATGCCAATTCTTCCTCAATCAATAAGTTCCTTTTAATATCCCAATGAAAAATAAACTGTCAATAATAGCCAGGAAAAAATTGACATAGAATAATAAAGAGAAGCATCCATTCCATCATGGCACTGGTACATAAGTAGATAAAAATATCTAATGAAAAGTTAGAAAGTTCAGGACTTTAGCAAATGATGAAAATGGCATATCAAATTAGTAGGAAAAAGGGTTACTGAATGAATGATGTTGGGACAACTGAATAACTATCTATGGAAAAAAAATGACTTTATCCCAAGCTCGCATGCTAAGACTAGGGTAAAGTGCAAATGGATCGATGATTTTAATGCAAACGTGAAACCATAAAAGTAATAGAAGCACAATGGTAGAATTAATTCATAACCATAAAGCAGGCCTTTCTAATCATGACACAAAACTCACCTACACAAATTGAACCGAATAACGCGAAAAAGAACGTACACAGCAGAAACCGTCAGGGAAAAGCTATTTGCAGTTCATCTCAGGTAAACAAACTTTCCTCGTATGTAAGGAACTTCTAATAAATGATGAAAAAAGACAATAACCCGGTAGGCAAATGGGTTAAAGATGAGAATGGACTGTCTACAGAAAAGGAAATACAAATGGATCTTAATCATATGAAAGGGTGTTCAGTTTCACTCAGAATAAATTCTTACAAAAAATTTTTTTTTGGTATCTACTAGGTCCCAATTGGCCTTCTGGGGATAGGAGACACAGCAGTGAACCAAACAAATAAAGATCTCTGCTCCCACGGAGCTTACATTCAGATGGAAATGCAAATCAGAGCTCCACTGAAATGCCATCTTCATCTATTAGATTGGCAAAAATCCAGAAGTTTGACATCACACTCTATGGCACTTTCATGCTTTCCCAAGGCAAATTGAAAGGCTAAATCAGTACAACTTCTATGATAGGTAATTTGGCAATAGCTCTCAAAGTTCCAAATGTACAAGCCCTTTGAGCCAGCAATTCTACTTCTAGAAATTTATCCTATAGATTTACTTATATAGGAGAGAAATGACATACGTACAATGTTTATTGCTATTGTGTTTGCAATATCAAAAGATTAGACACAATCTAAATAGGAAGCTGCTTAAAGACATGATGATACAGCCAAACTGTGGAATACCAGGAAGTTGTAAAAAGGAATGAGGGAGCAGTTATGTGGAAAGATCTCCAAGACACATCGTTATGTGTATATATTTATATAGTATGCTACCAATTGTGTAAAGAAGGACAAAAATAAGATATCCATATATAAATATAAATCCATCATCTAGCTATCTATCAATACACAAAAACTAATAACCTTGGTTGCCTGTGGCAGAGGAAGGGGAGAAGAGAAGGAAATATGTGATGTGCTGGGAAATGGCTGGGAGATGGGGTAAGAGGGAGACATTTTGCTGAATATGCCTTCACAGTTTTTAAATTTTTAATCACGCAAATGTATTCCTTATTCAGAAAATTAAATCCAAAAAGTGTTTTTCTTACTCAAAATTTTTCTAATTAAAAGAATAAAATTCCGAGAGAAGGTTTGACAATATTTCTATTTTGGTAACCTATAGCAGTGTTTAATCATCTTCATGGACAAGCAGCATCACATTCTTGATGACACAAATCCTCCTTTTTGATTTCTCTTCTTCAGAAGCAACTAACCAAACTTCTTTTTAAATTATAGGTCACCTCCTTTCCATCTATGCTCAGGGCTGTGTATGAAAAAAGTAGAACCATCTGTGAAGCAAAACCCACACACATTATGTAGAACTCAAGTTTCAATATAAAACTAGAGAAACAAGACCCCAGACCCCAGTGGATGAAAGAGATCCATTATGCTATGGATACGAAGTTTCATTTCCTATCTTGAAGTCAGTTGAAGATAATATTAGAAGTCACATAGTCATAGTAAAGGAAGACAGATTAGACTTCATCTAATTTGTAACTTTGCTTCTTGGTAAAATTGTCCCTGAAATCAAGGACGTTGTTAATATTCTTCTCAGGGACACACTTCAACAATATGTAGTAGAAGGAAATCTTTGCAGTCTTCAAACTAAAATTCTTTTCTTGCTACTTGATATTGTATTTAAAAAAATTTTTCTCTTCTTTGCTGCTCCTTAACTATGCTTCAGGGCTTGTGCCCAGGAAGTGGGGGGAGAGGAGGAATGAAAGGAAAGAAAGACAGCTAAGAGAAATGAGTTAAAGATGTCAGATTTGTAGGCAGGAAGTTTAGTGAGTGGCAGAAACTGCCAAAATCCTTTCTAGATGTAGAGCGTGGTTCTCCACCACATCAGAAAATATTGTGTCTGTTTTTGCATTGCTGTTGACTAAATATGGACTAAAACAGTTATCCTTTTTAAATAGCAGAGACAAAGCAGAGGCTGCCCTTAACTCAGATCAAGGAAGTGCTTCCTCCAATACCAGAACTAGAAGTCACTTCCACAGTGCATCAGCAAAATCAGTGTACACGGTGAGTGCTGATTTGGCTTTATTGACGGTTTGACTTTATTCACTATAAATGCAAATAGATCCAAGGAGGTATAGTTTACCCCCAACTGCATTTCTATCTGGGTGTAGGAGATAGAAAGTGATGAACTTGCAAGAACAGTCCATATACATTAAGTGACATGAAATAAAATCACTCTTTCCTCCAAGGTCTAGGAAGGACCAGTAAACTAATCTCTTAGCCTGTTAAACTCCATCCCTTGGCACTGTTTCTTGGGGTTGAGTCATAATTCTAGCAGGCCAGTCGTTGTTTCAGTCAGAGCATGAGAAAGGAGAGAATGTAAATTTGTAAAGCAGAACTACTTACGGACCCTCAATTACTGAAATAAAAAATTCCTCTAAATTTAACATCTGGTGGTTTAGATTAATGCACATTGATTATTCTGGTCAATGATGGTATACTCAAATTGAATAATTTGAGGAGAATTTAATAAAGGGCCTATTAAGCCAGCATGTGGGAAAACCAAAAAGGAGAGTGCAGCACCCTAGGACTAGTGACAGTAGGGTGCCACAACTGTCCCTAAGACTAAAGGGGCAAAGAACTCAGAGAGACAGAGCCAGAGGCAGACACATGCACACACATACGCACACAGACAGAATATGTGGGGAGGGCTGCCTGACCGGAGATGTGACCTTCGGTCAAGGGACACCACAGCCTGTGGTTGCCCTGAAGAAGAGAATAAATATCCCAACTTGGTGGTTCTCCTTCTCCGCCATGGGCTAGTGCTTCCCATTGACCAAACCCAACCAGAGCCAGAGGACTGGAGCTGGATGGAGGCAATTTATATAGACTGGCTTCCCATGGCACCAAGCAGGGTGGGGAAAAGTGGAGAGCAGATCTGGAGAGGCAACCTAAGGGATCCAGCATAGGAGGCTCAAAATGTCAAACTGGAAACTAACTGCCAAGAATGTGTATGTTGAGGACTTAGAGGGAGGCAGGTCTTAGTGCTTGGGTCTTAGTGTAATCAGGGTCCGCTGTTGGCTCAGAAACTCCTAGGTAGAATATAACGTCATCATATCATTGTTTTAATGAAATATTACTGGGTATTAAGCTTGATACCTCTCATTCTGGTCCTCATTCTGGGATGCTCAACCTTGCATGTGAAGAGCTCTCCTTTGTTCATTCACCAAATACTATTTGAGCACCTACTGTGTGCCAAGAATTCCGCCACTCACTGGCAAAAGTAATGTGCAGTCAGTGGAGGAATCAGATTAGGGAACCCCGAGTTCCTACAGATGGTCAAGTAATGTGATAGAGGTATTCACAGGGGACAGGGGAGCATAATGGAGAGACCCCCTCACTCAAAGGACATGTTGCCTAGCATTTAATAGATGTTCAGTACACATTTGTTGAGTGAATGAATAAGTCCCAACTTCTCTGTCTCTCTAATAGAGTCATGGAATGTTATAACCCAAAGAAACTTGAGTGAACACATGCTTTCATTTTATAGAAGTGGAAAATAAGCCGAACACACTTGCAGTGGCAGAGCCCAGAGGAGACACTGCGTTTCTTAGGCTGAGAAGTTTATTAGCACTAACCACAATCTCTTCTTAGGTCTATAATGGAGGCTCCATTGCATAACACAGGGTTGGAAAGAGGCCTTAATCAGTGACTTTAGGGAGTTTTTTGGTGTTTTTACATGACACAGTTTTAATAAATGGTTTTAAAATTGTTTTCTGCTAATTCTATTCAGGTAATACTTGACAACATTTTTGTGTGAATAATATTTGCCTTTTTTTTTTTTTAAATCTTCAGAATATCCTTTTGAATTGCTCTGGACAACTTGGACTGAACCCTTTTGAGGAATATTCAATTTTATTTTGAGAATGAGTAAACTGGTAAATATTTGGGTCCAGCTGAAGATGCATAATAGGAAACAGTAGGAATGCAGACTGGTTGATGAACACTAGTTCAAGAGCACTCTTTTGACCCAGGAGATCAGAGGAAGGAGAGTTTTTTCAGGAAGCCATTATGAGTCATGGAAAACAAGCTGATGAAACCCATGGAAACAGCAAGAGAACACTAACTCTCCTTGTTTATCCATCATTATGCAGGCATACCTCATTATATTGCACTTCACTTGTATAGCTTACAATAACTCTAAGATTTCGATTTTGAGGAATCAAAAACAGAGTCAAGGATGAAAATCTTTTCTCTCATTGGCCCACATTGCAGATTCTGATTTGACAGGTTTTCAAATAGACCATTTCTATCCGGCAAATTGCTTCAGAGAGCCTGGACTGTTTGTTTATACATTTGTTTAGATTTATCAATCTTGTCTCCTTTTGGCACTGGGATGTTTAAAAAAATTCAAAGATGCCAAAATAAAATGAATTTAACTGAAATATTGGAATTTTTAAATCTAACAGCAAAATGTTTCTCTGATTCTTTTGGCTTTCGTATTTTTATAGCTTTCATTGATGTGAAGAATAATTATAGTTATTAATTACAATAAAAGTACATATCATCAAAAAGCAGCTCTTCATATTGAATAATATAAAAATACCTTCCCAGAGTTAAGGAAGAACTTAATCTCCTGGCTTCATTATATAGTTAAAATTGTTTATCTGAGTAGATTTCTAGACTTGAACTGCAGAGTCAGATTTAACCTTAAGAAAACAAACAGAAATGAATGTTTCAGCACACAGAGGTTTTTCTGGTACTCCATTTTTTGGGCTAGATCACAAACTGAGATTCTAATTGTAAGGTTTAGAGATTGAAGACTTGGCAAAAGAAATTCTCCCAGTCTCGCTTTTTCTTGTCTGTGTATCCCTGATTAATAGGTGAGTCAGGCTCAGGTCTGGGATTATTCAACAGGAGTTTAGGGGTGCCACACTCTATAAGGTATGATACAGTTTCTGAGAAGCCAAATTATCTTTTCCTTACAATCACCCATTCCGTTCAGACAAATGGCTTGGAAATCCATGGGAACTTGGCTTACAAAAGGCATAAATTAAGCTCAAGTTCTGTTAAATTGTGGCAGCTTCCTGGAAGCTAATTTCCCTTGTTTATTAAAATAATAGACTTTAACAGAAACTGTGACGCTTTCAAAGATGTAGATGGCCTGCTGTCTGCCCACAAAGAGTTCACAGTCTGGTAGAGGAGACTGGACATGCCTACCACAGGTTGTAATGCTAGACACTGCAGGGTGAGATCAGCTCATTTACAGGCTCCACGCTTCCTGCTGAGAATCCATAGGCCGAGAGAATCGTCTCCTGCTGGGGGTAATCAGGACAGGCTTCTCGAGAAGTCTGCTTTGGAGCAGGGTCTGGAAGATGGCTTTTCCTGATCTCTCAGGATAGGTCAAATCTCCCAAGTGTACACTTTCTCAGTCCTCATAGCCCTTTTCATATCTGTTATTTACAATTATTTTCATGGTTATTAATTAGTGTCTGCCTCTCGAGTCCGCTTCTGCTCACCATAGTATCCCCAGCAGCTGGTATGATGCTTGGCTCACAGTAGCTTCTTAATAAATATTTTTTGGATGAAGAACTATTTATTGAGCCCTGCTATACATCAGGAATGTGCCGTGTATGCTCTCATTTCTTCCTCACAACCGCTCCTCGAGACAGGTATCATTATCCCTGAGGAAGCTGGGCCCAGAGCAGCTTACCAATTTGCCCGCCTTCTCAGGACTAATTTGAGGATTCAATACTAGGTGCGCTGGGCTGCAAATCCTGTGCTGCTCCTGGTACTGCAGGGTAGAGCCTGGGCAAAGGAAGCAGGGTGCATGGAGGGGGTGCCTGAGAAAAGGGGCTCCAGCCGAGAGCACCAGCAACGCTGTCTTCTGGGACTGCAAGGAGGCTGGGTTAACCGTACCCTTGGACAAGATCTGACTGGAACTGCTGTTTGGTTGTTGGTCCTGCCTGTCTCCGTTAACCTGACAGTCCTGCTCCCCTCCTCATCCAACTGACTCCACTAAAAACAAATTTGTGGTCCTTGGGGCCTGGTGTGATTCATGGCTTCCAATTTACACCTCTGACCCTGGCTTTTAGCATGCACGGCCTTTCAACTGATTCCGAACCTGACCTTAACTGACCCTGTTCCCCTTCCCTAATACTTACAGCTTAGTCCTGCATCTGTGGTTCTATCCCCAACTGCGACTCATACTCACCTCTGTGTCCTGTTGAGTAGCCAGGACCCTAGCCCCCCATGCAAAGGAATTCAGGTGTAGATTGGGAAGGGCAGAGAGGAAACATGGCACCATGCCAGAAGGCTGCCAGAATTGTACAGTCAAGCGGACACGGTAGAATTAGAACAGTAGAAAGAGGGTTAGACAGAGGAGAGGATATGAAGGGAGAATTGGTGGCACTCGGCAACTGATTTGATGCAGGGGTGGGAGTGAGGTTGGGGCAGAGAAAGGGGGAGAGAAGAGACTCAGACGCCAACCCGCCAGACTTCTGTGTGTAGAAAACGATGTTGCCGAAACTTAGAGCTGCTAGTTTTGGTTTCTGGAAGAATTTTCATTTTCCAGAAGATTCCCTTCAAACTCTACTTTCAACCTAGCCTAAGTTCTACTCTCTCCCCTCCTATACTTAGTCAGCCTGGATGGAGCAGTCCTTCTTCAGAGCACCTTGCTCTTCCCTGCCTCTTTTCTGACTATTACATTTGCCCTTTCCCTCCATCTGTAGAAATCCTCTCCACCCTTCAAAGGCAGATAGGCTACCTTCCCATGGAGCTTCATACCACAACTAGCTGTATTCATGTCTGCTTCCCCGTTAGACTGAGTGAGAGTGGGAACCACATCTTCTCCAGCTTCTGAGTGCCCAGTGACGGGTACTCACTTCTGCCTACCTGCCCCTCCCTTGCCATAACTCATCTTAGTTAATGGAGTTTGACAGATGGTGGTTGTAAATTCAGCACTGTGGTCACCTCTCAGGGAATGGGGAAGGCGATGGGATTGAGGATCCACATACCAGGGACTTCTAACACGAGGGCAGTGTTCTTTTATAAACTTGGTGGTGAGTATATGAGAGTTCATTGTATCATGATTCTACGTAGCTTACATATAGTTTATTTTATTTAATTATTTTTTAATTTTAATTTTCATATTTTTTATATATATTATTATGGTAACATTGGTTGGTAGCATCGGTTTGTAACATTATATAAATTTCAGGTGTACATCATTGTATTTTGATTCCTGTGTAGATTACATCATATTCACCACTCAAAGACTACCTACCATCCGTCACCACACACGTGTACCTAATCACCCCTTTCACCCTCCTCCCTCCCTGCTTCCCCTCTGGTAACCAACACTCTAATTAATCTCTGTCTCTATATGATTTTTTCTCATTGTTTTTATCTTCTATTTATGAGTGAGATCATACAGTATTTGACTTTTCTCCTTCTGACTTATTTCACTTAGTATAATACCCTCAAGGTCCATCCATATTGTCACAAATGGCCAGATTTCATTTTTTTATGCCTGAGTAGTATTCCATTGTGTATATATACCACTTCTTCTTTATCCATTCATCCCTTGATGGACACCTAGGTTGCTTCCAAGTCTTGGCCATTGTGAATAATGCTGCAATGAACATAGGGGTTCATGTATCTTTACGCATTTGTGTTTTCGTGTTCTTTGGATAAATACCCAACAGGGGAATAGCTGGATTGTATGGTAGTCCTATTCTTAATTTTTGGGGGAATCTCCATACTGTTTTCTACAGTGGCTGCATCAGTTTGCACTCCCACCAGCAGTATATGAAAGTTCTCTTCTCTCCACATCCTCTCCAACACTTGTTGTTTTGTGTCTTGTTAATTATAGCCATTCTGAGTGGAGTGAGGTGATATCTCATTGTAGTTTTGATTTGCATTTCCCTGATAGCTAATGATGTTGAACACGTTTTCATGTGCCTGTTGGCCATCCATGTATCTTCTTTGGAGAAATGTCTGTTCAGATCTTTCGCCCATTTTTTAATTGAGTTATTAGTTTTTTTGTTGTTGAGATGTATGAGTTCTTTATATATTTTGGATATTAACAACTTATCAGATGTATGATTTGCAAATATCTTCTCCCAATTGTTATGTTGTCTTTTCGTTTTGTTGATGATTTCCTTTGCTGTGCAGAAGACTTTTAGTTTGATGGAGTCTCATTTGTTTATTTTTTCTATTGTTTCCCTTGCCCAGTCAGACATGATACTTGAAAATATGCTGCTAAGACCGATGTCAAAGAGCATACCACCTATGTTTTCTTCTAGAAGTTTCATGGTTTTGGGTATTACATTCAAGTCTTTAATCCACTTTGAGTTAGTTTTTGTTTATGGTGTAAGATAATGGTCTACTTTCATTCTTTTGCATGTGGCTGTCCAGTTTTCCCAATACCATTTATTGACAAGATGTTCCATTCTCCATTGTGTGTTCTTGGCTCCCTTATTGAAAATTAGCTGTCCGTAAATGTGTGGGTTTATTTCTGGGCTCTCGATCCTGTTCCATTGACCTGTGTGTCTGTTTTTGTGCCAGTAACATGCTATTTTGGTTACTATAGCTTTGTAGTATATTTTGAAATCAAGGAGTGTGATACCTCCAGCTCTGTTCTTTTTTCTCAGGATTCTTTTGGCTATTTGGGGTCTTTTTTTTTTCTCTTAAAGATTGGCACCTGAGCTAACAACCGTTGCCAATCTTCTTTTTTTTTTCTGCTTTTTCTCCCCAAATCCCTTCAGTACATAGTTGTGTATTTTAGTTGTGGGTCTTACTAGTTGTGGCATGTGGGTCACCGCTTCAGCGTGGCCTGATGAGCGGCGCCATGTCTACGCTTAGGATCCAAACCAGTGAAACCCTGGGCCACCAATGCAGAGCGTGCGAACTTAACCGCTCAGCCACAGGGCTGGCCCCCTTGGGATCTTTTGTTGTTCCATATAAATTTTAGCTTTCTTTGTTCTAGTTCTGTGAAAAATGTTGGAACTTTGGGATTGCATTGAATCTGTAGATTGATTTAGGAAGTATGGACATTTTAACTATGTTATTTCTTCCAATCCAAGAGCACAGACTATGTTTCCATTTCTTTGTGTCTTCTTCAATTTCTTTCAACAGTGTTTTATAGTTTTCAGTGTACAGATCTTTCACCACTTTGGTCAGGTTTATTCCCAGGTATTTTATTCTTTTTGTTTCAATTGTAAATGGGATCGTATTCTTAATTTCTCTTTCTGCTACTTCATCGTTAGTGTATAGAAACGCAACTGATTTTTGTATGTTGATTTTGTATCCTGCAAATTTACCATATTCACTTATCATTTCTAGAAGTTTTTTGGTAGATTCTTTAGGGTTTTCTATATATAAAATCATGTCATCCACAAATAGTGACAGTTTTACTTCCTCCTTTCCAATTTGGATCCCTTTTATTTCCTTTTCTTGCCTGATTGCTTTGGCTAGGACTTCCAATACTATGTTAAATAAGAGTAGTGACAGTGGGCATCCTTGTCTCGTTTCTGTTCTTAGAGGGATAGCCTTTGGTCTTTCTCCATTGAGAATGATATTAGCTGTGGGTTTGTTGTATATGGCCTTTCTTATGTTGAAATACTTTCCTTCTATATGCATTTTACTTAGGTTTTTATCATAAATGGATGGTGTATCTTGTCAAATGCTTTCTCTGTATCTATTGAGATAATCATGTGATTTTTAGTCTTCATTTTGTTAATGTGGTGTATCATGTTGATTGACTTGCAGATGTTGAATCATCCCTGCATCCCTGGAATAAATCCCACTTGATCATGGTGTATGATCCTTTTAATCTATTGTTGTATTCAGTTTGCTAGTATTTTGTTGAGGATTTTTGCATCGGTGTTCATCAGTGATATTGGCCTGTAATTTTCTTTTTTTGTGTGTTGTCTGGTTTTGGTATCAGGATAATGTTGGTTTTGTAGAATGAGTTAGGAAGCTTCCCCTCCTCTTCAATTTTTTGGAAGAGTTTAAGAAGGATAGGTATTAAGTCTTCTTTGAATGTTTGGTAATTCACCAGGGGAACTGTCTGGTCCTGGACTTTTATTTTTTGGGAGTTTTTGATTATTGTTTCTATCTCCTTCCTGGTGATTGGTCTATTCAAATTCTATATTTCTTCCTGATTCAGTTTTGGAAGGTTATATGATTCTAAGAATTTATCCATCTCTAGATTATCCAATTTGTTGGCATATAGCTTCTTGTAGTATTTTTTTTTTATAATCTTTTGTATTTCTAAGGTGTCAGTTGTAATTTCTCTTCTTTAATTTCTGATTTTTATTTATTTGACCTTCTCTCTTTTTTCCTTGGTGAGTCTAGCTAAAGGTTTCTCAGTTTTATCTTTTCAGAGAATGAGCTCTTAGTTTCATTGATTTTTTTCTATTATTTTTTTAAGTCCCTATTTCACTTATTTCTGCTCTGATTTTTATTATTCCTTCCTTCTACTGATTTTGGGCTTTGTTTGTTCTTCTTTTTCCAGTTCCTTTAGGTGCACTGTTAGATTGTTTATTTGATAGTTTTCTTATTTGTTGAGGTAGGCCTGTATTGCTATAAACTTCGCTCTTAGAACTGCTTTTGCTGTTTCCCATAAATTTTGGCATGTTGTATATTCATTTTCATTTGTGTCCATATATATTTTTATTTCTTCTTTGATTTCTTCATTGACCCAATCATTGTTCAGTAGCATTTCATTTAATCTCCACATATTTGTGGCTTTTCTGATTTTCTTCCCATAGTTGATTTCTAGTTTCATACCATTGTGGTCAGAAAAGATGCTTGGTATTATTTCAATCTTCTTAAATTTATTGAGACTTATTTTGTGGCCTAATATGTGATCTATCCTGGAGAATGTTCCACGTGCATTTGAAAAGAATGCATATTCTGCAGTTTTTGGATGGACTGTTCTGTATATTTCTGCTAAGCCCATCTGGCATAAGGTGTCAGTTAAGGCCAATGTTTCCTTATTGATCTTCTGTTTGGATGATCTATCCGTTGGTGTAAGTGGAGCATTAAAGTTCCCTACTATTATGGTGTTACTGTCTATTTCTCCTTTTATGTCTGTTAATAATTGCTTTATATATTTGGGAGCTCCTATGTTGGGTGCATAGACATTTACAAGTGTTATATCCTCTTGTTGGATTGTTCCCTTTATCATTAGGTAGTGCCCTTCTTTGTGTCTTGTTACAGTTTTTGTTTTAAAGTCTATTTTGTCTGATATAAGTATTATTACCCCAGCTTTTTTATCATTGCTATTTGCATGGAGTATCTTTTTCCATCCCTTCACTTTCAGTTTGTGAGTGTCTTTAGGTCTGAAGTGTGTCTCTTGTACGCAGCATATATATGGGTCTTGCTTTTTAAAATCCAATCAGCCACCATATCCCTTTTGATTGGAGCATTTAGTCTATTGACATTTGAAGTAGCTATTGATAAGTATGTACTTATTGCTACTTTGTTGCCTTTTTTCTAGGTGTTTTAGTAGTTCTTCTCTGTTCCTTTCTTCTCTTGCTCTCCTCCTTTGTGGTTTGATGGCTTTCTTTAATAGTATGTTTGGTTCTTTTCTCTTAATTTTTTGTGTATTTATTATAGATTTCTGATTTGTGATTACCATGACATTCAGATATAATAACCTACATATATAGCAATCTATATTAAGTTGATGGTCTCTTTAGTTTGAACTCTTGCTAAAAGCTCTATGCTTTTAATTCCCTCCTCCCACATTTTATGTTTTTGATATCATATCTAACCTTTTGTGTGTGTGTGTGTGTGTGTGTATCTGTTACCCTCTTATCATGGAAATAGATAATTTTAGTACTTTTGTCTTTTGACCTTCATAGGTGGTTATCTTCTGCCTTTACTATATATTTGCCTTTATCAGTGATTTTACTGCTCTTCTTTTGTTTTTTGATGATTTTCTTGTTCCTATCTGTGGTCTTCTCTTTCCCACTCAAATAAGTCCCTTTAGCATTTCTTGTAAGGCTAGTTTCTTGGTGATAAACTCCTTTCATTTTTGCTTGTCTTGGAAACTCTTTATCTCTCCTTTCATTCTGAATGATAACCTTGCTGGGTAGAGTATTCTTGACTGTGGGTTTTTTTCCTTTCAGCACTTTAAATATGCCACTCCCTTCTAGCCTGCAAGGTTTCTGCTGAGAAGTCAGCTGATAGCCTTATGGGGTTTCCTTTGTATGTAACTTGTTGACTTTCTCTTGTGGTTTTTAGGATTCTCTCTTTGTCTTTAATTGCTGACATTTTAATTATAATGTGTCTTGGTGTGGGCCTCTTTTGGTTTGTCTTGTTTGGTACTCTCTGTGCTTCTCGTACCTGCATGTCTGTTTCCTTCCTTAGGTTAGGAAAATGTTCAGCTATTATTTCTTAAAATAGATTCTCTGCTCCTTTGTGTCTCTCTTCTCCTTCTGGGACACATATAATATGGATGTTAGTGTGCTTGATATTGTCCCCGAGGTCCCTTAGACTGTCCTCATTCTTTTAAATTCTTTTTTCTTTTCTGTGTTCAGCTTGGGTGATTTCCTCTAGTCTTTTATCCAGCTCGCTGATCTGTTCTTCTGTATCATCTACTCTGCTATTGAGTCCCTCTAATGAATTTTTCGTTTCTGGTATTGTATTCTTCATTTCTGATTGGTTCTTTTTTATCTTTTCCAATTCTTTGAAGTTCTCACTGAGTTCATCCATTCTTCTCCCAAGATCAGTCAGCATCCTTATGACTTTTTGTTTGAACTCTTTGTCAGGTAGATTGTTTATTTCTGCTTCATTTAGTTCTTTTTCTGGGGTTTTGCCCTGTTCCCTTACTTGGAACGTATTCCTTTGTCTTCTCATTTTGCCTCCTTCTCTGTGTTTATATATATGTATGAGGTAGGTCAGCTATGTCTCCTTATCTTGAAGAAGTGGCCTTATAAGGCCCAGCAGTGTGCTTCCTTCTTGTCACCAGTTCCAAATATTCCAGGAATTCCCCTGTGTGGGCTACATGTGTCCTTCTGTTGTGGCAGGGTTGCTCTTGCTACAGGTGCCCAGGGAGACTAGGCTGTCCCCCTGGCCGGCTGGTTGTAATACTCTGCTCCCTGTGGCTGCTATGGACCCTTCAGTCACTTTATCAGGTGTGGGGAGCCCCAGCACAGTTGGCTGCGAGGTCTAATAGCACATTCCCATTACACTTTTTCTGTTAAGTGAGTAGGCCCCCAGTGTGGCTGGTTGCTAGGCTCAGGGGCTTACAATTACTGTAGGCCTCTGGCCTACAAGGCTGTTGTCAACTCTCTCAGGGTTTCAGCTGGGTGGGGCCAGGCTCAGGCATGGGAGCACCCATTTGTTTTAGGCTTTGGAAGGTGGGGCTGGTCCCCTATGTGGCTGTTTGGGAAGCACAAATCTGCTGCAACTGACAAGCCCCACCACTCACAGGGCCATACACCCCATCAACACAGTCCTGCCTCACGCACATGTCCAGCCCACTGAAGTGGACCCAGTCACCCCATTGCAGAGGCACTACACACTCCACCAATGCCCCCACACTCCACCTGCTCCTTGTGCATGCTCTACCCTGCAGAGGCGGACCTACTCACCCTGACTGCAGAGGTTCCAGGCACCCAGCCTGTGCAGGCCCACAAATTGTCTTAGGGCTTGCTGTTGGGTGTGGCCAGTCCCTAGGGTAGGCTGCCTGCCCTGGCTGAGATGGATTAAATTGGTGCTCTAGTGGGTGGGGCAGACCCTGGGCTAACAGACCAGGGGAAGAACTCCAATGGCCTGCCAGTGTCTATGTCAGCACTCCTGTACTAGGTCACAATAATGGCTGCCACCAATGTCTCCGTCCCTGGAGCAGTCTCACCTCTCACTGAGAAGTACCCAGAGCCCATCAGGTGAGTCTCTTTTCACCAAAGGACTGTGCACCTTTCTTTCTGGTGATTTTAGGTTGCTTTCTGATACAAATTCTGTGAATTTGTGTGTGGGTCCTTTAAGAGCAGGCTTTTTTCCCCCTTATGTCCCATAGCTTTTCTGGGAGTACTCCCTATTGTTGTTAGTAGCCAGCAAAGCCAGATATTATGACACTTGTCTTGGCTGTGCTGAGTCCACAAGCTGCTTATAGCAGTAATGCTCCCCCACTCAGATCCCCTGCTTTCCAGGGAATGCTTCATACCTTAGGATTGCTTCCAGCCAGCCATGAAGCACTGCAGCTTGCAAAGGTGGCATTTTTCTCTCCGGAAAGGAATTTCTGCCTCTTCCACCTCAGTCAGCACTGTCCTTTGTTGTGGGGGTTCTTTTTACCCAGTTTTCAGTTCTCTGTCAGGGGTAATTTTTCCAAGAGTAGTTGTAAATTTGTTGTGTCCTTGGGAGGAGGTGAGTTCAGATTCTGTCTATGCCACCATCTTGACATCATCTCCTCCATATATCTTAGAATACACTTTTGTACCTGCTCAATATTTATTACAATCAAATTTTACAAAAGGCAAATATTGTATGAATTGCGTCTTTCTTTCTCCCTCTGTCAGTAGATAGCTTCTGTCTGTCTGTCTCTCTATCTCTCTTTCTCTCTTCCAACTATATTCCTTTCCATTCATGTAAGACATGTGGAATAAAGACTTGGACAGAATTTTCTGACACAGTTTATTTTCATAGTTTGACTTTACTTCTTTCCCTCTCTATTTATTTTACTTTTCTTTTCTGTCTACATCTTTTTTTTTTTTTTGAGGTAGATTAGCCCTGAGCTAACTAACTACTGCCAATCCTCTTCTTTTTGCTGAGGAAGACTGGCCCTGAGCTAACATCCATGCCCATCTTCCTCTACTTTATATGTGGGATGCCTACCATAGCATGACTTTTGCCAAGCAGTGCCATGTCCACACCCAGAATCCAAACTGGCAAACCCCGGGCTGCTGAGAAGCGGAACATGCGAACTTAACTGCTGTGCCACCAGGCCGACCCCTGTCTACATCTTTCTTAACCACCTTCACCTATTTGTGCTATTCTGATGGGTTGTGATCTTAGGATAATAAGTGGAAAGAAGTTCTGACATTTAAAAAATCTAAATAAGATATATTATCAGATTAACTGAGAAGTATGACAACTAAAAGATACATTAAAAAATATCCTCTGTGAACTGAGAATCATGTACTTTAGTAAAGACAGAGTGGTCTAGAAGTGTCTGTGATTTGAAGCACAAGATGAAGTGTGCATGTATGAGCAGGCAGAAAACAGAACATCTTAGCAAAAAATCATACTTCACAAAATCCTCTGGATGAGTTATTTTCCCCCTGAGAGTTAAGGCTGTTCTGTTACCAGAGGAAAGTATGGAGATAACACTGCTACTTACTGGAAGAATATTGTTTTGTGGGTTATCAAATAAGATACTCTCATCTGCAAATAACAGCAGGCTCAATTCAAAATGACTTAAATGATAAGAAGATTTCTTATCTTACCTAGCAGAAATTCTCAATAGAGTGCTTCCAGGGTTGGCTAATTCAAGAACTCACTTCATCAAGCACCCAGGTTCTTTCCTCCCTTTCCTCTCTGCCACCTTCAATTTGTTGACTTTTGTCTTCAGGCTTCCCCTCGCACGATTTCAAGAGAGATTGTATTAAATGGTGGTACAATGGCACCAACAATCATCATATCCTTACACCACAATGTCCTTTTTAAGAGTAAAGAAATCTTTACAAGAAGCCCCCCACCCCTACTCCAGTAGATTTTCCCTCATGCCAGAGCATCTAGAATTGGATCACAGACCCACCCTTAAACCAGCAATGACAGGGGAAATGGGACCATCATGACTAGTTTAGAAGGATCAAGATTTGTCTTGTTCTGGGGCTGGCCCTGTAGGCTAGTGGTTAAGTTTGGTGCACTGCCCCACTTTGGAGGCCTGAGTTCTGTTCCTGGCTGTGGACCTACTCCACTTGTTGGCAGTCATGCTGTGGTGGCGACCCACATACAAAACAGAGGAAGATTGGCACAGATGTTAGCTCAGGGTGAATCTTCCCCAGCAAAAAAAAAAAAAAAAAAAAAGAAACGGAAAAGAAATAAAGATTTGTCTAGTTCTTAAGATGGGGAGGGGAATTGACCATTAGAATAAAAACAAGGCTTTCCAAACGTGGAAGAAGAGGAAAATGACTGTTAGGTGCATCTGTGAATGTTCTTCCTCAATTCCAAGGAGATGTGCAGAGAGAAACTGACTTAAAGCACGAGCTTGTTTTTGTCCTCAGGACAATCTCTTGAGGCGTGCTAAAGATATTCTTCAAGCATGTGTCATTGCCCAACATTTTGTGATGGATGTCCACAATGTTGTCATGGGGCCATTATCCCCCTCCAAAGATATGTCTGTTTTCAGACGAACTGTAGAAATAGTCCATCTATTTTCACAGAATAGTGATACCAGTATGTGATACCATGAAGGCAAACACAACATTTGTAGTGAAGAGTGGCACAGTAGTCATTACTTTTCTTTCACAACCTTATGCCAGTCTCATTGTAGGGAATCACCTCTCGCCCATTGAATGATGTCTTGGTAGGACAGTAAATCAGGTTCTTGCCCACCAGACAAGGGGTGACATGTGACTTGAGCTAGACCAATTTGACCCTCTATCTTAGGACTGTGATTTATGGGTACAGTGACATGGGGGTGGAAAAAATGATTGGGGGTTATTCATTCCAGCAGCAGAGTTGTGTTGTTCCTGCTTCTAGACACTCCAGTACACCCCCTATTCCCACCAAACTGCCTTGGTTCTGAGCCTGGTCCTCAAGCCTTCCCTTTGATTCTGTGAGCTACCAGTAATATCCTGCAAAAAGATCCATTTCCTGCTTAAATTTCCAGAGTTGGTTTCCGTTGCCTGCTGGGTACAACATCTAACATCTATTTTATTTCATAAAACCACAGGATGTCTGAGCTGTAAGAAATCTTAGAGATCAACTGGTTCAACTGTCTCATTTTATAGCTGAGGAAACTGAAGCCCCCAGAGGTGGAGGGTTTCACCCAAGGTCACATCACTGAGCTCATCAGTGACGGAACTGGGAATAAGACAAGGTCTCCTTTGCCCGCGGTAGTGCGCTCTGCTTTTTATTTTAGTCCGTTTTTAGTATAAACCTGCCCCTCTCTCTGCAATGCTGAATAAATGATGGTGACTTAAAAATCTCCTCTTCTCGGGGCTGGCCCCGTGGCCGAGTGGTTAAGTTCGCGCGCTCCGCTGCAGGCGGCCCAGTGTTTTGTTAGTTCGAATCCTGGGCGAGGACATGGCACTGCTCATCAGACCACGCTGAGGCAGCGTCCCACATGCCACAACTAGAAGAACCCACAACGAAGAATACACAACTATGTACCGGGGGGCTTTGGGGAGAAAAAGCAAAAAGTAAAATCTTTAAAAAAAAAAAAAAATCTTCTCTTCTCCACCCCCTGCAACTGACAATTTGTTTTGTGTAGTTTAAACATTTTTTCAGAGATAGTCCTTTCAGGGATTTGGCATCTGGTAAAGACAGGCATCAGTTTATATCCTTATATGGAGCCTTGATTCTTTCCAGCTGCCTTTAAATGTTTATTTTCCCCTGACATGAAATTCATGTTTGCAAAGGAAGTCAATTCTCTAGGGAGACATATGGACTAGGGTTCTGAAAGGGTTGTTTACCATTTCTAAGTCTAGCTTCTAGCTGTGTGCATTTGGGGAGAGGCTTCCTTGACTCACACGAAAAGATATCTATCTGCTATCTTTTTTCAGTTGTTTTAGGGCAGTCATAGCTCATACAACCACTGCCCAATGTTGGGGTAGGAGTTGGGGAAGGGATTAATAATAATAGTACAATTATGTGCCAGACACTATTTTAAGCACTTAGCATGCATTAGTTAATTCATTTTATCTCACAACACTAAGAGATAAGTACCCTTATCACCTCAATTTATAGGTTGAAGAAATTAAGGCAAAGAGAGGTTAAATAACTTGCTCAAGGTCATACAGCATTTAAGTGACAAAGTTGAGATTTGAACCCAGGTGGTCTGGATCAAAGTCCATGCTCTTAACCCTCTGTTCTGTTGCATCTTAATCATGGCATCTCTCTCTGTGGAGGTAAAAGTAGATTCTTTTTTCTTAGAAAACAAAGATTGTGCAAAACAGACAAATGCCTTTCACAAACACTTCTAATAGGGGGTTCTGTATCATGAGTCTGTGTCCCCACAGTGCTTGGAGGGTGTACTTACAGACAATACTCTGCCACAAGCACTCTTACACAAATGTTTCTCTTGTCTCTCACCAAAGTACCTCTAAAGAGCTCAATTATTTGGTGTTGTGAGAACTGCAGGAAATGAAGCTTTTTGCTCTGCATGCTCATAAAATAGGATCAATGAGTAATTGTTCAATCGATTATTTAAAAGAGTGAAAGTCTTTTAACAGATGTCAAGATCCCTTGTGGTGAATGATATTAATTATAATGCAAAACACCCAAATATTGTTGAGGAAAGACTGTGAACTGAGCACCTGAAAAGTCCCTTTCTGCTTACTGGGTTCAAAACACATTTTTATACTTGAAATTTGCTTCAGAGAGACAGGAAATCATCTCTATTCCCCTTCCTCCTTTGGCAAACGAACAACGTAGGTTTTATTTTTAAGCAATTTATCATAACAAAGATCCTCTCTGCCAAAACAAACCACAGTGCTCAATGACTACATCGCGGTGAGATTTTTTTCTTAGATTATTCAGAGCGAAAAATTCAGTAGAGAAAAAGAGTATTTTAAAAAATTGACTATTTTATTCTAGCTATCTAAATAGTAGACTAATACTAGAAGAAAAGTTCTCCATTATTCAGTAATTGTTGCTTTTTTACAGAATAATCAGATCAATGTAGCGCCTGAAATTTCATCATAGTCAGAAATCACACAGGCTGTGGTCTGCAGAATCTGCTCATTTAGATGGGATGGGTAAGGGTGGAAGAACCATGGGGAGGCAAGACAAGGAGGAGAGAGGAGGTTATCCCACCTCTCTTGGGAGCCAGTTCTTGCGAACCAGTTGTATGAGCCCTGGGCATGTAGGCCTCCCCTCCCCAGGGACCCAGGTTGGCCTACCTGTGCCCCAGTGTCCGAGCCTCCATCTCTCCTTCCTGTTTAATTAACACCCCTGAGCAGTTGAGCAGTGTGGAACCTACCCCACCATCCCAGCACCTAGACTTAGTGTATTAGCAGTTTTTTCAGTGAAATTTAATTGAAGTTTGTTACATACGGAGGCCTCCGATGGGCTCCTTTTTGATTATTAACATATTGCTGAAGTGAAGGTCTTTCATTTATCCATCCGTTTGTTAACATAATACCTACATTATGCCAGGCACAGTCCGATGGCAAAGATAGGTAACCCAAACAATTATAATGCAGTCAGAAAAGGGTTGAGCTGCATCTTAACTCCTTGAGGGACTGGTTTTATCTATCTCTGAAGTCCCAGCACCAAGCCAGCTGCCTGATGGAGAAATTACCCAGTAAGTGTTTGTGAAAATTTGTGAACTTAATGGATAGACTGGTATGGGAGCCCAGACAAGGGACAGCTAAATAAAGGTAGAAGACAGAAGTGAGGGAAGACTTCCTGGAGGAGGGGACACAATCTGAGTCTAAAGAATAAGTTGAACAGGGAGGAAGGAACACATATAAAGGCACTTGGGCAGTGATGTACAGAAAAGGGGGCTCTCA
The DNA here is from genome assembly GCF_041296265.1 of Equus caballus. Taxonomy (NCBI): domain Eukaryota; kingdom Metazoa; phylum Chordata; class Mammalia; order Perissodactyla; family Equidae; genus Equus; species Equus caballus. Next base: position 94,209,784 of record NC_091686.1, read on the forward strand.
TTCAAGATCTATGTGTCTTCCAAAACACACACATACACACACACACACACACACACACACACACACACAGAGTGGGCTCCTGGCATGCAGGAGACAGGAGACAGAAATATGCTCTCTTTGCAAATAGTGGTAACTGTGATATTCTCTATTTCAAGGACATTGAGGTAATTAATATGAGAGAGAGGTGGGTTTTATTAAGCTTGAGAACGTCAGAGTTCTGCAAGGGAAACCTGACAATACTGTGATGTGTTATGATATTTTTTACGCTATATAATTTGAGCTTGTAACTGCTTAACCAATTAAAGATTTAGGAGAGAGGCCTTAAACACTGTTGCACAGCTGAAGGAATGATTTATTACACCAAAGCTTATTGGAACAGAGAGAAGCCAGATTGCATTCAGAGGAACACCACTGTAGGACCTGTTAATTGATGTTCCAGAATCAGGCTTCTCTGTTCAACCTGGAGAAAAGCTATACCTTAAATCTGCTTTTTGGAGAGTTCTAATGCACAATAATAAACCAAAACGTTTGGGAAGTTTCTATAGTTAAAAAAAAAAAAGGTTTATTATTGGTTAAACATACTTCCCCGGAAAATCCTTTTTTTCCTTCCCAATTATCTGTAAATACCAGTTTTTGAATGGTTGCAGTAAGAGAAGATTGAGACACTGGAGGATTTATGGAATTTCACCCACTCTTTTGGGTTTATACTATAACCAGATTTTTAAAAAATCCAGTGAGAGATAAATTCCATTAAAGCCCAATTTCACTTGTGTCAACGATGCAGTACTGATTTAGAAATGCATTGTCTATGACATTGTCAATGCTGTCCTTCATTTCATACAGGTCTCTCTTGGGCTCCAATCAATGCATGGTGGCAGCCGCATAAGTTAAGTTGCCACTGCACAGAGGTGAGAGAGAGCATGGTGCAAGGGGCAACCCACGAGGATCTCGGTGGGTTTTACCCTTGAGTCTTGTGGGAAGAATTGATGAAGGTGCCTGAAAAGGTAGGCAGGGACCAGACTGGAGAGGGTATTTTCCTGAATGCTGGGGTGAGCCAGTGAGGGTTTTAATCTGAGGAACAACCAGATTTGTGCTCTGAGAGAGACCATGCTGACCATACCATCATGGGCGATGAGAACCGGACTGAGACCTGCACTGACCATGAAGCTGGGTGCCTGAGGGTTGCTGTAAATATTCAATAAGATTACCTTTCCACCTTGTTATGAAAAGAAGTTAATCTTGTCCATTTACTGTTTTCTTGTTTAACTTCAGGGATGACTCAAGGGTCACAAGGATTTGTGAGTTTGTTTTACAGAAGAAAAAGAATGTCTTAAAGGAAGATATGATCACCAGATAACCAGCCCCCAGCTGCCACTGACCCCCAGAAGTCAGATTGTCCAAGAGCTTATCTGGAGTGAGAGAAACATGGATTACCCCTTTGTTTCTCTGAAACTTTTGCCTAGCCCCTTAGCTCTCTAAAACCTCTGCTTTCTTCTCTTGTTAAGGTGGATTTGAGAGAACCTATCCTTCTGTCTTCTCATTTTGGCCAATTTGAATAAACCTTTTTCCATCTCAAAGCACTGATGTCTCGTGATTGGCTTAGTGTGCATCAGGCACACGAACTTGAGATTAAGAGGTTCAGCGTCAACACCAGCATGGTATTGTTGGGGAGGAAAAGTAATTTTCCCTCTATCCTTCTGGGTTCTCAGCTGAGACCACATAGCAAAAGACAGATTAACAAGAGAAAAACAAACAGAAGTTTACTAACATGTATCTTTATGTATACATGGAAGATACTCAGGGAAAAATGAGTAACTCCTTGATGTGACTTAGAATTCAGGCTTAAATAGCATCTTAATAGGGAAAGGGGAGAGGGCATGTAGGCCTCTTAGGGAGAATAAATGACTTTAGGAAACACGAATGGGCCTTTATAAGAATAGATGGGAGGTATGATAGTTTGTGACTAGGTTTCTCTGGGTGTGGTATGGACTTCTAGTCTCCTCTCCTTTGATAAGAGTCAATCCTCCCTAGTTGATGAATCTCCAGGGGAGGGGATCTATGACAACTGAGTTCTTTTTGGAGGATCTGTCTTTAAGCAGATAAGGGGAGTTCAGAGAAAGTCTCTCCCTGCATTTACTGTTTTTCAAGTGCCTACGGCTCAAAATAATCAACATACCAAAGCAGCATACTTTGGGGTAGCGTATCTTGAACTCCTACAGTCATATTTGGGGTGGCATATTCTGCTACCCCTCAGTATCTATTACACTAGTTCACAGGACGGATGAGAAGAAAATGAAACAAGACTAAGGCAATGGGATGGAGGAAGATAAACAAAGAAGTAGTAATTGATAGTGCTTGAAAACCTCAACTCGCCCTGCTGAGGATGAAAAAAAGTGACAACCCAGGGTGGCAGCTAGACTTCTGGGAGAGTAACACTATGCATCCACCTGGGACAGTGATGGTAGGAGGAGGGGGAAAGAAGATGAATTCAATTTGGACATGTTCAGACTAAGTTTAGTGGGACACCTAAATACTGATGTACAGGTGTCTGGTAGGAAGTTGACTATATGGCTGGAATTTAGACTGATGTCAGAAATTTGGGTGTCATCAGCATATAGGTGAGTGGTTGCAAGAAGCTCTGGATATGTCCAGTGGATTTCTTTGCTCAAAATGATATATATAATTTTGGATGATAGAAGTACAAGGTGAATTTCAAATTGAACCCTATTTAGTAGAGTTGCATGGCAGTTGCAATAAGTGTTTGTGAACTGGCTGGCTGGCTGGATGATTGAATGAATGAAGAGTATAGGTTCATGAAAATCAATAGATGTTCTCCTCTTTTACTTTACCTCATGATTTGTTTCAGTTATAGCTCTGGAATGAAAAGTATATTACAACCTCAAAGAAGCAAAAAGGCAACATTTGGATGCAATACATGGAAGGCTTTTAAAAATCAATGAGCCTTTCATCTTTTAAGCCAACTAATTTCAGACGATTTGATGTATATTACTCCCATTTGGTATTGCTGCCCAGCAGTGAATGACCAACTGCTGCCTTTTCAGCAAATCCAGATGGAGACGACCAGCCGAGTGACAGACTGGGCACTGTTCAGCAAGCAAACGTTATTTTGCACAAGACTTCCTTCGAGTAAATGCGAGTCTTCACTCTACCTTCCTTGCCAGAGACCAAGTGGTTTTAAAAGAGAGAGAGATGTAGGATACCAGGCATTGGCTTGTAACACCCATATCTTACAGAGATGGCCATACTGTGGTCCCAGAGGCTGCAGAATAGACCAAGACTTGTTAATAATCAATCACACCCCCATCAAGGCAATACACAGGGCAGGTGGGAAAGAAGTCTTCCAATATCATCGACGGACAATTCTTACCTTGCCAGGGAAAAGTAGTTCTGACCTTTCATGAATCATTGAGGAAATGGTTAAAAACGCACAGTCGTGGTCCCAAATGGCTAAAATGTTTTCATACGTCACTACAGGCACCAAATGGTTTGGGCAATGCCAAGGAAATTACGAATCCATTTTGTAGTTCAGGAAGGTCATTAGGACTCAGATTCATTATCCGCTGAGAGTTTGCTTTCCATTTATTACTCTTCTTTGAGGGAAATGAAGCTGCGGGAGCAGAGCAGAGACCTCGGTTCGTTCAGCCCTGACACGTTATCCGAGTCTACAATTTCGCCATAAATTTGGAGAGGGAGAGACAGGAATTGCAAATGCAGGGATTTGAACCCCTTGGGATACATTTGTCAAGATGAGCAGATTGTAAACTGCCTCTTGCAGATATGATATGCGTTTGGGCATCAAGCTAATAACTCTGAACCAGAGACTCATTTATTTGTGTGGCGCTTCCCTCCAGAAGTTTCTGAAATTGCTTCTGTAGTCATTATGTATCCCAGAGCTGTTCGGGTTTAGGAGGAAGATCAGAGAGACTGTCTGGCTAAGGAAGTTGGAGTCTTTTTCCAATGAGATGGAAATGACAGATTTTTCTGTTTACATCATCAGTCTTCACAAACCATGCATTTGGAATACTTAGTTTGGGCTTTTCTGAGGAAAGCAAGGAGAGATTTGTATAGTCATCAAATTTGTCTTAGAACCTTTTAGGAACACTGAAGACAAACAAATCGAAATCATTTAGATGCTCTCTCTCACACTTCTGGTTCTTCTGTTGAAAAATAACCTGTGCATTTTACAGTTTATTTACAACGTAAGTCTCCGGCAGGGCCCTATCCTCTCACTTCCCTGATCAGAAGCAATTTTCTTTTGCTTCTCGGTTTGATTTTTAAAAATTTCCTTATTTAAGTCATCCATTAACACATTTTCATTATAAAAATATTTAAATATTACAAATAACACCAGAGTCTCCTTTGATTACCATGTCAAATTCTGACCTTCTCCCTGACGCTGGTCGCAAGCACTGTTTTTTTTTTTTAAGGAAGATTAGCCCTGAGCTAACTACTGTCAATCCTCCTCTTTTTGCTAAGGAAGACTGGCCCTGAGCTAACATCCGTGCCCATCTTCCTCTACTTTATATGTGGGACGCCTACCACAGCATGGCGTGCCAAGTGGTGCCATGTCCGCACCCAGGATCTGAACTGGCGAACCCCGGGCCATGGAAGCAGAACACGTGCACTTAACCGTTGCACCACTGGGCCGGCCCACAAGCACTGTTAATAGTTTTGTGTATATCTTTCCAGATCTTCTTCTAGGGGTGTGTGTGTGTGTAGTATGTTTTTGTGTGTATGCATGTGTTATTTTCGAAAAAATATACTCCCAGTACCATACTGCAGCTTTCTTTTTTCGCTCAATGACACATCTTGGAGCTCTATCTGTTAGCACAGAGATCTATTCCATCCTGCTATCAACTGAGTGTTTGTGTCCCTGTAGAGCTCCTATGTTGAAGGCTAATCCCCAATGTGGTGGCAGTAGGAGGTGGGGCTTTTGGAAAGTATTTAGGTTGTGAGGGTGGAGCCCTCATGAATGGGATTAGTGCCCTTATAAGAAGAGACACGAGAGAGCTTGCTTCCTCTCCCTCTCTGCACTCTGCCATATGAGGATGCAACCAGAAGACCGCCATCTGCAAATGAGGAAGTAGGCCCTCACCAGACAGTAGATCTGCCAGCACCTTGATCTTGGACTTCCCAGCCTCCAGAATTGGAGGAATAAATGTTTGTTTAGGTCATCCAGCCTACGTTTATTTGTTATAGCCCATAACCCAAACTGACTAAGACACATTCTTCTTCTTCTTCTTCTTCTTCTTTTGGTGAGGAAGATTGGCCCTGAGCTAACATCTGTGCCAATCTTCCTCTATTTCTTTGCATGTGGGTTGCTGCCACAGCATGTCTTGATGAGTGCTGTGTAGGTTTGCACCCAGGATCTGAACCCGTGAACTCTGGGCCACTGAAACAAAGTGCATGAACTTACCCACTATGTCACTGGGCTGGCCCCTAAGGCACATTCTTTTTAACTGTTGCATAATATTCCATAGTACTGATATACCACAGTTACTTATTTAAGTGGTTCTCATTTTTCACTATAGTCTACCCCTGCCTTGTGAAGAGTCTTAAAAAATTCTTCATAGACTGAATTCTTCTAAGTAAAAAATGTAAATTCCATTTACTTTAATTGAAAAATGTTTATGCATTTCTAAATCCCCAAATCATATCCATTTATGCCACAACACCAAATACCATTAAAATGGACCCAATTACTTCTATAGTTAAAATGTAGTAATATAACTCAACCATTTTCCCATCATTAATTACCCTGAAATATGGCTGTTTCCATTCTCTCATTCAGCTTTTACAGATTGTACACTTAAGACTTTGATGTATTTGTTCATTCAACAAATAATTACTGAACCCCTACTGTGTGCCAAGCATTGCTGTGGGTGCTGGGAAATGGCAATGAACAAAACAGACAAAAATTCCTGTCTCATGAAATTTACATCCTAGTGCAAGAGACAGATAACAGACTAAATTAAGGCACACAGGATGTTAGACAGTGATACATCCTAAGGAGAAGAAAACAAAGCAGGGAAAGAATATAAACTTTGAGAGGGTTGCAGTTTGATTCAGAGAGATCTCACTGAGAAGGCAGCTTTTGAATAAAGACCTGAAATGAGTGAGGGAGGAAGCTGTGAGGCTGTCTGAAAGAAAAGTACCCCATGCATTGTTCAGATGCCCTCCAGGACCAAACAATTCTTTCTCAAAGAAATGGCCAGAGTCTTCCTGCCCAGCAGCTCATCATTGGTTTCTTGTCTTTTATCGCTTTTTCTAGCAGTGGAATTTCCCCCAAAGATAGCAGACTAGAGCTTTCCTGCAGAAGTGTCAAAGGGCAACCACAGTTTTCAGTGAATCCCTCAACATGAGGGAGAATGGCACATACAGGCTACCCACTTTCTCTTGGTATCAGATGCATTGGCAGAAGAAATATGGTTAGCCCTCTGTCAGGGAGATCTGTGGAACATTCCTTCTCTGCCTGAGACCGCAGGATGGAGAGGAGAGAGCCCAGGTATAGCTGGAAGAGAAGAATTGAACCCAAGGGAAAACGAGCAAATTTTCTTTTTATGACCAGATATTTGCTTGTCCATGGGCTCTGTCTAGCATTCTATATACTGCCTGGCTATAAATCTCAGTTCTTCCAATTATCAGTTGGATAACATTAGGCAGATTACTTAATCTCTCTGAGCTTCATTTTTCATCATGGGTACGATAATAATAGTAGCTATCGCATAAGGTTGACACTGAGGATTAAATGAGATTATGGAGGTAAAGTGTCTGGAATATAGTTAAGTACTCAATAAATAAGTACACCACCATCATTGTCATCATCATCACCACCATCACCATCATCATTTCTTGGGCTTACTAGGGGATAGCACCAAGTTTGGGGACAAGAAAGCATTATTCAGTACATCTTTAAAACATTTATCAGCATCTCACAGCACTTGGTACTGAAGAGTTAGCTGAAAGGCTGCCTAGACAAGTTGGTAATCTTCAAGGCAAGGGAAGCATAAAAAAACCCCACACTCCAGGCAGGTTGTAGAGGGTTAAGGATTTGCAGGAAGAATGGTGATTTATGAATGGTCTTCCCTGGCACTAGAAACAGGAGACGGGGAGGAGAAAATGGAGCCACATTAGGAATGTCAAAAGCACCTGTGAGATGGGATGCTGTGTGGATGATGACCAGGAAGCCGCTTGATGTAAATATCTGTGAAGTGGTGAGGGGGCCTGTGGAGAACCACCCAGGGGCCCAATAATCTCGCGTGGCTTCACTCTGTTGTCTCTTTAGTCTCAGTTTGTTCTCAGTTGCACAGAAACACCCGAAGCTGATGATCAAATCTTTCAGCTACAAATCCATCCCACAGCGTAAAGATGGCCCGGCATATAAGTGTTCAGTTGCCTCTAAAAATAACATGCTACATTTCTCTTTCATTGAGAGGCTCTGTATAATAGTTTAAAACGCTAGCTAGTCAGGTTGGACTGACCTGTGTTTGAATCCCGGCTCTGTTTTACCAGTAGTGCAACATTGGATGAGATATATAATTTCTCTGGGTCTCAATGTCCTCATTTGTGCAGTGGAAGTTGTAATAGTATCTAATTAACAGGGTGATTATGGAGATTAAATGGGATAATGGGTAAAAAATACTCAGCATGGTGCCCAGCACACAGTAAATACATATTAGTTATTATTATTGAAATCTTGTGGATCGTTTTCTGGTGAGATAAATGGAGGAAGGAGAGTATAAACACAGAGAAAGAGAAAGAGATGAAGAGATGGCAAAGAGCGGCAGGCTGTTAAAAGCTGATCCTGGAAGAGAGGCACTTAATGACTGTCCAAGAAAACCTCCTGAGAGAGAAAAGGATGAAGATGGCAGGGACTCAAAGGCAGAGGCTCGGCTGTGTTTTTTGCCAAGGTTGCATCCATCTGGCCTTGGCTTCTCTGCTGGTTTTTTCCTCCAAATGACAGCTCTGGAAGCCCAGTGGTGACACCCAGGGCAGGGAGCTAGACCATCTTTGAATTACCCTAAACTTCGGTGCTCGTGGAAGGCATATAAGAAATGTACCTATTATTCTTTTGCAGTACAGAATTCCTTTGAGACTAACAGAAGAGACAGGCCTGTCAAGTAAGTCAGCAGTGACCACAGGCAGATATAATCCTATTGCTTTTTGGCTGACAGCTCACGCAGAGAAAAATACTCTCCGATGCAGACAAAGGTAAATGTAGCTTAAATCCCAACACAAAATTCTCCTCCGTGATCAGCTTCTATCCCAGTCTATGATGACCCTAGACACCAGACATATCAGAAAAACCGTCAATACATTTCTTACTGTTGGGTTGTAATAATTTAATCATTGCTGAAGGTAAAATGCTCAAAGGGTAGAATAACTCAGATTATTTTCAGGGTCTAAGCAAAAAAAAAAAAGAAGGACAGAATGGTGACTTTCCTCAGATTTAATAGCACATAGTGCAGAGGACCATCTGTTATAGGCGAGCATATAGAAAATGAACACAAACCTGAATAGGTTATGAAATATCTAGAAAAATAAGACAAGTGGTTAACCACATGATCTTTTCTTTTAAGTGAAGAATGGCTGGTCTGAATCCAGTCCTACGGCTTTTTGAATCCTAATCACCTACAGAACCCAGGCATACTTGCAGTTCTGGGATGGATTGGCACATGGTCTCTTCTACTGTGCCTTTACAGACACAATCATTGAAGAAGCTGAGTTGAAGCCTGAATCTGAATATCAGAATGTAGGGCACGCTGAAGAGGAAGATCAAAGGGCAATTTTACATTGCAAAAAATAGCTTGATGCTGAAGAATAATTGCTTTTATAAAATTAAACACAGACTGAAATCGCGTATTATGACCTACCCCATCTGTTCAGCATACACTCATAAATATACAGTACATATGTAGATACAAATACATATACTATATATATTTGTTTGTTTTTTAGGAAAGAAGAGAGACACGTTTATTTCACATTTTCGCTGAATTACTCCCTGAGATGCTCTGTCCTGGATCTCTGGGGTGGCTATGATTGGAATCTGTCTGCTCTTGTTTCTAACTTAAGCGCAGCATGGCTGACCTGTGCAGAAAGGTGACTTCCTAGACATAAGGGCACATTGGGACAAACGTGGGAAATGCACAGGAAACGCTCTCATTTCTGGGTTCAGACCTCTCCCTATATTTAGCACTTTCCTTTAGCCCACCCGAGGCTGGTGCTTCTTTCACCCGCCATGAGCCCTGCAGCTCCCAGGTTCCATGCTTCCTTGGATGGTGTTGCCGAGGCTGCTGCAATCCCAGCTCAGTGTTGCCGCTGCCTCACTAGTCACACTGCTCGCTGAATCACAAGCTTGATGTACAGCCCAGCGTGCGATCCAGAGAAAGAGAGACTTCTGTTCTCAGTGGGACAGAATATTTAAACTTAGGCCTCTGCTTTCAGATCTGGGACTCAATTTCGCCCTTTAGCGCTGTGTGTATCCATACCCCAAAGCAATTTTTCTTGGATGCATTTTGCTTTGAATTTGAAATATGCTTTTGATGCTTTTTATTTAATAAGGCACAGGCACAGGACTACATTCATTATTTAGACCAGAACTTATTTTGCACTTGATGTAAGAAAAAAACTGGCATGCTCATTCAGGGTAATTGCATAGAGTGAAATGAACCCAATTTACGTAAAGGATTATCGAAGGAATAGAAAACTTCCAAAGGAAGCCTGCTAAATCATTCATTCAGTAACTGATTGACATTTGCCCAGATCTGGGTCCTGTGCTTTGCCAGGTTTTAAAGCAAAGCAAAGAAGCAATTATTTAAAAGTGATGGTGAAAAGCAGTATTGAAAGACAGCAATCCTGGAGAGCGGATATATTTTAAGAGATAATTCTCTCTTAAATAACGTAATTCACAGACCATGGACCTAGGCCCCAGGAATCATCTTTCAGCCTACGTTTCCACCTGGCACCCTTCAATAGTCTACCATTAAAAGATATGTAAATGTAATGTAAATAGTGCCAACTACTTTTTAAAGAATAATTCTCTCTCATCCGTTTACAGATTTCTATTTTATTTTATGATTAAAATTTTGCTATGCATTAAATGGGTGCAGTTATGCTTACAGTCTAATTCCAGGAATCGAGCTCCTCTGAAACTATTTGTTTCTGTACATTTCCAGTTAATGTCTATAAATCTATCTGATACTAAAAAATCTGCTGTGAAGAAATTGTAAATCGAAGTCCTTTGCTTTGCTCTATACATAATAAGTCTAAGATTTATGGAGAGGCAACCCAACATTTTCATCAGCTATAATTGTTCTCTAGACTGAATAACGGAAACATTTCAGGCAATCAAAAAGCAAGTAGAAAAAAAGCCATCTTTAATTGATTCCTCAGAGGATTTTTTTCTAGATTGTAAATAATTTGTTCTCATGTTTTCTATTTGGCTGTTTCAGGAGCTACACAAATGGAATACAGGACATAGACAAATGAAATGCTAATAAGATGTAGGATATTAAAATACCCCTACTTTGCCTGTAGGCAAAGGCAATCTACTCTATCAGGGGAATAAAAGGAAACGTGAAGGAGGCATTTTCACCCTTGCAAAATGAGAGGCTTCATCTGACCTGGAGAGAGCCACTGGACAAGATGTCTTGTGACAGCGCCTGTAAGGAGGGGCTCTGAAATAGGAGCATTATACAGAACTCCAACCCGGAATGAACGTAGGAGCTCAGGAGTCAGAGTGCCCATTGACTCTGCCTCTTCTGGCTACAGGGTCTTCTGTGCAGCCTCTCAGCAATCAACATACCAGTGAGTCAACTCACACATCAGTATTTTCTGTTCTTTAGAAGCAATGACGGTATTTGCTACCAGTGAGAGCGATCTGTGTATTTTTGGAACAGCTTGACTCAACTGTACTAGACGTAAAAATGCAGTCCTGGGGTCTACTGATTGAAATCCCTTTAGTTTCTTATTTGAATACTTCCAAGCTTTGTAATTATGCTATTATGTACTTATGATCATAAGAAGTCAATTTTAAGCTAAATACTCTTTAGTACCCCTTTTCATATATATATTTTGCCCCATATATAAAGTTTGGGATAAAAAAGTTCAAGGAATGTGGGAAAATACAATAAATTGAAGGGTAGAACATTTTAAAAACCACTAATTTAGCTTGTTCAAATTTTTTAAGGTTTAGAAAATTTTTTAGTACTTTAAGGCATTTTAAGAATTATTATAAACCTCCTTTCAGAATATCTGTCCCTACTGGGATGAGATCACGTTCCTCAATTGTGAGCACACAGTAGGAGCTCAATAAGTCCTTGTTTAGACAATGAATGGCTATAAAGAGATACTCATGTTCCTCTTTTACCATAATAGGTAAAACCTATAAGTAGTGTTATCTTTACCCATGACACCTGTGTAACAAAACTAAGTTCGGTGTAAGAATTGACTTAAAGTAATACAATAAGAATGGGAAATTTAGGGGCTGGCCTGGTGGCACAGCAGTTAAATTTGCACGTTCTGCTTCGGTGATCCAGGGTCCGCTAGTTGGGATCCCGGGTGTGGACATGGTACCACTCATCAAGCTATGCTTTGGCAGGCATCCCACATATAAAATAGAGGAAGATGGGCACGGATGTTAGCTCAGGGCCACTCTTCCTCACCAAAAAGAGGAGGACTGGCAGCAGATGTTAGCTTAGGGCTGATCTTTCTCCAAAAAAAAAAAAAAAAGAATGGGAAATTTAAAGGATTAAAAGAAAGTCTTGGGAAAAAAAAAAAAAAAAAAGAAAGTCTTGGGTCTGCCCATGAATTTCTAAATATAGCATGCTTGACCAGGAAAATGGAAATGAGTATTTGTGAATGAACTTTAGATTAAAGGAAATTATTAATACAAAGCCATGTAAGTTTAAATTAACATGAAGAAAAATACAATTATTTCTAAAAACAACCATATACATTAAGAGAAATGATACTTTCTTTAAACTTGCATTCTCAATACTGTCTGTGCAAAACTGCTTGTAGTGTCCTCAAATGGGCATCTGTGGTCAGATGTGTAGGAAACATCCCATTAAATGGTATATATATCAAAGCAACATGGCCTGCCATTTCCTTTAATTAGATGGAGTCTGGCCAGGTCACGGCTGTGCTTTTGAACAACTGGTCTGGATGTGTGAAACCTGCAGAACGGGCAGTAGCAGCTGGAAGGCGTCCTGTACGTATGTCATGCTATTGCAGCCCTGTGAGAGGAGAAACATGTGGTTAAAGGGTTATTTTCAGATTTAATCTTGACAAGTCTTCCAATTTGATAATGTTCCCTCTCCTCAAACCCCACAATATTTTATAATATTTTTCTTTTAATGTTGCTGTTTAAAGCAAATGTAAGCACACTCCTTTGGATAGAATACATCCAAGTCTCAGTTATCTATACTAACAGAGAGAGGGATTCACTCAAAATGAGGCAAGACATTTCCATCGACTTTTAGGGTACATCGATATGCGTATATTTATGACACAACACGTCCAGTCTTGCCTATGCTTTTCTCAGGTCAAGCCCACTGCCCTGAAATAAAAGCACAGTATGAAGGAGGCTCTAGTTTGTCTGAATCTATAGACGAATAAACAAGAATGGTCTACATAAAGCTAACTGGAGATGTCATTGTGCAATTATTCATGGCAAGCCTTGAATGCTAGTATCTTCCCATGCATGTTGGTACCTTCTGCTTGGTTTGGATATTTGATGTTGCTATTCATGTTCTGTGGTGCCCTAACATACAGTATTAGAGGGAGAGGCCATTTAAAGTTTCAGGTAACTAAAACTTGAGAAAACTTCCATTGGGAGAATGAATCGACATTTGACCTCATATTCCTCAGGACCGATATGGTGCATTAATCTGCTCATGCCTTCTGGCTAGCCAGGCGAGAGATTTTCTTGTTCCATATTCTGCCTCTGATTGCCTTGGTTTCCTCTTAGCTGTGTCTGTCCCTCCAGAACCTGCCCCTACAGTTCCTTGTCCCTTCTGTGTGGCTGTGTCCCAAACAATAACACTGGGTGCCACCACTTTGTAACTTTTGTACTTTGGTAGTTTTCCTTAGCAGTAAGGCACAACTCCTACAAACACTGCTATAAATATATGGGTAGCCCTCCCTGAGTTGAAGTTTTCTAATTTCCAGTTTTTGTAATTGACAGCTACTTCAGACTTGTGGCTTCAGCCGGGTGCCCTGTGGCTACAGATGTGCCAGTTTCTTATAGTGTGGCCGCTACGGAAGGTTTTCCTCCACCAACCACAGATAGAACAGAGTGCCTACGACTCAGGAATGAGAAGGCCTCTGGGCTTCTTTTCCTCTCTCTTACATCTCTGCTTCTGGCAAAGACACAGCAGTGTCAGGGTCGCTTCATATCTATGCTACAAAGTCCTGGCGGGTGGGCAGGCCACAGAGCAAGTAGTCACAGAGGATGGTGTCTCTGGTCACTGAACGGGCAGAGGCTAAACATCCTATTTGCCATTTTTGCCAGTCTGGAGCTCAGACCCAGCTAAATCATAGGTTATTGTGAATGGAAGGAAGCACCCATTTTTACAAAAATCACCACTGAGCAAGAATCTCTCATCGCAGCCAATAATCACACTGTTAAATCTGGTGTCAAACTTGGCGGCAGAAATCTGCTTCTGCTGGAGGAAACAGCGACAGAAATAACATGCAAGCTTAGCGTTTCTCTTTACAATCAGGAATTCTTGAAAATTAGGTATTGTTGCTTCACCCGCGGGTTTACAGCTGGTTGAGCTGCACAAAGGTACTCAAAAAAGACTGCTGATAAGATTTAGGATTGCAGTAACACTTGCTGTCTGGGAGAAAGACCAAAAAATGTAGCTCCAACATTTGCTTTGATAGAGAAGGGCTTTCTCTCCAGGGGCCACTTACCTCTAACAACACACTATTGATCATGGGGTTAAGGACCTCAGCCTTCTTGTTGCTCTGCAGAAGCAAAAGGATGAAATTAACAGATCAGATTCTCACACTACAGAGCTTGACACATAAAATGTGATACACCAGCTTTGTTGAGGGATCTCTTAGAGACGAAGGGGAGGAGAAGTGGAATACTTACTACAGACCAGGCTTCCTATTTGGTGCTTCCCCTATATAATTGCATTTAATTTTGACAAAAATCCTAGGAGGTAGGCAGGTACCATGATAAATCCAATTTAAAGATGAGGAAACAGGGGCCAGGAAGGTTGAGTAACTTATGTCAGGTCACATAGCTAGAAATTTAAACTTAGGCCTTTTTTAACTATTTACAGCTTGTGGCAGGTCTGAGATTAGGTGAGATGAATGAGGATGAGTTGTACAAGGGCAGGGTCGAATCCTGTCTTTACTCAAAATTTTGGTATTTTGTTCATCATAATTTTTTTTGCCTTCATTTTGATGTTTAAAAATATTGCACTAAAATATCTAGCTAGATGACTGAGGTTATTTCTTTGTCTTTTTTTGGGAGGGGGGGGCGGGACCTTAAATTTTGCTGGTGAATTAAGTACCTTACTCGCCTACCCTAATTCCAGCCCTAGTCTGTAGTCTTTTTTTCTTTCTTCTTTTAAATGCAAGCATGGATATTTGGTTATAGGGTATGTCTTCCAGATTAGCAGCAAAATTAAAACATTCTTAACCATAACTTGCAAACAGGTCTGCAGACTCCAGTTTGCAAAATATGAACAACCCATGGAAAGCACAGAATACAGTGCCTGATACAAAGCAGATGTTCAAAAAGTGAGAGCTAGTGTTAGTATCATCGTTATTATTATTTCCACTATTGATCTCTCAGTCAACAGTCTTCTCTATCTAAAATGTTCTATCTACTCTTAGACAATAAATAATTCAAGGGACTGAAAAGAGAGAGAGCAATTTTACTAGACTGGTTTCCCTTACACTACTCAGAAGACTTTATGGTAAACAAAAGGATATAAATGAAATATATCTTCCCAGAGCAGCCGACTTTCATTGACATCACTCCACTGAGGGCAAAGTAATGTCTTACTGGGGAAACTATAACAGAGTCTTGGGAAAAACCTCTTTAAAAACCCAGTCATTTTAGTAAGTAACCAGAAAATCCATTATGGTATTTGCTTTCATGTTTATTTGATTATCAATAAACCTCTAAAATATAATCAAAATGAGGGCAATAAAATGACATTGGTTTTCAGAATCAATGAGATGTGCAAGCAATTTAAATAGAGTCTGGAGAGCAATATACACTCATTAACTTCGAGTTATGAATAATGGCTGTTTCAGAGAACAGAAACAATGACTTGATGAAAATGATTCATCATAGCACAGGATGAAGGGTATTGTGGTGAGATGGCATTTTAATGAACTTTATTTTAGACTTATCTTTTTCATTCTCCAAAATGATCGTTTGTGTGTTTCTGGTTTTGTGCATGCAAACATTTGTACACATGTGTGTATATATGCATATATATATGTTCAAGTGCACAACCATCTGCCAGAACTTTGCTACTCAAAATGTAGACTGTGGATCAGGAACAGTGTTATCACCCGGGAGTGCGTTAGAAATGAGAATCTCAGTCCTCATCCCAGACCTGCTAGCTCAGAATCTGCAGGGACAAGATCTCCAGGTGATTTGCTTGCACGTTAAGGTGTGAGGAGCACTATCCCGGAATACAATATGTTAAAAGGAATGGAAACCAATACCATGAACATTACCCACTAATGTGAATAAATAACAGGAATCACATAGAACATATAACACACACACATGCAGACACATACATCCTCGTCACTGGACAACCATAGAGAACCAAACAGTTGGCTTTCTGTCTGCTGTGTCTGATGGACAGCTGCTTAGGAGCTGAGAGATCAATTGAGAGGCTTGAGTGAATCAGTCCACCCCTCTGGGCCTCAGTTTCCCACCTAGTGAACTGTGGGAAGAGTGAGAAGAGGCTAGACAAGAGCCTAGAGAAGCCGAATCACCGAGACCATCCCATCCTGGTAAGACCTCACACCTCTCTATAAACCTACCAGTTATGCCAAAGCCCATGGGTATCAGTCAACTTAGACAACACTGAGCACACAAATGCATTTTATTGAGCCTATCATATCCATGAACTTCCCTCTCGCTTCACTCCGCTTGCATATAGTGAAGCTCCATTGCTGAAGGACTAAAATTAGACAAATGCCAAAGCTGACGTCTTACAAAATAGGAGAGGCGAGCCAGATTCCTTGACAGCAGAACGAGTAGGTGTTATGTAGCTCACTCCTTATTAACGGAGTCACTTAGAGAATTGTGGCAGACACACATCTCTTGACGGTCAGGTCCATAATCACTTCTGCTTCTTGTGAGAACTGCCTTTGGCTTGGGGGAGGCGGGTACACCCCAGCAGCCAGGTAGGTTTACATGATGTGACCCTAGCCCTACTCACTGCTGAGTCATACCAAGATGGACATCTGACCCACACTGATGAGTCTTTCAAACCTTCTCAAGCAGGAAGGATGGAGAGACATGGGGTCTGGGAACTGCTGTAGCTGAGTCGCATTAACAGCAACACTAGAGAGAGGGCACATGATCTCTGCTGCCGGGTCCCCACAGCTGCTCACATTCCTCCTTTGCCTTTAATAAAGTCCTTTTTCTGTCTAAACTACTTTGTTTCTATTACTTCCTGTTATAGGTCAAATTGTGTCCCCCGCAAAGAGATATGTTGAAGTCCTAACCTCCAGTAAATCAGAATGTGACCTTACTTGGGGACAGGGTCATTGCAGATGTAATTGATTAAGATGAGGTCATACTGGTCATACCCTAATCCATATGGCTAGTGTCCTTATAAGAAGAGGGAAATTTGGACACAGACACACATGGAGGGAGGACAACGTGAAGATGGAGAAACAGATTGCAGTTATGGCGTCACACCCCAAAGAACGCCTGGGGCTCCTAGAAGCTGGAAGAGAATAGAAGGGATCATCTCCTAGAGGCTTCAGAGGAAGCACAGCCCTGAGGCACCTTGATCTCAGACTCCCAGCCTCTGTGAGACAATAAATGTCTTTTTCTTAAGTTACCCAGTTTGTGGTATTTCTTATGGCAGCTCTAGGAAACGAATACATTTGCAACCAAAAAACACCCTACCTAAAACAGGAAGTAAAACCTAATGCTTCTCATGGAAAGAAACATTTGGCCTTACATCCAGGGCCTTAAAAGAAAAAGTAGAAAGGTTAAAAAGAAATATTTTCCACTTGCCTCCTCAACCCCAATCCCACTAAGGTGGGGCTATATACCGTGACTGATATCTAAAGTAAACAACCAGAAGCCACACCTCCAAATGAACGCTGAAATTTTCAAAGTTATTACCTTGAGAACAGAAACATTTATGCCAATTGGTAAATTTTTTCTTTTGGTTAAAGTTGATGTATACAACAAAGAAAAGCAACTTTTTATCTTGTGTGGCTTATAAAATAGCCTCTGAGGGCAACAAGATTGTGAATATTCAAGATTAATTATTTTAAGAGATATTCTTGAATTACATACAACAGACATTAAGTAATAGAAGGAACCTTCATTTGACATTTCTTTTTTTACAAAGAAAATGAGGCCCAGAGAGGTTTGGAAAGCCACTCAACATCTTGTATGTCCGCGATGACAAATTCAGGGCTGGAGCCCAGTCAGGTTAGAGCCCTGAGGTGCCTGTGGTTAGAGAAGGTGCTCTTGGCCTGGTTTTAGCAAATATCCCGGCGGAGCTTCCATTTTGTGGAGCTATCAAAAAAGGCACTGCATGCTCTACTTTTCCTCACAGCTCCTCATAGACCCATCTCTCCTAAAAAGGTGAAGAAAGAATCCATATTATAATCTTACCCCAACAGTGGTTAAAGAATTTGTAAACTTTTTTGATAAAGAGGCCACTTCCTTGCACATTGCAGTAGTTAATCTGAAAAACAAAAAAAGAGATTTGGAGATTTTCAATAAAGTAAAATAATTTAACTGCCAAGACAATTGACGGATATTAATACCACATTCCATTTAGAGGAACATGGTTTGAAGATGCTTTGCAGAAATGTTTTTCTCAATAATCTCCCATGATTCTCAATCACAGTTTAATCTAATCCTGGTTTTCTCTGCATGCTTAATTAAAGAATATTCAGCTAGCTCACCCTACATCTTTTTAGAGTCAAAAGTGTTTGCAGGAAAATAACAGGCTTGAGCCCCACATGTATAGGGGTATAAGATTCTTGCCAACTGGCTTTTCTCCAGCTTTTTGGTCATTTTTAAAGAATAATGAACATTCATTGAGGTACTATGTTAGGTACTTTCATATGCACAATCATATTGAATCTTTATAGCGACCTTATAGGTTTTGTGGTTATTCCCATTTTATAGATGAAGAAACTGACAGTTAAGAAGATTAAGCAACTTGCTTAGGACAAGCAGTAGTAAGTGACAGAGCTGGGATTCAAACTCAGGTGTCTCGACATTTTGATTATGTTTTTATTAGATGCCTCAAAATAAAGATCCTGTAGGATATGTTTTTAAGACTTATATCAAAACTCGAAGTTTATTCCAGCCACTCCACTTCTAGGACTTTACTCCAAGAAAATAATGCAAGATGGACACAAATATTTAACCAATATAATGTTTGTCATAATATTACAGATGATAAAAACTGAAAACAATCTAATTACCTAGCGATGTCAGTATTGTATGATTTTTCTTTTACAATTAGTGTATATGACTTTTATGAATAGTGATTAAAACACTACTAGAAAAACAGTAACTCCAAGTTAAGAACCTTACATGTTAAAGATCTAATGAAGTCAGCAGAGGTAAGTTTTGTTTTGATAAATCAGGGTTCTGTCTGAGCTATGTATGTATTCAGGTTTGTTGAGCTTTATCCATCTACCCACCTACCCACCCACGCATCCACCCATCCATCCATCCACTCATCTACCCATCCATCCATCCACCCATCCACCCATCCACCCATCCATCTATCCATCCAAAACTATCTGCAGAGGGTCAGGAGTAGGGCCAGGAGACAGCCCAGAGCCACTCTGTCTATGATTTTGGGGAGGTGCGTGAAGAGGCATTTATTTTACAGACAAACATGAAGCCTTATTACCTTTTGCTTGGTGCAGCTTGATAAGGTTGGGACAACTAGGGCTGAGAATCAGAAAGCAGCTAAGAGTAATGTCCTGCTATCCATACTCAGGGACTTTTGAACTTTAGCCCTTCTCTTTCAAATCAGTACTGCAAATATAAAATAGTACCTAGGTGTTTTCCTCAATATTTTAAATTCTTCCTTTTTGCCCTTTCCTCTTCCTTCTAAACACTGAGGCAAGTACATATTCTTTCTAGGCATAGCAAGGTCAGGATTGTGAGGTTGTTATAATATCTTTGATTTTCACATTTCTAGATATGAAAATCTAGACTAGATGACAGATCCTGACAAGTGAGGAAAAATGCCATCGGTAGTATAAAGACACTAATATCAAATTTTTGGAAGGTCCTTCCAGTAGAAATTTGCTCCCCAATCTACAATGCCAAATACAATAAGAAGCAAAGACCAGTTAGCTAGCAAGGTGAATGAGTGTGTTGAAACCTGTGTGTGTGTGTGTGTATGCATTTACCTCTAGGAGGCTCTTATCTTGGCTCCTGTGTCTGTATAATAATGAGAGGCTGTTTGAACCTGTGCTAATTTTCTGTACCACAATATACAGCCATGCACATAAAAGTTAATGGCTCATTTTTCAGTTCCATACCAACTATTGTAATGAACACTCCATACCAACTATTTTCACGTATATAAAGTTACATATCTACACATTTTTATTTCACTAGATAAATGAATAATAATAGCTACTATTTTTTGAAGAACATAACATATGACCGCACATATGCACACACATGCAATCCACAGCGAACTGGCTTACATTAGTGACCATCACTGCCAGAATTCAGAATATGCAAAGTTGGTATAAGTCCCTAGGAACAGTGGGGGTGTGTTTGCATACTTTTGTGAAGCTAGCTGAGATGTCACATTAAGGTGTCCTTTCTCTATGTTGGTATGTTGAAAATGTAATTACCCTCAAAGGTCTGTACTTTCAAGACTTTGATCTATTAAAATAAACACTCACACAGCTCTGAATGATTTAGTGTGTCTTCCCTTAAATCTCTTCATAAATAATTCTTGGAATTTAGTTAATTATTATTATTCTTGCTAACATAGTTTATTTCTTAAAAGAGTCCTTTTTCTTAACATAACATAGAACGATGTAATTAGTTGACTGGAAATCTGAATCTTTAGTAGCTTAGGGTTTGTGTGTGTGTGTATGTGTATGTGTATTTGAGTGGCACATATATATAAAATTGGAAAAATAAGAATTAAAAGTAATATTTACTTTATGAGAACTTTTGCTTGGTACTGAGCTGATTTTTCCTCTTCTTGTCCATGAAGAATTAATTCTGCTACTTTATGAAGCTGCTCAATACAGCGTGCTGTTACTTCTGCCAGACTTTCGATGGACAGCATGTATACTTCCTGAAATAAACAAATGCAAGTAAGAAAATAATTCACTGAGCAGGTGCTTTTTAAAAAACCCTGTGACACTAAACCTATTATATAATTCTTGAATAAAACAACCAAATATGACCTTTAAAAGCTTACCCAAAGATTAATGGGTGTACGTACAACTTCTCTAAGTGGAAATATTGCCATAAAATGGGAACTCTGCCAGGTCCCCAGGGATATGGCAAGCCTTTTTCACAGCTGCATGCCAAGTACTCAGAGCAATGCTGGGCACACGACAGGCAGGTACTCAAGAAGGTGTGTGAAAGGGCAGCCGAAATAATAGACCTCAGTGGACATTTTTCTTTAGACCGATCTAATTTAAAAACTTACTTTCTCTAAAATTAAATCCCATGTAAGATGAAGTTATTGCAAATTCATTTTTGAACATAGGCAGGATATAAATTATGCACATAGAAATTTATTAAACTACAGAATAAAAACTGCGGCAATGAAATTTTTTTGGAAAAAGCTTCAATTACCTCATTCATTAAGGGGCATAAAGACATTTTATAGTTACAAATTTGCATACAAGATGGAATTTTACCCTAAAGATAAATTAACTGTGTTCGTAAAGACCTTTTTTCCTTTAAATTATAATTGTAAAGCTATGGAGAAAAGCTACACTATCTATGCTAAATCACAAATTCTCTTGGCATGGGGAAATTTTAGTGTTTATTACATTAATACTCATATTTCTATAATGTAGAACAGGGTACAAATGACAATGAAATGGCCTCTCCTCATTTAAAATTGGGCTGCTAATAAAATTAACATAATATTACTGCTTTTGAGGTGGACAATATAAGTTTACCTCAACTGTCTTCGTTCTCCTTCCTTCCTTTCCGTCTTCTTTGGGGTTTTCAGGTTTTTCTTCCCCTTCTTCCTTTTTAGTTTTCTCCTCTGACTCTTCTGCCACATCTACCGACACCACGGTTTGATCTTCGTCCATGCAGTCATGAGCTTTTTTCATGGCCTGCAAAGGCCCCCAACCAGAGCAACACATTTATCGTGTCAACATGGAGACTAAGAAATTCCAATCCCAAGACTAGGATCAAGTTGCCCTAAACCTTTAAGGGTCATTCTCTGTAAATTTAAAGCATGATGGGGCAATTCCTGAACCTCCTTAAAAACATCTTGTTGTTGCTTTCTGGTAAATATAAAGTAAGAAAGGGGACAGAATAAAAAGAAAGTAGAGAGAGAACAGTGCAGGGCTGGATGACTTTCCACAGCGCGTTCTAATGTGATACTCAGATAAGAATAAAAATGACAGTCACCTTGAAAGATCGATAGTATATTTTTCACTTTGCCTGACCAACTGTAAAAGAATAATAGTACTTTTTAAATGTACACAGGTTAGAGATTTAGCCACGGTCATTGCTACAGCAAATTTCCTCATTTGAAGTGTCTCATGAAGCCCTTAATGTTTCATGGACCTAATAACGTATTGTGCTGGGAAGACGAAGGATGGCTCCGCTCTTCTCTAGTCATGCCACGTCTTCCAGCTCAAGGGGCAGGAGAGAAGAGCTGTGGGAATGACCTGGCTCTGCTCTGCAACTAGTTTAATTTCACATGGGTGCAGTTTGAACAACCTGTGGCCTAAAAAATTATGGCTAAA
Organism: Equus caballus; assembly: GCF_041296265.1. Classification (NCBI taxonomy): domain Eukaryota; kingdom Metazoa; phylum Chordata; class Mammalia; order Perissodactyla; family Equidae; genus Equus; species Equus caballus. Next base: position 94,231,981 of record NC_091686.1, read on the forward strand.
TTGAACAAGCAGAAACCACTTTGCCTGTTATTCCCTGAATTTAGAAAGGACAGAGTCACCCAGCTTTGATCATTATAGTTTAAGCCGTTTGCTTAAGTGAAAGTTATATCTGAGCTTATGCTAAACCTACTTCTCATCTTAAAGCTTACACGTCAAAGTTTAACGTCAGTGTTGAATGGCCAGTTAATGGCAAGATGATTTAGGGAGACAAAACCCACCAAAACCATCCTTGGTGTGTCCTCTTTTAGAGACAAAGGTTTACCTGGCTATGTAAATAAACCAGTGGGACCTTGGAGGCATCATACACGCTCTGAGCAGTGGCAGGTGCTGCACGGAGATGAATGAGGCAATTTCCCACTGTGTTCAAGTCATTGACCTGCCACAGTCGGTGACCCTACCAGAGATAAAGAAATTACTCTCTCTCCACCTCACTGCCTCCTTCTGCCCTTTCCTCACCCACTTTGATAAGTGAGGGCCTGTGTCAACTACTGCATGCTAAAAAGAAGAAAGGGAAAAAAAAGAGAGAAAGAACAGGAAAAATAACACAGCTTTAAGTAAATAATAATCAGTGTCCTCATCAAGAAACTCTACAGCAAGACCTGGCACTAACCTGCAAAATGTACTGTGGTAACTATTAGAGGAACCCAGACTGTTAAAGCTGGAATGTTCTTAGGCATGATGTAGCAACAACATTCCAGGGGGGTGGGGATGTGTGGTTGACCTGGCTGATGTGCTTCCTTCTGCCTAATCCTGACATGTCACTTTAGCGGGGGAGGGGAAATGGAATTTGAAAAAACCTGTTGGTGATTCAGCACCCCTCTCTTCTCCCGTATGCTGAAGGTAACCACTGCTCTCATGTAAAATTCTATTTTGAGGAGAAGTGACTTGTTCAAGGTCACAAGGTAATTACTAGTAAAAGTTGCAGCTGAAATGCAGATCTCATGACACAGTCTACCATGTTCTCTGCCACCACATTTCATCATGTTGCCCCCTTGAACCTTAATTACTGACCTCACACTCCCCTCCTGCTATGTGCCATTTGGGATTTGGGGTATTTCCATTTCGGGTGGATCTCTGGAATTTTATAACTGAGATCCTTTTTTTTTTTTAAAAGACAAAGACTCAGACTCAGAAGGGGCTGACCTTATTGAGTTTGTCAGGCGTGGCTGCGACATGTAATTCAAAGAGAAGCTCTGTGAGCATGCTAGCAAATTCTTCTCCCTTTTCTTCTAAGCCTAGAAATAGAAAATGACAGAAGTAAGAAGCATGATTTATTTTTCATCCTTCAGGATGTGGCAGCTCCCCCAACCATATAGCCCGCAGTCAGAGTCTAAGTGGGGGCTGCGGCAGCCTGTCCTCCAGCTGCCGGGCAAAGATGAGTTTCGCTCGCTTATGAGCATAGCACTGAGGTAGGAGACTGCTGCTGGGTGAGGGCTGCTGGAGCCTTGTTGCTCGCAGCTCTAGCCGGGGCACTGCCAGGCTGGCCTAGAGGGAATGTGAGCGCAGTGAGGGACTCATGCGTCTTGTTCAAGCTATGGGTGGTCAGTAGCTACTTGTTGAAAGAATGACCGAAGGAACAAATGAATGACCTTTCTCAGGGTTGGGAGCCGTAGGACAACACTGTGTTTATGACCTAGAGTACTGCCGTGCTTACCAGGCAACCCTAACGATACCCAGGGCGACCTTTTCTGTCTACAGAGCCACCGTGCTAAGGGAGCAGAATTAGTCTCGATGGCTCGTGTGCTATCTGATGTAACAATGTTATATCTCTAGAGAAATTTCCCAAGGTTTCCTGGGACACCTGTCTGGTCTTACAATACTTCTTAACAATATGCCTTCCCTCCAGATTGGAAGTTACCTAAAGACAGAGACAGAATTTGTTTTGTTCACTTTTGAATCCAGGGCATCTAACACAGTGCCTGGAAGATAGGAGGTGCTAAAATGAATATTTATTGAATAAGCAATTCATTAATAAATTATATCACAGATAATAATATATTGATTATATAAAGTATAATGTTATATTTAATATATCTAAAAATAAAAATAAATTAATATCATTGGTGAGCAATAAAGAAGAAAGATCTTTAAAAGTTACAGTCTGAGCCAGGCCTGATGGCCTGGCAGTTAAAGTTCAGCATGCTCCCCTTTGGTGGCCTGGGTTTGGTTCCTGGGTGCAGAACCACACTATTTGCCTGTCACTAGCCATGCTGTGGTGACGGCTTAAAGAGAAGTCAAAGGACTTACAACTAGAATATACGACCATGCACTGGGGCTTTGCAGAGGGAAAAAAAAAGTTATAGTCTTATTTATCTCATTTGTATCACGAGTTGAAGCCTTTTTTAAAGTTTCTGATAAGTGCTGAAGAATTGATTCCACAATCAGTTTACTACCAGTTTTGAGGGGAATAAAGGCATCATTAATCTGGCCTGATTACATGATCTCAAAACCCTCTGAGAAGAAAATACTCTGGCTATGTCAGTGGGGAAAGCAGTAGCTTCAGGGAGGACTAAGCCATGCGAGAAATACTGTATCTAACACTCGTCTGCACGTGCTCTCTGTTTTATAGACAAAATGTTAATCAGCAGCTCATAAAGACAGCCAGGATAACTTGTAGGTCTTTGTTCAAAACATTTGGCTTAACCAGCTTAACATCACCTAGAATTTATATATGCTCATGAGGGAGACAGATCAGTAAACGTACTAGAGAAGTAAAACATATATGTCAGGAGAAAAGATTCATGGAGAAGTATAAAGCAAGGAAGAGGAATAGGGACAGTGAGGGGTTAGCAATTTTAAATGGGAGGGCAGCTGAGAAAGTGCCATTTGAGTAATGAACCAGAGGAGGAGAAGGGTGAGCCACACCAGATCAGGGGAAGAGATTTCCAGGCAGAGGCACAAAGTCCAGGAGGGAGTGTGCCCGGCTTATTCAGGGACAGCAAGGAGGCCAGGGGGGCCGCAGCAGGGGAGGGAGGCATGTGCCTTGGGGGTAGAGAGAGATGGCTGTCTTTGTTCCTGATGAAGCCAACACAAGTGAATCATTATAACCAAAAGAGGCAAGTGCTCTGACTGAGGGGGCTTTGCAGCACCTAATCCAGTCCTCAGAGGGCTGTTAAGAAGGCTTCCTGGAGGAGGTGATGCCTGAACCAAGCCTTCAAGAACGAGAAGGCATTAGTCACAGGCACAAAGGGAGATCTGGGGGATGCCAGAGGGAGAGGGAACGGGGAGAGAGAGAAATTCCTCCCAAAGCTGAGATTCTCTCTCTGTTGGGCAGAGGTCTAGATCTCATCCTCTCTAGGCCGGCAAATAAAAGGGGCAGGGGCACATCAGGGCAGCATCAACAAGGTCTCGTTCCCAAACAGCCGGGGCCTTCTGGTTCTGGAAGAGGCAGCGTTGCAGGGCAGAGACAGCCCAGGCTGAGGCTTGGGAGGAGGGGTTCTACGTTTAGTGGCTCTGTGACCCGGGCCAGTCACAGGGCTTCTCAGCTTCCATTTCCACCTCTGTGAACTTAGGATAATAAAACCCACCCATCTCCTCTTTAGCGTCGTTGTAAGGACCAAATAATACAACAAATGTGAAAGTATCCTGCAAACACTAAAGATTTAACTACATCATTATGTGCTACAAAGATATAAACATAGGAAGATTAAGAATATTTGGGAGTCATCAAAACTAAACTAGGATATAAGTACTCACGCAGCTTCAGTTTTTAAATGTGTGTTCATTCTATAAAACAGAAAAATACACCAGTGACTTTTATCAAATATTTTAGGAAAAAAAATCACAGAGAAAAATGGAAGGAGAAAAAAACAGATGATAAAAAACGTTTCAACAAACAAAAAGAATAAAATATCTAGGAATAAATTTAACCAAGGAGGTGAAGGACTTATACAATGAAAACTATAAGACATTATTGAAAGAAATAGATGATGACATAAAGAAATGCAAAGAGATTCCACGCACATGGATCAGAAGAATAAACATAGTTCAAACGTCCATACTACCTAAAGCAATCTACAGATTCAATGCAATCCTAGTCAGAATCCCAATGACATTCTTCACGGAAATAATACAAAGAATCCTAAAATTCATATGGGGCAAAAAAAGACCCCAAATAGCCAAAGCAATCCTGAGGAAAAAGAACAAAGCTGGAGGTGTCACAATCCCTGACTTCAAAATGTACTACAAAGTCATAGTGATCAAAACAGAATGGTACTGGTAGAAAAACAGGCACACAGATCAATGGAGCAGAACTGAAAGCCCAGAAATAAAACTGCACATCTACGGACAGCTAATCTTCGACAAAGGTGCCAAGAACATACAGTGGAGAAAAGATAGTCTCTTCAACAAATGGCGTTGAGAAGTCTGGACAACCACTTGCAAAAGAATGACAGTAGACCATTATCTCACACCATACACAAAATAAACTCAAAAAGGATCAAAGACTTGAAGATAAGACCCGAAACCATAAAACTTCTGGAAGAAAATATAGATAGTACACTCTTTGACATCGAACTTAAAAGGATCTTTTCGAATACCATGTCTTCTCAGAAAAGGGAAACAAAAGAAAAAATAAACAAATGGGAGTTCATCAGACTAAAGAGCTTCTGCAAGGCAAAGGAAACTAGTATCAAAACAAAAAGACAACCCACCAATTGGAAGAAAATATTCGCAAATCATACATCCAACAAGGGGTTAATCTCCATAATATATAAAGAACTCACACAACTGAACAACAAAAAAATAAACAGCCCAATCAAAAAATGGGCAGAGGAGATGAACAAACATTTTTCCAAAGAAGATATACAGATGGCCAACAGGCACATGAAAAGATGTTCAACATCACCAATCATCTGGGAAATGCAAATCAAAACTACACTAAGATACCACCTTACACCTGTTAAAATGGCTATAATCACTAAGACTAAAAACAACAAACGTTGGAGAGGTTGTGGAGAAAAGGGAACCCTCATACACTGCTGGTGGGAGTGGCAACTGGTGCAGCCACTATGGAAAACAGTATGGAGATTCCTCAAAAAACTAAAAATATAAACACCATATGACCCAGCTATCCCACTACTGGGTATCTACCCAAATAACTTGAAATCAACAATCCAAAGTGACCTATGTACCCCTATGTTTATTGCAGCACTATTCATGATAGCCAAGACATGGAAGCAATCCAAGTGCCCATCGACTGATGATTGGATAAAGATGTGGTGTATATATATATATAAATGTACACACACAATGGAATACTACTCAGCCATAAAAAAGACAAAATCATCCCATTTGCAACAACATGGATGGTCCTCGAGGGTATTATGTTAAGCCAAATAAGCCAGACTGAGAAAGACAAACACTGTACAATTTCACTCATATGCGGAAGATAAACAAACGCAAGGACAAAGAGAACAGTTCAGTGTTTACCAGGGGAAGGGGGGTGGGGGGTGGGCACAAGGGGGAAGGGGAGCACTCATGGTGACAGACAAGAAATAATGTACAATTGAAATTCACAATGATGTAAACTATTATGAACCCAATAAAAAAACCCCAAAACATTGCAACAAAGAATATCTATTACTACAACTCTTGGTCTGTACACATGGCTGAAAAGAAGATCTTCACCAAGGATATAAAAATAGAAAACAGCCTTTTAAAATCTCTTCACAACAGTGTGGTAAACCAAATTAGAGACCCATGGCAGCGTGATAAAATTACAATCTGCTGGCAAGACGAACATGCAAATCACTAGCTAACATCCTAAATGTAGAGGAGCTCAATAGGAAATCTACCTAAAAACGACAGTTGATTACATTTTCTGAGACTATGAAACAAATTATTTAGGTGTTAGGAGGCTTTTAGGAACGTAAGTGCTTACAAGACACAAGTTTGATGGAAATGCTCTGGTCTCCCAGAGCTTCGCCCCAGGATAAGATTCCTCTCCGTGGCTTTAGGACAAGCCCTCCACCTTCCTGGAGTTGTGGCACTTCATCATAATTGGATTGACTTAATGACAACCCCACTATTCTTTTCTCTTGGTTCTTCTTGAAGTGTTTGAATGACATTTATTTATTAAATTAAGTTAATTAGAATTAATAGTGTTTTTATAATCTGGAGATGCCCTCTGGGAAAATGGATATATTATGGGAGATAACAGGGTTCTGTCACTTAAGGAGAGACAAACGTACCATTTCGTAAGCATGCTGTTCAGGACTTCAATTTTTTTGGGTCATATTCAACAATCTCAATATACTGAAGCTCTACATTAAGACTGGAACACATCACATATAGTAACACTTTCTATTTAACAGTACTGAATCACGTTTCCTCTCCAAAAAATAGCACTAGTTGGGGATGCAATATTGCCTTAACTTGCTCTGGCAACAGTATCTCTTTGATGTTAGGGGGAAGTTAGGATCCTCTTTTTTATTTAAAGATTGGCACCTGAGCTAACATCTGTTGCCAGTCTTCTTTTTTTTCCCTTTCTTTCTTCTTCTTCTCCCCACAGCCTCCCAGTACATAGTTTTATATTCTAGCTGTGAGTGCCTCTGGTTGTACTATATGGGATGCCACCTCAGCATGGCCTGATGAGCAGTGCCATGTCCGTGCCCAGGATCCGAAACAGAGAAACCCTGGGCTGCGGAAGCGGAACATGAGAACTTAACCACTCGGCCACAGGGCCAGCCCCTGGGATCCTCTTTAATCCTCTCAGAGTGACATTCCCAATAGGACCAAGGTCTACCTCAGGCATCATGGAACTGAAGAGAAATAGCCTGGATCTTTTTGGTGATTGTTATGCTGGAAAAGAAGCATCTATATTAGTTCATCTTGGGTCTATCATGCTAGCCGCATGACCTTTGACAACAAACGCCTTAGTTTCTTCATTATTAAAACAGAGACAAGGCTGTCATCCTTTGTGACTGTAGAACATACAAATGCTCAAAAATGTTATTCTCCAACTACTTCTTTGATACTGGGTCTTTCTATGCTTCTGTCTAATTGATTTTTCTATTTTGATGCAACGAGCATAAATCTCATTAAAGTGAATGCACATAAGGTCAATACGTGGGGCTAAAGCGGGAGATGGTATTTAAATAACAGTTTGCAAATGCTTAGAATAATTTTGCCGTGAGCACCGAGGCTGAAGCATTTCTGCTCTTGTGTTGGAGCTTTCATTAAAGGTGTGCAACATGCATGGGCAGAAAATACTTCCAGTGACTTCATGGTATGAATGCACAGTATCACTGTTCTGCATTTGGGTAACAACAAGTACAATCATAAGTAAAAGCTACAATGTATTACACACTTATTACTGTCCTGGCATTGTGTTAGCACTTTAAATAATAATAGTTAACAGTTTTTAGCAGCTCTGTGCGTCAGGCATTGTAACATACGTTTTTACATATATTATCTAATTTGATCCTCACAATAGCCCTTGGGAATATGTAACATTGTCTTCACTTTACAGGTGAAGATACTGAGTTTCAGAAAGGTGATATAGCTTGTTCAGGGCCATTCAGCAAGTAAGTGGCGAAAATGTTTCAGATGGGACCTTCAGATGGTCCCAGGAGAAGCCAGCCTTGTGTGTCTATGGTTGCTTGAATTTTTTCTTTTTTTGTGGTGAGGAGATTGGCCCTGAGCTAACATCTGTTGCCAATCTTCCTCTTTTTGCTGAGGAAGATTAGCCCTGACCTAACATCGGTGCCCATCTTCCTCTATTTTGTATGCGGAAGGCTGCCACAGCATGGCTGATGGGCAGTGTGTAAGTCCGCGCCCGGAATCTGAACCTGCCAACCCTGGCCGCCGAAGTGGAGTGCATAAACTTCACCACCACGCCACCAGGCCAGCCTCTTGAATTTTTAACGTAAGCGACACAAACAACTGTGGTAGTGGTGGTTGGTGGTGACATCAGTAAGAGATCACTCTCCATGTACATAGCAAATATTTTGCTATATTCTCTTCCCAAATGGACGTAATCATTAAGCATGCCCAACTTTGAGAACGTTTTTTCCCCTTCTCAAGGAAGGCTTGCTTCTCACAAAATATGTTCTAGTCTCCTTGGTGTCATGTCATTGTCCAGCTGGAAGATGGTCAGGAGTGCACACCTGGCTTAGTTCAGTGATTGTCAACCCAACACATCACACCGTGGTGCACTGGGTGCCTTTGTCAGAACTGTACTTTTTCGGTGGAGTGTAGGCCACTTACCAGTACACCCTAACTCCTGCACATATAAATTAAAAAGAATAACAAGATATGAAAAGAAATCCACTGAAAGACCTGCCCACCATCAACATCAATCACATTCAACAATTTCTGCATGCACACAGAACATTAGACATCGGAGCATAAACTCTAGGCATCAGGGCCCCGTTGAGCACACTGTGCTCTTTGTTCATTTGACCATACGCATTTATTGCACGTCTGTGATGTGATGTGCCAGGATTGTGCTGGACACCAGAGAAATAAAGATGGCTCTGTCAGGAGTTCCCACCCAGCAAAAGGGAGGGTTACAGATCAAAGTGACCAGCTCCTGTGACAAGAGCAGATGCACAGAGTGTTCTGGAAGCAGGGAGGAGGAGCACCTGAATTAAATAATTCCACCCTGTTCAAAGGGCTGTGCTTACTAACAGCGTTCATAAGAATTGTACCTACAGTCTGTCTTGCTCTTTAACAGGTTATTTACCTTTACCTTGTTCTTCTTGATTCTCTTCATTCTCTAATTCTTTGGCTGCAAAGATGTCTTTTATGGAAATTAGGTCATTTTTTAAGAGTTCCAGCTTCTCTCCATCAAGTGATGATAAAAATGACTGAACCTGAAAAAAGAAATAGGTTGGCATAACTGTCATCTCTTCTTCTCATTAATAACATTTATGTACGGCCGTCCTCAGGTCTCCCAGGACTGAGGTGATTCTCGGTGTGGGAGGTTGAATGTTGGATTTACTGCCTACTAACTGTGCAACTTTGGGTAAGTTACATAAGCTCCTTGGGCCTCAGTTTTTTAATCGAATGTGTTTGACATATAACACTGTGTAAATTTAAGTTGTACAACATGTTCATTTGATACATGTATATATTGCACTTGTAGTGAGGTTTAGTGCCTCTATCATGTCACATGATTATCCTTTCTTTTTAGTGGTTGGAATCATAAAGTTTTAGTGTGTTAGCAAGTTTGATGATGGTAGTACACTATTGTTGTCTATATTCATTATACTGTGCATTAGTTCTCTGGCTTATTTACTACTCGCTGCCAAGTTTGTGCCCTTAAACATCATCAATCTAATCTCCCCACCTTCAACCCCTGGTAACTGCCATTTTACTCTCTGTTTTTTATGACATTTGACTTTTTTAGATTCCACATATAAGTAAGATCATACAGTACTTGTCTGTCTCTGTCTGACTTATCTCACTTAGCATAATGGGCTCAAGGTCTATTCTTAGTGTCCTAAATGACAATATATCCTCTCTTCTCAGGGGGGATAATATTCCATCGTGTATATATACATATATATATATACCCCATCTTTTTTATCCTTTCATCCATTGATAGGCATTTAGGTTGTTCCCATATCTTGGCTATTGTAAATAATATTACAATAAACACAGGAGTGCATATATCTCTTCGAAATCCTGTTTTTGGTTTCCTCAAAAAATTAAAAATAGATCTACCATATGATCTAGCAATTCCACTTCTCAGTATATACCCAAAGGAAGTTTTTCTCAGTTTCAAAACAAGATCCATATTTCATTGTGATGCTTTGTGGGGTCAATGAAATAAGGAATAGGAAGTACATTGCACAAGTGTACACAGCAGATGCTAAATAAATGGTGGTGGTAGCTTTTCTATCATGGTGGTTAAAAAAACACTTTGACGTCAACCCTGGATTCAATTATGTGACCTTGGGTAACGTATTTTACCCTTCTATGCTTCAGCTCCCTTATCTATAAAACGAAGACTATACCACCAACCTTGTAAGGTTGTTTTGAAGTTTAAATAAAATGATGTACTTAGAAGTATTTATAGTGATGGTCAATAAATTATATTTATATATATACACACATGTAAACAAACATATAAATAAACGTTATATGTATATATACAGATATATATATACATATATACTTGCTAGATGTGTGTTATTGTACTGGGGTTACAAAAAGGCACAAGACACATTTTTCTTCTCAGAGATCTTGCAGTCTAGAGGAGGGAGACCCATGTCAACTGACAAAAGCCATGACAGACGTGAGTGCAGCGACAGTGGGGCACCTGGGAGGGAGCTGCAGTCCCACTTCGGGAGGGAAGGCGGGGGTGGGGAGGCTTCACAGGATGATGCTTGAACTGATGTCCTCTCTGCTCATTGTCTTCAGGACCCTTCTTTTGTAGCTATCCTTTGTAAACAACTTAATAATTATTTGTACAGGTGGCCAGTCATCCTCTGTGAATTTTAAGATTGATTTTAATTTCCAAAATGGTCAAAGGGCAGGGAGGACCATATAAAAAGTCACGTATGACTAGACAGTACTTGTAAGCTTTTAGTTTTTTCATTCTGCAGATCAAACGCTTGCTCTGGAGGGAGAACCAGCAGAGGAGCCACAATGCTCTTCGGAATATGTTGTAATATTCATGATGGTGGTAGATTTGTACATGAGGATAAGTGAAAGAGTTAGAGAGGGCCTCCGAGAGGCCAGGACGCCATTTTCCTAAAAGTAGCTAATGCACATCACCAGGGCATAATGCGACCGGTGCCAAGGCCCTGGGAGGCAGCTTGACGGGAAGTCATCCACATGAAACCCATTAGCCTCAGAGTTCAGCAGGTGGAAGCAAACGCGCCCTGCAGGATGGCTGCCGTCACTCCTTTCTGCCCTGATCTTTTCAGAGTCCTTGTGTTTAGGTCTCAGGGTCCTAGATGTGTGCACATCATATTCTTATGCTTCAGATATATTTTCTAAACAGCAGTTTTCTAAGACTGAATAAAAAAGGTAATTGTTGAATAAATGTGCTTGAGTACAACACTCAGTGAAAACGTATATACACACGTGGAACATTTTGGTTTCCCTGTGTCTTCCGGAGGGTGGCCATCCTCCAGGAGGGAATGCACTGGGGTTTTACGCTTTTGGCATCCCCTGGGAAGGGTTCTTTTTAACTAAGGACTCTTTTGTCAGCATCTTTCTCCTATAGCATCTCTTTTGCTTCCTCCTAGTTCATTCCATTCTGCCAAGGTGAAGTGCATCGAGTCCTTACTTCAATCCAACAATAAATAATAAATAATCATGCGCTCCTCAATAAATATTTGTGGAATGCTGACTATATGCTTGGAATTGTGCTAAGTGTTGTCGAGGACATGGGGTGGACAGTCTGCCTTGTAAATCTTTTCCCTGAAAGGGGGTGTGGGGGGCCATTTTGACGATTCTTGTTTACTATTTTTATTAACTATTGACTATAATGGCAAAATTATTAGTTTCTCCTTAAGATTTACAGAACACCACTTTGCCATGCCTATTGCCATCCTGGAATCAATCTATTAGAAAAGTAATGATAATAATTCCTGATATTTCCATACAACGTGTCTAAGTTTTAGCCAATGGAATGTCAGCAGAGGTGACGTGTATCATTTCCGAACCAAGACTTTTAAAAAATGGGAGCGTCCCCTCTACACTCTCTCTCCTTATGCTGATGGGATAAGAAGACAATAAGGCTCTAGAGGACGGTGAAACCCAATACTTTAGACTTGGATACAGCGGAGGTCACAGGGCCAAAGGGACGTGCCCACCAGAGTCCACACTCCCCCTTCTAGAGCACTCTCCAGGTGACTGAAAGTTCCTTTCCATGGCCTGTGTGAACCCCTTCCTCAGCTGCGCTCCTTACAGGGAGACCATCCATCAGAGTGTGCACCCCAACCCCAAGGGATGGCCAAGACGTGGCTGTCTGCAGGGGTGTCAATGGCGCTTGAACCAGGGCATCCTCACCTGTACACATGAGGCTCCCTGAGGCGAGAGACAGCTGGAGACAACGGGAGGAGAGCAGGCAGGAGGGTGGTGTGGAAATTTGAGGAGTTTGAGAATTCTAAATGGGAACCCTGCTTTCTAGGTCATTATGAAAGTATATTTGTCAAGGTAGGCTGACAAAATATATTTTCTTTAACAAGCGGTTTCACAAGTCCTTTAACTTTTAAATATTTGGTATGCGTAGGTTGCCTGGTAATATATAGGATGTCTTGGGTCTGGCCCCATGGCCGAAGTTAAAGTTAAAGTTCCACGTGCTCCACTTTGGCAGCTCAGGTTTGTGGGTTCGGATCCCAGGCGTGGACCTACACCACTCATCAGGCCATGCTGTGGAGGCATCCCACATCAAAAAATAGAGGAAGATTAGTCCAGATGTTAGCTCAGGGTGAATCTTCCTCACCAAAAAAAAAAAAAAGTCTAGTTAAATTTAAATTCCAGATAAACAATGAATATTTTCTTAGTGTAAGTCTGTGTCCCAAATATTGCATGGGACCTATTTATACTAAAACAGTATTCACCATTTATCTAAAGTTAAAATTTAACTAGTCACCCTGTAATTTTATTTGCTGAATCTCACAACCCCAGTATGGATCTCCATTTGTATTCTTGCCAGAGGCCTGTGAACTTTAGGCTGGGTCTAGTGAAGCCACAAGATGGACAGAGCCTGGCTCCTGGCTCCCTAAAGGCAGGAAAGCTGCCTGCTGACCAGGCGCCCCCATCTTGGGCTGTTCTAGGAGTGAGGATAATAACTCTTACCAGTTTTGACTCAGACATTTTAGGACTGTTTATTATAGCATCCAGTAACCATCATTACTAAGCCAAGAAAAAATTCTGCATTCCTTACTATGAATACTACAAAAATCTCCAGGCTGGAGGAAGAAAGCAGCGCTTGTGGGAGCAGTGTGCCAACAGAGGGAAATGCACCCTCCAGGGACCAAGCCTCCTTTCCAGTAACATCAGTCCCTTGGGGCTCTTTGCTTAGGGGCCTGGGGCTGTTTCACAGCTGAGACCTGTGATGGAACTGGCCAGAGTAGAATCTCTCTCTACCACCATAACTTCCAGGGGCCATGCTGCCCTGCAATAGTTTTTAATAATAATAACAAATATATACATATAACATAAAAATGCATATAAAAATAAAATGTCACCCACATTATATATGCATATATGTACACATGCATAAAATGGCAGCTAACATTTATTGAGAGCTTATTATGTACTAGGTATGCTGTGACTGGTTTCACATGAATTGTCTCATTTAATTCTTTTAATAATCCTATGAAGTAGGTTTTATTATTATTCTCATTTCATAGATAAGGCAATTGAGGCAAGACAGGTCCAAAATCGTACAGCTATTGAGTGGTATTTGATAATATGATGTCTGACCCTAAATCCAGCTTTTATAGGGAAAAATTCGTGCTTGAGTAGAAAACTGTATTTTCTAGAGAGCAACTTACCAGATTTTCAGATTCTGCTTTCATGGGAGCAATTTTACAACTATATAAATTGTAGCTAGCTGATAGCAGCGTGAAATGATTCTTGTCCATAGACATGAGAATGACTTTTGTCCAGTGGAGGGACCATTTCCCCTCCTGTGGAAAAGCCAGGTTGTGTCCATTCGTACTTTCATCTCAAATTGCTTTACTCCATATAAATTTACGCTTTGACTTTCCCTTTGAACTGGTTATAACATCTGTCTCATTCCTTCATTTAATTAATGAGCTAAATAAATTCTTTAATTCATGTTCATTTTGTATCTGAGTCATGATTTTGCTTTTGAAAAAAATTATCCTTTAACAGTTTAACCATAAGACTGTCAATGATGGCTCACAGATAAACAGAAAAGGGAATAAATATAGATAGTAATATAGAACTTGATAATCTTGGGTGTGTGCTGTGTGTGTGTCTCCATCCTGTGTGGCTCTTGGTTGCTTATATGGCAGAGGTCATCTGTCCCTGATGAGGTGGGCATCAAGAATGTCTCAATCTCCTCAAAGTCCAAATATAAGAAGGCATGGCCTAGAGAGAGTCAAAAATCACTTTTCTAGGGTCCAGCCCAGTGGCATAGTGGTTAAGTTCACACACTCTGCTTAAGTGGCCTGGGGTTCACAGGTTCAGATCCTGGGCACGGACATACACACCCCTCATCAAGCCACGCAGTGGCGGTGTCCCACATACAAAATAGAGGAAGATTGTCACAGATGTTAGCTTAAGGCCAATCTTCCTCACCAAAAAAAAAAAAAAAAAAAAAAAAATCACTTTTCCATTCTAAGGCTCACTTCCAAGGTCAACTTCCTGTCTGAGGACCTGCCTCTCCCCAGTGAATGTCACTGGGATGGCCTAGAGCCTCTCACAAGAGGTTCAGAGGGTATTGTCCTGTGGCCTCCGTTGGAAAAACAGCCCTGAGTACAGTCAGCTTGACATCCACACAAAATTGCCATATATACAATTAAATAAGTTAACAGTTTTAAAGTGCTTAGAACAGTGACTCTGTAAGTGTTTGCTAAATAAAGACACACACACACTCACCACGTAGATTCTTAAAATAGAAATCCCCAAACCCTGATGATTTCTGCTCTTCATGTTTTGTTTCTCGAGATCACAGTGGGGAGTGCGAATGTGCAGGGTTGTTAGGTAATTCCCAGGTTTCTGTTCAGGAGCATTCCCAAATAGAACTTGAACGCCCGGTGAGATAACCCTGCCCTTTGTGACCCAGGCTTTCTAAGAAATGGGTGAAAAATAACTATATAACCCATAAAGCTAAATATATTAGAACCCTACAGTCTGAAAAAAACATCAGCTGCTTTGTTTTCACTGCGTAGGAATGAAGATGTGGTCTGTAGGGCATCTCTGACCTGGTACTACGTCAGCAAAGGGAGGCACAGGGCCAGGAGCCTGACAGCAGAGTTTCTGAGCAGCCTTCTGCACCACGCGGGGGGGTAGTGATGACTCTCCTCGTGCTGGCCCTCTTGGGGCTGGGGAGGGGTAAGAGCTTGGCGCAGGACAGAGAGGACATAATATGGAGCATGAGGGGGTCATCAGGCTGTACAGTATTTGTGACCTTAGCACAATAATTATGAAGCTCTAAAAATGCGATATTTTAATGAAGATTTTCCAGTTTCTTTCATGTTTAAAAAAGCGTATTAGTGGACATGCTATTTCCAACACCCAGCGCAGACGTACCTTGCTTTCACTTTCATTGGACAGAATTTCCAGGGCTTCCAGGTGTGACAAACCTTGGTACTCATCAAACAGCATCCCGTAGTGCGCAGTCCTCTCGGCCGTGAGCTGCTGCGCCAGTCTCTGCTTCTCTTTCTCTTTGGCTTCCCTCAACATCTGCAGAAACACACAGTGTTTGTGCACTAGATGTACGCTTGAAAGCCCCACTGCCTGCGTAAGATGGAAGGGTAGCACACGAGGACCGACTTTATATTTGAGAAGGGCAGGTTTTAGTCACTTTGGAATTCCTAAAAAAAAAATTTATTTGACTGATAGTTTTTACGTAATATTCCACTTTTTTGTGTGTTCATTTTATACATGACAAAACAAAGCAAAAATTCTATGCCCAGGAACAGAATTGGAAAGAAGCACAACAAACGCTTAACAGTGGTTTCCACTAAAGTGTTTGTCGTGTGTGATTAATTTTCTTGTTTTCTAAAATGTCCAAACTTTCTATAATGAACAAATTTTATGTACACTTGGAAAACTTAATCTACTGTGACAGGATTAATTGCAACTTCTGCGCCCAAGCAGACTTCAAAGCAGTAGTAAGCTGATCTGATTTAATATGAATTATATTATTTAAAAAATTTTATATGTGTGGATTAAAATCTTTGATGAAAAAATTAGTAAAATGTAAACTCCTAATGTTTTCTTCACCAGGTAGTGAATATAAATAAGAACGTTAGCTTATCAATTCCTAGATTGGTCTCAAGAAGTATGACTATGAACTGAGTTTCTCTCCAGGTGGATAATTTTTCTCCAGTTATTTTTTTCAGTGAATAATAAAAAGACAACAAAATACACACATGTCCACCAGTTACTCCCAATTTCCTATCCTCGCTGTCTTTGATTCTAAACCTCTTTTATTGGATTCCTAAATTAAATTTACTGGGCATTAAGTTTATAGGGTTCTTTAATAGCTTGAAGAGCACCATAAATACACTGGCCACCACAAGGTCACAACGGGAAGGTCATGGAAGAACAGATTCTGGTTTTTATTGTGTCAATAAAACAATCAACCTCATTCTCCTTTTGGGTTCTTGAGGTTATCAGCCCAAAACCCACTGGACCGCAGACAGAATTCGCCCTCCTGCCTGTCTTTAAAACGAAATAAGTACAAGCTCTGAATTCTAAAGTTTTCAAGACAACCCCAGCAAATCATCACTGGGAATTTTCAACACTTACAATAAAACCCAACCACCCCCACTGGTCTCACTGGCTTGGTGGTGGTAAAAGAAAATAACAAAGTGACATGGAAATTGCTTCCTTTCTCTACACCAACTTCCATCTCTAAATCTGTACTTTGGAATAGAGAGGAAAAGGCAAGAATTGGAAGGGAAAGGGGAAGTGTCACTCTGGAATGATCAGGATTCACTCAGGAAATGGAAAGTGAAATTAAAGTTGCCTAAAGAAGAACTGGCTTGACACAGGGTGTTGGCTCTATTTTCCCTCTGGAAAAGAAAAGATGGTTTTAAACAGCAAGGAGTGATTCTGGCCTGAAGACTTCCTAGCGGACGGGCAGCTCTGGAGACAGACCCATGGGACTGGAGAACCACCCTGTCTCCGCGTTATTCAGGTGTCCGGGTACCACTGGGATAGAATACGGGAGAAATTTAGGGAGTGCGTGGACGAACGTTTCTGATTTCTATAGTTATTTAGTGCGGATTAGGAAAAACACAGCAGACTCCTCTATCTCAGTCGATGGCCGCGTCATCCTTCCAGCTGCTCAGGCCAAAAACTTTGGGGTCATCCCTGCCTCCTCCTTTTATCTCATACCCCACATTCCATCCCTCCGGAAACCTGGATCGACCTTCTAACTATACCCAGAATCAGCGTTCGCCGCTACCTTCATGGCTCCACGCGCCTCTGAGCCACCGTTCCCTCTTGTTTAGGTAACGGCAGTGGCCTCCCGAGGTGGCTGTGAGAGCAGAGCATAAATGACCGAAGGCCCAGGTGCTGCACTTTGAAATCCCTCACTGACCTGGAGGTCAGGCCTCCCACGACCTGTCCCTACTCGTCACCGGAGCAGCAGGGACACTAGGGCAGACCTGTTCCCGGGAGACAGGAGCTCCTTTGTCAGAGGACTTTGGCTGGAGGACCCTTCCGTGGCTTTGCCCAACTTTCCTTAAAGAGCACAGCAGTCTAGGACGCTTCCACCCTACCTTCTCTCCCCCTCACCTTCACTGGGGTCAGACTTGCACCTTGGCCTGATGGCCCTGCCAGCCTTCCCGGGTATCCCCTGCCCACTTTCTCCCACTCAGGCATTTCCCCTAATAAAATCTTCACGTGCTTAAGCCCACTTGGCATCTGCTTCTGGGAGGACACACCCTGATACACACACTAACTGGTTTCCCTGCCTGTGGCCCTCCCTGCTACCCAGTCTATTTTCAACACAGTAATGAGGCTGATCCTTTCAAAGCGAGATCTCGTCATTCCTCTTTTCAAAATGCTGCAATGGTTTCCTCATTTCACTAACAGTAAAACCCAAGGTCCTTACAAATGCCCTCGATGATCTGCCATCACCTGCTCCCCATTACCTCTCTGGCCCCATTTTGAACAACTCTCATCCTGGCTCACTCCTCTTCCACCACGTACCATCCCTGCTGCTCCTTGTTCATAACAGATACTCCTGCCTCAGGGCCTTAGCACAAGCTGCTCTTTCTGCATGGAATGTGCTGTACTCAGATTTTCGCATGGTCAAGCCCCTCATCTCCTTCAAATATTTGCTCAAATGTCATCATCTCCATGAGGCCACCCCCTCACAATCCAATTTAATACTTAACCTGCCCCTCACTCCCACACTCCTGATTATGCTCTTCCTGCTCTAGTTTCTCTTTTTTTCCACAGCACTCATCATCTTCTAAAATACTAGATAATGTTGATTATTGTTTCTCTCTCCTCACTGGAATGAAATCTCCTTAAGGACAGGGATTTTTATCCATTTTGGCTACTGATGTATCTCAAGATCTTGGAACAGTGTCTGGCACATAGTGGACATTCAAAACGCATTTGTGGAATGAATGAATGAACAAATGAATGAATGAAAAATTACCGTTTGGAGGGAGGTTAAGGTCAGTAGTGTTGTGGAGATCCAGCTTAAGCCAGCCAAGTGGATTGCAAGTGCAAGGCTCAAGTGTGCCCCAGAATGTTGTGTAGCACACTTTCCGCATGTGTTTCAGACGTGTAAGTAGAACAAACACCGCACATGGCCAGTGTGGATTCTTGGATGACACATTTCTCTGAGCATTGCTACTTACTTTTTAGCAGTAGATTGAACGCAAATCTGATAAAAATTGTGAAAGTGGCACAAAAACTACAGTAATCTGGGAAACTGACCAGGTCCAACTCTTCATTTTACACGTGTGTAAACTTAAGCCAAAGAAGCCAATAGAGTTAGCCAGTTTCTGTACTTGGTCACACTTCCCCCCACGTTACCACCTTCTTAACTAGAATCAAATTTATATAGACATATATTTCTGTAATGAATGAACGAATGAACGAATGAATGAATGAATGAAAAATTCATATATGTTTTCACGTATGTACATGTATCTATATAATTTATAAATATATACATAATCTTGTGGCAAAAATACTCCTATGTGCTCACCAAATATCCTTTTCCTTCTACACACACAACTGAACTGTGTTTCTCAGCCTGCCTGAGTTGAATTCGGTGAACTATATGAGAGTTTTGGCCAAAGGAATGAGGGTAATAGTGACATATGCCACTTCCAGGGTTAGTCCTAAATTGTCCCATATGGCCCTCTGCATATTTCCTTCCCCTTTCTATGAGGCTGAAAGTAAAGGTTTTCAGGATGTCAGAGACACAAAATGTGGGCTCAGAAGAGAGCTGCCCAGCAGGGGCCCCTGAACAGGAACATTCACACTATACAAGCAAAAGGTAAATCTTTTTTGTTCTAAGCCACGTTAATACTTGAGGGTTGGGTTTTGTTGTTGTTGGTTTTTTTTTTTTTCTTTTTACAACATCTAGTATTAATTATCTGATTAATACCAATCTGTTTTCTTTTTTAAAGATCAGTATGGTGATGGTGCAGATGACCACGCCTGGGCTGTAATATCAGAGTGGTTATTTGCGGATTATTCTGGAAGAGAGGAAGAAATAGCTTAAAAGAAAAGCTTTTCAGGAACTGCCACTCACATGTTGTCAGTGACAGCTCCCTCATGGCTTCCCAGGACCCAGGCATGAGAAGCTATGTTTGTCTTGCCTGTGAAATTTACAAAATCCGCTGCTACCTCAGCTGATCCTGATTTCAGTAGGGCACAGCGAGACCTGGTGTATCGGACACTTAAGGAGGAAGGGGACAAAGGGCCTTCTTGCACTGAGGGATATGAGCTTGGCATGTCCCATCTGAAAGAGCAAGTTCAATATTAGAGTTTTCTATTTGGAAAATAAGATAAATATTATTTTTAATTTTCTTCACTACTGTAAGTAAGCAACACATAGATTAAACTCTTCATATTGCATTTTTCAAGGAGGGTTGGAAAACCTTAAAGCTGGAAGTATGAGAGGAGAAGCCCATCTTTGCACAGAGTAAGGGAAATATAAATCAAAATTTCAATGAGATAACATTTCTGCCTGTTATATTGATACATAATAATGACAACAACACCTACCCTTCCTGAGTGCTCACTATGAGTCAGGTTCTATTCCAACTCATTTAATTCTCACAACAGAGCTATCAGTAATCTCAAAACAAAACATCAGTATTGATGTTACTCCCGGTGTACAGATGAGTAAACTGAGGCACAGAAAGGTTAAGTAACCTGCTCAAGGTCATGCAGCTAGAAAGTGGTAGAGCTGGAATATATGCAATGGGACTATGGACTGAATGCTGTGTCCCCCCCAAATTCACATATTGAAACCTACTCCCCAGTGTAACGGTATTTGAAGGTGGGGCCTTTGAAAGGCGATCAGATTCTGAGGGTGGAGCCCTCATGAATGGGATTAGTGCCCTTATAAAAGATGCCCCAGAGAGCTCCCTTCCACCATGTGAGGGCATGGGCAAAAGATGGTTATCTATGAACCAGGAAGCGGGTCCTCACTAGACACTGAATCTGCCGGCACCTTGATCTTGGACTTCCCAGTCTCCAGAACTATGAGAAATAAATGTTTGTTGTTTACAAACCACGCCATCTATGGTATTCTGTTATAGCAGCCCAAATGGAGTAAGACAAATGGCATAAATGGAACAATCTTCAAGAAATTATTAAGTGAATAAAGCAAGGTACAAAAGAGTGTGGTTAATATGCTACCATTTGGTTGAAAAAGTATATACATATATATGTGCATATGTGTATATACATACGCATATATGTATGGCTACCTATATTTATAGCTCTATGATAATTCTGACAGAATCCATAAGGAGCTGTTAACAGTGGTTGTTTCCCATGAGGAACTAAGTGGCGGAAGAAAGAAGTGATTTAGAAACTCAATTTTCACTCTCTACTATTTTGTGTCATGTGCTTTAAAATACCTAATAAAAATGTATTAACTTTATTGACTGAAAGAAAAAATTGCAAAAGTATATAACCCCACCTGAGACAAGGACACAGTTCTCTCCATGAGTGTCTTGGTGCGCTTAAAGCCTGGGTCGCTCTCTGCAAGGACGTTCATGGTTTTCTTGCCGATGAATTCCAGAGCATCGAGACCTCCCGTTAAGACACTTTTACCCTACACATGAGGTAATTGCACGAAATTAGATTTTCATGTTTTGCTGTTTCGTAGCAGTCAGCAACTCCTAGATGGCGCTATCTTCAAATATTAAAATCAATATAAAGTCACGATATTTATCTCATCTGGGGATTTATCATCCATGTAATCCTATTTTCTTTTCCTTGGAAGAGCATATGCCGCATAATTTGTGGGACACACAATGTTATTAAAAAAGGATGCTTAGGAAAAACCAAAGCATATGTGGGATTAGTTTTACTGGCTCTGTGTGTACAAATAGATATGTATCTAGGACATAAAATTAATGGGTGACCCAATTTTGCTGTTTTTGCCTGAAAAAATTTTAACAGAATTATTTGGAGTAGTCTATTAAAATGTAACAGAACTATTTGGAGCAGTCTATTAAAATGTCAACTACTCTTGCCAATTTGGGGAATTCTTTAATCGAGGGCCCTGGAGTATAGGACCCTCAGGCTGTTTCAGCTGGTTCTTGCACACTTTCAGAAAGTCGAAATAACCGCCTATAATTAGTATCTTCATGAAATAAGACAAGTTGATTTCCATATACTACGAGCTTTAGAAACGGTTCTATCACACAGTTGTCCTCCTGCAAATCCCTTTGTTTTCCTTTAAAACAAAAAGATGAAAACAACTAAGACGTCCTCACATAAAGCACTCATATAAACAGAACTGCTGACGTTGCTTTGAAACCTCTTCTGTACATACATTCAAATACACAATTCCAGTTACAATATGCACACACCCATGTTTTTTCCCACCTTACACGAATTCATGTTATATTTTATATTTATTATTGCCTATATTCACTTTCCGATCTTCATAACTCTCACTTCAATAGGAATATTTGATTTCACTGAATTAGTATAATTCATTAGCCATTTCCACCTTGCACATTTAGACTTTGTGTTCAGATTTGGAAGCCAATCAATAATACACCATAAAACAGATTTTAAAATACACATACTTTGGGTGGACAATGGAATATCAGTTATCGCACTTTTGCATAATTTGATTTATTTTCTCCTAACATCCTGTGAGGGATTACTTCAGTGGAGAATAAAATAGGAGAAGAAAGGACATAAGGACTTTGAGTAAGGGAAGACCTGGTGGGCATGTCTGGAGCTTGGGAAAAGGGAGGACCAGAAGGTTGGAGAAAACATAGAAAGGGATGCGAGGATGCTGAAGACAAACTCAGAGTGCCCTGCGTTGCAGCCCAGGGAGACCACGCATTCATTTCCCAAACCAGAGATGTTGAAAGAGCTCCCTCCCATCCGAACCCTACAAACTCCCCCGTGGGCACACTAGACTTGTATTGCTGCTTGACTTCTAAAACATACTTGCTGCTCCTCCTTCATCCTACTTAGCCCAGAGGTCTTCAAGTGGCAAGGAGAGGAGCCATCATTTCCTATTTCTGGCATGCCCTGACCCCAAAGTCTGGGTAAGATACCCCGCTATGTGTGTCCACAGACCCTTCTTCCTCCCACATTACGCTGTATTTGCCTGTGGAGTTGTCTCTGTCTTTCAGGATATTATGCCCTCTGGCTTGTCAGCATATGCCCAACATCCAGTATAGTCCTGGCACGTAGTGAGAGCTAATCACCTTTTTTGTTCTAACGCATGAATAAATAAATTGGATGAACCACATTTCTAGAAAAACTAGTTAATTGGTTTTACGTAGCAGAAGATAAATCTTTTCTTCCTGAAGATCAGCTAGCTGCCTCATCTCAGTTGGGGTGCCTCCCCCTTTTTTCTTTTTTTTTTTTAAAAGATTTTATTTTTCCTTTTTCTCCCCAAAGCCCCCTGGTACATAGTTATGTAGCTTTAGTTGTGGGTCCTTCTGGTTGTGGCTTTGGGACGCCGCCTCAGCATGGCCTGATGAGCGGTGCCATGTCCGCGCCCAGGATCCGAACCAGCGAAACCCTGGGCCGCAGAAGTGGAGCGCGTGAACTTAACCACTCGGCCTTAACCACTCGGCCACGGGGCCGGTCCCTCCCCCTTTGTTCATTATTCATCAGTGTTTTGTTGCCAATAACAAGCCTCTTTAAGAGTCAGGCAGGGGCTGGGGGTGGGGGTGGGGCCAGGGCAGTATTTAGGATTATTCAAGGAAGGGGCAGAGTGGGAATTGGGAAGTAGGGATGGGAAAGAATGTTGGTCTTAGTTACCAGGAAACACTTTAGAAACATCTCCGGGATGTTGTTTCTGATTCCTTACTGGTATTTTTTTTTGTTTGTTTGAATGGCTTTATAATTTTTCAAATTGAAGGTTAAGAGACACAGACCATCTTAGGAAAAACAGCTGTCCCAGCTCTAAGAAAGAACTCTTTCTCCCCACAGCCGGAGGCTGTCCTTTCAGCAATTGGAAAGGACACTGCCTCATTAGACTGAAAAATGTTCCTTCTAAGCAGCTCCTTTCTTTTAAACATAATATATATTTCATTTCACCCTTATTATTTTAGTTCCAAGGTTACGCCTACTCTGTAGGAGAAAGCGTAACAAAACCACGATCCCAAGTGGTGAGCACAGCCACCTCGTCTCTGATGTATCTAGGTCACTGGTACATAGAGATATCAAAAGAAGGCACTGGAAGACACCAGGGAAAACAGAGGAAGCAGCTGATGACTTACTGTGTTTTGAACCACGCTGGTGATGGCTGACAGCACGCCCCGAGACCCTGAGGAAGGAGAAGCAGGTGGGCTTTCTGCGGGGCTCTCATCTGTGGCTGCATCTGCTACCAAAGAGAAAAAACCCTTTTAGAGTTCACTGTGCTGACCTAAACTTGATAATCTTCTATTTGTGCACATAGTGTAACACAGCCCAAGTCCAAGAAACCCCCAAAGTAAATATATTACTCACTTTGAGGGACTCCATTTTCGGTATCAGTTTGGGCCCCTTCAGAAGAGCTGGAATTTACACTATGAATCCGCAGGGTGGCCCCTGCTTTTTCCTTGACTGCTGTCAATCCATGACCTGTCAGGAAATAAAAATGCGGTTCATAGATACAATTCAATCGCTCATCTTCCAGAGCTGTTGTCAGCTGTAGGTGTATATCCTGACTGGGAGAAAGTGTGGCGGTTAACAGAACTTCCACAGTGTGGTTCCAATCTGAGCTCAGCTTCACCACTGCCTAGTCAGGTGACTTTGGAGAAGTCATCTGACCCGTCAGTCACTCAGCTTCTTCATTGGGTTGTTGTGAGCAGCAATGAAATAAACATATGTAAAGAGCTCCCAGATATTTTATTATTCCCTTTTGTTTCTCACACCATCTAACTAGCAACCTGGAGTGTCAAACCCAAGATATTATCTGTGAATAGTGTCCTTGTCTGATCCTCTTTACTCTTTTCTAAGCTGCTCAAAGCACCTTTGCATCATTCATTTTTTTGATTCCTTGCAGGCCTAGCCCATTGTGGGTGCTCCATGACTATTTGTTGAACTGAAATCAGTCGAGCCTCAACATACTCTTTCAAAGTTAGTCATTCCTTTAGCATGCAGAGCGCAGAGTCTGGAGCTGATGTGTCAAACTCAAAAGACAAGTCAGTGGGAAAACCAGGAAGGGCATCCAACAGCTCTGACGGTTGTCTTAAGCAGTACAGTCCAAACACAAGCTACAACAGTGGTCAGCCAGGTGAAGGGCACTGGTTTTACTCCATCTGAGTGGGGACAATACCCATACTCCCCAGAGCCCAGCACAGTGGGTATTCAATACAGAGTCAACCTTCTCATTCCTGCACCCCCACCTCCACCCCAACACAGAGAGACCACCCTTGGCCTGATAGAGAAATAGTCTTGCCTACATTTTATTTTGGAGAGTTTTTTTTTCTCCGTAGAGGCCCCCATGATGAGCTATAATAGCCTCTCTCAGATTTCCCAAACTGAAAGTATAAATTAACGGTCCTCAGTGCTGTTTGAGTTCTTGAAGGAGAAATAGCATGAGCTGCCATCCTCATGGTACTCATCTCCCCCTTAGCAATCAGGGAGAAAATGAAAGATTTCACTAGGGACCTGGGCAGCTTCAGGTTGTTAAATCCAAAGGCAGTAGCAATATTAATATGTGGGGAAAAAAGTCCCACATCATGGCAGGATTGAGAGCCAAAGAGAAGCACCTAGTCGCAGAAGGCATGTTAAAATTACCAGTTGTCCATCTCCCAAATAAGAGAAAGACATGGATGAATCCCAAACCCAAATAGTAGTATTTTATCAGTTGTGACTTTACTTATCAGAGCAATGTTTTTTTTTTTTTTCCCAAAGTCACGACTTTTATTTTGGAAAACAAGCAAAAGAAAATGCAGCCTGGAATCTTCAAACGAGGAGAAAAACCCCATTCAGTGCGACCTCAGGTAAATTTTTTGACTTTGGTTTCCTTGTCTGCAAAGTGGGTTAGCCGTACAATCTCCCGGATCCGTGCTGAGGGTGAAGTGGGGAGCACACGCTGGGGCCCTGTGGGTGGCATCTGTGTTGGTTTTATTTAGTGCTGACTTGGAGGTTCTTGGGGGGGTTCTCAGGGGGTGAGTCTGGAAGCCGCCCTTGCATTGCACTTCCTGTAGATCAGAAAACGTCCTTCTTTAAGACTGACGGTGGGATGAGACACCCGTGAAGATTTTGAGAGCCTCAGACTTCCTTTTGTTTCCGCTGCTGTTGCTGTTTAAACCTCTCTGAGCCTGTGGTTCCTCATGTGAAGTAAAAGGACTTCCTTGCGGGAGTTCAAGGAGAACACCCCCAGGCGTGGCTGTGGCACTCTCCCAACTCAGAGCAGGAACTTGCCAAGGTGGCTGGTCCTGATGCTGCTAGGACCAACGTTGTTATGACGCCTCTCCTCGTGCAGCCTGGGCAGCCCCGCAGGGCTTCTGGACGTGCAGAGGCAGGGTGTGTAGAAGCAAGCCGGTGAAGGGCCCCTCTTATCAGAGCAATCTTAACATAATCAGGGCACTGATATTTACCAAATAGACATAAGGCTAATTATGTCCAGTGGGAATCACCTGTCATTATACACTATCTAGAAAACAATGAAACTTAAGAAACATTATTTATAACATTTACAACACTAATTGCATACAGAAATATGTCCATATTCATGTGCAGATCATTAGACACAGTTCAGATTCTTTATTGAGTTATTTGGAAAAAAAGATGCACTGGAACTGCAAAAGCTAAGTCTTGAATTAATTCTCTCTCGCTTCCAACGAATTCCAAGCATTTCGATGGAAACTTAGTGGAGTTTCAGTAACACATTTAAGTTAGGATATAATCATCTAACTTATTTATACACCGAGCCCATATTCCTTGCCATCTTTTAAAAACATGTTTTCCAAAAGGAAATAATGTACATCCAAATCTCAGCTAAGATCCTCATCTAGATTTCTGAGGGCTCCAATCAAGGAATAAACGAGTTTGAGAGGGCTGGGAGGCATCTGCCACATCTACTCTGCATAAGCCATACGAGAAAGATGGTTCCACATCCTTCTCTGAGACCACTCAAGGTTTAATGAACCTCACTGTCATTATCTCCTCTTTCCCCTTCTACACCCCTTGCAGCTGAGGGATGTCTGATTCTTTTCCCAGAGAAGAACAGCCTCTCACCATCTCAGAACACAAATGATCACGGACATGTATGCAAAAGCTCCCTCTAGGAAAATTACGTTGTTTCTGGAAGAAAATACCATTTTTATGTGCATATAAATGGGATGTGTCTGTTTAACAGACATGACAATAGGCTGCAACTCCAACTACACACACACACACACACACACACACACACACACACATTAATAGCTTTACTGAGGTATAAGTGATATACAAAGAATTGCACATACTTAAGGTTTCTCCAGTTATATTTTCTGCTTAACAATTCTCTTTTGTGAATTCTTTTGTTAGTGAAAGTCCATCTTTACTGCATTCTACTAGAAACACAAAGCTATGGTTTTCCACAGCTAAGGTTTAGACTCTATGCCACACCCTACTTTGAAGAATAACTTTTAAAACTTTACTTAGTGTGACATCTAGTGCCCAGAATAAGGAAGTAATAAAATGGGGTCATTGTTGCCTTTTGAGTGGGAGTGATTCATTCTCAGAGATATTGACTGGGTTCTACCAATAACAGAGAAAAACAACAAATATGAATAATACTATAGGGTATAGTTCACGGATTCATTCCTTCACATGTCAGGATGAACCCTAACCATCCTCAAAGAAGTGAAACTCCTCCAAATTCCATAGTTCTAAAGATGGAATATCCTTTAACTTTTGACTTAGTACAGTAAAAAGAAGGTGAGTATTACAAAGACAAGAATGTTGTATAAATGCTGTGATACTGCGTCATTTTAAGACAAATGTTAAATGACTGGCTGGTGTTTATTTATTTTCTTTGCTGAGGAAGATTCGCCCTGAGCTAACACCCATGCCAGTCTTCTTCTATTTTTTTAGTATGTGGGCCACCAGCACAGAATGACCTCTAACTGAGCAGTGTAGGTCTGTGCCTGGGAATCAAACCCAGACCGCTGAAGTGGAGTGAGCTGAACTTAACCACTAGGCCACTGGGGCTGGCCTGGCTAGTGTTTAATTTATCACATATACTCTAGTGGAAAACTCTAAACTTAGGAGTCAGGAGTCTTCTGAAGGAATTTTGGTTCCACTATTTATTAGCTGTGCAATCTTGACGAATTACTTAACCTCTCTGAGTCTCTGCTCTTGTGTTTTCTCTGAAAGGAAGGTTATAACATCTATCTCCTAGGGTTTTATAAGGTCACTGAAGAGAAATACGTGAAAGCCTTGGTACTGGCTTTCACATTTACTGAGCACTTACTATGTCCCAGGCACTGGACTAAATGTTTTTAGTACAGTAAATTATCTCATATAATCTTCTCATTATGAAGTAAGGGATATTATTATACCCATTTCACAACTGAGGAAACTGAGACCTGGTGATGTGAAATCCCTTGCCCAAGGTCCCAAAGCCAATAAGTGGCAGAGGCAGGATTCAAGCCCAGTCCTTCTGACTCTAGAACTCACACACTCAATCACTATGTCATATTAAGAAAGTTTTATATGTGATTTATAGTTGATTAAATGTCAATTTAGTCTCATTTCTATAACTCCTTGGAAATCAAATCCTTGATCAGGACCTTCCTCATTTTTAAAAGACTGGTTTATGCTAAAATTAGGTTGACTTACCCTACCTTGACCAAACAGCAAGGTGAAGGAAGGTCACTGCAGTGAAACCTTCTCTAATCCTACCCCTGCTAGCCATGCCTTGGGTTGACATAGCTTGATGTTTTTAGGATCATCTCTGTGCTGTGGGGCACAGATCCTAAGACACTGTGCTATCTTATACCTCCAGTTTAATTTTTTTCTCAAAAAGCACTGTGATTTCACCAAGCCTCTTCTTGTGAGTTCCACCAAGACCAAAATCCCATTGAAGGGAGGGCTCCCTTCTTTCTGAAAGATGAAAATCATTTGTGGGAGGGTCTCTCTGATGGAGTGGTAACTTAGGGGAGCAACAGCAGTTCTGGGCAGCACCCTGGATGATTAGGTAGCTCTACCGTACTTTCTAGTTGTCTCATATGGTAAAGGACTCCTAACTGGGGCACCAGCTAACTCACTCAGAGGGTTCCCCCTTTTAGATTGCTTTAATTTTTAACATAACCTTTCCTTCTTCATTTTCTTTCTTTCTTTATTTTTCTTTTTAAAAAATGGATATATAAAAAAGAATCTTGGGGATCTTGCCAAGATGGCAGCGTAAGCAGACTCTGAATTCATCTCCTCCCACGAACACAACCAGATTACAACTATTTTTGGAAAAATTAACCTGGATAGAGAACTGAAGATTGGATAAAAAGAACCCACACAACAAGGGACAGTCCTGACTAAGGCAGAGGAGGCAGAAAAATTCCTGCTGGAGAGGAAAAAAACCCATGTTTGAGAGCAACAGAGCTTCTCAGCTGGCCAGGCGGGAGACACCCTAAGGTATGCAGCCCTCCCTGGAGGAGTGAGGTCCGGAGCGGAGGCTGATACTGCTATAAGCACACTTCAGACTCAGCCCAACTGAGATGGGGGTCTTACTGTCTGGCTTCAATGGCTATTAACTGCAGCTAGGATACCCCCAGAAAAGCTATCGGCTGAAAGCTGAAAAGACCCGGGTCTTAAAGGCCTCATGCACAATCTCACTCAGTGCAGCAACCTAAAATTACCAGAGAGAAGGCTGACAGTCCTTTGGTGAAATGAGACTTACCTGGTGGGCTGTGGTGGCATCTTGGTGAGAGGAGGGACCTCTCCAGAGACTGACATTAGTGGGGGCCATTGTTCTGACCTGGTCCAGGTGTGCTGACACAGACCCCGGTGGGTGCTATTGAGGTTCTTCCCTTGGCCTGTTAGCACAGGGGTCTGCCACACCCACTAGAGCACAGATTTTATCCAGTTCAGCCAGGGTAGGTAGCCTGCCCTAGGGACTGGCCCCATTCAATAGCAAGCCCTCAGGCTATTTTTCAGACTGCATTGACAAGGTGCCTTGATCCTCTACAGGCAGGTGAGTGTGTCTGCCTCTGTAGCGCAGGTCCTGTGTGAGGACCAGGTGAACTGTGGGGGGCATTGGTGGAGAGGTGGGGGCCTCTGCAGTGCAGCGTCAGGGTACGCTCCAGGGGTTTGGGAAGTGTGCAAGCCATCAAACCACAAGGGAAGAGAGCAAGAGAAAAAGAAAGGAACAGAGAAGAACTACTAAAACACCCAGGAAAAAAAGTAACAAAATGGCAATAAATACATATTTATCAATAGCTATTTAAACATCAATGGACTAAATGCTCCAATCAAATGCCACAGAGTGGCCAAGTGGATAAAAAAACAAGACCTACGTATATGCTGCATACAAGAGACACACTTCAGACCTAAAGACACTCACAAACTGAAAGTGAAAGGATGGAAAAAGATATTCCATTCATATAGTAATGAAAAGAAAGCAGTGGTAATAATCCTTCTATCAGACAAAATAGACTTTAAAACAAAAACTGTAACAAGACACAAAGAAGGGCGCTACATAATGATAAAGGGAATAATCCAACAAGAGCATATAACACTTGCAATTATCTATGCACCCAACATAGGAGCTCCTAAATATATAAAGCAATTATTAACAGGTATAAAAGGAGAAATAGACAGTAACACAATAATAGTAGGGGACTTTAACACTCCACTTACACCAATGGATAGATCATCCAAACAGAAGATCAATAAGGAAACACTGGCCTTAAATGACACCTTAGACCAGATGGACTTAGTAGGTATATATAGAACATTCCATCCAAAACCCACAGAATACACATTCTTTTCAAATGCACATGGAACATTCTCCAGGACTGATCACATATTACGCCACGAAACAAGTCTCAATAAATTTAAGAAGACTGAAACAATACCATGCATCTTTTCTGACCACAATGGTATGAAACTAGAAATAAACTACAGGGAGAAAACCAGAAAAACCACAAAAATGTCGCGATTAAACAAAATGCTACTGAACAATGACCGGCTCAATGAAGACATCAAAGGAGAAATTAAAAAATTCCTGGAGACAAATGAAAATGAAAATACAACATGCCAAAATCTGTGGGATACAGCAAAAGCGGTTCTAAGAGAGAAGTTTATAGCAATTCAGGCCTACCTCAACAAACAAGAAAATCCTAAATAAACAATCTAAAAGTGCATCTAAAGTTACTGGAAAAAGAAGAACAAACAAAGCCCAAAATCAGCAGAAGGAAGGAAATAATAAAAACAGAGCAGAAATAAACAAAATAGAGACTAAAACAACAATAGAAAAAATTAATGAAACCAAGAGCTGGTTCTTTGAAAAGATTAAAAAAATTGACAAACCTTTAGCTAGACTCACCAAGACAAAAAGAGCGAAGGCTCGAATAAATAAAATCAGAAGTGAAAGAGGAGAGATTACAACGGACACCCCAGAAATACAAAAGATAATAAGAGAATACTATGAAAAGCTATATGCAAACAAATTGGATAATGTAGAAGAAATGGATAAATTCTTAGAAACATACAACCTTCCAAAATTGGACCAAGAAGAAGAAGAAAACTTGAATAGACCAATCACCAGTAAGGACATTGAAACAGCAATCAAAAACCTCCCAAAAAATAAAAGTCCAGGACCAGATGGCTTCCCTGGTGAATTCTACCAAACATTCAAAGAAGACTTAATACCTACCCTTCTCAAACTCTTACAAAAAATTGAAGAGGAGGGGAGGCTTCCTAACTCCTTCTATGACGCCAACATCATCCTAATACCAAAACCTGACAAGGACAACACAAAAAAAGAAAATTACAGGCCAATATCACTGATGAACATCAATGCAAAAATCCTCAACAAAGTACTAGCAGATCAAATACAGTAATACATTAAAGAGATCATACATCATGACCAAGTGAGTTTCATTCCAGGGATGCAGGGATGGTTCAGCATTCTCAAATCTATCAACGTGATACACCACATTAACAAAATGAATAATAAAAATCACAGGATCATCTCAATAGATGCAGAGAAAGCATTTGACAAGATACAGCATCCATTTATGATAAAAACTCTAAATAAAATGGTACAGAAGGAAAATACCTCAACATAATAAAGGCCATATATGACAAACTCACAGCAAATATCATTCTCAACAGAGAAAAACTGAAAGCTATCTCTCTAAGAACAGGAACCAGACAAGGATGCCCACTGTCACCACTCTTACTTAACATAATATTGGAAGTCTTAGCCTGAGCAATCAGGCAAAAAAAGAAATAAAAGGGATCCATATTGGAAAAGAAGAAGTGAAACTGTCACTCTTTGCAGACGACATGATTTTATATATAGAAAACCCTAAAGAATCCACTAAAAACCTTATGGAAACAATAAATGAATACAGTCAAGCGGCAGGATACAAAATCAACATACAAAAATCGGTTGCATGTCTATACACTAACAACCAAGTAGCAGAAAGAGAAATTAAGAATACAATCCCATTTACAGTTGCAACAAAAAGAATAAAATACCTAGGAATAAACTTAACCAAAGAGGTGAAAGATCTGTACACTGAAAACTATAAAACTGTTGAAAGAAATCGAAGAAGAAACAAAGAAATGGAAAGATATTCCATGCTCTTGGATTGGAAGAATTAACATCGTTAAAATGTTCATACTTCCTAAAGCAATCTATAGATTCAATGCAATCCCTATCAAAGTTCCAACAACATTTTTCACAGAAATAGAACAAAGAACCCTAAAATTTATATGGAACAACAAAAGACCCTGAATAGCCAAAGGATTCCTGAGAAAAAAGAACAGAGCTGGAGGTATCACACTCCCTGATTTCAAAATATACTACAAAGCTATAGTAACCAAAACAGCATGGTACTGGCATAAAAACAGACACACAGATCAATGGAAAAGAACTGAGAGCCCAGAAATAAACCCACACATTTATGGACAGCTAATATTCCACAGGGGAGCCAAGAGCATACGATGGAGAAAGGAGAGTCTCTTCAATAAATGGTGTTGGGAAAACTGGACAGCCACATGCAAAAGAATGAAAGTAGACCATTATCTTACACCATGCACAAAAATCAACTCAAAATGGATTAAAGACTTGAACGTAAGACCTGAAACCATGAAACTTCTAGAAGAAAACATAGGCAGTACACTCTTTGACATCGGTCTTAGCAGCATATTTTCAAGTACCATGTCTGACTGGGCAAGGGAAACAAAAGAAAAAATGAACAAATGGGACTACATCAAACTAAAAGTCTTCTGCACAGCAAAGGAAACCATCAACAAAACGAAAAGACAACCTAACAATTGGGAGAAGATATTTGCAAACCACATATCAGACAAGGGGTTAATATCCAAAATATACAAAGAACTCATACAGCTCAACACCAAGAAAACCAACAACCCAATCAAA
The DNA here is from genome assembly GCF_041296265.1 of Equus caballus. NCBI lineage: Eukaryota > Metazoa > Chordata > Mammalia > Perissodactyla > Equidae > Equus > Equus caballus. The sequence goes on from NC_091686.1 coordinate 94,264,859, forward strand.
AAATGGGCAAAAGATATGAACAGAGATCTCTCCAAAGAAGACATACAGCTGGCCAACAGGCATATGAAAAGATGCTCAACATCAATAGCTATCAGGGAAATGCAAATCAAAACTACAATGAGATATCACCTCACTCCACTCAGAATGGCTATAATTAACAAGACAGAAAACAACAAGTGTTGGAGAGGATGTGGAGAGAAGGGAACCCTCATACACTGCTGGTGGGAGTGCAAACTGGTGCAGCCACTATGGAAAGCAGTATGGAGTATCCTCAGAATATTAAGAATAGATCTACCATAAGATCCAGCAATCCCACTGCTGGGTATTTATCCAAAGAACTTGAAAACACAAATACATAAAGATACACGTACCCCTATGTTCATTGCAGCAGTATACACAATAGCCAAGACTTGGAAGCAACCTAGGTGCCCATAAAGAGGTGAATGGATAAAGAAGATGTGGTATACATACTCAATAGAATACCACTCAGCCATAAGAAATGATGAAATCCAGCCATTTGTGACAACATGGATGGTCCTTGAGGGTATTATGCTGAGTGAAATAAGTCAGAGGGAGAAAGTCAAATACTGTATGATCTCACTCATAACTAGAAGATAAAAACCACGACAAACACACACAAAGCAATGGAGATTGGATTGGCAGTTACCATAGGAGAAGGGGGGAAGGCAAAAGGGGTGATTAGACTCACATGTGAGGGGATGGACTATAATTAGTTTTTGGGTGGTGCACATGATGTAATCTACACAGAATTCAAAATACATTATGATGTACATCTGAAAGCTATATATTGGTATAATCCAATGTTACTGCAATTAAAAAAATAACAAAAAAAATTTTAAAAAAAAGGATCTTGGTAGGCGTCTCACATATAAAATAGAGGAAGATGGGCACAGATGTTAGCTCAGGGCCAATCTTCCTCAGCAAAAAAAAAGAGGAGGATTGGTGGTGGATGTTAGCTCAGGTTAGCTCAGGGCTAATCTTCCACACACACAAAAAAAGAATCTTTAAAAAAAAAAATCCCATAATCTCACTTCCCTGATAGATCTGGTTGATTTTTAAAATAATAATATTTATAATATTAGCAAATTCAAAGAGTATAGAAACAGAGGCTGGCCTGGTGGCACAGGAGTTAAGTTTGCACGTTCCGCTTCTCGGTGGCCTGGGGTTCACCGGTTCAGATCCCGGGTGCAGACATGGTACCGCTTGGCACGCCATGCTGGGGTAGGCATCCCACATATAAAGTAGAGGAAGACGGGCACGGATGTTAGCTCAGGGGCCAGCCTTCCTCAGCAAAAAGGAGGAGGATTGGCAGTAGTTAGCTCAGGGTTAATCTTGGTCCAAAAAAAAAATGTGGAGAAACAGAAAAGGTGGACCAGACTCTTTCTCCCTAGGCAGCTTCCACTGACATAATAGACAATAGAGTCTATGAGCTTATAAGGGCCTATGGAAATATTTAGGACCTGAAAAAAATTATTGATTCTAAAAGATAAAAAAGAAAATTTGCAAAATAGAAATTAATATTTTCTTTTATGTATTCAAAATGTAATATTAGGTCAACTCATCAATTATACTTCAAGTAAATTCAACTCTTACATGATTATATATAAATTATATATTTAATGACAGATGTGGGTGCATTTTATTATATTTGCTGTGATATAAGAGACACTTCCAAAAGAACGCTCAAAGTTCTCAGAAGACTTAAAGTGGTCCTGCCCTCCTTCCCGCTCCCACTCCCCCATTTCCAGCTAAAAAGAACAACTTTAATTTGTTTCTTTTGATTCCTTTCAGGAAAAATTTTAAAAAAGCATCTACTACATCTAAGTGTTCTGGACCTGGCTTTTTCCACTTCACGACAGTGCAGTGGACGTCTCAGCACACGCAGACACGGGTGGAGGCTGGTATGCTGCCCAGGGAGCACCATGCTCATTCTCCCACTGCTTGGAGTGTTGTCTACTGACAGCTCTCAGCTGAATGCGTCCCTCCGAAGTGCCCTTCACCAAAGGGAGTCAGTTTCCCCAAGACTCTACTATAATGACTGGGCAATGCAGGAGTTGGTGATACAAAAGCCTGGCCCTGTGCATTAATGGGGGACATCTCTGAAGAGGCACCCCAAAGCCCAAGCTCCCTGTGGGATAGGCGAGGTCTCTGAGGCAGCTGCATTGCAGTTCAACTTCTTCCTTGCCCAGCGCTGCTTCGCAATCCGTCACTGTCTGGCAAGTCTGGCTTGCTCCTGAGAGCCCTTCACCGCAAAACTCCAGCACACTAATCTCTGCCTCAGTCTCTCTCCTGGGCATCTGATCTAGAACACTGATTACCTCATTCTTCTTAATGGTTGCATAGTATTACTCTACTGAATGGCTATATCACATTTTAACGTTCTCTATGGATGGATACTTTAGTTGCTTCAAGTTTTTCATATATGCCTAGTGAATTCCCTCACCTCCTTAGGTCTTTGCTCAAATGTCACCTCACCAAGGTCTACCCCTCACCACCCTTACTAAAACCTTAACCTGTACTCCTGACCCCACTTTATGTTATTCATAGCCTTACCACTTTCTAGCCTCTACGTAATTTTCCTATTCATTATGCGTATTGGCTACTGTCTGTCTCCTTCCACTAGCACGTAACCTCTACTAGGGCAAGTCTTTGTCTCATAAGCTCACTGCTTTATCTCAAGTGCCTTGAATAGCACGTGACACAGCATGTGTTTGCTGAGTGAATTCTATATGGACATCTTTGTACATATATATTAATGAACTCTTTGCAAAGGATCAACAGTGGAACTGCTGGGCTGGAAGGTACGTGAATTTGAAATTTTATAGATGGTGCTAATTACTCTTCTGAAAGTTGCACCAATTTTACACTCTTCTTTGGGTGAATTTTCGAGACATAGAACAATTTTAAAATACTGACTGCATTTCAGACTCTTTTATCAATGAATTCAAGATATTATAAAAAATTGTGAGGAGCAGTTGTTTAGAAAAACACATAGATGATGTTGCCATGCTCAACTAAAGCAAACTTGAGTGCAGCAAAAAGAGGAAGCAATCAGCGTTCCTTTTGGAGAAGTCTTCCCTCTCCATGAGGAGGGTTGACGTCCATTCTGTAATCAGATACTCACTTCTCTTTAGGTTCAAAGTTGACCAGTGTTTCTGAACTGATAGTGTTTGCCTAGCTGCAAAACAGAAATTCACTAACCCCTGGGCCTTATTCATAGATCGTAAAGGATTGTGAACAAACTCCAAGCATTAATCCTGCTATCTTTTGTATCGATGATCCTTGAGAGTTTTCACATCAGCAATGAGTGAATGAATGAATCCATGTGATATTGACAGTGATTCACCCAGTTAAGCGCTCTCATTGTAGTATCATTTTGACAAGTTTGCCATTCCCTCTAATAAACACTGTCATTATTTCTGACAGTGCCAGCAGAAGGGTTTCATTAAAATGTGCAGAAGGAAGAAAGTGTGTAACTTGGCAGAGGACGGGGAAAGGTAACAAGGATGACTTTGAAAAGGTGAATACACAGATCCGATGAGCCTCCCCCTCCTCAGGTATTCTCGTGCGAAGTGTTTAGACTCATAAAACTGTCAAAACTAGAATTTTAAATAAACACTTAAGCCTTTTGTAGTATCTAGCAATAAACTGCTCTATTTTACTATAGAATTTTTACCTTGGTATATTTGTATATGTTTCGGCACCATCGACGTTCATTTCAGTTATCGGTTTATCACTTAGCAATATATGCTAGGAATAAGTCAGGGCTGGTGGGAAATCACATCTGGTTCTCATAACATCATTTTGAAAGTATCATCAAAATAACTTTCTTTTTTTTTACATTGTCCTTTCCCACTCTGGTTTCTGCCTGGATCTTAAATAATAATCATTTTTATTGCATTTTATGAACTTGTCCAAAGGCATGTGTGACAGGTGATCAAGTCTTCTTAGAATGTGAGGATAGTATAGCTGTGGATGAAACTAATACAGGAGTTATGGCCTTTCCAAAAATAATTGTTGGCTGAGAAATGTTTGATTTTATATAAGTCTTGGAAAGGTTGCTTTTTCTCAGTTTCCCTTAAACCTGGGGTCAAAGTAGCGAGGCAAAAGACAAAATATTAAAATACAGAGTAGCAAAAAGTCAATCAATTTTCTGTATTTTTCCACTTAGCATGTGTTTACAAATATTTTTCTCCTTCTATATATAGCCACAGACTATGGAAGCATCATATTCTGGAAGTTGGAAGGAATCTTAGAATTTTTCAAGTTCCCCCACCATACTTTTCCAAATAAGGAAGCTGAGTCTCAGAAAGGTTAAGTGCATGGTGTAGCTGGTTGGTGACAGTCCTTCGTGATCACAAATTAGTAGCAGTCAGGACTAGGTCTCAGGTCTTATGACTCCTGGTACAGGGCTCTTTCAAGAGAGAACCACCTTCCAAATGTTTCCATTCTCCAATTATCCTCCTGTCAACTCTAAACAGTTCTAACTACTGGGACTGCAGTTTTTCAACAACTGTAAGAAGTACTTCTATTTCCAGTGCTAAGTTGACAGCTCTGTGTTTTGTTACAGACTATGTGTTTTGCACTCCTGTCTACAATTGGAATTACCCTGGAGGCAGCATGAGGTTTCTGAATGGGCATCAACTGCAATGGAATACGTGGTGATTCTCTTTCTCCACTTTCGACAGGCAAGTTATAAACCTTCAAAAGCTCGTCTACTGCTGTGAGTGCTCTGTTTTCCACTAATTCCCTTGCCCTGTGATAATAAACTGTTAATGTTCTTAAAGCCCTGGGTGGCTATTATGCCTGTACAGAACGGAAGGTGTGCCTAGCTTGCCTCTCCCAATCCCAAGGTAGCATCTCAATGTAGACCACCATCCAGGATGGCACCCAAAACTTTTTAAAGCCTCTGTTCACAGATGGTTGAACCCTATTCGACCCTTTGTTTCAGGCTGTGAGCCCGGTTATGGCACCTCTCCATTTGCAGGACACTTGTGATCCCTATTATCTTTTGGGAGTCAAGCTCCCAACTACCACCACCACCTGTTTCCAGCCTTGGAACCCATCCCATGGCTTCAGCCTCCCCTTATGCTATAAGTTTTAGTTTTCTATCACAAAGATACTTATCTAGTTTTATGTATATTTAACATACATTGCTATTATTTTAGCTACTATTACTATGTAAAGTCACAGCATGTCTTGACCAGAAATCTCCAAAATATGCCTTAGAAGCAACTTAGGGATGACATTCAGTTATATGGCTATTAAATTCACTGGGGTTGTGATGACCAGTGGTGATGAACAGTTAGTGTCTACTTTTCAAAATATAGATCCAATTTGTCCAAAGGGATTCTTAAAATGAGCATGAACATTTCAAAATCTCTTCCATCTCCCTTTTGTGCCCTTTGGCCATTGCGGGTGTGCAAACAAGAGAAAAATGCCAACATTCAAACGCTTTTCAAAATTCCAATATGTAGCCAGAGCCATAAAAAATGCAAAATTTCTGGAATTGGTGGTGTAACTGATGAGGATTTCAAATAGAAAAGGGAAGTGTGGCAGGCAGTATTGAGAGACTGCACCCAGGATCTCGCCCCCTGGTGTACACACCTTGTGTAATCCCCTCCCCTGTGAGTGTGGGCAGGATTGTGAATAGATGAGATTTCATTACCATGATTAGGTTACGTTATATGCTAAAGGTGAAGGGACTTTTCAGATGGAGTTAAGTTCTCTGATCAGTTGAATTTGAATTAATCAAAAGGGATATCATCCTGGATGGGCCTGAACGAATCAGGTGAGGCTTTAAAAGGGACTAAGCTCTTCCTAAAGGGACAGATTTGAAGCTTGGGAGAGATTATCCTGTTGGCTTTGAAGAAGGACCTGAGGGCAGCCTCTAGGAGCTGAGAGTGACCCCTGGCCAATAACCAGCAAGAAAACAGGGGTGTCAGCCCTACAGCTGTAAAGAATTGAATCCTGCCAATAACTTGAATAACCTTGAAAGATGACCCTGAATGTCAGATGACAATGGGGCTAGTTGACACCTTGATTTTGGCCTGGTAAGCCACTAAGCAGAGAACACAGCTATCCCATACCTGAGCTCCTGTCCCACAGAAACTGTGAGATAATTAGTCTATTTTGTTTTAAGCCTCTAAATTTGTGGTAATTTGTTACACAGCAATGCAACCTAATACAAGAGGGTATGCTAAACTTCATTCTAATACTTTATGGGGCAATGTGCAGATGTCATACGATCTCACGGAAGTCCTATCTCCAGGAACCTTAAGAGGGAAAGTGGCAATAGTGACTGGCACAATGATCACGCTGGTCCATGGGCAGTTATCTCTCTAGGCTCTTCTGGGTCAGTTACTGCACAGAGCCAGGTGAGAACCACCAGAGCTTTTAAGTGGTTGTGACATTAACAAGATACAACATTTATCATCTTTGTGGTGCCATAGACAGTGGGAAACTTCAAGAGCAACACCAAAAACAAGCATAGGCTACAGATTAAGACACTGATTTCAGATCAAGTTAAAAGATGAGTGCCTACCAGTATGGGGTGGGACCTGCCACAGAAATTTCACCCTGCTTTCTAAGGGATAAAGCCAGCATCATCTACTGCTTACACTTGAACCAGGTAATGGAACCCAGAGGCCTTGGAGCACAGTCCATTGGACCAAGGCTGCACTAGGCTGTAGGTGTGCAAAGGTCAGATTACAACAGGACACCTAAGAAGATGCTAGATAGTAAATTCAATGGGCAGTTGGTAGATGGAAAACCTTGTAAGGGTCCAGTGAAGCCCAAAGTCAAATGAAGAGGTGCAGCTGCTGACTGACGAGAATCAGTAGCAAACAGTCAGACCAACCAGGGGCACAGCAGTTACAGGCAGGTGCACCTGTAAGTGTGCACAAAAAACACCCACAACTGCTACCCACCGGGCAGTTGACTTCTGTACCTACTGTGGAGGGAACTTATATTTAAAGTTTTAAAGAGAAAATAGTCCTTTGTCTATAATAGAAGCACTGAATTCTGAAGCACTGAATTCATTATAAGTCAGGGCAGTTTTGGACACCAGGACAACTGGAAGCTCCCAGAACACTTTACTGTTTTATGACATAAACCATGAGGAGAGCTGTATAGTTTTGTGACTATATTATTTACTTTTCCATGATTTATCCTAATTTCAAAAACATTTAGGCTCTACACGTCCAGTTTTTGGCTCAGAAAGCATGTCACTCCCAGGTGCTGCCAGTGGCAAGATCTTTTGGAGAGCCACCAAAAGCTCAAACATTTTTCCCAGAAAGCGGGCTGCTTGCAGGTGCTTGTCCTCACTCTCAAACAAAGCAGGCTCCTCTACTTTAATTTGGTGAATGCTGCTATCTGCATATGCAGTATGCATGGCACACCTGGCCCCTTCAATTAGCAATAGAAAAATCTGCCCTCCAGGCTCTCACCAGGAAGGTCAACATTTATTCGACCACTATCTACTTCCTGCCAGAGCTCTCACCATATTTCATAGACATGGAATTAGGGGAATGCAATCTATTCATCCTTCCAGGCAATCTAAATCCTATCAAATTAGACATCTGGTCTTTCAACTGTTGGTGATCATAATCCATTGGTTCGTGGCACAAGACCTTCAGGCCTTCCTATGTCTCCTGGTTTAAGAAGTAACAGTGAATTGGACCAATTCATGGCCCATCACAAGATCCTTATGGCTATGGACTACACCTTGAGAATGCCTGAGTTAGACGATCTGAAAGCTAGGTTACCTGCGGCTTCCCTTGTCCTGCTCCTCACTCGCCCCCTTCAAGATGAAATACCTTTGCTAGATTATCTTAGACATGTTGATGTTATACCTTCAGTTTTCACGAAGACTGGATATAAGAAATGGTCACACGAAGAATACTTTGACAAACCTGCACTAATGAAGACATTGTCCGTGATATTTTCTCTTTGTATAAGAGCCAATACTAAAAATTTCTTCAAAAATTTAATACCAGGAAAATAAATTTATCTAGATAAACTAAGTTTTGGTTTATCATTCAATGAGAAATAGATAATCTACTGGTCACCAAGAAGCTCAGAGTTAAGGTCAATGCTCAATTACAATAAATCTATTAGCCTTGGGATACATGTAATATATATCCTTCCAACCTCCATATATATTTTTTAATCTGAATTTCAATGCCCTGCTGTTGAAGTGCCTTTTATTGAGATACCTCAAATCCTTTTAGAGAGTAGGTTAGTTGTGCATTTTAAAACATTCAAGTGGGATAATGAGCACAAACCTTTAAGAACATATTATAAAAGCTCAAATATTATATTTTAAGAGTTGATATAAGATAGTGGTTAAGAGCCATTCTACTTGGTTCAAATATCAACCCAACTACTCCTGACTTTGGACAAGTCTTAGCCTCTCTGTGATTCAGGTTCCCTATCTCTAAAATGGAAAAAATAAGAGTACTTCTTAATAAGGTTATTTTGAGGAGTAAATGTATTAATACACACGAAACACTTAAAACAGTAAACACTAAAAATGAACTGCTCATATTATGTCACGGGCTAATGTTAAACTCTATCAGTACATAGTATGATCAAAATGTCATACCCTATTAGGCTTGTGGACTTTATCCATTCAAATGCAACATATAATGCTTACCTACTGTGGCAGATGCTGATGAGAGCAGAGATTTGCCCCAGGAGCCCCAGCCGGCCCATCCTCCTCCATGTGGAGGGGAATCCACGGCCTGTGGAAAAACAGATTAGTCGCAAGGTCAGCAATTCAGTTTGTTCCTGAATGGAAAAACACTCATTTGGTTTGAAATAAACAGAAAGCTTTTTTTAAAAAAAAATCACCAACCACCATGTCTCACTGGCTTATAGTTTACAAGGGACATAAAAGAAGATACCAACCCACATTTTAAGGTGTACTTTGGAACCAAATTAGTAGTGGTGTTGGCTTCTGAGGGCTTGGCTTGAAGTGAAAAGAAGGGAGATTGAGGTTAACCAAGATCCAAATCTCCCATTATCTGGAATACAGAGACAAGGGCTGCAGGGGGAAAAGATTTATTAATACACTGGGGCACAAAGTGATTTGAAAAAATCCAAAACTCAGGCAACTTTTACATAGCTCAACAAATGTTCTCTTCAAAGAAGAGTTAACTTTCCAATCTCTGCAGTGGTAGGAGGGAGCTTTGGCACAGATGATAGGCAAGTGTCCAGAAAAGTATCAAGAAGCCTGGAGGTGGGCAGCAGCAACGGATAGCCTTTTGAGGTAGACACCTTCAAAGGCGTCTACTCCACTCATAATGACCCTTGTAACTATATCTCTCACCATCCCTGGGCTCTGAGGATTCAGACTCTTGGGGAGGTATTTGGATGGGGACTGAGAGATTCTGGTTCAGCCTGAGCTGGTTGTTTGCACAGAAGATGAAAACTCAGGCAATGCAGGGTGACCCTATTCTATTCACAGTGCAGAGTGAACAGAATGAAGGAGATATGCTCTGAGAAGCCTTTTAGATCCCTGATAGCTTCTCAGTCCCTGGTTTCTGTCCCTCTTCAAGGCCCTGCTGCATTCCTATCTTTGGGTTCCATGAGATTCCTGAATAGTCAGTCTGTCTGTCCGTCTCTTTTTAAAAAATGTTTTGTTCACGGGCGTATCCTCAGAGCCTAGATGAGTACATGGCATACAATGAGTGCTTAATACATTTATTTGTTGAATAAATGACTGAAATTCATCCATTTTCTTAGGTGTGCAATAGTTTATGTTACTTGCAACCAACGAGCCCTAACTCAGTTAGTGGAACCACAGCTTTCCTTTAAAATCTAGGAATACATTCTAGAAAATGAGGCGAGAATACATTAGAAGTTAATACATGAGGAACTGGAGACTTATAGCTCTTCCACTCCAAAAAAAAAAGAAGTTAGAAAGTGAAAAATTCCTAGAGACATTTGCAGATTTTATAACTTTTGACCCAAGGCTGGTCCATCAGTCATCCCCAACTTGTTTCTCCCCGCTGTCTTCCACCTTTGCAGATAAGGGTGGCCATGTGAAATAGTTTTGACCAATGAGATATAAACAGGGAAATTTTTGCTTTCATGATAAATTATACAGTTATGGCTGGCACCAACTCTTCTCCCCTCCGTTCTTCCTGGCCTGAATGTGGACATGATGCTTGAAACTAAAGCAACCATTTTTGCTGCCATGAAGGAAAGACTTGGGAATCACAGAGTCACTGGTCCTGGCACTGCTGAGCTACTAAACCAATGTGAGTAGCTGCCTATCTCCATTCTTTCTGTTAAGTGAGATAAAAATAAATCGCTATGTTGTAAGCTACTATATATTGGATTTTAGTTACTTGCACCCAAATGCATTTCTAACTGATTCACCTAGTAAATATCAAACACCATCCATCAGTGTAGACTACTGGTCAAGAGAAATGGTTATGGAATAAATTGCTTGAGTTTGACTCCAGGCTCTGCCATTTTGGGCAGCAAGTTTCTCAAATCTTTTAAGCCACCATTTACTCATTACAAAATGCGAGGTACAGTAGTGTAGGAACCAGAAGTATAAGGACCAATAACCTCACAGGGTCATTGTGAAAATTAAAAGAAATAATTCATACAAAGCTTTGAGCATAGTGCCTGGCACATACTAAATACTCCATCAATGTTAACTAGTAATAATAATAATAATAAACTACATTTTTCACACTACAAAGAAAAAGCTTTGAAAGTAGGCTGACACTTTTTTCTGTCTGGAAACAATGAGAAGCTTGTTAACATGAATGGAAATACTCATGATTCACGACTGTCTGCTTTCATTTTTGGTGTCTACATTGATTTACTTCACTTTGGCAATGGAAGCCAGTGGCAATTTTATACCATCATGAAGACAGATATAAGTTGGTGATTAATATCATTCTTTCACGGGACAAATCACTTCCTATGTGATTAGGGAGAGTTAATACACTTAGGGGTGACAGCTTCTGACTCAAATTTACAATACTTAATATGCTCTGACAGCTGGTAATTGACTAGCAAATGGAAATAAATGTTAAATGAGTCTAGAACTTTTTGCAGTATAAGTGACTATTTCAACTGCTTTATTAATAAAGCTCCTTTGACATTGAGCTGTGACCGCGTGATCAGCTACAAAGAATACCAGTTATTAATGTCAAATACTCAAATGACTAAATGTGCACATTTAATATAAAAACCATATAAACTAAATGTTCAACATGAATTATAAATATATCTCATCTTGAGTATTGTCTCCACTTTAAATGACTTTAGTGTCACACACTATGAGACTATGAAGTAGGCAGCATGGATCTACTCAGATTTCCCATTATCAAATATGGTTATTTTAAAACTTTTTTCTCACCCTCACCCCATGTAACCCCCACCACCTTTAACAGATAGCTTTGCATCCTAATTCACAGAGAAAACAGAAGCCACCAGATGAGAATTCTCTTAACTTCCTGTCCCCTCCCCATAAACTCTCAGAAGAATGGCCTCATATTGTAACAGCAAATCAGACTTGGCTTGATCAAAAGGGATATCCAAAACTCAACTGGAGATCATTTAAACATCTGTAACTGTTGTGTGGTCCTAAGAATATGAAAGAATGCAAGATTCCATCAAGTTCAAAGTTCTTTAAATAGAAGAGACAGTTACATATCTGGTATCCCATTTAAAGGTCTTTATCATTAAATTGAAGACACATTTATTTATTTTTGGCTGTCAAATTCAAAGGTACCATTAGATAGAAAAAAATGTACAAATCTTAGAATTCCATTGATCAAAAGTCTTTAACATCTAGATGGAAATACAGGTACTTGTCTTAAAGATCAAAGATCAACCTGGTAGTCCTAATTCCTTGAATAGATCAAGAATCAGGCACTGTGCAGAACTTCTATCCAGGGATGGGAGCTAGGAGACCAAACCCTTTTTAAGTTTTGTAACTCACGACATGGCTGCTCTAAAAAGGGGCTCAGTATGACATTTGGGAGGATGTAAATTGCTCTGAGTGCCTGCAGTTCTGTCAAAATATTTGATTGAAAATGGTCTCAGTTATTTCCAGGTAATTTTCTTCCTTGGTGAGTATGCATATTCTACTCTGGGAAGATTTAAAATTAAATATAGAAAGATTTAAAGCATCAAAGTCATGTTATTAACAGTTTTATGCATATTTGGTCTTTTCTGTACTCTAATGTTTAAGGAATTTGATTAGAGTGACAATTTTGGAAAACCAATTTATTTTTATTTGTTTACTTTTTTGAAGAAGATTAGCCCTGAGCTAACTTCTGCCTGTCCTCCTCTTTTTGCTGAGGAAGACTAGTCCTGAGCTAACATCTGTGCCCCTCTTCCACTACTTTATATGTGGGACGCCTGACACAGCATGGCTTGCCAAGTGGTGCCATGTCTGCACCCAGGGTCCGAACTGGCGAACCTGGGCTGCTGAAGCAGAAAGTGCGAACTTAACCGCTGTGCCACCGGGCCAGCCCTTGAAAGCCAATTTAAAACGAATAATTGAATTATTCAACTTCTGATTTTAAGTTGAAATCTTCCTCATTTTATGCACAGTACTATAACACCTAAGAAGTCTTTAGGTCCACTCAATAAATTTAAATTAATAGATTTATAACAATTCTTAACTACTCAGCAAGGTTTTGTTTAAGTAGATAAATGAGGGACTTTAAAAGGAAACAGAAAAGATTAAATTTACAAATGCCGTTTAAAAATATTTGAATCGGTTTAAGTTGGTAGAAAGGACCAAGCATTAATCAATAGTTCCTTGAAAGTGACTGTTGAATTTTGCTAGACTTCTATATAGAGTAAGATTTGTGAGACGAATGTAAAGCCTAAGAAGAAGTGAATTTTTGAATTTGTAACTTTAATAAATTGAACACTAATTGTTTAAATCAAATTAAGTCTGAGTAGTCCTTTTTATGCACAAAACACACAATGGCCTACATCAAAACCCCATCTAAACACAAATCTAACTTCAGTGCACCCTGACTCACAATTACTTCCTTCCCTTCTATCATTACGGAAGTTGTGTCTTCTTCTTAGTTACAATTATCACCTCCATCTGAACTTCTCTGGGTCTGCGTAGGTTGGATTTCCCTTCTCTTCTGGTTTTTTAACCTTTCTTTACTTCCCACATTTATCATGCACATGATTCCTCCATCTTAAACCAACAAATGAAAATCACAATGATGAAATGTTTCTTCCAAACTTATCTGGTTTCTGCTCCACATCTTTCTTCTTCACTTCTTAAAAAACGTGCCTACCTTCTGTAACCACCCCCAGTCATTCCTCCAACCACCACAGTAACTCTCCTATGGCCACTACTTCATGAAACCATTCTCACCAAGGTCACAATGGCTTCCTTGTTGCCAAAGCCATGAACTCATTTTATTTCTTGACCTCTCAGTAGCATCTACAGTGTAACCACTTTTATATTCTTAAAATAGTCTATTCCCATGGCTTCCATACCCTATCTTCTGATTCTCACTTTTTTCTCCATCCTGTAGTATTATGATTTTAGAAAGTTTCTACATGCTTATTGTGACACTATGGGGGCTCCTTAGATTAACCACAATCCAAGTACTGCCAGCATTCCAAAGGAATATGTACAGTCCAAGGTGGCTAGCTGGCATTCTAATCAGGAAACTCATACTCCAGAGGCACCTTTAATAAGCACTTCTATTATCTGAAACTGTATTAACATCTGATGCTATGTAATTAACACATTGAATTGCAGAAACGAGTTTTAACTGGTAAACATGGTGGATTGTTAATTAGCATTCTGAATATCTGAAAGGGGTACTAGATGGTGACATTAAAGGTATTCAAGATTTGTAGATGGGTAAACACATTTTATAGCCTCTTCCTACCTTTACATGAATAGGGCATGGGAAAGGACTTTGCTCTGTGCTAAATGATCTTTTATCTGGTTCTGAACTCTGGGGAATTCTAGTTTCTTGACGCCAGTTATCAGGGAGGAAAACCCTGCCTCTAGAATTCTAGACATTTGCCTTGAGTGAACTTTTCACTCAAAGTGGTGGTCAAAGCACCTGAAAGGACAGAACGATAGGACATTCTCAAGCCTACAAGAGAAACAGTTCTTATGAACTGTTTTTAACTTTCTTATTAATTAAGGTTTAATTTAAAAATGTCAGGGACTACATCCAACTGAAAAGCTTCTGCATAGCTGGGGCCGGCCTGGTGGCGCAGCAGTTAAGTTTGCACGTTGCGCTTTGGTGGCCTGGAGTTCACCAGTTTGGATCCTGGGTGTGGATATGGTACTGCTTGGCAAGCCATGCTGTGGTAGGCATCCCACATATAAAGTGGAGGAAGGTAGGCACGGATGGTAGCTCAGGGCCAGTCTTCCTCAACAAAAAAGAGGAGAATTGGCAGCAGATGTTAGCTCAGGGCTAATCTTCCTCAAAAAATAAAATAAAATAAAAGTTTCTGCATAGCAAAAGAAACAATCAGCAAAATGAAAGGACAACTTACCAACTGGGAGAAAATATTTTCAAATCATACATCTGATAAGGGCTTATAAAGATATAAAGAACTCATACAATTCAACAACAAAAATACAAACAACTCAGTTTAAAAATGGGCACAGGATATGAACATACATTTTTCCAGAGAAGATATTCAGATGGCCAACAGGCACATAAAAAGATGTTTGACATCACTAATTACTAGGGAAATGCAAAGCAAAACCACAATGAGATATCACCTCATGCCCATCAAAATGGCTATTACTAAAAAAACCAAGAAATAACAAGGGTTGGAGAGGATGTGGAGAAAAGGGAACCCTCAGCCACTGCTGACGAGAACATAAATTGGTACAGCCACTAAGAAAAACAGTGTGGAGGTGCCTCAAAAAATTAAAAATAGAACTACCATATGATCTAGCTATTCCTCTTCTGGGTACTTATCCAAAGAACACAAAGACACTAATTCAGAAAGATATATGCACCCCTATGTTCATTGCAGCATTATTCACAATAGCCAAGACTTGGAAACACCTAAGTACCCCTCAATGGATGAATGGATAAAAAAGATGTGGCCTTAGTACACACACACAATGGACTACTACTCAGCCATAAAAAAGATGAAATCTTGCCATTTGCAACAACATGAATGGACCTTGAGGGTATTAAACTAAGTAAAATAGGTCAGACGGAGAAAGCCAAATGCTGTATGATTTCACTTATATGTGGAAGATAAAAACAACAATAGCAACAACAAACAAACACATAGATACAGAGAATAGATTGGTGGTTACCAATGGGGAAGAGAAGTAGGGAAGGGCGAAAGGAGTAAAGGGGGGCATTTGTATGGTGATGGATGGCAAGTAGACTTTTGGTGGTGAACATGATGTAGTCTATATAGAAATCAAAATATAATGATGTACACCCGAAATTTGTGAAATGTTATAAACCAATGTTATCTCAATAAAAATAAATAAATAAATACATTAATTAATTAAATAAAAATATGAGTGTGGTACAATGTGATTTGAGATTTGATTTCATCTATAGAATGTGATGGTGAGATTGTGGAGAGAAGAGGTACCTCTCACTATCTCAACTTCTCTGCTTGCTACCACAACCCGTCAAAAAGAATCTAACAGCTGTGCATAACCAAACTGGCTTAGAGACAGGAGAACTTCCAGGGTCAAGTCCTTGGCCTCTGTTCTTCTTTATTTATATATAACACTTGGGCAATCTTACTCACTCCCATTACTTAAAAACATCCAAGTACTGATGGCCTCTAAATCTCTCTTTCTCTCCTGGGCTCCAGACCATTATAACCACCTGTCCACAAGATATGTTTACTTGGATGTCCATGGCATGTTCAATACTGAACTCACCATCTTCTTAATCTCACCCAATGCCCCAACTAGCTCTTTCTGTGTCCTAGTATTAGTGGTTCCCAAACACTGGTCCACAGATGACTGGCTGCAAGAGTATCACTGGGGAAACATTAAAAATAGTCTTGGTTTCCACTGTGATCTTTTGAATAAGAATCTCTTAAGGTAGAGCCCAGGAATCGGAATTTTTAACAAGCACCCCAGGTGATTCCAATATACCACCAGATTTAGGAAGCACTACCTAAATTGGAAATACTGCCAATGGAATGGATTTAGGAATGTAATTGCTAACATGGCCAAATGGCACGAGTATCCACTTGGTTGCCCAAGCCAAAAGTTGTGCGCTATGATGTAGAGCAGGCTTAAAAAGGGAAATAGTCAAACAGAACTGGAACAAACACTACTCACTCATTTAAGAGGCAAACATTTGCAATCAATGTGTCTTGGCCTATATTCTCTCATCTTTGTTTCCCTTGACAGCAATTTTATGGCTCTTAAAGATTCTGCTTTTCCTTTTCTAGGAAGAGACTATCAAGTAGTAGTCTATGTTTTTCTTTGAGAGTACTTTTAGTGGTAATGTTGGAATTCTTTACCTTCTTCATAATTGGCATTATGCATTGGTGTTGGCCAGTAGGCACGACATTTTCTTACTCTGGGTAACATTTCTTGGTGTTAAGAATTTAGAAAAATTTGATCTAGATTGGACCTTTTAGGGGCTTATGGACTAGTGTATTATAAGGTCCCACAAGATCTCTGGAAATAAATGTCACTATTGACTGGCACCCAAGACAAACATCTCTGAATTGAAGCTGAAGTCTTCCCTGACTCCTTAAGATTGATTAAGTGCTCCCTCTAAGGCTTCCTGGTGCCTCTCCTGTCTAGTACTGTAGGACATGCTATAATTGCTTTTAGACAACACTGTCTTCCCCAACTAGACTGTAGGCATCCCGAAGACAGTTGCATCACTCAGATTCCTGGGCATAATGCATGGTGTCATGGGGCTGGTAGAGCCTTAGAGAATCTAGTCCAACCTCCAGGGTTCAAGTGAGGCTGGATACCATGCCTCACGGATGTTGTAGAGTGGATTCCTGCAGGAAGCCTCAACTCAACGGCTTCTGAGTCTGTACATCAGAATGTATGAGAAAGAGAAGGAGCCCCAAAGACAGAGATGGCTTCTTTGAGTGCATAAACTGTGAAAGGTGTGATCCCTTAAAGCAGAGGTGCCAGCTAAGCAGCTGGCAGAACCACTGGGCCTAGGATCCTGCCTAGTCACACCACCCTATCTGCCAAGCTATGGCCGCCATGCCGACTGAGGCAAAGCTGAAGCTAATAATGTGGATTTTAAGGGGGTCCAGACCCAAAGGAACTATGTAGATGCAAAACACTTATAAAAATATATATATACATTTAACCACATTATCACAAAATCTAATGTGTCCTAGAAGACATTGGTTTAGACTTCCTCAAAGCTTATTCTGTCAAGTTTTTTTTTTTCAAGCAGACATTTTCCCATAGAAACTTTTTAAAAGAAGTGATGAGATTCCCTTAGGCTCAGATACACCTGGGGTCAAATAGGCTTTTGAGCTTGACTGTTTTCCTGTAGGACCTCTCATTCCTCGGTATACCCGTGTTCAAGATCCAAACAGCCAACATGTAAATGATCTTCTGATTCAAGATTTTTCTTTGAAATTATTCTCTTCTGGATCAACGGAAAAATAGCTGTTTTCATCAATGCAAAAGGACTTCTTATATGTGTCCAACAAAGGGCAATTAAAACAGAGCAAATGAACAATGCTTGAAGACAAGGTACAAAATTAACTTCCTCTAATATGAATAAAAGGATAGGTTACCAAGAGAGATGGTATAATCCTCTTTTCTGGTAATCCTTAAAAAGAGACTGAATTTGCACCTGCTTAGAAGGGTAGAGCTCCTCTCCCGTCAAGGCCCTTCCAGCTGTATCAGCTTTCCGCCTTCTTAGAACAAACACACTCTTGGGTATTCCTCCCACACCTTGGTTCTATCTGAGCTCCTGATGCAATGCCACACACACACATCCAGAGCCACGGTCCTAGCTCTGTGGCCAATATTTGCACTTCCATCCGGATACTTTTGTGATGCTTCATTGTGAGGAAACGCTTACCTTTCCAAAGTCCTTGAAAGCTATCAGTGTCGTGCAGGGAGGGGACAGGAGTATCTGTCTGCCAGTCGGCTCTACCCCTGTAGCACTAAGGAGGTTTATAAAGCTCTTTCAAAAGCAGGATTCATTCAGCTTGCTCAAAAAATTTCAAAAGGCAGTTGTGTAGGAGCATACTGGCTTTTTATTGTGCCATCTTTACTAACAATCTTGTTATAATTATTAGAAGTCTGAAATTGGAAAGTATAATCTATCCATCAGGAGCGTATATATTTTGAACTAGTAGAACTTGTGTAGTTTCTTTAAGTCATTGGAGGTCAGAATGGTGTGGCTAAGATAGATTTTTCTTGATGTACAAAGATATTAACAGTAGCACTTATAATAAAAATTGGGAACCAATGCTCCCCACAATATAATATCTCCTATTGGTTCTCTGGAGAAGCCAGACTAATACAGACCCTGGCATCAGTAATTTTTAAAGCTCTCCCAATGGTTGGAATGTTCAGCTAGGGTTGAAAACCCCCGGTCTAGGAGTTCTTAATCCCTTAGGGGGTTCATGGATGGCTTCAAAGGTTCTATAAACTCTTGGAACTCATAAACAAAATTTTGCATGTATGTTCATCTACCTGATCCAAACTCCCAGCTGGTCTTCAAATCCCCTCCACGACATCCCTGCAAAATGATTGTTTGCTTTTGTTTAAACATCTACCAATGATGGGAAACACCCTCCTCCCCAAAGAAACCCATCTCATCTTAGAACAGTTCAAGAGTCCCCTTGAGGAAACTGAAGCATGAGAAGCCTGATTTTAAATAAAAGAATCACAAAACATTAGTCAGAAGCATAGCTGGCGGTCTTCATATGCGAATTCCTCATTTTATAGAGGAAAAAACTGAGGCACAGAGAAATTAGGTGCCTCGCCCAAACTAACAGAGTTAACAATAGATTGGAGGATAAAAGCCCAGGGCCCTGGCTGCCTGTTGAGTTCTCTTCCCTACTGCATGCAGCAGAGTCCCTTCAAGGAGGTGAGCTGTGGCGGCACACTTTGGAGTGAGCAGGGCTGCGGCCTGGCTGAGGGAAGAGACCCCAATTTCCCTATCCCATACCATCATTCTAGAAGGTAGGATTGCAGGGATTGCAGGAGAGTGGCCTGCCTCCTCCTTTCACGCTGAGTGACTCCCCACCCCTACCAGTCGCCACATGGATGGAGGTGAAGATGCCAAGAAAACCCAGCTTGACGGTCATATTGATACGGCACATGGTACCAACTGGGAGACACTGGCCTATCTTATCCCCCAGAGAGACAGGTGCAGGCACTGAAGGGAAAGGGCAATGAACATGTTCTGCCTCTGGTCCCTTGGAAGGGATGTGTGATGATAAAATAGTGACCTGAATGTTCAAGATCTCCCTAGTGGATTTGTAAGTATGCACTAAAATTTAAGTGATATTAAAGAAACATTGACTTGTTTAGGGTGAAATCGGGCTCATTAATAATTTGGACTCATGTTCAATATTACAATATCTTCCATTCACTACTAAGTAGCTTAATGTCTTACGGGATTGCTTTATATCTCTGAGCTTAATTGCCTTGTCTTAAATTAAGGTTAATAATATCCAGCTTAGATCCTCTAAAGAACTGTTGTATGGAGTGAATTACATAACATATAAAGCGGCTAGGAGAGTGCCTGGCACACAGGATGTGTCCAATAACTGGTGGCTGTTGTTATTATTAATAACACAATAATCAAAATACAAATATTATAATGACCAATTATCCTCATATATGCCTTTTCTAACCACACACCACATTTTCAAAGACAGAGTGATGTCATAGTGTATTCTGAACCCCCAACCCCACTCACAGAGTATGGCACAAATCTATGCCTATGGTAGGTATCAGTAAGAACTTAGGTGGAACTGAATCGAATGAATCACTCCTACCGGATTACTCTGTTCTTTCAGGGGTATTTCGGATCCAGGTTCTGCCTCGAGGCTGACGGAGTCAATGCATTCAGTAAGCGTGTCCTCAGTCACTTCTCCATTGACGGGGGGCTCCATGGCGCTGATGTCTTTGGGCTGCTCAGGGTGCCTAATGTCAGCAGTCTCTGCACCTTGAATGGCTGCATTTTCATGCTCATCTCCTCTGGGGTCGGCTGGTGTTGGCTCGTTTGAAATCGTAGCTGAATCACAGTGCACTTCTGCATCTTTGGGTAAAGAACCACTGCTAGGCATCTCAGTAATTTCTGCTTTCTCTCCAGTGGCTAGGGTGTCACCGACATCATCAGACATTTTAATATCTGTTAACATGATTACAAACACTTGATGCTTTAATTTGAATTATTAAACTTTAATTCAAAGCCCTGAATAATAAAATTAAATCTGGTAGGCGTGAACTTTCTTCTACCGATAAGAAACTTTATGTAACCTTGGGGTAGGCTGAATCATGGCCCCCAAGGATAGCCATGTTCTAACCCCTGGAACCTGTGAGTGTTACCTTTTGTGGCAAAAGGGACTTTGCAGATACAATTAAATTAAGGATCTTGAGATGAGGACATTATCTTGGGTTATCCAGGTAGGTCCTAAATGAAGTCACAAGCATCCTTATCAGAGAGAGGCAGAAGGAGATTTGACTACAAAGAAGAAAAGGCGATGTGATGACAGAAGCAGATATCAGAGCAATGTACTCTGAAGATGAAGGAGGGGGCCACAAGCCAAGGAATATGGGTGACCACTAGAAGCCGAAAAAGTCAAGGAAACTATTCTCCCCTCAGAGACTCCGGAAGGAACCAGCCAGACCAAGACCTTGACCTTAGCCAAAATGAAACTGATTTTGGACATCTGACCTCCAGCACTGTAAGAGAATAAATTTTTGTTGTTTTAAGCCACTAAGTTTGCTGTAATTTGTTACAGGAGCAAAAGGAAACTAACACAAACCTACAGTGCCATCTTTAAACTTTCATGTGTCTCTTATTGGTATGCAGGGATACACATATGAGAACTAAGGGTACTTTCTGTAGCTGTGAATTATTCATTTAAATGACTTTATTAATTATATTTGTACCAATAATGAGAACAAGCATAGAAAATACCTGAGAGCTTATTTAAAAACTTGACATTTAAGGGGGCTGGCCCTGTGGCATAGTGGTTAAGTTCTGGCATGCTCTGCTTCGGTGGCCAGGTTCACAGGTTTGGATCCCAGTTGGGGACCTACACCATTCATCAAGGCATGCTGTGGTGGTGATCCACATACAAAATAGAGGAAGATTGGCACAGATGTTAGCTCTAGGCTAATCTTCCTCAAGCAAAAAAAGAAAAAAAAAAGAGGAAGATTGGCAACAGATGTTAGCTCAGAGCAAATCTTCCTCACCAAACAACAACAACAACAACTAAAGCTGACATTTAGCTTTGGAATGTTGTCAGAGATTCACATTGAGAAAGAGACCTACATAGACATAAGTGTGCTTTGTCGGGTACCAGCGGTGAAGACCTGGGCTCTGTTTGGATGATAGTTTAGATAGGGAAACACAAGAATGAGATGGAAAGAAGTGAGGTATTTAGCTAAATGAGGAATGTAGCCATTATGAAATAACCTACAAAGCAGAAAACTCTTTACCAAGCTTGCAAGTTATTGACATCAGGGAGAACAGCATCTTTCAACAGCACTTTCTGTGATAATGAAAATGTTCAATTTCTGCAATGTCCAATGTGGTAGCTAATAGCTACATGTGGCTACTGAACACAGGAAATATGGCTAGTACAACTGAAGAACTAAAATTTTAATTTTATTTAACTTTAAATAATTTAAATTTAAATTTTATATAGGCATGCGCGGCTACTGGCTACCTTACTGGATAGTACAGCTCTAGAAGGCTATTTTGAGATGATAACTTTCTTAGACTAGAATGAAGACACCATATTCTCACTACACAAGAAGCCAAGTCTCAGTCAGATCTGTGGGTATTTTTGTTGACCTCAGTGTTTACCAACTGGTCAAATCTCAGGTTGCCGCTAAAACCACAGTATGTGAGAAGCCCTTTAACATACTGGCCACATGGGGATACAGGCTTGGAACTCATATGCACATGCCAACCCTCTTGTCTCCTCAAACAGCCATTCCCCAAGGTTGTCTGGCTATTTTCCTTTCACTTGTAGTTTCCAGGGGCCAAAGAGAGGGGGAGGGAGTAGTGACTGCCAATGGGTATGGATTTCTTTCGTGGGTGATGAAAATGTTCTAAAATTAGAAAGCAGTAATGGCTGTACAATGCTGTGAATATACTAAAAACCTCTGAACTGCACATTTTAAAAGAGGAACTTTTGTAGTATGTGAATTTTGTGGTATGTAATTTATATCTCAATAACACTATTAAAAAAAATTTCTACTTCCAGATAAGTAGTTCTAGTGGCCAGCTGGACATCTTTTCTTGTCCAAAAGGAAACCTGTTGTCTTACTGTTAATACTAGATGTTCCTCTTGACTTTTGTGTTTCTTTTTAACAACACTTAGATTTCCTCAATAACCCAGGCTTAAAACCTCAGAGCTGTCATTAACTAAACCTTCACTCTCTCAAGAATATATAATATCAATAGCTGTCATTTATTGAGTGCCTATTAAATCCAGGCTCTTTAAATGTATCATCTCCAGGTGACTTAGATATTAGGAGCTCCATTTTACAGATGAGGCAACTGAGGCTTAGAGGTCACACTTTTAGTCAGCAGCAGATTTGAACCCATATCTGACTTTGAAACTGAACCACGATAGAGCTCTGCCTGCAATGCCACCTGCCTCTTTTCTTCGATTCAACCAGTGCCCAAATCCTAGAGGCTCCTTATTCAGAATCTGTCTTTTCTTTTACTGTTATTCTTCCTGCCACCATCCTAGATCAGGTCCTCATTATGGTTCATGTTGATTTCAATATTGGGTTCACCCCTCCACTGTTGTTCTCCTTTTCCCTACCCCATCCTTCCCCATCCTTCATCTCACAGCTCTAAGTACAACTTTCTCCTGGTCAGACATCCTTGGGAGCTTCCCACTTATTACTGAGATGAGGCCACATGCTTCAGCTGGCATCCAAGGATGCCACTCTGTGCTCTGATCTCACTAGGCTTAACTCCCTCTATGACCTTCCAAATCCTTAAATGAGACAATGCAAGTATGTGGACAATGCCTGACATTCAAAAGACTCTCAGATGGCTGTTCGTTCAACATCTTGTTTTTTACACATTTAAGGCTCAGTTAAAATAACCACCATTGTCATTTTTCTATTCCTCCCTACTAGACATAATTTTTGTCCTCTGAACTTCCAGAGTGCTTTGTGTCTATCTCACCTTGGACAGTTACAATCCTCTTTTTTTTTTTTTGGTGAGGAAGTTTGGCCCTGAGCTAACATCGTTGCCAATCTTCCTCTTTTTGCTTGAGGAAGATTGTGACTGAGCTAACATCTGTGCCAATCTTCCTCTATTTTGTATGTGGGACACCACCACAGCATGGCTTGATAAGTCATGTGTAGGTCCACACCTGGGATCTGAACTCATGAACCTGGGGCTGCTGAAGCAGGGCAGGCAAACTTCACCACCACACCACCAGGCTGGCACCACAATCCTCTTTGACTAGAGTTGCTTGAGTATTTCCTTTTATATTGTAAATTCTGCGAAGACAAGGATCTTCCTTTTGTTGTTCTCATATTTTATACAGCGCTTAACATGGTTTCTTGATCATAATGGGAAACTCAACAAATATGTATGTTGAATTATATTAATATTAGTGTAGAGATTTAAAGTTAAAATGTAATTTGAAATGAAAACAAGCAGAAAATGCCTTTACCTCATTTACTGCTCAGGAGCTATCTCACGGTAAGAGGTTCCAAATGACCCATATTATTTTCCTTTTGTTCCTTCACCTCCCAGTTAACTGAGTTAGAAGGTCTCTTTTTAAACAAAAACCCTTGAATTGAGTGACAGCACTCCTGCAAACAAGTCTACAGGTGGGAAAGGCAAAAGAATGCACACTTCCCTTTAGCCAGAAGTTTAGGATATTCAAAGTTGGAGATGGTCTGTCAATGGGTATGGTCAAGCCCAGTCAAAGTAGTAAAGAATGATACAAGGTCACTGTACAGAAAAGGGGTAGTTACTGTGGTTCATGGGAGGGGGGTGGAATTAATGGAGGGTACTCGAAAAGCTACTGTCATTTGGAAGCCTATAAAATCTTTGTGAAAACCTTGAATCAGGACTGGTCTAGGACGGGCGTTGGCAAACTACAGCCTGCTGGCTAAATCTTGTCCTCCATCTGTTTTGGTAAATAAAATTTTATTGGAACACAGACATACTTATTTATGTTCTGTCTATGGCTTCTCTAGCACTACAACGGCAGAGTTGAGTAGTTGTGACAGAGACCATATGGCTTGCAAAGTTGCAAAGCCTAAAATATTTACTATCTGGCCTTTTACAGAAAACGTTTGCTGACCTGTGGCCTAGGACCATGCTCAACTGCCATGGCCGAAAGAGTTCTCTGTCCTAATTTATCCTATCCTTGCCTGGGTCCTAGGGGCATGACCCTAAAGAGAATGGGCCCATGAATAAATGATGCTTGGACATCATTTTTATTCCCATTTTTTGTTCACCAATAGCTGGTCACAGACACTGTCTGATATTTTAATTTCTTTGTAAGATCGTTTGAAAATCCTTATTATCAATCTGGATTATTAAGAAGCTCCAAACTATTTCACTGTTCTATAAGCAGGAACATGAATAAACCTGGCTATCATGAACATTCATGGGCAAATAAAAAGCATTATGGACACTGTGACGTGTATACTTTGCCTGAAATGTGTTGTATTGCTGTTCATAATGCTAAAATACTTCAGCACATACCATGTGACATATGTGTGGGTTAGTTGTAATTTATACCCTGGTGGTAGTTGGTTAACCTGAGATGCCCTATTCAGGAAAATACTCTTCAGAGATCTTTAGTTAGCATTTCAAAATCTGGGATTCAGTGTTTACCTATTGAGAGGGTTCAACTATCACCCTTTCTGATTGGTACTCCAGGGTGTGCTAATTAGCATAAGGGATATTAGACATCATTTTTCACTGATGAAATAGAAATAGTGCTTAAGATAAGTCGACTGGCGAGAAATAACATACAGGTGCTTTCTGCCCTTCTATTTCCAGGACAAAAGATTATATTAGGTCCAGCAGCTTATTGCCCTTGGCAGTAGTTTTCCTAGTTCTTCTAGCTGAAGTGGGAGAGCACCAAAGTCTGATTAGAAGCTTAGCTGAGTCCTGCCTCTAGAGCAGTCCTCACCAGAGACCTAAAAAAAACAGAGAGCTAGGACCTCATCAAGCTTGCAAGAGGCTGTAAAACGGAGGCCAGTTGCTAATATACGCGTGGTGTGCGGCAGAACTCTATCCGAGAACTTGGATGCATAATAATATTACTCTTGGTAGAGAGGTTGCATGGGAGGAAACCTGCAGCCCTCACCCATCTCTCACGGCCAAACTGCCTTAGGTCAGTTCACCTCAACTGCAGAAAAATTGCTGAAACAAAACATCTGTTCTCTGCAGCTGCTCTGCATTCAACCAGCAACATGAAGCCTTTCCTTCAGAAATACCCAAAAAATGAGCTGTGAGGTCCTGAACTGATAGCTGAGAAATATTTATGGATAACCTGTAAATTTCAGAAAGACTACATTTTCACATTGGTTTAAATAATAAAATTGGTCACCATAATATTCAGCCCTACTTTAACTTCTGGTCGTGTATCTCTCTAATCTATATTTATTTCTACCTGTTACAAGTCTACATTTTCCCTAAACCAAAAGCAAAAGCAAAAAAAAAAAAAAAGTCTCTTCTGGTTGTTCCGGTAGGCCTTGATTTACTCTAGATGTTATTATGACAGGAGAGATGTAATCATTTTCAAAACTCTGCCCTCTTGTCTGAAGCCATTAGAAATGGTGTGTTCTAAACGCACAGCTGTTTCTGAGCAGTGACTGGTGGAGCCCACCAGGACTACAGCTGTGGTGTGCTGTGCTTCCCAGGACGGTCCCCATCTCTGCCTGGGTGCCCCACAGGCAGGCAGACTTATAAACCTCTCCTGATTTATGGTGTGGAATGTTGATCACTGTGGCCATGTCCTATGGCTTTGATGCCGGGGAGACTCAACCCACAGAAACAAGGAGGCTTCTTCAGTGAACTCCAAGGAGAGGAAGAGTGGCACATAAAGAGGCCTTTGTGGGCTGGGAATAACTTAGGTTCTCATGAGTAAATTCATTCATCACCTAAAATGCTCTCAGAACTATGCTAGGTATTGGAGCAGCAACATCATAGCTCCAAAAATAAGTTTAAAACGGAAGACATGGTTACTATCCTTCAGAAAATGAATAATCTGTTTTCATTTTATTCCTGAAGTGAAGGTTCAGGAAACCATTTCAGCTTACACCAAATGATTAAACGATGATGCAAACCAGCACATAATAAATAAGGGAAAGATGTACCTGAACTAGGCTGACCTCGGGCAAGAGAGAACCTTGAACGTGGCTTTGATATGCATGGCATGGTGGGATAAGAGAATGTGTATATGCCCAGCATCAGGGATGAATTCTAGATATTCAGGATGGATGTCTGTGTGACCAGGCTAAGAGGCTGCAGGCAGGAATATCGAGGGATGGGAAAGATAAATTCTGAAGTGGAAAGAGCCTTGCTCTGGTCCCACCTCTCTCTGTGGGGGTACAGCTCACTCCTTCCTGCTAGGCTTCCTCATTTCCTCCCCTGTGGAGTAAGGCTGGACAAAATGATCTGGATACTTTGTTCCCAAAACCCCCACTGCAGGACTGGACCAGTCCATGATGACAGAGAAGAATGAGGACAAGAAAGCGAGTTTTTCATCAATCTAAATTTATTAAATATAAAGGTCTGCCTTCATCTTGCAAGGTTAGCCTTCACACTTTTCTTGGTATTAAAATGTCTTTTAATTTATGAAATAGTGGTGCAGCGGATGGATTTCTTTTTTAAAATGGCCTCATTTGGCAAAATAAGAATTTGGTAACACAATAACCTGTGTGAAAATCACTGCCCCCAATTTAAAAGTGTGCTGGTCAGTGAAGGCACAGGAACAGAATCTCTGGATGAGAGGTTCTTAATCAGATTGCAAGAGCTCCTATGGACCCTGACCGGTAGACGTGCCCAGGCCCCAGTATCTTTTCCTCCACTCTACATGTCTGCCAGATATTCTTCTGAAACATGGATGGGACCTATGTGCTCCCCTGTTTAAAAACCATTAGGTTTAAACACCGTTGCAGGGCATCTGTGGCCCTTCATAATCCAGCTCCAATCTCTCTATCCACCTCTTGTAATTCTCCACACACCCCACGCTCCTGCCTCACCAGACTTTCCACCATCGCCCTCAGGGCTTATAAACATCCCACATCCTTGCCCACGCTACCCTGCCTCCAACTGCCTGGCAAACTCCTATTTGTTTCTCAAAATCTAAGGTCACCTTTTACTCTGAAATTTTCCTTAATTTG
The DNA here is from genome assembly GCF_041296265.1 of Equus caballus. Lineage (NCBI taxonomy): Eukaryota > Metazoa > Chordata > Mammalia > Perissodactyla > Equidae > Equus > Equus caballus. The sequence continues at coordinate 94,292,424 of NC_091686.1, forward strand.
CCCCACTCCTTCCAAAGAATTAATTGCTCCCTCTCCCAGGTTTTTTGCGATACTTTGCATGGACTCCTATGGCATTTATTAAGGAATGTTTGTTTCTACGTCATTCTCTCCTCCAGGACTGTGACCAACAAGCACCTAGCTTGGTTTCTGACCCTTAAATATGTACTGAACTGAAATACATTGTTTGATATCGATTAAAGACAAAGAATGTTTGATAGAAGCCTCATCTTACAAATATATGGCTACTTACATGGACTGAATCCCTGAGATTCAGGAAGGCCCCCGCCCACTCTCAAATTCCTCTGCCCTGGCTCCCCTGTGCCTCAAATTCCGCCCTCAAAGTTTCATTCCTTTGCTTAAAGCTTAGAATGTAAGGAGTTCATCAGATTCCTTCCTGAGCCCAGGTTTTGATGGAGGAAAGGAAGGAGAGAGTGTGGAATGAATATGGGTGAGGTAGGAAAGGGGGCCACAAGGAGAAAAAAAGAGCAGAAAGCGGCCTCTCGGGAGAAAGCCTGGCTCATTCTGTTACCTCAGGCTGGCTGAGGGTTTCTGAAGTTCAGGAGACACAGATTTGAAAAGCCACCTGCTTGTAGCCCTCAAGATGTTTAGGATGGGAACTGACGGGATCAGTAGGGCATAGATATTGTCCTTACAGCCCACACAGAGATGACTTCCCTCTCTAGGAAAGGGCAACCAAGTTCAGCAGCTTGATGTGAGAGGGCTGGAAATACTCACCAGATTCCAGGGGAGAAGATGAGAAGATGGGGGGCGGGGCGGGGAGGAGAGGCGAGGGTTAGGGGGAGTGGGTCTCAACCTTGGGCTGTAAATCGAGGTGGTGCCAGCTTAGGGCGTTGGCTGGGGTGGAAGAGAGGGCAGGGCGTGGATCTGCAGAGGGAGGGACCGGTGAGCTTGGGTGGGAGGTCAAGGCCTGAGCTCAGTTTTGGCGAACCCGGGATGGAGGCCTGTGCACCCGGCTGCGGGGACCCTGCATCCTGCCTCTCTGACTTGGACCAGAGACATTGGGAAAACTTTTTCAGACTTGCTTGGTGCCGGGAGTGGATATTTCGGAAGGACAAGGTAGGCTCCAAAGGGGTTCACGCCGGCCGAGGGGGCAGACCCGGAGTGCGGGCGTGTGGGTGTGTGCATGAGCGTGGACCCGGAGCGACACACACTCACACACACACACTCACACGCCCGCACCCACGCAGGGCCCTCGGCCGCGCCGCGCGCGCCTCCCCGGACCTTCACCCCCAAGCCGGTCCTCCCGGGTCCCGCGCCCAGTGCCAAGTCCCTGTCGACAGCTTCTCCCTAACGCAGCGGGCGGGATTCGGGGATCAGGACAAGGAGCGACGGCAGGGTCTCCCCACCACCCCGCTGCAGCTGGCCCCGCATTCACCCCTGGCCCGGGGAAGGGGATGTGGAGAGGATACCCGGGGCTCTTACCGCTCAGGCGGCCGAGTGCGCGCAGCAGCGCCGGGCGGGTCCCGCCCCGCCACGTCGGCAGGGCCGGCGGGGACGCGGCCGGAGGGCGGGCCGGAGGGGGACAAGGGGGCGGCCGGGCCGCGGCCCCGCCCCCGCGCGCCCCGCCCCTGCCTCGAGCACCGCGGAGGCGCCCCGCTCCCCCTTTCCCGGGCGGGAGGGGCCCGGCTGCGCTTGCGACCTTCCCTGGGAAACTGCTTTTCTAGCTCTGTTCCGGGCAGGGAGAACCAAAGGGGCGCCCACCCCTGGGCGGGTCGCGGGTTTCTCTGGATCTCTTTCCTTCCTTTAAAAGCGCCCCGAGCTACCAGCCCCATGGCCGAATGGTTAAGTTAGCGCGCTCTGCTTCTGGGGCCCGGGGTTTCGTTGGTTCGGATCCTGGTCGTGGACATGGCGCTGCTCATCAAGCCATGCTGAGGTGGCCTCCCAAATAACACAACCAGAAGGACCTACAACTAGAATATACAACTATGTACTCGGGGGCTTTGGGGAGAAGAGGAAGAAGAAGAAAAGATTGGCAACAGATGTTAGCTCAGGTGCTAATCTTAAAAAAAAGCAACAAAAAGCTCCTGGAAAGCCCCGCAATTTCACCGGGAAGAGGTCGCGGAAGTTCAGCAAGAGTTTGCGGTCCCCTGAGTGTGTGTTAAACCGCTTTCCCTTACCCTGATTGGGGGAGTGTATTAAAAATCAACCCACCAAACAAAAACACTTGCTAGGCCAGTTTGGAAATGTGGATCAAAATTCAAATGCATTAGCTTTGGCCCGGGAATTCCACGTTTGCGAATTTGTCCTAAGTAAACAGTCAGAAGTGCAAATGTGTATGTACAAGGATGTTTATTGTGGTTGTTTATGTCAGAGAAAACCCAGAAATAATCAGTGCCACAAGAAGGGATAGAAGAAGTAAACTATAGTCACTTCAAACAATCGGATATGCTGTAGCTGTTAAAAACTATAACTACATCCAATTTGTTTCCATGGAAGGAAGGCAGGTCATGGCTGAATATTAAGTCGAGAGTGGGATAAACTTACAAAAGTGTATGTATAGTATAAACCCATTCCTGTAAATATATACGTATGCATATATTTTATGTAAAAGTTAGGGAAAATATGATTTTAAAAACAGTGATTCTTTCTGAGTTTTGCAATTGTGGTAGCAAATTGTGTTCCAGGTGTGGCGTGTGTTTTGGTGTGCCATAGATACACAGCATGCCTGTGACGTCTGCGCCTGCCTAGGGACAGCAAGCACCTTTGCTACACCTGACCCTCTGTGCTGTGCTGAATGGCAACAGCCCAAGCAGACGTTCCCTTTTAAAGGGCTGGTTTCCTTTTCTCCTTTGACCCAAACCACACCTTTCCAATAAAATAATATCAACCAAGCAACTCCAGCAATAAGCTTTGTTGCTGCCTGCAAATTATGCCCTTTTACTCAAATGTTGCTGCTTCCAAGCCCACCAGCTTTTATTTCAAAACTTTTATTTTTTTGCAACTTAAAATTTTTTTATTCATTTAAAGAATTCTGGAGTATTTAAAACATATAGAAAACCAGAGAATAATATGACAAATATTTATTTGTAAAGAAAAAAGTAAAGAATACACAACAAGTAGATTTAACAAATTTTGGTTTTTGTCTTATTTATTTTAGAACCTTCTTTTAAAAGAAAAAAAAATATTACACATATGTCTGAAACCCTGTCCCTCCCTTCTCTACCTTCCCTGGAGGTGTCCTGAGGTTGTTGTGTATCCTTCCCACTCATATTTCTATACTTTATTGCACATATCCTCACCCGTAAACATTATACAAAATTATTTTTCAGTTATAAGTAATGTCCCATACACTCATTTACTCAACATTATATTTTTGAGACTCATTCACGTTCATAAATGTACATGATTTCAAAGTCTTTATAGGATTTCTAGCACATTCATTTCAAAGTCTTTATAGTGTTCCATTGTATAAGTATGCTGCAGTTTATCCATTCCCCAAGCAATGGACATTTAGCGTGTTTCATGTTTCACTATTATATATAATTACATATAGTGCTAACTACTGTATTACATACAGTGCTGCAATGGCCATGTTTGTACGTTTTCTTGTATCCCAAGCTAGAAATGGAACAGCCAGTTCACCTTCGCCAGGTATTGTGAAACTGTCCTGTAGTGTGGTTCAATCATTCATTCGACAAAACTTTTTTGAGCATGTGCTATGTACCTAGAACTGCTCTAGGTGCTAGGAATACAATAAGGAGCAAAGCAAAGTCCTATCCTCAGAGAACTTACGTTCCATTGAAAGGGAGATAGAGTAACTACATAATATATCAGGTGGTGGAATAAAGCAGGATGTAGAGTCTGTAAGGTCTAGAGAATGATGGGGAGCAACCATGGACAGAGAAGTCCCTGCCGATAAGTGACATTTCAGTGTAGATTTTAAGGAAGTAAGGGAGTGAACAATGGTGATATCTGGGAACATTTTCAGGCAGAGGGGACTGCAAGAACAATGTGGGAGCATGGTTGGTGCACTCGCAGAATGGTAAGGGGGCCAGGGTGACTGGAGCATAAGGAGGATAGGGCAGAGTGGAAGGAGATGAGGCCATAGAGGTAGTGGAGACTGAGAGATGGAGCAGACCAGGCAGCGCCTTGCACACCACAGTACGCGTTTTGCTTATACTTTGAAAAGGGAATCCTTACAGCTTTTGAGTAGGAGTGTGCCATGATTCTAGCTTCTGGTTCTAATTGGATTGGGATGGGCTCGGGGTGGGTGGATGCATGGAGGTGAAGGCAGAGGCAGACAAAGCAGACAGGAGGCCACTGCAGTTACCTATGTGAGAGATGATGATGGTTTGGCCACTATGGGAGTAGTGAAGGGCATGAGAGGTGTCTTGCTTATGGATATATTTCAAAGAAAAACTCAACAAAATTTGCTTATGGATTGGATATGGAGTTTGAGCAAAAGAAAGAAGTCACAAATTGCTGCAAGGATTTTGACTTGAGTGACTGCAAGAATAGAAATATCATTTATTGAGATCAAGGAGGATGCAAAAGGGGTAGGTTTGGGGTTTGAGGTAGCGAGAATTCAAGCATTTGATTTTCAACAAGAACAATTTAGCGAATGTTTAGCAGGCAGTTGGAGTCTGGAGTTCAGGAGAGAAGTCTAGGCAGGAGATAGTAATTGGGGAGTCATCAGCAAATAAATAGTTTTTCAAGCCATGGACCAGGATGAGAGTGCATGGAGTTGAAGAAGAGAAGTCCAAGACTGAGTCTTGGGTGTTGCATGTTAGAGAGATAAGGAACACAGAAGAGACTGGGAAAGAATGCTAGTGATTAAGCAGGAAAATTGGAGGGAGTTGTGTGGGAGTGGGAGTGGAGGAGGGGAGTGTAGGGTCCCAGGAGCCAAGTAAGAAAACTTTTCAAAATCTTTTAGCTGTGTTAAATGTTGCTAATAGTTCAGGTGAAAATTGAGAATTGACCCTTGGATTTGGCAACGTGAAGGTCCTTGGTGACCTTGATAAGAGCTATTTTTCTGGAGTGGTGGGGAAAGAAACCTGATTGGAGAAGATTTTAAAGAATGGGAGAATAATTGGAGACAGTGAGTAAAAACAACTCCTTCAAGGAGTTCTGCTGTAATGAGGAGAAAAGAGGATGAGGTTGTGGGTTAAAAGGAAGCAATTTTTTTTAAATTAGAGAAATTGTAGCATTTATGCTAATTGGAATTGTGGGGGATTGGAAGTGGCCACCTGAAGATATGTCTCTTTGGCATGAGGATTACTTTTGGCTGGTTACTTTTAAAAACTGCAGATGTGAGAGAAACTCTGAAAAGTAGAAGTTACCCTTTGGAAGAAACATTTACATTATAATGGAAATCTCCATCTGTAAAGGTGTCTCCTTCTCTATGCCAGGAAGAAGAGGAGATGACTGTATCTCTAAAAACTCTTATCAATGCTGAAGGCAAGGACTTAAATTTACATAATAACCTTACTCTTGTTTACTGTACTTTTCTGGTAATCTCCCATAACTGACTCCCCCTTCCCCCAACATCCTTCTTTGTCTTTAGCTGGGGATGGTATTTAAGGTGAGAGCTTCTGCCATTTTGGTGAGTTGCTCAGTTTTTCTGGGTCTCTCTCATGTATACATGTTATAAAGCTTTGTTTAATTTTCTCCTGTTATTCTGTCTCCTGTCAGTTTAATTTGTAGTCCGAGCAGAAGGACCCAGAGGGGGTAGAGGAAATGTCTTCCTCCCCTACAGAATCATACATTAGAGCAGAAAAATGATGATGCAGTAGAGAGAGGATAATTGCAAGAGTGATTTCCTGGAGTAGACAACAGGAATGGGATTCAGTGCTTACTAGGGAAGAAATGGCTCTTGACACAGAGGATTCATTCAGGAGACAGAGGAAAGTAAAGTAGAACAGGTGCAGGGAGGCTAGTAGAGTTTTGGGGGGAGGATGTGGAAATGCTCTTCAGGTTGCATTAATTTTCTTCATGAAAAATGAAGTATCATCAGCTGAGTATGAGGAAGGGACGGAGGTGTTGGATGGCTAACAGAGAGGAGGAGGTGTAAGACAGAAGAGAGTAAATGCGCTAGGGAGGGGAATAGGAAGACTACTAGCATTGCTGCTCATCTTGAGGTTGGGACCCAGTCATGAATTTCAAGTGAGACAGTCAGCTGTTGATGCAAATAACCCATAACCAACCTATAAATCAAAATTGGGGTGAGTTTATTATGAGGCAAAATGAGGATTTTAACCCGGGAAGGCCTTAGAAGGCGTTCCAGAGAAGCATGGGTTTCAGTACAGTTTTATGTCTTTTTAGAACATAAGAAGATACATTAAACACACCCAGGATACATTTTCAGAGATACTCAGTTGCAAATTAGCAGGTCAACATGACCCTGACGCCAGGAAAGGGACTAAACCGGGCGTTACCACTAGGGTGTTGTTGCCAAGAGGGCGTAGGAAGGGAAGTATGCGTTCTTTATCTCAAGAGTGATTCCTTACTTTAATGGATAAGCAGATGTACAATGTATGTTTGATAGGCCATAAGTCAGGCTTTCTAGTTCAAGCTGAATCAGTTTTGAACTTGAATAGTTACCCCATATACCTCAATATGTGAAAATCTCTTGTCACAGCAAAGTGTGTATTTCTTCCAACTACATTCAGCTGTTCAGGCTCAGTATAGTTCAGCAGTGAGTTGAATTTAACCTGAGTTGAGGAAAGAGGAGTAAGGTAGCTGAGGGTGAAGGCAGAGGGATGATTAAAAGGATAGATCACGATCTTTCAGTCTAGGGCAGTGGGGCTGGGGAATTGTTGGCACTGGAAGGAAACACGGGGAGGTGGTAGCTGGAAAGTGGGATGCCGGCAGTTGAGATTGTGGAGAGGGTACAGCCAATGGTAATAATAATATCTAGGGTGTAATAAGGGAATGATGGCTGAGGTAGGTTGCAGGACAAGATTGTTAGAAGAGAGAATATCAAAGAACTAAGAAGCCAGGGGAATGAAAGAATCTCTACGTAGCTATTGAAATCACTAGAATTATAATAGGGGTGGTGTTGGACTTACACAGTGAGCGGTGCTAAAATACTCAGCAAATGAGGTAGTGATGGGGCTCTGTGGATGACTGTAACCAGAAGGGGTAAGTTTCAAGGGTTGGAGGGAGGAACAGTGATCTGGAAGTAGCAGTGAGAGTCAAAGACTCCAAGGTGTGAGGGATGCAGTTGAGAAAACAGGGACCACTAGAGGGCGATGTGTTTAGGATAGAGTTTGAGTCTCAAGAGTGCCTTGATCCTCACCAGGCTGGAATGAAATCCCCTGCAGAACTTTTAAAATAATACTGATGACTGGCCCCATCCCAGACTATTTAAGTCAGAATCCCTGGACATGTGTGAGAGCTGTTCCCTCGTATTCTGACTAACATTTGATGTTATTAAATGTTTTAATTTTTGTCCATCTCAGGAGTGTACAATGGTGTCTCCTGGTTGTTTGAATTTGTATTTTCTCATATTCTAATGAGGATGTATTCCTTGTCATGTATTTGAGCTATTTCCATTTCCCTTCATCTTATCCATCTGTTTATATTCTTTGCTAATCCCCCTATTGGGTTTGTTAGTCATTTTCTTACTGATTTGTAGGAATTCTTTATTTATTTTGGATATTAATCCTTTTATGGTTGTATGCGTTACAAATGTCTTCTCCCAGATTGTGGCTTGTCTTTTTTTAACTCAGCAGAAGATCTTAATTTAATATCATTATTTAATATCTGTTATCAATTTTATTTCTTGTGGTTTGTATATTCCATGATATTGATAATTTTCATATAATTTGTTTCAAAACTGTTGGTAGACATTAATATTTATCTGTTGGTTCTCCAGGGAAAGAGAAAGGCAGTCTTACCTCTATCTACGTTGGGACAACATATTTACTGGCCTTAGACTATGTTATTTTACTTATCCCACTATGATACTACTTTATTTTTATAAAGTAAAAATGCATAAAATAGTAGCATGCGCATATTTAAAAAATTCAAACAGGACAAAAGAGCATAAAATGGCGAATAATAATATGTCTCTCCCTGGGTACTTCTGCTCAAAGATAACAGTTTCTTAAGTATCCTCTCAGAAAAAAGATTTCTATGCATATGTCAGCCTCTGTATGTAGACCCTTGTGCTAGATTTCTGTGGCTGCCATAACAAATTCCCACAAACTAGGTGGGTTAAAACAACAGAAATTTATTCTCTCATAGTTCTGGAAGCCAGAAGTCCAAAATCAAGCAGCTTCTGGTGTTTCCAGGAATTCCTTCACTTGCGACTGCAAAACTCCCATCTCTGCCTCTGTTTTCACAAGACCTGCTCCTCTCTCTCTGTGTCTCTCCTCTGTGTGTGTCTCATAGGATGGATGGTGTCTTACAAGGTACCGTGGGGTAATGCTGAAGCACACAGATGCAGGGGATACATTGTGTCTGGGTTCAAACCCCAGCCCCGTCAGTGACCAACAGTGTAACCTTGGACAGTTAACTACTGCTCCTCCCTCCCCCATCAGTGAGGATAATGGTAGTACTTATCTCATAGCACCTTTATGAGGGTTTAGTGAGTTAATACTTGTAAAGTACTCAGAACAATGCCTGGCAAGAAGATAACCTATGTAAATATGTGCCAGACAGATTTTATGCAAATGATGTCTCACTCTGTACCTTACCATTCTGCATTTTACTTTCCACCTCAGCACATAAAGATGGAAGGCTTGCCGAGAATTCCAAAGCTCCTTACTGTAATGACTTCTCTTCTGTCAGTCACTATTCCATCCACTTTATATTCTTATCTTCCCTATAAGTCACAAGTACTCACTCCCATTTTACAGATGAATAAGTGGAGTCTCTGTGAGGTTAAGCAACTTGCCCAAAGCCACAGAGCTGGTAGGAGGCATTGTGAAGAGGTCAGCTCAGTACTGTCTGTTTGTTCTATAGCCATGCTGCTTCCACATTACCTGAATTTTGCGGGTTTTGTCATCTTCTTAAAGACATTTTTAAGAATTATAACAGTCTCAAAAAGAATAATCTCTTTGTTCCTAAAAACCAGTGTTATTATGCAATGCCCTTACGAGTGTTCGTTGAAAGTCACCGTGTTACGTGACCAAATCTGTGCTGCTGTGTGTGAGTGTGTATTTTCTTAAAGACTTTAGTCCAGTGTTGCTTGAAATTCCCTCAGAGCTACAGCTGGCCCCTTTCTCCTCTGCCCATTTCACAAATCTGGTTTCCCGGTGTCACAGATACCCACTGCTCTCCAGCTGTCTGCTCTTGCTGGTCCAGCAGAGACCCATCCACTCCTTGCTGACCCTCCCAGGCTTGAGAAGACTTCCTGTTTTATTTGATGAGTAAGAATTAATAGGAAGAAGCTGGTCTTTCTCTTCCTCCAGAAAGCAGAAGTGATTCTTACCCAATTGTCCAACTTTGTCATGGGTCAAACTGTGTAGTCTTAACTTGTTTTTTGTAACAAGGAGGTAATGCCAGACAGTGGGATTAATTGTAGAATGATTATTTAACTCAGTTCTTTACAGAACCTCAATTAAGCGGACAGTCTTGGGATCAGTCGTGGCTACTTGGAGCATCTGGTGAAGCAGACACTTTCTCTTTGTGTCGACTCCTGTTGATATCGTTCTAAGATTATTCCAAATGGCCTTTAGAAAATTGATTTTTTTAACTAGTCCAGGATCTCAGTGTTATTTATTATTCTAGAGTCTAGTATTAAAAATTAAAGCATCTAATAATACCAAATGTTGGTCACAATGTGGAGAAACAAGACACAATTTCCCCCCTGGTGTGGCTATATATGTATCAACTACTAAACTGTCCTTGACAGTTGATTTTTTAAAACACAAATCTTGAACCTAAGCTTGTTTTATTTTAAAGTATCTCATCCAGCTAAAATAATGCTCCGAAACTGCTTGATAATGGTACTTGCAATTATTTTGAAAATGTTAAATATGGCGATAATAGAAAATAGGCGAAGTTCTTAACTTTCCACTCTGGTGACAATTTAACATTAAGGCTGCAAAAGCTTACACGTAAGTATTGATTTAGGAAAATATTTTTGTTCACACTGAAATTGTCATAAGCTGCTTGCTCATATGAGTTTTAAAATTTGATACCTGTTTTAGTCTGTAGCCCAGAAAAACCTTTGTGCTTTGCGCGTGACCTTTGAAAGGGAAATTCACATGTGGGAGTAATTCCAGTAAGGACCAGCAGATGGCACAAAACTTTCTAAGGTTTTGCTTTAAATTGAAACCAAGGATTTGCATTTTGCCAAGCACTTATTTTTCCGTGCTTTTAGAAGTTACTTTCTCTTCTTCTGAGAAAGAAATCTTGGTAAGTAAGGCTTTTGTGGCTTTTTCAAATTATGGCATAATTACTTCAAATAAGCAAGAAAATAGGTAACATTTCTTTGAAATTTTTGGAAAATGATTTCATGTTTTCTTTTTTAGTATCGCAAATGTCGTTTTAATTATACAAGAAATAACAGTATGGCTATCTTGAAAAGATAGAAAAATAACTAGCACTTGTAATCATTAAGGACAAAAACTAACTGGTGTTACTTATTTCTTCTGTTTTCATCTACTACGTTTTTCTCTTTTCACCTTTCTCTAGTTCGTTGTTTTCAGTAACATTTATAGTAGTTAATGCCATCGATATGGCACCTATCACGTGGTATGCATTTTTATAGTAGACATGAGTGTTTGACATCCCCTGTCATATGGTTTTATCGTTGTTTATTTGTAACTGTCACTAATTGATAAGCATTTTAAAAGCAAAGATTATGTCAGTGCTATTCATATTTGTAGTCCCAGTACCTGACCCCTCGCACAGTGCTGGCACGTACTACACTCTGAATAAACACTTATTGAATGGAGGAAGGGGGAGGGACTCTTCTAGAACTTGGTTCTTCTAGGTCTCTCAACTAAACTTTGACAAAATAAAACAAATGTTTTTCTTGCGTATTTGTTGACTTGATTATGAAATCACACTTACCTCATTTAATTTTTTTCTGATCTTTTCTTTCTTGTGGTTTTACTTTTCATAGATCCTATCCACTATTGCTTTTTTCTTGAAATAGAGCTTCTTCCAGCTGTCTTTTTTCTCCCTCTATTTATTTAATGCCTTAAAGAAAAAAAACCCTACCTTTTATCTCTTCTTACTTCCTTTAAAAAAAATTGTGAGCTCTCTGATCTTCACTTCTCATCTCCCTTTTTTCCTCTCCTTTTTTAATTTTTTTTTTAAATTAAAGAGAAAAGCTCCTGGCTTGTTTGTTAAGAGTATACACTAGGAACTGCTTGAGGGTATAAATGCCCCCAGAGGGATATTTGTATTATGGGGGGAGGATGCTATGAGGGCAGTGGATAGCTTTCCCACACGGTGGCTGTTTCAGTCCCCTGAGCACAGACACCACGGAGGGACCTCTAGGTGGGTTCTCATTCATGAATGTCAATTATCTAGCATAATGTGGAAGAAGTTCTCTCTCTCTCTCATATACACCAATAATACAAGCATGTTTCTTTAAATATAAAATATTTTTACATTAGCTCTATTTTAAGACAACTTTTTCAACTTGTGAAAGATGTTCAAACTTAGAAATTTTGCAAATATTCAAAAGCATAAGAAAGAAAATTAAATTCAACTGATTCAGAGACCTAGAGATACCACTATTAGCATCTGGTATTTTCTTCCCATTCTTTTTCCCCCTAGGCTTTGCGTAGATGTCAGGTTTTCATCACATTTTACAAAATTAGAGTCCTACTGCATATACAATTTTGTATTCTTTTATTCACTTAACTTTATATTGTAGACATTTTTTCCCCAAAAGTACAATATTTGAGACTGTATGTTGTTCCATGTTGTGGGTGTACCATAATTGATTAAGCCGTTTTCTACGTTAGACGTTATAATTTTCAATTTTTCACAACACAAGCATCCTCATGGTCATATTTTTATGTATATCTCTAATAATTCCTTTAGAAGAAAATTCCTAGAAGTGGAATTGCTGAAATAAGGGTAAGCCTATTTTTAAGGAATTTCTCTATTTACTCTTCAAAAGGGTTGTAGTAATTTCTCATTCTTGCCAGGAGTAAATGAGAGTTCTTATTTTAGTCCCACCTACCAACACTGGGGTATTATATTTTTGAATTTTCCCAATTTGGTAGGGGAAAATAATCACACTTTTTTTCTTAATCTTTAGGAAACAAAAATTCCTATTTGACCCACATTTTTTTTTTTCATTAAAGATTGGCGCCTAAGGGGCTGGCCTGGTGGCACAGTGGTTAAGTTTGCGCATTCTGCTTCTCTGTGTCCTGGGGTTCGCCGGTTCGGATCCCCGGTGTGGACATGGCACCACTTGGCAAAAGCCATGCTATGGTAGGCGTCCCACATATAAAGTAGAGGAAGATGAGCATGGATGTTAGCTCAGGGCCAGGCTTCCTCAGCAAAAAGAGGAGGATTGGCAGTAGTCAGCTCAGGGCTAATCTTCCTCAAAAAAAAAAGATTGGCACCTAAGCTAACATTTGTTGCCAATCTTTTTTTCTTTTTCCTTCTCCTCAAAGCCCCCCAGTACATAGTTGTATATTCTAGGTGTGCGTACTTCTAGTTGTGGCATGTGGGATCCCGCCTCAGCATGGCCTGATGAGTGGTACCATGTCCGCGCCCAGGATTGGAAACTGTGAACTTAACCACTCGGCCACGGGCCGGCCCCCTACTTTATCTTTTTTGTTTTCTTAAAGATTGACACCTGAGCTAACAACTGTTGCCAATCTTCTTTTTTTTTTTCCCTGCTTTTTCTCCCCACATCGCCCCAGTACATAGTTGTGTATTCTAGTTGTGGATCCTTTTAGTTGTGGCATGTGGGACGCTGCCTCAGCGTGGCCTGATGAGCGGTACCATGTCCACGCCCAGGATCCTAACCTGCGAAACCCCGGGACACCGAGGCAGAGTGCACGCACGAACTTAACCACTCAGCCACAGGGCGGGCCCCTATCATTTTATGCTTAAATATTTAAAGTAAATTATAGACATTCTGACATTCCATCTCTAAATGCTTCATTGCGTACCTCTAAAAAAGTACATTTTCCTACCTAGTCAAATAACATTATCAAAAATTAACATTTATTTCTTAATATCATCTAAGTATCTTCTCCCTCTTAAAATCCATTCCCCCCTTGTAATTCAAGTAACTTTCACAGCGGGTCTGTCCGAAGTGGGATCCAATCCAGGATCATAAGTTTCGTCTAGATGTTTTGTCCTATTTTGTTTTAATTTGCATTGTTATTTTTTGTGAGATTGGGCATGATTCATATTATTAAGTGATTTTTTGGTAAATTTTCTGAGTAAAAAATGTGCTTTACTTAATTTCGAATGTTGAAAATTTGAAAAATACAGGTAACAACTAAGAGGAAAATAAACCTCCCATATAATCTTACCATGCAGAGATAGTCACTGTTACTATCTTGGCATGTATCTTACTAACTTTTTCACATGTATGTGTACATATTTACTACTGTGTGTTCTTTTAATAAACTGCTTTTTGTCACTTACATATAGATAGTGAGCCCATGATATTAGATTTTCACTATTTTTAAAGGCCACATAGTAATATTTAATTATATGGATACATCATAATTTGTTTGACAACCTGCTGTTTTTGGACAATCAGATTTCTTCTTCTAAGAGTAATTTATTTTGTAATGGCCACTTTATTGTACTCTCTTACTGATTCTAACAGTTTTTCAATTTCTTCTCTCGGATGTTCCACATTGACAGTCGTATAATCTAAAAATAATGATAATTTTATTTCCTCCATTCCAAATTTCTGTCTCTACTTTTTTCCTCCTTAATTACAATAGTTAGAACTTCTAGAACAGTGTTAAATAATGGTGGGCATCTTTGACATTGACTTTAAGGGAATGCCTTGCGAGTGGGATATTGGTTTAAGTTAGATACTTGATACATTCTTTATCAAGTTTTCAAAATTTCTTTTTAATATCTAGTTTAATTAAAACTGTATTTTTAGTCAAAGACGAATGCTGAATTTTATCCAATGAATTTTTAACATCTATGGAGATGCTTATCTGTTTTTCTCCTTTGACCTATTGATGTATTATTGTCATAGATTTGCTAATAATAAACCATTCTTACAATTCCAGAAACACCTTAATTAATCGTTGTATATTATTCCTTCAGTACAGAGCTAGATCGATTGAGGTTTCTTTATTCTGAGAGTCTCCCCTCCACCAAATGATTGGAAATTTCCCCTTTTATTTGTATTTTCTAATAATTACTCTTAATTTTACGATATACCTACTCAAACATATTTTTCTAACATCTTGAGTTAATTGGTATCTATAGCTTCTCCTCTATCGGGCAAGGATCTTCTCATGCTTTTAGTCCACTCTCTCCCTCTTTCCCACTGTCCACTAACTCCCTTGTTATTCTTGGCCATTTTAGTTCCAGATTGCTATTAAAATTTTTGTCATCAATACCTTTTGGACTTAGTGGTAAATTTTACTACTTTCTTTATGAAGTATTCCTTTCTGCATCCCATTTTTTTTTTAGAGTCAGTTTCTTTTTAAGAGGATAGAGTCCATCCTCTGATAATTCAGATAGTAGAGCTGTCTTCCATGTCCTTTAGCATTTCTTTTGTATATTCCATCTCTTTAGCCTTCTGTGCTGTGTTTTGGGAAAATTCCTCTTCTTGGTCTTCTATCTCACTAATTCACACATAAGTGGTGCCACTCTGCAATTCAACTCAGCCAATGAATTTTCCCAATTCAATTATCAAATTTTTAACTTTCATGATTCCTGCTCCATTCTTTTTTAGAATCTTACCTTGCTCTAGATAGGGTATCTATTACAAATGCCTACTCTGCTCTTTTGTGTCTGTTGCCTTGGGCGTTAACTTCTCTCATGTCTTGAGTTTGGTTCCTTTCTATCACGGTGTTTGCTTTGTGTGTCATGCTTCTTGATTGTGCAACCAAAATTGTGGTTGAGGCTCCATGAAAACTGCTTGTTGATCTGTTTCCATAGCATACTCGTGGGAAGGTGGACCAAACAAGTAATTTTCTATTACTGCTGTAACATATTGCCACAAATTTAGTGGCTTAAAACACACACCCATTTATTGTCTTACAGTTTGCAGAGTAGTAGTCCAATATAGGTCTTGTTGGGCTGCAATCAAGATGTTGGGAAGGCTGCATTCCTTCTGGAGGCTCTAGGGGACAATCCATTTACTTGCCTTTTGAGCTTCTGGAAGCTATCTACATTCCTTGGCTCATGACCCCCTTCCTCATGGCAGATCAAGTCCTTCTCACTTCACATCACTCTGACGTCCTCTTCTGACTCCCTCTTCTACCTTTAAGGACACTTGAAAGTGATTGTGTTGGGTCCATCTGAACAATACAGGTTAGTCTTCCTATTTTAAGGTCAGCTGATTGCAACCTTAATTCCATCTGTAACTTTAATTCCCTTTTCCCATATTACAGGTTCACAATTCCGGGATTAGGAAGCAAACATCTTTGGGAGGCTAGTGTTCTGTCTATCATGGTCTGATCTACTTGTGGATTTCAGAGACTTCTTCTGGTTTAAGTTCCCCTAAAGGCTTTCCTTCTTGCTTTTAAGTGTGTATATGTGCATGTATCTTTTTCATCATTTTGGGGATTTAGGGCAAGAGGAGGGCTGGAGCATGTGCACACCACACTCTTGACTCTCATGATTTTTAATGTTTGTAATTGAAAATGTGATTTTCTTGACCCATAAAATATTTAGAACATTTTAAAAAGTGGTTTAAAAAGTTTATTTTGTAGTCAGAAGTATGACTTTAACAATTTCTGTTTTGGGGTATTTATTTAAAAATTTATTTGACCTAAGTAGCACTCAATTTTACTAAATGCTCCATGAACCCTGAGGACTTAGATATATAATATTCTCGTTTTGTAGTGTACAAAGTTTATATGTATTAAATCATTTATTATTTTATTCAAATCCTCCATGTATCTTTACTTTTTGCTCCTTGATCTAACTATGACCCAGAGAAATATAGTAGATACTTTCACTGTCAATGTCTTCTTTTGTTTTTAGTATTTTTACTTTGGAAATTTTGATGCAATGTTATACATTGCATTAGTGTTCTTATCTGTTATATTATCATTTTGAGCTATTTGTTTTGATCACATAACCAGTATGAAGTAGTAGCTTTTCCTATCCTCATTGTCCAATTCTTTGATACTTTTACCTAATGGAGTATTATGTATACAAATTGCAATTCTTGATGAACACAGCTACTAGTGTTCCTATTTCTGTCCTTATTTACTAGTATCATTGTATGGTTTACATAGCTCAGAATGCAGTGTGCCCCCTCAAGTCCCTCCCTACCTCTTGCCCAGTTTTTTCCCCCTAGCTTTATTGAGATATATTTGATGTATTACGTGGTATGAGTTTAAGGTTTACAATGTGATAATTTGATACATATACATATATTGCAAAATGGTTACCACAATAAGGTTAGTTAACACATCCACCACCTTACATAATTACCTTTTGTGTATGTGTGTGTATGGTGGGAATATTTAAGATCTGCTTTCTTAGCAACTTTCAAGTACATAATACGGTATTGTTAGCTACAGTCACCATGTGGTACATTAGATCCCCAGAACTCATTCATTTTATATCTGGAAGTTTGTACCCTTTGGTCAACATCTCCTCATTTCCCCCAGCCCCTGGCAACCACCTATTCTCTGTTTCTATGAGTTCTGCTTTTTAGATTCCACATATAAGTGAGATCATACAGTATTTGTTTTTCTCTAATTTCACTTAGCATAATGCCCTTAAGTCCATCCATGCTGTTTCAAATGGCAAGATTTCCTTCTTTTTTATGGATAAATAATGTTCCATTGTGTGTATATATATGTATGTACAGTCATGCCTTGCTATATGGTACTAATCTTGTGAGACCACCATTGTATATGCAATCTGTTGTTGAGTGAAACTTTGTTATGTGGTGCCTGACCTTATACCACTTCTTCTTTATCGATTTATCTGTTGATAGATACTTAGGTTATTTCCATCTCTTGGCTATTGTGAATAATGCTGCAGTGAACTTGGGAGTGCAGACATCTCTTTGAGATATCGATTTCATTTCCTTCAAATATATATCCAGAAGTGGAATTGCTGGGTCATATGTTAGTTCTATTTTTAATTTTTTGTGGACCTTCATACTGTTTTCCATAGTGGCTACATCAGTTTACATTCCTACTGACAGTACACAAGGGTTTCCTTTTCTTACGTCCTTACCAACACTTGTTATCTATGGTCTTTTTGATAACAGCCATTCTGAGAGATGTGAGGCAATATCTCTTTGTGATTTTGATTTGCATTTCCCTGATGATTAGTGATGTCGAGCACCTTTTCAAGTACCTGTTGGCCATTTGTATGTCTTCTCTGGAAAAATGTCTATTCAATTCCTCTGCCCTTTTTTTTTTTGAGGAAGATTAGCCCTGAGCTAACTGCTGCCAATCCTCCTCTTTTTGCTGAGGAAGACTGGCCCTGAGCTGACATCTATACCCATCCTCCTCTACTTTATATGTGGGATACCTACCACAGCATGGCGTGCCAATTGGTGCCATGTCCACATGTATGGGACCCAAACTGGTGAACCCTGGGCCACCAAAGCGGAACGTGGCCTGTGCCACCTGGCCAGCCCCACCTCCACCCTTTTTAAAATTGTATTATTTTCCTATTGAGTTATATGAGTTCTTTATGTATTTTTTATATTAGTCCCTTATCCTAAATATTATTTGCAAATATTTTCTCTCATTTCGTAGGTTGCCTTTTTATTTTGTTGATGGTTTCCTTTGCTGTGCAGAAGCTTTTTAGTTTGATATAGTCCCACTTGTTTATTTTTGCTTTTATTGCCTTTGCTTTTGGTGTCATATCCAAAAAAAAATTGTTGCCAAGGCCAGTGTCAGGGAGCTTTTTTCCTATGTTTTCTTCTAGGATTTTTTTATAATTTCAGGTCTTTTAGTTAAGTCTTTCATCTATTTCAAGTAAATTTTTGTGAGTGGTGTAAGAAAGAGGTTCCTTCTTTTGAGTGCATATCCAGTTTTCCCAACATCATTTATTGAAGAGACTATACTTTCCCCATTAACTCTTCTTGACTCTTGTGTCAAATATTAGTTGACCGTATATGCATAGATTTATTTCTGGGCTCTCGATTCTGTTCCATTGGTTAATATGTCTGTTTTTTGTGTGAATACAACCAGTTTTGATTACTATAGCTTTGTGATATAGTTTGAAGTTGGGAAATGTATGCCTTCAGCTTTGTTCTGTCTCAGGATTACTTTAGCTATTGGGGTCTTTTGTGTTCCATACAAATTTTAAGATTTTTTTTTCTATTTCTATAAAAAATACCATTGGAATTTTAATAGGAAATGCGTTGAATCTATAGATGGCTTTGGGTAGTAGGATATTTTAACAATATTAATTCTTCTGATTCATGAACATGGGATATCTTCCCATTTATTTGTGTCTTCCATTTCTTTCATCCATGTTTTATAGTTCTCAGTGTAGAGATCCTTCACCTCCTTGGTTAAATTTATTCCTAGATATTTTATTCTTTTTGATGCAATTGTAAATGAGATTGTTTTCTTTATTTCTTTTCCAGATAGTTTGTTGTCAGTTTATAGAAACACAACTGATTTTTGTATTTTGGTTTTGTATCCTGCAACTTTCCTGAATTTTTCTGTTAGTTCTGACAGGTTTTTTTGGTGGAGTCTTTAGGTTTTTCTACATATAAGATCATATTATCTGCAAACTGAGATAATTTAACTTCTTCCTTTCCAACTTGGATGCCTTTTATTTCTTTTTCTTGCCTAATTGCTCTGGCTAGGACTTCCAGTACTATGTTGAGTAGGAGAGGTGAGAGTGCTTCTTGACCAGTTCTTATCTTGATCAGTTCATCACTGACTAGGTGTAGAAATGTTGGAGAGTTGGAAGGCATGGTCTGTAGAAGCAAAACTCTGACCCACTCACCTTAGTGTTATTTGGGTAAATGAAATGCTGCTTAATTACCTGCTTGTCATTCATCCTTGGTATTTCAATCAGAGACAGAGAGAGGAACTAAATTTCTTCCTACTTTTGTCAGGGTGTCTATTTTCCTGAGACAAAGCTTGAGTATGCCAGGCTTTCCTTAATACATCTCCAGTTACTTTTCCATGAGTGGAGATGCTTTTGTATCCTGCCATTAGTTTTCCGTTCTTCAGTGTATTCATTGTTTCATTCTTTCATCATTTTTAGTGGCAAGTTGGATTTTCAAGTGTTTCTGTGTTTTCCTGGGTGTGTTAGTGGGCAGTTGGGAGAGGTTGTATGAGAGGAGCAGTGAGGGACTTTTAACCATATGCCATTTTAGAATGAAAGTTTCCCAGCTGAGAAGAGTTTTTACTTTTCCAAAAAATGGTTAATTAAAACCCTACTCATCTCTTGACTATTTTACTATTTCCAATATACCCTCTGGTGATGGACAATGGATCCTTTTTTTAATAAAACTAAACGAGTAGTGAAAATCTTCTTTCAATTATTCCTGCTACACAAGGCCCAACTTAAGAAATACTGTTGCTTGCTCTTGTCCCCTGGGGACTCCTAGATGCTTTTCTGTGCAGATCAGATCCTAAATAGGCTTGAGTGATCCTCCCATTTCCAACCCTCTGTCCCAGTCACAAATATGGGGTCTGTGGGCTCATGCACATGCCTCCACCCCTCAGCCAGGTAATCTTTCTTGTTCACTTAGTATCATTGCCATGAACATCAATGTCTAAATCTGTTGTAATACAGTGAGACCTTCTTGGCCCTGGGAAAACTGTTCTCTCTTAACATACAGCAGCTTTAGCCTGACACACCTTTTGACTTCTTCAATGTGCTTTTTAATATTTCTCTATCTTCTCCTGTTTTATCAGAGTGTCAACTGTAGGAACTTGATGTTTTTGGATTATCAAGCACTGAATCCTGTATCCCTGTCTCCTGAAGCCTTGTTGCTTCCGGTCTAATGAGAGTTGGAAAAATACACATCCATTTTTATGGGAATTGTGTCAAAAAATGAGATCCTGTGATTAACAAAATTTCCAGTGATGAGAATGAGTGGAGTATATGTGTCATCTCAACTGCCCCTTGTCGGTGTCACAATCCAATGTACACATCAGGATAGATGCAGAGAGGGCTGATGGCCACTCTGAGTTTATCATAACCAGTGTTTCAATATATACATAGCTTACAGCTGTTAAACATACACAGGTGTTCTGGATGAAGTAATTAGCGAATGCCAAGAATTCTTAGTGATTTCTCAAGGAGCCCTCCCTCGGCCTCTGTTTTCATATTATCATGTTTTTGCTGTGCTTGTATATTTTTATCTCAGAGCAGGCAAGGCCTCCTAGGCAACGGCCACCCCTGCTCCCGATATCGTTATAGTGTCTCCATCTGTGCCCCCAGGCGACCACGCCTGGCTTAGGTTGCCTCCTCCTGGAGGTCTTACCCGTCATTGGCTGACCGGCCTTCTCACCTCTGGGTCACAGTTTGTTGGCAAGCCTTTTCCAGTGATTATTAACCCTTCCTGCGTCAGGGGCGGCTACACCCCTTGCTAGTTTGTAAGAGCACTTCTAACTTCTACCTGTAGGTGGCTCCAGGCAAATGTGGTTGTGGGCCCTCTTGTGTAGGTGCAAGGATGCTGCCATGTTGCCATCACAGCTTCCATTGCTGCTCTTATGATGTTGCTGTGGGAGTTAGGTGACCATGGAGCCTTGTCTGGCCTTGCCAGCTTTTGTTCCCTGTGGAGGGCTCATAGATGCTTTTCTGTGCGGATCAGAGCCAAACGGTGTAGACTCATGAGTTTATGTCTGAGTTTCCTGGACTGGCTTCTTGCTTGACCTTTTGCACAATTTTAGTCCCATCCTTTTGTCCCGTCACAAACATGGGGTCTCTAGGCTGGTGTACCTGCTTCTACCCCTTGGCCAGTCGTCAATGCCTGGTTTGGCCTGTATTATTTGTATCTTCTCAAATGGCCCCATGAATGGTGGTATCATCTCTGCCAGCCCAGCTACAGCTGGTTTTGGTGATGTCCAATCCATGGAGGTGAAGTGAGTAGGTAGTTTTTCCATGTGACACAAACTTGGTCTTGTTCCAACCCTCATTCACCCTCACAAAAGGATTTATCCCCTGGCATATACCAGAGAGCTTTATTCATCAAGCCACAGGTGGTTGGGCCTTCTAATCAGGCCTCAGTGTCTTGTCAACCACCTTCCTCCCCATCTCTTTCATCTCATGTTGCCTTGGCCAAATTGAGTTGAGGATCTGAAAGTCAAGCCCACTGCTGTCATGACTCTGCAATGCCAGACAAAAGGTTTTCTTCTCAGGCTCATCTAAACATTCAGACTCACAAGTCTTAATAGACCACAGTTGGTCCCAGCTTTCTCAGAGAGATATAGGAGAGGAAGCATAGCAGGAGTTTCCTACCTGGTATTATAGTTCACACATAGTCCTTTCAGCCTGAATGTTATTTACCGTTCAAGGGTCATTTTCACTGTACATAACGGTTTTCCGGTAACATAATTAACATTCTACATGTATCACGTTTTCAGAAAAGAGCTAGAAAGTTGATGCTAGGTCAGATTAGTCCATGGAGAAGGAGGGAAATGGGGTTTTTAACCCTTCACTCATGGGTCACTGGTTGCTGCAGATGACTGAGTTTAGTGCCAAATTGAATACTAATGTAGACTCTTGAGAATGCCTTGAGGTTTCGGTGAAGAGCTTCTTGCTTGCCCTTTTGTACAATTTTAGATTATCAAACTGGCTGGTATCACATTTTGGGGGGACAAAAGGACTGGTCTTTATTGTTTTTTGAGGAAGATTAGCCCTGAGCTAATATCTGCCGCCAACTCTCCTCTTTGCTGAGGAAGACTGGCCCTGAGCTAACATCCGTGCCCATCTTCCTCTACTATATATGTGGGACGCCAGTCACAGAACGGCTTGACAAGTGGTGCGGTGCGTAGATCCTCACTGGGGATGTGAACTGATGAACCCTGGGCCGCCGAAGTGGAATGTATGAACTTAACCGCTGCACCACCGGCCCGGCCCCTAAAGGACTGATCTTTAAAAGAGAATAAAGTATTCTCTGAGTCCAGAGAGAAAAGATCATAGTCATGTAGTTAATTTTTAATCCAGTTGATGTAAAGTCTCTGTCTAGTAAGTCAACGCCTGCACTTCTTCAGAGACCATTTCTGTTGACGTCTCTTCTTTCTTCAAATTAATGGACATTCTTTTTTAGAGCAGTTTTAGGTTTAAAGAAAAGTTGAAAAAAAAAAGTTCAGAGAATTCCCATGTACCCCCTCTCCACTGCACACCGCTTTCCCTATTATAACGTCTTGCTTTAGTGCGGCACATTTGTTATAATGGATGAATCAATATGGACATTATTATTACTAAAGTCCATACTTTACGTTAGGATCCAGTCTCAGTGTTGTATAGTTCTGTGGGTTTTGGCAAATGCACAGTGTCATATATCCACCATTACACTATCATATGGAATAGTTTCACTGCTCCCAAAATCCTTTGTGTTCTGCTTATTCCTTCCTCCCTCCCCCTAACCCCTGGCAACCACTGCTTTTTTTTTTTATTTTTGGCTCTTTAGTTTTGCCTTTTCCAGAATGTCATAGAGTTGGAATCATATAGTTGACAGCCTTTTCAGACTGGCTTCTTTCACTTAGCAATATGCATTTTGGTTTCTCTGTGACTTCTTGTGCCTTGATAGCTCATTTCTTTTTGTTGCTGAATAATGTTCCATTATGTGGATGTACCATATATCTTTATCTTTTTACCTATTGAAGGATGTTTTGTTGCTTTCAGTTTTTGGCAGTTATGAATAAAGCTGCTGTAAACATCCACATGCAGGTTTTTGGGTGGACATAGATTTTTCGTTACATTTGGCTTAACACCTAGGAGTGTGAATCCTGGATCATATAGTAAGACTATGTTTAGCTTTATAAGAAACTGTCAGACTGTCTTCTAAAGTGTCTGTACCATTTTGAATTCTGGCCAGCAATGAATGAAAATCCCTGGTGCTCCATATCCTCACCAACATTTGATGGTTCAGGACTTTGGCCATTCTAATAGGTGCATAGTGGTGTTTCTTTGTTGTTTTAATTGCAATTCCCTGATGACCTTGATGATATTGAGTATCTTTTCTTTCTTTCTTTCTTTTTTTTTAAAGATTGGCACCTGAGCTCACAACTGTTGCCAATCTTCTTCTTTTTCTTTTTCCTGCTTTTTTCCCCAAATCTCCCCAGTACATAGTTGTATATTTTAGTTGTGGGTCCTTCCAGTTGTGGCACGTGGGATGCCGCCTCAGCATGGCCTGACAAGCGGTGCCATGTCCGTGCCCATGATCCGAACTGGCGAAACCCTGGGCTGCAGAAGTGTAGCGCGCGCACTTAACCACTGGGCCACGGGGCGGGCCCTTGAGTATCTTTTCATATGCTTATTTTCCATTGGTATATGTTCTTTGGTGAGGTATCTGTTCAGATCTTTTTCCCATTTTGAAATTGTGATGTTTGTTCTCTTTTTTGTTGAGTTTAAAAGTTCATTGTATATTTTAGATGCAAATCCTTTATCAGATATATGTTTTACAAATATTTTCTCCCAGTCTGTAGCTTATTTTTTCTTTACCTTAACAGTGTCTTTTGTAAAACAGAAAATTTTAATTTTAATGAATTCCAGCTTAATTTTTCTTTCATGGATTCTGTTTTCGATGTTGTATCTAAAAAGCCATCACCAAACCCAAGGTCATCTGGATTTTCTCCTCTATTATTCCCTAGAAGTTTTAAAGTTTTGCATTTTACATGTAGCTCTGTGATCCATTTTGAGCTAATTTTTATGAAAAGTGTAGAGTCTGTCTCTAGACCTTCATTGTTTTTTTGCATGCGGATGTCTAGCTGTTGCTGCACCATTTGTTGAAAAGACTATCCTTTCTTCAGGAAATTGCCTTTGCTCCTTTGTCAAAGATCAGTTGACTGTATTTGTGTGGGTCTGTTTCTGCGCTCTCTGTTCTGGTCTTTTGATCTGTCTGTCCTTTGGCCAATAACACACTGTCTTGATTACTGTAGCTTTATAGTAAGTCTTGAAATTGGGTAGTGTCAGTTCTCTAACTTTGTTCTTTTAATTTATTTTTTCCCCATGAATGGTCGATATTTCCTTATTTCTTTGCATGCCTCATAGTTCTTTTGTTTAAAGCAGGCATTTTGAATATTATAATATGGTAACTCAGATTATCCTCTCTCCCAGGATTTGTTGTTGCTGTTTATTGTGGGGTATGGTTGGTTGTTTGTTTAGTAACTTTTCTAAACTATTTTTATAAAAACTGTATTCTTTGTTGTGTATAGCCATCAAATTCTCTGTTCCATTAACTTAGTGGTCAGTTAGTGACTTGATGGAGATTTTCTTTTTTTTTCTTTTTTTGAGGAAGATTAGCCCTGAGCTAACATCTGCTGCCAATCCTTCTCTTTTTTGCTGAGGAAGACTGGCCCTGAGCTAACATCCATGCCCATCTTCCTCTACTTTTTATATGTGGGATGCCTGCCACGGCATGGCTTGCCAAGCAATGCCATGTCTGCACCTGGGATCTGAACTGGCAAACCCCTGGCCGGTGAGAAGCGGGACGTGTGAACTTAACCACTGTGTCACCGGGCCAGCCCCAGTGGAGATTTTCTTAAATACTCTGAGATAAAATAAAACAAAGCAAAAACAAAACTCCTGATCTTGGCAGATTGGCTCTGTGCTGAAGTTCTTCTTCAATGCTGACCCAGGCTGTTTATAACTCTTCCTTGGCCTTCACATTCTGCTTGTACAGAAGCTAAAAGTTAGCTAGAGGTGAAAGTTGAATATTTTCTCAGCATGCATGTCTTTTCTGAGCATGCCTCCAGCCCTGGGCATGTGTGTGGCTTCCAAGATTCCCTCGTACGTGGAGCTTTCCAAAGACTTTTCTCCCATGTATCTCCTTTCCCAGCCTCTTCCTTCTCTGGCTTTTTGGTGTGTCTGCTGCTTGTCCCATCTGTTATTCCCTGCTCCAGGCAGCTGTGGCTAGTATATTTACCTTTAAAGGTTTTCAGCAAACACTGCCGGGGAGGCTGTTCTAGCCCTGAGAAAGTTCTGAGGGGCATGAAACAAAGGCAAGCTGCTGAGTGGATCCCTCAGAAAGCCACCAGATGGGTTAAAACACACAACCGCAATTCTTGATAATGAGGTCTGTATTGCCTCCGCCTAGCAGGCTGCACAACTGGGAAAAACACCACATTAAATTATGGGGAAGAAATGACTCTGAAAGTAAATGAGGGAATCAGTGAGATTTTGTGTTAGTAAGTGGAAGTTTGAGAGCAATCATCCAGTCTTTATACATCTTAATGTATATTATATTTCTAGAATTTGGACGCGTATCAAGATGCTCTGAAGAACAGCAACAACCCTTTGAGGGACTACCGCTTGAACATCATGACCAAAGACAACAAATGTGTTGTTAGAATCTTTAATTTTGTTTACATCGTGACCTTAATAGTTGGAACCATAATCCAATTCTCTGATGAAAGTAAATTTGCAGTAGACATGTCAAAAATAGGCCTTACTCATGTTCTGAAAGACTTGCCACCAGAAACCAAGGTCTTAGACATGTCTCAAAACTGCATATCTGAGCTTCACCTGTCTGACATGAGCTTTCTCTCAGGGCTGAAAGTCTTGAGACTTTCCCGTAATAGCATCCGGTACCTTGATTTTAGTATTTTCAAGTTCAACCCGGATTTAGAATATTTGGATTTATCTCACAATCAGTTGCAGAAGATTTCCTGCCATCCTATCATGAGTCTCAAGCATTTAGATCTCTCATTCAATGACTTTGAAGTCCTGCCCATTTGTAAGGAATTTGGCAACTTGACTCAACTGGATTTCTTGGGATTAAGTGCTACAAGGTTACAGCAATTAGATCTGCTACCAATTGCTCACTTGCATCTAAGTTGCATCCTTCTTGATTTAGAAGGTTATTATGTGAAAGAAAACCAGACAGAAAGTCTTCAAATTCCAAATACAAAAACACTTCAGCTTGTTTTCCACCCATATAATTTATTCTCTGTCCAAGTGAACATATCACTTAATAGTTTAGGGTGCTTACAACTGACTAATATTAAATTGAATGATGACAACTGTCAAGTTTTGATTAAATTTTTGTCAGACCCCATTAGACAGCCAACCCTACTGAATATTACCCTCAACCATGTGGAAACAACATGGAAATGCTTGGTTAGAGTTTTTCAATTCCTTTGGCCCAAACCTGTAGAATCTCTCCATATTTGCAATTTAACAATAGTTAAAAGCATTGGTAAAGAAGATTTTACCTATTCTAAAACGGCATTGAAAGCATTGAAAATAGAACATATTACAAACAGAGTTTATATTTTTTCACAGCAAGTGTTGTACACAGTGTTTTCTGAGATGAACATTATGATGTTAACCATATCAGATACACCTTTTATACATATGGTTTGTCCTCAGGCACCGAGCACATTTAAGTTTTTGAACTTTACCCAGAATGTTTTCACAGATAGTATTTTTCAAAACTGTTCCACTTTAGTTAGATTGGAGACACTTATCTTACAAAAGAACGAATTAAAAGATCTTTTCAAAGTAGGCCTCATGACTAAGAATATGCCATCTTTGGAAATACTGGATGTTAGCTGGAATTCTCTGGAATATCATGGACCTGATGGAAATTGCCCTTGGGTTGAGAGTCTAGTGGTGTTAAATTTGTCTTCAAATATACTTACTGACTCTGTTTTCAGATGTTTACCTCCCAGGGTCAAGGTACTTGATCTTCACAATAACAGAATAAGGAGCATCCCTAAAGATATCACCAGCCTGGAAGCCCTGCAAGTACTCAATGTTGCTTTCAATTCTTTAGCCGACCTTCCTGGATGTGGTGCCTTTAACAGCCTTTCTATACTGATCATTGACTATAATTTAATTTCCGACCCATCAGCCGATTTCTTCCACAGTTGCCAGAAGATTAGGTCAATAAAAGCAGGGAACAATCCATTCCAATGTACGTGTGAACTAAGAGAATTTATCCAAAGTATAGGCCAAGTATCAAGTGATGTGGTAGAGGGTTGGCCTGATTCTTATAAGTGTGAGTATCCAGAAAGCTATAAGGGAACCCCACTAAAGGACTTTCATCTGTCTCAATTATCCTGCAACACAGCTCTGCTTGTTGTCACCATTGTGGTCCCTGTGCTGGTGTTGGCTGTTACTGTGAGCATCCTCTGTATCTACCTGGATCTGCCCTGGTATCTCAGGATGGTGTGTCAGTGGACCCAGACCCGGCGCAGGGCTAGGAACATACCCTTAGAAGAACTCCAAAGAACTCTCCAGTTCCATGCTTTTATTTCATACAGTGAACGTGATTCTGCCTGGGTGAAGAATGAACTAGTACCTTGCTTAGAAAAAGAAGATATACGGATTTGTCTCCATGAGAGAAACTTTGTTCCTGGCAAGAGCATTGTGGAAAATATCATAAACTGCATTGAGAAAAGTTACAAGTCCATCTTTGTTTTGTCTCCCAATTTTGTTCAGAGTGAGTGGTGCCATTATGAACTCTACTTTGCCCACCACAATCTCTTTCATGAAGGATCTGATAACTTAATCCTGATCTTGCTGGAACCCATTCCACAGAACAACATTCCCAGCAAGTATCACAAGCTCAGGGCTCTCATGACACAGAGGACTTATTTGGAATGGCCCAAGGAGAAGAGCAAACGTGGACTTTTTTGGGCTAACATTAGAGCTGCTTTTAATATGAAAGTAGCACTAGTCATTGAAAACAATGATGTGAAAACTTAAAAAACAAGTCAGGAAACCAAACTTAACTTAAGAAACCGTCGACTTGAAATCTGATGAACTCTATGGTTTTAAGTTATTGTCTGGATTGTGCCTCCATTATCTGCACGGGTTCAGTAGTGAAAACTGTTTGAACTGAGCTGGGGAACCATGCTGGAGGACGAGGTGGTGCTCAAACTTGCCAATTACAGATAGCTCAGTCTTTTCTGGTTTAACCACTCTGTTTCTCATTCAAACAGTCTCTTTCGAGTAAGTGATCAGTCATTCAAGGACCTTTCCTCTCCTCTCTCCTCTCCAAAATGGATTCTGTGTGAGCAGGAGTTTATGGCACTTCATGGCGGCAAGGAAAGAATCAACCTCAGAACAGTATGCAGTGGTCCCTGGAGTGTCCTATGGTTCCTCATTGGCCTCTGGGTGAGCTTTGTCATCCTGTTCAATTTTGGGGCTTGGGAAAAATTTGGATGAGTTATGGAAAATAAAGAAGTGTTTTTTCTTCACATCCGAATAATAGTTTATTAAATTTTGGACGCTGCCACATGAATATGCAATTAACCATCGGGACTCATGGCATAGTCATTTATGTAAATGGAGAGAAATATAGACTTTAGTCATTGGCTGTTGAGGCCCAAGACATGGATGTGTCTGCTTGCCAAGGAAATTCAGAGCCAAATTTATTTGTAATTGGTTATTGAATAGGGCTTTTCTGGCTATCTTAGAATTTTGGCTAATGCCTCAAAGCTGACAAAGGCAGGAAATGCCACCACATTTAAAAAAGAGATGTTAGACATAGCCAGGGGGGAATTACTAAGAAATAGCAGAAAGAGACCAGTGACTATCAACCCATATTACCCATTTCCAGAAGACTAGATTCAAAAGGGTGATTGGAGAGTCATTAGTAGAGATTTTACACGTGTGGGGAGATTGCTTTGGATTTCTTCCAAAGGTAAATGAGACATTTGTGAATGATGCTTGACAAATATGGGTGCTTGATAAATATTTGTTGAATAAATGGACGAATGTTTCCCACCTGAAGAATTCAGATGGTGATAGGTTGGCTTGATCAGCCCAAAATGGCAAGATGAGGAGAGAAGGGAAGCAGCAATTGCAACCTGCCCTTCCATTATCTGGCACAGCAAAAGTATGTGAGTTTCCTGTGGGCCATGTTGATGATGGGAAGGGTAGCTGGGCTTGAGTTGTCATGATAGGGCCTCAGCTAAAAGGCAGCCTATTATGCAAGGGGACTATAGTGGTGAGAGGCCATGGGGTCATGGGGCAGAGGTGTATGGTGGGGGGTTGCTGCAAGAGGTCAACCAGAGAATGTGCCACTTGTGTCAAAGAACTGTGCAATGTGGGATCCAACCAAGGCCTCTAAATAATCCACTGATGCATCTGTGAAAAGAGCCAATATTTGGACTCTGCCGTAGTAAGAGACAGAGGCATGGTGGCCTATCTGCCTTATCCAACAGTTAACTGCAGGGAGATTTGCTCCTCTTTGTCTAATACACTCTCCTCTTGCAGTGGCCTGGGGACATCCAGAATATAGAGAAGGCAGAGAAGATGGAGGAAGAGTAAAGAAACTGACCACACTCCTTCCCCACTTCACTGCAAGAAAGGCCTGAGCAGGGGCCAAGCAGAAGTTTGAATTAGGTGTGAGACTGATGTTAAATTGGACTGACGTGGACATTTTAATGCCTGAAAC
The DNA here is from genome assembly GCF_041296265.1 of Equus caballus. Lineage (NCBI taxonomy): Eukaryota > Metazoa > Chordata > Mammalia > Perissodactyla > Equidae > Equus > Equus caballus. The sequence goes on from NC_091686.1 coordinate 94,322,032, forward strand.
ACAGGTGCAATTACTAAAATGAGACATGTCACTAAAATATATGGGACCTGCCCAAGATTCAGGCTAGATCCTAAACAGATCCTGACAGGGGGAGGTTCAACAAAACCTGACTATAAGACAGTGGTTAGAGAGAAAGATAAAGCCCTTTCTTTCAGGACTTAGCTCATTCCATAAACCAGTTTCATAATTAATAATGGTAAAGAAATGAGCCTTAGTGAAATCTTATCAGAGTCATCTGGCTGCGCTAGCCCTTCCTTGTGCTTCAGGAGAGGACTTACTTTCCTTCCCTTTATGAAATGGTAAATTTCCTCAGCCTCTGTTAGACTGTTTCCTAAACAAAAATAACAACAATGATGAAGCTCAGCAAACAATCACAAACTGTGTCACACACTCTAAACGATCAGATGTTTTAAAATTGTTTCAGTGTTGCCCACAAAATATTGTTGATATTGAACATATAGAATTTTGACATTTTAACAGAATTTCACAAAGCCTGCAGTTTTTGCTTCATGAAAACACACGCATTTCAGACATGAAGATTCTATTGTAAGAGATCAATTTCTTTTTTAGATAAAGATTTTTTATCTCCAGGAATCCTCTTTCCTCTGTTGAATTCTTCTGGTTGCAAGTAGCAGATATCAACTTGAGAAAGGGGGTGTTTATTTGGAGGATACAGAGGTGTCTCAAAGAATTCAAAGGCGGGGACACAACTGAGCTCCAAGAAGGTTGGGAAGCAGAGATGGTGAACCACTCAAACTTTCTCACTATCTCCACTCTCTCCACTCCAGACCAATTAGCTGTTTGGGGGTAAGGGCAGGGATAGAGGAGTGAGGACTGGGACAGCCTGCCTCATGACCATTATCGAGAAGGCTGGAAGTCCAGGAGCAAAATGCCAGTATGTCTGGTTTCTCCTGAGGCCCCTCTCATTGGGAACAGACGGCTGTCTTCTCCATGTCCTTAGATGGCCTTTTCTCTGTGTGCACACATCCCTGGTATCTCTTCCTTTTTTTGTAAGGACGTATTGGACTAGGGCCCCACACTTATGACCTCATTTAACCCTAGTTACCTAGGTTACCTAGTTACCTCTTTAAAGTCCCCATCTCCGAGTATAGTCACAGTCTGGGGTACTACAGGGTTAGGGCTGCCACATAGGAGTTTTGGAGGGTATGCAATTCAGCCCATAACAGATGTCTATGCAGATAAACTGAAGATGTTGTGACACACGTTGTGAGCTGTCGCCAATATCCATTCTCCCTTTATTTAATACTAGAATGCACGAATTTTATCAGGGCACCTCACAACCCATCTAGAGACTACATTTCCCAGTCTCCCTGGCAGCTTGATGTGGATGCGTGACTAAATTCTGAGCAAAGGGATGTAGCTGGAACCTAAGTGCCACTCTGAGTCCTGTCTCTAAGAAAGATGAGTATGGATTCCTTCGCCCAAACGACCTTTCCACTGTCTAAGAGATAAGAACTGGAGGAGCCATCTAGAACCTGGAGATGAAAGCCTCCTGTTGATGATGTGCTCCTCAGTCTAACATTTTGTGCTGCCCATGCCAGCCTCTCCCCATGTCCTGGACTGCTCACCTCTCTTATGTGAGAGAAGTAAATTACCTTGTTTATGCCACTATACTTTGGCTCCCTTTGATACAGAATCTTTGTCTGCACCCTCATGAAGACAGACATTTACAACCCACAGATGTTGGTCCAGCCGTTGAACATTTCCTGGCTACGTACACCTATCACGAGAGGAGAGTGTGCATGTTCCACTGTGCAACCTGGAGCAGAGCACACACCATCCTGACCAAGCCACCAATACCTCTCACCTGTACGACTGCAGTAACCTCCTAACCGGCCTCCTTGCTCTTACTCTTTTTTTTCTTTTTGAGGAAGATTAGCCCTGAGCTAACTGCTGCCAATCCTCCTTTTTCACTGAGGAAGACTGGCCCTGAGCTAACATCTGTGCCCATCTTCCTCTACTTTATATGTGGGACGCCTACCACAGCATGGTGTGCCAAGCGGTGCCATGTCTGCACCCAGGATCCGAACCGGCGAACCCCGGGCCACCAAAGCGGAATGTGCGCACTTAACTGCTGCGCCATCGGGACTGCCCGGGAGTGATTGTTTTTAAAGTGTAAATTATATTAAGCCATTCTCTTGCTTCCAATGAGTTCTTAGAGTTAGAACAAAAGTGGAGTTCCTCATCATGACCTGCTGTTGTGGTCTGCCTGCCTTCCACTCTCAACTTACCTGTACGTCTCTTTCCTCTCTCTTCCTTGCCCACCACACTCCAGCGTCAATTGCCTTCTGGCTGTTCATCAATGCGCCACGTTGTTTCCCGCCTCTGTCACCTCTGCACCTGACACATGTCACTCCCTCCCTGTGATTAGTCTTTCCCTGGAGCATGCTTAGCTTGTTCTTGGCACTTGTGTCTCAGCTCAAACATCATCTCCTCAGAGAGGCCTCTCCGTAATTCCCAGTCCAAGGGGACATTCCCCCCAGACACTCTCCCCCATGTTGCTCCCCTTGGTTTTCTTTAGAGCACACATCACCTCTGAAATGATCTTGTTTACCTGTTTTCTGTTTCTCTTCACTAAACTATAAGCTCCAGGAGAACGAGAACCTTCTGTACCTTGTTCACTGCTTATCCCCAGTGCTGAGAACAGTGTGTGGCTCGTTATAGATACTGAGCAAAATCTTGTTGGATGCACGAATAGCTCTGAATGGCCGCAGGCATAAAACGTCTTTGAAGTCCTCATTTTTATCTTAAAAATCCATACGTGGAATATCCTCTCCATCCATGTTTGTGTGGTGCCTTCACATGCCCCCAATCTACTGCCACAATTTGAGAAGTTTGCCTTAATATGTTGCCAGTTCTTAACACTGTGATGAGAATAAAAATTAGGTTCCCAAATAAGATGACAGGTTAAAAGGATTGAGACATGGCAAAGCTGGTTAGGGAGGGCTGCTCAGACCAGCCCTGTTGGAAGGTCTTTGGGCAACCCTGGGGCGGCATAAGGGTCCTGGGCCTGTGGGTGGGAAGGCCCTCCAAAGGGAGGACACAGTTGGTGCAAAGGTGGAAGTGAACGGCACCATGAACAAAGAAATGATCAAATTGTCACTTTGCTGGATATATTTGTTTCCCAGGGCTGCCATAACGAATTACCACAAGCTGGCTGACTTCAAACACCAGAAACTGATTCTCTCACAGTTCAGGAGGTCAGAAGTCCAAAATCAAGGTGTCGGTAGTGTTGGTTCCTCTGGAGGCACTGAGGGAGAAATGTCCATGCCTCTCTCCTAGCGTCTGGTGGTTGCTGGCCATCCTTGATGTTGCTTGACTTGTAGATGCATCACTCCAACGTCTACCTCTGTCCTCACAGGGCAACATGGCATTCTCCTCTGAGTTTCTTCTTCTGCCTCTTATAAAAACACTTTCATCGGATTTAGGGCCCTCCTTAATCCAATATTGTCAGGTATTGGTTTGATATGATTTGAAACCCACTTGTTTATGGCTTAAATGAAGTTGTTCACATTGAGGAAGCTGTATCAGGATGTTGTCGTTGACATCTGTTGTCATCGATAAGCAGTCAGTAGCTCAGCTGTTGACCAGTGCTGTTCGGGGTTTATGGATAAGAACACGGGGAGGAGCAACTGTGGCTGGGTGACGTTTAGCCTTTAAATACCAAGGGTTTGTGAGGACTTACTCAAGGTTGTTCAGTCTGAGCAAGACAACTATTGGCTGATGTAAACAGCTCTCCAAAGACCTTCGGGCATCAGCTCCCGCTGTGGTAGGGCAACTCTTTACCAGCAGTGGGGAAAACCTTGCAGCAGCCTCGTGAAGAACGTCATCTTGCCCGCCAGCACCACTGCCTTCATCCCTACCAATGTGCTCTAGCGACAAGGGGCTTTCACTTTGCTCTGGAAGCTGGATGTCAGCTCTCGGTTGGCTACAGTGATTCTCCCAAGAATCAACTCGTAGAAAGGTACACCTCAAACTAAATTTTTTTTTTTTTTTTTGAGGCAGATTAGCCCTGAGCTAACTCCTGCCAATCCTCCTCTTTTTGCTGAGGAAGACTGGCCCTGAGCTAACATCCGTGCCCATCTTCCTCTACTTTATATGTGGGACACCAACCACAGCATGGCGTGCCAAGTGATGCCATATCCGCACCCGGGATCCAAACCGGCGAACCCCTGGCCGCCAAAGCAGAACGTGTGAACTTAACCGCTGCGCCACTGGGCGGGTCCCTCAAACTAAATTTAGACTTTCCTTCTTTCATCTCCCCTTAGCCTAGAACAATAGTGGGATTAATCTATTATTAGAGCATGTGATTTCTTTATCTATTTATTAAGAGACATTATCCTGTATATTATTGGCTTGTGAAATTATAATTCCCACAGTGACACTGTGTTAAATAAATTATTGGCAAAGAAAATCTCAGTCTCTAAGCATAATTTTTGCCTTGCAAACAAAACAATTGGTGTAGTCGGCAACCCAACCCAAAGTAATAATTAATATTGGTCAGTGCTGTGGGATGTACCCATACTCAATGTCAAATTTGAAATACAGGTTAAGAAATTATGCCAAATTTATAACTGACCAAAATCTGGTAAAGCCCACTACTGGATTGACAAAATTTAAACCTAATAAAGGCATACTTTGGAGATATTGTGGGTTCCATTCCACACCAGCGCAATAAAGTGAATATTGCAATGAAGCAAGTTACACAAATTTTTTGGATTCCCAGTGCATATAAAAGTTTGGTTACACTATACTGTAGTCTATTAAGTGAGCAATAGCATTATGTCTAAAAAAACGATGTACATACCTTAATTAAAAATGCTAACCATCCTCTGAGCCTTCAGTGAGTCATAATCTTTTTGCTGGTGGGGGGTCTTATAAAAAACACTGAGTCTGTGAAGTGCAATAAAGCAAAGTGCAGTAAAACAGGTATGTGTGTATACTTAGCATCTATGGCATCCTACTGAAGTTATAAACAGCCTGTGAGTAGACAGAATGATAGTGCTGTTATGGTTTGGATGCTAACGCTAGCCACAGTAATTATCTTAATACTGCTTTACCATATTGTAAATGATTTAGAATGTTTTATTAAGTTTCTCTGTAATAAAACATTTTGAACACTGTTTTGAAAGGCAGGAGGACAATAGCAAATATGCCTCACCATTAACCTTATCAAAATTACTCAGGAGGTGGTTTAGGGGTAGAATGGATTATATATTAATGTCTGAGGATCCCTGGAGATCTATTGAATACTTAGTCCAGAAAAAACTTAGAATTAAGGAAAATCCGGATGTTGGCCTGATCACCCAACCCAGTGAGTTATATCCTATATTAAAAAGAGCAAATAAGGAAGAAATTCCAGTGCTCTTATTAGGAGCATTAAGTAACATAGATACTAATAGGCAGAAAGGAAAACATGAGCACAAAAAAGTAATTTCTAGAGTGGAGGAAATCCACTTCTGCTCTACGGGCACAAACCCACACCCTAAGGACAATAATTATTATAATCCTTTTGCCCTGGTAAATTTAATCCACTGGAAGCCAGGCCCATGAGAATAAGCAAAACCACACTAATGATAATTTGGAACCAGTTAGGCACTGAACAGAGAGCTTATACGAGACAAGAAATGACAAAAATTAGAATGGAATTCCCACAAACTGGTTCAGACACAGAAACCCAGTGGCTATTCGATTTATGGTCCAAAGATGGACATAACCTGATCCTCACAGGAGCAAGGGTTGTGCAACTCGAACCCGTTACCACTGATGCTAAATTTAGTCAACACCTTAGAGTATTTGGAGAAAATTATGTTAATATACAAAGACTTTTGTTTGACTGGATAGCAGCAGCCTGGAGAATAAGATGGTCTATACCCAATATTTTATCCCTTAAAGCACCTGCATGGAAAACAGCAGGGGGAGCTACTAACATTATAATGAAATTAGGACTATTGACTATGATTTCTGATAGGGGACAGACACCCTCACTGCTACATGCAGAAGCAACAGAAACAATTAAAAGTGTCATCCTAAAAGCTGCACCCCGTTGGACAGAAGAGCATTATTTAAGGTATTTACAGGCACCAGGAACACAAGAGAACTGATTGACTTGATAAGAACAGCTGAGAAACTGAATCAAGATAAAAGCGATAGCTTTAACAGTAATGCATATAGACAAAACAGGCCTACACCTAATGTAAATAACCCTGACAACAAAATCTATCAGGCCTAGGCTATTTAGACCATTTAGACTACCACCCTCTAATCCTAGTTATAGAAGTAAAAACCCCAATGTAGATACTAGAAGGTACTTACAGTGGCAAAGAAACGGATAACCAACCTTTTCGGGGGAACAAACCCACATATACATCTAATAACCCATTTACTATAAATAATAACCCTTTTATTAAACCTAATCCCATTCATAGACAAGCCACTGTAGGCAAAGGAGAGGAAGACTGATGAGCCCATAGAGGGACTTGACCTTGTCTGTCTCCTGGCCCAAGCCAGAGACAATCACCCATGTGTTACAGTGGCCATATCAATAAAAACCTTTTTATAAATAAAAATACTATATATAATACTGCGTTGTTAGATACAAGATCACAAGTGACAATCATACAAGGGCATCATACTAATTTAGAAAACCTTGACAATAAAACAGGACTAATCAAGGGATTAGGAGGAAAATTAACCCCAGGGACATGGGTGCATAGATTCCTAACAATTGATAATAGACTACCCATTAAGGCTAAATGCCTTATACATCTCAATTTGGAAAACATTCTTGGAATGGATGTAATAGGGCATCATGTAACAAATAAGAATGAAACAATTCCTAAAACTAATTTGGCTATAGCAAAATGGACTGCAATTTAAATGCCTATCTGATCTGAAATAACAAATATACTCTAATACAATCTTAAGGGAAGAAAAAAATTCAGGAACACCTAAAGTAACAAATTATTATTCCTACTATTTCACTGTATAATAATCTAATCTGGCCTGTTAAAAAGCCAGATGCATCATATAGATTTACAGTAGATTATAGAAACTTAAACAAACACTCTCCCAAAATTGAGGAGCATCCCAGATATGGACACTATCATAAACAACATCACCACTGGATCTGGAACGTATACAGTAATAGATTTAGCTAATACGTTCTTTGCTATACCTGTTGATGAGGAGAACCACCCCATGACTGCATTCACATGGGAAGGTAGATAATATCAGTTTACTAGGTTACCACAAGGAAACCATAAGAACCTAGTGATATAGCCAACAACCTCCTAACAGAAGACATCCATGCCTTTCAGGAAAACACAACACACACACAAACCATTATTTCTTATATTGATGATATCCTTATTTATGGTGATAACTTGGGAAGAACAGAGTAGGGTCAAGATAGAGTTAATTGAATTCCTTACATTCAGAGGATGGACAATCAACCCAGGTAAGGTCCAAAGACACCAAACTACAGTAAAATGTGTAGGCATAATTTGGTCTTCTGAAGGTAGGAAAATACCAGACTAGTCATAAATAGTATCGATTGAAAACCAACTCTTACCACAAAAGAAGCAGCTCAGAAACTGATAGGACTGTTTGGATATTGTAAACAGCACATACCACATATGGAGATAATTTTAAAAATAACTGCAAGAGAGTGACATCAGCATCATGGCAGAGTGAACTTTCCCGGGACTCTCTCATTTCCAACATGTAACAAAAAGGAGCAACCATATTCCAAAAGAAAATACCCTAAAAGCACAAAACCTTGCAGAGACAAGTGGCCAGATGATGTAGGGTGGAGAGGCTGGAGTCCCGCTCAGAGGAGCTGGAATGGGATAAGAGAGAACTTTGCTCCCTCTCCTAAAGACTGGGATCACTGCCGCAGGAGGCCCCTAGAGGGAAGGAGTGGGGGAGGGATTGCGCATTGTGGGATCACCCAGGACTCCCTAGGGCCCTTGCAGCCTAGAGGGAAGCCCTCTAATAGGGGCTAGTGGGGGAGAAAGCTTTCACACAGGGTGGCCTCATCCAGCCAAGACCCCAGGAGACCAGATAGTGAGAGCTGATCAGGAAACCCAGGACTGCATGCAGGAGAAAGCACCCCTCCTCCAACTGGCACTGCACCATCTTGGCTGAAGTCAGAGGGCTCAGAATATGTGGCTCTTGACCCCCACCCAGAGGCACTAGGCTGTAACCACAAATGAATAATATCAGAATGAGAAAGACCCATCCTTCCAGCATCAGGCACTACATCAAATCTCCAGATCAGAGAGAAAATAACAAGCACCCAGAACTCAATCCTGAGGACTCAGAAATATGTAAACTAAAGGGGCTGGCCCCGTGGCCGAGTGGTTAAGTTCTCGCGCTCCGCTGCAGGCGGCCCAGTGTTTCGTTAGTTCGAATCCTGGGCGCGGACATGGCACTGCTCATCAGACCACGCTGAGGCAGCATCCCACATGCCACAACTAGAAGAACCCACGACGAAGAATACACAACTATGTACCGGGGGGCTTTGGGGAGAAAAAGGAAAAAATAAAATCTTTAAAAAAAAAAAAAAAAAAAGAAATATGTAAACTAAAGACAATGAATTCAAAATAGCTATCATCAAAAAACTCAATGAGGTAAAAGAGAATATAGAGAAATAATTCAACGAGTTCAGGAGCCACTTCATAAAAGAGATTGAAACTATAAAGAAGAATCAACCAGAAATATTAGAGATGAAAGACACAATGGAAGAAGTAAAACAAAATATGATTCTCTGAATGCTCATGTGGACACAGTAGAGGAGTGAGTCTGCATAATCGAAGATAGACATGTTGAAATGCTCCAGACAGAGGAGGAGAGAGAACTGAGACTAAAAAGAAATGAAGCAAGTCTTTGAGAAATATCCAACTCAATGAGGAAATGCAACATAAGAATTACAGGTATTGAAGAAGGTGAAGAGAAGGAGAATGGAGCAGAAAGCATGTTGAAAGAAATAATAGCAGAGAACTTCCCAAATCTAGGGAATGAGAGGGAAATATCTGTGGAGGAAGCTTCCAGATCTCCTAGATTTGTCAATGTAAAAAGACCTACTGCAAGGCATATAGTAGTAAAACTGGCAAAAATGAATGACAAAGAAAGAATACTCAGGGCAGCAAGGCAGAAGAAAATAACCTACAAAGGAACCCCTGTCAGACTTTCAGTAGATTTCTCTGCAGAAATCTTACAAGCTAGGAGAGTATGGGATGACATATTCAAAACTTTAAAAGATAAAAGTCTTCAGCCAAGAATACTCTATCCAGCAAAAATGTTCTTTAGATATGAGGGAGAAATTAAATCTTTCCCAGACAAACAAAAGCTAAAAGACTTCATAGCCACTAGACCCCCCCCACTACAAGAAATCCTCAAGAAGGCCCTCAAACCTGAAAAAAGAAAAAAGGGAGAAAAACACCACAAAACACAGAATAAGGAGACAAATATGTAGACAGAATCAGAATAGGATAGCAAACATTCAACTATAGCATTAGGGTAAAGGGAAGGAAAACACCAGAAATAAAGACAATCCTGTCACTTTAACCACAAACTCACAACACAAGTTGGAATAAGATATGAGAAAAATAACTTAGGAAGGGAGGAGGAAAGGGACTGAATCAGTTTCGACTAAGGAAATAAGAGGCCATCAGAAAATGGACTATCTTATATATGATATTCTGAATACAAACTTCAGGGTAGCCACTAAACTAAAAAGCAGAACAGAGACACAAAAAAATAAATAAGGAAAAATAAGGAAACACATCATTAAAAACTACATAATTCAATGGGTAGACCAAAACACATAGGACGAGAAACAAAGGAAATGCAGGAAAACCAGAAAACAAGTGATATAATGACAGCATTAAGCCCTCATACATCAATACTCACCCTCAATGTAAAGGGATTGAATTCTCCAATAAAAAGACACAGAGTGGCAAGATGGATTAAAGAACAAGATCCAACAATTTGTTGCCTCCAGGAAACACATCTCAGCTCCAATGACAAACACAGGCTGAGAGTGAAGGGGTGGAAGATGATACTCCAAGCTAATGGCAAACAAAAGAAAGCAGATGTTGCAATACTTATATCAGACAAAGTAGACCTCAAGATAAGGCAGGTAAAGAGAGACAAAGAGGGGCAGTATATAATGATCAAAGGGACACTCCATCAAGAAGAAATAGTGCTTATAAATATCTAAGCACCCAACACAGGAGCACCAAAGTTCATAAAGCAACTGTTAACAAACCTAAAAGAAGATATTAAAAATAACACAAAAATAGTAAGGGACCTCAACACCCCACTTAGATGACTGGACAGATCATCCAGACAGAAAATCAACAAGGAAACAGTGGAATTAAATGAAAGGCTAAACCAGTTGGACTTAATAGACATATATAGAACACTCCATCCAAAAACAGCAGAATACACATTCTTCTCAAGTGCACACGGAACATTCTCAAGGATAGACCATATGTTGGGAAACAAGACAAGCCTCTGTAAATTTAAAAAAATTGAAATAATAACAAGCATCTTCTTCAATCAGAATACTATAAAGCTAGAAATCAATTACAAGAAAAAAACTGAGAAAGGGACAAAGATGTGGAGACTAAACAATACACTATTGAACAAGCAGCGGATCATTGAAGAAATTGAAGGAGAAATCAAAAAATACCTGGAGACAAATGAAAATGATAAAATGCCATACCATCTCATATGGGATGCAGCAAAAGCTGTATTAAGAGGGAAATTTATCACAACATGGGCACACCTTAAAAAACAAGAAAAATCCCAAATAGGCAATCTAAAATTACACCTAACTGAATTAGAAAAAGAACAACAAAGAAAGTCCAAAGTCAGCAGAAGGAGAGAAATAATAAAAAATCAGAGCAGAAATAAATGCTATTGAAACAAAAAAGGCAGTGGAAAGGATCAATGAAACAAAGAGCTGGTTCTTTGAGAAGATAAATAAAATTGACAAACCCCTAGCCAGACTTACAAAGAAAAAAAGAGAGAAAGTTTAAATAAACAAAATCAGAAATGAAAGAGGGGAAATAACAACAGACTCCGCAGAAATACAATGGATTATAAGAGAATGCTATGAAAAACTACATGCCAGCAAAATGGATAACCTAGAGGAAACAGATAAATTCTTAGACTCTTACAACCTCTCAAAGCTGAGTCAAGAAGAAACAGACAATCTGAATAGATGAATCACAAGGAAAGAGATTGAAACAGCAATCAAAAGCATCCCAAAGAATAAAACCCCAGGACCAGACGGCTTTCCTGGGGAATTCTACCAAACTTTCAGAGAGGATTTAATACCTATCCTTTACAAGCTATTCCAAAAAATTAGGGAGGATGGAACTCTTCCTAACACATTATATGAAGCCAACATCACTCTGATACCAAAGCCTAACAAGGACAGCACAAAAAAGGAGAACTACAGGCCAATATTGCTGATGAGCATAGATGCAAATTCTCAACAAAATTTTGGCAACCCGAATTCAGCAATACATCAAAAGGATCATAAATCACGATCAATGGGATTCATACCAGGGACACAGGGATGGTTCAACATCTGCAAATCAATTAATGTGATACACCACATCAGCAAATTGAGGAATAAAAACCACATGATCATCTCAATAGATGCAGAGAAAGCATTTGACGAGATCCAACAGCCATTTATGATAAAAACTCTTAACAAAATGGGGATAGAAGGAGAATACGTCAACATAATAAAGGCCATATATGACAAACCCACAGCCAGCATCATACTCAATGGGCAAAAACTGAGCCCCATCCCCCTGAGAACAGGAACAAGACAAGGATGTCCACTATCACACTCATTCAACATAGTACTAGAGGTTTTGCCCAGAGCAATTCAGCAAGAGAAAGGAATAAAAGGAATCCAAATAGGGAGTGAAGAAGTGAAACTCTTGCTGTTTGCAGACAACATGATCTTATATATAGAAAACCCAAAAAAAATCCATTGGAAAACTAATAGAAATAGTTAACAACTACAGTAAAGTTGCAGGGTACAGAATCAACTTACAAAAATCAGTTGCTTTTCTATGCTCCAATAACGAACTTACAGAAAGAGAACTCAAGAATATAATTCCATTAGCAATTGCAATTAAAAGAATAAAGTACCTAGGAATAAATTTAACCAATGAGGTGAAGGACTTATACAATGAAAACTATAAGACATTACAGAGAGAAATGGATAATGACCTAAAGAGATGGAAGGAGATTCCTTGCTCATGGATTGGAAGAATAAACATAGTTAAAATGTCCATACTACCCAAAGCAATCTACAGATTCAATGCAATCCCTATTAGAATCCCAATGACACTCTTTACGGAAATAGAGCAAAGAATACTAAAATTCATATTGGGCAATCAAAGACCCCAAATTGCTAAGGCAATCCTGAGAAAAAAGAATAAAGCTGGAGGTATCACAATCCCTGACTTCAAAATGTACTACAAAGCCATAGTGACCAAAACGGCATGGTACTGGTACAAAAACAGGCACACAGATCAATGGAACAGAACTGAAAGCCCAGAAATAAAACCGCACATCTACAGACAGCTAATCTTCAACAAAGGTGCCAAAAACATACAATGGAGAAAAGATAGTCTCTTCAATAAATGGTATTGGGAAAACTGGACAGCCACATGCAAAAGAATGAAGGTAGACCACTATCTCACGCCATACACAAAAATAAACTCAAAATGGATCAAAGACTTGAAGATAAGTCCTGAAACTATAAAACTCCTGGAAGATAATATTGGTAGTACACTCTTTGACATCGAACTAAAAAGGATCTTTTCAAATACCATGTCCTCTCAGACAAGTGAAACGAAAGAAAAAATAAACAAGTGGGAATTCGTCAGACTAAAAAGCTTCTGCAATGCAAAAGAAACTAGGATCAAAACAAAGAGACAACACACCAATTGGGAGAAAATATTTGCAAATGATACATCCAACAAGAGGTTAATCTCCATAATATGTAAGGAACTCACACAGCTGAACAGTAAGAAAGCAAAGAACCTGATCAAAAAGTGGGCAGAGGAAACAGACATTTTTCCAAAGAAGATATACAGATGGCTAATAAACACATGAAAAGATGTTCAACATTGCTAATCATCAAGGAAATGCAAATCAAAACTACACTAAGATACCACCTTACACCTGTTAAAATGGCTATAATCACTAAGACTAAAAACAACAAACATTGGAGAGGGTGTGGAGAGAAGGGAACCCTCACGCATTGCTGGTAGGAATGCAAACTGGTGCACCCCTATGGAAAACAGTATAGAGATTCCTCAGAAAACTAAAAATAGACCTACCATATGACCCAGCTATCCTACTACTGGGTATCTACCCAAACAACTTGAAATCAACAATCCAAAGTAACATATGCACCCCTATGTTCATTGCAGCACTATTCACAATAGCCAGGACATGGAAGCAACCCAAGTGCCCATTGACTGATGATTGAATAAAGAAGATGTGGGATATATATACAATGGAATACTACTCAGCCAAAAAAAAGGACAAATTTATCCCATTTGCAATAACATGGAAGGACCTAGAGAATTATGCTAAGCAAAATAAGCCAGTCTGAGAAAGACAAACACCAGATGATTTCACTTATATGTGGAATATAAACAAGTACTTGCACAAAGAAAACAGTTCAGTAGTTATCAGGGGAAGGGGGTGGAGGGGCACAGGGGATGAAGGGGAGCTCTTATGTGGTGACAGTCAAGAAATAACGTATAAGTGAAATCTCACATTGATGTTAACTATTATGAACTCATTTTAAAAAAATTAAAAAATTTTTAAAGCTAAAAAAACCCAACTACAAAATAAAAAGGGAATTCAGATAGACAGAGACTAAAGAGGCAGCCTTTACTTATTTGAAAAATGCTGTCAGAACTTTTAACACGTTGGCACCAGCTAATGAGGATTCTAAATGTAAACTAGAGTGCCTCTACTCATAAGGGTTTGTAACGTGGTCACTGTAGACTAAAACACCAGAGGGTCCCAAATTTTACCCAATTGGGTTTTGTACTAAGAAGTTTCTGTGGTCCAAGAATGGATACTTACCAATTGAAAGGCTCACTTGGGCACTCTGCACTACGAGACACAAAGCCGCTAACAGAGAATACACCAATTATATTTAAATCCAACTACCTATTCTGGATTGAGTAAAACAGATCCTTGACAAACAGAGGGAACTACCCCTGACCATAAAGTCCTAACATGGAAATGGTATATTTCCCAGTGGGACATATGGGTGGATGGTCGACCCTCTGCATTAACTGAGGAAATCTCAACAATGCCAATGATGGACTTGCTGGAGTTTCCAAGGGGTGAACCTATTCAAGCTCGAGTAATTGGGCAATGGGGATGACCCTGGTCCATGGCATTCAATAATGCCTGGTTTACAGATGGATCAGCATCCACGACACCATCTAGAGTACACTGGCAGGCTACAGCCTTGAGGGTTAGATGGTCTAAACCTGACAGAATTGGGCTCAGGGGAATCAGCACAATATGCTGAACTAATAGCCATAAAATTGGTGACTGAATTCTTTGTCACAGAAAATCAGAATGAGGTATATCTCTTCTCATGGGCAGTAGCTAATGGAATAGCTATTTGGTCAGTAACATGGCAGGAAAGTGACTAGAAAATAGGAAACAAGGACATGGGGGGGAAGGACTTATGGCAGAAAATAGCACTGGCTAACATGTCCATGTTCATCACACATGTCTTTGCACATCAGAAGGACAGCTCTGAAATAACCAAATGTAATAACCAGGTAGACAAACTCAGTAGAAAAACTAATGAGGCTAGAATCCCTAAAGTCTATCTCAAAAAATACAATGACTCACAGATAGAAAGAGAACCTATTCAAAACATAACCATTCATGAACAAGAAGGATAATGAAACATAAAACCTGAACAAACAGGTATGCCAATCGATAGGATCATTGCATGGGTACATCACCAAACAGGTCATGCTGGCATTCATGGCACTAGAACATGGTTAGAAAAAAGAAACACGTATATACCTACCAAATACCTCCAATTCCAAATTAAGAGATATGATAATTGCCGATGGTTTGAAGCTTGGAGGTTATCAATGAATATTCCAGATAAGGTCAAAGCTGACAGACTTTTCCAAATTATACAAATAGATTATGTAAGACCCTTGCCCATATCACAGAATAAACTATGTGCATGCACTACTGTAGACACATGGTCAGGAATAGGCTTACCCTACCCCTGCAGGAAAAGTGATCAAAAATTCGCCATCAGAGCACTGGAAATCTGTATTACTTGCTATGATATCCCAACCTTCATAGACTCAGACCAGATAACCCACTTCACAGGAAAAATAATAGAACATTGGGCCAAAGAACAGGCATCACGTGGAACTTTCACTCACCCTACAATCCAGCTGGCTCTGCATCAATTGAAAGGTATAATGGCTGGCTTAAGCAAAAGCTTAGATTGCTTACTAACAATCTAGATATGAAAGCTTGGATTAAAGCAATCTGGAGGGGCCAGCCCAGGGGTGCAGCGTTAAGTGCGCACGTTCTGCTTTGGTGGCCAGGGGTTCGGGGTGGCCGGGCGTAGCAAGCCATGCTGTGGTAGGTGTCCCACGTGTAAAGTAGAGGAAGATGGGCACGGATGTTAGCTCAGGGGCCAGCCTTCCTTAGCAAAAGGGAGGAGGATTGGCAGTAGTTAGCTCAGGGCCAATCTTCCTCAAAAAAAAAAAAAGCGATCTGGAAGGCAGCAAAATTTCTCAATCATATATATGGAAGAAATGGAAAAACTCCTATTGAATTAACATTGCAGGCACCCACAGAGATAAGAATTGGCGCTAACAGTACCCCAGAACCTAAATTAAAAGGAAAAAAATTAATTTAAAAACATGATGATATATGGTACTGGGGAAATTACAGCACCTGCTGCTAATAAAACTTACTAGATGACCGAAGGAAAAGGCATATTACATCAAACCTGGGTTCAGATCCCAGGCGGAGACCTACTCCACTTACCAGCCACACTGTGGAGGCATCCCACATACAAAAAAATAGAGGAAGATTGCCACAGATGTTAGCTCAGGGCTAATATTCCTCAAGCAGAAAAAGAGGAGGATTGGCAACGGATGTTAACTCAGGGCGAATCTTCCTCCAGGGGAGAAAATAGCCAATTGGAGCAGAATTGTGTTCTATTTATGGAACAGAACACCTGAAGAATTAATAGATGACTGGTGGAAACTGGGAGTGAGAAGTAAAATCATAAATTGAAAAATGGGATAACCTAGAAAAACCATTAAAAAATTACAGAGATGAGTTTACCACATGGATACTAAATATGTAGTTCCAGCCATGGGTAATGATACTACTTTAGGAATAGATGTTGTAACAGCACATTCATGTAAGGACTGCTGGGCCATTACATCTTTAAATATAAATAGGCCAAAAATCAATCATTTACTACAACCCAAATTTAATCCATATTCACTTAATAGAAAATTAACAATAGATCCATAGCCACCATGTACAGACTTTAAAAGAACAGCGATAACTTGTAAGGTGTATAGAGGACACATAGGAAACTTAGCATATAATACATGTCATTTTCCTTGGGGGTATACATTGGGCTTCATCTCACACCACAGGTTTCTACCCCAGGAATATGAGAACCTATGCTAATAAAACTTCTTATGGTCATATTGGAACCCACAATAGTAGCCTACACCTTGAAATTTAATATATAAAACTTTCAAGCTAGATATTGATCCCTAAATTGTACTCAGTTTTATTCATCTTCACTTATGCCCAATTTACAATCTGTGCCCTAAACAGATTCCCTGAAAGGAAGGAAACCCTTACAGTTCCTTGTTGAACTGGTAGGAGGTTTAATTGGAGGAGCAATGATGGGCGCTTTTTCTCAATTCCCAACCTGTCAAATCACATTAAATTTTAAAAACTTTGAAACCAAACAATCTCAATTTAACATACATGCAATGGCAGCTTTGTCATCGTTGGGTACACAGATGGATAAAATTAGCAATATATTACAAAACACAAATGAATTTCATACGGAAGTAAATAGAGCAATGGAAATTCTACATAAGGCAGTTGGAGAAAACACTAAAAATAACAAAATATTGAAAAATGACATAAAAGATGTTTCTCTAAGTGTAGTTTGTCAACGGTTGCAGTTGAGATTGGTTGATATGTGGAATATTCTTAGAGCAGCCGTAATCATGGGGCAACACTGGTCACTCGAGATAATGGACAATCTAACCAGATCTAGAGGAGATACCACACATCCTAATGTCTGTGATTCCTTGGATAACTGTGAAATTAGATTATTGGCACTTAAAGGAGGAAACATGACATTGGGTTACCACACTTCTGTGATTACCTGATATCAAAAGAGAGAGTGGAGCCTACAGGCCACAGAAAGCCCCTTTAATATAGAAGGAAAACATGTTCTTAAGGATACATTGGTGGAATGGAACCAAAATATCTTATCACTGCTAGACCTTTGGATATACCTATGGTACAAGTATCCATGACTATGGCCTTGATGCCTCCTCAATCAGTTATGTGTAATATGGGAAAGTGGACCATGATAGTATGCTTTAATCTGAATCTTACCTTAACCTATTGGAGTCAAGGGAAAAATAAGAAACACAACATGATGAGATGTGTAAAAATAGAACAGGTAATGAATGTGATGATAGAAGGAAAAGGATGTTATTCAAGGTCAATAGGATATAGAGGAACCTTAAAATAACCAGAGAAATATTTCACATTGAGCCTCCTAAAATTAATTTAATAAATGTAAATCATACATTAGAAAAATGAAGACAAGTAAAAGAATATCTGGAAGATGAGACTAATAAAATAAAAATAACTTTGCAGAAATTGAAGAGAAGAAAAACATGCATTCTCTAAAATAATGGCAGCCTTGAAATCTGATGTTATGGCAATCAAGCACATGCCTGATAGTGCCATGCAAGCTTGTACCCCTAGAGCTTTATAAAAATGGCTTTTCCAAGGAAACACAATTGTCAAGGAAGTTTAATTGAGTGGTTTAAGAAGCTTAACTTTTGGTTGTTTGGTGATTGGACATGACTTCATGTTAAAGAGTTCTTTACCATGCTTATATTGACAATATTAGGAATGTGGTTGCTTAAGCTATGATATAAAACAATGTGTGTTAAAGGAAAAAACCCCACATAATACGGTTATTTGTGATTAAGAGTGAAAGTGGTTTAGAATCACAGGGTGGGTTGACATTTTCGTGAACTTAGGTTTGTACAGGACATTAGGCCCTTAGGATTAATTAGTGCGTGAGTGATTTGAAATCACAGGGTGGATTGTCATGCATTGGTTTGATATGATTTGAAGCCCACTTGTTTATGGCTTAAATGAAGTTGTGTTGATCTATGAGTGACTTTGTTCACATTGAGGGAGCTGCGTCAGGATGTTGTCATTGATAAGCGCTCAGCAGCTCCTCTGATGACGGACACTGCTGGGGGCTTGTGGATAAGAGCATGCGGAGAACCAACTGTGGCTAGGGGATGTTTAGTCTTTAAATACCAAGAGTTTGTGAGGACTTACTCAGGAGTGTTCAGTCTGAGCAAAGTGAATCTTTGCTGATCTAAATAGATCTCCAAAGACCGTGGGGTGTCAGCTCCTCCAGTGGTAAGGCGACTCTTCATCAGCAGTGGTGAAAACCGGGCAGCCATGGGGCCGGCCCTGTGGCCAAGTGGTTAAGTTCGTGCACTCCTCTGTGGCGGCCCAGGGTTTTGCTGGCTCGTATCCTGGGCGCGGACATGGCACCACTCATCAGGCCACGCTGAGGCAGTGTCCTAAGTGCCACAACTAGAAGGACCCAGAACTAAAATATGCAACTATGGGGGGATCTGAAGAGAAAAAAGTAGACAGAAAAAAAACAAAACAAAACCAGGCAGCCACCCCGTGAAGGAGATTATCTTGTCCACCAACACCAACATCTTCGTTCTCTAGCAACATGCTCTAGCAGCAAGGAACTTTCATGAAATTTGGGCTTTATTTCTTTCATCTCCATTTAACCTGGAACAATAGTGTGATTAATCTATCATTTGTTTTGGGTGTGTTATTTCCTTTTTGGCTTATTAAGAGGCATTATTTTGTATACTGTTGGCTTGCGAAATCATTGTAATTCCCACAGTGAACCTGTGTTAAATAAATTATTGGCAAAGATAATCTTAACCTCTGAGCATAACATTTTTTGCCTCACAAACAAAATGAGTGTGATCTCATCTTGACTCTTAATTATATCTGTAAAGAGCGTATTTCCCAATAAGGTCACATTCTGAGGTTCTAGGTGCACAGGCAGTTTTTCTGGTGGGCGAGCGGGGCGCCGGATTCAGTCTACTACCCTGGGGTTAGCATCACTGTCTCTGATGGCCTGAAGACTCAGCTGGGTGTGGCAGTAGAAAAAAATAAATGATATCTCGGGGAGAGGAAAGAATATGGAAGAAGCTTTTGGGGGAGTCATATCTGCAAAAAAGGGAGAGACTGGCGAAGGGAATAGAATGGATGAGGGTGAGAGAACGGGAAGGAGGCGGTGACGGGATGACGGGCATATAAATGGGGGAGAGTCTGAGTTTTAATGAGAACGAGAACACAAACAACAGGGAAAGGAGGAAGTCAACTTCTGTCTAGAAATTTCTGTCCAGGTTTCTGGAGAGTGATTTGATTAAAAAGGAATGAGAATAAATGACAGGCAGTGAGAGACCTTTCGAAAGTGAAAGAAGGTTTCTAAAGCCACAGGGACTTTCTGGGAGCTTTTAATTAGTTAGTTTATGAGGAATCTAGCAGAGTCAAGTCTAAATATGAAGCAGTTTTTATTTTTCTCCTGCCGTTCCATCAACTGGCTTCTGAAATTCTCCCCCTCATACCCCTTAGTGATATCTCGAGCGGATTGCCCAGCTCTCCGGTCCTTTTGAGGTATTAACAGTACAGTCTAGTTTTTAATCTCCAGCTCCATCTAAAGCTCCTCTCCTTCTTCACAGCACAGCCTAGACTTTAGTTCAAGCTTGGTATCTATATGGGGGATGGGCACGGTTTACTGGAGATACACACTTGCTGCTCCTGCCTTTCCCAGATCCAGCTTTCTGATGTGGAGGCTAGGGATGAGGGGTAGCGAGGCAGATATACTTTTCTGTGATTGTGTTGGTTAAGATACAGTCTAAGCTTCAGGACAGGGAGATCCCAAACACAGGGGCTTAAATAAGATTGAAATTTCTTTCTTTCTAAGTAAAAGGTCAAATATGGGCAGGAGGTCTAGGATAGGTAGCTGTCTCTACTCCACAAAGTCATTCTAGGGCTCAGGCTGGCCATTTGGCTGTTTCCATAGTTCTTATCTTCTCCTCCAGCCTCCATTCTCCTTTAGATGAAGCCAAGGGAACAAATGAAGTCCTCTTGAGTTTTCTCTGAGTGTGGGACCAAGGAAGGCTGAGTTGGAGATACACTCCCTGTCCCAGGCACATGACATCACAGTCTCTAACTGCCTTTGGTTATTCCTACAGAAGGAGCTACTCCAACAGAAATCTCCAGGAGAGTAGATACCAGTGTTTCTGTTCACTTACACTCCTGAACTCCCAGTGGCACATGTAGTGTTCTCTAAGACTGCTCAGAGAGGGACCACCCTCAGGGAGAGTTGGGAGGGAGGTGTCCTAACACTTCTGCATCAAAGCAAGTATCCACCTGAGGAAGGAGATGCCCAGCCTTCCCGCCCAGTCCCTGTCAGTGATTCTACTGACATGCCCCCTTCACTTGGCTTGGGAAGGAGAGGGTGTCAACTCTCCCACCAGAAGAGGGCTCAGCCTTACATCATCAACACTAGTACCCCAATGCTGCTGACTCTCTCATTGCCCTCCCAGCATTCTTAGGTGGCTGGGAAATATGAGGGTGGGGTGATAGTGGGGACGGTAGTATCTGGAGTATCTGGTTCGACTGCTTTTGAATGCCCTGAGGGAAGTGCTAGGCCCCAATTGTTGGCAGCTCCCTTTAGAATATGCGGTATGTAACACTTACTTGTCCTTGGTTTTGGACCCAAGTCATAGGAAAAGCTCCAGTCAATACCCCATTATGTAATCAATAGAACCAACAGATGGGAAGAGAAACTGGAATTATTGGCAGGTTATTAAATCACATGACAGATGAGCAACCTAAAAATCTATCCTAAATTTGGATTAAATAACCAAGGAAAAGACGTATCATTCACAGGAACAGGAGAAAAGGTAGAGAAGAATGGTTTGGATTTGTGTCTATTGGCTCAGAAAGTCCACTTCATGGGAATATAACTGAAGGAAATAATTATTCATATACATCCTAAGGAAATATATGAACAATGCTGCTGATTGCAGAATTGTTTATCATAGCAAAAATTGGAAACAACTTAAATATCCAGCAATAGAAGATAGATAGGTTAAATATATTAATTAAAATATTTTTAAAATGCATTAAAAGTAAAGTGGAATATTATTCAGCTAATAATAATGAAGTTGTAGATGGATGTTTACTGACATGGAAAGGTATTTATGACGTAGTATGGATTAAGAGAAGCAGATTACAAAGCAGTATACATAGTGCAATACCATCCAAGCATATGTGTGTGTGTCTGTGTGCACATAAATTGATACAAACTTTCTGAACAACAACTTGGCAGCAGGCTTCAAGAGCCTAAAGCATGTTCATCTGTATGGGAGAAAGTCTGCATGGTGGCTACAAAAATAATATTGGTGTATCTTTATGTGGTGAGATGATTGTTGATTTGAGATCTCTTCTTTTTATTCTTTGTATCTTCTGATTCTTCTTCAGCAAACATTTATTACTTGGATAACAAAAAATTAAGATAACTAAAAAATTATCTTTAAGAAGAACACATATTCATATTTATTTGACCCTGTTATGGAGAAGAACTTTCTAAACCTAAAAGCAAAATGTAGTAGTGGAGCTGATTTGTATAGACTCGTGTGAGTCAGTTGTTAAATATTCAGGAATTTTGCAAGCAGGTCAGTTGGTAGCTAGAGATCAGCTCTAGGGGAAATGTATACGCTGCAGATGTTGGCTAGTGCTACAAATCAGGCTCTTTTTTTGGTAAATTGGTTTACCAGGACACAACAGAATGACAGTAACAGCAAAGCAAAAGTCAACTTACTGGTTTATATAAAAACGTACATATTTATTTGTTCAAAAGATCATGAAATGAAAAGGTAGACAATGAGGGAAGATATTTGCAAAAGGTTCGACAGACAGTGTCTGTCAACATAAAAGAGAATGTATAAATAGTAAAAACATAATCCTGGTGTAGAAATAGGCAAATGGCATGAGCAAGTAATTCACAAAAGGGATATGAATAGCCAATAAACGTGAGAAACCATCCAAGACATTTATAATAAAAGAAAATACAAATGAAACAAGAATGAGCTATGAAATTGACGGGTCTACAAAATGTACTTTTGTGGAGAACATGTAGCATGAGTACTCTGACACACCCTTGGGAGTAGGTAGATTGGACTAAGTTTTATGGAGAGCTCTTTGGTGGTTATGCATCAGGAATATGAAATTGTCCATGCATGCCCTTTAACCTATCCCTTACTTTCAGAGGTTTATCCTAAAGCAACAGAAAACTCAGACCAAAGTTGTGTACAAAGGTCAAAGGTGCTTGTTGACATTTTGTGAAACAGAAAGAAGGAACCTCCCCTCAGGTGATTAGCTAGACAAGAGGCTGGCCTTGGCCTACGATTTACTCATGTGGCAATTTCAAAAATTTGGCTGGAAAACTTTAAGTAGTTAAGGGAAAATTAATTAAAAGGAAAATCTCCAAGTGATGCCATTTTTCATTCCAAGTCAGCTTTGTAGGGCACAATTTGAACTCTAGGGTCTGATAGGTGAGAGGAATTGTGGGGGATTGTTGCGTGGGGAGAGTAGGGAAGGAAGGAAGGAAAGGCACCCTACTGCTGTGCACATGGTGTGAGTACTAACCCTGCTGTGAGGGGAGCCTCCCAGACTAGGCACTGTGGTCATAGCATTTGTTTTCTTCCTTATTGATTAAGAAATCATACTTTCTATGTCTTCCTGATAAAAGCACTTGACAAACTAGGAATAGGTGGGAACTTCCTCAACCTGATGAAAAGCATAGATGAGAAACTCACAGTTAATATTATACTTAATGGTGAAATACTCAAAGCTTTCCCCTTGACCTCAGGAACAAGATGAGGATGTCTGGTCTCCCTAATTCTATTCACCATTGTACTGGAGATGCTAGCCAGAGCAATTAGGCAAGAACACATTATAAATGGCATCCATATTGGAAAGGAAGAAGATGACATGATCTTGTTTGTAGAAAATACTTAGGAATCCACTAAAAAACTAACTAGAACTAAACAACAAGTTCAGCAAGCTTCAAAGAAGATATAAAATTGGTCAATCTGCACATGAAAGGATGCTCAACATCATTAGGCATCAGGGAAATGCAAGTTAAAACCATAATGAGATACCACTTCATTCCCAGTAAGAAGATTACAATTAAACTCAGATAATAACAAGTGTTGACAAGGATTTGAAGAAATTGGAAGCCTTATACTCTGCAGGTGGGAATGTAAAATGGTGCAGCTGCTTTGGAAATATCCTGGCACTCCTCAAAAGGCTAAACATAGTTACCATATGATGAAGTAATTCCACACCTAAGTATATACCCAAGAGAAAACATGTTTGTAGAAAAAATTGTACACAAATGTTCATGCAGCATTAGTCATTAAAGCTGTATATGCAAACAACACAAATGTCCATCAACTGATGCCCAAAAATAAAATGTAGTATATCTATGCAATGGAAAATTATTTAGTAATAAAAAAGTGAAATATTGGTACCTGCTACAACATAGATAAATCTTGAAAATATTAGGCTAAGTGAAACAGTTACAAAAACCCGCATATTGTATGATTCCATTTATATGAAATGTCCAGAATAGGCACATCTGTGGAGATTAGTACAATCTAAAGTGGTTGTCTAAGGCTAGAATGGAGGGTGACAGTTAAGGTGTGTGGTGTTTCTTTTTAGGATAATGATAATGTTCTATGTTCTAAATTGATTGTGGTAATAGTTGCACAATTCTGTGTATATACCTAAAGCCATTAAATTATACACTTTGAACAGGTGAAATTTTTTTATGGTATGTGAATTATATCTCGATAAAACTTGTTAAAAAACAAACTGACAGGGGCCGGCCCAGTGGTGCAACGGTTATGTTTGCATGTTCTACTTCAGTGGCCCAGGGTTCACTGGTTTGGATCTCGAGTGTGGACCTATGAACTGCTTGTCAAGCCATGCTATAGCAGGCGTCCCACACATAAAGTAGAAGAAGATAGGCACGGATGTTAGCTCAGGGCCAGTCTTCCTCAGCCAAAAGAGGAGGATTGGCAGCAGATGCTAGCTCAGGGCTAATCTTCCTCAAAAAAAAAAAAAAAACAACAAAACAACCAAGCAAACAAACAAACAACTAGAGGTCACATCTAATTGGCAGGATATTTACACTGGTCAGAAACTGCTACTGAGAGAACAGAGAGAAGCCTAGAATCCAAGATATGGAACCTCTATTTTGAGTTAGCTGTTTGGGCTGCTATTAACTGAATATAGGTTTGTACTTATTTGCATGGCTATGATGACTCTATCTAGACCTGGGCTATCCAATATGGTAGCCACTAGCCAAATATGACCATTGAGCACCTGAAATGTGGGTGGCCCCAATGACATGTGCTTTAAGTGTAGATCACACACTGGATTTTGAAGACTTAGAATGAAAAAAAATAAGGTATTTCATGGATAATGTTTTATATTGATTGCATGTTGAAATAATAATATTTTGGACATTTTAGGTTAAATAAAATATTAAAATTTTAAAAAGAAACCATATTCTCTGAGAATTAAAGCTTTTCCTTAGGAGATGTAGTTATATCAATGCAGGGGTGTCCATGACTACAAGTGTGTGCTCGTCCAATGACAATAGGGAGGGAAAATGGAGGCAGGTGGGCAACTCACAGAGGTGGGGATGAGTTTGAAGAGAAGCAGGACTTTAGAGAGCCAAAGTGCTCTGCTTACTGCCCTGCTGACTTCCTGTTCCTGAGCGTTACACTCTAGACCTGTTTCTCAGAGTCAAATACCTTTGGGAGCCGGGAACTGAATGGTTAGTCAAAGACCACCCTGATCTCCAGTTATGGATCTGAGGGAAGAAAGATTGGGAGTGGAAGGGGGAAGAGGTTCATTCTTTCAGTTTCAGAAATATGTTTATAGACGCATTTCCCCTATTAAACAAATTATGAGCGGGTAGGAAGAAACAGAGAGAGACAGAATAAGTCAAAAAGAATCCCGGGGTTCTTAGTTTAGGGAAGTTGACCTTGCTCACTGTGGCAGCAAAGCTGATTACAGTGAAGAATTGTGTCTAGTCTGTGACTGGACATTATGCAATACTAGGCTGAGGACAAGTTCAGAGGCAGACAGCTAGCATTTCTTAGCTTTATTTGCCTATTTGTTGTTTCGTTATTTTTGTTATTTTCAAAGACAAGAGCGGAGCTATCAAAAAGGATTCCTTGAGTGTGCTTATCTGAGAAAACATCAGAGAAAAGAGATTGTTAGATAGCATATTTTTCACATGGAGTTTTAAAAAAATCACTTTTTTGTAGAAAGTTTGAAAATATGAATGGAAAAAAATTTGAGCACCAGATTTTCTCTGAAAACTGATTTGTCAAAAAAGACATGATTAGCATCCATTCTGTATCAGTACACGAATGATCTTCCCTCTTTATGATGAGTTTTAGCAAAAGTTTGATCTTGACCATCTTTCCACTCTCAGTCACTTTCTTTTTTTTTTTTTTTTTGAGGAAAATTAGCCCTGAACTAACATTTGCTGCCAATCCTCCTCTTTTTGCTGAGGAAGACTGGCCCTGAGCTAACATCCGTGCCCATCTTCCTCTACTTTATATGTGGGACGCCTACCACAGCATGGTTTGCCAAGCGGTGCCATGTCTGCACCCCAGATCCAGGCCGGTGAACGCCGGGCCACAGAAGCGGAACG
The DNA here is from genome assembly GCF_041296265.1 of Equus caballus. Classification (NCBI taxonomy): domain Eukaryota; kingdom Metazoa; phylum Chordata; class Mammalia; order Perissodactyla; family Equidae; genus Equus; species Equus caballus. The sequence goes on from NC_091686.1 coordinate 94,348,241, forward strand.
TGCAAACTTAACCACTGAGCTACTGGGCTGGCCCATCTCAGTCACTTTTAATAGTGCACTGATCAAAAGGCAAGAAGCAAGGCATCTGAAATATGCCCAGACCTGCATGCCCTCCTCTACCAGCACAGTTACAACGATAAGCATTTTGAATTCAGCCGATAATCATCTGTGGACTATTAACACCACCTCCTTCACTGCATTACTGTAGACAATAGTAAGTCAACTGCAGTGAAATACAGAGCCGTGTAGATGTGATTCTATTTTAATACAGGTCTATCAATTAACCCACAGGCCCCATTCGACACATGAAAGGAGAAAGCAGGTTTCCACCTCCTGTGTAATGTAATTTCACTGCGATTCGGTAGATGGCATAAAACAGCTCCCCCACTCCCCGCCCTCCCGCCCTAACATTAAACGTGCTTACCAGTGAAATAAATGTTTGAGGAAGTACTTGAATTTCCTACAGACTGCCAATGAGACAGACGGGCAGGTTGTCTTGGTAAGCGGCATCTTTTTTAATTCTATAGAAGGAAATAATGATATAACTAGTTTTGGGACACAAAAATCTCAAAAGTTTCTAAGACTAAGTGCTGGATGTTTTTCTAAGTTCCTTATTTCTGAGATGTACTTACTGTGGTTTGAACTAGCATTTGTTTATCAGATCCCTGTCCTAAATCAGAGAAAACGGGTTTTTTTTGGCGAGGGGGACTTTTTTCTTGAATGGCACCTCATCTCATGCATGATTTGCTTTCAAGAGATATGTTTGAGTTGGGAGATGAATCAGGTCACAAACATCTCTTGGTTTTCTTACAGAGCAACTAGTTGTTGATTTCGGGGAGTATTGCCCCTCCTCCCACCCTTCTCCATCCACCTCTTCCCAGTGAGAATGCTGAGGGACATGAGATGTAGGTAGATTACTGCTGGAGGCGGTGATGATGTTCATTTCCTCTGTTTTTATGGGCAGGTTTATTTTATTGTTTTTTGGAGGCTGTTCCCGTGAGCTATTCTTTTCTGTTTTCTCAGACCGCTGAAACTGTTCTGGGGTGCTACTGGTCAGGTGGAATTGTAGGTTTTGAGAACGTTTCCCAGGCTACACCCAATTTGATCAAAAGAGTTGAAAGTGAGTGTGTCTTTACGACAAAAGGCAAAAGTTCACGAAACCACATAGGAAACAAAGCAGAAAAGCTCTTGAACTGGTTTTGATCCTTTTGTTCTGTGGTTCATAGCTAGTTGGCCTGGTGCAGAGAAGACGCTCAATTACTATTTGCAAGACTGAATTTGTGGGGCACGTTGATTGTATGGGTATTATTCCTTAAGAGAAGTCAGGGTCCTGATTTGATGCCGCCAAAGGCTCCAAACAAATTAATTCAAATGCATTGTACCATATAATGTGAGGCTAAACCTAACAAAATCGTGAAAATGGACATAAAGGCACCTAGAGATATTTTTATACTTTCAAATTAAAGCACCCTTTACTAATCAACTTAGCAAATAATCATTTTATTTGGTAATAAAATAGTTTTAAGTTTCTAATATAGATGAGATTCAGTCATTAGGACTTTGATCAAAAATTGATTTTCACTGATTTAGCAAGTTTGGTATGTAAAATTTAAAGATCCTGTACGTACCTAAACATCAGTTCCTCGTGCATACAATACTTTGGCTTCTTTTTTGTTTTGTTTTTTATTTAAAGATTGGCACCTGTGCTAACATCTGTTACCAATCTTTTTTTCTTTTCTTCTTCTCCCCAAAGCGCCCCCAGTACATAGTTGTATATTCTAGTTGTGAGTGCCTCTGGTTGTGGCATGTGGGACACCACCTCAGCATGGCCTGATGAGTGGTGCCATGTCCACACCCAGGATCCGAATCCGCGAAACCGTGGGCCACCAAAGCCCAAAGCAGAGCGTGCGAACTTAACCACTCGGCCACGGGGCTAGCCCCAATACTTTGACTTCTTAATCACAGAAACGAAGACAGTATCATAAACTGAGTGCTTCAAATTAATGACTACAAATGAAAAGGCAAAATGGAGCTTGGGTAAATAGAAGATATTTGAGTCAATTAATTTAGCTAGATATAAAACTGAAGCCGTGGGGATAGGCAGTTTTATAAATTTAAATCTTTTGAGGTGGTTGCTGTTGTTAAGAAAACAAGGACAACTTTGTCTTGCTTGTGGTGGGTTCACCATGCGTGAAGCATTCACATCCATGCATGGGGTCCTGTCTCCGCCCCTTGACTCTCTGGTCACTCTCTGTATACTGTGCCTGACTACACTGATCACTGCCGTCTTGAACTCAGGAGTTGGCCAGAAAGTAGAAAGATCCCCAGACTTGGATTCAGGCTTAGGAATAAGTAGGGAAGCCCACTGGAGCCTCAAACCCAAACCACTTCTACTTCGACCTAGCTTTTACCAGATAGTTCTGTTTTGAAATATTAGGCACTGGCAGTGTTTTGAGATGCTAGGCAATGGCACCAAGTATTTGTACTTGGGTACAAATACCCAAGTAACTGGGCATTTATTCTCATTTAATTGTGTCTCTTGTGGAAGTAGCTCTTTCAGGAAGCTGGAGAAGAAGAATTGGGAAATTTCTGGGTCTTTCAGCCAAATATAATCAATGCCATAAAAATGCCACTATACTTTTAACATGCATTTTAATATGTGTCCCCTTTCTTGTAGAGTCTTTCCGAGTGGTGATGGAGGAGGTATACTGGGTCCTTTTCTGGGTTCAAAGAAATGAGGATAACCAAAGCATCAGTGGGCATCTCTACAAAAGCGTAAGTCCAAGCAATGCTTGGAAATGCAAAAACCAGATGAGTTTGCATATCCACCTTGGGGAACTTTTGCAACCCAGGGTTATTTCTGGGACTTGGTTTATTTAGCTTCTTCTGTACCCATTGAGAGATGTGAGGCAATATGTGAAGAATAATCTGACTCTTTGCCATTACTGATGGGTTGTTTGTCTAATGCAGCTCTGGGGGATTTTGAATCAGTTCCTTGAAAGATCTGTGTAGCCACGTAGCCCCAGCTGAAAGGGTCTCTGGTGGGGAGGGGGGTGTATCACTCTCTAGGGTTCATACCAACACAACTCCTTTTGGTCTCATCCACCCTTGGAATGGTGCTAACAAAATAGTATCTGAGCCATAGTGTGATGGTAACTAGTGCAATGAGCATAACCTAGAACAATGCCTACAATGTATAGGGAATAAATACTTATAGGAAGAATGAATGAAAAGAGTTTTTTGAATAAGAGAGAGGAGTAAACTGCTCCCACCCGCAGAACCTTCCCGTGCTCACTGTCCCCTTACCACTCTCAGAATAGAATCCCAAATCCTTGCAATGACTTACACCCTGTATGATCTTGGCCCTAACTCCTCTCGTCCTTGCTCACTCCCTGCTGACACTGACCTCCTAATTGTGCCTCAGACAAGCTAACCTCAATCCCATCTCTTTTTGCATCTGACTCTTCCTTTTCCAGGAACACTTTCCCCCAGATCTTCCCATAGATTGCTCATTCACTTCATTCTGGTTTCCACTCCAATGCCATCTTCTCAGAAATGGCCTCTCTGACTAACCAATCTAAAAAAGCCACCCCCAACCACTGTTACATAACTACCACTATTCTTGATTCATTTACCCTGCTTTTTTTTTCTATATAGCACTTGTCACTACACGGAATTACGTTTAGTCATTTATTTGCTTATTTTCTGCCTTCCCACTAGATAATAAGCAACTTGAGAATTAGGACTTCATCTTGTTCGTTGCTCTATCTCCAGTCCCTAAAACACGGCCAGTAGGTTATCAATAAATGCTGGTTTAATAAATAAATGGATGAATGGATGGATTTTCTGAGACCTTTAATCATGATCTAATTACCTTTTGAGTAAGACCAAAATTAGGCACCAAACCATGTGTAGGTAATAAGAGGTAAGGCAAGAAGACTCTGAATTCAACCACGTGGGAAGGGAACTCTCAAGAAAGTCGTGGGGGTATGTGTCAAAGGTAAAAAGCACATCAGCTGTGAATTCTAGGTTGAGTTCTAAATGATCTTTGAAGGGTTGGGGTCAGACGACTTTCCATGAGTGTGTAAAACCATCTGGATTAGTTTCCTGTGGCTGCTGTAACAAATTATCATAAACTTGGTGGCTTAAAACAACAGAAATTTGGGGCCCGCCTGGTGATGCAGTGGTTAAATTCATGCACTCTGCCATTTCAGATCCCTGGTGCGGACCTATGCACCGCTTGTCAAGCCACGCTGTGGCAGGTGTCCCACATATAAAATGGAGGAAGATGGGCACAGATGTTAGCTCAGGACTAATCTTCCTCAGAAGAAAAAAAAACAACAGAAATTTATTCTCTCATAGTTCTGGAGGCCAGAAGTCCAAAATTAAGGTGTCGGCAGGGCAGTACTCTCTCTAGAGCCTCTTCTGGCTTCTGGTGGCTATCGGGCTATTGGCATTCCTTGCCTTGTGGCTGTATCACTCCAATCTCCGCCTCCATCTTCATACAGCCTACCCCTTCCTATCTCTGATGTCTCCATCAAATCTCCCTCTGCCTTTCTCTTATAAGGACACTTGTCATTGGATTTAGAGAACACCTGGATAATCCAGGATGTTCTCATCTCAAGATCCTTAACTTACTTATCTCTACAAAGACTCTTTTTCCAAATTAGATAATATTCACAATTTCTGGAGATTAAGACAAGGTTAGGAGGCGGATACATCTTTTGGGTAGGGTTCCCATTCAATCCATTACACTATCCATATTAAAAGTTATTTGATTAGAGGTAGTATAATTGTTTATCAATATGTATATTTCCCTGGCTTCAGGTTGTATGACTCCAAAGAAAGTTGCTTTCATTTTATGAGTCTTCAGTAAAAAATGTTTAATGTCAGCCATGCCTAATTTAATACAATCATTTCATGTTTGTTTGGTTTTTTTCTAGGATCTGCGTATCAGAATACTCTGAAGAATAGCAACTACCCTTAGGAATCTCTAGTGTTAGAAAATGACTAAAACTAATTCTGGCATCTTCCACTTTGCCATCATCTTTGTGTTAATACTTGAGATTGGAATCCAATCATCTGATGAAAGGGAATTTTTTGTTGACAGATCTAAAGCAGGTCTCACCCATGTTCCCAAAGATCTATCTCTGAAAACAACAATCTTAGATATATCACAAAACTATATATCTGAGCTTCGGACTTCTGACATCCAATTACTATCAAAGCTGAGGATTTTGATAATTTCTCATAATAAAATCCAGTATCTTGATATCAGTGTTTTCAAATTCAACCTGGAATTGGAATACTTGGATTTGTCCCACAACAAGTTGGGGAAGATTTCTTGCCACCCTACTGTGAACCTCAAGCACTTAGACCTCTCATTTAATGCATTTGATGCCCTGCCCATATGCAAAGAGTTTGGCAACATGTCTCAACTAGAATTTCTGGGGTTGAGTGCCACACAGTTACAAAAATCTAGTGTGCTGCCAATTGCTCATTTGCATATCAGTAAGGTTTTACTGGTCTTAGGAGACCCTTATGGGGAAAAAGAAGACTCTGAGAGCCTTCGACACCTTAACACAGAGAGTCTGCACATTGTTTTCCCGACAAGAAAGGAATTCCATTTCATTTTGGATGTGTCCCTCAGCACTGCAGTAAATCTGGAACTGTCTAATATCAAATGTGTGCTGGATGATAACCGATGTTCTTATTTCCTAAATGTTCTGTCAAAACTTCAAAAGAATCCAAGGTTATCAAGTCTTACTTTAAACAACATTGAAACAGCTTGGGATTCTTTTATTATGATCCTCCAGTTGGTTTGGCATACAAGTGTAGAAAATTTCTCGATTAAAAATGTGAAACTACAAGGTCACCTTGGCTTCAGAGATTTTGATTATTCTAACACTTCACTGAAGGCCTTGTCTATATACCAAGTTGTCAGTGATGTGTTCAGTTTTCCACAAAGTTCTATCTACAAAATCTTTTCAAATATGACCATCCAAAATTTCACAGTATCTGGTACACACATGATCCACATGCTTTGCCCATCTCAAATTAGCCCATTTCTGCATTTGGATTTTTCCAATAATCTCTTAACAGACACGATTTTTAGAGATTGTGGAACATTGACTAAGCTGGAGACATTTAGTTTACAAATAAATCAATTAAAAGAACTTACAAATATAGCTCATATGACCAAGGAGATGAAGTCTCTACATCAATTGGATATTAGCCAGAATTTTTTAAGGTATGATGAAAATGAAGGAAATTGCTCTTGGACTAGAAGTTTATTAAGTTTAAATATGTCTTCAAATATACTTACTGACTCTGTTTTCAGATGTTTACCTCCCAGGGTCAAGGTACTTGATCTTCACAATAACAGAATAAGGAGCATCCCTAAACAAATCATGAAACTAGAATCTTTGCAAAAACTCAATGTTGCTCTCAATTCTTTAACCAACCTTCCTGGATGTGGTGCCTTTAACAGCCTTTCTACACTGATCATTGACCATAATTCAATTTCCAACCCATCAGTTGACTTCTTCCAGAGCTGCCAGAAGATTAGGTCAATAAAAGCAGGGAACAATCCATTCCAATGTACGTGTGAGCTAAGAGAATTTATCCAAAGTATAGGCCAAGTATCAAGTGATGTGGTAGAGGGTTGGCCTGATTCTTATAAGTGTGAGTATCCAGAAAGCTATAAGGGAACCCCACTAAAGGACTTTCATCTGTCTCAATTATCCTGCAACACAGCTCTGCTTGTTGTCACCATTGTGGTCCCTGTGCTGGTGTTGGCTGTTACTGTGAGCATCCTCTGTATCTACCTGGATCTGCCCTGGTATCTCAGGATGGTGTGTCAGTGGACCCAGACCCGGCGCAGGGCTAGGAACATACCCTTAGAAGAACTCCAAAGAACTCTCCAGTTCCATGCTTTTATTTCATATAGTGGGCACGATTCTGCCTGGGTGAAGAGTGAATTACTACCAAACTTAGAAAAGGAGGATATACGGATTTGTCTCCATGAGAGAAACTTTATTGCTGGCAAGAGCATTGTGGAAAATATCATAAACTGCATTGAGAAAAGTTACAAGTCCATCTTTGTTTTGTCTCCCAACTTTGTTCAGAGTGAGTGGTGCCATTATGAGCTCTACTTTGCCCACCACAATCTCTTTCATGAAGCTTTTAATAACTTAATCCTGATCTTGCTGGAACCCATTCCACAATATTCCATTCCCAGTAGCTATCACAAGCTGAAAATTCTCATGGCAAAGAGGACTTATTTGGAATGGCCCAAGGAGAAGAGCAAACATGGACTTTTTTGGGCTAACCTAAGAGCAGCCATTAATATTAAGTTGATGGAGTAATCAAAATAAATAGATCACATGTAGATCTAAAAGTATTCTTTTCACTGTTGCTGCTTTTGGAAGTTCCAACAATGACCTTATTTTGCATTGACCTGAATCTAAACGCGATTTTGGATTTATGATGTAGATAACATGTGTACTTTCAGGCCCCCGTTCACCATTTATATGTGGTAATAAAAATTAATGAAGTGATATAATCTTGATTTAAACAGTTAGTCTATTTGTTTTTTTTCTTAAAGATTGACACCTGAGCTAACAACTGTTGCCAATCTTTTTCTTTTTCTGCTTTATCTCCCCAAATCCCCCTGGTACATAATTGTATATCTTAGTTGCAGGTCCTTCTAGTTGTGGCATGTGGGACACCGCCTCAACATGGCCTGATGAGTGGTGCCATGTCCATGCCCAGGATCTGAACCAGCGAAAGCCTGGGCCGCCGCAGTGGAGCGCGCGAACTTAACCACTCGGCCACCGGGCCGACCCCAGCCAATTTCTAACATATGAGGAATTCACCTGTTTCTTTGATAGGACTGAATTCATTGAATTTATCATGTAATTAAGAGAAGCACCTGTTCAAACAACTTCAGCGAAATATATTCCTGTGTGCCAGGGTTGATGTTAGAAAACTCCATGCCTTTTACACCTGTTGCTGGGTTTCTTCAGCAGATTAATGTAGCTGTGGGTGCCCTCCTCCTTTCTACTCAGCATTGCCTCTGCATGAAATGCCCACAAAGGGCAATTCAGAAGTGCTGGAAGTTGTCCTTGGAACCAGCCCTCAACCAATGTCAGAAAGTCAATTGGGGGATAAATACTCCAACTTTCTTAGCCCTTTTTGGGATAAATCTGGGGTGTACTTTAAACTCTTTTGGAGTTACCCAGTAGCTTAGAATTCTGATTCTCCATAGTAGAAATGGCTTGATAAGGTATTCTTTATTGGTTTCCTTTCTATTCTTATCTCATATCCTCTTCCTTCAAGGATGTTTCCTGGGATCATCTCTGAAATAAACTACTTGCAGTTGAATACTTGTCTCAGGGTCTGTATCTGGAGAAACCCAAACCAAGAGTGTTACATCTCAGGCCAAATGGAAATTCTGAATCTGGTTTTCTGTGACTGGAGATCTTGCTGAAATTCTAGTTGTCTGAACTGGCGTGCACAAGAACCTTTGCTCTTTTGATCAGAAGGAGGAATATAGTTGATGTGTACTGCCTCTATGAATAGCATCCCTGTCTCTGGGGAACTATTAAAATAGGGCATGAGCAGATTGGAGCAGTGCAAGGGATATGCTGTAGTAGATATTTGTTCCCCAGCTTTATTATAGCAGATATTTTTCATACTCATCAAACATTTTCTCTGTCTACCCTTTTACTCTGGCAGCCAGCTCTGGGCAGGTGTAGCCTAACAGCACCTTGTTATAACTGCACCATGTATCTCTCACTTTATGTCCCATAGCTTCACTAATGCCACTGCACAAGATGTTTGTAGACGCCTGTTCAACCATTCTGGGATATGCACAAAACTAGAAGAGGAGATCCTTGACCACTTAGGAGATGGGAGATATTAGATAAATATTCCTCTCTTTTATTCTTGGGTAAAAAAATGAAGCATAGTCTAGTGATGGATGTTAACTAGACTTATTGTGGTGATCATTTCACAGTATACACAAATATCGAATCACTATGTTGTACCTCTAAAACTAACATAATTTTATATGTCAGTTATATGTCAATTAAAAAGAAAAGTCTACAGACACAAAAAAGAGGCATAGTCTACACCATTTCTCAGAATCTCCAATGGGATTAAGCCTCGCTTACCCACAGGAGGAACCAGCTCAATAACGCACTCTTGGATTGACTTTCCCTTCTTCCTTGTTTCCTTCTTCTCAGTCCTCTCACTCTTGAGCCCTGAGATTATTTCTTCATACAAATGACCTGAACACAAAGTTCTTGTCTCAGTCTCCAGTTTTGGGAGGAGCAACCCTTTATACCCATTAGTTCATAAACTAGTGGTTTCTTGCCCTAAGGAATTTATAGTCAATCAGGGGACATTACATGTATCCAGCTAGCTAAAATAAAAATCAATGAAACAAAAATATACAATGGAAGTTCAGAGAACATTTAGATTGAGTGAAAAGAATCTTCACAGAAGTGATGTTTTTTCCATTGGGCTTTGAAGGAAGACTTTGACTTGGGATTTTGCAATTTGTGATGATGAATAATGAAAAGGCCATTCTAAATAGATGAAGAAAACAAGGACAGAAATACCCAGTCCTATTCTGGGACTGGTGTCCCAGTTTGATAGGACCCCATGAGTTTTATGAAAAACGACAGTGAAGTACAAGCATGGAAAGTTAGATTAAGATCATATTGTCAAGGGTCTTGAAAGTCCAGCTATGGAGTTAAAACTTAGGGATATAGGAAAGTTATCATTTAAATTTCTATGAAGCATAATAGTGGGAAGTAAATTCAAACCATGAATATTTACTAAGAGTGTATGAAAGCTCTTGTTCTGCAATAGAAGTTGCAACAGTTGTTAGAACTGGATTTTCCTGTTTTCTCTGTGATGATTAAACTTCCTGTAATGAACTTCAAGATTTCATAACAAGTTTCAGTTGCTCAGCACTGTTGTGTGTTAGCTTACTAGGGCTGATGTAACAAAGTACTGCAATCTGTGTGGCCTAAACAATGGAAGCTCTTGGCCCGCAGTCCAATATCAAGGTGTTGGTAGAGTTGGGTTCTATTGAGGGGTAGGAAGAAAGGATCTGTTCAAGGCCTCTCTCCTTGGCTTGTAGATGGCTATCTTCTCCCTGTGTCTCTTCAAATTGTCTTCCCTCTATGCCTATCTGTATCCATATTTCCCTTTTTTATAAGAACACCAATAGTATTGGATTAGGGGCCATCCTAATGACCTCATCTTAACTAACAACATCTACAATGACTCTATTTCCAAATAAGGTCACATTCTGAGGCATTGGGGTTTAGGACTTCAACAAATAAATCTTGGGGGGGGGTCACAATTCAATCTATTACATCTAGCAAGTCTAAAACAAAAATCCCTAAAGGGAGGCATAAAGTCAGTTAAAGTTTATCTAACAAACTCTAGGTTTCGAGAAGAGAAGTTAGATGAATCCTGTATATAAATATCTGCTCTCATAAGTGGTTTTAAGGAGGCTGCTAGGAGGCTGAAATTGCATTGGTGGAGTTTCCTGCCGAAGAATTCCCAGTGGGGAGATGAAGAATTCAGGTCAAAATATGGACAAATAAGAAGTGACGTAATGAAAATAAGAAAGATTTCATAGGTAAATGAGAAGAAATATTGTATAATGGGTAAATATACAAGCTCAGTTTGAAACGTCTGGGTTTCAACTCTAGTTCCATCACTTATTTGTGAATGACCTTGGACAATTTACTTCAACTTTCTAAGCCTAAATTTCATTATTTATAAAATGTACCCTTAGAGTAGCTAGCCAAGACCTTCAGATCTCCAGGTATGAATTAAAGACTAGTTGCAATATGTCCCCCAAAGTACAGAGTTCACGTGGCAAGCTTTCCAAGTGGTTCTGTAGAGGCCCATTCTCCTGAATTGAGGTATAAGGGGGCACACCCCATCCATCCTTCTTCAGGGTAAACGGAACTCATAACACACCAAAAGCTCTCTTCAAAGTCGTCTTCCAATCTTTAACTCCTCTCAGACTCTCCGACCCATTTTATTGGCTAGAAGTCAGCAAAGGCTTGCAAAGCCAGTTATCTGATATCATACCACACTCCAGGGGCCTCAGCCAAATTGATATTAAAATAGTTCCATTTTTATCAGCCTGTTATACTAACAAGACTGCAGTGGAATGGGCATTTTATATAGTGATATCAGGAGGGTAAAGTAATTTGGTAATCTATATGAAGAGCTTTAAAATATTCATGTTCTTTGGTCTAGTAATTCCACTTCTCAAAATCTATCCTAAGGAAATATGTTGAAATCTGGACAAATATTTCTTCACAAGTATGTTAACTGCAGGGTCGTTGTTAACAGAGAAAAATTTGGAACACTCCACACTTCCAACAATGGAGAAATGTGCTGTGCTCATTTAGTGACATATTTTACAACCATTAAAAGACAGTGTTTAGGGTTAAGATGGTAAATTTCATGTTATGTTTTTTACCACAATTTAAAATATAATGTATAGGAAGTCTTTTAACATAAGAGAATGCTTATGTTACAATATAAATGAAACACATAGGATACAAAATTATATGCACGGTATAGTTTCAATATGTCAAAAATATGCACAGAAAAAAGTCTGGATGAAAATAAACAAAAACATTTATCACTGCTTGCCTGCGGTTGGTGCTTGCTTTTGCTTTTATACTTTTCTGTGCTTGAAAAATTTGCAACCAATAAAAAAAAAGGAAATGGGGTTTAGGGGATCAAACTAGGTCACTGTCGGAACTGGAAGTAGCAGAGAATAAAGATTATAAAGCTGGGTTCTGCCCACAAGCATTCTGGAATTAAATCCTGGTTCAATTTCTCTGCAGCTCTATGCCCTTGGATGAATTCCTTAACCTCTTCCAGCCTCCTTTTTTTCGTCTGTAAAATGGGCATAGTAATGGTGCCTCTCTCATATGGTTGTTATAAGAAATCAGTGGTATAATGTGTGGATATCCAGGGTCTGGCTTTTCACTCCAGAGCTGGCAGTGCACAGTGGGCAGGAGGAGCATTCCAGAGACAGACCACCCCAGCCTGAATTCTGCCTCTTCCACCTCCTTCTAGTGACTCTGAGTGGTTCTGTAATTCCTCTCTGTTTTATTTACACTGGATATAAAATGAGAAGAATAATAACACCTATCTCATACTGTTGTTAGGAGCATTAAATGAGTTCATATATGCAATGCGCATAGAACAGTGTCTGGCCCCAAATGAAAGTTCAATAAATGTTAGCTATTAAGATGATGTCATTATGATTGTTATTATTATTATTTCCATTATCTTAAGCCACCAGACGTGGAACTGGAGCTGAGCTGCTGATCATGTTCAGCCTGGATTGTCCTGGGCTTCCTAAGATTAAGTAAAATGAGAAAAGAGACAGAATTTGACAACATAAAAACTGGAAACAAACAAGCAAATGAATAGTCAAAGCAATAAAAACAACTAAAAATGACAAATGGGGAAACAAGAAATTGGGAAGTAATCTGGTAGCAAATATCACAAAGTTCTCTTTTCCTTTTTTATATAAATAACTAATAGAGTAAATAGAAAAGCACTAGGATCCCAATCGATATATTGGCAATGAGCATGGACAGCTCAAAACAGGATCCAGTTAGAAAACAAACACATGAAAAGCTTCGACTTCACTAATGCAACCTGAGTGTCACCAGAGTTTCTAGGTTTGGGGTTATCGCTTCCTTTTATTTTCAAGTAAAACAATTCAAGTCTCCAACTCGCCTGGTTCTGGGAAAGCAGTCCCTTCTGAGGATTTCAGAGGCGTGCTGAATTTCCTAGCTGCTTCTCAGGGTCTCTCTTTCTGAACTATTTCTTCCTATGGCTCCCCAACACTTTGAACCAGCTAGTCACTGCCTTCCTTGGCTGTTCCAGACCTCTCCGATGGACTTCACCCTCATACTAGGACACAGTCACTTATTCACTGCAAGTTAACACCCACACAAGTAGATGACAACCCTTAATAAAAATCCGTTATCAAAGTTAATCAACAATGTCCCAGGCACCATGCCTTTGAGAGTCGGGGGACAGGAGTGCTGCATGTTGATGATCCAGTCACAAGCAGGCCTACGAGGATGTTTCGCTCTCTTCCAAGACAACTGGAAGATAGAGGTACTTCTTAGAACTTAAATATGACAGCTTCTTCCCCCAAAGAAATTGAAGCATTGGAAAATATCCTAAGGGAATTTCTAAAGAATTAGAACAAAAAGATTAATTGCCAAAGCAAGAGAAAAAATAAGAAATAGCCTAAGTTTGGGAAGTCCACATCCATCTTATAGGTGTTCCAGAAACAAAAAAGGAGGGGAAGACATTATCAAAGAAATAAAACAAAGTAATTCCACTGAAGTACACGAATCTCTTAACTGCCCAGAAAAATGAATGGTACAAGGCACCTTCTCTTGAAATTTTAGAATACCAAGGACAATGTTCCTAAAAGCTTCCAGAAAGAAAGAGAGAAAAGCAGATACAAGGAGCCAGAGATCAAAATGGCACGCACTTCTCAATACAATGCTAGAAATACAATTCTAGAAAATAATAGAGCAATATCTTCAATCAATCAAATATGAGACAGGACATTTAAACTCCCACTCCAAATTAACCATGAAAGCACTCTTTCTTAGGAAACTACTGGAGGACGTGTTCCACTGCAACAGGTGCAAACCAAGAAAGAAAATGCTATGCATTCCAGGAAACAGGCGAGCTATAATCCAGGAAAGAGGAGCAAGGACTTTCCAGGATGGCAGCAACTCAAAGGCAGAGGATGTCAACTCTGCAGCAGTCCTGCAGAGCGTTCATTCCATACTGGGACAGGATGACTGGTCATTAGGAGGAGGCGACAGTTTATTTGATAGACCAGACCATTTAAAAAATTTGACTTGACAGAGATTTGAGAATGTGGGGAAAATTGTCACAGATACATAGAAAACTAACAAAATGAAATGCAAGGCAAGTATTAACTAGAAGAAAACAGAAGTGTAATCATGGAGTGTAATCATAATATATAATGTAGTTTTTAGTGGTGCCCCAACATTTACAAAGGCCACAATAATGTAAACACTGAACAATGATTTAACCAAAATTAAGAGATAACTCTTTGAAAAAGTAAGTCATTGAATTAGAGAAATGATTTCATTCTTTAAAAATAGATATAAATGACACCAGATGTAGTGGTGTGCTGGTAAAGGTTTAACAATAGACTCTCCGAAAAAAAAAGTTCTATGACAAATAATGAACATTTTCTCCATTACTTTCATAAGTCTAGAAAATTGTCAAAACAGTAAAGTCTTGATTTATAGTGATTGCCAATTGCATGGTGTAAATATTCCCACCATCGTCAATTTCAAGGTACCAATGCCACCACGTCACTAAAGGTGGAGCTGGAAGGAGATCCACCAGTAGTGTACATTGTATAGTATTTCCACCATACAGATGCATTAGACATAAATAACCTCAAGCAGGTAATGGTAGTAACTATATAGTAAAATATTTAGGAAGTGATGAGGTTCGAGCATCTCTTATTTTGTTTTTAACATAATTTATTTAGTCAAAAGTATATATACTTTAATTTTTAATAATTAATAATAATTAACTACTAATAATTAATCAATAATTTAATTTTTAACAACTGGCTCACAAAATTCTTGAAATTAAAAGTTGACTCTCACGAGCTGGTATAAAGTGGCTCCGGCAGACCACTGGATGTATTGGAGGATATTTTAGTAGGCAGGATTCAATGTATAACTTTTTCATACTCTTTGAAGACAATGGCGTGTGGTTTGCATGCAAACAAGGAAATCCAGGGGATTTCCGCATGCTGATGTGTCTCACAGGATGTTTATTACATGATTGAGTTTCTCTATAACTGTGTCTAGGATAAATGTTAAAGTCATTAATAAAGTTGTAGTAATAACTGGCACCTGATGAGAAATTCAGATACTCCCCATTTCCTTCTCATTTCCTTTTTCCACTCCTTTGTTTAGCCCATAAATTTTATTTTCTCTCCTTTTTGCCTCCATTCCTTTCCCATCCCTCGCGTTCCATCTTGTTTTTCCCCATTTTGTCATTCCCATTGTTTCCCCCATCTTTTTGCTTTCTCCTTTTAACCTACCATCCTTTCTGCTTTCCAAAACCTTCCAGTTTCTCTCTTTTCCTCTTTAATCTTTCTTTAGTCTTTGTTTACCCTCCCTCTTCTCTTCCCCATTCCACCTCTAATATATCTATTTTTTCTTTCTTGTGTGGGTCCTGATAGATGTCTCAACAACAGGATTATTCACAAGAGTGATCAGGGTCAGTAGAGAGAGGGAGCAGAAGCTGGAATCAGGAGAGGTTGGGACATGAGAAATAGCAATATTTGGCACCACTAGGGAAAATTTTGTGGGTGAATTAAGAGTTCCAGTTCTTTGGCTAATTACAGGAGGGTCATTTATTGACTTGAGGCCCTAGCTCTATTTGTCCAATATGGTAGCCACTAGCCATGCGTGGCTATCGAGTCTTTGAAATGTGGCAAGTCTGAATTGAGATGTGCTTTCAGATTTCTAAGACAACATGTGAAAAAAGAATGTAAAGTATCTCGTTAGTAGTTTTTTTAATATTGCATGCATGTGAATATTTTGATATGTGGATTAAATAAAATATATTATTAAAATTAATTTCACCTGTTTCTTTTTGTTTTTTTAAACACGGTTACGAGATAATTTAAAGTTACTTATGTGGCTTCCATTATTTCTTTATTCTATTGGACAGTGCTGCTCCAGTCCTTGATGATAAAGTATTATCAAATTTCTGCAGTCTTTAATTAGGTTCCTACTATTTATCAGGACCATTTTAATTTATTTAGTTGAACTAAAAATTTCTCCCCTCCTTATACTCATCAAGTGTAGTAAATGCATGATAAACTATTTGAATTTCCTAACCACGTGAGAATTTTATTTGTTTTTCAGAAATATAATTCAGGAAAAATAACCTCTGTCACTATTTCCTCTTACTGATACTTATAATTAAGTTAGAGAAGCTTTTCTCAATTAACACTTGCTTCATACTAGACTATGAGCTAGCCCACAGCAGCTGTAGGGTGAAAGCAGCCCCAGCCCTTCCTTCTACCCAGTGGGCAGCCTTGGGTCATGTGACTTTCCTACCTGCCTGGATCAGGGCCACAGTCCCTATCAAAGCCAAGACATGACATAGGCCAGCAGACTATCAGGTGGTCCATGGGTCCTCTGCCCAATGCAGATGCTCCATTTTGGATGGTGAGATAGGATCCAATCAGATTTCTTATTTTGGGAGAAGTGCCCTCAGGATGAGCCTCTGCCCTGCCTATAAGCCATGCTACTGGGGCTGTAGGAAGAAATAGAAGCAAAGGAAGCAATAAAGAGAAGTTGGGAGTAGAAAGAGAAGCAGATTGAGAAAGAGGAAGAGTCAAAGAGACACCGAGTCATAACAGAGTAGAGAAGAGCCCTTACCCACTTTGAAGGATTTAACAAGATGGCCTGACCACCAGGGCTGCCTCTGGAAGTCCTGAGAAGGCTTCGTTCCAGGTCTCTGAGTCCTGGCTGTGTGCTACTGTGCTTCCTTACTTCCTGTAGTATCTTTATGTAGTTATTTTTCTGTAGTGTCTTTAAAATAAACCTCCATCCGTTTGAAGTAACCCAAAGCTCTCTGTTCATTGCAACCTGTATATGAAGGCAGAAATAGGGCAGGCAGAAGTCTGAAATCACCGGAGGGTATAAGGGGAGAAACGTATGCGCGTGTGAGCGCGTGACTGTGTGAGTGTGTGTGTATGTGAGAGAGAGAGAGAGAGGGAATGGCAGGTATCTTTGAATACCAGCATGAGAAAAGAGGAGAAAGAAATGGGGGGAGAAAAAGGGGAAAGATTTTTGAAGGGAATAAAAAATGTTACATCTCAAAGTTATCAGCACATACTGTTCTGAGCATATTATTCTTAGTGTTCATTGCAAATAAAGATTTAAAGATTTTAGAAATTCCAGGTGAAGGCAGAGGGAGTGGTACACAAACTCTTGGGCACCTAGAGTAGTAAAAATATTGTAGGCTTTGGAGCCAGACAGACTCAGTTTTGAACCTTGACTCCATCTCTTACTGGATGATGACCTTGGGCAAGTTTCTTGTTCTCTCTGAGTCAGTTTCCTCACCTCTCAAGTGGGAGTCACCTATATGTTCTATGTAGTTTGCGGTGTGGATTAGGCAGTATCTTGCACTTAGGAAGTAAATGCAAACAACAGTGATGGTGATGATGATGATGATGACACAAAGTACTACTTTCTAACTTGGCATGATTTACTAATTAAATTAAAAATAAGGAAAGAAAACTCCCTTCGCTGACGGTGTAAAGTATTTAAACACAGTGGGCTCTGGGAAAGGGAAGAATATGTATTTGGATACCAAAAACCCCAAGTGGTTATTTTTCCTTGAGAGGGCAATAGAGATCGTGAATGTGCTGATCAGAGTTATTTGAGAATTTCTGAGATGGAAGAGATTTTAGAGCTTGGTTCATCCAACAAGCTGGGAGTACCCTCTCCAACATTCCTGAAGGGTGTGCACCCAGCACCTGTTTTCGTGTATATGTAGACATGTTTCTATGTTTAAGGTGGGCAGTAGAACAGACTGTTTTTGTTTTTCTTTATACAGTATTCATTTTATGACTTTTCCCCTAAAATATATGTAGAAATACATGCATTACATTTTAACGAAAAAACACCAATATCATTGTAAAAAAAATTCTTGTTTTAAGAACACACTCCCTCCTCAATTTCACATTTATGTAAAACTATTATAATCATTCCTTTTAAATTGTCATTCCTCCTGTGGACAAATCCATGTGGAAATTTTCATCTTCACTAGTGATCTCCAGCAGTGTCACCTGAATCTTAAGTATGATAAAAACCTTGAAAAGTGTTGCTTTAAAAAAATTGGTCTGTACTCTGCAATCTGCATAAATAACACCATGCTTGTTTTCCCACTTCCTTTCAAGACAAGGCCTCTAGCTTGTGTGCTCTAGCTTCCTGTGCTTGTCCAGTCAGATTGCTCAAATTATGGGGCCACCATTCCTATTCCTTCTCGGCACCGCTTGGCCTCCCATCCAATTTGATGAGCAAGATAACTACCCGAAGCTTGAAGTAAGGCACCATCAAAGTGGTCTAAGATGCTGTGGTAAACAGCATGGCAGTTCTGCAAAAAATTAAACCTAGAATTGCTGTATGACCCAGCAATTCCAGTTCTGGGTTCTGGGTATACACCCGAAAGAATTGAGAGCAAGGACTTGGGCAGATATTTGTACATCCACATTCATAGCAGCATTATTTACAATAGCCAAAAGGTGAAAACACCCCAAATGTCCGTTGATGGATCAATAGATAAACAAAATGTGGTGTATATATATATACACAACGGAATATTATTCAGTCTTAAAATGTAAGGAAATTGATACATACTACAAAATGGAAGAATCTTGAAAATACCACGCTACATGAAATAATCCAGTTACCAAAGGACAATTACTGTATGATTCCACTTACATGAGGTACCTAGAGTACTCAAATTTATAGAGACAGAGTCGAACAGTGGTTACCACGAGCTGAGGGGAGGGGGGAATGAAATGAATGAGATGATGAAAAAGTTCTGGAGATGGAGAGTGGTGATGGTTGCACAGCAATGTGAATGTACTTAATGCCACTGAACGGTACACTTAAAAAATTGTTAAAGTGGAAAATTTTGTGTTTTGTGTATTTTACTGCAATTTTTTGAAAAGTCCTGTAAGACTACAATGAATCTATGCAACATGTAATGCCGGCAGCATGCAGTAGAGGGCAAAGGAGCTTAAGCTTCACAGAAACGCTTGATTCAAACTCTCCTGCAGCCAGTTCTGGCCGTGCCAACCAGTCATCCACACCTGCAGCTCTGCCGGAGCCGGTGCGATCTCGGCGGGTAAGAACTGTTATCTTTGTTTTTGTGACCTCGTGAAGAAGAAATAAGGGTTCCCTGGGTCTTTTCTAAAGAAGAGATGGAACTCATGTGGATGGGAGGAAAGCGGCCTTATTCAGTTTTAGAATTTATAATTTTGCCTATATTAATCTAAAGATTAATGATTAGTGAGTGGCCTTGAGGCTATTGATCCGAGGAGCGGTGTTGCAGGCGCTGGACGGTTTGCGTTTCCTTTCGCTGGTTATCGATTAAACCTGGTCAGTCCTTCTACCCAGGGTGGATGGTCCTAGGCATTGTGGTGAGTTTTCTCTAGCTTTTGTTTTCCAAAATGCATGTTAACAACATCTGATGGATGAGCTCTTTGGCTACTTAAAACAAACGTTGCTCCTTTACCAGTTTTTAAAGTTCTGCATTTGTGTGGTCTGTCTAAAAGTTGGGGCACATCTGATCTTAATTTTGTATAATGTAGTCCTTTCTCAGCTTCCTTTAAAAGTCAAAAGTGGCCAAAGATGGTCACGTGTCTGCTGTAGAGCAGAGAATGATTAGCATTTGATTTCTAGAAGAGCTTTCTCACAGACTGCATAAACTGAGCTATCAATTAGAATTGTGTCCACTTTCTGAGTTTTATTTCAATTCTCACGAACTTATAACTCTCTTAAGAATGCATGTAGGCAAAGCCTCTCATACTTTGTGACATCTATCAGAGTGTCCCACAGCAGCTGCTTACCACTTTGGAGAAAGGCACATGGGTGAGAAGGGAAGAGGAGGCCACCATGGCAGCTAGTCCTGCCAATGGAATCAACCTTGGAAATCACATCCTAAGCTACTTCATTCAGGGTTTGAAACACCTTCAATCTGGGTTCTGGAAAGGACCGGATAGGTCTGGGTTCAAATTCATACTCTATCACTTATTCACTGGGTCACGTTAGGCAAGTCACTTAACTCCTGGGCTTTAACCCCTCCATTTGTAAAATAGGGATAAAAATATCCACCATTTCACTGAGTTGTTGAGAGAATTGAACAAGATAATGTATGGAAAGCACGTAGCTCCATACTAAGCAGATAGGAAACACTCAAAAAAGGTCAGTCATTCTTACTCTTATGTTGCAAAGATCATTCAACATTCAATAGATTTTTAAGTCCTTTCTGTTTTTTTTCACCATTGGAAGAGTTG
Organism: Equus caballus; assembly: GCF_041296265.1. Taxonomy (NCBI): domain Eukaryota; kingdom Metazoa; phylum Chordata; class Mammalia; order Perissodactyla; family Equidae; genus Equus; species Equus caballus. Next base: position 94,368,423 of record NC_091686.1, read on the forward strand.
GATGATTAAGCATTCTTTGGCCAGTTACCAATAGTCATTCATGGTGTTTTTTGACTTGGATTTTTAAATCACAAGCTATTAAGGAAAGTCATTCTCTGCTTTTTGTCTGCTCTCAGCATAGTAGTAATAGTACTGGGAATGTGATAATAATATATAACATTTATTAAATGCATCTTCCATCAAAAGTTCAAGTCCTCCTTTTGAAAATGTTTTAATGAAATGTCACAATGCAGATACATTGCCTGAGAGATAATGTCTTTTTGCTTTATTATATTAAGAGAAGTTCAAGAAGAGTTAGGGCCTCTCCCGTCGTTAGCATAAGTTCCAGATGAGGTTGTGGTATTAGGCAGTGAGAAAAGGTGGGTAAATATAGAAGCTAGACATCTCAACTCAGTTGATTCCAGATAAAGCAAATGGGATAGATTCTGCTGCATTTTTCAGATCTAGGAGCTTAAAGTAAGTTTCTAAGAATTGAGGTACTCTGTGAGAAAATGTTAAGAACAACTTTGTCAGCTTAAGGACTATAACTGCCAGTGTCCTGCCAAGCCATATTGGAGCCTGAGACAAAAGGAAAAATCAGTGATACTCATCCTGTTTTTATGACAAATTTTGATATTTCATTCATCTTGGATTTTGCATTAATTTTAACTTTTAAAAATATTTCATTAAAACATTATTTATCTTGATTACTGAGTTTCTTGACACCCCTTATAATTTGTGCCTGAAATCACCCTAGTCTTGGCCCTGACAACTGCTACCATTTGTGATATGCTAGGCATAATGACAAGTGATTTATATACATTATCTCTTTTATTCCTCTGCACAAAACCCATTTTACAGATGAGAAAATGGAACCTTTCAGCAGTTAAATAAATGACCTAAGTTAATACAGCCAGTGAGTGGCTAAGATTAGACTTGAAACAGATTTATTAATCCCTACACTAAACTCATTCTCTAACCATCATGCACGGCACCATATCAGGAATTCACAAGATGAATTCATTTGTTCAAAACATATTTTTGAGAGCATGTTAGTTACCACCTTGTGCTAAGGAATAAAATTGAAATCATTCATTCATTCATATACATTAAAAAAGTATTTACTGAGCATGTGCTATGTGACAGGCACTATTTTATGTGCTGGGGATAAAAAACTGAACAAGATCATCAGCTCCCTTCTCTCATGGGCATGAGAAGTGGAGGAGATAGTCAATAAATAAATGAACAAAACATTAGGATAGTGGTAAGTGCTCTGTTTTGTAGAGAAATAAAATAAGGTGATATGAACTAGTAGCAAGCTGGCCACTTTAGATTAGGTGGTCAAGTCAGGTCTCTTAGAGGAGATAAACTTTTAAGTCAAGATCTAAATGACGGAAGATCCAGATGAGGAAGGATTGGGAGAGGAGCATTCCAAGCAGAGGAAAAAGCTAGTGCAATGTCCCTAAGGTCAGAGCAAGTGTGGTGTGGTCAAGGAAAAAGAAGGGCAGTATGAATGAAGTGTGGAGGGCCAGAAGAAGAGGAATGTGAAGTGAGATCCCAGAAGGAAGCAAGAGCAGCTTGTGGAGGTGTTGTCATCCAGTATGAGAAGTTTGGGTTTTATCGTAAGTGTAATAATACATTAGTTGGGACATAAGCTGGCTTATATAACAAGTGACCCCTAAATACAGTGGCTTAAAGAAGATAACGCTCAATGTAATGGCTCAATCCATGCCAGAGCTTGTAAGTAATGATATAAAACCTAAATTGAGTGGTATTGCATTTGCATTTGGGTGGCATTACAGTTTCCTGGACTGTGTATTAGGAAACTTTGAAGAATCAATATGACTCAGTGAGATATAATTTCATTGTGATTAATGTATTGTAACATATTTTGAAAATAGATTTACCTTGACTCATCATAGAGAGACAAGATAGCATAGTGGCTGGGAGCCCAGGCTGCGGACTCACCATGTATTAATTTTGTGACTGTGAGGCAGTTACTTGACCTCCTTAACCACAACTTTTCATATCTGTAAAGGGTGAATAATGATAGCACTTACCTTACAAAGTGGTTGTTGTAAGGATCACTCCATGTCAAGTTAGTATTACTTAGCCCAATGAATGGTAGTTGTTGTTACCCAAAAAGGCAGCAAGTGGCCACTGCCTTATTTGTGTGATAGAGTCAGTATGGAGGGGAGATGCCATCCGACATGCTGAGTTGATATAAACATGTAAATTCATCAAACAGAACAAATGACTCAGGTCATCTTAAATGTGGGTAATGGATTAGAATCATGGTACTGGTAACAAATTAATTTTGCTGGATTCCAGAAATCTGGAAAATTACCATGGACGTAAAGCTGCATCAAAGAGGCTCTCTTTTTGTTTGATTTGTTCTTATTTTGATATTGGATGCTGTATCCAATGTTATATAAAAAGGATGTGACCAAGAAAGTACTACCTGGGGTGGATTGGAGGGAATATCTTGGTGGAAAGTGAACGCCCTAGGCCAGGTCCAGGCTACTATCTCCTCAATCCCATCCCACAGAATGCCTTTCCTGACCCTCTTCCACTGAGTGTGAAATGGACAAGGAACACCAAAATCAGTTTTCTCTCCACAGTTGTGTCACAGATGGTTGAGCATTTCTGTGTCCATTTTCCTGTTTTCTATGAAACAGTTTTATAAAGTATTTTCATTTTTAAGTTATTTTGGGAAATAGCCACGTTTTCTAGAATTTCTTCATTTCAATAACAACAACAACAAAAACCCAAACTTGGTCAGATTCTACAGAAAGAAAAATCCAGATGAGAGTGAGGACTTATTCCAGGTGTCTTTTTGTCTTAGTTCTGCTAGTTTGTCCCCTCACCATGCCTGCATGGGTGCATGGGTGCACGTGTGCATGCGCACACACACACAGCTTCTCAGATCAACAGGAAGCATGAACAGTACCAAGAAGTCTCGCTATACCATGTTTTCCCTGCAGAGTATGCCTTTTGTTCCTCCTGCTTGTCTACGGGAGTGACCAGTCTGTGGGACATTGAGGTCAATGTGTATTGGACACATGCCGGTAGAAGCAGGAAAGCCCTCATCACTGCTGATCACCTTTCCTTGGTGTTTTCAGAGTGCCTGGTGTGGGAGGACATGAAGTTGCTGAGTTTATTAATTCAATATTAGAATCTAGCCACTTCTCGCCACCTCCCCCACTACCTTCTTTCTTGCATGAGTTGCCCTATAGTGTCCCAGGGAGTCTTCCTTGCCAGCCTTGCACTCTTCCAGTTATTTCCACCCAACAAGCAGAGGAGTCTTTAGATGTACGTCAGAATCTGCCAGTCCTTTATTCTAAATCCTCCACTGGTTTCTTATTTCAACCAGAGGAAATTCCTGAGTCCTCATAACATCTGATGTCTTCAGTCCACTTCCCCAACTTCTCTCGAGTCATTGCTTACATTTTCCGAGCATGCTCCCACATCAGGTCTTTGAACGTGTACCCGCTGTTCTCTCTCTGCAGAATACTCTTTCTCCAGACAAGATGACTTGCTCCCTCCCTCCCTTTAGATCTCTGCATGAAGGTCACTGTGTCAGAGAGGCCTTTGGGACCACCCTATGCAAAAGATCACTCCCCAGTTCCTCTGTCCCGCTTATCTTAGCTATTCTTCTTTCTAGCCCTCATCACCACCTAACATATAAATTTATTATTTTCTTTATTGTCTCTCTTTTCTTACGCTTTACTAGAATGTAAGCTGTGTAGGAACAGCTTAGGAACAGAAATTCCGTCTGTTCTACTCACCGCTATATCCCCTGTGCCTAGAAAAGTTCCTGGCAGAGTCGGTACTTAATAAATATCTTGAATAATGAATATTGTGATAATCTTAGTTCTCCAACCATCTCTTCTGTGTCTAGTCAAACAACTTGGAGCCTGGCTCTTCTCTCAAAGTCCTCAGAATTCTGCACCCATGAGTTTCCTCATCTGTAAAATGCAGGTAATAGTACTTCCCTCACAGAGTTTTGGGAGAAATAAATGAGATGATATATATGAAGGGGTAATATATATCTTGGCACCCAGAAAGCCTCCAAGGAAACTCCAGTGGAAACTGGTTTTGTCATTATTACTATTATTTGGCAGTGATCCAGATTGCTTTTGCCACCAACCTGAAGACCTATGGAGGCATAAGGACAGGAACCATCATGTTTGTTTCTATGTTTTGGACCTTCCACACGTATGGGTAAGTGTTGTTGAAAGTGAGATATTAGCTCAAGGGACTCTCTATGTCCACAAATACAAAAGTTGAGGAACAACTCCATGACATTAATTCAGAGGTCCACAGGGTCGGTGTTAAATTATTCCTTTCTTTGAGAACTTATGTCTACACAAAAGCCTGCACGCAGATGTTTATAGCAGCTTGACTCATAGTTGCCAAAACTTTGAAGTGACCAAGATATCCTTTAATAGGTGAATGGATAAATAAACCGTGGTACATCTAGACAATGGAATATTATTCAGTGCTAAAAAGAAATGAGCTGTCAAGCCATGAAAAGACATAGAGGAACTTTAAATGCATATTACTAAGTGAAAGAAGCCAATCTGAAAAAGCTACATTCTGTATGATTCCAACTATATGACATTCTGGAAAAGACAAAACCATGGAGACAATAAAAAGATCAGTGGTTGACAGCGGTTGTTGGGGATGAGGAGGAGGATGAGTAGGTGTAGCACAGAGGGTTTTTAGGGCAATGAAAATACTCTGTATGATACCGTAGTGATGGACACACATCATTGTACATTTGTCCAAACCCATAGAATGTACAACATCAAGAGTGAACTGTAATGTAAACAACGGCTTTGGGTGATTATGATGTGTCAATGTAGGTCCATCAATTGTAACAAATGTACCACTCAGGTGGAGGATGTTGATAACAGAATCTGTGAATGTGGGCAGATACAGCAGATATGGAAAATCTCTGTAACTTCCCTTAATTTTGCTGTGAACCTTAAACTGCTCTAAAAAAAAGAAAAAATAATAATTAATCTAAAAAATTCAGAAAGTTAAGCACACTCTGCTTTGGCAGCCTGGGTTTAGTTCCCAGGTGTAGAACCACACCACTTCTCTGTCAGTAGCCACACTGTGGTGGCAGCTCACATAGAAGAACTTGCAACTAAAATATACAACTATGTACTGAGTCTTTGGGGAGAAAAAGAAAAGAGGAAGATTGGAAACAGATGTTAGCTCAGTGCAAATCTTTGCCAGCAAAAGAAAAAAAAAATTACTTTCAAATTTCCTAAAGCTTTCAGGCTACCCAAAGGAGATGTGAAGGAGGGTGTTGAGTATGACCTGGCAGTGAAGTTCCTAAGTTGAACTGAGGCACTTCTGCCAACTATTATATTTCTCCCTTCTGGGAATCCTGACTTGCCTCAGAGAGGGGAATATGGCACAGTTACTGATTTGGAAATTTATTACCCAATCTCTGAGATCAAGTCAAAGACTCAGTACGTAGTTTGAGACCCTATTCCAAACTCTTGGTGAATAGAGTCAGATGTTGGAATTTTTAAAAAATAAAAACCCTACAGGATTTAACAAATCACATAACCACTTGACATTACATGCTGTCTTTCTAGGATTTTGAACTCCCCTTCATCATTCACATGAGGAAACCAGCAATAAAATCCTTGGAATTACAATGAGACACATCAGAAGCATTTATGTATTTTGTTGTATTGTTATGTCAGCATGTGGCTGGGCTTCAAAGCTGCCAGAAGAAAGAGAATTGACAACCAACTGCTCCAATATGTCTCTAAGAAAGGTTCCTGTGGACTTGACGCCAACCACCACCACCCTGGATTTATCCTACAACCTCCTTTCTCAACTCCAGAGTTCAGATTTTCATTCTGTCTCTGAACTGAAAGTTTTGATTCTATGCCATAACAGAATCCAAGAACTGGATATCAAGACCTTTGAATTCAACAAGGAGTTAAGATATTTAGATTTGTCTTACAACAGACTGAAGATTGTAACTTGGTATTCACTGGCAGGTCTCAGACATTTAGATCTTTCTTTCAATGACTTTGACACCATGCCTATCTCTGAGGAGACTGGCAACATGTCACACCTGGAAATCCTAGGTTTGAGTGGGGCAAAAATTCAAAAATCAGATTTCCAGAAAATTGCCCATTTACATCTAAATACTGTCTTCTTAGGATTGAGAACTCTTTCTCATTATGAAGAAGGTAGCTTGCCCATCTTAAACACAACAAAACTTCACATCGTTTTACCAATGAACACAAATTTTTGGGTTCTTTTGCGTGATGGAATCAAGACTTCAAAAATATTAGAAATGACAAATGTAGATGGCAAAAGCCAATTTGCAAGCTATGAAACTCAACAAAATCTTATTTTAGAGAATGCCAAGACATCTATTCTGTTACTTAATAAGGTTGATTTACTCTGGGATGACCTCCTCCTTATCTTCCAATTTGTTTGGCATACATCAGTGGAATACTTCCACATCCAAAATGTGACTTTTGGAGGTAAGGTTTATCTTGACCACAATTCATTTAACTACTCAAATACTGTAATGAGAGCTATAAAATTGGAGCATGTACATTACAGAGTTTTTTACATTCCACAAGAGAGAGTCTACTTGCTTTTTACCAAAATGGGTATAGAAAACCTGACAATATCAGATGCACAAATGCCACATATGGTGTTCCCGACTTGTCCTTCAAAATTCCAATATTTAAATTTTGCTAATAATATCTTAACAGATGACCTGTTTAAAAGATCTATCCACTTGCCTCATTTGAAAACTCTCATTTTGAAAGGCAATAAATTGGAGACACTTTCCTTAGTGAGTTGCTTTGCTAACAACACATCCTTGAAGCACTTAGATCTGAGCCAAAATCTGTTACAACATGAAAATGATGAAAATTGCTGGTGGCCAGAAACCTTGATCACTATGAACCTGTCATCCAATAAATTTGCTGATTCTGTTTTCAGGTGCTTGCCCCAAAGTATTCAAATACTTGACCTGAATAATAACAAAATTCAAACTGTCCCTAAAGAGATGATTCATCTGAAGTCTTTGCGAGAGCTAAATCTTGCATTTAATTTTCTAACTGATCTTCCTGGGTGCAGTCATTTCAGAAGACTCTCAATTCTGAACATTGAAATGAACTTAATTCTCAGCCCATCTCTGGATTTTTTTCAGAGCTGCCAGGAAGTTAAGACTCTAAATGCAGGAAGAAATCCATTTCGGTGTACTTGTGAATTAAGAGATTTCATTCAGCTTGAAAAATATTCAGAGGGCATGATGGTTGGATGGTCAGATTCATACATCTGTGAGTACCCTTTAAGTCTAAAGGGGACTCAGTTAAAGGATGTTCACCTTCCTGAACTATCTTGCAACACAGCTCTATTGATTGTCACCATTGTGGTTGTCATGCTCATTTTGGGGATGGCTGCAACTTTCTGCTGCCTCCACTTTGACTTGCCCTGGTATCTTAGGATGCTACATCAATGGACACAGACATGGCACAGGGTTAGGAAGGCAACCCAAGGACAACTCAAGAGAAATGTCCAATTCCATGTGTTTATTTCATATAGTGAACGTGATTCCGCCTGGGTGAAGCATGAATTGATCCCCAATCTAGAGAAAGAAGATGGTTCTGTGTTAATTTGCCTTCATGAGGGAAACTTTGACCCTGGCAACAGCATTACTGAAAATATCATAAACCACACTGAGAAAAGCTATAAAATCATCTTAGTTTTGTCTCCAGACTTTGTTCAGAGTGAGTGGTACCGTTATGAACTCGACTTTACCCATCACAGTCTCTGTCATGAAAATTCTAATTACATAATTCTTATTTTACTAGAACCCATTCCACTCTACTGCATTCCTACCAGGTATCCTAAGCTGAAAGCTCTCATGGAAAAGAAAGCATACTTGGAATGGCCCAAGGATAGGCGTAAATGTAGACTTTTTTGGGCAAATCTTCGAGCTGCTATTCATGTTAATTTAGTAGAAACCAGAGAGACGTCTGAACTACAGACATTCATAGAGCTGAATGAAGAGTCTCAAGGGTCTGCAATTTCTCTGATAAGAACAGACTGCCTGTAAAACCCTCCCCTCCTCTAGGGAAATTGAGGTCTACATACACTGTTACGATATAAATTAATACAATCTTTATGGTGGCAATTTAGCAATATCTATTAAAACAAAAAACAATTGTTCCTTTATGTCAGTTCCTTGAAGGATTTCTAAGAATGTATCCTATAGAAACACAAGTTTGCAAAGGTTTGTGTAAAAAGGTGTTCATCCCAGCATTGTTTATAATCATGAAAAATAAACAGCTCAAGTATCCACAAAATAAGGATTGATTCAATAAATTATAGTACCTTAATGCAATAGAATATTACACAGCCACTAAAAAGAATGAGGTAGTTATATATTTACTGGTATGAAGAGAATTATATTAATATATTGGTTTATACACTAAAATAAAAGTCTAAAGGAATCCATACCAGTACATTGGCATAGTAACAGTGGCTTGGGTCTGGGAGGTAAGATTATAGGGAGCATTTGGTTTCTATGTTGTACATTTCTATGATGTTGGACGTGCCTAGAATGAATCTGTATTTCTTTTGCAAGTAGATAAAACAATAAAGATAATTGTTAAAGCCTATGTATCCTACTCATTTTGCTTGATTCTTCCCCTCTAGTCTCACAGATCGTAGAAAGAGAACACTCTCTCCTGAATTTTGGAAAATTACATTTCAAAAACAAACATCATGTTACTTCCCTGATTAGAAAAATTTCTGTGGCTCACCCACATGACAAAGGAAGAAAATTTCATGCTTGTTTAAGATCTGACACCAATCTTCTGTGACCTCCTCTCATCCTATCATTGAGCCCTATCAAGTTATTGTCCATTTCCCGAACATTCAATCTTCTTTCATGCCCCCAGACCCTAGAATTTGGCATTGTGCCTGCCTGTAATATCTTTCCTGCCTTGGTTTGTTCAGGAAATCTTTCAGATCCTTCAAGGCATAATCCAAATGTCAATTCTTCTTTGAAACCTTCCTCACTTCTTCCCCTAAGCATGTTGCTCCTTGATTCTCCCTAACACTGTGGACATATCTCTATTACAAAATTGATTAAATATGTTTTTAAAGTTTCCCTTTCCCACTAGACTATGAACGCCTCAAAGGCTAGGATAGACTTCCCTCTGCCTTTGTATGAGTAGCAATTTGCTCAGTCCCTGGTTCAGAGAAGGTGTTCAATGAGTGGATGTTGTGTTTGCTAGAGGAACTTCGCTAGTAGGGACTCAACTGGCTTCAGGAAAGGTAATGGAATTTGGAGGCAAAATTCTGAGAAGCTGGAGAGGAAGAGCAGAAGTAGGTTAAAGTCAAGTGAGAAGAAAGAGAATCTAGAATTGAAGGATTCCTGAGTACACCTTGCATCATGTGAAAGTGCCAATATTTGATTGCTCTTGACCTACAAAAACATCTATTTCATCTCATTTAATCTAATAAAACTGATAACCTAAGCAGGGTATGATTGGGTTCAGCATCTATTTTATTTCCATATAGTTTTGTTCTTATGAATTCCTCATACTAGTGGTCATTTGAAAAATCGTACTCAAGATGGTCAATCTGAGAGTATACGGAGAGGGTTGGGTGTCTATTTAGAAGTGAGGTTGTGCTACCATTTGGTCGGTGACCAGTCTACTCGGAGGAGTTAGAGTTCAGCAACTTTGAGGCTGAGTGTCTCTCTTCCTCCTCCCTGGTGAGCCCACAGCCTGTTTTGGTAGAAGGGGGAAACCACAGTAGAGTGAGGGCAGAGAACGGTGAGAACACCTTTCCTCCCAGGCTCTCAGTAGCTGGGCTGCTGATCTTAGTGTGACTCATGGCTTCTGGAGGAGTCAGACAGAAACTGTACAAGGATTTTGGAAATCTTGAGGAAATCTTGAGTCTCTCAGTGCAAGACTCTTACTTCTAAAGATTACTAATTGGGAACTTACAAAGAAAGTAACATTAGCCCTAAAGTCACCAGGATTTAGTTACTCCATGGTAAAATTCTCAGTTTAGGAATACAGTTTTAAAAATAGATATAATTTATTACAACTTAGTAAATAACACATTAGGCCTAGCTCTCAGCAACTGTTGTTTCAGCAGCTGGACAACCTTTAAATCTAATCTATCAGACCACTGCATTGTTCCTGTCTCAGCAACTTCCATACCATCCAAAATTTCCTAATATGCTTGGTTTGACTGTTTCGGCTCCTGGTAAGAGAAAAGTAATTTTACATGAGTTTAACATTGGGGCTTGAGATACAAGTAGGACCTAGCCTAATGCAACCCTGATGATATACTTCTACCTAAGAAATTTCAGATTTCAGCAAATGACCCACTTTCCTGCATCGTGATGTTGATGGGAAAGAGAGCACACACACAGGCTGTGTGCTTTAAGAGATGCCAGTGTAAGAACTCTGCTTGTGTTTTGAAAACAACTCTAGGTGAACTTGCAAGTTTCTTTTTATTTCTCCGCCATTTGCCAACCTGGAGCTTCTTCCCTTTTTTTTTCCTAAGGAGACTGAGCTCTGTATCGATGTGGTTGGAGTCTGTCTGTGGACTCCTTAAGCGGCCTTCACAATCTCCATGCATCTCTGCAGATAAGTGGCAATGTTTTCTGGATGTCAACAGTCTGGTGTTGACAATGGTCCACATTTTCTAAACGTGGCAAAGAGGGCTGTACTGAAATGGGGTCATAATCCTCAAATTCAAGTAGTTTGGGAGGAGAAGTGACGAGGTTTAAATCTAACTCATGGCAAACGTTCCCTAAGGTCCAACTCTTTCATCTATTTTAGTGAACCGCTCAAGAAAAGCACAGACTAGGAATATCTAAACTGAATGAGAATTTAGAGTTTCTCAAGCATAACTCTCACTTTCAAACAGGGAAATTGAGGCTTTAGAATTTTAAATAACTCACCCAAGCTGGAGATCAAACATTAGTCTTTTAACTCCGAGATAATGTTCTTCCTTCCAATCCACAACAAGGTGGCTTTTATGTTTTGCATTTGATTTTATTATCTGGACCCTTTCATTTCTGTTCTCAAGATCAGAGCTCTGGATTAGGCCCTTTGCATATCCTGCCTATACTCCCATAATCATTTCAGATCTAGACCCTGTCTGTAGTCTCTCCCTACTGCCAAAGCATCCTGTATTTGCCCCCTGATTCACATCCCTGAAACAACATTCTTGTTCTATCCGTAACTCACTACGGAGGCTGCTCCTCAGATTAGCCACCTTTTGTCCCCAACGCAGAACGTGTTCTCTATGTAACGGATGAAGAATGATTGAGAGCATGGTTTCCCCTGGAGGTTTTGAGGACAACTTCATCACTGGTACCCTGCAGGGGATGCTTCCCACAATCCCTGAGCTCAGTTTTCACCTGATGTGTTGTGACACATGGTGTGCTCTTGGTATTGATCTCAGCCCTTTACAGGGCTCCTTGAACGATCACTTGAGGAAAGGGGTCTGATAGCGCGTTTTGAAGTCCCCGAAGGTGGCAAGCACAGTGAACAACCCCTGACTGTGGAGTAGGAGGTGGTCTACAGCTAGACATCTATTTTAACAGCCAGCTGTGATACATTGCTCCCCTTCACACACAAGGGGCCATGCAGATGCTGGCATATGTTGTGTTCCAGTTGTCCAAGGACAAAGATGCAGCCATGGGTGGGGTTATTCAGGGTGAGGGTTAGGGAGGTTGGGTGGGACCTCCTGGCCAGCACAACTCCAAATACCAACTACAAATCTCTCCCTTCACAATGAGAGGTACTTGTCTTTAGAATGTGTCTTGTTAGTGGTGTCCAAGCTGACTCAGTGATAAATACTAACGATGCATGCATATTCTAAAAATTACTTTGAAATATTTGAATGAAAATCCAGTGGAGTGGATTCTAAATCCATTCACATTTTTCCAAAACATGTCAATATTACCCTTTCCCTGCAAATCTTTGCTCCAATCACATTTCCAGTGAAGACTTCCTGAACGACCTCGTTGAAAATGGCAGCACTCATTATCCACCTTCCCTGCTTTTTATTTTTCCATAGCATTTGCCACCTTCTAAACTACCATCTCATTTTTCTATTTATGTAGCTTATTCTCTGTCTTCCCGTACTAGATTGCAAACTCCTTTAGAGCAGACATTTTGTCTGTTTTGCTCACAGATGTTGTCTCCACCTTGGCCTGGAACAGTGCCTGGCACATAGCTACTCTCCAAATTTTCCTGAAGGAAACATAGTTTGTGGACCTGCTATTGATTGGCCTCTTCTGTTCTTCTGATGCTGCCCATGTCAGTGTCAGTGCTTATTGTTGTAAATCAGAGGTATAGATTTTACTCATCAGGAAGCATTCTTTACCTTCAATAGTGTATTTTTGCTTACATTTTCTGGGACCTGCCATCACTGGGTTGTCTCCCCTCACACTCCACCTTTGGCTCTTCTCTTTACTTCTTCTTATTGGGATCTTCTTGATCTCAGGGGTTTGCCGTGGGCAGCCCTTGCACTATTTCAGAGTCTGCAGATTCTATAAATCACCACAAAAGGGGTTTATGGGTTTCCCCCACTGCTGCCCCTATTCTTGTTGCTGTATTAGCCTTTCAAGAGGAGAAGGGGAAGTTCTGGCCCAATAAGGCCTCTGCCACTTGCCTTTGCCTCAGTCTTCTTTCCCCTCCCCTATCCTCAGCTCTATGGATAGTCTTCCTTGAATTTTCTAAGTTCATCTTAGGGCCTGGTACTGCCAAGACTGGCAGTATTCTCTAAGTGGGATGTTCCTGGCCCAGACCCAGACCCACATGGACCCTGGTCTTCATTTGTCCTCTTTGAGATGCTTTCTGACCCTCCTCCTTGCACATACAGTCAAACCATATATCCCGAGGAGCTCTGGAACTCGCACCTATGGGGTCCTCTCAGAGACCAGCGGTTTGGCCCCCATTTGAGGTAGAGAGCCTGGCAAGCAGATCACTCCTGCTGGCTGAAGCAGTGTGGGGTCACCCAAGACTGGAGCACCAGCATGGTGCTGACACTGATTTAGGGCGACTCTCACAATGAACACAGGACAACTTCAGGGGTCTGGGCTACCAAGTTTTTACCACCAACCCTTGGGTTTGAGCTACCAGTGTGGGGAGAGCCTGTGTCCATCTGTGTTTTCAGTGTGGTGCCACCTCCTGTCTACAGCACCTGAGGATGGCAGGCATGGTGGCAGATGATCTTTACCCTGTGCTCCCCCTCATCCCCCAGCCTCTAGCACCCAGGATGAGAATCGCCATTGCTGGAGGCTCTGAGCCATGTGTTAGGTAGTCCTTCGAGAATGATTCTCAAGACTGAACACCAATGGGCTTTCAGTCAATGTCCTCTCTTGCCTCCCATTGATGTGGTGACATAATGCTCTCTCTGTCTTAAGCCACACTGAGGAGGGAAGGACATATCTTGTGGGAGTGGAAATGTGCCTCTCTCTTCATGCATGAACCCCTCACCTGCCCTCCCCACTGTGGTTGTGTGTGGAAGGGAAGAGTTCAGTCAACATCGAAACAGCTCCCATTCTAGGAATGCAGTGATTACCACCTCAAGAGTCCAAGAGATGACACGGCTAGAAGATGCCTAGTTCTATGTATACACCATAAAATTCTGAATGGTAAACTTAGAACCAGAAAACAATTATTGGGTCCCATCTTCCTGCATACTTTGGGGAAGACTTGCATCAATGAAACACAGTACTAACCTTTAAGAGAGTCACTGGATGGAAGTGTGGATGGATGACGAAGCATCATGAGCAGCAACATAACCAACATTACTGACATGCTGTTAGGGAGCTGAGGAGGCAAGAAGATCTATACTGTTTAATGTCAACAGGTGCTGAAGAGCCATCTCCTTACAATTAACTACAGCACTGCTAACATTTGCTGCTGGTGGATGATATAAAATTAACCAGGAACAGTGCATTGGGCAATAAAATGCCCGAAGAGATGGTCCCTGGATTTGAACAGCAAGAGATGGTGGTTGGACCCTACAAAGAATCTTCCATTCACCAACTGGACAGTAAACAAGACATAAGTAACTCTTCTCTACCCACCTCCATTAATAGGTCACTATACCTAACATGGGTGCATACATTGTGAAACATTTTAAAATCAGATTATTTATATAGACAGAAGCCCTGCACTGCAAGCAATCTTTTCTCTGCACACCCTGGAGGTATCTCTGAGAAAGACAGTATCCTGCTTTATGCGGCCAGGAGGTATATTGTTTATTTCTTGGCGGCACAACGACTTGTTTTCGTTTCAGAGTAAGTAAGTCACCGGCAGCAGAACAGTGTTTGCTTCGAGTGCTAATGGATGATGTGGTGAAATCCAGTGGTGAGACTTACGGGTCCAACAGAATGGAACAGGCAAACGCTAGAACCACATTAAGGTTTTTGGAAGTTCCTCTTATGGTTTTATAAAAAACTGAAAGGGGAAGAGGCATTTCTTATTTTATGTCATGATGTGTTAAAGCACCACATTATTAAGTTCTGTTCCCCCACTAGAGGAAGTTAGATCCTTTGTTGTGCTCTGGAACTTTCTAAACCTAAGGACCTGCAGTGTTTAACTTCCTGGCAGCAGTACGTTTGTGACCCTGGGAAAAAAATAGGCCAGAGAAAGATGCTGGAGGAAGCTATACCAGGTTATCTTTAATGGTCCATTGAGACTAATATCTTCTTTTGGTTCCTGGACTCACTAGCCCTGGGGAGATCCAGAGACTCATCAGCCCTCAACCTCCTCCTCGTTCTTTTATTTCTGGAAAAGAGTTGAATCAGTCTCCATGATGCTATCTATAATATTCTAGCCTTGTGTGTGACAATACAAATTGCTAACTCTTCTTGAGGTTTACGGGTGACGGCCTCTGTTCTAAGGATGTCATAAGTTATATTTGTTAATTCTTATAGACCTAAGAATTAAAACTTATCCTTATTCTCATTTAACAGATAAAGTATTGAAGGTACCACAAAGTTAAGGTTTCATGGCTAGTAAATGACAGAAATCCAAGACATTCTAATTAAAAAGCCTGCTTTCATATCTACTCTGCTTTCCTAACTTCCCAGAGCTTAGTCACTAACTCTTGGCTTCTTTCATATTTATAGTCACCCTGGAAATACTTGTTCCTGCTAGACCCTAGTGTTGGATGGAGGTATCTTGTTGCTTAACAGCAATTCTCATCATTTAGTGTGTAACCCAAATGCTACCAGTACTCACCTTTGTAGCCTGTGGCTACAAAGAAGGGACATCAAAATGAACCACCTCAAATTCTTATCCTTGTTCCCATCTGCTTAAGCAGGTCTCTGGCCCTCCTGCAAAGGTCCCTGTGAGTATTTCTATGAGTCCCAAGAAGCCTAGCTTGTGTTCACACACCACACCATCAGCTACACTCACTATCTGGTGCCATCATCATCTACTGTGCCCTAGCCAACTCAGGTGGCTAGACCTGGGGTCTCTCAAAGTCCTTGAAAGAGCCCTTCACTATGGACATTGCTGAATGAAGATTCCTTCTAGACAACGCTAATGTCCTTGCTAAGGATGCTTTCTCCTGATAATCCCAAAGCCATTTATTCTTGAGGTGAGGAGCTATGCAGAATTCCTTGTGGTGGTACCTTCAGGATCTCTCTCCTCAAAACTGGCTGTCAACGTCTCGGCATTCCAAAGCTGCCGTGTTGGGATCCAGAGGCTCAGAGAGTCCCTGGTGAAATCCCCTTGTTCAGCACTCACTCCCACACTTCACGGGAGCTCCAAACCAGTCCAGGGGGGCATGGAGCATGAAACAGCACCCCATCCTTCCCCTGTCTTTATTCCTCCCCACCTTTCCTTTTCAACCCCCAAAATACTCTTCCCTCCTCCTACCTATGCATATCGCTTGGTGCGTATACATGGAGAGTGAACCTCACCCAACTGCCAAATGTCTGTTCCCAGTTGGGGTTCAGCTAAGACTCTGCTACATATTCTATGCAAGTTGGACGAGGAGGTTTGCCCCATAAGGAGGCCCAGGAGAGGACGGAGAGGGAGAAATTAACTCCATTGTCAGAATCTTAGAAAAACCTTAAAGCAAACATCTTAGCTTTCACAGGCAGGAAGCTGGACTAATAGAAAAATAATAGAACTAATAGAAACAAACAATGATTTTGTTTTTAATTTCTAAATCCCTCTGTCTTAAAACTCAGCTTCAGGCCCAAGAATAAAAAAGACAAAATGATATAGGACCATCATTAAAAAGGAAAAACCAAACCAAGTAAAAAAAGAAAAAGAAAAAGACCAAGAGAAAAAGAAACAGCAGGAGCCGCCGTAAGGCAACTTCTCATTTTGCGGTGTGCATCTACGCTTACAGCAAGGGCCCCGGAGAAGCCGAACGCCCAGAGCTGGGGTTAAACGCAGTTTCACTTCGTCGGTTGGTCCCTCATTGGCCCTTCCGGCTTCGGAAAGCAGAAGTTCATGACATGAAAATAGATCCCATTGTGCATGCAAGAGCAACGCCATCAGCAAAGCATCTCTTCCTATTAGACCACTTCTTCAATTCTCAGGTTGCCTCTTTGCAACCCATTTATACGGACTTTATTAGAAACCCTGATTAGGCTTTTGCGGGAAGCTATGGAGTGTTTGCTGAAGCATTTGGCCACTTAGTGTTTTGTAAATTCTGCAATAAATTGCTTAATGAGCCCTCGTGTCAGGGAAAGAATGTACCGTGAGAACCATTCTGACCTCCGCAGCTCACCTTGACCGGGGGCACCTGCCACATCACATTCTTCAGACGGCGGAACTGCAAGCGACTCGTGTGTGGGATTGGAATGTTACAAGAAAGCTGCCCTGGTTTTCTTTTGTTGTTCCCCACTATTCTTCTTCCCCTTCACTACCTCCGAAAGGCGTAGAATGGGGACGCTTTTCGGATTTACTTAATTCTTACTCCTGCCCCAAATCAGACACAACTGAAAACACACTTGGAAACCATGGAAAATTACTGAAAGCTAGAGGACCTTGCTGCGTCACCTGAAAGCCTGTTAGAAATGGAGAATTTCAGGCTCCATCCCAGATCGACTGAATCAGAATCTGCATTTTCACTACATTCCCGGATGCTTCCTCTGCACAGCAAGGTTTGAGAAGCACTGGGAAAGAAAGCGTTAATAATGAGCTGCGGTCTCGCCCCCAGGGGCGGGGCCCTTGTGTGAAATTTGGGGTTACAGCGACACCTTGTGGTTGTGATAGTAGTTGCTGTTGAGCTTTCCGGCGGGCAAGCTACGTGTGACACAACAGCTGTTAGTGTATTTGTCAGTCCCTGGAGGAAACAGAGGCCCTGACAGTTGTCCTAGTGCCCACAGGTCTCCGAGTTCGGCCTTTCTCCTCCACGCTGCCAGTTGAGGAGATATGGGCCCTCTTCCAATGACGCCTTCTGCTTGAGCTTAGAACGGCTTATAGGCTTAGTCATTTTGTGCCTTAGAAACAGCAGGATTAACAGAGCTCAAGGAATTTCTTGCCTCTTCACAAGATTTTTCATAAAATTCATAAAGTCATTAAAATACAAGAGGCGCAAAAGACCCTTTTGGCAACCCTCTAGAGGAGTGGTCCCCACCTTTTAAGTATGAAGATCACCTTATGATAATGGTTGATATTTATTGAACATTTACTTTGTTTCAAGCACTGTTCTAAGCGCCTGGATGCCTTTAGTCACTTCAACCTCGAAACAGTTCAGTGAAGAAGGTACTACATTATCTCTGTTTTGTAGATCTCAGGCTGACAGTAATTTTGTTTGTAGTATTTGTTGGCTGAGAAAAATCTATACTAACAAGAAACCATGTAGTAGTAACTCTTGAAATGTAGTAACTCTTGAAAATGAATTTGCATTGAATTAAACCCAATAGCTTCTATACGATTTGTAGAAGCATGTATATATATCTTGGGAAGAGTAGTACAGGTGTCTGTGATGCGATATCTACCCATCCCTCAGGGTGTTTGAGGCATATATCGACTTGGGGCCTCTGGCCATAGCTCCAAGGATCTCCAAAGGGTTCATAGCCCACAGTCTGGGAGCCCCCATGGGGAAGCACACGCCAAATGCTTTAATGATGCTCTACCATACATTCCTGAACACGCCTGATTTCATCTGGTCTCTGATGACCAGAGGATCAGGCTGGCCTTGGCCTTGGACGGCAGACTTTGGTGGAGTAGCAAATGAGGAAACTGACTTCAGAGAAGTTGCCCATGATTGTACTTCTAGCTTGAAAACCTGTGCATAGAAACAAACAGAGCCCACAGCCTGTTTCCAACCCTCTGTTCTCCAACCTATACACCCCAGGAAGAATGATTTTCCTAAAACATGGTTCTGTTTGGGTTATTCCCCAACTCAAAATTACCTCCACCCAGCTGGTTATGTGAGGTAATGCTCGTTCTGATCACCTTGGTTTTCAAAGCAAAATCTTACACCAGCCAACCTGCTTGTTGCCACTCCCTTCCTGCCCTCTGTGCTCCATCTAGACCATTCCTCTTGTCCTCTGTGTTGCCATTGGAGAATGAGGGCCTCAGAGGAGACCCCTAGAGGCTAAGGTGACCCTCCCTGGGAAGTATTGCCGTGGTTAAGTCACTTAGAATGCAGGGTTAGGTCCTACTCAGACACAGAAAAACAACTGTGGCAAGTAACAGAGTTAGACAGGCTGCTCTCAAGACCAAGCATGAGTTGCTTTGAAAAGTATAGTTACCAAGTTGACCAGGTAAGTTCACATGCTGGTGGGTATTCTGTTTTACAAGCCCTCACGGGAAGAAATAGTCCTGAGTATGGGTAAGGCAGGGATCCAATTTTGAGTTTTTGCCAATGGCTGACCAATTACCTTAGCATTGTTTTTTGAATAATTTGTCCCATTCGAACTGATCTGTAAAGCCACTTCTGCCATATATCAAATTTCCATAAATGCAGGAGTGTCGTTCTGGACTCTATTGTTTCATTATTCTGTTCATCAACCTCTGTGCTGACACTGCACTTCTCCATTATTTGCTCTTTAATGTTCATTTAGAATCAGTTTGTCAAGTTCCATGTACACACACTAAAAGTACCGACCAATATTTTGTTTGGAATTTCTTTGAATTAAAGATTAATATGGGGAGAAAAAACGTCTTCAAGATAATGAATTTTCCTCTCATGAATATGAACTCTCCTCTTCTTTGGGTCATCTTTAATTATATTCCACAAAATTTTACAATTTTCTTTTTCGAGCATCCACATCATTTGTGAGATTTCTTCCTAGATAATCTTATTTTTATGCTATTATAAATAACATAAATGTGATCTTTAAAAAAATTATATCTTTTAACTATTTTTGGCAGTGTATAGAACATAATTAATTTTTGTATCTTGATCTCAAAGCCAGCAATCTGTATCATACTAGCTAACATTTATAGAATCCTCGCCATGTCCCGGGCACTGTTCTAAGTATTTTGTGTGTATGGAATTCATTCGATCTCACAATGACTCTGTGAAAGAGCTAGCATTATTATAACTGTTTATAGATGAGGGAACTGAAGTGCAGGGAGGTTATGTAAATTGTCCAACATGCAGGGCTATAACCACAACACCGTATTCGCCTCTTAACCTTGTTAAGCTCTTGCATTAATTCTAATAATTTGCATGTCAATTCTCTTAGGTTTTCCACGTAAACAACAAAAACAGTAAAGTAAGTACTTTAAAAGGCAACTAGCAAGCACTTGGTTATGCCCTATTAAAGCAGTGCACGGGGTGTGTGTGTGTTGGGAGGAGGAACTTTATGAAGAGCAGCATTCTCAAAGTGAACGGAATTCGCCAGACCCTTGGGACTGCTGGTATACTTCCCGAGGAGCAAGGAATTCCAGGCATTGCAGCACTAGCCAAGTCAGGACATCCTCCCAGAGGCCCGCAGGCTCCAGGGAGGCCTGAATAGGGAAAGAGGCCCAGGGCCAAGCCCAACAGAGGGTGTCAAATGACAGGCCTGCCCCTTACCACTCTCCACCTCCAGATTTGGGCTGAATCAAAGGGCCATTCAGACCCCTCCTTTTCACAGACGGAGGCCACTGGGTCCATCCCCCGAGGCTGAATCACAGCAATCCCACGGGCTTCTGCTCCAAACAGGCTTGCGTTGGAAACCACAATATGCTTGGCTCTGGTTTTACACACAGTGCTTTCCTGGTGCTGCAAAAAGAAGGAATTAGAAGAATGAAAGTGAGAGGTCTTGAGGGACAGGGAATTCTTTTTCCAGTCTAGTGAGTGAGGTTAATAAGTAGAAAAATAAAACTACTCTCCATGAAGGGTCTTTGGAAGGGTTACCAGGCCATGATAATTAAAAGCAAATTAAAAGGCTCTATCATTCATTCGGCCGCAGTCGCCTCTCACAGCCCTGAGGGAACTGAGTGTACAGCAGGGCATCCAGGAGCGGGAGAGAGGAGGAGGAGGGGGAGGGGGGAGCATGAAGGGCTGTGTTTTCTCAGACGTGGGGTGGTAATGTTAAGAAGTAGGATACCCGCCTGTGTTTCAATCTGTGGCATCCCAAAGGCTAATTCATGAATTAGGGAATTGACTGAATGATCATCTTCCAAAACCCTGCTGCAAATTGGACGTTTGTTCACGCATTTCGAAGGAATATTTTCTAGTGCTTGGCGAAGTGTGGAGAAAAACAAGCCACCCTCGGGTTTGGGTCACGTCGAGTGAGTCACTTGAATCTCTCTGGTCTCCGTTTCCTCTCTGTCAAATGAAGGTGCAACTAGATCAGTTCTTTCCAAACAGTGGCCTCCTGAGTCCTCGCTGAAGCGTGGAATAGGTAGAGGAAGGGAAATGGAGATATTTGAGCCATTTAGCCCATGTCTGTTTCTGTCATCTTTGACCTCAGACCATTTTCAACACAACGTGGTGGAGCACTTCATTCTCACGAGCCTGTTTCTGTGACGTGCTAACTCTGTCAGCAATTCCAGGTGACCCCAGAGGTCAGAGCCACTGCCTCTGTGCTGGTTTGGCCACGTTGTAGGGGGTGTGGAAGGTTCCTGCCAGCATCATGTCTTTCTCAAGGAGACTGAGGAAGATTTGTGGTGACACATATGGGTGGTGAGTACCCACAGGTTCTGTGCTGCTGGCTTCGGGAGGTAGCCCTGTGGCCTGTGTTGCAGTGGGATCCCGCAGATCTACATCTGTATTTTCACAAATGCAGGTGAGATTTTGCGTAAGATTCTGCGACAGTTTCCCTGTGAAACCTTTCTTGAGCTCCAAAGTTGGGTTATGATGCTTTTCCTATGTTTTCCAAAGCGCTCCGGTTATTCACTACCCTAGAACTTGAAATTGATAGCATTGTGGCCTGTCCACCCACTCTTCAAGTATCCTTTCTCTGGTCTTGAGGTCAGAAATCTTGGCTTTTCCTGAGGAATCCCCAGGACCTAGCGAAGTCCCTGCCGTACAAAGGTGATTGTATTTTTCAAAAATGCCAACAGCAGTATTTCCAGTTTCATGTGATCTTTCACAAACTGTCTGCTCCCCATCATGAGGCAGAATCTCTCTCCCCTCACCTGAGACCTGGGAGGCAGGCAGGGTGAACTCTGTGATGACCTGAATTAATAGAATGCTGCCCAGTGCGTGACTTCCAAGGCTAGATTATAAAAAGCAGTGAGTTTTCTGCCTGATACTCTCTCCCTTGGGACATTCATCCCTGAAACCAGCCACTAGGTTGTGAGGAAGCCTAAACTAAACCATGTGGAGACCAAATGACGTCCCCAGTCAACAGCCAGCTTCAACTGCCAGACAGATAAGCAAAGGAACCTTCAGATGCAAAGGAATCCTCCAGCCTTCAAGTCTTCTTGCTGAGACCTCAGACACTGTGGGGCAGAGACAAGACACCCCTGGTGTGCTGTGTCCAAATTCCTGACCCACAGAATCTGTGAGCAGAATAAACATTTCTACTGCATCACTAAATGTTGGAGTTTTTGTTATGAAGCCATAGTCATTGGAACAGTGGTCAACGACAAACACTAAACATATTAGTGAATGGTTGACTGTGAGTTCTATCAGACCCCTGGGCTCACCTAGAAGGTGGAAAAGAAGAGCTATTCTAGGAAATGAGTGGAACTGTATTTTGTTTCTCTAAAGTTTTAAGGCATAAATATCTATAAATATCTACTATATTATAGTAGAAAAGATTCATTTAAAAAATCAATGTCCTAGCAAGCCATGAAAAGAGATGAAGGAAACTCAAGTGCACATTTCTAAGTAAAAGAAGCCCTCAGAAAAAGCTATGGATTCTATGATTCCAACTATGTGACATTATGAAAACGGTGAACTATGGAGACAGTGAAAACTAGCAGTGGTTGCCAGGAGTTGGGGGGGAAGGGATGAATAGCAAGAGCACAGAGGACATGATAATGGTCGATACACATTATCATACATTTGTCCAAACCCATAGAATGCACAACACTAAGAGTGAACACTAATGTAAACTATGGGCTTTGGGTGATAACGATGTATCAGTGTTGGTTCATCAAATGTAACAAATGTTGATGGTGGGGGAGCCTGTGTTTGTGTGGGGACTGGGGTTTACATGGGAAATCTTTGCACTTTTGTTCAATTCTTTTTTCTTTCCACTCGATTTTGCTGTAAACCTAAAACTGCTCTAAAAAAATAAAGGCTGTTTTTTAAAAAAATAGTCATTTAAATATGGTTGTATTTGTCTAAGTGCCCAGGAGCTCTTCCTTTCCTCTCCCCAGCCTTCTCGCAAATAAACAAATTGTGCAATCATTGGTGGAATTTTTAGTGTTTGCATCACTGCTCTGGAGCCTGAGGGTAAAGTTGGACCATGTCCATCAGGGGTTCATTTACCTCGGGACTCCTTTCCTTCCTTCGTTCTTTGGTGGAGCGTGTTCTCTGGGAGCTGATGTGTTTCTAACATAATTTAAGGAGTCTTCTGTTTTCGCCTTGAGTGGCAGTGAAAAAACTTCAGCCTTAAAAGGCACAGAACTAAATGAATGCCTTAGGAGGAGATTAAAACAAGCACTCCAGGGCAGTTTGAATAATGAATTAAGCATTCATGATACTTCGTTTCTTTCTCTAGTATTTATAAATTAGCAACTGTTTTCCATAAAAATATCGGCGGGATCATCATCCTTAAAACTGACCAAAATAAAGGTGATGTTTAATTTTGTGTTTTAATTAAAACTAGATGTTATAATTGGGTTTTATTGTTACATCTATTTGTTTAATAGATTTCTCCTCAGAAAATAAAGCAAATGACCACATAGTTCCCAGAGTGATTATTTGGATGGAAGGTGATTGCACAGGGTTTTCCCAGCTTTAAAAACATTTGTAATGATGATTATTGATGTTTTTGGTTTAAGCTGTCTTTAATCTGATTTATGTGCATGTGTGTAGGTGCACACAGTTACTAAACATCTTGGAAGAAGAGTGGCCGTCAATCTATGCCACTGAGCTGCCCAGCTTCCATGAAGGGGGGAATTGATGGCAGTTTCTTTGGGCTGGGGATCTGCAGACAGGAAAATGTGTCGCCAGAAGCTGAGGCAGACAAGAGGAAAGTCTGAGAGCTGCTTTCTGTGAATTTTTCACATAGAAATGATTATAACAAGTAGATCCTTTTGCTAATTAAAAATAATTTATTATGAGTATGTGTTTATTAATTGTTTTTTTAACCTTATCAAAGTTTGACATGTACAAAGTTTAACAAGTCAGATGGTTTTCTAAGGCTTCTATTGAAAACCAGCAGTCCTTTTCCATCCCTGAGTTCATCTGCACAGGGGCGATTTGTTCTTTTTCTTAAAGCCGTTTCTTCTAGAGTTGTTCTATATTTCTAAATTATATGATTATACTGCTGTTTATAAGGTTGGTGTGTGAGCATCAAAAGGAATTAATTCAGAAAAAGCACTTGTAACAGTGCCTGGCACTGTTGTTATTATATTACCTTTTCAGTTTTAGTTATTATCTATTATCTTTCTGCTACATAAACATTATGTTTAGCTCTGTTACAATACTCTATTTACACATACCCCCCGCCACACACACACACACACATTTTTCCCCTTCCTACCATCTGGCCAATATTTTTCCATCATACATTTTTAAGATCAATGTTTAGTGTCTACATTATTAGGGCTTTGTAAATATCTATCGCTGAGCCACATAGAGTCTTAGGATTGTATTTTCTTTCTTGTTCAACTATTTGTTTTCACTGGAGTTTATAATTATTGTGGGTTTTTTTCTTGTTTATTTGTTTGCTTAGTTTTCTACATACCTCTACTTGAGTCATTCCCAAACCTTCCACCAGAAATGGAAATCTCCTCTCAATACGTTCTAATAGTGTAAATTTGCGGGTAAAGATATCCTTTCCGGAGCTCTCTCTCCTCCTGCTGCAGTGTGCACTGGCCGCTCTGTATGTCTGCTGCATAGCCGTCACCCTGGGATTTCCTTTTGTTATCAACCTCAACATTCCTTTCAGTTCTCCTCTGTGTTGGATCCTCTTTTTTTCTCTCCCACAGAATCCTCTTTCTTGCTTTACACTTTCATTTTAAATGAGCACGGCTTCTAGCAGCTGCCAGATCATGAATGTCTAAAAAATTATTTCACCTTCATACATGATCAATACTTGGGCTAGGTATAGAATTCCAAGTTGAAAATATTTTTCCCTTAGAAATTTGAAGGCATTGCTCTTCTAACTTCCAGTGCAGCCATGGGGACGTCTGATATTTTATCTTTAGAATGAGGCTTGTTAGTTCCTCTCTGGATGTGTTTAGAATCTTCTCTATCCTTGGAATTCCAAAATTTTTTGATGGTATGTCTTGGTGTGTGACTTTATATGCCCATTATGCAGGGGACTCAGTGAGGCCTCTCAATATGAAAACTCATATCCTTCAGTTCTCAAAAATTTTCTTGAATTATTTTTTGAGTAATTTTAATCCCTTCATTTTCTCTGTTCTCTTTCTGGAACTCCTATTTTATTTGAATCTCGTAATTTTGGTCTGGTCTACAAATTTTTAAATTTTCTCCTCTTATATTTTTCATCTCTGATGTTTCTTCTGCTTTCTGGAGTATTTCCCAAACTTTGTCTTCCAATCTTTCTATTGTATTTTGCGTGTCTGCTGTCATAGTTTTAATTTCCGAGAGCTCAGTTTTTGGTCTTTCCATGAGATTTTATATAGCCTCCTAATTTCTTTCTCTTTGTTTCTCCCTGAGCATATTAGATATAACTTTTTGAAGTTTTCTTCTGCTCCTCACATTATTTCTGTTTCTACCAAGCTCTTTAACAAAGCATTATTTGTTTTGATCTTAGTTTTCCTATCAGAAAGTTTTCTCAAATGTTTGGTCATTCTTAGCTCCCATCTCATATTTAAGAGTAAGTCTCTAAAGAACTGATTAGAAGCTGTGTGAGGGGTGTGAGTGTGTGTGTGCATGTACACACATGTGGTGTTGAGGGCTATAAGGAGTTGCCAATGGAAGGACTTTTCTGTAAGGTGATTTTCTGAGCTCTTTCACTGGGAGACTCCCATTTGTTAGTTTCTTTGGGTCTTTCCTCCTAGTCTAGTCAGTTTCCCCAGAGAGGAATCCTCCAGTCTCTTATTTGAGATATAAACCTGGCTGCCAGCATTCTGAGACTAGACTGGAAGAAAGGGAATAGGGGTCCACAGTTATAGATGTAGAACTCCACTTGACCCCCAGTCCTCTCTATGGTGCCCTGCCCTGATGTCACTGAATCTCAGAGTCTCTCTGGCCTACCTTCTTTAGAGAGTCAGGCTCTGAACTTAGCATATTGAGGGTAGAGGTCGGCAGACCTTGGGGAGAGGGTGTATCTGTGTGCTTCTCACACAGACTTGTAACCAGTCTTCTGCTCTCACCTTCTTTTTCACCCTGAAGGCACCAACTCCCGAGTCTCTCCGAGGTTTTGTGACCCAAATCACTGCCTCCAGGCTGCCCAAGGGCTAACATTGGTTTCAGCATCCTTCAGACAGCTAAGTCAGTAATCACTTGTCCATATGCTTTCCAGCTCCCAGAAATATTTATTTTCTTTTCCACTTTATGTTCCCTTTGTCATTGTGGATTTACATCTTTTTTTAACCATTCACTGTCATTTTGGTGGGACTGGTGGAGGTAGGGGCAAAACTGTAAACGATGTTTTCAACTTGCCACATTTAACAAGATTTTTGAGTGATAGAATTCAAACAATGTAATGGTAAAATCTATACTGAGCTGCATTAATTTAATTCCTATTGGACACAATCTTGACCTTTAAAATTTCCTAGGGGTGCTAAATTTGGTTGTTAGTATAGGATTTTATATTTCTATAGGTGTCCAATTTGTGTTAAATGTTTATATCAGAAAAGCTGAAAATCAATAAACTGTCTCAAGCAATTAGAAAAAGAACAGCAAATTATATCCCAAGAAAGCAGAAGGAAGGAAATTATGAAGATAAAATGAAAATCAACTAGAAAACAATGTACTATAGAGAAATTCAGCAAAGTCCCAAGCAAAACTCTGGTGAGACTCATCATGAACAAAATAGAGAAGAATTTTGCCGATATCAGAAATGGAAAAGGAGACCTCACCTTAGATGCTACATAGATCATAAGATGATATTCTAAACAATAATAAATTCAAAAATTTTAGATGAATTGGACAAATTCTTAGAAAAATAACATGCCAAAATGGACATGAGAAATCTGAAGAGTCCTATAAATATTTTTAAAAATTGAATCTGTAATTTGATTCTTCCCACAAAGAAAACTCTAGACTGAAATGGCTTCACCAGAGAATTTGACCAAACCTTTAAGTAAGAAACAAGACCAATTTTACACAAACTCTTCCAGAGAATAGAGAAGGATGGAGCCATTCCCAAGTTGTTTTAAGAGGCTAGCCTACTCTTGGTACCAAAATCTGACAAGGACATTATAAGAAAGGAAAATTATAGGCCAATCCCACATAAAGATGAAAATATCCAGAATAAAATATTAGTAAGCTGAATCCAGCCATGTATGAAAAGTATAAAACATCATGACCAAGTTATTTCATTAAAAGAGTTTATTCTGGAAATTCAAGGTTGATTTCCCTTTCAAAAATCAGTGTAATTCATCACCTCAGCAGAAGGAAGGCAGCATCTGTGTCAAGATGACTATTTGAGATGCTCTGTGGAAAGGAGTTTTGGGTAACTTGGTAGTTTTCTCTATAATGCACTAATGAAACCAGAAGTGAAGAAATTCTGTCTAAAATCTAGTCAAGGCCCAGTACATTGGGGTGGAGGTGGAGAACTGGGCAAGCTGGAAAGTACAGAGACCTGAACATGGAGGAAGCTGAGCACTGGGATGTAGGCCACAGCACCTGGGAAGTAAGGCCCTCAATAGGTAACAAATCTCCCCCACCCCTTCCAATAAACACAAAGGCTTCCTAAACAGAATATGTGTTCTGGTTTTCAAAATATGTCAGTATTCCCAAAGAAGTATTCAACATTTAATGATAAGTACCTGGTCCAACTTCCTTTTGAGAGCATCTCAACTGGGTTGAGCCTAGTTCCATCCGTTCCAGAGTTAAAGGTGATGGTCATCTCTGACACATTGACCCAAAGAGGTGAGTGTGGTAGGGGCTTGTAGGAGAGCACCAACTGCTGACCAGTCTTTTCTCCCCTCAACCATGCCAGTCGTTTCTGAGAGAGATCAACATCTTGGGATATGGTCCTATTTGAAGTCGGCTATACATTATTTCTCAGAATCTCAAGATTCCTCCCTTATTTTACCTACGAGTTTTTTTTTTTTAACCATCAGAGTTCTTACTCTAGCCTAGTGGTTAAGATTACTGCTTCTGGAGACAGACAGCTGTGGGTTCAACACCAGTGTTGAAACTAACCGGAGTCAATTTAGTCAGACACAACCCTCGGTCTCTTCTATAGTCACTGCAGAGATTTGAGGTTAAGTGAGGATTAGTAACTCCCTTCCTCACAGCCTTGCTACCAGGTTATAATTCTGCCACACAGATAGATATTTATTAAGCAAAAGTTTATTAGCAAGCAAGAATGGAACCATTTCTGGAACCTGTTCTCTAGGCTGAAGGAAGCCCCAGCTCTCTGTCCCTTTAGGTGCTTCATCCACCCCTTGCTTGATAAAGTCACTCAGAGCAGACTCTCTGAACGTCTGGACACAAGGTTGTCTTTCCTTCACAGCTGGTGTTGGATGGAGGCTGAGCCGGGGTCCTCCGCATCCGTGGCCGCACCTGGAACCAGAGAGGGCTTTAGCCTGGAGCTTTATCCTTGAGGGTGAAAGGCACAGGAGTCCAGGGGCCACGTATTTCATTTGTGCAATTGGGGGGAGTATCTCAAATATTTTAGGCAAGCCACCTATTTTAAATAAATTGCTCTAATCAGAGCCCATTTCTAAAATCCATCATGTTAGTTAACAAACCACTAGAGTCACAAATGGAGACGCATTTCCGGCGTTCGCTATGCTGACTGGTAACATATTCGATGTTGATCGAGATACAAATAACTGAAGCATGGGCGGTAGCTGCCTCTGGGGCCCAGGCTTCCTGACCAAATGTTCACTGACCACTCCCAGCCTGTGGATTCTTCACTAGGATGGACCACCTGAGTTGGTGCTTAACCAAAGTAACCATATATCACACTGTACATACAGAAGTACTTAAAAGTAGATTATAGACATTGAAACAATCATCTCTGCCACATCCTAACTAATGACCTGGACTAATTACTCAATATTTCATGCCTTAGTTTCCTCTTTTGTCTACACACATGGATTGTTGGGTCAACAAAATGAAATAATGTATCTAAAGTACTTAGAATTGTGCCTGACACACAAAAAAGAGCTAATAAATGGAAGCTACTATTGTAAACCGTATACTCTATGCCACTGTACATCTTCCATTTGCCTGTCAGAAAGCCGTGGCTCTCTGTCCATGCTGTGGAAAAAATGGAAAAATGGAACGGAGGTCCACTGGGGTATGCCAGATGCTATTGCATACCCGAGACCAGATGGCCACAGTAAAATGACAGGCCCTCAGCTTACAAACTGGGAAACTGATTTTCTTCAGGATATCCAGAGGCAACTCATGATAATCAAGCTCATTAGAGACTGATGTACAAATCAAACTTTCAATTTATAAATCATAGTGAGAAATACAGCTACCAAGTACATTGGATATTTGATTCCTGGGAGCAAGTGATGATATCTTTAGCATGGGTTTATTTTATGCAATAAATGCGTTCCTGAAGACTTTGCATTATTCAAAACTCCTGTAATTCAAAGCAAATTTTCCCACATTAATAAATTTAAAGTATGGTGGAATATGTTCCCAGAGCACATAAATCTATACCCATTGGCCTGGAACTTCCTTTTAATGGTGCTTTTCATTTCTTCAGCATGATCCCTGATATTTTGCAGAAATGAATCTGCTAAATTGCAAGCATATCATATCATAGTGGCTGTTAGGTCTTCTTCAGAGCCCTTTAATGACATCCAAAGTCTGGAATAAACACATGGCTTTTGGTTTTTCTGCATCACCACATTATGAAAACTCAGATGACGTGGTCACAGGAATTTTTAAAAGTATTTTAAAATATAGTAACTGCACAATTGTCACCAAAATCACTTGATGAAAATTCTGAGCCATGTGAAGAGCAGCATAGATGCTGTTGAGATGCTGACAAAAAGATGAGAGGATTTTGTTTTAGAACCAAAGTGGTACAGTTTGAAATTTACTTGTCTGAGCAGCTTCAAACTTGAGCAATTCTTGATTTCTTTTTTAATTTTGGGGATTTGCATGATTTCTCATTTAGAACACAAAATGAGACCTTGTGAATATTTTGTATGACGCAACTTCAAATACATGTAACTCAAATTCACTTAAACTGTAGTTGTAGTACTGAGCAATTATTGCTTTTTGGGCCATTTTCTTTTCAAGGAGGGTATAGTTGAAAGACCTTGGCTTTGAAGCCACCAGACAGATCTAGATCTAATTCAGTTTTTTGCCGCTTATTAGTTGTATGGGATTTAGTTTTCTTATCTATAAAACAGGAATTATAAATGCCTGTCGTATAAGGTGATTCTGAAGATGAATATTAATATTTACCATTTATTAGAGGGCTTACTATAGGCCAACCAACTTAGACATTTTATTGTATTAATCTTACAAAAATTCCACAAAATAGAAATTATTATTCAATTGAGAAAAAAGGCCCGTGGAGGTTAATCAACATGGCCAAGGTCAAATACCTCATAAGGAGCAGAACTGGATTCAAGCTCAGGTTGAACTGACTTCACATCGAGAGACACTTCTGTCTCTTTCCAGAGCTGAATGAGATGATGTCTTTAAAATGGCCCAAGAACAGTATCTGACACAAAGTAGGCGATTAATAAATGGTAATTATTGTTACCATCGTTATGGCAACCTCCTCCCTCAAGTCCAAAACACACACACACACACACACGCGCGCGCATGCACACACAATAGCAAAGATCTGTGTACTTCATTGCCTTAACCTTCTTCTTTATTCATTTGCTCAATCACTGTATATAAATATATAACATGAAAGGAGAAATGGAATTCCTCAAGGCCTTTCCGGAGAGCTTATGACAACAAAGAAAAATACCCATTGCTTTTCTTCCTGGGATAGATAACTCTGGTCAAGTCTCAGGTTATCTGCCAATAAACTAAGTGTGTGTATTAGTTTCCTAGGGCTGCTGTAACAAAGAGACACACACTAGGGGCTTGAACAATAGACATTTATTGTGTCCCCGTTCTGGAGGCCTACAAGTCTGAGATCAAGGTATCTGCACGGTTCCTTCTGCAGGCGGCGAGGGAGAAGCTGTTCCCTGCCTCGCTCCTAGCTTCTGGCCTTTGCTCTCAGTCTCCGGCGTTCCTTGGCCTGCAGAAGCATCACCCTGATCTCTGCTTTCTGCTTCATGTGGCGTCTTCCCTGTGTTTCTGTCTCTTCACATGGTCTTCCCTCTGTGCATGTCTGTCTCTGTGCCCAAATTTCTTCTTTTTAGAAGGACACCAGTCATATTGGATTAGAGCCCACCCTGATGACCTCATTTTAACTGGATTACATGTGTTAAAGACCCTGTTTCCAAATAAGGTCACATTCTGAGGAACCGGGGGTTAAGACTTCAACACATCTTTTTGGGGCGATACAATTCAACCAATAACAGTGTATAGAAGACTTTGTGTGTGTGTGTGTGTGTGTGTGTGTGTGTGTGTGTGTGTGTGTAAGAGAAAATGTGAGCAGGGGTAGCCTTGGACAAAAAAGTTCGGGGAGGTAAGATTTCTCGTTGGAGCCCACCTACCTGCTGAATGTCTCTTGGCTTCTGGCACGTTGGATGTGTTAAGTGTGACTCTTTTGATTGCAAGCTACAGAGACTCAACTTGAACTAGATTAAGTAAAGTGAGAAAGTATTGGGTTATATAATCAAAATACAGAAATGAGAGGGAAGGAACGGCCTTAAGGATCCAGGGACTCTTAAACTGTTAAATCTCTTTCTCTTGCTCAGGTCCTTTCTGCATGCTGCCTTCATTCTTCCAGCTGTCTCCATGAGGCTGCAGGCATGATGCTAGACCCCTCCACTCTTCATCCTTACAGCCTCGTAGCCAGAGAAGTAAGAGCCTTCTTAGGTGGTTAGGAAAGGATGCCAATAGGCTTTCCTTGGATCACATGACTTTCCTGAAACCAGCCCTTGATTCTAAGGGGAAGAGGAATTATGACTGGGCCCACCCGGGGCATGTGCCCATCTCTCGCCGGGGCCTGGGGTTACTGGGACTGGCAAGGTTGAAACTGGAGACGAGTAGCTCCCCAAAGAAGAGGGCAGAACAATCAAGACTCACCACAGAAAGGCTTTGGGTACATTTGCAGCTTGAGGTGCAGCAGAAAGTTTAGCTTCCTGTGAGCTTACCTGGGGGCTAATGTCCCCAGTGGAGGTCCGCCCTGTGCTTTCACTCTGTCCTGCAATCTCCTGTTCCTAGTTGTCAGATATGGGTTGTGGCAGAGACTGCCCAGATCCACCAGATTCATTTCCCTTTTTTCCTGGGCACGAGCTGCACCGCATTCTGCAGCCTCCCTCGCTGTTTCACTGTTGCTAAGTATTGATGCGGTAACTGAGTTCCAGTCAAAGGTATGTGATTGGAAGTGATATGTGCTGTTTCTCAGCCTAACCCATAAAACCTCCCATCCTCCATGCTCTTCCCCTTACTGCCAGCCTGATGCCAATGGGCATGGTGGCTTGAAGTCACATATTGAAATTGTGGAATGACAAGATGGAAGGAGCGTAGTGGATTCCTGCTCGGAGGCGAGCCATCTGCTCATCAGGAGCCCCACGTTAGACTTCACATGAGAGAGAAACGTAATTCTAGTGTTAGAGCCATTAAAAATTTCAGAGTTTGTTGTAGCAGCGAGTGTTCCCCAACCAGCAGAGAGACTTTCCTCACTGTTTCGGCATTGGCTTCATCATTCCTGTTTCCCCAACAGCTTCAGGGGAGATACTGGATCCAAGAGCTTGATTTGAATCCTGGCTCTGCTACTTCCCAGCAGTATGACTTCAGGCAGGTCACCCAACTTCTTTGAGGTGTAGTTTTCTGATCTGTAGAATAATCATGCCAACTTCACAGGGCTGACGTGAAATTTGAACTATAATGGGTATAGAAAAATACTCTAATCACAGATTCTAGATGTTGATAGAATTGTGGGGTTTTTTAACTGCCACAGGGTAGCTTCATCCAAAATGACTTCCCACCTAGCTCTGGCTGCCTTGGAGAGCATCTTGTCAGCTAGGAGATTCCCCGGTCTCAGAAAAAAGGCTTCCTGGCTCAGAATACTAAATTGTGTCCTTGGGCTGTGGTACACTGCTGTTGCCATGGATCCTTCTTTCTACCAGGAGGCAGCCTCCAGCAGACATTGAATCCGAGGTGCTCTCTGCCTCTTTGGAAGGCTTCAGGTGGGAATAATTCTCATTCCAGGCTCTTGGCCCTCTGCTTCTCTTATTCATTTAACTCCTCTTTCATTCGTTTGTCCATTCATGCATGTGTCCATCTGTCTGCTTATCCACTCATCCACACAACAAACATGTATTGCACGCTGACTCTGTGCTCGAGATGCAGAAGTGAAAGGAAAGGCACATCCTTGTTCCCACGAAGCTCCCGTTTGAAGGAGGAGTCAGAGAGGAGGATGTCAATGCTACAGCCAGTACAGGGTGCTGTGGAGGCTCGGAGAAGGCACTTGGTTCAGGAGCTGGGGCCGGGAAAGGCATTCCACAAGTAATGATGCCAGGCACAAGTTTTTCCAGGTGAAAGGATGGCAAAGCTCTTTCTACTACAGCTACCAGCTACCCCTGAAATCAGGCTACTGGGGTCTTCCACTTGCCAGCTGCATCATTTAGATGCACTAGATCACCACCGCCAACATCATCATCATTACCTCCCTTTCTAAGCCATGCCTGCCCAGCTTCCAAACTTCTTAAGGATACAGTGCCCTGTGGAGCCTGATAGCTATCAAAACCTCATTCGTGCCTAGCTGCTTCCCCACGACCACCAATGTGACAGTCAAAAGGGCATGAACATCCTTAAGGCATTCTGTGTGTATGTATGTATGTATGTATGTATAGTCAACAATATTCACTATATATGTATATATGAAAATGCTGTAAATGTAATATATAGATATACATGTTTGCATACACACACAACAATGCATGTACATATATGTGGATATACATACGTATAATCTCTAAGTTTCCAAGAAAACTAATTGTTTAATTGGGGTTCCTGTTGCTGCCTCAGACACCAAACTTTATTAAATTTCCCCAGAAACAAAAATAAAAGGCAGTCTACAGCTTATCTGGCTATCAAAGAGAAGGCCAACGACCCAACCAACTTTGAAAGTGCCTGACTGATACAAAAGTTGTTCTACCCTTTTCCTTTGAGAAAGCTTTATTATTGGAATTGTGTTCATGATTTCTCCCCTTCCTTTGGTGTCTAGAAGAATGTTTCCTGTGATACAGGCCAAGGTGTGAATGACTGACAGCTCACAGTAATTTGAATGTTTGCTGAGGGGTGGGACGGGGGCTGTATTTTATGTACATCATTATCTACACGCTACTCCCTCCCTGCCTGTTAATGACTCCCAAATTGATAGAAGTGTTTTTTCTTTTTTTTTAGGGAAGATTAGCCCTGAGCTAACTGCTGCCAATCCTCCTCTTTTTGCTGAGGAAGACTGGCCCTGAGCTAACATCCATGCCCATCTTCCTCTGCTTTATATGTGGGACGCCTGCCACAGCATGGCTTGACAAGCGGTGCATAGGTACATACACAGAATCCAAACCAGCGAACTCTAGGCTGTGGAAGCATAACATGTGAACTTAACCGCTGAGCCACCAGGCCAGCCCCTAAAATTGATAGAATTTTTTTTTTTAAGATTTTATTTTTTTCCTTTTTCTCCCCAAAGCCCCCTGGTACATAGTTGTATATTCTTCGTTGTGGGTCCTTCTAGTTGTGGCATGTGGGATGCTGCCTCAGCGTGGTTTGATGAGCGGTGCCATGTCCACGCCCAGGATTCGAACCAACGAAACACTGGGCGGCCTGCAGCGGAGCGCGCGTACTTAACCACTCGGCCACGGGGCCAGCCTCTAAAATTGATAGAATTTTTGATGGCCCTGAGAGAGACCTTTAGGGCTGAGAGAGAGGAGGGAAATTTTCTCTTAGATTTTATTAATAGTAAAGATGAGAATAATGATAATAGCATTAATAATAGCAGTAACCAACCATATATAATTATATAGTGTATAATTAACATTTATAATACTTGTTTACACATATTACCTCATATACGTCTCAGTGGTTGACATATTATTTCATTTGTATCTCAAAACTGCTCTGTGAGGTAAGTTCTAACATTATCATCCCAATTTCACAGATGAGAAAGGTGAGGCACAGAGATGTTTAGTGACCTGCCCAAAGTCACACAGCAGTGGGAGAGACAGGATTTGAACTCAGGCAGTCTCACCCTAGAGTCCACCCTCTTTACCGCTAAGTCAGGTTGCTTTTCGCTACTTTTATACAATCCAGTCGTGGAAGAGCCATCTGAGGGGAGCAGGAAATGCTCCAAGAACTCTCAGACCTGGCGGCTCTGAACTCAGGCCCCCAGTTTCTGGGTCCCCCTCTCCAGCAGGGGGCGCCCACAGTCCACATTTCCTTCATTCCCTTTTAACCACAGATGACTTGGCTCTTGAGAACCAGAACTCCTGACCCTTGTCACGAAAAGTCCTGAGCTTAAAACTGTGTCTATCATTCTTGAAGTATTTACAGTGTGTTAATCAAAGAAGCGCTCCAATAAATGAAGACAATTGAATGATCCAGCACATTTCTTGGAGGACCTGCAATGGGCATGGATCACCACAAGCCCAATAAACCTGCATAAGCCCCAGCTCAGAGCAGCACTTCCTGACTCCAGGGAAACCACAAAGACATTGGAGGCAGGGATTTTCTTCACCGCACTCAGGAGGCATGCTATTCAAACCAGCCCAGCTCTCGGGGTGGCCTCGAACCCGGGTCCTTCCACCTGGTTTGTAAGGCCAGGGGCCCATGCTGTACTTGCTACACTGCCCCTTTGGAACGTGGGCTGAGCTGTTTTCTCTCGAGTGACCTTTGTCACATCCTTTACAGGAAATTAGTTCACAGGAGGAACCCCAGAGGGCCAAACTTCAAATTGCACCACAAACAGAAATGCCAGGAGACCAGGGTTGGCAAAATGTGTCCCTTTCACAATGTTGGGAGGAGAGCGGCTCCGTGGGGGGTCTGTCCCGGTCCCAGACACTCCCTCCACCTTGTAACACTCTGCAATAATGATGGGTGAGGGGCCTAACCTTTAATGGGGGTCTCTCAGACTAGGAGCAGCAACAGAGTTGATTGCCTGGGAATACAAGTTTCTCCAACATCCTGTCCATTCCCCAGCTGCCCTGAGGAGTCCCAGGGGGCTTCGGGAGACCCTCATCCGCCCCTTCAAGTGATCTTTTTTCTGTATATACTTTGGTATAAGAAATCTGGTTGAAAATTAAATGAGAGGGGAAACAGAGAGAGAAATACCCCAATGCCAGCCTCCAGGGAGCGGCTATCAGAGATTACCCGGGTTCAGATTCTAGTTCTGCCTCTTCTGGGCTGAGCAGCCCTGGGCAGGTTGTTCACCCTCTCTGTACCATGGTTTTCTCATGTGTAAAATGAAGACAGTAAAATCCACCTCAGAGGGTCTTTGAGCACATGCAATAAATGAAAACACGTGAGGACTTCAGCACAGTGCTTGGCACGCAGGAAGCCCTCAGTAAATTTTAGCTGTTGTGTTTAAACCTACTCAAGCAGCCCAGCCCTCCGTGGAAAAGGAATCTTGTGCCCGCTCACTACTGCGATCTCTATTGGTGCCAGGACAGTTTTTTCTGCCCTGAGTGGCACTGGCAAACTTCCTGTCTTCCCCTGGAGAACATGACTTCCCCCTTCACTTCACCTCTTCCAGACGTAAGCTCCCTGCTTCAAGGTAGTTGACCAAATGCCGTATGGAAGTTTTCTCTCCCGGAATCAGCTCTCTGGGCATGTATCCTCGTGACTAACTGGCTGGGAGTTGAGGTCAGCTGAAGTTCAAAAGGGCCTCAATTCTGACTTGTACTGTTTATTGATTTGTGGCATTTATAAGCCAAAGCGCTCCACCTCCAGGGCCAAGACCACAGGCGCAACAATGCAGCCCTTCTCCGTGGCCCTGTTTGCCTTCCGGGAGCAGGCAGGGTGTGGCCAGAACTTCTGGGGTGGCAAGAGCACAAGGGTGTGGTGAGAACGCTGGGTGTGGCTGCCCAGGACAGGCCTTGGAGAGAACAGCCGAGAAACAAGCCAGGGTGGCCCAGGTCTGAATGCTGAGGCCAGCTGTGGTTCCTGCTCTGTTGTGCAGGAGCTGCGGGAACTCAGGTTCTGAGCTCCCCAAACACAACAACAACAACAACAACAACAACAACAACAGCAATAATAATAGCATACCTTTACCGAGTACTTACTTGCCACGCGTGGCACTCCATAGCTCTCCCTTAATTGTGAAGACCATGGGCTGCTCGTGAGTCCCCACATCGCCACTCACTAACTGCATGACCTTGGGGACTTTTCTTAACACCTCTATTTCTCAACATCCTCTAAGAAGTAGAGTGGTTAAAAGCTCTTTCCTCGAGGGCAGGGCTGGAGGTGCCCACTTGACCCCACAGCCAAGGCGGTGGCGCCTGGTGACCCCAGGAAGGAGAAGGTAGATTTACATCATGTGATGTCCACGTAGGGGGATTTATCTCGGCGACTTTAGGTTGCTGGTTCCACGCAAGTGTGAGTGTGTAGAGCTAAGAGTCCAGGAAAGAACTGCCAGAGAAGGAACTAAAAATAAGATTCTGTATGGAAGTACCCACCTTGATCCTGAAACAGAATAAACCGACTGGCGACAGCAGTAACTGAGCAGAGTCTTGAGCACAGAAAACCAAAGTATGACTCACTGAAGTTAATGTGAACAAAGCTGAGATCAACTACACAAAACACGTTATGGACCATGAGAAGCCTTTCCATCAAGGAAAAAAAGTGTGTGTAAGTTGTTAGAAAAAGAAAAAAAGCAGCACCTTGCTCTTTGGGTTGTACGAGGACTGAGGCTAAGTGAGAAAGCTCTAGAATGGCTTCTGTCTCAAGTAATGTGGGGAAAGTATTAGCAGTAGCTAATGTAGATTTCACACGCGTGATTTCACGCCATTCTCATAATCCTGTGAAATAGGGGACAGGCTCTGTGCGCACTCAAGGAAGCAGGCAAAGCTGGGATTTGAGCCCAGGATTATCTAAGTCTGAATCTCAAACTCTGGGTCCAAAGTCACTGTGCCTGACTGCCTTTCATTTACCAACTTCCCTCGAAGAAACACTGACAGAGAGCCTGACCATGAGCCATGGTGGTGTTGACCTTATTTAATTTGTTGGAAGTTCCAATTTAGCTCAATTCACAAGCATTTCTAGAGCTCTTCTGACTGGGCGCTGGGCTGGGTCCGGGATCCATCTCCACGAGGAGGACATTGGTGTTGCCCCCAAGGAGCTCACAGGCCCACAGGCCAATTTGGGAACAATGAAAAGCCCCTGTGTTGGGACTGAGCACCCTTACGTGTCTAGCGATTCTCTCTGCCTGCAACTCCAT
The DNA here is from genome assembly GCF_041296265.1 of Equus caballus. Classification (NCBI taxonomy): domain Eukaryota; kingdom Metazoa; phylum Chordata; class Mammalia; order Perissodactyla; family Equidae; genus Equus; species Equus caballus. The sequence goes on from NC_091686.1 coordinate 94,406,653, forward strand.
TTGTATAATTTCTTAAACTTCTTTACTTGTTTTTAGGGCCTTAACTAAAAACATCTACCCCATTTTTCTTGAAATTCCCATTTCTTGGTCAAGGTTTAAAGTAGATTGTTAAATAAAAAGAAAGAAATAAACTGGGAGAGACATTGATCATCCATTTATCAGTTATCAGTTTATCCTTGAAAGACTAGAAAGATTTGATAAGGGTTTGAGAAAAGGGAAGACCCTAGTAGGGTACACAGCCCTCTGAGCAAGGGCCTCCTCTGTGTAGTGGGCTTTGGAAAGTTGCTTCCAGATTCTGGCAAAGAGGTCAGAAAATGTCACTCACTGAGAAACTAGGGAGAAAGTAGTTGATGAGCTGGGCTATCTGCAGGTCTAACCCACCCCCAAGATGAGCTGCAGATCGCTGCCAGGGACACTCAAAACACTCAAAATCAAATCCATGCATTTATGAAACAGACATTTATGGAATACAGTTGGTCCTCTGTGTCCTTGGGTTCCACATCCTCAGATTCAATGAGCTGCGGATGGAAAGGCCTGTGATGGTTGCATCCGTATTGAACATGTACAGACTTTTTCCTTGTCATTATTCTCTAAACAATACAGTATAACAACTATTTACACAGCATTTACATTGTATTAGGTATTGTAAGAATTCTAGAGATGATTTAAAGTGTGTATATGGGAAGATGTGAGTAGGTTATGCGCAAATACTAGCCATTATATAAAAAGGACTTGAGCATCCTTGGATATGAGTACTTGCGGCGGTGGGGAGGGGGTCCTGGAGCCAATCCTCCTCGGATACTGAGGGAGGACTATACTCTGTAGGCACTATGTGAAACAGTGGGGATTTAAAGGTGAAACAAACCCCAGCCCTGGCCCTCAGGTGCCTCAGAGCACAATCTGGGACTAAACGTAAACACAGAAAGGTGTAACCTAGTCAACTGAATTAATCTGAGTGTTTAAAGCTCAATATGACAATAAAAGTGTGTGGCCAATATGGATCCTTGAAAGGAGGTATTTGAGGCCACTCCATTGGTGTGTATCCAGTGCCACGGGGCCCAGGTTCTGATCAGGAGACGTGTGAGCTGCCTAAGCCGGAGAAAGCTTTTTCAAACTCTCCATACCTGGGTGAGTTTGTCGCATTAGTATTTAAAGAGGTTTCCTCTGTGCCCAGGGCTGTTCTAAGCACTTGACATCTGATGGTCTATTTCATCCTCACAACGAATCTATGGAGTAGATGTACTGTCTCCTCGACAACTACGAAATTTGGGGCTTTGAGAAGTTAAGTAATTTATTCAAGGTGAATGTCTCATACAGCTAGTCAGGTAGCAGAGAGGGGCGACCTGGCACCAGGACCTCTGTTCTCACCCACAGCACCAGGGGTTCTTCTACAGGCACCAAAAGAGCCTCTCATGAGCGGTTTGGATTCCTTGGTCACTTGATCCTGGGGGGGGGGTAGGACTCAATTTAGGCATACTTCTCATTGCAATTAATTATGTGGCATCAGATTTATATGCAAGTTTCCTGTAAGTGTGGGCCGTGTTTTGGTTTCCCTGAGCCTCGTAGCCTCAGGGTGCTCAAAGAAAATAAAATTCCCTGCTGGGAACATCAAAGGACCAAACTCGAAAGCGAGTAAGTCAGAGTGCCATCAGAAAACAAGGGTCCAACATCACACAGTAGCAGAGCTAGGACTAGAACCCAGTTTCCTTGGTTTTAGTCACGGTTCTTCATACTAAAGAAAGGGAAAGGAGGACCTGAAATGCACAGGAATAAAGTTTGGAGAATGTCAAGTCACACTTACAAACATACTTTTAAAGTAACTCGAAATTGAGGGCTTAAATAGGTCCCACGTAGTTTTTTTCCTATCAGCGTCTTCACTCATGGAGCTTGGGCTCCCTCGGGTTGGGGACTTTGTGGAACCCCTAGTGGGGGTGGAAGCCCTGGCCCAGTGGGAATGAGGGAGATGGGGCCTAGAGGCGAGGCAGTGGGACTGAAGGTGGACAAGCCTGGTTTTGGAATCTTGAGGTAGGTGTTTGAGAGCAAGTGGATTTCAGGAACCTACAGAGCTTTGGAGAGATCATGAAATAGGTTGAGTTAAACATAAACTGGATGTCTGATAGGGTCTCATGGTAGAAGTTCTTAGATTTTTTCTGTTAGAGCCTCAGGACTTTCTGTGGTTAGGGAGAGAGGGGCCTGGGGCCCTAAGGGTGTTGGTTTGGGTGTGACCTGGGAGTTTAGAGGGTTGATAGTAAGGCTCCCAACCCCACCCACTTCCAATCCCTAGAGATATTAGAGCAAGATACAGAGGATTCAGTTCTAGACAGAAAGGAGCTTGAATTTGACCCTATTGACAAAGTCTAATGGGAAGAGGGCCTCCAGAGGGAAGAGGTGCTTCTGGAATCCAGGAAATCTGAAAGGGCCAGAAAGCATTCACTGTTTTCAATTCAATTTAATTCAATTCAACTCAACTCAAATCAACAAATTCAACTAAATATTTACTGTGTACCAGGCACTGTGCTGGAAGTTAGGAATACAACAGTAAACAAGATAGATAAACTCTTTTCCTGACTGCAAGAAATTTATAGTTTAAAGGTAAAGACAGATAAAAACTCAATTAAATCAACATTTAATTACAAATCGCAGTGCATGCTACCAGACAGTTGTAATGGAGGATAAAGTTAGGGTCCTTCGAGGAAGTGGCTGTTGCTCTGCAGCTTGCAGGATGAGGAGCCCCCAGGGGAAACGTGGCTGCCAATTAGCAGCTCAGCTCCCTGCAGTTCTCCCTTGTCCAGACTCAGGTCCCTTCTAATCCTTATTGCTTCATCCAGCTCTCTGACGCTTTTAAAAGATTTTTTTTTATGGTGTCTAGATTTTCCAGTTTTTCCTGGCAGAAGATTTGGTGAACTATAGACCACTCCTTCCTGTATGGAAGTGGAAGTCATGCGACGTTTACTTTCATGCATTTTTTTTCTTTCTTTTTTATCTACACAAGTCGTGCACAAATATCTTCATAAAAATCAATTTAAAACAATAGGATTAGACTATACATATATGTAAGAGACTTGAGCTCAAGAACTCTGATAGTTCTTTTTATCCCCTTTTCACGACACTCTGCCAACAGGTAAGGGTGAACTCCTCTTAAGCTCCTTGATGTCTCTCCTCTCTGTGAAGAGTGGCCTCCTGGACTCTCTTCCTCTCACGTTCTGCAGTGGCTAGGAGAGGAAGGAGATGGCTTAACCTACTTGGTGAATTGGGGAACAATACTGGGCGTGCTCAGCTCAGGTTTTCCTTTCTTCCTCCTGGGAGCGAGCTGCCTGCAAGAAACACAAATTCTCCTCTGCCCTAAGTATTCCCCCCCTCCTCCCCTCCCCCGATGTGGGAAGGCCACACCAGTCCTGTTTCCCTGACGGGGGGGGGGGGGGGGGGGGGGGGGGGGAGGAGAGTCTGCACGATCCTGGACTTTAAGTAGCAGCCCGTCTGGCCCTCATACTAAGCAAGCCCTCCAACTTAGCCTTTATCAGTAAAAAAGAGGATATTTTGAACCTTATCTGACATGTCTTTAGTGGAATCTAATTCTCATCCCAAATCTCAACTGCAAGAGAGTGTAGGAAATGTAATTTTTAGTTTTCCAGGCTCTTTAGTATGCAAAAGCATGTTAGAAAAAGGTAGCATGGGGGTGGGCCTGGTGGCGCATTGGTTAAGTTTGCACATTCCGCTTCAGTGGCCCGGGGTTTGCCGGTTCGGATCCCGGGTGCAGACATGGCACTGCGTGGCAAGCCATGCTGTGGCAGGCGTCCCACATACAAAGTGAAGGAAGATGGGCATGGATGTGAGCTCAGGGCCAGTCTTCCTCAGCAAAAAGAGGAGGATTGACAGCAGATGTTAGATCAGGGCTAATCTTCCTCAAAAAAAAAAAAAAAATCAAAAAACAGAAAAAGGTAGCATGGAACACAGAGGACCAGCATTCCACTGTATCTATCATGACCATTAGTAGTGTGTGCGATACCTTATCTTTCATCTACACCCCATGGGTGGTTAGTATGCGAAGTACCCCAATCAGAAGCCCACCGCTGAGGTATGCATTAACGTATCATCTACCTCTATTCACCACAGTCAATTGAATTTTACCAAGAGAACCTGACCACTGTTGTCTAGTCAAATTAGATCAGTTTGCAACAGATTAGAAATTAGATATGTAGATACTAAATTTTGATAAACACTATCAAAATACTTTCTAAAAGATCTTTATCAATCCTTCTATTAACAGTGGTGGATGGGGCAGACCCTGTGGTGTAGCAGTTAAGTTGGCACTGTGCTTGGCAGCCCTCAGTTTGCTGCTTTCGATCCTGGATGAGGACCTACACACTGCTCATCAAGCCATGCTGTGATGGCATCACACATAGAACTAGAATGACTTACAACTAGGACACACAGCTACGTACTGGGGCTCTGGGGAGAAGAAGACAAAGGAAGATTGGCAACAGATGTTAGCTCAGGGCCAGTCTTCCTCACCAAAATCACAGTGGTGAAGAATGTGTTTTCCTGTGACCTCCACAACTCTGGGGTCTCTTTCTTCTTTTCATTTCCCTGTCCTCCTTACTCATTTTGAAAGCACAAATGGTAATTTAGTGAAAAGAAAAACTATAATTTATTCAGTAAAGTACTACATTGAACTAAGCGCTCTACAAACACAATTTCATTTAATCTAACTGACAACCCTATCAGAGAGATATGAACTACCCCTGTTTTATAGACCAGGCAGCTGAAGTTCAGAGAGGTTAAGAAGCTTGCCAGAGGTTCAGAATGGTCAGGGACAAAGCAGGAACATGGACAAAGGCAATCTGTGCGCTTAGGGGCAGAGCTGTCAAAAAAAGAGGCAGATTTAATGGCAAGGGTTGGTATTGTTTTAAAAAATAATATTTGGTTGGATTTGATTGTTCGAATGGTGCCTCAAGGTCATAGTTATAAATATCGAGTCTCTTGTCCTCCAGCAGTGCAGAAATAAAGGCTTATTTTTGGGAAGGAAAATCATCCTTAGGATTTAAGGAGCTTCCTGAGAACTCTGGGTGGATCACATTGGTTCAGTCACTCACCTGAGCTGTCCATGTGAGAGATGAGTGGAAGGATATTTGCCTCACAGGGTGAAGACTTCCAGTTTCCAAGCAGCCAGTCCAAGATTCCAATTGCTAGACTCATCTCCTGAATTAATGCTTGCCCTTGTGGTGGTAACTTAGAGGAAGATAAGCGAAGATGCAAGGGCTACGTGCGTGTGTCTTATTTAAAAAGCGTCGGAATGGAAGTGCAAAGGGAGATGCAGGATTGTGTGTGTCTGTGGCTGAAGGGCAGTGATAGCAATTTGGAGAAGCGGGCCCCAGCCATCATTTCTTGCAACACCAGGAGACTTTAAAAGATGACGAGCAGTTCACAAGTTGCCAGGACCAGCCGTGGAGATAATGATTTCTTCATTTATTTAAGTTAAGATAATGAGGACTCAGTAGGTTCCCTCTGTTCTCTCCTCCCTCCCACCTCCACATCCACCTTACCCCATCCCACTTAGCTACAAGAGCACGACTTCCCTTTCCACTATTGAGTCAGAATCTCCCGAGCTGAGACCTTAGAGTCTGTATTCTCTAACGGGGTCTGCAGATGAGTTGGATTATCAACCAGGTTTGCAGCCCAGTAGCATCAGATGTAGATTTTCTGTGAAGCTAATGAAGCTGCTTCAAGGATCTCACTTGCCCGGGCCCTTCCAACTTCTGGGAGGGCACCAGTGTCGTGCTTCCTTGACGTTTGTTTTTGTGAAATTTGCAGAAGTATTATATTTTAATTGCAGTTGGTCAAGACTGCTGTCTCCTTCCTTTCTGACTTCCGCTTGGGTTAATGAAACTAGAGCAGCTTCGGACACTTTTGAGGTTCACCTCAAGGACTATTAACCGGGGGATTTCATTTTGTGTGGGCTTAGTAGGATATATTCATGTTTTCACATTACTTCCACGCTGAGTTATTGTCCGCTCATCCCAGAGTGGGAATAACATCCAGAAATACTTTTATCACCCACTGGGCTGGCTCGACCTGCGTGGAAATGTGAAGCTGCAGGGCCAGAGGTTGTACTGTGATAAAAGTGTGTCCTGTGGCATCTGCCTCAGATGCGCCAGTGGAAGAGACATGAGGCTTGGAATATATAAGGTCAGACACTAATCCACAGGAAATTCTTCCAGTCATCAGGCATGTCAAATCAGTAGCAGGGGACTCAGTTCTCACCAACAACTGGTCCACACAGAAGCTCTTTCCTGTTGAGAATCTACTCAATAATGCAACAAATGTAACTCTAAATGAAGCATATATGTCTTTCCTCTTTGATAGAATCACATGAAATATATTTTTTTCAGAATTTCTATATTTATAGGGCACAAACCTGTGGCAGTCCTAACAAAAGCGAATACATCTCGAGTCCTAAAAGTGAGTACAATGTGTGGTCACGTGTTTTATGCATCAAATCATCAATAATAAAAAACAAATTTTATTCAGTCATACTAGAGGAAAGACTGACTTGTCCTTCTATTCTCTCTATAAAAAAATTGTAGAATTTTTGTTATAGAAAGAAGCGATCAAAGACTATGCAGCCAAAAAATGTAGAAAACAAGTATTGTAGAGACGGTCAGGCAGTTCATTAAGAGGCATTATGGTACTTTTATAGATTCTGTAATGTTTGACATATCTGTCAGCTTTTAAATTTTATCTATTTTTTGGTATTTTCTTTCTCATTTGAATTAAATATTCACGATCATGGTTAATTTTGTGTTCATGTTTTTATATTCTTATTCTTTTCTATTCTCTACCCCCTACCAAATGAGTAAGCTTCAGGTCCCATAAAATGAATATCTACTCCCAACTAATTACATTGCATTTCTGAAATTCATTTCATGTATGGCTGCCAGCCCGTCCCTGCGGCCCACCCCTCTTTTCTCTTGCCTCCTCAATAAGTTTGTATTTCTCCTTGATGTTTTTGTTGTTCTCACTTAACGAGATAATCTCCTATTCAATCCCAGCCAAACTGTCTTCCCCTGTATTAAATTCTTGTAGAATCAGCAGCAGAGACTTTTGCAATACCTGGCAGGCAAAATACTTGTAGGCATATTAAATTTGGTCTAATTAAAAGCTCAAATGCAACCCATTGTTTCACTCCATTCTTCATTAGGGAAGAGAAGCCTTTAAAAGAAATCAGCCAGATGACTCTTCCCATTTCACATCTTCAGGTTTTTACTCAGCATTTTATTTTTAATAAAAAGAAAGTTCTGATTAGTATGGTTGAAAGCTTCTGGTTATTGAAAAAAGAATACAACAAACCTAGGTTGGGTTGCACATTCTTACGTGAGTTTTAGTAGTGGGGGGGAGGGCAGCTGACAACTCTACAGCTAGTATGTGAGTTACTAGACTAGACTAGACCTTTTACAAATATTTTCTAGTCTCATTTTTTTCCTGCATAGAATTGAGTTACTCATGTATAGACTAAGGATGACCTTATGCTCTGAGCTGAGATATAATTTTTTTCTTCTTTTTCATTTTTTTCCTTCTTCCTTGCTCTTTACTCTTTCTCTCCCTCCGTTGATACAGACTTTAAGTTGTGGCTTTAACTATGCCTGCATTCTTAGAAAACACCCAGTTTTGTTTTGTGTGTATATGTGTATCTAATTTACATGAATGTTGCGTGGTATTAATATTGCTTCCTACTTTTCTCAACACTGTTTTTGAGATCTGTCGATGTGGATTGACTTGTGCTCTTTGTGCAGTCTGTATGGATATTGGAAATACCTTCTCCCATTCTGTTCACTATTGCTAACTTCATCTGCTGAAGGAAATGAATTTCGGTGCAGTCAAATCCATCAAAATTTTTCCACATGGTTTATACGTTTTTGGCCTTGTTGAAAAAAATTTCTCCCTACCCAGCGCTCACAATGATGGTCTCCTACATTTTTTTCAGTTAGCTTTTAGTTTTTTTCTTCTATATCCCACACCTGACTTTGTATAGAATATAAGGCAGAGAAAGCCAGCTTTATTTTTCCCCAAAATAGTGATCTAGTTCTTCTCGCATCATTTTCTCAATAGCTTGTCTTTTTACCTGCTAATGTGGCGAGCTACCCTTTGTATGTGTCAAGAGCCCATATATGTATTTCTGACTTGTCTATTCAGTTCCATTGCTCTACCTGTCCCTTCCTACTCTAGGTATACAACTAAAACAAAATCCCAGATGTCTGGAAACTGAAGAAAACGCTACTAAGTTACTCTTGGGTTAAAAACTAAAACTCATATGAGCTTCCATCACGTGGAGGTGTGGGGGTGCAATACTGAACTCTAACGGGCACCAAAAGCAACCTTCATTACCAGATGGCTCAGGAGTCCTTCAGCAACATTAGGTTTGCATTTTCCTCTCTTCGAAGGAGACTTTCCATTTCCATTTTCTGGAAAATATAAGACAGAACCGTAAGCACAGACCACCCAATTCTTTGTGTTATACCTACTAGTACCCAGGAGCACTTCCATATTTTCTACATTTTTTAAAAGAAAGATACAATCAGCAGTAACTCTTCTTATACTTTTAAAAATTAAAATCCCTAAGTGGTGGAAAATAGAAAAAAAGTGACTTTGGAATTAGTGTGGGAAGAGAGAGAGAGAAAGAAAGGATTTAAGGTTTTAGGGACTATATTTATATTCCTATATGTTTCATTCTTCCTTAATTCATTCATACAATAATGACTCCTTGAGCTGCTCCCAAAAACCTTACTAGTGGACTCGAACTAATTCTCTCTGAAGCATTTTTGAGATCCTGCACTTTTTGCGTAAATAATTTAAAATCTCTGCCTTTTTCGACTCTTTCCATAAATAGTTTATTAATGAATAAAAAAGCAATATTCAGGAAAAAATAAAAATCAGAAGACAAATAACAAAATACTTCAGGCTGAGCAAGAGCCCCACCTTGGGACTCCCACCACCCTATATGGCATCTCTGTTTGAATCAGAAAGAGGCGTTTACTTGCTCTTGGTGATCCCAACCCTGAGGGCCTGTGAGGAGTGAGCTCAGGCCCCCTTGCACAAAGAAACGGCGGCGGCGGGCTTCCTTTCTTTCTGCAGAGGGGCCTCCTCTCAGCTCTCATCCTGGCCTGATGGTGCCCTGAGCAGAATGTGGCTGCTCTGCCTGTGCACCAAAACGTATGGGACCCAATCAAAGTAAAACTTAGAAAGAAATTCGTAACTTAAAACACACTGTAAAAAAACAAAACAACCAAGTGAGATTGAAAACAAATGCATTAGGCAATTACCTCAAGAGGTTAAAAAATAGCGACAATGCAAATCCAACAAGAAGGAAGGAAATAATAAAGATAAAGGAATTAACGGAATAAGAAAACTAACACAAAGCACTCGAGAAGATTAGTTAACAAAACATATTTGGCTGTTTGAAAAAATCGGAAGGATAGACTTCTGGTAAGATTGATCAAGAAAAGAAAAAAGAAGACAGAAATACACAAAATATATAATAAGGAGGAAAATAGCTATAGACATGGAGATTAAAAGAATTGTGAAATGCTATTATTGACTGTTTTCTAATAAATATAACTTAAATGAACCAGGTATACTTCTAGAAAAATATGAAAGGCAAAAACTGGTGGAAGAAGAAATAGAAAATTTAAATAAAATGATGATTATTTAAAAATCTGATTATTCAACAATTTTTAAATACAAAGACCTCCACTGTCTAGGATTTGGCCCAGGCAGTTTTTCAGAGGAATTTTACCAAACTTTTAAGAATCTTTATCTTTTGTAAGTTGTTCCAGAAAATTGAAAAAGAGGGAAAGTTGCCCAAATCAACGGAGAGACTGAATATACAAACAGATAATGACCAAAACATATATAAAAATAAAACTCTGACACACAACATGTAGTAATCAGACCAGGACAATAACTCATTATCTGCTGTAACCAGCCCGGGAAGCAAACTTCCTATCTGCGAGTGGGACTTGTAGGAGTAAGACTGTTTCTAGCAAACAGTCCAGGAAGCCAAATAATGACTCTTGTAACCATCAGCCCCAAATAGCCAGGACTTGATTATAACCGACAGCTTCCCTAATTTTTTTCCCCACTTCCAACTCAGCACCAACTAGTCCTAAGGTCCAACTTAGGACCAGCATATGTCCAACTTAGGGCCAAGCCAAAGGTTCAAACCTAACCAATCACACAGGATGCCCTGCTTCTAGTTAGCCTGCCTACAGCCTCCCCATATCAACAGCCTCCAATCAGGGCATACTTTCCTTTTTTTACACTATAAAGCTTTCCCACTCCTCTACCTGCCTTTGAGTATCTGGCAAAACACAAGGGATGGTGGCTGACTCCCTTACTATAGCAAGCTCTGAATAACAGCCTTTGCCTGTTGTCGTTTGGTTGGTTTTCTTCTATTTCCACATAGTTTGGGAAGCTAGTGAAAACTTGATGGGGCAATTGTAACCTCATTTCACTTATTGTCATAGATACAAAATCCTAAATAAAATATCAGCTAACCAGACTTTACATTATATTAAAATATACATATTTATATGTCCTATGCACAAGCAGGCTTTACATAAGAAAAGGATGGTCTGATGCAAAGATTTAAAAAACCTATCACTATAATCTACCATATTAATGATCTAAGTGAGAAAAACCACGAGTATCTAAATAGATGAAGAAGGAACATTTTTTAAGTTTTGACGTCTATTTACAGTAAAAATGCTCAGAAAACTAGAAGAAGAAAGGAACCTCTTTACCCAGATAAAGGCTAGTATAGCAAAACTCCTATAACAGAAATCATGCTTGTTGGAGAAATTTGGATACATTTCCATGAAGATTGTAATGAGACAATGATGTCACTAATGCTTAACATGATATTGCAGAATTTAGCCAACACCGTAAGACAGGAGAAAAGCATAAGAGATATGAAGGTTGAAGAAGAAAATTAAATAGTTATTATTTCAGGAATTATAATTATCCTCATTTAAAAAAACAAGCAACTCAACAGTATCATCAGGCTAAGTAATAGAACTAATAAGAACGTTCAGCCTATTTGTCAAATACAAGATCATCTTACAAAACCAATAGTGTTTCTCTATCACAGAAACTAAAAAATGTAACAGAAATAAAGAATGACAAGCAGGCCCACTCCAAACATTTGTGGCCCTTGGGGCAAGAATACGAATGAAGACCACAGCATATATTTAAATATTTACAATAAAAAATCAATACCATTTAAATTAAGCTATAAATGGGAGTACATTTAACAATAACTATCAGCAAGCTCACCATTTGCTTGTCTCACCACATCACCATCTGAAACCAGAGACAGAGGGTCCAATGTTTCTTTCTGCCACTATGTCAATTGGCACATGTCTAGGTCAAGGTCCCTGGAGATACACTCTGAGACAGATTTACATGCAGGTGGATTAATGGGGAACAACACCTGTCATACTGAATGAGCCTTGAATGAGCGTGAGGGAAACAGGATTGGGCAAATGCAGAAGCTGACAAGTTTCATTTAATTTTTGGAAAAATTCATGAAATATTGTTAAATGTTTTTGTAAAAATAAAACCATTTACGATTGTAGTATTTAATATCCATCTGGTTGCCAATGTAAAAATTCAGTTTCATGCTTCATGCATGTTATTTCTAAATCCTCCATTTTTTTCTTTGTCTTTTGTCTTCAGCAGTTTGATTATGATGTGTCTGGGTGGGGATTTTCGGGGGTTTATCATTTTTGGGATTCAATTAGCTAGTTGAATCTCTAGGGGGTTTTTTGGTCTTTCAACAAATCTGGGGAGTTTTCAGACATTTTTTCTTCAAATACTTCCTCAGCTCAGCGCTTTCTTCTCTCTTTTGGAACTCCAGTGAGGTGAACGTTAGATCTTTTGTTATCCTCTCGCAGGTCCTCAAGCATGTGTTCATTGTTTTCAATCTTTTTTCCCTATGTTATTCAGATTGAATAATTTGTATTGATCTGTCTGGAAGGTTAGTGACTCTTTCCTCTGTGATCTCTGTAACTGAGCTCATCCAGAGAGCATTGTTATTTTGGATATTGTATTTTTCACTTCTAAATTTCCATTTGATTCTTTTTGTTTATATATCTTCAATTTCTTTCCTGAGATTTTTCTAGTTTTCCATTGGTTTCAAGGGTTTTCATAATTGGTTTTAGGAGAATTTTTATGATAGTTCCTTCAAAATCTTTGTCAGATAACTCTGACACTTACGTCTTTGGGTGTTAATATCTGTTGATCTCTTTTCTCACATATGATGAGATTTTCCTGGTTCCTGCTATGCCAAGTAATTTTGGATTGTATCTTAGAAATTCTGTGTATTATGTTATGAGACTGTGGTTCCTCTTTAAATCTTCTATTTTAGCAGGCACTCAACCCATTTAGATTTAGAACACACATCCTGGCCCACTTTTGTGGGCTGTGGTTTGAATGTTAATTTAACTTTTGAACCTTTGCAGACCTATTCTGGTCTGCCCCACTCTGCAGTACTGAGAAGCCAGCTGAAACCTGGGTGGTATTCCACACTGTCGTTCAATTCTCAAAGCTTTTGCTCTGTTGATTCTGGTCAGTTTAATGCTTGGGCCACTCAGAGATGAGCCTGGGACTTCAGACCTAGATTTAAAAGGTCTCCTTCTGCTCCCTCCTCTCCATCATCTCCGGACTCTCTGGTTGGAAGGCGGAGAGGACGCCGCCTCTTTGCTGCTTAGTATTGGGTGGGCATTGTCAACAGGGCTCCACCCCACAGTCTCTCCTCCCTGGGCTTGGTGACAAGGAGGAGGAGAAGCATGGCCTCTGCATGTGTTTATTTAGTGCAGGATGGCCTACAGGACTCTTCCCCGTGGTCTCTGCTGCCACTGCAGCGGTGGAAAGGGAAAGGGGAGCTACTTCTTCACTGACCTTCACTTAGTGCGGAGTGGGATGGTGACTGGGCTCCATCCCACAGGCTCTGCAGCGTGCTGGGCAATGAAGGCTGTTGCATCTTTGATGGTATTTGCCTGGACTAGGACAGTTATGGTCAAAAAGTTTCCATCCTGTAGAGCCATCCTCTTCCTGGTCCTTTGTTGAGAGACAGCAGGTTTTTGTTGGATCTTTGTTTTTTTTGTTTTTTTAAAAAAGATAGAAGTGGTTCCAGGCTGTGGGCTGCTCTAGCTCCCAGACCACGATAAATGGCAGGAAAACAAACAAATAACTACCCCAAGGAACTTACTGCTGGGTTGTCCATCATGTCCTAAGTTCTCTAGCCAGCCTACCATCTTCTCTTCACCTTTTAGAGTCTACTGATAGAGGCTGTATATGTTTTACTCCAGAGTTTTCCATTACAATTAGCAGAAGGAACAGAGTGGAATGCACTTATTCACATCTTGGCTGGAACCAGAGACCCTTTTCTTAGGGCATTGGTTAATTCTATTATGTCTCTAAATGTACTTGTTTTAGAGTTTCTTTCTGACGATTCCACTGTGTAAACTTTCTGTGTTGTGCCATCTGCAGAGATGCTGACTCTTGCTTGTGGTGTGTGCTTTCTGACATGTTTACTTAGTTTGGCTTGTGAACTCAAATCAAAGCAGGGCTTTCTCTGTGTCATGAGTTAAGAGTGTGTTCTTCTGGAAGTGTTCCGTGTTTGCTCATGTCTGGGGATTAATGTAAAAGGTCTTGGTTTCAGCTACTGTAATCAAAATGGTGTGGTATTGGTGAAAAGATGGACACATAGATTAACGAAACACAAAGTCCAGAAATTGACCCATACATATATGGTTAGTTGATTCTTTTGACAAAGGTGAAAAGGCAATTTAATGGAGAAAGAATAGTCTTTTCAAAAATGGTGGTGGAACAATTGGACATATATATTTAAAAATGGACACTGACTCATGTATTATATACAACAATTAACCCCAAATAGGTCATAGACCTAAATGTAAAACCTAAAACTATAAAACCTCCAGAAGAAAAAAATAGGAGAAAATCTTTGTGATCTTGGGTTAGGCAAAGATTTCTTAGAGCACAAAAATTATGATTCATAAAAGGAAAAATTTAATAAATTAAACTTCATCAAAATTAAAAAGATCTGTTGTTCAAAAGATACCATTAAGAGAATGAAAAGACGAGCCATAGACTGGAGGAAAATATTAGCAAAACAGGACTTACATCTAGAATATACAGACTTCTCAAAATTCAACCACAAGAAGACAAACAACCCAATAAAAATGGTCAAAAGACTTGAACAAACACCCCACCAAAGAAGATATATAGATGACAAATAAGCACATGAAAAGATACTCGTCATAAGTCATGAGGGAAATACAAATTAAAAGCACAATGAGGGGCTGGCCCCGTGGCCGAGTGGTTAAGTTAGCGCGCTCCGCTGCAGGCGGCCCAGTGTTTCATCGGTTCGAATCCTGGGCGCGGACATGGCACTGCTCATCAGACCACGCTGAGGCAGCATCCCACATGCCACAACTAGAAGGACCCACAATGAAGAGTATACAACTATGTACTGGGGGGCTTTGGGGAGAAAAAGAAAAAAAATAAAATCTTAAAAAAAAAAAAGCACAATGAGATACTGCACCCGTATTAGGATGGATAAAACGGAACAAAATACTTGATGCTACCAAGTGCTGGTGAGGTTGTGGAGTACCCTGGAACTCTCATACATTGCTCCTGGAAATGCAAAATGGTACAGTGACTCTGGAAAACAGCTTGGCAGTTTGTTGTAGAACTAAACGTTCACTTACCACACAATCTAGCAATCCCACTCTTAAACATTTGCTGAAGAGAAAGAAAATTTATGCTCACACAAAAATCTGTATGTGAATATTTATAGGGGCTTTATTCATAGTTGCCTCAAATGGAAACAATCCAAATATCCTTCAACTGGTGAATGTATAAGCTTATTGTTATTGTGGTACATCCCTATTAATTAATTAAAATGAGAACAAACTACTGATACATGTCACAACACGGATGAATCTCAAATACGTAATGCCTAGAGATAGAAGCCAGACTCAAAAGGCTACATCCATTCTGAGGAAGGCAAAAGGTCAGGAAAATAAAATAAAACCTCGAGATGGGGGTTGACTAAAAGAGGCACTGCAAATGGCAGTGTAACTGACAGGGAAGCTGTTGAACTTTGCAGCAGCAGATGAGATCTGGAGCAGATTGGCAAGCTGTGAAGGTCCTCAAAGAACTCTGGTCCTCTCCCAGAGTTCTTTAGAAGCCAAGTCTTTAGGCTGATGGAGTTCCTGAATGTGATGGTTAATTTTATGTCAACTTGACTGGGCTACAGAGTGCCCAGATTAAACATTATTTCCGGGTATGTCTGTGAGGGTGTTTCTGGATGAGATTAGAATCTGAATCTGTGGACCCAGTAAAGCAGATTGCCTCCCCAATGTGGGTGGGCATCATTCAATCCATTGAGCACCTGAATAGAACAAAAAGGTAGAGGAAGGAGGAATTCGCCCCTTTTGCTTCTTGCTTGTCTGCTTGAGCTGGGACATTGGTCTTCTCCTGCCCTTGGATGAGTATTTACACCATCAGCTCCCCTGGTTCTCTGGCCTTTGGACTGAATTATGTCATTGTTTTTCCTGGGTTTCCAGCTTGCAAATGGCACATCATGGGACTACTCAGACTCCATAACTATGTGAGTCAATTCCTCATCATAAATCTCTTCTTATATATTTATATGTACTACAGGTTCTGTTTCTCTAGAGAACTCTAATACACCAAGTCTTGAGAGAAGGAAGAAACATTGAATGTGTTCAATGTGAAAGAGAGATGATCTGGGAACCTGAAGATCCAGCTTCTGTTTTTCATCCTTAACCCAGACCACTCAGGATGCTCAGAAGGAATGCAAAACCAGCAGCATAATGAGCAGAAACACTCAAAAGTAATAAACACATGTAGATTTGGTGAGAACCGCCAAAGTAATAAGTTTAAAAATTCTAATTTACAGCACGTATCGTTCTAATTTGGGGATCACTCTTTCTATATACACCACCATTACCAACCACCATGACTATAATCGGCTCAGATAATAGGAAATGGTAACAAGTTCAGTTTACATATCATAAAATGAATGTACCCTTGAAGGGCAATTCACTGTTGTTTTGTGCATACACACAGGCCACTCTGGTCTCGAATAGTTTAACTTATACATCTATATATATGTTTTTACTACCATCTCAACCCATCCTTCCCTAAACAGAGCCACTTCTTTCCTTTGAGGCACACTAGAATTGATGACTTTCCCCCAGCAAGGCTCCTAATCCTTTCAACTGGACAGCATTTAAAATATTGAGCAATGATTATGCATTTTGTGTGTGCATGTGCTGAACATCATTTTGTTCAACCATTCCTTAAAGAATTTAGTTTCTCATAAAATCTACATTTGTCACCATTCTGATCACTCACCCAGGCAGAATCCAGCTTTAACATAGCATCTCGTTACAAGGATGGGTCTCATTTTGCACTCAGCAAGTGTCATCTCACCCATATATGAAATAAAGTGGAAGGATTACAATCATCTGGACTAATCCAAGCCAATATTCCATTAGGATGTAACAGTTACATATAATATCTTTTGAGCTCGCAGTCAACTATCTCAGTATAAAAGCAGAGAAGTTTCCTAGAGAAAGCTGATGGAGAGTGCTTCCAAGGCTGAATTCAACCTTCTCCCCAACCTCCTTCCACTCTCCAACCTGTCAAGGCAAGTCATGTGATGGGCCAGCCAGACATTATTTCATGTTATGCTAAGGTTAGGTGCAGGCTCAAGGAAGCTGCTGAGACCTAACAAGCCAGTATCTTAGTGTCAATTACATTTACAGGGATGGAGAGGGTAGAGGGGTTATTGTGTTTTGCCTTAAACAAAAATTTTAAATTCCCATCAGAAACTACTTGTTCCTATGATGCTGAGGACAGTGTTCATGGACATGGTTTACTGAAGGTTTGTTTATCCAGATTTATATATGTCTTTTAACACAAGGCACTGAAAACTCTTTCTGGAAGCAGGTGGGGGTCATAAAATATTCCAAGAATGCACTGGGTGAGTAAATTTATTCTAGGTTGCCTACAAGTTTATGGTTTGTGCTTAGAAAACTTCCTATTACTGTTGTCGGGAAACCAGGGACATAGCTTTCAGGGCTAAGTTAATTGGTTTAGTGCCTAATAGTGATTTACTTTGAAATTTCTAAGTAGGGTCTCTTATATGTTACATGCTAAGTTTTGTTCCTAGTGATCACTGCATACATAGTAATCACATAATCACACTTAATATTCTGATGGTTTTATTAACAAGTATATAATACATATATTGCATACTGTATATAGTATATGAGGACTGTACAGTACAAATTTATGTTCACAGTTTGACATGACAAAATGTCATTACTGAATTCCCATTGGACTACAGAGTAGAAACAGAGAAGGTACATTAAACATTCACATCTTTAGTAAGAAAGATTACCAAAATGTTTCAGTATTTGCAAGTATACTAATGCATGCTAAAAACCTTTAACCCATTCAGTCTTATTAGCTTATAAAATATATTACACTTTATTAAAAATTTCTGCATAGTTTATACAAGTATTAAAGTACTGTAAATGTAATAATCCTGCTATACTTGCAGGTATAGTTTAAGAGATGCTAAGCAGAAAGATTATTTTGACTCTCTAACACTAAGTACATAACAGCAAAAAAAAAAAAAAAAAAAAAAACCCAAAAAACAACCAAACAAAAAGTGCTAGTATTTGTAAAACATTATATTGTTATAGCCCTCGTTTAATGCATGTAAAATGGCTTTGTAAATGTATTATTTCTTAAGTGAATTTGCAATCATTTAGAAATTGTTAACCTTGACGAAGAAGAGAATAAAGACAACTCTGAGCAACTTCATGTGTGACAGCAATTCCTTCAAGATGACTGTATATTTTCAAACCAAAGTATTTTAAAACCTTACATCTTTGAGATTGTCTTTAAAACAATCTAATTAAGAGTGATGTGCAGATATACAGTATCAGCAATATCTTTTAAATTCCACATTAGTGCAACAGATAGTGCAGATGGGTGTTTAATGAAATATACATGTACATATATAGTTTCCCTGTAAATCTGGTCCAAGGCTCTTGAAACGTCTGTGTACTTAGCATTTCTTTAGTTGAACACAGCTCTACTGCTAACACATTCTCCAAACCAAGCAATTTAGAATGTTAATGCCCACTGATGATGTAGGTTCACATTTTAGAACTCTAAAATACGATGGATTCAGATTTAATTTTTCTGACTTCTTCCTCAAGATGACACTTGGATGATAATCAAAGAAATTCTATAACAAACAGAATTTATACAAGACTAACTTGATGTTTACAGATCATTCTCATCAATTTAACATACTGCAATTAAAATCACCATTGATAGTAACATGGCACATCATTCAAACCACATGTTTAAGGGCATGTCACCTTGTATTTGAGGTCTTCCACAATAACAGCTAAGAATGACTAAGAGACTAAATTTCTGAACTATCATAGTAAAATACAAATATATATAAAAAAGGAAAATTTGGTAAGAGCCAATTGGTAAGTGAAGTATACAGACCAGCATGGGAACAGAGAATGGCCTCTCGGGGTTGCTTTTCTTTCAGAGTTAAAGTGGATTTTTGTTCATGAACTGTTAACATAATCTAAGCAAGCTGAATAGTAATGTAAGAGTCTTTGCAGGGTCGTCCTTGTTCTTTTGAACAAAATTTAAATATGCCGTAGCAAACATCAAATTTCATGAAACCCATGAAGCCTTCTATTAACTGGACTCAGACTCAAAGTGGATTATTCAAAGATTAATTCTACCCTTTCTCGCCCCTTTTCCCACCTTCTATATGGGTTGGAACACATAAACTGGTTATCGCCATCAAACCAAAAAGTTCCTTGCATTCCAACTTAATTAATTCTTCAGTGTGTTGCGGAAGAACCATTTCAAGAAATAAAAACTTTGGCATGAATGTGATTGACCATTTACAATATAGACAATATCTACTTTTCCAAGAGCCATTTTTATCCCTCAATTCGTGTCATAGTTGCAAAAAAAGAAAAAAAAAAGAAACCAATTAGAATGTTTTAATATTCTAAAGAAATTTTGCAGTGCTTAAAAAAGAAAAGAAAAGGAAAACCAAGTGCCAAGATAACAAATCACTTTGCATTTCTCAACTACATTTCCTTCCAGTAGGTTCAGAGGGCTGATGGCTGGGATCTCCTAGATGCACAGGCCCTACAAACTAACTTTTATTAACATGGCGCCATCAAAGTAAGCTCCCCACACAATTCGAAGGCCTCCAGAATCACTCATTCACTGATGTTTTAAGAACAATTAACAGTGTATTCCTCCCAGTGAAGGTTGTGTTGGATCCTGAGTTGTGGCTGGGATGGATCTTCAGGATTCCATTCTTCTCTCTTCTCCATCTTTTATCGAGGGATGAAGGCGCATTGGGTTATATGCACCCACATATGACCATCGTTGCCCACTGTCTTCCAATTTAGGATCAATGACATTTCTACGCACGAATTATTTTTATTGGCATTTAGACTATGGTGCTCAAAAGCCTGCTTTTGAAAAACTTCCCCCAAACAATGTTATTTATCTTCAATATAAACACGAGTCATTTTCAGTTTGTTCTTCTGACAGGATACTTGATAGTGACAGGAGATTGCCAGCTCCAAGAGTAAACTTCTGGGAATTTCTGAGCTACATATATGAATCCCTGAACTGTAGTTTTCTATATTTTTCTGAAATCTGTCCCCTAAATAAAGGTATGTGTGCTTCACAACTATTTATATTTACAAATAGTGTCGCTCAGGTCTTAAATCGAATGAATCTACTAAAGCATTAGCAGATGCTTATTTATGACATATATGTGTTGTGAACACAAATGACAGCCAATTTGGCACCTTACAGCTCACACAGAAGAGTTTCTGTATGAAAGGTATGATTAATTTGCTATGGGAATACAATTACCACTCAACATTTCCCTATTTGCAAAAAAAGTAGGTTGGGTAAAAGAAAGGCCATCCATATTCTTACCTAGAAGATTTTTTTACCATTACTAAGCAAATATTTTTGTGGCATCCCTACTATCAACGCTTGATGACTGACATTAAGGACATTGTAGGAATGGAGATAGGTGCGTGGATAACCCATCAGTATTTGGCTCTGCAGTCTGGTTCTACACAGCTGAATGTGCATACAGACTGAAGCTCTGGGAATGCACTGCACAACTAACCAAATGAGGAAACCTCACTGACAACCCCTGGCCCAGGAGAAATGGCCAGCTTCCTCCTTTGTCCCCTGCTCAATGTCCCTTTGCTCTGACTCCATGCTACGCAGGTATAGCTTCCATCCCTTGAACTGACAGACATCACCCACCTAAATGAGCAGCTCTGCCTCCTCTCCCAATGGTGGCAAAGACCTCCTTATTAGCTTCAGGCACAAAGGTGGAGAAAGGACTTAATTTAGATGAAGTGATAAATCCAAGCTGACAAGCAAGATTTACAAAGGACAATGGAAGAGCTGGCTGTTCTGGCCTGAAATCTTATTGCACTTCTAGCTAACCTTGAAAGGGTCCACCCTTCTTTCCGCTGTTGAGCACAAAATGCGATCAAGGGCACAGAGGTATGAATGTCTCCGGCAAGGACTAGCAGGCTGGATACTGTATTTCTAATACATTTACTTTGACATTCTTTTGAGGAATACATGGAGAAACCGACAATTGGTGCCATTAGTTTACATGTTCCCTTGTTCTCATTACATTAAACGTATCTGTAAGAAGGGTTTGCTTAGCATCCCCGGAAAAAAAAAAAAAGTGTTCACATTCTTTAGGTCTGACCCGTGGTAAGAGAGGGAGGATTAGAGAGTATCTACTACTGACCATACGGAAATTCTGAATGATATAAATCCAGAGATTCAGACCAGCTGAATCAAAATTAAAATGTACATGTAAAAAATGAGTTAGATAATGGAGGGAGGACAGAGAGAGAGGCGGGAGAGTGGAGAGCCACGTGGAGGCGGGAGACGGAGGCGTTCAAACTAGCATGTGGCGTTTCCTATGTAGGGCAAGGTGGTCAGAGCGGGAAAAGCTGCGGTCACAGTCTGGACACTGGAAAGGTTTAATTCCAGTATGTTTTCGGAAATGTCTTGTTAGTTCATCAGACCGAGCGAACTTCCATGTGCATCCTTCCCATGTACATTTGTAGGGCTTTTCTCCTGCAAAAAGGAAAAGAGCTTATTTTTTGTAAAAGCAAAAGGACATTAATTAATAAACACTGCAAAGTTAAGATTTTTGAGCTAAACTTCTTGACGAATATTATTTCCAAGATATATTCATCCATTTGTCCCTGAATATAAATGCCTTATGAAACACTACAAGACAAGTAAGAAAAAAATGAATGACTCCTCTTAACATTTAACTGGTTCTCTGCCAAAAAAGGGGAGGGTGGATTTTAAGAGTTCTTAAATAATAAAGGCAGTGAAATCCATTCTGAGGGGCTAAGTAATTTTGGTTTTGTCTCCAACAGCAAGGAGGAATAACTTAAGAAACACATGAGGTGATCTGTATTCGTATATCTCCAAGTCTTAAACCTACTTAAGAGCTTAGTTACATCCATTTAACGAGAAGTCCAAATTGAAAGTTTGTGGGATTTTCTTATTCTTTTCAATAGTTTTCTAAAAATCTGAAGTCTCCATCAACTGAACTGTCAGGGATTTCAACATCTTTTGTTTAGTCAATAACAACTATGCCTAAGTATATAGCTTTGATTCAGAAGTATTAAGAATATAGTCATTCCTCTCCACCCTGTCAGAAGCCAGGTTTCTCCGACTCCTTCCCATGGGATAATGGTAATTTGCAGGTGAGGAAGAGAAGACTTGTGGGAAAGTCATAGGGAAAGCAGTGTAAAAGCCCTTACAAATAAAAAGGCTGTTAATGGCAATCTTAGATGTTTAAATTAGTAATAATGGGCATCACAAATTAATTCCTATTTACTATCCCTTGTTCTCTAGAAATCTTACAGGATTGCAATTCCTTGGCATTTCATCGAGATATACAGAATTTGTATTATCTGCTTTGCTGCACAGACAATAAATGCTAAGAGGTATTTTTCCTACATCTGAATTATCCAAATATTCAATGTCTTTTTAATCTTAGGCTGGACTTTGGTAACTTCCACCTCTTGGATCCCATGAATTCCCCAGCGATGCTTTTATGCATCTGTTTGGCCTTGCTAACTGGGTGCTCCTCTAAACACAAGGCCATCGCCCTCAGCTCTCTCCGTGCTAACATTATGGCAAAGCCAAAGAAGACCTGTACGTAGGCTGACTTTCCCTCAGCTTCTCTCCCCAGGATTCACTGAAAAACTTCCCCTCCACTCCAGCAGACACTTTCCTTCCTTTTCGTCTCCAAATCCCAGATTCTTCTCTTTTTAAATATTCTAATAAGAATGACTCATAAGACAAAAAAAAAAAAAAAAAAAAAAAACCCCAAAAACTACATTCTGAGTTAAGGACAACGTACACAGAGGTAAATTGCTGTTATACTAGAATTTCCCATCGAAGATTTTGAGGTTAGGTCAGATGAGGCCTCCTGTAAACACTAGTCACCAATACTGATTCATCGCTAACACCAATTAATCAGGTTGCTTAAAACACTTTTATACATATTCCTTAAGATGTTTTGCTACAAAATGTTCAACAAGAGCCCACAGAACAATCTGATGTTTTCTTCACCTATACAACAATTTTCATAAGATCTGGCTGCACATTCTATATTCAATAGTGGGCAGAATGGAAAATACCCTAGAACAAAGATGGCAGGCAACTGCATAGAAATTCTCTCATTTTTAGAAGAGAGTAATTACCCAAATTTCTTCACTGTTCTTTCCTTCAATGACAGTCTCCCATTTGAATTCCATTTCTACAAACTGCTGCCTTTATTTGTTTGGCATAAAGAACTGGTTTTTCTGCTATTGTTAATTTGATAATGTACAACATTTATTAAATGAGAGTCCATATGAAGACCACATGGGCCTTGATGAAACAGGCCCACACTTAAGAGCGCTTTCTCCTCTGTTGCAGTGGAGGTTTCCTCTTTCTCTCTCCTTATTAAAGAGAGCACAGAGCTGCACATGATTGTGAGGGACCTTGTTAGAGAGAACCTTGAATCTATTCTAAATTATTACAAAAGTAAACCATTATCAAAAACTTCATTTTTCATGACAGAGACATCTGTAGACGACTATGGTCACTTTCAAGATGTCTGAAAAAATTTTATCATCATAACTGAAAGCTTGAACTTTTGTCTTAACTTTCCATTGTAACACTTAAGAAGAAAGACGGAGTGAGTCTTGCATTTCTGATACCTGTATGTGTTCTTCTGTGGGCTTTCAAGTGAGAGCTTTTAGTGTACACTTTGTTGCATCCGTCATAATCGCATCTGTGTATTCTCCGCTTCCTTTGGGTGTCTGGAGATTCCACAGGTAACGGTCTCTTCCCGGGCTGCACTATGACTGAAGGGTGATTCCTATGGAAGCCAACGTTAAATGCAAAATGTTGAGTGAAAGGCTCCTCCTTTCCTTCAGTCCACCAAAAGAATTAACAACACTGGGCAAGAACAAACAAACCAAAAAAACCCAACAAAAGAAATAAAAAGAAATTAGCTGATCAACCCAAGAAGCACTGCTATATTCATTCAACAAACATGGAGTGAGCACCTACCATGAGCCAGGCACTGTGCTTGGCACCGGGACACAAAGATGAATAAAAACAGGGTTCCTGCCCTCGAGGAGCTCACACTCTAGGGGGAGACAGACATGGAGATAAGTAATGACAGCAAGAAGGGTTAGGCGCTATGCTAGAGGGAGGCGCGAAGTGCTAGGAGAGGCTCTTTCCCTTAGTAAAGATTTGCCTATTGACAGAATTTTGTGGTACTAGGCAATGCTGAACACTGTACTACGTTTTCTACAGGCTGCCCTGATTTTCATTTATTGTTCTTCAGGGAAAAATGTGAAAGGTCAAATTCCTGAGTCTCAGGCAACCACAGTGCAGGATGGATCTCTACATTTCACCCTTCACATAATTGGCATTTAGGCTGAGTCTCTTAAAGATCACCAATTCACCTTTGATTTTCAAATGCTGGCTCTTCCAAAATATATATACTTCCAAAAAATATATACATATATGTTGGCACTGCTACCTTCACAAACTCAAACCTTTACTGTTACTATTACTGCTGTTAGAGGGAAAATTTCAGGGCAGAGCTGGCGGTCAGGTGAGGAAGGTCCTCACCCCTGACCTGGGCTCCAGAGTGCAGCGCCAGCTCCCTCATGGGGCGCCTGACACTCTCCCACCTTCCCCATTACTCTCAGCAGACGCCCATGCCCGCGTCTGCCCACCTTCCTAGGTGGATGTGAGATCACCTCACGGTAATCATCATTACTCTGAACTTTCTCATTTTCAGAAAGGAAGCTGGTGGAGAGAAAAGGCAGATGGGGAAGAGTTGGGGAAAGTCTGTCGTTTTTCTCAGGCTTCCTCTGCTGATTAATGTAAGTAATTAAAAAGTTCTAATCCGTTCATTCGCTTTCCTAATGACTAATTACTTGATACATTACAAGCTTATGTAGTTGGCCTCTAACTGTAACGAAAGACTTCTTTTTCTATTAAATTTGAATCTAAAGTTCTTAAAATGTTCCAAGCAACATGTGAATGTTTTGTACAAGTGTGTAGAGGGAGAAAAAAGATTGGTGAAAAGGGAAAAAAAGAATTTGATGAAGGTAGACACTCAAACTTGTGAGACAAAAAAGGCTAATAAAATTCAGGCATAAAAAAATCAAAAGGGAGTCCCTGAGATGAAACTTGTATTTTTAACTTAATAAAAATTTAAATACACATCCCTTATCAATAAATTTTTCAGGCATGCTAAGAAGTGACTAGGAAGAAAATAAAAGGTGCATTTATTTTAAGCGGCCTTACTTATTTCTCACTTTTATTATTGGTAAAGAAAGCTGTCAGTTTTGAGTATCACTTCACCTTCCTACCCTGGTGCTCAGAGGGGCGATACAGAAGAATAAAATAGCCAAGTTTAGATACATGGAAAAGTAAACACGAACTAGAACGGGGGAAGAAAAGAACAAGGATTTCAATTATATATATGTACAAACAAATAGAGAAAATACAGAACAGAGAGGTTTATAGACAGATATAGTTTTTATAAAGCTGAATTATTAAAATCCTTCAATAAAAAAATTTAGTTTATTTTTAACTTTCAACTTTGATGCCATCGATTGAAATGTTTCCTCTTCATTAAAAGACTTCTAGGAAATAAAATGTTGGGGGAAAAAACAGAATGGTTAAGTATATCCCACATCCCTCTGGGATAATGGGAGAGTATCCCAGATGACTTTAGAAGTCTCTCCCAATTATTCGATTTTATGGGCTGGGAATCTAAGTTTCTGTGCAGTAGTCACATTGCTTTTTCCAGTTCCTTATTTTGTACACGAAGGTATGCTAAAAGGCTGTGTGCACCAACTTGAAATCCCAGCTCTCTCACTGATAGTCCCTGTGACCCTGGGCAAAGTATTTATCTTCTCTGTGCCTCAGTTTCCTCTCTGTAAAATGGGGAGGATGATAATAATGTGATCTCAGGAAGCTGCTGCAATGTACACAAAGAATAGCATCTGTTCCAGATGTAAATCTGCTAAATGTTGGCTGTAAATATTTAGAGGTTCAGATACCCATTTGCAAACTTTGCCCATATAGTTGTTAAGTTTCATGATAAGTTTTTTGGGATGTCCCAACACCAGATCAGGACATCTCTATTTCAGCTGATGTCTACCTTGAAAGGTAGCATCATTCTAGCAGTGGTGAGCAGCCCCATCTCTAAAGAGCCAGACGTTAGTACAGGCTGAGGCTACCTATCTGCAAGGGTCTTTGGATCTCACCCTTTTTAGAGTCATCACTCCTTATTTTTAAAGTGGTTATTCGGGGTCATTACAACCAAGAAGTCAGAATGGCTATTAAATATCACAGACCTGGTCACTGTTTCCTGTAAAGCTGACCCCTCCTAAGTTTGCTACAATTCACATACACAACTAAAAGGGGGAAATCTGATCCTCAAGCTTTTTGTTCAAAATACATTTTCACATATATAAATATATAACAAAAGGAATTTGATATAGTTTGAGTGCTTTCAAAAATAATTCTAAAGCTGTAACTCTATGATCAAGCAAATGGATTTCAAAGCTGTATTTTCATGTCTGCCTCTGTAAAGGAAAGGTTTCCTAAGGCAAATATCACTGGGGCCGCCTCATCGCAACGGTACTAGGCGCTTGGTTTCAAATGACTCTTTCCTGACTAGCTGGTTTCCTCTGTGGGCTGCCACTGGGCACACTCCAAGACATTACTTAATCACATCTGTGAGATAGTTACTTGAAGAGTACATGTCCCAGTTGTGGCTAATCTGTTGAATTTTTTGAGAGGCAAAATGCATTCTTAGGTCAGTATTAAAATAAGCATATTACTCATTAATCATTAAAAGCCATCAAGCTTGAGATCATCAAAAAACCATTACTTAAAATAAGAAAGAAAAGAGAAAAAGTGTTTTCTTTTCAGCAGCACTCACAGCACTGGATATTGCCTTCAATTCTTCTTCTGTAATGTCTTACATTGTAATTCATAATAACCTAGATTTTGGAATAACCCCCTTTTAGTCAATGGATTCCTCCCTATCTGGACAGTTGGCTTTATAGCATCTTTTCCATCACCTGTGCAGGAACAATTACAAGTCATGTTGCCTGTTATTTTGCCAGAAACACCATAAAAAGAGGTAATTCAGCCTACAAGATGTGTCCATTTGGTTAGTCTTTCTGTTTTTCACTCCAGTGCACAAGCAGATGCAATTGGCTAGATATGGGCTAAAAATGGTAGAAAGAGCACTCATCTGGAAGCAGACCAGGCCCAGGCCCCTTCTGCTGTTAACAGTGTGATTACCGGTGAGTCATCTGATATCTTGGCTCATCAGTTCTCTGTTCTGATTCCCACACGCTTATTATGAGAGAAATAAATAACTTCTACGAAAGCACTTGGAAAAATTTCTATTTTGAGGGGAATGGGCACTATACAATTGTGAAGGGCAATAACGTACAGGTTCATCACATATTCTCTCCCTCTGATGTGGCTGGGTAAGAAGATTCATTCTCTTCTTTATCCATTAGGGAGAATATGACAAACACAACCCCCACCTCCAAAATTGACTATGATTTGGTGCAATGGGCAATTAATAAATGAGCTACTATGAAGGTACCTTCTTGGGTTGAATGTGGATACAACCAGAATATATTTGAAGTTCCAGAAAATAGCTGTTCTAAAACCAGAAAATTCACATTCTGTTGCAGAATTGATCGTGTAAGGGAGAGGGGTGGAGAGGATAACATAGAGAAGTGGGCAGAACATTTGTTCAAGTTAGAGAAAAGGTGACATGGAAGGAAGATGATGAAAGGGACCCTGAGGAGACAATAACTGTTGCCTTTGTACTAGGAAGCTGGCCACTAAATCCAATGTTGACACCATAACACATGACAGTTACAGCAAGAAAAATAATTACAACCAATAATGAAAATAAAGAGGAAACAGAGGCAGCAAGATCCAGGGAGTAGCCCAAGGTCACACATATGGTGGAGAGCAGAGCTGGGATCCAAGATGTTAGATCCAAACATCAGTTTCTTAACTGCTAGAAACACAGCCTCCAGTGTATTCACTGGTAGATGTTAAGGATGTCTATCATGGTAAATCCCATTAATGACATTACTTAACCTTTGTGTGGCACCATCACATTACAGCAAGTTAGACCTAAAACAAACCACCATTCAGGTGCTTGGATGCTGACCAATACAGCATAAATTTCCAACCAGATGGCAGTTCTAAAGCTGACTGAACATTCTAGGGGCAGGCACAATTAAAAACACCAGAGAATAAAGAATTCTTTCAATGCTGATCTTCTCTGAGCTACATGGTCAACTTTCTGTTGCCACCACTATCTATAGGACTTGTTTTGGAATGTCTTTCTTGGGCTTGTGGTTGGCCTGAAAATTCTATTTAAAGACATGCCCCATCATAGAAACAGTATAATTTATTAGAAGCGACAACTGGAAGGATGATGTGTTGTCCATACAAAAAGCATTCATGACCCAACCTTAAGTGGAATACCTAGAACACCAAATTCAATCCATGTTGGGATTAAGATTATGGGAAAACTATGTATACACGTAGTCTGGAAGGATAAAAAAAACAAGATGAAAATGATTTATGTGGTATGGCGGCAAATCATGGGTGACCAATTCACTAAAAACTTGACGTAATTGTCCTAGTGCTGCCCGTGTAACAGAGGACGTTGTTTTTGGAGCGATTCTCCCATCTTGCCCAGTGGCTGCCAGACACTACCAAGTGTTCCTGGCAATCCACACCACATCACGTGTTGGAAGCTTGTGCTCCCATTCCAGGTCCCAAGATGCACACTGCCATGCAAATGCCAGGTAGACCTAAATATACTTACTCTTGCAACAATGCTTGCGGGGGGGACACTGAGTTCATTAAAGGGGGTGACATTTCTTCAGGATAATAATCTGTCCTCTGTGGTTCGATCCCAGGTTCTATTTTAATTTTTTTCTGTAATATAGGCTTCTCATATGATTCAATTACAGGTACTAAAAAATAAAAATAGAAAAGTCACTCTGTGTACAATTTACCAATTTCAGCTTTTAAAAGCTTACTGCACAGCTTCTATCTACAAGACTGATGTATGACTATTTATTTGCCTTTGGCAAAATCAGGGAAAAGGAATCTGTGGGGGATTCTTGTTTCTTCTGACCATTATTTTGCCAGCAAGCAGCATACATAGGAAGCTGGACTTTTAAGACATCAGCCCCAGAATGATTCTTGCTTATGATTTTTAACCCCAGTCTTCTGCGTATGACCAGTCAATAAACAAGGTGGCTTTTAATAGCCATTAGTTATCACCATTGACCTAAAAGTATTTATGAAATGCCTTTTTGCACCTAGAACCATGTCAGCATTCAATAAAGCAAACTATAAAGTCAAGATTTTTACTACTCCAAAGTTGACGATTATATAGTGAAAGTAATCATTTCATGGCATTAAACAGACAGCCTGATTTTGGGGAGCTCTTCCAGTATCAACACTTAAAAAAAAAAAAGAAATGCCTTACGCAGACTCTACATCAAATGTTTCCTTTGAAGAGCTCCACAGCTCTTGGCTCTTTGCATCTTTGCCCTCTCACTCAGTCTGCGTGGGGAAGACCCAGTATGTACTAAGTGGGAGCAGCAGTGTGGATTAGTGGCAGAATTTACCTTGCATGCTACTATTTGAATTCTCCATCTCCTCTGACAAGGAAACCATGAGCGGCTGCTGGAGGTGACTGGTGTACATAAAGGGGACGGGCTGCACCACGACCGGCTGGATGACCGGTAGTATCCCTGGGCTCCGAATTCCGTGCCGGGAGAGGGCTGCGGCCATCACCGGCGGCATGGACAGCGGCATGCTGAAGGGCTGCACTCCCGGGGGAGGAGGCGAGTACTTTTTCATTGGCGGGCTGGAAGAGGGCATGCTCAACCCAGGCGAGGCTCTCCGGTGTGAAGACTGGAACTTCAGTGAGGAAGGAGAATTTCCAG
This sequence comes from Equus caballus, assembly GCF_041296265.1. Taxonomy (NCBI): domain Eukaryota; kingdom Metazoa; phylum Chordata; class Mammalia; order Perissodactyla; family Equidae; genus Equus; species Equus caballus. Next base: position 94,436,421 of record NC_091686.1, read on the forward strand.
CAGAGGGTGGTGAACTCCGCTTGTTCACGGTGAGGTCCACGGGCTCCATCTGCATCCCGTGCGACAGGCCTTCTGGGGTCTGAAAGAACTTATCAGGTAATGGTGTGGAGTAGATGACTCCGTACTTGTTGGGCTTCATGGACTCCATGTAATTAGACGGGTATGACTATCGGAAAGGACAAATAGAAATGTGTAAACAGCCAAGTAAGTGCATAAGCTTGAAACATGAATTAAGATGAAAACATACAACAAGGCACTTTCAATTACATGGGCTCTAATTAATTGTTTGGATTTAGATGTATGCTTGACCCTAAAAAAATGCTATGAGAGAGCTGATATTTATAATAAATGTAAAAACTAAGGTTAATGTGGTTACTGCATCACACGAAAAATCTCAAATTTAATTTTAAGATAATTCCTAGGTCAGATGTCAAGTTTGAGGTTGATATCTGGCAAAACTCTAAAACAGATTTTAAAACAGAAGGCTCATGGGCCTTTATTATTAGGAGTCAGTGTTGGGGTTCACCAAGAACCAGCCAAGTCAACTAACCTCGTTGCTTTTCTGATGGGGTTTCATAACTGGCAGGAAATGCTCTCTAGCTTTAATGTCTTTCATCTGAGCAGCAGGACATTGAACATTTGTCATGATATACTTGTGTATAATATGGAGACCGCAGCTGATGGCAGCACCTCTGAATGGGCTTTAGCTGCTGACCAATCCATGTCTAAGGTGACCAACAGTCCTGGTTTGCCCAGGACTGTCCTGGTTTTAGCACTAAAAGTTCTATATCCCAGGAAACGCCTCAGTCTCAGGCAATCCAGGATGGTCAGTCACCCTACACACCCATATACTGAAGGCCATCCAAACCAGGGTAATTATGTCCTTGGCCCCAACTTGTTCAATGGTCTTATTCATGGTTTGAATGAAGGTGTAGAAAATGACAATTTCCAAATCTGTGGATGACACAGAACAGTTAAGAAACAGCTAATATAATATGACTCAAATAAGGACAAGTGATGCTCCAAGTGACTTGCACACAAGCCGAGGCCCAGTGTTTTCTCCTCTACACCTTGCTACCGTCTCATCAAAAGAGGCTGGAGGACAACCCAGTAAGATAATGGAGGAGAGACAAAATGGTTTGTTTTCTCGCAAACCTAAGATCTGTTCCACAATTGACCAAATTTATCTTCAAATACCTTTCTCTCTTATAATATCAGGATAACCTAACTCTTATCTACCAGCTTTAAATATAAATCCACCATAACAACCGCACACTATGTACTGTCCTTGGCCATGGGGTTCACTAAAATTACTTTTATTCTTTAATTAAAATAGAAAAATCTTTGCTGTAGAATGCTTTTTAAAAAAGTAAACTCAACATAAGCCATTTTCTTTACTTGTAGGCATTTTAGGGAAACTGAAATTTTTAGTGATAACATATCAAGTGTGCCTGCAGAAAACTTGTTTGTATTTGAATGTTTTACAGTGGAAGTAATAAGCAACATAGTGTGCCTCTCTTCCAGCTCTAAAATCCTACCCGCTTATGATTCTGAGGCAATACTAGCTCATGATGCATCCAAGAAAACTCACCAACGGGGCCTTATAATTAAACAGCTTAAATGCACTGTTAATTTCTGAGCATCCCAAGCCCCTCCAGTGAGTTATAAATAATTGTGAGGGAGCAGTGCTTCTCACTGGAATTACTAGTGAGATCTCACCCTTTTCTCGCTGGATGACTCTACACCTGGCGATGCATCAGAATTACCTGGGCTGTTTTCAAAACTCAGATGGCCTGGTCTCTACTCTAAGCCTACTGATCATCAGAGTATCAGGAGGAGGGCACCAGGCAGTATTTATCTTTATCTGGTTCCGATGTCAGTTTCTCATTAAGATTGTGTGTTTCGTTCTTCTGTCCTTTCTTTCTTTATCCATATCATCGTAAGCTGCATAATCTCCTAGAACAGTGATCGCTGTAGTCTGGTGCACATCTCTCTGGGGGTACCGAAGATAGTAACAGATGGTACAGGATGAACATACAGTGCTTTAAAATAGTTATGTTTATTTAAATTCATATGAAAATAATGCGCTGTTTTACAGCAGTGATACAGAGTTCTCCTTTAAAAGAAATTTATTATGTTAAAAAAGCAATTCTATAAAAGAGGGTAAGAAAAATTACTAACTAAATATTAGAACTGCAGGTACTAAGAGGATATGGCAAAACTTGTTAGGGTGGTACCGAATACTCACCTTCTACGAGGTCATGAGGTTAAAATTAAAATTGGATTCAGTGAGATAACCTATGTAATGAGCTTAACACAGGAGTCCCTTCTCTTCCTTTCTTATACAGGAGATATACACTATATGGGCTTTGATCCTCCCAATCAGGGCTTTTCAAACTTTACTGTACACAGGAATTCACCTGGGGATCTTGTTAAAATGCAGATTCTGAATTACTGGGGAGTGGCCCAATGTGTGTAGACCACCCTTTGAATAGCATGGCTCTCAATGACAGAGAGAGAGAATAAAAATATGAATTTTTAGTATTAAAATTTGATAAATCATTTAAATACAATTTAAGGAGGGAAAAGAATTTCCACTAATAATACTGCTTAAAAACAAGGACACAAAGGATATAAATTCAGGAAATACAAAACATATAATATATAACATAAATAAAAATATTTCGTTGTGTTTAAAAACAGCTTTGAGTTATATACCAAGGATCAAACAAGGAAAAGACTATTCCCATCTTTCCTTAGAAGGAGCACACACAGGTACACCACAAAGTGAGAGGCCCCAAAACACTGTGATATTAATATTAAATATATTTCAATTTAAGTATTAAAATAGGTAGCATTAAAACAGGCACAAAGTTCACTAACAAAAAACTATTATAAATTATGTACAAGGAGGGTTTAAGGAAGTAATCAAATACAGGGGAAAAAAAGATTTCTCCTAATTCTAAAGTTTAACCTGCTTTATGTAATTCTCTAAAGGGCAAAAGTTCTACTACTAGGAAAAAAAAAAACTTCAGGAAATGGGAGGCAGCATTAATTGTTTCTACTCACCAAAATGTAGCTTTTCCCTTATTTTCTGTTCTATTCTTCAAAGACCTCCCTATGACCTAGATTTTAATGCCAAGTTATTGGCAGCTAAGTAGGAAGTTAAACGAGGACACACTTTTAGTGCTGTCATTGCTGGATTTTTCTATCTGTGGGGTGAGTTTAAGGAAAGTAGGAATTTAGAACTTGGGAGATTTGAAATTTAATAATATTCTCAGGTTTCTCAAGCCATAAAGAAAGAGAAAGCCACACATAAAGCCAAGTTTTCTAAACATCATGCACACTTTCCCTGAAAGTCTGCTCTCCAGGGAATGCCCCTTGTCCCCTATATGGATGTGCGGTTTCTGTAAGGCCACAGGGCTAAAACTAGTGAGACGGGTATGGACACACAACTGAGTACACAGTTAACTATTTCCAGTCTGACTGCCTCAAAAAAGGGTGAAGAAATGTGGTTCCTCAAACTGTCTCACTAGCAAATTTCATAGCAATGTTTACCAGAACCTTCTATAAGACAAGCTTGCTTTAATTATTTGGGTGGAGCACACCAGCTACTGCAATCAGCTTGCAACAATCTGGTTCTCCACAGTGTGGGGACTGATACAGGGCTGACTTGAGGTGTGTGACTTGGGTGGGTACACCCTGGTAATAGTTGCTTCCTCTCTGCTCCAGACCATTCCTATCTTCTAACAAAGCAACGCAAATAAGCATGGCCCCAAATCCAAATCAGAGGCATGCATTGATAAAGCAGAAAAAATGCCTGTGGCCACTGATGGACATCCAGTACCCCCTGTGCATCCTGCTTCCCTGAGGAGGCCCTGTGTGCTGGAACAGACGAGCCTGAAGACAAGAGTCCAGCAAGGGTCTCCCTACCACCCCATCCCCACCAGGGCTGGTCATGGGTTTACTTTTTAAAAACATCTGTTACTGGGGCTGGCCTGGTGGCACAGTGGTTAAGTTTGCGTGCTCCACTTCGGCGGCCTGGGGTTTGCGGGTTTGGATCCTGGGTGTGGACCTATGCATCACTCATCAAGCCATGCTGTGGCAGCATCCCACATACAAAATAGAGGAAGACTGGCACAGACGTTAGCTCAGGGACAGTCTTCCTCAAGCAAAAAGAGGAAGATTGGCAACATATGTTAACTCAAGGCATTAAAAAAAAAGATCTGCTATTAAGAGAAAAGTTCTTTCCTTCTGTTGTAACATGCATTCAGGTGTTCATACCTCCACACCATGTGTATTTATTTGCTGACTGCTTTCTCTCACTAGTATGGGAGACAAGAGCATGGCACAGGTGCTCAATAAATACTTGATGAATGAATAAAGTGAACTAACGCTCTCTGAGCAAGGTTTCACAACTGACAAGGCTAAGGATAATATCAATTCTTTTGATTCTTGAAAAAATGATTTTAATTGTTATGGGGCAAAAGGCACAGGGTTTGAATAATTTTCCAAAGCTGTCACTTTATACTAAAGTGAGAATTTCAATAGTTTCTTATTTTACTGGGAGTAGTTTGGCTGAGTTTTCCATTACAAGTCAGTTTAAGTAGATGGAATGACTGTACAAAACATGGATGAAGTCTCCATTTCACTATTCATTAATATGAAAAAAAAGTGAACATTCGTGACAGGGCAATGGCAAGTCAAAGGAATCTTCATAGCCTGGGTGGGGTTCCAAGTGCAGGAAGGCGTGGTGCATTTATAAACACACACTCTGGAAACAGCAAATGTCATGCCCCTCTACGCAAACAAAAGTAGAAAGCTCTCTTTCTACCAGGCTTGGAAAAGTCATGAAAAATTTCTCTTAGAACACAGTAGAGGAACTACTGACTTTTTAAGTACTTCTCAATCTGTAAGGAGGCTGTTAGAAGACAATTTTCATTTTAAAAAAGAAAGAAAAAAAAGGAATATATTTCCTTCAAAAGTAATTTTCCTATAGGAATAGAATATGTTTTAAAGATTTGTTTACTTTCTCACTTCCCAAATTAAATTCTTTAATGTTCAACCTTCTTTGGAAATGTATTGGTAAAAACAATTCCTGTGCATTTTATATACACATGCTGTCTCATATTTTACAAATTAAAAAAAAAGTGGAGGCCCAGGGAGCTGCTGGTGGTTCTGCCAACATCACACTGATACTGAGTAGCAGAGATCCACAGCACAGAGGGAGGCAGGGTCTACTACGCTCCCCATTCTCTAAAATTTTAGCAGGACAACCCAAAGCCTTACCATTTGCCTCAGAGCGCAAGGTTCAGCAGAGGATGGGACGAAGGCTTACATTTTGGTAAGAAAGAAACGACATTTCCCCACTTTCTCTAAACTACTACAGAAAACACCAAACAGGCAGATTTTTCTGTTGTGCTCTCCTTTTAAGAAAAGGGGGAGAGGGGCCAGTCCAGTGGCATAGCAGTTAAGTTCACATGCTCTGCTTCAGCGGCCTGGGGTTCGCAGGTTTGGATCCTGGACACGGACCTACGCACTGCTTATCAAGCCAAGCTGTGGAAGGCATCTCATGTATAAAATAGAGGAAGATGGGCACAGATTTTAGCTCAGGGCCACTCTTCCTCAGCCAAAAGAGGATTGGCAGTGGATGTTAGCTCAGGGCTAATCTTCCTTCAAAAAAATACAATAAAAATAAATAATAAAATTTAAAAAAAGAAAAAGGGGAGTGGCAGGGGAAGATAAGTCACTCTAAAATATTTTTATTCATATGTGGAATTAAAAAAAATCTTACAAATGTCCTATATTGCCTTAATGTTTAGAATATTGACCTGAAAAACCAAAAAGGTCAACCTTTAGGTCAAAGATAGAATTAAAAATGAATAAAGGAATAATAAATTAGGTTTAATATACTCCACCTGTGCAGGCAGGAAGGATGAAATCTGAAGATTTAAGAGTGGCAGCAAAAGCTTTTTATTTAGTTTTGTTAAGTAAAATAATCACAACACTCTACTCCCCAAATGTTTCAGTTAACAGAGGTTTCACTGAATTAAGAAAAAGAAACTTCGTGGTAAGGAATGACACTAACTTTTGGTGAAACGATTTAATTAAATTAGAGTCCTTTGAAGCAGAAAACTAGAGCATCAAGGAGAAAAAGACCATTAATTGCAAAAATACCTCTACGTATTTTAACTTTGCGTATTAATATAAGTTACAGCATTACAGGTATAACTGTTACTTCAAATTCATTTTATTTCCATTTTTTTCAGTTAAGTGCATTTCCTTGCACTTAATTATATCATATCAACTTAGCAATGTGGATCTTCATTTTAGCTTTAAATTAGGCTCTTGAGCCATATTTTCATGCTTGATTAAAGGCATTGGTAGTATACTGAAGAGTAAAATGCATCCTTGATGGTTTTGCATCATTTATAAAATTAATCGTATTCTTCAGTATGAAAGACCTTTTCAAATTAAGGATATAATTAATGGGGAAATTTTATCCCTTAATTTCTCTCCAACAGGATCATGCAATACTTGGGGGGAAGGGGTTGATAAAAACGATGATGGCACAGAATAACATTAGCAGTCAATTTAGTTTTTTGATTAATAAAGTTCTTACTGCTCAGTTATTACCATATTCAGACACTCAGTTATCCAGTTATCACCCTGGAATGTAAATGTTATTTCCTTAAAGCCACTCTGACTTTTCATTGAACACAGTGGTAAACACTTCACTGGCTTAGTAATATCCATGGCAACTCAGTTCCAAGGGCCTCAGAGTGACCTCTGTGTCTTGTATAAACATTTTTGGCAGGAACCTCCACAGCCAATGCATAAGGATGATCTAATTTTTGCAAGCGTGTCATTACCAACCTTCAGATACACAACCCAGGCCAAGCTTTCCCCCTTGTGAATATTTTCCAAGCTCATGGAAGAAAAGAGCAAGACAGAGTGGGAACGTTGCCTTGTTACTTCATATTCTCTAACCCAGATCCCCTCAAGTCTAAACCACTCCCTGCTTTCAAGTCAGACACCTTTCTGTCGTCACCCATGCCCCCACGGCGTTAGTGTTGAACCTATATAAACACCTGGAGTATTACTAGCCTCCTGGTGGCTGAAATGCATCTAGCAGGGCCTGACTTATGAGAGGGGTGTTAGCGCTAAGGTGTTGAAAAAGACAATGAACATAATTCCCTCTCAGCCTGAGACTCTTCCAAGCGAAATGAAATTCCATCCTCGCCGCCAAGTTCATTCTTTCGCTAGCTTCTCCTCAGTCAACTCTCAAACAGTCACGGCTCCATATGGTTGTTGTCATCGATTTTTAAGCAAATCATTTTATTCTTAATATATTTTTACACGCAAAAGGACTGTGGGGGGTTTTTTTTTTCAAGGTTTCATCTTTTTAATCAGCTCCGTGAACGACATCCTAAACATTATATGAGACCCAATCAAATAATGTTTTTCTTCCAGAATTAAAAAAAAAAGGACATTCACAAACATTTTTAAGAAACTCCTCTATATCAGATCTTAAGTAAAAAACATCTCTAAGTAATCATGTTCTTGATGCAGATTTCTTGTAGGTACATTTGGAAATTGCTTCCTAACCATGGTAAACATTGCATACAGGTTTTTAAAATGTCCCTAGATGCACGTTAATTTTTTAAAATCAACCTGGCCAAACTTTTTTTTCCAAAACCAATAATCCTGAGAGCCCAAATGAAAAAAACTGGTAACTGAGGAGTTTTTGTAAGCCTACTTCTGTCATGACCAGATTTGCCTGTGGCCCAAGTTTTGCGCTGATCATGTCTCGAGGAATGTGGGGCATAGGTCTTAAGGAAACACGGATTCCTTTTACTAAAGGATGCACAGTTGATAGGAGAGTATTTACGTCACTTACTACCAGGGTCTTTGAGAAGTTCGCCTATCAAATGCCTGTCAAGAAATGAGTAGCTTCAAGGAATAACACAAGACACAATAATCTTATTACCACTTGGAATAAATAAGAAGAGGTGTTTAATTTTGGAAAACTTACCACCGAGACAGGGTCCATGGCCTCTTGCTTGACAGGGACTGGGTCAAACATGAGCATTCTTTTAGTTAAGCTTTCTAGGGTGCTCTGATGTTTGGCCTAGAAGACAAAACAAGGTGTCCATCTAAATGTTGAGGTTACTTTAAATATAAACTGGTAAAAATAAAATATAATATTCCTCACTCCCCTTCTCTGTTCCTTTTTCTCCCTCGCCCCCGGAATGGCTGGAATTTGTTTCCCTTACCTATGAAAGATGCTATTTTATATAATTAAAACCAGACTCCATGGTCATAACCAGATGAGAGCCAACTGGCATTTCTAACTCAAATACATAAACCCTGACATTTCTGGAACAATATGTACAGCCCCTTCTGAGCTGCAAAGCTTGCTTAAGATTGCTGTGCAACTGAACAGAAGTTCACATTACATATGAATGTTAAATATCGTTTCTTTTTTCCTTATGTTGATTAGAGAAAAATCAGGGCAAAACAAGACAAGCAAAAAGAAAACCTAGAACCAACTATCATTAATAATATCTTTATTTTTATTCTTCTAGACTCTTTAACTGGATTAAAGTATGCACGCTGTTTCATACCCATAATTTCACTTGACAATTTATTGTGAAAATGTTTCTTTTTCAGTAAGTATGGTTCCAAACCATCAAACTCAGTGTGCCACTGCATGAACAGATCACTTTATTTAAATTATCCCTTTTTATTGGGCACTTAAGTTGCTTCTAAATTTTCACCATTATAGACAGCAATGAGCATCTTTATACTTATATCCTCCTGTATGCTCTTAATTAATTTTTAGTATTAATTTTACAATGGGGAATTCTTGAGTGAGAAGCACATTTTCCAAAATATCTGATGTATCATCCAGCAAAGATGCTCTATTATTTTCATCAATAAAATAGAACCTGTTTCCCAACATTTCTACCAGCAATGTATACTATCACCTAAAATAATAAAAACTTTGCCAATTTGTTAGTACCAAAAGGCAAACTATTTTTATTCTAAATTGATTTAATTATTGATGTTGATTCTTTTTCATCTTTATTTACCATTTACACTTCTTCTTTTGAGAAATACCTATATTCAGGTCTTGAGCTCTCCCCTCCACCTTATTGTTTCCTAAGCACTTTTTATATATGAAGACTACCAGCTTGTTTTCCCTCCAATTTCTCCTCATGAGGAATTAAGCCAATCTTTAGCCTATTGTAAAGAAAATGTCCATCTTGATCCTGTTTGGTCTTTCTCTTCTCTTCCTATATGTTATGCTCATATTATCCCTCCATTTCCTTATGTATTCTATACTAGTCCACTAATCCACCTCAAGTCAACTGCTTCCTCACAAGACAAAATATTCAGTCTGCTCAATATTCACCTGCCTTTTATAGGTTATGGGATCACTGCCCAGCTACTCCCCAGAATTTCAACAACCTGCTTCAGGCACCTGCTATCCAAATTTGGTTTAAATGTTCAGTGCTTTGGTTAAAGGTGAGGTCTTTATAGATCACTTTGGTTTGGGTGGGAAAGTGAAGAAGCTCCAGATTGAGTTCTACCTGAAAAAGCTGTAGAAGTCCCTAGTTCTAGATTAGTTCCTCTGTTTCAGTATTCAAACTCCCCACCTCCACTTCTACCTCCATGACAGCAATCCTGTAGTTTGTTGTGTCCATGCTTTTTGGGTTATACTAAGATATCTTCATACACAATTATGAAAGTAACACTGTGTAGTTCTTGTGCTTCATTGCTTTGTTGAAGAAAGCCTGTTCTTGGTCTCATGACAACACGTGAATATCATCATTAACTCAACATAAGTCCCTGACTTCAAAATTTTATTTTCCTACATCACAGGACGTATTATAATCTGAGAACACAACTTGATACCAGGCTGCTCAAATCAATGGTGCTACCACCCTCTTATGTATCCCAGCAAGAACAAACCCCAACAGCCAGTGAAAAATGGATGATTTCATAACGAAGGATGAAAACCCCTTTTGTGTCTTGGGATCTATTATTAACCAGTTCCCAGCCTAGCAGCTGTACAGATGGATATGGTTCTAAGAATTGCTGTCCAGTGTCCCATAGCAGACCGTAAACAAAAGATGTGAGATCGCCTGCTTGTGTCAATGAGGTCACATAATTCAGCAGCCCTGACCCATGGCTGACCACCCCTCCCCCAGGCCTTTTAAATTTAATTTACAGATTCATCCACTCCACAGGACAGTATTTTGATGCAAATCCTTTAAATAAAAGCACTCATATTCTCAGGTATATAAGGAAAGAGCCCTGGTCCTGAGACTCAAGCAGGAGCTGGGCATCCTGGTCCTGCCAAAGGGTAATTCTTTTTCACAAGCAGGAAGATCAAACGAGATTTAAAACAAAACTCCTTTGCCTTCTAAATTATTTATATCAATAAATATGGACACAATTTCTGTATGTACATACTGTACACACCACTAAATTTGCTGGGTCCAACTTCTGGAGCAGCGTCCGTTGCTAACATACCTAGACTTGGAGCTCAATCCTCTCCACTCTTAAAAAAAAACTCAGACTAAATTCAGTTCAAAAGTTAATAGTGCCTACATCCTGTGTGAGATCTTATACAGGGCCTTGCCACCTCACAGCCGCTCCGCCACAACAGCTTCCTAGCACCTCCACACCTCAGGCCGCCCTGCCCCCTTTACCACCAGTAAGAGCAGCACGGTGGGTTTAAGACCATGGGCTCGGAGTGCATTCTGGTTCAAATTCTAATGCTACCATTTAGCTCATAAAGCCACCAATGACTTTTTCTAATGCCCACAGCAACGACTACAGAATCCATTTAGAAATGAGTTACACATTCACCTGCTGTATCTTTTACCATTTTAAGACATGATTTAAAATACTTTTGTTCTTTGATTTTTATGTTTTATCTAAATTTAAGGACATTAGTGCTTTGTAAGACTTGTAAGAAAAAAAAGTCTAATACAAAGCATCTATTCTAACAAAAGCCAACTCCTTTTTATTAAAAAAGAATTGTAAAGGTATGTTTATTTGTTCAGAACTGTACCTCAAGAGTAACTCAATCGCTGATGAAGGGATATTTCTCTCATAGAAGTACTTCAGCTAAGAAATGAAGAAGAAACGATAGAATTAGAATACCTCGTTTTGAAACTCCTCACTAAATAATGCATCACTGGACAATATAGAAAAAAAGAGGCTGCAAAATTCAAACCACTCCAAACAGAATCCAACTCCCTATCCATTCACAGGTCCAGCACATTTGTTCCCAATTTGGGAGCTTCTAAAATGACTGGTCATACTTCTACTGAGAGTCACAGGACACAGAACGAAAGAAGGACTGCAGAGAAAACAATCCACCCTAAACTGTTCACGAGAGCTTCTCAGGAGGCGTGGGGGGGCAGCTTCAGACACATCTGAGAGCCAATTTTTAAATTTATAATTCTACAACTAAACCCTCTAGTTAAAACAAGAGAGGAAAGCTAAGCTAAAAAGGAACCAAATTTAGGAAGGGAATCAAACACATTAACACAAATGAGGCATTTGTTTATTTATCTGCAGAAAACTTCTATACTCCCTACCTACTCTGCCTATCTCTGAATAGACCACTTCGCCACTAGTTTTGACTTTGTCTTGGGGTTCTGGTCTAGCATCAGACAACAGTGATTACAATGTCTCCAAAGTACCCTCCATGTAACTGAGAAGTAACTTATAGAACAATCAGGTCCCGAAACACAGTGGCTTTTGCTACACAGGGCAGCTCAGTGCTCTGGGACTATTACCATCATTTTAAAAGAATGCTAAATAAACTGCAAATGCTGAAGAAAATCTATTACACAACACTGACGGCAATCTTAAGTAGTACCAGCAGGTGGCGCAATAAAACAGGTATTAGAGACTAGGACGCCGGCACTAAATAGAGTTTGCCAACGTCAGGGTCTTTAAACCTAGTGGGTTTTAACCAGGCTCTCAGGAATTCTGTTAACCATTTTTTGTGGGTATCACAGAGATGGGGAGGCCCCAAATGCGGTTCTGTGTTTCCTTACAACTATTTTCCAATCATAAACACATTTACATCTTAGTTGTATTTAACTAGCTTAGAAGAAATACATTCTAAACTAAGCAAACCCAGGATAACAAAACCGCATTTAAAAGAGAAAAAAGGGCAAAACTGGTTTTAAAGAAACTTCTAAGTTATCGAGGTGCTTAAAAGCAAAAATATAGGAACATCATCATTGCCAAAATAATTTCCTGTAACTGGAGTAAATGTCACCTTCCCCAACTATGCTACTTTGCTGAGAAGGGTCAACAGAACTGAATTTTCCTCCAGAAGAAAGAAACAGATTTCCCTTCACACTCTTTCCACTTAGACTTCTGCCTTTTCAGATGTTAAAATAAGGGTCACATTTTTGCCAAAATGGAAAACTGCATGATTACGTATTAAGAAGCTTTGGTGAATCATTTACATGAAGTTTCAGAAGGAATCCAGTTCCCTCTCGCAGTCCCAGTGGCCCAGGAAGCCTCCTCGACAACTGGTTTATGAGGCACAAATGAGCCACGGGGCTTAGGGACACACACAGCCGTTAATGTCAGAGGAGGTTATGATTTAACCAAACCCCTTTGAAAGTAGCTTGTCTTGAAGCCAGAGCATGTTTTATTACAGAAACCACCTTATAAATGACTGCCCCTTCCTTAGAAGCACGGGAGAGAGAGAGAGAGACAGAGAGAGAGAGAGAGAGAAAGAAAATGAATATGTGTCTGAAGCAAAGTTCTGGGTGAAATAGCAGGATTTGCCTTTGACATTCTCCCATCTCATCTCTTTTATGCCGTTTCCGTATCTTTCTTTCCTCAGACCCTCAAAGGGTCCCTGCATTATCCTTCCTAACCCAGCCTGACCCTAAAGCTCCAAATTGCCACAGCCTCCCTCAAAGCAAATCTTTGTTTCCTAGCTGACCTCAGCCAGGTGTAAGGAGAAAAACAGCATGATCAAACCAACACACCATCTGTAAGCGCCTTTTTTCAGCTCTACCAACAGTTTGGATATTAAAGGAGGAAGCATGTTACATGTTACCTTCCCCCACCCTTTACGCCCCAAAGGAACTTCGGGGAAAAAAGAAAAAAAAATCGTGTGTGTGTGTGCAACATCCCTGTAGCTAAACTTCCTTTCCAAAGAAACTTTTTTCTTTCTTCACCCCATACCTAAACTCCTCAAGAGCTCCTAGTGAGTGGAATATTTAATGGCAGTTGCTCTGGCCAGAAATACAAGGGGACGGGCAACAGATGTGAAGCAGGCATTTCCAAGCTGCAGGTTCCTTCTAGAGCAGCCAAATGCTGGCACCTACCTGGCAACGCGTCCCGTTCTCCTATCACTGGATGATTTTCACTCACCTCAGTCTTCTAGGGTTGGTTTGAAAGGAAAAAATTCCACGGAGTATTTCTAAATCTTTGCCCCTCATAAATTAGATTCGTTATTTTGCATCAAAATGTTTTGTAAATGGGAAAGAAGTTAATTATTTCGTTTCAGATCAAATATAATGATCCAGAGAGCAAACAATCCGCCCTCTCCTCTGTCTGCTAACAAGCCACCCAATTTTACTTTCCTGCCTCCACCCAGCTACTCCACCCTATGGAGAGTTGCCAAGGCGAGTCCAACTTGTCCAAACAGGACATGGCTTCAGATAAGATTCTGCCCACACCCTGTACTTCGGAAAGACCAAGTGAAGCAATTGATTTTGCATGTAAATAAGGACAGGTGCAAAGGTAAGAAGCAAGCAGAATCCCTACACAATTTCCAGATTGAGGCCCAGTAAAGAAGGGTTGGGGGTGGGGAAACCCAAACCCATATCCATACCCTTTAAGTAAACTCTCAAGTTCAATGCCATCTGATTAGTAGTGTCCCACACCTTTCTTAAAGGAATTTTAGCAAATGCTAATCATTTTCCCTACTAAGGTTACATACTTGTTTTCCTTCTTTATGCTGATAATTTTGTATTTTAGTTTTAAAGGGCAAGCAACCCAAGATTAACTGAAAAATACCTATAATGTGTAATCCTGCTATGTGCACGTCTTGCAAGGCCTGCCTAAGCCCTCACAATTCTCTTCTGTGAAGGGTTATATAATCAAACCCAGAAGGGCTGCGGGAGGCCATGCTGCCTCTCTGCTCGGTGTCCTATCACTCAGGACCCACCCAACTCCACCCTAAGAGTACTCCACCCATGGGGCCCCACCCTGGAGGGAGGGGGAGGCTGGGAGGGACCAACTGGCTCAGGTCAGCAGCCAGTTCCTGGTAATTCCAGCCTGAGCAGGGATGGTTGGAACCTTAAAAATAACCAGAGAGAATCGTCAGGGTGGTGGTCATTCCCTTGGCTCCTGAAGATTCTCCATGAAAAGTTTATCTCATAGAGCCCAGAACCTTTGGATATGAAGCCACGAGCTAATACTGCCCTCTCCCTTCAAAAGCAAACAAAAAGGAACAGAAAAGCATTTTGAACCACTGCTATGTAATACAATTGATTCAACACATCCCAAATCCAAATCCCCCTCCTCCTTGCTCCTGCCTTGAAAGGGCTGCCCACCACCCCTCATCTCCCATTTGCCTCATTTGCTGGTCACTCACCATGGAAACCTAGAGGTCATCTTTTAAACCTTCCTCATCAACTTTTCCTTCCATTTCTACTACTGCCCTTGGGGCCCAGCCCCTCGGTGGCTCAAGTCTGTGCTACTGGGGTTTTACCTCCACTGGTCTCCTCACCCCCTGTCCCTTAGCCCTTCCAATCCATGCCAACCACCTTGCCACCTACATTTCTCAGAGCCCTCTTCTCATTTAGTCTTTCCCAAGCTCACAAACCCTCCAATGGGATCCCCGGGTGTGCAGAGTGCAGTCAAGCACCCACACCCAGCACCCCCTTTCCCACCAGCTGCCCCCTGCTCCAACAAGTGCCCTTCATGCTGGCTGCCCTGTCCTGTCTCCTCCCCCCCCCCCCCCCCCCCGCCCATTTCTTTGTTCATTTTTGGCCCTGATGCTGGGCAACCAGCGTGGAATGCCCCGTCCCCTTCCGGCTTATCTAAATCCTCCTTATTCTTCAAAGACCAGCTCAAGGCCCTCCCCACTCTATGCAGCCAGCTGACTGCGCCTTGGCAGATCTGAGGCCACCTCTTTTTACCTAGATAGGCTGAACCTTTTAACGTTCCAAATGGCACATCTCAGGTGCCTTGCACTCCTTGGAGGGCTCCCTCCCTACTCCCCAAAGGAGATCAGGTGTGTTCACATTGGCAGTTTTCTTGTCAGGCATAAGGAGAGAATATAAGAGCACTCAGCCCACAGAAGGACTTCTACAGTCATCTCCCTTTGAATGCAGTTGAAATCTCCCTTAAATAAGTAATCGAGGTGACAAGGCCTAAAAAGCAAACCTATTAAACCAAATCTCCAAAAAAGTTAGTGCTCTTAACCTTAACCTTGCCTGTCATGGGTCCTCCAGAGACCTTATCAGAATCACCCTCAAAGAATTTGTTATCACCTACTCAGTCAGATCTAAACAAGTCTAATGTGAAGATCTCTACTCTCTGTTTTAAAACCTAAAACAAGAAAGAGGGAGAGAGTGAGCAAGTGAGAAAAGAGGCAACTGCATGAGAAGGGTACATGCGTGTGTAACAAACATTAGGTCTTTTTTTCCAGAGGATACTTCTGTTGACCAAGGCAAGCCAGGAGCTAAGTGATGTCACAGGTTTCCTGCTGATCATCACCACCTTCATCATTGGTAATCTCCAGGTGCTGTTCTTTACATGGACTGTGTCACTTAATGCCTATCAAGTGGTCCTACCTTCCCATTTTATTGATGAGAACACTGGAACAGAGAGGTAAAGTAATCTGCCCAACATCACACAGCTGCTAAGTTGTAGAGACAGAATTGGAACCCAAAGTAGTCTGACTTCAAGGCTGGAGGACTTGGCACCACACTCTACTGCCCCCTGGGCAAAGGACAATGTCACAGCACAAAAAGTAATAGAGGGATAGCGATTTCTGTGAACAGACCTGTCTATGGGGGATATGGAATGTGGGGACAGTGTATCTACAGTCGTGGCAATTTCGCCTCCTCCCAACTGGCCCCTGCTGCCTACTCTCTCCTAGCATGCATGCTTGGACACAAGATCAAAGGACACATTCTGAAGGCCCCCAATTAGGCTATTATTCTTCCTAGCCAATGCACCTGCAATTGGTCCATAAAACTGCTGAGAAAAATTGGCAGCTTTACCCAAGTAAATACGGAAATCCTCATAATAACTCTACAAAGGTGGAAGGGTCAGGCCCTCATCCTCATTTTAGAAATGAGGAAATGGAGGAACAGAGGTGAAATGACTCGCCCAAATCCACAGAGCTGGTTGGAGCTGCAGCCAAGAACAGAAGTGCATCCGCCTGCAGACCCAGGGCTTTCTGTTCTGCTTCAGCATCTGTGCTGTGGGACCGACTTTTAAGTCAAGTCATCTTATCCTGGGACCGCTCCCCTGCTACAGAGGGTGTGGGACGTGTGCAGTGCCACACTGGCCCATGGTAGGCAGTGCCATGGGGAGGTTCCAGTGGGCAATTAAGATTTCAAAAGGCCTTTTCAGGTTAGATCAACCCAGACCTACTCCATCCTGCAGCATAACCAGTAATGACTGCACATAATTTGAGATTAGCTCTAAGGAGTAGGTGCTCAATAAATACTTGTGAGATGAATAAATGAATGGATGGCAAACTGCACTGCTCACATGCCAAGATAACATGAAGAATGAGGGCTCCAGAAGGATTCTATAGCAGGTGTTGCACAAGGAAAATTTGCCCAGGGGCCAGGGAAGCTGGCCTGAAAAGGACCTTCTAAAACCTAAAACGCAGAGTAAATGCGAAAACTTTGGGAGGCTTGAGAGAGAATAACTCCTTTGTTTGGAGAACTAAGCAGAACAGGAACTTGAACTTATGAATGAAAGTAGCTTTGGGGTACAGAGCTGTGGAAGGTACCAGGGCGCAGAGTGCAAGAATAGATAAAGGAGTGGATTTCAGTGATTAGATTCAAAGAACAGTAGTTAGTAGAAAGAAGAGCATATAGGCCAAAGGAGAAAAAACCCACACTTGATCCACAGGTCGCTCTCCAGGGTAGAAGCTCTGACCTTAATGTCCACTTGATCTCTTACGTCTAGATTTGGCCAAACTCCACTGATGTGGGTTGACACTAGCTCCAGGCCATCCCTGGAGATCCCCAGGCCTTCCAGAAATTGGCAGCCCTCTACAGCACGTCCCAGGCTAAGCCGAGCTCTTCAGGGTCCTCCTGGGAGGGGGCTGCCTCAGGATGCACCCCTGTCCTGGCAATCAGGCCAAGAGCTAGATGCAGGGTTACATGGAATGCATGGAGGAAGGGCCACTTAACGTGGTATGTTCAGTCTCCAGCTCTCCTTAATAATTAGATGGGTGAAATGATAATGTATTCGGCCTGCCAACACAATGGCGTGAGTTTCAAAAAGCTCTGGGAATCTGTTTTGCCAGAGAGAGGACTTTACTATTAAACATATTGACCGAGGGATACAAAATATACTGACAATTTTCTTTCACATGTTCCATTGAACTACAGTGACCTTTCAGAAAAAGCACAGAGCCAGTTAAGAGGATATTTTTTTGCTTTGGGAAAAAACAGTCCTATTCCTCGTTCAGAAACTGTGTCTATAGCTTGTGTCTCTTTTATTACTACTTAATTTCAGAGATGGAGAGTTGAGGGGGGAAAAAGCAGGGCTACCTCCTTTAAACAATGCTCTCCCTTATCAGGGCAGACTGCTGTCTGGTTTCCCGTCTCGAGCTCTGGCACTACTGCTTCAGATGAGAACCAGGGTCTAAGGAAGGGAGAGATCAGCCCTGAAAGTGAGAATGCTAAAAACCATCAAAATCCTTCTCTTCCAAATTACTCCAAGATGAATTCTGCCTAGAATATGATATATTAGCAAACCAGATTATCAAGGGTTTTATGATTCTAGGATTTTTTTTTTAAAAAGCTAGAACTAATGACAAATAAGCACTGCAGAAAGAAATCCAATTTCCAGAATAATATAATTGCTACTATTTAAAGGATGAGGTTGCTTGTTTTTATTATTTTTTTCTTAAACACAACTAGGTGTGAAAACAGAGAGTTAGAAATGCCACTTAAGAAAGCTGTTCATTATAGCAAAAATGTTGATTTGGAAATACTAAGAAGGCCACTATTTAATGGGGGGATGGAGATAAAATGGAATTAAATTAGGAATAATGATTTGCATGGTCAAGAGATGAAACTATTATCCCCCCCCCCTTTTTTTTGTAATTATGGTAACTGTCAGATTGGTATAATTTTTTTTAAATTGTTTAGCTTAACATTTAAAAGCCTCAAAAAATTATTTTTCTGATAGACTATATTAGACTCTAATCATCTCTATGAACCACCTCCCTCTCTCCTGAAATGGGGAAGAATGATTTGGAATCAGCCAAATAAAGACTCTGTCTACCAAATCTAGTTAGATTGTTAACAACTTTGGAACTAAAACAGAAAAAGGTGCTTCAACTTGGGTTTACTTATGAATTTCAGTTTAAAGGCCTCTTGTCCTACAAATTGGGTTAATATTTCAAATTTGCTTCCCCCAAAGGAGAAAGGAAAAATCTTATTGAGACTTTCCAAAACTTCCATCTTTTTTCAAGGAAGGCTATCAGTAGCCTACTATTTGATTCTAGTAGCTTTCTTAGTATCATATTATACATTTTCCTTTATCCATAAAGAATGTGGTGGGACATCAAATTAAAACCAAAGTACTATTTTCATCAATTTTGGGGAGGATGGGGTCTAAATTGCTGCCTCAGCAACTCTGAATTAATTCCATTAGAGAACATGTAGGTAACCCCTTTAGATTTTAAAGAAAATCCAAAAATAAGTTAAAACTTGCCAAGTTTTCTTTTCCAACCATTTCTTTAAAACTTATTTTCTGAAGAACCAAGAGAAAAATAATTTGTTAAAGTAGGTTTTAAATAGTTAACCCAGAAATTTGTTAGCCCACAACTGATAGAATACACACAAAAGAAAAAAAAAAGGGGTTGTGAAAAAGTTATTGTAAAATAATCAAAACAAGAGCATTCCTCTCTTTTCAAAATATAAGATTACAATCTTCCAAACTATCAATAAATGAATTTATTTCCAGTTCTCCTTTTCTTTGCACTTTTTATTCTTAAAACAGTTTGGAAATCAGACCTAGAACACAGTAAAATCCTTGTCTTTAAAAAAATTATGCTAGTATTTAAATCTTTCTCTTTAAAAAAGAAATAGTCCTGGGATTTTTGGACTTTCTCTATACATCTTGAGCTTTGCTTCAACACTTTTTCTAAAGATTTCTTCCTTAAGACATAAGCAAGACTTTCAAGTCAGTCCAGGCTGCCAAGACTGCTTAAGTTCTCCATCCGATGACACTTATGCCCGGAGTGTCCAGTGTTAATGTGAAGAAGGGTGGGCCACATCTTTCAGATAATGCTCCATCTTCTAAACTGCAAAGTGGTAATCCCAATCCAAAACTGACAGCTTCAGGGCAAAAACGCCTATCTCAAAACAAACCTGCTACCCACTTCAAAACCAGAATGGAAAACAAACAAACAAACAAAAACCACCTCCTTTAGATGTCTAGCCAATCCGCACACAAAATTCATAAAATCACAATTTGGCAATGAAAAATTAAAAAAGGTAAAAGTATGTATTCACGCACATAAACACATTGGAGCAAAGTGTGTATGTAAAAAGGTTAACTGACTTCTCATTATGACATAACACAGGCATCTTAAGCAATCGCAAGTGTGCAGAGACATGATAACTCCCTGGGTGGGGACAGGGAGTTTAGCGGCAGGGACCACGGCCTGGTCTGGGCTACTGATCTACCAGAAAACAGCCTGAAACAGGAAAGAGCACACATATGCCACTTGGAATGTATGACGCAAACCCCAGCCTTGAAACAAAGAACAGGAAACAGCTCTGCTGGCTGTGCTGGAGAGAAAGCACAGAGAAACATTTAGCCGGCCCTCCCTGACCCTATATTCATGAGCAGCTGGAGTTTTTTAAGACAACAAGGCGGTGGGGGGTGGGGGCTGGTGGAGGTGTTTGTTCTATGGGTGCGAATAATAACACCAGCTTTATACAGGGGACCTGCCCTATTTACAAATAGGAGCTTCCACATACAGTAAACATCATAAGTGAACATGTGATTTTATCATATGCAAGCAGCAGAAACCTTCCTAATTAACACCAGCCTCCCTACTGATTTCTTTTGTCTCTTTCTTCCCCATCCCAATGGCTGGTCGCTAGCCATGATCAAATTCTGGGTTAGGGTAATGAGTATTGTTCAGCCTCAGAGCATCATGAGGAAAAGGATGATAGAGAACTGCTGTTAAGAATTCAGATTACAATTGGGTTATCCCACCTAACTGAAAACTGGACCAATTTTAAGGGTCCCTTAGCCACAGAACGAAATTCCAAGACACAGAGTGTGAGACATGTAGAGTCACCTCAAATTTTCAATTGTCTTTTTCACCTGGCTAGTTATAAACATATTTGCACACAGCTGCACATCGGTGTCACATGTACACACATCTACAGATATTCACCTTTTGAGAATGTGATTCTGTTCCTGACATTTTATTTAATCCAAAATTGTCATACAATCTGTAGGATAGAGTAACAATTTTTACAAGGCATCCTAAAATGTCTATTTTCTTTTAGGTATTTTTAAGGTAGTGAAAGCAATTCATAGTCCTTTTTTCCATTATTTCTTTCTATTTTGTCAGCCAGGACTGTTTAACTCAGGTTTCCATTATTAGAGATTTAAGAATCTGTGTAGACATAAATACAGGTAAAAAAAAAAAAAAAAAAAAGGCATCACTGTGCCCATAGCAACCAGAAGATTGGGTTTTAATTTAGAAACTTTGCAGTGAAAAAAACAATAGCTTTCTCTAAAGCTATGTTGCTATGCTTTATACCTGACAAGGGTTTGTGGTCAAAATAGCTACTTTTATTATTCTCACATTAGGATTTTAATACTTGGATTCCCCTTCACGCAAGCAGAATGTGTACCTTACAGTATCTCTTCATTGAATTTACCAGTAGTACATTAGGATTTTTTCTTCTAATAGTTCCGCAGCAAACCCCACTGAATGTAGAAATTGAGATATCAGTTTCTCTAGGGAATTAAAATTAATCAAACATCTCATTTCAGTTTTCTGTTAACAGCCTAATGTCAACTAACATTCTCTATGTTTCAAGCCAGAAGAAACTCATTCGTCCACTTTCTTTGAAAAATACAAGTCCCCAAGTTTTGGAGATGTTAATGCTATCAGATTTTTTTTTTCCCTAAAAGCAAGTCTTCCCTCGGGTTAGACAGATTATCATCCAGATGGATTTCCCTCATAAAAATGCTCTTCAAATTCATACATAAAGTACTCAGAAAAGGACAGCACAAAATTGCTCTGTGGAAAAACTTAGAATGAACAAGTGCTCTATTCTCCACTGGATTTTGCTTAATAATTACAGATACTAAATCTAAATGAAGATTCATTCCACTTCATACTCTTTCCCATGTACCAGACTCCTATGAGAATATAATCAATATATTTAAAGTGTCTTGGGTGATGTTAATGGAAAAATACATCCTGAGTTAGTAAAAAATTCAGTATAAAATGTTTATTTTAGTGAAATACAAGGAGGTGAGCGATTTCCAATTTCCGTTTAACCTGACATATAAAAATAAGTCCCATCCACATGTCTTCATCCAATGTTATTGTATGTTGCTGTACAATTTAAAGCAGAAAAGATTCTCCCTGTTATCTGCCACAGAAGTGGCCATGAGAATTCCAGGTATTATCTGCTATCTCCAAGAAAGCCACTCTGAAATGTTAAGTAGCTCCCAAGGGTCCGGGTCGAAAGATCAGTCCCTCGGTCCCCACCCGGCTCGGGTCCCTAACGCGGCAGGCAGTTGCTTAAGGCGCTCTCCGCCTCCAGCCACGCTGCAATCCTTGCTCCAGGCACTGCGGCAGGTTCTCTCCATGCCCCCGAAGATCTCTCCAAACCCGGTCAGCTCTTTTCTCCTGCCCCCGAAGATCCAGACACCCTGGCAGCTTCTGGGTTCCAGCACCGAGAATGGGATGCTGCCTCCAGTCCCAAGTGCCCTAAGTTTCTTCCCAGAGGGCCCGCGAGGCTGCTCCAACTTTGCTCCGGCGCCCGGTCCGAGGAGGAGGGCGGCGGGGGGCGCGGGCGGAGGGCGGGGAGGGGGAGGGCGCGGGGGTGGGGGACCAGGCGGGGGAGGAGCAGGAGCGCGCGGCCTCGGCGCTACCTTTCTCCAAACAACGTTGCCACACGCGGAGAACACTGAGATTTCTGGGGCTTTGGAGGGAATCGCGAGCGGGCGGGCGGGCGGGCGGCGGCCGGGGGACCACACAGGTGAGCCCCCACCCGCGCCCTCCCCGGTGCCGCGGGGGGCGCTGCGGGCCTCGCTCTCCTCACCCCCGGATCTCACAGTGTCTTTCCCCGATCCCACACTTTCGACCGCTGAACCCGGGGGCCCCCTCCCCCTCGCCTCCTTCTCCGCCCCCACCCCCGGCTACGAGGAGCTGTTGCACTTTCCCAAGCCCACAGGCGCCCCCACCCCCGCGCTGCACCCCCCACCTATTCCCTGCGCGCTCCCCGTGGAAAAAAATTAGACCGGACGAGCCGAAAAGGGGGGCAGCAGGAGTCGGGGCGAGAAGGAAAGGTGAGGGAGAGGGGACTTACTTTTCCAGGCGCGGTGCTGAGCGCTGCAGACGAGAAATAAAGGCCCGGATCCGGGCTGCCCTGAACCCCGCGAATGCAGTAATGTCAGCGCTCCAGTCCGGGCGGCGTGGGCGGCGGCGGCCGCCGGGGCCGGGGACCCGGGCTGGGGACTGGCGCGCGTGCGGCGGACGCGGCGCGGCTCGGCGGGCGCTCGCGCTGCGCTCCGGTCGGGCCCGGCTCCGCGCGGCTCCGCTCCTGGCTCCCCTCTGGCTCCTGGCACCAACTCCGGGCAGTCACATGACGCCGGCGCCGCTCGCTCTGCGAGCCTCCCGGGGCTGGCGGGGTAAGTAGAGGCTGGGACCCAGGGTGGGAGGGTCAGGGAGGGGAGAGGGAGCCACCGCGGCCGCCCGGGCTGGGCGGGTCCCCACCCACTTGGGTGGAGGCAGCCGCCGGAGGGGTCGGCCGAGTCACTCGCGCAAACACGCACCCCGCCCTGCGCCCTTCCCCCGCCACCCCCGCCTCCCGCGCCGCCTCCGCCCCGCCCCGCCCAGTCACCCGGGGACGGCCTGACAGACACTCATTATTCCCCGGAGCCGGGCGCCGCCCCGCCGGCCGAACCTGTCCCGCGAGGCGCGGCGCGGCCGTGGGGCTGGGCGTGCGCCGCCGGCCCCCGCCCGGAGCCCCCGCCCTGCGCGCCCGCCCTGCGCGCCCCCGCCCTGCGCCCTCCGCCCTGCGCCCGGAGCCCGCGCCCCGCCCGCCCGGCCCCGCCGCCGCGCCGCCGCCCGAGCCCGGGGGGAAGGAAGGGCGGCGCTGGCCGCTCCGGGCGTCACGGGGCTGCAGCCCGCTGCGCCGCTTCCAAAACACACAGCCGGGCCCGCGGGCGAGCCGAGGCGGGGGCCCGGGCTGGCCGTGACCGTCCGTCCACCGGCCCCGGCGGGCGGGGCGGCCCCGGGCGCGGCGGGAAGGGCTGGGCCCCGCGGCCCCTCCTGGCCCAGTGCTTCCAACTCTCTTAAAGCAAAAGCAGGAAAATGCATCGCTGGGGAGGGAGCGGGAGGGGACCCGGGCGGGTTCGAGAGAGAAAGAGCGGCAGAGAAGGGGAGGGCAGTTGAGGTGACAAACTCTAAAATGGTCCCGAGTTTCCAAGGTCATTCGACATCCTGTTAGCGCGCTCTTTTCTTTGTGCCCTGGGGCGCCGGGGCCCCCTCGTCGCCTGGCCCCGGGGAGGGGCGGCCCGGGTGGCGCCCCCCCACCCCCCGCCGCCTCCCGGGACTTTTCCTTGGAAGGCGGGGAGACCCCCTAAGCAAACTTCCCACGGGCTGGGCCTGCCACGAAGCGAAAAGGCGACCGGTAGCAGCGGCATTTGCTCAGCCGGGCCTGCCCGAAGACTTGGCAAACGTCGGTCCGGATCCTCCCGCCCGGAGGGAGAACCCGGGGCGAGCTCAGGGCTCAGCCCGGTGACCTTTCATTTCATGTCGCTTCCCTGGGACGGAGCGCGAGCTTGCTCCGTGGCCTTCACAGCGATGGGAGCGGGGCGGCGGAAACGCGCCTTCCATCCAAGCCAGGCCCCTTGGAGGACTTTGTATAGCTTGCTCCGTAGTTTAATGCTTTTTGAGTTTCTTTTTAAACAGTATTAATGTAATAAAGAATACAATAAAAAGAACAAAGAACAAATTGGTTCAATTGTTTCAGTCCCGTGTAATGTTTAAAAATGTCCCTCTTCGGTCTACGGCTTGTTATTGTTTCAAGATGTTTTAAAGGCTCTTTAAGTTCACCATTCTCGCTTTGATGCTTCAAGCAGGCATGGTACTACTTAAAACGTAAAGATACAGTGTATTCCGAGCCCCGTCATGTAGCTACACAGTATTATAAAATCAGTACCGGGTAACCTCAAGTAGTGAAATTGCATATTGTAAAAAATGCACATACATAAAAGAAGACCCAGCACTGACACTGGTTCATATGCTATCATGCTGTCCCATAAGATTAATCTTTAAAATGTAAAGGGATGAGGGTTTTTTAATGAATAAAAGACAAATGCTAGAAAGAAAGTTGGATTCATGTCAATTACTAATTGCAATTCATTGATCACTGACATTAAGTGTCTGATTGGATGCCTTAGATTTGTATTAGCTGAAAAAACATATTAGTGATGACTGATGTAATTGTTTTGCATTTCGGTGTCTGGCTCATAGTAGGGGCCCAAAAAATAGAGGCTTCCCTCAAGGGACCTGGAGTGGTGAATACCTAAGGCGCATAAACCCAGTTTTTTACATTGTTCATGTGGGTATGGACCCAAAAGAGAAGAGTGAAATAGGTCTATCTGAGAAAAGTGTGATCCAAGATAAGTAGGGAGTGGCTGTGATATGGAAGGTCGGGGAGGAGAGGAGTCATAAAAAAGGTTAATTAACGAACACATTGTGTTCAGTGCCTCGTGGGAGGCAGATCAAACAGAACTTGTACAAAAATGAATCCATCCAGCAAAGGACACCACCATCCTTCCAGGTGCCCGAACCAGACGGCCTGAAGTCATCTTGACTCCTCCCGCTCCTTGGATGGTCACAGCCCTGTCTTTCACTGACTCCTGGACCTCCTCAATCCCTACTCACTCCTTGGCCACTATCCTGGTCCAGCCTATTGCTAGTGTTGTGTTGGTTATCCTGTTTGTAGCATGGCTATGGTGTGGGAAAGGAATTGGAGCAAAGGAGTAAGATTGCCTTTTCTAAATGCAAACCTAAAAATATCAATCCCTTCAATTACTCCCCTCCAGATAAAGTCCAAGAGTTTACCACCCTGCTGACCTGGCCTCCACCTATCATTGTAGACTCATCTCTCCCTCCTCCCCTCCCACTCTTTTCTCCAGCAACACTGAGCTTCTTTCCTTTCCTTTCCTCCAACTTACTCTCCCCACTTCTGGCCCTTTGCACATGCTCATTTTTCTAGGTCAGCTAGCCTCCTTGCCTTCTCCCCCAACTCCTGACCTGCACTCTCATTTCCCTAAATGCTATTCATCTTTTAAATATTGATTTAAATGACATTTTCAACAAAATATATCTCTTCTTACCACCATCCCTCACCCCACCTTTGGACAGTGGAAGTGATCCTTCTTGGTGCTCTGATAGCACCCATGCTTCACCTCTTGTAACACTTTATTCTTTTTTATAATTGGCTATTTGACTCTCTCTCTGGCACTGAAATAGGAACTCGGTGAGGCCACCAACCGTGTCTTTTTAGCAAAATTGTATCCCATGACCCAGATGTTCATTGCATATCTGTAAAATGGATAAACATAAGCTAAGAATTGAGAAGAAGTCATTCAGAGCTGAAGAGATGAGAAGAGGCTTTGGGGTGGCAAGTGGTCATAAACTGTACTTTGAAATAGTAAAGAAGAGGGGAGAGGGAGTTCCCTTCACTGAGTGTTTTTAAGCAGTAGAGTGAGATGGTCGAGGTGGTGCCTAGGTCTTCTTTTTATCCCTAACACTAGTGCAGTGCCTGGCACATGCTTAAGTGTTCAATAAATCCTGGAGACGTGAAGTATCTCAAGCTTGGTCCTTGTGGTAGCTGTTTCACTCTTGTTCTTTGAGGACAGCAGCCCAGTCTGGTTTGGGTTTGGGGCAGCATATAGTCAGGGAAGGTTACCCCTCCCTGGCCCCAGAATCGTTGCTCCCAGCCAATCATTGCAGTCCCAGTCTCTTTTGCCAGTGACTGGTTGGAGGGTAGATATGTGACCTCATTCTGGCCAGTGGGCCATAAAGGGAAGTGTGCTGGGGCTTATGGAAAATATTTTTCTTCATACTGAAAAGAAACTCTTGCAAGGATAAACCCCCAGACCTGCTTTGGAAGGTGTGTGAGGATGTGATGCTTGAAGCTATGGCAGACATCTTGTACTCATGAGAGGAAAGCAAGGTTTTGGATGTCCATACAGACAGCTCTTTCCATCATTAACTTCCAGCTCAAATATTACCTCTTAAGAGATGACTTTGTTGGCCACACAATCTGAAATATCCCCCCCTTCTCCACTCACTGTCTAGTCATCCTTGTTCACTTTTTTGTTACCTATTTTCCCAGTTAGAACCTAGGCGTCCTGAGAGCAGGGACATTTTCTATTTCCCAAACTCCTAGAACAGTGTCTGGAAAATATAAAGTATTCCAAAAATATTTGTTGGTTAGTAGATGACAACTAAACAATAACACTGTGTTAATTCAGGGCCGAGTGGACGCAAGCCATTACGAGTCTCCGTTTTCTCTTTTGTGGCTTATATCACAATTAGTTCCGTTTCAGGCAATCTCTTTCTGATACACAAACACATGTTCTTGAGATTCCTTCTTCCTCCTCCACTCTCTTTCAGAGCGTTTCCATTCGTTCCCCAGGAAAGTTTCTCCTCCTTGTTTGATGGGCAAAGTTATGAGGGCAGAAAATGTCCTGTGCTTGTGAAATTATGAGCAACACAGATACAGCTACCTTAAAGGGAAACAAATCCATATTTTTTTTTCTTCCAGCTTTATCGTGATATTATTGACCTGTAACATATGTAAATTTAAGGCATACAACGTGATGATTAGATACACAAATATATTGCAAAATGGTTACCACAATAAGGTTAGTTAAAACTTACATCCTCTCAAATAATTACCATTTTGTGTGTGTGTGTGGTGATAACATTTAAGAGCTACTCTCATATCAATGTTTAAGTATATAATACAGTGTCGTTAATTGTATCTGCCGTGTTGTATGTAAGATTCTCCAGACCTTATTCCTATTATCGCTGGGAGTTTGTACCCTTTGACCAACATCTCTCCACTTCTGTCACCCCCTAGCCTCTGGCAACCATCATTCTACTCTATGTTTCTATGAGTTCAGCTTTTTTAGACTCCACATATGAGGAAGATCGTACTGTATTTGTCTTTGTCTCACTGACTTATTTCACTTAACTTAATGCCCTCAAGATCCATCTATGTGGTCGCAAAAGGCAGGATTTCCATCTTTTTAAATGGCTGAATAATATTCCATTGTGTGTGTGTGTGTGTGTGTGTATATATATATATTTGTGTGTGTGTATGTGTGTATATATACACACCACATTTTCTTTACCCATTCATCCATTGATGGACACTTATGTTGTTTCCATATCTTGGCTATTGTAAATAATGTTGCAATGAACTTGGGAGTGCAGCTATCTCTTTGAGATAGTGACTTCATTTTCTTTGGGTATGTATTCCCAGATGTGGGATTGCTGGATCACATGGTAGTTCTATTTTTAATTTTTTGAGGAACCTCCATACTGTGTTCCATAGTGGCTGCACCAATTTACATTCCCCTCAACAGTGCATGAGGGTTCCCTTTTCTCGTGTCCTTGCCAACACTTGTTGTTTCTTGTCTTTTTTATCATAGCAGTTCTGACAGGTGTGAGGTGAAATCTTGTTATGGTTGTGATTTGCATTTCCCTAAGGATTAGTGACATCGAGCATCTTTTCATGTACCTGTTAGCCATTTGGATGTCTTTGGAAAAATGTTTATTCAAGCCCTTTGCCCATTTTTTAGTTGGATTATTTGGGGGTTTTTTGCTATTGAGTTATACGTGTTCCTTATATAGTTTGGATTTTAGCTCCGTATCAGACAGACGGTTTGCAAATACTTTCTCCTATTCTCTAGGTTGCCTTTTTTTATTTTGCTAATTGTTTTCTTTTGCTGTGCAGAAGCTTTTTTAGTTTGGGGGTAGCCTCACTTGTTGACTTTTGCTTTTGTTGCTTTTGTGCTTTTGGTGTCAAATCCAAAAAGTCTTTGCCAAAACCAATGTCAAGGAGCTTTTCCCCTATGTTTTCTTCTAGTAGTTTTACCGTTTGGGGCCTTACATTTAAGTCTTTAATCCATTTTGAGTTAATTTTTATGAGTGGTGTATCATAGGGGTCCAGTTTCTTTCTTTTGCATGTGAATATCCAGTTTTCCTAATACAATTTTTCTTAAAGAGACAGTCTTTTCCTCATTGAGTATTCTTAGCTCCCTTGTCAAATATTAGTTGACCATATATGTGTGAGTTTATTTCTGGGCTTTCAATTCTTTTCCATTGGTCTATGTGTTTGTTTTTATGTCAGGGCCATACTGTTTTGATTGCCATAGCTTTGTAATATAGTTTGAAACCAGAAATTGTGATGCCTCTAACTTTGTTCTCTCTCAGAATTGCAAAACCATATGTCTTGAAGTAAAATTAGAAATGCTAGACTAATGATCATCCATCTTGAAAGCATAAAGGGTCCAGAGATTCTCTTTAGCATCTCTACAAGTTTTTGCCTATATTATCCATCCATCCATGCATCCATCCATCCAATTTAGGAAATATTGAGCTTGAGTCAGGTGATGAAGAGTTATAATAAAGATCAAACTGAATGTATGATCCTTGACCCCCCAACTAGGAGCTCTCAGCACTTCTAGTGCAGATGGATAATTGGAATTGTCCTGGATTATGTTTGGCAGGACAAAGCAGTTAAAAGACAGTGGTACAAAAGTAGCTGTAATGTTGGATCTTGGAATCTAAATTGGAAAGCTAAAACAGAAGAGACTCTAGAGAGATAGCTAAAGGGTCAGTGAACTAGCATTTCAAATAGGTCAAAGAGCAGACACATTGGGAATAACATAGTAAATGACCTGAAAGGTTAGGAGATGAGTAGTCAGAGAGTGGGGATATGTGAGTTTAATATTTAAGGGTGACACAGTCCCAGAGATAGCAAGGTTAAGGGTGTGCCTGTGGGAGTGGGAGACTAGAAGGGGGTGGAGAAGATCCCCAAAGATGAGAAGATGAAGAAAAAGAGTGACTAGGGTATTGAAAATGGTTCCATGTGGATCCTGAAATTACTTAGAATTGTGACCAAACTTAGGATCAAGAGTAAGACCCAGGTCCTCAGGCCATATCTTAATTTCATGAGAGAAAGTCTCCAAAAAACTGGTGAATGATAGAAACCAGGAGAGAATGGTTAGATATATGCTCCTTTTTCTATAGTTAAATCTGCTTTCCTTGAATCATGATTATTCAAGTTAAAAACAGTCACTCATATTTGGTTGTTTATTGTATGTCAATAATTTTTTCTACTTTTTATTGCAAATATACTATTTCTGCTTCACTGAGAGTTCAGATTGGCTGTTGGGGACTTGGAGGGGATCATAAATATCATTTATAACATTATTTCAAAGGGAAATGAATTGTAATCTCCTAATCAATGACCTACACATGTAAAGATGTCAAATGTCACTTATTTTTATGTTTGGGACTATCTGGATTTCTCCTCTGCTGGGAGGCAGGGTTAGTAGAGAATGGGAGACCCACAAAATATGATAAACTACCGCCCATTTTTCAGCTTGTTTTGGAATGAGGCTGACTATGCTTCCAGCTCTCTCCTCTCTGTTACAGGAAAGTTATCGGCGTTTCCATCTGGGATTTAAGTTAGTTCAGTAAGTCTTTGTTGAACATTTACCATAGGTCTGGGGTGGGCACAGGAATACAAGAAATATGTATAATATAATTCCTGCATTCAAGGAATTTGAGAGAAAATATATATTATAATTGCTTAAATAATGATGACACAATGCAGAATACAATGAGTAAAAATTTAGAAAAAAGGACCATAATATGGGAGTTAAAAGGATAAAAAGAGAAATTGATTCATTTGAAAACTACAAGTATTCTAGTGCGATTTGGTCCTTGTCTTCAAGGAGCTTACAGTCTGGTAAAAGAAACCACATCAGGCCAGGAAATCTCCCAAAGCCTTCCTGGAGCGGGTGATGTCAGTGCTAGAACTTCCCTGCCGGGATGGGGATGGGGCTACTCCACACCACATTTCGGGGTCTGGAAAGGGCACAGGGGCTAAGGGTCCAAGAGCAGGGGACATGAGCTTCTCAGGAGTGGTGTGGGGCAAGGTAGGAAAGGTCAGCTGTGGCCACGCGGTGGAGGAAGCAGAATGCTAAGGAGTTGCACCTTTTCTCAGCAGACACTGGGAAACCATGGAAGGTTTCTGAACGAGTGAGTTGCATGACAGCATATAAAATGACATTAAATATAACTCTTAATATAAGGTTCCAACAGTGCAGGGCAAGTGGCAGCAACTATGGTACATGTACCAAAGGGAGAGATACCTATATAGATGTAAATATATGTACATCATCTTTCTCGTGCTATGCACATGTGCGTGCACACACACACACACATACACAAGCACGCTTTTGCTTTCCCCTCCTCGGTAACTAAGTCAGCAAAGAGACAGTATGTGAATTATGCTCTAGGGAAGTCGCCTTTCCACCTTCCTTTTTCTGCTCATTCCAAGTGTGTTGCATGACTACGCCTGAAACCCTGAAGTTTGAAGCACTTCCTTCTGTGTAAACGTGCAATTGCACAGGTTTCCCTGGTCCTTGCCTGGGAAAAAGACTTCAGCCTTTCAGTCCTTAGCTTCCCTACCTGGCAGGCCAGTCCACACTCACAAATGCTTTAAAGTTTTGCTGATATGTCATAGAAAAAACTAGGCATATGGTCAGATCCCATGAGCAGTAGAGAGTCCTTCCTGACCCTTGTAATTCAAAAAGGTTAGCTAGCAGAAGACGATATTAAAATCATAACAGTGGTCATATCAAAGTGATACCAGTAAGGATGATATTTTTTTCTTTGCCTTTCAATGCTCTTCTTTTTTTTTTTCTTTAATGAACATATATTACTTTGTAATAAAGAAGTATGTTTTAAAAATAGCTAAGAAAGAAGGGTGCACATTGTATGTAATTAAATGTGAGACCTCAAGTGCAATTTTGCAAGGTGGCTCCTTTAAAAGTACCCTGGACCCAGAGCTGTGGTTCTTTGCTTATAAGTTTTGAAGCCGGTGGGTAGGAAGGGAGGGGCTCTAGGGGGTGAGGGCAGAGGGAGAGGGTGAACATTTTCTCTTATTGACTCATTGGCTTTTTCCCTGCTGCTTGATAGCAGGACCTGTGCAGGTTCTTGGAATTGGAACTCTTCCTCAAAATAATATCTATTTACTTGAAAAATCACTCCAAAGAGAAAAAGCAAAAAACAAAAACAAAAACAGAAAACGCAGCAAACTGGACTGAATAGAGCCGAAGTTCCTATTTCTCGAGATATAGAAATATACTTCCTGGAGCATAAGGTCCGCTCACCCTCTCCCCGTGGTCTTTCGCCAGGAGCTGTTGATTCAGTGGGAAACTGAAGTGTCAGCAGCTGGATATGAATAAGTGGGAGATTACCTTCAGCTTCCCAAAGCACCATAACACAGGAGGGCATGTCCTCTCAGCTAGTGGGGTTCCAGCTTCTCTCAAGTTTAATCTACGTTTGTTTGTCTGTTATTGTTCTTAAGGTTTTCTGGGTAACTATAAGCAACAGACCTTGTTAGTTCCTCTTGAGTTTGCCCACTACTCCCCACCCTTATTTCTCACCTCCCGGGCATCCTGTTTGTCTCCCTGACTCTGTCCCCCGCCCCATCCCCACCCTCACTCAGCTACCAGTCCTTTTAGCCATGTTTTTCTTCCCTCAGTTAGTTAATTTTAAATTTCTATCTTTATAAGTGTTCTCACTTGAAAGGAGGCATGCCATGTATTCAATATTTTGTTCATTAGTTTTTGCTTTCTTCTGTTGTGAATACCTTTAAAGTATGTCTCGTGTACTTTTCAATGTTTGTCTCCCCCCATCTTGTCTTGAAGACCTTGTATTTCCAGAGAATTTGAAAAAGCAGAGGGGATACAAGGAAATATGGAGAACTTGTACTGGACTTTTTTTGATGATCTTTGCCTATTTAAAGTTACTCTGTTATGATAGGAACAAAAAGATCTACAGTGTATACTATGTTTATGCTCACATCAGTGTAATATTTAGTTTATTAAATGTTAAAGAGCGTTTTAGCTCCTCAATAATTTTACACGACCTATTTAGACTTACATTTCAGTATTGTTCATTATTGTTGCAAATGGATCTACTAGCTGTTAAATATTATGGGAATGTAGCACCTCTTAAATTTTGCAGATTTATGAGAAATATTTAAAAAATTTTTAGAATACTGTCATAAAAGAAGTCATCAGTGCCACTAAATATATGATTCTGCATAGTAGTCACAGTGTCTTCACAGGAGAGGAAATTCATTTTCTAAAAAAAGGAGAGAGGCACTTTCAAAACTCATTGAATATAACTTTTGCTACACAGTAATTTATCTAATCAGTTTCCTTTTCTCTGCTGAAGATAAGGAAAATTCAAAAGAAAATTCAGAAGAAGGAGAAATTGATGATGATGGAGTCCTAAACTTGTTTCTCTTAATACTTCATGGATGTCTGAAAAGTGAAGATTTTCACACAGGTTTCTCTCCTTTTCCATATGTTTATTTATTTGGCAAATTTTTCAAGTACAATTCAGTTTCTTTTACTTAGTGCTCAGAAGATGAGAGCATCTTAAAGAAGTTCCCAAGATGCCAGAGGAGAGAGGAAAGGTCTTGATGAGGTGTGTTACCATGTCCCAGGAGAGATATGTTTGGTAGAATCTCAGTTTGCTTTCCCTCACCACGTATCTCTAGGTGTTCCCTGTCCTCTTGCATTTGAAAGTACCTTTCCAAAGTCCGGTCCTCAGGACTTTGTGGTTTTGGTTAAGTGGTAGTACTATCCAATGAGCAGTGCCATCTGGATGACAAAATTTGTCACATTTCTTAATGTATTTGCCTTTACTTTCTTCTGTACTTAAAGCGAAAGAACACTTAGGTCCTTAAAAAAAAAAAAAAAATCCCCGTTAATTTAATCTAGACCATTTGGTACAGATGACCTGACAAAGATGCATTGTCTCATTCAGACACAGTGACTGCTATGTCTGATGCCTCCCTAATAATACTGTTGATTATATTATTTCAGTTCCAGATAACGATCTTTCTATTCTGTAGTCTTTAGAAACTAGAGAAGGAAGGCAAAGTTTGTTTAGCTTATTTTAAAGAAAACCTTTCCTGTATCATTGTTTTTAAAAAAAATGGATATAATTCAAACTTTCTTTTTGAATCTAAAAAAGAAATCTTCCAAAAGCTTTTTAAAAATTGTTTTTATACTCTAGAATTACCTTCCATTGGTCCCCTGTGCAATTTGTATTTCTAGTTAGCTTGAACTCCAGTAGTTGTTTGTAAGCTAATTAGAGGAAGGGCTTTATCTTTTTATAGTTCCTGTTACAACTCTTTATAGTTAACAGATAGTTGTATATTATGCCAAATA
Source organism: Equus caballus (assembly GCF_041296265.1). NCBI lineage: Eukaryota > Metazoa > Chordata > Mammalia > Perissodactyla > Equidae > Equus > Equus caballus. Next base: position 94,470,450 of record NC_091686.1, read on the forward strand.
CTAATTTCCTTGACCATATAAATGACTTTTTTTCATTTGGATTTATTTATCTATAAAAGGATGTTTCGACTCTGATTTATATAGTGTTGACTTACATTTTTATATTTTCTGCCTTGTTGAATATCACTAGCTTTAGTAACTCTGAGTAATATTCCTGAGAAGATAAGCTTTAATCAAAATAGTGTTTGTTCTTAGAACCTAATTTCCCAAGGAAAATATTGTATTTAAAATATTATAATTAAAAGTTCCATTCAAAATGTCCTCTTAAATCACATAAAAATGGAGAGAAAGTTAGACTGGGGAATAAATAAGGAATATTTACTAAAATAGCCAAAGATGGTGACATCCACACTTATGTGTGAGGTTAGGACCCTCCTTCCCCAATTACCTTTATTTATCATTATTGCTTGGATCCAACTAAATGAAGAGAAACATAACTACAGGATTTTTAAAGGTCCTGAAGATAGGATCAAGTGGTCAGAAAGCAACTTGAGGAATGTCACACTCATTTTTCCTAAAGGCTTTGTGTTAAATCAAGAGAAAGGACTTTTCTTACACTGGCACATGTTTTGTATCCAGTGAATCAGAGAAATCACTAACTTAAAAAAAAAGAGTAATTAATTCTTTACAGTATTTCTTTTACCTGTGATTGCATAAACACACTCTAGCTGTTTGCTGAAGCCCACAGAGGCAGAGATCAAACATATTTAGTATCCTGCTGCTGATTTGGTTATCTGAGGTGCATGGCTCTTTGATGAGAAAAACAGCCAGAGATGGGCCCAGCCTGGTGGTGTAGTGGTTAAGTTCACACACCCTTCTTCAGCAGCCTGGGGTTCACTGGTTTGGATCCTGGGTGCCGACCTACACACTGCTCATCAAGCCATGCTGTGGTGGCGTCCCACATAGAAGAACTAGAATGATTATAACTAGGACATACAACTATGTACTGGGGCTTTGGGGAGAAAAAAAAAAAGAGGAAGATTGGCAACAGATGTTAGCTCGAGGCCAATTTTCCTCACCAAAAAAAAAAAAAAAAAAAGAAGAAGAAGAAGAAAAGAAAAGAAAGAAAGAGGGAAGGAAAGAAAAAAACAGCCAGAGAAGAGAATAATAAGACTTCTTGGAAATTAAACCCCCAGCATTAATCAAATTCAAACATTATTCAAAAATAGAGCATGATGTATGTTTATTAGACTGACGTTAATGATGATGCTATACCTTTCAGATGCCATAGCACCACTGCTAACTATGTGATTGTGATTCTTCTTTTCCCACTTCTAGTAGGACTTGTGCCCAGGTTTCCAGAGAGACTTAAATTTGCCAGTGCCTTCTCTGGCTCTTTGTACTGTCGGGCCCGGTGTTGAGTGTAAATGCTGACTATGCTGTTTTCTAATGATTTAATTAAAAGTCCTTTTTTTTTTGTTGGTGAGGAAGATTGGCCCTGAGCTAATATCTGTTGCCAATCTTCCTCTATTTTGTATGTGGGATGCTGCCACAGCATGGCTTGATGAGTGGTGCATAGGTCTGTGCCAGGGATCCGAACCTGCGAACCCTGGGCCACTGAAGCGGAGCGTACAAACTTAACCACTACACCACTGGGTCAGGCTTTAATTAAAAATCTATTTACAATATTTGCTGGACTTCTACTTAGAAGTAGACTTAAGTATTTTTAAAAGTCTCTGGCCTCAGAGACCTTTCCATCTAAAATGGAAGCCAGATAAATATCTTCACATTGAAGATACCTAATGGTATGAGGAAGTAAGTGATACACTTTTAAAACGTGGTCCAAAAAGAGAGTGGTGTCACTGTGGTTTCAGAAGGTCAGGAGAGGCTTCGTGTGAGAGGAGGAATATGAGCTGAGCCTGGAAGGATGGTGTATCAGGAAGTGATGCAGGGCCCACGTGGTTCCAGAAAGGGGTCCTGGGGGAACTTGGTTGGAAAGGCAAATGAGAGTTATATGGCATAGTGTTTAAATTTGGGCCAAGGAGTAGGGACATTAAACAATTGAGAACTTAATCTACAAAGTTGGATTTTCCAAGACCAGCTTGAATTACATGACATTTTGCCCTTTTCAATTCAGGTGATTTGTTAAGTGTGATTTAATATTTAAAGTTTTACAAGGCTATATAAATTCATTTACATAACTTTTTTTGTCCCTCAGATTATGTCTTGACTTGGTATTTGGAAAGTAGAATCATTTATTCAGTCATCAACTATTGCCTAAATATCTTGTGCTGAGTACAGGACTGGACATTTATGGAATAGTTCAACAGTTATTTCTTAGGGGCACTCAGGGTACATCATTGAACAAAAGGAAAAGTCTTGGCCCACATGGAGCGTTTATTCTACTGGCATATTGATTTGGTAGGACTGGCACAGACTAAGTGTCTTAAGCAGCAGAAGCTTATTTTCCCACAGATCTGGAGGCCAGAAGTCTGTGATGAAGGGGTCAGCAGAATTGGTTCCTTCTTAGGGTCCTGAGGGATGGATCTGTTCCAGACCTCTCCCCCTGACCATCTCTCCCTCTGTCTTCACAGTGTCTTCCCTATGTACTTGGCTGTGTCTAAATTTCCTCTTCTTAGAAGGACAACAGGTATATTGGATTAGGGCCCACCCTAATCCTCATTTTAAATTAATTACTTCAGTAAAGACTCTATTTCCAAATACAGTCACATTCTGAGGTTAGGACTTCAACACATGAATGGGGCGCAGAGATGGAACACAATTCAGCCCAGAACAAGTAGGCATTGGTGATAGAACAGGGAATAAAGCCTGGAACTTGAGTGGTCCTGGCTGCGGGGTGACAGGCAGTATACTGGGCACGCTCACCTGCATCATTGCATTTGATGCTATCATCAGCCTGGGAGGTAAGTATTGTTACCCCACTTTACAATGAGGAAACTGAGGCCAGACCACTTAGTCCACAGCGGGATTTGCTTTCGTGATACTGTGTTTGATGTTTTCATTAGGTTGAAACCTCAGAAATGGAAACTGAGTCATGGCTAAATGTGTGGGGCATATATTTATGGCTAATTCAGATTCAGGACTGACTAATTTCTGGATATTAATATAAAGAAAGAAAGGTTTTTGGGTTTTTTTTTTAGGTTCTAAGAATAACGCCAAAGATAGGAGTAATCTTTGATAATTAAGTATCTTTTTCTCTCTATAGTCCAATACATTATATAATAACATTATTATACATAATAGTACATTATAAATAACTATTGTTACTTATAATAAATATATAATTGTCTACTATATAAATCCTACATTTCGTATAGCAATAGTCATTTCTTTTTGATTGTGTAGATTCAAATATAGCACCATGTCATTTCTGACCTGTACCTCTTGGTTTATCTCCCCACTAGCAAGCCCGACGTGGCACTGCTCCTATGGAAGGAACCCTCCTTGTATTATGTTTTGCCTGTTGATTCAACTGTGCTGTTCCTCTGGTGTACAGATTCAGATTCAGCAAACATGTATGGAGGACCTACCATCATGTGGCAGGCCATTTCACATAAATCTGTACTTCTCATAAATATGGAAAACCAAAGGGTAATATGGTGCGCTTTTTATGAGCATCAATTTTATTTAATTATTTTATGGGGAAAAAAGTTAAGTAAATTACCAGTGAATAATTTAAAACATAATTTAAACATTGAAACAGTATAGGTATATATTATGGTAGAAAATGCAAAATTTGCATGAACTTTCAGGATGAGACCTATTTCAAAGAAGTGGCTTTTGTTTTGAGTGTGCCTGCAGTTCAACAGAGATGTGAACCACCACCCCCTCCCTTCCTGAGGGATTCTTGGGAGAAGAGCTTTGAGAAGTTCTGAACACTTTCTTCATTCAAGCTTCAGAACAACAGAGTGAGGTGTATTATCCTCATTTAAGAGATCAGAAAGCAGAAGCTTGGATAAATTATCTTGCCCTTGTTAACGCAACAAGTAAACAGCAGAGACAGGTGTTAAAGTCAAAGACTTTAAAGTTAAAGTTAAGGTTAAAGACTTCCTGACTCCACTGCCAGGGCATATTATACTGCACTACAGCCACTCCTTGCATGACTAGGCTTCAGTCCTCACGAGGCTGGATAGGCCTTGCAGCTCTGCATTTCCACATGTGCCCACCTCATTCATTCGTGGATTCATGCACTTATTTGTGCATTTAAGCAACAAGTATTTATGGGTAGCTTAATATGTGCCAGGCTTTATGCCAGGCCCTGAGGGCACACTTGGTTAGCAAGAAAGGCATAGTTCTTTCCCTCATGGAGTCTACAGTCTAGTGGGAGAACAGATATTAAACAAGTAATCACCAAAAAATATTTATTTACAAATGGTGATAGGTGTTATAAAAGGCAAAATATAGAGTGCTGTAAGGGGAAAAAACAGGTGAATTAATTTAGATTAATGGTCAGAAAAGACCTCTTTAAGGAAGTGATCTTTGATCTGAGATCTTAAGCATGAGGTAGCTAGAGGAAAACTTATTTGCACTTAAAATTAGTTACAAGTTGCCATCTTACAAAATCCATCACTACAATTCCCTCTATCTCCATGATTCCTTCTTTGTCTACAATAAGATTGCATTCTCGTCCTCAGCCATCATATTTATCCTTTTGTATTACAGTCGCACTTATTTTATTTGGCTTTGCTTTATTGCACTTCTTAGATATTGCAGGTTTTACAAATTGACAGCTTGTGGCTACCCTGAATTGAGCAAGTCTATTGGCGCCATTTTTCCAACAGCATTTGCTCGCTTCACCTCTCTGTGTCACATTTTGGTAATTCTCACAATATGTCAAACTTTTTCCTTATTACTGTGTTTGTTATGGTCATGTGTGATCAGTGATGTTTGATGTTCCTATTGTAATTGTTTTGATGTTACCATTTGTATTGTTTTATGGGCACAAAATGTGCCCATATAAGACGGCAAACCATTGATAAATGTGTGTGTTCTGACTGCTCCACCAACCAGCCATTCCCCATCTCTCTCCCTCTCTCTAGGCCTTCCTATGCCCTGAGACACAACAATATTGAAATTAGGCCAATTAATGACCCTACAGTTGCCTCTGAGTGTTCAAGTGAAAGGAAGGGTCACACATCTCTCACTTTAAATCAAAACCTAGAAGTGATTAAGCTTAGTGAGGAAAGCATGTTGAAAGCCCATAGAGGCTGGAAGCTAGGCCTCGGTGTCAAACAGTTACCCAAGTTGTGAATGCAAAGGAAAAGTGCTTAAAGGAAATGAAAAGTGCTACTCCAGTGAACACCTGAGTAATAAGAAAGTGAAACAGCCTTATTGCTGATATGGAGAAAGTTTTAGTGGTCTAGATAGAAGATCAAACCAACCACAACATTCCCTCAAGCTAAAGCCTAATCCACAGCAAGGCTCTAGCTCCCTTCAATTCTATCAAGACTGAGAGAGGTGAGGAAGCTGCAGAAGAAAAGTGTGAAGGTAGCAGAGGTTGGTTCATGAGGTTTAAGAGAAGAAGCCGTCTCCATAACATCAAAGTGCCAGGTGAAGCAGCAAGTGCTGGTGTAGAAACTGCTAATTACCCAGAAGATCTAGCTAAGATCATTAATAAAGGTGGTTACACTGAGTAAGTTTTTCAATGTATACATAGCAGCCTTCTATTGGAAGAAGATGCCATCCAGGACTTTCATAGCTAGAGAGGAGAAGTCAATACCTGGCTTCAAAGCTTCAAAAGACAGGCTGACTCTCTTATTAGGGGCTAATACAGCTGGTGACTTTAAGTTGAAGCCAATGCTCATTTACTATTCTGAAAATCCTAGAGTCCTTAAGAATTATGCTAAATCTACTCTTCCTGTGCTCTATAAATGGAACAACAAAGCCTGGATGACAGCACATCTGTTTACAACATGGTTTACTGAATATTTTAATGCCACTGTTGAGTGTTGCTGCTCAGAAAAAAAGATTTCTTTCAAAATTTCACTGCTCATTGACAATGCATTGGTCACCCAAGAGCACCAATGGAGATGTACAATGAGATTAATGTTGTTTTCATGCCTGCTAACACAACATCCGTTCTGCAGCCCATGGTTCAGTAATTTTGACTTTCAAGTCTTATTATTTAAGAAATACATTTCATAAGGTTATGGGTGCCATAGATGGTGATTCCTCTGATGGATTTGGGCAAAGTAAATTGAAAACCTTCTGGAAAGGATTCACCATTCTAGACGCCATTAAGAACAATTATGATTCATGGGAAGAGGTCAAAATTTCAACATTAACAGGAGTTTGGAAGAAGTTGATTCCAACCCTCATGGATGACTTTGAGGGGTTCAAGACTTCAGTGGAGGAAGTAACTGCAGATGTGGTTGACATACCAAGAGAACTAGAATTAGGAGTGGAGCCTGAAGATGTGACTGAATTGCTTCAATCTCATGAAATAACTTCAGCGGATGAGGAGTTGTTTCTTATGGATGAGCAAAGAAAGTGGTTTCTTGAGATGGAATCTACTCCTGGTGAAGAGGCTGTGAAGATTGTTGAAATGACAACAAAAGATTTAGAATGTTACATAAGCTTAGTTAATAAACAGCAACAGCATTTGAGAGGATTGACTCCAGTTTTGAAAGAAGTTCTATTGTGGGTAAAATCCTATCAAACAGCATCACATGCTACAGAGAAATCATTGGTCAATCGATGCAGCAAACTTCATTGTTGTCTTATTTTAAGACATCACCACAGCCACTCCAACCTTCAGCAACCGCCATCCTGATCAGTCAGTAGCCATCAACATCAAGGCAATACCATCCACCAGCAAAAAGATTATGACTTGCTGAAGGCTCAAATGATGGTTAACATTTTTTAGCAATAAAGTGCTTTTTAATTCAGGTATGTACATTGTTTTTTAGACATAATGCTGTTGCATGCTTAATAGACTACAGTAGAGTGTAAACATAACTTTTATATGCACTGGGAAACAAAAAATTTGTGTGACTTGCTTTATTGCTATATTTGCTTTGTCGTGGTGGTCTCAACCAAACCCATAATATCTCCAAGGTATGCTTGTATAGTCTTCTGACTGTCCATCCATCTGTCCATTCATCATCCATCCATCCAACCTTCACTGAGCATCTAATATGAGCCTGGGACTATTGTACTCTGAATCCTTTACTTTTCCATCTTCTCTCTCCTCTGCATTTTTCTCTTTTGAGAAAAGCTTTGAAGAAGCTTTACATCTAGTTCATTATCTGATTCTGAATCTCCTGTGTTTGACTCACATATTCAATCTTATGCCCTTCCCATCCCTTTCTGTCACTACCCTGCCCTTTGGCTAAACTATCACTTGTCATCCTATTTCAATAAATGGATTCTTTCCCCACGTTTTTTTGAAATTTTTCTAATCAGGTACAAGAAAATTAATGAGGTTTTTTTTGGTCAACTAATTGGAGTTTCATCCCTTAATAAAGAAATGCCACTTATATAAAACAAACCTTTTTTTCTACCTATCTATCTATCTATCTATCTACCTATCTACCTATCTATCTATCATCTATTACCTATCTATATTTTGGATCAGTTCTTTCTTTTCACTATAAACTCCTAGAGGTAGACAGTTCTATCTGTTTAACTTAATGTAGCATCTGGAACTGATGGTAATCATTTCCTAAACTTTTCCCATGTTTTTAAAAGAGGCACATCCTTTCTGGGCCTACTAACACGTTTGTTGTACCTCTGATATAAATGCACAGATGAATTCAGAAATGCACAGGCCAAGAATAACCTGCTTTCATATTCTCCTATAAAATCATCTCTGCCCTTTCTGTCATAACCCAGACATGGGAAATCCACATCAGCAATATCATCCATGTATCGTCAACTACTTATGCAAACCTTCCAGGAAAAGTTCTACGCTTACCTCTCTATCACTATACAAGTCAGTCAAGTCTGACAAATCTCCTTGGGAAAGTCTGAAGAGCCAGAGTGCACTATCTAGAAAATTCCACCTATCAAAAGATAAGCAGAGGGAATTTTCCCTTCGAGGCATGATAGAGTAACAAAGACCAGACTTAACTGCCTACAATAAATAATTAGAAAGCTGGAAAAAATATGAAAAAATGGCTTTCAGACATTGGACAACAGTCTGCATAAGATTGTGATCCTTGAGAGAAGAGAAACAAAGTGAGCTCAATAAGTGCCCTGGCTTTCTGCCTGGAAGCAATTTTTAGACTGTAGATGCTGGAAGTGGGGAGTCAAACAGATCCTGGCAGCCTTGCTGAGTTGATGAGATGGAGGTTGGAGTTTGGAGGGCTGCAGTCACTAGAGATAGTGGGGCAGAGTTTTGGGAAGGAGTGAGCTATGCAGAAGAAGAGCTCCAGAAATATGTATAGAAATCTCTTGTGTTTTGGCTAAGTACTAGAACATGTATATAGAGTGACACTCCACAAGACTGAGCAGAAAAGACTGGTGAGTTGTAAGCTGAATAAATCCTCTGGCATCCATAAAATGGAAAGATGTTTGGGACCTGACTAGCCAAAAGGGTGAGTCCTCATTCATCCTTGGGACATTCAGTGGAGACCCTAAAATAATCATACAATAGTGATAGGTCTAAACTATTCTGGGAGTGAAAGATACTCTAGACCAAATGTTGGAAACATTTTCTTAAATTTACAGATAGCAGATATTTTTGGCTTTGGGGTCATATGGTCTCCATCACAACTACTCAGTTCTGCCATTATAGTGTGAAGGTAGCCATATACAATACATAAATGAATGAGTGTGGCTGTGTTTCAATAAAACTTTATTAACAAAAACAATTGGCCGGCCCATGGGCTGTAGTTTGCTAACCTCTGCTCTAGACCAGCTCTGTCAAATAAAAACATAATGAAAGCCGTATATGTAATTTTAAATGTCTGGTAACCACAGTAAAAAACTAAAAAGAAATAGGTAAAATTAATTTTAATAATATATTTTACTTAACCCAATATATATAAAATATTATCAATTTGACACATAATCAATATAAAAATTATTAATGAGAAAGTTTGCATTCTTTTTCTCATACTAAGTCTTCAAAATCTGTCATGTATTTTATACCTATAGCACATCTTAATTAGCATTAGTTGTATTTCATTAGCCACGTGGAGCGAGTAACTGCTGTATTGGATGCCACAGATAAAACAGACTTTCTCATTATGTATAAGTATTTAAAAGAAAGCATAAAAAGAAACAGAAGAAAAATTAAATATATAAAAAAGAATCAAATGGGACTTCTAGAGATGAAAAATACAATATCTGAACTGAAGATTTCACTGGATAGGATTAACAGCAGATTAGGCACTGGAGAAGAAAAGATTAATGAACCTGCAAACAAAGCAATTGATTCAATCCTAGATGAACCACAGAGAGAAAAAAGACTGAAAAAAATAAAAGAAAAGAGGCTCAGTGATTTGTGGGATAATATCAAATGATCTGCCATAAATGGGGAAAAGAAGAGGGAACAGAAAAAATATTTGAAGAAATAATGTCTGAAACACTTTAAAATTCGATGAAAACTATATTTCATAAATTCAAGAAACTCAAACACTCATGAAAAAAAGAAACTAAGGCATGTAATAGTCAAACTGCTGAAAACCAGCACTGAGGATAAAACCTTAAAGGCAGTCAGAGAAAAGCACACGTTAAGTACAGAGGAACAGACATAATGATCACAGACTTCAGTTCAGAAACTTTGCTAGTCAGAAGACATGAAGTGACGTCTTTAGAATGCTGAAAGAAAAAAGTCAACCTAGAATTCTATACCCAGTAAATATATCTTTCAAAAGGTAAAATAAAAGGTGAAATAAAAACTGTATAAAACAAACAAAACTTGAGGGAATTTGTTGCGAGCAGATATATACTAAAGAAATGTTAAAGGAAATTATTCTGGTGAAATCAAAATGATACTGGATGGAAACCTGGAATACAGTTTGCCAGAAATGGTAAATATGTGAACAAATAAAAAAAGGTTTTGTTTCTCTTCATTTTCACATTTCTTTAAAAATTAATTGACTGTGTAAAATAGAAATAATAACTTTGTATTTTTGAAATTTATCAAATATGTAAAAGTGAAATATATGACAATAGCTTGAAGGACAGGATGGAGGAAATGGGAGTCTATAGTTGTAAGAGTTTTGTGTTATATAAGAGATGGTATAATATTATTTAATGTATACTATGAGTTAAAATGCATATTGTAAAATGTAGAGTAATCAATACAAAATAAAATTAAGAGGATATATATAGTGCCAACAGTGGAGATAAAATGGAATATTAAGAAGTACCAATTAATTCTAAAGAAGCAGGAAAAGAAGAAAAAAATAACAAGAAAAGATAAGGCGAATAGAAAACCAATAGTAAATGGTAGGTTTAAACTCAACCATATTGATATTTATATTAAATGTAAATGGTCTAAAAGACTCCAATTAAAAGTCAGAGATTGTCACACCAGATAAAAAAGTAAGATTCTATTATATGCTGTGTACAAGATAACCACTTTAAATATATAGACCAGAGAGGTTAAAACTAAAAGGATGGAAAAAGATATACTATGCTTACACTAATTACAAGAAAGCTGGAGTAGCTATATTTATATCAGACAAAGCAGAAAACATGAAAAGGAATATGACTAAGAATAAAGAGGGATCTTTCATAATGATGAAGGAATCAGTTCATCAGGAAGATATGACAATCCTAAATGTAATAGAGCTTCAAAATACATGAAGCAAAACTTGACAGAATGAGTCAGAGATCTGGGAATCACTTACATTCTCTGAAATTAATCAGTGTGTGGCATTGGGGAATATATTTAATCTATGAGTGGACGTTTATTCCCTTGTGAAATAAAAATAATCACATATATCATGGGCATTTTGTGAGGATAAGATAAAAGTATATGTGAAATTAAAAAAAAAAAACAGTCATATAGAACTGAAAGGAAATTTTAAAATCCACAGTTACAGTTGGAGTACTCAACACTCCACTTAGTAATCAATAAAGAAAGAAGCTGGAAAATCAGCAAGGATATTGAAGATTTGAACAACACCATCAATCAATGGGACCTAACTGGCATTCATAGAATATACTGCCTAAGAACAGCAGAATACACATTCTTTTCAAGTTCACCTGGAACATTAATCAAGACAGATCATTTGTTAGTCATAAAACAAGTCCTAACAAACTTAAAAGTATTGAAATCATAGTCTGTCCTTTGACCATAATGAAATTAAATTATAAATCAATAATAGCTATTTGGGGATCTCCACTTCTTTAGGAATTAACACATGGGTCAAAGAAGAAATTATGAGAGAATTTAGAAAATGTTTTGAACTGAAGGAAAATAAAAATACACATATAAAAATTTATGAGATGTAGTTAAAGCAGTGCTCTGGAGGAAATGTATAATTTTAAATGTTTCTATTAGAAAAGAAGAAAGATCTAAAATCAATAATCTACAATTCTACCTTATAAAGCAAGAAAAGAAGAAGTTAAACCTGAAGAAAATGAAAGGGAGAAAATAACAAAGATAAAAGCAGATATCAATGACTTATAAAACAATAATAGAGAAAATCAATGAAACCAAAAGCTGTTTGGAAAATTTCAACAAAATTATAAACCTCCAGCTAGCCTCGTTAAGAAAAAAAAGGAAGAAGACACAAATTATCATTACCAGGAATGAAAGCAGGACACACTGCAGATGCTGCAGACATCACATGGATAATAAATGAATATTATGAATAATTTTATGTCAATAAATTCAACAACTTAGATGAATGAGCAAATTGCTTGGGAAATACAACTTACCAAATATGACTGAAGAAGAAGTAGAAAACCTGAGTAGCCCTATTTATCTAGTAAAGAAATTAAATGTGTAAATTTAAAAGTTTCTCACAAAGAAAACTTTAGGCCCAGATAGCTTCACTTGTGAATTCTATCAAGTATTTAAGAAAGAAACATACCAATGTTTCACAAACTCTGTCAGGTAATAGGAGGATGAAATACTTCCCAACTCATTTCATGAGGCCAGCATCACCTTGATATGAAAATCTTGACAGTGACAAGAGAGAAAAATAGAAAAACAATATGGGACCAACATGCCTCATGAAAGTGGACGTAAAAATTCTTAGCAAAATACTAGCAAATTGAGTCCAGTGATCTCTTAAAGAAACAATATGTCGTGGCCAAGTAGGAGTTATTTCAGGAATATTAAAGAATCTAGAGGAAGACCAGTAAAGGTAGGGGTGTATATTGATGGGAAGTAAAAATAAAAGTAAAAAAGGAGCATCATTAGCTACAATAGTCTTAGTTTCCATTCTTGTAGCAGCTGATGTTACTGAGCACTTACCTCTTTCCAGGAAGCATGTTCAGAGCTGTTTGTGAATTCTCTTCCTTAGTCTTTATAAGAACCCTATGAGGTAGGTACTATCATTGTAGGCCTTCTATAAATAAGTAAACTAAAGCACAGAGAAACTTAAAATCCTGTCCATGGCCCCATAGCTATTAAGATTTAGACCTATATTGTCTGTCTCCAGATGCTGCACTCTACTAACGCAGCACTCTACAGAGAACTGCTCATTGTACTGTTGCCTAGCAAGGCTTATTTCATCAATCCTAAATATTTATCCACTTTTTCAGTCCATGATTAAGAACCGTCATCTGAGTCAAGTTGTTAAGTAGTTCCAAATACAAAATACTTCTAAAGTAAAAGTATGTTTATTAAATTATAAAACTCATAATACTAGAGTGGGAGATGTGCTCCGTTATCTCCTCTTAAATTTTTATGTGGCTACAAATATTGTGGTCTCCAAGAAGTGGAAAAAAATACTTTCCCTTACCTATGTGTAGAACAAAATGCATTTTCTTTTCCCCATATGTAGACCCACCATTCAATGCTGGCACTGTGACTTGATGGCATATGGGATTGGGTAAAGTCTTTAAGCCCTACGAGCTTCAGTTCTCCCATTTGTAAAATGGAATGGTTCTCCCACACAGGGTAAGGTGAGGATTAGGAAGGTATCCAGGCACACTTTGATATTCTTTTTCTTCCCTCTGCTTCTCCCTAGTTTTTTTCTCCTCTGTGCTGTTTCTTTAAAGTCTCAGAAGTATGAACCTCTCCAGAAAAATCTTTTTCAAACTTTTTTGACCATTGTCTACCGTAAGAAATATACTTTACTTCACAAACCAGTAGACACGTTATACACATATGTATGTATAATGAAAGTGATCACCTAAATCATTGTACAAACTGGGAAAGTTATTACTTTTGAAAGTAATAGCTGTGCTGGGCCAACAGGAATAAACAGGAGCTATTCTAGGGAAATTGGGCCACATGTCACAAAATCACTTAACCTTATTTATTTTGCTGTACTTTGTTATCATGCATTCTAGTTAATTTAAAAAATGCTTTTCTGGACCTATTATATTGATTTTCTAACCCGCTAATGAGTCCCTACCTGGATATTTTGATTCCCTTTAGAGAATAACTTACCTTACCATTCCAATATTCCTGGGATGCAGAAGTGCTGAAGGTTAGCATACACTGATGTGGAGAATTTCTGGAGAACTCAGGCAGTCAGGACAAGATGCCTTGTAATTGCCATAGCTACGCTCATTCTGGCTTTGTTTCTGTTCATTCATTCATTATCCATTCTTTCATTCACTCATGTGTCAAATACTTTGAGCACTTTCTGTATTACCAAGAGCTGGAAACAATCAGATGCTGGCTGCTGGGACATGGTCCTTGCCTTTGAGGAGTTCCTGTGTTCTAGTGGGGCTGATGCCTGTGAAGATAGATTCTTATGGGGCAGGGAGATGAGTGATATGGTACAGAGATGATCAAAAGGTTGTAGCAACGTGGACGATAGTATTTTTTGATCACCTGCTCTGTGACAGCCTTACTCTGAGCTTGGGGATTTCAGAGAAAAACAGAACAGATCCTATTTCTATCTTCATGGAGCTCTCCTGCCAGAATGGAAGCAGATGTTAATGAACTATGTACTGTAATTGCAAATTGTGGGTAACTGCTAAGGAAAAAAAACAGAGAGTGCCATGAAGGCATGAAACAGCAGCACATGACATGGCCTGGGAGATCAGGAAGTTATTTTTAAGCCGAGTAGAAGTTAACTCAGGGAAAGAGAGGAGTGGGAGTGCGAGCATTCAAGCAGAAGAAACAGAATTACAAAGGTCATAGAGTAGGGGAGAGAATGCTTGAGTGTTCCAGGTTAGGCACACCCTGAGCAGGGGAGGAGGGGCTGAGCATAATAGAAGAGGTAGGGGGAGCAGACCATGTAGCATCAGGTGGGCGCACAAGTTAAGGGGCTGGCTCTTTAGCCCAGAAGAACACGGGAGCCATGAGAGGGTTGTAGGCTGCGGATGATGAGATGAAAAGAGAGCGCTGGCTACAGTGTGGGCGGTGGATTACAGAGGATGCCTGAGAGAACATGGAGAGGTAAGGTAGGAGTGTGCTGCAGTGGTCAAAGCAAGATGTGCTGGTTGGAGTAGAGATGAGGCAACGTGGGCAGATGAGAGAAATCTTTAGGAGACAAAATTGAAGTTAAGAGCTTTTCTGTGATTTCAAATAAATAGGTTACAGCTTGGATGTATAAGGATTTTGAATGTTTCCATGAACCAAAATATAAGTAAAGAAGCATCTTGAGTTGTGTGTCAGCATTCTCTGTGATATGTTTACAGCTATTAGTAGGAGGTGAGCCCCATCCACAGTGATCTAGTAGCCCCTCTGTGGCTGGGGGCCTTCTGGGGAGGGGAATGGGGGAGTGCTATTGGGAAGGCCTGGTGTTGATGAGGGTAAGATAAGAGAAGGGGTGTGTGTGTGTGTGTGTACACACACGTGACCAGTCACCCCTGACCTCACCCCTTTCACATCCTTCCTTCTAGCTCTGCTTCTTTCCACATCTCCTCTCAGCTTACAAAGATTAAAATCAGTGGTTCTTAATGTTCCTTGGGCCTCATCCTGAGAGTAAGACACATCTAATACACACAGAAAATGTCATATCATATATCAGGGGCCCTGGGACCCAAGATTAAGAATATCTGACCTGTAGAGTTTGTAAAAAGGCAATTCAAAGAAAAAATTAATATACTTAGCCAACAAATATGTGAAAAGATGGTCAAACTCAGTAACAATCAATTGAGCCAACTATGAGATAACATCTTTCGGCTATCAGATTGGCAAAGATTCAAGAGCTTGCTAATACCAGCTTTGGCCATTGTAGGGGGAGATGAGAGCCCTTGTGATGAGCGTAAAATGGAACAACTTTTTGGAGAGCAACTTAGCAGCAGCTTTCAAAATTTTAAAAGCATAGATCCTTTAACCCAGTAATTCCAATCCTATGAAACTATCTTTTAGGAAAACAAACATAGGTGTGCAAATAGTTAAGGATGTTCAGTGCAGCAATGACTAGACAATTGGAAAATGCCTAAATGACCACTCACAGAGAAGTGGTTACATACATTTGGGACATGTCCATCCCATATAGTGGAATACTATGCAGTCCCAAAGAATGAGATCAATCTGTATTGACAATATATTAAATGAAAAAGGCAAGTTGCAGACCAATATATGTAACACAATACATTCTGTATTAGAGCACTCACAAAAACATCTGTGTTTTGTATAAATGCTTTTTATATATTCGTGTATGCTTAGAAGATATATATACATGGATTTACATGAAACTTATAAAAGTGATTAATCCTGGGGAGTAAGATTTGGTTGAGGGGATTGGGAGGTGCCCAAAATTTTTCTTTTGTGCATTTCTATGGTGTTTGAATTTGTTTTAACATTATCTTCATTCTTAAAAAATAAAGGTAACATAGGAATTCCCCACCTTGAGTTTCTTTTCAACTATACATCTCTATTTTAAATTTGAGATGGGGGGAAGAGGCAAGTGGCAAGATGTGCCTCAGTTTCCTTCCCTGATTAAAATACTTCAATAGGGCCTGCCCAGTTGTGTAGTGGTTAAGTTCACATGCTCCACTTTGGTGGCCCGGGGTTTGTGGGTTCAGATCCCTGGCCCAGACCTGCACACTACTCATCAAGCCATGCTGTGACAGCATCCCATATACAAAATAGAGGAAGATTGGCACAGATGTTGGCTCAGTGACAATCTTCCTCAAGCAAAAAGAGGAAGATTGGCAACAGATGTTAGCTCAGGGCCAATCTTCCTCAAAAATAAATAAATAAATAAATAAATAAATCCATGATGTCCCAATGTGTTGAGGATCAAGTCCAAACTCTTTAAGTTGGCACTGCTGGTTCTTCTTGATTTGGCAACTTGCCTGCCCCTCCAGTGTCTTCGGCAATCCTCCAACTCAAAGACTGCCCTAACTGGAACTCACTAGGACGTGGAGTTCCCGGGATTCTCCGTGGTTTCTGGTACATGTTAGCTTTACACAGGTTGCTCATTTACCTGTAACAACATCCTCAGTTGCCTAACACTCATCCCGTCCTTCAAGACTCAGTTTAAGCATCACCTTCTCCAGCATATCCAGCCCACTAGCCATCTGCATCCCAGTCTGGGTGGGGTGCTGCTCCTCTATGCTCCCATGTCCCTAGGCATACCTCCTGTATTATATCATTTGTTGTGTCCTACTGCCACTTTACTTTAGTGTCCTGTTTCCTCTAGGTGAGAACACCCTGAGGGCAGAGGCTGTGCTTTGTGTCTCCGTGTCCCCATTGCATAGCCCAGTGTCTAGCCACGGGAGGCCCTCACCAAGGGGCTGTTGGATGGTAAAATGCTCACATCCCCTTTCTGGGATCTACTCATTGGCAGCCTCAAAGAAGTATGAGAGACTGAATTTTTAAATTCTTCACAAATTACTTTTTTACGCAGAGCCTAAATTAAAATTTAGAATCACAAAATCACAGCAATTTAGAACTGGAAAGGACTTAAGAGTTATCTAGGGGCCGGCCCAGTGGCATAGTGGTCAAGTTTGTGCAGTCTGCTTTGGTGGCCTGGGGCTTGCTGGTTCAGATCCCAGGTACGGGACCTACACACCACTCACCAAGTCATGCCGTGACAGTGTCCCACATGCAAAATGGAGGAAGACTGACAACCTTCCTCACCAAAAATAAAAAAGAGAAAGAGTCCTCTAGAGGAGTCATTTTCAATCAAGAGTCCATGCACTAGTGCAAGTTTTCACATTCCAAGGCAAAATGAGAAAAATAGGAGCAATGGACCAGATTAAAAAAAAAAAAAATCAGGTTAAATGCATTTGGTGTAAATGATGCTTTCTTATTCAGAGGTTATGTCTCCCTGTCATTTTAAGGGAATTTATGAATTATTTGCTAGGAAATTTGTTTTTTTTTTTAGTTTAATTGGTCTATAAAATCAAAGAATCTGGAAACCTCAGCTCTTGTGTCTTTCTTTTCAGAACTAAGACCCACAGAGATTATGGCTTTGCCCATGCCGAAACAAAGAAATAAAGATTTCAGTCTGGTATCCTTCTGCTGTGGTGTGTAATGCAATTGTGTACATATAAAAATCTTATGTATATTTGGTGTGATTGGTTTTCTGCTCAGCATTTTAAATTCAGAAATGAAACAGTCAGTGAGCCTATTTGTTGTATTGCAATCAGAAACAGGCTTGCTCTCTGAGAAGTCTCTATAACTGTACCATATTGCTATTTGTCAGTGTTTGGTGAGGTTTTAAGACATGTCAGAGTCTTGAAATTATCTATGTGTAATATTATTCACTTTGATATGGAAATAAGACCTGTATCCTTTCAATTTTTCTTTGCTTCGTAAGTTTGCAGGTGTTGTAAGTGCTTAAAAAAAAGAATTTAAAATGACTTTGGACTTGGCTATTGCCTTAATTCTGATTTTAAACATCTGAATACTGCCAACTAAGAAGTTCCACTTCTTGGGGCCGGCCCCGTAGCCGAGTGGTTAAGTTCGTGCACTCTGCTGTAGGCAGCCCAGTGTTTCGCCGGTTCAAATCCTGGGCGTGGACATGGCACTGCTCATCGAGCCATGCTGAGGCAGCGACCCACATGCTACAACTAGAAGGACCCACAATTAGGAATATACAACTGTGTACCAGGGGGCTTTGGGGAGAAAAAAGGAAAAAAATAAAATCGTTAAAAAAGATAAAAGAAGTTCCACTTCTAAGAGTTTATTATAAGCAAACCATGAGAGGTGTGTACAGAGATGTATGCATAAGTGTGTTCATTAAAACATTTGTGTTAATAAGGATTAAAAAAACATAAATGCCCAATAGTAGAGAATTGGTTAAATACATTTCAATATAGTCATTCCATGAAAGGTGTTTTGGTTATTAAAAATGGCCATATTTTTATCTTCTTCTATAAACTTGTCTTTATTTTCTAATTTTTATCTACCACAAACATATTGTACTTATATAACTAAAAAGTTTTAAAATCTGCCTACCAGAGTGCTTTGTCCAAAATGATGTTCCGTACTTGTTTTTCTCATGCTTTTGTCTCATGCATTTGACATTATTGATTAATATAATTTGATAGTTGAAGTTCAGTATATGCAGACTCTAAGGCTTAATTTTTCAATTTTAGTTTTTACATCTTCCATTTTTACGTAGTCTAGCTTAACTTCAATGCCTGACATTGAGCTGCTCTAGGTCAGCACATGATCCAAAGGAAAGCCGTCATTTTCATTTTGAACTCTGTGCTCTCTGGCAAGTTCATATTTGAGGCCTGTAGATTCTCATTAAGTATCACTAGGGACAAGCACAACCATAAACTCAAAGATCTAGAAGACATTTCAGAATGTAATCAATCTAAGTATTCCTTTTTCATCTAGACTTGACTACATCATTGCTCAGAATAGGAACGTTGGCCATGGGATTTCTCAGGGTTGCGGCCTATTAGCCTGAAAACCAGAGGAACAGCATCCTTAGCATTTCTAGCCCCAAAGTAGTCTCTTTGAAAGAGGAAGACTAGAGGTGCCAGACTGCATCATAGCCATGCATGCCCGTGTGCGCACCTGTGTGTGCATGAGTGCGTGTGTATGCGTGCATCTGGGAGAGGAGAAGAGCGAGGGAGGGATGGTGAGTAGGGTTGTCTGAAGGGGTTCTGGTGTCTTTGGCACCCTTGGCAAAGGTTAATTTGCCCTTTTATAGCTCTTACAGCCTCCAATAGTTCTTCCTAGTAGTTGTTCTACTTTTAATTAGTTAATTAATTAGTTGTTCAGTGTCTGACTCTCTTTCTAGAAAGCAAGAGACATGAGGACAGGTACCATGTCTGCCACCCCCTCCCCCAGCTACCCAGTACTTAGCACACTGCTTTTTGCATGTATAGTGAGGATTTAATAAATATTGGTTGAAAAAATGCCTATATGGGTCTTAAAAACCCCTCTTTCTTTTTTTCTTTGTCTAACAGCTTCTATGCCTGCTGGAGCTTATCTTCCTCTTCTTCCTCCCCTTCTTCTTCCAGCTGCTTCTTAAAGCCCGGTCTAGAGCAGACGGGGACCATTTTGTCAGACTGAAGGAGGTGCTTAATGGTCACTTCTGCCTCAGGAGGGTAAGCCCACCTCCATCCAGAGGTGGGACCCAGGCCTCACACTGTGTTGTGGAGGCTAGGATTGGTTTTTGCTCCTGCCTTTCCTAACTGTTCCTATGCTGTAGATATTTTGTGACAAAAACCCAGCCTCTGGTTCAAGGGCTGCGGTAACACAGGCTGGAGCCTTTTCAGGAGGGCTGATTGGGATTATAGTGTGGCTGTGGGAACTCCAGCTCTCTTGTAAAGATGCATGCATCCATCTTCCATTTGTGCAACATGCTGTGCTTTGCCTCCAGAGAGCCTGGTGAAGGCAGAGATTTTTGTCTGTTTTGTTTACTGGTCTGTCTTCATTCCCAAGGGCAGTGCATGAATGCCCACTCTGTGGCACTCAGTAACTGTTGAATGAGTGAATGAATGATAAAATGAGCTCATAATGTTGAATGCCATCTTGTGTTCGATGTGCCGTTATGACTACAGTTTACCCAGATAAGAACTTGAAATGTGTGCTGTTTATGAAGAGAACACTTCTTCGCTCATCCTCTCCCCAAAATTATAGTTCCAGTACTCTGCCGCACAAGCTTTCTAAACTGGATGTCAGTTCTCCCATTTTCCTTTACAGGACATGCCAAACTATGAATATTGACAACCATGTGCCAGTCAGTATGTTGTTATAAATTTCCACATCTTCTGATCAGCCACAGACTACAAATATTATAAATCAGCTTTTTTTGGGGGGGTGGGGTGGGTAAATGCTGTACCTGCAAATCAGTATTTTCCACAAGAACACCAATTTTTGCTATGTGGTTCAAAAATTAGAGAACAAATGGTGGTAATATATGCTAAACTTAAAATTAGTATGCCTCCTTTTGTAAACAACAAGAACTTGGTCACTTCCCAGTCTGCCTTGTCTCTCAGGAAGCCCAGAGCTAAGATTTGTGCTGCCTATTCTCACCCTCAATTTTCTGAAACAGAGTTTTCATCTCTTTTCCCTTCATAACTTGTTCTTTTAACTTTTTTTTTTAACGGCATTATGCTTTGTTGAGAGTGGCCTCAGATTCTTTTTGGTAGATGGAAAATTATAATTAATAAGAAGAAAAATATTTCCCTGACCGTTCACAGGTGCTTTTCAAAGCCTGCCTTCCATGACGCTATCAATGCCTCCTTCTAATCGCTGGGTATTAACCCTCTTAATGAGCTGATTTCTCCAGTATCACAGACACTGGGAAATATGCATGTTATTCTAGAACATTAGAGTGCAGCAGAGAGAGCCCTAGGTTTGGAGTCAGCAGAGCTGGGTTCTTGTTACAACTCTACCTACTTAGTGGAGTGATCTTGGACAAGTCACTTAACCTCTCTGTGCCTCAGTTTCTCTTCTATACATTGGGTGTAAGATCATGTGCTATACCCACTTCATTGGATTCTTGTGATGTAAATGAGATAATACATGTCCAAGTGTTTCATAAACCTCACTAGTGTGTGCATTTCTGGGTCTCCCACAAGTCTGTATGTTCCTCAAGATCAGGGCCTACCTCTTGTTCATCTTTGTGTCCTCAGGGCCTGGTTTGTTGATCTGAACTGAAGATGCACTTTAAGAAAGAGCACCAAATGTGGGTGACACTAAGTTACCCATTCTTTTCTTTCAGAAAAGTTCCACTGGTGTCTGTTCATTAACAAACCTTCGTTGGTCACTTGGGCTTAATTGAGTACCAGGTCCCTCCATGGGGACAGCTGGCCAATGCAGCTGTAGCCATTTCAAGATGCCCTTGATAGTTGGCCACAGAGGCAGCCTCCATCCCTCCCTGTTGTCTCCTGAACACAAAGGCAGAGAGGAGCTGCCACTTATTATCACATTTATTATGCTTGCACTTAATGTAGCATTTACTACGCACCAGGCACTATTCTAAGCTCTTTAGTTATCTATCTATTATCTATCTCTCCATTACAAGTAAGGAACCTGAGGCACAGCTAGTGTGTGGTGGATCCAGAATTCAAAGCCTGGCCATCTGGCTTCCAAGTTCTTGCTTTAATCACTCAGTTATATCACGTCTTGGTGGAGAGGTGCGTACCTAACTGTAATACAAAGTTGTGCTAGAGCCTCTTGTCCAGGACACTGTACTCTGTCTAATTAGAGAAGGATTCAGTGATTTTTGTGGAGTTTAAAGATAAAAAGTGTCATTAGTCCAGGCATGTTAAATGCAGTGTGCAAAGGCTTTGTTGGAGATCTGAGAGCAGCACAAATGGAGGGCAGGCGAGACTGGCTTAGCTGAATGAAGGTGCAGACAGAAGACAATCAGGAGGTGAGGTGTGGCAGCTGAGACCCATGACTTGGAGCTTGCATCTGATACCCGAGGAAGGTAGACTGACCTGGGTGGGTTAGGGAGGGAGGTGATAAGGTCAAAGTCCTGTTTGACCAGCGTGATGTGGGATGAGTCGGCATTCTTACAGGAGGCCTGCAGAACTTCATTCATTGCTTTCACAATATAAGAAAGTGGATTTTGTAACACAGGTGTCCCTATAATACTGCCCTGACTGTTTACTTCTGCTTCAGTCCCTGAGCATATGAGCAAATACTTCAGGCACTATAACGAGCAGAAACTTGAGACAGAGCTTATCTTGTAATGCTGGGTTTTGCATCATATCCAGGGTGTGGTGTTACTTTAGAAGGCAAGTTCAATAATTACGTGTTTACAGATTGAGCAAACAGTTCATGTGCCCTGAGAAGGTCAGGATTTGTACTTTGAGAGCCCAATGAACTAACTTATTCAGCTGGACAGCAGGCTTAGTACCTGGATGTATCAAATGGTCATAATATGGTCAACATATTTATGTATGTGTGTATGTATGAATTGAATATATTGTGTATATACACACATACATACACACATACACATATATATATACACAGACATATGTATATACTTATACTGAATATTTATATAGCACCTTGTATTTAATCATACTTGTTTACAAAATAGCCCAGGGAAGCTTGGAGATCTTAAGTGAATCAATTAAAGCTAATTCAGGCAAGCCCAGGTCACTGACCCACCCAACTGTGTCCTCTCTTTGTTATATGTGATCTATTAAGTATAGTACTTTGTGTTTTTGATGTTCCCTAACAACATAACGAAGTGACAAAAATTAACGTTAAAAGCATTAGGGTCACCTAAACTGCCTTCTTTAGAAAATAAAAATGCTAATTAGTTACATTCTTTATTCTCTTGCTCCATTGTTATTTCTCTCTGCTGGAGAGAGATTGGAACCATGTTTACTTCTCTGTTCTTAACAGGGCTTGTCAACTATTGTCACATAGTAAGTGTTTATAAGCATCGAGAATAATGATCCACAGCCCACACTGCCGCCTAGTCTCTGTTTCCCTGGTTTATTGCCCTTAGATTATTTCTTCCTTTTCAGTTTTTGCATTTTCAAGGACAATGCAAGCCATAATAGTTATCTGATTCAGAGCTTTTTAAACACATTTGAAATATGGCAATCACTTGTTATTCTAGCTTGATAACAAACCTAAAGTCAAGCTTTCAAGCACTGACTTGTCCTTTCCCACCTCCTTCCAGCTCCTACAGATTTAAAGTGAAGGACTTTGAAATTACCTGCTTAATTGGGCTACATGTCACTGCTGTCTCTTTAGAAGTGGTTTTAGGATGCAGGTGTTGGTTTTTTGGATCTCTTCTGCTGTGATTTTTACATGTCTTGTTTTCATTGCTACACTAGTTTCGCAGACCAGACAACATCCGTGGCTTCCCAGGGGGGAGTGGAAAGAGGCACACCTTAGATTGTTCTATTCCCTTTGAGGTAGATGCCATCGGAGTTTGGCCCTCCTTTGCTTGGTTATTCAGGTATCCTGGACTTCAGTCTCTGCTCCTTTTGAAATGGTCATCATATGTCCCATAAAGACTTTTGGTGCACTTAGAGCAATGCCAGGAGAAGCATGAAATTACTTCCCAAAGGATGTGGTTCCTGCCCCCTCAGAACCAGAAAGGGGAAGGCCACATGTGGACCAGTAACCCATCCTAGCTGACTGTCCGTTTCCTCATTTGTAAAGTGTAAGCATCAGACAAGATTGCCTCTAACATCCTTTTCTGCTCAAATATTCTATGAGCCAGAGGAGACTAAGAACGCATATAAACTGAGAATTCTGTGAGTTTAAGAATCATTTGGAAAAACAGGATTCTGACACCAGCCAACAGGACTGAGATGGAGTTTGCTGTCAAATGGAATTAAATTTGAACTCAGTTCTGCCAGATGCTTGCTCTGTGACCTTTAGTAAATTACTTCTCTCTGAGCCCTAGATTTCTCCTCTTTAAAATTTATCTGTTTTAGGGGCCGGCCCAGTGTGCTCAGCAGTTAAGTTCACACATTCCGCTTTGGTGGCCTGGGGTTCGCAGGTTTAGATCCCAGGTGCGGACATGGCACTGCTTGGCAAGCCATGCTGTGGTAGGCGTCCCACATATAAAGTAGGGGAAGATGGGCATGGATGTTGGCTCAAGGCCAGTCTTCCTCAGCAAAAAGAGGAGGATTGGCAGCAGATGTTAGCTCAGGGCTAATCGTCCTCAAAAAAAAAGAATTATCTGTTTTACAGCAATTCAAAGAGACTCATGCACCCCTATGTTCATTGCGGCATTATTCACAATAGCCAAGATGTGGAAGCAACCCAAGTGCCCATCAACTGATGATTGGGTAAAAAGATATGGTATATATATATACAATGGACTGCTACTCAGCCGTAAAAAGGATAAAATCATCCCATTCACAACAAGATGGATGGACCTTGAGGGTATTATGTTAAGTTAAATAAGCCAGACAGAGAAAAACAAATTCTGTATGATTCCACTCATATGTGGAAGATAAACAAACACATGGACAAAGAGAAGAGATTAGTGGTTACCAGGGGAGAGGTTGGTGGGGGATGGGCACAAAGGGTGAAGGGGTGCACCTACAACACGACTGACGGACAATAATGTACCACTGAAATTTCACAAGGTTGTAAACTATCATAACCTCAATAAAAAAATTTATCTGCTTTAAATTACTGTCTATGTAGCAGGGTTGTTATAAGGATTTAATAAATGTACATAATACATTTTAAGTAATGCATACGTAGCTGACACATAGCAGTCACTCTGTAGATGGTAAAAGTTACTATGATGACAGTAATCTTATGAGTATATGGTTTTTGGAATAGCTAAGGGTTTGGAATAATAGATTCCATCTAAGGAAGATGGCACATGAAGAAGTTTTTGAAACTGAAGAAGAACTAAGAATGATTTTGAGGATAGAGTAGCTACTGAAAGAAATGATGCAAAGGATGTGATAAGAAATTGAGGTGAAGGGCACTGATGGACAAGACCATTTATTAACGTATTTCTAGCATTTGATGAGAAAAATCTCCTCATAATCAGTATAATGTCTTGTCTAGTGTTTTATCTTCCAGACACAGAATCATTCTTTGTATTCAAAGGTGATAGTATAATGATGACATATTGTTACTCTTGTTATCCATAATAGATATGGGTGAGTCTGAAAAGACCAACTCAAGATCAGCAGATCTTTCACCAATACCCAAATGTGAAGATTGGCTTTATTTTGCAGATACTATCAATGCTTATGGCCAGCCCTGGTGGTCTAGTAGTTAAGATTTGGCACTCTCACTGCATTGGTCAGGTTCATTTCCAGGTCAGGGAACCACACCTCCCATCTGTTGGTTGTCACACTGTGGCAGCTTCATGTTCCTGTGATGCTGAAAGCACAGGTATTTCAAAGACTAGCAGGGTCACCCATGGTGGACAGGTTTCAGTGGAGCTTCCAGAATAAGACACACTAAGGAAGAAGGATTTGGCCACCCACTTCTGAAAAAATTGGCCATGAAAACCCTATGAATAGCAGCAGAGCACTGTCTGATGTAGTGCCAGAAGATGAGAGGATGGTGCAAAAAGACCAGGCAGGGTTCTGCTCTGCTGTACTCACGGTCCCTAGGAGTAGGAATCAACTCCGACAGCAGTAACGACGAATCAATGCTTATAGTGCCTGTTGCTTTTACTTTTTCTGCAAACATCTGGATTCTTGGCAATCCCACCTTACTTTAGATCTTCTTAACCTGGGCTCCTCCAGTCTCAGGGGACTTTTGAAGTCCTTGAAATTCTTTGCATAATTGCATATATAAAAGCATATGTGCATTTGGGGAGGGGACCCTGGCCAGAGCAAAGGGATCAGACTCAAAAAAGCCAAAAACTGCTGCTGAAGGTGTCTTGGACTAGGAAAACTTAAAATGACTTCACAAGCTGAAAAATTGGCGTAACCCAGACACAGGGAGTTCCCCCCAGTACCTATGTGCTTCTGTGGCTTGGTGCTTCCGCTCTCTCCTTTCCTCTACAAACAAGGTTAAGTCTCCTTGGCAAGATTTTCACAAGTTCAGATCAGCTCTTTTGATGTAATCCAGGCTCTGGTTGAGTGGTCTGGAGTGTCTCTGGTGAGAGGACGTGGACACTTCACTTTCTTCGCTGTCCCTAGAAAGAAAGGGCTTTTTTTTTTTTTAGGAACCTAAAGTGTCAGAGAATAAAGTTTTCTGGGAAAGAAATGAAAACTGATTTTGACAACAGCAACCTAAATGTGTAAAGTAAAAGTGGCAGGATGAGATTTTTAAAAGAAAAGATGGAAAAGTGTTTATTTTCCAGCTTTCATTTGCAAAGAGAATCAGTCCTTTGTGCCTGGCTTTGCCTTCAGGCCTGCTGGGCTGCAGGGCCATCCCCCCAGGCAGCTCTTGGCTCCATTCACTCTCTTCCTCCTCTCCTGCTCTTCCTGCTCCCCCTCTCTGTCTTCCTCTTCTCCTTTTTCTCTCTCTGTCTCTCTGCCTCTCACACATGCTCATCTTTGAAAGGTGCAACCTTTGTTATAAAGCCAGTGCCAGGATTTGGACTATCTTAAGGAGATGCTGACTGCCATAAATCTAGATTGGGATAGCAAGCAAGTTTTAGTTAACCTGATTTGAAAATGCAAAACTTCTCTCTTTTTAAGAAAGGGGAGGAAATAAATAAACAGAATTTGTTGAGCCTCTGTGAGTCCAAAGCTGCTGTTAAGCTTTCTGAGGATCTCAAAAGCCCAAAGTTTGTTCATTTACTAAATTATTGTACAGTGCATATTAG
Organism: Equus caballus; assembly: GCF_041296265.1. NCBI lineage: Eukaryota > Metazoa > Chordata > Mammalia > Perissodactyla > Equidae > Equus > Equus caballus. Next base: position 94,497,092 of record NC_091686.1, read on the forward strand.
ATGCTGGACATAGGGATCGCTCTCTAGAAGTTTATCTTCTACTTTCAGAGACAGACCTCACATTCATGAAACAACTGAGAATAAGGTGCAGTCAGACTTCTGAGAAGGGAAAGATTCAGTGGGCTGGAAGATTACATCAGATCATCAACAGATAAATATTAAATGTCCTTCAATAGGGGAATAGTTAAATAAAAGAGGTGGTTCCAAATGATGGAGTACTATTCAGCAGCCAAAAGTAGTGAAATAAATCTATATGTAGCCACATGAATAAGTTTGAAAACATTGTTGAATGACTAAAGCAGTTTTTAAGATATGTATAGCATTATACCAAATATGTAAAAAAAGAAACCAGATAAAATAACATCATTTATTCTTAGTGTGTGTGTGTATATACTTCTTTTTCAAGATCTGAAAGGAAACACACTGAACTCACAATCATGTTTACCTTTGGGAGGGAAAGGAGATTGGGATAAGGATGCCTGCCAAAGAGATCCTTAGTTTTATCTGTTTTGTGCTGACTTTGCATTTGGTGATTTACTCTGGTGACTGGCAGTCTAGAGGCCCAGCCTCTGCAGAAAGCAGTTGATGGTTTTGTAAATATCTTGCCTTCTCCTAACATACCACATGACTTCCTGGTAGCCAGCGCCTCTCGGAGGTCCGGAGAGCTGGGTCTCTTCCATTTTTTGAGGCTTCCAGCACAGTAATAAATGAAGAAATGCCACAAGAATGTTATGACCAGCACAGTACATTTTAAATGTTTATATTTAACCATTAAAGTTGTGTGATGAGTCCTTTGTCTTCAATCTTGTCAGTATATCTCTGTGATACCATCAAAAGTCTACATTTTAAGTCGTGAGCCAACGGTTCTCCTGCTGTACTCCCCTAAGTGGCCCCAGGGAAACATAAGAAGACCCTGCATGAGACAGGCTGGTGGACTGATGATGGGAGAGCCTGTGAAGTGAGTTCTGTTGCCTTCAGTGCTATCTCAGGGTTTAAGCTCTCCCCTAGGCCTGGCTTTTGGATCTATAGCATCTCAGTTTCAGCACTATGCATTTGTCAAAGAACATCAAATGGGGAAAATTTTACCTTTCCAACCATCTTCCCCGACCCCCATTCAGGGCATTTAAGGTCAAACAGGCTTTCACTACACACCCTGTGCTAGCCTAGCCCAACTCTGCCTACCCCCATGCCCAAGGAGAGACTTGGGGCCAAATGTATTGCTGCAGTTTCATAGACCTGTAGAATGTCCAGGTATTTTATTTTTTAAGTAGGAAATGTTCATTCTAAGAAAAAGTTGCAAAGGGGCATAAAATATTAAAATGTGCATCTATTTCACTTTGTAGAAGGGAAATGGATTTCATTTTAAAGTCATTACTTTTGTGCTTGGTGAAATTCTTGCATAAATATCTGGAGAAGTTAATAGCTCAGGCCAATTATGAGCATACTTTTGAAATGTTTTGAAGGGGTGTGTTCCTCCAGTCTCCCTCTTTTTAATATTATGAACGATTTTATGTAGAATCTGAAGTGTTCTCATAATTCAAATTACTAGTCATTTGAAAGAATGCATCTAAACAAATACACTCCAAAGTGAACCAAATCCCTAATGTACATTTTATTGGATGAGAAGGCAAACAATATAATTATACTTGAATTTCTGGGAATCAGAAGTAGTCAAATAAAGTTTACACCAGAGCCCAGGGCAGGGTTTATAAGTTCGCAATACATGTGTTCATTTTTCCCAGCTTGGAAAGTTTGCTGAAATGAGCTGAGGGCTACTTCACCAGACTAACAAAAAGGAAAATGTCTATCAGTTTTTCTTTTGTTCTTTCCAGATCCTGTTCAAGAGTGCACTGAGCCAGCAGGTTCACCAGAAAGCTATTGAGCATTTGCTGGAGCACATTATGCAGGGTGAATTTCTTCTGGAACGTTGCCAAGGGTTTTTTATGCTTCTGTGGTAGGCATTTCTGGAACATTGTCGTTTAGCCAAGCAAAGAACATTTGCTTAAAGGATAGAAAATGTTTAAAAATTCTTGTTTGTTTAAAAGCAGATTAAATAGCAACATGATCTTAGGGTGGGGTGGCAAAAAACACTTATTTCTCAAAGTGATCTGATTAGGTTATTTAATTTTTTTTTTTACTTTCAACAGATTGATAGTTTTTCCTATTAATACTAACTTCTAGAAAGTATCTTCTGGTGCCTGCTTTTCTTTGATGTGATTAGTTGTTTTTTAAAACTGAGTTTTCACTTTAGAGAGTTCTGACATTTGTGTATGTAGGAGCTAAGAAAACTTAGAGGTGCAGAGAATATGCTAAAATAGAATTTCTTTTTTCACTTTCAATTCCAGAACTATGCTGTAAAAAATAAAAAGGAAAACATGAACATGTTTTTAAATTAGAGCAGATAATATTTTTAAAGTATTGCAAATTTGATTTTAAATTCCAATGTAAAAAATACACATAAAAATACAAAGCATAAATATCTCCCCAGAAATTATTCTGTAATGAATAGTAAACTCTGATCCAAAACCACCTCACTTCAATAATGTTTCAATTAGTACTAAAGTTCTCATCATACTCTCTGTGATACCTGATGATGTACAAGGGCTCTCTCTAAATGTGGCAAGGAAAAATCCCAAATATAAGAATTTGAATCTTGTCTCTGCTATTCACCAGCTGTGTGATCTTAAGTAAGTTACTTAGCTTCTCTGATCTTCAGTGTCCTCATCTGTAAAATAGGAATAATAGTACCTAGCACATGGGGCTGCTGTGAGTATCAGAAGTGTATGTAAGGAGTCTCAACAGTCCCTAGCATGTTGTAAAGGCTTAAAAAAAAATTTGTTCGTTTCTTGTCTTCTTCAATTCATTTCACCAGTACAAGTCAATCTGGAGATTAAAATAGGCAAACCGTGATCTAAGTTAGGATTCTGTTGTTTTAGTGTTAGGATATTTCTGGCTGCTTCATTTTATACTTGGATTTTGAATATCCAAATTTCTATAAACATTCTTTAAACAAAATTAATCTGTTTTTATTTTGATGAAGATAGGACTGATTCTGATATGTTTGGAGAACTAAACAATATGCAAAAGAACTTTGTTTCTAAAGAGCTGACACTATCATGAAAATGTACTTAGTGAACAGAAAATATGATGATACCTTCTCCAACTCAGTATTTAAATTAACTCATAAGGAAAAACGTGGCAATTCTTCTTTTATACCTAAAACCTGTGGAATTTGCTGCCTCCTGTATTCAGGTTTGGGCTGTGATCTTAAACTTGGCTCCCTTCAATTGACTTTTGTTGTCTTCTTGGCATGTTCCCACAGCAGAACCTCCCATCTGCATCCCGTACTGCAGTTCACAGTACTCAGCCCAGATAACTCTGTACTTCCGGGTCACTCAGGTACCCCTCACTGCAGGCTGCAGGCTCTCACGCCACAGTGTCTCCGCCAGTTTAGACACTGCAAACATGTGGGCGTTCCAGTTTCTGCTATTTTGTTTTGCTTCTTTAAAAACAGCTCTGCCCCCACCCCTGGCACGTCACCATTTCTCCAAGGCACTCATTGTGAGATGGGAAGGCTGGTGCCTGTCATTTGCATTCCAGATTGAAACCAACAGAATCTAGATTTTTTTCCCTTTCTTTTTCTTTTGTGCCATGACGAGCAAAAGAGGATATGAGATGTACTTATTCTTTTGTAAAATGCAGAAGTATCACTTCCAGGAGATGTTGCATTTTCCTCATTCATGTTGAGTTGTTTATGTAAACCATAGCCCCTATTTTTCAGAGATATGTAGAAAGTATGAATTTGGTAGAGATGTTGGGAAGAGGAGGTGGAGATGTGGAAAAACTACTTCTTTCTCATTTGCCGTGAGGCATTTAATTCCTGGAAAGAAAGATGGCAAATAAACCGTCCTGCTCCTTGGGGCCAAGAACTCGTGTTATGTGTGCGTGTTATGAGTCTGGCAGCTGCTAGGTGCAGGCTTATGTGGATATGGCTCTCTTAGCATTGGCGTTTGTGGTTCTGCTCCCTGCACAGCACGCTTTTCCAAGGCAAGGTGGCTTGCTGATGGACCAGGATCTTGGAGTAAAGAAGAATAGATTTGATAAATAAATTCATAGCAGTTAACAATTTAATTTCTTTAAAAAGAGAATGTCAGGATAGAGTGTGGCCAAATTAGCATCCTCCCTCAAATGGATTCTGGATTGAGGGGTGGAGTTGGAGACAGATGTGATATGATCTAAATGGGAGTTCTTACATATTTAAAAATACTTCTTGGGAGGGGCTGGCCCCGTGGCCGAGTGGTTAAGTTCGCGCACTCCGCTGCAGGCGGCCCAGTGTTTCGTTAGTTCGAATCCTGGGCGCGGACGTGACACTGCTCATCAAACCACGCTGAGGCAGCGTCCCACATGCCACAACTAGAAGGACCCACAACAAAGAATATACAACTATGTACCGGGGGGCTTTGGGGAGAAAAAGGAAAAAATAAAATCTTAAAAAAAAATAATAATAATTATAAAAAAAAAAAAATACTTCTTGGGAGGAGAGTACTACTGAGTATCCGTGGGTCAATATAATGCTTCTTAACATTATAAGTTTTCGTGAAGTTAAGCATTAAGGTTTGGAGAGTTTAGAGTTAAGGCATCAGCATTTCTTCCCACCTTCCCTCTCCTCACCGGCTTCTTCCTCGCTGCCCCTCTTCTCTCTCACAAAGGGCCCGAGACTTGTCTTCTTCAAGATGCTCAAGATGTCGTAAAGGACACCTCCAGGCAGACAAATGCGGATAGCCCAGAGTGGAAAGGGCTATAGAAAGGGTATGTCCCTGCCACAAAGGGCATTCAGAAGCATCAATCTGGAAAGTCTTCATGGAGGAGGTGTCTTGAGGATGACTAGACAAACAGGAAGTGAGGAGGGAGTGGTGGTGATAGGATCCTGTGAAACTAGTTCAGGCAAAGGGAAAAAGCATATAAACACTAGCAGTAATAAGAGTGCCTGGTACTTGTTGAGAGTTCATTGTGTGCAGCGACCTGCTAACTATTTTACATGGATTATCTCATGTAATTCTCACATAAAATGAGATTTTATCTCTATTTTAGAGACTTTATCTCTAAAGAGATAAAATAGATTTTATCTCTATTTTAGAGACTTTATCTCTAAAGAGATAAAATAGATTTTATCTCTATTTTAATCAAGAGAAAATTAAGGCAGAGTGAGGTTATGCTACCTGCCCGTAGTTGCACAGCTAGTGAGTAGGAGAGCCAGGATTGGAACCCCAGAGTCCAGGCTCTTAGTCTCATTGCAGAAAGGATCTGCTCTGTTTGTGAAATATGATCGGCTTGATGGAGTTAGAGCCCAGCTTGCTTCCTGAAGGCATGGTGGGAGATTGTTGGATTTTTATCTGAGGGACTGACATGTTTCTTAATGACAAGTCTGGTCAGAATTTACAACTGGAGGGTTTTTTTCAGGGGGGTGGTGAGGAGTTGGAGTGTGTAGGTGGAATTGCAGAGTTTTTTAAATTCTCTTGCTTATATTTGTATGGAAGAAAAATTTTTTCCTATAGTTTTCTTCTAGGCATGTGTGTGTGTGTGTGTGTGTGAAAGGTAGTTCATAGATGGCCTGGACAGTGGTGGGGTGGGGAGCATGTTTGGGGGCAGAGGAACAGTTAGGAGACCACTGCCATCTCAGGTAAGAGATATTGATGATGTTGATGATGATGAAGATGATACTTACTGTTTAACTGAGCACTTACTAGGTGCCATCGTATCCTTATTTAATTCTCATAGATAGTCATATACTCAGTGTACAAATGAAGAGACTGAGGTTAAATAACTTGACCAAGTTCACACTGCAGGCAAGAGGCAGAGCCGGGGTATGGATATACGTCTGTCTGATTTCAGACTCTTAACCCTTAAGCTCTGACGGCATGCTGTAGTAAGTGAGGTAGGCATACTTAGGGAGGTGTAGGGCTCGTGAGGTGTCAACCAAGTGCAGAAATATCTAGGAAAAAATTAATATATACATTTAGAAACTTGGAAGTTAAACGATGACTGAGTCCAAGGGAATGAATATGTAGAGGAAAATGTTGGGTGAGGATGGTGTCCTGGGGACCAGTCCGTGGAGGGAGACTGATGGAGAATGGAAGACCATTGGAAGCAGAGGTGGGGAATAAAGCCCCTGCTCCTCAGCTCCGTGACTTGTCCCCTGGGTAGCTGTGGACAAGTCCTTTACCTGGCATGTCAACCTCTGCATCTGTAGAAAGGAAGGAAATAACCCACCTTCCTAGATGACCTCACAAGATCTTTTGTGAACATCAGGGAGGTGCTAAACAGAAACATGCTTAGGAACTCTGGAATTCTTTATAATATAATGAAGGCAAGAAGGGAGCAGTGGAGCGGTCTGAACCCAGGAGTGGGCTGAAGATGTTGGGGGAACAGAGCTGTGAGCTCGTTAAGTGGAACAGGGGGAAGTTACTGAGATGCGCCTGTGGATTGGGTCCAGATGGAAACCCTTGAAGAAAGAACTCCCTAAGAAAGGTTCAAGAGTAGGACAAGAGAGGGAGGAACAGGAAGAGAGAAGTTCTGAGGAGTGTGAGGAGGTTGGTGCCACAGAAGAGCCTAGTCTGGGTCTGTAAGTCAGGGATTTCTGACCCTAACAGGTTCTTTGACCTTTAGCACATGGCCTCCACTTCCTGGGCCTCCATCTGGTTAGCCTAGATGGACCCAACAGCCCAAACTTGGAATGATAAGCACTGCTACATCTTACCCCGGGTCCAGGGCTGTGGGGAACATTGTGTTGAGAAGGGTGGTGAGGCCAAGAGAACAGGTGTCAGGGTGGCTGGGTAAAATGCGTGCACAGCTTGGGGGAGGGCGTCATCCACGTCTCACAGCTGTCTCCTCCAACCCTGGCCCAGAAAAACAGGAGGCTCTCAAACCAGGAAGCTGTGGAGGGTCCGAGGGAAAGCCTCTCTGGAATTCTGGGGACTAGGTAATCACTTGTGAGATGTCAGCCAAGAGGCCTTACCTCTGTGGGGCTGAGCTGGGTGGGCCCTTGGGAAACATCTCTGCTTTGTGAGGAGGCTGAAAGAGGGCGCCCTGGGAGTGGCCAGATTCTTCTGAAAGGTGACTCCTGGGGTCTGGGCCAAGAAACGGTTTCGGACAGGAAAGGGGATTCACAACAGGGCATGCTTGAGAAGAATTGTTTAAGACTTTAAGCCCTCGCCTAAGCAAGTAACATGAGACTGGACCTATAAGTTACTTTGGCTATATATAGTGTGTAACCTGAAAATGCCTCCCCAGCAGCATTTGTGTCTTCGACCTCACAGTGTGTGCCTTACATAGAGGATGGAGTGGGGGAAGGGATTCCACTGTGGACAGACAAAAGTGGGGAAGCACTGGCTTTGAAGACTGAATTTCCTCCGTTTTTATGCCTGGGGTGTAACCAGAGACCAGTGTCAACAAGGAATCTGGCTCAGGAACCCTTTTGTTTGCAGCTCTCCTTGGGGCGTGACTTGCTTTTTTCAGAGGTCAATGAATTGTAAATGGTGCAATTTCAGGTTCTGCTGAACCAGGGTTGGGGAGACTTCTGAGGGGGTTGGTGGGAGAGGGGTGGATGGTGTCACTCAGACATCTAGGACACTCTTGGTGTCTATCTGTAAAACCAGACCTGGCCACATGGAATTCTCCCAATCACAGAGAGCAGAAAATATATGTGGATTTGGGTATTAATGTCTGAATTTGCTATAGCAGTGGATCTGTGTCAAATCTCTCAAATAAGGTAATATACTAAGTTCAGAGGGAGTGAAAGCAATAAAACCAGTTATTTAGTATGCTTGATTACACTTTTCCGGTTATAGCTATTTGTTGTGGCTATGAAGGTATACACCCTGTGCTGTGGGGAAGGGTACCAAGCTGGGAGCTTCTAAAGGTCTTAATCATTTTTGATCTGCATTTCCCCTCCTAAACCCTAGGCTTAGCAAAGGACCTGATGTTTATTCATGTACTCAACACAAATTTAGTGAGCATTTATCTTATTCCAGCCACTGTTCAAAGGGCTAGGGAAATAGAAATCAAACAAGTTTTTGCCCTCTTGGAACTTACAATCTACTGGGTTGAGGCAGACGATACAATCAATATGTTGTATAATGTATCAATTGGCAAGAAATGCTATGAAGAAAAATAAAGAGGGGCACAGGAGTTAGAGAGGGGTGGTATCTCTAAGGAAGTGGAATGGCAGCAGAAGTGTGGGAGTGAGCCCCGAGGCTAACTGAAGGAAACCTGACCAAGACAGAGAGGACGTTCCAGAGAGGGTGCAGGAAAGTGGTGGGGGGGAGGTCAAAGGGGAGGCAGAGGCCATGTGGCGCTTTGTGGGTCACCACAAGGACTTGGAATTTTACTCTGGAAAAGATGGGAGCTTATGGAGGGTTTTCAGCAGAAGTGAGAAAGGATCATTCTGGCTGCTGTTTTTAAAATAAATTGAAGAGGACAAAGATGGAAGCATGGAAACAGGATACAATAATCTAAGCAAGCGATGATAGTGCCTTGGTCTAAAGATTTACCAGATTCTAAATATTTTGAAGGAATAGCTGGCAAGATTTTTTGATGAATAGAATGTGGGCTTAGAGAGAAATAAGCAAAGATGAGTCAAGATCTTGAGTCTGAGCAGCTGGAAGAATAGAGCTGTTGTTTACTAAGTTGGGGGAAGGCTGGTGGAGGAACAGGTTTGGAGATAGGGGATCCAGAATTTGGTTTTGGAATTGTTAAGTTTGAGATGTCTGATGGACAACTAGTAAGACGTCCAATAGACTGTTGGATACATGAGTCTGGAGTTCAGGGGAGAACATGGGGCTACAGGTATAAATTTGGAAGTGGGAAGCACATAAAAAATTAAAGCTATAGATGGGATGAGGACACCTAGGAAGAGAGTATAGGTGGAAAGGAGAAACAATCCAGGACTGAGCCTTGGGAACTCCAACATTAGTGATTAGGGATATGAGGAGGAACCAGTGAGACACAAAGAGAGAATGATGTCTGGAAACAAGGGGAGAAGCTATTTCAAGAAGGGAGTGTCCAATTGGGTCAGATGCTGCTGATAGATCAAGTACAAAGAGGACTAAAATTAGTCATTGGATATGGAACATGGAAGTCATTGGTGAGTTTCACAAAAGCAGTCTTAGTGGAATTGTGGGGATGAAAGCTCAACTGAAGTAGTTTCAAAGCATAATGGAAAAAGAATAAGTAGAGATGGTGAATATGTAGACAATTCTTTCAAGAAATTTTACTATAAAGGGAAAAAGAAAAAATTGAGGCAGTTGCTGGAGGGAGAAATATCAGTCTCTAACATGGCTCAATAGCATGCTAGGAGCTGCTTTTTAAACAGCAGGTCATTCTCTTCTGAAGAAGTCATCTCCAGAAGAATTCTGGGAGTCTCTCCTATGACTGTCCTATTGGGGCTTGCCAAACACTCTATACAGCATCCCTATCTGTCACAGATATCTCCAGCATCCTTGGGTCTGCCAGATCATAGGAGCCAAGGGGGGCAGCCTGAATCTGTCACAGAGCCCTCTCTTGCTCTGAGCCCCACTCAAAACTATGAGCTTCTTAAGTTACCCAATACATAGGTTGGAACAGTATTCCCTATTTCAGATTACGTTTCTCCAAAACCCAAAGGGGCTCACCAAACATTGGATTTCTTTCCTAGAAGTAGGAAGCCTAAGGTACAATAACTTGTTCTTTACCTTACAGGAGATGTCCTGAAATGCCTTAGATCACTGAACCCCTAAAAACTTCACTAGAGTGGGAGACATTGCAGGATCCTTTCTCAAGGGAACCCAGGCTTTGGGTCTGAGAACTGGCTCAGATATGGAAATTGTGGGCACATCAGCCTTCTCCTTGATAGCTCTTGATCTTTTTCCCTTGTTATGCAAGTCATGTAACACCCTTATTGACTGCTCATCTATCTCACTCCTAGGAACACCATGGTCTATTAGCCATCATCAAGACCTCTGTGTGTGTAGGCACTCTGGTTTCCCCTCTGGCTTGCTGCTTGTCATGGTTTATGTCCATCTTGACTCTGATGGTTAAGTGCTGATGTCTGGCCTTTGTTATTCTGGAATCCTATCATTCCCATTGATACTGGGAGTCCAGTTGTATGGCAGACTCATCTATTCTCACCCTGCTCTACAGTGGACAGTCATCACTAAGCCTCTCAAAGATCTTGTTGCCCCTTACTGATATCTTCCTTATTGCCTAGAGAAGGAAATGTCCTCTGAACCCTCCCAGGAGACATGAGTCTCACATGATAAATTTGTTCTAACATTCTTGTCTCCATGAGCATTCTGACCTCTTTCTCAATATTCTGCCATGGTACTCCAGCCTCTCCCTGTAATTCACGGTGAGGTGTCATCATGTCCAAGCCTCAAGGAGCTGTTCAGAAACACGCTAATACTAACTCTGAGGGGGCTCCCAAGTCAATAACCCCTCTCTCACCTTGATATTCTGCTCCCCTCCTCTCATTCCTGTTTATCATCCTTGCAATCACTCCCACGTGTGTCCCCCTAGTTCATGCTAATACATCTTAACCAAGTCCTGCAGCTCTTTCTGAGGATGTTTTCTTCTGGATCGGGCACTCTACTTCTCCACTTGGGCACCTTGAGACCTAACCCCAGGTATTGGTCCAGAAGTGGTGTTTGGAGGCAGGGGTAGATCTTGAGGAGGGCAACATAATTTTGTTACAGTCACTCAAGAATCTAGTTTTGAGCCAGCCATGATGGCCTAGCAGTTAAAGTCAGCGCTCTCACCACTTTGGTGGCCCAAGTTTGTTTCCCAGTCGTGAAACCATACCACCTGTCTGTCACTTGCCATACTGTGGCAGTGGCTCACATAGAAGAACTAGGAGGACTTACACTGGGGCTTTGGGGAGGAAAAAAATAAAAGAGGAAGATTAGCAACAGATGTTAGCTCAGGGTGAATCCTTCCCTGCAAGAAAAAGAAAAGAAAAAAAAAAAAGAATCTAGTTTCATCCAGATCTGGAGAAGAAAACAGGAGCAACATATTCAGGTTAATGTCAGTCAACTGATGGAATGTTTTAGATGAAGTAAGAGAAGTGAAAGAATGTATCCTTGGGCTCCAGGCTTCTCCCTGCAGGATTGAGAAGAAGGTGGTGGTGGCAACGTGTGGGTGAGGCTGGAGAGCGCTGTCGGAAGGAGGTTCAGTGCACTCCATTGGTGGGTTTTCACAGATGGCTGTGCAGTTCCAGAGCTCTGATTCCTGGAGGCAGAACTACACCATTGATTCAGACATCTGTCTGTTCATTAATTCAGCGTTTATTGAAAGCCTCTTATACTAGTCACTCTGTCAGGTCCTTGAGTTCAAAGATGAATAAAACCCTGTCTTTATTTTTCAGAAATTCAGAATGTAGTGGGAAGTGGAGAGAAATGCTACTGTTTATCACCTTACACATGCTAGAATAGAGGAATGTATAAGGTGCCATGGGAGTCCATAAGAAATAAGAAAAACAGTCTTGCCTGGTGGGTGTGCACACAAAAGAGTTATATATGGCCTTGTCTAGTTTCTTGTCCCGGCACACTTCCATTCCTCCTTTCTAGAGCCACATGGCGACAACCACTGGTCAGGGGTAACTTAAAGAATCCTGGCGTGGTAGCTCAGAGGACTGTGAGATCCATCCTCCTTTCTGTTCTCAGCATCTATACCTAGTTTTTAAATCTGTTTTTGTGACCCATCTCCTCTTGTGCCCCAACTCCATTGTCCTAAGTATCTTTTCTACTTTTATACCTGTTGTACCATCAAAGATCCCTTGAATCCTTCTGGCCTAAAGTGTAGACTTTCGGGCAAATCCTATTTCCTTTCCTCTGTATCAGCTTTGGGAGAAGGGAAAGGTGTCTTAACCTGTGCATAGTTGGCACCTTGATTGTCTAATTTCAGCCTTACATTGTTTCCATTTTACAAATGAAGCCCAGGGAAGTTAAGGGATTTGCCCAAATTCACACAGCTAGAAATAAAAAAGTAGTATTTTGAATTGAGATCCAATATTCAGAATACTGATCGATAACTTAAAGGCTCCCAGGTGACCAAGCACATCTAAAGGATGCAGCCGCAAAGCTTTTCTATTCAAAGTCTCCCAGAAGAAAAGTCACTAAGACTTTGTCACCTGGTTTATACAGAAGGCACATGTATATTCCTGCCTAGTAGATAACACTAAATAATTTTCCAAAGTGATTGCACCAATTTACATTTCCATCAACAGTGTATGTGCTAATTATCTTCCTTAATATTTGGTATTGTCAGTCATTTGAATTTTAGCCATTTTACTGAGTTTGTAGTAGAATCTCATTGAGGTATTAATTGCATTTACCTGATTATTAATCAAGTTGAGCACTTAATCTAATAAATTCAATATTTGCCGTAGATTGTTTTTAGAGATACTTTCTCTCAGATTAAGGAAGTTCAAGGCTATACAGTTTCTTTTTAGCACGACTTTAGCTGCATCAAAGAAATGTTAACTTGTGATATTTTCATAATTATTCGGCTCAAAATATTTTCTAACTTCCATTGTGATTTCTTCTTTGAAAACACAAGTTTGTTTAGAATGTATTTTAAAATTTCCAAATGTTGTGATTTTCTGAATATCATTTTGTTGTTGATTTCTAGCATAATTCCACTGTGATTAGGTAACATGCTCTGTATAATTGCAGTCCTTTAAAATTTGTTGAGGTTTGCTTTAAGACCCAGAATTTTGTAATTTTGGTGCACAAAATAAACGTGTATTCTACAGATTTTGGATACAGTGTTCTTACAGGCCCATTAAGTCAATTTTATAAAGGCATACTGCTATAAATGTGAACTGATTTTTGTCTGACTATTCCATTAGATCTTAAAGAAGTTAATAAAATTTGAGGCTATGCTGTTAGTTACAGACAAATTTAGAATAGTTATGTCTTCTTGATGAATTTAATTTTTATCACCATGAGGCCTCTATCTTTAACATTGCTTTTAGCCGTAATAGTTTGATATTGATGTTGTTATATCCGTGAGAATTCTTGTGTTTTAGACTTGTCTTTTGTAAATAGCACATGCAATTCCATGTAATTCAGTATGACAATCTTTGCCTTTTAAGCAGGGAATTGAAACATTTACATGTAATCTAATTTCCAGGATTTTTGGATTTAAATCTACCATCTTACTCAGCTTTTCAGTTTGTGCTTCTTGTTGTATATTACATTTTTTTTCCTTTCTTGCTTTCATTTGCATTGATTGAGGATTTTTAAAAAGTTATTCCAATCCTGTAAATTCTTGTAGTGGTTACACTAGATATTGCAATTTGTATACCTGACATAAAATAACAATATTAATTTGTTTTTTTCCTTCTTCTTCTTCCTGGACAATGCATGAACCCTAAAACACTATAACTGTGTTTATTTTGCTCCTGATTTAATTCTCTTGCAGTGTGTCATAAATCTCTCTATAATTCTCCACAAGACATTATTTTTATTGTTGTATATAGTCACTATTCATTGATATTTATCATTCCTTCCCTCATTTCTGGCCTTTTACCTAGAATCATTTCCTTTAGCCTGAAGGCTATATATATGTCAGTTCAGATCTGTTGGGGCTAAATTTTCCCAGTTTTGCTTTGTCTGAACAGTTCCTATATATTTCAGGAATAGAATTCAGAGTTGGTAGTTACTTTCTTTCAGCACCTTGAAGCTATTATTCCATTGTCTTTTGCTTCTAATTTTGCTGCTGTGAAATTAGCTGTCAGTCTAATATTGTGACTTTGATGGCAATCTGTCTTTTTCCTCTGGTTGCCTTTAAGATATTTTCTTTGTTTACAGTCTTTAGCAGTTTTACTATAAAGTGCATAGGTTTTTCTTATTTAACCAGCTTTAGGTTTCTTGAATCTGTCAACTGATGTACTTAATTAGTTTTGGAAAAGGCTCAGCTATTAACTCTCCAGGTTGTATTTCTGTTCCATTATCTCCATCCTCACCCTCTGGGACTTCAATTAAACATACATTAAGACTTTTCATGGATCTTTTCTGTCTGTACCATGATCTGAGAAAAGATAAGTACAAAAACTGAATGTAAGCATTTTGAAGACTTTATAGCAATTGGCAGAGTAATTTTATGTTTTATGAATATAATAAAAACTTGGGCTTATATTCGGTATTTCTTTTTTTTATTTCATTGTTCTACTAATTTGTTTAAAATGAATTTTATAAAAGTATCAGCTCGTAACATTTTGGATATTTAAAAAAAATTTATTTGGGAAGTGCTTTTCTGTTATCTCTTATACTCTCTTCTAATTTTTTCCTTTGCTTTTTCTCTCTGTGCTTCATTTTGGGTATTTCTTTCTATATCACAAATTCTCTCTTCAGTTGTATGAAATTAACTATTAAATCCATTCATATGTGGATTTAATATATGTCATATTGTGTCTTAATTGGTTATTAGTAATTTTTAATTCTAGCATTTTCTTTCTTTTTATTGAGTACGTAATAGTTTACATCTTTGTGAAATTTCGGTTGTACATTATTTCTTGTCTGTCACCACATAAGTTCTCCCCTTCACCCTCTAGTAACCACTGAACTGTTTTCTTTGTCCATGTGTTTATTTATATTCATATGGTGTGTCTTTCTCGTCTGGCTTAGGTCCATCCATGTTGTTGCAAATGGGATGATTTTATCTTTTTCTATGGCTGAGTAGTATTCTATTGTATATATTTATACTGCATCTTCTTTATCCAATCATTGGTTGATGAGCATTTGGATTGTTTCCATGGCTTGACTATTGTGAATAGTGCTGCAATGAACATACAGGTACATATGTTACTTTGGATTGCTTATTTCAGATTGTTTGGGTAGATACCCAGTAGTAGGATAGCTGGGTCACATGGTATTTCTATTTTTAGTTTTTTGAGGAATCTCCATACTGTTTTCCATAGTGCTGTACCAGTTTACATTTCCACCAGCAGCGTATAAGGATTCGCTTTTCTCCACATCCTCTCCAACATTTGTTGTTTTTTGTCTTGGTGATCATAGCCATTCTGACTGGTGTAAGGCGATATCTCATTGTAGTTTTGATTTGCATTTCCCTAATAATTAGTGATGTTGAGCATCTTTTCATGTTTCTGTTGGCCATCTGTATATCTTCTTTGGAAAAAGGTCTGTTCATATCCTCTGCCCATTTTTTCATCAGGTTGTTTTTGTTGTTGTTGAGTTGTATGAGTTCTTTATATACTTTGGAGATCAACTGCTTGTCTGATAAATAATTTGCAAATATTTTCTCCCAGTTGGTGGATTGTCTTTCCTTCTTTTTCATGGTTTCCTTTGCTTCGCAGAAGCTTTATAGTCTGATATAGTCCCATTTGTTAGCTTTTTATTTTGTTTCCCTTACTTGAGTAGACATGGTATTTGAAAAGATGTGGCTAAGACCGATGTCAAAGAGTGTACTGCCTATATTTTCTTCTAGGATTTTTATGGTTTCAGTTCTTACATTCAAATCTTTAATCCATTTAAAGTTAATTTTTGTGTATGGTGGAAGACAATGGTCTACTTTCATTCTTTTGCCTGTAGCTGTCCAGTTTTCCCAATAGAGACTTTCCTTTCTCCATTGTACGTTCTTGGCTCCTTTGTCAAAGATCCATAGATGTGTGGTTTTATTTCTGGGCTTTCAATTCTGATCCATTGATCTGTTTGTCTGTTTTTGTGCCAGTACCATGCTGTTTTGATTATTATAGCTTTGTAGTATGTTTTGAAGTCAGGGATTGTGATGCCTCCAGCTTTATTCTTTTTTCTCAGGATTGCTTGGCTATTCAGGGTCTTTTGTTGTTCCATATACATTTTTGGATTCTTTATTCTGTTTCTGTGAAGAATGTCATTGGGATTTTGATTGGGATTGCATTGAATCTGTAGATTGCTTTAGGTACTATGGACATTTTAACTATGTTTATTCTTCTGACCCATGAACATGGAATATCTTTCCATTTCTCTATGTCTTCTTCAATTTCTTTCAGTAATGTCTTATAGTTTTCAGTGTACAGGTCTTTCATCTCTCTGGTTAAGTTTATTCCTAGGTATTTTATTCTTTTTGTTGTGACTGTAAATGGGATTGTATTCTTGATTTCTTTTTCTCCTAGTTCATTGTTAGTGTATAGGAATGCAACTGATTTTTTAAAATTGATTTTGTACCCTGCAATTTTGCTGTAGTTGTTGATTATTTCTAATAGTTTTCTGGTGGATTCTTTAGGGTTTTCTATATATAGAATCATATCATCTGCAAATAGTGAAAGTTTCACTTCTTTCTTTCCAATTTGGGTTCCTTTTATTTCTTTTTCTTGCATAATTGCTCTGTCCAATACCTCCAGTACTGTGTTGAATAGGAGTGGTGAGAGTAGGCACGCTTGTCTTCTTCCTGTTCTCAGAGGGATGGCCTTCAGTTTTTCACCATTAAGTATGACGTTTGCTGTGGGTTTGTCAGATATGGCCTTTATTATGGTGAGGTACTTTCTTCCTTCAATACCCATTTTATTGAGTTTTTATCATAAATGGATGTTGGATCTTGTCAAATGCTTTCTCTGCATCTATGAGATGATCATGTGATTCTTATTCCTCATTTTGTTAATGTGTTGTATCACATTGATTGA
Organism: Equus caballus; assembly: GCF_041296265.1. NCBI lineage: Eukaryota > Metazoa > Chordata > Mammalia > Perissodactyla > Equidae > Equus > Equus caballus. The sequence goes on from NC_091686.1 coordinate 94,513,746, forward strand.
TTTGTGGATGTCGAACCATCCCTGTGTCCCTGGAATAAATCCCACTTGATCATGGTGTATGATCCTTTTAATGTATTGCTGTATTCGGTTTGCCAATATTTTGCTGAGGATTTTTGCATCTGTGTTCATCAGTGATATTGGCCTGTGGTTTTCCTTCTGGGTAATCTTGGCCTCATAGAATGTATTAGGAAGCATTCCATCTTCTTCAATATTTTGGAATAGTTTGAGAAGGATAGGTACTAAATCTTCTTTGAATGTTTGGTAGAATTCTCCAGAGAAGCCATCTGGTCCTGGACTTTTGTTTTTTGGGGGGTTTTTGATGACTGTTTCTATCTCTATACTTGTGATTGGTCTATTCAGATTCTCTATTTCTTCTTGATTCAGTTTTGGGAGGTTGTATGAGTCTAGGAATTCATTCAGTTCTTCTAGATTATAGAATTTGTGGGCATATTGTTTTTCATAGTATTCTCTTATAATCCTTTGTATTTCTGCAGTATCTGTTGTAATTTCTCCTCTTTCACTCTTTCATTTCTTTCTTTCTTTCTTTTTTTTTAAAGATTGGCGCCTGGGCTAACATCTGTTGCCAATCTTGTTTTTCTTCTTCTTCTTTTTCTCCTGTAAGCCCCCCAGTACATACTTGTATATTCTATAGTTGTTTGTGCCTCTGGTTGTGCTATGTGGGATGCCACCTCAACATGGTTTGATGAGTGGTGCCATGTCTGCGCCCAGGATCTGAACTGACAAAACCCTGGGCCGCAGAAGCAGAACACATGAACTTAAACACTTGGCCATGGGGCCAGCCCTTCATTTCTAATTTTATTTATTTGAGCCTGCTCTCTTTTTTCCTTGGTGAGTCTGGCTAAGACGTTGTCAATTTTGTTTATTTTCTCAAAGAAGCAGCTCTTAGTTTGCTTAATCCTTTCTATTGTTTCTTTTAGTCTCTATTTTTTTTATTTCTGCTCTGATTTTATTATTTCCCTCTTTCTGCTGACTTTGGGCTTTGTCTGTTTTTCTTCTTCTAGCTCTGTTAAGTGCATTTTAAGATTACTTATTTGACATTTTTCTTGCTTGTTGAGGTGGGCCTGTATTGCTATGAATTTTCCTCTTATGACTGCTTTTGCTGCATCCCATAAGAGTTGGTATGTTGTAGTTTCATTTTTGTTTGTCTCCAGGTATTTTTTAATTTCCCCTTTGATTTATTCAGTGATCCAAAGGTTGTTCAATAGCATGTTGTTTAGTCTCCACATATTTCTGACTTTCCCAGTTTTGTTCTTGCATTTGATTTCTAGCTTCATAGCATTGTGGTCAGAAAAGATGGTTGGGATGATTTCAATATTCTTAAATTTATTGAGGCTTGCCTTGTTACCCAACATATGGTCTATCTTTGAGAATGTTCTATGGGAACTTGAGAAGAACATATATTCTGCTGGTTTTGGATGGAATGCTCTCTATCTATCTATTAAGTCCATCTGGTCTAGTGTTTTATTGAAATCTACTATTTCCTTGTTGAATTTTTGTCTGGGTGATCTGTCCATTGAAGTAAGTGGGATGTTGAGGTCCCCTACTATTATTGTGTTACTGTTAATTTCTTCCTTTAAGTATGTTTATAATTGCTTTATGCACTTTGGTGCCCCTGTGTTAGGTGCATATATATTACTAAGTATTATGTCCTCTTGGTGGAATGTCCCTTTTATCATTATATACTGCCCCTCTTTATCTCTCATTGTCTTTTTTAACTTGAAGTCTGCTTTGTTTGATAAAAGTATGGCAATACCTGCTTTCTTTTGTTGGCCTTTAGCTTGGAGTATTGTCTTCCATCCCTTCACTCTAAGTCTGTGTTTGTCTTTGGAACTGAGGTGCATTTTCTGGACTCAGCATATTGTTGGGTCATGTTTTTTAATCCATCCAGCTGCTTTGTGTCTTTTTATTGGAGAATTCAATCCATTTACATTTAGAGTGATTATTGTTATATGAGGGCTTAATGCTTCGATTTTCTCTTGTTTTCTGGTTGTTCTATGTTTCCACTGTTTCTCTCCCTTTGTATTTCTGACCGCCATTTCATTTTGGTGGTTTTCTAAGGAGAATTTCTCAGTTTTCTCTCTTTTTGTGAACTATGGCTCTGCTCTGATTTTTCGTTTAGTGCAATTCTAGCATTTTCATTGGCTTCTTTTCAAAAAATAGTTTTCAGTTCTCTGCCAAAATTTTCAAGGTTGACTTTCATCTCTTTCAACAAATTATGGTTTTTTTTAAGTCAGTGTCTAAAAACTAATATCTGAGCCTCTGCACTCCATGGCTATGTTTTCTTGATTTTCATTCATGTGGTTTTGTCTCTTTGCTTTTCTACTTGTGTGTGTGTGTGTGTGTGTATTCAGATATTTTCAGTGTGAAGGAAAAAGGTTTGCACTCTTACCTACTCTTTGCAGTGTCTTCTATACCCTTGGTGCTCTCATAAGATGAAAACAGGTGAGGTAATAAATATTTGTTGTTTTAAACTGCTTAGTTTGGAGTCATTTGTTACTCAGCTGTAGGTAACCAGTACACTTGGGTTTGAATACCAGCATTGCCCTTTACTAACCTTGTGTCCTTGGATATAAGACTTTGCCTCTTGTAGCCTGTTTTCTATTTTTTCAAAATGGTAATAATATCTACTTACAGCGTTGTTGAAGCACAGTCTCTGATATATAGTAAGTTCTTAATAAATAACTATTTTTATTTTTATTACATTTACTATTAAGTAAAGTGAATGTTTAAGAAGAAAGAAAGCTATACAGCAGATATAAAAAGCAAGCACAAAATCTCACAAAGAATAGGCACCTTGGGCCATTAAGTGTAGGAGCATGTAGCTTTATCTGCTTTCCTTGATTCTAAGAACATTATGTGTCAGAGGCCACATAATGAGGATCATGAATTGTCTGAAAAAGGTTAGTCAGAATCTATGTACTGTTTTTATTTCCATTTTAAAAGATAGGAATCACACTGAAATATGTAATACACAGTTCCTTGTTTTCTTTAGCAATGTGTTTGTACTTAAGGAACTTTCGGCAATCTGGAAATTTTTTTTCTCTGGAGCAGTGGTTCTCAAACTACGATGCATGAGAATCACCTGTAGGGCTTACTAAACAGATTGATGGACCCTACCCCCAGAGTTTTTGATTCAGCAGGTCTGTGGTGGGGCCTAAGAAATGGCATTTTTAGCAAATTCCCAGGGTGATGCCAATGTTGTTGGTCTGGGGACCACATTTTGAGGACCCCTGCTTTAAAACATCTTCCTCTTTGATAAATGAAGCATTATAGTGCTAAAGAAACAGAAGTAGTAGTGTTTAGGCAAATATGGAGTAAAATAAAATCCAAATGCTTTACCATGATGTATAAGGCCCCTGTCTATCTCATCCACTTTGTTTCACACTATGCTTCTTATGTTCACATTGGCCTTCGTTCAAAGACACCAAGCCCATTTCTCTCCTACGGCAGCCATTGCTATTATTTCTGCATGGGGCTCTTCTCTCCCAGATTAGTCTCTCTCTGTGAACACTGAAGGCCCAACTCCAAATGTCGCCTTTCCAGAGAGACATTCTCTACCTCAAGAAGCCATTCTCTATCACACTTCCAACTCTCCTAATTTATTCTCTTCATGTCACTTATCATGATCTGAAATTGCCCATTTGTTTGCTTGTTGGAAAATTCCAGTAGAGCAGACACCTTTTCTCTTAAGTTCTTCACTTTCTCCAGCCTGGTACGGGGCCTGCTGTGTTGTAGGTGATCACTGGATATCTGTTGGTTGGAAATATTGGTGTTTAGCATGGGTCTCTTACTTTATAACCTAGTTCTGAGGGGAAATGAAGAACACTGAAAAGGAGTATGGCAATCTGGGGAATATGGTCCCTCCCCAAGCTGCCTTCGCACGTGTTATAGCTTCCAGGATTCTGCCTGGCTTGTCATGCCAAGGAAAGGGGTTTGTTCTTTTCCCTGCCCCCACAGTGTCTTCTACATCCTTGGTTGCCTTGTAAGAAGACAAGATGATGATTTGGGCAATACTTTTCACTCTTAGGGATTCCAGAGAGTTGCTAAGTGGGCCACTTTTTCATGCACCCGTTACACTTCTTACTTATATAAGTGATTCTCATCAGGCTAGCTTGCATCTGCCAAGTTGTCCCCAGCTACAGTGAGGGAAGAAGAGCTTTTTCCCTACCTCTGTTGGGTGCCAGGTGGGCTCTGTCTGTAGCTGTTTCCCCCAGATACCTCCAGCTGTTTGGGATCCCAGGTTAGGAATGGACCTGACCCATCCCCTTGGTGAGGACATGGAACACTAAGATGAACAAAGAAGTAAACCTCTTACTCAGATAGTTTAAAATTGTATTTATTTTCCTCCCAATGGTTTTCTCATTAAAAATTGAGTGCCTGTGCCAATGCTGGCTACAGGCAAGGCCTGGACATTCTCTCTACGGACAATTGCTGGTGGTCTGAGCTGACTCACCCCCACACCCTCACCTCCCCATGTCTCTTCCCCTGGCACCTGATTTTGGGAGGTTGGCATTCTTGCAGTAATCTCAGGCTGCTTCCATGTGCCCTGGGCAAAAACAACAGGGCTTTCTCTAGGGAATTCAGGAGTGAGCCTCATGATATAGCTACTGGCTTTTACCACTATTCCCATGAGATTTGGGGGAGGGTTTTTCCCAAATAAGGGGAATTCAGAGTCCTCTTGGTTGGCGATGCTCTGGATCTCCACAGCACTAGAGTTGGAAATGTTTACACAGATACATTTCCTATTTTATCTGTCCTTTAGATAGGCATGTAGAGCATTCCAGTTCCATTAATGTCTTTCACTTCTGCCCTTTATCTGTGTTAAAGCCAGTTAGAGACACTGGTACTTGATTAGTGACCTTGGCATTGCTTGTACACCTTGTTGTGCCAGGAATGAACTGAAGATGGACTTGACAAGAAGCAGAGGTTATGGGTGGGAGACTTTGGCAGCTCCCAGAGGAGCTGTCCTGAGTGTTTTGTTAGGCCAGTTCATCCTCCTCTATAGCTTTCCTGTGTTTGTGTGGAGTTCAGTTCAACAACAACTTGTTAAGCACCTACTTTATATCAGGCCCTCTTCACAAGAAGGAGCTGGGGATACCAAGACTAATACAACTCTCTCCTTGCCTTCAAAGAGCTTAAAATCTTATTGGGAGAGGGACCTGTGATGGTGACTTCAAGATGACTGTAAATTCTTTTTACTCCTTCCCTTGAATTTGAGCTTGTCCTGTCACTAGCTTTGACCAATAAAATGTGGTGGAAACAATGTTGTATAATTTTTGAGGTTGGGGCTTAAGAGATCTACAGTTTCAGCTTTTGCCACTCTTAGAACACTCTTAGAATGCTTCTTCTTGGAAGCCAGCCACCATGTAAGGAGTTTGTCTACCCTAAGACCACCATGCTGTGAGGAAGCCCAAGCTAGCCACATGGGGCTAAAGTATGAGAGGAGCACTGAGGCTCCACATGTGAGTGAGACCTCTATGGGCCTTCTATTTAGCCCAGCACCTAGCTGAATGCAGCTGAGTGAATGACCTCAGCTGATGCCGCATGGAGCAGAAGAACTACCCAACCAAGCCTTGCCTAAATTCTTGACCCATAGAATTGTGAGCAAATAAAATAGCTGTTGTTTTAACCCATTAGGTTTTGGTGTAGGTTGATACACAACTATAGGTAATTGAAACACACATGTGTTTTCTTAATGATGGAGGTATGCATAGGCTGTTATAGGAGCACAGAAGGTAACTGAGCCAGCCTGTGGTGATGAGAGGATGGTCATGGAATGCTTCCCAGAGGAGATTTTCTTGAGTAGAATCTTCTCTAAAGACATAGATTTGATCCAGGTTGGGGGAGGGTGATGTCTAGGTACAGGGGAACAGAGCAAAATAGCATGGAGGTGATTAACAGGGTGGTACATGTGCGAGGGAGCTTCAAGCAAGTGTAAGGCAGGGAGCAATGGATAAAGTTACAGAGGTGTTAATAATAATGATAGTACTGTTTATTGAACATTTACCATGTACCAGATAGCTATCTAAGGTTTTATGTGTATTAACTCATTTAATTCTCACAATAACCCTATATTATTTATTCCTTTTCTACATTAGGAAAAAATGAGACACAAAGAGATAAGTAACTTGCTCGAGGGCACAAAGCAGGCAAATGCAGAGTAGGAATTTGAACTCAGGCAAGATCTTGGAGAACTCTGTGAGTCTCTTTAAAGAGCTTGTTCTGTAGGTGATGTAAAGTGACCCAGAGGATTTAAGGAGGGAGTGACATGGTTACTTTGCAAGATTTTGTAGTCTTTCTAATTTTCCTGACTTTGGTTATTTGCTTTGCCTGTTGTCTATTTCTCTATAGTGACAAGTAGTGAACTCTTTATAACAAACAGGGCCTGTGTGCTTATCTTTGAAGGATACAAAGAGAGAGGGAGGTATGGGGGACATGTGCTACTCCACAGCTGGTGATGGGCAGGGAGGGGAGGAAAGAATGCCCAGGGAGACAATGGTTGTGGTGGCCATCAAGAGAGGAAAATGGGCCACATCCTTGACCCTGAGGAAGGATGAGAAGAGCAGCATATGGAGCCTGCCTGTTCTGAGAAGATCTTTTAGGCTGAGGCACAGACAGGCTCATGCTTTGCAGACAATCTGCCTTTCTCTCTTTCCTCGTCCCCATCGAATTTCAGGTGGTTAGCATCAAAATATTGAAAACAGCTGTTGGGTTCCAGCAGCAATTAGCAAAGAAGAGAGCATTTCACATAAATTTGGAGTGCTTATCTGGCCACGGCCATTGCTTCCTGAAGGGGTCCTTATGGCTAAGCTGTGGAATAGCTTCTCCTGCACACACCACACCCGCTTTCTCTCTGTTCCCAGCTCTGTCCACCAAGGGCCATAGAACAGATTCAGTGGAGTCTTAATTGGCGAGCAGACTTGTCACATCCTCACTTCAGCAGATTTTGTGCAAGAAGAGAAGAGACAGAGTAGGTAAGAAAAAAGAAATCTGGCTTAGATTCTAGTAGAAGCTAGGAGATCTGGCCCTCAGACTTAAGTTGGCTTACACTTGCTTTGTGTGACATGGACAAATGTCTGAAATTCTCTAGATCCCAAGGTCCTCATCTGTGATATGAGGGTGTTGGGTAAAGACTCATTTCACCACAAATAATAAAAATAACCATAGCTATTGTTTACTGAGCAGGTACTAAAAGCCTGATGCTGTGCTAAGCACTGTACAGCTTATCTATTTAATCCTTATAACAACCCAAACTCAGTGAAGCTCACTGAAGACTTTCCTGATCATCCTGTCTAAAGTGCCCTGTGTTAATTATCTATTGCTGTGTAGCAAATTACTTCAAATCTTATAGCTTAAAACAACAATAAAAATTTACAGTCTCGGGGCTGGCCCCGTGGCCGAGTGGTTAAGTTCGCGCGCTCCGCTGCAGGCGGCCCAGTGTTTCATCGGTTCGAATCCTGGGCGCGGACATGGCACTGCTCGTCAGACCACGCTGAGGCAGCGTCCCACATGCCACAACTAGAGGAACCCACAACAAAGAATACACAACTACGTACCGGGGGGCTTTGGGGAGAAAAAGGAAAAAAATAAAATCTTTAAAAAAAAAAAAAAAAAAAAAAAAAAAATTTACAGTCTCATTGTTTCTGTGGGTCAGGAATTCTAGAGCAGCTTGGCTGACTGGTTATGGCTTAGAGTCTTTTATGAGTTTGCTGGGGCTGCAGTCATCACTTTCAATATGGCAGGTCAGCATTGGCTATTGGCAAGGTTGATGCTGGCTATTGGCAAAAGGCTTCATTCGTCACCAGCCTGCCATAGGACACGAGACCATTTGAATGCCCTCACAACATGGCAGCTGGCTTCCCTCAGAGTGAGTGAGCTGTGAGAACAAGGTAGAATATCTTTTATGACCTATGCTTGGTCGCCACTATTCGTTACCATGGTCAGCTCTATTTGGTATGGCAAGGACCACACAAGGGCAGGAATACCAGGAGGCGGGGATCATCAGTGGCCATCTTTGAGGCTAGCTGTCACCCTCCCCCTAAATTTCTATCATATGACTGTGTCTTACTTTTAATAACACTTATCTGAAATTATCTTATTTGTGTGCCTGAGACCCATTTCCTCCCCAATAGAATGTAAGCTTCCTGAAAGCAGGGATTTCATCTCTTTTATCGCTGTATCCTCAGTCCCTAGAACAGTGCCGGGTGCATAATTGATGCCCAATATTGAGCATGAGATGGGTGCTGTTATTATGCCAGGTTCAGATGCAGAAACAAAGGCTCAAGGAAGTTAAACAATTTGTCTGAAGTCACATAGATAGTAAGTGTACATAAGTAAGTGTCTGTATAAATGGATTGTGTGTATGGTTGAGATTGCAATGAGAGAATGTGTGGAAATGGTAGCTGGATCATTAAAGGGGAGATAAGTTACTCTGAACAACTGTTATGACACAGACCCAGAGATAATACTTTGACCTAAGTCTTATTTGCTTCAAAATTCTTTGAAAAATTTGTCTCCAAGGGACATGCTTATTAAAATGACTAAGTAAGTTTTCCTTTAAAAATTCCACAAGCAATTTAAGTCATTATTTGACTAGCAAGTATATTGCCAAATTACACATGGCTTGCTAACTTGATTATGTTTGTGGGAATTATCCATTTTCTGGATTATCTGCCAGAAAAAGAAGAGTAGTGTCTGTTGGCCACCCACTTTCCATTCTCCTTCTCAGGCTCCTGAGGGAGGGGCCCTGGTATTCATCAAACATACAATGGGGCCCTCTTAGATCAATGCCTCAGCCACACCCTCTTTTGGCTGGGGAGATGGAAATTTGGGGAAGAGTGGAGAGAAATTATTATGAAAAGCCCTCATTTACCCTCCCTCCTCTGAAACATTCTAGGTGCTGAGTTTTGGGGCAAAGGACGTTGACTTGAGACCAGGGTGAGATCCAGGGGAAAGGCTACGGGAGTTGGCTGCTGAGGCTGGCTCTGAGCTAGGCTTGAAGCAAAGGTGGTGGTGGTCTCTGAGTTTCTTCAAGGCCCAGCCCAGTTCACCAGAGTAGGAAAGCAGAGAGAGACTCTGTGCAGGAGGCCTACTCAGGAAAAATGAAAGAGTCTGCATTTAGCTTGAACGTATCCTCAGGAACCTGTGGGTAGCTGTGGTTGGTGGGACCAAAAGCAGACCTGGCTAAAAGATTGAAATGAGCTTCCCCCTCAAATTAGTGAGTTGTCTTTACTAACAGTATCCAGACAGAGACTGAATAGCCATGTGTCAAGGAGAATGGCACTCTCCCTGTGCTTACCACTTAGGCTTACCACTTAGTTTATTCAAGGCAGATTCTAGGAGGGCCCCACCTTTCCTTTTCTATGAGTCCCTTTTGAGGAGCCACAGCATGGTGGTTAGAGCAAAGGCTTTAGAGTTTGCTTCAGTTTGTTCCCCAAGCTCTGGCACTTTCCATGTGACCTTAGGCAAGTTACTTAACTTCTCTGTGCCTCCATTTCCTCAAATGTAAAATGGGGATAATAATTGTTCTTACTTCATAGGGTAGTTGTAAAGATGAAATTGGAGTAATATAAGTAAAGTTCTTAGAACAGTACGTTGCATTCAAGAATTAATGTAACAAACTTATATGGAGCAGTATATATATTGCCACGTGCCAGGTCCATGAGAATGGTGAAGGATACCTGGTTCTGGCCCCCCGTGAAACTTATATTCTAGTGTGTGTAGAGGGTAGAAGACAGAATAATGCCCCCCAAAGATATCCATGTTCTAATCCATGAAACTAATGAACATGTTATGTTACATGGAAAGGGAAAGTGAAGCTTGCTGATGGAATTAAGGTTGCTAATAAACTGGCTTTAAAATACGGATATTATTCTGGATTATCCAGATTGGCCCAATGTAATCACAGGGGTCTTTAAAAGATGGAAGAAGGAGGCAGAACAGTGAGTGTCAGAGTGATGCCATGTGAGAACGACTTGACCTGCTGTTGCTGACTTTGAAGATGGAAGGGAGACAAATGCCGAGGAATGCAGGTGGCCTCTGCAAGATGGAAAAGGCAAGGAAACAAATTCTCCAAAAGGAGCACAGCCCTACTTATATCTTGATTTTAGCTCACTGAGACCCATTTCAGACTTCTGACCCCAGAACTCTTAAGATAATAAATTTGTGTTGTTCAAGTCACCAAGTTTGTCGTAATTGATTGCAAAAGCAATAGGAAACTAATACTAAGGCAGATAAGAAATAAGTCAACAAATGAGTATATAATGTGATTTCAGGTAATGATAAATGCTAGGAGGAAAATGCAGTTTAAAGGGCTGGGGAATGATGGAGGTAGGGGCTCTTTCAGATAGTCAGAGAAGGCATCAGTGGGAGATGACATTTGAGAAGAGGCTTGAATGAAATCAAAGGAGAAGCCATGGATCTGCATTCCAGGCAGAGGGAATAGAGCCTACAGAGGCTTTAAGGAGAGAAAGACCTTGAATAGTTGAAGAATGGTCAGTATGGCAAGGCAGAGTGGGCAAGTGGAAAAGCAGTAGGAGGTGAGATCAGACAAGGCAGAGGTTGATCTCTACAAGCCCTTGGAGTTTAGATTTTATGGTAAGAAGTTTGGATTTTATTTCCAGTGTGATGAGAAACCATGGGAGAGGATCCGTTGGAGAGGCATGATATGAGATGATTTACATTTTAGAAAGCTCACTCAGGCTCCTGTGTAGGCAACAAACTGGAAGGAGTTAAAGAGTGGAACTAAGAAGCCAAATTAGGAGGATACTATGAAAAAGATGAATTACACTTAGTTGGTGGTAATAGAGGTAGTGAGACAGAGTTGGATTCTAGACATATCTGGGTGGTTAGAGCTGACTGGACTTTGTGATGGTTTGGATATGGGGTTTGAGGGAAGGAAACAAATCAAAAATACCTCCTAGGTTTGGTCTGGAGCCACTGGGTGAATGGACATGACATTTACTTACATGAAGAAGACAGGAGTAGGATAGGTTTGGAAGGTGAAAATCCAGAATACTCACCTAATAAATGCTTAAAGATTATTATCAATATCTGATGCTTCTGACACACTGATCTATTGTTATTTCCCATCTCCAAATCTGTACTCATAATATTTCCTCCATCTGGGACTTCCTCCTCCCACTCTACTGTTGAGGGTTCAATTCATATCCATCCTTCAAGGACCATCTCCAAAGTCACCTCTTTTCTACTTCTACTATGGAGAGATGTCTCTTCCTTTTGACCCTACAGAGGACACTGTTTAAATCTCTTTCATAGTTTGCTTTTGGACCTCATTTATCTAAGTGCCTTATCTTCCCTACGAGATGGTAATCTCCTTGTAGGCAGGGATGTGTGTTCCTCTTCTCGAATTCTCTGCTGCATAATGGCTTGCACGTAGGAGGTACCTAGTAAATGATTCTGAATGGAATTGATTGTTATGGAGAGGACTGCATTGAGGGGGGAGTTGAACTAGGTATTCTCTAAGGCTAGTTTCATGATTGAGATTTCATGATTCATTTGATTGCAGGTTGGTTGTCCCCACCACTCAGAAGGTTTCTAAGTTGCCTAGTTCTGCACTTGATTAGGGAATGCATGGAGAATGCAATCTACCTTCAATGCCAGCCCAAGGAACATTTTAATTAGGAAGGAAATATTGGGTTTGTAAATGCACACAAAGATGGTTTTCTGATGCCAAGTATAAATGGTTTCAGATTGTGTGCAGTTTTATATTACCTATCCCTACTTTCTACTCCCTCCCCACTCTAGTTAATAGGGCCAACCTTACAAGAGGTCAAAAACAGGAAATGAGGGTAGGATGCCAGTATTGCCTTCAATTATTCCATTTCCACAACTGTGCAAGAGTCTCACATGTACTATATATTTAATGACTTAATTTTGGCAGCATATGTATGTATCCATTTCCAATGCCAGCATAGATATATTTTTAAAGATTGCTTAATGAAGCATGCAATTAAGGGAAGTTGTTGTTTTTAGCAATAATCTATATTTTTACTTTTATCTATGCATCAGCTTTTGCTACATGACAAATAATCCCACAACATAGTGGCTTAAAATAACAACCACTAATTTAATTTAATTTTTTTGGTGGGGGGGAATTAGCCCTAAGCTAACACCTGCTGCCAATCCTCCTCTTTTTTGCTGAAGAAGGCTGGCCCTGAGCTAACATCCATACCAATCTTCCTCTACTTTATATGTGGGACGCTTGCCACAGCATGGCTTGCCAAGCAGTGCATAGGTCTGCACCTGGAATCTGAATTGGTGAACCCCGGGCCACTGAAGTGGATCATGCGAACTTAACTGCTGCACCACCAGGCCAGCCCAACAACTGCTAATTTAATTCTTAATTCTGTATTTTGGCACTTTTGGCTGGGATACCTGGGAAGGTCTGGGCTTGGCTGGCTTGGCTGATCTTGGCTAAGTTCACTTATGTATCTGTGATCAACTAGTGGGTTGATTGGGGCTGGATGGTTTGATGGCTCAGTAGAGGTGGCCAGGAAAACTGAGTCACTCTCCATAGGGTCTCTCCTCCTCCAGAGGCTAGCCTGGGCTTCTTTATATGGTGGCAGCAAGATTCCACAAGTGAGAAAAGAATTGAGCAAAGCCTCTTGAGGCCCAGATTCTGAACTTTTCAAGGTTGCTTCTGCCGCATTCTATTGCCCAAAGCAAGTCAGAAGCCCCGCTTGGATTCAAGCGGTGGAGAAATTGCCTCTTGATGGAGGGAGAGTCAAAGCTGCATTGTATAGGCTGTAGATACAGGGAGGGGTGAAGAATTGTGGCCATTTTTGCAGTCTGTCACAATCAGTTCGGGTGCTTTTGGCTTAAGTAACAGAAAATTCAACTCTAAGTTGTTTAAACAATAAAGACATATTATCTCACAAACTAAGAAGTTTGGAGGAAAAGTGATTACAGGGTTATTTCAACTGCTTGGCAATGCCATCATGGTCATAGTTTTTCTTTTATTCAGCTTTCCACTCTGTTTTTCCCAGTGTGTTCAGTTTTGTCCACATTTTAACAAGATGTCTATGACAGTTTCAGCCTTTACGTATAGATGACAAAGTCCAGAGGAGAAAAATGGAAGTCTCTGTTCTGTATCTTCTTTTAGAAATGAGTAAAATCTACCCAGAAGCCCTTGCAGTCTTCCCAGTGGGTCCTGTTACATCATATGCCTGTGCCTGAGGATAAATGGATTGAAAATCTCTGCCTGTCAACTTTGTACTATTAGTTGTTGAGGTAGGAAGATGAGAATTAGAGGTGGTGAGCTATGCATACATTTCCCTCAAGAAATATAACAGCTTGGGAATGTTGAAAGTAGGGCAAGTTGTTCTACCCAGAAAGTAGCTTTGGGTTTATCCCTCTAGATAGTCCTAACATTTGCAGTGATTTCAACAACAACAACAACAACAATAATAATAGATGGTAAACATCTGTGCAAACATAAAACTAATTCAACTGGTAGGAGGTGATGTCTTTGGGTCAAGGAATTTCAAGTAAATTTGAACACATAACTTTTTAAAATCTCTGGTTACATGATTCTTATTTTTGACTACTTATATTTGCTTTTTGGACCATGTAATAGAAAGTGTATTTCTTTAAATCTTAGAGGCCACAAATGAAGTCTGAGTTTCACGGTCTTAAACAGTCAAATAAAGAGTAAAGGGATGAAAACACAGCCACCAGCTAGGAAACTTTAAAGCTTTTGTTTACAGAGTACATTTGTCCTTAATTTAATTAAGTCTCACAACTTCTATTAGTTCTCCTGTCTTTAAAATTTGACCTGGAGTGACATATATGGCAAATGCAAGTATCGTTTTTCTAGCAAGTCTCAAGTAAAATGTGCCTCTCCTTTAACTATTCTCCATAAATTAAATGTCTTGTAAAAAGGCCATCACCTTAGCAACTGTCAACTCAGTCAACTTTGTGAAGCCAAGGTAAAATGGCAATAAACCTTCAGAAAGGGCCTGGGTAATTTTTTGACCATTAAAGAAAGTGAAAATTTTTTAAAAAGTGACTTCTGACTGTGCTTTGAGAAAGATGAAACTATGTAAATTTAAAGTAAACACAGTTTGAATTAAAAAAGAAGAAGTTAGCCTGAAAAGGCAAGCTTGAAAATCTCATTGTTCTACTGTTTCCTTCCATTTATGATTTGTTTGAATATCTATTTTCTCTCCTTGTTAAATTGCTTACACTTCAAAAGCTTTTCCTCTTTCTGTAAGTATCACTGTTAAAGTGAAATCAGCCAGTGCATTTAGTGAATTCTACACTCTGGGTTTCTTTTATAGTATTTTGATCCTTTGGTAGGATTTTGTCATTAGCACGCTCGCTCGTGAGTTTGGGGGGTTAGGAGTTGTCAATTCTCTCGCCTACAACAACTTAAATATCTGTGACAGGACTTTCAAAGGCAAACCACAGTGATTTTAGAAAAGAATTAACAAGGTGGGTAATTGGTCAATGATCAAATGTTGGTAATAAAAAGTGTAAATCTAACATGGCTGGCTTAAAATATACCATTTTCGGGGTCACACATCACAGAGGTGATATAGTTCAGACATCAGGGTATGATGCTGGTTTGAAGTAAATTCTGGGTAAGTTTCACCTTAGAATATTGGATATTTTCTAAGAACAAAAAACTACAGTAAGAAACAATCGTTTCTTGCACCCACCATATATATGTGTAGAAGAAAGCCTGAAGGAGTTGCCCCCAAGCTGTGTTGACTGTGATTATCTTTGAGGTGGCTCTTGTTTGGGGCCAATTCCCCATTGTGCTTAGTTTTGGTAGAGTGCCTTGCTCTAGTTGTCTGTGGAAGCTGAAAGAGGAGCCCCTGCCTTGCTTACTGCCTAGCAACCCGGGTGTGGTCATATGAACTAGGCTTGAACATGGAAACTTCCACCTGGAACTTCAAAAGTTGGGTATATGACACAGGACCTGGAGTAAGGTGAGGCAAGTGAGGCATCTAGGGTGCTAGGGTGTAAAATTTAAGGAGACACTCATTCTCAGAGTCCATCTCAGAGTGCCAATCTGCATTGATATGACCCCGAGTGCACGAGTTCATGCCTCTTAAAATTTTTTGCCCTAGGCTCCTGACTTGCCTCCTCAAGTCCCAACCGTGGTGACACTTGGACAGTCAGCAAGCAGATCACTGTGGGGGTGGAGGTGATGACAGTGGAATGATGGTAGGGGTAGCGCTAGTGACAGCAGAAACAATGAAGATGGAGGCAGTGGCTGTGGTGCTGCTGACCCCAATGGTGGCATCTTGTACACTGGGATGGGCTTGGCTCTGCATCCTATGGCAAAGACTCCTGGTCCTCCTGCCTTTGGTTTTGTCAGCAACTGAATAATCCTTCCAATACATTCCTTTTCCACTTAAGTGAATCAGACTTGGTTTCTGTTGCTTGCAGCCAAGAACCCTGACAAATACAGTGGGATTGTGAGCAATTTATTTTTTTTCTCCTTTATCCTTTTCTCTGTTTTTATTTTTCACGTATTTATCCACCAGATTACTTTTCATGGGAGGCCAATTATTTTTATCAACTTGTTCTGTCATCAAGGAGACCAAACTGTCTAGGGTGAGGTCCAGATTGAGTTAATTCAGCAATTCAGTGACATTAACATCAAATGCCTAGATTCTTTCCACCTCTCCACTGTTCCATGGTTGATGTTGACTTTATCCTCAGGCTAGTGGCAGCCTGGCTGTAGCAATTCCAAGAATTATATGCAGAAATGACAATGTCTATAGGAAGAAGAGAAAGGATCTCTTCCTATGATGATTTCTTAAGAATGAGGAACAGTTTTCCAGGAGCCCCAGTGCCAATTTCACTCTCATTTTTTCTTTTTTGCTTTTTTTTTTAGATGAAGATGCCCGTTTTTTTTCAAAGATTTTATTTTTCCTTTTTTTCCCCAAAGCCCCCCAGTACATAGCTGTGTATTTTTAGTTGTGAGTCTTTCCAGTTGTGGCATGTGGGATGCCGCCTCAGCATGACCTAATGAGTGGTACCATGTCCGCACCCAGGATTTGAACCAGTGAAACCCTGGGCCAGCGAAGCTGAGCGCCCGAAATTAACCACTTGGACATGAGGCCGGCCCCTTCACTCTCGTTTTATTGGTCAAAATTGAGTCACACGCGTAAGCATGGCCTAACTCTTGACAAGGGCAATTCTCTCCTTAGACCCATCAGACCTGTTCCTAGAGCTGGCATTGGTTTTCCCTGAGGCACGTGACACTGTAGAGGAGAGGAGAATAACTGAATGAAACTGGAATTCTCTTAGGAAAGAAGAAAGGTGCAATGGGGCCTGGATAGTCAACCTGCAGTATCCATAATTTACTTTGACTGCTTGTTGAATGCTCTGCTCGCTTTAGGGTGTGTGGCTACAGTCTGAGTATTAATGAGATCATGTGTTTTCTTAAGCTACTGTTAATTCTATCTTCTGATACCAGTTTGAAAATGCTGACTAGAACATAGTAAAACAGGGCAGACACTGTGGAAAACAGTAAGGCAGTTCCTCAAAAAATTAAACAGAATTACCATACGACCCAGTGATTCCACTCCTAGGTATTCACAGGGTCACAGATATTTGCACACTCATGTTTATAGCAGCGTTGTTCACAACAGCCAAAAGGTTGAAGAAACCCAAGTGTCTGTTGACAGACAAATGGAGGAATAAAGCATGGTATATACATACATTGGGATTATTCAGTCTTGAAAAACAAGGAAACTCCGATACATGCTAAAACATTGATGAAACTTT
This sequence comes from Equus caballus, assembly GCF_041296265.1. Lineage (NCBI taxonomy): Eukaryota > Metazoa > Chordata > Mammalia > Perissodactyla > Equidae > Equus > Equus caballus. The sequence continues at coordinate 94,530,531 of NC_091686.1, forward strand.
AAGTGAAATAAGCCAGTCACAAAAGGACAAATCCTGTATGATTCCACTCATATGAGGTACTTAGAACAGTCAAATTCGTAGAGACATAAAGTAGAATGGTGGTTGCCAGGGGCTGGGGGGAGGGGAAAATGGAGAGTTATTGTTTAATGGGTACAGAGTTTCAATTTCACAAGGTGAGAAAAGTTCTGCACAACAAAGTGAATGTACTTAATGTCACTGAACTGTTTGCTTAAAAATGGCTAACATGGTAAATTTTGTGTCATGTATATTTTACCACAATTTAAAAAACCACAAATTTTTTAAAAAGCCCATTGTGAGGGTTAGTTTCACATGTCAACTTGGCTAGGTGAAGGCCAGGTTGACCAGTTGTTTGGTCAAACACCAGCCTAGATGTTGCTGTGAAGGTATTTTTTAGATCCAATTAACATTTAAATTGGTGGCCCTTGGTTCTGTTTCTCTGGAGACTAATGCACCTATATTTTTCATAAACATTATGTGTTAATTATAGACATTTTATAATTAAACAAACACTCTCCTCTCTCTGTGACTAGAGGATGCGGCAAACCTGAAGACCCAGCAGCCCTGGACCAAATGTCTGTAGAATGGGTGGAAGTTGCATAGGAATAGATGAGGAAGTGTGTGGTTGGGAAAACCCCACAGAGCTTTCCCCGTGGCCTGGAATTCCCTTCTCTTACATAGTCCCCTGCTATATTCTTTATGAAACCACTCAAAACAATAGCTGGTATGACAAGCATGCAAAAAATGTTAGCGGCTTCTATTATTATTTCAGGAGAAGATGCATCTTCCCCAATCATAATATTTCCTTTTATGGGGAAGAAGCTCCACTGGGGGGATAAGCTGGCCTCTGTCTCGTCTCTCTTCTCACAGATGGCTGAGATTAGAAGAAGAAACCCAGTGTATTAGTCTCTTAGAGCTGATGTAACAAATCACCACAAATCGAGTGGCTTAAAACAATAGAAATTTATTCTTTTGCAGTTCTGGAGCCCAGAACTCTAAAATCAAGATGTGGACAGGGTTGGTTCCTTTCGGAGGCTCTGAGAAAGAATGCCGCATGCCTCTCTCCTAGCTTCTGGTGGTTGCCATAATTCTCGGTGTTCCTTGGCTTATAGATGCATCACTCTAATCTCTGCCCCCACCTTCACATGGGCTTCTCCTCTCTGTCTTCCACCCTTCTCTTCTGAGGACACTTGCCATTTGATTTAGGGCTCACCTTAACCCAGGATGATCTCATCTCAAGATCCTTAACTTCATCACATCTGTAAAGAAATTTTTTCCAAATAAGTTCACAGTCACTGATTCTGAGTGAACGTACCTTTTGAGGGGCCACTGTTCAACCCACTACACCAAGCATGTGTATTTCTGCCTCTCTCTTCGTTCCTTCTTGGGGTGAACCTGACTGCTGAGAATATGTGCTCAGCTCTGATTCTCCTGTTGTAGGTTTTATAGGAGTCTTGCCCTCCATTAGAAAGCCTGCCACGGCCATGCAATCCTTGTGATAGCGTGGATAAATCTATCCAATTCTCAGTTCAGAATTGGAAACACACTGACCTGCAGCCATAAAGCCTTATTCTTCAGTATCAGCTTTATCAGGTAAAGGCAATAGTTTGGTCTCCTATCTGCCCTATTCTTCTATCTTATTTCTCAATTGGTTTAGAATTCAGAAATAGAAGAAAGATGTCCTGTTTCTGGCTCCATTGAAAATTCAATTAATATTACTTATGGCTCAGCTCAAATGTCAGCAACTTTCTAAATTTTTTCCCTCATGCACACAGGCAGAATTAGCCAGAACTTCTGGGCCTCCACAATCCTTCACATTATCTTCTGTTAGTACTTTTTCCCTTGGGATTACCATTATTCACAGGCTATCTCCCGTCTTATATCCTCTCAACCCCATCCCACCATGGTCTATGAATGAAGGATTAGGACAAGCAGGAACTATCCTTTGACAACCCAGACATCCTCCCAAGAATACTATAGCACAGGATGCATCATTAGCCATCATGCATCCTGTTATTCTGTCATGCTTTTAATTTCATTGTCATCTTTGTTTTCTCTGCTGTTATGGGTTGTGAATAAGAAAGGAAATCTCACTTTTTTTTTTTTTTTACTGAAAGTGGGATCCAAAGTATCTTGTATTTTTTGTCAAACCAGATATGGTCTTTGCCTACTAACAAAGGCTGGTCTTTTATACTGCTTTATATAAAAATTGAGAATTTTTTTACCTTTGAAAGGTTGAGAAATACAAAAAATGCGTAAGAAAGAACATAAAGCTCACACATTACTCTGCCATCCAGAGTCCTTGGCAACTTATCTTTGCAATTTGTTCTCTCTCTCATTTCCATAGATGAGTGCATAGTTAATTCACTAACAGTACTATATAACTTGTGTGTACTTAATTTTATTTAAGATTATATCAGTGAGTATTTTCCCTTGTCATGATACATCCTCCAAATCATGATTCTTTTGGAAGGCTGTATAATATTCTTTCTTAGAAATACAATTTATTCAATTATTTTCCTCTTGTGGGGTATTCAAGTTGTTTTTAATTTTTAGTTATTTAAAATAACTTTTTTAAAATATATTTTAAAAATATGTCACAATTCTGACATTACTTGTAGCAAAGTCAAACAGATGGTAGAACTTGATGGCAAACAATACAGTGGGACAGTGGAGAAAAGTCAGTGATGGCTTGAGTGCCAGCCTCAACCACATCCCACTTGTATTGCAAGCTGCTGCAGACCGTACTTCATGCATGGGTTGACATGATGTAAACTGGAGCCCTCCTTCCCTGGCTACAGCCGATTGAAGTGAGAATTCATGCCTGACCCAAAGGCAGCCATACATGGGATGTCCAGTAGCCAACGAAATGGGCTGATATAAGAGCTCTGCCAATGTGGTCACTGTATCTGAGATGATGACTGGCCAATCAAACAAAGCCTTTTTCATGTAATTTGAATTCCAGACCTATTGGGGACACTAAGCCAAAGGGTTGGGCAGAAATGGGCAGATGCCCTGAGAGAAGTAAGAAAGTGCTGTCCACATGGCAGTGGGAGCCACAACAAAGCAGGAGCAATGGAGTAGAAAAAAGAAATACAGGGAGTATTAGGCAGCACGAGCAGAGAAAACAGAGGCAGAATGTAGCTGAGTCACCATACTGGCAGAGCATTAGGAAGGGAGCAACAGATGCCTACTGCTGAAGCCATGTCAAGAAAAACAGGTGGCTGGAGGTATACTATATCTTGACTGACATCCCAGCTCCGCCAGGCAGCTGCTAAAACTGCTTCCTGCTCTTCCCCACTTCCTCATATATCCTTACAATGAACCACATTCATCCGAGCCACCACAGCATGTCTCTTTTCCTGGCAACCTGAAAACGCCTAATCAACACCATATAATCATTTCTCTATCACGGCACATATCAGGTGGCCTTATGATGATTTGTTTTTATGATTCTCCCTGACTAGTCTTCTTAAGGTCAAAGATTGTGTTCAATAAAAACATCCACAGCAACCAAGACAGTGCACTAACACACAGTAGGTGCTTACTAATTGTTCGATGAATGAATGACTGGTGAGGAGCGTGAGTGTACATCTGGCCAAAACAGCCATTGAAACACAAGGAGCTCAATTAGAGCATTTCTCGAAAGGAGATAGGTTTTTGGTTTTTTGTTTTATCTGCTGTTAATAAGGGGCATAAAACCTTTTAATCTCATGAATTTTTATTTAAAACAATGGCCAAGCAAAAATTCTCCGTTAATTTTGTTGTAAATAAAACACATCTATTTATATATATATTTATTCACCAAACGTTTATTGAGTCCTTTCCCATATCAGACATTACACTAAGCTCTTAGTATACTGCATTATACTAAGCTGTATGGGGAGAAAGAACATGATCAGATAGGATCCCAGCCTTTACGGAGTTTTCAGTCTAGGAAAGAAAGCATGCCATCCACATCAAGAAAAATAAATAACGTGGAATGGCTACAGTGGTCCAAAGTGCTGGGGAACTTCATTGCTGAAATGTGATTTTAGAAAAGACATGGAAAGTTGCATGGAAAAGTGCTAGCTCTAAGGAGATAGCAACATCGTCTGTCAGCAGTGGTTGGTAATACTCTCTACGTTGTCAATTTAACAGAACATGAGCGTTAAACTTCAGACTTTTCCAAGTTGTTTGGAATGTAATAGGCTGTGAGCTCCAGAATTTACTTTTTCCTGGTAACATTCATCCACTGTCTTAAGGCAAGGTGTTGTTATTACTATTTCAATTGAGACAAGAAATCCCTAATTATTTTTTCCAAAAGGAATCTTAGCAAAATAGTACTCTGATATAACAGAGTTGCCTCAGCTGGCTGATGTTTTTTCATAAGCTGAGTGAGTTCAGTTTGGCAACGTGGGGTTTCAATAGCACCATGCTGACACTTGCTGATAACGTGTCAGCAGTTAAGTTGAAATTTAAAATTGTGACTCAAATTGCAAAACGACATTTATTTCACTGGATTCAAACTTTGAACCACAATCACTGAGATATCCAAGTTTTTTTTAAAAAAATGATATTGTTGAATTTCTCATCATATACCACAGATATGTTTGAAAAGCCTCTTCCCAGTGAACCCGAATTAGCAGAAGATCCTCTTCACGGTTTATGTAATTAAACTTTGAAATAGAATTTCCTATTACTCAAAATTTCGGCCTACTTTCAAACTTTGGTACAAATTTAATTGAAGAATATCCTGAGTGTTCCAGTATGCTGTTTAAAAATTGGCTACTGGAGCTGGCCTGGTGGCGTAGCAGTTAAGTTTGCATGCTTCACTTCGGCAGCCTAGGGTCCGCAGGTTCGGATCCCGGGTATGGACCTATGAACTGCTTATGAAGCCATGCTGTGGCAAGCGTCGCATGTATAAAATAGAGGAAGATGGGCACGGATGTTAGCTCAGGGCCAGTCTTCCTCAACAAAAAGAGGAGGATTGGTGGTGGTTGTTAGCTCAGGGCTAATCTTCCTCACATACACACACACAAAGGTTACTATTTGTAACTGTTTACCTATATGAGCCAGGATTTTCTCAATACTGTGCAAATAAAATAAAATACAGAAGCAAACTGGATGTTGAGACTAATATAAGCCTGCAATTGTCATTCCTTATCCCAAATTTAAAATTTTTGCATTGTATTTGCAAAATAGAGTAGACTCTTGTTTTTACCTGCCCAGCCTCTTTCCTTCTTCTTCTGGTAACAGCACCTTAGTTTTCCTCTGAGACACCATCCGCCTCCACTCTCAGTCCATGGAGACTCTAGGTGGGCACCGGTCCCACCATGACCGTTCCGTATGTACCACTGTCCAGAGCATAATGACAGGTCCAGGCATGGGCCCACCGAGGCTTAGTTCTGGGACTGTGTTGAGCTCTGTTAGGAAGGAGATTGCAACTGGTAAAAATGGTTATAAGCCCGGAGCTGCTGGGGACCGTGGCAGGGAGGAAGCCCATCTTGAGAATGGAGCAGCCAAATAGCGGGACATGGAGCTGAAAAATGGACAGAAAGCTTTGATCATATTCTTTCAGCCCCTCAAACAACTGATCCTGAATCCCGAAACCACTTCCAGATTTACATGAGTCAATAAATCTTTTTCCTCCTCCACGTTTTTTTCCCACTGAGTCAGTTTGAATTGGGTTTTTGGTCATTTGTACTTGAAAAAGAATCTTGACTAATGTGCAGACGATTATAATTTTTCTCACTGGTTAATTTAAGAATAAGCAAATATGATAAAGCTGAGATTATAAAAGTAAGTTTGCACTAATAAATCATCACTTCTCTTTATTATATACTTTCAAGTTCCATGTAAGAATCACTTGACAGAAGTTCTCTTGAAGTATAAAAATTTAAAAATAAATTTAGAATATAAAAATATAAAATGCTTACAACCCTCTGGCCTACAAAATAAGGTCAAGTGCATGCAGGTCATTACAGACCATTTGTAGTCTGTCCTGACCTACCTTTCCAGCCTCAGGCTTTGCAATCCCTCTGTGCCAGAATTCTAGCACTCTCTCCAGCTGCCTCTGCCCTTCAACTCTTCTAAGTCTTGCTTAGCTTGTACCCTCTGCTCAGAATACCCCCCTTTTCTAGCTGTTGGCTTTTTCCCCTTATTCTTCATGGTGCAGCTAAATAGCACCTCCTAAGTAAAGCCTTCCAGTGTCTCCCCACGTAGAGTTAATTGCCCTTCCTTCTGCTTAGCCGTCATCACAGTCTCACCGGTATTATTGCTCAGGGTACAGAACTGCCTTCCTTCTAGTCTCAGTCACATGGGCAGGGCCTACTTCTTATTTGTCTCTGTATGCTTCCTGCTTAGACTGTCTGGCACTTAGCAGATGCTCAAGGCCTATTAGTCAAGTGACGTTACAATGCCGGGACTTGGGGTAGCTTTTGCTCTTGTTTACTGTCTTAGGTGCTACATGCCTTCCTCATCCAGGGTGGAAAGGGAGCTGTATACATTTAGTAGTTGTGCTGTCAGCATTCACAGTCACCAAGCACCATAAATGACCCATGTTCCACTCATTCAAAGAGTCCAGTCCAAGGGTGAACTTTTATTACCTCTATTTATTGACCCAAACATAAACTCCTTGGTTTTAATGGCGCCTTGAGCCAAATATAGAAATGCACAGATCAAAGAGCCTCCAAGGCCATTCAGTATTGTGGATAATATTGTTTTTCATCAGTGTGTATTTTGGCTTAGGGGTTTAGTACTTTTTTCCTTGGTAGTTTCTATTTATCACAAGAATGGGAGATGCTTACCCAAGGAGTTTGCAAGTATTTCAAAACATGTTCGGCCATCAGGAGGCTTGCTTCATATCCAGACATACTGGGTGTGTCACCTTCTTAGGGCATCACTCATGCCTCGTGTCACTTGCATCAAGCTGCTTAATTGACTTGCGTGCTTTGGGCCACCTGATCTGGTAGTGACTTCCCGTGTTGCTTTCCTGAATAACTAATGATGGATATTATACTTACAAGTACTAACTACTCCCAATTTAAATTGAACTTGTTGGACAACAATAAATGCTCTTAAACTGGCCTTCTCCTTCTTGGAGTTTCTTGGGGATCAAGCACCCCACCCCATGATCTCCCTGTTGAGGAAGAATATTACTGTGGACCCTTTACCCTGTATGACAGTCAAGCCATCCTCACACTTGGAAGAAAATGCTGGTTTAGCTAGGGCTCATTCTTTTAACTGGTGGGTAAAAGTTGTGATGACCCAGTTCATACTGAATGATTAGAAAACAGCATGTGGAAAGGAGTGACAATACAAATGCTTAGGGTGTTTGGGTTGGGCTAGGGCCAGTCCAGAGGTATCAAGACTAAACTCCTCTCTTAGGGACTGAATTCTGCTGGATTGTCAGTGGTGGTGGGGGTGAGTGGGGGTGGCTGGCAAGAAAAGTGACAAGGTCCTATTCCCTTGGGCATTCCTACTTTGTTGGACAATGCAGGCAAGTTATAGGCGAGAGAATGTGCTGACATGTTAAAAAGAGATGGCTGCTCTGATTTTCCAGTGGTCAATCCCATCTTAAACCATTTTATTTTCAAATTGTTCTTTTCTGTTGATTTGGTCATCTGTTCATAGCCCTCTCTGGGTTTACTCAATTGCCCCTTCCTAGCAGTTGGGGCCAGGGAAACCTTATAGGAGTCATAAAATCAAAGAGGGACAATGGTACTTGGAGTGGATGTGTTGCTTTTCGTGATTAAAACCTGAAAAATTCGGAAAAAAAATTTTCCTCCCATTCTCTTTAGATCTTTTTGTGATTGTGAAAGTGTAGAATTACACATATTTTAGAAGGTAGAATAAAATAATTAAGAGCATATGATCATAAGTGACTGGTCTATGATCTCTGGGACCCATTCGGGTGTTGTTAAGTAAACGGCAGGAGCATTGGAGTCTGCTGGACATGGGTTCAAATCCTATCACTGGCTTCTACTAATGTGCATAGAAGGATTACTCTGAGGTTCAGAGAGAGAATATGTATCACAGTACCCGATTCCTAATAGTATGTCTTGTTGTACGATAGGAATATCTTTAAAAGTAAAACTAATTGAGTATTTTTCTTGAGGCTTTGGTAAATACACATACCATGCGAGAGTAAACTGCTTACTATCCCCAGAGATTCTGCCATTTCTGCAAGAGAAGGCAGTGGTGGGCCGCCCTTTCTTTGCTTGCAGACTTCCTCTTACTGCATTTCGATCTTGAGGTTGGTGCATGTCTTCCTGTATCCTCAAAGGACTTATGGTTTAGTGGACACTGAGAGTAGCATCCACTTGTTCCCGCAGAGATTTGAAACAAGGGGCTTATTGGCCATCCCACTCAAAAGGCCCTGGACAGGGAGAAGGAGAAAGAGGAAGTCAAGAGATTTGGCAGTTGGAAGGAGATGAGTGCTCTCTGTATCTGCCTGGCAGAGTAAATGCTCCTAAATGCAGAAAACATAATACTGCCTTTGTTTGCTGGCAGGTTGCTAGTATCTTTGGTTTTTAAGTTTTTGCCTGCTTCATAGAAGCAGGCAGAAAGCAAGAGATGCTGGATTCCCTTGAGTCTAGCAATTTGTAGCGCCATGATATTAAAAAATTATTTTAATTTGTTGGAATGCAAATTCAAGTGGAAAATGTGGAATTGTTGCATAAATTTGTGATATTTTTAAGCCTAATAGTCAAAAGCATTATAACTTTGTGAGAAAACCACAAAATGTGAAACGTTTTAATGCTGTTAACCTAGCAGAGTCCTCTGAATCGTGTAATAGGCACTAAAAGTATTGTAGACATTTATCTCTCCCCCTCCACATTTCCAGTAAAAGTGGGGGATGGTGAAGAAAGGCTTTTTTTGGTTCCCCTTTTTAATTAATTAATTAATTTTTTTGAGGAAGATTAGCCCTGAGCTAACTGCTGCCAATTCTCCTCTTTTTGCTGAGGAAAACTGGCCCTAAGCTAACATCCACGCCCATCTTCGTTAACTTTATACGTGGGATGCCTACCACAGCATGGCATGCCAAGCGGTGCCACGTCTGCTCCTGGGATCTGAACTGGTGAACCCCAGGCCGCCGAAGCAGAACGTGCGCACTTGACCGCTGCACCACCCGGCCGGCCCCTTGGTTCCCTTTTATGCCTTAAAAATTTTCAGTGCTACCTTTGTATAATTCATTGTCGTATGGGGGTGAATGCATGCATTCTGCCTCAGTTCGAATGCCGGCTCCACCCCTTATTCACAAGTCCCTTGACCTCTCCGTGATGTGGTTTCTTGTAAAATGGGGTTACCTTGAGGATTAAGTGAGTGAATGTGTGAAATCCTTGGCAATAAAGCATTATATAAGTGTAATTCATTCTTCCTCTTTTTATATACGATCAGTTTATCCTCAACAAATTTTTGTGAGGAAGATAAAGCAGGAGTTACTAATGTCCTTCTGGGGAATATAGAGTTCAGAGTGATTTGATTCTGGGATCAAATATTTAGTAAGCTACAAAAATGGTATTCAAATTCAAGCATTCTGGCTTTCCACCATGTCTCCCCTAATTTCAGGAAATTTTATCCTTTTAATCTTCTCCTTAATGCTCAGGGAGTGAATTAAGTACAACTATTGATTGAATAGGCCTTCTTCAAATATGTATTTATTGATTGAATGGAATAACTAAGAAGTAGGTATTCCATAAAGTAACATTTGGTCAACTTTCCTTATATAATATCACAAACATTCAAGCATTTTATAGGAGTATTTTTTTCCACTTAGAGTAACCAAGTGTTTTATTGTTACTTTTGAGGTTAGATTGAATAAAGACAACTGATGCTTGAACCATTATTATGCCAAATTCAACAACTAAGTGTGAACAAGTCCACATGCACGATGACATAACTCAAAAGCCACATTACAAATGATGCAGTCATTGAACACAGAGCATTTGCACTATCCGAAAGTATGATTAATCTCACAAGAGATCTATTTCCATATCGTTTGTCCACCATGTGGCTATCATCACTTTTAATAAAAACTCTGAAGCCTGAATCACCCTGACAGGGCCTGAAAAACAGCAACTATGACAGGGAAGAAAATCTAGGGAGAAATCCCTTCATTTTGTTGATGTGTCTACTTGGAAGCTCCAGGAGCCGGAGAGGAGGAGGAGTTGATTGCGTCTGTGGTGGAAGAGAGAAGTCGGTGAAATCCACAATGACACAAAAGGGCCAAGACGAAGGGCAAGAGCTGCTTAGGGCAAAGAGCTTGTTAGGAATAGATCAGGTTTGTTGTATTTCTTTCAAGTCTTTAGAAAATTTAGAAAGTTGCTTTCACAGAATTTTTTTTTATTGAGAGGAACTTCAGAACTTATTTGCCACAACTTTTTCACTTTTTCTGGTCAAGTAGGCGGTTGAGACCCAGAAGGATCAGCAGTTCCTCCAATGTCACAAAGCAGGTTAAGCATAACCCAGTCGAGGCTAGGTCTTTTGGCTCTTTTTGTTTCCGCAGGAGCTCATTGCAGAATCCTGTGCCTGATACATTGTTGACACTCTGCAAATATTTGAGGAATGAAAGAAAGAATGAATGGCCCTGTCTCTCAAGCCGTTGTTTGTGGACCATTTTTGTCCCCCAAATTAAGAAAAGGTGAAAGAAATTGTGCTCTGCTTTGTAGTTGGGCACGGAGATTAAGACAGTAAAGTTTTTAGTTCTGGTACAAATGCAGAGACATCAGCAAAATGACCTCCCTTCTTTTTAATTTTTCCATTTGCCAAGGGGGAATCATCTAGCAGAGACGTGTCTGACAAGAGGGCAAGGTTCTGAAGTAGCCGCAAGAAGAAAAATCACGGGTAATCCAAACTGCCCTTGAAACTCTCTTAGGGAGGTGCCACAAGGGAGCCTGGCATACTGTTTCTCAGCCAGTTTTCCCTCCATCATTGGAGCACTGAGCTGTTTTCTTGTTTGAATACCAGTGAAACAGTTAACTCAGATTTGGGGATCATGTATATGAAAAATGTGTATTTGAAGCAAAAGACTGCACAGTGGGGGCTGGCCCTGTGGCGGAGTGGTTAAGTTCCCGTGCTCCGCTTCGGCGGCTCAGGGTTTCACTGGTTCGGATCCTGGGCACAGACATGGTACCACTCATCAGGCCACATTGAGGTGGCGTCCCACATGCCACAACTAGAAGGACCCATAACTAAAATATACAACTATGTCCTGGGGTGGATTTGGGGAGAAAAAGCAGGAGAAAAAAAAAAAAGATTGGCAACAGTTGTTAGCTCAGGTGCCAATCTGAAAACAAAGACTGCACGGTGAAAGACTGCCTGGTGAATGGTGTGTGGGCTCGGAGGCAAACCCAGGATGGGGCAGATTCATTGCTCCTGTCTCACGCTCACTCTGGAGCATTTGCTTTTTAAAACTAATATCCACCCCCTACTCCCTGTATATAGTTGAACTTACAAAAGTCAAATGAGTATAAGATTTGACTCCACTGTTCTACCTAGTCCACGGGGAGGACTGAACCAAGTACTAGTTAAGTCTTCTAGAATTCAGATCTATATTATGGGCATTTATTTTATTTGGTGGAGCTTTTTAGATAAAGATGAGTTGGCTAAACTCTAGAATTAGATGAATTCACTGGCAGTACTATGGATTGTGTTGCTGTGGGGGCTTAAAAAAGAGCACGTTTTGGGGGCTGGCCCCGTGGCCGAGTGGTTAAGCTCGCGCGCTCCGCTGCAGGCGGCCCAGTGTTTCGTTGGTTCGAATCCTGGGCGCGGACATGGCACTGCTCATCAGACCACGCTGAGGCAGCGTCCCACATACCACAACTAGAAGAACCCACAACGAAGAATACACAACTATGTACCAGGGGGCTTTGGGGAGAAAAAGGAAAAAATAAAATCTTAAAAAAAAAAAAAAAAAAGAGCAAATTTTGGTATGGGTATGCCCAGGAAAAGGAGAGTGAATAATATGACCACTGAGTTTAGAGATATCTGAATGCAAAAGGAGTCAGCCTCTGCTGCCCTTGCCCTCTCTCTCCTCCTCCCTTAAAAAACAAAACAAAAAATTCCTGGTTTACTCAAACTTCCTCTTGAAGACTTTGTTCGGGCATCAAAGCCTTCTGTGACCCCCAATTTCCTCCATAGACTGCTTGTTGCTCTTTCTGCCTCTCTCTCCCTTTTCCTTCCTTTCCCTCCTACCCATCTCTCCTCCCAAATCTCCGTTCCCACTCTGGTTTGTGTTGCCTACTCACAGTGGACACACACCGTGGTCTCATGGAGATGTTTGTAAGAATTTATTAAACTCATTACAAATTAATCAACTCCAGTACGCATTACAAAGGAGGCCTTTGGACACAGACACCTAGCTGACTTCCTAGAGCAATACCTGGGGAATTTTTTTTTTGGCTCCAAGCGGATGGTGTTTTAAATTGTTCTATATTTGCTGATCTTGGGGAGATTGTTCAGAACCATCCAGCATGCACAGGAAGCTTGGGCTCTTGGCCCAGTCAGCTCAGAGTCTAAATATTTGGAGGATGAATACTTGGAAGTGCATTTAAACATTTAAAGCATTTTATTTGTTTTTACAGTAAGTCTCATTGTTAGTGCAATATAATTCCGCAGCAAGACTCTATCTGCTGAAGGCCTGAACCTCCCGGACAAGTCCAGGCTGGGCTCCACCTCAGCTCTTGGCTGGTGGTGCATGGCTATTGGCTAATTCCACAGCCCTGCAGTGGGTTATTATTACAATCACTTACCTTCAACACCCATGTTCAAAATTCATGCTAAGAGTCTGACCCAACTCTGCACTGAAACCAGGAATGGAACTTAAACACACACACACACACACACACCCACCCCATTTTCCAAACCAAATGCTACAACGTTTCCTTTCTTTTGCCAGGGCTGGATCTTTATTATTATTGCCAACTTTCAATTCTACCCTGATGATCATCTGTGGTCAATTTTTCTCTCCAGCCCTCCAGGCAACATACCTTTGGGTTGGTATATGCTTGGAGAATACAAACTAATATGAATGCATTTGACTGTGTAAAACATGATTAGGGAAGCAAATTTGTTGTAAAAGCAGCCTATGTGTTTATAGAACTCAGAAGCAGTTACAAGCAGTTGGGGGATTTTCCATGTTTTTAAGACCCACAGATATACTCTAGGACATCAATTAGATGAACTGTTTACCTATCTCAATCAAATTATCAAGATAATTGCCAATATCTACTTTGCCATGCTATAGTCACCAACTCTTGTTGTCTCAATGGAATGGGAGTGAGCATCAGCTTCATTTCTGAAATTTGAAGTAGATTGGGGTGGAGGGGTAGGGTGATATGGGTGTGCACCTGGCCTGGTAATTGCCACAGTAAGGTGTCTTAGACAACATAATAACCCTCTCAATAGAATTGGGGATATGATGGCAACAGGAAAAATTATATTAAACTGGGCTCCATGCCCAGACTATCAGCCTCAAATAAACAAAATGAATGAGAAACATTTCAAGAGGGACTAATTGGTGAATCAGGGACACTGAACAGGCAGAGAAGTGCTTGCTTGAGGAGACAATGCTTTCACCTCCTTGAAAAAGCTTTGTCCAACCTAATTAACATGCCCAATCTAATTAAAAATCTAGCCATAATCCCACTGGTGGCCCCTCACTCCACCCCTTTCCATTGTCAAGATGCTCAATAGGGCCCCCACAGCTGAAAAATTACTGAACCAGAGTCTATTTGAGCACACACACATAATTCCCAACCTACTGAGTTGGAGCAAAGTGATTTGTACGGTGGATGGTGGTGTCTCACTCTGCAATGATGTATGACATGGATTAATGCAGAGCGGCCATCTGCTGTGGAGGAGGGCGGTAGACAGAATTTGTTCCACTGTGCAAGATGGCTTCCTAGCGCTGGCCAGCTGGCTTGGGGTAGATGAAGCTGGACAGGGCAAGTGAAGCCCTGGCAACCCTCTGGGGAAATAACTCAAGGGCCTCTCCATTATGTACCTGTATTTCTCCCTGTCTTCTTCATGCATATACATACATTATACAGCTGATAAGACACAATATAATTTGGAAAATGTAGAAGGGGGAAGAAGCACATGATCACCATAAGGGTTAAAAGTTGCTGGTCTTGAGCATGAGAGCTAACGTTGAGTTTCCTGGTAGCCTGGGCAAAAAGAGGAAACCTGACAAATCATATAGCTCATGTTATCTGTGAAAAGAAGCAAATTGGTTTTTAGAAGAAATAGTTTTTCTTAACAGTTGTCAAGTCTATTTTTTCACCTTTGACTTGATAGAGAGGAGAAGCTGAATTTCTCAGGGTATATATATAAAAATGTCAAACTGCTAGAGAGCTTGGCCTATTGACTGGGAAAGGACCAGAACATTGATCCCCCAGTGACCAACGAGAAATAGGTAGCACACAGCAGTTCTCTGGGGCTGAATGATTTCACCTGACCTCTTAATACATCCCTTAAACACTGTGTCAAAGAGATATCCACACTCCCATGTTCATTGCAGCATTATTGTTTTTTTAATGTTTTTTCAAATACAAAGAAGTTAACGCAGCAAATTAAAAGCACATCTTGAATGTCTTCATATTCAAAATGCAATGAAAAGAATGACTTTTCAATAATTCTCTGCATTGTTAGGTAACAATGTCACAAATGTAAACATTTGTTTCTACTGGGGAAGGAAGGCAATCAATAGAAATATCTTTCACTTTGTTCTTCACTGCATACCCACACATACCCACTTGCACACACTCATATTTACCAAACAAATGCCCCCCCAAATAAAAAGAAAACAATAGCAGACTAATCCCTCAAGCCACATCTATACTTTGTATTTAAGCAAACAAACAAAGATCCTGGGAGTAAGTGCAAAATGTAAAGTTAGTTGAAAGAAAAATGATGAACAAACAGCATATGCAAAATATTCCTATTATATAAATATTAAAATATAATGTTCTCTCTTTCTCTAGAACTTTGGAACCGTATTTTTGGCAGCATTATTTACAATAGCCAAGACATGGAAACAACCTAATATCCATCATCTATATATATATATATACCACAACTTCTTTATATACATACGTATATATGTATATATGTACACACATACACACACTGAAATATTATTTGGCCATGAGGAAAAAGAAAATCCTGCCATTTGTGACCACATGGGTGGACCTTGAGGACATTATGCTACGTAAAATAAGTCAGATAGAGAAAGACGAATACTGCATGATCTCACTTATATGTGGAACCTAAAAAAAAAAGAAAGGAAAGAAAAAAAACCCCAAACTGATGGAAAAGAGAGCAGATGTGTGGTTACCAGAGGTGGGTGGTGCAGGGTGAGGGAATTGGAGGAAGGTGGTCAAAAGGTACAAACTTCCAGATGTAAGATAAATAAGCACTGGGGATGTAATGTACAGCATCATGACTATAGTTATAAACGCTGGTGTATGGTACATGGGAAAGTTGTTAATGGAGTAAACCTAGGAGTTTTCATCACAAGGAGAAAACTCTTTTTTTCCCCTTTTCTTTGTTTTTTGTATCTATACGAGATGACGGATGTTAACTAAACTTATTGTGGTAATCATTTCACAGTATATATAAGTCAAATCATTATGCTGTACACCTTAAACTTACACAGTGCTATATGTCAATTATATCTCAGTAAAACTGGGAAAAAAAGAGAACTAATAGGACCATGATTTTTACCTTTTTCTCTTTGCATATCTGTATTCTTTAAAATTTCCACAATGAGCACGTATGATGTTGTCATGCAACTGTATTGGTTCTGGGTCTGTTTGACCTTCCATCCATTCCTCACCCTTCCTTCCCTGGCTCTGTTCAGGGGGCCTGATCCCTCCAGGTGGAAATTCTCAGGCTCCTGGTCAGCTGGCTTCCAACTAGGCTTGGTCCGTGGAGGCTCTGGTGGGAGTTTGGAGAGCAGGAGGAAGGGAGAAGTCAGGATATTTCTCCTTCTCCCTCTGTACTGAGGTGGTATCGCCGGCAGCTGCTGCCTCTCTTCCTTGCTCCAGCTCTCACCGGAAGCCTGCCATAGTTCCAGCTTCCTCTGGGTAATCCCAGGCTCTGGGCTTGGGTAGCATCACCTCCTCCCTTTGTCCTCCAGCCTAGGAGTGGCTGTGACTTCCTGCTGTGGCTCGTCTCTGGATTGCCTCACAATCCCTTATTTGGCTTGTAAGTTTTTTTCATCTCATTGAATTAAATTTCCTCTGTTTTAAATATTCAGAGTGGTTTCTATCTTCCTGGTTGGGCCCTGGCACCAAGAAACAAAAATGAATGGGGCAAAAGAATTTAGAGGAACATGAGTTGGAGAAGTGACCAAAGAAGCAGGAGGCTCCACAGATAATGGCAGCACATGCAAAGGAATGTCCAGTCTTGGTGTGCACAGCTGGAAAGGACTTCTGGTCACCTAAGGGCCTTTGTAGGCACCTTCACACCCAAGAATAGCAATTTTACTTGGAGATGTCAGCTCTAGTAGTGAAGGATAGCAATATGTATGATATAGAAAAAAAATAACCCCATAGGATTTAGAGTCCTAAATCATGAACTCAAGTCCTGGATTGTGGTGGATCTTGCGGTTGACTCTGCAACATCCACTCCACCCCTCCCACATGGCATAGCAGCCACGGGATTTGGAGGGAACTGATCCAACCCCTAGCTTTTGGGCTGTGGCCTTGATTGACATGGTCATTGGCTCATGCATGGGTATGTACCCCAGGCCTGAGCCAATCAGTACAACACATTCCCCAGGCCAATATGTGATAAGACTGAAGCCTAGGACCTGTGTTTGATGATGGGCGAAAGAAAAGTCGTTTCTCCATCTGGATAATGTGGTGGGTCCTGAAACTGTTTCAGCATTTTGCTACTAAGTGGAAAAAGAGCCTGAGAATAAAGCTAATACAATAAGAAGGGCAAATCCAAGACAATCAAAATTTTAAAAAGCTGAGTTTCTGATCAGACTGTGCCTAAAGCCCACTGTACCACTGGATTTTTTCTGTTACATGAGTTTATACATTTACTTTACTGTTTAGTACATTTTGATTTGGGTTTTCTGTTACTTACAACCAAGAGCATGCTAGCTGATACGT
This sequence comes from Equus caballus, assembly GCF_041296265.1. Lineage (NCBI taxonomy): Eukaryota > Metazoa > Chordata > Mammalia > Perissodactyla > Equidae > Equus > Equus caballus. The sequence goes on from NC_091686.1 coordinate 94,547,654, forward strand.
AGAAATGTTGTGTTATTGGCTGTGTGTCCTTGGGCCAGTCACTTAATCTTTCTGATCCTCAGTTTTCTCATCTATAAAATGGAATTATTAAGGCAATTTACCTTGAGGAATTTTTGTTAACCAAAATGAGGTAATAAATGAGAAAGTGCTTTGTAAATTGTAAGCAGTTATTTGAATCTTCTTGTTATCACACATAGAACTTATCTCAATTGCTAATATAGTTATATATCTCTCCTACATAAAAAGAATTTATTTTATCAAGCATACAGCTCTATCAGACCTACTTCATTGCTGTATTGTGAGTATTCACCAAGAGTAGTCAGCGATAACCATTATTTCACTCTGTACAGCTCTAAATAACTTACTTTTGGAGTCCCAGGTGACATATATAAGGTTGAAAGGGTTTACCGCAAAACTCTCAGGAAAGTGGAAACGAATTGGGTAACCCTTGTGTGACCACTCAGACCTCACTTGTAAATGCGTGGTTTTCATGGCCATCTGGAGCAGCCTGTGAAAGTGGGCGTGTGACATTCCTCTCACTGCGTGAAAGTTCAGGCACATCCAGAAAGGACCAGCTGGTCAGTTCTGCCCTTGTGTTTTCTCAGAGTTGCTGCCTCGAGGTGGTTTAGTAACCTGAGAGAGCGGTTCAGGCAGGAACCTTTAAAAGGATTGTAAAATTAAAAACCCCCAGGGAAACAGCACATAGTGTTTAGATTTTTGTAATAGCAAAATATTAAGGGCACTTAATTTATCAAGCCTAATTAGATAAGGTCTCTAACAATTAGGGCAATGAAAATAGGAGTACAAAAGAGGTATGCTTTATCTATGTTTTTCTTCTTATAATTGGCATATCTTAGGACAGGACATGGCCTTGCTAACATGGCAGGGAGGGCAGACCATGACTGGGACTGAGAACTCAACCCTCCCAGGGGGCTGGGGCAAGCCCAGGGGACAGGAGCTGCGAGTCCAGCCTTGCTCTTTCTCCCCAAGCACCGTTGATTCTGCCTCCCAATCAGACTTCCCATCTGCCTCTTCTCTGTCTGCCTTGCTGCTGAGCTGGGTCAGGCCCCATTACATTTCACCTGGGCTAGTCTCTCTGCCCCCAGTCTCAAGCCCCTCCCTTTGCCCCCAACCCACATCTACTCATCCTCTACCCTGCCATGGGAGTCACCTTTTAAAATTACACTATGCTTCCCCTGCCTCCCTCCCTTAAAACTTTTCCCTGGCTCCCTAAAGTTCATCCTATAAAGCCCAGACTCCTTAGCATGGCAGGACATTGTAGGATCTGAGTCCTCTTAACAGCCCGTCCAGCTTCTCTCCCACCACCCTTTCCCACACTCCCCAATTTTCTTCCAAATCAAATCAGAGACCTCAGACATAGCTGTTAAAGGCCAGTGGTTATCACAGTTTTATGGTCATAAAAATTACATGAGCTTCTTTAAAATACAGATTCCTGGGCCACATCCTCACAAGATTATGATCCAGAGGGCGGGTCTGGGAATCTGAAATTTCGTAAGAACTACAGTAAAGTTAGGTGCAGGTGGTCCTCGACTGTCTTTGGAGAAACTCTTTATGATAACACTTAACCCGTTGTAGTCCACTTCTTTCCCTTCCTACCTGCCTCCAGCTAGAACTCCTTGAGGGCAGCTTCTGGTCTTTTCACGTTTGTTTCTCCAGAGCCTAGCACAGTGCTCTGCACACACTGAGGGCTCAACGTGTGTTTGTTAAGTGAATAAATGAATCCCCACAGAGCCAGTATCTTGAGGATACGGCCGGGATAGGAGCAGTTGGAGACCAGGGCACTCAGCACAGGTGTCAGTGGGTCCAGAGAGCAATAGTTCAGGGCCAGGAAATGTTGAAGGTGCAAGGGGGCACTGGAGGAGTTGTCAATAAAATGCTGATCGGTGGGCACAAGGTTGAAGGAGGATCCTGTTCTGTGGCGGTGGAAGGGAGGGGCTTAACAAATGATGCATCAAGGCAGTGAATCCCTCACAAGGATGGAATGGTACTGTTAGCTTAAGAGGAGCCTGGAGAAACTGGGCTATACAAGCTGCATCACACTAGGAAAGGGTGGCTTGGTTCTGAGTCCCAGATGATTGCTCTGAAGAGCAGCACTTGCCGATTTTGTCTGCAAATTAGATTCACCTGGAGCAGTGTTTTTGCAACCACATAAACAAATGGAAGTCAGACTTCCAAGTTCCACCCCAGAGTTACTGAATGAGACTCTGGATACATGTGGTGGGGGTTTCAGAATCTTTATATCAGGGGTTCTTTTTTTTCTTTCGGTTAACATTGGTTTATAACATTATGTAAATTTCAGGTGTACATCATTATATTTCAATTTCTGTGTATACTGTACCATGTTCACCACCCAAAAACTAATTACCATCCATCATCATATACATGTGCCCTGTCATCCCTTTCACACTCCCCCTTCCTCCCTGTATACCAGGAGTTCTGAAATTTTATCATCATGTGTCCATGTATAAGATCCCCCCATCCCATTTATCCTGGTTGTTACCCAGTGGGCCATTTGTATTTAAAGAATCGCCTTTGTTTGTTGGCTCAGGGAGAATATTTTCTACTATTATTTTTTTGCTTATCTCTTTACCTCCATCTCTGCTGTCTCTTTGTTATTTCTATTCGATGGAAAGAGGAATTTCTGGGTCTAACTTTTATATCTCCAAACTTGTATTTTAGTCTTTCTGTTTCTTTTTCCTTTAATACAGTGTTGTGGAACAATTTCTCAGCATACTCTGCTAGCTGACTACTGCACTCTGATTCGTCTTTTCTGTTATTCAGCACATCTATTGAGATTTTTATTTTGATGATATTATTCATTTCTAAGATATCCAAATGCTTATCATCACAACAGCCTTTTCTTGCTCAGAGAATGTAATATCATCTCTTAATTCTCTAGAATATTCCACGGACAGTACTTCTTTCAAGGTTTTCTTCTGTTTGTTTTGTTTACTTTGTTTCTTCAGATACTAGTTTTTAGATTTGTTTAGTTTAGTTTTCCTTTCATGATTTTGGTTTCCCTTAAATATTTGGTGATTCTGGATTATGTATTCATCTTTGTATTTGATATTCTTTGTTTCTTCTAGATCAGGGCCAGCAAACTGTGGCCCATGGGCCAAATCTGACTACTGCTTGTTTTGAAAATAAAGTTTTCTTTTTAAAGATTTTATTTTTTCTTTTTCTCCCTAAAGCCCCCTGGTACATAGTTGTATATTTTTAGTTGTGGGTCCTTCTAGTTGTGGTATGTGGGATGCCTCCTCAGCGTGCTTGATGAGCAGTGCCATGTCTGCGCCCAGGATCCAAACCGGTGAAACCCTGGGCCCCTGAAGCAGAGCGTGCGAACTTAACCACCCCGCCCTGGGACTGGCCCCAAAAATAAAGTTTTATTGTAACACAGAGACGCTCATTCATTGACGTATCATCTACGGCTGCTTTTGTGCTGCAATGGTGGTGTTGAGCAGCCCACAAAGCCTAGAATATTGATTAACAGGACCCTGAGAGAAAGTTTGCCAACCTCCTGGATCTAACCATCACTTTACAGAAAATACAGCTCAGAGAGGAACATGGTAAGCAATGACTGGCCTGTTGATACATCAACCAAAGCAGAATATAAGTTATTCTATAAGACAAAAGACTCAGTTTCTTCACAAATGAATGGCATAAAAATGAAAAAGGAAAGAAAAGAAATTCACATGGATTAAAAGATATTTAATAGAAATGTCAGTCAAAATGTATGACTTTTGCTTCTATCTAATTTAAACAGGTCACCCATAGAGCACATTTTTGAAACAGTGGGGGAAAATCGAACATGAACCAATGTTTCTGATTTTTGCTGATCTGAAGCGAGTCACCCTACCACTCAGCGGCATCAAACAACAGCAGTGTTTTAATGTTTGCAGGTTCTGTGCGTCAGGAATTTGGACAGGGCACAATGAAGATGTCTTCTCTGCCCCATGACGTCTGGAGCCTCAGCTGGGAATGTCAACTGGACACCTACATGTGGTCCCTAGTGTGGCTGGATTCTGAGAGGGACCATCTTGAAAGGGAGCTTCTGGAGAGTAAGCCCTGCAAGAGGACCAGCTGGAAGTTGGGAGACCTTCCTGAGCTCACCTTCAGAACCAGGCAGCATCTCTCCTCTCCTCCTGTTGTTCCAGTGAGTGACTAAGGGCAGTCCAGAGTCAGGAGTGGGGCATTTAGACTTCACGCCCAGATGGGGGCGGGACCTTGCAGAAGATGGGAGATGTTGCTGCAGCCATTTTTGGAAACTACCATCTGCCACAACTGGCTAGTAGATGATAATAAATTATTGTCATTTGGGCGGGGGGGGAGGGTAATGTTTTCATGGATTATTTTTTTAAATCCTTTGTGTGTTAGAGAGTCACACTAAGTATTTATGAGTGAAATGATAGGATGTTTGGGATTTGCTTTAAAATACTCCAGAAAAGAATGAAAGGTATTGGTGGTGGTGACATAAATGAAACAAGAATGACAGAATGCTGATAGTTGTTGAAGCTGGGCAGTGCATACTAGTTGTTCGTAATATGCTCTTTAATTTGTATATGTTTGAAATGTTCCCATGTGAAAACAAAAAAGAAAAATCTGGTTTTGCCTGTTTATGGATGTTCTTTCTTTCTCCCTCCAGCAGTTGTGGGTGAGTCAGACCGCGGTGCTGAGTGAGGAGCATTGGTCGCTCATCCTCCAGGTTTAGGGGCTCCCTGTTCCTTCAGGGTGTTGCCAGCTCCCTGAGGCATTTCCTGCCTCTTCCACCGAAGTGCTTCACTCCCTGTTCTAGCCTGAGGCAGCCCTGCAGCCTACTTCTTGGCGCAGTTGGTGGAGGGGAGGGACCCACCAGCTTGGCGACCAGGATTGGTTATGGTAACCTCCCCGTGGCTGCCGCACAGCTCCCTCCCACTCACAGTGTCTGTTCCCTCCGTGTTTGGAGCACACCATGGGCCACTTCCGCGTGTGCACCCGTCTCCCCCGAACGATATTTTGGTGTAATTTGCTTTGTCAATTTAATCCTCTGTGCATTCTCTATTTCAAGGATTCCTTGAAAGTTGTGATGTGATGATAGCATGCTTTTTATACCTTTATTATGGATTTGACCTCACCTCCTCCCCCCCAGTCCTCCAAAATAACTGGCTTTCTGTCATTTTTAGAAATGTTGGTTGGAATGGAAAAATATTCATGAGCATTAAGTTGGCTCTTTTGAGTCAATACCCCTGAGCTTTTTCAATGCATTATACCCAAACGGTATATTTACAGTTTTGCATTTTGTGGGTTATTGAAAACCTAAATTAGAACTTAAATATTTTCTGTTTTATTAAAAACTACTTGCAGTAATAATTACTCATGATTACATGTCATACCTTTAATGTATCCTGTAATTTATAATTTCTGAACATTTACATTTAGACCATTTTCAAATTTTCGATATTAAGCATATTGACTGGGATAAATAACTTTATTTCAATATTTAGTCTCAATATTAATTTTATTTTCTTAGAATAGTTTCTAAATCATGGAATTACAGTGAAGGAACATGATCTTTAAAATGACTATTGATATATATTGCCAAATTTATTTTCAAAGAATTTCTGTCCATTTATGGTTTTCTTCCTGCTCCCCAGCAATGTGGGAGAGTATCCATTTCACTTATCATTAATTATTAGAATTGCTTTAATCTTTACTAACTTAATAAGTATTAACTATCTCATTCTCTCATGTTCTCCTATTATTTTTCTAAATAAACTTCAGAATAATTGTACTAAATAAAAAAAGAGAGAGAGAGAGAAGAAAGAAAAAAAAGGAAAACTAAAGAATTCCCATTAGGATTTTTATTGGTTTAAAAAAATCCTATGGCGCTTAAAAATTGCATGCATAATACATGAATACACAGTTACTTAAGAAATCAAACATATCAAAAATATACAGAGGGGTTAAAATTTAAACACTCCTTTCATCCCCTTTGCCTTCTCTCTTTCAGTTGCTCTCCCTCTCCAGAGATAAAATTTTTAGTGAGTATCAATCATATCAGGCTTTTAAAAAATCCTTTTGAGTATTATATTTATATGTATAGACATATATAATTTTGGTTGGGTTTGATTTTTTCTTCTTTTTTCTATTCTTGCTTTGGAAATACTATCTCTATTATTCTAATAGTTATTCTTAAAAATGTAGTATACTTCTTTACACATATTGTTCGCTCAGTGTTTAGAGTTAAACCATAGCTGCATCCTTTCTAAATAATAAGATGAAAGTCTTTGTAAGTTTTTACTTCCCTCTTCTCTCATTTCCTACCAAAATGAAATCATCTGGGGCTTTAATTCCAGATTTTCATTATTTTTTTACATTGTATATCATAGTTATTTAGACTTAATTACTCATCTTTCTACACAAGGTTTTTTTGTGCCCCACCACTTTTTTCTTCCTTATAACAAGTTTTACTTTTCCGAAACATGTTCTCAAGTAATTCTTTCAAGGGACTGAGGATGATAAATTTTCTGAATCCATTCATGTTTAAGAAAGTCTTTATTTTGTCCTCCCGTTTGAGTGCTGTCTGATGAGGTATATAATTTCAGATTAAAAAATTTTTTGTCTGAGAATTCTGAAGATTTGCTCTGTTATCTTCCATCATCCAGTTTTGTCGATAAGAAGGCTATTGCAACCGAATTCCCTATTGTTGTTGTTGTTGTTTAAAATAAGTGACTTTTCTCTCTCTGTAATCGTCTAGGCTTTTATTCTCAGGGTTCAATGCATGACTCTGAGAGTGAGTGCCTCCTTACATCTCCGCCCTTGGCCCAGCCCTGAAGCCAGGCACTGTATATTCTCTAGAAATAAAAGTAAATAAAGTAAAGATGCTCTCTGCCTGCATGGGGATTACATTTAAGGGTTGGGGCCGAGAGAGACAAGACTATAAACAAAGTAATTAATGTGAGAAGAAGGAAAGGAACATGTTGCTATAATAGAGAACAATGGATTGGGTGTGTAGCTCCTTAAGATGAGGTAACATATAATAACATATACAATTGTTTTTAAAAATTGTGATTGATGGGCCTTTTTAATTTGAAGACTGGTGACTATCGTCAGCTCTGGGAATTTTCGTCTTCTGCTTTAAAGATTTCCAGTTTCACTATGATATGCCTTTATTTATTCTGTTCAGGACTTAATTGGTAGTCCTTTTGTGACTGCAACTGAATATTTATTAGGACTTTCCGCTGTACACTCTGTGTCTTATCTTCTCTTTTCTATCTTCAACCTTTTGTTCCTCCATGCCACATTCTGGACATTTTCTTTGTATATATCTTTTGATTCTCTAATTCTTTGCTGCTTTGTCTAATCTGCTGTTAAATGTGTCCTGAGTTAAGAACCTGAGTTCTTAATTTTGGCCATTGTATTTTCAGTCCTATAATTTCTATCTGATCATTTTTCAAATCTGCAGTGTCAGTTTCATAATTTAAAGATCCTTGCCAAAATTTCAAAGCTTGTCTTTTGTCTCTTTGAACATAGTAAGCATAGTTGTATCACAGTCTGTGCTGTATCTATTAGAATCTGGAGTATCTCTGGGTCTATTTCTGTTGTCTGTTGTTTCTGCTGGTTCTTGCTTATGGTGTTTTGTCTTTTTCATGTGCCTAGTTATTCTTGATTGTTTCCTAAACATTTTCTTTTAAAAACTTGGAGAAGTAATTTGAGGCGTGAGATGATGTTATCTTTATCATGAGACAAGTTATGTTTGTTTCTACATCACATGAATGCATTAGCAATCTGGACTCACCTTAATCCAAATATGCATTGACTGAAATTTTTTAGCCCTCTGGATGATGTAAAACTAGGCTGTGGCCTGTGTGGGGGCTGATTTACTTCCAGTTACCTTTACACCCAGGGTGTAGTCTTTCAGGGTCCTGACTCAAATTAGGAGTGGAGGATATATTTTATCAGAGAACTGGGCTGACCCCGTTCTTTAATTTGTTTACTCTTCATCCCTGGGAGGCTGTCGGTAGCAAACTCACCCTCTTGGCCTTTTCTCCCAGATTGGCAAATGTGCCCTCCACAAAAGTGTGAGTGCCAGGCTCGCTTCTCTGAATTCATGTCTTCTCCCAGATCTTGGTCCTTAAAGTAGAAGTTTCTCTCTCTGGTAAACTGAAACAAGCATTTTTGCCAAAAAAAGAATAAAACCTATGAAACTTCTCTGTGAAATGAGAACTCCCTCCACTCCTTAAGCAAAGCTTCTCAAACCTGGCCGATTAACAGAGTCACTTAAGGAGCTTTTAAAATGGCCCAACCCTGGGAAATGTGTACCTTGGGAGGTGAAGACTTTCTCAGGATTTGTGACCATGAATGGTCTTAAGGTAATTTCCAGAACCCCAATGTCCATAGGTACTTTTTTCTAGGAAACCACCTGTACTTAGGTATCCCCACTCACAGAGCCTTTTTCCTATTAACAGCTATCTGGGCGGACACTGAAGCCAAATCTAACCCAATCAGAGTACACAGCTCTCCTGGCTTTAGTGGTTTCAGTCTGTCCACATAACTGAATCAGGGACCATCAGTGTCCTGCCTGGGATTTTTTTTTCCAAGGGCGATCAGATAAGATTTGTATCTTCCACTGTGGTTGCTGAGGTTGGGGGATGTGAGTCTGGCTTTGCTGGTGGCCATCTTGCCTTCTCTCTAGAAAGCCTGTCTAAGAGATGAAGAAAGGAAGAGAGAGAAACAGATCTCTGACAATATGATGAAGCTTCTGAATCTTGTATGGGACACCAGTTGCATCCCTGGACTTCATAGTTAAGTGAGCCAATACATCCTATATTTTCTGCTTTGGTTAGTTTAAATTGGGTTTGTATCACTGGCAAACAATGAATTCTCTGTCTCTCCATTCTAGAGAGACTGGTGGGACTAGGCTGGTTGCCAAGACAAGAACTCAAGCCCAGGGGAAGAAAGTAAATTCTTAGCTGTGATACATGGGACATTTGGTCTGGTAGGACCAGAAGCACAGTTTTGGACTGGGAGCCCAGAAAATGCAGTCAGCCCACAGACCAACCATCTCTGTCCTGCACTCATAGAAGACATCACTAATCGATCACAGAAGTCTTTCCTATGGAGTCAGGACAAGCCGTTGCAACCTTGCTCTTCTTAACATAGAGCTCCAGGCAACCACTATAGTTGATTTGAACTTGTGTGTATTTCCCATCCTCGATTTAATGCCTGAAGACTAAGATGCTTTTGTCTAGGAACTGGGGTTGAGCTTGAAGGTTAACACAATTTTATTTGGGATTTCTTCCTTGTGGATACGTTCAGAGTATTGCTTAGTCAGTTTATTATTATTAAAAATACTATGAATAATGGTAAATTATTGAGCTTTCTTTTTATATATTTTAAATATTCTACATGTAACTGTAAATTTTGTTCCTGAATCCATATCTTTCCACTGGTATCTTTGTTTCTCTTCGTTGTTCCAGAGTAATGATTTTTTCAGTTGGTTCTGAGTGTTGTCAAGTGCTGCTATTTTTGGAGTTGTCTCTCAGTCGTTTACACAGAAAATCCAGGAGATCTTGAAGCTGACACAATGGTGTATTACTTGGCAGTTACAGATTTTCCTCTTGCAGTGGTACAATGCTTCCTTTTGCTAACCACCTTAATTTTCCTGCCCTTATCAATCTGAAAATCAATTATAATAGTCTATTATGTGGATTTCCATCTAACCTTTTGTGTTTGAGTCCAACCATTTCCCCGTAACCAAGCAAGCAGCTGTCCTCCTCAAGTGATTCAAGCGCGATTGCTAAGAGAATTTGCAACAAAGAGTTCCACAGGCTTTAGCTATCAGTCAGGACAGACAAATATCACTTAAACCTCTGCCTATTTCTAACTCTTCTTAAAATCCATTAAATATTACGAAAGCAAAGTCAACTATGTTATTGTTGTAGAAATAGTAGCTGTTTTGTCTCAGGATTTTAACTGACCCATAGATTAAATTTAAGATGTCTTAGGACAAATATAAAAATCACCCAATGCTTTTTAAAATGATGGTATATCAGAAAGATCACCATGAAATGTCCAATGATAGGGTTGAAAGTGCCTTCACTTTAGCCAATGATAGTAGTTACTGTTACCCACCATCATCCACCTCAGTTCTAGTAGCTAACATTTATTTAGCATTTACTTGTGCCAGACATTGTACCAGTGCTTTACCTGCATTATTACATTTAATCCTAGCATAAGAAAGATATACTTTTATTCTTCCTGTTTTACAAATGAAGTACCTGAGATGTGGAGAGATTGGGTAACTCTCCCAGTATTATAACTATTAATTAATTAATGTACTGCCTGCATTCAGACCTAGATTTCTGTGAGTCTGGAACCTGTTTAGGTGAAAAATGACTATAAAGACCTGCCTATATATTCATTAGGATCAGATACAAGTAACAGAAGAAATAAAAAGATGGCAGTTTAGTTTATCCATTTCCCTTGTTTTTAAGGGATTTGGGGAGAGTCAGTCCAGAACTGGTATGGTATTCCATGTTGTTAGAGACTCACGCTTCAATTATCTCATTGCTCTTCCAATGTGTGTCTTCTATTCCTGAAGTCACCTAATAGCTCAGTATAGCTGCTGGAGCACCAGTCATCACATCTGCATCCTAGGAAGTAGGAATTCACACTCTAGTTCTATTTCATGCCTTTGGTTTGAAGTTAGTCACAAGGTCACACCTAGCTTCAAGGAAAGCTAGGAAATGTAGTCTTCCTTCCGGGCAGCTGTGTGCCCAGCTAAAACTCAGGAAGAGTGGAGAATAAATGTGGGGAGTGGTTCAAATAACACTGTGCTGCTGTCATATTTTCAGGTGCTTTTCCCATAATTTGGATGAATGTCAGATTTTTATATTTTTTCACCCAGTAATATTTGTATCAGTTTTAAAAAATCAACTCAGAAAAATGACGTTAAAATGTTCCTTATATTTTACATTCAGACATTTCACAAGACAAATTAGAGCCCCAAATCTAATATGACATAAAGCAAAAGCTTGACATTATCATTTGTCTACTACATAGTGGCCGGTCCTGCCCTTAACACAACATGAGAAGGGGAGTCTGCTACCAAGGAATATTCTCTCGGGCATGCTTCTATACTCTCTTGGCAATATTTTCCTGCTTAACCATCAACTAGAAGTCACAAGAGAACAAGTTTTCTAGCTGCTGACTCTCTCCTTTATACTGTGACAAAATCTGAGCTGGAAGGTGAGCTGTGAACTTTCATTCATTCGATAAAAAATTCCAGCTATTGTGCTGGGTGTTTCATTAGTAATACTAACAATAGTATAAGTCTATGTTCTTGTTTATTTGCCAAAGGTTTTACGTGCCTAGCATCTGCTTTGATCTTCATCACTGGAAATATAAATGCACATAATCACCAAGATCAAACTTTTTCTTTGTTCAAAAGAAGTATTTATTAAGCTCTCTATTCTGGGCACTGGTTAGCCATGCAGAGAGGAGACCCAATAAATAACACCTCTCACTACCTGAGTTCAGAGCCAATTCAGAGACAAAATAAAGGGGTAGGGTAGACAAAGATGAAATTGTCATCTTTATTACTGATAAAGGCCGTGTTAGGACGTGCCTTAGGTGTGCGGCAGTGGTGACCTTCCTAATAGCGGACCCTTAAGTTCGGCAGGCTTCACACCCAGTCTCAGGCGATGCTAATGACCACAGACAGCCAACGTGGGGCCCTCCCGATAAAACCTGTGGGACCAGGGCACCAGCTGATAGACTGACTGAGACAGACTTGCTCTACCGCCTGGAGGAAGGCCGAGGTTATACCAAGGAGTGCGCCTCCCCACGGAGTGAGCAATAACGTTCCCCCACAGCTGTTTCTGGCCCCCAGAGATCGACCTGGAAACACAGAGGAAGCTCCCCTTCATCACAGAGGAACTGTTTCCTGCCTGTCCAGCTTTTCCCTTCACCATCCTCCAGCTCCCCTGACGGACGCAGAGGCTTCCTAGGGGCTGAAGTCCCCTTTTCTACCTTCAGGTGCATCAGCTGTGTCTGTCGGTCGGCCGACCAATCCCCTTCTACTATCCTTCTCCCTGACCACCTTTCAATGAGAGGTGGCCATGACTTTTTGGTTTTGGATGCTGAGATGTAGGTAGAAGCTCCTGGGGAGGATGCTATCCCCAATCTAAAAGGCAGAGCCTTTCCAACGGAGGAAGTTTTTTTGGCCCTTCATTCTTCTTCCATCTTCCTGCCTGGAATGCGCAGATGGGGTCCAGAGGAGGAGCAGCCATCTTGCAATGAATAGGCAACTCATACAAGGATGAGAAATGGTCCCCTGCTGAGAACATGGAGCAGAGCTGGAAAACGCTTGGATCCCTGACGACATTGAGGAGTGCCTTTATGGGATGTGGACCAGTTATCTCAAAGATCCCTAAATGATGTGTGATCCTTGCTGTGCTATGGGCTGAATGTTTGTGTCCCCCCCAGATTTGTCTGTTGAGACCTAATCTCCAAGATGATGGTATCAGGTGGTGGGCCTTTGGGAGGTGAGTGGGTCATGAGGGCAGAGCGTTCATGCATGGGATCAGTGCCCATGGGAGGCTCTAGAAAGCTCCCTAGCCCCTTCTGCCGTATGAAGACATAGCAAGAAGACAACCTTCCACACACTGAGAAACTTGCTTTCTCCAGACTTTGAATCTTGGACTTCCCAACCTCCAGAACTGCGAGAAATAAACTTCTGTTGTTTATAAGCCACTCGGTGTATAGTATTTCGTTATAGTAGCCCAAATGGACTAAGACACTATGCATTAGAACCTCGCAACACTGAATTTTGGTTATCAGGAGCTATCCTTCATTTTTAAAATATTCTTTTGGAAACAAGTATTTGACTTGACACGTTCTGGCATCGAAGGCAAATTAATGCTTTTGGAGTTCAATATTCTTTAACTTTCTTGTTTGAAGCATGTATTAATATAGTTTAAAAGTTAAGTGGGCCTGAAGGATGAGTAGGCTGGAAGACTGAGAACAATTTGAAGAACTGACCTCTACATCTAGCACTTCATATTCCTAATGTTCAAGCTAGAAGGGAGCTCAGGGAGCTTCCAGCCCAGAGAGTCTCAGGTCGCTTTAACCATGGACCTTGGACTTCCCTGGCGGTGCTTCCAGGCTGCCTTGGGGGATGTAAGAAAGAAAGCTGAGCAGATGGGCTCGATCCCTGACCCTGGTTTAGCCAGAATGCCTCCACTTTTCTCTGGGCTCTCCACTGGGATTCCTTGTAAAATTAATTCAGGAGAAAAAGGCAGGGAAAGTTTATGTCATCAAATTAAGTTCAAAATTACTTGTGTAGTCAAAATTAAGTTTAAAAACCACTTATGTTTTCCAACATTCTTATTTTATAAATAAGGAAGCTGACACTCAGCAAAGTTCAAAAGACTTGATCAAGTGGCTGACTACAACTGAGTTTCCCAGTACCCTCCCTTCCTGTTCCTATATATTGTTATTCCTAAATTAATGCTCAATTTCCACAGATTATGCAAGAGGAAATTTTCTCCAAATGTTCATCTCTGTGAGATTGGATTTCTTTGGAACAGCTCCACATCCAGGAAGCTCACAATAGGAAAGCCACAGGACTATAAACCCCAGTCATAGAGAAAAAGGACTTAATAAAACTGAAAATTTCAGAGGTATATGGAATTCAGGTTTGGTTTGATCAGGGCTCTCATTCTGTAAGCCCTGTTCTTTTCCATGGGCTAACTCAGTCTGGTTCCCCACATGATAGTTGCCTGAGGGGACAAGCATGAGAATGCTGAAATCGTGAAATAATCCTGACCTTTGCTCTGACTGGCCCATCTACTGCAGCAAGCTGTCCTTGTTTCTAAGGACAACTGCCTTGTGTTCTTGGTGTCTGTCTAATGATCTCTTTATCATGCCTATGCTTATTCATGGTTTTATAAAAGTCTCTCTTTAACTGAATTATCTTACATGATCTAGTGATAAATTTCCTTATTTTCTCCATCCCTCTGGTAAGGCTTTACCAGGGGTGTTTTCTTCCTAGTGCCTCATGATTTAGAGTTCTATATTATGCCGGCTTCATTTTTGACATTGTCCAACCTGAAAATCTGGATGGAATTGCTTAAGATTTGTAGCATTTGCCATCAAAGTGATCTGGAGAGTGGTCTGCTCATCTTTTCTAGTTGATGCGGTTATATTCCCTCTGTAGCATTTCTTGAGTATGCTCTCTGTCAAGATGACCATGGAACGGGAGGCTCGGGCCTGGGGGTATAGGGCAAGCACCATAGTGGGTCGAGGCGGCTCAGGGAAACTAATGTCACCAGACCTCTCGGGCTTCAAACACTGCATTGGGAGACCCTCTACTGCAGAGGATTGGGACTGGGGCCAGGGGGTATGTCCCAGACTCTGAACTTTTGAAATATCCCTGTGCTTTCTATTTTGTCTGGATTAGCAGCAAATCCTTTAAATCAAAATGACCTGTGTCTTTGTTCCTAACAACAATAAAAAAGGATAAAGCTGGCTTGGGGGAAAGGAGCCCTAAAGCAGGAGTAGAGGGTGATGGGGAGTCAGGGAGAAAGGGATGAGGGGGCCCCCACCAGAGGCTTAAGAACGGAAGGCCTGGATTCTTGACAGAGTTCTTGCTCCCAAGGGCATATAATGGGAGGATAAGGGAGACAGCTGGGGGCCCTTTGGGGATTTTGAGGACTATCTCAGTCAAAATACTACCTGGTTGTAATTTCATTTGCAGAAGGTTAAACTAAACAAATAAATCAAAGGAAGAAAAATGCCGCATGAGCAACAATTTTTATAGCGATGTATATGTAACTGTACATAATGCTATATTTGCTGCAATAGCAGAAACAAAAAGCCTTTTGAAGGTTCGAGGACAGAGAAACCGTAAAATAAACCAAGATATCGATACAATAATATGCATCCATTGTAAGAAACGTGTATGATGACTCTTTAGAATTATGCTAGCCAGTACTGGAGTCACTAGCCACAAGTGGCTATTTAAATTTGCATTTGAATTACTTAAAACTAAACAAGATAAATTCAGTTCCTCAGTTGTTCAAGTGCTCAAGAGCCACATGTGGCTAGTGGCTACCGTCAAAATGCAGGTATTGAACGTTTTCATTATCGCAGCACTGCCCCAGAAAACTGGAAAAATGTTTACACGTGATCATTCAAATGAAACTCAAGCAGCTTGAGAAGCGTGTGTACCGATTACACGAGGTAAAAATCATGTACATGCATGGATAAAGATGAGTCAAGACAAGGAAGCATTCAAATTATTTCCACCTGGGAAATAAAGGCACCAGGTGGGTTTAAACATTACCTTTTAGAGTGGCCTGGAGTTCAAATGCTAATACGTGAAATTTTTGAAAACCTTCTTTGGGAAGCCAATTGTACCTGCTGCCCCTGGGCTAGACACAGAGAAGCCATGGAGGTGGCATCAAGGGATGGGAGAGTAAGGTTCTTATGCTGGCTTTGCAGCTATAATAGCTCTCTGATGTCATGGAAGTCACTGTGGCTCTCCCGGTTCTTCCGTCAGATGATCTCCAAGATCTCCTCCAGCTTAAAGAAATGATTCTCTTAGTCTTCCAGTGGAGGGCAGGTGTTCAAGGGGGCTGTTATGCTGGTTCCCGGGAGGCTGCAGGAATGGGGAGACAGAGGCAAGTGACCAGGTAATGGGGGAGTTCAGCAGAGTCTGGCGATCACTGGGGATCCCAGGGACCAATGAGGAGGGGTAGAAAGGATTCCTGAGGATGGAGAAGGTGGTCAGTGACAAGATGGGGGATTGTATTCCAGAGACTAAAGAGCTATAAGAAAAATGGCATCTGTGTTTATTACATGTTAGAGATGACTTTGTATAGGACCTAAGCGAAGCTGCAAACACAGCTGAGAAAATCCCAGTTCTGTCTGGTTTCTCAGAAACTCCGCCCCTGTTTTTCCGCTGGCTCTCTGGTTATAAGTGGTTCACCAAACATCCTCCCATTGGCTGGTGAATAGCACTCAGAGGTGGGCACTTCTTCCATGCGTTCGACTCCTTCTCTGATGTCAGATCATAAATCATACTTCTTGAAAATCACTTATTCTTGAACATTTCCTCTCTGAATTGATTTTACAGTTATAGCATTTTGTCTAAATCATTCACATTTCATTTTAAAGTTTGAAGATATGAAGCTTTTCATTCCATTTCCTCCTTATATTTTTTTAAAATAAACATCACACAGAGAAATGCTTCTACTAAATAATTGATATTATCATCCACCTTTATGATTCTGGAGGCATTATAACTAAACATTCCCATGCCTTTGGTATGTATCATATAAATTATGGTGTGCTTTCCTGTTTATACTTTTATTGTACATTTAAACAGAGCAAACTATGTGAATCTGTACTTATGAAACCCTCTAATAGTGCAAAAAAATGTGCATGGTTGCTGTGTATGTGTGTGCGTGATCTACACACTCATTGAGTAATGAGCCACTTACTATATGTCGTATCCTGTGGGAGATCAAAGTTGAAAGACACATAGTTCTGTCTGTGAAGAAGCTTGTAATCAAATGAACATATGCTTTGATAATTTCTGGACAGCCCCCGAATTAGAAAAATATTAGGTCCCAAAAGTATGTTGTAAAGCCAATGGCTCAGAACCTAAAAGGCATTTTTCCTTATAAAAATTATATGTTTAATAGTTTTCAGATTCAGTCTTCCCCAGGTGACTACATGCATAATATACCTGAGCATAAATATATTTAGTGTAATTTAATTCAATTTACCAATACATTTATGGCTTTCTAAGGAACTAGAATACAAAGATGAGTGAGATATATTTCTTGCTCTCAAGCAGCTCATAGTCTGGTAGAGAAGGCAAATTAGTCAACACATAACTGCCAACAATGGGTGGCTTCATGGAGAGCATGATTGCCAACTTACCAAGTACATGGGCACTGTTGCTAAGGGACAAACCCGGAGGCCTGGAACACATTTTCCACTGACGGAGCTCTGGTGGTAGAAGAGGAAGGATCTGCCTCTCTTACTCTTCCGATCTGCTGATCAGGCTATGGAGAAGCATCGGTTTCAAGGTAGTAAGACCGTGGCCCAGAGCAAAGGCGGAATGACTTGTCAGACCAGGACTTCCTGCCAATGCAACTCTGCAGGCTAACTTCCTGTTTTCCCTTGCTCTTCGTCAGGAACCAGGAAGGACAGCCTGCTTTTCTTCCACTGACAACACCATTGATTTCTTTCCTTTCCTGACCCATTGTGCAGCTAAGAGGAACCCATTAGGAGCTTCTGACTGCTGTTGGGATAAAATCCAACCACCCGTTAGGGCTGGTCCTCATCAATGTCTCCATCTTCTCCTCAGCCACACCCCGTGTTTTCTTTGCTACAGCCATGCGATACTCGTTGTTCCTCAAGCATGCCACGTTCTCCAGTCCTTTCCTCCAGTTTGTCGTATATACTCTTCCTTTGGCCTAAAGTCCTTTCCCTTCTACTCTTGGCCAGGCTGAAGCCCTGTTGTTCACCCATCCTCAGCTCACATGTCATTTCCCTAGGGAGTTCTTCATTGACCTGAGATGAGGGAGCTCCGAGATGACCTGGGACATCGCTTATCTTGGTCCTCATCAGACTTCATGTGATTATTCCCTTCACTCCTTTCTCCAGAGGGAGGGCACAGACCACACCTTTCAGGTTCACCATTGTATTCCAGGGCCTGGCCCAGAATTTGGTGGTTGCAGGGTGGGCTTCATGGGCATGCAACCTGTGCAGTTGCACAAGGCCTTACGATCAGAAAAGTGGGTTTAATGCTTTGCTTGCACCATCTTGAAAATTTTTAATAATTTTTGACAAGGGGCCCTACATTTTCATTTTGCAGTGGGCCTCACAAATTATGAAGCTGATCCTATAGGGATGAATAAATGAATTAGTGAATATGTGTTATCCTTAAAATATATTGAACAAAGGAAATTAAGCCTTCTGAAACCCTAATTCTGAACAAGAAAAAATATATCTATTTGCTATTTTTATATATTCTTTGTTCATGTGAGGAAAGAGAAGCAGTACCTGAAATGCACCGTCTGTTCTGTGACATGTATTTTCATTTAAAGTTACTTTTTATTCAACCACAACATTTATGAATTAAAAAAAAATCAAGTCCGGAATGATTTACTTTGTCTTGTACCTGATTCATTATAATTGGAAAGATGGGTATAACTTCTTAAAAAGGAAAGAAAAAGGAGGAGGAAAAATTCTGCAAAGAGTAAATGCCACCTAGACTTCTACCTTTTGAGGGCTCATGAACGTCAGCAGAGATGTCTGTTTGGGTTGTAAAAGCAATATTAGAAAAGGATGAATCTCAAAGGAAAAAAGATGCAGGGTGTGGATATTCCATTCAAAAACTCAAGACCACCATTCAAGAGAGACTATGTCTGGGCTTCAAGCTTTTAAAGCCTGCAAAGGACCTCCTGGTAAGCTTTGTGAGGGTAACAGGAGAGCTCTAGTTCTTTTATTAAGGGCCTCTCGGAACCAGCAGGACCCAGTGGCTGTCTTTACTATCTTTGATCAACTGTGGAGAATGTAGATTCCAACAGAGTGGGGCCTGGAGTTTCTCTACCATTTTGAGAAGCTGATTTCTTCTCACTCCCATGGGTCCAGAGGACCACCTCCAGGTCCAGCTATGCAGATCACTTGCTGTGTGACCTTGGTGATTTCCTGTCTCCAGATCTCAGCTTCCTTGTGTAAAGTTGGAGATAGATGAAGGCTTCACGTCACCTCCACCTGGGTTCCAGTACCCTGAGTCTCCGTCCCCAGGAGTCTGGAACTCACATCCTGATCTCATCCTCTGGGTTCATCCTCACCAGATCCCCATTTGCCACTTCCTGAACCCTCCTTTCTTGCACATGCTGTTGTCTTGTCCCCATGTCCTAATGAATACTCTCCCCTTGCTCTCCACACTTCCTTGATTTGCCTGCCTCATGCCTACTCCTCCTTCAAGGAGGTAAGTGCCACCCTGCCCAACGCTGTCTCGAGTTTCACCCTCCACTCCGCATTCAGCACAGTCCTGCCCGGGGACTCTGTGCATTCTCCCAGCCCTCTGCTTTCTTCAGTTCTAGCTCTTGTCACGCTGCATCATCATCGTCTACTTCCTTGTTTGTTTCCCTCAGGAGTCCCAGAATTCTTTGGGGGCCTGGACTTTGCCTCTTCAATATCTAGCACAGTCACTGGGACATAGTAGGTGTTCAATTAATGTTTGTGGAATAAATGAACAAATGAAGGAATGAATGAATACCTCATTATCATCCAATAGAAAGCAGTATTTCGCTTAACTGGGCCTCCTGGAAACACAGTGCCTTAATGAGAGAGAGTCAAGTGATAGCAGTTTGGACTGGTGGGAAAAAGGGGTCCCTGTGCCACTCAGCTGACCCTTCTGCTTGGCCTAGGCCCAGTTGGCTCAGCCTATAGTGTAAGTGTGGAGAGTAGCAACAGGAGGCATCAGGAAGCTCCTTGGGTTTTATTGACCTCGCCCACATTTGCCAGACATCCTTACCGTGTCTTAATGGGACTGGAAGTAGGAAATAGGAGAGGGACACAGTTCTCCCCACACATTGTAGATCCTGCCAGGTTTGCACAATTCCTCCTTCAGAGATACCCAAGAGTGTATGTCAGAGACACCATCCCTAGGCTTAGCTATGGGAGTGATGTAGCTGATAGAAGTCGTGTATTCAACATTCATGTAGCAGGTACTATGCTGGTGCTGGCGCAGATTCATAGAAAACCACACATGATATGTGGCTTCAAGAAGCTAAGAGTCTATTGCCGGAGCCAAGCAGTGAACAGAACGTTATAGTGGATTGACAATTAGGTAATCTTTTTTAACCTATTCAGGATGTGAACAGCTAAATAAGCCCAAATCTCTGCTTTTATGGAAATGGAAATGTCAAGCTGATATTAGAAATTTTTTAATTAATCAAGTCCTTTTATTTACATGATCTTTAGCCCTCACAGAAACCTTATGAATTAAGTATAATTGTCCTCTTTTTAGATAAGAAAACTGAGGCTTAGAGAATTTAGGTAATTTGCTAGAAGTCACCTAATTTTCAGGAGTATCTTGGCATCAGCACCATTCAGACCGTTCTCCTAACTCTACTCCTGGATATTCCATCGTCCAGAAGCCCTGGTACTCAGGAAGCAGAGTCTAGGGCTCACTAAGGTCCCGAAGTGCCTTTGAAATGATCAAGAAGATGATCAGACTCAACATATTTAAGTTGTGTGTTTTTCATTCTTTGAAAATTAGACATCCATGGAGGGCATGTGAAATAGTAGGAGCAGTTCTGGGCATGAGGAAGGGAAACTACAGCCTGGGGTGGAGGGGTTGGTTGGGAGGGAGGTGAGACAAGATCTGGGGCTCCTCTGGGTATAGGGAGTGACTTGGGGTGCTACTCTGGCAGCAGAAGCTGGGCTGGGGAAGGAGGCCAAGTGGCCCAAGGCGTAGTCATCAAAGGACAGTGCATACTCAGGCTAAGTCTAGACCAGCGTTGGCACCAATTGGCATCAGCTGAGGTAATCCAACACTTGGGAGTCAGACAGGATACTAGACCATGGCCTAGAGCATTGCAGTCGATGTGACCAAGGCCAACACCGAATCTGAACACAGGCCTGCCTGACTCTCCTCCCCCCAGATAGGTGGACAGTAGTACTCCAAGGGGCTCCATGGCACCCAGGGTGCACAACATCCAACTCTGTTTGACGTTACGACTGAATTATTAAGTCTCACCCTCCACGGTGTATCTGAGGCTACTAACCTTTTGCCCTAGCTAGAAACTGAGGCATGTCTGGGCCTGCCAGTGGATGGAGCCAATAGGAGATCTCGTCCAGGCTAGGCAGAAGCCAGGGAAAGGAGGAAGGGCCTGGTAGTAAATGTGATACCTTGCAATTAAGTGGAAGAGTAAAGAACTCAGAATACCGCATTCCTCAACCATTCTGAAATGAGTTTACTGTAATTCCAGATAAAAACAAAACTGTCAGAGCTGATACTTAGAGCCTCGAGGCAAGGCTGGTCTATTTTTTTCTACAGTTTCAATATAATTCAGCACTTTCACTTTGCAAAGCTAGACCTGACCTTTATGTGGTCTGCAGAATGCTGACTCAACATCAGGGTAACCAATGGTGCAATCATGACATGAAACAAGACTGGTGGTTGTCAGGGTTTTTAAATCTCCTTACTCGGGCTATCCCACGATCTCTGAAAACTCCAACTTTATCAGACATTAGAGCCCTTGTGAAACAGAGGCCTGGATATGCATACATTCATCTGAAACCTTTTTTAAAAGGATTTTTTCCTAGTTTGTAAGAGAGAGAGTGCTGACGTAGCTTAGGTCTTTCCTTCTTTCTGACAGTACTACAAATGGCCACTGAAGGGCTGACATAAAAGGAAAGGGGAAGGAAGAGGGGAGAAAAGAGGAAGGGCCATGGGGGACGAGGAAGTGCCCGCCAGGAAGGCCCACTTTTACTTCCTTAGGAATATTTCGTCCACTTCCAAAACCCTAACTCGCAGTGTTCCTGGAAAAGAGAAAGGCTTGGGCTCTCGCACATGTCTGTTTGTATGATTCTTATCTGCCTTGATTTTATGGTTCCTCTGGAATCAAACTGTGAATTTAATTATTCCCCATGTGAAAAACATAGACAAAAGTTCCACTCTCTCCTCCAAAACACAATGCACCACCCGCCTCCTTACCCCCACCACACTTCAAAGCACCAAATTGACGTCGTTGACATAGTTATCGTAAATCAAATCTGCTGTGCACACCAGTAAATAGTGCCGGTAAGCCAGGTGTAACCGAATCAGATTGTTCAGCCTTGACTTCCAATGGTGAGAACAAGTATGTGCTGACAGATGGGAAAAGTGACGAGGCATGGGTGTCCCGCACCTACCCTTTCAGAAGACATGGAACATTGCTGGAGTGTGGGACAAGGACAACCTGGAATCCCTGATGATCCAGTGCTCTTGAGGGACAGACTAAGGAGAAGCCAGATGGGGTCACGTTTTAGAATTTCATGTGGCCCCCGGGTGTTCCTGGTGAGTTCTCTGCAAGAATAAATGTGCACTCTGGTACAGATAAAAGGGAAGATCCGGGAAATGACCTGTGATCTGGCCGATGGGACCCAAGCCCTGGCTGAAGCCTCAAGCAACAGCCCCTGAGCCAAGTCTTCTAAGTTGTTCCTGACGCTCATACCGCACCTTCTGTCCTTGTTCTAGAAACACGAATCTTGTCTTCGTCCTTATTTCATCCCTTGTGTCTTCATCCTTATTTCATCCCTTGTGTCACGTTATATCCCACCTACAGACCGCTGATAGCCTTCCTTAATGTTGCCCACAGCTGCTGCATTGATTTCTTCTAGTTTTGCCTCCTCCCTGTTCCTCCTTTCTGTGCTGTCCTCCCTTCCTCCCTCACACTTCCCATACCCAGCCTTGGACCTCCCTCCAGCTGAGTCTCTTTAGGGGCAAGTACAGGTCTATCACTGCCAGATCCCCTCAATCATTACCCCTTCCCAAAAGGTTCATTCCATTTTCTCCGTGAGGAAACTCTTCAACTCCTTAAACGGCATTTTCCATAGCATGCTTCATGATACGATCTGTGAAAATAGAGCTCTAAAGTCGAATCATGTGCTTTCCCTCTCTTTCAGATTCTTAATTTGTATTAACTTATCACAGACATGTTGTTAGTAGAGAAACCAATTTTGCTCTGTAAATCTGACTGTAGAGTTGTTTTTGCCATTGTTGCTGGTGTCGGGCCTGGGTTCCACAGGGCCCACTTTGGGAAACATTGCCCTTACCGCCGAGAGGTGGTACAGTACAGTCAGTCTCTGAGTGCCTTCATGTGGAACCACGCTGCCTCTTCCTAGACATGTGACCTCGGGTGAGCCACTTAATCTCATCTTCATCTGTAAAATCAGGCTGATCATAATATATTGCTTTATCAGGACAAAATGAGATCATTGGAGCAAGATGCTTAGAATAGCAGCTGGGATATTTTGCCTACTCAGTAAATGACATTTGTTATTATTTTTTTATGCTTTTTTGGGCTACCTCTAGTTCTGTAGTCTACAATATTTTCAAGATACTCTTTCTTGGCAATAACTAACACCCAGGACTACCACCCTGTGCAAACATTTTAGATAATTTCCTGATAATTTATGATCTTACACTGTAAGGGGCTTTACCATAAAGCCCCTTTGCCATATTTTTGCTCACTTCTGCAATCTTAGGTTTTCCTGCACCGTATTTAGTCACTTAAATAGTGCTTCAATTAAAACAAAATCTCCATGTTGGACAAAATATCAGCTTGTATCTCTCCCACAAAACATTGAAAATGATTCAGAACAAGACAGTCTCTAGAGGTTCAAATAGTGCCCTTTCTTTTGGGAGAAAGAATGACTTCTTTTTTGTGCCTATGCCAAAGTCTGAGATAAAAATTAAATTAAATTATTCCTTATTTATTTCCTTTTTCCTATGTTATCTTCAACTGTCTGATGACTCTGTCCACTCTGAGTGCAGCATCTTTTCTCCACCTGGAGGTTCTTGCTCAAAGGAGTGAAAAAACACCTTTAGAAAAACAAACAAACAAACAAATAACCAAGAAGCCCCCCAAACTCCCAAAACAAATTTAAAAATCTGCTTTATTCTCAGTTACAAATTAACACTCAATATATTCTTTTACAGATAAGGCTGAAGTTCTCATTGACTATCAACTCGATCTCAGGACACTTATCAATTTGCGGGTACACACATTTGTGCACGCACACATGCGTGCACACACATGCTGTCTTGTTTGCTTTTACATAAATTGAATACCATTTTATTTTTCAGTCTATGGCCTTTGATTAAAAAACATCTTTCAGGGGCTGGCCCCGTGGCCGAGTGGTTAAGTTCGCGCGCTCCACTGTAGGCGGCCCAGTGTTTCGTTAGTTCGAATCCCGGGCGTGGACATGGCACTGCTCATCAGACCACGCTGAGGCAGCGTCCCACATGCCACAACTAGAAGAACCCACAACGAAGAATACACAACTATGTACCGGGGGGGCTTTGGGGAGAAAAAGGAAAAAATAAAATCTTTAAAAAAAAAAAAAATCTTTCATATTAATTTAATTGATTCACGTGTTATCCCTTATCACTTACAGCTATAACTTCATGCAGTAAAAACATACTCCAAGTACGAATAGTTAATACCATTAATATCTGTGGCAACTTTTTCTTATTAGATTGCTTAGGTCAGTGGTTCTCAAACTTTTCTGCATAAAAGACTCACTTGGGAAGATTTGAAAAATCTCAATGCTCAGGCTCCACCCGGGGCCAATGAAATCAGAATCTCTGGGAGGTGGGCCCAGGCATCAGTAGTTTCAAAAGATGACCATGTAATTCCAATGTGCAGCCAAGTCTGAGAACCAGAGGTTTAGGGGGTGTCTGGATCCTGTCTCCTGAATCCTGATTCCGAAAGACTTCTCATTCAAGTCCGTGTTTAGGTTCTGAATTTGTCACTCATCCAGGCTCCCAGGAACACAATTGGTCTGCCCGGGCAGATCAGGAGAACCTGCTCTTCACTCATGGCCTCCACCAAAAAGAAAAGCTGAGAAATAGCTTTATATTGTCATTTCATCTCTGAAAATTGGGAAATATTATAAGAGGTTCCTTTTGAGCTATCAATAAAACTTTATAAAATAATTGAGGATACCTATGGAGGTTTTTTCCCCTTTTAAAATTTACATGTCAGAAGAGATTTATTTTCCAGAACTCTGGGATAAGTCCAGCATTTAGATGGTCCTTTGGTGACAATACCAAGGATCACAAATAGCACTAATGTATGGAATCACAGATGCCAAGATTGTATAGGAAATAAACAGGTAATGATTATTAAGGGATTGTGGAAAGCAGAATAGTGAGGAGCAAAAGTAAGGACTTAAATTTAGACAAACCCATGTTCAAATATTGGCACCATCACTTCATCTGTGACATTGGTCAAATTACTCTATCTTTTTGAGGTTGTTATCTCATCCGTAAAATAAGCATAATAATGTCTACCCTATATATTTGTTTTGATGATTGTTAAAAATTTTGTCAAAATACCTAACGGTTATTGGCACATAGAGGCATTCAACAGATGCTATCTGTTATTTCCATTTCAAAGACTGAAAATAGTCCATTATTTAGTTGATAGGTGGCCTAAACAGAATTTGAACATTGATTGCCTACTACCCCGACATTTACATTCCACAATTTTAAGAGAGGTGAAATGATCCACAGGGACAGGAAATAGATTCCTTTAAGGGGGAATTTTAACAGCAGAAGTGGCTAGGCAGACTTGAAATATTTAAGTATTACCAGTCCTCACTTTGCCTCGTTCTAATATGCACAAATTTCAGTTTCCCACAGTTCAGTTAAATAGCACCAGAGCTCAACAACACAGTTTAAATTTCAGTTACATGATATATTAACTGTGAGCAATTGTATAAATACAATAAATTGCAAGCTTTGCTGCTAGCTCTTCAGTCCACAAATCCCTACGTAAACAAGATGTGCAATATGATCATGAATAATCACATCACTTCTTTCAAAGTCTGTTGGTGATTGGTCACTGGGCATCTGTTATTAAATTCGTACACAGACAGCAAGGCCTGTAGTTGTGTTGCTTCCTTGTTTCTCAGTGATAAACCCATATGAGATTTTACAAAAATGGATGATCAGAAGAAAGGATTGGCCTACAAAAATGAAAGTGAAGCAAGGAAACCAAAAGGAATAATGTTGGAAGTGAATTTGAGTTGAATATAAGTAGAAAAAATAGTTGAATGTGAGAGGTTCTGGATATGCAGCCAGAGAAACTTAGTGAAGTTGCACTTACTGACATAAACGTGGAAAGTTGTTGTAATGAAAACGATGAATGAAGATGTCCGAGAGGAAGTGATACAGGCAAAAAACTTCACGCTAAAGGAATTCTTGGATATTTCTTTACAACATTGAAAGTGCAAAGGAGGAAATGTTGGAAGCTGATCCAAACTTAGAAACAGGTAAGACAATTTGCTAAGGTGTGGGAAAAATTGCCTGCTCCATATTGTAAGTTATACGATGAGAAGACAAGCACTGTTCACACTCCTTGATCAGTTTTTGACAAAGAACTAAAACACTGATTCTTAATATTTCTAATGTTTCAAGTTACCATCTACTAAACAAATAATAGTTTTACTATTTTTTCCCTATCCATTTATAGTTTTTGATAAGAGTTTTTAATATTTTGACAAAACATTTTAAATATCACAAAACCAACGTAATTTTCCCATTGATTGTTAACATTGCTTAGTGCAGTTTCCGTTTGCACGGTCATTTTTCTGGTCCCATGCTGCCATGCAAAGCCTGCACTTCCAAGATGTATGAAAGAGCACTTGTAGTTGAGTAAGTGAGATTAAATGTGATCAACAGGAATCTTGGCTCCTCCCTCCGCTACTTCTGGGGAAAGCAAATAAGAACACCTGTGCCCCTCCAAAAGCCACATGTGAGAGGAAGCCTATTTGGAAAAAACTCTAAAGGGAAAATTACTTAGATTCTTTCTGAGGCTTAATTCTTTCCTAAGAATTTCTTTAAAATCTGTGCTGTGAACTATCACATCTGCTTCTGCAGAACCATTAGCTTCTAGAGTTGCAGGCAGGATTTGGTGAGAGTACACACAAAGAGCACTTGCCTGGTGCCTGATATGTAGTATGTGTTCAATAAATTATCACTATTATTATCACGAATCTTGTTTGACTCTAGGGTGACCAACTGTTCCAGTTTACCCAGGACTGAGGAGTTTCCTGGGATGCAGGATTTTCAGTACTAACACTGGGACACCCCCAGGCAAACCAAGATGGTCGGTCACCCTATTTGACTCTCTAGCTCAGGATGAGACAAAATACTGAAGCTATTGCAAGCCATTATCTTGGGATTTAGGAAGTAAATAGAAGAGAGAAAATTCCCCGTGCATAGTTTCTAGATTAGAACTTTAGGGATAGAAAAGATGTTGTGGCCCATGCTTCAACACTGCACAGCATGGTCTACAATCTGTGCCTTGTAGACTCTGTTATTAAAGATTATAAGGGAAGAAAATAAATGACATATTCAATTGATAAATATCATGCGCCAATCATTCTGCCGGAGGCTGAGGGAAACAGTAAATAAATAAGACTCATTTCCTGCCCTATAGAAGCTTACTTTCTAGAAGGGGAGACCAGAAGTTATATATACCATGAATTACCAAGAAACCACTCTTTACAGAGAGCTGAAACTGTGCCAGATGATTTAGACAGGTGATCTCATTTAGTCCTCATGATAACCCCAACAATGTATTATTATTCCATTTTACAAACAACGAAACTGAGGTTCAGAGAGGTTGAGTTCTGCAAAGTCACAAAGCTATTGGGTGTTATAACTGATCTCAGGACCCAGGTCTGTAGTGGCTGAGAGCTTGGGCTCCGGAGTTGGCAAATCTGTTTGAATCCTGATTTCTACTGGTTTGCTATGTTACAAATGCCTGTGAGCTGCTGTTTCCTCCGCTGCAAAATAGGACTAATAATACTATCTATCCACTTTTGAGAGTTGTGAAGATTAAATGAGAAATCCACTTAGCTTGATGCGTAGTAAATGCTCAACAAGTATTTATCATCATTACCATCACAACAAAGCCTGTGTATTTCCCCCACAGCAGGTGGCCTCTTCCATTTCTAAGCAAATCCTTAGGAGAAGGAGGAATCAATGAAATGCTTCAAGAGCTCAGAGGTGAGGAAGACGGTTTCAATCTGTGATGATCAATTAAGACCTCTTGCAATATTGGAACTTGATCATGAATGGACAGACATTCAACAGGTGGAGATTGGGGCAAGGAGAATATTCCAGGCAGAGGGAAGGATTTTGGCTGAGGGAAAGAAGCAGGAAAGCACGATGAGGTTAGGGAATAGCAACTGCTGATGGTTAGAGTGTAGGTTTCTTGTAAGGAGACAAGTGGAGTGAAATCCTCGCAACTCAGGTGGTGTTTCCAGGAAGCAGGACCTTTCCTTTACAAGCTGTTCTCATTCTCTTCTCAATTCTGGGCTCTCCAATGTGCTCAGATCAAGAATTGATCCACCTGTGCTTGTTCCTTCCAGGGGCTGCTCCCCCTGACCCCGCAAATTGCTGTCTTCATCCCTCTTATGCAGTGTGCGGGAAACAGGGTTTGTGTTCTAACTCTTCCAGGGTTAACTGGTAGACAGGCTGGGATTGGGGTTAGGGCAGAGGCTGAAAGAGTGTCACAACAGATTAGACTGTCTGGAGAAAGACGGGGAAGACAGCACTTGTTTGCAAAGATGGACACGTTTCAGGTTTTCTGGCTTTTTCTAAAGGATTAACAAATCAAAACAAAACAAAACAAAACAGCCCGTGGCATGTATTGGAGGCGTGTATTTCTCAGAAGGTCTGTTTCTGAAAGGATGGTCCTGAGTGGTGGTAGAAGATTTAGAAGGATGAGCTTTCATTTCTAGAAAGAGGGGATTACACAGGGGAAATCTCTGGAAAGGATAGAAGAAAAGCAACAAATGCAGTGTTATGACCTGGAGAATAATAAATGCCTTTTCCAGTAACATAGGCCGAAAGAAGTTGCTCTGCTTGGAGGGTGTTATGGGCTGAATTGGGTCCCCTCAAAATTCGTATGTTAAAAGTGTGACAATATTTGGAGATAGGGTCTTTAAAGAGGGGATTAAAGTTAAATGAAGTCATGTGGGTGGCCCCTGATTCAATCTGTTGTCCTGATAAGAAGAGATTAGGATACAGACACACACAGAGGAAAGCCCGTGTACAGACGAAGGGAGAAGACAGCCAACTACAAGCCAAGGAGAGAAGAAACCAGCCCTGAAGACACCTTGATCTCACACTTCTACCCTCCAGAATCTTAAGGAAATAAATTTCTGTTGTTTAAGCCACGCAGTCTGGGGCACGTTTCGGCAGCCCTAGCAAACTAACACAGAGGCCAGCGAATATTGTCAGCGCGGCTTCCGATAGCATTCCGTATATTTCATTTGTCGATTATTTTTCATTTGTATGTAATGAAAAAAGAGACCACACACTTCACGGATTTATCTATTTTTTAGGATTCTGTCAATGACAAAAATGAAGAAAATGAACTTCCTCCCCCAAGATGGATCCCAGTGACCCGTGTAAGCTGTGTGTGGCTCCTCCGGGGGCAGCCCTGGAGCAGGGCTCAGTGTTCCATCCTCTCCTGCAGCATAAGCCAATCATCTAGGTTTAACTGAGGATTGTAAAGGGAGATGGCGGAGTGGGGCTCGATCATACATCGAACAGTAAACAATCTAATCAGTAACCTTTCAGATTTCTGTCCCTTTGAGGCCTCCTCACCTGGCTCTTCCTGTCAGCCCCTTCTTCAAGTAGCTTCCTGATTGCCACTTTCTTGACTCTGTTGAGCTTTGTCAATCGTAGGGCTGCCAACCCACAGCTCCCAGATGCTCAGCCTCCACTGGCTTGCCAAAGCCTTGACCCAACGAAAGTAAGTCTTTCCTAGGAGCTTAATCTGCTGCTAAGGAAACTATGGTCATTTTCTCTGTGTTTGCATCTTCTAGTGGGCAAATTTTGCCGCCTTTGCCTAATCTACCAGACTTTTCTCTGTAAGAAGTGTGGGAAGAGAAAATAAGACACAGCTTTGGCTTGATGTAGAGGGGTTCCTGCCTGGCCAGGCTGGGGTGGGGAGGTACTCAGACAGGAAGGACACTGACCCTTCCTGAATCTGAACAACTGGGCTGAGTAAGGGAGCAGGATCCCAAGAGGAGTCCACCTGGGAGGAGAGGCAAGCTTGGCAGTGAATCTGAGGAGGCAAGAGCAATCTAAAGACCCTGAGGAGGGAATGAGCTGGCATACCAAAGGGCAGGGGGAAGGCCAGGGAGTAAGGCGCTGCAGGGAGGGAAGGGACATGTCAGAAGTAGGTGGGGACAGTCCTCGGGGGGGCCTCACTCCAAGTGTCAGAATCTCAGCAGATTGAGGCGTACCTCATCACCCCAGTCCCTAAACCCACATAGGTGCCTCTGAACCATAGTGTTCAGTCTTGTGCCCCAAAAGTAGCCTTTCCATCACCTGTCACTTCCTCCTCCCAAATTAACTTCACTGTCAGGGGGAATCTGGGAGCCTCCCTGTTCTCTGATGAAATCTCACTTTTTTTTGCTATTTGCTATTAACACTTCCTTAGGCCTGACTTTCAAAATTGTGTTTACAGAGCCTAGGAGCTGCAAAGTCTTTCGAGTCTGACACGGAGGTGTCTTTAGCCTTTCTCTTGATATGTGGCCAGAAACTTGCCATATAGATCCCAGCAGCTCCCCACACCACTGGATGCCTGTTTGAGGGCCAGCAGGCATTCTACCGCAGAGAGATTTTGTGGCTTTGAGGCCTCATATAATTCCTAATACTAGAACCTCACAAACTTTTTGGTAATTTGTTGCTTTTCCACCTCTGGGGTTGGCCGGGTCTATGGCATTTCTGCTCCGTGGTCAATTCACAACTCAAGGTCTCCTCTGCAGTCCTTGGCCTCGTATTCTCCCCAGGCATCTATAGCTTTGGGCAGTGCTTGCTGGAAAGTCAGCCCCACTAAAGGACTCCAGGCTCCAGGTAACCCTGCAGCAGCAGGCGAGGCTGGGGCTAAGGAGTGGAATTCATCTCTGCAGTAGATCTCCTTTCACCTTCCAGGACAGAATCCAATTTCTCAAGGTCTTAGGTGTCTCCATCAAGGCTAGCTTAAACACCATCTGCAGCCTGGATTTTGTAAGGGAGTTTCTTGGAGAAAGTGCACCTAACATCATGCACACTGGCACTTCTCATACACTGACACTTGTGGATGACCTTCAAAAGTCATGTCAAAGCCAGGGTCATTTCACAGCTCCCCTCTGCCAGTGTGGTACGTTTGAAGACCTTTATGATGGTGCCAGTCCAGCCTCCTCTCTCTCTGGCCATCAGGTTGAGGGTGCCCACCTAGCTCTCTTCTCAGAGGACAGTTCAATCTGAGCTGAAGCTGACTCCACTGCCTTAAAGATCATGGGTGGGACTCAGAACCATAGCCCAAGTATGGTTGACCTCTGACAGGAAGCCCTGGTTTCACCCCAAGCCAACCACAAATTTTGTCAATATGTTCTCATCCCTCCAAAATGAAATGTAGAATAATTTATTAAGCTTGGAGTAATGTAGACTTACTGAGAATTTGATGAGGAGAAGGAGAAAAGGACTTACATTGTACACCATGTAGCAAACAACAAAACTCTTGTTGACCACTTAGTTTTCCACACCTCCAGCCAATTAATTGCCTCGTCGGCCATCAGCTGCTTGGTCTTCCACCCCCAACTTCCCAAACTCCTCTCTGAACCTTTTTTTCACATGTATATTCTGCACTTGTTTGATGTAGTTCCACAATGTCGATGAGATCAAATTGGTGGGTAGTGCTGTTCATATCTTCTATAGTCTTGGTAGAGTCATTTTCAAGTTATCTTTTGCTCCCTCTACCCACACTGTTTGTTTCTTCTGAGTTCCTTTTCCATTTGTTTGTTTGTTTGGTTTTTGGTCTCTGTCTTTTGTGTTAGTTTTCCTCAAGTGTCTGATGATCCTTGATTGTCCATTAATAGGTAAGAGCAAGACGCTAAAAAGCTGATCAAAGCTCTGAGTTTCTGCACAGAATTTGTTGATTTGTGGGCTATACCAAAAGGTGACTAGGTGGGAGGGGGACTCATAAATGCCTGTAGTTCTAAGTGTTTATTATTGAAAGTTCTATTTCTCTGGAGTAGAAATATCTGGGGTCAAAAGTGGGCAGGCGTATGGGTCTCACTGTTCAGTGTGTACTTAACCCCCTTGACTTCAATAGGCAACGCCCTCCTCGCCCTCCTCTGTCCTCCACGGAATCTTCCAGCTTGATTTCTCTGGAGAATAAGCCCAGTGGGGGAAGGGAACTGCTTCACTCTTCTGGGTGAAGGTAGGAATCTGAGTATTTAACTACTTTTCATTAAGGTTTTGAACCAGTCCTGGTATTTCCAGCTCTGCCCAACACTGCATGATTGTGAACTGAGGCTTCTAGTTCCTGAGTCTTTCCAGGGTGCTATGATGTGAATGGGCTTTCTTTTTGGGCACCATCCCCTGACCCCAAGACAATTAGCTTTCAGCTTTCTTCATCTTTTTTTTATTAGATGTCTAGAAAAAAATATTCATCAGTGGATGATTGAGAGAGGGGAGAAAAATAGGCTTTGTAAGGTTTGCAAAGGAATTGGTGTTTTAACTGGGTCCTGGAGAATCAGTTGGATTTCGACTGTTGTAAGATTGGCTGGAGTATTAGAATGTAAGGAAGAAAATTCTAGATCAAAGAAACCACATTAGCAAATGAGTAAAAAAGTGATTTAGGTTAAATGGTTTCTTTTTATCATTATTATTTTATTGAGGTCACATTGGTTTATAACATTGTGTAAATTTCAGGTGTACATTATTAGATTTCAGTTTCTGTGTAGACTGCATTGTATTCACCACCAAAAGTCTAGTTTCCATCCATCACCAGACATCTGTGCCTTTTTACCCCTTTCACCCTCCCCCTGTCCCCTTCCTCCCTGGCAACCTCCTGTCTGTTCCCTGTATCTATGTGTTTATCTTCCACATGTGAGTGAAATCCTATGGTGTTGAATGGTTTCTTTACTCTAAGGTAGTCACCAACTTTACAGTCTGCTTTCCATCTGCAAAAATTTGGACATCTCTGACCCACTGTTGTCTTGTTTCCTATACTTTGGTTTTTTTCTATTTTTGATCTTTTTAAAGATCTTTTTATCTTGACTGTCAATTGAAGGGGGCTTGGAGATGGAGCAGTAGTAAATGCATTTGTGTAATCTAGTGTTTCTCAACTTCAGCACTGTTGACATTTGGGTTCAGACGATTCCTTGTTGGAGGGAAGGAGCTGCCCTCTGCATTGTAGGATGTTTAGCAGCATCCCCTGCCTCTGCCTACTAGATGCCAGTAGCTCCCACCCTCAGTTGTGACAACCAAAAATGTCTCCAGACGTTGCCAAACGTCCTTTGTAAGGGACTGGGGAGGGAGAGCTTGTTGAGTTGAGAACCACTGGTTTAATACATCATCTTTTATTGGATGTCTAGAAAAATAGACTCATCAGTGGCTGATGGGGAGAAGGAAGAAAAAGGGGCTTTGGAAGGCTTACAAAGGATTGGCATTTTGACTAGGCTTGAAGAATCAGTTGAATTTTGACTGGTGGAAGATTGGCTAGAGTGTTAGAAAGTAAGGAAGGAAATTCTAGGTCAAAGAAACCACATGAATAAATGGGAGCAGTGATTTAGGTTCACTGGTTTTCTATAATCTTAGTGCAGGTACCCGTGGTGAGGGAAAGGCTACAAAGATAGGAGGTAAATTATGAAGGCCTTGATGGTGAAAATATGGAGCCCGGAACATATCCTGCATTGACGTGATCACATCTGTGATTTTTAACAATAACTCTAACTTTAGAAAGTGAGACGAGTTCTGGAAGATTAGTTAGGTGTCTACTGCAATAGTCAGGGATGATGAGGCCTGTGGGGCCATGGGAATTGGAGATAGAATCTTCAGGTGTCTTCATTTCCATGATAATTAAAGGAACCGAAGGGAAGCCAGAGGATGACCAGTGGTTAATGAAATCTTCAACACATATATTTAAATACTAAAAGAAAAACTGTCTTCATTTAAGGAAAGTACCTCACCAGTGGGAATTTCAGAGGGTAGATGCCCTTACAACCACACCCATGAAACAACAGCCTGCTATATTGATGTATTGTCCACCCAGGGTCCAATTATAGTAATTGCCTATAACATGTGGCATTGATGCTTGAGGTTAAAAAGGGAACTAATACTTCCTAATGAAGACCGTTTGAATTTGCATTTGCAGTCAAGGTGGTCTACAGAAGAGCTGAAAGGCTTTCAGAGGGAACATCGCTGCTGTCACCCTTCACACCTCAGTTCCTAATCTTAGTAAGAGAAACTGGAACTACCCTTTTATCTCAGGTCTGCTTGGAAGATCAACCCAGTTTGGCTTTTTGACAGCTATAGTTTCTTCTTTTTTTTTTGAGGTAATTGTAGAAACTATCTCTGAATCATTTTGTTTTACAAGTAACAAATTCTTTACAAGCAGAGAGTGAGAAAGAGAAAGATAGAAATTGTTTAGAGATCTTGGAATTTGGAGGGTTAAAAAGGAAATATTTATCGATGTGGACTTCCTAGAGGCCAAATTGCAAATGAATGACTGAGACAACAGTTGTCCCTCCAGGGGGCAGGTGAGGTTGTCCCACCACAACACTCCAACTTTCCCCTTCCCCACTTTCAAGTTCTTCTCATTACCCCATCCTCCTCATTAGTGAAATGATGGGGAAGTTTTGTGTAAAGTAAATACTTCCTGATTTGAGTAAAATGAGAAAAAAAGTACAGAAAGGAGATATGGTTTTGAGAGCAAAGGGAAATTGACTAAGTGTGAAATCTTTGTTAACTGTATGAACTTGGGAGTCTCCATGTTGAAGTTTCTTAGAAACACAGGTGCCCAGATCCTCATACCTAGCAACGGAGTGAGGAGTCAGGCCTGATGTAAGTGTCTCCATGAGACACCTTTATCTTAGATTTGATGTTCAGACCTGGCTTCCCACTGGAAGCTGTCACACAATTGACTGCTATGGGGTTAGTTAGAAAGTTGTTCTGGCAATAGAGAAAATGCCAATGAAGTTGGAAGATTCTAGAGGCATAAATAATGTTAGCAGTGACTTGCTGCTTAAGAGGATAAACTATTAGCTAGTGGAGGATGTGTGTTCCTTTAATTTCATATTACCTCCTTTGAATTAAAAGGGATGAGACCAATACATTTTAACAAGCGATTCTCAGTCCACACCTGTGCTCCTTCCATACAAAGTACCCAAGGCAATTGTAAGAAAAACAGGTAATTTTCTACAACTTCCTAGTCCTAGTCTGCAAAGTTCATCTTTTCTTTCAACTCACAGAAGTTTTTATTTTGGTGCCCTATGACATATTAGCGGTACAATGCCCTGCTGGTTGCAGGTGGGTGGAAACATGTACATCCGAAAATTACCCAGTGCAAATTTATGGTCAGCATGATAAAGGATTATGTCTATTGACGTGTCTGTTTGCAGTAAAAGTTTGCTTGTCGAAAAGGGTGCCATTTTCTGAAAGCTATTAATAAAAGAGGAAACCTTACACAAATTGGACCTGGGAAGAATAGAACAAATGTAGGTAAACTTTGTCACAAATGCTATTTTAATGATCTTCCAGTTGTTCAGAAGGAGGACAGTTATTGGTTAAATAAATAAACTGTAGGATGAAAACCCAAATATCTACAGACTCAGTCTATTATTTGCTAATCGTTGCTAGACTTTTGCTGGGTCAAGGGCCATGCCTTTGATAGACACATTGAGAGGACTATTGTTGCTAGATGGTCAATTTCTCCTTTTGTTCTTTTAAAATTCTCTAAATGCTAATTACCTGCTAAAATCAGTAAAGCTCTTGAACTATTTTCTTGTTCTTATGATATAGCAGGGTGCCTGTTGGGGTAGATCTGGACCTCTTGCAACCTGGAAAACTGCCATTTGGAAGACTGAAAGCACTGTATACCTGCTGATGGAGCCTGCTCTCTCTCTTTGGTGCCGATTGGTTTGGAGAGAGGGTACTTTGTGGGTTATTTGACAGGCCCAGATACCAATGCTAATGATAGCTACCATTTATGTAGTACTCTCTACGTGCCAGGCACCCTTCTAAATGCCTTACATACATTAATTTATTTAATCCTCAAATGGCCCTTTGAAGTGATATCCCCATATTACAAATGAGGAGACTGGGGCACAGGGATATTAAATACAATGACTGCCAGTATATGGTAGAACCAGAGTTCAAAGCCAGGCTGTCTGATGCCAAAATCTATGTTCTTAATACCACGCTTCCTCTTGAGATAATGACGTCAGGGCAGAATCTGGAACTCCCTCGGTTTAAGCAAGATGATGATTCAGACCACTTTGGGAGCATTAGAGACTAGAGGGGTTGAGGGATTCTGAGTTACATATGTTTTTATTGTCTGAAATCTGAAATATGCTACCTATTTTTAAGCTGTGATCACAGGGGTGATGATGATCAATGTAGGAAAAGGATACAATTCATCATTTAATTCATCCAATTAGTCAACAATATTTATTCTCTTGTCCTCTCTGCATCAGATAGCCACACAGAACCAGAAGACACGGTGGCATTCCTCTGAAGGCACAAGCATCTCTGACCTTCCGGTCTGGAGACTGTGGCTTCCTGGGGCCTTCTCAGGGAGTACGGGCAGCTCTAGGACGGCCTTCTTTCTCTCTCTCTGCTGGAACTTGTGTTCTAGGGAGCGTTCTCAGGAGTTCCAGGCATGGCCACCAGCACAGTGAGTGGTGGTCCCTGGTAGAAGTGGGAGGGGCAGAGGGAACACACAAAGCTGAGGGGACCCTTCCCATGGGAGTGACTCCGGAAGCACTTACGATAAAACCTCCACTTCCTCGGTACAGGTCTCAGTTCCCTACCTACAGCTCTGATGGGTTTAGGGGGCTCATCTTTGTCTGGCAACAGTACCTGACGTGATGAAGGGCTGTTTCCTCTTTATTTATTCCACATAGGGTAAATTTTCATATGTTTTACTACAGAAATATTAATGTGTTTGATTATGTGGGCTCCACCAAATCCCACCAAGTGTGAAAATATATGATGTGCACCTAGATTACTGTGCTGGATGCCTTTTGTTTGCCCAGATCTGCTCTCCATCCTTCTTCATCTTGCTCTGGACCTGGGAGGCCGGCCGTGTGGATACTTCAGTAGGCACCTCTTGCCCTCCAGCTTCAGGTTGGGATTAGCCAATGGGAGGCATCCGTTGAGATCAGAGGATGGGGAGAAAGAGAGATGGGTGTATTTATTCCCCTGGCTGCCTTGCTTCTGGGCCATGAGATGGCAGTGGCTCATTTCTTCTATGAAAAGCCACAGCTCTTGTCTGACAGCCTCTCCTAGGGCTATAGTTACAGCCCTGTCTGGGTTTCTTTAACCACTACCTTCCCCTATCCTTTCGGGCCTATGAATTACTAATGTGCTGGGATATTTAAAATATAAGATACAATTATAGGACATAAGGCATCATCTCAAAACTATCTAGGTCGTTGAGAATGGTGGAATAAGAAGAATTATGGCTTGGAATGTGGAGATGGTACTTTATTGTGTTTGGAAGAAAAAGGGAAGGAAGGAAGGGAGAGCCAATTAAGTTCAGAGAATGATCATTTGTCGAGCAGCTATTGTGAGCTAGGTTCATTCACATGTTTCATCTTGCTTAATTCAACCAACAGCCCTGTGAGATCTGTTGCTCTTCTTATTAGAGATTAGGAGCTTTATGTTTAGCAGCTAGTAACCACTGCTAGTCAACCACAGCTAGTAACTCTTGACTGCATGCCTCAAGAAGAGATAAAAATTGGTGCTTCTGTTCTCGGTGCCTCCTAGGACAGGACGCCCCTCCCTGACACTGCTGGGCTAAGAGAAAAGGATACAGGAAAAGGGAGGCCAGGATGTCACAGACAATGATGGGTTCCAGATATCAGATCCTTTCCTATTTTCACAGAGGGTGAGCCAGCAGGAGGGGACCTGGGGCACCAAGACTAAGGGAGAAATCACCTCTGGGAGGGATGAAAAGGTATAGAAAGTGGGTAAGCACTGAGAGCTAACCTCAAGTACACCTATGGCAAGTTTTCTGTAGGCTCACCTGCTTACTTTCAACTGTATTAGAAAAATAAGAGGCAAGGTCTTCAGATCCTTTTGTTTAATAAAAACCATGAACATGAACAGCTCAGGGAGACCCTTGGACCTATTGACCCATAGGAATGCCATGAAACTTTATTTTATAGACGCTTCACACTGAGAGGGTCCTTTAATTGAGACGTCATTATCCTTTAGAGTCACGTGTCAAAGGGCGGTCTTCTGTTTTGAAGAAGGGATTACAAATACTTCTTCCATTAAGAATTCATACTGTTCTTCTGATGATAGTACCTAGAACTAGAACTGTGTGGTAGATAAGAGTGTGGCTTTAGACTCAGGCAGAACTGGATTCAAATTCCAGCTCAGCTACGAAATAAGTCAGGGTATATAAAAGAAATCCAAAACAACAGAGATTTCAATAGGAGATAAGGCTATTTTTTTCCCTCACTTAATAGTCTGAGATAGGTGGTCCAGGAATGGTATAGCTTCTCTATACAATGAGGCTGTCAGGAGCCCGGCTCCTTCAATCTTGTTGTTCCACCATTCATAGGATGATGACTTTGACTATATAAGGTGCAAGATGTCTCACTAGTTCATCGATATTTCAGCAGAGCGTGGTGGGAGAGGAGAAAGCTGTGGGAGTCGGCGATGGAGGAGCTCCTTCACCTTAAAGGAAGGTCCAGGAAGTTACCCATACTGTACCTTTCCCATTGGCCAGATCTTAGTGTATGTCTGTACCTAGCTGCAAGGGAGGCTGGGAAATGGAGTCTTTATTCTAAAAATTTATGTGTCCAGAAAATCAGAGGTGCTGTCACTATGGGACCAGCTGTGTGACTTTGGGCTAATTAATTAACTTCTGTGTCTCAGTTTCTGCATCTGTGAAATGGGAATAATAAAAGTCTACCTCACAGAGTGGATGTGATGATTAAAGAAGAATGTGCTTAAACACTCAATAAAGATAGCCATGATTATTATTAAGCCATTATTATTCTTGAGACCGGGAGCAGTTACGGCACCACTCACTTAGCTTGCCAGGATCCTGACCTTGCCACTCCTTTTCAGTGTAAGCTCATGGTTGAATCCTTTAAAGACGATTCTGGTTAGGACTTAGTGACCAAAAAATTAGCTACTGACAGCAAAAAGCTAAAGGTACATTCTACATTATTCTTAAGAGAAAAGGAGTTGGCAGTGGCTGTCATTGCCTTCCCCGTTCACTGGCTCATGGAGGACCATGGATTGGAGGTGGGAGAAGGAGATGAGGAGCAGAGGTTGGCTGCATCTTCTGTGCCCAGTCGTGTCTAAGGCTTACCTTTCAGCTCCAAAGCCCAGCAATTCAGTTTCAAGCTGAAGTATGCCACCTCACCACACATTGCTTTTGCTTCCGTTCTCTACAGCCTGGCCCCTGTCCAGCCCACCAAAGAGCCAGCTGCATTTAGCTGGAAGTTAGCAATGAATTATTATTAGAAAATGACTTTTACAATTGCCCAGTTTGCCTTTTGCTGGCTTTGTTTCATGAGGCTGGGTAATAAGGCGTGTGTTAACTCAGATGGCAGGGAGAAGCTTCTTTCTTCCAGAAGAAGTATGGCTCAGAACCTCATTAGAGAAATGGGTTTGCTCTATGATGTAGCTAATCCGTTTTAAAAGACGCTGTAAAATATGTGGAGTTAAGAGAAGTTACCTGAGCCTGTCTGAGGGGTAATTAGTGCTGTGGCTTGTAAAATACCAGCTCTTCCATACATGTGGCTTGAAAGCACTCTTTTGTTTTCAGGCAGCTACAGCTTTGCTGAACATCCTCAATTTGAAGTCAGCAATCATTTGTTGCAGCCTACTGTGTGCCAATCTCTTCGATAGCCCTGGGTCTGCCACCTTCCCGGGGTGGCATTATCAGCTGCTTTGGTAGATGAGCAATCTGACCACAGGGCACAGTTCAACCTCAGAGTTCTGCGGTGATTCTTAGCACATTTCAGGATGTTGTTTCCTGGCCCCACTCCTCCTCATGGAAAGAATTATCTCCTTAACTTCATCACTACATCTGGCAGCAAAGACTGAGAGCCCAGGACAGTTGAAAACATGCATATATTTTAAATTGACAGGGGTTCGAAGTTGCTCTTCTTGGCTGTAAATCATCAAAGAATTCCTCAGCTGCAAGGGTTTCACTGCTAACACACAGAGATGCTAATGGAAGACGTAAGTCAATAGCTTTTCTTGTTTCCTTCCCTCCTTTCCCCTTTCTACTTCCCTCCCTTTCTTTCTTCCCTCCCTCCTTCCTTCCTTCTTCCCTTCCTCCCTCCTTTCCTACTTTTCTTCCTTTCTTTCTTCTCTCTATCCCTCCCTCCTTCTTTCCTTCCTTTCTTCCATTTCCTCACTTTTCCTTTGCTTTCCTTCTTTCTTTGCGTCTTTGTCAATCTCTGTGATTGCGATAAACAGCCTAAAGATTTTGGGGTTTTAGTGAACTAAGGTTTACGTATCATAGCTAATCACTAGTTTGTCCTCACTATAGTAAACTTACTTGATGCTCTCTGCACAGTTAAGGGAACCAAAGTGAATTCAACTCCGCACTCTGGTTATCCACAGTGAGGACCTATCCCTTGATATGCATCACTTACAGCAAAAACTTTGGTTTTTCAAGTTGATTCAGTGTCCCTCATTTCCATCTGGGTAATAGAAATCATAATGTAAAACAAAGGCAACTCCAGTTTCTGCATAGAATAAGGGCCATGTGTGGAACTGAAACCATGTTTTTGCAACGTATTTTCCAACAACAGTTTGGGGAATCTCCATTTGTGATAGCAAGGAAAGCCAGCACAAGGCAGCAAAGATTCCCCCCCCCCCCCCTCACTGGAAATCTTTTAGTGTTTTTGTCTTGATTCTTTGCCACGTAAATCTAAGGAAACAACTTGGCTTAAATATAATAGTTACGCATTACAATAACCTGTTGCTAGGTGTCGTTTCAAAACAGTTTTTATTTCCAATATACGTCCTTTGATAATGAAATAACATGACCCTTCTAGTAATTAGTAATGCTTTTCAACAATCACTCTCGCAGAAGGAATTGGCATAACTCTGCAAGTATAGTTATGTTTTGTATTAGTATTTGTACGTAGATACAGGAAAGATTCTATAGACATGCAGAAATATTATACTTAACAACGTAGAAACCAATAAAACCCCAGTTGGAAAGCTTCTCATTCTCCTGTTAGATTCAAAAGTAAAAGCCTGGAAAGGGGTAATCTGTAGATTTAATCCTTTGCTTATTAAAGAAAAATGTCTTATTTCTTCAAAAAAATACAAAACAGAATGTAAAGATTCTGAGTAACTTGAAAGAATGGCAAGACAGTTCTTCTAAACTCACAGAAATTGGCTTCAACCATTTTCTTTTTTATTCTAGAAAAAAAGACCATTTTCTATGATGTAGGAAAATGACCCATAAGGTATTATTCAAAGAATGGAGAGAAACATTTCATTTTAGTTGATTTCAATGTCAAAAAGTTTGCAGGAATTGTTCATAATTTAAATTTAAGTGAGAGAAAGCAAAACACAAAATATCATGAGCCCAATTTTGTAAAAACTGGAAAAATGCATATTAAAAAGATTGAAAGAATACACACTAAACTGTTAGCGTTTGTTTTCTCTGGATACTGAGATTATTTATTGGTGATGTTAACCTTTTCCTTTGTTCTTTTGCACCACTTCCCATTTTTATAGTGATTAGGTTATATGCATTTAAGAGAAAAATATGAATTTAAGAAAACAAAAATTAAAATAATGCACGTCTTCTCTGCTAATAGAAATAAAACAGAAAAAATAGAAAAAATATTGCTTTGGGAAAGTGGAACTTTGGGGTACTTTTTTTTCTTTCTTTATTCCAGAGGTTGGCAAACTTCTCTGTGAAGGGCCAAATAGTAAATATTTTATGCTTTGTAAGCCATATAGTCTCTGTTGCACCAAGTGTACCCTGCCATTATAGTGCAAAAGCAGACATGGACAATACATAAATGAATGGGCATAGTTGAGTTTCAATAAACGTTTATTTATTGACACTGAAATTTTAATT
Organism: Equus caballus; assembly: GCF_041296265.1. NCBI lineage: Eukaryota > Metazoa > Chordata > Mammalia > Perissodactyla > Equidae > Equus > Equus caballus. The sequence goes on from NC_091686.1 coordinate 94,589,539, forward strand.
TCACATAATTCCATATATTATGAAATATTATTCTTCTTTGTATTTTTCCATACCATTAAAAAATGTAAAAACCATTCACAACTTGTGGATTCTATAAAAACACATGGCAGGCCAGATTTGGCCTTCAGGCCATCCTTTCCCAACCATTGCTCTATTCTATCAGTCCATTTTCTTCAAAAAAGTGTAAAATAGAGATGCATTAATTTTTTCCCAGTTGTCTTACTTTAAGAATTCTAATAACATCAAGAAACTTAAAAATGAATGCACATCCCCACGTCACTCATATTACAAATGTTTATTCCTGTGAGTAGGAACCAAGTTGGGTTCTGCTGCTTCAGCCCAAATCCTAGGTCTGCGTGGTCAAGGTCTATGGTAGGTCAGAGTTCAGGTCACGGCTAGTGTGACTTCACTGTGCTGATGAAATGGATGGGGGTCTTTCCCAACAAACCTGGCCATGTCAGGGCCATCAGAAACCATTCCACTCAAGGTATCTGGTAACGGTTTCAGTGACATTTCCTGAGCCTTCATCAGGACCTCAGCATGGAGGAAACAATAATTCTCCCGTGGTCACAAGACTGAACTGAGGGCACTTTCCCTACTAGGATGAGTCAGAAGTAACCCCACACTGGTACCTCGCTGCTTCAAAGAGGATGTTGTTTATAGGAGAGGGGGTATATGAAGCCAGAGGCCAGCGCGGTTCAACGTCAGTAATTTTGTGGTCCTTCTAAGTGACTGTTTTGTAAGCTGTGGTGATTTGGGGCAGGAGGGAGTAGACTCAGACCCTAGTTGTCTTTTTCAAGTATTAGCAGACTGTTTTGTTGGAGGCTTGCTTATTCCCAGAGTCTTTTGTTATTGTTGCTTTTCTTGTTTCTAAAAAAATAAGAGAGTTTTTTTTCTTTAACTGCTTTGTTACCTGCTTCAATAGAGAACAGACTCCTCTTGCAAGATCGTGGTAACGGAGGACAGAGAGACAGTTGGTATCTGGGGGATGAGCACAATTGTGGGAGACTGTAAATGCCAGAAACCCAACAGAGAGGATGGATCAAGGGAGGCAGAGTATGCACTTCCAATCATCCATCAATAAATCTATCACAAAGCACTCGCTAAATACCTGTTGTGCTCTGGATCTCTACAGCTGTACAGAATATGTGCATTCTGTTCGCTATTCATACTTAACAATCAGACAGGCATAACATGCTTCGAGAGGTGCTGAGGGGTCACTGGAAAAGTGCAGGGAACATTTTTTTTTAAATACAACTTTGCAACTTATAAAATCTCAAAATTTTGCTTATCAGAAGGGGGCTTTGTTCAGGTGACATTACAGAACTAATGAATATCCTTTATTTGAGTAAGGAAGTGTTTTTTTAATAGTCCATGTTAAAAAAAAAAAAGCATATGTATAGGTTTCCTATTTTATTTGGTAAAGAAAAGTCCCACTGTAGAGAGATACACCTTACAAGGATTTGAACAAAGGAACCAATGAGCCTCCTGGATTTGCTGTGGGAGGAGTACCCAACTTTGGAACCCCTGTGGTCCTGGAAGTGATCTGTTTTGGAGCATCTCTGCAGATGATCTCTTGACAGTCATCAGAATGGTCTGCATGTCCTAGAAGGATATCAAGACACCACCCTGAGGTCTGGGCTGGGGTGTGACACCAATGGCCTGGAGAACTGGAGACATCATAAACATCCTCCCTCTTTGACAGATCTGTTCTTTTATCCCCTATGAAAACAGCAAGAGCCATAGGTAATCTCTTCAGGGGAAGAAATGGATTTAGGTGATCTGGCCCCTCCAGGATCTGGGCAGGGGTGGGGTAGGTGGGCACTAGGATGCTAAGGATACTTCAGATTTTGCCCTCGTGCAGGCTGACAGAAGACAGCACTTCTCACTCCCTATCAGGGATGTAAGACATTTCAGCTTTGAACTACATATTTTTTCTTGAGGTCAAAACATTTTATAAGCTCATATCTCTGGAACCACAAATGGGAATATTTGACTTGTTTTGCAGAAATTAATTTTACCACCTTTTCAGGGACAGTTTATTTTCTTTTAGAGTAGGCTACCCCTGTATTATTATTCCCGTTTTAACGAATCTCCTGCTTTCTGGGATTTTTTTTGGTTCAATGAAACTAAACTGGAATAAGTAGTCAAAACAAAAGAAAGGGTGTGTGTGTGTGTATGCATGAATGAATGAGAGTTGCTGGTATATAACAGGTAAAATATGGGATTTATGAATTAAGGAGGCACAAGATAAAATCCTAACTAACTCCAGCATTTATTAACTAAGTGATTTGGAGCAAATTAGACGATCTCAGTTCTTTCATCTGTAAAATGAATATAATCTTCACTGTTTAGCTAACACACCAATACAGAGGGGAGGCGCTCAATAAATGACAACTTTCATTATTATAATGAAAACTCAGAAAAAATTTTACATAATTCCTGATCCTCTTCCATCTTTTTAGAAGTTTGATTTTGATTATTTTACCCATTGACTAGTAAATCTTCACACCTGTTGTTAACTTCGGTTTCAGGACTCCAGATTTCAAAATGCGTCCAGCTCTAATGTCATGGAGATTGGAACAGGGAACCAGACCCAAGGATCATGGATGTGAGGGTTGGCCAATCCATTTTGCACATTGCACATTCACGGTTCTCAAATTGGCCATCCTTAATGTCTAATAGTGCTACTGCTCAGGATAACTTAGAGTTATTGAAGTTATTTGCCAAATTACATGCGTAAGAAAGAGTATACATTGTCTCAACTTGACTTCCAGGCAGAATGGGGCCCAGGAAGTGAGTTCTGGACAAGCGTTCTGGAAATCTAGGCTGAAAAGGTGGTGAGCAGGGTGAGAAATGCTAGAGGAAATCTGGAAGTCAGTGTTGAGATAAGACCAGAACTGAAAGAGGAGCGGACAGTCCACCTGAAGTGTTACCCTACAGAGGCTGAACAGAGCTTTGGATGCATGAAAACAGGATTCATGGGAACCCTGAGGACAAAGTTCAGAGGTTTGGGATGGAGATAGGAGAGAGGCCCGAAGAAACTCCTGGAAATATGAGAAAGTTGCTGTAGGACACCGCTGTAGGGAGAAGGGGGCGCAGAGCAAGGTGAGGGAAGTATTGAAAGTGACAAACTGAGTCAAACACACACAAAGAACAGCCTTTACACCACATACTGTTGGGGATTAAAGAGCTCCTAAAAAATATTTGTTTTTCAATAGTTGAATTTTACTACTTAACACCCTAAAATGATGGTTCTCAACTTTGGCAGCACACCAGAATCATCTGAGGAGCTTTAAAGAAATGCCAATTCCTGGTCCCAAACCCACAACAACTGAATGGAATTCGATGCGTGGGTCCCAGATGTGGATGTTTTGGAAAAAGCTTCTCCACTGATTGTCCTGCGCATCCAAGTTTGAGAACCATTGCCCCAGAACATTTTGAATGTAACTTATCTTAATAAACTGATTACCACTTTACACTGAACAGCCAGACTTATAATCTATGCTTTTATTTGCTATTTAAATGTTTTCTTTCTCTGCTGTTGCTGTCAGCCATCCTCTCTCTGGAGCGATTGGTCCTCCCTCCTGCTCTCCTATAATTTTAATTTGAATCTTCTAATGATGTTTAGAATATCTGGGGAAGCTGCTAACCAAACTTGTTAGAATTGTGGTTCACTCATTCTACCCATTTGACTAGTGGCTTTTTGGTCCTCTGAACTTCCAGTTTCTAGGTCTCCATGTATTAAAATGTCTGTAGTTGTTAGGTCACGGGGATTGAGAACTGGGATCCCAGAACCATGAATCATGGAGAAGAGGGTAGGCTGGTCCGTTTGGTGCCATGCAGCCTCACAGTTCTTAAATTGGAGACTTGCAGCAAGAGCCTCAGGGAGTCTACTAGGTATGGAAAGGCAGAACGGAAACAACCTAGAACATGCAGACCTGTGTTTTAATCCTGTCCTTTTCATTAGCTATGTGATCTGGGGACATTTATTTTACTTCCCTGGACCTCTGTTTATTTAACTGTAAAGGGAGACGGACTAGATGGTTTAAAAGACTATGGGTTATGTTAAACAGAAAATCGTATAGAATAACATAACAATTATGCATGTACCTACCACCCCCTGTAATAACTCCTATTACTTTGCCCTATTGGCTTCTTTATATATTGTTAATAGCTTTGAGTCCCCTTCTGAACCTCTCACTAATATCATTCTCCTCTCTTCATCCTCAGAAATAATCATTATCCCATTATTGGGGTTTATCATCCCCATGTATATTTTTTAAACTATAACTATACCTGTCCACAAACAATGTATCATAGCATCTTGCTTGTTTTCACACTTGAAATGAATGGTATGACTAGCCTTATAATTTTTCAGTTTGCTTTTTGAAAATTTAATATCATGTTTTGAGGTTAATCCATGCTGCTGTATGAGGATCTGGTGTGTTCTGTATAATGTCCTATTAAATGAATATACCATTAGATTTAGCCATCCTTCTGATATGGGTCTTAAGTTGTCCAGAATAGAGAAACTTTAGGGTATTCTCCAGTTTGAACCTTCTAGGATTTAACTTAAAAATATGATTTTTCTGAAGAAGTTTTGTAGCAACACTTTGGCTTTTCCCATTGTTCTCAGGTGTCCACTTTTCAAATAGTACCTTGTGGGCATGTATGAGAGCACCAGAAGCCTGATCCTGGACCAATGGGGTCATCCGTACATGTAGTGAGCATCAGAGAAGCCATATCACACTGTGGCTAAAAGCACAGACTTTGGAACCAGCCAGACTTTGTTTTGCATCATAACTTTGCCATCTGTGAGCTGAATGATCTTGGGAAAATTGTGTAACCTCTCTAATCTGAATTTCCTCATCTTAAAAATGGGGAAAACAATTTCTACCACATAAGGTTGTCATGAGGATTAAAAAAGATAGTGGATGTAAAGTACTGGGCAGCATGCCTACCATCTAGCAAGTACTAGACAAAGTGTGTACATGTGTGTGTATGAAAGAGAGAGCGAGAGCTCTGCCAGGACCAGTGTTCATGTTTACTGTACTCTCCAAGGTATTTCCAGCTCAACATGATGCCTAGCGCATAGTTTATACTTAGTAAATATTTGCTAAAAAAAGAATAAATTTCTTACAAAATTAAACATACTCCCACTATATGATTCTACTTGGTATTTACACAAGAGTTGAAAAAAACTACACAAAAACCTGCACAAGGATGTTTATACCAGCTTTATTCATAATTGTCAGAACTTGGAAATAACCAAGAAGTTTCTCAGCAGGTCAATGGTTAAGTAAACTGTGGTACATCCAGAAAATGGAATGTTATTCAGCACTAAAAAGAAATGAGCTAGCAAGCCATAAAAAGACATGGAGGAACACTAAATGCGTATTAGGTAGTGAAAGAAGCCAATCTGAAAAGGCTACATTCTGTATGATTTCAACTATATGACACTCTAGGAAAGGTAAAATAATGGAGAAGTAAAAAGATCAGTGGTTGCCAGGGGTGGGAGGGGAGGGATGGACAGGCAGAGCACAGAGGATTTTCAGGGCAGTGGAAATACTCTCTATGATACTCTAATGATGAACACAAGTCATTATACAGTTACCCAAATCCATAGGGTGTACAACACCAAGAGCGAACCTAATGTAAACTATGGACTTTTGGTGATTATGACGTGTCAGTGTAGGTCCAGCGATTGCAACAAATGCACCCCTCTGGTGCAGGCTGTTGATAATGGGAGAGGCTGTGCATGTGCGGAGGCAGCAGGGATATGGGAAATCTCCTCCCCTCAATTTTGCTGTGAACCTTAAACTGCTCTAAAATATAGTCTAATTTAATAAAAGAATAAGCAAGTATGTAAGTCTAGAAGTGAGACTACTGGAAAATGTTTTTACCAATGGAATCGAAGGAAGCAAAGTCTATGAAATGACACAGAGGAGTTTTTGAGCAGTTCCTATTAATAAAGGGTGACTCAGAGAACTTGAGAGAAATTTTCCTGAAGATCAAATATTCTGTCATACAAATCAGTCACTTCTTTCAATCCCCCAAAACAACCTTCCTGAACCTTTAGGCAAATAATAGCCCTAGAAGCAGCCGACAGCTCAGATATTACCTACAATTTCCTTTTTGTCACTGTCGCAGCTCTTGGCCCTAATTACCCATCCTGTCTGTTGGGAGTTTGTTCTCTAGACGGCCTGACTTCTTAAGTGAACGTCCACGTTTACACTAGAGCAGCAGGCACTTCCTGGCTGGCTCCTTCCAGACAAGGAGCCTCTGTTCGTCTTGGGACTGAAGAGGAAACAGCCTCCGAGGGTCCCAGCTGGTGAGCGACGAGCCCCAGCACTGGGACAGCAACTTCACATACATATTTTTGAGCAGTGGATGGGGGCAAACCATAAACCAGATTATGATATTGCCAGCCCTTTAAAAAGCAGCACTTAGCAATAGTGTTTACGGGGCTTGCATTTAAGAAAACAAAAATGCCTATCTACCAGGAATTCCTTTTAAGTAACAGAGAGTTTGTAAAGATGCCATTTCCAAATAAAGATCTTTTGACAGAAGCTCGTGCTAAGTAATGGTGGCGTATTGTTATGGTTCTGTTTTACTTTGGAGGTTGTGTTTACATCCTGTCTCAAGTCTTTAAAAATACTGTATATACATTTGGGATTGTACAAGTTTACTTGGCTCCTACTTAAAAAAAAAAGAAAAAGATGATGAAGAAAACTAGTGTTTCTACTTGACATAGAGGTTAGTAAATTGAGTGTGGAGGGTTTGTGGTCTTTGGTTTGCTCAGCTTAAATTGACTCAAATCCCTGTTTTGAATCATCTTTGGTCTGCCTTGGGGGTCAAATTGGGGCCTTTTGTGAGGGGCCATCCTGAGTGCTGAGAGGGCCAGGGAGGTGGAGGAATGACAAGTATTATAGAATTATAAGTTGCTATTGTCTCACACACAAGCTCACACAACCAAACTATTTTCATCTGTTGAGGGGAAGCTGGATAGAGAGAGAACAAGCTCTGGGGACAGAGATGAAGGAAGGGGTGGGGCAGGCAACAGGGCCATTTAGGCCTGACTGTCCCTCAATACTCCCAGCCCCCATCCCACTAACCCATCGCCTTTTTGCTGACCTGGAGAGGGAGTATAAGTGACATACTTTGCCCATACAGAGCACTAACTGGCAGTGGCCTTCTTGAGCTGAGGCCATTTTCCAAGCAGCTCACTAATCAGAAGTGACTGAGGCTCTGGAGAGAATACAGTGCAGCCTCGGTTCCACCCTCCATGCTAATGAAGAAGGCAGTGAGGTGGATAATTAAGGGCAGTGATGTGAATAATTCCACACTGATAATCCAAAGGTAATGAAATGCATTATGAGTTTTGGGGACAGCAGATTTCCTTTACCAGCCAAGGCTGTTTTATGATAAAATGAGCTTGCTTTTTCCTAAGCACAGACCAGTTGACTCTGGGAGGAGCCAGCCTGGGACAGCAGAGATTGTAGGAGGAGCCCCTCTGGGATTAAGAATTCACACAGCCCTTAAAACAACCTTTAGGAAGCTTGTATATCCACGTGGGGAGACACTTGTGATATGATTTTAAGTGAAAAAATAAAGAAGTATGCAAACTGCAAATTTTGGCCAACCACAGTGATGTGTAAGACAAACAAAACTAATACCAAACAAACTTTGTATACGTAGAAGAAGGACTGGCAGGAAATACACCAGAATGTTAACAGTAGTTACGTGAGTACTGCGACTGTAGATAATTTCTTTTATTCTTCTCTCTACTGTTATTTCCTAAATGTTCTTACACTAACTTGGATTATTTTCATAATGAAAAAAGTGAACACACTCAAAAGAGAATTTGGCTTGGGAGGATTCTTGCCTAGAATAGTCAGTGGAGAACTGACTGTGATGCTAAATTTTGACTGATGCGGAAGGGTACGGAGTCCAGGCAGGCTCGATTTTACTGCAGAAGTTGGAGGTCCCAGCAGCCCTCTTCCAGATAGGAATATTTCCTCTGTTGAATTCAGACTGTATGTGAATCTCCCTGGCTTTCCTGAGAGCTTGAGAGATGCATTCAGAGGCAGTAGATTCCGGCTACGTATTCTCCTTAAGGTATAACTAATTTCTACCATATTTAGTAGCTTCCTGGAACCTCCTCCGAGTTATGTTTCTTTCTCAAGTCTTCTAGTTTTCTAATTGGATATGAAAATAATGTTATCAAATTCAATGGACTCCTTATTTCACTAAGTCATGGGGCTGGCCAACCTGTGGGGTTTATAGTAGGTATCTGGGAGATGACCAATTACTTCCCACTCTTACTAATGAGACAAATGTGGGGACTTGGTAGTGAATTCTTTATTTCATAAAGATTTTTAACTCATGAAGGTGCACTGCCACCTAAAAATAAAATCTATACTTCCTTCTACAAATGTTTGGGTTTTAAAACATGAAATCCTTAAGAACCCTTTGAATACTCATTCTCACCATGTTCCTTTTGGTACTCGACCTGCCAGATGTTCGTGCTGCTGTTGGCCATGACCTTGTTTAGGGTTGGGTGGGTTTAATTGTGCATTGCTGGACAGTTAAGATCCCCCTGTTTTGTTCAGTTGAGTTGATTGCAGTACTCATTGCAATCTGATGATATCATCCAGATTTTCAAATCTCGTCCTAATAGTTTAACATACATATTTGTACTAATGTATAATTATTTCACAGTTCTATATAGAATAACCTAAAACATGAGGACAATGATATCTCAAAAATTATTAAGAGAATTAAATGAAATGTGTATGAGGTGACTAGTGCAGTGTTCAGCAGATTAGTTCTGTATTGGACCTATCCAGCAAGCACATGACTTAGGATGCTCACTTGGAGGAAACCGAGGATGCCAACAGTACCACAGCTACCCTGAGCACTTCCTTACAAAGTGCTGTGAAGGACCTTGGGCAGTTAAGTTCCTTGTGAAGTATGGAGAATATAATGCAAGATTTTTCTTTTTTGCTTTTGTTTTTGAGGGATGATAGTCCAAAAACTTCTTCATCAAGCAGAAGTATAAAATTTTCAGTACATGGAATACAACAAAGTCGGAAACTGTCATAAAAGGACAGTTTCGAACTAGAAACTTAAAAAGGCTTTGCTGTTTCTTCTTCTTCTTCTTTTTTTTTTGAGAAAGATTAGCCCTGAGCTAACATCTGCTGCCAATCCTCCTCTTTTTGCTGACTGGCCCTGAGCTAACATCCATGCCCATCTTCCTCTACTTTATATGTGGGACACCTACCACAGCGTGGCTTGCCAAGCGGTGCCGTGTCTGCACCCTGGATCCAAACCGGTGAACCCCGGGTGGCTGAAGTGGAACATGCATACTTAACCGCTGCACCATCAGGCCGGCCCCTACTGTTTCTTCTTTTGAAATGTGTGACCAGATACGGTATGTGGTGGGAATTCTGCCTTCAGTGTCCCACTACGTGTCCCCAGGACAGATCAAGGAGAACGATAGAGCAAGTTTCCAGTTTTTCCAAAAATGCTTTTTTATACTTCTTTTGTAATGTATTAATGTATTCTTAGCTAAGTGTATTAACTGGTATTTGCTTTTAAACAATTCTTTTTCTTTTTTTATTTGTTTTTTTGAGTACTGAAGCTTTTATTCTGATGTCCCCCAAAGTGACTGTGGAAGAAAAAAGTTTCTACATTTGAAATGTTTATATAAATTACATGAATTGCAATTTTCATAAAATTCAAAATGAAACGTTCTGCAGAGGACCAAGATATGCCTAAGCAACATATCATATTCGCACAAGGCCACTAATGTCACGGATATTAGTAACAAAAGGAAACCCGTCTATGGCAGACTGGGCGAAGATTTCTGTTCCGTATTCTATAAGCCCAAGATTGTTAACTGCTTACTATTCAAAAGCTCTAATGACATACAGAGTTTTGTGTAGGAATTCTTGTGCTTCTGATTGGCACATCGTCCACTTTTTAATATGTGGAATTAATACAGACATTCGCGAGAGGTTGTGCAAAACTATTGTACTTACAAAAATGCACGAAAATGAATTCAGCAGTCACTGCACATGCACACTTGATTCACGTCTTCAGCAACAAAAGACATTCTAACATTGCAGAACTGAGTAAGAATATTAGCTTCAACAGCAGCTGATAAGCACTAGAATCACATAAGTTATACCAGAACGGGCAAATATTGCCAAGTAAAATTCTATTGTTAAAGCTGAAACAGGTAACAGTGCAGCCTTGTCTGACTTCAAGGCCTGTCCCCTTGGCTACTGCTGAAGGGACTGGAGGAGAGCCCCAGACCCAAGGACCATCGTCCTATACTGTGGTTAATAGCTTATAAAGTTATACCTGTCTCTGCCTATCTGGACTAATAGAGGCTTCCTTTCTCAATTCTCTCACCCTGCGAGCTGGAACTCATCACTTGGAGGGTCAGTTAGCAGGAACAGTAGAGACTGAGTCAGAGAGTGGCTGAGTCCCTAAAGGGGCTATAGCTTTTGTCTTCCCAGCTTCTTTTCTTCTACCCTCTTTCTTCTGGAGATAGACCCCAACTTTCTGGCTATAGTTACCCAAGCCTTTCACTCACCCTAGAGATGGACTTTCTCCAAGAAGAGAGATTGTGGCCACAGGCACTTTACGGAGGGTGTCACAGGCAGAATGTTTGTGTGTCCTCTCCCCCAAATTTATGTGTTGAAGCCCTAACCCCAAGGTGATGGTATTAGGAGGTGTGGTCTTTGGGAAGTGATTAAGTCACGAGGGTGGAGTCCTTGTGATTGGGATTAGTGCTCTGATAAAAAGACCCCAGAGAGCTGCCTCACCCCTTCCTCACGTGAGAACACAATGAGAAGGCATCATCTGTGAACCAGGAAGGGGGCCCTCACCAGAAACGGATCTGCTGGTGTCTTGATCTTGGACTTTCCAGCCTCCAGAGCCATGTGTGACTGACTGCCTGAATGATATCAAAGATAGAAACCCTAAAGGCAAAGATTGATATTTGACTGAATAAAAAAAGAAAAATTTGTGTAAGTTAAAAAAATTAATTATAAGGCAAATGATAAACTTAAAAAGTTACTTGCAATAGATATTTTTGGTGCTGTCAACTGTAGCTGAGTATTAATGCTATGTGCCACTTTTTGTCTTTCTGCAGTTGGGTACGTTGTTCAGACAGGTAGATGTAGACAGTTTTCTCCATGAGGTGACAGAGTGTCGACCAGCCTGTGGGTGTTATATTCTCTTCCATCTGAACAACCAATCCCCCAGATCAACCTGGTTCTAAGACTCGGGGGGAAGTTTAGTATTTGGTTTGTTTTATATGATTTGCTCTCCTTGGAGTACAAAAACAAAACTTCACTGCCCGGTGGGGACTGCTGACTTCATTGCCTGTGTATCCCTGGCTCCGAATCATATAAGATTGGAGGGGTTATTATACCTTCTTGCAAAAATGAATCATTCTATACAAGCATGTAGTTTAAACGAGCTCAGCTCAGAGAAGTCTCCCAAATTCCCTGCTTTGGTTGGTGCTTTCTTCCAACCTACGAGAATTAACTAGAACACCTGGGTTTTAAACAGGCAACTTCATTCCCAGCTATGACTTCCTTGGTGACCCAGGAAAGCCCATAACTTATAGATCTACCTCATAGAATCAAATCTCCTTGTTCATACCAAATAACACAAGCCTCTTGTTTTACTTTGGAATGTGCTAGACCCTGTAACTTCATCCACAACCTCACAGAACTTGGACGGCTTTGGAAAAAAAGCTATGAGCTGGACAACAGAAATACAGTTTTAAGGAAAGATGACAGTAGACTATATACACACAGAGAAAAATTCTCACTACTGGGGACTGTCTCTTGGGGTATTCTTGAAAAGAGGATTTCTAAATGACATAAAACAAGAAAACTGGAGGGAAAGCGGGGGAAATGATCACTTCTTCTTGATAGATAAGGTAGGGCTAATTCATGCCCGAGCCCTCCTGATGATCACCTTTGGTTGTGGGGCCCTTGGTTAGTGCCAACATCCAGGACGATCCCCGGGAAGGGGAAAGGAGAGTAAATCGCAAAGGTGAGAAAACTTCATCATTCTGGTCACCTTGTTGCATAATAGACCACAAGAAAAGTTAGTGGCATAACACAACAACTCGTTATTATCTTTCATGATGCCGTGGTTGACATGGCTGGAAGAGCTAGGGGCTATGGGACACCACTGTCCAAGGCCCCCTCCACATGGCAGCTTGGGCTTCCTTACAGCATGGTGATCTCAGGGTAGCCTGATTATTTCTTTTTAATTTTTTTTTGGAATTTTTTTTAAATTGAGATATAATTGACATGTAACATTGTGTTAGTTTCAGATGAACAACATAATGATTTTACATTTGTATATATTGCAAAATGATCACCACATTGAGTCTAGTTAACACCCATCACCACACATAGTTACAAAAGTTTTTTTCTTGTGATGAGGTCTTTTAAGATCTACTCTCTTAGCAACTTTCAAATATACCATACAGTATTAACTATAGTCACTATGCTGTGAATTACATCCCCAGGCTATTGACATTTTTTTTACAGGTTTTTTGGGGTTTTTTTTTTTAGTTTTTGGTGAGGAAGATTGGCCCTGAGCTAACATCTGTTGCCAATCTTCCTCTTTTTGCTTGAGGAAGATTATCCCTGAGCTAACATCTGTGCTAATCTTCTTCTATTTTGTATGTGGGACACTGCCACAGCATGGCTTGATGAGCAGTGTATAGGTCCACACCCAGGATTTGAACCCACAAACCCTGAGCCACAGAAATGGAGCACACAAACCTAACCACTATATCACCAGGCCAGTCCCTTATTTATTTTATAACTAAAAGTTTGTACGTTTTGACTACCTTCACACATTTTTCCCACCTGTCCACCCCTCCCTCTGGGAACCACCAATCTGTTCCCTGTATCTATGAATTTGGTTTTGCTTTTTGTTTGTAGATTCCATACATAAGTGAGATCAATATTTGTCTTTCTCTAGCCTGATTTTTTTTGTGTGGTGGCCAGCTTCTGCCAGAGCAGGTGTTCCAAGAGGCCAAGGTGGTGGTTGCCAGTCTTGTTAAACCCTGGCATAGTATCACTTCTGCCATTCTGGGTTGGTCACTCACTAGTCACAGACCAATCCAGACTTAAGGGGAGGGGAAATTAATCACACGTCAATGGGAAGAATGTCAAAGAATTTGTTGCCATCTTTAATCAATCACCATCATCAAGGTGACTTTGAAGGGCAAAAGAAGAACCAAATTAAAGCCCAAAGGAGCTAAGTGGAAGGAAGCCTTTTCCCTTCCACTGGCTCAGCTTTAGAGTGTGTAATTGTTGCTTTATAATTGGAGAGGGAGATGAGAGATACTTGGAGATGTTTCAGAGAGAAGAGGACCCTACGAAGATGATTTAAATGTCGGGAAGTGAGATCTGTACAAAGGGATTAAAAATAGGATTGATTTGGCCTGAAGCAGGGAAGGCTGAGGAGTAGCTGAATAATTGTCTTCAAATACTTGAGGGTTCTTGTGAAAGAAGACCATCGAAGCTGAGCATAAAGGGACTGGGCTGGGAACACCGGAGAAGTTCCCACCAAGAAATGCATCTCTGAGACCTGAAAGAAATTCCCTTTTCTGAAGCTGTTTGGAAGAGAAAACATTTTATAAACCTATAAAGGACTTAGGATTAGTTTTACTGAAGATAAAAATAGTAGACCAGATCATCACTCTTTGGTAGGAGAATTATTTTTTCAAATAAAACCTTTTATATAAAACAGACAGAAAGCGATGTTGTTTGTGTTGAAGTGAGGGCATGGCCAAAGCCACACTTGGTCCCCTCCCATCTCTTATCTCCCCAAGAGGCCCCAAAGGTCACTGCATGAGGTCACAAGGACCTTGCTAAAAATAGTTGGAAAATAACTAAAACTGATAGAGTTTCCTAACTGTTCTGTAAAAGATGTGGGTGCTTGGAGACTTTTTTCAAATGGAAGTTAGGCCTTGAGGGTTTTGTGAAATTGTTGAATTCTTTCCATGATTCAAATTTGTGAGATTATGTTCTTTCTGAACTCAGGTTCTGTTCTTTTGTGTATCGTCAAATGCCACTCACACTCACTCATTAGTAGCACATTTGTTACGAAGTGTACCAAAGTATAAGGAAAACAGTGGTTGAAATTTTTCATCTTTTGGTAAATTCATTTCATTTACTTGAATGATCTTCTAGTAAATGAAATCAACAGTTTTACTTCATTAATGATCAATGAAATTAAGGGTTTACTTTATTAATTCTTAAATAAAATCTTTGCATAAAAGAAAAAATCTTATGACCACCAAGGCTATCAACTCAATGTTATTATCCTAAAAGTTTCACTAATAATCCATTTACTTTGGAATTCTCCCTATACAAAAGGATAAAATGTATTCTAGCACCATTTTAATACACACATGTTATTATAACTTTTAATACTTGAGGAAGTTTATATAAAAATTTTAAATATAAAGGACTTCATTGTTGACACAACTTCAAGTTTCAAGATGGTGGATTGAGCACCTGCTGCGTGTCTCCCTCACATACCAAGGCCATGTAATTGGTAGAAAATATATTTTAAAATATACACAACTGTATTGAAAATCAAGTACCATCAGGTTGGATTTTTTAAATCCAGCTATGTTTTTTTAAAAGAAATGTCTTAAAGCAAAATGACACAGAAAAGTTGAAAATACAGGGATGGAAAAAACTTACTAAGCAAATGCTAACAAAAAGAGGCTATAGCAATAGTGATATCAGATAAAAAAGAATTCAAGGATGAAAGAGGGTATTTCATATTGACAAAACTAACGGTTCACTAAAAATACATGGCATCATGAGCTTTTATGTGCCTGATGGAGCTTTGACAAGCAGACGGGTTTGAGAACCATAGCATTGTCTATGGTTACAAAACATAAATTAAAACAAAATTGAAAAGAACCTAAAAGCTCGTCAACTGGTGATTGGCTAAATAAGCTGTGGAATATTAGCAGCTTGAAATATATTATAACAGTTACAAAGATTGAGGTCAATCTATATATTACTATAGCTAGCTCGCTAAAATGTATTGTTGACTGAGAAAGCAACTTTGCAGAAAGATGTGTACAATATAAAACCACTATATTAGCACACACATACAACAGTGCTATGTATTCTCTTTGGATACAGAAGTCTTTGTATAAATAAATAAGAAAAAAATCAGGAAAGAACACACACAAAAGACAATTAGCACAAGGTAATTGTGGTTACCTCTGGGGAGGGGGAAAGAGATGGACCAGGTTGGGGGATGCTTAACCAGAAAGGACTTTAAACTTTACCCAAAATGCTTCCCTTTTTTTGGTGAGGAAGATTGGCCCTGAGCTAACACCTATGCCAATCTTCCTCTATTTTGTATGTGGGACACCGCACAGCTTGGCTTGATGAGCAATGTATATGTCCGCCCCCAGGATCTGAACCCATGAACCCCAGGCAGCCAAAGAGGAGCATGTGAACTCAATCACTATGCTACCGGGCTGGCCCCTGATATGCGTCCATTTTTAATAAGGAAAATTAATTTTTTATTATTCATGTTATTAAGTTTTTTAAAAAGATTCCACAATTTCAGAAAGTTCTGAAAGCCCTGTCCTAGTTGATGTGTCATGTTGGATGCAAATACCAGAAAACCTAATCTGAAGAATACAGCTTGAACAGTAAGGGAGTTTCTTATCCCGTATAACAGGATGGTCAGCAGAGGAGAGGGTCGATTGATTACAGAGTTCACCCGTGTCGTTGAGGACCCAGGTTCTTTCTATTTCTTTGCTTCAACAAATTTTGAAGAAATTTACTTCAAATTCTCTTTGCATCCTTGGAGCTCATTTAATCCTCAGACTCATGGTAAGATGGTGCCAGCAGTTTCAAGCAAACAACATCCAGAATGTAATAATAAGGAACAGGGCTTACTTGTACAGGGCTTTCTGTGTGCCAGACTTTTACACACATTAATTAATTTTTTATTCTCATAAGTCCTTTTGCAGATAAGAAAACTGAGGCACTGAAAGTCTCGGTCATTTGTTGAATGTTACGTAATTAGTAAGTGGTAGACTCAGATCCAGTCAGTCTGGCACAAGAATATGTGCAGTTGATCTCTGGGTTCTCCTCTATATCTATTTTCCTTATGATTTTTTTCCTTTCTTGTCTTTTCTTGTAGTTCTCTCTAAGGAGTAAAGAAACTTTCCCCAGGAGCTTCCCAGCAGACAACTCTTCACATCTCATTGGCACCTGCCCATTCCTGAACCAACTAGATTACTCTTAGCCCAAACAGACCACCCCTGGAGTTGAAAGTAGGGTCAGCTTCCCCCAGGGATATTGCTGTGTGGGAAAGTGTAGACACATGAACCAAATCTGGGTTCTCTTTGGAAGGAAAAGAAGGTGGGGTGGGGTTGATGCTGAGAAGATAACCAACAATCTCCAGTAAAGGTAATTTCTATTAGACTTTTGCAGTTCAATGACTCGTTCAGTTGATGCCTGTTATGTTAGGCACAGGAGTGAAAATTTCCAAGAAGCATATATAGTTCGACTCTAGAGAGGAGTCTGGGCTAGAGATTCAGATCTGGGCTGGAGATAGAGATCTGAGCATTGCCAACACATAGATTATCATTGTTTTAAGTCACGGAGATGGAGAAAATTCCCACAGGAGAGAGTATAGAGGTTTCAGAGGAGGTGGTCTACAATAAGAGTTAGTGTTTCCATCTTCCATGTTACTGGATAACAAATTTTCTTATGATTTTTAAAAAACCAGTATACTTAAGTGTTGTTAGTTAAATAACCACACATTCATTTATTCATTCATTCACTTCATTTGTTTATTAGTTTACTTTATTTGAAACATCATGAAGAATCTTGTTCTTCACCAGTCCAAGTGTTGAAGGGTTCAATAATCAAACCTTTGCAAGAACCACCTAGAATTATCCCTGGCTAAATAAAAGGGGTGAAGTAATCTTGTACCAGTGATGGTAATGGAGTTGTGCCCTGGCACGTGGAGCTTACCGACTTTGCTTGGGATGCATCCTGTACTCATAATCTGAAGAGATGACTCCTCAGTGTGTGTTAGTCAGGCTAACCTAAGAAGCCCCATAGCTTAGTGGCTTAATCCAATAAAGGTTTATTTCTTGTTTGCATTGCAGTCCAACTTGGGTTGGCAGGGATCAGTTCCTTTCATCTAATAGCTCCACAATGCTCTTGAACCCTGAAGTTCCCTACTGGATTCTCAGCATTTGCCTAGTGAAAAAGAGAAGAGAAAAAAAGCCTGGAAGATTGCATGAGAGGCCTTATGGACCAAGCCTTGGGGTGGTGAGCATCACTTCTGACACACATTCCATCGGCCAGAACTCAGACACATGGTCACAGCTAACTGCAATGAAGTCTGGGAAATGTAGTCTAGCTAAGTGTGTCCAGGAAGGAGAAGGAAATCCATTTGGTGGACATCTGGCTAGTCTCTGACATGCAATGGATTGAGTGAAACATTTCTATCATGTTAAAATTTCGGGGCCAGCCTTGTGGCCAAGTGGTTGAGTTTGTGCACTCGGCTTCCGTGGCCCAGGGTTTGGGCAATTCAGATCCTCGGCGCAGACATAGCACCACTCATCAAGCCATGCTGAGGCGTTGTCACACATAGCACAACCAGAAGGACCTACAACTAGAATGTACAGCTATGTATGGGGGGCGGGGGTTTGGGGAGAAGAAGAAAAAGAAGATTGGCAACAGTTGTTAGCTCAGGTGCCAATCTTTAAAAAAAAAAAAATTTAATGTTTTTGTTTGGTATGTTTACTGTTTCTCTCTAATATCTTGTTCCCGTTTATAAGAGACTTTTTTTATGCTACATTCTTCCTCACTGAATACAGCTTGGGCATTATTAGTATTTCATGTTTCTAATTATTCAGAATCCTCCCAATTTTGCTCGTGTTATTGCCAGTTATTCCATTGTTTCTTCAAAGTTCTCTGCCTTCCATTTCACAGACTTGGATTTCGGTCAGAATCCATTTGATCTCTCCTCCAATGCTTCAGCAGAATTTTTTTCTGTGTTTTTTAGAGTTCTTATACATAGATCAGCTATTTTTATGCATCTTAAAGCTTTTAAAGTTTGCAATACATGGACAAACATTCAAAAATACACTAAATTATTTGATTAATTAAGTAAAACCTCAGAAATGCGTACAACTCTTAGAAGTACTTTAATGTGCTACATTAAGTTCAAATCCTGCAACTTGTATTTGACTTTCTGAGTTGTAGAAATTATAAGCTTAATTTTAAAAGATCAAGTAAATAAATACTCAGAAACACAATAGTTCCTAACAAACAATCATGATGTACCCATCAACTGTCATTATTTTATTTATTTATCTTTTTGAGGAAGATTGGCCCTGAGCTAGCATCCATACCCATCTTCCTCTACTTTATATGTGAGATGCCTACCACAGCATGGCTTGCCAAGAGGTGCCATGTCCGCACCTGGGATCTGAACCAGCAAACCCCTGGCCACTGAAGCAGAACATGTGGACTTAACAGCTGTGCCATCGGGCCGGCCCCTCAACTGTCATTATTAACATTTAAAAATTAACCAGCAAAGGGGCCAGCCCAGTGGCACAGCAGTTTAAGTTCACATGATCTGCTTCGGCAGCCTAGGGTTCGCTGGTTTGGCTCCCGGGTGTGGACATACATACTGCTGTCAAGCCATGCTGTGGCAAGTGTCCCACATATAAAGTAGAGGAAGATGGGCACAGATGTTAGCAGGGTCTTTCTTCCTCAGCAAAAAGAGGAGGATCGGTGTGGATGTTAGCTCATGGCTAATTTTCCTCAAAAAGAAAAAGAAAAAAATATTCACCAGCATTATTATCATGTGATCCAGGCCTGATTAGATAAAAACCTTGAACTGAACCTTGGGGGAAAATCCTTGAGCATTTCAGATATATTGATTTTTTTTTCCCATTGTTGTCATTACCATCAAGATCAACAAGGTGCTTAGAGACACATTAAGCCACAGCTGTTGCAATTAATTGTACCCTTATGGCCTCAAGAGACAAGCCCCAGCAGTGGTGGACAGCATAGTCCTAGGGAGTGGCAGGTCCTAACAAGGACACCTTGGCAGAGCGCTCTATTGGTTCCTCCCTGAAGACAATCAGAAGCTTGATTAGGTGGGGCTGGGCCAAGCCTGCCTTGGCGCAGGGGCTGGGGCTGGGCTGGGCCTGGGTGGTGCCTCCTCTTAAGTGCAAGGCTTTCATTGGCTTGGCTGCACCCCATTTTACAAGAGCTGGTCTTAGGGTCATCAATTAGCATCTGACAGGGTGGGCCTACTGGCCCACTCTCAGCGACAGCAGTGAGTGGGGGCTGCAACTCTTCCATGGCAGACCAAGTGCTATAATGTTTGATTTTGCTGAAAATTGTGACCCGAGTCTGCCCGAAATTTGCTCAACGTTTTACTACTCACATCATGTCACACAAGTGCTGTGTAATATTTTAGGATCCTTAAAACTTTGTTTAAATGACCTCTTTGTGGCTTGTTCTGAAGCCAGAATTAGACTCGTAAGGGTTGTATGAAAAGAATTCTAGGCAGAATTAAATCTAATTCAACTATTTGATTATCTGCTGGATCTAAGAACATCTTCCTTGTATTGTTCTGGCCTCAGTGGGATAATTAGTTAGCAACTGCACTAGGTGTTTGTGGAAAAACAAGGTTTGGGGTGATCCCATGCCAAACGAATGCCCAAAATGAAAAAGAAGAGTTCATCATTTTATAACCTGTCTCCTGGTAAATGTAAACTTTGTTTTAATGTAGCCAAGGACCTGGGGCAAAGTAGGAAATCAGGGGAATCTAGTGGAGATGTTAGCAAGCAGTTCAACAACGTGTGCCAAGCCCGGGGATGCGGAGGGCAGGAGGGGGATACCCTTACGGCTTGGAGGTTGGTCTTAATACACTTTTTTTGTGCCATTTCTTTCTGGATCGAGTCTATCTGCTCTGACTCTTGATTACACGACGCAGGCATTCAGCTCCCATTAAACAGGTCCCTGCTAGAAATGAGCAAAAATAGAAATCACTCTAAGTTGAAAAAGAAGAGAGGAGTGGGAAAATTTGGATTCGTCTCGTGGAACTTCAGCCACACCCAAAGTTCTCTAGGCCAACTTAGAAAGCATCTTTAAGCAAAATGCTGAGAATATGGACATAAGTCAGGAACATCCACAGGATCACACATCTGGCTTTAAAGGTACACAATGTGCATGATCTGGCATGGTAGAACAATGTGCAGAGAAGGAGGAGATGCACCAAAAGTTGAGTGATTGAGTGGGATATGGAGTAGCTAGGGTTGGGTTGCTCAGGGAAATTCTGAGTTATTTCTTTTGGGGGCGGTGGAGTGGGGATGGGGGGGGCCATGAATCAGGATTTGGCTAGGCAGGCTCTGAGCCACTTATCTTCTGTAGACAGTGCCCTCGGTGCCCGGGGACAGGGGAGCTACAGCACAAAATTTCCAAGTGTCAGCATCAGGGTGTAAACTGGTTGTTTTTCCTTTAACATCAGTTAAACGTTCACCTGGATGTTTTAATTTGGGTACCTTTGAAATGTCTACTGTTTTAGCATCATCAGGGTACTATTTAGCAGTTTAGGGACTATAAGAAACTGGCTATATTTGTGTCTAAAAAGCTTTACAGTGCCCTTTAAAACATTCTCACCAAATCACTGAAGATTGTATCAGCACTAAGTATGTCACCTAGGTGAATATCCTGAGAGTGTCACCATGAGTAATGTGACTAACGAGCATAATGTGAGGCCACCTGGCACCTCAGGAGCTTCATCAGCCTGACTCCTCAGCTAACTTCCTGTGAGGGACTGGCATAAACATCCTTCGAGATGGCCTTGGTCTCACCTAAGAATTTTCACAGGCAAAGGAGATGAGACAGATCGCCCTTCAGACCCTAAGTCTTACTATGAGGGAGGGTTGAAGGATTTTTAAATTTTATTTTGCAGAGATTTATTTTTGGTAATTGACTGAGGTAAATTAGTCCCTGGAGAGACCTCGGGAGTTGACCTCAGTCTTTCCAGCCAGCCTATCCCTCCCTCCTGCAACAGGAGGGGGAGGAGGTGCTTGGTGGCAGTAGGGGGAGAAGTTCACAGAAACTGCCACCATTTTCTCTAACCTCTGGGCTCACTCTGACCTCCCAGCCATCCTGGTCTGGGAGAAGGCGAATTCCTATCTCTTGTAAAATCTGTCAAAAGAGACTTTACTGAACAAATGAAGATAAAAACTCCAACCTCTCCCCAACTCTCCAAACAGAAAGGAAATGTAAACTATTAAGATGGTCACATTTACAGAGGCCAGATCCTCTGTGCTAACACGATGACGTAGGGACAGAGCTCTCCCTCACATGGCCTCTTTTATAGAGACTTTCCTTGTAGCTCCACCCACCCCTATTCCTTTCTTCCACAGAATTCTGCTCATTTTGAATGTAAGGTCAAAAGCTTAGGCTCCTATTACTACAGATTCACAATAACAGCAACAACAAAACATTTAAACCATCAGTAACAATATGCGGTAATAAGAGGAAGACCATTCCTCACAGATCCTTCTCTGTGACAGAGCAGTCAAAGTCGCCAGCATTTGCCTTTTTGCATAATCTGATGCAATTTTCTGCTCTTGTCATACTCACTATTCAAAGCCCTTTTGGTGAAAGTATAACCTTACATATTTAAAGTTGACATCCACCAAGGACTCACTACCTGCAAGGCGCTCTGCTGGGCACACTATACTCATTTCCTCACTTGATTTTCACAGTACCCTTCTGGGGCCTGTAAGAAGCACATGTAATTGGCTTTGCCATCTTATAGGTGAGTGAACAGAGGCATAGAGTGCTTGGGGAACTTGACCAGAGGATCCATGGCTGATCCATTGTAGAGGGAGTTTGTGAACCAGATCTGTGTGGCTCCAGGTCTATCTGAGTTCACACTTCGTTGCTACAAAATGGCTCCAAAGTCTAACAAGGCGGTTTTGCCCGTTGGGTGTCATCGAGGTTAACATTGAGAACTTGGCAAGGAGAGGAAGCTGATAAACAGCATGACTTGCAACTGTGATTTTTATTTCTTCATTCTTTTCCCACCTCCAATTCATGTCTTAATGAGACCAGCTACATAATTTGCAGGGCCCAATGCAAAATGAAAATGTGGGTCTCCTTGTTAAAAAATCATTAAAAATTTCAAAATGGTGACCATGAAGCTGGCTCTACATCTAGGCCAGACTTAAGTTAGTTAGTCTGTTCTTCCAGCATTCTGTCTCTAGAACTCTCTAAACCCCAACTGGGAGGTCCTCTAGAAGAGTGGCTCCAGGAAGTGGGCATCTAAATGGGCATCTAGATGTCACTGAGGTCTCATTGGTTTATTTCCTTGTGGCCCAGGTCAACGAGGCATGGTCACATTGCCGTAATCACACTAGCAGCAAAATGATGCTGCACATTTTAAACTTACAGTTAGTGTAGTTTTTGTTTGTTTTAAGTAAATAGTTGACAATATCTAGGTCAATGGATTCTGTAGATAAAATGGCCCAACCTAATGTCTCCCCAAATAGCTAAAAAAGCAAACCAACTATCCATTCATTTTATTTAGTTTATGCAAAAGAGCTTTGTGTGCAGGAAGAAGGAACACTTTCGAGGCACATCCAGCTCTGAGCCCTCCTTCAGGGTCCAGAGAGTTGTTTATAGCATGAAGAGGCATTTTCACATGCGAAGCCCTAGGCAAGAACCAGGTTCACCCAAGGAAAGACCTCTTTTGCCAATACAGAACCTGGGAAGGGTGTGGGCCCCACCAAGTAGGCTGTGCCTCAGGGCAGCCTCTAGGCCCAGTAAGCTGCTGGGCCAGAATCTCCCCGTGCTGGGCAAACTGGTCAGGGGAGGTTGCAGGGAACCTGAAGAGACATGCATGAAGGCAGGCACCATACATTGTCAGGGTGGAGACCCCTAAGGGACTCAGGAGACCAGGGCAAGACCTGGGTGGGGCCAAACCTGCAGTTAAAGATCTGTGGGCCTGCAGCTAGTAATAATATGTAACACAGATGAAGCAGTTAGCATGTGCCAAGCACAGTTCTCTAAGCGCTTGACAGGCACTAACTAGTTCAGTGGTTCTCAAACTTGAGCATGTATCAGAATCATGGCTGTTAAAACAGATTGCTGAGCTCCCCTTAGAGTTTCTGATTCAGTAGCGCTCCCTCTCGCTCTTCTTTCTAAAGCCTATCCATCATCCCTCCCTCCCCAGGACATCTCCCCTGCCATTGCTAACTTGGAGTTTTCTCCTCTGAACTCTGCTACCTCTGGGTATGTGGGTTAAGGACACATACCAGGTGTGGGTTTGAATCCTGGATCTATCACTTAGCAGCTCTGTGACTGTGAACAAGCTATTTTATCACTCTGTGTCTCCATTTTACTCATATGTAAAATGGGAATTATAATACAGTACTTAATTCATAAAATTGTTGTAAGGATTAAGTATCTATCTATCCATCTCTCTCTATATATCTATATAGATAGATATATACACACAGTTATATAATTATACATATAGTGAGGATTTAATGAGTATATATAGATATATTTTTTAAAGTATAAGAAATGTTATATAGGTATATATATATACGTATATGTATAATATATATGTATGTATGTAATTTTTAGAACAGAGTAAGAAATTATATTTTACTTATTTAGTTGTGATAAATTATTCCCTTTTTCTTGGTGAAATATAACTGTAATTTAAAATATAAATTGAAGTATCTTTATTATTAGATCCCCTGGCAATTGGATTTGAGGACACCCATTGGGAACCCAGGATAACAGGTGATCCAAAAGAAGTAGGGAAGTAGGTGGAGCTGCAAGAAGGCCTTGGCCTTCATTGGGTTGCAAGCATGTCAGTCATTGCGGATGTCAATCATCTCTGCTTTGCAAATGGGCTACTCATTAGAGGCTTCTCGCAGGAAAGATGAAGTGAAGGGTGCAGATCCTGGAGAGGAGACTGAGAATGAAGCAATGAAAAAGTCCTTCAGCAGACAGAGGGGTTGTGTATGGCAAACTGGATCTGCAATATAGACAGCAACCCAAACAAGCCTAAGTGGCCATTTGAATGACCAAACCAAGAGACCACCTTAGAATAATATGGGAAGAAGCTACCTCACTCTGAAGAGCAGAAACTAGATTAGTTACCATTTCTGGCCAGGAAATGAGCTTCTGGAAAATCCAATAGGCCAGAAGAAAACAAGTCAGGGCACAAGGTCATTGCTTAGGCCTGGTTAAGAGTCACAGAGTCCACAGGGGAGATGGGGTCACGGAGGCTATTACTTCGTCACTGAGGTCTTGAATGAAGCCCAAGAGGGAAGATACTTTGGGGCCAAGATAGGGCAGTATCTTTCACATCCCAAGGATCAAACATCATGCCAGGAAGGGTGATCGCAAATGGGACCAGTTACATAATTTTCAGGGCCCGGGGCAAAATGGAAATGCAAAGCGCCTTGTTCAAAGAGCAGGAGAAAAACTGTGTTGAAGCTGGCAACTCCTTCCGAGGTCTCTCTATCTCAGCTTGCCATGGCTTTTTTAGTTTAGTATTTAACATCGTGCTGGAGCACAGAGGCACTTGCAGTTGCAGGCATAGTTGCCCCCCTGGACTCGCACACGTGACATACACGCATGGCCCACCTGCTACCGGGTGGTTCTCCCATCCTGCAGCCACCAGACCAATAATGCTGACCCTGGCCAGGGGCAGGCAGGTCAAGGCCAGCATCTCCCTTCCTACAGGCTGCCACTCCAATCTTCAGGGGGCAGACAGCCCCCCCACCCCGCCCCCACCACCACAGGTATTGCAACTTCCACACAAGACACGCTAGGTATGCGGATCAGGGCTGGGCAAGAGACTCACGGGCTCAGCATCTGCACTGTGGTGCTACCAGCCTAGGGCAGGGATGGCTGCCTCTATGCTTAGCCCCAGGATGCTGTAGGGTGCACGAGCCTGACCCCCCACCCTCCCTGCGTGTATACCCAGACCCCTGACCAGGCGGAGGACAACAGTGGTCGCTGGGTGGGGGCTGCAATGGGGAAGCCAGATGGAGCCTGGGGAGCCTGGGGAGGGGCAAGCAGGTGGCTGAGAACCTGTCCCTGGGAGCAGCCTGGCAAAGGGAGGCTGGGCCCCTGTGAGAAGAGGTTCAAGCCCCATGCCGTGTGCATTCTCCACTGTCCCTTTGGGCTTCACTGACAAAATACAAATTTGAAGATCAAATAACTAAGAATTTCATGACAGTGTCTGCAGAACATTAAACCCCAAGCTAGAGGCCCTTTTGAGCAACTGCAATGGTCAAAAACCCATGAAACTGGCCCTGATTGGAAAAGAGAGAACTGATCACAGTTCAGGGCCGGAGAAGACAGTGCAGGCGTGAGTAGGAGGGCCAGGAAGCAGGTTCCAGCTCTGTCCAGATTAGGAAGACTTGTCCACTTAAATCTACTTTGGAAAAAAACTCTGAATATTTTATTTTATTCAGCATCTCACCCAGATGGGCAGGGTAAAGGACTGAAACTTGGGAGTTTACCTTATAAATTGTGCTATCAATCTCAGTTCAGGTAAGTATGGTTCAGCAAAATATGCTTGGTAAGTTCATCCGATTTTAGTCTTCTGGGAAACTATTTTTGAGTTTCCTTTCTTGGTTTCATAAGTAAAAATGTCTTCAGTGTGGGGCCAGCCTGGTAGCATAGTGGTTAATTTCATGCACTCCACTTTGGTGGCCCAGGGTTTGCAGGGCAGATCTCCAGTGCGGACCTAGCACCACTTGTCAAGCCACGCTGTGGAGTCATCCCACATAAAGTAGAGGAAGATTGGCACAAATGTTAGCCCAGTGACAATCTTTCTCAAGCAAAAAGAGGAAGATTGGCAACAGATGTTAGCTTAGGGCCAATCTTCCTCACCAAAAAAAAAGTCTTCAGAGGATCACCGATCTTGATTTGGCCAAACAAAGAGGACAAGGAATTTTTCCATTCTGAGTTGGGCAGACAGGACCCCAGTGCCTCTCTGGAGACCAAGTGCAGGGGAAGGCTGGGGCTGTCTCAGCCCTAGTGCAGGGAGATCAGCATGGCTGGACAGTTGGTGGGGGAACCGCAGGGGCTGTGGACATGTTTAGCTGTGAGTGCCACTCCTTCTGGCCTGGACCACTTGCTCCCACTGGCACATCATTATACACAAGGGACCATAATCATGGACTGAGAATGATTTTCAATCTTCCCAAGCAGACTACCCACGGGTGCGCATTTTCCTTCCCAGAAGTTACTTTGAAGGCTATGCACACACTCTGATGATCCTGCAGGCCAGTGTGGTAGAGGAGAAAGAGTCTGGACTTTTAAAGTAGTAGACCTGGAATAGAATTGTGGCTTTGCTGTGTTTACAATTTCCCCCTTGCTCCCTTTCTCCTTCCCCCTCTTTCCATTGTCCTTCCTTCCATCCTTGCACTCCTTTTCACTCCTTCTTTTCCCCTTCTCTTTTCCCTCCCCTCATTCTATCAATTCATTCACGAAATAGTTATTGAATTCCAACTTTATGCTGGTCTGTGCTAGGTGCTGGGGATACAGTGGTAAACAAGGCAGACACACAGTCCCTTCTCTGGTGGAGTGTACAGTGGGGAAGGCATTGAACAATTATTATAAGGGGGACGTGTGTAACAACAGGCAACCAACCAGATGCTGTGGAAGGAAGGATGTAGACGAGGATTGAACCAGGGTGAGGGATCATGGACAAGGTCCTCATTTCCTCATTGTCTCTTACTCTAAATTGTGAGAATTAGAGATAATGTGTGTGAAGTGTCTAGTACCATGCTTAGTTCATGATGGCACTGTGATTACTCAAACCAGCTTTGGGATTCTTCTTGGGGAACTGTCACCAGGGTCAGTTTCAAGCTCCATTGATGGTCATTTCTTTATTATCCTGCCTTCCCTTTGCTTATGCTAATCATCTTTTCACCCTGGTGGACCTGGCTGCCTCTCTGAGACTGGGATTCCCTGGGGGGCAGGGGCACCAGTTACTCTCTTTGAACCTCCAGAACACCTACAACAATGTCAAGCACATAGTAACTGCTCAATCAATGTTGCTGGATTAAAACGAATTGGATAATGAAAATTGAGAAGAATCCCAGAGGAAGGGCACCAAGCAATCCAGAGAAAGGGAAAGTCTTAGAGGAAGAAATTGGAACCTATCCCGCTGTTCTGATATTATCTTTATGACCTCTTGGGAGAATAAAAACCAACACACATCACACTCGTTGTCTCATCTTTTCCTCTGATATCAGGCAGACAGGATTAATAAAAGAAAGAATATTTAGTTGGAGTTTTACTCCAAGGGATCCTTCTTAATTAAGTGGTGAGGCTTAATTAAAAACCTAATTAATCATAATAAGCTGTTGCTGTTGTGCTTGGCGATAAGGTATAGGCTTTCTGAGAACATGAAGCTACAGGAGCTCTGAGCTGCATGGATGAGAAATATCCCCCAACCCACCAAACAGATGGTGAACCTCTGAGCCGGGAACCCTCCTGGTGGGCTGGTTGGGGATTACCCGTTACAGGCTAATACACAGAGATGGACTTACCATGGAGCTAATGAAGATTAGGTTTTGGGCCCTTCACTTGCATAGGCCCTACCAAGGTCATGATAGGGGACCTCAGTGTGTGTTTGGCCTTTTTTATTTTTTTGGTAAAATTTGCAATGGTAAGATATTTTTGTACTCTCTTCCTTAAAGGGGGTTTCTTTAAGCTTCAAGTCAACAAAAGTTGGAATTTCCCTACTAACATGTCTCCGAGAAAAGGACTAGGGTGTAAGATGGAGCCCAGGTGGAAGGGCATTAATAATGAGGATGATGTTGATGATGATAATGTAGGTATGACTGTACAGAAAGAAAAGCTGGACACAGCCCAGAGAACTTGTTGGAAAATTGTTTTGGATCAAAAATGAATAGAAAAGGCCTGGCGAAAGTATTTAAAAGTCAATTTATCAAGATCAGAAGGCACATAGTAACCCTAGGGCCAGGGTCTTACCCCAGGGTTCATGGAGGGGCTTCAGGGCCTCCATGGGCACCCTGAAATTGTATGCAAATTGTCGGTATATATACATTTTTTTTCTTGGAAGAGAAATTCCACTCACAAAGATGGGAAACTCTGAAATAGATATAATCAAGAATGGATTCTGTAAAATTATATTATTCTAGGGAGTAGAACATAAAATGGTAGGGGAAATTACAATTTATAAGCAAGCATAGTATGTGGGATAATCTTGGTTCTGTCTTCACTGTCTCTTGTTTGAGTCCATGTCATGAACAGGCGCAGTAAGACAGGCTGGAGGCAACCTCCAGCTTGGAGGAGAGTGTGGGTGGAGAGGGGAAGCCATGGTAGAACCAACCTGGGGGGCAGAAGAAAGGAAGCTTAGTGCAGCCTCTCAGACTGCCTGCATCTGAGGGTCAACAAGGCTCACAACTCGTCAGAGAAGAGGCGGAGAAGGGCAAGGGCACAAAGAGAATGATGATGCCTGGGGATCTTTTATTATGGTACAAGTTGAATGAGGGTTTCAGGATTTGGAATCCTGGCCAAATCTCCTTCATATGATGACTTTTCATCATACATAAAGGCCAGAGCCAGAGATTGAAAGAAAGGACGGGGAGAAAGATTTAAAAAAAAAGGATTCTTGAAAACAAGATAGTACCTACTGCCTAGATCTTCATCTTAACTAGAGGTTAAAAATAGTAGGTCTGAGGCCCAAAGAAGAAGGAACTCTGCTAGGCTCCTCCTTATCAGCCCTGTCAGGAACAGTAGGATGGATCCCAGACGCAGAGGTGAAGTTAGGACCAGTTCAGAAACTATGGCAAGGCTGAAATCACAAGATAAAGGACAGGCTGAGAAATGGGCTGGGAAGAGCACGCCTTAGACTCCAGGGAAGGAGCCAGAGAGTTCATTGTTCATGGGGCCAGGGAGTGGCATTAGATCAGAACCAGATCTGTAGCCAGAAACCAGGTGCCTACCTGCAGTTTCCACCTACACACCTACTTGAGCCAGGTGCAGCCGCTTCCCTGCCTGCACCTGCAAGACCTAGGCTGGCTGGGCCCTGGGTCTGGTCCCACCCTAGTTGGAAGGATGTGAAGAGCTTCCTGCCTAGGGCAAACATTTGGCTCCTAATCAAGTTCTCCTTCCTATTTTCCCTTGTCTGTGCCTAGCCAGCATGGCCAGCTCTTTGACCCCTTGCTGCTCAGACTCCCATCCCTTTAGAATTCCCTCAAGCCAAGCCCAGCCCTAATGTTTTGTCATGGCTTTTCCAGTCCCAGCCTCTTGCACTCTTCCTGCAATCCTTCAGTGCCATCCTGGCATCTAAGTCAGGAAATAAGGCCAAACCCAGATGCTTTCCCTCAGGATGAGGGGTGGGGATCCCTGAGGGAAGAGAGAGTAGGGTAAAGGCTGTGACTCTGGTCATGTTAAAAAGAGAAATCGCCTCTTCCTTTGTTCCCCAGTAATGTCACTACCAAGTTAATTAAAAATCCAAGAAGGCAAAAAGGTGGAGGAGCCTATGAGGAGTGCACATTTTATCACCCTTGGTCCCTGAGCAAAGAATAAGGGACAGTCAGAAAGTCTCTATAATGTTCTGAGAGCACCTATCACAAAAGCGTTATCACTTACATAAGCAGAGTCTATATTCTTTCTCCAGTATGGGGAGCATGTGCTAAATCCGGGCAAGGGTTAACCATTTCAGCAGATTATATCCAGCTTGGGTTTAACTTTTAAGCAAGATGCTAGAGGGCATGTCTTAACTGTCACGCTGCATTGTGACTTTAGAGTCTGGCTGTGGAAGCTCTGACTCCCTTCTTTACAATCTCCACAGGTGTGCAGAGGACTTCAAAGCTAGTTCTAGAAGGAGGTTATTGAGGATTACCTCTGAGGAAAAAAGAAAGAAAGAAAGAAATCCCATAGAACAGATGCTGAGAGAAGTGAACTAAACCCTCCTTGAGCGAGTACCTTTAGATTAATTTTAAAATTCCAAAATCTTCTTGTGCCCTTGCTCAAGAAGGGGGACTTCCGCACTCCAGAGAATAATTTCAGATTGGATAACCTCTCTTCTTTTCTGAAAGTTTACCCAGAGAAATTTCGGTATTACCTTAGGCTGTTGAACAGGACCTGTAGCAGCTCCGTCTTCCAGCCCAGCACACAATACGTTCTCAGACATTGTTTCTTGCTATTGTACTGTCAACTATAACTTTATACTGGAGAAAGTAAAATGTGGGCATTTTAGCATTTGCTTCTCTTCTAAAGAAGCAGTTAAATTAATGAGCATGGTGCCCCTTTTTTTATGAGATGGTGACGCTGCTTCATTGACTAATGTTCAATAGGGGATATACTTGGAGTTGCATTTTTCAACAATGATGTTGAGGCTTGATCGCAGTTACCATAAGTGAAAAATTCCTCCTTCTGAATGTCAATATTTGAGTCCTATTAAAAGCTGAGGGGGGTTTATACATTTCACCTAAAGCTTATTTTACTTCTTGGTATTTTCAACGATTTGTGGCCAATGAATCATGAAAATGAAATCTTAAAACCCCAAGAAACCACCAGAAACCAAACGAGGCTTTTAGCATATCTCACAGTGATTATCCCCATCCCCACTCCAAAATGAAAATGTTTGTTTTCCCCAATTTGTTGACATCTTGGGAATTTCCAGATTAAATTGCCCCATTCTACTGAGGGTAGGATAACTGAAATCGAGTTTGGAAAGTCCTTTTAATTCAGCCAGTCTCACTCTTTATCAGAGAACAGGAAAGATAGTAATTTTTCTCATTTCATAGAGGTTTCTCACTCTTTTTTTTTCTAGGAAAGATGATTTCTACTAAGTTTTTTTCTTAATTTAAAACTTCTAACAACTTTCTGGTTAAGATATCTACCAATTTTAGTCATTCATTTTCCAGGTAACAATGAAAACAAGTCAATTTGTTTAGCCATTTGTCATGTTACCTTCTAGATCGCCACATAGCTGAGCGACAGATCCCCTGTTGCCTATTTCCTCCCATTTCCTCTTACTTATTCTTGCTAGCTATTTCTAATTTCTTTTAATTTGGGGGACTTTTAGTTTTCGTTTCTCATAGTACAGACTTTTAGTTTTCCTTCCGTGTCCCTTCTCCCCTTGCTCCTAGTAATAGGACCCACTTTTGGTTTTAGCAAAGCACAGTGTTCCACCCTCTTCCTCTCACACCCAAAGTAGAATTTGCATTTCCCAGTCTTCCCTGGGCTGGTTGTGACCACGTGACTAAGTTCTCACTAATGGAATGGAGCAGAAGTGATGAGCACAATTTGTGTTCACTTCCGTATCAGAACATTGCTCACCCTCCACTTCAACTCCTTCTCTTTAGGCTGGAACTTGGATGTGGCATGAGTGAGCCAGCTGTAACCACAGAGGCATGGGCAACATCCTAGGGCAAGGAAAAGCTTTAACGTAAAAGGAATCTCAGTGCCTGGACAAACCACCAATCTACCCCGGACCACCTGCCTATCTCTAGGCTGTTACATGAGAGAAAAATAGATTTCTCTCTTATTTGAACAATTGTATTTTGAAATCTTTTTATTACAACAGTGTAACTGATACCCTGGCCCTGACTATACATTTCTTAAACAAAAGAGAGGATGCTACCACTGTACTCCATGCTAGTCAGATCTTACTTGGCATGTAGTATCCCTATCTGTGAATCACATTTTAAGAGACTTAAAGACACAGCGGAGGTTTTCAGATGAGAGCACTAAGAATGGTAAGGAATTCAAACCTGAAGAAACTGGAAGACAGATCTCAAAGCAGGAGTGCTGTTTTCAAATGTCTGAAGAGCTGGCATGTGGAAGAATGATTCACCTCGTTCTGTGTAGTTTTCATGGATAGAAGTAGGACTCAGGGTGGAAACAGATTTTGCTCAAGATGAAGAACATTCCTGGTTGTCAGATCTGCATAGAAATAGAAAGGGCAACTCTAGAAGCATCGAGTTCCCTGCCCATGGAGACATCTTAACAGAGCCTGGATAACCATTTGGCTGGATTCATAATGACTATGCGTCATGCATGTACATGACACAAATTGTCTCAAATTCTTAGAACAACACTAAAAATTGTATATTTTTTATCTCCATTTGATAGACAAGGACTCTAAGTCTGAGACAAGTTAAAACTTGCCAAGGGTCTCAAAGCTGGTTAGTAGCAGAGTCCATGTTCTTTTTACTGACCACCATCAAAGTTGATTTACAAATGGCTTATAAATTGCTTCCAAATCTGAAATTCCATGAGTCCCAAATCTTTACTTAAATTCGGAGGCATCAGAGCCAGACACATCTCCTGAAGGTTGATGTGCCTGATCTCTTAAGTTTGAACCCAGTAGCAAAGTTACTTTGAGACTTCCTTTATGTGTCAGAGATTGCCAGCTTATCACACATCCATTGTCTCTTCTTTTTTGGCACACAATGAGAATATAATTTCCAATTTCCCTTGCAGTGGAATGTGAACAAAAATGATGTGGGCCTCTCTCACATCTGGCCCATAGAAACCTCTCATATTCTTTCTTTTGCTGCTGCTGGATACTGACACATGAAGTGACCTTGAAAGTTGAGCGATGAAGATGATAGAATTTCTCTTTCAGCCTTGTCCCTGAACAACGTGTTGAATAGAGCCCCCTGGAAACTCAAAATTGCTTTGGACTGTGTAAGTGAGGAAGGCATAAAACTGTGTTAGAACCATTTTATAGTTTAGAGTCTATTGATAACAGCAATTAGCCTACCCTCTCCAATACTGGTCCTCAGCCTCTAAATATCGTAGTTGTCTAACTCCATCATAGGACTTTGTGCAGGATCACCATGTTTATCGACAACTCTACTGGGCTGAACTTTTTGAAACTGCAGATGTTTGACTCTTTTTGACTAAAAAAGCAGAACTTTAATACTGTTCAACCTAAAATAATAGAAGATAATCTGATTCCTTTCGCCTCTCACCCTTTTGACCCCCGCGCAACTCTGCCCAATTGATAAAGAGTGATCAGCTTCTTTATACAACATCAGAGATGTTTCCAATACAGACTCTCTTTCATAAAGATTTGCCAAAAGTCTGTTGAATAGCAGCCTATGGTACAGTCCACTGATTTATGCTGTTGGATTCTTCATTATTTTTCTTTCTTTCTTCTTCTTCTTTTTTTTTTTTTTTTACTTTGAACATCAGGAAATTTCTCATGGAAGAAAATCTAGATTTCCAGACTATTTTACAAATCGGAAGATGTAGCAGTACATATCACAATCAGCAGGCGCTCAGGAGATCTTCTTTAGACAGGTCATAGCTTCTCTAGGTCTCCACAGACCCAACACTCCCCTTTCGTCCCTAACACTGACCTGCATATCACATGCCACACATCTTTGGGATGCGGGTTTTTTTTTTAAACCCAGCCCTTCAGATCATTTGTGCTTGCACTCCCTGTTAACACAGAAGTCAAGTCAAGGATTAACAAAGAACTGCTATCCTGAGAATGGCTTTCAAAGGAGTTTGAATGCCTTTGGAAGACAGTGAACACTTCATGGGCCATGGCAGGAAGAGTCAGAAAAAGTCTTCCCATTATGCTTGGGTACTGGTTCTCCTTGTGGGGGCGTATACGTAGGATATCAGAATGTATTCTCTTCACTCTCCAGTTTCCTTTCTGTAACACAAAATGTGGGACATAAAATGAAGCTTTGTGAAAGAGAAGAATAAAATCGTGTTGTTCTGTTTTTAATTGAAAGCCCCAATAGCTGTACTGATTGGTTTTACTCTACCAGAGAGTTAAGCAATTTCCTTTGTCACCTCCAAATCTCCAACTGTGCCGAGCTGCAGTTGTCACCGTCAGCCTCTTGACTGTTGTGTAGGCTCAGGTAACGTGCTCATCAGCTGGGAACCAGCAGAGCAGAGAGGCTGGGAGCTGGAGAAGCGGGACAGAGGGCCTTCACCTTGACCGGGGGTGGGCCTCTACTCAGGGCGGGGCCAGGGCTCTGACAGTCACGGGATGGTGCTTCAGCGTGTGTGGTGCTTCTTTTCAAACCTCCGGAGTATGCCAAGGATTAGGTTTTCTGTAGATGTGTACATGATTTTCATTTACAAAGCTTTCCTTTCCCAAGAGTCCAAAAATCAATGAGTACAAAGTGGATCACTGACCTCCCAGAGAATTTTCTACACTCGTGGTATGAACTGGGGGAGGGAGGTGGGTGAAGTAGGGCAGTCAAGGTGAATACTTGAAGCTGGTTTTCCCCAACTTGCGGTATGGGCACCACTGAAACAGGCATGATGATTTGAGGTGGTAGACAAGTGTACATCTTAAAATGTTAATAATGTGACATGTACTTTAACATACATTAGAATGAAAACAATACAACAATATCTCAAACTGTGATTACATTAATATAAATGCTCAGGGTACATAAAGGAAAATTTAGACTTTTTAAAGGGAAATATTAGGTTAAATAAGAATATAGGGACTTCCACTTCCAATCAAGATAGAATAACCAGGACCAGATTTGTCCTCTTGCCTGAAATAGCTGGAAATAAAGATATACAAATGAAACAACAGTACTTAAGATATTGGACATCAGGCAATGATGAGTGGGGATCCCTGATTGACAGGAGACAAATGAGGCGAGCGTTATGACTACCTGAGCTCTTATTACTCGGAGAAAGTTTCCAGGTCATGGTACAGGGATGGAGAACCCAGCAAAGCTGAGTCGTAGTTTCCCTGGGTCACAGAAACAGAGCTGGGCGTCCTTGGAAGTCAGGATATCTGTAAGAAAAAACAAACAAACAACCCTTTGATCTCTATCTCATACCAGATACAAAAACTAAATCAAAATGGATCATAGGCCTAAATGTAAAACT
Source organism: Equus caballus (assembly GCF_041296265.1). NCBI lineage: Eukaryota > Metazoa > Chordata > Mammalia > Perissodactyla > Equidae > Equus > Equus caballus. The sequence continues at coordinate 94,624,512 of NC_091686.1, forward strand.
CAAAGCTATAAAACTTCTAGAAAAAACAAAGGGGAAAATCTTTGTGACCTTAGCTTAGACAGAGATCCCTCAGATACAGCACCAAAAGCATAATCCATAAAAGAAAAAAAATGATAAATTGAGCTTTATCAAAATTAAGATCTTCTGCTTTTAGAAAAATGAAAAAACAAGTCAAAACTTGGGGAAAACATTTGAAAATCTCATTTATCTGATAAAGGATTTGTGGCCAGAATACATAAAGCAGTCTCAAAAGCTTAATAAGAAAACCAACAACCCAATTAAAATTGGTCAAAGCATTTGAATAGACATTTCACCAAAAAAGATAGATGAATGGTAAATAAACTCCTGAAAATATGCTCAAAATCATTAGTCATTAAGGAAATGCTAATTGGAACTCAGACCTATTAGAATGGCTAAAATTAAAAGGACCAACCATACAAAGTGTTGGCAAGTATATGGAGCAACAGGAACTCTCATTCACTGCTAGTGGGAATGAATTATGGTACAATCAATTTGGAAAACAGTTTGGCAGTTTCTTAAAAAGTTAAATATACACTGACTCTATGATTCAGCCATTTCATTGCTGCATATACAAGAGAAATGAAAGCATATGTCCATACAAAGACTGGTACAAAGACATCCACAGTAGCTGTATGTGTAATAGCCAAATGTTGAAAAGAACTCAAATGTCCATCAGTAGGTCAATGGATAAACAAATTGTGATATACCCATGCAGTAGCAAACTTCTCGGTCATGAAAAGAAATGCATTAATGATACACACAACATGGATGAATTTCAAAACAATTATACCGAGTTAATGGAGCCAGACAAAAGGTACATACTGGACGATCCCACTTATACAAAATTCTAGGAAGTACAAACCAATCTGTAGTGATAGAAAGCAGATCAGTGGTTGTCTATGGACAGAGGTCAGAGAGGGGTGGAAGGGAATGATTACAATGTCATACAAAGAAAATTTGAGGGTGATTAATATGTTCAGCATCTCAATTGTGGTGATGGTTTCATAGGTTTATATACATGTCGAAACTCATCAAAATGTAAACATTAAACATGTGCAGTTAATTGTATGTCAATTGTACCCCAATGAAGCTGTTAAGAAAATATGACTATAGCTGGTTATGGCAAAAAAATTAAAGGTTGAATGACAAAATTTTGGAAACACAGCATGAACTTATCCTATTTGTTCTCTTTTACCCATCCTTCCTCTCTTAGTCTCTTGTCCTTGTCCCTCTTTCTCTTCCTTCTCCCCAGGTTAGAGCAGGTGATAATAGTTTGGGACAACCATGTATAAGACGTCCCTGACCTCAGTAGAAGAAAGGGCTTTCTGACAATTTTTGCCCTCTAAAAATGCAATGGAATAAGGTGTTTCATAAAATAGGAAGCTCTCCATCTCAGGGATCCCTCAGCATAGACTAAATGAACGGTTGACAGGGATATCGTAGCATCAGATGGGACGTTGTGCCAAATCAGTGGCTTTCAAGCTTTTCTTTTCTTTTTCTTTTTTTAATACCGTTAAACACTTTCTACAAATGAATGAAATCTTAGGTGGAAGATAAATATTTAGGGAAGACAAATGAGGCAGTTCTTTGAAAAAAGTTGAGAGCCCAGAGTCCTGCCTTCTTGGCCCTATCTTTTACATACTATTGTGGTCCTTCCACACCTTCTTAGGAAGATGACTCTTGTTTGCTCCAACTCTGAAATTCTATAACAGTTTGGTTGCAATGGGAGTAATTGAGGGCCATAAATGAGAAGGTTTAGCCCAAACCACCCCAGTTAGAGCAGGGAGTTGAGGTGAAGGTCTGACCACATCTTAGTCACCTGAGACAAAGTGGACCCATTTGCAATAGAAGAGGCAGTTATGTTCTTTTCAAACAGATTCTGTAATTACAACATTGATAATCTTTTTCCCAGAGGGAGTGTAATACAGCTACTCTTTATCCAGATGTCCCAGCCCTTTTTCCTCTTCACTTTCTGAAAAAGAAAGGATTTCAAATAATGGCTTGGTTAAAAACAGTTTGGTTGGTTGTTTCTCTGTAGATCATCCATTTTCTTCTCCCTTTGACCCTGAACATGCCAATTGTGTTTGACCACACTTGAGTCGATAAGATAAAGGATGCTCTTTCTTCGTTAATAAGACTGATAAAAGTAATCATGGTGAGCATTTACTGATCACTGCATGATGGTCAATTTTTATGTGTCACCTTGGCTAGGTACCCAGATATTTGGTCAAACATTATTCTGGATGTTTCTGTGTGTGTGTTTTTGGATGAGATTTACATTTAAATTGGTGGACTTTGAGGGAAGCAGAGTGCTTTCCATAATGTGGGTGGACCACATCCAATCAGTTGAGAGCCTGAATAGAATAAAAGGCAGACCTCCTCCCAACAAGAGGGATTCTCCAGCAGATGGTCTTTGGTCTTCATTTGCAACATCAGCTCTATATTGAACTGCCTTTGGACTCAAACTGTAACTCTTTCCTGAGTCTCTAGCCTGTCGGTCTCCCCTATCAGATTTTGAGCTTGCCAAGCCTCCACAAGTGCGTAAGCCAATTCTTTAAAATAAATGTATTTATATATGCATCCTACTGATTCTGTTTCTCTGGAGAACTCTGACTAACACATACTGCGATAAGTATTTTAAACGTATTAATTCATCTAATTTTCCCAACAATCTTATGAAGTTTGAACACAATACCTAAGAGGTGTTACTGTTTCATAGTTACGGGAATGAGGCTTAGTGAGAGAAAGTGATTTGCCCAAGATCATCCAGCCTATAGGTGGCGGAGCTGTGACAATAGCCCCAAGCTCACTGACTAAACCTCTTTGCTTTACCACCCTAGCTAGCCCTTGACATTTTCTGGCCTTAGTGATACTGAACAGGCCTCACCACCAGCCAGTCTGGAATCTGACTTTGACCCTGACCCTTTCTTCCTCCCGAGTGGCTTCTGGGAGGCTGCTTCACATACGCCTGGGAGCCTGACACTCCTGACCCTCTCTGGTAAATTCAGGCGTGAGTCTTCACTGGCTAAGCCTCAACTTCCTCCTCTCCAAAAGGAGAGAAAATCACTTGGCCAGCTTGTGCTGAGGATTAAATGCAAGTACATAGAGCGTCCATCTCACTGCCTGCACACAGTAGGTCCTCAAAAGCAAAGGTCCTCCCCTTCCCATCATGAGCTCATATGGATGGAAATGACACCGGTTCACTACAGCTGGATCTTGGACACTCTCAACTGCTTATAGAGTGAGTCCTTCTGTAGGGCACCTGCATTAGTTGGCTGGGCTGCCATAGCAGATTGCCATGACTGGGTGGCTTAAACAACGGAAATTTATTTCTCACAGTTCTGAAGGCTGGAAGTCCAAGATCAAGGTGTCTGCAGGTTTGGTTTCTCCTGAGACCTCTGTCCTTGGCCTGCATATGGACTTCGTCTTGCTGTGTCCTCACCATGTTCCTGCTTCTGAGTACATGCCCCTGGTATCTCTTTGGGGGTTCAAATTTCATCTGCTTATAACAACAACGGTCAGATTGGATTAGGGTCCACCCTAATGGCCTCACTTTACCTTAGTCACCTCTTTAAAAGGCCCTCTCTCTAAATGCAGTCACATTCTGTGATACTGGGGCTGAGGGCTTCAACATAAGAAATTTGGGGGGACACAGTTCAGCCCATAATACTATCTTATCTTCTAGGGGCAAAGGACCTATTGCGCAGGACCACCCTTCATATCCTTCCCTATTGAGATTTCTGCACAGGGTCTTTTCTGCCTGGCTGTCCTTTCAAACTTTCTGCCAGTTTGTCACTATTTCTTCAGGAGTATTCTAAGAGATTAACTAATCTGATCAGAAATTAAAGGCACATAGTTCACTCAAGTTCTATGAACTTGCTTTTCTCCAGTGGTTATGGAAAGCCAACCAGAACAAGTGTCAAGCATGTAGAAGCTGTTTTATTTTCTTAGTCTGTAAACTGCACCCCTTACTCCCCACCACTATCAAACACACACACACTCATCTACCCACACACACACGCTGCCTATTAGAAAAATCCGCTGAGAGCAAGGAGGCATTTTGAAATATTCTTCAAACAACAATTTATATGTATATACATATGTACTTGAATATGAATATATATATGATGTCACAACAGCCACTGCTCTTGACTCCCGTGACTTTTGCCTCCTTTAAATCGACTCCTATTTGTTTCAGTTACTCTCTAAGAGGACAACTCCTGTTCACACCATGGATCCTATTAATTCTGTCCCTATGCTTGTTGTGTCTTAGGTTTTTTTTACCCCCTAACATCATAAGAACACAAGAGAGGGGCTCTGGTTGAGTTGGTCACCATCCAATATGGAACACCTCTATTGGTAAGAGTTTTTAGACCAGAATATCTTCATAGGCCACCAGTCTTCCTGATGTCTAACCTACTTCTGGTTGCCCTTGGCTGAGGCACTAATACTGGGTCCGATCTGGGATGCTTAGGAAAGTAGGGTCTCATGGTACAAACACAGTGACTTACTTACAAGGAAACCAAGTGACCAATGTCCTAGGAAGAGGGTGTAGGAAGGCAAGTACCAGACTCTGTGGAGCCTTCTGGGTTCTCAGAGGGCCATTGTGAAGCCTCACATTGTGTCAGCAGAGTAGCCACCGTATTGGCAGATCTCACTTCATTTTGCTGGTAGCTTGCTCCAAAATATTCATGATCCATTTCAGAGAACAAATGGACTTTCCAACGCCAAGAATCAAATTTTACAAAACTGGATAAATCATAGACCTCTGTTTTTATGTCACTTGAAATCATTTAATTAAGACATAAAAACAAATTACTCAAGAGTAAAGTGTGTGCAAAGAGGATAATTTGATATTCTGGAGGAAAAAGAAAACCTATGGGGAAAAGCAATCCAGAGTCTGAGAAGTTGTCCCCACCTTCCTTTTTTTCTTTTTGTCTTTTAAACAACATTTTAGAGTGTGGACTTCTACAGCTGAACTGAAATAGAGAGTACAGGGAGCAAGCAATCAATGGGAGTCACATCTCAATGAAGGCTTTTCTAAAATGGTCCAAGAACCCATAAGGGACTCATTCTGTATTGGATTTCTGAAAATCTGCAGAAAGGACCCAAGCTTGGAACCCAGTGATTGATGCCTGCCATCAGCAGCACGTCTGTTCCTTTCCTCCCTCGAAGGCTGAGACAAATTTTCCCTCATTCAACAAGCTCTCAATCATATTCATGAAGTCAAGACTTCAAATGCGGCATAATTATAACTTTAATAGCTGTTCCAGGTAGAACTGATTCGCGTGATGTGGGATCTTGGCAGCAGTTTAATTACTTTAGGGTAATGATGCGAATCTCAGCGAGGGGCCAGTTTTGGCATTGCTGGCTATTATGTGCAATAATTAATATGATTAAGTGTGCTGCTTTACAAACTCTCTTAGTCCCCTCTCTGTACTAATATTTCGGGCTTGTCTTTGAAACTGCTGTTTGGGCAAAGTTTCCTTCCCTTTGTTTTCCTCTGGAGGGCAGGATATATTCCTGAAAACACAAGTATCTTTATTGATAAAAAATATTTTCTGGAAACTTTTTGCAGAGATAAAGCCCAAGGAGGAGCTTATTTGCTTTTTTTGTGATCTTTCTCTTGTCTCCTTCCTTCCTAGCTTGTTTATTTCTTGTCTTTTTGCTTCTCTCACTTGTGTAATTTTAAGGCTCTCCAAAAGGAATTCAAGTTTCTGAGCAATGATGCAAAGATTTTAGCCAATAATGATAGCAACTTATGTTTAGGTTGGTTGCTGGTTGTGTGCCAGGAATCACTATAAGTCTTTTACTTGCCTTATTTCATCTCATCAAAATAACTGATTTCCATATTATAGATAAAAACACAGAAGTCTATGCAGCTTAGGTATCTGGTCCACAATTGTGTAGCTAGTACGTGATGGCACAGGGATTGAAATCTAGATGGTCTGTGACCCCATAGTGGGAGCTTTTCCATACTGAGTTCTATTGAAATCTGGTAGCTGTGAAAGTAACTTCTCTCTCTCAAAATTAAGTCATTCCTGCAACTGATATCTTGCAACATACCTATGTTGAGGGTTTATTTGTGCCAGGACCATGTTGGAGGCTCAGGGACCAAGACACAGCCCCTACCCTCAAGTAGTCACGTCCTTCTGGAGGTGATTATGGTAGTGTGAGTTAACTGCTACGGTGGGAAAGCAGAGAAAATGTCTTTTAAAATAATGTTAGTGTGATCAGTCAGAGAGATTTGATGTGTGCCTGAAAAATCCCAGTTAATTCCAGCCACTGGATTACTTCTTGCAGAAGTATGAAGAAAAGTCAAGGAGTATTACATAGATGATAGCCTGTATCATCAAACATTAACAATCACTGGCTATATACTGTGGCCAAATGAAAAACTTGTGGGTCCTAGAATTGCATAGACCTGGCTTAAGTTTTTGCTCGGTCCCTTATTAGCTGTATGACCTTAAGTAATTTATTCAAATTCTCTGAACTTCTGTTTTCTCACCTATAAGAATACGTGATAACAGATCTTACCATCTCTGGTTTTTCAGACTTGGGGGTCAGCAAAATTTTTCTTCAAGAGACAGATAGCAAATATTTTAGTTTTTTCTGGCATGCAGTCTCTGTCACGGCTACTCAACTCTGCCATTGTGGTACAAAAGCAGCCACAGACAATATATAAATGAACTCTGTTCCAGTAACACTTTATTTATAAAAACATGGGCTGGGGGCCAGCCCCAGTGGCCTAGTGGTTAAGTTTGGCATGCTCCACTTCAGTGGCCTGGGTTCGGTCCCTCGGCATGAATGTACACCACTCATCTGTCAGTGACCATGCTGTGGTGGTGCTCACATACAAAAAGAGGAAGATTGGCAGTGGATGTTTGATCAGAGTGAGTCAGCAAATAAATAAATAAATAAATAATAAGTAAAAACATGGGCTGGATTTGGCCCATGCACTATAGCTTGCCAACACCTGGTCTAGAGCATTAAATGAGAAGTTGAAGGGGAAAAAAAAATCCAACATATAAGGATTTCTGATATACTGTAGGTGCTCAATAATTGTTCCTTTCTCTTCCTTCTTACAATTTATTCCATTAGGCTGATGGGTCCAAAGATGCATGCTGTCACTCTCTCTCTCTCTTGAGGTGCTCACGGTCTAGTTGCAGTGACAACACATAGAAAATATAGACAGCAATACAATTTTGCAAGTGCTAGTTGTGAGAGGAATAGAGTAAACCATAAAGTTATAGGAAGTGAGTGAAGGGAACAGCTTCCATAGGAGAAAAGTCGAAGGTTAAGTTAGGAAAGAAGAAAGGACTTCCAGGTAGGGCATCCAAAGGAGAGGGGATGATCTAAGTATTTTCAGAGGAAGCTGAGTGGAACCGTTTGTCTAAAGAGAGAGGGTGCATATGAGAAGAGTGAGTGGGGGCCCTGTTTAGGTGGGGAGATAGTGGGGCTGAATATCAGATTCAGGTGTTTACATCTTATTGCATACATGTCAATGAATGTGCTATTAAGGGTCTTTGGAGAGAACATAGGAAGCACTCAACAGATATTTGTTGAAGGAATGAATTCATCTGAAGTGATTTACATGATGGCTGGGCAGAAAATGCTAGTTGAATGATCAAGGGATAAGGATTCAGATCAGAGTGATGGCAGTTAGAATCGACCAGAAAGGACATATTGAAACAACACTAAGAAGGAAGAATGGACATGACCTGATGACTGAACTGCAAGCAAGAGAGAGGGCTAGTTAAAGGTGATGCTGAAGTTCAATTCTGGTCGCCGGGAGAACAGTGCTGCCCGTGACAGAATAAAGGATGACAGGGAGGCTGCTTTTTGTAGGAAACATCATGAAGTAGCCTGAAATACTTGAATTTAGGGTCCCTGAAGAGCATCCAAGTGGAAAAGTGTAGTGCAATAAGATGGGCTCAAGAAAGAGAGAGCATCTGGCAGCATAGATTTAAACATCAGCCTCATAAAGTGATGGACCATGAGAACGGATGAAGTCTTGACTCTGGATGAGATCTGAACATCAAAATAAAGACCTGGTGTGGAGACAGAGTCAGAAACAGGGGTTCTCCTTGGAAACCCAAAAGCGTCTCTCTAGTTCATCATGATTATTGTTAAATAAATAGCAAGCAATAGGATATATTGGAGTATAGGAGGAAGCCATTTAGTGTAAAACTAATTCCGCCTGACTTTGTTTTTCCAAAAGGGCCTGATGTGGCCATTGAGCGTGCATTGTATATCTGCTTTAAGTATTTACTGTGTCTTAAAGACAAGAACAATGCCCTTTAAGATAAAGAAAGAGGTAACTCCCCCGACATCATCATTTCCTTAAGGATAAGCATCTCTCCCTAGGCTAGGGATGGACGGCTCACCTGCTGTGACCACCCGGCTGGAGACCATACACTTGCTGCATGCTGTGTTCATCAGTTACTGTGTGATTGCTGTGCCGGCTAGGCAAGCCCATGTCTGTTGTAAAAGGGACAGTCCAATCGTATGTGGTACATGCTCTTTGATGGTGTATAGCGACTCTGTACACCCCATTTCTTCGGAGTGCTCCATTCCATTGTGAAAGGACTCTCCCAGGCTATATGGTCCTCAGATCTGGCTCATAATAAACTCACCCCAATTTTGATTTAGAGATTGGTTATGGATTATTTGTGTCAACACTATTATGGCAATAGAAGCTCTGACAGATTGGCTAGGTCTCACAGCATTTTTTTTTTTTTTAATCTAAAAACAAAGATCAGGAAAAGAATTAGGTAAATCCTGGGATTCTGATATACAGAAGCTTCTCCCATACAATCCTAAAGAAAAGACACTGAGCATGAACTCCTGAACCATTTAAGTTCTAATACGTAAGTCTAGGATAGAGTAATCCCATTGAGTTCGGTTAATAGAAGACATGGAACTGTCACCCATAATCATGATAAAACAACTCTAAGACATGCTCAACACTTTTCCAAATGTGGTTAGTTCAACCTCTACTTAGCAAAGCTACTTTCAGATATAGATCCTAATTTGTTGCTCTGTTAAATAAATACAATTTTATGCCAAATCTTAAATAACTCTCAGCAGATCTCTAGTTGATCTATTTCTTTGTCTTGCAACTTTTCTTGTTACTGCTGTGAGGAAGGAACTTCCCCTTGACTAGGAAGAGAAGTGGTCCATGGACCAAGAGTAAGAGAAATGGATTCTTCTATAATAGAGGTGTCATTATATTTTCTGAAAGTAAAATCAAACAATGTTACCCAGAGGCATTGGAGTTGGGCCTTGTTAGACACCAATTCTCTATTAAATTGGTGAGTTGTGGAGAAAGGTGTTATCACCTGAAACAGTTTTGAAGAGTTTGTTCATTTTCCACTGTCCATTTACCTATTTCTTGAAGCTGGTGAAATACATTGTACTTATGTCACTGTGGGGTCAAACAGAACACTCTTTATCAGGAATATATAACAGTGAAGGAATCATCGGATTTTTAAATCTAGCTCCAGAGCTTGCCAAGCTTAAACTTCTAATTTTTTTAAAGAGAAAACTCAGGCCCAGAGAGGCTGAATGACTAAAAATGGCTCAGCAAGTAAGCCGCAGAGCCAGGTCTTGAACCCAGGAGTCCTGGTCCCCGGTCCATTACTTCAGGTGCATCTTTGTCAGAGATTCACTTTGGCCATGAGTGGATTCTTTTTCCTTTGTGGGAATTTGAAAAAGAGCATTTAAGCCACAACCACACTAAAGATGGAAGATTCATGTTGAAAAGGCATCCACCATGCTCATCTCTTAACAACACTCTCTAAGGGTTGGGGCAGCGTCAAAGAGCCCTGTTAGAGACCTGATCACTTCAAGGAGAAAGCAGAAATCTTAAAAGGACCAGGCATAATCCCTTTGAGAACACCAAGGAGACCAGAGAGCCAGCCCTGAAACCTTGATATTTAAAGCAGTTGTCCGCAGACATAATGCCCTTAGTTTGATCAAAGGGCCGGGCCACACAATCCCTGGGAACAGGAAGGCCGACAAGGGGGAAGGGCCCTTTGTCCTCGAGGCCTAGAGGCCTGGAATCCGGATGCCTTGGTGGGCGGGGCTGCTGGCCAGGCAGGGCGAGGCTGAGGCCCCGCCTGTCCCCTGCATTCCTCCCCTGCCCTCCGCTGGTCCCCACACCAAGAAATCGTCCAGAGCCTTGCCCTCTCCCCACCCTCAGTTTCCTATCAGTTTTCTTCAGCACATAAATAGTAGAAATTTCCCCTGCCTCATAGGCTTTACTGGAACTTCTGGTGTTTAATTCTGTAATCAGAAAAGGTAAGCACCCGAATTTAACTCTTTGAGTCTTTCTCCCAGCATGTGGTTTCCTAAACAAATATTCCATGTATCGCTCAGGTCACATTCTTGACCTTGTTGTTTCAGGTGCCTGATAATTCTGGGCTAATGACAGCCCCGTGAGCATACTCGTCACCGCTCCCCCATCTCATCGGCTCCCCCTGGCCTCCTGTCCCCGACAGATTTCCCAGAGCCCATTTTTGTCCTGGCCTCTTCCCCATTAATTGCTTTTCCCTTGCAGCCTTTCTTTATCAAAGTGCTTTCTCTGAAGGCTTGCACTTCACATTCCCGCCCTGGGTGCCCTTGGCCCATTCATTATTTAATTTTTCTTTCAGTCCTCTGCCTGTCAGGCAATGTCTGCACTCTGATTGTTTTCATTTTTGAAAGTCTCCAAACACAGATTGCAGCCTTGCAGACAAAGTTTTAAAAAATTATAATGATCTCCAGCGCACACACACACAAATGAATTAGAAAAATGTGCTTTGGACCCACCCACATTCTTAGAAGCACAGAATTTCAGGGATGAAAGGGCTTTATGCACTGCTCTCTGGCCTGACAGCGACACTACTGCTAATGACCCCTCTCCTGCCTTGCAAGTTGTTGAGAAGGTACTTATTTTCCTCCAGTCAGTCAAACAAACATATAGAAAGTACCTTCTAGAGGCTTTTCAACATCGTACTAAGCTGGTTGAAGGCTTAGCACTGTCTCCCTGAGGGAGCTGCATTGTCCTAGAATGAGGCAACTCTATCTAATGGTAACTAACATAGGTCTATTGCAGTAAAGCATTTAGAATAGTTAAGAAAGAGGAGAACAGACTAGGCCTCTGGGAATGAGTAACAATTGGATTCAAGAAAGTTCTTCCTCTGACCTTTTCTTTCCTTCTTTTTTTCCCTAAACTTCAGTTATGTTTAACATTGTTAAGGGCCAAGCTGTGTCCCTCCAAAATACATATGGTGAAGTACTAACCACCAGTATCTCAGAATGTGACTGTATTTGGAGATAGGTCTTTTAAGAGGAAATTAAGTTAAAATGAAATCATTAGTGCGGACCCCACTCCACTAAGACTGGTGTCCTCATAAGAAGAGGAGATCTGGGCACAGACATGCACAGAGGGAAAGACACGGAGAGAAGATGGCCATCTGTAAGCCAAGCAGGCAGGCCTCAGATGAAACCAACCAACCCTGCTGATACCTTGAGCTCAGACTTCTAGTCTCCAGAACTGTGAGAAAACAAATTTCTGTTGTTTAAGCCACTTAGTCTGCGGTACTATGTTATGGCAGCCCTAGCAAACTAATACAAAATTGATATTTCAAGATGGCGTTAGCTCTAGACGGACAATGAACTTAACCAGAGAGCAATTTCTGGGTAGGCAGTGGCTTTTCTGTCCCAACGGAGTTCTCAGGCACTTAATTCTTCTTTGCTGACGAGCAGTAGATATTCAGCATGTGTTTATTGGGCACATACTTCATGCCAGGCACTGTGTTAGGCCAATGAACAGAGACTCTGAAGCCAATGGCTATGTCTAGATTCCAGATGAGATTGGTGACTCCAACTGCCAATGGATGCGTGTTGATGAGGAGTCCTCAAGACAATCTCCTCCCAAGGACCTAATGCCTAACCTGTAATAAGACTTTCCTTGTTTACTAGACGGATTCCTAAAATATTAAATGGAACCAAATGAATTGCCTTTTTATGTAGGTAAAAAAAAGTTGAACTAAATGCAACGTGGTATCCCGGATTGCATTGCAAGAGAAAAAGGACATTAGCGAAAAAATTGATGAAATCCAAATGAAGTAGTTCAGTTAATATTGATGTACCAATGTTAATTTCTTAGTTTGTCAAATATACCTTGGTCATATAACATGTTAACATTAAGGGAAACAATGAAAATATACAGAAATTCTTTATACAATCTTTGCATCTTTTCTATATATCTAAGATTATTCCAAAATAAAAAGTTTACTTAAAAAAGAGGTTTGAATATTGGCAATTTTACATGGTTTAAACTAATAGATAAAGCCCAGAGGACTTGGATATAGAGCAGACTGAATCAACCTTTTAATTATACGGTAATAGGATTTATGTCTGAAATTTAAGTGTTTTAGCTATAGATTTTTTTTTTACAGATTGGCACCTGAGCTAGCATCTGTTGCCAGTCTTCTTTTTTTTCCTTCTTCTTCTTCTCCCCAAAGCCCCCCAGTACATGGTTGTATATTCTAGTTGTAAGTCCTTCTGGCTCTGCTATGTAGGACGCCACCGCAGAATGGCTTGATGAGCGGTACTAAGTCCACTCCTAAGGTCCAAACCAGTGAAACCCTGAGCCTCCAAAACAGAGCGTGCAAACTTAACCACTTGGCCACAGGGCCAGCCCCAGCTATAGATGTTTTAAAGTGATTGATTGACTATTTGTACTTTGGCAGCCCACACCTTGGATGCCTGGTCAGTATAGGTAAAAGTAAGAACCAGCTAAGCTGACCTTCAAAAAGAGAGGGCCCAATTGCCATTACCAATGGACAGCCTTAAGTCAAGACTTACAGATAGAGCTTCTCTCCCTCCTCTGATTGGACAAGGGTAAACGCAATTTCTTAAGGACTCTGTGCTGCTGGAATGACTGACTCCCTCTGCCCTTCTCCACAGTCAATGGGCATCCAAAGTGGCCTCATTCCAGGATAATTGATCACTTTCAACTCCCTTCTTTGGCTGAGAAGCCTTCCTTTCTTCCCCACCAGGTCATGGGAAGACAGAAATGTTGTGCAATATCAGTTTGGGGGGAGTCTGGATTCTCATTTAGAGGAAAGAGAACCTGCTTCCAGTTCTACCCCTGGAAGTAGAAAATTAATCCTTAATCAGACCAATACCACATGAGAGATTTGTTTGGTTTGGCTGACAAGCATTTAAGATTTTTAAGGATTATTTGCTACACTTTTAAATCAGGAAGCTTCACAAAAACAGCTGGATAGTTGGGTTCTCTTGAACAATCACAAGTTCTAGCAAGAGAGACCTATGTTCCTATATGGAAAAGATTGGTTGGAGCCAAGCAGCTGCTGTGCTTTTTCAAGGGGCCCATGTGCTCTCCGTTTCCTATACATTCCACACAGCCCTCTTCATTCATTTATGTCACTTGCCTCACAACTTTAACCATTTGAGTTTGTAACCCTGGTCTAGATCAATGTTTTTCAAGCTACAGATCATGACCCCGTTGTGAGTCATGAAATCGGTGTAGCGGATAACCAGTGCTAAAAGAAGGAAAAAGAGAAGGAGGAGAGGAAGGGAAAGGAGAGGAAGAGGAGGAAATAGAAGCTATCAGAATATACCACCTGTAGTAAGGGTTAGGGTTATTTTGTGAAACCTTGGTTTCAGTTGTGTTTGTGTGTGCTTGCACTAAGTTACAATGTGAAATACACATGCTCTTGTGAGTTGCAATAAACACGTTTGAAGGGCAAGACTAATGAAAATTTCAATCATCCAAGATTTTGTTAAATATTTAGGTTGCCATATTTGCTTACTGTTTTTGTTTTGTTTTCCCTTAAATCACCTGGAGGGTGGTGGGAGGGGTATTTTTTATATAAACATAACCACAGAATTCATACAAACATGATACTGTGGAACCCTATGAATGTCTGTAGAAGATTTATAATAAAGAATGAAAGCATCTAATTGAAATGAAAGAAGAGATAAATCTTGTTGTTTCTAAGACCTATGATCCAGCAGATTGCAGAGTTGTTTGGTTTTAAGTTAGATGATATTGAATAACAATTGGATTTATTTACATAGGTTATTTAAGGCAACTAATACTCTAGACTAGATCAGCACTGTCCAATAGAACTTTCTGTGACGATGGAAAAATTCTATATCTACCTTGTTCAACATGGTAATCACTAACCACATGCGGTTTTGTTGGTATTTGAAATGTAGCCAGTGTGACCAAGGACCTGGATTTTTAATTTTAATTTTAATTAATTTAAACTTAAGTAACCACATATGGCTAGTGGCTGCCATGTTGGATGGCATAGCTTTAGACTCTAGAACTAATATCTTGAAAGAAGGATGGCTCTGTTTCTTTTTTGTTTTCTGCACTAGTAGCACCCATTGGCCTGATAGAATCATCTTGTTCAGGCACTACAGGCCAAAGAGTGAGGAGGGCTAACGTTCAGTCTGCTAGGCACAGTTTCCTTTTTTTGGTCCAGATTATTGCTAGAGACAAATGATCCAACTTCTAAACGCGGATCCTCTAAGTTCTTATCCTTAGTGATTTTTGGTTTTTTGAATTAAAAATTACTTGAGGCAGATTATGTGATTTTGAGCTAAATGATTAAAAACTATAATAATTATTCTTTAATAACTACAATAGTAATAATAAAAGTAATTTTAAAAAATAGTAATAAGAATAGCAGCCACTTATTAAGTGCTTACTGTGTACCTGGCACTGTGATAAGCACTTTGTATACCTTATCCCACTTATTCACATTAATCCTATGAGACAGGAGGTATTGACCTATATGAGGAAACTGATGCTTGTGAAGGTTAAGTAACTTACAAGTCCACTCAGGTAGTGTGAGTGAATGAGCCAGAATGTGAATCCAGTTCTGTCTGTCTACAAACCCCTTCCTGTAACCACTATGGTGTCCTAGAGGATCCTAACCAGTTGCCTTTTCCATCAGCACATTATTTCCTTGATAAAAACTTAGCCAGGATGAATTATCAACGACAGTGCTAGGACTAGGGCCTATCTCCTGTGACTCTGAGGTGTGTGCCCTCCACTGTAACCCCCTTATCATAGATGCTGCCGTGGCCACATTGCAGAAATGCACCTGTGTGCTTCATTGGGACCTAAGCATTTTTTACTGTGGGCCCCCTCCCTCCATACTATTAAAAATTATATCTTGTTCTGTTGATATAAAAACAAATGTATTAATATTCTATAGTAAACCATTTTCTTCCATGTAAAAATTTTTTTTTTCTTTTTGGTTTTAAAAGAAATTCACACATTTTCATGAGACCTATGATGGCCAGAATAATGGCCCCACCAAGATGTCCACATCCTAATCCCCAGAACCTGTGAATATGTCACTTTGTATGACCAAAGAAGCTTTGCAGATATAATTAAGTTAAGAATCTTGAGATGGGAAGATTATCCTGGACTATTCAAGTGGGCCCAGTAGAATCCCAAGGGTCCCCAAAGGAGAGTCAGAGAAGGAGATTTGATGACAGAAGCAGAATATCAGAGGGATGCAGCATGAGCAAGACTCAACTGGCTTTGAAAATAGAGGGGGGCCACAAGCTAAGGAATGCAGGCAGCACAGTGCCCAGCACCATCAGTGTGTAACGAAGGAAAGACAGAAATCATGAGAATTCGTTTCACACTTCCAAGGAATTGCAGGATTAAAAGTGGCCATGAAAGAGACTTCAAGCTCACCTTTTGAGTGGCTCCTTCTCCTCCTAAATAGTCACACATTGATGTCTAGGAGGCTATTTTTCCCCCAGAATGCCCAGTGCCAATGAGATTGTTGGCTGGATTGTTTCGATGTTTATGATTCTGATGCTCTGCAGAATGGAAGAGCGTGAGCAGCATCTGGGGAATGTGCTTGAATAAGAAGAGAACTAGAGACCGAGAGGAGAGGGGAACTGAAAAAGGACAAGTGCACAAACACCTGAAGATGACAGGAAAGAGGAAAATGAAAAAAGAGAGAGCTCAACAATGCAAAGAGATTTTCACAGATGCTAGGAGGAAAGGAAGGAAGGAGGGACAGACGAAGGAAGGAAGAAAATAAGATGGAGGAAGAAAGGGAGGGAGGAAGGAAGGAGGAAGCAGGGAGGGAGGGAGAGGAAGGAAGGAAGGAGGAAAGAAGGAAAAAGCAGGAAAGAGAGAGGGAGAGAGAGGAAAGAAGAAGGAGGGAAGGAAGGAAGGAAAGAAGGAGCGAAGAAGAAAGGAAGGAAGGAATCTGAGATTTGAAGGGTCTCCGGAGGAAAGGTAGGGGAAGAAGAGAGACAAAAAGCCAAACCAGTAGAGGGCCTAAAAGTAAACTTCCCTTCTTTCCATAACTGAGGCTGAGTGCAGAGCTGAACTTTACAGGCCAGAGGCCATCTGCAGCCATCAATCCAAGCCCCACACTGCTGCCACGGTCAGTGGGAGTCGCACACGTGGGACAATGGCAGAATGCAGCCTGAGAAACGAAGGGGCTCCCATATGGTCAGAGGCTGCATTTTCTCTGCTCTCTTTACACAAAGCAGCTATTGACATCAAAGTGGCTCCCTCTGAACCGTGATGTTCACAGCCTAAGCCCAGAGGCCTCTGGTTCAGTCTCAGGCCATTTTTGCAATTGTTTGAACCAGTTACCTTTAGGAGAGGAGGGCCTGTGCCCAAATTTGTACATAATTTCTGTAGTTTCTAGAGGGTGGATTATCGTTTAGTTTAATGTATAGCCAATTGGTTCCGGGTGACTTTTCATCTTTTAATGTCACTTCATAAAGAATGTAAAAAAGAAAAAAGGGAGATATTTCTTTAAAATATATATATAAAAACATATGTATATTGAATATGGAAACATTTTGTGGGTATATGTGCACACAGACACATATGTATACATATTTATACCCACATCATGCCTCCAAATTCATTTTCTAGGAAACCAAGAACAGAGCATGGCAGGGTGCTTTTCAATCATCCAGATTCCCTCTTTCCTTTCTTTTTTTTCTTTTAAGAGCACATCTCACAATGAGATGCATTTCTTAGCTCTCTAGATGGTTGACTGGAAATACACTTAGATGGGCCCCTCTTGTGGTTTTTAATTTTATCCCTTGCTGTTGACTTTTGCACATATAATGATTCATTTCTGTAAGCTTTACTCAGAGAATTTTTTTTTTAAACAAATTTTTCCTATGTGGCTTTTAATTGTCTTCCCCAAATTGTGTTTGGCATGTTGATACTCCCCGGGGTTTGGGCTTTTAGCTTCCTCAGTTCTTTCTTCCTGGGCTGACACTGGGTGGTCTTTCAGCCTTGTCTGGCCTTTAGGTGTCACGAACAGCTCTGTTTTATGTTTTTCACACAGTGCACTTTTCCTTCTTGGCTTCAGGACTGAGATAGCACTCCGTGTTTCTTTCCTCTTCTTTTTTTAAATGGCTGGTATTTTTCACAGAGGATGGCATTTAAGCCTTGTCACCTTGGGTATCAAGTCTGTGCGTAGATGAACAAACAGAACAGCAAGTTACAAGACTTCTTCAATCTTATTTTGTCAATTTATTTCTATTTCTTCTGCCTTGAAGTTTGAGGACAGAAGAGTGGATATGCTTTAATCTTCTCTTAGACAATTTATTTAATAAGGACTTATATTGTGCTTACCATATACGAGGCATTTGTGCTCCATGCTTTCCAGATGTTAACTAAGTCAATCCCCAGGACAACCTTATGAACTTGGTGCTAAGATTCTTTGTATTTTGTAGTTGAGGAAATGGTGGCCTGGAGAGGTAAGTCACTTGCGTAAAGTCACATGCCTTGTAAACAAGAGGGTCGGGATTCAAGTCCAAACTCTCAGGTCCTATACCCAAGCTGCTAACCAGTACATCAGAAAAAAAATGGGGCATGGATTTCTCACTTTAGGACTTCTCTGATGAGTCATTCGGGATTCTCAGGACTGACACGAATTTTGTCTCTGTTGACATTAGACTCAAGTGCTTTTTTTCAAAGTACTTTGTAAAAAGTATTATAACTCATAGCAAATGCAGTGTCCTATAATCCTGCTCAGGTATTTTATTTGCATCTTTCCCTTTTATGGGAAAAATCAGAGTCCATCAATCTCAGAATTCTGATGGTGTTTGTTTCCACCATGTGGCTCCCATCCTCTCCCTCTGGTAACTTCTCATGAGTTTTTCACCAACATGTAAGGCCTGATTTATGTTTTGAGAGCCACACCCTTTCCAACAAAACACACAGATGCCATACATAAATGAAAAGTGACCTTTATCCGTGAAAAGAATTTTGATGAATTGCAGGAAGTAATATACTGTGCAGGGAAAATAGTCTTTTGATCTTTTTTTTAAATTTTTTTTTATGTAAATCACTTCCCATGAAGAACAGTGTGAGCCTAATGTGGTTCTTTAAGTGGAGACTAGAAAGAGCCCCAGAGTATTAGAGAATAATTCCACTTATGCTGGTCTCTAATTTACTCCTGCTAATAAGGTGTGTGTACTGGGGACGCAGGAGGAGATCGAGTGCTCTTAGAGGGAATGACTAAAAGCATTTAGATTAGTCAATGAATATTTCTTAGTTATAGAACATGAGCTGGACCCTATAGCAATGCTTTCCAATTGTGGAATGGGACACACTAGGGGACTCTGAGATCATTGTTGAAAGAAAAATTAAAAGGTAGAGGAAAATAGAAAACATCAGAATGCATGACACAGAGTAAGACAGTGTTTTGTGCAACTTTCCTAAATGTTGGTGTGTATAGAATGTGTATACTAAGTTGCAATGTAAAATGTATCTCTTACTATCTATTCCATTCAAAAAAGTTTGAAAAACACTGCTCCATAGAATAAAACCAACCACAGGCATTTTCTCTACCTTTTGAGGACTTGAACTACAAGCCCAAAATGACAATTCTTAAGGTTCTAAAAATATTAAGGGAATTTTATACAAGTGCTTCACAGAGTCCTAAGAGGGATAAATTGTAATAGGAGTAAGTGATTCTACTTTTCTTGTTAATGAGAGTGCCCTTCTGAGGTAAAGTCAAAGAAGAATTCCTAAGAGAGAGGTCAGAATCTAAGGAGTTCTGAAGTAGCGGTTGTTCCAGTCTCACAGGCTGGGAGAAGACCCAAGCTGTAAATGGCTAACGAAGGTAGATGGTGAAAGTGTTCTTCTGGTAGGGATGAAGGAACAGATACACAGGAGACAACAGGGTACGGACAATGGATCCATAGCAGATGTTGGCCAAAACTGAACCACATGTGTGTTTATTTTGATTGGTCTGGTATTTTAAAAATTAAGAAGCTCCCATAAACATTGGGAATTCCATTTCTCTAGAAAAATCGGAAGACCTGGCACTCTGCATCTGCACTCATGCATGGCAACAATCTTTTGGAGCCAACGAGCAGGGGCTCCCTCCTGTGCTGTCCCATGAGATAGCCTCTAGCACACTGGCTCTTTAAATTAAAATTAAATTAAAAGTTCAGTTCCTTGGTTACACATTTCAAGTGTTCAATAGCTATATGAAGCTAGAGTCTACCATATTGGACAGCACAGGTACAGACCATTTTCATCATCACAGAAAGTTGTATTGAACAGCATTGCTTTTGGACCTTGTGTCCCCACTAGTCACTGCTTTCTCACTCTGGGCCAGCCCACTCCTTTTTGTTACCTGTCTCACTCCTCAGGCATTTTCATTTGCAACTGCCATAACACAACACTTATGTTAGGTTGGCCGAAAAGCTCTGTGACTAAATCTTGGGGATTGAAACCTATCTCAATTGACCACAGACTCACTGAAGTATCTTGAACTTAGTGTGTAAGTGTATATTTGTGTTTTCTTGGCAAAGTAAGGAGTGGCATGAGAATTACAGAGACCGTAAACGTGCAAATGTGTCTTATAAAGTTACTAGACTAATAGAAAAAGAGCGGGTTTCAGGTAGTCTTCTTCGCCATAGGGAAAAACTAGAGAAAAATAAACCTTATTTCCTATTGTCTACAACTAAGGATACCCAATAGGTGGATGGGACAGAACCAAAAGGACCAAATCTGATGAGAGTAACTGACAGTAAAGTGATGAATAACTTTCCAGATAAAAGTTAATGTCCTGTTAGGATATGTGCGGATAGGGGAACTTCTGGCTCTGCCTGTATATCACAGAATACAAGGGAGAGCGGGCAATGATTGGGTTTATTTGGTCAATGTAGGAAACCAGTTGAGGCAAATCAGATCTGAGAGAATCACTGGGCTTGTATATTCTGACACTTCTAAGCTGATCAGATAAGCATAAATATCCATATCATTTGTGCAGGCACAGTCATTAAATATTCATCTTTGAGCTCAGTTAAACATCACACATGTGCACACACACACCCCACTTTAATTTCCAAGAGTATAGTGCAGTTCCCAGGAACCTAAGAGTTATTACATGTTAACAGATTTGGGATCCATATTGTATCTTAGCAAATTTTAAGTGTTATTTCTTCTGTCTTGGTTAACTTGCCTTGCCTTGAACTCTTTGGCCCTAAAATGTGTGGAAAATATGAGAGGATCCTGAAAGATTTCTTTTGGCAGCGAGAAAATTTTGTTTTTCAACCTGCATTTGTTCATTGTCATCACTACCTACATCTTTCCAGGTTCGCATATGAAAATAATTATTCCTCACTTCAGGAAGTCCATCTTTAAAAAGTCAGCTTCAAAGGATCCAGCATCCTTAGCAGGATCAGCCCAGCCTAGGAGACAGCTGGGCAGGGACCCTGGCCTGGGAGTAATATATACTTTTCTGCCTTGTTACTCTTGGAACTTGTGCTGGAGTCCTGGGAATAGGGGCTGTGTCCCACCCAACAGGAGAATATAAACGTCTGTCCCTAAAAGTCGAGAATCGGCTCATAAATGGAGGAGCAAAATCTCTGGGGACAGCTCTATCAGTGTCTCCTGTAGTCAGACCAAATGTTCCAAGCCCTGTGCCCTTTACAGGGGCAGCAGAAAGAGCCCAGCACAGCTGCCTTCTTGCCCCCCATGTGTGACCTTAGGCAAGCCTTTTAGCATCTATGAGTTTCTGTTTACTCAGGTGTATGGAGGATCAGTATCCTATTCAACTGGATCAGTCTTCCTTTGGATAAATATAAAAACCCCTTGTCCTTTATAGGATCTATATCAAGGTCACTGCAAAATCAATCCTTATCCTAAAGCATCAATAGAATTAGGATCAATGTTATGCTTTGGTGAATGAAACAAAACATTCACATCTGCACACATGGTAGGAGTCAAATCCACTGCAGAGCCCAACATCAGCACTTCTCAAATTGTAGCCGGCTGAAGAATCATCTGAGGGGCTCATTTAAAATGCAGATTCCTGGGTCCCTCTGCAGGAAATCCTACAGCAGCTTAGGGGCAGTGCTGGGAGTCCACATTAACAATCACACCAGGTAATTCAGTGTCCAGAGGGGATATTTTGAGAAATCCTGGCCTTGGCTCTGAGTTTCCAGATGTGCAGTAACCACATCTGTCTTGTTCAGCATAGCACCCTGGTGCACCCCGTGCACAGTAGGGCACCCAATGTTTGTCATATGCCTTGTTTCTTCAATCTCTCAGTATACTTTCTTGTAACATCCAAGAAGAACATGTCTTTAAAAATTAAGAAGTTCCCATAAACATTGGGAATTCCATTTCTCTAGAAAAATCGGAAGACCTGGCACTCTGCATCTGCACTCATGCATGGCAACAATCTTTTGGAGCCAACGAGCAGGGGCTCCCTCCTGTGCTGTCCCATGATTTCTTTTGATAGCAAATATTTTTATCTGATTTGCTCCCTGTTGGTTGGTCAGCAGTGAAGATGCACCTCGCACTGTGTAGTGGCTCAATAAATATTTATTTAAAGAATAGATGGATCTTCATTACACGATGATTAGAATTGCCTTTCCTTTTCCAAATATGAAATTATGTGTTCTGAAATGTCTGCTTCCGAGGGATTGTGAATGTGGTCTCCAGCCTTACCTCAAACCCGGTGAGAATAAAGGACTGCATTTTTTTCTCTAAACTGTCTCCACATCAAAGGTGAGGTGGCTACGGGATTTAAGAGCAGCATCTCAATGAGGCTCCTGAAGTGAAGGCTCAGCCTTCTTACTTTGAAGGAGCATAGATGGAAACAAGGCATCAACCCCCACCCCTCCTCTTTACTCCCGTCCATTGCCACTACCACAGCAATGGTCTTCCCCAAATCACACAGCTGTACTTGTCGTCACAGACCGTGAAATTTGTTAACAATGAAAATCAAAAACTCTCTGAGAGAGGACACCTCAGCATAATTTGTGGCCCCTCTGCTGCCACTCTTCTATGGTCACAAACCACATTCTCTTGTCAATACCTACTGACCTGTCTGCCCACCGCCAACCCCAGGGAAGCAATTATGGCTTCCTCGTTGGTGTTCCTAACACGAAGCTCAGTGCCTAGGGAAGGATGGGGAAAGGTCAAGGTGGGGGCAACAGGCAGGCTGAAGGGCAGGAAGAAGTGGTTTGGCCATTTGCCCCCTGGTCAACCCCTCTTCTTCCTTCAGGCTCAAAGGACACTTCCTCAGAAAGGTCTTCTTTGTCCCTGAACCAAATTTGCCAGCTCCTATCATTGTCCCTGAACACCCCATTCTTTTCCACCAGAGCACGTAACAATTGGTGATTATAGGTTCATTGGGTTCTCTTCTCCTTTATCATCTGTCTCTCTACCTAGATTGTAAACTTCATGGGAGCAAACCGATGTCTTTCTGTACGCTCCATCCAGAATCTCAAAAAATGCTTGTAGGGTGCTCAATACATATTTACTGAATGAATGAATGGAAAAGCACACCTAGTGATTCCCTTAGGCTATCCTCGTAGATCCCTGCTCCAGGCAGGAACTCTCATTTGCTCTGGTCACCCTTTCCTTCAGCTCCTACCCCAGTTCTCACAGCAGTGAGGGAACAACCATCCCAGGTCTGAGAGACAGCTCTGATTGGTTATTCCCTGAGGATACCTGCCAACTGATACAAATAAAGCGTTTACTGATTGACACAGGGTCTTAAAAAATGGCACTGTAACCCTACATAGAGGGAGATGGTTTTATCTTGATAATTCACTTTTTAATCACAAACTGTAGTCACAGCCCTTATTTTTGAGCATTTATTCTGTGACAAGTACATAATGATATCAACTCTGTATAAAGCATATATGCCGAGCATTTTAAATGTATTACTTCATTTCAGCCTTTTAAAACCTAGGACAGGTATTCTTATTATCTTCACAATATTGCTAAAACTGTCTGTGGATAAATCGAGTCTTTTGACCAAGGTCCCAAAAGTAGTAAGTGGTCAAGCAGGATCGCCTCTCTGTCTGACCTCAAAGTCCAAGATCCACTCCCTGCAATCCACTCCTAAATCTGCTCTGAGGGGGAGGAAGAGGTACACACATCCCCAGTTGGAAATGATGAGCAGTGGAGGTGACGGAGGAACAGAGTAAGGAAATGAACATAGGGCAGGCTGCTACTTTGTGTAAGGCACATGTGACCTTCATGGGCAGGAATTATAATCTCATTTTTATAAGGTAAGAAAGAAAGCCTCAGGCACGTTGAGTGGCTTACCCCACTGGGCCAGGGAGATAGGAGAATTTCAAAGGAGCAGATCCAGGCCTGCCTAGGCTCCACTTTCTGGTTTGGGTCTACCAAATGAGAATTCCCTGTGCCTTATTCAGGTCTCAGACTCTTTAGGGCCGATGCTGGGCCTAAATCTTCCTGCCCCTGCGTCCCTGCCTTGACAGGAGCACCCTGCCACCCTGTGGGGTGCTTAGCAACTCTGCTTAGCAAAGTGACCGTAAAATATTAAAATTATGCCTCTGTCTTTATTCTAAATTGTTTGTTGTGTCTCAAGGAAAGTCACTGTTATTCAAACATGTCCCAGAATATACAGTCTCAGTAACACTTTTGTTTATCAGAAACCATGGAGGTGACACATCTGCTGTTAGTTATGGGGACAAATGATATTTGCTTTGCAGCTACACTTTAAAAATTAAAGTATAGAAATTTTATGTATCTTTTCTCCCTCTCTCTTCCTTCCCTCCCTCCTTTCTTCCCTCCCTCCCTTTCTCACTCCCCTTCTTCCTTCCTTCCTTTTTTTCTTAAAGGTAACATTAAAAGTCAGATATAGTTTGCAGAATATTTTAACTTTGAACCATCTTGATCTATTGAAAGTAGTCATTATGAAATCGATTCAGCCACGTGTTGACAGAGCTTTTGACAAGAGCTCTTGGTGAACATAATTCTAGATGCATTTATTTCCTACCAGGTGACTTGGCCTAGTGTTGAAGGTAAAGTTCTGACTATGTCTCAGAACTGTTCCAGAGTTCTGTTAGTCGGTTGGGCTGCTATGACAGAATATCACAAACTGGGTTACTGATAAACAACAAACATTTACTTCTCACAGTTCTGAAGGCTGGCAAGTCCAAGATCAAGGAGCTGGCTGACTCGGTGTCCATTTCCTGATTCACAGATGGCCATCTTCTGGCTGGGTCTTCACGCAGCAGAAGGGGTATGGGAGCTCTCTGGGGGCCTCTTTTATAAGGGCACTAATCCCATTCACGAGGGCTCCACCCTCATGAACTAATCTTCTGCCAAAGGCCCCACCTCCAAATACCATCACAACAAGGATTCGGTTTCAACATATGAACTTGGGGACAACCAAACTTTCAGTCTATCACAAGTTCCTTCTGAATAATTTAACTTTTCTATATTTCTTCAGAAAGTCCACTTCTCAGATTGAGTGTCTTATCCTTCTGCTGAAATATTCTTTTGTGAATTCAGAGGGAACTCAAACTGTGCAGGATAAACAGCAGGAAAGGCAGCCCACCCAGCTCTCCTCGTCTCACGCTACCCCTGCACACCTCAGCCCCAGCCCTGTACCCAAGCCTGGTTTCTTCACTGCTGCTTCACCGAAAGGACAGGGAATCAGTCAGTGAATTTTCTATCCAATAAGCTAAATCTAGGAGCAGGGGACCACCTGAGCTCCAACTAGCAACTAGCAAGGGAGATAAAAAGCAAAATAAACATTAATAATGTCTATTTTACAAAATATTCACACCCCAGTTCATACAAATACTAATCAAAGCGTGCACAAAATCATAGCACATCATGTTTGAGGAAAGGATGTGAGTTATAATAGATCCCATTTCCACAATTCTAACATGCTGTAATTTCCATCTGATGAAATGCAGCCATGAAATTAAAAGTGCCATTTCATGTGTGAAAGTTCTAAACCTGTACTAAAAGTCAGGGAAGATATTTTTTAGAGTTTTGAAAAGACGGTAGAAACATGGTGGAAATGTGAAACATTCTGTTGAAATTTACTAACAACTTAGGAGATGTAGTGAGGAAAGCACACAAAATTTTATATGATCACTGAGAGGAAAAAAGTCTTTAAAGATGTTAGGCATCCCCAGCCCCTAGAACAGTGCCTGCCACATAGTAGGGCCTCAGTACACATTTATTGAATGAATTTTTTGAGCACAAGTTGGGGGAGAAGGCAGGAGGGAAAGGGCAGAGCCGCCTAAGAACCAGATTTCATGAGAACCAAGAAGGAAGGTCGTTCAGGGAGCTGAAGAGGATGTGATAGATAGACCTCAAGGGAAGGTGGCTGTAGTAGTTTCCTAGGGCTGGAATTACAAAGTGCCACAAACTGGGTGACTTAAAAAACCAGAAATGTACTGCCTCATAGTTATGGAGGTTAGAAGTCGAATATCGAGGTGCTCCCTCTGAAACCTAAGCGGAATCGTTCCTTGCCTCTTTCCAGCTTCTGGTGGTTGCTGGCAGTCTCTGGCATTCCTTGGTTTGCAGCTGCATCACTCCAGTCTCTGCCTTTGTCATCCCATGGCATTCTCCCTGTGTGTCTGTGTCTTCATGTGGCCGTCTTCTTATAAGGGCACCAGTCATATAGGATTAGGAGCCCATCCTGCTCCAGTACAACCTTACCTTAACTAATTGCATCTGCAATGACCCTATTGCCAAATAAGGTCACATTTTGGGGTATGGGGGGGTTAGGACTTCAACATATCTTTATTGGGATTACACCATTCAATCCATAACAATAGGGTTGAAAATATACAGTAGGTATTTAAAAATAAAATTAAGACATTTATTAGGATGGCTGTTACCAAAAACCAGAAAATAGCAAATGTTGGAAAGAAGGTGGAGAAATTGGAACCCTTCTGCACTCTTGGTGAGAATGTAAAATAGTGTAGCCACTAAGGAAAATAGTATGAGGTTTCCTCAAAAAATTAAATATAGAATTACTACGTGATGCAACAATTCCATTTCTGGGTATATATGCAAAGAATCAAAAACAGGGGCTCTAACAAATATTTGTTCATACATATTCATAGCAGCATTATTCACAATAGGCAAAAGGTGAAGCAACCCAAATGTGTATCGATGGATGAGTGGATAAACAAAATGTGGTATATACATACAGCCTTAAAAGGAAGAAAATTCTGACACATGCTACAACATGGATGGACTTAAAGACATCATGCTAAGTAAAATAAATCAGTCACAAAATCACAAATACCCACCTATATGAGGTATCTAGGATAGTCAAATTCACAGACAGAACATAGAACAGTGGTTGCCAGCGGCCAAAGGAGGTTTAATGAGGAGTTATTATTTAATAGGACAGGGTTTCAGTCAGGGAAAATGGAAAAGTTCTGGAGAAGAATGGTGGTGATAGTCGCACAACATGTGAATGTATTTATGCCACTGAAGTGTACGCTTAAAAATGGTAAACTTTATGTTACATGTTTTTTACCACAATAAAAAATCCAAGTGAGGATTCAGTAAAGGGATCATTCAGAGCAAATAACAGAGGATTCGGAGAAACCCATGAAAGTGCTCTTAAGAGGTAAAGAAAAATGCAGCTAAGTGGGAGAGCAAAATATACTACATTAGTTTGGAACTTAAGAGTTTTCAGAGATCTTTCCAACACGTTGATTCATTATATTTCCACAGGAGGTTATTATTACCAGATAAGAAAATAGTCTTTATAAAGTATGCATTTCACACTATGTTATGCACATACATAGGCCCTAACCTCTCTGATTGGAAGTTGAACTACATAACTTTTAAGGTCCCTTCTGATTCTCAGAGATTCTTTCATTTTAAGCAACTTATCCAAGTCAATAGATAGTGGGCAAAAACTGGGTCAGTTGTGGTTAATGGAAAGAGCCCAGGACTTTCATCAGAGTCCTGCTTTGGGTCCAGATGGCAGCTTCTCTGCCTTTAATAACCTTTGGTTTCTCATCTGTAAGAGTGGGTTAATAATTCTTAACTTTTTGGTGATTGTGGGAATGCAATGATATATTATACATGAAAGCAACATTTACCAGTTCAGGGAGCTATTTATTAGACCTTATTTGAGACTAGTCATAATTAACCTTAAAAAGTCTGGATATCTAGTAATATGCAGCAAGACGTGACTCTAACCTTACTGAGTGGTTGTCAGGATAAAACATGTATAAGGTATATGGGAGTATAGACAAGCCTAGCTCTCCACCCACAACCCAAATCTCACAGGATATTTAGACATTCTCAGTTTTCTGGTTTTATCCTTTTTGGATGCCATGGGTCTATAATTGCTCTTCACACTATGTGGCCCAATAATACATTTTTGTTTTGTAACTATAGTGTGAAGAATTTGTTTTACTGAACTATTTGAGAGTGACCTGTCAACATAATGTCCATTCGGGTTTGGTACTTGAGTGTGATTTTCCTCTACACAAAGACATGCTCCTACATAATCAAAGCACAACCATAAAAATCAGAAAATTGACATTGACACTTCACTGCCCTCTAATCCTCAGACCCACTCTGGTTTCACCAATTATCTCAATAATGTCCTTTCTAGCAAAAGTATCCAATCTATGATCACGTTACACTGAATTGTCATGTCTCTTTAGTCATCAATTTAAAACAATTCCTTAGTCTTTCCTCAGCTTTCATGACCTTAATACTTTTAAACAATGATTCATTGGCCAAACCCAGCCCGGTCACCCATTTTTGGAAACAATATTTAATTGGAACTCAGTCACGTACATTCAATCACAGATTGTCAACGGCTACTTTTGTGCTACAAAAGCAGAGTTGAGTAGTTGTGACAGAGATTATATGGCCTGAAAAACCTAAAATATTTCTTTACAGAAAATCTTTATTGACCTCTGTGCTAGGCAGTACTAGAGGCAAGAAAAAGAAATGAAAACAGTAAATATTGGAAAGGAAGAAGACTGGTTTTAATGTATTTTTTTGTTTACATAGAAAGTCCTAAGGAATCTATAAAGTAACTACAAGAACTAATAAGTGAATTTAGCAAAGTCACAGGATTAAGGCCAGTATAAAAAAAATCAATTTGTTTCTATATATTAGCAGCAAACAAGTAGAAAATGATATTTTAAAAATAGCATCAGAAAATGTGAAAAACTTAGAAATAAATTAATGAAAGATGTGCTTTCCCTCTGTATTGAAAATGAAAAAACATTGCTGAGAGAAATTAAAGAAGATCTAAATAAATAGAGATACCATGTTTACATACTGGATGACTCAAAATTGATAAGACGGCCGTTCTTCCCAAATTGATTATAGACTCAATGCCATCCCACTAAAAATTACAGCAGGATATTTTCTTAGAAATCAACAAGCTGATTCTAAAATTTATATGAAAATGCAAAGGATAGATTAGCCAAAACTATCTTGAAAAAGAAAAGCCAAATTAGATGACTTACACCACACGATTTCAAGATTGTAACCAGCCTACAAGATGGTCCCCAAGGATCTCCACTTCCTGATATTGGTCTCTTGTCTAGTCCTTTCTCACATTGTATCAGTGTTGGTCTGTGTGGCTAAGAGTGACAGAAGTGGTGGTATGTTGTTTTCTAGATTAAGTTATAAAACACACTGTGACACCCATCTCTCTCTCTCTCTCATTTTCTTTCTTTGGTCACTTGTTCTAAGGAAAGTCAACCTCTCTGTCATGAACAGTTCTATGGTGAGGCCCACACGGTGAGGAACTGAAGTCCCTGGCCAACAGCCAGCAGGGAACTGAGATCGCTCTCAACAGCTACGTTAGTGAGCCTGGAAGAAGATCCTCCAGCCCCAGTCCAGCCTTCAGATGAATGCAACTCTGGCAAATAACTTCACCGCAACCTCATGGGCGACCCTAAGACAAAACCACTTAGCTTAGTTTCTCTCAGATTCCTGACTCTCAGAAACGATGTGAAATAATAAGTGTTTGTCATTTTATGCTGCTAAATTTTAGGGTAATTTGCTATGCAGCAATGATAGTGAATACAAAGACTTACTTTTAACATACAGTAATGCAGACAGTGTGGTATTGATAGAAGAATTGACAAATAGATCAATGGAATACAATGGAATCCAGAAATAGATCCACACATATAGTCAACTGATTTTTGACAAAGGCACCAGTATTATTCAAAGAGGATAGGCTTTCCAAAAAATGATGCTGGAAGACACCTTTTCATATCAATCATCAAAAGTAATTTAAGACAGAACATGGAGAACATCTTGGGGTAAGAAAGATTTCTTAGATGGGACACTAAAGGCACTGTGATGATTAATTTTACTTGTCTACTTGACTGGGCCACAGAGTGCCCAGACCTTTGATCAAACATTATTCTGGGTTTGTCTGTGAAGATGTTTTAGGATGAGATTAACATTTGAATGCGTAGATCAGTAAAGTAGATTGCCCTCTCTAATGTGGTGAGCCTCCTCCAACCAAATGTAAGACCTGAATAGAACAGAAAGTTTGAGCAAGAGGGGACTTTTTCTGCCTGAGTACTTGAACTAGAATATTGGTCTTCTGCCCTTGGACTGGAACTGTACCTTCAGCTCCCCTGTGTTTCCAGTTTGCTGACTGCAGATCTTGGGACTTCTCAGCATCCACAATTAGTGAGCCAATTCCTTATAATAAATAAATATCTATATATCCATATCGCTATATCTATCCATCTATACCACCTATTGGTTCTGTTTCTTTGGAGAAAACAAAATCATACAGGCACTAATCATAAAATAAAACTGACATATTGAACCTCATCAAAACTAAAAAGTCTCTTCATCAAAAATACCATTAAGAAAATGAAAAAGCAAGCCACGGACTGGAAAAAACTATTTTTAGTACATTTATTTAACAAAAGACTTGTATCTAAACTATATAGTGAATTCCAACAACATATAGTTAAAAAGATAAAAAAATGGATTAAAAACCAGGCAAAAGACTTGAATGACACTTCATGAGAAGGTATATGAATTGTCAGAAGTATATAAAAAGTGCTCAATATCGGGGCCAGCCCAGTAGCATAGTGGTTAAGTTTATGCCCTCTGCTTTGGCCTCCCGGGGTTCACAGGTTTGGATCCTAGGCATGGACCTAGCACCACTCATCAGGCAATGCTGTGGCAGCATCCCACATAAAATAGAGGAAGATTGACACAAATGTTAGCTCAGCAACAATCTTCCTCACAAAAACAAAACAAAAAGTGCCCAATATCATTGCTCATCAGGAATATGCAAATTAAAACCACCGTAAGATATCATTTTATGCTAATTAGGATGGTTAAAAAACGTAATTTCAGGGCCAGCCCTGTGGCCAAGTGGTTAAGTTCGCACGCTACCCTTTGGCTGCTCAGGGTTTTGACAGTTTGGATCTGGGGTGAGGACATGGCACCACTCCTCAGGCCACGTTGAGGCGGCATTCCACATGCGACAACTAGAAGGACCCACAACTAAAACATACAAGTATGTACTGGAGGGATTTGGGGAGAAAAACGCAAAAAAAAAGAAGATTGGCAACAGTTGTTAGCTCAGGTACCAATCTTTAAAAAAAAAACCGTAATATCAAGTGTTGGTTAGGACGTGAAACAACTGGAAGCTTCATACTTTATTGTTGGGAGTATAAAATATTACAACCACTTTGACAAAAGTTATGGCAATTTCTTATAAAATGAAATATTCACCTCACTGTGATCCATAAATTCTATTTCTAGGTATTTACCCAAGAGAGATTAAAAAACCTATGTCCACAGCAGAGGAACTGAATGGACATTTTTCCAAAGAAGACATACAAAGGGCCAAGAGGTACATGAAAAGATGCTCAACATCACTAATCGTTAGGGAAATGCAAATCAAAACCACAATGAGATATCACCTCACACTTGTTAGAATGGCTATTACCAAAAAGATAAGAGACTACAAGTATTGGTGAGGATGTGGTGGAAAGGGAACCCTTGTGTACTGTTGGTGGGTGTGTACTGTTGGTGGTTATGTACATTGGTGCAGCCACTATGGAAAACAGTACGGAGGTTCCTTGAAAAATTAAAAATAGAACTGCCATATGATCCAGCAACCCCACTTCTGGGTATATATCCAAAGAAATTGAAATCAAGATCTTGAAGAGATGTCTACACTCGCATGTTTGTTGCAGCATTATTCGCAGTAGTCAAGATATGGAAACAACCTAAATGTCAATGGATGAATGGATAAAGAAGCTGTGGTATGTGTGTGTGTGTGTATATATATACATACAATGGAATATTAACAATGGAATATTATTTGGCCATGAGAAAGAACAAAGTCCTGTTATTTACGACAACGTGGATGGATCTGGATGACATTATGCTAAAAGAAATGTCAGACAGAGAAAGACAAATACTGTATGTCCCCCCTTTATGTGGAATTTTAAAAAACCAAACTTATAGAAATGAAGAGTAGAACGATGGTTACCAGGGCCCAGGGGGTGGAGGAAATAGGGAGACGTCAGTCAAAGTATACAAACTTCCAGTTAGAAGATGAATAAGTTCCAGGGATCTAATGCACATCATAGGGATTACAGCTAATAATAGTGTTTTATGTACTTGAAAGTTGCTAAGAGAGTAGATCTTAAATTTTCTCACCACAAAAAGAAATGGTAATTACGTGTAGTGATGAAGGTGTCAACTAACCCTACTGTGGTAATCATTTCAAAATATATACAGGTATCAAATCATCACATTGTACACCTTAAACTTACACAATATTATAAGTCAATTATATCTCAGTAAGCTGGGGAAAACCCCCCACATATCTCCACAAAAGACTTGTACAAAAACATTTATAATGACTTCATCATAATGGCCAAAGCCTGGTAACAAGCCAAATGTCCCTCAACAACTGAATGGCTAAATGAATTACAGTATATTCATACAAAGGAATACTACTCAGCAATAAAAAGAAACACATTACTGATACAACAAAGTGGATGAATCTCAAAGACATTATGTTGCATCAAGGTAGCTAGATGAAAAGAGTACACACAGTATAATTCCATTTATATGAAGATCTACAGGTAAAGCTAAGCTACAATGATAGAAATCAGAAGAGCAATTGCTTCTAGATGAGGGGTAATTGATGGAAGAGGACTGGAGAAAACTTTCTGGGGGATAAAAAGTGTTCTATATATTAATAAGGGTGCATATATTTGTCAAGACTCATTCAACTGTACACTTAGAATCTGAGCATTTTATTGCATATAAAAAATGAATTTGAATGCTTTAGACAGGTCATGCACTTTCTAGGTCCTGGCTATTTATAGTGTTGCGAATATGTTAGTTGGTTTACACTGGCCCCAAGAAAGACCTAGAAATCAGGCAGAGGGGTGTGGAAGAGATTCTTTAGCAGGGAAGGAGAGAGTGGAGAAGAGAGTCACTCAAACGGAAAAGAAATACAAATGAAGGAAGAAGTTGAATATTCACTTGGCATTGAGTCTTATACTGCCTTCGACTATTTCCCCTTTTCCACATGTCTTCTCTTTAAGATGAGATTTCAAACTCTTCAAAGGTGGTGATGTGTCTTGTAAGCCCTTGCATCTCCCAAAGCTATCTTATGCAGACAGAGTTCGGTAAACGTCGTAGAAAGAGAGCTGTGATTTAGAATATTTTCCGGTGGATTTTATGTGTCTTTCTTGGAATGGCAGATGCAAATTATGTGAGAACCAAGACTGTTCTATATTTCCTAGGGTCTAACACAGTGTCAGGCACATGGAATCATATATATTCATTGATAAACTGAAGTGTACACTAGAGAGAAAAATAAATGATCTCCTCTCAAAGCCCTATGGTTTCTCCCTTTTCCCCAACCCCACAACCAATCTTCCAGCAGTGGAAATCTTTAAATCTGCTTTTTGCTGTTTTACAGCCGTTTGCATTTAAATTGGGCGTGTCGCTATCACATTTTATTAGCTATTCCTCATACCAGCCCTGTGAGGTTAGCGCTGTTATCTGCATTTTACAGGCGAGGGCACTGAGAGGTGAAGCAACTTGCCCGGTTGGATCACACAATGAGCAGCTGGCAGAAGTGGGATTTGCGTGTGCAGGTTCCGCCTCTCCAGCCTGCCACAGAGTTGTGTAGCTTTGAACGTGATAATGAAATGTGGATTTTTCTATACTAGACTTGGAAAATCAGTTTAAAGGCGTTAATTCCAGAAGAAAGATTTAGGATTGTAATTCTTTGGCTCGATTATTTTTCCTGAGTAGATTTTTTAGCTACTTCACTGGGCTGCCTAGACCCAGGGTCTTTGAAATGACACACTCAATCCAGAGATTCAGGACCATTATTTTTTGCTCAAAAACTCCACCTCTCAGAAGTCCCTCTCCCTTCAGCAACCTCCCAGTAGAGCCCACCCATATAGCATAACCTTTAAACAATATCTTAATTGGAGTACAATAATTTTATAAAGTCAGAAGAGGATTTAGGGCTTATCTAATTAAGAAAAATTGAATGTGGTTCATGAACTTCCCTAAATGTAAAACGCATGTAAAATTTGGGTATGAATAGATATGTTTGTTTTTTTTTTCTGAGAAAGTCAAGCTTTCAGAAAGTTCTCCTTAAAATGTGTATGTCTCTAACAGATTGGGAAATTGAAGCTCAGCAAGTTTAAGGAACTTGCCTTAAGTGTCACACAGGCAGACAACAACAGTCCTTGATCCAGAGTCTCAGTCCTCCATTGAGGCGGCAGGACTCTGTTACCTTGGTTGCTGGAACATGCAGTTCACTTGAAGAACGGCACCCACAGGCTCTTGAACTCATAGACTTTGTTCTAAAGAATTGGTTTTCCCAAAATGGTAGCCTTCGTCAAGATAAAACCACTAGTCTGGCCTTTCCTTCATCTGAATAAATTGGCTTTCCTGAAGGACCCTGGGCTGAGGGAGCTCATGCTTCTCTGTCCTTTTTTTAGCAGCAGAAGGCGAGGTCAGCACTTCCCAGAATTCCCAGTTCTGATAACTCAGCCCAACGCGATTAACAATAACATTATTGCATCACCCACTAACTCCCTACGTGGCGCTGGATGATTCAATTAGGACAAGTGGTTTTCAACGTTGGCTGCACTTTAGATTCACCCGGGGTAACTTTTAAAACTCCCCAAGCCCTGGCCAGGGCTCACCCTGAACCAATTAAACCCAAATGTGTGGAGGAAGAACTCAATCAAGAGTATGTTTTTAAAGGTCCTGAAGTGATTCCAATGTGCAACCCAACTTGAAAACCACTAACAGAAGCAAGAGAAAAAAATTCATATTGATGAGGCACCTATCGTGTACCGGATATTTTACGTATGCTAGCTCATTTACTCCTCCCTGACTCGGAGGGGCTGTATAAATTTTCTAAAAATCATACCGCTGGAAAGTGGCAAAGTCCAACTTTAAACCTGGGTCGTTGTAATTCCCGAGGCAAGCTTTCATCACAGGAACAGATGGTTTCCTGAAAGCTCTCTGTAAAACATAGTTTTCATGACGATTAAATGAGGTGTCATCCATTAAGCACCTGGCACACAGTAGGTGGGCCTGAATGATCTCTATGTCTCCATTTCTCAGCCTATTTATCTAGAATGTTCCTCCTGGCCCATGCTATGACAGGACACCAAGACTTTAGGTCAGGGAGCTTCATGCTAACCCCATGGCTATGCAGTTATAACGTCTTCTTTAGACACCAACTGTGTTATATCATAATTTCGTTGTATGGGGTGTTAGGTTTTAGGGAACTTAAGTTGATGGAATACATAACTGAAATATGTCCTTCCTATTACATGTATTTTATAGATGCTCTTAGCTTTATATATTTTGATGTTCTATAGGCATTACTTCTCTCTCTTGTCGTTATGGGATGGGTTGATTCTCAATTTAACTGATGGGAAAGTTGGCATTGGTGGCATTGCCCTGCCATGCAGTTGAAATCTGAAGTAACCAGATCATCCGTCCATCCATCACTGTCTTCAAAGCACTAGAGCAGGCGGCTGTGCCCTAGTAATTCTGACAGTTTCCCCTGTCTTCTAGTCTATCTGTGAGGCTCATGAATCATTTAAAAAATTTTCTTCTGAATTGGTGGCATTCAGTTAAATGGGGCATGGATGGGAGCAGCGACTTCAAGACAAGATGCCTCCTCAGGATGAGACCAGTGTTGGCGTCTGCCAAGGAGGGGAGGCAGTGGCCTTGTCCATAATGCCTCTGTATACTGATAGGTACTGAAGGGTTTGACTGAAGCACTAACAGTAGTAATACTTAATGATTATAGCAGCCACTTATGCCAAGCATTGTCTAAGTGCTTTGTGATAAGTGACATAGCCAGGAGTCAAACCCAGGCAGTATTCAAATCCAGAGTCTGGTTTCTTACACCAGTACTATACTTTTGGAAGCACTGGTGGGCTGGATGGACTCTCGCTGAGGGAACGGGAGTCTGTGTCAACCTCAGAGGAGGAGGGAATGAGACATGTGGCTGGCCGTGTCCATGCCCTTATCCTTCCTCTGTCCCCTATTCCTCCAAATCAGTGTTCACCAACCTCCTTCTGAGAGAGAAGGATGCGCAGGAGTCAGAGATACCCATAGGTAAAGGGAAGAGAGAGGAGGGAGCGAACATCTCTCTCTTCTTCTCACTTTATTCTCTTATTTATCAAGCCCTGCTTTGAGGGCTGCCTATGTGTCTGACATGGCTTTCAGTTCTCTGTACACGTTAACTCAGGGAAATCAGGTCACTTGCCAAGATCCACTGCTCTAAGGAGTGGGACTAGGTGTGAACCCAAACCTTATCAAACTGATGACATACAGTGCCAGGCTTCTCACTTTGGGTACTTTCTACTCACTTAAAGGGATTTTTAACAGAGATTTTTGGTAGAGCATAATAATTCAAGTAAAACAAAATTAATTTCTCATTGGGGAATGGAAAGTCGGGGGCATTAAAACTGGAGGGCTTCTTCCTGAGAAGCCTCACTGTGCATGTATGTGTTTCCATCAGTGCTGGTCTGGGTCCTTGTCTGAATATTGCACTAATTCATTTGGTCTTTGTCTTCCTGGCAGTACCACCAGATGCTGTTGCAAAGAAGCTCTGATAGATCAATATTTTCACATCATCAAGCCTTATTTCACATTTCCATAAGAAGCCAAGGCAATTTCAGGTCAGGAGGGGTTGGATGGGGTGGGGGCTCTGCTCAAACACAGACTGACAGCAGCACTGTCTTTCTCAAAACAGGGATTCTGAGGTTATCCCGTTCATTGACACCAAGCTGGCCAAAGAGGAGACAGCGTGGAGGAATGCATGCGAAAGGCTCTTATGGCTAGGCCTGGAAGTTATGCTCATTGAATCTGCTCATATTCCATTAGCTGGAACTCAGTCACATGCCTACACCTTAGAGCAAGGGGTATGGGAACTGTGCCCAGCTGTGTACCCAGGAAGAAATTAGTTTTATTCCTTTCCTTTTCTTTCTTTTGTTTTGTTTTTGCAGTTTGTTAAAGCTGTGTTATGCCCAGTGGTTTGAGGACTGAGTTGCTAATGGAAAAAAGAACAAGAGGAAGAATCTTCTGGAATGATCCATATGCAGTGCTAATTCTAAGCATGAAAAAATAATAACTCATTTTTATTGAGTGGTCTCCACATACCAAACTGTGCCACGCACTTTACCTACACGGTTGCATTTAATCCTACAGAGGCCTTGCACATGGGTTTTAAAGTGTTTCAACAGTTGCAGGATGACACAGTTCTGCTTTTCTAAAGGTAATAAGGAGCAAATGTGCCCCTGTAGGCCCATTCTCCACCCTTTTTTTCTTTTTCTGTGTCCCAGAGGTTGATTTCCATGGATGACTCATCCAGGCTTTCTTGTCCTCTGGCTTCTGGTTGGATGTGGCCAATGGGAGTCACCAGCAGGAGATCAGAGCTGGGCGTATTATTGTTTCCTGGCTGCTCTGTGTTGGCAGTGGCTGTGCTCTATCGATGGCCATAGCTCCTGTCAGGCAGCCACTCTCCCATGGCTACAGGCAATACCAGGTTCCAATAAGAGGTCCTTCTTTCTGCCCCTTCAGGCCTGGGATGACAATGACCCTACCATCAATAGTCCCTTGGTGCTACATCAGCCCTTGACTGGTTCCTTAACCCTCCCACAGTCCTATAAATAGTTCCTTCCATGGACTCTCGTCAGTTATCCCTTGGAGAGGGCTGTCTCCTTCCTACTGGTTCCTGGTTGATTCAACTAGGACTTGAGAACTTATACAGTGCCCCACATCCCTTTTTAAAAACGTTTATTTTTTATAGTATCTTCCTTGGAGTCAGGCAGACCTAGTTATCAAGCCCACTTGATCACTTACCAGTCGTGTGATCTTGAGCAAGTCACTTAACATCTCTGAGTTGTAGTTTCCTCATCCACAAAACAAAAGATGATGAATTTGTGAGGATTGAAAGAAATAACATATGTAAATTACCTAGCCCAGTGTTTGGCAGATGATAGGAAATTAAATAGAATTAGAAATGGCAAAAGACATCATGGAAACATGCCAAACTCAATAATTAAATTATTAGGTTAATTTAAATTAATCTATATGTTGCTTATTGAACTGACAGACATTTTTTAAAAGATGACAATTTCCAATGTTGACAATGATGTGGGGGAAAAGCATGCATTACAAGTGAAAGTATAAAATTTGGTAAAACCTTTCTCAAGGGCATATTATCCACAGCATATAAAACCTAAAAAATGTGCATCCTCTTTGATCCAGGAATTCACATCAATTATAGGAATTTATCCTAAGGAAATAATCAGACAAAAATGCAATCACAAATATATT
Organism: Equus caballus; assembly: GCF_041296265.1. Classification (NCBI taxonomy): domain Eukaryota; kingdom Metazoa; phylum Chordata; class Mammalia; order Perissodactyla; family Equidae; genus Equus; species Equus caballus. Next base: position 94,662,691 of record NC_091686.1, read on the forward strand.
CACACTGTCATTGTTTACAAATTATTTTATAAAATTGTTTAAAAATCAGAAATAATAGATGTTCAACAATAAGGAATTGGTTAAATAAACTTTGGAACATCCATACTATGACAAGGAGATGAATATGATTTATATAGAAAGATGGCCATAGCACATTGGTAAGAAGAAAATCAGTTACAAAATAGTGTTCATAGAGCATTATTCCATATTCTTGTAAAACTATAAAAAGAGGAAAATTAAAGACATATATATTTTTGAAATATTAATTTGGGTTATTTCTGGGTGGTAGGATTATGGGTAATATTTCCCCCCACCTTCCTATTTTTTCTCTATTTTCTAACTTTCCTACAATGAACACTATGTAGGTAGAACTTTTCTATAATGAACATAGTATAAAACACTGTGTAGGTAGGATTGTCCTTGGCTGTATGTAAGAAAAATCCAAAGTACGGTGGTTCAGCAACTCAACAAGGCCAGGACCAATGTCTGAAATTTTCATGGCTTTTCCTTCACCGTCTCAGCATGGCCACTCCCTCCAGTCATCACATACACATTCAGAGAAGAAGAGGGGACCAGAAAGACTAGTACCTGTCTCACGAAAAACGAGCGCTTTCCCAAGAACTCCATGACAGACGTAGGCCTGATTGGCCAGATTGTGTCACATGACCATCCCTAGCTGGAAAAAGGAAGGGAGATGGGGGTTGAGAAATGGGGTTGAGTCAGCCCCTTCACAATGTCTACCACAAACACATATTGCTTTTGTAATTAAAAAAAAAAAAAGTTATTGAAATTTTAAAACAAGCTATTTCTTTTTTTCTTGATTCCTTTAAGGCTTCCCTCCTTCTGCCACTTTCCTATCCACTCCGGCTGCAACAGCCAGCAAATTCAGTCACCCAGCCAAGTGGGTGAGGAAGAATGAAGAAACCTGAGCCAAGGCTGCGCCCTCCGAGGCAGTGGGAGTGGTGAGAAGGGCAGAGTGCCAAAGGCCTGGGAAACCGGCTTGTTGCTTCTTCAGCCAACCTCATCTAGGGCTCTCTGGTGTGAGGTTGTGGCTGTGAATATCTTATCAACAGAGACTCTCTCAACTTCAATACTTCTGGCTCTGCTGTTATTTTCTAGAGCGTGCAGAACTGGCCCTGGTATTTCACCTGGCTTGCTTTGGTCTCAGCAGCGCTTCCTAAATAAAGAATATGCGCATGATATATACTGAGGGGATGGATTAGATTGTTTGGGTTCAAATTCTGGCTGTGCCACTTACCTGTAATGTGACCTTGGACCAGTTCCTTAAGCTCTCAATATTTCTGCTTCCTCAACTGTAAAATGGAAATAATAACAGTATACATTGCATGGGATTGTTGAGAAATATTAGATGAGTCAGTATTTGTCAAGTGCCTATCACATGGTAGGTGCTATATAAGTATTTGTTTAAAAAGTAAATAAGGATGAGAAAGGCAGAAACAGTCATAGCTGTCTGGGCCCTATTTGTTTGAAGTCACATCTTTCTTGACATAAACCTGAGACATCTAAAGCTACAAAGAAAGATTGAATTTTTTTGTTGTTCCCTGCTGGCTGCCCCACGTGATCTCAGTGATGGGAAATAAGGAGAACTCACAGGAATTTAAGAGCCATGAAACACCTACTGGGTGGCCGGGACTCCCTATGGACGTATACAGCAAGCAGCTCATTTAAATCTTATGAGGTAGGGACTGTCACTGCCCTCATTTACAGAGGAGGAGATTGAGGCTCAGAGGAGTGATGTAACTTGACCACAGTCACACGCGGACGAGTGGTGGAGGTGGGATTCAACCACAGGTATGTGAAACTCCAAAGCCCGCGTATTCCATATTAAGAATGATGTTTACACAGGGAAGCTTCCCTGAACTTGATCCTAAGAGGTGAACCTTTACATCAATCCCTAGTTTAAAGATACTTAAGGAGTTTTTATTTAAAAGGCCGTATAACAAATCCTTCTGTAAGATGCTGTATTCCTCTATATTTAATTTGGCAAGTTTGAATGTTCACAAATTGTGTCTTCTTACAATGTAGTGCAAATCTGTTGTTCAAAAACTAAATTCCAGCCCAGAAACTTAGCTAAAATTCTTTTTTTTTTTGGTGGGGGGAGGGATGTTTCAGGGGATTTGCCTTTTTTTTTTTTTTTTTTTTTTGAAGTGTGGAATACAGGATCTGAAGATCTCTCTGTGCGTCCTTTGAAAATAGCTAAAGCTCAGTAGCCCTCACTAGAAATAAATGACTGTTATTGTTGCCAATGATGGGCATATTGTCTTAAAGCTCAAAGCCTGGCTTAGGCCAGCTGAAATCATCAATAATTAATGTCACGAATACCTCGCAGGCACGAATTCCTCCATGAGTAGCAGCAGAATTTCTTTCTGCTCTTTGATTTGTTGATGCCACCTTTGCAAATGTCAGTTCCAAAGAGTTACTACCAGACATTGCTTAAAAGTTTTATTCATGGCTATGAACAAGTTCAAGCAAAATGGAAATGTTCGAGACTTCCCTGTTCTTTCCCTTTAAGAAAAAAAAGCACGAAGCCCCACCCAACCCCACCCTTAGCGTCTAAAGTTCTAGAGTCAGTGGTGCAAGAGATAGAGCCAAGATAAAAAGACTTGAAAACAAAATGAGCTCTTTTTTTTTTTAACTTTTGTTCCCAGCTCTTATACCTCGCTACCCTAGGTTGCAGAGTCCTGGATCTGACCCAGTACCACCAGAACTCCCCTGGGCCGGGTCCCAGGTCAGTGCCCCCCACCGCCCATGGGAGGGGGATTAACCTTTTCAGAAGAAGACCTGTGCTAGCCTCTAACGGCCCCACCTTCTGACGTGGGTGCTAATCCTCTCCCCTTTTATGCTTTTGGCTTCATCATAGTTCTCATTCTTCTGCAAGGGGGTTAGAGGGTGCAACTAGCCAAGAAGCAGCCAGCTGCAAGGAAGCTCTGAAGTGCATATCTTGTGGGTAGGGCTGGCCATAGGCAGGAGAGACCGCGAGAGAGATTAGGTGAAACATTAGCCACGGCCTTTTGGATTCAGTCCAGTGTCTTTCAATTATTTCTTTATGTGCTTTTGGTCCTAGGCTTATTTGGCATGGGACAGGCATCCATTAGAAGATTTCACAATGATTTGCCATGTGACAGCTCTAAACAGATGTGAACTCATCACCAAAGGAAATTTATGTTTTGCCATCTTTTCCCCCACCTCTCCCTGGGGAGCTGCAGGGAAAAGCACTCCAAGCGAATTAATCAAAATGACTAGGTAATGCTCTAAAAATAATAAACGTTGTTATAGTCTGGATCTCTTTCAAGTTTGAGCTCATTTTATGGACTTGAAGATCCATACGTCAAATCACGTGTATATATTTTTTATTAGAGTGAAATGGGCTATTGCATAGGGAGAGATAAGTCATTAAGACATATAAATGCAATTACTCTCATAAACTAGACTGCATTTTAACTAAGTTAATTAAGCAGCTTGACCAAGGAGGGGGCAAGGGGTAGGTGCCTTCATGATTCCTTAACTTGCCTCCATAAGCCAGCTATGCAAATTAGGACAGGCTACAGGCTTCAGGCTTTGAAATCAAGGCTGGACAGAAATCAAGGTGCAGTGGGTAGAGTTATAACAAAAAGGGAAAATACTCGTTGTGTCTCCTTGGGCTCACCTCACCTGCTAACCAAAGATGTGCTGTTGCTAGACAAAGGCAGAAGCACTGGAAAATTTCAAAAACTGATTCAAAAAAGTTACTGGATAATAATGAAAAAACAAGTAAGCAACTATTATTATCATAATGTTTTCAAAATACCTTTCCAGAGATCAGTTCCAAAAGAACGTTTTAATATGAAAAGAAACTTGTAGCTAGGTCCTGGGTTCTCAAGGCCTTCTTCCAGTGAATGGAATGAGAAACCTCAGGGTGAGGTAGAGGAAGGGAAATCCATATTGAAAAAGGAAATCAAGGATGATCAGAGTAGATTCTTTTCTTATCTTTACTGATGCACTTCTCTGAATTTCAGTTGGCCTCTTTCCCTCATATATGCCCCAAATATCCAACAGCAAGGTGTTCTTTAAAGATCTGGATCCAAACCATCCACAGCCCTCAATGATAATTTATCTATGTCAGGCGGTGCTACTAGGCCAGCATGACTGTGAGAAAAGGACCAACACTGCCCAGCTTTAGCATGTATGCCCTTTGTCTCCAAATCTGAGCCTTGCTGTTATTAGGCTTAATCACAAGGATATTTCCAACCTAAGAAACCTCACCCAGCCTCAGCCTGCTTCTTAGATAATTCCTGCATCTTCATTCTCTAAAAAGGGTTGATTGCAGTGTTCCTAATCTCAAACTTCTTTAGCCAGCCCCCATTAATCATGGCTGGCAGGAGAGACTAGAGGGTCATGGGTAATTGAATTCTAGCCAACCTTCAAACCTAATTTAAGTCAACCTTTTGACCTCTTTCCTGACCAAGTATGCTGCTAGAGCTAGTAAATAAATATTGTTTTTAAATTAGAAAAAGCCTTTTTTGAATGCCTACTATGCGTTAGCTTTGTAAGAGATGCATCCATTATCCCACTTCATTCATTCATTCTGTCAACACTTCAATTGGAACCCAGACACAAGGAATTAACAGATAGTGGAAATGAGTGTAAAGGTCATCTTGGGGTCAGTCCAGTGGGAGAAATGTGTGCTCTGCAGACACTCTGACTTCCTATCTTTGAAAGAAGATAGATGTTTAGCACTGACAGAAAGCTTGAAGCCCCTTGCACATAGGAAAATGGAATAATAAACATTTCCCTTCTCTCAGAGAGAAGCCATCTATGATCTTCAGAGTCTAAAGACTTCCGTTCAAGTCCTCCCGCCACCGTATTTGACATGGAATGTCAGGTATACTGTTTAACCTCTCTAGGGCTCAGGGTCCTTCTCTGTGATAAGAAGCAGACTGTGTGCATGGGGGTTCGAGGGGAGGTGGTAACAACACTAACCCAGTGGTGCTCTTGTGAGGATTTCGGGATTAAGTGGTATAACGTGGAAGGAAGTGCCTTGTAAACTATAAGGCTCCTAACACATGGGAGATTATTGCTAATTACTCTCACACTTTCTGTCACAACTGCCAACCAGCCATGAGACCAGTAAGAGACAGGGTTGTGATCAAAGGTGTAGAAGGACAGTATATGCTCTTATTTTAAATAACGAACACTTAGGTGAAAGTTCTCATGAAACTTGCTTCATTTTCTTTGGTAAATCTCTGGGTCACCATCAGGTCTGCCAAGTGTATCCATGATGTGGATTTTGTTGCCAGAATGCTTATCTGTCATTTCACAGTCTCCAGAGACCACCCCACCTTCCCCTACCTATTTCTCACCCTGGAACAATTAGAAACAAGCTGACCAGTGACTAGTAGTGTTCAATGATCGCCCACCTTGGAATCCGTAACAAAGCTTGCGCTGAATTGCTACAGATGAGATTCTTGGCAGCAAGACCTTTTTAGGAATGATGAGTCAAAGATGTGCCGAGGTTTGTTCAGGAAAAAAATTCATGTGCATGAATAATTTACTTTCTCTTTTTAAATCCAAAATGATATGAGGTCCCTAAGATTGCACAAGCAGCCAGGGGACCCTGAGCAGCCCGGAGAGGCTGGGTTTGAGTGGCGATGTTAATGGAATTATCCATTGATGCTGGATAACTGTCTGCTGTCGAGAGATAATTACCCAGGCAAAGATGAGGTGTATTGAAGATAAACACTGTAGCAGGGACCTCAGTGTTTATTTTCCATGCTGGAGCGCAATCTCCTCCGCTGTTTAACTTCATCAGCATCACTGCTAACCCAGGGCCACACAATTTCACTTAAAAGAAATTAAATAACCCGAACATACATGCAACTGTAAAGACAGTTGCAGGAGATGGAAGTTGGGCTGTTTTGCTGCTACAGTCAGTGGCAAATGAGTGTTCTCTTCTACCCCATTTTTCTCCCTTGTGTGATACAAATGAGAGCAACATTTGTTGAATGCTCACTGTGGGCCATGCCCTGTGTTAAGCATTTTCTATACAATGTTCTAGTCAATCTTCATTCACAACCATTCTGTGAGTTAAGTACAACTAGAGGAAACTGGGTGTCAGAGAAGTTAAGTAACTGGTCCAAGGTCACACAACTGGTGAGTGATGGAGGGAGGGTTTTGACCCCAGCAGACCAGCTCCGGTTGTTCACAGAAAATCACTGGAACATGCCTGTTTCCCCATCTTGAGTCTGGTCTTCCCGACTTTATGGATAAGTCCAGGCGGTTTTATTATCTGTACAGCTGCCCCTGCTATCTTTACTGGAAAGGCTGCCAAATCTCCCATCCGGTCCTTGGTCCAGTTCTGCATTTCTGTTCTGTTGAGAAAGTATTTGCATTCAACCCCGTGCGGCCAAGCCTGAGCTTTGTAACTCACCCCCGAAGGCCTTCACGTTGGCCAAGTTCCCTGCCTTCTTCAGCCAATCTGTCAGCAATCACTTCCTCCTCCTCTAGGTTCTTTCCCCCAAAACTTATTATTATGAAAATAAGATACAGAAAACCTAAAAGAATACCTCAGTACACATCTGTCTAGCCTCCACCAAATTCAACAATTGTTAACATTTTGCCATACCTGATTTTCTAATCAATTTTGCTTTCTAACCAATTTCTAATCTGTTTCGCTTCCTGAACCATTAGAAAGTTAGTTTCAGAAATCATGGCACTTCAGCCCTAAATACTTCATTCTCCTAAGAATGTGGAGAATTTCCTACAAGACCACATTACCGTGATCAGATCTGAGAAAATTAACTGATTCCTTAATATTATCTATTATCTAGTCCAAGGGTAAATTTCTCAACCATTCTCCATCTGTTTTTTATAGTTGTTTTTTCTTTTAATCAAGTTTCCTGCATTGTATTGGGAGTAATGTCTCTTTAGTCACTTGTATTCTAGCATATCTCCCCTCTCCTCTTTTTTTTTTCCCTCCACATTTAATTTTTGAAGAATCCCTCTAATTTTAGGACAGTTGAGCTATTTCCTATTCCTAAGGGTCTGCAATGGTCTCTAGCCTCAACTTTCAGCCAGTTATAGTAAGATGGCAGCTCTAGAATTTCTGTATGGGAGGGCTTGAGAGGGGGTACAATCTGGTTATAAGGAGTGGGAGGTGAGAGGATTTTTGTGTAACAAAAACACTTTTAAAAAAATTAATTAAATTGTTGATTTACTTGACCTGGCCGCTGCCCTTACATAGAGGTAGTCCATACTATTGGAGAGATGATAAATGATAATGGTGAAGGATACAGACTCTGAGCAAACTGCCTAGATTCAAACCTCAGCTTTGCTACTTATAAGCTGTGTGACCTTGAACAAGTTACTTAACATCTCTGTTACTCAGTTTTATCATTTGTAAAATGGTGATGATAAAAATAGTAGAATCTAATTGGTAGAGTTGTGCTGAAATGAACTGATAAGCACAAAACATTAAGAATCCTGCCTGAAACAGAATATTATCCATAAATGGTAGCCATTATCATTATTGATATTCTTCTCCTACCTTCCATCAACTTCTTTCTCTAGTCATCTCCTGGAACTGGAGCATCCAGCATTTCTGGCTGATTGATAGTTTTGCCCATTGCCTCTTATTTTATGTTCAGTTTACTCTGATTGATCTGGGGAGTTTCTAGTTTGCCCTCAACCTTATCCTCTTTCCTCTCTCTCTAATCCCCTGTTGTGGTTGGTTTTTTCCAATCAAATTCTTTTAAAAATATCAATTTGGTTGTCTTTTTCTATTATCTCATATGTCTGGAGTAACTTCCTCCCTTTTTGCGCTGAGACATAGCTTCATCCTTTGATTTAAGATGCAGTTTCATCTATTGTTTCTAGTCCAGGAACTCTTTCCTGCTTAAGTGAACGCTGCAGCTTCTTGGTTCCCATTCCTTCCATCAGTCAGACAGCCAGTCATTCAATGCACTTTTGGACCCCCATGAGGAACTGGGCACTGGCTGGATGCTGGCGATACAGCACGGAACTAAACACAGACCTGGCTGTGGACAAATAGTCAGTCAATTATTCTGAGTGCATTTGAACTGAAGTTAGGGATGGGTTGAACCAAGTATTTCTGGAACCCCCCTGCACCCCGACCACGTATGAGAATTCCAGGAGAATGACAGAAAGAATGTTAATGCGTCCCTTTCTCCAAAGGTGCTTTCTCCATTATCCTGAAATTCCTACCATGAGAGTATCACTAGGGTAACTAGAGTTGCTTCCTGTTTTCCTACAAGTTTCTTAAGATTTCTAGAATCACTTAAAGCTTTAGCTATCACTGCCTATTTCCATGAAAGTGCATGCATTTTATTAGAATAACTGTCACAGCACAACTGCCTCATCTGAAGAATGGGGGTAACAACAGTGCCTACCTTATAGGGTTCGTATAAACATTAAATGAGTTAATAGTAAAATGCTTAGAATGGATTAACATGGATTTATATGTTTGATAAATACATAAAAATAAAGTTTGTTGAAAGATTGTTGTGGAGTCAAAAGAGAATAAGATTCAGGGCAGGTGAGCTTTGAGGGGGGCTGCAGAAGGAAAGATAGAAACACTGAGACCTGACTGAAACAGCAAATGAAGCAGGAAGCACTTGAAGAAATTATGGAGTGGTCAGAGGGAAATTCAAAGATTAACACTCACTACTGTATAAACTTAAAAGAAAAATTGTAGCCTCATATACTTCCTTTGTTCTGAGTTCTGAACTTTAATTAACCAACTCCAAAGCAAACATGTCGTCATTTGGTGTGTATCAGAAAAGAAACTTGCTGGGAGAGACAGTTTCCATGCGTCTCTTGAGTTTTGTACATCTTGTGATCAGGGCTCTGACCACCTTTGTTTGGAAGTATCTTTTCAAGGATGTGTGTACAGTGAACATCCTTGGAAGATAGAGATACTGTCTCTCTCCAGAGCAAAGGGCAGAATGCTTACTGCCATTATGAAATATTCAGGTTCCCTAAGCTCAGGTTCCTCTCCTGTAATGAAATTCCCTGTGTACACAGGGTCACCCGGCTCTCTTCTCATCACCGTGTGGGAATTGGGGGTGAGGAGGCTGACACAAATGCTGATACTCCGGCTGCTGCTGTTGCTATGAGTATTAAACTGTCCTTTGTCTCTGACCTGGAAGTCTCATGTCTTCTACCAGCATCTATGAAATTGTGGCAGGCTAATTTCGCTTACAAGTCAGATAAAAGTCTCAGACTCTTCATAGTTCTTGACATGACTGTTACAATCTGGGTTCCTCCTACTCCCACAGTTCCTTGCTGGGGCAAGAAGTCCTAGGTGGTTCTTTGAGAGTGGGTGGCCAAATTCTATACCACATGATCCTGCTGATTGGACAGAAGAAACATGTGGACTAAAAACAGACAATTTATAGGCTAGCTAGTGGTCCATGAGGTAGTCTAACTTGCAAGCTTTGTCCATTGGTGGCAATAGTAACTCACTGAACCAATCAGGTCCTCTGCCTCAGGAATTTGAACCCAGGATACAGAGAGTCTGTCAGTTACAGTGGTAGTGGAAGCCATGGTGGAATGACCCACAAACGCAGAAACAAACAGTAACTGAGGCTGGTTGATGGCAGAACACAAGAATAGCAAGAGAGTTCTGTCAGTCAGGGGACATTGACAAAAACAGTTTGTAAAGCTTCTCTATAATTCCCAAACTGTGGTATATAGTTTCCATGAGCCCTGACCTCAAGGTTGCTCTGTGTCTCAGGCTGTTTGGCTGTTCTAACAAAATATCATAAACTGGGTGGGGGTGGCTTGTAAGCAACAGAAATTTATTTCTAACAGTTCTGGAGGTTGGCAAGTCTGGGATTGAGATAGCAGCAGATTCGCTGTCTGGTGAGAGCCAGCTTCCTTATTGATGACCATCTTCTCATTGTAACCTTACATGGCAGAAAGGGCAGGCTAGCTCTCTCTATAAGGGCACTAATTTCGCTCATGAGGGCCCTGCCATCATGATTTAATCCCCTCCGAAAGGCCCTGCCTCCTAATACCACCACTGTGGGGGGCAGGATTTCAACATACGCATTTTGGAGGAACGCTACTTTCAGACCATAGCCTTCTGCCTCTTGCCTTTCTCTTGTTGAAGGCTGATTGCTCAACATTTCCATTTTCTTTGAGGCCTGGCAAAGAGGCCGAGAGAAGAGTTTCTCTTATGTCTTTATCACTCAAGATCTCACTATCATACAATGGAGTTATTACGGCCTCTCCCCAACCCTTCTTTCTGTTCCTCACCAAGGCCAGGTTATGACCTAGAAAGGGCAACTCTCTCCTCTTCTCTCTTCCCAGTCTCCTCCCCCTCTCCTTACCCCAGTTCCTCCATAGCTTCAACTCCATGTCTCATTTCAACAAGAACAACAGACTGTACATTTGACCTCCTGCCAAATGTGCCCGTTCATGACCATAGGCTCGTAGAAAGGAAGGCACGAGGGCGTCTTGCCTCAATGGCTTCCTCCTCCCTTTCTGACCTAACAAAGCGTTCCTGTTCTGTGACTCCCTGATGGGCATGGGCTTATAATGTCCCTGTTTGTCATCCTTGTTCTTTCTTCTTTTTTGCCCTAATCCTTCTCTGCGTTGTCTGGACCTCTCTAAGCCTCCCCAAGCCTCCTTCATTAACGGGGAGTTCATCCCAGCACCTGCTTCAGCAACTGGCACATGGTAGGTGCTCAATAACTATAAATTCCCAGACTCTTTTACTCCACCTTTTTTCCTGTATCTTCCCAACCCTTCTCTCTCACGCTCTCTGCGTCTCCTTTCACTCTTAAAGTACATCTAGGAAGAATCTAGGCGAAGAAAATAAAAGCGAAAACTAAAGTGCATTTAAAACAGCATAATTTTATTTTCTAAACAAACAATAAAACACATAATGTGTGCTTTTTTGTAAATGGTTTTACAGATGACGATGGTAATCTAATAAGTGTTTGTAAGACAAATAATTGTTTTTTCACAGCCTTCTACTCCTTGAGCATTTAAACTTCCTACAAAGCATTCTCTACCACCAACAACCAGCACGGAATTAGTTTTGGGTGTTTAAGGTTGGATTTGTTGTATAGCATTTTGGGGACTGATATTGACAGGTCAAGGTGGTGAAATATTTCTTTTTCAGGTAGTGTTGTTGTTGAAGTATGAGTCAGTTGGGTGAACGTGGGCAGAGACTGACTGACAGCTGGATATGCATGCCTGTGGCAAACTCTCTGGGGGACAGAAGGTGAAGGATACAGACCTAGTGTACAGAGACCGCCTTCTTAATTCCAGACAGCAAGATCCACTGGGTCTCTGGACCATCAGCAAGACCCAATCCACCGAGATCAGGAATTAGAAACAGGCAACATCATTCTAAAAAAAAAAAAATGTAAACCAAAAAGGAGCCAGCCCAGTGGAATAGTAGTTGGTTTTGAATGCTCCACTTCAGCAGCCCAGTGTTCACGGGTTCAGATCCTGGACATGGACCTACATACCACTCATCAAGCCATGCTGTGGTGGCATCCCACACACAAAATGGAGGTAGATTGACATCGGTGTTAGGTGAGCCACAATCTTCCTCACCAAAAAAAAAAAAAAAAGTAAACCAAAAAGCTACACTATGAATTTTTTAAATGGTACAAATTATGTGTGACCATTGTAGAAACATTAGAAAATATAGCCAGGGAATTAACACATAGAAATTATCCATGATTTCACTACCCAGAAATAATCACTCTTAACATTTTGATATATATCTAGTTTTATTTTCAATGTGTACATATATTTTACATATTCACCTACAAATGGGGACATCTTACAATTCTCTTGTATATTCTTTTTAATTTCTGCTTACACTGTCCTGTGACCAAAGATTATACATCCAAAGCAAAAGTTTAAATGGGTGCATGGTATTCCATTGTATGGATGGTCTCTAAGCTAATTAACCTACTATCTATTTAATCTTCTAAGTTGTTTTCAATTTTTTCACTATTATAAATAATGTTGTAGTGAACATCCTTGCACATACTTCTTTGACATTTGTCTGACTATATTCTTGAGATAACTTTCTAAAAAGGGAATTTCTAGGTCAAATGGCATGCCTATATTTAGAGCTTAGATACATATTGCAACCATACCCTCCAGAAAGTTTCAATCAATTTATAGTTCTACCAGCAATCATGTTGGATTTTTCTGAGCAAAGTTTTCAGGCCAAGCTCAATTCTAAGGAATTTGAGAATCACTTGCTGCTAAATATCACAAGGTGGTTTGATATGTGCAAAATGGAAAATACTCTTGTTCATACAAGGCTCTTCTTTAATGCTGTGACTGAGGTCATTTCTAGCATAAAAAAAAGAGTATCCTTGTATACATAAGCATAATTACATTGATCATGAAAGCAACCAAAACCCAACAGTTTTCAAACTGTTTAATAGATAAACCCAGTACAAGAATACCTGGTCAGAAAAATAAGTCATCAACTGTAAGTGTATTCGTTTTTATTGCTGCATAACAAATTACCACATATAGAGTGACTTAGAACAACACACACTTGCTATCTCACAGTTTATGTAGGTCAGGAGTCTGCGCACATTTTATTTGAGTCTTCTTAAAGGCTGCAATCAAGATGTTGGCCAGGGCCAGGTTCTCATCTGGAGACTCAACTGGGGAAAGGCATGCTTCCAAGCTCATTTTGCTTCCTGGCATTATTCATTTTCTAGTAGCTGTGGGACTCGTAGAAGCTGGTTCTTTAAAGCCAGCAAGGAGAGCCAGACTCTAGAGTGCATCTGCTAGCAAGACAGAGTCTTATAGAATGTACTATAATCATGGGAGTTATATCCCATCCACTTTGCCATATAACATAACATAATTCAGAGAGTGGCATCTTCTCGCTTTGTCATATCCTATTGGTTAGAAGCAAGTCACAAGTCCTAACTACACTCTAGAGGAGGGGATTATACAAGGGCGTGAACACGGGGAGGCAGGGATCACGAGGGCCACCTTAAAGTCTATTCACCGTAGTAAACAACTCTGAAATCTCCCTCCTTAAAGTGCTGTCTACTTGAGTAATCAAGGAAGCTGAAGACTTGGGAAAATGTAAAATATGAAACTCACTGACCTAAAAGTATTCGTTTTGCGTCTCTCATTTCAGCTGGAGGTGGCTAACACAGCACTGTATAAACAAGCCTTGGCTCCAGATAAATGTGGCATCTTCAAAGGTGTACCCTGGAGCATGTGTTTTATGTTTTCCTGGGAATTCAGTTCTACATCCTATGACTAAGTAATTTTCTCCCAATTTTGTCTTGTGGAATGAGGTGGCTTATTCCCAAACCCATGTCACGATGACCACAGTTGAGACATTTTCCATGTGAAATTGTGCTAGCTATTCTGTGTCTGTAATTACTATGTCTCCCCCAAGACCCAGCCATGAGTCTCCACAGCCTTTTAAAATATTTTAAAAATACAAAGGGAGGCAGGCAGTTAAAAATATTCTTTAAAGAAGTAATATAAATTATATTATTAAAAATGAGCACTAGAGGCATTCCCTATTGATATCCGCATTTTTATCTTCCTTTTTAAACCTCTAGGGAGAGTTTATGTTCTATATTTCATACCTTCCCTTTAGTCCAGTTAATCATTGCCTTAATTGCAACGTAACTGTAATATAGCATTTTCTTAGGAAAACATTGTGCACTTAATGTGCCTTCTCATCACTGTTCATAATTAACATCATTTGAGATTGCATCAAAACCTTGGAGGGAAGGAAAGGGAAGAAGAGTTCTTAAAGCACTTAACCCTTAGTCCTCTCTCTTCCTCTGACTGGTCCCCTTCCCAGACCTGCATTTAGGGAAAAAAACCAGTGATGGTCCATGGGTGAATACAATAAATGATTGGGAAGGATCGTCAGCTTCAGTCACACAATGAATACTGCAGAGATTTCAAAGGCTTGAGTTCTATGTAACTGCTCTATTAATCAAATTATTCCTTCAAAGGGAACAAAAGTTAAATTTTGCGTGTGTACAGTGAAGATGGAGATGGTGGGATAAAAATGGTTAATGCCTGGTGCTCAGAGCTTATTCTCTTCCCCTCGCCTGCTTAGCTTCTTGCCTTGCCCCGTTCCCTAAGGAAGGGAAAAGCTTTACAGTCAGATTCCCCAAAGAAAAGCCAACAGGGAAGTAGAAGTACATTCCCCAGGGGGCCGGGGCTAGAGGGAGAGTGGATCTGTCCAGGGACTGTGTTTTGGGAATTGAGCTCTTTGTTGACAAGGGAGATGAAAGAGGAACTAAGAAGGGAAACAGAATGTGCTTGGATAAAAGGGTGTTTTGGAGCCAGGAACAGGGTTGAGCGGAAGCTAGAGAATAGGGCAGGGCAGGGGATTTTAGTGACACTTGCTCTAGACCTTATGCTCAGACTCTCTTAAATGTTAAGGGAATTGATAATGAAGACTAGCGTTCCTGTTTAGAATGTTGTACCATTACAACCCCCCATAAGCATGTATTAGTTTCCTAGAGCTGCGGTAACAAAGTACCACAAACCACATAGCTTAAAACAACAGAATTGTATTCTCTTGCAGTTCTAGAGGCTGGAAGTTCAAGCCATGTGTCCGCCATGCTCCCTCAGGAACATGTAAGGGAATCCTTCTTTGCCTCCTCCTTCTGGCAGTTGCAGAAATCCTTGGCGGTTCCTTGGCTTGCAAAAGCATCATTATATTCTTTGCCTCTGTCATCACATGTGTTGTGTGTGTGTGTATGGGGTGGTGTTCTCTGTGTCATGTCCTCTTACTACAAGGACATCAGTCATATTGGTTTAGGGACCACTAGCCCAGAATGACCTCATCTTAACTAATTACATCTGCAAAGACTCTATTTCCAAATAAGAGCACATTCTGAGGTTCCAGGTGAATGTGAATTTTGGGGGGACACTATTCAACTCAGTACAAAATAGAACATAGAACATAGAGAAATACACACATAGACACAACTAAAACTACAAGCCAATCAGATTTAATCTTTATTCTCTAATGAATTAGACTTGGAAACAAAGCCAGTGGAATTCTGCTTGGGGACGGAATTGATCTGAAACCTTCAACTTCTCTATTACTTTCTTAGCCAACAGACCTCATTTCAAGCAATATGCTATACCTTTCTGTTGACCCCGTTCTCCAAACCACCCCTTTCCTGTACATCATACATACGCGCGCACACCACTGCGAGCAGGAGAAAGGAGGTCTTGATGGCTGTCTTCACCTGCCACCTCCAGCTCCTGCAGACAAAGCGCTTTGCTTCCCTTGTTTTGGAGAAGCAGGACATTGGCCCCATCGGTGTCCAGCATCACACAGAGCTAGAGTTTCTGAAATGCACGTATCTCAGAGTTGGCCAGAAACAGCACTAGGAGGACTAAAAGACCAGGGGCCACTGGGCTATCTTGTTTTGAGGGCACAGGAAAGTGGAAAGGGTACCATGACACTGGGATACTGCTCCAGTAGATGACTCTCTACTCCTCTAGCTGGTGAGGTCTTACAAGAACCTCACCCACCAAGTGCCAGAAGACGTCCTGGGCCGTATTTTGCCCAAGCAAGGGGTCTGCATGATTCAGGATGGGTAGAGTCCAGTCTCAGGCTTACTCGCACTAGACTCAGTAGGCGAAGAGATCACGGCTTCTTAACTTTCTATAGCTGACCCAATTTTCCTCAAGTGTCTCCTGACCCCCACCCCACTGACTAATGAGGGGTGTGGGTAGAACTGAATTTTAGTCCAATCTGAGAGACTCAGGCTATTCCAGTAAACAGTCTCTTTTGAGTGAGTCATCTTTTCCAATTTACATCACTCTCCCTGTTCCTCTCCAATATGGTATCTGGGCATGTGGAAATCTCAAAGGCTTTGGCCCACCGTGGGAGGCGGAGGCCCCCCGAGTTGTGCCGCTCCATAGCTATGAGCTAGCTGATGTCTGTGGGGGTGGTTGGTCTGCTGTTAGCCCAGGCTTTTCAGAAGAGTTTCACTGCTGAAGTGTGCAGCTGGGGCACTTGTGGTCTGCTTTCTCCTGGCTTGGACAGGGCTCAAGGTCCTCCCTGCTGACTCAGCCCCACCACAGCCCTCACTGGCACTCTAGCTGGGACTCCCTCTCAGGCCTCAGCTTGGTGGAGGGACCTACCCCACATCCCAGCAAGGCCATATGCCCCCTAGGGCCAGGGCAGGTACTGGAGGACCCTCAAGAAGACAAAGCCTTATGATTCTGGTTGTCCCGTTCTGAGAAACTCCGCCTATCTTTAATTATTCTCAACTACATCCTTTGCCCAGGACCAGGACAGGAGCCTGAGAATGACGTGAAGGAGATAATGCATTGCCACGTGGCCCTGGCTAGCTCATCTCTCTGAACCATGAGGCAGGGCAGAGACTGGTGATGGAGTAAAAGCTAAATGCAAAAAAGGAAAACAATAAGAATCTTGAGAGAAAGCCATTGTGCCCCCAACCTACTTCCAATATTACTGTGTGAAAATGTAGTCCATAATATTTGGGGTGGGGTGGGGGCAAAGTGTGGCAGTGAAAAGACAAGTCAGAGATGAAGCATTAAGCTCTAGACCAGTGCTATCCAACAGAACTCTGCAATGACAGACATATTCTTTACCTGTCCTCTCCACCACGGTAGCCATTAGCCGCATGTGGCTACTGAGCACTTAAAATGTGGCTAGCGCTACTAAGGATCTGAATTTGCAATTTAATTTTATTTTAATTAATTTAAAGCTAAATTTAAATAACCACATGTGGCTAGTGGCTACCACGGTAAACAGTCCAACTCTACACCTTAACCTTTATGTATTCGAACCACTTGGCATTCTGGTGAAGCTCATGGACTCTTTCTCTTACTAATATATAAAATACATAGGATTACAATGGAAACCAATTAATTTGATATTTACATTATTTAATTTTTAACTAAAATCTTTAAATTTTTAAAAATTTTAGTGATCTAGCATTCTATATACTTTTTTGTTAATGCATTAAGTATCAGTCTAGGAGTGAGCCTAATCACCATAACTGTGCAGTAGTGAGGAACATAAATACTATTTTGAGATATCTGATACAATGTGATGTGATGTGGAAATATCTAGGATTTGTATTGGTGATAAAGTCACATGTACTGTTAATACTACTGTGCTTTGGGTTCAGTTAGAAGTTAATGAAAATAAACGTGTAAATTTTTTCTCGAAATTACAAACCCCTGAATTCTCTTCACAGACCTGTTGGGGATACATGGACCCAGACTAAAAATCCTGCTCTAGACGTATGTAAACAAGGCAGGTTGACGAGTAGGGTTAATGCATTCAAGAACTATTTATGGAATGCCTATTACAGGCCAGGTACTGTTCTAGATACTGGGGTTGCAGGTGTGAATAAGACAGACAAAGCCGGAGTTTTCCACAAGTTTCTATTTCAGTGGAAGAGAAAGACGATGAATCAATGATCAGATAATTTTGGCTGGTAGTAAGTGTTATGAAGAAAATATAACAGTGATCTGGTAGAAAGTGATTCGGAGGGAGAGTGGCTATTTTAGATTGAGTAATCAGTGAGGTGTCTTGAGAAAGTGACATTTGACTTGAGGCTTGAATGAAAGGATCCAGCCATGCAAAACCTTGAGACACACCATCTGAGTTTGGGAACAGCAAACATAAAGGCCCTAGAGTTCAAAGCAGTTGGTGTGATTGGGCAGCATAATCAACAAGAGAGAACACCATAGAACTGAGGTCAGAGAGAGGGAGAGGGCCGAAGTCAGTGCTGGAATTTGTGAGTTGTCATCATAGATGGCAGGAGATTTAGATTTTATTCTAAATCCACTTAAAGTAAAAGGTGGATGACATGACCCTTGGGGTGAAGAATGGATTAAATGAGGAAGTGAGCAAGGAGTGCATGCAGGAGGCTCTTGCAGTTTAACTGCGAGATGCTGGCGCTAGTGACCACGGAGGCCGTAGCGCAGATGGGGAAAAGTGAATGAATTTAGGACGCATTTCCAGTGGAGGTGCTAAGCTGTAATTAGGGAGTGTGGAATAAAGAAAGCAGTCCCCATGACTCGGGGCAGTGTGATTTACCAAGATGGGAGAGTTGTGGGGGAGGTAGATTTGGGGAAGAATCAAGACATATTTTAGTTTTATTAATGCCTTTTAGGTATTGAAGTAGAGATGGTTGAATGTGTGAATCTGAAGCTCAATGGTGAAGTCAAGACTAGTGCTGTAAGTGTTGGATTCACCATCATAGAGATGGTATTTAAGCCATGGGATTGAGTGAGATCAACCAAGAACAGTGTTCACAGGAAAAAGAAAGGGCTGGCTCTGAGTCCTAGGGAAATTGAGTATTTAGGATTAGTTTTTCCATCATTTATTGTGCACCCTTTTTTGGTCTGTGCTTTCAGGTTGATATGTGCTTCCGAAAGGACTAAAGTGTCTCTAATCAAAAATACCTCCTCTGCTGATCTGGTAAATGGACTGGGGGTTAAGATGATGACCTCACAATGGCTTCTGATAAAATACAATTGTCCTATTTGCAATGACCCATTACCATACATTCCCATAAGTAACATCACAATGATGCTTCTACGGGGTATTTGCCATTCTCTTTTGGTGGGTCCAGCATGTTTGAAGCTCCTTCCTGCATTGGGAGAATACCCCACTTTATGCGTCTCCCCTTCCTCTGTAGATTTCCCAGGGTATAGGCAGGTGATTGGGTCTCTAGCAAGGAGATATGCTCACCCCAGACATTGAGCAGGAAGCCAGAGAGGTGAGGTGGCAGATACTGAACCCAATCCATTCTGGAGAAGGTAGTTGCAGCCACATTCACTCCAGAGTCAGGAGTGGTAGAGGTCGTAGTAGTTGTGTCCAGTGTCCTAGCAGTGTCAGTGATACAAACCGTAGTGCCTTTGCACGTGGTGGAAGACAAGCATTTCCACTGGAGCTGTCTGTGGAGTCATCTGGAGCTTTCTTTCTTAGAACACATTCTCTATGTCTTGCTGGCCTTTCTGGAGATTCTATGAGCTATTATCCTTTAATAAATTCCTTGTCTGTTAAGCCAGTGTCGATGTTTGGATTTCCCAAGAAACAGTCAGACAGAGATTTATGTGCAACAAAGTTTTAGGGGGCATGGCCTCAGGATCAACATCGTGAAGGGTGAGGGACACAGAGGAAGAACTTGAACTGTGATGTGGTTACAGTAGTATCCTCATCTGATCCCATGGGGTGCTCTAGAGCTGGGGGAGCCCTTCAGAGTTGCCCTGAAGAGAGCTGGAATTTTTTTACCCCTACTCCCCAGTCACTGGGCACAGGCTGCCCTGGGGTGGGGCATGTCCTCAGGCAAGATGACTCTCAGATTGAGAGCCATTCCTGGCCAGGGATGCAGTGGAAATCTGCCAGCCACCAGTACTCCCAGTCTCCACAACGAACTTTACAGTGTGCAAATCCACATTCCCCTGGAATCTAATAATAATCCACCTATTTTCTTCACAATTAGAATGAGAAACTGAGAGTCAGTCACAGCAAATAAACTGATAGAAAGTGGTGGAGGTGAAACTCAAGGCCTAATCTTATGATTCCAACTCCTGTTTCTTTGCCTGCTCTCTACCAAACATTGCAGGGAACACACAAACCTCAGGAACAGACAATCTATCCAAGAACTAGAGAAGGGGCGGGGCAGTTTTAGATTTTGAGGCACATCTGTTTTGGAGCTTTCCTCGAGCTCAGGTTTAGCTAGATTTGGGACCATGGAGTCCACTTGGAACCACCATTTGTGAAGGAGTCTTACCTTCTACTCCCGTGGGGGGAAAAAAAAGGCCACTTAACAGCAACCAAAGCCCCATGTTGGATATTATTTGTTGACATGAGCATCTATTCCTACCTTTGCTTATGTTCCCTCCCAGCGTCTGGAAGGCAGCCCGGGTTCTGGGTGAGATTTAAGTTCTGCCAGTGAAATGCACTTCCATGATATTTGGAAGGCAGAAGAGGGATGCAGACTGTTTTCCCACCACTGGGAGAGACGACTAGCAAGCACTGACAAGAGGGGTAGCAGCAGCTGGACTCCATTCACTGCCTGGTCACCAGAGACAGGAACAGAGGAGGCAGGAACAGAGGAGGCAGGAGCAGCAGCAGCATTTTCCTGACCTCCAGCTTGTAGCTATGGTGGTTGGTCTTGAAACCAAAAAGTTAGGAGCTGTCCCCTAGTTTCTACTCCTCCATCCCTTCCAAAATTTTGTAAACACTTAATTTCCAGTATTAAGCCAATTTCTTTCTGCTTGAAATACTTACAGTGGTTTTCTTTTTCCTGTGCTGAACCTGATACAGCACCCCAAGCATGCAGCCAGAGTCACTGACTCTGCTTTCCACACCCACACACATGACACAATCAGAGAAAAAATGCTTTTTGTGTTGTTTTGTTTTGTTTTTACCAGGAGAGCAACACAGAATGAAAAATCCCTAAGTGTGAGATGATCCTGCAGGAAACCAGCGGCAATGGGCTGACTGGAGATTGCTTCTTGGACAAGATGGGCTTGGAGCCTTGTCTTGCTATCCAGATTGTAATATTCAACCTTTCCAACCATGATGCTTGTGGCCAGCTTAGACCTATCCCCCACCTTTTCGATCTAACATCTATGGAGAGGGAAGGCATGAAATCCCACCAGGCGGTCAGGACACTTCCTAGCCCACTGTGTTGACAAGATGCTTCTCTAATAAAGCAGATATGCAGGAGCCCATGGCCGTTGGCAACTGGGCAAGTGTCAGCTAAAGTTGGAGGCGCCAAAAGCACGGTGAACAAAAGAAGAGCGCTTTATGGTCCCCAGGAATCCCTCCCCCAAGGAACGGAGAAGAGCAGTAGACTTTCGGAAATTAAGAGTCATTGGCTTTGTAGCAAACAAAAGCAAAAAGGCTCTTTTCAAACATAGGTGTCATTTTTAGAAGAGGACAGAGCCAAAGCTGCCAAGAGTCTGTAAGCCCCGCAAATTCAAGCATGAAATGGATATTCAAGGATAGCTTGCCCACAAATGCAGAGCCGGGGACACAGAAGATGCTATGAAATTATCGGCTGCATGATACACAATGTAAGAAGGGATTAAAGTAATGTGCAGGCACCTTTCATTTTTAACAAGAATCATTAAAATATCCAGTTTCTACTTCATAAGGCTGTTTCCATGTTCCAGGCAACAGCTGGTCCCACTTTATTGCTGTGGGTACAGTGAGTTCTAGTAAATCCCGTGTAATAGATGTATTCATATGCTCTGTTCTTTTAACAATCTTCTTAATTAGGGTGCTGTCCTTCTAAGCAAAGCATTTATATAGTTATTTTATTGCATTTGAATACAGTGTTAGCTTCAATGGACTGAATATAATTTTATGGGTTTTTTAAAACATTGTTTTACAATGAAGGGAATTTATTTTATCATCAGTATGGAGTTATTCCCATGGATATTTAAAAGCCATTGGTACAGAGGTTTATGAATCTCTGTTGAGAAAGAAAGATCCTAAAGAGGTAGTAGACAGTTGTAGTTTGGCCACTTATTAGCTTAACTTTTTTGAACCTTAATGGTCTTATCTATTAAATAGGTCAATATCTTCCTTGCCTACCTCATAGAGTAATTGCAAACACCAAATAAAATGTTATACTTGAAAGGGCTTTATAAAGCATCAAGACTTAGGTGCATTTCAAGGGCCGTTACCCTCCCCATGGAAGCTCCTGACCTCACACCCTGTGTGGAGATAGTGCTGGTGCTTCAGTTGTAGAGGCATTAAGGTAGCCTTAGACTTTCAGGATGCATGGGTGAGGAACTGCAGAGAGAGCTCTGATTGTTTAGAAAAGATGATGGAAGATAACCAGAGCTGAGAGCCTCAGGCATTTTGGGACTGAGGGACAGCAGCGGACAGATGTGGGGTTGATTAGGTGCTAGCTATGGGTACCCACTGATACCTAAGTCTGTGTCTCCTCTCCATTATACCAAGTTATTTTCCAGGCCTCCACACATCCAGCCTCACCCAAAAACCCATTCTTACCTACATGAGCGTTCCAACAAACAATTCTTCATTTAAACAAAGGAATGTTCTGGAAAATTCTTTCTGTACCCTACAGCACTAAGGTTCCATTTATTGGGCTCAGATGTCCTAATCCTCCTTTACATGTTGACAAAGTGGAACTTGGCTGACTTCAGATTTCAGCTACCCATGCACATACAATTAGATATATCCTCAGCAAGGTAATTTTCAAATTTGAAAGACAAGGATTTGTGAAGCAGGCCCTAATGTCTTTTGAATAATACTACATCACCAGTACTCCAATATCAATCTACATCATTTTCTTTATCATTATGCATCATAGAAGCAATGGAATATTAGTTACCTTTCAAATCACAGGGTGAAATCCATTGTGTTGTCCGCAAAACATTCAATAAGAAAATTCAACTATTTTAAGCCCAGCTATTTTATCTACTTCTTTTAAATCTACCAAAGTTTCAGTGTATTCTCAAGTATATAAGGTTGGAGGCAGAAGTAGTCGAGTAGAAAGATCTGTGTTCGGAGTCAGAAAACATAGGTTTCAACCTATTTCTAAGAATTAGTAGCTGAAGAAATTTGAGCAGGTTACTCTATCTCTCTGGGCCTCAGTTTGCCAAGCTCTTAAAATGAACATGACGACATCGACTTTACAAGGCAAGGATCAAATGAGATACTGTGGATGAAAGAGCTTTGAAAAAATTGAAGTTAGAACCTTTCTTTATTATGTGTTGTAGTCATGGACAAATGTCCTTATTTATTGGTATCTCATTGATATTGGAAAATTTAAAATGTATTCTTACCTCAAATACTTATTTACAAACTCCTTAGCTGAAGATCCAGGTTAGAAGCTATCCTTTCCTCCTTGGCTCCCCTGCCCTCTTCTCTAGTTGTAATATTCATTTATTTTTTTCTTCTGCTTTTTCTCCCCAAATCTCCGGCAGTACATATTTGTATATTCTAGTTGTGGGTCCTTCTAGTTGTGGCATGTGGGATGCTGCCTCAGTGTGGCCTGACGAGCAGTGCCATGTCTGCGCCCAGGATCCGAACCAGCGAAACCCTGGGCCACCAAAGAGGAGCACACAAACTTAACCACTTGGCCAGGGAGCCAGCCCCCCTAGTTGTGATATTTAATTTAATTGTGGTCATGCCCTTCTTGGCTGACCTCTCAATTAAAGATCAAAGCACAGGGTCTCACTGCCAATTTTAAATCCATCTAACTGCTATCCAGATATTGAGGCTTTGTATATCCCAACGTGATCCTGAGAATCTAAGTCAGAGGAAGAGTAAAGGGAATGTGGGGCAGTCTTGGAGCTCTGCGTGAATGAAGAAGAAGGTACAAGGGCTACAGCAAAGTGTAAAGACCGAGTGATTTTCCAAATCACAGTCTTCCTGAGTCCCAGGGTCCATTTGCCTATACAAGTCTAAAACTGAATACCAAACTCTTTCTTTTAATCTGATGGAGGGTGAAAGAAATGTTAATCTATTGATAAGTCTAGGAGGTAAGTAGAAAACAATGTGAAAGCATAGTTTCTATCAAATGAGACCTACTGTAGGCTAAGTATCTGTTGGGGTTTGTGGGGAGCCAATAATTAGCACCATTTTTTCTTGCCCATGCTCTGAACCAATTGAGAATTAAAACGAGAGGTCAAGGTAGGCAGAGAACCAAAACATCAACTTTATTATTGATAATGTTAAGAACGAGGCTAATAACTGTAAGTTAGTGGGCTTCCTAATACTTTCTAATATTTAAGAGCATGCTTTATATCTACAAGCAAATGAGCCTCCTCTCCTGTGGACTTACTCCATGTCTGAGAGCAATAGTGACTTATGCTCTCTGCAAGTGGGCTCCCTCCCAGGAGAAAGAGAAGGAGGAGCTCAGGAATGCAAGCCCAGAACCTCCTTTCTAACTTGCCCTGAGGAGGAATAAGAGATGAAGAGCAGAGAAAACCCCAGAATGTTATGCTAGTGGAAGTCCTTCCACACAGGCTGAAACATCAACTCTGGGAAAAGAAGCATTCCTCTATAATAGATCGACCTTCTTTCAGCCTGAAAGTAAATTCCTGTAAGAGGAGTTAACTCTGAAATCCAGAATATCACACAACTGTGCTTCTTAAAGATGATGACTTGGATGAAACATCCATATTTTAAGAATACTTATATACTGCAAAATATTTGGCTGCCACATGTTTCTTCTCCTTTCTTACAGTGCTTTCTTCTCTAGGCTATCTATCCTGCTAATTATAAAATCATCCATTACCTCGAGTCTAATAAGACAACAGTTGAAGAGCAATTGAAAACACAGAGATTGAGCAATGGCTGGTTTCCAGAACACAAAATCGACGCTACGAAACACTTTGCAAGATGGCATATTTCTTTTCTCCCTCAGCCTGGATTACTTCTTAGTGTTCCTAATTCTGCTGGCAAGAGTCCTGTTGAATTCAGGAAAACCATATGAAACCCATCCTGGGCGTTGCCAAAATAAATTGTTAATCATATCAGATGTAGCACCAAAGAGTGTTCCATCATAGTCAATTTTCTGTTTTGTAACTGTCCCCTTGGCTTCATTCAGGATCTGCCAAGAGGAAAGGAAGCCCATATTGTACATGCCACATCTCATTATCCACTGGAGGAGAGAGGACGGTGGGGAATGCTCATGGGGTCAAGGTGAGTGTACTCCTAACAGTAATAAGAGATGTTTATTACAGCCCAATTTCAAATATCCCTCTGGGGATATAAAGAGTTTGGGATCCACTACTATATGCATTACAGCTTGAGAGTATGAGAATCTCTTGAAGGTTCAATTTTCACAGAGTGGGGATGACCAGCAGGATTTCTGCCTGAGTGTTTCAAAAACGGCTTCTTTAAATACAAAGGTTGTATTAAATGACTGCAATTGTTTCCACTATCTGGTTCTATTAAATGGAACCAGCTCACCTGGCACTTAGTTATCTGGACTATTGCGTATTTCTCCATTATAGGAGAAAGAAAGAAGCAAATGACAACCAGGGTAGAAAGATCCAGATATTTTTTTTCTAATGGATCAAAAGCAGAATAGATCAGCAAAAACCAAAATCTGTCCTAGGGTAGCTCACATAGACACATCTCACCTAATCTCAATAGGCTTTTGGAAAACAAATTGAATCCCTTTGAATTGAATCTGCACCCCCACCACATACAGAGTATTCTACAGGTGTTAAAATGAGCACGCTGGGGGCTATGCGGGTCCTGACCATTAATTATGGTGTAGGACTTCTCTATTTACCAAGACAAGAAATGGACTGATAAGAAGGGGATTTTGTCCAGGCCTCAGATACACAGATAAATAAATTCTTCATCCTTCTTTGGGCTTCCATTTAACCAAATAGAACAGTTCAACTGCTTTGCAAAATAAAACACAAAGATTGCTGTGCTGTCATTCTTAAAAGCATGCCAGTTCTGGTGGCTCCCATCATACCTACTTCTAGATATACATTTTGATTTCTGTCTTAATAAGGCAAGTTCTATTCACCAAGCTTCATTTCCCATGACTCATTTAAACAGGGATTTATGCATGCTGATTTGTTCCAGTTTAGGCATCTCACTGCTCTTCTGAATTTGGACATGCACCTTACCTGAGCAGGGATCATGAGTGTAAGTCTAAAGTAGAATTGTCATGTTAGAAAATTTCTGACACTCTACGAAGTCAATTTAAGCTTACTGGCATACCCAGGGATTGGAGATATGACACCTGGAGGTGGTTAGCTGTTGTGTGAGGAGGAATTTATTTAGCAAACCCCAAAGGAAAATGCATCCCAGCAAAGGAGTGTGGATGGATACCACTTGGCTGTACTTTCACTGTGAAATTTCCGAATCTGAACTTTCAATCCACCAGCTCGGGTTCCAGCAATGGAGTTCCTGTGTGTGGAGGAGAGGAGGGAGAGAATAGACGGTGGACATTTTTCTGTGGAGAAGTTAAAAACAATAATAAAGCCGACAAAGAGATGGGCTACTTTGTATTATTACCATGTCCTGGACACTTCTCAACAATGTCAGAGATAAAATACATTTTCTCAAAAAGATCTTCCATTGGTTTAAGTTCTATACAAGTATTGCCATTACTGTTGAGTTTATAATATACAGGTAAGTCTCAAATTAGCACATTTTGCTGCTTATCCTTTAATGAACACTGTATTCTGCAGGGAAGTTAAATTGCAGAGCTCCCAGTGGTCAGCTGCCCTGACACACCAGATACAGCTACATGCACTATTTTGAAAGTCAGTCCATGGTTCAAAGAGTTGCAGATCCCTTTGGATGCAGTTCTGTCTCCACTCCCTGTGGCACAAAGTTCACTAAAAGAAAAATTTCACTGTTTGTGTCTCTCTCTAGCCATTATGCTTATTCATTTAATTTCATGATTTTCCCTGAAAATAATTTGCATTTGGGGAGGATGAGTCTTAAAAGATGACCCGTTCTGGGTATCAAATACACTAGGTATACCACTGGGTTCCAGGCAAAAATACACAGTGTTTCTATTCTGAAAAAGTACAAAAAGTGATCAAGGGGAAATAATGGTTTATTTGTGGATGAATATATGAATGGACAAATTCTGCTCCATTATAGCTTTTGAAGTAGCTTTTAAGAAAGATCTACAAAAAGGAGCAAAATGAAAACAAAACACAACAACTACAGGCAATTCAAGTTAGAATGAGGAGGCAGACTGGGGTAAAGAAGAGGAGCACATACGCATACTGTGAGTCTTCTGTGATTGCAAAGACTAAGCCTGTACTTTGGTTCTGAGCTTCCTGGTGGTCAGAGTGAATATGCAAGGGAAACCATATGCAATGACTGAAGTAATATAAGGTGACAGAGGCAAAGGAGCATTGACTGCAAGTACTCAACAAGCGTGTCCCTGGAGGTCCTACGATCCATAATCTGTGATCAAAGCTATGGATAATTAAGGCTAATTAATGAATAATTACAATAAAATGCAAAAATGTTGCTAGTGGTTCATACAGAATGGCCTGCTATCTGCAGGAGTTTGCTAACTTGATCGCAGAGTGAGAAGAAACCGAGAAGGGCTTGCAGACAAAGGGTATGGGCTATTCAAAAGTGCCGAGGAATCAAAGAAGACGCGAGTTTGAGAAGTACGAGCACTTCAGTGTGACTGGAATGGAGCACATAATTCAGGGTGCAGCAAGACTTGAGGCTGGGAGGCAGCATCCAGCTTTTGAAGGACAGCAGCCTAGCCAAACTATGGCCCTCGGGGCAATCTGGCTCCCTGTCTGTTTTTGTAAATAAAGTGTTATTGGAACATAGTCATGCCCACTCTTTTACATATTGCCAATGGCTGCTTTCTCATTCATTACTATGGCAAGGTTGAGTAGTGGACAGAGACCACATGGCCAGCCTAAAATCTTTACCATCTGGTCCTTTACAGAAAAAGTTTGGCAACATCTGATCTAGAACATACTAAGGCGTTTGAAGTTTATCCTATAGGTTAAAGGGAAACAGTGAAGGATTTTTAAAAGTTAGGAGAACTAGCAGGGTGCTCTTGGCAAGTCTACTTCACAAATACTAGTCTCAGTTCCTTAAAGGTAAAAATGATTTGACGTGCCCCCAAACCCATACACCTCAGGGAAGACAATGTCCTAGCAGAGTGCACGCAGGAGTTTCAAAGAAGAGTTGATTGTGTACCAATCTGCTTTAGATAATGAACTATTTAGTCACTGACTTCCCAAGCAGGGCAGATTTTTTTTTTTTTTTTAAGATTATGATAGATTACAACCTTGTGAGATTTCAGTTGTACATTATTGTTAGTAATGTTGTGGGTACACCACTTCACCCCTTGTGCCCTCCCCCCACCTCCCCTTGTCCCTGGTAACCACCGATCAGTTCTCCATGTCTATATGTTAACTTCTACCTATAAGTGGGGTCATATAGAGTTCATCTTTCTCTGTCTGGCTTATTTCACTTAACATAATACCCTCAAGGTCCATCCATGTTGATGCGAATGGAGCAATTTGGTCCTTTTTTATGGCTGAGTAGTATTCCATTGTGTATATATACCATATCTTCTTTATCCAGTCATCAGTTTCTGGGCATGTAGGTTGGTTCCACATCTTGGCTATTGTAAATAATGCTGCAATGAACATAGGGGTGCATGGGATTCTTGGGATTGCTGATTTCAGGTTCTTAGGCTAGATACCCAGTAGTGGGATAGCTGGGTCATAGGGTATTTCTATTTTTAACTTTTTGAGAAATCTCCATACTGTTTTCCATAGTGGCTGCACTAGTTTGCATTCCCACCAACAGTGTATGAGGGTTCCTTTTTCTCTCCAACATTTGTCACTTTTGGTTTTGGATATTTTTGCCAATCTAACGGGTGTAAGGTGATATCTTAGTGTAGTTTTGATTTGCATTTCCCTGATGATTAGCGATGATGAACATCTTTTCATGTGTCTCTTGGCCATACTTATGTCTTCTTTGGAGAAATGTCTGTTCATGTCCTCTGCCCATTTTTTGATCGCTTTGTTTGTTTTTTTGTTGTTAAGCTGTGTGAGTTCTTTGTATATTATGGATATTAATCCCTTGTCGGATAAGTAGCTTGTAAATATTTTTTCCCAATTAGTGGGCTGTTTTTTTGTTTCAATCCTGTTTTCCCTTGCTTTGAAGAAACTCTTTAGTCTGATGAAGTCCCATTTGTTTATTCTTTCTATTGTTTCCCTCATCTGAGGAGTTACAGTGTCCGAAAAGATTCTTTTGAAACTTATGTCAAAGAGTGTACTGCCTATATTCTCTTCTAGAAGACTTATTGTTTCAGGCCTAATCTTTAAGTCTTTGATCCATTTTGAGTTTATTTTTGTGAATGGTGAAAAAGAATGATCGATTTTCATTCTTTTACATGTGGCTGTCCAGTTTTCCCAACACCATTTGTTGAAGAGACTTTCCAAGCAGAGCAGATTTTCAAAGCTTCAAATCTTCCAAGATTTGAATCGGGAGCAAGTTATCCACCAGCCTTCAGTTGAGACAGGCTCCAGGCAACCACATAAGTAGCTGAGATACTTTATTTGCTTAAGAGAATCATTTTGTGTGGCATCCGCATGTTCACGAGGCATATAGCATAGCGGTTAGAAGCACAGCAGTGGGGTCCGCTTCTCAGTCAAAGCCACCTATCAGCCATGTACCTTCAGAGGCAAGGCTCAGTTTCCTCATCTGTCAAATGCGGATAATAATAGCAGCAACCCTATAAAAAGGTTGTTGTGAAGATTAATGAGTTACACAGTTTCTATCACACAGTAAGTGCTCAATAAATATTCGTCATTCCTATTATAGGAAGCAGTTAGCTGGAGTTGAATCCTGGCTTTAGACATGACATTACATTATATGACATTACTTTACATTATATCTCACCACGTGACTTGCACATTTGAAAGTAAAATGAGAGATTCTCTTCTGTTCCGGCTACTTGACAGCTATAGAAACAAGGAAGTGGCTACAAACCACCAGAGAATGGGGTAGAAAACTGATATTTGAAAATAAAAGATAAATCTTTTTTTGATCGAAGACCCAGCTCCCAGTATTTGTCAGTTATATTAGTTCCCTAGGTCTTTAATAAACATTACCACAAACTGGGTGGCTTAAATCAATAGAAGTTTATTCTTTCACAGTTCAGGAGGCTGGAAGTCTGAAATCAAGGTGTTGGTTGGGCCCTACTCCCTCTAGGGGAGGAGGGGCTTGGGGGGAATCCTTCCTTGCCTGTTCCAGTTTCTGGTGGCTCCCAGCAATCCTTGGCATTCCTTGGCTTGTAGCTGCATCACTCCAATTTCCTCCTCTGTGGTCACATGACCTTATTCCCTGTGTGTATCTCTGTGTCTTCACACGACCTTCTTATAAGAATATCAGTTGGGAGCGGCCCCCTGGCCCAATGGTTAAGTTCTTGTGCTCCCCTTGGCGGCCCAGGGTTTCACTGGCCCAGGGTTTCACTGCTTGGGATCCTGGGTGCAGACACGGCACCACTCATCAAGCCGAGCTGAGGTCACATCCCACATAGCAGAATCAGAGGCACTCACAGCAAGAAGAGACAACTGTGTCCTGGGGGGACTTTGGGGAGAAGAAGAAGAAGAAAAAAAAGAAGATTGGCAACAGATAGGTCAGGCGCCAATCTTTAAAAAAAAAAGAAGAATACTAGTCGTTGGATTTAGGACATTCCCTAATCCAGTATGACCTCATCTTATGAATTATACATGGAAAGATCCTGCTTCTGGATAAGGTCACATTCTGAGGTTCTGGGTGGACGTGAATTTTGGGGGCCACTATCTAACCCAGTACAGTTATTTATGGTCACATTTTCCCAACCATAGCTTCAGGTCATCACTATCTTTTATATACTAGTCTTCTGATGTTGGCACCCTCTTGCTCTTGACTACACCTTGAAGCATAGCCACCTCTACAAGAGAAAGCTTCAGAAGCCCAGTTCTTCATTGCTTCACCTCTTCCTTGGCAAAGCAGAACACGAGTGGATAATTCTTTGCCTTGGGGCTATGCTTTGTCACTGGAACAATTTCCATTGGAAAATGTAATATTTTCTCCTAGAAAATACATTTCAAGTTGCAAACAATCAATTTAGAAACTATCTTAGGAATGCTGTCAGCTCGATGTTGAGAAATGCCTGCATCGTTAATAAGACATCAAGCGGGGTTTTGGACTGTCATCAGAGCCACAGCGGGAATCCAACTCTGCCATAATCCCTCCAGACATTGCTGGCTGTTTTATTTTGAAGAAATGAGTATCATTATTGGATGCAAAAATTTTATTTTGGGCAGACATATAAAATCAGTCCGTTTATTAGACAAGATTATAACTTACATGCCAAGAATTTAAATATTAGATTTTTTAGTGTGGGTTCTTCTAAAATCAGAGCCTGTGGCAAGGTCTTTGGTCTAGGTAGTTTATTTAGGGGGTGATCCTGAGAAGTAGGAGTGAGGGAGCAAGGAGAGTGAGAGAGACAGACAGAAGGAAAACCCAAAATGAGATGCACACTCGAGGTCACTGCTGTGTGCAATGGAAGCTTAGTCCTCTAGGACTTTGCAGAATTGTAGAGAACACCTCCCCCAAATCCTCCCATTGAAAGACTGGAAGCTGGGGCATCCCCCTACCTCCTTCTCACCATCAGATGAGGACTGCCTCTGGGCCATTATCTCCTTCACACTTCTGACGTGTACCTACCTGGGAGCAGGCGCTGGGGCAGAACGTGCTTAAGACAGGTGCTGGCCGTATGTGATGAGAGTCTTCTCACCCACAGCTATAGCTTCAATCAGAGGTGGGGCCAAGGGAAGGTGACACAGGCACCAGAAGCATCTGCTATATTAGAATTCCTTCTTTCCATCAAGGACATGATCTTCATTGTGGTCATCACGTAAAAGCTAACTACCCTATGAATTAGGAATGGCACATTGCATATTCCTTTTACAAATAAAATGTAATTAAGATATTGTAACTTGAACATAATTTTGTAACATTGTATCAGCTAGGAGCAAGCAAGACTCTCATAGAAGTTTCTTAGCAAACTTGCCATCACATCTCAATAGCCAGAGTGTACCCATGTCCCTTCCCAGGAAAGGAGTCACCACATAAATCAGTCAGAATATTCCATCATTGATCTCCGAAGCGGAGATAAAGAAGATGACAAAGCAGGAAAGGAGCTTCTTTGAAAGATATTGGCTGTAACTCACTAATCAGTCTTAGCACCATCAAAAGGAGGATCAGGCAATGTGTATTTTATGACGTGATGTAGTACAAGTGCCTAGCATCTCCTATGAAGTATTCCTGCAAAACCTGAAATTGAACCTGAATGTTATCAAGTCTTCAGATCCAACTATCAGTTTAAAGGGAATACTGGGAGTAGAGGAACTAGCTAAACAATACCATCAGGGGAAAACCAGCTAAATCCAGGATAAGGACATTCTGTGGGATGAATGATCCAGTTTTCCCAACAAATCTGTGGCATGAAAAAAACATGGAGGGAGGGAGACTGCTGGAACAAAAGAGATTTAAGAGACATGACAATCAAAGGCAATAATGTGAGCTATTTTAGATCCTGATTCAAACAAGCCAACCATGAAATAACATTGCGACAAGGGAAATTCACATATGAACTGGATATTAAATGATATTAAGGACATTAGATGCTATTAATTCTTGCGGGTAACAATGGCATGGTGAGGTATTTATGAGAGAAATGACATGATGCCTGGTATTTTCTTTAAAATGCTCTAGGGAAAAAAAGTGGTGGAAGGGGATATGTAAAACAAGATTGATAAAATTGTTGATAATTTTTGAAGATGGGGATGTGTGCACCGGAGTTCATTTTACAATACCCTCCACTTCTGTCTACCTTTTTAAATTTCTATAATACATCATAAAAAATTAAACAAATACTGGTAGCTCACGGTATTTTTGAGGAGGGCCTAAGAACTAGACTCAAAGGTAAGCTCCCAACATCCAATTCTCCAAACTACACCCCAGAACCGGCCTGCCAGGAGACAGCCCCAGTGGCTCCACCCCACTGAGCACCAGAGCAAACTACTGCCCCCACTTGTGCCTCCTCTGCACCAGGAACTTGTCTTTGAAACCACAGAGAAACTGGTGTTTCTGACACTACTGCCACTGAAAGCCAAGACATCTCAATTAGGCCACTGAGCAGCAAAAGATGGAAACTCCACACACAGCCTGTCTCCTCACACTGCTCACTTCTGAGTTGAAGTCTTACAGGTGCATCTGATGGGTGGAGTCTATATTGTGTCCTAGCTGCAAGGGAGTCTGAATTTCAGTTCTGGCTTATACATTAGCAA
Source organism: Equus caballus (assembly GCF_041296265.1). Lineage (NCBI taxonomy): Eukaryota > Metazoa > Chordata > Mammalia > Perissodactyla > Equidae > Equus > Equus caballus. Next base: position 94,695,541 of record NC_091686.1, read on the forward strand.
GACAGAATTTATAATACAGTCATGTGCTGCCTTACGACATGTCAGTCAACAGCAGACTGCATATGCAACAGTGGTCCCATAATATTAGTACCACAGAGTCTAGGTGTGTAGCACGCTATACCATCTAGGTTTGTGTAAGTACATTCTATGATGTTCGCACGACAAAATCCTCTAACGATGCATTTCTCAGAATGTACCCCTGTCATTAGGTGGTGAATGACTGCAGCAGCATGTAGCATGTCCCAATTTTCCCCAAATATAGAAAGGTTATCCAAAAGACGATAGGCAGCCATGTCTGGAACAGATATCCACTATTTACTATGCCACAGTCACCATAGGTCAATTAAGATTTGCCCCTTGGGCCAGAGACTGACCCAGCCATCCCTGAAATATATGGATACCCCATTCCTGACTAATATAGAGTTCTGATGGCAAGGAAGAAAAGAGCAAAGGCAAGGAAGGCCATGCAGGGGATGGCTATGGGAAGGTACCCCACAGTGAGTGCCACAGATGTCAATGCATCAGCATGATACATATGAAAGTGACCCACTTTGGAAATCAGATTTCTATGCTACTGTATCGCTTTGTGTTATTTACTTGACTTCTCTGTCCTCAGGTCAAATAGCAGAGCTGGTTTAGATCAGTGGTCTTCCTCCCTCTCTCCCTTCTTCCCTTCCTTCCTTCTTTCCTTCCTTCCTTCCTGCCTTCCTACCTTCCTTCCTTCCTCCCCTCCACCTCTGAGGAAACTTAGGGAGCTCCACAGACTTTTCAAAAATTGCTGGACTAAGTGATATTTTACTGTTTTTTTCCCCAGTTTTATTCAGTGACTCCCCCTTGGACCACTTTATATTCCATACTTTGTTTTATATAAGTAGAGTAAAGTTTTCTATGAGAAGAGTAAAATAGACTAGGGGTCATAGCATAACTTGATCCAATAGTAAATTGGACATGGCTCAATTTACTCTGTCCCCACATTGTTTCCTGTGATGAATCATTTGTCTAGATCTCAGTTTTTCAGTCAGATGTTTGGGTCCCCAAGTTGTCAGGGTGTAGATCACATACATGCTCTGTTCAAGCTCTCAAATTAGAAACTGCTTAGGGAAGAGACTCTATCTTATTCCTCTTCATGTCTGTCAGTCTCCCAAAATGCCCTGCACAGAAACGATGCCTAGGAAATGTTGGCAGGTTATTTGATGATATACAAATGCAATTTTAATGTTCTGGGCAGTTTATATCCTCATAAATTGTCACTAGTACACTGGAGACTGAGCAGGGAGTGGGTTCTTTGGGGCTACAGGAGCACAGGGAGGGTCCTCACTTGAGGCCACTGACACGTGGAAGCCTTTTCAACACTCCTGAGGTGGGAAGTAAAGCTGCATCTCTTACCATCTCCCCCACCTCCCACCCTATCCCTTGGAACACTGGTTTTTAAACTCTTCCACCTATTTTCCCAGGTCATTTTCTTTTTGCTCCACCCACCTTCCATGAGAGGCCCAGGATAAGTCCTAGTTGGAATCAATGCAAAATTACATGGACAAAATTCAAAGAGAGGTTCTTCATCACTAGTGTTGATATGGCTAGCATTTTTCTTACAAGAATCAACCTGTCAGAAGAATTATGATGCCATGATGTCTCTTTGATGATCTTGCCCATCATAAAGAAGGGAGCAAAGGTTAAAAAAAACTACCTAACGTTCTGCAACAGGTGGTCCTTTCAAACACAATTCATTTCACACAGTATTCATCTGTTCTTGTAGTTGCCACAGACAAAGTAGCTTGTTAGTCCATCGTGTCTCTCCTCAGCCTTTCAAATCACATTGTGTTTCAGCAGGAAAATGTGTTTCAGTAGGAAAAGAGCTGAACCTTACTCTCTCCTATAAATTGTGTAATTGGAAAGCAATAAATTTAAAGATCTAAAAGGAAAAGAATAAAGACAGCGTCAAACAATGACTTTCTCTAATTAGTAACCATTTATGTCTCCCATTTGGTAAAGTGCTTTGCAAATGTAGTCACCTTTTAGTTTAAAGCATATTCATTTTGTGAGTAGAATACGATTTCATTTGTGAGAATGAGAATTAAGTGTGGCTTTTAATCAGCCTGGAGCTGTTTAGTACTAGGAGCTATTTAGCACTCCAGGAGCTCTAAAAATTATAGCTGTACCATGAAGAGTTTATTTGCTACAGTAGTTCAAAAATCTGATACCACTATAGAAACTAACTTTTTACTTGTTTCTGATCAGTAGAAAATTAAACTTGGAGAGCAAAAACGTATACACATACACACACGCATATACATATATATAGTATTAAAACTGTCACAATGTTTAAAGTTAAAGTTCTCAAAGTTAGCACTATTTTTGAAAGTCGTGTCTTTGATTGTGACTTGATTTTTCATGATTTATTGTTTTAAGTAACAAGCTGCTCTAATTAGAATCAGCCATTCAGTTACTGAGTTCCAACTATGAAAAATCTCTAGCGATATTGCTAACACTAATAATTTCACATTAATGGCACTAAATGTTTAGTGTGTGTCCTACCAGGGACAAATGCCATTTTCTGAAAAGGTGATTTTCCTCTAACTTCCAACTAGCTTGAAGAAATCTTTGAAGTTCGTTGAAGTTTGTTTTTAAGAGGTGTGTGCTATGCTGGAGTTGGGAAGACGGCAGTCTGTATGCTGGAGCAATCATATATGGAAAGGATTTTGCAAGCTTTGATTAGATTCTCACTACTAGTGTGGTCCAACTGGAAGGAAAGGGAATAGTAGCTTTTTCCCCCCCACTATTTTATTATAAAAATTTTCAAATATGCCAAGAAAATTGAAAAGAGTTTTATAGTAAATACCTGTATATCCACTTCTAGAGTCTACATTAGTATTTTGCTATATTTGCTTTATCACAGAACTATCCTTCTATTCATTCCTCTATGTATCCATGAATCAAGTCTATTTTTTTAATGAAAATCAAACTGCATTCCAAATGTTAGTATACCGTCTTCTAAATATTTCACCATGCATATAATTAGCTAGAGTTCTATTTTTATTTACAGTTCTTTGTAGGTTTTTCGGTAAAATTTATGTACATTAAAATACATAAATATTAAGTATTTCATTTGATAAGTTTTGCCAAGTGCTTGTACTCATGTATCTGAATAGTTGTCAAAATATAGAACATTACCATCACTCCAGAAATTTCCCTCTTATCCTTTTCAAGCCAATCCTTGCCCCGACTCTCCCACCCCTAGGTAATCACTATTTGGATTTTTTTTTTCACCTCAGAATAGTTTCACCTGTTCTAGAACTTCATATAAATATAATCATCTAGTACATGCTTTTCTGTATCAGGCTTCTTTCACTCAGCATGTTTTTGAGATCGTCCATATTGTTGCCTATTTAGTAGTTTGTTTCCTTTTTCATTATATTGTAGTATTTCTTTGTATGAATATATTAACTTCATTTATCTATTCTCCCGTTAATGAACGTTTATATTGTTTCCATTTGGGGGCTATTATGAATAAAGCTGCTTGTGCAAGTTTTTGTTGTTATTGTTGACGTATGCTTTCATTTCTGTTTGTCTGCTGGAGCCTCCAGAAAGGAATGTAGACTTGATTTTCAACACTTTAATTTTAGCCCATGAGACCTACAGAACTGTCAGCTAATAAATCTGTGTTGTTTTAGCCCTAAGTTTGAGGTGATCTGTTATAGCAACCACAGAAAACAAATACAGATTTTGGTCCTGGGAAGTGGGGGTGCTGCAGTAACAAATACCTGAAAAAGTGGAGGTGGCTTTGGAATTGGGCAATGGATGGAGGCTGCAAGAACTTTTGAGGTGCATGATAGAAAAGCCTAGATTACTTTGAATAGGTTGTTGGTAGAAATATGGGTGGTAAAGTCTCTGCCAGTGGGGGCTCAGAGGAAGTAAGGACTATGATAGAGAAAACATGGATTGCCTTGGGAATACCTAAATTATTGTCAACAGATTGTCAGATTGACATTGTCAGCAGAAACATGGCCTTTAAAGGCGCTGCTGGTGAGGGCTCTAGAGGAGTATGTTATTGGAAGCTGGAAGAAAGGAGATTTTTGTTACATATGGCAGAAATTCTGTTACATGGAAAGCAGAACTTATAAATGGTGAAATTGTGTTTTATCTGAGGAGCTTTCCAAGCAGAGCATTGAAGGTGTAACTGGTTTCTTCTTGATGCCATTAGTAAAATGTGAGAGGAAGGGGAAAAAATTGAAGGAAAAATTCTTAATAAAAAAAATTAGAAGGAACCAGGACTTGGCAATTGGGAAATTCTCAGCCTATCCAAATTGCAAAACATGCTAAAAATAAGAGATTCGTCATCAAGAAAGCAGGCTCTAGAGATAAAATGGAGGATGTGGCAAGACAACTTTTGCTGGTACCCCAGACGAAACAAGGTCAGAGTACTCAATCATACAAAAGGCTTTTTGACAAGACTAGGTACGTGACTCATAAATCTCCTCAGTCATCTCAGCAGAAATGAAAAACAGGGATGGGTTATCTAGAAAAGAACTGTGGAGAAGGTTCTTGTTTAATGGACTTAATCCCTGTGACATGCACAAGAGACCCACTAAGTTTTTGAGAAAGTTATATGAGCAGACACATTGCCAGCTTGGACTGAAAGGGACAGAGAAAATGCGAAATGAAAGAAAGCAGTTGGGTCCTGAAAATTCTACATGCAGGTTAACAAACATGTGCTACCTTTCACACAAAGAGAAAAGACACTCAGAGTGTGAGGGCTGAGACCCAAAGGCAGAGGCAAGAGTCACAGAAGGTAATTCCAAGACCTTGAAATGTAACAGAGTTTGTCCGTCCAGTGGATTTCTAAATTTCTTGGAACTAGTGACTCCTTTTTTCCTTCTATTTTGTCCCATTTTGAATGGGAGTACCTGTAACTGTGATGCTATGTATTGTGTTTTGGGAACCACCATTGTATTTTGGGAGCAGGTAACTTGTTTTCTAGCTTCACTGGTACACAGATGGAGAGAAATTTTGCCCTGGGATGGGTTATACCCAGAGCCTCACCCTTGCATAATCTAGATGACTTAGATGATAAAATCTGAGACTTTAGAGCTGAAGAAATTTAGATGAGATTTTGGACTTTGAGTTGATACTGCATAGATTGAAACTTTTGGGAAACTTGGGATGGTGCAAATGTATTTTGCAAATCAGATGTATAGGAAGCTTTGGGGCCCTGAGGGTGGGCTGTAGTAGGCAGAATAATGCCACCCCCAAAGATATCTATACCCTAATTCCTAGACTCTGTGAATATGTTACCTTATATAGCAAAAAGGGACTTTGCAGGTGTGATTAAGGACATTGAGATAGGGAGATTATTCTGGACTATCCAAGCATGTCCAACATAATCACAAAGTTCCTTAAAACTGGATGAGGGAGACAGAAGAAGAGAGTCAAAGAAGAAGATGTGACAGTGGAAGCAGAGATCAGAGTTATTTGATGTGAGAAGGACTCACTGCACCTATACTAGCTTGAAGAAGGAATGGGGCCACAAGACAAAGAACGCAGAAACCTTTTAGAAAAAGCTGGGAAAGGCAAGAAAATATATTCTCCCTTGGAGCCTCCAGAAAGAAATGTAGCCCTACTGACACAGATTTAGTGAGACCTATGTCAGACTTCTCACCTCCAATACTGTAAGATAATAAATTTATGTTGTTTTAAGCCACTAAGTTTGAGGTAATTTGTTATGGTAGTCATAGAAAATTAGCACACTTGGGTAAATATCTATGAATGGAATTGTTGGCTTCTGGAGTAAGAATATGTCTACCTTTATAAGAAAATATCAGCCTTTTCCAAACTGATTGTAGAATCTTACACTCCCACCAACAATGCATAGCAGTGTTACATATCCCTGCCAATATCCAGTGGTGTCACTTCTTTTAATTTTAGCCATTCTGGTGGTTTGCAATCGTATCTCATTGTGTTTTAATTTAAATTTCCCTGATGACAAATTATATTGAGCATTTTTTCATGTACTTAATGGCCACTTATCTTCCTTTGCTAAAGGTCTGGCCAAAGCTTTTGCTCATTTTTAATTGGATTGTTTGTCTTATTTTTGACTTAAAAAGAGTTCTTCATGTATTTTGGATAGAAGCCCTTTGTCAGATATATGTGTTCCAGTATTTTCTTGGAATCTGTGCAATTTCTATTCATTTTTAAATGATGTCTTTGATGAGCAAAAGTTTAAAATTTTTCCCACATGGATACTCACTTTTTCTAACATAATTTATTGGAAATATTTTTCTTTTCTCTTTGGGTTGTTTTGGCATTGTTTAAAAAATTTAATGACCATGTAAGTGTTGGCCCATTTCTGAGATCTCTATTCTTTTCCATTAATTTATTTGTTCCAGTTATCACTCTGTTTGATTACTATAGCTTTAAAGATTATCTTAAAGTCAGGTAATTAAACTCTCTAACTTTGCTCTTCTTTTTCAAAATAGCTATGAATATTCTAGGTCTTACAGTTCCATGTGAATTTTAGGAATAGCTTGTCAATTTTTGCAAAACTCCAGGTGGGCTTATGATTGGGATTGAATTGTATCTACAGATCGATTTTGGGAAAAGTGATAGCTTAACAATATTGAATTTTCCAATCCATGAACATGGCATATCTTTCTGTTTATTTAGATATACTTTAATAAATCTCAGCAGTGTTTTTTCAGTGCAGATCTTGCATGTCTTTTGCTAAATTTAGTCTTAAGAATACATATATTTTGAAACTATTGGAAATGGAATTTTAAATTTTTTATTTTCAATTGTGTATTTTTCAATATTTATAAAACCACATTGGCTTTTATGTATTGGTACAAACCCCTGTAATTTCACTAAATTCACCTGTCAGTTCCAGTAGATGTTTTGTAGATTCTGAGGAGTTCATTGTGAACATTCAAATTGCCTGTAAATACAACTAGTTTTAGTGCTTCCTTTTTGATCCTTATGCATCTTATTTCTTTTCATTGTCTTATTGCACTGGCTTCAACTCCCAGTACTATTTGATTCAAAATTCTAAGACCAAAAATTCTTGCCTTGTTGCTGTACTACATTTTTAATACTTCAACATCAGATGTCAAACTATATATAGGTTCTTTTGTAGGTGCCCTTTATCTGATTGAAGAAGTTCTCTTCTATTCCTAATTTTCTGAGAGTTTCTACCATGAATCAGTGTGACTTTTGTCAGATGGTTTTCGGCATCTATTGATTTTTTTCTCGTTTATTCTGTTAATACAGTGAATTACACTGATTTTAAAAGATTAAACTAATCTTGCATTCTTAGGACAAACTCAACTTAATCTGTGATATTAAATTTATGAATCAACTTGACTGGGCTAAAGGATGCCCAGAGAGCTGGTAAAACATTCTTTCTCTGTGTGTCTGTGAGGGTATTTCTGGAAGAGATTAGCATTTGAACTGGTGAACTGAGTCAAGCATTTGGCCTTCCCCGATGTGGGTGGGTATCATCCAATCCATTGAGCCCCTGAACAGAACAAAAGGGCAGACATCAGCAGTCCTGGTTCTCAAGCTTTCGCACTCAGATCTGGACTTAGGCAATCAGCCTCCCCAATTCTCAGGGCTTTGGACTCAGACTGAATTACACCACCGGCTTTCCTGGTTTTACAGTTTGCAGAAGGCAGACTGTGGGATTTAGCTTTCATAATCACGTGAGCCAATTTCTCTACTAAATCTCCTCTTACATGTATCTTTATATATATATATCCTATTGGTTCTGTTCCTCTGGAGAACCCTGACTTATACATAGTCATAATGTTTTATTCTTTTTTATATATTGCTGAATTAATTTTGTCAACCTTCTGTTAAGAATGTTCACGAAGGATATTGGTCAGTAATTTTGTTTTATTTCAATATTTTTATCAGGTTTTGGTATCAGGATATGCTCGTCTCATAAAACAAGTTTTTGGAAAGAGTTTATCTAAGATTGATGTTATTTATTCATTAAATATTTGATTGAATTTGCCAGCAAAATTACCCAGCCTTGGAGTTTTCTTTGTGTAAAGATTTTAGACAAAAATTCAGTTTCTCTAATAGACATAGGGCTACTCAAATTTTCTATTTTATCTTGTGTCAGTTTGGGAAAATTGTGTCTCTTAAGAAATATTGTCAAGTTTCTTACAAAATTTCTAAAATATTCCTTTTATTCATTTCATATCTGCAGGCTCACTACTGGTATCCTCTCTTTAAAAGTTCCTGATATTCATAATTTATGTTCTCTCTCTTTTAGCCTTGATCAGTTTATCAATGGTTGTACCAATAACAGGAGGCTGAAAAAACAGAGACGATCCATCATTCAAAGAGCTTTGGCTTACTTGTAGTCTAAGAACTCCCATGGATTGCTTCCCAAAACATTTCTTCTAGAGGGTTATGTAATAAAACATTTATTGTGTGTAAAATCATACAACTATTTCACAGCACTTTTCCTTTTATTAATATATAGATAATAATCCGTGAGCACATGAGCTATGTGGTAAAAAACAATTGAGTTTGGTCAAAACCTATTATTGTAACATCAGGGTTAGGCAGTGTATCCTAGTGGTTAAGAGCTAAGCCCCTGGAAATTAGACAGACTTGTGTTCATATCCTGGATCTAGTGTCTGCTAGCTGGGGACTTGAAACAATTTACCTTATTTTTCTAAGTGTCTATTGTTGTTAGGATTAAATAAGATAGGACATGTAAAGTATTAAGTACAATTATTGACTCAGTGTGTTCAAAAACATTTTCACTATTATTTCTTTCACTCTTACCATTGTTACCAGCCTGGTCAGATTTAATTTTAGATAACAGAGTTTGGCTTATCTATGTATTTTTTTCTCCTTTTGCATTGTCTCAAGAGTTTTAACTTCCTGTCCTAAACTTTGTAAAATGCTGCTCAGCATTATTTTACCAGTATTGTGGTTGTAAATTATCTCCAGAAAAAGTTTTGACATCAAATGGAGTGTTGTCCTTGATTGATTAATCAAAGTGTTTTCTGTACCGTTTTTATTTGCATAGTTCTTTGGGGATGAAAAGGTCTTGCCAAGACTTTTTCCATGTGTTCTTGAAAATTATCTAACTAAGTCCAAAAAAGACATTAAAATATAACCCCTAGCAAACAGGAAACTAACTTTTTCATTCGGGAACTTAGTCAAAAGCCAACTTTTTGTGGTTTATGTGAAGGTTCCTCCCACAAAGTTCAGAAATTCATCTTACATTTTTCAGTCACTTATTTTCCTCTTTTTCCAGACTACCTGCAAAGATATGACTCTTTATTTCAGCTTACAGAAAGTGATTTCAGAGACACCTGCACCGATTTTTTTTAATGCTTTTTTCTTCTTTTTACAAAACGAAGGTTTTTGCTTTTTTTTTTCCTTCTGAGGTGAAGACAATCCCATAGAAATACCAGACAGCCACGCTGGCTTCAGGCAACTATAAATAATTTCCCCATCCACAACCAAATACAAGTACGTAGCACACTGTTTATACAGCCTATTAATCATTATTTAGTCAAGAGAAACATCAAGCAATGGACAAGCCTGGACAGAAGATGTGTCTTTTTTGGAGGGACTCTCTTGGCTTATTATGCAACTGCCTATATTTTATAGCCATCATGTTTTAGGATAAGACTGTTGAGCTATCCTTTGAATTCACGGCATTTTTTTTTATTTTAAAAAAGTGAAACAGCTGGGCAATTTTATTTGGTGGAAAAAGAGAACTTGATGAACATATACGTCTACTTGCTTTTCTCATTACAAGCTCTTTCCTGTCTTTAAAAATATGTATTTGTATGTTTTCATGTGACTTTAACCTGGGTGTGTGCATTGTTTTGTGTTCTGTTCTTCACTTGCTCCTACTTTCTACACACATTTCCATGTAATGACACAGGTCATACATTTGCCACCATTGACTAAGGAGTGTTCTATCAGGTTAGGATAATCTAATGGGCTTAGCTATTCCTCTATTGTTGAGAATTTGGATTGTTTCTAATTTGCTAGCTACTCTAATAAACATTGGGCAAATAAGGATTTCCCATCTGAATTCTCTTCCCTCCTTTGGGAATTATTTCCTTTGTATATGAAGAACTGTTCTGTGTATCATATTAAAGCTTTCTTTTGGGGGGATCATCAGAAGGAAATTTTATTCTGACTTAATTCTTTGTGATCAAATTTAACTTCAAATATTCGAGCAACCGTTACTTTTCGTAACCACGTTCTTAACTTTTTTTTTCAACCTATGGGGCATTTCAGAATCATAGAGTCAAAACAAGAGCTTTGGAAATAACTTATTCAACTAATACTTATCGTACACTTATACACTAGGTGTTATGCTAACCCAAGCCTCTTCTCCTTTTATAAATGAGGAAAGTAAGACTTGTCACCAAAACCCTGCAACTGAAAAGTAGTACTTTGGTCTTGTATTTGAATGTGACTTTTTGCATTTCAAAAATTTTACTTTTAATTATTACCTATAATTATCCTGTCACATTGTCTCAATGATCCCATAAGATAAAAGAGAATATATTTGCTATCTTTTGTTTTATTTTGTTTTGTTTTACAGATGAGGTACAAAAATCTTACAGAACTGATCCAAAGTCACGTACTTCACTCTTGGTCAAACCAGGATACAAACGCATTTTCGTGACTTCTTTTCCGCAGTTCTGTTCTGAAGACTAGGCAAATCTTCCAAAATCAGAAAGGTAAGCCAATTCCTATATGCAGGGATGTAATCTGTAAGGTACTTTTTTTTTTTTTGAGGAAGATTAGCCCTGAACTAACTACTGCCAGTCCTCCTCTTTTTGCTGAGGAAGACTGGCCCTGAGCTGACATCCGTGCCCATCTTCCTCTACTTTATACATGGGACGCCTACCACAGCATGGCTTGCCAAGCGGTGCCATGTCCACACCCGGGAGCCAAACCAGCGAACCCCGGGCCGCCGAGAAGCGGAACGTGCGAATTTAACCACTGCACCACTGGGCCAGCCCCTGTAAGCTACTTTTTATAACTGGATTACAAACCCTCAGTCTTCCCAGCAAAGGATCCTATCATTTTCAAATATCTGATCATTAAAAACATTATTTCCTGATAGATAAGTGGACAAAGGATATAATTTGAAAATTCATTTCAAATAGTATTTATTGGGTGCCCTCTATACATCAGGCGCTCTTCTCAACACTAAGGATTTAGCAAGAAGCAAAACAGACACAGCCCCCGCCCCTGTGGCCAGTTCCACCATATGAATGATCAAATGTATACATAGAGAAAAACAGCAATCACATACTTTTCATTATTAGTTCTTTAAAACAAAAAGAGAAAATGCTCGATGCCTGCATGTTTGTATGAAACTGATACTTGATACTTTCATATGCTATAAGAGGAACTGTGATGTTAGAATCCCCTTCTGGGAAAGGAATTTTGCAATATATAGAGAGCCTAAACTTTTTTATTAAAAAATCTCACTTCTGGAAATCTTTTCTAACAGAAAAAACTTTATGCACAAAGATATACATCTCAGAATTTTCTACAACAGTTTAAAAATAAGGTAAGGATGACAATGGAAAGAATGAAGAAAAGTCTGAGGCATCCATATAATAGACTCAAACATAGGCTTTCAAATATAATACTTATAAATAGTTTGTGTGGGAAAAAAGACTATATAAATGGTATATTCAGTATGATCTAGGAGGAGAAATAATAAGATTATGGATGGCTTATTTTTCTCCTTCTGTTACATTTTTTTTATACTTTCTAGATTTCTACAGCAAGATTTTATTACTTTGATAATCAGAAGATAACTTTACCACCACCCCCCCAATAATGTGTTATTTACAGATATATTTGTCTTTGTGGATACACAGCACTGAAAATATCAATGTGGAGGAAAAAGTACCAGAGGCTGTGTGAGAAATGTGTTTTATTTTTCTCAATTGTCACCTTGTCTCATACTAAAGTCTGAATAGTTCCTTCCCTTTCTTTTATCTTATTCATGCTGGACTTACACATTACAGGGCTCCCAAAAGAGCATTTAAAAATTAATATTGATGAAAATTTTATCCTCTTGCCTCACAGACTAGATTAAAGGCAACATCTGTTATATATGTAGTTGAGGGTTCAAATTTAAATATCTTCGGGCAACTAGAATTCTTCTTTTATTCAGTAACTTTACTGTGTCCATTACCCCACCTCCTCGCACCACCATACCCAGGGAGCATGGAAATGAATTCCAGCAAAGGGCTCAAGAAACCCTGTTAGAAACACAGGAAGAAATTTCCTAATTCAGCCTTGTCTTCCACAGGTTTTCCAAGAACTGTTTATGGGTTTATCTGGACAGAACGCTCTGTGCTTGCAATGGCAAGGTCAAGTCAAGTGTTAAACTCGGCCAGGTCACAAGAGTGCTGGGAGGGCAGTGAGGAGAGGAGGGCCTGTGAAGCTGACCAGCTGTTCTCAGGGCCTTGAGAGACTTCCGATGACCTGACCCTCCTCTCTTTCAGTGGCTTCTGCTTGTCCTGATGCCAGATGCCCTGTGGCTATTAGGATCACTGATTCAAACAGAATGAAAGAGTGGGACAAATCTTGGCTACCCATAGAACCACCATCAAATATCAATCAGTTCCTGATCCATGCTGAATCCTTAAAGAAAAGTCCTGAGTAACCCACTTTATGTTTAACATTGCTATTGAGTTGGAAATATTACTAGGAAAGCCTAGTTCTGAAGGATTTAGATTATATATGTCTATTTCTTTTATTATTCATACATGTTTATATGTGTGCACTATTTAACGATTATATTTAGAACAAAATATTCTACTATACTATACTATATCATGTTGTGTTATGTTATAGTAAATAAAATCTTTAAGATGGAACTAATCCAGAATGCTTAAATATTTTCCAAAAGAAAACATTTAATTTAACTCAACTCAGGACCCTGTATCCAATGTACAAAAGCTCTGTGCCTTGCATCAACTAAGTTCTACTCAACTGTTTGTATTCAATTGAGAAACGTGCTGGAAAGTGGAGCAGGGAGCCTTGGGGCAGTGTGCAAAAACTCTGGACTCTACCAGCTGTAGAGTTTAAGACAGACGGTTAGTCTCCACCTCTGAGTCTGTAAAATGAGGGCATTGAATCAGGGGACCTCAGAGTCACCTTCCAGCTCTCTGACACAGAGATGATGTGCTGGGCTCTCAGGAATTCATGCATCATCCAAGGTGGTTATTAAAGAAGGAACTTCAGGGCCCAGATTCTCAACTCCAGCTCCATTCCAGATCTCTAAGCCTGTGCTGTGATTACGGAAGTGCGTGTCCATGACTTCAGGCAAACACACATGTTCCAAGGGCTAAGAATAGCAAGACACGAGGGAGGGACAGGAACCAGAGAGAAAAAGATGGTTCTGGTGTTGTAGGCAGGGCCACACATCATGGAGTAGAAACACACCACTGAGAGAAGCTATCCTTAGCATGACTACTCCTTCCTCGTGGCCACACTGGAAGAGCCTCACCAGCTCTCCCTAGGGCAGGGCAGACCCTAACTCTGTCATTCCTTAGCAAGGACCACTATAATCTGCTCTCACTGAGAGTAACCAATCCCTCTTATCCTCCACAATTCTGAGGCTTGGTCAGGCTAAGAACAGCCTCCAGGGTTCAGAACTGGCCCTCGAAACTCCAGCAGCAAAATACATATAGTCTTATAACAGCTTATCACAGTAGGGTTGTTTCTTTGTTTAACCAGCCCTTGCTGGGTATCTTTGATTGCCAGGAAGGTGTTGGGGATGGAGGCATGAAGAGGACATGGCTCCTGCCCCCAAGGTTATCCATGCCTAGTAGCAAGATCCTTATACGTAACCATTAACTGGCTTCTCGATCTTAAAGCATTTACAATACGTAGGGTCATCAGAGACATGATCATACAGTACCTACGATGATGTCTTCTTATATCCGTATCTTTCCTCCTGGGCCAGTTATTATCTTTCAATTTGAAGCCCGCCCTTCTCTACTCTGTTTTGTGATGCTATAGTTGGGACCCTGCAAACTATTTTTCTGCTCAGCCAGCTGGCTCCACGTAAGGCTCTGCTGACAGGAGGGTGAAGAGGCTGTGAGGCCAAGGGAGGAAGAACAGACTGCTCTTCCTGTGTGCTTCCTAGTCCTGGGAATGTCACCCCAGCAATGCTTCCTCACTCCAGTAGTGGCAGTTCCTTCCCATAACAGTAGCTGAATCCAGTTTGCAGTTTGCCAAACACTTAGAACCCACTTTTTGGCATCAACCTCCAAGACACTACCACCTTGCTTCTCAGAGTCTGGGCCCCAGACTCCTTTGACCTCAGAGACACCAGCACCAGCAAGCATATCCAGTCTTCAGAGGGCCAAGTTTCAGTTCCACGGGGCCTGTCCTCTCAATTTCTAAATTCTATTAATTGCAACCTCTTGCATTTGTTTCCTCAGCCCTGGCATTGTAGCTGCTTCCTGCTGTTGCTCCCTCCATGATACCTTAAGAGTTCTCGTTTTGCCCTTTCGGTTACCTAGTGAACAGCTTCAAATAAGGGCCGTGGTTTCTGTCTCCTGATAAGACCCTGACTGAGCAGCCTCCCCTGTAAACCGAGAGGCAGGATGGAATCGTGGGAAACGGCCTGAGTTTCGGGGTGCCCCGGACCTGGATTTGAAGTCCAGCTCTTGTAATCTGCCAGCTCTTGGACCTGGAACAGGTACCCAGTTTCTTCCAGCCTCGGTTTGCTGCTAATAAAGATGGAGCTTCCAGCCGTTGTGAGGGTAGCTGAAGTGCTTGGCACAAGAGTCCTGCTCAGTGATTAGTAGCCATTAGGATTACCATACTGTTAGCTTTTAAGGCCAAGGCCCAGGTCTTGTATATCTTATCATTCCCAGCAGGGAACAATATAAATCTATTTATATGATCTATGCTTAAAAATCATCTGTTAAATGGAAAAAAAAAGTGCTTAAGACAATTGTGGCTCAGTGGAATAATTAACTTCTACTGACCTAACATGAAATCCTTTGTGGTGGTCAGATTTTGTTTTAAAGTTATGGTTTAAAACATCTTTTTAAGCTGTTATTTTAAAATGAGGAGCAATGAGTTTACCTGGATGATTGGATAAGGAAAGCCTTGTCATTCGCTCTTCTCCCAGCCTCGCAAAACTTCTTAGAGACTGCGTGGTAGGATGTGGGAACGTACCCTATCTTCCAGAAAGAAGCCCAATTTGGCAGGGGAGTGACACATTGGTGGCTCTTTCCGGCTATACGGCAGACACTAGTTTTGTTTTTTGTTTCCTGACACACTTCATAATGAGAAAAGATTCCAACTACTCATATAATCAGCG
The DNA here is from genome assembly GCF_041296265.1 of Equus caballus. Lineage (NCBI taxonomy): Eukaryota > Metazoa > Chordata > Mammalia > Perissodactyla > Equidae > Equus > Equus caballus. Next base: position 94,710,887 of record NC_091686.1, read on the forward strand.
ACATCTCTTCTGAGTGTTGAATTCAGGATTCTAGTGTAAACCCTGGAAATGAACAAGGTCCCTCGTGTCCTGGGCCTTCACAAGTGAATGTGGATAAAAGTCATTCCAGCAGGGAGGGCAGAACAAAGCATCTATTCTTTTATCACAGCAGACAGATAGACACCCAATCTGGGTAACGGCTGTGTACACAGGAGGAGGAGGAAGTCAGCAGTACTTTATTGTTTCACATTTAGGGTTATATGGGGCTGGGCCTCATAAAGTTATTTGAGTCTGTGTGTGGAAGGTGTACTGTCCAGGCCAAGACTTTCTCAGTCCAAAAGGCCTGAACAAGGATGTGGAAGAGCTGGGTTCATTCCAGAATATTTCCTCCCCAGAAAAGCCTAAAACTTCTACAGAGAGACAAACAGCTGCACAAAATCCCATGTCCTTCATTTCTCAAGCAAACCATGAATCTTACAGCTAACCAGGAGGCAGGTTGGAGAGAACCGGAGGCCTCTATCTGCTTGAGATGGCTTTCCTGCCTTGAAGAGGCTGTTTATTTCTTTGTGGAAGGGCGGTGACTCCTAGACACAGGAAAAGAGCCTGGCAGTTTGCAGGTGGAGCCAGAGAACGAATCATTCTGTTTTCAGAAGACTTTTCTTGTCTCCATACCTACTTGTTTTGGGGCCCTGGTGCCATGTCCTCCAGGGAGCATTTTCGGAACACGCTCTCTTCTCCCAGACCAGGTGAAGAGCTCCTGCTGGGCATCACAATGAACACAGAACCCCATTCTAGACTGTGTGCAGGTGTTGTCTGCTTCCTCTAGACACACACAAACACTGTACGAAACAGAGGAAGAAAGAGAGAGAGAGAGGGAGGGAGGGAGGGAAAGGAGAGGGCAAAGAGTGGGCAGACGGGAGGGAGAAGGGAAGGAAGACAGAGAGAGTGAGAGACAAAGGGAAAATCATTCACAAACAAAAGTGCTATCCGGCTGTGCGAGAGGCAGCCCTTTGCAGAAATCATCACACCCACATGGACTAAGAGGCTCTTTTCTCTGGTTAATCATTCCCCAGGTTGGAGATGGCATGCCCCAACCATCTGCAGAAGCACCTGGCGAAGGAGGAGGTAACCTGAGAGGGGAGAAAGCTGGCCTGTGTCTTGAACAGGCATTAGGCTGAGGTGTGTCAGTCACCTTTGCTATGCTAATTAGGTGCAAGCCAGAGGTTTCTCCTTGGCCTGCACACAGAGCTGGTGGTGGTTCACTAGGACCCCAGGTTTATAAGCAGGTAGAGGCAGCAGCATTCAGCAAGAGCACGGAGTGACAGTGAGGGGAGGCCCAGACGCCAGCCTAGATCAAAGCCAAATAACTCATCAAGCTCCAGGGAACATGTAGCTGATGAATATGCCTCAGGCAGGTTCAAGGACAACTGGTTGGAGGCCAGGTAAGGCACAGAGGCCTGTGCGCCCTCCAAATGGAGCCTGCACGTCCTCTGGGCTGTCCCCGCCGGGTCAGTCCTTGGCTGGGCGTCAGTTATGTCAGGACACTCCATCTGTGCTTCCCCGCCCAGCCATTTCGTTACCTTGTGGTTTCTTTCTCTCCTTGGTTTCCTAGCCACACTTATTTTGAAAAATGTTAACTCTTTCTCAGCTGAATTAAGGTATGTAGGGTATGCCTACATCCAAGCGAGGAAAAATAAAGAGAAAAAAACATTTGTAGTTAGACAAGATGAATGTACAATCTAGTTTCTCCATGCTGCGTCATGGGGTCATACAGGCTGGGCATCAGCTGAGCACCCTTCTGTCCCAACTCCTTTCTTAATAGCTGTGTGACCTTAGACAAGTTAATGTCTCTGAGCCTCAATTTCTTTAATATAAAATGAGGATATTAATCATGCTCAACTCACAGGATAATATGATAATAAGGATCAAATAAGTTAGTAGGCTTGTGGCAAAGAATGCTGCAAGTCCACCTAAATATCTATTCCCTTTCTTTTCTAGTAATGGATTTTTACCTGGACACATGGCAGCCTGAAATAAAGACTACGCATTTGAGTATCCCCGCAGCTAGTTGTTTCATTTGACTAAATCGTGGCCGAGGAGTTACACAAGGAAACATCATGGTCAACTTCTAGGGAAGGTCCTTAAATTGAAAAAGAATTGCCTTCTTGCCCTTTTCTTTTTCTTGCTGGTTAGAACGTGGAAGGGATGGCTAGAGCTCAAGCAGCCCTTTTGGTCCAGGAGGCAGCACACTTAAGATGGTAGAAGAGTAAGAAGAAAGAAGCCTAGGGACAAGAAACACTGCCTTTGCCAGGCAGAGGCTACAGGCCACATGAACAGGATGGAGCACTCAGCCTCCTGACCTCACTTTATTCTCCCTGCTGGGCCTCTCTTGCAAGCAGCAATATGATTTGGAGAAGTGGATAAAGGCCAAAAAGAGCCTCCCAAAACGCACAGACTTTGGAGGTAAGTCAACCTGGGTTTGCCTCTTGGCTTCTTCATCTACTAGCTGTGTGACTTTGGGCTAGTTATGATCCTTTCTGAGCCCCAATCTCCTCATGTTAAAATGGAACATGGGATAATACTGACCCCTCAATATTGTTGTATGATTTAAACAAGAAAATGTCATTCAAGTTCTGAACACAGTGCCTGACAGACTATGAGTATTTGGTAAATGTTTAGAAATGAAGCTTGAACTTTATCTTTCACCGTTTCCAACCCTAGACCCAGGCTTCCTCCAGACCCATCCACTGACTGTCCCCAACACCAACTCTCTCTTCCCAGTGCTGTGCCTTTTGCTCCCTAGGTCTCCACCTAGTCTTCTTCTCTGACCCTCCCCATCTCCCACAGGTTTTCAGAGCAGCTTTAGGCCCTGCTTGAATTCCAGCCCTGGGAGAGCTCTCTCTCTATCTTCTGAGCGGTGCCAGCATTTGATGTCCGACCACTTATTAACATTTACTGCCGTGTATTGGTATTTAATTTGAAGCGCATGTCTCATCTTGCCAGCCATACCGTACGCTCTGCAATGCGTGGATCATGGCTTTTCCACCTTTTATCCCCTCAGCCCTTAACTGAATGCTGTGTTCTGGCCTCAGTGAATACTTGCTGAACAAGGAAAACAAATCCAATTAACCAGAACCCTCTAATTTATTTTTCAGAATCCTGTTTGGATCTATGTGTCCATGGACCTATTGCTTTTCTGTGTTCCTCAAAGTACAAAGCACACTGGGGTTGGTGCCCTCCTGGAATGTCACCAGGGGCTCAGTGAACTTTGCACAGCATCCCACTTAGCTCCACCAGCAAGATTGCTTTGCCAACCTTGGTCAGTCTTTGGGCATAAAAGGAAAAGGTGAGAGAGGATTTCACTTAGGAGAAATCCATTATTCCAACCAAGAAAAACAATCAAAAAATGTTCTGTGGGTGGTAAGTTGATACTACTACTTGGAATTTGGGAGCACATTTAACTTGTCGATGGAAAAAGGAATATTGTCATGTAACCCAACACTATTACTTTGAATATGAGAACGCGTTTAATTTGTCTTTTTAAACAGATAGGTTAGACTCGTTTTACGTGCCTGTGCTTAATTTGCACGCTGCCCCTACTGCCTCGAAGAAATGACCAGAACAGCAATAGTGCTGATCTGGGAGGCTCTAGAATGGTGTCCTCTCCCAGGAGAGGCTGCACGGCCTTCCTCCAAGCAAGCTGGCAAGGCCCACAGGACTGTGAGTTCATCCTAGCTGCACAGTGGGTCAGAAGCATTACAAAAGGAATTCTAGTGCCACCACTGTCACTTTTCAGTAGGTAATTTAAGACTTACTTGGGGATGCTTTTTAAAAACATAAATTCCCTGATTTCTAACCTTAGGCTCCAACCCCAGTATTCAGGAGGTCTATGGGAGAACTCAGGAATCTGCATTTTGACCAAAACTTCAAATAATTTTGATACAGAAGGTGTTACACAGACTATACTTTGAAGAAGACAGCTTTCAGGGAAAGAAGTGTCATTCTTACAGGAATCACTACTGCCTGCCTCTGACAATCTTTCTACTTCAGACGTGGCAGTAACAAAGTAATAACGAGTTAATAATCTGAGTTAAAATGTAGACAGAGCAATAATTTGAGTCTAATGTTGGAGGAGAGATCCTCTGATCCTGGAGAAGTGGGTGGCGAGCTCTGCTAAGAGAGCTTGCACTAAAGGGTGGGTCAAAATGCTTTTTTGGAGGGTAGGGGCAGGTCCTGGAAGTGCTGCCAAACTGTGGAAGAGAAGAACATTGGCCACCAGCTGTTCTGGGAGAGTGACTCATCAGCCTATGTGGCAGTAACCACGGCTGGTGGAATGACTCCCTCAGCCGTGGGGGGCGTGATGGGGGAGGTGATGGCTGTGGTTGGAGAGAGCGGTGCATTCCAGAGGGGAGCCAGACCTCCTGCATGGATGCCTATCCATGCTGTCAGTCACCTTGGCAGTGATGAAGGAGGGAGAGGGAGGGGCAAATGAACGGTCTCAGCAAGACCACAGAGGCACCATTTAGTCATTGGTATTAAAAGCCCTGTGTTCACCATCCCTGGACTCACCCTTGCCTCCTGCTCTTCCTCACCCCTAAATCCAATTAACAAATCTGGTCGACCCTACACTTTAATGTGTTCTAGGTCTCCCCTTTACCATGACCTTTGTTTCACCACTATCACACATGATGCATTTTTCCCTTTCTACATGTGCCCACCACCATGACCAGAACTCGAGCCCCTGTCATCTTTCACTTAGGCTCCAGGCTCCTAACCTGTTGTCCTGCGTCCTGTCTCCCTACCTCCAATCCATCCTTTACACAGCCACCAATGTGTTCTCTCTAAAAATGAAGATCTAAGCATCTCATTCCCTTACTTAACATCCACAGCTGACCACTTAAACTTCAGTGAGCACTAGAATCGCCTGGAAGGCTTGTTAAAACACATTCCTGAGCCCTATCTGGAATGTTCTTCACTCTTCCACATTTCCCTCCCTTAACCACTGAATTCCTGACACTACAGGTCTCCATGAAGCCTTCTCCATCTCCTCTGCCTCATCTTCACTTCACCTCCACCATCACCATCATCGTTATCATCACCAACCAATACACACTGAGTATTTATTATGATGCATTCCACTGGATCTTCACAAATAAAAACCCATGACATGGGTACCATTATTCTTCCCATATAATATAAATGTTGAAACTGGGACTCAGATCAGTTCAGAAACTTGCCCCAGTCACACAGCTAGGAAATGGTAGAGCCAGGATTCAATTCTAGCAGCCTGACTCCAGTGCCTGGGCTCCTGACAAGTACCACCTCATCCATGTGGAATTCCCCCCTCCAGGCTCTCTTACATATTTAAACATGCCTGCAATAGAATGGGAGGTCTCTCTTACCAGACTGTGAGTTATTCATGGACAGGGCTTCACCTTTGCTTCCTCTGCCTAGCACGTGAAGAGCACTCAATGACGGGTGATCGAATAAATTAATTACTTGAGCTAGAGTGTTTGCATATGTAAAGTAAATTTTCTGATGGAGTCTTGGGCCATGAGAAATAAGAAGCATTACAGATTATTTAAATTCCTTATCATATAACAACTCAACATATAGTTATGCACCATATACCATTATATTGGGGATGCATAGGTATCCCTGTGATAATAAATGTAAGTGATACACAGGTATCACTGTATTAGGGGAAACCTTGAGAAGAATGGGGATCCAAAGAACATGGTTGCCATGTACTCCTAGTGGTCACCATTTTGTCCATTCCCATCTTGGTTACCCTGATTATGTCTTTTTAACCTATTCACGATGATGAGAGTTTTTACCCTTAAAACAGCATGAAGGTACCACTACACTGTCATTTTGCAGAAAACTTTAATATCTTTTCTACTGGTCTAGAAAAACAGAAAGTCAACATTTTAAACCAAAAGGAAAAAGAAATTACAGGAGCAGGTACATTCGAGTACAAATTTCCTGTGTGTTTGGAACCAAGACCAAGTCAGTGTTTTCTGTAAATAACCACCATTAAAAAGAGAAGATCAATTATCTTCTATAGACAAATCCAAAGTGTAGGCAAACATCAACTTTTGCTGCTTCTCTCTTTCACTGGGAGGGAAATTGTTGCCAGCCAGCCCTCAGGGTATACCCCCTGCTGCAACTTTCTTTCCCAGGTTAAGAAACTACAATCTTGGTCCAGAAAGGAAAATGAGAGAACTCTACATCCCAGAGTAAAAGTGACCAGTCAGCACTCAGAGTTATTCCAGAACTAGTGCACACCTCAGAAGCTTCTCCCCAGTTTTACTCTGGGCTTAAGATCATGGAATGTCAGAAGTGTTTGTTTCTTTTCCATCTGACTTCAAGGTCCTTGTCAAAACGCAGCATGAGTTAACAGGCTCTGTCAAGCAAGTGCCCCGTAAAGGCACTTGAGAGCCCAGCCAGCTCCCTGCACCGTTCTGAAAGGCTGAGATACAGGGAAAAACCAGATGGACAGCTCTCCCCTCCTGCAGTGTACATTCTAATTCTCATGCTGCTGACCGTGCAAATTCCTGCCCTCTCAGGCAGGTTTTGGGTGCAGGTGGCGCCATCCTTGGAGCCAGGAAGGCCCACTGTCTGGGCCTCTGTGTCTTTTCTGCCGACACAGAGGCAAAGCTTCAAGGGCCTTCTCTGACCTGCAGGGGCCCAGAGCCTGGGGTCCTTCCTCAGAGGCCATGTGGACGCTTTTGCTCCCTTTAAAGCAGTGGGCATCAGCAACCGCTTTCTACAACTCCCTTAGGCTGGTTTTTCCACCCTACAAGTCAGTAAGTACACATCTTTGCAGAGAAGCCCGGAGATCTAAGCACCTAAGCAGCAAAAAAATACTTTTCCAACAGGGCCTGCTAAGGACACGTGGTCGCAGACATTTCCTGCCTGAGTCTGAGCAGCTTTCCTGGTCTTGCACACACGCTCCCCCTACTGCCTGACACAGACAATGCACCCCTGGGTCCGGCAACGGGGACCGCCCCAGCCTGGCGCAGGGATGGCCGTGTTGAAAGGCTGCAGAAGAGTTGCCAAAAACCGAAATAGTGGGTCCTTAAGAATTCTTCCATTGCTCCAGTGAAGGGCCTAAGCTGAATCTTTCTTTACACTTCAGGAATAAGCTCTGTAATAAAGACTGAATAAATAAATCCTCCCTAAAATAGAGTTCTGCCAAATAAATTAAATTTAGAGTTCCTCTACGAGTTAAATAAATGAAAAGAATTTTAGATTCTGGGGACTCAGATCCAGGCTTGCTCCTTTATCTGATGTGTGACCTTGGACATGTCAACCTTTTTAAGCCTCAGTTTCTTCATCTGTAATGTTGGCATATTGGTATTGCTTATCTCCTAGTGTTGTTGTGGAAAGAAAACGAAAGGATGAATGTCTGAGAAGAGTGTTTTGTAACATGCAAATTTAATGTGAGTTGCTACTATTTCTTTGCCTTCCAACCCAACACACACACACAGGCATACACACACACACACACACACACACCCCTTTTCCATACATCTCAGTGGAAATGGTAGTCGAGGCAACCTGAACCCCGAAAAGGAAGCTGGGCAAGGAAAGCTCAGGCGCAAACAGGAAGTAACAGAAATGCCATCAGAAAAATTATCTCAGGCCAAAGAACCAAAACAGTCTTAGGTTAAGTTTTTAAAGATCAAGTTAGATTTAGTTAATGATTTGGGGTGTTGCCAGCCTGGCTTGACCCCCTGAATTAGAGGGTTTTCAGAAATGACTAGGTAATTCCTCTGACCTAGATTTGACCTCCCAAATGGGAATTCTCCCTCGGCATTTTAGGACCTCTACAGCGGGTAGGTTCCTGCTTTTATAAATGTAAGTCTCTCCTCCTTTTCCCCTGTGGCAACAGGAGGGGCCCAGGCCAGGCCGGCCGGGTGGAGCTGGGGCCCCGCCTTGCTGTGCCCTGGGGAGCCGCCCTGCAGCTCCTCTCAGATTACCGCCTCCCTTCCTGGCTTCACAAACTCGCCACATGGTAGGTTGGCTTCTTGAGAGAATGTAAGAAAAGCACTCCAGTGCCGGCCGCACAAAGAACTTTTACAGGTCTGGGGATTATGTCCAACTTTCCATCCAAATTTTTGTTAAGAGGAGACAAAATCCTAGATATTTTTCTAGGGGGAGAAAAAAACTAAAGGGAAACATATCAACATGTCAGGACACGTTGTGTGGTTTATTTTCTTGTTTTTCCTGTCTCACTCTTGAAACCTCTTTCAAAAATCCTGCCACCTTTCTTAACTCCTCCTTAATTTTGTGTGTATTTTAAAGTAAGGAAGGGAGAGGATTAGAAGCCTAAGAATTTGAAGTCATCACCAAGCATTCCTAAAACTTACTTGTTTGCAGAACCAGAGTTCTTTTTCTGGCATCCAGAAGAAGAGATTTAATTTCTACCTCCCTTGCTTTCACCTTTTTTGTTAAACGACTCCTCTAACCCTTAGCAAAATGCTTTGTGCAAGTGAGAGTAGGAAAGTGAGGAGACCCATGCCCAGCCTTTGAGTGGCTCCAGTCTGTGGACAGTGCTATGGAGACAAATGGAAATAGTCTCAAGATGGTACCCTGTCTCAAGTTAGCTTTTGTATATTTTGCAATGGCCTCCACCTGGACAATGGCCTCCAACTGTACATGTTCAGTTGAAAACTGGACTGTTAGGAATGATGGCAATGGTGCTTTCAAAGTGTTTGCACATTTGAGCCTCATGAGGACCCTGGGAGCACAGTGAAGAGGTAGAATTAAGCTGGTGTTACAGGTGAAGAGATGAGGAGCAGAGAGGTAAAGTGATTCATCCAAGCCACTCAGCTGGTTCCCTATGAAGCCCAAACTAAGAGGTCATGGTCTTCCAAATCCTACTCCAGCATTTAATGCCCACTGAGGCCTTACAGCCAACACGTTCTACAGGCTCTCATTTCTGCCGAACAAATAAACTACTACCATTTTTAAACATAGGGTAACATATGCATTTAAAATAAGATAACTTTTTACAAATTACACAGGGTGTGTTTCCTAAGCAAAAATGAGACTCTGAGGCCTCATTCAACAGATAGTATGTTTTTTATATTAAAAATTTATTTTAAAGGGTAATTCATTTACGTGTTTCAAAAGTCAGAATTCTAAAGCACGGTACACCTAAGAAGTCTTCCTGCCATATCCCATTTCTCCACTTCCTTCTCGCCTTTGTTGATAATTTTTTTTTCATCCTACCTATGTTTGTGAAAATACAAATGTGTATTCTTGTTTATTTGTAGTCCTACAAAAAAGAGAACATGTATAGTGCATTTTGAATTGGTTTTCTGGAAGAGTGGTGGACTTTGCTAAACCATCCCCCTCTTGCCTGGGAACCAAGGGGTCACAGGCATTGATTTGCAAGCAGCCCAAATGTGACGAGAATCCAAAAGAGTTAAAGCAATAGAAGCTTCAACCGGATAGGTTTGCCCCATAAAGCTGGGTCCCTCACTAAACCAGAACCAGACGTGGCTGCTGCAAGTCAAGCCTGGGATTCTATGCCAATCACTGGCTGGGGCAGCTAGCTGTTTCTCATGGCGAAACCTGTGTAGATGCCCAAGTAAAACCCACACGATACGTTAGGACAAATGTTTTCAACATGTAATTGTCTGTTACTGTTGCTCAGAGGACGGTTAGTGATGATTCCCAGGAAGTGTCAGAACGTCTGACAGACAGAGGGGCCATCTTAGTGCAACCTCCAAGTAGGATTCTTCTACCAAAGGAGCTTTCACATCTTTCCCATTGTCACTGTGCCTGGAAAAAACAGAAGATTGAGGGACATCAAACCCAGGCCGCTCCAAGGAGAGGAAGACCAGGGGCTCTCTGTGAGCAGGAACACCAGGCTGAGAGCTGAGAGATGGAAGGTCCAGTGAAGGCCAGTCCAGCTGGGCCACAGCTGCTCTGGGCTCAGGAAAGGACCTGGGTCAGACCAACAAACACAGAGACTGCTTCCTCAGCCCCACTGGTTATGGGTTTAAAACGGTTCCTCATGAGAAGGAGCTGAAGACGGATCCGGGACCCTCCGGATTCTCCACACTGTTGACGAGGCAGGTCCTGAGGAGGCAGCTGGGGGATGCGTCACAGGGTCACCTGTTGCTCCTTGTATTAGTTTACTAGGGCTGCCATAACAAGGTACCACAGATGGGTGGCTTAAACAGCAGAAATCTATTATCTCATGGTGACGGAGGATAAAACTCTGGGATCGAGGTGTCAGCAGGGCTGGCTCCTTCTGAGAGCACAGGGGAAGCATCCGTTCCAGGCCGCTCTCCTTGGCTTGTGGAGGGTCGTCTTCTCCCTCTGTCTCTTCACATTGTCTCTCCTCTATGTGTGTCTGTCTAGGTCCAAATTTCCTCTTTGTGTAAGGACACCAGTCACACTGGATCAGGGCCCAGCCACCCTAACAATCTCGTTTAACTTGATTACCTTTGTAAAGACCCTATCTGCAAATAAGATCCCATTGTGAGGTGTGGGGGGTTAGGACTCTAACATCTTTTTTGTTTAGATGTTTAAAGAATTTATTTAAATTAAAACTTGCTGCTTATTGTCAGCATTAATAGTAATGTACTATTAGTACTTTTTACTCTTTTAAATACAAATGCCAAAAGCCAAGATTTTCCAGGGTGTTTTTTTTTTGCAAAGCACCACTTACTGTTTATTAATAAAGGTTTCTGGGGCCGGCCCTGTGGCCGAATGGTTAAAATTCTGCATGCTCTGCTTTGGCTGCCCAGATTTGCAGATTTGGACCCCAGGAGCAGACCAACTCTATTTGTCAGCCATACTGTGGAGGCATCCCACATACAAAAGAGAGGAAGATTGGCACAAATGTTAGCTCAGGGCTAATCTTCATCAAGCAAAAAATTAAAAAAGAGGAAGATTGGCAACAGATATTAGCTTAGGGCTGAACTTCCTCAAAAAAATGATTTCTGATGTTGAATATGAGAAATTTGAAAAGCATATTCTGCATTTTTTACTCTTATGATATTTACTTGGGATCATAAAATTTTAGAAAAGACTTTTTTCTCCATTTTTTTTTATTATGGCAAAATACACATAATATAAAATTTACCGTCTTAACCATTTTTAAGAGGATGGTTCACTGATGTTAAATACATTTATATTGTTGTGCAACCATCACCAACTTCCAGCTCCATAACTCTTTTCGTTTTATAAAACAGAAACTCCATACCCATTAAACAATAACCCTCCATTCCCCTCCCCAATCCCAACCCCTGGCACTTACCATTTTACTTTCTGTCTCTATGATTTTGACTACTCTAAGTATCTCACATAAGTAGAATCAGACAGTAATTGTCTTTTTGTGACTGACTTAGTTCACTTAGCACAATGTCCTCAAGATTTATCCATGTTGTAGCATACTGCAGAATTTCCTTCCTTTTTAAAACTAAATAATATTCCACTGTATGTGTATAGCACATTTTGCTTATTTGTTCCACCATTGATGAACACTGAGGTTGCTTCCACATTTTAGCTATTAGGAATAATACTGCTGTGATCACTGGTATACAAATATCTCTTTGATACCCTGCTTTCAATTCTTTTGAGTATACACCCAGAAGTGGAATTGCTGGATCATACAGTAATTCTATTTTTAATTTTTTGAGGAACCACCATATTGTTTTCACAATGGGTGTACCATTTTAATTCCCACCAACAGTGCGTAACAGTTCCAATTTCTCCACATCCTAACACTTATTTTCTGACTTTTGGTAGTAGCTGTCTTGATGGGTGTGACATGGTACCTCATTGAGTTTTGATTTGCATTTCCCCGATGATTAATGATGAGTACCTTTTCATGTGCTTATTGTCCAATTGTATATCTTCTTTGGCAAAATGTCTACTCAAGTCCTTTGCCCATTTTTAAATTGGGTTGTTTGGTTTTTCATTGTTGAGTTTTAGGAGTTCTCTACATATTCTCGATATTAATCCCTTATCAAGTTCCAATATATCCTTTTTGAAGGGACACAACCAACCCATAACATCCCTTTCAGATCCACAATTGTCCTCCCCATTTCCAGAAGTGCTGGCCTCACATCCCCATTCTACCATTGAGAACAAAGCCAGACTGGGTCTGTGGAAGTGTATTACATGGACATGTTATGGAAACTGGGAGGGAGTTTGAGATCCCCTGGTTTATAATCCATTGCTTATGTACTATTTGTATACTAAATATAACATGGTTCTCATTATGGAAAATGGCCCTGTCATTTTCAACAAATGCTTTTTTTTGTCTTTATAAAGTCCAAGGCAGAAAAAAAAAAATCCCTCCCACTATTGTGCTATAAACCAAGCTCCCTCACCTCTCCCTCATACACACACCTGACCATTGGACTTGAGATCCTGATGCCCAGATTGTACAAAATCACATGCTCTTTTTACTCAGAAATAAGATTTTTCTTTACCTACACTTTGGAAAATATACCAAGCTACAAGGTATATCACTCTCTCTAGCTGGGCTTTTGGTGTTGTGGTTGTTAGTCATTTTACTTTTGTTTCTGTTAAATCTGGCCTGACATCTTTGCTGAGACACTGTGACAAACACTTTGGACCCAAGACTTGGCATGACCGGGTGTGGCTTGGCCCATCTCTTGTCAGGCAGGTGCAAACAACCAAGCTCAGTTCAAACATGCTCCAGGGATTCAGCACCTGGAAATCCCCACAAAGCTAATTCCATTCCAGACCTTTCTCAACACCCAGAGGAGGGAGCACAAGGGCTGATTGTCCTTACAAGTTTTCCTGCCTGCAATTCTATAGTCTGGGGGATTGTAGGGGTATGGGGTGAGTAGGAATGTATATTTATTAGTGTTGGGTCTCAAGTCAAGAAGTAGATCTGATGCCTTAGAGGAGCCCAGTGACCAAATGTCATGCCCTGTAATTCTGAACGATGGTCTTTAGAACTGAGTGACTTCTGGCCCAGGGGTAACTACCTCAAACCCCTCTACCAGCCTCAGACCAAGGACCTATTTTCCACAGGCCTATTGCCTTTGTGATTCTGGTGTTATGTTGTTTCCCGTCACTCTTGTTTTCCACATTTCTTGGGCTCCATCCAATGCTGAGTAATGATTCAGAGCCAGAAGCTTTGAGGAGTTAAGCTGCCACTCCAAAGAGGGGAGTAACTAACAGCTCCAGGCACCAAATGGTGGACCCCCTTACATGACCCATAAGCTCATGGCCTCAAGGGGCCTGTAGGAGGAGTTGGGTGTAGCCAAGCCAGGGTGATGTGTTTTCTTTGGCAGGGCTGGTGAGAAGCAAAGATGTTCCAAGCTGAACCTCCATCACTGGTCTTCCTAGGGGAGGTCTCTTACTTCACACACTAAGTGTGACAGCCCGTAGGCTACTGCTCTTCTTCCTTTCTCCTCCCCTGTCCCATCCCACTCAAGGTTCATCTTTGGAACTATTTTAGTCCAAAATCTCCTTAGGGTGAAGGAAAGATCTGAAATTGGGAAGGGTGTAACACAGTCTTTTCCCTTGCATGACCCTGGTATATGACACATCCACTGGACACCATGCTGGTTGGAACTTATGGGTGGACCCCAGGGTTGGTGTGGGAATTCCGCGTGTCTGAAAGAATGCCTGAAGTGAGGTGCTGGGCACATGAGCAAGCAACCAAAGTGCACTGTGCAAAATGATGATAATGATGAAGACAGCAACAACAGCCAACATGTGCTAAGTGCCATTGTGTGCTAGGTGGTGTTCAATTTAGTCCTCACAACAATCCTATGAGGTAGCTTACTATTACTATTCCCATTTTGCCAGTGAGGAAACTGTGTCACAGAGAAGTCCATGATTACACAGTTAATAAGAAGTCACACAGTTAATACAAAGCAGAGACAGCCAGGACTTAACCCTGGCAGTCCAGCTCTGCAGTTGACACTCTCAGTCATCACTCTGGATTAACAAAAACATGAGTATTACTGTCCTCATTTTACAAGTTAGGAGACTGAGGTGCAGCAAAGTCAAGTGCCTTGACCCATCCCACACAGCCAGGGAGACGCAGAGCCGAGACAGGCCCCTCCCATTCTGACTCTTACCCACGCCCCCCCATCGTGGGGTGGGGAGGTTAAGGAAGAGCCATGGAGTCAGGATGTAACTGCATCCTACCCGCCCTTCTCCACCCCAAGTTTCTACCTTCCTCCTGAAGCTTCAAGCTCTCATTTCAAGGGACAGGAAGCTACCAGAAAAAGAGCCAGATAGTGAGGGAGCAGGTGCAGAAATGAGAAACCTGCACCTGCAACCAGGAATCAGTCCAACACGCCTCACGGAACTGACACCTGGCCACCCAGGTAAGGCGTCCAGAGGCCCCGAAGCAAAGGAAGGTGAGCAAAAGAGGAAGTCAGACTTTCCAGAAAGGTGAACACAGAGTAGCAGAAAAAAACAAAAGGGGGTTAAGATGTGGAAAAAACAGGTTGGAATCAGATACCCCTTCAGTTATAAAGAACTATAGAGAGGAAGTAGTCCAAACCTCTTATTTCATGAATAATGAGAGCAAACGCTGATTGGGCTCTTCTCATGTGCCAGGCACTGTGCTAAGGACTTTCCTCGTGCTGACAACAATCTTATGAGGCAGGTGCCATTTTGGTCTTCACGGGGAAACTGAGTCAAAGGTTAATTGGCCCAGTAAGCGGTAGACCCAGGCACTCTCCTTTGCTCCAAAGCTTAGCTTTTTTTGTACTGTATAACCTTTTGTGATGGACCATTCCAAACAGACAAAATTAGAGAGAATACTGTAATGAACCCCTGTAAATCCACTGACCAGTTGCAATAATCATCAACACAAGACAGATCCTATTTCACCATCTATCCCTCATCCATTCTTCTACTACTAGAATAGTTTGAAGTAAACCACATACATATTACTTCTGTATTATATCATCCTCTTATTATCCGAACATACCTTTCTTAACACAGCCATAATACCAGTGCTACATCTAAAGAAAATAACAATAATCTAATATCATCATATATCCAAACACTGTTCAGATAGCTCACATTGTCCCATAAGTGTATTTTTACAGTTGGTTTATTTGAATTAGAATCAAAAATGACCCACACATTACATTTGATCGATGTCTCTTAAATCTCTAACATATAAGGTCCCCTCCCCACTACCATTCATTTGTTGAAGAAATGAGGTTATTTGTTCATAAATATTGCTGCCCAAAGTTACTACAAGTGTAGTACAATTACAAGTGTAACTTCTCACTTTTTGGGTTTTGCTGATTATAGTCCTGTGGTGTCATTTAACGTGTTCCTGCATTTTGTGTATTTCTTGTAAACTGCTTAAGCCTACTTTTTTCCAGAAGATGAAAGCTCTAGCTCAAGCCCCCAGAGCTAGTGAAAGACAGAACCAGGACTGGAATTCAGTCTTCTGACTCCAGCCCCCTGCCCCTCCGCTCCATCACAGGACTTGAATCTAGAATTTTCTCCCTGGAATGGAAGGATTGCTTGGCTGTCACATGACCTTCCTCCTCTTCTACCTCCTTCTGTGAGAGAAGCCAAGAGAGGATCAGTGGGAAAGTTTAAACCTTTCTTTGGTATATGGCAATATTTTAATTTTAAACAGATGGTGGGAGGGAGGGGTCTCCCCAAGCCTGGGTGGGGCTAGGCACCTTCAGCTTTTGCCAAAGGACTGGAAGCATTTAAGCCAGAACTCTGGCATAGAACATCATTCTTATTCCCTGTCTCTCCTTTCAGATATTGAGAACCAATTTACCTGAGTGAGTGCTGACAGGCACATTTCATCCCTTTGACTTATCCATTTTAATCAGAGAGAAAGAGCTGTGTGCACACTAGAGATGCTAGATGCCTAAGGAGATGCACAGCATCCCACTTGGGGAAATAGGCAGGGAACAGCTAATGAAAGTGGCAACCATTCTGTGTGTTTTGGAAGTGAGTGTTTTTTTTCCCATTCCTGCTACACTGAGTGTGCAAATGCCAGAGCCAAAACTGTATAACACAGATAAACAGAACTATTCTCATCACAGGAGGAAGAAACCCACCCCATACCAAAACTGTACCAGGGTAGGGGGGAGCGGGGAAGAACAGTGGCTCAAATGCACAGTAACAGTGCTAGATCACATTTATTGGACATTTAAAACACACGTGGCACTTTATATGCAGTATCTCATTTCGTCCTCATGACAACCCTGCAAGGTAGAAAATAGGTGCTTTAAGAACCCGAATCTGCAGATGAGGAGGAACATGAGATCACACAGACACTATGAGTAAAGGTGGAATTCAAATCCACATTTTTCTCACTTAGTGTCTGTGGCTTAACCCTGTAGCCTTACACAAGGTCAGCTAAATTAAGATAGCTATTTGGGAAGGCGTAGCAATTTAGAAGGGAGCTTCAGGAGGGTTTAGGAGTGGCTCAGGTAATACACACTGGGGTTCCCAGCCTTTGGGGAACAGTCGACTTCCATTTTAACACAAGTCTCCAAAGTCCATTCAGTGAATTTCACAGAGGGAGAGATGAGAAGTTTCCACAGGAGTTGACCATCGAGAAGCAGCAGTTAAACGCTGTCCTGTTCTCTCTCTGTCAAGTCGTGGCTCCTAACTGGGAAGGAGTACCAGGGTCACATCTGGCACACATAAAATCTAGTCTGAATTCGAAAGTGACACCTCCTGTGGGTGGATAAATTGCAAAAGTGTACCCCTTTGGAAGGCCCCTTCTATAAGAGTGGTGTCTGCAGTAGGGCTCACGTCTTGGCCAGTGTTGGGTCTGATCTCAGTCCTGAAGCCCTGAAGCCAAGCACAGAGGAGGCAGCAGAACCCTGGAAGAGTCAAGCTTGTTTCCCCACCCAGGACGCTTTATACCTGTCAAGCCAAGTCACTGCTGCTGAGCTGTTACCATCTTTTGGTGGTTGTTTCACGTGCCTGTGGTCTCTTGTTGGCTCAGAAGAGGGCAGAACCCAATTACTAGATTACTCAAAATGCTGGTTTTCTTCTTTTCTTTTTTTTCCACCACATTCAAGGCTGTGGTAGTCAAATTTCCCCCAGTCTCACTGGTTTGACTCAGAAGGCCAGGCTGATGTTACTGTACGTGGGCAGCTCACAGATTGTGACCATATTATTCTCTTTCTTTTCAATAGAGCTGATCAACTTAAATGGCTTATTTTTGTCACTGGATTTTGTAAAAGCACATGAAAAATAATTGGCGTTCTATAAACATTTTTAAAACCATGCTAAAAACTTGAGGTAAATACGAATCAGTACAAATTATTAGGAAATAAATTTGGTCATAATTTAGATATAGTCACTCCACTTTTGGAAATTTATAGTAGAGAAATGCTAAACACAAAAGAAAAACAAAAATTCTCTTCACAAAGATATTCACTGCTGTAGTCTTTCTAATAGGGAAAAAATGGAAATCAGCTGTTCTTTATGAGAGAGCGTATGAGTTGGTAAATTAGGGTACGTACCCCAATATAGTTTTTAGAACTTGTGTTTGTTACATGATATGAAGGGCCTATGTTGCTATGTTATGGGAAAAATATCAGGAAACAAATAAACATAAAATATGGTCACAACTATGTCAGACATGCTTAGAAAAATTCAGAAAGATGATATACTAAAAGCAGTCTTACAAGACAATGATAATAACTAACATTTATTGAGTTTTTACAACATGCTAGGGACTGTTCTAAGTGATTTACGTATATTAACTCAGTTTATCCTTAAAGTAACATCTTCGGGTAAGTACAATTATTATGATTCCCATTTTACACATGAAGGAATTTTGAGGCAGAGCAAAGTTAAGTAACCTGCCCAAGTTGTGTAATAAATAAGGTAAAAACTGGATGATGAATCTGAGAAACCTTAACAACCATGCTTCCTAGCTGTTGACCAGCTAAATGAAAAAACAGAAAAGGGATAATATGGAGAGAGAGCATTAAAAACGTTACATACAACAGAGTAAGCCTGGAACATCTTGTCACAGTAGAAAACAAGGAAGCTATCAAAGAGTAGAGGATGATGTCAAAAGGACTCAAGAGCTAAATGGAAGAGGGTCCCCTCGGCTAAAGAAAAGTGTCTGAGATCAATAACTGCAGTGGATTAAGACACATCAACACTAGGGAAAAAAAGCCATTGGTCACCTTTAAAGAAGCTAGGGAATAACTCATTATTTTGAAAACTGGTAAACAGAGGGAAACAATCAAGCACTTATCCTTATACTGTACAGAACTTAGGGTAACTAAATTGTTGATGAGGGCAAATTTTTTTCATGGAAATATTCCAGATAATAAATGAGTCAGGAATAATAGAATAGCATTATTTTTAACCTCCGATAAAATAATGGATTAGGCAATGGATGTCAACATTACAGAAAAAGACAGAGCTAGATGGTATATGCTTACTGATAGAATTATCACACCACCATCTATGAAGCATTCAAGCCAAACAAACCAAACCTGGATCAGACTGCACCTCTAGAGGTGACCTGCAATTTACAAGAAATTCGGCAGACAGAGAAATGTTGTAAATTACATCATGGGGAATGAAATTAGCAAAATCCAGACCGTGGGAAACTTTATAGGACAATGAACCTTGTTTCTTCAACACGTAAATTGCAAGGAGAAAAGGGGAGAGGGGGCTCATAGATTAAAAGACTCTAATTCCAATGATCTTATTTGGACCCTATTTGGAGGAAAAAATCCCTCAAAACATTTTTGAGACAATCAGAGAAATTCAAATACTGTCTAGATTATTGTTCATTTTTTAGGTGTGATGATGGTATTGTACTTATACTTTTAAAAAGAAATGCTTGACTTTTAGAGACACATTCTGAAATATTTATGGACAAAAATATATTATTTCTAGGATTCAATTTAATATACTCCAAGAGCAAGGGGGAAATGAATGGGGGAATAGATGCAATAAAGACTGGTCATGAATTGATCATTGTTGAAGCTACTGATGGGTATATGGGGGCTCACCAGACTCTTCTTCCTACTTTTACACAGGCTTTAATATTTCCGTAATAAATTTTAATAGTACAAACGTATCTTAATTTGTTCTTACTTAAAATATTTCCATCTTTTGCTGTAGACTTGAGGGCTAGCATAAGGCAACAGCTGACGACATAGACTGAGGACCAGGCTGCCTGCCTTTGAATGCCAGCTCTCTTGCTTACCAGCTGGATAATCTAGAGTAGGAAGTTCATGTCGCTGTATCTCATTTGCCTCATCTGTAAAATGAGGAAAGTAATACCACCTATTTACTACTGCATTGAGTTATTATGACAAAACGAGTAAAATTTCTCTAGTATGTAGAACAGTTCGCGGAACATATTAAGCTATATGGATTTACTGTTTTTACTGGGTTTCTTTTTTTAATCTTTGGGTATAAGTCTCCTCGTAAGAGTGTCCCCCACTCATTTTGCATATTATACCTACGATTCTGACTCTGATCTGACTGATCACCAACTCCAATTCTAACACCAATGAATGATTCTGGTACCAATTCCAACGTGTGGGTTTTTTCACCCCTACCTCCAATTAATTAATTCTCCAATGCCAGCTGGGTATCCTACACTTCAACTCAATTCTGTCACTGTCTACCTGGAGATTGCATCAGATCCCACAGGAAAAGGGCTCAGTCACACAAGAATGCCCTCCCTCCAACTTCAGACACCAGTCACCAGCCCAGGTTGTCACCAGTGCTTCTGATCTTCCAGCTATAGATTGGAAGTTCCAACAATTCCCTCTTTAGGTTTGATTAATTTACTAGAGTCGCTTATAGAGTTCAGAGAAATATTTCACTTACTGGACCACCGGTTTACTGTAAAATGATGTAACTCAGGAACAGCCAGATAGAAGAGATGCAAAATATGGGGAAAGAGTATGGAGCTTCCATGTCCTCCCCAAGCTGCCCCTTTAACCAAATCTCCGCATTGTTCACCAACCCAGAAACTCTCCAATCCCCCTCCTTTTGGGTTTTTGTGAAGGTTTCATTACATCGGCATGATTGATTAAATCCTTGGCCATTGGTGATTGAACTCAATCTCTAGACCTTCTCCTCTCCCAGGAGGTCTGGGGGTAGGACTGAAAGTTCCAACTCTCTAATCACAAGGTTGGTTCTCCCAACCAGCCCTCATCCTTAGGTGACCTAGGGGCTTTCCAAAAGTCACCTCATTAGCATAACTAATGGCACCTTTATCGCTCTCACCACTTAGGAAATTCCAAGTGTTTCAGGAGCTCTGTGCCAGAAACTGGAGCGAAAACCAAATATATATTTCTTACTATAAATCACAATGTCACAATATCCAACTACTCAGTCTCTTACCCTTTAATGGATCAGCTACAATTTTTCAGTTTCTTTAAAGCGAAGTGAGAACTGAAAGACACTTTCGAAGTAATGGGAGAGAGAATCCTGCTAAATTTTAATGATTTACTTTCAGTCTTTTATAGTTGCTTCTTTACACCTCATCTAACCGTATGTGTGTGGCTTACCTTTATCAAATCTTTTCAAAGCCACTTGGTTTTCTTAAGAATGTTTTTTCTGCATTATGTTTTCATCCATTTACATAATTCCTAATTACATTACAAATTTTCAATTGCAACCTTTTTAAACATGGCTGGGAACAAACAAACTGACTCTTGGTAAACAGACGACACAACTGGTGGAAAAAGTGCCCAGATGCACTCTGAGAATGCCAACAGCATTAAGCTTGCTGAAGACATCAGACATGAGCTTTACCGTGAGAGTGGAGGCTGCATAAATTAATCTGGTGGCTTCCTTAAGTAGAGATCAGTTAGAGGAACCTATTGTATACAAGTCAATGGTGGTTGTGTTTGGGTAGCATAGTCTTCCTTCTATTCAAATTTGTTTTAATGATGAACACATATTATAACTCCTGTGTATCAAAGAAAAACATCAATATTTTGTACCTTTAAAACTACTTTTTTTAAGTGAATCCATTCACAGAGGATTAGAATCAAACACAAAGAAAATGTGCAATGAATATTGTTATTTCTTACACCCACGTATGCAAGCAATGAGTTGCTGGATCCTACTAGGGTCTGAACCTCAGTGGTCACCTGTTGCAAGGACAGTGTATATATTGAGTGCTGCTATCACACAGCGTGGTTTCCTAAATGCCGCAGCAGTCAAGCTTCATACTAAGAAGGTTCACACACTCTAATATTCACATTCTAGTTTCATTTTGACTATAAAGTTACACAGAAACCAAATGATCAAATCTGCATTTCTTTCTAAATCAATATGCAAATAGTGAGTCAGGGATTCCCCTTATCGTTGGCATTCCTTAGCCAAAAGGATTTTGGAAAATCTCAAGCTCTGCAGATGTGAACCGCCTTAACATCAATCCAACCCAGCAGACCTGGCACTTCCTGTGCTTTACGAGATTTCACAGATCTCACTGCAAGTTCGCCCCTCTGTGACATACCATTGTTACTTGCTTTCTGATCAACTGCTGGTTCCCACAGTCCTCCTTGAACAGGAGAGAGGAAGTGAGAGGGGTGTGTAGTTACTGCTGCATTCATTTTCATCACTCGACAGATGGGGAAGCCAAAGCTACAAGTCAGATCTGTTTTTATCACACTGGGACATTCCACATCTCTTCTCTGACTCGGAGATTTGATGGTAGGGGCACTTCATGGAGAGCATTGCAAGAAAGCTATTTGAACTAAGCTCATCTCATTGATGTGACAACTTCAGGAGAGTTTAAAAGTATGAGTGCAAAGACATAGCTAGCATCTACCTTCTGATCCTGTCCCTCAGCACTTCACCAGATGCTTCTAGGAGTCTAAGCCTGCAGCCCTGTCGGAAGAGTCCTACCGCTTACGAACTATGCAGACCAAACTGAAAGAATCTTGTCCGCAGATTCCTTAAATATAATGATGTCACCCACAGATGATACATTCACATTCACATTTAATCAGGGGAACGTGTTTCCTAGTTATGTCTAAGTTCCAAATGATAGCAGGGTCAAACAGAAAATAAAATACACAGCAGTTCCCTCTGAAGAAAACTCCTCAATCTAACATTTCTCGCAACTTGCTCCGCCTCATTCTGTTATTCTTTTGATTGAAAGCAGATCACCCTTTCATAAAGTGAAAACTTACTGCTGTTATTCAAAATAACCCCAAACCACAAATATTTACCTACCATTGGATTCATTCGTTCACTTAACAATTGTTTAAGGATCACCAGTAACTTATACAAGATGCATGAGAGCCAGGCTTAGAAGAGAAAGATGACCATGCGGGTGCCATTTCTGAAGTCAAGGAAAAATGGTATCTGATTATGCAATCAGGTACTTTTGAAATTAAATTATTGTTATTCTCATAGGACTCTACACATATAATCATAGTGAGCATGTGTTTATGTACGTGTGTGTGTGTGTGTGTGATTTCTGCAATAGAGAAATCTAATTAAAGACAGTGTAAAGTTATAAGAGAGCACGGAGTATTGCTATGGTTTCTTTGGAATCTAAGGGCAAGAAAGAATCCTACAGAACACCCAAAATGTAAGTTGCTTTAAGCCAAATCCTGGAAAAAGTGGTACCTTTATCACAAATCTGTTCCTCAAATGCTATCTAAACTAACCCGAGCTATTTGGTTTCTCAATCCATCATTTGTCTTAGTCCAAAAAATAAAAATCTAATAAAATATACATTAAAAGATGAGAATGAGATAAATGTTACTTGTGGTAGATTGTGTTCAAAGACGGCTGCAACAACTTCTCTTCGCATGGAATCTTTGCGTGGTGACTTCACTGCTCTTCCAATTAAGAAGCAATAATTACCTCCCCTTCCTTTAGTCTGGGCCAGTCTTACGAATCGCTTAGACAAATAGAATGTGATGGAAATGGTGCTGTGTGAGTTCCAGGCCAAAGCCTCAAAAACTCTTTGTAGTTTTCTTCGAACTTGCCCGAGACTGCCATGTAAGAAAACCAGAACAGACTATTGAAATATGGGAAGCCACATGAAGAAGCGCTGCCAGGCATGTGAGTGAGGCTAGCTTGGACCTTCCAGTCCAACTGCTGAATACAGATAACATGGGTAAACCCAGGTGAAACCAACAGAAGAAAAGCCCAGAATCATTAATAAATTATTGTTGTTTCAAGTCACTACACTTCTTGTTGTTTTTACATAACACAAAATTTACCACTTTAACCATTTTAAAATGTACAATTCAGTGGTATTTAGTATATTCATAATGTTATGCAACCATCACTACTATCTAGTTTGAGAATATTTTCATCATCCCAAAAGGAAACCTCATAACCGTTAAGCAGTCACTCTCCATTCCCCGCTCCCTCCAGCCCCTGAAAACAACTAAACTGTTTTCTCTCTATGGATTTTCCTATTCAGATATTTCACATAAATGAAATCATACAGTTTATGGCTTTTTATGTCTGGCTTCTCTCATTTAGCATGATGTTTTCAAGGCTCATTCGTCTATGTTATAGCATATATCAGTAGTTCATTATTTTTTATTGCCAAATAATATTTCATTGTATGGATATACTACATTTTGTTTATCCCTTCATTAGTTAATGAACATTTGGATTATTTCCACCTTTTGGCTATTGTGAATAGTGCTGCTATGAATATTTGTGCACAAATTTTTGTTTGAACAATTGTTTTTCAACTGTTTTCAATTATTCTGAGTACATAAACCTAGGACTGGATTCGCAGGGTCATATGGTAGTTCCATGTTTAATTTATGGAGGAATCACCAATGGGCTTCCACAAGAACTGCACCATTTTACATTTTCACTGGTAATGCATGAGGGTTCCCATTTCTCCACATCTCTCCATATCCTAGGCAACACTTGTTATTTTCTCTCTCTCTCTTTTCTAATAGCCATCCAAGTGGCTGTGAAGCAGTATCTTATCATGGTTTTCATTTTCTTTTCTCTGATGGCTAATTATGTGCATCTTTTCATTTGCTTGTCGGTCATTTGTATATCTTTGGAGGAATGTCTGTGTCTGTTCAAAAGCTTTGCCTGTTTTAGAAATTGGGTTGTTTTTCTTTTTGTTGTTGAGTTGTCAGAGTCCTTTATAAAGTCAGAATGCTAGGTCCTTATTAGATACATGATTTGCAAATATTTCCTTCCATTTTGTGGGTTGTCTTTTCACTTTCCTGACAGTGTCTTTGATGCATGAAATTTTTTAATTTTGATGAAGTCCAATTTATCAATTTTTTTGTTTTCTTGCTTGTGCTTTGGTGTTATATCTAAGAAACTATTGCCAAATCCAAGGTCATGAAGATTTACTTCTTTGTTTTCTTCTAAGACTTATGGTTTTAGCTCTTTACTTAGGTCTTTGATATAATTTGCATTAATTTTTGTATACATTGTGAGGTAAGGGCCCAACTTCAGTCTTTGCATGTGGATCTCTAGTTGTCCTAACACCATTTGTTAAAGAGACTATTCTTTCCCCATTGAATGGTCTTAGAATCCTTCTCAAAAATCAACTTACTAAATCACTAAGTTTTGAGGCCATTGTCACACAGCAATAATTCACTGATATACTTCTTGACCTGCTGAATTCATATTCTGTACTCATAATTATACTGTACATCATCTTTCCTTGAAACTTGACAAATAAAATATGTTAAGAATGATGGAAAATGAAATAGCCTTTCCTTGACAACACACACATGACAACACCTGATAGTCCATGAATGGACAGTCAGCCTGCATCACATTTAAGGTTAATATTCTAGGAACGGCTGGTGATGTGTTGAGATCTAAGTTTCCAAAGATATGGCTGAACTTACAGGTTTTATGTGTACTAGTTATTTGCTGTATACAAACTTACCCCAAAACTTAGCAGCTTAAGACAACAATAAATATTTATCACATACAGTTTCTGTGGGTAAGGAATTCAAGCATAGGGCTACTAGAATATCTTTGTGTTATGTCAGCTGGATTCTCCCAGGTGAGTGATCCAAGAGACCAAGGCAAAATTTGCAATGTGTTTTATAACCTGGCCACTAGAATCATATAGCATCCTTTCAAAACATCCCTATTACACAGATCAGGCACTGTTCATTGTGGAAGGGGACTGACTGATTACACAAGGGCATGAATTCCAGGAGGAGAGGATCACTGAGAGCCATCTTAGAGACTGGCTACTACAGTCCATCTTCTGAATTATTCATGCCCTCTCACACGCAAAATAAACTCACCCGCTTTCAAGGTCTCCCAAACTCTCATCTCATCACAGCATGAGCTCAGAGTCCAGACTCTCACCATCTAAACCAGATCCATGTGCAGATGAGGCTCTTCAAGTCCAATTCCTTGAGTAACAGTTTCTCTTGAGTTGAAGACCTGTAAAATAAAGAAATAAGTTATCTGCCTCAACAAACCCAATATACAATAATAGCATAGGCATGGGAAAGTCACATAGGGGAAGAGAGGCACACTGGAGTCACTGATCCATAGAAATTCTGAAATTCAGCAGGTTATTTGTCGGTAATCCCTTGATTGGGAGTCAAATCCTGGTAACGATTTTCTATGGCTACTGACTTCACCCTCTGGGCTCATGGTTTTGCCTTCTAAGATATCCTTCCTTTTCCATGGAAGGTTTGCAGCTCAGTAGCTTTCTCAGACTTCTTTCTGCCTATAAAGCATGAGGTCCAAAGGCCTCTTCATTTTGTATTGTTTTTGTCTCTTTCAGTCCACCCTGGAGATGGTTTTGCCAATACTCTTCTCTTAAAACTTTGTGGATCACCTATAAGTATTACTGATGTTCACTACATTAGTCAAAAGCCACACCCACAAAACTCTTGAAATAAGGCCTTCTGTATCCTGAACTTCTGCTGAGACTGCTCAGGGAAATCACCCTTAAGCTTGCTAGAAGCTGTGTTCTTTGAATCAGCAGATCTCTAAGGCACTGTCTTGGATCTTTCTGAGGTCTTACCAAGGATTTTACAGTCACAGCCCTGGCTTCATTGTATATCATGCTTCCCTGAGAGGCCTTTGAATTTGATCTTTGCCATAATGATAAGTCAGGTAAGATGAGGACTGAGAATTGCCCACTCTTCTTAACCTCAAAATTTGAGCTTAAATAGGCAATTTTTTAAATGGCATGGTGGCCTTTACATTAGCATGTATATGAATATATTTATACTTAATTTAAATTGTATGAGTGGTTAAAAATAAATATAACTCCGTATATACACATACCCAGACATATATTTATAAATATTTCTTCAGCCTATTCAGTGAAACTTAATTGTACGCTTCTTATTATAAACTAAAGTGGTCTTTCTCAACTGTAAATTCCAGCCCAGCCCATCACCACCCAACCATAAGCAAACTACAATTTACAGCATTCTTTGAGAGAATAAAACAATCAACTAGAGTGCACCATCAGGAAATGAATCAGCAGAGTACCATCTGCAGGAAATCAAGCTAAGGATGCGGCCAGAAAAGTTAAGGGCTTCTTTTTGCTGGCTATTTAGGGTATTAAGTCACCAACCTTATATATGCTTTGGAAGGTAATGCCTGTATCAGTAGACACAACAGCATGGTGATTTTCACGCATCAAGCCCATAATGAGTTAATGCCTGGAATACATGTTATAGGACAAATATTAACCAGGTTTAATGAGTCATGTGACTTAAGTGACCTACAAAGTATGACTATTAATTCATGAGGCTGGATTTTTAAAAAACACTCAGAATTGAAATAGTCTCAGGAGTTTTGTCCTTCAAGAGAAAAATCCTATACTAATTCCAGTAGTGCAAATATTTAACAACTAGCAGGGGCTGGCCCCGTGGCTGAGTGGTTAAGTTCCTGAGCTCCACTTTGGTGGCCCAGGGTTTTGCTGGTTCGGATCCTGGGGGTGAACATGGCACCACTCATCAGGCCATGCTGAGGCGGTGTCTCACATAGCACAACCAGAAGGACCTACAACTAGAAAATACAACTATGTAGTGGGGGGCTTTGGGGAGAAGAAGAAAAAAAAAAGAAGATTGGCAACAGATGTTAGCTCAGGTGCCAATCTTTAAAAAATGCTAGAATAGCAAAAGTACCGACGAATCAAAAGAAACGGTCAACTAATAAAAAGGGCTGCCCAACCAACGAAAACAGCAGGACATTGTAAGCAACCTGTTCATCCATTTTGGGGCAACCTGGATGTGATTGCCATAATCACTGCAGAGAATGTTTTTGAAACACTCCATCTGGTGCCTTACATGCGTTTATAACTCAAGCCAGAGTATCAGTCACAATATGTGTTATAGTTAGGCATAGCTTTTGATTCTAAACTGTAATTCCTCACTTGATCATAAACCCAGTTCTCCAGAACTGGCCCCAGATGACCTGGGCTTTTTCCAGATCCATTCAAAGAATGTTCACAGGCAATGCAATGGAGAGATTGCACTGGTAGACAGATCTGATGGGGGTCCGCTCTTTCCCCGGTTCCCTCCATCTTCCCTGCCAGAGGCAAGGTGAGAGGAGAAGAATCTCAGGAGTCAGGTTGGGTGAGGAGAGGCATCAGTCAAGCTGCTCTGCAAGTGGATCACCAAAACGGAGAAATAAAGCCCGTAATTTGGAGAGATGAGGACATGCATCTCTCCGAGGGAGCTAGTGAGAAAATGTGTAGATCAGAGTTCCTCAAGTGTGGTCCTAGGATGCTTGCAAGAGAACTCATACAGCATTTCTTAAAAATGCAGATTCCTGGGCCCTACCTCAGACCTAATGAATCAGAATCTCTGGGAAGGAGGCCTCCAGGTGATCTTTATTCAGGCTGAAGTTTGAGAACCACTGAGTCCAGATAGTAAAACTTGAAAGAGGAATGAGCTAAGGAGAGAAGTATTGGGAGAGTCAGGTGGGGCTGGACACCTGGCACCACATCACAGCATCACTGTAGGGGACTGAAACATTTCCTCAAGTATTTGTTGTTGTTGTTAGTACTATTGAGTTGATTCCGACTCCCAGGGATCCTGTGTACAGCATATTTGGACCCCGCCCAGTTTTGTTCACCATCTTCCCGCCTTCCAGGGCTGTATCAGACAATGCTCCACTGTTATTGATAGGTTTTCATGGCCAATTTTTTCAGAAGTGGATGGCCAGGTCCTTCTTCCTAGGCTGTCTTAGTCTGGAAGCTCTGCTAAAACCTGTCCGCCATGGGTGACCCTGCTGGTATTTAAAATACCAGTGGCATAGCTTTCAGCATCATAGCAACACACAGCTGCCACAGTATGACAATCAACAGATGGGTAGTGTGGTGCCCTGGCAGGGAAATGAACCCCGGGCCACGGTGGTGAGAGCGCCAAATCTTAACCACTTGACCACCAGGACTGGCTTTCCCAAAGAACAGGAAGCATCTTTCCTTTTGGTTCTCATATGCTGCATAGGCTCTCTATAGTTTCATTATAAATTTGACATAATGTAGCGATGCTTTCCAAGCAGCTTCTGTAAGCAGAAGGCAGAATGAAAAGACAAACTTTTACAGCAACTTTTCAAGGGAGAATAAAAGTGTATTTAACAACACCCTTACTTTAATCCTACTTTAATTTTTTTTTTACCCACAATACAAAGTTAAAAGATGGTTGTGCATGGGAATAGGTCTGAAGGCATATTACAGAGCTGCTCCAATAGATCACCATGGCTAACATACAGAATGAAAATATAAACTTTTCTTTCCTAAGATTTTATCAAGAGTAGCATTCAGGTAGTCTATAGCTACTAGGAGTTGGTTGGCAATGTTCTGGGTTCCATATAATAACCCTACAGATGGGCAACACGGAATGCCCTGTGCTACAGACTAAATGTTTGTGACTTCCTAAAATTCAAATGTTAAATCCTAACTTCCAACATGATGTTATTTAGAGGTGGGGACTTTTGGAAGTGATTAGCTCATAAGGGTGGAACCCTTATAAATAGGATTAGTGCCCTTATAAAAGAGATCTCAGAGAGCTCCTTTGCCCCCTCCAAAATGTGAGGAAACAATGAGAATACAGCCATCCATGAATCAGGATGTGGGCCCTCCAGACAGTGAGTCTGCCAGTGCCTTGATCTTGGACTTCCCAGCCTCCAAAACTGTGAGAAATAAGGGTTTGTTGTTTATAAGCCACCAGTCTATGATATTCTGTCATGGCAGCCCAAATGGACTAAGACATTCTGCCTTTAAGAAAACTACAACCTGACACTGTGTCAACTTAAATCACTGATGAAAGTGATGTTCTGTAAAGAAAGAGTGTAGAACAGTGAACAAGACCTCTATGAGGTTTTCAGAAGCCTGGGCCACTCCTATTTTTGGAGATTTCAGAACATTAAAAAAAGTAAAGAAACGATGGTGGAGCAGTGGGCAAAATGGGTCAAGGGTGGCAAAAAGTGCAAACTTCCAGTTATAAAATGAGTAAGTCATGGGGACCTAATGTACAGTGTGGTGACTATAGTTAATAATACTGTTTGGCATATTTTGAAAGTTGCTAAGAAAGTAGATTTGGTAATTCCTCATCATTAGGAAAGTAATTTTTGTAACCATGTATGGAGATGGATGTTAACCAGATTTATGGTGGTGATCATTTCACAAGATATACAGATACCAAATCATTACGTGGTACACCTGAAACCAATATAACGTTATATGTCAATTATACCTCAATAAAAATAAAAATAAATAAATAAATTACATTTACAATGAAAAAGAGAAACAAAATATATAAAATGCCAAAACAAGGTTACAAAAACTGTGGGATATTTTAAATATACACATGTAACAAATTAACTTTTAACAGCAAAAAAATAAGTAAATGACACAATGTAATTGTTCACACAAAATTTATTTTAAAAGTATTAATTTATAATGCATCAAAATAGTGTGGTTTAGTTATAGAGTAACAGAACATGGGTTTAAAGTTATATGAAGGACAATTCTAAATCTGTCAGTGTGTTGCTTTGACTATACAGTCATGCACCCCGTCAGGACGTTTCAGTCAATAACAGACAGCATGTAAGACAGTGGTCCCATAAGATTGGTACCACATAGCCTAGGTGTGCAGTAGGCTTTATCATCTAGGTTTGTGTAAGTACACTCTATGATGTTTGCAGAATGACTAAATCACCTAACGAAGCATTTCTCGGAAATTATTCCGCTGTTAAGCAACACCAGACTATATATGTTATAACCTCAATTGAGGGTAAAGAAAAAAACACTAGAGTAGATGCCCCTTATGAATGGGAGGTCCAAGACAAATACCGTAACGCTTGGTTTTCAACAGGGCCTGGTGGTGATGAGATCTCTGGGCTAAATTGATTTCTTGGGACACCAACTAGAAAGGTGACCTTGGGCAGTTCATTTATGCTCTGTTACATGTGTTTCTCAGTCTGCAAAATAAGGGAAGATGATTACTGAGGTTTCTTCCAGCTCTGTGCATCTATTATATTTTCATCTATTCTTGTCTGTTTACTATGCATTTCTACAGTACCTGTCATCTTGTACCAGAAGAGTAAGTTGCTAGAATTTCCTTGGTGCCAGTCAACTGTGTAAAAACTAGCTCATTCCTTTTATTACTCTTCAATTCAGTCTTTTTCTCTGGGTTCTTTTCTTTGCTAGTGGGCCAGCTCTTTAACAAACATTTCACGAGCTGTCCCAATAATTAACAACTAATTAACAAGAAGGCCTTGCTGCTAGGGGTTGGTGCTTTTAAAAAGAAATGAGCAGGAAAGTTGCCTTGCTTTCCGTATTCACAAGATCTCGCCATTGTCATTGTAATATGCTGGAGATGGTGGTTCCTTAATAGTGTGCACAATCTCATTAAAGATCTCTGCTGGAACAATCAATTCACTGTCAGAGGTCTATATCAATCTTCAAGAACTGTCACTGAGTTCCAGGATGCTTGTGAAAAATTGACAACCGGAAGTGTGCTTCAGTTTGGGCTATTTATTTCCCTGAGAAACACATTATAATCAGATGTAATTTCAGTGATTCCCTCTGTTGCTCCTGCAGCCTGAAAATACTGACAAGGAGTTTCCCAACAAAAGTTTTAGCAGGATGCCCTTTCCAGATACGCCAGATTGGCATGCAAAGGGCCTGCCAGTTACTCTGTCCCCTTCTGAGATGTCACTGAATATCCATCACGGCCCCCTCTTTGAAATTCCCTGAGTTCTAAGCTTATATCACGTGGTCATGCTCCCCTGGACACAGCTGATAGGACTAGGGATGAGCACCTGACCCAAAGGAGCTCATCTCTCCTGTGATCAATGAGACAGCCTGGCACGGGAACTCTGCCTGATGGAAGTACTGAATATGCACTCTGCTGGAAAGTGGTTTGGATGAGAGAGAGAATATGATGTAGATGCTAGTGGTAGAAGCGATGGAAGCAGAGAAGGGAGCATGGAGTAACCACAGTGGTGAACCACTAAACTGGGTAGCAACAAACAAGTGACAAGAGAACTGGTCACTGTGTTCTGAACAAGAAGCCAGTGCTCCATTGAGGCGCCCTGTACAGATGGAAGGGAGCAATTCAAGTCCTCATCTTGACGATGGTAATCTAAGCATGCTGCTGCTGTGCGTAACCACCACTGAGAGAACCAGGGCCAGGACTCCACTGACAAGAAAAACGCTGCCCTCCTACAGTTATTCAGATGAAGAACTGTGAGTTTCAACTTTATTCTCTGAAATAACGATACTAAAAATATGCTCATATGTTGATCAATACTTTGGATTTGCCTTATTCTATTGATTCTGTGGTACTTTTTCAATAGAGAGAAAAACAAGTTGAAGATTGTGTTATTTCAGCGGAACTAGTTGAGTAGTGAAAAAGAAGCATAATGACCCAAATTAAAGCAGAGGCTTAGCATCTGGAAATGGGGACCAGTGACAGCATTACTTTTCATGTTTACAGGTAGCCAAAGAGCAGATATGGAATGTCGTCAATTTCCATAGTAGATTCTTGTAAAGCATCCATGTTTGTAAGGTTTGAAATCCTGTACAAGGAGATGTAGAGGTGGATGTTGTCTGTGGCACTATTTGTAAGAGTAAGGAGTTATAAAACCATCTAAGAGTACATCATGAAAGTGGTTGAATAACTCATGGTTCATCCATACGATGGATTTCCACACATCAATTTTTAAAAGTGAAGTTGATCTATATGGAATGATTTACAAATCGTATCGTTAAGTAAAAGAAGATTATACCATAAAGTCACTTTCACTAAAAGTAAAAGCAAAACTTATACTTTTGTACCCTCACATATATATGTACATAAACACACAGAAAATGATCTGGAAAGATAGACCATAAACTGTTAATGACAGATGTATCTAGAGAGGGCAGTGGGATGGTAAGGGTATAAGGCAAGATGGAGTTTTTGTTTTTACTACATATTTTGTATTGTTGAATATTTATAACAAAAATGTATTCTTGTATTTCTTATTTAATACAACAGTTTTTTATGTTTTTTTTAAATTTCCTTAATATGCTGATCTCTCTCCCACTTCTACCATAGGCATCTATTTGTCTCAAGAGGGTTTAGAATTATCATAGCATGAATTCAAAAGAAAGAATATGTGGCTTTTGACATTCAAAAGAAATGTAATGGCCAAGACAATAATCTTTAAAGCCAGCCTGAATTCCTTTAACTCCCAATACACATCAGATTCAAGCCTGGAAGACTCTAATCGGTAGTTCCTTCCCCAGTGCAGAGAAAATACCCCCTGCACTGAGGAACTAAGATGGGGAGATAAAGGGAGATGGTGGTAGAGAAAGTAAGTCAGAGCCAACAGC
This sequence comes from Equus caballus, assembly GCF_041296265.1. Taxonomy (NCBI): domain Eukaryota; kingdom Metazoa; phylum Chordata; class Mammalia; order Perissodactyla; family Equidae; genus Equus; species Equus caballus. The sequence goes on from NC_091686.1 coordinate 94,743,639, forward strand.
TCAGATGGGGGTGGGATCATGTAGAAACATCTAGACCAACTTCAGGAAGTCAAAGGATATGTAAGACAGAGTGGTTGACAACTTCTCCAGGCTTGATGCAAGGAGGTTGTAGGCTTTTAGCTTGAGGACACATTTCACATGACCCAGGGACAATGATTCAGAGGTGATGGAAGGCAGTCCATCCTCATGAGTCCAAGATCATGCTTCCAGTTCCTCCCACCAGAGGTTCTAAGCCTTCTATCAGATTGGGCTGATTCATTCATTTATTTTATGAATCTCCATCTCAACCTTTTAAAGTGAGCCAATCTGCTTATAACTCTTCTCTTTTCAAGCATCTGGGTTTTTTTCCTTCCACTTCCATTGTTCTTGAAGAGGCCCTTTATCTCTAATGGAAACTGTTTTTCATCCAAGTAGTAGTATGAGTCCCAAATAGCATGGAAATTAAATTCCATCATAACGAACTAAAAAAATTGTCCAAGTTCACTTGGGATTTTGAATTGAATGTATTTCTTTTTCTTTTTAACTGGGCTATTGGATAGCTTCTGAAGGAAAAAAAATACACACAGAGATTTCTGGTAAACTTGTTACCATAGAAATTAATCTGTAATGAAATTAGTGAATATGATAGTGTTGAAGTTTAAAATACTTCTTTCAGAGAAGTAGATCTTCTGTAAGGAAGTGAAAAGATAAGAGCATAATTAAATATGTCAAATATTCAGAAATAAATCAGACAGAATCATTATTTTATACCTGGCAACATGAAGTCGTAAAGACTCTCTGGACCTAGAATCATGAGATGTGTTCAATCTTTTTCCATCCATTGCTTAGAAGCGTGCATTTGGGCTAGTCATTTGATCTCCCTGAGTTTCAATTTCCTCATCAGAAAAAGGAGATAACATGTAATCCACCATCCCACAGAGTCATTACGACTGAGAATGAAATGAGACAATGCATATGTAGGAACATTGTAAAAAGATGATACGATGATGATGATGACTGTCATCATCATCTGAGACATTGACTTAAGATAGCGCAAGGAGGATGTGGGAGGTGGAGGGGTGGAGTCAGGTCTTGATGCCTTTGTAGCAATTTCCCCATTTTTTTCCTTCAAAATCTTGACTATTCTGTAACACTTAAGCTGTCTCTAAACAATTTTTGGACACTGGTAAGATGATGACAATATAGTTAATGAATAAATTACTTGGCTAAGTGGAGCTAGGTCACCATCTTCTACTCATTTTTCACCAAATTGACTCATCACCTTGTTTTCACAGACCAACTAAAAAGAGAAAGGAGAAAGAAATGAACTTTTAATGAGTGCTTGCTGGATGCCAGGCATTTTATGTACATGATTTCACTTAATATTCACAGTGAGATGGGCATTATTTCCATTTTACAGATGACGAAACCAAGCCTTAGAGAAGCTTGGTCACGATCACAGAGGTAGTGAGTAGGGACGCCACCATTCAAACCTAGAGCTGACCATAATGCCTGTGCATTTCTCCTACACAACGTTGTCTGCCCAAATGCCCAGCAGCTGACATACGGGCAAACCTTAATTTTCCACAGCAACAGAAAACTGGGACAACAGGGATGATTGCAATCTCAAATGCACATTGGTCAGTAGTTCCACCCTCTTCTTTCAACCTTAGTTAATGACAAGTAACAAATTTGGCTGATTGATTCTCTTTTTCTATCCTCTGCTGTTCAAAATCTCCCTTGAATTTTGGTGAAAGGAACAAACAAGAAATGAAATGGACTGATAAAGAAAGCAGGAGGAAGCCAAGGACTTTCCTCCAATTGGACCGCAGTCCCCAAGTAATCAAGGGTTGATTATGTAATTGTGATAAAAAGCCAATTAGGGAAGAATTTGTAAATATCCAAAACCCTCCATGACTAAAACTTAGGCTAGTTGTTTCCTATCTGGGGTCCCAAGATACCTGGATTTCTACAAAGGAATAAGGCAAGGGGCAGCCACAAATTATTTTCAATATTTTAAGAAGTCTAGCATAATTTATGTATCTTAAGTAAAAGTAAACAGGCCAATACAAATATCCAGATATCTTTGCTTTAGGCTAGAGTTCAAGATAAGCTCATATATAGAACTACCGTTACCTTCAACTTAACAATAAAAACAGCAAATATTTACCAAGCACTTTCTCTGTCTAGGCACCTTGTACTCATCTCATTTGATGCTCAAAACAACCCAATAAGGGAGATAACGTTATTCCCCTTCTCATAGATGAGGAAACTGAGGCACAGAGAGGTTAAATGCCTTGCTTAGATTGACACAGCTAATAAGTGTTAAGAGCTGAGGTTGACTGGTTATAATTACTTATCTCCTGGAGATTAGAAGCAAAGTTTAGCAGATATATATGTCTTTGGATAATAAAGCAAAGGAGGGAAGGGGGACATTTATTTTTACTTAGTCAAGGCAGGAGAATGAAAAGCAGTTCTTGGCAAAAAGTTTGCGAAGAGCTGAGTTATGCCATTCTGGAAATGAGAGTCACTCTCTGGGGCCTGTAGAACCCGAAGTGGCTTGGGCACCTAAAAAGTTGGCCCCATCCGTATTGGAAGAGATCAGCAAAGGTGATGCTAGACAACTGAACCTTGAAATGAATATGATGTCCAGAAAGGACACACACACACGCACACACAGCTAAATTGGTTTCACTGTAAAGATGGAAGTAGGATTGGATTGCCTCAGTGCTATAATTATTCAAACTTCTTCTTAAGTGCCTGCAGAAGGACTGCACAGGTATCATAATTTTTCAGTGCAGCTCCCAGATCCTATTTAACAAGAAGCCGTACAGTCAACAGGAGTGCAGTCTCGGAAGCCAGACTACCTAGGTTCAAATCCAGTCTCGTTACTATCTGTCTGACCCCAAGCAAGTTATTTAACCTTTTGTGCCTCAGTTTCCTCATCTGTACAACTGGGATAACAATCATGATACCTATCTCACAAGGTTGTTGTAGGGATGAAAAGAGTCGGTATGTCAAGCACTTTGAACAATGCCTGGCACACAGGAAGCACTGGATAGGTGCTAGCTCTTATTATTGTTGAATGAAATCTATGGAATCAGTCAAGAAATCTGTGTCCGGCTTTTGAATACAGTGAAATGATAAAAAATTTATCAGGATAGTGGTTACTGCTAGAGGGACGGAAGATTTTATTGCTAGAAAGGGCACCTGGGAAGTTTCCGCAGCGGATATATTTTGTTTCTTGACCTGGGTGGTAATTACACAAATATTCATTTTACAAAAATTTTGTTAAGTTTTTCTTGGGTTTTGAGCACTTCACTACCTGTGTGGGGTTTTTTTAATGTCACACTAGAAAAAGACAAAAAGGAAGGAGGAGGACGAGTGGAAGGGAGAGAGCGGAAGAAGAGGAGGAGAAGGAAGAAGAGAAAGGAGAACGAGGAGCTCCATGCAGCGTGACTTCCCTGTTACGCAACACTTTTGCAGCAAGTGGCCATTTCACAGGAAATCTACGCCAAGCTCTGTGTTTAATTCCAGTTTTTCAGGTGAGAAAACACTGGCATGGAGAGTTGGTAAGTAGCATCTTGTTCAAAGTAAATGAATAACTGAGTTGAAATGCGATTCCTGAGGAACTTAATCCTAATCACTGGTTTGCTGACAGGTCTACAGGGATTGGGGGAAGCCTAGGGCAGGGATTAGGAGCTAGCTGGATGTCATGAGCCCAGCTCTAAAACCAGACAGCAAATGTGTGTGGTCCATGAATCACTGCAGCCCTTCCAGAAGAGGTGATGTCTACAGGAGATCTAGAAACACAACCCCTGAGAGGAGGTTCTAAGGAGTCTGCCGAGCATCAAAGAGGAGTCATGTGTCTGCAGATATCTGAGCAGCCAACTTGTAGGAAAGGAGAACTAACGTCTCAGCAGGGCTGGAAAATTATCTTGACGACCTGCCCTTTGGCAGAATTGGCAGGGGTGAGGCTTCTGGGGTTGGTGGCACTTCCCACACCATCATTGTGGAGAGCAGGGTGGGCAATTCAGGTAGGTGGAAGCAACACTTTATGGCTGCTTATCATCCCCAGCTCCAGAAAAGAAACTTCTGGAAAATTCCCACTGCCCACTCACATCCTGAAAGGGACCCTGCAGAAGTGCTAGGTCTGGATGAATATGAGCTGCATTTTAGAGCTAGAGACACCTAAGGAATCATAAGACCCATCGACTCCTTTCACGAGGAGGAAGATCAGAGGCTAGTGAGGCAAAGGCACTTACTCAGGATTACTTAATTCACTAGAGGCACAGCCAGAAGCAGAGCACAAATTTCCGCCTCTGGGGAGAACTCCTGACAAAGGCAGTGATTACTCATAATAAAACAGATTTACTCAAAAACTTGAAAGAAGAGTGTTAAAAATACTGGTAAGGGCTACATTAGGCCATAAGCCTCAGAAATAAAACTCATCGGCCCTAAAATAAAAACTTCAAATGCACAAGCATTGCAGGTCTAAGAAAGACCTGAGGATTCATTCTCCTACCTCCACCCCCTAACCCCGACTTTAGACGCCCACCATGTGTCAGGCCGTGATGGAGTTCTGGAGATAAGCAGTGAGCAAGACAGAGGAAGCCCTGCCCTTGATGAGCTCACAAATCAGCGAAAGGAGGGAGAGAGGGTGAGGAGGAGCGAGAGAGAAGAGGGAGAGAGGGGAAACTATAATCATAGAAAAATGAAGGGCTTTGAAGAGAAAGCACAGGCTTCTAGGGGAGCAAGCAACAGGTGGATCACACTAGAGGATGAGGACATTTGCTCTTGGCTTCCTTTCCCATCTCCAGATGAACTTCTCAAGCACAGAACATTCTTTAACAGCCAAGTTTGTCACAACAGTGAATACCACACCCTAGAAGCCAGAAACCAACTGAATCCTCAGAGTGCATATTACAGCACCTAGGAGCCGAGGATAGACTCCTTGAGCCTTTAGGGAAAACTTAGACAATCTTCCAGAGATGTGCCCACATCTCCCAAACAACGCTAAACCCATAGCTCACCTTCAAAGGGACCGCAGTTTCTAATATTTAGCAAAATGTTACTTACTGGGAACACGTCACTCTCCTTTTAACACAAATGCGAAGACAGCCATTGGAAGGTAAGCTTCATGAGGAGGGGGTTTTCACTGTCTTTTTCACCACTCCGTCCTCAGCCCCAGGCACACAGGAGGTGCTCAGGCTCTACTTTGCAGAATGAATCAGCATGCTATCATGAAGAATTCCCCTGTTCTGATCAGACAAAGTTAGAAAACCTAAAGTCAGGAATGAAAGTACTCGCTAATGTGTCAGGGAGCCGAAAGGACCCAGGGGCAGTAAATGAAAATCGGGCAATGCAGACTGATTTATCGAATAGCCACTTGGAAACTCCCCAAGCTCTTTCATTATTTGCCACGCAAGCCAGGTCGTGAGCTTTGGCAAGGCAAGTCAGTCTGCCAGAAGCCGTATTGTCTGGGACTTCCCATGCCTGTGGAAAGGAACCGTGAGTAGGACCTGGAAATTCGCAAGCTCTGGGGTAAAGACACCTGAATAAAGGATGATGGGCCCAGGGAGGAAGCAGCCCTACTGTGTTGCAGGCACTGGCCAGCACTGAGGATGCAGGAGTGCACATACCATCCCAGCCTTTGTGGAACTTACAGTCCATGGGGAAGACAAATATTCCAGGAAGAATCGCATGATGACAGTTGTGATCAGTGACGCAGGGGAAAAGCACAGGCTATGGGGGTGGGTGTCTCATGGGGTCCTAACTTTGTGTGTTGGTGGAGGAAGATTAGGGGAAGCTTGCACGGGAAAGCGATACTTAAGCTGGAACTAAAGGATAGTAGGAATTAGTAGTTTCTAATTAGCCAGAAGTCAGATGCACAGGGACACTCAGATCATAGTAAGGAGGAATGGGTAGCCACGGAAGGGTTCAAGGGGAGGGGGTAGGGGTAGAGCTCACCTATCAGATTTGTCCTTCAAAACGATCATCCTGCGTATACCCAGTCTGGCACTAAAGATTAGAGATGCTAAGGTGACTACGATACCACGTCAGCTCTCAGGAGCTCAGAAACCACTATGGAATACAGATGAAAACACAGTACAGTGTGATGCGTGAACTATCTCAATCATTCTCATACCTTAGCGTGCATCAGAGCCCTCTGTGGGCTTATCAAAATCTAGACCTCTGGGCCCCACCCCCAGAGTTCTGATTTCATACTTTGGGAGTGAGGCCTGAGAATGTGCATTTATAACAAGTTTCCGGGTGATACTGATGCTTCCAGTCTGGGGACCACACTTTGACAGCCCCAGAATGAATCGAATCACATGCATGGAGTTCATTCTGAGTGGTGGGGGAGGAAAGCATTTTGGAAGAATCAAAGCCTGAGCAGAGTTTTGAGGGATGAATAGGAGTTCATTAGACAGACAAGGCAAAAGAAAGGCTACCCTAGGTATGGGAAAAAGCATGAACAAAGAAGCCAGAAGTAGCTTGGTGGGTCCGCAGGTGAGAAAGATGAGCTGGCAAATCCCAAGCAAGCGCGGCAAACGGGATAACAGAGGAGGAGCTGCTGCTCTCCCCAAGGGAACTACCACCAACTATACCCTCTCTGCTCAGCAGGCGTCCATCGCACGAAGGACCAAGCATTTCCGGAACCCCAGGCCCCAGCAGAGAGAGGGGCTGGCTGTGGAACGCCTGGGTCTCTCCTGCTCCACGTCACACGTGCGGCAAGCTGCAGCTGCACACCATTTTTCTTTTCCTCCCAGAACAAATTACAGGTCTTTTTTTTTTTTCTCAAGTGGCTTAGCTGAGGCCCATAGAGCAGGTTTCTGTACTGAATGAGGCTCTTGACTCTGCCAGCCTGGGAGAAATTAGGTCGGTTTAATCACCGGTGATGTCATAAAAGCCGCTTTCTTAATGGGAGTGCTGATTGGAGGGGCGGGGGTAGAGACGGGCGCTGAGGTCACCTCTGAGCAGAACTGCACAGGCTGCTGAGGACCGCTCTGGAGAAAGGCAGATCCACGGGCAGTGGCTGCCCAAAGCCTTTGAAGTTTCATTTACAGTGTTTTACAACCATATGTGGGGAGTAAATTGTCCCTGCAGGCTGCTGCACTTTGCCCTCCCCTCCAAGGGGCGGTGGAAGTCACACTAATAGTATCTGTCACAAAATAAGGGCACAGGATCAGAGAGCAAGGAGGAGACAGAGTTGGCCTGTCCGTGACCTTGTAGTGGGGAGCTTTGTGGCCCTCTGCTAAGTTTCTCAGGGCTCTCTGCTGTCTTGGCGTGTGTCCCTCGGCAGCTCAGCCACCCTCTCAGGGTCCTGCCTCCTCAGTGTCTGAAGTCTTAGCAAGACGAGGAGGAAGGCATTTTATGTTTCCAGCAGTGGCACTGAGTTCATGCAAAATCAGACTTGAGGTGGAGCAGATTTGTTGAGGAGGTATTTGCTTCTGTGGTTTCAAGCAGTCGTTTCCAAACGCGTGGACGTCCACCCTTTGTCGAAAAGCACCCAGGTGAGGCTGATGAGCCACGGGATTTTGAAAGCCTTTGCTTGGAGGTTTAAATGGAGAAGAAACCTTGATGAGATGGTGGTCTCAGGAGTGAGTGCCCACAGCTTGCTGCTCGAGGACCCCCACCAATCAATAGCATCACCTGGTGGGAGCGTATTAGAAATGCAAAATACCAGGACTTCTGAAGCAGAATCCGCATTTTATTAAGCTTCCCAGGTGATGTGTGTGCTGGTCTATACTCCACATCATTCAGACAGCCTCTACGCCGTTGGCTTAGCTGCTGGAGAAGGCCCAGCAGTTGGCCTGAGTGCAGTGGGTCTTCGAACGAGCTTGCTGATGCACAGCTTAGAGGCCTGGCTGCTGGGAACGAGGCTGCTCTGGGCATCAGCCTTTGCAGCTTAAAGTTGGATATTTGCATAGATCAAAACAAATTAACCAATCCCCCAGAAGAGGATTCTTTCCAACAAGGGTCCTGACCCTCTGGCAGTGCTTCAGTCACTTTGAACAAGTGTTTATTTTTCAAAACGGGGGAAATGTCCAAAACAGGGAGCATCGTAGGATAAAGCGGGTGTGGTCCAGGCTTCTCAAACTTTGTCGTGCCCATGAGTTAAGTGCAGATTCTGATTCAGTAGTTTTAGGATGGGGCTTTAGATGCTGCTTCTCTGAAAAGTTGCTGGTAATACTGCTGCCATGGTCCACAGACCCTGCTTTGAGTGGCAAGGCTCTAGTGGGCTTGCAGGCACAGAACTGGATTTGAATCCTAGGTTAGCTATGTGACCTTGAGGGTGCTTAACCTCTCTGAGCTTAAGTTTCCTCACACCAAAAGCGATGCGCTACTTAGCTAGTAGGGGTGTTAGGAAGGTCATTGTATTAGTCTCCTGTTGTGGCTATAACAAATTACCACAAACATAGTGGCTTAAAACCACACCTATTTATTATCTTACAGTTCTGGAGGTCAGAAGTCCAAAATGGTCTCACTGGGCTAAAATCAAGGTGTCAGCAGGACCGTGTTCCTTCTGGAGACCGTAGAGAAGAATTTGTTTTCTTGTCTCTTTCAACTTCTATAGGCTGCCTGCATTCCTTGGCTCGTGGCCCCTTCCTCCATCTTCAAAGCCAGCCATGTAACATTTCCACATCTCCTTTTCTGCCTCTGCTTCCATTGTCACATCTCCTTCTCTGACGCTGGGTCTCCTGCCTCCCTCTTATAACCACCCTTATGGTTACATTGAGCCCACCTGGATAATCCAAGATAATCTCCCTATCTCAAGATCCTTAACTTAATCATATCATTCAAAGTCCCTTTACCTCATAAGGTAACGTAGTCACATGTTCCAGGGATGAAGATGTGGACATCTTTGCAGGGGCATTTTTCTGCCTACCACAATCATATAAAACAATGGAAATGGAGGCAACCAGCCACATGCCTGGCACATGAGTGCTTCATAAGTGTCAACCTGCATGCTTTCTTGCCCAATGCAGAGGTTCTAGAACTTTGGCAGTATCACAATCCCCCTGTACTACTGTAACAGAGTTTCTGACTCAGTAGGGTTAGGGTGGAGCCTGTGAGTTTGCATTTCTAACAAGTTACCAGGTGATACTGATGCTGCTCCTTCCAGGATAGTAGTTTGTGAACTACTGGCCTAGTGGGAAGGGGATGGGCTTCGAAATCAGGCCAACCAGGGTTTGAAACCTGCTCCAGCATTTGAGAAATTACTTAACACTCTGGGACTTCGTTTTCTCATTTGCAAAGGGTTCTTGTAAGGTTTAAATGATGCGGAATTACCATAGTGGTGTGTATGGGGAAGTTTAATAAACGACTGAGCTATATGTTATGGATTCTTTCTGCTCATTGCAGTCCTCAGACCTTCCTGTTACTGTGTGGCGTAGGCCTGCAGCAGACAGAGAGAACTCCTGCTGTGGGTTGGATTTTGAAGTCTTAACCCCCAGTACCTCAGAATGTGCCTTTCTTTGGAAATAGGGTCACTGCATATGTCACTAATTAAAGTAAGGTCGTTAGGATGGGCCCTAATCCAATATAACATGTCCATATAAAAAAAGGAAATTTGGACACAGGGTCACGTACATTGAGAAGACACAGGGAGAATACCATCTACAAGCCAAGGAACTACAAGAAGCTGGAAGGCCCGGAACGGATCCCCCCCCTAGTGCCCTAGGGGCGCTCGGGCACGGCCCTGCCAACACCTTGATTTCAGACTTCTAGCCTCCAGAACTGCGAGACAATAAATTTCTGCTATTGAAGTCGTTCAGTTTGCGGTATTTTGTCACAGAAGCCTAGGAAATTGATACAGCCCCCAACAAAGTCATTTCTTTGTTTCTTCATTACACTGTTCTGCTGCAGCCAGGCCCTGAAGGCCTGTAGGGCCCGGTACTGGGTATCATCAGCTCTGAGGCCAGGCCCTCTCCTGCACGCAAGATGCTCACTGGCTTGAGGGATCCCAGCTCGGAGAGAAGAGGGTGTCCCACAGAGCTGGACAGTGGGGAATGGGGTTGTATTTCTAGAAGGATGTGTATGGCCCAGGGGCTGGCAACTGTAAAGGGCCAGGTAGTAAATATTTTAGGCTTTGCCAGCCATAGACAGGCAGTGGTCTCTGTCACAAAAGCATCCATAGATATACATAAACAAATGAATGTGCCTGTGTTCCAATAAAACTTTATTTACAAAAACAGGCAGTAATACCATAGGCAGGATTCAAGAAAGAAATAGTTGATAAGCTGGACTTCATTAAATTAAAGACTTCTGCTCTGTAAAAGACAACGTCAAGAGAATAAACAGGCCAGAGACTGGCAGAAAGTATTTGCAAAAGACACATCTGATAAATATACAAAGAACACTTGAAACTCAACAATAAGAAAACAAACAACCTGATTTTAAAATGGGCAAAAGATCTAAACAGACACTTCACCAAAGGAGCTATACAGATGGCAAGTAAGCATATGAAAAGATCCCCCACATCACATGTCATCAGGGGAATGCAAATTAAAACAATGAGATATCATTACACATCTATGAGAATGGCCAAAATCCAAAACACTGCCAAAACCAAATAATGGCAAGGATGTGGAAAAACAATACTCTCATTCATTGCTGGTGGGAATACAAAATGATACAGCCACATTGGAAGAAAGTTTGGCAATTTTCTTATAAAACTAAACATACTCTTACCATATGACCCAGCAATCACACTCTTTGGTATTTACCCAAATGAATTAAAAATTTATGTCCACCCAAAAACCTGCGTGAGAATGTTTACAGTGACTTTATTCATAATTGACAAAACTTGGAAGCAACCAGGATATCTTTCAGTAAGTAAATGGATCAACTGTAATACATCCAGACAATGGAATATTATTCAATGCTAAAAAGAAATGAGTGATCCAGCCATGCAAAGACATGGAGGAAACTTAAATGCATACGACTAAGTGAAAGAAGCCAATCTGAAAAGGCTACATACTGTGAATTCCAACTATATGACACTCTGGAAAAGGCAAACTATGGAGATAGTAAAAAGACTAGTGGCTGCCAGGGGATAAGGGGAGAGAGGGGTGATTAGGCAGAGCATAGAGGAGTTTTAGGGCAGTGAAACTATTCTCTGTGATACTACAATGGTGGCTACTATCACTGTACATTTGTCAAAAGCCATAGAATGCACACCCCCAAGAGTGAACCTTAATGTAAACTATGGAATTTGGGTGATAATGATGTATCAATACACGCTCATTGATTCTAATGAATGTCCCCTCTGGTGCAGGATGTAGATAGTGGGGAAGGTTGTACATGTGTGGGGGCAGGAGTATATGGGAGATCTCTGTACCTTCTGCTCAGTTTTGCTGTGAACCTAAAACTGCTCTAAAAAATTAAGTTTACTAATTAAAAAACAAAACAAAACCAGGCCACAGGCTGGATTTGGCCTGCGGGCTATAATTTGCCAAACTTGCTTAATCATATCCATTGACCCCCACTGTTGGGACCCACATTTTCACTTTCAAACTTCATTTGACACTGTGTAGCCACCGTGCACCCTGTGCAAACGGCTGTCAATGTTGGTTCAGACTTGATTCCAGAAGAAACTCATTACTAGACAGTGGCCAGACACAGGGATGTTGCATGGGATCCAGCAGCTCCTTCCTACCTACAAGCAAGGATTCCTGGTCTTAAGGGCAAATAATAAAAGTGGGCCTTCAGTTTGCAGAGAAAAATCAGGGTCCTTGGCTACCAATAGGCAGCTCTTTAAGCATCTCAGCCCTTACACAGATCCCTCGGTGGCCATCACTGAGTGAGCCAGTAATGGGTTAAAAGCCAAGGCCCACACTGAAGTTTTAGCCCCAATGCACCTTTATAATAACAACCTGGGTCTGGATTAGCATTCGAGAAAATAACCCCTCAGGAAAATGTTCTCTAATAAAAGGATCTTATTTCCACTTCACCTTCTACCTTTTTTTTTAAAGTAAAACCTGAAACAAGCTCAGAAGGCTGTCAAGCTGTGAGTGAGTGATGAGTCAGACATCTAACCAAATAAGTTTGCTCTCCTTGTGCTACATGACACCTGCATCAGTGCTCAGTGGTGAAGGTGGGGCTTGTAAATAGGCAGCCACCCTGATGCATGGGGCCCTGTGCAGGCACGGGCAGAGTTCATCCAAATCAAGGAGGTAGCATAGCTGCCCACGGCTTTGGCACTGGCATGGGCACTGTGTTCTTTAAAGCTTTGACTTGAAGTGTGTAACTACTTACACCTGTAAAATGTTCAATGCCATAAGCCAGATGCTTAGACAAAGAGATGCCCTGGCCCCCATGCCTTGAAAGGCCTGAGGTATTTGTGGGCTAATGGAGAATTTACTCTACCTTCCCCACTCCTCCTGTCATCTAGGAACAGTCCTCAAATATTAAAGCTGGCTGTAAAGGAGAGAGGTTAGTTTACTATATTATATCAAACTATATTACATTGAATCCTCACCATGACTCTGCAAGATGGATATTATTGTCTCCATTTTACAGATGATGAAACTGAGGTTCAGAGAGATGATGATTGTCCAATGACCCAAAGCTAGTAAGTAGTAGAGACAGGGCTAGAACCCATCTCTCCTGTCTTCTGGGCACTGCTTCCTCCACTGCACCAGCTGGGGAGTGCCTCCACTCTGATCTGGAGCAGCCCAAGAGAATCCAGAAGTTTCCAGGGAAGTTGGAGGGGGCATGGATTTGGGAGTTTACCCTAGAGTAGCCCCAGGGTAATTGTGGGGATCCAAATCAAATTTGAGTGTTGATACCAGCCTCCCAAAAATCTTCTCTGCTGAATTGGGCCCTAAGCAAAATGGAATTCTCACACCCACGTGGAATAACCAGGTTGAATTTGTTGAGATATAGACTGCATAGATACATCTTACAGGCACCACAGTCAATGAGCCTTCTAATACTTATTTCCTATAATTTTACTTATGATTACTTCTAGAGATTTATGCCCAGATAGATATGGAGGACAGCCTATTTACACTGAATGAACCACAGTCATATGGGAGAAAATAAAATAAAAGAATGAGGTCCTCCAGTTCCCACTAGGAGCTTTTAAAGGTCCATCTCCTTTGAGCCAAAGTTGTAGATTGTTTGCAAAAATGGTCCCAATTCTCTGCCCTTTCCTGTATCCATACCCTATGCAATGTGACTTTACAGCTGCTTCCACCGAGGGTGGAGTCCGTTTCCCCGCTCCTTGAATCTGGGCTGGCCTTGTGACTTGCTATCGCCAATAGGATGTACCAGAAGTGATGGTGTGTTGATTTCAAGTCTCACACACTCTCCTTGCTCTCTTTGAACCCTGTCCCGCCATCATGCGACAAGCTGGGGCCAGCCTTCCAGAGGATGAGACCACAGGAAGCTCAGATATGCTATCCTAGCTGATGCCATTTTAGACAATCTGGCCCCCACCCTATCTAGCAGGTAACAACAGATGCATGATTCAGGCCAGTCTAGATAATAAGAACCACCTAGATGAAGCCAAGCCAAATTGCTGACCCCGGAATTGTGAGCTAAACAAATGATGGTTGTTTTAAGTCACTAAGTTTTAGGCTAGTTTGTTTTGTAATAGTTATATGATATACTCAGTAACCTTTTTGATAGGAATCTACCTTAGTAACATAATCAGAAATTCCAACAAAATATGTATACATGGAAATCTCATCTCAGTGTTAACTTATGATAGCAAAACAATTTTTGTGAAAGCTTAAATAACTGGTAAAAGGAGATGGGTAAAATAAATCTTGATATATCCATACAGTACAATTTTATAGTGCAGCTATTTACCGCACAGATTACATAGCCTATGATTCAGCCACGCTGCAGAGTGCTCTGTAGGTACAAAAAGAAATCAGAATGTCTCAATACTCTGCAGTGATCTCCAGGACATTGGGTTAAAAAAGAAAGTACGCCTATCTGGGCTGGGAGGAGAGAGGATAAGTGGGCTCGGGATGTTTAGGGCAATGAAACTATTCTGTATGGTACTATAATGGTGGAATGTGTCATTATACATTTGTCAAAACCCATAGGATGTATATCACCAAGAGTGAATCCTAATGTAAACTATGGACTGTAGATGATAATGATGTGTCAGTGTAGGTTCATCAATTGAAACAAACATACCACCCTGGGGAGCCAGCCCGGTGGCGCAGCAGTTAAGTTCGCACGTTCCACTTCTCAGCGGCCTGGGGTTCGCTGGCTCAAATCCCGGGTGCGGACATGGCACCGCTTGGCACGCCATGCTGTGGTAGGCATCCCACATACAAAAAAAAGTAGGGGAAGATGGGCACAGATGTTAGCTCAGGGCCAGGCTTCCTCAGCAAAAAAGAGGAGGCCTGGCAGTAGTTAGCTCAGGGCTAATCTTCCTCAAAAAGAAAAGAAAACAAAACAAAACATACCACTCTGGCATAAAATATTGATAGTGGAGGAGGCCATGCATGTATGGGAGTAGGTGTATTTTCCACTTGGTTTTGCAGTGAACCTAAAACAGCTCTAAAAAATAAAGTCTATTCTTTTTAAACAAGTATCCATAGCTTATCTAGAAAAGAGGAGGACAGCAAATATATATATTTGCTCATATTTTAAAATGCATGAGAAGAACAAAATAATTTTTATTTGGTTATATATAGGAGGAGGGAAGGGATAGGGGAGAGTGTACAGAAACAGAAGGTGGACTCCTCTAAACCGTGGTTTGTAGATTTGACTTAGAGACCATGTAAATACTTCATGTAATTATGAAATTAAAATGTATTAAATCCCTAAAGATAAAAATCAAAATGAAATAGAGGAACCTTATGGTGCATGGAATTTGTGGCACAACCACACAGGAGGCAGCTCAAATGGCTTTAAAATATAGTGAGGTGACTTGACACCCAAGCAGGATATAAACCAAGACCAAAAACAAAAAAAGAGCTGCAAAAAATCTTAAATTGTTTTCAGTAATCATATTGCTGATGGTAGTGCTGGTATAGTTATTTTGAGACTGTTGTGTGTCTATCATGGGGTAGAGCTTCTGGATAAGCAGGTTGGTGTTGTTAAGGAGCAGGAAGGAGGGGCTGGCCCTGTGGCCGAGTGGTTAAGTTCGGGTGCTCCGCTTCGGTGGCCCAGGGTTTTGCCGGTTCGGATCCTGGGCGCAGACATGGCACGGCTTGTCAGGCCATGCTGAGGCGGCATCCCACATGCCACAACTAGAAAGACCTACAACTAGAATATGCAACCATGTACTGGGGGGATTTGGGGAGAAAAAGCAGGGAAAATAAAAAGAAGATTGGCAACAGTTGAGAGCTCAGGTGCCAATCTTTAAAAAAACACAAAAAGAAGCAGAAAAGAATGAGATACAAATATAAGGTCAAAGAGGTTCAGTTAAAAACCCATAGTCCAGGAATCGAATTGCAAGTATTAGCATACTTGCAAACGCCAACAAGGTCTTAACCAAATAGGAGAAACAAATACAGTAGTCCCTCCCTGATCCACAGTTTCACTTTCCGCAGTTTCAGTTACCAGCGGTCAACCATGGTCCAAAAATACTAAATGGAAAATTCCAGAAATAAACAATTCGTAAGTTTTAAATTGTGCACCATTCTGAGTAGCGTGAGGAAATCTCGCGCCGTCCTGCTCCGTCCCACCCCGGACATGGATCATTTCTTTGTCCAGCGTACCCGCTCTGTATACGCCGGATTCAGATCTCTGTGTCCGCTCTGTAACATACCCACCTGTTAGTCGCTTAGCTGCCATCTCAGTTATTAGACTGACTGTCTGGCATCTCAGTGCCAGTGTTCAAGCAATCCTTATTTTTCTTAATAAGGCCCCAAAGCCAACTTTATTACTAGTCACTGTTGTTAATCTGTTACTGTGCCTGATTTATAAATTAAACTTTATCATAGGTTTATGTGTAGGAAAAAACATAGTATACAGGCACACTTTGTTTTGTTGCACTTTGCTTTATTGTGCTTCACAGATATTGCGTTTTTCATGAGACCCTCCACCAGCAAGAAGATTATGGCTCGCTGAAGGCTCAGATGATGGTTGTCATTTTTTAGCAATAAGTATTTTTTAATTAAGGCATATACATTGTTTTTTTAGACATAATGCTATTGCATACTTAGACTACAGTATAGTATAAACATAACTTTTATATGCACTGGAAAACCACAAAATTCCTTCATTGCGATATTTGCTTTATAGTGGTGGTCTGAAACTGAACCCACAATGTCTCTGAGGTATTCCTGTGTATAGGATTCCATACTGTTCTCAGCTTCTGGCATCCACGGGGGGTCTTGGAACAATCCCCCTCAGATAAGCAGGGGGCTACAGTAGTGGGAAAAGTAGGCATTGTAACAGGGCAGAGGATAGGTGAGTAGCAGATGAGCAGTGTGGAATCCTGGGGTCACATCCAGCACACAGAGTCAGTGCTTCCTGGGGAGCCCCAGGATTCGGGCTGCTGACAGGTGTGATATTCATGCAAGAGTGGGCCTACTCCTGCCACATGTTTGGGAGCCCTGCCCAGGTCAGCTGAGGCTGAGTAGTTTAAAAGAAAAAACAAAACAAAACTGCTTCCCCTAACTGCAGGTATCGCAACCTAAAGGGCTCACGAAGTCAGGAGTGAAGCGGGAACCGGGACTCTTGCAGTCACCCAGTGGCTGACAGGAATACAAAGAGAACCTGAGTGCTTGAGCCTTGGAAAGTAGGGGCCTGGGAGCTAGAAATCCCTCCGGGACAATCAAACCACTGTGATGGGAGACCTGGAACAGATGTAGCAAAAATCCAAACATCAAAGTGTTTGGCCATCTGGGGAGTCAATAAAATTGTTCAACTCCATCCCTCTTGTGGCAGTAGCACCATGCCTCCAAATCCTCTGGCGATTCTTGGGGTTGGGAGAGGAGTCTTCTTTTTTCCCCATCACTTCCATCTCTGAGCTCGGTTCCCCTGACTCAGTCCAGTGAACAGGCTGCCTAGCTATTGTTCATGGGCTGCCTGTGCCGAGGCACACGGCTTCTCTCTCTTGAATTCCTCCAAAAACACTGCCCACACGAGGCTCAAAATTGACGCTCAGAAAAGAATTTTGGTACCAAAACTCTAAACGTCTTCAGGTAGAACAATGGACCCTCCTATTCTTTTAAGTCCTTCTGTCTCGTTACCAGTAAATCCCCTGCCATGTTTCTTTGTCCCTCAATCTTGCTTTAGATTTTCTTATTCTCCGTTCCCCATCACCATCCTTTGGTGTCCTCTCACCCCTAAATTCAATTCTCCTCATTTTTTAATGCAGATGAATTCATCTCTACCTTTCCCCTCCACTGCGTGACTGAGGGTCATTACTGTGCCCTGCCAAGCCCTGGGCAGTCCATTCCAGGTGCTACCCTCATAGCAGCAACAAAGAACGAGAAATAGGCTTTGAAATGTGCCCTTTCTTCTCTGTCTCCCTCTAGTCTCTGTGAGAGAAAGGGGGCACTACAGAGATAGATTCTCTGTCTGAATTTATGCAGAATCCCTTAGGTGCTTTGGGTTTTAAATAGCAATTCTCCTCCTCACATTATATAGACAACAGGGTAGGAAAAGCATCAATTTAGGGACCAAAATACCCAGTGTCCAGTGCCAGCATCGCCAAGTGACCTTGAATAAGTCACTTCACTTCCCTTCCCTGAAACTTGGTTTGCCTACTGGTAAAGAGCCACAATTATGTCTCCCAGAGCTGTTGTGATGCTTAAATAAGAAAACGTGGGAATCTTTAAGTGTGATAAGAGACTATAGACGAATAGAGGATTGTTAGTCTCGTTAGCAAGGAAACTACTATTTATGTAGTTGGCGATCAACCAACAAGATAAGTTGTTGGTTGGTTGGTTGGTTGGTTGGTTTTCCCACGCTGTGCTCAGGGAGCTGAGTGACAAGGAAAACTGAAATGAGTTGCCTAAATGGCCAGTTCAGCCCACGCTGGTTTGAGAGTCAGGCTGTCCTTCTGCCAAGTGCAGACAGGCCACCCACATGCAGAGGGTAATGGGGCAACTGTGGGTGGTCTTGAGAGTCAATTGGCAGTTTCCATAGTTTTAGAAAAAAAGGAAGAGAGTGACAGAGTCACCAGCTAGACCCATGGGGGCTTGCTGATGTCAAGAGACTTGGGCAGGCCTTCTTTACCTGAGGCCTCTCACTCACGTCAAAGCCAAACACAGACAAGCAAAATACAAGATGATGTTCCCTTTTGGTTTGGGGTCACTCTTCATTGACTGCTAAAAACTATGTTATTACCTGTAACTTAGCAACACCAACTTCCAATCGTTTCTGATTTTTTTATTATTGGTTCCATCTTTTTGTTTGTTTTTGCTTTTAATCAATAGGTCTTAAACTAAAGCAAGTTCTTAATGATACAAGAGTTATGAGATGCTTCTTAAAATAAAGGATCACGGTCATGGCCAACTAAGTTTGGGAAATGGATGATTTCCATTAAAGAACCACAGTGTGTATTTACCTTTTAGAGCTCCTAAGAAGTCCTGAAGTGAAGAGATCTGTTTAACTTCATTTAACCCAGTGTTTCCAAACTTATGCTCTCATTCAACCCTCTCTGTTATTCCTAAAGAACACTTGTTAACATCCAATAGAGATAATTTCCAAACAAGATTTGAGGAATGCTGCTTCACTGGACATTTCCATGTGCCTGCAAGTCTATTCTCAACCTTCTTCTCACTGCCCTGTGCTAAGAGGGGCTGACTTGTCTGAATTGCATCAGGAGTCTCTTGCCTTCTGACTTCCAGTTGGGTCAAACCAATGGGAGGAGATAAGAGGGTAGGTAGAGCATGAGGTAAAGGTATTGATTTCCTCAGCTCATTTCTTTCAAGGTTGCTGCCTGCTGCTGCTTGAAGCTCACAGTGGCCCTCTGTGTAGTTACTCCCTCCAGATTCCAGTAGCCAATCCTTCCTCTTGTCCATTCAGGCCAGAGTGGTACCCACTCCCCAACATTGCTAATCCCAGGTTCCTGCTCCATCCCTGGTCAGTTTCCCTTAACTCTGCCCACACCCTGGTAAATTGTCCCTTTAAAACACTCATCTTAATTACTCCATTTGCCTATTCTCCCTTTTTCCTGCTACAGCCCTGACTAATGAACTACTTTAAATCCATGAGGGGCTAATAAAAAAGTCTTACATGGTGACATACAGGAAATATTTAAAAATCTAATAAACAGCCAATTGCAGTTAGAATCCTGTAAGATATGCAAAGCAGAGCATAGACTGCCAGGGTAATAGATCCCCGAAATAGCTCAGCCTGATGTCACTGGGCCATTAGTTCCTGTCCTGACTCATCATGCTTTACAATCTCATAGCCTTGAAAGGGCTTTGACAAGGCCAGGTCCATGAGTGGCCAGCCATATCCTCAGCTGTCAACAAAGACTTCCAGGTCCTTTTAGGATATTCAGGTTTCTAAGTTGGAACACCAGTGAGGAAACTTAATTTTTTAAAAAACTGTTTTGATGCGACACTAATGAAAAGCATCTGCAGTGGATTCTCCTTTATAAATGGGGCATCCTCTCATCTCCTTCCTCACCAGGATCTTTGGAGACTAACGAACAAGCAAATTCAATAGATAGGTCTTGTCCTCAGTTGGTTATCAAACATGTACCAATGTCTACTGAGTGCCAGCTGTATGTGCTAGAGCCAGGGCACCTGGTGAGAGAAGGCATCGAAATCAATGAAAATATTGACCCCTTCTCTTGAGGAATTTACAGTATTGTTAAAAGAAAATTTATACTCTCAACATTTGAACCCAATCATATAAAGCTTAAAATGGTATTACAAACAGTATAGATATCTAATGTAGGCAAAAAGAAAAATCTTTATATTTTGTTCAATATTGATTCTAGGTGTCATGTGTCTGTCTGATTGCATATCTGTCTATGTACATGCAAAAACAATGGACAGGTTTAGAAGCAGCATGGAATAAAGAAAAGAGTATGAGTTTTAGAGTTAATTATTTGTTAACTTGCATGACCACAGGTAAACAATTTACTCTTTCTAAAGTTTCCCCATCTGAAAAATAAACAAAATAAATGAAGTATATCAAATATGTAGGTAGACAGACACAGCTGTCATGAAGATTTGATGAAATAAGACAAACGAAGGAGCCTAGATGGAGCTGGCCCTTTGGAGGCCCTCATGACATGTCAGTTCCCCTCTCTTCCTTCAGAAAAAATTGACTTTGAAATCTATTTCCAACCTGCTTATGAAGGCTTTGTGGAGAAGGTGAGACTTTAACAGATTTTGACTAATAAGGGAGGGGACCAACAGAAATCATGACCCCTTCAGGTCCTGCCAGAAAGGAAAACTAGGGAACATAAAAAAAATCTAAGTGTCCACAGGAAGTTTATGCCATCCATTCTGTTGCCTCTAGAGAAAATTAAACTTAAACCAATCCAGAGAACACTCTCTTTCCTAAAGTAGTTTCTAGAAAAGTAGTCCCATAACCTACCCAGGTAATATCATCTAGAGTCACTCAAATTTCATATTTTAACTCTTACATCAAGCACTTCTGTCTACTTCTCAGATTTCTCACTTGCAATTTCAGCTCCGCTGCCCCACCCCAATCCTATGTCCCCTGAGACTGTGTCAATTTACTCACACTTGGTGCCATGGCGTTCTCCATTTCCTTTTACACCATCATTTGTACTCCGTTTTTCCTAGTCCTCAAGAAAGTGTTACACAGGTACCAGACTAACATGGGAAGGAGATATTGGAAATAAATTCAGTGTAGGTCCTGAGATGCCTTAATCCCAAGAAAACTTGAAAAATCAGCTGGAGAAGAACTGACCGCTTTGTTTAGAAGAGGTGGAAAGATTCCCAAGCCAATTCACACATCGCCCAAGACCATTTGTGTGTGTGTGTGCATGTGCTTGGGCATGTGTGCGTGTGTGCGTGTGTGTGTGTGTCTACAGGACATTTGCAAACTGCTTGCTTCCTCAAGGACTGTACCCCCTGCAACAGCCCAGGAATTAGCCAACTGGCGAGGTGAGCTCTGATGACCACAAATACTGTCATACCCAGAGCGTCAAACATCATCTAAAAAGAGGCAACAATCCATTCCCAAACCACAATACCGTCTACTTAGCAGAAAGAGACAGGACCACTCTGTAAATTGGTGAGAGATGGAGGAAGAGCTGGCAGAGAAGGGCTTCCTTGTTCATTTCCCCAGGCGGTGCCCTGCAGATCATGGTAATTAGGGGACAGGGTGGGGCCCTCTGAACTGAAAATGATAGGAAAGGTGCTGCTCTAATGACTGGATTTTACTGGGATGATACTTGAGGTGTGGTTATTACCATCTGTTGAAGTTCATTAACTAGACCTCATAGAAGGCAGTCTAGGTCTCTAAAGGGAAATGGGGACACAGTATTACAGCCTGCCCTGAAGCCTTTAAGTGGATGCCATTCAAAGGCCAGGTCCAAATGGTCTTCTTAAATACAGAGATATACTTGGTGTTTTTGCAATGAAACTGTTTTTGGAAAGAAGATATCCCTGAATGCATGGCCCTTTTTGCTGTATCTAGTGAGTATTGAGCACCAGGGCACAAACATACGTGATCCTGGCCCTCACTGAGTTTACTGTAATTGCTCATTGAATGGCCTATCTGCCCTGCTTAGCTATAAAATGTGACAATTTCTATGACTAGGAAAGTGTAGGGTGCTCTGAAATCACATGGCAAGGACAACTAATGGAAGTAGGAAGCTTCCCTGAGGAGATGTCATCTCTGCCAAGACCCAAGGTGGGGCAGTACATCCACCCCAAAAGGCCAGGATGACAACCCCACCTCCAACACTGTTCACCAGATGGGTGCTTCTCAAACTTTAATGAGTGTCCAAATCACCAGAGGATCTTATTTAAATGTAGGTTCTGATTCAGTAGCTCTAGGGGGCCCTGAGAGTCTGCATTTCTAAAATGCTCCCAGGTAATGCGCTGGTCCAAGGACTACTCTCTGAGTAGCAAGGTGCCAGATGACTTTCTGAAGTACTCAGCTTCTTTATGCCTTGGTTTTCTAGTCTGTAAAGTGGGTTTCCAAAGGTTGGAGAAACATGAATATGGATTCATTTGCAGCAATTTTTTTGACCCGATCACACTACTAACCAAATATTTGCTGATTGAATAATATAGTGTGTGTGAGTGTGTGTATGCGGGCACACAAGAATCCCTGGAGACTTGCCAAATTGCTTTTCCTTCTATCTTGTCAGTGTTTTCTTCACCTAGTTAAAGCTTTTTTAAAAATACTTTTTCTACTTAAGCTTTTGTACTATTATTAGCCAGATGACAGCTCCTAAAATATATTAGATGAAGGAATTGAATTATTTAAAATATTAAAGTTCTTCAGCTCAAAATTCAAAAGCTGTTGGTATCTTGTAATTTGGGAGGTTAACTGAATTACTGATACATGTAATAATCCATGAGCGAAGGCAGGGCCCATGTAAGCTGATTTCATGACTAAGTGACAAGCACTTGCTATCATACAGCCTTCTTGCTATAATTAGCTTTCAGGTTAAACAGCATATCATTCATCTCAAAATTGCAAAATTTATACTTGCAATCAAACAGATGTTAAATTCAGGGGCTTCATGACTAACTATGAAATTCACCAGTTGTGCCTTGACATCTTGGTTTCCACAGCATTTCACCAAGAGCCTGAGTCAGGGTGTGAAGGGGATTTTCAAGAAAGCACCCACGCCTCAGGCAAATCAAAATGCGGGCTGGGTTCATCTCAGATACGAAAGTGGTAACAAAACACAAGCTAAATTCAGGCCAAGCAGATTTAGTCATTTTTTGAAGGGAAATTATGTATTCCACTGATTGGCTCACCAGAACTATTCTCTTTGAGAATACCTTGTTAATATCATTCTTTTCTTACCTTTAGGACATTTGGGATCTTTTTGAAAACTCCCAGTTCCTAAGTGCTATCTGATTGCTCCTTCCATCTAATTCATAGTCAGAAGTATTTCTTAATAATTGCGTTGTGTGAGAGTACACTTCAGGGAGAAGATGCCATCCCTCCTTATTTATTAAGCTTCTCCTCTGTGCTGGGTGCCCTGATGAGCCCTGAGCCACCTGTGATGAGTACAATGGATGTGTGTTCTGCCTTCTGGGACTTTTTAGTTCTGGTTGGGGGAGGCAGAAACAATGCAAGTAAACAAACAAATAAGTACATAACTTCAACAATATGCTCTGAAGGAAATGAACAGGGCTCAGTGCTACAGAACCACAGGGCAGGGGAGAGGGGTCTGGTTTATTAGGATGGACAGGAAGGGTCTTGCTCAGGAAGTAACATTTAAGCCTAAACTGAAGTATGAGAAGAAGCCACTCTGCAAATGTCAGGGAAAGTATTCTCAGCTGAGGGAACGGCATGTGTAAAGGCCTAGTGTGTTCAAGAAACTGAAATGGGTTAGTGTGTGCTTCTTACTATCCAAAACTAGCTTCCTGAGAAGATTAATGTTCCTCTGTAGGAAAACAGTCAAAATATAGTATGTAGAGATAGTATATAGACTTACGTGATGTGATGGTTCAGTATAAACTCTGAAGACATGCTAATTCCTGGCTCTGCCATTCACTAGCTGTGTGTCCTTGAGCAAATCATTAAATCTCCCCATGCCTCAGTTTCCTCATCTGTAAAACAGAGAATAGTAATGGTCCCCACCTCATAGGGTTGTTGTGAGAACAAAATGATGAACAAGTTAATAATTGTTGTCACAAAGTAAGTACTTTGTGTTAGCTCTTATTACAGACAATTACTAGGGTATCAGAGAAGTGGGATAGGAGCTCTGACAGTGAGAAGACCAAGTGCCACAAGGTCACAGAAGCAGGAAAAAGAAGTTCCATTGGGGGACATCAGCAGAAAAAGTCATGATGGAGATAGTCTTTGATGGGGATTTTGAAGGATGGAGAGAATTTCACCCTCTGGAGATGGTGAAAGCAAAATCAGCCACCTGGGGAGCTTTTTCAGCTCCTCTTTCCCCTCCTCTCTCACATCCAATTGATCATCAAATTCTTTCTCTGATTAGCCACACCGCCTTTGTTCAAGCTTTTCATGTGTCTTGTCTGGAGTGTTGCAATGACAATTGCCTCGTCACCAGCCTCCTTTCAGACTCGCGCACACCTCTAGGATGGAAATTGCCCATTTATGTGCTTGTCTTCCCCTGGAGACTGGGCCTGTTCCCTGGCTTTTAATCAATGCTTGTTGAACTGAACTGCTATCTGCTATTGTTCCGCTCTGTACTCATCAGAGTCCAATCAGGGAAACAGAAGCTATTCTAGGTGTTTCCAAAAGGAGGAATTGGTTTGCAAGTGATAGAATAGCTGACAGGCCAACAGGAGGTCTTAGGCAATCCGAAGATTAGCATCTGCAGGAAGCAGCTACCACCCTAGGGCGGGGAGGAGGAGGTACTGCCAGAGCCTGGAGGCCAGGGCTGTAACACAGCTGAAGCTGCCTGACAGGAACTGGCATGGAGGGAAGGGCTCTCCAACAGAAGACATGGGGAAATACAACCTCTAAAGGAGATGCTGCCTAAGGCAGTAGGAGTGAAAACACCCTGGCTTCTCCCCTATTCCCTCCCCACCGGGTTTCTGACAGTGCCCTCCAAAGGCTCCATCTACGTGGGAGCCAATTGGCAAGGGAGCCTGGGAAATGTAGTTCCCTATGACACTGTGCAGAGCTAGAAGGGAGTAAATGGGCAGCCTATGGCACCTCCTCTGAATCTGCCCCCACGCTGTTGCCTCCACAGATCTTTCTAGAATGCAGATCTGACCTTGTCATTTCCCCAGTTCCCACAGATGTAGTCAGAACAGCTCCTTGATGTCTCTTGTACAAGATAAAGACAAAACTCTGTAGGCCTTAAAAAATAACAATGGGAATATATCTGAGAGGCTGTTCAGAGAGGACCTCTCTGAGAACAGCACCCACAGCACCCCAGGTAAGACCCGAGGCCCAGAAAGGGAAGGGATGACCTCGCTCGTGTCTCCAGGGGAGTGGCACTGAGTATGCTCCAGCACCTGAAGCTGATCCTGTCAGAATGTTCTCCAGTGTTATCACAACAAAAAGTAGTACATATTCATATGCACATTCAAATCACGATTGATGCTTTCCTAGGTGCTTTCAGAAGCACTGTCTAATTTCATCCTCACAACAACAGGTAGGAGGGACATTATTACCCCTGATTAATAGCAATTAGTGAGTACATGGGGTCACAGGAAGGTGAATTGATATGATTGAAGCTCAGACCCACCAGCGGCAGGGTCTCCCTAGAACCTGGGGCCTCTTACTCCTGATCAGAGGTTGTTTCCACAAGATCCACGGGCCCAAGTCTGGGTTATCAAACCTCTAAAAGTCCTTGAAATCAGGATGGAGCCTCTTCAAGGGATTTCAGTGCACAAAACATTGATCAGAAAGCACGCGTTAGCCTAAGTTTCTATGCTACAACGAATGTGAGGCTCATTTTCTTCCCACTGGACTTCAGATCCCTTAGCTTGGTAACTAAAATTATCTATGAGAAAAATGAATTATTAACTAATAAATTAAGTTTATTTGGTGGGGACAAAAAATAAGCTCCAACACATGGGAAATGCGGGCAGGAAGAGAGAGGAGGGGGCTGCGAACAGGGATGCGATTCTGTCGTATGGCCCCTTCCTCAACATTCAGCCCTTCATAAAGCCCTCTTACGCTTTGTTTCTTGGCTAGAATTTTTCTTTTAAGAAGGGGCAAGATGAATTTAGAAGGTAGGTTGTGAAGAGGGGATAAAACAAAGAGAGCTTAACAATAAACTTATAGAAATTGGTGCGAACTCTTAGCAGGGCCATTTGACACCACGTATATCAATATTCCTAAAAACGTGCCTTTCCTTTGAACCAGCAATGTCATTCCTAGGAATCTATCCTAAAGAACCAAAATCATGGTCGTCCACAGATACGCATGTAAGAATGTTTATTGCAGCCCTACTTATGAAAGTGGCAAATTATAAATAACCTAAATGTCTAATAATAGAGAAATTGCTAAATAATCTGTGGTATGTTCATAGAATGGAAAATCATGTGGCCATGGGAAATGATGGCATGAGAGAAAATGGTCATGTAAAGATGTTAAGAAATCAAAGTGAGCTGCAAAACTTTATATAAAAAAATGAACGTGCATCAAGCTACACTGACCATCTATGGGTGCTATAATTATAAATGACTAACTTCTTTCTTGCTGGTTGTGTCTTCTAAACTTTGTACACTGAATTGGATTGATTAGGTTTTTTTCCCAAATTTTAAATGCATATATTATTGTCATGGTAAAGCTAGATAATTCTTTTCAATCAGGTTTATTAAGGGTGTAGTCTATATATACACAAAAAAGCACATTTTAGTACCTAGTTCTATAAGTTTGACAAACTTATATGACACACTCAAGATACAGATTCCTTGACATCCTAAAAAAGTTCCTTGCATCTCTGTAATCAATTCCCTCTCCACTCTCAATCATTGATCTGTTTTCTCTCACATAAACGGAATCATATAGTGTGTAAACTTTTGAGTCTGGCTTTTTGATTTAGCATCAAACTTTTTAAATCAATTCATACTCTTGCATGAATCAGCAGTTCACAGTATGGATATACCACAATTTGTACATCCATTCATGAGTTGAGAGGCATTTGGGCTGTTTTTAGTTTTGGGCTATTATAAATAAAGCTGCTATAGATATTCTCATACAGGGTTTGGTGTGGATGTGTTTTCATTTCATTTCATTATATATTTCATAAAAACTTAAAAGTGGGATTGCTGCGTCATATGGTAAGTGTGTGTTTAACTTTATAAGAAACAGCCAAACCATTTCCCAAAGTGGCTGCACCATCCCAGGCCTTGTTAGCACTTGGTATTGCCAGGTTTTTTGCTTGTTTGTTTTTTATTTTTTAAAAGCCATTCTGAGAGGTATGTCATAGTATCTTATGGTTTTAATTTGCATTTCTTTAATGACCAACGCTTTGGGGCATCTTTTCCTGTGCTTATTTGCATCTGTATCTCTTCTTTGGTGAAAGTCTATTCAAATCTTTCACTCATTTTTGGAGGGATTGCTGTTTTCTTATTACTGAGTTACAAGAGTTCTTTATTTGTTCTAGATACAAACCCCTTATCAATATATAAGAAAATGTTTTCTCCCAGTCTATGGCTCATCTCTTTATAGTATTTTTCAAAGAACAGAAGTTCTTAATTTTGATGGAGTCCAACTTATTAATTTTTTATGAATTGTGCTTTTATGTCATATCTAAGAAATCTTTGCCTAACCCAAGGTCACAAAGATTTTCTCTTGTTTTCTTCTAGAGTTTTATAGCTTTAGGTTTTGCATTTAAGTGTTTAATCAGATATGTGTTTGCAAATATTTTCTCCCAGTTTGAGCCCTGGTTTTCCATGTTTATCATATCTTCCGAAAAGAAGAAGCTTTTAATTTGGATGAAGTGAAATTAACCAATTTTTTAATGGCTTGTGTGAATGTTCTTACTTTTATATTTAAAAAAAAAAACAACATTTTTTTCTCTCTTTCCCTCCCTCTCTCCCTTTTTTCCTTCTTCCCTCCTTCCATTCTCCCTTCCTTCCTCCCTCCCTTCCTCCCTCCTTCTCTCAATCTCTCTCTTCCTCCTCTCTTCTTCCTCCGCCCTTCCTCCCTCCCACTTCACCTCCTCTTCCCCCTCTGCTCTCTCCTCCCTCTCCTCTCCCTCCCTCATTCCTTCCTTCTCTAACAAAGAAAGACCTAAGAGGTGAGCAGAGGGCGGTGTAAGATAATAGTCTGTGAAAGCCCAGGTCCTCTCGAGGGCTTCTGCACACTGTGGTTGTCAGGATACGAGTCAGAAGCCTAAGGGAGGTAGATGAGCAAACCTGGTGGATAAAATCACAGAAAGATACAAAGCAGGCTTGTGCTTAAGCAGATTATTAAACCCACACACTTCACAGCCACTCTCAAAAGGGAGATGGGTACATATTTTTTCTCTTGTGTCTCAAAATGTAAATAAAATGGGGATTGCTCTGTGGAAATAAATGAATACAAATAAACTCATTATTACCTGGTTTCAAAGAGCATATTTCATCACTTTCAATCCAACAGTTCAACTGTGGAAGTTAGTGGAAACATCAGTTGCTGTAGCCCATTTTCCAGTAAGGAAGTGTTTGCAGAGGTATCTTATTTCGTGGATCAAACAAGGTTGGAGCCACTTCCCAAGTGGCTCACGAGAATCCCAGGTCTTAAGCTGACCTCCATTTTACATAGTGTTTTGTATGAGTTAAGGGCCAATAAAAAAAAAATTTTTTTAAACACAAAAAGTATGATGTGTCTGAACAAAAATACTTGAAATCAGTAATGAATTGGATGAGAAAAAAAATCAAAATGAAAAAAAATCCCTCATTCCCATGCTATTATTCAAAGAGCAAACCCTGAGGTCAAAAGTAAATTTCCATACACACGTTTCAGGAATCACAGTGTCCCCCTCTCCCCACATTTGCCTCAGACTTGAGATTGGCAAAAACAGTAGGGCTTTGAAAGGAAATTAACTTTCAAATTCTCTTTCCATTCCCCAGGTGTGAACAGAAACTACCTCAGGACCCTTGGGCAAACAAAGAAATCTAGACACTCAAGTATAAGGAGATACATGGTTTTGTGAGCATTGGTGTCAAGGCTTTGAGCAAACATCTACTTTTATTGGGCTACAGCTCTTTTTTTGATACCGACAAATAAAGAGCGGATTATAGAGGAAGGGAAGGATCAGTGACATCCAGAATCTTCACCAAATCAATGAAGGGAAACGCAGTTTGCTCCCTGTTTCTCTAGGAAACTTTTGGATTCTTAGGAAGTGATGGCAACATATGACAATTCACATTCCTTCTGAATGTCCAGAACAAAGAAACCTTTAGACAGGACATGAGCCAAATAAAGAGGGATGGGGAGGGATCCAAGGCTTTATGATGACTCCTCTTTATGGACCCTTTAGCGACAAGACTTTAAGTATTTTTGTAGGAGGACAAAGGCTCAGGCCAGGCCTTCCTCAGAGCTCTGTTGTCCTCACAGCTGCCATTTTGCTCTTGGCATTTATGGCCTTGGGTTATAGTTAGTTGTCCTCCTTCATGGACATGTCTTTTCTCTCCAGGCTAAATCTTAAACTCCCTGAGGGCAGGAACCCACAGTACAGCATGGCAAAGTCTTTTATACAACAAAAATGCAATAAGTATTGACTGATTGACATTTACTGATATAAACACCAACGGCATATACAGCTTTTAGAAGATTTAGAAAAGTACTGAAATATTCTTAGACAACACTAGAATAATAATACAAAATGGATTCTTTCCATGATGGATTTTTTTTAACTTAAAATTTTAAAATTATCGTGCATTTTGCAACGTTATCACATACGTAAATTTCAGTTTCCTTTGCAACCCTATAAGTCTAAGCAAAAACCAATCTGAACTTCTACATTGCCATCTGTCCTTAAAACCATTAGAAAAAAGGCATTATTAGACCTGATGTGTCTATATATGGAAAGTGATTAGAATGGTGCCTGACATACAGATCTGTGTGTGAGTGTTAGCAATTATTACTGAAGGCACCTGTGGCTGACTGGCTTATCATTCACAGCTCTTCACTCTCTCCCTGTAATGGAATTATATGTCCACACTGCCATGTGACTTTGCTATGCCTCCTAGAGTAGTGGTGAGGACAAAGTAAAAGTGTGCGTGTGTGTGTGCATGTATGTGTTTACATATACAGGTATTACCATGTTTGGAACATAGTGAGTGTTCATTAAGAATTTATTGGATGGAGCCAGCCTTGATGGCTTAGTGGTTAAAGTTCAGCACGCTCCACTTTGGTGGCCTGGGTTAGGTTCCTGGGAGTAGACCACACCACTTATCTGTCAGTAGCCAAGCAGTGGTGGCAGCTCACATAGAAGAACTAGAAAGACTTCCGACTATGATATACAACCACACACTGGGGCTTTGGGGAGGACAAAGAAAAAAGAGGACGATTGGCAACAGATGTTTGTTCAGGGAGAATCTTTCCCAGCAAACGAAAATAATAATTTATTGGATGAATAAATGCCAAAACTTGAGGAAAAAAAGACCCTCCCTCTATGTCTTATATATCTCAATACTGTGACCATGTCCTTTTCTTTGAAGGATATGTATTAGTCAGCTATTGCTGTGAACATAGTGCACAGCAAACACTGTATATAACAAATACTTATATAAAAAGTATGTATAGAGAAAGATCTGTATAGATATATAGTCTCCCTGCCTAACTTTGGGCTTTATGACGTGCTTTGGCCAATGAAATGTGAGCAGATGTGGTACAAGCAGAGGCTTTAAATGTACTTTCATGGCTCAGTTTGGCCTCTTACATTTCTAAATCTGCCATGAGCAAGATATGCCTCTGGTAGCTGATGATCTCACAACAAAAGACTCAGGGAGCAGACTTGAACCCAAATTAAAATAGAGCCACCCAATCAACCCAGACCCGTGACTCAAAGACCTCTGTATTGTGAGCCACTAAGGTTTTTAGAGCTGTTTGTTATAAACTATTATCACAGCAATAGCTGACTAATACATATCCATCAAAGAAAAAGATCTGGTCACAGTACTGAGATACATATATATGACATAAAGGGAACCTCTTTTTATTCTCAAATTTAGGCATTTATTCATCCGACAAATTTTTAATGAGCAAACAGCAAATTCTGATTCTGCTCCAGATATGGTAATAGAGATTTAAAATTAATTAATTAAGAGAAAATGGGCCCAAATGGGAGCAAACGATTGTTTTAGCTTGTTCTTCCTCTCATAGTGACTGGGAGTCCAAATCCTTCTCCCCCATCTCACTCTGCAAACACCTCAACCCCAGACCCACCACATACATAGCCCGCTCAAAGCCCTAAGGGCTGCCTGTCACTTTCCCTAGGCTGGGGGATTTCCATCTGAAGGTGGAAACTCCACAGTCTCTGCATCTTCCTGAGTGTCTGCAGCTGACCATGATGGAAGCCTAGTTTGGGGACTGCAGGACACTTGAGTGCTGCATGCCCAAGTACTGCTCACTGTCCTGCCTGCCTGGCAGGTCTCGGCATCCACACCGCCATCTCTCACTCTAGGTATCCCAGGGCCGTAGCCTCACCATTACTGAACCATCTCACCAGTTTAGCTCTTAAGCTAAAGTCTCTCTCAACATTCAGCCTGTTTTTTTTTTTAGCTCCTGTCCCTCAGGGGGTTTGGGTTGCCCAGGCAATGCTGAGAAGGCCACATCATGGAAACAGAAACAGAGAGAAAGATTTTGAAGGGTTGCTGTTGTTTCCCCCGACACCTGGGTCTTAATGCCTTCTGGTTGCAAAAGCTTTGTGAAGCACAGACTTCAGAGCAAGGAATATTAGCAGGAATAAAAAGAGAGAGACGCTACAGAATGATAAAGAGGATCAATTTCCCAGGGAGACATAACAATCCTAAATGTGTATGCATCTAACAACAGAGCTTCAAAATACATAGAGAAAATATTAACAGAACAGAAAGGAGAAATAGACAAATCTTCAATTATAGTTTGAGATTTCAACACTCTTCTCCTGGTGATCAATAGACTAAGCAGACAGAAAATCAATAAGGCTAGAGAAGACCTGAATGACACTATCAGCCAATTTCACCTAACTGACATTTGTAGAAGACTCCAAAATGTCAGAATACACATTCTTTTTAAGTACACATGGAACAGTCACCAAGGTCAACAATGTATTGGCCATAAAACAACTTCAATAATTTTTTTACATGAAATCATGCAAAGGATTTTTAAGAGCACAATGGAATTAAATTAAAGTCAACATCAGAAATGTATCAGGTAAATCCCCAAATATTTGGAAATCAAATTTCATACTTCTAAATAACTCATAGATCAGAGAGGCTTTCACAAGGGGCATTAGAAAATATTTTGAGTTGAAGAAAAACAAAAATAAAGCTTATAAAAATTTGTAAGATGCAAGTAAAGCAGAGAGTAGAGGGAAATTTATAAGATTAGATGCTTATATTAGAAATAAAAGAAAGAATGTAAATCAATTATCTAAGTTTTCACCTTAAGAAACTATAAAAAGAAGAGCAAATTAAACCCAAGAGAAGCAGAAGGAAAGAAATGATAAAAATAAGATCAGAAGTCAACGAAATTGAAAACAGAAAAACCGGAGAAAAATCAATGAAACCAAAAGCTGGTTCTTCACAAAGATCAATGAAATTAATAAACATGTAGCCAGACTGATCAACAAAAAGAGACGCAAATTACCAATATCAGGAATAAGAGAGGTGAGATCACTACAGATCCTACAGACATTAAAAGGAAAATAAGAGAATATTATGAACAGCTCTAGGCCAATAAATTTGATAGCTTAGATAAAATGAACCAATTCCTGAAAAGCACAAACTACTAAAACTTACCAAATATAACCTCAATAGCCCTATTTCTATTAATGAAACTGAATTTTTAGTTAAAAAACCTTCTCACAGAGGAAACCCCAAGTCCATATGGCTTCACTGGAATTCTACCAAACATTTAAGGAACAAAAATGCCAATTCTACGTGGACTCTTGCAGAAAATTCAAGAGGAGGAAATGTTTCCACACTTGTGCTACAAGGCCAGCTGCCTCTGACACCAAAACCAGACAAAGATATTTTCAGAAAAGAAAACCATAGACCAATATCCTTCATGAAGATAGATACAAAAATTCTAAACAAACTTTTAGTAAATCAAATCCAACAATATAAAAACATCATAATTAGGGGAGTTTAGCCCAAGAAGGCAAGATTGGCTTAACATTTGAAATTCATATTAACAAAAGAAAAAAGAAAAACCATATGAGCGTCTCAGTAGACTCAAGAAGAGCATTTTATTAACTCTGACATCTATTCCTGACAAAAACTCTCAGAAACTAGAAACCTCCTCAACTTGGTAAAGAGCAGCTATGAAAATCCTACAAACACCATACATAATGATGAAATATTGAATGTTTTCTCCCTAAGATTAGGAACAAGACAAAGATGTCCACTCTCACTACTTCTATTCAACATTCTACAAAGGTTCTAGCCAGTGAAATTAGGAAAGAAAAAGAAATAAAGGCATCCAGTTTGGAAAGGAAAAAGTAAAACTGTCTTTATTCATGAATGACATGATCATCTATGTAGAAAATCTGAGGGACTCTATTAAAGACTATTAGAAGTAATGGGTGAGTTTAGCAAGATTGCAGGATATAAGATCAACATACAGAAAGTAATTATATTTCTACACACTAGCAATGAAAACTGCACAATTAAAATAAAAAAACGTTTACAGTAGCACCAAAATGCGAAACACTTAGGAATAAATCTAAGAAAAGTTGTAAAAGATTTATACACTGAACATTACAAATATTGGTGAAAAAAATTAAAGAGCACACCTAAATAAGTAGCACAACACTGTGTTCATAGGCTAAAAGACTCAATTTTTTTAAGATGTCAGTTCTGCTCAAATTGATCCATAGATTCAAAACGATACCAATCAAAATGCTAGCAGACCTTTTTGTAGAAATTGACGAGCTGATTCTAAAATTCATATTGAAGTGCAAAGAACATGGAAGAGCCAAAGCAACTTTTAAAAAGAAGGACAAAGTTGGAAGGCTAACATTACTTGCTTTCATGACTTATTAAAAAGCCACAGTAATTGAGACTGTGTGGTATTGGCATAAAAGTAGTTAAATAATCAGTAAAAGACATAGTTCTAGAATGTCCAGAAATAGATACACACATGTACAGGGATGACCGACTTTGACAAATGTGCAAAAGTAATTCAGATGAGAAAGGATAGTGTTTTCAACAAATGCAAATTTTCCTAATGCAAGAAAAGAAACTTCAATCCATACCTTGCACGGATATACAAAAATTAACTCAAGGGGCCAGCCCAGTGGTGCAGCAGTTAAGTTTACACGTTCCACTTCGGCAGCCCAGGGTTTGCCAGTTCGGATCCTGGGTGTGGACCTACACACTGCTTGTCAAGCCATGCTGTGGCAGGTGTCCCACATATAAAGTAGAGGAAGATGGGCATGGGTGTTGGCTCAGGGCCAATCTTCCTCAGCAAAAAGAGGAGGATTGGCAGCAGATGTTAGCTCAGGGCTAATCTTCCTCAAAACAATAATAATAATTAACTCAAAATTCATCATAGACCTAAATATAAAACCTAAAACTATGAAAAATAGAAAAAAAATCTTTGTGACCCTAGAATTGTTAGGCAAAGATCACTCAGGTCCAAAATCAAAATCCATAAAAGAAAAAAATTGATAAATTGGACTTCATCAAAATTTAAAATTTCTGCTCTTCAAAAGACACCCCTAAAAGAATGAAAAGACAAATCAAAGACTGGGACAAAAATATTTGCAAAGTGTATATCTGACAAAGGATTTATATCCAGAATATATAAAAATTCTCAAAACTCAATAATAAGAAAACAAAAGCTCAATTTTAAAAAGTGGACAAATGATTTGAACTGACACGCTTTACCAAAAAGACATACAAATGGCAAATAAGCACATGAAGAGATACACAACATCATTAGTAATGAGGGAAATGAAAATTAAAACCACAGTGAGATACCACTTAGCTCTTCAAATGGAAAAAATAAAATAACTGTCAATATCAAGTGGTGGTGAGGAAGGACACAGAGCAAGTAAAACTCTCATTTGTTACTGGCAGGAATGCAAAATGGCGCAGCATTTTGGAAAACAGTTGGAATTTCATTCTTAGGTGTTTATCCTAGAGGGAAAAAAAGCATGCGTATGTAAATATCCATAGCTATTTTTGTGTCTGTTGCCAATCTTCTTTTTTCTTCTTCTTCTTCTTCTTCTCCTCGAAGCCCCCTAGTACATAGTCGTATATGCTAGTTGTGAGGGCCTCTGGTTGTGCTATGTGGGACACAGCCTCAGCAAGGCTTGATGAGCGGTGCCATGTCCTCGCCCAGGATCCACACTGGCAAACCCTGGGCTGCCAAAGCAGAGCATGCTAACTTAACCACTCGGCCACGGGGCCGGCCCCAACCATAGCTTTACTTTTAATTGTCAAAAACTTGAAATTGTCCAAATGGCCATTACCTGGTATATGGTTAAACAAACTGTGATACATCCATACAATGGAAAGCTATTCACCAACAAAAAGACACCAACTCCTGATATATGTGACAACATGGATAAATCCCAAATGCATTCTGCTAAGTGATTAAAGCTAGATTTAAAAGGCTACACACTGTATTTTTTATTTATATGATGCCATAGACTGAATGTTTGTGTCCTCCAAATTCATATGTTAAATCTGAACCCCCAATGCGATGGTATCTGGAGGCGGAGCTTTTGGGAGGTGATTAGCACACGAGAGTGGAATCCTCATGAATGGGATTAGTGCCCTTATCAAAGAGACCCTACAGAGCTCCCTTGCCCTCTCCATCAGCTGAGGACACAGCAAGACCATGACCTTCTACGAACCAAGAAGTAGGCTCTCACCAGACACTGAATCTGCCAACACCTTGATCTTGGACTTCTCAGTCCCTTGAACTGTGAGAAATACATTTCTGTTCTTTTTAGCTACCCAGTTTGTGGTCTATTTGTTATAACAGCCCTGAGTGGACTAAGACATACGATGATCTGAAAAAGGTAAACCATATAGGAACAAAAAACAGATCAGTGGTTGCCAGGGTGGGGTGAGGTGAGGAGGATTGACTACAAAGGGGCATGAAGGAATCTTTGTGGTGGTTACCTCCCTGTATGCTATTGTTAATACTAACAAAACTGTAAAAAAATAAAAAAGCAGGCACGCAGGGTTAGAATTCAAACCCTGCTTCCCACACTCCAAGTATCCGAATGGGTTCCTTGACAGCTGCCCATGGGAAGTCTATCAGCGGGACTGTACTCAGATTTGTACTCCCTTTGTGCCCTACAGTGTGGTAGAGCAAAAAGAGCATGCATTGGCACCCCCATGTCAGCTCTGTCGCTAGACAGCTGTGTGGCCATGGGCAACTCACTTCCTCTTTTAGTCCTGTGTTCTCATCTGTAAAATACCTCACTTGGACTATAAACGTCAAGCTTGGTCCAGCTTTAAATTTCTGTGATTTTCCCCAAGGCTCTTTCCTTGGGTTAGAGATGGTTGCCTTAGCAGTTCAACTCCAATCTCTCTAGCTTTAGAGCTTTAGGTGTTTTTCCAGACATCAGCTCATTGGCCCTCACAAAATCCTGTGAGGTAGCTAGTTATCCGTATTTTGTTGTTTAAGAAACTGAGACCCGGAAAGATTCATTAGCTTACCCAATCACAAAGTTTTCACAAAAGGCAGAGCCAGGACCCTCATCTCCTTTTGAGTTGCCTTGTCTCAACTGTACATGGGGCCAACCGTTAGGCTCCAAGTCTTTCCAGGTGTCTCTCTGTACTCCATTAGGTTTAGGGATCCTGTGAAAATCGTTTATGTAGTCCAGCAATTTTCAGGTCAGATAAGCAAAAAATGGACCAAACAGAAAATGACATTTATATACTGTGATAAAGCTTGGTCTTCAGAGGTCAACTTAGATCCAGGAATCCAAAGCAGGACCCACTGCCACTGGCCCCAGGGCTTTGTTAATGGGAAATTCTGCAGTAATGCTAATGCTCCACAATATCGAGTCCCTCTTGTGTGCCAGGCACTGTTCCAAGTGTTCTCGCGTCTTAGCCCATTTACTCTTCCCAATAGCCAATGGGATTACCATAGCTAACCCCATTTTATACACGGGGAACTGAGCTCAGAGAGGTTTAAACCCATGCTCCATGACTCATGCTGTTCCTACTATTCATCAGCTAAGTGTTCATGTTTTTAAGATCACAGAATGATCTACTCAACTGAAAAAAAGAAACAAAGGAAGGGAAGGAGTGGAAAAGAAAAGGGGGAGGAAGAAAGTGCAGGAAGGCCAGCAGTGAGATACAAGTTAAAAAAAAGGAAGGCTAAAATGAGCATCAGCTCATCCACCAAGGCAGATGGTGGTTGCTTGAAAGACTCATGAAAGAGGCCCAGGAAATAGAACAAAGGAGAAAGAGGCAAAGGGCTGTGGAGGCCCCAGCGCCCCATCCCCATGTCACACACACACACTGCCCAAGACCGCTAGACTCCTGACCTCACTGGCTGCACCCTCACATCAGAGGGCCCCGGCTTGTTTCATTTGTGTGTTTATTTAGTTTAAGGTCTGCTTTAAAGCGATCTCCAAGAGAGGCAGAGGGGGAGGAGTGGGAGGAAACAACTCTTTAACAGAGAACTTAGTGATGAGAAAGGAGCCAAGATTAACAGCTCGGAAGGATCCAGCAGTCTGGGAAGCCAGCCGAGCCCTGGAGGTGGCCTCCTGTACGTCACCAACACCACCACCACTGCTTTTGAGCCTTCCCTCCCTCCCTCCTTCCCATCCTCTCTCTCTGTGGTGGGTGGTAGTCACCCCTAACGCCCAGGTTTTTCCTATCACAGTTGACTTTGTGTTGAGTGAGAAAGTCTTTTTAAGATGGTATCTACTGCTACCTCAGAGCACAAGTCATAATAAAGAAGTGTGTGATGGTAAAGAGCACAGCATCTCCACCTCTTCTCCATCTCCCAGGGTGCTTAGCTGGTGTTAGGCGCCTAGAGATGCACCCTGGGTGTAGAGAAAAAAGCAAATGATCAGAAACCTGGGTTCCAGCCCCAGCTCTGTCACTGTCTAGCCATGTGATCTCATGCCACTCAGCCTCTAGGGGACTCAGATTTTTTACCTCTATGAGAGTGACATCTGTCCTGCCCACCTGGAAGTAAGGCTGAGGGGAAGAAGTGAGATAAAGCATACGAAAGTGCTTTCCACAAACATGAGGGAAGGAAAAGTACCCGAGAAAGCTTTTGCTGATTGACTGCCTCCCTGAGGGATTGATCATGCCTAGGGGGACAAGGCCTCCCTGCTTTGTTTTTAAACTCTTTTCCCCAGAAGCTAAGGGATGATGGATACAGTCTTCAGGAGCAAAGACATTATTACAAACATCAAACTGGTTGAACACTGTATTCCTGCCAAGGAGCTTCCTCTTGCTCCCTCCTCTAATGGAATTCCTGCCCCATTTAATGTGATGTGTCTGTGATGGAGTCTTAATTAAAGACTTACAAGAAAGATAAAAAGTCATTGTGTCTCACCTTAGGAAGCACTCACATTACTTAGGGTTTTCAGTGAGAGGCCCCAGGGAACGTCTGTCTTCTGAGACTTGGCAAACCCACCAGCCTTGCTGCACTTCTCTACACTTGGTCACCAAGATGCAGACATTCTGAGGCTGGAAGGGCCCCTGTCAGCAACCCTGTTGGGCACAGTGAGCCAATCCCAGGCTTCAGAAGGAGCTAGGAGAGGATAATCAAGACCTATCAAACTTCTAGCCCTTGTGGAAAGAGCAGGCATGTCTCCTCTGGGGAAGGTAAATCAAGACTGCCTTAACATAGGGGGGTGGGAAAAGCAAGGAGGGGGAGGAGAGGAAGAGGAGGCCTCGTGGCCACGTTTGACTTGTGTCCTAAAAGGATGATGTGGCTGCTGTACAGAGAATAGAACTAGGAGTTGGGCTGGGGCTGAGGTGGAATGCGGGTAGAGAGACAGTGGAGAGATGATAATGGTGTGACCAAAGCCAGCAGTGAAGAAGTGAGCAGTGGTTGGGTTTCGTGTACATCTCAAAGATATCTCAGTGCCCTGGGGCACTCTCTGGCAGTTTCAATGTGCCAGACACTCTGCTAAGTGCTGTACCTTTAAGATCACAAACGAGGCAGGTACACCCACTTTTACCATTTATTCAACATTGTACTGGAGATCTTAGCCAGTGTAATAAGGCAAAAAGAAAAAGAGAGGGAGAGAGGGGAAGGGAGGGAGGAAGGGAGAAAGGGAGGCGGGGTTGGAGGGAGGGACAGAGGGAGAGAGAGGGGAAGAAAATGCATTAAGAATGAAAGGAAGAAGTAAATTTGTCTTTATTTTCAGGCAACATGATCCTGTGTGGAAAAAATACTAAGGAATCTATTTTTTTTAATTGCTAGAACTAATAAATGAGTTTAATGAGGTCACAGGGTAGAAGGTCAATATAAAAATGATATTTCTATATACTAGCAAAAAACAATTGGCAATTGAAGTAAAACAATCAATTTAGAATACCATCAAAATATATTATATAGGGATAATTTTAACAAAATATGTGCAAGACTGGGACAATGAAAACTATATACATACAGTGAGAAAAATCCAAGAGAAACTAAACAAATGTAGACATATATTATGTTCATGAATTGGAAGACTCGATAGTGCTAAGTTGTCAATTCCCTCCAAATTGATCTATTGATTTAACAATATGCCAATCAGTATCCCAGCAGCCATTTTCAGTAAGAATTAACAAGCTAATTCTAAAATTTATGTGGACACACAAAAGATCTAGAATAGCCAAGACAGTTTTTAAAAAGATCAAAGTTAGGGACTTACACTACAAGGTTTTCAGACTTACTATAAAGCTATAGTAATCAAAACAGCCTGGCAGTGACAAAAGAATAGGTATTTAGGTCAACACAACAGAATAGGGGATCCATAAATAGACCCACATAGATATGGTGAATTGATTTTCAAAAAGTGATTTCCTATGGTGAAAGGAATAATGCTTTAAACCCATAATGCTGGAAGAGCTGAATAGTCATATGGAAAAATATGAAACTTGACCTATAATCACACCAGGCTGATTGTTAGTAGACGCTAAAAGTATAAGTATAAAACTTCTAGAAGAAAACATGGAAGAAAATCTTTGCAATCCTAGTGTAGGCAAAGATTTCTTAGATAGGACACAAAAGCATGAATCATAGAAGAAAAAATTAATATATATTGGACCTCAACAAAATTAAAAACTTTTGCTCCTTGAAATACTCCATTAATGAAAAGGCAAGCCAGAGATAGGGAGAAAACATTTGCAATACATATTTCTGACAAAGGACCTGACTTGAATATATAAAGAACTCTCAAACTAAATAGCAATAAAATAAACGACCCAATAAAACAACAGGCAAAAAATTCTGACACTTTACCAAAGAAGATACACAAAAAATGCCACGCCTTTTTCAATCCTGACAATGAATATATTGTCCTCCAGGACCACACACACACACACACACACACACACACATACACACACACAGATACACACAGACTCCTTTCCTTGACTGCTAAAAGTTCACTTGTCCTTTAAGACCCAGTTTAAATGTCTCTCTTCTGAAGTCAAACTTTACCCTGGAGGCGCTTTCTCTGCTTTGTGTGATGTATTACTTTCTAAGAGCTTTTATCATACAACTTGCTTCTCTCTGTGTTGACTGTCTGTTTCTGCGTCTGTTTCCTCCACTTGAATGTGGACCCCTTAAAGGAGAAGATTATGTCTTCTTCATTTTATCCCTACCACCTGGCACAAAGCCTGGCATAGAGCAGGTGCTCAGTAAACGTTTATAAATGGAGGGGAAAAACCTTTCTTCCTTATTTCCTGGAACACAAATTACATCCTGGTCCTGTCATTTCTCTTCAAGTAGGCTCTCTGGGGGAACAGGGAATCCTAGATCTGTGAAATCATAGCATTTTAGAGCTCAGAGGATCTCAGATGGTTACACTGTGTCCTGCAAAACTGAAGAGGTGCCTCACCCCCAGGGAGTTGCCAAGTCCTGCCACCTGTAACCTCATTTTAAGGGACGCAGATTACTCCATTGTTGGGGTTTATTTATAAATTATTTTTTAAATCTCCTTCTATTAGGAATTCAGATGTTTGCCAAGTTTTGACTTTCATATCTGATACTAGAGTGGGTCTCCAGCAGGTTTGACTAATGATTTCTATGACTCTTTCCACTTCTAACAATCTATTATTAGATAAACCCAGCTCCATCCACCTACTGCAATTGACTGGCAGAAAACACATCACTCTCAGGCAATTACAAAATGAAGAAATTCAAGTAGTACCAGGTTCCAGGCTGGACTCAGCCGAGCTCCTTTAGTGCCATCTGTGTGCCTCCAGCTTTCCGCCTCTCACACCATATTGAAAGGATCTGTTCCTGGGCCCAACTTCCTCACTGGGCCATAAACTGCACACGGATAGGGCCACATCCTTTCATCTGGGTGCCCAGTACCTACACCATGGATGGCACCTGTTAAATAATAGCAACAGCTTTTCCATGTATTAAATGGAAATTAGTCACTCGCACTTGTCATATTATCTCTTTGAATCCTTCCAACAACCCAACCCAATAATGGGATACTCATTACTATGCCCATTTTTTGAATGAGGAACTTGAAACTGAGAAAGGTTAAGTAATTCCTCCAAATCAACCCAACTCCATCCCCCTTCTGCAATTGACTTTGGTATCATTTTTCTTCAAAGCCAAGTAATAGTGCACAAACCAAATGACATTTCTCCTTGAGGTTCAGTAATCCATGACCTTCTTTTGGTTTTCAGACACATTGGTCAACATCACCATAAAGTACATGATAACCTCCTTTGTGCTCCCAGGGAGCTCCCTCAATCCTTGGTCCCTCCTCTAAGCACCTCTACACATCCCTCTCTACCCCACCTTACTGATTCGGGTGTAACACCAGAGAGCTAACAGGCTGTAGGAGAGGCAAGAAAGTCTTCTCTGTGGGTTTAAAAAGATTAAATAAATTAAATAAAATAAATAATCCCCACTTTAAAGGGAAAATACATCATGTGAAATCCTCCCAAATTCTGGAAACTTAAGTTGAGAGGTTTGGATTTTAAAAAGTAGAGTTTATTATTCTAGTGAAATTTATTTGTTTACGAAAAATGTTATGAAAGAAGACGTCGAAAATTTGTTGGGATGAGTTACCAAATGGATTTTCACTGCTGCAAATGAGATACAGAAAGGACAGAAGGTGGAGAAATTTTTTAAATGATGCATATTCTTAATGCATTCTTAGGAGGAAAGACCATATTTCACTAGATGAGCAAAAAATAATTTGCTTTTAGACCATAAAGTAATGTATGTCTATTGTAGAAATTGAAGTAGTTTGGTTGAGAAAAAAGAAAAGTGAAATTATTCTTAATACCATCTTTTTTAGAGTTAATCATTTCACAGAGATCTTTCTGGTCTTCTTCTTTCTGTGTGTGTGTGTGTGTGTGTCTGTGTGTGTCTGTGTGTGTCTGTGTGTGTCTGTGTGATTAGCCCATATGACTCTTCCTGGACTTACCCTGTGCCAGTTCCTGGTTAACTAATTGATTTCGGTTACTGAATTCGTGGTTGCCAAGCTGCAAATACGTATACGCCGTGAATGAATCACCCAACACAGATTTTTCCTTCTACCAAAAGTCCCTTCAGGTGGGCATTTCCTGAAGCCGGTTTCGTTCTAACGTAGGCCTGGCTGCTCACATCTTGGCCTTCCTGTTTTCTTTCTCCTAGTGGATGTGTGCTCTTTGAATCATGCTGCCCCCAAATCCCTAAATCTCATCTGGCCTCATCCTCATCCTGTCTTTTAAGTTCAGGGGCATTTTCCACTGGTAAGTCTCTCGTTAGTTTCTCTCCGTCAGAGTTTGTAACACCTTGCAATTTGGTCACCTTGACCAATTTCATCAAGGTGTTTATATCTTATGAATCATTAATAAAGATTAAGTGGGCAACACCTAAGCTGACCTCCCTGGCCCCACCCAGTGCTCCACCCTATGTCAGTTCCATCCCTGAATTTCATGACACTACTGTGCTATCTAATTTCACGCCATGGGACCACACGTTGAAGAAGTCCAGAAGAAGCTGGACTCGATGGTCAGACCACACAGTGCCATAAGCAGTGACCACACCTAGAACTTGAAGACTCCACGTCACATTTTTTTTCCCCCTAGCCTCTTAGATGACCCCCTGTGCTGGAAATCTTCCACGTACCTTTCCATCCCCCCTCTCCACCCTCTCCAGCTTGCTCAGTGTCTCAGGAGGCTGACCTGTAAAGGGTTGTCTCAGTAGACTCCAGAGCCCTCTGGCATCCAGTTGGGTTCAGCCAATAGGGAGCACTGTAGGAAATGGGAGGGAGGGAGCAGCATGAGGTCAGGAGATCCATTCACTCAGCTCCTTCCCGTAGTGTTGTTGCCAAGTCCTGCCACCAAAGTCATTGCCTTGCCAGGGAGCCCTCTTCGCACAGATCTCTCTCCAGGGTCCCCCATCCTCACCCTCTCCTTGCCCTTTCAGTCTTAGGGGTAGTAACAGCCCTGGTGTACCACCCTCAGGCTTCCAACCCACTCCTTATGGTTTCCCTACACCTTGCCCATCCTTATAAATAATCTCTTTATTAAACTCTTTTC
Organism: Equus caballus; assembly: GCF_041296265.1. Taxonomy (NCBI): domain Eukaryota; kingdom Metazoa; phylum Chordata; class Mammalia; order Perissodactyla; family Equidae; genus Equus; species Equus caballus. Next base: position 94,786,982 of record NC_091686.1, read on the forward strand.
ACTTTACCCAATATGAGAGCGCCATCTGTTCTTTACTGGGACCCTGACCCATATAACATGGGCAGCCCTAGGATAATGCTTCTGTGGGGCTAGGCTGGGCATGGCAATGACACCAAATCTCTTCTGGAGTTGAGCCTCTCATCCTTCTCACAGATCCATAAATGTTTAGCTCTTTTAGAACTCTCACATTTTTTGATACAAAAGAACTTTGAAATTCTCTTAACAAGAGCTGTGTCAGATGTTCCCAGCATTTCCCACTTATTCATTTAACAGATATTTATTGAGCACCTCTTATGCGCCAGACACTGAGCTAGACACCAAGCACACATCTGTGAGCAAAGCAGACATGCTCAGTCTGTGAGAATAAACTGGAGCTGTAAACCCAGTGACCCTAAGTGTTCTGCAGAGGAACTGCCTCCCACAAAGAGAGATGCCTTTTCCAACTGGTTGAAGGCCAGCGCTTCCTCCTTCTGAGGGTTTATATTTAACATTTCATGATATCCTAAAAGAACTTCAGTCTTGAAGTACAAGAAGACAGGAGGGTAATAAAGGCTAACAAAAGGACAATTTTGGAAGGGAGGAGAACCTCAGTTTTCTTGTAATCAGAGGTTTACCTTGAGCACCCACAAGGCTGATCAATCTTGGCACGGCTGCACCGGTGTTGTCACCTTCCTGCCGTCTGCCCTGCCTCTGCTCTTCCCATGCCTGTCACGTCCTCACACCTGACGCACCCAGCCTGTTAGGCAAGGTGTGCACATCCCAGGATGCTTGCAGCCATCACCCCAGGCCCATTTTCTTCTTCCTGACATGGTCTCAATTGCAGCCCACTTCTTCTAGAGACTGAACCTTGGACTCTGCTGCCTTCACCACCACCACAACCCCTAGACCTGGGAAATTAGTGTTTCTTTTTGACCTTCCAGGTCCTTGACTCCTGTTTATTTCTGGTGAGTCTGATCTAGCTCATCCTTTTGACTTTACCGTAAGGAGTAGCCCCTTTCTTGGTTCTGGTCCCTTGAAGCCTAACTCCCAACACGAGCTCTGGACTCTCCGCCTCCTCCCCACCTACTCCCAAAGCCCAGGAGTTCTTTTTCCAGTCTACTTCTTATTAATTTCTCTTCTTCAGACACCTCAAAAAGAATCCAGTCCTCCTCCTTTTCTTTCTTCTCTGCTCTCTCTTGTGCCTTCCCTCCTTCCCTCCTCTGCATTTTTGCTTCTCTTCAGAAGAAGAGCTTGCTTTGAAAAATAGACATTTTCCTAGGATTTGTATGTAATTAAAGTTTATAACATTTGAAATCCAGTCAACGTGTTTAAAATAATGATGGTGATGAGATGATAATAATAACAGTCATACTGATAGCTTCCAATTACTAAGTTTTCCATATACTAGACATCATACTGAGAACTTTATATGCATCAGCCAATTTAATCCTTACAGGAGCCCTTAAGTAAATACTAACATTCCTCCACTTTACAGTCAAAGAAACTGAGGCTGAGGGAAGTGCATGACTTGCCCAAGGTCACACAGCAAGTGGTAGAGCTGGGACTCCAACACAGGCCTGCTCAACTCCAAATTCCAACCTTCTTACTTTCACCACTGCACTAGCTAAATGAATCTTGTGCTAATTTCTCTTGAAAGGAAAAGAATTCTGCAACAGAAATATCCCCTCCCCAGGTCCCCACTTGGTAAATTTGAACATTTATATAATGAGCTTCCCTCCACCAGGCACACCCATCCTCCTTATTGGGTGGGGGAGGGCTCGCCAGGTGAAACCTCCTATTTACTCTGCATCCCTGGCTGGTCCTGGCTGGGTGTGGCAGTGGGTGGGGACCCGCCTAAACCACCTCTTTACATCTGCTCACCCACAGGGCCTCCCAAGGATGACTCGCTGCAGGTTTTTCCCTTCCATCGGCCCCACCACAGAGGACAGCAGCAAACACTCAACTTTGACTAGGATTAGGGCTTCCAATGACATACAACCTCTATATGGTCTGTGTTTCTAACAGGAGTGACTTTCTCCATGAAAACCAAATGAAAATAGAGACAGGCCATGCACCTGGTCAAACTGAGCTATGACAGTTCCATCATTCATCCAACAAACGTGAACCCAACGTCAATAATATGCCAGGCCAAGAGTAAGGTGCTGGGCTCTCTCTTCTAGAAACTTGTGCTTCCATCAGTAGAAGGAAGAAAAGATTCCAAGTGGTAGACTAGATTATAATTTGGCAAATATTCACTGTCCCCTGTCATTCCCCTGTTCCCTGCCCCATCGATTTGGGATTTGGCTGTGTAAAATATTTTGGCACATGGAATGCAGGTAGAAGTGATAACGTGCAAGTTTCAGGTGAAGCCTTGAAGAGGCATTTCAAATGTCTGCCAGCTGTCTTGAACAGCTGCCTTCCAACATGGGAACACAGCTGGCCAGTGGAAGGTGTTCCTTCACCCTGGGTCCAAAATAAGAAGATATATGGGCACAGCCCTGAACCACAACACCAACTCACAGTCACTGACAAATCCACAAATAAAAAACATGTATTTGCTATTGAAGGCCATTGAGACTGGAGGTGGTGTGTTACACAGCATGATCACCACAAACACTGGCTAACCCAGTCCCATACACGGCTATATTCCAAACCTGACCTGAGGTGCTTTTCTTGCTCTTTGAATTGATATCTACATCACTCTGCAGGGGATGAGCCTCGCTGATCCATCCAAGGCATTAGCAGGACTGCTAGTCACGTGGGGGAAGCTGTCTGAACAAAACTTACTGATCTACATGTCCTATAAAGTACCTGCAGAAACCCAGATACCCAACACCTCCCCTCATACAGAGAACATTGTTAATCACTGCTACCCACAGACGCCTTATTTTCTATTGTGCATTATCAATTTCCAAAGTTAACAGTAGCCACATCAAGGGCAAGCAGTGTTTGAAGACTCTGAAGGCTCCAAATGAGTTTAATGTTTATAACCCAAGCCAAGGCAAGCCAGGAAGACTTATTAAAACTGGGACTGTAACTTTAGGGGCCTCTTCAGTCACCATCTGGTGCACTGTAGGTGTTTAATCACGTTCTTTTAATTTCCTTTAGTTCGACAAATATTTATCAAGCACATCCTGTGTGTAAGGCACTGGAATACAAAGAGGAGAAAGCATGGTTCCTACCATCAATTCACTAGCCTGCCATCTCTTGAAAAGGATAAAATGAGTACTTACACAACTATAACTAAAGAACACACATAAAGAATTTTGAGAGAAGTGCCAAAAATTTGCTAGGATTGGATTCAGAAAAGAGAAGGATTGCTCCAATCAAAGGGAGCAAGGAAAGAGAACACTTCAAACAGAAGGAACAAAAGCACAGAGGCTGGATGGAATAGAATCTGAAATATGGAGAGAGATAGTGGAGAGGTTAGTAAAAGCCAGCTTGTGGACAGCTTCGAAAGCCAGGCTGGTGAGTTTATCGTCAAACCAAAAACACTTCATTAAATCCATCACATCCATTTCGACCGCACCCTTCACTGGGTCCAGAGTTTGATTTTTTCTGAAAACTTCAAGTCACTAACAGCTTGAACCTCCACAAAAACAACTAAAGGTAATAGATGCCAATGAAAAGCGAGTAGGACGGCTAGATGGTTTCCGTGACCACAAGCGAGAAGAAGCACTGTAAGCAGGCTGTGTATGTGGGGAAAGGGGAGAAAGAGCTCAGCAACGGGGGCAAGTGCAGGTATCTAAACACTCTAGACGACCCTCACTGCTGACTTGGACTATGGGGTCTCACCTCTCCAGGAAGCAGCACCTCTGTAGGCAGCACGTGGTAGGGCTAGGGCCCTGCACACCACACCCTCCCCCACCCCCATACTTCTTCCCAAGGCGGCACCCTGCCTCTGGCCTCACCTGCCCCACCTAGTTACACCCATGACTCCAAGTGGCAGGAAACACCTCACTCTCAGGTAATTACAAAACAAAACGAAGAAATTCAGGTAGTACCACGTTCCAGGCTGGACTCAACTGAGCTCCTCTAGCGCCATCTGTGTGCCTCCAGCTTTCTGCCTCTCACACCATATTGAAAGGATCTGTTCCTGGGCCCAACTTCCTCACTGGGCCATAAACTGCACACGGATAGGGCCACATCCTTTCATCTGGGTGCCCAGTACCTACACCATGGATGGCACATGTTAAATAATGGCAACAGCTTTTCCATGTATTAAACGGAAATTAGTCACTCACATTTGTCATATTATCTCATTGAATCCTTCCAACAACCCAACCCAATAATAGGATAGTCATTATTATCTCCATTTTACAAATGAGGAACTTGAAACTGACAAAGGTTAGGTAATTCCTCCAAGATCACACAGCTAGGAAGTGGAGGAGCTAAGATCCATCTGAGTGTAAGGCCCTAATAGAAGTGGGTTTACACGCATCAAATGGAACTGAGAGCTAGGTTTCCGGAATCGTAAGACTTAGTGTCCTTACTAGATCAACCTTTTTGGAAAAAGGTTCCTTCGAGGGTTGATGCTTAGGGAATCCACCCAGGCTGGTGTTTGGCAGAGACATACAGGGCCTTTGTTCCTTGTCTTATAACTCTATTTGAAACTGAATTTGAATCTTGAGGGCTGGTTTCTAGGGAATTTATGGCAGTTGCTCTGTAACACAGCAGGGTTACACACACCAGGCCAGATGAGAGCTTCCCAAGAAAGTCAAGAGCAGGGGACTGCACAGGTGACAGGGCCTTGCAGACCAGCAGACAGGCTGCACACACCTGTTGGATGCCCAGCTGTTGCCTCAGCCACGTGCACGAGTTCAGGGGACAGCACTGTTGGGAGAAGGTGGGGATTTGAGTTAAGAATATTGGCCTACTAAAGCTAACATGGGTATTTAGAAGGTCATTTGTTTCAGGGAAGTCTTTTTTAATCCACTGGGGAATAAATCCACAATTCTTCCAGATTTTTCCAAGAAGCAAAAGTGGGCCTCTACCACCGTTGGATGAGAACCAACATCTGTTTTTTCAGAACCGCGTTCCACAGTCCAGTGTCCAGACACATCACGAGGCGTGTCTGCAACAGTTGAGTTTCCTGGCACGCTGACCCCAGGTCAAGAGCCACAGATAAAGAGTGTGACTCTAGGCTCTTACCTTGGGCTTGGGTTAGAGCAAGGAGGGATCCGCCCTGTTGACATGGCTCTTGACCATCTGGTTCATCAGGATGAAATTATTTTTGTTTGCAGCCACACCCGCTGCTCCACCTCAAGAAATAGCAGGTAGCAGCATCAAACATGGTTTGAACCACGCCAAAAGGCACGCGCTCAGAGTGCAGGTCTACAGCCAGACCCAAGAGAGCAAGGCTTCTGTAGAAATCCGGGCAGTCACAGGGAAACATGGACAGAAGGGAGGAGCAATCTGGCCCCACAGCATTTCCTTCTCTCCCTACATGAAGACCAGTTTGGGAACTAGTGAATGATTTACACTTAGACTATTTATAAAAAGGAGCACATAAACTTTCTGGGTCACTCATCCACACTAAATTAAGAAAACCCAGTCGAAAATGCAAGATTCCAAAAGGCTTAAAACATATATCAGGCAGTCAGCTAATAACCGCAACTTTTTTGAAGAAGAAGAAGACGAGGTTTAGCCCTGAGTTAACATCTGCCACCATCCTCTTCTTTTTGCTGAGGAAGATTGGCCCTGAGCTAACATCTGTGCCCATCTTCCTCTATTTCGTATGTGGGTCACAGCCACAACATGGCTTGATGAGGGGTATGTAGGTCCACACCCGGGATCCAAACCGGGGAACCCCAGGGCCGACAAAGCAGAGCACGTGAACTTAACCACTACGCCATTGGGCCAGCCTCTAACTGTGACTTTTTTTAAACTTTGCCTAAATTCAGACTTTAACTAAAGATATTAGCCACATTAAATTAAAGGCTGGCGTTTTCTCAGATAAACCCAAAGATCATTAACATCAGACTAGTAGTTCAGAGTAAGTACTCAGGTAATCAGATGGGACGAGCCAAATGCCTATTGTATCAGAATGCTAGATGCTTGCTCTCTTCTCTTCCTCCTTCACCCCGTAAAGCAATGGAAAGTTGCAAGTCAGGTCACTTATTTGCAAATGATCTTGTTTTAAGAATGCAGGATGAATGTTAAAATGATTAATTTAGCAAACACATTGGAAAGAACTTTGTGTCTGTGAGTTTTGCTGAGTTAAACTGTTTTCAATTAACATCGTATTTCAACGACACTAATTTGGAGAAAGGCTTGGAATATTTATCTTTCTTTTCCCAGCAGGAATTGCTTCTTGTGCTTATTTCGTTAACAATTATGAGTCCAAAATCAATTGACTAATATGAAATGTCAAGGGGGAAAATTGGGATCAGCAGGGTGATCCTGCTCTTTGGGATGTGTTCCCAATCTTAGAATAACCAATCACAAAAGACGTAATTCTGGGGCTATCCTAGGCTTTACCTGTAAGTCATTCAAATCATATCAGAAGTGAGGATAGATCACTCAACACGAGAATTTATATTCAGCTTGTGTGCTCTGATACGGCCATGCTACTGCCTATAGTTGTGCAGTGCACAGCCTGCACTACCATACGATGCAGGTCTGGATATGGCCTCACCAATTGTTTATATCTGGTATCTTTCTGATTGGCTGGTACCCTTGCTGATTGTTCAACTTTATGAATATCACTCTGTCAAGGCCTGAGATTCTGCTGGTTACAGAGGCTCACTCATTGAAGTCTAATTCTTACTATTTTTCCCTTTACCACTTGGGCCTTGCTTATAGTATCCCCTGCCAATTACATGGGGATCTGTACCATCAGTGTTCCATCTGCATACAGTTGCTTAATCCCCCTGTTTTTGCCATGGTGCCCATCTACCTGGTATCTCCAAACCAGAGACCTTCTGTTTTGTCAGAGAATAAACTTCCAAACACCCTTCAGGTATGTGCGACCCTCAGGGGTGTGGATTGGAGAAAGGTGATCTAGAGATTCAATAATTTCTCAAATAGGTTTCACCCTCCTTCCTATATTAGCTCCCCTTTCATGCACAGTTCCAGAAATATCTATGCCTTTTGTGTAGGTTAGTTAGAAACTTTCCTCGCTGACAGTTTGAGCAATGGCTTTTTCCAATATGCCAAGTCAATTATTACATGTCCATCTATTGTCCAACTTCCAAAATTGTGTCGCTATTGACTCCCCTCCTGTTTTCCCTGTCCTTGTGAGTTTATTCTTCAAAAGAAGGAAACTCTTTGCTGTAATTTTAGTTGGGTTTGGGTAGAAAGCAAACTTAGATAAATATGTTGAATCTACCATCTGAACACGAAGCCAGAATACATTTAGTTTTAAGGTCTATGAAATGGACCTTTAATGGTTCTCTGAAATAATCTTGAAGGGTTTTAAAAATTACTATGATGATGATTATTGTTGTTGTAGTTTTAAAGAACAAGAGAATCTAAGAAACCTGGAATACAAATCAGAGATTCTAAACCATTGGCAAAAACTCTTTGGAATTTATGAGAATATTGGACCTTGTTTGTGGTGTCCAGATGGACTGTCAGTGTCCTGACTTGAGAGTATGGGTCATATTATGATTGTAGCCAGCAGTGAGGATGTTTGTATGTCTGACCAAACTCAATTATGGAATAGTTATTCATTCTGACTTGGTTAGAAATTGAGAAAGGTCATTAGCATGTTCCACACACAGATATGTCAATGGCATGAGTTATTGACGTACTACAAGAAAATATCAGCCAGCCCTAGTGGTCTAGTGGTTAAGATTCATAGCTCTCACCACCACGGACTGGGTTTGTTTCCTGGTCAGGGAACCACATCACTCATCTGTTGGTTGTTATACTGTGGTGGCTGCATGTTGCTGTGATGCTGAAAGCTATGCCACTGGTATTTCAAATACCAGCAGGGTCACCCACAGGGGACAGGTTTCAGCAGAGCTGAAACCTAAGTCTAAGATAGACCAGGAAGAAGGACCTGGCCACCCACTTCTGAAAAACTGGCCATGAAAACCCTATGAATAGCAGCCGAGCATTGCCTGATACAGCAGCAGAGGGTGAGAGGATGGTGGAAAAAGACTGGGCTGGGTTCCACTCTGCCACACACAGGGTCGCTAGGAGGTGGCACTAACAACAAACAAAAAAATACTAACTCGATTAGCCACTGACGTTATCTCATTCTCTTGAGAAAATAAAACGAAACAGCTGACCCATCTGTTGTAGGAAAGAGAGGAGAAGGACTTAACTCGCAGCTGGGCTTGCCCTACTCTGTGCTCGTTGGCCTTTTTACTCACTTCTTAGACTCCAACAGCTGCCAGGGACAACATGTTACAATACCCATCCAGAGTGCCCCTCTCTAGACCTCGTGGAGATCCTTCAGCCAGGATTTAGTGAGTTCCTCCTATGGGCTAGACCCAGTTCTGTGTAAAGCAAACAAGAGAAATCTCTGGTTTCACAGAGCTTTTATTCAAAAGAGTGGTAAAATAACACACTGGACAAATGTAGATGCAGTAAACATGCAGGACGAAGAAGAAAGGCAAGAAGAGTGGGGACAGAGAGTGATGAGAGATGTCTGCTGTTTTGGATAGAGTGTACAGGGACGTCCTCTCTGATGAGGCAACTTTGACGAGCTGGAGAAAGGTCATTCTAAGTACAGTCGTGCATGGCAGAACAACGTTTCAGCCAACAGAGGACCGCACGTACAACAGCAGTCCCAGAATATTAGCACCATAGACCCTGGTGAGCAGTAGGCTGGACCGTCTAGGTTTAAGCACACTCTGTGGTGTTCGCACAACAAAATCGCCTAATGATGCATTTCTCAGAACGTTTCCCGGTGACTGTAGAAAGTATAAAGTGGGGCCTGAGGCGGGAGCACAGCCAGTATGTTTAAGAAACAGCAAGGAGGTCCAAGTGGAGGCGAAAATAATAGGAGATGAAATCAAGAAGGTAGGTGCGTGGATCTCATAAGGTTTTGAAGGTACTAGAAAGAGCTTCTGATTTTATTCTGAGAGATTTAGGAAACCACTGGAAGGTTCTGAGCAACGAATGACATGATTTGACCATCATTCTGGCTGCTGAGAAGAGATCATGGAGGCAGAGCAAGGAGAGAAGAGGGAATTCCAGGAAGATGCTATCGCAGTAAGCCAAGCAAAAGATGGTGGCAGCTCGAAGATTGATAGGAGCAGTAGAGGTGGTGGGAGGTGACTAGCTGAATTAACAATATGTTCTGAAGGTACAGCTGATGCGCTCGATGTGGAGTTTGAGAGAAAGAGAGGCATCAAGGTGAAAGCAAGACAGCTGGCCTGAACAATGGGGACTGGAGCTGACATCTGTTGAAATAGGACAACTAGGAGAGAGGCAGGTTTGCATGGGGCGAGGTCAAGAGCTTGGTTTTGGTCATAGTAAGTTTAAGATGCCTACCAGACATCCATGGAAAGATGTGAAATAGGCTATTGGATGTAAGAATCTGGGATTCTGATGAAAGATGCACAATGGACCTATAAGGTGCCCCCTTTGCCCCCTGCCCCCAGCTACAGTGGAGCTAGAGGAGGAACGTAGCGTTTAGGAAGCAGCAGGGACTTAACCCACAATAGGGTCTAGAAGCTTCTTGCAAGATAGGTTTTCAGAAGAAATTGTGGACAAATGGAAATTTCAGAGTCAGGATCAACAAAATTAGAAAATCTGGCTTAGAGGACCCAGAGTGAAAAGAGCAAGAAGAACAAAAGGACGCTAGCCCTGGAGAACAGACCTTGGAGATTCAGAGCCCCCGGGAGCAGAGGACCCTCCCCGGCCCAGCTTCCCAGGACCTTGCTATTTGCAAATCTCACTTCCTCCTACCTGGGTAAGAACATTGCTCCTCTGATCTCTGCAGCCATAGGGTGACGCTCTGTGGCAGGCAGATACCTGAGATGTCGTCTAAGATTTATGTCTTTTTCCTGTATATTCATCCAACTACATTGTCTTTTTCCTTTTTTCTCTTAGAATTTTTGGATCATCCTTTCGTTTACACTATAAATATTTGTTGAATATATACCTTCAGGTACGTGGTCACCTTGCCAGAAAGCCTGTGTTGGGCACTGCAGAAACACAAAAACATGTAAACTTCAGAGATTTGTATAAATAACAGTAGTAGAAAAATACGGTTTAAGAGAATCTTCAAACAAAGTGCAGTAGGATTCATAGCAGAGGAAAGATTCCTGGCTGGGATGGTCAGGGCAGACTGCTCAGAGGGGCCACGTGAGCCGGGCTGTAGGAAACGAGTGGATTTCCCTTTGGAGAAGATGGACGGAGAGGACAGCCATCTAAGTGAGCGAACCCCACATATTAGAGACTTTATTCTAACATTCCCCAGCCTTTCAAATTCACCCTTTCTTGACTGCGGGTAGGAGAATAAGAGAAATATCGTTTAGGCTACAAACGTGCAACTAGTAGATAAGTCAGTCCTGTAGAACTAACACACAATATAACGAATATGGCGAACAGCACTGTATTATCATCATCAATCTGGCTAAGAGACCAGCTCTTAATCATTCCCACCACAGAAAAGAAATGGTCATTGTGGGATGTGATCCAGGCAGTAACTATTGCTACAATGGCAATCATGTTACAACACAGAAATGTATCAAATCAACATGTTGTACACCTTAAATTTACACAATGTTGTATGTCAATATGTTTCAATAAAAATAAATAAGTAAATAAATAAAGTCATGCCTTCTTTCAATAAACACGAAAAAGCCACATCCTCATTTAATGTCATTGAAATCTCAAAATAAATTAAATATCAACGCTTCAAACAAATCGAAGTGATCAAATAAAACAAAGTCCTTAAACTAAACGTACCCCTCCATTCCCTCCCTCTCTCTCTCTTTCCTCTCCCCACATCTACCCACCCAGTTTTTATTAAGGGAACAAATTATATAAAGGTGATTCTTTTCTTCCAAAGCCATAGGACTATGAACTAAACATCCCCATACCTCCTCTCCACCTCCCCATGGCATTACAAGCAGTTACACACACACACACTCACACACACACACACACACACACAATTTCAGGCAATGCCGTGAAGCAATTGGGGGTGGGGGAGCCAGACTCAACATTGTTTCTGCAGGAAGAAGAGTTCCAGAGAAACTGATAATCAGAATTTTCATTTTCTTGCTCAATTTTAGGCTGACTTTACCTAAAACTAATAACTTAGCAAAAATACCTCTGCAGACAGCCTCTTCCCCTCATCAAGTATGGAAAGAGTTTGAACAGAAAAAATATATATAATGTTTGCTGTAAGAAAAACAGACATTTTTAAGGAAAGATGCCTGGTTTCATTAGCGGTGCAAAACGGTCTGTGAAGGATCCACATTTGGTTAGCGACAGGCCGGCAGGTCGCACCATCAAAGGGACTTTTATAGGACACACTGAAAGGCCTCAGTCACAGAGCAAACAGGGCTAACAGAACTTCGTCCTCAAACCAGAGGATAAGAAGGCAGTCTCCCCAGCCTCGCTCTCCTGGGAAAGGCCTTCTGATTAGAGTTCTCTCACCACGAAGGGAGACAAGGGGCATTAGAACTCCACCACCCAAATAAATACGGGGCTCCTGTATGTGTCTAATGGTTAACACGAGCTGCAGATGCCACGGGTCACATGGGTTAATTCAGAAAGAAAACACGTGCAATCGTGCCATTAATCATTGACTTGAGATCTTACCTCCCACGATAGGCTCGATTCTTAGACTTTCTTCCAAAGAACAGTAATAAAGGAGAGTGGTACCACGTTGAGCTCCCAGCAGCCTTTTAATCAGAAAAAATTGCTGGGGCCATAGATTTAACATCAGCAGTTAAGTTTCATGGGCTAAATAAATGCACTAGCCTGGTAAATGTCCCTAAAACCCTATATTCAGTAATGCCATAAATTGGAATTGCATTGCACAAAGGCAGCTGATTCGGTTACAAAGAAAGTTCTCAAAAGATCACGCTGAACTTGGCAGGCCAAGGCAGGGCACGCTGGCAACTCCACAGGTTTGGATTTTGGTTGCTTGAATCTGCCCTCGGGTTCCATTCTTGGGGGGGCGGGGGGTGGTTTGGCAGCAGGAAGGCCCCTCTGTGATTGATTTATTAGCTACTGTACCTTATTTACGATTTTATAGGGTATTGTACCAGGGAAGAAAAGACAGTTCCATGGAAGTAATTCCAGTCTCGCGTGGTTTGACATTTTCCACTAACCTTATAAACCTCTCCCCCGACCCCATTATTTTTTGAAGCTTGTGTGAGGAAACCTAGGCAGAGTTGGTTTGGAGGATGTAACTGAGTGAGACACAGTTTTTCAGGATTTGTTTCAAAAGCTCGAATCACCTTTGTCGTCCAGGTCTCAACACACATGGGAAGGACAGCCTTTAAAAAGAAGAAAGAAAGAAAGAAAGGATGGCACTGGGGGCCGACTCCAGGGTGTGGTACCACCTGTTGCACTGGAGAGATGCTGAGTTAATACTTGAGTCTCAAGCACAGGGTCTGGTCATTTCTTCAAGGACCTGAGGGCACTTTCCAATCATGGCATCAAAAACATTGTTGGTTCCCTCTCTCTAACAGAGTAAAATCTAAGATTCTCCACTCTGAGTCTTATTTAGCTTCCTAGTCTTATCTTCCACTACGTCTTCCTCCCCCAATTTCTTCAACACTACCCACATATCCACAGTCACCTACAGCCCCCTGCACCTCTCTGTTCCCCACCTTCCTGCCCACTGGCAAGCACTCGCCTAACGCACACACACATGCGTGCTCATGAACACACACAGACACACACACACACACACACACACTTCATTTCGAGCATTCACTGAAAACCTCCAATGTGCCTGGTACTGAGTTAAAATCCTCCCAACAAACCTACGAGGTAGGTATTTTTCCCCCGGTTTTATTGAGATATAATTGACATATAACACTGTATTAGTTTAAAGAGTACAACATAATGACTTGATATATGTATATATTGTGAAACGATTATCACAGTAAGTTTAGTTAACATCCATCACCTCACATGGTTACAAATATTTTTTTCTTGTGATGAGAACTTTTAAGATCTATTGTCTTAGCTACTTTCAAATATACAATACAGTATTGTTAACTATAGTCACCATGCTGTACATTATATCCCCGAGTCTTACTTATCTTATAATTGGAAATTGTACCTTTTGGGTAGGTACTTTTTATTTTTTTTATTGAGGTAACATTGGTTTATAACATTATATAAAGTTCAGGTGTGCACCATTATATTTCCATTTCTGGGTTGACTACGTGATGCCCACCACCCAAAACTAATTATCCTCCATCACTGTACACACGTGCCCTTTTCATCCTTCCCCTCTGGTAACCACCAATCTAATCTCTATATCTATGGTTGTTGTTGTTATTGTTTTTATCTTCCACTTATGAGTGAAATCATACAGTATTTGGCTTTTTCTGTGTGACTTATTTTGCTTAGCATAATACCCTTAAGGTCCATCCATGTTGTCACATAGGTGCATTACCATCTTCCTGGAAATTCTTTCTGTTGGGCTGCTAGTTTAGTTTCCTCCCCAGTTTCTTCCTTTTTTCATGGTTTTCAGTCTCTTTTTACAGGAATATAGTCTTAAGTAATTTTCTCAGAAAAGATACATAGGAGGTACATTTTCTGTGTCCTTGTCCGGAAATGACTGCATTTTGCCTTCGCCCTTGAATGGTAGTTAAGCTGGGCATAAAATTTTAAACTGAAAATCATTCCATTGTATATATCCATACATTACAGGTGAAGAAACAGAGTCTCAGAGAGATGAAGTGACTTGCCTAAAGTCACACAGCTGGTAAAGATTGTAGACATGGGGCTAGAACCCAAGTTTCCTGACTCCTAACCAAAACCACTACCCTCTGTTCCCTCCTCCCAACTCCCACAAATCTGCCTGTTCAAAGATAATGTTTTATTTTATTTTATTTAATTAATCCATCACACTAGGATGGCTTTCCCATTGAGAATTCACCTCTCCTTCTCCTACATTCCCTTTGTATTTTGATTTAACCTCTAGTAGGACACTGAACAAAATCAAATTTATGTCAAAGTTAATATGTATCTGCCTCCCTAAGGATACCAAGCACAGAAAAGGCCAATGCATTTATGAGTCCCCAGCATTACCTGTCATCATGCTTTACACACAGTAAATCCTTAAAAATATTTGTTGATTCTACTTGAAGAATTTCTGAACCTCTTCAACAACGTGAGCCTGCCAATAGAGAATGGAAGAACCTCAGTCGACGCTGTTTTGTTTTAGATTTTTCTCCTTAGTCTTGAGCAAGAGCCAGCACAGCTAATGATCGGCACCTTGACCAACTCTGCCTAATCCGGGATAAACCTGAGTTCTGGGAGCACTTTCAGGCACCCAGCAAGCCCTGTGTGGAGATGGATGGCAAACTCCAAGAAGTCTCCGTTTCTTCACTTTGTCTCTCCTCCCCATCTCTTTCTTTTTGTTTGGTTTGTTTTTGTAATCCAGAACATCAGCAAATGTGTTTCATTAGGTCAATTATTCTGTTGATAACTGAGGCCTGGCGGAGGGACAATTCCCCACCCAACAAACTTTATTCAATGAAACTCACTGTAATGGCAGAGAAACAACCTTCAAAGTGACACACTGGGGACAAAGCAAACAAATATGATAAATATATATATATACATCAATAAATATATCTCACAAAGGCTAGGAAGCAAACGGGAGGAAGACAGGCAGAGAACTTGTCCAAAGGCTGTGTAGCATAAAGCTAGTTGCACAGTTTTTGGAGCTAGACTGAGTTCGAATCAAAGCTCCACCACTTTTAACCATGTCGCCTTGGATGAGGTATTTAATTTCTCTATGCCTCAGCTCCCTCCTCTAAAAGGTAGAGAAAAAACTAGCCCCAACCTCATAGATTTTTGTAAGGGTGAAATATGCTATTTCATGCCAAGCGCTTAGAACAGACACGTCTAAGCACATTGTAAGCTTTCAATGATGCTGTTATGATTATGGCCAAAATTCTGCAAGAGTTGTGTCTATGAATCTGGGGAAACCACAGGTCTTTGAGTTAGAAGACCTGATTTAAATTTCAGCTCTGCCACTGAACAGGCTGCGTGATCTTGGGCCAGTTCTATCACCTCTCTGAGCTTGCTTTTTTAAGATTGGCACCTGAGCTAACATCTATTGCCAATCTTCTTTTTTTCTCCTTTTTCTTCTCCCCAAAGCACCCCCAGTACATGGTTGTATATTCTGGTTGCAAGTGTCTCTGGTTGTGCTATGTGGGACACCACTTCAGCATGGCCTGAGGAGTGGCGCCATGTCCACGATCAGGACCTGACTGGCGAAACTGTGGACTGCCCAAGCGGAGAGCGTGAATTTAACCACTCGGCCGCGGGGCCCCTCTCTCTCAGCTTTCATTTTCTCGTCTGCACTTGGCCTTGGCTCTCTCAAGTCCCACTCTGCTCCTGGGGAAGGAAAAGCCCCTTCCTTGTCAGTCTCTCTCCTCTCCTTCAACTCTCCCCTGGGCTCCAGGTCATCCTGTAGTAACACCAGTTGTCCTCCCTGGAGATGGTGCAGGTCCCAGGTGTAAGATCATCGCTCTTTGGTCAATTCTCACTGGATGGGTCCATTCCCCTGAAGCAGATTCACAAGCCACTGTCAGAACTGAGTCTACCCCACCATAAAGCATAGCTCCTCACCTCATTACCGAGTACCCAGGTTGGGGATCTTAGTGTAAGGGTCTCTCACCCAGTGGCTCTGGAGCTCTTTGCCTAAAAACCTGGCCACCGAACAGCAGTCTCTCCCACAGCCAGAAGCAGGATTCCTAGCCTGCAGAGTCTCAAACCTCACAATTGTTCCCAGGGTGCCCACGAAGTTCACGTTTCTGGTTTGAGGAGCTCCTTCCAGAACTTGGGAAATCATGAACTTTTTCAAGTTCAAGTTGCCAGCCCCAAATATCTCCCCAAATTGTCTCAAACGACTCCTCTCTTAGGGAACAACCTACGTTCTTTCGGAATCCTAACATTGCACTATTATACACAAATATATCTATTTATTTATTTTTAAAGATTTTATTTTTCCTTTTTCTCCCAAAGCCCCCTGGTACATAGTTGTGTATTTTTAGTTGTGGGTCCTTCTAGTTGTGGTATGTGGGATGTCGCCTCAGCGTGGCTTGATGAGCAGTGCCATGTCCGCACCCAGGATTTGAACCGGCGAACCCTGGGCTGCCGAAGCAGAGCGCACGAACTTAATCACTCAGCCACGGGGCCAGCCCCTACACAAATATATTTAATATATGAACACTAAAACTAATTATCAAAAAAGTGTGGCCAAGAGGGGATAAGAGATTGTCTCTGCCATCAACACTTTCCAAATAACTTGGACCTTAGAGTCTGTACATACCAGTGCTTTAAAAAAAAAAATACCTTGAGAAAGAACGATTTTCAGTCTAAGCTTTTAGAATCATCATTCACTTGTGAAGGCAAAATGTAGTCATTTTCAGACAAGGACTCAATAAATTTACCTCCTACGTATCTTTTCTGAGAAAACTAGTTAATACTGTACTCCAGTAAAATGAGAGTGAAAACCATGAAAAAGGAAGAAATTGGAGAGGAAACTAAACTTGCAGTCCAACAGAAAGAAGTTCCAGGAAGACGATAATGCAGCAGGCCTAAGAATTGCCCAGTTAGGCACAGAGAAGCTAGCTTGCTCAAGGTCACACTCTGTTGAGGGCAGAGCCAGGGTGCAACCCAGGTGGGCTGAGCTCTGGTGCCCATGCTCTCATCCACTCTCTAAATTTTGGCATGAAAGTTTTAATATCATAAAATTATCAATTCTGTAAAAATCAATATACATAAAAATTTAATGCAGTTTTGAATTGAATCTCAAAACAATTTTTCTTGAAATTGTTTAAAAGAGTTTTAGCATATATATGAAAGAAGGCATATGGCAAGAAGACCAAGAAATATGAAAAAGAGGAACTGGAAAGGGGGACTTGCCTTATCAGATAATAGCACATATTATAGATTCATTATATTTAAGTCAATCAAATATTGGCATAGACATAGACAAATAGATGAGGGCAACAAATAAGAACATGGAAACAGACCCCAACCTCTATGAGAGTTTAATATGACAGGGCCAGCCCAGTGGCCTAGTGGTTAAGTTCAGTGTGCTCCACTTCAGTGGCCCAGGATTGGTTCCCAGGTACAGACATACACCACTCTGTTAGCAGCCATGCTGTGCTGGTGGCCCACAAATAGAGGAAGATTGGCACAGATGTTAGCTCAGGGATAATCTTCCTCAGAAAAAAAAAAAGAAAGAAAGATATTCTGGGCAAGCCCCGGGAGCCTAGTCATCAAGTTCAGTGTGCTCCGCTTCAGCGGCCCAGGTTCAGTTCCCAGGCATGGACTTACACCACTCTGATAGCAGCTATGCTGTGCTGGTGGCCCACACACTAAAAAAAAAAAAAAGTAGAGGAAGATTGGCATAGATGTTAGCTCAGGGCAAATCTTCCTCAGCAAAAATAATAATAATAATAATAACAATAATAATGTGACAAATCTGGTAGTTGCATTCTGTGTGAGCAGGATAGATTATTTAATACATGATACTGACAAAACTGATTATCTCCTTGTAAAAAAGATTATTATACTTCCATCTTAAATCATACGCAGAACAAAATTCCAGATTGAATAGACTTAAATATAAAAAGCAAAATGATAAAAATCTTACAGGATTATTTAGGAGATCACACATAATCCTGAGGTTGACAAATACCTTTCAAACTGAGATTGGAAACCCTTAAGAAGCTTGAAAATAAAAAATGAACATATTTAACTATGTAAACATTTTTATACGTTTGTGGACCAAAAGAGCCATAAATAAAATGAGTAGAAAAATAACAGATTCAAGATAAAATTTATAACACCCATGACAGACCGAAGATTAACATCTATCATATAAAAAGAGTATTTACAAATTGGTAAAAAAAAAATGCAGAAAAATACACAAAAGATAGTAAATAGACAAGTCAGAGAATAGCTAATCCAAATAGCAAAATTATTTAAATTAGTTATGGTCAGAGAAATGCAAATTTATGCAACAAGATAATCTCTTTACTCCCATTAAATGCCAAAAGGTCTTTAAATTGAAAGCATCAAGTGACTACAGGATGGAGTATGGGATGCAGTGAAGAAGGGGTACTCTCATACACTGCTGATAGAAACATAAATCAGCACAGCCTTTTTGGAAACAATCTGACAATGTCGACTAAAATTTAACAAATATCACATACCCTTCTACCCTTCAATTCCACCTCCTGGGAATCTATCCCGTAAACCTGAAACCACCAGGACAAAGGACATGTTTACAAGGATATTTCTTGTAGCCTTGTTTGTAGTGACAAACCTGGAAAAAATGCCCATCAGTACGGGAATGGTCCACTAAATTGTGTACATCCACACAAAAGGAGATTTTTATCACCATTAAAAGAATGAATTAGAGCTGTATCAGTTGGCTTAGAGCGACTTCCAAGAGGCATTATTGAATGAAAAGCACACACATGTATGATATGAACCCATTCTTATAGAATAAATAATGGCAGATCATTTGTATGATTACACGTGCATGGAGAAAAATCTAGACAAATACATCCTGGGTTGTAACATGTGTCACTTGGCGAAGGCTGAAGTCTATGGGTGATGAACAAGGAGAGAGAAGGAGGAGCTCAGGAGAGGAGACTCAAACACAAAATGACAAGGAAAAAAAGACTATAGGATGTGTTCACATTTATGAAAAATTATACATGTATATGTATACAAAGAAACTAATTTTTTATTATTTAAAAGTTAAATTGGAAAAAAAACCAACAAAAAGGCCAGCCTTTGAGTTTTTTTGTCTCATCATCAGGGAGAAGTCTGCCCTGTAAGCCTGGTCTCCTGGTCCAGGCTGGGTCCCTGGAGGGTGGAGCAGCTCCCAGAACTTCTCAGAGCTCCACAGACTTGCAGTGAGGGAGGGTTTGTCTCACACCCCCCGCTCCTCATATTCCTTCCCTCTCCCAGATCCCACTCCCAGCCCTTCCAGAGTAAAGGAGCAGAGACAGTGTGAACAAAATCATATCTGTCAGGGAGGTAACGAAGGACCATCGATGTCAGCAATGAAAAGGGTTATTTGTGGTTTCGAGGCACGTTCCAAAGCATATGAAGCCGCCTTACCACCTTAGAAGATACACAAGACCCAAGGATCAGATGCAGACGATGGAATTTGAAGCCAGAAACCTGGGAGCAAGAGCCATAGGCGACAAGGGAAGAAAAGAAGGAGAGAGTGAACTGGAAAGACTCTATTTCTTGCAGCAGCACAGAGCAGAGCAGCCCTCTGGCTGCAAACAGCTGGCAGGCTTAATAAAACATTTACAAATGTGTCCGTGTGAATGTATCGCTGGGGCTGGTAAGAAAGGAAGGGCTCCTGAGAGGCCAGAAATAAAGGAAAAGCAAGAATTTGGATGGGTAATCTGCTTTGCTCCTGGGGCCTTAAGCCAAACCCTGGTGTCACTGAACTTTCGTTTTGACAGTGAGAATACAAAAGCTGGGTCTCATCTAAGAAAAGTACGGAGAGTCCCCTTGTAGATCTGCGACTCAAAGACCAACACTGTCAGTATGAGAGTGAACTAGAAATTAACCTCCCCACAGAAGAGGAATAATGTGAAGAGCAGGGATCAATAAATTTAAATGTAAACATACAGCAGAGAGGATCAATGACCGTTGATTCTCCAAAAAGTCTAATAAAGTTGACAAGCCTCTGGCAATACTGATCAAAAAAGAAAAAGAGCCATCTTTTTTTTTTTTTTTTTTTTTGAGGAAGATTAGCCCTGAGCTAACGTCTGCTGCCAATCCTCCTCTTTTTGCTGAGGAAGACTGGCCCTGGGCTAACATTCATGGCCCTCTTCCTCTACTTTATATGTTGGACTCATATCACAGCATGGCTTGCCAAGCGGTTCCCTGTCCGCACCCAGGATCTGAACCGGCAAACCCCAGGCCGCCGAAGTGGAAAGTGAGCACTTAACCACAGTGCCACCAGGCAGGCCCAAGAGCAATCATTTTTAAAAAATCATATTATGAACGAAAAAGTCAACTATAGTCGCAGATATTTAAAAGACAGGATATTATAAATAGACTTATGCCAAAAAAATTGTAAACAAGAGAAAATTCTTAGAAAACATAAGGTACTAAAACGTTATCAAAAAGAGAAAAAGACCTGATGATTTTATGAAAATTTAGAAAAATCGAATTTGTAGTTAAAAATCTTCCCACAAAGTAAACATATCATTCCAGTCTTAGATAAATTCTTCCCCAGGACAGAAAAATAGAAAACTCCATTTTATGAGTCTGGCATAAGCCATACAAGCAACCCAGGACAGTTTGGAAAAGGAAAACTACAAGACAGTTTTACTCATGACTATTGACACAAAATCCTAAACGAAGCATTTGCAAACTGAATCCACCAATAAATAATAAAAAAGATAGTACAATAGGATGAATTGACTATATGAACAGAGGACAAGAAAAAGAACTCACAATCAACTTAATAGATGCAGAAAAGCATTCAATAATACTCAGCCTCTACAAATGATAAGATTTCCTTCAAGACTGGGGACATGACAACCTTCACTCTCTCTGTCTCGATTCAGCGTCACCCCAGAGATCCCGGCAATGAAAGAGCTAGAAAAGAGAAAGAATTTCCTGAGGATCCATCCAAGGCTGACTTTGTGTAAAAACAGGTGACCGTAGGGAAAAATGTTTTAAAAAATCCTTTGCACACTATGTAAATTCAAGTCCTGCTAATTGTCACCCATTTGCATACTGTATGGCATTTTTGGAGGGACATGTAGAGAAGGCCCGCATGCCCTGACAATATTACAGGTAAACTAAGGAGTAACGTTGTGGGAGGCAAAAGGCTACTAGAAATTGGTGACATTTCATACCACATCCATCCTTTGTGAATCACAACGCACAGTAGGACCAGTCAGCTCTGAGAGTGCAGGAACCGCATAGCTCTTATTCCTCACTACGCTCCCGGCAGCCACTGCCTGCCTTGCATGCAGTTTCAAGCTCAGTAAAGACCTGTTGAACTAACTAGTCGAGGTGAAGCCTCCTCTCCTGGCTATGCACACGTATTACGTCTGCAGCTAATTTCTGCAAACAGTTGCTAGAAATAAAGAAAGCAAGAAAGAAACACCCTTGAGCCAAATAAAACCCTTTCTCAAGCAACATATCTGGTCTTGTGGATATTTGGTCTGAGATATTTCCAGCATCCCCCTGGAGTTTAAGCATTTCTGTCCAAGATCACATGATTCCATCATGGGAACAAAAAGTTGGGAGAAAAGATCGCTTTGGCCATAAAACAATTATAAGCCTTTCATGACATGTGAGACAATGCAAATCAAATTGCTGTTCAGGTTTCAAAGCAGTATACCCATTCCACTGCCATATTTTTATAACAGTATTTGTTCCATCTCAATGTCAACTTCAAAAATAAAACTTCCCCCACCCCTTCCAAGTTGGTTTCTATCTTTCACCTAAAAAAATACTTGCATTTTCTAAAGTTTCTCAATTTTGACAGTCCCCAGACTCTGGACTAAGCAAGGCTTTCTGTAATAATGATGTTCCCAACTCAGGGGGATTTTGGCACTTCTGACAGCTTCAATTCTGGGACAGCTGGGATTTCCTTCCTCTTCCTCTTCTGCATTTTGCTTCCTTGATCTTTGTGTTGCAGGAAATTTCTTTCCCTGAGCTTTAAGTCACAGTCTCTCACTGTTCAAGAAAAAAAAATCTGACCCTTCCCACCACCACCACCGCCTTCATGATCCCTTTCTGGTTTCTGTTTCCCAGAGTCCTTGTAGCATTCCAAGGATAACAGTGGAGACCACACTAGATAGGATCAGGAGACTGTGAACAGTCTTTCTTCTGGGAGTGGGGAAAAAAGATGGGACTGGGTACGAAGGGTCCTGGGTTAAAGTCCTAGCTCTGATATTAACCAATTTATCTCAGCTTAAGCAAGACATGTCCTCTCTGTGGGCCTCAGTTTCCTCATAGGTAAAGGAAACGTTGATCTACAGCAAGGGTTCCAGAGCCAGGCAGCAAATGTAAATGAGGGAAGCCAACTGAGTGCAAGGAAAGTCCTAGGTGTCCAGAAGGCAATAGGGAGTGGTGGAGACTGCGGAGATCTGATGGGCACAGGCACCTCCTGAAGTGAAGCACTTCCACTCAACCACAACAACTCAACTCAACTACCCTGGAAATGCGAGCTCTGTGTTTCCAGTCTTCTGATTTTTTAAGTGAGCCTTGAAATATGGATTTTTGTTTGCACTCTCTTAATTGTTGGCTGAAAATTTTGTAAACCATCATGGGTCTCTCTTCAGTAAACCCCTGGAGTCTCTTTTATATCTAGTATTGTATGATCCTAAGAATATGTCTGGTAGTTCTACTGCCCTGAACTTTCCGAGACCCTTCCACAATCTTAGCTTCAGTTTTCCTGAGTGTTTTTGGAGCTTTGTATTGGGGTATCTCCACCTCTGAGGCTTTGCTGCAGATCTGGGAAGTGACTACCTCATCCTGAGGGGAGAAACACTTTGGAGCTGGGATTCCCTCACAGAGACTTCAACCGCAACACCAACTCCTCCCAAGGCTCCAGCCTACAGGCTCACCTACAGATTTTGGACTTTCCAGCCTCTATAATCACATGAGCCCATCTCTTATAATCTCTAGATATAGATATAGATGTAGATATAGATGTAGATGTAGATGATACAGATATAGACACACTAAACACACACAGACACAAACACAAACACACACACATCCTAATAGTTCTGTTTCTCTGGAGAACCCTGACTGATATAATACCTCATTGGGTTCTTGTAAGGATTACATGAGATAAGGTTTATAAAAGGCCAATCACACAGTGCCTAGTGTGTACAAATCTCTCAATAAATGATAAAAAGGGGCAAATGATTCTAGCAGACTCCATTTCTTCCCTCCTGCTCTCCAGTCCCCTAGAGCCCAGTGCCCCGGACGCTGGCACCATTTCACTGCAGAGCTGCTACCTCACAGGCTGTAGGTGGATGCAGGATGCAGTCTGGGCTGGAGGAGGAGGGAACGACACGCCACCTTTTCCACAGCGTTCTGGGAGCAAAGTCAACTATTTCAGAGCCATGGGTTCAGGTGTCACTGGTTTCAGGACTATGATGGCCACCTTGAGTCCCTTTTAAAACTGGGAAAGCCTCAGGTCAGCCTACTCAAAGGTCACGAGGAGTTAGATCAACCTAGACAAACAGGACACTAAACAAGAGGTCTAAATCCTAAAGCCCCTCCAGATAGTCAGATTCCCTCACCAGGCTACCGTCGGGCCAAAAGTAAACTTGTCACAGTATGTGCTAAATCGACAGACCAGAAGAGGAAGCAGAGAAATAGAAATACATTTTCTGAAAGGCGAGCCCTTATATATTCTAACTGGCCCTCTCGGCATCCATTCTTATTTTCTTAGCATCCAGAAACCTGGTGCTGTTGGGGATTCAGCCAAACCAAACACAGCCTCCTTGCACCCAACAGTTATGCTCTCTCCGCCATAGGCCCTGTTTGAGTGGAAGAATCTTTGAAAACTTTCTGCCCTTCTCCTGGCAAGCTGCTTACTAGGAGTGGCAGCTAGAGGTTTCTGCCCCGATTGTTTTTTGCTTGGACAACCTGTGCTTTTACAAACAGACCCTGACAGCTCTGAAGTCGTTTCTGTCCTGGATCTCCATCCTGGGCCACTGGACTGTTTTCATTTCCTGGGCTTCTTGACTTCCTTGTCATAATATTGTCTTACATTCACGGCACCGCTAGTCAGCAGGCAGGGTGGGATACCACCATTTGGCATCAGTTGAAATTGTTTCATCCGACTTCTAATCGCAGCTCCTCTAAGGCACCCTGCAGGAGCGATTTAGCAAGTTAAGAGTGAAAGTCACAGGAACGCGAGGCCTGACTTGAGACGTGGTATGTATTTTCTGACTGGGCTGCCCCATATTGAAATTGGTTTGTGAGGAATCCTGTGTGCCAAGCAAGGAATCAGGAAGTGGGATGTGTGCCACACAGTACGGTGTGTATGGAACCCTGGACCTCCCTTTTACCTGAGTCTCTTAAGCCAGGTAAGTTACAAAATCCCAGGAGCACGTGGCCACAGGCCCGAGCCCACCCAGACTCCGTCCCCCTCCCCTGGAGAAGCTGCCCACGCTGCTTCTTCTAACAGTGACCTGGAAACCCTTCTCTCGATCGTTGTCAGAGACACGCAGCCTCACCGTTCCTCTCAATATACAGCACCAAACACTGATGAAACCGACAGTCCATATTTTATCTAAGACTTCCCTGATTATAAGATGTCAGAGATGTTACAATAGGGGGAAATGGCTAATGGTGATTATAAAACATCAGTCATTAAAAGATACATTCTTATTTCAGAAATGTTAAAATACGGGGGAGATGTGTCTAAAACGGATAAAATACAATATTATGGACCTGATAGTATTTTATCAGCTAGATTATTCGTTTGGGGCAAAAGGCGTATATATTCTTTCATCTTATCTTATTAACAATGTTGACAACTACAAAGGTCGTATAATATATTCCATTTTCATTGTATTTTACACTTTATAACATACGTGAAAAAGATAATACTCGGATTTCCTCCTCCATCCATTCAAGAAAAATCCTGAAGTTGCCAATCCAATTTCCCTCCTCTAATCAGAATTCTTTTACTGCACAGGAAGCCAGTTTAATCTACCTAACCAAAGACTGAGAGAGAAAGGAGGATATGGAGAAGAAGAGAGATATAGCAGCACAGGAAGTGCAAGTGAAGGATTTGGCGGGGGCAGGGCGACTTGAGGAGCTGACGGTGTGAAGGTACACATGTGAGGAAAGGGGATTTCTGTGTGTTGGTGCTTAGATCTACATTACTGCCTGCAGGAGACATAAGGAAGGACGAGAACTCCTTTTTAATTACTTTTGGCTATTGAACTGTGCCTCTTAAGTAGGTTACCATTTTGAGACTGAACCATGTGGGTCCAGGTTTTCCAGGGTTCCCTGAATATTGATGCTCTGATGTGGGCAAGGTAGACGTCATTATCTCTCATTATTGAGGAGGAAACTTCATCTCAGAGACATTAAATGATTTTATCCAAAAGCTTTCATGGGTAGTAAGTACCAGGGAAGGGAATCGAATCCAAGTTTTTCTGACTCCAAATTCAGTGGTCTTCCCCTGTGTTCCTGCAGTGAAGTACTTAAAGCATAATTTTTAAAGTGCTAATATTAATCAACCCTTCGCTGATTAAATACATAATTCTTCCTATATTCAAAATAGTCAGAGGGACAATGTCAGTTCCGAGATGTAATAAAACATCCTACTTGGATGAAGATATTACAACTAAGTTAGATAAGTGTTCATATGTTTGAACCAAATGATCAACTGACTTTGTAAATTTTTCCTAAAACTTAATATATCTGCATGTTGCCAATCATGAGACTATTAAAAGCACTACTAAAAAGAGTTGTGTTGAAAGTGGCTAGGAGAGTGGATCTTGAAAGTTCTCATCACAAGAAAAAAATAGTTTTGTAACCATATATGTATGGTGACAGGCATTAACTGGATTTATTGTGGTGATCATTTTGCAATATATACAAATATCAAAATATCTATGTTGTACAGCTGAAACTAATAGAATGTTACGTCATCTATACCTTAATAGAAAAAGAGTCGTGCCCATCAATTCCACACCTAAGTATTCATCCAAGAGAAATGAAAACATGTGTCCTCACAAAGACTTGTATGCAAATGTTCATAGCAACATTATCCACAATAGCCAAAAAGTGGAAACAATTCAAATGTCCATCAGCTGGTGGTGGATGACAAAATGTTGTATGCCCACACAATGGAATACTGCTCAGCAACAAGAAGGAACAAAGCACTGATACATGCTATAAGGGAGAGGAACCTCAGATACATTGTGGAAGTGAAAGAAGGCAGACATAAAAGACTACATGATATATGGTTCCATTTTATGAAATATCCAGAAAAGGTAAATCCATAGAGACAGAAAGTAGATTAGTGGTTGCCTGGGCTGGCGTTGGGAAAAATGGGCAGAGAGATCTTACCGGGGTGGTGGAAATGTTCTTAAACTGGATTATGGTGACGGTTGCATAGCTCTGTTCATTTACTCAAAATCACTGAATTTGTACACTTGAAATAGATGAACTTTATAGTACGTAAATTATACCTCAATGAAGCTGTTAAAAGAAGAAAAAGGAGGAGAGAGAAGGAGAAGGAAAATGAAGTGTGCTGTCATGGCGAGACTCAAAGAGATTAATTAGAAAGTGGAGAGAAGTGGGTGAAACTGGCTTACACCTAGGGAAGGGATTGTTAACTGCAGAAATAGTTGTTTTTATTTTTGTTTTTTTAAAGATTGGCACCTGAGCGAACAACTGTTGCCAATCTTTTTTTTTTCTGCTCTTTTTTTCTCCCCAAATCTCCCCAGTACACAGTTGTATACTTTAGTTGTGAGTCCTTCTAGTTGTGGCATGTGGGATGCTGCCTCAGCGTGGTCTGACGAGCGGTGCTAGATCCGCACCCAGGATGCCAACTGGCAAAACCCTGGGCCACTGCCGCCGAGCGCACGAACTTAACCACTCGGCCACGGGGCCAGCCCCTGCAGAAATAGTTTTGAAGGACAAATAGCGAAAAGCGAAAAATGTGAAGAATGCTATGACTGTGCGATTGATGATAATAAATAAAAGGAAAAATAATTATCAGAAAAGGAAAATTTTTTTTTCTTTTAAATCTTTCTTTTCTTTTTTAAAGATTTTATTTTTTTCCTTTTTCTCCCCAAAGCCTCCCGGTACATAGTTGTATATTCTTGGTTGTGGTTGTATATTCTTGGTTGTGGGTCCTTCTAGGTGTGGCGTGTGGGACGCTGCCTCAGCGTGGTTTGATGAGCAGTGCCATGTCCACACCCAGGATTCGAACCAATGAAACAATGCAGCGGAGCGCGCGAACTTAACCACTCGGCCACGGGGCCAGCCCCAGAAAGGGAAAGTTTTGAGTGCTAGGCTAGAGGACCAACAGCAGGTTTTAATACCCATTACTGTAAATTCAGGGGATTGGAAGTTTGTATGTAGTCCACTGTCGGAACCTAACCTGTAGGTAAGATGAGGATGGTTAGGTTCTGACCATCACATTTTGCTGGCCTCACTACAGCATTTTGGGTAAAATCTCTACCATAGGAAGCACTTAGTAAATTATTATGTACAATTGCACAAAATAATCAACGTTACAATCTATTGTTCCAAAAGAGTTCAGTTCTTGCCCTAGGTAAGTGTTTGATATCTGGATAAATACTTACTTTATTTTTGCTTTTCTGATGTATAAAATTGTGTGTCTTGTTTAAAGTAGGGTTTTATGGTGCCAAATGAGCAAACTTCTATTGACAAAAACTTCAAAAATCAAAAGAAACACCTGGTCCCGGTAAGGATTAAAACAAACAGAAGAGAACATTAAATTCTAGGCAAACAGTAGCTTCCTTGTATCGTCCAGAAAACAGAGCGACTCAGAAAAGACCAAAGGAAACACTGAGAAAGATTCACAAAGGTACTCGCTCCCCACAATTTCTGCACCTTCCTCCACTCTGCCTTTCTTCCTGTCCCCTCTACCAAACCTGCCAAGAAGGAAAGGAAAGGAGATGAGTCACTCAAGCCATCTGCCTGCCTGACTGGGTGACTCTAAGAAGGGTAAATCCAAACCTTCAGCAATATTAGAAGGTCCCCATAAAGAGTAGCAGACCAAACATGGTTGACCATATCTGGGCATTCTCCAGAAGAATCAAAATCTACCCAAGTCTTCTGGATTACTAAAGCCAGGGCTTAGATCCAGAAAGGGTGAGAGTGGATGACAGTACTCAGACAATGACGGTCATAATCATAATCAGCAGCTCAAGGCTTCCCACCTCTGAAGCTGTGCTGCAACGTATCAGGGTCTTCTATGAGCCAGGCACAAGTGTTTTATAAGCATCGCCTCATGTAATCCTCACCACTCCCCTCTAAGATTCACACCATTAGTCTCCCCTTTTGCAGAAGAAGAAACTGAGGCTTGGAGAGGTTTAGTTTACTTTCCCAAAGGCTCACCACTAATTAGCAAGCCTCCTAAGCTCATATCTTTCCCACCGTGCCACAGGTACCCCTGAATCAGACCAGGAGTTGGAGTTCACATTGCTGTTCTTCTGCTCCAGGAAGATGAGCTTACCAATTGCCTGGAGGAGGCCAGGCTGGGAAGGAGAATGTCACCTCTCTCAAAGAACAAGGCAAAGGCTGCTGTCACAGATCTGGGGACCAGGAGGGTGATGCTGAGAGACATTCCCATGGCATTTGGTACATCAGGTCTCTCTCCCAACCTGTGTTTACATATTTTTAAAAATGTTTCTATTAATTTTCTCTTGTGTGTTTTGACCCATTTTAAAGAGTATAGAATTTGGAATTGGAAAAACCTGGATTTAAACCTGGAAGCTCTGCACTATAACGGTGAATGATCTTGGAGAATTTTACTTAAGCCCTGAGCCTCATCTAAAATGAGGATAACTGATCACACCTACCACACAGAGTTGTTTAGAGATTTAAATAAGATCATCCTTTAGAGACGGGCGTTGTAAGGTGCTATGTGTTAACTATTATCTTAAAACTCTTGACCTTCTCATTTTTTGTATTAGCTACTCCCCTGTTGTTTATGCCACCCACCAAGTTTATAAATCAGCCCCTATATCTTCCTTCATCCAAGCTGTGCAAAGAGGGACAGGGGAGGGGAGTGGGGGGGCAGGGAGTGGGGAGACCCACACAGGATCTGGCTGAAGACAGAGTTCTATTGTTCAACACCAGCAGCCTCCCTCAGCCAAGAAGTAATCTATTTGTCCTAAACCAGCTTGTGTTTCCCAATCTTCTTGTAAAATAGATCATGAAAGGATCTGTCAAACCCCTTGAAACCCAGGACACGACCCTTATGACCCTCCTCAGATCTGCCAGTCCAGTTTTTTAACAAAGGAAATGTGTTTTCTAGATTCGCTAGAGCACGTTCACCCTTGCCGAACTTGTGCTACCTCCCATGGAGAACCTTTAGAAATGCCCACAAGCCACTCGTTCTAAATTTGTTCTAGAATGTTCTGGGGGAGGTATCCCTCCTCAGTGTGACAGGATTTAGGAGAATCCTGATGGTATGCCAGGTGGCAGGGAGAGCAGGGGCTCAGGATCCAGGCTTTTTTTTTTTTTTTACACAAGGTAGAGAGGGTGAGCAGCAGGAACCCACACGGCCAGTCTTGCAAGGAGCCCTCAAGCCATCCCTGAGGGGACCCAAATCAATAATCTGGGGGATAGGGAAGTTGAGAATTAAGGTAGTCAGGCATTAAAGAGCGGCACAGATCACAAGAGTATAAAACCAAGACCGGGAGCACAAGAGGTGGCTAAACATTACCTATTCAAGCTGAAGGGTTAGCAGGAGGATGTTCAGATGAACCCCACAGGTTTCCTACTGGTGTCTGGTACAATTTATTAGCCCAGCCGCAGGAATGGTGGCCTTTTCCCCAGAAGTCTTTTTTACAAGGCATCCATCCTTGACACAAAAAGAAACTCAAACTTATATACAGTTTCAGGCACTCACTTTCTCCCACTTCTTGACAATTCATCCGTTTGTGTGTGTCTAGTCTTCTGGCCCTTTCCCTATCACTCACAGTTTTTCAAAAACTACTGGCAGATCCTCTTCCATCACAGCTGCCAGTTCTTCCAATACAGTTGAGGCAGGGCAAAGAACATGGCTTTGGTTGCCAACAGACCTGGGTGTATGTCCCTGCTAGGCCATTTACTTAGTGAGACATTAAGCAACTACCCAATCTGAGCCTAAATGTTGTCGTTGAAAAATAAGGAAAACAACAATCCTACCAAATAGGGTTGTTGTGAGGTTTCAATGAGAAATGTGTGTAAACCATGTGGCACACTGCCTGCACACCATACATGTCCCACATGTTCCTACGGTCTCGTCATTATTCCCCACTGTGCCCTCCTCTGGGATCAATATTCTTTGTCATGTGACTTTGCAGTTCTCCTCACTAGAGACAGCATGGACCTCCCATCCCATTGTGTTGGGCTTGGCTGGCATGTGACTTGCTCCAGCCAGTGGAACATGGGCAGAAGGAACAATGTGTCCCTTATAAGCCTAACTTTACGCATTATGTATTTCCACTCATCCCATTTGTGCTTCTGCCATTGCCAAGGGAAGGACATGCCCTGGGAGGCCCGCTGGTACCAGCATAATGAAAGACTCATGGAGCAGACCCGGACCCAACCCACAGCTTGGAGCCACGCCCAGCAGCGCTCATCCTAGACCAGCCAAACCCCAGCCAGCCCACAAACACGTGAACAAGAAATAAGTGCTTATTGTCACCCACCAGTTTCAGAATGGTTTTGTTCAGTAGCATTATTGGGGCAATAATTTACACTCACCTTGTCCAGAGCTTGGAGATTTAAGCTTATTTAAAGCTGTTAAAGGGCTCATTTCTCTTTTACTCCAGCCTTGATGTAATAGAAAGAGCATGAGTTTTGGAACTAGAGAGACTTAACTCATATCTAGCCTCCACATCTTACTGGCTGAGTAGCTTAGGGAAAGTCACTTAACTTCTCTGAGCTTTGGTGCTTCATCTGTAAAATGGGAGTGAGACTACCAGCCCCTATTGGCGTGAGAGCAAACAGAAGCGAATAGAGTTTGCGTGCCTCCCAGGAAGAGAGAGCTTGAGGCGTTTAGCTCTCTCTCAGACTTCGGTTCATTCATTCCCATTCACGTGGTACCTGTCGTGTGCCAGACACCATCCTAGGCCCTGGGAATCTGGTGGCCAATAAGGCAAATGAAGTCCACCACTCTCATGGAGCTTACATTCCAGAAAAGGTCAAAGTAGATAATGAAAAATAGAATAATAAATAAACTAGATAATTCCAAACAATGATAAAGGCTATGAAATAAATACAAAAGGGGGACGTGATAGAGAGTGACAGAGTGGGGGCCAGTGGTCAGGGTGAGCCTCGGTGAAGCACTGACACCTCCTGCTTTTCAAACAGCAGAAATGTTCCTCTCCAGTCCTTCTTGCTCTGCTCTTACCGAGAGAAGCTCTTTCTGGCTTCAACACTTTAACAAGTTACATTTTTTTCTTTTCTTAACCACCTGCCACTCTTGGCATAGATCCAAGCAACTCGTCTAAATTCCTGCTTGATCTGGTCTTCCTCCTTCCTCCTTCTGTGCGTGTCTGGATTCTGTAAGTTACCTTGGGCAGCCACACCACCTCCTTTTCTTCATCACTGGGACCATTTTTAGTTTCATACATCATTCTATTTTTGAAGGCTCTCACCTTGTCATGCCATCTTCCCTTAAAGAACCTTGTATCAATTTCACCTCCGGACATTTTGAAATCTGCTTTGTGTCCTATGATATTTGACTATCCCCGTCTGGGGTCTTAAGAACTTCAAGTTAAATGAAGCTCACCTGAATTGTCCTGGCCCATATCAACCTCAGCCTTCTTTGTGGCCAGAGGAGAGCTCCCACATGCAGCTTCCCTCACTCCTGAGAGATGAAGTCGTTGGGAACACATGCCAATAACTTACTAGATGCTTTCTCTGCCTTTAGCAGCAGTTATCTAGACTAGACTGGTGATTCGCAAAATATATTAGCCATTTAAACAAACTGGCTGGCTTGTCAAAAATACTGATTCTGATTCAGGAGATCCAGTGCCGTAGGTTCGCAAGGGCCCAGGATTCTGCATTTCAAACAAGCTTCCAGGGCTGCTGGTGAGGCTGATCAGCAAAGCATATTTGAACAGATGGGTTGCTGCATACCTTGAGGCTGGATTTGTAACTGGTGTGAAGAGAACATCGTCTCTCTACCTCTAGGTACCTCTACCTAGAAGGTCATCTGTGGCACAAGCCCGCAGCAGAATTTCTTCCCCTTTATATTCTGCCTCAATTTCAGGGCCTCACTCCCCAATTTCCTCCTTTCTGCATATTGTTCTCTACAATCATGTTGATTTTCCCAATTTCACCTGGACATTTTGTTCCAGCATATTAATCCAGGGCACAGAATACCAAATCTTGTTTTTGAACCCCAAGATGACAGCTGACAAGGAAAGGGGTATACCCTACTAGGACAGAGAAAAACAGGACAGAAGATCTGCCACCATGGTTTAGAGAACATAAGATGACATCTGAAACTTAATGGAGAAAAAATGTACAGAGAAAATCCTAAAACTACATTCAAGGGAAAGTCATTTATTTAAGCAACCAGAAGAATAACAGTGAGAAAATACCCAGTAATTTTTAAGGATTAAAAAAAGAGGGGGAAGAAAGATTATGAAAAATACTCATTCAATTATTCATTCATCCATTCAGTTCAACTAACACTTGAGCATCTATCCTGTGCCGGGCTCGTCTAGATGCTGGATATATGTGTTGAAAACAACAGAATTCATCCCTTTCCAGTGGAGCTGACATCCTGCACAGAAAGACGCTAGATAAGGCAGCAGACAAATAGATCCCTAAATGCAATGATTGGCTCTGAAGGAAACAAGGTGTAGTGACAAAGAATGAAGGGGCAGGGACCCACTGTACATAGAGTGGTGAGAGGCCCCTCTGGGCAGATGATGTTCAAGCTGAGTCCAAAGAGGAGAAGTAGCAAGACCTGTGAAAATCCAGAAAGGTAGTGGGGGGAAGAAAGACCACTTCAAGGAGAAGGAACAGTATCTGTAACGGCCCTGAGGTGGGAAGGAATCTAGTGGGTTTGAGAAACTGAAGTGAGTCTGTGTGGCTGGAGCCTAGTGTAGTGGGTGGCAGGAGAGGAAGTTGGAAGGGTGGCTTATTATCTGGGACATTTACCCCAATGGACCAACCATGGCTATTACACAAAAGCAGCTTGAGATCTTAATGCAAGAGGATAAATCTATAATCTGGCGGGATGGAAATTGTTTAAACAAAATTCCAGAATGCCTACTTGTTCCGGGGTTGGTATATGGAAATAAACCACAGATTAAACAAAAGAAAAGGATCTGATGGAACGGAATGGGGAAGACCATCAATCACTGTTCAGAAAGCTGTTTATTTGCTTGGATAGATATGAACCCAAGAAAGGAATTTGGTAGAGAGTGCCTGGGTGGGGAGTGGCCAGCATCAGTGCCATCCTGCAATGGGCTGGCCGGGGATCATGGAAGCAAGAGGGAGATAAACATACTGCACGTGCATGTGTGTGTATGTGTGAGAGAGAGAGAGAGAGGCAGGGGCAGTGAAGGGGAGACCAAAGGCAGTACAAAATAAAACAAAAGCCCCAAAGAAAAAGCAGGTGGACTGGAGAAAGGAAAATAGCAACATTCTCACACCCACTCCATGACCAACCATGAGATCCTTGGTAATACAGGCGAATGAGGGCACAGGTGCAAGGACAGCTATCACAGGAAGGTAGCAAAATGCATGTGCGGGGAAATCATGTAGCTCTCTGGGCAGAAAGCATCCCCAGGACGTCACCCAGCAAACTCAGCAGCTGCTAAATCATCCGTTAGGTTTAAGGCAATCAAATCCAGTGTGGCCTGGACAAGATTGTACATTTTAAGTCCCCTCAAAGCCCGAAGTCAGTACAGAGCTCTCTGAACTCCGCAGGGTCAGACGGTCCACCTAGGGCAGCTCCTGGCACTACCTTGCCAGGGGGCCAGTTCCCTCCTCTTTGGAGCTTCCCCAGGAGAGAAGAGAGAAGACACAGCTCAGTCCTCCCTTTGCAGGGCTTCTTAGAGACTCTTGGAGGGGCTGAAGAAAGCTGGAGACTTGGTCACATGTGGCCTTAACTCCTCCATGCACGTCCCCTGCCTCGGCATGCAGCACACTGAGTTGACCAACCATTTATGGACTCGATAAGACATTGAGTCAGGCCCTTTAAGAAGGAGTCTTAGTATACCATCTGACAAGTTTTAATTATAATTATTTTTCAACAATATGAACCAAAATCTCAAAAACCAAGCCCTTGAGAACCTCACTCATCCAAACTTTTTCGTTTTTGCCACATCTTTCTAGGACTTGTTCACATGCAAAAGTGGCCTCACTTGTTGCAACCATCACACAGGCACCCTTTCGTCCCTTCTTAATTGTCATTGTGGCACACATTGGTACACAGATGCAGCTCCTCCCAGGTTTCCACGGTCTCCACAATTACCGTTTTGAAGGGTTCCCCACATTTTTCAAGAAAAAATAGTTCTCTTCTCCTTTATAGGTTTTGAGGCTAAGTTTTGGAGTCAGACAGGCCTGGAGTCAAACCTTCACTTTGCCATTTACTATCTGGGCAGCTTTGGTTGAACTGGCCTCTCGAAGTGTCAGACCTCTTGTCTATTAAAAAAGGACAGGGACCCTTATCTCCTAGAGTGGCTGTGAGAATTAAATTGCGATCTTGAACATAAACTAAACATGGAGACTGGTTCATAGTAAGGGTTTGGTAAACGGGAGCTGTTTTGTAAATAGCATCATTTTCATTATTCTCTTTTGGAAATTTCAAATGGGTCACAGTGATGAGGATTATTTGGGGCTGGTTACTTTTGAAAACTGCAGACAGGGAAGGTGGCTCTGAGGAGTGGAATTTGCTTGCCCTTTGATAGAGACATTTGCATTTGTGAAGGAAGTCTCCATCTGTGGGGGGTGTCTCCCTCTCTGCACCAGGAGGAAGAGGGGATGACCTTATCTCTAGAAACTCTTAATGGGGAAGGCAAGGACTTAAGTCTTGTTTATTGTGCTTGTCTGGTAACCTCCTGTATCTGACTCCCCCCACCACCAACATCCTCCTTTGTCTTTAGCTGAAGATAATATTTAGGGTGGTGGCTTCTGCCATTTACTTAATCTGGTTTGATTCTTATCTAAAGTTATAGGACCACCCAATAACCAGCCCCCACCGGCACTGATACCATTTTAACAACTCTTTTTACATATTCTTTCCTTTGTCTTGTAAAGAGAACTCACATACCTATGCCTTAAATTTAGCCCTACCCTCAACCCATGTTTGCAGCAGCTCTGACTGCCCATGGGTCCTGTCCCCATGCTATTCCACACTATTCTCTAAATAAAAGAGCACTACTGCCAGACTTGAGAGTCCAAGAAATCTTTCTTTTGACTCTTTCGGCTTGCCGACCCCACATCAACAGCACAGCACAGAGGCACTCTGAGGAGTGTAAGTTTCTAATAAGTTCTCAGCAACAGAGAAGACCAGCTATTCCCTTCATCCGGGAGAAGAGCCAGAGGGCTTGGGGGCGGGGAGATGTTTCTCCGAATCAGGAGAAACAGTGCCCAGGTCCTCACTTCTGCTCCCTACCCCATTTCTCTGCACCTCATTTCCCTCCCAAACAGGGATTTACCTGCTCTAATCCCATTGCTTTCCTTCGGTCCATATATCACCACCTTTTGTAAAACCACTTAACACTCTGGGGACACCAAAGCATTAACAGTCCCCTGAAGCAAAAACCTTTACCAGAGCTTGCCTGGCCAGCCTAAAAGAGCCGATGCAGCTCCGCAGAGCAGGTCCTTCACAGACAGAAAGCACCACCGTCTCCCCCTCCCCCACCGTGTTCCCTGCTTACTGATATTCTCTTCCTAAAGGCCACTGATGCAGATCCACCCTTAAGCCAAATTTAAGGATGAATGTTCTTCATAAAGTACCCAAAGGTATTTGATGCCTAACTTAAACAGAGCAAGCTGGATATGTGTATAAACTAGTCAATATGACAGCTAGTATTTCTGTAGGGAGGAAAAAGTGAGTCAGTAGAATACTCTTCAGCAAATCAATTATTAAGCACTCATTCATCTGACCACTTTTCATTGAACATCTATTATGTGTTAGATGCTGAGGAGGATACAAACACTAATCAGGCATAGAAGCCACTTCCAGATGCTGACAGCCTAGTAGGAGAGCCAACATAAGTATCAGATCTAGCTAGCTAGCTAGCTAGATAGACAGATAGATGTATATATATACACCACACAAGGAATAGGCGATAATGCCAGAGGAAATGTTCAGAGAAACTATTGTGGGAGTTCAAATGAGGGCTCCGTCGACCCTAGCTACAGCCTGCCCTGATCATCCTATTTAATATCACAACCTGCCCCAACCCCCACACTCCCAATCTCCCTTTCCTGCTTCCAGTGGCACTTATCACCTTGTAGAATACTATATAATCCATTTATCGATCCTAGTTGTCATTTGTCTGTCACTCCCACTAGAAGGTAGTCTCTCTCCGCAAGGGCCCAGAGTTTTTGTCTGCTTTGATGTATCCCAAGTACCTGAAATAGACCTTGGCACATAGTAGGGACTCAGCAAACTTCCCTAAATGCAAGGCAGGCAGGACAGGTGTGAGAGATAGCCATCCCTCCATCCATTCACTTAGTAAGCATCTACTGAGCATCTTCTCCATGCCAAGCATTACTGGAGGCCCTGGAGATGTAAAGAAAAGAAACTTTCCATTCCCTCCAGGGCCTGGCAAGCTTGACAGAGGACGAGAGCTTCCTGCTTAGATAAACAGTGTGAGCAGAGGTTGCAGAGGCAGAAGCACGGGGCCACGTTCTAGAGAAGGGCAAAGCCGGGTGTGATGGGACCTCCTGGGAAAAAGGCTGGAGAAGCACTGTGGGCACCAAAGGCGGAAAGCACAGAACCCCTGGCCGAGTGGTCTCTGCTTGCAGCTGAACCCTCACAGCCCTCAAGGAGATAAGCTTCATTTTGAAATAACTCCCTTAGATACAGACGTAAGACTCCATCAAAGCCGATAATTCAGACTTAATCCGAGAGGTAGAAAGTCAGACAGTAGGAACGCACAGGAGCTCTCTTCCTTACATCCCATACATTTTTTATGCTTCACATTTTGCCTCTTTTCAAGTCACA
This sequence comes from Equus caballus, assembly GCF_041296265.1. Taxonomy (NCBI): domain Eukaryota; kingdom Metazoa; phylum Chordata; class Mammalia; order Perissodactyla; family Equidae; genus Equus; species Equus caballus. Next base: position 94,823,994 of record NC_091686.1, read on the forward strand.
GAGGAATGGGCTCACACGCAGACACATAGAGAACGCACTCCAACCGTTTCCCACTTTGCATAGATTATTCCAGCCAAGAGAGGAGAGGGCTGTACCACACCTGCCTTGCTCTTTGATTGTCGGGTCACTTTGAGAGGAAGAAGGATTGCTTGTCCAAGCAGCACGTTCCTGGAGAGACCAGGCATGGGAGGCAGCTCCAGGACACCCATACAACTCCCTCTGGCTCGGGCCTGAGCATACCCAGCAGTCAAGACCACTTGTTGGACCCTCTGAGGGCAGATCTCAGAGCCAGGCACTGGGAAAGTCACAAAAGTACTAGAAGAGAGAGTCTGTAAGAGCTCACATCTGACCCCAAGGAGGGAGAGAGGAGATGCTGTAAAAATAAATGCTTATAGGCATAATTAGATTGGACGGCTGTTCTGAGCTCTGGAAAAAATGGCATATAAAAATAATTCTGTTATAAACTGCTGCTTTCCTATATATAGCAAATACAAATAATCATCCGCTTCCCCAGCTCATCTGTTTTGTGAGTTCCTGTTTTTAAATGCTGGTTTTTCTTAAAAGCTCACCTCACAAGCAGAAGTTCTAGTGGCCGCCACAGAGGAATGTGCAGCCATCAAGGTGACCTGGAGGTCTCTGCAGGGGGGGGGTGAGGTGGGGGAGGGGCTATTGCGGAAACTGGGTGATTCATCCTGGGAAATCAGGCCACTTGGGCAAAATCAGAAGGACACATTCCAGGAGCCCCAGCCCTGTGGCTGAGTGGTTAAGTTCTGACAAATAAAAATGGCAAACAATAGGATATATTGGAGAATATGAGGAAGCCATTTGGTATAAACCTAATTCGGCCTGACCTTGTCTTTCCAAAAGGGCCTGACCAAGGCCTTTGAGCATGCATTGTATATCTGCTTTAGATATTCCCTATGGCAAGAACAAAGGCCCTTGAAATAAAGGTGCAAATTCCCTCCCCCTCCCAACACTGGCATTTCTTTAAGGGTTAAGCATCTTTCCTTAGGCTAGAAACTGCTGCACTCACCTGTGACCACCCAGCTCAAGACAATAGACTTGCCTCCTGCTACACCCTCCCAGATAGCAGACCCACTACCTGCTGTCTCCATCAAGCGCTGTGCTGACAGGGCAATCTTGTGACTATTGTGGGAGGGACATTTCAATCATATGTGAAACAGCCTGTTTGGGGGTATATAACCACTCTGTATACCTCACTTCTTTGGTGCCCTTTCTTCCTTTGGGAAGAAAGGCTCTGGGCCATGGTCCTCAGATTTCAGCTCAGAATAAACTCACCCAAATTTTCATTTATAGATTGGTTATGGATTATTTTCGTCAACAGTTCGCACCCAGCTTCGGCTACTGAGGGTTCACTGGTTTGGATCCTGGGCGCAGACCTACACACTACTTATCAAGCCATGCTGTGGCAGAGTCCCACATAGAGGAAGTAAAGTGAATTACAACTAGGCTATACAACTATGCGCTGGGGCTTTGGGGAGAAAAAGAAAAAAAAGAGGAAGATTGGCAACAGATGTTAGTTCAGGGCCAAGCTTTAAAAAAAGCAGCACAGATTCCAGTTTGCTGCTGCTGCTGTTCTCTGGCAGGCTGGAGGGTTCTGCAGCAGAGAGGACCCCAAAGCACTCTCTGAACCTCCCTGCTCCCCACCCTTTGCACCTGCCCTGGAGTTCCTTAACAACCTCACTATAAAATGCCTGGGATCGGTGAGGGGGGAGAAGTCAGCTACAGTACGTGGATATAAAGGCATATACAAATCTCCGGGTACTTATATGGTTCCAGGTCTGATGTGCTGTTGAAGGTGTCTTTCCCTGTGAGTACAAGTGTGAATGAAAAATCCCAGTCTCTCTTCCTCTAAGCAGCTCAGTGAAGAAAATGAGCATTCCAGACATCGGCACTGAAAAAGTTAGACCCCTACCAGGAGGAGCTGGAGACACTCTGAGCAGCTCACTGCTGGGCATGCACGGAGGGAGGGGTCAGGCCCACGGGAGGGATCACTCTCCAACTTGCTAAGACACTTCCAAGCTGAGTCTTGTCAGGAAATGCTACCTGGTGTTAAGCCTTGTAATTCTACCCAAGAAGCCTCATTTCCCATTTCTTTTTAATTGTTTCCTCCCTCTGTCCATGGGAGCAATTTAAGTCACTCTGCTGCCCCACTAACAGCCTGTAGGATGACAACACACCAGAAAAGAGGAGGCCTTCCAGAAATAGGAAACCACTGTGAAAAATACTTGCTTAGAGTTTCACTAAGCCTTGGGAAGCAGAAACACTCCCTGATAATTTAATTGTTGGGAATGTAAGGGGATCTGAAATAGCAGTGGAATATATTTTTGGTGGTCTTCTGGCAGCTCCAGACAGGCAGTGTGGATCCTGTCATTCCCTTAGCAAGTATGCACTGAATCCTGTACTGAACCCATGTTAGGCATTGACAATAGGTAATAGCTGATATTTAATGGACACTTACAGGCTGGGTACTGGGCTAGTACTTACTTGGGATATGTTATCTGATTTAATCCTCCCCAGCATCTATGACCGTCTTGCCATTACGACTCCCAATTTATGATCAAGATAATGGAGGTGCTGAGAGGTTAAGTAAAATTTTCCCAAGATCACAGAGCTGAATCATGGAAATGCCAGGAGTGAACCCAGACCAGGCTCCAGCCTTAACTGCTACACTCCACAGCCCCCAAGAGAGATGTGCAGGGAAGATTGTGCAACCTGCCCCGTAAGTCTGTTCCAGGCTTTGCCTTCAGAAAGTCCCTTATTGGGATCTTGAATCTCTCCTACTTCCGTTACAGTCCATTTTCTCTTGCTCAGCTTCAAGGGGAACTGGAGAATCGGGTGTGGCAGCTTCTGAGAAGTGTCAGGGGAAGGGGCAGGGACTGTCATAGAGCAGACATTGAAGGGAGAGATGCATTCATTACACCTGAACAGAAACGCATCCAGCAGAGGCCACTTGCAGCCCTTGGGAGCCCTGTCTACATCCTGGTTGAAGCCCCGACTCCTCCCCACCCTCAGAGGGCAAAGGTTCATTTGCCTGCCGAGAAGTCCGAGTTCTGCCTCTGATGCAATACCGCTGGCATTTTGTCAAGCTGGCAGCCCTCGTGGAAAAGGGCAGACAGTGCTTTTGTATCCATTCTGAGAAGAGACGTTTAAATAAATAGTGTTTTCCATGCCTTAGAACCCCCACAAACCTGGGGGCTCAGTTCTATTCATCACTGGTTAACACCACGACATTAAGCAGCCCTCTGGCTCAAGAGAACATGCCCCAAACTGGAAACTCGAGGATGCCCCAAGGGCTTGTTCAAACACAAATTGGTTTGTTTTGTAGCACCGTCCATTGGTTCTGCGGGTCTGGGAGGAGGCCTAGAATGTGCATTTAGAACAAGGTCCTATGGGATGCTGATAGAGCTGGGCCTGGACCACAGAGCCTCCCGAGATTGTTTGTAGAATTCTTGGGGCTCTGTTAGCACCAGCAACACCATTCCTATAAATCACAGCTCAAAACACCACTCCAGCACAATGTGATATTTAAAATCCCATAAGCACAAATATGTGTGTGAGGTAAGAGGCAGAGTGAAGAAATTAGGACAGGTCCAGCCCAGGCTGAATGGCAATTTAAGAATAAACCTCTTAAGGATGGAGGGGGTGGGGGATTGAAGAAAGAGGCAGCAGAAAGGACTTTTGGAGAAAGCCTTGTTTATAGTCAAGCTTTCTGTCTCATTCCTAAGAGTACCAAAATTGGTCTGGGCAAAGCCAGCACTGCCCTGCCCAGCCCTGCCCAGCCCTGCCCAGACCTGCCCAAGGTGTTCTCTCCTCCCTCAGGAGAGCATATTTACCATCCAGCCACAGTACACTGGCTGCATTTGCATTCTCTTCCCTGGGGAAGACAGGGACGTCTGCTCGCCTTGCCCTACCAGCTTGCTAACACACCCTCAAGGTCCCGTTCAACCCTAGGATTTCAACATAAATAACTGAAAGGGAGGGATCCTGACCCTCATCTGCAGTCACCTACATTTCTAGAAAACCTGGAGATCAGATCTGGAGCTAGAAAAGAGATTAGGGACCTGACGCAGTCCACCCCCCACCGAGGGACTCAACCTTCTGTTGCCTTATCCAAACAACGTCACCCCTGTTCTTCCCTCTGAAGGGAAAGCCGTTTCTCCTTGGCCTCTTGGTGAACTCCTAGTCTTTCTTCAAACCTCATCTCTGGCATTTCGTCTCAGGGAGGCAATCCCTCAGGACCCCAGGGAGAGATCATCATTACCCCCATTACGCTTCTGCTGTACCGCATGCCTGCTTCCATATGGTTTACGAATATGAGTGACAGGACCCAAAGTATTAATCTCTAAGTATCCCCAGCCTGTCTTCTCCCTCCTCATCAATTAGAAGGGCTCTTCCCGCTTGGTTTCCACCACTCTCTGGGGATAGAGGCCTCCCTTGGTAGACTTCTTCCTTTCTCTTCTATGATATAGAACCAGAGGCTGGGGAGAGAAAACTGAGAGACAGAAAGAACGAAGGATGTTTAGAAGATAGGAAAGGAATGTGGACTAGGGCCAGACAGATATTTTCTCTAGAATAGAAAAGGAAAAATTGCAAAGGTTGGGGCAATTTTCTGGAGGGTTTTGAGGAAAGAGTGTCAGGGCAGGCTCCTGATGTGAGGAAGTGGGTAGAAGAGGGAAGGAGATGGTCATAAGGGTAGCTCTGGACTGTCTACATGGATTCTATGTACACAGTTTGAAAATACAAGTAAAGGACTTAAGTTACTCTGAAATATCTTTTGGTCACGGCACCCTCTTCTTTGATGTGGCTCCACGACTGGACCACATGGGTTATGCTTTCGCTGGGTTACATCCTTGCATTTCTCCAATGTTTCACTTTGCTCTTCCCAGCAGCTGGCACAGAGCCTGGCACATGAGAGATGCTCCGAAAGGTGGGCTTTTTTCCTCCCTTCTTTTCTCTGTCAACCCTGAGCAGCCCATCAGGCTGAAATGATGGCAGAATGGAGCAGGGGCTGACAGGACAACTCGGGGGAGGAAGGCAAATAAAACATCCCATGAAGTCTCCTGGGACTGTGTACCAGCCGCACAGTGCTGATCTTGGCTGGGAGCCCACCATTTACCAGCCCCCTCCGGGCCTCCGGGGTATGGCTAATTAAAGACATGGTTACTCATTTCATTCCCAAGTCGCTATTTAAGGAAGTAGAATCATGCTGTTCCTATAAGGCCTCTGACCCTACACCAGAGGCAAACAATGCTAGGGCTTGTCCAAGCGGCTGTAAGTACAGAGTCATTCAAAGAGCCTGGGAGGGGCCAGGAGAGGGAGGTGACTGCAGGCCCCACAGCTGGGCCAGCTGCTGGATGGCCCGTCCTTCAATGCCCTCTTTTCTCACTCCCCGCAAAGGGCCAGGATCTAGTGACAACCCCTCCCTGAGCCCCCTGCCAGGGCAACTCCTGTGTTTTGTGGGCACACTCAGAGTCACATAGCTGACTCAGAGAAAAACATGCACAACCTCCTTTTGGATTTCAAGCAGCAGCGACTTGGAGCATTTGGGATTTTTCAGTTATTTTTTAAGAAGTAAAGAAAATATCACTTTTAATCAACAAACTCTTACTGAGATCTGCTCTGCAGCAGGCCTGGTGAATAAAAAAATTAAAAAGTGAATAAAAAATAAATTCCTGCCCTCAAAGAGTATCCAGTCTTGTAGATGAAACCAATGCATGAACAAGTAAATTGCACTAACGCAGACTAAGTGTAAAGGTAGAGTTATGTACTATGCACAGTACAGAGAAGGTAGTGATAACCTCCATTTGGTTGGGGAAGAAAAGTGGTGTGTCAGAGGGTTAGAGATCTGAGGTGGGTTTTGAGGCGCAAGTAGGAGTTCATCAGCTAACCTAATAAGGGAAGGAGATGCCTAGAAGGGATAAAACATATTCAAAGTCATTTAGATCATGAGGAAATAGGTTGAACCCACTAGTTTCAGTAGGTCTCAAACTTTTCTAACAAAGAACTCACAACAGCAAATTAGAGAGAAGGTAGGGCTGGTCTGAAGCATTCAGTCAAGCATGAAATTTCCTAAGGTATGTATTTCCATTTTCTAAAAGTATGATTATGGTTTATAACAGTCTCATGTGTTTTGATGTTAAAATGTTTTTAATTTCTAGTCAGTAAGAATATTTGACTTTCCAAATATACATTGTCAAATAAAATTCACCCTCCATGGAGGAAGAAGCTCCATGTTGACGTCTTGGCTTCAGAGAAAGGCAGTTGGTACCCAGCTTGAGAACTAGAAAGTCTTTCAAAGACGATTGCAGACTAGAGCTGCCTCTCCGAATGTATGAGGGGCTCTGCACATTCGTATTTAGGCCTGTTGACCACAGTCACAGTATTTTCCAAACACTCTTCTTGAAGTTTAAAGTTTGTCCTCATTCCCATTAGCCCTCACTGTCTGCCATGTTGGTGGATTTGAAGAAGATACCACCAGTGGGGCCACTGAGAGGCAGTCAGGCAGTGCTAGAGTGGACAACGCGGAATCTCTCCCACAAAACCAGCATTAGAAGGAATTCCAAGCTGAGTATGCAACTGAGGGCCAATCAGATGCAGGTACCACTGGAGGCTTACAAAAGCCACTTCAGGCAAAAGGTAATGATTCCCCGATCTCCATGCCAGGTTACGCTCCAGACCGATGAAGTCAGAAACTCTGGGAATGGCATCCAGGCATAAGAATTTATTAAACCTCTCAGGTGATTCCAATGTGTGGCCAAGTTTGCAAATCAGTGGGCTGGATCCCCACTGTTCTCAACCTTGGCTGCACATTAGAATCCCCTGGGGAGGTTTTTACACGTAAGGTGTATACGTATAAACATATTCATGGTGGGGGAGCCCGGCTCTCAGCCCAGTAGGTCAGCATCCAGGGCTAAGGCCTGTGCCTCTGTATGCCTTTAGACCTGAGAAGGGATCCAGTCTACCCTGACCCTGCACTTTGGGGCAACTTCCTGGAACTTTTCCAAGCCCCATGTGGGTGCTTGGACCCACAGGAGCTGTCAGGGTCATCCCTTGGGGTGCCCTCAGAGCTCTGTTACTCCTGCCTTTGAGGTCACCAGGACACCTGTGGCAGGTGTGGTTCCAGGAGGGCAACCTAGGTCACTCCTGTGCCTGGAGCAGTTTCTTGCACCCAAGATCAGGCCACCAGTGGTGCTACCACTGATTTGGGGGTACTACTCACATCGAACACATGGGCGTGCTTGGGGCTCTGGGCTACCCACCATCCACTGCGACCTGGCTGGAGTTGCACACAGGCTCTGCGTGGTTCTTGCCCCTCTGCATTCGGACAATCCAGGTCCAAGGAACTGAGGGCGATGGGCAGTGACCGTGGCCCTGTGCACCCCCACAGCAAACAACCGGGATGGCCACCACCCCCACCACAGGCTCCGCAGTCTTCCCAGGTGGCTCTCCAGGCTTTTCTTCCTCAGTGCCAACGGCCCCTGCTGGTCAATGTCGTCTCTTGTCTCCCACTGATATAATGACTTCGTGATGTCCCTGTCATCTTAGGCTGTGCCTGAGGAGGGTCCCCACTTTTTGCAGGGATAGGACTGCTCTTCTCAATCTCCTCACAGGCCACTACACCCCACGCTGGTGGCCATGTGCGGCAGGCAGGGGTGACATCCCTGTTGAAAGAGATCACATTCTAGGAAGGCAATGATTACCACCTGAAGAGTTCCTAACACCGGGGAAGATAATTCTACATTCTAGACAGTTCTACATTGCTAGACAATTTCAAACAGTAAATTTAAGGTCACCAAAAAAGAATTATTCTTCACAATTTCTTGCATACTGGGGAACACTTGCACTTCATGGGCAAGGGAAGCACAGTCCAAACGCTTGAGAGGGTCATAGGGAGCCAATCCTCACTGGAGCATAAAGAAGAGGCAATTTACCAGTAACAAGGTAACAGCCCTTAAATTAATGGTATTACAGGGAAAGGCAGAAGCTCTACTCTGTTTCAACACAAATGGCTCTGAGGAGCCCTGGCATTGTAATAATGTTGCTCCCTTCCTTCAGTGGGAGATGTGGAATTCACCAGGAATGGTGCGTTGGACCAGAAAGAACAAGGAGAGAGGGTGTGGGGTGGACCCTACAGAGAATCTTCGTTTGTATTAACTGGACAATAAAGACATAAGTAGCTCTTCTGTGCCAATTATTCTAATGTTTATTCAATAAATCACTATATCTCATATGGGCCCACGAATTTTATAATATGTTTTGTACTCAACTTGTTTTTACAGGCAGGAACCCCACCAAACAATATTTGCCCAGGCTCCACACACGCTAGGGCAATCCTGTTGGGCATCCCATTTGGTTGTTTTCTGTCCCAAAGCTCCCCAGGATTCCAGTTTTGTACCCAGGGCCGAGAGTCCCTGCACCAGAAGCAAGCAGGCGGATGTCTACACCTCTGGTTTCAGCCCCCAGTGGAGAAGTGCCTCAGGTGGAGTTGGATTATGTACCCCCAGAATTTGTTGAAGTTCCAGACTCCATTACTTCAGAGTGTGGCCTTATTTGGAAATAGGGTCATTGCAGATGTAATTAGTTAGGTTAAAATGTGGTCATCCTGGAGTAGGGTGTGTCCCTACCCCATTTGACTGGTGCCCTTATAAAAAGGGGAGATTTGACACCATCACACACACACAAGGAGAGCGCCACGTGAACATGAAGGCAGAGATCAGGGTGATGCGTCTACAAGCCAAGGAACGCCAAAGATTGAGAGCAAACCACCAGAAGCGAGGGGAGAGGTCTGGACCAGATTCTTCCCTCACCACCCACTGAAGGAACCAACCCTGCCGACACCTTGATCTTAAACTTCTAGCCTCCAAAACTGTGAGACAATAAATTTCTGTTGTTTATGGGACCCAGTTTGTGGCACTTTGTTATGGCAGCCTAGGAAATGAATGTAGGGAGATTGCTCAAAGGAACCAAATGGAAGTTCAACACACAAAGGTTCAAAATGGACTAAAAACCAAAACAGAATCTCTCCAGGTAGTGAAAGAGTTGGAAAGCATCGGAAACTCAGAAGACTGGGGTTTCTTAAATGCACTTAACGCTGCCGCAGGGAGCATCGTAAATCTCCTCAGTGAACGTGCCCAATCTGCTGATAGCGAGTGAGAAAATAGCGGGCTTGCTTTGTGTAAGGTCCTACACTCCCTTCACTCCTTTGCTCATTTCAACCTGTCTGGCCAAGGAGAGATAATTGCATTAAATCACCTGGCAACTTAAATGCTCTCATTTTTAGCATCAAAGGAGACTTTCTCTTTAACCAATTAAAAACCTAAGGTCTCCTTGGCAAGTAGGAAAGCCTTAGAACTAGAATTTGGCCAGGTGTTGGATTTGACAGCAGAGCTTCTGGGTCCCAAAGGAAGCTTCTGGCGGGGCTTAATCAGGCCCCCCGGCAAAGGAACCCACAGGTGCCCCAGGACAATAGTGGCCTGCACATCTCCCACGAGATACTAAGCTCCTGGAGAGAGAGCACTCACCATGGGCCCTATTTTCACGACTCTTCCATTGAATTCTCTACCTAACCCCTTCTTGGGCACAGAGATTGTCCTTCCTCACCCGATTCCTGTACAGGGGCGAGGATTAAAGAGAGAGCTCACAGACTCTTCGAGATGCAGTGAGAGGGCAGGAAATAAGCATCTTAACAAGGCATTTGTGGCAGTTTTCGGGGTCATGCAAGTCAGATAAAAAGATGAGAAATGGACATTTAATTAGGGTCAGTGAAAGGAGAAAGGGTGTGGCACCTAGAAATGAATTTTTCTTTTTGAAGCTGTAAACAGAACCTCAGAGTCCTTTGGCTCATTTGCCCTGTGGAAGCAGTTTTCTAACTGAAGAGCTTGCGATTCACCCATCTTCCTGTAGAAGACATAAGCAGATCTAGGGAGCTTTAGATAAGGCCCTTTAAAAATAAATGCAAAAGAAGGAAATTAATATCTTCCATCCTGGCAGCTCTTCTTGGGTCCCCTCCTACTCTGGGAGTTTTCAGTGCGTAGATTTGGAGGAAAAAAATATTCAAACATGAAACTGATTGTTCAATCCCACGTCAGTTTCATTTTCCAGCTTTCTGGCAGATCGCCTGCTGAGCCAACTGCGTGTCCTCCAGTTCTCTAGAAATGCACTTGTTCAAAAGGTCGCAAACACCTGCTACCATTCTAAGTTGAGCCCGAGTTCCTCTACCGGCTGCAGGGATCCTGCTGCTGAGAGGAAGTCTGGCCTCATGGAAAGAGCTTCTATGCTCAAGTCCCAGATTTGAATCTCAGGTCCTTCTCTTGTGCAGGTTATTTGACTCTGTAGGTTGGTTTCCTCCTCCAAGAACAGAGATGAAATGAGTGATGGAGGTGGGTTCACAATCTCCTTGTGAGAATGCAATGGAAGAATAATAATAAATAAAGCTCCTGCTACACAGTATCAGGAGAGTAATAAATAAGGCTCCTGATATACTCCTGAGAACAAACAAAGCTCCTCATGCACTGTAGTAGGAGCCCAAGAAAAGGGGCTCCACTCCGCCCTGTCTGACCTGCAGCTCAGCTGAGGTTATGATCCTTCCTCCCAGTCCATAAGAAAAAGGAGAGGGGAGGGACCAGTGTTCTCTATGCCCCCTGCCTGATCCCGTTGGAGGCGGCTCAGCATAGGCTCCTGTGCTGTGCCTTCCGAGGAGGAGCTAGTGCTGATAGAGGATAAGGAGAGCAGAAGGCTGGCCCTTTTTCATTTCAAGGAATCAGATAAAGGAGAATCTATGTGCTGGACTTTAATTGCAATCAGTAAACATTTGTGGAGCACAGACCGTACGTCCATCCTGTGCTTGGTTACTGAGATTGAAGAAATGAGTAAGACTTGGCCCCTCCTCCAAGCCTCTCCACATCTTGATGCGCAGCTATCTAAGAACGCAGAACATCTTTCAATCCATCTAGTTTCCCAAGAAATTGTGGTGATTCCATGTTTTATTATACTACATTGGCTTATTTTTATTTTAATAAAAAATTTATATGCAAAAGAAAAGCATATTTTTTCCTCTCTCTTAATCCATAAACCTCATTGACATTTAAGATTAACTTAATTTCTAATAATATAAACAGGAAGTGACTTTTTCTTAAAGTTACTAAATAAATAAAGCCAACCATATTTTCATTGAAATAAAATTTGACAAAACAGTTTTTAAGTTCTGGAGAAGAACTCATTCTCTAAATGAGTAATTAAAACCTGCTTAATCTAATAAAGTAGATTCTCTATGGACCTCCTATAATAGACAAAATTTTGTTAATCTGAGTTGAGCGATAATATGAATTTAGAGGAAATAAACTGCATTTTGGGGGAAAAAACAAACACGTTATATGTAAGAACTCTCATTTATCCACACTGGCTCCCCAGTGGACCCCAAGAACTGTATTTACAAAAAAGCCTGCACAGCATTTGATAGGTAACTGTCTTCTCCAGCTGGGAAGTGGAAAACCAAACTCCCTCCAGTGATGGCTAGGGATGTTTTCCTTTGGGAAGACAGAGTTTGTTTTTCTGCTCCTTCTTTCGCCCAGGTCAAACTGATCTTGTTGATCGGACACTTCCTCTCTTGTCCAACAATTTCCCACTGAAAAGTGAGACCATTCTGGTCAACTAGCTTTTCCCGTGCCAGCAAAGGGAGCTCCGTGCAGACTGGAGGATGGCATTGTCTGATCATCCTCCCAAGGGAGAGGATACAGTGCAAAATTCTTCCTCCAGGGCCTCCCAGAAGTGTGGCTGACACAAGAGTGGATCATAATCTGGGTTATGGCACCTTTGAGCATAAACATGCTACTTAGAATGTCACATATATGTGTTATATATGTATGTATCTGCAAAGATACAACCGTGTATATATCTCTGTATTGTCAAGAAAGAAGCCTTGATGAGGCCAACAAAGGTTTCCTTAGACCCTAGAGCTCTCTAAAGAACTTGCTTTAATTAATAGATCAGAATAGTTTGTATTCAACATATCAAATAAGTAGATGATTGATAGATAAATAGATAGATTGATTTAGAAGTCAGATAGACCTGTTTATACCAATTACTGGCTGAAGGAGCCTTGATAAGGTATTAAGTTTTCCTAAACCTAAATTTACTTGTCTGTAAAATGGGTTCAATTACCTCTCCAGATGGTTTCAAGGCATAAATGAAACAGTGTCTGTAAAGTGCTTATTAAAGTGACTTACATAATACAAGCCTCAATACAGAGAAAACATTACCAGCATCATTCTTGTTGAGGAACAGTTAATTTGGGGGCATCTTTGTGAGGTGGGGATTTCAGAACGGTAAGGAGACAGACTGCATTAATGGAAAGCCTCCCACACACATCCGTGTAAATGGATACTTCCCGCAACAATGCACAGCTTAAGGGGGGCCAGTCACCTGGTGGTCAAATGTTTCCCAAGTCGCTGAGGGTGAGACAGTGCTGCTGGGGAACCCAGCTTGAGTTCCTGGTTCAAGAATCACACCTGTGAAATTCGATCCAGGTGGGAAATTCTTCGAGTTGACTCTGCTGAAGCCATGGTTCATTATCAAGTTATTTCTCTGGGTCACTCTGAGGTCATCTCCTTAATTAACGTATCAGCCAAGAGATGCCACAAAATCCAAGCTGCTCAGCCTTTGCCTCCAAGTCCATCACAGCCCCTCTCCTTCACTGAAAACTTTTTTGGTGCCAGGCACCAGGCAAAGAGCCTCTGTACATCACTTTATTTAATCTTCTAACAACCCTCTCGGGGAGCGGCTACAACAATCACCATTTAAAGATGAAGAATCTAGGGGCCTGCCCGGTGGCGCAGTGGTTAGTGCGCACGTTCCACATCAGCGGGCTGGGGCTCGCCAGTTCGGATCCTGGGTGCGGACGTGGCACCACTTGGCACGCCATGCTGTGGCAGGCATCCCACATATAAAGTAGAGGAAGATGGGCATAGACATTAGCTCAGGGCCAGTCTTCCTCAGCAAAAAGAGGAGGATTGGCAGCAGTTAGCTCAGGACTAATCTTTCCAAAAAAAAAACAAAAAAAGATGAAGACTCTCAGGCTTGCAAGCTCCAGTCATTTGCCCAGGATCACAGCTAGCAAACGGTGGAGCCGAAATTGCAGGAAACCGTGGAGATCTTTCCATCAGGCTATGCTCCCCAGAAAACCATTAATCCCACTTTTCTCTCCTCTGTCACGTGTTTATATTGCATCTGAGAACAAAAGGAGGTTTAAAATCCTCATTTTTCTCACCTGCTAAAGAGCAACACAGCCTGTTGTTACTAATCAAGCCTTACCTTGCTCCAGGCTCTCCAGACTATTCCGCCTATCCTCATATGGCATCTCTGATCACCCCAATCCGTGCTAGGGATTCCTTCCAGCCTTTCAAAAAACAACTGGTAACAATTTAGCAATTAGTTTAAATCTCTTTAGTTGGGCTAAGATGCCCCTTTTCAGGGGCACCTGGTTGGAGCAAGAGTGCCACCTGGTGGAACATTTGGGTCACTGCCAACACTTGTTCCTTGGTCAAAGGTGGCAAAGCCGGCTTTGAACAGAAATGGACAAGGAGCAGTGTTCACGCCGCCTGGGACCGTGCCCAGAAATAACTCAGCAGCGTCCAGGCACGAACTTACTGAAACTCAAAGTCTTGCTGAAACACAAGTTTGGGACGTTAAGGGTATGCGTGTCTTGGCTTCAAAGCCTGGGGCTGGAATTAGGGTAATTCGGAGGGTGAGGCAAGGCCAGGCAAGTGCAGGATTGCATCCTGTCTTCATTTAAAATTTTGAAATTTTATTCATCATGGATTTTTGCATTAATTTTTACTTTTTAAGATTGCATTAAAATACTATTTATCTTGATTAGTGAGTTTTTTGGCATCTCTCCCTTACATTTGACACCCACTGCAAATGCCTCGCTTGCCTCACTCTGGTGTCCGCCCTGCTGAAGCTCTCTGGAAAAGGATTCAGTTTCCTTTCAAAGCTCTGTCTATAAGGGAGCTCCACACAGCTCCTGTCGTTCTGCCTTCACTCTTCCCATCTGAGAACGGTCTTGGTGTCCCACAGTCCCTCCTGCCCCACTCGATTCACCAACTCAAGTGAAAAGGAAGTACATACGCCGGCGGACACACTTCAGTCTAACTAGTGAACAGTCTGACAGAAAACGTTTGCCATCACTGATCTCACCGCAGATTACTGCTCTTCAGCAGGCAGCTGACTTGCCAAGCTAAAAAGCTGCTTCTCCTTTTGCCAGGTCCAAGACCACTCGGCCACAACAAGCCTGGGCGAGGACGCTTGTCAACACCACGTGCCCTCACCTAACCTTGGTCAGGGCAAGCTGAAGGCCTGCCTGGGGATGTTCCTGTCTCAAGAATGTCCGAGCTGAATGCCCACATCAGGCCCGGTCACCGTAAAGCACTGTGTCTACACTGGGTCATTCCAGTTCTCTGACCCACAGCCTGAAGCTAGGTGGGGAGTTCTTTACCTGGAGTGTAGAAGTGACTTTGGAAGGGGGGATGGTTCTGGAAACTTCTCAAATTTTATGCAAAACTACATGCATTTTTCTGGGGAGATGGTTTATCACTTTCCTTCCACTCCCCAAAGATCCCTGACCGGTAAAGGGTAAGAATCACAACGGTTTTCATGAAGGCCCTCAGGGTTTATCACGGGTCTATGCAAGGAATAGCAACAAGCAACATCTTCCTATGCCTGGCCTGGTAAAACAAATATCAATGGCCTTATCAGTGGTATATAAACAGTGTGGGGCGATCCTGATAAAAGGCCCAAGCATTTTTCAGAGTTCAGAGGAAGGAAAAAATCCTCTCTTGATAAAGTGGAATCTCCGCTGGATGTTGAGAACTGGAGAGTCCACGTTGCCTTCCCTGCCTTTTGTTCCCCACTTAAAATCTCTTTCAGCCTTGCTATTTTCAAGCAAAGTTCTTTTGCAAGCTCCAGACTTTCCTCTAGAATATCCTTCTGCCCTTTTGGCATCCTCCACTCATCCTTCAAGATCAGTTTTCTCAACATTTCCGGGCAGGGCTATGTACCTCACATAGTCCTGTTATCACATAGATGACTTTTCTAGAATTATTTGCATATTTATCTACAAGACTGTGATCCCATCAAGGCAGGAACCCAATTGTATTAGTTTCCATATCCCCAGCACCTAGCACAGAGTATAAAAAAAAAAAAAGGTTAGATGGATGAATAAAGAAACAGATCCATGAATAAATGAACAATCCCCCTGACCACCTTCATTTCCTAGATGGGGAAAGTGGCCCTCTGATAGACACCAGCATGCCAATGAGACTGAGCCAGGCAGGGCGTCCCCAGGAGCCACACCCAGGCCAGCTGCAGGCCACTCGGCAGCTGTGTGGGTCTGAGATCCTGCCGCACCCTCCAGCCTCTTGGCAGTTCTTGCTCCAGCATGCCACCATGTCTCACTTTCTCTTCTATTTTGCTCCTTGGTTCAGAGCACACAGTAGGGAGACACGAACCAGGGGAATTCAGAGGTAAGAAATGGTGACTGGCAGATGCCAGCTGTCCCCCTGGCAGGGTCTGGGAAACCTGAATCTTCTCTGTGACTCTGTCCTTACCACAGTGAGGACCAAAATGAGAAACTCTGACTCTTTCAAACTTACTTCACCAGCAGGATCCTGAGAGCTGAATTTCAGGCCCAGAAATGCATTGTCCATGAACCTAAACAGCGAATTTTACTTTGCTTCCTCCCACCGGAATTAGATTCACGAGAAGTCTGATAAAATCTCCAAACGGCTGCTCCAAGCTCTGCTTGTCCCAGACCCATGGCAGAAACTGGAAAGAGCTGGGAGGAGGGAAGCCTCGCCAGCTGGTTCTGGTCCTGCCCTGAAGTGGGGGAAAACGCCTCTGAGGGGACCCGTAGGCCCAAACACAGCTGTGGTCATTACTGAATCATTAGACTTGCCACAAACGAGAGAAAAGTTTCAAACAGCGAAGAGGACTTCTCCGTGGTCTGCTGAATGGGGTTTCTCTTTGTGTTTTGGTTCCTTCTGGTGGCGTGGCCTGGCCTGCAGGGTTTCCTCAAAGCCGCAGGAGCCCCTCAGCCCCTCATGTTGCCTCTCAGGAGCTCTCCTCAGTGGGGCAAAGGACATCTTTTTTTTTTTTTTTTTTTTTTTAAGGTAGGTAAGTCTGGAAAAGACTCAGAGTTTTGAGTCATTGTTTTGTGCACAGTGATTTGACCTTCTCTGATCCACTTCTCAGAATTACAGGTCCCTTTTCTGAAGAACACAAAAGCCTACAGAGGAAAACAGGAATATTCCAAATTTATAACTGGAAAAAGGGAAACCCCGTCACGCAAATGTTCGCCCGGTTCAGTCGCCCCACCTCTTCCAGATGTTGGTAGAAATGGCCCACTTACCTCTCATCCCACAGTTTTCTGTCCTAAGTCTTATCCGTCACTCTATACCCTAGATCTTTCTGTTCCCTTTCGTACCTACTAAGTGTGTAATAAATATTAATTGACAGACTAAAGGCAAATTAAAGCTAAGAGCATTTTATTTATTTATTTATTTTTTGTGAGGAAGATTGGCCCTGAGCTAACATCTGTTGCCACCTTCCTCTTTTTGCTTGAGGAAGATTGTCACTGAGCTAATATCTGTGCCAATCCTCCTCTATTTTATGTGGGACACTGCCACAGTGTGGCTGAACGAGTGGTGCTAGGTCCACGCCCAGTGTCCAAACCTGCAAACCCTGGGCTGCCAAAGCAGAGCATGTGAACTTAACCACTACGCCACTGGGCCGGCCCCGAGCCAAGAACATTTTTATAAAAACAGAAACCATTTAGAAAGTATAACTACAGGCCAGGCGCTTTATATCAAGTTTAATCCTCACTGCAACTCTGTAAGGGAGGTGTTTTTACTCTATTTTACAGATGAGTAAACCAGCGCTTGGAAGGGTTCTGGGAACACAAACTACTTAGTGGTGTAGCTAGAATTCCAGGGCTGTCTTACCTGCAAAGCTGTGCATTCTGGAGTTCCCAGCGTTTCAGCGAATGACCCAGGGAAGTTTCCACTTCCTGAGCATAGTAACAGGGACCTGAGGGATCAGGACACCATGTAAAATACGTCCATGCTCAGAGCAGGGAGAGCCCCACTAGCATGCTGGAGTTATTAGAGCTTTTCCTGGCAGAGCTGCACGTGGTGCCCAGGTGAAGCCCTCATTCCTAAAATCCTGCCATTGCCTCTTAACCGAGCCCAGCTCTTCTCATTCCCGTCCACCTTGGGTGGGTATCAGGCTAAAACTTCCTTTGTCTCCTCCTTCTGACTAGCTGTGAGCTGGGAGTGTGGCACAGTACGGTGGTTCTGAGGATGTGTGTGACTGCTGACGCTCACTATAGTCATGCCGGTAGCTGATATCCCTGATTCTCTTCCAGCACTTTTTTTTTTTAACGATTGGCACCTGAGCTAACAACTGTTGCCAATCCTCTTTTTTTTTCTTTCCTGCTTTTTCTCCCTAAATCCCCCTAGTACATAGTTGTATGTTTTAGTTGTATGTTTTAGTTGTGGGTACTTCTAGTTGTGGCATGTGGGACACCACCTTCGCGGGGCATGACTGAGCGGTGCCATGTCCGCGCCCAGGATCCAAACCAGTGAAATCCCGGGCTGCCAAAGCGGGGCGCGTGAACATAACCATTCAGCCATGGGGCCGGCCCCTCTTCCAGCACTCTTTACCGTAGAAGACAGACTGGACCTCAAAATCCTTCTCAACACAACATTGCAGGGAGCCACTCCCAATCAATCATCATTGCTCTGAGAGTAAGCCTATTTGTGTGGCATAGCAAGTGATCAATAGAATTTCATTTCCAGTTCCTTCCATCTTTCCTGCCTGCCTTCCCCAGTGTTTCTGGGATGGATAGCGGGATAGATGGGTGGAGGAATAGATGGATGGATGGGCAGATGAAGGGAAATTGAGTTCTCAGCTGACAGAGGAGCCCTGGTTGATACCACTCCTAATTGTGCTGATTTCTCTCAATGCCGATGCTTCCTTAACAAAACTTGCTCTTGGAATGAGGCATATTTTGTGGCATTTGTTACAGGAACTAGTGAGATTGTGGGGTCATTCCGAGGCCGTGGAGGATCCTTAGCGTCAGCATTTTTTTTTCACTCAGTCTCATTTCCTCCCCCTCGAACATATGTCTGAGCTTAAAAACATCCATTCACCCCATACTTCCTTCTTCTTTTTAAAGCTCAAGCTGACAAGAGAAATTTCTTCTCCCACTCATCTTTTTTTTCTATACAGGGGAAACTACTTACAGCTCCACTGTGGGGTGTGTAGGAATGGCCAATGATTGAAAACTCTTCTGTGTCTTGGAGCCATCAGCATCCTTAACCTGTGCTATTAGCTGCCTAAAGGTTCAGCAGCATCCCATGATTGAGCTGTGGACAGGAAAGTGTGTTTTTCCAAGGCCCTTTCAGAAGCCCTGGCTTTTGGTTTTGAACTAATCCAATTATGGTGATATCAGGATATTCTTTCCCTTAGCAAATACCGCTCAGTGTTTGAGAGGAAGGAAATGTTAAGAAATTTTTGTTCAAGAGAGTTTAAAGAGGAATAAAATAAAGCAACATTTTTGAGATTTGAGTACAAGTAAATCAAAAGCATATGGATTGTGTGCTGTTAAAACATGCTTTTGTTTCCCCAGGAAGGAAAAAATTCTTGGGAAAAATATATTTTAAAAAATGGCATAGACTGGAAAATAGCTAGAGATTTTTAAGAAACCCAAAATGTAGCAAGGATGGTCCAGTTCTAGTTATTAACATCCCAGAACCAGCGGGGGAGTAAAATTAGGTGGTAAAATGATTATATAATTATTTGTTATTCCAAGCGGGAAGTGACACATTTCTTACATATTTCTAAAAACAAAAAATGCTATACTGAGGTCTAGGAGATGAGGTTTTCTTTCGTCGTCTTCATTTTGATATTAGTTATGATAACAATTTCTTTTACTGAACTCACAGACTGTGAAAGGTCAAGGTGCAGAGGTGAAGGCAGGGGCCCTGGAGTCAGACTGCTGGCTGGACTCACGGCTCTGCCCCCATTAGCCATGGGATCCTGGGGGAGTTCATTCACCTCTCTGTGCCCTAGTTTACTCATCTGGAAAGTGAGAAGAAGAATAATAATAGTTGATACACTTGCCACCTGGAGTAAATGCTGCTGCACAGGAAGCTCTCAGTAAATGTTAGCTGGTATTATTTGCCATCCTTCCTGGAATGCTCTGGCACTAGATAACTCCATGACTCAGTCACTTGCTTCAAAACTGACAAAGAGGGGCCCGCTTGTGGCCGGGGTGGGGGGTTAAGTTCGCGCGCTCCGCATCGGCGGCCCGGGGTTTTCCAGTTCTGATGCTGTGCGCAGACCTACACACCGCTCATCAAGCCATGGGGCGACCCCCAGAGAAGAACTGGAATGACTTACAACTAGGATATGCAACTATGTGCTGGGGCTTTAAAAAAAAAAAACTGACAAAGAAAAAAATGGAATGAAATGAAAGTGCAGCCATTACAACCAACATTAAAGACTTAAAAAAGGATTAAAAGAAAATATTAGGAACAACTGTACACTAACAAAATAGATGACCTAGATGAAACAGAAAATTCTTAGGAACACACAAATTAACTAAACTGACTCAAGAAGAAATAGAAAATGGAAAACTCAAGAAGAAATAGAAATAGAAAACAGCAGACCTATAACAAGTAAAGAGGTTGAATCAGTGATCAAAACCTCCCAATGAAAACAAGTCCAGGACAAGAGGTCTTCACGGGTGAATTGTACTAAACATTTAAAGAAAAGTTAATACTAATCCTTCTCAAACTCTTCCGAAAAATAGCAGGGAAGACTTCCTCACTCAGTATTACTCTGATCCAAAGTTTGTCACTCATCTCTTTCAGGACTCTGCCTTCCTGACTCTCCCATATCAATATAGTGTCACCTCCCCCTGGCCTCACTTAGTCCCTCACACCGATTTACTTTTCTTCATAGAACTCATTACCATCTGATATATTATATATTTATTTGCTTACTTATTTATTGACTCTCTTCTCCCACTAGAATGTAAGCTCCATCAGAGCAGAGGATTTTTTTCCACCGTTGAATCCTCAATGCCTAGAATAGTGCCTAACAAATAATAGGCGCTCACAAGAATTTACTGAATGAATAAAGAAATTGTCTAATCATTCTTGCACTGAGAACAGAGTGAAAACTAGAGAGGACCTGGGTATTGCCGAACTCCCAGATATAGCTGACTAGAAGAAAAGGAGCCTTCAAAACCAGACAACCAAGAAAGCGTCGAGTCAGGGAAACAAAGGGAAATGAGATTTCTGAAAAGCAGGGACTGGTCAGCAGTGTCAATTAATGCTGAGAAATCAAGAACAATGAGAACAAAGAGTCCATTGGATTGAGCTGCATGAAGGTCATTGGCCACCTGAGTGAGAGTCATCTGGGGGCATCATAAGGCTGGAAGCCAAAAGCCAGGCAGCTTTGAGGGGTGAGCAAGGGGAGGCAGTACCTTCGGACAACATTTTAAAGATGTTTTCCTATAAAGAAGAAAGTACAGAGATAGGAAAGCTGCTGGAAAGGGTGGGGGACATGTGAGGATCTTGTCTCACTTATCCCACTTATGTAAGTGGGAAAAACATGCTGCTGTCTAAAAGCCTAAGGAAGGAACTCAGCTGAGAAAAGAAGTTGAATGCACACAAGAGGACAAGGTTCCGGGGAGGAGAGAGATGGGGCCAGACCCTAGGACTGGCTTTAGCACGGAGGAGCAACCTTCCCTACCCCCTCCGATGGCAGACCAACAAAGACTACAGGAAAAGAAGGGCCAAGAGGCCACATGACGCCCTCACCAGCCCCAACGAGGACCCAGGTCTACTGACAGCCAGTCCACTGCTCTTTGTACTATGTAGTTTTGTTCTCTTGCTCAAATTAGAATGTTCAAGAGGCAATGAGGAGGTGAGATGGATAAAAACCTAAGCTGATGAGTAGAAACTGCCTACCACAATAGACTGTCATGTCAGACTGTTACGGAAGGCACTTTTTCCCACTCAGATGCTCCCTTCCCTGCGGTGTGAGCCCTATTTGTATAGGTCTCCTTGCAGCCCCCACTTACCCCTCCCCAGGACATTGGAGGGACTGACCTGATTGGTGAGTCTGTGAGGAGAAGCTGAGCATGCGCAGCCTGGCCCCTTTCTGTCGCTCTTCCTTTTAGGAAATAGAGAAAACATGCTCTAGGTGGCTCTCGAACCCGTGGGAAGCATACCAGTAAAGCTTCGCTCCACGCCTGCCCTGTGTGGAGGCCAGCAATGGTCCGACCCTGCCTGTGGCCAGATGGTCCTTCAATACCTGTGCTCAGTACTAGGAAGTCCATCTGCCTACAGATATATTCCACTTTCTCCGGTGTCAGCTTTATCAGTAGGAAGGATGCTCTTTTAGCCTCCGTCCGCCTTTCTCTTTTCTCTTTTTTTTTTTCCAGTGGGTTCAGAAAAAGATGAGGAAGAAGAGAACTAATTACTTCAGCAGGAATTACACTATTAAAATTGGCAGATGAAACTTGATTCTCAAAATCATTCTTTTCAAGATATGAAGACCAAAAAAAACCCATAAAACACAATATGAATATTTTCTGATATAATTTCAATAATGAAAGTGCATTCTTTTCAGAGAAGAAGAACCTCACAGCGTATAAGAGAGGCTGATTCCTTTCCTGGATGTGTAAACCCAAAGGATCTGCTTTCTTAATTCAGTTGGCCAAAAGTACAAAATCACAGTTGATAGTTTCTTCAGCTCTTTCCAAGATTCCACTGTTTTCTGTCTGGAAACAGCCATTGCCACATCCACAGTTTCAAACTTGAGAAAATGATCCAGAATCATCACAACATGTGCAGAGGCTGCACAGCAATAACCATTCTACGAGGGCAGGCGAGAAACCTGCCAATGCACATTCTTCGTTGATGAGAAAAATGCAACAACGACTGTAAAATTAGGTGTTGGCACCATATTTAGCCATGGATTCAGTCTTCAACTCACTTCTCGCCAACTTTTTCAGTGCCAAATAGTTGATCCTAATAATTATTTCAGAAATAGTCACTATCACCTTCTCCAATTACTTCAGCCTCCATATTTCAAATTGAAAAGTATTAGCCTTGACTGTACAGCTTCTCTCTACTGCTCCTAAGTTGCTGTTTGGAAATTCACCAAATAATCTTTAGGCCTATCAGGGAAGACAAAGATTATCAGCGAAATCCCTCTTGTAATTTTTCTTGCAAGCTATTTTAAGAAACAACGAGGCTGCGGGTTATTCACAGACTTTATGGCGCATCAGAATCCGTGGGAGATTAGATGTCTAGGGTGGGAATGTGGGCAAGGGCTAAGAGAGCTGGTGAATATGAGGCTGAAGGAGACACTGCAAAACTCAGAGCAGAGGCGTGTGGTCCACACGCTACCCGAGCCCTGCGGGGAATGGCCTCCAACCATCTTGCATCCTTGTAGCCGTTGTTCAGATTCAAAGTTGCCAGAGACAGGATCTGGCCCCTGTGGTTTCTAAGAGGCAGTCACTTCCCTCCACCATAACTCCTCCTCCAAAAAACAGCCTGTGGTGGGAAGCTCCCTAAAAGGAAGATGGAGTGCTATTAGAATGCGGGATTGGTTGCTGGCAGCAAAGCTGGGCAAATGCCCCCCATACCTGGGCCCCATGGGGGAGTCCGGCGAGCATCAGTTCAGTAGCTTAATTCATCCATGATGATTCATTGCATGGTGATCCTGAGAGCTCTCATTCATTCTGAGTTCATTCACTACATGGTGATTGAGCCCTTCCGGGTAGAGATACATCAGTAAACAAAGCGGACACAGTCCCTGCCTTCATGGAGCTCACAGCCCCCTTAAACCATCCACCTCGACTTATAAGCCACTGAGTTCATCCTTGTTGTCATGAGCCCACACTGGCTGTTAAATGGGCCTACCCAAACCTCAGCCCTGGTCTGATAGAAAGTCTGGGTGGGAAGGATACCACTGGCACAGAGTCAGAATTCTAAGGACAGACATCTCTGCGTTCAGCTCCTCTGCAGATTAAACAGTGAGCTTGGTGTGGACACAAGGAAATGCAGAATGTGATAATGTCACAGAGGATTGATCACCAGCTGGTGACCCTGAGGGGTCAGCAGACAACAGAATAGCTTGCTGGAAACTTTGTACTGAGTGATTTTGGCACATAGTTCAAATAAATAAACATTCCCATTTCGGCAGATTCGTTTGTAGGAAATAATAATTTTACATTCAAAGAATGAACTGAGCTACCTAGAATGTGTAGTGTGTGTGCATGTGTCTAGGTGTGTTAACTAGCAAGTATGAGGATGAGTCATGTTTTTTTTCTTGTTTTATAAAAAAGTGACATCTGGGCATCCCTGGTGGTCAATGTCACGGAAAAATTACAAGCCTTGGGGGCTTCTTGATCTAACTCTCTAAATTATTTATCAGTGTGGACTCTGAGCAAATTACTAACTTCTCTGAGGTTAGCTCTCTGTGGTCTGACGAGATTCTCCTCATCTATAATGTTAGAATAACGATATCTACATTCATCACGCACTTACCACGTGCCAGACACTGTGCTGAAAATTTTAAGTATATTATGTAACTTAATTTGTCCCAAAATGCATTGAAGTTTTATTTATACTGATTTTGCACATGAAGACTCAGACACAGAGCAGTTAAGTAACTTGCCCAAGGTCACGAAGCTGGCAAGTGTCCTAAAGGCAGGATTTTAACCCAGCTGCATCTGACGCCAAAGCCCATGCTCTCCAAAGCCTCATTCTGCTACCTTCTCATGGGGTGTTTCTGGCAGGACAGGTGCAGCTGCAGGTACCAAAACCCTCAAAATTCTCCCTCACAATCATCAGGGACAGCAGCTCCTGCTTGTTGCTTTATCTTTTTCAACAAGCGGATTCCACCTTATGGTATAAGATGGCTTTTGTGTCCAGCTATCATGTCCACATTCCAGTCAGCATAGAAAGGAAGAGTCAAAAGGGCATGTTACCTTCTGTTAAGGACGCTTCCTGAAAATTGCATACAGTACTTCTGCTTACATCCCATTGATCACATGGGCAAAGAGAGCCTCAAGGGAAGCTGGGCTATGTGATCTTATTGCAGGAAGTCATGTGCCTAGCTAAAACATGTGGGATTGTATCATTAAGGAAGAAGGGAAGGCTGGATTCTGGCACACAGGGTTATTGAAACTGGGAGGGATAATGTATACGAAACTCTTAGTTCACTGCTGGGCACACAGTAGGTACCTGGAACATAACACTGGTACTCATATTATTGACCCATATCTGGCATCCACTGGAACAAAGGCAGAAAATCATGCATTCAAATCAGGCAAGGCAAGATCACAGTAAAAGGGTAGGAGACGGAAAGATTTTTAAATCGCCATGATCTTATGTTTTGGCAACTCCTTTTTCACTCACAAAAAAGCACCACCTTTGCTCATCTGCAGCATTCCCAGGACGACATGGAGGGTGATAATGGGGAGATGCTTCAGCAGCCATCCCTAGCAGAATCAGTGCACACGACATGACCCCCTGGCTGATAGTATCACAGGTGACGGTCAGTAAGTAATTTCTACTGCAGCAGTTAATGGAAATGCAGTTTTCATTACAGTAAGAAAATTGAAATCTCAGCCCGCCTCTGTGGGTTCCATCTGGCCCATCCCTCATTTCTCATAAGATTGTGTGTTGTTTCCATTCCCCTCATGATTAAGCTTTATCATGAAGGGTAGGGGGAGTGGGGTAATTGAAATCCCAGGGAAATCTCCATATCACACTGCCATTTAACAATCTTCTTCAACCATCCTGATACCAGGGCTCCAAGCAATTAGGGAAGGATCACTTTTTAATTCAAGGTGGAGATATTACCTAGTAGTTTCAGATGGCTGGCCTGAGGTGAAGTGACAAACATGCAGCCAGTACGGAAAGAGGAGAAAAGAGGAAAGAGTGTGGCACCAAGGGACCTATGTCATTGAAAAGTTCTCAAATGTATGAACAGCTTCCCTTGGGTGGGACGTGTTTGGGGCATTGACACTCTGAATGGCTCTCAGCACAAAGTAAGTTTTCAACTCCATTTGGCTCTTGCTCTTTGAACTGCAAATGATCTATGGCAAATTTTCTGCCTTGTTGAGGAAAGTTAACTGAACACGATGAAGACTTGCTCCCTCAAATGCCCCTTTCCTCTGAATTCTGGGTCATTGCCCCTCAGCTCCTGACCTGTCACAGGCCCCTCATGTCCTCTCCTGTCACTGCTGGCTCCTTCCTTGCAGCTCTTATTTTTGCCTACAGAGTAGGCAAGGAGCTAACAGATTTGCGGCAGACAGAACATCTGTTCAACCACACAAGTCAAGGTATTCAATTTCATAACTTTGTTGAGAAAGCAAAAGCACTAGACATCCTCCATTCGGCAGAGGCCAGTCCTACTTACAGCTGAAGGTTGTATCTCTTCCCTGTTTTTTCCTGACATTGCCCATCATAGGACCAAATGGCTCCTAGCTACAGTTTTCTTGGCCAAGAACTGATACTGTATCAACCATGTGTAAGTCATTTCCAGAAGAAGGACTATAGTAAAATCACAAAGGAGGGAAAGTTGGATTTTAGCAGACAGCCAGAATCAAAGGTTTCCCATAACCTCCTGCACCCTGGCATGTTCCAGCCATGACCAATTCCACGTCGGGGTGATGGGGAGATCCCCTGAGCCGTCCTGGAGAGCTGAATGCCTTTTCTGTTTGACTGCTCAAGATGCGCACAGGAAGGGAATTGCCATATCCCTCATTTGTTCATTCACGCGTCCTCGAAATCTTACCTTCTTGCCTAAACTCTCTCTTTGGGGGACACCTCTTTTGCCATGATTGACAGAAGTTCATGCACACTGGAGCTAAATTCATCTGTTAGTTTCTTGGAGGACATCCTACCCCAACTTGCAGGCAAACTGGGATTCCAGGCTGGGGATCATTTCACTGGTCACTCAGTTGGGTTCAAGTTCCCTCTTCAAGCCTGGAAACTCCTGTGTCCCCATTCTTACCCTTGAATCCTGTTTCATTTGCACTGGCATATCCAGGAAACATTTGAGCCTGCAGATAGCAGGACTGACTAGGAAAACAGCAGAGTCTGGCTTATCCTCACCTTCTCCTTTTGCATCTCTGAATCCAGTGAAACCACATGATGCCCCTCCAACACCCCAGATATGAAGCTGATCCCTCTCCTTGGCCTCTTGCAAAAAACAAAGCCAGTAGTGCCAGAAAACAGACAGCAGGCCAAGGAAGGGAAGAATCACAGGTCACAGATTTGGCGTTATGAGGAACCTTA
Source organism: Equus caballus (assembly GCF_041296265.1). NCBI lineage: Eukaryota > Metazoa > Chordata > Mammalia > Perissodactyla > Equidae > Equus > Equus caballus. The sequence goes on from NC_091686.1 coordinate 94,850,399, forward strand.
GAGACTATCCATGCTCTTCACTTTACCGAGGGGAGTGCCATGGTCAAGGTCACACACAAACCCGTGGCAGAGTCAGGCTGAGAGACAGAACCTCTGGCTCCCAGTTTAGGGCTCTCTCCAATGTGCCCAGTGTGCCTGATGAAATGCTGGCTGATTTATACCAAATGACATTCCCCAAATGCTAAAGTCCCCATCATCATGTGAAGACACCAAAGAGACATCAATGTGAAACAAGTGACGAGAGAAAGGGGCGGGAGCTTCTTTTTGTTTATGGCCATCTGGTGATTCTATTGGCCTCTTCGCAATGGGGGAGAGTTGGATGGATCTGAAGGATCCCTGGGAAGGGAGCAGAAGAAACGAGGCAAGAGGGTCAGAAGAACAGAGCATGGTGGCTGGGAAAGTAAGCTATGGAACCGGCCTGCATGGGTCTCAATCCCAGCTCTCCCACTTACTAGCTGTGTTGCTTACACTTTCTGTGCCTCAGTTTATTTACCTATAAAATGGAGATAATCATACTATCTACTCAAAAGGTGAGGAGTGAATGAGTCATTTCCTGGAAAGCACTTAAGACAGGACCTGACACACAGTTAGCCATTGGTATTATCACCAGGGAAGGGAAGCCTGAGGAAGAGCCAGGAGAAAGCCACAGGACATCTCTCAGGCCTGACCGTAAGTAAATCCCCCTCTATTTCTAGTAGTGTTGCTAGGAGGTGGTATAGTGCAACGAAAAGGGCCTGAATTTAAAAACTGTATTAGTTAGTATAAGGTTCAGCTGCTGTAACAAAGAGGTCTCCAAATGCCATGACTTACAGAGCAAAGATCATTCTTCTGTCACATAACAATCCTGATATGAACCGAGCAGGTCAGCAAAGCCACTCTGTTTCTTTACAGTCATTCGGAACCCTGGTTCTTTCCAGGGTCTGTCAGACTGAGTCATCGCCCCATTCAGATTTTAGCCAGCAGGTGGAGGGAAGAGGATGGAGGAGGCATACCTGGGATCTTAAGGCTCAGGCCGAGAAGTAGCACCATGATTTCTGCTCACATTGATTTGCAAGAATTTCATCACATGGTCACACCTGACTGCAGGGGAGGCTGGGGATGGAGTCTAGCTGGGCAGCCATGAGCCCAGACAGGAGGGGAGAGCAGACCCATGTTCAAATCCAGTCCTTTCATTGACTAATTTTATTTGGGGGAAAGTTATGGAACCTCATTCCATCTCTTTTTGCTCATTTGGTCTCTATTGTCAGTCATTCTTTCATCCCACAATCCTGAGCACCTGCCATGGGCCAGTCATGTTCCAGGTCCTGGAGATACAGCTTTGAACAAGACAGACCACGTCCCTTCCCCTCTGAGGCAGGTTCCCTGTAAGGCTAATGAGGAGCCTTCCAAGGACCTTTTCTTTTCATTCTAAATCAACATTCAGGGGCCGGCCAGTGGGGTAGTGGTTAAGTTGGTGCGTCCCACTTCGGCAGCACGGTGGGTTCACAGGTTTGGATCCCAGGCGCGGACCCAGCACCACCCGTCAAGCCATGCTGAGGCAACATCCCACATAAAGTAAAGGAAGATTGGCACAGATGTTAGCTCAGGGCCAATCTTCCTCACAAAAATAAAATAAATCAACATTCATTTTCCTGCTTAATTTTATATTCTTATTTTTTTAATTGTTTTTCTAAAAAAGGACCTCAGATTGATATGCTCTTCAGGTCCCACAAAACTTGGATCTGCCCCTACTGCTCTCATGGAGCTAACAACCTAGGTGAGAGAAAGAAGGTAAACAAGTAAACAAATGAATATATACCACATCAGATGGCGGTAAGTGTTAGGATGTAAAAAACACAGGCAGGCGAGGGGGAGAGCACGGCTTCACTTAGAGCAATGCGAGACGCTCTCTGAAGGGGCGTCACGTGAGCAGCGATGGAACAAAAGGAGTTGTTTCTACTTTTTACTGCTATAAAGAGTACTGTGATTCATCCTCTTATACGCAAATCTGTGTGCATGCTTCTGATTATTTTTTAGAATTTATTTCTGGTAGTGGAGTTAATGAGTCAGAGGGACAAATGTTTTTCAGGTTCTTGAAACCACGTGCCGAAACCTCTCCTTTTACCGAGACTTCTCATCAGGACGATAAAAGAAGCAATGATAGACACCTAGATTTTAAGGCATTTTAAGTATCATGTTTTCAAAGCTTAAAGATACTCTAGACTGTTAAGGGTCACTTACATCTGGATGGTCTGGGCTTCTCCCTGCCCCTCGTCCTAACTAGCCTTTTCCACCTCCCACCCCAAACACCTACATGCAAGTCCTTATCCTAGAATTATTTCTGAAGTCACAGCATTTTAGGGCGAGAAGGAACCTTGGTGTCAATGAATCCATTCCAGAGATATTACTGACTCGCCCGAAGCCTCAGAGTGAGTTCATGGTCAAGCTAAGATAAAGCCCCAATCTCTCGATTCTTGTCTCGGAAATCAAAATCAATCACAAAATGGAAGCCGGCTGGGTGGCATAGTGGTTAAGTTCTCGTGCTCCATTTCAGCGGCCTGGGGTTCGCAGGTTCTGATCCCCGACACAGACCTAGCACCACTCATCAAGCCATGCTGTGGTGGCATCCCACATAATATAGAGGAAGATTTGCACAGGTGTTAGCTCAGGGCCAATCTTCCTCACAAAAAAAGAAGGAAAAAAATCAATCACAAAATGAAATATGTCTGCAGTGTTTTGTGATAACAGAACTTAATACAGAAGTTTTAAAATGAACACCCATGGAAATGGCCTACCAGATCTACCTGCTTTGTCAGGGTTGTGAGCATTAGCTGAGATAATAAATGTAGAGTACACCAAACACTGCTGGAACATTGGAAACATTTAAATGTTAGTGATGGATATTACTTTGGTGGCAGAGCAAGGGGAGTGTCCCAAGACAGATGTGGGCCCCGTGGGAAAGGGAGCAGGTGTGGGGTAGCGTGGGGTGGTCTTGGGGCCTGTGGGCATGGACAGAAGCCCTCAGCATAAAGGGGCTGGCCATTATACCTCTGGAATCCTAGGAGCTGGGGAAGGAATCAGATGAGACCACACAGAGGGAGAGAGACCTTCAGCCTGGGTCAAGGGAACCACAGGAGACAGGGGCCCAGCTGGAGGCCTCTGCAGAGCCCATGACAGGGCCAGCTTTAATCATCTGCCAGGCCACCCCATGGAGGCCAGCTGCTGGCCCAAAGGGCTCAGGCCACCCAGCCACGTGAGAACTATCTTATTCCTGTACCTCTCCCCTTTCTGGGCTTCATTCCAGGCATGGAGGGAAACACAGCTAGCAAGGGGAGGAGGTGAGCAGCCGGAGAGGAGAGGAAAAGGACCATGCCCCGTTTCCCAGGGCACGCTTCCAGGTTGAGGCATGGCTGAGCCAAGGGAGGAGAGGAGATTTAAGGCTAAGTCAGTTTCAGTTTTAACTATTACCTGGGACTTGCAATGCTAAGATCTGCATTGAGGCTACTCTTTACAACTCAAAGGATTTGTTTATTGCCTGAATGTGACAGTAAATTCATTGGCTTGCCCAAATCAGCACTGGGGGTAGAGGAATTCTGCTGCTATCAAACAAAATTTAAAGAGACAAGGTGGAACCCCAAAAAACTCAGATCTGCCCCTACTGCTCTCATGGGGTTGATAGATGATAGATAGATGACAGATAGATAGATGATAAAGAGAGAGATAGAGTTGCAATTTGTTCACAATCTCTGTTCATGCTTTTTCAATGTGCCAGTTACACATGATTTTAATTTGATAGTTATTCTGGCTGTGTCAGACACGTGCAGTGTTACTTTCTAAATAACCACCTGTGGCTAACAGAACCCACGTTTTGTGTGTCTGTGTGAGAGGAAGATTTGCCCTGAGCCAATGTCCATTGCCAACCCTCCTCTTTTTTTGCCTGAGGAAGATAAGCCCTGAACTAACATCTGTGCCAGTCTTCCTCTACTTTACATGTGGGATGCCTCTATAGCATGGCTGATGAGTGGAGTAGGTCCATGCCCAGGATCTGAACCTGTGAACCTGGGCCACGAGAGCAAAGTGCGTGGAACTTTAACCACTCGGCCAGGGAGCCGGCCCCGACAGGACCCACTTTTATTCCACTCTTGTGCATTCACTCATGAATTAAAAGTAATTTGCTGGATTCTTTTAAACTTCACCTTTCTGATTGCATGCATGATAGTTTTATTTTCTATAATCCTTTTATTCACTTGAGCCCCAGTAATATACATTATATAGGCCAATATTACACTGAGCTCAACATAAGCTCAAAGTTACAATAATTGATTCCTAATGTCTCTGAGCCATGGGGCCAGAGTCCCACACAGTATTTTCACGTTCCTCTGGGCCTTCCCCATCCCCCTCCATTGACAGCCTATGCAGATTACATTGAATCAATTTATTCATTCATTCATTCATCATTTATTGTATTGGGTACCCTCTATATGCCAATCACTCTGTGGTGTGCTGGAGACACAAACTTGATAGCTGAATGACACACAGTCCCTGCCCTCAAGGCACCTAGTATTTAGTATTCCATGATTCGATGCATGTTAAATTACAGTGATAACAGGTGATAAGGAAGACGGCATTATATACAAGGTACAGTGGGGCCACAGGACAGAGTCATGAACTCTATTTGGTAATGGGTCAGATCAGTTTCACAAGAGAGAAGACCGTGGAGCTAGAAGGATAAGCAGGACTTTCCTGAGCAGGTGAAGTGGAGCAGGGGAGACGGAGGGAACAACTCATACAAAAGCTCTGCATGAGTCAGGATGGCCTAAGTTATGCCATAACAACAAATGACCCTGAAGCCTTAGTAGCTTAACACAGCTGACGTTTATTTCTTACTCAAATCATATGTCCAATGCAAGTCACCCGGTTAGGGGGGTGAGGAGCAGGAGCAGAGGCCAGGGATCTTCTCTACACGGTCACTTGGGAATCCAGGTTAGTGGAATCCATACATCCTTAAAGCTTGGCTTTCAAGTTGGCATTGCAGGAAACAAAAAGCCAGAAGGTAACACATTGGCTCTTAAATGCTTTGGCTCAGAGGTGACACATATAATTTCCATTCACAGCCAAATGGCTAGAACTAATCACATGCCTGCCCTGTTATGAAATGTGCAGAAACACACACCTATTCCATGAGTAGTAAATGTCTCTGCCACAAGCCCAAAGGCATGAAAGAGTTTTCTGGGCTTAGGAAACTGAACAGTTCAAAATGACTGGAGAAGAGAGTGCAGAGAGGAAGCATCCAAAATTGAGAAGGGAAATATGATAGGGACAAGATGATGAAATGTGGTGGGCCATGCATAGGAGTTTGGATCACCTCATGTGCAAAGCAGAGCTTTTGAAGAGTTTTAAACATGGTATCATGGCCATATTTGTGTTTTAAATAGGTCTCTCATGCAGTAACATGGAAGATGAATTGGAAGGGATTAAAACAGGAGATGGAAAGACCAGTCTGATTCTTACCATTGTCCAGGTTAAAGATGATGAAGGAACTAAAATAGAGTCATTGGGGATGAATACAGGGAATGTTAAAGAGATAGTCAATAGAACTTCATGACTAATTAGATACGGAAGAGGGAGAATAGGATGACTTCCTATTCTTCTGCTTTAGATGGGCCTTGGTGCCACCTATTAAGATAAGGAATATAGGAGGATGAGTAGGTTTAGGGAAAAGAGAGAGGGCAATTTGGAACCTGGGTCATCTGTTGGGCTTGTTATGGGTTGAATTTTGTCCTCTCCAAAGATATGTTCAAGTCATAACCCCCAATACCTCAGAATGTGACCTTATTTGGAAATAGGGTATTTGAAGAAATAATTAGTTAAGATGAGGTCATCTGGAGTAAGGTTGGCCCTTAATCCAATATGACTAGTGTCCTTATAAGAAGATGGCTATGTGACAATGGAGGCAGAGATTGGAGTGAAGCATCTACAAGACAAGAAACACCAAGAATTGTCAGAAAACATCAGAAGCTAGAAGCAGCAAGGAAGGATTTTCCCCTACGTTTTAGAGGGAGCATGGCCCTGCCAACATCTTGATTTCAGACTTCTAGCCTCCAGAACTGTGTGAAAATAAATTCTGTTGTTTTAAGCCAATTTGTGGTACTTGGTTATAGTATCCCTAAGAAACAGATACAGGGATCCAGATGGAGCTGTCCCATTGAAAGGTATGGATGAGGTCAGGCCAGTCTTCTTTCTAAAGCCCAAGGAGGGGTTACTAAGGAACAGAGCATGCTGGAGGAGATTTATTCTGCCCAGGGTGGGGAGGAGGAGAGATATTGAACAGGGAAACTTCACGATGAGGACAAGATTGAAAAGGGCTTTGGAGCGTTAGAAGAAATCTTTTTCTCTCCTAGCTGATGATAGACTTCTGGGAGCTAATCTACACTTCTATTCAAGTATTAGACAAACCTTTATTGAGCACTTTTGTGTTAGGCTCTGTGCTGGGCACTAAGAATATAATGGTGAGCAAAACAGGCACCCTCCCTAGTCTCCTGCAATGTCTAATCCACCGAGGAGACAGACACGGATCGAATAATCACCCAGAAAAATATATTAGCACTCACTCCGATAAGTGACATGAAAGGAAATTAACAAGTGTTAAGAGAACATAGTGCAAGGAAGTTGTTCAAGTCTGAAGGCTGTAAAAGGCTTTTTGAGGAAGTGATGTTTGAGACGAGATCTGAAGACAGGGAGTGAGTTTTAGGTGAAGAGGGAACAGGAGGAGACAGTCCAGGCAGGGGCTCTGAAGCCGGGAGGGGAGATTTGAGGATCTGAAAGACAGCCCTGATGTCACTGTGGTACATAAGGGAGGGGCTGAGGCCGGGAGCAGGGAGCAGCCATGGCTCACTGGGCCTTGCAGGGTTTAGTCTTCATCCCACGAGGAAGGGAAAGGCAGTCAATGAATTTCAGCAGCAGTGCGAAGAGACAAGATTCAATTTATGGAGTTTTGGGTTTTTTTTTTTTTAGATCACCTTGATGAGAATGGTTGGAGAAAGGGCATAATGGAAATAAATGGAACCCTTAGGAAACTATTGTACTGGTCCAGCCCAGAGAGGATGATGGCTTGAACAAAGTGGTAGCAGTGGAAATGGGGGATTCAAGAAGTATTTCTCTAGGCACTCAATGAAGGAAAAAATGAACTAATGAATGAAATCAATGGTCCGTCTCTGTAGCTATTCCACTTTCTCCTCTGTCTCCAGGTTTTAAAACACTGTCTCTCTCAAAATTGACATTGATGCCTCAGTACAAAAGATCTTGACATCTGATAACGAAGGCTCAATCTATAAACAAGAGGAAATTAAACGATATTCTGGCAAGATGGTGAGACTCTTTCCATTTGGACAGAAGGAGGCCCATAGAAGAGAGAATAAGAGGTTTGACCCCTGAAGACTTTCATAGGCCAGGGAGTTCCCAAGGCAAGGACCTATCTGAAGAAAGGGGTCCCCCCAGCCCCTGCCAGCCAGTGCGCTTCTCCCATCTGATATTCTCTAAGGAGTGTGACTCATAGGCACTGTGTCCAGAAGGAACAAACGTACGGTTGAGCTCTCCCACGGCACTCTGCAAGACAGTGTTACCGCCTAGGAAGGGCTTAAGCTTCTGCACTTCAGGTTTTCCTCCTCTGTTGCACTTAAACTCTAGACATGGGGATGAGAATGGAGTCCAGACTGTGGCCTTCACATTGCACAAGAGGGTGTGCCTCTTCCCAGGGGTGTGGCACACACCTGAAGTTCTGAGCACCAGATTTCCAGCTCCTGATGGAAGCAAAGCTGTGGTCCTGGATGCTGAGAGTCTTGGCCCACTTGTGCAACTTGGGATGTGTTGAGTTCAAATTGTTCACTCAGGTGGGTACCTAATCAGCTCTAAAAAGCTGCACTAGGTGGGCCTCGTGTTCATCTTCCCTCTCCATCATGCCAGGGAAGGATGGAGTTGAGGGCAGTGAAAGGCAGCCAGCTGTCTTTAAATACCGAAAGTGTCTCACAGCCGATAGAATCTGAAGAATACTGGAGAATTGCTTCAAATCTTACCTTCTTCCTATTGTTCAAAAGATGCTGGAATGGACTCTGTGGATTTAATTTAAATTCAATAATATGTTTTCATCCTAATTAACCACGCAACAAGAGCTACTGAGGAAATGACACAAACAGATGACTCAATATTTGCTTAATAATGACATCACATTCACATTTATGCCCAAATTCCAATGACTCTGAGCTACCCTTGCCAGAGGGCAGGACCTGAGCTCCTCTTTAAAATCTTCCTGTTATTTCTGGCCAATCCCAAAGGAGTGTCAGTGTCTTGGCCACCAGAGCTACGGAGCGTTCTCCATTGGCTTTCTCTACAGTAAGTCGTCACTGTTGGAGTCCACCAAACAGACCCTTAAAGAAGCCTCTTTGTCACCACGGCTGACAGTGCCTTGCCTGTCCTCCTGACTCAGTGCCATAGCTTGCCATTTGGGTGCTGAGGCAGGACTGCCTGTGCCCAGAGTCTCACAAAGTCTTTCATAAAAATAGTGTCTTCAGCCTGTGGTCCTTACCCCTCCCTTGGGAGAAAACTCAAACCTGGTTCCAAGGCGGGTGGAGGAGAAAGGCCATAATATTCCTTTCTTGTCATCCCTTTTCTCTCTGCAGGGCCCCCTGCACACCTCAGTTCCATCTCTCAGCCTTCAGTCCCACCAGCCCCAGGCAGATCCACAGAAGCACGTGGAGAAGGGTTAGTTACTCCTTACTCCTTTTGCCAACTGCATCACAGCCTCAGCCCCTGCCGCCCAGACACACATGCGTGCACGCACACACACAAGCACACGCACGCATGCACATGCAAATTAATTTATGCATAGAAAAGGAGCCGAAAGGTCACACATCAAGGAGTTTTAATAATGGCAAGAACCCTGGAGGATGAGTGTTGGGGTGTTTCTTATTTTTGTCTGCTGGCATACCCACTTGCCTTACTTTTTTGTTGTTATTTTATCTTGTAATGCTTTTTTATTATGTATTAAATACATTTTACATTTTATTATGTAATGCTTTCGTTTTTAAAAATCACTTTAGATATTAACATTTGGCTGATAACCGGAAGCCCTCCAATTTATTTTGGTCTTCCTAGAAGTTGCATTGAACCCTTGGGGAACTGTTGAGTGTCAGCTGGCTTTATGTCTCAATCTAGTACAGCAGCTCGTGAGAGCGGCCTCTGTGAGCCCTCACTGTGGGCCAGGCTCTACACCAAGCACTTCCCATGCACTGGACCATGCCACCCTCCCCAGAACTCTGGGGCGGCCCTGTAATCCCCATGGGAACTGGGGACCGGCGCCTTAGAGCAGTATAATCTACAAGGCAGCACAGGATGCCAGATGCATGGCCCAGAGACCCAAATTCTACAGAAGCCAAGAGGCCCAGACCCTTCCCCAGGGTTTTTGTTTAGGGCACTAGTTCTGGGGGCTTCCTCAGGTACTCGCCAGCTGGACCCTCCTCTCTCAGGGAAACATCTTTTCTCTTACCCCAAACTCATGCATCCTGGGAGAAACAGAGAAGGGCTGGGCCCCTCTGTGGGACCTCACCCACCCACACCCGCAGGCTCTTTGCAGAAAGTCAGCAAAGCTCAGCCAGCCCATGTTCAGAGCGGCTGTGGTCCTGCCACGTCGGCCTCACCCAGCCTCCTGTAAGAGCTTAAGTCAACAGGAACAGAAAATCAGATGGGCCATCTTGGGATGGGGAGAGGAAAAACCCCAGCAGCTGCTGTCTAATTGGCATTCTATACAGCTAGAGGCTTCCAAGCACAGAAATGAATTAAATAAGCTTTTTTTCCCCTTTAGGGTGGAGTACAGGCTCCAGGTCTCCACCCAAGTCACACCCTAGCTAGGGCTATTTATAATATCGAAATGCCAGATGGAACCAGCCAGGGTGAAACAGAAAACAGAGGCTGGACAAAAGGTAGCGGCCCCACAAGCCCAGTTTTCCCCCGGAGCAGACGCAAACCCTGAGGGAGCACCCAGGGACTGACCACAGGGGCAGGGCCTAGAGGAGCAGGCAGGCGCCTGGCTGACCCCCTCGCCCAAGGCGCTTCCCCAGCGCTTCGGAGAGCAAGCTGTTGGATGCTTCCCCTACATTCCACAGCCTGAGGCACAAGGATGGGTTCTGGGCAGGGACTTGGCTGTACCTGTTGGTTTAGGAGCAGGCAGCGGAGGCCAGGAAAGCTTGCCCGGGCCAGCAGCCAGCTGTGGAGCGTGCCAGGCAAGGCAGCTGGGGTGGGGCCCCAGGTCTAAGCAGAGGCCGGAACGAGGTGGAGTGTGGTGGTTCAGAGTGCAGAAGCAGGGACGTGGGGCAAATCCTGATTTCCTCTCTTACCTGGTGTGACTTTCTGCCTGTTATTAACGTCTGGGGGACTGGGCTTCCTTATTTGTGAAACACTGGCGGTAATTAAACCAACTGAATGGGATTTTTGAGAACCCTAAACAGACAATAAGTGCTTAGGATCGTTCTGCAGCACCGAAATGGCAGCTGTTACTATTGGACTTTTTGCCCAGATACAAAAATGCCTCTGTGTCGGTCACTGACTGCGTTAATGACTTGCAGGGCAGACACAGGTCCCTCTCCTGGAGGGCGAAAGGGCTTGGAGACAGATCACATCACAGCTTCCCCTTCCCGCCCCTGATGTGCCGTGGCAGACCCAAGGCTGGCTTGCGCTAGCAGGTCATCTGAGATAGACACCTGAATAAAACCCGGTTAGCATCCTGCTAACTGCTGGCTGCCCCTGTGGACCCAGCTAGCAGCCTGCTGGTCTGCTAGTGAGTTAAAATACTTTCTTCCTAAATGAAAAGCCCTCCTCTCCTCTGATGAAATCCTCCCCTCGCATCTGAGCGCAGCTCCACTCTCCCCTTCTCCAGGGACATCCCTGACCCTCAGACCACACCGGAGTTTCTTCCAGTCCTGTGGAAATCTAACAAGGACCATCTATGTCATTTTAAGTGTTTTTGTAGCCAGGTGAATGAAAGTAAAAAGAAACAGGTGAAATTAGTTTTAACATATTTTATTTAACCCAGTATATCAAGAACAGTATCATTTCAAAATGTAATCAACATAAAATGATTAATGAGACATTTTACACTCTCTTTTTATACTAAGTATTCAAAATCTGGTGTGTATTTTACAGCTACAGCACATCTCAATTTGCACTGGCTTCATTTCAAGTGCTGGGTCTCCCCCTGTGTCCGGTGGCAGCTGCATTGGACCACACAGGTCTAGAGCGCTTGCTTCGCTCGCCATTGACTTGTTTGGGAGGAGTCTCCAGCCTGACTCTTCGCTGCTGCCTGCTCCAGGGTTCAGAGGAGTGCAGGGATGTGGGGAGAGGAGCAGCGTGCTATCGCAGGTGGGCGTGAGGAGTCTGGCAGGGGCTACTGCAATCTGAGATGCAGCCGCACACAGAACGGCCACTGTGCTTCTCTTCAGTCTCCTGGTCGGTCCCCCAACAGTTTGGGTATTAGTCTTGGGGTGGGGATGGGTCATGGGCGCTGTGAATAAAACATAAAAAGCCATTTGTCCCCAAAAGCTCTGGAGGACATTGGGACATTGACAGCCCTGCTTTGAACCCCTCCATCAGAGGAGTGGTTTCTTCGGCTCCCTCCAAGCTCACACAGCTGGAGTGAAGCTTTCAGTGGAGACCAGGCTCTCACAGTTGAGGAATAAAAAAAGTCCCCCAGGGGGGCCAGCCGGGTGGCAGAGCAGTAAAGTACACATGTTCGGATCCCATGGTTTCGTACAGGCCTCCACCCTGCTGGGGTTGCTGGTTTCTGGCACAGCCCTGGAGACTTCCCAAGCCTTGAGTTGGCCTAGCTTTTGGAGACCTTTGCGCCTCTGTATTGACTGCCCATCATGCAGACTGCCAAGCCAGTTACTGAAAGGATTTGGAATCTGGGGAGTAAGAAAAATCACTACCTACGCTCCAGGGGAATTTATGGGGACAGTCTGAATCAAATGACCTCTCCTGGCCAATCTGGCTTAAGTTCAGCCTTGCCCTTACAGAGCTACCATTTGCCTGCAATTGAGCCTGTGGACAAAGCTGAGTCTCCCCTGATTTTGTCTTGGCTACTTTTCAGTCCATCCAAAACAGACCACATGGTCACCTTGTCCAGAAGATATCATTTCCCAAATAAATTGCTACAGCACACTCTCTTGAAAAAGAATTTGCTTTTTTCTTATCACCATAAAATCTCAAAAATTAAAATGCTAGGGAAACGAGGTTCTTCTGATATCTGGCCTTTTCTCGTTAACAGGAAACTATTTTTATTTTAACCAGTGATGCTGAAAATCTCTGTCTCATGGCCCAGTGCCTGGCCTGTTTTTAATCACACAGGACCCTGCCGGGCTGCAGGGCACTGTGAGTCCAGATGGCCTGGGCTGTGGATGTAGAACATACAAGCCACTGGTCAAACCTGATTCCAGGCTTGCGCTGGCTGCTGGCATTTGTTTCTGTTTGGCGCTAACCAGACCCTTTAGATGAGCTCATGCTGTTGTAGTTATGTCTCCTTTCCCTAAAATCTAAGCATCAAAATTCAGCTTGAGTGCTCAAGTGAACTAGATTCCACTAGAGAAGTGGCTCAAGTTAGGGCAAAACGTTTTGGCTCAAATCTAATGCTTGACCATAATCTGACTATGGGACGACTTCAGCATTCTCTTCACAAGGGCATTTCCATCTGGCTCCCTGTGAAGTCACAGAAATTCTAGTTATTTCTGTAGTGTGCGATGGCCTGGTTTATTTATAAGAACTATCCATGGGGGCTGAGCTGTTCTGTATCTGGAGCCGCTTATAATATCACAGTTTTGAAGTGTTTATTTTCTTACATCAGCTTTAGCTGATACGGCACTTTTGAGCCATTAAGAATCTTGTAAGTCAAGATGGTTTAGATAGAGGATGATTTTTCTGGTGAGGGCTGAATCAGATGAATCAACGCCTCTCCCTTGATTGGGCTGTTCCATTAAATGGGTGACCATCACGCGTTCCTTTGAGAAGTGGCGTTGCCCCCTTAGGAAGATTTGCTGCCAGCCGGCTTTGTTTCCTCTAGCTCACACCCCAGCTGGAAAGGGCAGCCCCATGAACCTGGAGAGACAAGGCCACCCCAAGAGAGGCAGAGGGACAGCAATGGATGTTCCAGGGCCATCGAGCCTATATGCCACCACACTGGGCACAAGAAGCCCAAAGAAAATATTCCAAATTAATGAGGATTGAACAGCTCATGGCTTTGCAACCTGAGGACAAATCTATTTGCAGACAGGCCTTACCCTCACAAATTTTACTTTCCAGTGACAAGCACAAACAGAGAGGCAGAGAAAGATGCAATATACTGTCGAGGGCACTAACATGGACAAAGAAAGCAGGATAAGGGGAGAAAGAATAAAGGGACAGGTGGGGGGGTACGTGTTAGACAGGGTGGTCAGGGCCACCTCTCTAAGAGTCACATTTGAGCTGAGACCCCAGTGAAGTGAGAGAACAAACCCAGCGTCTGTCTGTCTGGGAGAGGAGTTTCCAACACGAGGGAGAAGGGAGTGCAAAGGCCCTGAGACAGAGTGTGCTGGGCGGCAGAGGAGCAGAGAGAGGAGTGTGTCTAGAGAGCGGAAAGAGAGGAGCGGAGGTCAGAGAGAGAGCAGGCAGGGTGGTGGGCAGATCTTTCTGCAGAGACTGCAAACTGTCCCTGGTATCCATTCTCTCTTCTTCCTAGTAATAAAATCCGCCCCCCAACCCCATCCCCTCATCTTTGTGGGGCTCATGGCCGCTCTACTGGAGACCACATCTTCCAGCCTCTTGGGCAACTGGGTGTGGCCTCCTCATTAAGTTCCTGCCAATGGACTGTGAATGGCAGTGATTTCTGCTACTTCTTGGTTTGGTACTCAAAGAGCAGACAGTATTCCTCTCTCACTTTTATCCCTTCCCACACGCAGAACCAAGATCTGCTGCTAGTGCCCCCACCTCATGCAAAGAGACAAGGGGAAGGCCCCAGGCAGGTTCCCAAGGTGTGGTCCTTAGATTTGCAACATCAGCATCACCTGGAAACTTGTAGAAATACAAATTTGGGGACCCCACTCCAGACCTACTGAATTAGAAACTTTGGGGGTGGGGCCCAGCAATCTGTGTCTTAACAAACCTTCCAGGGGATTCTGATACACTCAGGTTTCAAAACTGCTGCAAGGTTTCTCAAGATCAGCAATGCTGATGATATCGACCCTGATATCAGTTTCCCCACATTAAACCCAGCATATATGGGGTTAAAACCAAAACACTCATTCCCAGTTTACTCTCTGGCTTCCTGGCTCCAGAATCCACTATCCTCCATGGAGACAGACACCGTCAAGGATAAGCACCTGGACCATCTCCTCCCACAAAGAGCTACGGGCTGGTGGGAAAGCTGCTGACCAGCAAGGTCATGAGCCGCCTCCTCTCTGCAAGTGTCTCAAGGCCAAAGACAGGCTGGTGGGAAAGCTCCGACCAGCAAGGCCATATGCTCCCCCTCCCCTACCTAAAACCCCAAATAAAAACCCTTCCTTTTAGCTTTTCGGGGAGTTTGGGATTTCAGCGTTAGCTGCCCTCTCTCCTTGCTCAGCGCTGTGCAAAAATAAACTTCCTACTTTCTTCCACCACAGCTGGTGTCAGAGATTGGCTTGCCGCTCAACGGGTGAGCGAACTCACTTCAGGTTCGGTAACACTGACACTTAGGGCACAATAATTCTTTGTTGTGGGGGCCTCTTCTGTTTACTGTAGGATATTTAGCAGCATCTCTGGCCTCTGCCAACTAGAAGACAGTAGCACACACCCATCCTTTCCCCTAAATTGTCACAAACCAAAATGTTTCCATAAACACACACACACACACACACACACACACACACACACACACGTTTCCTGTGGTATGCATATCAATTTTTGGAAGAAGAGATAAGAAACCGATAAAAGTGATTATCTTTGGGTAGTAGGAAATGGGCTGAGGGGCCTTTGAATGACTTTGCTTTTATTTTGTATGTTTCTGTTGTGTGTTCAAGTTTTTACCACCTGGATTATTGCAATAAATTTCTAGGCCCAAGATGGAGCCACTCCTGCCCAGGGTACCACACCAGCAAACCAAAACTTAGAAAACATTCATGTCCCTGTAAACACATCGTGTTCCTCTTGACTGGAAATGCAAGATTTTCATTCAGCCAATCCCCAAAGGCCAAACCAACTCTGGGCCTTCTCACTCCAAACAAGGTTGACTATGGGGCCCCAGCCAATCAGGTACTTTCTATTAGTCCCTTCCTCGTTCTTTATTCTTTATCCTATAAAAGCTTCTTGCTTTCTGCTCCATTTTGCAGTTCCCCGAAAGGTGACTGTCCACTTCATGAGGTGTTAAAGGTTTTATCACCTAAATTGTCTTCCTTTCTGATTTTTTTAATAGTATGTAACATAATCATGGGGAAGAAATGCTTTAGAAAGACCACATATTGCCAAGATGGAAACTAGGTTTCTTTACTACAATTTTGACACCAACTCCAATGCGTGTGGGTTTTTCCACACCACCAAGCAATTCTCGGACACCAGCTGGGTGTCCTACAATTCAACTCAATTCTGACATTATCTACATGGAGATAGTGTCAGATCTCACAGGTTAAGAGCTCAGTCCTACAACACCGCCCATTCCCCCCCTCCCCAGATGCCAATTGCAAGTCCAGGTTGTCACCTGTGCTTCTGACTGGCTATAGACTGAGGTTCCCACAACCCCCTCCTTGGGTTCAATTAATTTGCTAGAGGGGCTCACAGAACACAGGAAATCAGTTTACTTACTAGATTACTGGCTTATTATAAAAGGCTATAACTCAGGAACAGGCAGACGGAAGAGATACGTCAGGCAAGGGGTGGGGAAAGGGCTGGGAGCTTCCACGCTCTCTGAGCCGCCACTCTCCAAATCTCCACTTGTTTACCAACCCAGCAGCTCTCCAAACCCGTCCTTTTGGGTGTTTATAGAAGCTTCATTACACAGGCCTGATTGATCAAATCATTGGCCACTGGAGAGTGATTCAACCTCCAGCCCCTCTCCTCCTTCTAATCACATGGTTTCTTCCTCTGGTGATCAGTCCTCATCCTTAGGTACTTTCCAAAAGTCACCTCATTAATATAACAAATGACACCTTTATCACTCTCATCTCAGGAAATTCCAAGTGTTTTGGGCACTCAGTGCCAAGATCAAACGTATATTTCCTATTATAAATCACAGTATCACATGTACGATAGGACTTCTCAGCATCCTTAACACATGCTAACATATTTTTAATCTCCAAGGGGAGCAAAACCCTCGCAGAGGTGCGCTCAGAACACTGGGAAGCACGGATCTGGCCGACACTGCTTCCTCGAGCCCTCCCAGCCCAGAAGGCATTTAAAGGTGGCTGAGCCTGGCCACGGCCACAGAAAAATCCATTTGGGGCATTTTGCTGGACTCAGACTGTTTCTTCCACACTCAGAGAATGAGGCTTGAGATACGACAGTTCTTTCATGAAACTTTTGACTGGCCCCCAAGCAATTCATTCTTAAATCACAGATCCTCTCAAAAAAAAGAAAAGCCCCCCAGGTAGTCTTGGTCCCTCCAGTTTGTACCTCCCTTTGTCAGGGGCTGGAGGAGGGGACACATTTGTGCTCCGCCACCCTGAGATATAAATTCCCCCTCTGCACCCCACTCCCCACATGGCCTCAGGCAGGTGCACGTTCATCCACGTGCCCTGGAGCAGAGCCAGTCGTCTACCTCGCAGGGTCTCTCCCAACTTCTCTGCCTTCTGTTCCCTCCGTGTGGTAAGGCAGAATTTGTCTTCTCATCTGCCCCTTTTCAGGGATTGGGGAGAGGGAGGGAGAGGGCATGAAAATTTAAATCCTGGTGATCATTCATTTTTAACCTTCTTTACTATTTATCCAAAAGATCTTCAGTTACACAGTGCACCCCGTGACCTATGAAACCACTGGACGTTTACCGAGCCCACCCTTCAACCTTTGCTGCCCGACCACCAACAGTGATCATTCTGCAGCTGCAAACAGATCAAATCCGAACTGTGTCTTTCCTCATAAATGAGTTAATATTCATTTAAGGGCCTCATAACAGTGCCTGATAAATGGTAACTTCTGTTTTTTGGGGGTTTTTTTTTAGGCATTATTATATCATGATACTCTACCCTCAGTATTTCTCACTATTTAAGTCTCTGGAATTATTCAGATTTTCAATAAACAGATTATACTGTGAATGGGGAACAAATTGCTGAGCAAGTGGCACCACCCACACAGTGTAGAAGGTCTGCATAGCAATGGGAAAGTAAGAATGAAATAGTACCACAAATCAACAAAGAGATTCTCCATTCATAGTCACTGCTTACTCAAGTGTCTCCCATTTGGTACTTGTCCAGTGAGATTTTTCCCCACATACAAGTCAAACTTAGCATGCATCAGAATCCATCATCAAGGGCTTGTTAAAAAAGATTTACAGGGGCTGGCCTGGTTACATAGTGGTTAGGTTTACATGCTGTGCTTCAGCGGCCCGGGGTTCATGGGTTAGGATCCCGGGCACAGACCTACACACCACTCATCAAGCCATGCTGTGGCAGCATCCCACATACAAAATAGAGGAAGACTGGTACAGATGTTAGCTCAGGGACAATCTTCCTGAAGCAAAAAGAGGAAGATTGGCAACAGATGTTAGCTCAGGGCCAATCTTCCTCACCAAAAAAAAAAGATTGACAGCTCCACCCTCTAGAGTTTCTGAATTAGTAGGTTGGGGTAGAGCTAGAGAATTAGCACTTTAAACAAGTTTTCAGATGAAGCTGATGCTATTGGTCTGGGGACTACACTTTGGGAACTAAAGTGTAGTCCCCACCTGAATTTAGAACTTGACATTTAAAAGTGCATTTTGCTCGAATCAGGTCATGGGTCCAGCTTGTCAACATCCACTAAGGTCTGTCATTCACCACCTTTGTGGCATCTCCGCTTCTGAGAGGCATGCGCCCTGGGTTCTTATATAGGTGACTGATACAAATGTGGATAGGGCTGACTAACGACAAAATCCAGGTCAGGTGATTAAACCCCTAGCTTTTAGGCTCACCTCAATCCATTATAATTACGGCAGTATTTCTCAATCCTGGTCAAACTCTAAAATCACAGGGAAGCTTAAAAAACAAAAACAAAACAAAAAATGATGCTTAGGCCCCACCCTGGAGAGCCTGAGTTTACAGCCCAGAGTTCCCTCAGGTGCTGGTACTTTAAAAAACATTCTCTCCAGGTCATTCTAATGTGCAACCAGGGCTGAGAACCACCATCTAGAGGTCTTACTGATTTAACCTATCAAACCAACCCAACTGAACTGTCCTTCTGCCCTTGTAACTTTTTTAAGCTTTGATAAGCTTTACTTACCTAAGTTACTGCGAAAGTTGTTGGCAAAGCTTTGCTGACATCAGGTATGTTTTCCTACAGCTTTCCAAATTCTTCTATTTGATCACTGCACTTTCAGAAACATAAAATTCTATTGGCCTAGCATTACATGGTGTTAGAAAATCATACTAATTTTAAAGATCACCTTGTAAAGATGTTTACAATCTGTTGAGGAATTTTGCCTGGGGTCAATTTCAAGCTCACTGAATTGGATCCATTTAGTTTATATAATCATAACGTAATGATAGCTCGCATTTATTGCTTGTTAACTTTGTCTCAGCCACAGTGCTCTTCATAAATATCACACAACAATCCTATAAAATAGCTATGATTATTTCCATTTTACACGTGAGGAATCAAGACTGGATTCCAGCTGACTCCAGGGCCCATACATTTAACCACTAGATGTTGCTTCTATTTATATTTGCCAGGAGCCATTTTGTTCTTAAAGTGTTTTATGGTGACTTACAAGGATGTTAAAGATATGAGAAAGAATGAAATAACTGGAATAAAGTAAGACCAGAGAGAGTCAAAATGAGTCACGGGTCAGAACAAAATGTTTTCTCATTTGCTAACTGAAGGGTCACCAATTTGGCTTTGAGTGTCCTGGAAACATCAAGTCAAAATAGGATCACATGTTCAACTGCACGGGTGACATTGGATTAAACACAAACATTGTCAGGACAAGTACCTAAGAAGCCCCGGGCCTTCTTAAAGAAGGCAGTGAGGGTGAGAGGAATGTCTGCAGGAACATCCTCATGATCCAGGCAGATGAGAATTTCACAGGGCTCAGTGAATCGTGATTTCCACCATCCGCTTCCTCTTTTATTTACAAAATGAGAATTTTGGCTAGCTTTCTAATTCTTCAAAGATTTCTGCATTCCCATTTCCAGTATCTCTTCCACCACTGTAAACTCATTCCAAAAGATTAACAGCAATTTAGCAATTCTCTGCTCACGTTTTCTCAGTACCCTGGAATGTAATCTGAGCATTCAGGATTCACTTTTGGAGAGTTTCATAGTCTCTTGACTCACCTTACCTTTTGGACTCTCATTCCACGAAATCACATCTGACTTTGAGGAGTGTCTTCCCAACACCTAGTTTCTCCTTGCTGATCATCACAGCATCAAGTTGATATGGCTGTGTCCACAGGCTGGCTGTCAGATCCGCAGGTGAGGCCAGCATAACCTGAAATAACAAGGTCACTCTCTGTCAGGTGCCCATCACAACGCCCATTTCACCAACTCATTCCTCCTTGTAGCTTGATGTGAAGTTAACAATAGCAGCTTCCCTTGTGTTAGTTGAAACAATCAGTGGATGAGGCCAATAATTTATCATTTATATTTATGAGACTATACAGTAATGAGAATGTTATCTATCTTGAAAAGTATTGGTATTTTCTTGCCACTTGAAAAAGACATGGTGTCAAGTGTGTTGGGGTTTTTGGGTTTTTTAAAATTATTTTATTGAGGTCATATTGGCTTATGACGTTTTGTAAATTTCAGGTGTATGTTATTACTTATCAGTTTCTGTATAGACCACATCATGTTCACCACCAGTAGTCTAGTTTTTATCCATCACCATACATATATGTTCCCCCTTTTGTATCCCTCCACCCCCTTCCCCTCTGGTAACCACTAACCTATTCTCCTTATCCATGTGTTTGGTGGTGTGGTTTTTGAAAGTAGATCTCTTGGCACAAGATTCAAGGTTAGAATTATACATCATTTGGAAAGCACTCTCCCATCTTCTAACATTAAGCTGCCCAGAACACTCTTGCCAAACTCCTCTTTAGCTGGTTCCTTTTCTTATCCTTGGGGTCTCACCTTGAATACAAGCTCCTCAGCTGAGCCTTCTCTGACCACTCTATGTAGGAGGCCCCACCCGGTAAGTGATTTTTGTTTACTTATTTCAATTACCTATCTTCCCTGCTAGACAAATACTCATTGATGGCAGATACTTACCTTGTAGTCCCAGGACTTAGACAGCGCTCTGTTCATAGCAGAGGGCACCATAACCATTTGCTGGAAGAAGTGAAAACAGGGAAGCAGGTGAGACGTCAATGACCGCAAAGTTGGGGCCTGAGTGGTGAGTCCAGTTGTACACGATGGGAAGACAGTGGGGCTACAGTGATAGTAGGAGTGATCACAGAGACATGTGTGGGAAGAAAGAGGGATCCGGAGTGAAAAAGCTCATTTTATCCTTTCTAATAACCAAGCCATTTAGATGATTTGAGCATATGAAATTTAGGAGTAAAGTTGATTGCCATGTACCTCAAAGGAAGGAAAATGGATCACATCATCCTTGGTAGCAAGTATAGGAAGAACTGAGGTGGGCAGAACTTTGATATCATTAAATAGACCCCTCCCCCAAGCAAACTTGCCTCTACTTTCCTAATGTGCTACTTCACAGTCTATACAGATTCCCCAAGATGGTACCTCAGGATGTCACCCTGCAGGGTGCTGAGAACTGAAGGCAGAGTTTAACGGTCGTTAGAGTTGGCTTTTCCTACAGTTGGAAGAAATGAGAAACACGGAAGTTTAGAAAGAAGAAATGTCTAGAAGAGAAAGGAAGAAGATACTCAAAATTGGTCAACGAAGATCCAAATATGGAATAAGACAAAACCAATAGCAGGAAGGCCTAACCAGAAGAGTGAGGAGAAGCAGACGAATCTGACCTGGAAGAAGATTGTGAAAGTTGCTTCCCCTCCCCCTGTCTGAGTGTCCAGGCTCTCTCCAGTGGTTGTGAGGGAAGGGTACAGCAGGAACACAGCACAGTGACTCACGGGCGCCGTTACACACACACACACACAGACACACACACACACACACAGACACACACACACTGTGCAGCTTCTCTCTGCTCTGCTCAGCCTGGCACTTACAGGGCGCCGTTACACACACACACACAGACACACACACACACACACACACACACACACACACACACACACACACACACACTGTGCAGCTTCTCTCTGCTCTGCTCAGCCTGGCACTTACAGGGCCCAGGACCTCCAGGCTCCTGAGGAAGCGCAGGACAGGGGCTGGCGGTGAGGCCACTGTCTACGGCACGCACATGGGCCAGTGAGCAGGAAGCCACATGGCAAAAGAAGACCCACACACTAGAACCTACTCCACCCCGCGCCCCATGACCGAGAGCCCTAGAAAAGACTACTGAGCGAGCGCTATGGAGAAGGATGTCAGAAAAGGATGTTTGGAAGTGTTGCCATTGTTTAAGTCATCTTTTGGCCAAAACCCAGGTAAACATGTTAAACAGTGTTGGAAATGCTCTTACAACTTGTTCAAAACTTTCCAAATGAAGAGTTTGAGCGCTTTAAAGTCCCTGGTTAAAAAATACAAAACTCTAACACGTTTCAATTAGTCTGCTATTAGAGAAGACGGAAATTTACTAGTCAGATTTCAACAAAAACCTTTGCATAATTGGCGAATAAAAGTGAATTAATAAGCATCATGACTTAACATGACCAGCAGTGCCCCTCCTCCGTTTAGAGTTTGGAAGCCACCTTTTTTAAGCCATGACGGTGCGTTAAAACCAACCATCAAATAGGCTGAACCCTGAATTACTGCATCACAGTCTTAAAACAACGTTTAATGCGATAAAGTGTTCATTATTTTCCTTAGAGACACTAGATATCAACTTTTTAATCGTTAACATTTTTAAACTTTTGTTTCACCTCATTCAAAACTTCTATTCTATAAAATTGTCATGTATGAAATTTTTAAATAAATATACATATGACGGTGTAAATGCAAACACCTTTCTAATAAGGGTTTACAACCCAAACGGTTGGTTCATTATTCAGTTTAGAGATATGAAGGCAGGTACCTATGAAGCTTAGATACTAAGAATATTCTTCTTTATCTTTTGTTATTAGTTTCAAACTGTCCAAACAATGATTGCTGTGGCCGCTCCATATTATGACTCTTACATTTCCCTAATCGTTCTAATCATTTCTAAAGACGGTAGCAAAAACCTTTACATTATGGAAAGTTCTACCTCTACAAAACCAAAGGCAATTCTGTGATTTTTTTTTTAAACATTGCAATGCAAGGTTTTCCAAGTCTAAAGGTAGGGGCTGGCCCAGTGGCATAGTGGTTAAGTGCACATGCTCTGCCTCGGCGGCCTGGGGTTCATGGGTTTGGATCCCAGGCACAGACCTACATACCACCATCAAGTCATGCTGTGGCAGCACCCCACATACAAAACAGAGGAGGACTGGCACAGATGTTAGCTCAGCAACAATCTTCCTCAAGCAAAAAGAGGAAGATTGGCGATAGATGTTAGCTCAGGGCCAATCTTCCTCACAATAAAAAAGTCTAAAGGTAAAAATGAAAAGACTGTCAAGAGCAAACCTTGTACCCAATCAATACAGACCCTGTTGCAGTAGTATTCCTCTGCCTGAGTCCACACACGGGGATGGACTGGAGAGCCCTTCCCTGGTTTTAACTCATAATAAATTAAGACCCCGTATCTCAGGAGAGAACCTAATTTGGGCTCCTTACCATACAGATCACTCTTGTGAAAATGGAGTAGAACTTTCCTTTCTTTCAATCTTGACATCATCAGAAATGATTCCCAAAACTCACTGGAATTAAAGCTGGGGCCTGTGGACTATCAGGCAGACAGGAGACTGGAGATTTACTCTGCTCCTGCAGCCAAACATCACGTAAATTTGAGGCCTTCCTCACCTCAGTTTTTTCCTCTGTAAAATGGGGTGGGAGGTGGTCTTCCAGAATAAAGTGGAAGGTTCCCTTTGGCTTTCCCAACCCAACATGACTTTGAACCATTTCAAACCCTTCAAGCAGTTTCAATTTAAGACAATGTGGCCTGTGAATTATTTTACCACATAGACAGTTTCTGGATCTTAATTTGTAGAACGTTTGGTAACACTTAACAGAGGGGAGCAGATGGTGCCTGGGTGACGTCCTGGATGCCAGCAATGGTCCGCTGCTGTTTGTAGTCTCCAACACTGCACCCTCAGTGACTTTCAAAGTCAAAATCAAACTGTGAATCTGAACTCTGTGGATGACTAATTGTGTGTACTGACATGGAGGGCTTCTGTAAAAGGTCTCATGCGTGCATGCTGTCATTCAAATAGGCAGTTTCCAAAACTGTGGTGGTTTGTTCTTGTCAACATGGTTAAGCCAGAACTACCCTTCCCGGAGTCCCCTTCCCTGGTGGTTCTAAGTTCAAATTGGCTCAAAAACATGCTTATGTAAGATTTGGAAGGCAAAAGTGAAGCAAAGGCCATTTTCCTTCAAAGGTCATCACAGTCAAATGTGGGGACAGACACAGAGGTGCCTGGCCAGTGCCAGCTGGTCCTCATTCTCCTCCACTCCGCCTCAGCTCTTCTTCCCCAGTGCTGACCTAGGGTGGCCCCAGGCGCACCACTGAGCACCTGGCTGTAGATGCACAGAGGCAGTTGCTATGGCAGCGTCAGCTTCCCATAATGCTCGCTGCGCGCACCCCTGCCCGGGGTCACTTCAGCCTCCGTGCTTTGCACTCAGATGGACTAGCTGGTGACTGCTCTCAATTCACACATCTCTTTGTCACCCTCAGCTCCTCACATGGTGAGGCCTGGTCCACTTCCCGTAACAAATCCTGTATCCCACAGCACTCAGAGCAACTCCTCTCCCCTGATTCACCAACCAAACCACACACACAAATCCCCAAAAGGACATTGTGGTTCTATCTATATGTAACTCCTAAGAGGGCCCCAAACTGAGTGTCCCACATAGAAGATCTTTTTATACATATTCTACGTAACAGTGAGCTTCTTTAGGGATCATAATGTCTCAAGTCTAAGATGGAAGAAATCAAAAGACAGACAACCTCCAAGCACACACATGTGTATGCATATAGTTGCGTGCTTGCTTGGGGGAAAATATGATACCAAACTTACTTGGTTTAAAACTTTGTCTCTGGGCCAGCCCCAGTTGCCTAGTGGTTAAGTTCAGCATGCTCTGCTTCAGTGGCCTGCGGTTCGGTTCCTGGGTGCAGACCTACACCATTCGTCTGTCAGTGGCCATGCTGTGGCAGTGGCTCACCTACAAGAAGAGGAAGATTGCTCAGGACAAATCTTTCCAAGCAAAAAAAATTGCCTCTGTGAATCCTTATGCACTGATGTGAACTGGCTCTATGGTTTTCTTTCTCTAAGTCACAGGCTGAGACCCTGTCCAACCTGCAACCCACAGGCTCATGTCAACAGTCCTCTCTGCCCATCACAATCTCCTAACAACACTCACTGGCACATACAACTGATGGAGCTGCTCTCCTCAGTGCTACTATTCACACCCTGTGCAGAGGTGTCACAACATGACAAGCAATACTGGAAACACAGACGCCAGGACCTCAGATGGCTTCACTGATGGTTAGGCAATAGTCACACTTTGACCCACAGGTGTTCATGAGGCATTCTTTCAGTCCTGGGCTGAAAAGCAAAAACCCAAAGTTAAAAAAAACCCATAAAAGTACAGGTATGAATTATTTGTTTTATTGCTTTCTTCTTATTTAATACAGAGTCAATGTTTTTGAGTAATGATAAGATATCCAAAATTCAACATTATTAAACATTCAAACAGTACAACGTGTGGAAAGAGCCCTCAAATGTTAACTCCTCTAAGTTATATCTGGTGGAATAACTTGGAATAAAGGCTACTGGACTTGCCATCTTGGTTTATGAAGGGAACTGCTCTCCGCTGACACGAGGACAGGAAGAGTCCCAAATGGCAACCAACTGTTCAGGCCCTGGTGGCGGCACATTTGTCTCCCTTTGAAATGTCTGGAGAGATCGATAATGATTTCAAATATGAAAATCCTTCCTTTCACCTCAGGCTTAAAAGACACGCCCACTACTGAGGGAGTCAAAAGAAACTCCTGTGGAATAAAAGCGATGATGATGATGAAGACCAGAAAGGATTCTGCTGTCAAGCAAGTGATCCTTGCCTACCTGGTTCTTCTCTAACCTGATCCTTTATAAGAAAACAACTCACTCTGAGAGAGGCCTCACACAGGGAGCGGGTGAAACCAGGACAACTGTGAGTGGCTTTTTGCTTGTTGAAGGCACAGGGTTCTCCTCTTCCTGAGGGAGCGGGGTCACTGTGTTGTGAGTTATGTTCAAACACACATCCTACTTCTGAAAAACTGCCCTCAGCTGCCATACATTTGATTGCAATTTCAGGCTGATGTCTTTTTTGAAAGTTCCAGAATCTCTGGCACCCCTAAAAAGTCCTGATATGGCTGCTACTTCTGCAAGGAAACAGATTCTGAAGGGCTGGAGGCTCAAAGGGACACACAGCTGCATGACATCAAACAATGGCAAAAATAAATATACGACTCTAAAATATGGATATGAAACACCACAAAGAAATAAATATCTCAGACTCTACAACTGCGGGTCACACGCTAGCAATACCTGGTAGAGCCTTAAAAATGGTGATTTTCCCATAAAACATTTATTGACAATGACTTTGGATCAATAGTTAAGAGGCTAAGCAAAAAATGTATGAAAATGCTATTTTTTTAAAAAGACAAACATCATTAGATACCAAGGATAGTGATCAAATCCAAGATGTCAAATTTAAAGAAATCACTTTTGCTCTTTCCCAATGGTCATCTGGGCCTTCTGCAACAAGAATGGACAAGGGCCAACTGCACGCCTTGCCGGTGATGCTGAGGGTGTAGTCACACAAACCTCCTTGGAAGAGCGACGGACCTACGTCTTCGCCAGAGGAAAGACCTGGAGCCCTTCCTGCTTTTGCAGCTCCACAGTACTACGGATGCTCTTTACAAAGAGTGAAATCGAAAAAAGAAACAACATGGAAACACAAAGGTGCATTTATTCACGTCCATGCCATCTAAATCTACTGAGTACAGGAATCAGGACCAGAGAAGGGACAAATTAGAACCTAAACAACAACAAAAACACCGGGACATTCGCCCCCCTGAATTGCAAGTTTTAGTTTAGAAGAATCTGCATGCTGGCAAGCCAGTTTCCTCCCTGAGAAGCACGCTTCACGCTTCGTTCTCTCCCTCCAGCATCCTCTGTGTTTCTCAATTAAGGCCTGGACAGTGTTGGGATGGTGTTGCAGGGTCTCCTCGGGAGCCATGCTCTGGCAGGGTGCTGTCCTCTGTGCTGTCAGTCGCCTGTGGGCTCGGGCTGTGTGAGGTCAGGGTCGGCACCGCCTGGCTGTGCAGTCTGCCGCCGAAGCTCCTCCACCATCTGCAGCAGGGCTGACCTCTCCAGCTCTAGGGCAAGGCTGGCCTGCTTCAGCTTGCTTTCGCTGGTCAGAAGCTTCTCAACTGTGGCTTCGAGGCTTTGGATCCTACCATTTGCCACCTGCAGAATAAAAGAAGAAATGAGAAGGGAACTGCCTAGTGATAACACAGAGGGATCCACTGTACTCTCCCACTGTCCAGCCTTGAGGGCACTCTGGCACCGAGACGAGTCTAGTGTTTACTATCGGTTCTTCTGGTCACACAGGAAGACTACATTTCCCGGATTCCCTTACAGGCAGGCTCGGCCACCCTGAGATCCTCCAGCATGTTCTTCCCCTGTTGTGGCTACTTTGGAAGTGATATGTTGAGATGGTGGCTTCAATGTGGAGGGAGCCTGATCCCCAAGTCACCCACTCCAGGAAGGACAGCTCTGATATGGCCAAAGAATGCTTGATGAACAATAGGGAGAGCTTCAAGGGCAAAAAGACTTCTGTTGTGCTAAGCCACCGAGATCTGAAGCTTTATTACTGCGGCACGGCCGGGCCTCTGTTGACTAATACACATATTTCCACGAACCAATTGACTTTAGACTGACAGTTATAACAGTTTCTGTGTGAAGGCCCAAGTAGTAACAGCTCTCTAATCTGAAACTGTTTTTATTTTCCTTACAGTAATGAGACATCATTACTATGTCAAGAAACATGGGCATTTCCCCCAGAACACATGTGGTGTGCTCAGGATAGCCAGGCATTCTGCTCAGAGGTTCATGGGCCTGGCCTCACGGATTGGTCACCACCACCAGAGAGGTAAGCACTGTTGTCACTCCCAGCCAGTGCACATCCTCAGCACCCAGCAAACAATTCATGTCAGGCGGAACTTCCGGGTGCCTCCCTCTAGCAAATGTCCCTCCTCCCTCTAATCCACTAGGGCCGGCTTCCCAGGTAACAAGTGAGTTGGCGCTAGTGAAGCCGAGGGGTTTTCTCAGAGAACCACAGAAAGTCCGACCTCTACATTGCTGTCCACGAGGCCTTTCTGGCCTGCTCCTCAGCTCACGGCTGCATGTGCAGTGCTCACGTCAGGGGTCAGTAAGGTACTGCTCTACCTCGTTAACCCAGTCCACTCCTCTGCACATCTCCATTTATTTTCTCGCCCATTTTCAAAACAAGGGAAACAGTTTTTTGAACAAGATAACACTTGAGCCAGAAAGAGAATTCATGACTCAAAGTCTAGCTCTGGTTGTGCCACTGGAACACTCAAAATACAAGGACAAAGGATTGAGACCCAAGTTTGTCAGCCTGCCAGGCAAGGGGTGGTCACGATTGGTGTACATCTGCAAGTAGTACTCTGACCCCCTGAATCCTACCCATGGGCAAGGCCTGGGATGGTCCCACCTTATCCCCACACAGGACTGCTCAGTCTGAAGTCCCACAGCACCCCCAGGTGCACCAGACAGCTTAGAAGTGAGCTGTTTTGCACGGTCATTTATGGCTCTGCATGAATGTCAGGTCTCCTCAGTGAGATGGAGCTCTTTCATGGAAGAGAGCACGTCTCATCCTGCACATGGTCTGGCCTCCCACGGCACCTAGCTCGTGGGTGCTCAATGACTTGTGGTTAATTATTATGGAAAACGTACGCCCATTAGTATTTGGCACCATTTGACCTGTCTATGCAATCGTCCTATGTATGCTGCTGGACAAAACAGGTTAAACAGTTTGGTCTCCAGCTGCTAGACAACATTCTTAGGTGTTTAACAAGAAAATAAATGGGAAAAATAAATAAATAAACATATAGTTGAGTATGTCTAAAACTATATGAATAGAACAAAGCTAAAAAACAGGTCAATTTTGATACTTTGGCAAAAAACAAAGACTTACGTTAGAGAATTAAGTACTATTGTATTGAACACCTATCTTTGTACTCTGAAAACTGTTTTAAAAAAAAGAAAAAGAAAGGAGGTGTGAGTCTCACAGAACTTATATAATCTGGCTGAAAGAAAGTAAATCCATGTGACTCACAGAGGGTGATGGGAAAGCTAGATTCAAGCACCTACAAATTGACACACCACAATCCCATCCCAATTCTTTGAGAGCGGCAGCGTTATGAATCTTGCTGGCCCCTGCCACCCAGCCCAGCAAGGACTCTAAATACTGGTGGATTGGCATAAGCTGCAATCTTGAATGACACCTCTGGAAGTGCAGAGCCACTGGGTCCAGAGAAAGACCACTGCAAGAAGAACATCTGTTATGACAAACTGCCGCTCGATGCCTTTCTTGAGGGATGTCGCTATCTGGACAGCTCATCACGACTCCCCCTCTTCACAAAACGGGTACAGTGTCACCGCAGCAACATATAATTACTCCCACCCTCATCACAAAGAAACCACATGGGCACTAGCCCAATAAAATGAAGCTTTTATTTGAGTACTACTACCTCAATGAGCCAAATGCTTCAAATGCAAGTCTGAGCTTTGTTAGAAAGGTTGCCATCGTGCTGTATTTCAGGGACCTACTGTGTGTTTGGAGATCATTTAAAATTACCATCTACACTGCAGACCCTTCCAGGCCGGATGAGGCTCTTTATTCCCTTGAGTCTTCCCTCTGGTTACAGCTGAGACATCCTGGGGAAATCGTCCACAGTCATATTTTCAGTTAGGATGTCTCAATCTTAGGGGGAAAAAGGAAGCTAAGTTTCAGAAGGTGACTGTTTGTTAGGACTGAGGGTGGAGAAGGCATTTTTCTTTGTTCCTCTACAGTAAACAGCTACGAGGGTCTACTGGGCACGCCCCTGCTGGGGGGAACGCGCCTCAGGCCAGGGTTGACTTATTAGGCTCTCAAACGCTAGCCTTTCTCACATCACTGCCAAGCTTGTGCCTGCAAAGTGGCAACTTTCGATGGAGAAAAATAAGAGGCTCAGATCAGGACAAAAAGAGGACAGCCCAGGAACACAAAGAAATACATATTTTGGGAAAAAATATGTATTTTTCTCTGCAGCAACAGAAAAAAATTTTTTAAATATCCCTAAAACAACACAGCATTACCACCCATTTATGACCTTAAAAATGCAGACTGTGTGGTTACTTTATTCAACTTGATTGGTAAAGGAGCCATGCTAAGCACTTAGGTATTCTTTTTGTCCTTGTCACACAGACAAGGGAATCAGGACAGGTCAGCGGTCTGCCCAGGGTGACAGTGTGGTGGCGCCAACAGCGGATCTGGCAAGATCCAGGTCTCTGGACTGCATCCCATGCTCGCTCCATCTCACCCTTCTGCACACATGGTCTGTGTATGTGCCCTTCTCCTGTCTGATATGTTCCACACTTATCCATGGTAAAATGGACGCTTCTAGATCAGAGAACTGTGTGCTTCATTAACCAAACCTTTCTATTTCCCCCAAGGACTCATAAATCACGATCATATGCTCTGGTTTACTTTGTTGGTAGATTTCTGTGTCACTTTCCTCTCTTAATATCCATCTGTGGACCTAGCTGGTTTTGCTCACAGAAGGTCAAGCCTTTGATTCTCCTGTCACTACAAAAAGCACCACTGCTGGCACTCAGCTAATAGCACCATGGCATCCTGAACCCAAGTTCATCTCTGGGCCTGTCTCCTAAAAGGGTTTGTGCAGAAGCAGCCTCTCAGAAAACTCTAGGACCGTCTGACCTCAGCAAAGCATAATCTGCCTGCCCCTAATCAAAAGGCCCAACTCTCCTGGGATACCTTTGATCCCAACTATAAACACACTGGGGAGAGAAAGGTCCTGTGGTCATGGGAAAACCCAGCCTGCTGGTGCCTTTGGTGAGTTAATGAACGACCACACGCTCGGGGTTCAGGAAGCTGCTTCACACACGCTCTACCTGCAGCTGTTCAAGGAGGTCAAGGTTCTGTTTGCGTAAGCTGCTGTTGGTTTTCTCTAATTTGTCCATTCTTTGGTTGTCACTGAGAGGGGAGGAATCGATAAGTTCTTCTTGAAGCACGTGGTACTCAACTTCATAAGCTTGTAACTGTTTAGAGATGTCCATCTCAAACACCTGTTAAATACAGAAAAGTCATCAGGCAATGAACATGAGAAAAATCACACACACTCACACACACAGGTGACCATGTCAACGAGCATCCACTAAGCACTTACTCTGTGTCTGGTACTTTCAGTGAAAACTAAGGAAAACTCTCTGCACCGAAAAGGTAAGAATTTTACTTGGGAAAAAAATGATATAAGAAGCACTGAGAAACAAGCCAAAGTAACAGTAGGCATGGGTCTCTGATAAGTCATTTTCCAAAAGCCAAAACCTTATTTTTGAAAAGGCTTATAAAAATTTATTTTTAGTTCTTATTCTAGTACTTATTTCCTTTTTCTCTGAAAATTCTATTAGGTTAGCTACATAAACTATGGGTCAAAGGGAGAAAAAAACAAAGCAAGAGAATCACAGCCCTATTTGCCCAGTCACCCAGTCAAGGTTTAATGATAGTTCAGCTGGGTTTTCAGAGTACCAAGAACAGCTAAGTAATGGAACTGTTTACTAAAAACCCTCCTTTTCACACACGATATACAGAAATGAGCCAAAACCCAAATGTCACCCACACGGATGAGTGAATACGAAACAATGCCTGAGTTGCCTTCCTTCCCATAATAGTAACGGTGATGAAAAAAACCACCCGTGTGAAAAACAACCCCAAGGTGCACGAATGAGTGAGCTGTTCATGCCGGTACTTTCTCTTGGTGAGTGAGTTTGGTGGAATGACGAGGGGGTCAGAAGGCAGATGCTCCTGCTGCCCAGGGCACCTCCCCCACCCCATTATTTCTGTGGGATCACCCCAGAGCTATGCTTCTCAGCACAGGAGTGAAGGCCCAACATGGATTTGGGGGAGCTGCAATTTCAGACACCACGTAAAAAAAAGCCAGCATGATCAGAACACACATTTAGAGAATGAAGTTAGACTTTACAAGAGCAGAAACTGACTCTTCACTGCATTTCCTTAAGAAAGAAACTTGAACATAGTTAAAATCAATGAAAAACTCATTTCCTGTGTTGGCACCCTATGAGCATTCAAAAATAGATGATTCCTATTTTCCCTGAAAGCAGTTTTCCAAAACCATGTTCACTTTCTCATCATTCCCAACAGTCTTATTTTCTCTTCCTTGAGATTAACTTTTCAGCTTCCTGGTTTTCAGTTTAATTCAATGGGCAACACTAATTAGGCACAGAAGTCATTCTATGCTGAAAAACTAATCCACGTATCTCTGGCGTGTGTGTGCAGAGCAGTTTACTGTATTGATCTGCTTCTCCGTTGTCCCTCTGAGTGACTGTGAGGTCAGCAGGGATGCTCACATCTACTTTACCGTCGAGGAAACTGACTCAGAGGCTTTGACTCAGCCCTGGAATCGGGGCTCCAACTGGCAAATCCCTGAATAACTTTGAACAAGTTGCTTGACCTCTCCCAGTCTCGGCTCCCGGCCTCTAACATGAGGGTGAAAACACCTCCCTCCCAGCATGGCTGTGGGGTTTACAAGAGACAACTCCCGGAAGCTCCCAGCACGTGCCCAGCAGGTTGAGTAGGCGCTCACTCAGCTAAGGGATCTGCTTTCACACACTTGTCATGAAACCCTCACATCCAACCTTGTGCTTCAGCAAAACTACAAAGGATGCCACATCATGAAACTTCTGATTAGCTCAAACAGAGTAAAAACCACAAACAGTAAAACCGAGATTGCCATGGCATTAGCATGTAATTATACATATGGTGCAGAATAAATGTTATACACACAGTTACTTTTTTTTTCCCCACAAGGATTTATTTTTGAATGAGCTCCTAAATTGGAAAACCTGGGAACAAAACCTCTGGCCTTTTATAGACACTGAAGCTCTGCCAAGGTTAATGGCTCTCTCGCTGTGCCCAAAGCTGCATACTTTCAGACCTCCACTGATCCCTAGGAAGCACCCTGCCCGTCATAATCATCTCTGCCTCATGGCATCACTATCTCCTGGCTGCCAGAACACTTACAGCTCTTGATTTTGTAGTTATGCCCTAGAATTTATCCCAAAGCACGGCAGTATGTGGCTGGTGGTTAAAGGAGGGCCCGGGTCCTCAAACAATGCTTTTTCAAGTTGCTATCTATTTTTCATAACCATAATTATAAACGGCTTCATGGTATTCTACCAACTTGACATATAACCATGTTAATCCATCCATCAAGTGTTGGCTATCTAGTTCCTTGAAAGTCTTTGTTGTTATAAATGACAACTCTAAATATCCTTGTACATATGGTTTTCCCCATATTTTGGATTATTTCCTAAGGACACATTCCAAGAAATGGGATTACTGAGTCAAAGGGTAGGAATATTTTACTGGCTTGTGACATGTATTGCCAAATTGCTTCCCAAATGGGAATAATCAACTTACAATGCCATTAGCAAAATACGAATGTGCCAGATACAGTATACCCTGGGCACTGCATATTCGTATTAAAAAATTCCATTTTGTTAATCTAGTAGGTAAAGCATTATGTTATAGCTAAATATTTTCCCAGATATTCATTTTACTAGACGAAGATCCTCGTTAGTGAATTGTCTGTTTACTTTCTTGGTTCATTTGCTATTGGAGACTCAAGTGTTTTTCTTTGCAGTCTGTGGACACTCGGTATAACGAAGCCATTATTAACCTTGATGTCTGCAGAACTAGCCACATACTTTCCACCTTCCCAACCCCCAGACCCTGCCCCCCAATCTGTGGGTCTCTGTCACACAACGAATGCTGGACAGTGGAGCAGACGGCCCAGGTAGTGGCAATAAGGGGGCGCAGTGTCTGCAGTGAATTTAAAAATAATAATGAACCCAACCAACAACTGGTCTGCTTTTTATTATCACCACATGCAAGCAATTCTCAACAATGCCAGTGGTAAAATATTCCTCCCCACTGTACCCCAGCCTCTTGACTGCCCTTTTCAAAAAGTGCTCATTTTCAACAAAGCAAACTGCCTGAGCAGCGAGGGCTTCTCCCAAGGTTTCACCACTGCGATGCTGAGGAGCGTCTTCGGAACAAAGGGACCTTGTTAAGATTCTGGTTTTTATCCTACAAGCGCAACTAGAACGGGGAATTGTCTAGTGTGTTTACAATGCAGCTGCCCATAATCGAACTTCTCAATGTTTGCATGAACCCCCTGGGCACCTTGTTAAAATGCAGATTCTGACTCAGCAAGTCTGGGGTGGGGCTTCACATTCTGCGTTTCTAACAAGTTCACGCATGAGACAGTGATGGTGCTGGTCTGGGGCCACACTTTGAAGAGAGTCCAAAGGATGTTAAAAGAAGGCTATTTGCCAGTCTCCTAAAGCCCCCTTTCAACTCTTTCTCTTCTTGACACTGAACTGAGGCTGCACAGGCAGAGGCACTCACTGTGACAGGAATACAAACTGACCTCCTTCTCTTCATTTCTGTTATTGCCAGGGAGTCCCCACTTCTTGGATCAGAGGATTTTTAGGGCTTACGTTCAACTGACAGTTAATTCACACTGAGGAACTACCACAGAGCCTAGAGACCCTTGTCCTTCTGCTCTGGACCCTGTCAACTCAGAATTGGCCCTTCCCAGCTTGTCCACACTCAGCCGGAGCTCCAGAGCCCTGTCCTTAGCTACCTTCTCCCCGAATCTGGAGCAGGCTGTCTCTCACTGCTCAAGCTGAGGCCATCTACAGAGAGGGCATGTAATGAAATGGAGCCATGGCTATCACAGAGGACTACCCAGACTCCGCCCATCCATATACACACAGAAGGCCCAGTTGTGGGCAGTGAATGCATCTGTCACTTCCACCCTGTGGACCTCCCAGATTTGAGCCTGGGGATTCTCTAAGGCAGCAGAGGAACTGCACTGCACCTCAGGCCTCATCTCTGAGTAGGACTTGAGACTAGAGCACCCTCTGGAGGGGAAGGGGCAGTGAGAGTGCAGAAAGGCTAACGGAGCATCCTCAGACGTTAAGTTCCACAGGAAAAACACGAGAGGGGAAAAAGGCAGCGAGCTGCCTGGCATTATTACTGTTTCCCATCTGAGACTTTTGTAGAATGAAAACCTGGGCCCCAAAATGGAGATTTTTGTGTTCCCGACACTGACTCTCCCAACTGCCAACTTCCCCTCAAAAGCTGAACCCGTCAGGCATCTAGAATTTCTTTCTCACCCCCGCGCCTTTGCATGGGCGGTGATCAGGGGTCAGCAAACTACAGCCTGTGGACTGACTCTGTCCTACTGCATATTTTTGTAAATAAATTTTCAGTGCAACAACTTCACTTCTATACATATCGTCTGTGGCTGCTTTCGCGCTGCAAAGGCAGAGCTGAGTGGTTGCAGCAGAGACCTTATGGCCCACAGAGCCTAAAATACTTACTATCTGGCCCTCAGCAACAAACGTGTGCTGAGCCCTGTCTTAGCGCATTCTTTCAGGCCCAGCTGAAAACTCCCTCAATTCTCAAGCGTGAGCAGCACTCCACCAGCCTCGCTCCCACATGCCTTTGCAAGAGCACCACTGTAGCTCTCACCATGCCTGAAATTACTGGATGACGTGCTCATGTTCTGCATAGGATGCACCTTGGTGTCAGAGACATTACATTCTTGGCTCTGCCACTTTACACAGGGTGCTGGGCATGTTACTCTCTCCATGCCAAGTTCTTTCTGTCTATAGAAATGCGTGTTATGAGACATGTCCCAGAGTTGCTAAGGGGTTGATGGAACAAAAGATACCAAGTTCAAAATGGTTGCCTGAAACAATCAGGCACACATACAAAACTGTTCTCTCTCCACACTGTGTCCATTTCTACTCTTCCAAATTTAAAGAGCACCTCATAGTCTCAGTAAGTATCCGTTTACAGAAAAGGGGAGGAAAACGGGATTTTTTTTCTGGGGGTCAATATGGGGGGTAAACGAAATGTCAGCCGAGACTGCCTGCTTTAGAGCCAGGTGCAAAGGCACTCGCTGGGCACAGACACTGGGGTACATGGTAACCAAGGCCCTCTGCACTCGCCCCAGCAGCCAGAACACATACGTGTGAGCAGTGAAAGCTCTAAGAGAATAAATGCATGCAAATGCCAGAAGTTAAAGAATCAAAAGGGTGGAGAATTCTGTACTAATGTACAGGTAAAATATAGAAAGCTCTAATTAGACGACACCCAGAGGCACCTGGCAGGGTGGAGTTAGCTGCTCAGTCACTTCGAGGCAAGAGGACCAGAGTTTGAAACCCTCCCTTCCCCCACTCCTCCGCAGGATGACTGTGGGCAGTTAGTTAACCACTTTGAGCCCTAGGTTCCTCATGGGTTAAAACCACCTCTCCTCTCCGGAATGCGGTCACGACTAAATGAGATCATGTGTATATACAGATTCACACAACCTGGCAAAAAGTAGGGCCTCAACAAGCCAAAGCTGTTCACACTGAGAGGGACGTGCCAGGGAAGTCAAACACAGAGAGATGTGGAGCCTACCAATTAACTCAAGATGAGAGGGCAGAGCGGGAAAGAACTGTGCTTTCCCACAGGCATATGGAGACGTGCGGATGTCCAAGGTAACAGTCGGCATGAAACCCGCGTCTTTTTCCAGGCCAGACTTGTTCCTTTTTCTGTGCTCAACACCTAAGGAGGGGTAGCAAAGGAAATCACAAATGCCACATCTGGGTGCAAACCACGGGAATCACTGGATTCCTCTTGGACGATCAGAAATTCTCAAAATAAGGATTTTTTTTTTACAAATAGCTTTATTTCACGATCTGCTTTTACTTAATTGCTCTGTTTTCATTATATATGGAGCAGGTGAGGCAAGTTCTAGGCTTATGAGAGGGCTGACTGATGACTCTGCAGTGCCCCAATGCAGAAATCTCTTCCAAGAGCATTCTTAGCCATCCAGCCTCTAGCCACTTCCAACAGTGACCTCATCTCCTCTGCTAAGCAGTTAAGTCCTTCACAGTCAGCAATCATTACTGGAAGATTCTTCCTTATAGAGTCAACATCTGCTCCCACCTCTAACCTAGACCATTTAACAACTGGTTTAGTCGTAATTCCCAGGTCAGTTCACCCCTCACCTCTAACATTTCAGACAGTAACGGTTCTACTGTACACAGAGACCAGAGCTGCTGAAACCACAGACACAGAAGTGAATTCTATTTAAAACAAACACACACACAAAAACACAGGGCCAGCCTGGAGGCATAGTGGTTAAGTTCCCACACTCTGCTTCGGCGGCCAGGGGTTCACAGGTTTGGATCCTGGGCACAGACCTAGCACCACTCAACAGGCCATGCTGTGGCAGCATCCCACAATCAAAAGAGAGGAAGTGTGGCACAGATGTTAGCTCAGCAACAATCTTTCTCAGGCAAAAAGAAGAGGTTTGGCAATGGATGTTAGCTCAGGGTCAATCTTCCTCACCAAAAAGAAAAAAAAAACCCACCTCTCCTGTGCAGAATGCAGACACTTATCATGGAACAAACTTAAAGAATATATACTCTCTATCACAACTTTGCTATCAAAGAGTTATTTTCAGAAAACTCCAATTAATACCATCCAGCAGAAAAATTAAATCACTCATTTTACAAAAAATGTATGTATTTCAGAACAAATGCCTGGGGTGAAACCTCTTAATTGTAAGAAACTACTGAGAATTTGTGGTTATCACACCTAAACACTGCCACTATGTTCCCATGTGGCTTTTCACCATTACACTGACAGCACACACTCCGACATGCATTTAATCACTGAGCACATATTTGCCATGTTCCTCCTACATGCCAGGCATTACACAAGCTGCTCAGAATACAAAGGAGCAGGAAACAGGGCCTGCTCAAAAAAAAAAAAATTAAGCTTCTACATATTCAGGATTGCTTAAGCCTTTGGAAGGTTCGCGCTGAGTGATACCTGATTGATGGTCTTTTCCATTTGCACCAAGCCCAGGTTGGGTAGTGTGTTTTTTATAAAGTCAACTATGGTTTCCAGGTTTTCATGCTGCAGAATCAAGGGCTTATGGCTTCCCAACAAACTTAATGCCACTTTAAACATGACCTCGGATCCCTGAAGAAAGATCATATCTGGGAAAACAGAGAAATGCAAAAAGTTAAACCAGACCAGTTTCTGATGAAATACCACTCCCATTTCCTTTTCCACACATCACAGAGCAGGACGGTGGGAAATGTAACCGGAAATTGCAAACTTTATTTCCTTTTTAAGATCCTAATGTTTCAGATAGCGTTGTCAACACAATATTGCAATATTTGAATACTGCAAATAATAAAAAAAATAGGTAAACATATTACTAAGATTTTATCACAGGTTCAGATGAATCTTTTTTTTTGCTCCAAAAATATGTTAAATTCAAGCATGCTTCCAAAGTTAAATTGAGAAAAAGAAAACTTATTAATCTATTTTTCCAGGAATGCTCTGGATTTTAAAGGAGCTACTAAAACATATGTTTTTATGGCCCAAACTGAAAGAGTTTATAGATATATCATCAGAAATTAAGATAGAGTAAGTGAAAAATCCCCTTGCTTTCTCTGTTGAAGGGGAAATAAAAGATGTCTAAAAACTGTAAAAAGTCTGCACAATTGCAAAGTACATTATTAAATACTGTGAAGTAGACTGAATTTTAGCATAAAAATGGAGTAAAAAACATATTTTCCTCTGAGGAATTTAAGAACTTTGTCAAAGTTATTTTCTAGTCCTTGCCATATTTTTTTCTTAGAACAGTTGGCAAATGTTAGCAAATCCTATACTGAGTGGACACAGTGAGAGGGAGGTCAAGTGGCCGAGCCAGCCCAGGCCTGGCTGCCCCTTCCTCACAGAGTCCGAGCCAATGTCCTGGGGCTAAAGCACAGCCCTCGTAACCAATTGTTGGGTGACTAGATTCAGACATGTTACCTAACAACTGGAAAAATAATATAAGAAAAAACATAGTTTTAAAGATGATTAGAGGCAACTGTCAATATTTCTTTTCTCTCTTTTTTTTTTTTGGTTGTAGGATAATGGAAGAGACAAAGAAGTAAATTTCAGTAAGTCCAGGAAGACAAAAGCAGATGAGAGAAGAATCCCCAGCATGTGCCTCTCCAGGTGGTTTAGTGGGATGACATGTAAAAGCCATTAAGAAACAGGAAGGCAAAGGTTGAATGCTGCCGTGCAAATAGGAAAGGTGGCCAAGTCCGAGCCGTCTATGGACAGCGCACAGGAGAGATCCAGGCACCGGCTGGCTGGGTTAGCCCTGGAGATGCTCTCTGTAACCGTCACATAGGCCTTAAGCACGTGAGCGGACCTGGTGGGGTCTGGGGGCAGCCTTAAGCAATGATGCCACTGAGGCTAGCCTGTCTCTCTCGTAGAGCTAAGGGCCACAGCTCCCACCAACACCACGGCTGCTTGCGGTCCAGGGCAGCCCCAGGAAACAGGAGAGGACCAAGGCTGCCTCCTTGTTAGGTCTGGCCATGGAGGCTGGAAAGATAAATTAGAGAACTGACTGTATCTTTAAAATTTGAGCCTCTTAGGGGAAGTATGACCTGTATCAAGGCATCACGGCGGGTGAATATTCCTGTGCAGTGTCTGCTTCATAAAATACATAGTCTACCCACTTAATTCACCACTACAGCAAATAAGATCTAAAATAGCACTATCATCAAGATGTAAACAGAAATGACATTTCCAAAAACAAAGCAAAGCAAATTTGAAGTTTCTGCGGTTTAGATAGTAAGACTTCCTTTCAATATAGGAACACTTATAGCTGAACAAAAATTGATGGCCTTATCAGAATAAACATCAAGACATTCTGTGCAGGCGTCCCGGGGAAGGCACTGCACTACCAGACCAATGACCGGCCACAGCTTGGCATCTTTAGTCTCTGAGGACAAGTATCTTCAAACTAGATACAGTACCGCATGCAAGCCAATTAAGATAAATCATTATTGGGGAACTTCTATGAGCGTAATCGAGTATGCAGTCCACATCAGCAGTCTCTTAAGGTTAACAACAGGCCTTCCAAGTTTTATTCCTTTAGGATCTTGGTTTTTCTAACAAATCTCTCCTTAGTAGAGTGCTTCCTAAGAGTCTAAACTCAGACTTTTTGGACAGTATGAAGAAAAGAAAAAGAAGGCTGGAGGGCTTTTGTTGTTTTTTTTAAACTCTATTGGTATGTTAAAAAAATAAAACTCTGGATATGTTTATTTCATTAGATCAACTGTAGTATTTAATGTAATAATAAAGAAATGTTCTTTCCTAATGCTGTTCTCAACACCTTAAGAATACTCCTAACCGCTGAGAAGTTTCTCCGCTTCATTCACTGAGCATCAGACACACGGCAGGCATTGTCCTGGACACTGGGGATTAAGCCACGAACAAAGCACAAAGAACAAACTGCAGAGACACGGACAACTCTTGGTTTCGTAGAGTTATGCCCCGGGTGTTAGGAGAACAAAAGGGAAGAAAAAAGTCCAAGGAAAGGTGGCTGCCAAACCGCGCTGGAAGAACCAAGAGAAACTTGCTAGGTAAGAAGTCAGGGAATAACACCGTGAGCAGAAGGGAGAGAAGGTGTAAATGCAGAGAGGTGTGAAAGAACCACACCATGTGTGCCGGAGCCAGAAAAGAGTGTGGTAAGAGCTCTGGCTGGGGGGCGGAGCAGGGGCCAGACCTCAACGGCTTTTTGCCCAGGCCGTGCGTTCTAACAACCCAGCGTACTAGGGGTCACTGAAGGCTTTCTGTTCTTTTTTTCTGAGTCGGTGAGTGCACCAATAAGGAGATGATATAAATGAGATCCAGGTTATGGGTCTGATCCTTGCAAGAGTTAGCTAGCTTCTAAGAGCCTCTGGCAAGAGCACGCTGATTCCCACCAGCAGACTCACAAGGGCACGCTGCCAGCTGTGAGATGTTCGATTCACCAGCACTCCTGGAGG
This sequence comes from Equus caballus, assembly GCF_041296265.1. Classification (NCBI taxonomy): domain Eukaryota; kingdom Metazoa; phylum Chordata; class Mammalia; order Perissodactyla; family Equidae; genus Equus; species Equus caballus. Next base: position 94,890,972 of record NC_091686.1, read on the forward strand.
CCCGCTCCAGGCACGCATCTTTCTGAAGACGAGTGGGCTGGTTGTCTGCACTAGTGAGGCTGGGAAAGCTCAGCCCTAGAAGCTTCTGTTATGCTGGGGAAGCCTCAAGTAAGGAGTTCACTGGGGTGCACAGTGAAGGAATGTGACTGACAGGTGGAAGGAAGGATCACTGAAAGTTCTGCTTGGAGGAAGGGGCTCCTAAATCTGACTACACTTGGGGGGCAACATCTATATCCTTTAAACAGTGAGTGCATTTTTCTCCCTCTGGAAATCTAAAACATTAAGTAATTTTTAAGTAACAGTAAAGAAAAATGTTACCTATAAACCCACTGCCCCAACCCAATTATTTTCACTTTTCCCATTTTCCAATCCTTATACATTCACATTATAGAACATTTTTTAGAAAAAACAATCTCCGTGGAAAAGTGAATTAATGTCCCACACTTGAAAAATCACTGCACAAGAAAGGGAACAGCTGGCGCAGGAGCCCAGCTCACAACACTGTGGCCCAGTTCCTTTCTTCTCTCCTGTTTCTAGCCACCTAGAAACAGGAAGAGGATTTTCTTTTTTAAAGATTGGTAACAGAAGTTAGCTCAGGTACCAATCATCTTTTTTTTTTTCCTTCTTCTCCCCAAAGCCCCCCACTACATAGTTGTACACTCTAGTTGCAGGTCCTTCGGGCTGTGCTATGTGGGATGCTGCCTCAGTGCTGCCTGATGAGCAGTGTCATGTCCACGGGAGCTGAGCATGCGAACTTAACCACTGGGCCATGGGGCTGGCCGCAGGCAAAGTTTTATCAGGCAGGAAATAGACAGAACCTTAAATTCAGCTGATCTCACCACTCTGCCGATTATTTGCTGAGAACAATACAAGTAACTACTTTCCTCTGAAGACACTGCAGCAGCCCTGTTACTGTGTTAACGTGTATGGGAACTCTATTTGGAACTCCCTGGGATATAAAAGTGCAATTTTCCTATGGGGGAAATGACAGACGCCAAGCACAGGGCCAGTAAGCAAACTTGCACGGCATCTCTTTTCTGGGTGGCTTTGTCTTTGTCAAGGTCAATCCCTCTCTCTAACCTTCTCCTGGGAGGCTGTAGTCGTCCAGGTGTGACACCCCCACATTCCTACCAGGAACGGGTAGAAGGAAAATGAAAGATGACAGCCTTGCAGCAGAGCAATAGCACCAGCAGACTTTGCAAAAACTCACTTCGTCACCACTGGATTACGTTACCCAAAGAGCCATTTGTCCTGGCCGTATCAACGATCTTGTTTTCCCAGTCTGTTTTAGTCCTAACGCCTCTCTGATCCTTCCCTACATTACAAGGGGCTTCTGTGCTTTTTGCCAAACCTTTAGTTTTTACATTCCACCTCCTCTCTCATCTACTGGGCGGCACATCTTATAGAAAACATCAGGAGCCTGATACCGCAGCCTCCTCCTCCATCAGGAGCAGACCAGGCCCTATTTTTCAGATTTTTTCCAAAGGTAGACATGATTGCAAGGTGAATAAGGCAAGAATCTCTCCTGGGACCCTCTACACCCAAATGGGAAAAATATAGGAGGCGGCTATTTCACATTATGTGACAGCCAGAGAGAAGGACTGACATTCAGGGAAATGTGATTACCAGGTGATGGTTAAGGCACATCCATCATCGGCAGCGGTCCCTCCAAGTATATTATACATAATTCAAGGTAATCTATTAATATATGAGCTACACTGACTGCAAGCTGAGAATCCTTTACCTATATATAAAACTGTGACTGGTTAACAAAGGTCCATTTGTTTTTAGGCTTATCCAGGCCTAAAGGCTTATAATAAAATGGGCTTCAGGCCAAAAAAGACTGCAGTGTATGAACAGAAGGCTTTGGGATTTAAAACGAAGCTATTCACCATCAAGGAACTAAACAAACACGGTTCAAGTCACTGATGCTAAATACAGAAATGGTTTTTAAAACATCTAACTTTTCTATGAAACCTACTAATAAAATGGTTTTTCAGTACTGGTAGATGGTATGGATTGTGCGAAAAAACAGCAGTTTTTGCAAAGTGACGTCACAACATAGTGCTGCCTTGAGTTCCCTCTTCCTGCCTCTAATCTGAGGAGCCCCAAGCCCTTAGCCAGCTGGACATGCCCTCACTTCGGACAGCAGGGGTGTGTGGGATCCAAGAATTATACAGACACTGGCATCTTTATGCGTAATGCATAAGAAATTCAAAGACCCACCACTGACTACATAATATAGAGAAAAATACCCTTTTACTGGTTTCAGCTTTTATTTATAAAGACATTAGGATGAGCTTCATAGAGTTCCAAATATTCTGCAACAGAAGGGCTGTCATTTCCAAAGCAGGGTTTGTTGTTAGTGCCTCTTACCCACTTGTGCAGCCTAAGGACAGATTTTTTCCTAGAGCTTTATGGCCCTAGAGCCCAGAACACTCTGCAGGCAGCCAGTGGTGCCTATGGCTTGGGGGAGTGATAACTCAGCCTTGACCCTCGTGTCCCCTCCTGCCCAGCCCCCTTTGTAGAAATTTCTTCACAAACAGTGTAATTCGATGCATGAGCTGTTTTACAATTGACAACACTCCCTCCTTCCCCTCTCAATCTTCACTCCTCTCCACTGCTCTGTTTGAAAAACACAGTAAAGAACCAGGAGGAAAGTAAGGTGGACTAATCATGTTCTTCTAATTTCCAGAGTAAGAAAAGTAAAAAAAAACAGAAATTTTTGGCATGACAGACTGAAGCTGGGGCCGGCCCAGTGGCGCAGCGGTTAAGTGCGCACGTTCCGCTTCAGCTGCCCGGGGTTCACCAGTTCGGATCCTGGCTGTGGACATGACACCGATTGGCAAGCCATGCTGTGGTAGGCGTCCCACATATAAAGTAGAGGAAGGTGGGCACGGATGTTAGCTCAGGGCCAGTCTTCCTGAGCAAAAAGAGGAGGATTGGCAGCAGTTAGCTCAAGGCTAATCTTCCAAAAAAAAAAAAAAAAAAAGACTGAAGCCTACAGCTAGAGATCTTACAGTTTTTGCGACTCTTTTGTTGGCAAACTAAGCAGACAATTTTGAGGCTTTATCTTTTTTTTGAACTAGGGTATTAAAATCTTCATGGAATCTAACGACTTGTTTGACCAGGAGAGAGTTTTTAGTACCTATTTTTTTCAATGATTTTTTTCTTAGGGACAGAAAGTAAAAATCCATTTGGGGAGCTAGTTATACAATAGGGAAGGTGGTGAATATTTTAAGAACATGGATGCTTCTAGTTAAGGCCAAATGGGAAAGTCTTTAAAAGTGCTTGTGGATAGAAGTGAGTAATGCTAAAAATCTAGCACTTTGGGGAGAAGAGTAGGAGAGAAGACAACTCAATGCCCATTTATATTAAAAAGCAAATTTTACGATGTCTAGAATTTGGATATACAAGCTGTCTTCCCAGAGTATGTCTAAAGAGGATTCTCTCAATGTTTTTGAACATTCCCTTTAAGATGCTCTCTCATTCTAAAAACAAATCTAAAAAAGTGTAAGACTGCAGGTTTTTAAGCTATCAAGTGACTGAACATAAATGACACTTTAAAAACCCCTTGCTGTGATAACTATCAATTCTTTAATAACGTCCTCCTCCACAGTAAAAAATGAAAAGAACCTGAATCGTCAAAACTAGTCCTCCACTCTGAAGTAGGGAAAACACACTCTACAAGAATTCACTGTGCTCAGAGTTCACTCAGCTCCTGGTATCCAAAAGGATACAGCTATCTCTGCCAACAACGCAAGGTGGCTCTTTAAAAACTTTTTTTTTTAATTTATTTTTCTATTGAAGTATAGTTTTGAGACTCTGCACGTGAACATCTGTTTAACTTTGACAGAGACAATCTTCTTAAAAAGTAAATAAAGAAAACAGGAGACAGTTTGAAAGGTGAACAACCTGTGGTTACGGTGGGGCACAGAAGTGGAAGTGGCTGTGACATCTGGGAAGACGAGGCAGGGGGCATGTGAGGATGGAACAGTGAGTCATCCACACACAGGTGTCTTCAAGAGCGTGATGGCAGAGAAAATGAAGAGCCAAGGATAGGGAAAGAGGAGATGCGAAGGGAATCTAGAAAGAACACTAGCCCAGAAGTCATCGGTTGAAGAGTTTTAAGGAGCTCTCAGGAAACAGAGTCACGGGCCAGAGAGGGTGAGGAAGATGAGTCACGACAGATGCACCTGGAATACGTGTGTGGGGCTCCTCAGCCAGGTCTTTAAGATGTCTGTTCCAGGAACAGCCTGGTGGTGAGGAAACTGGGTCTAAATCCCACAGGATGAAGGTTAGATCTAGGGAAGCCCAACGATTGTCAGAAGCTAAGCAGGTCTTGAAATTCACAAAACCCACCGCTGACTAAACTCAGAATGTCAAACGATCCCTGTTCCTGTAGAAGAGACAGGTATGAAACTAAGACGACTCACCGTGGAGCGACAATCAATGTTTCTCATGGAACACGAGGATGCTGGTTGTGGCAGACAGACGTACACGCACTTACCAAAGACTCTGGCCACAAATCCCAGTGGGAACTGTGAGGCAAACACGGTGAGGAACCAGGGGGCGGCATAGAGGCTGGGGCCGATCTCGTGCTCCTCGAGGTGGTTGTAGAGGTCTCTGTGGTAGTCGTGAAGAAGCCTCGAGAGCTGGTACATCTGGATCTGTGGAGATACACGCACCCAGGTGTCAGAACTAGATACCTGCTACGTATATTCAGTTTCTTATCCCACTCACAGGGTGTAAGAGAGGAATTATTAGACTTTAAACATTCTGTCTGGGCTGCGATACCCACTGATCTCAACTACTCATTTATCCCACAAGCCATTACTGGGTGCCTGCTGCACACGAGCCCCTGGCTGGGTGCAGGCCCAGGACACTCACACCGGGTCATCTCCTACCACTTCCTTTCTCTTTACTGTTCCCTTGTGTTCCTTGGCTAAGAGAATCTAAACATCTGTCTTGTGAAAACATTTTCATAAATTCTCATACAAATACACATTCCTAGTAAAACTCAAACCCAGAGGAATCAGTCTCTCTGCTAAAAGTGATGCGAATGCACATGGTGATTCTGTCGAGGGATTCCATTGTGCTGTTCACTGGGTCAGTTCCCTCGGAGCCCCCAACTGACTCAATGGGCAGGACAAGTATGACTTCTTTAGGTTTATAATGTATGAAATATACAGATCCTGGGGAAGTTAAAATAAGAAGTGTTTATCTCAAGAAGGAGAAAATAACTTTTCCAACTGAAGTTGAACTTCAAGTGAAAGGGTTCACTCTCTTCAGAGAGTGATACGGCTCTGGCAGGAGGCCCCATGATGAGTCCCAGGGCTCACAGAGGTCCTAAAGCCAGCCCAGATGTCAGCATCCCAGGGCCTGAGCCCAAAGAAACAATAACTGAGAGAGGGTCAGAACCCTATGCTACAAGATGGATATGTACTGCTCAGGGGCCCAGCCCAAACAGTCCTCTAGTAACAAAAAACAGTGGCTTTTTTGTATCAAAAAGAATCTAACCACCAAGGCCACCAGCCCACAAAGAGTCGCATGGTATGATACAAAATTACATAAAACTCAAAACTTCTGCTCTCTTAGATGGCAAGTGTGCCTGTATTAAAGCTAATGGGGAGAATATAGGAAGAACCTGACAGTATGTGTGGAAAGTGTCATTGGGACAAAATCTTTTAGCTAATGGCTTCCTTGTATGAGATTTATGTTCGTGTGGTTCACATTCACAGGTGGAGGTGAAAGGATTTTTAACCACACAATCTAGAGCTCTGAAAGAGTCCCTGGCTCCAGTGTTTCCTTTTTAAGGATGCTTCTAAGGCTCTGAGATCACGGCATCTTGCTGGTAAATGAACACGTAAACACGTGCTCCAACATTTAGGAATATTCCCACGGCAGGATCCAGTCTTCTCTCCACCTCTAAAAGGTGGCAGGAGCAGCACTTGGCACTTGCTGCTGTGTTTGGTTTCCTTTTGCTATGACCTGCCATCTGTCACTCATCCATTCAGATAATGGCTGGGTACCTACTTCATCCCAGGAACTGTTCTAGGAACCAGGGACATAGCTCCGAGATGGGTAAGATGCCCCCTTTCACTAAGGAAAGTCAGAAAATAAATGGGTAAATGAATAAGGACACAAGACAATTTCAGACAATGCGTGTGTTACGCAGAAGAAATGAGATGGGATAATGTGATACAGTGTGCCAGGGTGGATGAGCAGGGACACGACATGAGGGTGGTCAGCAGGAGCTCCTCCAGGATGTGATACCTGAGATGAGCCCCAGATGACAAGGGCTGAGGGATGTCGGGTGAGGGGATCCCTGGTGGAAGAAGTAGCAAATACAGTGGGAGGTAGGAATTAGATCATGAGAAGACGGTCTGATGAGAGGTAAAAGGGAGGGCCCTGGAGTCAGACAGGCCTGGGTTTAAATCTGAATTCAGCCACTTACTAGCTGTGTGACCTGGTCAAATTATGTAATCTCTCTGAGCCTTAGTTTTCCCATCTATAAATTGACCTGACTAATAGCATCTTCCTGAGGGTTATTAAGGAGACAGGTACATATGAAACACGTGGCGCAATGCCTAGCACAAAGTTCTCAGCAATGACAGCTGTTACAGTGTTAACTGATGGTGAGAAAGTTCCTTTGATGGACCTGGAAGTAATCACACACGTCTTTGGCATTTGTCTCTATCAAAGACACAGGAACGCTCTCTACCTGTAAAATTATCATGTCCGGCCGGTACTGTTTCCGCAGACCCATGTCAAACATCAGAAACTTGAGCATGTTAAACGCCTCTTCCTCACCCATGTGAAGCAGCAGAATGCCTGCTACAAAGCTGAGGCCTTGGCAATATCCGACTTCCTGGTCTAGAAGCGAGTAGGCCTTCAAAATGTTGTAAAGGGACAGCTGCCCTGCTCCTAGCTGGGCAGAGAAGTATGGATGCGTTGGAAAGGTTCGTCCTGTGAAAACAATACACATTAGCTGTAATTGCAAAGAGAAAGCCACTGAACCAGAAACCCAAGGTGCTTCAGGTCAAAGTAACAGGTCTTTAGAAGTTGGACCATACTGTAAATCAGCTCTGTAAACAAGGTCAGCTGGTTGTTCTTGGAATAATGTTGCAATAAAAAATCAGCAGTTATTCATGCTTTTTTGTGGTGGTTCAGGAGAAAGCAATTAGAACTACCTTTGGTCCTACAGATCTCTGGATTTCAATCTAAAACAAACAAAAAAAGCTGTCGATCCTCTAAACACATCTACACTCTCAAGAGGAGCAAACAGCTGTGGTTCTTTACCACCACACTATTCCAACATCAACTAAATGCGGCCAAAAGCCTGGCCTTGCTACAGACACTCCCTGATCAGCTTTTCCCAGACTGCACTTATTTTGCCTGCAAATGCTTCGTGCCACATGCATATTTCTAAGCTTTTAAACCAGAGGCAGTGCTTTGAAACAGACTGAGGAGCAGTAAGTGTTTTCTTTTACACAAAAGAGTCACCTCCCCAAAAAAGGTTAAAAAAAAAAAAAAAAAAAGCCTGAGCCAGCCCTGATGGCCTGGTGATTAAAGTTCGGTGCTCTCAAAGCATCGGTGGCCCCGGTTCACTTCCTAGTCACAGAACCACACCACCCACCTGTCAGTTGCCATGCTGTGCCAGCAGCTCACACAGAACTAGAATGACTTACAACTAGGATACACCACCATGCACTGGGGCTTGGGGAGATGTGGGGGTGCTCCCAACATCCTGATTATTTTCACACAAAGCTGGTATTCAGATCGGGTTTAAAGACTTCTTTTGTTCAGTATGCTTTTATGGTTGATACCTGTCAAATCCCACCTCACCCCATCCTTTTGGAATGTGACCGATGGGGAAGTGTCTCCAGGGAGCAGAAAGTACCTGATTAAGAGAAATGCTCGGCCAGGGCCACATTTGGATCCAGGTGAGAATTATGACCTCGTCTGGATCAGCAAAGGCAGAAAGTGCATCTAGGCCACAAGTTAACTGTTCAACTTAATTATCTGGTCTCAGCAAAGGGAGAAGGATACATCTGTGAGATGTATCCTCAGCCTCGTGAGAAGGCATTTCATCAATCCAGGTTGGTCCATCTGAACTTGATTTAAGAGGATGGCAACAGTCTCCTAACTCCGTTCCTGATTTCTTATCCTGATTCGTTTCTTGCCTGCTCAACCTCTTCCCCAAACACACTCTGCACACGTCACTCACCGCTAGAAAGCAATCAACAGCTCCCCAGTCCACACACTCACCTCCTCACCTCCCCTCCCAGCTTCATCCTCTGCTCCAGGGTTAACCTTAGAGCTGTGAGGGGGGGCCTCCAGGTCTCTGAACCCTTGTGAGCTGTGTGCAGAACTGAGCGTGCATGTGCAAGTATGAGAGGGTATAATAATGCCTGTGCATTTTCCTGTTCTAGAGCAGCCTGTACAACTCAACTGTAATGTGAGCCACATACAATTTTCCAGTGGCCACATGAAAAAGTAATAGGTGAAATTAACTTTAACAAGAGAGTCTGTTTGACACAACAGATACAGAACATTGTCATTTCAACACATAATCAACAAATTATTATTAAGGCATTTTGCATTCTTTTTTCCATACTTTGCTTTTGAAATCCAGTGTATTCTTTACACGAATGCATATCTTGAATTAGGCTCAGCAAGTGTTGTTCAACCTGGAGGACTCACTTTTGCAAACGGGAAACCAGGGTAATTACCTATGCAGAAGGGATCCATGAAGTAAAAAGCTAAGGGGCATCTGAGAGGAACAATGAGGCTTTATTTCAAGCTTGAGTTTCGTGAGCCCTCAGACGCGTGACAAGAAGGAAAGAGAAGATAATGTGAGAGCGGGGGATTGCACATCCGGGGCCAGGACTGAACTCGGTTCTTCAGGCTCTGTCTTACTTCACCCACACAACCCAAACAGCAGACATTACGCTCCCCATTTTTGACAGCTGAGAAAAAACACACTGTTTTTAGAATTTAGCTAAACATCTTACTTAAAACATAAGACATATGAATTCTGACAAACAGAGACAGACTCTCCCTATGTGGGTTTGTCTGCAAGGCAGCAAGGGCAAGTGCAAAGGGCATAGTGCATGATTCTGACCCCAGCATGTGCAGCTCAGAATGGACCATCCAGCCCCTGTGAACCTCAGCTTCCTCTTCTTTACAATGGGCAGAAAGTACGCTTTGCGGAGTCGGGAGCACATGTACAATGCCTGACACGAATGGGTGCGATTAATGGCGTTTAAGCACGGGGCACAGTCTTCAGATATGCCATACAAAAAGCTGGCTTCCAACCAGGACAGAAAAAAACGGCACACACACAACACTTCTGTAGCAAAAATGCAAAAAGAGGAACAACCGTGCAGAACCACTGCTCTATTGATTCTAACATTCCACTTGAGCCTGAAACATCTCACTTTCCGACAGAGTTATAGAGGCAAAGGAAAGTTTCGTTCCAGGAACTAATTCCATGAAATTTAGAATTCACAGACATGTGGAACTGAAAGCCGATATGGATTCCAAATAATAACAGTAACAAACATCATCACAATCCAGATTCACCGAAACATAACTCTTTCGTGCTGTGGAGTCCCAGAAACTGTCACTGATTTTCTTTATGCGAGAAACCCGGCTGCAGAAACCTGACCGAGCTAAAACAAATGTTCCCGTGTGTTCCAAGAGACTGCCAAACGCCATCTCCCGTCCCACACAGTCTGGGATTCAGTGCAGCAAGAAAGGCGCTCCACCCGCCTCCAGGTTGGGGAACAGCCACGCGTCTCTGGTCTTCAGCTCCTAACGAACGGGAATGGAGGAATGACTGCCCGTCGGACTTCCTCACGCAGTTCTATTTGGGCGAGACAGAGTTTCCTATATTACATTTTTCTAGGTCAGTGGTTCTCTATGTATGGTCGGTCTAAGGACTGCTGGGGGTCTCTGAGGCCCTTTCAGGGGTCCCTGAGGTCCTCCCTCCCTTTTCCAACTAGGTCACCTTTTTCTCCATATATTTCAAATAACACAATCACAACAGACCGAACGCAGAAGCAAGTATGAAAGTCCAGCTGATTCTATTAAGCTAGACAGTAAAGAGATTTGTAAAAATGTAAAACAATGCCACTCTTCTCACTAAATTTTCTTATTTTGGAAAGTCCGCTTTTCATAATATGTTTATATGCGTGAGTTTATCATAGTTATCTAAAAATAAATACAGAAGTATTTATTTATATTATTTTAACAAAGTTTTAATTTCTGAAGAAGTTTTAATGTCTAACATAGTAAACACTAATAGAAATTATCCTTGCAAACAAAGCTCTTTGGGCCACTCAATAATTTTTAAGAGTGAAAGGAATCCTGAGATCAAAAGTCTGGGAACCGCTGTTCTAGGCGGACACCACGCTCACACACATTCCTGAACACATGCACACCGAGGAGAGGAGGGAGGCAGGGCTCGCGAGAAGAAAGTGGACCCGTCAGATTAGAAATGGTCCTAGACAATCCGCACCCACCTAATCCAGTACTGAGTACTGAGCCCTCCAGGCCCAGGTGAGAAGGTGCTAAGTCAGCACCGGGAAGGAAAAAACCGCACTTTATAGAGACCACACGTATGTACGTTGCTCTGCAGCAGGTGACGGGTCTAGCACAGCCCCCTGCACCTCGCTGCTCACTCGAAGCACATTAACTACAAGCAAGATGCTGTTTACTGTTGGCTGTTTGTTCAAAGCCTGTGAAAAGATTCTAGAACGAGTTTCTGACTCAACAAGACAGGCTGTGGAAGGCTGCACACCTCCAGGAGCAGCAGTGGCTCCAGAAGACTCCGGCTTAGGAAAAACACCTTATTTCTGCCAACCTAGAGGGCAACTGGGTAAAAACTGTGGAATCCTTCTGATAAATGGATCAGGCTACAGGCCCGCCTCTTTAAACTCTATTTTACTGTTTGCCACGTAGTAGAGGAATGCAGGCCCTTTAAATTTCTCTCTACTGCAGTCTCCCTTCATATACAAAATGAGAATGGGGCTGTTAAGTGGAGGAAGTCAAATATGAGCACAAAGAAACCCCTTATGTGTAACAATTTTGTGTCCTGTATGTCTAAGTGGAGAAATGTGCTAGAAAGGCCTAAGAGGCGATACTCAATTCAGACGTCTTTCTAGACCACCTCCTACTTAACTTCATGGTGTGCTCAACACGCTAAGTGTTCCTAAGGAATTTCATTTATCTAAGGGATGTTTCTCTGTGAATCTTCTCCTTCTCTATCACCTTGCCGGTGAAGAGCTTTCATCCAGCAGTTTCCAAACACTGATCACATCAGTCACCTGGGGGCTTGTGAAGCACACGCATCCTTGGCCCTCACCCGGAAATCCTTCTTCAGCGGCAGCTCAGGCGTGGCGGCCTCAGGAATGTGTTTTCTACAAGCTCCTCAAGGGACTGTGTGGGTGACCCCTGCACGGCACTGTGAGAAATACCACTCCAGTCTGAGCAGAGCCCATCTGACTTGACCCTGGGTGAGACCCGTGGTCTTCTCAGTTTTGTTACTTGCTGCAGCTGCTACAGGAGGCCAGAGGTCGGTCCAGCATACACAGGGCCACTTGCAAAGCTATTCCGTCTTGAGGACGCTCTGAACAGCTGACTATCAGGTTTCTTTCTTTTGCCTCTTTCACAAAGAGCCTGGAGACTTCTGCATCTCTAGGGAGAGGTGCTGGCAAACCAGCCACCTGACTGTGACCTCTAACTCACGGGTCTTGTTGTCCTCACTTGCGGAAGGAAGAGTAACCTACGGTCAAATGACCTCTAAGGCTCTTTCCAGGAGGAGGAGCTGTGATCCTAAGAGATTCTTAAATTGCTCCAACCATCTAGCTCGGAGCAGAATGTGAGATGAGAGACTGAAGAAAAAATACCCTTTGCATGACTCCTCACAATTTAGTTAAATAATTTGGTCATCAGCTGTTCAGTGGCCGTCTTCCCCTCTGGAACGTGTGTTTCCTAGAGTGCATGGAATGCACCAGGTGCTCCAGAAGCATCTCTGGAATCACCACTGAACGACACGGGGGAGATTAAGAAGGCAGAGCTCTTCTCTATGCAGATTATTTTTAGGAAACATTTGGCTTAGTCCAGTGGCCGCTGGCACTGGCTCCTGCTGGCTCTGTTTGTGCACATCTCTGCCCAATTCCGCCATCGGTGACATCAAGTTGGTAGCTTAAAATTTCCCAAAGTGGAGTATGTACGCCATGGAAATCTGCACACGCTAACACCGGGCTTCACTGGAGGAGTCAGGGGAGCTGGTTGTTAAACACTTGCCAGCACACCATTGAGTGGCTCGAAGGATGTAGGAAGATTTCAGACCTCTGTGAAAGGAAGTGAAGTCACACGCCACTTTACTCTTTCCTTACATCACCCACATTGAGTTACATCACTCTGAGGTTAAAGAGCACATTTGGAAGGGTCAAATACATGTGATTTCACAACGTGGTCTTGATAACATCAGACACAATGGCAGACCCTTTGGAATAATGCGTGTAGCTGGTGATGCAAGAACGTATGACTCTTGAGCTGCGACTGTTCAACAGACCTCCATAAAGCAAGGTCTCCAACTGGACAGACAGGTGTGTTAAGTAACAAGACCGCTGCATGACAAACTCCAGGGACTTGTCTGTCTTCCGCCATTAATGCTTTTTAGTTTCTCACACAGCACTTCAACCAAAGACGAAACACAGAGTGGTGCTTGCCACCAGCACCCATGTGTTGAGGAACAGCCCCATCTACTACTCAGAGCACACAGCGCTTTGTGGCAAGACCAGGCAAAGCAAACTACCGAGCACGGAGGGAGGAGGGAAAACGCTCCTGTCTGCCCCTCTACATTTAGTCATCTTAAGGCCTTTCTACTGATCTTTCCTTTGGAGGCTCTTCCTCTCATCTTTTATGGATTCTAAAAAAGCAAGGAAAAAATTCCCATTTATAACACTTGGTTTATAGCTCCCTTGCTTCCAGATACCAGGCAAGTTTTATACCTTTGTTTAAATATGTTAAGTAGGGCCGGCCCAGTGGTGCAGTGGTTAAGTCCGCATGCTCTGATCCCGGGCGCAGACCTACACACTGCGCATCAAGCCATGCTGTGGCAGCGTCCCATAGATAAAATAGAGGAAGACTGGCACAGGTGTTAGCTCAAGGTCAATCTTCCTCAAGCAAAAAGAGGAAGATTGGCTAGTCTGCATTTGTCAAACCCTTAAGAGACCAATTTGGCTTTCCAGGCCATTTCCTTCTGAAAATTCAGACCAATAAAATAATTCAAAATGTATAAAAAGATACATATGCCACTATGTTTTTTTGGTTTGTTATCTTAACAGCCATGTGGTTTTTACACTTCAAAATATCACTTCAAGATATGGAAATAAAATAGTCAAAGAGTACAAATTTCCAGTTACAAGATGAATAAGTTCTGGGAATGTAGCATACAGCACGTTGGCTACAGTTAACAATACTGTATTGTATGTTTGAAAGTTGCTAAGAGAGTAGATCTTAAATGTTCTCAACACACACACACAAACCTAACTACGTGAGGTAATGGATGTTAACTAAGCTTATTGTGGTAATCATTTTGCAATATATACATATATCAAATCATTATGTTGTATGCCTCAGACTTAAATGTTATATGTCATTTATATCTCAATAAAGCTGGGGAAAAAAAAAAGAGGAAGATTGGCAACAGATGTTAGCTCAGGGCCACTCTTCCTCACCAAAAAAACAAACAAACAAAATCCCCATTAAGTGGAAGCAAAAATCAGTATGACAGCACCCATGCTGGATTCTTGACCCAAATATGTCTTTGGATAGATGCTCCACCTCTCACTGCAGCACGAGGACACCTAAACCCATTTGCGTGTCACTGGTAGAAGTTCTTCTAGAAATCTAGCAAAAAATGCTAGTTCTGGACACCAAAAGATTCACCAGATCTCTGTAGGGTATATAAACTATGCCACCACTTTATTGATCTATAAAACACAGATTAATAAAATAATAAGTAATCGATGTAGGGGAGCAGTTCCCGCCTCTGCTCTCTGACTTAACGTGTTCCTCCATTTCTGGACCTAAAGCCCTGCTGCCATGGGAGAGGCTGGACAGCCTCACCAGGCAGAAGCACTGATGGCTGGAGGAGTCCAGGCTGGGATGCCAGGGGCAGGAGCAGCTGAAGTGGCAGCAGAAGGAGTGGTGAAGTGGAGCCTGAAGGGAGTCTCCAGCTAGTGCCACTGGTGGCCTTTAGTGTGGCCACAACTCAAGTGGGAGCCCCAGACAGAAGGCAGGAAGCTTGGCAGTCCGTGCTGCGCCCCCAGGATGGGGGGCCAGAGAAGAGAGGGCTGCACAAATGGATGTAGCTGGAACCAGGCTTAAGGAGCGGGGCAGGCTCCTGAGCTGAGGCCTTCAGAACTTTCTGCCACTGAGTAGCTTGTGACTTGGGCAAAGCATTCAACCTCTCTGGGTCTCATTCATCAGCTCTGAAGTGGAATAATATGTGCCCAATTTCATACAGGGTTGTGTAAAGCTGAAATCTGACAAAGTTAGAAAGTATGTTTCCCAAACTATAAAACACTGCCCAACTACAAAGTCTATTATTCTTACTCTTTGGAAGAAAAAAATCTTGCAAAAAGCTGATTAGACTCACAACTAATTTCATAAAGTAAAGCAAGAGGCAGGAAAACAAAAATCCATGAAAACCCAAAATACATCCAAGCAACAAGCATTCTGTTCTTCTGGCTAGGATAAGAATGTCACGTTTTAAGAACAACTGAACTACTGATTTGTTTTTGCTCAGCATCACACACCTTTATTGGGCTTTGAGTTAGCCACAGTGTAGACCAAACAGAAAGTATAGACTAAACAACTGACTTGACTCTTGGTGAGAGGTGGGGGTAGCAACACACAAAATTTGGAGGAACTTCTAAGTGAGGCCCCTCGAACCCCGACTGGGCAGAGCCAGAGCCTGGCAGGCAGGGCCCACCGGGTTCACCGCCGGGTCTGGGGCAACATTTGGGTTTTCCCAGTTCAAGTGGGGAGAGGAGGCTGGTGCTGGTCAGGTCTCTGGATAAAGCAAGCTGGGAGAGATGCACTGAGGTTGCTTGGGAGATGTATTGCTGGAAACAGGTTCTTTTAGGTCTTGGGAGGGTATCTGGAGGGCCTCCAAAGTGGAGGCCAGGACTGGGAAAGAAGTGAGGTGGAAGGACGAGGCCAGCACTGTCAGGGAGGGGTGGCTGGCCTTTGGGGGTGCAGAGGGGTGAGGGTGGGAGACAGGCAGGGACGGAGGGGACTTGAGTGCAGCCTGGCCCCGCCCACGAATGAGGAAAGGATGAGTCTCGGTTCACACAGACCATGTGCCAACTGGAGGAAAGGCTGCACTGGGCCTCTGGCCAGAGCAGCCACCCGAGGTGAGGCCCCCGCAAACACAGCTCCCCGGGGAGAGGCCCCAGGGCCCTGTGCCGACCTGGCCTTTTCCTCCCACTCTGCAGAAGAGCAATTACATCTGAGCAACAGGAGGCAGGGGGCCAATCCCGCCCGCGGAAGAAGGAGAGGAAAACTAAGAGAAGAGAACATTCGAGTCAAGGAGGGGAAACATGCTCCCCTCTCCTCTCCCTCCATCCGGGGAAGGACTGGGGGGAGCTGAGGAACCGGCTGTACTCCCTCCATCTCAACCTCCTACTCAAAATTTATTTTTCACTTCATTTCACATGATAGGAACATGATGTCATTTTTTCTGTTACTCATCACATTAGCAAACACAGCTACTGCCAATTCACAAAACTACTTTCCTCAGGGTCAGTGGGCCAAACGGGCTCCAGCCCCACGCCTCACACTTTGTCCCCAAGTGTAATCATGGCCTGAGCATCACCCTTCACCCAGCCAGCCATGGTGACAGGAACACGGGGGGCTCCTGGGCTCAAAGGGCCTCAGGGATGGAACGGCCTCAGCACAGCACAGAGCCACAGTGGGTTGACTGTGTGAGTGTGGTCAACCCTTGACCTCTCTGTGCCTCAATTTCCTCATTTCTTAAACAGGACACAGGGCCAATTTCCCAGGGCTGTTGTGAGGGTCATGTGAGATTTGGGTGCTAGTGCACTGCCCCATATTCAACATCAAAAAAGATTTACTGAGTATCTACTGTGTGACAGGCTCTATCCTAGGAGGTGGTAAAACAGCCTCAGTCCAGGCCACAAAGGGCTTCACCCTACAGCAGAGAAGTCAAGGAAAAGGCGTTGCCATATACCTGAGGACAGCTGCGGGGGCGGGGTGGTAAAGAGCACAGGCTCTGGAGTCACATTGCTCAGCAGCATACTGGCTGTGTTACTTCGAGCAAGTTACTTAACCTCTCTGTGTTTCAATTCTTCTCAACTCTAAACAGGGATAGAAGAGTAGCTACCTGCCTGTGTTGTTAGGATCAAAGAAAGTAGTTTACGTAACTTTACACAACATTTGGCCCAAGGTAAATTTAAGTATTAGCTTTAAAGAATAATTGTAATAATAACAAATGTGATAAGTATCACAGAGGGAGAGTATGGAACAGGACAGAAAGGCTCAGCAGAGGCACCTAATCCAGTCTGCTGGTATGAAAAGAGGCTACAGTCAGGGACAGTTTCCCAGAGATGACATCTGACCTCAGACCTAGAGTAACATTTATGAAGTCAACCCTTACGACTTGCTCTATGGCTGGAGAGAAAAGACCTGATACTGCCTGGTGCAGCTTACACCTCAAATTACTGGGAAACAGCCTTCCTGCCTCCCGGCTGCTGCACTGCAGGAACCTCAAAGAGCCCGAAGCACAGACAGGGGCTCTAGGGGGCCCCCGGTGGTGGCAGCAGGAGCCAGGATGGATGTTCTGGAAGCAGGACCACATGCCCTAAAAGCAGCGATGCTGAGCTCCTGCCCGATGGGGCCAGCAGAGATGGAGGCCCTGGTGAGAGGCCGCAGCAGCAAACGACGCACCCCACCTCCACCCCAGCGTGGCCACCGACAAGTGAGAAAGGCTCTTTTATACACCCTGATTCCCCAAGCTCTTCCTGGCGGCAACTGCAAACGTACCCAACAGACTGTTTCCATCTTAGTGTTTTTAACACTGTTCAAGAGACAAGGGGCCGCCCCGTTGCTGCACACAAAAACTGCTTTTGACAATTTTTCTAATAAATCTTGTTTCTAAGTCGTAAAGACTAAGGGAGTGGCTCCTGTAATTCAACAAGCCTCGGCTCTGGCACTTATTTTTCCAGGATGTTCCCTGGGTTGACTATAAAACCTCCCGGCAATATCTGCATTACTGAACTGAAGCACAGTCACCACCGGAGCCTTCATGACGGCCACTCCACCTGCTGAGCAGAGTTAACAAGCTGCCCAGTGGAGAGATTTTTATGTACTTGAAGAAGACATCTGGGATTACTCCAGGGCTGTTTAATTGAAAGTCTCAGTAGTAAATTTTGATTGCTAAACCTAAAGGCAGATCACTAAATAACTTGGACAGCCTCTTCAGATTTCTCACATGAGTGGAACTTCCGTTTTCATGTCAAAATCAATTGCAGACTCACCGAGGTCGATAAGAATTGCGTGCTGCTGGGAGGTGAGCTGTTTTAAGAGTTCTTTGTACGGCGTGTCCTCTGGCTGCTGTTTACTGGGAAACTGGTGTTTAAGGTGATATTGCTGTGCTAGGAATTTCCAAATTTCACCCCGCTGATGACGTGGCACACCTGGGGGGGGGCGGGAGGTGTTAGAAAATAAAGAGAGAGACTTTATGCATAGAGTACAACAATATAAATGAGTTGTGTTTCATTCCAGAGATCCAAATTCTTGTTGCATTATGAATTAACAGCATAGGAATGGAAAGGAAGCAACCAAAATTTTGTCCTGTTTGCTTGCCTCCTTCCTTCCTCCACACGCCTCCGACCCCCTCCCACTTCCCCTTTCACCTTTCAAATCTACACTATGTTCAGAGTCTGCAAAGAAGAAACTGACGAATGACATGAGCTCCTATCTGGTGCTAATTAATAATGTTCTAGGGAAAGAAGACCAAGCATATAAGACTACAACGTGAAATGTCATCTCATATCATCAAAGTGAGGTGAGTCTGGATGGAGATCATGGTGTCACAGAATCCTTCACTTGTGCCAAGACTTGAGAGTAGGCCCAGTGGGGCATTGGTTAAGTTCACACGCTCTGCTTCAGTGGCCGGGGATTCACTGGTTTGGATACTGGGCATGGACCTACACACTGCTCACCAAGCCATGCTGTGGCCGCATTCCCCACAGAAGAATTAGAAGGACCTACAACTAGTATATACAACTATGTCTTGGGGCTTTGGGGAGAAGAAAATGAAGATTGGCAACAGATGTTAGCTCAGGGCCAATCTTCCTCATCAAAAAGCATTAAAAAAAAAAAAAAAAAGAGTGGGAGAAGGCAAAGAGAAGATAAGTCAGAGGAAGGGAGCTATGAGTGTTGCCGGTGCCTCGGGCAAAGGGAGGGTGCAGGTGGCAGCCAGGGTGGAAGGGTTTCATTAGAGGCAAAATTCAGAGCCAGAAACCTTCACTTTAGTCGGTAGTTCTAGGGAACCATGAATGTTTTTGAGCTGGGGAGGGAGAAAGTGAATCAAGGCTGAGATTCAGGAATACTGATTAGACACCCTCCTGCAAAGGAGGGCTGGAGGAAGGGACCAGAGGCTGGGCAGGGAAGCATCTGCATAGCCATGCCGTGGTAAGCGTTCAACGGAGATCTAAAAACAAGAAAAATTATCCACGAGCCTCTTTCATGCTTTAAATATGATTAATTTGAATATTCAAAGTGATTAAAAATGTCTAAAACTAAGAAAAGTTCCCTTAAAGTCAGTGATGTTATTTAGGGCAAACCTCATTAGAAAAAGTGACAGTTTCGATTTAAAATTCTTTGGTTCATCCTTCAGCTGCTATAAGGCTCAAATGTAGACATGGGGAGAGAAAGAAGACTGAAAAATGAGACACCGAATCTTTCTCATCTCTGACAGGAGTTCTCTTGAGAGAAAAGGAACTTTCAGATTAGAGATTAATCTTTCTTTCCATTCAGAAAAAACGTGACCACTTTGGAGACTTCCCTGCCACTCAGATGGCCTACCCAGGAAGACTGGCTTCCCACTGGCCATCTCTGAGAGAAGGTTCTACTCTGGTAGGAGAGCAGCAGCAGCTAAGATTTACTTCGAGGTGACCAGGCGGTCACCATTCTAAGCACCTTACAACCTGCTAGGGGAAATATTATGGTCATCCGCATGGTAAAGATGAGGAAACAGGCCAACGAGGACAGGCCCTTTGCCCAAGACCCCCCAACTGGTCAGGGGCAGCACAGGGAAAGAGCCTGCCGTTTCCTCTTCATCCTCCCTGTCAGGACTGTCAGACAATCTGCTCCTCAGATGGGCACTGGAGAAAAGATATTTTATGTCCCTACCTGGCAATTAAGAATAAAACAATCGTTTGCGGATTTGAACCAGATGGTAGTCAATTTCATTTATTACCAGATCCACAAGAAACTATTTAGAAACAATCACTCAGCCATCTCTTGGAAGTACCGAAGGTATAGTAAGTAATTTGGTTTTTCCCTTAAACATAGAATTGTAAAAGAAAAAAAAAAAAGAGTTAGCCTGTTGGAGAAACACAAGGCCACACGTAACTTGTGACCACATCCTACCCCTTCTCTAAATGTTTATCTCAGCATTAATCTGACGAGCCTGTGTAGTGGGTTGAATGGTGGTTCCACATCCTAATCCTGGGAGCCTGTGAAAGTTAACTTATTTGGAAAAAGGGTCTTTGTAGACATAATTAAGATCTTGAAATGAGATGACCATCCTGGATTATCTAGGTGGGCCCTCTATCCAATGACAAATAAGTGTAAGAGACACAGAGAGGGGAAGGGAAGAGGAGGCGGCAACGTGACTGTGGAGGCAGAGAAGGGCGTGTGATGCAGCCTCAAGTCAAGGAATGCTGACAGCCCCCAGCAGCTGAAGAGGCCCACACAGCCCTGCCGACACCCTGACTTCAGACCTCTGGCCTCAAGGACTGCAAGGGAAAAATCTGTTGTTTAAATTTGTTACAGCAGCAATGAATACACTCTGATATCTGCCTTTTTACATTATTCTTTTCCTTCTCTCCCTCTCTACTATTCCTGCTCAGAGATATAGCTTAGGTTTGTGTGTATGTATACACATACACACACACACACTCACTCACACACACTCTCAAGCCCTTACTACTCCAAATCGTATTAGAAGTAAATGTGGCCTGAAAAACAGTCAGTATGGTAAGTGATTTATAGTGGGGCTTTTCACAAAATATTTTGTTCAAACTGGGAAATTTTCCCAAATTATGAAATGACCAATTTCCTTTTATTACTAAATCATTCCCATTATCTTATCAGCCCTTTATTTTTTTGGAGGAGAAGAACATTGGCTGTGTCACTGGACAGTGCCACATATTCTGATGTTTAAGCAAAAGCTGAGATTTTGTGATTTGAAAACAAAGGGTCATGCAAATTGGAGGCAATGTTTTTGCTAAGAACGACCTGTTACACCCTTCCTCATCTTTGGTTTTGCTTCCACTCCTAACCCAAGACAGAAACCAGGCAGTGGAGTCCACCCAGAGCCTGCAGGCAGAGTTCTGCGTGGATGGGAGGCCATCCTCATCCCCCATCCCCCAATGTCAATACCTTTTTATTTTTACTGACTTTAAAAGCAATATACGTTCACTATTTAAGTGAGGAAAAAAAACTTCTGAAAATGCAAAAAGAGAAAAACCACTCATAACTAGAGTGAACATATTTCACCATCGAAAAGCAGGAAGCTTCTGAAAGCAAAGGGGAAGAAGGCTATTAATTACTTTACTGGGACAAGAGGCGTAAACCAGGGCTATGCCAGGTAAACTGGATACATGGCCATCCTGTCCATTACCCGCATATCTGCGAACACATCGTAGATATTTTTCTACATAAAGACATATAAAAATATACAACTGCACAGAGATCATGCTGTACGTTTTTCTTCATTTAACAACTTAGACATCTTTTACATAAGTAATACAGATCTACTGCATCATTTTCAAGGAATACGATATGGGGTGGTCACATGGTTGGGTTTTTTTGGTCTGTCTTGTTTTTTGGCTATTAAAGCCACAATAAGCATTCTTCCTCCCGCAGTACATTTTTGACTAATTTCTAGAATAGGTTGCTATCCATGGCATCGCTGGGTCAAAGGTAAGCAGAGTTTACATCTGGTCCATACTGCCAACTGCTCAGGCGTCCTCTTCATGATCCCATTCCTAGAAAAGTACTCTCCAGATTATAAAGTTCTACCTCGATATCTTCAGAGAAATCATTAAAACCCAAACTAAACTTTGAATTATTTAAAATTCCATAGTAGTCTTCCTTCTCCCACGTTGACACCCCAACCTGCCACTCTGATCCACTTTTAACTTGGAGGTTTATAAATCCCTTTATTTCTGTCAGTTAGGAGTCTTGAGATCATTAAGAGGAGAGACCTCATGACCCACACAGGAACTGTCTTCTCTCTCAGAAGTGACTCGGCCTTTGCCTGAAAGGTCACGGGGGGAGTTCTGATTTAATCTCATCTTAATTCCGAGATATGAGATATTCTGTGGTCATTTTTTAGGAGTCCTTAAATCTTATGTGCTGAAACCAGCTGAGCTGGATAACTGACAAAGCTCCTTCCACAGTCAGAGATACAACATTCCTGCAGCAGAATGCGATGTTGCAATGTTGGGGGATACACGAGGAAATTCCAGGGTGGCCTCAGCTCACCTCGGCGTATAAACTGTCCAGTCATCTAGCCCCCTTCATTACACAGGTTCCAGATGCCCTGAGTATTTCTGTCAGTCCTCCTGTAAAATGCACAACAAAAACCAACATATCCAGGTGCCAGGCTTCTAAGAAGCTCAAATACTCGGAACAGTTGTCACCGACTCATGCAATTTACCCTTTGTGGAAGCAGAGGCACCTGAAGATCATCATCTAGTCAACAGTGAAAAGCAAACTAAGTCTTTTCTCTGCTTTCTTTTTCAAAACAGCAAGCTGGGGCCATTTGGTGCAATGGTAAGCCTCCAGCAACCACTACAGAGGCAAAGAACGTGAGAGCTAGAAGAGAGCTCTGAGAGCTTCTGCTGGGTCCATGCCTCTCCTCCTTCCAGCCAGGAGGCCAGAGCCCAGAAAGGTGAGGGCACCTGCCAGAGGTCACACTGGGAGCTGCTGGACGATTCAGAGCCTGAGTCCTCACCACTCACCACATTTCTGGCCTCTGAGAAGAGCACTGCTGAGGCACGGTTCGACTGCAGGCCGCGCCCTGTGGTGGCCAGAGCTCCAGCAAACTGGGGCGTGCGAGCAGCTCTGTGGCCCTGGGCCCATTACTCAACTGCTCTAAGCCCAGGTTTCCTTAACCACGGAAAGGGGAAGGTCATAATGAGCAACAACCACATCTTGTTACTAAACTTGATGCTGTCAAAACTCAGAGGAAGGTTGAATAATACCTAATGGACTATAGTAGAAAAGGCCGCTTTTACTCTTGCACATAAATAATGCATGTGGAACTTTGTCCCCTGAACAGCTGAGTCAGAAGAAAATGTACGATTTATACATATTTGCAACCCTCATTCCAGACACCTGGTTACTCGTGACTAGCTGGACCGGAACTCAGCAGCACAAGAATTAGACGCAGAAAGCTTCCAGTCCTGCCTGCAGACACTAACCTACGTTTTAAAAGAAATGGTTGTTTTCTTTAACACTAATAATCATCAAAGTTAAACTCTAAAACAGTGCTTCTCAAACTGTCTTTGATGAAGGACCAGTTTTTTCTTTTTCTTTTTACATTTTCCAATCACTGCAGACTGATTCTTTTATAAAATACAATAAAAATGAATCAGTAGAAAAATGAAATGAGAAAAAAAAAGACTGATAAAATACAAGTCCACATTTTTTTTATGAGGATAACTGTCAACTTGCTGAGAAACTTTCTAAATGCTTAGTCTCAAGTTCTGTATTTATCTTGGATCAGTAACACTTCAGACTGGCACACGGCCAGCAGACCACACTAAAGAGAACAGCAAATAGGGGCCAGCCCTGTGGCCAAGTGGTTAAAGTTCTGCACGCTCCACTTCAGTGGCCCACAGTTTGCAGGTTCGGATCCTGGGCGTGGACCTACTCCACTCATCAGTCATGCTGTGGAGGCATCCCACATACAAAGTAGAGGAAGACTGGCACAGATGTTAGCTCAGGGCTAATCTTCCTCACAAAAAAAAAAAAAAAAAAAAAAATTGCAGCAGCAACTACTGCCCCGTCTCCAAGGCCTTTCAGTACAGCAGACACTGGCAGTGTGCTCCTAGCTATCAGCTCATTTACTCACAACACCTACTGTCATCACTCACAACCTACCCAGGTGGAAAGTGAGGCTCAGAGATGTTAAGCCATTTGCCTCAGTTCACACTGCAAAGTAACTGGTGGAGCTGGGATTCAAACCCAGGACTGCCTGTCTGAAGTCTGTGCCCCACATTCTATGACGTCTCCCACAAGTGCCAGAGAGAAGCCAGGCAATTAGTTTTCGGTTTACTATTTAACTCAAAGTATATCATCCTATCATTACCCAGTCTGAAGGCAACTAACCCCTTAGGTTGTCCTCTATTTTCTTCCTGTTCCCTGGTCTTCCGGGCATTTGAATTAATTTAATTAAGAGGAATCATGAAAGGTGATGAAACGTCAATTAACTAACACAGCTGGAAACAGATTAGGTGAAGACATGATAAACAGGAGAGGGACGGCCACTCAAATGGGACTGGAAGTTGTTTTATTGCCCACTTCTCCACAGTCATCAGTGAGGAGTGAGGTTGGCTGGCCCGACTCCCAGCAAAGCTTACCTTGCCCAACTGCCGAATGCACTTTTTCCATGTCAAACTTAATTTTTGATCTTCCTGGAGTGCTGAGCATCTTTTCCCACACAGTAGTTACTTCTTTAAGGCAAGGAGTGATTTCTTCATAATCAAGCTTTAGGCGCTTGTTCAGCAAATCATTTTCAGAAGCTGGAACAGACCAGTGAAGATCACGTTAGTGCACACGACAGCTACATGTCCTCTATTTCACAATGTGGCTGCCTGCCCATCCACTCTCCTGAAATGTCGAGCAGTTACAGCAGGATTAACGGGTCCAAGTTAAAGTCACTGTTCCTGCCCCATCCCATTTCCCTATTTTGGAAAAAGCTAAACACCTAGGATGTATCCTTGATTTCTCTTACCCCTTCACCCCCAATGCGTCCCGTTGGCTCTACTGCTAAAACTCATCCCACACCTGTCCAATTCTCTCCTCCATGTCCATGCTATTAAAGCGTAAACATCTCAAGGGCAAGACGTGCATGCTAAAATTCCCGGCACCTGGCATGGTTAGAGCTCAACAAAATTTCTCCATCTAAACTGGGAGAGCCTCTCCAAGGACAGTTCCTTCTTATTTACAGCCAAACCTCCTTCAGGTAGCTTCTACCATTAGTCATGTTTCTGCTTCCTGGAGCTGAACAGAATAAATTTACCCTTTCAGACAACATCTCCTCAAATACATGAGGATAGCTATGTTTCCCACCAATCTCATCCAGCCTAAAGCTGCATTAAGAAGAATTATATTGGGGTTGGCCCAGTGGCGCAGTGGTTAAGTTCACACGTTTCGCTTCGGCAGCCCGGGGTTCACCAGTTCGGATCCTGGGTGTGGACATGGCACTGCTTGGCATGCCATGCTGTGGTAGGCATCCCACATATACAGTAGAGGAAGATGGGCATGGATGTTAGCTCAGGGCCAGTCTTCCTCAGCAAAAAGAGGAGGATTGGCAGTAGTTAGCTCAGGGCTAATCCTCCTCAAAAAAAAGAAAAAAAGAAAAAAAGAAGAATATATCTAAATTACCAAAATGGGAGGAAAATCAGTTAAGGCAAATTTTAAACTGACCGTTCTAAGGATTAAAACCGCAACCTCATGCCCACCTAAAAACACTAAATCCTATTTATACACAGTGGTAATATCGCCAGCCCCAAAGTCCATTCTGCATCACATCTCAGCTCCAGACTGTGTGTTTGTTACAGAGCAGGTAGGGTACACAGCTAAGTATAAGCCAATACACACACTTCTGCAGAGCCAGATATGATGATAATAATAATAAATACTTACTAAATGTCTTAAGTACTTCATATTTAGTAACTTTTCATCTTAACGATGCTCTGAGATGTGGTTTTGGATGAGAACATTGAGGCACGAGGGGGTGGGGGCTGAGTCACCCCCACCCACAAGGTACCAGAGCAGGCCTGGCCCCTCGCCCTTCTCCTTGCACTGCAGAGCTTGCTGTTATTAACTACACATTTTTTTCTGGGACTAGGCATATATCAATCAGGGGCCTTGAATGTTTGATAGAATCCAGTGGGGTTATTGGGCCCAGAGTTTTCCTTGTGTAAAAGATTTTCAATCCAGATTTGATCTCTTTAACAGATACAGGGCCATTCCGATCTTTTTCTTCTCATTTCAGTTTTGATAAATCACATCTTTCAGGAAGTTTGCCCATTTCATCTGAGTAAAGTTTACTGGCACACAGAGCTGTCCTTAGTCCTACAGACATTGATAAGTCAGGGCACACATCTCCCAAGTCTGCTCTCCCCACGCACCCCACGGGAACAAACCCTCTCCCTCCGCCCACCTCCCCATTTTATTCAGGAGGAGACAGAGGCCTCACAGGTTCATTATTTTGCCCACGGCCACAGAATTAGCAAATGCTGAAGGCAGGATGTGAAGCCCCCAGGCTTAACACCACTATCTGTGTGCACCCCAGTTCCTATTATTTTTTAAATGGGAATTACAGCTACTTCATTGATTTGCTCTTGTGAGGATTAAAGGAGATGAAACATACTAAGCTTCTACACAATGTCTGCTCATTAGCAAGTGCTCCACAAATTATCAAAGACATAAAGACGGAAGGTACAAAACGTTGCTTGACAAACTAAGTGCTGATCACGTGAAATAAAATTTTTTCTTTTTCCATGTTAGAAATGGAGCAGATGCTAACTCAGTTGATCTGGCTAATGCTACCAGGATGGTAAGATCTTATTCATCTGATGCATGGACTCTGAAGTGAAGTGACCCAATTACTCCCCTCAAGGACAAATGCATCAAAAGACAGCACTGGAAAGGCCTGCGGAGACCCCTTGTCCAGCCTCTCATTTCATGGACATGGAAACGGAAGGTGAGGATCCAGAGACCCGCTCAAAGTTATTTACTAGCCAGAGGGGCAGCCAAGGGACCCCAGGCCTAGAGCTGCCTCCCTCTCATCTTTTGTGACTTTTCATCTACCGTCTTTATTCTTTTCCTTCTTACTTGGAAGAATACATTTTCAAGGTCCCGCTGAACAATTCAACAATTCTCTACATCTGTGGAGTTCAAATTTTTTAAAAATGTCAACCCTAGATTTTTTTGGCTATGAGAAAAGACAGTAGATGTCATTAGAGTTGCGCTAATCCCTGTGGCAAATCGGGTTCAGGACTGGCCTTGCTGAACGGTGACTGCAAACAGCCCTGTGCTCTCGGTGCCAATGGACATTTCTCTGGCAGTGAATTCTGCTGTGAGCAAGGCTGGCTACACTAAAGGGCCCAGCAAGCAACATGAAGAACCTGCTCTGAAAGTCAACAAAACAGAAATATCTGGCCAGAAGCAGCAGCTGGAAAGGCTTAAGCCATGTATTTCACTGTTGGCCCAAGCAACACCCCGCTGTTTCGGTATCCTGACAACACTGCTGCCGAAAATCAGTGGCCTCCAAAATGCCTTATCATCCAAAGCAGATGGCGCAAGCCAGCGACAAACATCAAGGCTCCAAGGCAAGAACTTCAGGTACGAGACCAAACTGTTTAAACTATTAAATAACGGTCTACAAACCCAGGTTTGTGAGGTTCTGGGGCTAGAGGGAAACCAGGACTAAATGAGATCAAATGTGACTTTGCAAGAGTCATCCAAACATTTATGACCATTTAACATTGACATGTGCTAACTTGGGACTTTGGACTAATGATGTTCAGGTCTGATGTATGGCCACTGCATACAGGGGCTGCTGATGCTCCGTTAGCAACTGGCTTCACAGACAAAATGCTCTTCCAACTGCCACCAACACTTGAAAGCTTAGAAAGGGAAGGCTAAGAGACTAGGAGCTTCAGTAACTAAACGACCTCCAAAATTGTAGAGATTTTAGAAAAACTACACTCAATATCTAATTTTTTTACAACCAAGATGTCGTATTTGTTTAACCAGGGAATACCCTTTTCTAAATCAGAATACTTTCAACTACAGTTCAAAATTTCATGTGTTATCACATCATTATGCAGAAGTACTATCTGTAACATTTTAATTTTAGGTAAACAGGAAACGCTGAATTATATGAGTAAGTCCAATAAGCCATAACATGCTGACCAAAAACCATGGTTGTACTGAATCACAGCCCGCTGTCCTGCATTAGGCTGTCTCGTCTTCATTTATAACAGGGGGAAGTGGCCCTGCAGGGGTACAGCAGAGGACTGCTGACTTGGGAGACAGGTGATGCATTTTAGTCCCCAAACCACCAAAACTTAGCTGTTTAACTTTGGGAAAATCACAGTTCAGCTTCCAACTCTGTACAATGGAGTGTGATACATTTAGATGACGTGGTTTGGTTCTTTCTTAGAAGCAACACTTCCAGAACTGTGATAAATATTTGGTCCATATATTTAAAAGCCAGGAAATAGGCTTAACCATAGGAAGAACCTCCTCATACATGTTTCTCTAAGTCCCTTCCCAAAGAGCAAGTCAGCCTGAACCCTTGATCAATTTCAAGAGCCAATCCCAGTTGCCATTTAACCTTTCTTTAAAAAGCAATTGAAGAAAAAATATGCAATGGTGTGACCATCTTTCTAGTGCACAGTACATTCTATGGTTAGTTTTTGTCAAATCTTACTTCTGTATTTAATGGGAAAGTTCTGCCCCTCATCCCATCCCAACAAAACTTACTAAATATTTTTAGGCAATTCTTGACGAGGCTCTTATTGATGACTATTTTTCTCAGTAATATAGGAACTGTATACACTGATACAATGCTTTTTATACTATATTTAGCAAATTAATTGTGCTTTCAACATAAATGTAAACATACGTTCAACTTTATAGAGCTAAGAAGAGAAATTAATTCAAACCGTAAAATTGAAAGACCACACAGAACTGAGCACCGCCAGATGAAGTGAGAAAGCAGCAGAAAGATGCTGTCAAGGGCCAGTGCACTTAATGCCACACCTGGCAAGGTGTTCCAGGCAACCTTAGGAAACTCTACCTTGCTCAGTCTGTCTAGTCATTTACATAGCTTTACAAAAGCTTTGCTTTGATCAGCATACTGATCTCGTCTCATTAATTACAGTCATGATTCCTTCCAATATTCCCAAGAAGCCAGCCAGCATGATTCCTATTTTACAGCTACACCCTGATTTTCTGTGGGTGTCATTCACAAGAAGATTGGCCAGCACAAACCTGATGGTCATTAAGGTTTATGACCTATATGATGGACATAACTGCCTTTTTGCTTTTCAACAAAAATCCCCACATACACGTGAATCTAAGTGCCGTGCTCCAAAGCTGTCAATTAGCTGATGGCATGCTGAGTGATGCCATCACTATCAAACCTCTTTTAGACATCCACTTTTAGAATTACCTTCAAGAACATAAGAAAACAGCAGGAAAACAGCTGGAAGAAAACTTGGCATTCTCTGCAATGAATTCCCCTCACTCTGGCATCCCCTTTCCAGGGCACAGTGATGGCATGGTCCATTTCTCTCAGCTTCAGTACTGTGTACTGGAAAGCTCACTACATCCATAAGCAGCCTGTTCCAACTGTTGGACTACTTTCATATCAAAAGGTCTTATTACTCTATATTTCATTTGTTTTTGGTCAAAGATGACATACTTATCTGGACTATGAATCTCATTCATCAGATTTGGTGTCTTAATGACTTTCAGTCCTATACAAACATCAAAATCATTATTAAAAGATGAAGATTTGCAATGAAGGAGGAAATTCAGTGAAAGGTACTCTAATTCCAAAATTGCTTTGGGCAGTGGTGGCATGACTGAACTACTTGTTCAGCTTCCCTTTGAAAGAGTATGTTCAGAATTCCCCATCAAAATCCTCATTATTTTATACAGGTAGCTCTCTACACTCCAAGACCCACGCTCTTTCCATTATACCACCCCGGTGCAAAAACTTAGCTTCTTAGCTACTTTGAAAATAATATTTATTAGTTCAAGTCACAGTATGGAAACAGGAAATGAACAAAATCTAAACTTTCAAAGTTCATGTCTTATTTTGATACTGACACAACCCTGGGCAAGTTACTTGGCTTCTCTGAGTCTCAGTTTCCTCTTCAGGCTAATACCTGCCTTCTGGAGTTGTGGTCAGGACTAAATTAGCCTGCCTATGTAAAACCTTGAAATCAGTGCAGGTTACACTCAGCAAATGCTGAAGGTTAGCCCCCTGTCTTTCAGGTTACCTGCAACTCATTAAAAATGCACAGAGTGGGGTTATGAACTTTAATGATTTATGTAGGATCAGTTCATACCTAATACCCAGGCATAGACTATGGCTGAGGAGAAAGTAGAGAGAAACAAACCAAAAAAAAAAAAAAAAAACCCAAACCCAAACGCTTTTCAGAAGGTTAAAGCTTAAATTTGAAGGTTGGTCTCTCAGAAGTTATAGACATTATGCTAAAAATGACCATATAGGAATAATTAAATATAGTTGATGAGATTATCATTAAATCTCCAGAAAGTAAATAGTGTTAACTTTACTTTGACAAAGTAAACAGATACTTTATATATATACACACACACAGAGTATTTTGTTTTTTTTAAGACAGTATGCTTATGTCTGACGTGATACACTTCAGACCCAAGGTGAACAAAGATCAGGCCTGTTGAATTTCACAAATGGCAAACCAACCTTGCAGCTTCTGATTCTCCTTCTCCATTCTGAGCAGCAGTATCTGTTGTAGAATAGCCTTCTGCCACAGTTCTCGGAGCTCGCGAGATGTCCTTTTCTTTTCCTCTGGTACTGGGCCAAAGGGTCCATCTTCACAAACCGGCTCTAACGGAGATCGCGGCGGAAGCTCTCCCAGCTCTGAATAATCTGGAGAGGGAAAAGGACATTTCAGAATGGTCATTTTTCAATAAAAATTTATATTTAAACACAGTGCCAAATCGGAAAATTCCGCTCATTCAGATTTACATAATGACATCACCCAAGTGTAAAATTCATGTTTCAGTATGTACTGCAGTAAACTATGGCTGAGCCACAAACATAAACAAATTATACATCAAATAGTAAGTGAAAGTTGTAGCAGCTGAAGAAATGTTCAAGGATACCTACTTTTTAAGGTGTAATATTTTTATCTTCCCCTGAGTTAAGGACTACATTATTGATGATAATAGCAGACATTCATGTAGTGCCCACTATGTACCAGACTATTCTGAGGGCTTTGTACAATTTAACATTCAACCACCCTGAGACGTAAATATTATAACTATTCAGGTTTAAAGAAAAGCAAACTGAAGCACAGGAAGTTTAAGTAACTTGCCCAAAGACACACACCAAGGAAGTAGCAGAGCCAGGATTAGAACCCAAAGTCTGCCTTTCATGTGCATTTTTAACCACTGTGTCATAGAGCTAGGTATTTTGAAAGAAGATTAAAAGATGTTTCACAGCCAATAATAACAGTGACCAATAACAGACCCTCCCCCACGTGCTGGGCACTGTGCCAGGTGTTTTATACAGACAGACTCATTTAATCCTGACAACTCCAGAAGGCAAGTATTAGCCTAAAGAGGAAACTAAGGCTCAGAGAAGCCAAGTAACTTGTCCAGAGTCACACAGTGAATAAGCAGGTGCATTGGGATCCCAATCTAGGTCTGCCTAAGTTGGAAGCCCATGCTTTCTGCTAGATACCCCTACAATTCAAATGTTTCCTATGTCATTGATTTTCATATTTCTACTTAGGAGCTGAAATCTTTTTACGTTCCATGAATGTGTACCTTTCTCAACTGCAGACACTACATTGCTGGCACAGTGTTGTTATAACTCACAAATATCTTACAGACAGGCACAGAGAATGTTCCCGTACAAGTGGACCTCAGCTGATGCAATGCCTCCTTGAGAGCTTCTGCCTAAACTAAACTTAAATAAAACCATGGTCTTAGCACATGCCATGAAAAACCCTTCACAGGCGACTTGAGTCATACAACCACCCGTAATACAACATACAATCTCTTCCAGTGGACAGCTCCAACACAATTCCACATGAGGAGTAACTTCTAGAACAGTCATTACCATTGACTGCTCCTTATCTTTACCTAAAGGTGGGTTTGTTTCCTATGAGATCTATGAAATCAAACCCAAGCTACAAAATCTTTAATTTCCTAAAGCAACTTGTCCATCTAATTCCTCTTAAATCAATAGATTAAAATTTTTTTGATAAGCATTAAGAATGCTTCATGATCTCTGTAAGCATTTGAAGCTTATGACATTTCTATATATGCTTATTTCATTATGATCCTATTGAACAAATGAATACATTAAAATTCTACTTCTTTTGGAGGTAAGAAACAACAGTTTATGCACGTTACAGGAGGATGCTCATGTGGAATGGTGAATATTAAAGCAGGAATTAAAACTGTCTATATGGTAGGATCTCAATTTTATAAAGATTGTAAGAGGCAGTATAGCTTAGCGATTAATAGGGCAGGCTCTGGAGCTAGGCTGCCTGGGTTTTAATCAGACTCTGCAATTATTGATGCCGTGATCCTCAGCAAGTTGCTTGATCTCTCCTGCGCTTCAGCTTTCCAATCTGTAAGCAGGAAGAACAGCACCTCCCTCACAGTGGTGTTACAGGGATGGAGTTAATACATATGACATAAACCACCTAAAATAGGGTCTAACACATAAGAATATAGTGAATATTAGCTCTTATTGTTTGCTATCACATATTCATTAAGGGCACAGAAAAAAATACTGGATGGAAGCATCAAAATTTATCCACTCAATCACAGGCTCTAAGAAGGCTAGATAAGGCCACCACGTCAATGAGGGTTTGTCCAGCACAAGCACAGCTGCTGACCCCAGCAGGTGCCTAACAAATAACTGCCGAAGGAAGGAAGAGAGAGTAGGTGCTGGTTTTTGGAGTGCTTATCCTTCTCTGTATTTCCTGTATTTTGTAAATTTGTGACAATAAATATTTTTATAACAAAAGTTTTTTTTAGGGGTCGGCCACATGGCATAGTGGTTAAGTTCAGTGCACTACACTTCAGCAGCCTGGGTTTGGATCCCAGGTGTGGATCTACACCACTCATCAGCCATGCTGTGGAGGCAACCCACATACAAAACAGAGGAAGACTGGCACGGATGTCAGCTCAGGGCAAATCTTCCTCAGAAAAAAAACACTTAAATAATGCAAATCTATTCTGATTTAAATCAAAGATTGAAAAATGTTCTCGTGCAAAACAAGACAAACCGAATCCCCCAAAACCTGTATACTTAGGATTAGTCATTACTGAATATGATATTCTAATCTTTTTTCAAAAGCAACTTTAGGATTATTATTCACTCTTATTCTGCAGGCCAAAGTCTTCCACGTGAGCCCTTTTTTTTTTTTTTTTTTTTTTTACCACCTCGGCTGTTGAAACCCTGCTGGCCACTGCACCTATGATTCAAGTTCTGCTTTATCTCTTATTGGAAGTATTTACACTCCCTCTGGTTCACATTCTTGTGAGATGCCCTGGCTCACGTGGCAGGCCTCAGGGCAGTACCTGGAGCAACACTTCAGTGGCCTTTCCTGTGTTTATCAAAAGAACCCAGGATGCAACCCGTCAACAGAACATCAAGTGGAGTTAATCCAGAAATTGTCTCTCATTCTTAAGCCCTACTAAGACGACAAGGGCTCACCTCACCTAGCATCCTTCCTTAACCTCGTCCCTCCTGTCAACCACCGCCTTTCTTCTCCCAAGTGCCCTGAAAATTCTACTACATTGCTTTCAAATTCTGAAACGTAATGAACAGAGCAGGTGTCACTCAGGCCAGGCTGACAGAACATGTCTAGGAGTTTGGGCTGGTTGGTCCCTAGATCCACTTCCTCTCTGTCCATTGGGTTGCTGACGAGGACCAGAGGATATAGAAGCTTACAAAGCTCCAGTTTCTGCTATTTTCTCATTCGGGGAAATTAGATCTACAAAGAATACAAGCACATTGTTTGGTGATGATGACTGTGAGGTTTAAGGCAGAAATTGCCCCCTTAACGTCTCTACTTTTGCCCTTTTTCTCATTATCACCGCACAGTGCACTGAGCTTTTACCATGTGATGAGTCCCCAACACAAATAAGCTTGTCTGAGTCTCCTGACCACCTCATGAGATAGGTGATATTATCCCCATTTTACAGCCAAAATAACTACGGTGCAGTGAGGTTTTTTAAGTTGGCCAAGGTCACACAGCTAGTAAGAGTGAGAGGTACAATTTGAACCAAGGTGTATTTTCCTCCAAAGTAAACAATGCTTATCCCGCCCTTCTGTAACTTCTAGAAGCAGGAGCATCTCTTGGGTATCTTGCTGACTCAGTAGGTCTGAGGGGAGCCTGAGAGAGTCTGCATTTCTCTCAGGCTCCCAGGTGAGGCCACCACTGCTGGTTCTAAAGCACACTTCAAACAGTGGGGCTCCATGCTCCACTTCTACTTCTCGTTTCTTCACACAACCCTATGTACTCATCGTGTCAGTTCTTCGTTTTCCTTTCTGTTACCGTCAGAACACAGTTCAAGTGCTGTTGTCGTCAGCTGCCTGAATTTAGGTCTTCACTCATGGCCACAGCCTCTCCTGATCTTGGTCAGGTACCAAGGCCAAGTCAGGAACACAAACGGTTACAAGTATGAGTATTAATTTCACCTCTGAATTACTTAAATAAAAGCTAATCCACTGCAAAGGTCAGCAAATAAACCCAACAGTTTACAGCAGGGTTTCTCTACCTCAGCACGACTGACACTTGGGGCTAGATAATTCTGTCATAGGGACTGTTCTTCGCTTTGTGGAACGTTTAGCAGCATCCCTGGGCACTACCCACTAGATGACAGTAATCTCTACCGCCTCCAAGAGTGGAGCAACACTACCCAGACAGTGCTAAACGTCCCCTGAGGGGAAGGGGAACAAGATCACCTCCAGTGAGAAGCCAATTCAGAGTGAGAAACTCATCACTTCTTCTCTTCTAAACCTTGGAAAGGAGTAAAAATATATCTCCTTCACCCAAATTTATTTTATGTGGTAACAATTGCTGATGTTATAGTTAGTTAACAATTTTCTTAAAAATACAGTCTTCTGTTCACATTAACAGTAACCCAGTTACAAAGTAGTTTAGTAACTTACAAAACGGAGATAGTTAAAATATTTGTTTGTTCTAAATTTAGCCTGGCTAAATGAGTCCAACTGGGCTGTTTTCTTATCAATGCAAAAAGATTCAGATCTGGGACAAGGCTGCGGCCTTGTAACCAGTCCTCTCAGTGTTGCACACACATGCACGTGTGTGTTTGGGGTGCAGTCTTGTGAGATATGGACTCACGTCCACAGGGGGTTGAGTGGAGGGGCAGGGAATGGATAATGGCATGAAAACATCAGACAACTGTCAGCTGAGAATCCTGTTCTAATAATAAATATGTGCATTAGGCTAACCTGCATGATTCCTGAGCCACTTACACCAGCATTACTGAGTCCCTCATATGTACCTGGATAGGATGTGCCAGGTGCTCTGAGACAGTCTACTCTGACGTGTCTAATACTCTCCAGAACAACACCAGGGATCCGGCTCTTTTCCTCGACTTACACTCTCGCTGAGAGATGCTGCACAGAGGCTGACGTGGAAGAGCACCGCTCAGTCCAGCAGAGGCTGCGCAGGGGGCTGGGGGCCACTCCGCCCCCACGCCAGCTTGGTAGGTCGTTCTTTGCAAATCTTTGTAAACATACCCGCCTTTGGGGGTCCAGTCCCTCAGTGCAAAATGCGAGAAAGGATATTCACCTCCGACTGCCCAACTGTGGAGACCACAGGCACTGACAGACGTTTATAAAGTCTGCAGAGGCACAAAACCAAAGGGCTGCCATGACACGTCAGTCTAGGATTTGATTTTACTACTCTGACATCTCCTGTAATGACAGGATGCAGAATGCTTAAATTATTTAGACCTTCAGAAACAAGAGCTGTCCATGGGTTCTAAGAATTCTAAAGCCAGCCATAATTCAGGGGCCCTAAGAGACAATTGCCTCCATTTCGATCACTGCTGTGACATTCTCAAGAGAGTCATAAATATGATCTATGCTGGTGTGTCAATATTTTAGATGCCAAATTGTTCACCAGCACCTCCGTGTTGCTCCACACCTTTCTCTGCACACAGACGTGTGGGGAAGAACATGACACTGCCCCGTCGGTATGAACACGATCAATCCTGTGCCAGGGCAGAAGGAAAAGGAGCATGCTTATGGCCTCATACCAGTGCAGCATCTGGCTCCATAAAGTACAGAATACAGGGCTCCCTTCCCGTATTTTCCCAAGACACTGATATTGAGTCCTGAACTGCAGCTCCCCTCCCCTTACAGACAGGACATTAACTCACATGTCAAGTGCCCCGTAAGAAAGAGGAGCGCCAGGAAGAAAATGAAGAGACAGACCCTTGTTCTCCAATATTCTGGCTTTTTCTGTTATCCCACAAGAGAGCACTCTATAACTCTCTCCATCCTTCTTGAAAATCCTGATCTCCCATGCCAAAAGAAAAAAAAAAGTTTCAAATTCCAGTTATTCTGAAAGCTCTAACTACATGAATAGATTTTGGAAAAGAGAGTTAAAACTGAGCGTTACATCTCTGGAGAAAAGTTAACAACACTGGGGATTAACATCTGCAGCATCTGTTGTTACCAACAGCTGAAGAAAATTTCCCCAAAAAACAAAGCAAAACAGCCGTGCAGACTTAAGAAAGGAACAGGCAGTCCTCTGCGATGCTGTCAAACTGTTTACAAAGCACGAGCGATGTTACCTCCACTCAAGCACAAGGTGGATGCCAGGAGGGCCGGTCTCCGGCTTCCCCGCCCGACCCCGCGCCTGGGAAACTGCAGAGGCACATGCAACAGTCACTAAGCAAATGAACTCATTCACTGAGACTGTTCTAAACCCTACCAGAACTTCATCAGACATTTTATGGAAAATAATCCAAAAAACCCTCATTATTTGCTACAGTTGTATTATAGGATGGTCCAGCCATAGGAAAATAGAACTTCCTAAAAATAACATTCATTTGGTAATGTTTTATTATTAACATTTTCAAGTTTTTGCCACATGCTGCTAGAAGTCCAGATATGAATTATGACACAGTCCCTCAAATTTTGACAGGGTGATTGAGAGAAGTACACGACTGCTGAGAAACACAAAGAAAGTGTTCTAGAAGTTCAGCAAAAAAGATGAGTCTCTCTTGTATCAGGTCAAGAGCATGGGCCCTGGAGCCAGAAGTCTGGGATGAAATGGTAGCTCCACCACTGACCCAGTGACTTCACCTCAGACAGGCTGTCTCATCTCTGTAGACCTCTTCCTCACCTGCACAGTTTGCATGACAGAGCCTATCTCATAGGATGAGTGAGAGCGTTCAACAGGTAAGTGTGTGGGAAGACACCAAGCCAGGCACACAACAAGCATTCAATCAAATATCTACCATCATTCTTCTTATCATCAACAGGAACAGGTTGTTGGAAGTGGTGGAGGTTCCTGAAGGACAAGTAAAATGCAGACAGGTGGAAAGGATGGAAGCCATTTCCGGTAAATGGAGCAGCATAAACAAGGTGTACAGGTGACTGTCAATCATCCAATGACCCATTCTCTCTAGACCAGATGGTGTGCACACAGAAACAGAAGACAAGAATGGCTGAGTCTAGATTACAAAAGTGTTGAATGCCTGGTTAATTTATGTATTAACTGGTAAGGAACTTGGAATCATAGAAGATTTGGGGTTTTCAGTTTTTTAAAGGAAATTTTATTTCATTTATGCATTCTTTAGCACTGGAAAGATTTCCTGGCCATCGGGGAATGCACAGCTCAGTGGATCAGACAAACAAAAAGGCTATTATAAAACAAAGTGAAAAAGTGCTCAGGAAAAAAACCAAGACGACAGAATAGTGAGCCCAACTCTGCCTGAGGTGGGATGCAGTGGGAGGCAAGGATATGTGGTGGGTGGGCAGGCATACAAATTTTTTTAAAAAGCAGCAGGCAAGATATGCAGAAACTAGAAACAGAACCAAGAGCCCTGCAGATCTTATTCCTACACCCTCCCAAATTAGCCACTTAGGGTGAGTTTCCAAGGTTCTATGAAGATGACTTGGAGAGGAGGAAGCCAAGAGCCCAGACTTAGCCTGGCTAGGGGTTGTACCGACAGCTCAAAGGAGAAGCAGTAAAGATGGCCTTGCGGTGGGAAGCTCAGGGAAGCGAATCAGGAAGAGGCACAGAGACCAGGACTGAAGGAAGGTGGGCAGCAGGTGCTCCTGGAGAGCTCTGGTCAGCCAACAAGGCCCCTGGCTTCCTCCCTTCTGGGCCACTCTGCTGTGAGAGCAGAGGCACAAAGCACCATGAGTTCTGTTCTTGCCCAGCGGTGGGGAGGTAGTGGCTATACAAGTCAAGGTCTACACAAGCTTGAAAAGAACCAAGAAAACACTGCAGATGAACGAATTTTTATTTAATGCACGGAAGAACATTGTACTTTTGGAGAGGGCTGAAGGTCAGGGCTCTTGTTTCTTGATTAAAGACAATAAAACTATAAAGAGGAACAAATATTCAGCCTCAGTGGGAATATAAAATGCTGATCTTTGTCACACTTTGCTCTCTCATATTACCACTTTATAACACTGGACTTCAAATTGTGGTTCTTGCAATTTTATGGGACACCATGGGGTGGAAAAGCACCACCACAAAAGGCCCTTGGGTCAGTGCCATTAGGATGTGTGTGTGAGGGGGGTGTCCGGGGAACTGGGCCTGGCTCCCCCTACGCCCTCTCCCAGCCCCAGGACTTCCCACCAGCAGCTGCTGCATGACGACTGCCTTAGCCAGCCCTTGTACACACTCCTTCCTTCTTCTGGATTGTGGGGGAAACCACTAGCCTGCACGCGCGCGCACACACACACACACACAAAAAACCTCAGGGCTGAAAGGGGCACTAGAAGATGATTTAGCTCCACCCCCGCCCCTCCCAGATGGGGAAACAGACTCTAAGAGGCACAAAGTCATATTTTTGAGCACTTACAACGTGCCAGGCAGTGTGCTTTACAATTACCCACCGATCTCATTCCCACAATCATCTGATAAGTGAGGACTGTTTCTATCCCTCAATGGCAAGGCCTGGGCCACAGAGCTAACTGGCTGTGGAGCCAGGATGAGGACTCAGACCTCAGGCTGGCTCCTCCAGTGCTCGGGGTGATGGGAAGGAATGCAAAGAGGGAACGGAGAAGGCACCTCATTACACCAGTGCTGCCGCCTACTAACCAGGAAATAAACAAGCCTTTGACCCCTCTGTGCCTCAGTTTCCTCATCCAAAAATCACAGTCAATAACAGCAGCCACCTCCCACAGTTTTGTTGCAGGGATTAAATGAGAAATCCTTGAGAGCACTTAAAACAGCGCTTGGCCAGAGGCAAGTGCTGAGTTCCTATTATCATGGTCATCTATTTTGTTCTATACCCGGCAAAATCCTTCTGTGCTTTGGACTTCTCCACAGACTGGGGCTGGGGATAATAAACAAAATTGGTTTACTGACAGATACCGAGGAAGGCAGAAACTTATTCTGTGAAAAAATCAACTGTGTTGTCCCTGGGGCTTCCCCAACAATAAGAGGCCCCCGGTCACTGCCTTAGTGTGTCCAAGGCCCCTGGTCACGAGAGGCATGGAAGCCCTGGAGAGCGCCACGCTCACAATGGCTTGGATGCCCTTTGGCCTTTCTTTGTCTAGTTGACTCCCTTCCTCCTCCTTCAAAGCCCAGCTCCAAGGTCACACCCTCTGGGGAGACTCCTCCTGCCAGTCTGGCCCTGCCCATCCTGTGGACACCTCCTTTGTGCTCCCCCAGCACAGCGGCAAACCTCAGGCAAGGCTCCCTGGTCCTGAGCATGGCAGCCCTGGGGCTGACATTCACTGCCCTGAGCATAGATAATAAATGCAAGAGGAACTCAGGGAAGCAGGAGATCAAGGCAGCATGGAGCATGCTGGGAAAGACAAGCAGAAGGGAGGGAAGTAAAAGAAGGGCAGTGAAGAGGAGGGGCGGGGAGAAATATGCCCAGAGGTGGAAAGAAACAAGCAAGGCCCCTCCTTGGGTAGCACACAATTCCGGGCCCAAGTGACTCGGGCTCAGCTCTTTTCAACAGTTTTATTCTTAAATTATGCAAAACTATTATAAAACTTTATATAAACTTTACATATCTCCATATGCAGATATATGGATATCTGACATTTAGGTATGTGTATATATATATATATAACTTTATATACGAATGGCTTTTTTTTTTTTTTTTTTTTAAAGATTTTATTATTTCCTTTTTCTCCCCAAAGCCCCCCGGTACATAGTTGTATATTCTTCGCTGTGGGTCCTTCCAGTTGTGGCATGTGGGACGCTACCTCAGCGTGGTCTGATGAGCAGTGCCATGTCCGCGCCCAGGATTCGAACCAACGAAACACTGGGCCGCCTGCAGCGGAGCGCGGGAACTTAACCACTCGGCCACGGGGCCAGCCCCATATATGAATGGCTTTTTAAGAAATATATTACAAATAAGGTGTTAATCACCCCAGTGACCAATCATTCCATTCATCCCAGGAACAATGATGAAATGAAACCAACCTCTGTCCCTAAAGAGACAGCTGAGTAGGCCACCGTGAAAGTCAGTGTGAGAAGTGGAAGGAGGACAGCCCTGGGGTGGCGAACGTACAGAAGGCCACCGTGAACGCCCTACCTCTAGAAGAGATGATCCTCATCTGCTCCTTTCACAGGGGTCGGGGAAAGCACAGTGGTGCAGGAGATGGTCAAATGCTAAGTCCCAAAGCAGGACCAGGAGGGATGACTGCCAGAGAGAGAGAAGGTCACTCCTTGCAAAGTGCGGGAAATAAAACAACAAAGCAAGATGAATTTGGGAATTGCGAATAGTTCCACATGACCCTGGGAAAGTGTGTGTGTGTTGGGGGAGGGAGGAGTGCACGTAGATGGTAAGAAATGAGTCAGATCAAAAGGTGAACGGCTTCCGGTGCTTTGCAAGCCTGCCATCCTGACACAGCTCAAGAGAGAAGGTGAAAAAATGGCTTGCCATTAAGTTCTATTCAGAGAGCCAGCGAGTGAGCATTAACAGGTGGGGATTTACCCTGACTGTTACCCACACTCAGCCCTTTGATCTCATCCACATGGATTTTTAAAAAAGTATCAGATCATCCAGCATTTGTCATTTTCCTTGTTGGCCCTCTACAACTACAGCTCCCGGTCAAGCCCACGTTGCTTGGGCCTCACCGAGGGGGTGCAGCACAAGATGTCCCCCTGATGCCCCTCCTGACAACAGCACATGGGGTTACCATCTCCAGAGGCTCGGCCACGGGTTCAGCCTATGGGAGCAGCTCTCAGAGAGTGCTCTCCAGACCAGCAGCATCCGCATCACCTGGTTGCTTGTAGCAACTGCCAAGTCTTGGCCCCACACTAGGCCTCCTGGATCACAAACCCTGGAGTGGGACCCAGAGACCTGAGTTTAACAAAATTGAAATTCTCATGCACACTAAAGTTGGAGAACTCCTGGCCTTTGACATTTGGCATTTTTTCAGTAACCTATAACTTACTTTAGGTTATAGGTTTACCTTTGGCGGTTTCACATTATATGACACTCAGGAACATGGGTATCTTTTAAATAAATTATGTCAAATTAATTAAGCAATGACACCACCCATCATGGATGACCTGACCATTAAATAAAATTTAAAAACATAATGTATCTTGCTTTTCTAACACTAGCCAGATCTCATTTTTATTTCTGGTGAAGGCAATTGTTTGAACTAAAATTAATACCATTTTCTTAAGAAACGCATTCAGAAAGTGGTCCCTCCCTGACCCAGATCAACCACCCACACTATTATAGTGACAATAAATTTCCTTGCAGAAAACTTCCAGATATGAACATAAATAGAAACACAGACCAATGAGTCACCCAACACAAACAGAAAAATACACTACTAAGGTCAAAGCTCAGGATTTCTCAACCCGTGTTATTTAACCATCTGCTGAAAAGCTGCTCGTTTGTTTACAGCAAGGCTCCCGGCACCTCCTCTGTGTGATCCTCCTGGAGCCAGGACAGCCCCTGCCCCTGAGAAAGGTATGCTCAGTCTCGAGGGGCATTTTTGTGTCTGTTTCTACTGAGGCATGGGGACAAGAAGCCTAGAGAGGAAACAGTGTCATCACCCTCCAATCTCCCCTGAGCATGGCGCAGGGCGTTAAGAGGGTCAGAATTGGACCTGGAGTGAGTGAAGTGGCTGCATCACGGAATGAGGGCTCTCAAATGATCCCGCATGCAGCTCTGTTTGCAAAGTCCATGCCGGGGGCCAGGGAAGTGGTGGGGAAGGGAGCTGCCTTAGTTCGGGCTGCTACAACAAGACACCACAGACAGGGGCCCTTAAACGACAAACATTGGTTTCTCACAGTTCTGGAGGCTGGAAGTCCAAGATCAGGGTGTGTGCGCGGTCAGGTTCTTGGTGAGGGCGCTCTCCCCAGTTTGCAGACAGCCTCCCTTTTGCTGTATCATCACATGGCGGAGAGAGAACGCTGGTCTCCTTCCCTTCTTACAAGGGCACTAATCCTATCATGCAGGCTCTGCCCTCATGACCTCATCTAAATCTAATTACCTCCCAAAGGTGCCCCCTGTCACAATGGGTAGGACGGCTTCACCCATGAATTTGGGGAGGGCAAAGACAATCCATAGCAGGAGCAGATGTGGTTCTAGACTACCCCTCCATTCCACTTCAGCAGAGCACGTTTGAGTTAATGTTGTATAGGGCTTCTGTAAACTTTCCTTAAATAAGACTTTGGTCAGTAGCTAAGAAAAAAGGAAAGTTCTGAAAGCACAGGTAACAAGGTTTTATTATGACTGAAAGGAATAGGATGCTGTTTTTATTCTTTTTTTTTTGAGGAACATTAGCCCTCAGCTAACATTTGCTGCCAATCCTCCTCTTTTTGCTGTGGAAGACTGGCCCTGAGCTAACGTCCATGCCCATCTTCCTCTACTTTGTATGTGGGACGCCTACCAAAGCATGGCTTTTGCCAAGCGGTGACATGTCCACACCTGGAATGCGAACCTGTGAATCCTGGGCCGCCAAAGCAGAATGTGTGAACTTAACTGCTGCGCCACCGGGCCAGCCCCTCTACTTTTTCTATGTGGGACACCTACCACAGCATGGCTTGCCAAGTGGTGCTATGTCTGCACCCGGGATCCGAACAGGCGAACCCCAGGCCGCCAAAGTGGAACGTGTGAACTTAACCGCTGCGCCACGAGGCCAGCCCGTTTTAATTCTTGACAGACTGACAAAATTCAGATTTTTCTTTTTTTCTGTTTTTTTTTTTTTTTTACAGGGGGAAGGGAAACCTGGGGGCCAGAAAGAGGGATCTGCTTGAGCAAAGCCACCAAGTACTCTAGCTTAGAGCCATCTTTCCTTCTAAATTCATAGCACTTGCTGTGTCATTAATGGGGCAACTGACCTGAGCTGCCATGTGGCATCGTTTATATTTTATATTTGTGGCATCTTTCATAAGCCAGGTCCTGGGATAGGACTTAAACATGGACTCTGTCACCCGGCCTACCTTTTATCCTGCTTCCTTGTCAACACAAAACATCACTTGCCCTGCCACAGGATGCAGATTTGGAATGGTACTTCCAACCCAATCCATTCCAGGGCACCAACCAGGCAGGTACTTAACTGATATGTGCTTCCAAGTCCCCAGATTACCATGGAGGGCAATGCCAGTGCCTGATTTAAGCCCAGCTTCCAATTAAAATCGCTTGAACACCCATAAAATGACAGAGAAAAAAAAGGACAATTTTGCAGATTTGAGACATGAGACAAACACAAGCTTGCAACGTAAAATCACACAAAATACATTCAAGGCAAAAACACATTAAAGTTTTGTGAAAGAACCAGGAGTCAAGATACAGTTTCTGCCACACATTTATAATACAGATGGGTAGATTTTGTATATTTAATTTATACTCAATATTTATTAAGCTTAGTAATAGCTGGATAGGTGGATAAAGATCATCTTATACTGATAGTGTGTTAACTCCCAAATCACTAAGGATTACGCCACAAAACAGCACTGCATCAACACAAGACAACAGAAGAAAACCTCCGGGCAGTTTAAAAGGCTTTTCCCTTCCACGGCCGCAGCTTTCCAGCTCAGAACCCTGCACTGAGCTATAGCTAGCCTCGGCATTTCCCATGCTTTTTTCTCCTTTGGTATTTGTTATTCGTCTCCCTCACTACATGTGCACACTCCTTTATCTTTCATTAAATCCACTTTGAACCCAACACCTAGTACAGTGTTTTGCATACAACTGCGCCCTCAGAACACCTGCGTGTTAAACAACACAGGATAAATCTCCCTCATCGCGTCACGGGCAGGGATTGTATCCCACATGCAAATTTTGGACTTTCATTAAAAACAATACCAGCATCTCTTGATGATGTGATGACAAAGACTGAGTTACGGAAAGAACCACTGTGAGGGGCAGAAGGAAGAGCTGTTGTGGCCAAGAAGGTGTGAAAGATGGATCCGAGTGGCAGCCAAGGAGTAGGGAGGAAGGGGTGGTCAGAGGCCCTGCAGAAGGAGAGACACAGAGAGCCTCGTCCGAGGGGTCCAACCTCAATTGACTGGTAAAATGATAAAACAACTACACAAATGGCAATTTTCAGGAAGAGAGTCTTATTTTTTCCCCTGTGGCCCAGGCAAGGGTTTTTAGATATGTTGGCTGGCTTTCCCCCCTCCCTCCTAAAAAAAAGGTAATATTTAACTCATTGCAGAGAAACTGGAAACACCAAAAATTATTAAAGAAAAAAAAAAAAAAGAAAAAGGAGGGCTGGCCCAGTGGTGTAGTGGTTAAGCTCTCACATTCCACTTTGGCGTCCCAGGGTTTATGGGTTCAGATCCCAAGCAGAGACCTACACACTGCTCATCAAACCACGCTGTGGTGGCATCCCATATACAAAATAGAGAAAGACTGGCACAGACGTTAGCTCAGAGACAATCTTTCTCAAACAAAAAAAAACAAAAACAAAAAGGTCACCTATAACCCTACCTCCCAAAGATAAATGCTCCTAATATTTTCACACATTTCCTTCTGGTCTTTTCTTGGAATTTTACCGAACATATAAATGTACCTTCCATGCTATATTTTGATTTTCATTAGAATTGCTTTGAGTCATCTCCTCTGTCCGTACCTACCCTTTAACACATCATAACGGGATGCAGAGTCTGAAGTGCCTGAGGCCCTGAGGCACGCCCAAG
This sequence comes from Equus caballus, assembly GCF_041296265.1. NCBI lineage: Eukaryota > Metazoa > Chordata > Mammalia > Perissodactyla > Equidae > Equus > Equus caballus. The sequence goes on from NC_091686.1 coordinate 94,935,629, forward strand.
CAGAAGCAAGCCACAGGAGGCAGTGGGGTCATGACCCCAGTCCCACATAAAAGGGTCAGGCGGGATGTGCACACTTGGGACTCATCTCCCGAGAGGAGCATTGGGAGCTATTCAACTAGAAATAATCAAAAACGAGAAGGTCATATCACAGTCTGGTAATTCCCAGAGAAGAGCTGGTGAGAACTTCAGTGGGAACCTCTGGGAAAGGGGAAAAAAGTGGGGATGGGAGCAGGGAGAGGGTAATGCGGGGGATGTAAGGAAGAAATGTGTCACCAAGGAAAAACTGAGAGGGAGAGAGGAACGAAAGGTCCCGAAGGCACGTCCAGGTGATCCGAAAGGGCAGCAGGGCAGCCCTGATGCGGCTTTTGCTGGCACAACAGTCCTGCGATGAGAAGTCTGACTCAGGCGCTGACGAGGACGAATCGCTAAAAGCCCCAGTTATAAACTCTGCTGCCCTCCACCCTCCCTCCGGCCTCTCACGCATCTGTGAGTAAAAAACCTAACCCCACCCATCCCATTACACAATGCTTATCTGGATACAATCTAAGGTCAAAATCCACGAAAGGAAGCCATGACTTAAAAGTTAGGAAATACTTTTGTGCTTTACAGGGGAGAGGGGATGGGGAAGTCCACACTACAAAACAAGAAGTTCACAACAGCGAGCCCAGTTCTTCCCCCAACTCGACACAATGCTCACTGGGTTCTATGTGGAAATGCGACCTTTCCACCTGGAAAACCCCAGCCTCGCAGCTCTCCTTATAAGGGCCCATATCCTGACAGGAACCACCTTGGGAAGGAGTGCTCTTTTTAGGAATCCATGACTGCTCAGCAGTTGGGGAACTTGGGATTCAGCTGTGTCGAGCTTCAGGCTTGGATGTTTTCGGCTAGAAGACAGAAACAAACTAGATGATCACAGAGATGGCTTCTATCCCCTAAAAGTCAGTACTCTGATATTCATTCAAAACCTCAACAGATTTCAGACACACTTAATCTGGTTTATGAGTTAGAGTGGACAAGTTTAAATGTTCTTTGAAAACTGCTTTGTGGCAAGCAAATTTCTCCAACATTACCACAGTTTACTTTGCCCAAAAACCTCAGTAAAGAGGTAACATTTCCTTTTGAAAGTCTCTCCTGACCAGAGCTGACCATGGCATATCCCAGCACACGGAACTTCCACTCGGAGCTGGTAAGAAGTGAGAGTTGTTATGTGTGCACAGGACAAAACAAAGAGGACAGAAATGGGATCCTTTGATTGAATAAACAAAGTAATTTGGTAAAGACTTACATATCTGCCACTCCAAAGGAAGGATACTTTTCTAAACATCCTGTCGCAACACAGAGAACCAACTCAGCTGAAAAGTGGCACCTTACATTCCGAGGAAGGTGAGCCATGGGGGAAACGGACCCTCTGGAGCCTGGTAATTTTGTGCTTAGGGGGCCAGGTCTCACCCCACAGCACCCGTCAATGTCTGGGACATCTTGAAAGCTAGCAGTTGTCTAACCTTTCACTGGGATGATTTTCAAGAGTGAAATGTCTATGACTAATTTCTTTACAATGATTCCCAGTCTTTTGTCTCTCTCCATAAAGAGAGTTTGAAAAGAGAGTGGTCCCCTGTCCCTGGCAACAGGCTTGGCCCATGGTTTTTCCGCCTCTGAATTCAGAGCACAGGGCTGCTCAGCGAGGTGGGGTCTGTTGTCACAGGTGTTCACCTGGGGTGGAGCAGGAGAAGCAAGCTGCCGCCTGAGGACCAGGTTTCCTCTGGCTGTGACTTCAGGCGATGACATTCACTTTGCAGAAAAGCTGAAGCCACTGTACAAACTGCCAGCACACTGCCCAGGAGGCCCAGAAAGGTTCTTTTTGGCAACAGGAGGGTCCTCCATATGCCAGAGTCCCTGATTGTCCAAAAATATCCTTTCACTCGTCCTAAAAGTCGAATGATGTTAAAAGGGAATGTGGTGGAGTTGGAGTTTAAAAATGGCCGCCATTTGTGGAGAGAACTGAGAAGGCAGCCATTTTTATTTCCTTCAAAACACTATTAGGAATAGACGGCCTGCACTCTTCTGTAGCACTGGCTCCCATCTCTGGAGTGCTTCTTCATGGTTGCCCAACACCCCTAGCTCTATGAGGTGGGTGCTATTACTACAGCCACGTCATAGAGGGGTGGAGCAGCTGCCCTTGGTCAAACAGCTCATAAATGGAGGAGTCAGGATTTAAGCCTGGAGCAGTCTGATTTTAAAAGCCAGACTCTTCAACTTAACAACAACAAAAAAATAATTTCAAATTAAAAAGGGGCAAATTTCTCCAAAGATGACATATGAATGGCCAAGAAGCATATGAAACGATGCCCAACATCACTAACCATTAGAGAAATACAAATCGAAACCACAATGAGATATCGGATGGCCACTTCAAAAAAACAGAAGACAACAAGTACTGCTGGGGATGTTGAGAAATTGGAACTCTTGGGTGCTTTGGTGGGAATGTAAAATGGTGCAGCCGCTATGGAAAACAGTATGGCAGTTGCTCAATAAATTAAAAATAGAATCACCATACAACCCAGCAATTCCACTTCTGGGTACATATCCAAAAGCACTGAAAGCAGTATTAGGACAGATATTTGCACACCCATGTTCACCGAATCATTATTCACAATAGCCAAGAGGTGAAAAGAACCTAAATATTCAGTGACAGATGAATGGATAAACAAAACGTACTATATACATACAGTGGAATATTATTTGGCCTTAAAAAGGATAGAAATCCTGTCATGTGCTACAACTTGATGAACCTTGAGGATATGATGCTAAGTGAAAGAAGCCAGTCAAAAAAGACAAATACTATATGATTCCACTTATATGAAGTATCTAAAGTAGTCATAGAAACAGAAAGTAGAAAGGTGCTTGCTAGGGGTAGTAGGGAAAAAGGAATGGAAAGTTACTGTTTAATGGGTATAGAGTTTCAATTTTGCAAAAATAAGTTCTGCAGACCCAGTGAACAACAATGTGAATACACTCAACACTACTGAACTATACACTTACGTATGCGTAAGATGATAAATTTATTTTTTACCAAAATTAAAAATCAAAAAAATTTTTTCCTAAATGCCTACTCTTAACCAGGATGCTACATTGATTCTCCAGTCGATCACATCTTTCTGAAATTACACATGAGCCCTTTTCCCTCAAGTGGCCAGAAGCCATTTGCAGAAATATTCATTACAATGGGAGTTAGCAACTAGCATGGAGTTTCACTTTATTCTGCCTCACGACATACCAAGAAAATAAAGGACCACAGGCTAGAATGATGCAATGGAAGAAAGCTCACAGGGCCCATTTTTAATACTGTGGCAACTCAGAAAATGTGGGTATGCAAGGAAAGAGTCTTGATGTAAATGAAAGTCTGAGATTCCAGGATATCCTCCCAAAGGTCACAGCAATTCAGAACATGAAGCAGAACACTCGCAGGCCCTGTCTCTCTGCCTGTGAGGTTTTCTGAGGGCAGGCACTGTTGCCTTATTTAGGCCCAAGCTCTCATTCATGATGCAATACTGCCTCTCATGGAAGGAGACAGTTACTGCTGGCCCCATTTTACAAAGGAACCAAGGAAAAGGAGCAGGCCCAAGGTTCCAGAGGTGGGAAGCAACAGTGGCACCTTGCAGCCCACACCCCCGACCTCCAGGGCTCCTAACCAGGTTGCTCTGCAGTCAGCCAATGCCAGGCACTGACCCTGGATACTACTCCTAAACACAGTGCACATGAAGGCTCATGTGGTTATTACGGTCTGTGAGCCTCAGTCTTCTCATCTGTAAAATGAGGCATTGGATTAAGAATCCCTGTTATTTCTAACAGGAAAAGCTCCCAATAATCTAAGTTACCAACAACATCAAGGAGACTTTACTGAGCTCCACAGACTCACGGTATCATAATAGGAATATTAAATAGAAGTTTTTAAGCAAACAGTCTTTTTATCTTGTCATCCAAGAGTCTGAATCTCAGACAAGAACCAATACAGACACACATGCCATACTATGGAGACAGAACAATACCACTGCAGAAAGAACCAAGTACCAAAAGGATGAAAATGAAACTATTTCTGACCCACAGCCAGTAGGACCATTACAGATCACAACCAAAGGAGCTGTGAGAGGCTGACGGTGGGATGGCCAGAGACTGTGGCCGTGGACTGGAGTTCATATTAATACAGGGTGACCAGAGAAGGCAAAAGCCAAAAGCCTTCTACTGAGAGGCATCTGGGGGCAATGACCCCCATCATTACACCACTAAAAGCAGAAACCACGATGTTTGTTTTTCCCATATCACTGATGTTACTTCTTTAGGAACAATAAAACACTTAAGGTTATCAGGAACCCTAAAATGACTTCAACCACAGAATTTAAACTTTAATGAACTAGGTTAATTTAGAAATAGAATATACTGATTTGGACTAACCTATTGATTGCAATTTCAAAAAAAAAGGTTTCAGCTGTATAGGAAGAGCAATCAGAGAAGATGGAATGGGGTATCTTTTAAGCTACCAAATACAGAGAAAAAGGATCCATTATATTACCTAATATATAATTATATTATATATTTCTGAGTATAACATTTTTTTAAAAAAAAATCAACTTCTAAACTATTCTCTGAAACTATAAACATAACATTCTGAAATTATATTTCTGCTGGAACCAGAGAAATTTGGAATCTCAATGAGCACTAGGCAACAAAGTGTCCTGGGACACTTGAGGCTCTTTTCTGGGGTGGGTGGGCAGGTAATACGTGGCCCTCGGGAGCAAAGGCATCTGAGGTAGATGGCAGTGGTGGCAGGAGAGCCACAAACAAGAAAAAACCTTCCAATGAAGACTGTGAATCTCTAACTTTTGAGCTTGATTTCTGCAAATTAAGGCTGTTACTTTCTCAAGTCAAATTACTGGTCATGACAGATTTAATTATTCCAAAGAAAGGGAGGAAGACATCCCCAAATGATCCCCTGTAGTTCACGCCCACAAGAGAGGGAAGTGATTTTATAATCGGGTCCATTTCCAATAAATCTGAATACAGTGATGAGTCACTTAACAACAGGGATACGTTCTGAGGGAAGCGTCCTTAAGAGATTTCATTGTTGTGCAAACATCACAGAGTGTACTTACACACACTTAGATGAGCCTACTGCACACCTAGGCTACGTGGTACTAATCTTACGGGACCACGGTCATATATGCGGTCCGTCATCGAACAAAACGTCATTATGTGGTGCATGACAGTACTTGCTACCATCATGATTCATGAAAGAAATGTACTTTCATTTTAACCTTCTAGAAGACTGAATATATTTCAAAAGTTTCTTTCTTAATGAAAAATTAATTTTTCCTACTATCAAAATGCCACGCTATAAAACTGAACAAGAGAAAAGGGGAAAATATCACCTATTACCACAGTTTCTCCCAATTTTGGTAGAACGTCAGTATGTTTCCGTTGTATTTATTCTCCATGGATATGTTATTTTTTTTATATAGTAAAATCTGAGTAGTCACAATAAAATACCCACATTTGGTTAATATTCCAAAATGACATATCCTTGTATTCAACAGACATCAAGCACCACCTATGAACCAAACTCTGTGCCAGGTCCTAAAACTGTAACAAGGCAGTGCCCCTGCCCTCACAGAGCTTGAACTGAGTTTTAGAAACATGCCCCAAATGCTCGCAGTGGCAAGGCAAACTTAAGTGGACAAAGAGTGTGTGAGGTCTCCCCAAGGCCGACCTGCTACACACCATGAGTCTAAGGTCCAGTGAGCCCAGTGCTGACCCACTGTCTCACACTGACCACCGCTGGTTGATGAGCTGTGTGCCAACTACACTGCTCTGAGAATCCCAAATTCTTATGACTGGGTAAACATATTAATCACACTTCATTCCCAGCACAGGAATCTTTGAGAGATAGTTACTCAGCTTCTATCCAAGTACTTCTGGTAATAAGAAATTTACACACTTGCCCATACAAAATTTCACCTACTTTTGGATAAGCATTAACTGCTAAAAAGCTAGTGAGCCCCAGTTACTTTCGTTGGCCTTGCCCCCCTCCCCACAGCCCAGATAATATCCTGGGGCGGGGGGCGTTGGTATCACATTCTCCCGCCCCTCCCTGGATGAGCTACCATGGGCTGGGCTGATCAGCTCTCAAAGCTCTGGAATAAAGCAAAGACGGGCAGTCAGGTGACTGGATGCCTCTGGAGCGAAGAGGTCATACACACTTGGGGCCGGCATGGCTGTACACAGCGATGAGCAAGTTAGGAAAGCTGGTGTGCAGAATAAAGGAGAGAACGGAACAAAAACAATTACACAGCCCTAAAGAGAGGGAGCCTTCCTTGGTTCCTGATAACTTGTGGCCAGTTTCTGGCTCCTACCCTGATTGTTACAAGCCTCCTCCTGATTAAGCCAGCTTGAGTTATTTCCTGTTTCTTGCAACCAAACGACCATTGACTAAGACAGCCTCACACTCATCTGTTTCCTGAGCCTTCCCTGAGAACCGCCTAGATGCAGCGGGCATTTGAGGATAACTAAGGAGCTGAAAACAACTTCCTCTCTCAAGAAACCGGTTGAACAGGCAAGAACAGAACTTAATTAGGGAAAACTAACAGGTTAGGTGATACTCAATCACATGTGGTTTAATGGAAAGAGATGTGAAGGTGGATGAGATAACCAAGATTCTAGTCCATTCTACCACCGACTGCCTGTTTAACCTTAAGTGGGTCCCTTTCCCTGAGTTTCTACATCTGTACAATAAGAAGTTTGGGACAGACGACTTTTCAAAGTCCACACTTGCTTTTAGGCTTCTTTGAAAGCAGGGGATTCGATACCTCCTACATAACCATTAACAATATTTTTAGAAGCCATGTGGGTTGTAGACTATCTTGCCTCTGACCAAGGTTAACCACTTCAGTTAGGAGACAACACAACACAAGCATCACCCTGGAGGCGAAGTTCTTGTGGTTCTGAGTGACAGCGGCAGGGCCAAAGGAGACCTCAAAGAGTTCATCATCTAGAAGAGCATGTCCAGGAGAATCTGGATGAGGGAAATGTTCTAGACCTGCACTCTCCAATATGGTAGCCACTAGCCACATGTGGTTCTTGAGCACTTGAAATGAGGCTAATGTGAGGACCTAAATTTTTTATTGTCTTTATGTAATTAGTTTACATTTAAGTTTAGATAGTTACATGTGGCTAGTGGCTACTGTAATTGGACAGCATGGATCTCAATGTCGAGCAAAATAACCCCAAGACAAAGTAACCAGCTGTCTAACAGATCCAAACACGAACCCTTGAGGAACATCAGGGATGGAGAGGCTGTCTACGCCTGAGAGAAAAGAGGAAGAAATGGTGACATCTGAAGTGGCCTGAAAGGATTAGGAAAAGCCTGTAAGTGTTAAAGCATTGTGCATTGGGTAGAAAAGAGAAGATCAGCAAAAGGAGCTTTCTGGGCAAAGGAAACAATCTATACAAAATCATGGCCGCAGGAAGAAACAGCACAGCAGGAAGACGTAACACATTCTGCATGGGCAGCGCTGCAGTCTCCCTGCTTCCCTTCCTCATATGCAGTCTCCCCTCGTCCCTGCATCTGTGGATATTATACAACGTGGCAATGTGCTCGGCCACAAATCAGTCTCATGGCCTCCCTTGTAGCTATGAATGGCCAGGTGACACAGTTCCAGGTAATGAGGCACAACTGGAACTCTACTAGGGATTTCTGCAAGGGTTTTGCTCTCTCGATACAGAGGGATCACCCTTTCCTCTTCGTTGTTTCCTTTTTTGTTCTGATTGGAACTGGAGGGGAAGCTGAAGGTGGAGCAGCCATCTTGTGGCCAGGAGGCATCCAAGAGGGTGAAACAGAAAGAGAAGGGGCCTAGCTCCCTGGTCGTATCATGGAGCCACTGAATCAGCCTTGCTCTACCATTGTTCAGTGAGAAAAATTCATCCCTCTTTAGTAATGCCAGCATAGCAAGATTTAATCTCTAAGTGATGTCAAATTTGGCATCTGAGGTGAGGGGCTAAAAAATGCGGAATTGGCAGGGCAGAGAAAACTAGGCAATAGGAAATGAGGAGGAATCCCCAATAGATGAATGGGACTCTGGTGACTTTGTTACGTGCTGGTAAAACATCTGGTCTAACCATATGTCGCCTGCTGTACATTGGGACATACACCATGCGTGACTGAGACTGTAGTGTTAGGGATAATGGAAGAAAACTTCCAGAACGTGGTGCATATTGGTTTCTCTAAGGGAGAATGATGAACTCAAACTACACCAGCCATTCTGCAAGCAGTGACAAGAAGAAACACCACTTTGTGAAGGCAGCCATCTGCCTATGACCTCTAAGTCCCACAGTCTGAAGCCTACCAGGGCTGAAAAAGCCAATTGTTTTTATATCCCACCCCACTCCAAATGCAAGCCTTGGCAGGAGACAAGATTGGTGCCAATAAACTTCCCCTCAGTAACGGTTTGGGGAAGATGCTGCTGCAAAAAAACAATTCCAAAAACCAAACCCGCCGAGGTTAGACCACAACCTCTCATCACCAGAACTGCCCTTCATCGAAAGCTCTCAAGCTGGCACACCTGGACGGGAACGAACCGCAGTACTCCAACTTTCTGCGGAAACCCTATTATTCTCTCAAGTATAAAATGCATAGTTCGGTACTACAAATTATTTTCAGAATTATATAAGACCATAATTATAGTGTTCCTACTTTGGTAAATGATGTTTAAAATCTTGTTAGTACTCATTCCGTAAATATTTTCATTTATAGGAAAGTGATGAAACAAATTTGCTTGGGAAAAAATCCACATAGAAAGCATTTTAACACATCCCTTGGCTTTATCACAGGATTTCATAAAAATCAAGAGTTCGTTGAGGGTGCCGGCAGCTGTAATTCTGGGGTCGCTAGCTCATGTCTGGTGGGAAGGCACAGCTTTGCCAACCTCCGGGAGATCCACATTCTTTCATTTAAATAAATGAAATTAACAGAAACCATTCAACTAGGAAGATTCTAATTCTGTTTTAAAAAATCAGGACTGCCAATAAATAAGGCCAAAAATGTGCACTGTATTAGCAAGAGTTAACATTTAACTTTAGAATACTTCCAAGATAAGAATTGTTTTTTCGCTCTAACACAACCTATCACCATACAAACACTAACTTAAGCAAGTAAACCAGTCAAAACCCCCGATAATTTATTTCTAAAACTGTCAGCAGTTCATTACTGTGACTCAGAGACTGGGTTCAGAGTCGAACCCACTAGATGTGAAACATAGCACTGTGGGAGCTATGGCACATCGTTCAATCTTTCCAGCCTCGTCCCTAAAACCAGGGGCAGTGGTACCTCCCGCATGCAGTGGACATGAGGATTATCATCTAACTGTGTAAAAGTGGAAACACGAAATGCTTAACACGTGACAATGGCCATCATTAAGATTCGATTAGTTTTATTGCAAAGAAAACAGGATTTGTTGGCTGCTTCATAATCTGCCATAGAACATATTTCTGATTTTCAATCTGTTGTTTATTTCATTAACAGCCACTCAGGGCTTTTTTGTCCCGAGTTTAAATCAGAATAGGATGTACCCCTACCTACCAGCTGCTGCAGCTCGAGAAATTCAGAGGGCCTCAGAGTGTGGTCCTCAAATCTGCAACATCAGCATCACCTGGGAACTCGTAAGAAATGCAAATTCTCAGGCTCCACCAAGAGAATTCCATCTCCAGAAGCACGAAACTTGAGTGTGAGGCACAGTGATCTGTGTTTCCACAAGTCCTCCAAAGGATTCTGGGCACACTCAGCTTGAGAACAGCTGAAAGAAACGTGGCCCTTTGTCCCCTGGGATGGGGAGAGCTGTGGGAGCCCTGATGGAGGATTCCCCCATCCCTTGCCTTTCCAGGCACCTCTAAGAGCAATGCCAGCATCCCCTGCACTCTCCTTCTCACCCTGGAGAAGAAAAACAAACAAGGCCAGCCAGCAGAGAAGCCTGGTACTGGGAGACCAACTGTCACCTCCCCCCGCCATGGCCTAAGCACCTTCATGTCAGAACCACAGGTGACAACTCAAAGCTCCCCAGAGAAGGAGGTTCCACGCAAGCTCACCTTTAAAACCCTTTCTTAACATACCTCCCCATAAAAATGCATACGTGAAAGTTCATAGCAGCATTATTCATAATAGCCAACAGGTGGAAACAGCTCAAATGTCCATCAACTGGTACGTGGATAAAGAAAATGTGTTCATGGTCTATATATATGCAGCGGAATATTAACTGACCATAAGAAGGGATGAAGCACCAAAACAAGCTGCAACACGATGAACCTTGAAAAGATTATGCTAAGTGAAAGAAGCCACGTACAAAGGACCACCTATTACATGACTCCATTTATATGAAGCGTCCAGCTAGGCAAATCTACAGAGACAGAAAGCATAGATTAGAAGCTGTCTAGGGTTTGGGGGGGTAATAGAAAGTGACAGGTAAGGGTTTCTTTCTGGGGGACAAAAAGGTTTTAAAATTAGATTGTGGTGATGTTTGCACAACCCTGTGAATAGAGCAAAAAAAAGCAGTGTATATTTTAAATGGGTGAATTATATAGTATATGAATTCTATTTCAATAAAGCTGTCCTTTAAACAAAACAACCCCTCCTGCCGAAGACTCCCTCGTCAGAGCTACTCTAACCTCCCTGGCAGTGCCACCCAGGTCACGTGAGAAGACTGCAGGGTGGCAGTGCACAGCTGGGAGGGCTGAGAGGAGGGGAGGCCAGCAGGCACCCAGGGCATAATACCTAAGGCAGCGTTCATTCTCAGCACCATGCAAGTTTAGGGTCAGCACTTGCAGGGCCCCAAAAGTGAGTGCCTCCTTAAATTCTGCTTGCCTCACCCGAGTCCTGCCCTGATTATGACGCTACTTCACCTTCAGATGTGTCTACAGATTCTATCCCACATTTTTCAAACTCCTTACCATTCTTTGCTTTATAAACTTCAATGGCTCCCTAGTGCCTACAGATTAAAATTCAAAGGTGAAAAATCAAGATCTCCCACGTTAAACTTGAATCCTGTGGGCATGCAGGCACAGACTGTGGAGTTAGATCAGCCCTAAGGAGGAACCCCTCCAGCAAGGGTGCTGTGCACAGGGATTCACAGCCAGACCATCTGCCACCAGGGCCGCCAGTGCCCAAGCCCTCAGCTCTGGGCTCCTGTAGCCTTATCACCAACAACCCTTAGCTCTAGCCCTTGCACAAATATAAGGACTGTTTAAACACCAACGGTTAACTAGGAAAAGCTGGATCAGTGCTAACTTACAATTGTTAACAGGAGCGAAAATAGCACACTGAGGTCAAATCTTGCCAATCACCATACCAACGTCTGCAATGACATGCCAGGAAGCACAAAAAAGGGAAGAAATTTAGTAGCTTCCAACTACGGAAACCCATGAACAGTCAGATTCCTGGCTTGCAATATTTTATCTTGAACCTGGTCTTTATTCACCACAGAAAAGCAAAGCTGTATGGAAAGTAAACGTAAAATAATAATGTTAAAAAGCCACATGTCTCTGGCAACCGGAGACCATTTTTCTCTACCCTGTTTGCCCACTCTCTAAAACCCTGCAGCAAAAGAAAGAAAAACATCTGGATTTCAGAAGGTAGCTCTCCATTCAAATAAGCTGCAAATGAGCAAGGAAGATACATACTGTAACAAAAACAAGAACAAAAACAAAAATATAGGGAAAAAAGAAAAGAAAGCAAGCACTTTTCTGGCATTGGAAGGAAACCAGGGCCATTGAGACACAGGGAGCACCACTGCCATCAAGTGGTGACAGTGTCTCAAGTCACCCTCTGATGTCTAAACCAGCCATCTCACTGGGGGCAGCAATCAGAATCCTTCATGCATATTTAAAAGAAAAAACAGAATTTATGCTAAGGCCCCAGCCCCACCCAGGTGACTCGGTGAGGCAGAGAGTAGAGGGCAGGTGCAGGCTGAATTTCAAAAACCTCACCAAGCGACTCTGGTGCCCAAAGTCAAGGACCACTGATGAGAACAAAAGGTCCCACAGATGTCACCATGCTTATATTTTCCAGCAAAGTTTTACTTGTAGTTATTCTGCTTATGTCATTCATTAAAATTTCCTAACAGTACATACATTCTTGAAAATTTAGCTATGTATAACACAAATCATAGTCATACAACAGTTTCTATATTTTTCACAATATAAAACAGTCATTCTAAAGATTCAGATTATATTCCTTGGTTGTACCATTCCTATTTACATCTAATCTCTAGTCCAACAGACCTAACCTTATCATAAAGTAGGCGTATTGACACAGCTATACTCACAACACAAAACTCTTTGAACTTTTGTTTCACTGGACTATTTGCTTATGTACAATGGGTTTCAAATCAATAAATCTTATCTAAATTAGATGGGGTTTTTTTCCTTTAACAAGACAGGTAAAGTGTGAATGCCTCTATTGTTGGTGAAACCTGTAAATGCACAATGTAATCTGAAATGCTTAAATGAAAAGCATTAGCCTAAGACTCAAATTGTACCTCGGTAAGCAGAGGTAAACAAAAGGATTTCCCCCCAAATCCAAACTTGAGTTACATAAAAAATTATTTCTTAACAACAAAGAATTAGCTTTTGCATGATACAGTAGGAGGGAAAACTGTGGAATATTTCTACTACCAAGTATCTAATAGAAGTTCATTTTCAGCAATTTTTGCAGGCCTGACCATGAAGTCAGAGCCCACGGCTAAGACAATAAACACCTGCACACCTCTGTGCCCGGGCTGCCCCCAGAGACCAAGCTGCCCTGGAAAATAAGATGGGAGGAAGGAAGCAGAGCACCATATGTTTTGTTCCATTTGGCACATTATCAATTTTTCTTTATCCCTATTACCAGAGGTTTTTTATCACTGCATTTTCCCCACCAGACAAACTCTTGCTTCTCTAGGTAGCACAAATCTTCTCAAACAAAGCCACTAATGACCCAGATTTACTTGAGGTCTGAGACACTTGGGTGACTCCTTGGGTCATGACAGTGACACAGAGCAGCAGAGAGTCACATGTGTAGACTAGGACTGGAAGGTCTGGGTTGGATTTACCGCGGTCACCTGTTCTAAGCCCTTGCTACTCACCCTGGACCAGCACCATCAGCATCACTGGGGAGCTTGTCAGAAATAAACAGAGACCCTCTGGCCCCACCCAGAGCCACTGGATCAGAATCTGCCTTTTAACAAGATCCCCAGAAGAGTCCAAGCACGTGGAAGTTTGTGAAGTGCCGCTCTAGACCACGACATGGGGAAAGCCGCTACACCCACAGGTATGTTCGCATCTTCATCTGAGGGAGGACAGCACCAGTCAGGGCAGGGCTAGGGTGCGGCTCAACAGCAGGAAGGCTCTGACAACGACAGAGGCTGTCACGCAGACATCAGCATCACCATCCCCTACTCGGAGGAACACCTCACCATACAAACGCAGTCTTACGCTCACTGAACCTTCAGCAGCTGCGGCCTGCAGCACACCTAAGAGCGACCCCATAAGACACCCTCCGTCGAGCTCACAGTTACCAAGCACGGACCTTCCGCATACTCAGCATCTCACAGACCTTTCACCCAAAGGACCACAACGCAGAGGAGAGAGAACGCAGTTCCTGAGGGTTTCTGGACGACAGCGATAAGAGGCCACCGCAAACTGAAAGCATGACTGAAGTCTCTGCTTTAAATTTAAACAACTATGCTGCTTTTAGTATTCTATCTCATGATATATCTATGTTTGTTTTATTACAAAAACATTTGCCTCACCAAGTCTTCAAGTACCAATTGTTGATGCCCCTATTTATTGTACAGTTTCCCTTCGATGGAGTGTTGCTGGGCACCTGACCTGCCATCTGGGAAGCAGAGACCTCCCTGTGATGAACTTCAGAATGAAACCATCCCTCCCAGACTTCGCTAACCTCAAGTGGGAATTCCTACCAGAAGACCAAAAGGTCTCTGTTGAATTAAAAAAATAAAACAGCCTATGATTTGAGAAGATTTGTGCTGTTCCTACTAGACATATAGAAGCAAATGTCTAGATAGAAGTTAACTTCCTACCTACTTCAGAAGTTTACATTTTGCTCCAAAACGTAAAATTCAGACACTTGCAACTTAATGATTTCACAGGGATTCGTATACGGAAAGTCAGACCCCCCCTGAGGAAAGGACAGGCTGATTTGGTTTGAGACAATGTTTACCGAGTCTAATCTCTCCACTTTCATCCATGCTGCCTGCCTGTGTCTTTTCCTCTCTTTCACACTATATTTAGTTAGAGCCACACTCCTTACTAACACTTTTCTCTCTAGGTTTTAGCCAATCTATAAAAATCGGAACCCCAAAATTACAGAAAATTCTATTTCTCCTTCTCTTGTATCCTTATTGCTATGCAAATAGCATGGTTTTTAAATTACTGGTGGTTTGTTTTATTAGTATCTCCAAGTGGGATGAAATAAAGGGGACAGTACAAATAACCTTGTCTCACTTTGTCACCTTGAGACAAGGTTAAAAGATTTCCTGTCTGTTTAACTGAACTTTGCACCACCAGAATATAAATTCAGAATTGTCACCAATAGTCACTGAGCATCTGAAGCACTTTACAAGGCACTGTTAAGTGTTCCCTACGGGCACACTTCCATGTCCATCAAAGCCCGAGCTCACCGAGGCCACAAGCACAGCCACCTGGGGCTCCCATGGGTCCCGCCCCTAAGACAGAGCAGGAACAGAGGCCTCAAGCCACCTCTAGCTGTGCACACTCTGCTGGGGACAGTCTGGCCAAAGCAGGCACCTCTGGGACCCTAAGTGCCTGAGGATCTGGAGGTCTTCGCTGGAAGGGAACACACAGAGCTGAGATGTGGTCTAAATGGTCAGAGACCACAGTGAAAGGTGCTGGCATCTCTGCTACCTAAAGATGGGCACCAGACAGCAGCAGAGGATAAAGATGCTTGATTTAGGAAAAGAAAATTCACAGACAGATGCTAAGAAATCACCCTCCCTCCCCCGCACACTCCAGTCCCACTGCTATCATGCACGGCAGGAGGACGACTGACTGAAGCAAGCAGCCCAGGCCTGTGTACAGGTCAGTGCTTGAGCTCTGGGGCACAGACCTACGAGCTCTAGTCCTGTCTCCCTTGCCCACTAGCTCTGTGGTTTGGGGAAAGTGATTTAATCCACTCCAAGCCTCTGCTCCTTCACCTGTGAAACGGGTATAATAAAAATGCCAACCTTCACAAGGTTGACTGGCAATTAAAGGAAATAATTTATGTAAAGCACTTGCCATAAGTAAGGGCATAAGTGATTATTATTATTTTACCAATTCAGAGTGTTAAATGCTTTTATTTTCTCTATCATACAGAGACTTTGTTAGTGTTGTCAAGTCAATTCTGACTCCTAGTGCCCCTGTGTACAGTAGAGCGGAACCCTGCCCGGTCTTTTTGCACCATCCTCTCACTTCCAGCACTGTATGAGACAGTGTTCTGCTGCTATTCATAGGCTTTTCATGCCCAATTTTTGCGGGGGTGGGTGGCCAGGTCCTTCTTCCTAGTCTGTCTTAGTCTAGAAGCTCCACTGAAACCTGTCCACCATGGGTGACCCTGCTGGTATTTGAAATATCAGTGGCATATCTTTCAGCATCACAGCAGCACGGAACAACCACAGCATGACAACCAACAGACAGGTGGTGTGGTTCCCTGACAAGGAAAGGAACCCAGGCCATGATGGTGAAAGCGCCAAATCTTTTTTTTTTTTTTTTAAAGATTGGCACCTGAGCTAACAACTGTTGCCAATCTTCCTTTTTTTTTTTTCCTGCTTTATCTCCCCAAGTCCTCCCATACATAGTTGTCTATCTTAGTGGCAGGTCCTTCTAGTTGTGGCATGTGGGACATCGCTTCAACGTGGCCTGAAGAGCGGTGCCATGTCCGTGCCCAGGATCCAAACCAGCGAAACCACTTGGCCACGGGGCCAGCCCCTAAAGCACCAAATCTTAACCACTAGACCACCAGGGCTGGCAGACACGGAATACCTATAATATAATCAAAAAATTCAGACAGCATTTCTTAATTCTAACAGAGAGCAGAACGAACAGCTTACAGAGAAAGAGGAGGAAGGAGCAGGGAGTTAAGAAATCACTAATGAATAAATATTAAGCTTGTGAGCATCTAAGCAATCTACTTGCCTTCCTTTAAAAGTCATAAAGCCTATGTGGACTGGAGGAATCTGACGATAAAGACAAGGAATGAGTAAATGCTGGAGTATGTTACAAGAAGGAAGTGCTATGGAAAATAGCAGGATAAGCAGACTGGGAATGTCTGGCAGTATGACAGGGAGGGTGCAATTTGAAATAGAGTGGCGAGAAGAGGCCTCATTGAAAACTCAATTTTAAGCAGTGGTCTGAAGCAGACGAGGGAGTTTGGGGGTGGGGGGCTTGGTATCTGGAAGAGCATTCCAGGCAGACGAAACAGCCCGTGCAAAGGCCTCAGGCAGGCGCATGTGTGGTGAAGCGAGGGGCCCCAGCAGGAGGCTTTGATGTATCACGACACCCACTTAGTGCTGCAGAGGGTCTCTCAGGACACCTTCCTGCAGGAGACGGTGGAAACACTGACAGCAGCTGAACAGCATGGGACCTGGAAAATCAGTCACGATTACAGACTAGGGATGGAAGAGCAGCATCGCTGCGGGGCCCTGCCGTGTTCAGCACGTTTATCAAGCACTTACAGACACAGAGGGCTCCTCAATGTTACCCAGCTCTCTACAAGCGGTCACCAGGATTGAGCTTCAAAACCACCCCAAAACCCATGCCATAATACTTCACAGGGACAAAGTGCTTGGTAAAAAGCTTTAAAAAGCCCTACTCAAGTGCAGCTAGAGTGCAGTTTTTAAATTTTTATACAACAGTTTATGCCCCAAGGGACAAGATACAATAAGAGCCAAGAATGTGAGTTAATCACTGAAAGCAGAAACAGACTAGGAAGGTGACCCCGTATGCAGAGAACGCTGGAACAAGAGGAGGTAAGGGCTGGGGACGGAGGAACGCTGTGCTGGCGCAGGGCTCCATGGCGACACAGCGTCTTCAGAGGACAGGGCTCTGCCTAGCGGGGACCCAACAGTAAAACTGCGCGAGGGCCAAGGAACCATGGCAATTAGCCTGGAAAGAGCTGTAGGGGAAGCAGCGTCTTCTAGGGCTCTCCGCCCCCTGGAGAACAGGAAGTGGAAGCACGTGCATGCTGTGTGGCTTCAGCGACCAGAGCGGACCCAAGGGATGGAATGACAGGGGGCAGGATTTGGCTCAATCTAAGAAAGTGCACTTGAATTTTATCGCTACACATTTAAATGCATTATTCAATCTCCACAAGCACTCCCTGCATGGGATCGCCCCGCCATGCTGGGGCGCTATTTTTAAACATCGAAACTCCACTTCTGGCGTCGGGGCTGTTCTGTCGTTTCGGCCGCAAATCACAGCTCAGTCACCTCTCCGCGGCCTCCCTCCGGCCCTGTCCCTCCCCCTCAGCCCACGCGCACCCCACCCCGTCACAGGACCCGGGAGGAAGAGCCCTCTGCAGCAGGAGGGCCTCGCCACTGCAGCAGGGGAGGAGTGGGGCACCGCCATTCCGCTCACGCTGGCAGCAGAGGAGTCAAAACCCGGGCCCCGGGCCACGCGTCTCCGCCACCACGGAGCTCCACGCAGCAGGAGGCGCTGGCGGGGCGGCAGCTCCGCGGCGCCCCCACGTGGAGGGGCTGAGGCAGGAGGAACCGCAGCCCGGGAGCACCGGAGGGACTTCCACAACCAGGGAGGTGACTTTATACTGGAAACGTTCGCTTCACTGATTTTATTTCTACGCTTATGAATTCTGAACACTTTTAAATAAAATGTCAGTAAACGCATCATGCTCCCGTATCTCAATCAGTATGGCAAGAGGCATAATTAATCCTATGCCACCGGTGAGAATTTTAGAAAGCTTGCACCAGTACACGGCTCCTAAGGAAAAGCTGGGATTTGAATGCAGTCGCTCTGCTCCTGCTTGCAGAGGAGGCGATCCTAAATGGGCTCTAAATTCCTTCCCTACATCAACACTGTGACCACCTCAGAGCCTCCCAGGCCCAGGAGGCCAGCTCTCTGCTTTCCTACCAATATGCCAGTGA
Source organism: Equus caballus (assembly GCF_041296265.1). Classification (NCBI taxonomy): domain Eukaryota; kingdom Metazoa; phylum Chordata; class Mammalia; order Perissodactyla; family Equidae; genus Equus; species Equus caballus. The sequence continues at coordinate 94,953,823 of NC_091686.1, forward strand.
CCCCAGGAAAACCAGTCAGCAGGACATTTGGGTACTCCGTTGAGTATTATTTTGAGTACCATTTGCAGCAAGAGAGATGGACAATACCAAGTGCTCCGTTCTCAGTTGCCTAGAAACCATGCTGCCCAGGGTCCAGGGTATCAATGGGATCTGCTAGTGCTCTGACCCCTGGGGCAACAACCAATTACCCCATCTCATTCATTGCAAACTTCTGCCCTACAGTGTCAGCTAGGCCAGAATTCACCAAAGAACCCTGTCAACTGCAAATATCACACATAACAATGCACCTTGAGCTAACTATCCACCTCTTACAATATTCCCAGACTAAACTGACTAAAAAGAAAAGCTTCCAAAAGGAGAATGTGGACCCAAGCTTCCTTCCCTTTCCAATCCTAACGCTTCTCCGGCTGGGCTGACACAGGAGCCAGTCCTCTCACCTGCCCCCAGTGCACTCTATTCGCCCTCTCCGGCTTGGGGTTCTCCAGGGAAGCATCTGCCAGCAGTGACTAACCTTCCGACTCAGGTCCTCAGACACTGACTGGGAGATAGTAGTGTCTGTCTGGAAAGTGGCCACACTTCCGCACTCGGGACAAGAGTGACCCTGGGGTGGGGCCTGCAGAGATGGCCAAGTTTTCGTTAGAGGCCAGAGTTCCAACCTGGAGCACGGCCCTCGGGGCTGTGCACTGTACAAGCCTGATGATTTCTATAGCCACCAGCCAAGCAGACCCCTTGGCTTAGAAGTTTTAAAAGAAGCTTAGAGACGAAGGAACTGGGTCACACAATCTGGCCACCGGACATTACTAGACAATCTGAAAAAATGAAATCTTCAAAACTAAACTCTCTAAATTGATATAAATTGAAATAACTCAATTTACTGAAATTTTTTTAAAATCTCACTGAATTTATAAATGCAGTCTTTCTAGTGTTCTCTGATGTTGCTCCTGCTGGGAACAATAGTATAAGAGGCTGAACACCAGTGTTCCAATCTCATATTGGTAACAAAATAACGTGATCACTTTACATTAGCTATGTCTTTAGATTTTCAAAGTACTTTTACATTTATAATTTAATTAATTCCATGAGATAGGAAGAGCCAACATTACTATAACCATTTTCCAACTGAAGGAACTAAGAGTAAATGAAGTTATATGATGTATGTCACAAAGCTTGCTGAGCCCAAACCGGGCTCTAGTTTAACTTGGCAGAGGATTCATTTTTTAAATTAAATATTAAGGAGAACTCTCAGGGAGGGGGGAAGGGAAGTGGGGAGAGAGAGAGAAGTGACAGAGGGGTGGGGGGTGAGGCGAACAAGCGGGGAGGGGTCCAATAGTGCCTCCTCCCGCAGGCAGGTACACAGAACCTCGTCTGAAAACTCTCAGATTAGCCTGTGCTGCTTCCTAAGAGTCGTACAGAAGTGTGTCAAGGGACAAGAGTGAATCCACACGACATGCCATCTCCTCAGATTCAGGTAATCTTGGCAGTTCTACTGTTTGCTTTGCTTTTTTGAGGAGAAAATGCTTTCTGGTTAAAAAACACTGTGGAAAGGAATTATCTGCTGTTGAAAGCTTATGATATCATTGGTTAGAGAAAAATCTTAATTTTAGTCAGAACTGCATTTAAACTCATGTTTTACATTATAACTCAACGTACGAAGGCCTAAAGACGGACTTTTCAGCACACTCTATATTTATTTGGGGAGGACAAGAAGCATGAGAGGGCACAAGACGGTCCTCTGATGCCACAAGACTGAGTGACAGCAACTGACCCAGCAGGGAGCATCACAGTGTGACCAGAGTACTGGGATCGGGGGTAACTCTAAAACCACACCACGCGGAGGCAGCGTGCAAACCCACACTGCGACTGCAGACAGGGAACACAGACCAGCTTGGGAACACAGTGGGAAGGGAAGGAGGGAAGTGGGGGCAGCAGGCTGAGCCCCTCAACACTCCCACGGGCATGGTGGGTGAGCGGTCTCAAAAGCTCAGCAGGGCGACATTTTTAAGACAAGGTATTGCAAGACGCTGAGCCCTGGGATCGGTGTCCCTGGAATTTGGGAATCCTCTGGAAACAGTGATAGGCATGGTCATTGGAGCTGCTTGCCCAGGGAACTTTAAAATCAGGGGATGATTTGGACTGGAAATCTCATTTTGCCTCTTCTTCCACCAAATGTACTTTTGTTACAGGTAAAATGCACGCCAGAATCTAGCAGCTTCCTTTCTGCTAGGGGTGGGCCTTACCTTCATATCTGCCGGGAGAATCGCACGCTTTCTGGGGGGTTGCCACTCGGAGGAATATCTGCTGCCTCCACGAGTGTCTCCGTGTCTTTACGGGGGTCCCACTGGCATCCCCGAGATGGTTGGCTTTGGATTGAAAGTCCCTAAAATTACAAGATGATTGCTTTAGGACTGGTAGGGAGATAGAAACAGGTACTTTAGCTTGACTTTTTTTCTTTTTTTTTAAAACACAGCACTAAACTACCAATTCTCTCTGTATAAGCAAACATAATTAGATAATCACAGGCACCAAATCAGGCTCATGGTGGGTCAACACTCCTGAAGGACTGCTTTCTCACAGGATGCTTTTAATGAACACAGCAAGATCACACCCCTTTAATTTATTTCTACTGTAAACGATATTAAGAAATATGCTGCACACATCGTTAGCTTCCAATTGGGCCTCTCTTGGTGCCGCTTCGGAAAAGAGAAATTGCCTAAAGGGGGCACTGTCACCAGGGCCGCCATCTGCCCTAGACTGTGTGTGGGAATATTTTCCCAGCAAAGCCTGTCTCTCCACAGATCACCACCAAAAATGAAAAAAGTTAAATTACACAGAACCATCAAGGCAATAATTATGCCGTCACTTGCTGATGATGATTGTTCCAACATTTGCATTTTTAAAACTACAAAACAAAGTATATTTATCAATGTACATAAATATAATCTCTAATCATTAATTTTCTTCCTATTCCCAGGACAACTTGGGGGAAACCCTAATTCACACCCGAGTATATCCCCACAACTAAGCAATCATCCAAACTTACAGATCAAACATCCTGATTTAACCCTGACAGCCACATGCTCACTATCCAGAAACAGTGCTATCTCTTAGAGAACTGGTTAAGACTTTCTTTAATCTTCTGATGATAACACCACATTAATAAACTAATCCTAGTCAAAAATGGAGAACAGGTCGAATGCACATTTTTTAAAATGACATTCAGTAAGAAAAAAGTTTAAGAAAGAAGATACAATAGATTTAGCTAAAATGACTTTTTAAATGACAAAAGAACAGCTAAAAATCCCTGTACATCCAACAACTCAACACTTCTACCCAGGCTTGAAATATCTAAATTAAACCCTACCTTTTTGTGTTCATAAAGTCAGAGGTGTTATTTTCATCTACAGGAGCCAGAAATTTTAGAAAATTTGGCACAGAGGAAGAAGAATGAAGTTTTTTCCGCAGGGCATTACGGTAGGAGATGCTGAGAGTTTGGTTGAAGAAAGAATTTAGGATAAAGAAATACAAACACACAAAGTATAAAACATAAACTTCAAAATAAAAGAAACATTTTAGTTCTAATGCTAAGAAAATTAAACCAGGTAAGAAATTAAAAATAGTTTACAAGTGAGATTTAACTTTCATTTTCCATCAGTAAAATTCCACTTTTAAATGAATGGAATCAATGAATTAATTGAAAAACATCAATCCATTCAGTTATGCAAGATGAATAAATTCTAGAGATCTGCCATACAACACTGTGCCTATTGTTAACAATACTGTGTTGTGCACATTGAAAATTTGTTAAGAGAGTAGATCTCATGTTGACCATTCTTACCAGAATGAAATAAAACAAAATAAAAATCAGTCCATCTTCCAAAATGACTGTTCCTTTCAAACTGGAAAAAATAATTTTCCTAAATTAATCAAGAAGTTTCTGATATGGCACAACTTGTAGTCCATATGGTCAAACACAGTGTTGTTAACCTGTGCATGTGTGTGAACTAGGGCAGGGGCAACGTGAAAATAAGGATATAAAAAACAGCTTGCCATCAAAGTCTGTTTTCATAATAATTGAGAAAATTAATGAATAGTGAAATTAAGTCGGTTCAAATGAGAGTGTGAAATAAAACCAAAAACAGACACACACACACACACAAGCGGTGCCCCAGGTTCTCTGCAGAGACTTTCCCTCCATTCAGCACAATCCTGTGTGTGAACTTCCCAGGAAGACAAACGACACTGAACTTGCCATGCGAGTGCGCTCACCTCTTTGGCACAGCATTCCCACTTTGTTCTCCACTTGAGTTATGTTTTAGGTACTTAAAAAAATTTGGCGAGGAGGCGGAGGGGTTAAGACGAGGTGGAGGAGCAGGAGCTGAAGACTGACCTGAGCAACTTTTAGACTCGCCAACAGGTGGATGATCCACACTAAATAGCAATTAGAGAGAAAGCAGGGGGGATTAGAGGGGGAGAGGGGACCGCTGCAAGAAACACGGAGGAAACAGGAGAGAACGGACATGGCTGTGGGTGTCCCATCATTCCAAGAGGAAGCACCACAGGGTGAGAGGGCAGCTTTTCACTTCTCTTCTGCATCCCAACTCTTGCTGGCAAAGGTAGTTTTCATTTAAAAAAAAAAAAAAGAGTATTGTAAAATAAATCCTACTTTATTCTTATTGCCTGCCAAAAGCTATTTCTCTTTTTTCTTTTTCCTCTTCTTCTCCCCAAAGCCCCCAGTACATGGCTGTATATTCTAGTTGTAGGTCCTTCTGGTTGTGCTATGTGGGATGCCACCTCAGCATGGCCTGATGCGTGGTGCCATGTCTGTGCCCAGGATCCAAACTGGCAAAACCCTGGGCCGCCAAAGTGGAGCATGCAAACTTAACCATTCGGCCCCTGGGCCGGCCATCCTTGATCATTTCTCACATGTCTATGCACCCAAGAGTACTTTGCCTTCTATTCCCTTTTTAGGAACCAACAGGAAAAAAAAAACTTTTTAAAATTAAAACAAAAGAAAAGGAAAGCAAAACAAAACCCAGAGTTTTAAAAATACACCTCTCTTTTACACGAACAATAACCTGCCTTGAATTTCAATGTCTCATTTCCTGTACGTAAATGAGAAAAGAGTCCACAAGGAGGGCAGAAAGAAAAATAGGTGTGCTGGGGAGGGGGAGGTTTCTCCAGCCCTCTCATCACCTCTGTCCAGCGTGATCCATCAGGACGCTGCCTTCCTAGGGGAGACAGGCAATGCACCATCGGGGCCCCTAACTTCCTCCCACCTCTGGCTTGTGTAGAACAGAGGCTTAGCAAGAGAACTAGGAATCCCCAGACAGGAATGTTTCCATTAGCACAGAAAATGCCAGAAATAGAGGGGTGGGAACACAGTGGAGAGACCACACAGAAGTAGTGCGTATACAGGGTTTTAAGAAACAAGAACCGCATAAAGCCTCAAACTATGCTTGTCTCTAAAATGTCCTATTATTAAATGACTTCTGAAGTGTGTCCTGCTTTAGGATCATAGTTATCCAGCCGAATTCCAAAGAGCCATCATAGCTATTTTCAATGACTAGTGACTGAAAACAAAGCTGAGAGGCTCTCCTCCATTGTTCGAGGATTGTTAACGCCGTCACTTCTTCACTGGACACATTCCAAGCACCTCCGCACGGACCCTCCATTATCCGTGTGTGACCTGTGCCGACACACGTCCTGCGGCTTCTGTTGTCACCAGTAAGAGGAAGGCAGCGACTGTACAGAGGTGTGGCCCTACTTCATATTTATAAGGTGAAGGATTGTAAAAGATTTTAAAAGTTGTTTTTAAAGATAACTCGGAGTCCATTTATGGTCTCTGACACTTAGGGTCAAATTAATTACCAAGGGACCCCAGAAAGAAGCAGGAGAACTTCGGCTACTATATTGCTTACCCATCTCTATAACCAGGAAATTCCAGTGCTCATTAGAGCCCAATTATTAAAATTAGTACATCTTGGTTAGAAGAATCTAGAGTTCTCACACCGATGGAGATTTTAGAAAACATCTATTCCAATTTTGTCACACAGAGAAGTTAAGCAAATTTGTCCAGGTCACAACCAGTTCAAGGCAGAGCTGGGACCAGGGCCCAAGGCTGCTGCGTCCAGCACAGGCGTCCGGTGGACTCTCACGCTCTGCTCAGCACTGATCACGCATCTGCGTCCCACTGCAGAAATGTTCCAGGTTTCAAATGAGCAGACTCACCCACCTGCCTACTCACTACTTTCCCTTCAAGCCAGCAGCTACGTTGCAAAGTCAATACTGCCTCTCACACTGTTTGAAGAAGGATTATTAGACATTTTAAGGGCTATTTCTTCTCAGTTTTACCTGCTTCCTCATAATACCTGTACTTCTTACTTGAATAAGTAACAAATATCTCTTATATCCACATACTCCCCAACACAGGAAGGTGGGAGGAACATGCCAGCGCTTCAAGTTTTACCTTCTTAAGCCAAGTAAAACCGGACTCAGGTTTCTGTTGCACCCAATAAACCTATCCGGGTTACACATACCTGGTTAGGAACAGATATGCCCCAGCTATTTTATACAACAAATTTACATTTTAAACAATTCTTACTTTCGTTCATGAGGCGTCTCTGTGCTCACTGAGTGATACCTCGTAAGTTTTCTTTGTGAGACCCCTGGAGACCCCTGGGCAGGTTCCGGAGGTTCGTGGCTTTCCACAGGGAAGTGACTCAAGGTGTTTGCACGCCTTCTGAAGGCCTGCTGCGGGGAGAGCGGGGCGGGCTCTTCTGCGGGATGGCTCTCTGAGTCACTTGACAGGTCATCCGAAGAGCCAAGGAGCCTGAACGAGCTCTCAGAGACGGGCAAGGCCTCCTTTTCACACACAGACGGCTCCTGGCAGCAAAGAGACAGTGGATCAGACATCCCACAGGGAATCTGTGGGATTTACAAATCTCTAATCCCAGGGGCAGGAAAACATTTCAATATGTAGGCACATCTGATCATAATCCCATCTAGAGGCCACCAAAAACACAAGGAAATGAAGGCCCGTTAAATGCCTGCTTGTCAAAGACACAATGCCAGTTTGCTGCACAAACAGGGAAACTGCCCAAGTGCAAGTCTAAAAGGACTAAACCAGAACATGTAACTGTTCTAAACAAAACCGAAATAGTTCCCTCTCTCTAGAAAACAGCTCTCTGCTCGTAAGAAGTATAAGGAGGGTTGTGTAACTTGTCTGCACTGTTTAAAGACATCAAGAAGTTCTGTCTCTCTGCCAGCTGTGTTCACACAGGTTACACCCACATTTTAAGGCTCTCTCTGAACTTGACCTAATGCTGAGATTTGGTAATCTTGAGGATTAAAAATTATATCCTACATTATTCTTAGAATATGAAAAATCTCTCTCTCTAGGTACTATTGCCACAATTCTGGGCAAATCACTTAACTTCTTCCTGCACCTCGATTTCCTCATCTGTAAAAGAGGATAGTGAAAATTCATCTCACTGGGTTTCAGAATTAAGAAAGATAACACAACTGAGAGTACTTTATTGACTGTAAAATATTATACAAATATTAGTTATTCTTTTATTAGATACTCAATGAATTTACTGAGGGGGTACTCAAACGTTTGTTGAGAATCGTGACAATAATTTAACACTGCAGGCTTTTGAGATGTGTACTTCTTCAAAGGAGTGAACTGCTACATAACTCATGCACACCGACCCTCAGCACTGCACAGCCAGGACATGCTTGGTGGCCAATATATTTTTCTCAAATCAAAAAATATAAGAGAAAATGTACCAGTTTGTCCCTCCTGGAATTGCTGGAAGGGATAAATAAATCAATATGAAAAAAGGAATAAATGCAGCTAATGGTGGACTGGAGAATCTAAATTCTGTTATTCCAGCTACAGTTGAGTGCCTTTTAGATGAAAGGTATTAAGGATTTTAACTTAAAAAATTAAATTTATGTTTATTGAGGGAAGAGGTTATATACACTTATTTTGTAGGAATTAGATAGGAAAAGCTTAATTCCTAACATACTATGAAATGTTAATTATTTTAAATATAACTGAAATTCTTCATTCTTCAGGACTCTTCAGCTCCAAAGACTTGTAAGGATTTAAAACTTGTCTAGGATCACAGCAAACCACCTCCAGCACGTAAACCTGTTCATCTCAATTCTCATTAACATCCCTCCAAATTATGTGAAAGAGCTACCCTGCTGCTTACTCTTACACCTGAAAGGGCCACTCTGATGTTCAGCTTCTTTGAGACTCCTAGATGATCAATTTATTGGAAGAGACCCAATTACATAAAAAGCATACCTTTACAACAGTTTCTCAATCTCAGGACGAAAAGACGACGTGAAGACGTGCCCATAAAAATACACGTACACCACACACAGGTGGCTTCTGAAAAGTTGCATTTCTCTTAGAATTACCCTAGAAATTCAAGCTATATGTATATTCCTAGATCTGTGTTTTCGAGAAGAATTTTTTAAAAAGCAGTAAGACTTACTGGAAAAGTCACTTGAGTGACATGAATTTCTCTATTCACACTGACCTACCTGGAACACCTTCTTCCCTGTCCACTTCCACAGGTACAACTCCTACACTTTCTTCAAGATTTAATTCAAAAGCATCACTGTCTCCCTCCCCAAGCTTTCCCTAGTTCCACTGATCAAAAGTCACTCCCCTTAGCCCTGCTCCTGCGACTACTAAGTTTCCACCGCCTCTTATTCGAACTCTCAGGGCTCCTACACACTCTACTCAATGCTGGTGTCATCCGAGTATCTGTCATCTCTCTCCGACCAGCTAAGTTCCCACAGGGCAGGGGCTCTGTCCTGTTCATCTGTATACAGCAGATAAACCATGTTTCCAAACTTAAAATGAATTGTGGGGTAGAATCAGTGTGTAGTAGATGGAGGGCAGACGATGCTACTTTCAAGTACATTTTAACTTAGAAAATCACGTTCAGAAGACCAGCATCTAGGGCCTCACTCTCCAAAATGGGTCCACAGACCAGCAGCATCAACATCACCTTGGAGCTTGTCAAAGAGTCAGCATTTCAGGCCTCACCTCAGGCCTACTGAATCGGAAGCTGCACTGTGACCCAGAACCCCATTGAAGGTGCACCTAGAATTTGAGAAGCACTCATCTTATGCAGTGTTTCTCAAATTGTAGAATGTAATGCATTAGTAGGTAGTGATATCAATTTAATGGCTTTCCATTAACATTTTTTAAATAAAAGAGAATAAGAAAATACCATTATGTATTACATGTTGTCTATAGTAAACGTTGTTCTTTGAAATTTTATTTTGCATGTGTGTGTGTTTGTGAATCATCTCACAGTGTTAAAGGTGTTTCTTACTATGGCTTATGATCTAAAAACTTTGAAAGCCACATGCCCAGGAGAGATCTCAGGAAAACTCAGAGTTCCTGTGGTAAGGAGCTGGCCTTCACAAACACTTCCTCTTGCTTGCATCTGAGGGTGCTCCTGTAGCAGAAGGAAAGCTGACCTCTCCAGCACAAAACCGAAATCCACTTTTTGGTGGTTAAAAAGTTGAACTAACCATGTTTAAATATGCTTAAAAGTCTAGAAAGGAAGAAATTAAAACAAAGACATAGACACAGGTTTGTTATGAAAAACAACAGCGAGATTGCTCATTATCACAAAGCTGTGCTGGGTGGCAGATGCAAGGGGCGAAGCTTATTTGCTTATTTATAAAAACAGTAATGTTTAATTATAATCATAGAGCCAGCTAGAGGATAAAGTAAGTTTCAGGAAGTTGAGTGCTTCTAGGAATTCACAAACCCACTTTTAAGATTTTCCCAATTTTAATTATTTTTAACATCGGAAAATATACTTGAGAAAAAAAATCCATTGGCTGCTTGTGATAAATTAGATCTTAGTGGTCTAAAATTGTGGTCTTGTTTCTTTGCCTATGGAATGGCCATCTGCTTTGTTATGTAAAACTTTAATGTTACAGTACAACTGCATGACCAGCCCTCCATCTGCACCCAAAAGTCTGGAAGCACCGAATTTTTCACGATTGGAGCTTCTTTTGTTCCTTTTGATAGGCTCTGTAGATAGGACATGAACAAGACCCATTTGCTGGTTTCTTCAGGGTGTCATATAAAGAAAAATGTGCTTACTTTGCTGGTGTTACTTAATGTGCTGGACACGGAGCTGTCCAGATCCAGACTGGCAGAATGTTCCTGCAGGCCTCTGGCTTTATTACCCTAATAAAGAAAAGGCAGTCAAGTTACGACCCTGAGGCTTCAGCAAAGGTGTCAGCTGGAAATGCCTTGGTCTACTTAAGCTCAGGAAAAATGCATCTACTGAGAAATGCTGCTGAGCACAGACGTACATTAAGACATCAACATTTCTGTCATCTTTTTCTTTTCTTAATAACACACCAACCTAAATGTTCTAAAACACCTTGTGGATTAGTCATTTGGCAGGGATAACAGGCAGGAAGAAGAAACAATTCATCTATGAAGAAAAGCAAGTGCTAAAATAAGCATACTCAGCGACCCTCTCCCCTGTCGTCATAAACCTGCCAGCTGCATGATGCTCAAACATTCCATCCATTTGGGAGCTCTCAAAGGCAGCTCTCCTAACCCTGGTTTTGCAAATGAATGGTTTTTAATTATCTGTAAGGATGCTGCCAAATTCTCAGAAACATCTTCAAACAAAATAAAATTTAACTTTAACTAAAAAAATAAAGTATGTTTCAGATGGAGTGTCATGAAGTCACAAAGAACTATAAGAAGATATTGAAAGGTGTGAAACTTTGAGAAAAAAAAAACTGAACCTTCATTTCTTAGAAGTTTCATCAAAGATATTTACACTCATGGGGGGAAGTAATTTCTTAAATACATCCCAGACTGATGAAGACTTTATTCTTCCTAGAGTTGCAGGTCACAAACTTTTTCTGTAAAGGGCCTGATGATAAATCTTTCATGCTTTGTGGACCATATGGCATCTGTGGCAACTTCTCAACTCTGCACAAACGCAGCCTCAGACAACAGGGGAATGAACTGATGCGGTTGTGTTTCAATAAAACTCATTTACAAAAACAGGAAGTAGGTGCTATTTGCTGACCCCTGCTATAGAGTTCTAGACACATGGCAGCAGCAGCTGACAGTAACTGGATTTTTCAGTTGTGCTTAGTGACACTAGGGAGAATGGCACCCATATCTTGGTGTGTCTAACTCTGCTCTTTATAAGACTGGCCGATGAATGACATTCTTTTGGAAGACAAAAAATTCCGTGGGCTATTGTGTAATACAAAAGAGTGGAGAATTTTTCTAATTCAGGCCAAGTTAAAGACTGAATTTTAAGTACAGATAACACTGTTCTAAGACTGAGAAGACATTTAAAAAGGTTTTACCCCTCTATGATGAACACTGATGGAATAACAGTAAAGAACTGAATCTCATGCTCTCTTAAAAAAGTGATTTAATTTAAATTAGGAGAAATTATGCTACTTACCCGGGACAAAATACTTTCCAAAGACTCTGTTAAAGATCTCTTTGCTTTGTTTTTCAGCATATCTAGCCTAAATCGAGTGGCACTGGGTGCGATTTCACTTCCAATATTCTCTGCTGCAATCTGTGATGTCTAAAAAGTGAAACAATGAAAAGTTAAGTCACTTACACAGCTTCTTTCCCTCCTTCCTCCTTTTTAAAAGGACTGAAAAATCTCTAGGACGCATCCGTATTTTTCCTTTTTTGCTGAGGAGGATTCAGCCTGAACTAATGTCTGTTGTCAATTTTAGGGTGTACCTTTTTGACCCAAGGCTATTATTCTAATTCTTTCTGTGACCTCGTATCATCTACTCCTGGGTGACATGGCTGAAAGTCCAGGAAGTAATTTTGCCTCAAAGAATTGCTATGCCTACTCCAACAAAATGAGGAAATGTGCTTAGAAACCAATCAGTTAATACAGCAGTTCAGAGCTCGGGCTCTGCAACTGGATCAGAGATCTGTCATTCACTAACTGTGCCCTTACGCAAGTTACTTACTTTCTCTGAACTGCAATTTCCTCTTCTGTAAATTGAGACCAACCTCAAGATCTAATCACAACACCGTGTTGTAAGATTAAAACAGGTAAAGCATTGGGCACAGCTTCTGGTACAAAGGTAGCTATGATTAGCTTTTCAAAGTAAAGTAACAACTTACCTTCTGGGGCATTTCAGAGGCTGAGATTTATCTCCTGAAGAATCCATTCTCTCTGCCTGTACTAGTCCCTTCATCCCCTTGTATAGAAAGCTCTCTTCCCTACTTGTTCCACTCTCCTGCCTACTATTTCCATCATCCCTTTCATTCTCCTCTGTAACCAAGCTTCTCTCCCTTAACTGACCATAACAGGAACCTGACAACACAATGGAGTTTGTCTGCCAACCACTAAACGAAGTTTAATGTTACTTATTAACAAAAAGGTATTTTTGTTAAAAAAACCTACACAAATCCTCTAGATTAAATTGTTTCTTACTTCTATAGATTGTTACCTGATTGCTTCCTGCTAGATGATGATTTTGTTAGAAAAACACACAAGCACACACATCCTCCATTACAGTAAAAATCAACAACTCTTTTTGCTGTTACATTTTGTGCACCCTCTCCTTTGGCCGAGTTAACATTTTGCAGGTGCTGAGAGCAATGAGGAGCACAGGTTCTGGAGCTCGGTGCCCAGGTGAGGTGCTTCTCTGCTGCTCCCTAGCTAGGTGGCCCTGGGCAGGGTATTACCTGCTGCCCTCCTCAGCTCCTCCACCTGCAGACTGAGGACACCCAAGGAACTCTCCTCACAGAGCAGCTGTGAGGTTTAAATGAGTACACACTAAGGCATGCAGAACATACCTGACACCCAGCAAATGTCAGCTTTCACGATTACTAGCTACTCCATTTATTTCTACTTTTAACAGAAAACATTACAGACGTCTTTGAAGTCTCCTGGAACCACGCTCCTTCCTCCATCCGCAGAAGTAACCCCTCTCCTGAATTTGGTGTTTATCAACTCAAATTTTGCACTTTTATATATATGTATGTATCCATAAAACATATTTGTTGGTTTACATGTAGTTGAAACTTTAAATGAATGTATCATACCGTACATTTCCTTCTGTAATTAGCTTTCTTATAGTCTTGTTTTCTAATTTATCCGTGTTGACAAATGTTCTTTGATTCACTCACTTTAATCAGAGTGTAATATTTGACTGTATGATAACACAATTTATTCATGTTCCTGTTGTTAAACACGATTCCCTTTTCTTGCTTTTACAAAGGAGACTGCAGTAAACTCTCTTGTACATAGCTCCTTATCACACATGTGAAAGTGTGTGCAAGGTAAATAATTAGCAATGTCCTTGCTGCGTCACTGGGTCTGTGCATATTCAGCTGTCAAATTTCTCTCCCTTAAATGATACCAATTCATCTCTTTTACACGATATTGTCAAGTGTTTCAATTTCTGCCAGTCTGATGGGTATAGATGGTCTCTTAATTTGTCTTCTCCTGATTCCTATTATAGTGAAGCATTTTTCATTTTATTCAGTTATTTGCTGGTCAAAGACCTTACATGTTCTTTGAAATAATGAAATCCTAATTCACCAATGAACGTTACACATTTTTCAAGGCATAAAAGAGAAAGAAAAGATTCTGGTAAGAGCTACATTTGGCTTTGTCCGGTCATCCAGAATTTTACTTCTATGAGAACTGGAACATGCATTAAAAGAACTACTTGGCTTAGAACTTTAAGAAGGGAGACTATCACGTATCTTCGTGTTTTCATAGAGTACACTGAGCACACTCTGGACACTTAATACTTGCTTGCTGAAGAAGAAGTGAATAAGCAATGATCACCAGACAGGCCCACAGAAACATGCGCCTGAGGTAACACACTCACTCAACAAATGTTGACTGAGCGCCTGCCCAACCTTGTGCACCATGGGCAGGGGCCTCACTAGTTGCAAGTGGTCCTGTGCAATCATTTCCCCAAAATAAGCCTGTCCAGACTCAAGGCAGCCTCCAGAGCAAAGGGAATTACCCACAAAGGGCCCTCAGCAGCCTGCCTCCGACCCAACGCCAGCTCATTCACAAAGTTAAGAAGCTGTGGATTTGCTTTCAAACTCATAACAAAAGTTTTCATAAAATAGGACCATCTTGAGTTCTGAGACATCAAGAAAATACTAGCTACAAAACTAGTAGCATGTAGTAGATCCCACACAGACAGAAGAAAAACTGCACTTGTGTTTTTCTTTTTTTAAACCAGGCCACAAATATCTCTGTACAGTTAATTCAATGCTGATTCTGCTCTCATCTACCACCTAGTGAGATTCTTTCTATCGTCATAATTCAAGTATAGTTTGAAAATAATTCACATTTAGAAAATAACGCACGTTCAGAATGTAATTCATATTTAGAAAACAGCATATCCCTTGTTTATTTAAAAATAAGCATCTAGAAGTTTCTCCTTTGAAGATGATGCTGGTTCGTGGATAAGTTTCTAACTAGGGCTCTAGAGTGAACTGTATGCAGTTGTCATATTGCCCATCTCTAGACAGATGGGCGAACTCTGAGCCTTAAAATTTGGAGCCAAGTTTTAAACTGTGATGCTACACTAAAGTTCTCAGGTCAGAACCCACCATCCTGGGGGTCACAGCGTATCTCCTAGCAGCCTTATTCACAATAACTAGCACCTGGAAGTAGCTTAGGTGTCCATTAAAAGGAGAATGGAGAAAAACTGTGGTACTGACACAATACAATAAAAAGAAACAAACTATTGATATACACAACAATATATCAAATGGATGAATATCAGAAATATTATGCCAGAACTAGAACAGCATATACTATATGATTCCACTTATAAAATGTTCTAGAACAGGCAAAACTAATCCACAGTGAAAAAAATTCAAAACAGTGGTTGCCTGGGGGAGGAGTAGTGAGGACTGACTGGAAAAGAGGTACGGCAGTGCCTCCTGGTGTGATGGAGGATGCCCTGTATCTCGACAGGGGTTTGGGCTACCTGAATGTAGGAAGTCCTCAAAACTCAGCATCTCGAAACCTGTGCAGCTTACAATATGTAAATTTTCTCTCCAAAAAATTATGAACAAATACTGACTTCCAGTTAATGATATATATGCTACAGTGTTTAGGGATAAAGAGTACTGATACCAGAAACTTACTTTGAAAGGCATCAAAAATAAGGTACAATAACGATGGACAGATATTTGGGAAAGCAAGTATGACAAAATGCTACAATCTGGATAGTGGCTGTATGAATGCTCATATGTAATTCTTTCAACTTTTCTGTATGCTTGAAATTTTTCATAATAAGATGTCAGAAAAATAGAAAAATTTATCTACTGGAAAATGGACCCAGGCAAACCAATGAGTAGTTATATAACACTAAATTTTGTTAGTTAAACCCCTAAAAAGCATAATAATTAAGATAATGTCCTTGGACCTCAGACACATTGGCCCCACCACTCCCTAACAAACTGCTTGAGCTCTGTTCCCCGTGGCCGGTCTCTAACATCAGTATTATACCCCCACCACAAAAAAGTTGTTTTAGAAGAAACAGAATAATTCATGTCAAGAATTAGAACTGTATCTTGTAAACGGCAAACATTCAATAAGTGGCAGTTGATTTAATATTATTAATTTTTACACCAGCTCTGTGAATACAAGTACAAATGATATGTCCATTCACTAAAACACGACACCCTCTTATTTTATTAATTTATAAGTCTTTGCCCAAAGTGAATCCTTTTCCAAAAGATCAAAGGATTCATTCAGTTTGTTTTCCATTTTATGAAAATGATTCCTCTGACAGCTTTCCAACTGCCATTTTAGTCTTTGAACAGCACGTGCGGCGTCCCCACTGGCTCTGAGAAGTGCTGCCCTGAGTCTGTGCTCATCGTCTTCTGTCCACTTTTGAAGGCCGGTGGCCAGAGAAGTCCACCGTCAAAGCCATGGATCTACCTCTCTCTAGGTCAGATCACAACACATTTTCAAAGGCTACAGGAATTGTTAGGTCCAACAAGGAGGTAATGAAATCCATGTGGTCAAACTATTTGGTAGCGGAAAATGAGAGCAGGACCCTATGTCAAATTTCAAAGCTCCACCTGATCCATCTACCGAGTGGCTGCTGCTCTGAAAAGCCTGGTCCTCAGAGCCAGAGAGGGTGTTCACACTGGGGGCATCCCCACATCTGGGGATCAGGGGAACTCTTTATAGACAAAGACATGAGCCTCCCAGGTAACAGAATGTTTAGAAACCTCTGGAGAAAGAGCTGCCCAGGAGCCAGTTCTGTTTTGTGAGGCTCAGTCTCTTTTACACTGAATTCTGATTTTTTCAAATGAAACAGCCATTAAATATATTTCCCTGTTGGACTAATCTATGCTCAAATCATAAAGATACTACCCTGTTCCATACAAATTGGGTTCACACTTAGGTCAAAATTTTCCGCCCAACATAAATGCTCCATTCCCTTCTAGCACTTATAAATTATTTCGAAATTATCCATTTCCTGTTGGAACAAGTTAGGAGAAAAAAAATCACAACAGGGAAAAATGATTAGGGGAAGAAAAGAAAAAAAATAAAAGGAATGAAAATGAGAAGAGAAATAGTTTGGAAAGCGAACTAGAGAATTAACTGAAAACTCAGACTGGGTGGCCATCCAAAAGTGAACAGGAGTAGCAGAGAACGCCTACGCTCTCTTAAAAGGTACAGGCTGGCAAGGGAGGAATGCCAACACACAATGACTGAAGGTCAAAAACAGACAGTGTACTGGTGCAGAGTCACTGCTAAGGGACCCTGCCGTCGGCCAATGAGACTGAAAACTATCAGCCACTGTCCATGAGCTTTAAGAGTTCAGGAAAGGCACATGATTGCCAAGGCCAACTGGCAGGTAGAAACCAGATGGGGAGAGTTGCTATGTGAGCCTCCAAGTAAAACTGCGCCATGGTGCGGTTACCAGGACAGCACGGGCTGTTTACAGGGAAGGAGCAAGAGCGAGCACACGACTGAGCATTAAAGCGCCTTTAGACCAAGCATTCAGTAAGTGTCTTCTTAAAAAAAGGCAATATACTTTCGGAAAATTAAAAGATTTTTTGAACATCCTTAACTGATTTTTCTGGCCTACAAGTAACTTAATATAAAACGTATATGTTTTGAAGCTATAATAGTTATTATGAATTGACTTACTCAGAGTCCAAACGATGTAGGAAAACGGTCCATGGCACTGTGTGTACTGAATCCTAACTTGAAGCTCTTCAAAGACAGAGACCTGCAAGTAGCCCCAGCTTCTGACATAGCACCCCACAAACGGAGAAGCTAAATAAGGCTTGTGGACGGCAGAGGACGGCAGGAATTAATGGAAGCTCTACACCTGAATAGCAAATAAACCAGGTGGACTCGGCATCTGCTCTGTCAGTAGCGCTGTCTTACAGCCACATGGCATTTATATCACAAAGAACTTCTACGCACTTTACGTAATTTGGAAGGCAGCTACAAAATGTCACTCCCATTTTACCAGGGAGAAAGGTGAGGTGACAGAGACAGGCTCCCAGTAGCTCGTCATTGCCGTATCTACTCTTAAACTTCATTCTTTTCACCTCACAGAGTTACCTTTTTTTTATGGAGGTCACACTGGTTTATAACATTATATAAATTTCAGGAGCACATCATTCGATTTCAGCTTCTGTACAGACTGCGTCATGTTCACCACCAGAAGTCTAGATGCTTAAACTGCATCCTTGACGCTCTACACCAGTCCTCATGTCAGAGCAACTGCCTAACCCCACGACAACGCAGACAGAAACTTCTCACCTCTTCCAAGCACAATCTAAATATTCCCAAATTTTCCCTCTATGTGTAACAAAGGAAAATAAAATACAGGGAGAAAAGGAGGATTCGGAGCTTCAGAAAATTCCCAAAACTCTGTTTTAATCAGTGTCCTGGTAAAATTATAAGAGATAAAAATGCCATACCTGCTTTGTCTCCCCAGTATGGCTGTGAACTTTCTGTTTCTCCTCATATAAACATCTCAGGAAAGATATAATCAGTTCATTCTCTCGCTGCTCATTTCTTGGTCTCAATTTCTTAAAAAAAAAAAGATTACATTTATTTTTAATTGTCAACAAAACTGCTAAACCATCCCTTTGGAAACGCCAACAGCTTTCATCCATCCATTAAACTAATGCTTTTACCCAGTTATCTCACTAGGGGGCACCAATGTTCCTAAAAGTGGAAACAATTTTTAAAAAGGGAAAATGGAGCCTTTGGGCCAGATTTAACTTTTGACCTCTGCTGTCCTTAAAATAAATATTTCACATCAGATAGAGGCACAGTCAAAATATTTAATAAATAAAAAGTCTTGAAAACAGAAGAAAAGAACAAAATCTGTGTAAACATCAAGAGGTCAAGAGCCATAATGGCTACACATTTATAATTCTTACAGTACAGGAACTGGAAAGGAAAATAGCAACTGGATTCAGGGTCACGGTTCCACATGTCAAATGTGTTTGTCATGACGCACTTTATGGAAGGCTCACAACGCATGTACTTGTACACAAGATTTCATGGCACGGACTCAATTTCTTTGTTCTTTCTTTCTTTTTAAAAAAATTCTCACTGTGCCTTTTATTTTTCAGGCAGGGTAGTGGCAAAGCATACTGGACTAGAAACCAGGACATGCTGGTTCTAGGTGCCACCAAGAAGTGTGACCAAAGCAAGTCATTTACTCTTAGCTTCCTCATCTGTTCTAATGAAGCTTATACATGAAGTAAACTCCAGGGTCCCCTCTAGCTCCCAAAGTCTTCATATTTGAATTATCAGAGTTCATTTTTAGAAGACCATCTAACTTAATGTACTATTTTCTCTGAATACGAAAAAAAACAAAACTGAATTACTCTGGATATACACAAAGCTTCTAGTCTATAAACTTTGGAAATACATCTTTTTGATATTGACAATTATCCATTGTCCTGCTCCTCCTCTCTCCCTACTCCAAACCTCTTGCCTGCTCCTTAAAACAAAGTCGGGGTATAATAAACAAATCAACTATATGAGCATCTGAGTGTGGGTCAGTGTCGCTCTTGGCAACCTTCTTCCCCAACTAATTATGGAATGATGATTTTACTCTTCGAGTCACAGACTTTAGAAGCAAAGGTAATACTAACCCAGACCTTCTGACACTCCCCCTCTAAGAAAAAGATCATTTGAAATGATAGGTTGCTCCTGTTACTCGAGGAAAAGATAATAAATGACTAGAAGGGACTAATTCCTTTCATTGAGGATTTCATGTTCTTTCGAATTTCAGATTTAAAGATTAAATATTTTAGAAGCTAGAGTAGATACTCTCAATCTGGATTCCAAGCCATGAACCTTGATGTTATACAACTTTACATGTTTTATGCAACAAGTAGATTTTTTCCAGAGAAAGTTCCTATCAGATCTTCAAAAAAGGAAAGTGGTAGTCAGATACCACAACCCCAACTTAATACTGCTGACCCCAAGAAGGTTGATACACTGTGAGCCTAAAAGCCCAGGAGGCAACAGGGACTTTCTTCCACTGCTGGGGGAATGCAAATGGTACAGCCACTTAGGGAGCCAGTTTGGCAGCTTCTTACAAAACTAACTATCCTCTTACCATGTGATCCAGCAGTCGCACTGCTTAGCATTTACCCAAATCAGCTGAAAATGTATATCCATACAAAACCTGCACATGAATGTTTATGGCAGCTTTATTTATAACTGCCAAAACTTAGAAGCAGCCTAGATGTCCTTCAACAGGTGAATGGATAAACAAACTGTGGTACATGCACACAATGGAATATTCTTCAGTACTAACAAGAAAAGAGCTACCACGCCATGAAAAGACATGGAGGAACCTTAAATGCATACCGTTAAGTGAAAGAAGCCAATCTAACAAGGCTACATACTGCATGATTCCAACTATATGACATCCTGGAAAAGGCAAAACTGGAGACAGTAAAAGATCAATGATTGCCTGGGTGTTAGAGGCGGGATGAACAGGTGGAGCATAGAGAATTTTCAGGGCAGTGAAACAATTCTGTATGACACTATAATGGTGGACACATGCCATTATACATTTGTCAGAATCCACAGAATGGATACCAAGAGTGAACCCTAATGTAAACTATGGATTTCAGTTAATAATAATGTATCAATATTGGCTCATCAACTCTAACAAATGTATCACACTAATGAAGATGTTAATAATTGGGGAAACTGGCTGGGGGGCGGGGGACATGAGAGGTTATATGGGAACTCTCTGTACTTTCCACCCACATTTTCTGTAAAACTAAAACTACTCTAAAAAATAAAGTCAATTTTTTAAAAAGTCCAGGAAAGAGGAGCAGACAGGAATCACGAGAGACTTCTGAGCAGGCGCAGGCACCTGTGGGTTGTCCCATTCTTTCTTCTCCTGTATTTTTAATTAAACCTTTTGGTTGCTCTCAAGAGAAAACATATTTTTCTTGGAGAAATTCTTCATGATCGCTGACTTCAAAATATCAAACAAGGCTAAGAATGCAGTAATGAGAAGCACTAATACATTTTCTTTTCCTCAAAATATACATGAAAGAAACTATTCGAGTGATCAGAAAATGAGACAATTGAGCGCCACGTACCACCACAGGTGCCACCAATTAGAAACTGAAGCCGAGAACCAGAGACAGCACCATGGAGCTCATTCAACGTCACAGAAGAAAGTCACTAAAGCCAAGAAATCCATGTTCGTGGTGTCATGCAAGTAAAGAAAGAAAGCCTTCCTTAAAAATAACTGAACGAAGATTAGGGGTTACCTTTGTATTAAGTTCAAAATGATCAGGAAGGTATCATCTCCTTAATACCTTCCATGTGGCTTCACCATTTTCCTATAGTAGCAGACCATTACTTACTAAAGGTGATTTAATTTTATGAACACTCCTCAGTCAGAGAGACAAGTCTGAGGGAAACAATGGGAAATCAAGTTGGATAACATCACTCTGCAGCCAAAAACTACCCTGCTTATTCGAAATTAATCCACAGTGTCAGACGTCAGGACAGTGGTTACCTGGGGGCAGTATCGAGGGGGGGTTCTCGGGGACTAGAAATGCTGTGTTTCTTAATCTTCATGCTGGCTGCACAGATGTATTCATCTTATAAAAATTCACTGAACTACCCACCACTCATTTGTGTGCTTTTCTATAGTTATATTTCATTTAAAAAAACAATTAGTTGCCTATTAACAGTAACAAAGCTAATTTTCTTATGTTTCTTAACCACATTTCTATGAAGGGGCCTATAAATTGGTAATAAAAGTAATTCAAAAACAAATGTCCAAAACTGACTAACGAATAATACCAGAATGCTGAGCAAGTCTATGTTCTTCTGTGGGAACGACTGAAAACAGCAATGCTCGCTTAGACACGACAGTCTGACATTTAAAAAAATTATTAGAATCAAATCTTATAAGAAATAATTTTAAAACCATAGTTTAAGTTGATATATATTCTTTACAAAGTGCAAAAAAAAAAGCTCCTCTGACCCTTCATCTTTAACTTGAGAAAAGTCATGTTATTTAATCCATTATCGACACCTATTGAGTATAAACCTACTTATCTACTCAGTATTAAGTCATTCCCTGAAATATACTCATTCGGATGAAGGGATTCAGACGTTGAGACATCTTCTTTACTATCCCTACTTCAGCCTGAAAGCGACTTTTTACACTGAAGAGGACCAATTTGGATTTGGCATCTCAGCCAGCGGCAGAGCAGCTTGAGGAGACAGTGAGACACTGAGATCCCGGGGGTCACCTTCACCTGTGCCCAGTTAGAGATGCTGGACCATTATACATCTCAGAAAGGTCATAAATAAACCTGATTGCCTGTCACGAGTCCTCTTATAAAGAGGAGGGTTAATGGGCCACATGCTCATCTGGCACCAAGTCCTCCTCTCAGAGCGCTCAAAGTCGGCTTGTCTGCAACAGAGATCTTCTCCAGCGTCATCTGCATAGTAATTATTAATTTCTGTTTCTTTCTGGCTCTGTTTGGGTTGCATTTTTGCATTAAACATTCATTTACAAAAAGACTGATTATGTATGCTTTAATAACTAAGTAATCATATACCATTATTTTCAATAATAATTACATTTGTCTTAGGAAAATTCGCCCTTGGAGAGTTCTTCAGAAACAAAATCCCCTCCAGGAAAGACTGTACAGAGGAAAATATTAATCATTCTATTTATAAGATGACTCATGACAATGCAAAGCCACCTTTTTCTTTATGATCTTTTTGAAATACATGATTTTAAAACACACTGGTAGGCACTACTACTTAAAAAAAAAAAAAAACAACAGCGACTTGGTTTATAAAATGTTTTACAAAAACCAAGAATGGTCACTGAGGAAATAATTCTACAAGACTATCAATAAGCGAGTAGAAGAAGAGATCTCTGTCAAATTTGTATTATTCAAGGAAGAGCTGTGGCAATGACGGAGGACAAGCATGAGCTGGCTTTTCAAACCCAGTGACTTCCCTTTGGTCTTTAAACCAATCAAAAAGTTACGGAGCTTTCTAGAACAACACATAGAGACCCCAAGACATTAACTGAATGAATTTTTTTTAAGTAAAGCTGTGTCACCCACCACTTTTCTCTAAAGTCTCTTTGCCATAATGTACTGGCTATCTAAAAACTTACATGGATCAAAGTGAATCTCAGAGTCACATCCATTAGGAACTTCTCATTGCTGCACAGGAACATTTTGTGTTTTACCTATTCTGACTCATCGAATTGTTTTTGGGAAAGCTACAGAGTGATGTCTAATTAAAAAAGAAAACTAGCATTAGGGCAAGAATATGCACCTTCTACACTTATGGGAAAGACATTCCCCAAAGTGACCCGACAGCACTGGAACAGCAAGTGGGCCGGCATCAGACGACAAAGGCCCAGCCTCCATTGTAAACACACTAGTAAGAAGCAAATTGCCCATCTGTTCATGAATTCCCGGTACAAATGACATTAAATTTGCCTCAGAGTACTGTGTACTTAGAACTCTAAAGATGCTTTAAGAAAAAGTAGTGGTCTCAAGTCGATGCTGAAGGAAACAAAAAAATTTAAAGGCAATTGGAAATTGTGAAAATTACATTCTAAGCTATTTATGAAATTAAAAAACCTTCCTATAAACATAGACCAATCTTACTGAGGAAGGAGAAATAGAGATGAAGAAAACTCTAGCACATGATTGAAAAGAAGACGACAATCCTTTAATTTTTCACAATAACAGAAAACAGATCATGGGCCCCATCTGCACAGTCTTTCCCCCAACAAGGCGAGGCGAGAACTCACAGTGCAGGCCTGCTAGCCTTCTTGCTTGGTTTAATGACACCTCTATTTGCAGGACCCCTGCTGCTCTCCTCCCCCCACAAAATAGAGAGATTTCTTCTTTGTTCTGATGTGCTCTCCTCCCTAGAAAAGTGCCAGGAAACCGTAGAAAATGCCCCTCGGCTAACACAGACATGAAATTTTTGATGAGCTCATTAAAGATTCATAATGAGGAGACTCCAGGCGTGCCAGCACACGCGGCACGGTTTCCCCAGGATACGCTGCATCTCCCTGCAAGGACAAGAGCGCGCTTCCAGGTTGGACGCAGAAAGCCAACAAGCTTGTTTTTGTTTTTATTTTGTTTCTATGTTTAAGTTTCATATATTATAATTTTTATTATTTAAATTTATTTTCAAACTGAAAAAAATGAAAGAGAGGAGGAACAATTAACACACAATGTCATGCACAAAACGTCATCTCCTCTGACGCCCACACTCAGGGCTGCAACCCCGAGCAGGCTGCCAGCGGCTGGCAGAGGTTTCCCATGGAGCAGAGGAGCACGGGGGACCAAAGTCCAGCTCTTCTGCCTCCCAGCTGAGGCTCTCTCCACTTTATAATTTCCTTTCTCTCATTCTAACAATCTTTTTTAAGGGACAGCTTCCCTGGTTGAGTTGCTTTCACCATGAAAACCGAGACCTGATGTGAATCTGCGATTCTGACCTGGCCCCTCCATGGGGCTGTTAAAGTTTAAACCAAGAGGAACTCAGGGCCACTTCCTCGGGGCTGTGAATGCTCTGGCTGGCTGGTTTTTATAAATAACACTTCAAGGGTAAGCTGCCTGCCTTTTCTTTCTATGTAGAAATTAAAAACCAGTACTGTACCTGAACTTCCTCAAAAATAGTTGCTTGCTCTTGATTAGTTAACGTGGTCAGGTGCTTCTGGAGTTCTAGTTTGGTTTTGGAAGAGCTCAACCCTATTAAGAAAAAAAAAGAGAGACATGAAAACACTCTACATAAAAGTTATGAGGCAGAGTTCGCACCTTCCATACCCACTCCCTTTACGTTCTTATCTGCTCACTTCAGGCTTTCAATGTTTTATGGAAATTCTAATAAATAATAATGTTGATGATGATGATGACAGTGACAACAACTAGCACTTTTTAGTTAAGCCCTCACATGCCAGGGCCTGTCTTAAACATTAGGCCTGCATTACTTCATTTAATACTCAGAACTGTTTGATGAAGAGGATTCGATTATCCCATTTTAAAGTTAAGGAAACCAAGACCCAGAGCTTACGTAATTTCCAAAGACCACCACATTGGACTCTACGTCAGGTCTGTGCAGTTCCAAACTACTTTTTTTTGCCACCACTCCATGTTAAAACACCTCACGCAATCAGAACATTATCTTCAGAAAATGACAAATTCTCGTATTTATATATAAACTTGACAACTTTTCTTAAGAAAAAACAGATGAAACATTTCATATGCTCCATATGAAAACTGATAGACATACATTTTTCTCTTGCATGTTAGGCTCCTTCACATAAAATTGATTCATGTGGCTAACAACTTTCCTTTTACCACCCATTGCTTATTAATAGTCTTAAGACCATTTAATTACTATTACAGAGAATTTTCAGGAAAAGTTATAAAAATAAAGTCACAATTTCAGTGCCCACTAGAGTCTGGCATTTCAGAAAGTTCTTTCCCCACACAAATATGGCTCAGACCCTGTTTTGCCTTTTCTCGGTGCAGGAGAGAAACGTCTCACATGATGAGAAGATTGAGAATGAAAAGATTTGCTGACCTAAGTGCTGTGAAAAAAACTGCTGCCTATCCTTTTTATTCCAAGGGCAGCCCTCTCCTCATCCACCTTCCACTCCCTTCTCCTCCTCCAGAGGGTGAGCCTCTGCACAGGGGTTCCGCCAAGGCTGAGCCAGAGAACAGGGCAGATGCATCCACACAGCTAAGGATGGCGGAAGGGGACCCCTCTGAAATCTGGAACCGGGACCTGGAAATCATGCCTGTTTTACAGATGAGTCTGCTGAGGTCTAGAGAAGCCAGGAGACTTGCCAAAGGTCAGGAGGCCAATTAGCAGCCAAGCCCGCCCCAGAGCAGCGCTCCCGCATCCCACCGCAGCTGGAGGCAGAGCCCCCACCCTCCCGACCGCTGTGGTGAGGCCCCTGCTAGAACTGCTGCAGCCAGCTCAGCTTCCAGGAAGTCCTGCTTCTCTCCCCACACCTTTTTTTCTTTTTTTTTGGCCAAGAAAACCCTAAGGGGCCACCATAAAAATAAAAGCCAATATTTAAGTGATCGTGCCACTTGAGTCAACACTACACGTAAAAATCTCATTTATTCCTCAAAATAACCCTTGAAGTGGGCAGTATCTTTAGTAATCCCAATGTATAGATGAACTGAGGCACAGTGAAGTCAAGTATTTTGTTCAAGATCATCAGCTACGTAAGGGACCGAGTTAGAATCCGAACCATGTCTGTTTACTTCCAGAGACCAAACTCTTCAACACTCCACTGCCTCCCTTTACCCACAGTCCAGGACAGTCAAGTCACCTGAC
This sequence comes from Equus caballus, assembly GCF_041296265.1. Classification (NCBI taxonomy): domain Eukaryota; kingdom Metazoa; phylum Chordata; class Mammalia; order Perissodactyla; family Equidae; genus Equus; species Equus caballus. The sequence continues at coordinate 94,979,724 of NC_091686.1, forward strand.
ACAAGGGGCTTCGGTACCAAAGGGAATTCAGAGGTGGGTAAACGTGCAGAAAGGACGGATGGGTTTGTCAGAGCACAACTCAGGTGCTCTTCCGGCAAGCTGTCAGGTCACACAAGCCAGGGAAGCAGAGAGATGGCATTATTGCACTAAACACTTAAACGTCGAATCAAAATAGTGTTTAAATAAGCACTCAGTAATCATTAACTAAAAACCCTCCCACATATGGATGCCTCTGAGACAGCGTAAGCATCCTGTTTTAGACATAACTGTATCGTTTGATGAGACACTCCCATGTGGAGAAAAACCCCAAGTCCCAAGAGGAGTTAGACTAATTACATACATCTAACAATCTTAGGTGAAATCATGCATTACAGACTATTCTTCATATTCAGCAGGTCTGAAGAGATCCTTCGACAAATCTGATCCTTGTCTTCAGGATGCCTCAATTCATTGGGTCCTTCCCGCCCCATCTCAAAACAGAGGTGGTCCACGCCTCACTCCCCAATCCGCGTTTACTGCACACCTTCCACGTGGCTTCTCACCATCTTCGGCCACCCCTTGGTGGTTTCTACAGCAAGAACATGGCACTCCCCATGGGATGCCAAAAGGCTTTATGGGGGAAAAGGGAGGCAAAGAGCAACACAGAAAAAGGGAACTGGAGTCACAGCATTCCCAAAGGACAATCCCCGCAGCCATGGGTTGTCAGCAAGCCCCCTTCACATCGTCCTGCTGTCCCTTATTAGAGGGAGCTCTGATGAGTGGCTTGGCTTTGCCAGAGGCAAATTTACTTAGAGAGCAAAAGGAAACTTCAGTTCTACTTTTTTTTTGTTTTAGTGAAAGTATAATTCATTCTGGTAATTCCAAAAATGCTCCTCTAAACTTTAAAACAAGCAAAATACTATATAAATACTACTAGCAGTTGTACAAATACACGCCCAGCACAGCTACACCTCTTACATGTTGTCAGTGCCCAATGTCATCAATATGCAGTGTATTGATCCTATTTTATAGATTCTGGGGCATAACGTGACTATAACAATTAAGAAAACAGTCTTTAAGTCTTTCTTTTTGTGGCCACGTCATTGGTCCTCTCCACAGTTTCTGGAGTTCTTGGCCAGATGGTAACTTCTATTAGAACTACTCTTACGGGAACATACAATGAGCTTTAATAAACCACTTCATTCTACTTATCAGGAGTGGAACCTGGCAAAAAGCAAGGGCCTGCAACTGTTCATAAAATAATTAGCATTTCCCCTACTAAGGATGCCTCTAATAATGTGCCATCTATACTTCAGAAATGCTTCCCATTGTGCAGGCAAAACATACCCTCACCAGCCTTCTAACCGTGCTATTTAACGGATGCTTTTTCATTAGCATAGCTTTCTGCTTTGCTTGGATTTTATCAGGTAAAAAGATGAATTAAATGATAACTGCAAAACTACAGCGGCAAAATCCCAACCCTGATTAAACTTTTCAGCTCTAACTTTCTGAAAGTGAAGCCAGACCAAAGAGAGATTTATCAAGCGGAACTCTGGAATCCTTCCAGTTCCTGCGGAACATGATCTGCTTTAACTTCAAGGCCAAAGGCATTGCTGGCTTCTTAGTAAGTTCTTAAGGGACATTTCCGTCATCGTTTACCTTATCTTGACAACCAGGGAGGAAAGGGTCAGTGATCCTCTCAGATGGGATCTCTAGTTAAAGCAAATTTTTCTTGTTCCCAGATACATTCTGTATAATGTCAGCAAATAGTAACAACTAGGAAAGCACAGCTGAGAATGAATATTAATCATTTGGATTCATTTTTAAACAGCACTGTAATGCCAGCAAATGAACCTTTGAAGACCTTAAGATCAATTTATATCGTTTAAAAAGGGAAATCAGATACGACTTTACAACCATTAGGATGGTTATCACCAAAAAACACCAGAAAGTAACAAGTGTTAGCAAGGACGTAGAGAAATGGAACCCTCGTGCATTGCTGATGGGAATGTAAAATGGTGTACCCACTGTGGAAAACAGAGTGACAGTTCCTCAGGAAATTAAACACATAATTACCATAGGAGCCAGCAATTCCACTTCCGGGCATATTCCCAAAAGAGCTGAAAGCAAGAACTTGAAATGATATTTGTACACCAACTTTCAGAACAACATCATTCACAACAGCCGCAAGGTGGAAACCACCCAAATGTCCATCGACCAATGAATGGATAAACAAAACATGGTCTATATACACACAATGGAACATTATTCAGACTTAAAAAGGAATGAAATTCTGACACATGCTACAATAAGAACGAACCTAGGAAACATTATGCTAAATAAATAAGCCAGACACAAAAGGACAAATACTCTATGATTCCACTTACGAGGTACCTAGAGGAGCAACAATCATAGGAACGGCAAGTAGAATGGTGGCTGCCAGGGGGTAGGGGGAGGGGGAAATAGAGTTATTCTTTAATGTTTCAGTTTGGAAAGAAGAATAAGTTCTAAAGGTGGATGGTGGTGACAGCTGCACAATAACGTGAATGTACTAACGCTACTCGACACTTTGAAAAGGTTATAATGGTCAATTTTATGTGTATTTCACCACAATTATAAAAAAAAGAAATCAGATCTAGATAGTAATTTTTTTTACAGACTGGCACCTGAGCTGTTCCCAATCTTTTTTCTCTTCTTCTTCTTCTTCCCTAAGCCCCCACGTACACAGTTGTATATTCTAGTTGTGAGTGCCTCTGGTTGTGCTATGCAGGACACCGCCTCAGCATGGCCTGATGAGCAGTGCCATGTCCACACCCAGGATCCAAACCAGTGAAACCCTGGGCCGCTGAAGCAGAGCATGCAAATTTAACCACTTGGCCACGGGCCAGCCCACAATGGTAACCTTTTTCTTTACACAAGCAGAGCTTATAATAAGTATTCTAGAGACATGGGAAACTATCAAAACTTTGTTTTCTTTTTACAACAACACGGATTGCTTAAATCCTGTGACGCCCCCTCAAAACCATACACACACAAAAAGCTTTAGAAATCCTCCCATAAATGGAACCAAATACAAAATCAAGAAAAGAGAGGAATGAACAACTTCCAAGTTCCGTCGATGAGCATCACTGCCATCACTTCATCCTGACCTGGGTTCTGTCTTCTCCCCTCGGCCCCTGCAGCCCCTGAGACAGAGCTGCTCTCTTCCTGCCTCAGATGGACCGCCCGCCCTTGTCCAGGAGGGATCTTCCCCATTCCATCCTGACCAGCCTGGCCCCTTGGGTTCTTTTTTTTTTTTCAAAGATTGGCACCTGAGCTAACATATGTTGCCAATCATCTTTTTTTTTTTCCTTCTTCTTCTTCTCCCCAAAGGCCCCCAGTGCATAGCTGTATATTCTAGTTGTAGGTCCTTCTGGTTGTGCTATGTGGGATGTTGCCTCAGCATGGCTTGATGAGTGGTGCCATATCCACGCCCAGGATCCGAATCCACGAAACCTTGTGCTGCCAAAATGGAGCACTTGAAATTAACCACTCGGCCACGGGGCCGGTCGCCCTTGCTCAAACTTTTCCAATTGTAAAAGGCAAGTCAGTTGGATCTCCCCTCACCATGGCCTTCTCCTGGGAGGACAGCCTGGTGGCAGGTACCAGTGAGGGCTTTCCCACCTGGGGATGACTCCTGGACTCCTCAGACACTAGTTTACTCCTCGACTTCACTAATCCTCAATTTACTTATCCTTAAAATGTACAGAATAAATAGTCCCTTTTCCCCCGACAATGTGGTAAGGATTAAATGGACAATAATACATGTTAAAGAAAGCACTAAGCACAGTACCTGGCACATCTTAAGTACTTAATAAATATTAGCTGGAAATCCTAACATTTATTACAGTTTCTCCCTAAGCCAAATTTCTAAAAAGTGTAGTCCATACTTACAGTCAACACTTCTTTTACTCTTTCCCATTGGCTCCTCAACTGCAACCTGCTTCTGCCCTCTCCACTCCATTACAACTCTTCTGGCACTTGACCTTCTACCGATGACCTTGTAATTAAGACACCTAGTGGAAACTGTTTAGCTCTTAAGTTACTAGATCTCTCCATGGCAGCCAATATGACTGACCATTCACAACCTTGATAAATGCTAGGTGACTGGTTTGGAACCTGTTTTCCTGACTCCACCACTACCCTCAGAGTCTCTTGGAGGGGAGATGGAAGAAGAGGACATGGATTTTTATCTTCAAATCTCGAGCACTGAGCATAATACCTGACCATAGGAAAGCCTTCCACTGCACAATGCAAGTTCACCAATGATCCGTGTAATGAATACAAGCCTCTGTTAGGCAGGACGTTTCAACAGATGTGGACCATCGAAGGTTTTCCTGGGACCTCGAACTCCAGCTATGCTAAAGCTTGACAGGGGCCCCTACTCACCCTCTATGCGCTCACAGAGCCGGTGCAGGCCCTGCAGAGGGCAGCCCTCACACAGCTGGCCGGGGGCTCGGGCTGTCTGCTGCACCGCAGCCACCGTGAAAGCCTGCTTCAGGGTCATCATAATTTCGTCCACCTGGTCAAAGAGAAGAGAGGCGGTAACCAGCAAAAAGTCCATTCAAAATGAGCTGGGTTGAGATTTCAGGACTCTCTGGAGAGACAGTATTTTAAGATTTTTCTGGACTATTAGTCACAGGTTGAAGGACAATAATTGGAATAACTGCTAGGGTGACAGTCTGAGAAATACTACCTAGAGGCTCACAGCTCTTAAAGGAGATAAGGTAAAAACTAAAGGCACAAATTAAACTGAGCGAAAAAGCCAACTCCTCTGATCAAAACCCCACAAGGACATTTTTAAAATGCTAGACCAGAGGGTGAAAGGGAACAGATTCTTCAAAAGTAATGAAAATTGAAAATGCACACCCAAGTAAGTCTCAGATATGTACTAGAGTCATTAGTCATGAAGGAATAATGAAAGCCAAATAACGACATGTCAGTGAGGCTATATGGTTTGCTAAGGAGAGAAACATTAGTGAGGCTAAAATTCCTTGTAAATGAGGTCTCAAGCGAGGAACCCCTCCTTCCCGCTTACCAGAGCTTCGTTTGTGCACTGAAACACGTAACAGACGAAGAGAAAACCTCCACCTCCCGAAGCCTCTCGGCAGATGAAGCCAAAGTGGTCCACGTGTCGAATACCCTGGGGAGGCAGGGAGACGGGGAGGGGATGCTGAGCTGCATCCAGAAGAGGCGCCACTGCCAGAAAGGCAGCTTAAGATGCACACAGCACGGGTTTAAAGAGCAATAAAACTATTATTTTCTCAAATATTTTTAATGTCTAAAAACATCTCTCAAATATGACGAAGATTAACATCATTCCACTAAAATGTTATTCAGATTATCCCCACAACAAGAGAAGTAAGATCTAAAAACTGGAGGTTTTAATGCTCATTTCAGTACTAAAAGGAAGTGGAGAAAAGCTGACCCAGAAAAATGAGCACTTTTCTTAGGTAGTAAAGAATAAAAAACTACTGGAAAATCAAAAGCAGACGAGAAATTAATGAAGAAACACAACTGTACACACACACTCAGACCCACATGTGTACACACAAACACAAAGGTTACAAAAGATTTAAAACATACTTGTACTCCTAAGATAACAAACAAGTCAATACTGAAGTGAACTAGCACGAAGAATGAGTCAAAAACGATACACAGGCAGAGTAGAGAAGCTTTTAAACCTAAGATATTAAGGTCAAGGCTCTACTGTGGTTTCCTAAGTGCTCTTTTTAATAAACATTAATATGCAAACTGGTTTGGAAAACATCAGCCAAGAAGCACCTTGATACAGATCACACATCGTCCATACATATTAACACGTGAGCATCTCCTGAAAGCGTCAGCAGGAGAGAGAGGAGTGCTGACAGCTTAGAGTTCAGAATCCTATACACTTGTGAACTGCACACTTTAGGAAATAATACACTATCACAGGGAAAAGCAAACATTTAACATTAATATTTCAATAGAAATATCAGCAAATCAAGATAAAAATTCTGTGGATAATCTCACTTTCAGGTCGAATATGTCCCAATAAATGTGTAACCACTGACATATCCTGATATCTCGATCAATGTTTTCCGGCAGCAATTGAAGCATATGCTAGAGGTTATTTCTCAGGGAATATGATTTGGAAAAATTTTTCCTTTGTAAACGGTTCCCTATTCAAACTATAAAAGAACATTTTTTTATTTTCACAATTTGGAAAAAAATTCCCTTTTGAATCCTTATTAGGACATGTCATAAAACAAGAAACGAGATTTTCATTATATCTTACTAATTATGAGAAAATGGAAATGAGAAAATGAGAAGTCAGTGTTTAAAAAAATAGCCAAACGATAACTTTAAGTGATCTCATGTTTGCTAGGAAGATCCTGAGTAAACCAGCACAGCTCATTATAACTGACTCGCCAAAATTTCTCTATGAAACACACTTGGGAGATTGTCAAGAAAGAACTCAAGCAGACATCATATTATGAGTAAAACATCCTCAGAGATAATAACTATGATATTTTAAGGAAGAAAGAAGAAATAATGATAATTGGTACCAAAAAACAGTTATGGGGCCAGCCCAGTGGTGTAGAGGTTAGGTTTGCATGCTCTGCTTCGGCAGCCCAGGGTTTGTGGGTTCAGATCCCAAGCACAGACCTACACACCACTCATCAAGCCATGCTGTGGTAGGATCCCACATACAAAATAGAGGAAGACTGGCACAGATGTTAGCTTAGTAATAATCTTCCTCAAGCAAAAAGAGGAAGATTGGCAACAAACGCTAGCTCAGGGCCAATCTTGCTCACCAAAAAAAAAAAAAAAGAAAGAAAAAAAGAATAATCCACACCCAAAAAAAGTTGTGAATCTTTGTAAAGTAGAAATAAGTATCTACTTGGGGCTGGCCTAGTGGCACAGCAGTTAAGTGCACACATTCCACTTCAGTGGCCCAGGGTTCGCCGGTTCAGATCCCTGGTGCAGACATGGCACTGCTTGGCAAGCCATGTTGTGGCAGGCACCCCACATATAAAGTAGAGGAAGATGGGCACGGATGTTAGCTCAGTGCCAGTCTCCCTTAGCAAAAAGAGAACGACTGGCAGCAGATGTTAGCTCAGGGTTGATCTTCCTCAAAAAATAAACAAATAAAAATAAAATAAAATAATGTCACAAAAAATGTAAAATAAAGTATTAAAAAAATAAATAAGTATCTACTTAATATGTATTTCTGTGTATATATGAATTTATATATAAAACGTGCACAAAGACACACACATATACATCAGGAAATCATGACTGTGGAACATTACCACCAATAACTGAAAAAAAGGAAAGTGGATCTATTTTCTCCAGTAGGTTACGGCTGCTAAGAGCAAAATTCCTAGTTTCAAAATTATATTTATATTTTGCCTTAATATACCAAAGCAAAGGAGAAAGAAACGCAAGACCACAAATCCAGCAAATAGAAAGCGTACGTCTCGTGAGCTTTAGTACCTCTGTTGAAAGACAGAGAGTAAAAGAATTCACTAAAAAATTCAACTGCAATTGAGCCAATAACCCATCTCCACTTACCTGAGAGCAAAAGGATATCTCCTTAAAATTCTTCTCCAATGCTATTTTTTTGGTGTCAGGACTGATGAGGTAAACTTCAGATTGGCCAATCTTAAAAGACAAACAAAAACAGAAACCAGCTTGTCATGAAAGTTGAGTTCACATTAATAAACAAACTTTCTCATTTCATGACCTATAAAAATAAAGAAGACAAGGGGTAAGCTCCTATAAAATTCTGCCTGTCTCATTGTAGAAAACCGCTTTGGAGCTTATAATCTATCCTGTGGATTTCAGGTGGCACAGGACAACTATTAGCGCATTCGCCTACACAGACAGTGGTCTTCTTTGAGATGAAAGGACCAAATATCCAAAAGTGAGCAACAAAACCTCAGATCCCACATCCCTCATTTGCAAGGAAGCGAGGTTTCTACACACGAGAATCTACCGGAAAAGAGAAGCTTCTCTTTTAAAACTTTCAAAACACTTTCTAATAATGACTTTTTTTTTTTCACTGAAAAGTCTTTTTAAATTATCGTTAAAATAACCTACTGCTTGTTGAGGACACACCACGTGTTAGGCATTCATATACTGCTCACCTGGCTTTCTAAAGTTAGAGGATTAGCCTGAGTCAACATGGTCTTCCTGACGTGGGTCAGCATAAGAAACCTCCATTACAGAGCAGGACTGTGCTATAAGGTCATGTTGTTAACTGTGTGGCATTTGCTCCCCCAGGCCCTTCTCACCTGCTGCTCCCTGAACCCAGGGCGCCCTCCAGTTGGCCACACTGAAACCTCTGCTCAGTGAAAGTTGCTTCCTCAAAGAAGCCCTCCCTGATGCCCAGATGCTCTCACAGCATCCTCTACTTCACCTTTGCAGCATGTATCACAAGTGAAACAAGATAATTGCTTGTACCATTAACTGTCGGCCTCTCTGAGCTGGAATTTAAATTGCACATGGCCAGGGACCATGCCTGCCTTGTTCCCTGCTGTATTTCTCACGTGTTGCTAGGGACCCTGTACACAGCAGTCACACGATAAGTATTTGAAAATAAACGCACTGAGCAGCTTTCGCAACAACACTAAGAGTTTTTTAAATATAGTTCACAGCTTAAAGCACAAGTCTGACTGCCAAAACAGCACGCTTTGCAGCACACCAGGTCAACCAGCTTCCTTACCCCTCCGCCATCTCACTGCCCTGAGGGAAGCACAAAAACAAGACACTACACTTAAGGTTAATTTTGCTCTAAAACGTCAGCCAGCCTTGCGCCAAAGAAGAAATGGAGAAGGGGGCTTGAGGAACAATCAGTTCCCCATGTCGTCAGAGGCCAGCTCACTGCTGGGACAGCTCTGAGCCCCACCAGGCAGACCCAGGGGACTCCCAAGGAGGGCAAGCCCATCCAGAAGAGCCCAGGTCAGCATGGAAGCCAAGAACCCCAACCGCCAGGGACAGCCTCCCTGCCCATTCCTTTCTGGCATTTGGTTCACTTTTAGCTTACCAAAGTTTTTCTAGAAAAAAAGTGTAAGCGGTTGACTAAACTACTATTTCAGTTTGGGTATAAATTTCAAATATCACCTTATCCCCAAATCCAACTATCCTGATTAACAAAGAGTGAATGTTTTTATAAATTAATAAAAACAGTAAAGAGGGAGTATTTTCCAACAGTAAAGAGGGAGTAAAGGTTTTGTTGAAATACATTACTTGTAATTAATTTACATTTAAAAAACCCCTTTTGGGGCCTCTTTTCTATATATTGATTGTTCTTTCCACACTGAAAGGTGTCTTTACAACCATTGTGGGGGGGCGGGTAAAAATTATACAAGGATATAAGACAGATTCTCCTCATTCCCCCAACGATTTTAAAGGCTTATGACTCATGTAAGGATTTCATCCTGAGAAAAGAATTACTCAGGATGAAAATATATGGATTCACACATAAATCCAAAAGCCGTTTATGAAGAATCTTCGCTCAATAAAGCGGATTTTCTTTTGGACGTCTATCTCAGAGTGGGGATGAGCACGAGGCTTGATAATATTTTACCGTGAAGAGCATAGTTCGATTTTCCTCAATATCCGTTGGCTGCACAATATTGTGTCCACTAATTAGGTGGTTCTCGATGTCGTTTTCCTCAAAAGAGCTGAAGATACTACTACTACTTCGAAGGCCTCCATCTTGAAACTCCCTCTTAAAAGCCAGAGAGCGCAGTCCGGGCTGGGAGAAGGACTTGCGCATGGGCCTCCGGCCCTGCTCGCCATTCCCCACCGGCTGGAGCACAGACCGGAATTTATCCGTGAGGGAAAACCCTCCATCAGGGTTGGTGGTTTCCGAATTCTGAGACCCCAAGTCAAATTCGGCTTTCCTGCTGCAACTGACGTGATTGAACTTCTCGATGCACTCGTCGATCAGGGCTGGCGGGGCCTTCTTGTGAGCCACCGTCACCCGGCCGCAGAAGAGCACCTCGAACTTCTTGGCAAAGGAGTCGTCAAACTCCGACGGGCAGTGGAGCTCCTCCTGGCGGGCAATCTTCCCGGCCTGTCGGATGGAGCTGATGATCTCAGGCACCTGCAGAGAAAAGAAGGAGAGTTACTTGGAACTTGCAGTAGCTGGTCCTCCCACGCTGACACACACAGGGCACGAATACACAAGGAGCCGACATTATGCTCTGCCCATCCGCTCTCCCACCTGTTCCACCACATGGCACTGAAGGAGGATCCCACGGGGAATCTGGGACCATGAATGCCTTCCCATGAGAGCGAAATGCACAACATTCACAGAGAAGAGACGGGGAACAATATTTACTCAGCACCTCTCACGTGCCAGGGGCTATGCTGGAGGATTCACATGCCACAGCACCCCACAAGGTTAAGTAACTAGCCCATGGATGTACAGCCCAATATGGCAAGCCTTGGATTCAAACCAAGGCTGGTTCCACGCCAAAGCCAAAGGTCCTCTCTGGAGAAGCTGTCACCTCCCAGAGGTTTGTCTCCAATGTGGCTCACCAAACATCATGCCATTATTCTAGATTTCATGGCAGTGTATCTTGGAAAGTCTTCAATAATAAATGGCTGGGATAAGGTTGACACATAAAGACTAAATTTATCTTATAAAAAACATTTTTTCAAATCATAACATCATTATTTTCCTCAATGACTACTGACAATTTATTACTAAGTCTTGTATTTCCTAACAGTTGAATAGGATTGACTACAAGCTAGGAGGGTTGTGGTTGGGTTTTTTTTGGTGAGGAAGATTGGCCCTGAGCTAACATCTGTTGCTAATCTTCCTCTGTTTGTTTGAGGAAGATTGTCCCTGAGCTAACATCCATGCCAATCTTCCTCTATTCTTTTGTACATGGGACGCCGCCACAGCATGTCTTGACTAGCGATGTGTAGGTCCACGCTGGGGATCTGAACCTGCAAACCCCATGCCATCGAAGCCAAGTGCGTGAACTTAACTACTACACCACGGGCTGGCCCCCAGAGCTAGGAGGTTTTAATCAAGGAGTAAGCAACCCAGGACAGTGTCATTTTCACAACAACATGCTGGGGCTTCTTCCCACGGAGATGCCAAGCCACTGAGTTCTATGTAAACTTATGATCAAGAGAATGAACAAAAGGGTCTCATGTGCTACCATCGTCCCTTCTGCCGTACGTTCTCATCATTAACTTCTGACAAGACCCTTCAAAGCAGCAGCAGACACGAAGGCAAATCTTCGACCACAGAGAGCAAGCATCAGCATCACCTGGATGAAAAACAGCTCCAACACCACCACAGACAAGCAGGAATTCAACCTTCCTAAGGAAGGGCCTCGTCTTTGTTATGACCTAAAACCCAAAGCAATTTTTTCCTTTTTTTCCTATGTAAGAAAATTCAATTTAAGGCCCAATACCTTAAAGGCCCAGTGTCTTTTTAATGATATTATAGAGAGAGAAAAAAGAACCCTTTTCAATTCATGTCAAAGATCAACATATACAGCACAGGCAGGTTTTAGCAGATTTAAAATGCTTCTATTCTCTGATAATGAGATAATCCCCAAAGACCCAAAGATTTTTCTGTGATTTCATAACAAACACATCTTAAAGACCATATGTCTGCCATAAAGATTATGTTATATCCGTTCAAGGTATTTTATCATAAAAAAGAGTCAAAATATCTTTATGGATATTTTATATTTAAAAATTGATTCCTAAAGCATAAGACCTAAACAATACCAAATAAGTCAAAATTTTAATACACGTTAAGCATTTATCTGCACTGAGTATTTGCTCGTGCTGTAGCTCACTTCTCTACTGACAAATAATTATACATGAGATGGACACCTAAAACTTGTTCACCAATATCAAAGAGAGAAGAAAGAGGTAGGAAGCCTAGATTTTATTCACAGCTCTGCCAACAAGTCACTACAGGAACTTAGCAAAAAGAGCCTCAGTTTCTCTCTCTGGGGAAAAAAATAAAGCTTATAAGACTTTTCAGGTAAAAGTTATTTCTCTGAGGTAAAAAAATAACGATATTTTTCAAAGAAAAATAACCAATTTATGCAAGTAAAGAAGCTTGTCGGTGCTCTGAGCAAGTGTGTGAAATTATTTTTATCAAGAGTCATGTGAATCTTCTCAATTATTAACCCCGCCCTGAATGGAAAATTGAAAACTGACAGTCTTTGGAGGCTTGTTAAAAGAGCTGACGTTTCTATAAGCTGGGTCTTCCACTGCCCCTGAAGAGAGTAATGGTGTCTTTCATTATACACCCAAGGGAGAGAAAATGTGTGAAGTCACGTGATCTGTGGTGACTCAGTAGTAAATAACACAAACATGAGTAAGACACAAAGTCGAGAACCTGACTGTTCCCTCGCTTCATGGGGGTAGAAGAGGCTAAAAGTACGTCTGACCTTGGCCAGGGCCGAGGCTGTGGAATTTTTTCCAACCAGCAATCCCTCCCGTACTTCAATCAGAATCTCTAAAAGACAGGCTTCAGTCAAAGACCAGCGCCTCCTCTCCTCGCTCAGGTGAGCTGTGATATGGATATCAAGGAGATAACTGGGCTTAAAAAAAAAATCACCGGGCTCCTGACCAGAAGATAACAACTTCAGAACGTTTGAAGGCATATTGCCAAACGTAGTTTCAGCAATAAACTGTAAACAGTTAAAAATTTATTGTTGTTTAAACATTACTGTAAGTCAAATCTACCAGGACACTCTTTCAATCAAAAGTGGGCTCCACCTGTGTGTAAGTTTGTAAAACTTTACCGAGCCTTTAGTCCCCTTTACCAGAAAAGACCTAGGACACTGTTTTTCGAAAAATGAATGCATAATGTCCACTTGTGATGAAATCTCGAATTCTCCATTCTTTATAACTCTCTCCTGGACTCATCCACACTGTCACCTGTTACGTGAGGGAACTGAGTTACTGACATCATTTTATGTCCACACACTTCTCTAAGTATGACTAGATGCCAGGAGGGAGGGCCTGAGAAGCCAGCCCTGCCTGGGAAGGGAATGGGGCCTGAGGAAGGTTTAGTTAGAATCCTTTACAGTAATTGAGGGGGGTCTCCTGGGAGTCCGGACTAAGAACCAAGCACTGAAGATGGAGAGAGGCTGAACAAAAGATTCTGGAAGACAGAATCCACAAGACTTGGTGATTACCCAGATGGGGGAGTTGAGGGCACAGAGACCGCTGTGACTGGCAGAGCTCTGGATTAGCCTTCTCTAGTAGGGAATACAGAAGAAGCAGATCTGGGGAGACAATACAATGAGTTCTACTTTTGTACACGTTGAGTAAAGGCATTTAGTGGAGGGCTGGACAAACAGGGCTGGAGTCCACGACAGGAGATGGAGATTGAGACACCAACAGCTCATCTACAGGAGGTGGCTGACGCCGTGGGAACAGAAAAAGGGAAAGTAAAGGAAGGGGGCAAAGACGGGACCTGAGGACACACCAAGATTTCAGGTGTAAAGAAACTGAGGAATCACAGGCAGAGAAGTGGGAAGGCAGGCAGGCAAGGATGCTGTCAGAGATGCCCAGGCAAGCAAGCACTCCCTTTTCAAGACAGGGAGAGGAGGTGACTGAGAATAAACTACAGACTGAGACAGGCCTGCTGGAGCTGGCAGCTTACAGAGACACGTAAAAACAAAGAAAGGGGGCAATGCCAATACGAACCCCCCAAAATAAGCTCCCTTAACTGAAAAACATCTCAAGGTGAAATCTTAGTCTATAAGAACATACACTTCAAGTTACAATATTTACTGCAAATACACAGACCCTTTTAGGGCAAATATGCTGAGGTCACTGGTGTTTATTCCCACTGATACAATCTGGGTACTTTTAACAAAAATCTTTTTTTATTTTAGTTACAGCAATAGCATCTACGTCATTTCTGATTGCAGATAAGCAGATAAAGTAAATCAAAACTACAGCAAAAATAAGAATCTGAAAAGCATTTTACTGAGATAAATTCAATATGGGTTTGAAATTTGATTTTATTTCCTTTTACATTGGAAATCACAACAAAAATGTTAATTAAAATGCATCACCAATACGGAATAAACAGGCCCCGTTGAGACATACAAAAATTTACTGAACTGCTCTTCTGTCGACCTATTTGAGAATATACTAAAGCTTAATTTTAAAGTAAATCTGCAGTTATTTCACGACCAAAACAAGTTTCTAATGAGTTCACATACTAACAAATGCACAATATAATATGAAGTTTCTGCAGCAGGCTTAAGTGAATACTGTTTTATAAGTAGCTGGAAAATGATACTCTAAGAGTATTAGAAATATTCATTTCTGTAAATAAAGTCCTTATTTAAGCATTTGGGTCAACGTTCTTTGTAAGGATTTTGGGATTTTAGAGGATTATAAACACACTGCAAGTGTAATTTTATTCACAAGGACTTGGGAAAGAGCTCCTGAAATGGTATTTAGAAGGAAAAGTCATTTTTCTTTGCATTTACACTATTGTTTTTCTGTAACTAGTAATAAATATTAAATGAATCTAAAGAAGCTTGTATTTAAAATTCTAGCATTTTTTCCCATTATTTAACATTAAAACATTCCAAAACTGCAAAAATATGGAGGCCATATTTTTGTCCCTTGAAATGTTCTCACTGCAAGCAGTTAAAACAAGCACTTCAAACAAAATTATTATTCAGCATACTTATTTTCCAGAAGGAAAATACTTTTGTTTGCCTTAGTAATAAGTGGTTATTTGTATTTGTTGGTCATAAACAAGGTAAATAGGTGAATAAAACTAAACCAAGTATTTCTTCACTCTCTTACACGCCTTGAGTTTCACACAAAACACTTAAATATCTTCTCATTAGTGCTCACCACTTAAATTATTTAAAGATAATAAAACACTTATCTGACACTTTCTAGATAAGACACATGTGAGCATTCATATTATCCATGATTCAGTCTGCTGAGACTAGATTCAACATAAAGATGCAAATACACCTCATACAGTGAATAAGACGTGATTCCTCCCCACCTTACGAGGCTCACAGTCTAGGAAGGAAGAGACACTCTAAATACGTGATTTCCAATATAGTGTGACAGACGCTAGAACATGAACAGGAGCAAAGCAACTGAATGCGTGCTCAAGAAGGCTGGCCCTGAGTAGAGGTCTGTCTTGAATTAACACATCAACCCCTGCCTTGCGCTTACAATGAGCAGAAAGGTCAGATTAGTGTGTTACATCTTCCCAAAAGAGAGATCACATGTGCTCTCATCAGCTGGCTAAGGAAGCATCTGGCACATAAGAAATGCTAATGACTGCCAGCCCCTGACACAGGGCACACACCCTGGCTCATCGCTGCCTTTCTGTCTTTCGGGTCTTGATCTTGCATCGTATGTAAAGGAGAAGCAGCGGTATTCAGTTTCCCTTGCTCTGAAGTGGCAAAGTGGATAAACTCCTGGCAGCTTTTAAACCCACAGAAAGAGTCTACACAAACACAAAGCCCAGTGTCACACTCTAAAATAATCCTCTGGAAGGTTCACTACAACCTTCTGACTAAACCAACACATTTCTACAGACGTTTAAGACAATGATTCTAAAAATCCAACAAGAGAAGTAATTTAACAGCCGCAGGAGCTAATAAAAGAGGGTGGGAGAAGGGATCACTGTAAGAGTATGAAATTATTTTGTAAGTTTTCTAAAACAATTTTTAAAAGTCAAAACATTTTGATGGGTCAGCATAAATATTGACAGAAACCATGGAATAAATCACTGAATGTTCAACCTGGGAACCTAAGTCCTCAATGTCCAACCCTCTTCATTTAATGCAATGATTCCCAACTCAAATGTAGCTGCATATTAGAATTGCCAGTATTTTAAAAAACCAACGTCTAGCCCCACCCCAGTCTAGATGAAGCACCCACTGGGAGGTGGGGCCCTGGGATCTGCAGTTCTCAGAAGCGTCCGGGCAGTTCTAACGGGCAGAATCCCAGATTTACCACCTGTCCGGTTCACGCTCCCACCGTGTCCCGGACACCATCATACCCAAAAACTGTTTGATTATTAAGGCCCTAGGCAAGCTGGGAATAGCAATAATGCAGCCCAACCACACAGATCCAGACCACGCTTACAGCAGAGACAAAGAAACCAGCAAAGACACAAGTACAGAATCGCCACACAAATATTTGACAACCTATCTATACCATTTAAGGGCAAATTTGGTTTGCAAATAAATTCACCGCATTTCACAGGTCTTAGCTAATTAAATACATAAGACTGAATACCTTATAAGAAATGCTACTCTGTAATTTTGATCAGTTTACTTCAAAATAAGCTCTCAAAGATTAAGAAACACTCAAATATAAAGCACTAGCACTTAACCATAGCAGTCACCCAACATTAGTTCTATATGGTGCACAATTTTGAAAACCGACACTGGGGTCCCTTTTCCACAAGGCAGAGAACTACCTAAATGTGCTAGGAGAAACCGGGAAACAAAGCATGGGCTCCTTCTCCAGGGCACACACCATAATCAGCTTTTACAAATGAAATTTTGTCACTGAGGGAGAGTGCTTCATTCAATAAAGGAATATTTGGTCAAATAGTATGTATTTATAAACAAAACAGTAAAATCAGCTAGAGCACTGGGTACCAATACTGTTTTGCTTCTACTTAAAATCATTCAGGACCAAACATATTACACTTATTAAAATTGATTTTTTTGGTAGTTAAAAAATTTATTTATTTATTTATTTATTGGTGAGGAAGATTGACCCTGAGCTAACATCTGTGTCAATCTTCCTCCATTCTGTATGTGGGACACTGCCACAGCCTGGCTTCACGAGCGGCACATAGGTCCGTGCCTAGAATCCCAACCTGCAAACCCCAGGCTGCTGAAGCAGAGCATGTGAACTTAACCACTATGCCACCAGGCTGGACCCCATTAAAATTGGTTTTTAAGCTAACAAGTGCCCATGTGTTGTCTTTTCATATCCAAATTGAAACTGACTCCATTTTTCCCTATAAAAAAGAGAATATATAAAATTTTAGATATCAAAAAGTCTTCAGAAAGCTGTACAACTTGTTTATCCATTATCCCCATGCTCCTCTGCTCCCTGCTACGTGGAATGAGAAAGGACTATAATCACATCTAATATAAAAACACTGAGAAACAGGACCAAAACACACAAGTAATTTGCAAAGTATCTGCACACTGCCTCACAGTTCTAAATACGCCACTCCAAGATGATGTTGCTTCTCTCAAAGGTAACTTTCTTGCTCTTGCACCAGGGCCTACGTCTGCCACTGGACTGGGGGCAGTCCTCAGAGACAGGGAGGGCCGGAGTACCACGTGGCCCTGCCCTCCCTCCACGATGCACATCCCTCCTCTGCTTACTTGTAAGCAGAGTCCACCTCAATGAAAAACACAGCAAAGGAATTTTCTGGGTTTCAGCCAGACATCCAGGGGCAAGTCTCATTTCTTAGGTAAAAGATAAGGCTTTCCCCACCCAGAGGAATATGAATGGGAAAAGCAGGGCTCCCAGTGCCAAGTGCAGGGCTCTGAGCCACAGCAACAAGAAATAGAGTCGTCCCCATGGAGGCTGCGCCGTGTCTCAGAACCCAGGCTACCTGGCCCAAGGCTGGGAACAGCACCACGCAAGCCAGACAAACACCAAGCAGAGGCACACCCATTCCCTAGGTCACACGGTCTAGTCCTTCTAATCAAACCGCCTTACTTCTCAGTAAACTGCAATACCCTAGACTCCTGCATAACTAGCCCCGACAGCACCTGACAGTCTCACTCTGTGTACTTAAAACACACCAAATGGAATCAGGTGATCAGAATGGAGGCAGCTACTGGAAAATGCGGGCTTTGCACTGGAATTCTTCCCCTCTCTATCCCCTTGTTTTCAGAGGAAAATAAAGCATAAGCTTTTCCCTCCGGGATGCCTCCTTCCTATGTCTGCTCTGCTCCCCCAGTCCCTGGGGTCTCCACTCCCAGTCAGCACCAGCCAGGTGCCTCTGGGCCAACCAGGCTGACGTCTCTGGGCTGAACTGAAAAGTCAACCATTTCAGGACCAAGACTTTTGCAAGCAGGTTGCTGCTGAGCAGATGGGACATAAAAGAGAACTGCCTTACCCCCTGGCTCTGACTCCAGGGGCCGAGGTTGGGCCTTTTTCCTGGGCCCCAGCAAGGAGCAAGACGGGGCTGCGGCATCTTGCCTTGGTGTGAAAGGGCTAACCTCAAGAACCAAGGAAAAACAAGTACTAATTGTTTTACTACTTCCCAGTAATCCAGCTTCCTTTTTAAACATAGCAGCAGAATGTGTTTTTTAGTCATCTTTTATTTCCAATAATAAGTTTAATACATATCTATGTAAAAGAAAAATACAGAAACATATAAAGTTGCCCATAATCCCAAGCCCAGAAATATTCAGTTAATAGTTTTGTTTTTCTTAAATGTGGTTCTTTGTGTATAATAAATAGTAATTTCCTTTACAAAAAAAAAATCAGATCAGTGTTCTGCAACTAACTTTTATCATCATGGGCATATTGTATTGACATGTCAATCCATTACAGAACCATCTCATTCCTTCCTGATAACCACAGCATCAGTTTCATTCACTGCTAACAGTGTACACAACAGAAATATAAAAAAAATTTAACCTATTCAAGATCCGATTCCAATCAACCCTATGCTAGCTGTCATCAACTCTGCTCAACAATAAGCCATTTTGGCCAAAGTGTGATGAGGATCCCAAACTTTGCATAAACTGCCTAGACCCCTCCTTGTATTCAGAGGATGTAAGGTGTTTGTGTGAGGTGAGTAGGAGAAATGATAAGAGTGAATCCAGTACTGCTTACTAGACCAGAGAGAAACATTCCATTCAAGGGAGAGAGGGATCTGGGAGCAGAAACTGAAATAGAATAACCTTTAAAAAGACAGAGATGAACATTCGCTGCTGCTGGTCACAACTATTAGGAGAAAGTCAGCCCTAATTCCTGCCCCAGCTGAAGCCATGAATCTACAGATCCTACAGGGGAATCCTTGCTGAAAATGCTGAAAAAAGCTCCAAACTCTGCAGCTTCACACGCAAGTCGGGGCAAGTCAGCCAACTGCTTAGAACTTCAGCATCATCTTCCCTCAAAACAGGATATCACCAGCTACCCTGGAGGTGGTTTTGAGGATGAAATTACACAATGAATGAGAAAGTTGTTAGTACAGAGCCTAGCACACATTAGCTCCCAATAAGCTGTCACCTTCAGGTTTGCAAAACAGGAAAAGGTCACCTCTCTTAAAGTAACAGCACCCAATGAGCTTGCTGTTATTTCAACTGCCTTTCAGTACAGAACTGGTAATACATGACAAAAATGTATTCTAATCGGCCAGCAGAAGATAATGGCAATCACATTTTAAAAGTCCAACCTCATTCCCAAACATCCTGCAGACAACAGAACTCTCCCCTCCCTCACCCCACGTCCAACTTCCCAGCCAGCCCAAATACACAAGAGTAGGAAAGCTCTGATTCAAACAGCTAAGGAAGGAGAAGATCCCCTTCTCCTCCTTCCGCCAGCTCTGAGCCATCTCAAGGACCCACAGGAACAAAGTGTGAAACCACTTCCTTATAAACTGTGCGGGTCTGTGAGTGGCAGGCGGTTTTGTGGCACACTCAGGACAGTGCTACAAACTTCGCGGCATAAAATGCCTAAATGCTTGATGTCAGCTCGAAGAGGGCAGAATTACTGTCTATTTTGCTCACCGAGGTAGCCCAAAGTACCCAGGACAGTGCCTGGTGCACAGCATGTACTCGATAAATTTGCTCAATGTATAAATGATTGCAATTGAAAATGAAAATCTAGTCACTTCAAGGTTTTTAAGTCATGAGAAAGACACATCTCAAGTAGGGACTGCCCTGTGGCCGAGTGGTTAGGTTCACACACTCCGCTTCAGCGGCCCAGGGTTTTGCCGGTTTGGATCCTGGGCACAGACCTAGCATCGCTAACCAGGCCACGCTGAAGCAGTGTCCCACACAGCACAACCAGAGGCACTCACAACTAGAATATACAACTATGTACTGGGGGGGCTTTGGGGAGAAGAAGAAGAGGAAAAAACAAAAACAGATTAGTGACAGATGTTAGCTCAGGTGCCAATCTTCAAAAAAAAAAAAATCTCAAGTAGACCTCAGAAGAGAAAACCATAATAAAGCTGTAATATCTTCAGCACAATGCCCGCGCATAGCATGCATGCAACAAATATTTGCAGAAGGAACAAATGCGTAAAAATAGTGAACCAGAAACAGTAGGATTAAGTCCTTTTGGATTATAAGATTTTTCTAGACAGCTGAAGGCTGACCCTTTTAAGCGCCTAAGCTATTTTAACCATTTTTGGTTGGGAATCATCTCATGTATTTTTTTCAAAGGCTATAGAGAATGCAGTTTAACCCTTTCTTCTTTGTGGTGAGCATAGACCACAAGAGCTACTGAGGTTATGTTAAGCTGTGTGCTGCACTGGGTTGGGACAACAGGCCCGACCATATGGTACGGTATCCCAGGCGTCTTAGGTGAAATGCGTAACTCAGCTTTTAATTACATACCCCACATTCCTCCCAGTCCTCTCTAGGCAAATGCTGGCACGCTCTCTCTCAGATGGACCCCAGGGACCAGTGGAGAGGTTCCCAGTCTTTTTGTGCCACAGACCCTCTGACAGACCCCTAGGGGACCCTTCTCAGAATTAGGTTTTCAAATGCATAAAATAGAGCACAAGGCAATACAAAAGAACTTAATTTTACTAAAAGGGAATTATCCAAATAATTACGATATAGGATTTACATGCTTATTACCATACTTAACAAGACCTAGTGGCACGCCAAGTTACTACTGTAATGCAAAGTAACAATGAGCATATACAGTATTTTTGAGAAATGTGTGAACTGTAATGCAATATGAAAATAACTGATTTTATTTATGTTACCATCACAGGAGTTGCTAACACTACTGATTCTATTGATGTTATTACCATCAGAGGAGCTGCTAACGCTACTAGGTTTGATGACTACATACATAATTGAAGGAGATGTTAAATTTCAGTTAGAGGTTATAAAAATAAAGATATAATTTTTTCCCCATCCAAGTTTATGGAACCCCCGGACTTCCATCCTCAGATCTTAGGTTAAGGATCCTTGGACTAAAGGAAGCCCAGGGGGTGGGGGTAGGGGTGGGACCAGCTACAACTAACTCAAAGATATGATCACCATCACCACCACGTCATCTCTCCTGGGACCACGATGTGTAGATGTTGTAAATACAAATAATGAAACAAAGCCATCCTACCATTCCACTGCAAACATAAATCCAACTGAAAATGGGAAAGCTGTGCCAAAAGCTATAGTCATCAAAGTCTACAAAGAGAAATTAAAATGGCATGATGCAGTCAATAAGGAAAGCAAACTCTAATTGGGTAGAACTCAAGTGTCCATTAGTTAAGAGTTATGGAATTAATTTCTACATAATGTAAATTCTTCATCAATATAAAACCATTACAACTCTTTTCAAATGTTACAAATACTCAACTTAAGTCTGATGTGATTTATTTCCTAGCTAGTCCTCGAATGTGACAATTTAGTCTAATATACAGACAGATGGAAAATTATTTTCAACTATCAACTTATTATTCCTGCCAACGGGAGAACAGGAAAAATATGAAAAAATAAATACCTTTAAAACCTCATTTCAAGACACTATTATTTGGGTTGCAGCTCACATTTGATAACTGAAGGCAAGCAGGGGAGCCTTTACGCTAGAATATTCTTTCATCGACTCTCCACTAGCATCTGCTGATTCTTCCAGATCCAGTTCGAGCATCTCCTCTGCCCCACGGCCCCACAGGGCTGGTCCCCCTGGGTTCCTACACTGTTGCAACACAGGTCACAAGCATGGCGTCTGTCTCCCATACCATACCTTGGGCTGGGGGTGGAGTACTGTTTGATTCAGTACTCCATGCAGGTCTGCCCCTGCAGGTCTGTGGCAGTGTTTACTAAACACACACACTTTAATGTGAGGAGCAAATAAATGGCAGTTTTCAGCTTCTCCACCTTAAAGTGTAGATAATGTAATACGAATTTGCCTCAATTTAAATATATTTACTTGAAAATTCACCAAAGTCCTGTAGGTAAACTGTGCCAGTCAAAACAAAAGAAACAAAGAATAAAATGGCTTTATTTCCTAACCTTACCTAGTATCAGGCAGAGAAAAGTGTGACACCAGTGTTTTATATCATCACATGCACACCGTCGAGGGGAAAAGCTAAACTGCTGACACCTTCACTTGAGCTGAGTCATTTAAGTTAACAGAGTATCTCAGGCATTACCACCACTCATGGAAGCCAGCTAGGTGCCAGAAGCCACGCTTCACACAGATAATCTCTGCGTTCTCAACAACCCTCTGAGGAAAACACGTCATTTCCATTGTACAGAACGGAGACTTCCGCATCAGTGCTGGGCACCAGAGCTGTAGATGAACGTGGCACCGTCTTGAGTGGGCCCAGAAACACACTCTCTTTAGAAAACGAGGCGATGGAGGCCATGGGAGCTAAAGGGCCTCAGCTCAACAGGTGAACAGGGGAGAGGCACCTCCTTCTGGGGGCGGGCAGGACAGGAGGAGAGGGGTCAGAGAACACTGCTGAAGGCGAGGAGCCCCGGCTGAGACTTCAAGGCTCAAGTAGAGGCTGGTCAGGAGAGGTGAGGAAGGAGCTCTCCAGGCCCTGCACACAGCCTGCCCCAGGCCACCGGCACACCCTGAGACTGGACAAGTGAGGCTGGGCCAATTTACACCATCAACAGATCACATGGTTGCTGTGGAGAACTTGCGCTTGATGGAAAAACACCCGAAGAAGAATGACAGGCAGGAGGATGCTGAAGAGGAAATGGCTGAGTTACCTGCCTTCATCCCCAAAAGAGGACGGGTCCTGGAGGCAGGGGCTTAGTCACCGCTGTGCTTAGCTAGCACTGTTCCTCAACTCAGATGGAATAAATGAATGACGAAAGACCGAATGAGCAACTGATGAGGAAGAAATGATAACCTCAACCAGGGCAGCGGCAATACAAACGGAGAGAGAAGAGGATCAAGTAAAGAACTATTCAGAAAGTACAATGAGCAAGAACTGGTAACAGACTGAATGTGAAAGGTGAGAGGTTAGACGGCAGAACCATCCACCAAGACAAAAAAAATCCAGAAACCCGAACACAAGTTACAATTCAATATTTACTCGTGTAAGTTTTCTCTCTTTTCAAGAACATTTCATTCCTGAACGAAAAGTGGAAATTGTGCAGATAGGGGAGGCTACAGCTCAGAAAACAATTCCCCTCCCCCATGCACCCAGTGGCACTTGGCCTTCTGGCCAAAACTTCTGACAGATTACAACAAAAGTGGAATACATTAACTCTCTTGAGGCTCCAAGAAACCACTTGTAAGTATGTGTGAAGAGCTGTTATTTCTTCTTATTTTCAGCAAGAGATGCAATTTAAAACAATGTTCATCAATAAAAAACATCTGGAAGGAGCTACCTCTCTCCGGGTAGCAGAAATATGGCGGTTTGTTATTTTCACTTATCAGTATGTTATTTCTCTATAGTTACATACATTGCTTTTGTAATCTTAAAAAAGGTTATCCTTAAATTTTTAAGAGAGCACATTTTTCTTAAACTTTAAGAAATTTTAGAGGTTACTGTCTACTGTTTTTAGGTAAAGTCTTCAAGAGGCAAAATTATTTGGAGAGAGGAAAAAAATCTTCATTGTAAATATGATAAATTATCTCAGTGTAGCAGTGAAATGGCATACATTTCTAAGTGCCCCCAAATGCTTTACTATGTAACACACAAAAGCCTTTAAGTTATGAAATGCAATCTGAACAACTCCAATATCTACAGAAAGCAAAAACTTTAGATGACAGTCTAAAAGCAATATTCAAAAGACTGTCCTATTACATGCATAGGTAATTACTTGAGACAAAAATGTGTAGCTCAAATCAAAACTGTGGTAATAGTATGAACCGGTCTGTTTTATGAAGCTGACAGCTCAAACTTGAGTTTGGATACCCCTGTTAATCAGATAAAGACTCGCTACTTCCTAGGAATCGTAGTAAAATGAATGTAATTCAAATTATCACATCTGTGGACACAGTATGGAATCACACTGACAACGCCAATATTCATTTTTTTAAAAACATAAAATAATTTCTAGCATAGGGCTACCCCTCTCATATACAGTACTTTTGCTCAAATTATTAAAAGCCCAATCCCTGTTCTCCCCCACCTGGCAGACAAAAACCCATGGGTGGCAGACTTTGGTAAGCCACATGTGGGCGGATCTCAGCCCCTGCTCAAGCTGCTGGGTGGGCGCCTTTGTGAAGTACGCAACCTGAAGAAACATAGAGAGCAGCTCAGTCACCAGCATCTGCGACATCCATGGTAATTTCCACGTGAGGGTTAGAAATTGAAACTTACTAATATATGATTTCCAGGCTCAAGCAGCAGAATGGGTTCTGGTATGCATCAATCAATCAATCATTTAGTTTTTAAATACACTACACTAGCTTTTACAGCATTAACTGCATTCTTGAATAAAACCCATCACATATGTTCAAGAATCCTGAACTTCATTCAGATCAGTAGTAGAAACAGGTCTTTCCTCTTATATCATTTCAGTCTTTTTCTTGAGAGAAACTATTCTCACCAAGTAGCCATTCCTTCTCTTTAATCTTAATCAACAGGCAAATCAGAACTTTGGCCAGCTAAGAATACTAGTTAGAAATGGTCTAATCTATTTTCCACTTGATATATTTTATACTTTATGTAATAGCAAGTGTAACAGTAACAACCCTGTTTGCTGCTCCATGACTTTCTCACAAGTTATAAATGTTAGATAACTTCAATAAATGTTTATAAAACTCAGATTCTTTCCTAGTACGTGATACCTCAAAAGCAGAATTAAGTGGCAAACACTTTCTTCCTGTTTTTAGAGATGAAGGAAATCAATCAAAAAAAATACACAAGACAAAAATAAAACAGTATAAGGCTGCACATACAATGAAGCTGTCCAAGTGTGAATTCATAACCAGTGCCCAGCCCTCGGCTAACGTTTCTCTTCCTCCCTGACCTGCCTACGCTCCGAGCGTGTGAGAAAGAAAACCTCATCTTGTCCGAGCACCCAAACAGCCCTCGACGGCCAGTTTCCCCAAGGCCGCTTACTCATGTGTCGCACTGAAGGGAATCCACTGCAGTACTCTCAAAATCACTTCCAGTGCCATAATTCTACCATTCTGTAAAAATAAATTAATAGAATGAAAATACAAAAAAGGAAATCCCAATATCAGGAACATGGTGATATATGTAAAGTATTATATGTAAGCTACAAAAAACAAAAAAGAAAAGTACCCATGGGGTAGACCCAGCTTGCCAGAAGTTCATGTGAAAAAGATTTAGGGATTTTAGTTGACTGTAAGCCCCGGATAAGCCAGCAGAATGGCCTGGATACCAAAAGAATGAAAAGGAACGAAAAGCCTATGGCATTAGGAGAAATGTCACCCTTACACTAAGAGAGGGGTCACAGCCTCACTGTCCTTCCTGCTGATCCAGCCACAGAGGAAGTTTCATTTTCAGTTATAGGACACTTGAAAAGCAGTAGCAACAAGGTGGCATGGTGTCTGCAAATCCAAGGATGGAGACTGGAGGAAGGAGCTAAGGGCGTTCAGCTTGGGAAAGTGAACACAGGAAACACTGTCACTGCCCGTGCAAGTCTGTTGCAGGCAAGAGGCATTACCACTCTTTCTCACAAATGGGAAGGAAAGAAGGTGGGACACAAACTGAGAAAGATTTCTGCTTAGAATATAAAAATCTCTCTTTCAATTAAAGCTACATAGAATGGTATGGACTTCTTGAGGAATGCTGAGCATCTCTTGAGAAGGTTCGAGCACTGGACGGAGGGAGCATGTCCACGCAGCTCAAAGTCAGACTTTCAATTTCCAGGGGCCTGGGTTTTATTTAAAGACAGGCACCGAGAATCTGCCTCTACCGTCAAGGGCTTCCTGACCAATAGTTCCCATTAGGCAGGAGTTTCAAAACATGGTTCCCTCTCTATCCAATCAGGACACTCGTGTGCGTGTGCGTGTGCGTGTGTGTGTGTGGTGTGGTGTGGTGTGGTGTGGCGTGGTGTAGGGGGAGGGAAAAGTGCTGACTTCATCTTCACAAGACCACATATTCTACAATCAGGAACATTCCTAGAGAACCAACACTGAAACCAAGGCTGACGAGATAAAGACTGGCTACAGCTGCCAAGAGCTGCCGCTGGGAATGTATTCAAAGCGCTGTTTTCCCATGCCAAGGGAATGGCTAATGTGTGTCGAGAAGCTTCAGCAACTCGCCGAAACTCAACTTTGATCTACCCTCCACTGATTCCACAATCAAGGAACAAGAATTCCACCTACCAAGTGAGAACTGTAGTCCCTGAATCCTAATGACATTTTCAAAAGTGAGATTTCATCTTGATTTACAAGTGGAAAAAAATAAAGTTAAGCCCTAAGGGGAGGAATGGTATAAGGAAATCTTACTAAAGCAATTACCTCCTTCAGAATCTATTTAGTAAAATGTACTTCCATTTCACAGACATCTTGAGGAAGACTCTTTATAAGTATTCTGCTTTTCTCTCTACTCTGTTTCTTTCCAGGGAACTCATCCACTCCCCCAGAGCCAGCAAAGATAATTTCCTAATCTACATCTTTAGCTCTGAATTCTTTCCCAAACTTGACTCAAATTTCCAAACAACTCTTTGAGAAATCACCCAGACTTCAGGCACCTTGACCCTAAAAGTCAAATCAAGCTCATTCTCTTTGCCCTAAAACAGGTCTCTCTCCTTACTTGTTTCCCAAATGCCTTCCAGGTAACTAGTTTCGAAAGCTGGAAAGTGGCCTCTATTCTTCTCCCTCCTTTCTCCATCTATCCATCTGCCATCGGAGTGTACATTCTCTCTAAGAACTCAAAACCTCAAGCACTGGTCTAGGCCTGCACTTAACTCCGCCAGACCACGGTAAGGACCCCCCACCCCCACCCCTCCCATCCACACCCACCCCTCCCATCCACACCCACCCCAGCCATGGCCTGAGGCCCTACCTCTGGCTTCTCCCAGTATGTATGTTCACCCATCCTACTCTCCACCGACAGCCTGATATGATCCGGTGGCGTCAGCCTCCCACTCAGAAACCTAGAGTTCCTCTGCAAGCTACCTAAACACCAACACCCCAGGGCCAACCTTGCAAGCCCTCCACGCTGGGGCCCAGTTCCCCATTCGCCAACCCGGGAAGGCATCACTCAAACATATCTGGGCTTCTGCTCATCTGCATTTCCACCATGATGCCTTTGCTCATGCAGCTGCTTCCATCCAAACGTTCTTTCTCACCCCCTAGATGGGACCCTCAAACCACTCAATTCAACCTATTCATTTTATCAGGAAACAAGGCCTCAGAGGGCTGGACTGACGGCATCTGGTCACAGAGCCGCGCTGGTCAGAGCCAGACCTCCTCACTCAGAGACCACACTAGGTCCCCATGATTTGCTTTTAATTGGGATGAAATATAGTCCTTGGTTTGAAATTTCCTCATTAGACTAAACCTCTAAGCCCTCAAATTTTTTAAAAAACAAGAAGAGCAGACAGTGCCCACATTTCCAGTGACTTGGGGGGATTTCTCTTAGACTCACCAGACCTACTAGGTTTGCACTTTCAAGTTTAATGGCTAGTGCCATGTGGCTACGAAGGGCTTTGGTGCCCATCCTGGGGTCTGTGTGAAGGGCTGGAGAGCAGTTACCTTCTCCCCACCAAAGAGGAGCCAGGTAGGCCCCACTGCCTGTTTATTCAATCAGGATTAAAGCAAAAACCTATTAGATCCAAAGAGCCCCCAAACCTGCAGAGAGAAGAGCTCCAGGACACTACTGACCTCTCTTAACACCCACATCCAAACCACATCTCTGGCTCCCGAACTGAAAACAATGTTTTTGAGAAGGATGACATTTAAGTTAACAGTGTAGAATCGGCCCTGACTATCCCTGATTAAATCAACAGTGAGACGTCAAGTGGGACTTACTGCATTTGGAAAACTGTCACCTCTGTGTACCCAAAGGTCTTGGAGCTCCTCCAGCCTGCTTTACTGCAGGACTACCACGTAGGCACCCTCGCACACGCCTGCCTTCCCCTCCACGAGGGCGGGAATCATGTCTTTCTCATTCTGGCATCTGTGTCCCACATGTCTGGCACAGAGAAGGTGTACAACTAATATGTTGTGATTGACACTGCGCTTGGAGAAGCTGGATTACTCAGCCAACAATGCCTGGAAATACCACAGGACTCCCCTAAATGGTGTGGTAACCGCTAAACAGTTAACACAGAATTGTGTGCTCTGGTGTTCTAGCACGCTGAGCTCCTTACCTGGGGGGGGAAATCCAGAGATCACAACCTCAGCTAGTTTAAACACCACAGAATTGAGAAAACCAAACCGGGATGTTCCTTCAGCTACACTAAAAGCGGGTGGTACAGGCTCAAAGGGCTGCCTTTACTGAAATGCCAATGTCATATAAATTTGTATGTATTACCTTTATATATTTTCAAATATGGGAAGAGAATCCCTTCTATTCACCTAGAAACTCAGTAATATGGCTGTTTCTGGAAATATAAGGTTTTGACCACAGTAAAAGTATTAACAATACTTCATGCCCATTATACATTTATTAATAATCAATGTGCAAGAGGCCACAAATTCATTACTTATAAGCAGGCTTTTGGTTTGTGTTTCTGAAGTCAAATTTTACAATTAAATCTCTAATATTTTAAGTTTGGAAACTTACATGTATTAAAAAACGAAAAGCCTAGACAACTGAGACCATCAAAATAGAACTGTGTAAATGAATCTAGGCAAATATTGTCTCAGAGACCTGACAGTTTATTTTCACCTTATGACTGATTTCCTTTGGGTCCACCCTGTAAAAAGAACTTCCGCAAAATACCAGTTGCCTGATTCTCCGCTTTCGGCGAGCCTACAATTATGAACTCTGCTAAACAAATAAACTTCCTTCCTATTTTTAAAGTTTTCCAAAGTTGGAGAACCTACATCTTTGGCTGGCACACCATTTCCTGGAGTTCAACAGGCTGAGCAGGGAAGAAATTCTTCCCGGTATTCTGAGAGAGGAAAAGGACCTCAGAGACGGTTGAGGAGCCCTGCCCTATTTCTATCTTAGGGAAGGGGAAATCAAGGCAGAGATGTGACCCTCGGCAAGGTCACACAGGCTGCTGGTGGCAGAGGCTTTTGTAACTCTCTCTGCCCTATTTTTCCCTTATCTGATCTAAATTACTTGTGGCCTGATGGAAGCATTTTGCTCCTGTTCTGTCCTACAGAGCCACGGCTTATGTTTAATTCATGCAGAATGTGATAAAACAACAGAAAGAATCTAAATATCGGGGTGAGTACTGGGTGATACAAAGAGCTCTGGACTAAGAGTCAGGACACCTTGTTTTAATCTTAGCTGTGACTTTGAGAAAGCCACCTCCCCTCCGGAGGACTCAATTTTTTCATCTTTAAAAAGAGGGAACAGAAAAAAGCAACTGCAGAGGTCTTCTCCACCCCTAAATTCAATGATGACGATGGTGATGGCTCACCCTTATTAAGTGCTTAATCTGAGCCAAGCATTGTTCTAAACACGTCATGTGGATAAATCCTCAACAGCTTGGAAGATGGCTATTGTTGCCATTTTGTGGATGAACACATTCATGCTTAGAGAGACGTGACTTGTCTAAGGTCATACCTCTACAGGTGACAGATGGAGAGGCAATCCAGATCAATGGCTCCAGGGGCCCTCTCTTCCTTACTGGAGGTGTATGATCTAAGATGACTGGCCTGACTTGCAGTAAGAAAGACACAGATTCCAAATTGAGAACAATCACAGTGATCATTCAACACAGTGCCCTCATTTAATGGATCAGGGAATGAGGCCCAGGGAAGTAAAACTTGAAGTAGAGGACAGGAAACTTAGTGGAAATAAATGGTTACATCTACCCCATTGCCTCGACAAGCTCATCTTAAAGAGTACTCGACAGTTTACGCTCACTTACATCATCTCATTTGACGCCCAAACAGGACGACCTGCAGCAGGGCGATGATCATCACTCCCGAGGCATCCAGCCAAGGTCAACAGCAAACGCAGGGCAAACCAAGGCGTCCAATTCAAGCCTTTAACTTCCTGTCTGTGTACTGTCACAGGCCGGAGAAAATGTCCACTATGGTAGGATTCTCTGGAGAGCCTATTCAAAATAGACTCTTAACACACAGAGAACTTGCCAGAGAAGCTGAATAACTATGAAACACGGCTCCATGGTACTTTGAAAAGAATATCAGACAAGTGATAACTCTCGAAAGCTCACAACTCAAGTGAACAAGAAAACTGAAAACTGACCTCTTTCACTCTATCATTTAATTGCCCCTAACCTCCCCCCAGTCTTGACCTATCTTCAATCTTCCTACCAGTGTATTTCCTGTTTTCTTCCCTCCCTGAGAACACCATGAAATCCAGGCATTTAAAAAATATTAGTTCCACTTCGCTTCAATCTCATACACCTATTTGTGTGTGTGTGAGGAAGATTGGCCCTGAGCTAACATCTCTTGCCAATATTCCTCTTTTTTGCTTGAGGAAGATTGTCACTAACATCTGTGCCAATCTTCCTCTACTTTATGTGAGATGCGGCCACGGTGTGGCTTGACGAGTGGTGCTAGGTCCCCTCCTGGGATCCAAACATGCAAACGCCAGGCCACTGAAGCAGAGTGCACGAACCTAACCACTATGCCACTGGGCCGGCCCTTCATACACCTATTTTTAAAAGCAGCTAAGTTACACATTTTATACCTCTCACCTAAGGGAGAAAAAAAATTCAATTTCTTGGTGGGACAAGTTTTTTAAGTTCTGACCACCCTTGTTTCAAATCCTGAACATGTGTTGTAAACCCTTTATCAGAGAGATAGCAAAGATACAACAGATAGAACATGAATTTAGAGCCGGACAATTCAAGCTTTTATCTTAATAGCTAGGACAAGTTACCTCCCCCTCTCTGAACTTCAGTTTCTTCATGCTCCTTTCCAAAAAAAAAAAAAAAAAGGAAGGGAATAATATACCACTACCTCCACAATTATCTCAAGAATTAAATAAATTATGGAAGTTGACTACTCCCAACACAACGCCCGGCACACATTAAGTGCTCAAAAAAAACAAAAATCATCTCTTCCTTTCCATGGTGGTATTAATGATAATGTAATTTTCCCTCCTGTTAAATCTGCTTCGCAAGTGATGTTTCTCTGAGCAAACCACCTCCCTTTTTAGAGGAGCAGAGATACATTATACACACCAACCCCATCTCCTGGAAATGGGAGCATTAAGTGAATCAGCAGGTCACTGAAGCCCAATACCAGGGAGCTGTGTCACCACCCTGACTTTGGCAACTTCCACTCTCTCCAAATACTCAGGCCCTAGTTTCTCCCTGCACACAGTACACACAACTGCTCAGGCCTCCCAGGCTCTCCAGCGTTTATGACACCTTCACACGTCAGAGGATCTCCACCCCCAAAACTGCTCGACGTCGTGCCTCCATTCGTTGCCCGTTTCTTTGCAGGCACATAGACCTACTCTGAAATACACGAATACAAGTAGTCTGAAATCTAATATATTGTTTGATAGGTGTGCATGCTTTGATTTTAGTAAAATACTTTAGAGACAAAGCACAAACAAATCAGCAGGGGAACCCAAACAAGGTACGCAAAACCCTGGGGTCCAAGGCTTTGGGTTTAAGTTCTGCCACAAACTAGCTGTGTGAGCTTGTTCAAATTAAGTTACTTTATTGTCTGGGTCTCAGTTTCCTCATGTAGAAAAGAACCAATGGAATTGCATTAAAGATTACAATCTGGTTACACCAGAATGCGCACCACACTGGCCCCAATTACTGATAAGCGTGTGCAAGCCCTAAAGTGAGCTGGGATGGAAGCAAAGGCTCGCTCTTAATCCTCAGTGTCCCTATGTCTGGGTAATTTACTTAACGTGGTATGCCTTCCCCAAGGCTAAAATCACTAGTCTCAAAAACAAGGCAAACAGGGTTGGAAAGCAACCCTGAATAATTCCGAAACATGGTAGGAAACTTCTAACTTCTCTGTCAGAAGCCACCACGTCAATGTTCTACAACTTTCAACACTGGGCTCAGACCTCACTTCCTCTAAAACGTCTCCTTGGATCCCCAGCTGAGTGCCTCCCTGGCATACATCTGTATTACTGCACTAAATTACCTTCACAGGCACCCCTCTCCAAGGAGACTGCAGGCGGTCGAGGGCTGGGCCACGCCCTACCCTTCTCTGGATCCACAGTGCCTCCCACCACAAACGCACAAACCACAGCCTTAAACTGCCACCTCAAACCTGGTTTAAATGGTTTACATTTGCAGATGATCTTCACAATTTCCTAAGCAGATTTTGACATTATTCAACTTAAAATAGATCTATAGACAAATAAATACAGAATATATTACTAAGTTAATTTAATAGGTGAGAAAACAGGCTCAGCAAAGCTACCTTAGGCAAGCTCAACCAAAAGTGAACAAAGCCTGCGAGTCTAATCCCATTACAACATGACAGATATAAAAGTAATTCGCAGAAAAAGTACCAAAGTGCATGAAAACTAAGGAAATTCTTCTATTACATCTTTTTTATAAATCTAACACATTAGTGTAGACTGCTGATTCATCACTATTCCAACAGCAAAATCTGAGATAATCAGAAATAATGAAAAAGTTAGGGATAAATTTAGATTCACAAAGATAAACATACGATGTTGTTTTTCTCTTTTAGAGATGTTCCTGAATACTACCATGTATTATGAAACAAAATTCAGAAGAACTGATTTATTACTTCTACTCCTTAAAAGTTAACAATCAAAAGAAAGGAGGATACGTTCCCCATCAAGTCATTAGGGAAACGCAACTTAAAGCAACAATGAAATACCATTACACACTTATTAGAATGGTCACAATCTGGAACACTGACAACACCAAACAGTGGCAAAGATGTGGAGCATCAGGAACTCTCATTCCTGCTAGTGGGGATGCAAACAGTACAGCCAATTTCGAAGACTTTTAAGCGTTTCTTACAAAACTAGACATACTCTTACTATACAATCCAGCAACCATGCTCCTTGCTATTTAGCCAAAGAAACCAAAAACTTATGTCCACACAAAAAACTGCACACAGATGTTTATAGCAACTTTCTTCATAATTGCCAAAACTTGGAAGCAACTAAGATGTCCTTCAGTAGGTGATACATAAAATGTGGTATATCCAGATGATGGAATATTATTCAGCTCTAAAAAGAAATTAGTTGTTGAGTCATGAAAAGACAAAAGAAATTTAAATGCACATTACTAAGTGAAAGAAGCCAATCAGAAAAGGATATATACTTTATGATTCAACTATATGACATCCTAGAAAAGGTAAGATTACAAAGATCAGTGGTTGCCAGGAGTTAGGAGGAGGAAAGGATGAATGAGCACAGAGATTTTGAGGGCAGTGAAACTCCTCCGTATGATAATTAGTGGTGGATACATGCCATTATACATTTGTCCAAAGCCACAGAATGTACACCACCAAGAGAGAAGAGCAACGTAAGCTATGGACTTCAGGTGAGGGTGCTGTGTCAGTGTAGTTTCATTAGCTGTAACAAATGTACCGCTCTGGTTGGGGACACTGATAATGGGGGAGGCTATGCATGTGTGGGAACAGGGAGCACACGGGAAATCTCTGTACCTTCCCTTCAATTTTGCTGTGAACCTAAAACTGCTCTAAAAGATAGTCTCCAAAAGAAAAAAAGGAAATGGAAGAGGGGCAATTTGAGTCTATTTTTCAATAATAATCTGCTTGCTAGTCTATTTTAATATACTAATGGTTTTGGCTGCAAAGTTAAATACACAGAAAAATAGGAAAGGCCAAAGTACTTTTTAAATTCAATAAACTGAGTAGTTAATACACAAAAAGCTCAAATTTTTTAAAAGGTGCAAGAATATGCAGTGCCAAGTCTTCCTTCCACTTCCGTTCCCCAGACACTCAGTTTCAAGGTTATTGCTGTTTTTTTTAAGTTTTATTTCATGGGACACTCTTCCCACTATTATCTTCCCAAAGGATACAAGCGACAAATCTGCAATCATGGTATTTGTTCCCCAAAATATGAGCAACTCCTATGTCTAATGGTAAAGTGTAACAGAAAATACCTACATTGAGAAACTTACTAATCAAAGTGTGGTCCCCAGACCAGCAGCATCAGCATCATCACCTGGGATTCTTGCTGGAAATACAGAATCTTGGGTTCCATTCCAGACCCACTAAAGCAGAACTACATTTTAACAAGACGCCCACGTGATTTGTACGCACTGGTATATATGACAACACCATCCCCATTTTCATAGAGTTTACAGGCTAACAGAGGAGATAAAATATTCAAACATCTGCAACACAAGACATGACGCAGAATGGACCATGCGGCTACAACAGTTCAGGAAAAGATCAGCTTTGGTTCCCCAGGGGTTACCAGTGCCCCAGAATAAAATGCTAGCTCCTCTGAAGGGCTCTGTATGCCATGCATCCTGGCCCCAGCTCATCTGTCCAGTCTCACCCTCCACTATCCCCTACAGCAGATTCTCCTGTCAGCCTGAATACAAGCCCGTGATGGAGGTTTCTACAACGTGCCGCCAGGCCTTTGCACATGCTACTCTGACCACCTGGCACATTCTGCCCTTCCCTGCTCTACCATGGCACAGCCCAGCTGGCTAGCGGTCGATCCTCCCCTGCCAGAGGAAACGCCTCAGGGGTTCTTTTCTATCCTGTTTATCATTGAACAAATGAATGAAGGAATGAATGAGTGAGTCATCAGAGATGCTTCAGGGAAGGGGTGAAGGATGAGAAGGGTTTAGATAGTCAGAAATGGAAAACCAGGGCAGAGGCACATACAGGCTAAGAAGGGTTTAGGGAATCTGTGTAGTGGAACAAACTGTAATTTGCTTTTGTCTCATCATGAGACCTGCTCCGGCTCAGAGTCCTGTTGTGGATGAGGTGGGGTTTCCATCCCTGCTTTTTTCCATTCTCTCTTAGTGAAACCAACCTGTGCCCAAATTATTGTCACTTTAAGCAACCAGAGCTCCCACAACCCAAAGTGAGGCTGCTGCCACGACCAGACAAAAATGCCCGACCGGGGTTCTGCTGAAACTATAGTCTGGGCTACACCAGCTTGGCTTAGCAGAGGCAGCAAATTTTTCAAATTCAAGGAATGGTTTGACCACGAAAAGTTCTTCCCTCCTTATTAAACTCAACCATCCACTAATTAAAAGTAATATAAGTCTACATAAAAAATTTTTATACATATTTTTAAATAATGCATCACATTAACCTAGGACACACCTCAGGGACAAACCAACATCAGACCGACTTTAAGCAAGACATCAGGACTGCTGCCTGAATACTAGCTACAGCCAGGGTCACACCATATAGGAAGGCTGCTGTGTGCTGGGAAACAGAAGAGCAAGTCCAACTGGTCAGCGGCACCCAAAGTGGGCTGATCCAGTCTGCAGGAAACCTCAAAGGTAAACAAACAAGCCCAGCGTCAGGACACATCATGCCTGAGAGCCATGGTTAAGAGCAGCCAGCCAAAGGACAAATTGCAGTTGTACTCAACATACAAGAAGCGATTAGGGACCATCTCAGACAAACAAGAGAGCAAAGCTGCTGGGCCACATCATTTTAGAAGATAAAGAACAATTACATATCCACTGTGTTCCTTCCTTACTACTGAAGTCCAAGCTACCACTTTCACCTCCTGCCTGAACCACAACAGCCTCCTAAGTGGTCTTCTCTGCTTCCACCCAACATAGACATCAGCTGACGTCCCTCCTCTCTTTCATGCACTCTAATGACTTCTCACCGCACTTAAAAGCAAACCCAAACCCCATCCTGTGCCTACAGAGCCCTTAACAGCCTGGCCCAGGTTACCCCTCCCCAGCTCCGGGCCCACCTCTCCGCACCAGCTCACTGTACTCCAGTCACACCTGCCTTTTTCCTGCTGCTTTAACACACTCACCGGGTGCCACCTCCAGGTCCCTGCTGTTCCCTCTGCCTGGAACATGTTTAGCACACTCTTACCACTCAGACAAAATGCCACCCCAGCCCCCAGTGAGTCTCTACCAAACCACCGTATTTCCTTTTCTTCCTAGCACTTACTACCATCTGAAATTACCTCGTTCATCCATTTGCTTCCCGCTTTGCTGTCGTCTCTCTTGCCTAGAATTTGCGCTCCATGAAAACAGAGACTTGGTCTACCTATTCACAGTAAAGCTCCAGCTCCTCAAACAGCACCTGGCATGCAGTAGGTGCTCAATAAATATCTGTGTTGAACACATGTGTTAAATGACTTGTTGAATAAATAATGGCTATAAACCTACCTATGTTTTAAGCAAGGGCAAAACATGAAAAACCTGGTTTTACATAAAATATTAATTAGTGATTACTCCTTTTACAAAAGGATTCCTTCCCTAATGCATTTTTAAATACTTGGCTTAGAAAGCTTCACTGTACACATTTTTTAAAGGATAAACCTGTTGTGCAAAGTGAACTATCTCCTCCAGGGCATAACAGTGCCTGGTACTCAGAAGGCACCTGATAAACATCTGCTGAAGAAACACATAAGCAGTGGAAAATAACTTAAAACAAGGCATAAACTATAGGAAACTTCATTCGAACTTGAAAACACAGCTAATTTGGGTACAGTTAGGTCCCATTTTCCATTTTATCTGATAAACTGATAGATACATTTAAAATCTACTAATTTGAGAGACTAGCAATAATCTTAGCCATCATCTTTACAGGCATGTACAAATCCAAGTAAATTCAGAAACCTACCCGGCAGTTCTCCAGCAGCCTGTCTTCACTAACAGATACATGGAGGCATAGAAACAATCCACAGAAATACTCAAACTGCCAAGTTGTTGGGGACATCTGTGGGTTTAGTATGAAAACCACAAAGCTTAAGGAAGTTTTTTATTGATTATCCATGTAAAAACTCAAGTGTCCCCGATGAAAGGCTAACCAAGAAATCACACCTGTATAAAACCTCGCCCTGTGTGCAATACAATACAGACCTGCCTTAATGGTCCAGGTCACACCCAATCTTTAAAAAGTGAATGTTAATTTTTTTCTTTTTTTAAACAGATGATCTCTTTGAAAAAGTTCTTCCCTGTTTACATCACGAAATTGTGTACTCTACACATTCAATATTCGTACAATATTAACACATCCCCAAAAACAAAGTCGTGTTCAGGGATCCATCTGCATCAAGCAATGCCCACTCCCCCTTCTCCTTCCCTATCAGGTGTTGAGCTGCAGTCTGCAAAGGTCAAAAGAGAAACGAAATTAGACATGCAAGTGTCTGTGAGAGGCGTGTGCTCGTATGCATCTGTGTGTCCTTGAAGGGTCATTCTAAAATCAAATATAAATGTACTTCGGGATTATGCACATTGCGTGTATTATCTGTGCCTCTTGTTTCTGCATTTAAAACATTTCTTAGTCTATAATTCAAAGAGCGTTAATGACTTGTCTCTTAACTGAAAACCAGAAAGGTTCCATAGAAAGTTACTCTTGTAATCTATAACCCCAAGAAATGAACTTTCAAAGAATAACTTCATATTCTAAAAGCTCTCACAGGGGCCAGCCCTGTGGCCGAGTGGTTAAGTTCGTGCGCTGCGCTTCAGCAGCCCAGGGTTTCGCTGGTTCGGATCCTGGGCGCAGACACGGCACCTTGAGCCACGCTGAAGCGGCGTCCCACATGCCACAACTACAAGGACCCACAACTAAAAACATACAACTATGTACCTGGGGACTTTGGAGAGAACAAGGAAAAATAAAACCTTAAAAAAAAAAAACTTCTTAAAAGCTCTCATAGAATAACATTGTCTATAAAAATCAATTTCAGGATGCAGTTTATAATAGCACCACACCTAGAAGAAATGAAATAGAAAATAACTACATTTTTAAAAATTATGCTGACAACTGATAACTTTGTTTCAAAACCTTTCATAGTTTTGTTGTTCTGCAGTTTAAACAACTTTGAAATAACATGATTCAGAATTTGGATCAAGTTATCAACATACTGTTCACTTACATGAACTTTTCAAAAATACTGCCAGAGAAGGCTGACAATCCTTATAGAAGTCCTTGATGTTTTTTTGGAAATAAGGCTGTGGTCTGGTATTTTCATTGTCACCTCCCCAGGTCAACGTAAACAAAAGTCCATCTCACTTCTCTGGTGAAAAGCATCTTATTAAATAGGTTTTAGTAAAGTAAGTAAAACTATAAAATAGTACTGGCAATAAGTTTTTTTGGGATTTACTTCTGATTTTGGAAGAAAAAACTCCATTTGTTTTTTCTCCCTTTGGCCTTACAGAATAAAAGTACAAAATATAGAAGTAGACTCAAATTCTCAACCTAGAATAAGTAAAATATAATAAGACAACACACTCTGAGTCACTTTTCAAACTACATAACATCACTTTAAAGTTTTAGCATTATTTATAAAAGCCAATTAGCTTATCACTTTAACCCAGAAAATCTGGGCATTATCAATTTTTCTTCAGTACAAAACCACTTTATAAAGACTCTAAACTCTTTTGAAAGTCATTTCATTTTACCACTAGCTGTGTTTCAGGAAGTGAGGATTCTGATGAGGAATCGGAGATGGAATACAATATAGTGCCTAACAACTAATGTTATCTGGTTTCTGTGTCTCCATTTTCTTTTCTCTTAAATGATAGGCAAAGCCTTAACTGTCTCATAAGCAGGTGTTTATAAAAACAACACTCTAAAAGCACTGCATCCTAACTAGAGATGTAACAACCACCTAATTATTATTTGTAAAGAGTCACAGAATGGCTAACAGATTCTCTCAATGAGTTTATTCCTCAACCTGCCATACGCCAGGAGTAAGTCCTGCTAAGGGGCTGGCAAAGGGAGGGAGCCTGTGGGGTTCGAGAAGGATGCCTTTCTGACGGGCCGGCCTTAAAGGCGACGAGGGATGCATCACGGAAAACCCGCAAACACCTGGTGCTCTGGCAGGGTATCATTCTATCACCGCGCTCTCAAGCTGATGGGAACTCCAGAAATCTACTCTAGTCTCTTCACTTTAGCAATAGTCAAATTGGCCTGGATCTGTAACGCTCAGTTATTCTGAAGGCGCCGATGTTCTGAAAATAAAACTTTAATAGAAAGTAAAAAACTTACATTTAAAAATCAGACCTCAAAACCCGCCCTCTGAAACCGAGGAGTTAAAAACAAGAGACAGACTCCCTCGAAGTGCAACAAGATCAGCCTTCTGGCATCCTCGGAGCACTATCCCAGGCACAAAGCTGTAGCAAAGTGGATGACACCCAAGCTCCCCACACCGGGGAGACGCCAAGCGGTGAACCCACGGCGCGTGGGGAGGGAGGGGGGCCCGAGAGGCTCACCGTGCCGGCGTCGAGCCTCACTCTCCCCACCTGTGAAATGGGCGTGACACCACTCGCCCGTCGCCCCACCGGGCAGAAGGACTAATGAATGAGAGCCACCTGGTAAACGACGCGGGCCGGGCCGGCGCTCCACGGCCGCGGTCCCTGGGCTGCGGGGCGCCCCCCGCCGCGGGCGCTCCCCGCGCTCCGGCCCCCCATGGCCCGACGGTTACAAAGCTCCCCCGAACCGCGCCCCGGGCCGCCGGCTCCCGGGGCCCCCGCCACCGGAACGGGCGCCGGTCCGCCGCCGCCTACCTTGGCCACCCAGCTGAACAATGGTGACATCGCGGGCCGGGCGGCGGCTCCTCGCCCGCCGCTCCCGCTCACTCCCGCCGCCGGCCCATGGGGCTGCGGGCAGCCGGGGGCGGGCTCGGGGTGCGGCGGGGCCGGGTCATGGCTCCCCCCGCGGCGGCGGCAGCGGCGGGCTCCTCCCCGCTCGTCACTGCCCGCAGAGGTCGCGCCCGCTGGGCTGCCCGGCGGAGAAAGGGAAGTGGGTGGGGAGAGCGCGGGGGAGGGGACGGGGGAGCGGGAGGGAGCGCCGCCAACCCCGCCCCCCACCCCACGCTCGGCTAGCGGCGGGAAGTTGGGACGTGCGGGGGTCGCCCTCCTCCGGGATGCTCCTGGTTGCGCAGCTCCGGGAGGAGGAGCCCAAGCCCTGCTACCCCGCGACGCGGCTTTCTGGGCCTCTGGGCTTCGTTTCGCACAACTTTCGGAAAGCTAGGCATCCCGCTCTCTGAGGTCGGATAAAAGCCCCCGCGATGGAGCGAACACAAAGCCCGCCCAACTTTCCAGGGGTTACCCCCACCCCCACAGCGTTTCTTCCTAAGAGCTCGAGATTGCTGGTAACAAAAGGACTAGTGTTTCCCCAGGCCCTAATACCTTTATGTAATCAAAGGTGGTTTTCTGGGAGTCAGGAAACTCAGCTATTGAGACTAGAAAAGGGGCGGAGGAAACGAACTATCAGCTCCTGCCAGCCTGGAGGTTTCAGCAACGTGAGAAATGTTGTTTTCACCACAGTTTTCTTCTTTCCCAAGGCAAGATGATAAAACAGTGGAGTCAGTTTATAGCTACAAAGGTTAGGCTGAGTTTCAAGCTCAGACACCCAAGAGTTCCAGGCTGAAAAAAAAAAGACCAAAGGTCTAAGAGCCAATGTGTAAATATAGGCGTCATGCTAAGCCGCTCACTGAGTTCCTCAGGCCAGATAGCCACCCTAGCCCAAGAATTTTGCTTTGCTTTCCTTTTGTCACATTAATTGTGCATTATCTTCATGATAGGCCAGTATGACATTTTAATGAGGTTCCCCAAATGCCTGGCATCTGAGTTAGGTGGATATATTAGTTATCTATTGCTGCATAACAAATCACCCCAAAACTGAGAAGCTTGAAACAACAGTTTCTGTGGGTCAGAAATCCAGGAGCATCTTAGCTGGGTGCCTCTGGCTCAAGGTCTCTCTTGAGCTTGCACTCAAG
Source organism: Equus caballus (assembly GCF_041296265.1). Lineage (NCBI taxonomy): Eukaryota > Metazoa > Chordata > Mammalia > Perissodactyla > Equidae > Equus > Equus caballus. Next base: position 95,020,837 of record NC_091686.1, read on the forward strand.
CTGTCAGCTGGAGATGCATTCATCTCAAGACTGGACTGGGACTGAGGGATCCACTTTCAAGCTCACTCACATAGTTGTTCCCAGGATCCAGTTTCTTACAGGCTTTTGGACTCAAGGCCTCAGTTTCTTGCTGCATCATGTGGTCCTCTCCATAGGGCTGCTCACAAAATGGCAGCTTTAATCCCCCACCACAAGTGATCCAAGAAAGAGTACGTGTCCAAGAAGGACGTCAGTCGTTTCATAAACTAATCTCCAAAGTGACATCCTAAGACTTCTGTATCCTATTCTTTAAAGTCAAGGGAATAAGTCTAGTCTGCTTTCAAGGCGAGGGGATTACACAAGGGCATGAATACCAAGAGGAGAGGATCAAGAGGAAGGGGGTATCATCCCTTTTTTTTCTCCTTCCCAATAAGGTGCATGGGAATGAGATAAGTGATAAAGGCATGGGGAAGGTCAAGAGGGCTATCATTCTCACAGAGCCTACCTGGGTAATTAAAAAGCACCTTAGGAACATCTTAGGGAAGTGCTATTCTTTCACTCTTTTAACCAGTGATGTTCCCTAAAGAAATTAAGAGGTGGCAAATGAGAGTGCCCTTGCAGCCATTTAACCAAATCTTTCCCTGTTGCCACATCACTTCCCCAAGCAAATGGAAGAGAGAGAGGCTGAGAGCTCCATTAAAATCAGAGCCCTTCTGGCCCCTACAACCTTGCTCCCTAGACTATGGTCTGTGGACCAGCTGCCTCAGCATCACCTGGCAATTTGTTATAAATACAGAATCCGGGGCCAGCACTGGGGTCGAGTGGTTACGTTTGTGCACTCCGCTTCTGCAGCCCAGGGTTTCACTGGTTCGGATTCTGGGCGCCGACATGGCACCACTTTGTCAGGCCATGCTGAGGCAGCGTCCCACATAGCACAACCAGAGGCACTCACAACTAGAATATACAACTATGTACCAGGGGGCTTTAGGGAGAAGAAGGAAAAAATGCAGAATCCCAGGCCCTGCCCTAATCCAGACCTACTGAGTCAGAACCTTCATTTTACCATGATTCCAAGTGGCTGGTATGCACATTAAAGTTTGAGATGCACTAGTATATGAGATTCACGACATTGGTCTTAAAATAAGTTACTGACCAAACAGCCCCTTGAGAGAACAGCTAAAATTGTCCTGAGTCTTTGTGATAGTGTGAACTATTTCAGCTAGAGAGAGACCTGGAGAGCTCTGGGACAGCAACATAATGTGGATGGGCAGCTGAGGACCAGGAGGGACAAGCTGGGCTGATGACAAACATCACATACTCCATTACTCCAATCCCCAGACTAAAGCTCTACGAAAATGCCCAGAACATAGAAGCAACTCTGGGGAAAGGATGAGAGGAACCCAAAATTGACTACAGAAACTTGCATTACCTCTAACTGTCTGAGATACATTTTTTGCCACTAGGGCACAAGGTGGGAAGCAAAAAAGAAATTACATTAAACTTTGGAGAATAAAAATTGCACTTCTTGCAAAAAAAATTAAAGTCAGACCAAATCCTAAGTGTAATAGTTGCAAAGAAAAAGTGTGTGGGCAGGTGAAATAGGGACATCAAGACTTCACTGTTTAAACCTGGATCCAATTCTCCATACATACACATCAGGGTGGAGGCTCACGCTGACCCGGATCTGAACTTACCTAAAGCTTGCATATCTTTTAGACTCACAGAGGTCTCCCTCTGCTCCAGGTCTCTCTGCCTGATCCAGGCCTGGGCAGAATCATTTCATGGGAACATATGGGCCTTTCCAATGGGCAGACTTGATGGACAGTAACGTGTGGAGGTCTAACACCAAATCTTTTAAGAAATAGACCTGAAAGTTCTTATTTTAATTCACTCTCAACATGTAGCTTGCCAGTTACACTGCACAAGGAAATTCTGTTATAATCTCGACTTCCATCAAAGGGACTGTTTACCTCAGACGATCTCACTGATCTCTCACTCAAATAAAACAATTTTCCTTAAAATACTACGCCCCCTCCCATCTGAAAAGGTATCCTTCCCCAAGAAACTGTATATTCCCCTAGGGAAGGACTGTATGTAGACCAAGCATTGGTAATTGTTTTTTAATTAAAGTATAGTTGACATACCATAAAAACAGTATGGAGTTTCCTCAAAAAATTAAAAATAGAACTACCATACAATCTAGCAGTACCACTTCTGGGTATGTATCTGAAGAAGACAAAAACATTAATTCAAAAAGATATATGCACCCCTATGTTCACTGCAGCGTTATTTATAATAGCCAAGATTTGGAAGCAACCTAAGTTTCTATCAATAGGTGAATGGATAAAGAAGATCTGGTGTGTGTGTGTGTGTGTATATATATAGACACACAACAGAATATTACTGAGCCATGAAAAAGAAAATCCTGCCATCTTCAACAACATGGTTTAACCTATAGGGTATTGTGCTAAGTGAAATAAGTCAGCAAAGACAAATACCGTATGATTTCACTTACATGTGGAATCTAAAAAAAAGCACTGATAATTTTTAACAGCTCCCTGGTGATTCTCTTTCAGCCAGAATTGAGAACCTCTACAGACAGAATTGTCATTGCTCAAAGATGCTGATGGTTCCCAGCCCTGATTGTCTATCAGAGTTACCCGTGGTACCAAGTGGGGGTAGGTGGGGAAGGAGGGCAGATGATTTGGCTGCTGTGGGGCAAGGTTGTATTCTCAGAAACCTCCAAGGGCAGGCGGGTCACATAAATGTGTGAAGAGGCCCAAGTGTGAGACAATAAGGAATGAATGAACTGTTGGAGAATGCATGCTCAGTTATTAAAACCCCACCCAGACAAGCAAAATGTGACAGCTGAGTGAATTAAGCAAGATAGGTCATTATTGGTGTTGACTTCTGGGTTTACTTAAAGCTTGGAAAAGTGTTGGGGGCGGGGGGGGGGGTGGGGGGTGGGACGTGTACTTTAACAGGTGATTCTGATTGTCAGTCAGGATTGAGAACCACGTCCATAGTTCTAGATCCCTTATTTAAAGGAAAAAAAAAAAGATATGGTTGCTCTGTGGAGAGCGATAGGCTATCCAAATAGGACTGCCAAGATCTAAACAAATAGGATCTACAGAAAATCCAAGACTGCTGTCTAAGTAACTTTAAAAGGATGATTTAATCTCTCACCATCTCAGTTTCCCCGAGACATTAAGGGTGGTCTTGAAAAGAGAGGGGAAAACCTAGGAACTGGAAGCGTTGCTTCCCTACGAAGCCTGATCATAACCCCCCAAATAAACCTGGACATTCCTGCCCTACTCTTCTGCCAAGTTCTTCCTTTGAGCAGGAGCAAGGGGCAAAGACAGAAAAACCTCCTGAGAGTTCAGGAGAAGATGCCAGACAGGCTGCTCTCCATCAACTCAGATGTGGAGGGCAGGGAGGCTGGAGGCAGGCAAAAGCATGAGCCCACTCTGCCAGCTTGTTCCTCCCCATCACAAGACATGGTTAAAAATAGAGCCATTGTAATACCAACTTGACAAGGAAAGTCAGCTTGGTTTCAAGTGAATCAGAACCACCTGGTACTTGGCAACTACCATTCTGACAGCAATTACAATGTGTGTTTTTCCACCCCCCATCAAGCAATTCCAGGACACCAGTGGGGCGTCCTACAATTCAACTCAATTCTGACACTATCTACATGGAGACAGAATCAGATCCCACAGGGTAAGGGCTCAGTCCTACAACACTGTCCCCACACCCCACTTCAGATGCCAATCACAAGTCCAGGTTGTCACCTGTGGTTCTGACCAGCCGGCTAGAGATCGCAGATTCTCACAAACCCCTCCTTGGGTTCGATTAATTTGCTAGAGCGGCTCACAGAACTTAGAGAAACATTTGTTTTACTAGATTACCAGTTTATCATAAAAGGCTATATAACTCAGAAACAGCCAGATGGAAGAGATGCATAGGGCAAGGGATGGGGAAAGGGCACGGAGCTTCTACGCTCTCTGGGAGCACCACTCTCCCCGCATCTCCACGTGCTCACCAACCTCTGAACGCTGCCATTTGGGTTTTTAGGGAGGCTTCATTACATAGGCATGATTGATTATATGATTGGCCGTTGGTGATTGAACTCAATCTCCAGCCTCTATCCCCTCCCCAGAGGTCAGAGGGTGGGACTGAAAGTTTCAACCCTGTAATCACAGGGTTGGTTCCCCTGGCAACCAACCTCCATCCTTGAGTGACCCAGAGGCTTTCCAAAAGTCATCTCATTAACATTACAAAAGACACCTTTATTGCTGTTCTCACAGGAAATTCCACAGGTTTTAGGAGCTCTGTGCCAGGAAGGGAGCAAAGACCAAATATATATTTCTTATTATAAATCACAATACCACAGCAACTGATCAGGAATTTATTCAGTTCGAGAATATTCACCTATTACACAATGTACATCTATTGTGTCAAGCAACACGTGTCCTTGCAAGGAATAGCAAAGGTGATCAGAACTGAAGCCTGACCTCAAGGGAAGGTCAGGCAGGGAAAAGTAAATGAAGACTGCCATGGGAAAGGCCCAGGTGAAGCCCCACGGAGTTCTCAGACGGAGGAAAGATAACTTCAGGCTCCAAAGGAGGAACCAGCTTCTTGGTTGGAAGACATCAAGACTTTTAGAGATGCTTGGGCCGGCCCAGTGGTGTAGTGATTAAGTTCAGCCCACTCCACTTCAGCAGCCTGGATGCCTGGGTTCGGATCCCAGGTGTGGACCTACACCACTCATCAGCCATCCTGTGGCAGCGACCCACAAACAAAGTAGAGGAAGACTGGCACAGGTGTTAGCTTAGGGCTAATCTTCCTCAAGCAAAAAAAGAGGAAGATTGGCAACAGATGTTAGCTGAGGGTGAATCTTCCTCAGCAAAAAAAAAAGAAAAAAAATGGAGTTAGGAGTCAGCCCTGATGGCCTAGTGGTTAAAGTTCAGTGTTCACAGCTTTAGTGGTTGCAGAACCACACCACCTGCCAGTTGCCATGCTGTGGTGGCAGCTCACATAGAAGAACTAGAATGACTTACAACTAGGATATACAACAATGTACTGGGGCCTTGGGGAAGGGGGGAAAATGGAGTCAGGAGGCCAGAAGGGGGAGCTCTCAGGCTCTTTAGAGGATGGTAAGCCCAACAGGAAGAAGAAAGACTTCCTCTTCCTGCCCTGCAAGAGCTCAGCCAATGAGAGACTGTCACACCTCAGCCAAGGAAAAGCCACTATCCTTCGAGCTCTCACTTCCTCCAACGGACTCTTTGTTCACGATAGGGCTCCCAACTTCCTTTCCCCTCTATGAAACGGTCTCTCCTCCCCTTGTTGACTTGCAAGTGGCTTACCATGGTTGCAGATCCCAAATTGCAATTCTTTGTTGATCCTAAATAAACCCATTTTTGCTGGAGAAATAACTGGCTGTCTATTTGTTTAAGGCCAACACTCTAATATATCCTGTTGGTTCTGTTTCTCTGGAGAACCCTGGCTAATACAGTATGATATGTTATAAATGTAGAAATGAAACAGAAGTGATGGGCTGGAGGTCTCAAATTCATGGCTGGGTTTATAGACAGGACAAACAGTTGAGTTCAAAGAGGAGATTACATGTTAGCCAAAACTAATTCCGGGATGGGAGGGTCCCCCCACCCCCAACATCTCTCAATATTTTCCTCTCCCTTTTTATGAGTTGCTATGTCTAGCAGTAGGACTGTGCTCCATTTGTTACTGTCATGCTATAAGCCACACCGTGAATCACCCAGGTATCTCTGGTAAATTCCTATCGTTCTACCTGGGCAGAGACTTGGCGTGCACAAGCATTACTAGCCTCTCACACTTTCAGACAGTTCAGAAATTCTTCCCTAAGAAAAGGATACTGCTCACTCAAACTACTACTCTCCCTTTCTCTTCCCCACACACCCTGTCGCTCCTTACCAGTCTCCATCTTTTGCTTTGTCTCAAGCACTCACATGTACTCACGTTTTAAATCGTGCTAAATTCAAAAGGGAGTCTGTGAGTGGCAAGACTGAGTATTCAAAGACCAGCTTCAGAGCAAATGGTGCTCAATAAATCAGTGAATGAGTGAAAGTACAGTGGGAAAGTGGAAGGATAAATTTGGTGAAGACTTATTTGGAGGTAGACAATAAATTCAGGTGATTAGCTAAAGAACATTCGACTTTAATAGATCATGTCAACGTTGAAATTAAGGTCTCCAATTTTATGTTTTGATTTTGTGCGTCCAGGTGTAGTTTTCTTGTTGGCCAGAATAACGGCAAACAGATTTAATAAGAATATTTTTAGTGGCTCCAGCCACGCTCACTACTTTTATCCAAAAGCCTTACAAAATTAAAAGCTGACTGCAGCCCAATTAGCAATACTAAGAAGACTGTGCAGTGTAAAAGGGGAGCCATTGAACTTATAACTCAAGAGGGACCCAGACAGTAACAAACTCCCTCAAGCTAAAGTTCACTCCAATTTCAGGATGCCTTTTTTCTCTCTGCACTCAGCACTCTTGTGAAAACAGACATTTACTTTGTGACACGAAGTTATCTCTTCATTAAAAATAATAATCAATTCATTGAAATGCTTATGACATTTCTAAGCCAGCTAAATTAATATATTTTGCTGTTTAAATATCTGTTCCCTTCTCAGTATTTTGCTTAACATGTACAGTAACCATGCTCACTTTTTAGCTGGTAAGACATTCCAAAAATAGAAACAGAGTTTTTCTATTTTTAGCTCAGTCTATAAAGTTTAAACAAACAATCTTTCCAAATTACTGTGCACACATGTTTCAAATTCATGGAAAAACCCAGTGGCAATGAGCTCATAAAAGAAAACACAGTGAAAATTTAGAGTCAAAAGATTTTTAAAAACAGTATGGAGAGTTCTCAAAAACTTAAAAATAGAAATACCATACGATCCAGCTATCCCACTACCGGGTATTTATCCAAAAAACTTGAAATCAACGATCCAAAGAGTTTTATGTACCCCTATGTTCATTGCAGCTTTATTCACAATGGCCAAGATGTGGAAGCAACCCAAGTGCCCCTCTATAGATGAATGGATAAAGAAGAAGTGGTATATATATACAATGAAACACTACTCAACCATAAAAAAGGACAAAATCATCCCATTTGCAACAACACAGATGGAGCTTGAGGGTATAATGTTAAGCGAAAGCAGCCAGACAAAGAAAGACAAATACTGCCTGATTTCACTCATATGTGGAAGATAACAAATACATAGATAAAGAGAATAGATTAGTGGTTACCAGAGGAGAAGGGGGTTTAGGGGACGGGCAAAGGGGTAAAGGGGCACATATGTACGGTGATGGATAAAAATTAGACTACTGGTGGTGAACACAATGAAGTCTATTCAGAAATTGATAAATAATAACACCCGAAATTACACAATGTTATAAACCATTATGATCTCAATAAAATTACTGGGAAAAAAGAAAGATTTTTGACATCCTCACCCTGCATTACAACTCAACATAGATGCTCAGCTTTAAACTCAGACATTTTTATTATAATTCATCATGGAAACATTAAAACACCACTTTGCACAGCACCAATTTCACCAAAAAATAACTTTTTTTCTCAATTGAAAGTTATGTTTCTCCTAAAAAATTAGACTGAAAAACATCAATTCCTATTTCCTAATCAAATCTAGTGGTGAATAAAAATCTCACCAAAACTTGCATTTTCTCCTTCTTTCATTGTAAATCATAATTTACTTTTTTTAAAAAAAAAAAGGTCATTTAGTTTACCTTTGATTAGAGTGATTTCCCACTTCTAAAACAATTTCCATTTGTTCATCTTCATCTAGTTCTTTAAAATGGTCAAGTTTGAATCCAGCAATCACACTCCTTGGTATTTACCCAAAGGAGTTGAAAACTTATGTCCACACAAAAATCTGCCCATGAATGTTTGTAGCAGCTTTATTCATAATTGTCAAAACTTGGAAGGAACCAGATGTCCTTTAGTAGGTGAATGGATAAACAAACTGTAGTACATCCAGACAACAGTATTCAGTGCTAAAAAGAAATGAGTGATCAAGCCATGAAAAGACATGGAGGAACTTTTAATGCATATTACGAAGTGAAAGAAGCCAATCTGAAAAGGCTACATACATACTGTATGATTCCAACTACGTGACATTCTGGAAAAGGCAAAACTATGGAGACAGTAGAAAGATCAGTGGTTATCAGGAGTTGAGAGTGGGAAGGAAGGGATGAACAGACAGAGCACAGAGGATTTTTCGGGCAGTGAAAATACTTTGTATGATACTATAATGATGGCTACATGTCATTAGACAGTTGTCCAAACCCACGGAATGTACAACACCAAGAGTGAATCCTAATGTGAACTATGGACTTTGTATGATAACGATGGTCAATGGAGGTTCACAATTATAACAAATGTATCACTCTGATGGGAGATGTGGATAATGGAGAGGCTATTTATGTGTGGGGGCCAGGTGTATGGGAAATCTCTATACCTTCTCCTCAATTTTTCTGTGAACCTAAAACTACTCTAAAAAATTAAGTTTAAAAAAAATCGTCAGGTTTTAAATACAACAGAAACTCTCTGTCAATGTTCTCACCCTTTTCAAAACCTAAATTATGTACTTTGGTATTTTGGATCAGAATCGCACAGCAAGCACCTAGAAAACTGAACAGTGACTCTTCTGTGTTGGTTACTTGTGCCCGATACAGAGCCCCCATGCACATCTGCACAGTTGTGCAAAGCAATTCATGTGTTTCCTCGCTGTAGCCTGAGATTCCTACAAAAAGTCCCCCAAGCCATGTACACTCACATATCACCAAGAGGAGTGTGCCAGGATACGCTCAGCACAATTTTCAGGTACACAGAACAAGCACACGTTCCAGAAGCTAAGAGTTAAGTGCTGTGTTCCTAGGTAAATGCCCCTTTAAAACCTTTAAGATGAGAGGTCTCTCTGGGTTTGCTGCTTAGCAAAGGATTGCACAGGTTATAAAATAAACCTCATCTGCATCCTGGTCTCTATATACCTGGAGAAGGCACATAAAGGAAAAGAACTTCTGTTGGCGTAGACAGGAGATGTAAGGGCTGAGAATATGTAAGAAGGAAATGGCTCTTCTTTTCCCTTTGTGCTGGAATCTCCTTCGATTTTTCAAGTGCTTGTAAGTGGGAGGTCTGAAGCACTGCTCTCCTCACCTGGAATTTTTCAGACATGACAGAGGGTGTGCTCTGGGCAAGGTGAAGATAAATCAGCTTTCAGAGGAGGGTCTGGATTCATCTAAAGTGGTCCAGCTGAGCGCACCCAGCCCTTTGAGGTCTGTCTTTCTGTGGAGGCAGCACATCTTCAGAAGCAGCCCAGGAGGAACATGGGGTAGGCGTCCAGGTGCGTGCCGCTAGCTTCTACCTGCCCAGGACTGGCTGTGTGATCTCAGGCAGCTCATGTTGCATCTCTGGACCGGTTTCCAGCTTGTAAATTTCAGAGGTTAGACTCATGATCTCCCAGGCCCCTTCCAAGCTTCCCTTGGGAACTCTACGAGGTATGTGTTAAATTAAATGCCCAGGATGGGTCCGTGGCTGGCAGCCTTAGCTCAGGGTCAAGGCCAAACTAAACATACCTGCTCACCAATCTCAGTCATGTCACAAGGGCACCAAAGCTCTTAGAACTCTTCCAGAAACCTAGAGTTGGTTCCTTACCTCAGGGGAGAAGATTGCAAGAATGAATGCCTGTGACTCAGTGGCAGGAGTCACCTGCCTCCTGTCTGAGCCAGCCCTCCTCCAAGATCAAGGGTCAGGAAGGAAGGAAACCATATCCATTGAGCACTTATTGCATGCCAGGTATTTTCATATCTTGTCTCATTAATCTTCATAACAACCCCAAAGGCTTAGGGAGAGGGCCTCCCAGCGCCTTGGGGGACCAACTCCTGCCCTACAAAGCTGCAGTGCAGGGACAGGACTTCTGTCCCAGTGTGTCCAGAAGGTGGGACCCCTGCTCCAGAGGGCCTGGAGGGCAGAGAATCAGAGAATCAAGCCAAGGAGGATTATTCTCAAGCCTTAAGATCTCATGGAGTTTGCCTTGAAGTTTGGAGTTTTTTTGGAGTGGGAATGTCTATCCTATGCCTGTCCCACCACTGTATTTTGGAAGCACATAATTTGTTTGATTTCACAGTTTCACAGCTAAAGAGGAATTTGTCTCAGGATGAATCACATCTCAAATCTCACTGTGTCTGGTTGAGATGATATTTAGATGAGACTTTGGACTTTAGACATTTGAGTTGATGCTGGAACAAGTCAAGACTTTGGGGGCTGTTGGGATGTCATGAATGCATCTCGCACGTGAGAAAGACATGAATTTTGGGGAGCCAGGAGCAGAATGCTATAGACTAAATGTTTGTGTCCTCCCAAAGTTCATATGCTGAAATTTCATCCCCAATGTGATGATACTTCAAGGTAGGGCCTTTGGGAGGTGATAAGGTCATGAGAATAGAACCCCCACGAATGGGATGAGTGCCCTTATAAAAGAGAGCCCAGAGAGATCTTTCCCCACTTCCAGCATGTGAGGATACAGTGAGAAGACAGACATCTATGAACTAGGAACCAAGCTCTCACCAGGCAACGAATCTGCCAGCACCTTGATCTCAGACTTCCCAGCCTCCAGAACTGTAAGAAATAAGTTTCTGTTGTTTATAAGCCAGTTGGTCTATGGTGTTTTGTTATAGCAGCCCAAATATTCTAATAGTAATAGAACATACTGTGTATTGAGCGCTCACTACCTACCAGACACTGCTAAATCCAGCAAACTTCTGGAAGGCACTCATTATGGGGTCAGGCATTGTTCTAAGCCTTTACAATGTGCGAGGTAGAGACCAGAATTAGCCTATTTCAGACTGAAGGGGCAGAACCAGGATTCCAGCCCAAGCATCCTGTCAACGTAACCACTTTACTACTAGCCCCTAATTATTATCTCAAAACTCCGCTGCAAGGTATTACTTATTCTGTTTTGCAGACGAAGAAGCTGAGGTTCAGAAAGGTAGAGTAAGTTGCCTAAGGTCATGCCCAGGTAAACGTGAGGCTCTCTCTGCAATGTCAGGAAAGCAAGTGGTCCCAACTGCTATAAACACAGGGCCTTGTGCTCTAAGATATCAGGGATCTAGTCTAGTCAAGAGAGGTTCTGGAGACAGCCCCCAGCTTCCAGTGAACAGCAGGCTTTGTCAGGGAAGTTCTGCATCTCTCGTGGGGCTGGGGGCTGGGCCAACCCCAGCTAAACTGGATGGAGTGGGCTTGAAATAGCAGCAACTTCTAATGAATAATCAAATGAATGAGAGAGGAAGGAAAGGAAAGGAAGCAAGTTCTCTCTGGGTCTGAGGCAGCAGGGCCCTTCTCAAGGCTAACAAGAAGGAGGCCACGCTGGGGGCTGGAAAGCCAGACCTGCCCTGAACCCAGGATAAAGCAGGGGCTGGGCTGCTGGGTGTTAGGGAGACAGGAGCAGTGGTCCTCCCTGAGAAAAGCTGGCCTGGCTGATGGTCTGGAGGACCCCAACCTCCCAGTGCTCAGGAAATTCTGTTGGCTAGGGTATGGCCCTTGCCAAAGCTTAAAGAGAACCTGATTCTTGGGTTGGATGAGTCAGTGAGCTTCCTAGGATGCAGTTTCCTTACAAGAGTCACATCACCCTGCTCCTCCTCTCCAAATGTGACATCGTAGTGCAAGGGCCACAGGCTGGCCAAATCCAAGAAAGATGCACACAGTCCCTCTGGACCAAGAAATGCTGCTTTATAGTTTCAATTCATAGTTGATATATAGTATACATAGTTGGTGGTTTCAGGTATCCAACTCTGGCCCACCATGTGCATAGCAGTGAACTTAAGCCATTGAAGTATCCACTAATTCATTCAGTCACTTAATAAATATCTATTGCACACGACTGCACACTCGTCCCTGGGGATGCTACAGTAAACAAGCCACCTGCCCCTAGAGGAACTTCTTAGGGTCCAGTGGGCCCATACAGCAAGTAAACAGGAAACTGCAGGATGGGGTGAGAAGTGCTTCAAGAAGGAAAAGAGAGGGTGCTATGTAAAGCAGGCAGAGAAGGCCTTTACCTAACACCGGGGGCCCTGTAAGATGGCCTGGAGGAAGCGAGGCTTAAGGATGCGTACAAAGGCCAACTAGAAATTAGGCACCAGAAGGTCCAGAGGAGAGACAGTGTCCCTAGTCTTCAACGGAGTAGAGTCTGATACTGAACTTTTTATTACATACAGCATTCTTATTTTCTAAGGTTATTTTTTTAATTATAAAATATTTTTTAAATTAAATAGAATAATATGACATATCCATGTAGCTACTGCCCAGTGTTAACAGTTTTAAATATTTTGCACATACGTACATATATGTACTCTTTTAAAGAAGTAAAATGTTACTTATAGAGTTCTCCCTCCATCCCCAGAGGTAACCACCATTTTGTGCTGAGTGTGTCTTTCCCCCTCTGTTTTTATATATTAACCCCATAGATATCAATCCACAAACAATATAAGGTAGCATTTTGTGATTTAAATTTTTTACTACATGATATCATAGTGTATATACTTTTTTGGAAATTGCTTTTTTATATTCAACATTGTGTTAACTGCTGAATAATATTCAACTGTATTAGATGGTATGACTATTCCATAATTTATCTCTTCTCTTTTGAGGGACATTTAGATTTTTTCCCAATTATTATTTTTTTGCCATAGCAACAACACCCTTGTACTTGTATCCTTGTACATATGTCCATGATGAGTCCCTAGAAATGGAATTGCTGGGTTAAGGGTGTCCACATCTTCAGCTGTACTGCACTTGGCCATTTTCCTCTGCAGAACCACTGTGCCAATTTATACTCCCACTCGCAGTGCATATTTCCTGTTTCCTCACATTCTCAACAATCCTGGTGTTATCAAGCTCTTAAGTTTTGTGAATCTAAGGAGTGTCCTATGTTATTTTCTTACTGTAATCTACCTGTTCCTGGTTGTTGGCAAATGCCCATCTTTTCATATGTCAAATGGCTATTTAGCTTTCCCCCTCTGTAAACTGCCTGTTCACATTGTCAGCCCATTTTTCTACTGGGTTGTCTTTTTTTTAATTGATTTGCAGAAATTCATTATATATTCTGGATATTAATTCTTTATCAACTGTTCTTTGACTTAACAATTACTTAGAAACATACTGTTAAGTGAATCAGCTAACAGATGAGTATAATCTAGTAACTATGCATAGCTTCAACTAAATGATTTTTATTAACTTTAGCAGAGGACCTGGCTTGTACTTTCTTAATAGTTTCATAGCTCATGCCCTAGGGGAGCATATGTAAAGAGATATCTGAAACAAAGAGCTCATGTCCCTTGCCATAGAGATGCCTAGACTAATTGATTAATCACTGTCGTGGAGAAGTTAAAGACCCTCAAAGAAGCTGCAAGCCCTGGGCTGACCACAGACACACTTTAAAGATTTTATTTTTTTCCTTTTTCTCCCCAAAGCCCCCCCGGTACATAGTTGTGTATTCTTCGTTGTGGGTTCTTCTAGTTGTGGCATGTGGGACGCTGCCTCAGCGTGGTGTGATGAGCAGTGCCATGTCCACGCCCAGGATTCGAACTAACGAAACACTGGGCCACCTGCAGCGGAGCGCGCGAACTTAACCACTCGGCCACGGGGCCAGCCCCACAGACACACTTTAAATCAAAGATCCACTTAACATTGGACTTAGGCTGATTTTTGATACATTTTCTTTTTTTTTTTTTTGTCCAATCTTTTGTTCAATTTGTTTACTTCCAATTAGAATTTGACTTTTTATTACTCCTTATAATTACCCTGAAAAAAATCAATAATAATATAACCCCAAATTATCATAACTATTAGCAGCCTCATAACTTAAATCCATAGGCTGTTAGACTAGAAAGTTATCACCTAGCTAAACCTCTTTATTTACACATGATGAAACTGAAGTCTGAGAGGTTAAATTATTGATTGATTCATTCAATCAACAAATATTTATTAAGTTTCTATTCCAACAGATATCATTTAGGTGCTTACTATTTACCAAGCATGACTAAGAATTTCATGTAAATGTAAGCATTAAACATTAAAACAAAATTCAGACACATTTAATGTCTCTAATGATAGCTTTAAGAGGTAAAATTTGAGAAGGTAAACAGCTTGCCCAAGGTTCCTAGCAGAGGAAGCAGGGCTAAGATGCAGGGATTCCAACCCCAGCAATACTTCCAGTCTTGTCACAGGATACACTTCTGGTGCTTGGCCTGACCTTGAAACACAGAGAGATGAATCTTGCATGAGAACAGAGCCCCAGCATTCACACCATATGATGGCCTCCTTTATAGATGAAATCCAGTTCTTCCATTAAAGAGAGCAATGGACGGCTAGGAGCTTATGCCCACACCTAATGCAAACTCATCCTTGACCTGCGTGGTCATTGATCCAAGACAAAGACTACTTATATAGAGAACCCAGCATAGGGTCAGCTCCAGGGGAAGAGTAAGTACTTGGCCATCATAGTGAACAAAACAGTCACGGTCCCTGTCCCGCATGGGCCTCGCTTTCTAATAGAGGAGACAGGCAATAACGAAGTAAGGAAGCCAGTGAAATATACAATTACAAAGCGTAGTAAGTGCTATGAAGGAAGAGAACAAGGGACTTACTTTAGAATGTCTAGTCAATAAAGGCCTCTATTAATACTAAAACTGAGACCTGGGGCCGGCCAGTGGTGTAGCAGTTAGGTGCGCATGTTCCACTTCGGGAGGCCCTGGATCTGCCAGTTCGGATCCTGGGTGCAGACACGGCACCGCTTGGCAAGCCATGCTGCGGCAGGCGTCCCACGTATAAAGTAGAGGAAGATGGGCACAGATGTTAGCTCAGGGCCAGTCTTCCTCAACAAAAAGAGGAGGATTGGCAGCAGATGTTAGCTCAGGGCTAATCTTCCTCAAAAAAAGCAAACTGAGACCTGAATGAGATGGCAATGTCACAAGTCAGGAGAAAAGCATGAGCAAAGGCTCTGTGAATGGAAAGAAGAAATTATCTCTATGGATACAATAGAGAGAGTGAGGTAGGAAGTGGCTTAAGATAGAGCTGGAGATATAAGCAAGGGACAGATTACCAAAGGCCTTAAAGGCTGTGTAAGGAGGTGGACTTTATCCTAAATATAACTGGGAACTATTGGTGGATTTAAGGAGAGGAATCTCATGATTCAATTCTTTACTCAGTCATTCTGACCACTATACAGAGAAGAGAATATCGGGGGGCAGGATGGGAACAAGAGACCAGTTCTCCAGGTAGGAGACTACTGTCGTGGTGATTTGGATTAGGATGGTGGCTGGAAGTGAAAATTAGATAGAAACTGATGGATCCAAGATCTATTTTGGAAACAGAACCAATAGGGTTTACAAATGGATGGAAGGCACAGTATACATGAGAGAGGAGAATCAAGAATGAGCTTTAGGTTTTAAAAAATGTGAATAAGGAACCATCTGCAATCACTTCTCAAACATTTTATGATTTGTCTTGAACTTTTAAATTTAACCCTCTCCAGCGAGAAGTGTGAAGGGGAGAGAAGGTCATGAAATGGTGACTCTTTAAGGAACAACATGGCAGCCTAGGACTGAGACGTTGTATCTTTTCTGGAGGTCAGCTCTGAGCATCCTTTGATTGGGAAGGAATCTGGAACCCTTGGCCTCTGGCTGCCTCAGATGGTTCTTAAACAGCCATATCCAGTTGGCTTTTTATGGAATAAGAAGACATTCAGAGACATAACTACCACCCACTTTCAGTAGCAGCAGCAAAACTACTAACATATATGATAACTACCAACTCTCGATCTAGAAAATTCACTAAATCCTGGAACTCAGCAACCACAGAGCAGCTCCTCAAGCCTCACAGGTGGTCTAGATTGACATCAGACATCTGTCACTCTATCAAAGCTTTGTATAGACTCCAAGGAATGGGCACAAAGCTGCTTTAAGTTATAAGACGTCAGAAGCAAAATGAGAATTCATGAATATTACTTTACCATGCAGACATTTTAAGATAATCAATGTTAGTCTGAGCTGCAAATATGTTTGCTATTTTTTCAGCATTCCACTTAACTCTCAATCTTCTCTTGATTGTCGCCTTTGGCTTCTAGGACCTCCTTAAGGCTTCCATCTGGTTCATGCTAGACTGGAAAGAAAAGACGTGGGAAGCTCTTGACCTGACCCTGGCCTTTTCTCCTTTATCCTTTGCTATTTCCTGTCTCCTGTTTTCTCTGCAGGGGCAAATCTTGTTCACATATCTCAAAAAGTGGGAGCGTTAGTACGGAAGGAGTGTGGAACCAGGGATCAGCTGAGGGAGAATAAGAAGGAAGATGACCTACTTTATATTTAAATGGAATGTAATTATAGTAGAAATCATTGTTGTAATGACTAACGGACGTGCCTAAAGTGTGATCTGGGAGCCCACACGACCTCATGCAGAGGGCGCAGGCCGGAGCTCAGACAGAGCTGAGAGGGAGTCACAGTGCACCACTTACTGGGAGCTGGGAGCCCCGGGCAGCTTTACTTAACATCCAAGCCCTATTTCCACTTCCATGAAATGGAGGTAACACCCTTCTTTCAGGCATTTTGAAAGTCGAAAACCTCTTAGGCAAGGTGCAGAGCAACCAATAAAGAAACAGCAGCTGCCTTTACAGCGTTGCCTAATTTGTAACGTACTTTTGCATACATGGTTTCACTTCTTACTAAACTTGAGTAAATTCAAGTATTCCAGTTTTGACTAAAGCAGCTCCCCAAAGTTCTTCTAACTGCAAGATGCCAAATATGTTCCACCCTGATTTATCTCTTTTGCCAACTCTTATCTGTTGGTAGTAGAAATCTAGCACACAGCGGTGAGTAGAGTTGTGAGGCCGTGTCTGGGCTCAGCGGTGATGTCGTGGGTAATGTGGCTACCACTGATGTCAGCCATGGGCACAGGATACAGGAGTATTGTAACGACACCATACATTTGCCAGCCCTACTCCAACCTAGTCCAGCCCCTTGATTCATAGCAGCAAAGGGTCACGTCTGTTTCTACGCCTAGAGCTAAGACGAAGGGAGTCCTTTCAGTTCAGTCATAAATATGCTTGTTTTCCAATTCATTCCAGGAATCTTTGACCCAAGCTGTGTGTGTATGTCTGTATTTGAGTCCATATGCAAAAATATACCTGTTTATTTGCATAAGGCCCACCTCAAATACAAAAGGCCATTCAAAGATACTATGAGAACTCTTACTGCTAACCTGAGACAGCTAGCTAGTAAGTGACAGAGCCATAACTTGCATCTGGTGTATCAAGCAATTAACTGCTACATGGAGCTTGTGAACTCAAGTACTGTTGGGGGTCAGGCAGTCAATGTAAACATGTGAATTGCCAGGTGGAAGGCAACGGGGAGTGGAGAGACTGGCGAAATCGAGTGCGCATGCCCATCTGCAGACATTCAAGTTGAATTGCTTTTCTTCAAACACTATGGCAGGCACATGAAAAATATCGGCAGGCCACCTGTCTGCAACCTTGCCTAGTTATACCATTAGTAGGAGTTATTGTTAACTGCCTTCATTCAAAGTGTTTTAACACATTCATTTTTTAAATGAATAGCCTTAAAATAGTTCTCTGAATTTAGGCAGAAATAAAGTAAAAGATGTAGTATAAGTGTCCCAGAGAAGGGATAAAGAGAGACTGCTGAGGTCTAGAGGAAGAAAAGCAAATCCAATCCAGGAGAGCTTTTTGGAGGAGGCGGCATTTGAGCTGGGAGAGATGAAATGCTTTCTTAAGTAAAGGAAGAAAAGAATCCTCTCCAGATAAAAGAAACAGCAATGAGCAAAAAGAAGAAAGCTTGGCTATTTTGGAAAAATAAGCAGTCCATCTTGTTGGAGAACAGGGTGCAAAATCTTGGAATTAGAGGGAAAACTACGAAAAATCATCTGAGACCATCTGGTCAAGGCCCTTGGCTGCCAAGCTAAGGAGTTTGGCATTTATTAGTTGGTGGATGGACGGTGGACAGGCCAGAAAGCGTTGGAGATAAAATGGCCTGATCAGAGAATGGGTTTTCTAGGAGACAAATCTGCTACGTTGATCTCACTTTCTTAAGCATACTTTTTCTAGACAACTTCAAACTGAAAAATATGTCATTACTCTTAGCACATGTTTTTAAAAGTAAACTTGGTCACCATAAATACATATGCGAAAAGAGGGCATAAAAACCAGCAGGAAATCCAGCATATGTGGCCATCTGTTTCCGTAGCTCTGAGTAGAGATCAGCAAAAATAGCGTTTTAAAAAATATAGAACTATAGCTGAAAGCATATTTTCCAGTGTAGGTTTCCACCAGTGACTACTTATAATTTTATTTGTCTGGCATTTTCAATAAAACATACCATGTACAGGACATCAAGAAAACCTATCATCTGTTGCATTATAAATGCAAAGAATGAAAAAAGAAGAAAAGGAAGAAGGGAGGGAGGGAGGAAAACGATACGTAGCTTGTCAGGAAATGTAAATCAAATGTCAGAACTGACCTTTTTAAAAGTAATAACAAAGAAAAAGAAAAACATCAAACAATCTGTTCTCAACTTTTACAAAAAAGCGGTGTTGGGTAAAAAATATTGGAGTTTGGAGTCAGAAAGGCTATACTGGAATAGCAACTCTCTCCCTTTACTCCACATTCTTGTGATGAGGTCAATTTCCTCATCTCTAAAAGGGTGATATGATTTATTACTTTAATGGTTGTGGAGGATAAAAGTGTCACACAACATCATATATCACATACATTCACTTCTTTCCTTCCTTCGGAAAGTAAGAGATCTTCCTGCCACATTGTGCTAGTGTGGCCATGGGTGTTAGACACAATTGTCAGCTGCTTACATCCTCCCAACCCCTAAGGGTCTAAATGTTGATGCTCAGCTTGAGCCTTCCTTCGAGGGGAGGGAGGCCGTGGTGCAGACAACCCCAAATGCCAGATAACAGTAATCCTTTATGTTTCACTGTGGCATGCATTGAGTGACTTCTCTGGGGGAATTCATTGCTGTACTCCCCTTTTCTTCAGATGAATAGGAAAATTAGTTGACACCCTTGGGCACACTGTGTGAGGTCAAGAAGGAAAGACATAGAATGGAGGTATAGGGAAAAGCCATTTAAAGATTTTAAATGTGTTAAAGCAAAATACAATGAGGATTGTTAGTGTCGTGGCAACAATTCCAACTCCTAGTGCTCCTGCGGACAGCAGAGCGGAACCCTGCCCGGTCTTTTTGCTCCATCCTCTCACCTTCTGTCACTACATCAGACAAGGCTCTGCTGCTGTTCATAGTGTTTTCATGGCCATGTTTTTTTTCCAGAAGTGGGTGGCCAGGCCCTCCTTCTTCGTCTGTCTTAGTCTGGAAGCTCCACTGAAACTTGTCCACCATGGGTGACCCTACTGATATCTGAAATACTGGTGGCATAGCTTTCAGCATCACAGCAACATGCAGCCACTACAGTATGACAACACACAGATGGGTGGTGTGGTTCCCCGACCAGGAAACAAACTTAGCCACAGTGGTGAGAGCACTGAATCTTAACTACTAGACCACCAGGTCTGGCATAATGAGGATAATCAGCTAGAAATTTGTTCATTTATCCACCAATACTTATTGAACCCCTACTTGGGGCCAGACATAGTGTAGGCCGTGGGGATACATCTATTAACAAAGCAAACATCCCTGGTCTCGAAAAACTTCCATCCTAGTGAAGAGAGAGACAGACAATCAACAAATCTTAAAATGCCATAGTATATTAGAAGTTCATTAGAAGCAGACTGTATAAATAGAACCTACATGTATAAATAGAAAAATGGAAGGTGTACACTTTGAGGTAAAGCCCTCTTATAGGTCACACCGGTTGTTCTTGGAGCACAGCCCACTCATGACAAACAAAGGACAAGGATTTTTGTGGGAAAGCGTAACAATGGAAACTACACAAGGCAGACTAACATGAAGAGCGTGATTATGAGCGAGAGAAAGGAGAGAGGTACGCATGCGTATCAAATCTCTCAACATGTCTGTATTACCTTAGGGAAAAAATTGGGACGGAGGAACGTGTTCCAGAAGCAAGATGGAGAAGGCAGTTTCTTTTCTACTGTTTACAGTTTCTTAAATTTATCACATTATAAATAGTTTTTAACTTGCTTAGGTCTTACGATATTTTTCAAATAAATAGAAATAAAAACTGAATTAAAGAGGGATGAGAAAGCTCTATACAGACTGAGATAGAAATCAGTTCATGATATATAAAGTGGAAAATCTAGGTTACAGAGCTTTGTATCCTGTGGTCATATATCTGTAAAATAAACAGATTGTTTTTTAAAAAGTGGCAGCTAGCGTTAGACAGCCAAGTGAGTGATCCCATCAAAGCCTCAGTGAATCATCTCTGAGTCCTCTCCTTCCTCATCACCCCCAGACACCGTCACTAAGGAGTGACTTCTGTCTCAGCCCGACCTTCCAAAGGTACCCCCTCTTCTCCGTTCTGCTTGCCACTGTCCTAGGTCAGCTCTCATCATCTCTTACTGGACGACTGCATAAATCTCCTTACTGGCCTCAGTCCATCCTCCACAGGCTAGATTTACGACTTCTCAAAACACAGATCTGATTATGTCACTATCTTGATTCTCCAATGACAAGTGGATCAAGTCTAGTCTTGGCATGCCTTCCAAGACTTCCAAATCTGGCCTCCCGTTTCTGTGGTGGACAATGAGTCCTACCTAATAACAATTCCCTCCATTCCTCTTTACTAACAGAACCCTTATTTTATTCAATTAATGAAAAAAGACTTGATTTCAGGCTTTACCCCAAGGACACTCACGAGTTGGCACATAGAAAGAAATCCATTTTTTTCTTTTTTTACTAAATGAACGAATGGTATCAATTAGTCATGTTTATATCATTCCTCTTCCTAAGTGATTAGTCTACAAGTCAACACGTAACCCAGTTCTAGCCAGTGAGATATTAGAAGAAGGAGTATGCCACATCCTTCCTGGTTGGAACTCACTTGTGCAAGGAGCCACAGCAGCCGTCTTGGAACCATAAGGTTACAAACCAAAAGGCTAAAATCAACATGCTAAGGATGGCAGAGTGTAATGAGAGAAAAGCCTGTGTTATTGATGATGTCGATCCAGCCATTCTGGAACTGCTTACTTTCCAATCCTTATTAAGAGAGATATCAACATATCTTTACGGCCTAGACTGGACTTCAAAGTGATTCACAGAATCACTTGGAAATCTCACTGAAATGAAAATGCTGAGTCAGCATATCTGAGATGGGGCCCAGGTGAGATTAATAAAAGGTTCCCAGCTGATGTTGCTAAGAACCACATTTTGAGGAATGAGGATATAGGCCACTATAAATTGGGCATTCTAATACTTTTAGTTTAACTCATCCTTACTGTCTACTGTCCCTTTCCACATGCCAAGCTAAGGACACTAGCCATCCAAACTCCTCAATGTATGCAAACAGCCTCCCAGCCTGGGCTCCTGCTCACCCCTCACTTTAAGGAGCTTCTGCAGATTTTACCACTATTCCACGCATCAGCCTTGGTCACTTTTTTCGCTCATTAACCTCATCTGCACTTATTCCCAAATATGTTTCTTTACAGTCTTTTATTCAAGTCATTATTAAATAATTAGAGTGGCATGTTTGATAAGTAAAATGATTTTGAAAGACCTCAAACTTAATTGTAAAATCATTTAATTCCTTAGATTTTATATATTATGTTATGTAACTGGCTGTGTTCTATTTCAGTAATGTGGGAATTAAAAACTATATAAACAGTGTTCTATTACCAGTAATGACATGCATGTGTCTCTCCTTGATTAAGCCTTAATTGCACACGGCACTTTAACAGGGTTTTTTTTTACAAAGTTTGATATTAATATGTATCAGCTTAAAACTGAGCTCAGAAGAATTATTCACAATCACTCCTAGATTAAAAACACCATCCCTCTCTTATCTGTCCAAAAAATTCCTACTTATTCTATTTCATTAATTAACAACACAGTTTTCATACCACACTGTATTTCCATGTATCTTTTTAAATATTATTCAAAAATTTAGCATTCATACTTTTCAGCCCAATGTTACCAGAAAAGGCATCAGACTACTTGATTTGAATGTAAGATATATCCGAGAGCCAGGGTGGGAGAGGAATGGAGACGTGTGTGGGTATGGAGTACCTGCAGCTGTCAGACACCTCACATCCATCAGCCACGATGAGGACTGCACATCATCAGTCAGATGTGTTCATCTGCTTTGATTTCCACTGTAAATCAGCACAATTTATCTGCAGCCCAATCAACTCAAAACCATCACTTAATCCGTGCACACAACAAGGACATGAGGGATAAGTAGAGAACCAGGACTCCAGAGATGGAGGGTTTTGTTTTTTTTTTTCAAAGATTGGCGCCTGAGCTAACAACTGTTGCCAATCTTCTTCTTTTTTTTTTTCCTGCTTTTTTTTTTTCTCCTCAAATCCCCCCTGTACATAGTTGTATATTTTAGTTGTGGGTCCTTCTAGTTGTGGCATGTGGGACGCCGCCTCAACGTGGCCTGATGAGTGGTACCATGTCCACACTCAGGATCTGAACCCTGGGCCGGCAAAGCAGAGCACACAAACTTAACCACTCGGCCACAGGGCTGGCCCCTAGAGGGGTTTTTTTTAAGTGCTTTTTTTTTTCTTGGTGAGGAAGATTGGCCCTGAGCTAACATCTGTTGCCAATCTTCCTCTTTTTTTTTTTTCTCCCCAAACCTCCAGTACATAGTTGTATATCCTAGTTGTAAGTCATTCTAGTTCTTCTATGTGGGATGCTATCACAGCATGGCCTGATGAGAAGTGTGTAGGTCCATGTCCAGGATCCAAACTGGTGAACCCCCTGGCTGCTGAAGTGGAGCACGCGAACTTAACCACTCAGCCACAGAGCTAGCCCCGAGATGAAGGTTTTAATTCAGCTTCTACAAATGACTTTGCACAAGAATATCAGCTTCCCCTCAAGACCAACCGAAGTTCAAGTCACACACTGTAAAAGTAAAAAATCTAAAAACCACCCTGTGATATCCACAACTGATTCAGGGAAGACCACAAGAAAAATCTCAGGGGCCGGCTCTGTGGCCAAGTGGTTAAGTTCGTGTGCTCTGCTTCAATGGCCCAGGGTTTCGCCTGTTCAGATCCTGGGCATGAACCTAGCACTGCTCATCAGGCCATACCGAGGCGGCGTCCTGCCTCATAGCACAACCAGAAGGACCCACGACTAGAATATACAACTATGTGCTGGGGGGCTTTGGGGAGAATAAGAGAAAAAAAAAAAAGAAAATCTCAAAGAAGAATGTGAAGACATAGCATAAATAATCTCAGGGCCACTGATATGAACTGGAAACTGTTGGGCTACACATGACCACAGGCTTTGTGACAGTCTCAATCTTGCCAACACTGGGAGCTCACTGTGGCTTTCCAGGTAGGTCTTCCCACCTTCTGCATCTTCACAGGCCTTCTACGGGAACGGTGAGCAGTCCAGGGACGGGCTTACGCCTAGCCTGAGGCCTCTTAGGTGCTAAGGTGGTCTGTGCACTCACAGACTGGGGAGCATGGTAAAACACAGGTCCACTGTCAACTGAACTTGATGGTAATATTCCAAAAGCTAAAACTCTTTTTCTTTTTCCTTTTTCTCCCCAAAGCCCCCTGGTACATAGTTGTATATTTTTAATTGTGGGTCCTTCTAGTTGTGGCATGTGGGATGCCGCCTCAGCGTGGCCTGATGAGCAGTGCCATGTCTACACCCAGGATCCGAACCAGTGAAACCTTGGGCCACCACAGCAAGCACGCGAACTTAACCACTGGGCCACAGCGCCAGCCCCCTAAAAGCTGAAACTCTTAATGACTTACTTCTCTGGGCAAACACTGTGACCTCTTTCTAGATCTTCAGTGTTTTACCCTCCTGGACAAGTACTACGACCGCTTTATACATCCTAAGTGTTTTATTGAGCAGATACTCTGATCTCTTTCAAACGTTTGTTTTGAACATCTCTTTCAAATATTCCTTTTGAAGTTTGCTAATTTATGACATAAGGGCCACTTTCCCATCCCTGCTACGTGTCACCATATCTTTTCTCTAGCTGAGTGTCATGAGGCCCCTTCCTCCACTGCTGGCCACATAAGCTGAACCTTGCAGGGGGTCTTCAGTACACTCAAGAATAACGAGGAGCCTATACTTTTGACCAATTAAGGAACTGGGGTGTTGTGGTCCCCAGTCTCTAGCTGGAGACAATTCCCTGTCTTCCATCCTATATGTAATACAGTCCTTATAATAGCAAGGTTTTGTTTATAAATTATGAAACTAGTTTTTAAAAAACCTTATAATTATGGAAATTTTCAAACAAATAGGAAAGTAGAGAAGATATTATAATGAACTCCCAGATCCCATCCGCCACTTCGATAATTGTCAACTCAGGACCAATATTGTTTCATTTGTATCCACACCCACTGCTCTCCCACAGATTATTTTAAAGACAGTCCTCGATGTATTATTTCATCCATAGACATTTCAGTATATAGCCCTAAAAGATAAGAATTCTTTCTACTTTGTGCTTTTTAAACATCATGGACAACAGATTTTAAAATCAAGGCCCGAACTGGGGGAAAATGCATAGCACTGGTCAGCCATTTATATTGTCCACTTACAATCAACAACAAAAATCCATCAATTCAACATGAAGTTTTCCAGCAAAGAGGGCATTAAGGCACTTTTCCAAGAATGAAGGAAAAGCTTTATTAACTATGCAAAAGTCTCTAGGCTTTGTTTTTTCTTTTCATTTTTTATTGAGGTACAATTGACATACATTACACTGGTTTCAGGTGTACAACACAATGATTCAATGTTTGTATACTCTATGCTCTTATAACACCTACAGGCACTATCTCGGGCACTCCACTCTTGTACAAAGATTAACATAAAATCCTCATCACAATGCTTTGTGGTAGGGTCTGTGATAATGCCGATTTTACAGATGAAGAAAATGAGACACCAAGAGGTGAAGGCATTTGCTCAGGGCCATTCAGGAGCAGAACAGCTGCTCAACTCACTCTAGACGACCTCTTCCGGTCGTCAGCCTGTCATAATATTGTGTTGTTAGCATTGTCCTGGTTTCTCAATTCAGTTTCCCCCAAAACAGGCCCTGAGAAAAGAACTTGCGAGCAGGGATTTTGTCTGACTGGAGATCCCAGGAAGCACAAGTGAGGACGTGCCAACAACAATAGAGGAAAGAAAGAAAAGCCGAGAAAGGGTGTGGTGATGGAGGGGTGACCTCTGGGAGCAACTGGGCCTCAGCTCCACTGGGGAGTCTGCTGAGGAAGCATGGAGAATCTGGGTCAGCAAACTGCAGCCAGCAGGTCAAATCCGACCCACCGCCTCTTTGTAAATAAAGTTTTATTGGCATATAGCCAGGCTCATTCCTTCAGTCTACTGTCTATGGCTATTTTCATGCTGAAAGGGCAGAGTTGAAGAGTTGCAACAGACACTTGTAAAGTTGAAGATATTTCCTATCTGGCCCTTAAGAGAAAGAGTTTGCTGACCTGTGACGTAGAACATCTGGAAGGTAAGAGGGAAGTTGAGTACTGTCGGCCCTCCGTATCCGCGGGTTCCGTATCCGCGGGTTCCGTATCCGCGGGTTGCGCGTCCTCAGGTTCAACCAACCAAGGATGGAAAAGACCCATATTGCGGAACTCGCGGATACGGAGGGCTGACTGTAAGGACTTGAGCATCTGTGGATTTTGGTATCTGTGGGAGACCCTGGAACCAATCCCCCACAGATACTGAGGAACGGCTGTATTTATTTACCTCATTAGTTTAGGGTTGCCCTGGGGTCATTAGATGCCTAGCACTCCCAACCTGTCCTTCAGGCAAGCTGAGCTAGCCCGGGTGGCTCCTGAGAAAGCCTCAGGCTAAGAAGCAGAGAGGCTGGTGGTTAAAATGAGAAGCTGTCTGCATGTAGCCACACGTGAACTCAGAGGTGGGTCAAAGGGATTCAAGCCAGGCCACAAAGCATGTGCCGCATACAACCCCTCTGGGCTTCAGAATTCTCTTCTCTAAGGAGGGCAATGATCAAATTTAGCACAGGGATCAGAGTAAAAATTATAACGGGAAATACATGCCAACCTCATAGGAGGTGCCAGGCACATAGGAAATGCTCAATAAATGTTATCAATTATTTGCAAATAATTTTCCTAAACACTAGTATTAGGAAACACTATCATCAGTATCAATGGCCTCAGTCTAAATCCTTTACCACACAGGAAAATATTTCAAAAGAGTCCCCACGTATCTTGTTAAATACCAAATAAACTCGAAGTCCTGCAAATAGAGAGCCTTCCGCTTAGATGGTATGTGTGCCTATGATTGATAGCTGCCTCTCTCTTTACCTGCTCAAATAACCACCAGTTGTTTAAACGAAATTGAGAATAGCAGCAGTATTCATGATAGCCAAAACAAGCCAAGTGTCCATCAACTGATGATTGGAGACACAAAATGTGGCATATCCATACAATGGAATATTATTCAGCCAGAAAAAAGGAATGAAGTATGGATACGTGCCACAACACGGATGAACCTTGAAAACATTATATTAAGTGAAGGATGTGAGACACACAAGGCCACAGACTGTATGATTCCACTTGTATGAAATGTCCAGCACAGGCAAATGTATAGAGACAGAAAGTCGATGTGTGGTTGTCTAGGGCTGGGGAGTAAAACAGGAGGGAGGGCGAGAAGATGCAGAGTGACAGCTGATACGTACAGGGTGATAAAAATGCTACAAAATTAGATTGTGGTGATGGTTGCACAACTCTGTAAATATTCTAAAACCCACTGAATTGTATACTTTAAGTGGGTGAATTTTATGGTATGTGAATTAAAAACTGAATGAGAGAAGGCAAGTTCATGTACTTAAAGAACGCCCACAAAATGTCCTCAGCCGGAGCTCTTCCTGTGCACACTGCTCTCTGTTCCCCTCTTGCTGCCGCTCTGGCATGTTGCCTCTTATAATCTTTCTGGGCCTGCTCTTCTAGCTCTGTCTTCACACTCTTTTTCCCACTGTGGGATCCAGGTCCTGGAGTTAGACAGCATTCTGGCCATACCACCAGTTGGCTGTGTCACCTTTGGCAAGTTACTTAGCCTCTCTGGGCTTCAGTTTCCCCATCTGTAAAGCAAAGATAATAATAGTGCCTAGCCCCTATTTTTATTACTATTATTATTAATTTATTGAGTATTTACTGTCTAACAGGCCCTGTTCTCTTTTTTGGGAGTTTTTTTAATACATCTTTTTACAATAAACTGTACATATAAAGTGTACACTTTGATATGTTTTGACATATGAACCTGTGAAACCAACACAATTTACCAAGCATTTCCATCACCCCCTATAAGTTCTTGTGCCCCTTTGCACACCATCCCTCCCTCCACCCCATCCAAAGGCAACTACTGATCTGTTTTCTTCACCAGAGATTAGTTTGCATTTTCTAGAGTTTCGTATAAATGGAATTATATAGCATAGACTCTTTCCGGGGCGGGGGGGGGGGGGGGGAGGGAGGGGGGCGGGGTTCATTCAGCACAATGATACTGAGATTTTGCACATTGCTATGTGCATCCTTGTTATTGGTGAACGGCATTCTATTCGCCCCCTGTTGATGGACATCTGGGTTGTTTTCCGTTTCTGGGCTGTTTTCCATTTTTGGCTGATCCATAGAAAGCTGCGGGAGTGCTGGTTACGAGACTTGTGCGGACACACATTTTCATTTCCACATAGCATCCTGTGGCTGTCCCGAAATTTCGTAAAGCCCAGCAGAGCACCTGCTCGTGGCCCGTGGGCTGAAAAGACAACCAGCATCAGCATGGCCACAACTGCTACTCCCAAACACCCTCCGGAGGCACCACTGGTCCCCCGCTGCTCCCACAACTCCCACTTCTCGTCACTGTGGCCACCACAGCTCAGCTTCCTCTTTCTGCAGCTGATGCCTCTAATTCTTTTCCCACTGCTGGCCCTTCAGTGCCCCGGTCGTGGTCTAACTTCTCCTTGGGGACATGACAGAATTGTTCACTTCCTGCTCAGACAAAACAAGGATATTATTTCGACAGATTCATATGATACTGGGTTTTCCAACATTTCTAGTCTACAGAGGATTGTTTGTATAACAGTCAAGATACCAAGGCAAGAGCAAATTTAACTCAAATTAAAATATCAAAGTTGACTGCTTTCACTTCTTTTTAAATGTTGCCACTTGCACTGGTACCTTCTTTTAAGGAGCCAATGTTTCTTTGTATAAACAAAATATTACGGCTTTCTGTCACACTTGTTACAGCTCGGCTATAATTACATGTTGCAAAATAATATTTTTTTAATGAAGACCTTTCTCTGTGATCAACACTCAAAATGTCCACATGCTTTCAAATGAACCACAGCTGGCTTTCCTTTTGGCTGGGATTCCAAACTGGAATTGCCTCAATTCATCCGCATTTTAAAATTCCAAGCCCTATCTGTTCATTTGATTCTCTCAAAAAGATCTAAAATTTATCCCATTTCACGAGTGTAAAACAGAATTGCTACCAGTATAGGTACTAATATGGCATTGATTTCAGACAGAAAGGTTTTGGATGAGAATCCTGGATGTCACATCTTAATCTGATCGGATCTGTTTCTTTCTGTGCAGAAATACCGTGCAGACTACTTGTTTGGTAAAGAAGCACACGGCACCATTGAAAAATTACGTATGCATCATCTTTCACTGATGTAAACCTGGGCACGTGACGATCCAGAGCAAAGCAGGCTCGAAGGAAGTGCTAGCTTTTGCTTCTAGCTTCTCAGAGACCACACTGGAGACCAGTCCAAGGCCTTATTTGGGGGCCAATCTCGATGACCAATTCGGGTCAGCCATGTAACAACCTGAGAAGCATTCATCCACCTCATCTAAGGAGATTATTCAGTTTACAACTCTAACATACGGTTTATCATAAATTTCTTACAAGTGAGCTTTTTAACACCTAGTTCTACTTTGTTAAAATTCAGATTGCTTATTTTAACAACAACTCTCTGTTCTTTGTGCAAAATTGTCTCAAATAAGAGTCTTATGTTTGTATTGCCCAACCACCACGGGGCACCTGAGCACCACTTCCCTGGGCACCTCAGCCCAGCCAACCACCAACACAACAAGGAAAATTAACAGCTACACACCGCGAGTAACTTCCCTGGAGGTCAGTTAAGGATGGATTCTCTCTAGAATTTTATTTCTTTAAAATCACAGCAAAATATTGTTTCAGACAACTTTTCTTTCTTCATAACCTAACTCTCTACACGAGACATCCTGAACAGGAGGTTGTCCCCTCGGCAACTCAAATCGAGAAGGCAAAGGCAGAGCGAGTGCCTTCCCACCAACAGAACCCAAGATGCATTCACCCATCAAAATGACAGCTGCCACCACATCGGTCTTTAGACTCCAAGCAGCCACTTTATTCCCAAGTAAAAAATATCAGACGACAAGCTTACTATAAAAATTATAAGCACCCAGTAATTCTATGAAGTTCAACCCTGTGCAATTTAAGAAACAATTCTTATCCAAGAAGTTTCTTGAAGGAGTGTGTAGGAACAGATTCCCAACTGCTAACAGTGCTTATTTCTTGGAGTAGAATAGGGATGGGGAAGTAGGGAGGGAACTTACATTTTATACTTCACACACTTCTGAATTGATAGAATTTTTATAGTGAGCATTTATAAAATATTTTAAATGAGAAAATACTTTCCTTGGTTCTGAATTTTTCTGTCCAGTCCTCCCATAATGGACACTTCGAGCTTTCCAGGCTGCCCAGCGTTGAATGACTTTCCTATTTAGGAAGAATTCCTGAAACAGGTGGCAGCATGGCCCCCTCTGCTGACGGGGGACAAATATTCACTGCCTTGTTTTCTGGCAGCTGAACAGCAGACGACCGACCTTGGTAGGCCAGTCAGGCATTCCTGTCTGGGACTTTGAATCTTGAAGGGGTAAAGTCAGGTCACAGGGTCAGTGAGGCCTGACTCACAAGGAGGGCAGCAGTGTTAGAGTCCAGTGGCGCCACAGCTAATGAGCAGTGGTGGCAGTGCCAGGGACAGCAGTGTCTGGTAGCAGTGGTGCCAGCCGTGGTGTCCTTGGCAGGGTATTCCTGTGATGCAACCTTGGCCATGGTTCCACCTGCCTGGCTCCCCTGGGTTGCTGCTCATTCGCAAGGCTTGATTCTGTGGCCTTTATGTTGAGTCTGGGAACTACCCCATATCCTCCCAACCTTTTTTTTGCTTATGTCAGCCACGGTTGGTTCTTGGAGCCAAGAACCCTGGCCCACAATTTGTTCACTCCTTCATTCAGTGAAGTACTTATGAACTGCCTAATATGTGTCCAACACCATCCTAGGCACAGGGATTCTGCGGTGAACGAAACAAAAAGCCATTCCCTCAAGGAGCTTATAGTCGAGTGGATCTCACTTCTTCCTGACCCTGCCCTGACTTTGTCTTCCTCTAGAAGTCTCTTTTACTTTGATACTATCCCTCTAGCCCTAAGCCAAGCTAGTCTTCCTCAGCTTTCCTTGAATTAAAGAAGCAAGGATCTTTCCACGTCCTTCTGGCCTTTCTCTTGAGTTCGGGACAAACCCTTCTATTCAACACCACGAATGGTCATTCATCATCACTCCATAAGCACTTACCGGCTCCTAAGCTATTCCATGCACTCTGCTAGGACTCAGAGGCATTATGTTGAACTAGTCACTGCCCTCAAAGAGATTAGAGTGTACCAGCAAAGACAGACAATGACAATTTAAGTCAGCTCTAAGTGGTGATCTGTGCCATAGAGAAGGAAGTATGGTATCATACTAGTACGTAATAGGAGCACCTTACCTAGTTTAGGAAGGGGTCAGAGAAGGCTTCCTGGGGAAGGGATGTTTAAGCTGAGGTCTGAGGGAGGAGGAGGTAAAGTTAGCCAGCTGAAGAGGACAGAGAGCATAACAGTTAGAAGGAAGAACACATGCAATATTCTAGAAGTAGGAGAGAGCACGGGACATTAGAGAAAATGGAAGGGGTTCAGTATGGAAGGTGGGGGCATGAAATGTAAGCAGTTGCGAGGAGTGATAATAGTTAAGGTGAGACTGAAGAGGCAGATGAAGAAGCTTATTAGCGTTTCACAGCTTTATTCTCAGATCAGAAGCCGTGCAAGAGCTTAAGCAGAGGTGGCAACAAAAGGGCGTATCGTCAGATCTGCAAATTAGAAAGACCAGTCTGGGTGCTGAGTGGAATGAACTCGAAAGGGGAAATACGGAGGCATTAAGATTATTTAAGAGCTCACCAAAGTGGTCCAGAATAGAAAGACAACATCCTGGGGGCCAGCCTGGTGGCACAGTGGTTAAGTTTGCACACTCTGCTTCAGCAACCCAGGGATTGTCGGTTCAGATCCCAGGTGTAGACCTACGCACTGCTTACTAAGCCATGCTGTGGCAGGCGTCCCATATATAAAGTAGAGGAAGATGGGCAAGGATGTTAGCTCAGGGCCAGTCTTCCTCAGGAAAACAAAAAAAGAGGACTGGTGGCAGATGTTAGCTCAGGGCTAATCTTCCTCAAAAAAATAAAGACAGACAATATCCTGAATAAGTAGGAGTAGAAGAGATGAAAAGAAGCAGAAATATTCAAGAGACATTTATTGGGTGCAATCCAGAGGACTTTCTGATCTATGCTTGTGTATGGGGTGAACAAGGAAAGCGAGAAGTCAAAGATGACACCCGGATGTCTGATTTGGGTAGCCAGGTGGACAGTGGGCCTTTAATCAAAAAGAAATGAAATGGTTAGGAGGAAATGACTTCAGCATGATCATGTTCAGTTTAAGTGACCAAGGAAACTGCCTGATTGGCGGCTGCATATGTGGCTCTGGCTGTCGGTGCAGAGAACTGAGCTACAGGGCTGGGTCTAGGACCGTAAGGACAGTTACTGAGGTCATGGGAGTAGTGAGATGACCCTGGGGTCAGCACAGTCATGGGTGGACTGTGTTATTATTACAAAGCTTCATTGCCCCTCCCTGGGGAAGGATTAGAATTACCACCTTGTTGACATCAGTGTTGGCCACATGACTTGCTTTGACCAAAGACATGTGAATAGAAATGTTATGTGTCACCTTCCTTCTGTGCAGAGGCTTTAAGGCCAGCTCAATGTTCTCCGTGGTCTCTTTTCCATCTTCTACGCCAAGCAGCAACATTCCAGATGGAGGTTGCTCGGTCAGCCTGGGTCTCTGTCAGACTCCTCTCCGCTGGCTAACTCAGGTTTCCATCCCAACAAAAGCAGCCCTTTTTCTTCTGCTGCTCACTCTGCTCCCTTTCCTTTAGTCAGAAGCCAGTTGCGTCAACTTTCAGGCCTGGAGGCACAAACTCTGCCCAGGGAACAAGTGGGGATAGATGACAACTGAAGCAACACGTTTTTCCCCTCCCTCCAAATCAGTCCCTGCCCTGGTCCTTTCTTGGTGATTTTGAGAGACTAAGTGATTGACTTACTCTCTTCACTCCCTCCAGTTTCTGACCAATTTCTTGGATTCATTTCTGGCTACTCTTCTTCTTGGTCTTGGACCCCCCCCCCCCCGTGCCTGGGGTTGTCTGGGCAGCCTGAGGTCCATGTGCCCCCCACACAGCCTCTGGGACAACCTGCACATGTGGTGCCCGTGCCCATTCTGACTCATCCCAAGCTTCTGATCTTGGCTTCTGGATATGCCCCCAGACGAACAGCTGTGTGCCCAGTTGACCTTTCCAGATTCCAGTTGGCTGGTTCTTCTTCCCTCCGCACTCCCACTCCTCAGCCTCAGAATTCAAACCACGACACACCAGATGCCTATTGCCTAAGCTTCTTATCCACCAGCATCCTCCCAGTTGATCCAGAGGGTCACTGCTCACCCGGGGCAAACTGACATGTGTAAGTGTCTTTATTCCCACTGAACACATGCAACACAGGTGGCTTCTGCTCACCTTTGACCTGGGACAAGGCTATTCCACAGGCCATCTGGCTCCCCCTGCCTCCAGGGCTCCTGAGATGTTCTCCTTCCACTATACATTGGGACTGAGAGTGTCACCCTCTGTTTAAAAGCCCTTCTTTCCAAATTAATAAGACTATGCCTCTTCCCTTGGTTTAGGGCCAGTCCCCAACCCAGAGGTACCCAGCCTGCTATGAAGATTATGATCAGCATGGAGGTCAAGATACTGAAACACATCTATCTTTTATTAAGTTTACTAAGCATTCACATTTCGCACATATTCACAAGGTTAGCTACTAACATTTATTGAACGCTTATTAGATGGCAGGCAACATGCTCAACACTTAACGTATGATCTATTTTGTTTCTTAGAGTCAGCCTAAGAGTAGCAATATTTTTCCCCATTTTATAAATGGTGAAACTTAGATTTTAAAAGTTTACGCAATTGCCTGAGGAAACACAACTAGTACCAACGGGATTGTAGGTCTGCCTGATTCCAGAGCCCTTATTTTTCTACTATTCTGCTATATGTGTGTGTGTGTGTATGTATGTTGTATGTGTGTGTAGATACATATATTTATGAATGTCCATATGGGAGTATGTGTGTGTGTATATACAAATGTACATGTGTATGTGTATATGTATGTGGGTGTGTTGACATATCTATATATGTGTATGTATATGTATATATAAAGGCCACCTTGGAGATATTTCAGGTTCAGTTCCAGACTATCACAGTAAAGCAAACATCGCAACAAAGGGAGTCACATGAACTTTTTGGTTTCCCAGTGCATCTAAAAGTTATGTTTACACTATCCTGTTGTCTATTAAGTGTGCAATAGCATTATGTCTAAAAAAAGTGCATGTCTTAATTAAAAAATTCTTTATTGCTAAAAAATGCTGACCACCATCTGAGCCTTTCACAAGTTGTAATCTTTTTGATGGTGGAAGGCCTGTAAAAAAAGGCAATTATCTGTGAAGCACAATAAAGTGAGGCACAATAAAATGAGGTGTGCCTGTGTAGGGAAACATGTGTGGAGATATATATATATATATATGTATATGTAGGTGTGTGTATGTATAGGTAAACATGTGTATACCTTTTTGTGTGTTTGTGAGTATATATGTATATATATACACGTGTGTGCATATAGCTGTAGGTGTAAGAATTTGCTGATCTTAGATTAGAAAGTAGGTAATCCTTTTTGTTTTTTTTGAGGAAGATTAGCCCTGAGCTAACATCTGCTGCCAATCCTCTTCTTTTTGCTGAGGAAGACTGGCCCTGAGCTAACATCCGTGCTCATCTTCCTCTACTTTATATGTGGGACGCCTGCCACAGCATGGCGTGCCAAGCGGTGCCATGTCCGCACCCGGGATCCGAACCGGCGAACCCCCAGCCACTGAAGGAGAACATGCGCACTTAACTGCTGCGCCACCGGGGCCGGTCCTGGAAATACGTCTTTTAACCACTTGGTATCACACCTAGTACAATGCAATATTCCAACAGAAGTTTTAAAACGCTTTTAAATTTCTTAAGTTTTAAGTTTATTAAACTTTTAAGATTCTATTTTCTGTGAAAGTCATTTAGAAATTGCCCCGGGCTGCAGGAAGCCAGGAGGCCCGTTCCGGTCCCAGCTTTGCCAGCGCCCAGCAGCACCAACCTTCTCTGAATCAAAGTTCCCTCTCTGTAAAATGGAGTTTGAGCAGATGCCTCATCAGGGCCACTCCTGCTCAAAATGCCACAATTCAGAAGACATAAAATGTCAAACAAATCCCTCTTAAATTAATAGATTCAGATTTAAAGCCAATTAATGCTCGCTCATAGGGATTCGTAGTATTTACACTTTTGGTTTTCGAGTGCTCTTTTTCCATCTTGAAGGCCTTGTAAAATCATTTTCCCAACATTCAAGGAGAACAATAAAAGTTGATTTCATATGACCTCCAGTGTAATGAATGCATAAAAGGAGAACAATTATGAAACGTCAGTGGTAATTCTTGGTTTCCCACATCAATTAAAAGCACAGGAATGAAAACAATTGTATATTCTAAGTTTCATGGGTAGACAATGCACCATGAAAGGAATCGCTTACAGAAAACTGACAGAAGCTATTTCTGTAAAGGGCAAGCTACAGAGGCCCAGTCTTGACACATGCGTTAGAAATGACCTGGCGTTAGGTTTCAGAGATCTCACTAAAGATTCAGACTGTTTATTCTGGAAAAGCCCACGAAGGCAATCTTTCGCTGCCACTGGGAAAAAAAACAATGACAGACGAGTTTGAGATTTTCTCAGGTGATTCCAAATTTGTTAGTCAAAATTATAATGACTGAAGCTAATGGGGGGAAAATGGAACGGATACAGGACTACTGGATCTAATTTATGATTTCAGAATTTATTTCTCGATCCTGTTCAGTTACTGTCATCAGGGCAAAGCAAATTAGATGTGAGGTACAGGAACAGTAAAAGTTATTTTATATTAAAGGATGAGCTTGCAAAACACCTCTTGTGAATGAGTTTGAAAAGAAGAGACTGAAGTGGAAAAAGGTTAGGGAATAATGGGGACAGCAGTACTTTATTCTCAGGAATTTTTGTGACAATTGGAAATAAAATACGTAAGTACCTATCGTGGTGAATGGCACAAAGTAGGCATGTAAGAAATGGTAATAGCTATCATTATTCTTTTTTTCTTTTGGAACATTAGCCCTGAGCTAACATCTGCTGCCAATCCTCCTCTTTTTGCTGAGGAAGCCTGGCCCTGAGCCAACATCGTGCCCATCTTCCTCCACTTTATATGTGGGATGCCTACCACAGCATGGTGTGCCAAGCAGTGCCATGTCCGCACCCAGGATCCAAACCGGCGAACCCCGGGCAGCCGAAGCAGAATGTGCACACTTAACCGCTGCGCGACCGGGCTGGCCCCGGCCATCATTATTCTTAAATAAACCCAGGATCAAAAATCTCCTAATCCATTCTTTCTCCACATGAAAGGGAGAGTTCTCAAAGTATTATCCAATACGATTTTCTCCACCTTTGTTAGCGTGAATTTTTATCTTGCGAACATGTCTAATTCTTCACTTTTTCATGACTTATACTTTTAAATAATTATTTATTATTTTAATATCTGGCAAATACTCCTTTCGAAAAACAAAAATAGGCTGTATTTATTTCATTCAATATAAAATATTCAGATGACTAAAGCAGATTTATTACCTGTTCTTCTGGAAACCTGTAACCACAGAGCTCAGCATTTTAAGGAAAAGTTTAATAACTTAATTAGTTTATCCTACCTTTAAAACATTTAATTATTCCTAAGCTCGATCTAATTAGTTTAAATACTGGGCATTTAGCATTCCGCTTTGAGTTAGATACGATTCAAGAAATGATTTTATTTAAATTTATCTGCGTAACAATGAAAGCTAAGCACAAAAAGGAAACCAATACACACTGCACTTGAATTTGTTGAGCTCATAGATGTCTATACTCTGTTGTTACACATATTCATGCTACGTCAACACACAGATCTGCCTTCCAAATAGATTATTTTAGTGAGTTTCTAAAAATTTAACACAGAAGTATAATACACTGTCTTGAAATTTTTGTATTTTGAAAAATATGCATAGTAAGAGTCTTTGTCTAACAGTTCACTGGATTCGAGTTTACAACCAACCACTGTTAGCCATCTCACAATGATTTACATTAACACGAGAAAAACGTGGAAGACAGGTAAATGCAGGCACTTTGTTCAATTCTCCCTGAGGCCTTCTTGTCGGAACTCTGTCTGAACTGTTAGTGAGCAACTGAATTGGCCAATGTGAGATTTCTTCTCTTTATCCCTTACTCAACAAAAGATCATGAGAAGAAAGGTATTTATGTCCAATATACAAATGAAGAAATAAAAGCACAGTGAGAGTCAATGAATGGTTATCCCCCAACCCAATGAGGTGCTGGCCAACTGGGCACAGTCAAGTCTAGAGC
Organism: Equus caballus; assembly: GCF_041296265.1. Taxonomy (NCBI): domain Eukaryota; kingdom Metazoa; phylum Chordata; class Mammalia; order Perissodactyla; family Equidae; genus Equus; species Equus caballus. Next base: position 95,057,891 of record NC_091686.1, read on the forward strand.
ACCTCACACTGACCCTTGGCATGTAGGGGGTCCGCTCTTAACCGTGAGAAGGCTTGGTGATGACAGATCCATTTCTTTGGCATTTCTGACACCTAATTTTTCTCCTCTCAACATTTTTTAACATCTTTATTGAGGTATAACTGACATACAATAATCTGCACATATTTAAGGAGCACAATTTGACAAATTTTGACATTTGTTTACACTTGCAACATTATCACCACCATTACAATAATGAAGATCTCCATCACTTCCAAAGTCTCCTCATATCCTTTGTAAACCCTCCTTCTCTCTTCTACCCTGCCCAGGACCCAGACAATCACTGAGCAACTTTCTGTCACTCTAGAATAGTTTCCACTTTCTAGAATTTTATATAAATGGAATCATACAGTATATTCTCTTTTTTTGAGTGGCTTATTCAGCATAACGATTTTGAGATCATCCATTTGTTGCATGCATCAATATTTCATTCCTTTTAATTGCAAAGTAATATTCCATTGTATGGATATACCATCACTTGTTTATCCATGAACCTGTTGATAACATTCTCCCAACCTTTTAAGAACTTGTTTATTGTGAAAAATAATACACATACAGAAAAGTGCACAAAATCATTTATCAAATCATATTAAAAGAGACACATTTATAACTACCATCCAAGTAAAGAAAGAAATGACCGTCATCTTCCCAAAGATCCCCATATGCCCCTTCATGATCCCAGCCTCTTCTTTCCCTGGAAAGGTAGTGACTCCTGACTTCTAGGTCTGCAACCCTAAACAACGTATCAGTTCCCTTTTTACCCAGTTCGAAATTTATATGAATGGAATCACACAGTATGTATTTTCTTTCACCTGGCTTCCTTTGATCAGCATTATGTTTTTAAAATTCATCCAAGTTTTTGCACATGATTGTAGTTCATTCATTTTTGTTACCTTTAATATTCCATCATATTCCACAATTTATCCCTTTGACTGTTGATAGACATTTCATTTGTTTCCAATTTTTACTTTTTACAAACCATGCTGCTATAAACTCTCTGTTCCTATTTCCTGGCATTAATGTGCAGAAATTCCACAGGGTAGATGCTTAGGAATGGAACTGCTGGGCCATGGAGTATGCACTATATTCACCTTTTGTAGATAATACCAAACTATTGTCCAAACTCGTGGCCCACTTCATTTTTCACTCTCTTACTCTTCCTCCTTCTTCCTTTTTCTTTCTCATCTCCCCACTCCTGCTCTTTTTTTCCCTTCTTTTCCTTTCTCCCTAAGACAGTTTGGTACAACCCCCCAAAAGTTCAGTTAATGCCATTTAATTGAATCCGACAGACTCACTGACAGACTTCATCTTAGGGAGGTCTACAGAAGACGTTTCCTTTCTGATTCCTACGAAAGTCAAGGTCCCACGCAGATATTAAAGTTGATAGAAGCATAGTTAAACCTTCATCTGTACCTTATGCCAAAGATCTTATCTTCTGCACACTATGAAAAGACAGCCTTCCCTTTTCATTTTGACTGCCAGAAAGCTTGGAGCCAAATTTACCCATCTGCAGCAAGCAAACAGGTCAGTGCTTCTAGAGTATGATCCTACACCCACAGGGTCAGAATCACCTGCGGGCACGTGTTAACAATGTAGGGGCCAGAGTTCCTGGGGTGAGGCCAAGGAACCTGCTTTTCTAAGAAATACCCCTTGGCGAGGCCAGTGCATGCTAAGTTTTGAAACCACTGGTGTAACGCTCCATAATAGAGCATTTTAACTTTCCTTTCTTACTCAACATGATGTCCTTATCACTGTGTCTCTTTCCTCTCTCACCCAACTGTTAATCCATGGAACATTCTTGTATTTTATGTATACTTGTTAATCACTTATGATTGTTTCTGGCACAAGAGCTAGATTGGTAGATAAACAGACAGATAAATGCTGGACTAGATATATAGAAAGAAAAGGTTGCCCTGGCATCGCTTAACTACAGTTACCACTAGTCACTCATGAAATTATCAAAAGGAGATTAAGAAGATATGAATTTTAAAAAATTTAAAAAAAGAAGATATGAATTATTGAAGTGGTTTTACTTTGAGCCATCTTACAGTTTCACCATGACAAATTCCAAGCACCAATAGATAAAGGGAGGCAAGAACGGCTCAGATGAACAGTCCAGACAAATTCTTTGCATCCTGCTCACTGTTCCTAAACCAAGCCAGATACATTTCAGGAAGAGCTCTCAGCGCTTCAGATAATTCTGCCTATGGTTTCTATGACCTTGGATTTCAAGAAATCAGTTGTTAAAAATAACACTGTGGGGCCGGCATAGCGGCGCAGCGGTTAAGTTCACAAATTCTGCTTTGGGGGCTTGAGGTTCACCGGTTTGGATCCCAGATGAGGACATGGCACCACTTGGCAAGCCATGCTGTGGCAGGCGTCCCACATGTAAAGTAGAGGAAGATGGGTACGGATGTTAGCTCAGGGCCAGCCTTCCTCAGCAAAAAGAAGAGGATTGGCAGCAGATGTTAACTCAGGGCTAATCTTCCTAAAAAAAAAAATTAAAAATAAATAAATAAATAAGTAACACTGTGATGTAAAAAGGGAAATTAACTGGCCATCATAAATTTCTCAGTTATAATAGCATCCATTTCTGCAACAGAAAAGATTGGAATAGTTTAAGGTTGTATTTCTTATATTGTAGCTCGGATCTGGCCAGCCAATGAGGAGCACACAGCATTCCTGACCACAGCAGCCAGTCATCATTCCTCTGCCAAAAAGAGCCTGGAAGAAAATTGGCACAGGTTGGCTATTTATTGTGTGCAGACAAGCTGCAAAATCAAGATCTAAATTTTCTAAAGTATGCCCACTGCCAGAGCTGGCTGCCTTGCTGTAGTAAGTAAGAGAGAAAGCAGAATCCAAACAAACAGGGCAAGAAGCAAAACAGAGCAGAGGCTCTTGCCACAGGGATTAAGAAAAAGTAATGGAAACAGACTCAACGATCAGATGCAAAAGAAAGACAAATTAAAGTTCTGCTTATTATGCTTGCCTTGACTGAGAACAAATCTATCCCATCGAAGAGGGAAAACTCAGGTAATTCAGTTATCGAAAGTTTGTAAAACGAAACAAAACATCAATCTATTCTGTTTTTTTTAAAGATTGGCATCTGAGCTAACAACTGTTGCCAATCTTCTTTTTTTTTTTTATTCTTCTCCCCAAAGCCCCCTACTACATAGTTGTAGATTCTAGTTGTGAGTGCCTCTGGTTGTGCTATGCCTCAGCATGGCCTGATGAGCAGTGCCATGTCCGCGCCCAGGATCCAAACCAGCGAAACCCTGGGCCACTGATGTGGAGCGCGCGAACTTAACCACTCGGCCACGGGGCCGGCCCCTAAAACACCAATCTGTTTTAAAATGTTTAAACATTTGGTATTTATCACTGTTGGATTTAATCTCAATTAGCTTGGCCAAAGCATTAAAAAAGTAAGACTGCATTATAAAAATGCATACCTAAATTCTGTCTGATTTCCAAAAGCTAATGTTATAGTATTTTCCATGTAATAGCTAACATTTGTCCACTAGTAGCTCCTACCATGTGCCAGGCCGTAGTCCAAGCACTTTACACCTATCAACGCATTTAATCCTTGCAACAACCCAGAAGAGTGGTACTATTGTCATCCCCGTTTTGGAGAATGAGGAAACTAAGGCACAGAGAAAGTTAGTGTCTTACCCAAGGTCCTTGAACAGGTAAGTGGCTCTAGAGTGCAGCTTTTAATCACACTTACCATAAATCAATCATTCCTGTTTTTGTGAGGGACAATAATGACCTGAATTCAACCTACCAATATTTTTGAGGGTGCGTTAATGGGACAAAAACATAAGGATTTGTATTTAAGCAGCTCAGCTTCATGCTATATCACATAGTTCCACAAAGTTACATTTCATTTGCACAAGGGCACAATGATGGTTTCTATCATGAAAAATCCATTCATGCACCTAAGACGATGTAACTGCTGGCCTTGCTTTTATACAAACAGCACCGGGGTAAAGCGAAAACTAAGGATGCCCAGTACAGCCGGAACCACGGATCTGGGTTCCCCAGACCAAAAGATGAATTAAATCACAACAGTTTTAAGAGAGAGACTCTTGAGGAGTAGCTTAAGACAGGGAAAGGCTTGAGACCAAGTCACCCTGGCAAGTTTAAGAACCAAGACCCAAAGAAGAAATAGAATTTGTTTTAGTAGCAAGAGAGTGAAATTTGGCTTCCAATGGAAAAAAAATCGAAATGAGGAGAGTTTTTAGATGTGGCCATAGTTTTGGAAGATCTAGCTCATGTGTCTGTGACTACATTAGGATTCTGTTCATTTGAATAGCTGCTAATAATTACATAGTGATATCTCAAGCACTTGTAGACAGAACTACTTCCAATAAATTCAGCCAATACTTAGAGGACTTGACTGAAAGTTCTGGGCTGTAAAACACAGAGTTGGTGGTGGCAGTGGCCAAGAAGAAGGCAGGACTGGTATCCAGGTCCAGGTAGCTCTCCATGGAAACTAGGCTTGGACAGTAAGAGCTCAATACATACAGGTTGAACTGAGGACCATATCACCAGGGCACACCCAGAACTGGAGCTGCATCACCTGGATCTGGAATATCTACAGCCTCCACGTCCACAGAGAGGGAAGAACCTCAAAAAGGCAGAGCCCGGACTATTACAAACAGTGTTATGTGTTGTTCACCGAACAAGGGTGCCTGGCCAAGGAATCAAGTGAAGAATGAACTCACCACCACTCCACTGGCCAAGCTGTGGAGCGGGGCCCCCTCCTCCCAGAGGAAGAGGTACTTCTGTCTACTTTGGACAAAGGTGCCATATGGCGTTAGCAGCATTACGAAGGAGCAAACCTGACCTAAAGGACGGGAAGCCGACAATACTCTTATGGAGGCGCAGGGGGAGGGAATCTCCCTCCTGGAGTAGATCCTGGTGTCATTTACATTATCTCTGCTAGAATTTACTCCTAGAATTCACCACCTTCCCTCGAGAGTATGCTTTCCTCACGTGGCACCTTTCTTCCAAAGCACATACATTCCTTCTAAATAGCTAAAGTTAATGCAGACAGATGATGGAGCCTTTCCGTCTAACGATGATGGATAATAATAGAGCCATCGCAGGGCACCATCTGGCAAATTCTGTAGGATTAATATCCTCCAAACAGAAAGACATAACTCTGCAGTAACTGAATCGAGTAATTTGAACATATTAGAGGTAGCTGGGGGACTTTTAGGGCCAATTTCTCCCTTTTGTTTTACGGAATAAATTGACACCAAACTACTTTGATCTTTTCTAATAGAGGATAACATAGCATTTTATTAATTTATTTTTATTTTTAATTTAGTTTTAAACTTTCATCAAAAACAATTCTCTCTGAATAGCCTGACTAGAGGGTAGTTTCTGATTTCTTTGCTCTATGTTTCCATTTTTTCCCAAATTGTCTGCAATGGTTATGTGTCATTTTTATAATCAGAAGAAATATATACAATTTTTTTTTTCTTAGCTTGTTTCCTTGTTCCTTCCACTTTCAGACAGGATTGGGCTCATCCAAGAAAGCAGCTGTCCATGCTCTGAAAGAGGCTGGCAGAATTGGTCACTAGCTGGGAAAAAATAAAGTCCAGCAGTGCATATGGAGAGGACGAGACCCCATGTATGAAGCACGGGCCAGGCACCACGCAGCCCATTCTACATGCTACAGAATGTTGCTCTTCCTCTCAATTTGCTCAAGACCACACGAGGCATGATGAACACATGACTACGTACTCCAGCATGCAGCCCAGGGCCCAACACACAGTACGTACCCAAAGTGTGTTTCTTGAAGGCCTTGAAGGCATGACTTTAGAATAAACTAAGAGTACAGTCTCTGGAGTCCAACAGGCGTGGGTTGTTCATGAAAAAGGACGTGTCCTTGGGCATGTTAATTTCTCTGAGCCTCAGCTTCAACTGTAAAGTAGGAATAATAATACTACCTCACAAAGTTCTTGTGAATATTAAATAAAATAATGAGCATAAACTACATAGCACAGTGCCTGGCACATAAGAAGTCCTGGTCAATCCAGCAATCCCACTTCTCTGTGCAAAAGAACTGAAAGCAGGGACTCAAACAGGATACTCACATGCCAATGTTCAGAGCAGGGTTATTCACAATCATCAAAAAGTAGAAAGAATTCAAATGTATGGATAAACAAAACATGGATATACATACAACGGAATTTTCTTCAGCCTTAAAAAGGAAAGAAATTTTGATACATGCTATAAAATAGATAAACCTTGAAAATATTCTGCTATGTGAAGTAAGCCAGACACCAAAGCACAAATATTATATGATTCCACTTTTATGAAATACCTAGAACAGGCAAATTCATAGAGACAATAAGTGGCATAGAGGTTGCCAGGGTCTCGGGGGAGGGAGACGTTGGAAGTTATCCTTAATGGGTATAGAATTTCTGTTTAGGATGATGAAAAAGTTCTGGAAATGGATAGTGGTGATAGTTGGACAACATAGTGGATGTACTTAATGCCACTGGATTGTACACCTAAAAATGGTAAACTTTATGTTAGGAATATTTTATCTCAATAAAAAAGTGCTGGGTTAATGGTAGAAATTTCTTCTGTCTTTATAACAACAATAATCAGTTCATACAAACAAAGCAGAGGCAGCTCATAACCTCTGACTCATAGCAAAGTAATGAGAAAACATCGCACAAGAGGGCTTGGTGAGGGGAAGCGGGAAGAGATGGCTGATGGGGCAGGAACCAGCAAAGTGGGAAGCCCAGAGTAAGAGGATCGGTCTGAAGCAAATCCTAGAGAATGCAAGGATCAAACTCGGTGAGTCCAATTAAGACACAGGGGCAAAGCGGGGCTAAAAAATGAAGAATATTAGTTAAGCTTCTTGCGGTTGCAACTGCTACTCAGAAAGATTAAACGTAAATGGGCACTTTATTGGCTCATGCACCTCAAAGTTCAGGGAGAGCTCCAGCTCCAGGCAGGGCAGATCCCAGCGTGCAGATGATGTTGCAGGCACCCAGCTACCCCATCCATGACTGTGCTGCCTCCATGTTAGCTTCATTCATTCGGGCTCTTTCCAGGCAGTGGCCACATGGTCTCCAGCAGCTCCAGCAGAGAGATTCTCTTTCCAGGACTGGCTCAGATTTGCCTGACTCGGCTCACAAGCCTACACGGGGACCAATCATTGAGGCCAAAGTAACAGAATATGCTAATTAGGCATGGGTCATCTCCAGTGGACCACGTGGGGGGCTGTTGATAAATTAAGAAGTGGATACTGCTCAGGCAAAAAGGACGAATGTCCACCAATAGAAGACATGAGTGGGAACAAAGTGAGAGAGTCTTAGGCCATTACTATAGATGAGCCTGGGAGCCTGTGGTTTGGTTTTATTGCCTACCAGCAACTAGCACATAGATCAGTCAGAATGGTTTAAAGGTACAGGATCCTAGCTGGCTATGGGCCAAAGCTTCTGCTGTACCAAGTTCTAACAGCGTTGCCTGAACTTCACCAACGTCCTCACCCTGTAATTAGAGGTGTGCAGTGAAAATCAGGAGATCAGCTTCTAGTGCCAGGACCTCACCAAAGATCAGTGAAATTTGACATAAGACCCTAAGTCTCTCCGAATCTTAGTGTCCTTAATATCAAACAGGGGGTTGAATTACAAGGCATTGATGAGCCTGCATGTCTGAGCCTCCATCCTAAACAACTGTAAATTAGTTATAATACCAACTCAAAGGGTGCGTGAGCACATTAAACGCGGTGATGTATGTGAAAGCATTTTGTAAATTACAAAAAAGCCATGCAAATTAGTTGCGGTTATTGTTTTTAAGATCAAAAGGTAGGGAAGGTAAAAAACAAAAAGTGAATGGGCCTGAGTAGAGATAAAAATAGGAAAAGGAAATAAAAATAGATGAGGCAGAATAAAACTTTTGTATATCTATCCATCTATGTGTATATATAGATATAGATTTTTTTTCTGGGTAGGTTTAGAAGTCATCTTAACATCTTTGCTGTCCATCCCCTCTTCACTGACATCTGACTCCACACCCTGCTACTCCACTGAAACTGACAAAGGTCATCAGTGACCACTCACATGGCCAAATCTAGGGAATATTTGTCAGCTATTATATTTACAAACTTGATTCCTGCTCTTGACACTGCTGTCCTTGTCCTCATTCCTGAAACTCCCTATTGCCTTGGCTCCTGTGGCACTGCTGCCTCACGGGTCTCCTCCTATCTTAATCTTCCTTTTTGGACTCCCATTCCCCTACTCACCTCCTGAAATACTCATGTTCCCTGGTGTTCCTTTCTCCTTGGATGTTGTCAACCACTTTCATAGTTTTGACTACTGTGTTTGTGCTCCACTTACGTCTCTCCAGCCCTGACCACTCCTCTGAGCTTCAGCCCATGGGACGTCTCTCAAACAATTCCAACACCCCACAAGCCCCAAATGCAAGTAATCAGCTCGTCTCCCTCAAGTCTGCCCTTATTCTCCATCTCAGGAAGCCACTAAGGCCCGAAACCTACTCATTCATTCTCCCTCCTCTTTTGGGCCACTCCCCACCTCACACTTTCTGTGACTCTGTGCCCTTGTCTCTTCACCTGTTTCTCATTCCTCTTTAAAGAGTCATCTCGCACATCATCTTCTCAAAGATGGCTTTCCAGAACCCCCAAGTGGAAGAGAGCTCACCTAGTACCCTGTGCATAACTGTACCTCATTACCTCTTAGCAGTTTATATTGAAGCCTCTGTCTGAGACCATCCTCCTCCCACCCCATGCTCACGGCCCCTGGACTCTAAGTTCTTCAAGGGCATGGGCTGTTCTTTGGGTTCTGTATCCCTTATGCTGGGCACAGTGCCTATACAGAGTAAACAGTTAATGTTTACTGAACTAAACCAGTCCTCACCAGCTGTAGGAAAGCTAAATAAGAACACTCTGCCTGTGATGAAAATAATCTAACTTGTAAGAGTCAACATGGATAATTTAGTGTAATCACTTAGCACTGATAGAGTCAAAAGATGGGGAAGTTCATATATTTAAACCCATGAAACAGATGACACAGCAGATTCCAAATTTACGTTAGAGTATTTATTTTGAGAAAAATGCACATGCATTTTTAACCAGTGATCACATTCTGAGTCTTAACTAGGAGTCGTTGTCCTATCCCAGAAGTGAACTGCATAGAAACTGATCAAATTAAAATCTATAACCATAAAATTCTTTCAATTATTTCTTCTTTCTTACCTTTCATTTTCAAGACACACATTTCTAAGTTTTAAAAAAAGGAGGGGATAAGTCTTCAAGCCTGCAAATAGGAATCATTTTCTTGCATGTCTTTTCTCCCTGTTGTTGACATATTGTTACAAGAAGTAAAATATCATCTAAAACCTTAAAGGAAAAGTTACTCAACAATTATGTTGAATTACGCTTTAAGAAAAATGTTATATACACCAGAAATATAATAAGAAAATTTTTAAATAGTTACATGTTGTTTATCTTTAAAAAGATTGCATAATTTATAAGTAATTGTTACATGAAGTGTATATTTGTACCCCATTTTGGATACTGATCAAAAATGCCAGAAACACTCCATGATGACAACGGTTCGGTCATTAGTTAAAACATAAAAGCCAAGAAAGAAAAATCTAGAATATTATTTAGTATAATTTTATTTTCTTCATAAAACACAAATGCTATATACAGCTTTCCAATGCAAAACAAAATTGCGAAACAATCTTTTTCTTTCCCTCATTGTAAAAGTCAGTGGTAGTCACCTCATTCATTATGAGCAGTACTGAGAAAATCCATAATAGTGTAGAAGGAGAAAGGCAAGAAGAGATCAAGTGTTATAAATCAAGCTTTGAGAATGAAAATGACATGGATGTGACATTTATTCACTTGCATGTGCAACTTGTCTCCAGTTGTTTTTTAAGCTGTGAATCCCATTAATGCACGCCATCATAATTAAAATGGAATCTCTGGTTAAGTAGCACAGGGCAACTAGGGGCTCCCAGCCACATCTGCTGCTAAGGAGATCATCTTCAAAACATTCGTAGTCTATGTTTTCTGAGGGGTGCAGTACTGTTTCCATTAATCTATATTAATTAATGATATCTACTTAGAAGCAGATACAAAACTATGTAAGATTCTTGTTGCAGAAAAAACTATAATAAAGAGGGGAAAATCTAAATGACCATTAATAGGAGCTGGCTAAATTATGGTACATCCATATATAGTCCAGATAGTAGCAAGGGTCATTCTGTCACTTGACAGATGAAAAAAATTGGATCAAAATCTCTTCTCTTGGGGAAAGAGAAATCCAGCATCCCTCCCAAACTCTCTAGGGGTTCTTGGGAGTCCACGGCTCCTCCTGTTCCCTCTGCCTCCATCTTCAGCTCCCTGTGAATACTGGCTCTCTTCCCGGTCCTGCCTCCTATTGCTCTTACGACCCGTTCCTTCTCTGTTCACTGTGTGCAGACATACCACATAGGCACTTTTCTTTGCTGTCCACAAATAATACTCACACGACCTCTTATATGTAGTAGATTGTAATAGCTATTGGGGATATCAGCAAGAGGTGGGAGGAGGAGCAAGATATTTGGCTGCAACATAATTCAACATAGCAGCTAACTAAAAACAAATATTAGGCCTCCCGTTCTTAGAAGACCTTGCTCATTCCCCCAACCCTGCCATCAAAAATAGGAATTTCACTTTGGCCTCAGCTTCCCACACTGTTGAGGCTTGGCTTTCTCCAAAATCTTAGTTGTTATTTTATTTTTTTATTGTTCTTGTGTATCTTTTTTTTCCAGCTTCATTAAGATATAATTGACATATGACACTGTGTAAGTTTAAGGTGTACAATGTGTTGATTTGATACACTTCTCTATTGCAAAATGATTACCACCATAGCATTAGTTAACACTTCCACACTGTCCCATAATTCTCATTTCTTTTTTGTGGTGAGCATATTTATGATCTACTCTCTTAGCAACTTTCAAGTATATAATACAGTATTATTAACTATAATCACCATGCTGTACATTAGATCTCAGAACTTATTTATCTTATAACTAAAAGTTTATACTCTTTGACCAACGTCTCCCCATTTCCCTGACCCTCAGCCCCTGGTAACTACCATTCTACTCTCTGTTTCTAGGATTTTGGCTTTTTTAGATTCCATATATAAGTAATATTATATAGTATTTGTCTTTCTCTGTCTGACTTATTTCACTTAGCATCATGCTCTCAAGGTCCATCCACGTTGTCACAAATGGCATAATTTCCTTCTTCTGAATTTTATTCATTACCACAACTTCTTTATCCATGCATCTGTTGAAACACTTAGGTTGTTTCCATGTCTTGGCTATTGTGAATAATGATGCAAAGAACACCGGAGTGAAGATAGCTCTTTCAGATCCTGTTTTCACTTCCTCTGTATATATATCCAGAAGTGGGACTGCTGGTTCATATCGTAGTTCTATTTTTAACTTTTTGAGGAACCTCCATACTGCTTTCCACAGTAGCTATACCAATTTATATTCCCACCAACAGTGCACAAGCATTCCCTTCTCTCCACATCCTTGCCAACACTTGTTAACTCTTATCTTTTTGATGACAGCCATTCTAATAGGTGTGAAGTGACATCTCATTGTGGTTTTGAGTTGCATTTCCCTGATGATTAGTGATGTTGAGCACCTTTTCATGTACCTCTTGGCCATTTGTATGCCTTCTTTGGAAAATGTCTATTCAGTTCCTCTGCACATTTTGAACTGAATTTTTTTTTGCTGTTGGATTGTACGAATTCTTCATAATTTTTAGGTATTGACCCCTTATCAGATATATGATTTGCAAATATTTTCTCCCATTCCATAGGTTGCCTCTTCGTTTTGCTGATGTTTCCTTTGCTGTGCTGAAGCTTTTTAGTTTCATGTAGTCCCACTTGCTCATTTTTGCTTTTGTTACTCCAAAATCCTGTTTGTTTCTTGTGCTAAGCAGATCACACATCTATGAGTCACTTCCAGCCCATCTTGGCCACGCTCTTTTTTCATAACCAAAATGGCTCATCAAAGCTAAACAAAGATGCTGCTGTCACCCAAGAGCAGTTCTGCCACAGTCCTAAAACTGGCCCTTCCTCTCTCCCCGCTGCTACAACTGTGCAATCACTCAAAAGGATGCAGCTGCACTACCATAAACAATGTCTAAAATATGTCTATATGTATAGCTATATCTATGTTTGTGTATATATTTTCACTTTATATATAAATATAGAGAGATATTTTTATGTATTCATTTATTTATATAAATAAATATGTATTTATAAGTATATATACATATGTGTATATATATATATAGGGAGAGAGGGCTGAGTTAAAAAAAATGGTAGAAATCAATATATAAAGTGATTAAATACAGAAACATTTGTTTGTATAATAAGATTAAAAAAATCTATAAGGATATACACAAATCTGTTAATGTTGGTTTCCCTCTAGGAGGTAGGATTAAGGGGAAACTTTTAATTTTAACACTCTTATACTATTTTTTTTACATTAAGCATAAATGCCTCTATAATAAGAAGAATTATTCATTTTAGGAAAAAAATTGATGCAAAAAAAATAAATAAATCACAGCCGAAAGGATTTAACTTACATACAAGAGTTTCTCAATAGTAAGGACTGCTCAACATTCACGAAATGTTTCCCACACCTGTCACCAATAAATGCCAAGAAAATTTTGTGTTCATAAAAACCAAGGAAGAGAACTGTGCGGATCCCAAAGAGATGAGAGCCAATGAATATTATCTTATGAACAAAGACTCTAAGGGGAAAGATGCTCAAGAGGGATGGAGGAGGAGGCGTGGTATCTAAGAATAAAATTCTGACTGAGCAAGAGAAATCTGTCCTGAAGAAGGAAAAGAAAACCAAGGAAACAAACTAATACGGCTGCACAGGGGGTTTCCAGATGAGACTGGGGTTAAAAAAAAAAAGGAGGAGCACATCCCCAAGAATGAATGCAAAAAGGTAACATTCATTCATGAAGGACCCACTATGTACAAGCACTGTTCTGGGTGCCAGGGTCTGGCAGTGAACAAGACAGACAAGAGCCCTCCTCTCTTGCTGCTTAGGCAGGTGGGAGACAGTACCCAAGGAAGCATATGAACAAACAAGATAATTTCAAATAGTGGTAAGTGTTATGAAGGCATTAAAACCAGATGAAGTGACAGTGATTGATTTTGACTAAGCAGCCAGAGGATGAAATCCGAACTGAGTTCATAATGATCTAAGGAAGCAGCCACATGAAGAGCTGGGAGCGCAGCCTTCCACAGAGAGGCAACAACAAATGCAAAGACCCAATGTGAAGAATGAAACTGTCATGTTTTAGTAATACAAGCAGCAGTTCCTGGGGTCCAGAGAGCACTGGAAAGAGTGTGGGAAATGAGGTCCACATGGTAAATCCCAGCAAAGATATGGGATTTTAGTGTAAGTACAGGGGGAAGTCGCTAGGGAGCTTCTGAGCAGGGGAGTGGCATGCATTGGTAGGTATTCTAAAGATGGCTCTGCATGCTTGCTTGGTGGAGAAAAGCAAGAATGGAAACAGGGAGAACAGTTAAGAAACATTGCTGTAGTCCAGAGGAGAGATGATGCAGTCTTGGGCTCAGGGTTAAGAAGGGAATCAGAGAAGTGGCAGATCTGGAATGAGCCTTGAATAATTTGGATAAGTGTGTGAAGGAAAAAGAGAAATCAAAGATGACTCCTAGATTTTGGTTGTAGCACCTGTCCTTGCCACTTAAGAGCTGCAGAAGACTGAGAAAGCAACACGTTGGTGGGGAATAAATTCAAGCGTTCTATTTTAACCATGTTGAGTTTGAGATGCCTATTTAACAGCCAAGTAGAAAAGTCAAGTTGGCAGTTGGATAGACAAGTTTGGAACCCATCACTGAGTCTGAAGCAATAGAATAACTTTTGGGAGTCACCATCAAATAGGTGGTATTTAACGCTATGATGAGTTCATCTGGAAAGAGTGTCTAGAAGAGAAATGTAGAAGATCAAGTCTTGAGGGGCATAAAACTCAGAATTGAGAAGAGGAAGAACAAAGAAAAGAGGCAGGGTAGAAACCACCATGGAAAAAGAATGAAAAACAGGAGGGTCTGGTTTTCCAAAAGCCAAGAGAGGAGAGTGTTTCAAGAACATTCTCTTGCCAACTATGCCAAAAACCACTGAAAACTGGATAAGAGAAGTGCAGAGAAAGGATCACTGGATCTCACAAGCTAGAGGCTGCTGGTGACATGATCAGAGCCGCTTTAGTGGAATGTTGAAGACAGAAGCCCAACTAGTAAACCAAGGAGAAAATGGCAAGAGGAGGTTAAGTTAGCCACCACGTCAATTCTTGAAAAAAGGAGCAGAACATTGGATAACTAGAGGGAGCCGAAATGGGATATGGAGTCAGGAAAGGGTTTGTTTTTAAGATGGGAGATATCAGGATATATTTTTAGAAGACCAAGCAGAACCAGATTAGAAATCTTACTTCTATGTTATTTTTCATATCATTCTGTAGGAACCAAGCAGGTCAGCATCAATAGGACAGAAAATCAGAATGGCTGACTTTCTCTTCCGTTAGAAACCGATGAACAATTAAAACCTCTCTGGGTAGCCAGAGGGGAAAATGATCAGAAGACGTCAACACGGGTTCAGCGAGAACAAGCTACTTCATATTATACTTATGGATGAAGACGCTTCTTGAGTTTTCACACTGACTACCGCAATAGTCTCCTAACTCGTCTCCCTCATCTGTCTCTCATTCCTCTACTCCATCCTCCACCCCAAATTCCAAAAACAATCCAATTATTTCATTTCCCTGATTAATGCTTCAAATAGGAACCTTCTTAAGGAGAACATCCAACTCCCTCAGCAAGGCATACAAAGCCCTGTAAAGTCTGGCCCCAGCCTTTCCTTCCCGTCTCATCTCTGATCATGCAATTTGCAAAAGAATAATGGCAGCAGCCCCAGCCCCAGCAGACATGTCTGCATTCCCTTGTCTTGTTATGGCTTAACACAAGCTATATCCTTTACTTAGAAGAGCCATTCAATCCGCACCCAACTCACTGGCCTGGGAAATTCCTAGTGGGTCTTTAAAACCCATTCAAACATCCCATGGAAAACGCAGTACATTCTGGAGGCTTCTTCCAGAAGACAGATCTGTGCTGAACAACTAGATATTACAGGGAACAACTTAATTTCAACATAAAACAGACTTAGGAGCAACTCAGTTGTCTGAAACAAAAGGGGAACACTGTCAGGTAGTTCGTTCCACACAGCGGGAAGTGTGGAGACAGGAAGATGATGACTTGCCAAGTGAAACCCCTTTGAGACGAGACCCATCCACGTCCACTGTTCAATATAAACCCATTTAATTATTAGATGGCTATCATTGCTGGGAAGAGACAAAAATCTATCCACAAATTTCTACTGTTTCTAGTTTTGCCCTCTGGAGCA
Source organism: Equus caballus (assembly GCF_041296265.1). NCBI lineage: Eukaryota > Metazoa > Chordata > Mammalia > Perissodactyla > Equidae > Equus > Equus caballus. The sequence continues at coordinate 95,073,413 of NC_091686.1, forward strand.
ATTCATAACTTGTCTATATCTTTTTGTACCTGGCAGCTTTTTAAAATAACTACAAGCGCTTATTATACTAGAGCTCCACCCACTCTCCCCAATTTTCTCTTCCATAACTTACAGATGTTTGCTAACTCCTAGCAGTGCGGCACTCAGAACCTATATTTGACATACAAAAACATCATTATTCTTCTTGAGGGGTCAATCATGCCTTATTTGATTCTGTACCCTAACACTGAGCCAAGTACATGACACACTGGTAGCATTCCAAAGAATGAATTAATATAAAATTGGCAACAGTTCAAACACCTACAGCTCTCTCTCTCTTTTTTTTTTTTTGGTGAGGAAGATTGTCCCTAAGCTAACATCTGTTGCCAATCTTCCTCTTTTTGCTTGAGGAAGACTGTTGCTGGGCTAGAATCTGTGAAAGTCTTCCTCTATTTTGTATGTGGGATGCCCCCACAGCATGGCTTGGTGAGCGGTGTACAGGTCTGCTCCCGGGATCTGAACCTGTGAAACCCTGGCCGCAGAAGCAGAGCACGTGAACTTAATGACTATGCCACTGGGCCGGCCCCCCAAATATCTACATCTCTTGACCACAAGAAATGATGACTTCTGACGCACTTCTGGAACTAAAGCTGCCAGGGAAGGGCTCCTGCAGGACTGACAGCTATGGAGTCACATTTAAGGTGCCGGGTCAGGCACAGTGTTGCACATTAGCAATCACACTCAAGTCCACCTCTTTTCTTGTGTGTCCTGCATCAGGCCCCTCCTCCAAGTCCTACCCTCAATCCAGCCCCAACTGAGGCTTCTCTGAGTCAGGCCAGCTCCCAACTTGGCCTGCTCTGATTGTTGGTTAGGGCTCGCAGGCAACAATTATTGGGCTGGATGCCTAAGCATCCCAAGGGAGGAAAAGTACTTAAAAAAGAGAAAAAGTAGCAACAAGAGATTTATCTCTTCCAGTATATCCCAAACTAGTGACTCACAGGGCTCTGGTTGCAAGCTGCATCCAAAATTAAAAACAGGTTATAGTTTTGAATGTGATCTTTTCAGAGTAACTTTGAGTGAAATTCTATCATTAACAAATGATAAGGATGAAACCTGGAGTCACTCTGATGAATGTTCAGATTATTTCCAGAAATACTTCCTAGGTAGCTAGCCTCGTCCGAGTTGACTAGTAGAAATAGGAGGCGGGGCCGGCCCAGTAGCGCAGCAGTTAAGTTCGCATGTTCCACTTCAGTGGCCTGGGGTTCGCCAGTTCAGACTCTGGGTGCGGACATGGCACCGCTTGGCAAAAGCCATGCTGTGGCAGGCGTCCCACGTATAAAGTAGAGGAAGATGGGCATGGATGTTAGCTCAGGGCCAGTGTTCTTCAGCAAAAAGAGGAGGATTGGCAGTAGTTAGCTCAGGGCTAATCTTCCTCAAAAAATAAATAAATAAATAAACTGGAAAAAGAAAAGAAATAGGATGCAAGCTACATATGTAATTTTAAAATTTCTAGTAAGCACATTCAAGAAGGTAAAAATAATTTTACTATATTTTATTTAACCCGATATATACAAAATATTATCATTTCAATATGTAATCAATCTAGAAAATTATTGCGATATTTTATATTGCTTCTTTCAAACTAAGTCTTTGAAACGCACTGTTTTGACACTTACAGCACATCTCAATTCAGCCCGGCCACAGTGCAAGCGCTCAGTATGGCTACTGACTACTGTTCTGGACAGTGAAGCTCTAGGCTATAAACAAATCCTTTTAAGATACAAGTCAGCTTTAGGTTCAAGGTACTCGTAAAGTCTATTCTTAGGAAAAGATTTATATTAAAAACAATTATCAAACAAAGCATTTGGTGAAAAATGTAAAGCTATATAAAGTGATATGTATTGAAAATAAAGACTTTTAAAAAATTATCTAAGCATCTATCAGAAGGTGGATGCTTCTGAAGCTCTCAGACTCATTTCTCAAAGTCAAAAATAAATGATGTAATCAATCCTGTGTCATGAACCCAAACCTTCCAACGAATACTTCAGAGTTCATGCAGTCCAGGACATTCTTTTTATAGATGAAAAAGAATCCATGCCAACCCTTGTAGCCAGCAATCGACTTCTGTCTAGCATGACAGACGGTCAAGTGTTGGTTAGCTGACACGAATATGCTGTTCCGTGACCGAGTCACAGCCACCGAGTGGGACCCCAAATGAAACCTTACATAATAAACCAGAATGGGATTAAAGATGCCCAGGGAGAATTTAACAGAGATCAAAAATCCTCTAAAACATACACAACAAAACCTTCTTACAACCATTTCCTGAGGAGCAAAAAGAGACTCATGTCTGAAATTTAGAAATTATGAAGACCAAATGCAGAAAGGGCAATAGATAAGAATATCTGAAAAACAATACTACATTCTTTAGAGTAATCACCCTCAGGAACAAAACGCTCCAGCTCAGTGTTATAATTTCGATTTTCACTCTAGCAAAGAAAGAAAGTAATGAGCCGGCAAATATAACAGCCAAGCAAGAGATGCAACTGAAGGCAGACTCTATTGAAAATCCCAAAATAAGTGGTGCATATTTTAAGTCACTAACTTAAAATTTCAAGCAGATGGGGAATTATTAAGACAAATTAGTAATGGGTAAATGAAACAAAGCTATGATCAAAGATAAAATTTTTTTAAATTGTTAATTAAATCATAAAACTCAGTCAAAGCAACTCTGGCTTTTATTATAAGGGATTGAAGTATTGACTCTGTCAGTCACAGGAAAACAACTTTAGATCACCTTTTTATTTAATACCCAAGATAACCGAATCCAGAGAGGCCAAGTGAGGTCACTCTAAATCAGTTATGGGGAAAGACGACATACTCAGAGGGCAAGGATGCACTGGTTCCTTACAGGAAGTTTCAAAAAGAAACATTTATTGCTCTTAAATTAAGTCCACAAATAGTCAAGGACTCTTAAAATTAGTGGTAAGGGAGCCTACATGTTTCGGTCTCAGATCACCTTCAAGAAATGCAGTTCATGGCCAAGAATCATAGAAAAGGAAACCCATTCTCTCAAAGGACATTGACATTCCCTAAAATACATCTTCCTCAGCAACATTTAATAAAGTCCTTTTCTGTGCAGTTACTCCAGCTCCTCTACCCCCACCCCAGGCTCCTTTTCCACACTTTTCCTCTCCTCCTCATCCCTAAGGTTTTAGCACTTTATTATGGAGATCAACTCAGCCTCTCTCCCAGCAAGAAATAATACTTATTTGGGAGAGGGAGGAATAAGGCTGGTAAGATTCTGGCAAATACCAGATTGTCTTAGGCAGGATGAAGAAGCGGAAGCCCATGAGTGTTCCCGTATCAATGGCATCTCTCCCATCAGTTATGAAACACTCACGCTGTGCCCAGACTGGGCCCCAAATCCAGAAGACCAGACTCTGATTGGAGTTGGGAACAGTGTTTGAAAAGCCAGGACAGATTTCAAGTGTGATAAAGAAAGAGTTAAAAACAGTGAGCACTGATAGCAAAACTACTCCCATGTACCCGTGACTTATGCTGACTTACGCTGGACCCCACACACTGCCCACTCCCCTCACCTACACACAAACCTATACTTCTCCTCCATTTATTACTGCCCCAATAATCCCTGCCATTCCCCATTCAAAATCCACTTTCCCCTTATTGACATTAAACAGCAACAGACAATGTCAGAAGCCCCAGTCCAACATGTCCCCTACCTGCAACTCACTGCTGGTAGAGCTTGCCACTCCATAGATAAAGAAAAGGATTAAAATGTAGATACTCTTATGAGTGACATAAGTTAACACTCAAGTGAGTGGCAAATCAGATGTTCTTCTGAGTACAGATTTTCATAGAAGAGACAAAGCTGAAGAACTGGAGAGGGGCAGAATCATGCGATAATTTTCTTAGACTTTTCATGTTTTCTAGGGCTGAGTCCAGATGGGACTCTTGATTTTTTTGTGATAGGATGGGGTGAAGATCTAGTCAGGGTCATCCACGCAACCATGATTTCCAGAGTGGATGTTTTCATTTCCTGCCATGGACCCAAACTCAAAACTACACTTCAACCCAGAACCCTCTACTAGTGTGTTCACACACATTCTGAAGGATGTTCTTGGATGTTATGAGAAAATGTAACCTATGGTCAAACAAATTCGGGGATTTAATGGCCTAAAGTACAGCTCAAGGTTGGAATACAGGTTTCCCTAACACAGCGATTCGCAGAGGGAGGTCTGTATAACTCAGTGAACCAGTACTTTTCAAATCATAATCAAGGCATGATGTTACAGAATCATGCATGCTTAAAAGATTCATTAAAGTGCAAGACAGACCAATGGATTTTAATATAACAAAGTGCAAAAAGTGCTTTGATGTAGCTGCAAATTTCATTTAAAACAAATCTTTGAGAAACTACCACTTGTCAAGGCTTAATATAGTACTAAAGAAAAATATCCACAATTTTCTAAAATGGCCATAAAATATTTCTCCATTTTCCTACTACATATCTGTAGAGGCCAGATTTGCTTCATGTACTCAACCAAAACAACATACCACAACAGAATGAATGGAGACGCAGCTGAGGATCCATTAGCTGCATATTAATCCACACATTAAAGAGAATTGGAAGAAAGCAACAAGAAAAGTAAAACTAACAGTAGCAAACACATAGAGACAGAGATTGGACTGGTGGTTACCAGAGGGGAAGGGGGAGGGAGGAGGGTGAAAGGGGTGATTCACGCAAGCGTACAGCGATGGACGGTAATTAGTCTTTGGGTGGGGAACATGATGTAATCTAATTGAAATATAATGAGGTACATGTGAAATTTATATAATGTTATAAATCAACGTTACCTCAATTAAAAAAACCATAAAACTATGCCACTCATCACAATTTTTTTGGAAAAATATAGTTATTTTTCACAAAAATATTATTTATGCTAACATGTAAGGGGCTCATTACTTTTGTTTTTTAATAAATGAACAAATTAATACCTTTATAATGTCTCAGTTTTAATTTCTAATACAGTAAGTATGAATATATATATGCCACATAAACTAATGCTCTTCAGGATCCTCAATAATTTTTAAGAGTGAAAAGGGGTCCTCAAATCTAAAACGTTGAGAGGCCGCCATAATGTATTTCGATGATGGAAGCCCTTCTCTGTGGAACATCTTGACTACATTCTATGGAATATACACTGGGAAACACAACCTCATGTTGTGCTAATAAAATTATTCATTTCTGTGCCTCTTCTCCCTAGACATTCTTCAGTAAATTAATATATATGTTGATCAAAGGGTTCCCTCTCAAATTGTAGTTTTGTGCTTACCCAGCAGTAAATGCACATAAGTCCTCTGGCAAACACAGTTGATGCTGACCTGATCTATCGAGAAGACACCTTAATCTAGAGAATTACTTCACTGAGCAAATGTTACAAATAGTCAAGAGAAATGATGACATGGGTTAACATGCTCCTACAGCAGATAATTCTCTGCTCTGAGATTCAATGCCAGGGATGCCCAAGAACATAAAAGATATCACACCAGTTCGAATCATAGCCAATTTGGTTTACCAGTTTCCAGCAACAACAGAACCAACAACAGAGTCACTGATTGAAATACCTATGTTATAAATAACTCTTTTATAAAATAAGCAGGATGACAGCAATTTATTACTCTGAATACTGGCACTTTGTGTTTGTAAAAATCATACGCAAGCCAAAAATAACTTAAGAACTAATTCATATTTCTACCATGGCTTTTTAGAACACGGAGTAAGGCCAATTCTCTACTTTCGGCAAGACTGGAAGCCCCAATTACAGAATTTAGTTATAAATCTGTTCTTCCTGTCAGGTATCTGCATGACTGGCCAGAAGCCTGTTCTCAGATGGCTGTAAAAGATTTTGGGCAAGAGTCAAAAGTGTAAAGGTCTGAACAACTCCTCCACGCAAACACAATCTCCCCAAGGAAACGCGGTCCTTACAGAGAGCTGGCCTGAAGTACAGGCTGTTCAAGTCTCTAATTTTCATTTTGGAATTTGCCCAAATAACAGGAACCATTAAGTTTATTTATGTAGTTTTGTAAGTGTCTAGTTTATAAAATGTTGCTCAAGGATGACTAGGTTCTCATCCTGAGAGCTGAAGACACTCATCTTGGTCTCCTTTTTCTTTTGAACTAAGACTTGAAATGAAATTAGCATATAATCTGCATTCAGTAAAACTTTCTTTAATGAAAATTGGTTATGGCCATAAACGCTTACTAAGTTTCAGGTCTCGTTCTAGCTCATTTGTTCCTCCCAGCAACTCTATGAGATCGACACAATAATTATCCCCATTTTACAGATGAGAAAACAGGCTCAGTGCTGCCTGAGGCCATCCAGTTTATAGGTGGCAGAAAGGACCGGAATCCAGGGAGTTAGTTCCTCTGAACCTCTGAACCAGGATGTTGCCCTGCCTATCTGAGATACATGGACAATAACATTAAATGATTTCTAATTCTATGGGTAAATTAGTGGTTTCAAGCTCTATTAGCTCTATCAGATGAGCCTTTCTTTCAAAAAAGCCTTCCTTACACTCTGGTGTGTTAGGCCACATTCTGTCTTCCCATCATGCCCTGTGCCTGGACCATTCGGTATTTACCTATTGATGCTTCTGCCTTCCTCCTAGCCTGTACTAATATCCTCTCACATGGTATCTGGAGCAGCAAGCACTGAATGAATGAGTAAAAAAATCAAGGAATGAACAAACAAAAGTCAATCTCCACAAATATACTTAGTCACCAAGAACATTAATTTCCAATGAGGCTTGTGCAGCCTGGAGGGTACGCAAAAAAAACACAGTGGGGGGCAGGGAGCAATCATTAGCATTTCTATTTCTATTTACTGACATTTAGCACATGGATTGACACTGGCATCCTCACTCAGTGCTGGTGGCAGGCAGCCACACAGGCACGCTGGGCATCGAGGTCTAGCCTGGGCACACCTCAGCTCACAGGGCTACAACAGGGCTCTCACCTGTTTATGTGCTTTCCGTAGATTGTACCAAATTGCAGTTTACATGGTCTCAATTGAGAAAGTGGCTGTATGGCTTATATTTTCAATTTCACCTAAACTAACCCTCACAAAATGAACAAGTCGCTTTAAACGAATCCTGCACAGAATTGCAAACAATACTAACAACAAAGCAAGCCCAAATGAACAGGAAAACAGCAGGGCTGACGACATTTTTACAATTTCCCATATAGTATTTTTCTCCGTCACATCATGAGATGTGACAATAACAAGCTAATCAGAACTGACATGAAGTTGGCAAAAAACAACAACAGAAACAACCCTGAATGTGTCAACACTTAGATTCAGAGCTACTGTTCTTATCAATGGTCTTTGCCTAAGAGACCACTATGCCTTGGGAAATTGGCTAATAGTATTCTTATTCAGTTTATAAATAAATATATGTTTGTTAATAGGATTTTAAAATGTGGAGCTCACTGATCTAGAACTTTGCTTCTCGAAGTGCAATGTGCAAAGGGGCAGCATCAGCATCACAAGGCAGCTTGTGAGAAATGCAGAGTCTTAGGGCCCATCCCTGACCGACTGGATCAGAATTTGCACTTTAACAAGATTCCCGGGTGATTCATACGGTACATTTCTGTTTGAGAATCGCTGCTTCAGAAGACACATCTGAAACAATCTAAATTCTAACAGTTCAGCTCTTCTTTATAATTATTTAGAGAGATTTCTCTGTTGAGTTTTTGAACTCATAAACTTATAATCTCTAATATCTGTTATCAAATGTTCTTCAAAACTATAAAGAAATTATCCCCAAACTCAAAACTCCAGCGCAATAATCCATATATAACTGTAGCATGGTCTCTTATTCATTCCAGGATACTTAAAATCAATGTTCTGACCCCCATACGATAACAACCATCCAGTCACACCTTAATCTTTTTGATCCCCAACTCCACTTACTTTTGTTTGATCATCGGCTTTGAACACATAGCAGATACTCTGCTGATTGGCTGCATTGTCCTTGATCAGACAAGCAAAGTAACTCGGGTCATGACTGTTGTGAATCAGTTTGTGAACATGCTGAGGCTTACACTCGAAGATGCTGGAACAGATCAGTGGATCCCATTGTTGACTTTTCCCTGGCTCAGGTTCACATTTCAGTCCAGAGGGCAAAACACAAAGCCGGACCTGCCTGATACCAGGCTCCTTTTTGGAGGACTGCCCGCTGAGCCTTCGCACCTCTGCCACGACCCAGGGCAGCATGGGCATGGTGGTGAGAGAATGCACAGGCAGAGAGCCCACCAGCTGAAGGCTGAAGTCCACCGAGACCTCGTTAGGAAATGGATGCCTCCTCACTGTGAATGTTATTGGTTCCATCTTGGGAAAGGTCTGGAAACTCAGCAAAACGTTGCTACCGTTTTCTGTTTTAGACCAAGCAATCTATTTTACGTGCTTCAGATGCAGAATCCTAGGGGAGAAAAACAGAGGCATTACAATTTAATGAAGTCACACAATAGCTATTCTCAAAGAGTTATTATTTCAGAAGATCTTAAAAGCCTGAAACCCAAACACAGGAAGAAATAGATATTAGTTCAAATAAGCTGTTCTGCCTAGAAAGAGCCTCCCTAAAACTGTATTTCATATAAAACCTGAAAATTCCATAACTGTTACACTCATTACAGGTTACAAAGATCCCACTGGGAAACTCCTGTTAAACGTAAGCCTCAGAGAGCCAACAAAGGCAAGCACAATAGAAAACAATATAATGCTACCTGGATAGCTTTAAACTCTGTTGTATTAGTTAACATATACGTCAGGGAAGTTTTTTAAGATAATCAAATTCAGTACTGGTGACTACCCCCAAAAAAACAATTTTGCGAGAAAAAATATCAGCTATCCATCATCATAGTCTACTGAATGAGGCCAGTTTTAAACAACTGACTTTATCACTTAGGATCCCATTTAAGTTTTATTTTATTTTATTATTTTGCTGAGGAAGATTCACCCTGAGCTAACATCTGTTGCCATCTTCCTCTTTTCATATGTGAGCCACTGCCACAGCATGGCCACTGACAGGCAAGTGGCGTAGGTCTGCGCCCAGGAACCAAACCCCAGCTGCTGAAGTGGACTGTGCCCAACTTAACCACTATGCCACCAGGGCTGGCCCCCATTTAAGTTTTAAAAGGCTCTCCCTCATGTAGTTCAGAGGTTCTGAATCACAAATTCAAATTCCAATAACATGTACTCAGTGCCTATTATGCTCTAAACACTATCACAAATATCGTTTTGTTGAATTCATGTACTACAAGCCATCACCTCAACACTTTGCCCCTCCTCTTCAATAGAGGATGGTGTTTCTATTAGACTCAAACTCTCAACTGCTTTCCCCTCTTGATGGGTGATTTTCAACAACCACATTTTGGTGTATCCTAAAGCCTTCCTGTCCACTGGATGACAAAACCCTTCTGTTCAGAGCCGAGTTGTCAACAGGGTCTCAAGTCCTATTCTCTACTCATTTGTTCCCTGGATCTCCATTGTCTCATGTATTCCCTGAGCATATATACACACGCTGAGGAGAAACTCCATTAAGGCAGGTATCACATCTGTCTGATTCACTATTGTATCACTGGTGCCTGGCACAGAGCCCGACCCAGAACAGGCTCAAAAAATATTTTAAAAGACTGAATGAAGTCTCTCCCATCCTGAAAAAAAAAGATATTTTCCCTTGACCTCAAACCTCTGCCAGTCATAACTTTTCTTCCCTACACAAATTTCTTCAGGTAAAGTCTAGACTATCTCCAATTCCTACTGCCCATCCACAATCTGGATTGTGTCTAGAAGTACTGAAGAACCACTGAAATTGCTCCCGTTAAGGTTGCCCACATCCTCTGGTTGGGAAATCCAAAGGGGGCTTTTTAGTTCTTTACTGCCGTCTCCTCTCTGATGAATTTCTCAACGTTGACTGCTCCTTCCTACTTGAGAAACTCTTCTGGTTCTCATCTTACCTCTCTGGTTGCTTTTTTTCAGGTCCTTAGATGGCTTTCTTCCCTGCTAGACTTCATCCTCTCCTCTCATTCCACCTGCTTTCTTTGGACAATCTCACCTAATCTCTTCGTGTCAACAACCACACTCCTAACCGCTGCTAACTAACACTGCCGCCGCTGCTGCTAACAGCTTACTTTTATGGAAAGCCAGATACTTTGCATGTGTTATCTCATTTCATCTTCACAACGACCTTCATCTCTAACCTTAGTCTCAGAGCCTACGATTACTGCCATATTTATGACCTGGGAAATTGAGGCCTGGACACCCTGAGTTGCTCGTCACAGGTGATGCGGAAGAGTTTGCTCCTTATTCTCAACCCATCCTCTTGAGTGCTGCATAAGAACACATCTACCACACATACCCTGATGATTCCCAAGTGTTTGTCTCCCACTGAAGCCCCCTCCTTCCTGAGTACCAGATCAGTGCAGGCCATTACATATTTCCACCTGGATAGCCTAGAGGCACCTCTGTCTCAATTTAGTTATTTTAAAACTAACTCAGTCTCACCTACCCTCTTCCCAGAGCTTGTCTTCCTTCCTATAAGCTGTATCTCTGGGAACAGCATCACTGTTTTTTTGGCCAAGTTAAAAGCCAAGGAGTCATTGCTATAGTCTAAATGTTTGTGTCCTCGCCAAACTCATATGTTGAAACCAAACCCCATTGTGGTGGTATTTGGAGGTCGGGCCTTTGGGAAGCGATCAGGTCATGAGAGTGGAGCCCTCACGAATGGAATCAGTGCCCTTATAAAAGAGATATAGAGAGCTCCCTTGCCCCTTCCACCACGTGAGGACACAGGCAAAAGATGGCAGTCTATGAATCAGGAAGCAGCCCATCACCAGACACTGAATCTGCCAGCATCTTGATCTTGGACATCCAGCCTCCAGAACTGTAAGAAATAAATTTCTGTTGTTTATAAACCAACCAGTCCATGGTATTCTGTTATAGCAGCCTGAACAAACTAAAATAAGTCATTCAGATTCTTCTTTATCCTATCACTACTTCTAAACCAACTCTATATCTAAATATAGCTTATCTTTTCTCAACTGGAGAAAAGATGCCCAATCTCCAATTTATCCTTCACGTATTATTTCCTAGAGTAATTTAACCAATGCACAAAATTCATCATGTCACTCCTCTACTAAAAATTCCTTAATAACTGCCCCCATAAAGTGTTCTACATGGTACATAAGGTCTCATCAGAATCTGGTCCTGCTAACTGTCCAACTTCATATTCTCTGAAATGCCTTCCTTCATGCACCTTTGGGCTCTGAAGATAGAAAACTAGTTATGGTTCCCATAGGAGATGTGATTTCTCACGCATCTGTGCCACAGTGCATCCTGTTGCTCTCTCCCAGGAACATAATACCTATCACAAACTGTTAATGGTCTGAGATTTTACCCTACTTGCAAGCTAACAAGTTAGCCTGCTGGCCGAAGGCATGAGACTCCTGTGGCTGAGACAGAGGACAATGTATTACTCAGAGCAATAGCAGTAGCCAGAGAGTCAGCATTTGTGTCAGTTCCCTGACTTCCAATTCCCACAGGCTGAGCGACCTCTGTATCCTCACTGGGTTACAGGAGAGGCACCTGAGCTCTGGGAGCCCAAATATTCTGTAATGGGTAGTAAGCACGTCTGCCCTTCTCTGCAGAGGGAGATGCTATTCCTCCTTCCATGGCTATTTGCTACTTTAAAAAAAGACTGAAAATGTAGTGCAGAACAAAGGCTAAGACTTAGTGCCTCTGTTCACAAAATGTGTAGAAACACGAGGGACCCATGGAGAATCATCTCCCAGGGACCCTACTCTCATCCTCTAACCTAATTCCAACTTGTATTTAAGTCATAGCTCAAGCAACTGCCACCTCTTTTTGGCAAGGTGATCGAGGGCATCCATCACCACAGGTTTCTGCACTTTGTATCTAACCACCACATTTATTTCAAGAGTTTGAATAGGTCTCCCTCAACAAGACTATAAGCTGCTTGAACTCCTAAGGGTTGAGATTTCTCAAACTAGTACTGAAATTCTAAACCTTTTCTGGAATAGAATGGAAGGCTGTTCTTTTTACTCCCTGTTTTTCTGCATGACATATATGCCAAAAGTGAATTTTGATAATTTGAACATAGTTCAGGGCTAATTTTTTTATTGCAAATGTTCAAAAGTTCAGAAATAAACCCATACTTTATTTAGAGCTCCAACATATTCCATGAAAGTGTATTCCCTTGTCTCTTCCTTTAAAGTACAGCTTCCCTTGATGATGAAAACAGACTTGAAGTCCTACAACCCCATAAATAATGGTCTCTCTCTCTCTCTCTCTCTCCTTTTTTCTCTCTCTGACCTAACGGTGAAAGTGGCATTAAATGTCTGGCTCAACTTCCACTCCTGTAACTGAATCTGTTTCAAGTTCTAACTGTTGACAGCTGCTAATCCCAAGACATGCTTAAAGAAGTACTAGAATTATTACAAAGAATAGAACTGAGACCTCTCCATTAGTGTAGACGAGACAGTTGTGAATATGGTGGCAATTAGCATAGTAGAATTACTTTCACTGTTCTTGTAAGAGAATATATACATAGTGCAAAAAAGTGACACAATTTAGTCATTTAAATCATTTGGTAAGTAATCAGTCATCAAATTAGTTCTGATATTTCACTGACAAAACTATTTGAATGTCTGAAGTTTTCACTTTTCAACCAGCTGGGGCACATTCTTAGTTTCTCTGTAAAAAGTAGATGGGAGCTTAACACTGTTTATAAACTATCAAATAATAAGTTCTACCTCAGACATAGCCATAATTATTTATAAGCAATTCAGATTCTGCTGATATAAGGTTCATGGTAACTCAAGCTAGGTGAGTAACTACATTACTTGCCAATAAAAAGTTCCATGAAACAGATGAACTATTCAAATAATACTAACAAACCATTAGTTTATTTTGTAAGCCATCTAAGTCCACATCATTTGCATGCAACCTCTGACCATCTTTTAAGCCCCAGGTAGAACCACCTATTCCAAGAGGCCTCTTGTACCTCATACCCTCAGTAAGAAACACTCTCATCTGTTATTCCAGTGAGCTAGTTACATTCTTGCTAGCAGTGCCATCTGTGAGCAGGCCTATCCCTTACAGAGAGTGTCTGTACTCTAAACAACTCCTACCTACCACAGTTCATAAACATGGTAGGTACCCAAAACACAAAGATCCTCTTATTAGAACAGTTTCAAAGCCTTGTTAGTGAGTCCTGCTATGCTAAACATCCCTGGAAGCATGCACATAGAATCATAAAATTTTAAAACTAGAAAGTTCCTTTTAAACCATTTAGAAATTTCCCTCATATTTGAAGTGAAGAAACTGGGTTCTGGAGAAGTTAAGTGGCTTGTCCAAGTTTGGTGACAGAATTAGGACAATCTAAGTCCCTGACGCCCATCCCAGTGCTGCAAAGACCCTCAGTTTCCTCATGAAAACATTGTCAAGTGTGAAGCTGAGAAAGTGAGATACTTAACTTCTCCAAATCTCAAGTTTATTCTTATAAGAGGATGGAACAAGATCATCCCCAAGTTCTCTTCTGTCTCTAAAATCTGGTGAATCTCATATTCATAATGTATAATACCAAATGTCCCTGACATTGTGGGGGAATGGAAAGCTGCTCTCATCTTCCTGTCAAGAATATAAACGTGGGGGAGGTACATGAAGAAAGGATGGCGTTTATTGATCAGGAAGCAGGAGGAGTGATGGCGGTAGTTAGCAGGCTGCCATCGGGAACCCCCTCTCTTCCCAGCCCCCCTCCACTCCCTCCCAGCAAACCATGGGGAGTAGGATGGGGAATTTCCAGCAGGTAACAAGACCACAGCTGTGGCGGGTTCAGCCCTTATCTCCTCAGAGTGCTGGTGGGAGAGGAGAAGGGAAAAAAAGAAAGATAAAGGGAGGGGTGTGGGAAGCTTCTAGCTCCAGACCAGGTTAGGAACCAGCCAATATTGATTAGCTGTCAGGGACCCCACCCCCCCAGGTGGCCATTCACTTCCCTTTGAGAATCGATGGTTTAATTTTTCTGTTCTTTAGCCCAGAGAGAGTGGGCATGCAGTAGAACAGAATTATTCTGCCACCTGAACACTCTAATCTCACGCAGTAAGAGCTCTGGCTTGGCTAAACTATATGTTCACGTCCTCCACAGAAGCCCACCCAATCAGAGCAATGTGCTGCTCAGCCAGGAATTGCCCGCAGGTTCCAGAGATCTTTGGAGCAGCAGGCTATTTCACCGTCACATGGAGCACCTGGAGCCAGTGTTTCTAATCTTTTCATCATCAAGGATGCTCCAGTACTGCGGGCGCCTCTCTAACTTAACACATAAAGTAACAATGTTTTGAACGATTTCCTTCCTATATAAATCAGAGCCAATTCAAGGCTAGTGCTTTAGAATGCCACTGTCACTTCTTGTATTCTCTTCTACTTTATTGCACAGGATAAAGGGGTGAGGGTGGGGGTCCTGGCAGGCCTTCCGAGATTACATGTAACTCTCCCTCCTGCACAGCTGCTTTAGGTCATTCTCCTAAAAGTAATAATAATTATTATTAACACAGAATAGCACTTACTATGCATCTGTGAACTAATTCAGCTCTCACAACAGCCCTGGACAATGAGGACAATTATTATGTTATCTGAATAAGGACTATGATGGATTATTATCATTATCAGCTCCAATTTAAAGATGAGAGATGAGAAGGAAGTTGCTGGCACAGAGAAGTGAAGTCACTTGCCCAAGGTCATACCAGTAGCAAGTGGCAGAACCAGGTTTTGAACCCAGGTCCTCTGTTCCAGACTTGGTGCTTGCCCTTAACTACTTTGCTAGAGGAATTCTGTTGGCCAACTATGTCTCCTTGGACATATACGATCTTCTGTATTCTTACAGCTCTGAGAAGTATGTTTTATCATCCCCATTTTACATTAAGGGTCCCCTGGTGGTGAAGGCAGAATTTGAATCTAGACCTGTCTTATGCCCAAATTTCTATTCTTTGTGATATAAGAATATCTCTAGAAGGGAGTAAATCTAAAATATCTTTCTGGTGGATTAGCTGGGTTGTTTTTCTACCCAAATGTTGCTTGGCCTCAGTAATCCAAATCTAATGTCAAAGTTATACTCTCAAAGTATAAAATAAATATAATAAAGAAATAGGTAATCTTTATTGAGGGCTCAGTATGTTTTAGGCACTAAGGACTTCACATGCATCAATTCATTAAGTGTGACAACTAACCCACAAGTGCTTACCTACTTTGGAAGTTTAGATTCGTTGATCATAAATAATGTGTTGCTAAATAAGTGTATTCCCTTTTTAAGAGAAAAGTAGCTGCTGCTTGTCACAAAGGAAGCAGGCACACTCAAAATTAAATGCCCCTTTGTTGGTGCTAAAACATATTTCCCACCTTCTGCACAGCTCCGCTGAAACCTGGGTCAAGATTATTTCACATGGCCCAAATATGACACATCTGTTTTCTAAACATTCGAAACCTGCAAAGGGACACATTCCCTTTAAATCTAAGAACCTATAAAATGAAAATATCGGCTTGAAAATGTCAAAAACCTTGAAAATGGAAACCTTCATGTCTTTTGTGAAGAATCTAGTTTAAAAAATGTTTTGTTAGAAAGGAAGAAGTGAAGATAAAAATCGGCAAAGGCAATTGTAAGGTAACAGTTCTGCCCTGCAAACCTAAATCCTTTGCCATCACCAGGGGACACAAACTCAACATTCCCTGTCTGCTGAGTGGACTCGCAGTCATTTTCAGGAACAGATTCTGCTTCTCCAAGTTTTTCCCTCTTTTTGCTTGAGGAAGATTTGCCCTGAGGCTAACATCTGTGCCAATGTTCCTCTATTTTTTTTTTTTTTGGTATGTGGGTTGCCACCACAGCATGGCCGACAAGGAGTGGCATAGGTCTGCGCCCAGGCAACCAAACCCAGGCCGCTGACACGGAGAGGATGGAAATTAACCACTAGGCCACGGGGCCAGCCCCCTCTACTTCTCCAAGTTTTAATGACCAAGAAAAGAAAAGGGCTGAGAAACATACCACGTATTAGGACCAACATGGACATTAAACTTGAGAAGGACAGCACAGTAGACAGGGAAAAGGGTCAAGCAACAAGGCCCCCAAACATAAACAGACTGAAGCCCTCAAATGGGCTGATATGTCTTAGGTCACCTGGGGAATCTGAAGAGTAGAGACCAAGGACCTTCAGAGAAATGCTGTGAAGGGAGTAGAAGGGGCCTGAGGGAGTTGTCACTTTGTGAGATAAAATTAAAAGCACATTCAAAGACAGCATCCTCTCAAGCAGGCATCCCTACTCCAGCCACCAAATGACTGGAGATGCGGGTGTAAATGGGGAACAGGTAAGTACCACGTTGCTTGGTGCAGCACTAACTGCTGCTTGTAAGTGGTACCTCCTAGAAGATTCTAGAAGATCTGGGCATGAAAGGAGCTGCCTTCCCACACCTGGCTCCACAGATGGGCACATCTGATTGCTATTGCAGCCTTTCTGGTGAAGGCTGCCTTCTAGGGAAGTGGGGGACTGAAATTGTCACTAGACAGATAATAAGGGAGAAGGGGCAAGCTGCATTTCTTCAGCATTGCCCATTTCTTCCTCACACCCTCTGGTACCAGGACAAACAATGTCTTATGGGATAAAAGGTCAACATCCAACAGAAAAGTTCTCATCGTGAAAGGGGAAATCCCCAGGCTCAGTGGGAAAGATAACAGTTGACTATGGCAGGGAGTCCCATTTGCAAAACTTTTCTTTGATGCTAAAAATGTATAACAACATCAAATTTCCCCGTTTTCCTAGTTTGCAAACAGCTAGGCAAATCCACATAAAGGCATTTATTTTAATTATCACCTGATTATTTTATTTATCCCTTTGAGTCAGGCTTAGTCTCTTTTCTATCTCCTTATACTCAATTAATAGTCTCGGGATACTCCACATGTGTTCACTTCAGAAAATGTCCCTAAACATTTCACATGGTGTCTTTTAACTCACAGCTGTGCCCACCATCTAGCAGCACACGTGATGTCCAAAGGTTACTTACAGATAAATCTGGAGAGAAAGCATTTTTATGGTCTTATTTTCCTAATACTGGGTAGAAAAAAAGAAGAAACAGGTAGATTTGAGGATGTGGTAGCATTCCATTGCCAACAGCTGTAAAACACCTGCACCTGTTGACCAAAGCAACGAATCATTTTTTATACAAACTGTTTCATCTAAGGTCCTTATTCCTTAGGACAGCCTTCTGGGTTCCCAGGAAGGAGCTGATCATGAGGCACACCTCCTGCCAACCATGAGAAGCCATCTTAACTCTAGGAAAAGGTGCAGAACTCGCCTGATTCTGGGATCCCTGACCCAAGGGAGCAATTGAACATGAAGTGTTTAGAAACACCAAGAGTTTGTTCTGCTAGGTGGATTCCCAGCCTCCTGGAGCAGCTCTCCATTCATTCTTCCACCCGAATCCCTCCCACACAGAGCAAGCTCCCCAAACACAACAAAACCCAGAGGGGGCCATTCTCCAACTCCTATCAATCCAATCTGGAATCTGGGGAGAAGAATGAATTTCTGCTTTCCTAAAGAAGGGTTTTTTTATCAGGGCCTCTGCAGTTCAGTTTAAACACAGTGCAAAATGTTAAGAAGTTTGGACTTGCAGAGAGAGCTGAGTTTCTTGGGTGTGACCCATTTAAACCGGGTCACTTTTAAATGCTCTTACAAAGTCTGATTATATTAATAAATGAAACCATCCGATCATCTAACAGGAAGAATGAGAGCTCTATACGAAGTGAATACCTATTCATTACTGTCGGGCACTCGGCAAATTAAAGTGTTTGGCGGAAGGAACAATCATTACTTTTAATTTCTTCTCCTTTTTAAGCAACTCCAAGAGAATAAGCCATTTTAAATAAAATCACAACAGGTTAAGGCGCCTCTAGATGGATTTCAAAGAAAATGACACCTCTTTAAAAAAAACAAAAACAAAAACACCCAACAACGTGTGGCGAAGTTTGAGGGGTCCCATAATCATAGAACGGTCAGGAAGCTGCTAGAAACAATTATGCAGGGTTTCAAAATGACTGGTACAGGATGTGCCCATAGAAAGAAATGTTGCGCGCACTGGTGGAACTGCCTAAGTTACTACTGCAAAGTATCCTGAACTTTTAGAAGGTGGCACGGGCTCCATCTGACCGCCCTCCTTCCAATCTCCTTGCCTTACTCTTTAGCCCTGGAGCTATTTGGCTGGAGCGGGGAGATGCAAGGACGAAGGAGCAGGAGTAGAGGGAGGCAGAGGGAGGGTGCCTGTCGGAGCTCCTGGGTCGCTACAAACTTGAAGGTTTCGCTTTCGTCCAAGTAGGAGGCAACCAGGTAGCAATGCACTTCCTCCCCCGAGGGCCCCCTACGCGGCGACGAAGGCAGAAACGCCCCTGGGCGGCCGGATTCCGGCTTCTCCGCGGGCCCGGGAGCGCAGGGGCGTGCTGCGGAAGAGGGGCGCCCGGGATGCACCGGCAGGAACCCCCGAGGTGGAGAGGGCGAAGCCTCAGAGGGCGCCTACCTGTGCCGCGGAGCGCTCAGAGCCCTGGGCCGGGCCGGGGGGCGCAGGTGCTCAGGGGCAGCCTGGAGACCGCCCGGGCGGGCGGGGCGTCCATCGTGCCCGGCTCACTGCGCTCTTCCCGCCGCGGGGGGGCGGGGAAGGGTTCCCCTTGGCTCGGCTCCCGCCTCTTCTCCACCCGGCTGAGGACCCGGCGGGTCCCGCGGCGGCGGCAGCAACAGGCACCGTGGCGCGGGGACGACGGCGGCGGTGGCGGCAGAGGAGGAGGAGGTGTCTGCGCGCGGCTCGCGTTTCCTCCTCCCCGGCTGGGCGAACGCGGGGGAGGCGAGGGGAGGGCAGAAGCCGGGATCTCCCGACTCAATCACCAGGGACCTAAGAGGGGGACACGATGCCCCCCCCTCCCCACCGCGCCATGTGACTTTGCCCCAGCGGCACAGCCGGGACAGGCGAGTCACACGCGGGCAACAGCTGCTGCAGTGCGGGTCAGCCGCGGCCTCCCTCCCCTCCCCGCCTCTCCCCTCCCGGGCGGTCCATCCTCGGCCCGCCCCGGGGGCTCCAGCCCCCGCCTGGGGGAGGAGGTCCGGGGCACCGCCCCATCCAGCCCTAGCGCAGGCTCCTGGCCCGCTGTACGCCTGGGGCTCCGGGGACGCGGGGCCCCGCGCGTGATTAAGGCCCTCGCGGTGGGATGTGCGGTCGCACGCCCTGTCCTCGGCGGCCTATTTATAGCAGGTGGCACTGCCTGCCGCTCTCTCGGCCAGCGGGGCTCTCAGCAGGTGGCACTACCCGCCCGCTCTTCGCTCCCCCCTCATGTGGACTCTCGCCTTCTCCCGCTGAAAGGGACGTAGTGAAAACTGCCCAGATCACAGGAAGGCAACCAAGCCACCTGGCTCTCCCTCGCATCACTGCTGCTTCCTGTCCTAGGGTGGGATAACAGCAGGGAGGGAACTGAGGCACGGACATCCTATGGCAGGAAAATCAGGGACTCAGGGAAACAGCGAAGGTTAAAGTGTCACCCCCGCCCCATGTTTAATACAGTAACACCGGTAAGCCCCATTTCTGAACAACTGCGGGGGTGACGCAGGGACTGGCTTGGGCGCTTTTTCCCTCTTCGCTGGTCCAGCGCTTGAGCGCGCGCGCGTGCACTCCCCCCGCCCCCCTCCCCCCCCCCCTTGCCTCGGTGTGCCTAACCTTGAGTCACTTTAGGGGAAGTTCCCAGCAACCTGGGAAAGTGTAAGAAGAGACACGAGGGAAATGCAAGATGGCTGAGAGAGCCGGCTCCTGGGATTGGGGGGTGGCAGTCTGCAGGACACAGACAAACCTCCCAAACACCTGTCCCACCAGGTAGATAGGAGCAATTTCACTCCCGTGGTGGGGGGAGGGATCTGAGGAAGGTGAGGGGCTTGGCACCGTCTCCAGAGATGAGGAAGAAGGGAAGGGAGAGCAGGAAGAAGAGGGAGATGGCCGTGGGGCAGCAGAAGGGGGCTGCGGTGGAGAAGCCCAGGCGTCATCTTTTGGGATCTTTGGCTTAGTGTAGCAGGAGGCTGACTTTGGGGAAGTGGCTGAGAGTTTGGACTGCAGGATTGTGCACATCTCAACTCCACCACTGGTGTGGCTTAGGCAAGCTGCTGCACCTCTGGTGTCCATTCTCTTACCTGTAAAATGGGACCAGTTCACACTCTACAGGACCATTGTGAGGATAAAATGGGAAAGTGTATGTAAAGTGCTGAGCACAGTGGCACATATATGGACCTCGGCTCATGGCAGCAGCTATTGCTATGGCTCAGGAGGCAGATGGAGGACCCAGGTCCCCCCGCCCCACCCCAAAAGAGTATTCCTAGAGGCTGACCCAGGTTCTTGGAGACTTTTTGATTAGGACTTCCTTATGGGATTCCCTGATTCCATTTCTCCTGGATGCTCACATCCAGGGAAGGTATATTTAAGTGGGACACATAAGTTTTATCCACAGCGTGATTTAAAATTCTCATAATAGCGGTAGCTATTATTCTTTGAAGGGTTAGTCTATTTGGGTCATTGTGGAAGGTACTTTACCTATGTTGTCTCTAATCCTCACAAAAATTCTACAGGACAGAGATGATTAAATCCACTTGACTAATGAGGAAACTAAGAGGTTAATGCCTCTTGGAGGCCACAGAGCTAGTTGGTGCTGGGACCCGCAAGATCCAAAGCCCCTTATAAACCACTTTCTCTCTGGCCACTGTGTTGCTGTCTTGAGCACTTAGCTCACTGTTTATTATAGCACAGTTATTTATGAACTTAGCCTCAAATCTTTTTTAAAAAGAGGTGAGGAATACATACAGACAGAAATACTCTAGTGATTAGAATGTTTATTGGGTTATGGAAATCGTTCTTCATTAGGTTACAAGACCAGGCAAACCAGTTAAGCCATATTGTTGTCTCTTGGATCACACCATAATTATTTCACATCTTTATCTCCAACTCAGTCATACAGTTCTCATTCTTTCTTTGCAGCAGCCTGCTGTTCCCACTTACCTTCAGAGTGCTAAGATGTCAAGACAGGTACACTGTTGTCCGTTTCACTGACACTCCAAAACCGCCTTTCATATATGACCTGCCAGATGGTGGTTGAAACTATTATCTATCATCCCTGCCTGCCATCCCCTGCCCCTGGGAGAAGGAGTCAGGCCAAGGCTATTCTCTGCTTATAGAATATTCTGGCCAGAACCCCTCCCATCCTGCCACTCCACTCCCTTTTCTTTTCCTCACTAACCCCCTCTACCCCCACTCCACCCACGCCCCCAGTCTCAGAGAGCAGGAAAGCTTAGGTACAGACAGGCAGCCAGCTGGGGTGCTAATCAGGTCACAGAGGTCGAAAGTGGGAGGGTTGGGGGCAGAGGTAGGCCTAGGTCCCCTGCCTCTCAAACGGTGTAGTGGTGGGGAAACCTCCCTCCCGCCCCCTGCTGAGATCTAGCAAGTTCCAGCTCAGAGATTTACAACTTAGTGAGGAATGATCATTTGCCCTGACCCCTAACCTGGGTTAGGGAAGGTCTGTGGCCTTGTGAGCAGCAGTGATTTCTGCATCACCTTTCAGGTTCCCATGGTCAGTTAATGCCCTAGGAAGGATAGTGAGAGATTTTATAATACTTTTAGCTTCCTAGAAACAGAACTCCCTTTACAATATGTGATAAGGATTTTTGATTTTTTTTTTTTCTGTAAAGCATTATCTCAGAGAGTAGAGGATAGCCTGTCATCAACCTCATTTGCACTCATTCCTAGGAGCTCTGGAGGAAATAGTAAAGAGGACTTTGAGACTGATGGTGATACCGGGGATGGCAGGATGCAGACTGTCAGACAGGAGGGGACATCCGTGTTGTCCTAGTGCAGAGCAGAAAGGTAAAGGTAAGAGCTAACCACCCAGCTTTTAACTGCAAGTGCCATCACTCTAGGAAGAAAGTAGCTCTTTCCCCTTGTGCAGATATGTGACTCCCAGCAGGGCTGGTACGCCACCATGGCGGAGGCTGGGGCACCAGGGCATTGGTGATGGCAACAGAGATGGGCTCCCTGGGAGCCCAGGAAGGTGTTCTGTTGGTAGTTCTTTAAGTCACCAATAACAAAACTAAGTAGGGAATGGGACCAAACACCGCTGTGACTATAGAACCCCAGGATGGCACAGTGGTTCACTGAGTATGCTTGCTGCCACAGACTGGTGGTGACTTTCTGGAGCCCTAGGTGGAGAAGGTTTCTGAGTCATATCCAAGCTCAGTGGGAAGGGGTGCAAAATGGAGAGACACCATCTGCCTCAAGCATGGGAGGAGGCATCAAATTGGGTAATTGCCAATCCTGCCAACCCAAAGCGTAACTATCGGCATCTAAACAGTGTGTTAAGTCATGCCCAAGTATCTTAATTAGCTGTAAGAAATACCTTCATGACAAGAAAATGGATTAAAGTCAAGTTCAGAGAGTATGTTACATTGACTTGCCTACAATACTTAGGGCCTTAACTTGCTTTCTGAAAGGCATAAGAATGATAAAACGTAGCAGAGTAAAAAAATAAAACGAGCAGATAACCAATGTAGATTTTGGAATTTCAGCAATTTAAACAAAAGTTTTATTGCATGGGAGAACTGGTGCTTACAAGGGGTAAGACAACGTAAATCCACGCGCTGTGAGAACAAGCGGACTGTCCTGTCAAGCCCCAGAGTAGGCTTCTGTGAAGTGTCTCATCTCCTTTTATGGACAAAGTAGATAAAACTCTGGGCACTGGTTCCACTTCCTTTTTCAGCTCCCTCTCCTATTTGTTAAATCATTGCTCTACACAGGCGACTGTTCCACGCCGCTCTATGACGGTATCCAGCCTTTACTTCGGGTTCCCACCTCCCACCTGAGCTGACTCTGTGGGTTCGGGCATTAAGCACAGAGCTGAGCCAGTGCTAGCACGCCACTCTTTGTTATGA
The DNA here is from genome assembly GCF_041296265.1 of Equus caballus. NCBI lineage: Eukaryota > Metazoa > Chordata > Mammalia > Perissodactyla > Equidae > Equus > Equus caballus. The sequence goes on from NC_091686.1 coordinate 95,096,474, forward strand.
TATCTAAATTTGTCTAAGGTCTCTGAGAATTTCTTTGTAAATTGTCAGAGTTGGGGATTTCAGGGATTTTTACCCAGACTGGGAAAATGACTAAGCTTGCAACACTGCAAAACCCCCACTTCATTTTATCCCAAATGCCGTTATGACGTTGCTGGTGCATGATGTGTGGTCTCACTTAGAAAATGCAGTAGCCGGCCGGCGGGTCTCCCTGCTTTTGCCCTCGCCTCCATGCAGTCTACTCTCACTACAGCAGCCAAGTGAATCTGTTAAAATACTAGTGGGGCCGTGTTGCTGGTCTACTTAGAACCCTCCCATGCCTTCCCAGGTTTCCCAGAGTAGAGTCACAGTCCTTATAGTGGTTTATGGATCCCTATGGGTCTACCTCCTTCCCCGCCTCCACACCACTACCTCTGTGCTCCATCTCCTGCCAACAGTCTTAGATCACTCGGCTCCAGCCACACTGGCCTTGTTGTTACTCAAACTGGTGAGGCACACTCCTGGCCCAGGGCCTTGGCACTCACACTTCCCTCTGCCAGATGTGCTCTTACCTCAGATTCCTCATTGCCCTCTACTTCACCTTCTTCAGGTCTTTGTTTAAATGTCACCTTCTCCAGCAGGCCTTCTCTGACAATCTTTTGAAAATGGAAACCACTGCTCCACCTACACACACACACACTCTCTCTCTCTCTCTCTCTCTCTCTCTCTCTCTCTCTCTCTCTCCCTCTCTCTCTCTCTTCTTTTCCGCTTTCCTGCTTTATATTTCCCCATAGTGTTGATTGCCCTCTGATATACAATATTAGTTACTCATATATCTTATTCGTATCTGTTTCTGTCCCCACCTCCATGAGGAAAGAGAATTCTTTCTGTTTTTTTCACTGCCGTATCTCCAATGCATAGAGTAGAGCCTGTACATAGTGGGCATTCAATAAATAAGGAATGAATGAATGAATGAAAATAATTTGTAACACATGACATTGGGGAGTTCATGGAAAGTCTGTATAGAACCTCCTTTAGATTAGAAAAGTTTTAGGTTTCCCTCTATTTAGTCTTGTGCCCTCATCAGGTTTCTCAACTGCCCTAAGAGATACGTCAGTCCTACCCCCAAGGTGAGCTGAATGTTAAAGCATGTGACTCCTAGTTTAACCATCAACACAGGATCTGACTTCCAGAAGTACCATAAAAGGGCTGTAAAATCATGCAGCAACTGAGAACTCAATATTTGTCAAAAGTTTGGTTTAGAAAAGTATCATTTTGGAGAACTGCCTGAAAGATATACAGTCCGACTGGTCCTCCAGAATATGGATCCCTGAAAATCAGTTCCTGGACCCGATCAGCCCAACAGAAGAGCAGTCCTCCTGGACTGTATCCAGAACAATTTCTTTCATCAAATTACACTTTGACATTATTTCATTTGCCCATATTGGGGGAATACATTTTATTAAAATGCCCTATTCGGTCCGGATATTGTTTAACACCTTACACAATGTCCTTTTAAGGAGAATTCAAGAAAAAGTTTCTCAGGGCTCTACCAGGAATAACTTTTCTTTCCTTGAGCAACTTGTCATCTCTCCATCCTTGCACTGACTAATGGACTCAATGGTCAGATTTGGGATCCACTGCTTAGCAGGTCTCGAGGTCATTTTGTGTACCAAGTCATTGATTCACAAATGCCCTTCCTAAGCCATGGCCAGCTTGTGTCAGTTTTCATCCATGTAAGACAAAATATGAATAGCAATGTATAATTTTACAAAACTAAACTATACTACTCTGTATTCTGGGATCATATTCCTCCCACTTTGTAGGTATTAACAAAAGAAAGTCTTTCTTTTATGAAATGGTGGTAAGAGTCAAGGGTAGGAGCTTTTGTTGGCTTTTTATTTTTGGTTTTTAACATCTTTACCCGGCAAAAGAACACGATAGCACAGTTCCGTCAGCTGCCACTGTTTGGGAAACTTTCAGTGGTTCAGAAAATCCAGAGTCTAGCAAGCATTGGTTATCTACCTTACTCCTGGCTTCATTCATCCTCATCTACTTTCTCCTCCTGTAGTCCTGATTTCTTATTCACTTCTTGTTATGTTGCCTTGTGTGCATTTAAGCCACCTTCAATTATTTCTGGGATGTGGCAGACGTGAATGAATGAGTGAATGAACGAATGAATAGACTTATACGAGCTAAAGAACATATCCACTTGCTTGGCATGTGGCACCAACTCCACACTGCATCAAATGCTCTTGTTCGTCAGCATTTTGAATGTTATCTGCAAGTGTATAGTGCTCCGTAATTGACATGGCTCATCTTACTTAATCCTCCTCATGTTCCTGAGGGGTGGGTGTTATTTTCCCCTTTCCCTCATTATATACATGAAGAGATTTAGGCTTAGAGAGTTTGAGTTTTCCTCAGGCAGAGAGCTTGTGGGAGAGAAATTGGAATTTTAACCCAGATGCTCTGCCTCCAAGTCTAATTCTTTTCCTCTATACCTTATGACTGCTCTTTAAAACTACTATTTTGAGGGAGATATTGTACAGAGTTGTTTTGTTGTTGTTGTTTTTAAAGAAGACATAAGGAGAGTCTGGTTATTTCCTTGGCTTTTGGGATGACCTGCCTTGTTGCAAGGTGTTCTGTGGGAGGGCCGTACTTCTGCTGGGCCCCTCTGACCCTTTAGCTTGAGGGACCATCCACTGGACTGAATCGAGGTGCATATTGAAGAAATATGCTTCAAGGCAGTCTCCTTTGGATCCCTGTTTCTATTGCATAGTAATTAATATTGCGCAACACCATTATAGTGGCAGCTTGCTTCATTACTTAGTAATTTCCTTTAACAGTAAAGCTGAGCTAGAGACATTTGGCCCTCTTCTCGTTTTCCTGTTGCTAAATATAAAATGTTTTTAAGATGAAGTTCTCCTATTATTCAAGGGAAAGGAACGTGAGTCCTTGAATTAGGAGCTTAGGGAAGAGATTAAGGGGGAGGTAGAATTTACCAAGATTCCCAAACGGACAGGTATGGTCCACAAAAGGCTGAGTAGAGTCTTTCAACCAATAGAGATTTGTTGATTAGCGATTCTTTCTATGGACTTGGATTAAGGCTCTGAAGTGACGCAAAGAAATATGAGACATCGTCCCTGTCCTCAGGACTCTTACACTCTTCTAATTCAGGGTCAGCAAACTTTTACTAAAGGCTCACGTAGTAGATATTTTAGCCTTTGCAGGCCATTTCAGTCTCCATCCCAACTTTCAACCCTGTCGTTGCAGTACAGAAGTAGCCATAAGCAATATGTAAATAAATGAATATGGCTGTGTTCTGTGAATATGGACACTGAAATTAGAATTGCAAACATTTTTACATGTGAAATATTATTCTTTTAAAAAAAAATGTTTTCAATCATTTAAAAGTGTAAAAACTACTACATCAAACTAAAAAGCTTCCGCGCAGCAAAGGGACCCATCCACAAAATGAAGAGGCAATTTATGGAATGAAAGAAAACATTTGTAAACCATATATCCGATAAGGGGTTAATATGTGCTTCGTTATTAACGTTAAATAACAAAATCTGGCCGCTGGTCCCATATACCATCATTTTGAGGTAGTGATGAGGATACATGATATTCTGAGATACCTGTGTCAACTGAAATGTGACATGAAAATCTGTGATTTCTATTAATGACAAAGTCATGGGGACTGATAATACTTTTGTGGTTTGTTGCCTGCATTCATAATTGAAGGAAAGTCTAAATTTTGATTAGAAATGCTAGAAGTAACTTAAAAAGTGTAGTTTTATTTTTCATCTTGAGTTCACTGACTCTCTGGATTCTATGCACCGAACCATTGGAGAATCTTTGATTTCAGCGTAAGAGCTCCTGAGAAGTCAAGGAGAATGTGGTCTGGGAAAGTGAGTATTTAGAAGGCCGTTGTTTCTGAAAGTACAATTTTAATAGACACGAGAAGACAGAGGTAAATTGAAGTGCATTGATTCAGCAAGGAGAGAGGAGGTTCTAAATGTCCTGTGCAACTCCGTCCCCATCCATGTGACCTAGGCCAACCCCTCCTTTAAGAGAAGACTTGATTGGTGCCACTTGGGCTCCGCATTAGAGTTCTTATGATACAGCAGATGCTGTGTGATGTGAACCAGGCAAACCCAAAGCATTTAGAAACCATGTTGTCTATCAACTGGACTTTTCAAGTATTCTTATTAAAACATGATTTTGGAAAAGCAATTTAGAACAGACTTACTCTCCCCTAAGAAGACACCCAAGATTGTCAGAGACACCTGCTGCTTCTTTAATTTCAACTTTACTGGTGGGGACAAGGATGATAATTTTCATTGAATTTGTACATTTTTATAATTTTTTAATTATATACAATAAACATGCATTATTTTCTAATGGGAACAGTCTTTATTTTACAGCTAAGTCTTATTTCTGCTCTTTACTTTGGGATATATCATCTGCGTAAAAGATGTATGGGAGAGAGTCAGCCTTGTTCCTCAATATTAGCTCAGAACTTGGTGAAGGAAGGAAGGAAGGAAGAAGAGAGGAAGGGAAAAAAAGGAAGGAAGGAGAAATAAAAAAAACCCAAACTATTTGGTTTCCTTATAGTTCCAAGTTACTCAACCTTAACTAGGCCCTGCTACCCCTTGGTAATCCCGCTATGCATCTCTTATGCCTTCCTTATCCTGCAAACACATGAGTGAGCCTCAACCAAGCTCAGTCAAGCCTGGCCCAAGGCAGAACTGCATATCTGAGCCCAGCTTACATTGCCAGTCTATAGGATATGCTAATTAAGTAGCTGTGGCCTTAAGTCACTCATTTTGGGGGTACTTTCTTATGCATCAAAAGCTAACTAATAGGGGCCAGCCCCGTGGCCAAGCGGTTAAGTTTGCGCCCTCTGCTTCGCAGGCCAGGGTTTCATAGGTTTGAATCCTGGGCACAGACATGGCACCACTCATCAAGCCATGCTGAGGCGGCATCCCACATCTCACAACTAGAAGGACCCACAAATAAAAATACACGACTATGTACCGGGTGGCTTTGGGAGAAAAAGGAAAAATAAAATCTTAAAAAAAAAAAAAAAAAGCTAACTAACTAACTAATACAAGTGTGTAACATTGTATTTTCCAAATCTACATTTCCTGGCAATTTTCCCATGTTCCACAAGTCCTCCAAGATTAATACACTGTGTGTCAGGATAACGTGTACAACTGCATCAAACTGTTCTTAGCACTCAGAGAGGTTCTTCTGAGTTGGTGAGTATTTTCTTAGTGTCTCATTACCCATCCTGGGCTTCAAAATTCCAGTTGCATTTGGCGTGCTACAAGATCACACTTCAGGGGCCAGCCCCAAGGCTGCGTGGTTAAGTTCTCGCGCTCCCCTGCGGCGGCCCAGGGTTTCCCCTGTTCGGATCCTGGGCACGGACATGGCACCACTCATCAGGCCACGCTGAGGCAGCATCCCACATGCCACAACCAGAAGGACCCACAACTAAAAATATACAACTATGTACTGGGGTGCTTTGGGGAGAAGAATTAAAAAAAAAAAAAAGATGGGCAACAGATGTTAGCTCAGGTGCTAATCTTTAAAAAAAGATCACACTTGGACCTCAACATCAGCTATCAATCATCACAACTCATTTCTTCCTATAACCAGGGAGAGGACTCCACAAGTCTGTGTTAAATTCCTCTTGAGTGTTCCATAACCACAGAAGCTCCTTTAGGTTTGAATGCTCCTTTGAAGAAAGACGCCATTCCTGTCACACTGACCCCCATCAGGTGGCCAAGGACCACTGACTAGCTTTGCAAATTTAGGGAAATTACTTAACTTACTTGTGTGGGTTCTTAGTGTCCCCACCCATAAGATGGGGATAAAAGTAATAGAACTTGCCTTACAATGTTGTCAAGAGGATTAATGAGTTAATAAAGGTAAAATACTTAGAACCTGGCATCTAGGAAAGCAAGCCAATATCATTATTATTGAGTATTGTAATTTCTCTCCTTTTCCTTCTGCTCTGGATTTTATCAGCTTTCTTTCCTCTTCCATCTTTCTCTAGGGAGAACAGGATGCTAACCTGATAGGCTATTTTCTTTCAGGTGAAAATTCCAACAACCCCAATCTTTTTGAAAACTAAGACTTTAGGAATTCATTACCTGTGCTGCCTCAGAGACAGTACAATGATGGCTTTAAAGAACAAGTTTGAAATAGTCTTCCTTTTAAATGGTCAAGGTTTGCCAGCAAGGGCAGGAAAGCTTGTCCAAAGCTAGTAACATTTTTCAAGTTAAAATTTACCAACTTAAAAGTCTTTCAAAATTTCTTTTAGGCCCTGTTGCCCCTAAATGGGATTTCGCTGGGAGGTAGCGGGGTGTTGGGGAAAGGACGGTGAGGGGTGGGAGTTCTGGCCACAGGCAGGCTGTGCACGTGCGGAGAAGTCTCCCGAACCAGATGGATATTAGTGCTGGACAAAATATAACACAATGTTTTTAAACATAAAGTTGAACTCTAAAGAAAGATAGGTAAATTTCTCAGGTGTTAAAAAATTTTTCCTAGATCAACTGAGAAGAGCAGAAAGTGGAAGCACCCACGGCCTTAGGGAGGTGTGAGACCCGGTGTTGGCCTCAGGGGCTGGGGGTTAACATTGGTCGGGCGCGTGCGCGCGCACACACACACATGACTGGAAATGTGGCCCTGGGCTGAGGAGGCAGGGAGTTGGAATTCATTTTGTTTTTACTTTTTATTTTTTTTCCCTAAAATTCTATTGGATTGTTTTTTTCAAGACTTCTTATTCACGGTGTCCTACTTATCCCTTAGTGTCCAAGAAACCTGAAAGGACTATACCTCTGTGAAAAGGGAACTAGAAAAATTTTTCCCACAAGGATCAGGAAAGCTTGTAGTTTGCTTGAGACCCTGGGGAAGGATGATGGTTCGGGGATGGGCTGGGGGGCAGAGGTGGGGAGAGTGAGTTCATGACCAGAAATGAAAACTCCAGACCTGGGCCTGGCCCTGTGGCTGACTGGTCAAGTTCACACATTCTGTTTCGGTGGCCTGGGTTTCGCTGGTTCAGATCCCAGGTGTGGACCTACACACTGCTTATCAACCTATATGCTGTAGCAGGCGTCCCATGTATAAAACAGAGGAAGATGTGCATGGATGTTAGCTCAGGGCCAGTCTTCCTCAGCAAAAAGAGGAGGATTGGCAGCAGATGTTAGCTCAGAGCTAATCTCCCTCAAAAAAAAAAGGAAAGGAAAGGAAAAAAAACCCTCCAAGCCTGTGTCACGTGTATGAAGTGGGAAGTGATGCTCACAAGTTGGTGCAGGAATCAAAAGCTAGTAAAAGTAACACAAAAACTCAACACTAACTTTTTTAGGAGAATTGCAAGTATCTTCTCTCAGATTGTGGGTTGTCTTTTAACTCTGCTTATGATGGCTTTTATTATACAAAAGTTGTTTTGTTTTGTTTTTAAAGATTGGCACCTGAGCTAGCAACTGTTGCCAATCTTTTTTTTTTTCTGCTTTTTCTCCCCAAATCCCCCCAGGACATAGTCGTATATTTTAGTTGTGGGTCCTTCCGGTTGTGGCATGTGGGACACCACCTCAGCATGGCCTGATGAGCGGTGCCATGTCTGTGCCCAGGATCCAAACCAGTGAAACCCTGGCCTGAGAAGCAGAGCGTGCAAACTTAACCACTCGGGCACGGGCTGGCCCCTACAAAAGTTTTTAATTCTAATGCAGTTCAATCTTTTACTTTATGGTTTGGGCTTTTTGTGTCTTGTTTCAAAAACCCTTCTCTACAGGGGCTGGCCCCGTGGCCAAGTGGTTAAGTCCGTGCGCTCCGCTGCAGGCAGCCCAGTGTTTCGTTGGTTCGAATCCTGGGCACGGACATGGCACTGCTCATCAAACCACGCTGAGGCAGCGTCCCACATGCTACAACTAGAAGGACCCACAACGAAGAATATGCAACTATGTACTGGGGGGCTTTGGGGAGAAAAAGGAAAAAATAAAATCTTTAAAAAGAAAAAAAAAAAAAGCCCTTCTCTACCATGATATCATAGAGACGATGTCATACAGTTTCTTCTAAAGTGTTTAAAATTTTACTGTTCACATTTAGATCTTGAATCCAACTGGAATCTACTTTTTGATATAGTTTTGGATATGTTTTGAGGTAGGGATCTAATTTTAGCTCTTCCATTTGGATGGCCAATTATTTCAAAATTTCTTACTCAATAGTTCTTTCCCTACACGTCTATGATGCCATGTTAGTCGTAAACCAATTTCTTTGATAGACGTGTGCTTATTTGTTATTTTCTACCATTGTTTTATCTGTCCATCTCTCTGCCAAATTTACTTACTATGTCTTTATAATAAATCTTAATATTTGGTAGTACGATTCCCCTCTTCTTACTGTGACCTGTGAAAAGTCTGAGAATATATCCTATGTGCAAGCTAGTGTTAGCCTGTCACTGTTCCAAGGATACAAGCAGAAGACACGAGGGGCTGGTGAATCAGACGCAAAGGGCTGTATTGCTCACAGCACAGCAGGCAGCATAACCTTCACGTTCACCGCAGTTACTCTTGTCCTCAAGTCCCACATGTGACATGGAAGAGCTGAGATGAATTCGGCACACATCACAGTGAGGAACCCAAGCTTAGGAAGCCCCACACTTTGAAAGGGGTTGCTAGCAAACCTGCCTATCTTTAACCCCAGAGGGAGACATTTCTTACATATCCGGGACATGAAGCAAATCTGCGCTACCCCCTGGAGCGAGACACTATCTCTATCTTCCAAAGTTGTTTGCTACATAAACGTCCTTGAAAAGATAGTTCAGAAAAAAATCTGTCACTACAATTAGGATATACAACTATGTACTGGGGCTTTGGGGAGAAAAAAAAAAAGAGAAAGATTGGCAACAGGCGATAGCTCAGGGCCAATCTTCCTCACCAAAAAGAAAAAAAGATCTGTCAGTGTCTCTGCTCAGAAGATGTGCAGAAGTGCAAGACACCAATGGACAATTGTCTCCCAACATTTATTATTTTTCAATATTATTTTGCATATTATGGCTGTTTACTGTTCCATATGAATGTGAAGATCAATTTGTATAGTTGTTTTGGGTAGCACTATGCTACTAGATTTAAAGCTATCCACATCACTTAAAAATGTGTTCTTATGGACCTTGAAGGTATTATGTTAAGTGAAATAAGCCAGATAGAGAAAGACGAACTCTGTGTGACTCCACTCATAGGTGGAAGTTAAACATAGAGACAAAGAGAACTGATTGGTGGTTACCAGGGGAAAGGGGGGGTGGGGGGAGGGCACAAAGGGTGGAGTGGTGTACCTACGACATGACTAACAATAATGTACAACCGAAATTTCACAAGGTTGTAAACTATCATAATCTTAATAAAAAGTTAAAAAAAAGTGTTCTTTACAACCACATATAATAATGTCTTATAATTAATAACTGTAATTGTAGGTATGCAAAGCAATTAACAGTTTAAAAAAAGATCACAAAACAAAAAAAATAGTTTAAAAAACAAACAAAACAACAACAGCAATAATAACAACAGCAACAAAATAGCGAACCCCCCAGGACCTCACAGAAGTAAATACAAAGTTGCTTTGTAACCATAGATCTACAAAGTAGGTCACAAAGAGACTCCCATAAATTAAATACATAAATAAATAAACCTCTGCCAAAAATAAAAACAAGCAAATTCACAAACACTAGAAAACAATCCACCATGAGGGACAACCAACGAGCACAACAAACTGAGGACACAGCATCTCAAGAACTTTAGCTTACAGGACAAGCTGAAAGAGAGAATAAAACAAGCATATTGAAAATTATTCACAGACAAAAAGCAAAAATGGGAACCAAGAGGATGGAATGGGATTCTAATAGTAAAAAATAATTTAAAAAAGGATGATTTGAAGAAAGGTCAAAGAGAACTTCTAGAAACTAAATGTTCTATATATATATATATATATATATATATATATATATATAAATTTGAAACTCAAAAAAAGGTTAAATTGCAGATTAGAAAAAACTAAAGAGAAATCAGTGAACTGGAAGATAGCTCTGAGGAAATTGCTGAAAAAGCGACACAGAGATAAAGAAATGGAAAACAAGAAGTGTATACTTAATATCATAACAAAACTACAGAACAGCAAGGACAAAAAAAAATCTTACAAGCAATCAAATAGTGAGCAAAAGAAGCCATCAAATAGTGAACCAAAGACACAACCTCACTTTTATGAAGTTCAAGAATAGGCAAAACTAATGTATGATGTTGGGTGTTAAAATAGTGGTTATCTTGGGGGGTGGGGTGGGGAAGGGTTCGATCTAGAAAGGGGCAGCAGGAGGTGCCCTTTCACATACTGGGAACGCTTTCTATCTTCATGGTTACCTGGATATATAAATGTGTGAAAAGTCACTTAGCCATGCAGTTCAGATTTTCCACACTTTATTGTATGTATACTAAACTTTGATAAAAATACTTTTTTTAAAAAAGCAATCAGAAAGAAAGAACTATCTACAAAAGAATGACAACTTGATTAACAGCACACTTTTGGTCAGAAATAAAAAAGGCCAGAATATAATTCAACAGTGACTTCAAAGTGCCGGGGAAAATAAATGTCTATGTAGGGCCCTTTATCTGGCAGGACTATTATGAACGAATGAAAGTGACGAAAGACATTTTCAGGTCAAGACTTCAACCACCTCTAAAATACGTGCTTTGGCAAGAAGAGGTGGGACGGGAGAATTAAAACAGATGATATGCTGGTGAATCTACATAAGCATTAACTTTCAAAAACACTGATTTTGGAGAGTTTTAAAAATTAAGTGGATTATCCTGCAGACACATACATGAAAATATGTGACAAGGTTATTCACTGCTGCACTGTTTGAAACAGCACAAATTAGAAACAAGTTCAGTATTCATCAATAGGGGAAATGATTAAATAGATTGCATTATATCCCCACATTAAAATATTATTTGGTTAAAAAGAAGGAAATACACTTTTGAGTATAATCTAGAATAATATATTTGTGTATGAGTCAGATTTTTCTGCATTAACAACTACAACATCTCAGTGGGTTATAACGATGAACATGGATTTCTCAGACGCACCGTCTACAGGGAAGGAGGAGTGAGTAATTACAAACATTAAAACGCTTTCGCAATTGCTCAGTGAAAAAAGCAGAGTGCAGAACACTGTGTACAGTGTCCTACCATTTGGGTAAAATAAATTAAGACAAAAGAATCCATCACATAATTGTTTTATATACAAGACCTCTGGGAGGATACTCTTGAAACTGGCAAAGGGGTTGCCTTCATGCATCGAAACCGGGTGGCTTTGAATAAGGGTAGACGAGAGACAGTTCACTCTCTATATATCCTTTCGTACCTTTTGAATTTTCTACCATTGGAATATTTTATCTAAGCAAAAATTAAATTTCATGTATTGTTTGCGTGGAGACTAGACATATTAACTTTAAACCTGACTGAGGAAACTTACATGTTAAGATTTTAAGAGTAACCACAAAAAGAATAGGAAATAGCACAGGAAACAAAGAGGGGTAAAAAAAATGATCTTAAGCACTTAACAAAATATGTCTAAAAGCCATTTGTGTTTCCTTTTCTGTGAACTGTCTTTCTGTAGCATTTGCCCCTTTTTTTCTTGGGCCGTTGATCTTTTTTGTTACTGATATTGAGGGGCTCTTTGCACATTAGGGGGTAAGCCCTTTGAGATACAAATTGCTAATATTTTTCCCCAGTTTGTCACAGATTTTATTTCATGTGGGTCAATTTATCAGTCCTTCTTTATAACTTGAGTGGTAGTTAGAAAGTTAGAACTCTTTCCCACTCTAAGATTACAAAAGAATTAATCCCAAATTTTCTTCTAATACTGCTAGGTCTTGTGTCAGTCTTGTTTCTCCACGCAAACTTTTATCTCCTTTGGCAGGAACAATAATGAGTACATCTGCCTGTCATCCATGGGGCCTAATGTCCTATGAGGCTTTTCCCTAATAGTTAGTAAGTTTCTACTGATGGTCTAAAATTTCTCCCTAACCGCCGTTTAGCGTCCTCCATGATCCAAGGCAATTGACAAATGTCTTCACAAACGATTTTGAAAAAATGATTTGATTTCATCCCCATTACAGATAAGGAAATTGAGGTTTAGAGATGTTAAAAAACTTGTCCAAAATCACACAGTTGGAATTGAAACTCAGATAGTCTGGTTACAGAGCCCACACAGCCTTAACCCTGACAGGTTATAATGGTCACAACCTAAAAATATTGATTTCTTTTTCTTTTTAAGAATTACTGTGAACATCTGGGAAATAAGGGCAGTAAAAAATACTGGTGTTCTAAAACAGAGATGCAAACACTAAATGGGTGGATTATGAGACATAATTTATGTCTAATTTGTTCATTTATCTGACAATAGTAATACTTCGTGTCATTCTTTCAACAAGAAGATATTTTAGCTGTTAAAATAGCATTTGTCCTATATACTGGAATGGGAGGGATAATGATGTATATGCAATATTATTTGCTGCTATGTTATATCTGAAAAGCGGATGCAGAACAGTGTGCTACCATTTGTGAGCAAATGCGTAATATTTCAACTTATCCAGCCTTTTGAGTTTTCTAAATTCTGAAAATTGCCTATTCAATAGCTCTTTCAAAATTGTGATTGTCAAGATTCTCCCGAAGTGTGCATATCTTGCCACAAGCTCAGGATCCGTTTCATCTGCAAGGTCAATCCATTCAACTGGAACTAACTTCATTCTTTTAGGTTTCCGCTCATCAGCCAGCCTCTGGCTTGTGCTGCTAACTGGTGATTCTTGAACTCTCAGATCTTTTTCTTATCATGATAGAAATGATATTCATGATAGAAAATACCACTGACCAAACTTTGTGTGACTTCTTTCAAAATCTTTTCCTATGTCTTACTTTGTGAAATTGATCCAGCCTGTTGCTTGCCACAGAAATGCATACTCCAGGGCAAATTTCATGGCCACGACACAATGTCACAGCTTTCTGTCAGCATCCTTTCCACAGAAGGTGCTAAATGCGTACTCTCTGATGAGACGTAGGATGTAGATCTCAAGTGAGACTATCCTTCTTGAGAAACAGCACAAACTCATCCTCATTTAAGTCTGGTATCTTATCAACAAAGATTGTGGTTCCAGTTCTGGTTTGCACCCTGTATGAAGGAAGATCGTCATATTTCCTCTGACTTGTGGTTACAGCCACCGCGTTGCTGGGCCACTCAAGCAAAGACTTTGTCAGATCTCTCTGTGGATTCTTGCACCTGCTTCACATTGCTCCCTTTGTTTATTGGTCTTTATAACTCAACACAAAAATGTAATTTTGGTCTAGAACAGGCGAGGAATCCCTAAGAGCCTGCAGGTGTGACAAATCACTTTCTTTTAACTGTTGGAGCCCAAGAGAGTTCTCTGAGGGCATCAAGCACGCTTTCATCAAGGTTGACATAAACTAATAATCCTGTCTGAAATTGTCCATCAACTCCTCCCACCCTCTTCTTGCAGTATTCTGAGTGAGAGACCCTGGATACATCGATTCATTCCTCTTTTTGAGTGAACCCCACTGCCATTTGCCTGATCACCCTCTTATTCTGCAGGGCAGAGCAGGAGTGGGCAACTGGCTGGTGGTAACTAACCCATAGCACCTGGAAAGCAACTAGGGATGTGAGCGCCACCCCTCCCCAACTCATATCACATATTCTTGCCAAAAAAACAAACTTGAATCAGATCATGCTTCTCGATCTTCTATATATCACTTTACAAGAAATGTAAGCACAGAGAAACACACGTCCATGAGGAAGCAATTAGCAAAATCCAAAATCTGAGAAATCGTACAGGACAAATGATTCGGTAGTGTGGAATAAATTACAAAAAATGAAAAAAAAGAAAAAATAGATGAATTTATAGATTAAAAGAGATTTAAGAGACCTATCAACCAAATGCAACAAGTGGATGCCATTTGAAAACTGATTCAAGCAAAGTGTAAATAACATGTATGAGACAAATGGGGAAATTGGCCCACTGACTGGATAATTGGTGATGTTAAGGAATTGTCAACATTTCTAGGTGGTAAAATGGTAGTATGGTTGTGAGTGTGTGTAAATCCTATCTTTTACAGACACATACTGAAATTTTTTTTTTAAAGATTGGCACCTGAGCTAGCAACTGTTGCCAATCTTTTTTTTTCCCTGCTTTTTCTCTCCAAATCCCCCCAGCACATAGTTGTATATTTTATTTTATTTTATTTATTTATTTTTTAAAGATTTTATTTTTTTCCTTTTTCTCCCCAAAGCCCCCCGGTACATAGTTGTATATTCTTCGTTGTGGGTCCTTCTAGTTATGGCATGGGGGACGCTGCCTCAGCGTGGTCTGATGAGCAGTGCCATGTCCGTGCCCAGGATTCGAACCAATGAAACACTGGGCCGCCTGCAGCGGAGCACGAGAACTTAACCACTCGGCCACAGGGCCAGACCCCATAGTTGTATATTTTAGTTGTGGGTCCTTCTAGTTGTGACATGTGGGATGCCACCTCAGCATGGCCTGATGAGTGGTGCCATGTCCGCGCCCAGGATCCAAACCAGCGAAACGGTGGGCCACCAAAGCAGAGCATGTGAACTTAACCACTTGGCCACTGGGCCGGCCCCCATTCTGAAATATTGACAGATGCAGTGACAGGTCTGGGACTTGCTTCCGAATTGTCGCGTAGCAAGATGGGGAGTGAGTGGGATTTAAATTAAGGAGATTGGCCATGAATGGAGGATTTGCTACAGCTGGGTGAAGGGTACGTGGAGGTCCATTGTACTATTCTTTGTATATGTTTGAAATTTTCCATATAAGTTTTACAAGAAAAAGACAGGTGAAAGACCACTGAAGTCACTGAAGGTTCTGGGCAGCTGTTTTGAAGGGGCGGTGTGCAGTCAGTTGGAGGGAGGGCAGCTGGGGAATTGAGTGGGAAAACTGATTTGGGGCTGGGCTGCACTGAATGCCATTTGAGGACATCTGAGTAAGAAAGTCCAAGTGGATGGGTGGTAATACAGGATGGGAACGTGGGAGAGAAGTCAGCTGTCCTGCACTTAGGACAGTGACAGCCATGAGCATAAAGCTTTCGGGGGCAGAGAATCATTGATTATACCTCATGGAATAAACGACTTAGTAGGGTTCACAGAGAAAAAAAGGAACCCTGCTGAATCAGCAAAGCACATAATGGGCCCGAGCCTCCACCTCCAGTTTGCTTTTGTTTCATTGAATGATGGAACTCTCAGCGAGATGGAGCTACATTTCACTCCTGCCACCTGGAGATTTTTTAAAAGCTTTTTTCCAGTTAAGGTGAAATAGTTCAGAACAATGTATTTTAAGGACACAATCAGGCTCGTCATCTCTGTCAACTGCAACCCTAACTTCCGTTTGGAAGTTGCACAAGGCTATTTTGAAATGGTTTCAAAAGCTATTTAGACCTGGAGCTGGCTCTTAGGTCTGTGTGCTCAACTCCATTTTGCACCAGGTTTGGGCCAAACACCAAAGTGGCTTTAACTGGACCTGAGTGGAAGGTGTGACAGCTGTTTCTCAAGTTTATTTTCAAGGACCTACGCAAGGGAGGCAGGTCAATAGAGGCCAGATTCTCCAACGCTGCTCTTCATCCTGGTGATCACGCGCTCTTGTCAGAGGGCCTCCCCTCTCCAGACAGTTGTCTTTCTCCTGCAGTTAATCTGAGTCGTCATTGCACTCTGCTTACATGGAGAAGTCTCAGGAAGAAGTGATGTTATTTTAAACTTTGATTCTCATCTGCCTAGGAGTGTGACATCTTGCTTTCAACAGTTGAGTTAATCTACACAAATGCTTGTGGCCAAGAATGGAACCAAACGATGGTGCAGGAAAATGATATGCAAATAGCCCCCCAGAGCCAAACTGTTTTGAACAGAAATGTACGGAATTTCAACTTGATAATCTTGAAAAAGGTGGTCCAAAAGGGGGCGTTACTGAACTGCTTGCCCACAGCTCAAATACTTTCATCTTGCAATGCAGCACACTACATTGCAATTATCTGCGTACGTGCGTGTTTTCCAAGCTGGGCTAACTTTGAGATTAGGATGCATGTTTATTACCAGTATGCAGAAAAGTCCCTGGCTCACAGCAGGATTCAACCATGACTCAATCAGTGAACATACGAATGAAGCCACAAATAGCTCTGAGGATTTGGTCTTTTAGGATGTAGAAATTACAAATATGACTTAGATGCCATCCTTTCAAAATCCCTTCAAAGTAGGACATACACATTTGTTCCATCACTTAAAGCATTTATTGAAACCATGGGTTTCCAAAGTCATGAAATAACAATACTTTCTCTCGATAGCATGAGCATTAAGGTAAATTGATGAGATAAATGAGAGGCACTCCCAACGTTTCTTACAGGAAAGAGGAACAGCTGTTATTTCACTGAGAGACCCACAAAGAGAAAAAAAAAAACAGTTGGCCTGCATTTTCTCCTGCAAGTCAGTCTCTCAGACTTCACTTGGGATTTGTTCTTTCCAGGAACCGAAAGAAAATGGGCTGTCACCTCTACACTCAAATTGGACAGCATTCCCCCAGCAGGTTTAGCTGTTAGCACGCAGAGGGACTGCCGTGCCTGCGCTCACTCCTCATCACGCCTTACTCCCCTGCAAAACATCTTCCTGGCATCTGCAGGCCACGTGGTTCTGCCCTGCTTGCCCCTAGTTTCAGCACACACCCCTTTCAGGCTGCAAGACAAGGCGCGCTATGAACACAAGGCTGCCCCTCTTTGGTACAAAGTGTTTTTCTTCCTATCTCAGATCTTAGGTCTTCTAAGAGGGCTGGTTGAGCATTCTGCCCAAGAGAATCGCCAATGATTTATTGTTGCGGATAGTGCCCTTTATGGATTTCCACATAATTTAAAGACCTGCAGCATGAAATGAACTCTGAGACCATTTAGTGACATTTCTTCATTTTAAAAATAACAAAATTATCACCCAAAGTCCACAGTTTACATTAGGGTTCACTCTTGGTGTTGTATGTTCTATAAATTTGGACAAATGTTTAAAAACACGTATTCACTATTACAGTATCATACGCAGTATTTTCACTGCCCTGAAAATCCTCTGTTCCGCCTATTTAGCCCTCCTTACCCCCTTAACCCTGACAAACAATGACCTTTTACTGTCTCCACAGTTTGGGTGATAATAATGTATCAATGCAGGTTCATCACTTTTAACAAATGTACCACTCAAGGGGGATGTTGGCAATGGGGGAGGCTGTGCGTGTGTGGGGCCAGGGGACATATGGGAAATCTCTGCACCTTCCTCTCAATTGTACTGTGAACCTACAACTGAGGTAAAAAACTCTTTGTAGAGAGGACACAGTGCTAACATTTTTTTCAGAGTACAGTTTGAGACTAGAAAACAGTATAAAGCAAAAATAAACATAGCTTCTACAATGAAGCAGCTGCTAGAATCTATCGAATATTGCAGGTTTAAGAGTTCTGGTAGGGCACAAACTATGTATCACTAAGATATAAAAACCTTTTTTCCTTTACTTTAGAAAACATTATCAATCGTATTGTCATTTTTCATTGTTCTGAAACTGTTAATAACCATTTAGGTTAAGAAGAAGAAGAAGAATAATCGGTAATCATTTGCTTTAAAAATAGAAAATCATATAAAATATATAAAGTATATAAAGAACAGCTTGGTCCTAGCTCAGGGGTACTCAATGGCAGTCATTCTGGAAGGTTATAAGGCCATCGGTTATGAGGAGGGCAGAAGGCACAGATTAAATAATAAACCTGGAAAAGGATATCTATTATAATAAAGTCCGGTTTTAGATTTTAATCACGTAGAAGCAAGGCAAAAACATTACAGTCAGGTAAATAGTTATTGCCTCTAGTCCCTGCTGCCTCACGACCAAGAATTACATTAAATTGCGCTACAGCAAAGACTGGACAAAAAGTACTTTGCAAGTTTCCAACAGCCAATTGTTTGATTCAGGATTTAAAGAGATAAAATGAATGTTAACACATTGAACAAAGATGGTTAAGCTGTTTTTTCCTAGCATATATACAATGTATAACAGTGTATTATTAGAACCAGAAAGTTTTAGGTCAAAAAACGCTTATTTTTTTAAAGTATCTTTTGCTCCACTTTACAGGTTCCTGTGAATTGTATTTCCCCTAAACATGAACACAACATCTGATCTGTTCATTTATTTTACTTTATAAGCAATTGATAGAAAGGTAAACAAATGTAAATATATATATACCCAAGAAGTGGCTATCCTACACATGACAGCCCAGAATTTGGTAACTGTATACGTTTTCTGGCTATTTCAATAATTCATAAAAACAATTATGGAGAAGCCATATTTGTTATTTATTCTAATTAAAGCGTATTAATTATAATATATTTTTGAAAGTTAGTTATCTTTAAAATCTTCATTTTTTAATTCAGATAATACCCAGGCTCAACCTTTTAATAGGAATCTTGGTTTTTTAGGTCTTGGCCATCTTTTCTTTATTCACTTTAAAGATCAAACACAGAACAATGAGGAATGTAGGTCTATTAAAAAACATATAAATACTTGTAGTGATAGCTTCAATCATTTGGCCCTCAAAAACATTGCTTAACAAATCAAGTTCAGCTCAATTGTATGTAACTGGAATTACGCCCAAGGCTGGAATATTTCACTCTGCCTTTGGCTGCAGGTTATACTTCTGTGGCTGGAAAAAACATTCTTCAATAGCACTGACTAGTTCATTTAGTTCTTTCTTCAGCTGCTCAGGATCACTGGAAAATAAGGGGAAGAAAATTCCAGATGAGTGGATTATTCCAAAGCATATTTTAACTCCCCACATTGATCAAGTAACACTAAAATTTAACCTTAAGAGGAGGGCTAAATCAGACAAAACAGAACTCCAGCGACTTCAGCAGGGGAACGCATCTGTTAACTGGGACAAAAACTCCCGTGAGACAATATCCATTATTTTCCCCAAAAGTTTTCCCCAAGTTTCTACTATAAACTAAATTATCCCTTTGCACTTTTCATAAGAGTTTTAAAGAAACGCAACGTTTGGCCTAGCACCCATACAAGAGCTACAACGTTGGTACTTAGTGCAGAGAAAACTTTCAGGACTCCCGCTGTTACTACATCTTGCTGAACTTTTACAAACGACGTCTCTAAGTCTCCGGTCTCCCAGGATACGAATGTTCCTGATCTTGTTTGCCCTCAACTACTGGAAGCCAAGCTGCAGCCTCATCTGAAAGGCTTCCTAGAATGGACGGAGACCGGGAGCCGCCTACTGGGCCCGCTAGTCACACCCCTGAAACTCACAGGCCTCGGGTTTATCTTTTTTATTCTACCTCCGGAACAAAAGGGTCACAACTAAAGTATAAACAAGAACCTGGGGAACCAGATCCCTTTAAGGAAATCAAGTTTTCAAGCACGTGGAAAATACTAATTTATATGCAAACAATTAGAAGGTTGATAATAGATAAAACATAATTGTAATTAGACAGGTTTCCAGCAGCTTCTATGTTGGGCTACTAACAGAATGTGAATTACTCTAAGTACTTAAAGACAAAAAAGCTGAATTAAAAAAACTAAATCCTTCAATTCCAACTTTCATTACTTCATACTTGACCATCTTTAATATATGCAAACTTTATTTTAATGAAAATTGCAATCCTTGCAATTTAGTTAAGATCATTTTTACATTGTAATAGCTAGCCAGTACAACTAAAACAATCCATTTTATTACAGACATTAATTCTGGCTCTTCTACTTACTAGCTGTGTGCCCTTGGGCAAATAGCCTCTTGAAGGCCCAGATTCCTCATTTATAAAATTGGGATAAAGACTTCATCTTCTCAAGAGAGTTGTACAGATTGAGATAAATTATATAAAGCAATTAGCACAGAACCTGGCCCAAAAACCTCAATAAATGTAGCTACCATTATAATTATTTTTATCCCCACTGGTAACATATAAGGTAATTATGCTTCATAAGCACATATGAATCACACAGTTCTTTTTTTCCTTCCCCATAAATGTGCTTTGATGAAAATAACAGTTCTCAGGAAGGCACATAACTATTGTTTTGTTTTGTTTTTACAATATACCTAAAACTAAAACTCATCAGTGAATTTTCTATACATCTACGTATGTGTGTACATATATCTCCTACCAGTTTGTTTCTCTGTTAGAACTCTGTCTAATTATTATCTAAACCTTGAGATCGTAAAAGAATGTCCTTGTTCTTAGGAGATGCATACTGAGGTCCATGGCTTTCTTTCAAATGGCTCAGAAGAAAAAAAAAAAACCCAAATAAAATATATATGGAGAGAGAGAGCAAAAATCACAAGATACTGCTGAGTCTAGGCTGGGGTAGGCAAACTACAGATTGTGGCCTGTTTTTGCAAATAAAGTTTTATTAGAACATAGCCACACCCACTCCTTTATATATACGGCTGTTTTCCCTGCTATAACAACAGAGCTGAGGAGTTGTAACACAGATCATACGATCTGTAAACCCTAAAATATCTACTATGTGGCTCTTTACTGAAAGTTTGCCAATCCCTGGTCCAAGTAAAGGGTATGTGGGTATTTGCTTCGCTATTATTTCAACATTTCTGTAGGTTTGAAATTTTTCAAAATAAAAAGTTGGAGAAAACTAAAGACATTTACCCCAACAAAAATATTTTTTAAAAGCAAGACTTATACTTGAAAGGATTTTCCATTCTAAAGGATTAGTAAGTTGTGGAATTCTATGAATCAATGATGTTCATGATATAAAATATATTAATAATATTTAAGGTTATCCGAAAATAAGGAAAGCTCAGCCAGGGCTTTATTGCCGCTGTGCGTTAGCTGTGCTGACTTGCCTGAGCACAGACAGCAGATCCACTGACTGGCCTGCTACCCAAGGTCCCATTTAATAAATGCAAGCAGCATTTCAGTGAATATAATAAAAGGACAATTTTTCAAACTATTTTCAGCAATTTATGAATTAATATTTGAATTCAAGTCCACTCAATAAGCCACATGAAAAATGTAAATACTGTAAGTCCTTAAACATTAAATAGTATTGTTATTATAAAGGAAAGTTTTCTGAAATATTAGATACATTTTCACAAGATAATGAAAAAGAAAAGACAAATATGTAGAGAAAACATCTTTAAATTGGACTAATGTCCACTCGTTTTCAAAAGAATGAGATGTAGAAATATGAAAGTACTAAGGAGAATTACCGAAAACATCAATGAAAAACCATACTCAATATAGTAACAAATAGCTTATTATGTAACACAGATGGAAAGATTGATACATGCACAATATTACAATAAAATGTTCGTAATACAGAACATGTAGAAAAATGAGCTATTTTATGTGTTTGTTGAAGTTGCTTAATAGTTGAGTTTTTGCCTTTGAGCACAAAAAGGTTTTAAATGGGAATCCATAGCAAAATTTCTTCCACAGTGCCATGATTTCTTCAATATGTTTGAAGATCGTGAGGTCTGAGGGCCACCGTCATGACTTTGACAGTTGGCCTGGTGCTCTTATTCAGAAGAACCAGGGCCCATTTGGGTGTGGAACGCCATGGCCCCATGATAAACTGGCGGAAGGGTGAACATAAGGAGTCCTTGTATCCATGTTTTATAGTTTTGTTTTGCTCTAACATTTCTTCCTTTGCTACCAGGACTCCCTTCTGTCTGCCTAAGAAAAGCCTACCTGTAACAATTCTTTCCTTACTGCTCTAATTTGCTACATTTAATCTGCCTGTTGGCTTGCCGATTTAAGAAGCTCAAAAATTTTCCTCTGCTTTTATTTCCACATGGTGCAAATTTGATTCACAAGGTCAGAAAAACTCCTCTGTGAGCAGAGCTTTGGTTTATGTATGTTCTAACAACTACCTAGACCCGTGCTGTCTTCTGCAGTAGCCATTAGCCACCTGCAGCTATGGAGCGCTTGAAATGTGGAGTGCAACTGAGGAACTGAATTTTTAATTTAATAAAAGTTTACTTAGTTAAAATTCAAATTTAAAACTAACGTTTGATTCAGTTATTGGAAAACAGGTACTTTTGGAGCAACCTAGGTATTAAAATCTGCTTTTTCAAGTGTAAATTTAATGAACTCTAAATACAGATCAAGTATTTCTGAAAAAATTTAGCATTTGAATTGAGATATGTGGTAAGTATAAAATAAAGACACTGTGGAAAAAAGTGAAAGATCTCATTAATAATTTTTATGTGGATTATATGTTGTAATGATAATATTTTAATATTCTAAGTTATAAAACATATTATTAAAATTAATTTTATGGGGCCACCCAGTGGCATAGTGGTTAAATTTACACACTCTGCTTCTGTGGCCTGGGGTTCACTGGTTCGAATCCTGGGCACAGACCCACACATCATTCATCAAGCCATGCTGTGTGGCAGCATCTCATATACAAAATAGAGGAAGATTGGTACAGATGTTAGCTCAGGGCCAGTCTTCCTCACCAAACGAAAATAATAATAATAATAATAATTTTACCTATTTCTTTTCATTACAGTCACGTGTCACTTCACGACAGGGATATGTTCTGAGAAATGAGTCATCAGGCAATTCGGTCATCGTGTGCACATCATAGAGTGTACTTACACAAACCTAGATCGCACAGCCTACTACACACCTAGGCTGTATGGTTCTAATCTTATGGGACCACTGTCACATATGTGGTCTGTCATTGACCAAAACATTGTTATGCAGCACATGACTCTATTTAAAAATGTGTCTAGCAGAAAATTTCCAATTGCCTACGTGGCTTACATTTTATTTCTACTGAACTGTCTTGACTTAATTCACCTTTAAAAAAAATACTACCTCATTCTTAACTGCCTTCTGAATAGGGAGTGCTAGTTAACTGAGTGTTAAATAGGTATGCAAAACCATATTTACACGTGCTAACTACACGTGTTACGGTTGTTGGAAAATGACCAACTCCAACCCAAGATCACAAAAACATGATTCTGAAGCTACCAGACCATCAGTTCTTTGGTGGCAAGGACTCTTTTTGATAGGGCTCTTTATCCCCACCAGGACCCAGCACAGACTTATGCACAATAGGTGCTCAGAGATATTTGCTGAATGCGTGTGCAATGGATTTTAATTTATTGTGTCAGAGATATGGAGAAAAAGAGAAAAACGCATTGGTCCTAGCTTCAAATAAAAAGTACTAGAAAAAGGAAATTTTGTTACTATGACTGAAATTAGAAATCAAATTTTTCCATACAAAGGAAGTTAGAAAAGAAATAAGTAATTAAGTAGGAAGCAAGCACTCTTGTCCCCGAACACTCCAACCAGCTCTTACGATCACGATATTGCTGCAGGTCCTGCAACAAGCTTCCTAATTGAACTACGTATCGGAAAGATGAAATGTTTTACTTAGCATTTGAATTGAACCAATTAGGACGTTGGAGACTAAAAATGACAGCAGCTGCCACACACATCATACCTATTTCCAGGGGGGGCACACAGCTCTGAATAGTACTTGATTTTGGGCTCTGTCCCACTGGTCCGCATGGTGGCCACGCCTCCATTAGCAAAGGTAAAGGTGATCATTTGGCTGCTTTTACTAGTAGGGAGGACCTAGGAATTAATTTACAAACGTTATAAAGTTAAATAGGAACATAAACTGTTCTAGTCTAACTATTTTCCCCTGGATAAGCATGAAAAGAAATGCCAAACACATTGGTTAGAAAAGAACATTTTTGAGGAAATCAAAAAATGTACTCCATATGAATGAAATACTAAATAATTATAATAAGGCGATTTGTAAAAAATTAAGTAACTTTATATATTAGTTTTTTACTTCCCTGGTTCTACTAATTAAAGCTACTAAAGTTTTACTAGAATTCATAAGAAAATGATTTGAATGATTAATAATACATTACAAAAAAAACCCCCCACAACACTAGACCTTATTTCACTTTGCAAAAAAAAAAGTCTATGGAGAGAATCTCTCCATAGACTTTTTTTTGTGTAAGATAAAGCTTCTGGAGGATGTATTCATAGCTAATTGCTCCCCCAACTCCACTAAAATGATAGAAGTAAAAAAAAAAACACAAGGGCAAAGAAGAAAATAGGAAACAGCAGTTGATGGGGTTGCCAACTAATGCTAGAAGCCAGAAAACAGATGGAGGAGCAGAACTGATCTGATGGAATGAGGACAATGACAGCTGAGCATCTGCAGGAGACAGACAAGAACCGGTCAAGGTGCTCGGCAGAACTCTGGCAAAGCTCACTACCTGGAGGCAGCAGGGACTGCAAAGGGCAGGGGCGAGACAAAGGTAGGATTTGAATGGAGGTATGAGGCCTGCCTAGATCCTCACCCTCTGCCCACGCAGTCACCAAACCACCTCATCAGGGGATGGTTTAAATCTCTAGTATAACTGAACCAGAAAGGCTCAGGAGCTGGGGACAGGAGGCATCGTGGAGGGCAGAGTATGGTGAAGACAGAGAGTAAGCCAGAGTCCACACTGAAGGCTAGCACTCCTCCGCCATGCCCCCGCACCTCTCCACTGCTTCTGGGGCCTCAGCAGCCCAACTTACAGCCCTCAGGTGGGAGATGAGGGTGAGAGTCAGGCCTCCCCAGATGGAAGCCCCCATATAAACGTTAATTTGATACCCAGTCTCCATAGAGTGAAGTATGCAGTTGACAAGGATTGTGCTTGTACACAGAGCTTCCAACCAGCTTTTTAGTGCCCAAAGAACAATTAAGGATCACTAGACGCTGGGGAAAAGACATGAGATACACGACAAATTCCAAAACAAACAAACAAAAAACTTGGAGGAAATAAAGACAATACAGAGGAAAAAAGATCTACATTTTTAAAAAGCTATAATTAATATCCTCAAAAGAACTGAGATATTATCTACATGAAATAAGAATAGGATGTTTTATTTTTAATAAACTAGAGAATAAGAACTGAAATAAATACTCAACAGAAGCACTGAAAGTTAATGTTGAGAAAATCTCCCCAAAAGTAGGACAAGAAGATACAGACGGACAATAGGAAAGAAAGAAACATGGAAAGCAGAGTATTGGTCCTGGAGAGCCAGCATCTAACTAAGAAGTTGTCAGGAAAGGCAGAGCAGGAAATGCAGACGATGGAGAAGAGGGAATGGAGAAGAGAAAATGCAGGTGAAAACTGCCCAGCCTCCTTCTTTGACACAAAATCAAGAAAATTTCTCAGAACTGAAAGAACTGATTCTACAGATCAACAAAGACCCACCAACCGTCTAGAAAAATGAACGAAAAGAGACCCATACTAAAGTACATCACTAAAATTACAGAACCCAAAGTTTAGTGGAAAGTTCCTAAAACCTTCCCATAGAGAAATAAACAAGTTGCAAGGAAAGGACTGAGTAAGTACGACATCAACATCCTTGGATGCTGCACACTGTAGGCTCACTAGGTCCTGAATGAATGAATGACTGCTCAACAGCCACCCTGGAAACTAAACAATAATGAGTGATGCTTTTAAACCTGGGAGTCAATAAAGTGTGAGGGTAGAATACGACATCTTTAGACCTAAAGGCCTCCAAAAATTTACCTCCCATTCACTTTTTCTTAGGATGCTACTAGAGGGTGTGATTTAGGAAAATAAATATAAAAAAGAGGAAGTCATGGGGTCCAGGAGCAAAGGCCTCAACCCCAGTGAGTGGAGAAGAGCATTTCCAGAATGACACTGTGCACCCAACCCAGAGAGGAGCTGGCCTTGCTGGATGGAGGGACCGGGGGGAGGTCACTGAAACAAAATGGAACCGATAGAATAGCTGAATTATTGGACCATGTGGAAAACCCTACTGAAAGGTATTTGAAGGACGTGGGAAGAACTGGCGACAGTTAGAGAAATCGAGCCAAAAGAAAGAGCAAAGCAGGGCCAGCCCCGTGGCCGAGTGGTTAAGTTCGCTCGCTCTGCTTCGGTGGCCCAGGGTTTCACCTGTTTGGATCCTGGGTGTGGACATGGCACCGCTCATCAAGCCATGCTGAGGTGGCATCCCACATAGCACAACCAGAAGGACCTACGACTAGAATATACAACTACGTACTGGGGGGCTTTGGGGAGAGTAAAGAAAAAAAGAAGATTGGCAACAGATGTTAGCTCAGGTGCCAATCTTTAAAAAAAAAAGAACAAAGCAACTATTAATGCTAGGAAAAATAATTTTTTATACAAATCAGGGGAACCCAATCAAAGTACACTACTTAACTAAGCAGGAAACAATAGCTACTAATTATAATCATACAAGCACGGGATCTGATGTCACCAAAAGTTGTGGTATAAATGCATTTTGAGGTTAGGGGAGAAGGGGGAATAGTGGATGTGGGTCGTGTAAGAACTAAATCCTTAACTTTATAATAGAAAATTAATAAAGCCCAACACTGATAAGTCCACACGTTACCATATGAGCACATTATTTAGAAATTTGGTGGTAAATACCAGGAGAGACAACTGAGGGGCACAGTGGCTGCCTCGGCACATGGCAATGAGATGGTAGGGATTACAACTGCCATGGTTTCATCACAGCCCTTTTAATACTATTTGTCTTTTCAACTATATTGTGAGCAGTTGAAAATAAAAACATATAAGAAGGTAAATATCAAAGAAAATGTCTAACATTGAGATTCTTACTCTCCTTCCCTTCCCCCTGCCATGGTTAATGATACTCTTCTGCCATATTTGAGCCTTCTTGTGACTCCAGTGGGGAATCCACATGTTGTGAAGAACACAAACTCATGCTTTACAGCTAACAGCTGCCATACATTCAGACAGTCGCATAAAACTAGCGGGAAAGCAAACTGTGGTTTTCCAAGTGTGGACCAGTAGCCTCAGCACCAGCTGGAACTTGTCAGAAAGGCAAATTCTTGCCCCCCCCCCCCCCCCCGATCTACTCAATCAGAAACGCCAGGGGTGGGCTGCGGCACTTGGTCTTTTAACCAGGCAGCCAGGTGATTCTGATGCTTGCTGAAGTTCAATAACTGCTGAGAGAGAGGAAAAGCTGGATCCGGAGTCAGAAGACCCAGTTTCTACCCAGACCATCACCAACTAGCTGTGTGACTGCAGGCAGATCCTGCACTTCTGAGTGTTTATTTCCTAGTGTGTTAAATGACAGTGTTGCCTTAGATGACTAGTGACAATGCTTTTAGTTCTAACGCAAGATTTTTAACTTTCTATGTATTTTTTTTTTTTAAAGATTTTATTATTTCCTTTTTCTCCCCAACACCCCCCGGCACATAGTTGTATATTCTTCGTTGTGGATTCCTCTAGTTGTGGTATGTGGGACGCTGCCTCAGCGTGGTTTGATGAGCAGTGCCATGTCCGCGCCCAGGATTCGAACCAACGAAACACTGGGCCGCCTGCAGCGGAGCGCACGAACCCAACCACTCGGCCACGGGGCCAGCCCCAACTTTTTATGTATTTTTATAGCTAATTTAAAGTAATGCCTACATGCCTAAAATCAGCTTCAATTAATTATATGATTAAATAAGTTAGCTATTCAGAGTATAATAGAAGGTAAAGAGAAGAGTTTGACAAAAGTAGACATTACTTACAGCTTTTTTATCAGGCTGGCTATCATCATAGCCAGTTGTAAGGTCCCTAACGCCAGAAATTTCAAATCTGCCACAAGTTTTTGGATAATTATTCTTCCCATCGTAGTTTCTAAGGTTTTCAAACAATTTTTTAATGGTGTCTTGATCATAGCAGATAAAATATGAAGCTTTGGTAATATGGTAGCCATACCTTTCGAAACAAAATAATAAAATGGGTCATGAGGATATAATACACAGCACGGTGACTAGAATTAATAATACTGTATTGTATATTTGAAGGTTGCTAAGAGAATAGACCTTAAAAGTTCTCATCACAAGAAAAAAATTTATAACTATGTGTGGTGATGGATGTTAACTAGTCTTATGGTGGTGATCAATCTGCAATATATACAATTATCAAATAATTACACTGTACACCTGAAGCTAATATAATGTTCTATGTTAATTATATCTCAACAAAAGAAGAAATGCAAAATGGGAAAAAATAATTCCACATGGTGTACATACACTATGTATTAACCATTATATTCTAAACTAAATGAAATAACCATGACTAACTTCAAAGGGATAATTTAACATTAAAAAAAGGTACAATAATCTCCCCCAGGGATTGCCAAACTGCTGCCTGGCCTTCGGCCTGTATTTTTAAGTAAAAGATCTACTGGAACACAGCCACCCCACACCCATTACATTATGTATTGTCCCTGGCTGTTTCTGCACTACAAAGGCAGAGCTGAGCAATGAAGTTAAAGACTAAATAGATGTTTCATGAACACATTTAATCTTTTTTGACCTCAGACACTGAAAATTACATTCTTCACTTCACCATTTCCGTGACTAATGTTCTCATTTGTTAAGGATTAATGCAATCACAAAGGGTAATACTACTAAGTGGTTAAGTATCGAAAGGAAAAAGTGATCTCTTACTTAGTTTTCATAAGGAACAATTCATAGCTAAAGTAAGAGCATTCAAAAGAATATTACTGTTTCATGCAAAAGAACATAAAACATTTAAAAAGAGCCCTATGTCGGTGATACAGGTTAGCCAGACTTATTGTGGCGATCATTTCAAAATATATACATACATTGAATCATTATGTTGTACATTTGAAACTAATAAAAAAAATTACCTCAGTTAAAGAGAGTTAATAGAAACTTACTCAACATAGATGGCCTTTAGCTGCTGAGACAAAGACAAATTCTTGGTTGCTAGAAAGCTAGCCAACTCTGCGCTTATGACAGCGGCACTGACTCCATCTTTGTCCAGAACAAAAGGGCAGCACATATATCCTGCAGAAACACGTGTCGCACATACACCCTTAGAACGGGGCTCCTTTACAACACTGTGCGTGCACATATCTAAATGCATCCTGCCTATCGCATAGGAGGTTGTACAGTACGAGAGTGTGGCTGCTTCTCATTGCCCACCATTACGTTTAAGACTCTAGCCCAGTGCCTAGCGCATAGCAGGCCTTCAAGAAGTACTTGTTGAATAACCTGTAAGGAGATTCTCCCTCTTCGACAAATCATGCTCATTCTCTAGGTCCAGCGCAAAGCCCTCCAGCTCACATTAAACTGTTTCCAATTGTTCTAGTCAATGTTTATTCTGTCTTCTCTGAATCCCCTTAGTTCTTGTGAGTTCATTTTTCATCTTGACACCTGGCCTATAATCTTTTGTGTGGTTCCTTAACTAGATCTATACAAACTGCTGTAGGCTAAGGTCAGTCTCATCCATCTCTTTCAGAGTCTAAGTAATTGCTATGCAATAAATATTTGGTAAACAGACATTAGAAAAAATTATTTTAAATAAAAAGCTATAGAAAGACAAGACTGCCAATTTTGACAACAAAAGCTGAGCTATTTACTTCAATGAATTAGTTAAATGATGTGCATGTGTCTGTGCTGCAGGGCATATACGGGTGAACCAGAAGAATGTATATATATAATAAGCATAATGTATCATAGCTCCTATTGAACTAATAACTAAAATATTCCTAGCACAAGCATCTGAACTTCATAGAACTATGAATCTAGTTTTCATAGCTAGCTCTCCTTCTTTCTGCTAATTTCTATTGATAATTTAAGACAAGCGTTTTTAGTCATTCTGGCTGGACGTGAGGTCGTCCTTGCAGGTGACAATCACTTTGACGAAAGCACCACAACTGTGCCTTCTCCTATCCCCTGGATGGACCTACACACAGCACTTTTGATGGGAGTATGTATATCATATTAGGCCTGTATATCAACACCACAGTTGAGAAAATATCAAAATATGTGGATTCCTAAGCTACTAGCAGCCATGTGTGGAACACCACTGTTTTCAGTCATCTGGGGAGAGGATCCAGTTGCTTAAATTAATGGCTTGGTTATTTGTGAGAAATTCTTTTTAGCTGAAAAACATCTGAGATGCCAATTTTGGGGTAGGACGGTTCAGTGCTCTTTAAGCATCCCAGAAGCAAAGCAAACTGTGTGCCCCTGTTGCACTGTTCATCTTTTGGACTCAAATCCAATTCCAAATCTTTTCCCATTTATTTGCATTCTATGTACTAACTGATTCCATGATCATCATTATCCCTTCTTACCGATGGCTTCTTCAAATGCAAATAAGACATTTTTCCCTTGGTCTATTAGCTGTTTGGCTCGGTTTCCCATCCACTTAAAGCCAGTTAATGTTTCCTAAAGAGATAATCCATAAGAGAAAGAAATGCCTTAGACTTTCTACAGAGCGAAAGAAAGGGAAAAGAGCACGTGCCGCCAACACCTTACCTCGAAGTGAAAACCCTCCTTTAAGGCAATGGCCCTCAAGATTTTGGAGGAGACTGTGCTGGACAACATGTATGTGTCTTTGAGGGCACTGGGATCTTGGTTCTTTTCTTTCCAAGAAGTAAAGAGCCACCAGCCCAAGAGGGCCCCCAACTCATTGCCTGAAAACACTCTCCATTCACCACTGAAAGAAAAAAACAACCTATGCATTGCTGCGATCTTAAGAAAGACACTGGAAGACACTGGGACAGGACGATTAAGCCAAAGAAGCCTCACAGTAGTTTCTGCAAGACTGTTCTTATTCTTGCTTAAATAATGGGCCAGAAAGCTGACCGCCACTTCACAAACATCTAAGCAGCTACCATGTCTCAGCCAGTTTGTCCAGACAAACATCCTATCTTTGAAGAGCATATAAAATAAGTATGTCAGTGAGGACACATAATGCTTTTATCTTAGTCTGAAACATAACAGAAATATGCTGGCAAGAGCCCCCTAGTATAATAGTTTGTGTAGCTTGATTTTTGGTCTGGTCAGTATTGCTGATCCTGAGAGGGCAGTACGTGGCTTTCTTTAAGATCGAGCTTGGTGCTAAAACAGTGAGGACACCAGAGAACAGGTGTGTGATTAGGTTCCTCTCTGTAACCCAGGTGGCTAGAAGTACATCTCCCATTTCAGCGAGTATCACCCTAGCTTACTTTTCTAAAAACGCATATAGAATCGAACCTGTTTTATCATAATCTAAAACCCTAACCCTTTGGCAGCACCTCACTGCCCCAAAACATCACATATACCATTTGACACCCCAAAACTGCCTGGACCCTGCTCACCTTTCAACTCCCTCCGCCCCTCCTAACTTACCACTACTCTTCTGTAAAAACTCCGCGGTCAAACTTGTCTTAAACACTGTGTCAGCACCCCGCAGGTATTTCTCTCTGGCCTGCTCAACCTAAATCCGACATTTCCTTGAAGGTCCAGCTCCTTACCAAACCCTTCAGCAAATACTGAACTGCAAAGTCAGCACCAAGCAAAGTACTTTGCCCTCACAGGCATTGAGTCATTAATTATAATGAAATCAGTGATAAAATAAGAGAAGATAACAAATAGGAATTTCAGTTCCAAACACATACTAGGCTGCTTGACTCTGTGATATGCCTGCCCATCATGCGGCCCCCACGGCAGCCCCGTTGCGTTATGTTAGCGGTTCAGTGAGAGGATCATTTTCAAAACAAATGGGAAATATCTCCAACTAGGTCCAGTCTCCCCAGGAACATTTTACTGCCCAAGATGTCACCCTTTATATTTTCTATTAGATAGATAACCACAATTAATTGTACCTGTCTTGTTTCTCTGCCACAGCAAGTCTATCAGCATCTGGGTCGTTGGCTAAAATGATTTTGGCCTTCGTTTTGTCAGCCAAAGCAAAAGATAAAGTCTGAAAAAGAGTAGGAAAAGAAAAGACTACTTCAATCAAGAATTGACGGGGTTGGCCCGGTGGTGCAGCAGTTAAGTGCGCACATTCTGCTTCAGCAGCCCGGAGTGCGCTGATTCGGATCCCAGGTGCGGACATGGCACCGCTTGGCAAGCCATGTTGTGGTAGGTGTCCTACATATAAAGTAGAGGAAGATGGGCATGGATGTTAACTAAGGGCCAGTCTCTTCCTCAGCAAAAAAAACTAACATCTTCCTCAGCAGATGTTAGTTCATGGCTAAGCTTCCTCAAAAAACAACAACAAAAAAAAGAATTGAGCACATTGCAATCTTTAAAAATGGCAATATTCAGTTATTTAAGACCTAAAGGAGGACTTTCCTTAAACTAAGGCTGAGTTTTGTTCCTGGAGCTGGTCTTGGCTAATCACGTATTACCTCCTAAGCCAGAGGTCAGATAATGGGAGCATCAACATGTGACCCACACAGGCCCAGGGGATTTGCCCCTCATCTGACAGCGTGTGTGTGGCTGCACTGGTATTTCTAGGCTTTGCCTTGTGATCAACCCACAAACAAACCAAAATAAACCAACTCTCTGAATATCATGGTTACCCTAACCTTTAAAAAGGTTAAAGGGACCATAATTTAAAGAGCACATCTTCATATCAAAAAAATGACAACTGAGGAATGAAAATCATGTGGTAAACCTCCATTCTGTTACTGTTTCTTTTTGGCATTAAGGAAGCACAGTAAATTGAAACCGAAATTAAATTAAATTGATTAAATTTAAAACGTCATTTAGATTTCAGCTCTCACATCCTGAGGCTGAGACATCTAAGTTGAAAGTTCCGTCAAAAAATGGATGACTAATAAATATTTCCAATGATGAAATTATTTTTTGGTTCAGCACAATGAAAACACATAAAAACTTATTTTACTTCATAGTAGTTTTTGAATTAATTTTTGAATGAGATTCAGTTTTGAATATAAAAAGTAAATTTTATAATAAAAACAATTAGGTTACCAAGACTCCTTCACCCTCTTCGGGATTCGGGTATTTCACGGTTGGGAACTCGGGGTCGGGATCCTTCTGTTCGGGGACAGCCGCGGGGGGAACGAAGTCAAAGGCTCTAAACGCAGACTGCACGAAGTTGTGACCCACACCGTGGACAGCCGTGTGCACAAACTTCAGCTTGGTCTCCCTGTTCACACTCCTAGAATGAGACCCATCACGGAAAATGACAAAATAGACAAATGCGGCTCTTGAAACTGGAAGATTTCAAAAATATCAAGGGAGCAGATTCCTAAGAATGTAAGAAATCAATGGAATAAGAATGTTTGAGACGACTGAGTATTTTTCTAATTACATTTAAAAAAATGAAACAAAACTTACCTATACTCTCAACATACACCCCTTCCCCACCCTATTCAAGTTTAAAAGTTTACTCTGTAGTTATTTTCAGCAAAGCTGATTACTTTTAGATTTTGTTTTATGCTACAGCTTTCTCACCTAGAGAGGGATAAAAGAAAGAACCTCGGGCTCAGATTCTAGAAGAGACTCACAGCCAGCCCAGGGGATACCCGCCCATGGCAGTGCCAGCTCCAGGGCTCCAAATCCTCTTTACTAGCCTCAGAAATGATTTTCAAAATGTCCATTTTAACAAAATGTGATGGAACATCGCATACATTGATGTGTGTATATATATATATATATATATATATATATAAATTTTCTTTATCAAGTAACAATCCTGTTCAGCCAAGTGCCCTGATCTAGGAACTTAACACAGAATAACAACAGACATCAAAATTAACAATAGCAGTTACAGAAAGGTAAACGTAGGCTTTAAAAAATTCCAGTGCTCTGACTGCTAGAATCTTAGGTTATTGGCCATTTTCTTTTGGAAATGAATAAGTGAACAGGGTCTTCTCTAAGAGAACAGTGGTTTAAAACAAGCATATCCTTCAAATAAAATGCATCTGGAAAAATAAATGTGCAAGCTTAGTGAGAACAAAGCTGGAGACAAAGCTCTCAGATAGTAAAATGAATTATAAAGCTATGGCAATTAGAATAGTTTGGTACGAGATATAAAAAGATAGAGAAAAGGAACAGAATGGAGAGTCCAGAAGCTGATCTGATTTGAAATGGGAAATATCTATGAAAAGCATAAGTCTTCATGGTTAACATGATTTGGAGACAGACTCTGAATTTAAACCCTAGAGCTCTGCCACTTACAAGCTGTGTGACTGCTGGTTATTTCCGTAACCTCTCTGTGTCGCAGTATTCTCATCTATAAAATGCCAATATACCAGAATTTACCCTGAGTGTTACTGTGAGGATTAAAATGAGATTAAATTAACTAGTACAAGTGAAGGGCCAACAGCAGTTATCTGATCTATGATAAGCACTCAATTAGTGTTAGAAATTGTGTGATAAAGGTGACATTACCAATTAGTTAAAGAAAGACAGATTCTTCATTTTAATGTGTTGGTACAACTGCAAACCATTTAGAAAAAAAACCTAATCTGCTTACAAAATTAAAAATCACCACTGACTCAAAAGATTTAAATACTACAAAATGCAAACATGCCAGTCCTGGGAAAAAACAAGAGGGATTAAAAAAAAATCTTGGTGTAAAGAAAGTCTCCTTAAGTATGACCCAAAACCCAGAAGTTCTAAATTAAAAAACTCATAAACATTATCAAATTTTTACAAAAGTTCAGCAAAAAGATTCAATGAAAAAGTCCAAAGGTAACAATAGAAGGGAAAATAATATTTGAAATAAATGAAGACTGGTCTTCTATATAAGCAAAGAGGTTTTACAAGTGCACAAGATGAACAAATACATAAAAAATGGGATAAATATGCAATATAGGCTATTTATAATTAAAGAATGCAAATGAAGTGAGACACTACTTCATCTAGCAAATTGGGAAAAATGAGAAATTTGATAATCCTCAGTGTAGCTAAGAATATGTGGATCATAAACTGTTGGTGGGAGCATCAACTAGGGTACCATTTTTAGAGGGCCATTTGTTAACCATTATCAACTTTGTAAATGCTTATACAATTCTTTTTTTTTTTTTAATTTTATTTTTCCCTTTTCTCCCCAGAGCCCCCAGGTACATAGTTGCATATTTTTTAGTTGTGGGTCCTTCCAGTTGTGACATGTGGGATGCCGCCTCAGCATGGCTTGATGAGCAGTGCCATGTTCACGCCCAGGATCCGAACCGGTGAAACCCTGGGCAGCCTAAGCGAAGCGCCCGAACCCAACCACTTGGCCACAGGGTCGGCCTGCTTATACAATTCTGATGCTGATGCTGGAGATGTACCTGAGGATGCACATGAGCACGTGTATACACACACAAGGACTCGAGGACCTGTGCTCAAGGATGTTGATACCAGTGCTCCTTGGAGTAGTAAACTGGAACCTCCCCCCGTCTTTGTGAAGTTCAATCAGAGGGAAAGAGGGAAGGTTCCAAGATATGCTTTGTTTGGATTATACACCATTTAAAAAATGGTCCCCCACGTTTAAAACTTAAGAGATATCACATAGACTATTTAGGTTTCTAGTGTCTCTCAGGGAGAAAAAAATCAGATGATTTGGCAACTCTGTCCCTACATTTGCACATGGTAACTAACACCCAGCTGGCATGGCCGCTCCCTTCAGATGGGCCTGGGTTTCCACATTCTACACAGGAGCCTCCACTCCCAGGTGGTCCAACAAATACAATATTAGCGACAACCTAGAAATTCCGCTCCTTTAAAATCACTGGTTTCTTGATGGGGACAATCGAGCACGGTGGGACCTGGAGCACACTAGGGAAGGATAACACTGTCACTGAGCTAATCTGCCTCTAACCTGACTGCATCGAGTCTGCGTCACTGGGTTAAATAAATGGGTACAGCAGCCATTAAATGATCAGGACGAATAGGGGCTAACACAGAAGGGACCCATGATGGACTAAGTCGGGGAGAAGGGCATAGAACAAGGTACACACACACTATAGTCCTATGTACGGTTTTCGAATATATTATGCATGTGTGTTTGCATATGCACAGAAAATTTCTGGAAAGACAAAAAATGTCAGTGCTACCTATTCACCACCTCTCAGCAAGGTTTTTTACACATCTATAGACACACACACACATAAACAAATACACATACAGAAATATATGAACCTACCACAGAGGTCAGCAATCTATGGCCTGTGGGCCAACCATTTGCTTTTATAAATAAAACTTTTTTCCTTTTTTAAGAAAACCTTTTTTGAACACAGCTACGTTTGCACTCAGTCATTTCCCTATCATCTATGGCTGCTTTCCTACTGCAGCGGCAGAGTTGAGCAGCTGAGAAGTAGTTTGTACAGTTCTCAAAGCCAAAAATATTTATTACCTGCCTTTTTAAGAAAAGTTGCCAACCCCTGATCCACAGCCTCTAAAATCAGATGCAGCTACAGTATGTACCAATTGAAGAGGAAAATTTAATGGAAACTGATAGAATTCGGCTGAAGCACATTAATTTAACTCACTTGGAGTGAGTTTACAATCCACTTACCTGTGAAAGCAGTATTTTTTAAGGTCTTCAAAGTAGTCCTTATTGATGGAGGCACTTGGGTCGTGAAGGAGTGGGCTGCCATTAATTACAGAGTCATCCCAGGCTTGAGGCCACGGCTCTAGATTGTCCTCAATAGCCTGAGAAATCTCTTGATCATGGGGAGAGATGATCTGAGCTCCATTCTCCCAATAGACCTGGAGAACGTGGGAACATATCGAGAGGGTTTAGGGCTAACAGAAAGCATCCGTTCCCTAGGCTCCCAACCCGTAAAGGGGCAGGATTCTTACAGAAGGACATATATGTGGACAGAAAAACACAAGTACCTTATAACCATTGTCCTCCTTCGGATTGTGAGAGGCGGTTATCATGATTCCAGCACAAAGTTTCAAATGTGACACTGTGTAGGGCTGTAACATAGCAGGAAACAAGAACAGTTCCAAACAAAAAATTAGATATACTAAAATGTCTGTTGTATATTGTTTGTACCAACTTGTTCTCTTTTAAGGAACATAATATAGAAATAGCATAAAGTGTCATTTGATATTTTTGTGCCACACCCAAGCAGTATACTCTGATGACCATTAGAACGAACTCACTGCTCAAATCTCTGGGATGTGTTCCCTAATAAGAAAGGTGAGTATTTTCCGAGGTGCCTTCTTTGTATTCTCCCTTCTACTGGGAAAGCTAGAAAACTCTCCAAACCAAGAGACGGTCTAATCCTCCATTTCACATTCTTTGAAGCCTCTGCTTGGCACGAGAGTTTATGGATTCAGTTTACTCCCTCCCACTGCTTCCTTTTCTCCTTATTTGCTTTTAAAGAGAAGGTTGAAGGAAACGTTGAAGAAATGGAGAGTGCTCTTACAGCTTGCTCATTCATCTCCCACTCCAGGATGAACAGCACTCTCTTGTATTTCTCCTTAGCTCCCATCTTTACAAGACGACTTCCCAAAATGAGGAGAGGGTAGGCCTATCCCCCATATGGCTGCATTTGAGATTTATCTACAAGGCAACCTGAGATTCTGTCCCCCTCTACTCTCCTGCCAAGAATCACTGTGGTGATTTGTCCTCTTAGGAATCATCTCACATCCCTCAGGTGTCCTGGAGCAAAGACAAGGGGAGAAGCACTCCACAGTGAGGGAAAATGATCATGGGACACTCATGTAATTCAA
Source organism: Equus caballus (assembly GCF_041296265.1). Taxonomy (NCBI): domain Eukaryota; kingdom Metazoa; phylum Chordata; class Mammalia; order Perissodactyla; family Equidae; genus Equus; species Equus caballus. Next base: position 95,134,032 of record NC_091686.1, read on the forward strand.
GTCTGATATAAAAATAATAGCTGGCATCATCTATATAGAAGACCATGGATGTTCGAACTCACTGCAATTTTTCCATCAAACAATGCAAGTTGAACTACATTTAGATGTGACGTTGGGTGTCTACTGGGTTATTTACAGTCTAGGAGGCGATGCATCTACCTATCAGTGCACCAGAGACAGTAAACACAAAGCTGGCAGCACTTCCCTCGCCTGTATTCATACACTCCCACTTCTCCGTGATGGAAGGAACTGCATTCGAATCACGTTTTTCACTTAATTGCTAAAAACATATATTCTTAGCATCTGGCCTCACCCTTCAAAGTTCTATCTACTTAAAAGCAACAGCTGTCACGGTCTCTATTTTCCTTTTCAGGTTCTGTTACATAAAGGACTTGATAAAAATCTTACCAAAAGATGCCAAGCACGCTTCTTGCTGTGGCTACAAATAGTATTCAGAATGAAACATTTGTATAAAAAGCTGGTGCACCAACTTGTCAAAAATATTCATGATAAGACATGGTTGGAGGTGAATTCAGGTTTAGACCCAAGAAGTTTCCTAATTGTGATAGCTGGGAAAAAGAACTACAAACCAAATTAAAAAACAAACAAAAGACATTTTTTGCTAACCAGCTAAAATTTCCTTTGCATGCAAGCAAAAGGAAAACTATAATTAAAAAAGTAAATTCTGATGAATCAAAAGTTGAATATCAAAGAAACTTTAGTAGGATGTGGGAGAAACAATCCTAGTGGAGAGGAGAGAGAATGCCCGCTGACCTGACGCCAAGGAGCTCTTCTGTCATGTGAACGCCTGGATCGCAACAGCACTAACGACTGTAAAATTCAGCCACATCCCAGCCCCAATCCCGTGACAGGAAATTATAAAGGGAAACAGCTACTTACCACAAATGGGGTTGGGGTTATATCAGAAAAGAGGTACACAGGAATCCCCTGACTGATAAACGTGGTTGCAGCAAGTCGGGCAAATCTGGAAATGCAACATGACGGGGAGAAAAGGAGAGAAGAGTTGTCAGGATTGCAGGTGACAGTAAAGAAGGACATGAACGCCTGACTTCTTTTTAAAAAAATTTTATTGAGGTCATATTGGCTTGTGATATTGTATAAATTTCAGGTGTATATTATTATATTTCAGTTTCTGTATAGACCGTATCGTGTTCACCACCACAGTCCAGTTTTTATCCGTCATCATATATGTGCCCCTTTACCCCTTTAGCCCTCCTTCCACCCCCTGCCCCTCTGGTAACCACTAATCTATTGTCTTTATCCACATGTTTGTTTATCTTCCACATATGAGTGAAATCATGCAGTATTCGTCTTTCTCTGTCTGACTTATTTCACTTAGCATAATACCCCTAAAGTCCATCCATGTTGTCAGAAATGGCACAATTTTGTCTTTTTTTTTTACCAGCTGAGTAATACCATTGCATATATACACCACATCTTCTTTATCCATTCCAACTACTTGTTTAGGTTGAATATAGCAGCCTGATCAAGAAAAATGTTTATTATATTTCCATCAGCATAGAACATTAAAGCTGGATGAACCTTAGGAGTCGTCTCATTCCATGTCTTTGTTTTACAGAAATGTTTTAAAGTCAAGAAAGGCCGGACAACTTGTTCCATGTCCAACAGCCACTTAGCAGCTGAGCCAGGCCGGCACCTAAGTCTTTCAAGCCCCTGTCTATCTCAGTGATTCTCAGCTGAGGGTGATTCTGCCCCCATGGGGCATCTGAAATGTCAGGAGACATTTTTGGATGTCATTGGGGGTAGGGATAGGGGACTACCGCCAGCTAGTGGGTAGAGGTCAGGGATGCTGGTAAACACCCTACAATGCACAGGGCAGTCCCCCACAACAAAGAATTATCAGGCCCACTATGAAGTCACATGTCAAGAGCACAGAGATGAGAAACCCTAGTCCAAAGCTATCACAATCCAGTATATACCATGAAGCCTAGCATTTGAGTGAATGTTGTCTTATATGAAACATGTAAGATATGCACATTGGCATGTGTATGTGTGTGTGACTGTGATATATATATGACATATATATGTATATGACATATATACATCTTGGCTCTCTTCAGTCCTTAAAAGATGACTTAAATCTTTGACACTTTGACATTTTTCTCAATTTCCACAGCAACTGGCTTTGGGTAGGACACAGAACATGGCATCACGTCTCTCTTCATGCTTGGAGTAAAATACTTTACCACAATAAATGAGCAATTTACTTCCAATGAACAACATCACACCACTACAGGATTAAATAAACGGATCATTCATTCTCCCCTCAAATATTCCTCGAGTACGAGCTTCAACAAACACTATTCCAGGAGCTGGCTGGGGCACAAAGAGATCTCTGCACTTTAACAACTCAAGCATTAAAATTCCTAGGATCAGTAGTAATACAAGAATGATTCTGACAGTAAAAAAAAAAAAATGTCTCTACATAGGGGCAAGTCATAAAAATAACAAAATTCAGCAAAAACAATTTTAAGAAGAATCTGAATTAAATCCACACTGCATTCACCAGAAGTCATCAAGCCACTTTTGCTCTCATGAAATGTTTATTGTGTGTTCAGGCCGACTTTAAAGACACTTTCTGGGGCTGGCCTGGTGGCAGACTGGTTAAGTTTGCACGCTCCGTTTTGCGGCCGGGGGTTCGCCAGTTTGGATCCTGGGCACGGACCTACACATTGCTCATCAAGCCACACTATGGGGGCATCCCACATAGAAGAACTAGAAGGACTTACAACTAGGATATACCACTATGTACTGGGTCTTTGAGGAGAAAAAATTTAAAAAAAGAGGAAGATTGGCAACAGATGTTAGCTCAGGCAGGACCAATCTTCCTCAAAAAAAAAAAAAGTTACTTTCTTAAAGTTGGCAAAGGACACACTCAGCATACATATGATATATATGAACTAAGTTACAAATGTGCACAAAAAAGATTCAGTGTGTTCTCTGCATATGCTTAACAGTTATCACTTATGTTCTCCACCAGATATTTAAAATTGGAAGATTGGAGAACTAATCAACATTTCCTTAGGTAAACTTCTGAGACTGTAATAGTTTCCAACTCTTTAAGAAGATTCCATTTACTCATCAGGAATGTTTCACCATATATTAGTTTAATATTTATTTTACGATTTCTAAATGTCTTGTATGTTGTAGGTGACAGAGAGCAACCCTGAGCTCCGATCCGTCCCATTCCATCAAACGCTCAGACGTGAACCATTAAGTCAGGCGGAACCAGTAACATCAGCCACTTTAAGGAAATGATAGGGCTCCAAGGCAGAGCAAGAAATACCTGTACCTTAAGTGACAATGTTAACATGGCTGAAGGATGCGTCAACCAGAAGCAGGGCAGTCAGCCTAAAATGAAGACATTTGAGGAGCTAAACAGGCAGAGTTACCCTTATATACGTACCGTGCATGCTCTGGCCGGTGGATCTGCCTCACCCCTGGGGCTGGTAAAGCATGCGTATGATCTAATTCTAAACTTAAATTCACTAACTGAAAACTGACAAACGGATATTCTGGTTTATACTACATCTTTCTCTTGTGAATACAGTGCATGCGCATCTATCCCTGAGAGTTACAGCTTCTCTCTTGCTTTGTTGACAAAAACCACATTTTTGAGCCTGCAGCTGAAAACCAAACATCTTATATCATCCTGAGTTCAATCTAGGGGCAGCTGTCATCTAGTCTTTCACTCTGGACATGCTCCTTTCCTCGTAGCCACACATTTGTTCCCATCAGTGCTTTTCTCTTAGATTAAAAGCCCTTGACAGGCAAAGGTTAGGACTCTATGAACTCAGCCAGCTCTGTAAAGTTAACGAGACTTTCCATTAATATTAAATACTTGTATGTTCCTCCAACCTAATCAACTACTTATACTTATACACCGGAGGAATAAAAAATTCATCATAATAGAGGAAATGTTCAAATATAAAAGAGGGTCACGTAACATGATTAAGAACAGGGGTTGGCAAACTACAGCCCATTGTGTAAATAAAGTTTTATTGGAACACTGCCATGTCCATTCAGTTACGTATTGTCTATGGCTGTTTTTGTGCTCCAGGGCAGAGTTGAGGAGTTGTGACAGAGACTGTATGGTTCACAACGTGTATGATGTTTCCTATTTGCCCTTTAGAGAAAAAGTTTGCTGAACCCTGGTGCCAGCCTCTTTATGCTTACATTGTGGCTCCTTCTCTCACTTCATAATCTTAGGGCACAGAGATGAAAGCACATACCTTACAGGTGGTTGTGAGGATTAAATGAGTAAATACCTAAGTGCCTAGTTCATATTCAGCGCTCAAGTGACTGCTGCTATTACTATCACTGTCGTCGTTGTCATCACCACCATCACCATCATCATCATCACCATCTGCCTATAGCTACATGAGGGCCCCACTGGTTTGGGAATATTACAAGAATGCAACTTGAAATGGGGTTCAAGAACGGGAAGGAGGGCTCGCCCGGTGGCACAGCGGTTAAGTGCGCACGTTCCGCTTCCGCGGCCCGGGGTTTGCTGGTTCAGATCCCGGGTACAGACATGGCACCACTTGGCAAGCCATGCTGTGGTAGGCGTCACACATATAAAGTAGAGGAAGATGGGTGTGGATGTTAGCTCAGGGCCAGTCTTCCTCATCAAAAAGAGGAGGATCGGCAGCAGATGTTAGCTCAGGGCTGATCTTCCTCAAAAAAAAAAAAAACATTAAAAAGGAAAGAATGGGAAGAAGCTCATGAGACTTACAAAGAGTGGAAGAAAAAAATTAGATAAACAGAAGAAAGTGAGAGGGAGAAATTATAATGCCATTTAAAAAAATTTATTTCATTTAGATAGATATTAAATTCTAGATTGTCTAAATAATTTCATTTTCTGAAGCCAAATGTAAAACCAGAATTCTTAAAAGTTACAGAGTTTACCCATCATTTTTAGAGTTAAGCAGTGTAGCTAACAAATGTATTTGAAGTCAAGCTATTGAAATGGTGATAAAAATAAAACCACAGAATACACTACAAGGAAACAGTTTCCTAAAAATGTTTCAATACCTTCTGCTACTGCCTCCACTTGTGGGATGAGCTCGAGCATCGAAGCTGATCACGACCCCTCTTTGCTTCAGGTCAGTGAACTGTTTTTCCAGGTATCTGCAAAACCCCTAAAAAACATACCATGGATTAAAAGAGCACATATGCTTTAACACATCAAAACTTGGCCAAAAATTGGTCAAGTTTTCTCTACTTCCACATGACAAAACTGTAGCAGAGGGGGGAAATCTCTCTGTAATTAAACAAACTGAACAATAAGAAAATAGCAGCTTTATTCATTGTCTATCTATACGTATCAAGTACTGTGCTGGACACTTAATGTCTATTATCTCTAACCCCAGATCAACTTTGCCAAGGAATCCCATTTTACAGATGGGTAAACTAAGGCTCGGAAAGGCTCAGTGACTTGCCGGTTTCAGATACACAAGGAGCAGAGCCTGGATTTGGGCTCAGGTCTGGTTAGAGGTGGTTCGGGGCTAGCAGGAAAGCTCACAGAATCTGGGTTTGTCCTCCACTCCACCACCTATAAGCAAATGACAAGTTCCTTACCTCTCAGTATCTGTCTCCTCTTCTGTAAAACAGGAATAACAGTACCTACCTTAAAGGGCTGTCTAAGGATTAAACGACTTAACACACGGCAAGTGCTGAGAATCCAGCCCCAAGGAATTGCTACATGTTTGCATTACGAGCATTATCTTTGTTGTGATTTTCCTTCAAAGCCTGTGCTCCTTCCTTGACACTAGTTCCACAATGACAGAGGACAGGCAGGTGTTTCAGACATTTCTCTCTGCTCTGTAACATCATCAGTAGGTCAAAGAAACACAGTACATTTACAAAATTTTGACAATTCACTAATCTAAACCCATTCTGCTTGTTCGTTTGTGATACTGCTTTCCAGCAGGCAGAGGTCTTAAGAAGACCTTATCAGCCCAATTACAAGGCATAGCCAATTACACACACAAAGATTGTGCAGAGTCTGGGCTATTACCCATGCCTAGAAACGATGGCGCACGCAAGTCCTGTATGTCAGTGGGTGCAATAACACCACATCAATCTGAAATAGGGAAGATTAGAGAACAGTGAACTTTGAATTCAATAGGTTTAGACTGCTGGATAAAATAGGTTTTATTACAGAACACAGAGAACTCTGGCTGATTGGGTAACAATGATGGTTCATATTACTTATGTTATTTAGGCTGAAGGAAGTCTTGTTAAAAAATAATTATAACTCATTTTTGATTGGGGGATACTTTAGTTCTTCTGCCAGACCAGTGCCAATTTAGAATGCCTTTAGTTTTTCCTGGACAAAAGTATTACACTGGGCATATCTTCTGAGGTTGCGTGATACAAGGAAATAAGGACATGTGTATTGGTTTTGTGGGTTCCCTAAAAGGTACCCGGATGCTTCACTCTCTGAGGATGACAACAGCGACAGCACCCTTTCCCTGTCCCTAGTTGACACACATTGGGTGGCCCCAATGTTCAAGGCGGCAAAATGCATTCAGCCTGAGTCCAAAATCCTCAGACGTCCAAATTACCTCTGGGGCCTGCTGAAGCTGAGCCCTGAGAGAATGGCTAAGGGAAGAGGGAATCCTTATTCCATGGAAAAAACTCAGGGCGGGATGAGGGAGGTTTTCAGAATTGAAATGTTATTATAAGACACAAGAAATAAACTTTGTATGGCTTCAAAAGGTCACACTATGACCAATACGTAAAAGCTACGGAAAGACAGATTTTGGCTCAAAATAACGAAACCATTTTTTAATGAGAACAATCCAAAGACAGAAGGGCTATGCCAGAAGACAGTGAGTCCCTGAATTGATGTGTCGTGGCTCAGTCAAGTAATCTAGGAGGAAATTATAATTTCTATCAATGAGGCGAACAATACAAAAATTCCCCTCTTGTCTCTATCCTGTATCCCTTTGGGACGTTCTTGACTCACAGACATCTGCTTCTTAAATCTAACCAGATGAATCTGGAAGCCCCATTAGGACGAGAGTCCACACCAGAGACCAGCAGGCAGGGTGCTGGGCCACAGTGAAGGCCAGCACATTCCGCCAGGTCACACTACCCAAGGTTGGGGTGGAAGCCCGGGTAGTTTATCCTGGGAATCCTTTTCTTCAATTTTGAAACTACTCCTAAGATTTTAAAAATGCTCTTATAGGGGCCGGCCCAGTGGCGCAGTGGTTAAGTGCGCACATTCCACTTCTCAGTGGCCCAGGGTTCACCGGTTCAGATCCCGGGTGCGGACATGACACCGCTTGGCACACCATGCTGTGGTAGGCGTCCCATGTATAAAGTAGAGGAAGATGGGTACGGTTGTTAGCTCAGGGCCAGTCTTCCTCAGCAAAAAGAGGAGGATTGGCAGCAGATGTTAGCTCAGGGCTAATCTTCCTCAAAAAAAAAAAGCTCTTATAAAATTGTCTTAATTTTTAACATGCTTGTCTCCTATTGTAAGTGTTTCAGTATAGGCTGGATGATCAATTTGGAGGAGAGAATTGTGGAGCAAATTATCCCAACAAGTGGCTGGTTGACTCAGATGACCTTTAAAGGATCTACTCATCTCAGTTTTGTAGGATTTTTAGCTATCACAGGGTCTACCCCCAGAAGAGACCAGTTTCCCTAGGGAAGAGGATGTGTGTGGCAGGTCCCAAGACCTTTCTGGGGATAGATTTCATCACTCCTAGAAACTAGATCTAGATGAACACAGAAGAAAAGACTCTTATTTCATCTAGAACCCCTTAAAATCCCCTAACAATTAGGCCTAAAAGGAGGTGTGACCAACTGGATTTTCCAAAGATGGCCACGCCAATACATCCCATCCCACATGCTCCTCTAGTGTGACACTGATGTTCCTCCATTGAGAGATGGGCGTCAACATGCCTTCACCTTGAATATGAGCAGCTTTACTGACTCACTTTTAACAGAAGATGGTAGAAGTGGTTTTGTGTGACTTTCAAGGCTAAGTCATAAAGTCAATACAGCTTCCATCTGGTGCACACAAACTCTCTCTGGATGCTTTCCCAGGCATCATGTTATAAGGAAGCCCAGGCCACATGCAGCGTTCCAGCCCAGATAACATCTTAGTCAAGAGCCAGCAATAACTGCAGACATGTGAGTGAGGGAGCTTTCAGATGATTCCAGGATCCAAGCTAGCCCAGGTGATGCCAAGTGCAACAGACATGAGCTGTCTCCACTAAACTCTACCCACATTACAGATTTGTGAGCAAAATAAATGTGATTGCTGTTTAAAACCATCATGTTTTGGGTGATTTGTTACGCAGCCCTTAACTGGAGCAGAGGGTGACCTTACCAGCACCACAATTCCATGTTATCCATAAACTAGAACAGGATTTCCAGGCTCACTCCATTGCAAGCCTTCCCTCCAAAGAGACCTCAGGGAGCCCTACTGCTTAACAGGGATTTGTGGCCAGGTGTTACCATGGCAACTCTGTACCGTTATACAAGATTTCCTTATTAGGGTTTTGCTTAAACAGGCCCAATTGTGCCTTTTCTGCTGGGAGGTACATGTAAGAGACACATAATCATCAGTAGTTAATTTTTCCAGCCTTTTCTTCCCCAGAATTAAAGTGATCTTCATTTTTAACATCTACGTAGTTGAAGAAACAGAATAATCTGTTCTACTCCATTTCCTCCATAATCAGATCTCTCGATATTCAGTGGCAGCTTCTCTGTTTTGTCAAAGGCTTCATCTCTATTCCTGAAAGCTGGGTCTGGACTCTGACAGCGAAATTCACAAACTAAGGCAAGGGAATACAGCAATCATTGCCACCTATACTATAAATTAAAACTAGATAGAATTGGCTCTTGGTTATTCTGGCAGTTAGAAAAGCTCTTGAACGCTTGCCCCTGTACAACCGTAACAAGAACCGTAAGACCGTAAAAGTCAGTCAGCTTTGCTGGTGGATTTGCACTGGAATGAAAGCTCCATGAGGGAATCCGTCTGTTTTAGTCATTATTATATCCCCAATGCCTGGCACATAGTAGGCACTCAATACATCTCTGCGAAATGAATGAATGAGTGAATGGATGGCTATATGAGTTTTGAAACATGTACTGGTTCAAACAACTGCACAAGCCTTACTTTTGGGAGTAAATGTGTGACTCCCTGTGTCTAGGCAAACCCACAAGACACGGCCATAATTAAAACAAATTATGTCTGTCAAATACGAAAGGAACCTGGGGTTAAATTAATCAAACAAAGGGGCCACTGGACTGGGGTGGCTTTAATACTTTAGTAGCCTATGAAAGCAAACCAAAACCTAAGCCTGTAAATGCCTCAAGGTCAAGAAATCAAAACCTAAGGATACCCAATCACAAACAGCCAACGAGGCTTTTCCAAATAAGACAGCTGCTTAAGCTATAGCCAATCAAATCATTTCCTTGCTTTGTTTCCTGCTCTTCTCTGTAAGTCTTTCCCCTGGTTCCTGTCAGTGGAGTGTTCCTAAGCACTTCTGGTTTGGTAATGTCCAATTTGAATAGATTTTTGCTCAAATAAACTCTTACTTTTTTTCTTTTTTTGTGTGTGAGGACGATTGGCCCTGAGGTAACATCTGTTGCCAATCTTCCTCTTTTTGCTTGAGGAAGATTGTTGCTGAGCTAACATCTGTGCCAATCTTCCTCTATTTTATGTGGGACACCGCCACAGCATGGCTTGACGAGAAGTGCTAGGTCCGTGCCTGGGATCTGAACCTGCGGACCCTGGGCCCCTGAGGCAGAGTGTGCAAACTTAACCACTATGCCACCGTGCCAGCCCCACTCTAAAATTTTTAATATGCCTCCGTTCATTTGTTAAGACTGGGGATATGTTAAGAATAACTAAGAGTTATGAAAATGCGGTACCTGTGTAGTCTGGATGATAGTCAAGTCATTCATATGAGAAACTCCCACTCCCATGGCAGATCGAAGGCCAGCTGTCCCAAACTCCATTCGAGCCCCAAAACATTTCTGTAGTTCTTCTTTATTACCTTCTGCAATTAGTTGTTTCACTGACTGTAAAGTTAAAGAATTCTGCAAAACAGATATACACCAGATACAGCCAGGTAAATAAGAGAATGAAAAATCTGAAAAATAAAAAAACCCACAGTGATTCTAACCTATGAAATATAATATATATATATATATATATATATATATACGCTTTTCAATTTTCTGACGCTTTTGAAATATGAAGTTGGTGTTTTGGAATTATAATGCGCGATATTGTGATACAATAAGAAATAGATGTTTGGTTTTTGTTCCTGGTTTCCGGCCCAGGGCTGCTAAAGCCCTTGGAATTTCCTGAGTGATTAGGGTGAGAGGAGCATCTTTTTATTCATAAGAAGCCTCTTTTCAGGCATACGTGAGTTTACGCTAATGAGGTAACTGTTGGAGGACAGGGAGCTGGTTACCAGGGAACCAACCATGTGACTAGAGGGTTAGAACTTACAGCCTCTGATGTCCAGGGACGGGAGAGGGGCTGGAGATGAAGCTCAGTCACCGAAGGCCAACGATTTACTCAACCATCCCTAAGCAATGGAAGCTCCATGAAAACCCTAAACAACGGGGCACGGAGAGCTTCCGGGCTGGTGAAGACATCAAGGTGCTGGTGCACCAGGAGGGTGACTTGGAAGGTCTGCGCCCCTCCCCCATACCCTGCCCTGTGCATCTCTTCCACTGGCTGCTCTTGAGTTGTGTCCTTTATAATAAAACTGATAATCGTATGTAAACTGCTCTCCTGAGTTCTGGGAGCCATTCTAGGAAATTATCAGCCCCAAGAAGGGGGTCATGGGAACCCTTGATTTACTGCTGGTTGGTCAGAAGTACAGGTGACAACCTGGGACTTTTGACTGACATCTGAAGTGGCCACAGTCTTGTGGGACTGAGCCCTTAATCTGGAGGGGGTCTCAGCTAACTCCAAGTAGCTAGTGTCTGAATTGAGTTAAATTGTAGGACACCCAGTTGGTGTACACACAGAACTGGAAAATTGGTTGGTGTGGAAAACCCACACATTCGGTGTCAGGAGTGTTGTGAGTAGAAGGAAATAGTTTTTTCCTTTATAATGTAAATATTATTTTCTTTCCTAATAAGGCAAGCGCTTTTGGAGAAATGGAATGAACATATAGGTTTTGGGTTCTAACACCCAGAATGGAATCCCAACCACACCATCACTTACCAATTCTATACACTTGGGCAGATTACATCGCTTCTTCAATTCTCAGCTTCCTCATCTATAAAATGGGAACAGTCTAGAACCTCCCTTGGAAGGTGGTTTCCATTAAATTAATGTAAAACTTCTTTCTCTGCCTGGTACTTAGTTGTAATCAAATGTTCATTTTCTTCCCTAATGTCTTCAAATTTTCCCAGAGAGTGATGATTACACAATTTAACTCAAAACCTTACTTTTGCAGTGTTTTATAAATTGTACAATGCTTTCACATACCTGGTCAAATTTGAATCTTGCAGTAACTGCAAAAAGCATGCAAATAACAAAAACCCCACTTTACAGAGGAGGAAGTCTCAGAGATTAAGTGAATTACTTAAACTGCATGATAATCATGAACTTAGTGGCTTTTCTGCTTTAAATAGACACACAAGTCATTTCAGTTCATTTTACACTGCCATAGTTTCTTTGTTTAATAGTTGCAGAAAATGATAAGAATGGAGAAAAATGACAATCACGTTAATTCCACATCAGACTTTTAAATTAAGAATTCAGAGGAATAACAGAGTAAGGACTTTATTTCTATCTTACAGTCAGCATCCAACAAGATAAACATGCACGCAAGATGTGGCCACATCATTAAACTTTGAAATGCTCTTGCAATAAAACCTTGGCTTTCTGGCATTAAGCCCACATTTCCAGATTGTTCCAGATTCAAGAGGAATCAAGTAAAAGCCCACTTTTTTGATTAAAAGCAACAAACACTGATCACAGAGCACAATCTACCAATCAGACTGTCAGGTGCCCCCAAGGAGGGGTTCAGATCTGGAACCTAAAGAGGTTCAATAAATATTTGCTGAGTGAATGAGAAAATGGAGACTTCAAGGCCACACCCAATATCCAGCGATTCTCTCATCCACAGTGTAGATTTGGAAAATCCTAACTGGCCTTTGATATCTATAAAAGACCAAATAGCCTGAGAGAAACCCAAGGAGGCAGAGAGAGAGAATGAAAAGTCAATATGGCAGGAGAGATCAGAATCAGACGTGGGAGTGACCGAAGGTGACAGCAGCGAAAGGCACAGGGATGCAGGCACAGTGGGAACGTGGGAGGGCACCTGCCAGGCTCCTTGCTGACCCTTGGGGGCGTCAGACCAGAGGACTGCAGTGCTTTTAGCTGGCGGGAAGTCCCCATTTGGTGCCTGTCTTGAACCAAAGAAGAAACTGAGAGAGGAAAGAACCAAAGGAGTGGTAGGAATTAAAAAATAAAAAAGACGACGTCCCCTCACCTCTATCAGGGAGGTACTATCTCTATACAAAGACAACATTTTGTGCAAATGAGACTTCGATTTCTCCAAAGGGAAAGTTTAATGGAACAATTCGTTACCAACTATAACTTTAAAAGATTTCTACACACTATAAGTTACCAGAAATGGAAAACTTTTTCTTCCCAAAAGAATCACAAGGCTCTTTGCAGGAAAAGCAAAAACACCCAAGGAGTTGCCAATAGCAACCGGAAACAGGATGTGCTGACATTTCATGGACAGGGGACACAGGGAAAAGGGGAAGACCTGGCCCCTGCTGACAGGCCTTGCAGTCCCGTTCCTTTATTCAACAAATTATTTTAGGTATCTACCGTGAGTAGTGCACTGTGTCAGGGCCTATAAACCATGGAAGATAGCGAGGGAGCCGACAGGGCCGGTTACAGAATATCTGGGGCCCAGTGCAGAGTGAAAATGTGGGACCTCTTGTTCAACAGTCTTTAAGAATTTCAAGACAGGACAGCAGAGTATTAAACCAAGTGCTGAGCCCTCCTAAAAAACAGGTCTTGTGCCCCAGAACAGCTCTCCTGCCTTTGAAGTCAGCCCTGAGGGCGCACATTAAACAAAGAAACCTACAAACAAGTTTTTGTTTTGTTTTTTGACCAACCGCAGTCAGAGCTGCGAAGGAAAAGAACAGGAACAGAGGGAGAATTAGGGAGAAGACCTCTCTACATGAGCCACATTTAAGTTCACACCCAAAACATGAGTAACAACATGAGAAACACGTTCAGCAGAAGAGCGCAGAGAGGAACATTCCGGGAAAACAAAGAGCATGCCAGAAGGAAGGAACATGTGGGAAGGAGGAACTCAAGTTAGAAAGGAGGGAGGAAGCGATGTCCGGAGCTGGGGCCCTGATTCTTTCTTTGCTCCAGCATCTAAGAGAGTGAAGTGAAGAGGAGAAAAGCCAGCGGTGCTGTGCCCAAGGGGTTTCCTCTCATCTTCTCAGCAAAGTCAGAGACCTGAGAAGACGCCTGAAGCCAGAGCCCAATCGGGAGGACGCACGTTTGTAACCAAGCGCCAGGGAGAGGTGGATGGAATGCTACTTGCAGAGTTACCAGGAGCAAAAGAAATAGGCGGGACGGGACCGTTGTGTGTCAGTGGGAGATGCACAGCCGCTTGCTGAAGACAAGCCGGCGGTCTGAGCGACGGGAAAGCATGCCTGCCTCAATTAGAGGAGACTCCAGAGCCAGGCGGCGTTCAGATCAGCCCCGGCTCGCTCCCCGCCTCTCGGACTTGCAGCCCCGGCCGGTCGGAGGGCTAGTTTTGTCCCGGGACTTCCTTTCTCCGACAAACTCCGAGTCTGCCGCATGCCGAGGCGGCCCGGGGAGGCCTGGCGGCCGCCACGTCGTCCTCCACCGTCTTCTGGGGGAGCCGTGGGGCCCCGCGGGCGGGGAGGGGAGGGGAGGGGAGGGAGGAAGCGCGGCAGGCTGTGCGGCGCCTGCGGAGCGGGCAGGGGACCCCGCACCTCCTCCGGGAGCTCCCCGCTCCCCGCCGCCCCTCACCTTGTCCCACTGCAGCCACCGGGCCGTCTCCTGGTCCAGCCGGGGGTCCATGCCAGCGCCGCTGCCTCCCGGAGCCGCTGTCGCCGCCGCCGCCGCCACCATCTCCGCGCTGCCACCGCCCAGTTCAGGGGGAGGCGCGATCGGCCTTCCGCCAGGCGGGGACACAAGGCGGCTGGGGCGGGGAGAAGAGGCGCGGGCGCCCGCTGGTCCCGGGAAGAGGACACGCTCCGCCCCGGGCACGCCTCCTTGCAGTTCCCCGGCGCGCCGCTGGGGGCAGCAAGGTGGACGAGTGGAGTCGGGGGTGCTGAGCCTTTACCATCATCTCTGAAAGGTCCTGAGGTCAACCCCCTTCATGCAACAGGTATCCACTGAGTTCCTACCGTGCTCCAGGCACCGTGTCAGGTGCTGGCACCCAAGGATGTGTAAACTCAGATTGGAGCCTAAAAATTATGAAGAAATTCTGAGGGTCAAGAATAACGGAAAAAATCTGGAAAAAGAAGAACGAAGTGGAATGATTAAGTTAAATAGACCGTGCAACAGAATGGAGAGTCTAGAAAGAAAACTGCGCGTGTACAGTTTATTTATTTCGGAGGTGGCACTGCACAGCAAGGGGAAAGGACTTATTTTCAATTAATGGTGCTAGGTCAATTGGGCATCCACGTAGAAAAAGAAAAAAATTTGAGCCCCTACCTCACATCACATCATGTACAAATATGCATTCCAGGTCAGTTGTAGATTTGTGTGTGAAAGGTAAAATGAAACTTCTAGAAACTAAGATAGAAGTACACCTTCATGACCTTGGGATCGCTAAGCCATAAAGGAGATGCATGCAGTAAGCGTGAAAAGGCGTGTACAAGAATGTTTCTAGCAGCATAGTTTGTAATAGCCCCAAACTGGAAACAACCCAAATGTCCATCAACAATACAATGGATAAATACATACAATGATATAAACAAATTATGGTATTGGCATACAGCAATGAAAATGAACTATTATATACAACGTCATGGATACACCTCACAAACATGTTGAGTGAAAGAAGCTAGTCCTTGTCATCATTTCTGTGCTGAGTCTCTCTCCCAATACTGGACCATTCCAAGGACATGAAATTCTAGAATATGTAAAAATATAGGGAAAGAAAACATCAGTGGTTTCCAAGAACTGGGCATGGGGAGGGGGGTTGAATACGAAGCCCACAAGGGAATTTTGGGGGTGATGGAACTGTTCTGTATCCTGACTGAGGCCGTGATAAACAGAATGCTACATGTTTATCAAAGCTCACAGAACTGCACACGCTAAAGGATAAATTTCACTGTGTGTAAATTATATATCAAATTTTAAAAGTCTTAAGATTTAAAACTTTAAAAAGGGGACAAAGCTAATCTATGAACATGGGGAGAGTAGTTACTTCAGGAAGGAGAAGGCTGCCTTCTGGGAGACTGGAGTTCTATTTCTTGACCTGGGTAGTGATTGTTCAAGTGTGTTCACTTTGTAATAATTCACTGAGCTGCACTTACGAATTGTGCATTTTTGTGTATTCTATTTCAATTTTTAAAAGAAAACAATCTATACCCAGGATCTATGATATCTGTTTAAGTGTAATGAGAGAGGCATGTTAATCATATAATCACATCAGTTAATACACAATCACAAATTGATAAAAATGTTGGAGAGAAAGCAAGGAGATTCCATGAGGGTGCGTAGTGGGGGGTGTCCTAGTCTGGGAAGCCTCCCTCAGCACTTGAAGCCTCTGTGGAGATGTGAGGGAAGGATGCAGTTAGTGTTGTGGGGGACAGCCTGGAAAACGCTTTCCAGATAGAGAGAACCACTGTGTGTCCTTCCTCTGAGTGAAAGGCCGAGAGACTGCAGCACGGGGGAAGAAGAAGAGACGGATGAGCAGCCCTAGTCTCCCCGTTGCTGTCTGCGGGTCTGCCACCCTCAGGGCTGTCTCCTTTCTCTGCCCCACACCAACCTTCTTTTCAGTCACTCTAGGACAGAAATTGCAGGACATAGAGTCAGAGACCAGGCGGGTCTCACTTGCCCTCGTTTCCCTCTCAAATGCCAGAGCTCTCCTAGGTGGGTCTGTGTGGCTTCCAGCCTTCTGCCAGGAGTGGGGTGGGGCGGGGATAGGGAGGCGGCACTGAGAGAGGGGAGGAGGGGGCGGTTCTGGGCCTGCGTCCTATCCTCCCTCCATGATGGGAGTGCTTGCAGCTGAGTCTCTGGTATAGTTCAAAAGGTGTGGGGGGTGGTGTGGTAAGGGGATATTTTGACTCTTTTTATTATTTTCCTCAGTGCAGAAATTGTGGGTCCCTAGTGACATCCACTCAGAACTATTGTACCTCCATTTGGGACAGCAAGGGGCAGGTTTCTCAATATTCAACATAGAGGAAAGAAAGCAGGTAGGATTTTCAATCTGAGAGGAACTTTTCACAAGAAAGTTGCCAAGCCGTAAGTAGATTCTCCTCCCTCAACCTGTGAAGAGCACCAAGATCTCAGGTACCGTCTGACACAGTGCGCCGTGCTCTCATCTCACCCTCCCCTCTGCCCCCCGGGTGAAGTAGAGAACAGTCCAAGGTTGCATCAGGGGGGTCTCTATGTGCAGGAGATTTTCCCAGGGTCTCCTGTAACTAAGATGCCGGCACTGGAGGTCTTTTTGGTTCTGATGATGCTACAGTGACCTGAAGCAGCAGGCTCCCACACATGACCCCCACTAACGTTTCTTGTCTGTGGAAGCCCGTGGAGAAAAATAGAATGTTGGAGCAGGAAGGGGTCTTTGGAAACAGTTCAGACCTCCTTATTTTGTAGATGAGGGAATGGAGACACAGAAAATTTCAGAGCCCTTCTCCAAGACACACAGCTGGTCAATGAGAGAGCCAAGATTTGCGTGCCCAGTCTCCTGATACTCTAATCCAACGTTCAGTCTCCTGTTCCACTCTGCCCAGTGCTACACATGTCCACAGAAGGAAGTTCCGTGAACTCTGGTAACCTATTTCCACGTGAATAGTAACCAGATCTTGACGAAAAGCAAATATTAACCACTTCTGGCATCGATAACGTTAGGTGATGCTCAAAATAATCTGATTTGTGTGTGTGTGCTCCCCTGCTGCCTGAGAAGTGTTTCACACATGGATGTCCCATTTTCCTTGGAAGTCTTCTCAATTTCCCCAAACACCTTGTCAGCAATTCCACCAGATCCTTTGTATCCAGCCCAGGAACAGTTTCTAGTTTGGAAAGTTTTAAATATTTACTAAAATTGATCCCCATGTAACCGTCACCCAGGTCAACTCTGATCATCCATGGCCAATCTTGTCTTATCTACCCGCTTCCCTCTCCTGTATACTTTGAAGAATATTCCAGACATCATGTCATCTCATTTGTAAATATTTGAGCGTGTATCTCTAAAAGGTAAGGACACTTTAAGAATAACCACAAAACCATTATATCACCTAAATTTTTTAAAGTTGAAATTAATAATTCCCTAATATCATTAAATGTCCATTTAGCATTCAAATTTTCAACTGTCTAGTAAGTGTCTTCATTTTTTGTTTGTTTGTTTATAGGTTGCTTGAATCAAGAGCCAAATACTCTTGCCATTGGTTGATAAGTCTTCTAGAATCTCTTTTAATCTGTAGGTTCTGCCTCAGTTCCCTCACAATTTATTTGTTGCAGAACCTGGGTTGTTTGTCCTATAGGTTTTCCCACTGTCTGGACTTTGCTGATTGCATTCCCATGGTGTCTGTTAGCCTGTTTCTCTGTCTCTTGTATTGCCTATGAACGCATTTCATCATAGTTTTCTCTTCACGGTCTCTCCCTCACTAGACTGTGAGTTCGTTGAGGACAGGATGGTGTTTTATTGATCTTTGCCTACTCAGAGCTTAGTACTGTAAGTGCCCGATAAGTGGGTGAAGAAATGAGTGACGTTGGGAGGGTGTTTTCTTTCCTCATGTAGGAAAAAGGAAGGCTCTAGAGTAAGGGCTGGACCTTGGCCCCCGCCCCCCCCCGCCTTTGTTCTCTGGCGGACTCTGAGCAAGTCACTTATTCTCTCTTGAACTTAGTTCCTTGTTTCTAAAATGGAAGCAGTAATAGTGTCCAGCTCATAGGGGTGATGTGGGGCTTAAATAAGAAACACATGTAAAATGCTTGGCGGAGTGCCTGGCAGAGAGTAAGCACTCAATAAATGTTAGCCATTATGATCAAAGTTCTACTATTGTGACATCCTGTGTTAGTCAGGATAGGCTAGGTCAAGCTGAAGTAATAAATTAATCCCTAAATCTCAGGACTTAATGAAACAAATATATATATTTTTTCTTGCTCGTGTTACCTGCCCAGGGTAAGTCAGTGGATGCTATACTCCACACAGTCACTCAGGGATCAGACTGCTTCCGTCTTGTGGCTCCTCCATCTCAAGATGTGGCCTCTACCATCACCATGAAAGAGCAAGAGAAAAGTGTGAGGTCACACAATGGCTCTTAAATGCTTCTGCCTGGGAGTGGCATGGATCACTTCCACTCACATTTCATTAGCTAGAACTCATCATACAAACCCACTTCACTGCAAGAGTGTGGCAAGTGTAGACTACCCGTGTATCCTGGAAGGAGAAGAGAAGTGGATAGGGATGAGCCCTCAGACAGTCACAACTATACTTTCTATGTCGTCTGTGATTAAATGTTAGGATGGTTGCAAATATCGATGGCTCTGGTGTATTTCTAACAAGCAAGGAGTAATTCTTAGATATCACTCCATGAAATTTCGAACCACCACCTGAGAGAACAATCTGTTCTCCTCCATACAATAGAGTGATTCTTTGTAATAGAAGTCAGATGGTCCCTCTCCTGTTTTCAGTTCTCCCATGGCTTCATAATATACTTAGAATATAAACTATCTTTTACCATGGGCTTCAAAGTTCTTCTTAAACTGTCCCCTGCCCTGATTTCCAGCTACTTTTCTCACTCATCACCATCAACCAGGCTGTTCTCTGTGCTGATCCTTGAACATGTCAAGCTAGTGCTGGTCTGAGGCCTGTGCCTGCATTGCTCTCCCCTAGATATCCCAGGGACAAATGTCCACATTTAATTCAGGTTTCTGCTCAAATATCACCTCATCAGAAAGACTCTCTTCTATAAAGTGCCAATAAATGTTTAACAACTAATTCTCTGGGATAAAAAAACAAACATGATTTGTAGTATTTGCAGTTTCCGTGGTGTAAATACATTCATTCACCTTGGCTGGTTTCAAGTCCCCAGTGTGACATCACTGAAGACGGAGCTGGGAAGAGATGCAGAGTAGCACACCATTGTGTGATGTTTCCAACACAGAGATACAGTAGATGTAAATAACTTAAAGAGCATAGATAATAGGGACAAATGGTAAAATAAATAGAAAATGGTGAATTTTGAGTATTTTTTACCTTTGTTTTTATTATAATGTATTTACTTGTACGTTTATATAACTTAACTTGTAATAATGGCTGTGTTTAATATCTGGCTAGCAAAATCCCTAAAAATTTAAGTCAGTTCTGATGACACTGGTATGAGCCGTCACCAACACACCGTTGCCTCTCCTCAAATGGGACCTGCCCCACTCTCTTATCCTACTTTATTTTTCTTCAAAGTGTTAATCAGTTCCTGCCATGATATATTATGATTTTTTTTTTAAATATTGTCTGTCTACCCTGCTATAATGTAAACTCTTTTGTTTTTTCTGACTGAGTCCCCAGTACCTAGAACAGTGCTTGGTTCATATTAGATGTTCAGTAAGTACTCATTGAAGAATGAATCCTTGGGTCCCCTTACGCTCATGAAGAAAACAGAAAATGGAATGTAACAATATAAGACACAGATGTAATACCTATACAAACCTTTTCTCTAAAACAAGCTAGCATTTCTGAATTTAACCAGAAAAAGTGGACTGCTTGTCGCTAGTCTCTAGAGCGCCAATTTCAAGGCTGATGAGAGAATGAGTAAATAAGGTGTCAATCAACTTTATCAGTATACTTATTACTGACCATGAACCCAAAGCACACCAACAGCAAACGTTTCTGCAGACCAACTGGAGTTTAATGGTCTTTCTCAGTGAAAAAATATTTAAATATCTATTGTTTATGCCTATTTTCATCAAATAAATTAGTGAAATTGGCGAGTTTTCAATCATTACTCATGTTAATAACCTTTCACTTGAACTCCCACTAAGGCTTCTGGTCATTAAAAATTGAACACCGGGGCTGGTTTGTGTTCCCTCCCCTGGCTTCCTCATTCCGCTTCTCTTTTTCCTTTACATGGTGTCCAGTTCTCAAGCACACGTTCCCCCACCCCCACGCCTGACCTGTCACAACCAAACCTCAGGGAATGAGTCATTCATTCTCATTAGACGGTTGGTGACCACTTAAGCATTGCTGGGTCCTTTCCTGAGGTATGTGGGCCTTTGGCCAGGCACTGACGAGCTGGGGAACTTAGGGGAGCGCTGTCAGTGAACTGCTCTGTGCCTTGGTGAGACAAAGTGTGCCCTGACCACATCGTCAGAATATGTGAGGATAAAGCCCTCTAAAAGGTTCATGTTTGAAAACTTCAACACCCTCTAAAGGGACAGTATGCTCCTTCCAGCTTGGAACTAAGCCTTACACTAAAAAATGCATCTCTACCAAGTATTGAATTTAAGAAACTTAGTAGGAAGGGAATTTTTTTTTCTAAGCCCCACATAATTCCTGATGTTTCTGAAACACCACTGTTTTGGCAACTGAATAGTCAGCCTTACTTACAGTATCTGTTTGTGCAGCCACTGGGTAAATTATTTAGCTCCAAGTGAAGCTGCCTGGTACATCGTGTTTTTCTTGTTCATCAAGATTATTTTGGTCTACCACCCTCTTACCCCAGTCATTTCTAGTTCTCACTGCATTAATTTAGAATTTAGTTTGTACTTCTTTTTTTTTTTTGAGGAAGATTAGGCCTGAGCTAACATCGTGCCCGTCTTCCTCTACTTTATATGTGGGATGCTGCCACAGCATGGCTTGATAAGTGGTGCACAGGGCCACACCTGGGATCTGAACTGGCAAACCCCAGGCTGCTGAAGTGGAGCACACAAACTTAACCGCTGTGCCACCAGGCCAGCCCTCTTTTTTTTTTTTTTTTTTTTTTGGTGAGGAAGATTGACCCTGAGCTAATGTCTGTTGCTAATCTTCCTCTTTTTGCCTGAGGAACATTGTCACTGAGCTAACATCCTTGCTAATCTTTCCTATTTTGTATGTGGGATGCTACCAAAGCATGGCTTTATGAACGGTAGTAGGTCTGCACCCTGGATCCAAACCCACAAACCCCGGGCTGCCAAAGTGGAGCGTGCGAACTTAACCTCTATGCCCCTAGGCCAGCCCTAGTTTGTACTTTTTGAAGTAAATAATAATAGAAAGGAGACCTAGAGTGTAGTACTAAAAGAAATACTGGTCCCAAATAAAATTATATTGCAAAGATAATAGACAAATCATAATTTAAGGTGGATAATCCAGCCTTAAATTCCTTAAAGTACCATTGTGTTTAATTCAAGAAAAAAAGTTAAACCTGTAAACTTTCCCACACTAAGCATTGTTCAATTTCTCTAATCCCGTTTTCTTTCTTCAGTGATTTAAGCACTCTCTCTCTCTCTGTCTCTCTCTGTGTCTGTTCTACCTGTAGAGAGTATATGTGGCTTTTTGATGAGGCATGCATCCCTTTCTTTATAGGAGGATTATGCATTCACCCTTTGCATGCAACATGCAAGGACTTCCTGTTGGAGGAGTAATTTCCCCTTCTCATCAGTGTGGGACTTGGCCGTGTGACTTGCTTTGCTCAGTGGAATGTGAGGACATGAGACCTGGGTCCCATCTGAAGAACAATTTTAATAGGCACCACCTCTTTTGGGCAGCTCTCCTTCCCTCTGCCACCTGGCAGCACGTCCCACAGGGTGCTGCCATTCGGCTCCGTCTGGGAATGAGAAGACACAAGCAGCAAGTTGTAGCACCTGACCCAG
Source organism: Equus caballus (assembly GCF_041296265.1). Classification (NCBI taxonomy): domain Eukaryota; kingdom Metazoa; phylum Chordata; class Mammalia; order Perissodactyla; family Equidae; genus Equus; species Equus caballus. The sequence goes on from NC_091686.1 coordinate 95,156,086, forward strand.
AGCCACCTCCATGCAATGTGGCGAGGAAAGAAGTAGCTGCTATTTCAAATCCCTGGGATTTAGGAGGTCCTTTATTACTGCAGCAAAGCAGGCTAACCCATACTGGAATGGCTTGTATCTGCTTTGAGGATGGCTGGGATTAAGGAACATTTGGATTTTAAAAGTCAGCTCTTTGAATTTTTCCTTTACTGTATGAAGACAAAAGTGTTTAGAGAAAGTTCCCAGATAGTATCCGACATTTCCTCCTGGGTCACAGCTGGATGAGGGACAATCAGGTCTTTCAGTCCCCTCTCAATGGTAAAAAAAAAAAACCCAATAGTTTCTCAGCAAGCTCCAGGCACCATGTACCTTAAATAATGGAAAGGTTTTTACTATTAAATTGTTCATGTTTTGCTTTTCAAAATATCCTCTCACTAGCACACAGATAGACTTCTGCAAAAAGCGCAAAGGAAAGATTCCCACAGTTCTGGCATACTGGTAATTATCACGTTCTGAAAAATACTATGTCATAGTTTGACTTGATGAAATCTTATTAAAATGTGGTTTGACAACTATAATTTACTCTAGACAGGCTCCTTTTCAAATTAATGGCCTAGATGATTATATAGTTGGACATCTAAATAATTAAAGGTTTTCCATGAAATTTATCATTTCTGTGTGTCAGATATCTCATTGCCTAGCTTTATGTCTTAATGTTCATGTACATTTTTCTGTTCCTATATATGTATATACAGTAGTTTCCCCCTTATCTGCTGTTTCGCTTTCCTCGGTTTCAGTTACCCACGGTCAGCTGTGGTCCAAAAATTTAAATGGAAAATTCCAGAAATAAACAATTTGTAGGTTTTAAATTGAGTGCCGTTCTGTGTAGGGTGATGAAATCTCCTGCCGTCCTGTGCAGTCCCACCCAGGATGTGAATCGTCCCTCTGTCCAGCAGACCCACACTATATTCTACTCGCCGGTCAGTCGCTTAGTAGCTCTCTCGGTTATCAGATCGACCATCATGGTACCACAGTGCTTGTGTTCAAGTAACTCTTATTTTACTTACTGATGGCCCCAAAGAGCAAGAGTAGTGATGCTGGCAGTTCGGATATGCCAAAGAGAAGCTGTGAAGTGCTTCCTTTAAGGAAAAGGTGAAAATTCTTGACTTAATAGGAAAGAAAACAGATTGTATGCTGAGGTTGCTAAGATCTACAGTAACTTTTATTACAGAATATTGTCATAATTGTTCTACTTTATTATTAATTATTGTTGTTAATCTCTTACTGTGCCTAACTTATAAATTAAACTTTATCATATGTATGTATGTATAGGAAAAAACGGTATAGATAGGGTTTGGTGCTATCCATGGTTTCAAGCATCCACTGGGGGTTTTGGAACATATCCTCTGTGGATGGGAGGTTACTGCTGTAGTAGTTTTTAGTTTTAGTAATGGAGAAAAAAATTCTATGCTCAACCATAAAATTAGCTTTTAAAAACGTATTGTTTTTCACAAGGCTGAGGTTTAATTGTATGTAACATTGATGGTTGATATCTAATACATGCAAATGTAGATGCAGGAGGTATTAAGATGAACAAGAAATACAGAATAAAAAAAGGCTCAGAAAGGTAAACAAGCAACCTCACATCAGAGACTCAGTCTGACAGAGAAACATTAAAATATTCATTTTATTAATGGTGAGACCTGGATTGAGGCTTTGCACCGACAGTAGCACGTGGGCCATGTACATTTGCTCCACCTCTTCTAAAAGTACACCAAGATGGAAATAAAGGGACATTTTAGGAAGATACAAGAACAGAGGGAATGGCGAGAGGTGGAAACAGCCACAAATTTTGGAGGCTGGAAGGCAGTTGGAAGAATGTAACTGGCATAGCAGCCTTGAGAGGGAGTTGAATCCTAAACTAGTGGATGCAGCCAGGAACAACCCAGTTCACAGGCAGAACCTCCGAAGACTCGGGAATTGGTAGACCCAGCTACTTCTGGAAGTAAAAGTAAAGGTAGGGGTAAAATCAAAAAGATTGGTTGAGAGTCTAAGAAGTAGTTAGATCTCTAGACTTCTTGCCCTCCATGCCAAAGACGATTGCTCCATCACTACACACACCAGCAGAGGGCTGGAGCTTTATTCTCTCGAGGGTCTCTTGACTGAGGAACCTCAGAAATAGGTTAGATTAGGATACCAAAGTGAAGATAGGATGAATAAGTAAAAATTTATATGCTGAATATTGATACCACCTCAGGCTTCTTGCCAATCTATTTTCCAGAATGAGGTAGAATCTTACCTGGAAAATATAACCAGCTCAAGAAGAAAGAAGCCCAGTGGAATGGGCAGCTGTCACCTAACAGTGAAGCCGCATAGCACATAGACCTTCCAATAAGTTTTTTACGTCCTCTCTTAAATATGAGAAGACAGCCAAAAATCACCAGATTTGAGCAAATCCTCCCATAGGAACACAGAGACCAAAATAAATGAACAAGAGAAAGGAAACAACCTACATGAAAGAGATTATGTGTAGGAAAGAGAATGTGAAAAAAATGCAAAATTAATATCTTGAGAAAGATAAGGAAAAACTGCATTTATGAAGTAATAACAGGATGACTAAAAGTAAGAGAAGATATAGCACTAGAAAATAGCTAATGGTAATTTAAAACATAATAGTAGAAATAAAAATATCCCAAAGTATGGTCAGAAGAAAAAGTTAAGGAAATCTTCCCCAAAGTAGAACAAAAACAAAGAGAAGGAAAAAGAAAAAAATTTTAAAGGAAACCCTGGAAAGACAATGTCTTTTCTTTTTCTTTTTTTTTCTGAGGAAGATTCACCCTGAGCTATTATCTGTTGCCAATCTTTCCTCTTTCTGTATGTGAGCTGCTGCCACAGCATGGCCACTAATAGATGAGTGGTGTAGGTCTGTGCCTGGGAACAAACCCGGGCTGCCAGAGCAGAGTGCATTGAACTTAACCACTAGCCCATGGGGCTGGCCCAGAAAAAATTTTTAAATGAGAAATTAGAGAAGTATTTTAGGAATTCCAAAAAAAAGAGAGCAGAGAAAATGGAGGAAAAAAAATAATCAAAGAAATAATTCAAGAAAATTTCCCAGACCTGAGGTTCCAGATTGAAAGGGCTCACTGAGTACCTGATAAAGTACATCTAAGAGACCCACATTAAGACACAGCATAGTGAAATTTCAGAACTCTCTGCCCAAATGAGGGCATGAACCTATTTAGAGGAAGACATGGGGTCTGAGAAACAGATGATCTATGAGAAAAAAATGAAAGATAACTCTAGGATGATATTGAAGGAAGATATCAGAATGACCTCTGTGCAATTGGCCTAGATGTCAGTCCATCCAGACAGAAGCAGGTCAGAATGTAGAGATGGCTTCAAAAAATTGAAAGTATATGGACTGGGGGTATGTGGGAAATCTCTGTACCTCCCTCTCAATTTTTTTGTAAACATAAAACTGCTCTAAAAAAGTCTTAAAAAAGTTGAAAATGATCAAATACCTGATATATTTCAAAGCGCTGAGAGTAAATTTACTCAACTGGAGGAAAAATTGGGAATAAAGCAGTAATAAGTACTTAGAAATTTAAGCAAAATTTTAAAAGGCAAGTATAAACTCTAAGGAAATAAGTTGTACAGAAAAGAAAAATTAATAATACGTGAATTAGCTGTCAACAGTGTTTGCATTCTACATAGCTATAAAATGGAAACTCTAAATATTGATCTAACCAAATTTACAACATATTGGAAGGGCAGAATATTGAGAGAAGTGTGTGTGTCTGTGTGTTTAAAAAGACGTGAAATCACCATCTCCCTGGTGAGAGATCAGTAAATAATGTTTAAAAGTAAAATTAAAAAGTGTCTATGTAAGCATGTTATTTAGAAATATGGAGGGAAATACAAAAGAACCCATTAAAAAGAGTTAAAGGAAGTTGCATTGTTGGAAACGGTGGTAGTTGTAGAGGCTTCTGCTTTTCATAACAAGCCTTTTAGAATTATGTACAAATCTTTAAACTATAGACATTTATAACTTTGATAAAAATATAAAATAAATTAAACAAAAAATCCATAGTTAAGAAGAGGCTTTGAGGTGAAGCCAAATGGGCTGTGTGTGAACTTTGCCCCCTTGGGTTCCGTCCAAGGACTAAGTTCTGGGGCACCCCAATCTTCAGGGACACCTGAGAACCCACAGCCAGCACGGTGGGAGGACAACCAAGGAGAGTGTGTCCTCGGAGCTGAGGAGGCAGGTGTTTTTGGGGGAATGGTGAGTTTTCTCAAATGCTGAGAAGAAAGAAGGAAAGCTCAGAAATTGCACTGGAATAAAGAATACACAAATTCCAGGTCTTTGCTTGCGATTTCCAGCTGACAGAAGAAAGAAGCCATGGGCCTCTTGGTTCAGTGATTGCCAACCCGAAATCACTTGGGGATCTTAAAAGAGCTCTCTCGTTCACACACATTTACACTCACACACTCGAAACCTGAATGGTTGGACCATTGGATTTTATGGGGTGGGGCTTAGGACTTTGCATTTCAGGAAGTTGCAGTTCTGATTCTGGTCGTCAGCAAGGCTTGGGGAGCATGGGTCTGGCTAGACTTTATCCAGAGCAATAGCTGATAGCTGGGCATTGGCCACACCTGCAAACCCTGCCTCTTCTTAAACTTCAGATATTCTGTCCTCAACAAAATTCTCATGTCTGAAGCCTGCATTAGTATTGGCTTCATATCTAGCATGTTTTTGAACATCTTGTTTTGAAATATTCATTTTGCCTTAATGAAAGTCAATGGACTGTGCTTGGTAAGGGATTTTTCTTCTAGAGTTTCGCATTCTTACAGGTGACGTCTATTCTTATGTATAAGCACACTTATTCACATATTGAAGGCAATTTGTTTCTTTTTATTTTTAAAGATTGGCACCTGAGCTAACATCTGTTGCCAATCTTCTTTTTTGTTTCTTCTTCTTCTCCCCAAAGCCCTCCAGTACATAGTTGTGTGTTCTAGTTGTAGGTCCTTCTGGTTGTGCTGTGTGGGACACCGCCTTAGCGTGGCTTGATGAGCGGTACTAGGTCTGTGCCCAGGATCCAAACCAGCAAAACCCTGGGCCCCTGAAGTGGAGCATGCAAACTTAACCACTCCACCACAAGGCTGACCCCAATTTGTTTCTTTTTAATAAAAGTGTTAGACAGGCATTGAGACAAAGAGGCAAAACTGCTCTTTCAATGGCTTTTGTAAAGAAAACCCAAACAGCAAACAAAACAGCTTATGATTCAATTAGCAATCCTGCAGCCATCTGTCAAGCCATAAAGATTTCCTGGAATAGTAAAAATAAATAATGATTTTTCTTGCATTAATGGTTATTTATTTCTACTATACAACCTAATAATACTATTCTCTTCTCTGAAAGTGAAAATAACTATTAAAAACAGCTCTTTTTTATTGTGGTAAAATATACATAATATTATTTGCCATTTTAACCATTTTTAGTCACACGGTTCTGTGGCGTTAAGTACATTCACGTTACTTTGCTACTGTCATCACCATCCATCTCCAGAACTAAAACAGCTCTTTTTAAAATGTCTGAAGGTAGTTGTTTTATATGCTTAACATAGATTAAAAAATTTTGTTGGCCAAGCTAGTACAAATATTAAAGTGAATATTAATAAAATAACTTACAAGTATCTTGAAATATCTCATTTTCCTCTTTTTTCTTACTATGTTAGTTTTCTATTACTGGATAATAAATTACCTGAGTTTAACAGCTAAAAACAACTAATATTTTATATTCTTTTTATCATATTAAGTCTTTGAAATCTGATGAGCATATTACACTGACATTACTTCTCAGTTTGGGCTAGCCTCATTTCAAGTGGTCAGTAGCCACATGTTAACGTACTTGCTGCATGAAGACACACCAGTTATGATGAGGATGTCCTGGACCTGAGCACTTTACAGCTTATTCTAGATCTCACAAGCAGATTGCAGCATAAACGCGCAAGCACATGGCATTTGTGCCAAGTATGCTCAACTCACGTTGTACCATCCTGGTTTTGTAGGAGGCCCGTGAATAGTCTTAGCCAGATGAAACCCTCTAGACGGACGAGCTGGGAACCCTAGGGCATGGTCTTGGTCAAGGCACGATGGGAAGATGTGGTCTAGAAAATATCACTATTCCAGGATCTTGTCTACTGACAGTCTTAAACTAAGGAAGACTATTCAAGGTTAGCCAACATACTGTCAAAATTATTATTAATAGCTTATTGCAATTACAGCAAAAGGGTTGAAAATTACTACCACAACTCATACAGAAAAGTAGCTTCTGTATGTCTATAGCCTATCTATTTTTCCCGTCCCCACCACGAGAATGTTAATGCTCATACACTGGTGGTGGGAGTGCATATTGGCAGAGTCACCTTGGAAACAAGTGAAATTGAAAGTGTACATACTCTATGCTTCAGCACTTCCATCTTAGGTATATAACCTACAGCAGGAGTCTGCAAACTGTTTCTGTAAAGATCCAGATAGTAAATACTTGGGCTTCGTGGGCCAGAAGATCTCTGTCACAGCTACTCAACTCTGCTGCTGTAGTTGGAAATCAGCCACAGACAATATGGAACTGAAGGGGTGTGTCTATGTTTTATAAATAAAACTTTATTGGTAGACACTGAAATTTGAATTTCATGTAATTTTCACATGTCACAAAATACTCTTTTCTTTCTTTTTCTTTTTTCAACTATTTAAAATGTAAAAATCATTCCCAGCCTGCGGACTGTACAAAAACAAACAGCGGGCTGGATTTATCCCGTAGGTTGCAGTTGGTTAACTCCTGTCCCGGAGGAAATGTTGCACGTGTGTGGTGAGAGGCCCATGTAAGGAACGTCCAACAGTGTTACGTCTAATAGCAACAAAATAAAAAGCCCATCCCAGTAGCATAGTCAATAAGAAATAATTTGTGATATATTGATAGGATGGAACACTACACAGCACTGAAAATGCCTGCATTTTATTTACATGTATCACCATGGGTGAATCTTAAACACTTACTATTGACCAAAACAGCAAGTCACAGAAGAATTCATACGGTACAATAGTTATATCAAGGGTAAAAAAAGAAAAAAACGTGCTGAATTAAACAATATGTAGGTGATAAAACTATAAAGAAAGGCAAGGAAATTATAAACACATAATTCAAGAAAGTTGTTCCCTTAGGGAGGAGGAGAGATGAAGATATGTTGGGAGAAGCACCCAGGAGCTTCCAAGGTACAGGAATTTTTCTATTTCCTATATTTTATGCTGGGCATGCAGGAGTTCCTTTCCTTCATGTGCTTTAAATTGCATATTTATAAATAATATATACTTATGGACATGCATCTTACTAAAAATATTTAAACTGCATATATAAAAATAATATATACTTATGAACATATATCTTACTAAAAATATAATCTAATTTTTAGAGAAGCATTGCTACTGACAATTTGAAGTTGACACAGTACTTTGTTTCACATACTTGTTTACATATCAGGGGTTTAGCCAACGGACTTGGTTTTGTTGGAAAGGGTGCCCTCTTCTGGCAGTATGTCCAATTGTTAAGGAATTTGAATTGACAATATAGACTTTTAAAAATACCAGAAACTCACAGAATCACAAACATGAAGAGGCACTTTGTGAGGTGTTATGTCTATTCTTAACCAGTCCGAAGGATTTTATTTTTAGAAATCTCTGGAGAAGCATTGTTTTCCTATTTTAATTCAATAATATGACTTTAGTTAGTTTTAAAAATTCTCGTTTCCTTTATATCTTAATTTCTATTTCTTATCGATAGGCGAAATCCCTTAGACCCCTTTCGTGGAACATTTAAGAGACAACTATGGAAGCACTTATCCTGAACTGCGTCCCTGGACCTGGAATAACCCAGGAGCTGGGCAAGGCTGAGTTTCTTGTCACTGGCAATAGCTTGTATATTCTTGCAAGGATTTCAGAATTCTGTTTCTATTCAGAGGGAGACTCTGTCCAGATCTAGGGTCTTGTAGGGACTACTCTGGTTTGCCCCAATATCTAACATAGGTCTCCATTGAACATGAATATTACACTACAGTTTGTGAAAAGAATCTAAACAAAAAGTACCATTTATTCAGTTATTACTAAAAATATAGTTGAAGTTGTAGCATTAGTGGCTTGTAATTAATAAATCTAGTTTTTTGACCCAGCCATTACAGTTTAGTTAAATAAAACTCCTTTCTTTGTTAATTCACTGAACTTACAGTTATTATTATTATAACTTTAAGTCAAACATAGAATTTATGCTCCCAGATCACCTTATACCACCACTGTATTAAAAATAATCTTTTTTTAAGTTGAGGTATAGTTGACATATAACATTATATTAGTTTCAGGTGTACAACATAGTGATTTGATATTTGTATACACTGTGAAATGATCACCACAATAAGTGTAGTTACCATCTGTCACCATAGAAAGTTACAAAATTTTTTTTCTTGTGCTGAGAACTTTTAAGATTTGCTCTCTTAGTTCCTTTCAAATGTGCAATACAATATTATTAACTGTAGTCACCATTCTGTGTGTTACGTCCCCGTTACTTATTTATTTTCTAGCTGGGAGTTTGTACCTCTTGACCTCCTTCCCCCATTTCTCCTATTCCCCAACCCTCCCTCCCCTCTGGCAATGACCATTCTGTTCTCTGTATCTATCAGTTTAGGTTTGTTTGTTCGTTTGTTTTGTTTTTTTAGATTCCATATGTGAGTGAAATCATAGGGTATTTGTCTTTCTCTGTCTGACTTATTTCACTTAGCATAATACCCTCAAGATCCATCTGTGGTGTCGAAAATGTCAAGATTTCATTTTTTATGGCTGAGCAGCATTCCATTATATATATGTATATATACACACACCACATCTTCTTTGTCCATTCATTCATTGATGGACGCTTATGTTGTTTCCACAGCTTGGCTATTGTAAATAATGTTGCAATGAATGTAGGAATGCATATATCTTTTTGAATTAGTTTTCTTTGAATTTTATTTTCTTCAGATAAATACCGGCAAGTAGAACTGCTGGATTATATGGTAGTTCTATTTTTAATTTTTTGAGGAAGCTCCATCCTGTTTTCCATAGTGGTTGCACCAATTTACATAAAAGTAATCTTTTTAAAAATGCCTTTTTTAAACATTATACGTTAGTATGAAAATTTTGTATTTTATTTGTATAAATACAAAATATTTATTAATTTATTATTTTCCTTTTCTTTCATGGCTACAGTAAACTTAATTTCTATGAAGGATTTTATTAGCCCTAAATTGTTTTATAGAAAAATGTGTTAATTGCACTAAAGTGGGTTGCACTGCTTTAAAAAATTTGTACTATTTTTATTACGCGTGAAAGAATGAAAAGTGGACAGCAGAAATGAAAATCCTAGACTTTTAAAACTGGAAGAGATTTCAGAGATCATCTTGCATGTTGCCCCCTACCATGGGAACTGCCCTCAGCTGAGTACACTGTGTTCTAAAGTGGTCACTTGATTTGTTCCAAATAGTGCAATTTTAGTAATTGGGATAACTCTTTTAACCAGTTTCAAGTGAACTTAAGTAGCAGCTTGGTTTTTATCTTAATGGAGTGAGCTCTTTAGTGGGCACTTGGCATGCCCAGGCTTTTATCATTGGGTAGCTGGGAGGCAGTGTTGTATAGAGGGAAAAAGCTTTCAAGTCACAGAAATAGAGCTGGGAGCTGGCTCCCGCCGCTTGGTGGCAGATCCTGGGCAAATTACTAAGGATGCAAATGGGAATAATAATACATACCCTGTAAGGTTGCTGTGGACTTCAAAGAGATGCATAGCTCTTGCAACATAATAGACCTTCAGTTAATAGTTGCAACCATTATTACTGGCTGTATACTTTTATCAGCTGTTTATTTATTATTATTATTAGCTATATATTTTTATTAGTGGTATTTTTAATGCTTATATGCATTTTTCATCTGAAATCCATCTCTTTAGTTTCTTATTAATCAAATTAATTAATGCTATTATATATTTATATATTACATATATATTAATTTTTATAATTATAAGTAATAATTAATTCATGCCTTAATTCTATATATTTTCCCACTGTCCTTAGAACAGTGACTTGCACCATCTTTAATTCATTTGTGCCTCAGTTTCCTCATTTGTGTTAGAGGGAGAGGTTGAACCAAATAATTTAAAAATCCCTTTTGGCCCTGACTTCCCACATGCTCACCAGTTGGTTTTTTGAAAACCCAATTCCTGCTTCTCACAGGGTTTTCAGGCCTGAATTATCTTCCTACAATAATTCATACCTCTGACTGCATGGTGAAAAATATTGGATTGAAAATCTTTGTCAGGAGTTAAAAAGAAATGATGATAATGGGAGTAGGGGATAAATCACTGTTTAATAAATGTGGTCAAACAAGCAAGAATAGTAGGGAGAAAAGTTAACTTGGGTGTGTACTTCATATTATTTATTTAAGTAAACTTCAAATGGGTCAAAGAGTTAAATATTTAATACCAATCTATTAAAGAAAAAAATCTTTGGAAAAATGGAATGCCAAATTTAATCCAGCTGTGGAAAAGAGATAAATTTTGATGCTTGATAAGCATAGGTTATGACCATAGATGCGATACATATGATTGAATAGGTGAAGTCAAACTAAAATTTGTGTACACACAGTGTATTGAAATTAATATTGAAAGAAATTAACAGGGTAAAGGAGACAAATGCGACAAAGACATCTCATAAAAGCTTTACTATTCAAATATAGTAAGCACATCAGTGTAAAAATTAACAAGTAGAATTCATTTAGTAGCCCTTTAAGGTGATCCAGAACAAGAGATAGCACATTGTCTCATGGAAAGAGTCTATGAGCCAATAGAAAGATGGAATAGAAAACAAGGTAGAAAAAATAAAAATTATAATGTCCAATGGAGCCAGGGCTGCGTGGCCACCGTGGGAAAACAAAATGTGCTTTCTCACTGCAGGAGGGTTGCATCTTTCTGGGGAATGATTTTCCAACATGTAGCAGGCTCTTTAAAAACTATTCATACCCTTTAACCCACTAATTCTATTTTGGAAATATACCCTAAGGAAATAAACCTAAAGGAAACAACATCAGTTGTAGAAGAACAAATATAGCTGCTCCACTTATAACACAAAATAAATAAATGGAAAAGGAAAGGGTTTATTTCAAGAAAAAGAAACAATGTGGGACTCACATACACACATATGTGTATATATGTATATATGCGTGTATGTGTGTGTACATATATACACACACACACAATACACACACATTGGCACATTCTCTAGGCGGAAAAAGTTTATGTGGTCTGTTTAAAGACTTGGAATTGTTTTTATGAAAATAATCTTAAGATGAAAAAGACAAGCAAAAGATAGTAGTTATACACTTATTATAGCTGTAACCTTTCATGTAATGATTATTCAATTGAGTTTATGTCTCATGGTCTCTATTTTCTGAAGCAGATGACTAAATTATTTGTTGAAAGTACTGGGGAATGAGGAGGGCAAGAGATGATGGAGGGGGAACTTGAGAAAAATGTCTAAGAAGTGAAGTAGTTGCTTTGGGGAATGGGATAAAGAGCCAAGTATTCTTAGAAGGCCTATAGCTGAGGCCTCAGATCATGAATTTTTTCCAGTCTAAAGAGTGATTTTTTTCCTGACACTGATCCAAAGTCAGAATGTGGGAGCAAAAAATGGAGATAGAGTCAATAAGCAAAAGTTAGAGTTTTAGAGAGGTGAAAAGAATGACAAAGGAACAAATGAGATGAATCATTGGTAAATCTATCAGTCATTTGGTTGAAAGTAGCAGAAATGAACCATTAACTTTAGTCAATAATGAATAGCTCATAGATCAAAGAGAAGTTTAGAGGATCACGCTTAAAAAGCAGATGGGAACCAAGGGAGATCAGACAGCCAACACAGGAATGAATGACCAGGACACCCTCCTGGAATGGCTGGCATTGTTGCCAAAGGGGACCCACTCCCACCAGACCTCCCTCCCACTACCTCTAGACACGCCTTGCCTGGATTCTGCAGCCATGAACACAGGCTAAGCTATCTGTTTGTCCCTAGTGGTCAAGAGTTGAGGTGTCAGGCAGGAGCATCCAATTGGCTAATCTTTGTTTATGTGTCCAATCTCTACTTCCAGGAGGAAGGGAGAAGTACCTGGCCCCATCAGCTTCCATACTGGAAATGAGTCCCTACCTCCCAGCAGACTCTTACTGTAGGGATTTCCCCCAATTAGGGAGGGGGTTCAGACACTGAATTAGGAAAACAAACAAACAACAAAAACCTGTTATTCACTGAAGTAAGAGAGTGGTTGAGTGTTGGACCATTGGTTCTGTGATTATAGGAAAAGATGTGGGAAAAGACAGTAGTTGACAAGTTTGGAGAAAAGGGCGGGATAATGGGAAGTTTTGATGCATTATTAAATGTCAAGAATGAGAATGCTGGAAAGATAGAAGACTGTCACAGTAGGACATTAGAGTTTAAGATTTCAAAGTTGGAGCACACAAGATTTCTAGGCATCGATACAGTTATAAATCAAAGACAGCTAGAAAAAACTGGAAAGACAGCAATGGGAAAGAGGGAATGTTTGATGTTTTAGACCTATCCCAGCTCATAGCAGAGAGCCTGGCACTAAAAGGATAAGCGAATGAATGTTGAATAGGCTCTTTCCTTTTGTGGAGTTTTCTACATTTCTGATTTACATATATAAAAAAAGCAGAAAGTTGTATTTAATATTTGTCCTGATAATGACTTAATCTGATTTTCTGCTTAACTTTGAGATATGGTATAGCAGAGCCATCAAGGACTAAAAAATCCAGGCTTATTAGCTTTTTGCTCCATTAATCAGGTATTCACGTTGCTTTATTTGTATAGATATAAGCTAAACAATTTTGGTAAATCTGTTTGCTATTAAGTTTAAAGGGTAAGTTTGGAGAGGTTAGATATTATTGCTGGATGCTTGCTTGTTTGCTGTTAGACTTATTCTCTGCCCTCTCTCTACTCTGCTCTGTGTTGCGGGAACCTACATATCTCAGGCTCCCTTGTCAACTGGCTTCCTGATAAGTTCAGCTGGAGAGAGGCACTAAAAGAAGATTTGGGGCAAGGAGCAGGAGAGAAGCCAAAGTATTTCTCTCTGTGTGTCTGTGCATCCCTCCCTTCCTCCTTCTCCCCTTCCTTCCCTCCCTCTGTGTGTCTTCCTCTCAATCTCTCTCTCTCTCCGTCTCTGGTATAGTGTTCTGTGGCAGTTGTGTCTCCACCTCCTGCCCAACAGCCCCTCTCCTGGTCTCCCATTGGAAAGCCCCAACTTCAGGCCCTGGTAACACCCTCTCATGCCATTGACCTTCTCGTCCTGGGGGTGGTAGTGGCTTCCTACATCTCTAATCTCTGCGTAGTCTTACTGTCCCCTACTTGGCCTCTCAAGTCCTTTTATACATTCATTGTATTAAAGTCACATTGTACGAAAGACCTAAACTGTTTTCTCTTCTCCCAACAGGATCTTGACTGATCTTATATCCACAGCAAAGACTAAATATTGTGGAATTCACTTGATCTTCAACTGCATTCTAAAGTCATCAGACTCGTACAGAGCTTCCTATACCTGGGAACACTTTATTCAAATGGGAAGTTATAACGGGAAGCAAAGTGCTCCTAGCCATCCATCAAATCCTTTTGCTCTCCTCCCAGACACTCAGCCAGACTCCATTTCCCAGCTGTACGATGGATTGCTGGCAAACAGAAAATGGATAGAATTTATACCTGGTATTTCCAGGCCTGATCATAAAAATGTTCCTTCTCTCTCTTCCCCTTTCTGCTGACTGGACTTCAACATTCAGGGCAACTCTGGAGGTAGATGTTGAAGATGTCAGAGCCTCCATCTGCCTGGGTCCTTGACTGTCTCCGTGGAGGAGACTCTTCTCACACAAAGCACTACAACTGGATTTGAGATGAGCTGGAGATAAACTTCTATCATGGATAATTGCTGAGATTTCGGAGTTTGTCTCATAGCATTTATTGCTACCTTAACTAATATATGACCCGAGGTTATTTTTATTAGGGAGCGCGGTGGTGAAGAATGGAGGTAGACAGGCTTGGAATCTCTGCTCTGCCACTTACTAGCTGTCTGACTTGAGTGAGTCACTAACTGTCACCAAGCCTCAGTTTCCTCTGTTGTAAAATAGGAACGATAATACTACTATTCCATGGCGATGTGGTAAGGAATTACTATACATAGTGTCTACATGCATAATTCCCTACATAATTACTATATTATATTATACTACATCGTATGTAATTAGTGAGAACTCAGTAACCGTTAGCCATTTTTGTTATTAATCAACTAGAAAGTAGATTAGATCTTAAAAATAGTTTCCCTAGCTCTACGTGTATCTCACATGACCTTAAGACACATCGATGTAAGTTAAGGAAAGTACCACTTTCAGATAAATGGACCTTCATTATAAAGTCAATCTCATGGCCATTGAATTTTCTTCCTGGTGTTGTCATTAGATTTTTCCACTGCAGTTGCTGGAAAACAACGTCTTCCTAGGGAAACTGCACTGTGCAATTGGAAGGGTCAAGAGGAACAGGACTTTATAAACCACAGCCTCACCTGACCTCCCCATTAGGATTGAGGACTCCTTCCTTTGAGCCCTTACTGCACATTCCACACTCTAGGACGTTTACATGCTGCCAGCTTGCCTCCCTGTACCAGCACACAGGAAAGAAATGAAAGCAAGTTTAATGACTGGACACTTACAGGTCAAGGAGAACCAAAAGAGGGTAATGAAGCACTCCCAGGCTACAACAGCGCAGCTTCTATCGGCACTGGGCCTGAAGGAGCAATGGGAAGGGATGGTTACGGGAATCTGGCTCCACCCGTGGCTCTGGGAGAAGGCCACTCCTCAGTCACTGTGGCTACAGGGAAATGCAGCCAGTGTCAAGCCTTAGCAGGGCAGGGAGGGACCCAGGGCTACAGAAAGCTTCACCTTTCTCTCTTCCTGCCCTTCACCTCCTGCTATACCTCCGCTTGACTTAGCTCAATCCGAAGCCAGAGGGAGCCCACTTGATGCTGTCCATAAAAGTCAGCCTCCGGGGCACTGGGCAGGGTGGAGAAAGGTGGAGTGTGGATCTAGAGGGGCAAAGGAGAATATCCATATCCTGCCCCTGTGGAAACGTGAGCTTCTCACGAGTTGAGTCTTTGTCTTATTGCCTTTGCATCCTCAGAGCTCAGCAAAGGACCATTAATGGATGTTGGTTGAACAAATGAATATGGAGAACAAAGAGGCTTGCATTTAAATTTGAAGAAATATATATAATGTCCCCATAGCCTTAATTTGCCCTGGGGACAACGAAACTCCGTCCTGGAAATGACGGCTCAAACTGAATCGGGGCAATCAGTGCTTC
This sequence comes from Equus caballus, assembly GCF_041296265.1. NCBI lineage: Eukaryota > Metazoa > Chordata > Mammalia > Perissodactyla > Equidae > Equus > Equus caballus. The sequence goes on from NC_091686.1 coordinate 95,171,541, forward strand.
ATGAACCCCCAGCATCCCAGTCCTCGAGATCCATCCTTCCTCAGGCATTGGCAATTGCCTTCTCCCCTGAGCTCACTCCTTGCCTTTGGCCACTGTGTCCTCCAGTGTAGGTCAGCCTTGCAGGCTCCAGGGCTGTTTCTGAAGCCCTTCACGAAGTCAAAGGGCTTCCACCAATGCCCAATTGCCTGTTCCTCCTCATCCTAGATTTCCTTGACCTTTTCCTTGCTAGCTCTTGTGCTGCACTAAAATGACATCTCAACATTCAGGCTGATAGTGTTCCTTTTACTGCAGGGCCAGCACTACCAATTGCTTAAGGTTTGTCAGCCAATGGATAAAAACTGATTGCTAGTCATGGCAAAAGAGAGGGCACAAGAGAGGAGCAATGCCTGTTCCAGAACATCTTCCCCAGGGCAGGCCAGGAGCTCTCGTTGGTCGCAGTACTGTAGAGTCTGCCGTACTTCTTCCGTAACAGCGTACTGCTCCACCGGATGTTTTTTTCATTTTGGGTTCAGAAAAATATCTTAGAGATGAATAGCATCTAATAAATCGGCACTAACCCAGGGCTGCAGTAAATAAGAGATGCATTTCCTGACAAAAAAGAAACTTCTTCTGAAAGTTGTACAAACTCACACCATGTGAATAGTTGACATACTTTTATTACGAAACTTCATAGAAATGAGGTTTCCTTGTATTGTGAATCAATATATTTTGGGACAAGTCTTTTGTCTGAGGGTCAAGAATGTGTCTAAAAGGAAAGCGGACAATAGGTATCTGGAAAATGTGTTTCCTGTCGCTTTTCTGGTTGGCTTAGTTGCTCTATTTGCTCTCAAGACTGTGGGAAGAAAACATTAGAGACAGAAATTTGGTCAGAAGGGTATCACCGATCACCTCCAGGGATGTGCAGCCTTAGTATTCCCATAAACAGGTTTTTAAAAAGATTTAATTGTTAACCACCATCACTGATTATTAAGTCCATTCACATTTTCTACATTGAACTTGTCACTGAAGGTGACGGATCAAGTTTCTTTTTGGTTATGACTTAGTTTTGTGAACTTGGCCAAGCTTACCTGTGACTTTTATCATAGATTTTCTCAGGGGGAGAAGATGCTTTTCCTTTAGCTTATGACAGCCAAATTAGGAGCCTGAGAACATAAAATAGTATGTCCATGTTGTCTTAAGCATATACACTCATGATCTCTATTTTATTCACGAATTCACTGTTTATTCAATGGCTTTTTGTTCAGGCCCTATATCTGGTACTCCAGGGACTTCATGAAATGTGAGACATGGTCCCTGCCCAAAAGAGCATCGCTAGCTGGGGAGAAGATAAATGTTTAGCAACTATGCAGACCAAAATGCAGGAGCCATGACAAGGTATATTTGATCAAGTACCATTTGAGCGTCAGAGAGAATATACATTTAGAATCCTAGAGGGAGAGAGCTGACTGAAGACAATTCAGAGAAGCTTCCAAAGAGGAAAAGGAGATGAGATTGGTAGAATTTGAGATAATACGGGGCAGTGGAGGAAACGATGTGAGTGAAGGTTCCTGGAGATTTGTTATTTACCCCTCGAGCTTGTTTTCTCTGTCAAGCATGGAATCAGCAAATATGTAAGCCTCAAGGAAATAGTTTCATTGTAGCCACACAGTGGTAGGTCATCTAACTGTTGTGGACCAAACAATTGTGTGCACCTATTAACGTGTCTATAATCTTTCCTAGGTACAATGCTCAGATTGTGATGGAGGGAAAAAAAACATAAATGATTCTACTTTAGGAAGGATATTAAGGGATTGTTTTGCTTCAATACTAAAAAATTGTGATACAAAAGAAGGTAGGCAAGCAAATCAATATTGGCAAGTGATTATAAATATCCAGTTACGGTCACTGGATTATAAAAACATTTTTAGTATATTATGTTACAATAGATTTATCTACAATAGACAGATGTCAACTAGACTTATTGCGGGGATCATTTTGCATTATATATGTATATTAAATCATTACATTGTATACCTGAAACTAATGTAATGTTATCTGTCAATTACCTCTCAATAAAAAAAGAAAGTAGGCAAGAAAATCAATATTGGCAAGTGATTATTAATATCCAGTTACTGTCACTTAAAGAATCTATTTATAATATTTTGATACAATAGATGCAATCAGAGGCACTGACAACAAATGAGAAAGCAAATAAATTAAAAGTCCATCAATACATTTAAGAATTAAACATGACTCTAAGAAGACTCAAAGGGCACTCTCGCTCTCTCTCTCCCTCGTAATTTTTACCAGTCCATGAGTTTGATTGGGTTTCTCCACCTCAGCACTATTGGTATTTTAGGCAGGATAACCCTTTGATTTGGCGGGTTGTCCTTTGCCCTGTAGAATCCTTAGTAGCATCCCTGTGCTTTACCCACTAGATGCCAGTAGCATCCTTCTCCACCCCTTAATTGTGACAACCGAAAATGTCTGCAGACATCTGCCAAATGTCCCCTGGGGGGCAAAAATTGCTGTTATTGAGAACACTGGTTTAGACAAATAAATGTATTTTTTTAAAAAAAAATAAGTCCTGAACAGCTTTAACAGAGATCACATATGTAGGAGTAGAGTGTGGGGTTGGCACAGAAAGAAGGGGGCGGGGAAGAACTTTTTAAACACTCATGCAAGGAAGCACACTCTCATTTATTCCTAGTAGTCTCAATTATTTCTGGTAGAGAACATACGAAATAATATTTCTGAAAAAACTACCAGCTGTCTTGAGCTCTCTGAACCAAGGCTCGGGTGTTCTTGGCAGCTGACCTCTGCTGGCCAAGCATAGGAACTTTCTGAGCCTGGTGCAGACTCTCAGTGTTTTTATATGTGAGCATTCTGTGACGGATCAACCTCAGGGCAGGGTCTTAGGTGAAGGTGTTTGAGGCAGGCGGTCTTTCCCCAAGGTTTACAATGTCATCTCAGAGTAGATGTGCAAGATATTGGGAACATGCTCAGTTGACTAAGCTCCGTGGAAATGACCTTCCCTCTCTGGAAAGAGCAAGTCAAATTGCTCAGCTTTGCATGGGCAGTGCTCTCCACTCAGATGGAGTCACCACCCAGATCCATTCTCATTGCTATGCAGAATTACCTCATCAATACTGGCAACATCGTTCTCTTCTCAATCTCTAGGGCTGTAAGCATTGGTATCCATTTAAGAAATGCATTATATTTTATGCATGAAAGTAGAGGATATTTTTATCAGAACATCTGGCACCAGAATTCCTTTTAGGGAGAGAGTGGATTTTATTGGAAAAAAATATTTGGTGAATAATTGGAATGGAGGAAGAGATGTTTAAGTCACCCATAAGTGAAAAAGGTCATCATGATTATAAATGCTTGATGTGAAACAAAGGGATAATTCTGCTTTGCCTTTTGGAGGAGATTGAAATGAAAGTGGGAAAGGGGAAGAGAGAAATAGAGAGGATGAGGGATAAACAAGATGAAAAAAGGTTGTGTAATTTCCACCCTCCCCGAGACCCCCAAAATATCACAGCAAAATCTTCTTTATCTGTTAGGGATGTATTAAGCTGCAAGTAATTTACTTAAGTTACCAGACTCCTGGCTTAAATAAATGGGAGTTTATCTGAAATTAGAGACATGTAGTTGTTGGTGTGGATTCAGCTGTTCAATGATGCCATCAGAGACCCAGGCACTTTCTTTATTTCCACATTATCATCCCTATTTTGTTGGCTATTATGCTCATGCTTGCCACATTATGGTCTCAGGTAGCTACTGTGGGCTCACACATGAAGTTCATATTTGAGGCAGGAAGAAGGAAAAAGAGGGAAAAGCTACTAGGGATGGCCTTCTTCTTCTTCTTCTTGTTTTTTGGTGAGGAAGATTGGCCCTGAGCTAACATCTGTTGCCAATCTTCCTCTTTTGGCTTGAGGAAGATTGTCACTGAGCCAACATCTGTGCCAATCTTCCTTTATTTTGCATGGGGGACACTTTCACAGCATGGCTTGATGAGCACTCTGTAGTTCTGTGCCTGGGATCCAAACCTGTGAATCCCAGAGTGTATGAAGCCAACCACTACGCCACTGTACTGGCCTCCATGTTCTTCTTTTAAGAAAGTAAAACGTTTCCCAGAAGCACTCCCAGCAAGTTCCTACTTAAATCACATGGCCTCCCTGAACTCAGGGGGTGAAAGGAAACAATTAGCTTCTATATCCTCTTTACTAGAGGCTGCAAGGGGGAAGGCATGGTACTGAGTCAGCCAGCCTACACAATCTGCCACATCTGCTGCACTCGTAAATGTTGGCTGTGTGTGAGCTGGTTTGGGAAATGAAAGAGGGTGATGAGTTTCATATTGGGAATTGATCTGGTGTGGGCAGAAGCTGTTCATGGGAAAGTCAAAGGTCATAGAGCAGGGAAAACCAGGTGAATGCAGCCCTCCAGGAGGAGCAGAAATCACGGTGAGAACTTTGAGCCTCCACAGGCTGTGGATTTGAGAGGTGGGGCAATCAGGACAAGTAGATCGTATGACTGATGTCTGGGTTGTATTAACCTCTAGTTAATCACCAATTCCTGCTAGTTATTCTTCTCCATGGTCTTCAGATTTGCCACTTTCCCACAATTCCTTCTTTAACTTCCCTGCTGGTATCTTCCACGCCATTCCTGAATTTTCCATCACTGCCTTGTTTCTCTGCCTTCAGTTTTTTCTCCTTCTGGTCCAGCCTGATTTAGTTTGTTGGTGTCTAGCTGCTGTCTCATAGTCAAAAAGCTTCAAAATTTCTTTCAGGGAAAAATAACATAATGAATAAATGGCTAGAATATGGAATGTGGTAAGAAGTTAACAACAGAAGTATTCATCCCGATGCTGGGGTCGAGCTGTCCCCTCTTTCGCTCCTGCGAGCTCACTCCTCAAACACAGAGGTCCCGAAGCCTCAGTTCTTCAGTCCTTGCCACAGCAGCATAGAGTTGCTTTGGATTCCCAGGCCCACACTAGTGATTGCGTGCAAATTATTTGTAAAGTTCAAATAGATACGTTTCATCTCTCCATAAGAAGCAACAGAAATATAATTGCGCTAAAACAAGTTGAACAATAATCATAAATAGAAAATGTGTTGTAGAATATTTGATTATCATGGGAAAATGCTTAAAACATCTTCCTAAGTGGAAGAAATAGGATCCAAAATAGCATGTGTTAGCTGAGTTTTTTTCAGATACACAACGAGAGAGAGAGAGCGCGCGCGAGAGAAAGATGCATTGCATCGTATGTGCATCTTAGGGACCGATTTTAGAATTTAACCTTCAATAAAGTGAGGCTGCATTATCTTGTTTAACCCACAAAATAAACTATTAATATGTATCAAGGTTGCAGTTGCTTAATGTTATAATGTGACAGAGTAGATGCTGCCAGTAAGCATGATGACTTTAGAATTCTCCACCCCCATCCCTAGGTTATTTTAAATTATTACTTCTGTTTCTTCTTTTAGTCCAGCTGAGCAGTTCCCAAACCTTAGTAGCTTGAGAAGCACTTTCCGGGGTTCTGAACATACAACCATGTGGACTGTACCTAGGAGTGATTTGAGCACAGTTCAGGGATAGTTTGCAAGGTTTTCCCCCTTGTTATCTGGCTTTAGAATTAAACCTGGAATCACTTGCTGCTTCACCATATTTACATTTTAAGAAAAAGATTCAAATGGATAGAACGTATATGAGAAAGTTGATAGTATTTATTTTTGATAATGGGATTGGGAGAAAAACTCTTACTTTATTCTCATCTCTATTTTCTTATTTTTCTACTATGAAGCCATAGTGCTTTTCTAAGCAGAAAAAACTTGTTTAAAAATAAATGATAAAAGATCAACAGCGATGCTCATTTCACTTTTTTCCCCAAGAGCTTCTCCGCAACTGGACGGTACAGCCTGTTAGAAATCTGCCAGGGCGATTCTAGAAGCTCAGCTCCCCTGAGTCAGCTCCAGGCCCCACAGATCTGCTCTCTTTCACTTCAAGACAGGGACCAGCAAGGGTCTTCTCACATGGTTATTTCCAGTAGGGTGACAGTGCCAGGGGTAAATCAATCCAGTAATATTTAGGGACAAACCAATCAGCTCACTAATCAAAATGGGTTACAAGGCTTCACTATAAACACCCAGACCACCTTTGTTCCATGACCCTCTTTTGGATCATAAGCTTTGTGATTTCTTTATTTGTGTATAGTCTTAGTTTTTGCTAACCACACAGTGTCGTTGCTGCCGTAGAGGAAAGAATTCTGAATTTCCTCACGCTTAATTGACTCTTCAGAGAGAGTCCTTTGTGCAATAGGAGCGTTTGGTTTAGATGGATCATGCTGAGCATTTGATAACGCAAATTAGTAATGCTGCCTTTTAAAAAGTATGTAGAAACTCAACCAGTTTGACTGCTCTGAGCTGTTCAGCTAGTGTGCAAACATGTGTTGTGTTCCCGGATTTTTTTTCTTGGACTTTTAGGGTGTGGAGTCAGGATGCCCTTTCTCTGTGCTTGCAAAGTCTTTTCATCTTTGCACACATGCTCAGAAACTGCAGGTAATATTTGAAAAGGATAAAGAAGTGTATACAAAGCATCCTCCCAAACAAACCTTTGTTGCGCTAAGTTTTATTTGAGGTTGAGAAGTCTATTTGTCTAATAGGAAACAATGAAGGATCCACGGACCACCCAGGGACACTCTCTCCCCAGGAAATTGCTGCCGTTCCCGGCTCAGCCCCTTTCTGCCCTTTACCTGTGTCTCGGCTTAGACAGCTTTGAAAGTCTAGAAGCAGCCATAAAAGGACCTCCACAGGAAGTTTCCAGACTCCACTGAGAAAGGGGACATAGTACAAAGCAGGTCACTTATTTTTATATCTTTCTTTGCCTTTGTCTCCCCTCCTTGCTTAATCTCCCCATGAACCGCCACAAAATTTGGGGGAGGAGAAAAGCTTATCCCCTTAAGATCCATCTAGAGGTGAAACGGCGGAGTGATTGAAGCTACCACTTTTCTCCTTCAGAGGAAAATAAAAGACAACAGGATAATTCAGGTATGTAAGAAATGGTGGACACACTGAAGAGACCGTAAAACTAGAGAGTTTATGTTAGTGTCTAAATTCATGAGCAACAGTGCAGATTTTTGTTCTGTTTTGTTTTAGTTCAGCCAGACAAATCGTCCTCCCTTCTCAAGTGATGTGACCACCTTTGCATGGTAGAAATCTTTCTCTGAGCAGGAGCTTGCTTTTCCATTTGTTGGGCCACGGGGGAGTCCACGAAGGACAAAGCAGTTCTTGTGGATCCAGTAGATGATGTTGATAACATGTTTCAGGAGGTTGCAAATGAAGGCCACGGAGAGCAACCACACCTTCCACCGTACCTTGAAACAACCCTCCTCCCGTATCTGAATCCCCTAATCAGGTTTCTATGAGGCTTTTATTCATCATTACGCTTCCACGCATATACTTGGAGAAAGAGGAGAACTGAAGGTCTTCTCAGGGCCTCTTTGTCTTTTCTGGCAGCAGTAATTACTCAGTTCATGCTGAGTCATTGTATTCATTTAGGCTCATTGACTTTTACATATTTTCAAATGTAAGACACCTTTTCACATGGAGGTCAGTCTTTATAAGCATTGTATTTCACTATAATTCTAGTTTTTTGCCTTTGAGAATAGTGAGTTACTTTAAGTCGTTCTTATGAGGCTGCTCCTTCCTGTCTTGTCAGAGTCTGTCATCACTGCTCACCCAAGCTGCAGACAGATGGTGACCAAGATTGCTGAAACCCTGTGGTACGGGTCAGTGAACAGCCATCCTGGGTTGAGGCACTTCTGAGGGCATGACTGCCGGCAGCAATCAATTACAGGCCAACCAGGCAGCAATCAATTACAGGCCAACCAACCAGCCAATGCACATTTACTACCGAGCCAAGCACAGTGCTCAGCATTATGGGAGTAGATAAAGAGGTAATGACATGGTGTATATTCTTGGGGGAAAGAGGGAGAGGAATTAATATTAACAGGTGCTCACCAATACTTGGCACTGTGCTAGCCATTACAGAAACACACAATGAGATACAGGACATGGCTGCTGCTCCCAAGGAGCATGCAAGCGAACTGAAGAGTAAAATGCAAGCACACCCACCCCCACACCTTACAGCCTTAAATCCTTTTTAGAGAAAACAAAACTATTTAGTCCTCACAACTGAATGAGGCTTGCACTATTGTTATCCACATTATACAGTTAGGCAAAGTGAGGAAGGTGTTAGGCTGATCAATGGTAGAGCCGGCATTTCAATCCAGGTGGTTTTGCCATAGACCCCACGCCATTAACCCTACAGACTACATAGCATATACTATATATGCACATAAAAAGTGAGTTATGAAACAAAACTGTAATCAGGTACCTTCACTTTCTGAATTCTTGTTATCCAAAATCAGGAACTGATTAGGTGTATATATGGCGGTGTGTGTATAGATGTACGTATTAACATAGTACTCAGACTGCTCAGAGCCCTCCCTAGCCACACTTTTACTACATGCTATTTGAAACTTGGGAACAAAATATATTTAGGTGATATGGTATCCCTTGTTACTCAAAGTAGCTATCTAAACTCTCATCATTCAATATTAGAAAGAATAATTTGGAGAGGAAGTGTATAAGAGCGAAATAATTGGAGCAAATAATGAACGCGATAGGAGATGGCAGTTGAGATAAAATCCTCCGGGATAAATAGATGTTTGCCCAAAGATGAAGGAGAGGCCAGAATGACTGAGGTATGCAACCAAGGCATCACAGTTTGCATTCAGAACGAGAAGATTGGAAAGCCTGTATACGGAGAGGGGCCAGAGATGAAGCTAGACAGGGAGGCAGGAGCTAGATGCTCAGGGCACTGAGCGGACTTCATCCTGTAGACAGTGGTACGTCACTGGTAATTTTAAGCAGACAGGTAACATGATCAGATTTGTGAATTAAAAAGATGACAATGGCTTTGGTGTTTCATAATGTTCAATGTTATATGGCTTCTGCATGCTTGGGAGCACTTTGTGGAAGGAATGGCATCTATGCTGGCAAACTACAAAGCCTAATTTTGGAATTATTTTGCTAGGTAGCTATGCTCCTATCAAAACCCTTGGAGAAGCTACAATGGATCCCCCACGGAGCCCTGCCCAAATCTACAGATAAATGTGGTGACCTGTGCAGCATAAAATTACTTGGTGATCCATCCACTTGATAAAATAGTTAAATTGGAAAGCTACATTTGTTTGTAAATGGTATGGGCATTATCTACATTTATAAAGGGCTTTGAGTGCTTCAAAACAACATGGCAGTTGCTTCTTCAAGGGCAACAGGAGAGTGTCTTCTGCTGCTTTGAATCTCTCTGACTTCTGTCTCTGACCTCTAGACTCTTTTTCATTGTTTCTCCTGATTAGGTTCAGGCCCACTCAGGATAATCTACCTTTTGAATAACTTAAAGTCAACTGATTAGGAACCTTAATTACAGCTGCAAAACCTCTTCTCCTATATAACATAACTTAAATATTGGAGTGATAGCTGACATGGAGTGGCAATCTTGGAGACCGTCTTAAAATTCTGCCCACCATAGGTATTCTCACAAAGGGAAGCTAACCCCTCAGAGTCTATGCTTGGATGCCTGTTTACCTCTGCTAAATGCTCTCCTCCTCCCAGACACCAGCATTCGCAGTTGCAAATTCTGAACTTCTTGACCCCAGAAATATCTGGCTTTAATTTGGCACTTCTTAAAACTCCAGATGTGTTCATAACAGTATGGGCCACTAATGAACATTCTAGTGAACCTTGTAATTATTTGCATTTCCAGGTTGCTGCCCTATGAAAGTGGGTGTAGATGGGAACACTTAGAGAATTAGCTGCTGTTTATTTTGGCAGGAGTGGCAGTGATTGCTGTGAGTTCACCTGACCCTACTTCTTTTTCCTCCAGGGTATAGAGCCAGACTATACTTCCAAGTCTTGCCCTTGAGTATGTGGCTTGGTAACTACCCTCCCACACAATCCTCCACTCTCTTGGTTTCTTGCCATCTAGGAAGTTGGAAATCAGAGGCGTGGTGGAGACAGAAAGTGAAGGAGCTTGGGTCCTGAGTAATTGCTTGGAAGAGAGTCACACAGGAGGGCCACCTGACCAGGAACACCCACACTGGACTATTTCATGAGTAACATGAACTTTTGGTGTCAAACACTGACATGCTGGAGCTGATTGTTACAACAGTCAACCTCTCTGAGTGGTACAGCTGGATTCCACACAGCCTGTGGCCAAGAGCTCATCCACATGTGCTTCCTAATTGATAGCTAGATGAGTATCATTAATCTATTTGTTACTGTGACTTTCATTACCTTCCTTTATTTTTCAAACAAAAAGCATAATCCATAACCTATGACTGCTAAAACACAAAAGATATAAGGAAATATTTATTTTATTTGGGAGATTAAATAGAATCGATTTCTTTCTTTTTCTTTTTCTTTTTTTTTTGTGAGGAAGATTAACCCTGGGCTAATATCTGTTGTCAATCCTCTTCTTTTTTCACTTGAGGAAGATTGTCCCTAGCTAACACCTAGTGCTAATCTCCCGCTATTGTTTGTATGTGGGATGCCTCCACAGTATGGCTGATGAGTAGGTCTATGCTGGGGATCCGAACCTGCGAATCTGGGTGGCAGAAGCGGACCACACAGAACTTGAACCACTCAGCTGTGGGGACGGCCCCATCACTTTCTTTTTTTCAATTACATAAACTATTAAAGTTTTAGAGCAATGTCTATGTAGATCTACCTGTAACAGGAAAATAATTTAAATTTTCTCTTATTAATTAAAATAGTCTCTTGAAATTAGTAAGTTAGAAATCTAATTGATTTTCTCTTTATTAATCTAATATAATTAATTTATATAAACATTGCCCCAGACTAAAGTCCAAGGATATATACTGAGAGGCTACATAGTAAAAACCGGGAGATAAAGTTGTTGCTTATCACCTGGCCCCATGCTTTCAAGTTTACCTTCTTACCTTTCGTTCTTGTGAACAATGATGTCATTGCTTAGAATTTAGCTGTTTCCTGGAACCCACTGTGTGACCTTAGTGTATGACATTTTGTTGTGTACATTGAACTAAAAGAGAGTCAATACTATGATCAAGTTAATTTAATAAAATAACTTGATATTTAATATGCAAACATATTTTGGAAACTTAAGGTAACATTTTAATTATTTCATGGACTTTATTGATTGAAATCAAGAAAGAAATATCTTTGTTCAGAGTTAGCCTATTTCCATAAGAATAAATTGTTTCAAAAAAGATAATTAAGAAGAAAACAACAGAAAGAATGATATAAACAGGAAATAGAATAGAAGAACAGTGTTTGAATTATAGCTTAGATATGAAAGAAAGGTGACCAAGTGTAAGAAGAATGAACATGAGGGATATGTGAGCTTAAAGAAAAAAAATCAATATAGGTAGACACATTTTGTAAATTATAGGCTTAAGAAAGAAAAGGGAGAATAAAATAAAAACTTCACTCAAACTGAGACAAGAAATTTTTTTTTTTCGGGGGGGAGGAAGATTGGCCCTGAGCTAACATCTGTTGCCAATCTTCCTCTTTTTACTTGAGGAAGATTTGCCCTGAGCTAACACCTGTGCCCATCTTGCTCTATTGTTTTGTATGTGGGATGCTGCCACAGCATGGCTTGATGAGCAGCCCAGGATCCAAACCTTTGAATCCCAGGCCATTGAAGTGGAGCATGCAAATTTAACCACTATACCACTGGGCTGGCCCCAAGAAATATTTTTAAACTGAAGAATATTTGTAAGAACAGAAAGGAACGTAAAGGGTACTAAATATTTAAGAAAAAGAAAGAAATCCTGCCACTTGTGACAACATGTATGGACCTGGAGGGCATTACGCTGAGTGAAATAACCAGACAAAGGCAAATACCACATGATATCACTTACACATGGAATCTAAAAAAATGGGTTAATATAGAGGGACAAACTTTCAGCTATAAGATGAATAAGGTCTGAGGATCTGATGTGTAACATGGGGAACCAAAGTTGATAACACTGTATTATATAATTGAAATTTTCTAAGAGAATAGGACTTAAATATTCTCCCCCCCACACACACACAAAAGGTAAATATGTGAGGTGATGGATGATTTAATTGACTTGGTGGAGGAAATCCTTTCACAAAGTGTACACATATCAAATTATCGCATTGTATACTTTAAATATCTTACAATTTTATTTGTCATACCCCTAAAAAGCTTAAAAAAAAAAAAAAGGAGGAGGAAAAGAAGCTTTAAAATCCCACGGTCCTGACTTCAAATGCCAGTTCCATTTTCAACTAGGCTGTGTGACCTTGGACTGATTGGTTACTTTACCACTCTGAGAGCAGGTATCCCCAACAGTCAAATGAAAATGATGATACCTCATAGGATGCCTGCAAGGATGTATTTCTCAAGCTTTTCTAGTCCATGGTACTGTAGCAGTCAGCCCCTCTCCCTCCAAATCAGTTCTCTCTCCTCCCAGGATCATTAAATGGTAGCTGGTCATGTGACCACTCAGTCATTCTCTATTTCCCAGCCTGCCTGCAGTTTGATGTGGTCATGTGACTACATTCTCACCAATAGAATGTGAGTGAACACATGATGGGCCATTCTGGGCTGCTGCCTAAGACAATGGGTGTGCCTTCTCCATGCCGCTTTCCTAGATAGAAAGAATGGAGGCCGAGCCTTGACCTGTGGATGAGGCCCAGGCCCCAAGGCCCTGAATGACTATATGGAGCAGAGCCTCTGACAACCTTGAGGACTCACCTCACACTGTTCCATGGGACAGCAGTACACTTCTGTCCTCTTTGAGCTCCTGGTTAGTTGTTGCTATCCTTTGTTACCACATCCTAGTCCTGTCCTAATGAATATAGCTCCCTTTAGACAAACATGAAAGTCTCTCTCCTCCCAACCTCATGCATTTCATCCATTGCTTGCTGACTCTGTTGGAAAAGCACTGCAGATTCTGGATGTTTCCACCCACCAAGAAAATGGAGTTAGATTTTACTTTACTTGAAGTTCCAGAACAATTGGATATTTTTATCAAATATAAAGTGAGATTATTTAATTTTTCCCATATAACCTCTCCCTGAAAAAAAAAATCTGCTACTTGCCTTAAAGTATAGTGTATTAATAGAAAATTTGAGGTGTGATAAGGCTAACGGATCAGGAGTTAATGGCCATTGAAAAGATAGTTTGTTAGTCACAGTTCCCAAGAGGAGGGGGCACACCACTCCACGGGGGCTGGGGCCACGTGTGGAAGCTCCAGGGATGGTTGGGAGGCGGAGGGAGCTGGGGGAAGAGTCAGGAGACTTTATTCTTGTTTCGGAAGGAATGAATGGATGAGGAGGAGTAAGCAGTCTTAGGAATTGGCTAGTGTGAATAATTTCTGTGGGCTCTGGGGCATAGGGGCTGTCTGCAGTCGTTGGTACCTGGCATTGGGATGCTTAGGGCATGTAGATAGTGGTCTGGAGGGCGAGAGAAGGGGATGGTTGGGGTATGGATTCTGGATTGGTTGGCTCGTATTTGAAGAGCACACTAACAGTAAGTTGTTCATTATCTCTAGGAATGGGGGCAGGCCCTCCAGGGTCAGCAAAGTTCTAGGTGTCAAAGCATCAAGATATAGAGAATAGACAATATGGTTAATACACTTACCCATTTCCACAGCTTTGAAAATCTCTTTGACAGGAAAATAGTAAGCACTCAATAAATGCAAAATAACATTTTTGTTGCATATCAGATGTGCTTTAGCATGCAATATGAAAGATTGCTCCTATCCTCAAATATTTAATAATCAAACTGCATAGATAATACATAAACAAAACATAACATAAGGCAGTATAAGGGCAAAAATAGTAGTACAAGCAATGAGAGGCAGGGAGGCCTACAGACACCAGATTACTCTGGAGTAGGATGATTTGGGCAGAGTTAGGAAGAACTCAGACGGGACTCCTGAAGAAGTGGGATTTTGATAAGGAGGGATAATGGTGGAGGAATATTGCCCCAGAATGTAGCCTCCAGGAGACCATGCCTGGCTTGTCCATCACTGTTGCCACCAGCACCCAGCACAGTGCCCTGTATAAGATGGGCAGTCTGTAAATACCGGTTGAATGAAAATGCGTTCTGGGTCTGGAAGGGGAATAGGTGCGTGAGTGAGGGACTCTAATGAAACCAATTTGAATAATGAAGCAATGTATTTGGAAAGGTAAATTGGAACCTTGTGTTAATTTGACTCCTCCAAGAAGCAGACACCAAGATGGGATTAAATGTGAAAGGATTTTTTCAAGGGAAGCACCTGAGATAAAATGGGGGGGTGGGGTGGGGATCCAGGTAAGGCTAAGTGAGTCATCGGATCATGACTAAAGGAGAGAGAAAAGAAAGTTGGGTAGAAGCTACCAGATTGCCCCGCAGTCTATGAGAGGCGATCAGGGAGCCTTTGGGTCAAAGTTGGCTGTCAGATGTTGGGGAAATTGCCCAAGACTAAATATCAGAGTCAGGACTAGGACCCAAGTCTGTTCTCTGTTCTCAGGTCAATGTTCTGTCCTTTTTTTGATGAACAAATATAACCATTAGGAGGTCAAATGGTTTTCCAAGAATTGAAGGAGAATTTTGGTTCAACCTATTCCGAGTTCAATGATAGAGGATAAAACTTCCTGGAAAATTACATCAAAAAATTACCTGTTTGCTATATAGATTGCTGGGAATAGGTCCAGGTTGGCACTAACAAAACCACCTGAAGAATGCCAGTGCCAAATTCCTGCTTTGTCTTCGCAACTACCCTTCAGCAAGGAGAAACTGTGTAATACAAAAGAAAAAGCACCAGACAAGGTCATTGGCAAGATGGCGGCCTCCCTTGGTGCAGTTTCCTCGTAGATACAGTAAGAGATTTGGACTAGATGTATGCTAAAGTCCACTCAACCCTATGCCTGAGGGCTCTAAGAACCCAGATAGGTGTGAACATTGTGGCTTCAGTAACGAAAGGCAAGGAAAATTATTACTCTTATGGGCGGGGTTGGGATGGTGCCAGGGATGACTTCTTTTACTGTTGTGCTGATGGTGCGAGGAGAGCACAGCATTTTATTCAAATACTTTTTATGTGCCCAGCTTCATATTAGGCTCTCGGGATAAAATGATGAGTAAGACATGGTACCTGACCTTGAGAAATTCACAGCTTAGTTAGAAGTGGTGCTGTGAGAGGTAGTGTGGGGTGGCGAAAGGGGGATGGCTTTGGGGAGAATCCTGTGGAACCTTGGCTACATTACATAATAATCTCCGAGTTGGTTTCTTCAAATGAAATACCTACTTCTCAGGGTTGTTGGGAAGATTAGTAACAGCATAGATAAACTGACGTGAATAGCATCTGGAACAAAAGTGGTACCACAAAATGGTTTGCTGTCTTTAGTAGGGTGAGAGGGTAGAAGATTATTGAGTGAAAATGTTTGCAGGCTGTCCCTACCACTCAACCCTTCTAGATGAACACACTACTTTCTTGGGCTGCTCCCTCTGAGGTAAGGCAGAAGACTGTGACGCGGAATTAAATAGCTGATAGCAGGAGGCGAAAGACTTAGAGGTGAAACTAAGTGGATCTAATAGGGAATTCAGAGAGAAAGGAGACGAAAAAGGAAAGAAAAATGCCTCTTGGGGCCAGGGGAGGGGAGAGAATCAGGAAGGTGGGTAATGAATAGAGGCTCTGGAGCTGTGGGTAAGGGAATTGGGGGAAGGGAGGAAGAGATATGAAAATGTGTCTTGAGACTTTGAATTGGATTCCTCCTTTATTTTTGTGAAAAACGTTAAAGAATAAAGATTTCCTTTTTGAATGTTTTGCCTGCCTGTGCTTCTTTAATCAGACATCACAGAAAGACTGAACTACAAGGGCTTGGCATTCTCAAGGCTCACATTCCATACATACAAGATTGGAATGCCTTGTGGTGATGGAGGTATTTACAAAGGCCTCTGGGTCTCACGGGAGGAGCCGTTCTTTCTCATGAATGGGTCAGAGAGAAGGAGGCACTTCATCCGTCCCAGGGCTGGCTTTGACTCTTACTGGATGAACGATCTTGGTAAAATCACTTGAACTCTCTGAGCCTTGACTTCTTTATCTATAAATGAGGGATGATTTTAAAAAATGCCCTTCCTAAACGCTTCACATAGGATCAAATGGGATATTCAATGTGTAATATAAAGAGGCAGTTGAGAGTTCTGGTTGAGAGGATGGGTTGTGAGGTTAGATACATGTGGGTTTGGATCTTGGCTCAGCATGCCATGGAGAAGCAATAGGATATTTTTGGGGACCAATGGCCAATGCATGTAGAATGTGTGCACAATGCCTGGCACGGGTGTTGTTGGATTCTCTGCAAATCTTGAAGCACTGTGCAAGTGGCTCTTGTTAATTTTGTAATTCCTACCAAGGTCTAACAGTATCAAGCTGTGGAAATGCACATGGAGTGGGGGTGAGGTACTGGAGTAGCTTCCTGTTGCTGCTGTAACGAATTACTGTGAACAACACAAATTTCTGCTCTTACAGTTCAGAGGTCTAAGGTCTGTTTCACTGGGCTACAGTAAAGTGCCGGCAGGGCTGGTTCCTTCTGGAAGCTCTAGGGGAGAATCTGTTTCTTGCCTTTTCCTGCTTCTAGAGTCTGACCCCATTCCTTGGGTCACAGCCTGTATCATCGGTCTTCAAAGCCAGCATCAGAGCATCTCTCTTCCCTCTGGTCCCTGCATCCATCCTTGCAGCTTCTCTCTGACTCTAACCCTCCTGCCTCGCTCTTATCAGGACCCTTGTGATGCCACTGGGCCCACCTGGATGATCCAGGATCCTCCCTCCACCTCAAGACCCTTACCATAATTACCTCTGCAAATCGTTTCCGCCACATAAGGTGACGTGTTCACAGGTTCTGGGGATGAGAATGTGGACGTCTTTGGGCAGCCCTTATTCAGGCTACTGCAGGTACCCAGGGAAGGAAAAAGGAATTTTCAAGAAGGAAAAACTTGAAAATTAGGAAAGCTAATGTCAGGCAGTGAGTAACTACTGAAGTGTTTGTTGGAAATATAATGAAAGCGAGAGACGAGATGACAGGGCACACGCATGACCCCAGGCCCAGTGAGCCCCGACAGGTAAAGAAGCAGGTTAACCCGGCTGACTCTGCCACCTGCCTCCTCCACCTTCCCTGGGTCCCTCACTCCCACCCTCACCACGATGTGCGTCCATCCTCCTACTCCTTTCTCCCTTCTGCCTCTTCCTCCTCTCTGCGTCGAGAAGTAGCATAAGACTTTCTGTCATATATGGATCTGATTTTTTAATTTTGGCTCACTTACTCCCAAACTTCACGAACTTAGTCCAATCACTTAACTTCTCTGAACCTGAAATACCTCATTTATTAGAATAGTGTCATGTCAATTACCTCAGGGATTTTTGCAAAATATAGGATGAGATAAACTTTCAAGAAAATATCTGACTCAAATCAATGCTAGTTTTCCTCCCTCTTTCTTATTCTTCCAGTTTTCCCATCTTTCGGGGTTCAGCAAACTTTCCTCAAGCACCTCGTCTGTACCAGTCACACTCTTGTAGGAACTTTCACAAGTATTGTCTCGTTCGTGCCTTACAACAGCGTTATGAGACAGATTTATTATTTCCCCTTTCTGATGGTAAAGGAAAATCTGTTTCTTACTCTATTCACGACGCTTCTGACACCAAATGCATGGGGATTTTTCCCACGCCAACCTATCCTCCAACACCCCGGACACCAACTGGGTGTCCTACAACCCAATTCCGATGCTACCTGCCTGGAGTTCGGGCAGACTCCACAAGTTAAGGGCCCAGTCCCTACTTCAGGCACCCATCACAAGTTGTGGGTCCCCAGGTTACCCCACTTCTGTCCTACTTGGCTGCAAATTGGAGGTTCCCATGTCCCCCTCCTCATGTTTGATAACTTTCTGTAAGAGCTCACAGAACTCAGGGAAGCACTTACTTATATTTATCAGTTTACTATAAAGGATACAGATGAGCAGCCCGATGAAGAGGTACGTAGGACAAGGTCTGGAAGGGTCCTACGCACAGGAGCTTCTGTCCCTGTAGAGCTGGAGGGGGCCACCCTCCTGGCATGTGGATGTGTTCACCGACCCAGAAGCTCTCTGAGTCCCGTGGTTTAGGGATTTTTATGGAGGCTTCAACACATAGGCATGATCGATTATTAACTCAGTCTCCAGCTTCTCTCCCTAGCCGGAGGACAGTGGATGGGGCTGAAAATTTCAAGCTTTTAATCACGGCTTGGTCTTTCTGGGGACCATCCTGAAGCTATCCAGAAGCTCACCAAGAGCCACCTCATTAGAACAAAAGATGCTCCCATTACCTAGGAAATTCCAAAGGGTTTAGGAGCTCCATGTAAGGTACTCCCATCACTCAGGAAGTTACAATGGATTTGGAACTCTGTGTCAGGAACCAGGGTCAAAGACCAAATATTGGAACAGAAGATGCTCCTGGTACCCTGTCACTCAGGTGATAGGAACTTTGTCTCAGGAACCTGGGGCAGAACCCAAATATATATTTCTTATTGTGTTACAGACGGGCATAGTGAGATCCAGAGAATTGAGGCAATTTACCAAGGCCCTGTGGTAGGAAGCAGCTGAGCTGTGACCCCGGCCTGAGTCTGCCGCCTCCACACCCATGCGATGGCACAGAACCACAGCGGCGCACATTCCACTGTTGCTAAGTTAACACTTCTATTCCTTGCTTCTTATTTTCAAAAGTAGAACAGTCAGCACATTCATTTTTTTTCTTATAAAACAATAAAAAAATGGTAGAACTTTTAACTTTGAGTGTGGCCCTTGATTTTGTTCTGAGTGGCCACAATCCTCCCGAAAGAGCTACCTTTTTGTTCTGAGTGGCCACAATCCTCCCGAAAGAGCTACCTTGCTCCTGACCCACGCGGCATGGCAGGTGACACAGAGGTCTGCTCTTTCCACCCGGAGGTGCTGGCAGGGGGCCAGCCCACGGCCCTGAGCTCCTGCTGGTAGCTTGCTTCTGCTGGGCTGGTCACGTGAAGGGAAGCGGATGACTGGAGAACACAGAGGCTGCAATTAGTAGGAGTGGGAGTAAAAGTTTGCACAGTTGTAGCTGTACCGGCATGCACTCCAGCGGATGCCACACACACCAGCGGGCCACCTGATGAAGCCTGTACTAATGAGAAGTGGTACGCAGGTGACTGCCAGGCCACACCTCACCAATATGAGAAGAGAAAAAGTACCCTCTCTGGACAAATGCAGCATTGGCCAGGAAAAACCTCTTTGAGCCAAGTGGAAAAAGGTACCCCTTCCCCTGCATAGGCATAGTTCCACACCAAGGCAGAATGCTGGTTGCCTTTCAATCCCCACCTGCCCCCTGGGCCTTTGTGGTAGAGCAGAGTGCACAAGAGCCTAGTCTCTGGATGTGCACCATAGCTCTACCACTTACTGCTGTGTGACCTTAGGCAATTGACTTAACCTCTCTGTGACTTGGGTTCGGTATTTATAAAGGGAGAATAACTACCCATATTTCAAAGGTTCTCATGAAGCTGCAACGATTTTACGCATGTACACGTTAGAATGGTTCCTAGTCCTGTAAGCATCGCAGGAGCATGAGTTAGCATTATTACTACCAGAGCTGCAAATCACATTATTGGGAGGAAACAGAGTCCTCGTTCTCTCTCTCCTTCCAGTCCCAGGCCCCAGGCCTCTTTCTGCCCTCCTTTTCCTCTGCCATTCTAGAGATATCCTCTCTGATACCTCACCCTCGTTGACCTTCTGGTCACACCAATGAATCCTCTAGGGACTAAGCCGGCATGCATGCGAGCCTCAATGCATATTAACTAAGAACTTAATCTTTCCTGCCAAGTGTATGTAAGATAAAAGCTAAGCTGTTGAAACAAAGAAACCTAAAGTTGTAGTGGTTTAAAGAAGATAGAAGTTTGCAATTTAGAATCACTGCCAGTCACTGTTGTGGAATGGATGAGTGGAATCTCCCCTAAGACTATCTTTCCAATAAGGTGGCCTGTGCCTTCTCTGGGTAAGGCAGTCACGAGCCAGCCATGTTGTCATGCACAGGAAATGGGGCTCATTTACATCATCTCCGAACCTAAGTTAATATTTACACTTGGTCTAGACTCTAGTAAATCTGGAACCTGTAAACAGTTCTCATTGGTGTCTCATACATCCAGCATATCCTTTTTTTTTTTTTTGAGGAAGATTAGCCCTGAGCTAACTACTGCCAGTCCTCCTCGTTTTGCTGAGGAAGGCTGGCCCTGAGCTAACATCCGTGCCCATCTTCCTCTACTTTATATGTGGGACGCCTACCACAGAGTGGCATGCCAAGCGGTGCCATGTCTGCACCCAGGATCCGAACTGGGGAACCCCGGGCCTACAGAAGCGGAACTTGCGCACTTAACCACTGCACCACCAGGCCGACCCCATCCAGCATATCCTACTGGCTGCAGGCTCACATCCCCCTTCATCTTAACAATCAATGCATTTTTCCAAGAAATCCAACCCTCCAGAGTATTTTTTGCACTGCTTGGATCAAAGTGCCTAAAGGCAAGAAAAGACTATTTTTACTCTGAGACCTGGTCTGGTAGCTCTCTGCAACAATTTTCTTTTCTCTGTATTAGAATTGACAATAAGTGTTCATGTGGTAGAAGGTGACAACAAACAATGTCAATAATTGTGATTGTTATTAGCTGTCAATGGAGCTGGCAAAATGAACTCATTATCCATAAGAAGAGGCGTAAATGTGGACCGGACAGAAAACCAGTGTAATGTGCGTACAGACAGAGCATAGACTTCACGTTTGTAAAGAGTCTTTATTTTGCCATCTGCTCTTTAATTTTTCACTCAGAAATCTCTGACACATGAGCGTTTGTGCTGGGGGGATGGGCCCTGCTGTCTTACCCATTCCCCAGAGCATCTGGAGGCCAGAGCTCCTGCCCCGGTTGCTCAGCGGCCCCCCAGCAGCTCACGTGCAGAGCTGGGTCTGTCTCCCCCTCGGCACCTGGCACTCCTGTTCAGGTGCAGTGTGACCCAGTGTGACCCTGTTCCGGCCGGAGCTGTCTTTGGAGACACACTGTCTCAGAGACAAATAAAACAAAATAATACAGGATGCTCCATTATTCTACAAGTATGAGGAAATAAGTGTTCACTTGCACTTCAATCGTGCATTCATTCATTTACTCAGTAAATGTTGATAGTCTACTTACTCTGCCTTATTGAGCATATCTGCCAGGATAAAGGTCAAGCAGAATTAACAAAGAAATCGAAAAACGTGGTGGCTTAAGAAGAAAGAAGACTGCTCTTTCCAATCACAGTCCAGGCAGTCCAGGCTGGCAGGACGGCTCAGCTACCTGTGGTCCTTCGGGGACCTCGTTGCTCCTCCATTCCAGAGATGACGTCCTCGTGATGTGTGTGGTTATGTAAGTATTTAAAGGATGTCTCACTCCTGCTTTCCACAAAAGGGAAGCTGTTTTGACAGAGTGTTTACACTCCACTTTGACAAATTGCAAACATGCTGAACTTAAGAGATGTCATAAAAACGTTTACATGAAATTTTTTGTGGAATATGTTATTTTTGAGGAGAGTTTAAAAAACAAAAGAAAATATGTTTATACTTGAAAAGCAAGCAGTATAAACAAGCTGTCTGCATTGGAGTGGAGGCCTATGAGGCACTGGCGAGTATCTAAGCTAACAGCCCTCACTGCTGTAACCCCCAGCCCCCTAATGAAAAGTTTTGTGTAAAAACTCAGCAGACCTGCTGTCTCTGAACACGAAGCATCGATCTCCTGCATTTCTTTGGAGAATGCTCAGCTGGGTTTTGCAGACTATGGCATGCAGTTGGAATCTCCTGCAGACAAGACAAAGAAACCTTGCTAGCAAGTCACTGACACACCCCCGTGGGGGTCGGGGGGTCGTGGTCAGCAGCAGAGGAGGCAGAGAAAGACTGATCAGACTGATAAGATTGTTCATTCTCCTCCTTGCCAACTCTCCCTGCTCACCCTGTTGAAGGAAATAGATGTAAACGTTGCATGGTTTGTGTCTGTGTGTGTGTGGCTTGATATTGACTACCTGTTGACTTTATCTTAGGAAGGAGTATGCTTTCCCAAGTTAACACTCAGAATAAAACAACCCTCTTCTCTGTGGTCAAAGCTGAGTCAAGAAAAGGTCCAGCTTCCAGGAAGGGGAAAAGAATAGTACAAGACTGCAATTCCCTCTAAATAAAAGAGGCGGGTGTGGTGCACTTACCCTGCATTGATGACAATGTGGTCACATGGTCATACCATGCTGCAAGGGATGCTGGGAAATGTAGTCTCTAGCTGGCAGTCCTGTGCCAGAGCTGAAAATTTATTACACGAGAAAAATTGAGAACGATTTTGGTGGGGCCCTTCCTCTCTGTGATGTGGATTTTTAGTACTCCACCAAAATCCTTTCTCATTTTCTCCCACCCTTTACCAGAGATGTGGTTGTTTTAAGCACAGTGAGACAACTCACAGAAAGCAGAACCTCCACGCTCTTCCCCATGCCCGTCCCTGAAAAAGGTGACTGCCCTGTCACTTAGAGAGCAAGTCCAGTCCTGCGGTTACCTTCTTTCTTCCTTGGCGCACTGATTCATTGTTGCCAGGAATCAAACATTGTTGCTACGGGTTTCAAACGTGCTGGTTGGCCCCAGGCTCCACATATTGTAGCACGTGTTGAAAAACAGCAGCCCCTGAATGATTAGACATCAGGAAACCATGAATTCTAGCACACGTGTCACTCGGATCCTACGTGGCTTTCCAGACCTCTATGTTAAGCCAGGAGGGAGTGATACCGAGGTAATGACAGTAGCTATCACGTATCAGTGCCTGCTCTGATCACGGCTTTGTGTTTGATGTTTTACAGACTTTTTCTTTAACCTCTTAAACTGTGTTTCTAGGTAGTTTCTGGAATCACTTCCCCAAATCCTTGTTCCTTACTCTGGAAGGAACCTAAACTGTGATAGTCATCTTAGTATTTACTCCCTGGGGCTAGGGAGAGACTGAGTAACATCTGGGTGCCCATCATTACAGAAGATCAGGGCTCTGAGCGCTGGGAAGAGAGGAACAGTTATTGAGCAGGCAGCTGGCAATGGCTACCCCGGGCAGCTTTAGCCAAGTCTGTCTTTCTTTACCCAGATTAATGGGTAGATAGCTGTTCCCAAGTTCTTGAACACATCTTTTCCACATTTTACAGTTGTCCTGGAACAGAGAGAATGCTTCTGTCAGGCCGAGGTTGTTGAAGTGGTCACCGGGGCTGCTCATCTGAGGGTGAATCCAGAGAGCAGGCTGTGAAGGGGTCCAGTGCTCCCACTCAAGTAGGACCCATCTGTTCGACAGCCCCGTGTGTTCTCAGACCAGACCAGACGGGCTATTGGACCTCTTCAAGTCCAAACTTGGCAGACTGAGCAGCAGCCAGATTGCCCCTGCCCTGTGTCACTTAGCTCTCTGGGGAAGCCTCTTCCTCAGTACCACTATGTTCCATTGTAATTGTCAGGTTTGCAGGCTGCCTTTGAGGTCTAGGTCAAGTCCCCTGTTAACCCATCTACAGGCTTTGCTCGGTTTGTAAAACGCCTCCCCCTCTGGTTAGCTGCAGCCTCGTAGATACAGTTTGCCCGGTAGAAGGCAGCTTTGTGCAGATGCAGCCAGGGTCAAGGTCACGGTTTGTGGGCAGAGCTCTAGCTGAATTTCAACCCCCGTCTCCTCTGCCCCACAAAGGGCCAGGCACCTTTGTGCAGTGTTCAAGCTGTGCAACCACAAACAGCAGCCCTGTTAGAGGCCATATATTGATCCCTGGTTCCCAATTGCCTAGAATAGGGCCTGTGCATGACCTTGAGAAATCTACTTAACCTTTTGGAGATATATTTCCTCATCTGTAATCTAGTGGTTTTAATAAGGCGTTATCTCACAGGACTTTATGAGAACCAAATGGACAGAATGTGCAGGGCAAGGGCTCTCTGGTCAGGCTGCTTTGGGTCCAAATCGTGGCTCTATTTTACTAAGGGGTGTGGCTTGGGCACGTTACTAAATCCTCTGTGCTTCAGTTTTCTCAACTGAGGATAATAATAGTGCTTACTTCATGGGGTCATCAGGAAGACTAAATAAGATAATCCATCTGGAATACGTCATCTAGAGTCTGGTACGTATTAACCATCCAATCAAGTTTAGCCGTTATATTTTACTTTTATGTATAGCCCCTAATGTGGTTCCTAATATACACTAAGTGATCAAAAAATAAAAACCATCAGGTGACAAGTAAATGGATGTGGGATGAGCTGAGGCAGGTTGTCGCCTTCTGAGAGAGCAGATTTTTTTTTTGGAGGGAGATTAGCCCTGAGCTAACATCTGCTGCTAATCCTCCTCTTTTTGCTGAGGAAGACTGGCCCTGAGCTAACATCCGTGCTCATGTTCCTCACTTTATATGTGGGACATCTACCACAGCATGGCTTTTGCCAAGTGGTGCCATGTCCACACCCAGGATCTGAACTGGTGAACCCCGGGCTGCCGAAAAGCAGAACATATGAACTTAACCGCTGCACCACTGGGCCGGCTCCTGAGAGAGCAGATTTGCCTTGTCCCCAGGACTTCCTTTGGTAACTATCCCACCCTACTCCATGGGGGCCTGGAGTCCCTCTTAAGCTCCTGCCCCAGGGGTGACCTTGGGACCCATATTAGTCAATCTTAGTGCTCCATCTCTAAGCACAGCAATTTGCACAAAGGTGGACAAGGATTGAGTATGGCCATCTAGAGTCACCTCTGAATGATGACATGTACCTGCTGGAGGAGAGAGGCTCTCTTTCTCTGGGATTGTGAGCAAGTGTTTAAGGCTTGGTGTTTTCTAGCTACCAGTGGACAACTTGCCCATCTCATGGAGAGAGGCTTCCATAGCCCATCACCAAAAAAGAAGCAGAGCTGAGAGGTGGAGATGGGTAACAGAGCCTTAACATCATTGGCTTAATCCTGGATGAAGCCATACCTGAAGCAACCACTGCACTTGAACTTTCTAGCTAGATGATCCTATTATTTCATTTTTTTACTAATGCTATTTTGAGTTGGATTTCTTTCATTTTCAACCAAAAGGACCATCTTACTCAAAGTCCTTTACATAAATGTAACTGGAAAGTAACAACTGAATGTTCGATAAATAGTAGTAACAATACTTGCAATAGTAGACAACATTTATTGAGATTTACTAGATTCCGGGCACAGTTTTAAGTGCTTTGCATGTATTAACTCATTTAGGCCTTACAGCTCTCTGGGATAGGCATTGTTACTCCTACTTTACAGATGAAACAATGGAGTTACAGAAAGGTTTCTTGGCCGGTGATTTCAGAGTCAGGCCTCAAACTTCCACATTCAAGGGAGCAGTGAACCATCCCCAAAGCTGGATTAACTTCTAGCTTTTTCAAATGATGCTAAGCATTGCCCAAAACATTTTTGAAATACATTTTAAAAGAATTATTATCAGAGTCAGTTTATTTCAGGAAATAAATGTCACCATGCATAACTACATTCCATGGTTGGCCAGAGGACATTCCTGTGCTTGCTTAATTACTTTATTTACTATTTATGACCCCCAGTGATATTCAGCTGTTCACACAGATCAAATCTACCCTTAAGGGACAAAGGTATGTGACCACTAAGGAGAATGTAAGGTGGGCTCTGAAGGTGATTCTGAAAGGCACACTTCCAAACCTGTTCGTGCAAGGTTTGCTTTTGAGAGGGGCATTTGAATATGTAAATTGCAGTAGGCTGTTTTTTAAAAACAATCGCATCACGTTGTGCTCACACCTTGTTATTGTTTTCTGTTAAGTCTGTATCGAACAGAGGCAAGGTGTGTGAAACTGGTTTTAGGAATCTGGTAACTCTAGCTGGTGTCAGGAGGTGAACCAGCTCCTCCCATGAGTCTGAGGAAGCTATTTAACTCCAGAAACGTAAGGTCAAGGTGGAGCAAGAAATGGTCCATTGATGTAGCCTGTGCTTGGGTGAGTATTTCCAGGAGTCCAACAGAAAAAAATCTGAGAAAAAGTTGCAGAAAAATGACTTCCCCCCTAACACGCCTAGAGACCAAGTCTCGCGGAGGCATTTTCTAGCGTGGAGAGAATAGGAGTAGATACAGTTGCCAAAGTGCTATGGAAATCAGTTAAGACGTTCAAAAAAGTTGAAAGAAGAGTACACTGTATACCCATCACCTTCATTCAACAATTTTTAACATTTTGACAACATTCTTCTTTGTTTGTATGGGTGTGTTTTTGTGTGTATTTGTATATATTTTTTAACTGCTGTACCATTTGAAAATAAGTTTCAGACACTGAGACACTTCACCCCTAAATAATTGAGCTAAAAATTAGGACGTTCTCCAACATGACATCATACCATTATCACACTTGAGACAAACAATAACTATTCTCTAATATCATCTAATATCCAGTCTATACTCACATTTCCCCTAAATATCTCTGCAATCTCTTTTATATGTATTTTTTTTCTCACCCCTTAAACCAGGATCAAATCAAGGCATAGCATTTGATTATTACATGTCTTTATTCTCTTTTATGCTAAAAGAATTGTGCCCTTTTTTTTTTTTTAACGTTGCCCCTTTGAAAAAACCAGGCCAGCTGTGTTGTAGAATGTTCTACGGTCTGGATTTACCTGCTTGTTTTCTCATGGTGCCATTCACCTTGTTCCTTTTGCTCAGGTATTTCCTGACAGCTGAAAGGTAGGTCCAGAGATTTGACAAGATTCAGGTTACAAATCTCTGGCATGAATACTGCATAAGTGAACCTGTGCACTTGATTGCATCTCATCAGGAGTCACATAATGTCAGGGTGTCCTACTATGATTGACACTAATCACACTAATCATGAATGACACTTGACACTAGGTCAAGATGGTAACTTCTAGAGCTTTCCATTGAAATGCAAATTTTTCCCCTTTGCAATTAAAAACCAGTGGTAGATGATTTAGCACCCCGTACATGTCCTTGTCTGTGGCAATCTTTCCCTGACTGGTTTAATCCTTAAAGCCAACAGCCTTATCCATCCTGTGTGCTTGAGAGCAACTTGTGACGGCTTCATAGCCCTATTTCTAAAATACCTTTAACAAACTTTTTTTGTATTTCTTATGAATCCTAGGTTACAAGTGTCCATTTGGCTCTTCTTCAAAAACAGCAAGATCTTGCTCAATGCTGATAGAGAAGTTCTGCAAATATGTGTAAACATTTCCTGTCAGGGACAGCTGGAAACATTGACTCTTAAACATCCCTACCGGGTAGTGGGGGAATCAGCTTTGCTATGAAAATCTCCTTTACTTTCCATCAGTACCCAGAGTTTTCTAAATGATTCACAAAACAGATAGATAGGCTGTCAGCCAACATCACTCCGTGGTGTTCTCCTGATGCAAGGGGTTTCCACACTCTTTATACATTGGACTCATCTAGAGAGCTTTAGGCTGTAACCTGGTCCTACTCCAGACCATTTGGATCAGAATCTATGAGGGTGAGGCCGCGTGGAAGTATACTCTAAAAGCTTTCCAGGTGAGCCTATCGGGCAGCCCAGATGGGAACCACTGGAAAAGAAGTTACTTCAAAAAGAAAAAGTGATTGTAATGTCACCCTTTAACATCAAGACGCTGCTTACCTTCCTCCAGAATGGTGGTTGCCAGACATTGCTGCCCATTAGAATCACCTGGGGAGATTTTGAAACTTCTGATGGCCAAGTCACCCCCATACCAATTTAATGGGCATGTCTGGGCATGGGAGCCCGGTGATTCCGTTGTCCAGCTAAGTTTTGGAACCACTGCTGCAGACACTGTCTTCTGAGGAGCCAGCTGCGGTTTGCCTGAAAGAATGTGGACTCGGGAACCAAACAGCTCTGCTGCTCACTACCTGTGTGATCTCTTAGCCTAAATTTCCTTATTGGGGAAATGGTAATGCTAACTCACAGTTTTACTGTCTGGGTTGGAAGAGAATATATGTGCGAGCACATAAAAGTTGGTACCCATCTTATCCCTTGTGTCAGGCTGCTAATGCAACGGCTGCTGTTCCAAATTACCACCAATTTAGTGGCTTACAACAACACAGGTTTATTAGATTACGGATCTGGTGGCCAGAAACCCAAAATGGGTCTCACTGGACTAAAATCAAGATATTGGTAGGGCTGCCTTCCTTTCTGGAGGCTTAGGGCAGGGTCTGTTTTCTTTCCAGCTTCTTGAGGCCACCCGCATGCTGTAGCTCATGTCCGCTTTCCAACTTCAAAGCCAGCAATGGCCAGTAATCATTCTTACATTGCGTCTTCTCTTCTGCCTCTCTCCTCCACGGTTAGTGACCCTTGTGATTACACTGGGCCCATCCAGACAATCCAACACAACATCCCTATTGTAAAATGGTTGATTAGAATCCTAATTCCCCTTTGCCGTGTGACATAACATACTCACAGGTTCTGGGCATCGAGATGTGGCCATTATTGGGAAGCCATTAATTTTATCTACCACACCCTCAATACCTTTTCCCTCTGATCAGGATAAAAAATGTAATTTTAGGTCTATGTCAATTGATTTCCTATAAATACACAAGAATCTTGTTAATAGTTTATTAACGTGATACCAACTAAATGATACCTATTGCAGGCCTGTTTCATTCTTTGTCCTACTAATCTATTAATAGATCCCTTCCCTGCTGCTCCAATGAAGGGACAGGCTTAGGCACCCACGTTTGTATCACATGATCCTTCTGCATGGCCACAGCAGCTTGGACCAGGGGTGGCCACCTGACCCATAGGGAGCCAATGAATTGGCTTCCTAGCTCCCCATTAGAATTTTCCTTAAGAACTTGAGGTAAGAGGCACAGATAACTGTAATTAGTTGTTGCCACACTCTGGAGCCAAAAAGAATTATAGAATTAGAACTGGAACTGGCAATATGGTAATTGAATGCCGCATGCAAGTCAGAGTTTGAAAGGAGCAGGAGCCAGGAGAGCACAGAGGAGGATGGTCTGCAGACAGAACAGACGGGCACATTACGAAGAGGCTGAGATGCGAGACTTTTCAGCCCCCAAAAGGGAGATGCTTCAGTTTTTAGGAAATTCCTGTTCCCACAGCTTTGGCTATATTTTGGGAAACAATGTTTTGAACAAGTATTAAGAACTAGAACTTGTGATAGCCCAGAGAATTAAAGAGCTAGATTATTAGTTCTGATGATTTTTATAACGTCATCACAGCTTCCTCCTATCCATGTAACAGGGAAAATGGAGAAAAGATACCAAAAAATAATCTGAAAGTCTCATCATCCTAATATTCCTGATCTTCCATCTTTTATAAATACCAGCATAGAAAGTCCTACAGGGAAGGCAAGTACATCAGTCAGAAATGTTTTTAGCTGAAATTAGCAGCAAAACCAGTTAATGACAGCTAAACTCGAAGGACATTTAATTTTACTTAACAAGAAGTCTGGAGAAGACTCCAGGGTTTGTCCTGAGGCTCCGTGATGTCATCAAGGACCCCTGTCTAGCCCAAAGAAGCACATTCTCAGCTATTGGATTCTCACTCCTGTTTTCACTACCTCATGGTCACAAGATGGCTGCTGCAGCTTTACGTATTTTGGCTTCACATCAGCTTTCCAAGATAGAACGAAGGTGAGGGTGGTGTACAAGGGCTTTATCCCTCTGAGGTTCTGTTATTTTATCTGAGATGGGAACTCCCCCAGCCGACTTCCCCTACGTCTCTGGCTAGAATTGGCTCACACGTCCACCTCTAACCCAACACTGTCAACGGGGAATGGGACGACATGATGGTTCAGACCAAACATGATTAATCACCTGTGACTGGAATAGGTGCTCCCTCCCTGAGAGGAATGGATTTCCACTGACTGATGTTCTAGGAGCGGGGAAGAAGTGAGGTGACTGCTTGTTGGGTAGCCAAGAAACTGTCCGCAATAAGCAAGCAATGAAACGACTGAAAGGAGGAAGAGGAGGAGAAATGGAACTTAGGAAACCACAAACTTCTTGGTTTTGCAAGAAAGGAGCTCAAGCTATGCCTGTTACAGCAGCTCTGGCTGAGGCTCCTGGAACCACCTCAGAAATGCATTTTCTTGTATTCTGAAGGAATCTTCCAGGTTCTGGGTTGAAGGCTTTGCTAGGATTCACTCTTAGCTCTTTATCTTCAAGTGCCGTTTGAGAAATTCTTGTTGATGGCAATGGGAAGGGCCAGTTTACATCACAAGTTCTAATTTTGCGACTCCTCTTTCTCCCTCCCACCCCACCCCAAGTAATTAAAAATAAACACCAAGTCTAACGCATAACTACCAAAATTTCCCCCATGACTACCACCCACTTCAATGGTTTTGTTTTTTAAATAATATCGACTTTTTCAAAAAACAATTTTTTTGGTGATTGAAACTTTTCTGGTGCCCTAAAGTATGTGCTTAGTCTCTTTTTCAGTAAAGCAGCATTGCTCACAGGAGATCTCCAGCCTTGCATGTCATCACTCGAACCCAAGATAACATAAAAAAAAAGTTTAGCATCTCAATGCTTTGAGAGTTAATTTAGACCATTGAAGTGTACCACTCCCAAGGCATAGCTCTGATCAACTTCAGTAACTAAGTCAACACATATAAAGCACGTAAAATGCTATTTGACGTATAGTCATCTCTATATAAAGCATTTGCTGTTGGTGGTGTTGTTGTTATAGGTTTCAAAACTCTTTTGAATTGAAAAGAGACTACACAATTTACACGGAGATAGTACGTTAATGACAGAGCAGTGGTGAGAGAGGAAGAGTAAGAGAATT
Source organism: Equus caballus (assembly GCF_041296265.1). Taxonomy (NCBI): domain Eukaryota; kingdom Metazoa; phylum Chordata; class Mammalia; order Perissodactyla; family Equidae; genus Equus; species Equus caballus. The sequence continues at coordinate 95,202,394 of NC_091686.1, forward strand.
AACACTTTTTGATCATCCTCCTTATTCCAGATATGGGAAACACAATATATACTCATGTGTTATTACATTTAATCCTTACAACCAACCCCATGGGGTATTATTACAGCCATTTGACCAGTGAGGAAATTGAAGCTAAGAAAGTTGGGGTGACTTGTGCTAGATAACAAGTTAGTGAGCAGCAAAGCTAACTCAGGTCTGTCTCAACTGAGCTCTGCTTGTCTGAAGAAAACACATTTTTCTGGGTGACAGATTCGTAGGGCAAAATGTTTGACTTATGGATAAATGCTTTAGCTGTTCATAAAAAAGGGTTCCAGATCCACTTAAACTAGATCACTGTTGCTGTCCCTAGAGGCAGATATGGTGCTGCTTTTGGACAACTGTTGATTATTTATAGCCTTGGAGCTACAAAGGCAAAAATATGATTCTCGTCTTCAGAGAACTTACAGACCAGTGGAAAAACAGAAATACAAACAATGATTAATATTGGACATGATCACTGCTACAATGGTCACATATTCGAAATAGAGGTAGGTCATGGAAAAAGAAGGCTCTGCCTGGAAGGGGATTGGAGAAAGATTCACGGAGGCTATAGCTTTCGCGCAAAACACCAGCTCAAGGACGGATAGGAGTTTGCCAGGCAGGTAGCCTGTGGGGGGACATTCCAGGCAAAGGGCACAATCTGTGAAAAGGCGGAGAGGTCTAAGAGAGCTCTGGAAATTACGAGTAGTTCAGTATTGACGGCTCATGAAATTTAAAGATAAGAGTGGAGGAAAATGAATCCCTAGGGGAAAGTAAGTGCCAGATCCTTCTAACAGTGTATAGCTCTCATTTTTTAGGATAAAAATAATAATTACGTAGCAATGTGATGTCATCAAAAAAGAGATGATATGAAAGCATAGAGGACCAAAATCAATTAATATTTTAAATATTCATGCCCACAAAAGATTGGAGATGACCCAAATGTCCACCAGTAGAGGACTGGGTAAATAAATTTTGCATATAGATATATGAAAAACTATGCAGCTATTAAAAAAGATGAGGCAGCTCCATAGTGTCCCAGACCAGGTTCTCTAGAAAGCAAAGCTAACAATTTATTTGTGAGGTACAAGTGCAGGATGGTGAGGGTGAGGCCAATGAGAAGTGAGTCTAGAGAAGGTGTAATGCAATGCAATGTGTTAGCACGCTGACTAGATGGTGGAGTTGTAAAGAGACACAGCATTTCGCTCAGCAGGTGGGTTACAAGTAGGAACCATCTCGAGTCCACGAAGGAGAAAACGGAGGGAGAAGTCAACTGCTGGGCTCCTCTTGTCTCTTGTTTCAGTTGGGGGAGGGTCACACCTCCCAGTTATGTCTTCTGGCCCTTAGCAGACACAGGAAGCTGGGACCTATGCCTTGCAGTCTGGTGTTTCATTCAGGTCCCAAAGTGGAGGGACAACCAGGTGCAGGAGGAGCACTGACCAACAGAGAATCGAGGAGCCTGTTGAGAGAATTTAAAAAGGCATACAAAGATTTTTATCCTGATATGTATACTGCCTGGCTAAAAAGTCTGGAAATAGACACATCTTATTTCACATATATTATACATCAGTAAGCTACATTTTTGAAACATATTCCTTATGTTTCTAGACTTGATGGCCACCCTATATTTTGGTAATAACCAAGCTCTAAAATATGCTCTAAACAAAAAAGCAACATACAGAACAACTTGCATAATGTGCTAACATTGGGTAAAATAAAGAATATACAAGGGCTGGCCCCGTGGACGAGTGGTTGAGTTCGCGCCCTCTGCTTCAGTGGCTCAGGGTTTCGTAGGTTCGGATCCTGGGCACGGATGTGGCATTGCTCATCAAGCCACGCTGAGGCAGCATCCCACATAGCTGAGCCAGAAGGATCTACAACTAATATACAACTATGTACTGGGGGGCTTTGGGGGGAAGAAGAAGAAGAAGCAGAAGAAAAAGAAGATTGGCAACAGGTGTTAGCTCAGGTGCCAATATTTAAAAAAAAAAAAAAAGAATATACACATGCTTATTTCTGCATAGAATTCCTCTGGAAAGAAACCAATGGCAGTATTTGTCTTTGGCGGGGCAAATTGCGTGGTTGGAGGATTGCGTAAGAGGGAAACTCACTTTTTACCAGACACCTTTTCGTGTGTTTCTAATTTGCACCATGTCAAACCGTTATTTATTAATGTAGAAACTTATACCGAGAAAACCATTTCTAATACTAGGAAGATCATACTGGCAGTAGAAAGAGGATTTTGAAGGAGATCATTTAACTCAACAAATACGTATGAGCATGAGGATAGTGGGGTAGATACAGAAGTGACTGTGGCAGACCCCGTCCCTGCCCACACAGAGTTTACAGTCTGAGAGGGAGGACGGTTAGACAAGGGTTAAGGCGACCATATGAGCTCTGAAGCCCTACTCAAGTGAAGACAACAACTTCTTGCTTTGAGTTCACAGTCCTTAGTGCTGAAGATGTTATTTTGATGGCAAAACCCCTACATGGTAGGCCTCAGTTTCTCATTTTTAAATTGTTACAGTTGAACTAGAACAGGAGTGCGCAAACTTTTTCTGTAAAGGGCAGATAGTAAACACTCTAGGCTTTGCGGGCCAGACTGTCCCTGTCACAACTACTCAACTCTGCTGTTGTAGCACAAAGTGGCCATAGACAGACAATACCTGAACAACTGAGCGTGGCTGTGGTCCAATAAAACGGATGAAAGTTTTGGAAGTCTATTGAAGGTTCCAACAGAACTTTGAAGGTTTTATAAATTTTGTGTCTCTTTTTTTTGGAGAAGATTAGCCCTGAGCTAACATTTGCCACCAATACTTCTCCTTTTTGCTGAGGAAGATTGGCCCTGAGCTAACATCCGTGCCCATCTTCCTCTACTTTATATGTGGGATGTCGGCCACAGCATGGCTTGATAAGGGTGCATAGGTCCACACATGGGATCTGAATCGGTGAATCCCAGGCCTCTGAAATGGAGCATGCGGACTTAAGGCTGGCCCCTTAGGTGTCTTGAAATATTATCCTACTTTTGATTTTTTCCCCAACTCTTTAATAACGTAAAATCCCTTCTTGACTTGCAGGCTGTACAAAAATAGGCAGTGGGCCCTGTTTTGTCTGCCAGCTCTGGAATGCTCACCCCTAACACAGAATGTTGCTCCAGGGTTAAAATTCCAAACCTGTTCATAAAAGATCTCCACACCCCTCCCAATCAGTAGCAGCACTATGAGCTAGTTCTGCCAGCCCACTGAAGCTTTACGGCTCTGTTGCTGATTGCTTGATTTGCATTTCATTTGGGTTTAACTTTGCATTTGTTCTCTCAGCTCCTGCCACACTTATTCTTGCTGCATTGTATGCTGATTTGAAATGGAGTCCAGCCCTGCTATGAAGGTCACAAAAGAAGATTTAATTCCTCTGTGACCGCTGGTTAATTCATTTCTGGACATTAGAATCACTTTTATGAGCCCCACACCATATGCCATATGGAATATCATTATGTGCTCCCTGGAGCTTCTGTTGTTGCCATCTGTCTGTGACTTCCTGTGTGGTTTCTTTGGCAGCACGGAATTCGTCTATCAAAAATGCTTTTATAAAGTAAGTTTTAAAAACCCAGTTCTAAACAACATCTGCCTCTGAAGTTAGATGTATATGTCAAAGGCTTAAACATTTGAAGCACGTTAATAATGATCTCTATTGTGAAGCCACAGTTGAAAATTATAAAAGTGTATTGTAGTCCGTCACCAGGGTAACACCCGGATACAAGCACTGCCAACCTTGCAAAACCCTGCAAAACCCTCCACAAGTAAATCTCTAAAATCTCCCATTTTGAGGACTCTGACATGTTAGTCAGAACCTTGGCATTCTGCCTAAACGAGGTCTCTGTTCTCAAACACTCAGAATGTTCTGTTCAAATGGTGGGAATTGTATTTGTTCGTCTTGTTTTTGTGTCCCTCGTATCTAATACAACACCTAGCACTGAGTAGGAGTTCACTGAATTTGTATTGACCTGAACTGAAATGTTGAATTACATGCCGTGGATTTCTTGGTCAATTGTGCAATGTCAATGAGAGGACTTTTACTCACTGTGACACTGGAGATTGGTTGCAAAGAAAATGAATTTTTAGTATTGTTATTGTGGTGGCTGATTATGAATGTATATAAAATGCATATCTATATTATAAAGATGAAAGAGATACTCTGACATCCATTTTTAGATCATCAGATGAATGCATAGCATAGATTGCCCATGAGCATCAGGTATGGATGGAAGTGACTTGACCTCTGAATGAGAAGATCTTGTTTTAAATACCAGCTCTTTACAAGCTCTAAAATAGTAAAAATAAATAAATAAATAAATAAATAAATAAATAAATAAAAAGGCTACTTAGCATCTAGGATTTAGTTTGGTCTCTGAAACAAGAACGATAATTCCTGCCCTGCTACCCCAAAGAAGTGATGTAAGAATTGACCAAGATAGTGTAAATGACTAAAATTTACAAATGAAAATTCACAATTGCAAATAGGACTTATTCATTCGCATATCTATGGCCCACCAAGGGCAAAGCACTGGGGAATATAGATATAAAAAGGAAAACAAATAATTTTTAAAGGCAAACAAATGAGTGGTACGCATAGAGAGACTGTAGGAGGAGCCCTCAACTTGAGTGGGCTTGAGAACCAGGTGGAAGGCATGGTAAGCATGCGGAATCCAGTGCCCCATCAGAGATTCTAGCGTGATAGATCTGGGTTCTGGCAAGGGACTCTATGGATTTAACAAACTCCCCAGGAAATTCTGATGCAGGTGGTCCATGGTCCAGACTTTGAGAAAACCCATTATGGCTTAACAGGGAAGATAGAAAAGAAAATCAATAATGAGTTTCTTATTAACTTTTGATCTCCCCAATAGACCTGTAAGAGATCCTCAAAGTGGTGCTCACAGGCTGTGAGGACGTGGGAAACTAGTGAGATGATGAGATCAAGAAGAGTACAACAATCATACAGTGGGTGTGTTCTCCCCTTATTTCTCACATTTTCTGTCCTGTCCACTGGTGACTCTAATCCTAGGTCTCTTTCAAGAGTTGGCATATTTGTAGGATTCAGTGGGATTCTGTGTGTTTGGAAAAAAATAAAAGCAAAAGCAATGGCTTATACAAGGTAGAAGTTTATTTTTCTTACTAGAAAACAAAGTTAAGAGATAAGCGGTCCAGGGCTGGGATGGTGGCACCACAAATGTACTAGGGATCTGCCAGGCGACTTTCAGTTCTCCTTCTGTCATACCCAGGGTGCAACCTTGTGGTCCAAGACAGCAGCTATAGTACCACCAGTCATAGCATCTTTCCAGGCAGTAAGGCAGAGAAAAGAAAGGGCAAAGGGAGTACTAGCTGTCTTATAAGGAGGCTTCCTAAAAATTATCATGCCTTTCTGCTTATATCTCATTGGCTAAAACCTAATAATATCGGCTTGCCTACCTGCAAGGAGGTGCAGAAATGTATTGATTATTCCCCAGGCAGGCACACACCAAGATAAAAACCAGTGTTTCTGTTAGTTAGAGATAGGGGAGAATGAATAATGAGATAGGCAACTAGAAATCTCAGGCCCAGATGGGATCCTGGGGTTTGAAGCTTCTTTCATTGGGTCTGGGCCTCTGGCCACAATGACTCCAGCTGCAGCTAATGTTGAAGAACCCTAAAAATTGACACAGCAGAGAAAATCCAGTGGTGCCGGTGGGCAACTGGTAGAAGACTACAGTTCAGGGGTTGCCAGACACAGATTTTCCAAGCTTGTGGCATGTAAGTGCCCTCTGACCCCTGTGTTCTGAAGTTCATTTCCCTCACAGTATCTGCGTCCCTCACAGGTAGAGACAACCCTTGAACAGGATTCACATCCAAAATTTGAGACTAAACAACCCTACGAATCTCAGTAACTTGGCTGTTGAAGGCTTTGTTTTCATTTTTCTAAAACTGAGAGAATTTCTGATTCAGCTGCGTCCCTTGTAGGGTTACCTTGCTTATCAAATGATGTGTGTGATGTGCTTTTAAACTTTAGGGCCAGATTTACATGTATATTATTTTGAAAAAACTTATCCATTGAATGTATGCTAAGGATTAACAAAAGTAGTTTGAACTATTTAAATTGGATTCATACACTTAAAACTTTAATTTAAAATTTTCTATTAGCAGGTGATATGAATAATTAAAATTTCTCACTTAATCTGAAGGAAATTTTTCCCACTGAATTTTTAATAGAACCTGTAAACTAGGAATAGCTGAGCTATCACCTTCCGTTCTTCCTGATTAATGTAGGTCATTAGCCCAAGAAATACTCTCTCTCAAAACCAGCCATTTGTCTTGAGAATATTGTTATTTCTTCTTTATATTACTTTCAGGTAGCTGCTCTTTCTTCAGTGATACCCCTTTTTTGTATGTGTATGTTTTAGGTGCAGCTGAATAGGGATGGGCAAAACACAGACAGCCACGTTGATCGGTCTCACTGAACACGGATGATAATTGACCAAAGAGAGCCCCTGAGTGCTGCCTCTGCCCTTCGGTCCTCCAGAGGACTACTCACACCTTCTCTGCTCTCCTCAAACCTCCAATAGTCCCTCACTCTAGGCTCATTAGCTGGACTTTGCCTCCTAGTTCACTGAGAAAGTAGAAGCCACTGGAAGAAAACTTGATCTGCATCTACACTACGCCCATATACTCTACCTTCTCTCCTGTTACAAGGCCAACCCCATGTTCCGAAGCCCAACCCTGCTACTCATCCACTGTCTCCGATACTCTCTCACCTACTCAAGAACTGTGCCTAGAAATTCTTTTTTCTCTCTCTTGCATTGTCAAAATTTTCCTCTCTCATGGATCTATCCATATACAGACATGCTGTTGTTTCTCATCTTAAACACAAAAAAATCCTCTTTCTTGATCCCACTTCCACTACAAGTATTACCCTATTTTTCTCCCTCCCTTTGAAGCAAAGAACCTTGAAAGAGGTTTTATTATTCAAGGTCTCCAACTGCTGTCTCTTGAACCCACTGAAATCAAGCCTTCATCCCACCATTCCATCAGATTTGCTTGTGTCTAGGTCACCAGTGGCTTCCCCCAGGGTAAGTCCAATGGCCAATTCGCAGTTCCATCCTAATGTAACCTCTCAGCAGCACTCGACAGACAGTTGTCACTCCTCTTTAAATCCTTTCTCCACCTGGCTTCTGGGGCACCACACACCATCACACCACTCTCACCCTCTGCTCTCTCATCCATCCCATTCCCCAGCTCACTCCAAGTCAGCCACATTGGCCTTCTTATAGTTCCTGGAGCAAGCCAGGAATGATCTAGTCTCAGGGTCTTTGAACCAATATTCCTTCTCCTGGGAATGCTTTTCTCTAGATATTAATCTAGCTTCTCCCTTCTTTCCTTTACCTCTCCCAAGTTTACTGCTTTATTTTTCTCCTTAATACTTATCATCATCTACTCTACTATACATTTTACTGATTTTTACATATATATATATATATATATTTTTTTTTTTTTTGCTGAGGAAGATTGGCCCTAAGCTAACGTCTGTTGCCAATCTTCCTCTTTTTGCATGAAGAAGATTAGCCCTGAGATAACATCTGTTCCAATCTTCCTTCACTTTGTATGTGGGTCACTACCTCAGCATGACTGATGAGTGGTGTAGGTCTGTGCCTGGGATCTGAACCTGCGGACACTTCTACCAAAGTGGAGTATGCTGAACTTAACCACTACTCCACCAGGCCAGCCCTTGATTTATATTTTTCTTATTGATTTCATCCATTGTACACTCCATGAAGACAGGAATTTTTGTGTTTTTTCATTCATAACTCTACCTCTAGCATCCAGAATAGTGCCTGGCACACAATAGATGCTTAGTAAATATTTGTCAAATAAGCACTAATGAACCCTTTATTTCCTATAACACTTTGGGAAATGAACTTTTGTATCGATGACACTTTATCTAGTACTGATAAGTTTATGTATATTTGGGTGTCACAGACTTTAAAGAATGGAGGTGCTCAGAGTGCCCAAATTGAGAATATACCTATGTATTTGTTTTAGTTGAGAGCTTAGTTTATGCCAGATATTTTATGCAGATTATCTCATTTAATCCTCTCAAAAAACTTTAAAGAAGGTACTACTCCCATTTTATAGAAGAGGAAGAAGAGATTTTAGAAAAATTGTGTAAATTGCCCGAAGACACCAACTGGTAGGTGATAGAGCTGTCATTTGGGCACAGGCCATTTGAATGACTGAAAATGCCACATTCTACCTGCTATTTACATTATTTCTATTAATTTATTTTTATTTTTTTAAGCTTTATAGAGGTATAATTGATATGCAAAAATTGCACATATTTAATATATGCATTTTGATGAGTTTGGATATGCGCATGCACCCATGGTGCCATCACCACCATCAAGGTGCTAAACTCATCCATCACCTCCAAAATTTTCTTTGTTTTCTTTTTTGGGTTTGTGTGCATGTGTGTGTGTGGTAAAAAGACTTGACACGAGATCTATCCTCTTAACGTACTTTCAAGCGCACAATACCGAATTAATAACTACAGGTACTATGTCATATAGCAGATCTCTAGAATTTATTCATCTTGTATAACTGAAACTTTATAAGATTGCTTAGAAACTAGCTGAGCAACTGTCTTCTCATGATTTGTCTTAACATGGTTCTGATGAACATATAGATAGTTCTAAAACAGTCTCAGACAAAAGGAAACTCAGGGTTCAGGTGCTGCTTTAGTCCTGTAGACATCTAACCCCTATGTTAGCAAGGCTCTGTCTGGGTTTGGCTCCAGATAAGAACCTGGATTTATAGACTAAGGCTAGGGATGCATTGGCATTCTTGCCTTGCCTGTAAAAATATCCCCTCAGCTAAATTGTGCTCATCCATCAAGACCCAGCACAAAAACCCTCTCTACTAAGCCAAAGCGATTGCTTTCTCCTCTGAACTGCGAGGCTAGTTTACAACTCTCTCGTGGCACCTGCCTTACGCTGATCCGACTTACAGCGGTTTGTACGTGTATCATTTCTCCAATAGACTGTAAGACAGTGAGCAGGGACTGCTCCACACGTCTCTGCATCTCCCACAACACTGAGCACAAGAGCTACTTCGTAATTAAGGAATGAACCCTGATCTCATGTTGTGGCCTTCAGTCTCTCATTCATTCAATAAATAACTATTAGGCACCGATCATGGGCTGGGCCCTGTCCTAGGTGTGGGTGAAATAGAGTGAATAAGAAAGACCACTTTGCTTTCCAAATGGAGCCCCATTCTAGTGGCTGTAGACAGACACTAAAACCATAGTTAGCAAGGAATGTTCTGCGGAGGCTTGAGAAAGAGACGTAAAGGGATGAAGTGGCTCCTATGGAATGGGCGTTGAATCAAGTCCTCCCTGAGAAGAACACTTGAATGGAGTCCGAGGATGAGAAGGAAGCAACCTCTTTAAGAACTAGAGGCAAGAGACTTCCGGATAGAGGGCACAGCAAATGCACAGATGTAGGGTGGGAGTGAGCCTGGAGAGCTCAGGAAACTGAAGGGGGCCAGTGTAGCTACAACCGAGCCAACAAGGGAAAGCGGGGAGGAGATTTTCACAACCATATTCTGTGCTGGAGTTCAGGTGACATCTTTCAAAACACAAATGTTTCCATTTAAACATATAGTAACTGATACTTGAGAAATTAATTTATTTTCCAGAAATAAGTTAACTGGAGAATACTGCACCCACCATTACTTGGTAAGAAAGTTGTATCGTCGTTCTAAAGACAGGTTCTCTCCTGTTACATTATATTTTAAAATATAGTATTATTTTAATTATATAATAACTAGATCTGTCTAACAGGACAAGACCCTATAAGTGGCTCCAGCACAATGAAACATTTTCAGAATGGGTCCTGAAAATATCCTCGGTATATTTCTGTGTAGCATGTTACATCAAATGCTGTTCCGTGTTGTCACTTCAGGTTTAACTAACTGTGGGGAGCAGTAGCAGTAGTTGAAATTGGTTTATTAATGCAAACTTTCCTTATTGTGCCCCAGACCTCCTTGGTATGGATCATCTGAGTGTGATTAACTGCTCAGAGAAGAGCTGCTTACAATGTCGTCCGAACAGCGCTGATCTGTGACCTATTTGTTACCTGTCTGCTGTGAGGTAAGTACAGAAATTGAGAGTAAGCCATTAGAGACTTTTAGAGCAATTTCACAGACCTCCACGAAATCCCAGCACGTGATCAATGTTAGCAAATGTGGTTTGAAGTTCAAGTTTTATATAAAAGTATGTTCTGTTGCTATAGCAGCAATGACACAACATCATTTTGGAGCGATCACCCTGATTAAGAGCTGGAACTGCTTCCTTCATTGACAAAGTCCTGCTATGAAAAAAAATGTCAGCTGAACTAAACAAGGTACTTAGCAGTGTAAGAACAATTTGACTTATGTAGAGGTTAATGCGTTAAACTCAAGGTTACCCTCCTTATTATCTTATAATACAGAAGCTGACCACAAACAACTGTTAATGCTGAAATATGATGGCCTTTGAGGGGGAAATTCTGTTGAAAATGTTTAAACTGTAAACTTCTGGTGTTTCTGCAAGATAAGAAACCAGTTTCCCAACTTTATAAAGATACGAAAAAGGCCATCTGTACTTTCTTATCTGATATCTTCATATTTTTAATAATCTTAACACTCTATGCAATGAAAGAAAGTAACATTTTTTTTTAGTGATTTTTATGATATACTTTTTTTTTAGATTTTATTTTTTTTCCTTTTTCTCCCCAAAGCCCCCCAGTACATAGTTGTATATTCTTCGTTGTGGGTCCTTCTAGTTGTGGCATGTGGGACACTGCTTCAGCGTGGTTTGATGAGCAGTGCCATGTCCGCGCCCAAGATTCAAACCAATGAAACACTGGGCCGCCTGCAGTGGAGCATGTGAACTTAACCACTCGGCCATGGGGCCAGCCCCAGAAAGTAACATTTTTTAATAACAGAAACTAATAAAAAGGCAAAAATAGAAGTTAGAAACTTGGAATAACAGAGTTTTTACAAATTATGACATTTCTTTCTTTCTTTCTTTTTTTTTTTTTGAGGAAGATTAGCCCTAAGCTAATATCTGCTACCAATCCTCCTCTCTTTTGCTGAGGAAGACTGGCCCTGAGCTAACATCCATGCCCATCTTCCTCTACTTTATGTGTGGGACTCCTACCACAGCATGGCTTGACAAGCAGTGTGTAGGTCCACACCCGGGATCCAAAACAGCAAACCCCAGGCTGCTGAAGTGGAACGTGCGAACTAAACCACTGGGCCACAAGACCAGCCCCAGTGACATTTCTTTTAACACTAGTTATCAATGAAGTAGTGATGAGCTGGATATTTCACACCTGTGAAAACCTAACACCAGGCAACTCGTGAATTTGATAGAACATTTTGAATTTTATTTTTCACGTATAAGAAATTCTTGGACCTAGAATCTACTTTCTTTCACCCAAAGATCATATAAATTTAGCTAAAATTTTACAGAATAACTTGTTAAAATTGGCTGTTAAAGAAGCATTGAAGAAATTATTTTGGATAAGAGTTAATAAATATCCTGAACTTGCTAAAAGTGCTTTAACATCTCTATCCCATGTCTGTCAACATACTCCTGTGACACTGGTTTCTCTGTCTCAAGTGCTAATAAGAGAAAATATAGGAGCAGTTTAGTGCTATCCTCAGCAAGTCATGCTGTCATCAACCTAACCTATATTAGCCAAATTCACAAGAAAGAAGAAGCTCATTTTTCCCATTAAAAAATTTAAGTATTGATAGGCATCTTGGTGTTTGTTTCCAATGTTTGTTCCTTTGCTTAGAGGTGTTTAACAGGAGAAATCATGATTTCCTTCACAGCTTTTTTGGCTGTGATTGCAGTGATCAGTGTGGGAGGGGTGCAAACTTTGGGGGTGGAAGGATTTGGTGATCTATAAACTGAATTCAGCCGAGTGAACCTTGTAACACCCTCCTCCCGTGAAGGTGAGGAGTCATGGCCTAGAAACTTCAAATAGGTTCAGAATGTGAACAGCAACAACAATAACAACAACCCAGAGAGAGAAAGAGAGAATGTCCCATATGCGTCACCAGCACAAACCCCGTCAGCAGCCCAGTTGGGTCATTTTATGATTTCAAAGTTGCAAAGAAAGCAACTTCAAAAATTATAAGAAAATTATGAAGAACATGGAGACATTTCTTAGTGGGTCAACATCTCTCATCCTTGGGAAGATTTAGAATTTAGAAGTTAAATGTTTAGGAGAAGGAGGCACTCGATATTTTAAGGTGTAGGGATCTACATATATTTGGGAGGAAGGCCAGGCCACGCTTTCTCCACCTCTCCCTGCCTTCTGGTCAGAAGGAATTCCCATGGCCCCTGTATGGGTAAGAGCTTCCATTTCAGATCTGGACGAGCAGAGGATTTAGCTCTGCTATCTTTACTCCCAGAGGTGCGATCTGTAAGAATTCTTTGCTTCTCTAAGCCTCAGTTTTTCTCATCTATATAATACCACCCCCTTGAGAGCATTGTAAGGCTTAGAGAACACATGTAGAATGTTGGTACCGAGGAAGTGCTTAATATCGAGTAGCGGCTCCAGTTATCTATTGCTGAATCACAAACCACACCAAACTTGGCAGTGTAAAACAACAACCTTTCTATTATGCCCATGGATTCATGGACCAGGAATTCAAAAACGGCACAGCAGGAATAATTCTCCTCTTCTCTGTGATGCCTGGAGTCTCAGTTGGAGTGATAGGAAAGGCTGGGGTAAGTCAAATGAGTGGAGGCTGGAATAGCTGGGACTCATTTCCAGGATGGCTTCTTCACTCACGCATCTGGTGCCTGGTCTGGGAAGGCTAAAGAATGGGCCCAGCAAGGATTGTTCACCAGAGCCCTTACACAAGGCCTCTCCACACGGCTTGTCTTCCTTAGAGCATGGAAACCTCAAGGCGGCCAAACTTCTTACTGGCAGCTCAGAGCTGTTAGTTAGTATCAAAAGCTACTGTGGCAGTTTTAAACATAGCTCAAAATTCTTGATACTCACTCCATCGAGAAATCTCTGATGAGTCTTCAAAGAAAGGAATGCATGAAGACTATAAAACCTCTGGAAATCCACCATTACTACATGAGTAATGCAAGAGGAGGAGTAATAGAATAAATTATCAGAATTTCCTGTGATGGGCAATGTGTGAATTTGGGATTTAAAGATTTTAGGTCTGAGTCCTTAATTATCCTTGGCTCATAGTGATTCTTGGCTAAGTCTGTTCCAGCCCTCTCCCTGCCTCCTCCCATCACATAGCTTCTGCCTCCTCAGGCAGTTTCTGCCCTTGACCTGGCCAAGACTACCATTGGCAAGCTCCAGTCCTGACACAGTTGCCTGTCTGGCTTCCTGATCTACAGGCCTTCTTGGCTACTGCTCTGACTCCTTCCCTGCCTTCAGTCCAGGCCGTTGGTTTTCTTCTGAGACCACAACAATGGGAGGCCAGGACACACAGGTAAACCGTAGAGATTTGTGTGCAAATGCAAAGAATGATGGTGAGAGTACAAATTGCCTTCAGTATAAGGCCAGCACCAAGCAAAACTGTGTATTTGTTTCTTAAAACAAAAATATGTTGAAGACACTGAAGACTTTAAAAGCAGAGTGCTATCATTTTGCAAATGCACACTCCTGTCCATTTATAGATAATGGTTCTTTTAAGAATGCCATTCCATGTCACTTTTCTTCTTTGTGGCAGCTGTCACTAGTTTATACCACAACTAGTCAACCATTAGAGGGCATTCTGGTTGTGGTTTATCAAAAGATTCGATAGCTTCCAAGAGTTAAAGTGTTTCCCTCTCTGCCTACTGAACGCAGTGTGAGTAGAGGAAAACGAGAGCGTGGCCAAGGTCACAGGCATTTGACTCTGCTGCCTCCTGGGCACCCTGGACACTCCTGGCTCTTTTTCAGGTGACTATTTATTGTTTACCCAGAAGAACCAGGAGACTGAGTGGGCAAGTCTGCACAAACCATCACCACATGTGAGGGCGAACTCAGGCCCTGTGCAATCAGCGTCTATCATTGGGAAATAGTTTGGCAGTGAGGAGCCTAGAAAGCAGCGGGAGCCTTTCCCCTTAGCTTTGCTTTTCTGCCTTCTCTTGGCATTCATCGATCTGGCCTCTCAGCTTCTTAAGCCCCTGCCCTTTGAGCCCTCTTCTTTCACTTTGTAAGTTTTATGGCAATTATAACTGAGCTTCGTAAAATCTACTCCAATCCTGTAGGCTTTTGGGTGTCGTCTCTCTGCTTGAGGTTAGGTTTAGGAGCTTCTTCTGCATAAACTTTTTACCTTAGGAGTAATTTTGGAATTCCTCTGGAAACCACACACAGAGTCAGAATGAAACCATTTTAGAACATCTCCCTAAACTGAATATGGTAGGAGAGCTAATCCACCCAAGGGGCATGCTTGACGGACAAGATTCGATTGGCGTGCCATATACCTGTATGTATATCAAGCCCTTTAACTATAGCAATATTCTCACAGGGGACTTGGTGCATTTCTTAGAGATACAAGGAAGAAAAACACTATGAATATTATATTAACGCACTTACTCCAACAATGTTGTTTGTTTTGACAACCAGTGTATTATTATTCTGAGTATGATTCTCATAGGGGAAAAAGGGGCAAGTGATCTTAAATTTCTGTTTTATTTTCAACTATCTTTATGTGGAGATATCATGGACATAATTTTTTTTATTGTCTTCTTTATATTTTTTGACTTCTCCAAACCCAAAGTGTATTACTTTTGCAATGAGAAAAGTGATGCTCTTCTTTTGAAGCCTCACTTTTGAAGGTTGCTGAACATTCAGTCTTTATTTAAGCAGTTATACATTATATCTTGTTTGCAATATTTTTATAAGGATTTTCAATTGCAGCATAATAAGTGCCTTACATCTATTGACACCACATCTTTCTTCTGAGGAGCTTCAACCTATCTATTCAGACCTCACAAGAATCCTTGGAGATGATATTTTTGCCTAGCACTGAAAGCTGTATAGAACAGAAGACGGAAAGGCTGGCAGATTTTCATCCTGTTTGATAGACTGAAAAATGTGGCTGTGGGCACTGGCAGTGATTCATCTGGGGACAAGCAGAGAGTGCAAGAGCTGGGACGAGGCCCAAGAAGCCCCAAGTTCTAGTTGAACAAGCAGATGTCTAGACATGGTGTCCAAAATGTCCACATCAGTGTAAAGTGATTACTCAGAGACAGCCAGTCAACCAATCTTGACATGTTTGCAATAAAATATGTGACCTTTCACAGGGAAATGGTCGAAACTCAAATGCAAGTGGAAATAATTGCTCAAAAATATTTTTCTGGCTTCCAATATATGATTACATTTATTTGTTGGAAAATCTACCAATTTATTTGTGGTTAGGACAGTGCAATCAAAAGATCCCTGGGGGCTGGCCCCATGGCCGAGTGGTTAAATTTTCACGCTCCACTTCCTCGGCCCAGTATTTTGCTGGTTTGGATCCTGGGAACAGACATGGCACCGCTCGTCAGGCCACACTGAGGTGGTGTCCCACATGCCACAACTAGAAGGACCCACAATTAAAATATACAACTATGTACTGGAGGGACTTGGTGAGAAAAAGCAGAAAAAAAAAAGATTGGCAACAGTTGTTAGCTCAGGTGCCAACCTTTAAAAAAAAATCCGCATTGTATCTAAGTTGAAATACATTAGTAAATCAGTATCTGTAACAGAGACACCCTGTATTAAAATTTTTAAAGTTTCCTATGATCTTAGCATTTTAAAATAGATACAAGCTTGATTTCCATTTATGATATAGCAAGGAAACTAAGAATAATCACTCGAATCCTTGACTACAGTATTTTTTACTTGGTGGTAATTATATTTGTTGTTACTCTCCAAGTCACTTGGAAACCTTTGTTTTACTGAGTTAAACAGCTTATGTTAAAATTCTTAGCGTAAAACTAAAGAACAAGTAAGTAAAAATAGTCTCCACATATTGTTTAATTTGGGAAGATAAATATTCAAACATAGATCCATCTATCTGAACAGATCTCCAGTTTATAAGATTGTTTAAAGTTATTTCCTTATTTTGTAAACCTTAGTTGTCACTGCATTTCTAGAACATGAAATGGGTGGTATGATCACAGTGTGTACAGATTTTGGTAGGAGCCTAATTCTGTGTCTACCCTCACATAATGCATGTTTTTGGAGCACATAAAAATAGTCTTCTTAATAACACTGAAAAGAGCCCACAACAGGCGTTGTGGAGACTTGCCAAGTGCAATTTTGAGTCGTGTGTTTTTTTCTGATTCAAGTAGAGTACATTCAGAGCTCAGTATTTCCCCTTCATTATTGATTGCGTTCTCTCTATCAGTGTGACCTTGCTCCCAAGGGACTCTCATCCATAATCGACACTAGAAAGGGATGGGATTGATCTAGGCTATGTAGTTGACTCTATTCTATGAATTTTATGATACAGCTACAGACCCTGGAACCAGGAACTACTATACCGCTGCAGGCACCAGAGGTCCCCTTAGTAACATTTTGAATACTAAGTTTTTAAAGAGTGTGCATCCTTAGAATAGAGAACTAGAGAAAAGAGCCCTGGCACTGGGCAGGCATTGTGACATGCTGAGCCTATCTACCCTAGAGTAACTTTCCCAAATCCATCGAGAGTGACACAACTACTAATCAGGCCTGACGTAAGCATCGCGGTGCTGAATAATGATGCTGATTATGCTATGACACAAAGGTGGGGCAAACACAACGTCTTGCGTAGTTCATTTTTATTCCTTTTCAGGGACCCAGAGGTCATGTTTTGGATTTCAACTTTGGGTGGTGACTGAATGCACTCCATATCACATTGGATCTATCTCTCATTTCAGTCCACATTTCATACACTGAGGGTATCTTAGGACTGTAGTTTCTTCAATTGTAACTGAAAGCTGGTGACTCAAAAGAGTCTCATGTATAGCTGTGACCTACACTAAATATCTCTGACCTGGAGCAGAATCTTTAATATGAGCCTTTCTCCAAGAGATAAAGCTTATTTCCCCAGTGAAATAAAATGGCTTCCAACTTTTTAGCGTTGATAG
This sequence comes from Equus caballus, assembly GCF_041296265.1. NCBI lineage: Eukaryota > Metazoa > Chordata > Mammalia > Perissodactyla > Equidae > Equus > Equus caballus. Next base: position 95,219,554 of record NC_091686.1, read on the forward strand.
GGAGTAATGACAAGGGCAATTTGTCTTGGAAGCCAGAGAGACCATCACTCTGAGAGATCATTCAAGTAATCTTGTTACCAATACATCATCATCGTTTCAGATGCACTTCAAACACAAGGCATTTCCTTGCTCAGGATTAAGCAGAAATTTGCAGCAAAAGTTAACGTGTTGATAGCAGAACATCCCATGCGCTCTAATCTTAATCTATTCAAGTAATCTTCGCCACTGCAACCAACAACTCGCCACTTCCCCTGGACCTGACTATGCTAGAACTGTGAAAAATATTCTTCCTCATATAGTTAGCTCAATCGTCCCCAAATTTACAGCTAGACCTTTCTCCATTCTCTTTCCAGATGATATAACCTCTGAAATTAACTCTTGGCTTTCATTTTCCCTTAGTCCACTCTCCTCCATTTTAGACACTGGGAATTGCTCATTGGGTATGTATATGAGCGTCCTGACTCTGTGACCATTACAATAAACAGAGTCAGATGCCAAGTTAGGAAAATGGCAGCTGGTTATATCTCCATTCAGGATGAGCCTCGCTCTCACTAGGATGAAGAGCAGCACAATGTGTCATTAGAGGATTATTTTTACTATGTGACACCCTTTGCATCCTGTCATACTCTCCTTTCTCATGGGGCACTCCTTTACTGGATGAGCTGCTTCATTAGTTTCAGTTAGAGCTTCTCAGAATACGGACACAGTCACTGCTTTTTGGGTCATGAGTCAGAAATCATGTATCTTCCTCAATTCCTGGAGGCAGGTTCACTTTCAACATAGCATCAGAGAAGCCCAAAATCTGGCAGCCGCTCACTGTTGACTGTGCTACCTTGAAACGTCATTCAGTATTTCATGCATTTACTCATTCAACAAATATTTATTGAGCACCTTCATGTGCCAGCCACTAAGCCAGGCATTGGTGATACAATGATGAGCAAAAAACTATGTCATCTCTGTCCCCAAGGTGGTTGCTGTCTACTCTATTGGGTTGGCCATTAATCAAATAATCATACAAATAAGTGTAAAAATTTTTACTGTATTGAGTGCTAAGAGGTTAGGGAAGCCTTCCCTGATAAGTGATGATTAAAATGAAACCTGAAGAAAAGATGGAATTTGATTAGGTGAAGAGAGAGGTAAAGACAGTGGCAATTGCATGTTCAAAGGCCCTGTGGTAAGAGAGAACAAGGTGTGACCTGAGTGTGGTTGGTGGCTGGGCAGGGGTGAGTAGAGTATTGTCCAAGATGAAGCTGGAGAGATGGGCCAGGGTCAAATCATGCAGGGCCTTCTAGCCAAGTTAAGGACTTGGTATTCATCCTCAAAGCCATGGGAAGTCATTGAAGTGCTTTTGTGGAGGAGAAAAGTGGTAAAGTGATCAGGTTTGTGTTTTCAAAAGATCACTCTGTGGTAGTGTAGGGTAGAGGTAGGTGAGGCTGAGACATGAGTATGGAACCAGATCAGACCACTGGAGTAATCCAGGTGAGAAATGAAGGAAACTCAGTCTATGGGGATGGATATGGAGAAAAGAAGGTGGATGCCAGGTATTTTGAGGACTCAGTGATGGTTTGAATATGAGAAATGAGAAAATAGAGGTTTCAAGGATGAACAGAGAAAGCCTATTTGGAGGGGTAAAAGTTATCTCCATGAATATTTCTTGTTCTTCTTTTCAAGTTCTTTTAATATTATAATCTTTTGATAAATCGTTCTTGTCTGAAAAATTAGGGAACTAGGGTTTGCCAGGGAGAAGTAAGCTTATAGTTGTGCAGTTATTGATCATCATGTTGAGGACATGAGAGCTTTAGTGAGGGTGCTTCACTGGGAAGGCCAAACATATGGGTTAAACGATGAACATTTCCTATAGAAATTGGCAGTTGGCAAATGTCAGGTACGCTCACCCTGTCCTCACTCCATAAACTGGTAAATTTCCTCTGGTCCATGTGGCCATGAGGTCCTTTACATTGGTAACAGCTGCTTTGATAATTATAGCTTCCTTCTGAACTATGACAAAGAAACTCTTAGTCAAACCAGTCCTTCTGTGTTTGAGACTTTCTCTAGTCAATTTTATTTGCAGATTATCTGTCCAGGCAGTTATTGGTCACGTTCCCTGTAAAATGCACCATCTCGTGTGATGGTGTTTGTTTTCTGAGGAAGTGTAACCCTGGAGAAGGCACTGGACTAACAAATACTGCATTTAATATGGTCTTTTTATCACCTCAGTCCCAGCTCCGGGGTGCTAAACAGAATTCTATTTTATGTTTACCCTTCCTGGGACCTCTACTGCTGGTAGTTCACTTGAAATAAGACGCATTTGCTTGAAGCTCTATCAAACCCAGACTTGAGAAGACAAAATATTCAGGTGGCTTCTTCTACATTCTTCTTCCAGTCACCTTTGACAACTCAGAGAACTCCTCAAACTCTCAGGGCCTCCACTGTGCCCCACTGTGTCCTTCTCCACCCTTCGGTACTAATTGATTATTAGAAGGAACAGCTGGGTTCATGATATCAAACATTTAGTGAACATATACTATAGGCGAGGTGCTATGCTATGTGATTTATATGCATAAAAAATTTTTATTGAGGTATAACGTGTAGTAAGGTGTATAAATCTTTATTGTATAGCGTAAATCCCAATGAATTTTTATATATGTATGCACTGTGTAACCACCACCCAGATCATGATACAGCATATTTCCAACACCCAGTAAGACTCACTCCTTCATTTCCGTGACCCAGACAATACCTTTACTTCCCCCATGATCAACATCATTCTGATCTCTATCACCAGAGTTTAATTTTGCCTGTTCTTGAAAACTTTATATAAATGGAATCATACAATATGTGTTTGAGAGTCATCTGTGTTGCTGCATGTAGTGGTAATTCATTCTTTTTTTATTGCTGTGTAGTTTTCCATTGTATAACGATATCACAATTTATTTTTCCATGGTCCTTTTGATAACACATTTGAGTTGAGTTTCAGGCTATTCTAAGCAAAGTTATGACCATTATCACATATTATTTTTTGGTGGATGTCTTTTGTGTATATACCTCAGAGTGGAATTACTGGCTCATGAGATAGGTGTACATTTAGTATATGTTATTAGAAACTGTGAAATAGTTTTCCAAAATGGTTATACCTGTTTGCACACTTACTAGCAGTTTCTGAGATAGTTCCATTCTCTCCACATCATCACCAACACTTGATATAGTTAGAGTTTAATTCCAGCCATTCTGGTGCATGTGTGGTATTATCTTGTAGTTTTAACTTGTATTTTCTCAATGACTAATGATGTTAAGCACTTTTTAATATACTTATTTGCCATTTGGAAATCTTTTTTCATGAAATGTCTTTTTGCCCATTTTTAAAACTGTTTTCTTTTTCTTACTGATTTGTAGAAATTCTGGTTTTCTGTGTGAATTATCTACTAATACATAGCAAATTATCCCCAAATTTGGTGGCTCAGAACAACAACAATCATTTTAATATTTTCTCTCATGATTCTGGGGATTTACTAGGCTCAGCTAGGCAGTTCTCACTTTGGGGCTTTGTGAGGTTGCATTCAGATGGTGACCAGGACTGGAATTATCTGAAATCTCCATCATTCACATGTCTGATGCCTGGGCTCAAACAGCTAGAGACTGGAAGAGCTGGAGCTCCTCAGGCATCTCTCTATAACTTGATGTAGTCTTGTCTCGTGGTGACTTTATTATAGGGCTTTGGGGTAGCTGGACTTCCTAAATGGCGGCTCAGGGTTCCAAAAGTCACACGTCCCAAGAGAATGACCCAGGTAGAAGTTGAACCACCTTTTATGGTCTAGCCTCAGAAACCACATAGCATCACTTCAACCATTCAATATTAATTAAGGCAGTCACAAAGGCCCACCCAGTTTTAAGAGAGAAAACACAGACTCCACCTCTTGATGGAGGAATAGCAATTATTTGGACGAACATGTGGGACCAAAACCATCATGGCCATTTTTGAAAAATATAATCTACCACAGCACACCCTCTGGCTGTAATTCACATTCTTCTCATATAAACAATATACTTATGCGGGGGCCTGGAATTGGCCATCCTAAGATATGTCTCTTTGGCATGAGAATTGTTTGGGGCTGGTTACTTTTAATACACTGCAGACAGGAAAGCAACTGAAAAGTAGAATTTACTTACCCTTTGTTAAGAGACATTTACATTGTAAAGGAAATCTCTATCTGTAAAGCTGTCTCCCTCTCTGTACCAGGAAGAAGGGGGGATGACCTTATCTCTAGAAACTCTTAATCAATGGGGAAGACAAGGACTTAAATCTGCATTTGTTTATTGTGCTTGTCTGGTAACCTCCTGTAACTGACTCCCCCCACCACCAATATCCTCTTTTGTCGTTAGCTGAAGACGATATTTAAGGTGGGGGCTTCAGTCATTTTGGCGAGTTGCTCAGCTTGCCTGAGCCTCTCCCATGTACACATGTTATAAAGCTTGATTAATTTTCTCCTGTTATTTTGTCTCATGTGAATTTAATTCATTCTCCAGTCAGAAGAACCCACAGTGGGTAGAGGAAATGTCTTCCTCCCCTACACTTACATCCTTCCCAAAGATCCCCCAATGTCCATTCTCATTATGACAATATCTGAGGCTTGAGGTCCAAGAGCTCATCATCTAACTCAGGCCCAGATGTGGATAAGGTTCCTCCAGTACAGCTCCTTGAATACCATTCCCGCTTCTGGAGACCTATGAACTAAAGTTATCTGCCCCACACATCCCCAACGTGCAATAATGGAACAGTCATAGGCCAGTTGCAATAGGTACTCCTGTTCAAAATGGGGGGAAATGGGAGGCACTGGTCTGAAATCTAGCTGGGCACACGCAGGGCTCAGTCTTACTTCCTGGGAATGAATCTTTGTGGCTTTTAGTTCCAACCTCCAGGCTCTTGGTTCCACCCTCTGGATTACCTTTATTCTTTCAGTAAATGTAGCCTGTATTTGGAGCTGAGAAGTTTTCTTAGCCTTCTTCCTGTCCATAGACCTTTAAAAGTCCCCAAATCTCTTTTCATTGTGTACTGTCTTGGCCCATTTTAGTCCGAGTTGTTATAATTCCTTTAAAAAACTTTATGGATTTAGTATGAGTCAATTTAGAATCCAAACATTATGCCAAACTGTACCTCCAAGTCATTTTGAGGCAAGCCCTTTCCTGTCGTGGGCTCTCGGTAAGTCTGCTGTAAGACCAGGCTCCCTGAAAGCTGAACTCTTTGCAAATGAGCTAAGATTCTGAGAAGCCTTAAAGATCCTCTCCATTAAGAGCCACTTGCCAGTTTGAAAGGATCTATGGAACACAACTAGAAGGTCTTCACAAAGCAAAGCCTTTTACTGGCCCATCCTCAGTTTCATCTTTAGACTATGTTTTTGTAATCATGCCCTGGATTTGATCTCCGCCTGAAGCCATTACTTGATTTTAGCATTGTTTGCCATTGGAGAGGCTGGGAACGGGAAGCAGTTTCATTTTTGAACCCAATAAGTCCCAGGTCCTTTACAATTAAGTTTATTTCTCTCCTTATTTAGTTTATCTCTCGCCGCACCCATTTTACTACAGGCAGTGAGAAGCAGCCAGGGGGCGTCTACCACAGTCTGCCTGGAAATTTCCTCAGCTGTATCACCTGCTTCATTAAGTACGTTTTCTATTTTGCATGTAATCACAGGTTACAGTGTTGTCAAACTTTCCTTCACCACATCATAGGCTTCCTTTTCCCCCAGCTTTCCAGAACATTTTCCTCCATCATTTTAAGCTCTCACCAACAGCATACTCAAGGCCCTTTGACTTCTGTCACAGCTTCAAGGCCCATCCAGCTTCTGCCCAACTCCTTGCTCAAAAGCCACTGTCATATACTTTAGGTTTTGTTAAGGCAGGAGCTCACTTCCACGCTCCAGAATTTTCTGGTTATTTATGGATGTATAACAAGCTACCCTAAAACTTTGTAGTTTAAAATGACAACACTTGCTTATTTTGCTTTTGTATCAGCAATTTGGGCAAGGCTCAACAGAGAAGGCTTTTCTCTGCTCCACACGGTATCAGCTGGGGCAGCCCAACTTCGGGCAGGAACATTTGCTCCCAAGACGGCTCACTCACGTGGCTGGCAGGTTGATGTGGAGGCCTCGGTTCCTCTCCATGAGGGCTTCTTCATATGGCTTCTATTTCCTTACAGTATGGTGACTGGGTCCCAAAGGTGAATGTCCCCAAAGAGGTGGAAACTATATGATTTTTTATCATCTAGCCTTGGAAGTCCCATAGCATTGCTTCTGCCATCTCGTAACAGTCAAAACAGCCACAAAGGTCCACCTAGGTTCATGCGAGGGATATAAACCAGGGACGTAAACCTTGATGTGACAGTGGCAGGGTTCTGAATGAGCAAGTGAGGTGGGAAATATTATTATATTACTAATAATATACTAATATATTATCAGACGTTTCTGGAAAATATAATCTGCCACACTTTCCTTTCCACCTTGTTAATCCCATCTCATGTTAATAAAATTTCTTGATTTTAATGGAGTCTAACGTATCAATCTTTTCTTTCACGGCTAATTCTTTGTGAGTACTAGTTAAGAAAGCTTTGCTTACTTTCAAGTTGCCTTATTGTACCTAATCCTCATGACTATCCTAAAAGGGAAGTACTCACAGTACTATAGGCCTCAATTTTATAGATAAGGAAATTGAAGCACGGAGAAGGTAAACACTTGCCTGTGGCCTGACTCCAAAGTTCACGTTTTTGTCTCTCACCCTGACTGTCTTGGCACCCTAACACTTAGAATGAACCCCTATTTCTGCAGAACCTATTCTGATGAGGCCTGACACCCTGGGACCCTCCGGGGGAAGCACGTCTGCCTATCTTTATTTTCCTTCCACTCCTCCAGAACAAATACCCTTGGGAAGCAAACTCTCTCAAGTTCCTAGATGATCTTGTAAGAAGTCATTAAGGAGAAGGCGGCTTCTTGGACACATCTGCCTGAAATTAGGTACACACTTGAAGAGTCTTTGTTTTGTTTTGTGTTTTCACTGTTATTATTCTTGTGGTTTGGTTTGGTTTGGTCTCCGGGCAGAAAAATAGATTAAGGAAAAGATAACTTCATGGTTCTAGTCCAAATGGCCCTCAAAGTGGGTTTCATTTTTAGGACTGAAAATAACGTACTATACAGTCTTAAGCCTAACCATGGACACGTCTGTCAGATGAGTACAAAACTACCAGATGGTTGTGAGGATAAAATGAGCTAATGGACAGAAGTCAACTCGAAAGGCAATGACTGTAATGCCCCTTTACAAGGGCTCAAAGTAGCGAAGCCCTGGCAAGAGGCAAACCAGTAGATGGAGTGGAGAACAGAGCCATTTCCTAGCGAGAGCATATCTTAGGAAAGCTTTGTGACCCCAATAATGTCATCATACATAAACAGCTATATTTTTATCTCGACTACGTTACCAGGCATTTGGAAGCCCGCCAGATTTTTGCAGTCGTTCCTTCCCTCACATGAACTACTAGGTAATTTAAGTTAAGTGACTCATTAAAGGAGGGAAGGGGCAAGTCAGGACTGTGCCAGTTCACTTTGCAGGTTTCCTGTTAAAATAAGTAAGGAGTGAGAAGTAGGATGGTGGTTTACAAGATAATCGTTCTTTTCCAATTCAGAACAATTTCAGTGCTGAATTAGTTATGACCTGTGACAGAGCAAATAAGTTATTTCCTTTAACTTCTTGCTTTGCTTAAAGTGACAGCATAAAAGAAATATTGTACTTACTCTCTAGTTGCTAAATGGCAGGCTCAAAAAATCCTGACATCAAAAGAAAGTATGAGCTCTAATCAGGGCCAACTTGAAAAGTGGCTAATATTTATTGAGTGCTAACTATGTGCCAGGCAGTTTTCTAAATGCTGTACAGTATTAATTCATTCAATTCCTGGAACAGCTCCGTGAGTGAGATATGATCATGTCCCCCGTTCTACAGATAGGGAAAATGAGGCACAAGGAGGTGTGGAGATCCAGAGTTTCATCCAATGGAGTTGGATGGCAGTCTGCCCTCAGAATCTTATGTTATATCATAACCTGATAACCTGAAACAGGTAAACAGGAAAAACCTCTCTGGTTCTATAGCTGGGGAGGATGGATGGTTATTAGTGCCGAGTAGAAGAGTCAGAGAGCCAGTCACTTCCTCAAAGAAGAAGGAGCCAGTTCCAAATCCCCTCCAATTCCAAAGCTGCTCTCTCCTTCCTCTAAGTCCGGGTAGGTGCAATAACTTTCCTCTTGCTGCCACCGCAAGCGCAACCGCAGTAAACTGACTGTGGGCACAATGGTAGCTGGGCGAGTGTTCATTGGATGGAAACAACCCTCCTTAGTCACTGTCAGCGAAGACGCTGAGAAACTGCAGATGGAGAGAAATTCTGCACAATCACATTACAAGCCCTGATACAATATTACCACTCCAAGACAAACAAGCTGGCGCCTGAATGGCAACGGAACCCGAACAGGGGTCATCAAATGATGTAGCACCAAGTTGTTTAAAGGGGAAAAAGACGAGCCTTCCACCACATATGGTGAAAGGTTTCTTCCATTCCTTAATATGGAAAATTTGGAATTAATGTCAGAACTGAACATTACATTAGTTATGGTGAATGTATATGTAGCTCCACTCATATCCCCTTGGGAGCACTTATTTCTTACCAGACTTTCAACTGCCAGAACTTGCAACTCTTTGTCTAAGCCCTAAGGGCTTTCTTGGGCATCCAGAGGTGCTGGAGAATTAACCACTATCACCGCCAACCCCCATCACCACCCCCGACACACATTGCCCAACGGGCTCCAACCAGTGGCCAATGGGAGATGGTGGATACGTAACCCAGAACCCTTGTCTCTCAGCAGGCACCTTGGATATGCTCTTCACTGTCTCCCAAAGTCCCCGGCAGGACTGAGCGCCAGTTACACACAGGAGACACTTGCTTGGAAACATACCACTTATTGGCTTCCTGTCTCACTTCCGTATCAGTGTTTCCCGGGATGAGCTCCCGATTAAACCAGTTGTCTTAGAGTCTGTGTCTAGGGAAATCCAAACCAAGATATTATGTTGACATATACTTAAATTAGGGCTTAGTAAACTGTACGTAACTCTTATTTCATGGTATGTGTTTTGTCCTAACTAAAATAAGTAGCTCAGGTATTGTTCTTGCTAGCCAATATCTGAACTGGATGGTCCTGACAAATGTCCTATCCATTCTCATGCTCAGGTTTGGGCGGGTCAGTTGTAAACCAGTGTCTTCTGAATATAGACTATTCTGTTTGAGTTGCCTCAGCTTATACAACTGACCAAGTGTCTCACAGTTCTTAGTTAAATTTTCTGGATTTTCAAGAAATGTTTCCAGAATTATTTAATCAGTTTGACTGTCAGCTCCAAGATAGCAAGAACTTTGTCCATCTTGCCCATAGCTATGATAGTCTACAGTTCCCAGAAAAATGTCCAGTACATAGGAGATATTTAGCAATGAATACATTTTATAAAGAGAGTAAATAAGTTTTAAGTGCTGCATTTGCACTTCATTTGATATAAGTTATTAAACCAACCTTCTTATTAAAGATGTATGTTCATCAAACACAGTGTGTATCACTAGACCAGCTAATAGGTATCAGTGCTATTAGCAAAGTAGTTGGCAATTATTATTGTTGGAACTAACAATTAATGAGCATGTGCTAATTGCCATATACTTTGTTTACTCTTTTGAAAGACAGCATGGATTTTGGTGTAAGACAGACGGGTTCATACCATTGGCTGGCTGTGTACTTTGGGCAAATTACCTAACAGTTTTGAGCCTAAGCTTTCTCATCTGTAAATTGGTAAACACTGTATTTCATTGAATCAAAGATGTCATTAGTTACAAGATACACCATTAGTTTAGGCTCCATTAAGAAAGAAAAAAAGCAGCCAATTAAACTATAATAATATGCTTTCTTATCATGTGGGTTAGAAGATGTTGGAATTCAGAGATCCTAAAATATGAACAAAAGTGCATCTTAGAGTCAGTACAATATGGAACAATACCTACCTTAAGAGGTTAGTTCTGTGTGGATTAAAATGGCTATTTTTAATATATATTATAATATAATAACATACAAAATAATATATAAGAAATATATATATTACATATGAAATATGTAAAGCATATATAGAAGGCAATTAATAAATATTAATTCATTTCCTCCTGTCTTTGATTAAGTTCCTTAGTTAAAAATTTAGATATTTGAAAAACACTGATTTCATGTTATTATGTTCAACTCGATAGATAAAAGGAAGTGTACTGAGAAAGTTTATTGTCTGAGAGGCAAGAGCTGTGCAAACATTTGAACCTTGACATGTTACATAATTGATGAGGCAGTACCACGGGAAAAAAGAGCATTAAACTCTTAGGTGAAGTGAGAATTATGTCAAATAAATTTAGAAAATAATTAATGATGATTAGAAAATAACTGTGCTTTGCAATTGTGAACACACTCAGAAGTAAGCAAATTGTTAAATAGAAGGAAATATTTTACAGTTGAGTCTGCTGCAAACTTCTCAGTGTTCTGAGGCAACCCATTGGAGCAGTGATGTAATGAAGAAAAGAAGAAAGATACGAGTGAAATGTTAGACGCATTCCTTTTGAAATCAGAATCAAATTAAAGATTCCAGTATCACTACTTTTAGTCATTCAATATTGTATTAAAGGTTGTAGCCAGAGCAATAAGACAAAAATAGAAAAGCTATAAGGATTGGAAAAGAAAAAATAAAACAATAATCACTTGTAGATAATATGACTATCTGCACACAAACAATAAAGCACAAAACACCTCACAAGGAACAATATAAAAATCAGTTATATTTCTACACACCAGCAACAGTTAAAAACCATACTTAAAAAAAAAGGGTTTGCAATAGCCATAGAAAAAATTAAGGTAACTAGAAATAAATCTAACAAAGTTGGGCAAGACCTTTAGAAAGAAAATTATAAAAATTTATTGAAAAATGTAAAAGAAGCCCTAAATAAATGTAGAGATATATGTTAATGCAAAGGAAGGCATAATATGGTAAAGATTTCAGATTTCCCCAAATTTGATCTATAGGAAACTCCAATTCCAATCCAAATTCAAATAGGCTTTTCATGGATCTTGACAACCTGACCCGAAAACTTAAATCAAAAAAACAAATTGCCAAGAATAGTCAATACACTTCTTGAAGAAGAACAAAGTGTGGAAACTTGCTATAATAAATATTAAAACTTATTATAAAGCTACAATTAAGGACGGCCCGATGGCTGAGTGGTTAAGTTCGTGCGCTCTGCTTCAGTGGCTCAGGTTTTCACGGGTTCGGATCCTGGGTGCAGACATGGCACCACCCGTCAGGCCATGCTGAGGCGGCATCCCACATGCCACAAGTAGAAGGGCCCACAACTAAAAATACACAACTATGTACTGGAGGGCTTTGGGGAGAAAAAAATCTTTTTTAAAAAAAAAGCTACAATTATAAGAGAGTATGGTACTGGCACAGGAGTTGACAAAGAGACTGGTGGAACAGAATAGAAGGCCCAGGTACAGACAAAACAAAGATGGAAACTTGATATGTGACCATTGTAGCAAGTCAGATCAGTGGGAAAAGGGGAGTGTGTTTCATAAATGGTGCCAGGATATGGTGTTTTTCCACATGGGAAAAAGTGAAAGTTGGATCCCTATTTTATATCAGATGAAAAAATCAATTCTGGTGTATTAAAGACCATAATGTGAAAAGCAAAACGTAAAAAAATGTTAGAAGAGAATATAAGAAATAATCCTAATGATTTGGAATGTAGAAAGATTTCATAAACAAGAAATAAAAAAGCATACACATAAACCAAAAACACAAGAAAAAGAATCATGCATTGATTATAGTAAAGAAAAAAGTAAAAATAAGGCTAGAAACTGGAAGAAGATAATTGAGACACATATATACCTGACAAAGGGTTAACATTAGATTAATAATAATAGTAATAATAACCTCTTCTGAATGAATAAAAAATGACAAAATTTCATATAAAAATGGACAAAAGACACAAAGAGGCATTTCAGAAGAGGAAATACAAATGGTCAATAAACATATGAAAAGATATTTAACCTCAATACTAATCAAGGAAATACTAATTGAAATCACTTAGGAGGGTTGAGCGTACCAATGGCCCCAAGATTTCATGCCTCCCTGTGTTCACTCTCTTTGGTAGTGCCCTCCCTCACTGATTCTGGACTTGATCATGTCCAACCTGACAACAGCAAACATTGCAAGCAGAGCTTGTACAAGCACTTGAGTGTTCTGCTCTTTCTCTTGCTCCTCTGTCTTAGCCATGAGGACAAACCTGGACTGTCCTACTGGAGGATGAGAGACCCATGGAACAGAGCTGAATCATGAGGCCGTCCTAGACCAGCCAACCCACTGATGATCTGACAGCTGTCTGCAGGCCATGAGCAAGCCCAGGAGAGATCAGTAGAGCCTGGCCCAGATCAGCAGAACCACCAACCTACACTTGACCAGTGAGAAATTATAAATGGCTATTGTTTTAAGACACTAAGTTTTGGGGTGGTTAGTATGTAGCAATGGCTAACTGATACTGGTACTATTTTATACCCATCATACTGGCAAACTAAGAAGGTGACAGTGCCAAGAGTTAGTGAGGATATAATGCAATGGGAACTCCTAACACAGTCGTGGTACGGACTTGGTACAACCACTTTGGAAAATAATTTACCCTTATCTTATAAAGATAAAAATACCTCATGGCCAGCAGTCCATCCCTGGGTGTATGTGTGAATGCATGTGCAGCTTAGAAAAACGCATATTCTGGAGATATGTATAAGAATGTTCATAGCAACATTGTTTGTAATAGCAAAAAATGCAAACAATCCAAGGGCCTGACATTATAAGGGACAAATAATTTGTAGCATTTACATAAAGTGGATTAGTGGAGGTGAATAAAGCAAAGCAAAATGTATCAATATGAATTAATCTTACAAACATGATGTTGAGTGAAAAAAGCAAGTGGCAGAAGAATACAGGCAATAGGGTACTATTCATATGAAGTTAAAGAGGTACAAAACTAAATGTATTGGTTAGCGATGCATACAAATGCAGTCAAATGATGAAAATTCTTATTGCAAAATTCAGGGAGGTGGATTCATTGGGGGAAGACTTCAGTGGGTTTGGTAATATTCTGTTTCTTAAGCTGAGTTGGTAGATACACATGTGTTCATTTTGTTATTCTTTATATCTTGTGTACTATATGTCCATTCAAAAGAATCTATCAGTCTATCTATCTGCCTGTCTATCTATCTATCTATCCATCTAAGGAGCCACTCTTTTGAAACATTATAAAAAGTAAAGAGAAAGAGAGAGTTGGAAGCACACATCTATTACTCCGTCCACATCATTGTTGTGAGGTGTACAGAGCAGAGCCCAGGGGAACACTGTACTTCTTTGATGTCCTCACCGGTGGAAGATGAGAGGTATATGCTTTGTTTCCTGCTGGGTTTTTTTCAAAATCAACAGTTTCCAAAATACTTCATTTTGTTATTTTAAGTGCATGCCCTTTCATTGTGACTCCAGATGACGTTTTCTGAGCACATGAGCAGCATGCTGCTTCCTGCACGAACACTGATGTGGAAAAGGCAGATGATTATTAACTCTCTGGAAGGATGAATGTAAAGAGACAATGTGCAGCAAACACAGGAGAGCTATAATTCTCTCAAGCGTCCAAATTATTCCCTGATGTAGGAGAGGCTGGCCTTTTCAGAGGCTAGGGTTGCTTCTAACTTGCAATCAATCATTTATCTACCATAGGCCTTGAACTGTGCAGGACGATGAGTGTACAAAAACCCATAAGCACATACCCAAGAGAATTGAAAACATATATCCACGCAAAGCTTATACAAGGATGTTCATAGTGGCATTATTCATAATAGCTAAAAAATGGAAATAACTCAAATGTCCGTCAACTGAAGAATGGATAAACAAAATGTGGTACATGCATGCAATAGAGTATTATTTGGTCATAAAAAGGAATGTAGTACTGATACATGCTACAACATGGTGGAACCTTGAAAACATCATACAACGTGAAAGAAGCCAGGCATGTATTGTATGATTGCATTGATATGAAATGAATGTCCAGAAGAGGCAAATCAGTGGAGACAGAAAGTAGATTAGTGGTTATCAGGGGTTGGGATAACCAGGAGGTAATGGGAATGATACTAATGGCTATGGGTTTTCTTTTGAGGTAATGAAAATGTTCTGCAATTAGATAGTGGTGATGGTTACACAACTTTGTGAATATATAAAAATGACTGAATTTTATACTCTAAAAGAGGAATTTTATGGTATATGAATTATGACTAAAAGAAAAAATGAATCCATTTTGTTGGGCAGGATAGTGATTATGGGTGATGGCAGGGGCAAGTGATGGGAAGGGAGCATGAGAAGACTTTGGGGGCTGGTCATGTTCTGTTTCTTGATCTGGGTATTGCTTACATGGCTCATTTCATTTTGAGTTAGAACTGTGCACTTCAGTATACGTTTTTAGATATACGTATATTGTTATGGACTGAATTGTGTTCCTCAAAAGATTGTTCAACCCCTGCTACATCAGAATGTGGCCTTATTTGGAAATAGAGTAGTTGCAGTTGTAGTTAGTAAGATGAGGTCATACTCGAGCACAGTGAGAGTATGATTGGTGTCCTAGAAGAAGAGGAGAGGAGAAACAGACACACGCGGAATACAGCCATGTAAGAGGGAGGCAGAGAGTAGAGGGGTGCTGCCACAGCCAGGGAAAGACCAGGATTGCCGGAAGCTGGGAGAGGCCAGGAAGGATCCTCTCCTAGAGGTTTCGGTGGAAGCATGGTCCTCCCAACGCCTTGATTTTAGAATTCTAGCCTCCAGAACTGTGAGAGAATAAATTTCTGTTCCTTTATGCTGTCAAGTTTGTGGCACTTTGTTACAGCAGCTCTAGCAAACTAAAACATGTATTATGAATAAGTCTTCAGAATTTAAGAAAGAAGAAAGCACATAAGACTCATCCGTTCATCAAATAGAAGTTACTTTGGAAGGAGCAAGGAGGCAGTCCTGGCTCTGGCTGGTGAGATGGATCCGTGAAGGCTTCCCTGAGGGAGGGATGCTTTTGAGCGATTTTGAAGGGTTGGTAAGAGTTTGCCAGGTGCGAATGGAAGAACCGTCACAAGACTGCCGTGCTCCTTGACATGTGAAGCTAATATTTTAGAGAGAGAGACAGGTACAAAACAAACAAAT
This sequence comes from Equus caballus, assembly GCF_041296265.1. Taxonomy (NCBI): domain Eukaryota; kingdom Metazoa; phylum Chordata; class Mammalia; order Perissodactyla; family Equidae; genus Equus; species Equus caballus. Next base: position 95,234,869 of record NC_091686.1, read on the forward strand.
GCATAACAAACTACAAATTGTGGTAATTATAATGTAGAGCTCACTGAAGTGACAGTATTTTCTTTTCACTGGACTGAGAGGTGCCATATCAGAGATGGGCACCCTTCTGCAGCCTAGTGTCTGGAGATCACTGCTAAAGTGGACAGGCCACTGGACAGAGAAGCACGATCGCTTTGTTCTCACCCCAATGCTGTGTGGCTTGGGCAAATCTTCTCACTTCTCTGAACCTCACTTCCTACATCTGAAAAAAGAGATGGCAGGAAAAGGGTGTATCTAAAATCCATCCTCATTGTAATTTGGTGAAATACTTTGTTATATAAAGAGCTACATAATTTGGTTGACTAAGGCAGGCTCTGTAGGATAGTAATGGGACAAGGTAACGGCGAAAGTTTCACCGTACTCCACATGGATTATTTTAAGGTGGTTAAATTGAGCTGTGGTATCTGTTACAAAGAAAGGCAGCTGCAATCCATGGTCTTATTTTGTCCAATTGGAGAGATGTGGTAATTCATCCTGAATGAGAAGAGCATTTGGCTCTAGAGAGAGCTCCATTCTTGCATTTCTCTCTCCTGTGGCAGCAGCTGTTTTCATTGCAGCCCTGTTCTTACTGGAATTGCTTCCATTGCTCACGTATTTCTTAGGCTAGGAAAATGGAGATGAATGTTCAATGCTGGCCTAGAGAAGGAGAGAGAGAAGGCAGCTCTCATGTAATGAAAAGAACACTAGACTTAGAGTCAGAGACTTGGGTTCAAATCCCACTTCGCCTACCTCTTACCTGTGAGACCTGGAGCAAGAGTTGTACTATCTCTGAGCCTCGCTTTCCTTGTCCATAAGAGGGTTAAAGACCTGTTCCTCACATAGTGGTTGTGAAGATTAAATTCATTCATGCACTCATCAAATATTTATGGAGCACCAACAATATATACATATGTATATATATATCAGGCACTATAGCAATGAAGGCAACGTGATCCAGGGTCCCCAACCTCAGGGAGTTTCTAGTGTAGAGGAGAAGATGTGTTTTGAATAACAAACAAGGAGTGCAATGAATGATACTAACTTGAGTTGAAGATGAGTAGAAGTCATCTTGTTGAAGGCAAAAGCGATAGGAGGCAGGAAGAGTATCTGAAATGGAGAATGCAAGATGATTCTGAGGCTGTTGCTGATGTTGGCGCGGAATCAACAGTGAATGAGTTGGTGATGGGACTGAAATAAGTGTGCATTAGGTAAGATCATAGCTCAGAGACAGTTTTTCCTGAAAAGATGTAACTTGGCAAGTTTCCTCCCAAACATGAGCCAAAATTTCATTTAACTTTTTTCAGATATGAACTAAGAACTACAAAGTGGGCTGATTTTGTGCTTCTCTTTCCAGAAACACTTAGCAACACTCTGGGGTAATTTGTCTTTCAAATCCCTCCGGTGTTCAGAATCATGTCATATTTTTGTTGCATCTCAAGCTACTTCTGAAAATCTGAATAACATGATTGGTCTTCATCAAAGGTAATTTCTTAAGCATCTGTAAAGCGTTTGTGGTGATTAAAATCACCACAACTTCTGTAGAGGTCGAAGTTGTCTAGGTTGTTGGATAGCCTTTGTCCACCGGCATTCAACAAAGCATATCATTAAACTAAATAAGGGGCAGAGGAGAGGTGCGGTCCTATAGCTAAAAAAAGTAAGGTTTCAAATGCCAGAGAATGTGGATTTTGTACTTAAAGCAAAATTTTAAAAAATATTACTTGGCAAACTCCAGCCACTCTCAATATATGCTGTTTTTTTCCGTCGTGCTGTCCAAAATGGTCACCACTAGCCACATGTAGCTATTTATATTCTATTGAACTTAATTGAAAGGAAATAGAATTTGACATGCAGCTCCTCATTCTCACCAGCTACGTTTCAAGTGTTCAATAACCATATGTGGAAGCATCCTTGCACAAGCCTGGATGAAATGGGTTTTCCTTTATTCCTGTGCTTAGAGGAACATTAAGAATCTTTAAAGTTGCTTCCAGAAATACATCCTTAAAAATGTAGAGATGCAGCTAATGGTTAACAGACAAGATTGTTTTTCATGGCATTATTATAGGAATTAATGTAGACGTTCACAGTAAGAGAATTGTAAATGTTTACAGTCACTAAAATCATGTTTTTAGAGACCATTTAATGACACGAGAAAATGCTAATTATATTAGTTGGAAAAAAACCCCCACTGATATAATATGATGCCAGCATGTGCTCAACATAGTAATTTCTCAGCCATTAGTTTGTGGTGGTTTTTCTATTTTTCCATGAGCATGAACTATTTAGTTGCTAGAGAAAAAAGGTATTTTTTTAAAAAGTACAGATATTTGAGATTTGGGACAGATAGATGAGTAAAATCTAAAGTACAAAGTGAACCCCTGGTGGATTCCTTTTCTGTTTCGATGAGTAATTGAAAAGTTGGTGACGTTAAAAGCATTTTAATAACAGTCCCCGGGTCTAGGATGTCTTCAGTCCTCATTCTTTCTTGTTACCCATTAGGAATTCAATAAGTGTGATTCAGGAGACAAGTTTGTGGGCTGGTGTTGGTGAGGAAGGTAATATTAAAGCGAACAGCAACACACCAGGCCATCTGCAGAGCGCCGTAAGGAAATGATTTCAAACACGGAGAAATCGCAATGTCATGGCATAAAAAAAAGTTAGTTCAAAACCTCACCTTTCTTCAGTTAAAAACAAGTCATTTAAAAAACCATTTTCTTTACTTGATGATTTTGAAATTTACTACCTTAACTTTTTTACAAGTAATTTTGATATAATCAACTTTTTCAAGTCCTTTCTCAATGCTCAGGCAGTCCTTACGTATTATTTAGCATGAGTCAGCCTAGCTGAAATTCTATTTATTTATTTAAAGAAGCTATTTTATTTATTTATTTATTTTTAATTATATCATTTCTTTTTTTACTTTTTATTAAGATTATGATAGTTTACAGCCTTGTGAAATTTCAGTTGTACATTATTGTTCATCAGGCATGTTGTAGGTGCACCCCTTCACCCTTTGTGCCCACCGTCCCCCCTTCCCCTGGTAACCACTAATCTGTTCTTTTTGTCTACATGTTTAACTTCCACCTATGAGTGAACTCATACAGAGATTGTCTTTCCCTATCTGGCTTGTTTCACTTAACACAATACCCTCAAGGTCCATCCATGTTGTTGTGAATGGGACGATTTTATCCTTTTTTATGGCTGGGCAGTATTCTATTGTATATATATACATACTATATCTTCTTTATCCAATCATCAGTTTATGGGCACTTATGTTGCTTCCACGTCTTGGTTATTGTAAATAATGCTGCAATGAACATAGGGATGCATGGGACTTTTGGAATTGCTGATTTCAAGTTCTTTGCATAGATACCCAGTAGTGGGATGGCTGGGTCATAGGGTATTTCTATTTTTAATTTTTTGAGAAATCTCCATACTGTTTTCCATAGCAGCTGCACCAGTTTGCACTCCCACCAGCAGTGCGTGAGGGTTCCTTTTTCTCCACAACCTCTCCAACATTTGTCACTTTTTGTTTTGGTTATTTTTTCCATTCTAACGTGTGTAAGGTGATATCTTAGTGTAGTTTTGATTTGCATTTCCCTGATGATTAGTGATGATGAGAATCTTTTCATGTGTCCATTGGCCATCTGTATATCTTCTTTGGAGAAATGTCTGCTCATGTCCCCTGCCCATTTTTTGATCAGGTTGTTTGATTTTTTGTTGTTGAGTTGTGTGAGTTCTTTATATAGTATAGAGATTAACCCTTTGTCGGATATATGACTTGCAAATATTTTTTCCCAGTTGGTGGGTTGGTTTTTGTTTCGATCCTGTTTTCCCTTGCCTTGAAGAAACTTTTTAGTCTGATGAAGTCCCATTTGTTTATTCTTTCTATTGTTTCCCTTGTCTGAGAAGACATGGTGTCCGAAAAGATCCTTTTGATACTGATGTCAAAGAGTGTACTGCCTATATTTTCTTCTAGAAGCCTTATGGTTTCAGGTCTTATCTTTAGGGCTTTGATCCATTTTGAGTTTATTTTTGTGAGTGGTGAAAAAGAATGGTCAATTTTCATTCTTTTGCATGTGACTGTCCAGTTTTCCCAGCACCATTTGTTGAAAAGACTTTCTTTTCTCCATTGTATGCCCTCAGCTCCTTTGCTGAAGATTAGCTGTACATAGGTGTGTGGTTTTATTTCTGGGCTTTCAATTCTATTCCATTGATCTGTGCATCTGTTTTTGTACCAGTACCATGCTGTTTTGATTACTGTAGCTTTGTAGTATGTTTTGAAGTCAGGGATTGTGATGCCTCCAGCTTTGTTCTTCTTTCTCAGGATTGCTTTAGCGATTCGGGGTCTTTTGTTGCCCTGCATGAATTTTAGGATTCTTTGTTCTATTTCTGTAAAGAATGTCATTGGGATTCTGATTGGGATTGCGTTGAATCTGTAGATTGCTTTAGGTAGTATGGACATTTTAACTATGTTTATACTTCCAATCCATGTGCATGGAATGTCTTTCCATCTCTTTATGTCGTCATCAATTTCTTTCAGGAAAGTCTTATAGTTTTCATTGTATAGGTCTTTCACCTCCTTGGTTAAATTTACCCCAAGGTATTTTATTCTTTTTGTTGCGATTGTGAATGGGATTGTGTTCTTGAGTTCTTTTTCTGTTAGTTCGTTGTTAGAGTATAGAAATGCTACTGATTGATGTAAGCTGATTTTATACTCTGCAACTTTGCTGTAGCTGTTGATTATTTCTAATAGTTTTCCAATGGATTCTTTGGGGTTTTCTGTATATAAGATCATGTCATCTGCAAACAGCGAGGTTTCACTTCTTCATTGCCTATTTGGATTCCTTTTGTTTATTTTTCCTGCCTAACTGCTCTGGCCAAAACCTCCAGTACTATGTTGACTAAGAATGGTGAGAGTGGACACCCTTGTCTTGTTCTTGTTCTCAGAGGGATGGCTTTCAGTTTTTGCCCATTGAGTATGATGTTGGCTGTGGGTTTGTCATATATGGCCTTTATTATGTTGAGGTACTTTCCTTCTATACCCATTTTATTGAAAGTTTTTACCATAAATGGATGTTGGATCTTATCGAAAGCTTTCTCTGCATCTATTGAGATGATCATATGGTTTTTGTTTCTCATTTTGTTAATGTAGTGTATCACGTTGATTGACTTGCAGATGTTGAACCATCCCTGTGTCTCTGGTATAAATCCCACTTGATCATGGTGTATGATCTTTTTGATGTATTGCTGTATTTGGTTTGCCAGAATTTTATATCATTTCTTTTTGGTTAGGAAGATTGGCCCTGAGCTAACGTCTATTGCCAATCTTCCTTTCTCTCTCTGCTTTTTTTTTCCTCCCCAAAGACCTCCAGTACATAGTTGTATATTCTGCTTGTAGGTCCTTCTGGTTGTGGCATGTGGGACACTGCCTCAGCATGGCCTGATGAGTGGTGCCATGTCCGTGCCCAGGATCTGAACTGGCAAAACCCTGGGCTGCCAAAGCGGAGCATGAGAACTTAACCACTCGGCCACGGGACCGGCCCCCAGCCTAGCTGAAATTTTAGCAATTTTATAAATAAACCGTAATTTCACATACTCTACATTTTAGATATATTTATAATATGCATACACATATGTAATGATTTGTATAAAGACAAATGAAACATGTACAGGTACTTTAATGCTAGCTATTATAATATATCAAACTTTATATAATTTTGCATAACCTTTCCTTCTCAATGACTGTATTATATACGTAGACATTTTGTGGTTATTTACTAAATGAGAAAAAGCAGTCAATTGAGAACATTAAGGGACTGATTTAAAGGTTAAGTTCCTAGTGAAAATAAGGATACTTGTTAGGAGGACTGACAGTTGATAATGAATCACATTTCATCTGGCTCATACTGGTAGCACTGGCTTTTGAACCGGGGAGTGGGAAAAGGCATAATTTTAGGCTGAAGGACACTTCTTGAGGGTAAGCAGGAGAAGGATTGGAAGAGGGTGAATTAAACAATGAGTGGAAGCACTAAAAGCGAATTTCATCCTTATTGCAATTTTGCCCAAACCATGGTGAATGCAATCCCCTGCCACGGTGCTCACCTTGGAGCCTCTGTGCTAGGCTCTTTGGAGAGGGCCACAGACCAGACGAAGGACCCTTACCGTCAACTGAGAGCCTGCCTGCAAAAGTCACCTTCAGGTCATTTGATGATCAAATAATCGAAAGGTAGATTTCTTCAAGTGGCATTTCAGTCTAATATTTTGCTCCTTCATGGCCATGACCAGACTACTTATCACTTCTGACAGTCCTCAACTCCAAGAGAGGGAATTAAAAACTCACCTTGGGCCAGCCCCGGTGGTTTAGTGGTTAAGTTTGGCGCACTCTGCTTCAGAGGCCCAGGTTTGGTACCAGTGGCCATGTTGTAGTGGTGGCTCACATACAAAAAGAGGAAGATTGGCAACAGATGTTAGCTCAGGGTGAATCTTCCTCAGCAAAAAGAAGAAGATTGATAACAGATGTTAGCTCAGGGTAAATCTGCCTCAACAACAACAGCAAAAAACTAAAGCAAAATAAACTCGTTTAAGTTTGCAAATGTCAATTTTGAATATAAAGCTTTAATCAGCAGAATGCAGGTGTTAGGAATATTGGAAGTAATCTTTTCATTATGCTTCCAACTCAGAAATTAGGATAAGGTTTACTAGAGAAAACAGCATCAGTCATCTGTTCCTCCTTGGAACTTGGCATAACGATCTTGGCTTAGATTGTCATTTAAATTCACGTGGCTTATCACAGAACTACTGAATTTATTCACGTCACAAAGAAAGTCTAAGACACTAGGTCAACACATTCGTTGAGTGTGTAATGAGTACATGGCACTGTGTTCAATACCAGGACTGCATTGACAGATAAAACCATCTTCAGCCTTTGTAATCTTATGTTGTTTTTCCAGTAAATTAGATGACACAATATGGCGACTGTCCTACTCTAATTCCCTGGGAGAGAGAGAAAGGGGGAGAGAGCGTCTGGTCAGTGCACCTGTATCTTTATTTTGGTCTCTGTACCAGTATTGGTGATGACTGGCCTCTTTGAAAGTTGTGGATGCTTTTCCAGGAATCTTGTGAGCCCTTGCTGGTCTAGACCCTCTGTACCACATTGGTCTTTCTCAAAGATTATAGCTCTTAATTCATGCTTACACACCCAGACATTATTTCCATAGTAGGACCTGTGCGGCTGGATTTAAGACATTGTCAGTCTCGCCTCTCTCCACTAACCTTCCATTGTATGGAGGCTGAGTTACTCAGCTGTATTATTTCCTGTTGCTGCCGTAACAAATTTAGCAACTTACACATTTAGCAGCTTGCACACACAAATTTATTATCTTACAGTTTTGTAGGGTAGAAGTTGTAAATGAGTCTCACTGGGTTAAAATCAAAGCATGAACTGGGCTCCGTTCCTTTCTGGAGGCCCCAGGAGACAATCCAATTCCTTGCCCTTTCCAGCTTGTAGAGGCCTCCCACATTCTTTGGCTCATGGCCTCCTTCCTCTGTCTTCAAAGTTGGCAACATTGCATCTGTCTGTGTCTTTCTTCCATTGTCACATATTCCTGAGATTGCCTTTAGGCTCCCTCTTCCACTTTTAAGTTCCCTTCTGACAACATTGGGCCCACCCAGATGATCCAGGATAATCTCCCTATTTTAAAGTCAGTTGATTCGCAGCCTTAATTCCATCTGCAACTTTAATTCCTCTTTGCCATGTTACCTAACATTTTCACAGATTCTAGTGTTTTGGACATGAACATCTTTGGGGGGGGAGGTCATTATTCTGCCTATCATGCTAGCCCAGACACTCCTCCCTCAGGATCACCTTCTCTTTTAAGGCTTTCCCACTCTTTCTTACTGTGGCAAGGAGGCTCTTCTAGGGCTCCCCGAATAATTTATGCCTCCTGGGATTCACACCCAGTGGAATCCCCTCCTCTTGAGTGTGAGTGGGACCCGTGGCTTATTTCTAACCAATAGAATGGCAATGGTAATGGGATGTCATGGCCATGATTACACTCCATAAGATTGTAACTCAATCTTGATACAAACTCTCTCTATTGGCTTCTCAGTTTGCAAACTTTGATAAATCAAGCAGCCATGTTGGTGACACCCACATGGCAAGGAACTGAGGGAGGCCTCTGGCCAACATGCCACAAGGAACTGAGTCCTACCAACAACCACGTGAGCCTGAAAATGGATCTTTCCCCAGTCGAACCTTCAGATGAGACCCTATTCTTGGACAAAACTTTGATTGTAATCTCATGAGAGGCCCTGAAGCAGAGAATCCAGTTAAGCCATACCTGGATTCCAGACCCACAAAAATTGTGAGACAATAAATATGTGTTGTTTTAAGGCATTAAGTTTGTGATAATTTTGTTACAGAGCAATAGGTCTCTAAAACACCTGCCAAGGAACCTCAGTGGGGGGCTATCCTAATCCATAAAATAGCTTCACACAATATTGAACCTCAAAAGTATAGCTTGAAGTGTAGGTTCTTGTTACTCAAAGTGCAGCTTATGACCACACTGTCGATCTCTGAGATTGTTAGAAATGCAAAAGCCCAGGTAACACCCCCACCTACTAAATCAGAATCTGCATTTTACCAAGATCCCCAGGTGTTTTACATATTCATATTAAAGTTTGAGAAATGTGGGGATCTCTTTTTCCCAAGGGGCCTATTTACCACTCTGTGAATTTGCCTACCATTTTTGCAGTTGCTAGCCCGACATACCACAGGGGTTAGAGGAAACCTTTGTCTAGGCCACAAAAATCTAGTCACACCCTTATCCTGGTCCATGGGGCATACTCAAGTTACCCTACCCACACCCCATGATAAGGAATATCTATTTGAAAATGGCTTATTTCCTTAACATCTTGGCAGAGAATGTGCTGGTACTATTTTTTTTTTTTTAAGATTTTATTTACTTTTTTTTTTTATTTTTTCCTTCTCCCCAAAGCCCCCCACTACATAGTTGTATATTCTTCGTTGTGGGTCCTTCTAGTTGTGGCGTGAGGGACGCTGCCTCAGCGTGGTCTGATGAGCAGTGCCATGTCCGCGCCCAGGATTCGAACCGATGAAACACTGGGCAGCCTGCAGCGGAGCGCGCAAACTTAACCACTCGACCACGGGGCCGGCCCTGTGCTGGTACTATTTTTAAAATTCTTCTCTGGGCCCCTGTTACTCACATAAAATATTGTTGGTACCCTCAACAATCTTTCAAGCTATTTGGGAGGATGGGGCATCCCATAGATCAGTAAGTAACAAAATACAACCAGAGAGCACCGGCCTGGTGATGTAGTGGTTAAGTTCTTGTGCTCTGCTTTGGAGGCCTGGGGTTCACTGGTTTGGATCCCAGGTGTGGACCTATGCACTGCTTGTCAAGCCATGCTGTGGCAGGCATCCCACATATAATGTAGAGGAAGATGGGCACAGATGTTAGCTTAGGGCCAATCTTCCTCAGCAAAAAGAGGATTGGCAGCAGATGTTAGCTTGGAGCTAAATCTTCCTAAAAGTACAACCAGAGATGTGAATTTCTCAGTTGGGGGACAGAATGGCAACTGATGACAGGTATGGTCAAGAATAGGGTTTACAGAGAAACTGAGACATGAATCGATCCCTAAAGGTGAAGAGTACACTAGACATTGGATGGTGAAAAATGTTGAAGAAGGAGCAAGTAGGAATATTTATGGGGCTTTTGGTGAACTGGAAAGTACATCCATTTGGCTGGAGCATAGAATTTAAGTAAAGGGATAATGAAAGATCAAGGAAATAGAGGTCAAGATTGTGGAAAGATGATGAAAGAAAAAGAAAGAGAAAGAAAGGAAGGAAGGAAGATAGATTACAACAGGTGCAGATTGCTGTTTCAGCTGAGGCATCAAGATTTTACAGATACCACATTCCAAAGTGAGTTGTGAGTCGCTGATTTACCAATGAGGTAGTTGAAAACCAGTAACATGACTCTGAGTTGCTCACTTACCTTAGAGCTATAAAAAGGTTGGGACTAATTGAAGAGAAGAAGAGAGGAGTTTTAGAAAGAATGGCTGGCACACTGTGGGCATTAACCCACCATCAGCACCACCAAAGAGGAGAGGGAAGGGTGCATTTCCTCCTTTACTTCAAGGTGAGGCGGGCCCTTTGGCAACACCACTCAGCTTGATGTATGAGTCTCCTTCCTGGTGCCTGTCTTCAACCTGAAAAGTCTAAACGGTGAGGAACAGCCTGGTCAGCTACTTTGACAGTGGAACAAAGGAGAAGAAGCTTCACTGGGGGAAGGAGTGGCTGTGACCACCATAGGAGTTTTGAGCAAAGAATGTGTTCCTGTAATATAGGCCTATGAGGGGATCTTAGGTCCTGTCTACAAGGATGGTCTGGAGGGGCAAGCAGCACCCAGGGAAAAGAAGCAAGAGGTACCACTGGATGCCTAGAGCCTGAGCAATAAGTGAAGAGAGCTAAAGCAGATGTTCTCCCTCCTGGAAGACAATTGAGGAGGATAGATTCTCAGGGATGGGAGGCAGTGGGGTAAGAGGTGGGGTGGCCAGAGAGGTCTCCAAAGAACCCATGAAAATTCAAAGAAAAGCCTACTTTTAACATCTTCCATTACCACTTAGCTGTGATGAGAGCACCGAAGAAGAACTTTCTTTTCTCCTTCTCTTCTCCCTAACAGCCCGAGCCTGTGAAGGTAAAAAAGTGGTCAGCAAACTGAGGAATGCTCAGCAGAAGGACCTGACAAGGAAGGAGAAGAAAAGATCTGGTTCCCCAGGATAGAGACTCTGAGACAGAGATTTTTACGCAGGAGGCTTATTAGGGAGTGCCCCCCAGATGGGCTCTGTTGGGGCCAGGGAGTGGGAGTGGGCAGAGGAAGACGTTGAACTGGGAGGCAGTTGCTACAGAGGCCTCGGCCTCTCCCACAGCGGAGTTCTAGAGTTAGGTGGCCCTTTTGACATTGTCCCTCCTTGGAAGAGGGTACTCTACGCTCCCATTCTCCCACTAACCAGTCGCTGATAGCGGCTGCCCTGGCAAGGAGGCAGGACCTCGAGGCAGCTCTCTTGCTGAGGGCTATTTCCAGAGGGCCACTCAGCCAAGAAGCGTCAGGACCAATCCTCCAGCAGCTGGGGGACAATTGGGGCATGCCCATGGATGGTGCATCACAGCGTCATGACACTGATGACACCACCTTCCCAGGGTGGGCATCCTGTCTGCGGGAGCACCAACAGGGGGGAGGGAGGAGCTTTTCACCATCACTGAGAACTGGACTTTTAACTAGTGTCCAGAGTAGCTTTTATTACCTTAAAGGTACCAGAAAAATCATGGGACTTTCTTTAAATTTCATCCATGGGAAATATCCCCACAGAATAAATTGACAAAAATGTGCATCTAGCTAACTAGCTGGATAAACTTAACTTACATTCCCCAAGCCTTATAACTGCATCAGTACCTAGAGAAGCAGCGTCTGGGAAGATAGCTTTTGCATAGGAAAATTCCTCAGTGGGCGTGATTATGCAAAGGTAGGCCCTGGAGCAGATGCTCCACACTTGTGTGCATGTGTGTGTGCGTGTGCATGCGCACACGCACGTGCAACTTGGATTCCTCTGGCCATCCAGTGCAGCCTCTGGAACCTCTTCTCGGAAACATATTTTCAAATACACAAAAGAAAATTCGTAGTCTGACAATGAAAACCAATTATATTGAAATATTGTCATCGAAATATTTAAAAAATCGTGATGGAGTGACGTGTGCCACTTCACACATCAAATAACAAGATTTAAAATGGAATAAATAAATAAATAAAATAAAAAATAAATTTAAAAATAAAATAAAATTTGAAATGTGTAGTTTTGTTTCATGGTAATTTCAAAATAATAACGGGCATGAGCAATATTTTGAGATACTCGCACAGCTAGAATGTAATATGAAAATATCTGGCAGTTCTATTGGTGCCTGTATCATAGGCACCGTGGTTTGTTGTCTACACTCGTAATTGAAGGTGATGCTAAATTTCACTTCAAGATTATTGAAAATAAAGATGTAATTTTGCCCCCACCCCAGTCCACTAACCCCTTGAATTCTTCTATTTGCAACCCCCTTGGGGGTCCATGGATTCCAGGTTAGAACCCTTGCAAACTGGAAGGGTCAGCTGATCCTCTACATCATAATAAAGTAATGAGAATTAGGGTCTTTTTTGAGGGGAGGTGGGTTGATGGTGGAGCATGTTGAAGGCCGTGGGATTCTAGGAGAGGAGAGATAAGAGCTCTTTGCACTAATCCTAAGAGCAAAGAGGTGAGTGGGGACCCAGGGAGTGTGGGGAATTTTCCATGGCCATGATGGCTGAGGGGATGATAAGAACAGCCTCGTTTCCTGTTCTGTCTGCACTGGATTCACAGATGATATTGGCCAAACCTTCAGGAAAAGTCTATTACACACAGCACCTTTGGATTAGTATGTTGTAGAGGGGAAGGAACAGGCAGCACACGTGTTTGGGGTGGGACAACAAAGAGAATTACAGCCACCCTTAGGAGACCAGAGTGGCCACCCCAGAATTGTGCCCAGAGAGCAATCAGGAGCCAGTTGACTGTGAGTAAGCAGCTGGCAGTGTGAACTGAGTCAGGGTGGCCAAGAAACCAACCATCTTCAATCCAAACACCTTAGAGGGAAGGGACCTTGACTGACTGGGAGAAGCTTGATGCTGCCTGCATGGATAGGAGCTACCCAGAGGGTAGACATTTAGGTGACATCAGGCTAAAGAGCTAAATGTGACCCTGTAGGCAACAAAGGGCTGGGTCCTGAAAGAGTGTGGAGCAGCCATTCCTCTAAATTCTCCTACAATGAGATTTGAGAAGGAGCACTCTGCAGTGATTGCGGGTAGGGTGGACTGGCACAGGCCGGACACAGACTCTTTCAGAGGTAATTGCATGACTTGGAACTACTGGGAACACGAAAGGCATATGGGACCCTTAAATTGTGCCTCTTAGGGAGAAGCAATTGTGGATGTATTTGTGCCTTTCCAAAGTCAAACACAAAATCATACCGTTCTTTCAGCAAGAAAAAAAATGAGTGATTGCTTTGAAGTAGATGGAACTGGCCTACCAAGTTCCCTCTCTTGGTGTGTGGTTACAGAAGAGAAGATCAATTCGAATCTCAGCATTAAAGGTTCCTCATTAAGTCTTATGGTGGGGAGTGGGAGAGGGTGCAGCAAGGGGAAGGGGATATTAACGCACTCGAACTTCCTGGCAGAGCATGTTTCTGGTAAAAGAGTTATTCACGAGAGCTGGGCCCTGGGCCCGAACCCTAAAGCTCTATTTATTTAGTCCATACCAGACCTGAGATACCACTAGTTTGCACTGTTGTTTCTTCATTGCATCTGTAGACATAGAGTGGACACGGTAGTGCTATAGGAGGCAAACATCCCCGGGACCCACCGTAGGGTCACAGGGATGGAAGAATCTTGATGAGCATGACCCTCAGGGGTAAAGCCCAAGTGGTCTTTCAGTCACCACCTCAGAAAGTAGTTAGGACTGGATCCCAGGCCTATGTGGTAGCCAGTGGTCTCATGTAGCTATGGAGTACTTGAAATGTGGTTAGTCCAAATTGAGATGTGCTATAAATGGAAAATACTCACCAGATTTTGAAGACATAGTATGGTAAAAAAAATGCTAAACATCTCATTGGTAATTAAAAAATTTTGATTACATGTTGAAATAATATTTTGGATAAATTAGTTTAAATGAAATATATTATTAGAATTAATTTCACCTATTTTTATTTTTTTTTAATGTGGCTACTAGAAAATGTAAAATTACATATGTGGCTTGCATTATATTTTTATTAGGAGAAATACCATGTAGTTCTTTCATACAGTAAGAAATAATCATAGTTAACTCATATAACTGGTATAGCTATAGTCTAGCTTAGGCTATGCCAACACTTTGTAAAGTTCTGTAATCTTTGTAATGTCCTTGTGTTCCCCTTTTTCTTATCTTCTTTCTGGTTCTGTGTAGCCATTTCAGGAAAACTCTTAGCATAAAAAGGGTCCTCATGCTATGTTCCTGGGCATCACAGAGGTGGGAGCTATGGGGGTGTGGTGGTCCACACTGGGTGAGACGATCATCCCCCACAGAGGGGCAGAGTTTGTGATGGCAGGTACTAAGAGGCTAGCCAAGTAGACTAACTTTTTGGCAATGCTGAAAGGAAGAAAAGGAGAATCTTACCTACCTGAGTCTTGGCAACAGAATGGCGCATATGGGATTCTCAGAGTTCCAAAGAAATTGGCAGCATCTGGACTATGTTGAGAAAGGGCCCTCTCATACCCTCCATGCCACTACCTGCTGGTAACCTCACGTACCACCAGCCTCCTCTAGTTCTCTCTGTAGATCAGCCCTTTCATGACCTAACCAGCCTACACTGAAGCTTATCACCTGAACCCTATATCCTTCAAAACTGCTAAGTGTCTTGAAAAACCTCTAAGATATCAGGCTTCTTCCTGGAAAAACCCTAAACTTGGATCTATCTCCTTCTTCATTCCTACCCCTTCTTCATTCCTACTTCTTCTTCATTCCTACCGCTGAGCTGCTAGGCACAGTTAAAGAGCATCATTCAATCACGCAGATTGGCCCATGAAAAATTCATGGGCTCCAATCCCAGCTGTACCCTCCATGATGCACAGCAGTGCAGACACCGGGCAGCTCTCCCATTCTCTTCAGTGCCCATGGAAACCTTTACCACTCTCAGAATCTCTGAGAATTAGCAAAAAGTGCCTCTTACTCCAGCCAGTTTATTCTGATATTATTACACAATCTAGAGAACTCTGCTCTGGGGGTAGAGGGAAATGAGACTTCCAGAGTACCAGGAGGAAGCATCCCTGGCTGCACACACAGATGTGCCCAAATTCCTACGATCTGTGCCCTGAAGACTTTGGGTTCTGACAGTGTTAACAGCCTGCACATTCTGTGCTATCTCTAACCAGCTTACCCTCTCTGATCCCCAAGGAGAGAGAAGCAGGGTTGAGTCTGGTTGGCATGAAGCAGCTTCTGCAGGCGAGAAAGGAAATCTCAAGGGATGCTCAGAGCATGATCGACATAGGACACAGTCATGCATGTGTGTATATGTGTGTATGTGTGTGTGTGAGCACCAGTGAGAATATACATGTGTGAGCACCAGTGAGAATATTCCAAGTGTGTGTGTGCACAGCCTTGTGTGCAGTGTGGGCTTATATGCAGGAGGAGGCCCTACTTTGCTTTTACAGGCTTGACCAGGAGGCCAGAAATGCTTGCCTTCACATTTTGGGATAAATTAACATATGGTGCCCTGTGCAGTATTCAACCCAGACACCTGTACTGAAGGCTCTGACCATGGTCTCCTCAAAACCCTTGCATCATTCCCATCCCTTCTGTTCTCAGAGGATGGCTTTGCCTCCTTTAATGTGAACCTCCTCAACTTTCTATTTTCCACCTGCAAATATATTCACATTTGTGCCTTTCTTTTGCCTTTTCCCTTAAATTTCAGAGAATGAAGTGTCTGCTTTTTGTGCAAGGCCAATGACTGCCATGCTCTTGATCCCATCAGGGGTCTCCTCTGGATGTTGCTGCATTAGCTGGCGACCTCTTCACATTTTCCTTTCCATGTATTTTCCAGTTGTCCCATAAAATCAATTCCATTCCATAAAAGCCTTCTCTTGACTCCTAAGTCCCCCTCTACTGCTTTGTATCTTCTCCCTCAGTCAAGCTTCTGGAAAGAAAACTCTCTATGATTATTTTCACTTCTTCACCCACTATACTCTGGCCTCCACCTCTATCACTTCTCCTACTGTCCTTTCACAAGGGTCATCAGTAACCCCCTTGTTGCCTGACTTGCTGGGTAACTTTTCAGTCTTTGTTTTACTGGACTACTCTACACATTTGACACTGATGAACACTTCTCTCTTCAGGAGACTCTTGACTCTATCGGCTTCCACGGTCCTTGCCTATACAGACTCTATCGGTCGGTATGCGGACCATGCCCAACATCCCTCACTAGGAGGAACAGCTACACTGAGAGTCCCTGACTGGGAAGCTCCACATTCTTCTGAGACATGGGAAACCAATCCACAGTCAATCTGTGGAGGTCATGCTAAGCAGGGCCTGGGTGGGAAGCAGCCATGGGAGGCCCTGGCCAAGATGAAAAAGCAATAAATAGGCAGAAGATGCCACAGAGACAGAGACAGAGAGGAAGCACATACTTGCTAAGAAGTAGAGTGAGAACAAATCAGCTCAGAGAGATGGAGATAGGAGTCTCATTTCCTATATTTACTCTTTACTGTTCCCAGTCCTGATTTGCTTGAGGGCTTGAGGCCTGGCCCTTTTAATATCTGTGAGAATGCTTTACCCTTATAATAAATTTATTGTTTATTGGGCTAAAGTTTCTGTTGATTGCAATCAAAAGGAAGCTTGTCTAAGACAGACGCCTTCTACCTTGTGGAGTTTGTCCTCTGAAACATGCATTTGTGGGTTTTATTGGGCCGGAACCATGTGGTTCCTCACTATAATTCTCTCTTGTTCTTTACTGAGAACAACCATATTAATGTACATCCAACAGATTTTGAGGCTCTACCAGCAAATAGTCTGAGTCACTCATGTGCAATTTTCAGGAGAACCTGTATCCATGAAACAAAACCCAACATGGTAGTCCAGGGAACAAAGCAGAGATGATGGACACCATTGCTAACCTAACGATCGGATTCCTCTGATGTCTACTGGACACACTGGTAAAGTTAGAACTTCTCCATTTGCAGCTTTCTGATTTATGATAAAAAATATCTAGTTGAACAATGGAAATTCTTCTCACTATTCCTAAAAAAATCTATTTTGGTGATAGAATCATTTATTATAATTTGTGACAATTCCAGGGCATTTGAAGTTCTCGGTTCTCCTTTTATTGACTATTATGCTCAGCTATGATCCATAGTTATTGCTGACCCATTCTCTCCTTTCCCTCGTACATGCTCATCACTGTGCAGACTACACCATGCACATTCTTTCACTGTACGCACACTCATACCCTTCCTTCACCTCTCCATTAATCCCTGCCCTGCCTTCAGATTCAGCTCACATTGCTCCTTCTCCATGAAACCTTGCTCAGAGTCCTTCTGGTCTTCTTGGAATTCCTCTAGTCCAATGGTTCTCAACCAGGGCAGTTTTGTCCCTCAGGGGACATTTGGTACTATCTAGAGGTATTTTTGGTTGCCACAACTTGCAGGGAGAGTGCACCTGGCATTTAGTTGGTAGAGGCCAAGGATGTTGCTAAACACCCTACAGTGCACAAAACAGCCCCCTAACAAAGAATCATCCGGCCCACACAGTCGATGATGTTGAGAAACCCTACAGTCTAGCCTGATTTTGGCACCATGCACCCTCTCATTTGATTACTTATTATGGTGTAGAATCTTAGCGCCAGATGGGAACCTTTAGAAATCATCCTGTCGCCCCCCTTGAATTATATGGGCAAAAAGACCAACTGAAGAGAAGCTGCTGGAAGTCACAGAGTGAGTCACTGGCAGGGCTTTACCCCCTGACCCCTGTTCCTCTGACCATTTCCATTTCACTATGCTGTTGTTTCCTTTCTCTCAAGTAGGTTTAAAAAGTTTCTATAAGCCAGGTTAGGCTCTTTTATTAAATGTGCAGTGACTGTCCCCCTAACCTCCCACCCCCAGCCCAGTACTAGGAGCACAGTGCATACTTATTGTCAGATCAAAATAACCTTAGATTTTGTAAAACATCATTTTATTTCCATGAAAACATATATTTTTTTAAATAACTATAAACTTCTCTCCTGGATATAACCTCTTGAAAGGAAAGATGACTACATCTAAATCACAGCAAGAAGAAATTCTACAGAGACCTTCTGCGGAAGTGTTTTCAACGTTAATTAGAGTAAATCCCAGCCAACTGAATCTAACGCATTTAAGTGATGGTGATGAAAATTACCACCTTAGTGGCTCAGAGGAAAACAGGAAAGGTTTCTACTAAGGGGAATGATTAACTGAATTCTTACAGAGAAACTGGAAAAAAAAAAAAAACCAACAAAAACCAGAAAGGATAGCACATTGTATAAATCTGTGAATTTCATTCCTATGAAGTCTTATTTATGACCCCTTCCATAAATAAATAAATTATTCTTCATGAAGGAAAGAGCATGTAAGCAATTGTTGATACAGAGTTCAAAAGGGTAGGTTAAGCACGCAATGAGAGAAGAAGATGATCCTGGACAAGGGGAGCTGATTGGCTAGCCTTCTGCATTTCAGAGGCAGAAGTTCAAGTGCAGGCCTGGAGAGAGCTGATCCTGGATTACAGTCCTGGCAGTGCCATCCAGCAGCTGTGTGACTTGGGTAAATGCCTTAGTCCTTCAAATCCGGGTCTCCTCAGCTTTGAAGTGAGGATCAGTAACAATATGGCCCAACATATAAAATGGTGACGATTTGATGAAGGAACAGAGAAAAAGTGCTCAGGATTGGGCTAAATCTAAGGGATGAATAAATGAGAACTGTTGTTACAACTATTTCTACTCACTCTCCTTTAATTTTGTCTCTGAAAATATGGGAAGATCACTTAGGCTTGTGATGTCAACTTTATTTCCTCGGAAGAAATATGACATTCCCTTCCTAATACAGATGAGAAAGTCCATCACAATGGAGTCTTCACATTTAAAATAACACAATAAGCAACGGCTTTTAGATAATGGCAAAGTACGGCATATGCTTTTAGATAGTATTCGGAGGCTTTTAAATTGTGTAAATAAATCTGTAATGGAAAGTACTTGGAAAGTAATTTAAGCTTGATTTTCTTTCCTTTTTTCCTCTCTTCCTCTTTCTTCCTTCCTTCCTCTTTTTCTCCCTCCCTCCCTCCTTTCCTTCTTTTAACAAGATGTGCAAATGCTTATACAAGGGGTTATGTAAGAGTAAGATATCTATAGAGAGTGCATCAAGCAGCTAAGTGTTATGGAAAAGTCTTGAGAAGGGAAATTTCAGAGCCTTGGGTTCCAACTCTGGCTCATACTGGGTCTGAGATATCAGGCACGTCACTTAACTATTTCTCATCTGTAAAATAAGGGGCTTGGTAGATGATTACTAAGGTTTCCTCCAGTTTTTGGGGTTTTTTTTTTGGTGAGGAAGATTTGCCCTGAGCTAACATCCATTGCCAATCCTCCTGTTTTTTTGCTTGAGGAAGATTAGCCCTGAGCTAACATCTGCACCAATCTTCCTCTACTTTGTATGTGGGATGCCTCCACAGCATACCTGATGAGTGGAGCAGGTGCACACCCAGGATCCAAAACCGTGAATCCAGGCCGCCAAAGCAGAGCACATGGAACTTTAACCACTCAGCCATGGGGTTTTAATTATAGTCATGCACTGCATAATGACATTTTGGTCAACAATGGACTGCATATATGACAGTGGTCCCATAAGATTACTAACATACAGCCTAGGTGAGTAGTAGGCTATACCATCTAGGTTTGTTGAAGTACTGTAGGGGAGGAAGAAGTTTTCCTCTACCCCTCTAGATTCTTCTGGCTAGTTTAAGAATTAAATTGACATGAGACGGGTTAACAGGAGAAAGATAGAACAAAAGTTTAATAACATTTATACATGAGAGAAACCCAGAAAGACCACGTAACTCACCAAAAGGACCAAAGCCCTCCCTTAAATACCATCCTCAGCTAAAGACAAAAGAAGATGTTGGGGGTGGGGAGAGTCAGGTACTTCAAAGGGAAGGGAGGCAATTTACAGGTAGGCAAAAAGGAGCAAATGTTGGAAAACAAGTGTTCGTTGGTCACATAGAAGCAGAAGAACACAGAGGGGAGCCCAACACACAGGCTTTTCTGGGTTCCTCCCTGTCTACCACCTAGTCCATGTTATGCTAAGGTCATAGCACCTTTCCTGAGACAGGCTTTTTAATCTGAATTCTTTTAGGCAGTTAAGGGGAAGGTAGCAAGAATAACTTTCTGAGTCTTTTGTTTCTTAAAAATAATCAGTCTAAAATAATCCTCATGTTCAAAAGATATATTTTGGGGCAGCAAATTTCGTTCCCTTCAGTTCTATGATGTTCACACAATGATGAAATTGTCTAATGATGCATTTCTCAGAACATATCCTCGTTGTTAAGCAACGCACGACAGTACTGGATTACACTTGTATTTCTAGAGAGCCATATGCAGACATCCAATTCAAATGGATTGTTAAAAATTATCCTATCTTTTTAAGAGTAAGTTCAATCCGTGGGAAAAGAGTGAAACATTATTCAACTTTAAAATAGTATTTTACGTTTTGAATAGATATCTTGGTCTAAGCATTGTGCTACATTCTAAGTTCTAAAACCAGAGCTGGCTCTGTGGGTGTGTGACCTGTGTAGTTGCAGAAGGCCACATGCTTAGAAGGGCTCCACAATTGATTTAATGTTCTACTCTTGCCATCATGAAATTCTTAATAATTTTTGAACAAAAGGCTCTGCATTTTCATTTTACACTGGGCTCCACAAATTATGTCGCTACTTCTGGCTACAACTTATAACTTACAGTTTAATTTCTAGGCCCAGGACTCTCTCCGCTTTTTAGTTAGAAACTCACACGGACCTCTTTCCTCTGCAGCAATTCTCAGTTTTTATGTTGGTATAAAACCGCTTGGCCTGCCAGATTGCAGGACGTGCGGACAACTGTGCACAGGACACACAGCGTCCTGCCTTTGGCTTCAAAGAGCAGAGGCTTCACCCTTCAGCCCCAGCCATCTGTAGTGGCCGAGCTTCTGTCAGTGGGAATTTCCACACCAGTGCAAATGTTTGTAAGAGTCTAGCAGACTCTACTGAGAACTCAGCGAGAAGAGAAATAGTCCTCCTTTGAAAATTGGAGGCTATCAGCCAGGCGGAGGAAGAGCTGCATTCTGTGAAAATCCCCAGACCCCACCCCCTCGCCTTGCTGGTGTTCTTAGCATTTGCTCCAGGCTTGACCGCTTGGTTTCAGGAGTCTCTAAATGGCAGTAAAGAGGGAACTACTCAAAGAAAGGCTCTGAGTCCAATCGATGCTTGTGCTGATGATTCAACTTCAAAAACCACTCTGATCTCTTATTGTGTGCTGTCACTGAGCCGGGCGCTGAGGGCACAGCAATGAGCAAACACAATGAAGACAATTTAATTTCAATATATCACGGTGGCTCGGCCATCGTGGGTTTGCTACTCACCTCACGGAGCTAATGTGAGGATATAAACAGTTAATAAGTGACCGGGCACTTGAAGAGCTACTTCGTGGAAGGGTTTGGAAGGTGCAACGTGGACACACGATAAAAGAACAAAAAAAGCAAGTTGATCCTGAAGGTGTGTAGAGGTCTTTTCTCCAATAGGAGCAGCTTAAATGGAAGCAGAGATAGGAAGAAATTTAATTGATTTGCCATTTTTCCTCAATTTTCAAACGGTGGAACTTAACGTCCAGCGCAGCGCCCCTTCCTAGACCAGTCCCTGAGGGCAATGCCTGCTGGATAGAGTTGCCAACAGAGAAAATAGACCGTGCCCCCTCTAACGCTGGCCATGCCTGTCCACAGCTTCCTGCCCTGCTCTCTTTTCCTCGTCCCACGCCCGCTGGTCCCAGCGCCCGGGAGGACAGGCACCGGGGACCCAGCCCCCGCCCCCAGATCCCTCTCAGATCCGGGCGGCTACGGTCGGGCCGGGCTCGGACAGGAAGCGGGCGCTACGAGAAGAGGAGGGGTCGGGCCACCGTGGGCGGAGCAGGAGGGGCGGGACCCTGGTCTAATCCGGGCGCCTGAAGCTGCGGCTGGACTTAGAAAGGAAGCGGGCACGGCGGGGAGAGGCGAGGCGAGGCGAGGCGAGGCGGGGCCAGGCAGAGGTAGGCGTGCCCGGGCCGGGGCCAGAGGGAGGCCTCGCGCCGGGGCAGGCGGAGCCCGGGGCTGGGCGGGGAGAGGCAGGGCTGAGCCGAGGTGGGTGGGGCCGGAGAGGAGGGTCCCTGGCGGCGCGGGGTTTGCAGCGCGCGGAGGCCGAGCCCTGGCACTCGGTCTGCGCGCCGGCTCCAGAGCTGCATCGCCTCCCGAAGCCCGGGACGCGGCGCCCCGGGAAGGTGGGCGCAGGGACGCGGCGATGGCTCCGCGGGGACTCCCGGGGTCAGCCGTCTTCGCCGCTGCTGTCTTCGTGGGAGGCGCCGTGAGTTCGCCACTGGTGGCCCCGGGTGAGTGCCCTCTTGGGACCGGGGCGCGCAGGAGGAGGCGAGGGATCGGGACGGCAGCCACGCTGTGCCCCGAGCTGCCCTGGTGCTGGCACAGCCGTGGGATCCGGCGCTGAACATCTGGCTCCCGGGGGGTGGCCCGGGCTAGGCGCGGCGCGTGGCGATGGCTCCCGTCCCTCCCTTCCCGCCTGCCGGGCTCCAGCCTTCCCCTCGCCGGCTCCTCTGAGTAGTTGTTACCCGCCGCCCCGACTTTTGAGCTGTCTGGGGTGTAGGGACCCGGCCTGGTCTTGCCTTCCTCGGGTGCGCTTCCGCCTGGGCGGGGCGCCTGGGAGCCCTGCGGACCCCTTTCTTGTCGCCCTTTTCCTCAAAGGCCCGGCGAGCGATAGATCTTGACACGAGGGGACCGACTGCCCTGTCACTGCCTAACCCCCCCCCCCCTTTAAAAAAGAAATCTTAAAACCTTGGGGAGTTCCAATTCCTTTCCTTTCCAAGTTTTTATTTGTTTTAGTGGTTGATGGATTCTTGTAACAGGTTGGGGATTTCAGATTTCTTCTCACATATACTGGATAAATGAGGCTTGGAAAAAGGGAAGGCACGTTTGTAAACTTACGTGTTTTTTTTTTGAGCCGAAACCTGTCACCACAAAAGGAACCTTCTGTGGTCAGAGCAGGAAGCCACCAGCAGAGATGATAAAGTGTTGTCCCCAGTGATGTATTTGGAGCAGGAGTTTTTAATTGAAATCTAAGAGGAGGTGTCACTTTTACAGAAGTTCTGTTTCATACTCTTGTTTTTATAACTAGAGACACCGGGGATTCCTTCCCATCGTTTCCCCTCTTAATTGCTGCCTTACAGCGGTAGTTAAAAAATAACAATAAACGTATATCTTCTAGGGCAAATTGGGGTTACCACAGCCTAGAATCTTACGTCAGCAAGCTCTTCCAAGCTTGAGCAGCTCCTCTGCAGGTCCAGATAATAAGCAATTGGAAGCCTTCCAATGGTGACTATCTCCTCCGTAAGAACACAGACTCTACTCTTCACTCCTGAGAAGATTCCAGTTGTTTACAGCTTTTAAACTGGCTTATCACATTGGCTTTCACTTTTTCATAGAAACCAGAATATGTTAGACGGGATGGGATGAATAATATCTCCCCTGAGACTTTATTAGCAGACCCGTATTTCCTTCAGCCATCCACCCTGGGGAAATGGCAGCTAGTGACATGCATTGTTGGATGGGAGATTTTGGTTTTCACCCTGAGTTTCGTTGCTGAGACAGGTAGGTGCATCACCAGGTTCAATTGCACCCCAGGTTGTAGACAGTACTTAGAGGGCTGGAATTGGTTGCTCCAGAATTTGAAGAGCTTAACCTGGGAGTAAAATTGTTAAAAATTCAGCATGTGATGCATCCAATCAGCCATTAGCAGGAGACATCCAACAGTGGAGTAAGTTTGTGTTTCGATGGATCTCTGAGCAGTATCCTGCTCTTCAGACTGGAATGTGATGAAGGAAGCTCTCATCTAATTGCATGGTAACCTTTTTGATGAAAGCAACACTTTAGAAGAATGAGGTATCTAAAAAGGAAAAGGTACAGAGTACAAATGTGCCAGCATGACTTGAGGCCTGCATGGAGAAAAGATGCCCTGACCAGCCGTCCTCTGGTCCCCTTGGAATCTAAGACAGTGTTAATGTTTGTAGGAAATATTTTAGAGAAGTAGGGAGAAAGAGATGGGAAGCACTGTTGAGTGCCTGCTATGTGCCAAGCTTTGAGTTGGGCACTCCGTATTCATTTTTACACTTATTTCTCACAACCCTGTGAAGTTCTTATTTCCAGTGAGGCACTGAGGCCCAGAGAGGTTAAACAATTGGCCCAGCATCACATAGGTAGTGTATCAGTCAGCATTCAGTCCGAGAAGCAGAATCACTAGTGCGTGTGTTATGGGTCTATCCTTATATGCATCTTTATCTTTGATAACCCAGTCTGCTTGATTCCGAAGTTCATTCTCTTTCCTTTGCACCCCACTGCTGCCAAGAGAGAAGATAGAACAGAAATCAACTTTAGCAGTCTTGTTGAGATTCTAAGAAAGGGAGTTTAGGACGTCGTAAAATTGTAAGCATGTGGTTATCAGAAGTCGGGAAGCGGAGAAAAGAAGGACAAATGACTTCATGGTCAATAGTGGCAACGTCTCTTTCACTTCCTGCCTAGCAGAAGAGTCTCCTTAAACTTCTGTCTCATAGTATCGGCTTTGGAAACTATATACCACAGCACCAGAAGGGACGATTTTCCACCTCTTGGCTTATTTATGTCCTTAAGTTCTCTAGTTACTTAACCTTTGGGCTTGTTAGTTTCTCTACCAGACAATGGGCGTGGCCTTTGAGTAGTGTGGGCAGAAAAGGACCAGAGCTTGGTGACATGAGAAGTGGACTCTGCTTGGGCCCTGTGGGCTTCCATCCAGCCTCCTGATTCCTCCTTTAGATCCAAAGATAATCTTTATTAAATTCTGGGTTTCCCTTCGGCCAGGTAGCTACCCAGCGGTACATCCACATAATACGTAGTGAGTGGACAGAATGTTTTGAGAAAGCGCCCTCCCTGGGAGCTTGGGCTTCCATGCCCTGGTTTAATTTAAAGAGGAAATGAAAAATTTGAGAAATGCCCATCCTTCCCCCATTCTCCTTCCCCCCACCCTCAAAATAGAAATTAATCAAGCCAACTATTTGGGAGTTTCTGTGGTTGAATTTGAATGAGAGAGGCCAAAGCCCCAGATGACAGAAAAAAATTTCATCATCACTTTTTAAAGAATTGTTTGGCTCTGATGTTGATGTTTAATTACTATTGGGACAAAAGGGAAATTATTTAAAACTGACAAAAAATGATTTAAACTGTCATTGGTTAGAATTATTATGTTGAATGGTTTGTAGTAATTTTAGGGTGTTTACCTCAGTAGTTGGTGAAGATTTGGTAGGCTGCTGAAAGCACATAGAATAATGAGTCTGGTGTGACTAACAAGGACTAACACTGGAATTTGGAATTAGTACACTGTGGACGCTTTGCTCTTTTTGGAGGAAGGAATGCAATGTTTATTATACCTGTTTTGTGTCAGGCCTTTGTCTAAGTACTCAAATCATTTAATTCTTACAACATCCTGTCAGCTACATAATTTTATGCCTGACGAAGAAATTGAGTTTCTGAGAAGTTAAACTGGAAAATTCACTCAAATATGGAAGTTGAGTTTTGACCTTGAGACACATCTGTTCAATTCTGAAGCCTACTCTTGTTATTAGTAAATCACTTTGCTTTTCGTTTGAGTGAGAAATTTCTTCTCATTCTGTGTATAAAGAATCACTAAGTAATAGGGTAAGGGCATGGTATAGTGGAGAGAGCATCAAGCTCTAAGTTAGATACCTGTACGTGATGTCAAAAGCCATGAAGAGCCCCTGCCCCTTTTGGGAGTGTGGCTCTCTCTGCCTCCATTTTCTTATCCATATAATAGGCATGTGCCAATCTTTATCTGCCCTACTGGCTGCTAATGAGGATGAAATGAGCTGATGTCTCTGAAAGGTCTTGACAAATGCCAAAGTGGCATATATCTTTTACCTTTTTCTATATTTCTTTCCTGAAGTGCCCATTAAGCTGGATTTATATAATGATGTCAACCAAACTATCTAATAAATGTAGACCACATAGACTGTAAAGTGTTCATTCTGGAGGTGGTGATGGTTTTGCAATGATCGGTTCCTTGTAAATTTATAAAAGCCCGGAGTCATACCTCAGATACTTGAGTTTGCTGCCATCGACTGGGAGTTAAATAGTCAAGCCTTCTTGTCCCCATTTCCCCTCAGCTAGAATACAGTACTCTTGATATTTTTGGAAAATTCCCCCAAAGATTTAAAGTCTAGAGAGAAGGGGAGAGAATCACCTTTGATCTCGTTATTCCAAAGCGCTCACCCTGTTAGCGTATTTCATTCTGGTCTTTTCTCCTCTGTTCTTTACTTGGGTAGGCTCATAATGCAAATAAAATTTTGCATCCTGTGTTTTTCACCTAATATTATGCATGAAAGTTTCTCTATTTCCCTACACACTCAAAAAATGGCTGTATAATATTCTATTATATGGATTCATTCTGCCTCCATTTTAGGAGATTTCAGTTGTTAATTATTTTCAAATGAATTTGAAAACTTATTGTTTCAGTGAACATCCATGTGTAAAGCTTTGTCTAGATATCAGTGACTTTCACAGAAAATGGGTTCCTGAAAAGGAAATTTTAGGGTCAAAGGTATTCATGTTTTTGAGGTCATGGATGACGCAAGTTTTGGTGACCTGAAGGTTGTCCCAGTTTACATTCTTATAGCAATGGTCAAAGGACTCACTTTTCACACCATTGGCATTTTCTCTGGAAAACATATTTGCTAATTTGTAAGGCAAAAATTGGTACCTTGATTGTTTTAATTTGTATGTCTTTGATTACTAGTAGGTTGACTATTTTTTCTAGTATTTAAGCCATTTGCACATGTCTGTAATCCTATATGGAGAATTCTGAAATCCAAAAAGCTTTGAAAGCCAAAAGTTTTTTTGAGGCTTTTTGCATACTCTGTTGGTGGTAAAACCTGACCTGAGCCAATGTGAGATTGTATAGTATATACTTATCTCCTTTAATTTGAATGTTGCTAAGTTTTGCTGCAGTAATATCAGAGTTTGATTTCTGAGTGTTACATAATGTGTACTAAGTGCGTTGTATTACCTTTCTAGAATCACAAAGTCTGAATTTCAAACAACGTCTGACCTCTGAAGCACGTCTGACCTCCAGGTTTTCGGATAAGAGATTGTGGTCCTGAATTTCCTTTTCTCTGACTCATCTGTTCACGTCTTTGGGGCAAGTGTAAAACTGCTAAAAATAGGAAAATATCCTATGGAGAAAGTCAAACGAGTGGCGCTTCGAGAAAAGAAGCACTGCTTTGGTATTCTAGTGTGGAATCTAGTAAAATAGAGATACCTGGGAAAAGCTGAGATTTTGTTTCTTCTAGCTGGCTTTAGGGATGGGTGCCCATTATGATGGAAACTTGATGGAGGAGTTGGGCTGAATTTCTCCTCTGCTTTCCTCTGCTAGTTATTGACACAGCTCTCTTTGTAAGGGAGTAAAGAAACCTAATTCGCCCAAGGGATGTTTTGGGGAGGTAGGGATGGCTAGAGCGTGGTGGACATCCTGGGCAAACTGAGTTCCTGTGCCCAGTCATCTCGCCTTGAGGATCCTTTGGCCAGACTTGAACTCAGGGGAACGGGTTCTTCATTCCTCCTTCTTAATACCCCAAGACCCCTGCGTTCTTGCCCTTGCTCATCCCAGGGTCCCAAACAGCTGCCAGTTCTCCCCTCCCTTCATCTCCCCCCATTTTGTTCGCACAGTCCTGTGTATAACTACGTTCCAACCACTGATAAAGTGCCTATTGTACAGATGGAAAAAAGTCTTTAAACAACTTTCCTCATTGGTATTATGGAGAAAATATGGCGGAGTTGCCTCATGGGGTTGTTGCGATGATTACGTGAAATAAAACATGAGAGTGCATGGTGCAGTGCTTGGCACATAGTAAGTGCTAAAAAAGTATGTTATTATTATTTTGTCTTTAACGAAATACTAACCCTTCATAGCCATCAGATGGGACATAGTTCCTAACTGCTCCAGGATTTTCCTTTCAGGTCCTCTGCCATTACTTGAGGTGTCCCAAGCCCCAGATACTGAGGCTGGCTGTGTGATGGGCAGGGGGAGTTTGAGGAGGCCGTGTTGGGCAGTGCCCAAGGCCCAGGGAAGGAGGAATAGGGACCAGCAGGCTTGGCAAGGAGTTCTCTCAGGATGTAGGGGATATGTGGGCCTGAGCCATTAGCTACCAAAATTAGGCAAGGAAGGAGAAAAGGAAAATAGGAAAGAAACCATTACATTCATAGGGGGAGAATGTGATACTCTTTTGGAAGAATTTTGGAAGATTCCCCAGTTGGTTTATCTCTACCCAGTCTATAGGTATAGTCACAAAATTTTGACAGTTTTCCCTTAGTATTTGATGTAATTATCCTATTGACATGCTTTTTGATTATCCAGCGTCAGACTGGTTGTTGTTCATCTTCTCATTGATCACTGGTGAGTATCTTGATGAAGTAGAATCTTATGATGAGTGTGGTATAATAAGAAATATATTTGGTCTTTTTCCCTGTTCCTGGCACAAATCTCCTCAAATTCTTGGAATTTCCTGCGTGATAGGAGTGTTTTTTTGTCATTTATAAGGAGCCCCTTTGAATGTATGCTAATAAGGTGACTTAGGGTTGGGTCTCTAGAAAGCCTCAGGATGCAGGCTGGGCAGCAGAAAGATCACATGGTTAGAGTTGGAACTTTCAGCCCTACCTGCTGACTTCAGGGAAGGGGAAGTTGCAGGGTGGGGTGGGGCTGGAGATTAAGATCTGTAAAAACTCTTGAACCACAAGATTTGATGAGCTTCTGTGTTGGTGAGCACGTGGAGATGCAGGGAGAGTGGCGTGCCCAGAGAGCGTGGAAGCTCTGTGCCATTTCCCCATACCTTGCGCTATGCATCTCTTCCATCTGGCTGTTCCTGAGTTACAGACTTTCATAATAAGCCAGTGATCTAGTAAGTAAAGTGTCTCTCTGAGTTCTGTGAGCCGCTCTAGCAAGTTAATCCAACCCAAGGAGGGAGTTGTGGGAATCTGCGATCTATAACCTGTTCGTCAGAAGCACAGGTGATAGCCTGGACTTGTAGCTGGCATTGGAAGTGTGTGTGGGGTAAGGGGGTCATCTTGTAGGACTGAGCCCTTAGCCTATGGGATCTGACTCTTGTCTCCAGGTAGGTGGTGTCAGAATTGAGTTAATTGCCTGGTAGTGTTGGACAAAACACATGTGGGCATGAGGAAGTAGGATCCTGTACCATCAGGGCTGACAGGGACCTTGACAATCTCCTTAAAGCTTATTCAGCAGATGACGGAACTGGGTTGGCCTAGCCAGGACTTCAGCAGGTTTCTTTACTCTATGACTCTTCCCATTATGTTAGAGCTGTGGATCCAGCCCTGCTGCGGCTGGCGAGGTCCCTTGGCCTGTGTTTGTGCTTGGTCCTCACTTCCAGGGTCCCGTTTCTCAGTTCTCTCCCTCAGGGTGAGCAGGCCCTGAGAGGAGTGACTTTGGTTAACTGACTTATGAGAGTCATTGTGTTGATCTTAGTCATATAGTTTGAGAGACAGAGGAGACTTGGTGGTCATCTTGTAATTAACCACCTCTCTTTGCAGATGGGGAAACTGAGCACCAAGAGGTTTAGTGGTCTGTGAGAGTCAGGAATGGCCGTAGGCTGGGTGGAGGAGTAGACCATTAGGTTTGGTAAAAGAGGGACTGTGTGTGCCTTGGTCAGTGTCCAAGGCTCAGATCCAAGCACAGGACCTGGGACAGAGCAGACACTTAAATATTTGAAGGAAGGAAGGAAGCCAGAGCTAAATCCAGGTGTTCTGACTTGGCCTGAGGCTTTTTCTTTATAATAAAGTGAAGAGTAACGCTTTCCAATATTCATCCACAAATTTTAGCTTTGAGTCTCCTCACCCCCTCCCCTCCCGAATTGGTAAAAGGCTGTTTTGTCTGCCAGCCTCAGTGAGCCATATTGCTCCAAAAGCCTGAAGTGGAAAAATCTGGAAGTGTTAGTGACAATTTTTAGTGCAAAGGTTTTTAAAACCCAAATCTATTCAGAAGCTCTTTTCAAAGACAAACTAAATTCAGTTGTGTTTCTATAACCAGTACTTCAAAAGCACCTATTAATTGCATGTGTATCATATTCCTAATTTTATAATACTTTATACCTCTTCTTTATACCTTTGTTTCACAAGTTAATTCTCTGAATTGTTTATTCATTCAGCAAATATTAGCACAGTGCCTTACTGTGCAGGGCACTGGGGGTGAAGTGATGGGAACCAAATGGATTCAGTCTGTGTCTTTATGGAGCCAACAGGGAGGAGGATAAAGCAGGCAGTAACGATAACGTGTCATTGGGACCTTGATAAGGAAGGTATGGCACAGGACCAAAGTACCTAACCTGGGGCTGGGGTGGGACGAGAGTGCAGGACAGGTTGAGCAAGACTTTCTGGAGGAAATGAAGTTTAAACTTAGACTTGCAAAAATGTTGGCGTCAGCCATGTGAAGAAAACTGGTGGCCATGGAAGAGAGGAGGTGAGAGCAAGTGAAGCTACAGCAGTGGTTCCCAAACTTGAGCAGCGTCAGAATTAACTGAGGGCTGGTTCAAATGCAGATTGCTGGGCCTGCCCCAGAGTGTCTGAGTCTGCGGGCCTGGGAAGGGACTGGAGATTTTGCTTTTCTAACACATTCCCAGGTGACAGTGCCTAAGTATCAAAGGTAAGTGGAGGAGATAAAAGGTGGAAGAAATAGGTGTGTTGTGTTTCTCTTAACCTGGAAATCCCTCTCCTCTTCCTGGGCTATTTATATCCTGTTCTCCACCCAGCTCCCTTCAAGCTGGGATCAAGGACAACACTTCCAGGAAACCTTTCATAGGTATTCTCACTGATTTTATCTCCTCCTGTCAGTATACATGTCAAGTCCATGCAACGACACACGTTGCATCCATTCCATGTTATTTAATGTATAGTTTATGCAGTGTTACAGCTGGGTTTTGTCTAACTAGAGCTCCTTGAGGCAGCAGAGCGTATAAGACATGCTCAGATATTTGCATTGCTTGACCAGGTTTGTAGAGATGAGGAAACAGACTTAGAGAGGAATAACCAAGACAAAGAGAAGTGGACGGTCTCGCTAAGTCACAGATGAGGGGAAGCCAAAGCTAGGTGCATCCGTTGTTCTCAAGTGCTCTTCGTGTTATGTGAATTGCATGTCCTCCGTGCTCAGCACCACTGGTAGAAAGAAGGCTTTATATTTATTTATTTATTTTTTACTTTTTTATTGCAGATCCATCCACTTAACAGGTAAACCAACTCATCTTATAAATTGAATATAGATTTTATTTTTAATGGAAAATGGGCAGATATCCAAGGAGTTCTTCAGGGATTGCCCGTTTGCTTTTAGAGTAAATATTTGAAGGGAGTAATTCAATTTATATGCCATTAGGTTTATAAAAGATTTTTATAAAATTTTGGCATAAGGGAGATATTAAGGAAAAATCGATTTCAGTTTCCTGAAAAGACACCAATTAGGCAGTTATGCCGTTACCCTTCTGAACTGGACAGAGAAGTTTAGCTGAGTGGTTCAAGACCGATAAAGAAGCTATACATAAAATGTCATGTGATAAGTAGCGTTAAAAACAAACAAACAAAAATTCTTTTCAATATCGGTAACATGCCGAGCCTTCCTCCCCCATGCGTATATACAAACATACTGTGTTTCTTTGAGATTCCTGTAAGGCCGGGATGTTTGAAGAATTCGCTGGACTTTCTGTCTCACGATATAACTTGGGAACACTAATTTTCAAATGTTCTAACAGCTCCTCATAGCTGGAAGTCTCCAACACAATCATGCGAATTATCTATGTTATAAAAAACGGCAGCCCAGAATTTCCTGGCTTTGGTAAAGTGGCAGATGGCTAATGAACAGGCATTCCTGCATTTTTCTTTGCATGTTTGTGCTATATGCTTGTATGGCCTGAGTGCTTTTGCTGCTTCCTCAATTCTTTCCAACCTCCTCCTCCTCTATTAAAGGCAAAACACAAAACAACAGCCGATAGAAAAGAGGCGTTGCACCTTGCTTAAAGCTAGGTAACAGAGCCAAGAAGCTGGGTTTTGAGGGTAAAACTTACTTCACATGCGTGATTGCCAAGTCAGTGCCTTAATAGTCTTTGCAGGTAAAACATATGGATACTTCTTATAAGCAGTGTGCAATTCATTTAAAAGTGAGGGCCTTATCTGGGATACTGTTAGGCATTGTGTAGGTGTGTAAAAGGAACAACAAACTTGGTTTCTGTCCTCCGCAAACTTGTGATTGAGAAGGGGAAGATAAGCTATGAATACTAATCGTTATAGAATAACGGAGAATGTGTTTGCTATCGTCAGAGGACCACAGACAAAGTGCTGCGTGGGATCACGGGGAGAGCTTGCCTTCTGATAAGAGGGGTGGAAAAGACTTCACAGCCTGAAATGTGCCATTTTAAGTGGACCTTAAAACAATGGCATGCCCCACAGAAGGAACAGCCTGGGCAAAGGTGTGGAGGTAGGACAGGAAAAATCAGTGCAGACCCAGTGTAGACAGAGAGTTCCTCTGTGAAAATTGCATGAGATGAGACTGCAGAGGAGAGGCTGAAGTGAGGCTGTGGAGCTCATGAAAGTATGCACTCTATTGTGTAGGCAGTGGGGGGCTGAGGATGGGGTGGAGTGGAGGATAGGGGACCAGAAGAGGCCCTCAGACTTCGCGATGTGATGGAAAGGCCCGAGATGCTGAGCTCCTTATGACCTGAGTTTGAGACATGGCCCACATACTTTCAGCAAGGCAGCTGAGATTGCTGTTCTGTTTCCTCACCTGAGGGGAGAGAGAGAGAGAGAGAAGAATATCTGTTCTTTATACCTCTCTGAGTTGTTTGGAGGCTCAAATGAATAATATAGTCCTTTGTAAGTAATACCGATATGACCTATATAGTGTATAGGTTTAATATAACACATATGATGTATAGATAGAAGCAATTTTTCAAAGTTTAAGGAGTGCTGGGAAATTAACATCATGAAGTAAGTGCAGTGTACGGTTTTGATGGTGTGAAGGCCAAGAAGTGCTCATTAATAGTAAAAGCTAGCTAATTGTGTATATGTCTTCAGTTCAAGTAACTCCTCTGAAATTGTACAGATCTGCTTGACTCCTGAATTCTTCCTCGTTAAACATTTATTTTCAGAAGCCTGTTGTGCGTTTCCATTTTTTAGCCCCATTGTTGGTCACGTTCTCATTGTTTTCTTCTCTCCCCAGGTCAGAAGGGCAGTGTTGGCCATCAGTGTTTAGGGCAGTGGCTTTGAATAAGACATGCAGCTCAGCACTGGAGTCATTTATAAAAACCCTGCTTGGCTAAGGGCTCCATCTCTGTGTCACTTCTGGCAAGTCTGTTTTCTTAGTCCCTTGATTTCTTATAATGTGACCAAATAGATTTCGGAGGAGGAAACGAACCCATTTGAAAGTCGTTTAGTATGCATTAGGTGCCTACATATTATGGAAACAGTAATTACACAGGCAGTTGACTTGATGTGTCTCAGTGTCTGGTTGAGGGTGGAATAGGAGGGGAAGACTTCAAAGTGGGAAAGAGAATTTGTTGCTTGAACCATACGATAAAACAGTTGATCTTTCCCACGCTGTTCGGTGCTGCGTCTTGATATATAAAGGAGTCAAGACTTGATTTTGGGTCAATGTGGTCTAATAAAAAAATACATATATTTGGTCTTTGTCCCTGGTTCCTGGCACAGAATTCCTGAAACCCTTAGAATTTTCTGAAAGATAGGAGTGTCCTTTGTTATTCATAATGAACTCTTTTAGACCAGACCAGAGTTCATGCTAATGAGATGACTCTCGGTGGGCCCCCAGAGAGCTTCAGGATGGGGACTGGTTGCCAGAGGGGACTGCCTACATGATTACAGGGTTGGAAGTTTCAGCTCCACCCCTGATCTCAGGGAAGGAAGAAGGGCTGGTGATTGAGTTAATTGCCAGTGACCAATGATTCAATCAATCATGCCTATGTAATGAAACTTCCATAAAAACTCTGAAACAAGGATGCTAAGGGAGCTTCTGGGTTGGTGAACACGTGATTGTGCTGGGAGGATGATGTGTCTGGAGAAACCATGGAAGCTCTTCAGTCCCCCCTCCACCCACACTTTGCCCTGTGCATCTCTTCCATTTGGCCATTTATCCTTTATAATAAAACTGCAGTTGTAAGTAGCTCACTTTCCTGAGTTCTGTGAGTCATTCTATCAAATTGTTGAATCTGAGGGAGATCATGGGAACCCCCAAATTTCTAGTCAGTTAGCCTCGGGACACCATTTGCAAATGGCATCTGAAGTAGGGGCAGTTTTGTGGGACTGAGTCCTTAAATCTGTGGGTTTTGCGCTAACACCAGGTAGTTGGTATCAGAATTGAATGGAAATGTAGGACACCCAGTTGTTGATGGAGACATGGTTTTTGGAAAAATGAAATAGTCAAGTCTTCCCAATTGGAAAAAATCAACTCATAATATTAAAACATTGTGCCTAGAATATTCTTTTTGAAATTATTGTGGTTTACTATTTAGCTAAAGACTCAAGGCATTTAGAAAAATATAGTGAGGAAGGAAAAGAAATTCTCAGGCCAGTGCCTTATTGTTTATGTATTTACATTGTGTTTTATAGTGTGAGAAAGTAGAAGTTATACCACGGTGTGGTTTTCTTTGACCCTTCTCTCCTACTGTGTAGACCAGAGATTTCACAGTATTGTCTCTGCCTCCAGTCAGTGGAAATATTTAGGATGTAAATGTTGTGGATTGCAGGTATAGGCAGTCTCCTTACTAAGGATTTCCAGTATTCTGGTTTACCTCCTTACATTAATATTACTGTTAGGTTGAGCCGTATGAAATTGTCAGTATTCTACTATTTTTACCCTACGGTGACAACAGTTTCATAGGGTTCAACCAAATAGTAGTGAAGGTTCCTTTTTGACTTTTGACAAATAAAAATGGCAAGCAACAGGATATATTGGAGTATATGAGGAAGCCATTTGGTATAAACCTAATTCAGCCTGACTTTGTTTTTTCCAAAAGGGCCTGACTGTGGCCATTGAGCACGCATTGCATATCTGCTTTAAAACATTTCCTATGGCAAGAACAAATGGCCTTAAGATAAAGGTGCAACTTCCCCCAACATTGGCATTTCCTTAAGGATAAGCATCTTTCGTTAGGCTATGAACTGATTGCTGTGCTCACCTTTGACCACCCAGCTCACCTGTGACCACCCAGCTCCAGACAGCAGACTGCCACCCTGCTGTGTTCACCCAGACAGCAGACCTACCTGTTGTTTCCATCAATCGCTGTGCCGACAGAGCAGTCTCGCGACTATTGTAAAAGGGATATTTCAATCCTATGTGAAACATCCTATTTGGGGGTATATAAGCATTCTGTGCACCCCACTTCTTTGGTGCCCTTTCTTCCTTCGGGAAGAAAGGCCCCGGGCCATGGTCCTCAGATTTCAGCTCAGAGTAAACTCACCCAAATTTTCATTTATAGGTTGGTTATGGATTATTTTTGTTGAAACTTTTTATGTGCAGTTTTTAAAAAACGACTGTAGTGATTACCATCGAGATATCTTAGAAAAGACAAAAAGTAGAAAAAGAAAAAAATACCCCCAAGTTCCACCAACATAAGATACAAAATGCTGAAAAGAAAAGTAACTTATAATCTTACCACTCAGAGATAACTAGTGTAGACATTTTGGTATCTTTTTCTTCAATACAACTGAGCTCATGTTAGCTCCAAATACTAGTTTATGTTTATTTCTTCATTTAACATTTATCGTTAACAATCGAGTAATTTTAGACAAAGGGAAATGGCAAATCTGAGCCCTTCATACAAATTGCTCTTATTGTTTTAAAAGTCAAAAGGAAGTTTAGGATTTCCGAGAAGTAATCAACAGTTCGACAGTGTTAAATGTAGCTTGGGATGGCTTTTTAATTTTGCTTCTTATAAATGGTGGCAGAATTTTTTTTTTTGAAATTAGTGCTTGATGAGAATATAACTTGGACATATGTTGACTTGGAGAGACTATAACTTAAATGCACCTTCCCTTCTCAATAACTGACTCACTGGGAAAAACCGTTGTTATTCTAGATTTATTGTTGAATTAGATCAGTAACGATTACCCATAGATTTCTATTTAAGACTCTCACTCAACTAGAGATGAGCTATAGATAATCCCATTTCGTGGAACTTTACTGAATATCAGTACTTTCACTGCCATACTTCAGAGACAAGAGAGCGGAGTATGGGGCTCTGGAGCCAGGCTGCCTGGATTAAATCCCACCTCTGCTACTTGCTAGCTGTTTGACCTGATATAAATTACTTGACTTCTCTGTGCTGTAGTTTTCATATCTGTAAAATGGGGTTGAAAACAACAGCACCCACCTCTGAAGGTTATTGTAAAAGGTTAAATGAATTCATACTGTAAAGTGCTTGGACTAGTAACATACAAAGTATGCATCAGTACGTGACTATTATTAATCATATTTTTCTACGTGTTTAATCCTTACTACTGGTTTTCAGAGTTCTTATTTATAGAGTTTCATGCTAGTGATTTTCACATTCATTTCTTCTCCTTAAAATCAGCTCCTCTATGTCTAGAGTTTTCCTAGTTACTTCTGTTTAATCTTTCCAGAGAGGTCTTTATTTTCCTTGCGAGGCCCTCTCTTGCCTTGCTCTTGCTCTAACAGCACTTGTGGAGACTTCCCCGGGCACAGAACCTTGGCGCTCCAATTACTCATGTTTGTTTCCCACTTGCCGTATTCCCAGAAGGCAGGCCACATGCCGCTCTTGCAGGAACCCTGCCTAACTTAACCTGTGACTAATGGGAAAACCCTGTGCTTAGGACTTTTGTAGCGTTCTGTTTAATCATTATCCGCTGTCTGTTCCTGGAAGGAAGAGAAACGTTGGGCTGCCGTCAGGGTTGTGGGACTGGCCCCGTGGTGCTGCCTGGGGAGCACTGTTGTGGCGGCTGCTCCCTCACCTCCAGGGCTTAGGTATTTATTCTGTCCTCTACATTTGACACCGCCTCCTCCTGACTGGCTCCTGTGATTTATCCTCCTTTCCTGCATATTGGTTTTGTATCCGCAGCTGAGCTGTAAACTTTGTGACAATCATGGGCATTTACACTTATTGTCACTGCTAACAATCAACCCAGCAATAATAGCTAACATTTATTAGCACTTACTCTGTGTTAGGCACACTCATCTCATTTAATGCTCAGAAACAAGTCTATTATCATCTGTCTGTTATAGATGAGGAAACTGAGGCATGGGGAAGTTAATTGACTTGCCTGCGGTCTCAGAGCTAAGAAGCAAGTCGAATGAATACAGTGCAGCCAAGAAAAAGCTGGCTTCTGCCCTTGCCTCCTTTCTTTCTAGGGAGCAGCGTGGTTCAGAGCTTGGGCCCTGCTTGTAAAAGACCTCGGTTCAAATCCTGGCCTTTCCCCAGGTGAGTGACCCTGATTTTAACACTTTGTTCTATCATGTCTCTATTTCTAAGATGGGTTTAATAATAACACCTATCTAAGAGTTATGAAGATTAAAAATAAAGATAATGCCAGTAAAAACGCCGGGCACATGAATAAGCACTCGAGGAAGTTTTGCTTCTATTAGCAGTTGGTGGTAAAGTCGTTGACCATCCCAGAGGCCTTATATGTGGGATGGTGAGCCCCCAACCCTCCACGGGAGAATCGGTCACTGTCTGCCTCTGCCGGGCTGGGTGCTGGGCCAGTCTTCCTTTTTGAAGCGCTTGCTTAGCTCCTGCCAGCTCAGCAATATCCGCATGTTTCCCCCCATGGTGGGTTTGTGTTGTCTTCCACATGGTGGAATTTACTTAGCTGGACTCCTACCCTGGCAAGGGCGGGCTGTACCCAGAAACCAGGGACCTGGCTCCAGGAGGCCCGGTCCTCTGCCCCAGCTCCCTGTCTGTGAAGCTCCAGGAGAGTCCCTGGTTCCTAACAGACCTCCTCCCCTCGCCCCACTCTTGCTGTTTCTGCCAGAAACAGGCCATTCTGGGCTTGTCCTCTTCTTCCTATTTGGTGGTTTTGTTCTGGCACTTGCCGTTTAGCTTCCTTCTGTAGTTGAAATAATTTCTAACCTAGTCCCTGCTTGGCCTCTTACAAGGAATGTGCACGAACCGATCTGTTAGGAATCTGTGGCCTGAGGGCAGTGCATTTGGTGAGGGTCTGTCAGCTCCGCTCCCTACAGACCTGGCAGCTTGTGGTCAGTTGTTGTTGGTTAAACCTGCCTGTCTGTGAGGTGTGTGTCACTCACTAGAGAAAACTGAAGGCCACCTCCGCTCTTACAGAGGCAGTTAAATAATGTGGCCCCGGGTCACATTGCCTGGGTTGGGTCCTGTCCTACCACATGTTAGGACTTGTTATTGAACCCCCATGTGCCTCATTTTTCTCATCTGCAAATGGGGGCAATGAGACAACCTACCTTACAGACGTTGTGGAAATGAAATGAGATTGTGCATGAAGCGTTTAGAACAATACCCGATGCCTTGCAAACGCTCAGTAAATGCTGTCTTACAATGATCTTAACGTAGCAACTCCTTCATAACACACTGCCTTTTGCAAAAGAATCTGAAGTGAATATTAAATTTCTGAAGTACCATTGCTTTAAAGTTACATCAAGCAAATGACTGTTTAAAATTTCCATTTCTTTCTTGAATGGATATAATTTACAATTTGAAGTGTGCAGGAGGGTCCACAGAGTGTCTCTCCACTCCTGTCCGCCAACCACCCAGGCCCTCCCTGGGAGACAGACAGTGCTACTGGTAATTAAAGACTTAAAAAATCCCCAAATGGACACTGAAAATAGCAAAAGAAGGAACAGAGATGGGGGAGGGGGCAGGAGAACAGGAAAAAAGGAGGGGGGAGATTCAGCTGGGGTCCAAAGTGCTGAGCTCTCCCGGTCCCTATAGCCTCTTGGGCATTACCCTTGCTTATACCCGTCTCTGAGGACACCCTGATGTGCCCCACTGCTTGGGGACCTCTGCCTTAGAGGCATGCTTGATGGCTTCCTGGCCTGTGTCCCAATGCAGATACTAGCAAGCTGACCTTGCCCTAGTCTGGGGTGAGGCAAGGTCAGGTGAGGCTTCTGTTGTCTTCTGAAGGCACACCATTGTTTGAGGTACTCAGGAAGATTCAGGAAGAGTCCAGAAGTTGAGATCCTTGGCTTCTCCAAACACTGGGACCCTAAAGTTAATCCTTTCCCAAGGATGAGCTGTGGGGCTGTAGCTGTTTGTGTTCAATTGTTTGGTGCCCTTGGGGCGTTACGTCTGGTCAGGGAGTTCTGGAGCCTTTAGAAATAACTTCAAGTGGTGAACCTGAGACAGTTGTGGAGAATGTTGGAGACTCTCTGCCTCTGTAAAGTTAGTTTTCCCCTCTCTAGTTTAAATTGAAAGCTGTGATGGCAAATATTTACAGTTTCCATCATTTTTAAGTTTCTTTTTTCTTTATGTTGACGTCACCCTAGTTTCAGTCCTTTGTTCTGGTAGCTACCTGGGGTGCATGAGTGATCTGGTTTTGTCCCCCAACTTCCTGCCTGTCAAGAATGTTTGTTCCCTTTTTGTCCAGCCCAATTCAGCTTTTCTTTTGAAACCGAATCTAAAGTCCTTTTTCTTCCTGGATCCTACTAATTATTTCCTTTCTCAACTCCTATAGTACCTATGCAGAGAAACTGCAGCTTAAGGATGGGTTGTGCTCCAAACATTCGTTTTTGAGTAACTGGGTGGAAAATTGAAATGCTTTTCCCATTAAAAATGATAATTAGGTTCCCACAAAGAATACGTTTTAAAAAAATGATAAAATGGGACTTCATGAACTTTTATTACAGAAAAGTAGAAAGAATAGTAAAATGGACACTGTATACTAATGCTTAGATTCAACATTTTGCTATATTCACTTGCTCACCCTATCTGCCTATCTATCTATCCATCCACCTATCTATCCACTTTTTTTGCTGAACTATTTGAAATCAAGTTGTAGGCATTGTTACATTTCACCCTAAATACCTCTACCGTGTATCTGGCAGGATTAAGGACTTCCTTCTATATAGCCACAATACTGTCATCATACCTAAGAAAATAAACAGTAAGTCTGGAATACTGTCTAACCTTGTTTCCTCAATTGTCCTCAAAATATCCTTTATAGCTGTTTTAAAATTTTTATTATTGTTTAAAATTTTGAACCAAGCTGCAATCAAGGTTTACTCATCGCATTTGGCAATAACGTGCTGCATGCCAAAGTTTTGGTCAATGACAGACCACATAGAGGATAGTGGTCCCATCAGATTAGTACCATCCAGCCTAGTTGTGTAGGAGGCTATACCGTCTAGGTTTGTGTAAGTATATTCTATGATGTTTGTGCAACGGCGAAATCACCTAACATCGTATTTCTCAGAACGTATCCCTGTCATTAAGCGACGTAGGAATGTGTTGTTTTCTAACAAAAGCTATTTGAAGCCACATTTAGCCAAGTATTGTGGAGGGGGTTGGGGGGGAGAAGCTTTCTTGGGCACAGGCAATCTTTCGAAGTCTTGGGGTACTTGCCCCTCCCTATTTCCCTCTCCCACTCTAAACACCTGTCTCCAGATCCTGGGGTGCTGCTGCTGCCCTGAGACCTCCATTGTGGCATCCCCCAGGTGCAGCTGGTCTCACACAGGTCTTTGCAGAAACCTCAGAGACAGCTGCATTTTTCAAGGGACCTCTTAGCCAGATGCATCTGTAAATCAGGGGTTCGTCGCTGGGCATTGCTCATCTATGCGCTTTTTGCTGGGGAAGCTGCCTGGGCCTCCATCTGTTCCCAAAGTGGTCTTTGCTGCCCGGAATCAGAGCCCTGTGCTCCAGGATCGTGGTAGCATTTCAAGGGCTTTGACAAAATAAAGGTAACTTGAGGGACTGTATGCATTGGGAGGGATTTTGTGCAATGGGTGGGTAGACTCTGCACACGCCAGGCAGATCCTATCTGGATGTCCCCTCCCTGCCTAGTCGTGGCCCGGAGTCAGGGAGGGTGCGGCTGTAGCAGCTGTTTATTTGGAATTTGTTTGGAAGTTGGCAGCTGCCTGAAGTTTCACTACAAAGTTTAGCACTTATTTACATACTGACTTCATTGTTTTCCAATTTCCATATGAGCTCATTTGTTCTCGCCGTACGTTTCAAGCTTTTTAAATTTGTCTGGGCAAATGCTCTCAATAACTGGCACTGTTGGGGATGGTCTTAAACGTTCTGTGACTTTGGTTGTCTCTGTAGCCAAAACCAGATGTAATTTAGGATGATTTTGTTTCGTAGGATCTGCTTTGCATTCTCCCCTTCTATTAGTGTACATAACTGATTTGAACTATGTTTAAACAATTAACTTAATAAACGAGGTCGTTTTGCAGGAGCTAGAAGATCTTAGCTCTGCCAGAATAGTGCTGAGAGGCAGTGTGTGGACCGGTCACGAGCACCGCCCTGAAACAGGATCTGCCTGGGTTCTCGTCCAGCCTCTTGGCAGTTTTTAACTGTGTGACCCTGGTCAGGTGACATACCCTTCTCCAACCTCCAATTCCTCTTCTCTAAAGTAATTGTATCCACTCATAGTGTTGTGACCATCTGAAACCCTTTGGGCCCTTGGCCTAAACTCTAAATATGTAATTGTCCCCTGAGAGGTTTAATCAAATATATTAATGTTTATGCAGCAGACTCCGCAGACTAGAGGTTGTAGACAGCGTCACAGGAGATCTGGACGGGTTTTGCTACCAATGAGGTTGTCAGGTTTGGTTTTGCTACGAAATGAGTTATGAAGGATTTTGTTTTCAGAGCTTTTTGGATTTTGGACACAGGAGGGTGTGTTTGTGTTTTTCTCTCTAGTAGCATCAATGCAGAGTGAATTGTAGATGGGGCTGGAGAAGGTCAAGGAGTTATGGAATTTTGAGAAGCATGAAGGTCCTCGGCTGGAGCGCCCAGAGAGGTGAAGTGGCTTGTTGAATATCACAGAGGTAGTTGGTGGCGAAGCAGAAGAAAAACCCCCGCAAAGAAATGCAGAGAAATGGTCTAGTGATCTTGGTCAGTACTCTAGACCAAAAATAGACCACTCTTGGGTACTGTGATTTGAATGTTTGCTTAAAAAAATAGGGCGTGTGTGTGTTTAAAAATGATTTTCCAACCAAGCGTGGTGTGGGTTATCTGCTTACCAGCAGAGTTGTTGGGTCGCTCTGCTGGGAAACCCTAGCTTCTGAGAATGTGCCCTTTCCTGATAAAGGGGGAAGAATAGCTATCAGATCCATTAAAGTGCCTCGGCTGGAACACGCCTGCTTGGGAGAAGTCATGAGGGCCTCCTTATCGGGAGTCTGGTTATGACCGCTGTCTTCCTCATTATTTTAGCAGCCCTCAAGCTATGCCCCCTGGGTTTGAGGAATGCCGCCTCGGCCCCGTTCCTGCTCAGCTCCTCTGGCCTTTGGGGTCAGTTGGAAATACAAGTATTCCTTTGAACAAGTTAGAAAGCTGCTTTTGATTTTTTGGGTTGACTTCAAGCCGTTTCTTAAATTTCCTTCTCAGTTCCTTGCCATCATCAATCTTTTTTAATCTCACGTCTTCTTTTGTGACCTCCTTTACAGGATCTTGGCAAAATATGATACATAGCGAGTCCTCAAAATATAGTGAATTAACCAAACCTGTTTAGGTCTAGGAAAAACCCAAAGGATTTTGATAAACGCTGGCTTTTCTTGGACATTTTTTTCCTTGTGATGTTGTAGAAAGGAATCACCTTTATCAGTAAGAGCTGAGAACTCCCTGTTTCAATGGCTCTTGCTGTGTGCAGAAGATACTGGAGATGACGCGATGGGCTTGTTTTTGAAGAGCCTGAGGAGACGCAGGTCGCAGCCTGCATGAGGTGAGCTGTGGTCTGGGAGGTGGGAGGGAGGTCAGAGATGGGGGACAAGGAGCAGAGTTTTGCAGTTGTTCATCCCGTAAAATGCCTTGGAGTCTGGTGTTGGGCATTTTCAAAACGTATCCTACTTCTTGCTGTGCTAATTGGAACACATAGTTTTGAAGTTTGGGGAGCCTTTAATCTAAGTTGTGAAATACGAGAGCAAACTGACATTTAGCATTTTAACAGAAAAGTAGCTAAATGATGAAATATTGTTGAAAGAAAAATAATGAGATATACCTCAGACAGGCATTTGTGTTGCGTGGTGCTCCGTTACAAGCCCCATTTTACATCTGCAGACACTGAGGTTTCCAGAAGGTAACAAGAAGCAGTGTATAAGCAGGCAGGATCCAGACTGCCTGGTTTGAATCCAGGCACGGCCACTGAGTAGCACTGTGACCTTGGAAAGGTTGCTGTACCTTTCTGAGCCCCCTTTCTCCATCTGCGACATGGGGATAATACCAGTAACTGTGTCACAGGTTTATTGTAAAGGTTCAATGCGTCACTTCGTCCTGGCCCATAAATGCTCCATAAATGTGGTAGTTGTTGTTGTTAGGAGCAGTAGAGAAATAACAAACTAGTCTGAGCCATGCCTCCCATCATTTCTGGAACCATCCCACCCAAAATCGTTCCCTTCCTTCCATTGGCTCTTCCGACTTTCTGTTCTGACCCTGATTACTGACCCTATTGTCCTGCGTTCTCCAGCTCTCATGGCTCTCCCTTGCATGGCTTAGCCCAGTTGGAGATTTGGGCTGCACATCTCAGCTGTGCCCTGAATGCCTTTGCACAGTCCTTTCACTGGCCTGTCCTTTTCCTTCATTTCTCCACCAAGCCTCACTGTCTCCTAAGCCTCTCTTCTGTCCTGGCCCCCCAGTTCTCAACAGGTGCCGTGGCTTCTTA
This sequence comes from Equus caballus, assembly GCF_041296265.1. NCBI lineage: Eukaryota > Metazoa > Chordata > Mammalia > Perissodactyla > Equidae > Equus > Equus caballus. The sequence continues at coordinate 95,278,647 of NC_091686.1, forward strand.
TGTGAAGAGGAAATGGAAGCAATCAGGCACCTCTCCCCTCAGCTTCCTCCTCCCCACCAGAAAGGACTCTAACTCATTGACCTGCCTCAGGAAGAAGTGCCTTTTTTCCTCTTTAGGTGTTGAATCCATCTTCTTCATACGGAAATCATCTCCTTCAGCTTCCTCAACGTTGTCACTCCAGATTCCCTCTCAGTCTCCCCTTTGTTCCTCCTCTTCTGCATATAAATAAGCATTTTGGTTGAAGCTACTTAAAAAAAACACTAAACTCTGAAGAAAAATTTCTTCTCCTCACCCTGGAGGTGAACCACCCTACCCTTTTGCTCATGGTGGGCTTCCAGAAAGAGCTTAGCCTCTGTTCCTCAACCCAGGGAATCTAGCTTCCGTCTGGCCTGCCAGTCCATTGAAAAACTGCTCCCTCCAAGACCACAAAGATCTGTGGATCGTTTCTCCTTCCTGTTTTATTTTATTTATTTACTTTTCATTTTTCTTATGTACATATGTATGTATTTTAGGATTTTAAAGATTTATTTTTTTTAGGATTTTAAGTTTACTTCAAAAAACTACAGAGAAACAGATGGGGAGTAAAATACAACAAGGAGAAAAAAAAAAGATTCCAAGTTGCTTCCCAAATTAGAAACTAAAGGGTTCCCATGTGTCCTTGGGAACTTCTATGTGGCCTAATTTGTTTGGGTTCTTCGCAATTTTCTTTCTAAAGATTCTTCTTAGGTTCTTTCTTTTTTCTTTCCTTTTTTTTAAGAAATTGTGGTGAGAATGCAATGTGAGATCTATACTCTTAAGTTTTTAAATGCACAGTACAGTATTGGTAACTATAGACACAGTGTTGTACAGTGGATTTCTAGAACTTATTCATCTTGCAGAACTGAAACTTTATACCCTTTGAATAGCAACTGCCCATTTCTCCCTTCCCCCAGCTCCTGGCAACCACCATTCTACTCTCTGTTTCTATGAATTTGGCTATTTTAGATACTTCACGTAAGTGGAATCATACAGTGTTTGTCCTTCTTTGACCGGCCTATTTCATTTAGCATAATGTCCTCCAGCTTCATCTACATTGTCGCCTATGACAGAATTTCCTTCTTTTTTAAGGCTGCATAGGATTTGGTTGTAAGGATATACCACATCTTTGTTATCCATTCAACCACTGAGGAGCGTTTAGGTTGTTTCCTTATCTTGGCAATTGAGAGTAATACTGCAATGAACACGGGAGTGCAGATGTCTCTTCGAGATCCTGTTTTCATTTCCTTTGGATACATACCCAGAAGTGGGATTGCAGGATCATATGGTAGTTGTATTTTTAATTTTTTGAGGAACCTCTATACTTTTTTCCATAGTGGCAGCACTATTTTACATTTCCTTGCTATTTTAGTTGTTCTGTCTTGCAGCATCTGACCTGGCTGACTGCCCATTCCTTCTGGAAACTTGTTCCTCTGTGTCCTAGGGTAGAGCCCTGGCTTCTCTTTCTCAGTTTCCTCATGGAGTAGATCTAGCTGCTCAATGGATATTTCCATCTAGATGTCCCCCTGCTTACCTCTATCTCTGCCTGTTCAAAACTGAACTCGTGTTGTTGTCCTCTCCATGCCAAGTGTATTAGTTTGCTAGGGCTGCTGTAACAAAGTACCACAGACTGGATGGCTTAAAAAAGAGAAATCTATCATCTCACAGTTCTAGAGGCTAGATGTCCAAGATCAAGGTTGGTAGAGTTGCTTCCTTCTGAAGGCTGTGAGGAGCAATCTGTTCCATGCCTCTCTCCTAGCTTCGGGTGGTTTGCTGGCAATCTTTGGCATTCTTTAGCCTGTATAAGCATCACCCTGATCTCTGCCTTTATCTTTACATGGCATTTTTCCTGTGTGCATGTCTATCTCCAAATTTCCCCTTTCTATAAGGACACCAGCCATGAGGGATTAGAATCTACCCTAGTGACCTCATTTTAACTTAATTACCTTTGTCAAGACCCTGTCTCCTAATAAGGTCACAGTCTGAGGTACTTGGGGTTAGGACTTCAACATATGGGTTGGGAGGAAGGCAAAATTCAACCTGTACCACCAAGCAAACTTGCTTTTTTCAGATATTTCCCATCTCAATGAATGGAACCAATGTCCACCAGGCTGCTGAAGCAGAAACTTGAGTATCATCCTTATCACATTGCTTGCCTATATATTAATTTGGGGTCTAGAGCTCACAGAACTTGGAGGCAAAATTTTGGAATAGGGACCATAGGGTCTTATAGGTTTACAAAGGGGTCTGTGACTCCTAAATGGCTGACAACCTCTGCTCTGTATCTTTTTTTTTTTTTCTTGAGTGTCTACCACCTTGGTAAAAAAAAAAAGTAATACATACATATGAATTTTAGAAAGTTATGAAACAATATAAAAATAAAATATAAAATTATCCTCTTATTCAATTACCCAGAATCACTTAATATTTTGGTCATTTCTTTGTACATTTTATGCCTTCATGCTTTTTTTTTTTACTTGTTGGATCATACTGTATGTAAGATTTTGAATCTGGCTTTTTAAGTTCAACATTGGATCATCAGCGTTTTCCCATATCTTCACAAAATCTTCATAAATAGTTTTAAATGGTGCACGTTATTCCATCAAATGGATAGATGATGAGCTGACTTAGGTATTTTCTTATTATCTCATTGTCAAACATGCAGGTTTTCACTGTTTTTTGACTTTTATAAACAATGCTGAAACAACTTTTGCTATTGATTTGGACTCAAAAACATAACTATTTTGTAATTCAGGTATGATTCAGCTGGGAGTGAAGGAGAAAGATGGACAGTGTCTCCAGTGTAAATTGAAGGAAAGCCAACCCTGCCTATGTTAACAAATGTTTTAGGCATTATTTGTAAGTAGTTACTTTGTGATTTAAAAGTCATTCTTCATTGAATTGTTAAGGTAGATCAGAGTATATTCTCCAGTCAACATTTTGCTTTGTAGTGGTTCTTTATAGTCTATAACAGGGCTGTCCAAATAACTTTTCGGGATGATGGAAATGTTCTTTATCTGACCTGTCGAATATGGTAGCAATTAACCACATGTGACTGCTGAGCACTTGAATTGTGGTTAGTGAAACTGAGGAGATTAAATTTTTAATTTTAATTCTAATTGACTTAAGTTTAAATAGCTATTTGTGGCTAGTGGTTACCATATTGGATACTGAAGTTCTATCAAGATGATGACTAAATACTTTTATAGTGCTTACCTTTTCCTAGACAATATTCTAAGTGCTTAATATATTAATATATGATTCCATGGGGTAGTCTTCCCGTTACTATAGCTATGTAAGAAATTACCCCAAATCTTAGTGGCTTAAAACAACAACAGTCATTTGTTTTGCTAAGGAATCTACAATTTGGGCAGGTTCATCAGAAATAGCTCATCTTTGCTCCATGCAGCATCAACTGGGGCTATTGGGTCGACTCCTAAGATGGCTCAGTCACATAATTGACAAGTTGATGACCGTTATTGGTTTCTCTCCTCAGGACAGCTTAGGCTTCCTCACAGCATGGTGGCTGGGTTCCAAAAGCAAGTGCCCCAAGAGATGGGAACTGGAAGCTGTCAGTTTCTTAAGGCCTGGGGCTTGGAAACTGACATAGCATCGCTTCCAACATATTCCATAGGTCAGGCAGAGCACAGAGTATATATTCAAGGGGAGGAGATGAAGACCTCCCCTCTCCCTGGGAGCAGAATTAAAGAATTTGGGGCCGTGTTTTAAAATCATCATCATAGAAAGGTGCAATCATTTTGATTCCATTTTACAGATGAGGAAACTGAGCACAGAGCAGTTAAATAACTTGCCCGAGGTGGCTCGCCTGGTAAGTGGCCAAGCTATTATTTGTGCCAGTCAGTCTGACCTTTTAACCTCAGTGCTACATTGCCTCTCTCTGTAATTCATGTTTCACTAGTTTAGATTCATACCTTCTTCAGTTTTTCCATGGTACAATAAGTATGAGATTAAGTGGCTGATACACGTTTGTAAATCACAAACTCTGTAAATATGTACTACTTGCAAAGGTTTACTAGATGTCCAATTAATGATGAAGACATTTTTCAACCACCTGATTCGGAAGGAGCTGTTTGGCTCCAATTCTGAGCCCCTCTGCTTTCATTCCCATTTCCTATTATTATTATAAAATGGAGAATTTTTTATCACCTCCAAATTGAAACAGACCAGTTTCTGAGTAAAACTCTCACAGTCTTAGCATGCTGTCTGCTTCACCTATTCCTGTTGCATGAAATATATGTTATTAAAAAGGAATTAATAAATAAAACTTATTTAGAATTGTAAAAGAAGTTAAAGAAATGTTTCTGGTTTTTACTGAAAGTGAGGCTTGAGGTTAAACCCTAATTTAGATGATATGTTTCCATATGTTTAGGAAAGTGTGCATATACTTTTATTTATTTATTCATTCATTCATTTATTAATTGTATTGATTCTTCGAAAAGAAATCGGAAAGAAAATATAGGTTATCCCAAATTCTAGAGGTTCCCTGATAAAACAATGAATGCAACCTTTTACAAACCTAAGAAACCGGGAATTTCCTTTCATGTTCAAAGATAGTGGATATTTCCATGTCAAAGAGAACATAGCCCTTTGTTGTAGGGCCTCTGCTTTGCAAACTAGGCTACCGTTTGATCCTGTTTCCTGCATTGATGAAATGTGGTCATTTCACACCTGGTTTTTGTCCCCATGTAATCATTACAACACAGATTCATTTTTCACCAAAATAGTCTTGAGAGAGCTTATAATTAAATGTATGTAGCTTTCCGCTTTCCGGATATCTTAAGCAACACGTATGAATCTCCCTGATGTAGAGAACCCCATTGTATCACTTCAGAATCCAAGTATTCCAAATAATGAGACTTCATTTCAATCACATCCCACATTTTTCTTTGGTCCTCATCCTACCTGACCCCCTCCTTCGTTTGATCATTCTCTTCTCATTTTGTGTCCGTGATCTGGTGCTTTGCTGATTTTCCACACAGTCAGCTCTTTCTCTGTTATCTCAATTGGCTGTGTCTTATGATTGTATGCTCCAGGCTCACTGTTTCTCACCTCTCTCCTTCACAGAGGTGATTCAGTTCCCCATATACGAGGACCTCTTGGGAGCCTGGGTGGCACCCCCGCCAGCCCAGATATCTGGCTGCCTCTGGTATAAGTTCATGTGATACTTTAACATACCTAAAGGCAAATTTCTCATTTTCTCCAAAAGATGTCCCTTTCCCAGCTTCCTTATTTTTGAAATCATAAAATAGGTACCCACTGTGATGTTTTCTTTGAGTGCCCCATGTATACCATCCATGGCGTCTCTCCCAGTCTGTCATCATCTGCCCATGGGTTGACTTGCTCAGTGCCTGTTTCCAGTGCTCCCCTACAAGCTCCAAGATGGCATTGGCTGTTATGTTGTTTATCAATCTCCCTATCCAGCTCCCTGCGTGGTGCTTTTCACATAATGGGCATGCCATAAATGTTAATTTGGATCAGTGAATGAACAAACAAATGCACATCTTTCCATTTGTATGTTTGCGCCCCTGGGTCAAAATCTTGATGTCATCCTGGATTTTTGTCTATTTTTCATACTCTAGATCTGTCAGTTTACTAAGTCCTTCAGAACATAAGCTCCATAAGGATGAGGATCTTTGTCCTTTCGCTCAGTCATATATCACAAGAATGGTGCCTGGCATGTAGTCGAGCCATTACTACATTGCAGAAATGGTTCTAAATGTTTTGCATGTAGTAATTTATTTCATCTTCGTAACAACCCTGGAAGGATGGGTAGGTACTGTTAGTGTGCCCATTTCATAAGAAACTGAGGCACGGAGATGTTCAGTCACTGTCCAGTGTCACATAGCTGCTCAGTGGTGGAGCTGTGACTTGAGCCCAAGTCTCCTGAGTCCGTGCTTTTAACCACTAAGTACTCTGCTGTAATATCACCTCGTGATTCTGTGTTTACTCTGTGCTGGACCCTTCACTAAAACTCTGTACATTAATTCCATGCCGTGTAGGTGCACTCCCAGATGAAGAAGCAGCGGCTGGCTTGGAGACGTCTTTAAAAAAATTACACAGGGTGGTACCCAGTTTATGAGTAGCAGGGACAGCATGGGACTGTTTTGACCCAAGCCTGGGCCCTCACACTGTTCTCCTGTCCTGCCAGGTCTACAGTGTCTGCCTGGCCCGTGGTTTGGGGAGCAGACTCGGATTTAACGTGACCATTTCCCAAGGTCGGCAGGTTTTTCTTGCCGCCTCCAGAAATCTAACGCAACCGTGTGTGTTTCTTCCTGTAGGGAATGGTAGCAGTCGCGCGTTGCACTCCAGAACAGAGACGACACCGTCGCCCACTAATGGTCCTGGGAACGGACACCCAGAATATATCGCGTATGCGCTGGTCCCTGTGTTCTTCATCATGGGTCTCTTTGGCGTCCTCATTTGCCACCTGCTTAAGAAGAAAGGCTATCGTTGTACAACAGAAGCCGAGCAAGATGTGGAAGAGGAGAAAGTTGAAAAGATAGGTAAATAACTTGGATTCTTTTTGTGGGGATGTCAATGAGGACTTTGTAAATAAGAAACCAGTCATATATATTTTCCATTTCTATGAGGCAAAACGATCCGTCCTAACAGCAGGTGGTGCAGTGTCTGTGTAGATTTCAAGTAACCACACCTAGAGGTTGAAACCTTGCTTTCAGTTATTAAATACCTACCAGGTGTTTTACTCTTACTTGCCTTGTAGCCTGAGGCAAGTTGCCTATGCTCTGAATCTCTGCTGTGTATAATTTAACTGAAATTTAATCCCAATTTAATTAAATTTTTAATTTAATTTATGAGGGCAGTAGTCTTCACCTTACAGGATTATTGTGAAGTTTAGACAGAACATGCATTTGCTGCTGGGTACATATGGACACTCAGTAGATATTAATCCTTACTATGATTATTGAATTGGATTCTAATTAGAGTGATGGGGAAATTAAATAGGTCTCACCATTTTTATGGTACTACTTTTGCTGGGAGACTTCTGTCTTAAGTCTATGTGATTAGAATTTATGTTCGTTAAGTAAATGATTGTGTGACAGTGCAGTAAAATTATGGCAAGAATGGCTGCCTGAGTATCAACTTGAGGGCGTCTCACCTTTTCCTCCTAACATGCAGTTGTTGGGTAGTGTTTGGAAAAACTTGAGAGATAAAATCCTGTTTTCTCCCCAGATAGTCTTTCCAATCATCCTTTAAGGCTGTTTCCTGACTTGGGCCTTGGGGAGTAGTGGATAACTCTCCATAGCCCTTTCAACTCCTCAAAGGCAGTTTTTGCAGAAAGGTGACATTTGGAGCAGGTCACCCTTCAAGCCAGCCCCAAGGGTGGAGTGGGGGGAACTTCTTCATTCCTTGCCAGCTTGCTGGCCTCTTGGTTTTTCCCACCCGCATTGACCTTTGAGGCAGAGAGGGAACACGGCTGCAGGATGAGTCATGTGTAAGCTCATGAGTGAACCAAAGCTGAGTGTTTGTCAACAGAAAGTGGAGCCTCCCCCTCTCCTCCTTCGTAGGTGCTCTGTAGGTTGGCTTAGCAGTCAGGATGGTGCTGTCCATCCAAACATACACATTCACGGAGGAGGTAGCTGACTGTGGATGGAGAAGACACTTCTCCAGGTGCACGGGTAGGACATCGCACAGCTTGATTTGTTCTCTGTGCACTAGGATGGAGTATTTCAATCCTCTCTCTTCCTTATTTTATTGAAACGAATAATACTGATCCATTTCAGAGTGGAGGTTTGATTTTTTTCAAAGACTATCACATATACAGAGTCTCCCAAAGTAAACTGAGTTTGTAGGCAGACAAGCCTGGCCAAAATTCCATCACTTAGAAGTGTAGTTAAAAGGAAAGGACAGTCTTATAAACATGGGTGATAATTGCCTAATTTACAGAAGAAATTAATACTCTAAATTTATATAGTACATCTGCAATTAAAATAAAATCCAAGGAGAACTTTTTTCTTTTAGTTAGCTTTTTTCTTCCCATTTCCCATAAAGGTTTAAGGGCATGATGAGAGAGAAGTAATGGTAGTAAGGACTGATAGAGATGCATGAAATTGTTGTCTTGGGAAGTGAGTGGGTGTTTGGACTTGAGAAGAGATTGGTGGGCAGCTCTGATACTTTTTATGCCTGTTGTGCCAAGGACGTCACTGTGTGCTGTGCGTTAGGCAGTTTGTGGTTGAAGGAAGGAAGCCCGGACTCTTAGCGTGATGGGTGATCTTTGAGTGATCAGCTGAGCTTTCTGGAGATGGTTCTGTGAGGTCTTGGGCTCTAAGGCTGAGTGTCTCCTTGACTTGACGCAGGTGACCAATTGTAACCCATTCTTACCTCCCCTTCTCTTTCAGAGTTGAATGACAGTGTAAATGAAAATAGTGATACCGTTGGGCAAATTGTCCACTACATCATGAAAAATGAAGGTATGGATATTTTCATGTTCCAGAACAATTGCAATATTTCTATGTTTTGCTAAAAACCTGCTTCAAAGAGTCAGGATTTGTGTGGGCTCTCCTGAAGATTTGATTTTTCTGAAGTTGTCAGCAGCACCTTTTACTAATCTCACTAATTCCTCAGCTTCCAGCGTCATCTGACCAGGAGAGTTTCACAAAAGTGAGTGTTCTAGGAGTCAGTCGATCTGAGTGTTTCAAAAGCCAGCCCTGGAGGTGATGGCTCACCCTTCAATCCTGGGCTCACCTCGATTTGCGGAAAGTCACATTCCCTCCCGGAGCCTCAGTTCCTCCTCTGTAAAATGAGGGTGCTGGCAATATTTACCTCATAGCGTTGTTGTGACATCCTGCACGTGGAGCGCTTTGTGTACAGTAAGCACTCAAAGATTATCTCTTCCTTTTTTGTACTTTAAAAAAATTGTGGTAAAATACAGACAATGTAAAATTTACCGTTATAACCATTTTAAAATGTACATTTCAGTGGCATTAAGTACATTCACAATAATGTACAACCATCACCCCATCTAGTTTCAGAACTTTTTCATTACCCCGAACTGAAACTCCACGCCCATTAAGCAGCCTCTCCCCATTCTCCGCCCTCCCCCCACCCCCAGCCCCTGGCAACCACTACTCTGCTTTCTGTGTCAGTGGATTTGCCTATTCTGTTATCTGTTCTTAAGTGTTAAAACTTTGTATGGATTTAAGCATTTTTTCCCCTTCTGAAATGCGTTCTAAACCCTTATTTTCTTAAATAGAGGATTAATTTAATCTTGGTTAGAGAAATTAGGATTCTTGTTTGGAACACTGGTGATTATCTTGATAGGCCACTGTGCCCTCAGTCACTTTGAGGTGTGTAAAACTCCTTGCCCACATACCTCATAGCTGCAGCTCTCCATGCTTTGACTTCTCATGAGAATTTAAAAGACAGCGTCTTCCTGGGGCTCTGTCTTGCTCTAGTCAGTGCTGACGCATGTGGTATGCACCCATGCAGCCGAGACATTTGTCCAAACGTTGAAATATGTCTGTATTGCTCATCAGTACCTGCTCTCCCACCCCTAGCCCTTCCCTGGGGACCCTCTACCCCCATATGCTCACTATTCAGCGAGTGCACCTGCGCAGCCCAGGCTGTTGGCCAGTGTTTTTGACTTAGAGAAACAGCAACGTCATATGGTTCAGCGTAATTTCGATTGTTCTTTACAGAACATGCTTTATGTATTTGGCATAGATCTAGTGCTTTGTGTGTACCATCTCATTTAATCCCTCTAGAGTGGGTAGTATTATACCCATTTTACAGATGAGGAAATGAAGGCTCCAGGTGGTTAAGTTTACATGGGTGGTGAGCAGCCCAGCTCTGTCTGGGTCTCTTTCAACTATACAACATTGCCTCTCCTCTCTTCTAATTTGCAGCTTTCGGTTACTACAGGACATAAAACCACAAAACCAAACTTAATAGAATGATGTTTAAAATAAGAACAAAAAAGACTAGAACACTTGGATTTTGATCTCTGCCTTCTGGAGAAGTGGTTATTAATTTGCACAAGAAATATACAAATACGTTCTTGGCACAGAAGCGTCAGCTGCTATAGAAGTGCACAGAGTAAGGCGTTGCTCCTGTGCCTGGCACCTTCGAAACTGCCTCCAGGGCTCTGGAGGGCTCGAGGCCTTTGGGACTTGGGCTTCTGAGAGCCGAAGTAGCTGCTCATTAGGGAGCATTGGATGAGGTGGATTACTGACAGTTGAATCGATTGAAATAAGTCAACTTTTAAAACTTTACCAGGAGCTGAGGTTCTTGCGTGTAACTTCATAGCGCGCACTGAGTGTTTGCTGCCTGCCAGGCCTGTTCTACGAGCTTTCCAGGGACTAACAACCTTCTGATTCAGGCATTTATTCCCATTTGACCGTTGAGAAACTCAGGCCCACACTGCTGAACTAACTTGCCAACATCTGGCCGCTGGCAAGTAGCAGAGCTGGGATTTGCACTCAAGTGTCTGATTCCAGTTGATGCTTCACCACTTGCTGTCACTGCCTCTTTCCTCCAGGAAAGAGGGATGATAAACTTTATCCTTTCAAAGAGACAAAATACACAGCTGGGGTAGTTTGTAGAATTCCTGAAACATTAACTCAACATTCTCAAAACTATCTTATGAGGTAGGCCCCTTTGTCACCCCATTTTGTAGATGAGGAGACAGAGCGCCAGGGAGTAAGAGCCTTGCCCAAGGTCACACAGCCAGCCCCGTGGCAGCACGATGCCAGCAGTGGGCTTCTTCACTCCATTACAGCAGAGGAGAAGCGTTTGGGTCTCTGGAGCAAGCAGACTATATAATTCCCTCGCCTCCCACACTCATGGGCAAATAAGGCTGTTCTTTTCTTTTTTAATTATATCCTTTTCCTTTTGGAAAGTGGCCTTTGTGTTTCCGCTGTGTTGATTACCAGTAGGTAACCTTAGAGAAATTCCAAGGCACTGATTTCATTGTTTCTCCTCTGCTCCCCAGGTCTTTCCTGTCTGTCTTACTCTTTAGCCGCTTCCCTGTCAGTGCCCTCATCTGTCTCCCTGTGATTTCCCTAGTGACCTGTGAGCATGGGTGGTGGCTCTGATGCTTGTGCAGCCCTTGGTTCTCGTTGTTTTTTGAAGATTGGCACCTGAGTTAACAACTGTTGCCAATCTTCTTTTTTTTTTTTCCGCTTGTTCTCCACAAATCCCCCCAGTATACAGATGTATATTTTAGTTGTGGGTTCTTCTAGCTGTGGCATGTGGGACACTGCGTCAGCGTGGCCTGACGAGCGGTACCATGTCTGCGCCCAGGATCCGAACCAGCATAACCCTGGGCTGCTGAAGTGGAGCTCTCAAACTTAACTGATCGGCCACGGGGCCAGCCCTCTTGGTTCTCCTTGACCACCAGGGGACAGCTGATCTCACTGGACCTCCTCTTCCAGCTGTGGCCATCTCTAGCTTCCAGGCTGTGCCCAGACCACAGCTGGGTGATGAGATGCACACCTGGGTCTCTTACCAGTTAGAACCTAGCATTTTTAGTTTGCCTTTGAGACAGAACTCCTCCACGGGACAAATGCATTTTTCTTTTCTTGTCTCTGTCATGAGCAGACTCTGAACTTAATATCAATTTAGACCTCCCTGTTGGTGTTAATTTAATTTTCTATTTTTTTCATTGTAAGCACACTGTAACATAACTTTTCTTTAAGCATTGGAGAAAAAAAGAAGGAATACAATTGAGTACAATCCATCCATGACCATTTTCCCATGTTTATTTAGGTTTTCTTTGCCTCTCTTTACATATTTTAAAACATTTGCAATCATTGTATATGGCTAGTCTTCTGCTTTGCATTTTGAATTTGGCTAATGGGGTAATATTTCACCTGTACAGATGGTGACATTCTTGTGTATGGGTCAAACACATCATGTCTTGAACGCTGCAAATCAGTTTAGTTTAGATAAATACCTCTTGAAGGATGAATCTGTGCACTGATTGTTTTCCTCCTAGTCCCAAGCCTTGGATTAACTACAGTGCTGCCTTTCATCTATCTTTCTAAGTAGAGCTGAACTGAAGACTGTTGGGTGGTCATTGGAATTTTCTTGCCTTGTATGGGAGTTTGGACCCCTGGCGGTCTAGTGGTTAAGATCGGTGCTCTCACTGCGGCAGCCTGGGTACGTTTCCCGATCAGGGAACCACACCACCCATCTGTTGGTTGTCATACTTTGCAGCTGCATGTTGCTGTGATACTGAAAGCTATGCCACCGGTGTTTCAAATCCCAGCAGGGTCACCCGTAGTGGACAGGTTTCAGTGGAGCTTGCAGACTGAGACAGACCAGGAAGAAGGACATGGCCACCCACTTCTGAAAAAATTGGCCGTGGAAACCCTATGAATAGCAGCTGTCTGATATAATGCCAATGGATGGGAGGATGTCACAGACACCTGGCAGGGTTCCGCTGTGCTGTACACAGGGTTACTAGGAGTCACAATCGACTGCTTTATACATATTATCAGGCGGAAATTCAGGAAAGAAAAGAGGCATTTCCTGGAAATTACTGCCCACTAGAAAATTTCCCCCTTTCTTGATGGGTTTTTCTTGCCCTGTAAATGATTCCTCCTATTCTCTGGAAACCCATGAAGGGAAGTTGACAAAATGCTGACAAGCGTAGGGGAAACCATCTTTTATGGCTTACTGGAGTTATGGGCAATATGCAAGGAGATATATATTTAATATAGAACTTAATTAGATTATTGCTCTTTTATAGTAATTTTACAACCAAATTAAAGCTTGTGTTTAAGTTCTAATGGTAGTGTTATGTTAGAAAGTTTTCTCACCACAGGAAACCAAAAGTGTTCCCAAGGGACAGATTACTGAAGTTTACGCCCTGGTATAAACTGGAAGTTAGACTAGAGACTAGGGCATGTATGCATGTGTGCGTGTGCACAAATGTGTGTGTTGGTGCCACGTACAGCTGAGGAACCTCCTCAGACAGGGTGGGTGTGAATGATGCTTGCCTGGAAGGCTGCATCTACTCTTAAAGACTCCTTCATAGCAAACAGGGCCTGTTTACTAACTATTTCTGCGAGATAAGGGTGAGGTACAGGAATACATGGGAAACAACACAAGTATAGAAAAATAAGTTTTAGTAATGATTTTAATCCATTTTAATAACCTTCCTGAGATCATTTTATAATTCGATGTTTCTAAAGGAGGTCATCATTTTATAGGTGATTCGTTTTTTCAGGCACCTATTGAAACTTTTGTTTTTGAAAAGCTCATTCTTAGACGTGAGCACTGTTAGTGTTATGTCTGTCTTCATACCTTTTGTTGTTGTTGTTTTTCCTTTTTTCTGTTTATAGTTTTGAAGTTTGGTAAATGATGGCAGCATATAAGTGTTAACTGGCAGATTATTGGGTATTCCCTAAACCCTTTATCTGAATGAAAATTGTTTTTCTGAATCCTTATTATTAGTCAAATGGGAAAATGACTGACATCGCTAGATTATTCTTAAATTTGTCCTACTGAGGGTAACTGTCTCTGTGGTGTGGGAGAAGAAACTGCCGATCCATTTCAGTACCTTTTTGTAAATACACGTCTTATTTAGAACAAGAGTTGTTTGGAAATGCGTTTGGACAGCCTCATGAATAGTCATGAAGGGCAAAGAAAGTATTTCTTTTAGAAAAGGATGGTATGCTGTGCTAATGTTTCTTTAAAATCCTCATGTATTTGTGAGGGTTGTGATGGGGTGAAAACTGGATCATGGAGGCAAAAAAAATCTTATTACTGTTTTATATGTAAAACACAAATATACATATAGTACCTACATAGATATATATCTGCATTATTATAATTTCATGGGAGAGTGATTAGGGGAAAAAAAAAGTCAAAAAAGCCTCCTGGATGGAGCAATAATTATTTAAATTAATTAAATTAAATTTAAAAAGGTTAAGAAACACTGTATAAAGCCTTAACTGTTAACTCTTAAAAGCAGCAGTGTTGGAACTAGAGTTAATTTTCTTCCTCCAGGGAAGTCATTTGAAATGTTAAATGTTAAATGTTGGTGTTAGCTCACACAGTAAATAGTGATTTTTTATTCTTTCATCTCTGGAGAATTTATTGTGGTTTGTCATGAGAACAGTGCTTTAAAAATCAATGGAGGGGCTGGCCCAGTGGCCTAGTGGTTAAGTTCGTGTGGTCTACTTCAGCAGCCCAGGGTTCACAGGTTTGGATCTAGAGTGCGGACCTACAAACCACTCATCAAGCCATGCTGTGGCGGTGTCCCACATACAAAATAGAGGAAGATTGGCCACACATATTAGCTCAGAAATAATCTTCCTCACCCCCCAAAATCTATCTATCTATCTATCTATCTATCTATCTATCAATCTCAATGGACAGGTTAAGAGTCAGTAATGACATTTGGCCTTGCCAATTAAATCTCCAAGAGAAACTTGGACATTCACTTCAGTCTTTTATCCTTGAGAGCTTGCCCACTCTACAAGAGGTGAACAGAACATTGTGCATCCATGTGGGATGGGAACCCAAGAAGCTTGGATTTTAATTTGCTCTTGTTGACAGCCTAGCCCCCCATGTAGAAATCTGGATTAAAAAAAAATAATTAACACTAGAAGTCTAACTTAACTCAGTCCCTATTAGATAACTTATCTGTATCACCAACACTTGAAATTTTAAGATATCTGGCCAGAATTCAGGTCTTGTATGGTCCTGAAGCAGATCTAAGCTAAATGGCCCACCTGGCAGATTAACCGTCTCCCATCCCTGCTTATGTGTGGGATAGACCTGATACTGCATGGGTCTCCAGAGTTGAGGGCTAATTATTTTGGCACATGCAAGTTATTAGAACACAGGTCTCTTAAGACATAGATTTCACTACCTATTCAGCAAAGTCAGCTAAATGCAACAGAACAGCAGTGTGTAAATTTCCCTGTGGTTTGAGAAGAGGGGAAAGAAATGCATTTTTCTGTCGTATTGCTAATGATGTGTAGGAAGCAAAGCTCTATAGTAGATCTGCTTTCTTTGCGTAGATTCTGTCACTCATACTAAATTCCTCAGTGGTGAAAGTCATTGACAGATGGTGCCATATCCATGGGGTTACCTTGGGAAAGACCCTCCCTTCTCCAGGACCCCAGGGCTCATCTGTGAACTGAAGGAACTCAATTAGGTGTTTTTCCAACAGTTTTTCTGATGTGATAATTCTGTGTTTACTCATCTGATTCATCCCATTTTAATTCTTTACTTTTTTTCTCCTTAGCAAACGTGGATGTTTTAAAGGCATTGGTTGCAGATAACACCGTGAATGATCCTGAAAGGTGAGAGCTTCGCTCGCCATTTAGTGGGACATTTTTTCCAATTAGCTACTGGAGCAGGTTTCCCAACTTTGGCACTATTGACATTTGGGCCAGATAATTCTCTCCTTGGGGAACTGTCCAGTGCACTGTAGAATGTTTAACAGCATTCCTGGCCTCCACTCAATGGATGCCAGTGTCCCCCTCCCTGGCTCTGTGTGACAACCCAAAATGTCTCTACTCATGGTCAATGTCCCCTGGGGGCATATCGCCCCTTGTTGAGAACTGCTGTGTTGGATAATAATGATGGGAGATAGTAACAGTGTTGAAATTAGGGGTCTGGATTGGGTCTTACCTCCACCACTTATTGACCACCTTTTCTTGGGCAAGTTAACTGACTGCTCTGTGCTTAAGTTCCACCATCTCTAAAATGGAGATAACCATTGTACCAACTTCACTGGGTTATTATAAGGAATATAAAGTACCTTGGGCATTGAAAGACCTCCATGAACATGATGATTAAATGAAAAACCAGGCTGGTTTGGGGGCATCTGGTAAGTTCTACTCTGTATTACCAGTTTTAGGTCACGGTTGCTGAGCCTCATAGTCCTTCTTAATTAATTACAGATAATTACATTTCTATATAATTTTTCATTTCTTCAACAAGGAGCGTTTATTGAGTGCCTACTGTGCTGGGTGCCATGCTGGAGCTGGGCGGTCAGAGATCCTTGCTGTGGAGGACTCTGTCTAGTGGGGGATGGAGACGTGTGTGTGAGGCTTTATGGTGGAGAGCGTGAGAATGCTGTAGAAGAAGTAAAGACCAGATGCTCTGGGGGCTCCTGGGCCAGCAGGAGGTCAGGGGAAGTTCACAGAAGAAGTGCCATTTGAGTCAGGTGTGGGTCAGGCAGAGACAGGAGGCAGGGGCTGCTTGTAGGCAGAGAAAGTCCAGGAGAAAAGGCATGGGAGCATGAGAGTGTGGGACGCACCTGAGAAGGTTCAGTCTGGGGTGACCAGAGAAGGTGCTGGGGACAGTAGCAAGAAGGCAAGGAAGGCAAGTTGGGACCCAGTCACATGGCAAGGAGTTTGGACCTTTTTGTGCTTACGCTATGGGTGATGCCCCCAGCACGTCCGGTCAAACTGGCCGTGTTTGATTTGCATTTTTAGCGAGGTGACTCAGGGACAGGAAGGTCACTTTTGGAAGCTCTGGTGATGTCGTTCACAGAAACATACGAGCTGTGTTGCCTCCCACCTTCCGGCTCTGACCACAGACACCTGGCGTTAGGACTGTGTTCGTTCCTGGTGTCTTTGCCCCGGTTGTCTTTGAGCTTCATCACGTAGTGCCTTCACTGGGTTTTGTGCACAGTGGCTGCTTGATCAGTGTTTGTTGAATGAATGTTGTTAAACCTTTGGATTCAACTTTCTAGTCTATGGTGTTAATTTAACATTGTTTTACCCCAGAAAGCTGCTGCTGTGTGTTTTTGTTTGAACAATCTAAAGAGCATCCCTAAAGAGCAATAGGAAACTTTTGCTTGTCTGTGATGTTTTCAGACTATCTCCTCGAACACAAGCTACACTTCTTTTTAATGTGCAAGTGGGCTGGTTTTCCGCTGCATAAAGGCTGGCTTATGCTGTCATAAGACTTCCATGTGCCTTTGGGGCTCTTGGCACAGTCTCAGGTGTCAGGCTGTGCTGTGATGTGCCGCCCCACCTACCCTCCTACACCACGTCAGAGGGCTGATTTCTGGTCAGGCTGGCCCTGTCCTGTTTTAATTCCTCCTTTTCTAGTGGCCCAGAGCCTTGACATGTGCCTTTTGAAAGTAGCCAGCCTCTGGCCTACATACTTCTGCTTTTTATATTTCGCATGGCTAGATTTCTTCTTGGTTATCAGAGTGATCTCCCTGTTTCTGAAGCACAATAGCATGGTGGTTAAGAACATGATTTCTACAATTAGACTTTCTAGATTTGGATCTCAGATCCGTCACTTATTAGCTGTGTGAGCTTAGGCAAGTGACTTAACTTCGCTGAACCTCAGTGTCCTCTCTCTCTCTCTCTTTTTCCTTTGTGAAGAAGATTGGCCCTGAGCTAACATCTGTGCCAATCTTCCTCTATTTTATATGTAGGACAGTGCCACAGCACGGCTTGATGAGCGGTGTGTGGGTCCGTGCCCCGGATCCGAACCTGTGAACCCTGGGCCGCCAAAGCAGAGTGCACCAACTTAACCACTACACCACTGGGCTGGCCCCAATGTCCTCATTTTTAAAATGAGGAAATTAATAATACCTACCTTATAAGGTTTTGTAAAGATTAATTAAATTAACATTTATCAAACGCTTAGAATACTATGCGTTAGCTATTTTTATTATTACTATTATCAACACTGTTGGCATCTCTTTTGATATTTTGACCTAAAAGCTTTCTTCTTTTGATGCAATACTCAGATTGGATCAAATATTCTATCTTAAGAGATCATTGGATCATTTGGTTGGAATTTAAGTTTCTTAATCCTCCAGGGCGCATAGATTCAGGTCATCCCTTTGCTTAGAGATTTAAGCAGGCCCTGGGCTCTGTGTGAGAGGTCAGTGTGATTGCATGAAAATGGAGATGAGTCATTTAGAAAGAAACCTAATACTTTAAATTCAAACAGGTGCCACATCATTAGAAGCAGTGGCTTATTTCCAGCCAGTTAATTCCAGTCTAGAAGTGATAAATCACACTCTTGCTGTTTAAAATGCACTGTCATTGCATGGTCATAAGAGCTGAGTACCAGCTGCCTAAGAGCAGTTCACGGAGCCCATGTGTATGATTGGAAGAGGCGTTTTTTATTTTGATTTAAACCTGCTTCTTACATCACAGGGAGAGATTGCCGAGCTGGTGTTTCTTTTAAGTAACCGGTTCTACCTTTTCCTTTTCCTTCCCCCCTTAGCCCCGTGACCCCCAGCACTCCTGGGAGCCCGCCGTTGAGCCCCGGGCCCTTGTCACCGGGGGCCACCCCAGGGAAACACATCTGTGGACACCATCTGCACACGGTTGGCGGTGCTGTTGAGAGGGATGTGTGTCATCGGTGTAGGCACAAGCGGTGGCACTTCATAAAACCCACCAACAAGTCCAGAGAGGGCCGTCCGAGGCGCCAAGGAGAGGTCACCGTCCTCTCTGTGGGCAGGTAAGATCCCTGTGGTCACTTTGGGTTTGTGTGACGTGGCTGCTGTGGTGCGTGCATTTCTGCTTACCTGTTAAGTACAGAGGAGGTTCTCCTAAGCCTGGCTCAGGTCACACCTCTGGGCTTTTTAGATGTTTTCTGGTCTGAGGTCTGCATTTTTCCAATAGCAGAAGAATCCTAAGAGCTGGGTATTGCTAGATCAGATGTATTAATTGAGGTAAAAAATTAATTCTTGCTGTATGAGTGTTCTCCAGAGAAGCAGAACCAATAGGATAGATGTAAGAGGAGATTTATTGTAGAAATTGGCTCATGTGATTATGGAGGCTGAGAAGTTCCATGATCTGCGTCTGTGAGCTGGAGCCCCAGGAAAGCTGGTGGGGTAGCTCAGTCCAAGTCTGAAGGCCTGAGAACCAGGGGAGCTGATGGTGCAAGTCCAGTCTTAGTCTGAAGACCCGAGAACCAGGAGGGACCATGTCTGAGGACAGGAGAAGATGGATGTCCCAGTTCAAGTAAAAAGAGTAAATCCGCCATTTCTCTGCCTTTTTATTTTATTCCGGCTCTCAAGGCATTGGATGATGCCCACTGGGATTGGTGAGGGTGATCTTCTTTACTCGGTCTACCAATTCAAATGCTAATCTCTTCTGGAGACCCCCTCACAGACACACCCAGAAATAATGTTTTACCTGCTATCTGGGCATTCCTTAGCCCAGTCCAGTTAATGCATACAATTAACCATTACACTTGCTCTGGTAGATAAAGCCTAACTATATACAGAATAGAAGTTTATATTTTGTTTATAGAAATTGAAAGATCAGTGGGTGACTCTTGAACCAATCATCCAGAGTCCCAGGTCCTTTCCATCTTGTGGCTCTGCCAGGTTTGCTAGCAGAAAGGCAAAGTATGTGGAAGATTGTTCGCAAGAGGTTTTAATGAGATAGGCCTGGAAGTTCACATTCCACTGGCTAGAACTCAATCACTTGGCCACACCTAACAGTCAGGGAGTTGGGAAATGTCATCCAGCCATGTGCCAGGAAGGAGAGATGGAGCTGGTCCACAGCTCTCCAGTCTTTGCCACATAAGCTCCATGTGGATTCCTGGGACTGCTTTCTTTTAGTTTACCACACCTGTGTCCTGGGCTTCCCAGTCCTATAGTACCATTTACTTGTGCCCCATATGTGAGGCAGAGATCTTGCAGTTCAAGTGATGAATCAGTTTGCTTATAGGTAGAGCATTTTTGCAGTGGAATTCTTCTGCAGTGTCTGCTCTTTCAATTTTGATTCTCATGCAGGGGCTGCATTGACAAGGCTTTAGAGAGGCAGTAGAGAGTAATGGTTAAGAGTGTGCGTACTGGAGCTAGGCTGGGAAGCACTGAGCAAAAGTTGACAGTAATGCATACATAGTCCTTCTTTCTCTATGGACGAACTTTGGGAGGAGTAGCCTGGAATCATTGCATTTACCTTGTTGGAGTCCTGGCACCACTGCATACAAACTGTTACTTCTTTCAGTGCCTCAGTTTCCCCCTCGATAAAATGGAGATGCCGTTAACACTCCCCTCATCTGATTTACTGTGAAGACTCAATAAGGTGACTCATGTAAAGGTCTTAGACCAGTATTTGGCACTTATGCACTCAAGAAATGTTGGCTATTATTATTATTATTTTAATTCACTCGAGTTTCATCACGGGCTGCACAAGCAATGAAGAGAAGGCTGTAGGGCTGTGTGCCACTTACAGCAAAACAGTACAACTCATGACCACGCTGTTTTATTAAGAAGCAGAGTCATAGGAATTTACGAATGTGGAATGTAATGAGAACCTGCAGCTTGTTTGGACAAAGCATATTTTGTTTGCTTTAAAAAAATCTGATGAAATTTTCAACTCAGATTCAACATGACTTTTTAAACGCCCCAAATCCCATGGTCTGTCTTGGATGTAGAATATTAGGAACGTTTAATTATTACAGGCTGCGTTTTAGCATGCATTGTGTAAAAAGAGGCTTAGAGTTCGACAGAATAGGTTAGTGGTTACAAGTCTTCCCTGATTTCTTTCACTTCCTCAGAGTCTCCCTCCTCCTTATGGTTGATGACCTCATTTTAAACAAAGACAGAGAATTTATTTTTGATAGTTTTAAGGGAAATTAAAGCCAGAACCAGAAAGAACCTATTATGAAGACTTCAGGGATTTGATGATGATGTACTAGAAAAAACAGTCAAATTGAATACGTTTCTTTAATTTTTCTCTTAATTCTTAATGAAAACCTCTTCCTTAATTTCCTTAACTTTTCCCTTAATCCTTAATGAAAATTAACCCAGATTTTCTTTAAAAAAACCCAAAGAACCAGACAAAAACCAAACAGACACAAAAACCCTACCGCCAGCTGATACTAATAAATGTGCAGTTGGGGCTCCTCTTGCCGCGTGCGCGCGTGCATGTGTGTGTGTGTGTGTCGATAGGAGTCTGATGAGTGTGTGCTGTCTTTGAGTAAGGCAGCTGTCTGGTGAACATTTTGCCTAAGTCAGTCTGATTTGCAAACTTGTCTTGCTTTTATTCAGCCTCTGTGGCTTATACAGCTGATGTTAAGGCTCATGTCACTATAGAAACCATAACGCTGAGGCTGTTTAATGGTTGAGTACCCATGTTTTTGAATGCGTTTTCCATGCTCTATAAAGTATCCAGCATAGTCTGTGATGTGTTAAGTGAAAATCAGCTGGAAAGTTTGGCCAGTGACATGGGGAGTTGCTGGATAGGAATGCCCCTCCCATTGAATATGGTGTTTTTCATTGTTGTCCTAACTTTTGGCTGAGTTCGCTTGGGCTCCTCTAGATGGATGATTTTTGGTTCACTCATAATTCTTGTTTACTGGAAAAGCAAAGTTCATCAAATCTCTTTACCCCCTTAGGTTTAGAGTTACGAAAGTGGAACACAAGTCAAATCAGAAGGAGCGGAGAAGTTTGATGTCAGTTAATGGGAACGAAGGCGTCAATGGGGAGGTCCCTGTGACTCCTGTGAAGAGAGAACAAAGTGACACTGAGAAGCAGGTGAGTGGTAGTTTTGGTGACATTGGGAGTGGGGTGGTGCATGGTGGGAGAAGGTACTGAGAGCCTCTCTGGGGTGTGTGGTGGTATAGGCAGGACCTGACAGAGAAATGAGAATGCTTTTATGGAACTAAAGGACTGCAAGGGACTAAACATGATTACTTGTCTGTCCACAGCTTCTTGTAAAGAGGCCCCAAACTCAGGTGCCTCCAGGGGCTTGGCCTACATGATGATGAGGAGATAGGATTACTTCTGAGACAATGTGGAGTGGTGGGAATTGTGGCAAACTAGAAATCACATAACTCCTCTTTGGGTTTGCTTTACCACAGGCAGAAGGCACTTAGTGTTGCTAGATCTTATGCAAATAAGGGTAGAAATCTAGACTCTTTAAATGTGAGATCACCATAGCTTTTTACATGTTGGCAGCTTATTAAATTTCCTTTAAAAAACCGTGCAGGCCAAATGAAATATAATCTTGTTATCATTTCTAGGTAAACTGTGATTTGAAAAAGCCTGGAGCAAGCAAACTAAAGGAAAAAGCTCCTTTAATTGAGTTGGAAACCAATTTTCTTTGATGTGCCACAGTTCTAAAATACCCCCCAAAAGGATATTACTCTTTCCACCAAATATTTTTGAAGCAATTTAAAAGCAAAAGTGAATGTTTCTTGGTTCGGCAGTTTTCATTTTGGAAGATACTGCTTGAAAAGAAAAAAAGCCTGTGATAACTTGATGTTGGCTTAGCTTTCAACTTACTCTTTTCTTGCTGTTTTGGCTTGAGTAGCATTTCTTCCTTTCGTGCTTCTTACTATGTGAAAAAAGGCAAGTGTGAGAACTCAGGGGTGCGCATGCTTCAAAAGTTCCAGTGCACCCTTCTGAGGCTGAACATTAAAGCAGAAGAGATCACACTTACAAAGGGAGGAGAGGGTGGGGCAGGGGGGGCGTGGACTGGCAGCGTCCTTGAAGGTACGGGGAAATAGCAAGGTTGATCCTGAGCCCTCGGGTCAGGTGGCCAGCTTCAAATCCCAGTTTGCTCTCACTAGCACTGGGAACTGGGCAGGTACTTGGCCTTTTATTCCTCACTGTCCTCGCTGGAAAAGGAAATGATGCTACCTGCCTCCAGGGGTGGCCGTGAGAGTTCCGTGAAACAGCACATGAAGCCCAGGGCCTGGCACATAGGAAATCCTCAGTCAGTGATGCTGATTGTTAGAAATTAATTCATTTTTGGTCAGTGTGGTTGAGCGGAGGAGAGAAGTGGATTTTGGGTGAAGCTTCTCTGATAATCTATCAGGCTCAGAGGGGTTGAGAATGTTCTGGAAGTAACATGGAAGAGGAATGCTCCTGAATTCTGTAAGATGTAGGGCTCTGATAGCTTTCCAGGGCTAATTCTTGCAGTCTTGCCTTTGGGGAGATCTGCCACCTTCCCCTGAGTTGAGGAGCTGAGTACAGAGCAGACAAGTTTGTTTTTGGCTTCTCAGCTAGTTGCCTTGGGGAATGGCACCAAGAGGAATTTAGGAAAAGGAAGAGGATGCTGAAGATAATAATCAAAGCATCTGATGTCAATTCAGTATTCTAGTCTTCTGGGCATGGTACTGATCTGTATCTCACATGTCCCCATTATAAACATCTCCTAATGAGATGGATACTATTATCCCAGTTTTGTACATTAGGAAACCAGTGAATGGAGAGGGTACGTTACATGTTAAGGATCACATGTCGACGAAAATAATCCATAACCAATCTATAAATGAAAATTTGGGTGAGTTTATTCTGAGGTGAAATCTGAGGACCATGGCCCGGGGCCTTTCTTCCCAAAGGAAGAAAGGGAACCGAAGAAGTGGGGTGCACAGAGTGGTTATATGCCCCCAAACAGGGTGTTTCACATATGATTGAAATGTCCCTCCCACAATAGTCACAAGATTGCTCTGTCGGCACAGCACTTGATGGACACAGCAGGTAGTGGGTCTGCTATCTTGGTGGGCGTAGCAGGAGGCAAGTCTATTGTCTGGAGCTGGGCGGTCACAGGTGAGCACAGCAATCAGTTTCTAGCCTAAGGAAAGATGCTTAATCCTTAAGGAGACGCCAACGTTGGGAGGGGGAGGGAAGTTGCACCTTTATCTCAAGGGCCTTTGTTCTTGCCATAGGGAATATCTAAAGCAGATAAACAATGCATGCTGAACAGCCACGGTCAGGCCCTTTTGGAAAGACAAGGTCAGGCCGAATTAGGTTTATACCAAATGGCTTCCTCATATTCTCCAATATATCCTATTGCTTGCCATTTTTATTTGTCACATAGCTGGAAAGAGAAGCTGATTTGAACCTAGCTCTCTGACTACAAGATCAACTACACTCTTCTACCGTCCTAGGAGCTCATGAAGGGGCAGCCCTCCACCGATGAATGGGGGCCATTTCTACCAATGATCTGGAAGCTTGTGATCTAATATGGTAGCCACTAGTCACTTATGGCTACTTAAATTTAAATTACCTAAAATTAGAAATTTAGTTCTGCAGTTGCACTAGTCACATTCAAGTGTTCAGTAGCCACAGATGGCTAGGGTCTGCCACGTTGGACAGCACAGATACAGAACATTTCCATCGTTGCAGAAAGTTTTATCGAACAGAATAGATGGTACCTTAGATGTTAGAATTGGAATCCTAAGTGACTTCGGTGAGTTAGAGAAGCATTCTGATTAAACTCATGAGGACTTGCCTGTCAGGAGGAGAAGCATCTGGCTATTCAAGTCCAAGGTGAGAAGCGCCCAGCCAGTTTAGTCTCAAAGAAAGCGTGGGTTGTAATGACAGTCTGTACATGAGTCATCTACCTGGCAATGTATCCAGAGACGGAGCAGACCATGCACAAGAAGAGTCTGCTCACCCTCAGGCTAGAAAGATCCCTGTCAGGCTCAGCCCTGTTAGAGCCTCACTAATGTGCCGTGGCTGGTTTTGGCCACTACTGCCTGGAAAGAAGTTGAGATCTGGGAAGGTTAAAAGAATTAGGATTGCTCAGCTGATTTTCGCCCCCAAATTTTGTCTGTAGGAATTTGATCTGATCATCTGAAGTCCTGACCGCATCTAACCGGTTGACAATTTGATAGTCTCTGCAAAGCACATGGTTAGCCACCCGGATTTTGTAAAAGAGCATTGGATTTGATCAGAAGACCTGGGCTCACATCCTAGCTTCACCATCTGGAAATTGTACTTAACTGTCTTTACTTTCAGTCTCCTTGAATGTGAGATAGGAGATTCAGTTCATTGATTAAGGCAAAGGCGGAGAGAGCGTCTGGTGTGTAGTTGCTTCTCGGTAAAGGGTGGTCATGTTGTGTTGTGCAAATCAGCGATGAGCCCATGAATGACCTTAGAAAGGGGCTGGGCTGGCCCGGTGGCCGAGTGGTTAAGTTCGCGCGCTCCGCTGCAGGCGGCCCAGTGTTTCGTTGGTTCGAATCCTGGGCGCGGACATGGCACTGCTCATCAGACCACGCTGAGGCAGCGTCCCACATGCCACAACTAGAAGAACCCACAACGAAGAATACACAACTATGTACCAGGGGGCTTTGGGGAGAAAAAGGAAAAAATAAAATCTTTAGAAAAAAAAAAAAAAAAAAGAAAGGGGTTGCGTTTTCCGAGTCTTCCGCTAGTAGTTAATTTTGAAATTAAAAATAAAATTTTTATTATGGAAATTTTCAAACTCAAAAGTAGAGAGAATAATATCATGAATGCTCGTGAGCCATGGAGTAATTTAATTGTAATACCTACTGTGTATTGAGCATTTACTATGTACCTGGGATGCTTTGAAAGGCATGTTCTACTTATTAACAGATTTAATCCTCACAAACAGCATTAGGTAGGTGCTAATTAGTACCCCATTTGCAGGTGAAAATCTTAAGCACAGAGAGTTTAAGTAACTTGTTTAGAGTTACCAGCAAGAAGGTAGTGGAGTTTAGATTCCAGCGCAGACAGCCTGGCTTCTGGAGTCTCAGACTTCGTCACTCAGCTGGGTCCAGGGAAAGCAGGTCCCGTGGTTAGAGCCTGCTGGGGCTAGGATCTGCTGAGTGACGATGTTGGACAACACCAACAGAGAACGCGCTCTGAAAGAGGAGGGAAGGGAATATTCATTGACATTTAAAAAAATTAGGGATCCATTAAAAGTTTTCTTGCTAGATTTCTTATATTTCTCATCCCCAAAAAGAGTATGTTTGGGGTATTTACCAAGACTAAATCCGGAAATTTTTCCCTCTAGGCCTAGATCTGTGGTTCTGGACTGAATTGACAGATTTTCCGGAAAATGTGGCGAATACAATAGGACAGGAGTCTTTTACACAGTCTAAAACAATTTTGAGAGTTGTATTTCTTCCTGAAAAATGTTTTTGTTTAAATTTGGATTTTTAGCCAAGTTCTTTTACTGGAATGCCTTGTTTTACTGTAGAATCGATTGAGATATTCAGATGCAAATGCCTATCTACTCATTGGTTGGGTTTCTTTATTTTTTTTCAGTTAAGCGGTTGATACTAGAAACTAGACGATGTTCTAAATAGAGCGTTATCAAGACTGGGGAGGATTTCTCGTGCTCTCTTCTCGTTTTAAAAAGCACAATCAGTTGCTTGGCATCTCCTCCTCCCTTATTCTTTTCCTTGGCCTGAGTTCTTTTTTGTAGCTAGATCTCGTTTGCCCACTGCCTGATTTATTTTGGCAATGGAGTTAAAATGGTTTCTTTTTTCCACAGAAAATGTGTTTTGATTTCTTCTTAGAAGAATAAGCTTTTGTTCTTCAAAGTTAAATAAATCAAATTGCTTTCAGCCTCCAAATGCCAGTGCCTTGTCTTCATTATCACTGGTCCTTTCGCTTTTTAAAAATGATACTGTTGTAAGCATTCTGCATAGCTTGTTTCTGAAGTATATGCTCCTTTTTCCATATTTATGGTAGTATCTTATTGAAAATATTGATTTGGTAAGTTTACATAACAATATTTTTTATCAAACCAAAAATTCACAACATTAGACATCTCTTTATTTTAAATTGTTTTATTATTGAAACTATTAATTCTTAAGTACTTTATTTTAGTGATTAACAGCTGAGTTTTAAACTACTTAGGTTTAATTTTAACTGTGCCACTAACTACCAATGGTTTTAGGCAAGTTGCTGAACTCTCCAGGCCTCAGGGTCTTCATCTTTAAAATCGGGTTTTGTCTGGACTTAAATGACATAATGTGTGTGTAGAGTTCTTAAGTCAGTCCCTGGCACAGAGTTAGTATTTACTAAATATTCACTATTATCAGTAATTTTCATCCCATTCTCAGTGCCTTAGTTATTTATTAACCCATGTCTCAAGCATCAACTTCAGGTACCATGAATTCCTTTTTACTTCTTAAGAACATAGAGCTTTGGACTCTTGTGACATCCCTGAAATAGATATTTGGCAAGTCCCTTAGGAATTCGGGCTATTTTCTTGTTTGTGTTAACCATTCCTCTCTTGCTGGAGGTGGAGTCAGAATTAGTTACAAGGCCATTGAAACGTTGTGCTGATTTGAGTTCTTTTCATTGTGAAGATCAGAGGATGCTTTCCATGAAGAGACAGTGTGGACCGGGAAGTTTCTGCGCTTTGCTGAGCCTCTGCTGCGCTGGGGCTCCACTCAGGGATAAAGTCTCCTTTTTTCCAGGACTGTTTCATGGAATGTGCTCCTTCCCTCCTGAGCATCGTGGCCAATCACAAGGTCAGCTTTCCTGACCTTTGGCGCCTTCATCTCCTCCTCTAACAAAGAGGAAAGGCAAGCTTTTCTCCTTACTCTGTGCCAAGCTGTGTAGTGGAGGGTCCCTGTGGGGGTCCCCCTGAAGCTGTGTGGCTTTCTCTGCAGTCCTCTGCAGCACACTTCTTATCTTAACTCCAGGGAAGGAGAGGAAGTGCCACGAGTTAGTTAATTGTTTTCTCCATAGCTTATATTTTTTTCAGGGCAAAATTCATATTTTCTAAAATGCAAAAGGATCTCAGATTTGATGGAAGCCCCTTAATTTGATTCACTGGCCATAAAGGTTCCATGGTAGGTAAATTTATAAAAAGAAACTCACCTTGAATAGGCGTGGATAGGACCACCGGGCTTGATTTTCAATCACTGAACACATTTCTAAGGGGTAAAAACAGTACTTTGTCGGAGACCTGTGTTGTTTTTATGTGGAAGACCAATCCCATTGAGTCCACCTTAAATATGGAGGTAGAGGAAGGTTTATGTCTGTTCAGGACCGTTCAGTGGCTGTGCAAAGAACAGGCAGGTACAACCGGCCAGATGAGGAGAAAAGCTGAGTGAGGGATAGAAATTTAAATGCAGCCTTGTGAGTTATGGATAATACTCTCTCCTTGTACAGATGAACATGAGGAATTAATTTTCCCCAGATCCCTGGGCTAGGTGGTGAGAGGGCTTGGATGGGAAGAAATCCACATTTTGGAGCTAACGTGCTCGCTGGTTTTGGAGTTCAAGGGAGCTTTCCTTTCTCCAATGGGAAAAAAAATCCTGCTGCACCTCAGCCCGTAGCTCACAGTAGTGATCATTTCAACATTATCAGCCTCCACCATGCATGGCCTCCTGTGTCTCCTGTGGGGACCCTCTGATGTCATTTGGCTGTTAGAGCTGTACCTGGGTCAGGTCCAGGTTTGTGATATACCACCATGCCCTGGGACTTTGGGGGAAAAAAGAAGAAAAAAAAGAGGAAGATAGGCAACAGATGTTAGCTCAGAGCAAATCTTTCCCTGAAAAAAAAAAAAAAAAAAAAAAAAGGAAGGCAAAGAAAGCTTGATTGTTCTGGATTAAAAAAATTTTAAAAAAAAGGAAGTGCCTTATCTACACCCCTTCTCTGCCACCACACGCATGTCTGCCAGTCCCCTTCCCAAGAGGAAACCACATTTATCGCTGTCCTCTATATCCTTTCAGGATTGTTCTAGGCATGGGCATGCTTATATAACATATATATGTGCATGCAGCCCCCTCTTTGGCCCTTCTACAAATAAGAGCATAGATACTTGTCTACACCTTACTTTCTGTTGAAATTGGTGACTAATAGGTTTTGTGGACTATTGAGTTTTTAACTCTCCCACGTTGATTGAGCCGTGAGGAGTGAAAATGCTGGGCGCATTTTGAAAGTCATATGCCCTATTTGTTCTTTGTTGTTGGGAAAAGCTCCAGTGCATTTAAGGACATAATCTGGGAGTTTTGGGTGGACCTAAAAACGTATTTCGCTGTCATCAACTATGATGTTCCTTAAGTTTTTCTTCCACAGCCTTGCTCTGTATACAGAAGAGATTGAAATATATTTGTCACTATTCTCAGAATTTAGACACCATCAGGGACCAGAGGTTTTTGTTTTGTTTTGTTTTGAATTTCCACCAAAGCAAGCTATCTCCTCCCTTCCTGTATCTCCCTAGGCAGGGTCTGCTCCAGGGCCCCCCTCCCTATTTTTGACCGGAACTTGACCTGCTGACCCCTCAGAGAGCTTATCTCTTCTCCCCCTGTAGCCCTGTCAGCCCTCTGACAAAACTTGAGAAGGGCGGGCTGCGACATCTGCCCTTTCACCGTAGAAACTGCAGCTTTGGAGGCTCCAGGAGACTGAAGGAATGAAAGAGACCTGCGGGGCCTCGAGGGCGGCAGAAAATGAAATCCTTGATTCTGAGACATTTTTGTGTCGAACCAGAAAGAACAGGGAATTAATATTTATAACTAGGATTTTTATTTTTCTTAATTTGTAATCTCTACTCACATTAAATAGCTTAAGTAAATAATAGTGTGTATTTGTCATAGTAACAGGATGTAGGATGCTGTTGTAACTCCACAGTGTAGATTCTGTAATCGGACTGTGCTCAAGTCCTGGTCTGTCACTTTTTAGCTGTGTAATCTTGGACAGTTACTTAGCCTCTCATACCTCATCTTCTCCATCTGTAAAGGGAGGATAATAATAATAATACCACCTACCTCATAGGGTTGTTGTCCCCTGGTGCTTAGTAAGTGCTAAATGGGCAAATGCTAGGTGTTATTATTGCTGTATTCTATCAGGCAAGCCCTGTTTAAATACTTAGCAAATAAAAGTCTGATAAATTGATGATTTTGATATTTTGTAATTTTCCTGAGGCCCAGAGAGGCCAGGTTAGACATAACCTATTAGGTGTTGTAGTTTTGTTCATTTGAGATTCGGGTAGAGGCTCACTGATGGCCGGTTACCTGAACTCGAGTTCATAGGCCAATAGGCAGGCAGTGTCTAACTTGTTTGGTTTTTCTTATTAGAAAGAAGTGGTACTATTCAGAGTAATAAGTTATTCTACCTGTAGCTTAGTGTAGACATTGAATCATAGGTGTGTTGAGACAGTTGTTGCTGAACCAGGTTCGTTTTGCCCATCACATAAAATGCCAATCACTGAGACGATGAGTTTGCAGCAGAGAAAGGGTTTATTCACAAGGCAGCCAAGTGAGGAGATGAGAACAAATCTCAAATCCGCCTCTCCAAAAAATGGAGATTGGGGCTATTTATGGGGAAAAGGGGCAGAGTGGTCTGGAGTGTGGGGATAGATAGCTGGAAGTAGGGAGTCATAAGGTAATTGACGATCTGCACAAGCGTACTCAAGCTTCATGGCTCTTCATGGGACCCATGTTCACAAAATGGTGGCGTTAGCATGATCTGAGGGTAGAGTTTTTAGTTCCCTGACATTGTGAGGTCACCTATCAGACACCTGTGCAGGCCCAGTTGGTGGGTTGGTGGTCTTGACCTCATAGTTCCTGAGAAACAACTCAAGCACCTGTTACCATGGTGACCCAAGTGTCAGAGAGATGTCTTTGAGGAACCTAGTGGGAGGTGGAGAATATATTGCCTATCTGCATGACTTTTAAAAGTAACCAGTGCAGCTAACAATGAACGGGAGAACAACTAAAAACTACAGTTAATAATTGCCACAAAAAACTTTTGTTACTAGCTACCTAATCATCAGTGGCTAATTGTCTACTGGTTTCACTAATAGGGAATGACTAAATTGCATTTAAATAATTCCCAGATGAGAAAAGAAAGTTGTTCACTGTTGATATGAAAAAGCTAAAAATTTAATTATTAAACTCCCTCCCAGATTAGGGCTTGTAATGTGCCAGTGTATGATATAGTGATTTATAATAAGAATATATATTTGGTCTTCCTCCTGCTTGGGGCACAGAGCTCCTAAAACCCTTGGAATTTCCTAGGCGAGGAGAGAGCCAAAAAGGTGTCTTTTGTTATGTTAATGAGGTGAATTATGGAAAGACCTTAGGTCCCCAAGGGGTGGGGGCTGATTGCCGGGGAGGAGCCAACCATGAGATTAGAGGGTTGGGACTTTCAGTCCCACATTCCTGACCTCCAAGGAGGGGACAGAGGCTAGAGATTGAGTTCAATCGCCAATGGCCAGTGATTTGATCAATGATGCCTAAGTAATGGAACCTCCATGAAAAGCCCAAAGGATGGGGTTCAGAGAGCTTCCAGGTTGGTGAACCAGAACGCTACCATGTGCTCCTGTGCCAGACCCCAAACTCCAGGAGGACAGAAGCTCCTTTGTTCGGGACCTTGCCCAAGTTTCTCTTCATCTGGCTGTTGATTCCTATCCTTTAATATCCTTTATAATAAACCGGTAATCTAGTGAGTAAACTGGTTTCCTGAATCCTCTGAGCTGCTCTAGCAAATTAATTGAACCCAAGGAGGGGATCGTGGGAATGTCTGGTTTCTAGCCAGTCGGTTGGAAGTACAGGTAACAACCTGGATTTAGGATTGGCGTCTGAAGTGGAGGGCAGCCCACTGTGGGACTGAGTCCTCAACCTGTGGAATCTGATGCTATCTGTAGGTAGATAGTGTGAGAATTGAGTTGAATTGTAGGGCACCCTGGTGGTGTCAGAGAACTGCTTGATGGTGTGGGGGAACCTCCTCACACCCCTACCTCTTTATGCTACATCCAGACACACACACACACACGCACACACACACCGGAATTGGGTGCAGAACCTTTATAATGTATGGAAGATACAATGGTCAATAAATATGAAAAATGCCCAACCTTACTAATAGTCAAATAAACAAACTAAAATAAGGAGAGCACTTTTTGCTTTTCCATTGGCAAAGATAAATGTTAACACTAGCAGGATGATATAACTTACATCCAAAATGAGATTCTTCTGAGAGTAAAAGGGAACACACCATAATGATTCATATTTAATCACAGAATAAACATATAAACTGAGGCGGCTGGCCCGGTGGTGCAGAGGTTAAGTTCGTGTGCTCCACTTTGGCCGCCTAGGTTCGCTGGTTTG
Source organism: Equus caballus (assembly GCF_041296265.1). NCBI lineage: Eukaryota > Metazoa > Chordata > Mammalia > Perissodactyla > Equidae > Equus > Equus caballus. The sequence continues at coordinate 95,310,417 of NC_091686.1, forward strand.
GATCCCGGATGCAGACCTATGCACCGCTTGGCAAGCCATGCTGTGGCAGGCATCCCACATATAAAGTAGAGGAAGATGGGCATGGATGTTAGCTCAGGGCCAGTCTTCCTCAGCAAAAAGAGGAGGATTGGCAGCAGATGTTAGCTTAGGGCTAATCTTCCTCAAAAATAAATAAATAAAATAATTAAAAAAAACATAAACTGAGACCTCCTGGGCAAACTGGTCCCTATGGTCTCCCTGGTTAGTGCCCAGTGTTGAGGGGTGAAGGGAGATGAGCATTGCCACATACCTAGGCGACAAGGCTACAGTAGAGTTATATGTACTCTATGTACTATGTACTATGTACAGTAGAGTTATATATACAGACACAGAGCATCCACTCTATGTTACTAGATGAAAAAGCAAGTTGTAAAATATTCCAGTTTTGTTTAAGAAATGACCCGCCACATATCTCATTTTGTCTTGGGCTGAAGCTGGTTGTTTAAACTTCCTTCTCTACAAGCTCCAAGCTCTCTGAGGGTTTGGACTGTGTCTTCTCACCTTTTGATGTGCCCTCAGGTGGTGCTTTGTACATAGTTGGCCCTCAGTCAATCCTTAACAGGTGTGATCATAGCTTAGTCATCTGGTCACTAAAATTGACCTCTGCAGATTAGCTGAATTCTGGTTCCAAACTATTACAAAATAAGTTAAAAAATGATTCTGTAATTCAAAAATATTCTAGTTCAGATTGAGTTCCTGAGATTTTTTAAATTAATATCTCTGGCTTTAACTGATTCTGTCATATCTGTTTCCTCCTCCATTTCTTTGATGTGGTTTTTGGCCTCAGCTGACTTTGTAGTGTTTGCAGGGTTTGCCCTTTGGAAGGGAAGGTAATTCTTGGAGTTCATATCAGTTCACAAACCTTGGTGCTGGGTTTTACCTCATGGCTTAAACCTTTATATGTGCATTAATCAACTGGGCATCTTGTAAGAAAGCTGAGTCCTGGGCTCCAACCCCATAGGGTCTGATTTAGTAGGTCATAAGTGAAACCCAGGGCATCAGCAGTGTTTAATAATCTTTGAGCCAATTCTAGAGCAGGGGCAACTGATCATCCTAAGAAACACTGACTTAGAGACTGCATGGATTAGCCGAGATTAGCATGGATCTGTTCTGCTTTCTAAACATACATGGGGCCTTTATTAAAATAGGAAGGTATTAATATTAATTTATAAAATTTAACACACTATTTAGACCTGAGCAACATTTAAAAGACTACAAACACCAAGTGCCTTCTGATATCTTCCTGTGAATCTACATCCGCCAAGATGTGCAGGTAGTCCTGTTTCAAGACCATAGTGTCACCTTTTCAGTGACTAGCACCTGTGAGCACATACCCACAGAGTGTTGACTAGAGCCTGGTACAAGATAATCCTCTAAGAAGTCTGAGTCCTGCGGGATCACAGATTACTGGATCTGTGGATCTGAAGGATCTGAAGGATCACCTGCATGTAACTCCAGGACTCAAGTATGAGTATACTATCGAAACGTTAACTCTGTTTCTCTAAACAGCTTTCCCCATTTATTTTATTTAAAAGTGTTCTAGAAAATTCTTAATCCAGCTAAGTGATTCTGTAGCCTTGTATCTATTCAATTTCATATAGGTGCACTTTTGATCTTCTCAGGGATGGGGCCCCTTTTAGAGTATAGGTTTTTAGGATCATTTAATTGTTCCTGTGTAGCTGCAAGGACTTCCCCAGGCAGTGGCCCTGCCAGCGTTTCTAGTTTCTGCATTTCCCTTCTGTTGCCCCCACACAGGTGAGGAGCCTAGAAGTGAGGGAACCAGAAGATCTCAGTGATGTCATCCATGTCTGCGTGGTGAATGGTGTGCCAGTGCAGCGTGGGGAGGACTGTGTGGGCTTCCACGTCTGACGGCCTGGGGTGGAATTGCTGCTTTTAACATTAATAATTGCATGGCCTTGGGCAAGTTATTGAACCTGTAAGCCCGTTTCCTCCTATGAAAATGGGAATCGTCATTGACTCATTCGATCATTGGAAAGATTAAGATAATGAATCTAGAGTGCTTAGTGCGGCAGTGCCTGGCAAAGAGAAAGCATTCTGTAGATGTCAATTACTGTTGTTATTAATCAGATAGTCTTTTTCTTCCTTAACACACTGTGCTTTGAGGTCTTAATGTTCACTGTCCGTGAATCTATTTAGGTTGCTAGTGTCTTAAAACATGTTTCTAGTTTTTAAAGGGACCCAATCCTTTTTTCTAGAGAATCTTTTTTAACAAGGGACATATACGTTCTCATTAAAGATACAGTGTGGCTTCTGTGGAACCGTAACATAATAATGGAATTATGGCTTTGTCTTTATAATTAGAATTGTGTAGTAAGCGATAAACTCTAAAGAAAAAGATGACCTCTTCTTTCTTTACAGATGAATCTTTTCTGAGGTTCTTAATTTCTCTCCATCAGTCTGTTTTATGAGGGAAGTGGTCACACTTGGGATTTCTGAATCGTCTTTTCAGTGTAAGGAAATTTTCCTTAATTTCTTCCAGCTTGAGCACTTGCTTGTGTAAGACTGTAATCACCAAATTTTCCCCCAAGAGAGAGAAGTCAGGCTTGTTAAGTCTGGTGGGGTCCCCTGGGCATGGGAACTGAGAGTAATGGGTGGGTGGAGCGTCTTCTTTCCCTCCCGTTCACTGCTGTCAGCCTTTCCTAGCATCTGCGCCAGCCCACTCATGGTTTCTGACTGCTGTATGACCAGATGGAAGGCATCTTTTAACATTGATGTGCTGTGGTAAAGAAATACTATTTTAAAGTGTGTGTTTGCTTATCAATGTGGATATATTCACAACTGTAGAGTGAAATGAGAAGAATTTTAACATGTGAAAGTGCATCATGGCACAGTCCCAGAAAGGCCGCACGGTTGGAAATTTACAAGCCTTCGAGCGTGCGGTGTCTTCTTTCCCCTAGACTGTCATTCTGATTAGACAGGTATTTACCTGAAAATTGATCACTGCTGTGCTGGTCAAGTGCTGCCTTGAATAAATGTGTGTTTGTGAAGACAGAGAACCCAGAACTGCAAGTCAGTGCTGGGTCACTTTTAAAAAGTTGAACTTTCCTTTTTTTTTTGCTTAGTTTCTGGTATTAGTAGGGAGGCCTTTAAGCAGCAGTCTGTATTTTTCACTTCCTCTCTCAAAGATGCTGCGTACGGTGCAGTTTTAATCAGCCTCAGGAGGCAGCTCTTGAAGAAGGCCAGTGTGGTCGTTGAGGGCAGAGAACTGGATGATGGTAATGATGCTAATAGCTCACCGCTGGGCGTGTGCTGACCGCATGGCCCTGTATTAAGCATTGTTCATATATCATCTTATGTGAAACCCTCAACAACCCTTTGAAGGAATGCTACAGAGAGGGCCGAGGTTCAGCAGCTAGTCCTAGGGGTCTGCATTTGAATCCAGGCCTGCTGCTCCAGACCCCTCCTAGCCCAGCCCTTGCTTGGCCTTGCATGCCCACTCCTTAAAGTGGGTCAAATCTGTGCAAAGAACTCCAAATGGAAAGTTGTCCTACACGAGAAAGAAAACTCTTACTGTGATGAAACATTACATTCTAGGCCTGACGTCCCTCGCCCTTGACCTTCTTGTTTTCCTTGATGCAAAAAAGTCTACGTCTAAGGGAGCAGGTGATAAAAAGAGGATGTATAAAAATAGTTGAATACCTATTTTCTAGAAAGTGGCCTAGTTTGAAGTTTTACTGAGAAAATTCTCTCTTATATTTTACTTTTTTTCTTTTAGGACCATTTTTCTATTTCTCCACCTCTGGCCTTTCTACTTGTTTCTCTTCTAGCATTTTCCATCTTCATTGGCTCTCAAATGATGTGTTTCCGGACCTGATTTTATTCAGCTTTACAGTTCAATCCATAGTTCAGCTGCCCTAGGTTGTAGCAATGCAATGCAGGGAATTACTTCTTCCATTTATAATTAATAACTCCATTCATGCTGTTTAAGGGGACAGTGTTTTTCCTTTTTATCTAAGGGGATAAGGGTCCTTTTCTCAACCCATTTAGTTTGGGAAATCTCTCTCTTTTTCTTTCTCTCTTGCTCTCCATAACCACAATGAGTATTATAAATGACAGAATGACAGAAAAGGATAATATGGATAATATGAGAACACATATCTTATAGGATAAGCTGTAAAATAAGTACAAAGTAATACTTAAATTAAGACATCTCTATTGACTTCTTGCTGTTTCTTCATATTTCTGCAGGTTGACTTCATCTCTGTTTTTGTTTAGCATTTATGGGCAAACACAATTGGCAGACCAGAGGATGATTTGTTCCTTAACCTGGTGTAGGTTGGCCTGCCTGGTGTGGATGTTTCAACGTACACAGGCAGCTCTAGAATTTTAGTCCTGTCCTGGGGTATCCCAGTCTTCAAAAGGGGAAAGTGAAAGGGTACATCATTGTCTGTCACTTAGATGAGACACTTGTAGAGAAAACCCTTTGGAAAGTAGAAACTCTTTTACAAGTTTGTAATGTAAATATAGACGTTGCCAAGGGCCAATTGTTGGAAGAATTTAGAAATACAATACAGAGGCCTCAAGGTACAATGAAGACCTGAGGTTGTTTCATCATCGTGTTCTTACCTGCCTGGGGAAATCCCGCCAGGCTGACCTGTGTGCTCAGTAGAGACCCAGAGTTAACTCTCTTTGGTGTGGCTTGGGAAAGATACCTTACCTGAGACCTATAAGATTCCTGGTGACTGAGTATGTTCACCTGCTGCTCATTACTTGACAGACTGTGGCTGAAGAGTTAACTCATTCCCAAGAAGTGATAATGACTCAGAAGGGAATGTCCAGCAGTCACCTTAGAAACGTCTGTTAAAACAGGCTGTTACCCTTAGTCTACTGTGGTTCTCAAATTCTATTCTTTCCTGGTTTATAAAACCTTGATAATGAGGTCCATTTGAAATTGTAGTACTTAAATTTCTTTAGACTGAATTCTAGAAGAGATATCTAATGGGGGAAGGAATGTGGTGGGATGGGGTGAGACAAGGTGAGGATGGCTTACAATTCCTCTGTGTTTTCAAATATTCAGGCAGATTAATCTGTGACCTGATGTTTACGTTCTGTAAAGGTTTACCTTTTTTGTTTTCTCTTGCAGGAGTGACTTTATTTGAAGAGTTCTGAGAGACTGAAAACCTAGGAGATCTGAAGTTGCTTAGGGAATATTTTTTTAATCTTTTATACAGTTTTCATCGTGGAGTCTGCAGGCATGTGGATAAAAGCTAAAAGGGAATATGGTTGCTATGCTGGATACAGAATTCAGTTTGCTTTGAGAAAAGTTTTGGTTTAAAAAGTCTGATGAAAAATTTGTCCCATTTTCAGGGAAGAAAAGAGTTCATTTTTTTTATCTTCCCAACCTCTGCCCCTCCAATCCCCCATCCCCGGCCTTGGTGAACACACTGCGGTTTTTCCAGTACGATCAGCACGTACAGTGGAACTATTCCTGTACAGTCTGAGCTGATGCTCGAGGGTGTGCGTGTGCACACACACACGTGTGCACACTTACTTCTGTGCTCCCAGCCTTTACATTCTGTTTTGCTACTGATTCTAAGACGATCCTGTTATAGTTTGACTGTTACGAAGGATAGAAGATGAGTCATTGGTTGTGAAAGCTCCCTGAAGATAATCTAGTCTAATCCCGAGAAATTCATCCTCCCGGAGGTCATGGAGTCGGATGGAACCAGATGCTAGACTTTGGATTCTGAGACCAAGAATTCAGCGTTGACTTCTGCTACCACCGTGCCACTCCTAGGTCACTCATGAAATATTGGTTTTTTTAAATTTGGGGTAACCAATTCTTATTTAGTCCATTGAATAAAGAGGAAAAATGGTTTAAAATCACTAAAACAAACAAACAAAACCCAAAATTCTTGTTTTGACAACCCCAGGCCAAAACGAAACCAAAAAAACTCACTTCTGGTGCAAGCTGGGCCTGCACCCTCCCCTGATGTGTTTTCTTTGCTGTACTTGCTGCTTTCCATCTTGTAACTAATGTGACTAAAAGATTCTTGGTGGTTACTTTACCCTGCAGGCCTGGAAATTTTCTTTTATCTTTACAGTTAACAAAACCCCTGAAGGAACCCGGAGGCAAAGATAGTACAGGGATGGTAGGTCTGGGCCGGGGGTAGGGATCCAGGTTCAGGGAGATCTTCTGCCTGTGTCAGCGTGGGTGTGGGGCCTTGGGTGCTTCTCTCATTTCACAGAGAAAAAAGTCCATTTCTCATTTGACTCCCCAAAGATGATTCCCATAAAAATGTATTTTAAAGTATTTGCTGTAAATACACTCATTCCATTCTGTTTCTGGCATCAAACTAAAAGTGTCTAACCTTTTGAATGGATGGTAGCTTCAATTTCATGTGAATTTTTACTGACAACTAATTAAAAGGTGTATGTGTGTCCATATATACGCACAGTAGACTAGAGGAAGTCAGTATGGAAATAAGTTTCACTGAGGTCCAGGAAATAGCAATATAGGAATTTTTTGGGTGTGTGTTAGTGTAAATAATGTATGTGTGGTCTAGACTGAGTTTTAGTTAAAAACCAAAAAAAAGCACTATTTTTTGCTTTAAAAATACTATACCCTCACAACGGTGAGGGAAAACAATGTAAGATATTCTTCAGCTTTAATTATTTTTTAATTTTATTCGGGTCAGAGCACTTTTTTTATAGCAATACGACAGGCAGGAGAATACTGAAAAATATTTAAAATTGTATTTATACTAAGAGTACGTTTTAAATATTTTCTAATACTTGAGCAGTTTTTGTCTGGCTGGCTCCCAAATATGCCAAAAGTTAAGCATTCAATATTTTCAACACAAACGCTTTGTACTGGTTTATATCGTCTAACGAGAATTCTTAAGTGTTCCCAAAGCACCTGATGTTTACAGGTATTGTGTTTTTCCTCCTTTTTTAGAAGGATTGGGGATCCACAACAAACTTCCTATATAAAACACTAATGACGGACTAACTTCTGGTGTAATCAATCAGTTGGCTACCCCCTTGATGTAAAAATTTGTAAAGGAAATTTTTGACCATTTTGAGCGTCAAATGTCTTTTTAACTGTCTGATTTGTACTTTTACGACTTTTGTACTACCAAAGCAGAGTTAAAAATAAAAATGTTAAACACTGTTGTTTTTGGATGATCCAATTGTTCATGCCTTGTGTACTGAAAATGCGATTGCGGTAGTATAATTTACTGAGCTTAATATTACAGTGCCTAATTTCTTAGAAGAGTTACAAACGTGGTAGAGAGTGTTCCTGTATATCCTTCAGCCTATTTCCCCTCATGTTAGCATCTTACATAATCTCAGGACAATGACCAAACCAAGAAGTTGACATTGGTACAGTACTACTAATGAAGGCACAACTTTATTCGAATCTCACCACTTGTCCCACTAATCTCCTTTTTCTGTTCTAGAATCCTCCATTGCATTTAGTTGTTGGGTCTCCTTAGTTTTCTCTGATCTGTGATTGTCCCTCAGTCTTTTTTTCATGATCTTGACACTTTATAGTGGACTGGTCAGTTATTTTGTAGAAAGACCTTCAACTTGTTTGCCCACTGTTTCTCCTCAGGTTTTGCATTATGAAAATGATGCAGGGAACATGATATTAATATGTATTACTGGTGACATCAACCTCGATCGTCAGTTAAGATGGCGGCCACCATGTTTCTCTTTGGTAAAGTCACTGTTTTCCCTTTGTAATTAGTGAGTATTGGAAGGGAGGTACTTGGAGATTAGGCAAACATCTTGTTTCCACTTAAACTTTCACCCATTAATTTGACCATCTATTATTAGTTTCTTAGGGCTCCTGTAACAAATTGCCACAAACTGGGTGCCTTAAAACAACAGAAATTCATCCTTTCATGGTTGAGGAGGCCAGGAGTCTGAAATCAAGGTGTGTGCAGGGTTGGTTCCTTCTGAAGTCCCCGAGGGAGAAGCGCTTCCATTCCTCTCTCCTAGCTTCTCGTGGCTGCTGGCAGCTCTCGGCATTCCTTCCTTTGCCGCGGCTTCGCTTTCTCTGCCTCTGTCTTCACGTGGCCTTCTTCCCTGCACGCGCGTGTGCCCCTGTCTGGTCCTCTTCTCAGGAGGACACTAGTCATCAGAGGTAGGGCCCGCCTTATTCCAGTATGACTTCATCTCAACTTGATTACATCTGCTGAGACCTAGTTTCCAAATAAGGTCACCTTCACAGGAACCAGGCGTCAGGACTTCAGCGCATCTTTTTAGGGGACACAGTTCGACCCACCATGCCGTCCACTGGTGGGTCTTGCCTGCAGCGTTACTACTGTGGTAGGGGCTCTTTCTATATGTAAACACGCACACCACGCGCACTACTAACCCGTGCCTTTACACACATTTTTATTTATTTCTGTATCTTTAAAACAAAAGCCTGAATTGGGACTGATGCCTCTGACGGCAGTCTAGCTCCACAGGGCTCCTCCTAATCTTCCCGCTTTCCTTATCTGAAACTTTTTCCCTACAGTGAGGAAACCTGGCTCTTATTACCTATGGTATTTTTACATATTTGTAGCCCTAGCATACATGTAAGGTAGTTTGAATAGCTACCCCTGCGAGAAACAGACTTCCCATCTGGAGCACAGTGTCTGTGTACAGTTCTTCTTGTTTTTAGCCTTACAGCATCCAGTGAAAACCCAGTTCCCCAAGCTACTTAGGTCAGCCCCTCCGCTCCCCTCCCCTTCAGCCTGCTTATGTGATCCAGTGTGAACACAGAGTCATGTGTCATTGTCTGCATTCCATCTTTCCTTCATTTCCTGGTTAAAATGTTTAAAATGTATATACAGCAAACTTCACTCTTTGTCGTGCCTCATTGGATCTTGATTTTGAATTTTCATTTTTTTTTTCCTTGAAAATAGGATGATTGATAACAGCTTATGCTAAGGAAGTGGAAAAGCTGATTTTGTAATTTTCAGTTCATGAAAACCAAGAAACCCAGAATGTAAGCCCAGGGAGGATGTTAGAAATTATCCCAAATCCCTCATTTTGTAGTTGAAAGGGGTCACTTGGGTTGACAGGGTTTGTTCTTAATTAACCAACCCTCGGTACCCTCCCTAGCACAAGTGCATGCGGAGTGGGGCTGAGTCACGGTTTGATTCAGGGCTTTCTCAGCTCGTTAGGGGGCAGTGAGCAGTTGCACATGTGGCGCCTATGGCCGTTCTGTTCTGCGTGGAGACAGAATGCCAGCCTTGCAATGCCAGCCTGAACAGTTAGTTCAGCTCCCACCCGACATGGGCAGGTCCTGGGTGAATTGCCAGGGGGACTGTCCATGGCCTTTGTATGCTCCTGCAGTTCCTTCTCAAATCGATCTTGATATCTAGGCTTCCTCCCTCTACTCTGATACAGCAGAAGGGTGAGGAACCCTCTGTTCCCTCTCATTGAGGCCAGCAGGATGTTGGGGCTTGAAAGTCAGGACCCAAGCTTCAGTGCTGGTCGCTGAGGGCTTGGTTTGTGTCAAAGAGGACTGTGTTTTGCATCTGAGGTGCTTGCCGGTTCTCTCATCCTCTGACCCTTTTGTCTGTGGGGCAGGTCGGTTCTACCCAGGGCTTCCTTTGTTCATTCCTGACTTTCCCAGGACTGTTCTTCAAGACTATTCTCAGATCTCCCTCACTGTAGCTCCAAACACCCTGAAGGGACACCTGAGACTTCTTTGTCTCCATCACTTTGTGGCTGCCCAGCCGGTGTCGCTGCCCACCCAGTTCAGCTCATGCCGGTCTCCGCCTTGCACAGAGCTGGCACTTGCCCCCTCTGCTGGCCAAATGTGAGAACTGCAGGGAGCATGGCTGCTTGACCATTTTTTTGTGATGCTGTGTCTCCAAGGGCCTGGCACAGAAAGTACTCGTTATTGTTTGCTGAATGAGTAAGTAAACAAAAGTCTACCCCTAAACATGAAAATATCATTAGCTATTTTATGAGAGTGAAAATTCAAGTTTGGGTTTTTCCTAACACATTTTCCGACCCAGCCAGTTTGTTTTTATTGTCTTTCTCATCAGAAACTCCAATTTCCTACCTGGGAGCTTGTGTCTCTGCATCCCTGGATGCTGGTAGGAATGGCTGAGTTCCATTTTGGAGGAAACTCCATGCCCTGAATTCTGTCAAGGAAGTGGTGTGACTATGAGAAGCAATGTGCCCTTGGAGAGGTAGTTGGCCTTCGCTGTTGAGCTTGGATCCTGGCTCTGCCACTCATGGCTGTGTGATACTGGAAAAATTACCCTACCTTTCTGAGCCACAATTTCCTCATCTGTAAAATGAGCTATCTCACAGGGTTTTTAAGGGTTAGAAAAATGAATGCAAAGTCCCTGTGGCTGCCACGGTCTCCAGGGCCACCTCGACTGAGGGCACTGCCATTGTAAGTGGCCGTGCTTGCTAACTCGTAAGGGTCTGTGTGCATCTGTCCACCCAAAGCTGATCAACATGGCCTGTGCAGTGGCTCAGCACACGTGGCTTGTCTGAGAGTGGAGCTGAGCCAGTAAGCTTCTTGCTCTAAAGCTGCGCCATGGAGCAGAAGAGGGTCCACGTTTTGAGGTGGTGGAAATACAGGGACAGAAGAAAGATCTGAGGAGGAAGAGGCAGCATGTGGAGGGGCAGGTGGAACTCCACCGGCCCAGCGCCTCTGCCTTCTGGGAATGATGCTCCCTCTTTTGGAGAACTCTTCTCCTCCCTCTTAGAACCCAGCCAGGTACCCTGCTCCTCTGACTGTAGCTGGACACGACCGAGGTGTGCACATGACCCATCTGTGACCTGGTGCAATGGAGCCCCTCCCGGGAATGTCTGCCACCTGGAGCTGGAGAAAGTGCTTTATTCCTCCAGGGGCTAAAGCTGTAGGCTCAGGAGCTGGCGGAGGCCGTGTTCCCTGCTGTGTGAAGGAAGCTGGTCTGAAGGAAGGAGCGGAACACACAGAAGGAAGAGCGGCACTCCTGGTTGCTTTCAAGCACCAGACTCAGTGGTCCCTGAGGCCCAGCTGCCCTTCTGAATTTTATGAACATTCCAAGGACATTTCTCTTTTGTCTTACCTAGTTTGGGTTGAATTTCTATCACTTGCAACAACAACATCAAAACTCTGTGGCCAATGCAATTATTCACAGAAAAGTAGATGAGGAGTTCCAGAGCCACATGGGGAGCGAAGCCCTAGAATCCAGCCAGCCCTACGGCTGAGATTGCCCAGCGCTGCCTCGGATGCACAGCCGGGGGGGCCTGGCCACCGTGTGGGTTCTGTTCTGAAACGCCTTGCAAACCCTCTCCCCTTTATTGCTTAGGATAACCTTCCTTCCACCATCTCTCCTTGGTTTGCCACAGGGCTCGTGATTATAGCTTCCAGAAAGGCACAGATGTGGCCTTTGGATGCCTTGGGCCATCTGTGACCTTAAACTCTTTGGACCTCAATCTTCTGACTATGGAGTGAAGATAATATGTGCCTTTTAGGGTGGCCACGAGGATCTTGGGCACGCAACGCACTTACCATAGGGCTGGTAAAGTCAGCGCTCACTCTGTGAGCTGCCCCAGAGCTGCCAAGCTCACATCCTCTTTAGTGAAATAAATGAGAGAATGATGGGAGTTTGGCTATTTGAGAGTTGGTTCTTGATGTTTCCACGACATTCTCATTGAATTCACATTCTAGGGTGGGACCCGGGGGTGGGAGGCAGGGATGAGAGTGTAGAAGGACCTACCATACCCACTGGGCCTGAGATCCCCCTGGCGACAGGTCAAACACCTTAAGTGAGAGAAGGAGTTCCTTGCCCTGAAGTTGAACGGACCCAGATCTACAAGATAAGGGGTATGTTCTCGCTGCTGGTTCAGGCTGTCACTTTATCTTATCACTCTTCATGATAAGACATGAAGGTAGTACAGCCATCCCAGGGAGTTTAAAAATAACTCCATTTCTTTTTATTTGCAAGTTAATCTAGCTGAGAAACTGGAGATAAAATGTTCTTGGAATCATAACATTATACCCAAATTGCAAAGTTTATGGGTTTACTTATTACAGATGAGTATCTTAATGTGGTCCAAACCAAATCCAAACAAAACAACTCCTCTGAAATAACCAACCAACCCTAACAAACCTCCCAAGGTTTCGGTCTTGCATTCAAAATGCATTTTAGGGGCCGGTCTGCTGGTGTAGTGGTTAAGTTCACGCACTCCACTCCAGTGGTCCAGAGTTCGTGGGTTTGGATCCCAGGCACGGACCTATGCACCACCAGTCAAGCTACACTGTGGTGGCTTCCCACGTAAAATAGAGGAAGATTGGTGACAGATGTCAGCTCCGGGCCAATATTTCTCACACACACAAAAAAAGCATTTTATTTTATATAAACTTATTTAGGGCAAGGAAGGATAAAAGAAATAGGTCAATTTTAATGCTGTAAATATCACTTAGAACTCAATATGACTTAAAATTGTAACGAAGCATAAATTACTGTGTGTCCTACAATGGTCAAATGATCAAAATAATGAGAATTAAAAAATACTAAATTTTGAAGTGCCTCCAAGATGCATTTTTGCTTTGAGATGATTGTTAATGATGTAAATAGAAAAGGACTCATCTAATTTAGAAATTGTTTAATATTATTAGAAGTGGTTCAGAAAGCTTTGGGAGTCATAGCAGTCAAAATTTAGTTATTATAAAAAAGTATTGAGCCCTACTCATAAAAAGTGGTCCAGTATGAGATGACCTTCTCTGGATAATAAAATCACATCTTATATTACTATTTATCTCCAGCTGGGTATGTGCCAAGCACTTTATACTCTGTATCTCATGTAAATCTCATTACAGCTTGAAGGAAGGCATAACCATCACTTCTGCATATAGGTGACAAAACTGAAGAAAGGGATCTCAAGACACATTGTACTGGCTCTTCATGTGGCAAGCTCGTATGGCCCATGGTTCCACCTCATGCTTTGTAGGATAAGAAATTCATGGTCCTATAATCATTGTGAAAACACAAGTATCAGACAGTCTCAGAGATTCTCTTTTTTTTTGGTGAGGAAGATTAGCCATGAGCTAACATCTGTGGCAATCTTCCTCTATTTTTGTATGTGGGATGCCTCCACAGCATGGTTTGATGAGCAGTGTGTACGTCTACACCCAGGATCCGAACCCGTGAACTCCCGGCTGCCAAAGTGGAGTGCGAGAACTTAACCACTGCGTCACCAGGCTGACCCCTCAGAGATTTTCTATAAAATAAAGCCTTGACTAGCTTTTCAAATTCTGTATTAAAATCTTTCTCAGAACCTGAAAAAAACTTTCTGTCCTAATTAACAATATATATAACTTGACCTTTCCAAAATTGAATTGTCTTTATCTGCACACTTTGTTTTAAAGTTCTTTCACCTTTCAATCTCAGAAGTCACTTTACTGTTGTGATTGTTGCATTCCCTGAAATATTGGAGACCAAAGACTTTCTTCTCTTAGAAATTTCACGTTTTGATTCAGCCCTTCTTTTTGTCTGATGGCAATGGGACTGCCTCCACAGAGAGGCTATACTATGTATTTCTTGTTCAATCTGGGTTCAATTGAAATTCTGCCACTGACTGATTATATGACTGTGGATGAGTTAGCTTTTTGAGGCTCCATTTTTCCATCTGTGAAATGGGGACAATCATACCTACAACTCATAGAGTCATGATGGACTCAAGTGAAGTGGTGTGTATGCAGATCCCAGACTGTACTCAATGCTCCATCAACAGTAGTTTTTAAAGAACTTAAGCTATATTTGCACCTATACAAATCCAAAAACCATAACTTGATGGCTCCCAGAAATTAGTACTGAGATTTCTATATCAACAATTGTATTACTTGGCAAATTATTCTGAAATAATGTCTTTGCAGATATGTTTTTCGTTATGAATTTTTTTCCTATAAACTTTTAATTTAAATACTGTAACAGTCCTTGGTTTGTGTCCTGGCTAATGGCTGATGTCATGAAAATCTTAGAGCCTATATTCTTACGTCTTCAAAAATGGGTAATTTAAAACTTTTGATTCCTTTCCAAGCATCAACATTTAGGATAGGAAGAGCACATTGGTTCATGAGAAGAGACCCTCAGCCCTCTTTGGCCTGTGAAATCTTCCTTGTTTATATAAGTATATCAAGGTCTACGTGCGCCATTCCCCAGAGCTTTGGGACTGTTTTGGAGAATGGAAAAGGATGAGTAGGACCTGGAAATGAAATTATTTTTGTGAGATTTTTTTTTATATAAGGTTGGTAACTGATGTCAAGAGAAAATTTTATGGTTTTGTTTTCAAAATAGTAAGATCTCAACTAAACCAATATTCTAATCAGCCTATACCTCAACTGTCTGCCTCATGTTAGTCTGGAATGTGTAGTTTTGATAAGGGAGGCGAGTAAACTTCTTTGTCTACCTTCAGGTCTCTAGGTCATATTTTACCGTAGTTTTAGATTAACTATTTCAGAATGTTTAAGAGCAGAAAATACAGAAGTCTCCTAAAAATCAGGCTCAAAGGGTCAGATGAATGGTATCAGGTGTGCGTTTCCACATTTGTTTGCATTCTAAGTGTATGGCTCACACGCATATGTATGCTGGATATGTTGTCAGAAACATTAGTCTTGTGTATTTACGAAGAGCTTTTATAGATAGTTCATTTGAGCTTCTAAATCAGTGGTTTTCAAAGTAGGTTTCACATAACCTAGGGATGTGAAAAAGATGCTAAAACTCTGATTGATATTTGTTATCTCCTTTTAACATTCTCTATCAAGTATATGATAGCACAAGAGGACAGTACACTTATTTGTAAACATCCTTCTATTAGGGATAAGAGCACAAGATTTTGTATTGATAACTAGTGCAAGATCAAAAAGATGTGTCCATTCCCGCTAGAGTCTTAGTGTTTTCTCCAAGTGTGGCTTGAGAATTACCCACATTACCGATGCAGAGGCCAGGGCCTCACCTAGGACCTACAAAATCTGAATCTCTGAGAGGCGAGGCCACAGCATGGCTTTTTTATAAACAAGCACACTGAAATTTGAGAACATCTGCTTTCAACTTTGAGAGGTAGGAATGATCCCCATTTTACCGATGAAGAAACTGAGGCTCAGAAAAGTTAAGAAACTTAAAGTCAAGGTCATACAGCCAGCAAGAGGCACAGGCGGACCCCACCCCTGGTTATGGGATTAAAGAGGCATGTGTGTGAAGTGCCCGGTGAGTGCTGTGCAGTCTGAACCTCTGAAGACCTGGGAGTCAGGATGTAAGGCTGCGGGTGCTACTATAAAGGCAATCCCCACGTACTTCTCCCATCACCGGGAGCCAAGAGAACAGCGACATCTGAGTCTTACTACACAAACACACATCCTTCTCTCCCAGGATTTTAAAGATTGAGTTTCAGATGACTGAAAAATGTGGTCAGCCAAGTTCCCCACTGCCTGGCCTCAAACTTTGGTTTTCACACAGTTTTTGTCTCAATTTGGGATTAAGGTCCTCAGGGTAACATGGCTTCATTATAGAGACCAAACCTTCACCAGTTGCTCAATTTCTATCCTGTCCACCTTTCCACAGACCACCATAAAGCCTCACTGGTCAACTAGAGCAGGGCAGTCTGAGCGTGAAGAGCATGAAGAAATGTAATTACTTTTCTCCCAAATTCATAGACTTGTGCCTCCACAGCCCTATATTTATACCTTTATTACAACACAATCTCATAATTAGCATTCAGAATCTTAGTTAGCTCCACAACGTCTTCTCAACTATACCGCGAAGAGCTTTTATTCTTTAACAAATAATGTATTCATCCCCTTCTTGTGACATATACCATCCTAGACCTAGGCAAAAGGCACTTGTTTATTATAGTTGTTTTAGTGGGGAAAAAAATTGCTAATAGTTGACTCTGAGCAACTGACTTTAATGTGCAGGTAAAGAATCATTTGTAATTAGTGTATTTAACAGGGATGCCTAAATTTATTTTATTTATTTTTTTTGCTGAGGACAATTCACTCTGAGCTAACTTCTGTTGCCAATCTTCCTCTTTTTGCTTGAGGAAGATTGTCCCTGAGCTAACATCTGTGCCAATCCTCCTCTATTTTGTATGTGGGTTGCTGCCATAGCATGGCTGTTGACAAGTGGTGTAGGTCTGCTCCCAGGAACTGAATCTAGGCTGCCAAAGTGGAATGCGCCAAACTTAACCACCAGGTCATAGAGTCGGCCCATACAATGTTATTCTAAAGTGGCTGAGGGTGCTTCAAAAGTCAGTCTGTTTAGATATGTTGACTATAACCTGATACACTGGAGATATCTGGAAAGGTAATAAATAAAGGAGTAATTTATTTCTATCCATAAATTAATAGGGAAAGAATCTACCATAAAAAACAAAGGTCAGCTTCTAAACATCACCAATTCCAAAATAAAGGATTTTAAAATGAATGAGGTTTAATCTAGAGGAAAAAGAATCAAGAATTTCCACATTTTCATTGTAAAGCCTTGTGCAAACGGGAGTTCCCTTGGTAAAGAACAAAATCCAAGTCCAAGACAGGAGGCCATATTCCTGTGCCTGCACACAGATGACAAAACTAAGGACGTCAGCAGATCCTTGCTCGTGCACTTGCATTTGGCGTCTCCTCAGTTCTTCCTAGGGCCTCCTGCTTGGAGATACTGAGGGGAGAGTTAGGAAGAGAACAGAGAATCTTACCCTTTGGGTCAGAGGCAGAGTGAGGTAGAAAGAGGGACATGGCGAATGGCCAACGGTTGAGTATGGACAAATGGCCGTGTACCAAGAAACCCTGAATTCTCTTCACTCTTTTGGGGATCTGGTGTGACAGTTACAACCATTTGCTACTATCTGCCTTGGAAACTAGGGAGAAACATTTAATTTCGTATTTATGTGAGAGTTCAACTTCCCCCAGTAAAAAGTGAAATGTAACTTCTTAGCTCAAGAAACCTCCATGTAATATAGAAATAATCTTAAGTCAAAATCAAGATTTAACATGGTAAATATCCACATGATGCAATTTGCTAAGATGGTGAACTTAGCACCATCTGTCCACTCCTAATCACAGCCAGGGCCTTAATTCAGAACACCTCTGTGCTGTCAAATCATCCAGACTGTCTGAAAAGGCTCACCACTGTCAGCATCACCCTTCTGATAAGGGGTGGCACCGGGCTGCAGAAAGAAGACACCATATGGAGCAGGATGCTCAGACAGCTGCTAGACAACCTGGTGGATAAAGCTAAAATTTGGAGTTTCTTTGTAACCTGAAGATTCTGACTTTCCTCTGATGTCCTTTGGTGGAGCCTGGATATAGGATAAAGACAAAAGGAGCCGGGATTGCTTTTTAAAAAACACTTGAAATTCTTGGTCATCTATTAACCTTCTTGAGGCAGTTACTCACACAAAAAGAATCTTTAAAACTTAACAGAGTTATGAATCACGGTGAAATACCGCAGCAGTCCTAAAATGCAAAACCACGTGTACAAATACAGCAGTGTGTTTCTGGGCAAGGGAAAGAGACCTCTGCACCAACGCCTCACATGCCCCATTTCTTGTCTGAAGTTTCTTCTTCCATCCTTCTATTTTGGAGATACCAGCGGGAAGTTGGGAGGGCTCTGGCTGTCCAGTCCTCCTTCCCCGGGACTTCAAAGGTTTAACTCCTCCTGTCCCATACTAAATGTAAATACTGTCTTTGAACCTTTTGCAAACCAGCTCTATCCTAGGCTTTTATGTTTTGAGGACCTGATGTGGCAGAGATTGTAAGCTGACCATCTCAAAACTCAATGTCCATTCTCCCCAGTAACTGAATCCTGAATTTATTTGAGAAAGTCATGCACTCACAGAAAGAGAAGTTTTCCTAGCCTTTCTTGCGGCTAGATGTGACTGAGCCACCAGAAGCTGACCAATGAGGTATAAGTGAAAGGAATGAATTACACTTCCAGGAGGTCCTTAAGAGAGAGGGAGTGAGATCCTCTCACTCTTTATTCTTTTTTCTGCATGGAAACCAAATGTAATGACTGGAGTGCCAGCAGCCATTTTGGACCACAGAGTGATCTTTAGAAGGAAGCCAAGATGATAGAAGGGGCATGGGTTACTGATACCATGGAACACTCCTGTGCTCATACTGCTACCTCCAGACTTCTTTTACATAAAAGGTAAATAAATCTCTATTTTTATAAGCCATTTATCACATGCAGCTGGACCTAATCCCAACAGATATACTTGGGAAATTGCGGAAGGAATCACTCTGAAATATTAAGCATTGGTGCACCAAACACAATAGCAAACACAATGCAGTTAACAATGCCAACAGTTCATCTTTTAAGAGCTCTGAGTGACCTTGTACGTAGAGATGGCTTGCCACCAAACGAGCCCAGGGTAATGATTTTTAAGGGTGTCATCTTTAAATATGCTGGATGGCTCAGATATCATGTTTTATGTTGGATACCTACCAAAATGCATTGATGACATTATAACTACTTCACAGTATTCGAGTTTTCAGTTGTGAGGATGTAAAAAAATTTTTAAAGGATTTGTTCTTAACTAATAAGACATCATGTTATTGAGTGCCTACTGTGTACTAGGTACTATGCTAAACATTTGTGTAATCTCATTTAATCTTTACAAGTATATACTATTATTTTATTCTCACTTAACACATGGGCAAGTAGAAGGGATAAATTACTTGCCAAAGGTCGCATGGCAAAACTGGAGATCAAACCTAGGCCCGTCAGATTTCAGAGCCTGTGTTATGAAACACTATACTAAAGCATCTTCCATATTTATATTTTTCTAGATACATTCATGCGTTGCATAACGATGTTTCAGTGAATAACAGACCGCATTTACAACAGTGGTCTCATAAGATTAGGACCATACAGCCTAAGGTGTGTAGGAGGCTATACCATCTAGGTTTGTGTAAGTACAATATGATGTTTGCATGACAATGAAATTGCCTAATGACGCATTTCTCAGAACAATCCCCATCGTTAACTGATGTATGACTGTGGCCTGCCCATCCTCTAAATTCTCCAAGAGCCACGTCAGAGCGGCTGTGCTTGGTTTACAAATTAGAAGGTCTGAAACCCAGAACGGGCCATTCATCCTAAGGTAAGACTGGCCCTTGCAGAAATGGTGTCAAGAGTATGAACTCCAGGGACAGAGTCAAAGTCATTCTCGGCAAATTGACTTGGCCTCCTCCTCAACTGTCATTTAAGAGTGTAGTTCTTTACATTGAAAGAAACATCAAGGGTCACTGACACTCAGTCTAGGAAAATCAGAACCACCTTTGAGTTAAGACAGACAGACAGCCATATATACTGTTATATTTTAATCAGAATCAGACATTAAATGGCAAAAAACACTCCATAGATCTCTTGGCTGTTCCAAATCTCATCCACTTAAGACCCAAATATGACACAAGCAGTTTTAAGAATGATTTTGACTGGTCTCCCCAATCTCAAAGGAGATTAAAAAGTAATAACATAAAAAAAGTTAAGGTCAAGGTGTCTTAATGTCACAGCTAATGACTAACCATTTGTTTACTGGTGGCTTCTGCTCCACCCTGAAAGCTGCTGACCTGAACCCTGGGTCAAACAAGTGGTTAGTTATTAGTTCCCTGGGTGATTGTCCCTGAAGGTAAGCCATGCTCTGAGGAGGACACATTAGGCACTTTAAATGGGTGTATAGTTACCTTTTCCAGGCTGGGCACAACGTTTGGCTCTCAAAAGCAAAATAAAGAATTTACAGTCAAACAGAATGTTCCGTGAGTCTGCGCCTTTGCGATTATGCCCTGGGATTTCAGCGCCTGCTCCAGATGGCGCAGACGTGCTGGGGGAGCTCTGCGAGTTGGCGAGCAGGCTGTTTAATTTCTGCACGTGCTGTGGACACCGGCATAATGGCCCCCTCTGACTTTTAATCTGGTGTCCTGAGAGACAGCCCGGTGCACAGAGCTGCTCTCCATATGAACAAGTGGCGCAGGCGCTCCCACGCATCCGGACAGAGGCTGCATGTAAACAACCGTCAGGCTGCACCAGGGCAGGCTGCAGAGTATCAGTGCTGCGTCTAAGGAGCAATGTACCCCACGTGCCCACAGGACACTAGCTTATTTGCCTGTACAGATCCCCTCCCCTAATCTGCCTCATCCACATCTTCTCCTGCAGTCGCCGCTTCTAAAGCCGCCAGGGCTTCCGCCACTGCCGCGTCCTCGTCTGCCATCTCCCCACTCCCGTCTCCAGTGGAGCCAAGGTCGTCCTCCCACCTGTTTCTCGAATCGACCACAGGCACGGGCTGAGCAGGATCCTCTTCTTTAAAGTAGACACTTAAAACTTCCGTTGCCAC
This sequence comes from Equus caballus, assembly GCF_041296265.1. Classification (NCBI taxonomy): domain Eukaryota; kingdom Metazoa; phylum Chordata; class Mammalia; order Perissodactyla; family Equidae; genus Equus; species Equus caballus. The sequence continues at coordinate 95,330,754 of NC_091686.1, forward strand.
GGCCTCGTTTAAGGAATCCCAGCTTCTCTTCCTGGAGAAGGGCATGTTCGAACCGTGCTCCCCCACGCTGGGGTGGGTTTCCTCCTGGGGCTCCTCCTCAGTATGGCTCTGGAAAAGATAATCTTTCTCTTCATGATCAACGTTGTCTACAGCTGAGCCCCAAAGTTGAGGGTAATCTGGGGCTGGTATCTGGAGGACGTGGTCTTGTACTTCCAAGGCAGGGTGTTCTGCTTTGGAAGGAGCTCTGGAGTCTCCATTTTGGATGACTCTGGTCTCCTCTGAGCCCGGCAGCACACAGTTCTGTTCCCCCGCGCCCCCTTCTTCAAGGAAGGGTTGAGCTGGGTGAATGCTGTTTGAGGTACTGGCCCAGGAGCCCCAGTTACCCTGGTGGGGCCCAGGATCCCCAGTGGGTGGCAAAGCAGCAACAGGGCCAATGCCATTGATGGCACCATCAGTCTTCTCTGCACAGTGTCCCCCTCCGGTGTCCTCCTGAGGGAGCAGTCCTTGGTGAGGCCAAGGCTCCTGTGGACCAGCTGTTCTGTTTCTGCTTGCCGTCCTCTTCAAGCCCTCACCCTGAAGGTCGTTTGTATGCACCAGGACTTCGCTGCTCTGCTTGCCTTTTAATTTAACAGTGTCATCTTCATCCAACTTGCAGCTGTTCACTTCGTTGACATAGCCAGGGGAGGGCACTTGAACTGGATCAAAGAGATAGCTGGGGGTGAGAATAATGAAGATCAGTTAGGTTAATTCTTAATTAACTTTATTTATTAATAACTAACTTTCATTATTAATACTACTATAGGCTCTGCTTCTTTCTACTATTTCTGTTAACTTAATTTCTGTGATCAGTTACTCTTTTAAGCCTATATGTTTGTCTAAATCAAATAGACATAGTTGGTATAAAAATGTTCTACCACTGGAAATAGATCTTAAGAAAAGATCCAAAGAGGACAGGAAGACGGTAAAGTACAAAGTGGGTCATGGAATTTAAAAACAAAAAATATGACCAATAACAGGAAAACAAGTGGTTAGGTATGGATGGTACATCCCCTCAATGGAATATTACACAGCCATTCAAACAATAAATATGGGGGCCAGCCCGGTGGTGCAGTGGTTAAGTTCCACATTCTGCTTTGGTGGCCTGGAGTTCGCCAGTTGGGATCCCAGGTGTGGACCTACGCACCGCTTATCAAGCCATGCTGTGGCAGGCATCCCACATATAAAGTAGAAAAAGATGGACATGGATGTTAGTTCAGGGCCAATCTTCCTCAGCAAAAAGAGGAATCTTCCTCAAAAAAAAAAACAAAACAAGGATATGAAGTCTGGACTGGCATGAAAGATACTTATAACAAATATTTACTACAATAAATGTTTTTTGAATAAAGCCTAACAGCACATTATGATTACGATAGAGTAACATTTATATGTGTGTGTGTGTATGTGTATGGACAACAGATATAGGTACACAGATATGGAATAGAAGTAGAATAATAAAGTTTTATTTGTTAAGGAAGCAAAATCATCGGTTAACTTTTTCCCTTTATTTTATACAGAATTCTATTCGTGTTAACCAAATTTTTACGAAATAGAATCTGGAGGAAATTAAAAACACATATGTGCCTGGGCGATTTATTTTCAGTGACACCATTTCAGGCATCCTCTGAAACCCAAGCTTTTCTTTGTGTTAAAGCTCTCTAGAGAAATGTAAATTCAACCCAAACCAAAGTCAGTCTCAGAGCACACTGGTGCTCCCAGCACACTTTGAGCAGTGAGCCAAAAGTTAAAAAACCTCGGCCACATGTCCTTTTAAATGATATCAAAGCAGTTCCAAAGGCTCAACTTCCTGGCAGTGCTGGCCGTGCCCCATGCAGGATGCATGCACTGAATCCACCTAGGGTCTTTAAAGTGATTCCCACGGATTCCGGAGGAGGTGTTTTTCCAACTTTACCTTTGTATCATTTTACAGCACCTGCACCCCATCTGGATTACTTTTTGTTACCATCTGGAAAAGAGAGTGTAAAAAGGAGAGAACACAGTGAATCACATTTTAATAGGAATTAGTTTGCTTTTTCTTTCCTAGACACTCAAAGTCAGTAGAGTCACAATTTTTGGCAAAATGGCAACACGTGGGTCAGGGAGGGCATTGGTTACTGGGAACACCTTCATGTATCTAAAACCATGGATTCAGAGTTCTCGAACATTCACTGACACTTGTCTCTGTGCCAGACCCTTTCCCCAACCCTGGGAATTATGTATGTCATCCCCATTTTGCAAATGAGGTAATAGAGGCCAAAGGTGGGACTGAAAAGGATCTGTGTGTTTTCTGTTCCATTGCTTTCAACTGGGCACCCGGGAACACAACCAGGGTGCAGCCCACTGGGCAGCAGCAGGAGGTGGAAGAGAGCGGAGAGGAGTCCTGGCCAGGAGATTAGCGGCTCAAGTATGAAAGGACATCAGGATAAGGCAGCTGGTCGATGTGCTCCATGATACAGACCTGGGGAGGTTACAGCCAGAGTCATCATCACAAGCTCAGCCTGGACCAAACTGCTCCTGTTTTGCCTTTCCCATCACTGGGCTGATCTAGGCTTTGACCCATGGAGCTGACTCTCTTGCAGCTCAAGGACATGTTCCTTTGGGCTTCCTGGTGGCAGATGAACTCAGCTCTGTTCTTCTCTCATTTCCCACCCAGCCACTGTCTCTCATCCTTCCCCAAGTTGCATTTTTTTTCTGATAATCTCCCTCTGAATAAAATCTTCTCTTCATGTCAAACTGACTACGTTGTTCTGGTTTTTCCTCTGAAAACCCTAAAAATTAGGAATCTTTAAGTAGTTCTCCATTTCTAATGTCAACAACTTTTGAAAAGACAAGCTAATAACAGAACCTAAAGCTCCAGACCCTTTGTCTCCATCAGACACATGCACTAGGAAGAGAGAGACATCCATTACTGGCCACCTCCCCTGTTTGCTCTCCTTCCTTCCTTCAATCATGGATGAATTCCCAGGATCCTTCTTCATAAGCCTTTACCCAGAGAGAACGCAGCTGTGATTTTTAGAAGTATAGATTGGCTGGCTGCTTACAGGGGACTGGGTTTACTTGACACATAAAATCCACAGATGACTCCCTGTAGAGGGTTGAAAAATGGTCCCCCAAAAGACATCCACATCTTAATCTCTGGAACCTGTGAATTCTACCTCATATGGCAAAAAAAAGAGAAGTCTCTTCAGATGTGATTACAGATCTGGGGAGATCTGCCTGGATTATCGGGTTCGGAGCCCAGCTCTGCCTCTTACTGGCTGTGTGACTTTGGACCTCAGCTATACCATCTGTGAATGGGGATGATATATCTACCAGATGGTGGCGTTGGGTATTAGGTGCGTTAATATTCCTGATAAACATCCACTTATTACTCAGCCCTGTTTGAATACAGCATGTTACAAAAAAAACTTTAAAAAGATGGAGACTTGCACCTAAGAAAGAAGTAATCTACATACGCACGCAAACAAAAGCATTAACAATACCAAGTACTACTTGTTTCTGGAATAAGGGCCAAATGGCATATTTCTGTCAATTGTGGCACCAAGTGAAAGACACAAACCCCAAGTGCAACAACAGTTCCACAGAGAGAGAAGTCACTGGGGCTTAGCCAGCAATACGTGTGCACAACCTTGTCTTTCTCCAAAGCATTCTCAATTAAAAGAGCCCATTTCCAAAGCCCATTTTATGTCTATTTTCTGGGAACAATTCATAATTCAACTGAATGAATGGGACAGACAAAGAGAAGCGTGCGCACCTCCTCCACTCAATCAACCGCCCCCTGCCCCCGGCTCCCTGCTCCCCTGCCCCCACCCTCCCTGCCCCCCCACCAGCCTGCTCTAAAATCCTACCCCTTGCAACACGTGCACTGCTTCTGTTTATCTTGGACTCTGTTTAAAAAAACAATCAGCCAGGAGGAGAGGTGGCAAAAAAAAAAAGAAAGAAAGAAAAGTCGAAGAAAAGGGAAAAAGGGCTTTGAAGTGTTTGAGAGGGCAGACTGTGGGTCATAATAACATAATTGAAGCAATCGTGAAATATCACTCATTGAAAAATATCAGATCAACTTTAGGATGGTGAATTCAAGAGCCATAGGTGGGGAAGGTTTTCTTCTGAAAAAAAGAAAGAAACAGGCACATCTTGAGGGGCACCTTGTTCCCAGAGTCTCAGAGGCTGCCCAAGGTGGACCTTGGGGAACCCTCGCCAGGCTGGAGCTGGACAGCCTGTGCCCACCCTCTGCTGCTGTGGCTGTGGCCACGCGAGCGACGTGCACGGAAACGAGACGACTGCTGAGATGTAAGAGCCCAACTTGAGAACTACCACTTCCTTGTTTGTTCCAGAATTTACACATCATCTGTGGCTTTTAGGCTCCCCTCCTCCTCACCTCCAGGAAAACCACAGGATCTATATTTTTCTTCAAAGCCATGTAACTATAAAGGATGTTTTGATGGTTCTCCCCTTTAAGGATCAATTTCGCTTCTCCCCTCACTGCCTCCCTCAGGGCACACCACATGGGTTCCTACAGACCTGGTCCTGTACCTGAGGGCCACGCTCTGCGCCGGCCTCGGCTCAGCGCCTTGGAGACAGCCTCTTCCTGGTTAGAAGTTCTGCCCTCTCACCTCGCTCTCCTTCCTCAGCGACATTCCTTCTCTCAATGAGACAGACTCTAACGTCTGAAGCTGTGTGACTGCTGACGAACAGGGTGGGGACTAACGTATTTACACGCAACCTCTGCCTTCCCGTACCAATTATTCTTCCTTATATGATGATTCCTGATATCAAATTCAGTTTATTTCTCTTTTTATATGTCACTCCCACATCCGCATCTTGTTTTTAGTGAGAAGTTCTCCCATTTCCAGGTGCAAAAAGGAAATACTTCTTGTCCAATGTGATACATGGAAATGGGGGTAAAAATAAATGCTCTTTTGAAGTAAGGTTGAGTTCAAAATGGGCAGTCTGTCCACTTTCTCTCCCCCTCCCACTTTGACAACAGCTTAAAGGTGAGAATTCAGTTGTCAGGTGCCCTTTATTACGAGCAGAATCAAAAATTTGCTTTCTCTTTGGAGTACAAAAAAGAAATAGAGAAGCAAAGGGCAAATCTTTCGCACCCATCATCTGGTTTACACAGGGGAAAAGCAAATACCATTAGGATGGTGTGTCCACCACCGCTGGCGCCTGTCCGCTCCTGGAGTCCTGTGTTGGGGGTTGACTCTGTGCAGTGTTTTGTGTTGAAATTAAACAGTTCTGTGTTTGAAGATGGACATGCTAACGCCCTGTCAGTTGCTAGTCAAGTCTCCTTGCTGGAAAATCCTGTTTCACAAGGGTGGTAGTGATGGAGGTGGGGGAAGTGGGGAGACCAGGGAGAGCCAGGAGTGTTCTATCCAGGCAGAGAAACTACTGAGTGTTCATCAGGAAGACAAGGGAATACAGAAAAGCCTGCACCCAGCTGGAAAGGGCTGCCTTTTGATAGTGATGGTCCTAAAGAATGACAAGTACAGGTCAAAAGGACACAGGAACCAGATCATAGGGGTTCGACCGGCCAAATCTGGAGCGACTGGAGCAGCAAGATAAATAGTACTGATATAAAGGATTGTAATCCACTGAATAAAACAAGCTATGAATCCACACTGATATACAGGCAGGTGCTGCATAAGAACATTTTGGTCAATGACAGACTGCATTGTGCTAGGATGGTGGTCTCGTAAAATTAATACCATATCGCCTAGGTGTGTAGCAGGCTGCACCATCGAGGCTTGTGTAAGTACACTCCATGATGTTTGCACAACCATGAAATCGCCTAATGACACATTTCTCAGAACATATCCCCGTCGTTAAGTGACACATAACTATAAATTTAAAAAACGGAAGGCCCTGCCTTAGAGACAGAAAGCCAGCAAACAAACACACAAGGAATACTGGAACTAGAAAAATCAGCATGTGACAACCATCCTAACAATAACTGATTCAAGCAAGAATCATGCCGGGACTAAGGGGTGAAAGTTTGAGAAGAATGGGATACTTAGTCTCAAAGTATCTGCCCACCACATGCTTAAGGGTAAAATAGTATCTTTACAGCGGAGACACCTGGCACAAAGCACCTTAAATAGTCAAAGGTAACATTGCCAGTCATGAGACTAACCAGCAGCATGTGCCTCTGATGTGATGCACTGAGAACTCAGCATCACTTCTGTGGTTTTCCTGCCTAAAGAGCATAACCCGGACTGAAGCAGGAGGCAACATCGGTCAAACCCAAAATGAGGGCTATTCTGTAAAACAACTGGTCTTTACTCAAAAAAATGTACTACTATGAAAAACAAAGAGCGAGGAACTATTCTAGATTAAAGGAGATTAAAGAGGCATGACAACTGAATGCAATGCATGATCTTTCTGCTAAAAGTCATTACTGACACAAATAGTAAAATCTGAATAAGGTCCGTAGACTAGGTAGTAGTCCCAAATCACTGTTAATTTCCTGGTTTTGATCACTGTACTGTGGTTATATGAGAAAATGCCCTTGTTCTTAGGAAATACACAGTGAAGTATTTAAGAGTAAGGGGCACAGTATCTGTAACTTACAATTCAGAAAAAAATTGTGCGTGTGTGTGTGTGTGTGTGTGCATATCTAGAGAAAGAGAAGAATAAAGCAAATGTGATAAATGTTAACATTTGGGGACCATAAGCAGAGGACATATGGGACTTTTTTGTACTCTTCTTGCAACTTTTCAGGAAGTCTGATATAATGTCAAAATTAAAAATTAAAAAAGTGGGAAATTTTTTAAAAAGCACTAATCTAATGTCAGTTCTTGTTCTGCCTGTCCCTGGGCTAGGACTTCAGACCCACAGGAAATCCCTGATTCTAAGCTCTTCCTATACAGAAGCATGTGCGGAAGAGTCTTGCAGGAAGGAGCGCCTCAGAAGCCCACCAACCTTTCTGAATTTAGCTGTCATGCTGAGTATGTCCTGATGACCTTTACTCAATCGCCAGCCCCAGGCACTTGAACTTTGAAGGCCAAGAAGGTATGGTTCCTGCCCACAGGCTGCCCCATCTTAGAGGGGGCTTGCAGTCTCGCACTTGGTGTCAGCCGTCTGCCTCCTCTACTAAACACAAGCTCCTCACAGGCAATGCCTGACCCAGCGCAGCGTCCAGCTCACACAGGGCACTTCCTATTTGTTATTCAAACGAAGGAATGATGGGCATGTGACAGGTGCGAATGAATGAGTGACGTTCATGAGTTTTTCTACGTTGTTCCCATAGAGCGTCTACCCCTTTCCATGAGCAAATCCCACACTACCCAGTGGTCCAAAAAGCAAGCGTGGGAGCTGAGAGAGAAGGAAAGACTGCGGCTCCTTCTTCCCCGCTGGGGAAATAGCAAAACCTCCATTGTGCAATTCCAAGCGTCAGAAACGTTCTGCTTCCAGGGTTCTATGTGACGAGCTTTTAAAGAAGCTGCTGGGAAGTGGTTTGAGCTTATAGAAGTTGGAGTTACTTGGAAGAGAGACACAATAAAATTAAACACTTAAATTTCAACTCCACTTTGAAAAACCAACCTGCCAATGTTTAGAAAACAGTCCAGGATTCCATGTAACCTGGCCAGTAGGGCAAGTGGACAAATATTTAGTGAGTTGCTTCTGGGTAACTGAGCTCCTGGTCTCAAGAGGAATGAAGGAAAATAACTACCAGGCGCTTTATAGAAGGAATTAGAGACTGCCTGCCCATCTTCACAGATGGTACTGCATCTATGATTGAAAAGGAGCAGGAAGATATATTCTTTTTTTGAACATTTGGGAAGCATTTCTTTCTTTTTTGTGTGTGTGAGGAAGATTGGCCCTGAGCTTACATCTGTTGCCCACCTTCCTCTTTTTTTTTTTCTTTTCTCCCCAAAGCTCCAGTGCATAGTTGTATATCCTAGTTGTAGGTCATTCTAGGTCTTCCATGTGGGATGCCGCCACAGCACGGCTTGATGAGCAGTGTACAGGTTCGTGCCCAGGATCTGAACCCGTGAACCCCGGGCTGCTGAAGCGGAACACGTGAACTAACCATTCAGCCACAGGGCTAGCCCTAGAAGGTACATTCTTGACTACCCAATCAATTTCCTCAGCAGAACTATTTCCTCCTTTCTGGGCTGGCTTTGAAAACTCCCCAGGACAATTTTTTTCTGGTATGTTTCCTTTTCTCCTAAAGAAACTGAGCTTCATTGATTTTGGAGAACCTGAGAGACTCTATGAAGACCTTTATCATCAGCACCTTCTCACAGTCCATTTTACGCCTTCTCAATAGTCCATGTACTACAACATACGCGCTAACATCACCGAGAACTGGGTTTGATGGGATATTTCTGTGCAGAGATGTGTCTGCAGGTCCCCTCCCCAAAGGGTTCCCTGGTCAAACAGGTTTGCGAACAGCAGAGATGAAAGAGGAACACATCCACGGTCATGAAAAGGGACTCATCTACTTTGCTTAACCCAGTATTTTCCAAAATCATTTGACCACAGAACCTTTTCTTTGTTTCCATAAAAGACTTATTAACAACCAATAAAACTTGTGTTTTGTGGAATATTTTGGGAAAAACAATTGTCAAAATGACAGTCCTATTTATCAGGGCGAGTTTTGTGCCCCAAACGAATAGTGTGAGGTGGCATTTGGCGCACTCAGCCAGGCAGTCTGTGCCTGGTATAAGAAATCTGCGTCCCAGCCACGGCTTCCTCACCAACTGCACACACGTGGGAAAGCTGTCTAAGCTCTTCATTCCTCAGTTTCTTTATCTGCAAAATGAGTCCACGACATAAAAGCTCTCTTCGAAATCTAACAATCTAAATGATGAAGCAGGGAAGAAGGGGCTCTGTCCGACTCGGCTTCACACTGTTATCTCATGGAATCCTGAGGCCTCCCCAACAAGACAGGCACCAGTATGACCCTTTTGCACGCGGGGAACCCTGCTCAACGGTTTGTACATTTCCGCATTGCGATACCGCTGAGGAGTGTCTGGGTCCTAAGTCCACACACACCCCAACCCATGATCCTGATGGAATGCAAAAAGCTAGGCTTTTGGAGATGAACACGATGCAGTCTATACAGAAACTGAAATACAATAATGTACACCTGAAATTTACACAGTGTTATATACTAATGTGACCTCAACTAAAATAATTTTTTTAAAAAAAACCTCCCTCCCATTTCTTCCTCTCAGGCCCCAAGTTCTCCGTCTCATTCCCTCAGGTCTGCAGCTCTTCGGGAGAGGTCTCCGCAGCCTCTTTGCCAGGAGGAACTGCTGACCGATGTCCTGGAGCGTTGCGATTGGGAGAGTGTGTGTAACAGCAGCGTCCCTGAGAGGGGTTAGGACTCAGATCAGGGGGACCCTGTGAGGGTGGAGGAGGGGCATCTGCTGAACCCTCTTTTCTGCTGGAATGGTCTAGGGGGAGGTGCAGGCTACGGGGCTGGAGGGCTCCCAGTGGGTCCCTGAGCACCGGCTGGTGACCCTTGGCCTCCTGGCACATGTGCATTTTAATAGGAAACCATGCAAAAAGTTTTCAGCAGCCAAAGCAATCAGTCTCTAGGGTGAAAGGTCAGAGTTACAGTTGGTATTTCTCAATGAAAGGCTGCGCTGGGCCACTCAAATTGCGCCATTTAAAGCCTGCCTCCCTGGCCCTTCCCCAGGCTGGCCTTGCCAGTGTGTTCACTGGAGAAGGGCGTCTACACTGATCCTACGGTGCTTCCATTGCATGAACTCTGTGGAACAAGCCAAGTCCTGGTCCTATGACTTTACTGCTGCTGGGGTCACAGGATTCTGGATGTCTGCGTTGAAGGTGGAAACAAGACTTTTTTTTACCACAGTGAATAATGCCATTCCATTGTTTCTTGCTGTGGTCCTTATACGAGTGTATTGCAATCATGTTGATGGATCTTAAAAACATTTCATACGGCTCTTTCCTCTCTATTCAACATCTGATACCATTTTCCCCCTTTTCTTTTTTCCTTCTTTCTGTTTTTCTTCTCCCCAAAGGCCCCCAGTGCATAGCTGTATATTCTAGTTGTGAGTGCCTCTGGCTGTGCTATGTGGGATGCCGCCTCAGCACGGTCGATGAGCAGTGCCATGTCCACGCCCAGGATCTGAACCGGCCAAACCCTGGGCTGCTGAAGCCAAGTGCGTGAACTTAATCACTCGGCCGTGGGGCCGGCCCCTTCCCCGCTTTTCTGATATAGTAATTAGTTTGCTGTCCTTAAGACAGATGTTTCATGAACGGTCACAGTTGTTATGCTGTGTCTTCAGTGATTCCACAAGTCTCCACTGACACCCTGGTATGACCAGGCACTGTGCTGGGTTCTGCAGATAGACCGGCATCCCAGACATGCCCTGAGAGCACTTACAGTCTTGAGTGTGCATGTGTATGTGAGTGTGTGGTGGGGGGTGGGGTATACGTGTGGAGCGGGATGGAATTTATATAAACATTTGAGAAGATTTATCACATCACACCAGCAATTCAGCATACTGGTTAAATGAGCAATTTAGGGTCAGAGTTGTGGGTTTCAATTTTACCTCCACCACTACTTAGCTTTGTGACCTCTAGGCAAATTTCTTAGCCTCTGTGGCCTTTGGTTGTCTAATCTGCAAAATGGGAATGATAACAGTTCCTGCTTGTCGGGACATTTTAGAAATTAAATGAGACAAAAGTATCTAAGGCATTTACTATAATGTCTGGCATCCTGCCAGCACTTATTAATAATTATAAGTAGTTAACATTTGAGTGTTTACTATGCGTCAAGTGCTGTCTTAGGAACCTTCTTGTATTCATTCATTTCAACTTTACAACAATCCTTTAAGGTGGGAACCAGTATTTTACAGATAAGTAAATGGATATAAAAGTTAGAAAGTATAGCTTTTAATGCTGTTGTTATTGTTTTCATTATTCTTATTTCCTGATTATATTATATATAATTATTATATATTACATAATGCTATATATTTATAATACTTCCTATTATATTAATTAATATGTCTTGTTAGGTTTTTTTTTTTTGACGAAGATTAGCCCTGAGCTAACATCTGCTGCCAATCCTCCTCTTTTTGCTGAGGAAGACTGGCCCAAGCTACCATCTGTGCCCATCTTCCTCTACTTTATATGTGGGACACCCACCACAGCATGGCGTGCCAAGCGGTGCCGTGTCCGCACCCAGGATCCGAACTGGCGAACCCCAGGCCACCGAAGCGGAATGTGCACACTTAACCGCTGCGCCACCAGGGCGGCCCCAGGTTCTGTTGTTTTTTGAGTCCACTGGATTACACAGGAAGCAGCAGCTTGTGGTCCAGTAGCATTAGCAAAGGGGAACTGGATCCTCTTGATTTGGACTTGGACAGAATTTCATAGGTGTGGTTCCAAGTATTCACCACCAGATGGCACTATATAGTGGTTATTTAATGTCAAGGAAGGGACTTGGTATGGGAAAGCCCTCAGACACATGAGAATTCGTGCACAAATAACATAGGTGCTTTGCCATGTGGCAAAGTTAGGGAGTAGGTGATATGGTAAATATTTCAGACAGTTACCGTCACTTTCAAGTCCTGGTGGCCATGGCACCACCATATGGCACGGCCTCCTCCAGCTCTGGCCAGGTATAGGATTTATTCTGTAGCCTGGCCAGACCACGGTGGAGTCAAAAGGCTCCTACGATTCTATGGGGCCCTCTTTTGACACAATGACTGCACATCGAACCCCTAAATGGGAGATTTTGGGTTGTTCTCTCCAACCTGTATGTCTGGACAATAATTCTATGGAAGAGGCTGGGGGAGGAAGGAGTATGTGGGGTATAGAGGGGTCCAGGTCCTCCACCTGGGTTAGATATGATGCTGCTGGGCCTGTCCAACTGGCTGTTCCTCCCTTGTGACCATCCTTGTGGTCGAACCCCCCTCCCCCCATCCCCATGGGCTGCCCCATGGTAAGAGCTGGTCTTGGGGCTCCATCTTCTGGATAAGGGTATAGGGCCATGAATTAGGAAGTAAAGATAAAGCCACAAAATAAATACAGCCAAATTTGAACTTTTGGGGGGGAAGAAGCTCATTATTTAAAATAAATTCAGAATATTGTGTTTGAAAAGGCAAAATTTGCATGAATTATTGGAATTAAACAGAAGGCATATAGAAATTTTCAAGCTCTATTAGTAGCTTGTGGTCAGCCATCTAGACACCTCGCCAGTCCCCTCAGATCCTCCTGTACACTTGGTGGGAACTATTTTAGGGAAAATGTTTGGAGCTGTGCCCCTGTTCTCTGGACTGTAAATTCCTGGGAGTAGGCTCCTGTCTGAAGCAGATGAGATGCAATTCATTAACGAATAAAGACTGGGGTATACACATGGTAGGGGTGGCGATCCTGGTGGACGCAGAGGGCACAGGGTCCGTAAGGAATCCTCCTGGATCTGAGTGGGCCCAATAGCTTGCACTTCTGACAAGCTCCCAGGTGGTGCTGATACTGCTGGCTGGGGGCCACACTTTGGGAACCAGTGCCTTACTGCTGTAAGGAAGTCAGGGCAGTTCAGGCCTCTTTGCTTTGCTATGTTGCTGCTTGGTCCAGGTGAGCTTTACTTGAAGGGGGAGGACTAACATCCTAAGAACTTGGGAAGTTCCTGGCAATAGTGAGGCAGCCCCCATCACCACTGGCTCTTCTTGGTGGCAAATGATATGGCCCAAACCTAGTTGGCCGGAACATAATTTTATGTTGGTTAGAAATAATATTGGTCAGAAACTAATACCTGCAGTCACTATTCCCAATCTCAGCCCCAGTTAGTATAGTTTTCCAATCCTCTTAAGTTTCTAAAAATTCTGTGTTTTTCAAAATTTGTTTTTAAACACTTTCTAATTTACGTTGCTTTTTACCCTTCTCTATGGGGGCTGTGGCAGGGAAAAGTTAACATAACCAAATGTCTAGTAATATGGGATCAATTTAAACAACCTATATGTTTACTAATTGGGGAATGGTTGGAATAAACCTAAGACATTGGCTAGTCCACTGTCTGTCTGCTCTTAGATCCGTCCTCACCTCTCCCTGCTCGCTCATTTTCTCAGGGCACCATAATGCTGAGGAAGCCTTGCCCTCTGGATCCAGGTAGGTCTCACCAGTGGAAGGTGCTGGTGGAAGAGCAGAGCGGGAAGAGGTTGAGAAGCCATGGTTTATCCCTGCTTTGGACAGTATCCTGTCCATCCTGGCAGTGGCCGTATCTCCTCCACAGCTCTAGATGCCCAACAGCCTGACCCCCCCGATGCCAGTGAGAACCATGGAACCTCTCCTTCCAGCTACCGCCCCAGCATCTAGTCCCGTGTCTCACCAGAGGGTGGTAATGTCTTCCTGTCTTGAACATCTCTGTGTGACCACCGGCGTGCTGCCTCACCATCCCATTTGGAATCCCAGCTCTTCCAATACCTGCGTACCCTGCATACCCACTGAGTCTGACTTCCCTCTGTTTGAAAGAAGGGGCTCCCATTTCTGACTGAACCTTGCCTAACACAGATAATATCCTGATCAAAGGCTTTCTAGCTAAGATACTAAATAATAGACAACAGTATTGGACTCTGCAAAAATTGGTATTATCTAAGGTACATGTTGCTGCTTGCTGCATGCCTGACATAGGGCAGGTCACGGGGGCACGTCAACAGTGGTTGGGGAAGGGACTTTAGCTCCTCTATCATCTCCATCAAGTTCTCTTCCCTTTCCTGCCCCAAATCAGTCTGTTTGCTGTGCATGTATCTTTCAGACAAGGCTCCTGTCTTAAGTCTCCCTTCCAAGCTCTTAAACTCTTACTACATAGAGATGTTCTAAAACTGCCACTGGAGAAAGTATAGGGGACATAAGGACCTTCACACTATTTTCAGTAATCTCATGAAAACACCCAACATCATTAATGGGCGTGAGTGATGGTGGCTAATAGAGAAGTTTAGATGTTCTTTATGCCTGCTAAAATATAGAAGGTATTCCCTGTTATTAGCATAGGCGCCAGGCTGCATTAACTCACTCTCCATTATCAACATAGTGCGGGAAGCTGATTTTTAATATGCCCCTAAACGCTTCAGTGAGGCTCCAATTCAACAGCTTAAGACAATATCTAAAACTCTCAGAGTTGGTAATCCAGACAGTACCATGTGCTTATCAATGTGCTTTTGAAGTATGTGTTGAGGAAGTCATGCGAATTATCACAGGCAGCTCTGAAGAGAAAGTGGCTGAGACCATATATGGAGCTCAACTAATCACATACATAATCTCATTTAAGATGATAGCTTTTCATCAGTGATACGGAATTAGATATTTCCCACAAATTCTGCTACTTGGTAGAATCTTGTTTGCTGATGAATCAACAGCCCATGTCGTTGAAAACCAAACCAAGCATGGTGATCAGGGATCATGGCTGCAGCCCCAAGATTCCGAGCCAGCTGAAGACGGGGGGCAGGCCACAACCTTCTGGATGGCTTTTAGTTCCTGAGAATATGAACAAGTGCACTTTGGAGAATCCTCAATAATACAAATATAACTTATCGAGAAGATTTTTTAAATCTGAAATGAAGATGACATGTTTTCACTTAACATAGGCAGATCTACATCTTCTTCTTGGGACTCAGTGGACCCCCTTCAATCATACTCTCGACCATCATGGCAACAGTGTCATCTGACAAAACTCATCTCAACTCAGCTTGTTGGGCTGATCTCCCCGACTTTGGTTCAAGTTACGTAGGAAGCTCAGCATCACCGACCTTTAGTAGGGTATGTACTTATAAACACCAGAGATACTCTTGGCATCAGTATGTAATCGCTTTCATTTCTATGGCCACATTACCAGAAGGACTGGTCAAAGTCATACAGGGGGGCTAGGAGAAGAGGAGCAAGAACTTAAAATCCAGTCCAGAGGAGACAGTCTAGTGCTGTAATTAAGGGAGGGGGCTCTGGAGTCAAAATCTCGGTTGCCCTGTTATAATTTGGGTGATCTTGAGCAAGTCACTTAAATTCTCAGTTTTGCCAACCAATCAATGGGGAAAATAGTAATACCTAATCTCGCAGGGTTCCTATGAGGATCACATGTCTTAAACACATGATAGGCCTGGCAGAGTGCGTCTGGCAAGTAGTAGGCTTTTAACAAATGTTGACTGCTTTCATGTTCATGGTCATCATCAGTGGGAATATTCTTTAACTGTTGGGAGACAGTCACTTTTAGACACCGTGAATAGAGATGGGCCATGTTCTGACCAAATCCTCCCCGGAACCCCTTGGGAATCAGGGTGTCTCTCTAACACAGGGTAGGTCTCTAATTTTGGTAGGTAGCCTTATCAGGGAGTGGGGAGAAGTCTGGAAGAAACTTGAAGCATTTAGAAAAAGTTAAGTTCTGGAAATGAGGAGGAAGTTTTAGAGGAGACGATATAGAGAGAAATTTATATAATACAGTCTTGTAAGGCTACAAATAATGACAGCTTCAAAAGCACAGCTCATGGCTAGAAGCTTGGAATAAACTCGTTCTGGGTAATCCTCAGCATCCTAGAGTGCCCAAACCACAAAGAATCTTAGAGAACTTCCTACCCACTCACTTTATTTTACAAATGTGCTTTTGGACTCAGGGCTGGAAGCATGAACTAGTCAGAGGACAAGAAAAAACAGATTGTCCCACACTTGTAGATGACCTTATGTGTGTGGAATTGGGCCCCCAGCGTTTCTCTGAAGAATAGTAAAAAGTTTTTGCACTTGAAAAGACTGAGTAAGGTTCTCCGAGCACCCACTGGAGGCAAAAGACTCTGCTGGTTACTAAGACACAAAGAGGTCGAGGGTCCCTGCTGTCCGGTACAGGGCTCACCACCTATTCATGGAACAAACAGTTCCTGAGTCCCTGCTCTGTGCCAAGGACTGAACTCTGTTTCAGGGATCTGGAAAGAGTTTTACAGCCTAGCAAGGGAGATAGATATACAAATAGATGACTAATAGACTGTATGACACTGAACTATGTCATACAATGTGTTACATAAGGCGAAGAGTGCCTGAGCAATCTCAGGAAGATGAGGAAACGCTCGTGAGCGAAGGTGAGCAGATAATGGTGCTGGTGGAGCTGCAGAGCACACGGCAGGGGAAACGCAATGCGAGGGCAGGATTGCTACCTCTTACACCTTCTCTCTTAGACCCACCCTTTTCTTTCCATGTGCACTGCCACTGCCCTGTCCTAAACCATTATCACCTCTTTCTTACCTGAATTAATTACTGCAATATCCTCCTGTCACTTGCATCCACTTGTGTCGTCTGATACATTGGCCACATGGAAGTCACATGATGTTTTTAGGACACAAATCTGAATCACATCACTCCCCTGACTAAAACTTCCCAGAGGTGTCCAATGCCCTCAGGATAGTTAATAACACATAATAATGAAGATGATGATAAAAGTATCAAACTTCCATAGAGCTTCCTATCTATCAGGTGTTAATCTACATGCTTTATAGGTACTGGATCCTCATAATTTGTGGAGCCCATATTTGTGAACTCATCTACTTGTTAAAATTTATTTGTAACCCCAAAATTAATACTTGGGGTGCTATTGCTGTCATCAGTGGACATGTGCAGAGTAGCGAAAAATTGGAGTCATCTGATGTGCTCATTTCTAGCTAAGCTCAAGTGAGGCAGTGTCCCACTTCATCTTGGCTCTCATACTGTAAATCTTTTCAGCATGAAGACTTTGTTGGGTCGTGCCTCATCTCACATGTCTTAGAACTGTATCCCCTACACAAACAAAACCAAAAAGGAAATAACAGCATTCTACTAAAACCTGAACGAGCCAGAAAGAAATAGACTTTGGGGATTGCTCTGTCTACTGGCTTTAATGTTTTAGGTAATAAAAACTGTAGTGAAAGACTGAGTAATAGAATATTTAATGGAAAGTGGAAAGAAGAGAGCTTTTTCCCAAAGCATAAAAAAGAAAATAGTTTACCTGTTGTGGAGATTGTCCATTAGGTTTCTCTAGAAGTTTAACTTCTCTTCCTGCAACAACAAAAAAGTTGAAAATTGAGGCCTGCAAGTTGCCTCCTTTTCACAGCCAAGTTGCACCTGGAAAGTGACAGAAGAAAGCACTCCTGAGGGGCGCTAGGTAGTGACGTCGGGGAATGGAGGTCCTGGCCTGAACAGTTAGCCCTGGCAGACAGTGCTTTGAAATTTGCCAGGCCTGGGGGTGCAGCCCAGCTCCTGACACTCAGCAATCAATCAGCAATTTACACAAATTTCAGTGTTTTCATCTATAAAATAAGGTTGTAGTGAGATTTAAATGGTACAACATCTAGGCTGTTTATCACACACTGGGCGTGTTGGAATTGCTCCATAACCGAAAGCCATTGTCGTTACTTATCACTGTTGATAAACATTACATGACAATACATGTCTTCTCTGACGGTTAGCGTTTCAACTAAGCAGGAAAAAAACTCAAGGAATTTGCTTCTTGGAGACATATCAAACAACCAAAGTTTCAACGAATACACTTACAATGTTTCAGTAAGATATATAATTTAGAAAATAGCTTTGCTTATAATGAGAATAACGATGTATAGAATTTGAGAAAGTAAAGCAAATGTGCAGATTTTTACCAACTTCTCTATGATTATTCAAGAGATTCACTATAAACAAACACAACTTTTTCAAGAAATGCTCTTAGCCCACTCCCAAGTAGACGACATCTTGAGATAATAAATTCTGCCTCAAATTTACCATATAATATTGGAATGGTTTCATCCTTTTGGTGATTCAACTTCATATTCTTGTCAGCAATGTCTTTTCACTCAGTATTATTTCTTATTGTTTAATAATTCCTTAAAATCTAATACACTGCCCAAATGTCACCTGATTCTATTATTCTTAATTTTTACCACAGTATTTATAACTAGTGTTTGGTAAGGAAGACACGAGAAAGGCAAAGATCATGCCCACTGGGAGCTAACCATCTAGCTGGGGAGAGAAAAGAGACAAGAAGAGTTCACAAATCACTAAAATATTATGCAGGGCACAAATAATGCCATCAGAGGAACAGGAACAAACCTGAGCAGGTTCAGGACTAGGAGACTTTGTAACTGGGCTGACTGCACCTGAACCAGGCATTCATTGAAGGAGGAGAGGAACTGCGGCAGATGGAAAAATAATGATGGCGAGGTGTGCTGGGGGGCCCTTTTAGGCACAGGGAACATGACAAAGAGGAGTCAGGAAAGGATGGCGTATTATTTAGTCAAATAATTGAACTCCGACTGTGTGCTAAGAACCAGAAAACTGCAGCGAATGGGACGCCATGTTGTGTGTTGTATAGAACGACAGCCCTATGTGCAGAAGAGTGACTATTCGGGATTGCTTGGTGTTTAAAGAACTTGGAACTCGCCGTGTGGTTGGTAGACAGATAACCAACCAATGATAAGCGCTTTTTAGGAAACCAACTTGATGCGGCAATTTGGAGTTACAGGAGAGAACCTACTTAGAGTCAGGGATGGACTTTTGAGGAGGCAGCATTTAAATCGGGACCCAAAGGATGAGATGGAGCCAGCCATGCAAAAAATAGCTCTCGACAAGCCACTGCCAGGTTAAGAAGCCTTAAGTGGTTCTGCATTGCCTACCAAATCTTTAATATCCTCAGCTAAGCATTCAAGGCCTTCCACAGTATGGCACCAATGGCCTCCTATATTCTCTCTGAAGCTCCTTTAGCCATTCCTATTTCTAGCCAATCTGAACTTTTCACTGTTTTCTAACCATGCCTATATCTTCCTGTTCCTATGCCTTTGCACATATTACTTCCCCCAGCTGGCATGCTGCCATATCCATTGATATTTTGCAAAATTCTACTGATCCTCCAAAATTCATTTCACACACCACTTCCTCCTTAAAGATTTCTTAAAATTCCAACTAAAGGTAATCACTCCATTTAAAAAATTTCTGCAGAATCTTTCCTCTTATATAGCTCTGATCACTTTCTGCCCAGGTCACAGTAATTCATTTATATAACATTCCCTCCATTAGACTTCAAACTCTTAGTAGGGAGGGGTCATGGCTTCATCATTGTTTATCTCCGCATCGTATCTCCTCACACGGTGGCTTGCATTTACGTGGTGCATTTCATGTCTGTTAAAAATTTGATGTAAAAACATCAACAGTTTTAAGATGCCTAATACCAGTGTATAATATTATAAAACAACAATGTACATATTTTATCAAATCTAACATGCATATGTATTCATTTACCTTTTAACATCTCTGAAACTAGAATGCATCTTACAATTACTGGCACATCATGGTTAAACTGGCGACATTGTTTTGTATTTTTGTGGTGCAGAATGGTACATGTTACAATTGATGACATCTAATATTCGAACAAATGTAGGTTCCCCCCCCCTTTTTTTTTTTTGTTGAGGAAGACTTGCCCTGAGCTAACATCTGTGCCAATCTTCCTTTATTTGGTATGTGGGTCACTGCCACAGCATGGCTGACAAGTGGTATAGGTCTACGCCTGGGATCTGAACCCATGAACCCAGGCCGCCAAAGCAGAGCACATCAAACTTAACCACTATGCCATGAGGTTAGCCCCTAAAATATGGTATTTTAATCCTACATTATAGTTTGTTATCTCAGAAGTATATTATGCATATATGCATACATTTTATTAAAAGTATCTTATGTTAAATGAGTGTCTACTTGGGCACAATTATACAAAGAAGTGTAAGACATGGTTCATTTACTCAAGAACTTTTAAGACGAAAACTAACCATATCCAGAGATGGAGTAAGAATTTTACGAGCTCTCAGCACTATAAAGATCATGTACCAAAATAAAAACAATAAGCATAAAATAAGACTCTTCAAAGGAATTCTATTTTTTTCCAAGGAAGACTTTTTGAGATAATAAATTTTTTCAAAAGACAATATTTTTGGCACACCTACTCTGCTGATGCCTTATGTACATGACTCATTTGTTGGTTGGGCAAGCTAGCACTGACGTTACGTTGGGTTGTATATGGTTGTACATGGTGAGGACCCAAGGACTGGCACAGCCAATTGGTGCTAAGCATCATGGGAGTTTGGGAGAAGAAGCAATCCCAGTGCAGCCGAGCTGCCAGGAAAAGCTTCATGGAAAAATGGGGCTATGAGAGATAGGTAGAAATTAGTTAGGCAGAGAGGACATTTTTAGTAAAAGCAAAAGGGTAAGAAAGAATATGACTTACACAAAAGACAATGGAGAGACCCATGTTGTGGACAGATGTGGCATATGTGACCCGGTTACTGAGGCCCTTGAAAGTGTTTAAGAGGCAGTTAGGTTCCTAAATCCCTTTCTGCACTCTGGCCTCGAGGTGGTTTCCACTCTCCATCTCAACTGAAGAATGTAAGTTTAGTGCCTGAAAAGGGTAAAATAGGGTTTCTGGCTCAGGAACATAGCAGAGAACACACAGCAAAGGGCAGGGGTTCCGAACCCCAACTGGGAAATGAAGTGACTGTGTGCACAAGGAATGCTGCGATGTTCAGCTGCTCCGCTCCACGGCTCTGGGAACGCTGGCAGCCACCTCCAGACACCTGAGGCAAGTCTCTAACATGAAAGGGAGACATGGAAACCAACCAACCAACCCAAAAGCACTTAAAACATAGAGTAGGGAGAAGAAAACCAAAACAAAACAATTGACAATAATAGCCTCATCATGTCACTTGCATCCAAAAAGAACAGAGGCTATTAAAAAAAATCAGAGAACAACAACAAAGCTCTTGGAAATTAAAAGAAGACAGGAAAAACGAGTATTTCATCATTGAAGAAAAAGATGAGGAAATCTTATATGAAGTAGCAAAAGAGATAAAGATGTTTGAAATGGAATAGAAAAGGTAAAAAAATTTAGAGGACTAGTCTAGGAGGTCCAATATCCACATAATAGGAGTCCTAAAAATAAAAAACAAAGAAACTCCAAAAAACAAAAGGAGGCGATGAATTCATCAACAAAATGATTTCAGAAAATTTCCCATAACTGAAAGACACGAATTTCTAGAGGAAAGCACTTACCAAGTGCCCAACACAACAGAGAAAATCAGACTCAGCATCAAGACATACCATTGTGATATTTCAGAACTGGGAAAAAAGCGAAGATCTCCCAGGCTTCTAGAAAGAAAGAAACAGGCCATATACAAAGAACTGGGGATCAGAATGGTCTTAGACTTCTTAACCTCACAGACACAGACACACACACACACGAATCATTCTAAACTTGGCCAAACTACCAACTAAGCGAGAAGGTAGAACGAAGACATTTTTACATATGAAGGTCTCAAAAACATTACCATGCACATGCCTTCCCCTCCTGGGAAGGATGCTATTAGAAGACGTAACAAACAAATGAGGGAGTAAACCAAGAAGGGAAGGGGAGGGATACAAGGAAATAGGGCATTAAACACAAGAGAGAGACACAGGCAGCCCCCAGGAAGACAGTGATGGAAGATCCCAGAATGCCAGCAGTGTGCGCAGCCGAGAGGACCACTCGCTCAGACTAGAGAAGGAAAGGAGGCTTTGGGCAGTTTTCTTACAAGACATGAAATTGATAGAATAACTGAAGTGTCCTAAAGGGAAAGATTTATACAATAGGGAAAGAATTTGGGGCTGAATCAATGGTAAGTATGCAGAGCACTAAACAAAGGAAAAAATGAGCCATTTGCTACCTCCAGAGAAAAAGCTGTACAGGAAAGGAAATATAATTAGGATTCTCTACCTGCCTTAGCCGTGAACAGCATTTACACAGGCATAATAGATAGCAGACATTCATGTAACTAAAACCGAAGCGGGGTTCAGTGGGGAGTGGGAACAGTCCTTATGTGTGATGGGGCACGGGGTGGAAGCTGAATCATCTTCCTCCATAGTGGAAGATAATGTCTAAAACTGAAGAAAAAACCCAAAAAAACCAAACAAGAAGCGGTAATAAAAATGCTCATTTAGAGAAATAGAGTCAAATAACCACAATAATCAGCTAACAAAGTGATTTCCATTTAGGAAGGAAAAATGTGCTCACAGAGAGGAGTCTGGGCCTCATCTGAAGATTTGGGACTAATGTAGTCAAAAGAGCCAAGTCATGAGAAAGGGTAAACTCGATGATACCAGCAATAACAATGACACTTTTGCAAAAGCTGACTCGCATCCATTTCTTTAACCTACATTAATTATTCAACATCTAGAGCTGTGGGCCAGGCCACGTGCTAGTAGAGGATCAGAGCAGGAGGAATAAGACAAATCTTACAACCTAGTGAGGTGGGTAAAACACAAGCAAATAATCATGATCCACTGCTCGAAAGGAGCTTACAGGCAAAGTATTATGAAAATGTGGGGATCAGACATCAACCTTTCAGAATATTCTAGAGCTGTGCAGTCCAATATGGTAACTACTAGCCACATGTGGCTATTTAAATTACTTAAAATTAAATACATTAAAGGTTAGTTCCTTGGTTACACCAGCTAGACACATTTCAAGTGCTCAAAAGCCACCAGAGGCTGGTAGCTACCATATTGGACAGTGTAGACATAGAACACTTTCCTCATTACAGAAAGTTCTATTAGATGGTGCTGTCTGGAGGTGCTTAGGTGATTTTTATAGCGTTTTCAAGGACATCAACCCCCTGAAGGGATCACATTCCATGGGTCTCTTAGTAAATAGAGCCTTGCAGAGCTTGATATTTAACCAGCTAAATTATTTGTACGTGGAATGGAATTTTTACTCTGTCAGAAGTTTAGTTTTCAATTGGAGCCACCCCTACAGTGAGGAAGGGGTATTTCTTACATTTCCTGACCACCCACAGATATGGGGGGCAAATGCTGCTGGTGACCAGAAGTCTGTGAGTCTTTGGGAAAGCACTTTTGCAGAGTGGAAAGAGGGGATTGTTCTGGAGAACTCAGAAACTACTGAGTTTGAATTTTAGCTCCACTGCTTATTAGCTGTGTGGCCTCGAGCAAATCTCTCAACCTCTCTGGGCCTTTGTGTTTTTAGACGGGAAGTGCAGATAACCATGTGTTAGGATAAGCAGGTGGCAGAAGCACAAAAACAGCAGCTGCCATTCTTCTCGTTGTTCTTAATCTCCAACATTCAAGTAGGCTGGAGAGAGAAGTCTCTCAATGGAGAAGAGGGCCAGCGCTCACCTCTCATTTCTTCTCATCACTACTCTGTTTTCTGGCTTTTGTTAAAGGATCTATTATTGACCAGGACCTTAAGTACCTATTGCAGGAAGGGGAATTTCTGTTCAAACAAGGGCAAAGGGCAGAAGGGGAAAGGGCACAGACATTTACTGAAGGCCTAGGACATGCCAGACTCACTTGCAGGTACTGGATGTCATTCTCTAAGTCCCCCCCAGGTCTAGGACCAGTTGAACGATGTGAGGAAGCTGGCTGGAGGGGAAGATTAGTAGGTGGTGGGAAAGACAGCATAGCGGGAGATAAAGGCACAAGGGTGGGCCAGGTTAGGTAGGGAGGGGCTGTGAATGCTGACTTGAGATTTGCAGCTCACAGTAACAACTGGCGGCAACAAGCTGGACGCACTAGCGGGCCGAGAGCAGAGGGAGTGGGTGAACTGAGGTAGCCTGTAGCTTATCCACAGACGGGTTTTTACTCCGAGTTTCTTCCACAGAGTGGACAGGTCTATCTCTGTTACCTTCTTTAACTTCCACAAGAAGAAAAACCAAATTTCTTTCCAAGTGGAGTTAAATTCTAAATACGATAAGCCCGAGTTGGCACCAACACTGGCTGCGAGCATTAACGTTTCCTTGCAATTTGTAAATGTATTCAGGCTTGTTTTCGGGTTTTCTTTCATGGGTTTCCCCTACCCCCACCCACAAGCAGGGCCAACATCTGAATAGAAAGGAAAGGTCTCCAGCTGGGCTCCTTTCTCTGAACAAGCTTTGCAAGCTTTGCAACATCTTCTTTGGATACGATTCAGCTGGGGGCCTTCCCCATCTTCCAAGAGGAATTCCTGCGTCCTCACACAGGGCCCCTTTGTTGTCGAGGTTATGAGAAGTCAACCATTACTTTGCACGAGGAAATATCTTTTCATTGTGTGAAGTAATGATCAAAGGGGAATGTCATTTCAACCAAGGGAAACAAAACCGTGATTTATATCTAGGATCTCCACAGAAAAAAGAAAGATCCTAGTTACTTAGTGAAGCACGGTCTGCAGCATGGAGTGTAAAATTCACTCATCTATTGACGGATTTTAAAGTTTAGTCCTTGTATGTGCCAAGTTCCAACCAAGTACTTTTTTAAGTAGAACTGTTTTTCTTTTGCATCTGCTCTGCTCACAGAGATCTCCAATCTTTTCAAAATGCTTAAAATCAGAACTATTTTCATTAAAAAATGATATGTATATTTGTATGTGTACATATTTATATATAATTACATACATAAAAATAGATATAATTATACACGCACATGCACATATACATATAAGCAAACAAAGTTTGGGAAAAGAGCAGAAAAAAGGCCAGCCATCATCACAGCAACCTAACCTACACCGTGTCAGGTGTTAAATTTTTCCCAGGATCTATTTCAGTGTATGTCCATCTGCATACCAATTTTATACAATATAGGAACAACTTTACATCCTGCCTTTTTTCACTTAACATTATATCTCTAACCTTATCCATGACGATACAGAAGGTCCATAATGATTGTTGTAAATGGCTGCAAATTATTCCAAGAGTGACCCTCTGCCAGTTAATTAACCATTCCTCTCTATCGCTTAACATGCTTGGAACTTTCCATTTTTGGTAGTCACCCTCGCAGCTTCCCAGTTCAAAGTTTACGGTACAGACTATAGACACTACATCATTGTAATGCGTGAGATGATTTTGATTTTCCCTGCCTTTCCGCTTTTTCATCTTCTTCTGACATGAAGTACAGATGACCTATTGGACCCAGCAGTTAGAGACCAGCCAGGAGGCTGTTTCTCCATCACAAACCAGGAAATGCTGGATCCACAAGGCATTACTGCTATTCAAATGCAGAACTCCAGGTAAAGGGCAAGAACTTGCCCAGCAATGACTGTTGTGGGCAGAAATCCTCATTCCCCAACAGTTAAAGACCCTGGACAACAGATCAGAGCACTTCACTCCTATTATCTTTTTTCTCTTTGCAGCACAAGCTCTTCCCTGGCGGAGGCAGCAAGGTGTGTCTCTCTTAGCAGTGGGGGCCCCAGGAACCATGGCTGACAGTCCTCCTGGAAATCTGTAGGCGCTCCAATGCCCTTTGGATATTATCTTTTCTATTTAATAAAGTCCTATTCTGTCTCAATTTTCTCACATAGGCAGCATAAGAGATTTGTCTCAGATGTGCAAACTGTCTCGCACATGTTCATTTACCAAAGGCAGGTGAGGGGGAACAGGAGAGGATGGAGTGAGGCAGAACCCAGGGCCACATCACTGCAGCCGCAGTGCTGTCAGTTGACTTATGGACAGGAGCTCAGGGAAGTGACAGCCACAAGACTCTTCACTGGGCCCAGGCAGGCAGTGTAGTGACACTCAACAGATTTTCAAAACCAAAACTTGGGGTTCTGGATCTGATGCATGAGTGTGTTTGTGTGTGTGTGTGTGTGTAGTGGTAGTGATGGTATCTGACACTTCAGCTTCCATTATGTTTCATATTTTATACTCACTACCTCATTTTATTCCCAGCAACTCTGAAAAAAGCATTCCTAGTTCCATTTTATAAATAGCAAGCTTAACTAACTCACGTAAGGTTACACAACTAGTAAACGGTGGAGCAAGGACTCTGAGTTCGAGGTTTTTCATTTACACCATGGAGTTGTTGATAGGACAGGATGGACGCAACCAAGCCTATCACTGCAGGGGTAGGCAGGAAATGTGGGAATACAGGATACAGGAGGTCCATTAACCCAGCTTTCCATCCATGAAGGGCCTCAAATGTACACTCTTAACTAATATCTCCAAATACACGCCCAGAGCTATACTGACAGGACTGAAAGAAGAGGATGTTCATCATACAGCTTTGAACTTCAGCCTCCTTTCTCCATAACAAATCACCTGCAGTTCCCTATGAACGCACACTTTATCTTGAGAGGAGGAAATATCTTATCACCTTTTTGCATGCATGCAAATTTGTACATGTAGGCATTTAAAATATTCTTCAGTTTTTATAGTCCTGTTTTGTCATTATTTTACTACTTTAATATACCAAGAGCCTCAAAAACAACAGCAAAAAGAATCCAAGCCTCTTTCGACCTCTGAGAGACCTTGACCTGATACTACGGTTGTTCTAGAAAAACCAGGTTGTATGTTCAACACAAGTGTAATAATGCAAAAGGAAATACTAAAGATTTTTTTGCAATAAATTTAAGGGAAATTCGGGGGTTGGGGGTCTACTCTCGCATACCTCTCATAGAGACTCTACTATTTGTGATTCCTTAAGCATCTACATCTTAAGAACCTTAAGAGCTGATATCTCCTGGATTACACACTTTGTATTGAACCAAGTAAGCAATCCATCACCAGCAGCTATTAGTATGATGTCACTGGTCCTCCAGCTCCTGGGCCTCTCCCTTCTCACGTAGGCTGGCAAAGGATCTGCTGCCATGAGCCCATCACTCTCTGCCCCAAAGCTGGCCAGCCACGTCACGAGTGACTGAGACTACATGTATTAACAGGAGGGACTTGAACACGTCGATTAAGTTGTCCCTGGCTAAATTTCTCCCATTCTACTCGAGATTTACAAAGTGTTTTGACACCCTGGTTAAGGTATTAGTTTTAACAGAGAAAGACAGAGGGAACAAATAAATGGCTATTATACTGCTGTGAATAAAGATTAAAGTCACAGCATTTGTGGGGTGGGGAGGACCCAAGAAAATATTAATCTAGCCCACATGGATTACAGATTGGGAACGGAAGCCCTGAGAAGCTAAGTGACTGCCAGTATTATTTTTGCTAAACCATGCTGCTGTCCTTGTAGAGATTTAGAGGTGGGGTTAGCCTCTGTTTTTTTTTTTTTTTTATTGAGGTCATAATAGTTTATAACATTGTAAAATTTCAGTTGTATGTTATTATTTGTTAGTCATCATATAAATGTGCCCCTTCACCCCTTGTGCCCTGCCACCCCCTTTCCCCCAGTAACCACTAATCTGTTCTCTTTGTCCATATGTTTGTTTATCTTCCACATATGAGTGAAATCATGTGGTGTTTGTCTTTCTCTGTCTGGCTTATTTGGCTTAACATAATACCCTCAAGGTCCATCCATATTGTTGCGAATGGGATGATTTTGTCTTTTTTATGGCTGAGTAGTATTCCATTGTATATATATATATATACCACATCTTCTTTATCCAATCATCAGTTGATGGGCACTTAGGTTGCTTCCACATCTTGGTTATTGTAAATAATGCTGCAATGAACACAGGGATGCATAAGTCTCTTTGAATTGTTGATTTCAAGTTCTTTGGATAAAAACCCAGTAGTGGGATAGCTAGGTCATATGGTATATCTACTTTTAATTTTTTGAGAAATCTCCATACTGTTTTCCATAGTGGCTGCACCAGTTTGCATTCCTACCAGCAGTGTATGAGGGTTCCCTTTTCTCCACATCCTCTCCAACATTTGCTATTTTTTGTCTTGGTGATTATAGCCATTCTGACAGGCATAAAGGGATATCTCATTGTAGTTTTGATTTGCATTTCCCTGATGATTAGTGATGTTGCACATCTTTTCATTTGCCTATTGGCCATCAGTATATCTTCTTAAAAATATCTGTTCATATCTTCTGCCCACTTTCTGATTGGGCTGTTTTTTTCCTGTTCAGTTGTGTGAGTTCTTTATATATTGTAGAGATTAACCCCGTATTGGATATATGATTTGCAAATATTTTCTCCCAGTTGGTGGGCTGTCTTTTGGTTTTGATCCTGGTTTCCTTTGCCTTGCAGAAGCTCTTTAGTCTGATGAAGTCCCACTTGTTTATTTTTTCTTTTGTTTCCCTTGTCTGAGTAGACATGGTATTTGAAAAGATCCTTTTAAGACTGATGCCAAAGAGTATACTGCCTATATTTTCTTCTAGGAGTTTTATGGTTTCATGTTTTACTTTCAAGTCTTTGATCCATTTTGAATTTATGTTTGTGCATGGTGAAAGATAATGCTCTACTTTCTTTCTTTTGCATGTGGCTGTCCAGTTTTCCCAAAACCATTTCCTTTCTCCATTGTATGTTCTTAGCTCCTTTGTCAAAGATTACCTGTCAGTAAATGCGTGGTTTTATTTCTGGGCTTTCAATTCTGTTCCATTGATCTGTGTGCCTGTTTTTGTACCAGTACCATGTTGTTTTGATTACTATAGCTTTGCAGTATCTTTTGAAGTCAGGGATTATGATGCTTCCAGCTTTGTTTTTTTTTCTTCTCAGGATTGCTTTAGCTATTCGGGGTCTTCTGTTGTCCCCTGTGAATTTTAGGATTCTCTGTTCTATTTCTGTGAAGAATGTCATTGGGATTCTGATTGGGATTGCATCAAATCTGTAGATTGCTTTAGGTAGTATGCACATTTTAACTTCCAGTTCATGTGCATGGAATATCTTTCCATTTATTTACATCATCATCAATTTCTTTCAGTAATGTCTTATAGTTTTTGTTGTATAGGTCTTTCACCTCCTTGGTTAAATTTATTCCTAGATATTTTATTCTTTTTTGTTGGAATTGTAAGTGGGATCGTATTCTTGAATACTCTTTCTGTTAGTTTCTTATTAGAGTACAGAAATGCAACAAACTTTTGTACCCTGCAACTTTGCTGTAGTTTTGGATTATTTCTAACAGTCTTCTGATGGATTCCTTAGGGTTTTCAATATATAAGATCATGTAATCTGCAAACAGTGAGAGTTTCACTGCTTCATTGCCTATTTGGATTTTTTTTATTTCTTTGTCTTTCCTAATTGCTCTGGCGAAGACCTCCAGTACCATGGTGAATAAGAGTGGTGAGAGTTGGCACCCTTGTCTTGCTCCTGTTCTCAGAGGGAATGCTTTCAGTTTTTTCCCATTGAGTATGATGTTGGCAGTGGGTTTGTCATATATGGCCTTTATTATTTTGAGGTACTTTCCTCTATACCTATTTTATTGAGAGGTTTTTTTTTTTTATCATAAATGGATATTTGGATCTTATGAAATGCTTTCTCTGTATCTATTGAGATGATCATGTGGTTTTCGTTCCTCATTTTGTTAATGTGGTGTATCACATTGATTGATTTGCAGATGTTGAGCCATCCCTGTGTCTGTGGTATAAATCCCACTTGATCACGGTGTATGATCTTTTTAATGTATTGCTGTATTTGGTTTGCCAATATTTTGTTGAGGATTTTTGCATCTATGTTGATCAGTGATGTTGGTCTGTAATTTTCCTTCTTTGAGTTGTCCTTGTCTGGCTTTGGTATCACGGTAATATTGTAGGCCACCTCTTTTTTTTGTAAATAAAGTTTTATTGGAACAAGCTTTGCCCACTCATTTATGTGTTGTCTGTGGCTTCTTTCACATTACACAGAAGAGTAGACTAGTTGCAACAGATGTTGTATGACCTGCAAAGCCTAAAATATTTACTCTCCAGCCCTCTACAGAAAAAGTGCTGACTCCAGCTGTACAGGATAAACAAAGTACATGAGGAGGAACCATGGCATGCCAGTAGCCATGTGAATGAACTTGGAAGTAAGAGCTTTGGCGGCCTTCCAACAGGTACCTGAGTGAGCTTAGAAGCAGATTCTCCAGCTCCAGTCCAGTCAGGAGACAACTGCAGCCCTGGCCAATAACTTGACTCATGAGAGAACTTGAGCCAGAAGTGCCCCATTAAGCTGTGCTGGGTTCCTGACCAATAGAAATTTCAAGATAACAGACTTTTGTCATTTTAAGCTGCTAAATTTTGGCGTAATTTGTTACACAGCAATAGATAACTAATACAACTGCATCTCTTCGGGGGGACTCAACCTTTCAAGGTGAGTGAAATTCTACCTCCCAGGTCAAAGTCCCATTGTGTTCTGCTCTGTGGAGTCTTTTGGACCCTGGTCCTCAACTCCAAATGGTCCCCAACTCCAAATGGTCCCGACCATTTGGATGGTCCCAACCATCAAAGCACTGTGCCAACAGCTTACTCGGAGTCTATCCCATGGCCAGGTGGTCAGTTACACAGATGTCTGTCTCTCTAGCTGCTGCTGTACCTTATTCAGTTTTGTAATCACAGAATCTGATTTAGTGCCTATTATTCACAACAGAATACTAATAACAAATATTGATTGAATGCTTACTGTGTGTCAAACATTTTACGTGCATTATCTCATTTAACGCTCACAGCAACCTTAGGAGGGAGGTACTATTTCTAAGCCCATTTAATAGGGGAGGAAGCAAAGGCGAAAAAGGCTAAGAAACTTGCCTTATATCCTGTAGCTAGCAAGTGGCAGAGCCAAGATTTGAGCTCTGATTGACCCTGATGCTACCACACTCTACTGCCTAAGACCCAAAGCCCCAGGATATGTGGCTCCAGTCTTGACTCTGCCACTTTTAACTGTGGACTCAGCCAAGCCACTCCCGCAGAGGAAACCAATTTCCTCACCCATAAAGCAGTGATGATGGAGCTCCTTTCCTCGCTCTCATTCAACTGACTTCCATTGAATAAAGGAAAGATTTTTCACCCATTTCTGGCTGTTCTATGCTGGAACGTAAATTCCACAAGGAAGCTTCTTAGTGTTCAGCCTAGTGCCAAGAACAGAGAGGGTGCTCAGTAAATATTTGTTAACTGACTGGTCGTAAAACTCTGACCTCATTCTATTAGATTTAGGACAGTATGTTCTGATTAAGGGAAGTAGAGTTCAAAGAATGGCTTCAAGGTAAGAAGATATACCTGACTCTAGCCAAGGCCCCTGTGGCCATGCCAGAATGGACTCCCCCAGGACCTCCCCGGACACGGGTTCTCGTGACTTAAATTCCTGGAGTTCATGATGCCATACATCAACGTTGTGCATCCATCCTCTGGGAAAAGTATGACCTATTCTGATCAGACTGCAGCCAATGGCCTTGGGTAGAAATTGTATGTATCTTGGAGCAGGATTTTCAAAAGTTAAAAAAAAAAAAGATTGCTACTTCTGTATGGACTACCTATTTCACCTTGCTTCCTTTAGTGCCACTTTTCTGAAAAAGACAACACTGCTTCCCTCCAAGCAACAACAAAATCCCAAGACGCCAAAAACTCTGTCAGTTTCCTTTCAGCATCATTTCTGATGAATTAGGTTATCCCAAGAAAATAAAGAACCTGATGGATTCTTAATATCAAAACCAAAAAAAAAAAATTCCGCCTAATAATCACCAAGAAAATGTGCACTGTAAATATTTCCCACCATCACTTGGCAATCCCTCTACTTTTCTAAGGGAACCAAGGACTCTGCAGACAGGATTTGTCTCCAGTAGATGACTGTTCAAGCCTGAGTCAAACAAAACTTGCCCAGTTATTATTTTTACCCCTTTCACCTAAGCATTCCTAATGCTACACAAGCACTGTTCCAGAAAATACAGGAAAGGTCCCTAGTTGTGGTTCTTTCTCTTTTTTTCTTTCTTGCATTCACTCATTCATTCATTTTTTTCATTAAGAAATATCAGATGTCCATAAGAGTAAGATGGGAAGGAGGACAGTTCTCAAAATTTTGCATATTAAAGTTTGTTGAAAGAAAGTAGAAAAATTCGGTCACCCAAAGCGTGCTTATTTATAAGCTAAAATCAACAGAACAGCCCCACCTTCTGCAGTGTGGAATGTAACGAGGAAACATAGTTTGTCGAAACCGTCCAAAACCAATTAAAGCAGATTTAAGTAACTGAGCATATAAAAACATGTGTGACAATCCACTGCAAGAGTATTTCTGGAGAGTGGTATAGAGTAGAAGTAAAATAAAACCAGAAATCGACGAGCTCTTAATCTACTTTTAATTCACTCAACTAAGTAAATATGAGACCAGCTTAAATTCCCAACTTTTCAATCCTTAATATACTTACCTTGATATACTAACATGTCAAAAGTGTATTAAGTTACTGTCTTGGGGGCAAAAAAATTCTACTGCTTAAGACAGAGATAGCTGGAAATTGATCCTATAGTCTTCATTAGCAAAATAAGCTACATGTATACACAGCAACGAAATGTGTGACATTTCAGGAGACACTTATCTGTAACCCACTTTTGAGTAGTTTGAAGACATCTTGACACTATCCCCTCTTGCTCATGGACTAATGCAGAAAATTCAACACCAGAAGAAGTCAGCATGCTTTTTAGCTTCTCTTTTTTAACAATGGGATAAAAAGCTGTGTTCCTATTTCAGCTATGTTCAAAATGGTGCCAATGTTTTGGAAGAGGGCATGAATTTTGCTCCGAGGTTTTGTCCGGTGCAAAGTTTGCAGACCAGTTATACCTCACCGGCAGTGTTGTGCTGGTAAATGTTTAACAACTGGTTCCTTAGGAAAAAAAATTCATTATAAATACAGGATGTGTGGCACACAGTTTATAAATAATATCCAATAACGAATATTGTCTTTTTACTAGAAATTCCACATAGACCACTGATTTTCACAGAATGCTTTAACTGAGTTTTGATGGATTCTTCTGTCTGTAGTCAACCTGTGACTGCCACTGACAAATAAGTACATTTCCTACATGAATCTTACTTCATATTTTTGTTTAGGTTTTAACAAGTTAGACAAAAGTGAAACAATGAACACATATGTTGGAATTTCACTTGTTTGTTAATGACATGAGCAAATTCTTTGCTGAATCAGATAATAGTTTTTGAATACTGGAAGAAAAATTTCTTCAGGAGCTTTTTGTGTTATTTTCATGTAACAGCTACAGATTCAGCAAACGTTTACGTTTAATTCATGTTAACATTTTCTTCATCATATTCTTAAGTGTAGTCAACCAACAAAACATTAAATCGAGCCCTGATTCATAGCGTTTGCCAATTTCCACGGTGTAAATGCTCCTGTCACGGCTGATTTCAAGCTAGCAATGTTAAGTCACTGAACACAAAGTTGAAAAGAGATGTACAGTATTTCTACCACACAGATACAATAGATGTACATAACCTCGAGAACACAGAAATCAGCAAAATAATTAGGAGGTGATGAGTATTGAGTCTTTATTAACTTTGTTTTCAATATAATTTAATTATACTTGAACATCATTTAATTTTTAACATCATCTCACAAAATTTCTGAAATTCCAAAATTCCACAGCCAGGCCTTGTTGGCTCCAGCACAAGGTTTCAGGCTTCTGAGACTGAAGGGCACACGCACTTCTCAGACAATTTTCCCTCGGCCACACACCACTAACCTCCAATTAACAGTGATCCTAAGCCCAGCTTCCCCTGCTGTGAGTTAATCAATCTCAAGGGGTGGGATGTCTGGCCTTAAGTTCCCAGGAGAGGAGGAAGTGGGGAGGGAGAAAATGACTTCAGCATAGTCATGTGACTTTGAGGCAGTGCAGCAGTCCCCCCCTTATCTGCGGGGGATACAGGTACATTCCAAGAACCTCCGTGGATGCCTGAAACCGGGGATGGTACTGAACCTTATATAGACTATGTTTTTTCCTATACATACATACTTATGATAAAGTTTAATTTATAAATTAGGCGTAGTAAGAGAGTAACAACAATAACTTCTCTTTGGCATATCCGAATTGCCAGCATCACTACTCTTAGGCTTTGGGTCCACTGGTAAGTAAAATAAGGGTTACTTGAACACAAGCACTGCGATACTGAGACAGTAGATCTGATAACCCAGACGGCTACTCAGTGACTAAGGGGCAAGCAGTGGGTATAGTGTGGATACGTCGGACAAAGGGATGATTCACGTCCTGCGCAGGACGGAGCTGGGAGGCACGAGATTTCATCACACTACTCAGAATGGCACACAATTTAAAACTTATGAATTACTTATTCCTCAAATTTTCCATTTAACATTTTTGGACTGTGGTTGAACGCAGATAACTGAAACCATGGAAAGGGAAACCACTGATAAGGGGAGACTACTGTCCTCAGGCTTCTCACCTGTGGAATAAGGACAATACTATTCCCAGGGTTGTTCTAAGGATTACAGATGATACCTGCAAATCTCCTAGAATAATGCCTCAAATACAGCAGATGCAGAATAACTAAGTGTTCATCATGAAGATGATGACAGAATCACTGGAAAAGGTTCCTTTTCTTGACACATATGGCTCAGTCAGGGGAGCTGCTTCCTCTCCAACAGAGAAGCAATTTTCCAATGAGACTGACTGAAGAGCGAGTTTGACAACAAGCCCAGTCACAATCCGATTTCTGGAGTATATGGAAGATTGCTTCCTGGCTCCCAAGGATCACTATTTTCATCTCTTCTGAGAAAATACCAAAAAAAAAAAATGAAGGCGAATTTGTAACCAGAGAGTTTTAGCACAGACCCAGAGGGGAACTTCCAACGGTCAATATTTTATGTCGGAATCATGGGCTTAAAGTTAGGAAGACTCACTTACCTCCTATGAAATATGTACAGACAACAGCCATTTTGGGAATATCTTGTTTAGGTAAAAGATGAAATCTTTTAAAGAGTTTTTGATGTTTCAAAAATATGCTGCCCTAGAACATTTATCATCACTTTTGGGATCCTAGGCCTCTTTAGATCCTTTATCTCCTATTATTATTTTTTTCTTAAAGCAGACATTTAACAAAACAAAGCAAAACAATACAAATATAAATATATTATTTTTTAAATATGTGGAACAGGGCTAATAATACCTGTCTTATAGGCTCGTTGTATTAAATGAACTAAAGGATTTAGTCCCTGGAACGTGTCTAGCGCACTGCCTGGGTACACACAGTAGTGGCTGTTGTATGTATCACACCGCAGCCTTCTCTCCTTTCAAATCAACTCAAGGTTAACTGGGGGGCCACAGACAAAACACCTATGAAGAGGCCAGTGCCCCCTTGCCTTCCAAATGGACAGGTAAACAGGCTGAAGTGATTCCATTTGTCTCCCTCCAGGACACAGCATTTTCTTCCAAGAACAAAAAGATTGGCCCACTTGTGACAGTTATTAACCAGATCAAATCTCAAGGAAGTCAGAGATTCTAAGACCTTACTTGCCCTTTTATTTTACACACATTTATAAACCCTTTTCTTTATTCTGGATTTCAGGGACACCAAGGATTAATTGACAAGCCACGGGCCATTTCAGGAAATATTAAGTGTTTCAGGTACAGAAGGTGTAATAGAGCCACCAGGAGTCCAGCCCAGAAGATATTTACAGCATCAATAGTACATGATCGCATGGTTGGATAGAAAACACAAAGGAAAAAATACATGAGTCTCAAAGTTAGGAATACTAAAAGAAAAGAATTAATGGTTAAAATCGAACATACCTAGATCTATAATAAATATATTTATGTGGCACATTATTGAAGACAATTCGACATGAGTTACCAGGGAAATCACAGAATTTAGACTAGAAACACTGTAAGATATAAGGACTTTAGGTAATGTATTGTTAAATTTAGCATCACTCCAATTCAGAGATTTGAGTTCAAGCCGCTATATCATCATATGTAATGAAAACTCAAGCTAGATTCCTGGGCAGAAAGTAGTCTAAATTGAAAAAAAGCACAAAATATGATAAACCAAATATGACTAGCTGTCAGAATTAAAATCTCAAACCGTGAATGTTGAACCAGATTACCTAAACTGAACTTTTAAAAGTAATAATAAAACATATATACGTGTGTGTACGCGTGTCTGCATGCATACATGCAAACTTCAGCTGGACAAAATAGGAGGTTTTCCTGTCCTGGTGGAGTTTACAATAATGCACACTAGGGCTGGAACTGTTCATGAGAACCGTTCCTTAAACTATAGCATTTTTAAATTTGAATACACACTTCTATACCAGTTTATGTGAATTTGGAAAAAATGCAAATTTATGGAGTCAGGGTTTCTAACACAATTGCAAACTCTTCCTTCCCTGGACTGTAGGGGGCAGATTTCCTGCCTAGGAGGAAGACTGTGGTGAATCCATACCGGCTTCTTCCTCTCGCTGGGCATTGCAGGAAGAACTGGGGTGTGTGTTTGTCCGTATTTTTTCTGAAGCATTTTCTTTCCTCACTAGGCTTTTGACCTCATCAGACCTACCCTGGAGCTATTCTGATGGTTCTTTTCCTTTCTTGGCCCCAAAGAGGCACCCCCAAAGCTCACATCCCAAGGCTAAAATCCTAGCAGGTTCCTAGAAGTTTACACAGTTGTGCAATGGTTAAAAACCAAACGGAAAACGCAGCCCTGGGCCCTCTTGGCTCGGGCATGGCTGCAGGTCGGCTGTGTGGCTGATGGCTATTGCTTAACAGAGCCAATCAGCGCTTACACATTAAATAGGAGGAGCTGTGTTCCTTTCCTCGCTGAGAACAGGAGTGAAACCGTGAAATCCCTTTAGTCAAAGCTCCTCGGCCTCAAACACCACAGTGCTTTTCAACCATCAGCATTCAAGCAGTACCTGCAATAAAACAAACCCAGTGCTAACTTCCACCTCCTGGAGTGGATGCGCGACATAGTCAAATTTGGTGGAAATGGACAAACGCAGTTTAAAAAATTCTGAAATGAAGCCAAACATCAGCATCTATATTTGTATATTATGATTTATATTTATGTTTATCCCCTGATGAAGCTTAATATATGTTGGAACCAACGTTATGAACGAACGTTAAGAAAAAACTATACAAAATATATTCCTTTTCCATCACTCATTGCAATCCTAAATTGCGCTGAATCATTTCAATTGAATCAGGCAGTTTTTTAATGTCATTAGGTTTTTAGTCCATTAAGACACTTTAGAATTTCAAAGCAAATACAGAATCCTCAGGCCTAAGCATTTTGTAAGATATTCCAATAAATTTCAATAATTAAAAAGTATTTATTTTATAACTATATGTACCTATATGTATCTAGCACTGTGCTAGTCCTTATGGAAAAATAAAAAAATATATGACACTCTCTCTAAGAACTTTATAATCTGGTTAAGAAGCCAAATCCAACACATGAAGCAATGTGATAATAACTACACGTAAAACAACACGGTACTGGGTTCCAGTGTGACCGTGGCTGTCAGTCTTCAGCTTAGCTCCGCTTGCATCCACTCTCTAGGCTAAGAAGTTGCAGGTCCCCTGTGCTTTGATGTCCTTAGTTTACGTCACCATAAACAGTATGATACAAATGTAGGTTTGGTTTATTAAACCCTAGGGGTAAGCAGAAATTTACACTTCAGGGTGATCAACTAGTATCTAAATACCAAACACAGAAGTAGTTACTAAATGCAATTGCAGCTGTCCATTGATTAAGATATGAATTAATGAATGGCAGCAATGGGTTTCCTTGGTGAAATTAGCAACTTATTAATCAGGAAAATAAATATTAGAAGTGGACACTACTTATAGGATTCGAGGTACGCAGATGGCTTCTCTAGCCCTGCATGAACAGGGAAAAAGAATGCAGAGAAGCCTGCAGTCTACAACTCTTCGGCGTGTTGCCTGAAGCTGGATTCCTGGTCCTGTGACCTGCCACTGGATTACACGACTTCTCGTGCCTGATGCTGACCATAAGAGGAACAGAATCCTGTATCTGGAGTAATGCCAGGTCTGACCCAAGTTTCTTTTCTGCAGGGTGATGGTAGGAGAACCTAAAAAGTTAGAGGATTCGGATTTCAAGCTTACAGAACAGATTGATATGCTACTGCTTTGTGCCTGTTTGCTAATGAATGTGTTTTATAAACAAAAGCGTGGAGAACTTGGTCCGAGACTTCCTTTCATTATATCCTGGCAGCGATGATGTTGGAGAGTGGCTAATTCTCACCCACCTCGAACTTCCCTGTGGCTGCCGTCATCTACACTTGATCCAATTTAGTTTGATTTTTAGATGCTGGAAAGACCTATTTTATTTTATTTATTTATTTTTTGCTGAGGAAGATTCGCCCTGAGCTAACATCCCCTGCCAGTCTTCCTCTTTCTGTATGTGAGCCACCAACCAAGCATGGGCACTAACAGACAAGTGGTGTAGGTCCACACCCGGGAACTGAGCCTGGGCTGCCAAACTGCAGCGCACTGAACTTAACCACTAGGCCACTGGGGCTGGCCCTGGAAAGACCTATTTTAACGTTAAATTTGGCCCTTACTAACTGGTTACGTGGCTGACGGTAAATCCTCTAGGTTCAGTTTTACTCCCATTAAATGAGGATAAAACAACATCTACCTCCCAGGGTTACTATAAACATTAGAAACAATTCCGGATGTAGCCCGGTTTGTGGCTCGTTCATCATTACTTTCCCTCCTCTGCATTACTGCCCCGTTGCTACCCTTTTCCTCTCCCAGAGGAAACATACAAATGAGGAGGATTGGCAACAGATGTTAGCTCAGGGTCAATCTTCCTCACCATTGCCCCCCACCAAAAAAAAGAACTCATTTCTTATTCTCAAATGGCCTCATGATGGAGATAATCTAAGGCAGGCAAAATATTTTAAAGAAGAAATGCACTTTATACTTCATTTGCTACACTTTGTCACTCTTTTTGAAATGTAAATGCTAATTTAGCTGTGAGGGAAATGCTATGGATTGAAAGTGTCCCCCGAAATTCACATGTCGAAGCACTAGCCCCAGTGTGATAGTATTTAGAGGTGGGGTCTATGGGAGGTAATTAGGCTTAGATGAGGTCATGAGGGTGGAGCCCCATGCTGGGATTAACGCTCTTATAAGAGGAAGAGGCCCCGGATTGCTTTCTTGCTCTGTCAGTGTATACGCACCAACGAAGGGCCATGTGAGCATACAACCAGGAAGAGGGCCCGCACCAAGAACTTGACCACGCTGAGCCTGATCTTGACTTCCAGCCTCCAGAACCATGAGATCTACCTGTTTGTTGTTTAAGCCACTCAGTCTTGGGTAATTTGCTATAGCAGCTTGAACTAAGACGGGAATGTTTTATATATGTGTAAGTAACACACAAGAGTATGTAATTTTTGTTTACTTATGGAGGAAAACACAGATAACACATAACCCTCCTTTTGGTCTTTGCTATACACTTAATGTTTGTGTCCCCCAAATTCATATCCTGAAACCTAAACCCCAATGTGATGGTATTTGGAGGTGGGACCTTTGGGAGGTGATTAGGTTATAAGGGTAGAGCCATCAAGAATGGGATTAGTGCCTTATAAGAGAGGTCCCAGACAGCTCGCTTGCCCCTTTTGTCATGTGAGGACACTCGGGAAAAATGGCCACCCACGAACTAGGAAGTGGGTCTCACCAGACACCAAATCTCCTGGCACCCTGTGTGTTGTTTATAAGCCACTCAGTCTATGGTAGGCTGTTATAGCAGCTCAAATGGACTGAGACAACCTTACACGAACACTGACTGGCAAACTCCAATAAGTCTGCAAAGGACGGACTGTTCTTTGTGCCTGATAGGAACATAAAGCCAAAAGGGTGTCAGTGAGGTCACTGTTACTGACTGTCTGTCACTGTTAGTGACACAAATAGTAACGGTCCTTGCAGAAGAACTAGAAAATACAGATGAAGCTAAAATGTAACGAATACCATTCAAAGAGAGCCATCATTAACTTCTGGTTACCTCTAGCCGTTTTTTCTACTTAAAATAATATCATGAATATTTTCCATATCAAAATACATAAGCACTTTATAATTTTTAATGGCTAGATTATACTCCTTAGAACTGGAAACTCTGGATCATTTTTAAACGGTCCTATTAAAAGTTTAGGCCAACTGATCATCTCACAGGCAAATATGTGTTTACCTATTTCCCACAAGCAACACTGGCTATTACAGCTCCTTAAAATCTGTGATTAATTTCTAAGAAGCCGAAATTTAATGATCTGTTAGATATGTCAACAAATATTTGCTTTTAATGAAAGGAAAGGATTTTAAATGCATGACACTCGTGTATTGTTTGTTCCACTAGAGTGTGTCATGAGAATATTCAGTGTGTCTGGCCAGTGTGACTTATTCAGGACTGAGCTAATTGAACTGCTGGAGTGACTTAGGCCAGTGGGCTCCCAGATGGGGCATGCATACCTCTGGAAGTTACTAAGATGAAGCACTGGGGATTGGGAGAAAAACATTACAACTCCTACTGATATTTATCTCATCTTTTAAAAATGTCTATGTGGTGTATAATATTGTTTATAACATATTAGTATAGTAGTATATGTGTTTTATACAAACATACATAAATATAGGGTTTGTGCCAAATTTTTTACTGATAGGTTGCATGATCCAAACAATTTGGAAAATACTGATTCGCATCACTATTTCCTAAACTTGACCACACTCAAGACTCTCCTGGGCGTCTTCTTAATAAGCAGATTCTGACTCCACAGGTTTAGGATTGGCCTCAAATTCCATCTTTTCAAAACAAGCTCTCAAGTGATGCCGATGCTACTGGTCCACAGACCCCACTCAGAGGAGCAAGGATTCAGACCACTCTTCCTCCGGCCTCCACAGTACCACGTGCTCACTCAATCAGAGATCTTGTACTCAAAGACTTTCTTTGAATGAACAAGTAAAGACTGAATAAAAATTAAAGGATTGGGTTCCAACCACTTGATTTGATTATGTACATTGCTACCAAAAACTTTAAAAAGACATTTTGCATAAAACAATTCTAGAGCCAACATGGTTTGTCATAGTAACTAGAGGTTTTGTTTCAGTCTGAGCCACGATGTTTGCAAGATTTTGACTCAGCTGTAAAATGAACTCAGATCAGATAGTCAAGTCTTCCTCTGATCGAATAGTTATTAGAAAGCAAAAAAGGCAAACTTCATTTTGCTCAAATATTTTTATTTTAATCTTTTTTTAATATTTCAATTAGCCCTATATTTAGCATTAGTAAAGCACTTTACCCATGTTTAAGAGTTTTTTTTTGGGTGGGGGCAAGGAAGATTGGCCCTGAGCTAACACCTGTGTTGCCAATCTTCCTCCTTTTGCTTGAGGAAGATTAGTCCTGCGCTAACATCTGTGGCCATCCTCCTCTACTTTATATGTGGGTCACTGCCATGGTGTGGCTTGAGGAGTAGTGTAGGACCACGCCTGGGATCTGAACCCGGGAACCCAGGCTGCTGGAGTGGAGCGTGAAGAACTTAACCACTACACCACTGGGCCAGCCCAACGTTTAAGAGAATTTTTTTAGACTTCTGTCTCCCTTATACAATTGCACAGTATAGTATTTTTCCAACTGAGGATGGTGAACATTAGTGGACTGGTAGCACAGTTTAGTGGGCAATCAGTATTAAAATAAAAGTAGAATAGATCAGAATGTACTGCTCGTACTACAGTCTATAGCACAAGTTTGAGACAGTCTTGTATGGTATAGTAGAAGTTAAGTACAGTGTGGCAAACTGTATTTTCTACAGAAAGTCAAACTATCTCCTATTCTACATATTCTTCCTGCAATGTGACCTGGACACTCTGCCCATTGAGTTGTGGGGTCACTGTCTCCTCCCACAATACTGTGGAACTCCGCGACTCCTTAGGCCAATAGAATACGGCAAAAGTGACACTATATGTTTTCCGAAGTTGGAAAATAAAAACGCCATGCACCTCCACCTTCTCCTCTTAGGATGCTTGCTCTTGAAACCAAGCAGTCCCTGGAGAGGACCCTGGCCCACAGTCCTGGCTGAGCTTCCAACCATCAGCAGGCACTAAACTGCCAGCGATGTGAGCCACCTTGAGAACAGCTCCTCCAACCCCTGCCGAGCTGCCTCAGCTACTGCTGTGGGGAGCAGAGACCAGACATCCCCACTGAGCCCTGCCTGAACTGCAGATTTGTGAGCAGTTGTTGTTTTTGTTTTAAAGTAACCATGTTTTGGGATGGTTTGTTATGCAACAATGGAAATCAGAACATAGAATTTTATAAATTTTGTTTCATGTGTGCACGTGTGTGTGATTTACAGTGTTGATGTAAAATGTATTTTTTTAAGTGGTGGGTCTCAGTCAAACTAATAGGACTAATACTATCACAGAATGAGAAGATTCCAGAAGTGCCACTATCTCTAGATCCAGTGAATGCTACTTTACCACCAGATATAGTCTTACAATAAATTCAAATCTCTCGAGTTAGAAATGTTCCACTTAATAGGATATATTGTATTAGCTGCTAAATATACACTTTTTAAATTTATTTTTTATTTTTTGAGGAAGATTAGCCCCGTGCTAACATCTGTGGCCATTCCTCCTCTTTTTGCTGAGGAAGACTAGCCCTGAGCTAACATCCATGCCCATCTTCCTCTACTTTATATGAGGGACGCCTGCCACAGCATAGCCTGACAAGCAGTGCCATGTCCGCACCTGGGGTCTGAACTGGCGAACTCTGGGCTGCTGAAGCAGAACACGCGAACTTAACTACTGCACCACCTGGCTGGCCCCTAAATATACACTTTTTGATTACCAGGTTCTCAACTCTGAATGTTGCTCACTGGACCCTCCCATCTCTCTCCATCTACTGCTGTCCTTAGATACAGACCATCACATTTTCTTCAAGCATCTACTCCTTGATCAGTCACCACATGGCTTCTAGTCCTACCACGGTACTAAAACTGTTTGTATGGAAGTCATTTGTGGGGGCCAGCCTGGTGGCACAGTGGTTAAGTTTGCACGTTCCAATTTGGCAGCCCAGGATTTGCTGGCCTGGATCCCGGGTGTGGACCTATGCACTGCTTGTCAAGACACGCTGTGGCAGGCGTCCCACATATAAAGTAGAGGAAGATGGGCATGGATGCTAGCTCAGGGCCAGTCTTCCTCAGCAAAAAAGAGGAGGATTGGCAGCAGATCTTAGCTTAGGGCTAGTCTTCCTCAAAAAAAAAAAAAAAGAAAAGAAAAAGTCATCTGTGATCTCAATCACCAAATCTAATGACTTGTTCTTAGTCCCCAACCTCTGTTATGGATAACGTTTGTGTTACCTCAAAAGTCATACATTGAGGCCCTAACCCTTCCTGTGGCTGTATGTGGAGATGGGGCCTCTAAGGAAGTAACTAAGGTTAAATGAGGTAATAACGGTGGGGTCCTGATCCAACAGGATTAGTGTCCTCATAAGAAGAGACCCCAGAGAGTGCACACTCACTCTCCCTCTTCCTCTCTCCAAGCACACGGCCACATGAGGACGGAGCAACAAGACAGACGTCTATAAGCCAGGAATAGAGCTCTCACCAGAAACTGAACACTCTCGGGACCTCGATCTTGGACTTTCCAGCCTTCAGAACGGTGAGAAAATAAATTCCTGTTTTTTAAGCCACCCAGTCTATGATATTTTGTTACGGCAGCACGAGCTGACTAATATAACCTCCTTGAACTCTTTCAGCAACTGCAAGCAGACAGGTGGAGCAAGCTCTGGAATTAGAGTATATTTTCGAATCTGGTGCTGGCACTGACCAGCTTATGGTGAGCATAAGGAGCTTGCTTAACATCTCAGAGTTTCCATCATCTTTGCTGTAAAATGGAAATGAGATCCATTTCAAAGTATTGCAGTGGAAATCAATGGTTTTCTGGGGAGGGTGGTTACTGCCCCACAAGGGACACTTGGAAATGTGGGAAGGGACTTGATTTTTAGTGTCTCAAAGACAGGAGGACACTAACGGCATTTAATGCTTATGTGCTGACCAAACTGTTAATGCTTTGGCCTGTCTAGCACAGCAAAGAATTTTCTTGCTCAAAATGCCAGCTGCACCCCACTGAGGAAAGAGCAGAAAAAATTACAAAGTGTCTCTTGCTGATAACAGATGCCAATACTCATTTGTTTATTTTGCTGAGGAAGATTAGCCCTGAGCTAACATGTGTTGCCAACCTTCCTCTTTTTTTTCTTGAGGAAGATTAGCCCTTAGCTAACACCTGTGCCAATCTTCCTCTACTTTATACGTGGGTTGCCACCACAACACGGCTGAAAGTGGTGTAGGTCTGCGCCCAGGATCTGAACCCACGAACCATGGCCACTAAAGTGGAGCATGATGAAATTAACCACTAGGCCACAGGGCTGGCCCCACACTTTCTTGATACTATCAGTAGTTTAAGAAGTAGTTTCTCACAACTGTAAAAATTCCTAGGGAATTTTACAAATGAAATATAGTCATAATTTAATCACCTATGTCATGACGTCTCCCTCTCAGTAGAGTGGCAGGGAAAAGAGAGGACTATCAGCTCTATAGAACCTGCCACAGGGCCATGGACAAAGCAGGGATGCAATCAACGTTTGCTGATTAAGTCTAGAATGATCGCTAAACTTAAATGCCAAGAAATGAGAGTTAAGAAAAATTTATGTTCATAGGTGAATTAGGCTTTTTTTGACAAACAATTTTAAAAATCTTACATTGGAATCCTGTAATTCATGAGTAACTAGAATGAATCATTACATGTTCTTGGACCTCTGTATGGTAATATGTTGGTAAATACCATCTTGACTTAAATATCTATTGGTAGAACACCAGGTAAAGAGAGTGGATTGAACATACTCATCAATTTTGGCCTGCTCCTGAATCTTATTAAAAGTAAAATAATTATATATGTATACATATACACATAAATACATATATACACATACATATATACCTTTTTGATAACAGAACTGGGAGAAATGACAATAACAGCATTTTGGAAGCTAGAAAGCAAGTGGATGAGGGGCCCCTCACTCAGCGGACCTGAGAAAGCTGAACTAGAAGCTGGAAGGAGACAGTTGAGTACCACCAACTGACATGCAGGATCCTCAAAAGGCTCAAGGGTTGGGTACAGCAGGTGCCTCAGGCAGAG
The DNA here is from genome assembly GCF_041296265.1 of Equus caballus. Taxonomy (NCBI): domain Eukaryota; kingdom Metazoa; phylum Chordata; class Mammalia; order Perissodactyla; family Equidae; genus Equus; species Equus caballus. Next base: position 95,375,577 of record NC_091686.1, read on the forward strand.
GGAACCTTCCCCTACAGCAAGCACGTGGCTGCCAGCCCCTTCTCTACCACAGCAGAAGCCTGAAAGTTTATCCTGTAGTGAGGATGTAGAACCAGAGGGTCTCTGAATTGGGGGCTATACCAGGCACTGTTGGGGGTGGGATACTATATAAAGACAGGATATATAAATATGCTTGCAGTATACGAGATTCTCTACTCTACTTCCCACCCTCATCTCCCAAACACTGGCAGCCAGGCCCTTACCCTCCAGACAAGAGTTTTGGGGAGTTTTCTTAGGGAACCTGACCAACCCATGAGGAAAGCCCGGAAGATGCTGGCATTGGAAGTTCCCTAACAACTGGTTCAGCCAGATCATTACAGCAAACGTCACCATCAATGAGCGTTCCCTCCCCACCCACCACGTTCCCGTTTAGAACTTCAGTTTTTAGTTCCCTACTCTTACATATGAACAGAACACTGGTATTATCAAATAGCTGAGGAAAACCCAAAAGAAGCTGGAGGGATCAGGAATTACTGAGGAAAAAGAATATTTTAAAAATTATCGTTAAAAAACTCATAGAGGTAAGAGAAATACACTGTTTCATGAAGAAACTGATGCTGTCAAAAAAAAGTCATTCTAAGAAGAAAAAAGACCTCTTAGAAATTAAAAACATGCCAGCATAAATAAAAACCTCAACTGAAAAAATCTAAGTTAAAATTGAAGAAATTAGAACAAAAAGACAAAGAAATAGATAACTGGAGAGGAAAGAGAAGACGATAATCCAGGAATTCCAAGGAGATCCAGAAAGTGAAACAAAACAAAACCACCACAGAAGAAGAAAATGTCAACAAAATAATTCAAGAAAATTCCTCAAAACTGGAGCATAGATTTTCTAGATTAAAGGGTCCACTGAGTGTCCAGCACAATGGATTTAAAAAAAAAATCCCACACTGAGGTATATCATTGTGAAATTTCACAAAACCAGGATAAAGAATATTTAGTCAATTTCCCGAGAAGAAAATACAGGTGTTTATAAAGGATTGGGAAATGGAATGGTGGCATACTTTTCCACAGCTATACTGGGCACACGGAGGCAATGGAGCAATGTCTTCAAAATGCTGAAGAAAAAACAAAATTGAGTGGGGCCAGCCTGTAGTGTAGTACATAACACATACACACACACACACAAGAAAAACAAATGGACAAAAGTAAACAAACAAGTAAAAAAATTATCATCTCCAGGGATAAGTTGTGCTGGTAAGAAAAAAATGGTTTAATACATGCCCCATTTCTGAATAGCATATAGAGTCATAATAACATAAACTTTGAATAGTTTTCTAATCAAAACTGAGATATAAGTATATTGTGAGGATGGGAATTGATTGCACACAGTGCGGACCAGGCAAATAAAGAGCTAAGTCCTCCTCTTGCCTAGGGGAAAGGCAACATACAATGTCCCAAACTAGACTTTTTCTTAAAAAAAAACTTTGTAGAACTGGTAGGTCCTTTAAACTGTACCCTACTATATAACTTTGATGAAAAATAAAAAAATAATTTAAAGTGTAATAGTATATAGAGAGCTAACATGTGACTGCTTTTTCAAAATAATATCTATGTGATTTTGGTAAATCATATTTTGGGTATTCACTTTCCTTTTTTATAAATTGATAGGCTTAGACTAAATTTCTAAGGTCCTTGACCTCTACATGTGTACGTTTTTATATTTCTTTGTACATGTATCTGTACTTATGAACACAGACACACAGAGATCTGATAATCAACGGTGGAACTCCTCTGATTATTTCAATCATTAAAGATTAATATGTATTACCCACATATCTACAAAGACACAATCCAATCCTACCGCACGAAGGAGAATACGGTGGAACAACCATCTACGGATTTGTAGAGAAACATCTGAGGTAGCGTTTGTGTCTTCTGCTGTCCATGTGAGAGGGGACCCAGGAAGAGACTAAAGTTCTCTGCTGTTTAGACTCTGGCCTGTGACGCACAGTGATGCTGACCTAAAAGTTAATATTTATCCATCTCAGTGAGCTAAGCTCGGCTGGAGAACTGGTGGGGTGGGGGGAGAAAGGAGAGCGCTATAAACTCTGGTAGAGATTTGTGCTAAAGTCAACGTTAATCTTGGCAGCAACACCAAGTCACTCGCATCCTCTAGCACAGGCCAAAGAAGAACATAGCTAATCCTTTAACAACACTAAAACAGGGAGGGGCAGGTATGGAGCTGTGAATCAAAGAGAAAAATGAAGATGGTCCAGTTCGAACCTCTCATTACTCCCTAGCTTTGTGACTGCAGGTAAATCACTTAATCTCTCTATGCCCTGGGTTCTTCATACATAAATTGAAGATAATAATACCTATTCCATGTGGTTGTTAGGAGAATTATATGTGCTAACCCCCATAGAGCACTGAAAACAGTGCCTTCATATACCTTCTCTAAAAACAGATGCAGAGAACATAACTGACGTGCAGGGGCCTTGGATGCATGGCACCCTCTCTCTCTGTTTTAAGATATGTAACCTGGCCTCAGAACAATAGAAGATCTAAGAGGAGAGAATTTCCCACGTCAAATTTGGTCAAGTCAATCTCAAAAAGTCAAGGAACATATTGTCCATTGGCCACAGAAATCCTGTTTGGTAAAATCTCAGGTTACGTTCATTTGCACTAACATTTCGGACCTGACACTAAAGCCTTCCTTTGATTGCCTGATGCATTTGGCACTCTGGATGTGCTGGACAAACTCTGAGGTAGCGCCAAGCCAAGGAGTCCAACAACTGGTTTAGGGACACTCTCTCATTCTTTTTTGTTATTCCAGGTCCTCAACAATATCTGGCACAAAGAGAAGGTATTCAGTCAATGTTTGTTGAATTAAAAATGGAAAAATACATTGGTGTGCTTCTTATAGTCAAGGTTATCTAACCATATCTCACCGTCACCCACGGTTCTCTCATCTAGGAATGTAGTCTTATTTTTCTCATTCATTTTCCTGTTTATACTAAAACTTTTATAGATTAAACCACTATATTAAATGTAATGCTAACATATCATGTTATAGTATGTGTAACTTACATTTAAAAAATTAATAAAGAAGACTGTCATCCTAGTGAAATGGTACTCTTTCGTGGTGAGCTATTTTTGCCTAAAAACTCCCAAAGAATATTAACCCCTTATCAGACATATGATTTGCAAGTATTTTCTCCCATTCCACTGGTTGTCTTTTCACTGTTTCCTTTGCTGTGCAGAAGCTTTTTAGCTTGATGTAGTCCCACTTGTCTATTTTTGCTTTTGTTGCTTGTGCTTTTATTGTCCTATCCAAGAAATCACTGTGAAGATCAATGCCATTAAGGTTTTCTGTTAAGTTTTCTTCTTAGAGTTTTACAGTTTCAGGTCTTATGTTTACATCTTTAGTCCACTGTGAGTTACTTTTGTGTATGGTATAAGATAAGAGTCCAATTTCATTCTTTTCCACGTGGATATCCAGTTTTCCAAACACCAGTTGTTGAAGAGACTATCCTTTCCTCATTGTGTATTCTTGGCACCCTTGTCAAAGATCAGTTGACCTTATGCTATAGACTGAACGTCTGTGTCTCCCTAAAATTCACATGTTGATACCTAATATCCAGTGTGATAGTATTTGCAGGTAGGGCCCTTGGGAGGTGATTAGGTCATGAGGGCAAGAGCCCTAATGAATGGGATTAGTGCCCTTAGAAAAGAAGCCCCAGAAAACTCCCTCACCCCTGATGCCATGTGAGGTTATAGCAAGAAGACAGCTGTCTATGAACTAGACAGTAGGATCTCACCAGACATGAATCTGCCGACACTTTGATCTTGGAATTTCTGGCTTCCAGGACTGTGAGAAATAAATTTCTGTTGTTTATAAGCCACCCAGTCTATGGTATTCCATTATAGCAGCCTAAACTGCATGAGTTTATCTCTGGGCTTTCTATTCTGTTCCATTGGTCTGTATGTCTGTTTTTATGCCAGTACCATACTGTTTTAATTACAGTAGCTTTGTAATATGTTTTGAAATCAGGAAATATGATATCTCCAGCTTTGTTTTTCTTTCTCTAGATTGCTTTGGCTATTCTGAGTCTTCTGTGGTTCCATATGAATTTTAGGATTGTTTTTTCTTTTTCTGTAAAAAATGCAGTTGGGATTTTGACAGGTATTGCATTGAATGTGCTTTGGGTATTATGGACATTTTAATATTAAGTCTCCCAATCTATGAACACAGGATATCTTTCCACTTATTTCTGTCTTATTTCTTTCATCAATATTTTGTAATTTTCAGTGTACAGGTCTTTCACCTCCTCGATTGCTTATTCCTCAGTATTTTATTCTTTTTGATACTACTGTAAATGGGGCTGGTTTCTTAAATTTCCTTTTTGGATAGTTTCTTGTTAGCATATAGAAATGCAACTGATTTTTCTATGTTGATTTTGTATCCTGCAACTTTAATGAATTCATTTATTAGTTCTAACTTCTTTGTGTGTGAAATCTTTAGGCTCTTCTACATATAAGATCCTGTGGATTTCTACAATTATTTCGTAAACGGTGCTAGGACAACAGGTCATTAGGAAAAAGACCCTGAATTACATTAAATGAGAACAAAAAATATTTAGAGGGAATACAAGTGAATATTTATCTAAGGAAGGCCTTTTCAGTTACTCAATGTCTGGAAGAACCACAAAGCAAAACATTAATAGATTACGGAAGTAGCAAACATTTTTCACCTTAAAAGACAGATGATAAAGGGTTATTCCCCTTAACTTTAAAAGGTTTCATAATTCAATAGGATATTTATTAAAGATACCAATAAAAAAATAACAAAAGACATGATCAACCAATTAAGATAAGAATAAATCAGCCAATGAACATTTAAAATTAATCAACTACAGAAATAAATGCAAATGACTGGATATCACTTTTCTCTAACAAATTGATCTCTTAGTTTTTCTACGGAAACAGCCAGTGTTAAAGAGCCTTGAAAATATTAACAACTTTTGCTCCAAAAATTCCAGTTCTTGGAGTCTAACCAAAGATCAGATAGGTATAAACAAAGATCTTTAAAAAAGAGTGTTCCACTTAGTTTTTATTTTTAATACTATAGAACACTTTAAACAACTTTAGTGCTCAAAATAGAAACAACTTTAAATAAATTATAATATATTCATAAATTGGAAAAAGGGGAAATAACATTAAGTGAAAAAAAAAGCAGGGTATGTGCATAAAATGTAATTTCAATTTTATTATAAACAAATCACCACATATATAATAAAAGTAAATAAACCCAAATGAAAACAAAGATCATCTTGGGGTAGGTAGTAGGATGAGCTTATGATTTTTGTCAAAATTGAGTCAGATTTTTTTTTTTAAATCATGATGTATATTTATTGGCAGTCTCTCCATAGCAGATTTCGTTTTAGACTTCAGTGATATGCTACATAAAGATAGCATGTATCATATGATGTTAGACAAGAATATTCTTCTAAAGCATGTTTTGGAAAGAATAAGCATGATTTTTAAAATATGTGTCTACCCCACAGATTCAAGGAATATCTTGGAATACTGGGAGAATTGTGTTAAATTCTCCCTCCATATTAGTCCTTTTTCAATTTTTCCTTTATCTATTCCTATTTTTTTGCTTGTATTTGAAGCTGAGTTATCTGATATATACAAAATCATAATTTCATGTTTTGTTGGAAACTACACTGTTGATCAAAGATCGAAAGACCATATTTGTTATTTTGTTTTATTTCTCTTTGTATTTTTTCTGATATTAGTATGCAATCCCTTATTTCTCTCTTTTGCATTTGTTTGCCTTATTTTTGCTTTTTTGTATTGTTTATTTTCTTTGTCACATTATTCTGGGTGAATAGCAATTGACCTTACTTCTTTTCTGACTCAACCTAAGAATCCCTGCCTTTTAATGGAAAAGTTTAAACCATTTACGTTTATGCTTTGTGCTGAATCTCTATTCTGTTGTCTAATTTTATCAGTTTCTTAATGCCTCCTGGTTGTTTCCTTTATTTTCAGACTTCTTTTAAGTTTTGCTTGGTTTTTAATTTTCTCCAGCATATTGCAAGATATAGGTTGTGTTTTAAAAATTCTCCTTGTGAAGAAAATATTGTCTTTTTAACCTCCTCTTTAAAAAGCATTATTTACATAAAGTGATACCCAAATGAAGTTTTAAAGCAAGCTTTTAAGTGCAGCACTGAGTCACTTTTGAGGATAAAGGCAGCACTTACACTAATTATGAAAGGACAGCAGGCGTCAACTGGAAGCATCTTGAGCAAACACCGATGGATGGTCACCCTATCTCTGGGTAACAGGAATAAGGAGGCGCAGGCTTGGGGGTGGGAAGAAGACTTCACTTTGGTGTATTCTGTATCAAAGGTGCTTGATGAACATTCAAAGGGAGGTGTCCAGTTGGCAGTTGTATATATTGGCCGGAAGCTTAGGAGAGACCTTTGGGCTCAATAAAAAGGTTTCAGACCCATCAGCAATATAGCTAACAAATAGGGCCATGAGACTGAATAAGCAATTAGAGGCAATAAGTATGTAGCGTCAATCAAAGCAAAGACTAAATCTTGAAGAACACTGCTTAATGTAAAAAAATAAATAAAGACTACAAAAGAGATTCACAAATTGCAGGAAGAAGAGTAGAAAACATAAATAAATAAAGAGGGTTGACTCCATTCCTTGCCATGTCTTCTCACAAGACTTTCAGGATCAAGTGATTTCCGGCCAAGAAACAACAGCAGAGCTGTCCCATTCTGCAACGGATTTGCATGAACTCTGGAAATAAAATCAGGCGCAACTCTAGGAGGAGACACTGCAGAAGAAGCAAGCTGGCTCTACAGGAAGCACACCCGAAATGGTGCCGTATTTATGCTTTCTCAAGGTCACTAGCATCTTTCCATATCAAAACCATCTGAAAACATCACAACTATCTGGACAGTTGAACAAGTCTTATTAGGAAAATGATTTTTCTCTTTGTTTCTATGCTTCCATACTAGTAGGTTGGTTCAGTAACAAATATGTGAGAGTTTTATTTGAAAAAAAAATTTAAAAAAATACAGAGAAGTGAGTGTGGTGACGGAAGCAGGTAAAGTGTTTCAGCGAGTAAGGACTGGCCAGCAGCGTTAAAGGACATTCAAGGGTCAAGTCAAGAAAAGGACTGTAAATGTCTCTTAGATTTAGCACCTTGGAAGTAACTGGTGACCGTGGCAAAGGCAATTTTGGTGGAGTAGTGAACCTGGAAGCTAGATTGAGCACTGAGCATACATAGCTCTTAGAAGAAAATTGGCTGTGAATGGAAGGTGAGAGACAGAAAGAAGGAAGTAGGATTAAAGGGAGGTTTGCTTAAATTTGGAGAGTTTTCAAGTTCAAGTTTGGATATGTTGATAGGACACAGTTGGCAGAAAGGGAGGAGTTGAAGACAGAGGAAAGAGACGGGATCATCACTTGAGTACCATCTGTCAGCAGGCAAGAGGGAACAGCAAAGGGTCAAGTCTCTTAGACCGGAGATGGGTGAGGAATAAGGTGGGCCTGTGCTCAGCTCATTTTATGTGTCTTCCTGTTCTGCAGAGGCTAGAAAGCCAACAAGATTTCCCAGACTCTCTTGCAGTAGGGTTCCCATGCAGACTCAGATTCAGACAGTCTTATGTAAGATGAGCAAGGGGGAAGGAAGTGAGACAGAGGTTGTACTTTGGCTACTTCTGCTTTTTCTGCTGGCAAGTCCTGTAGGGGCAGACTGGGTTATTCTTAGGAAGTGTTCCAATGTCCAGGTGCTTTGTGGATGTCAAGAGGCAGAAAGCAGGGCATTTGTTTTTTTGCCTATGCAGCTCCATTAGCATGGCCATCATTTGCAGCTGCTTACCAGCTAATCCCTGCTAAGGCAGCGCCCCTGGAGTCAGAGTTCCAATGATCACTTTCAACTCCCCCCCTTTCCGGTTGTGTAGAGGAGGAAGCTCCCCGGGAGGGTTAGTTCTGTGATGGTGTCTTCGGTGTTACCGAGCCCGCTACTCCGGGCGTTCCAGGGACATCGTAAGCATTTAATTCCCTGTATTAAATTTCATCTTGCTTGAAATAGCTAATGTAATTTCTGTCGTCTGCAAGTGAACTCAGACGGAGAGGAACATCTATTTTGCATCAGGAGGGAAGGAAGGAAGGATGGATGTAGATATAGATAAAATTACTTTTTTATGGTGATGGTGATCTCCTTGAAAGTGGGAGTTTTAAGCTGGGGCGTGCAGAGCCCCATGGGGTTCATGGACAGAATTCAGGGCATCTGTGAACTTAAGTGAGAAAAAGTCACATCTTCTTCACTAACCTCTAAATAAAATTTAACATTTTCTTCAAAAAACTAGCAATTTCTTCAATTCAATTCAAACTACAGCATCATCAGCCGTTCCTGTGACTTTGTCTCTAATAGAAATCACAGATATTTTCATATTACAGTTTTAGATCTCAAAACGTTGTTTTGCTCATTCCTATGGTAGTTACTAGACCGCTGCTAGGTCGTGTTCTGTAATGCACTTATAAAGAGGCACATATCACTATATCGCAATGTTTTAAAATTGATAACTGTGTTTCCTTTGTAATCATATATTTTATTTTATGCATTTAAAAATATTCTTCTGAGAAGGGGTCCATAGGCTTCAGCAGACCGATAAAGCAGTCCATAGCATAAAGCACATGAAGAAGCCTATTCTAACATCTCCTTTGCCTGTAAGGTACTGGGTTTTTAAACTTTGGCAGTAGTGACATTTTAGAATGGATAATTCTTTGTTTTGGGGGACTGTCCTTTGCATCGTACGATGTTCGGCAGCCTTAACCCACTGTATGCTAGTAGCACCCTTTCTGACTACATGACAATCAAGACACTGTCATATGGGGGGCAAAAGCGACCCCGTGTTGTGTAAGCCCTGACAGCTGGCTCTTCTGTTTGCAATGCAAGTGTCCAACTTAAGCTTGGATTGCTGAGGCATCTCTTTCAAAGAGGGCTATTTGAAATTAACACATCGCCAGCCGCCACGACTAGACAGAGCCAGGCTGCCCCCTCCTCCTGAGGTTCCTTTGGTTTAGAGATTTTGGTTGATTTAGATAACTGACCATGTGGGTCACTTTTTTTTCCTTTTCCCGTACTTTAAATTCCTGCTCTTATGTTTTAAATTCACCAACAAAGAGTGAGCTCAGGAAACCCTAGGCCCCCACCCTCGACCCTAATAAAAGGCCCACCCAAGGCCTGTTCACTCTCCTAGTCTCTCCCCAAAGTCTCTGTGGCCCCAGGTGTGCTGTGTCATTTCCAGGTCCCGTGAGCAACAAATTTTTATTTTTTCAAAGTTTCCTCCTGGTTATCGCTGAGGAGCATCTTGCAATTGTAATAAGAACCACAAGGGCTGGTCCAAGCACAACACTAGTTATTGATAGACGGAGGTGGGCACAAAACATCCTGGTTGAGAAGCAATGCTGTGAAGGAGTACTAAGAGTGACTGGGTCTGAGATCTGATTAGAAGAGAGAGGGTTTAAAATGGATGCAATAGAGGACGACAGAGAGAAGTGACAAAGAAACGTGTAGTTGAGCAGTGTCGAGGGACCGGCTGAAATCAACAGCTATACAGGGGCTGGCTGGTGGCATGAAGATCACAAGCTCCGCTTTCGGGATGCCAGGTTTGCTGGTTTGGATCCAGGGTGTAGACATCCACATTGCTTATCAAGCCACGCTGTGGCAGGCGCCCCACGTGTAAAGTAGAGGGAGATGGGCACAGGTGTTCGCTCAGGGCCAATCTTCCTCAGCAAAAAGAGGAGGATTGGCAGCAGATGTTAGCTCAGGACTAATCTTCCTCAAAAAAAGAGTAATAAAATAAAATAATCAACTTAACAAAAACAACAACTATACAGTAGCCCATGGAAATGAGATAAGCTGGAGTTACGGCCAATGTCCAAAGTGCTGTTTCTCCCACCGATCCATATGCTAACACGTCTTAACATGCCGGTTGAGAAATGCACTATCTTCAAGCAGAAGGATGAGAAAATTTAGAACCTACGGATACCTGTTACTGCCCCTTGTTCTGCTATTACATGTGGGAAAAAAATACTCTGGACTTGAATGGATTTGGAGGTTGCTGCTCCAAGAAAATCTGAGCCCAGCAGGCATGGCTGTGAAGGATGGAGCAACCCTATGACCCAGCAATTTGACACCTAGATATTTGCCCAAGAGAAATGGAAATATAAATCCACATAAAGACCTGTCCAAGAGTGTTGATGGCAGCTTTATTCAGAAAAGCAGCAAACTGGAAATACCCAAATGTCCATCAACGGTATAATACACTGTGGTATGGTCATACAACGAACAACTACTGAGCAATAAAAAAGAATGAACTACTGATAGATGCAAAAACATAGATAAAACTCAAAAACATGCTGCATGAAAGAAGCCTGACACAAAAGAGAACAGACTCACAGAGTGTATGATTCATTTATATGAAGTTTGGGGTTTTTTAGGTAAATTTTCTTTTCTTTTTGAGGAAGATTAGCCCTGAGCTAACATCTGCTGCCAAGCCTCCTCTTTTCTGCTCAGGAAGATTGGCCCCGAGCTAACATCTGTGCCTATCTTCCTTTACTTTATATGTGGGATGCCTGCCACAGCATGGCTTGCCAACTGGTGCGTAGGTCTGCACCTGGGATCTGAACCAGTGAACCCCGGGCCACGGAAGCAGAATGTGTGAACTTAACCTCTGCACCACTGGGCCGGCCCCATATGAGGTTTTTAACAGGCTAAATTAATCTATGGTGATTAAAAAAAAGATCAGAATAATGACTGACTCCATGGGGGTGGGGACAAGGATTGATTGGGAAACAAGGGGGATTTTCCTGGGGTGATAATGTTCTCTACATAGCTTGATGGGGAGTTGGGTTGCACCGTTGTATGCGCTTGCTAAAATTCACCAAATCGTACACTTGGATTTGTGCATTTCACTGTACGTAATTTACACCAGAGGAAGGGGAGAGGGTGGTGGAAAATGAGACGGAGGAGAAGAAGTGAACCTTAAACAAAAACTGAACTCATAGTTAACAAAATACATGCTGAAATGTTTGAAATGAACTGATGTCTGCAGCCTACTCTGAGATGCAGTTAAAAAAGGCAGTTTAAAAAAAAAAGAGGGATGGAAGGGGCCAGCCTGGTGGCGTAGTGGTTGGGTTTGTGCACCCCACTTCGTTGGCCCACGGTTCATGGGTTTGGATCGTAGGAGCGAACCTACACACTGCTCATTAAACCATGCTGTGGTGGCATGTAAAATAGAGGAAGACGGACACAGCCGTTAGATCAGGGTCAACCTTCCTCACTGAAAAAAAAAAAAAAGGATGGATGGATAGCAAGGTGGTTAGATGTGTGATAAAGATGCAAAATGTGAATGGATAGCAAGGTAGTTAGATGTGTGATAAAGACAAGATCCAAAACGTTAAGTGCATATTCTAGATGGTGAGTGTGATTCATGTGCAATTCTTCCAACTTTTCTGTAGTTTGAGAATTTTCATACTAAAAAACATGTGTGCGCGCACAAGAATCTCTTTTTGCCTTTTGAAGTATTTCATTAACCTTGGGCAAAGAAAGCTACTTCAAAACAAGCAAAGCCTGGCATATGGTTCTTGCCCTTTTAATAAGTGGATCCTACAATGTCACACATATCACCTCCATCCCAGTAACAAGCACCATCAATCACTAGTGCTGCCGCCACTCCCATTTCTGGATCACTGGGGCTGTCCCAGGCACTGCTTTAATTATTTTACATGTGTTATCCTCACATAGAGAAATTAATGGCTTTCTCTATTGTTTAACAAAAAGCTCTGGGCTGAGTTACATCTTCAGAACTTCCAGACAGCCATGAACTAGAACAAACAGGTGTCCAAGAGGAAGAGTATGTTTGTGATGATGGGTATTTTTAGCAGTATGTATTATTCAAATATGTTCTGAAGGTATAGGACAGTGTGTGTGTGTGTGTGTGCATGTGTGTGTGTGTGTGTGTGTGTCTGTGTGTGTCAGGGGTAGTGAGCCGAAGTGGGAGAAGGAAAATATATTTTAGAAAGGGGATACACACTATAAGTCATAAAAAGGAACAGTAACTTTAATCCAGTTTCTGTAGAGAGAGAAACCTTGTTCCTTTTTTTTTCTTAAGCTCGTATCCCATGCCATATGATACTGTCACCTGGCCAAGGGGTGTGACAAAGGCTGCCCGGATTTGGCACCTCCAGCTCTTTTGTGGCTTTCCTTTCTCAATAAACCTTTGACAAAGGTCAGGTGTTTGAAAGGTTGGGTTTTTCCTTGTTTGGTCTAAGTGTTTCTTGCTCAGCAGAATGATTAAATGTCTCTGAATGTCAACAAATAAGTGGTTTTAGTGAAGCTTTTTGAAATCTATTTCCCTAAAGGCTGCTTGGTGGTGTGCCTGGGATTGGTTTGGTTTTGTGTGAAACTAGTAAATAAACAATGTAATTACCAGGCTTCCTAGAACCCCTCTCCTGAGACCTGCAGAGCCATGCATGTGAGAAGAGAGAAGGGATAAAATATTTCCATCTAAAACCAGGAGTCAGGGCTTTGAACTTCAAGCCAGACTGACAAAAGGTCAAGGTGCTAATGCGGCAGAGGACAGACTTGAACTAAGGTGACCTCAGGAGCACTGGGGCCGCTGTGACAGCCCTAGAAAGAATATACGAGTTATGTAAATATCTACTAGGAAAAAGAAAAGACAATAAGCCAGCCTTGAACAAAGACCTATCAGTCCCTGATTAACTTTCTTCTGAGGCATAGATAGAGGCCATAATCCAACCTTGATTCATGAAACAGTGCCTAATAGCACCGGCTGTGAAGGGGCAACGTATCAGAACCGGACGAGCTCCAGTAACTCTCGTCGGACAAGTTCAGGGAGATCTGTCCAGTGCGTTTTATTTTCACGGACCCCTCCACGCTGTCATGAAGGAGAGAACAGTGGTTTTACTGTAGCCAGGTCAAAGAATCTCCTCTTGGAAGGAGCTGACCGACGTGTAAACCCAACATCTTCTGCTGTCAACTTGGAACAACGTAGCGGATGCATTTCATAAAATGACTCAGCTAGTGGTATCCAGGTTCCAAAAAGCAGCAGACAGACTTGGAGACTTAACAAAGGATTGAGGACGAAAAGAAATCCTGCCTCCTTCCTTAACATAAATTGTATATAACCAGCAAGTAAGCAGGCAGTTTTCATTGGTTTGTCTTTATTTGGGACTTAATTCCAGTAAAGATGATGTGATGACATTTAAAAGCTTGGCTGAAACTAGAAACATGGGAAAACTGAAGGTGACTTTGGCGGAGAATACAGAATATAAAATAGCATGCAAGATAACAGAATATTAACTTCTTGGGTGAGTTTTACGAATCGCTGGTTCAATGCACCCACAGTTCCGGCTGTCTGACTACTTTAAGTCTGATGGGATGAAGGACAGTCTAGTTTTACATGCACAGAGTGTTTTTTTCTTTTTAGACAGAATGATCTATCAACATAATCTTCTCAGCCATTCTCCTAGCATAAGAAACAGAGAAAAGTTGAATGACTTGCTTTCTGAGCAGAGTGAAGTAAGAATCTGAATTTTAGTTCCCATGCATCTAACAACCTGATACCCACCCCCCCCCCCACCCCCCATATAACAGACCTGGCTACAAGGATGCCGGACTCCGGACTGCTGGCACAGTGGAGAGGGGCAGACTGGTGTTCACTTGGGCTTAGGTGTTCTGCTGCTTCAAGGTGAAATGCTGGTCTCAGCCAGTTAGAAGAAAAATCCAGAAACATTCGCTCTCCTCCACTATAATCTCCATCTTTGATATCTGGGTATGGAGCTGGTCAGAGAAATACTGTTTGTCGCCTTTTCCTTATCCTTTGTTGGGATTTTATAGGGTTACTAACAAGAAATCTGAGTTGGGGGCCAGCCCAGTGGTGCAGCAGTCAAGTTCGCACGTTCTGCTTTGGTGGCCTGGGGTTCTCCAGTTCGGATCCTGGGTGCGGATGTAGGCACCGTTTGTCAAGCCATGCTGTGGCAGGCATCCCACATATAAGGTAAGGGAAGATGGGCACGGATGTTAGCTCAGGGCCAGTCTTCCTCAGCAAAAAGAGGAGGATTGGCGGCAGATGTTAGCTCAGGGCTAATCGTCCTCAAAAAAAGAAGAAGTCGGAGTAAGTAACAAAAATCTTACCACAGTGTGTCCTGGGACTTAACCATGGAGAATGCTTATGATGGAGACATTTTAGGATGACTCCTTAGGACACAGCGCCCCGAGACCTTGGATGTGGTATAGGGTGTGGATGCTCTAGAAGAAGCATTTAGAAGAAGCTCTAGAAGGTGGCACCAGCTCCGGAAGAGAAATTTACCCCTCTGGGGTTTTTATGGGCCTAATTTTATTCCCTCAAAATTCATATGTTGAAGCTATACCTTCAGTACTTCAGAATGTGACTGTATTTAGAGAGAGGACTTTTACAGAGGTAATTAAGGTAAAATGACTACAGAAAAACTACAAAACTAATGTAGACAATGAAGACATTAAAATTGTTAAAGATTTTGTTTACCTCGGTTCAGTCATCAATTTAAATGGAGTCTGCAGCCAAGAAATCAAGAGAAGACTGAGACAGAAGGGCAGCCACGAAAGAACTAGGAAAGATCATCAAGTATAAGGAAGTGTCATTAGAGACTAAAGCCAAGATCTTCCACACCCCTGTATTCCCAATTACTATGCTGGGGTGCAAAAGCTGGACAGTGAAGAAGGCTGACAGGAAAAAAACTATTCATTTGAAATATGGTGCCGGAGGAGAGCTCTGTGAATACCCTGGACCGCCAGACAGACGAACAAGTGGGTCCTAGAGCAAATTAAGCCTGAACTATTGCTGGAGGCAAAAATGCTAAAACTGAGGCTGTCCTACTTGGGGCACATCATGAGAGGGCAGGATTCTTTGGAAAAGACAATACTGCTGGGAAAAGCAGAAGACAGTAAGAAAAGAGGAAGACCAAACATGAGATGGATTGGCTCCATAAAGGAAGCCATGGGCCTGAGTCGACAGAAGCTGAGTAGGGCTGTTAAGGATGGGCCATTGTGGACATCAGTCATTCATAGTGTCGCCAGGAGTCGTAGCAGACTTGATGGCACGTAGCAACAACAAAGTAAAATGAGGCCCTTGGGGTGGGCCCTAATCCAATCTGACCAGCATCCTTATTAGAAGAGGAGTTAGGACATACAGACAACACACGGACCAAGGCTCGACCATGTGACGAGGCAGTAAGAGGGCGGCCATCTGCAGGCCAAGGAGAGAGGCCTCAGGAGAAACTGAACCTGCTGACACTTTGAACTTGGACTTCTAGCCTCTAGGGCTGTGAGAAGATAAATTGCTGTTGCTTAAGCCCCCCAGTCTAAAGTATTTTGTTGTGGCAGGGATAGCAGCCTAATACAGAGGTTTCCAAAAAAAAATGGTGAAGAATGTTTGGAATCGTTCAAAGTAAAAAAGCCTACTTAGGCTATCTCAGAGTTATCCGAATTATATTACCAGGATGTTAGTAACTACTACCAGGAAAAGAAAAGGGGAATTCTGGCCTCAAATGAATTTGGGAAATGCTGGATTAGATAGTTAGGTTTCTTTGCTGTAAAACTTCTCAGAGCCTTCAATGGGCTGCTGTACATACATAGGATGAATCATATGATCTGTGTGTCTTCCTTGACATCTCTCTTTCCCTCACTTTTCATTGCTAATCCATCACCAATTCCTGATGACTTTATCTATGAAATATTTCTTGAACCAGTTCACTTCTATCTGAACCCTCATTGAAACCTAGACTATACCAACATTGACTGACACTTTGATCTTCTAAATATTTCTTGAATTAGTACAATTCTCTCTACTGAACTGCCATTCAAATCTGGACCAAATGATCTATGTCTCTTGCTTAGTCCACTGCCAAAGCTTTCTGACGGGTCTGCCCACACCAACTGGGTGTTCTCCACAACACAGCTGGAGTAATCTTTTCCAAGCACAGGTTGGATTACGCCAGCTCCTTGATTTTAAAGACATTTCAGTAGCTTCCCATTGTTCTTAAGGTGAGAAGACAAAATTCCTACCCATGTCTTCAAGTGCATCTTGAACCATCTTCCTCTCTGAGGTCCATCTTCACAGGTCTTTTTTTAGTCCCATATTGTTTTGTTCCCGTCCACCAAAGGGCCTTTGCTCATGCTGTCCCTTCTCCCCGGTTAACTCCCGCTATGTTCCTCAGAGAAGCCTTCTTTTACTTCCCTTTACTGGGTCAAACACCTCTAACTATCAATTCATACAGCACTTGTCACCACTGAAAATTTACACTTATGTGAGTATTTGCCTAATACCTGAAGCTCCCTCTTCTAGACTGAAAACAAACTGTGATTGGAGAACATCTTTTGTGAAATACTCAGTTAATTTATTGATTAAGGTTTGGGGAGGACAGAACTGAAACACAACGTGAAGAACTTTTATGAAGAAAGAAAACGAGCAGGGTTCAAGGAAAAAGGTTTTGGGTCCTTAGAAACATGCAGTGATTTGCCGAAATTTAGCATCCTTTGAAATAAACAACTCATTTGAGAAGTTGAGTCTGGAAAAGATATGATATTGGGTCTAAGTTCTGGAAATAGATGGGGGGTTTTAACTTTGTGTTTTTAAACTTTTGATTCTGAAAATTTTCAAATCTACAGAAGACTGGAAAGATTAGTACAATGAACAGCCACATACCTTTAAGCAACCGTCAAATGTTTTGATTTTGCTCCAAAACAGCTGCTCTTTTCTGCTTTACTGTGGACAGTATAACACTAATTGTGTCTTGAGAAAGATAGAAGACTATGTAACTGGATCACAAATGCCCATACTTCCAGAAGGCTAGCCACACCCGCTGGCAAATAATTAATCAAGAAATATTTAGGGCTTGACCTTAAGGTATTGTGGGAGATAAAAAGACATTTACAGGACTTACTTAAAAAAAAATTTACAACCATCTGAGAAAATAAAACACTTTCACATGAAAGAATAACCAGCAATAAAAATAATAGGTAAGTGTTGACCGAGGAGGAGGCAGAAAGTGCTGGAAGAGTTAAGAGGATGAGATAGTTTTTAGTTACGTTTCTTCCTAGAAATGGATTCCCTGTTAGCAGTTAATTTCCTTGTACTAAGAGACCCATTCAGGGAAGTAATTTTATAAGGAAAATTATAAATAAGTACTTCGATTGTGAGCTAACAGAAGTGTAAGAGGTCTGATTCCTTATCTAAGCAAGATTTACAATTATTTTAGTTCTGTACTGGACAATCAAAAACTAGGGGAAGTATTTGTTCCTTTAAGGCTAACCTTAGTTGGGTGGACTTAAGCCAAATAATTAATCCATTTTTTTCTCCTAACAAAGAATAGGCTACTATATTCACCTGACACGTTAAGTCAGCCCCACACTACGACTTGCCCTGGGGAAGGTGTGATTCCCAGGGAACTGGCTCCCAGGCTTGGAGATCTGGGCAGCATTTTCCTCACAACCCATTATTTCCACAGGTCCGCATCTAGATTAGAGAAATTGGAACCAGGTAAATAATGAATAAGGTCACAACCTGGTACAAATGTTAATAAAATAGGGAGAAAAATATTGTGTAAATGGTGGGGTGGGGGAGACCGCTAACAACTGCACAAAGTAAGTGGGGGTGTGTTTTCAAATTAATACAAAACGTTACTGCATTGGGACCCTATCTAACCTATACTAGCCCGGAAGTCTGCCTTTAGAAAGATGAGCTCGTCAGGGATCCGAGTGATCGCTTCAGAGAAGGTTCTGTCCAAATGCACATACATACATGGCATAAGAACCTGATTTTCTAAAACCTAAGTTCTAGATCAGACTTTCCAACCTGGAAAGAAGTCAGGAAGGGATCTGCTCTTAGAGGCACGGGGTTACCTGTGTTCTTTAATTTATGCTTTGAACTCATACTTTTCTGAGTTTTTCCCAAGTGTGTATATATTAATTTTATAATCAGGAAAAAAAACCCAATAAAACTATTAAAGATCAGAGCTGAAGCTTCTCATTTTGACACATGGGAAAACTGCTGCTACAGGCAGGGAAGATTCTCCAAAGCTACCAGCAAGTCAAAGCCCATGCATTTGGGGACACGCCTCGGACAGAGTAATTAACAGATGTCTACTGACCTCTTGTCTGAAAACTTTTAAGCTTCAAAGGTTACTGAAATTACTTAGAAGTCTGTCACTTTATTATTTTTCAACAGTTTTATTGAGATATAATTCACACACCTTACCATTCACCCCCTTAAAGTGTACAATTCAATGTTTTTTAAGTATATTTACAGATGTGCAACTATCACCAATCAATTTTAGAATATTTTCTTCACATCCAAAAGAAATGCTGTACCTTTCAGCCATGAACTCCTGATCCCCCATCCTCCTCAGCCATAGGCAATCACCAGTCTACCTTCTGTCTCTGTATTTGTCTATTCTGGACCTTTCATACCAATGGAAGCATACAATATGTGGTCTTTGTGTCTGACTTCTTCCACTTGGAAGGATATTTTCAAGGTTCATCCTTGTTGTAATACATATCAGTACTCCATTCCTTTCTATGACCATATAATAGTGTACTGTATAGCTGTATCACATTTTATTTGTCCATTCATCAGTCAATGGACATCTGGATTGTTTCTACTTTTTGGCTATCATGAATAATGCCGCTATGAACATTTGTACACAAGTTCTTGTGTGCACATATGTTTTCATTTCTCTTGGGTATACACCTAGGTGTGGAATTGCTGGGTAATACGGTAACTCTATGTTTAACCTTTTAAGAAACTGACAGACTGTTTTCCAAAGTGGATGTACCATTTTATACTCCCACGAGCAACGTTTGAGGTTTCCAATTTTTCTACATCCTTGCCAACACTTGTTATTGCCCATGTTCCTGATAACAGCCATGCTCGTGAGTGACTATCATGAAGTGGTACACGTCATTATTTTTAGCAAGTGTTTTTATGAACTGTTTTCTGATTACAGAAGTCATACAAGTTAATATACAAAATTTCTTCACATGTATACACTGATCTGATTCCTAGCTTCTAGGCCAACAACGATCCCATCTATGGGTCAGCAAAATTATTACTCCTATTTTACAAAGAAACGGAGCCTCACAGAGGTTCAGAAGCTCTAGAACTGGGATTTGAACCCAGCTGTGTCTAAAAATTTGTGCCTTTCACCACATTGTTATCCTATTTCAGTGGCTACTATGCATATACAAACACACGAGGATTCAATGGGATAATGAAGTACCTGAGCTTTATGAATTTAAAGCATCTAGTAATGACGAGTAAGATGCTGAAGGGACATGGCTTTTGCATTATAGCAACAGGCAACATGTTATCTGTTGAGAGATTAAGGAACAGAGAAACGATTTGTGACCACAGAGCAATTTAAAGGAAGACCTGAGATCAAGCAGTCCCATATCACTTTGGGTAAATTATTGTTTCTATCACTCCACCTGGAAAATAAGACCATTAATTGTCCTAGGGTTAGGGTGATAAATAGCATTGAAACATGTCCTAAATATATTTACCTTTTCGTCTGTGCACTTGAGAGAACAAGGCTAGTTACTCTTGAATTACTGCATTCTCTGAATAAGGCCAGATAGGTTATTTCAGTTTTGTTATTATTTTCCACCTCATGTAAAACAGTTCCTTTCTCTTACTCCTTGAAGTTGAAGAAGAAGCATTTTGCAATAATAAAAATCAGGGCGAGTCGGTGGCACAGCAGTTAAGTTCATGTGCTCCGCTTTGGTGTCTCGGGGTTCACCAGTTCGAGTTCTGAGCGTGGACCTAAGCACCGCTTATTAAGCCATGCTGTGGCAGGCGTCCCATGTATAAGGTAAAGGAAGATGGGCACAGATGTTAGCTCAGGGTCAGTCTTCCTCAGCAAAAAAGAGTAAGATTGGCAGTGGATGTTAGCTCAGGGCTAATCCTCCTCAAAAAATAAAAATAAAAAAAATTTTAAAAATAATAAAAATTATTTTGAATTTTGGCGACAATCACAAGCAATTCTGGAAATTAAAATTCCTCATGCTCTAGTTAAATATTATTAGTAAAAAGTTCCCACTCATTAGAACCCCTTTCAAGAAATCTATTCTGTTGCACTACATATATAATTATTGTATCGTTACCTAGGCTCTTTCCAGTTTTCAAATTTATCTATGCGACTCAATCAAATAGAAGAGCTCAAGGGAACTGATCCTCTAAACAACTAATTCGTAAACATTGTTAAAGGTGGTATATTTTTATACATAATTTCCTGAAAAGAAACTAGACCAAAGTTCCTCCAACTTCCAGAGTCAACACAAAAGGCACACTAGTTTTGGGCGGGACAGAGTTAATTCAGGAATGAGAAATATAGACTAGAATGCTGATTGTTTTAAAACTACGTTTATTTTGAGCAAAGGACTCTTCGTTATCTCAATCTTTAGCTTGTACTTGGCAGGTTGTATTTCAAGGGTTTATCCTCCATGGGAGTGAGGAAGAGAGGCTATGAGTGGGGTGAACACGGATGAGGTAGCAGGTCCAGTTTTACCACTCTTATGAATTTTGTGCTAGGGTTGAAGTGCTCAGCAGAAAAAAGGAGCATTGTTTCTGTGAACTGCATAAAAGAGGGGGAAGGAGGAAATGTTGGAAGGCTGATTTCTCAATTTTTATTTCTTAAAAGGCGCTCTTGTAGCTGCATTTCCTCTAAATCCAACACTGTGCATCCAGTTTGACTGGAATGCATCCTTCTTGGTCTAGCAGCACATGGAAAGGTTTTTTAAAACTCCAGAAGGAGTTTTTCTAAACCAGCGGAAGGTCAAGCAGGAAAGTTGGGGGAACTGACTTTGCTGATGTATCTTCCTTAAGTGCCAGTATCGATCTTTGAAATCATTATGTCTTGGTATTTTGATCTGTCTAAAAAGATAAGCTGAGTTCTTTTATAAGGAAATAGAAAAAAAAATCTACTAAATGATTTTAAATGAATTTCTGACTTTCTAAATCAGATCCTCATAGTCCCATCAGTAATGCCACTGTATAAAAATCAGTCAGAGGAAATCTAAGTGAATGTGGAAGCAGCTACTCTGAGGTGAGAGTTAAGTGTTAACACTGAAGAGGCAATCTCCTGGCTAAGTACATGGGTTCTGGAGTCACACAAAACTTGACTGGGTCCCAGCTCTGTCACTTACTAGCGTTGTCACCTTGAACAGCTTCCTTAACCTCTCTGAGCTCACTTCTGTAAGTTAGATGATGAATATAAACCACTCAGAGTACCCGACACACAGCAGGTGCTCAACAAATGTAGCTATTGCTGTTCTCCTCACAAGAGACTTTAACTGATACCAACATGATATGGGGCCTTCCTTTTTCTACTTGTCCCAAAACATGTATTCGTGTCATCCCATATTTTATTTGCCCTTTGTATGCATAGATTGAGTTTTTGAATGCCTACTGCTGGCAGGTATTGGGCCCTGAGGAATCAAAGATGCCCTAGCCACAGTCCTTGCTCTTGAGGGGAAGAGACAACTAGACGCTGTCATCAGCTGAGACAGTAACAGGAGGGACAGCAAATCCGTGGAGCTGAGGGTGAGGCAGCGATGCAATCAGCTCCAGATGGGTTCAGTTTAAAGCTGTCTGCGGAGAGGCAAGTGGATCTGCCCTGCAGGCAGCTGTCTTCAGTGGAACTGTAGCTGTGAGGGGAGAGCAGGGCTGGAGGTTTGCATTTGGTGTCACATGCATATGAGCTATGAGCAGTGCACACACTCTGACACTCCCAGAGGTTGGTCAGGGAGCCAGAACAGTGGGAAGAAGTATGGGGTGGGGAAGGAGCCCAGGGGCACATCAATGCTTGGGAGCGGGAGACAGCAACAGGGGTTTCTGGGTGCTGGGATCAACTACAAATCTTATATTCTATTTAAAATTTCCTATACTTTGCCAATCTGTTTTTTTTTTTTTGAGGAAGATTGGCTCTGAGCTAACATCTGTTGCCAATCGTCCTGTATTTTGTGTACAGGATGCCACCACAGCATAGTTTGATGAGCGGCATATAGGTCTGCACCCAGGATCTGAACCTGCAAACCCCGGGCCACAGAAGCAGGGCATGTGAACTTAACCACTACGCCACTGGGCCGGCTCCTGTCAATCCTTTCAAGAGGGATTTTTCAACTTGGTTAATTAAAGTAAAAGACATTTTAAACACTGACGAATGTAATGTATTTGATTTTTTAAAGTTATTTCAGTTTTCTGACCAATAAAGAAACCCTTCCCTAGTACTTAAGTCATGTAATAAAACTAATAAATTCACAAAAAAGGCAAATCTTCAGTTCTCTTAGACATTTCAATCCAGCATAAAACAGCAAAACTATCTTAAAAGTTTCAACTTAAAGATCTAAAGTCTAAATCACTCACCCAATGACATATTTTAAATTGGAATCACAAGGCTCTTCACGTTAGTAACAAATTATCTTAAACACGACAAATACTGTATATATTTAAAATATTACAGACACACTTTCCCACAAGCTAATCTAAAAATACGAACACTTTGGGTTTTATTTAGTCTACCATATCTGCAGTTAATTCTACACTTTCCCAGGGTTAAAACACTATCTTGTAAGGAAATAATTCGCTTTAACGTAGAACCCAAATCCGACAAAGGGTTCCATCTTCTCACCTTGGTCTCCAAGATTCAAATTACTAGTTCCCTAATTCTTAAGTCCTCTTTGATTCTTCCACTTCCCACATAGGCTGCCTCGCCAAGTGACCCGAATCAACGAACCCAGCCACTGTTTAATCCCACTCTGCATTCTCTGCACACCCTTCCTTCATGACAGAGTCATAACTCACAGGTACGTATAGGATCTGCGATCAGATTCTGCATCACCAAACCCCGTGGGTCAGACTTGATGAGAGGTGGCAGACAAAGAAGGACTGGTCACAGAAGTGGAAGAAGCACCAGGTGTGAGAAACGTAATAGAATAATAGAAGGAAAGAGAGAATTTCAAAAAGGCAGGCATCGTCAATACCGGAAGTTTGAAATGCAGCAGGGAAGTTCATACAGTAAGGGGATGAAATAGGACCGTTCGACTGAACGGCCATCCATTTAAATTTAAGATTTAGATTTCATCAGTGAAATTTTCGTGTCATGATGCCGGTAGACAACAAATAGCTATGTATTAAGAGAGGGAACTGAAAAATTAGGAATTGCGTTTAAAGGCAGCAATGACAAGAATTCTTTAAGCCTTTTTAATTGAACTTAATATTTTAATAAGTGAAACAGTGAAAGTGAGAAAATGAGAGCAAGAGAGAGAGATGGGGTGGTAGCCATAAAGGGGAGGAATGAGGCTCAAAGGAAGAGATATTTATTCTGTATTTTATTTTAATTTAAAAAAAAGATTTGAGCGTGTTTACTGAGGAGTGAGCTGACTCCTTTTGGGGGAGGGAGGAAGTGCTAAGAGTCTGAAGATTCAGGGCAGAGACGGGATTAGCTGGTGAAGAATGTGCCAGACGATGGGGCTCAAAGTAATGAGTCCAGGTGAGAAGTTTGACCTTGAACAGGAAAAGGAGCACCTTCTGCTCCAGGAATGGAGGGAATGAGGAAAGGACTGATTCAGAGGGAGATAACAGTGTGGATGCAGGCGGGGCAGGAAGCTGAGGCAGCTCAGCTGAACTGCCTGAATCTGGCCCGCCCTGGGCCAGCCCGGGAGGGATGCAGTGCACAGTTTCTGGGAACAGACCGAATCTGGGCTGGATGCTGACAGCTCCAGAAATGGCCCAAACAGAGCCATCGGGGGCTTCCTGGTAAGGCAGCAGATCATATGAATCAAAGATGAGAGCAGAAATCCTAGAGCTTTCTATTCAACTCTGATTTCTCGGTTAAAGAAAATGACACCAAAGATTAACACATGCTCAAGAATATTTACTAGTGTCTCAAACTAGAAACTGGGTTTCTTGGCTCATGCCCCTCGCCCCTTAAAAAAAATACACAACCAATTTTCTCCACCTCTCTCCCTGGTTAACTTTTCTTCTCCGCCACTTCTAGCATGTCACTTTCTCTGAAAAGCCTTCCCTAACCTCTCTCTCCCCTCCTTACCTAAAAACCCCATAAAAGCTGTTATACATCCCTTTTATCTTTCCTTTCTTGCACTACAAGGTGAAATTCCAGTTTTATTTATGTGATTATTTAACGTTCCTCTTTCTCAACAGATATTATAAGCCACACGAGGGCGTGTCTCTTCACTTCTGTACCCTGATAAGCACACAGCTCAATGCCTAGCATGTACTTAGTGCTCAATAAATATTATGATAGAATTTACATTCCAAGTATATGGTGTGGTAAGTATTCAAGAATTTGACTTGCAAATTAAAGTTTTGCTTTGCATTTGTGAGAAATACCCACTGTGGGGTTCCAGGAAGGCTGATTTATATTTTCTCTGTAGGCTGGGCATATGGGAAATGCTCAAGACATATTTGTTGAGTGAGTAAGGATTTCTCTACTATTGATATTTTAATGCCCTTAAGAAAACAAACATACCTTACCTCCAAGCCACTCAAAATAATTTAAAGATATTATCTAAACATTCAAAAAAATCTAGTTGAACATGTAAATTAAGATTTTCCAAATAACGTTCTTTAGAATAAATATGAGTTCATTAGTACTTTGCTCATAACCAATTTATAATGAAAACACATCACAGAACTAAGGGAGCTTCTGGGATAATATACAACTAGAAAACTCAACGTTTAATTCCTGAAGCTTCACACTTTTGAAGTGTCTCAGAGACATCTCTTAGATCTGACCCTCGGATACTAAATGAACTTAATCAATTTTTAGTACAGAAATTCATGCATTTGCAAGCATTTAAAAAGAAAAGCCATCACCAAATGAATTGCCTACCACCTTTCTCAGGAAAGGAAATTCGTGAACACACGCATGAAGATTAGTGCCATACAGTACGCAAATATTTTTCCACGTCCCACCCAAAGCAAACAATGAAAACAGAAACTTCAAGGACAATTATAAAATATGTCCAAATTTAAAGGCACAGCATCCCTTTTGCCTTTGGCTTCCCCTTATACTCTCATCAGAAATAAATATTCCTTAATCAGTCCCACCTGAGAAGTTCTTGCAGGAAAACATTTCTGCTTTTTTGATGGTGAAGTAATTTTTTTCTTATATTTATTTTCAAAACTTCATGAAGCAAAACCCAAAATAGATAGAAGGCACTAAAATGTTTGTTGATTATGGACATAAGGAAACATCAGTGAGTCTATCTGGTCTAGTCCTTAATTATACCTACGGACCCTTACATTCTAATTCTTTCATGGAAATTTTAATTTCCAATCGAAGCCATTATCCCCGTTAACAATCAAAATGTCCCAATGTTTAGGCATACAAACTATATTTCCCAGTGTCACAGTGTCAGCATCAAAATGCTTTGTCATATTCATTTGGGCAAGTTAAGGGGAACATGAATCCTTGAGTTTCCAGGGCAGACTGATTTCAAATAGTCTATCCTGTTGTCCTCCCAACGTGTTTTGCATTTTACTAGAAAATTTGGTAACTATATCTCATCTAAGATGACTATCAGTCAGAAAGATTATTGCTTGGCCATAGCTGAAAACAACGAGAAACATAACCTTTTCTAGGTACACACACGGCACACACACAGTCCAGGGCTGGTTATAAAGAGATCACACCAACTCTCTAGAAATCCTACAAGGGCTCAACAGTCCTGTCATCTTGGAATTTTCTGACTCTAAAATCTGCTGAGTTGTGGTCCACTCACATTCCTTCCTGTCCCATTTGCAGTGAAGACCTACTGGCTATTCCCCTACGGAAGGGCACACGTTCTCCCCTTTTTCTATATTCTCAGCCTCTACGAGAGGCTAGTATTCAAGAAGCTAAATTTCTGCATTCATGAAAAGCACAATGTGAGCTTACTGAAAGGCAGACATATAGCTGACCGAGGGAAAAGTAATTATTAGTACTCTAAATTTATCCTTATTTTCACCACATGAAATACAATTAATACAATTGTAAAGGCTTAATACAATTTAAAGGTATATCACAGTTGTGATACTTATTTTTGTTTTTCCCAAATTTTAAGATAAAATGTATAAATGCATTACATATGGATACCTTAAATACTTAAAGCATTGTGAACCCACACGAGATTAGCAATAGGAGAAAGAAAAACAGTTTAAAAGAGTTTAAAACCAAACTTTATGTAAACATGCATGTATACAATCTAAAAATAAAACAGATAGTCATGTGAAAAATGGAAATGTTTAGGATATGGGAAATGCTGGGTTGAAATAAATTAATAAAATACTGGAAACAAGCTCACCAAATTTACAAAATGGGAGAATAGTTTCCGAAAGACAGTGGCCCATTTAGGTGAGGAACACCAGATGCCAAATGTAGCTCCGCATAGACAAAGGTATTCTGATTAGCTTCAGGGAGGAGGAGGAAAGAATCAGCCACCAAAGGTGGGAAAGCCAAACACAGCCCATAACAGACTGGTGCACGCGGTTCCCTACTGGCCCTGGGGGTAACTTCTGGTCTAAGGACAAGGTAGTTCTCTATCTTCGTTTCTGTGAGTGAATGGTGATCCAGAAGCATCCAGTTTGCTGGGTCTACCAAGTGAGAGTGGACAATCTGAAACGCTGCTCTGGGCCCACCATCAGGCCAGGGTTGGCTGTGTTTCTATAAGATAAGAAACAGTCCTTGAAACACACTCTGTGCAAAGAGCCTATGGGAGTCATAGGAAGTGAGAGTCCTGAAGACAGCTGTGGGAAATCACTGACATTATCAACAAATGAGAAATATCATCGATAGCGATGCCATTTCCTTTAGGAAGTTCAGGATATTGGTGTATTGTTGCAGCGCAAAGGGTACTCCCTGCACTGCAAACCCAAAGTACATCTCCCCAGCATAACCAATTAGGCAACGTAGCCAAGTGCCCCTCACTTATTCCTACTGCGTGTGTGAGTGGGAGAGAGCAGAAGAGAGAGAGTTGAGCTGTGTTGAGTGTAAGCCAAGCGTGGGAGTCTTTCTCCTCCCAGAATTGTAGTCCTGCCTCTCGGATCTAAAGTGTAACTAAAGTCTGCCCATCGCTTTAATGAGTGTTTTACAGTATGTTGAGCATGAGGCTGGACACTGACTCTGAGTCTGAGCATACAATTCACTAGAGGAGAAAGACAAATTTATTCACTTGACAGTCCAATAAAAGCCAAAATTTATTCACAGATACAGTGAGTGCTAGAGGAGGCTTAGCTTGTTGTAGCATATTCCTAAGGTCCTACTCTTGGCCCCGCTATTTATTTAGGGTTTTGTGACTCTGGCCATGCCATTAACCTCTCTGGGTCTCAGTTTCCCCATCTGTGAAATGGAGATATCAAACTAAATGACCTCTAAGGCCCGTTTTGCATCTAACATTTTGGAATGAATGTGGTCTGTGTGTTCAGAAGAGGGAGTAATCACTTGAGATAGAATGATCAGGAGTTTCTAAGACACAAGTAGGGTATTTGGTCATTTTCTGTAAAATTGGATTTCTCAGTTGCAAAAAACCCACAGAACAGAAATGTCAATTGTAGATTACAAATATCCCTGGATATCTCCGCCTCACAGATAATCAGTTAGGAATCTTTTCTTCCAGCTATTTTAATTATAATCATTATTATTGCTAAGTTAAGTGCTAATTATAATCATTACTATTTGTATTAAAATAGAGCACTAAGTGCATGTTTCTTCAACAAATTTTTAAAAATTTACGATTATATCCTGGATATGGTTCCACCATGTCATCAAATATACATCTCACTTTTTTCATCAGCGCAGAGTATTGCTTTGTGTCTATAAATTATACTTCATTTAACCAGAGTATATTGACAACATATGAATTGTTTCTTTTTTCTTTTCAATCACAAACAACACTGCAACAAAGTTCCTTGTACATCCTGTACTAAAATTCAGTCTTGACACTTCCTCACTTCCCATTTCCAATCCATCCCCAGGTCCTGGTGATTTCACCTATCTCTGGAAGCCACCCACTTCTCTCCATCTAACTAGCTCCACTGTATTCAAGTGGAGATTCAACAATATCTTGTGCAACAGCCCCTTTGTTGGTCTCCTCTCTCCCCAAGTCTTGCCTTCCAGTTTCCCAAACTGCAGCTAGAGATGCAAAGCTTATTACTTCCCAGTTTAAAACCGTCAGTAGCCATTCAGTATTCTTAAGATAAAGACCATTGCCTGATAATGGTTGTATTGTCTATAATCCACTTTGACATACGTCAGGATAGACAGCCTAGGATTTATAACTGTTTTTAATCTGCACCCTAGGATGTAGATGTAGATTAATTACCTGCCCCAATCAGGGATACACACCACAGAGATGGTTAGTAAGAATGTTATCAGAAGGCTACAGTCCAGCGGTGGTTTCTACAGGTAGGTTAGCTTCTTTACCTCCAGTCAACACAGAGACTTTCTGAATTAGCAAACGAATGTTAGAAATTCTCTTTCCTTGGTGAAATCAGTCTTGTATAAGATGTGTGGACTGGCTAGAACTAGCACAGAGGCACTCTCACCCTTGCATCAACATGGTAGATGGTAGCGATCCAGTAACTCGTGCCCTTCCCAACGGTTCCCAGTGCTTGTTTCTGAAAAACACCTTGTCCAGTGGCTTGCTCAAAGGATTCCTGCTGTTGTAATTAAACTCTTAGGTTAGCTCAGCTCTTGCCTCTGGAAGTGTCACATTCACCTCTAATGAACTTTCCATGAAAGATAGAGAAACCAACGGAACAGAAGGAGGGACTTCACCAAGTTTACCAAACAGGCTGCACGATTGTTTTGATTCCTGCTTACTAATCGATGTTGGAATGTGGGGCTGAAGGAAGCCTGAGGTTTGCTTTTGGACCAAGAGTGAGGCTGTGAGGGAGACCTTTACCCACCAACATACTGAGAGGTTCCAACATCTACTAAAAAAACCCTAATTAAATAAGAAGGACCAGACTGGTTGAGGTCAGATTATAGTCTGTGGCCTACCAAGCCCTGTGTGGTCTAGCTTCCGCCTGCCTCTCCGGGTACTCAGACATCTCCCGGAAGACAGCCACCTGGGGATGTGTGAGCATGATGTACACATTCCCACTCCTGTGACTCCCTTTGCCTGGTAGGACCCCTCTCATCCTTCAGATCCCAGCTGGACATCCCTTGCTCAGGG
This sequence comes from Equus caballus, assembly GCF_041296265.1. Taxonomy (NCBI): domain Eukaryota; kingdom Metazoa; phylum Chordata; class Mammalia; order Perissodactyla; family Equidae; genus Equus; species Equus caballus. The sequence goes on from NC_091686.1 coordinate 95,404,879, forward strand.
AAGCCATTCCTGCCTCTCAGACCAGGTCACACCTCCCTTCCAGCCCTCAGAGCGCCCAGTACTTTCCTCCCTGCAGTCCTACAGGACTGGAGAGTGATACATCTGTATGGTTAACGCACTGATACCCATGAGACTGTTTAGATTTTAGTCCACACAGCATTAATAGAAAAAAACATCTTTTTATGTCACTAGGTTCTAGGAATGGGTTCTCCACAGTGAACACTTTATAATATTTTTTTAAAAATCCAACTAAACTCAGAAAGTGAAGGATGGAGAATATATAAAATACCAAAGGCAAGGCAATGGCCTTCTCTTTTAAATACTACAAACGCCAACTGTGAAAATCCTTCATGGAAAGGAGAGCCAGGAAAAGCCACCTTCCTCGTCTCTCATTTCTCTGTATTTTAGTTTCCTTGAGTCTCAATACTTACACAATGACCATTTCAGCATGTAATAAGTTCTGCTTTCTCAAAGAACCCCACTTTTACTTTGTTTCCTCAAAACTAAGTTGTTGGCACCCTCCCCACTTCCCACTGATACCAACAGAGAATTGTTACTACACTTCTCCCCAAAGTTCTTTACACGCTTGAGGTATAGGAAGCATTTAAAACTACCCCTGGACAGATATTTAAGTAGACAATTGTGTAACAAGGAAAGTTACATATGTAGTTAGAAATTCAGGGGAAATCCCATGTGTTTAAGTTTGAAGTTCCTTGTTATTTCATGTGGCTTTTATCTAAGGTAAATGTGAGGTTGGCTGAGATGAGAAATGTGTCACTTGAACACCTCCCTCCACGCTGTCCCTTCCTTCTATCCTGTACCCCACGGCGCCCCTGTGGTCCAAACCCTTCATTTGACATTTGAGAAAACTGAAGGCCACAGAGGCTGGGAATCAGATTTATTCAACATTTCCTAAGTGCAGACACACAGCGGGGAGCAATTAGTTAGCCTCTCAGTTTTATAGATAAGGAAACTGAAACCCAGGGAGATTAAGGGGAATTCCTGGGGTCTCACAACAAAAGGCAGAGTCAGGATTCAAACTTGAGGAGAGTTCAGCCCTCATCCTGGTCTCTTCTGGGAGAGCAGGTCACATCTTTTGCTCTTCCCGAGACTCACTCAAGAAATGCAGTGGACCAAACAGCTTAGGGATGGAAGACAATGCAACCCCCGCCCAAGTTTCTTTACAAAGGGCTCACATAAACTAAATCGATGGCAAACACCTACTAACAGAGGTGTGTAAAGAGATTTAATGGGACCAAATGTGTGTATGATGCTGTCGTCTGTTTGAGAGGATGATCCTGATGATTCCTGACTTATGGGCGCGTGTGTGCATGTACGTGTGCCTCACCCAGTCACACCTGCCATCGCGGCCCTGGAAGGTGTGAGGGTGGCGAATTCTTGAGTTTTTGTTTGGTTGTTTTGCTTTGTGTTTGTCTAATTAACTTTTATAGGACAACAGCTTGTCAAGGGCTGCAATTTCAGTAATTTTACTTTCTTTAAAGCTATTTTAGCTTTTTTTTTGATTGTATAAAAGTCATAATCTTTTTGCCCCATTAAATCTTTGAGTCTAGCAGGGCATTTAAAAAAAAAAAAAAAACCCTCTCACTGTCTCCATACCAGTGGGCTGTGACTTCTCTACCTTCCTTTGTTTCCAGGCTCACTTCCCCACAGCCACAACTAAGCCTCTGCTTCAGCACCAGGAAACACTTGCTGTTTAGCATTGAAAAGAGAAAAGGGGCGAAGCATCAAAAACTGTCTGAACTTGCTTTACTACAGGCGGATCAGGCCTCCATCAGTGGCCCTGGGAGGCTAGGCTTTGCCTGGGTTGCAGTGTATCTCTGAAGCTTTTATTACATCCACTCCTAGAGTACTTGGGTTCCTCCAGCAAAACCAAATCCCAGTGAGAATCATAAAAACCTGTCCTGTCAGGTTAAAAAGAGAATGCATATAATCTGTACTTTGTGAACTAAATCTTGACTGTCTAGCCAATTAACTGTTTTATGATTCTCTTTAGAAATGACTATAGCAGTAAATGCATTGGGTTACACGCTAGATAGCTAGCAAACCAGGATTTAAATCCAGGTCATCTTGACTTTAAAGTGTGAGCTCTCCCAACTTCGCCACATTGCCCACCAGAGGCTGGGAAACAGGACAATAGGGAAAGGAATTGCTTTGAAGTCCTTAGTCAAAGAGTGCAGAAACCGGGGTTGGAAGTGAGGTTTGCAAGCCACACTTTTGCCTCTGACTGTGGGGTTTCCTTGAACAAGCCCCTTCCTCTCTCCAGGCCTCGGTTTTCATAAAATGAGGTGTTTCAAACAGTGAAGCCCCTTTCCAGGTCATGATTCTGTAATCTAAGGACATTTTTAAAGCCTCAGCTTAGCTGTGTAAGAAACAGGCTTAAAAATTTACTTGGAAAAAAATCAAAATCCTTTTATCCTTCAAAGAATCAACGGAAAAGGCTGCAAAATAACTCATATCATTTGGAATATAAAGTGTGGTTTGTTGCCATTGGGATCAACATATGGAATCAATGAAATAAGAAATTAGGCCAGGGAGGAAACCAGCTTTATGAGGCATTTTCGAGTTTCCATGAAATAGTGGCTTCAAAATCACCAATATAAACTTTCAAGTACCTTTCTGAGTTTGGCACAGCGTATATGGAAAAAAACCCAAACAAACCCCAAACTAAAAACAGATCAGACTGATAATTTCCTCCAAAGACCAAATAAATAACCTGCAGAGTATCAGTGGACAGGTACAAGACTGGGCTCTGAGTCAGTACACCTGGGTTCAGATCTTGGCTGAGTGACGCCACTATGTCTCAGTGTCTTTAACTGTGAAAGGGGTACAATAATCCTACCTATACAGATGTCACAGGGCAGCTGAGAAATTCTAGTAAACTGAAGAACTACATGAAGAACGGTCTCATTATAATTAATTGCCTGCCAAAAAACATTCTCTCACTCTCTATAGGAGGTTAACATGGGCACACAGATTTGGGACTTTAACGTTTGAACTGCCTCTTAGCAAAAGTTGAAAAATTACTACAACTTGAAGGAATGAGGGAAGCTGCCTTAAAACAACCAAAAAAATCAAAACCACCATTACCACCAAAAAGCATCTTCTTTCTCAGGAGTAAAGAAAAAAAAAGCAAAGATAATATCTCAACCTGAAGGTTGGGAAACGCAATTCAGGACTTGGCAGTCCAGAACCATCTTCACGTCCTCTTTCCTTAGAATCCAATTTGGCAGCAAGTCCTGCGGGATGTGCTTTGAGATGCCTCCCAGAGGGGACTTCTTCTCTATTTCCACTATCCATACCGTAGTCTGAGCTTTTCTCACAGCATGCCTAGACCTAGACGACAACAAAACCGCACAGCTGGGTTGTCTTCTCCTGTCCAGGCCACCCTCGGGGCTGCCTGATCGACCTTCCTGAAAAGCAGACTTCTTCAGGATCCATGGTGATTCTACCTACAGGTCTCACACTATTCCCCTCTCCTCCAAAAAGAGGCCCCATCTCCAGTCCAAGAATTCTTCCACTTCCTGCAGACTCCAGCCTCAGGGCCAATGCTCTTGCTGAGCTCCCTGCCTAGAAGGCTCTTCCACCACCCGTGTTATTCCAAGTTGTATTTCCCACACTCCCTCTAGTGCTGTACTTCTCAGACATTACTGTGCTTTGGAATCATCTGGGGACCTTGTTAAAATGCAGATTTTGATTCAATAGATCTGAGATAGAGTCAGGACTCGCATTTCTAACTAGCTCCCAGGTGACCATCCAGCTGCTGGTCCACGGACCCCACTTTGAGGAGCAAAGCCTACTGGCTTAGTGGAAAACAAATGGAGAGGGGGTGGTTTTTGGAGACATGAAGACATGGGTTTAAATGCCATCTTTTTCATGTTTTAGCTGTGTGATCTTGGGTAAATAACTTCATCTGTATAGTGGGAATATTACCTATTTTTATATAAATGATAAGAAGGTCTTTCGAGATAGTAATAAATAGATACTGTTCTTTTCAAATCTGTCTTTCTCTTGGCTCCCCTAAGCTCATCCTCTTGTCCCCTCTTATGCTTCTCTGATAATCTAATTTATTTTTACTCTAAATCTTATTATTTAAATAGCTTGTGTGCACACACACATATAAATTAGACCATACGTTCTTCATAGGCACAATTATTTTTGACTTCCTTTTAGCACGCAAATCAAGAAAAATGATTCTCAAAGTAAAATTTTGCTCATACAAAACTCTGAGCTGTATGATAGTTAACAATACCATCTCTCTGCAGCATCACGCAGAGAAGCAAAGCTGTGGTGTGGTTACACACACGGCTTTCGGGTCAGATCTGAGTTCCAGTGCTGGTTCCATCACTCACCAGCTGCCACCCCTGCCTAACTCAGACTAACATGTCTGGGGTTCAGTTTCTTGTAAACAGGAATTCTGCCTTAAGCTCTAGTGTTGTTGTGAGAATTAAGTTAGGTAAGTTATATAAAGTGCTCTGCCAACATGGCAGGTGGCAAAAATGGCCACAATTCTCCACTCCTCTCTGAATCCATTCCATTCTCTGATGTGGCTCTGCAGCTCCTCCCATCAAAAGGTAAAGACTATGTCTCTCCTCTTGAACCTGGGCTGACCTCATGACTTGCTTTTAAAATAGACTAGAGGAGAAGCAACTTGTGTCCATTTCAGCTTAGGTTTCGAGGAACCTTGCTTCCATGCTCCCTCTTAAAACCATGCTGAGCCAACATGTGAATGAGCCCAGGTGAGCCTGCCCAATGGTGGGTGGCATGAGGCCCAGCTGCTCCCGGGCTGACTCAGCCGATGGTCAGCCAATACTCAGAGGCAGAGCCAGCTTGGTGACCACAGATGCATACGGAAGCCTGGAAAACACCAACAGATTCGCCCAGCCCAAAATGCTCATCCACAGAGCCATAAACTAAACAAACAGCCGATGTTTTAAGTGATTATGTTTTGGGGTGGTTTGTTACACAGCAATAGATAACAGACACTGTACATATAAGTAATTTCTCCATAAATAATATTTTTGGAAAAAGGTACTTAACAGAAAACGAATTTTCTATAATATTAAAATTTGCACTTTGTGGTCAGTAGTAGGAAGATGACTGAACTGGGAACTGGGATGCTCAGATTCTAGTCCCAGTAGCTTTTCCAATGGGCAGCCATATGACCTTGGACACATCATTTAACCTCTTCAAGCCTCAGTTTCCTCATCTGTAATTTAAGGAGGTTAAACCAAATGACTTTTAAGGTCTTTTCTAGCTCAAAAAAGGACTGAGAGTGCATTTTTCCAAAGTGTGATACTTATTTCCTTGCCAACAGATAGTTCTGAACCCAATTTTCCTTTGGTTATAGATTTAGGATTTAATCACAGATAACCTTCATTATATTGCCTTCATTGTTTAGCAGCTGGTTGTGACCACATTTCACACTTATCATAAGAGCCCAACACCAAACCTATAATGTGGGCCTCCTTACTGTGGATCAGGAACCAAGATGGCCAAGCTCCTTAGGAATCAAAAGATAAATTATGCCATATAAGTTCTAGAATCTAAGTAGGTGACTCTCAACTATTCGCAGGTGCAGGTGGGCTTCTCTGATTTATTTCTAGGTTGCGATACAATATTCTGGAGGACTGAGGTTGTTTTGTCTGATCATCAGATAAGAGGGATACTGATTTATAGCCATAAAGTACGAATCAAATCTGCATTTATTGCACATAAAAGACCCAAGATATGTGCTCCATTATCAAATGGGGGAAAAGGATTTAACACCAAAATTAAAAGAAACTTCAAAACTCTTGTGTGTAGAGATCAACTCTGGGACTAGCAAACAAGTGAATTACAAATATATGCAAATACATGCTGTATTTAAAAGCTATACACGTGGCAGTGAGTCAGTAACTAAGGTAACTTGTTCAGTGCCTCTCACCACTAGTACACACTCTAACGCTGCGCTCCTGCAAATATAACACAGCCTTTTTTGTGACATACAGCAGGCAGCATTGTGGCCAACTTTAAAAAAAAAAAAAAAAAGGCTGTTCTGCCCACTTCCACTACTGTTACATAATCAAAACTCGGTATTTTTATTCCTAGAAGGAGGTAAGCTAAGTCAGAGAATGTGTACACACTATGAGGGCAACAGTTTATCTTAACTCGGCCTTCAGATGTACATATCTAAGTCTACGTAAAGAAGCACTAGGGTGTTGGAAATCCGAAATATATTTGGCTCATTCTTTAGCAAAAACTTTTTTCTGTGACGGAAACAAACTACGTGGGGCCCTAGAGTAACTGTGGCCGGTATGGAAAGCATTGCAATGAAACTCAGCTTGTGGTTATCTACCTTGGAACAATGGTATTTTGAAACATGTAAATTAAGTTCAGAGACTTGAGCCGCCTAACATTTTCCTTGAGTTAATATCCTAAATACTTCTGCTCCCTTTCTAAATATCTTGAGTCAATTCACCACCCTCTCTCCTCTCACATGGGTTTTTACAGCAGCTGCCGTGCTTGTATTTTCCCCATTCTACTCTCCTCATTGCCGTCAGCGTGAACTTTCTAAACTACAGATCTGCTCTACTTAAAATCTTCCAGTGGCTTTTCTAAAGACTGTGTCCCCAGCACTTCGTCGAGTGTCTGGTGTCTCTGGTCTACTCACATGGTCTCCAAGGCCAGGTCAGGGGTTAGTTTTATTTTGGAGAGCCACTTGTACACTGAATAGAACAGAGTTCACTGCGTGGGGTAAAATTTGAGACACGATATTCCTTTTGTCTCATGCTAATAATATTCACTACAGCTCAGCAGCATCTTTTCTAAGATGCTTGACGACACTGAGTCAGTCTTTTGAGTTCTTACAAGTATCTGCTTCAGGACACATACTCACCTGATGGGTGTGTGAAATATGCTTTCAGACAGAGTCATTCCGATGATATACAGTCCTTCTGAAGATTCTAATCTCTGTGGGACCATGATATTCTCAGGTGAAAAGGGTGTGAGCAGATAAAATATTTCACTCTCACTTTATTCCCTTAAATAGCATTCAGGTGGTAAACAGACTAAGCAAGGCTACTATCGGGTGACCTGTCCAACCTGTAGACAGGCGAAGGTTTGAGGCTGGCCCTCCTCTAGGATGAGTCTATCAACTGCTTTTTTCCAGATCTCTAAAAAGTCTATCTGCAAACAGATAATCAATCTAATGACCAAACAAGGGAGGAGGAGAAAAAAATAGGCAGGAGCTAGGTAATATTCAACCAAGACCCAAAAAAGAGTCCAAGATTCAGGGTTACTGGAAAAATTGTTGAACTAGGGGAATCTGAAACAGTCCAGGTGGAGGAAACTCAGCTACTGGGAGGTTGGTATTCAGTTATTTGGAAACTGGAGATCATTCCAAAAGGCACAGTCATTGGGCTCTTGGGGTACCAAGGGCTGGGCACTTCCAGGAGCAGCGAGGGTCATACCTGCTCTGCCCCTGGGCTGGGAATGGATTCTAGCCAGAGCTCAGCAAGATTGTGTTTCCAGGCTCAGAAAGGCACTGGGTGGGAAGCCAGGAGAATCATTCCATTTTTAAGCTAACGAACATATTTAGTTGATACACAAGTTTTTGTTTTGTTTTAAATTCCAGATATGCAAAAGCTCTTAGAACATAGCTAAATTGGCCACACTTATCTTTAGATGCCATTAGATATCTAAAACTTTAGAACCACAGACAATCAGGCCCTGGGGCCAGGTGCCATGAGATAGGCACTTACCACATACTTGCTGAATCAAAGAACAAGATCAGAATGGACACAAAGTGAGCAAAGAGAAATAAGACGAACCATGTCTTCCTTTATCAGCGTCTGCTCCATTCCTCCTTTGTGCTCAGGGCTTCCTATAACTGACTCTTCACACTTTAGAAAAATACAGATAACTCCAGAACTCTACTTAGAGCTTGAGATTATTGTTTCAGTGATCTGCCTCATGACTGCTAAGGTGGTCTAAAGCCACTGGTGTTTATCCTTAAAAGGTTTTAACATCTGTCTCCTCCTTCTTAAAATAGATTAACTGGAGGAATAAACGTGGGAATAAGTGGCAAATACAGAAGCTATTGTCTTTAAAAGCAGCGACCACTTTCCATTTCTTTCAACTCTCACGCTTCTCATTTTTTCTCCAACTGTTACTCCTCACCATAGCTTAGTTACAATCACCCAGGACATTCAAAATCCACGGTGAAAAGTGCCATCAGTAATTCCCTCATAGTGACAGGAAGAAAACAAACACCCATTCTTTAAAGATTTGAACCACCTCATGGAACACTTGACTTCCTGTAAATTTAGTGGGCAAACATCTATACCGCAATGGAAAATAAAATGTACTAAGTTACTAAAGGGAGTTTTTGTTTTGTTTTTAAGGTTCATTACAGCGCTGGAGGAAAAGAAAAAACACAATGATTTCTGTCTTATATCACTGGAAAAATTCTTCAGTGCTGCTTTGTGAAAATCTCACCTCACCAGGACTGCCAAGGTCAAGGAGACCCAAGAAATCGACCTGGGAGATAGATGCTTGCCTAATTATTAAATATTCAGCAAACAGTCTGTGACCATTTAGCCGTTTGCACCTGGCACCCTCTTTCAACACGAGCTGCACTCTTTCTCCTCACCCCTACCCACCGCCACCCAGGGCGCCAGCACCCCAAGGGGGGCAAATCCTGGGACCCAAGGACATTTCTAAGAAACAGTGGCGAGTCGCATTCCATTTCCTTTTTATTCAAGAGCACTCAGATACTTAAAAATCGGGGAAGGGGGGAATTAGAAATAAGGGGCAAATCTCTTGCAGTTTTTCCAATTCAAGTTCTCAGGCACTGCTGAAAGTTCATTAATTAGGGATTTAAAAACAAAAGTGTTTCCTCCTCCAATCAGATGCCAAGCTTTACAAACTGTCTTGGTCTTTTAGCTTGGGGAATTCGTCAAGGTCCTCCCCCACCCCCTATCCTTGGATTCTCCTCTCCTTCGGTGCCTGTGTTAAATTACGCGACTTTTCCGAAGTAATCAAACTGAGAATGGCCTCACCCCATTTTTTTTTTTCCCCAAGCCAAAAGGAAATAAATAAAAACGACCTGCGAGAGAAGTTGGGGAAATAATGCCACAAAGCCGAGTTCCGCGGGAGTCCAGCCCTCGTCCTCCCGGCGGCGGGCCCGACGCGCGGCCCGGGGACGGTCCCTACCTGGGCCGGGGCGGCGACGGCGGCGGTGGCGGCGGGGTCGCGGCGCCCATGGCTTCGCCGGCCTCGGGCGGCCGCGCGGGACTCACCAGGGGCTCAGCGCCGCCCGGAGCCCGCCGCGCTCGCCGCGGCCGCCCCGGCGCCGTCATTGGGCCGGCGTGTCACGTGGCCCGGCCCGCGGGCGAGCCTCCCCGGCACGCGTAACCCTTTACCTGCGCGCCCCGCGCCGCGCGCTCGACCCCCCGGAGCCGGGGCTGGCCCTCCGGGCGCGCTGATGCAGAACATCCGGAGCCCGGCCTCCGAGTACCGACACCCAGGTTGCATACCCATCGCCCGCCCCTGCGGGGAAACTTTTTGGTGCCTACTTTTCGGTCGCGCTGTAGGGAGAGGGGAGCTGACTAGGATTCGGAACGTAAGTAGGGAGATCAATAAATGCACCCCCTGGCAAACAGATCTGTCCCCCTCACCCCCGTGTACTTGTGTTTTTCTGTTTCTTCCTCAGTTCTGCAGAGATCCAGAATAGCCGCCTAGATCGGGTGTCTGCACGATCTCCTGCCTTTTTGAGAGACGGTCTGAGAAGCCGCGCCGTCGCTACCAGGGTGATAATTCCCGGGGAAGCTGCACACACTCGCCTGCACCCTCAAAACCACAAGTGGGAGTTCATCGAAATCATGCTTCCCCGCCCCCCACTTTCCTTCCCTTTTCCTGGGGTGTTGGAATCTCGGCTGCAACACTCCGTCCAACCTACTGAGCTGCACGCCCGTACCGGTTGCAATCCATGCACCTAAGGTGGGTGGAAAACTGGTTGCTTTACTGTAAAATACTGCTTAAGTATTGGAAATTCTTTTCACCTGTGCTCCAAAGTAAATGATGGGCGTGACAGGAAAATGTGTTAAGCAACTGCGCCACCTAGCCTACCGTCTTCTCTCTTTTCTCTTCAACTCATCCGGGGAGAGTTAGGATAGAACAGGACGCTGGAGACGCAACTGGACTGAATACTGCCCTAGTTTTTCGCATGTCCACTTTAGTGATTCCAGCGCCATTTAGACGACATTTGCTACGCTTTATGGGGGGTAACTCATTTTTTGAATTTCCCAGTTGGGTCGTAGCTGCATGCTTTAAAACCGTAAATTTATGAGGGAAGTTATATGCTGTTTTACGTCATTTTCTGATAAAACCCTTTGTCACAATAAAGCCCCTCATATCAACTTCTAGCCGATGCGTTAGTAATGTCCCCAAGATATTGGTACATTTATCAGTTAGGTTATTCTGACCAAAAGACTTTGGTATTTATCTTGAGTTTTAAAGTGTGATTCCCGGGCTGTTAGAATCAGCATCATCTGGGGCAAGCACAAATTCTTGGGCCCCACCCCAGACATATGGATTCAGAAATAGTAGAGGATAGGGAGGGTGAAGAAATCTGTGTTTTAACAAGTGGTTCACCCTCCTGTTTGCGAACCACTGCTCTTAGTATGCTCAAGCAGCTGGTGGTTAACCTCATCTATTAAAGACTGGGATCCCATAAAGCCAGAGGTGGTGGTGTTTCTGGTAACCTCGAATTGCCAATGTTATATTATTTGTCAGAGGTGGTGGTGTTTCTGGTAACCTCGAATTGCCAGTGTTATATTATTTGTCAGAGGTGGTGGTGTTGCTGGTAACCTCGAATTGCCAGTGTTATATTATTTGTCATGTTGATACACTGAAACCCAAACCTCAGCTGCGTCTACACAATGTGTAATCTGTGCTTCATGTAGATCACACGGAATGCGGAAGGGACATCTGAGGGGCCCTTGTAAAAAATACAGAAGAAAAATGTACAGATTCTTCATACATACGGGAATGAAATACCATGATTCACTTAGTTTTTTAGGTGTGTTTATGTTTTCATTGGCATATAAATTGTTCCCAACTGATGAGTCACAGAAGATAGGAAAGCTAGTTAGTTTGGGTGGATTTGTCAACATAGTTCTAAAAAAAGAAAATTTTTAAAGCAAATTTGTAACCAAAAAGTGTACCATATTAGGCATTTTAGACTTCTGAGAAAGAGATAACTGGTTAGATTCTTTATCTTTAGCTCAGATTTTTCCATTACATGGACAGCATATTTCCAGATGCCTGCATGGATGTCTTAACTTTGAACTCTGCAGGTCCGGCTTTATTTTTATTATTTCCCCTACTTTCATCTCCCAACCATTCATTTCATATTTGTAACTCTACCCTCTGCCCAGTTTCAGGTGGACCTGGCGTTACCTGTTTTCGCTCTCCCTCATCACCCGCCTCTATCAGTAAGCCCTAAAATCTCTCTTGAATTGCTCCTCCTCTTTGCATTCTCACTGTCACATCCTAAGACCAAGTTCTTACACTTTTTCTCTCAGATCATTGTCATCATCTTTTTATTGGTCTCCCAGCATCTGGTCTCTTCATCTCTAATCTATCTGACCTGCTACTGCCTGAGTCATTCTAAAATACCATTCCAACCCAGCCATTCCCCTTTTCAAAAACTTTTTCACCATCCCCTATGGACTATCTAATAAAGTCTAAAGTCCCAACATAACATTTGAAGTCATTGAAATGCTTCGATTCTTCCTGGTTTTGCTCACACCACTTCCTTCGCCTGAAATGTCTTTCTGATGTTCTCTTATCCTTCAAGCCTCAGCTATGCGTCAGCTTCTCTGGGCTATCCTTTTTGATTCTCAAAGGTAATTTCCTCCTCTGCAGTCTATCCTCAGCACCTAGCTTCAACTTTTATTAACAACTGTTTATCACAGTTGGTCTTACATCTACTTTAGTTGTCTCCTTTAGATTGTAGGATTCTGGAGGGCAGGAGTTGTGGGTGACTAATTTTCAAATCATCCTAGGGCATAGCCTAATGGACGTAGCAAGGACACAGTATTTGTTGTGTTAACACCTTGTTTTTAAGTTTCTCGGAGAATAATTGTTTCGTGGAACTAGATACAAGTTTCACCTGAAAGTTTACAAAACAAGTTTTCCTAGTTACCATCACTTTAGCTCTCCATTACTGCCCTGTTTAAAAAAATGCTTTTTGGTGTATCAGAGGATTCTTAGATCCAAGAGGCAAGAGATGGAAAAATGCATAGGGGAAGGTTTCCTTTGGTCCTCCTCTCTCACCTGGAGGCAATTTATGAGTAGGGCGGCCTCTTGTTTATCATCCTTCCCATCTTCAGCCTCATCCCAGAGGGAAGCACACAGTCCTTGCACTTACACATAGAACTTGCTTCCTAACTGCCTTCCTGTTATAAATGTAAAATCCTAGAAGGCACAAGCTGTTTTACGTACCTTTGTATTCCTGGCAAAATGCATGACCAAGTAAATATTTGCTGAACGAATACATCCACTATTTCGGTATACCTGAAAAGCCTGGGAGTGTGCAAAGTCCTCCCGTGATCCTCAGAGCCTAGCCTCGTCTCTAATCTGCAAGTTAGAAACTATCCTATAGGTCATTGTCGGTGAGTGCCTACTGGATAAACAATGCTATATTTTTACATGTTTTGAGAAAGTTTACAAAAATGTCATTGATGGTGCACTGAAATCCTGTGCAGCTATTCTCCCTGGACCTCAGTTTCTAGGTTTCCTCATCTGTAAATTTGGAATACTAACAGTACCTACTCATAAGACTGTTGTAAAGATTACACAGCTTAGTGCATGCAACGCTCCAAATATAGCGCCTGGCGTACCGGGGGCACTCAGTAAGCACGAACAATTATTCTTACTGAAGATCTCCAGCTACATCTACCAAAGTTGGGGGAGAAAAACAAATGCCACATGAATCTAAGTCATTTATCTTTTATTCATACAAACAATACATACACAAGACTGTACATTGTTTGAAGACTGCCATAATTTTCTAGTGGTAACAACTCTGTAACAAAATTTAACTAAATGTAACACTTATGAAAATATAAATCTCTGATTGGGTAATTCTTCCCCACGATACAAAGTTTACATAAAAACATTCAATATGAGCTATCAGTTGCAAACAAGTTAGGAAAAGTCGTTCAAGTCACTTGTGAAACTCTATTGGCTTTGACATAGAACATTCACACACTACATTTAATCCATCTAGGCATTTAATTCATAGAAATGTGTGGCAGAGAGGTCCAACTAATATTGACAGGAAGAAGAATGTGTTGCCTTTGAAGAGCTAAAAAAGTATCAACTCATACAGTCAACTCCAGATGATCTGTATGAGCACTGGGCCTTCTCTGGGCTACCACCTCCCTGCCTGGTAGCTAGACCAGGAGGAACATACTGAAAAAAAGTCTTTTACCGTGGAGTAGAGTGTTTACATCTTAATCACATCTTTGAATGTGTATGTGTCACACTGCTTGCCCAAGTGAAATACAATGGACTTGGATTCCTTATGGGTTAGGTCATTTTGTTTTTTCCATTATCATCAACAATCAAGATGTCGCTGTCTTTTTTTCTCACATTGCTCCCCGACATCCCTACTCAGCTATAGCAGAAGCTATCACTACCTTTATTTTGCAATTTACAAAACAATACAGTGGGGAGGTTAAAGATCTGGCTTTGGATACGCCATGAGTTCATGGCAGATCTGAAAGGAAGTCAGTCCTTGTTCATTATCCTGCCTACTCAAGTTGCTGCTGCCAGTTCAAATACAACCAAACCAAACCACCACTATGACACCCTCTGGAAAGTTATCCAGGGGTGTGTCATGAGGAGGACATGGAAGAAAGAAAATCACTTTCCCCTTTTGGGATGTAATAGTTTCTTTTAAATAGGTAGTTTTAAAAAAATATTTAATCCCATTTCAAAGCTTCTGCTTTGAAGCTTTGAAGCAGAAGCTTTGAAATGGTTAAGACCACAAAAGGCTCCGAAGAGTCCTTAAGCAGAAAAGAAACATACGTACAGCGGGTATAAGTAAGAAAGTGATTACAAAGAGGAACAGCGAAGAACCTTTGGACACCCTTAAGATTTATGGAATATTTTAGCACGAAGACGGGCATATTCAGTTTGTCCCAGAGTATTTGGTCATCCATCTGCTTTTACACAGGAAAGAGGAGGCATGAGAGTAAGGCAAATGTCATCAGTATTTCATAGATGGCATGTCAAGAAAGCTTTCTTTCTATTAAGATTTACTGCAGGGTTTTAGGAAGTAATTCATGCTTCCATACATCTGCCTGAATAGCACAGACTCTTGTTAGTACAGTGAGACCGATTAACAGGTGTTTGACCACATTTGCAATGCCCTTTCTGTAATTCTTCTTTACACCCAGCTCAAACAGGCATTTCAAAAAGACATGAAAAGATTGTGGTTTCTTATTAAATGTCTTCTTTTGCAGCCCAGGAAATAGTTTAGAAATCACATATTCCGTCATACAGAAACCCTCGCATGCAACTGTTGAAAGTATATTTTCATGAAGACTGACTCTGTGTGGTCAGTAGCCCTATGATAGTGGTAGTTAGTTCTTGTCCCAGGCCCATTTTTGGCCTCACATTTCACGTCCTTTCTCTTGGGAAACTGGGAGTACCTCTGGGCATTTTTGTTACATTAATTTGCACCTTTGGACCTTCCATCTGACTGGGTTTACACAGTTGTCAGGATTATAAAATGTAAGGAAAGATTAAGGCTGTGTTTACTTATGGCCACACAATCATCTGAAGTCAACTCCTTGTGTTCACGATTTCAACCGATTTCTGCAGAATTAATTCCAGTCCAGATGGTCTCTAGCCTCTCTCCTCGGAGCCAATGGAATAAATTACGCTGCTTCTTCCCACAAAGATAGTTTAAAACTATCCTCTAACTTCCAGGTGATGCAGCCATTTAAATATCATCTCTAGAAATTCTGTCAAGACTTCATTCCTGGAGAAACTCTGACCAAAAAACCAAGCTCAAAACCAATTTCACATTTCTGTACATTTCATGACCATGTTAATAATTAACACTGGAACTCCAGCATCTTTCCTGTCCTTTAAGAAATGAGTAGCTTATCATTTGGGATACAGAAGATACTTTTTTTTTCTTTTGTACATGTACCATGTACTTCTGCTGAGCAGGAAAAACATTTTGTCAGTTGTCAGGGGCATAGCTGTGGCCCCTGGATTCCAGGGCAGAGCACACCCGGTCATAGCAAGAATTGTGTTTCTTGGAGGGCGTTGCCTCATTAGGCTCAGTGGAGTCACTCACTGTGATGGGACTGTCTCTTGCAAAGACCTCAGTGGACTCTCTCCATAAGCAATCCACAGACACTTTAAAACAGTAGCTATTACACTTTGGCCTGGATGTCTGTGTTGCATTGTTGAAAATTTGTCTGCTATTTGAAGTGGCAATTTTAATTTTTAGTGCAGCATCTACACGGTCCACGACCGTGTATATCCCTATGCTCCCATCGTCAAAACCCACAATGATGTTCAGGTGCCTCTGTGAGAGGGCAAGAAAAGTTGGGGTTTTGTAAAGGGAGCAAGCACCGATATTTTTACCATCAGCCAGTCTCATTACAATTAAACTGGATATCACACCATTTTCATCCTCTTCCTCCCCATTTCGGAAACAGATATATACCAGGTAGCGACCATCCCGAGACAACCTCTGCCGCCAGATGACCCCAGAAGCGTGAACCACCCGTAATTTACCGCTGTGTAAATCCAGCACGTTGATATTTTCGTCTCCCCTGGCTATAATGCCTAGCTTTCCATTGGGAGAAATTTCAAAATCCTCTAAATTTTTCAAGAAGTTGTTTGGAAGTTGCACACGGCGACAGATCACTTCATCTGTCAGACTCCAGATATTTACTGTCTCGGCCGAGGTGATAAACACGATGATGTCAGGGCAGTCGGGGATCAATTTAAAATTCACAATTGTGGTGCCATCTTCACAGCAAAATTTCTTGGTGATACTTCCGGTCCAAAGGCTGACCGCCAGCACTTTGCTTTTGGTCATTCCCACCACGAAGGTATTTGCGGAGGTTATAAAGGCGTTCTGCAAAGTGGTCAGGATGTTGCAGACCCTGTGGCCTGTGGCCAGTCTCCAAACCCTGGAAGCATTTTCCTCACAGAGAGAGACCACAAACTGGTCATTGTGTGTAATTAGCAGCTGAGATATTCTCTGCCCATTAATTCGGAAGAGGTTTTCACCGCTGCTGGTGTGCCAGACATACTGGCTGCTTTTGTCATCTGATGTCACCATTATGTCCCCAGAGGATGTCAACACACAGTGTTCAACTATTCCTTCATGCTTAAATACTGCTTCAATAAACCCACTGCTGAAGTTCCACTTATGAACGCAATCAGAGCCATCAAGGGAGTAAATGATTTCCCCTCTGGCAGGTAACATCAGACTCTGGATGGGTTTTCCAGTCTTATCTATGTTGGACATAGCTGTGATTATATCTATGTCCCAAATAGAAAGAACACCACTGGTTGATAAAGATAGCAGCATGTTGTGGTGACTAGATTTCACCAACTTAACTATGGTACCTGAGATTTCCTGTAAGCTTGCCATACACTGTCCTGTGTCCCGCCTCCAAAAAAACACGGCTGAGGTATTTTCCATGGTCGCGATGATGCAGTCTCCATTTTTGGACAGCACGGCAGATATAAATCGTTCATTGTGCTTAGCTCTGAACTTTTCAGCGACCTTCCACATGCCAGTATCTAAGAGCTCAATGCTGAGGGCTTTACAGATCAGAATGGCACTTTGGTCCTCTGAAAGTTCGATGCTGACCACCTCGCTGTCTTCTCTTCGGCAGTCAAAGTCATCAGTCAGCTGGGGGTTGGTAATGTCCTCAGTATTCCAAACAGAGAGGCTTCCCTCACTGTCTACCATCACCATTTCTTGGGCTGTGTCCAAGATAAGAAGAAACTTCACAAACCCACCTGAAAATTCAGATGTCACCGTACATAACTTTTCTCCACTTCCTAAATGAAATATGGTCGTAGTGTTCAGGTACTGTCCACAGAACGCATATGCGCCATCCAGGGAGCACTGGACACAGGTCACTTCATACCAGCAGTGGAACTGGTAAAGGGGCCATCCGTAGAGCAGATCAATGACAGTGACATCTTTGCTGGCTTCAAGCCATGCAAGGGCATGGTTGACCGACAGTGTAAATCCATTGATGTAGGTGGAGCCGCTTCCATGCTTGGTCCCTTTGATTTCCACCTCAGACAGGAGACACGAATTGACATTGTCATAAATCAACAAGGTATTATTTGTTGTAGCCACCACAAGATACTTTTCATCACTGGTGAGCTTCATGCCCAGGATGACGGACTGGGCTGTTGTGATCTGCCTGAGTAGCTGACGAGTTTCCACATCCCACGTGCTGATGGACCCGTTTTCTAAAGCTGTCAGGACAGTACTGGGGTTACAGGTAGGCAGAATCTCGGTGACATGCAGGTGACTAGATGACAAGGGAAGACGCTCTGGGCTATATGTCACATCCATGGATGAATGTAATGGCACAATGGAGCAATATTTGGGCCCGTCTTTGTCACACTCCAAAAGAAGGTGTCTAAGTTTGGGCAGGGAACTTACAACAGGCAGCAGTCTTTGCTGGAGCTCTGCTGAAAGGGAGCCAGGAAAGGCAATGATCTTGTTTTTGATGCTGCGGAGGGTGCTTGCCAGGAACTTCAGCTCCTTCTCTTGCGAGCAGTTGTAAGCCAGCTCGATGTCTGAAAGCACTTTATCGAACTGGCCGATTTTGATCATGGTGTAAAGCCAGCTGAAGTTCATGATGATGCCATACAGCAGGTCGTCGGTTTTTCCACACCTTGTCAGGTGGTGCAAGAGCTCAGACATTTTCCGATGATTGACAAAGAAGATGTCAGGCTCCAGTGGATTACACTGGAAAACCCAGGGCTGGTCTGGGGCCTGCCTGTCAAAGGAAGCTTGTTCCATGAAGTGCTTTTCTTCTTCAAGCAGACTTCTGCTCTCCAAGTCAAGGCAGCCATTCAAGTAGGGATCTTCGAGGCAGAAAGCTTTCCTCCTGCCCCCTGACCAGACCCCCAGAAAATAATCTGCCAGGATGGTGTGCATTTCACGTAGGTCACTGTCATCCTGCAGATACAGCTTCTGAGCTATGAGCTGCAGGTGTCTGTTGGCCCAGACCAAAAGAGTGACATTCTTCACGTGTCTTTCTATTAAGTATCCGCTGAGACCCTCCTTGAGCCTCGCGATGTACAAATAAGGTACTCTCAGGGGATTGCTGGGCCTGGCGTTCTCATTGAGCTCATTCATAACGCTGTTGTCTAGGGCCAACACGTCCTCCAGTTCCATTTCACTCAAGCCCATTTTGGCCATGGTGATGTAACCAAGAGCCCTGCAGACTAGTTTCTGACCACACTTCTTCTCTAAGGACCAGAATAGCTGCTCTATACTGTCATGAACAGTGACACAGAGGGAGGACTCATCGACATCTTTGTGAGATCTCCAGTGTCTCACCTCCCTGAAGGTCAAGTTCACAAACATGGGCAGTGTGCACTTAGAGAATGCATTGTTCACATAAATCTGCTGGCCTGAGGTGACCTTCCTTTTGACCCGCAGCAGCTGGTGTTTGAGGACCTGGCTGCACATCTTCCTGTCCCGGGGGATCAGCTCGATGTAGTTGTCGTCTGCATGGATAAGGCACCTTAGTTTCTGCAGGATCCCATGTTTGTTGGGCAGTGTGGAGATGACTATGCGTACGAAGCGGGGAAGGTGAGCTGGGAGCCACCAAAGCTTCCTGGCCTCGTCACTCTCTGAGAGCTGTTCTAGAGCGTCAAATATTATTACTAGAGGTCTCTGCAATGAAGACTCATTCAAAAGGTTTATAAATAAGTCACGGAGGTCATGGATCTTCTTAGGGTAGTTTTGAACCAGACATCGGTAGTTAACTGCCAACTGTTCACAAACACTTAGAAGGAGAGTCTTAAGGTCAGTACTCATGTCTGTGCTTCCTAGAAATCTCACGACTACGACTGGGTCAGATTCTGGTCCTGTGTCTTCATGTAGCCAGCCATAAGCCTAAAACATAAAGGTGGCATTTAGAATGGTAATATTTATTCACATGGTCATATACAACAACAGTTCTTCTCTCCAGAGGTCACACTTCTGGTAACCCTGACCATGCAGGAAGTAGCCTAGAACCAGGAAGTGGAAAAGTCCTCTGAGAAGGTCAAAGAACTGTCACAAAGCTCATGCACTAAAATACACAGGTGAGACCCTTGGGATCACTCTACTAAAGGCAACAAAATAGTCATAATAGTATCGTTCAATCCCAAGGCAACATTTAAGTTGTACTCTAAAAGTTACAAAGTGTTTCGTAAACAGTAAATCCAAATATCAGGTATAGTTAGTTTTTTCATTGCTGAATTCCCATTTCTTGGCACGGTTGCCAGCATATAGTAGGTGCTTAATCTTCATTTAATGATTAGATTAAGTAATGATTTACACATTATATTGAGTCAAATATTTTCATGAATTGAGATCCCATAAAGCCCATACATGGCTGACAAAATTTCCAGTTAATTAGAATGCAGTAAAAAATACTCAGTACAAAAATGATACTGCATGTAATCTTTCATGATTCAGAGACACTTTATTAGGGTGCTGTAGGGTCATCTTGATGATGATGTATCATTGTCATAAAAATCTACATAATGCTGGTTAAAAGGGTTTTGTCAAATTTTGTGCTTTATAATAGTTTCCTATATTATATACTTATTTATATATTTATATATATTTATATATTTTTATACTTTAAAGTATATATATTTATATACGATAAACAGGCAGTCATCAGTCCTCACATTCTCTCTCTTCAGGGCACATGGGATTACAGTGTCATTTAACAGAAGAAGAAACCAAGGCCCAGGCTGCATAAATGACTCTGCCGAGAGACAAAGATGGAGTAGCAGTCATATCTGACTTTCATTCTAGTGCACTCTCTCTCTTTTTTTAATTGTGGAGTTAAAAAGATAACATTTATGAGGGGGCTGGTAAGTTTAGTATTTTTCAGTCTGGAAAGGCAAGGACAAAAAGAGAGACAATCGTGGTACAAAACACTCCTAAGTTTATTTTAGGGAGATCACGTCTTTCAGTAATCCTTGGAATTCACCAAGGATACTCCTTAGAAAAAGACACAAATACACATAGAAAGTAAGTTTTTGAAACTTGGTTCCTCCAGAGATAGTTCCAGTTAAGATCTGAATAAGTTGAGGAAAGATTTAGGACTGTCAGTTTCAGAATGAGCTATTAAGGAAGATAAGCAATTTATTGTTGTTTAGCCCCAACCTTTGAAGCTGATTTGCAGGCAGCTAATCCTGCCATCCTACCACTGTCCTTTGGTGGCAAATCAGAAACACAATGCAATTATTTGTCCCTCCATGGACTGCTCATGATGATTATACACATCGTCCTCTCTCCTGCCAGTCATGTGTTGCTGAATGTGTGGTATCTGCAGAGAGTGGCCCTCCGATCATGAGCTCACGTTCCTGGAAATGTCAGGTACACAGGAGATAACCACGAGATGTCTGTCTGCATCCTTACAAGGGACATGAGGTCACAAGAGAGCACAGGTTGTTGTTGGTGGGGCAGATGCTCCCCAGGAGAGAGACAAGTGGAACACAGGCAGGGGACCCAGAAACTGGTGTGGTTCCTGGAGGATCAGAGTCCAGGACTGTGAGTGGACGCACTCTGGTGTTTGGACAAAATATCCAGAAGAGCAAGAGCTCAGAAAGCCATTTCTCAAGTTGAGCAGCCCAGCTGTCACCACACTCTGCCGCGCTGGGATTGCTTATCTACACAAGCATATCAGCACAGCCCATGTGAGTCTTTACCTCCTGTGCTAGAGCACGTGGAGATGCATCACATGCACATTTAACTTAGTCAAATTCAACAACACTTCCCCCTCCACCCACCTTCTCCCTTCCCTCCTCCACAAGGAAGAAAGCCTCACAGCGAGTGTGAAATGGCATACGTGAATGTTTTCTCATTTGATTTCAGTTCCCATGTGCCTCTTACTGTGTTAGTATCTTGCTTATTTGGAATAATTCTAAAATTTGAAGAGTCACTTACAAATTAGTGTTCAAAGACACACACACATACATTTATTTTGATGCAACAGGGCCCCTAAATGTAAGCCTGCCACTTCATCTGGTGTAAAGAAAGAGCTACATCTTCTAACACTAGAAGAAAAACCAGCAGCTGGGCTTGACATATTAAGAAATGGTAAACTGGCCTTCCCAAGGACTTTTTGAGTAAACTTGCTTGAGCTTACTTTGGAACCTAATCCCCACATGAGGTGCAACACAACTGTCCCTGTTCTTGTCCTCCAAATGACCTGCTTGAGATTGTGTAGCACGTGATAGATTACAAGAATGTTCACGCAGTTAAAGAAAGCTCTGTTCTTGAGAGAGTAACCATAGAAAGAACAATATAGAGATTCTGAAGCAATACCAGGATAATAGAAACCATCAGACTTTGATATCAAGTGTAACAGGAGGTTAAAAATGGAACTAGTTTAGCCCAGTTTAGAGTGAGATGCCAAGACAATAGATATCACATTCCAGAGTGAGGTTCCAGACCATCATGCAAGACTTGAAAGGGAGCTGTGAAAACCAGCTTTGCTACCTTTAGCGGACAATCCACTTCCAGCCTGAAAAAGAGATTCAAGAGACTGAGAAAAAAGTTGGAGGTTAGGGTGCCGTGGGTTGTATCTATCACCATCCCACTCCTGAAAGGGGGCGCTGAGAGATGCCCACCCCTCACTTCTGGCCCAGGGAAAGGGCTACAGTCGACCATTGAGAGGGTGCCCCCTAGAGCTTGGGAGACAAGGCCATCTGTGTCTGATGACATCTGAGAGATACAGACATTGAGTGACTGAGACTGGCTGGCTGCTCCGATAGAGGAGTGATGCAGAGCTGCTGTACTGGAACTGGAGTTTCTCAGGGCAAAAAAAACACCTGAGTGTTTCCCATGTCCCAGATGTGGGCCACCAGCAAGGGTGAGCTGACAAAGCGTTTTGTTTTTCCCAGGTCCTGTCTAGGGGAGTTTGCTGGGCTGTGGAGAGGATCTTGGCAGAAAGATACTAGAAGTGTATTGCTGGATGTCTAGGAGCCAAGGAAGTGACCAGCTGGAAAAAAAGTGCATTCCCTGTGTCAAGGGAACTGTAGGTGAGAGATGCTCAGCGAAGGCAGGGCAGGGGATGTGGGAGGAGAAGGACGTCCAGGAAGCCATGAAAAGGCCTCAGAAGAAACAGGATGCAGTTTTAAACACCTGTCAAGACCAGAGAGTGCAGAGCCCAGTTCAGAACAGTACTGGTCATGTAAGAACTTTCTGGTCACCTTACCTTTCCCATATCCCCTAAACCAGAACCCTATAGGGGTCACAACCCTATAGAGGTCATGTGGTTGGGATTAGGGAAGGAGGGAAGAAGTCCTATGTGGAGAAGGAAAGGAGAAGATGGCCACATCCCTATTTCTCACTCTACATACCTTGCTTATGGTGGGCCTCAGTCGGGGCAGAGAAATGTAGACTGAAGCTTTAATTATCATCTTAGACTGGACATATTTAGTTGCTGAACTGAGACTGATGGAGTGTCCAGAAGCCACTGGAGGGCTTGTCTTTGGTGAGACGGATGAGAAGAGTTGGGAGATCTGTCCTAGTTTCCATGCAAATGGGAACTAGCCCACAACATGAGTTTGAACAATGACAGAAAAAATAAATATAGCTGTTCTATAATTGCACCCCATGAGTCTTATTCTTTCAGTATAACCATTATACCAGCAGAAGAGAAACACTGAAGTATACATTCCAAAAAGGCTAATTATAATTCAGAGAGTAAACCCAGAAAATGGAAATGAATTTGATCCATTTATCTTTTCCCATAAGTAAAAATTTTTACAAATATACATGTAAAAGAATAGGCTTTTACCTTCTTTGCTACTTCAGCTAATAGAAGGGTCTTTCCAGTGCATGGTCCACCATATATAATAAGAGGATTGATGTGCCCGGTTTTGCTTGGAAGAATGTATTTATACACGATGTTTAGAGATTCACATTTGTACTCGTAGAAGGAGGCATACGTTTTACATAATGATGAATGCTGAAGGATTTCATCATAGAGCGTATCAGTCTCAGTGTCAAAATTCTGTTGTACCGTTGCCTGAATTATATCAATCATGTCCTCATAAAATTGTTTACCAAGTCCTTCTATGTAATGATTTTCTATTTCTTGGGAATAGCCTAGTTTCATGTCACAATGAGTAACAGAAGTGTACACTCTCAGATTAGATGACGCAACAATAGTAGGAATAAATTCATCCCTGAGTTTTATCAGCTTCTCTTGGGCTTCTGGGTCCCGAATAATCCTTGGTTCTGTTCCAGTTATGTCCATGTATTTTCCCATCTCTGGGATTTTCACAAAACGCTCAATGTTAGCAATTTTCCTAATGTAGCACACACACTTCTTGAGGAATGCTGCCGTTTGCTTTCCTAGAGCGAAGTCAAATTCATCCTCTATAGCTGGAAGAAAATATGACAAGGAGTTTATTGCCTAGAACAAAGAACCAACATGCCCACACTCCCAGCACTTAACTATTAGTCACTAGTGTTAGATGATTTTGCTTATAGTGTGTAGCGGAGTCATCTATAGAATAATTTAATTTCTTAATTTTCCTGCTTGTCTTTTGCTAAGCAGCCTGCCACAGAACAATGAGTTTTAAGTAAAATTATTTAATTTCCTCCACAATCGGAGGGAGAAGTTGATCAAAAGACAAAAGAAAGCATACAAAGTTTATAGCTGATTCTCCCAAGTTCCTGCTTAGCTTCCCTCTTAGACTTCAGCAGTTCTAAGAGTGAAGAGCAGGGACCAATAGGGTCAGGAAGGAATGAGGACAAGGTCAAAGACATACTGAGTTTACTGTTTCCTTGTCTGTCTCTCCTTTACAATGTGGCTTCACCATTTTGTTTGAAGTGCATTTTATACCAGACAGATACGTGTAAATATAAATATAAGAGCATATTTGAAACAAGATGTAATCATGTTCTGATTATTGATGAATGTGAATTATTCATGTCACTGTTAAACTCCATTACATCCATCAGAGCAGGTACAGAAAAATGACTTAGTATGTGACTTTACATCTTCTGAGGTAACCATGTTATGGCTTACAATACATATGCTGACATGCAAGTAAATATACACTATAAATCATTGGAGGTGCCATAAGAACATTTAAAACTGGATCAGTAGTAATAAAAACATCACTGGCACATGATTTTGGGGGAGAAAAATAAAAACAAAGAATGGAAATGAATTTTAAGGCAAGCAGTCTTTTAAAATTGGCTGTCCTCCCTCTCTGCGTTCTTCTTCCCTCCCTCTCTTTCTTCCTCCTGCTTCCCACCCCCCTCCGCCTGCTTTCCTTCATCCACTTGGTCTTCACTGAGTCCCTACTATGTGCCAGGCATGCTGCTAGTTGCTTAGGATACAATGGTGAGAGAAAACAGAGAATGCTAAGAGAAAAAGTCATTATGGAGCTTACGATCCAGTGGAGAACGGCAGACATGAATCATAGAGACCCATGAATAAATGTATTATGATTGTTTTCAGCCCTGTGAAGGAGAATACCATGATGCAATGAGAGTAAACAATTGGGGAGTCTAACCCACTTGGAGAGGCCAGGAAAGGCTTTCCTAAGGAGGTGACTGCCGGACTGGGATCTGATGGGAGCATGGTGGGGGAGAGGGTGGGGCTCTGAATACACAGGGTTGGGCTGGCCATAAACTGAAAACATTTCAATGGGCTAGCCACAACTCCACCATCAAGCAAAATCTAGAATATGCATGTATAGAATAGTATGTATAGTATAGAATATGCATGTATAGAACGCAACCATAGAATAGTATTCTATAAAGTAACTATTAAGGAAGGTGGGAATTTTATTTTAAAATGGTGCCTTATAGTGGAAGTCTCATGATAATATTTTTTCACCAATGATAAGCAATGGATCAAAATTTGTGACTCAGGTGAAAAATGAATGTTTATAGCCACCAGTGTTGAATGACCTGTGCCATGCACATGGGTATGCTTTACAAAGGGTTTTAATCAGGCAAGTTGGTTAAGGAGGCCAGTTAAAGGAGCTTGTACAACGTATGTCTACTCTTATTTTATAGAAGAGTAAAAACTTGTTATAATGTAGACAAGGGAAGATGCAAGAAATCTCAACATTGTAAGCTCTTGCAGAAAGAGGGCTTGGGCCCATTATCTTTTCCAGTCATCCGTGTAAAATGCTAGGGAGCTCACCAGATTAGCTAGGCATTACATTCTGAGTATCATGAAGAAGGAAGTGGCCAAACTGTAGTATCTATACATAATAGATGATAATCAGAGATATGCGCTGTTACCTCTGACTTCCAGAAAACTAGTCAACTGCAACCTAACTGACATTATATCACCTGTATGGAAATAGTGTGTCAATCAGGAGTGTTGATCACAAATGCAACATAAAAAGAGAGAGAGACAAACCAAGCTGGTAGAGCCCACCTAAGGTTGGCTCAGGGGGACAAAAGAGGCTCTACCTAAGAGTGCCTGGTTGCTGGTCAGACTTAATACGTATACCTGAATAAATGAGTCATCTGAGACTAAGTCAACTCTATAGAGTTCTTTTTAGAAGCAAAGTGCATCCTCATGATTTGAGGGGACTTTTATTAATAATTTCTGATATTCATTTGTCTATAAATATTATAAACTCCCCCCTCCTTACTAGAATATATATTTGTTTTCTGTCTTTGCATTTTCCTCAATATCCTAATGTTTAGCCAGTCACGGTACCCAATGAAGATCACCTTAGGAGGAAACTCCCAGCCCTGGCAACTATCATTCATGACACATTAATCCCTCTACTATTCTCAAGACCACTCAGTTTCGACATTCACAGTAGGGCACCATTTTGGGGTCTAACGTACTTCTTTTCCTCTCTGGTATTTATTAAGGTGAAACTGGAAGTGTTGTGAAAAATTACATTCAAATATAAATAATATTTCTTTCCAGGTTCTACCTAGTGTTATTTTTAAGATTTCTGAAAATACTAAAGTAATATACTATATCCATTGGGCACTTCTCCAGCAATTTTCACTGTGCAGACATGGTCTTAAAATGAGTTTGAAATGTAAAATAAATAAAATTATAATGAGCATGCATATATTTAAAACATACAACCCCAAGCATAAAACAGTCTACTTGTAGTAATTCATACTACTAGGATGAAATTATTAATCTTCATATGGCTATCCATGTGGACAGAGTTCTTCAGCTTGGAGAAAATTAGGAGAATGTGTTTGTGATGAAATATTTCAATACTTTAGCTGTATGATTCCAAATGTGAGGATGCCTTCCCCAAACTGGTGTCTCTTACATCAAGAATGGGAAAGCTTTTGCTGGGGGCATTTTTTTCTAATGTGTCTAGGAACAGGGTGGTTTTGCCTTTGATTAGGATGAAGAACCGGAGCTTCAAAAATGGACCAAAAAGACCCCACAGGAACAAGGCTATTTGTTAATCTGTATATTCTAAAGACAGTACTTATTCCCGCCAATTTTAGTATTTTCAGGGAGACCTAAAATAAGACCTAAGTTTTGACAGCTTCCAGAGAATGAATTTGTCGAGATTATTTATAATTTCTCTGAGCTGGAAATTCACGTATCCAGGGAGAATAGTATCAAGTGCCTTTTAGGTTTTCACAAATGCTTTGCCATGCCATTCACAAAACCAGTCTGAAAATGCAACTGCTATTGCTGTTTCCCCAATAATTCTTTACTATCAACTTTCAGAATAAATGCTATGTATCTGATTCCTTTCACCTGTAGCATTTGTCCCCTGGAAGCTATGACTGACGTATTCCTTCAGATCTGTGGTTTCCTGTGCAACTTCTAAAAATAAACCTGCCTGAGAAAGGCCGACTGCCAGTCTCTGCTCAGTAGCTGGGGAGATTTTTATTTTAAGGTTCAGTTATACCCTGCCACTCCCTTACTTCACGACCTCCAATGAGTTCCCATCTTGCCCAGAATAAAACATAAGTTTCTTATTTTGGTTTGTGCTCACCTTCTGACCTCATCTCTCCCTCCCCGGACCTGGCTCCCTTTACCTTCTTCCTGCTCCTGGAACTTGCTAAGCAAAGTCCTGCCTCAGGGATCTTGAACCCAGTAATCCCTCTGCTTGGAATTCTCTATCTTAGATACGGCACTGCCGGCTCTAACTCCTTCTGTCACTCAGCTCAAAAGTCATCTCTTCATTGCCCACCCCTTCCAACTCTGGACCCCAACATCCTTCATCAGTTGCCCTTATTCTAGCACTGTATTGTTTTATTCATAGCACTTATCTTTCTGAAATGATCTTGTTTACTTATTTGATTACTTGCCTATCATTTATTTTCCCCACTAAAAAATAAGTTCCAGGAGAGCAGAGACCTTGCCTTCTCATTCATTGTTGTATCCCCAGTCCCTGGCACACAGCAGGTACTCAAAAGATGTTTGCTGAATGAAGGAGTGAGTGAATGAATGGATGAACAGCTGAATTGAGAAACACTGGCAGAGTCTGGTCTATTTTATCCAGCCTCCTCTGACTTCTTCTAAAATCACATTTTCTGGAGGAGTCCTCAAGTTAAGTAAAGGCTTAACTATGAGTTAAAACAAAAGAACACTTGCCTCTCTAGGAGATGGAAACATTTAGAAAAATTAAATTTCACCAGGCAGCAAATGAAATGAAATTTGCAGAACCACAAAAGGGAAGTAGCGAATGCATCTATTATTTATCGATTCCTTAGTCTACTGAGGATGTGTAGAAATTACCTGAGAACAGGTACCTCTTAGCTTGGCTGTGTTTCATTTTCCCCTTTTCATGTAACAGTTTTACAGCAGCCTTAAATATCTTCTTGATTTCATCGGATATCTCTTGCCAGGTCTTTTCATTCTCAGCATTGGTGGAAGGCTGCATCTATGGAAATATAAAAGCTAGATATCAGTCTTAAAATCTTCAAAGAAAAATCCACATTTAAGAGCAAGAGAACTATGATTATTTGAAGGTTTACAATGCGCCACTACTGTGAGAGGTGCTTACCAGACAGTATCTCATTTAATCTCCCCATAACCCTGAAAGTTTTGTGAAGTTAGTTTCACAAGAGTGTGAATCTAGACAGGATTTTTTTTGTTGCACTTTCTTGTTATACCATGTATTTCCCTCTTGAGTTTGGATACAAATGTTATAACAAAATCATCTCTTCAATATCCTCTAAATAGGAGTTAAAGGGGAAGTGCTCATATGTTATAATTTAATTGTTTTTAGTTGTTTCTTCTTCATTTTTTTTAATGATCCTCTAGGAAATAAAATAGAAAGATTGCCTACCAAGAAAGTAACATTTATAGTCTTGATGATAATCTTATTCACACATTCAACTATTTAACAATGATTTATGCAGAGATATCATATGGGGGGTTTAGAGAATAACTTAGATTTCGTAGAATCAAATGAAAAAGGAACAACTAAAGCCAGTTAAATGGTAACACATGAGCAAGTGCTCCCAAACCACTGTATGACCTGGTTTTCTTGAGGTAGCTTGTTTTTTGATAGCTACATTTAGTCTTAGCATATTTACCTGGGGAATGGTTTGGATTTACCCCAATATTCCTCCCCACAGAAGCAATATTCTTGTAGATAATTACTTTGAATAATGCATGTGAGGGGGAAGAAGAAAAATCAGGTATTATGACATGATTTCATATTGCATGCAGAAAATGCTTTATGTTAAATATCAGAATGACAGACAAAGTCCTTAAATGAAGAACTGTTGCTAACCCAGGGCTCTACTCGTCTTGGAGCTGCCTGGGTACTGTATGTATCAAGGATGTTCTCTGTGGAAGACAGATGGATATCTATGCCTTCTTTTCAATCTCTCTAAAAATTCTGTGCAATGAATAGGCCCACTTATTTTCTCTTCCTCCTTCATTCAGTTTCAAGAGACACATAATAGACATATTTGGGAACCAAGATGGAGAGGAGACAATGATAATGTTTCTGTCATATACATACATGAATCGAACTCACTTGAAGATTCTATATAAGATAAAAAATGTAAAATTAACTATGTGTGAAATGTTAAAGGAAAAATATTGAATTAAAAAAGTGACAGACTTGGGGCTGGCCCCATGGCCGAGTGGTTAAGTTTGCGCGCTCTGCTGCAGGTGGCCCAGTGTTTCGTTGGTTCGAATCCTGGGCGCGGACATGACACTGCTCATCAAACCACGCTGAGGCGGCGTCCCACATGCCACAACTAGAAGGACCCACAACGAAGAATATACAACTATGTACCAGGGGGGCTTTGGGGAGAAAAAGGAAAAACTAAAATCTTTAAAAAAAAAAAAAAAAGTGACAGACTATAAACAATAGCCAGGCAGATTTTAAAAAGACTCCCCCTCCCTCAAAAAAACCTTTCACAATTAAAAATATAACTGTTGAATTTGAAACTTAAAGTATGAATAGAGTAGACACAGCTGAAGAAAAAAATTGGTGAGCTGGAAAAAAGATCTAATCTTCTGGAAAGCAGCATGGAGAGAGAACATTATCAAGGAAACTGATAATGTGAAAGAGAATTAAGAGACATGGAGGACGGACTGAGATCGTCCAGTGTAAATCTAATTAAAGAGCAAAAAGGAAGGAACAGAGGGAACAGAGGAGAGAGATTATTTGATCAGATGATGTCTGAGAATTTTCCAGAACAGACAGAATACATGAATTCACAGATATGGGAAGCATGTCGTATACCAATCAGAACAAATACATAGACACCTTGTGGTGAGATGGGAGAAATAAGAATATTTCCAGATGAACAAATAGAATTTGTCGCTATCAGACCTTCACTAACGGAACTTCTAAAAGACAGACTTCAGGAAGAAGGCAGTGACCCCAGGGAGAAAGTCTGAGAGGCTGAACGGAAAGGTGGGTCAAAAAAACGGAAGGTTTCTTAGCTTTGGATTTCATTGTTAAAAGGAAATTTACGGTCCAGGGCAGAATAAGTTTCTGTGCCTTCTCCGAGGAGAAAACCACTCCTGGGTGACATAAACAAAGTATGTATCTTTGGAGAGAAAGGTAACTTACCGCATTTTTATTGCTTTTCAGCATTTCCGATTTGGGTCTGAGGTAATAAGCTGCTGGCACCGAGTTCTCATCACGACAGTACCACTCTTCCAATAACTTGGTCTCCAGCTTCGCCTCTATGGCAGCGTCCAAAATCATTTCAAATTCTGAGGCTTCCACTTCTCCAGGGATTCGGATGTTCCCATATTTTTCACCTAACAGTCCCTGTGTATCACCAAGAAAGTTCAGTTTAGTACTCACATTATGGGGCCACTCAATAAATATTAATAAACAGACAAGATACATCGTTCCATCAGTTTTCTCTTTCAAACACAGTGGATACTTTTCCCCCCTGGATTATTTTATAAGTACAATTAGACCAATGATATTGTGGTTATAATAAATTCACAAACTGAGAATTGAGATTGCATATCACATTAGACAAATCAAAAAACAGAATTTTGTAGCAAATTCATTTTCCCAAAGTTTACATAATACAACAAAAATTGTTCTATTCTGAGATTTTTTTGTTTGTGACAAAGAAAAATGACATGCTGGACTCTGTAAAATATCAAACATGTAAACTCTCAAACAAAAGAATTGCTTTGTAAAGAGTTAATAGTATGATTCTAAGATTTGCAAAGATCTCAGATTTGCACACCTACAAATGAAAGAAGTATGAAATCACTGAATGTGACACTACTACCAACCCCACTGGTAACAGAAAACAATGCAAAATATAAACGAGATATTTTCACCCTATTATACTGGCAAAGAAAAACATGTGCTCATTGTCATGTGAAGGTGATAAAATACCCACAAAGTGCTGATGGGTGTAGGAACTGAGCCCATACTTCTTCGAAGGGTATTCTGGCAATATGTAATAAAAGACTTAAAAATCTAAATAACTTTTGGCTTCACAATTTCTCTTCTGGGAATTTGTCTTCAGGAAATCATTAAGGATGTACACAAAGACTAACCAGAATATTTATACTGAACCTGTTTTCACAGAAAACGACTGGCATAACAACCTAAGTGCCCAGCAGAGGGGAACATTTAAATATATTATGGTATCTCTACTCAAAGGATGAACCAAATCATGTGCTAGAATTGTATTGACAGAGAAA
This sequence comes from Equus caballus, assembly GCF_041296265.1. Classification (NCBI taxonomy): domain Eukaryota; kingdom Metazoa; phylum Chordata; class Mammalia; order Perissodactyla; family Equidae; genus Equus; species Equus caballus. The sequence continues at coordinate 95,436,303 of NC_091686.1, forward strand.
GGTGTTTATAACATATCGTTAAGTGAAAAGGTAAGTTACAAAACAGTATGAATAAGATGCTTCTATTTCATGTGTGTGTGTGTGTGCATGTGTGTGTGACAGAGTATCGTGCATGTATATACACATACATCATATAAACATAAAAGATTTTATAAGAATACACAGCAAGGTTGTCAGTGGCTATCTTTGAGTGTCTGGTTTTAAATTTACTTAGGTTGTTTTATGAATTTATTGCCTGTTTATTAAAAAACTTTTTTTTGCAATATATATTATTTTGTAGTGAGAAAAACAATAGGTATTTAAAAATTTTAAACCTAGTGATGCTGTCTATACTCCTTTGTGGAGCAACATTTTTCACGGTTTCTCCAAATGCTTGCTTAATCCCGTGGTTCTCCAAGTGTGGTCCTCGAACCAGCAGCATCAGCAAACCCTGGGAACTTTTAGGCATGCAAATTCTCAGGCCCCATCCCACATCTACTGAATCAGAAACTTTGGGGATAGGGCTGAGCAATGTGTCTTTTAGCAAGCCCTTCAGGTGCCTGAACTACTGGTTTAAGCTAATGAAAATATTAGCTTATACAGCACTGGATATTTCAATTAGTCTTCAGTGTCTTATCTGGTAGAAACAAGGAAGGCACATAAGAGGAATTCTAACACAAATCTATACTCTCCAAACCAAGTTTGTCTGCTTTATAATATCCATGGGAACCTTTCTGTTTAATTTGTGGGCATCTTCATCCTTTTCTTCTATTTACTAGCACCTTTACCATAAATTTCAAGCTTTGTTTATCTAAGGAATGTCATTGGAATATGAATTGTGGTGTGGCTTCCTTGGGGCCCTTCTTACTATTTCTCCTGCCCATCACTGCAATATCTACAGTGTTCTTTTCATCTCATACAGGCAAGTGAGAAAATTAAAGTCCTGGGTAGATCTGTGTCCAAAAAAAAAATTCATGACCTAAATTCTATTACAAGATGGTAAGCCCATGAGGGCAGAGGCCAGAGCAGTTTATTTCTAGCACATAGAAAGTACTAAGAAGCATGTTTGTTGAATAAATGAACAAAGCAAGAGAGAGAAAGAAATCCTTAGAGTTTGTTCTATTCCTATCTAAAGACTCTTCTTGTCTTCAAAGACAATATTTCAGCTCTCTACAGGTGGAGTAAGAACATGGGAAGGCACCAGTGCTGTCAGCAACCTTCCTTTCAGGCTGTAGTCTTCCAGCAAGTACTGTCTAAACCCATCCCTGGTTGGGCCATGCCCTCTCTATCTCCTTGGGACATAATCCATCTCATCTAACTGGCTTACTGAAGGTGACTGTAGCTAACTGAACTCTCTGTTTCATGCTCAGGTCTCCTCAGTACTAGCCTCGAAGACCAGGCAGGGAGCAAGAGACAATCTGTTTGTTCTCTTGGGCTGCGTAAGTCCCTTTGGAAGGGGCTTGTATGGAGGGACTCTGCATTATTGGGCTCCATTATTTCAGCTTGGTAAGTGAGAGTTTATAGAGGGTTCTTTTGAGAAGAGAGTGTTCTAACTCCAATGCAATGTATCAGCCTGAAGGCCAATTAAGAACACTTTTATTTTAATCTGCATTTTGGGGCCATTCTTGACAATAGGCTGTATGCAACAAAAATAACATTATTTCAAGTTGTTTCTCACTTTTAATTGTTCCTCTTCTAAAATCTCTTATGTTAAACTTGGGTGAGTGAGCAGTCATGGAACTCTCATTCTAATACAGATAAAGAGGGAGATGATATTTTTTAGGGTAGCCAGCCTGGTGATATCCTATTTCTTTGGGCTAATTCTGGATAAGAATAGTCAGCATCCTCAGGGGTGTCTGTCATGAGGAGTGAGGATTTAGTGCTGGGATGAGCCATCCAGGAAACCCACATAAGCAAGGTAGGGGATAAGAGGACTTCTAAGCAGTAGCCACTGGAGAAATCCAAAATGGCATACAGTGGAGTCTGGCCCTGGGTGGAAGATCTGGTGGACAGGCAAAACTTTAAATATGGGACTTAGGGGATGGCCCGGTCAAGCAGTGGTTAAGTTCGCACATTCTGCTTTGGCGGCCTGGGGTTCGCCAGTTTGGATCCCGGGTACGGACCTATTCAGCAGTTGTCAAGCCATGCTGTGGCAGGTGTCCCACAAATAAAGTAGAGAAGATTGGCACAGATGTTAGTTCAGGGCCAGTCTTCCTCAGCAAAAAAGAGGAAGATTGGTGGCAGATATTAGCTCAGGACTAATCTTCCTTAAAAAAAAGGGGGGGATTTAGTAATTGACAATTCTCCATCTAGCAGCCAATGAAGCCCAGGAATATCATGGACCTAGCTACCAAGATCCAGGGCAAGATGGCTGGATTTGAGACGTAAAGCAGGAAAGAGAACAAAATAGTGACTAGTGAAATAAGGTCGTATCCCAGGGCAGGACCATCATCACGGCCCTAGCAATTAACTAACTGTTGGTTCTTTATCTTCTTTCTGTTTTCCATAAGGCTGGTCCCAGAGTCTAGGGCAGGGAAAAATCTATGGATCAGTTTCTCAAATGTGTTCCATGGATTACCTGTACTTAGATCACCCAGGGTGCTTGTTAAAACACAGGAGACTAGATCCCTTGTCAGACCTAAAGAACACTGTGGTTGGGGAGCCCAGGAATCTGTATTTTCAAATTGGGTTATAAATGAACCTAAAATTTGAGAACCACTGCTGTGGGCAATGCATATGTGTTTTATGAGTAATGGTCAGCAAGCACAGGAGGGGCAGGATGGGGAACACAGCACATCATTACAAAAATCGAAGGCTATTTAAAAATAATTATTTATTTGAGTTGAACAGCTGGCACCAAATACTGTACTTATTTGATCGATATAGTAAGGCAAAATGTCCCGAAGAGCAGACAGTACTAAAGAAGAAATATCCCGATCCAATTCAAATAACAAATAAATATCGAACGTCTACTATATATAAAGTGGTAATAGAGAGCTTCAGAAAAGTAATGTGCTACAGGCTTAAAGTTACTTATTGGATTGTTCTCCCCAAGTCTTCTCCTTCTCTCTATTGATTCTCCCTTTAGGTGGAATGCTCATAAATCATGAAGCAGTTACTTTTCAGATGTCTCAGACAGGATCCTGCCTCAGTCTTCTCTTGCTGTTTAAGAAACAGCAAACAGAGAAATAGCAAAAGCGAAGTTTGCTACCATATTTTTCAGGAAGACTTTTTTTGGGTTCTGTGTGGTTACAGTTCTAAGGTAACACACAATGCATGCCTATATCCATCAGGGCTGGAGACAGTCAATTCAGAGAAAGATTCAGTCCACCTCAGTTGCAAAGTCCAGCTCCTATGGTTAATGGCTCAGAGCAGGGGTAGAGATGCAGGACTAAGTCTAACAGACTAGCAGTAAGAGTGGAAGTGGCAAGATGGAGTCCAGTCTTGGTTCCTAATCAGACTATTCCTTAGCTCTCTAGCCATGGGGAGTATCCATGAATAACCTTGGGGACAGCTACAGAAACTATGAGCAAGAAGGCATTCTTCTGTGTTCACTGGAAATGGAATATTCACTCCCACCACTGAAGAAGAAACATATTTCCCTCATCCTTCTGACCTCAAGGCTTAAGCAGCTCACTTTTTGCTTAGTTCAACCAACTTTCCTAGTTTGTAGGAGAAATTTGGTGGCAAGTTGAGGGACTACATTCGATTTTGCATTGAGGTCCATGTTTATTCGTTATACCATTGATCAATCTGCCTGTGTGACCCTGGATGGAAGAAATGCATATGTCTGAAATAATTTTCAACTTTTTATGGAATTGTTTAAACACTTTGTCAATGTACTTATGAACATAAACGTGGGATTTCACCTGTCTGTAGAAGTCCATAAACACCTCTCCCAGCCACCTAATCATACGTGAAAACATATTTAAATTGGCCCATTCTTGAACACTGACGATACGTTATATTAGTTAGGCAAGAAGCAACTATCTAATTCAGTGCTCAAATACAGTCTGGAAGTTAAGTCCAAATGATCAAAAATTCTAAGAAAATTTTCTAATATTTTTTATTTTATTTTATTTTTCAGATGTTCTAATATTTTTAACTGTAGTTCCTGCATGTAAAATTCTAGCCTAAGAAATACTTCCAGACACTTTGGAACTAGATAGCGGGCAGCAGTACAACACAGTAAATGTACTAAATGCCATTAAATTGTTGACTTTAGAATGGTTAATTTTATGTTATGTGAATTTCACCTCAATTGAAAAGAAATACTTTATAAACTATTGTGTTCCTTATACCTGGGAACTTATATGTAAAAGGACCCTCTACTTTTTATTTCATTCTTTCCTCCTTTATATGCTGATGTAGACACATCTAAGCCACTGCTTTCAAAGGCTTTGAGCCAACATTTTCTTTCCCCTCAAATGATTTTTCTTTTCCGTCGGGCAAACAGTGATCCCGCTCACCCCTGCTCTTTATGAGCAGTTAGTTCTGCCTGGGTTTGCCATTGAGAATCTTTGGGGTTTGAGTGTGATGGAATTCAGTTTTTATTGTAGCAAACAGAAGAGAGGGATTGAAGTATTCTTGAAGGTGTTGGTGAGCTCAGCACGTCTTTGTCTTTACCCAGTTGTGGGATGTCAGGAAAGGTAGGTGAGGCAGAGTCCTTTGGGGGTTATGGATGCCACATGGTTTGTAAGCAGGTGGGCAAGTGCTCTTTGGGCTACTGCTTATAAGCCGTCACACATAGGGGCAGCTGGAAGGGAAAGGAGAGACGCTCCCCCCCAGCCCCTGCCTTTCCAACTGGTGCTATAACAAGCTGAAGCACACACTCTATAAACGCCCTATTCCCCCCCACTCAGTCACTAATGCAAGGCAGGTGGGACCATTCCTTCCTTTCTATAAGCTTCTGTTTTATGTATTAAAATAAACTCCACATTTATACATACAATTTTCCCTCATACATGATCTCATTTAATATTCATGACTCTGTGAAATAGCGAGAGTTGCAGAAGAGGACATCAAGCCTCACAGACCTCAATCGGCCTGTCTGAGACCACTTCTCTAGGAAGACACGGTAGTACCAGCACTTGAATATGGGGCTTTTAATTCAATAACCTCGTTCTTTCTACTTCATCAAGTTATTGTGCTATGCTCCCTTTTGAACTTGCTTTCAAATAGCTTATTTGCTTGTGATGGCTCTTCTAGCCAGTGCCCTTGGCAGGGCCACCATGTATAACGGTGGTGCAGTCTGTGCACTGCACACCTCCAGGGGTCACTGTTCACAAGCACTGCAGCATGCTCAAAGTTACGGCCCTGGGTGTTGGCATTCTTTTTATCTGAGTTACTGCTGGGTAGTGGGATAAAGACGGTTGTGATGTATTCCTGGCGCTCACAGCCAACCTTCACAGTCAGAGCTCTGCTGTGGAGTGAGACCAGTTGAACCATGCCAAAGAGTCAGCTGCACTTGCTTCACACACTTAATGTTATTTTCTCAATGTTTTTTGAAGTCAAGAGGCCCCTTCACAACTGACTTTTACATTTGTTAATATAAACATAATATAAGGCACTTTATTTAGAAGGGAACTGCAACTCAATTATTCAAACTTTAAGTTTCATGTGTCACAAGAAGCAAGAGTAAATGGAGAAAAGGGATGTGATGGTTAATTCTATGTTAACATGACTGGACCACAGAGTGCCCAATATTTTGCTAAACATTATTTCCGGGTGTGTCTGTGAGGGTGTTTCTGGATGAGATTAGCATTTAAATTGGCAGGCTGAGTAAAGCAGAGTGCCTTCTCCAATGTGGCTGCGCATCATCCAGTCCAGTGAGGGCCTGAACAGAACAAAAAGGTGGAGGAAGGGAAAATGCACTCTCAGCCTGACTGATGAGCTGGGCCATTGGGTTTCTCCTGCACCTGGACTAGGACTTACACCATCGGCGCTGCCGGATCTCAGGCCTTGAGACTCAGGCTAGAACTCCACCACTGGCTTTCCTGGGTCTCCAGCTTGCAGAGGGCAGACTGTGGGACTTCTGGGCCCCATAATCATATGAGCCAATTCCTTATAATGAATCTCTATAGATACAGTTTCCTTTATATCTATCTATCTATCTTTCTCACCTCCTTCATAAATATAATCTCCTATTGGTTCTGTTTCTCTAGAGAACAATGACTAATACAGGCGATGACAGGGAAATCAATTCAAACATAATAATGACAAGTTACCAAAACACTATCTATTAGAACTAAATAACGTCCACACTAAAGACAGTCTTGAGGAAATCTTTAAGAAGGGTCATATCTTTGGCACCAACAGAAACAAGGGTAATACCTTTAGAAAACGATTCATCTCTCAACCGTCAGAGATACACTCTTGCATGTAGGGTTGCAAAGAATGGATGTTAGCAGATACATTTAGCACATAAAGTTTAGTATTTTTCATTTCAAAGCATTCAGTTACCTAGATACTCATGATGGAATTGACAGTATGTAATGATTAGATATTTACCAGCATCTGTCTATGGGCAAAAAATATCTATCTCCCATGATTTGTACATAGTGAGTCTGTCTTTCACATACCACAAACACGAGTTTCTGAAATAGGATATATAAAGAAATATATTCATGCATAACAAATAATCTACAGATAAAGAATATTCTGAAGTTAGGAAAAGGTAAGCTGTTAGGAGTGACCTTAGCAAGTCGCTTCACCTCTTTGAATCTCAGTTTTCACAGATGTAAATGGAGATAATACTTTCTCCTGTACATTATCTGGCCAGACATCTACTCTGGTTGGTTGTGGGAATCAAATAGTTACTACAGGTGAAAGCACTCTGTGAAATGTGAAGCACTTGGCAATACATAAAACATCCTACTTTACTTGCACATGGTTTATAGTGAAGCACACTCAAACATACATCTCTGTAATAGAAACAAATACTGAGAAATACAGCTGGACAGACAGATAAGGGAATGAAATATCTCTTGATTGAAAAAAGACAAGTAGAAGATAGGAGGAAAACAGCAGGTAGACAGTTGCCTACAGGTGGTAGGTAGGTAAAAAAATGTAAGGTCAGATGAGGACAAACCCCTTCACTCTCTGGGGGTGGAGAAAAAGAGGCTTAAAAGAATTATGTCAAGTTAACTGCATTAGCCAGCTGGAACAACAGCAACAGATGTACGGCGTTAACCTTTATAGGGACACAGGCAATACTTTAGGGGCAGCGGACGACCCACGTGTAAAATAGAAGTTTTAAAAAATGAAGCAATTTGTATTATTATTGGTGTGTTAATAACCATGTTTGCAGGAATGGAGTTATTTAAATTCAACTCTTCTAAAAAAGAAGACCAGCATTACTATGGGCTAAATGAATAGCATCCCCCAAAATTCCTATGTTGAAGCCCTACCCAGTACATGACCGTATTGTAGACAGGTCCTTTAAGGAGATGTCATAAAGGTGGAGCCTTGATCCAACAGAACTGGTGCCCTTTAATAAAAGCGAGAGACGCCAGAGCTTGCTTCGTTGTCGGAGGACACAGTGAGAAGGCAGCTGTCTTCAAGCCAGGAAGAGAGCCCTGGCCAGAACCCCACCATCCTGGCACCCTGACCTCGGACTTCTGGACTCCAGAACGGCGAGAAAACAAGTTTCTGTTGTTTCAGCCACCCATTCTGTAGTATTTTGTTATGGCAGCTCAAGCTGACTAATACAAGCATAATGAAGCAAAATGAAGCACATTTTGTCAACATAAGAGCTGGTATTTTTGGCAATTCATCCTAAAATGTATTGAGAGGGTAAAGTCATAGATTAAACGACTTAGTAATTTCATTTAATAGACAGCAGGATAACTAGTTTCTTTGAGAGTCTCAGGTTTCTCATAATCCAATTATAATTTTACCTTTTTTCTTAAAACATATTCATGGTTTAACTACAGTTATTAAATTTACATACTGAAACCCACTGCTGAACTTAACTCATATTAATAATAATTACTTATATCAATAATAATTCTGCTACTTTGTACTTATTGCAATGTGCTTTTGTCTGCAAGGAAGCTTCATTACCTGGAAAATACTGATCACAACTATTATTCTTGAGAAACATCAAAACAAAGGAAGCAACCATAAGGTGAAAGGATTGAGTAAAAGAACCACAGGGAATGGAACCGTTCTGGAGTTTGCAGTTAATCTGCATCAGCTCCAAAGTACAAATTACAACCCTAACCCCAACCAATTGCCTTACAAAACTGAGAAGTGAGAAATGTGTCAGGATTATTGCAATTCTAAAACACTAGAGAAAATGAATACAAAAGAGCAGGAGTTTTTTTTTTGGTGGTGCAGGGGGAGGAGTGTGGAGACGGTTTTGGATGTATTGGAAGTGAGAGGCTTTTATTCAAGTGGTGCTGTCTAGGAAGCAATTAAAAATATGGATCTGTAGGTCAAAAGAGTGATGTGGCTGGAAAAGTAGTTCTGGAAGTCATCATGCATTCATTCAACAAATATTGATCATCTAATTTGCAGGGTGGCCAATCATTTTGGTTTGCTCAGGACTGTCCCGATTTGAGCCCTGAAAGCCCCAGGAACCCTGTCATGCCTAGGCAAGCCAGGATGATTGGTGATGCTAACAAGACAGACATGGTCCCTGCTCCTTTTGAGCTTTCATTCTAGGAGAGCAGTCAGATATCTGAAGGGATCAGAAAGTTCAAGGAGGATCACAGAGTGGAAAGAGCAAGGCTGAGGACCCCCAACCTTTACGTGGGTACAGAGGCAGGAGGAGGAAGAGTGGAATGGTGTCATAGAAGTCCAGTGAGAAGAGAATGATAAAATGCAAAACATTTCTCAGGAGCTCTTGTAAAGCAATGGAACAATGGATGAAGGTCATGAACAGGTAATTCCCAGAAGCAGAAAAACAAATGCCAGTAAGCATGAAAGATGATAACGTTCAACTCTATTAATCATAGAACTGCAAATGAAAACACGTGATAAGATCTTTTTGCTTATTGAACTTATAGAGGAAAATAATAACACTTATTGGTGTCTAGACAACAAGGAAATGGTCACTCTAGGACACAGTACCAATAAAAATGGGCATAACTTTGCTGAGAATATAGTTTGGCAGGAGGTATAAAATTCCACTTTTAGAAATGCAGCCTACTCTTTGCATAAAGATTTGTGTACAAAGCAGTTCAACAATTTCTAGTCTATATCTTGGCCAGATTCTAGAAGAGATTTTAATTTACCAGTGTTAATATAAACAAGAAAACTGAGAGTAAAATTCCCCACCATAATTACTAATTCGCAAAATGTGTGGGACAGAATTCTGCTCAAGTTTCTATTTTTCTGATTCTGAGAAATTAAAAAACAGAGAAACTTCCAAAACCTACAATAAACAACTACGTCCCAATAGCCCAGCTTGACAATTCAACATTTGGTCATATTTGCAAGTGATTTTTAAAAAATATTAATAGACTGTTTTTTTTTTTTTTTTTTTTTTTTTATTGCCTTTGTTTTTTTTTTTTTTTTTTTTTTTTTTTATTAATGTTATGATAGATTACAACCTTGTGAGATTTCAGTTGTACATTTTTGTTAGTCATGTTGTGGGTACACCACTTCCCCCTCCGTACCCTCCCCCCACCCCCCCTTTTCCCTGGTATTAATAGACTGTTTTTTAGAACAATTTTAGACTTATAGAAAAACCAAGCAGATAGTGCTGAAAATTCCCACTTAGCAACTCCCTGCACCAATGTTCCCTGTTTTGAACATCTTACATTAATATGGTAAGTTTGTTACCATTATTGAACCAATACTTGCACACTTTTATGAGCTATAGCCTATAGTTTATTCAGATTTCCTTAGTTTTTACTTAATGGCCTTCTCCTGTTCCAGGATCCCACATTACATTTAGTTGTCATTTCTCCTCACGCTCCTCTTGGCTGTGACTTCTTCTCAGGTTTTCTTTGTTTTTGACGACCTTGACCATTTTGAGGAGTAGTGGTCACGTATTTTGTGAGATGCCCCTCTGTTGGAATTTGCCTAATATTTTTCTCATTATTAGACTGGAGTTACAGGTTTTTGGGAAAAGATCAGAGAAGTAAATTGCCATTTTCATCCTATCAAGGGTATTACTATCAGCATAATTTATGAGTGTTTATTGACCTTGATCATCTGGCTGAGGAAGTGTTTGTTGGGTTTCTTCACTGTAAAGTCACTTCACCCATCCCCCATTTTCATACTGTACTCATTAGAAGAAAGTCACTATACGCAGTCCACACTTGGAGGTGAGAGTTATGCTCCCTTCCTTTAGGGTGGAGCATTTACATAATTTACATAATCTACATAATTTGGAATTATTCTGCACAGGAGATTTGTCTCTTCTCCTTCATTTATTAATTTATTCAATCATTTATATCAGTAGGGACTCATAGATAATTACTTCATATTTTGGGTTATAATCCAATGCTACTTTCTTTTTCTGCTCAAATTATTCCAGCTTTGGTCACTAGAAGCTCTTTCATTTGGCTCCTAGGTCCCTTTGACATACCCCCATCGTTGTGGCAACTTTTTTTTTTGAAAAACTACTTACTTTCTGGCACTATTAGATGCTCCAGGCTCATCTTGTGCATTTCCCGCTCCAGAACCTAGAATCACCGATTTCCCCAAGGAGCCCTTGTTCCTTTTATTGGAGAATGGGATTAGAAACCAAGATCTGGGTGCTAGATGTGCTTGTTGCTACTGCAGTGTCATCTCTTTTAGGCTTCTCTGCTGACAGCAAGGAATTATATGTGCATATACTAATCTGTGTATATACTCATATTTATAAGTATTTCCATAGGTAACCTTCTGTGCTCTATATTATCAATCTTTAAAAAAATTTTTTTTGTTGAGGTATAACTAACATAACATTAGTTTCAGGTGTACAATGTAATGATTCATATTAATCTCAACCTATATTAAGTTAAACATGAGTTCTCCATAAACTCCATAAACTAATGTCTCCAACTTTAACCCATTACCACATGGATCTTTCTAGCCTCCTCTTCCTGCTGATCTGTACACCTTGACTCCAACTGTGAGAAACGTGGATCCCACCCTCTGACATTCTTTTACTTAATTGTTCAGTTCCAGCATACATGTATAGCAGTATCAGAATTGTTAGCCTCCACCCCAGTGGGAAAGAATTTTATTGACAAGTGTATGGTACTTAAGTGCAGTTCCTTTTGCCTTTAGTCTTACAGACTCCATTCATTTCCAATAGATATTTTTTAAATAAAAGAAATAAAATATAACAGATACAGTTGAATTCCCCTTTGATCTGTAAATCCAGGCTGATCTTCCTCCTTCCCAAGATGCACATATTATTATAAATTTGTTATATATTATTGTTAAAAATTATTACTTATTATAAATTTATATTTAACATATAAAAAGTACCATGCTCAGACCTGATTTCTAACTCCATACTTAAAAATACGGATTCCAGTCATATTGCAGTGCCTGTGGAGCCTGGTCCTTGCAACCACTGTCCGGTGACTGGGTCCTTCTGCTGGCATGGATACATCGCCCAATGCCTGGCCCACAGCAGGCTCTCACTTCTCATCCTGCTGCCTTGCAGGGGTCGGCCCCGGGCAGTGTGTCTAAGGGTTCTTTCAAATCTGGCTGTGTGTGTACAGATCCTGCCAAGGTCTTTCAGTGCTGCTTTGAAAGCCTTACAAAAAAAGCTGAATTGCCCATGCATATTGCTGATCCACAGTTCTAAGAAAGGTTTCTTTTGGGGACAGAGCAGACAGGCTAGAAGGAAGCCTGGCATGTGCACCATGGGCCTGAGAACTGGACAGAAGGAAAGCTGGCTCATTAAGTGTTAACTGTCTAAATGACAACAGCAGCATTATTAATGGGTATCTATTAATAAGATCTGGGCTCATGAAAGTCTACTGCAATTTAGAAATGTTCCCTTCAATATATGCCCCATCTATAGTTGGAATTTCACATTTATAAGCCCTTCTAATGTCTTATGTAGTATCCTCTTCTCTCCTTAGATGGTATTAAATTGACTCAGTATTTTAAAACGCCTTTAAGTGATTTTTATTAAAAGGAATATACATTTAATATTATCATCTCTCTTTCCTGTTGGAAATAACTGAGTTATATGTTAGAAAGCCTTTATAACATGTGGAAATGTTTATCTCATCCATATTTCCTAGGCTCTAGCAGCTGGGTCAAAATCATTGCCACAAAATAGGATTTACCTGGCTTTGCATCTACCCTCCGTGGAGCTCAGAATCCCTTGAACTCCTCTGGAAGAGTTCTGGGAGATTTCAGGTATGCTGTGGGGACTACTGGTCTCGGCGTTGCTACTCTGCCATTTCACCTTGTTGGGCCTTCCTTGTCTAAGGCAGTGTCATGAGAAGCACCAGCCAAAAGCAGCTGCTGGTTTGTTGGGGCCTGAAAGGTGCAGCTGCTGCCATCAGTACCCACCAAGGACCAAGATGCTAGAACTGATCCTGAAGACATTTATGCCAAGGTTACGGGTGATGAATGTCAAAGCCAAGTGTTCACACAGCAGGTTGTCCTCCTCTCCTACCACCCCATACAGCTGCCCACATGCTAGTGTTGCCTTCTCTGGTCACTGCAGATGTACAGGTTCCCACGCTATGGAGGTTTCAAGGTCTTCACTGTCCACAGCTCCATCTGCTGAGTCCCTTCCCTTCCCACTTCCCAATCTTAGGACACAGGCTGGGTGGTAGATACATGCACCTGTACTCAGACCCATCCCTCCCTTCCATGCTGGCTCATTTCCTTGGGACTAAACTCATATGTCTTGGTTTACCATTCCTGGAGATATGAAATCTCATAGGCTTTTCATGTAACTATCCTTTGAAGGGGCCCTCTACCATTCTACTCATCTGTGCTAACTTGTCTGAATCCTGGGATAAGGGCAGTTTATTTAGACTCATTCTAGGATTCATCTTCTAGTCATTTTGGTGATTGTGCCTATTATAAAGTAACAACTCATTTATCCAGCGCCACTAGCTTTTCCACATGAGAGGGAGGAATATGGTTTTCAAAGTATGGGCCCTGGGCCAGCAGTTTCAGCATCTTCTGGGAACATGTGAGAAATGCAAATTCTTTTCTCAGGCCCCATCCAGTTCTAATGAAGGAGAAACTCTGGGACTGCGGCCCAGCAATTTGTGTTTTCATGAGCACTCCCGGGTCCTGATTGGGTGCCACTATTGCTGACTATCCTACATTATAGATTTGCTTGATTGCCACTCTTGTTGCCATTTACCGTCTTCAATTAGCCTCCACATTTCCCATAAGCTGGTAGTTAGATTTAGAGCCTTGATTATACTCAGGTTCATTTTTTTTTAGGCAAGAATACTTCACAGATGATGCTGTGCTTTCCTGTTACATCCATCATGAGGCAAATAAGATCTGTTTGACCCAAAGTTGGTTAAGGTTAAGAAGGACCAGCACTCAGGTGGCTTCTGCATGATGCCTGCTTTACCAAATGGTTTTACCAACCTCTGATGATTGTTGTCTGGACCTATTATTTCCTTTGGGATTGCAAAATAATGATTTCTAATATCACCCATTCTGCATTTATTAATCATTTTCAGCCTTTTGTTGTTGCTGCTGCTTATTTGGGACCATGACAACCTCCATGGCACATTTATAGTACAGCCATTTGCCACATAATGATATTTTGGTCAACGATGGACCACACATACAACAGTGGTCCCATAAGATTAGTACCATATAGCTTAAGTGTGTAGTAGGCTATCCCATCTAGGTTTGTATGAGTATACTATATAATGTTCGCACAATGACAAAATCACCTAATGATGCATTTCTTACAATGTATCCCCATCATTAAGTGACACAAGTGTAAAAGCAGCATCAATTAATGTAACCCTTTGTTTACAAATTTTAAAAAATCTTTAGAGAATTTTTTGATAACCCTTATGATAATCACAGACCCCCAATTTACATGATTTGCATTTGCTTAGAAAACACTCATTTAATTAGCGAAGAAATTACAATTTAACAATTTTGAGTCTGGGTTCTGATTCTAAATCAATTACCGTCTACCTGCGTGTCTGTGTTAAGCCAAGCAGGCTGTTCAACCAAGATCTGTCAGTTAGATCTGTTTCTAAACGCCTCAGCCACCTTTACTCTATGATGACAACAATATCACATATTCTTACCTTCCTGATAAGCATGTTAAAACGTTCCAAGATAATGTTTCTCAGAGCACTTTGGGTGACATTATAAAAATGTGTCTCTTAGACCTGACGATTTAACCTATGGGATAGAACTATGTTTCTCAAACCTTTGGACAGCAACCTAGAGCAAGAAACCTATTTTACATTGGGACGCTGTTTACACACACACACACACGTTAGAAACAGAAAGTCTTGGTCTCTACCACAGACCTGCAGAATCAGAAATTCTGGGAGTGGGTTCAGTATTGTTTCACCAGTAATTATTAACTATACATGCAATCCACCCTGATGCTTTCTATTTTATTTTCTTCAGTTCTATTCTATTTTGTTCCACTAAAAATTGCTACAAGCAACCCACCGGGTTAGAATGATTTCCTGATTCACTATTAGACTGCAACCCACATTTTCAAAAATGTGTAACCCTTCAAAGAAAAATCTCTTCTCCTAGCTAGTTCTAAAATCACTCTCCACCAGATTGTACATCCTTACCATTTGGTTGCCTGTGTACGAGTGTCCTTGATCTCAGGCATACACAAATAATTGCAATGCAACATGGTGCTGCTAAAAGAAAAAGTATAAAACAGGTTCACAGAGGTGGGTGCCATTGATTGAACTAGAGGCACAAAGGAAGGCTTTACAGTGAGGATAAGAATTCATTCATTTATTCATCACTTACGTGAAGAGGAAGATACGATAAATGAAGGGCAGGATTCTTGCCCTTTCTGAGGCTGGGAGCTGGATGGGAACGAAAACAGGACATGGGACAGGCAAGCAGATATGAAGGGAGAAAGAGCCTGGTAGTGTCTGTCAGTCAGGACTCACAGACCTTAGACAAGATGGAAGCTGTGAGAAGGCTGGCTGTCGATGAAGGAAGCAAAACTTGAACTAGCCCTTAGATAAAAAGGATGCAAATGGAGAGATGGGGGTGAAGGTGGGAAAAGACCTTCTAGATGGAGTTAGAGGCCTCCTTCTATAATGTTTGCAGTTATAAATGAGGAGGGTGCTTTTAAGAGGCAACTAGAAGCCTGGCAATAATAACAACAAAGCTTTTATTTTTATCAATAACACTTGCTATGAAGTTATGAGTTAGGTACTACTATTCCTAAGGTTGAGGAGGTCTAATTAACTTGGTCACATAGCAAGTATATGGCAGAGCGAGGATCTTAGCTCAGGTCTACAGAACTTCAAAGTTCATGGTCCTATCCATGATGCTCTGTGGCATGACTGGGACAGAGCTCATGTTAAGAGCCAGCATGCAATGGTATGTCATGGCTTTTAAGGGATGGGTGGCTCACGTGGGGACTGGCTGAGGAATGTGGACCTAATTCTCCAGGCCTCTGATTACTATGACTTGGTCAGCTATGAGATGTCAATTGTTACTGCAAAGGAATCACTGAAGATTGTGAATGAAAAATTATTAGGGCTACAAACAGTGACATTCTTACTAATTTCCATTCTTATATTCATTCAGGGACTAAAAGGGGCAGGGTACCACAAATTGCCCATGACCTGAAGCCTATCTCTCTTATGCCTTGGGCCATAAAAATACCTGGCTCTGCCCAAAGGAGTGCTGCACAAATGGGAATCATAGGTTGAGGAGTGGTATTGGAAAAACAAGTGGAGAGTTACTTCTGTAGGATATGAAAGATGATCTATGCAGTTTACCTTTCCCCTAGAGAGGGTTTGCACTTTGAATTAGGTCTGAAGTTGCCTCGGCTTTAGAGAAGTCATCTCCACTGGAGAAGTTTGTTTCCCCTTGGAATAGGCCCACTAAAATCCTGACTTGGAGTTGGGTAGCTTGCCTGGTGCCCCCTGATTTTGCATATAAGACTGATTCAGTCACTGTAGTCTCAGCTCAGACGTCACTTCCTCAGCTAAACCTTTCATGTAAATTAGTCATTCATGTACCTATTACAACACCTTGGCTACTGTTTCTTTTTGTGCGTTATCACCAGCTAAAATGACCTTTTTAAATTTCATTTATTTCCTTGTTCATTATCTGTTTTGTCCTCTGCTACAAGCTCCAAGAATGCAGGGTTCTTCTCTGTCTTGTTCATTGCCATGTTCCCATGCCTAGAATAGTGCCTGGCACATAATAAAAGTTCAATAAATACTGTTGGATGAAGAGAAGGCAGCTCATAGGAGTGGTGTATTGTGGGTTGGCAATCTTGCCAGTTATTTTTTTCTTCCAGTAGACTTTGTTCTCGGTGAGTCCATGGAAAGATTAGGAAGAAGTGAACAGCCTAATCCTCTCTCCCAGGGGGTCAATTACTTGGGTTGAGACCTTTTAGCCATCTAAAATAAAATCTCAGATTCCTTAGAAACCTTAGGGAGAATGCAGGACTGACTCCTCATTTTACAGATGAGGAAACTGAGTTTTCCCGAAAGATTAAATGACACACCAGAACCCACGCAGCTGGGTTAGTGGAGAAGAGCCAGAACTAGAACTTAGAATTTCTAAGCCCAGCCTTCTCTTTCTACTTTACACAAGGGCTTCCATAATGCTTTCTTCAAGTGAGAACTTAACTGATCAATGGACACACATTCTAGTTATGAGTGAAGTACATTGCACTTAAGTAGTATTGCAGAAGAAGAAAATGTCTGATAAAAATGAGTTAACATTCTTTTCTTCCCTCTAATACCTCTGCGATTATCTATTTCACTAACAGTACACAATTTAACTCAGTGCTTAAACATAGAATTTTGGTAAATCACCATGTTTGTCACTGGGAAAGGTGAAAAAATGAAAAGGACATCATCCCTGATCTCAGTCACAAACAACTAACCACAGTGAAAGGCAGTGTTGTAATAAAAGTGTAAAATGGGTATGCAGAGGTGGGTGCCATTGATTGGACCTGGAAGCACACTGAGAACAAGAATTTCATCAAGCAGAGAGAAGACACTGCAGATGGGGAAATGGCAAGAGGTCCGAAGGTGGGCAATGATGTTCAAAGAATGGTACGCAGCCTTATGAGCTGGAAAGAGAGGTGTGTCATAGATGGTCATTCTGGAAAGGAAAGCAGAGGGCCTTGAGACTCATATTAACAATTCTTTATTTCATTCTTTTTGGATATCACTGAGTTTTTGAGTAGGGGGCAAACATAATCAGATATGTCTCTTAACAAGGTAATTCTGGTGTGAAATGCTGAGAAGAAAGAAGCTGCTGTTGGAGGGACTAGTTAAGAGTCCAAGTGACAGAAGATGAGGGTCTGAACCTGGGTGGTGTCCAAAGTAATGGAATGAGAATGACAGAGGAGAGGGACAGTAAGTTTGAAAACCACGTAGAGATTCCAGTAGACAGGGACGAATTGAAGATAACCGGCAGTGAAGATGCTGGGACAGCTAAGGTCGAGGTGATATCTTTGGAGAGCAGCGTTTCTTGCTGAGATAGTTAGCAAACTGGGCCAAACGGAGGTGAGGAGATACTCTGAGGTGGATGAGTAGGGGCAGGCAGGGGGTTCATGCTGGATGTCCTCTGTTTCTCAATAAAGAGAGAAATGAGATCTTTTGCCAAGGAGGAAAGAGAGCAGACATGCTTTGTGATTAGACAAGTGAAAAAGAGCTACACAAAATACACATCATGGGCTCTTCTAGGAGACATAGTCCCTAATTTAATGAGTGGTTTATTGATATTTATCTATACATATATCGTAAAAAGGAGTGTTATTCTCACTTGTTCTGCTTGGCAAATATCAATGTCTTGTACAAAATGACTATACAATGTCAATTAATGATAGCACATGTCACTGAATCCTTAATAGTCCTTCTTGCCAAATAAATCCTATGTAAGTCTACTTTTAAGCAAAATTTAACTGTAGGAACCATACAAAAGAAGTATAACCATTGCTCTTTAGGGAAAGGCTATCATGCTTTTCCAAACTTCATTTTGAAAAATGCAAATTGAGATTAAAATGTATGCACTTTGCATTTTGTTTATAATGCATCCACAGTCACACTAAAAGCAAATCCCTCCATCATAGCTTCCAGAAAATGCCCATTTGTCTGTCACTCAACAAGAGCAAGTACACAAGGCAATTAGTCACAAAGTTGAAATGAAGTGTCAGAGAATTTTCAGTCAGCTTTCTAAACCTTGGCAAGAATCAGGACTATTTTTATTTTACAAATGGCCCTTCTAAGTGAATTGATTGTGACTGGGAACTCTGTCTCATGTGAGGGGGAAACACATGCCATCACTCTGATTTCCTGACTCAGGCTGGGCAGTTCCTGCCCACAGCAGCTTAGTTAACAGTGAAAGGCAAATGGAAAAATCCGTGCTGAACAGCAAGCCTGATGCCCCCAAACACAAATCAGGAAGCTAGTTTCTCTTTATTTTCCTACTGCAAGGATTGCCAGGAGACACTGGAATGTTAGCTCTGCGCTTCTTCATTACTTAGGATACATAGGACAGATCGGAACACATTTGGAGACCAACAGCAGGAATATTAGAGTGGATGGGATGGCAAACACGGTAAGGGATTTTAGAAGAAGCAATTTACCCATGTTTAGATTCAGTTGATTTCCAAGGGTGTTGAAGCTCTCAAGTTTTGAGATGGTTGGGGATGCAGAGCTTAGCTCCAGTTACCTGCTACTCACTGATTTAGAAAATACAGGAGACAGAAGAACCTGAAAGCTTGAGAGAGGAAAACCTAGTGCAGTGGTCTCAACTTGAGCAGCATCAGAATCACCTGGAGGGCTTGTTCAAACACAGACTGCTGGACCCAACCCCAGAGTTCCTGGTTCTGTAGGTCTGGGCTGGGGCCAGAGAATCTGTATTCCAAGCAGCTCCCAGGTAACACCGTTGCTGCTGGTATGGGACCACACCTGAAGAAGCAGCAGTAAAGTTCCAATCCCGAGTGAAGGCATGGAGAGTGGACTTTACTGCAAGGCTAAAGGAATTAAGTTTATTCTGTAGAAAGAGGATGAAGAGGCAAACCATGTTACCAACCTGGAGGTCCGGATCAGAAATTCACTTCATATCAACAACAGGCAGAACTGGAGAAAGTGGTGTTCAGTGGCAAGGAGACCTATTGTAAAGTTAGGTATAAGGGAAACATTTGGCCATCAAAGTTAAATGGCGAATTCTTCAAAAGAGTGATCTAAAAAGGAAATCCTTCATAATTTTAATTCAAAAGTATTAACTTTGAGACTTGTAGCTCACAAAATAAGTGCATTTGAAAGAAGCAAAAAATGTAATTGTTTTCAAAACAATGTTAACCAAGCCGTTTGGAATTAAAAAAAAAATAGAATCTGGCATAAGGAGTTCTCATTGGCTGAATCCAGGTCGCTTCCTACTGTGTTCCTAGCACCAGATGACAGTCAGAGAGGCTTAAACTGTGACTCCCGAGGCCTGAGCCACCCATTTAATGAAAATGTGACTGGCTCTGCCTGTGAGAGAAACTCTTTATCTGAATCTTTCTTGAGGGGGTTGGGTGGGAAAATTACAAAGATATAAACTTCTCATTGACCTTCATATGTGGACATATTCTGCTTTGTCTTAAAATTGCAATTGAAGACACAAGCTGTCATTAAAAAAACAAAAGACACAGGATAAGTTCCTTTGACAATTCAGTATTATAAAATACTTTTCTTCAAGAACTGCCATATTTCCTTTTTAACCACATGATAAAAATGTGAAATTTACTATGTTCTTCTTTTGGTCATGGCAGCCAGGAACCCCAGAGCTAAATTTTCTGTCCAAGTCTGGCAGCTTTCCTTGAAATGCCTTTCTGGTATGGTTGTTTCTCCCTAGATCCTTATTTCTTAGCCAGTAATTTTTTCTGTCTCTTTTAATGTGAAAAGAAAAAAGCAAAAACAAAAACTTACTGTTTCTTATGATATAAATTCCTGTCAAAAGCTTTTCAGTGTAGATATGGTTACACGTAATGAATTTAAAAAAATACATAATCCTATTTAGTCACAAATATTTATAAAATATATAAAAGTCTCTCTGTTTATAAAGATAAGGCTGACCCTCAGGCAGGATATTCTTTTAGGGGGCCATAGTGGTGTAGTAAAGAACATGAGCTTTGAAATGAGGCTGCTAGGATTTGAATACTGTCCTGGCCACATTGGCTGTGTGACCCTAGATACGTCATTTAACCTCTGTGGGCCTCAGGTCTCTCATCTCTAAAATGGCCTTAATTACAATATCAACCTCCAAAGATTCATGGGAGGACTAATTAATGCTTTGAATAAAGTGCTCTGAACAGAGCTTGGACCACAGTAAGTATTTACTAAATGTTAGCTATTTCAATTAGAAACAGTGGTGATGAGATCATGCAACTCACTCAACTGTGGAGTTAAATGGTACCATCTCAATCACAGGTTCATGATTCTGGGCAACGGGAGCACTGGTTTTAATTTGGAATTAATTGGAAAGATCCACTTCCACCAAATGAGCGCTCATGATGAGAACCTTCTACGGCCATAGTGTGGCCAATGCAGAAGCCAGAGGCAGTAGACAGAGAGGAACAGAAAGATGCAGCACTTCAGAGAGAGGGAGAGACCGTTCCCAGGGAAACTGGTTGCTAAGCGCATGCATTTGGCAAAGGCCACTGGAGAAACGCAATTTCCTTGAACTACATCTAATGAAAATACTCTATACTTACAGTGAACTTTAAGCAAATGTGAAGTGAACCTGAGAATGTTGGGGAATTAGAAATAAGGATTCTGAAATCACCCTTACTCCAGCATGGGCCACTTTCTGGAAAGAGCAGTATGGATACCCAAGAGAAGACAGAGTCTGGGTGACACAAGAGGAAATCTGGAGTTGAGTATGATAGATTTAATTCTGTATTTTTGGGAAAACAATTTGGAAACTAATGTCACAATCACATGGATAGTCTATGTGGCTGTATAAAACTATGTGCAGACAATTATAGACTGTTCTCTTTTCATCATAGGTTATGTATTGTCACCCTTGGGTAATCTTTCTGATTTTTTCATAAAGTTCTGAGTTGAAGAACTGATCCCGGTACTGGTAAACAGATACTTACAGTAGACAGAATCTATTGACTACTGGGAATGAGATTATAGTGTCCAGAGTGAGCAAAATAAGTTATGAGTCTTCGTAGAACTGATGTAAAATGTTAAATAGGGCTGTATTACTCATAGTTCTCCAGAGAAAGAACCAATAGGGTGTGTGTTTGTGTGTGTCTGTCTCTAGTTTTAGGAATTGGTTTACATGATTGTGGGGGTGGCTGGCAAGTGTGAAATCTGCAGGGCAGACTGGTAGGCTGAAGACCCAAGGAAGAGCTGATGTTACAGCTTGAGTCTGAAGGCAGTCTGTAGGCAGAAATCCTCCTTCCTTGAGGACCTCAGTCATTTTCCCTTAAGGCCTTCAACTGATTGGATGAAGCCCACCCACATTATGGAGGGTAATCTGCTTTACTCAAAGTCTGCTGATTTAAATGTTAATTTCATCTAAAAATACCCTCACAGTGACATCTAGACTAGTGTTTGGTCAAATATATGGAAACGGTAGTCTAATTAGTTTGACTCATAAAATTAACCATCACAAAGGCTCTTCCTGAAATCTCAGAATTTTCACTGCAACGCAAAGCAAGGGCAATAGGCTATTGCAAGACCATAAACAGGAGTTGCTAGACACACCTCCTGGGCTGATTAAAAGGTCATCACCTTGTGCCTGTGACCCTCAATATCATCACCCACCTCCAGTCTATATAACAGAAGACTGGAGAGTAGAAAGAGATTCATTGGAGGAAAGTGGAGTAGCGTCTGCTTTGCTTGTTCCTGTCCCCAGAGTGAATGCTCCCTCCCCCATCCCCATATCCATGAAGAGAGGGAAGTTCTATTTGCAGATTGGGGAGAACATATCTTACTCCCTGACTGAGACCTGCTGAGCCAAAAGAGCCCATAGAATCTTCTCCAGTGAACACTAGAGGTGGAACACACTTAGAGATTTCTTGAGAGAACCCAATATGTGGCCCCAGGAGCTTAGGAGGATTGCAGATATGGACACTGGTTCCTGCATTCCTCCTAGAGAACTTTGAAGGCAACAATCTGATGAGAACTGCCCACGAAGGAAGGCAGAGTAAGTATTGGACAGCCTGTGCCTCCAGAGACTGGCATGGTAAAGGGTCAGGATGTGTGAGTTTCCTGTGGACTAACTGGAATCAAGACAAACAGCCAGGCTCCAGCATCTTGATGGGACTTGATCCAGGAGGGATACATGCCAAGGTGGGAACCGTGTAAGAGAAAATGAGATGGACTGCAGGGTAGGGATCGGGCTGGAAGTCCCAAGGAGACAATCATGTCAGGGTGGAGGTCCCACTGAAGGCCTCCTCACAATGAGCTCCATGGAGGAGCCAGCATTTGGGCAGCAGACACGAGGGAGGATAAGACGGCAGACAGAGTTGGACAAGTTTCTCTTTGTTTTTTCTCCTTTTCTTCCAATCTCCCTCCTTTGATTGACCTGAAGGATCCAGAAGCGCCATCTTGAGAGCTACAAGGTTGGGTGTGGAAGGAAGGAAGAACACGGAGGAATGGTGCAAGAACTGACCAGGCCCCCCTTCTCTATCCCAGACCTAAGAACCTGAACCAAGGAGAGGCAGACACTTTGATTTAGACTCACCTGGACTTTTTAATACTTGAAAGTGAGTCTTGACAGCATCTGGTTGAGAGAGCATCCCGGGTGGGGAAGGAATCCAGCAAAGCATGCCTGAAGGCAGTGATGCAAGAAAATAAATTCTCTTTCCTTTTGTGTCCTCAATTGAGTTCAGCCCTCACAGTACACTAGCTATACAAAGTTAAAAAGACTCAGCCCCATCTGAGTTCAGTATGCGTCACCACTGCCCTAATTTATCATACACTTTAGAATGCTTTGTGGCCCTTCACATGTCTGGGTACTATATCTCTGTCAACAGAGGACTAGGAGGAGGGTGAAGGCTGGGTCAAGAATTAAAGCAAAGGCTCCCAATAGAGAAACATGGCCAATTTATACAGTGTTCCCATAACTGAGCGAGTCAGGAACAGACAAAAGGTTCCCATGTGCATGGTGTGTCTCCACTGCAAATTCTAATTTATAACTTCCTGTTCCTCTAGAGTTAGGCTATCTTTTAGGTAAGTGAAATCGAAAAAGGAATTAGTGACGACTGCCGGACACACAGAATACTAGTGCTACGGCTTATATGTAGTCCCCCTTCTAATTCAATGGGGGGAGTCTGCCCCTAATTTATGAGTATTATCAATAAATACTTAAACACCTATTTCTGGGGATCCCTCTGTCACTTGCTGTGCTAGACACTATCCAAAGCAACAGGTTGAACTTTTTCAGCCTGTAGGAATAGATAACTCTGTTATTTATGTCCAGCTTCTGCTCTGAGCCACCCTGGTATTAACTAATTTTATTACCTCCCCTGTAAACCTTGGTCTCCCCTTCCCTTTCCCATTGAGACTTCTTGTTTAATCATGTGAAAATAATACTGACCAATGCATAAGGAAGATACTGACAATGAAATATCTCAGGATGAAAACAGATGCTCAACAGGTAACAGTAGGGTGAGAAGATACATTTACTTCAGTGCTGAGCGTGCTTATGTTATGGGGTCGAAAATACTAGGCAGATTCGAGCTGCGAAGGCTTCCATATTCATCTCAAACATTTCTCTTCCCCCACTTCATTTTTCTTCTTTCTTAGAATATGTCTGACAGGAATACTATTCATGTTTGGAGGGTGTTCTTTGTCATTGGAGGACCATTCTTTTCATAATTCTTTACCAAAGTAAAGAATTATTATTTTTTTTTGCGCTGATCATCAGGGAAATGCAAATCAAAACTACACTAAGATATCACCTTACACCCATTAGATTGGCAAAAACATCCAAAACCAAGAGCAACAAATGTTAGAGAGGTTGTGGAGAAAAAGGAACCCTCATACACTGTTGGTGGGAATGCAAACTGGTACAGCCACTATGGAAAACAGTACGGAGATTTCTCAAAAAGTTAAAAATAGAAATACCCTATGACCCAGCCATCCCATTACTGGGTATCTATCCTAAGAACCTGAAATCAGAAATCCCAAGAGTCCCTTGCACCCCTATGTTCATTGCAGCTTTATTTACAATAGCCAAGATGTGGAACCAACCTACAAGCCCATCAACTGATGATTGGATAAAGAAGATATGGTATATATACACAATGGAATACTACTCAGCCATAAAAAAAGACAAAAGTGGCCCATTTGCAGCAACGTGGATGGACCTCGAGGGTATTATGTTAAGCGAAATAAGCCAGTCAGAGAAAGACGAACTCTATATGACTCCACTCATAGGTGGAAGTTAACATATTGACAAGGAGATCTGATCGGCGGTTACCAGGGAAAAGGGGGGGTGGGGGGAGGGCACAAAGGGGGAAGAGGTGTACCCACAACATGACTAACAATAATGTACAACTGAAATCTCACAAGGTTGTAATCTATCATAACATTAATAAAAGTAAAGAATTATTTTTCAAAGGTTAACGTTGTACTCCCAGCCTGGGGACTAAGGGAATCAGACCAACTCAAGTGGCCCAAGGCATGGCTTCGAGCCTTAAGGAGAAGAAAGTTCTGACAGGAGAGAGGGATGCTGGCTAAGAGGGAAACCACAGAAGGAGCAGGAATTGATAAAGTCCATGTTATATCAGGAGCTGTGAAGAATGCAGGCAGAAGAGAAATTAGGTAGCCAGTAACCCCAAATTCAAGCCAGCGGAGTGCTAGCTGCTGTGCAGTTCAGCTTTCCAACGCATCTTGAAAGCAAGATTAAAATAGTGGTCCCTACTAAGAGACGCTAGGGTCCATTGAGGTGTCTGTGGTAGCATCTGCATCCATTTTGCATTAGAAAAAAATATGCCTTGACTATCTTCTCTGGAAATTTTCAAGTTATATTGGGTAATTAATAAATTTCCTCCATTGTTTATCACATTCAGACATTTCTTCTCATGACAACACAGAGCCCAGGAAATAATAAAGGGTCTTGATTAAAAACATAAAAACTACTAAAATTCCTGAGAACCTCTTCCAAAAATTTGCTTTGTGGGTCAATTGTTTCTTTTGTAAATTAGGTAATGTAGATGGTTCTGACAGAAATGATACAATAAAAAGCCCAACAAAATGATGATTATTCATAGCATGAAAGACAGTTTTCTCTGAATCCCATCTTTTATTTGACTATAATCAAGGTCAGAGTTTTTTCCGGATGTTTCCTGCTAGCCTAAAGTGGATTCTTTGTTTCCTAAGAAAAAGGCCCAATATTCACGGCTTGGCTTCACTGCCGGCTGCTTCCCACTTCCTGTGGCTCAGTGGGTCAGAGCCAGTGCATTCCGGGAGGGGAACCCAATGACAGCCTGCGCTGGGTCTGGTGTTCACTTGAGTCTGGCTGGAAATGATTTTGTGGCAGACCAAGATTGGGGTCAGGAGAATTCTGAAGAGTCCACAACGTTCACAGACATCCCAGTGTGAATGAGAGAATTCCCTGGTACTTGGAAATTCTCCAAGGGGGAAACCAGTTCCTGTAGTTTTATGAGATTCTAGAAGGGTCAGAGGACTCAGACTGGCGGAGACAACATTAAGGTGAATACACTGCCAACTGCTGAGTCAGTCTTCACTCACAGAGGTGTTTATTGAGTGCCCTGCTGAGTGCAGAGCTCTGCAGGAGCACTTAGCAAAAGCTGAGCTCAAGCTGTACAAAAGCGAGATAGCACAGTTCGGGGAGGTACACTGCGGGCTACTTCCTGCCCACTTCTAATCAGCGGCTCCTCGAGTAACTAACTGTACTCCTGAGCATTCTTACATCATCTCCACCACTGGTTTTCAACGAGAGGCGGGGCAAGCATTCTGTCCCCCAGGAGACATTTTTGGTTGTCACAGCCTGGGGGTGGTGGTGGAGGGACTGATACCGGTATCTGACGGGTGGAGACCAGGAATGCTGCTAAATATCCTCCAGTGTACACCACACCCCCATGACCTAACAGGTCAAGAGAGCTGCACTTCAGAAACCCTGATCTAAATGGTCTGGCTGAAGCTGTTCAATGATTATGTTTTATTATCTATACTCTGGTCTTTAGTTTTTATGGGAACTTATTAGGCTCAAGGCTACGTAATATACTCTTAGGCACGTTAAAAACAAGACAACAGGTTCAAAATGGAGTCACTTATGCTAAGCCCCACATCACCAAACCAAGACTTGACTTACAGTCTCTGGTCTTTCAGAAATGAAATCCTAATGGAATCGCCTGATCAGCACTAGTGAGGTAACCTGCCTGACAGACCCCTGCCATCCCCTAAAGAAAGGTAACCTTGAAATAACCAACCCATTTTTTTTGCCTTGTACAACTTCCTTGTTCCTGCTCCCTTCTGCCTAGAAAGGCCTTTAATTTTGTATAGCTCCTTGGAGCTCCTTTCTATCTGCTGGATTGTATGCTGCCCAATTTGAATTGACTTTTGCTCAAACTCTTAAAATTTTTCATATGCCTCAGTTTATCTTTTAACAGACATATAGATTTAAGAGGTTGTTTTTGTCTTTGTGTATTCATCTTTTAATTTGCCAAATGCATATTCTTAAGCTGATGAAGATATATACAGAATATACTGATTCTTAATTCTCTCTCAAATTTGCTGAGGTGAGGCCACCTGCTATAGGTGAGGGAAGACACTGGAGTGGGAGGGAGGGAGAACCTGGGTGGTGAGACAATGGTGCCAGCTTGGCGAGGTCTCCCTGTCTCAGCTTTCTCCTCTGGACGATGAGGACAGGCCTTATCTTGAAGTTCTTTTGGGGTTTGATATTCTATTATCAAAAACTCCTGGTAATGGAAACCCATATACCCATTTCACCTATTCGTATGTATTCAGATGTTTCTCTTTCCCTCTCTCATACCTACCAGAACACCTTCCCCCAAATACTCCTTTTCTATAGCAAAAGGTTTTTTATTCTAATTGAAACAAGATGATTAAATTTATTTAAAGCCTCTACTTAAATCTAAACCCCTCCTTCCTTCCCCCCACTCAAAAATCATCTTCTTGATGCCACCCCTGCCCCCGACACACCCACTGCTCCAGTACATGCATATCATCCTATCAGCTGGCTGTGGGCATCTTTACGTACAATGATCATGCTCATATTCTGCTGCTCTGTTTTTTATGGCCTTTTAATCCTAAAAAATCTATGTGTGTGTCTTCTCTCTTGGGGTCATAGAGTTCTGGAATATGGACACTGAGGCATTTAATCAATCATCCTACTTTATAGGGTGTGGAGTTTTGTTTTTTTGTGTGTGTGTGAGAGGAAGATTGGCTCTGAGCTAATATCTGTGCCAATCTTCCTCTCCTTTATGTGGGACACTGCCACAGCATGGCTTGATGAGCAGTGCTAGGTCCAAGTCCAGGATCCAGGCCTGTGAACCCTGGGCCGCTGAAGTGGAGCATGCAACGCCCCGGGGCTGGCGCCCAGGCTGTGGAGTTTTTGATGGACAGTCACAAGTGCTTTCTTAGTTATTAGTAAGAGACAGAGCGTCCCCAGCCTACAGTTTCTGAGAAAAATAACAGGAAGGTGAAACTATCTTATTATATTCAGAGATGCAGGTAGTAAATGCCCCCAAAGTGGATGTTGCAAAAACAAAAAAAAATCAGTGATGTAGATTGTATTGACACATAGAATCTAATTAACTCTGTAAATGAGAATTTAAGATTCCACAAACATATTTTATTGAAATATAAAAATTTATAAATTGGAAAACAGATTAGACAGATATTATTATATTCTGCATTTTATCTCCCATTCCCTTTTTAAAAGCCCTCCAAAAACTGAAATGAAACATTTCCTGAACTTCTGACAGTTTCCAAAATATCCATCAAGATCCTTCATGAAGCTTCTCTACTAATTACCAGTATGACTTTTGAAAAGTCATCTGAACTCTCTGGATCCCAGCTCTTGCCTGTACAAACTAATTTTCAATGGACCTAAGATTATAAGTCCCAACCTTGGCTGTACAGAGAATCACCTGAGTAGTTTTTAAAAATCCTGATGCCCAGGTGACACTCCAGACCAAATAAATCATAATCTCTGAAGGTGGGACAAAGCAGCATTAGTTTTTTAAGCTCCCCAGGTAATTCCAGTGTTCAACTCAGGTTAAGCCCAATGTTCATCCCTGACTTACAATAAACCAAGCTTCCTAGACCAGTGACTTTCTCAATGTTTTAAAAATGGCCCACTGTCAGAAAAGGCATTTCATATCATGCCTAAGTACATACACAAGTATGTTTTAATATTCAATAAAATAATTTTGTGGAATGTATTCATTAAATTTTATAAAACAATTCTCATGCACTCTGACACTTTCTACTCTATTTTATTCCATAAATTAAAAAACAATTAAAAAAAGACATTTCAGGACCCACAGATTGAAAAACACTGTCCTAGCCCCAGGCTACATCCTACAGTTTGGCCACTAGATGGAACCCTTGCATTTAAAGAAAGGAAAGCGCAACTCCAGATTCTGAACTCCACAGCACAGCAAAACTAAACGTGCATATGATTTAATATTAATTTTACATCTGGACAGAAAGTTATTTATCTGATAAGAAAAGGAGTGTGGCTGTTGGAAAAACGATAGCTGTCTTCACAGTAGCTAATAGTGAGGACAGACGAGACATCATTGAGTGCTTTACTCTGGCTCCTTCCCCATCCCAACCATCTGATGCGGTATTATATCCCTTCCCCAGTGGAAGGAACTGAGGGCCAGGAAGGTTAAGTAACATGATCCGCACTCCACAATGGCAGCCCTTGTCACTGGGGAGCCAGCAGAGGGGAGAGAAGGGTCTGAAGTCTAGTCACAGAGACAGAAGCAGAATTTAAGTCCAAATGTGTTGGGCTCCTGCTTCTAACTATGATAAAATGTAAGGGATTTAAAGTTCCTAACATTTATACACAGATTAAGCTCATACAAAATAAAAGCACATTGGAATTTTTTGTCTTTCCCATGAATCTAGGCTTCAAAGTACTTAAATTTAAAGAAAAAGGGAACTACCGGCACCCTAGGGAGAAGCAAAGAAGCTGGAGGCAGAGGCTCTGATGAATGGCCTCTGGGCTGAGGAACAAGTTTTGGTTTTATTCAAAGTGCAGGGGTCCCACTGAAGGGTTTTTGACAAAGGAAGGACTTATTGGGATTTTTGCAAGGCCAACTCCTTCACTTCATTCCCCTCTTTGGGCAACGTCTGTTCCTCAGAGAGGCCTGTCTTGATCATCAGTGAGAGCATCCCCATCCTGCATCCCCCTGCATGGTTTTCTTTTTTCACCAGTATCAGCATTAGCAGACCTTATGTTAAATATCTTATTTACTCTCTGTCTCTCCTCAACTAGATGTAGACTCCATAATGGCAGATGAAAAGTCAGTAACCTATACCAGGGGCTGCAGGGGTGGAGGGATGGAGAAGGGGGGAGCGGGGGGCAGGGGTTGGTGATGGTAGTTATTGCTTAATATGTAGAGCTTCTGTTTGGGTTGATGAAAAAGTTTTGGAAATAGCTAGTGGTGATGGTTGCACAGCATTGTAAGTTAATCAATGCCACTGAATTGTACAATGGTTAAAATGGCAAACTTTATGTTCTGTAAAACCCAAATTCATTTAAAAAAAGTTAGCAACCCAAAATTTAAGCCAGCAGAGTGACTTAAGAAATATCACTCTCTACGTATGAAGCACTTTACATCTATTAACTAAGTGGATCCTCACAGCAACCCCATAAGGGAGATGCTATTATTGCTCCCATATTACAGACGAGGAAACTAAGGGCACGGATGGGTTTCACAATTTGCCCAAAGTTACTCAGCTAGCAAGAAGAGGCAGGATTTGTACCTGGATAACCTGCTCTTAACCATCACACTACTGATGTATCTACCACCTAAACGAGTCTGCACATAATCACTTAACACATACTTGTTACAAGAATAAATATTTCAATATGGTTATTCTGGCTGCTGGGTGGAGAACAGACTGGAGGGGTGAGAGGACCTGTGTGGTGCAGCAGGAAGACTGCTGTAGAGGGTGGAAGACGCAGAGGTTGGGGAGGTGCAGACAAATGGATGATTTACCTACATTTTAAGACAGAGACAACAGGACATTCTGATGGATCTGACACGAGGAATGAGAGTTGAGGCTTAGATCTAAGACTGCACTGTCCAATAGGGTAGCATTAGCCACCTGTGGCCACTGAGCACTTGAAATGTGGCTAGTAAGAAATGAGATGTGCTGTTGAGTGTAAAATGCATTCTGGATTCCAAAGACTTAGCACAAAAAAAAGTAAAATGTCTTGATATTTATATACAGTCATGCATCACTTAACGACGAGGGTACGTTCTGAGAAACGTGTCGTTAGGCGATTTCATCATTGTGTGAGCATCACCGAGTGTACTTATAAAAACCTAGATGGTATAGCCTACTACACACCTAGGCTATGTGGTACTAATTTTATGGGACCACCATTGTAAATGCGGTCTGTTATTGACCAAAACGTCATTATGTGGTGCATGACTGTGTACTATTAATAAATACATTATTAAATTAATTCCATCTGTTTAAAAATTTTAAAATGTGACCACTAGAAAAATGTAAAGTGACATATGTGGCTTACATTATATTTCTATGGGATGGTGCTGATCTAGGATGAAGTCCTGTTTTCTTGCTTGAACAATGTAATTAACAGTGGTTCATTTACTAAACTGTAAAAAATGGAGAGAGGGAGGTTTAAGAATGAAAACACAAAATTCTGCTCTAGACATATAAAGTTTGTTATGTTTGTGAGATATCCAGGAGGAGATGGGGAGCCCAGAGCTTGGAGCAGAGGTCAGAGCTGGCACTGCACATTTGGGACCCATCAGCCCTCAGATGATACTGAGAGTCGAATGAGTATAAAGACCCTTCCAGAGAAGCTGGTATGTAGGGAAAACCCAGTAGGCATCCAAGACCAAGCCCTGAGACACTCCAACATTTAGAGGTTGGGTAGAAACAGGCGGCCAGATATTGCAGAAATTACACTACATTTCTATGTTCTATTTTCTAGCTAAGAAAATACCTATAAATTCATTACAGTTTCATGTCAATTTATTTTTGTTGGGAATTCATGTTTTTTTGTGAAGTGGAGTTTATTTCAATACACATTTGGGATTAGTTTTTATTTTTTAGACATTAGTACAGTAGAGCTGGAGAAATCCCTGGAAAGCTTCCTTTATACCGAAACAAAAAACTCAATATGATGAACAAGTACCGTAGATAAATCTCACAAAATCCCTAACTATCCAACATCAAGGGAAGAAATAATGCCACTTGAGCTCTCAAGTGACTTCTTCATGGCAACTGCCTTGGTGTTGTGTTTGCTAAGAGAGGGACATGTTTTTAGAGATTTAAAAACATCATTTAATCCCCAAATTAAGTATTACTTAAGAGAATTCAGTTTTAGATAACAATTTAATGGTCACATAATTAAGTGCTCAAACTTTGTGGTCAGATACAGCTGAGTTAATGAACGCACTTAGCAGAGTTCCTGGCCTGTGGTGAGCACTTGGTAAACGTTGTTATTGTTAATACAAGAAATCCCCCCTCATTAATTTCTATCATACTAGTAGGGTTGTGCGTGTGTGTACATTATATATGATATATATGTATATCATATAACATCATATCAAACCAGTTTATGTGTTTCCCACTCTTGTTCTAATACTATAGCACATACTTTCCAGGTGGATCTGTTCCTTGGCTTGGTGTCAAGGTGGAACTTTGTGTTCCTGCTGTTTCCAGGTGGAGGGACTTCCATTAAAGTAACACTTCCTCCTTCAATCACTCCTCTCCAGTTGGGGGAATGACTTTCTGGAGGCTTTGGGAGATGGAGCTGGACATCTCTTTTTGATATCTATCTGCTGGCAGAGAGAACGTGTTCTGCTCTGCTTCTCTGAGCAGCTAGTTGCATAGGGGAAGGACCCCTTGGGGGAGGCCTGTGGCTGTCCAGCTGTGAGGTGTAATTAATGATTGTGAAACGTGACAAATCCACTTACCTGGAAATTCCCAATGGCTAGACTCACAGAGGATGGGCTTTTAAATTGTGTGTGACTCCTGTGTTTCTCTCTCAGTTGGTTCAGAATTTAAGCAGAGGTAAGAGGAGTGTTATTTACTGATTCCCTTAAATTCCCAACTTCTGGTGCATTCACCTGGGAACTTTGAGAAACAAATTAAGAGTAAAGAGGGTTTTAGTGGGGCCAAGACACATGAGGTCATGTACTTTAATCTTGGTGGTTGGCAGGTGTCTATATATTGTGCCATGAAGCTGGTTTTTACTGTTGGCGTTTAACTGGTGTGGCCGAGCAGAAGGCTTCAGGCTTTTGGCCAGTGCGGGTCTTGTGGGATTCCTCCTCTGGCTCCGGATGGCTTTATCTACAGGCAAATGGCTGTTTTCGTATGGGTAAGAAGATATTTACATGTAGGCAGGGCTGTAGTTGCCAGCCTTGGAAAGCAGCCATAACGGAGGCCAGCATGGGGAAAGTGTTCCTTTGGGTGCAGACCTTCTAGATATTCAGGAGCTGAATGACTTTTTGCTGCTGTTTCTCAGCTGCCCCTGCTGGCCAGGACTTGCCAAGAGCAGACCTAGTTGAGCTCTGCATGCACTGTGGAACACGGGTGGGTTCTAGCTCTAAACTGCTGGTGCCAGGCTCAGGGAGGCAGGATTATTCTGGCTGCCCCAGAACCCATGAACTACATTCAGGGCCCAAAGAGGGAATTTGTATGGCTAACCTCTTATAATTACATGCTTGCCAAAGGCTCTTGAGAGTCCCCTTTGAAAGGTAGTATATTCAGAACAAATAGATAGAATATGCCATCTTCTTGGGTTGAAGTAGAGAAGAACTCAATAAAATTATTGCGAACCCAGAGGTCTGTCATCAGGAATCAGGGAATGAAAGAAGAATTCAACTGCTTTGAAAAATGTGCTTCAGTTTGACAATCGTGTCAGGAGCAGTGGAAGACTGGAAACAAAATAAAGGCAAGCTGAAGGAAAAAAAGATATCCTTGAGGGAAGGGTTGACATCTCAGGAGACAGGCTAACCAGAAAGAAGTCTTTGAAGGCCTGAAGAGACAGCCATGAAACATAGGAGATGTGCCCAAGTCTGTCTGG
The DNA here is from genome assembly GCF_041296265.1 of Equus caballus. Classification (NCBI taxonomy): domain Eukaryota; kingdom Metazoa; phylum Chordata; class Mammalia; order Perissodactyla; family Equidae; genus Equus; species Equus caballus. The sequence goes on from NC_091686.1 coordinate 95,469,648, forward strand.
TCCTAATAAGGAGAGACCTTTAAGTTGATATTAGATCAGAAAGAGTGACTTGAGCCCAAGGAAACCCAGCAGAGGACGGAAGGCAAGATCTCAGAAAACAACCTGAAACTACTCTCCTAGAGAGCGCTGGAGTCCAGAAAACTTTTGCAAACACCTTTTTAAAACCTGCAAAGTCCACAGAAAAGGCCTTGAGAACCCACATTCTGATGATTGGGTCAGTGTAGACAGTAGTTACATATGATATGATAAGATTGGAGAGAGGAGCACAGAATTCCTGGGTGAGTTTTCAGGTGACAGAGCCGTTGTAGGAGGCATGCAGGTATTTCCCACGCTCTGAGGGACTTGCTTGAGGAATTTATGAGATCAGAACTTGACAAACAAGACGAGACATACTATATGTGAACAGGCAGGACAATAACGGAGCAAGTCCAGGTCTAGATTCCATGCTGATCTGATGGAGAACATCACCTAGGTGGAATTCTTCAACTTAGGGAGGGGCAGACAGGCATGATTTGTTTGAAAAGAAGTCTCTGGCATACAACGAACTCATAATTTCTTATGTCTCATCATGGAACACCCTACATGATGAAATCTAAAGAGATATCTTAGAAAACCAATTTTTTTGGCTATAAATCAAAGGGGAAAAAAAGCCTTCAAATTCAGTAAACAGGGCTAGTCCCATGTGTTAGAAAAGGGAAGAGACCAAGTTAATTAGAGTAAATGGTTAGAAATTTCCCTGAGCCTTCTGAAAAGACTAGATGATGCTACTGCAGAGAAAGATTAGACTGAGAAATGCTCCCCTGGCTTCAGTCAAAAATGGAGGGAAGACAGTGTTTTAAGGAGAACATGGCAGAGGAAATGGTCCTCAACAGACTCCCAAGACATCAACAGCACTTCCAGTTCAGGAATCTTCTTAGGACAATTCCAGTTGAAAGAAATTTGTGGATTCAGTGAAAATCTTCCCTAGGAACCACATTTCACAGACTTAAGTGATACCATAGTAAGAGATAAGTAACAAACATTTGTCACAGGCTTTATAGGCAAACAGATGTGGTTTTGAATTTGAACTCTGCAATTTTCCATCCTAGTAACCCTGGGGAAGCTAGCTAATCTCTCTGAGCCTCAATTTTTCATCTGCAAATTGGGAATAATAATACCTCCACTTCCTAGGTTTGCTGTGAGGATTAAATGAAAGAAGGTTTAGGAGTTGGCCCATGAGAAGCACTCGATGAAAGGCATCAGCTTTTAGTCCCATTTCACAGATGAACAATAGAGTGAAGCTCACAAGCGTCAAGTTCAGATCCTGATTTACGCAACTGAAAAAAGCTTGCTTTTTCCTTTATGCTATTCCCGTTTCTAGTCGTTTCTGGCCTTTCCAGACTCATTTCTCCTTACACCACTCAGTTCTTCCAGAGGAGAACAAAACCATCTTTACCTTTTAGAAAGATACCACGGGATATAAAGCAATGGAGTCCCACTTGTGTTCCCTGGAGACGTTTTAGGGTCCTGGGGAAGAGGTGAGGATGGAAACGGGTGGGGGTACAAGTCCAAGTGCCTGTCCACCCTGACTCAGCCAGGGCAGTTCCGCCTTCTTTTGTCTGATAAAGAGATAATTTAAGTTTTCATTTAATGAAAATGATCTTTGGTAAAACAAAAAACCAAACTGCCCTGAGAGACAGGCGTGAGAGCAGAGTAGGCGGCCTGGGGAGGAGAGACGTCCTCATCACCAGTGTACGGCCTCGTCACTTCCGCTTCATGACTCTAAGTCTCAGTTTACTCAAGGGAACAAAGAGAGTAATAAAACTCCAATATCTCCTGGGGATATTAAGAGGACTAAGTGATAAAACATATTATAAAATGTGCTTTGTGAAACTCAAATGCATGGCACAAGAGGGAACATACCCTGGAGCTAGACTGTCAGGGTTTGAATTCTGGCTCCCTCTCTTACTGTGTGACTCTGGGCAATCCATTCAACCTCTCTGTGCCTTGGTTTGTTCTGCGAAGAGGAGATGATAACAGCACCTTCATCATGCTCTTGGACCGACTAAACGGTTGAAAATATGGAAACACTGTTCTCTAAGCAATTTGCTATATTTATAATTAGGTTTGACGGACTACATTAGGTCTGCCCATCACAATTCTTCCTATGAAAACCCTGCAAAATAGACCAGAAGATGCTACCTGTTTCTGAACTTTAAATACAACAAAATATTGGGCAAACCCATGAACGGTCAGGTGGTTTTCCACTAAATTACCCAGACAACCAGAGGAAAGGAGGTTTTTATGGGGGAGGGAGGCATAGAGGAGTCTGAATTTTCAAGCATTTGCTAAGCTTCAGCTTGCCTTTATATAATGAGTCTGAAAGTTGAGTTATAAAATGTGAATTGAAACTGTAGCCAGCTTTATAAATCTCAACACAAATGAAATCAAACTATTCCATTAGTTTTATAGTTTCTAATTGTAAAACTATAAAAACAAATATTTGTTCCCTCACCAGCTTTAAAACAACAAATAAGTCCTTGCGAATTTCAGCAAAATGCTCAATTCTTTAAACTTCTCAATTTTTAAAGAAATAAATTGTTGAGCCCAGCATTACAGGGAAAGCAAGTTATTTATTTATTTTTTGGTTAATGATTTATAAAATTACGTTTAGGGAGGACACATGCAGTGTGTATTGAAAGAAACAGTTTTACAATGGTCGCCAAATTATAAGTCCCTCTGACTCAAAGGTCACTCAAACAAAAAAAAACTCCAAAATATATTCAGGAAAAATAAGGCAATACACAGAGCCAGCAGAAAGGTAACTGCATGACAGCCCAAGAAATTGTCCTAAGATCCTCGCAAAACCAGGTTAGAACGTGGCTGGCCTCAGCCATGGCGGCAAGGGAAAATGGAGTTCCCTCTTAACTTCCTTGAATTGTGGACTGTCACCCAACGTGAATTAAGTGACACTCTGTCATGCTGCTCACTTCCTTAACCGAGAGCCTCATTATTATTAATAATATTTGGCCTGTACTTCACTTTTCTCTTTGAGAAAGCTTAGATAATAAAATCGAACTTGCACCCATCCATAAAGATGTCTGTTGTATATGTCCTTTATTTCAGTTCAGACATCAGTATAGAACATCATAATAGATCATTTAAAGTTCCCCAAACCAGAGTCGTCACTGTTAGTGTTTTGTGAAATGATTATCAACAGGGATGTGGAGCAAACACAGGCTCACAGATTGGGAAAGGTGGGTTGGGCGTGGATGAAGGGCATAGAGAGTCATATAAAATTTATTTTCTTAATCATCATAATCAAAATGAGGTTACAAATTTATGTTTTTATTATAAAAAAATGTTGTGGCCAAAAATGATTTAAGTTATTTTATTCTGAAAATGTTTTTACCTCTGAACTTCTGTAATGACTTTGGTCTGATGGTGAAAATCATTTTAAAACCCACAGTAATTTTTGCAGGTCTTTATAAAACTTTATCAGTGAGTCTCATTTTTTTGTTCTACTACCCCAAACACTGGAAGATACTTTTGAAAAACGTTTATTTTTCAATGGAAAGAGAAAGAATGAGTGAGCGCTTTTTCCTTTGCCAAGGTCTGCACTGTGGTTGATCTCTTTGTTCATGAAATCACAGTGTCACTGGGTGGCCACTACTCCTGCATCTGCCCTTGAGTTTGGCCTGTAGGGTGCTGGCCTAATTGAGTCTGTCCTGAAGGGAGTGGTCAGGAAATAGTTAAGACTTTAAAAGCTGCCTCTGAGAATGTAAATTTGATAATTTCTATTTTTAAAAATTCTGCAATAGGAAAATGAGAAAACGTTTTAGAGGCTAGCTAGATGGAGTTATGACATCCAATCACAAAACGTCCTTTGGAAGTAATGTTACATTCAGCCCAATACAGTAGGTATGTATTCCTAATATATGTCAGGCTTTGTGCCAGGTACTGGAGTACTGGAGACAGAGGACAAAGACAAAAATTCCTCCTGAGAATTCACAATCTATTGATAAGTACATACAAAACTCTAACATAAATCTAAATAGAGCTCCAAGTAAGTGACATGAAAGCATGGGGCAATATGTAAAAACTGTTACCATTTGGAGGCTGCTATTTGTGCATTAAACACTTTGAGTATCTTCTTTAATATTGACAATAAACCAATGAAGTATTATTATCAATATCCTAACTTTAAAGATGAAGAAACTGAGATTAAGTGAGATTAAGATTTCTGGGATCAGGATTAACCTAGATTTCTAGGAATAACTGGACAACTTTCCATGTCAGCCTTGTGAGAACAATGGAGCTAGTCTAGTGATGTTCTATTTCTTAGAAGTTGAAAGCTCCAGAGGCTTTGACAAAATGACTGTGTTCTTAACCTGTAACTATGCTGCTTTCTCTGAGGCAGGAATTAACAGGCAAATCACAAAACAATATTCCGATGGCTAATAAACATATAAAAATGTTTTTAAACATTACTAGTAGCCAAATGGGAAATAAGATACCCTTTTTTTCACCTGTCAAATTTACAAAAATTTTAAATAGTGGTACTATTCAGAGCTGACGAAGTTGCTATGAAATGAGCATTCTCATCTTCTCTACATAGAAACACAAATTGCAAATCTTTCCAGAAACCAAGTAGATAATCAGGATGGTTCACAAATATTCATGACTTTTGACCTAGTAATTCTGCATCTTGGAGTTTATCCTCAAAGAAAAAACTAGGCAGTTTGAATTTATATGAGAATGTTAAATGCATTAATATTTATAATAAACAATCAGAAATGACCTACATATTTAAAAATAGGCAATGTTTAAATACATAAGTTTATTCATATGCCAGAATATTATACAATTATTAAAATAATAATTTAAAAAATATATCATTGGAAAATGCTTATGATAAAATATTGGGAAAAGCTCTTTAAAGAGACAGTTTAACACATGCATTAGGGAGTGAATTCTAGAGTAACATGCTTGAATTGCTACCTCACCTATGACTGCCTGCTCAGCAACCTCGGGCAAGCTATGTAACCTTTCTACAAGTCGGTCGCTTCATCAAGAAAATGGGGATCACAACAGTAATACCTATGGCAGAAAATTCTTAACAAAGCTAAATAAAAATATGCAGATAAGTATGTAGAACTGAGTCTGGCACATATTTAAAATATTAGTTAAAATATTTAACTAATGAGCATTAGTTAAATGAGTATCTCTGGATGGTGAGATTAGGGTGATTTTTATATTTTCTTTATAATCATCTGCAAACTCCTGTCAATAAACATTGATTTTATAATAGGCAAGCCTATAAGTAATCATGAAGTTGGTTATTAACATGGCAGATATTCTTAAAATATAAAGGAAGAATCCTTCTGTTGGTAGATTTACAGAATTCATCACTGGATAGAAAAAGGTCTTGAATTTTATTAAATGCCTTTTCTGGCATCAATTGAGATTAACATTGATTACTTGTTAATGGACTTCCTAATAATAAATCTTTGTTATATTTCTGGGATAAACCCTAAGTATAGTGGGTGTTTTTTTAAACATACTTTTGAATTTAGTTTAGCAATGATTTTATAAAGAATTTTTGAATCTCTATTAAAATTGGTAAGGAGCATTAATTTTTGTGCTGTCAGGTTTTGGGGTCAGGATTATGCTTGCTTAAAAAGCGAACAGGACGGTCTTTTACACCTTTATCTCCACAATGGAACAATTTATTTAGCATGGGAATATACTCCTCAAAGCTTAGAAGAATACCCAGGTAAAATCAATTTTTTTTTCACTTTTTGGAAGCAAAAGGAAGCTTATTTTTGGAAGTTGCGCTTTGATGAACTTTTAATTTCTTTTACAACTACCAGCTGATCCAAATCATTTTGAATCTATTATGGCAATTAACACTTCTCAAAGAAGCATTAATCTCAGTCAGCTTTGAAACTTTCTCAGCAATCATTTTTACATAGTATTTTCTTTGAATTTTAAAAGTTTTCTTGTGATATAAATGTTTCAATCCTGAATATGTAACTCTTAGACTCATGGCACCTAGTCAGTGCTATGTATTAGCGTTGCTGCTGGTTATTATTTTTATATCTGTGGCTAAATCACCATTTTTACTCCTAATTTCACTTCTATGTATTTTCTCTATGTTGTTACATTCATCCAAGATCCATATTCTTTTTGCTATTAATAAAAATCATTTGTTCAGATTTTTTTCCTCCAATTATGTTTCTGACCCTACTGTTTTCTTTCCTGGAAATATCTGCAGTTGTGGGGTTGGAGTCCATCCTCTGCCCTCTCTCTCTCTTTTTCTTCTAAATACCAAGAAACCATATCATGTTTATTCTCTGATCACTGACTTGATTTTTACTATGTTAATTCTACTCTTTGCTTTCCTTGCAAGTCGCTCCATCCCTCCCATTTAGCTGTTTTTTCACATTAGTCTGTTCTCATCATAGGATTTTCAGTCTCAGAAGAGTCTTCTGCATGCTACTAAGATGCCAACATGTTTTCTAGTCCTTTGTTTCTGTAGCAAATAATTTTCAGATATATTACCTTCTTCTTAGACCATTTTTCTTAATCTGTATAATGTTTTTCAAAAGCTTTTTCCTCAAACGATGTTGGGGAATATACAGGATGTCTGTCTTGCTCTTTTGTCCTGATCTCTGTCCACTTGGGTGTTAGTCAACTCTCCTCCTCCATCTGTGGCTGGAGAACAGATTGATATCCTTTTTCCTAATCCAGAAATCAGTGTCTAATAGGCATTTAGTAGCTTGAGCTGGGTCTTCTGTCCACCACTGTTGCTAATTCTCTAAGTGTCTTCAGTGATGGGGGATACGAATATTTAGAATTCTCAGAATGGGGTGGTATTAAGGTATTTCCAATCAGCAACTGGTTGATTAAGAATATCCATGCCAAATTGCAATAAGCTACCAAACCTCTATCATGTTCCTTGTTTATAGGGATTTGTAGCCCCCGAATTTTTACTGATTGAATTTTGACAACCATTTTGGAAAGCTGTATATGCAGAGCCATGGATGACTGCCCAGTGAACTGTGTGCAACTGATCTGGATTTTGAGGCAAAGAGTAGGCAGTGAAGTCAGAATGAAGCACCTCATATCAAGTGGCAGGAGAAGTGTTTAGAGTAGTTCAGATCATGAACCTCATAGTTAGTCTGCCTGGCTTCAAATCCCAACTCGTGTGCCTGTTTCCTTATCTGTAAATTGGGGATGACAGCAGTACTTATACTTCATTCCTACTGTCGTGAGGTTACACAAATTACTATATATACAATGCAGAACAGTGCCTGGCACATAAAGAATGTCAAGGAAATGTTTCCAATTAACAGTATTTATGCCCACAGTTTGTGAATCTTAATTTAGTTCTACGTGTCTTTTAAGTAGTTGAATTTCTTCCTGATTTGATCTTGCTTTTAGTACAGTAAAATTTTTATCTTTGCTTGTATCTTCACAGTTCAATGTAAAGCTGGGAGAGTCAGAGGATATTTATAATACAAGTCTGTATTCCTTCATTCCCTTTCTCCCCAAAGATGGGGGGGCGGTGATGGATTCTATGGGAGACAAGGAAAGATAACCTAATCATGCCTAGAAATGAACAGAGATTTCAGTGCTGCACAGCACACTGGCAGGTGAGTGTCCTTAACAGAGAATGAAAAATATGCATTGGAACTGGAAGAATAGTGGAAGTCAGGAATTCTACCCTCTGATCTTGATATTATCTGAGATGAAAACATACCAAAAAGGTAAATTACTGGTAGATGCCCATGCTCCAAGGGAATTTAAGACCCAGTGATGAAGAGGACCTTGTGGTTTGAAATGAGCACATCTTAATTTAGAGGAAACAAAAGCTGGGCAAAGACAACTTGAGAAGCAACACTGTGGAGTGGTTAATGTATAGACCCTGGCACCAGACCACCTTGGTCCTGCCCTGTATTTTTCCTTACGAGCAGTGTGTCCTGGCAAGAGTCAGGAATCCTTTATTTTCCCTCAGTTACCTCATCTGTACAATGGTTGGAACAACAGTAAATTCCCCATACATTATTGGGAAGAGTGAATTAATGAATTCACATAAAGTTCTCACAATACAGCCTGTATAAATGTCCCACTGTTTCACATATTTACATAGATCCCTAAATCTCCAAATATAAGAAGCTGGACTTTTTTTTGAATGAAGAATATGAGTCAAAGAAATGTTTAGTTTTAACAATACTGTTGAGTTAGAGATAATAGAAGTAGTAGGTAAAATGAGATACAATTTAGCTATTTAAAGGTACAATTATTATTCAGATAAAACTTATTTTAATTTCACCCAACAATTATTTGGAAGGATTCCACAGCAGCATATGTTCAATATACTATATATGAGTATGACACTACTGATTGCCTTATTAAATGCACGACATTTCAAAAAACAAACGACATTTTGATCCCCTAAAACATACGGCATTCTTTTCTCAAACTTTATGAATGTTATTATTATGAATACAATTCTGCTTCATTCTAGAAGGACACTGTTAAAATGCAGAAGTTTGTCACTGTAAGAATCCATTTATTTGCGTTAGAAAAACTTCTAAGAATGGAAAAATTATTCTGCACTACAGGGCAAAATTAGATAGACTACAAGTACCTATATTAACATTTTCTCCAGAGGAACAAAAAGGCTACACATAAATTCAGTTGACTGGTTTGTAATGTCAAAAAAGAGAACTGAGTGAGACACCTGGTACCCTCAAGTAAACATGAGCCAGTTCATGTTAACCATAATTATTGATTACACATGATAAAGTGAGAAAAAGGGAAGCCTCTTGCCTCAATTTCCTAAGAAACGTCAACAGATTTAACTAGAATAAAAGCAGAAATCATTATTGCATCATTGATAAAAATTAACAGGAACAGCTTTCCATGCTGAACTTTATTAAAGAAATTGTTTAATAGTCTATTTTGGCCATCTATTAAGAGGAAATTAGAAAACATAGGGATTATGATTAATAAGAAAGTAAAGGCAAGAGTGGTGGTCCATGTGGGGGTCCCACAGGTAGACTCAGAAGCATAATCTTAGGTTTGTTCATGGCAGATAACACGCTTGCAAAACTAGTAAAAACTATGGCTGGGCTGAACATTCTATAATCAAGTTTTAGCCTCATTGATCTTCCTGTCTTGAAGAAATGAGGTATAGAGATGGGTATAATGACTAATCTAGGTTCATTTTATGCTTAATTCATCTGCTACATTTTGGAAAAAGTTGAGTCCAGTACTTGACTGAGACTGCTATAGGCAATTAAGATACAATTGCCTCCCTGTTCTTGGTTAATCAGGGTCACCTCTATATTTAAGACTGATTCAAGCTGAAGACCAATTAATCCCCATTTTCACAAGGACACAATTCAAAGCCTCTTCCAAATGCTTACTCAGCTGCCTCTCCCAAGGCTGGGTAAAAACCCACAAGCCTGCTCCCAGGTTTGGACAAGAGAATAATTTTATAGTTAAGGGAAAGCACCATGGTCAATTCATTTGCATGAAGAGAGATTTTATGCATAATATTTATCATGTATTATTATTATTATTTATGTATTATGTATAATATTTCTGTTGGTATATAAGAATTTGATTCTAGTCCAGAAATCTTAAAGATAGGTTTGGAGAACTTGGAGCATTCATTAATAACAATACATGTTTTTGTATAGTAGACAAAGTATAAGTGCTGAACTAAGTAAAAATAAGCAGAGATTCCCTTTCTCCAAGTTAAAATTAAATAGGTAAAACTATTAGCTCTTCCACAATCAGAACTATCACGTGTAAATAAATAAAAATGCTGAAATATTTAAATTGCCTCAAACCATTCAGTTGAGATCTGCAGAATGGCTGGAAATATGGTTTGGAAAATTATCATATCAAAGCAGAAAAGGGGTGAGGAGCAGTAATCATTCCACAATTAAATCTGCACAAGCTCCAGCATCTCAGATCTGGGGAAGGAAGAGAATGAACAGAAAGAAGAGAAGGACCTCCTGGTACTTTGGGGGCAGCTGGGGACAGCTGAATACAGAAGGCGGCATAAAACAGAGAAGTCCCACAAGGCTGGCCCCTATCTGTGCATATTTACAAGTTAGGAGAACATCTGCTTTGATCTCCACCCCCAAAATTTTCCTTGTATTTGACCCATGATTAGACATTTACAAAACTGCTCATTCCTCATACTTTAAAGAAGAAAAGTAAAAACCAATATGAGAACGGTTCACAGAATTTTGATGGTCCACACCGATTTTGTGATTCATCTTGCTCCTTATTCACTCTTGGTTACTAGTTTCACTCTCCTCCCATACTGCCCATGACAGAAAAGAATCAGCAAGAAAACACACAGTGTGAGTAATGAAGAATATTATATATTCTTGCTGGTTAGTATAGATTTTATTTTCAGCAAATGCTTACCTTTTGTAAATTTGGCTTGTAGGTTACTCTATAATATGTTTTTGTGTGCATACTTACACCATCTATGATGGTGGGATGGATGGAAGAGCTAATATCCTGGGTGTATTAGCATAATCACTTGTGACTCATCCTTCTCCTTCAACTCCTGCATTTAAATAGTCAATATCAATTCTATTTTTTAAATGTCTCTAATCTATGCCCACCTCTCTATTTCACCTCTTACCACACCAAATTATCATTAACCTGCATCATGACATTGACCGTGCTCTGTGTTAGGTGTCTCACTTCCAGCCTCTTCACAACACTACCTCCAGACTCACAAATCTGGACAGAATGTCTTCCTCACTGCTAACAAGTGTAAACTGAAAATTACTTATAAGGTCTGCCTCAGACTACATTTCTTGCCTCATGTTCCCCAGTGCCCTGTCACTAAGCCTATATCCTAACTACACTCAGGAACTGCTGGGCTCTGGACAATCAAGGCACCCTCACATCCTCTGCTCTAGATCTAAAGATGGAAAGGTCTTAGTCCTTCTACCTTCAGTGCAAACATCACTTCTTCTCGAGGTCTTTTCCGACCCAGAGTTGGAACAACTCACTTTCTCCATCTGGCTCCCATAGCACTTGTCTAACAGCATATTATGCCATTCCTCAAACTGTATCATATTTAACTGCATACATCTCTCTCTCTCTCTCTCTCTGTTTAGGTGGAGGACAGAGATGGTATATTACTTACTTTTGTACTTCTGAGCACAGAGTACTCAGGTATTGTTCAGAGAACTTAGCACAGAGTCTTAGACATGATAGGCACTACATAGATTTGCTGGTTGTTTTACTGAACACTGTGAAATATGCATTTCCAGAACCACATGGAGACTTTAGGTTGGTGTGGTATAGCAGATTTGGACTCTATACTGTAGTAGATACTGTGTAAGTGTGAGGGGAAAAAAATATAGAAATCTGTGTTGTTTTCACGATTTGCATATATGGCATTTTCATGCATAGATTTTGGCAGCTTCAAGTTTCTCTGTCCAGGGAAATTAGATTAAAAAATCGAAGTTTTTTTGTAGAATTTAATGGTTGGCTTAAGCAGTCTTAATAAAGCCTTGGGCAACACAGCTTCATTCCCCACTGGAGAAAAGTACATTGCACACTAGACCAGTGATTATTTTATCTGACTCATTCAACTGTATGTGGAAGAATTCCACAAAACTGAACTAGAGCATCATGATACAATTCCTGTACTTCTCTAGTGGAAGAAACAGACTGGACAAAAGGGACTTGGGTTCGAGACCTCACTATGGCCTCTAATTAAACCTTTTAGGGTCCTGTTGTAGGAAGAGTATGGGCTTTAGAACTAAAGAGATCTAGGTTGGAATTTGACTCCATCTCTTACTAGTTGTAAGACTTCAGGCAAATTACAGAAACTACTTAAGTCTCAGCATCCTCAGTGATAGAGTTGGAAAAATAATGACCTCAATGAGTTGGTATAAGAAAGAAACTGTGGAAAGTACTCAGCACAGCACTTGGCATATTTTAGGAGTCAGGAAATACTGGATACCTTCATGTCTTTAGGTCTCAATTTTTACCTGTGTAAAATGTAGGATTTTAAACTACTTAGTTACTTAATGATCTCACGGTTCTTTCCAGTTCTAAAGTCCTATCATCCTTTTATCTTTAAAGGTACAAATAATACTAAAAATCTTTGAAAGTGTTTTAAAAGCTACGGCATTCTAATGAATGTGCCTCTTTCCTCTAATCTCTCTAAATTCAATTTTCTCTTTTTTCCAGCCTCTTGAGATGGACAACTAAATCATTAATTTCCAAATTCTCTTCTAATACATGTTTCAAACTATGCATTTCCTACTGTTTTTCTCTAAGCACTGCTCTAGCTGAATCCCACATATGTTGTATTTTCATTTTAGTTCAGTTCACAGTATTTTTAAATTTCCCTTGTGATATTTCTTCTTTGACCCATAGTTGATTTAGAACTATGTTGCTTAACTTCCACATATTTGGAGATTCTATAGCTACCTTTCAGTTGTTTTTTAGTTTTTAATTCCACTGAGGTCAGAGCACAAACTTAGTATGATTTCAATCCTTTGAAATTTGCTGAGACTTGAGTTATTACCCATCATACTGATGGATAATACTTTAGCAAATGTCCTATTGTCTAACGGTAAAAAGGTATATTCTGTAGTTATTGGTTTTAGCATTCTATAAATGTCAGGTCATCATCAATAAATCATGTTATTCAATCTTCTACATACTTACTGATTTTTTATTTCTGCTTATTCACTCAGATACTGAAAGAAGTTTGTAAAACATCTCAACTATTATTATGGATTTGTCTATGGCTCTTTTAGTTAAGTTCTGCTTTATGTATTCTGAAGCCATGTTATTAGGTGTTTATAAATGTAGGAGTATTACATCCTTCCACTGAATTGAACTTATCATGAAATGTCCCCTTATCTTCTTAACTTAAAGCCTACTGCATGATATTGATATGTTTCTTTTGGTTAGTGTACAGTATATAGTTGAATCTGTATTTTAATTGAAGTGTTTAGTCTATTTACATTTAACGAAATAGTTGGGTTTAAGGCTATCATCTATCTGTTCCATCCATTCTTTATTCTTCTTTTACAGTCTTCTTTTAGAGGCATTATTTTTATTATTCTATCTCTTCCATGAGATTTTTATTTACATCCTTTTGAATTCCTCTTTAGTGGTTTTCCTATATAGAGAGATATTATAATATTCATCCTGACATTACAATTTAGCTTAAATTTGTACTTTTATCACTTCTCAAATAATGCAAGACTACCTTTAAAAGAGGTTAACTATATTTGTCCCCTTTACTCTTTGAGCTATTTTGATCTTATATCTTACTACCTTTATGTTATAATCACTACAAAGTAATATTACTGTTGCTTAACACAGTTAATATTCTTTCATATTACCCTTTCCAGTGCTTTTAATTCCTTCTTATCATAGCTTCTATCAGTGGTCATTTTTCCTACGGCGGAAAAACATCTTTTAGTTTTTCTTTAAATGTGGGTTAGCTGATGACAAACTCTTTCTGTTTTTGTCTGAAAACATCCTTATTTCATCTTCACTTTTACAGGATACTTTCACTAGGTATAGCAATCTAGCTTGGCCATTTTTTTCTTTTAGCTTTTTAAAGATGTCATTCCATTGTCTTTTGACTTTCAGAACTTCTCTATTAAAAAGTCATTGAGGGGCCAGCCTGGTGGCACAGCAGTTAAGTTTGCATGTTCTGCTTCGGTGGCCCAGGGTTCACTGGTTCAGATCCCGGGTGTGGACATGGCACCGCTTGGCAAGTCATGCTGTGGTAGGCAACCCACATATAAAGTAGAGGAAGATGGGCGTGGATGTTAGCTCAGGGCCAGTCTTCCTCAGAAAAAAGAGGAGGATTGGCAGCAGATGTTAGCTCAGGGCTACTCTTCCTCAAAGAAAAAAAAAAACCACTCAATTGAAAGCCAGCCCTGATGGACTAGTGGTTGGAGTTCAGTGCCCCAGGTTTGGTTCCTGGTTGTGGAACCACACCACTTGTCTGTCAGTGCCCATTCTGTGGCAGCGGCTCACACAGAAGAACTAGAAGGACTTAAAATGAGAATATACAACTACATACTGGGGGACCTTGGGGAGGGGGAAAAAAAAGAGGAAGATTGGCAACTGATGTTAGCTCAGGGCGAATCTTTCCCAGAAAAAACAAAAAGTCAACTGATAGTCTCTTTTTGTTGTTTTTCTGATGATTTTCTTTTTCCCTCTGATGGATTTTTAAGTTTTTTCCTTTTCATTTTTGGTTTTCAGCAGTTTACTGTAATGTGCTCAGGTGCAATTTTCTGGCTTGGAGTTTACTGAGCTGCTTGAATTTGTGTGAGTTTATGTATTTAAACAGTGTTGGAAAATTCTCACTTGTTACTTCTTTCCCATCCTCTTTCTCTCTTTTTCTGGGACTTCAGTTACACTTATGTGAGGCTGTTTGTGCCTCACATGTCTCTTTTTATTGTTTTTCCTATTTTCTTTAAATCTGTACTTCAATTTAGATATTTTCTATTGATTTCTCTGAGTTTACTAATCTAGTCTTATAGTGTGTTCAGTCTACTCTTAAGCCCATCCAATGAGTTTTTAATTTTAGATACTGTATCTTTTAGTTCTAAAATATCCATTTGATTTTTATATTTTTTTATAGATTCCATTTCTGTGTTGAAATTATCCAACTTCTCATTCCTTTCACCTCTGCTTCCCTCTGTTTTCATTAACATATTTATAATAGTTATTTAACAGTTTTTGACAGCCAAGTGTATTATCTCAGTCATCTGGGAGGTTGATTTCTATTGTCTACTTTTTCTCTTATTAATCATATTTTCTTGATTCTTTGCATGTCTTGTAATTTTCATTGTATTTTGGGCATTTAATTTAAAAGAGCTATTATTTAGGGGCTCCTTTTCCTACATTAAAGTGATAGGTTAAGAAGCTAATCATGTCAATCCCTTCAATATTTGAAATGGGTGCAATTAGATTGTAGTTTTAGTTGGATTCAGTTTATTTTGAATTACAATGTTTCAATGGCAAGATGTGTTGAATATTCATATTAGGTTCTAGTGGAATTTGCCTTGTAAAACCAAGAGATTGTGGGAGTCTTTACGTTGCTTTTCCATCCCAGCTTTCTATCATCCCACATTGCCTGATGCTCAGCAAATGTCTCGTGGAGAAAACTGCTGATGCTCTTGGGGCTCCTCTATCTGTAAAGCCAGTTCACCAAGAAAGAACTCTCCTCTCTGGAAATCAAGTTTGTCTAATGATGTTTGTCTCCACAGCTCTACTATCTGTTTAAAAATAAGATGTTTAGGGGCCAGCCTCATGGCCAAGTGGTTAAAGTTCCACATGCTCCACTTCAGTGGCCTGGGTTTGCGAGTTCAGATCTTGGGCATGGACCTAGATCTACTCACCAGCCATGCTGTGGAGGCATCCCACATACAAAATAGAGAAAGACTGGCACAAATGTTAGCTCAAGGTTAATCTTCCTCAAGCAAAAGAGAGGAAGATTGGCAATGGATGTTAGCTCAGGGCAAATCTTCCTCACCATAAAAAAAACCAAAAAAGACATTTATAATTTATTACAATTCTACCCAGAAGCAGAAGTCATTCTGCTATTGTTTTAAGGTGAACATTTTTCTTACCAATGAAGTTATAAAGAGGTTGATTGCTCTCCAGTTCACTTTCTTTTCTCCATAATTCTTTTTACCACACAAAAATATGCTGTGTTACATGAACTGTGAAGTGGTGGCTTAAACTATGGAAATAGCTTATGTGTTAACAAAAATTTATTGTGGAAACACTTTCTATACTAACAACAGTTGACTAAATGGCTCTCTCTTGGCTTCTACCAGTAAGATAACTAGCTTTCTTCTCAATAATAGTTTTCAATGTTTGCCCATTCTAACATTCCTTTGGTGATAATCAAGTAATTTATTATGGGAACCTAACTGGAACCTATTTTAGAACTATGATGAGTAGTTGATTTCAACTGGACAAGCTTAACTTTATATGTAAAGAAGTCTGCTTTTCTTGATTACACAAGCAAAATATATCTGGAAAATCTGAGATTTTAGATTAGTTATAAATTTTTAAAAAATCTAGATTGTTAAATTCAGATGATTTTCTAATTCAAATCAATAACTATTTTCCCATTTTAGTACATTTTGATTAGTAAACCTGTACTTATTAAATCGTACAAAAGCCTGTACATTTCATTAAAGTACAAAGCAAAATTAAGCATTTGTTTTTCACATGTGTATTTTATTTAGTGTACCTAAAAAGTGTAAATAATCACATATTGGAATGTGGATAAAATGAAATATTTTCCAAAGCTAAACTGTTATAAAAACACCTAGTTCTTCAAATTCAGTGATTTAAGCACTCTCACTGTATGGTTTTCTTTAACTGAAAATTATTTAAAGAAACTGAGCCTGAACTGTCAAGTAGGCATAATTTAACTCTGAAGGAGAGTGGTGACAGAGGTGATACAGACAGGGGATCTATATGCTGATTCCGTAGTGTCACTCAGTGATGTACAAATATGGAAAGGTTTAGTTTTTACCGGTAAAAGCTATGAACTTTATCTTGTCTTTACTCTTCTACCTAGTGGAAAAACTTGAAACTTGCTGAATAATGATAGATTTCTCAGGCCAGTCCCTTAAGTTTTCATATTTCTGGCTTAAAATCTAGCCCAGTCCAAAATGTGTATCTCTGAGCTTCCTTCTTCCCACTTTGTGCATACTGGTTTTAGTGCAGCTGCCAAGAACTACCTCTGGTAGGCAAACTCATGGACAGCTCTGTTCTCTGTCCCACACTATTGGTGACACTGATGGCAGTGAGCATGTATGTTGGGGTGGTGGGGAATGTGCTTACGCATCTGCTTACACTTAGGTAAGAATGATGGCAGTAGTCCCACTCTTTTGGTCTCGGCTGCTTCTCTATCCAATACTGACAAATTATGCCTGGTCACGTCTGTGCAATCTGGTAGCCCCAATGAGATGCTATATGGGGTTTGGCTTCCTGAGACTTCTGGGAACTGACAAAGCATACTGCAGGCAGCATTCTCTTTGTCCTGACTCTAAGAAATGGGGAACACCCCTCTGAATGTGAAGTCATGGAATCTCCTCTTACTTATCTCCATCAGTGGTAACTGGCACTCCCCTTATTGGGTGTGTGGCTTGGCTCTCCTAGGGTAGCCTGCCAATGCCTCTCCCTCAGTGAATCTCCATATCATCCACACTGTGGATTGGGGGAACGTAGTGAGATACTATCTGCGTCCCCCAGAGTCCCACACACTGGGGGCAGCTCCTCCAATGCTATAACTAAGCTTTTCAAACCCCAGTTCTTCAAGCCAGCAGAGCACTTCCTTTTATCAACTTCTGACAAGAGGCAGGACTTCACTCAAGGTCCAGGGTCAGTGCTCAAACTCCACAAGCAATTCTTTTGGGGTACTCCAAGTGTGGAGGGATGACAAGAAGAAAACCCACTCTCTCCAAAATCATATATCATGAAGAGGGATGGGGATGAGATAATTAGCATTTACATGGACTTTGCTCTCTCCAAAAGGCAATATTCTTCTCCCCCTTCAAAAGGATTTTTTATGGACTAAGTTGGTGAGGAAATTTCCACACTTTGTGAGGGCTGAGGCAATTCTCTGCACTTAAAAGGAGAAGCAGACAGTAACTTTGGACTCAGCTGTGAGCTGTCTCCCTGTTAGCTGCTGTCCTGATCAAAATCCTTCCTTGGAAGCCCGTGCAAGGTCTAATTAAGTAAATTCCAGTAAATTCATATCTAGCAAATTAATATAAACTCTCTACATTTTATGATGTTTGTTAAGAATGAGCTCAAAAACTCTTTAATATTTGACTGTCTGAATCAAGTTTTAATACTTTCTACATTTGGACTATCAACATTTTCAAAGGGAAAATTTTCCAATACCACATAAATGTCCAGGATGAATAAGAACATTTTATTTTCATTTGAAAATAACCAACATCACAATTCAATAAGAACTAATAATGGTTGTATAGTCCTTTATAGTTTACCAGGAACTCTCACCTACATCATCACATTTGGTTCCCACAACAAACCTTTGATATTTATTCAACATTTAGCTTACTGCGATTACTTCCCCATTTTATGGCTGTGATAACTAAAGCATGGCAAGGCTAGTGACCTGATCTGTCACAACCAGGGCTCTAACTCAGGTTGTAAAATAAAAATTCCGGGTTATCCCCACTGTCTGTGCCTTCCCTCAAGACGTCTACAAACGCTGTTCTTCCTCAGTAGAGATGACGTATTCTCAGGACGACTTGTCTCTCAAGTTAATCCTCTGAAAGTAGAATTGGACACATGTCCAGGCACCTTTCTCTATCGCCCTATTCTCCTTGTGACCAAAAGCATGTGCACAAACAGCTGTGTAGGATTAGCAGGCACAGTCTGCATGTCTCTAGGACCTCAGGCCACATCCCAAAGGACAAGTGTTAGGAAAGGAAGTAAAAAAGAGCCAAGCAGTTATGACATTTGAGTCCAAGTTCCCTTTGGGCCTCAATTACCTGGGTACTTAACATGAAATCTTTGTTTGTTCCTGAATTTATTTGTATCTAACATAAGGGCTAATATCTGTGAAGTGTATGAAGATATAAAAACATTTTTTCATTCAGCAATGGCAAATTTTATTGCCAAAGACTTTAGTATTAGGGGAAGTAATATGCCATGCCTTGCAGACCACAGGGATCATTCCAACTTCTAGAAATATCACAAGGGAGCACTGGGCAAGGAAATTGGAGCTCAGAAGTGACACACAGACGCCAACTGTTACCATAGTTACAACAGGAAAGGCCACGAGAGACGTACTTTTTCCTATAAGCAGTGAGATAAGCCTTGTGTGATTCAGGATCACTGGGGTGAATAATCCTACTCTACCCACAGGGTTTCATCCTGGTTGCCCTGAGTTATAATATGTAACAGGAAGCAAAAGGAGGGATAAAGGATTTGTTTACCAATCAGTAAAATTGTTACTGTTGTTCTACCAGTTAACCTTTACTCTCAGAACCTGCACAAACTTGCAAAGTCTTTAAATTATTCATTCCCTTACTAGCAAATTGTTGGAATTAATGGCCATGACCAATTTTAGTTAGTTTGGATATGATACTCAACAGGGTGATAAAAGGGGAAGAATGTCTCTCTAATTCCTGAATTTCTGAGGCTGGATCAGGATAGAGCTATGGAGATCACAGCAACGGAGATTCCCCAGGGCACCCCCATAGCACTTTCTGCCTCCCAAATGTGGCTTTCTCAGCATGACGGAATCAGGTCTAACTTGTCTTCCAATGTTTGAGTCTCTTCTACAGCACCCCTGCCACAGTGGCTTGTATTCTTTACTTCGATGACAACTTTGTTGGTGGTGCACTCATTATGATTTGAGCCAGATTTCATCTTTAGACAGCCCTGAGAGATAATAATGATTTCAACAACAAATAACAACTAACACGTATTGTGGGTCACTGTATGTGAGACACTATTAAAGTGCCCTCTAATTTCATTTCATCCTCAGAATGACCCCAGGAGGTAGATAACTATTATCATCATCTCCATTTTACAGATGAGGAAACTAAGGCTTAGAATAGTACAGAAACTCCTCCAAGGTCACAGAGCTATGAGACATCAGAACCCAGGGAGCCATGACCCCCAAACCTGAAAGAAAGTTCTATCCTCCAACTTCTTCACCTGGAGCTGGAATCCGTCTCCTTGTGATTTCCATCCACTGGTCCTAGTTCTATCCTCTGAAGACCCATGGAAATAGCCTTAAATCCTCTTTGACTACTAGTTCTTCAGAAATCTAACATGACTTTCAGGACTTTTTATATTCTGTTCTGACCACAGGATGCTGTTTTTAGATGTCTACTCTTCAACCCCTCTAAACTATGTATTTTTCTCGTTTGGCTTATTGCATTAGCTTTCTAATGGTTTCTCCTACTCTGCTATCTGTCCTACACCCAGCAGCCATGGCAGGCCTTAAAATAGTCAGATCGCTTCAGTCCTCTCAAAACACCCTGTGGCTTCTCATATCATTCAAAGTAAGAGTAAAATTGTTATAACCAACTTCAAGATGATAAAGCCCCATGATATGGCTTCCACTTCCATTCTCTCCCCTCTTGCTCATACTGCTCCAGGCACACTGGCCTGCTTCCCGTTCCTTGAACATGCCTACTATGTTCCCAGCTCCATTCCCTGGAATACCCTGATCTGGAATATTGTAGGGGAGTAAGAAATTTTCTTCACTCCTCTAGGTCCTTCTGGCTGGTCTAAGAATTGAATTGACATGAATCAGAATAACAGGAGAAAATCAACGAGGTTTAATAATGTGTATACATGGGAGAAACCCAGGAAAACTGAGTAACTCACCAAAATGGCCAAAGCCACCACCTTAAACACCATCTTCAGCTAAAGACAAGGGAGGATATTGGGGGTAGTGGTTTGGGACTTCAAAGGGGAGAAAGGCAAGTCACATGGAGATGGGAAAGCAAATGTTTAGTAAACAAAAGTTTGCAATGCCTTGCAAAGACAATGATAACTGGAGAGGACTTGGATCAAATGGGCCTAGCTAGGTTCCTGTTCCAGGAAGGAGCTATCTTAAATCCTTTTAGGCAATTGAGGGGAAGGCCAAAGTTTCTTCCTGAGTCTTTTGTTCTTAAAAATAATCAAACCAAAGAGACACATTTTGGGGTAGCAGATTCTGCCCCCCTACAATTTCCACTTGGTTCTTTCCTGCCCCACTTCCTGTCTGCCCTCCAAAATCACCTTATTGACAAGTGAGGCCTTCTCCAACTACTCTACTGAAAATAACAAATCTCTCCCCTCACTGGTGCTATCTCTCTTCCTTCCTTTCTGTATTTTTCTCCATAGCACTAATGGCCATCTGACTTGTTTATTTTACTTATTTCTTTGTTTTTTGCTTGCCCTCTCTGTTTACCCCCACAGGAGAATGCAAGCTCCATGAGGACAGAAAGTTCAATTCTAAGGTCAAATCATAAGAAACTGGCCCATGACATGACCATTTCATGTGGGTCAACCTACCACACCACCCCCAGCACTAAGAGCAGCCACTGGCACAGAGCAGCATTCAGTAAGTAGTTGGTGAATAAATAAATAGTTATCCATATACTGATACTAAAAATATTATAGAGCTTTAATGCACCTTATTATCCTTGGAAAGAACTTTACTATCAACTGGTCAGATTTCTGATATCATCTCTGTCTTCCTAATAGCATGTGTAGCTGAATATAGATGGATATGCGAATAAACATTAAAAACTCTTTTGTTGATATACTGAACCTAGCTTTTGATTGTATGATATTTTCTTCATAGCATTTACTAGTAATTTTAACACTGATTGTCAGCCACAGAATATCCTGTGTTGAAAGGGGAAACTTTCTTATCAATTGGTAGAATCTGTTTGGATTCAAGATAAGCTTCTTTCTTATGCTAAGTTAAGGCGTGATTTTGCACAATCACCTGCCCTAGTGTGACCCACTTATTACCACTGTGTTTACACAGAGGAGTGGGTATCCTTCAGAAAATGACGACGAACCAATAAGAATGGTCCACTTGAAAAATCTCTTAATTTGTAGCTTATAATGAGCATCTAGCTGAAAATCACTGCAAAAACAAATTTTTTCACAGGGCATCATTTTCTATTGGCAGATTTGACATAGTATATTTGGTTTACTTTAACAATGTTTCAGCCACTATGTTTAAAAAAAATGCCAGAAATTCTAATGTCAAGAAATAGAGACACTATGATGGAATACATTATACAATATTAAAAATATTAGGTAATAATTATTGAGCACCAACACAGAAATCCTTATCGTTGATCACAAGGTGTTGTGGAAATAGCTGTCAAACCCAAGCCAGCTCTTCGATTACCATTTCAAATTATTCACCGTTAATTTGCAGTGATGCTTATGGAAAGCTGAGGGTTTTGTTCTCACACACTGAAGGCAAGGAGACAGTTCAAAACTTTTAAATACAGAAAAGCAAGTATTTTTTCTTCCATTTTAAAAGCCCCTCAAGAATAACAAATCAGCAAGAATTCTCACATTCATCTACAATTGAATATAAAGCATTAGTTTTTTTATACCCACAACAAAACATGGACCTGCAGAAGTTTTCAAACAATCCTCCAGCAGCTTCATGCGGGTCTTCTGGAGCTCTGGGCTGTCCCATTCATCTTCGTCAACTCCCCAGTACAGATCTATGACCTGCGAACCAATGGATGAGGCAGCATTAATTCACCTGTGGGAAAATTTAATTTACCTGTGGGCTTTATTCTTATGCACAATGTTGAGCGAATGTGACTTTTAACTTTTCTCTTTGCAGCACATTTTCCCTTAGAGAGGGAAAATGATATTTAAGATCCATTTAAGGAGATTTTTTTTTTTATCCCGTGATGAGTTGAGGATGAATATTGTAATTTCTTCTTTTATTCCTGATTATACTGTTGACATGAGCCCACAGATAATGAAATGTTAAATGTCAGAGACTTTGCAGTGTGGGCTTTCATTATATTGAAATGGTAACAGGATTTCAAAACCATGTTTGAAAGCAGCTGGGATATGGTTACCACATTATTTGAGACAATTAAATAACAGTGTATAACGTTATTGTATGTCTTAATAAGAGAAGGGAAAACCACAATGGGCATTAACATATACTGACCTGAAGTTAAATATCGACATTTCTTGAAAAAAAAAAGAAAGGAAAAGAAACTAAAAACACCCTGTCATTATCATGCTTTATCTCATGTGGACAGGCATTCTGTTTATGTCTGTTTTATTTGGAGGCAGTTGGTTTTCATCAATATATCTCTGAAAAACATGTATTGGGAAACAATGAAAGGCATGCCTCACTGAGAAGTGAGGATAATACGCTCCTCTGTCTCCTTACTTCAAAGACTATGAGAGAAGATTCTGAAAGTCTGTAAAAACTTTCACAAGTACACTCTTTGAAAAATTTGCTATGGAGAGCAGTATGGGATTCATTCCCTTTACTCAACTACTATCTACATAAGGTAAATGTTTCCATTTGTAGCTTTGAAGATTTCTTCTTTTCCCTTCCTTGTTTCCCACAAGCAGAAAAAAGAACCTCTCCTCCTTACTGGCTCTTTGCATGGCATGCAGTGAGATGGAGGCAGAAAGCATGGGTCCTCCATTGTGCCCCAAGCAGATTCCAGAGACCCTGTGTATTTCCCATCTCTCAGTCATGGCCCCAAACAGGCGTGTTTGTACCAGATCTTTGTCTATCTGCATTTGAGTTTTTAGATGGCTGATAGAGATATAACAGCTTCTTTAAACAATATTCCCACGGCCCAACCCAGGAATTTTATAATATATGAAAGTATCGGCACTGATTTTCTTTTTTTTGAGGAAGATTAGGCCTGAGCTAACATCTGTCGCCAATCCTCCTCTTTTTGCTGAGGAAGATTGGTCCCAAGCTAACATCTGTGCCCATCTTCCTCTATTTTATATGTGGGACGCCTGCCACAGCATGGCTTGACAAGTGGTGTGTAGGTCCGCACCTGGGATCCAAACCGGTGAACCCTGGGCCGCCAAAGCAGAGCACGTGAACTTAACCACTACATCACCAGGCCAGCCCCTTTCAGCACTGATTTTGAGTTTCTTCCCTTTAATCTACCTTACAAGGTTTGATCACAATATTAAGGTTGGGGACATCAGAGATTATAATTTCACTGTCCAATATGAAAACCTTTAGCTGTGGCTATTTAAAATTAAACAAAAATTAATTAAAATGAAAAATTCAGTTCTTTAGGTGCTCAATAGCTATATGTGGCTACTGACTCCTATGGTGGAAAGCACGGATACTTCACCATCACAGAAAGCTTAATTGGACAGAACTGTAAATTACTGAGCTTCATATACTGAAATCATTAGAACAAGACATTTTCAGCCATCTGCCAATACATTGTCAAAGTAAAAGAACGAATAAAATGCAATGTGAGTGATAACTCTTAGTTGTGCCATGCACAAACTAACAACCATACACAAAGCCTGGTCTCCATCCTTCTGGCTGACACTATTTGGATATATCTGAGGAAATGTCTGATTTAAAAAACAAATGAATAGAAACAGAAATGGTAAATATGAAGGTCAATATAACAAAAGGTATAAATATATACCTGCTTTTCTTCTCTCATCGTTTTTAAACATAAAACTATATAAAGGAATAATTATAATATGTCATTGAATTTGTAACATATATAATAAAAGTAGGACAGAAAGGGGGAAAAGGGAACAGAGGTATATAGGAGTAATCTTTCTATAGCTCACTGGAATTAAGTTAGTATAAATTGTAAGTAGATTCTGATAAGATGTATATATATTAAAATAACTACAAATAAAATAACTCAAATATAGTTAAAAATCATTAAAAGAATTAAAATGTTACACTAGAAAATATTCACTTAATACAAAGCAAAGAAGTAAAAGAGAAGTAGAGAAACACAAAAGACATCAGACATATAGAAAAAAAGTAAAATGGCAGATGTCAATCCAACTCTATCAATACTACCATTAAATGTGAATGGATTAAACAGTCTAATCAAAGGCAGAGACTGTCAGACTGGATAAAAACAAGATCCAACTATATGCAGTCTATAGGAGACACACTTTAGATTCAAATAGGTTGAAAGTAAAAGGCTGGGAAAAGATATCATGCAAATAACAACCACAAGAAAGCTTGTGTGGCTATATTAATAGCAAACAAAAGAAATTTTAAAATATAAAATGTGACTACAGAGATAAAGAGGGACATTTTATAATGATAAAAGGGTCAATCCATCAGGAGGATATAACAATTATAAAGGTATATGCCACTAACAACAGAGCCTTAAAATACATGAAGCACAAACTGACAGAAATGAAGGGAGAAATAGACAATTCAACTATAATAAATGGAGAATGGAATATCTCATATTCGATAATCAGAAGGACGACTAGAAAGAAGATCAATAAGAAACTAAAAGACTAGAACAATACTACAAACCAACCAGATCGAGCATATCTGTAGAGCAATCTACCCAACGACAACAGAATAGTCATTCTTCTCAAGTACTCGTAGAACATTCTCCAGGATAGAACACATATTAGATTATAAAACAAGCCCCAATAAACTTAAACAGATTTAAATCCTATAATGTATGTTCTCTGAACACAAGGCAATGACATTAGAAATCAATAACAGAAAGAAATTTGAGAAATTCACAATTACATGGAAATTAACATACTCAAAAATAAGCAATGAGTCAAAGAAGAAATCACATGGGAAATTAAAAAATACTTTGAGATGAATGAAAAAACTTATGGGGTGAGTTAAAGTAGTACTTAGAGAGAAATTTATAGCTATAAACACTTCTATTAAAAAGGAAGAAAGATCTTAAATCAATAATATAACTTTCTACCTTAAGACAACAGAAAAAGAAGAGCAAGATAAAGTATGCATAAGGACATAATACATTACAATGGAAATTAACGAAACAGAGAATAGAAAAACAATAGAGAAAATCAATTAAACCAAAAGATGGATCTTTGATGACATCAACAAAATGGACAAAACTTTAGCTGGATTGACAAGAAAAAGGAGAAACTCGAATTACTAAAGTCAGGGGTGAAAGAAAGGCCATTACTACTGACTTTATAGAAATAAAAAGGCTTATTAGAGAATACTATATACAACCATATGCAAATTAATCAGATTACTTAGATGAAATGGACAAATTCATAGAGACAAGTTATATAAATTGACTCAAGACAAAATAGAAAATGTGAAGACATTTTCAACAAGAAATCAAATGGTGATTAAAAAAAATGCACAAAAAGAAAAGTCTAGGTACAGATGGGTGCACTCACTGGTGAAATCTACCAAACATTTAACGAAGAATTAATACCAATCCTTCACCATCTTCCTAAAATTAGAAGAGGAGAGAACGCTTCCCAATTTATTCCATGAGACCAATATGACACTGGTACCAAAGCCAGACAAAAATATCACAAGGAGACTACAGAGCAATATCTCTTATAAAACAAACAGCCTCAAGAAAATAGTAGAAAACCTAATCCAGCAGCATATAAAAGGATTATACAACACAACTAGGTGAAATTTATCCCAGGAATGCAAGGTTGGTTTGGCATCAGAAAATCAACTAATGTAATACACTACATATCAACAGAATAAAGAACAAAAATCCTATGATCAATCTCAACAGACAGAAAAGACATTTGACAAAATCCAAAACCCCTTCATGATAACAACACTCAATAAATTAGGAATAGAAACTAACTTCCTCAACCCGAATGAAGGACATGTATGAAAAAAACTACATCAAATAGCATACATTTTAATGAAGAAAGACTGAAAGCTTTCCCCCTAAGATTAGGAAGAAGAAAAGGAAATCCACTATTACCTCTTCTATTCAACACTGTACTGGAGGTTCAGCCAGGACAATTAGGTAAGAAAAAGAAAGAAAATGCATACAGATAGGAAAGGAAGAAGTAGATCTATCTTTATTCATAGATGCTATGATCTTGCATATTGAAAATCCTAAGGAAACCACGAAAAAACTTTTGGATCTAATGAGTTAAATAAGGTTGTAGGAGACAAGATCAATGTGCAAAAGTCAATTGTACTTCTATACACCAGCAATGAACAATCCAAGATGAAATCAAGGAAACAATTTCATTTAAAAGAACATCAAGGAGAATAAAAAACTTAGGGATAAATTTAACAAAAGAAATGCAAAATTTATACTCTGAAAATTACAAAACACCATTGAAAGAAGTTTGAAAAGATATGAATAAATTGGAAGACATCCCATGTAAATGTATTGGGAGACTTAATATTGTGAACATGGCAGTACTCCTCAAATTAATCTACAGATTCAATGCAATCACTATAAAACTACCAGCTGGCTTATTTACAGAAATTGATAAGCTGATCCTAAAACTCACATGGAAATTCAAGAGACCCAGAATAGCCAAACAATCTTGTAAAAGAACAAAGTTGGAGGACTCGTACTTCTAGATTTCAAACTTACTACAAAGCTACAATAATTAAGATATTGTGGTACTGGCATAGGATATTCCATGGAATAAAACTGAGAATCTAGAAATAAATCCTCACACTAAGGTCAACTGATTTCAACATGGGTGCCAAAACAATTCAATGAGGAATGAAGAATCTTTTCAACAAATGGTATTGGGACAACTGAATATCCATGCAAAAGAATGAAGTTTGACCCCTACCTCACACCCTATACAAAAATTAACTCAAAAGTAGATCATACACATAAATTTAAGAGTTAAAACCATAAAACTCTAGTTTTATAGAAAATGTAGGGGTAAATCTTTGTGACCTTAGATTTGACAATGTTTTCTTAGATGTGAAAGCAAAGTACACATAACCAAAGAAATAACAGAGAAATAGAACTTCCTCAAAATTAAAAAATTTTGTGTTTCAAAAGACACTATCAAGAAAGTGGAAAGAGCACCCTCAGAATGGAAGACAATATTTGCAAATCATATTTGATAATGGACTTGTGTCTAGAATATATAAGGAACTCATAGAACTCAGTAAGAAGATAAATAACCCAATTAAAAATGGACAAAAGATCTGAGTGGCTATTTCTTCACAGACTGCCAATAAACATATGAAAAGATGCTCAATATCATTAGTCATGATGGGGAAGGCAAATCAAAACAGCAATGAGATAACACTTCTCATCCACTAGGATGGCTATAATCAAAAAGACTGATAACAACAAGTGTTGATAAGGATGCAGAGCAATTGGAAACCTCATACATTGCTGGTGGGAATATAAAATGGTGTATCCACTTTGGAAAACAGTCTGGCAGTTTCTCAAGTGGTTAAACATAGAATTACTATGTGATTCAGCAATTCTCCTAGGTATATGCCCAAGAAAAATGAAAACATATGTCCACACAAAAACTTGTACATCAATGTTCATATAGGCATCATTCATAATAGCCAAAAAGTAGAAACAATCCAAATGTCTATCAAGTGGTCAATGGATAAATAAAATGTGGTATATCTATATAATGGAATACTATTTGGCAATAAAAAGTAATGAAATACTGACACATGCTACAATATGGATGAGGCTTGAAAACATCATCCTACGTGAAAGTAGACTGTCACAAAAGACCACTTGTCATATGATTCCATTTATATGAAATGTCTAGAACAGCCAAATCTATAGAGACAAAAAGTATATTTGTCGTTACCTAGGGCTGGAAGAGTGGGGAATAGGGCATTTAGAGAGTGATAGCTAACGGGCACAGGATTCCTTTGTGGGGTGATGAAAATGTTCTAAAACTGATTTTGGTAATGCTTACACAACTGTGAATATACTAAAAAACATTGACTTGTACACTTTAAGTGGGCGAATTTTATGGTTTGTGAATTGAATTATATCTCAATGATATGTTGCACATCTAGTTTGTACTGTGATTTTCTACAGGTCTTACATCCCCTACTCACAGTAGAATTGAATGTAAGAACACGGAAGTTTAAATCAAGCACTTAGTGTATTAAGAGCTAAACAATAACATCTAATAAATACATGGGGACCAAATAACCAAGGAAAAGTCAAAACAAGGCTTTCAGTTAGATTTTTCAATGGTATGAAGCCTAAGTGTCACAGGATTTGTTAGCCACCTATGGGAGTCTTTTGTAGGAGTTTTTACATCTGTTATTTCCTTAAAGTTTGGCCACCACTGCCCTCATCCAGGCCTTCATAACTCCACGCCTCCTTACTTCAGTAGCTTTGTTTCAATATTTTCCTGCTTCCAGCTTTTCTCCCTTAAATTGTTCTTTCTCAAATGTCTTTATGGGCAGAAAATGATGAAAAAAGATAAAATCAAACTGTGAAGACGGGGAAGAAATAAATAAATGAAACATCTAAACTTATGCAACATAAAACACCATTTGGGGCCAACAGACATGCCATATATCCGCATGATCGATAACTGGCAAAGAGTGGTTGGAACCCAAAGTGCTCAACAAGATTTATGATATACTTAAAAAAATTAAGTTTAGCTTTTAGCCTAATGTCCAGACACTGCAGACACTGGAATCTAATTTACTATTTATTGGAATACTAACTTGTTGACAGCACATTTTATGTGCCTTATTTCATCATTAAGTATAAAAGCTCAAGAAAGCAATTTGATTTTTATCTTTTTTTTACTTAAAACTATCTAACTTGTTTTCAAATATTCTTAGGGAAGCTAATTTATCATGCTTATTACAACGTGCTGAACTGGGCTGAAAACAAAACGCCAGCAAATAAAAGCCCTGGCAAATTTTACCACTTGAAATCAGACAATCATTTAAATACCAAGATTACCAAACAAACAATAAAACAACCTGTAAGAAACAAATAATAACCTCATGCTTAATCAAAAAAACCCCACCAAATTTGAATTCATAATGGCTTCATATTATAATTTCTTCAGAAAGAGACTTGAATTTAAATATTTTCTCTCTCAATTTTTCCATGCCATATGACACTATCTGAATGCAAAACAAAAACTTAACTACACAGACAATATGCCTGATTTTGTTTTGGAACAAGCACAGTACTGAAATGAAAGCTGCTCCTCAAAGTTAGCACAATGGGAGGCGACACACTCATTGCAATCATCCTGCCATTGCCCTGGGCTCCTCTGTAGGAATTACACCACTCTGTATGGAAAAAACTCTTGTCATTTTAGAGTTGGAGTTTGTTTTAATTAAATATGGTATTTAAAAAACCAAGTCTATTCTTAAAGGAATTAACATCAGCCACCACTAAAAATATTCAAAAGAGCACAGAGCAGGTTCAGAAAATTTTGAACAGGGACGTTATTGTGCTATGGACATAACTTTCAAGGGCAATACAGAGGTGAAGACAGCACTCATTTGAATTTGTTTTAGCAGTTGTCTTGTTACCAGAATGTTCATCCCAGAGGAGAAGGTAAGCAAGGAGGAATCTTAAACCTCAGACTAGGGTTGTCAAATACTGTTTACAGTGGCGAGTTATGTTTTATAGACATGGTAATTCTCATTTTGGCTAGAATTACTTTCCCCAGATACATGGGGTACAAGAGAAAAAAACCCTCTACAGGTCCATATCATCTATGGCCACACTTTTACTAGAACTATTGCACATACTGACTTTAGGTCACTTGCAATTACTCTCTTGGTCATGAGATATATGACTAAGGTACACAGGTGCATGACTAAGACAGTTATTTCTGGGAAAGTCAGGTTCTAATTAGCCCAGGAAGGAGTGGAAGGCCCCACTGGTCATACACACTCACCAGAAAGAAAGAGGGTCCAACAGTATGATGTAGGATGATGCTTCATCCAAAACCTCATGAAGACAACTAATTGCTCAGACCCGATGCCTCTGTGTCTTGGGAGATTTAGCCTCTGGACAGCCCTGAGGATTACGATGTGATGGTAAGGAAGAACTAAACCATAAACGAAGGCAGGACCTCTGACTATTAAGGCTTAAGGAACATGGAGACAGAAGGTACCAGGAATTGTCAGAGGCAGAGAAGGGGCTATGTGTGTTGAGAATAAGCTGGAGAAGCTTGCTGCATAAAGGAACCGGTGGCCAGGCTGCAACTGGTACCAGCTTCCTTCAGGGGCAGGATGCCTGACCACAAAGTATGTGCCTCAGTGAAAAACCCAAAGCCGGCTCTGTTCTTGTCACTGGGATTTCAGCAACCACTGTATCAGAATGACCCTCTGAGTGTACCTGTAGCCGCATTACTACTGCGGCTCCCTAAATTATCTCCCTGCTTCCATTCTTGCTCCTTCTAATCCACTCTCTACACTGCAGGCAGATGGATCTTTTTAAAATACAAATCTGATCACCATAGCTAAGATATATTTTTTACTCCATTAGACACTACATAGAGCAATTTATTTACTCCTTAAACTTATGAAGCAGACAGAAATATTATCCCTGTTTTATAGATGAAAAAGCTGAGGCAAAGACAAATAACATCCCCAAAATCACACAGGTAGGAAGTAGCAGAGGTAGGATTTGAACCTGGGCTGTTAACATTATTTTACAGTGCTTTCCGTGCTTATGCTTCTCATCACCCTGAAGACAGTATCTAGAATCTATGTCCTGCTTTATGAGATGCTCCATGATCTAGTCCCTATCTGACTCTCCAATCTCATTTCATATGTTCTCCTTCATTGTTCACGCTCTACCTACATACTCTTCACACGTGTTTGTACAACATGTATGCATAAGTATATAATGAAACATACATATATTTGTACATGCACATATATTTACATAGCCATACATAATTATATACATTTTTGTGAATACAAGAGGCTTTTGGTGCAATGATTAAAAGCATGGACACTGGAGCCAAATTTGCTGACTTTGTTGAAATCCTGACTCTGCCACTTATTAGCCATGGGACCTCCAGTGGTTATTCACTTCTGTATTTCTAAGTATTCTCATCTAATAAAATGGAGAAGATGGAATTTACCTCCTGGGCTCACAGCAAGGGTGAAACAAGCTAATGTATATATAGCACTGAGAATAAGTGCCCGGCAGGCAGTGAGTACTACATAACGGTAAAAGTTCTTTTCCAAATTTGCCTATGAAACTAAGTTCCTTCTGCCTGAAATATTATTCTTTTCAACCTTGCCAGCTCCACCTACCATCCTTCAAGATTCAGCTTAAACATCAGTTCCTCAGCAGCCCTTCCTGATGCCTCTAGGTTCGATGAGGGCCCCCCATTATGCCTGCCCAGGGCGCCCTGTATTTCCTTTGCAGAAAGCATCACCCTGGGCACTGTTGTTTATGACTGTATTGTCTGAGAGACTGTAAACTCCATGAGGGCAGGGACTACGTTTGTTTTCAACACTGCAGTATTCACTGTACCCACAACTTTGCCTGGTGCCTGGAGAGGCTCAATAAATGTCTGCAAATAAATGAATGAAGCCCATGGGACCAAGCACCTTAATCTGCCCCTGCGGATTTGGGGTAGACATCAGTGAGGAAGTCACACAGGAGTCTGGACTTGAAGGATACATGCATAAGAGATTGTTCTTTGGAGAGAATAAGAGGGACTTCTAGATAGAATGGGACTGCAAACACAGAAATGTGACACGCCTGACCATATAGAGATGGTGAGGTCACAACATCATAACTTTGGGGGCTGAAAAGAAGCAAAGATCAGGAAGAAGAAACCCCTTGCTTTATGGATAAGAAAACTGAGTTTAAGTTACTTTTTCAACGGTTTGTAATTAATTACTGACAAAGCAGACCTCTTAAACGAGTGCTCTTTTTACTGTGCAAAGACTTGTCAAGAGGTCTCCTCTCCCTCCTGTAAGAAATAAACAATGAAGACGGAAAGAAAGAACTACCTTGTGTTCAGAATTTGAGAGAGGCTTCATGGTGATTGTACCCAAATGGGACACTTAAATGTCACCTGCAAATGGGGATCTCTCATTCTGTTTACTGAAGGACTAATCTTCTTGGGTGATTTCCAGCACTGGGGTAATGAGACGGCCAAAATTTAGCGGAACTAAATGTTCAGCAAAGTACAGCTCCTGCAGTAAATTTTGGAGCTCCCCACATTGCCACTGCTCTATATTTAGAGAAATATTAGGTAGAAGATTGTCTATGCCAATGAAGTAAAGAGGAACAATAACACCACTTTGGAAAGTCAGGCATGAGAATTCCAGAAGAGCCATTTATGCTGCAGAAATGGTGAGCCATATTTCCAATTAAACTGGAGCAATGAAGGTCAACTATGACCTAATGCTTTCCTTCCCTTTTATCATCTCTATGAAGCTTCTTTCCTCTTTGTTATAAACTGGTTCATGGATGGGAGAAGGATGATGTAACATGCGTATAACACTTTTACAGAATATCAACTTGGGAAGACCTGTCCAGGCTTTGACAGACAGAACCTAAATGTGAAGTGAGCTAGACAAATTGAAGCACTGGCCTGAGTGAAATGATGTGTGATTCAATGAGGGGATACGCATTTCACTTCAGAAAGAAGCACACACTTGATTAATAGAAAATGGAAAAGAGGTGATTAGTTGACAATGTGGAGAAAAGACCAAGGGCATCACAACATTTCCTGTCAATTATAAAGCCAATGATGCATTTTGGCAACTCAGGAGGCAAAATGCATTTTGAGGTTCCTGAGCAGGCAGACAGGCGGGAGGAAAAGAATGTGTATAGAGAAGGAGCCTGGGCTTGATAGAACAGGAAGAGCGGTGGTGGAGAAAGCAGCAGCGGTGGAGGAAAAGTAGGTAGATACAACCGATGATGGACCTTGAGTGAGAGAGTAAGTAACTGTTCAATTGAGTAATTAGTAGTAAGGTCAAGCTAATATGAGAGTCATACAATTCAACTTAACCTACAACTCTGAAGCGCACAGAAAATGCAGCTTCTTTACTTTGTCTAAAACTAGTTAGGGAAGTCTTCATCCTCTGGTTAGCAGGATAAGGTGAACTTTCAGTTCGACCCAATTTAAATCTTACTTGGAACTGATGTTTCCCAAGAATTCTTTACTAAGTGCTTATTCTCTCTCGGATCAAGACGTCGAGTCTGTCAGAAGGCTTGGCTTCCCCACTCCCTCGCTGCTTCTCCCTAAGAGGTCTGGCTGACTTCATATCATGAATGGGAAAGTGGAATTCTTGGGCACAGTCTCCAGGTGACGCCCATTGTCTGCCTGGTTGCTGCATCATGGCTGGGCTTGGGACAGATGTAACCCACGGGCAGACCTTTCCCTCTCGGTTTGGTCAGAGCCCCGGGGTTGTTTTGCAGGCGACACAATCCAAGCTCCCCTGCTGTGGATGGAGAGCCCCAAGCCTTAGGCCCATGCTCCATCCAGTTTATTCACCCCAGGCCTTTTGTGAGGTCACTTCTGTCATGGAGACTAGCAGTGGCTCTCAACTCAGCATATGTGACACACAGTAACTGAAGGCACCTTGGGAAAGTTAAACTTCAGGGTCTCTTGCTGCCATGACCATGATGTGGCCATGCCCAGGTCTGTCGGCAGGGGTAGGGAGGGGGCGATTGTCGTAAGGTAATCTCTTTCCAGAGTCCTAAGTAGAGAGCAGAGGCAAGTTGCCCTCAGTGTTACCTAGTTACCTACTTATGTTCACTGATCTAACCCACTTCCCCTTTTCTGAAGCAGAACCCGAAGCACAGAAATGGGGAAGCAAGTCTACCGAGCTCTGCCTCTCTCTGTCTCTTTCCACCATTCTCCTAGAGACTACAGCGGGTAGGCCCTGGCCCCACCCTGTGGACAAAATGGGCCCTTTTCTCTACATATTGGATATACAGGGTCAGAGTCCTACTGATACTGTTGGTTGCTGGTTGATACCTTAAAGAAGTGATTATAGGAATTCAGAGAAATCTTCTCTCAAGCTAATAGTCTGACCTGCAAGGTTTTGGTCTTGCTGCATAATCCTTTCTTGTACGTGAGACAGTATTTCCCGAATATTCTTCCCATTCACATTCCTTCTGCACCAGACACTAAGCACCCCTCAGGTAGACAATTGCCTTTGGTCAAAGGTCTTTTGCTGTGCTCAGGAAGGCAAAAGAAAAATGCACACGAATAATTTCATTACACTAGGTTCTTGATCAGAAGACAGACTTAAAAAGGTGAAAGCCAGAAAGAAATTAACAGTGGTTGAGTGCTTTCCATGTGCCAGGCACTTTCTGTTATCCCACTCAATTCTCATAACAGTCGTGGGAGATAAACACTGCCCCATTCATTTTAGAGAGGGGTCACCTATGTGTCAAAGAGATCAAGCTATTTGCCCACAGTCACAGGACTGGTAATTTGCAGACCCAGAATTTGAGTCTCAGTCAAAAGCAACAAGATTTATTCTGTTTCTTCTATACCCCATAAATGACAGAATATGCTGCATTTTATTGAACCTGAAATATCATCAGTTGTAGCTGCTCCAGTATTGTACATTCTACCAAAAAGGAAATGCACTGCCAACTACACTGTGACACACCACTTATTTGTAAGACAAATCCCGATTTCTGAGATGCAAAAATGTGGAAAAAAACCATGAATCTTTGAATGAGTGAAATCTGGTAAATACTGTTTAAGGAAGATTATTTGAGCGGCTGTGTACAGTTTGGACCAGAAGACAAAAACACCCAGGGTAAGGAAAGATCAGAGAAAGGTTGCCATAGTCACTCAGCTATTAAGAAACGGAAGCCTTAGTAAAGACAGAGCCTTGCGAAATGGAAGGAAAAGGTGAACTTCTAACAAGCACTGTGGCAAGTGAATCAACAGAAACAGCAGCAGTTTGGGTCTAGGTTGTAAAGGGTGAAGAATGGACCATAAGCCAAGGTTTTAAAGTCTGGATGTCTGGGAAACAGCAGCAGTTGGGAAACTGGGCAAAGGGAGAAGGATGGGTTCTGTTTTAGATATATTAACATTCAAAAACCAGAGAATTATCTTCATGTGACGATGGAGAGGAGAGAGCTGGAGAGGCTGATTTTGCCCACACACAGGCACCAGCTTAGGGAGACGATGACACTCTAACTGGGGGTCTAGGGACAATAAAACACCAGGTGGACAGGTCTGGACCTGCACTGCCAAAGGAAACACGAAGCGAAGAAGAGGTGGTCAAATTCCAGACCAAAAAGGCCTTAGAAGGCACCTTCACCACAGATGAGCAGCATCCCTTTGGTGCCTTCAGGTGGCCTCCCAACATCACTGTGAGGCAGAAAGCAGGTGTGGCCAGATCTTCCTGCTGGCAGGAGCTGCAGGTTTCATTCTCACATTTCCCTACACACCTAGGAACCCAACACTTGCCTGTCAGAGAGAAGGCCTTTCAAGGGCTGGGGCCAGCACACCGGAGTTTAATTGCAAGGGCATATGGGGAGAAATTTTTAAAGCTATTTTTAGCAAAGTTGCAAAAGGTAACAAATGGCATCCACCAAGACAAGGGCTGTTCATCTAAGATTGAGAATAAGTGTTTCCATCACCTGCCTCTCTTGATTCCAAATGCAGTTTAAGTCTTAAGACAGCATGCAAATGAACTGCTGATCATAAGTTTTAGTCTGTTGTCACACATGTTACATACCGTCACTCAGTCCTCATTCCAGAGCACTTTTGAAAGCTGCATTAACTATTTCAGGTTGTGTAGCCTATTAATGCACTATCCAAGTGTTATGAAATGAAAGAAAAAATTTCTAATTTGACAAGTGGAAAATTTTTTTTCTTAATTATCTGGATTTTTTTTTTCACATGTACAAATGAATTTCCATTCCCACAGCAGCTCCTCTAGTTAAGTCTCTCTGTCACTCGAAGCTAGACCTCTGTCACCAGGAGGTCAGGCTCTCTTCTCTGTTAGAATGGCCCCACCCTGATGCCGCTCCCATCTAGAGCTGCACAGTCCAGCATGGGAGCCACTGGCCACACATGGCTGTTGAGCCCCGAAACATGGCCAGTCCAAATTGAGATGTGTTGTGAGTATAAAATATACACTAGACTTTGAAGACTGAGTATGAAACAAAGAATGTAAAATACCTCATTAATAATTAATAATTTTTTTTTTGAGGAAGATTAGCCTTGAGCTAACTACTGCCAATCCTCCTCTTTTTGCTGAGGAAGACTGGCCCTGAGCTAACATCCATGCCCATCTTCCTCTACTTTATACGTGGGACGCCTACCACAGCATGGCTTTTGCCAAGCGGTGCCATGTCTGCACCGAGGATCTGAACCGGTGAACCCCAGGCTGCCGAGAAGCGGAACGTGCGCACTTAAGCTCTTTGCCACCGGGCCAGCCCCTAATTAATAATTTTTATATTGATTACACATTGAAATGATAATGTTTTGGAAATAATGGCCTAAATAAAATATACTAAAATGAGTTTTACCTGTTTCCTTTTACTTTTTAAAATGTGGTTAGTGGGAAATTTAAAATTACATTTGTGGCTTGTACCTGTGACTCACATTATATTTAATTTTCATTAGTCCTGGTCTAGACTCTTGCTTCTGGGTTTTAGTCATTTAATCAATAAATTCACTTCGATCAACCAGCATTTATAATGTACACAGTATGAGCCAGGTACTATTAAAAAATGCTGGTGATATAAAGATATAAATAATATGATTTCTGACTTCTAAGAACTCCCAGTTAGTGGGGGAAGGGCATTTTTAAAAGCAATTAAAACAAAATGACAAATGTTATTAAAGATTAGGAATAAAGTACTATGGAATCTTAAAGATGGAAGTTTACTGTTTTTTAAAGAATGCGTATAAATTTTTCTAGTCATTTGAATAGGGGACAATTTAAGGGCACCCCAAACAGTGCACACAGTGGGTGTGAAGACTTGGGGAAAAGGAAGAACATGCTTGGAACCGAACGTAGTTTAGAAAGGCTAATAAAGCAGGCTGCCTGTGGGGCATGGGGACAGATAAGAGCCACTGGTAGACAGGCGTGGGAAAGAGAACCCTGAACGCCATGCGAAGAAGTGCAGACTATATCTGGTACATGAAAGAGTCAGATCTGTATTTCAGAAATACCACTGCAGCAATACTGTGCAGGATGGACTAGGTGGTTAAGGTGGGTAGAGGGCTGACGCTGGTGAAGAGAAGGAAGAGATACAGGTAAACAGACTGACAGGGTATCTACTGCCACAGTCAAAATGACATTAATACTGACTTGAACAAACAAGACAGACGAGAAATATTTAGCGAGGGAGAATCTGCAGGTCTCTGGGATTTACTGGATGTTAAAGGTGAAGAAAAAGGAACAGGCTTATGAACTCTGGTGCCTAAGATGAAGTGAGATAAATACTAGATGCCCCCTAAAGAAATAGACTATCAGAAGGTGTACTTAAGGAATGATACTAAGTTGAATGGCTGGACTCAAATGAAAATTGCTTTCAAAATGGAGGTGTCCAAAGTGCCCAGATCAGTCAAATGCCCCCTGAGAGGTCCCTGCCCTAAGCAGGTTTACTCCTGGCTCAGGGTACTAGTGGCAGTTGGGTGGGGAGGATTTATAAGAGTTCAGAGAGTAGAAGGGGGAGCTATCTGGGAATTGGAAAAGACTGCTTGAGAAAGTTAGGCCTTGAGCGGGAGTCTGAAGGACAGGGGTGGAAGAGAAAGGGTATTTCTGATAAGAGAGGAGAAATGAAATAGATATAGCCAATGAGATTTTAAGTCAGGAATAAGCAATCAGCAAGATGTGCTCCAAGGACAGGCCGAGAATGGCTTGACTAGCATGGAGTTTTTATGTTGTGAAGAATGGAGATGAAGTTGGAGAGACAGCTGGGGTCATATTAAAGAGGGACCCTGAAGGCAGCAAACAGCCATTAGAAGCTTTTAAAGAAAGGAAGTGACAACACGACATTTAAGGAAGATGACTGGTGGTGTTTTATAGAAGAACTCAAGTAGGGCAATGGTGTAGGCAGTTCTGCTAGCACACTTTTAATAATCCCTACTAAATGTCAAACACTCTTCCAGGCCCTGGGGACTTAAAAATAAACGAGAACTAGTCTCTTCCTCCAGGACTCGCAACCTACTGGGGGTAAGGAGGGAACGAGATGAGTTAAGATGCTTTTGTCCATCCAATTTTTGAAGCAGTGAGGGTTAGACCAGTCTCAGCAGTGAGAACGGACAGGAAACATCTGAAAGCAAGAACGGATGGCACCTGCGGATATAATTACAAGCCCTTTATTTATTGGGTCCTGCACCACCTGCTTTTGCCTCGATCTGTCTTTATTTTTCTCAGTCTCTTGCCCTTGTTCTTCCTGTATATCCTGTTCTCTGTAGCCGAGGCCCTTGAACACTGGCAAATCAAATAACGTATAATTTAAACATCTTGTCCTTTTCTGAAGCCATGTGTGTTCTCTGCTCTGAGTGGGCTTGACTTTCTTTTTGTTTGTATCTCTGAGCAATCAACGTGCATACACTACACACAGAATGAATTGAAGTTCACATAATCAAAGAGTCTAGTGCATTTTCATTAAATATCTTAGCTCAAATGAAGAATAAAGGAAATACTAAAAATCAGCCTGCCAAACAGGCATACAGATAAAGATATATGGCCTTGCTTAAAATATAATTCCATATTCTATCCATTTAATTTAATAAAGATGTAACTAAATGGCCTACTATGTGTCAGATGCTTGACTAATCACTGGGATGAGTTGAATAAAACACAATTCCAGTCTTGAGAACTTTTAGACCTTAAAGACAGGTGATGAGAAGTTTACCTAACCAGCTGTCTCATCATCTGCACTGCTCACTCTAGTCCATGCCATGACCATTTCTTACTTGTACTATCTTCCTGCTTCTACCATTCCTCCCCACCTCCATTCTAGTGTCCACACAGAGCTTGAGTGAATCTCTTAAACATAAAAGTCACATAATGTCACTCTTTCCTTTCTTGATCAGTAAAATTCTAAGTCCTTAATCTTGGCCCATAAGGTCCCATGTGATCTGAATTTGGTGTCATCTCTTACAATTATTTCTCTTACTCACTCCACTCACACTTGGCTCCTTTACTAGTCCCTAGAATATTCTAAACATGCTCCCACCTCAGACCCTTTTCCTCGCCGCATATACCTGGAATTCTCCTTCCAAAACATCTGCATGACTTGCTCCATTATTTTCTGCAGATCTCTGCTCAAAGGTCATCTTATCCTTGAGTCTTTCTCTGACTACCTGGCATTCCCAAACCCTTATCCTGTTTTACTTTTCTTAAAAACAT
Source organism: Equus caballus (assembly GCF_041296265.1). Taxonomy (NCBI): domain Eukaryota; kingdom Metazoa; phylum Chordata; class Mammalia; order Perissodactyla; family Equidae; genus Equus; species Equus caballus. Next base: position 95,509,468 of record NC_091686.1, read on the forward strand.
TTACTCAATAAAATGCATCTACTACCACTGGAATTTATTGTTTCTTGTCTTCCTCCACCAAGAATATTGAAAGCTCCACAAGAAGAGGGTTCAATTAGTTTGCTCCTCTATTCCCAGCACTTGGAATGTTGACTGGCACGTTGTCGATGGTCAAGAAATACTTTTTTTTTGAGGAAGATTAGCCCTGAACTAACATCTGCTGCCAATCCTCCTCTTTTTGCTGAGGAAGACTGGCCCTGAGCTAACATCTGTGCCCCTCTTCCTCTACTTTATGTGTGGGACGCCTGCCACAGCATAGCTTACCAAGTGGTGCCATGTCCGCACCTGGGATCCGAACTGGCGAACCCCAGGCCACCGAAGCGGAACGTGCGCACTTAACCGCTGCACCACTGGGCTGGCCCCAACAAACACTTCTTGAATGAACTGGATAAATGATTAAGAGTTAGGCATAGGATTTTACAGGAGCAAACAGGAGGGTACATGGCATATGCTAGAAGGGATGGGGGGATGAGAGGCAGCATATGTTTGGGCTGAGACTTCATTCATTCATATGCTCATACAGGCATTTATTCATTCACTCAATACATCTTATGGAGTTTTACCACGTGCCAGGCACTATTCTAGGACCAGGAATGTAGCTGTCATGAAAACAGACAAGTCCCTGTTCCTGTAAAACTTACAGTCTAGTAGGAGAAAGATAATATGCAAGCCAAATTGACATATGCTACGCAAGGAACTAAAATATCCGATATCAACACATGCTATGCAAAGAACTAAAATAGGCTGATGTAGAAGACAGCACCTGAGATCGGGTTGCTAGGGAAGCATCTCTAGGAAGTGCCATTCCAGTGGAGACTGAAGGACAATAAGAAAGGACCCATTAGAAGAAGATAGGAGGAGCTTTTCTACAGAGAGAGAACAGCCAGGGCAAAATCCTTAAATAGGGATGGGCTTGAAGTGCTCAAAGAACCAAATGGAGGACAACAGCTGCAGGGCAGTGGTTAAGGAGGAGAGGGCCACGACTTAAGATCAGATAGCAAGCGTCTTAAAAATGGGTAGGACTTGGGAGGTGAAGCAGGGGAAGAACTAGCTTTAGAAACATGCAGGCAGAGAGCACAGAAACAAAGGCATGGAAGCAGGAAATAGATCGGTACGTTTAAGTAACTTTAGGAAATTCATTTCTCCTGAGTTCAATACACAACAAAGATGGAATCCAGAATAGAGCATGGGTAAACTGGGTTTTTCATGAAGCTTCTGGCACTACATTTTGTTGTAGTTGAGCAAAGAGAACCGTCTCTCTAGAAGACGTATCCTCACGGACATCGATAATCAATCTACCAGAAAAGACTATTCTAAAAAGTATACTCTTAGAAGGTTCAGATACTATATATTTGAGCTCTTGTTAAGCTTAGAAAGTGGGAAGCAAATGTAACCTTGCATATTTTATTTTATTCTAAACACAACCTCAGCTGTGTAAGCTGTCACCCACCCACCACTGGTGGGTTAAGCCACTCACAGCAGAGAGCTGGGGCTCAGTTCCACCTCTCCTAAGCCCAATGCTGTTTGCACTGCTGTCCAGTATCTCATTGACTGATTCAATGCACCTGCCTAGAATGATCCTCGCCATCAATTTATTCTATGGACCTTGCCTTCTACAATTTTCCTTTGGCTTTATCTGTCTTCTCCTGTCTACTTTTCCTGTCTCCTCCTTTTCTGCCTACTTACAATTTAGAAAATATACTTTTCCGTTTTCCCTCAGCTAATCCTAATCAAGACCATGTTTTACGGAGGGTATTGTGTAGCTGAACAACTTCCTGCTTCTACTGACAAAAATGACGTAAATCCATATAAACTCAAAGATGAGATTAAAATGCTTGGACACATTTCTTCCTCTATACTGAGTCCCTGAGGAGTGTCGAAGTCTATGGGAATCCTCACAGATTGGAATTCTTCTAACAATTGAGACTCTTATCAGTAGAACCAGATTCCTCGGAAAAGGCAGTGCTGAATTCACAGCAAGGAATTTAATTTAGGTTCACAATTTATCAAGTAAATGGTGACTTATGAGTAACTATTCAATATGTGTGTCATAACGGCCTGCTGCTGACCGACACCGTGCACTGAGATTGAAGCCATTTTGGGACATTATTTATATATCATATTAGAAAGAATCATGAAGTATACCAAGATAAAATATTTATTCAGGAGGAAACAAACAAAGGGTGAAATTTTCTTCCACTAGCAATGGCACATTTCACACTCTTAGACCACAAACGTCTAGCACATATCCCTCACTTAATGATGTTAATATGTAATTAAGATGGCACTGGAGTTACGATGTCCAATGCAAATGAAGTTGAGAAATTCTGACTAAAAAATGTTATCTGTTGCAGGAGCCATTTACTTTTTAAATTTCTGGATGTCCAAGATATGCCCAATATTTTCTAGTACTTTTCAATTAGGTGGCAAAATCAAGGGTGTCTACCAATGCCAGGGTGTTCATGAACTTCAGCAATGACATGCACAATTACTGTGTCTTGAAAGGCTGACATAACACACACACACACACACACACACACACACACTTTTTTTTTTTTTTTTGAGGAAGATTAGCCTTGAGCTAACGTCTGCCACCAATTCTCCTCTTTTTGCTGAGCAAAACTGGCCCTGAGCTAACATCTGTGCCCATCTTCCTCTATTTTATATGTGGGATGCCTGCCATAGCATGGCTTAATAAGCAGTGCATAGGTCCATGCCCAGGATCCGAACCTGCGAACCCCAGGCCACTGTAGCAGAGTACGTGAACTTAACTGCTACGCCACTGGCCCAGCCCCTATATATTTTTTTGTAAATGGTAAATCCCTGACATACTCAGGAAAAAGGACATTCTACAGCATGAATAAAAACTAGAAGGCAAGATAGAAGGCAATGACTGGCCAGGCTGCTAAAAGGAAATACTTGTGAGAAAGTTTGTCCCGATGTTTTTGTTTTTTTCTTTTGGGTGGAAAAGATTTGCTCTGAGCTAACATCTGTTGCCAATCTTCCTCTCTGTCTTTTGTTTTCTTCTCCCCAAAGCCCAGTGCATAGTTGTACATTATAGTTGTAAGTCCTTCTAGTTCTTCTATGTGAGCACCATAGCATAGCTACTGACAGATGAGTGGTGTGGTTCCACACCCAGGAACCGAACCCGGGCCACTCAAATGCAGCGTGCCGAACTTTAAAGACTAGGCTATCAGGGCTGGCTCTGTCCCAATTTTTAGATGTAAAACATTTCTAGAGACTACAGCTTAAAGGCAGGTGCTTGGCAACCTTCACCTCTTTGATAATAGTGGAGACTGTCAAAAAAGCACATAAACTTGGTTCAAAGAAAAAGATGAGCCAATACAAGGCAGGATCCAAGAAACAGAACATAAAAGTGCAAAACATCAAAAATGACTATTTTATTTTTATTTGCCAGTGTTTCTTTTTACCCAAACTTAAAGAAAGGATATTTTTCAGGGCTTAAAACTTGTCTTTTGTAACACCAAGTTGTGACAAGAAACAAACATTAATTTAACTGACATAATTAAAAATGAAATTAATATCAGAGTTACCTGAAATTCTAATCCATAGTTTTCTCTGCAGAATTCTCTCAATTTAGGATACACATTTTCTCTCAGTGCCTGTCTTTCTGCTCCTGTGTCTGTGGCAGAAAAACAAATACATAGAAAGTGAGTTATGTCCACATATATATATTTCTGGAAAAAAATGAAAGCTTACAAACAAATACTAACATTAATACAATCAAGTTGGGGTGCCACACTGTGAAATGCCGGGGTATTTGACTGCCAAGGGAGTGCTAGTCTTACTGGAGCCAGGAGGGCACAGATCCCTCCAACCAGGCACACACAGGAAGCCCGCAGGATGGAGGGGCGCCCCACTGTTCAGTTCTGTATGTGTCGGCAGACCTGCGGAGTCACAGTTGATTCTTTCTGCCCGCAAAGACTCTCATGTGAGCTCTTAAATAGCCACAACTACACTGCCTTTGGAAGAGAAAGAAGAAAACATTGTAGGGCTAGCCCCATTAAGTGTAAAAGTTTCAAAACACCCACAGGCTTTGATTAATTTAGTTACTGATTTCCAAAAAATCCGGATTCTATCATCATCTCCTATAGTATTTAGTAATAAGCAACTTTTACAAATTCAGTACAGCATCCATGCAATTGGCACGGTAGTTGGGAGAGACAAATTGTGGGAGCCAACACCCGAAACTAGCAGATTCCGCACACAGTAGATTTGATTGGCCAGCGGTCTAATAAGTAACATCTCCCTCTGGGCTTAGGGACTGCGCGTTTATCAGAGGAGGAAATTGTTTCACATGTGCCACACTATGTAATAGCTTCAGAATAAAATGTTTTCATTATCCACGTCATTAAAAAAATACAAGAAACAGAGAATCTGAAACGAGAACCACAGAATATGTAAGTATTTAATGTTGAATGTTTGCACAGAAAGGGATTCCAAAGCCACCTGTGCTGGACATTGTTCCACATCAATGATAACACCATAAGATTCTTACAGCAAAGAGAGGCTGTGCCTTGCCCAACCAACTTCAGTGAAAGATGAGAAACAGAGCTTTTAAAAATTAGGTTAATGTGTTATCTAGTGAAAAGTACCATTTGCTAAATATACCTCAATCCCAGCCATAATTATGAAACGTTTGCATACCACATTTATAACTAAGGAACCAATTTAAAAGAATTTCCTTATTATTCTCAAGCACATCTGTCAATGCAAATTCAACCATATGCGTGGTGACCTACTCCACTTTCCTACTGTTTTCAAGCCTATTTTGAGACACAAATACCCAATCTGGAGTCTGAAATGCAGCTGCAGCCTGACAGAGTGACAGGAACCAGTATTTCCATGGAAATCAAACATTCAATACAAGGTCTTCTAGATTACCCGGTGACCCACACAAACAGGATCTTTTCCAACCATAGATCCAATATGGCCCTAAATCCATAGGGAAAGCAGGAGGACCAAACTGAGGAGGGGTGCACTTGAGCAGAGCCACGTACTCTGACTGCACTGGTGGAGGCAGTATAGCAAGCTTTTAGATGATTTACGTAATCTTGGGATTAGATGCCCACCCTCTCTCACCCCACTTTAAAGGCCAAAAACACTAACTTCACAATAAAGCTGATAATATTCAATCTTTCTAAAAGGCTACAGATGTTTAAAACCCAAATTTAAGAAGTCATTTTAAAAATAAATACTACCAGATGTGGAAGTTGGTAAAATATTAAAAAAGGATTATTGTTAAAATATTCTTAAAAAATTGGCATAAAAATAATACATGAAAAAAATTATTAAATGATATAAGGAGCAGACCTTATTTGTTTCTTAAAAATGTTACTGTAACTCTTATTAGTAGGTACTGAGATCTGAATGTGCAACAGGAAGGTAGATAAGACAGAAATATAGTATCAAATTACTAACATTTACTGAGTGCTTACTGTAGTCTAGTAGTGTGCTAAGTATTTCCATGCGTATTTTCTTAGTCACTTCTGACAACAACCCTATGAAGCAAGTAAAATTACTCTTCTTTTTTTTTTAATAAGAAGAAACTGAAACAAAGAGGAGTTCAGAGACTTGCCTGATACATGTGACCACTAAGTTGGAGAACGCAAATTTGAATCTAGAAAGCCGTATGCCATAGTTTGCTGTAACCATGGAAAATGTGCAGCTGTGCAAAGAATCAGTTTTTGAAAATGACAAATGCAATAACTTCACAGAATGGTTAAGGGACAGTGAAGTCTTAGTATTTATGAAACAAAAAAAATCTGAGTTATCCCTGATGGATTCTTCCTTTTCTGTAATACACCCTTCAACAGTCAACCCATCAATAAGTTCTCTTGCTCCATCTGTCTCTAAACAAACCCTGAATTAATCTACTTCTTTGCACCACTGGTGCAATCCAAACTCATCTCTCATCTGGATTCTGTCTCCTTGTTTCCATACTTGCCTCCATCAATCTATTCTCCACAGAGCAGCCAGATTGATTTTTTTAAAATGTAAATCAGATCACATCACTATCTTGTCTAAAACTCTCCAGCAGCTCTTCCTGGAAAGGAAATCCACACTCTTCCCTTGAACGTTCTCCCTCTCCCTAGCTCCTCTCTTACCACTTTCCCTGTTCATGTTACTCCAGCAGCACTGGCGTTCATTTGGTTCCTGGATTACATTCCCACTTGTGGCCTGTGCTTTAGCTATGGCTTCCTCCTGGAATGCTTGGTCCTGTGATCATCTCAAGGCATCTGTCATTCAAGTGTCAGCTTTAATGCCACCTCCCCAGAGAGGTCTTCTCCGAGCACTCCATCTACAGAACCACTGTCTAGCACATCACCTTCTTTACATTCTTTGCACGTTGCTCATCACTATTGTTGGTATTTATTTGTTTACTGTCTCCCCCACTGCACTGAGCTCAAAGGGAGTCAGAATCTTCCTTTGTCTCATCCACTGCTGTATCCCCAGGGATTAGAGCCACACTCAATTAAGGAATGAGTGAATGAGAAAACCCACACAAGCACCAGTGACAGAAGTGAGCTGACAGACAGTGCTTCCCTGCAATTACCTCCACAAACAGAAAGCCTTCCTATTTTACAATTTGTCATTGCATGGACACAGAATCAAGACCATGTGAAATTCTGGAAATAAATGATGGGGTGTAGAAAGCTGGTTTCATGAAATAAGTGAATGAACTGAAATACTAATTTCTTTTCTGGTTTCTGTGTTTCTGGCAGAATACTAATTCATTTTACCAAGTTATGTTGAACCTTTCTAAAAATGTGAAGGAAGTGTATGCATTTATCTGACAGGCATTCTGTGTTAACACTTATAAAAATGACTCAGATTTTCCTATTTTTGTATTAATTATGATGATTGGCTCCAGAAATGGAAAAGTAACTAAGATAAAATGGATTATGATGGGTGACAGATAAACTGGCTTAATTATATGAAAAACCTGATTCATACCGACAGCAAATCTGGATGGTTGGCAATTAAAAAGCATTAGAATGTCATGGACAGGAAAAATTAAGTCACAGAACATCACACATAAAAAGGGACCTCTTGAAAGAGTGTAGATTAGAGACAAGGTATGTCATCATTATTCTTTATACATAGTCATTAGATCCATTTGTGTCTGCCCAGCTCTTAATGCTTTGAAAAGCTGCATTAACACTTTGGCAGCACTAACTATTAGGTTTTTAAGGAGTTGCTTTCTCAATAATTCCTCAATGATTTCAGAGTTAATGAAAGTCTCTGTGCATGTCTGAGTTACCCACAGGAAGAACATTAGTTGGGGGAGAATTATTAATCAATACCATTATCCTACTTCAAGAAAGGTTTAGATTAATTTCAAATATTTATTAAAAATAAGAGTGCACCAAAATGATCATGTTGGAGTGGGACCTCTTACTGCCCTACCCCCCCACCCCAAACTTAAGGCCACAGACATCAGATTAAGTCATTGCCCTCTTGGCAGCTCAGAAAACTTATTTACAAGCCACCATACATCTTCTGCTACAACTGTCAGTCCAGCCTGGTCTCCTAGGTTTCTGTATGTTCGCTCTTGCCTGGATTCTTCCTCTTATCTGGGCCCTCAGCCAATGATTCATCTGGACATCCTGTCTGGTCTTTGTTGTTTAGGTCAATTTCTTGTTTGGCAACTTCCCAGAGGCTGTCTCCTCTTTACACCCTCTAAGTTTGTGTCCAACCAGCCATACACACCCTTATTTCACTGTCACCAAATTCTGTCAATTTTACCAAAAACATCTCTTGAACTTGGCCATTGTCTATTTTTGCACTCACCATCTCTCAACTCTGAGGGTCCGAATCACCTACTTGATTGACCTGCTACGTGTCCTTCCTCATTGCAGTGTGATGCTCCACAAAGCTGCCGGAGGTAAACCCGAAGACAAGACGGAAGTGAAAGCTCAGAATTCCCCATCTATTGCATCCCCCTTGCTTGGCAGACTCCAACCCTTCTGAGTCCCAATCAAGGGCAGCACACTTTGTGAATTCTTACTAGTCAGAGACAGGCATGCCCACTCCAGGTCACCTCCATATAACATCATGTATTGTACTTTATTATAGTTATTTATTTTTAGTTTGTCTCTTCAATTAGATTTGTGAGTTCATGGAAGCCAGGGACTTTTTCCTACATCTTTACATCACAGAAAGTAGAGCATATTAATACTCAACAAACGAATGAGCAAATAGATGCTATCATAATGAAAATGTTAATTAAACCCAACTAAAGTATGAATTTATCTCCATAAAGCTAACATAAGTCAAAATCCAATGTCATTTGCAAGTTAATTGTTGACTCTGTTGACAGCTTAAATAGTCATGGGTGAATCTGTGGTGATGCTACAAAATATATGACAAAGTATGGCACAGTGAAGAGCTTAGCAGATCCTCTTCCCAATAAGCAATAATAAAATTAGAGAAAATTGTCAAAAGAAGCATTTTAATGCTCTGTAAATCAACGAAAGACCAAAGGCATAAAACAAATTGGGAAGTGATTATTCATGAAAAAACTGAACTTGGGTATGAACAGTGGGAGTCTATGGGATTCTTGCCTGGGGCTTCCTCTATCCTCCCTTAAACACACCCCCCATCTCAGAGAAAGTAAAGCTGTAAACATCAACAACTTCACTGCCAGAGAGGACTTGCTTGATTCGGAGCCCAGCACGGGAAAACTCCATGCCCATTAGCATTGTTAGCAGCAGTAGCAGTCTCAGAGATGGATAAATGGGGAAGCCCAGTGGTTCAGCTAGCCTACGGCTTCATCCAAATTTAACAAGGAGATCAAGGAAATGAACAGCTGTGGAGAGCACTGATAAGCTCTGCAAATTCCTGGCTGATGTGAGGGCTACCCACCAACACAAGAGACTAAAAGCTATCCACATATTCTTGCTGACTTCGAGCCTGTATACATGGCAGTGAAAGCATGAGAAGGCTTGGTGGAAAGCAAAAGCTGGGACAGACTTAAACAGTGACTAAACTAACATCGCTAACTGACACTAAGCTATGCACACAATGGGTGAACCCTAGGAAGCCAGGCATCATCATCATCAAATAACTGGGCAGAGATATCAGCAGCCCATACCATGGGGAACATATTTCACAGACTGGTCCAGGCAAGTTACTGAACAAACCAAAAAACACAAACAAATTAAAAAACCACACTCGGAGGTAAAAATCAGAATCTAAATTTGCTGTAATACAGTACCTAAAATGTGTAGTTTTAAACAAAAAACTATAAGATATACAAAGAAACAGTAAAATGTGACACATATTCAGGAGAAATAAGCAGTCACTAGAAATCGTCCCTGAGTGGGTTCATATGCTGGATTTAGCTGACAAAGACTTCAAAACAGCTATTACAAATATATTCAAAGAACTTAAGGTAACCATGTTTAAAGAAGAAAGAAAAATTAACAAGACCCCAGAAACCTGTGGGACAACATCAACTGCAGTGGTAAATATGTAAAGGGAGTCCCAGAAGGATAGGAGAAAGAGAAAGGAAATAAATTCAAAGAAAGAATTGCCACAACGTCCCAAATTTAATGGAAAACATTAATCTACACATCCAAGAAATTCAAAGAGCCCAAGTAGTATAAACACAAAGAGGTCCACATTTAGACACATGGTCAAACAGCTGAAAACAAAGATAAAGAGAAAATCTTGAAAATAGCAAGAGAAAATGTCTCACTACACGTGGGAAAAAATACAATTAATGGTTGACTTCTCCTCAGAAGGAAGGGAAGCCAGAAGGCAATGGAATGGCATAGACAAAGTACTGAAAAAAAAGTCAACCAAGAATTTCTATATCCAACAAAACTACGTAAAAAATGACCTGGGAGACATTATGCTAAGCGAAATAAGCCAGACACAGAAAGACAATTACTGTATGATTTCACTTATATGTAGAATCTAAAATAGTCAAACTCATAGAAGTGGAGAGTAGAATGGTGATTGTCAGCAGCTGGAGGAAGGGGAAAATAGGGAGAAATTGGTCAAGGGTACAAAGTTTCAGTTATGCAAGATGAATATGTTCTGGAGCTCTAACATACAGCAATGTGACTATAGTTAACAATACTGTATTGTATACTCTAAATTTGCCAAGAGGGTAGATCTTAACTGCTTTCACCACAAAGAAAAGAAAAAAAGAGATTAACTATGTCAGGTGACGAATATGTTAATTAGCTCGATTGTGGTGATTATTTCACAACCTAAATGTATATCAAAAACATCAAATTTTATACCTTAAATATATACAATTTATTTTTGTCAATTATACCTCAATAAAATTGAAAAAGGAAAGTGACGTAAGGGCATTACCAAATGCAACTAGAGTCGTGGTTAGAAAGAAATCTCTCTCTTTAAACACCCATCGCAGAAATGAAAGGTCTCAAATCACTAAGTTAGGATTCCACCTTAAGAAACTAGGAAAAGAAGAGCAAACTCAACCTAAAGCAAGCTGAAGGAAGGAAATGAAGATTAAAGTGGAAACCAATGAAATAGAAAATAGAAAAAAAAACAACCCAAAAAGTTGGTTTTTGGAAAGATCAGTAAAATTTACAAACTTTCAGCCAGGTTGACCAAGAAAAAAAGAGAGAAGACAAATTATCAAAATTAGAAATGTAAGAGGTGCCACATCACATACTGATACTACATAAGTTAAAAAAAATTATAAGGGTATACTATGAACAATAACTTCATTTCTAACAAATTAGAAAACTTGGATTAAATGAACAAATTCTAGAAACAGACAAATCACTGAAACTGATTCAAGAAGAAAAAGAAAATCTGAAGAGACCTATAACAAATAAAAATTTGAATTAGTTATTATTAATCTTCCCAAAGAAAATCACCAGCCCAGAGTATTTAACTGGTAAATTATATCAACACTTAAAGAACAAACAATCCTTTACAAACACTTTCAGAAAACAGAGTAGAAGGAATACTTCTCAACCTATTCTTTAAGTATATTACTCTAAGTCCAAAACCAAACAAAGACCTCAAAAGAAAAAATACAAAACTACAGACCAATATATCCCTCATGAATATAGATGCAAAAATCCTTAACAAAATATTAGCCAGCCGAGTCCAGCAACATACACACCATGACCAAGTGGGATTTATTACAAGAATGAGAGGTTAGTTTAACATTTGAAAATTAATGTAATAGGCCATGCTAATAGCAGAAATAGCCATAGGATCATTCCACAGATGCAGAAAAGACATTTGACAAAACCTAACATCTATTCAGGACAAAATCAGCCGCAGTGAACAGAAAGGAACTTCCTCACCCTGAGAAAGGGCATCTACACAAAAGCCTACCGTTAGCACCATGCTTCATGGTGTAAGGCGGAATGTTTCCCCCCTATGATCAGGAGCAGCTTCTTGTCACTTCTAGTCAATATTTTACTGGAGGTTTTAGTCAGTGCAGTAAAGGAAAAATTTAAAAAGAAAGGTATCTAGATTGGAAAGGAACAAATAAAACCATTTTTATTTTCAGATGACAAGACTTTGTATATAGAAAATCCTGAGGAATCCAGAGGAAAAAATACAATAATAAATGAGTTCAGCAAGGACGTTGGATAGACTATACAAAAATTAATGGTATCTCTTTATACTCACAATGAACAATCCAAAAATGAAATAAAAAACAACTGCATTTATCACAACATTAATAAAACACTGAAAAATGAATTTAACAAAAGAAATGCAAGACATACATTGTAAGCTATAAAACTTGCAGAGAGAAGGAAGATCTAGATGAAGAGACATTTCATGTCCAGGGATGGAAGACTCAATGTGGTTAGAACGGCATGCCTCATCAATTACAGGCTTGAGATCTCCCAACTGATCTACAGATCTAACGCAAATCCCAGCACACTTTGCAATTATTTTTTGAGTGCATTATTGAAATGAAATATAAAAAGCACACCTTAGTCAATCTTGCTCATTACCTGTAGTTAGCTACACCAACTGGCATCAGAGAAGACAGTGGAGGGTCTGAGTGTGGTTCTAGAACCAAACTCCCTATGTCTGAATCTCAACTCCTTCACCTACTAGCTGTGTGATCTTGGGCAAATTAGTACATCTTTCTGGGTCTCAATTTTTTTTTTTATTTGTCACATGGAATCAACATTACTAATATCAACCTTATGAGGTTGTTCTGAAGTTTAAATGGAGTCTTTAAACAACACCTGACATATGGTAAATGCTCAATAAATGATTGCAATTATTCGATCAAAAAATTGGGGGATCAAAGATTTATTAAAGCATATTTTTAAATTTATGATAATTTTCAGTACAAAAGATTAATAGTAAAGTAGCTACAACAATCATGATATCTTGTCCCACAATGTATTTCTTAAAATGATTACATTTTCTAGATATTTTTCAAAGCTTTAGGGAAAATCATTAGTGAAAATATAAATTTCTTTATTTTTTAAAAAATATCATCAGCTTATCAAAATACTCTTAAAAGCTTCCAGTGGGAATTCACTAACTGTATTATTTCTACACCTCAATATGTCTTAGGAAAAAAGAGTAAATTTTAAAGGATAACAATGCTAGACTTGTTTCTGGTAAAATTGAGGGAAAAAAAAACGCTGCATAAAATATCATACTAAAAACTAAAACACGGCATGAAATATTTTAAAATATCTTTTTAAATGTGTCAGTGGGAATAAAACTAGGCAATGCGGAGAGGCCCAACGCACAGTGGAAGCAGGAATCTGGGAAAGCAAGGGATCCCTGAAGCCAGCTTTTGGTTGTTTTTCTGTTAAACCCTGGTGACCTCTGGGGTTGATTTTTTCTTCTGTGGGTGCATGGCAGATTGGAAACAAAGCACAGAGCCCCACTCAGAATGATGAGTCTAACAGGAAAACCTCAAACAGGCCGTGACCCCAAAGAGCTATATCTTCAGTGTGAGGGTGAATCAGAAATAAATGTTCATCAACAAGAAAACTTGCTGCCATAACATTTGCATTAGGTGGAGGAAAAAACAATCTCCTTGATATCGGTAATCACAAGCTGGGCCTCTTGCAGATGAGCAGTGCAAATTCATCCTATTTAAGTTCTGACAAATTTCAAGCCTACAATTTATTTTAAAATAGTCCTGTTTTGGTAGTGACCCCTGGTGCTTGAGAAGCATACTTTGTAACAATGCCTTAAGGAATTCCAGCAAATTGAGAGTTCCAAGGAATATCAAGACACACACACACACACCAAAAATCAATACACACACAAGGAAATCAGGCACGATGAGTGAGAAGCCAGCTGAAACAAACAACAAAAAAATCAGCTGAATCAGATCTACAAAGAACTAAGGCATTATCTAGAATACAAAACAAGTACTTAATTTGTCCAAAGGCATAAAAGTAGGCATTGAACAAAACAATAGGAATAAGAAACCAAGAACAACAATAAAGCAGATTCAAAAAAGAACTTAATACTACTTCTAGAAATGAAAAATACTTAAACTCAATGGAATAAACAACTGAAAAAGATGAATGAACAGAAAGACAGATGTGAACAAATTATCCAGAATACAGTACAGAGAGACAAAGGAATGAAAAATATGGGAGGTTAGGAGATATGGATAATATACTGAAATCTAACATACACCTTTTGAGTTCCAGAGGGATGGAGAAGAGAGGATCAGGGAGAGGCAGTACTGGAAGAAATAATGGCTGAATATCTCCCCGATTCGTTGAAAGATACCAGTCTCGAGATTCAGGGAGGCCAACAAATTCCAGGCATGATAAATATAAAGAATTCCAAATAAATACAGAAATTCCATTTCATAGTGAAAATGAAGACCACCGAGCAAGAGATCTTAAAACAGCCAGAGAAAAAAAGAGAGATTACCTACAACATAATGACAATTATATTTTAAGCTGACTTCGCACCAAAAGACTGGAATATTATCTTCACTATGCTAAGAGATAATCAACTGTCAGCCTAGAATAACCAACAAAACTATCTTTGAGAAAAACGGCAAATGAGGATATTTTTAGAAAAACAAAAAGTGAATTTCCTGCTATCTTCCTTTACAAGGAAATTCTAAAGGATATATTTCAGGTAAAGAAAAATTGTCCAAAATGGAAAGTTTGAGATGCAAAAAGTGTTGGTGTACAAAGAAACTGGTAAATGCATAGCTAAGCCTAAAAGAAATTAGTTGCATAAAATAATGTTTAATTTTTGGGGTTAAAAATGATAGAATTAAAATCTTAGATAAAACAGCATGTAAATCAGGGGTGATGAGAATTAAAATGAAAAATAATGTTCTGAATGTCTTCATTCTTTGTTCAGTCAGCTTAAAATTTTGAGGACAGCCATTAAACTAGACATTAAACGTCATAACCACACACGTTGTTGAAGAAACTTAAATACTTCTTTGTGCTTTATTATAACAAAACAGATTTTTCTTTTAAAAAATAGTTCCTGTTTGTTATAAAGTGATTCACAGTAAATGAAATTACTGCAAAATTAGTGACTTCAGAGTTTTCAGTTTCTTTGTAATTTGAGAAAGAATGTCTTCAAATTAGCATAATTCATCTCTAATTTTTCTCTTCCTTTCACGTTAAGGTCTATTTAAAGAACACTCAGTAAGAACTCTACGTGGTATCTCAGATCTACTCATTCAAAAAATGCATAATTTGAATTTCACACCCCAATAGTATGACTTCACTCACATATAGTTCTAAACAGGGCTTGCCACATTAAAATTTATTGGTTGCTACAGGGTTTCTTTCAAAATAAAAGCCACACAAGGCATAGCCCTGCCCTCAGCACTCAACAACAGATTGGGGCCAGACAGCAGTCAACTAAGAATGGGATTCCCAATAATGCATAGTAAGTTCTAGAACAGAAGTATAAGCAAAATGCCACTGAAGCATAGAGAGAGGAATAATTAATTTTGTCTGATTATCAGAGAAGATAATTATTTAGGACATGAAATATAAACAAGATTTTCCCAGGTAGAAAGGAAGAAACACCTTCCGGAAGAGGTAGAAGCATGAGCAAAATGAACAAGGCTTAACAAGTGCGTGATGTGTTTGAGGGCCACGAAGTAGCACAGTTTGTTAGAGAACAATGTACAGGGGTTATAATTAGTCTATCAGTTACAAGTCTTTCAAGGTTCCTCTGTGTGCTGGGAATTTGGGGGTGTAATAGCAATTCTTTCTCATAATCAAATGGAAAAGAAAAGGATACGTACAGAACAAAAGTAATTCATTACACATTTCAGTCAACTATGAGAAAAACATCTGTCACACCACATCCAAAATGCAGCTGTCCCTTCACTGACGGGGGTCTGCCTGCACCTGGCTGACCTGTCTGCTTTCAAGTAATACATCAATCAGCCAGTCCTCCATCTGCCCAGACCCCACGCTGTACCCAGCACTCTGATGAGTGTCAGGGCACCAAAGGAAACACTGCACGGTCCCCAACACAAAGGAACTTGTATTTTAGACACAGGCACAACTAAGGTTCCCATAGAAAATAGAAAATGATTCCATGTTAAACTGAATGAAGCACATTCTAGACACAAGACTGGTTTTGAGGCCCAAGTTGGGGAAGGTTTTAGAGAAGCTATGACTTGAAAATGAGTAGAATTCAGAAAAAGAAGAGGGTAGAAAAGAGAGCTTTCCTGATGGAGAAAAAGACCTGGGGCTTATTAAAGAAAGAGGCAGGGGTCAGCGAAGACAACTTCCTAATGGAGTAGGGAAATCAAGTTATGGTACTGGGACCACATGACTGAGGGTCTTGAAAATGAGGAGTCTGAATTTGATGAAGTGGACGGAGCAATGACGTGGTAAGCGTGATCATATGGAAAGGAACAAAGGGAAACATTCTGTATGGCAGAGTTGCCAAAGAAGAAACTGGAATAGGGAGGACTGCCTGCAAATAGCTACAAATCCAAATATGAGGTGAAGAGCCTTATACCTTGATTACAGCAGGAAAAGAAAGCAAGCAAAGGGGAGACATTTAAAAGGAAATTGAATGACATTAGATATACAAGAAAAAGATGGCATAATATGGCTATTAAGAGGAATCTTGGGTTTGAATACTGGCTTGGTTAAACATAAAGGGCATGTCCTAGGGTTAGTTCATAAGCCTTTAAAAACTTCAGGGAATTTCCATACTATCTACATCATGGGGATGAAATCAATATAAACTACTCCTCACGTAGTAACTTCTCAGAAAAAGTTGGCTGTACTACCAACACCACCGCTATCACCGTCATACCAGAGTGACCAAAATTTTTCAACTTATAAAATAACTATTTTGGGGCCGGCCCAGTGGCGCAGCGGGTAAGCACGCATGTCCTGCTTCGGCGGCCCGGGGTTCGCCGGTTCGGATCCCGGCTGCAGGACATGGCACCACTTGACACGCCATGCTGTGGCAGGCATCCCACATATAAAGTAGAGGAAGACGGGCATGGATGTTAGCTCAGGGCCAGTCTTCCTCAGCAAAAAGAGGAGGATTGGCAGCAGTTAGCTCAGGGCCAATCTTCCTCAAAAAACAAACAAAAAACTATTTTCCCCTTGTAATTGACAGGTATTTTCTGCAAAAATACTTTGAGACTATATAAATATCCTGTTGTTCCTCAACCTTTCACCCACTAGTTAGACCATCCATTAAGCATCCTTGCCTGAATTATTACAGTTGGAAAATAGCAATTTTCTATTTCCATCATCTTTTACATTAATTAACTTTCTATTGTAATGAAAAGCTCTCTTCCTTCTCACCCACCCATACTTTCATCCACCCACCCAACCATCCACCTACCTCAGTAGGGATGTTTACATTAATTATAAAGGGAAAAATAGTAATAGACAAAAAAAAAAGTAGTCCTTAACTGTTATCAAATGGGAGCTGGCCTAGGTCTCACAGCTAGGTACGGTGTTCTCTTGGTGAATGTAAATAATTTCATTCAACACCAATAGCAGACAAGGTCACTCTGTGATGGTGATGGAAAACAAAACCACTCCATTATCATACATGGACACAGAAAAAAATAAGACTACTATCCAATCCCCCTCTCCCTACTGACATGAGTCACTGCTGCGTCTTCATCAAATACAGGTTTAGCTTTGTTCCATTCCTCTTGCCTCCTAGATACAAATTACAAGGATAACCAATAATGAAACTGCCTGTTTCCTGACAGCACCCACTCTAGAGGAAAACCACACTTCCTTGAAACTTCTCCCCAAATAACCAAACATAAGACCAAACCTGGCAATACTCTCTCACTGAGATGCCCCCCAGTTTCATGGGGTGCACTCTCCCTCGTTGCAGTGAGCCAAGAAACCCAACTTTGTTCAACCACAGGTGTGTTCCTGGGAGTCTTTGACTGGAGGACATCAACAATAATCTTGTAGTGGAGAAACCTGGCAGATAGCACCTTAACTAAGTGATCAATTAACGTTACCAGAAATGGAACAAACAGACATCATATTCCTTCTGAGAGGATGCACTAAAGAGAACACATCACTTTTATAATATTCCTGACAAAAGAGCACATATAAATTCAATCATGAACAAAAATCAGACAAACCACACTGAAGACATTCTAGAAGATAACTGATGTACACTCTGCGAAAACATTAACATCAAGAAATAGGGAGACTGAGGAACTGTACCAAGTTAAAGACGGCTAGAGAGACGTGAGAGCTGAGTGCAACACAGGATCTAGCATTGCTGGAACAAGTGGTAAATCCTAATAAGATCTATAGATTAGGCAAGATTGAATTTATGTTAATTCCCTGATTTTCATAATTATATTGTGGTTATGTAAGAATGTTGTTATTTTTAGGAAATATACATTGAAGCATTTAGATGCAAAGGATACACGTATGTGTGACAATTATATGTGTGATTACCCAGATACATAGAAAGAGAGAGAGGGATAAAAGAAGATGTGGTAGAATACTAACATTTGGGGAATATAGGTGAAGGGCATACATAAATTTTTTATTCTTCTTGCAACTTTTCTGTAAGTCTTAAATTACAGCCGGTTCTTGTTATTTGCAGTAATGTTCTATGAAATTGCTGTGAACACAATTAGTGAATGCTGAAGCACTGCTCCTAAAAGAAATACATGGTTAGGTTCCTGGCAATCTCTAGTCACAACATTTTCATCAACTTATCAGTGCATAACCTTGTTATATGTTTGTTTTAAGACACCTTATTTAAATATATCGTTGATTTACTAACATTGGTCAACAGCACTAGAACTTGTGCCTGAACCAAGCTTATCTACACATATGTTTCTCCCTAGGGCACTTCACAGCCCTTGTGTCCTTAGGAATGCCATACGGCACTTCAGTACTGTACTTTGGGGGCGTTTTACATAGCAAAGTCACCAAGAAAAGCCTCAAAGACATGAAAAGCATAGTACTAGGTAGACTATGAAAAGAACACGTGTTTGCAGTACGAGAGCTGAAACAAGAAGGCAGAGCATCGCCTTGTTCGACCTCAGCAGGAAACTGTACATATAGGGTGACTCAAAGTTTTCACTGCTCTGCAGATGTCCATGAATGACTGCATGGTGAGTAATGATTTTGGGGTTGCAAATAAATTTTAGAGAGTGGACAAATTCACAAAAATATGGAATCTGTGAATAATGAGGATTGTCTGTATTATCAAAATAAAAAGTTAAAAATATACCACTAACCTGGAAGACTAGAAAAATGGTAATACAATAAAACAAATTATGGTCATTGGGCAGGGGAGTTGTCCTGGGAGGGAAGATACTATTTAATTCAGGATACTATAGTTTTGAAAGGTTGTCTCAGAATTGGCAGGAACTGAGGAAGGCCGAGTCAGGGCAGGAGAGGAAGTTACGGAAATTACGGGTTACATAATAGATAACTGATGCCACAAGCAGAGCAAAGGAAGAGCCGGATTTTGTGCCTAACCTGTAACAAATGAGGATGAAATAATTATAAGGAAGAAAGGCAGAATCAAGGCTAATGAATCACGAGCGCGGCGCACAGGGAAACCTGCCTTTGTTTTGGCTTCAGCTATTACAATACACATACTGAGTAAGGAGCAGCACGCACACGTTTCAGTGAGATAGTTTCACTCCAAATGACTGAAAAATTTCACTAGATAGAGCTTCCCAGATTGAACGGGCTGCTTTAAAAGATGGATCTGCTGCCATTGCAGGTATTCAAACACAGGATGCAGGATCCTTTGCTGGGATGGAAGCATCTATGGAATACTCTGGATGATCTCTTAAGACCTGTGTAATTCTAATATTCTATGGCTTTTTTGCTCTTTTCTTTGGTGTCTTAACAAATGATTCCCATATATTTCATCAATCATGAAACAGGTCTGCCATCCTTCAAAATAGTGAAACCTATCAAATTAAATCAAATTTGACACAGACAAAAACCACAATCCATTTCATGGGAATGTCTGGAATACAGAGAAAAAGGCAGAAGCAATATTTTCACCCATGTTGCCCACCTTCTCCCTTCGTTTGCTGCTGCCATCTTAGGAATAAGCAAGAGGCGAGATGGACATTTGAGGCCTGGGACACATCCTTCTTAGGTGCTCCTTGCGGCAAGCCAGCACAAAGTGCAGAGGCAGGAAATGAATAGTTGGGGTTTGAGGGTGTGGGGCTTATAAAAGCAGACAGTCCAGGGAAGTCCATAGCAGCTTGTGGTCTCTGGGACCAAGGATTTCTCCGATTTCCTAGTATCAACTGCCCGTTAGTGGTACACTAAAGATAAAACTATCAAGAGCATGTTAATTCCCCAATTGTAGTATATGTCCTCTTCCAATGGCGTGTGGAAGTCCTGGGGATATTAGGGATCATGTATTACACAACAAAATTGGAAGCTCTCACACCTGTCTTACTGCATCAGCTCTGCGGTTCCCTTCCATTCCTTTCTCTCACCTGACCACACAGAAAGCCTTGCTCTCTGTAAGGCCATACAGGGGGAGGAAAGACTTTCTGTGATTGGAGGAACACTCTTGACCTGTCTTCTGACATTTACTATAATCCTTAACTGTGCTTTTCATTAGTTTAGAAAAGAGAAGAGTGTTCACTGACAGGCCTCCCTGGTTTTCTGAAGTCCGAATCTTTTTTGGTTTTTAATGCACAGTGTCCCAGGCTTAACATTTTTAAAGTACTGACCAATAATGCATGGTTTGCAACAGCTGGTGGGAATAGTAGATGAAGGCTTATTCCACGTTAGTAAGAAAGAACTTTAAATTCTCAACATTGTTAGTCAAAGCAAATATTCATTCTTCATATAAATTTTTCATTATGTACTCAACACAATCCTCCAAATAAACATACAATCCACCACCTGGTTACAAAATAAAATAAATGTACAAAACACTTATAAGAGATTATGTGTTTTAAAGGAAGTGAATATAATGTGCACAGCTAGAGAGGAAGGTAATATATCCATTTTGGCAACATATGAAATACCAAAGTGATAAACATTCATATGTCATAGCTGACGTTCATTAAAAATCGACAAATTAGATTATATTTAAGTTGACATTTTTGTTCTAAAAAAAAAAGTCCTCAGAAAGACATCAACTAGGTATTAAAATAGTTCCCATAATGGCTGATTTTAGGAAGAAACATGGACATGTTAGATACCACTGATCAACTGAATTATTAACAAATATGTATTGCATACTTGCCACGTGCAAAGCACTATCCTAGAGGTATGGAGGATATGAGAAATCGGCCCCGACCCCTCTGTGAGGCAGTTTAACATCTAACTGCAAATAGGCGCCGACACAAACATCTATAAAGAAAGAGAGGATACAGTGGTTAAAAGTTAAAAATAATCTTTTTTTATGGCTTCAGAGAGAGAGATTTTGACCGACGTGGAAATTGAGGAAAATAAAATATTGACTGGTTCAAACAAACCATTGTGTTGAGAGAGTTAGTGTTCACACTAGTCCCTGTGCTAGCCTACAGACAACTGACTGGACACTGACTAGTTATCAACTGGTCATCTGAAAAAACATTTTCAGAAATAGACTTAATCTGTTTAGTAGGCATAGATATTTTAGAGAATGCAGTTAGGATCTTCACGTATGTCAGGAAACCTCAGTATCTTGATCCCTGCTTGCATGGGAGCCTGGGACAGGAGCGGGGCGAGCCAGGAGAGACTCAGTGGCCCCCCGGCTCTGCATGGATCTTTGGAGCATCACAGAATTTGCACTGGCAATGCATCTTCTAAGGGAATGCACCTCACAGGTGGGGTGAAGGGGAGGCGTCATCAAATGTACTAAGGCAAGGGCCTTTGAAATATTTGAGGATCATTAAGTCTGGTGTTTAGCAACACTTTTAAAGAATCTAATACAGTGTGATCCTGTTCAGATAACTAACCCAATCAAACTGATCTTTAGTTAGAGAGGCTTCAGCATCTAAGGAGTCAGCTCACATTCAAGGTTTCCCACGTTTTCAAGAAATGACATAATTCCAGCCAAGAGTTAAGGTGCTTCCTACAGCAAAGGTATATGATGGATGGTGCCTTAATTTTAACGTTTTGAGATAAGTTTGAATACCTTATCATTATACATTTATGTATCTGTTTATCTGGTCTCATCTCTGAAGAGGTGAGCTATCTTAGTCTTATCACACCATATGAAGAACACTAATACAGTTTTCAAGGAATAAAACAGCAAAACAGTTTTAGTACAGTTATCCTCTCACTCTAATGTGTTTATGAATAATATATTATTATTATTAGTGTGAGCTTCTAAATGCTACTCACAGCTAAATGTTGTAAAGGTTTCCTTTTAATCAGTCAAAGGATGTTTTTACTTTACTTTTTCCCAAAGTATCAATATTGAATGTTTTAAAAATACGTTTAGCATTTGCTTTCAAATAAAATATTCAACACTCAATGCTTTCATGGAACATTTTCCCTTAAAAATCCACTATACTAAAAGTAAACATCTGCATGGAACCCACTAGACTGATGTAATTAAAATTAAATTTACAAAAAGGTAATGGAGATTTTATCCACAATAACATGCAATTCAATGCAGCATCTGAATTACTCTGGATTTTTTCCTATATAATCTTATCTGGGATGAACAAAATACTGCATTACGGTAGTTTTTAAGTCTCACAGCAATCTTAGATTAGACTGTTATTTTTTGTTATGGCAACTTAATAATTTTATTACAAGGTATTAAATAATGCAAGAAAATCAAAGTGATACGAAGGTAAGAACTCGGCCAAATCTAGTTATCTTTAAACCTCTGAACTAACTAGTCAGGGAAGGCCTGCTAACGAGGCTGGTTATCACTGCCGTGTGCTCTGGGCTGACATGGGCCTCCAATGGAGAAGGCTCAATTCGGGCCTTTGGTCAAAGGATCCCTGCCGTTTTAGGTTTGCTCTTACGGTTCCAGACTAGACAGAGCTGCATATTTTAAGAAGTCCAATTAAACCAAAACCCTGTCACACCACTCCTTAACTCTAGGACCCCTTAACTCTTCTTAGAATTGCTTCTTTCTGAATCAGGAGTACAACCAATTCTAGATTACACTCAGAAGCTAATTCAATAAGTCAATAATTTATCTGGGGTGTGAAGACCGAAAATGATGATGGCTCAACAGCTCTAATACGCTTACTTTCTCACGGCAAACGTGATGGGATTCTACTCAGTTTACTCCACCTCCTTCTCCAGCCCTCACTTTCTGTCACTTTCCTCCGTGCTCTCCACACTCTATTTCCATTTTCCAACACGCCAGGCTCTTTCCACACGTCTGTAATCTAACTCCTGCACACCCCCTGGTTTACTCCAGCTTATCCTTTGGATAGCAGCTTAGGCAGTTTCTTCCAGGAAACCTTTTCTGACCTCCTACATCCTCCAAGAAGGCCTAAGTTATAGCTTCCTTCTGCACACTCCTGTAACACTCTGCACTTCTGATTTGTGATCCTTGGCACACTTACACACTCACTAAGGATTGCCTTCACCTCCAGGCTGAAGCTCTTGAGATCAGGAACCATGCTGATTTTGCTCAGGGCTGTATCTCCACTGCCTGGCACACAGGAGAGGCTCAATAAATATTTTTTGAACATAGTAAATGAATAATTAGTAGTTATTGGCTTATGTGTCAATCTCCTGTCCTGTGACTTCTACATGTTTTATTCATCTTGGTACCCTCCGCGTCCAGTCTGTCTAGTACCTTGTCCAAAATAAGCCCTTAATAAATGCTGGCTGAACTTTTTTCTGAAATGATGTGTTTACCTAACATGTTAAGGACAGTTTCCTCTTCCATTAGCTCACCTGTAACTATGAGAAAGAAAGCAGAAGATGGTTGGATTATTAAGGAGAAGGGCAAGTGAGCCATCAGAAGCAGAAATAACAGTCTGGGAAAATGATACCAATGTGAAAATGGATTGCTCATTCAACGTTCAGGCAGGGTACCTATGCATGTGGCCAAATCTAACCAATGCTTTTTTTTTTTTTAATGGGGGGAAAAAGCATTTGCTAATAATGGGTTGCTTGAAACTAATCTATGGTGGAGAAAATCAGAACAGTGGTCACCTCTGGGGGCATGGCCAGGGATTGACTGGGAAGGAACATGAGGGAACTTTCAGAGGATGAAAACGTTTGATACTTAGCTTAAGGTTTATTCCATACTGATGTAGCATTTGACAAAACTCACATGGTGCACTCAGGATTTGTACATTTCACCACATGTAAATTTTACATCAGAAAAGAAACAAAAGATCTATTAACACATATTGATCTCTGTTTAAGAATATGCATGACATGAAATGTTAACAGTGGAGTGTGCTAATGATTGCAGTTTACTTTGAAATGCATATAATAATAAAAGACTGATAGAAAGAGAAACATACGATCAAGCAAATATGCAAAATTTTAATTTTAGAATCTAGGTAGTAGGTATATGATTGTTTACTACACAATTCTCTCAACATTCCTATATGTTGGAAAATTTTCACTGCATGAATGACATTTCTTTAAAGAAAGAAATCGCAAGCAAATGGCAAAATATTTGTTAAATCTGGATGTGCATTTTCTGCATGTTTACAATTTTTCAGAATTAAAAATTTCATAATTAGAGAAAAAAACGTTGATAAACTATAATGGGAGTACCAATGACATCAATTAACCACAGACTACACAGGGTTTTTGGAATGCACTTAGGGGCAAGGGAGGGGGAAAAAATGAAAGGAAAATGCAAGTATCCAAACAATAATACATCTCCTAAGTAAAACTGCTTCTCTTAATAGATTCATTTACAAAAGTATTCCTTCACACAAACAATATACTGGAACAAAAATGAGTGAAATGACCCTATTTATTCAGGAAAGAATACTCACTAGTATTGCAATTTCTGACAAAAATTAATACTTTGATTTAATTCATTTATTAAATAGTCAGTAAACTGCTTATTTTTGAAAAATAGTGCTTCTGTGCAAATATAGCGGTATCAGCACATTACAAATGAGAACTGCTGATGATGATGCATGAAAAAATACAGAAGCTATGTGGAAATTTCCAATTTATGCCATCCAAAGTTAGGTTATTATGTGGAGTAGTAAAATTGGAATACTGCTACCATGCTTGAGGTATTTGTCCAAAAAATCCATCAGTATTTAGGCACCAGCTTGAATTCTAGGTTAAGAGAATTATTATGAAAAGTTACTGGAAACCTCAGAGATTAAAAAGAAAATAAGGTAAAGGTAAAATAATGATATAAATCCTATGTGGAATTAATATAAACACAATATAAAAAATCAATCATTAATAATTAAGCATAAATTTATAACCTTTTTTTTTTTCCTACAGCTCAGCTTTATTTAAATAACTAACAATTGATTCATCCAGTATAATCACATCTACCCTATTATGCCCCTAAAACAACTGGGTTCAGTGAAAACCAACCACTAAGTTAGCTCTAGGTTAGCATTGTGTAACAAACGCAAATGGGCAGCTCCCAGCAATTTCTGCTTTTCTACAAATCCTGCTGCTGTGTATATGAACTCTGCCAGAGGAGGCAGAAGAGATTCTGAAGCCTGAATTCTATTCCAGAATGTAACCACTAAACCTCCTTGGAAATTATGGGTTGCTGATTAAATTTCTGCACACGCTGTCTTGAAAAATTAATACATAAATTAGGTTGACAATTAGAAACACTATAAATAACATGTTTAATTTGACAGCTTGGCTACTGTAATAAATTTAACAACTGTTTCTCCCTCTTGCTATATTCATTTTCACCTTGGGGTTAAGTGATCCTGGCTAAAGTGATCCTGGAACAGGAGGCATTTGCAGAAGACTAACGTGTGAAATTAATTTTCCCGGCACTGGCTTTATTCCTGTTGACATAAAGGATCCACATAAAACATTTCACACTAGAAAATATCCTCTCCTTTTTATCCTGATTTTTTATTTCAGTGTCATTAAACTAAGTTAAGCTTGTGAGAAGACAAGCAGAAAAGATTCATTTTCAACTAACATTTATTAAGATCTCCTCAGTCACTGCACCAGTGCACTGACATACATTGTTTCACCGAACCTCACAATAATCACCTGCAGTAGGTATCATGACCTCTATTTCACACATGGGGAAACTCAAAGTTGCTAAATAACTTGCCCAAGTGCACACAAGTTGTATTGGTCAATTTATGGTTTACCTGCAGGCTATACGCTGCAGAGTTCACGTTTTTTCTCCCGCTCCCACAACAATGATTCTAATTCTTTACCCTTCCTGCCCATGTAATCGTCTTTGCACGCTCATACTTCAATGCAAACTGGGCTTCTATATGACTAATATCTAAGTTCATATCTTATGACGATACTTGCACACTCCAGGATGCAAGGGCCCGTTCACGGTAATGTAACATGGCAAGAAAGAGTTAATGTACTTCTCCAACTCACACATTGGGGAATCCTGACCCAATAAGCATAAGTATAATTTGGGTGATATTTCAACACTAGGATATCTTGGCATTTCATCATCACTGCTGTTATTGTTAACAAAAGTGCTAAGTACAAAGGAATCTCTAAAGCCGATGTTAGATAGAATACAACACTACATAAAAATGATTAACTTACCCAACCATATTAGAAAGTTAAATAGTTTTTTTTACAGATAGCAATAAAAGTTTCATTGAAAATGACCATGATGCATCAAGTGATACTCTATGATGCTATAATCTATTTGTTCAGTCAACTAAACACAGGAAATTGTTCTCTGCAGATTTCTATTGGCAATGCCTTTAAATGACTCACCTCCACGCATACGGCCTAAGGCTGGTTGATGTCATGATTCTAACTGCCACGCTGCTTCAAAATCCTCACATCTTATCTGATGGATCTTCCAAAATCAAAGTAAAATTCTTTCCAGTACAGGTTTGATATTAAGGTAATTTTTTTAGAAAAATTGCTATCATTTGATTGTCAAACAGTGACATTATTAAAGTACCCTATGTTCTGAGTATCACAGAGGAGAAAATTTTCTGCATATAAAATTTTTGATTAAAAAATCAAGTTACTGTAAACTTCTGCATAAAACTTTCAAGAGAATGATGTGAAGATAAAATACATAGACATATGAGAACCCTAAATAAAGTAAAAATATATTAACTAAAAATAATTTAGAAAATAGTTATCGAGCCCAAATGAAACCAAAACATCCATGCTTTCTCAAAGAAAGCTAACTAAATGTTAGGAAATAGTATCCTTCATGTGGACAGCAATCAGTTAATATAGTAAAAATCAATTTGTGAAAACAATGCCAATTATCTTTTTCATTTGATTCTTGAGCACTTGTAAAAATCATAAATCAGGATGACATTATTCTCTTATTATATGTATGTATATTATATGTATATTATACATATGTATGTATATGACAATACATATATTGTCATATTGTGCATTATCAGAAGGTCTTAAAGATCAACCAATGAAATCATATTACAAAACAGAGGAGAAATTTTTAGGATAATTATTTACAAATTTGTTTCGGGAACCCCAGTGTTTTTTTCCTAACAATTACAGAGCTTTGGAAATATAACCAAATGTTATTGAATTACAGGGAACACATATCAGAGACCATAAAAGTCTCCCACAGAATAAGTTTACTTCCTTAAAAGTTACATAGTGTGCTGCAAAGTTGGCAGGAAAGGGAGACACATGGACTAAATTCAAATTCTGCCAATATTTACTGTAGCTTGACTAGGCTTCTGTTCCTCACGAGTAAAATAAGTGTAGGGGAG
Source organism: Equus caballus (assembly GCF_041296265.1). Classification (NCBI taxonomy): domain Eukaryota; kingdom Metazoa; phylum Chordata; class Mammalia; order Perissodactyla; family Equidae; genus Equus; species Equus caballus. The sequence goes on from NC_091686.1 coordinate 95,536,784, forward strand.
AGGAGGTGGTGTGTAGAGGAAGGTGTGTTAAGTTGTATGATATCCAAGGTCATATACAGTTCCAAGGTTTTTTTTTTTTAATCAGTCCTACCCATCCTTAGACATGGAAGTAAATGTCTAACTGTGGAGTTGGCTGAGAGAGGTACTTCACTGGTGTAATGCCTGGAGAGTGTCATCCCTGAAAACAGACAGGTTCCCAGCATTTCTGTTCACAACCCACTCTGACAGCGCCAACCACAGGTCTCCAGTCACTGAAGGGACACAAGAAGAGTGCACAGCTGCAAAGACACAAATGTGCAGCTGTGGTCCTGGGTCACAGTCAACCACAAGGACTATCACAGCATCCTAAGCACGAGCACTCACTGGTGTTGGGCAGAGAGAGGTGCCCCTCATCTACATTCTACTCTTCCAATTGAATTATATCTTCCTTCACTCCTGAATTTTATGTCATTCATGCTAAGAGGGAGTTTCCTGTAAATGGACTGTCAAGAGGGCCATGAGATGCAGGGGGTCACTGCGGCTGAAGGAGAACCTGGCAGTCTGGGGCCCTGTGAGGGAGTCCAATGGGCACTGGTAGAGCCAAGGCATTGAGGGCCCCTCCAGATGGGCTGTGAGGTCCTGCGGCTGGTGACACATTCTGGGCTTTGGATTGGAGGGGCTATATTAATTTATCATAACAATGCTAATGAGGATATTGTCAAATATATTAAAAATGAAATTCAAATATTTGCAGTATTCCTTCACTTTCATAGAACGCAGACAGCAAACTCATCCAGAGCCAAGCCCTTAGTTTAAGTGATGAGAAAACTGAAGCCCCAGGAGCTCTAGGGACCTTCCCAAGAATTTCCATCTCCTGACCCCACTCAAGAGCCCGTGGAAGGGGCCTAAGTGCCCTCCCCAGAGAGGACAGTCTCCTGATCACCTGATCTTCCTCAGATACTACTGACACACCAAGAAAAATCTTGGTCCAATTTTCTGACTCCCACCACTACATGCAGATTTCCATATAATTCACATTAATAAAACCTAAGTTCCAATTCTTTAGAGCGCTACACAAATCATAAGACTTAAACGTTGTTGAGTTTTATCCTGTTAAGTGTCAAATCACTCTGTTCATACACAAGGTTTTTAGCAAGATGTAATACGTCCAAGCTCAGGAAGCTTAGGATTTCAACAAACTGTGGTAATAATACAGTTCTACACTTGTAATTGATTAAAACATTGACCACTACAATCACCGTAAGTTAGAACTAAAATCTTCCAGTGTCATTAAGAACTCTTAGATGACATTTGCAAGCACACTGAATTTAAAAATTAAGCAAACATTAAAGGGAACCTAAGTACAATCTTTTAGAAATGCTTTTTGTCTGTCAAAAAAGCTGGCTGGTCCTCACAGAGAATTTTTCATAAAGCCATATGTACTGAGCCTAATTTTCCTCTATAGTTGGATAAAACAGATTGCTGCATATTAAAATATTATCAATATGAATTCTGATAATTTACACATTTTGGGTGGGGAAAGGCTTTTCACTGATTGCAGAAGGCTGGATTTGAGGCAAGTCCAATACATGATTCTACAGTCAGAGCAGCAAGGGGCTTGAGCTTTGGAATCAGGCAGATGAGGATGTGAATTCTGCCTCCACTGTACACCAGCTGTGTGACCTTGGGCAAGTTACTAAACCTCTCTGAGCTTCAGTTTCCTCATCAGTAAAATAGGGATAATAGTAGTGCCTTTTTAATAATCTGCATATAACTTACCATCATGTAAGGTCCTGAGTGTTAACTAAACAGCATCTATTATAATTACATTATTGACATCTGTCAATTTATTCCTAACAACAACCCTAAAAGAGGAACTACGATACAACTTTTACAGTTATGGAAATGGGAGCATTGAAAGGTTATGTAACATCTCCAAGGATACTCATGGTGTAACTTTACCCACAATATTCAGTAAATGCTATCGTGGGAGACCAGAATTGGCCAGCCTAAAATGTGTCTCTTTGGCTTGATTATTTTTAAGAATCAAAGACTCCAAAAGAAACTTTAACCTCCCCCCTAACTGCCTAAAAGAATTTAAGCTGGACGGCCTCTCCCAGGAAGGAGTTAATATCATAACTGTAAGGTACTATAAAATGTGTCCCTCAGGTCACATTGTCTATAGTTGGTCCATCTGCATTTCCATCTCCATGTAAACGGCCTTCCTCCCCTTTGAAGTCCCAAACCAGTACACCCCAAACACCCTCTTCTGTCTTGAGCTGAAGATGGTATTTAAGGTGGTGGGCTTCGGCCATTCTAGTGAGTTACTCACTTTTCCTAGGTTTTGCCTGTGTAGACGTACTATTAAACTTTGATTTTCTCCTGTTATTCTGTCTCATGTCAATTTAATTCTTAGGCCAGCCAGAAAGACCTAGAGGGTAGAGGAATTGTCTTCCTCCTCTACACAATATAAGCAGAACCCAGGGAAGGAGAAGCTAATGCCTCAAACCCTAAAATAGAGACATATTATGCAAACATGCTTAGCATAACAGCTGGAGCCAAATACAAATCCAATAAATAGTGACTATGAAGATGGAACTGCACCTAAATATTTCTACAACTCAAACTGGGCGAGGATTCAGACTGACTGGAAGGTCCATGGGTCTCGCTTACTGAATTACTGATGCTTAACAGGGAGAGGGTTTACTATTTTTACAGCCTCAAACTGCATTCACTGTGCAAGAAATACTATCCAAGTAGACTAAAAGTCTTAACGTGCTTTCCTAAGCACCTAAATTACTTCAAGGCCAGAAGTAAAGCAGGCTCAGGGTGAAAAACCATGGTTATTTGGCGATTTTTTTCCTACTGTGGAAATAAAATATGCCTATAACATAATCAGTTTATAAGCAATAATTTTTTTTGATCTGAGCAAATTATACACCCTATGCTTAAGGTCTTGGGGGTGTTTTGGTTTTTCTGTTTTGTTTTTCATTTTTCTCAGGCTTCTATTGAAAGAACTGTGGCTTGTACATGAAATATGCTGGTGATTTTAAATCGAGAGACTGTTAATTTATATTATTGAACATTAAAAGTTTATGCATAGTTGCTCTAAAATATTGCCTGAGATAAGCAACGTTATACTCACTTTTGAAGAGAAATTCTGAAGACAGTGTATGCATAGAAAGATACAGCTTTCTATTTCTCCCTAGGGAATCATAAATGTGGAGATTTTACGAAGCTATGTTTATCCAGACTACTTGGATTTACAAACTAGAGTGTTACTGTGTGTAAAGGAGAGAGTTTAAGTTAGTTATGATTTTTGTATCCATAAATTAGTTTAAAATAAAAATATTTTCATATAAACCATGATAGTTAAAATACTAGATCACAGAACCAAGTAAAATATATATAATGAAAATTTTTATACTGATCTTACTATTACTAACATTTCTTCTATTTTTAAATAGTGATGAATCTCATTGTATCATCATGTTTGATGGATGTAAGGTACCAAAACTATTCATAAAGATTTGGTGTAAAACTTGGGAGAATCATTACTCCATGGTTTTAACCTCTTTATAATACAGGTGGTTTGATAAGATTAAATAAACATTAATTGATGATTTAGCACTGGAAGGTCTTGGGTTAAAAGAGTGTCAAGCGCCTAACACAAGGCTGGGACACAGTAGGTCCTCCTTAAATGACAGCTATTATCATCATTAAAAACACTTCCTGGGGCTGGCCCTGTGGCATAATGGTTAAGTTTGGCACCCTCTGCTTGGGTAGCCCAGGTTTTCGGGTTCAGATCCCAGGTGTGGGCCTACACCATTTGTCAGCCATGCTGTGACGGTGACCCACATACAAAGTAGAGGAAGACTGGCAGATGTTAGGTCAGAGAAACTCTTCCCAAGGCAAAAAAGAAAACACTTCTACCTCCCACTCCTCCTCTTCTTTGTTACCTTTCAGAGTTGGGAAGCAGGCAGGAGGGCACTACAATGGTTAGAATGGGGGAGGGGTCAGGGCAACACTACCTAGCTCAGATCCCACCTTCACTCTTGCTTACTGTGTGACCTTGGGCATGTTACTTAAACTTCTGTGCCTCAGTTTTCTCATACATAAAATGGGGATGATAACAGAATGAATCCCATAGAGTCAAGTCAGAAGAAGAATGCTTTAACACATGTAAAGTGCTCCAGAGGAGAAATGGGTCCCAGTCTTCCTCCTCCCCCTTGTGTCTCCTCTTGTCTCCTGTGATAGGTCCATCCAGACATTGTTTAAGAATGTCTTTCTTTCCTCTCACCCCATCAGGCCCTTAAGGTTTGGAATTGAGTCTTTATTTCATCTACTTTATATTACCATTTTTAAACAAAATGTCTAGCACATAGCAGTTTTTCAAAAAATGTAGAATTCTACTGAATTCCTGAACTGGAATATATACTTTGATTGGTTCAAAGATATATTGGTCCTAGATATATTTTGTTTGGTTCAAAAGAGAGGGGCCCACAGACTTTCCCACGATGACACCCTTTGGGTGGTTTATCTGAGATTGGAGGGAGGTCCTTCATAAAGAGGTCTGTATTGGAGTCCTGCATTTATGCTTTTCTCTCTGGTGTTCACACTTAATTTTGTGGTGGTTGTTTTTAACCATGTTTCTCCACTGGACTGTAAGTTCCATAAGAGCAGCATTCTAAAATAAGGCGTGGTCAGCATTCTTCCATTTGCCCCTCCAGATCCACTCCCCATCCTTCTCCAGCTCTTCTCTCCCCAAGCCAAGTGGCTGATCTGTAGAAACTCGATCAATGGGTTCCCTCATCCTCCAGCTTCCTGTGATGTGTCGACACTGGACGCCACAGGACAAGCCCAGAGGGAGAAAGGAATGAGAAGTCAGGGCCTTCATTCCCCAGGGTCCTGCCCTGTAGGGTCCTCTCAGGAGGGAGTTCTATGACTGTAAATGTGCTTTCTTCTCAGTCCTTTGGAACTGGAGTGGTCACAGCTCTGTTTTATTAACCCTAGGGTACAGCACTATTCCTTGTAATTTCTTTCTACTCCTCCCACAACTTTGCTGAAAGTCCCTTTCTTAAAACCTCCAGAAATAATTTAGTATGTGCCATCTGTTTCCTGCTGGATTGATACAGTACTCCAGATAATCAGAGGGAGAACCAGAAAACAACTGTTGCCTTTCCTCTGGCTATGCAGCCAGATAGCAATGTCTTTTCCTCTTTTATTTCCAATTGGGACCCAAATGCTTTCCCTTCACGGCTCCCAAACGATTTCTACAAATCACTACAGGAATTCTGAAATGACAAAGGCTTCTCTAGTCATTCTTCTCCTCCAGGGAATTCTTTTAAGAGCTCTCTCCCACAACTTAGGAATAATTTTCTATTTCTTGTTTTTATTTTTGGTTTGGTTTTGTACATTTTAAAGACATCATTTCACAAGAATTTTATTCTGCTGTCCATGTTTAAACTTAGCTATAGGTAGTATATAATCTGGATATAAAGCAATAAATTTTTCAAAAGGAATTTTGCTCTTAATAACTGAATTTTTCTCTTAATAACTGAATTTTTAGTGAATAGAGTTTTTAAAATAAACTTACAAACATATATACAGATACAATCGAGATGCTTCTCCTTTTCACTGTATATTTCCTGCAACCTAGTCCAGATGTTAGAGCAACTTTAAAACACATGTGGGAATAAGCAACTGATACTCATTTATAATAAACTTCTGTCTCCACATATTATTTCTGGACACTCCACTATTGAATTATGGAAATGTACAGAAAGTTACTATGTTAATTTTTTCTTCTGCAGGTGTAGTCTTTTTGTTACATGACTCCTTTTTTGTAGTTCGCAAATCAACCCTTGCATTTGGTTAGGAGGATTTTCCACCAAAGGCTTTGCCCTATTTCTGTTTAGTTTGGCTTCCAAAGGGACTGATACTCAAAAAAAAAGCAAACAATAGAAATATGGAGGTGGAAATCTGTAAAATAAAATAATAATAAAGCTCCTTGCCACAAAATGGACCTAAAAACCCAGAAAAGCTTAGCGATGAATTCTACACCTTTTCTATTTAAAAATGTGGTTTGATATTAACCATGTGTATTTCTCTTATTTTCATCTTCCCCTGCATTCTGTCTTCTTTTTTGTGGCTATTACTCTTGATGTTATACAAACAAGCCAAATGCAATGGGGGTAAATGTCTATACTAAATGAGTCAGTTTTATCCTGTCTTGTCCTAATGTTCTGACAGAACTGACAATAACAGTCAGAAGATCTTTTTCAGGGGGTTGAATAAGCTACATTTAACAAAACTGATCGACTGTGTGCCCTCCTCTTTTTGGGGAGGAGGCTGTAACCAATTGTACATAATGTGATGGGTGAAGATGGTAGCACAGTCAGAAAATGGGCTAAATGTTTCTCTTGCAGGTGTGTGTGTTTTGGGAAATAGCCCATTTCTATTTTGTCACGGTCGAGTTTATTTCACTACACTGATAAATGGTCAAGGAAATGAGTTCTGGTTTCCACAAAGCTTCAGGGGATGGCCAAATGATCAAAACCATCATGAAGGCAGTAATACATTTCTGGATTCATGTAACTGCTGCCTTCCCAACTGACATAACCATGTTTCATCAACTCCTAGTTGCATATTTGAGGAAAAATGTCACTTGTGATTATTGGCATCTTACAATTGCTGTTGGCTAGCAAGGTTGACATGGAGATTCTTCCAGGGCAGGTCATGCGTTGGTATTTTATCTGCTGCAGGTAAAGGGGCTCACTTGATTTGGAGTGGTGGGTGATGCCCACTCCCAGTGACACGTGGTAGAAATGATGATCTCAACAGTGAGCTAGTAGGAAGGGCCAAAGAGTTCTACTGGCTTGAGGTTGCAGTCATGGTTGGGGAAAGCATAATTATGGCTGAAGCTACATGCACACGCAGAGAACACCAGAGAGGATCCAAGCTATTCACACACTCCGAACCAAACCTAAGACTATGCAAATATACATAAAAGACCCCAAAGGGCCAAGATAAAGTAAAGGTCAGAGCAGAATTCAAAATACCCTGAGGTTTAAAAGCATTACCCACCCCCTACACGGATTTGTGGACCATGTACAGAGGACTTACTGGCAAGGTGGTTGAGCACAACCTCTCAATATCAACCTACACAGACATATGGGACAATCCTCAGAAAATGAGACCTAAAAATTAAAACAAGAAAGTATCTATGTACATGTCTAATACAAACTGAGCAGAGATATCAGTGGAAGCATAATCCAGGGAAGAGAGATTTCATAGAATGAGCTCAGGAAAATTATTAAATAGTGAAACAAACGAAAAGCAGTAACACCAATAATCTTCAGGGAACATATCAGAATCCAGAATTGCTACATTATCTAAAATGTCCAGTTTTCAACAAAAAATTGAGTCATGCAAAGAAATAAGAAAGTGTGACACACACTCAGGGAAAAAAGTAGTCATTGGAAACCATCTCTAATGTCCCCTGATATTATAGTAGACAAAGGCTTCAAGAAAGCTATTATAAATACGTTCAATGAAGTAAAGGAAACCTAACTTAATGAATTATAGAAAAGTATGACAACACCAAATGAACAAAGAGACATCAGCAGGAAGGAGAAAGAAATTGTTAAAAAAAAAAAAAATCCTTGAGTTGAAAAGTACAATAACTGAAATAAAAATTCACTAGAAAGTATAATAGCAGCTTTGAAATGGGAGAAAAAAGAACCTGTGAAATTGAAGACAGATCAATAGAAATAATCCAATCTGAAGAACAGAGAATAAAGATAAATGAACAGAGCCTTAGAGACCTGTAGGACATCAAGCATACTAATATATGTGGGAGTCCCAGAAGGAGAGCAGAGAAAAAGGCAATTTTTCTGCAAAGGCAGAAAATTTCTCGAAGAAATAATGGCTGAAACTTTCCAAATTTAATGAAGAATATTAATTTACACATCCAAAAAGCTCAATGAGATGAAAGTAAGATAAACACAAAGAGATTCACACCTGGACACATCATAGTCAAACTGTGGAAAGTCAAAGACAGAAAATTCTGAATACAGAAAGGGAAAAACAAATCATTCTATACAGCAGAGGATCAATACAAATAATGGCTAACTTCTCATCAGAAACAATGGAGGCCAGCAGGCAGTGAAATGACAAAAAAAATGTTGAAAGAAATTTTCAAAATCCCGTAAACCAAGAATTCTATATGCAGAAAAACCATTCTTCAAAATGAAAGTGAAATTCATAGATAAAAACTGAGAGAATCTATTGCCAGTAGACCTGCCTTATAAGAAATACTAAAGAGAGCCCTTCAGGCTAAAAAGAAACTGATTCTAGACAGTAACTTGAATCCAATGGGTAAAATGAAGAGCACTAGAAATGGTGAATGTGTGTTAATACAAAATACTCTATAGGAATATGTTTTCTCATTTCCCATCTAAGTTCTTTAAAAGACCTAAGTTATATAAACCAACATTAAGACTTTTACTAGGATTATTACTTATAAAGATATAACTATATATGACTATATTAACACAAGGAGGGAGGGAATGGAGTCACTTTGAAACAAATTTTTCTATTTTACTGGAATTAGTATTAATCTGAAGGAGATTGCGAAAAAAGATGCATGTTATACCACTAAGAAAATAATTTTTGAAATATAGTTTAGGGTGAGCATTACGGTGAAGGTGGTCAAAAGATAAAAACTTCCGGTTGTAAAGTAAATAAGTCAAAGGGATGTAATAAACAGCATGGTGACTATACAGTCATGCATTGCTGAACAAGGATACACTGTGAGAAATGCACCGTTAGGCAAGTTCGTCATTGTGGGAACATCATAGAGTGTACTTACACAAACCTGGATGGTATAGCCTACTACACACCCAGGCTATATAGTCCTAACTTTATGGAACCAGTGTTGTATATGTGGTCCATTGTTGACTGAAATATCATTATGCGATGGAGTTAATAATACTGTATTGTATATTTGAAAGTTGCTAAGAGAGTCAATCTTAAAAGTTTTCGTCACATACAAAATTTGTGACTATGTATGGTGATAAATGTTAACTAGATTTACTGTGGTGATCATTTCACAATATATACAAATATTGAATCATTATTTTGTGCACATGAAACTAATATATGTCAATTATATCTCAATAAAAACCAATAAAATATAGTTTAAAAATCAACAAAGGAATTAAAATGGTATACAAAAAATATTTGCTTAAAACAGAAGACAGTAAAGGAGAAACAGTATGAATAAAAAAGGCACAAGAGGTGTGTAGAAAAAATAGCAAAGAGAGAAATATGAACTATATTAATTCTAACTATATTGATTATTACATTAATGAATGAATGAATGGTTTAAAACTCTAATTAAAAGGCAGCAGTTGTTAGATTTGATTGAAAAAAGCAAGATCCAACTACATACTGTCACCAAGAGACACACTCTAGATTCAAGGACACAACTAAGTTGAATGTGAAAGCATGGAAACAGATACGAACGCAAACAATAGCCATAAGAGAGCTGGAGTGGCTATATTAACATCAGGCAAAATAGACTCCAGGACAAGAACTATTACTAGAGACAAAGATAAATGTTTTAAAGGATAAAAGGCTCAATACGTCAGGAGAATTTAACAATGATAAACATATATATATCTAACAATAGAGCAAAAACTGACAGAATTAAAATGAAAAATAAACAATATTAGTTGGAGAATTCAATAACTGATAGAACAACTAGGCAAACAGCAAGGATACAAAGCACTATCAACCAACTCAATCTGACATTAGTAGAACACTTCACTCATTGTATGCAGAAAACATATTCTCTTCAAGCTTACATGGATCATTCACCAGGACAGACCATGTGCTATCCCATAAATGCTTATATTAGGAAAGAAGAGTGGTTTAAAATCAATAATTTGTTTCACTGTAAGAAGATAGAAAGGGGTCAATTAAACCCCAAATAGGTAGAGTGTAGGAAATAAAAGCAGAAAACAATGAAGTAGAAAGCAAACAAAGGAAATTATCATAGCCAAAAGATAGTGTGTCTGAAAAATTAATAAGATTAATAAATAATAAGATGATTAACATTAGCAAAGTTGATTACAAAAAAAGAGAGAAAACTCGAATTATCAGTATGAAGAACAGAGGGGATACCACTAGGCATCCTATAGGTATCAATAAAACAACAGCATAGTATGCACAATTTTATGCCAATAAATTCAACAACTTCAATGAAATAGACAGATTCCTTGAAAACCTCAATCTACCAGGAGTGATGAAAGATAAAACAGAAAATCTGAATTGTCCCGTATCTAATAAAAAAATTGAATTATAAAATGTTCCCTCAAAGAAAACGTTAGCCCACATGGTTTCAGTGGCATATTCTTTCAACCATTTAATGAAGAAATAATATCAATCTTATATAAGTTATTTATTTTATTATTATTATTATTATTATTTTGCAGGAGAAGATTCGCCCTATGCTAACATCTATGCCAATCTTCCTCCTTTTTCCCTCCACAAAGCCCCAGTAGACAGTTGTGTATAGTTGTAAGTCCTTCTAGTTCTTCTGTGTGAGCTACAACCACAGCATGCCTACTGACATGTGGTGTGGTTCCGCGCCTGGGAACTGAACCCAGGCTGCTGAAGTGCAGCATGTGGAACTTTAACTGCTAGGCCATCAGGGCTGGCTCTATTTTATTATTATCTTTTTCTTTTTTATACAAACTACCTACCTAAAATAATAAAGGTGGGAACAATTCTCAACTCATTTTATAAGGCGAGCAGTACTGATACTCAAACCCGACAAATACATTACAAGAAAAGAAGTATACAAACATATACTTTAGTGTACATATACATATACGCTAGTATATATACTAAAGTATATATATACTAAAAAATATATATATATACTAAATAAGTATAGAAATATATATCTCTCTAAAATACTAACAAACCAAATTCAGCAATATACTAAAAAATTATTACCAAGTTAGATTTATCCCAGGAAGGAAAGACTGGCTTAACATTTGAAAATAAACAGTGTTATTCACCACAATAATAGAATTAAGAAGAAAAAATTCATTTCAAATGATGCAGAAAAGGCCTTTGATAAAAGTCAAACCTAGTCATAATAAAAGGCCTCGGAAAATGAGGAATAAACTGGAACATTCTCAATCTGATAAAGTGCAAAGCTAATCTCATACTTTACAGTGAAATATTGAATACTTTCTCCCTAAGGTTGGCAACAAGGAAAATATCTGCTCTTATCACTTCTGTTCAATATCTTCTTCTGGAGTACAGTAAGCTAGTGCAATAAGGCAAGAAATAGAAATAAAATGTCTAAAGACCTAAAAGGCAGAAGTATAACTTTTTCTTTCTAGATGATATGATTGTGTATCTATAAAATGCTAAGGAATTTACAAAAGAATTACTCGAACTCACAAGTGAACTTAGCAAAAATCACAGGCTATATAAAGTCAATAAAAAAATCAATTGTATTTCTATATACCAGCAGTAAACAATTAGAAAATTATATAAAGTAATTCCACTTAAAATAGCATACAAAATTTAAAATACTTAGGAAATAATTTAACAAAAGATCTTCACTGAAATCTAAAATACACTGTTGAGATACCCATGTTCATAGACTGGAAGACTCAATATTATTGGGATGTCAATTATCTCCAGAATCATCCTGAGATTCCATGGAATTCCAATCAAAATCCCAAGAGGGGATTTTGTTTTACAGAAATGGACTGATTTTAATATCTACATGAAAATTAGAAAGATCTGAAATAGCCAAAAGAATGTTTAAGAAGAAAAACATGGACAGCTAATCTTTGACAAAGGAGCTGAGGGCCTACAATGGAGGAAAGAAAGTCTCTTCAACAAATGGTGCTGGGAAAACTGGACAGCCATGTGTAAAAGAATGAAAATCAACCATTCTTTTTCACCATTTACTAAAATAAACTCAAAATGGATCAAAGACCTAAAGATTAGGCCTGAAACAATAAGTCTTCTAGAAGAAAATATCGACAGTACACTCTTTGACATCAGCTTCAAAAGAATCTTTTCGGACACCATAATCCCTCACATGAGGGAAACAATAGAAAGAATAAATAAATGGGACTTCATCAGACTAAAGAGCTTCTTCAAGGCAAGGGAAAACAGGATTGAAACAAAAAAACAGCCCACTAATTGGAAAAAAATATTCACAAGTTATTTATCTGACAAAGGGTTAATCTCCATAATTTACAAAGAACACACACAACTCAACAATAAAAAACCAAACAACCCAATTACAAAACGGGCAGGAGACATGAACAGACATTTCTCCAAAGAAGATATACGGATGGCCAATAGACACATGAAAAGAAGCTCATCATCACTAATCATGAGGGAAATGCAAATCAAAACTACACTAAGATATCACCTTACACCTGTTAGAATGGCAAAAATATCCAAAACCAAGAGTGACAAATGTTGGAGAGGCTGTGGAGAAAAGGGAACCCTCATACACTGTTGGTGGGAATGCAAACTGGTGCAGCCACTGTGGAAAACAGTATGGAGCTTCCTCAAAAAGTTAAGAATAGAAATACCTTATGACCCAGCCATCCCACTACTGGGTATCTATCCCAAGAACCTGAAATCAGCAGTTCCAAAAGTTCCATGCCCCCTTATGTTCATCACAGCATTATTCACAATAGCCAAGTCATGGAACCAACCTAAGTGCCCAGCAACTGATGATTGGATAAAGAAGATATGGTATATATATATACAATGGAATACTACTCAGCCATAAAAAAGGACAAAGTCATCCCATTCACAACAACATGGATAGACCTTGAGGGTATTATGTTGAGTGAAATAAGCCAGACAGAGAAAGACGAACTCTGTATGACTCCACTCATAGGTGGTAGTTAACATATGGACAAAGAGAACTGATCAGTGTGGTTACCGGGGAAAAGGGGGTGGGGGGAGGGCACTAGGGGTGAAGTGGTGTACCTACAACACGACTAATAATGATGTACAACTGTAATTTCACAAGGCTGTTAACTTTCATAACCTTAAAAAAAAAAAAAAAAAAAAAGAAAAACATAGTTGGAGAACTTAGGCGACCTGATTTCCAGACTTACTATAGAGCTACAGTAACCAGGGCAGTGTAGTACTGGAGAAAGGATCGACAAAGTGGCCAGTGGAACATAGTCCTGAAACAGATCCGCACACATAGTTAAGTGATTTTCAAAGCTGTCAAAGCAATTCAATGGGGGCAAAGGAAGTCTTTTAAACAAACGGCACAGGGTCAACTGGATAATGTGCAAAAACCAAATCCCAACCCCTGTTTCATTCCATATATAAAAATCAACTCAAATTGCATCATCAGCCTAAACCTAAAAGCTAAAATTACATAGTTTCTAGAAGAAAATATAACAATATAATTGCTATCTTGGAATAGGAAAGGATTTCTTTGGCTACAAAAAGCCCTAATATATATAAAAACTGATAAATTAGACTTCACCAAAATTAAAAACTTCTCATCAAAAGACACTATTTAAAAGAAATGAAGAGGTATGCTACAGACTGTAAAAAACATATTTATAGTATGTATATCTGACAAAGCACTTGTACCCAGAATATATAAATAATTCTACCAATCAATAATAAAAACAGAAACAACACAAGGAAAATCAGTTAAAGACTTGAAAAACACCTCCCGAAAAAAGATGAATGGCCAATGAGTACAAGAAAAGATGCTCAATCTCAGTATTCCTCAGAAAGATGCAAATTGAAGCCTCAATGAGATCCTACTTCACATTTACTAGCAGGCTGCCAACAGTGAATGACATAAAGCATCGGAACTGCTCATATATGGCTGATGAGAGTGTAAAATGGTACAACTACTTTCAGAAACTGACAGTTTATAAGGTTAAACATCCATCCAGCCTTTGATCTAGCAATTCCACTCCTAGGTATTTAATCAACAATGAAAAAAAATATATACAGAGAGACACACTCTTCAAAGTGTTGCTAGCAGCTTAATTCATAAGAGCAAAACACTGGACGCAACCTAAACGTCCATCAAAAGTATAATGCATAAACAATTTGTGGTATGTTTATAAAAGAGAATAGTACACAGCAATGAAAAAGAACAAACTAACAATATAAACCCAACAATGTTGAACCTCCAAAACCTTATGCTGACAGATCTCACATGAAAGTACCTATTGTATGATTCCATTTGAATGCAGTTCAAAAATAAACAAAACTAGTCAATGATGATGGAAATTAGAAGAGTGGTGTTTATATTAGATGGAGATTGACAGGTGGGGAACACATGGGTGGTTTCTGGGGATATGCAAGTGTTCTATAGCTTCATTAGGGTGTGCATACACAAGTGAATACATTGTCAAAACTCATCAAATTGTACACTTAAAATTTATATACAAGGAAATACATAGATCTTTTCTCATGAAAAGATTATTGGTAATAAGAATGTGGATAAGCCTTCCACTTTTTACTTTAATATTCTAGACATCAGTCTTACATACCTCACATTCTTCCTAACTAAAAAGTACAACCAACCACTGAAAGCGGCATGAGAGAGGACAAGCATCTGGCTGTCCTGAATCAAATCAAATCGTGACTGGCATCACCACTTTCAATACAGTAGGTTCAGTTTTCAATTTAAAAACCTTATTTGCGGTTGTAACATAATTATGCGTTCTTCCTTCTAGTGAAAGATACAGGCTATTATATTTAATTCCTATAAAACCATCAATGCCGACATCTACACAATATTAATAAAAATAAATCTCATAATGGCAAAGGAATCCTTCAGAGACTAGGCTCAAAACTCACTGCTGTGGGGAATCTGGAACTCACTCTAACTGACCTTACTTGGCTAAAAAATAGACTTTTATTTGATTAAATAATGGAAATAAAGCTTAATGATTTATTTCCATTTGTCCAATGAGCTTTAGCAATATTTAAATAATTATGGATGCCATGTTTTAGTCCTGGCCCAAATACTCACTTGTCTCTTATGCTTGATTTACTGCACCTGCTTGTGGCTTGTCTGCCTGCCTCCAGTCTCCCTCACCTTGTCAACCCACCATGCACATGGCTGCCAGAATAATTTTCTTAAAAACTGACTTCCTCATGCCATCTGTTTTTCCCCTAAATATTACTAAACAGGCTTTAAAAGTTCTTAACAATTGCAGGACACATCACTAATGCCGATGAGTGACCTTACTGCATAAAAGTACCATATTTCAATCTACATCAGTAACTGTCTTATCAACATTCAAGCTATGTATTGTAATACTGCATATTCACTGGGTGCCTGTCTGGCAAGGTGCTGTCCAAGGTGCTCAGAATCGACAGATGAATACAAGACTTCTAGTTCTTTCTTTATTAGTTAACAATGAATTTGGGAAACAAGGAATAGACACTGGATAAAGCAAAACAATAACATGAAAAGCCTATGATTAAAAATCAATATTTAAGCAATAATCCCCCTAGGAGTTCATTCAGGATGGCTTCCTGCAGGAGGTAGACCTTAAAATTGAAATACAAAGGCTTCCTTTGGGGGAATGTGAGGGGAGGGTACAGGAAGAAATCAGCTGGCTGGTAGGATGATGCCACATTATGGAAGGTTTGGCAAATCAAGCTCTTGAGTTCACACTTTTATCCAAGGTGGTGAGGGGAGTTTAGATGTATCTGGGTTGAAATGGAGCATATGGAATTTGTTTTTCTAGTACAAAACTATCTTGTGTGTACAGAGGACACCTATAGGAAATAAGACAGGCCATGGGAGCAGGTAAGGGTAGAAGCAGATCAAGAAGAGTAGACAACATTTGAGGATCAGGACAAGAGGCAGGAACACAGTGGTCTCACAACACCAGCCTCAAACAGCCTTCAGAATTCTCATTGCATCCAATTATTCCCTTCGATTTCTGTGTTTCTCACCCTCAACAGACATGAAGTCCTTGGAGGCAGAGCCCATTTATTATTAATTGCTGTAATTGTATCAATTATTGTTTTTAATTATGTTATAATAATAATAAACTCCTGGCATATAGAAAGGATTTAAATCTTTGTTTTAAAAAACACAGTAAGATCAAGAGGTATTTCAGGACTCTGGTCCCAGGATTTTTATTACTCCAAATTTACACCTATAACTTCTGAAGATCTATAGATTGTGGTTAGACGCATCATTGGGTAAGGTCCTCAGTTCAAAGGCCATGACCTGTTGTCATGGGCACTAAATTTCCTTGAGAAGAGGCATATCAAAAAATGTACAGGGCCCTTGTGTGTCTGCATTAGAGGTTAAGGATACTCCTTCTATCCTGATAGGTTCTTATGAACCCTTAATAATCACAGGCTCTCACGGAATTGATACAGCCAGAGATGGCACTGCTTTCCTCCAAGTCCTCTTCAGCACTTTCCTCCCACAGCTCTTTCCTCCCTCTTTGAAGCAGTAGGTTCCTTAATATGAGTAATAGCCCTCACTATGCATAACCATAATAGGTTCCCACTGAGTAATAAAACAACTGATTGAATGAATCATTGCAAGATACTGAAAAACTGCTATTCTGCAATGACAATTTCTGACTAATGTGAACATGAAATATTTATGATTTACAGCAACAGAGTCATGGGGAGGGGGCTCAGAACCAGGAGGCAGTTTCCACCTAAAGTTTGGTATTCTATTTCTCCATATTTCCTTTATGGTCATGACATGCATTCTGTAACAATCCATACTCTTTGCTCTCTCTCTTCCTTTTTCTATCTGAATTCTACTCATCTTTCAATTCCCAGCTCAAGCGATGACATTTTCTCAAGTCATTAAACTCCATAGTGCACTTAGTTTCTCAGAATTTTTAGCATTTATTTTAATTAACCTTGAGCTGCTTTGAGATATCTTTTCTTCTAAAGTGTTATTTTCAACTCAATTTCACATGTTTACTGTACATTTGCTATCAGTATTGCAATTCTTAGGTGCTAGGTGGGAGGGATGAAGTGAATATGAGAAGACATAAGCACTTCCTTTTAAGGATTCACTATGTCAGCCTAATGACCCACGGCAATATATGATCAATGTCATGAAAGAAAAACAGAAAATAAAATAAAGGTGGTATAATTAACAGTGATATAAATTAAGATGAATATAAACAAAGTATATAAGGTTTGAGAAGAAGTCACACCAGTAAGTGGTTACCGCAAGTAGTACTTTTTCTATCCAATACCTCTTCCCTTCGTTTCATCTGTCAAAAAGATTCTTTTCCCCATTTCCACCCTCCAGCTTTAATACATGATCATATGGCCACAGTGATTGGTCTAAGGGTTGGACATGTGACCTAAGCCAAACCAATGAGTCGTCCCCTCTGAAGTTTTTTCATACTCTAGCTGAGGGGGAGAGCCTCTTTGTGTATGGATTAAAAACTGTAAAATTGTGAGCTTGAAGAACTGGTAGCCATGTCCACTTCTGCCAAAGATGGAAGAGCTGGTCTGAGAGAATTTGGTGGACATGTAGAGAGAAGCAAAAACAAGGAGCAGACAGGGAGTCCTGATCAAGTTCAAGTTCCTGACTGCTATGGACTGAATGTTTGTGTCCCCCCAAAATCCACAGATTAAAGTCCTAATCCCCAGTGTGATGGTATCCAGAAGTGGGGTCTTTGGGAATTAAGTTTAGATAAGGTCAGGATGGTGGAGCCCCCATATTGGGATAAGTGCCCTTACAAGAAGAGCCCTCTCTCTCCACCATGTGAGGACGCAGCAAGAAGGTGTCGCTCTGCAGGCCAGAAAGAGGGGCCTCACCTGGAATCGAATGTGCTGACACCTTGATCTTAGACTTCCCAGCCTCCAGAACTTTGAGAAATAAATGTTGTTGTTGTTTACCTACTCTATGGTATTTTGTTGTAGCATCCTGAGCTGACTATGACACTGATCCTAGCTGTTTCTAAGGTCAGATCCACCTTGTCTTGCCCCTATACAATTCAATTACTTGAGTTAATCAAGTTGCCAGTTGATGCTTAAATGAGTTTGAGCTAGGTTTCTGTCACCTGCAAACAAAGTGTCCTGGCTAATTTGGGAAAATCAGAAATACTGAATGGAGAACACAGCATTTGAGATCAGTCTTGAGGGATGGGTAGGAATCTGAAAAGTGAACAGGATACAGGAGGATTCACAAACAAAGGCAGAGAGGAGGGAAAGAGCAGGATTGTAGCCAGAAAGGATGCATTTACGGGTTTGGGGGGAATGAAGCTGAAGAGGTAGTTCCTGTAGAATCTTGAAATTGAAGGTGCAAATATGTTTTTTTCTTGCTCCTTAAAGTTGTGGCAGGCTCAAAATGCCCCCTAGCAAATATCCATTGCAATCCCTGGAACCTGTGAATATTACCTTATATCACAAAGGGGACTTGGGATATGTGATTAAACTAAGAATCTTGAGATGAGAAGATTATTCTGGATTCTCTCGGAGGGCCCCATATAATCATAAGGGTCCTTATAAGAGGAAGGCAGAAGAGTCTGAGCTAGAGGAGGAAATGCGACTATGAAAGCCGAATCAGAGAAGGAGACATGACAATGGAAGCAGAAGTCATAGAGAGATGTGAAGATCTTACACTACTGGCTTTGAAGCTGGAAGAAAGGGGCCATGAGCCAAGAAATGCAGGTGGACTCTAGAAGCTGGAAAAGGCAAGGAAACAAATCTCCCCCGAGACCCTCCAGAAAGAATGCAGGCTTGTCAACATCTTTAACTTTAGCCCAGTGAAACTGAATTCAGACTTCTGATGTCCAGAACTGTAAGATAATAAATTTGTGTTGTTTTAAGCCACTAAGTTTGCGGTAACTTGCTATAGAAGCAACAGGACACTGACACAAATATTCTGTATATTAGATGCTTTCTAACTTTTCGGATGTCAACATCAGTAACTATGTTGTAAGCTCCTGGGTGTAGACCCACGTCTCATACTTCTGTGTGTCTTTACGGAGATTGTGCAGAGTAGGGTCAATTAAATCTTCCTAGTTTGTCTAATTAACCACAAGTCACCCTATTTGAAGTATATCATTTTCTATCTGGATCTTGAGGTCTTATCTCCTCCCTTTTTAAAGGATAATTCAGCACTGTCATTACTGTCACAAAATACTCCTTCTTTTCCTCCTGCCTCCCCAATTTTTTGGAGGGGTTGAAATATTTACAATCAAATCACAGAATGGGCTGGCCTTGGGCTTGTGATATAAGTTTGTTTTGATCTGATTTTAATACTGTTGAAATTTGTGTCAATTTAAACATTTCAAAGCTAGGAGGCCTATTTTGTCGTTCATTCTACCCTACAGATTCTGCAGTACACGCCTCCTGCATATTTTGATAGTATAACAGTTATGGCAGAAAACTTATGCCAAAAACAAATGTTCTGCATTTTATCTTATCTTGCCGATGTTATTTTGATTAGAAAATGGTATTAAAGGGCTAAAATATTAAAAAACACATACATCTACATGTGATCAGTCTTTTCTAGAACTTAAATGGGAAATCAGATATTTACATATGCACACAGAATATAACTGCATTAATGAAAAAGAGCTAGACTTTGTATTTATTTTTGCTTTTGATTTTATTTCTTATAAAGTCTCATTTTTACATCTTTGAACTTTTGAAAATGTCTGCTTATATGTTAAGGGCATTTGCTGTTATTTTATTTTGCGGAGCAGGGAATTTCATGGTGCTACAACCTCAACGGCTTTCAAATACAGATTGAAATATCTGTTTGACATATGGACACATCCAGATATAAATACATTTAACCTCCTTGGGCAAAAATCTCCAGAACACCAAATTTACTGGCTGTACGACAAAATGACCTATTTAGGAAAAAGGTCAGCTGGTTATAAAAAAATCAAAATGATGAAACAACTCCAGGATGGGGGGCAGATAGAGAAACATCATTTTACCTAAGGGAGAGAAACTATCCAAATCACATCAACCAAAAGTAAAGCAAGCTCTTCTGAAATGCTAGGAACACAGGAGGTTTATCCCAGCTATTGAATCTTCAGCAAGCCACCCAAATTCTCTATGTTTTCCTATTTTACAGGAAGGGACTGAAAAAATAATCACCTATCACATCTGAACGTGGCCATGCACTAAATCAAGCTGACAGCTATCTGTAGGAACTGGGAGTGGACAGATTGAAGGAGTCTGGGTCCCAAACCTCCTTTGGCTTGAATGGCTTGGTTAGTCCAATCTGAAATGTATGGAATGGCTGTTAACTGCCTTGTTGCCACACTCTGGAATCTCCATCTCAAAAACCATCACATATAACCCTAGCACTCTCTTTAATTGCTATCTTGTTTCCGAGATGCTCAGAAAGTATTATTCATCTCACTGTTTACAGGAACTCAGTAAATGGTCAGATATAAAGTCAATCGCTTCCAATGACCATCCAAAACCCTATTGCTAAAATCATTTCTCCTTTTTTAAAAAATAACTTAGGGCCCATTCCAGTCTATCATTCTCTTTCCTTTAAATAATTTCTCTGGCTCTATTAAAATTTATAGGGAACTTGAATGTTTTCACACAGCTTGGCACAGTGGTCTGATTTTTTTCCTCCTCTGTACTTTTCCTTGATGTTCCACCACTCTCTCCCCCTTTCTTCCCCCCTCCCTCTCCTCCTTTCTCTTTCTCATTCTCTCTCCCTGGCCCCCGACACACTCTATAATCCCACTTCCACTTTGAATCATCACAACGACAAACTAGCATGAATGTGTCTATTATGCTGGGCACAGCGCTAAGTGCTTTCCAAACATTATCTCATTAATCCTCATAGGAATTTTACAAGTCAAATACCATTATTAGCCCCATTTCAAAGATGAAGAAGCCAAGGTTCAGAGAGGTTAAGGCAGAATTTACACTGCTACAAAGTGGTGGAATCCAGATACCCGAACAAGCACTTTCTGATTCCAGAGCCAAGAGCCACACCATTCTCTGTTATTGTGAACATCTTGAGAGCTGTGTAACCCATGCTCCCTCAGCTTCCAAACCAGACTGGGGAAAGGAAAGTGGTGGACAGTTCCAGGCATGCAATCAGTATTCCTTGAGTGAACAGATGCATGAACAAAAATTAACGGCCAGTATAAGACTCTTGATCACCCTGGGATCTGCCACGAAACATGTGGCTTATGAATCTCCTTGTGGGCCATTACATTTTCCTGTGGCAATTACAGGTTCCAACATACACAAAGTGCGCTGGAATCTTAGCAGCCATGAACATGGTACCATGCAGCCCCTGGTTGTCCCTGAAGCAAGTCACATTGCAGCTGTTGCTGGGCTGCAAGATGGCCCTGGTGACATTCACTTAGGCCTCTGATGTTGATCCTCAATCTCACAGCTGCTGCTGCTGCCCTCCCTGAGACAGACACGGTAGTGCTGGTGCTCCTTGCCCCATGAACTTTATAATGGGCTTCTGCATTGTTGCCTTAGTTTCTCTTCTCAAAGAATTTTTAACAGATTTCCTTGGAGCTTTGGTTAAAGAATGTGGCAGGGAATCTTCCCGGAGCCATACCAAGAAGGAGCCTGTGCTACTTTCCAGCTTCTAGAGACTAAGGTTGACCCCACCCTCTGCCACCTACGAGAGAATTTCCATTTCCTGTCTCCCCAGGTCACATATGAGTAGGTAGCTTTTCCTCTCTTATATGAGTCTTATTTCCAAGGTTTGGGGCAGTTTGCTACTTGCTTCCTCTAAAGATCCAATTACTATGTCTCTCATCCTCTTCCATTCAGTTCCTATGGGCTAGGTTACCTAGTGGCTCCACATCCTTCTACCTTACTAGGACACTGAAGAAACTGAATTAAAAACAAACAAAAAAACCCCACCCAAGAAACACAGATAAGATTTGTTTTAACAAACCTATCAGAACATATACATCCAAGTGAATGCTGACATACCCTCTTCTCCAACAATTCTGGAAATACTTTTGCAATCTTTTCTTTGAATCACTTTTAAAGATAAATTGAATCAATGAATGAATATACTCTCCAAATAAATAGTGATAATCATTATATTTTGTGAGTAAAGTTGGTTTCTGGAGCTAAGTCTGAAATTATGGTGAGATAACAGGCTGGCCCTACACGATCTGGCCTCTATAGGTTCCCTGATCTTATCTCCTATCAAGGCTGAAGCTCAGCAAGGACACACTAAGTACAGCTTACTAGTGTTTGTCGCTTGTTGACGGCATCTGTTCCAATTGGTTGGTGCCCACCATACAGGGGTGCTAAATTTTGTGAAAATTGTCCAGTCTCCATCTATTCTCCCCCACACTGACCTTGTGCCTCCTTGGACACCTAAGTAAGGCATGTTCCACTGCAGGGTCTTTGCATTTACTGCTGCTTCTTTGCACTTCCTTCTTGGCAGAAATGACTGGCTCCCTTCCTCAATCCATTCAAGTCTCTGTTCAAATATCTGACAGACTTTCTCTGATGACTCACTACTGGAAGAGAGTAACTCTGTCCATTACTCTTTCGCCTTACCTTGCTTCATTTTTCTTCACAGCATGTATTATCACTCCCACAAACTTTACAAACATATTTTATTTGCTCTCGTACGTTATAGTCCCTCCATCAGATCACGAAAGCCATGAGGTTAAGGACGATGTGTATATTACATATTAAATAAACATAGTTATTTAACATTGTTAAATTCTGTATCCTCAGGGCTTAGAACACTGTCTTGCATGTAGAAAGCCCTCAATAAATATTTGTTAAATCACTCGTGTGAATTTCTGATTAAAAATGGGGTCTGACTGTAAAGTAAGAAGGCACACCTACTCTGGCGGCTTTAAACTTACTTCTGATAATAATTCTACAAAAGCATTTTTTCAAATGTTTACAATAACTACGGCCTCTTAAGATGTCAACCTTGACAGACAGTTGGAAATAAACATTCTGGCTTAACATAAACAAACAGAATATAAACGTTCCGTAACTGTATCATCACATCACACATCTTTCCCTCTCCTACTGAGTGGGCAACAGAGATACTGCTGGCAGACATGTTTTGTTTGTTTTTTTTTAGTGATTGCCAGCTAGTTGAGCCAGGGTTGATGTCACTGCCTTACTAGGTGAGTTATTAGCATCTCCGAGGTTAAGGAGATAATGGAGCTAATAATAATACTAGTAATAATCCTAGTTAACATTTAATGAAAGATTATGTGCCAGGCATGTGATAAGCATTTCACAAGCTTTACCTCATTGAAGCTTCATAAGAATCCTCTGATAAGTATTTTCAATTTTGAGATAAGCAAATCTAGGATTAGAGAAATTAACTAACTTGCTTAAGGGCACCGAGTCAGAAAATGGCACGGAGCAAGGTCTCAAACCCAAGTGTTTCCAACTCCAGATTCTGAACCTTTAATCTCTACTACATACTGGCCTCTGTATATATCATGTGTTGTTTTGACACACAATGGATTCCACTTCACAATTCAGGAAGAGATCCAACCCGTCCATCCGGGACTTCGTATGCAACCACTTCACCCAAAGGCCCACTGATTTTTATCAACCTAAAAGTCTCATTCATAGGCATAAAGAAGAGGTCCATGGGCAGAAAGAAATGGTCCTTTCTGCCTATTTGATCCTACTCATACTCTCCACTGTTAATACTGAACATTTGGGAAGGGTTTCTAAATCCTGGTGTGCCGGGAGCCGCCCACCAGTCAGCTAAGCCTCTACCCAAGGACAACGGTCCCGGAGAGAGATGAGGAATGCACGGCGGACCCTCAGAAGATGGCGGTCGGCCGCTCCTGATCCTACTCATGCTACTAATCTTAGCAATATTGCTCCTGCTGTTTTTTTTCTGTACATGGGGATATCTTGGGGAAAATCTCTCCACGCAGGGGAAAGAAGCTGATGTAACCTGGCCTTCTAGGGAGGGTTCAGGGGAACAACAGCCTGAAGGGAAAAACGTCCTGACCCCTCCTGGAGAGGCCGTAAGGGAATCTGGACAGCCCTCAAGGAGGAAGCCTTCTGATAATCAGCCTCAAAAGAGAACATTCCCTCCTCAGGTCCTTCTAGGAGGTAGATATTATCCTAGGCCTGTTAGGACAAGAGATAAATAGTGACACCCACCCAAGAACAGAGACATGGACAAACTACCTCTTCCTAAGACAACTCACGATCCTGATAAAGTTACAAAAAAATATCATAATATATTGACACAGGGAAACTGGGATTATGATGAGGATTGGGAACCCTATAAAATAGTTAATGGTAAAAGAAAAACCCCAAACACTATGCCTGTGTGACTTTCGATCAGACGGAACTGGGGGCCTGTGTATATTTTGGTCCCCTTACACTTTACAATACTTCTACTTTCGTTACTACAGAAATAAAGATGGAGACTTAGGGCCATTGGACCCATGAGGAACTGAGTCTAGACGTTACACCCCGTTTTATAATCAGTCTTGGACATCTAGACGCCTAGTAGCCATATAGAAAAGGTCAATATCTATAAGTAACAAAGGTTGCTTGCTTCTCACAGACGTACTGTGCTAATATTATAACAAGATATGCTTATGTACCCATTTTGTTTGCCAAAATTATGTACTGAGACAATTCCATGAAATCATAAACGCGTGACCTGGACCCTATATAAGTGCTTGAATGCTTTGAATAAATCAGACTTGGAAACCTCACTTCCAGTCTCACCATAACTTCTTTCTTCACCGATGCCATTCATCCCTCAGGAAACCCTACCGGCTGGAGCTGGACTCTGACACTGGTGATGTTTCCCACTAACTTTGTTGCGCTCCATTACACTTTCCACCTTCAAATAACCAACAGCGTACATTTATGTAGTACACTGCAGTTCCAAAAGTGCTTTTCCATTCATTATCATGACAAACTTCTGAGGCAAGGAGGACAGGTGACATTACTACTATATTTCAGACGACGGAGCAGACATGTTCACAAAGTTAGGATACAGAGCTAGGCCCCACACTTCCTCCTATTAAAAAGAAATAAAACCAAATGGAACTGCTTGAGAGTTTCAAAGAAATGGAGTAATGTAACACCAGAGATGGAAGAGGCCCCAGAAGTCCTGTTTTTCATCCACCTTATTCTACAGATGAAGAAAGAGTCCCAGAGAGAATGCCCAAAATCACAGAGCTACTATCCAAACCAGAAGGAGAAGCGAAGACGTTTCAGTCTATTCTACGTCCCCTGACCATCTCACGGTATCTCGAGGACAAGACCATTATGCTATCTGCACACACAATGCTACTAGAAAACAAGGGGAAAGTTCTCTAGTGAAAACACTCAAATGTCTCCAACTTCTAAGGGGCTGTTACACAAGCCTGATGGTGCATGATTTAAATGGAACACAAAATGAAACCTGCCATAAAAATAATGTTACAAAAAGTGGCAAGGTTCCTAACTGGTCCCCAAAGTCATAAGGCAGCTAGACCATAATACTAGCAATACTTGATTTCTCATTGTTTTTGTGAGAAATGCATAGGAATTTAAAACTGCACTGCTGTCGTCTAGTTTCATGGCAGAAATCTCTTCCCCCCTCATCCCTCAGTCCCTGCTTTCCTGGGAGGGAGGAAGGCATCCTTCTTCTCCCACTTTCCCCTCCCTGGGGTGGCTACAGTATAAAATGGGGTGGTGGTTTACTAGGCGCTATGGCCAGGCAGGGGGCAGGGGGCTCTAGGGTTGGGTGTCTACAACCATCCCTTTGGGGATCTAGTTGGCCTCTGGGTGAAGCCCTATCAGCCTGGGGGTAAAGGAGCTGGGCAGCCACAGAGGCATGAGGAGTTGGGCATACTGCCAGAGGGTTAGCTCTACTGATGGTGGGACTGGGAGATGACAGGAACATGGTGGGGGGATGATGACATTTGTAAACTAGAGTTGGTCCTGGCTGTAGCAGGACCTGCAGGAAGGCCTGGTGAGTAGTAAACGTCAGCTATTTTATTATACTGTAACATAATTACTTAATACCGGCTTAAGAGTCCTTTTAAGGCTCACGTATTAGGAAGAGTTTTAAGAAAAGAATAACGCTTTGTTTCTATGTAGAGCTCACTGTTTGTATACTATATTAGAATTTAATCCTCAGGACCCCATAAGATATACAATATAGATGTTTTTGTTTTTATTTTGACAGAAAGGAAGATTGAGACTCAAAGTTCTAGAACCTGCCTCAGGTCACACAGCTGGTAAACACTGGGCAGTGCTGAATCTTGAATTCTGGTGGTGTGATTCTTAGATGCCCTGGTATCAAATGAAACTCTTGCCCTAGAAACCTGCACTGCCATCCCCCTGCCACCAGCAGGGGCTGGCAGAGAGGAAGTTTATATACACATTTTGAGGTCAGCAGAATGTTAAAAGGGAAACCCGCTCTCCTGCTTACACATCCACTGGAGCTGCCCCCAGAGCATGGGTCGGCTTTGATCAGACTTGTGATATCAGCAAAAGTGAAACTTTTTTTTCCTCTTTGACATAGTTAAGATAGACAGACTGCAACTTTCCAAAAGAAAAAAGGTAAGAAAACCCAAAAAGATTATACAATAAGTACTGAATCCAAAGAATGAGTTTCAAATATTTTTTAAAATTTCAGCATTTAAAACCATTAATTTAATTACAATTTAAAAACCAAAGCATTTGGCTAAGCCCTAAATCTCCTGTTCTTCAGATAATCACACTGGGCACATGCAGGACAGCAGGCTCACAGCCTTCCTCTGTCCGACCAGCCGATGCTCAGCATTCTGCCTCCCCTGTCCCCAGAGGGGCCAGGCTGCTACATATCTAGCCCTTTTCAAGTAGCACCGAACTCCGACTTAAATTGTTTCTGTTTCAAAACTCCAAGATTCCAGGGCTTTCTCTCACATCTCTTTCTACTCTCAGATTTGCAGAGCCGAATCAATGAACGAATGAACGATTAACCTTTTCCACGTTCAAGTTATCATCCATCTGTTCCCGGACCATGCACTGATTCACTCAAAAGACCCATCTCCTCCCTTCTCTTCACATCTCTCTATCCTCTGCCACCCCAAACACCAACATCTATAGGCACACCTATACTGTTTTCTCAACATAATGCGGGCTTACAATAACCAATGCAGGTGGTGCACAATAAGAATTATCAATTTACATAGGAGACGGGTCATTCCACCATAGCAGCTATTGAGAATGAAACAGTTTTCAATCATACATGAGATCTGTATTGAAATCCTTCCTAGATAAACGGGGCTGCTGGTTTTTATCAAGAGTGGTCCTTTCCACAAAAATGTGGGCACCCCATGCTTTTTGGAACATCTGTGGCAAGCAAACTGTGCACAAAGGTCTAAAAGTATAATAGGAGTTGGAAAATGATGCATGAACCTTTATGCAGATTTAAAGCAACATTAAAGAGATTCTTTGTGTGTAAAAGAAATTATGATTTTTAGCATAAGATTTTAGCACATCATACATTAAAAGGTCAAAGCACTATCTTTTTATTCAATAAAATGAAATCTGCTTATTACCTATGATTTTAAAAGAGGTATTTTATTTTGGCCAACTTTTAAAAACAAGTTATAAGTAGTTTCTGCTCTATTTAGAGATGTATCTTATTAACTTAATACCTTATAATTTGGGCTGAATTCATATTTATGTGGTAAACCAACATCTAAAAATATGTTGTTTTTATGTAGCCCCTTCTAGCTAAAAGCATGCAGGATTATATAGGTGGCATGATTTTGGAATAATGACCCATTTCATGCCATGATTTAAAAAAACATTATTCAAGTAATTCTCATTCACCGTAACCCTTATATCTCCTCTTTTCTTCATCTCCTAGGGCTTTTAGAAAATTCTGATGTATAGTCCTTGAGTCCTTGCAATCTTTCAGGCATTGTTTCAGGTGCTTACGTACAGTGTTTCATTTATTTCTCACCATGACCCAGTGAGGTAGTGGTATTGTGCCCAACTTTCAGAAGGGACAATGAAGCTTGGGGAGATGAAATACTTTACCCAAGATTATAGTAAATCTTCGGATTCAAATTCAGACCTAACCCCGAAATTCCTTATTCTTAGCCAGTACACACTATAATGCATTTGTTTTATTTTACTAATTTTATTACTCTACTGCTGCATGGCAAATCAATATCATTCACTTAAAACAATACCAAGCATTCACTTTTCCCTTGAATCTGCAGTTTGGGCGGGTTTGATGGGGAAGGCTAGTCTCTGCTCCATGCAGCCTCAGTCGGCTGGGACAGCTCAAGGAGGGTGGGGCAGGGGAGATCTGCTTCCAAGACAGCTCGTTCTTCTTGCTGGCAAGGTGGTGCTGGCTCTTTGCTTCTCTCACAGGGGTCTTTCCACAAGGTGGCTGGGATTTAAAGACCACGTGTTTCAAAAGGCAGCAAGTGGAAGTGGCCAATTTCATGGGCCCAGAAACTGGTGCTGTGCCATTTCTTCCACATTTTATTGGCCAGAAGCAGGTGGAGAGCCCAGATTCAAGGAGTCAGAGATTCTACCTCTCAATGGAAGGTGTGCCAAAAAACTGGGGGACCATGTGATAAAACTCCCACAACTTATAAGATTTCCAGTTCAGCAGTGATTTCATTAAATTGTGAAATTCCTATTTTATGAATCTTCTCATCTCCTGTAACTTTGCAGATAAATACTTCCAAATGGTAGCTGCTCAGAGGTAGGAAGGGCTGGATATTTTTTCACTTTTGCTACATACTCTCCTTATTGTTATTGCAGTCGCTTCTCTACATAGCTTATTTCGGTTTCTGAAAAGAGACCCTGGGCTTAAAAGGGAACTTCTTATTTTCCTGTCTTCTTTTCAGTGTTCTCAGCAGATTTTCTTTAACATTTGATATCGTTGGTTAACTTTATTACATTTTATCCAGTGACCCAAGTAGTTTCTGAATTCTATTTTAACTAGAGAATTTTCTAGAATATTGTCAACTGAGTGTGATCTTCTGCTGAAGCTACACTCTTGGCTTAGCAACTAATTAGCATACAGGCTCTACCACACACAAGTAGATTTCAGCCTATTTAACAGTTTTTTAATTTAAAATTTAATTTAAAATTTAACACATTTTTCCTCTTTTAGAAAGTGATGATTCTACCAGTTCTGTCATTTGGGCAAGAAAATTTTTTGCCAGTTATTTCTTGGGCAAATTTTCCTTATTTCGCTCCATTTTGTCCTCTCTGCTTTGGCCAAATGAAACAAAAAGCTTCTCCCTCTTTGTTGCTTGCATTGCCCCATTCACTCCTCTACCCCTCAAAGTGTTCGAGGTTGCAAACACACTGTGCAAACAAGGGAAAACACCATTCCTCACCCCCAGCAGACATTACTAATCAATCACTGCTTCCTTCCCCACTGAGCCTGGATGTGGCCCCAAAGCATTTGTGGCTGCAAAACATCTTAGCCTCTACTGTTCAAGTAATGAGACTTACTTGACTTCTAGGATAAACACTATTCCCTCTCTCTCTGGAACATCTCATCAACTAGGACAATCAAGTCTTTCTAATCTCTCAAATATTGTTCTGAATTCCTTATTTTTATTGACTAACCCTTCCTGCTCCTCAGCCTCTCCATCCATTCTCTGAGATACCTGGAGCCACATTTGGTGCTACCTGTAGCACTGGCTATCCCAAGTCCCTAGGTCCAAGAGGGACCTTAGCTAGGAAACATTTGGTACTAATTCTATCCCAATTCTCTGGAACTCAGGGTCAAATCACTCAGGCAGCAATTCTGACCCTGGCCTTGGTTGTAGTCCTGACAGCATCCTTTACCTTGTCCCAGGATCTCCATCCCACCTTAAGACTAGTGGCTGGGTCCTGTCTTGGTTTTGTCATATGCTTTCTGCTACCCTCCACCCTCCTCTATAGCCCCCACCTCAGGATGGGGATCTTGTGCCCAAACCCACATTTCACCTTTATGTTTTGTACCTGCCCAAACTCCTCCAATTATTACCTGAGTAAACTCCTGAGTTATTCTTTGGACACTCAAGGAAATTAAATAAATTTCAGTGTATGCTTTGCTCACTTGCTGGGTGACCTTTTATATAAGACTCTCTGGTACCAAACACTTTCTCTTCAAAAACTATGCCCCTCTCTTGGATCAGGACTTGTTCTCATCACCTATGGCTAGAACAGTTTCCCACCAGCCACTCCACTACAGTAGAGAGGTCTGTTTCTCAGATTTGATACATCTTGGTCTTTTCCTTTTATCTAAATTTGACCAGTTCATGCTTGACTGGGATACTAGATATGACAGTTTGATTCCAATTATTCCAATTGGCCTTTTGCATATAAAATCCTTCTCACAACCACAGTGTTTGTATTTTGGTAGCTGTATTTGTCCTGCCTCCCAGATGGACGAGTCTCAAGAATAAAGACAGCAGTATGTATTTCTCACCTCCTCTGTAACTCTCCACACCAACCAGTTAGGAGTTTGGTTGTATATAATGTGTATCTAATAAATATTGCAGCTGATGCTTAGAATGAAATTTGAAGGAAATATATTCAGTGGCAAGAGTCTCTCTGAATGACATTCTATATAATGGATCAGATTAAGCATTATGAAGGATACCCTCTCAATTTTGTGAGTTAGATTCTGTCATCACTCTTGGAATAAGACACCTGACATCTGGGCTTTGCTCTTCGTTTTGAGTGTAGCCATGTCAAAGCCTTTGAAATATTTTGGATTGAAAATGAGATTTCAAGGAAGTATTTCATTAGAAGTGGGTATTATTCCCTTTCAATTGCACCCAAAGCTTCAGGTTTTTATCCTTTTATTAACTTTCTATCACATAACTCCTTTTTCTAATTATATATTAGCCAATACACTTTAATTTGCAGAATGAATCCTGTTTGATTTCAACAAAAAATATGATGGAAGTTAAAGCTTTGAAGAAGTGACACAAAAGTTACCTTTAAGTTACTATCACCACACTTTCTTCTAGATTGTACAATCAATCTAGAAGCACCTATGTATACTTTTGAGCCACCGACAAGTTTTACATTTATTTAAATCATATGACCATTAAGAGCAAAACTTAAGAAAATTTTTTAAGTTGAAATAACTTTAAGCTTACTTTATTAAAACCAGTTACTTTGTAGATAAGTTCTTTTTACTCTGGGAATTGCAACATTTGCCATTTTAAAAGGTGTTTGTGTGTTTGTACCTTATTTTTTTCAGTCATTTATTGTTGTGTATCAATCTACCCCCAAAGTTAGTGTCTTAAAACAACTTATTTCTAGAGAGATGAAGTGACTTTTCCCAAGGCTGTGCTACGCATTTACTCTATAAAAGTATTCTGAACTGATGTTCGATGAAGTTTCTGCTGTTAGATATAAGTTGCGTCACCCCTTACAGCTCACTGTCTTCTCTTCTTTGTATTAAGATATTTGGTTGTGATATAATTTGGGCTATGTCAAAGCAGATATCTAATTTAAATGATCCTGAGTAATTAAAAGATTTCACTGTTTACAAATGTTAAAACTGAAATAAGTAAATATTCATTTCAGGGAAGTAGCTCTTCTTCCTCTAACTGGAGGTTTCTTCTGGAATGTGAGACACCTGGACTCTCTAAACCTCCTCCTTGCCCTTCCCAGAACTGGGGTGGGGGTGTAAGCAGTGACTTATTTAATTGGAAAATGTGGGAAGAATAAACCAGGCAAGCTCAGCCCACCTACCTACTCTTTCCCTTGGGAACTGACCTGTCCCCAGAGGGTGGGTTATGCTTTCTCCTCCAGGCTTGATGTTTTATGGGGCAGACCCTCTGGAGGCCCACCGCTGCCAGTGTGTGGGTGGAAGAATGTCTCATTCTGGTGTCTAGTATCAGGAAGCACAAAAGCATTCTCCATTATTATCTTTAGCAGCAAAAATGGTGCTATTCTGGTCTCCTACCCGCAGACTCTTCGGTCTTCTTTCTCCCTTCAGAACTTAGAAGGGTGCTATTTACAGAGTCACTGTCAATCCTCAACTCAATCACAACAACTATTATTGTTAACACTTGTTGAGCACTGTGCCAGGCTACCAGTTTACTCACTTTTCATGCATTATCTCACTTAATCTAATTATAACAAGGTCCAAGTAACTACACAATATAACTGGGGGTTTTGTTGCTTACAAAGTTGGCCACCATTAATTCCTCCCCTCTCTGCATGCACATGCCTCTCCTCACATCAAGAGATGGGGTCTATTTCTCCTCCCTTTGAATCTAGACTAGCCTTATGATTTGCATAGCAGAATGTAGCAAAAATGACATTCTGGGACTTCCAAGCCCAGGTCTTAAGAGGCCCAGCAGCTGCCATTTCCTTTCTCTAGGGAAGCCAATCTCCTATAGTGAGTCCTGGCCTAGACTCCTGAATGATAAGAGAAAAGCTGGAGACTGAGCTCCAGTGGAGGAGCCAGACATATGAGTGAAGGCTTCTTTGACCCCTCAGCTCCATCCAGGCTGAGCTGAATGCAGCCAAGTGAGTAGCTCCAGCCTATACCTATGGAACAGAAGAACAACCCTTCCTCTGCAGGCCAAGCCCCGCCCAGATTCCCAGGCATAAAATTGTGAGAAATGATAGTTATTTTAAGTCACTAAGTTTTGGGGTGGGGTGATATACAGCAATAGACAACCGAACAGAAATAAAATACAAACTTGCAGACACCCTTTAAAATGGCAAATGGTGTCACTGCTATGGTGTACCAAGAACTTTAAAAGATCTGTGGATCACTTATTTAAACCATAAAATCATGATCTACTTGTATATGGAGTACCTATATGGTCCAAGTCATGCTTTCTTTTAAATGTCATTCTAAATGAGCCACCTTCAAAGGACAAATGATAATATCACCTCAAGACATCAGTTCCACTCTTATTCAAGGAGATAAAAGCACTTCATTGAAAAATATGATCTCTTTCTCTTCCTTGCAGAGATCTCATCATTGCTTTGCCTCATATTAGATTATCATATAGGACAGTTTCTATACCCCGGCTCTATTCGTTCCTCTGGGGAGCCCTCCCCATCCCTTACTCTGAGCCCTCAAGCTGGTGCACTCCTCAAGAGTGTCTCTTTAATGCTCTGCTCCTATTTTAGTACAGTGCTCATCACATATATCATATTATTTACATAAACTCCACAAGTGCAGAGACCTGCCTGTTTCTTTACTGCTGTACTCTAAAGCACCAGAACAGCACTCCATACAGAGTAGGTGTTTCATGAATATTTACTGGGTGAACAAGTGAATGAGTGAAATGTGCCAGCCTCCTCCTGACCTGGATACTGTTTCTTGGTGTTGAGTATCCATTACCACTTCCTTCCTTTCTCTCCCTTGTAGCCTAGGGGTTGGAAGCCTGGAAGTTCCTGGTCTCACTTGTTGCCAGGGTCCAAATGCAATTCAGTTCTGTCAGAGGGATGAACATGCAGGAAGTCTGGTGGGGAAAGGGAGCCAGGGAAGTTCTTCAGCCACCAGATGTGGTGGTGGCTGACACACAGTTTCAGAAGATGCATGTCTATAGAAGCTGGCCAGCTACCCAGTACCCAGTGGGGGCTGTGACAGTAGCACTGGATTCTACAGTTTCCTGCCTTCTGGGTGACCACTTCAGCAAAGTCACCTAAACGCCTAGTGGTGCCCCTTTCACTCCTGCGAGACTTACAATAATTTCTGGGAGCACCTAGTTCCCCGAAGTATCTGGAGTGCTTTTTATTTGACTACTGAGGTCTAACTGATATGCCTCCATAGACTGCATTCCTTGAGGGCAGGAAATGCCTGATGTATCTTTGCATACCCACACCTGCATGCCTCTGAATCACAGCAGAAACTAATAATAACAAAGATAATAATAATAATAATAGCAAATGTTTATTTAATGTTTACTAGGCACCCAGCACTGTTCTCAGTGCTTTAGATCTATTAGCTCATTCAAGCTCCTCAATAATCCTGGGAGGCAGGTGCTATTATCGTCCGGTTTCACAGATTAGGAAACTGAGAACAAAGAAGTTAAGCAACTTGCTCAAGAAATCAAGCATTAAGTGGTGGACTGAGGATTCAAACCCAGGTAGTCTGGCTTTCCAGTCTGTACTTGTATCTAACACTCTCCCCTGCCTGGATAATGTTTGCTGAAGGACTTGAAGATACAACCACCAAAATTTTAGAACTCACTTATTATAAATGTCCTACGTGTATTTATCATAAAATAGCATTTCGGGCTATTATTTTGAGACTCTTAGCTTTTAAAGATGTTTCTAGGGTATCAAAACAGCTGTGTGTATATATACACACGTACATATTTTTTTTTTTTTGCTGTGCTTAACTGTATTTTTTCTGATTACTCAGAAGAACAATGAAGAAATAGGGGGCCTTGGAAATAATTAGCATTGTAGGGATGGTAAGAACCACCATGGTGAAGAATGTTCATAGGTTTCATACGAATTTCTTGATTCATATCTTTGTGCCCCTCGCCCAGGAGCACATGGCCACTAGTTGCAGTAACTATAGGGCAAATATTTCTCTCTTCACTGTGGCTTCTGCCAAAATGGAGAACTTTCCTACCAAGACCCCAAAGACACAGAGAAAAGAGTCAGGGAAGATGCAAAATCATGCAAACGAAAAAGTCTAGGTGGGAATGGACTGAGCACCTCATCATTAATACTGTGGAAAAAAGTGCACAACCCTCAAAGATGACAAGTGCATAAATCCAGTGGGTGGAAAAATGTACAACAATAGATGTTAGAGTATCTTTTTCTCCACTCCAAGATGTCTCTTGATACACAGAGGCAGATCCAACAGCACAGTAGCCCTGGACAGGCCATCACTTACTCCTGAGGGGAGGAAGTGTCTTAATCTGATGGATGCATTTGGAAGGAAAATCTGAGCACAAAGAAACCACCCTTCTTTCTCTCTTGTAAGTAAAGCTGTCTTTCTTCTCTACTCCTCCATGTCTCAAATTTTAAAGGGTCAATTCTTTCCACTGGTGGGGTGGAGGGCAGATGTGCCCTGTCCATTGCTAAGAGTGACTGGGAGAGTAAGTCTGTACAATTCCGAGGTTCAGTACTGGAAAACCCACTTTCCTAGAGTTAAAAGCCACAGTCCCCAATTCAGGTCTACAGCTCTCACCTGCAATTCCAAAATCCCCAAAGTGTTGAAAACACAATTTGTTCCCCCAATTCATCTGGCAGCAAAACATGAAGTGACCTGAGTCACCGGTGGCAGAACCTGACCTTAACTGACAGGAATCTACTTACAGTCCTTACTGTGTCCGAGACAGTAGCCAGTAGCCACATATGCCTTTTTAATCATTTACCATAAGATAATATTAAAAATTCAGATTCTTAGTTATACAAGTCACATTTCAAAAGCTCAACAGCCATATGTAACTAGTGCTACCATACAGGACAACACAGACAAAGACCCTCCAGCACTGCAGACAGTTCCGTACAACACTGACAGAGTCAAGTCATGTCTCCTTACAGACATATTCATATTTGATTATGGGGTATCACCCCCCCACACACACATAATAAACAGCGTATGTGTCGTTTCCCCCCCAAATCTTAAAAAACTTGGAATTCCAAAATCACATCTGGCCTCAAGGATCATAGATATGGGAAGGTGGGCCTGCGTCAGTTTTTATCAGTATTAAGGCAATACTGTGGTCTTCCTTCTGCTTTATACCTTACCTGTTATGGACTGAATATTTGTGTCCCCCTATATTCATGTGTTGAAGCTCTAACCCCAAATGTGATGGTATTTTGGGGTGAAGCCCTTGAGAGGTAATAAAGTATAGATGAGGTCATGAGGGTGGCACCCCTATGAGAGGATCAGTGTCCTTATAAGGAGAGGAAGAGGCACAGAGTTCTCTTTCTACCATGTGAGGACACAGCCTTCTTCCCTGTGACCACCGAGGCAGAGACTGGAGTGACGCAGCTACAAGCCCAAGGACACCAAGGACTGCCAGGGGCCATCCAAAGCTAGGAAGAGGCAAGGCAGGATTCTCCCCTGGAGCCTTCAGTGGGAGCGTGGCTCTGCTAACACCTTGATTTTGGACTTCTAGCCTCTAGAATCATGAAACTATAAATTTCTGTTGTTTAAAGCCCAGTTTGTGGTAATTTCTTATGGCAATATTAGGAAACTAAGACAGATTTTGGTACTGAGAAGTGGGCTGCTGCTAAAAATGTGGAAACAGCTTTGGAACTGGGTAACGTATAGAGGCTGGAAGAGTTCTGAGAGGCATGCTAGAAAAAGCCAAGAATGCCACGAAGGGACTATTAAAAGCAACTCCTGTGAGGGCTCAGAAAGAAAAGAGGAGAGCTGTAGAGAAAGCTTCCATCTTCTTAGAGAATACATCAATCATCAGGAATAAAATATGCATGGTAAAGGCCATTCTGGTGGGTCTCAGGCAGAAATGAGGAACAAGTTATCAGTCAATGGAGGAAGGGTGATTTATAAAGTAGCAAAGAACTTGGCTGAACTGTGTCCTAGTGTTTTGTGGAAGGGAGAACTTGCAAGCAACAAAACAATATTTAGCTGAGGAGATTTCTACAAAAGCACTGCAGGAGAGACTAGGTTCTTCCTGACTGCTTGTCGTAAAGAATAAAAGGAGAGAGACGAACTGAGGAAGGAACTGTTAGGCAAAAAGGAACCAGAACTTGAAGATTTGGAAAATTCTCAGCCTATCCTTATTGCAAAAAATGAGAAAGCTTGTTCTGAGGAGAACACTTAGAGTGTGGGTAAACCACCATTTCAATAAGGAAACTAGTATGGGTGTGAGCCATGGACCACCTCAGCAGAAACACAGCGAATTTGAAATGAAGGAGACAGAGACAGGATGAAATGAAGGAAAACTGTCAGACTAATTAGATCCTACAGGACTGGACCAGAAAGCCACTGGGCTGTGAACATGCGCTATTCTTCAAGACAAAGGAAGAATGACCCCAAAGGAGACTCAGAGATCTTCAGCACTGCCTCCTCTCAAAGGTTGGGGAGGCATCGCCTGGATTTCAACAGGGCAGATGGCCTCTGCCCAAAGCCTTGGTGGGCGACTCCCTCTCTGCACAGCTCCAGAGGCAGGACTGCTGCCCAGTGGGTCCAGGAGGCAGAGCATCAAACCAATGAGGATTATTCTGGAGCCTTAATATCTAAGGGAATTTACCTTGCTAGGTTTGGGACTTGCTTGGGACCCTTCATTCCTTTCCTCCATCCAATTTCTCCCTGTTGGAATGAGAAAGTCTATCCTATGCCAGTCCTACCACTGTATTCTAGAAGCATGTATCTTATCTGGTTCACAGCTGAAGAAGAATTTTGCCTCAGGATAAAAACCTATCTGGAGTCTCACGCATAGCTGATTTAGATATTTAGATGAGACTCTGAGCTTTAGATGTTAGAGCTGATGCTGGAACAAGTCAAGATTTTGGGGGCTGTTGGCATGGCATGAATGTATTTTGCATGCGAGAAGGACATGACATTTGTGAGGCCAGAAGCAGAATGTTATGGACTGAATGCTTGTATCTCCCCTAAATTCTTATGTTGAAGCCCTGACCTCCAATGTGATGGTATTTAGAGGTGGGGCCTTTGGGAGGTAATTAGGTTTAGATGAGGTCATGAGGGTAGGGCTCCATCATGGGATGAGTGTCCTTATAAGAAAGAGAAGAGAGACCAGAGACTTGGTCTCAGAAGATGGCCATCTGAGAACCAGGAAGAGAGCTCTTCCCAAGAACCAAATCTGCCAGCACCTTGATCTTGGACTTTCCAGCCTCCAGAACTGTGACAAATAAATGTCTGTTGTTTAAGCCACTCAGTCTGTGGTATTTGTTAGAGCAGCCCAAGATGACTAAGACATTACCTTACTCTAAATAGGTTAAGAATTGAGGCAGGAAAGAGAAATACAACTTATTAGGCCCCCTCGAATTTCAATAAAAGGCAGAGAATTGTGCAGGCTCCTCTCCTCTGCATATTCATGGACAATTCCGGCTAATCACAGTGGCGGATTTTGTATGTATTTTAGAATCCTTGTTCTAAGGAGATATAAGTTCCGTTCTGGCAGAGAGACAGCGGCTAAAAGACTAGAAAACTTCTAAGGATTAATAAAGATGCCACAGATGGGACTGCTACAGTGGGTGGGAGGCGAGACTAGATGAAGTTCAAGGCTTATCCACGTAAGAGAATCCAGGACAATACTATTGCCTCCCCCTCACTGGTTCTTTTCCAGTGTCTTTCATATCTTGGGGACTGGTCAGATGCAGACATGTTTTGGGACAGGAACATGTCCATTAGAGTTCAGAACATTCTGAAATTTCCTTGAATTCCCCTAAGGCTACCTCTCGGTGGGGGTGAAGTGGGTTGGGGCAGCCATGTTTCCTTCCTGCTACTCAGCTTCTTCCAGCTCAGGCTTCAAGAGTAAGGACAGCACATACCCACTATACCTAGCTTATTTTCTTGTCCATATGGGGTAAGATATATCACAGAAATCTGGCATGAACCTACCGGAGCCAAAGAATACTGAGAGAGATGTTCTGCGTCCCCTGCAGGCTCCACCTTGTTTCATTCTGCTATATGAGTTCAGGCAAGTAGCATAACCCCATATAGCCTCGGTTTTCTCATCTGTAAAACAGAACACTCTCTGGTCCACTATCCTCACAGGGTTTGAGGATGCAAATCAAAATTAAAATACTGAATGAGCTACTATATGGGAAAGTAATTTTTCCATTTTAAATACATGTATTATCTTTATTACTGATGGGGAAATTCCATACAGCCTTGTAAAGCAATATCTATGAAAGCAATAATCTAAGGGAAACCCTTGCTAGATTCTTAAAAGTATTGCTATGAGTTCAACACAAAGCAGCTTTAGAGCATAAATTGAATTTCCGCTTCTAAAGGAAAGTAAGAGATAATGTTCTTTGTCTTAATTTGACAGTGGAGAGGCTCTTGAGTATTGGCCAAGAATCTAATATTGGATCGTACCAAAACACAACCATTTGCTTCCTGAATTGCATCATAAAGATCTCTTGATAAAACGCTGCCTCTGACAGAGCATTTACCAGGACTGCAAGGCTGAATTCACGTTCAGATCCTAAAAAATACCCACCTCCATCTTTTCTATTCAACATACCCATGGCTTTCCAATTTGGATAGAATTTGAGATCCTGTCCCTATTGCAACTTCTCAGGTAAGCTTCACATTTCTGGTCTTTAAGATCAATGTGCAAGCTGCTCAACTCAAACAGTGGCCAGAAGGCATGATGGGCAACTCCCTCCTGTTTGCTTTCCTAAGATTAACATATGCTAAAGCTTTTATTTCAAGAAACTAGAGAATCTGAAAAACCACGTGTACAGGCTTTAAAAAAATAACAATCTTGAATCTT
The DNA here is from genome assembly GCF_041296265.1 of Equus caballus. Taxonomy (NCBI): domain Eukaryota; kingdom Metazoa; phylum Chordata; class Mammalia; order Perissodactyla; family Equidae; genus Equus; species Equus caballus. Next base: position 95,576,152 of record NC_091686.1, read on the forward strand.
CAATGTTAAGCTGACTCAATTTAAATTCATTTTCATTGATTTCTATCCTAGAAATTACAAGTCTAAAGAAAAAATTAACTGATGATGTTAACCGAATTCACTGTATTTTAGAAGCAATTTGTCTAAAGAAAAACAGTTTAGCTAGTTTTACATCAGCAAATTTAAACACTTCAAGAGATTCCTTTTAAGCTTAAGAGAGATGAAAATTTTAAGACTAAACATTTTCTAACACAGTTCTCTCAAACACATTAAAAATGGTTTAACAACATCTTTGAAAAGTTAAGTTGTAGATTTTCTTAGGTCCTTAAATGGGCCACTTATCTCCATGGTTTTCTTTATCCACATTTAAGTAAAAATCCTGGAAGACATATTTGAGATAAAAGGATTTTTACTGTGCTGTAACTTCCGAAGAGCCTCCTTAATTATTAAATTCTGTGAAAGTGAGTTGTAAACTGATAAAAGGACAGTCATGCCCTCCCTCAACAGCACAAAGTCCTTCTAATACTAACTACTGTGGGTCACCTATTTGAGTCTTTTCCCAATCCCCTTGCCATAATGCGAGCTTTACCCGAAGTTTCTGCTAGTGCTTTTTTAAACAATTTTTTAGGAAGTTACTTTGGTTGGTCCTCTCTGAATGCTTTTCACAAGCAACCAGAGCCTTGAGTTTTCAAATGGTTGTCAACTTTCTTTTTTCCCTTTACTTTGTCGTCAGACCCCAGGCTTGTCAGAGTGCAGAAAAAGTTAGTCTCAGATCTCGCACGTCTATTTCAGTGTCCTATAAATTCATCTTATAGCCCAACATTTATTTTTCTAGAAAAGAGCAATTCCTGCAGTTTCATCCAGCTCTAGTCAAATGCATCTTACTTTCTCTTCACTTACTGGGAATGAAAGTTAACATTCAGGACTGACAACTGAAAGCAAGTGATGAGCAAGGAATTAACCATCGGGCGCTCAGTCGCAGTGATTTGTGAATTCAACAAATCAACAAGTTTTCAGCCAGCGCCTACCAGGTGCCCAGCCTTAAGCAGGAACACGACTGAGAAGGCCAGGCTCCAGGTCCCCAGAGATCAAGCCCGGGACCCAACCGTGGAGATGAGCTCATCCTGAGGGCTTACCCGCGAAACCATCGCCCGGGACCCCACAGCGCGTTTCGCCTCGACTTCTACCTGCCTTCGGTTCACAAGGCGGGGGTCTCCTCGGCCTCCAAGACAAAGGGCACCATCGCATCCGCGAGAGGCGAGTCTCAGAGAACTCCATGCCCATTTTGCCTCAGGCAGAACAAGTATCAAAGCGAGGAGCCCCCATTCAGGAAGCTGCCGCAGAACCCAGAGCGAGAGGAGCTACTCTTTGCGTCTGCGATAACCTTGGAAAAGAAACCACTAAAAGAAAGAGAAAGCGGGTGGTGGTGGTGGCAGGTTGGAGCTTCCAGAAGCGTTTGCTAATGCCTTGGACGTTTCTTAGCTCGACCCGACGAAGTAACCCAGGGGGCGAGAATGAGTGTCCTAGGGAAAGTCAGCAGGCAGAGAGGGATGAGCGAGGGGAAAAGAAGTGATTCAAATTAAATTCCCACACGCTCAGGGCAGTCGGCTTTAGCCGCAGAAAGCGAGCGGAGGGGACGCACGGCGCACACGGCTATGCTGCGGCCACTGTCTCCGCTTCCCGCCGCACAGACGGACAAGACAGACGGGCAAATCCGAGCGAGGGACTCACCTTCAGGGTTGGCGCTGATGAAGACCCGGACGCTGCGGCCGGCGGGCAGGAGGTGAGAAGGCAGGGCAGTGAGGTTTCCGGAGAAAGCGGCCCGCCGGAGCGCAGAGTCCCGGGGACAGGGCAGCTTGGTGCCCGCACCGGCCGGCCACATCGCCCTCTGGGAGGAATAGCCGCCGCCGTCTGCTCCTCGGGCTCCTGCCCGCGCCTCCGCGGAACAGCTAGGTCGATCCCCGCAGGCGGCGCGGCTCAGAGCCGCTCCGAGCCCGAGGCGCCGCCGGCGAGCTCCGTGGCGCACACCACCGGCCGGCGGGGAGCGGCCATACGGACCCGCGGACCCCTCTCGCCGCTGCCTCCTGTCCCTCTGGGCGTCTGCCTTTGCTCGCTGCCGGAGCTCAGCGCAGCAGCCGGCGCGAGCGGGAGGTCAGCGTGGCGGCGGCTACGCGCGCGGCGCCCCTTTGCGCCGGGAAGCGCCCGCGCCGGTCGCCCAGCCCGCGGCCATCTCTCTGCCCGTCCCTGCCGGGGAGGAGGGGGCCGCCCCGGCGGCGGGGACTGAGCGGGCGAAGGAGCAGACCAAACTTTATCTACGAGAGGAGTGCCTAGTTTACCGGAACCTGCCGCCAAAGGGGCGCAAGAATTACCCGCGGCTTAAAGGGTGGCGGGGATGGGGCCTTGGGCCGCCCAGGGGCCTCCTGGGCTTCTCTGAGGATGCGCTCGAGCGCTCGTGGCTGCCTCCTCCGTGGAGGACAAGAAAGAAATTAGCCCAAGATTCCTGCTACTCCTCCAACTCTCCTAAAGGTCAAACAAGCCCTGAGCATTTTCGGGAATGCACGCGTGTCGGCGTCTGCGCGGCTTTGCCTAAGTGCCTGGAATCTGGCCTCAAAGTTAGACGCACGCACAGAGCCCAGACCCCGAGGATCTGAAGCATCACAACTCGGATTGTCTCAGGCGTCCTGGAGGGAGTGTCACCATCGCCCTGTCTCTCTCGTGGCGCAGGTGGCCTCGTCCCGCCGCTCCGCTCGCTCCTCCCGCGCAGCAGAGCGGAGGTTTTTATAGCTAAGCTGCGCCGCTCACGTGCTCCGCGCCGCTTGGTCGCGGAACCTTTCCAAGAGCTGCTCTCCGCCGGGAGCCCTCCGAGGTCTCTAAGGCACCAGGGGGTTCTTCCTGCTCCCGCCCCGAGTCATTCAGGCAGCCCGGCGGCTCCGGGGCCCGCCGGCTGTGCGGGAGCCGGGTGCCGAGAGCTTGCCCAGCGGGCGGGTGCGGGCCCCGGGGAGCGCCGCCCCGCGCAACGTCCTGGAAAGTGCAGGTGGCCCCGCATTGGGGCGGGGTGCGAAAAATCAGAGTGGGCGATAGGCCGCTTTTCCGTCAGTGCAAAACCAGAGTCGGCTACAACTGACGCTGATCCACAGTGACCAGAGCGGACGCGGGACTGTGCCACCTGGGGTCGGGGCGCGAGGGGTCTGGTCCCAGCCGTAAAATTGCCATCTCTGGGCCACACTCCCCTGCACCTACCGAAATACTGCAAATCCCACGACAGGCAGGAAGACCTTTTAGAATAAAAGTGTGATTGTGCTGTGGGGTGGGGGAAGGGAGGAGGGAGGGTTTGGAGCCTTAATTGGAGTTTATTCTCCAAACCCGTCATTTTGAGCTTTAGGGCAGGAACTCCCGTCTTTGAGAGAAGAAGAACAGCTTTTCCAAATTTTTGAGATTGGGGAGGCGCTGGGCACACGGTGAAGGCCACTCAGCTCCAAGTTTTCTCCTCTCACCTGAGGCTTCTACTGTAGGCAGCGCCTCCTCTCTTCCTGGCCTGCACTTCTTCTGGGCCCTGCTGGTGGCAGTGAAGTCCTACGCACTGCTGTTTATTCTGGTGCCTCACCCCATCCCCAACACACACTTTCTGAGGTAACCTTTTTGGAAGAATTGCGTCTCTAGGTTTTTAAGGCTACCTCTCCAGTATTGAGAACCAGAGGGCAGACAGCAGTTCTTACTTTGTAATAATTTGATGCAACCAATAAAGAAGCCCTGAATAGACGCAGGTACTTGTTCACAGCTGATTCCATTTAGCAAATTATCCTCTTCCCTTTTCCAGCCTCATTACTCCCAGGTGGAAGGAAGTCTCTGAAAGATCTTCTGGTGTCCCAGGAGGGATGAACTGAGCCCTGTGGAACAGGTTATATATTCATATATATGTATATATCTCATCCTTTATGAGTGTATAGTATTTATTACTGGAGAAAGTACCCAGGAACACTTAATGCCTGATCTCAATGTTGTTTATAAGAGACTGACGAGTTCCCAGATTGTGAAGGACCTGCCTGCCTGCCTTTCTTCCCTCCTCCCCACCTGCTTATTTGATGGCTTCTCTCTTAAAAATCGGATTAGTGTTTGTGTCTTCTGACCTTTGCTTCTGATCTCCAAGTGTTGCACTTTCTTAGAATGACTTTGGGATTTTTTGGCAGCCTCTATAACCTAATTAACTGTTCTAGACAGGCCGAAGTTTAGCATCTGCCAGTGTCATTGCAGACCAAGGATGCAGAGGAGAGAGAATTTCACATTCTCTGTGGGTCCGTGCTTTAAAGGGCTCCCTGCACAGCCAGCTTTGCATCAGGTAGAGTGGGCTGCTGTCTTTGGGTTATCAGGGAGGTTTCTACTCAAGGGTACCCGGTCACTCACCTTCCTCCTCCCCCCATGCACATACATTCTTCTCCTGCCATCTTCCATCCTCTCTTTGCAAAAGTCTGCTATCTTAAAACCAGAGATTCATTCATTAGCATGCAGATGGTATAAGGGGAGAGTCAGCCATGGTGCTAACACTTTGTTATGAATTAACTAGATTTATTTCCCACCCTGAGGAACTGTGGGCTCTACAAGTGGAGAAAGAGAGAAAGAAACTGAAAAGGGAACCGGAGGAGGGGGCATGAATGTGAAAGGTGGGCCCTGCCTTATAGTTTGGAGACAACTTTGCTTTTATATCTGTGTAAAACACTTCACAGACATTTTCTCCTCTTCAGAAAATATTGATCATGTTAGTATTATTCCCATTTTACACATGAGAAAACCAAGGCTCAAAAAAGAGAAACAGCCTGTCCAAGGTCATGTCACTAGTTAATGCTACATCTGGGATCCAGCGTTGTGGCCCCTGTCTCAGTACTCTTTGCAACATACCACCTCTATTTTCTTGTTTTGTCCAGTTCTGGTCCTGGCTGACATCTGCAGTAACTTGGAAAATAGATGTTCAGGCCTGTGTTCACAGATGTGGAAGGCTGGTTATCACTTCTGCTTTCCAAATGGGAAAGAAGGTCTATGTCTACGACATCACACAGGACTAGACTCTTCCAACTTGCAGGGTATTGATTGGATGTAAAAGACTTCCAACTTCTTTGTTTTCTTTGGGTCCTGTTTTTTCCTCATAAGGCCCCACATAAAACCCATATCATCCCTGAAGTTGGCTGGAGAATTTAAAGCAGCTAGAAATAACGGGAGAAAAGTACATGAAAAATGAGCTTGGGACCAAACTTGTGATCAAGAACAGGCATTGCCCTCTTCATCCTTTCACTCACTGCAGTTAGCAGACCAGAGGACCATAGAGAGGTGTCGTATCTTTATCAAACAATGGTCCCAGCCCTTGATGAAACACGGCTGCTCCAAGGTAAAGTTACTGCTCAGTTCATCCTACACGTAGAGCTGCAAGGAACCTCGTGGTCATGGACTCCAACTCCCCTGGATATTTACATAATCCCCCTCCCACAAGGTAATTTTATAAAACAGGAGGAAAGAAAACTAGTGTCTAATAATAGTGATACAGTGAGCATCTATAAGCTAGACACTATATTAGTCTTTTAATAGGTATCTCATTTCATCCCACTGCATCTGGGGTCTAGGCCCAATACCTCTTATCTCCCCTCTTGATGTCCCTTCTTGGACAGTGCAGTCCCTTGTATACCTTTTGTGATGTACATCCATCACCTGTTGTGATGTAGGTGCAGGTTGCCTGTTCCAAAGTCCATGGTATGCAAATGTACCTCACCTACTTCCCTTCCCTGCAATGACTGGTGATTTTTCACCCAGCTGCATGGGTGGGTGACATGTCCAGTTCATCCTGCTTAAGTGATGGGTGGTGATTATAAAGCACCAGCGTAACCAGAGCCCTTGTGACTGACTCTGACATAGCAGAAGGAAGATCTATCACCCAATCTGTATTTGCCTGCATGTACACTCACGTTTGTGTGCATCAAATATCCTGGCCTGGATGCTTCTGGACCAGTGTTCTGGATTTGGCCTCTTGTGAACAGGAGTGGAATCAGAGCCCCTAGTGTTATAATAATGACAAAATTAACACACCACACTACTCTGACTACCTCAGGAGATCTAGCCAGTGAAGCCAATGACATGTTTTTGTGTTTCCAAAACTTGAAGAAGAGTATCAGGCTTAATATTACCTTAATATTCATGCTTGCTCTCTGAGTTGGGTGATAAATATTTGAATCTGCTTTGCTAATGTGAGAAATGGATTATACAGGGTCACTCAGACAAGGACTCTACTTTCCAAAGTTCCAGCTCGGGATATAAGCTAGACCATCAGGAATCCACTTACTTGTTTACAAAATGGAAATTTTCAGTTTATGTGAGAATTTGTCAGCATAACAATTTGCCAACAGAGATGGTTGATTCAGAGGTGTCTGAGGCATGAGAGAATTCATAGCAACTCAGTTTTAAATAAAGTTACACCTTTCTGGAATTGCTATCTGATGTTTGCATGAGTCAGAAACGCTAACTTTATATCCACCCCCTTTCAAATCTGTTTAGTGTATTTTTGATCAGTCTGCCTCTTACAACCTTCTAAACACACATATTATGATACCACACAAAGCAGGAGAAAGTAAGGTAAATTTCTTAATAAAAATTTGAAGGTTATTTTATATTTCTAAATTAAATGTTTTATTTTCACCAAGTTTTTTTCTCCCTCATTAATCTCAAATATGGTCCCTTTAAACATCCTCTTCTCTCCTGTTCCATCATCTGATATTTATTTGGAGGATTCATTTTTACAAAGCACTTCCATACATGTTAACTCATTTTGATTCTAACACTGTAGTAGTAGGTTCTGCATTAACGATATTCCATCCCCCCCCCATTTGTTTTAATATGAAAAAGCTGATCAAGGGATTTTAGTGGCATGTCTAAGTTCAATCAGTTGGTGGATGGCAGAGCCCGTGTCAAAATGATCTCTGGACACCAAACCGTAGATTAATGACAATATACCACGTGGCTAGCAACATACAACCAGTCATTTGGCCAAATTGATGAATGTCATTCACACCTCTCTATGAAATTTATACTGGTTGGTAGGCAAACCAAATAATATAGGGTATAAAACGCGCTAATGGCACGGCAGTGTTAGCTACATTGCCTATTTACATTATTTCTATATTTTTATTGAGCAAAAGCTAAATTCCATAGCCTTTAATTCTATTAACAGCTCAGTTTTGTAGACAAGTACAAGAGGCTCAGAGAGTTAAAGACTTGTCCAAATTCAGATAGCTAGTAAATGGTGAAGTTAGACTGTGAACCAGATTTTTCTCACTGTTACATTAGATGGAGTCTTTCTACTATGCAATGTTAAATCTACATGAATGAGGTAAGAAAATTCTTCTCTTTGCAGCGTTCCATACTGACATGGCCCAAATATGTTAAATGTCTTGCCCACTTCAATTGTATTTGTTTTCTCGTTGTTTAAATGCTTGTGCTTAGCTACAATAGTGTTAAGCTTGAATGTATGCTGATTTTACTTTTATTTCCAAAATGCTTTAATGGGACAAATTGTTTTTCTTGGATATTTTCCTTGCAAAAATTGAATATAGATGATAACTCTGTCACTGTCTCTCTAAACATAATTCTGTGGATTCTATTTTCTTAAAAAATACTATGGCTTTGCCTCTTCCCATTTTGTCTCCACTCTTACAGTTCTGCTTTATATTTGTTATTTGGTAAAATTTATTTCTTCACAAAATAACGGCCCCTTTAGCCTGAATTACAGAGTTGCTCTCTGCATCTTCTTGGTTCACCTCTCAAGAATGTAAATTATCCTATTGTCTAAATTTAGAAAACAATAGGGAGAAATCAACAAGTTACTTACATTTAGTTCCAGGTAGACAATAGGCAGCATTTATGATTGCTTTGAAGTTTTGAAAAATATTTACAAATCAAATCATTCAAAAACAGGTTTTAAATTCTCAATTCCTGTCACTTCTTGATAAGTATGGGAAGATCATTCTACTATCATTTGGAGCAAATTTAAAGCTTAGGAGACTTATTTTCTTTCCCTCAAGATAAATATAGTGTAGTTTTTTAAAATAAAAATATATATATTACATTAATATTTTTGTTTATATGTATTTATAATATATTTTTATTCTAAAAATATAATTGTGGGGCTAGCCTGGTGGCGCAGTGGTTAAGTTCACACACATCCGCCTTGGTGGCCTGGGGTTTGCCAGTTCGGATCCTGGATGTGGACTATGTACTGCTTGTCGGACTATGCTGTGGCAGGTGTCCCACATATAAAATAAAGGAAGGTGGGCACGGATGTTAGCTCAGGGCCAATCTTCCTCAGCCAAAAAAGAAGAAGATTGGTGGCAGATGTTAGCTCAAGGCTAATCTTCCTCAAAAAAAAAAATTTGTGTGTAACATTTTCAAAGACACTAAATATAGATCTAATTCTGCATTAGTCAAGATTTTTAGTAGTAAATAACTGAAACCAACAAGGCATTTCTTTTAAGAATATAGGATTTTATTACAGAACACAAGGGCAGAAGTAGAATTGAATCTCAAGAAAAACTGGAACCTGGAATTGAAAATTTCCTTTGGTAAAAGGACATTATTGTTTTTCCATGTTTCCTCTCTGGTTCTCTCTCAGCATTATGAATATTCTTCTTCTGTCCCTCTCTCATGTGTGCGTACACACACTCGCACATATTTCTTTGGTTTTTAATACTTGTGATGCATTATGTGGCCAATCCACAGCTCAGGCATCATGGGAAGACTGACTATCTCTTACTTGAAAATTTTTTTAGGAGTTAATGGACAACAAAGTGGTCAAATAAACACATTTATGGTCATTTGGAGTTGATATTTGCCTGTGGATCTCTCCACTCTTCTAGGAAGTTACCATACCTCAAGATGGGTACTAAAGTCGAACTGTTGTAGATTGCCTTAGGAAGTAGCAAAAAATTATCTAGGTTCCCTTTGTCCCCCATACCAGAAAATAATTGCTATATGCTTCAAATTAGTGAGGAGATCATGGTGGTCCTCCAAATGGACCTTTCCTTAGAAAGACTTCCGTAATTCTTTCCTTTCATTTAAAAAAGTGATTTTAAAACCACTTTATTGAGGTATGGTTGACATGTAAAAAGCTGTATATGTTTCATGTACAACTCAATGAGCTTGGGGATAGGGTTACACCATGAAACCATCACCACCTTCAAGGTCATAGATATATTCGTCACCTCCAAGGTCCATCCATCCATGAAGGATATCCATCACTTTTCTGCCCCCTTTATTATTATTGTGTGTGTGTATGTATGTGTTTGTGTGTGTGGTAAAACACTTAATAAGATCTACCCTCTTAGAAAATTTTAAGCATACAATACAGTATTATTAGCCATAGATACCATGCCATATAGTAGGTCTCCAGAACTTATTTATCTTGCATAACTGAAACCTTGTACTTTTTGACCATCCTCTCCCCATTTCCCCTAGCCCCTGACAACCACCATTCTACTCTCTGCTTCTATGAGTCTGACTATTTTAGATTCCGTAGATAAGTGACATCATACTGTATGCATAATGATGTTGTGGTCAGTGTATATATAACAGTGGTCCAGTAAGATTAGTACCATAGAGCCCAGGTATGTAGTAGGCTATACCATCTAGGTTTGTGTAAGTATACCCTATGATGTTCACACGATGAAATTGCCTAATGATGCATTTCTCAGAATGCATCCCCGTTATTAAGTGATGCATGACTGTGTTTATCTTTCTGTGTCTGGCTTATTTAACTTAACATAATGTCTTCTAGGTCTGTCCATGTTATCACAAATAGTAGGATTTGTTTTCTTTTTTTTTAAGGCTGCATAATATTCCAGTATATGTATATAGCACATTTTTTAAATCCATTCATCCATTCATGGACATTTATGTTGTTTCCATATCTTGGCCATTACGAATAGTGTTGCAATAAACATTGTAATGCAGGTATCTCTTCAAGATCCTGATTTCAAGCCCTTTGGATATATGCCAAGAAGTGGGATAGCTGGATTATATGGTAGTTCTATTTTTAATTTTTTGAGGAAACTCCATACAGTTTTCCATAAAGGCTGTACCAATATACATTCCCACCAATAGTGTACAGTGTGCAACGGCAAGTGTACTCTTTTTTCCACATCCTTGCCATCACTTGTTTTCTTTTGTTTTTTAAATGATATCCTTCCTAATAGGGGTGAGGTGACATCTCATTGTGGTTTTGATTTGCATTTCCCTGATGATTAGTGATGTAGAGCATCTTTTCATATACCTGTCGGCCATCTATATGTCTTCTTTGGAGACGTATCTATGCAGTTCCTTTGCCATGTTTTAATCAGGTTATTTGGGTTTTGGCTATTAAGTTTTATGAGTTCCTTATATATTTTGGATATTAACCTCTTATCAGATGTACAGTTTACAAATATTTTTCTCCCATTCTCTAGGTTTGTTGATGGTTTCCTTTGCTAGGCAGAAGCCTTTTAGTTTGATGTAATGTCACTCATTTATTTTTGCTTTTGTTGCCAGTACTTTTGGTGTCATATCCAAAAAAATCATTGCCAAGACCAAAAGAGAAGACAATCCTAAAATTCATATAGAAACACAAAATACCAAATAGCAGAAGCAATCTTGAGCAAGAAGAAGAAAACTGGAGGTATCACACTTCCTGATTTCAAATTATATTACAAAGCTACAGTAATCAAAACTGTCTGGTATTGGCATAAAACCAGACACATTTACCAACAGAATAGAATACAGAGCCCAGAAATAAACCCATGCACATACAGTCAACTAATCTTCAACAAGGGTGCCAAGAATACAAAATGGGGAAAGGAGTGTCTCTTCAACAAATGTTGTTATGAAAACTAGATATGCCTATGCAGAGGAATGAAATTTGTCACTTATGTTACACCATACACAAAAATCAACTCAAAATGGATTAAAGACTTAAGCCGTAAAACTCCTAGAAGAAAACATAGGGGGGAAAAGTGATTTTTAAAAATGACTTTAACACTACTTGCTAGCTTTTCCTATACTCAGAGGACTAAAACTAAATAGGAAGTGGTAAGTCAAAATAGAATTTTGCCACCTTCTCTTAGTAATTGTCTTAGTACGGATGTGACAATAAAATTTGCTGACCATAATCCAATATATGGCTAAACTATCTTTTGATAGTTTATGTATGATTTAGATAGAAAAATAAGAAATCACTCATCTGTTCTACACAGGGTTCTTGGCTGAAAACAATAGAACTGGTGCTTATTGCCTTAAACATGTAAGCAATTTACTGGAAAATTGTTGGATAGTAACAGTATTGTTGGGAGGCCTGGAGAACCAGTCTTGGAAAATGGGAGCATATCATAAGAGGTCAGCTCATTGGATCCACACATAAAGTGTCGCAGGAATGGACATCTAGGATGGGATTGACAACTGCTGCTGCTGAAGCCTGAACTCTGCAGTGCACCCCTGCCACCACCAGTGCCATTCACTGGATACCACCAGTGGCACTATTGCCACTGGGCACTAGACGTTGCCATCACTATTGCCCTGTATGGTTCTTCACTCTGGCTTCTGGGGCCAGGAAGCCAAGGAGAATGACTGATCTGTCCTGCATCTAAACTCAGGTTGTGCAGAATTCTCTAAACACTTGAAGGAGATTCAGAGGTTAGATTGTGAAACTCTTACACACCTCTCCCTAGCAAACGTATAGTATACGTCCTCTGCTCTTATATGGCCCAGAACATTTGGATGCTAAGAATAAGAGATAAATTAAATGCTTTTTGCATTCCTGGTATTAAAATTAGAATAATGATGCTCCACCTCTCTAAGACTCAGATGCCTGGTAAAGTTCACCTCTCCTGGACCACGACCAAGAATAAGAAAGTGAGCTAAAAAGAATCCCCTAAGCATCTAGACTATGTGTTACAAAGTTCACACACTGACACTCACTCCCTTGACTCATGGGAGATCCCCAGAGGATCTCTGTTAGGGTCTCTTCACACTTACTGTATACAAAATTCAAACAATCTGGGTTTTCCTGGTTGGTAAAACCACAGCAGATTAGAGACAATGAATGACAAGAGGAAGGGCTGCTATCTGGAAATGAGACATGACTGCTCACAGCAGTGAGTCAGAAAACATGTGACAGCAGAGGTGATGTGTAACACACACACACACACACACACACCACTCAGTGATCTAGTGGATCACTGGATTTGGAACAATAGAATAATTGAACAATTTTGAACAATAGAATAATAGAACAATAATTTGGAACAATAGAATCTATATATCTCAAAATGGATAGACAAAGAATAAATAGATCCTGAAGTTGAGACAGACTAACTTCAGGATATTGCAAGTACTTGGGGGCAATTTTCCACAGCAAACAACTTAGAGAGTTTAGACAGAGAGACAGCTGGCACTTGTGATATCCAGTAGTAAACATTCAGTAGGTGGAGATCAACTGCAGGTGAAATAGGCAGAGATTGCTACCTAGTTGAGTAGGAAGTAGTTAGAATCCCACCTCCAAGAAGAACACTGTAGGGCTCTTTTACTTAAGAGCCTAAAGTAGTGATAGCAATAATAATATCAATAACAATAATAAGAAACATTTAAATATCTTTCATTGGGCTAGATATGGTCCTATGAGCTTTATATACAGACATAAAGTTATTTAATAAAAGGCACTATTATTATTCCCATTTTTCACATGGGGAGACTGAGGCAAGGTAATACCAAGGTACTTGCCTAGATCACACAGTTAGGATGCAGTGGGGCCTGGACTTTAATGCGAGTGGCCTGGATCCAGAATATGAGTTTCAAACATTATGATGTACTCCATCTCTAGAAGCTAGGTAGCATACCAAGACAATTACCCAGGCAAGGGAGAACTAGCTCGAGACAAGGAAACTAGGAGGAAATTCAGGTTGCAACATTTGTCTTAAAGGGAAGGAAAGGGAAGTAATACTCAATGAATGTTTACTCTGTATTGCATTCATTATCTTCATTATCTCATATGGCCTTCCATATGCTATATGATATTATTACTCATTTTACAAATGACTAATCTGAGACTTAGAGAGGTTAAGTAATATATCTATCCTCACAGAGCTTGTAAGCAGTAAAGCTGGGATTCAATCTCCATGGCAGACTCCATATTCTTTCTGCTAACGGGTGACATTACATCTAAACAGGGCAAAGGCCACTTGCAAGAATGAGTTATTAAACTTGTCCATTCATATATTCATCCATTTATTTTTCCATTTATTCGTCAAACATGTGTTACACACTTCTTTGTTTCAAAGACAAACTCTGTTCTCAGGAAGTCCAATCTAGTCGAGACTCCAAAAAGATGGTGCCTGTGTGGGATGAGAGTTTAATGAAATGACCGTCAATCAATTTAGAGGTTTCTCAAACACAAATAAACCCAACAAGACAAGTACGTACCTGAAAAGACATTAGAAAAAAGGGCTGCATGGAAGCAGAGGGTCACAATGACCAACAATACGAGAGCGGGAATCAAAAAGGGGTTTGATGAGCTCTATGCAAAAAGGCAGTAGGCTGTGATAGCAGGATGTGGGTTTTAGAGACAAATTGATAAATGTAGGTTCCAACACTGGCTCCAACACTTACTAATTGAGGCCATAGCCTAGCAAACCTCTTCTCTAAGCCTTAGTGTCCTTCTCTGTGAAATAGACATAAGATGCCTACTTTGCAGTGGTGAGTGGGAAACATGTTAAAGGATCTCACACAGTGTCTTGTATTTAGTAATGATAATTATTGTTAGAAGAGAAGCTCACCTAGACTCAGAGTTATTGATTCAAAAGGGGATCATGACAGCAAGACTATGTTGGATTTTAAAAACTTTGCAGTTCTTGTTATTTCTTGTTTATATCCATAGCGTCTAGTCAAAACAAACAAAATCAAACAATCCAATCAACAAACAAAGTTCCATTTGAGAAATTTTGGCCCTTTGTGTCTTGTTTGTGTGGATGGGTACAAGGGTTGCAGGGCTACTAGTAGGAGATGAGGACATTGGGTTTTACTCTATAGTCAGTCTAACCGAGATGAGAAAATCTAGGTAAGGAATGAACTATAGCAATGTGAAAAAGGCGAGAAAAGCACATCAATTCTTGGGCCTCTGGCAAGGCAGGAAAGGATATCACAGAATCTCAAAAGCAATCTTGCAATTTGAAATTGGGAAAACCATACTCTTCCTAATATTGGGGTCAAAGGTCAAAATAGAGCCAGGAATAAGGCTCAGTATTGGAGTCATGCTCAGTAGCTTAGTAAATATCCTCTAGCATCATAGCCTGGGTAAATAGAATGCAGGTACTGTTGAAGCTCTAAATGTGAGCACAGGAAGGATCCGGGAACAGGCAGAACTAACTACTTCTTGCTCTGGCACTTGCTGTTTCCTCCCTAGGCTTTTCCAAGAGCCTCCTAATTGATCTTTCTATCTCCATTCTCAATTCTCCACTATAGCTTTTCACAAATATTCTGTTCCTAACTTGTCTTTCTTGTCTTCTCTCCACTCTTCCTTTGCAGATTTACTCTAAGTCAAAGTATAAAACTCAATATTGTGTGTTTTTCATATTGAATGGTTTTGCTTCCATCCTTCAAGGCTTATCCTGTCCAGGTTACTCTTAGAAAATCCTTCCCTGATTTTGCCAACTAGATGGAATCTATCTCTATTTTGTTCCTTCTAATATTTGCATTATTGATATAAAGGGAAGGTCATGTTGAAATAACAGCCAACCTCAAATTCTCAGGGATTCTTTTTATCAATATTGTACCAGAGGTTCTAGACATGACAATAGCAAACAAAAAGAAATAAAAGACATTAAATTGTAAAGGAAGAAGTAAAACCATCTTTGTTTGCAGACAACATGATCTTCTATGTAGAAAATCTCTAGGAACCCACTAAAAAAATTTGGAATAATATGAATTCCAACAAGGTTTCAGGATATAAGATCAATATACAGAAATCAATTGCACTTCTATACATTAGCAATAAAAAACACAAGAAAGAAATTAAGAAAACAGTTTCATTCACAATAGCATCCAAAAGACTAAAACATTAAAAATAAACTTAGCAAAAGAATTGCAGGACTTATACATAAAAAACTACAAAACTGTTAAGAAAAATTAAAGATCTAAATAAATGAAAAGACATCCTATGTTCATAGATCAGAAGACTCAGTATTGTTAAGATGGCAATACTCCCCAAAGTACTTGGGCTTTTTTGGGGGGCAGACATTGACAAGCTGACCCTAAAATTCACAGAAATGCACAAACCTAGACTAGCCAAATCAATCCTAAAAAAATAATGGCAAGGTTGAAGGACTTACACTACCAGATTTCAAAACTTATTACAAAGCTACAGTAGCTAATACAGTATGGTACTGGCATAGAATAGACAATGTACAATAGAATTGGAAGAACAGAATTAGGAGACCAGAAATAAACCCATATGTTTATGGTTAATTGCTTTTTTTTTTTTTTACAAAGGTGCCAAGATAATTCAATGAGAGAAATAAGAATCTTTTCAACAAATGATTCTGAGACAATTGGATATCAACATGCAAAAGAATGAATTTGGACCCCTACCTTACACCATACATAAAAATGTACTTGAAATGGATCATAAATCTAAAAATAAGAGCTAAAACTATAAAATTGTTACAAAAAGCCATAGGAGCAAATCTTTGTAACCTTGGCTTAGGCGATGGTTTCTTAGATACAACATTAAAGGCACAAGTGATACAAGAAAAAATTGAGACATTGGACTTCAAAATTAAAAATCTTTGTCTCGCAAACAAGTCGGGAAATTGAAAACTCATAGATTGGGAGAAAATCCTTGCAAATTATATATTTGATAAGGGACCTACATGTATATCAATTATGTAATGACCTCTTTTAACTCAGTAATAAGACATATATACCAATTATAAAATGATCGAAGAATTAAGTAGACATTTTTCCAAGAAAAAGATTTACAAATGAAGAATAAGTATATGAAAGGATGCACGACATCATTACTCATTAGGAAAATGAAAATCAAAACCACAGTAAAATGCCATTGCACACCCACTTGAATGACTATAATAAAAAAAGCCAATAACAGCAATTATTGGGATGATGTGAAGAAATTGGGGCTTTCATACATTGCTGATGTGAATGTAAAATAATGCAGTCACTTTGGAAAATAGTTTGGCAGTTCTTCAAACTGTTAAACACAATTACCATTTAATCCAGCAATTTCACTCCTAGAGAAATTCCAAGAGAAACAAAAATATATTTCCGCACAAAACTTGTACACAAATGTTTGTAACAGCATTATTTATAAATGCCAAAAAGTGGAAACAACCCACGTGTCCACCATATGATGAATGAATAAGCAAAATGTGTGACATACGTACAGTGTATTCAGCAATAAAAAGGAATATATTACTGAGAGGAACTAAAACATGGGTGAACCTACAAAACATTATGCTTAGTGAAAGAAAACAGTCGAAAATGACCACACATTGTACAAGTCAATTTATGTGAAATGCCCAAAGTAGGTAAATTTATAGAGACAGAAGTAGATTAGTGATTGCCTGAAGCTGGGAGCATGGGGGAGAAATGGGGAGTGACTGCTGACGGGTACAAGATTTCTTTTTGATGGAATCTTCTAAATGATGTTGTTCTGATGAAAGTGTTCTATAATTATAGTATGGTGATGGTTACACAACTTTATAAATACACTAAAAAACATTGAACTGTGTACTTTAGAGAGGAGAATTTTGTGATATATAAATTATATCTCAATGAAGTTGTTAAAAAAATCACAATGGTTGAATGCTGTAAAATTTATTCCCTCACACATGTTACATATTCAGTGAAGATTGGGAGAGTGTCTTAGAGGACACTGTGAGACCCTGGCTGGTGGAAGCTCTACTTTATCATATACTTCTATGATCACTATGGTAGGACAAAAGGAATGCAGCTAATTGCCTCTTGGCCCTTAAACTTCCACCTGGAAGTTACACTTTATCGCTTCATGTTTCATTGGCCAAAAGTAGTCACATGGTCACATCTGCTTTCAGAGATGGTGAGCAATTTCAACTCAACCATACACCTAGGAAAAGAGAACAACTGGAATATTTGTGGAGAGAGTCTTAACAAACACCACATTAATCCTATCTTCTTTCTTAGGTTTTAATTCCTGAGAGCAGTGACTCCATTTTTCCTCACTGCAATAGAAAATCAAGTTTCCTTAAATTCTTTCTTTCTTTTTGAATAAGATGGAGGTATTGGGTAAGATTAAAAAGAAAACCCATACATACATACATACACACACCAGTTTCAAATAGTGCTTTCTTCACAGTAAATGTTTCATAATTGTGTGCCAGTTGAATAAATGAACATGAAATGATTAAGCAACAGTGTAGAGTCACGAGTGATTAAGAGCCCAATGTGTGAATCAAGGATGAACACAGCAGGAATTCAGAAAAGAGGAGAGCAAGGTGAGTCGAGGTGTCAGTGGCACAGTAATCGGTCTTGCCAACCTGAATCTCTTGTATCGGTACAGATGGATCACTAAGAACTGTGTGGTGACCCAGATGGACAGTGTTATCTGTGTCACAGTTTGTTTTCTTCCCAGATATGGCTTGGGCAGAGGCTTGCAAACTTAATGAGGGCAGAAAAGAATAGAATCTGGAATCACTTAACCTTTCTGAATCTCTGTTTGCAAATCAAGATTGTGAAATGTAGCCGCACAACATCTTAAAGCTCTGTGCTAAAGATGCTATTAGTATTTTGTGCAAAATCTCTTAGAGAGCAAAATGGTACTTCATGGATATGGAGTTGTGGAATATGTCAAAACTTTCCTAGTCAGTCTGGAGGTAAACCTTGTATTCTGCTGAATTGAGAGTTTTCATAGAAATGCTTTAATGCAGACCCCCTTCGTTCCAGAAATTCATTAGGCAGTACAGTTATACATGCACTTGAGTCATTTTTACATTCTGAAGAGGTTGTTAAATTAAAAGCAGTGCTGATAGTGTTTTCAAGGCATTGCTGATTCTGTCATTATAGATGGACTTTGAAGCAAAAGTTTACGGCTATATTTGCTGCCAGAAATCCAAATCCCTACTTCCTTCACATTCCTCTTCGACATACATCTTCATTAATTTCAGTTCTTACAGAAAGGACCTCTTCCCTCTAGAAAGCTTCGTATGTGTCCTTTGTCAGTACTGCTTGTTATAGTGACCAAATTCACCTGATAGTGGCCACACTCCACTACCTGGTTTACAGAAAACTCTAAACACAGAGAGAACAGTTCTTATTCTTAGGAAATATTCCTATTTTTTAAATCTTCAGGTTTTAAAAAAAATTTCAATAAAAAATATTTCTTTTCTTCTCTGCCAGAGAAAAACAGTAAGAATTTCAGTTAAAAAGTCAGGAAAAAAAATCGCTTACCACTAGCACATGTAAATCTTAGTTTAAGCTATTTTAAAATGAGAAAAAATAAGATATGGGAGCAGATTTCAATTTTTGAAAACTCTTATGGTTTTGGAAAGAATAGGGGAACACAAATCATTTGGAAAGAAGAACAGTGAATAAGCCATAAATTAAAATTTATCCAGCTTATCTTAATAGTCAAGGTTTTTGGAAAGACGTAGAATGTCTACTAGGAGTGAAAAGCAAAACCATTTCCTTATGGTAACCATTTATCTCAGTGTTTTATTTATTGGAATTACAGAGCACTCAGCATAGAGGAAGTGCTTAATAAATGCTTCTAGAATGAATTGCCCATCCCTGGCAAATGATCTTGGAATATATTCAAAATAGCAGACAGGCTATGGCATCTAGCAAAGGCATGAATACCTGCAGTAACACCAAGAAAGCCATATGTAGAGCAGAATATTTTTAGTACTTCCCTAAGGGAACCACACCTACTGCTAATTCTGAAAAAAGAAAAAAACCTTCACAGCCCAGAGTTGCAAAGACAATAATGAATAATACTCCAGAAATATCCATAAAGGACTTCCCAAGTATATTGATGTATACTTAAAAATTTTATTCCTTCCCTACTTGCTTGTTCCATCAGAGGAGAAATGGCAAAATCAGTCACATGATACTTTGCTCCTGTTAGATAAACACCGTTTGTTTCAGCAAGAATTTGAGCACCTACTGTCTTCTTTTTACTGTGAAATGCATACATGTCATCACAGGATATGGACTATTGGAGCAGGAACTTGAGGAAAGACAAACAGAGGGAGGAAAAAAAATGAAATTAAAATTTTAGCTCTAAAAACAAAAATAAGGAGCAGCAATTGATATTTACTTTATGCATCATTATTTTCTAATTCCTTTACTCCCATCTGGTTCAATGACATTAAAATTATAGAAAGTAAAGAAAGCTCTCTGTCTGTTAAAAGCACAGAATAAAGTATTTAATCTTGTGGGCCACCACACAGAGCACCAAGAAATTTCTCACAATTGAAATGATGAGAGCAGGAGCCTATCTTTAGTTAAGTGTAGCTGATAGAGATTTCTAAAAGATCTCTACCGTATGGATAGATACGTTTGCAAATATTTCTAAGAGTCTGGTGCTCTTCTTTGTTCTCAAGTAAGATGAAATACACTAGGCAAATGTAAATTAGGAAGACAATGTGCCATGCATTGTAAGTAAATTATACAGTAGATATTCATTATGTGTGCTACTCATCTTTCATCCCTTGCTCTCCCACTCTGTGACTACCTTTCACGTGGTTGCAGGACTAGCTCTGACTGCCATATTCCTATAACATTAATTTAGCACCCTCCCTATTGATCAGTTCAAGAGTAGACTTGTCAAAGTTCTTTCCCTGGAAATTCGGATGGCTGGATCTGTAACAGGTAAATCCAGAAGGTATCAGTGGTCATGTTTCTTCCATGTGCACCAGAGAAGCAGAGGAAGCTGGTCTATACAGAGAGTCAGAGTGGAGTCAAGAACTACAGTAAGCACCAGAAGGAGAGAAAGATCTGGAAAGCAAGAGAGAAGAGTAAGAGTGAGAGAGAGGGAAAGAAATGCAGCAGACACTTAGAAAAGAGACAAGAGGCAGAAAATGAGTCCAGACAGAGCTTGAATCCCTAAGTCACAGTTACTCTTGAGGCCTGCCTGCATCCCAGCCTTTCAGTTCCATGGAAAACCCTTCCTCTATAATGAAGTCCCCCTTATTTGTCTAAGTATCTCAAAAGGTTTCTGTTATTGCAACCTTGTCAATTTTATGTCTCCAAGCAATAATGTGGTTGTTTCTGGGCTTTTATCTCCCTCTTTTCTCTCTCACTTGATCCAGGAGGGACTTTCTCCCTCCGCCACCTCATACCAAAGTAGAAACAATGGTTCAAACAAGCCTCCTACCTAAGTGACAGCTACGAATCTTACCTGAAGGTCCATCCTCCTCTCCCAACTGGGAGTGATTAGATATTACTGCCGCTGGGAGAAAGGAGGGATACGGTAGAAACTTCTCTAACAATCAGTGGGAGAGGAAGGATGGTTTGGAGGGACAAGGTGAAAACCTTAAGTCAGGAGGACCAAGAGGAGAGTGAAAGAACTAAGAACTTGAACACTTCCCTGCCTGCTCTCTCATGGCCTGCCATTCAATAGTCCTGGGCCCTGGTAAGTCCTTTGATTAGTAGGAGATTTGGACCTCTGTACGGGATTGGGTTGGGTTAATACAACTGCAAAGGGTTATAACTAATACAAACCACAGTTCACAACATCATGGCTATTTCTCCATTAGCAGAGTGAAATGCAAGTGATTGTCTAGATATTTCAGATAATTAAAAGGAAAGTAGTTAAGATCAAAAACTATTACCTAACTCATCATAACATTCAGGTCAAGGTCAATGATGTAGGGATTCTTAGTGGATGCCTATCTTCTGTTTGAGGTCACGCTCATTTGCAGGTATACTTGGAGTAGGGTCCCTTTAGCTAAAATGTTAAGAGGAAACAATTAAAATAGGACTTTACTTGAAGAAAAAAGGATGCCATCCTTCTTTTGAAGCTATAGGTGAGAAAGCACAGATAACTCAGACATCCCTGGGATAATTCAAGCCCAAATGTGCCCCTCTTCCATTTGGGTTACCCTGGCTCTTGGGACTCTGTATTAACAAGATGCATTAACAAGCATACGGATGTTTTAGCTAATCCTGCCGTCTTTGTGTCTCTAAGAAACAGATCTTTGATGAGACACCTGGTTTGTATGCCTGGCCCTGTCTGCTTCTCTCTGCTGTGCTCATCCAGGAAGAAATGACAGCTGAGTTTAGGCCCTGGCCAGACAGCAAGTCTACCACCTTTTGTTATCAACTTTGTATCCATAGCCACCCTTGTCACATCTTTGCCTGCTTGACTTCTGGCCTGCCTGACATTTACAATCATTCTTCCCCCGTCTCCCACTCAATTTCTTCCAAACTCCACAGCCCTATTCACTCTGATCGTGTGCTCAAATCCCAGGCTACTGATAGCCTGCCTACACTAGCCATGGAGGATGCCATCTGCCTCAGGGGAAGTGGGAGGTCCCATCTGCTCAAACACATGACAGGGAACTCAGTTAGGGTGCGAGGAAGTGGGACAGGGAAGCCTGGAAATAGGCAGAGTGTCGAAGGAGTTGAGCCAGAAGCTCAGGAATTTGACACAGCATGAAGGCTTGTTGACTATCTAGGCACAATTGTAGGCACTGGGGTACCAAATTGAACACAAGCCTCATTTTTTAGTATAGCAAACAGAAAATAAACAGTTTGATAAATCGATCAATAAGATCATCTAGGTATTGATAAGAACTATGATTTTAAAAAGAGGGTAGTGTATAAAGAGTTAGGGAGTGGTGTCAATTTAGATAGAGCGGTCAGGGAAGGTCTTTCTGAGGAAGTGGCATTTGAGCTAAGACCTGAATGATGTAAAGGACCCACCCATGTAGTGATTTGGGGGAACGTTACAGGTAGGAGAACTGCAGGTGCAGGGGTCCTGAGTAGAGACAAACTTGCCTGTGTTGGAGGGTTAGTGGGGCTGAGGAATAATTAATGAGGGGAAGGATGGTCCTACATGCCTTGAAAGGAATCTGGGCCGGGACAAGTTCCTATAGGATCTTGCAGTTGTGCTAAGGTGTGTAGGAAGCCATTGGAGGATCTTATGCCCAGAAATAACATCATCATATTTATGTTGCAAAAACCTCAATTGAATGTGGAAATGAGCTATTAGAGGGCAAAAGTGATATCAGCGGGACTCCAGTGGGTGGATGATTTAGACTAGAAATTTTGGGTAATTTGCTCAGACATTCAGCTAATAAGTCAAGAACAAGTGGTGAGGGGCCAATGGGAGTAGAAGACTTGAACAAAAACACACCATTCCTTCCCTACGCTGTTGTTCTCCTTGACCTAGAGTGTTGGTTGATATTCCAGCTCTGCCAAGAAACCAAGAGAGTGGACATTTCTCATTCATTTTGACAGTCTGGCACCTTTGAAGATGCCTACCTTGGCGAGTCCTCTTCTATATAAGAGTCACTATGTCCCTGTGGTGAAGATATTAGAAAACAATTTTTCCAGGCTTTTTGCAGATATGGCATAAGCATGTGTTGTAGGTGCTGCCAACCAGAGATTTACATGTAAGTCTTAGATTTGGAAGGTGTGATAGGGAGAAGCAGACCCTGGGAAGAATCTGTTGTGACAAAGACAGTCCCAGAGACATGTGGCTGCCGGAACCAGCAGAGGAGGGGGCTCTGAAGGTGTGTCTAGGGCCTAGTGTTGCCGAGATGTTGTGCTGGATCTCTGTTGGGGCCACGCTCCTGGGTAAAGTGCATTTCATATTTGGCTACAAAACCTCCAAGCCTTGTTTTCCAACTCCTAGAGATGCCAAAGGCTACCTAGTGTCCTTAACAGATTCTTTTTCTGCCTAAATCAAGCGATTCTTATTGTTGACTATGTAAGAACCGTGACTGACACCTCCATTGTTGGATAGAACGCAATTGCATGGTTAAAAAGTCAGAGGAGAGAGACTCCTCATTAAAGTTAAAGGTTATGGTTTCAAAAGACTCTCTGCTGTCCCAGCTTGCCTGCAGGTTCTGCGAAATTTCCCCCTTCCCATTATAAAACAGAACCCGAGAGCTGCTTAACATGCCTAATGTACTAATTGTAAGAAAAGGCAAAGCGAAATTTGTCAGTGGGCTACAAACTGGGCAGACTAACCTTGCCTGTTACTAAAAAGTAATCTCTCACCAAATGGAGAGGGTGGAGGAAAAACCAGTAACCATAGTTTTGGCCTCTTTCACAGAAATCATTTTGCACTCAGTAGTGTTCACTCAGTGCTTGGCTTCTCGCTGATGTTACCAGCAAGTGTGCAATTTCTGACTCATCAGCAAAATTTGTAGGCACTTTTCCCACTACAGTTGGAAATCACACACAAAAAAAGAATTAAAAAACCCCTACCAACTACCCTTATCAGAAATTCTAGTGAGTCCTAAGAGCTTAAAATATGCCATGAGCTCCTAATTCCCAGGGTCCAGGATAGCTGCTCATTGTAAATTACAAGGAAATAACAAAAAATTGAGAAGACTTCAACCAGATGTAAGAATATGCTTTTTAAAATTAATTTTAATTATTCATGATTTCTAAATAGATTTCTCTCAAGAGAAAATAGAGAAGGTATAATAAATCTAAATCTCAAATGCATGTTATACCTTTTTAATGGGGTTGCTTTCTCCTTGGGGTCCAAGGTCACTCTGATGATTAGTTAAGGCCTCAGGACATGATTTCCTTGAGGCCATAAGAGGAAAAAGGAAATATATTCACCTCAACAATCACCCTTGACCAGTCTTCCTCTTGGTGCCATGTTTAAGAAGTAGTATACACTGCACTAAAATTGCCTCATGTGTAAAGTCTTTTAGGAATTGATGTCCATTTACCAATGAGAAATATTTGTTTTACATATCCGGCTTCATAACTAGATTGTGAACAGAACTGAAATCTCATCATTTTGTCTTCACTTTCCTTATTCCTCTACCTCAGTTGTCAGCAGTGCTGTGGGCACTGGTCTTACTGATTAAGCTGCCACTAGGAGCAAACCTGTGACACAGTCTCCTTAGGAGGGTCGGGACAGGGAGGGAAAAGATGCTTTATATGCATGTGAATAGCTTAATGCTGAATCCTCTATGAATATGTCTCCAAAGAGTACTTTCCCTCCATTTGTGATATGCTTCCCAATGTATTTTTTTGTTTATTAATTGATTACTAATTAATTGATCATAGAGGTTCCTATAGACTGAATGTTTATGTCCCCTCAAAATGTATATGTTGAACCCTAATCTCCAGTGTGATGTATTAGGAGGTGGGGCCTTTGGGATGTGATCAGTTCGTGAGGGTGGAGCCCTGGTGAATAGGATCAGTGCCCTTATAAAAGAGACCCCAGAGATCTCCCTTGCCCCTTCTGCCATGTGAGCACACAGTGAGAAGATGGCCGTCTGTGAATCAGGAAGAGGGCTCTCACCAGACACTAAATCTGTTGGCACCTTGATCTTGGACTTCTCAGCCTCCGGAACTATGAGAAATAAATTTTTATTGTTTATAAGCCACCCAGTCTGTGGTTTTTTTGTTGTAGCAGCCTGAATGAAGTAAGACAGAGGTAGAATCAAGTGTTTTGGAAGTCGGCCTCATGGATTAGCCAAGGCTGTACGAGCGTAGCACCTTTGAACTAAGCCTTGAAAGAGGAGAAGGATTTCAAAGGAAGGAGGCCATTCATTGACAAGTAAAGGTAAGGAAGCAGAAAGACTAGTGGGCTGTTGTGGAACTTTAGAGATGTGCAGAGTTTTCATATAGGGCGAGTTGTGGGAAAGGTGTAGGGAAGCAATTCTAGGAGCTCGTGTTTGCTATGGTCTCCCCACCACCTGGCCCAGAGTAAATGTTCCATAACTACTTGTTGAATGAGTCACGCTTTGTGTAGGGGTTGGCCCTTTATTGTGAAGGCAAGGGGGAGTCATTGAAAATTGCGAAAAACCGTTTTGGGAGCTTTATTTAAGATGAACAATATTTAAAGCGCTGTTCTTTTCCCTCTTCACAAACTTCATCTTCACTTTTACGACCTCCCTTAATCCACCCTTTCCATATCCTGCTATTACTTCTGAATGTGTAATCTGTATTGCAGTGACATTTGACTTTGTACCTGTCATTCCCTTAGATCTGGGTGCTGCTGCTTACTTTTGCTGATATTTTGGACTTGCTATTCCAAATATTGGATTTTGCTATTCCAAAATATTCTTTATCTAATATTGTAAACTTGAAGATGAATTTTGGAGAAACTCTTGAGGATACCTCTATCCAGTAAAAACAGTCTAGTGTTTTTGACAAATGTCTGGGCTCACTTACGGTGACAACACTGGACCAGACACTTTTAGCTCAGAAAGATAGGACAGCAGGAAGCAGAACATAATTTCTCTTTCTGCTCCAGTCAGCCAGATAAGACACACAAAGATAAGAATACCCAATGTGGCTTGGAGCGCTGATGAGATGGCGTAACCTAGAGTGCTGTCAATTTTAGTTGAAGTTTAGACGGATTTTGATGGCAGATAAACTTTATAAATACAGTTTACACTTGGGCCCATTTTCCTTCCTAATCTTCGCCTCAATTCTGCAAGCAGATCTTTCCATACTAAAGGCGGCTGTGTGTCAAACCAATCAGCAGAGATGAGAATTGACTTATATGCTACAATGATTTATTTTATTAACATTTGGTTTAGGTATGAAATGCTAAAATCATTTCTCAAGTTATTTAGGGCAGAATTTCCTATCTCAAGCTAATTGTTGCAAAAATTTTGAGTCTACAAATCTTATAATGCAATCTATAGCAATTGTCATTGATTTTCCTTTGCCCTGTGAGACAAGGTTGGAAAATAATTAAAATCTGATAGTCATAAAAAATATTTATATGGAACTTAATTTTCTAAGCACTGTAGCATATGGTCTTTTTTTGTATCTTGCAATTATGCTGGTGGATGATATTAATTTTACAAGTGAAGAAATAGGCTCAGGGAGGTTAAGAGACTCATCCAAGGTAACTCAGCTTATTCTTATTTAGGGCAGAATCAGGACTCAAACCCAGATCCATGTATCCTATATTCCCATGGTTATCAATCAGTAGTTCATTCCATCAATGGGAAATTATTTGTTTAGGCAACATGATAGGCTAACTTACAGAACAAGTAAATTTTGGTTTCTCTGCTTTGGAAAGATAATACTGTGTACAGGAAAAGAAAAATCATAAAAGATAAAATGTGAAAAAAAAAGGGAGATGGAAGAAGGACAAAAGGAAGAAAACGACTTGCAAAAAAGATGATGCCTTTTAAACCGCAGATGGTTGTCTAGTCTTCCCCACTTGACTTTGGTGTATGACCCAGAGGGCGGGGGCTGGCCTCCCTCACGCTGTTCTCACCATGCGTATATCAACCAAATTGATTAGCTGACGCTTTTCATCCACAGGCCAATATGTTGAAAACTGTAAGTGTTGTTTGCTTTTCCTACGTTATTTTGTAGAGATGAGACATGGTGATGGATGAAACTAAAAGTTAATTGGCGTGGTTCTGTTACCGAACACAAACATAGGTTCGTTTACCGACCCACATGAGGGCCAGTAAAGAAAAGAAAATTAAAACACCAGGCTTGCGGCAAGGAAAGAAGTTTACTGTTTTCGAAGGGCAGCCAGACGAGGAGATGGGAGTTAGAACTCAGATCCACTTCACTGAAGGGAAGAAAGTAGGGGTTTTTATCTGGGGTTTTAGGTAGGGGAGGGGGAGCATGAGGTCTTGCTGGGTGGCGCTTCCCTACTAGCCTGAGACTGGCCTTGAAGACTGAGTCTTAAAGTTTTTGCTCTAGGAAAGATTTTTTAACTCTTTAGGTCTCAGTTTCAGTTCTAGAAGCTCCTTTTACTAAGCGCAGAGCCCCAGAACGACTCTCAGAGCACTCCATGGGGACAACTGGCAGAACATCTGGGAGCGTATTCCAAGTGTGCTTAGACTCACACCTCTCCCCTGTCCTTCCAGCCCTTACCTCATACTTGCTTGAAGGCAAACACAGTCATTTTTACAGATACACCAGAAAAGAAATGTATTTTTTTCTTGAATAAAAGAAGAGAAATGGAGCTAAATATCAGGCACTTGATAACAATAATGCAGCTTGCCTTTGGATGTTGGATGCCAGGCAGTCTGGATACCAGTCCCTATTCTGCCTAATTTTAACTAGTCTGCCTCTGACCAATTAGCTCAACTAAGCTTTTCTAACTCTACTTTCCCAACTGAAAAATGTGGCAACACTCCTTTATTGAACTCAAAGTATGGTAGAGCAGGGTTTGGAAGGATGATCTGGGAGCATTAAATATCTCCGCTGCTCACCCTGTGAGACCTCACGTTAAGCCAGAATGGGAACAAGGATGAATTGATATAAAGGGTTAGGAAAAAATCCACACTAGGAGCGTGGGTCAGAAAGGACCTCCAGCCTGCTGAATAATAATTTTCTGAGCTCCAACTCCTCATTTATAAAATGAAGACATGAGACTAGATGGCCCTTAACAGTGATTCCAGTTCAAAAAATCTTAGACTTTATGACATTATCCTTATGTTGGATTTGTGTGCAATGACAACCTTCTGG
The DNA here is from genome assembly GCF_041296265.1 of Equus caballus. Taxonomy (NCBI): domain Eukaryota; kingdom Metazoa; phylum Chordata; class Mammalia; order Perissodactyla; family Equidae; genus Equus; species Equus caballus. The sequence goes on from NC_091686.1 coordinate 95,603,818, forward strand.
AAACCTTTGAAAGCTATGATCCAGCATGATAGGTTTTGTAAACATATAAAGGAAGATAAAAAGGTTTTTATATGCTTGTGTACACACACACATATGTGGTCGTTTTTATGTATATAAATGATAAGAACTCAAATGTCAACCTTCATGCACCAAACATTTGATTAGAAAATTCCATGTTCCATGACTTGGAAATTATTAGCATACCTTAGAGTTTATGTTTGCATAGTTATTTTTTAAAAGTGCTTATTTTAATTTAGCATCTATTTACATCTTCAGTGTTGTGTGCCTATGATAGATAGATACACAGCACCAGTATAATATGCTTCTTCACAAGACGGTTGAAGGAATTGCCCATGACAAGAAGACACGTTCATTCCAGAGTTTTCTCCTATTTATCAGAGAGAGGAGGCATTCTATTTTTGGTAGTGAACATCCCTCCCTTCCCCCCTGCCGGAGTACAATGACAAGAAGGTGATTAATGAGCACGCTCCACATTACTGTCAGCAGGAATCCAATGCAGGCATGGGGAAGCCGGAATAATTGAAGGGAAGAGGTAACGGTGGTAACATTAGTTAAAACAGGTCAGAGAATCTTTATTCCTGGGCTTTCTGCCCAGTTTAAAGGATTGTTTACACCTTTCAGAGTGTGGTTTGCTTTGCTAACTGGTAAGCAACCCTTATGGCTTGGAATCACAGCACAGGGCTCCCAGTAAGGGTAGAGCGAGAGCCTGGACGGAACCGCACATTCTCTTCATTACTGAAACCTCCTGTGATAACTGAATAGAGGTTTTACCTAATGGGTGATGAACGACCACATTCCAGTTGGGCACCCTATCTCATTTATCATTGACTCTGGAGTGGAGTGCCATTGGAATCGCAATCAAAATTATTGAATAAGTCTATACTTCGGATTTGCTTGGGATTTCTTTGCATCTTTTTCTTTTCTTTCATAACAGACAAGAAGATGTTGTGTGGCTAGTGGAATTGAGGCAGTGGTGAAAGGATATGTGAGAAACAAGCACTTCACTAACTGACTAAAGCCCTTCAACAGAACCTATCTATGCAATTGTATGAAACCAAAACCAAATTGAACGGCAGACTCAAAGGAGGGAGGCCAGACTAATCTGTGCAAAGGGAGTGTGAAAGGAAGAGGCAGATTGTAATGACTGTCAATGGAGGGAGGCGCTGGACAGCTTGAGATGAAGGGCCTCCTTTACAACAGACTGCGTGCATTCCTGCTTCCACGTTTTGGGTCTGGTTAGCTACTTGGACGTGGATAATGACCCTGTTTCAACAGTCACTTGAAATATGAAAGAGATAGCTTATACTTCCCAGACACACACGCACACACATACACACACACAAACACTAAGACTATAAGGAGTTGTTGCGGGGATATAAAAGTTATTGACACTGGCTTAAAACGAGACGAAGCCGATTAATGCCATTTAAAGCAAAACAAATGCAATCCAGGACCAAAAAATACATTAGAGGCCCAATATCAAGGGAATATGACACCTTAAAGGTCAGCAAAATTATGGGTGCTTCTTTTGGAACAGATCGTTAAATAGTAGCCCTCAACCTGATATTGCCTTTTAAAGAGGAATTATTAAGGAAATTTTATTATTTTTGTAATCTAAAAATGTATATTCAGTGCTTAATAATGTTAGGGAAAAATAGTCATCCTATTTGTAATAAATAAAAATAGAACCTATGCAAGATGTTAGAATTATAGAATATTTCATAAAAATAAAATTCTAGTGTAAAATTGAATTGCACCAAAGATTAAAAAATTGAAATAAAATAAATTTAGTGAGATAATAGAGTTTTAAAAATTACTTTAAGGTTGAGGTTAATAAAGAATCTAGCAATTTCATTTCAAAACTCAGAACTCATTTTCTCATGCAAGAATCAATTAATATATTTGAGAAGTGAATATACTTTATGCCTACTTCTAATTTAAATGTTTTATATCCTATATTGTAATATTTAAAAAAATCACATCAAACCAACATAAAAAGAGCAACTTATAAAATGTTGTACATAATGTATGGCTTGGAAAAATTTTGCTCTTATTTTTATTCCAAAGTCAGGAGATTTAAAAGTCCTGTTTCAGCTTAAATACTTGGAGGTTGATTATTATAAATATAAGGTATAAATGAGAGGCAATTATTCTAAATTATAGCCTTCCCATTTTTGTCTGTTATTAATATATTTCAAGTTAAAACATTTTAGATGTTCTCATCTCACTGGCTTATTGCAGATCGAGCTCAAAACCATATTTAATGCATCTAAAAAGATCTATCACTGCAACCAAACCAACCAGTATATCCTCAAATGGGGGGCACCTCTCTACCCAGCCAATGGATCAGAAATGTCCTCTTGGAACAGGACTTTGGGAACATGCTTTACCTTTCCCTTCTGAGGACTATTTGATTTCAGCCTACCCACAAAATACTGAAGCATCGAAAGCCGCTTTAATTCAAGGCAAATAATCTTTAAGGTGGAAACTGGTAGTTAATGTACAAGGTGTATAGTTTGTTCTCTAAAGCTGGATTCATTCAAATCTCTAACTGGATGTTGAGCTCAATATTTTCCCTCAAATCCAGAATTCTCATTCTTTCTGTGATAAGCTTCAGACACAAACCTCGATTTTGGTTAAAATTGTTCAGTCTATTACCACTAGAACTTTACTTGGAGTTTTATTATATCCTGAATTTTACCCAGCACCTCTTTAGCAAGTTTCTTTTCCCTAGGGTGTGTGAACTAAACATGTATCCCTCTGTGCTTAATGCAGTCATAAACAGAGAAGATTCTGGAGGCAATATGCCTGTATCCAAATCGGTCCCCGTCACTTATAGCTATGGGACTTTGGAAAAATTTCTCCGTGTTGGAGAGTCCTCATTGCTAGTGAAGTACCAAATGATACAATCACTTTGAAAAGCAATTTGGTATTACCTTGTAAAGTTGAATATGTGCATTCTCTACAACTCAGCGATAGCTTGCTAATGTTTACTAGGAGACATACACAAGAATGTTCATACATTTCATTCAGGTCCCACAAACATGCCTTGAGATTCAAGATGGGCACACATTTAACATATTTTCTACCCCCTCTCCCCCCCACCCCGTCCTAAATATCCATGGCAGACATCACTAATCAATCCTAACATCTTTCCTGCTGAGTCCAGGCTTAGCCTCACAATTCCTTTCAACCCACCTCCACAGGCAATCACCGCCAATTAATTGGAATCTTGAAAAGACACTTTTCTGCCTTCCTGGCCTTAGGATAGCAAGGGGCATTGGGACTGAGTGTACTTGGCAGTTTATTTAAAATGATTGTGAATGTAGGTAATGACAAACAGACTTCCAAAGGCTTATTTCCTCCCTCTTTGTATATCATCTCATCCCAAAAGACAGGCTAAGTTCACTAACACTTGCTTGTTGTGTTTTCCCCTACACTTTTAAGAACTGAGTTACATAATGGTTTTAGGGTGAAAAATTATGTTTTCATCTCTTAAATGTTTTTAACTTCTTATCCAAATGCTCAGATTTATTTTGCTTTTATAATTCATATTGATCCATTACATAATGCAGCTAATTTTCAATTGTCATTCAACTCCTTTATGACGTTTTCCTTTTAGGTTATTGACACTACCTTCTTCAAATTGCTTTGGCCTCTTTTGTGTATAGCAATCAATGGAAAACGAAAGTCTAATAGGATACAGGGATAAATTATATTAACATTCCATAGATCTACATATGGCTTCCCCAAATGGGAGAAGAAGTTGTCAAATCTATAATTTTCTTCTCCCAAATGTTGATATATTATCCTGAGTCACAGCATATCTTGCAGTTCTTTCCAGCAAATATGCTTAGAAGGAGAAGCACTGAGTCATTGAGCAATAATTTTAAATTACTAGAGAAAGGGAACAAGAAAAAAATATGGCTTCACATACAAGAATTTTCATTGTTTCCTGTGTCTGATGGTCCAGGCCTTCTATTTCTTGGTTTTAGAGACCCTTGTTAGTAAGGGATTACTACAGAAACAGTGGAGGTGGCTGAGTGTGAATTTAATTAAAAGATACCTTCCTGAAGAAGGAAAGAAAATCCTCACACCTTTAGATCAACTTTGCACTGAGACAAAGTTCCTCAACAAACTTTTCTTTCAATTAGAAGAAGCAGGTTTAATGCTTGGGAGACAAACTGGCTTAAATTGATGTCCTTGGAGGCAGAGGTCATCCATATTTCATCCCCAGAATAATTCATGGGCAGCATTTGTTTCCAGTAGGGTCCAGATCCAAGCCTTAAACAAGATGAACTAAGGTGGCAGGCAAAGCTGCCAATTAGGAAGACTTCTCTTTGAGAAGCCCATATTCGTTTTTAGGAACCCGTACTATACTTCCCAAAGCTTCTTCTTTTTAAAGTAGGATAGAGTATTTGGCAATGAAGTTCACCAGCTTACAGAAGTTCTCCAGTAGGTCTAAAAGTTGAGGAGAGTAGAAAAGCGGGCTCCACATTTGAGTGACATTGCATAAGATTCTGAGCTTTGCAGAGCTCAAAGGCTCTGGAAATCAAGCCTCCTCCACCCAATTTGAGATAGAACAATATTTGAAATGTTTGTATAGATGATTAGTTTCTCTTATCTCTTGATATCCATGCTAGTGGATCTGATCACACTTCATTTTAGTAATACTCTAAAGGTATAAAATGATTTTTACTAGTGAGAAACTAGAAGAAGTGCCAAAAATTCAATCTTACAAATGCTGAAGTTGCATCATGTATATTTAATTCTTATTACAAAGTTAACACAATAGTGTAGGGTCATAACCCAGGATTCCTGACTGTTGGACTCATGGCCTACCTAACCGGGATACCTAATGTGAAATCTCTGTCACTCTTCATTCTCTCTCTCTCTCTCTTTTTTCTCTTCCTTTCTCTCTCTCCCTACCCACTTTGGCCCCCATAAGAGGCAGTTTTGCTTAATGCCTAAGACCATGGACTTTGGGATTCGAATGCTCGGCTCTTCTACGCTCCAGCAGTGTGACTAAAGGCATAGTCTTCCATAGCCTGTTGCTGCAGACTCCTCATGGAGCGAATAATAGTACTGACTTCGAATGGTTGTTATGAAGACCTGATAGGTAATTATAAGTAAAATGCCTGGCCCAGAGTCAGGCCCATAATGCATGTTAGCTAGTAGAATCTATCCCCATAGCTTCCTCTGTGAAGAATTCCTTCTTTCCCTTCTCCTGACTTCTTTTTATCCACAGTTACCATCAACTCTTTCACCTGTGTTGGTCCCTTCATCTCAGTCTCGGTTAGGTACCCCTCTTTCTGGACCTCCTCTGCATAACTTTATTATAACTCCTGGTCTGTAAGTGTTTATTGGTCTGCTGATGAACAGATAACTTTGGACAGGGAAGTTACAGCATGGGATGTGCTTGATAACAAGATCGCCTGGAGCTGTTGGAAGGGGCAAGGATGGAGGCAAGAAGACTGATAAGGAGGCAATGGCTGCTGTGCAGATGAAGGCCAGTGCTGAGAATGACAGTGGGGATGGAGAGGAGCTAAATAAGGAGGCAGAATCTATGGAATCTGATTGTCAAGGACGTGAGGGAGGAAAGGATCAATGATGATGTCTGGGTTTCTGACATAGACAGTTGGGTCTGGAGATACAGATCTGGAGGTCAAAGCTGTCCCGGGAGTCACTGAAGTAATGGCCATAGGTAAGACTGCCCAGGGGGCAGTAGTATGGACAGGAAAATGAGAAGAGGGCCAAGGCAGATCTCTGAGAAATACCAACATCTGGGGGTTGGGCAAAGCAGGAAGAGTATAAAGAAACTTGGGGAAAAAGCCTAAGGCAGAGAAAGTGAGCCAGGATAGAGTGTTGAGACCTGAGAGAGACCTGTGCCACCAAATTATGATTTGTATTTGATCAAGGGGTCATATTTTAAAATTATACTTTATAATTATATTCACAAAAACTTGAAGGAAACAAAAAATGAATATTCATTAAACCTCTGCAAAGGCCCTAAATTTCTAAGCTTATATATGGCCAAAACAACAACAACAACAACAAAAACACATTGGAATAAAGAGATTTCCATAAACATAGAACTAAACCTTTTCAATGTGAAAGCAATCAAAATAAAAAGACAGGCATCAAATTGAGGAAAATGTTTGCAAATGTTTATGATCAGGAAAATATCATCTTTAGAAAAAGAGTGTGTATAAATTGTTAAGAAAATCCACTAAGAATAGGATAGATCAATGGGTAAATGACTAGTTGGGAGAGTCATAGAATGTTCTCACCACAAAAAAGAAATGGTTGGGCAGGCCCAGTAATATAGCAATTGAGTTTGTGTGCTCTGCTTTGGCGGTCCCTGGTTTGCTGGTTCAGATCATGGGCGTGGACCTATGTACCACTTATCAAGCTGTGCTGTGGCAGGTGTCCCATGTATAAAGGAGAGGAAGATGGGCATGGATGGTAGCTCACTTCCAATCTTCCTCAGCAAAAAGAGAAAGATTGGTGGTGGATGTTAGCTCAAGGCTAATCTTCCTAAAAACAACACTAAAAAATAAAGAAATGGTGATTATTGAATGTGATTGAGGTATTAGCCAATGTGAAGATGGTAATCATATTGCAATATAAAGGTGTATCAAATCAACACGATGTACTCTTTAAACTTATTCAACATTGAATGTTAATTATACAGTTGTGTGTTGCTTAACAATGGGGATATGTTCTGAGAAATGCTTTGTTAAGCAATTTCGTTGTTCAAACATCATAGAGTATACTGAAGGGGAACAAAATTTGCTACCCCAAAGTGTATCTCTTTAGCATGAGGATTATTTTAGGCTGATTATTTTTAAGAAACAAAAAACTCAGAAAGTTTCTCTTATTAACGCCCCCTTTACTGCCTAAAAGAACTCAGATTAAAAAACTTGTCTCAGGAAGGGAGCTATTACGTTAGCACAGCTGGGTGGTAGACAGGGAAGAACCTAGAAAAGCCTGTCTGTTGGGCTCCCCTCTGTGTTCTCCTCTTTCTGTGTGGCGAAATGAACACTTATTTTCCAAATGTTTGCTCCTTTTCACCTAGCTGTGTATTGCCTTCCTTCCTTTCGAGGTCCCTGACCCTCCTGACCCCCAACATTTTCTTTTGTCTTTAGCTGAGGATGGTATTTAAGATGAGGGCTTTGGCCATTTTGGTGAGTTACTTGGTTTTCCTGGGTTTCTCCCATAGGTACATGTTATTAAACTTTTGTTTGTTTTCTCCTGTTATTCTGTCTCATGTCAATTTAATTCTTAGACCAGCCAGAAGAACCTAGAAAAGTAAAGGAAAATTTCTTCCTCCCCTATAATACTTACACAAACCTAGATGGTATAGCCTACTGCGCACCTAGGCTATATGTTAGTAATCTTACGGGACCACTGTCATGTATAGAGTCTGTTGTTGACTGAAACATTGTTATGCAGTGCATGACTGTGTCTCAATTTAAAAAAGGAGCAAATACAAATGATAAGCATATGGGGAAACGTTTATTTTCACTAATAGCAAGGAAGTGTATTTTAGAATAAAGAGGCACTATTCTCCCCTTATTAATTAGCAAAAAAGTTTAATAATATAACTATTCTAACAAGTATTTAGTGAAACCAGCGTTCCTAATGATTGTTGGTGACATTGTGTATTGGTAAAGACTTTTGGGAAAAATAGTTTTTGGAATGAATCCTGGACCACAAATTGTTGTTTTCCAAAGTTTTGCTAGTGTCTCCTAAGAAATCTAAATGACGAAATATGCATACAAAGTATTTTTGTTAAATCACAGAATCACAAGTAATTATGAAAAATTAAAATTTACCAATAATGCTGTTGTTAAATAATATGCAGTGTATCCTATTATGAAGCTGTTATGAATAAATAAGGGTTATAAAGATCATGTAACAACTCCTTGAAATGATTAGGATATAATGTTTGTGAATTAAAATCAGGGTCTATATTTATTTGTACACTGGATATAGCAATACAGAATCTGAATATTAAAAACTAGAAAAAACTTACATGAAAATTGAAAATGTTTGGGTTAGTGTGGTTGGGTTAAGGATGATATTTCTTCCTCTATTTTCCACCATTCTTGCTGTCTTGTTAGACTGCTTAAATAATTAAAATGAATATAATCACTGAATAATTATTGAATCTTCATTTATTTTTCTCTTCTTTCGGGCTAAATAAAATTGTGTTGTTTAGTCTTTGATGAAATATGCTTTTTTATCATTGAAACTGTCTTGATGAAAATGTTCTGCAAGTCAAGCAAAATTATTTCAATGCACATATTTATTATCAAATGGCAGATTTCACTTAATGGCTCTTTTAAAAAGTGACCCATTGATGATGACACCTGATGGTGATGTTGATGATCATTATGATTATAATGATGATGATATAGTAAACCTGGGTGAAAGGTTAAAATTTTCAAAGTTCTTTTTTTTGTGTTATCTCATTTGATTCTTAATATTAATTCTGTGATCAGCAAGACTGCTATCATCATGTATAGTATGGTGTTATTATTTACCTAAAGGGGGCGTTGACCAACCACATTGGGTGTAAACAGTGTTGTTACAGCCTCACAAATGAATGAGCATCATATTCTTCTGGAGGTTTATGGGTCAGTATTCTTGGCCCATAACCTTGTATGTTTTCTGGACTCCCCCTGGAAGTTCCATGAAGAGGATCAAGATAGTCCATTATTGAGAAAGAAGCTTTTACATGGTTTGCTGAAACATCAACCAAAAGCACTGGAGGATCCACTCTCAATGTTAAGGCCTTGCCTCCACTGCTCACACACCGTTTCCTTCAACCTTTGCCACTGGCTATAACTTGTCTATACTAGCATAATATGATATCCAGTGTAGCACATCATTCTATTTATGATATTTTGGATTTATGGAACAATATTTCATAGCCCTCCTCAAAGCTCCTGGTGCTCTGCCTCCTGAATGTGTGTGGGATCTAATGGTCTAATGGCCAGTGTGTTTAGGATTTACAATATGTTCTAGTAAAGATTAAGTTTTTATAAGTATGAGGATTACTCCAAATTTCTTTCAAATACCAAATCCTGAACAAAGACATGGAAATACTTCCTGCTTGAAATATATGTGTCAGCAGCCTTTTGATGATTAAGAAAATCAGCATAAATGATGCATCTTGGAAACTATAAAACATTATAGATGCATAAGACATTATTATATGTTTTTGCTGCTGTGTTCTACCATCTTGTTCTTTAGCTACTATATCTGTGCGTTTCATCTCCTTATAGTTCAGTTAAACTATAAGTCCTCCAAAGGTAGGGATTATAGTTGCCACCCATTGGGGAAACCCTCACAGTGCTGAGGAGTTTTGTGTGCAGTCTAAGCACCCGAAGAGCTAAGACTTGGTTTCATATCTTGGCTTCACTACCTTTTTGACTGTGTGACCAAAGATAAGTTACTCAAGGTACCTTACTTCTCTGAGTCTCAATTTCCTTATCTATAAAATGGATATAATAAAGCCAAACTCAGGATTTTTGTAGAGATTAAATGTGACAAGATACCTGGGAATCACTTAGTAAATGTTAGATTTCTTCTTCTTCTTACTTTTTAGAAACCTGTTGAAAAAAAAAAACACCTGACAACTTCTGTTTATTTGAAATGCTGCACCTGAATCTACTGCACTGTATATTCAACACTGTTCAAGTGACAATAAATTCTCAGCAGATGTCGCACTACTGAATTGTGGCTGTTCCTTTGAGCCAATATTTAATGACTCACAGTAGACTTTACCTTTTGTTTCACAGAAATTAAAGGGCTTTTTATCTCATAGGTCTAAAATTAAGGAAATGTGGCCCTTGTGAGTAATAACATGTGGTCATTAACAAACCCATACCCCAACTTGAGGTCTTATTTGTAGGTGTTATAGGTGAGAGCTCCTGAGCTCATTACAAATTCCATGAGTCATTTGGTTAATTCCTTCATTGATAATGCTAAATTACTCTGCATAATGAGGCATCTGTTCAGAATAAGAATAAGATTCTGACAGGGTTTGACAATTGACCAGCTCTCCCTGTCTAGACAGAGGCTGTGAGGGAACATTAACAGACAGGGAGCCAAAACTTCCCTGAAATCTAATTTATCAAATGTTATTTTTACATGATATAATTCAGTATTCAGTTTTCCTTTATTAGGTGATGTCTTTCCATTGGGGTCTCTGGCCCCATCTTTTTCTTCTCCAAAACACTGCAAGTCTGACTTGCTGACTTTGGACTATTTTTTACCTAATTCTGGAGTAGGCTTGGTGTTAACTGAAAACCCTACTCCGCCCCAATTTTTCGTCCACCTAAGTTTGAGATTCTTGATATTCAAGACATACTTTTACATCAACATTGACGATGTATTGTTTCCATTCTCTTAGAATGCCGTCACGGTACTGGTGGCGGTAGGTGTATGCATGAGGAGTGAGTCCTTTTCATGACATTTTGAGACTGAAGACTCATGATTGACAATTTGCTTTTGCCTTCACAAAAGCCTTAGTAAAGCTTTTCAATTATTTTCTTTGCCCCAGCCAGTTCCCCTAGAATATTACTAGAATATGAAGTGCACTAGAACATAGGTTTCACAGGGGCAGAAATCTGTGCATGCATTTTGTTCACCTGTGCGGAACGGGACCTGCCACACGTTAGACATGTGATGAATAATTGTTGAAGGAACACGGTCTAAAAATAAAAGAGAGAAGTGAGGCTTCTTTAATGGGCTGTTTATTCCATTCCCGTTTATTCTTGTCCCATTGTACTTTTCTTTACTGGGAAAGAGAATTTTAAAAGGTGTATAAGGAAGAGGAGAGAGAGGGCACAGGACCACTTCTTTGTGCTCATGGCTTGAAGCTTGGGATCCCCGCTGCAGATGGTGTGGCAGGTTGAAATAGCTCAGAGGAGTTCGCAGGAAGGGCCACTTTTTATGGACTGCTAAGAGGAAGTCTGTGAAGCTGCTTCATTTGGAGGTGTCCTTCAGGACACCGCAGGAGGTTCTTATCCCCTAAGCTGAATGTAGCCTGACATAGGAACTGTTTATAGATTCCACCCATTTGTGGTGGTCTTTCCCTAATATCTTTCACAAATATCAATCCTACATTTGTAAACATTATGTCCCCCACACCTGTGAGTTGAAAGTGGAGTTACTTTGAAGTATTGCGTGGATAAAAATGAGGCTACCCGCAAATTGAAGAATTTCTTCTAAAAGCCTCTCTGCCACATGGGGTAACCTTAGTAAGAAACGTCTTTGAGACATAGGTTCCTCACCTATGTAAAGAAAGCAATAATAATCCTGCTCAGTAAACGTTAGTTGAATGAAAGAAATATTTACCGTATGACTGAGAAAGAACATTAATGTATTAGTGACTCATCATGTATGTTTTTGTTCTGGGGAGCGGATTGCAGGGTGTAGTGAGGGCTCATTAGTCTGAGACAGAAGATGTGGGCCCAGTCTTCCTGATGCTACTCATTCTGTGAGTGTGGTGGGCACTTCTTGGCTTCCGCCCAAGCATCTATTACTCAGAGTCCTAATTTCCCTTTGGGAAATGCAAAGTTCTCCTGTTTTCAGACATGTGATTCTGGTTGATTAATCCCAGCCAGCATCAAGGATACTTCCATGGGGGTGTTGAAAAGACTAAATGAGTTAGTATATGCTAAGCACACAGAACAATGCCTGCTTGGCACTTAATGTGTGTTGTTGTTGTTCTTATATAAGCTTACATTTTCTTAGTCTATGAATAACTTCTATAAGATTTTGTAACAATACAAATCATTGGAATAAATGACATTCTACTATTTTATCTTAAACTCCACATCCTCTCTTCTCTTTTATGAACTCATTCAACCAATCGGCCAATCAATTTTTACGATGCAGCTGGTACATGTACTACATCAGTTACAGTTGTGTACAAAGGCGAAGAGAACATGGTATATGTTTTCATGGAGCTCACAAGACACTTGTCTTATTCAGGATTTTCACTCACCTAAAGGGTCTGAATCCAAGACTATCATACTTTGTGCAAACAAATAAAATGTATATAGTTGCAGTGGGAAAAGCACCCATTTTCACCATCCATGATTTAACTTCATGTAACTAGAAGATTTGATGTCTTATATTATGTAGGGTTTTTTTTTTTTTTTCTATATTCAAGTATCTTGTATACTGGGAGGTAAGAGGGAGTAGAAGGGAGGTCTGACAAATGGGTTCAGTTGCTGGCGGGGTCCTGTTAAGTTGAGGCACATACGGTCCACCAGATCCCACTGTTTTCAATAACATCACATACTCTCACAAAAGTCTTCCTCAGCCCCTGTGGAAAATCTGTAACGTTTTTATTCTAGCACATTTGTCATTCCTAATCATAGCTGCATGTTTGTGAGGGGCAGACTTTTGAACTCAGCATATCTTACAAGTGAAGGTTGTATCTCTTCTTACACCCTAGTTGGTCTCTTTTTTCCCTTATTGGAGAAAAATCTAATGATCATAAGTTTCTTTCTCTGTATATCTAGTGAGCAATTATATATAATTGCTCCAGGATATTGCTGCAATATATTAAAAAATGTATCAAATGAGGGTGATGAAAGGTATAAAGCTAGGAGAGTCTGGGAATAAATGCTGTGGATATTTCTTTCCTCTGGTTGGAAGGATCTACGTACTGACCCCTTTTACTGGCAACTCTCACTTAGTCCTTCAGCACTCATTTCAAACATCATGTTCTCCAGTCTTCTTCCAACCTCCTTGCACTCCTTCTCTGAGTATTTCCTCCTCACAGCTATACTATACTTCATAAGTATTATTGTTCTTGCTCTCATCCCATTGCACTGTAGATACTTGCTAATCAGTCTAGATTCATTTCCAGGATGCGAGTTCCTAGAAGGTGCATTTGGTACCTCACTTATCCTAATTGTAGATATTGTGCATAGTAAGTTGCCTATTCCAGAGTAGGATCTCTGTAACTGTCTGTGGAATGAATGAATAAGTATCCCCCCCTGTTCCATGACCTGACCAGCCTTCAGGCTTATGTGGAAATTAGAAGGTGTGTGTCTGGAGGCTCAGGGATTTTAAAGAGATGGCTTATGAAGACTGGAATTACTGGTTTGGTGGACGGGCTGGATCGTTCTGCTAATCTTTTTGGGGAAATTCCTGATAGTGTGATACTGATAGCCTAGGACAATGGATACATAGTGAGCCATACAAAAGTGGAAGATATGCATATGTTATGCTATAACGTACAACTTATTATTGTATAAAATATCCTCCTTACTGCTGTATTTGAAATTTGGTTTTGTGAGCTATTAGCTTTTTGAAAACAATCTGCATTTAGGCACTACTTGAAAAGACCCAATATTCTTCATAATCACATAGTGATAGAAACTGTGGATTGGCTCTTCCCAAATCTCTTTTCCCTTTTCTTCTTCTACGTTGGAGACTAGGAAGCTGAAAAGTCTTCCCAGATCTTCTTGTAGCCCCTGTTGGCAATAGCACACATTTCTAGTCAATGAGGCAAAGGCAGAAATCTCTGATGAGGGATTCCCTTCCCAAAGTAAAAGACAAAGCCTCACCTCTTTTTCTGCTTGGAACATGGACGTGATGCCTGTGGGAACAAGAGCCATGTGAAGCCATGAGGACTCGTGCCATAACCAGAAATGGCAGAGTAGGAAGATGGAAGGAGACTGGGTCATGGAAGGTACCACTGAACCGTGCTACCAGCCCTGGATTGCCTTCCTTGGGCCTTCTTATATGTGAGCCAAATGCGTTTCTTACTTGTCTAAGTCACCTTCAGTGTTTTCTGCTCCTCTCAGACAAAGACAAACAGAACCGAAACAACGTGTTGCAATAGGTTAGGCTAGTTTATGCTGAAGTAAATAAACCACTTGGAAATCTCAGTGGCTACACCCCAAGAGGAGTTTATTTCTTGCTCGTGGTATGCCTGCTGTGGTTTTAGATGACTCTCTAGGGGGCTGCTATCCATGTGTTAGCTCAGCATTCCAGGCTGCTGAGCTCTTATGGCAATTCCTCGTCAGCCCATGCTCCCATGATTGCTGCAGCTGGGGAAAGTAGCAGAGTTGGAGATTCAACCAAATGCAGTTAAATACTCTGGCTGGAAGTGACACATTTCATGTCTGTACTCATTTCATTGGCCAAGGCTAACCTCAAGAGTATAGAGAAGAACATATGCTACATTCCTGGAAAGAGGATCCTGGAAATATCGGTGAGCAGCACTAATGTCTACCACACATCAGAGATCTTCTTTGTCAGTTGAAAACTAAAGGAATGATGTTATTGAAAAAATGACCAGGCAAAGACGTTAAGATGGTTTGATAAAATAAGTGTGCTAAAAGCAGTCTTTCAGTTCTAGTAGAGTAAATAATACCATCCTCATATCTTTTCTGTGTAGTATTGGTTCAGAGTGGAGTTTGCTAGTAATTGGTGTGGAAGAAGGTGAGATGCACACAAGAGTTGCACAACAAAACAGAACTTGGAGACATTTTCATTCACCCACTGGTGGTTTTCCATGAGCACTCCGATTTTTCTCCTCCAAGCCTTAAATCTGCTGTGATTCTAAAGATGAAATAGGAAGAAATGCTGCTGATCTGTAATTGCTCAGGATACTTTCCAGCTGCCCTCTCAGCAGGTCCTTCTGTGTAACTTGTTTTCTCGTCATTGTAACGCCAGTAAAGTGATTTTAAAAAGTCTCTGGGAGTTTGGTAAACAGGATTGAGTTGAATCATGACTCAGAACACCAGGCTTTCATGTGGATGCAATGCAAAAGTTGTTGGCACACTAGAAGGTAAATGGCTCAAACTGGAAGTACCAGCCAATAAAATGTTCGTTTCTATAAATGGTGCTATATTGCGTCATTACAACAGTCGGTGAGTGTAACAGAAAGTGAGGAAGTGTGCAGGGGAAAAAAACCCCTATCACATGGTTGGGCCTGCTGCTAGATATGATGTTTTCTACTGTAATGATCTTTGAAGACACCTGGGCCTTGATACTTTCTGATTGGGTGGCTTAGTCACCTCCTCTCCTTGAACCTCAGTTTCTTCATCTGTACAATGGAGATGGCACCACCTATCTCGCAAGATTTCTGAGAGGATAGACAGTTGTATGAATTTGAGATTCATTTGCTTTATTGCTTTCTCTTGTTCCTCGTGGGTTTCTTCTTTCTCTGTAGAGGGAAAATAGCTGTAGGTAAGTTGGTTTAGATTTTTCAGGATAGGAATAATTCTTTTAAAATTCTTCTCTAAAAGTTCTTCTTTTAAAATTTTATAGTTCACTAAAATATTTCAGACTTAAAGGAAAATCCAGGTCCTTTCTTCTCAAAAGTCCTTAAAAAATTATGTGATAAAATTTAATATTTGAACTAGTTTTTATTTTTCAGGGGGGGCTCCAAATCCAGTGTTACAATGTAGGGAGAGGATGTTTTGATTAAAATCTGTACTCCTTCTGTCTACCGGAAGCTAGACTCAGCAGTGTCAGGGAAGAGCTGTGAATTCAGGCCAGACACACATGCCACGGAGATGTGGGTGAGAAACTGTGGGCTGGGCAGGATGGACACTAGCGGGTATCCTTAAAGGTCTCATATGGTGTTTGTGAAGGGATCTGACCACACCCAAATGCTCTAGCACTTATTGGCCAGGCATATTAGGTTCAGGAATGGCCTTGAAGAAGGCAAGGGTGTAGAGAGAAGGAAGAGTTAGAGGGTGATATAGGATCACAATAATGATAATAATTAAATAATGAGCTACTGTATGATAATGTGCTAATGATAACAAAAATGGCTAGCATTTGTTTAGGACCTATTATAGGTTAGGCATCATACTAAGTACCTTATAATTGCTATCTCATTTAATCTTCAAAATAACCCTAACTGACAGTTTTTATCATTATACCCATTTTTGAGACAAGAAATCCGCAGCACTTAATTTCATGTAAACGGAGGTAAGGAAGTAAAAGGTCAAGTCAATTTGAACTCAGCTCTGCTTGATTATGAATTCTGTTTCTTCTTCCCTGCTTTGCTATACTGTCTCCATATTGATGAGGTTGTAAGAGGCCTTTGATTTCTCAAAAGAGCTGCAGAGATCAGACATGAGACAGCAAAGGAATGAAGCTGGAGGAATTAAGGGAGGGCATATTAGAGAGTTAAACTGAATTATATGAGAAAGGTGAAATTGCCTTGTTTGGCTCTGTCTGGTTTAACCTAACAGTGAGGAGGCATCTCCAGCTCTTTTCTGGTCCTGACTCTTTGCCCCTTATTTGACCGCTCTTGTTGACCATGGATGCCACCGCCACACACAGTCTAACCAAAGGAGACTCTGTTCTCTTAGTTGTCTGTAAATGTGGTTTAAAAAGTGATGAAGCTGAGGTCAGGGGTTGACAATATTTGAGAACTATGATGTCAAAGTTGGCCCTTTTCTTTCTTCTTGTAATACAGGGTGCTGAGGGAAAATAGGTGTAATGCCTTAAATCTGGTCCCCACTCTATTCAATGCCTGAGCAATCTCATAGTCAATGAACAAAATTTCAGCATCCAAAAGTAATTTTAAAGCAATCCAAGACTTTTATATGTATACTTATTTTTCCTAAGCATCATGATTCTTAGAATCCCCACTCAACAAGTCTCTCTAATTTCCTATCCCATCTGCTGTCTTCTTATACTACAGCTGTCTCCATATCTTTTTTCTGTTCATTGTTTAACTTTCTTTGTTTTTTTTGTATTTATAATTATACATTTTTTCCAAGTAATTTTATTGAGATCATAATGGTTTCTAACATTGTGTAACTTGGGGTATACATTGTTATTTATCAATTTCTGAATACACTTCATTGTGCTCACTGCTAGTAGTCTAATTTTTATCCATCACCATACATATGTGCCCCTTCATCATTTTTGCCCACCCCCCAACTCCCTTCCCCTCTGGTGACCACTAATCTGTTCTCTGTATCTATGTATTTTGTTATCTTCCACATATGAGTGAAATCATGCAGTATTTGTCTTTCTCTGTGGCTTATTTCACTTAACATCATACCCTCAAGGTCCATCCATGTTGTTATAAACGGGACAATTTTGTCTTTTTTTGTGGCTGAGTAGTATATACAGTGGAATACTACTCACCCATATCTCTTCAAACTTCCCTCTGTGACTTCTCTTCTAGCTTAAGTCTACACACTCTTATTCTTTCCCTCTTAATCGTTTTGCTGCATCACAAAGCCCCTCCTGTCATGGTGGAGGACACAAAGAGCCTGAGAAGGTCAAGATCTCAATCCTAATTAGTAGGCTGCATGAGGAAGAAGCCCGGAAAAACTCTTCTATTAATAATTTTTGTCCCATAACACAAGCATTTGCTGATACCAGTTCTTGAAGTGGGGTGTGAGGGTGGATAGGGCACCTGCTTTCCCGCGTGGCATAGAAAGCATTGTGGCGGCACTAGTAGACCAGTTTGCCATCTTTGACATGCAGGCCCTCAGTTTCTGATTATCCAGAGAATCATGAAAGGCTATAAGTTTGAATTTCATTTTGCAGTGGAGGACACTCTTAATGTAAGCAGACTCACTGAGGCAGCTCTCAATCGTGTTCAAATATTCACTGAGGGACATGTTTGGCCTCTAGAAGTAATTCATACTCAGTAGTCCAGAAAGAAGAACCTCCAGTAGGAAAAACAAAAGTATCTTTCTCCTATACAAAAACAAAATGCATTATTGCTTCGAGCTGAACACCTACACTTCATAATTGTGTCTCATTACGGTTCCTTAACCCTAGCATCACTACAGTCTTGCTCAGTGCAGAAAGCAAATGTTTATTAATTTGAGACCAGATGGAAAGCTTGATAGATTTTACTATTATGCCTAAGAGAGCACTGTTTAAAAAATGTAATTGGTGCTTAAAAAATGGAATGCATACTTTGATTGCAATACTTCCCTGCTCAGGTTTAGTGCATCACTTTCCGAGCTAAAGTTAAGTTGCAAAGGTTATGAGTCATCTAACCATTGTAAGGTAAGAACTTGTAGATAATTCCAGTGTTATGCACACAATTTTAAAAAGGGATGTTATAACTGCATTTTTGGAAGGGAGATTATTTGTAGGAAGATTTATACTTCCTACAGTGGAAAATAAGAAAAATAAGGTTGACTTACTTTACTTTCCCATCTATATAAATAAGGGATACACATAAGCTGACCCAGAGTATAGTGGTCCCATAAAATAGCAGGATTTATGTGTGAGCTGAGAGACTGTGATCATATATATGCTTGGTTTTATAGAATAAGCTGCAGCAATTATGACAGTAATAAAAGAGACCATAAATGACTAAAATACCAGAGTAACCAGAAACCTCATCATGACCAACAATCCAACAGCATCCCCATAAAGCATTTTATCTTCATACCTAATATGTAGGTAAAATGGAGAAATTTGTGTTTCCTGTTTGAGGCACCGACTGATAATTTATGTCCACTATCCATTTCTCCCCATTTTCCTTTAGTAGTATAATCTCTCAGATTTTGACTGGGCACATTGCTGACTAGGTAATGACTACATTCCTGAGGCTTCCTGTGACTAGATAGGGCCACCTGACTCATCTGGACAATGAGATGTAAGCAGATGTCATCAGTGCAACTTCTCCCAAATGCCCTGTAGATGAAGAAGCATTTAACTTCTTGCCTCTTTCCTTCTTGCTGGATGCAGACACGATGATGGAGAGTGGAGTGGTCATCTTCGAAACAGAGATGGAGACTGCGTGTTGAGAATGGTGGAGTTACCCTGCTAGGCCTTGTTCACTATTCCTGGGCTATTGCATGAGAAAGAAAGAAATCTCTATCTGGTTGAACCATATATTTTGTATTCTCTTTGTTATAAAACTTGGATTGTGCCATAATTAATATGGAATTCTAATATTTTGTGCCTATTCTTTGGGAGACAATCGTCAGTGAGCAAGTTCCCTCAACAGAGGCAGTTGGAAGGAGAAGATCGTCAAGTTAGTGTACTGTCCCTTCTAAATGGTGATGTGAATAAAGCATGTCAGAAGAAAAGGGAAGATGCCATTAATTCTGTGTAAAACATTGGGGAAAGCCTCACAGAAAAAGGGACTTTTGCACTGACGTTTGAATGATAAGTTGGCATTTGCCAGCTGGGGAATATCTGAACCAAGACTTGGAAGGATGTGGCTAAAAATGTAAAGGTTCTGGTGAGGCTGTAAAAGTAATTTTGTGAGGCCGTATTTTCAAGATCACTGGATGCTTTGTTAGGGAGTTTAGGTTTATTCCATAAGCAATGAAGAAGTGTCATTTATAATTTACAATTTATATTTCATATATTTATAATTTAAATTACAGAATTGAAAGGATCAAGTCTGTGTTTAGAAAAAATACACTGGCAGCACCAAAGGAGAAAAGTTGGAATGGGGAGAAATTGGAGGCAGGGGGCCATAATTTCCACAGTCCTGTCATTTACCAAATTCTTGTTAGGGGTAATTTCTATATCTATCTATTTATCTATCTATCTCTCTATCTCTCTATCTGTCTTTGTATCATCTGTCTCTATCTATCTAATTTTCACTAAGTATTTTTCAAAATTTGGCTTTTGTATTATATTTTTAAACATTTAATAAAAATAAGCATTTTATTTTTTAAAAGTTTGTGTATATACCTCTTTAAACTATCCTGTGTACCTCCATGGTGCATGTAACATACTCAGGACAAACACTCAGCTGGTCCACACTGTATAACTTTTAAGTTGTTAAAATATTGAAGTAACACCCTACCAGTTGTTAAAAGCTGCTACCCTGAGCTCCTGAGTGTCCCCCATCTCCACAGCTCTGGCTGCCTAGTGCGCCCCTAGGAACCCAGGACCTCCTCGTGGTTTAGCTCCAGTGTGTCTGCAGGGCCCTGTCCTGTGCTGCAGCTGACTTCTACTCTGACTGGCCAAGTAGAGTTACAATTAGTTTTTGAATATTTGGAATAGCAACCTTGGAAGCACATGTACGGATTATAGATGATTTTGGCTATAGAAGGAGCAGGAGAAAAGGAGAAAAGGGAACAAATTTGAGACACATTTTGAACATAAAATGTGGGAAACTTGATGACTGATTAAGTGTGGGAGTGGAAAAGAGGAAGTGTTAAGAATTCTGGGGTTTTAGTTTGTGTAAGCAGACAGTTGGTGATGCCATTAACTAGAAAATTGATACAGGGTGCACTTTCTTGAAGAGGGGAGATAGTAAGTTTGGTTTTAGACATATGGAGATGGCGAGGCCATTACAACATCCATGTGGAGACGGTTCGGAACTGGTTGGTTACATTGGTGTGATGGTAAATATTCAACAAGTGACTCTCAAACGTTAAAGAAAAATGGTTTTTTTAGGGGTAGTCTTTGCTGATTTCCATGGTATAAATACTCCCAGCATGTCCAGTTTTAAGCTACCAGCGTGATATCACTAATGCCAGGTTGGGAAGAGTGGGGTACAATCTGCTTTCACAAGCCCCCTCCAGCCGTCACCGGTTGATGTACAGCTTTGGATCTCAGCATGAGTTCTGAAGATGCTATGTAGTTTTAGCGATCATTATACTGTGTGTGTTTTAAAACCCTTAAAATGTTTTGAATTTTGCCTTTTGCCCCAGCATTTGGTAAGTTAAAAAATAAATTTTGTTGTGCTCTTGAAAACAATGAATATCCTGTAGGTGTTGGATGAAGTGTGGTGTGTATGTATATATATATCTCCTTTAGATCAGATCTGTCAATTCTGTGTTCAAGTCTTCTATATCCTTATTAAATTCTTTGTCTGATTGTTTTATTAGTTCCTGACAGAGGTTTGTTAAAACTTTCTGCCGTTATTATGTGTTTGTTTTAGTTTTATATATATTTGAAGCCAGGTTATTAAGTGAATGAAAGTATAATCTTTCTGGTGGATTGGATTTTTGATTATTGTAAAGCGTTCCTTTTAATCTCTAGGAATAATTTGTATCTTAAAGTCTATTTTGTCTGATATTGAAATAACTACTGCAGCTTTCTTTTACGTGGTGTATCTTTGCCCTTTCCGTGTCCTTTCATCCTTTCTGTATCCTTAAGTTTTAGGTATTTCTTTCATAAACAGCACATTTAAAAAAAATAAAACTGATAACCTTTGTCTTTTAATTGGAGTTTGTTCCATTTGTTTTTGTATCAATCAGGATTCCACCAGGAGACAGAAACCTACCCAGTAATTTGAAGAGTGATGATTCAATATCAAGCATTATGAACCATTTCCAGGAGATTAACTACTAAGAGGGAATAAAAGAGAATTCCAAAGAACACTCTAGGGCTGAGAGAATCCAAGGAAGGACACTCTCGGACCCCCTCCTCTGCCCCACCCACTGTGAGGATTCAGGCCTTGTTGAAGAGGATATATCTACAATCCACCACGGCTGGTGGTGAAAGTCTTTGGTTTGCTCTGGGCCAAAGTTGGTCCACATTTTGTGGACCAGGATTAGTAGGCAAGGAAACATGGGCTGAGACTTGCAAGAAGAAAAAAGTTAGCAAATACAAATAAACTCCTTGATATCACAAGCAAAGAGAAAATATACAAAACTCCTACAGTCCTCATTTCTGTAATTGTTCACGAGGTTGTAGGTGACATTTGGCTTCCTCCTACCACTATGAAATACATTTTTCCCTTCCCCTCAGCCAGAACCTCAGCTGGTTGGAGTTCCTTCCCTGATAGAGTGACCCATACCTTCATTCCCGAAGTGTCTGATCCACAATTGTCCTGCCTTGTTTAGTCACTGTAGCTTTCCATTAACTTTTAGTATTGGGCATAGAAGTATTATGAGGTGCCCTGGAAACCCCTGGCTCCCAGATATAGTCCTCCTTGTCTTTGTTGTATAGAAACAACAGCTTAATTTCCCCTTGGAAGTCAGAATCAATCACTCTAGGAGCAGAGTTACCACCTCTCTTGACTGTTGGGTCAGTGGTATAAAGATCCCCAAATGACCATGGGCAGTCTCATCTTCCAATTAATTCTCTGACTATACGGATGGTAGTTATGGTGGTAGCATGATAGGTAGAGAAGGTAAATCTATCTCCAGAATATATGTCTATTCCAGTGAGAATGAATCTCTGCCCCCTTCATGACAGAAGAATACACTGTAATCAATCTGCTAACAGATTACTGGCTGGTCCCTTTGGGGAATGCTGCCATATCGAGGAGCCAGTGTTGAATTCTGCTTTTGGCAGATTAGACACCCATCAGTAGCTTTAGCCAGATAAGCTTTTGTAAGGAAAAGTCCATTTTGTTGAGCCCCTGCAGAACTTTCATCCCTGCCACTTTGTTCATGGGCCCAAAGAGAAAGTGCTGTGTGATGGGAAAGAACCTGACTGATATCCACAGCAGACATCATTTTGTATACCTGATTAAGAGTCTGCTCTGCAGTGGAAACCCATTGGTGACTATTCACATAGGGTACAAATATCTCCACATTCTGTCCATTCTAAGGGGTCCATCCACACAACTCTTTCCCGGAATTCTTTGGCACCAATTTTCCAATCTTGTGCTTTCCAAGTCTTTGACCAGGAAAACCATCAACTGCCTGTGAATGAGCGTGGATCTGTACTACTGGGCATTTCTCACTCCAGGCAAAGTAGGAAAACAAAATACTGCCTGAAGTTCAACCCACTGGAAGGATTTGCTTTGCCGCTATCCTTCAGGGTTACATCTGAGTGGAACTGTAACATTGCAGTTGTTCAGTTTTGGTGGTACCAGAATAATATATAGACCTTTTTGCAAACCAGTCTTCTTCAGTCACTCGGTCATGAGGAAATCCCCACGTAGGCCATAGGCATGAATTGAGGCGGAGGAGACAAGGAAGAGACAAACTTGGAAGGGGCCCTCCCTATTGGTGAGGTTCCATTGTGTCTAATATGCTGTTAGTAAACTCTTAATTGTAATTATTGTATTATTAAGTTTTGGAATTTCTATATGGTTTTTTTTTTAAAGACTTTTTAATGTTTTAATTTTTTCCTTTTTCTCCCCAAAGCCCCCCAGTACATAGTTGTATCTTCTTCGTTGTGGGTCCTTCTAGTTGTGGCATGTGGGACACTGCCTCAGCTTGGTTTGATCAGCAGTGCCACGTCTGCACCCAGGATTCAAACCAATGAAACACTGGGCCGCCTGCAGCAGAGCGCGCGAACTTAACCACTCGGCCACGGGGCCAGCCCCTCTATATGGTTTTTTTTAAGATCCCTATCAGTTTTTAGAATTTCCTGTTCTCTACTGAGCTTTATTTTAAAACTTCTCTTTTTCTTCATGATCATTGTAAGCACATTTATGTTTAAAGTCTATGCCTGATAATTCTCAATAGCTGGAGCCCTGTGGGTCTGCTTCTACTCGCTAATATTTCTGTTGGTTCTTATTTATGGTTTTTTATTTGCTGATGTGTATGATTTTCTTGGAATATGTGCCTGACATTATATTTGAAGAATAGTTTACAGAAATAATTTGAGGCCTAGTATAACATGATCTTACACTAGAAGGAATTTACTCTTGCTTCTCTCAGCGCCTAGAAAATAATTGATCTGGAACTTAATTCAATTTCAGCAATTTAGGTTTTCTAGGCCACTCAGCTGACTCAAAGCTAGCGTATAGATCACGCAAGAAGGAGCTTACTCTTGTTTCACTTTTATTTCTAGAATGCAACCATTCTAGAATAAACCCAAAACACACGGGATTTGTCAGATGCTCCCAGCAGGTTCTGGACTCTTACTTTTGTCCCTCTAGCACTTGAGGCAGTCTAAAGCCTTGCTCAAACTCTCAGTCCCTGTCACCTCTTCCAGATCTACTGTGCTGGCTATTCTGTATTTGCCCTTCCAGATCCACTTCCCACGCCTTTCCACCCTACTTTGTGTCCTGAAAGACTGATCTCCTACAAGAAACATCAATGGGTTTCCTTTTCCTCTGGACACTGGTTGGGTTGAGTCAATGGGAGGCACCATCAGGAGATAGGAGGATGGAGGGACTATGAGGTCAGGAGGTTTTATCCATCAGCCCTCTCCCTGCTGGCTCCTGAGTTAGCAGCGGCACATTCTAATGAAGTCCTGAACTCCTGCCAGGCAGCCCTTTCCTACAACTCTCTCTACTTTCTGGAACTACTTCCTTTCCCTGCCCCTTGAGGGCTACGGTTGGTAATAGCAACCCAACAACCTGTTGTTGTTGGCCCTAGGGTATTTCTTCATCTCTCACTGGTTTCCCTTAATCCTACCCACACCTTTATAAATTGTACCTTCACTGATCTCTCATGAATCATGCCACTTGAATGTGCTGCATGTTTCTTGCTGGCTTCTTATTGATGTAAGCCCCCCAGTGCTGAGCTCCTCTGTTTAGATTTCCATCTTCTCATGGTAATACTTACTTCACTTGTTAGTGTTCTGATGTTTTCAAGCTGAACTTTTGTATATTTTGTCCAGTGTTTCTAGGTGTCCTTATCAGGGGGATAACTAATATGCCATTACTTACTATGCTGTTATTAGAAGCAAAATTCCCCCACTCTTGCCTTTATTTAAGTCTTACCATACATGACTTTGTTTCTAAACAATCAATTCTTAGCTTTGTATATTTTGCATATATGAGTGGAGCCCTGCTGCATATAGGCTTCTGTGATGTGCTTTGCTCATTCGATGTTATGTTTGGAGATTCCCTCAATTTGATTTGTATAGCTGTACTTCATTCATTGCACTGTTTGACTATTCCAAAATACACCTATACATCCTGGTGTTATCACATTTAATCTTCATTTTTCCTAGTTTCTTGGTCTCAATGTCATTTTGGCTCTTTGTGTTATTTTCTATCCTTCACCCAGCTCTCTTGTTTGACACTTGTGACATCTGGTTGGAGTAGTTCCCCAGCTGTGCCTTTGGTTCCTCTTCAAGACTTGTTATAATTGTCTCATGTATTACCTGGGTCAGATGTTCCACCCATCCCTCATCTCCTTGTACCCTCCCCCAAGACCCTCCCTCTGGATTCTTTTTCTTTCATGTATTTAAGTCTGTACCCCCTTTATCCCTATATTGACAGTCAAAAACTTAGTTAGCCAAGAAAAGACTTGAGAATGTAATGCAATTGTTTCTTCCTTTTGTTTAGGGGAATTACTATACTTTTCATTTAAAAAATGTAACATTATCAAAGAAGAAAAACTACTTGTTTGATACTAAGTTTCCTTGATATTTGAAAGTTCACACATATAAAATGGGTTAAAAATGGATTGATACTTTTTCAAAAGGATTCATCATGTGGTAAATTTAAAATGACAAACTTCTTCAGTGCATTTAATATATAACTTGATTTATAAAAAATAAATTTACACTGCTGGCCAGAAGTGAATTTATTAAGTAAAGCAAGGTACATCTGAAATTATATTTGGAAATACAGTCACTCTTTCTATAGCTTGCCTTTTATTTAATAACACCAAACTGTTTTCTCCCCTGGGGGAACAATGAAATAAATGGTTATGACTTTAGAACGCTAACATCTTTTACTAAGAAACAAAGATATACAGAGCTAAGAGAATTCAGAAAAAGCACAATGAAAACATAACTTTAAATAATTTCTAAAAATGGTAGGTGTTAAATCTTAGGAAAGGATTATGTTGCTGTGGGTATTCAGAGTTTCAAACTCCCAAATGGAGAGACATATAACATTCTGACTGTTCCTGTGCTGTCCTGAGCTTTTCCTCTTCATATTTCACACTCAGAAGGTACAAAGAATATGTCTGAAACCATTAGTAGCATAGCATCTCTCTAAGCTTGGTTGCCAGCTGAGAATTGCTTGTGAGTCAATGAAATAAAACTAATAAAAAAGTTACATTTAAAAAAGAATATGTACTCATTCTGAGTAAGTAATTCTTTTAAAATATTATTTTGTTAGGATTACATTGGTTTGTAATGTTGTGTAAATTTCAGGTGTACATCATTTTATTTCTGCTTCTGTATAAACTGCATTGTGTGGTCCGTCAATAGTCTAGTTTCCATCTGTCACCATACATATGTGCTCCTCTCCACCTTTCACCCTCCTCCGACCCCCTTTCCCTCTGGTAACCACAAATCTGTTCTCCTTATCTATGTGTTTGTTTGTTTTTTCACCTTCCAAATATGAGTGAAATCATATGGTATTTGTCTTTCTCTGTCTGACTTATTTCACTTAGCATAATACCCCCAAGGTCCATCCATGTTGTGGCAAATGATGCAATTTTGTCTTTTTTATGGCTGCATAATATTCCATTCCACATATATACCACATCTTCT
This sequence comes from Equus caballus, assembly GCF_041296265.1. Taxonomy (NCBI): domain Eukaryota; kingdom Metazoa; phylum Chordata; class Mammalia; order Perissodactyla; family Equidae; genus Equus; species Equus caballus. The sequence goes on from NC_091686.1 coordinate 95,630,137, forward strand.
TTATCCATTTGCCTGTTGATAGGTGCTTGAATTGCCTCCAAATCTTGGTTATTGTGAATAAACGATTCTTTTAAAAATATGGAATATTATCTAATCAATATAGTAAGTTTCCCCTAATCAGTGTAGCCTCATATCATAATCATTCAGTGAATTCTCATGTTAGAGATAAGGTTGCAAAACTGAATGCAAATATGTTCTAGAAAAGAGGTTATAGAATATTAAAAAATAATTTCAACCCTAAATTGTTTTAAGGTATACAGGAAATTGAGATGGGCTGGGAAGGGAAGTTAAAGTAGGCTAAAATCTCTGGTTTATATAGTCAGCAGTAAAAAATACTATTTCATTCTTGATACTGTTAATCTTGAAATATTGGTTAAAGAAAGTTTGGGAATACGTTTTTTCTTTTTCTTTTTTTCTGAGGAAGATTAGCCCTGAGCTAACCTCTGCTGCCAATCCTCCTCTTTTTGTTGAGGAAGACTGGCCCTGAACTAACATCCATGCCTATCCTCCTCCACTTTACATGTGGGATGCCAACCACAGCATGGCTTGCCACGCGGTGCCATGTCTGCACCTGGGATTCAAACCAGTGAACCCTGGGCCTCGAAGCGGAACATGCGCATTTAACCGCTGCACCACCGGGCCGGCCCCAGAGAGTTTGGGAATACTTTAACAGTAAAAATCTCTAAGCAAAAAATAACACAATTTGTACCTTTCGAAAGATTGAAGAAGTAAAAATCATAAAGAAACAAAAGAATAGTAAGGAAACATGAAAAGAAAATTAAAACAATATATCATAGGACCAAATATTTAAATTATGACAATAATGGTAATGTATTAAAATCCTATTAAATGGCTAAGATTCTCAGCTTTGTTAGATCAAAGAAGTAAGTATAAAAAAGATTGTCACCTGTAATTTTTTTTTCTAAATTTTTAGTCTGATTTCAAGATGAGGAAGGGCTTTCTGTTCATAAGCACATTCAAAAAATTGATTTGAGAAGTCAACATATTTGATGATTTATATAAAATTATCCTATACTTCACATCATGTAATAACTAAAATAAAGACAAATTACAAACAAAGATCTATAACAAATATGAATGTTACAATTCCTAACATATAAAATTCTTACAAAGTAATGATTAAAATACAAAGATCCTAAGAACTGAGTAAAAAGACGTGATTAAAATACTAATGGTGGGGACCGGCCAGGTGGCACAGCAGTTAAGTGTGCACGTTTCACTTCTCGGTAGCCCGGGGTTCTCCGGTTCTGATCCTGAGTGTGGACATGGCACCACTTGGCAAAAAGCCATGCTGTGATAGGTGTCCCACGTATAAAAAGAGGAAGATGGGCATGGATGTTAGCTCAGGGCCAGTCTTCCTCAGCAAAAAAGAGGAGGATTGGCAGCAGATATTAGCTTAGGGCTAATCTTCCCCCCACCAAAAAATACTAATGGTGAATAACTATAAGAAAGTGTTTACTTGACTTAATCATGGCAATGCTTATGTATACAAGTTATAAATTTTCCTTTATCAAATTGGCAAAAATGGTGTTCAAAAATGGTGCTGTTCCATGCTGGTAAGGTTTTGCAGAAACGGATACTATTCTATGCTGGTTAAAGCATTAACTGGTACATACTTTTTGAAACCCCGTTGTCCATATGTACCAAGAAGAGTATAGTTTTCTATCTTTTTCCTCAATAATTTCACTTTTATGAATCTATCACAAAGATATAAGCAGAGAAGCAGACAAAGGTCAATATACTAGGTTACAATTAGGATGTTCATTTTAGCACAAATTATAGGAAAAATTGAAAATGATCTTATTTTAAAATTAGGAGAATATATATATAGATTACAGAATATCATGTGAAGGGCTATAATTAAGTCATTAATATTACATTACCAAACAATAATTCCTTGTAAAAACAAGAGACCAATCTCTCTACAAAATTTCCTGTAGTATCTCTGCATGTTTGTTTTTTTTCTGTTTTTTTGAAATATACTTTTCCAAAGTTTCTTCAATGACCGTATACTACTTTTACAATTACTAAAATTGTTATATAAATAATTAATGTTCCATAGCTTCAGTGAGGGCTCTTGTTCCTGTTTACTCAAGTAACAACCCGAGAAAGTTAGTGGAAAAGTGGACATCACCATCATGCACAACCCTCCCATTCAACCTTGTGTAGTTGAGGATGTTAACCAGGTCATTGTATGACTGACTTTTCTGCTATTCTATTTACTGACGTCAAGATAAGTAACTGAGGCAGTGGCATAAGCAGGGATGGTGAAAAGCCAAAGCAGTCCAATTCTTTTTTGATTTTGTAGGGGAGGAAGATATTTCCTCTACCCTCTCTGGGTTCTTCTGGCCAGAGAACAAATTAAATTCACATGAGACAGAATAACAGGAGAAAATTAAACAAAGCTTTATAACATGTATAAATGGGAGAGGCTCAGGCAAGCTGAGCAACTCGCCAAAATGGCTGAAGCCCCCACCTTAAATATCATCTTCAGCTAATGACAAAGGAGGATGTTGGGGATGGAGGGGGAGTTGATCATGGGAGATTAACAGAAGTAAAGTAAACAAATGCAGATTTAAGTCCTTGCCTTTGGCATTGATTAAGAGTTTCTAGAGATAAAGTCCTCCCCACCTTCTTCCTGGTACAGAGAGGGAGACCCCTTTACAGATGGAGATTTCCTTTACAATGTAAATGTCTCCTAACAAAGGGCAAGCAAGTTCCACTCCTCAGAGCCTCCTTCCCGTCTGCAGTTTATTAAAAGTAACCAGCCCCAAATAATCCTCATGCCAAAGAGACATATCTTGGGGTGGCCAATGCCAGTCCCCCACAATTTCATCTCATGACATTCCTCTTCCCACCCTTGTAGATCTCAAAGTTTTGAGATGCTGCACTATGCTGGTCATTTAAGGTTGATTCTGATTGCCATAATTACTGGAATCAAAATGTAGTCAGGATATGAATCCTCAAGGTATTTTGAGGTTATAAGTACATATCAAAGCTTGAATTATTTTGGTGATCTGAGTCAGAAGGGTCGTCAGAGAGTCATCACAGGCAGAGCCTCTGGGATGGGGAGAGCAGTTCCAGACATCATCTTCTGTTTCGTTGGAACCACTAATTTGTGACATTGTTGGGATACCTTGCCAGATTATTCTGAAATGGAAGCTTTATCAAAAATATATCAAATATCAGGCAATTGTATCTAGTTGAAATAAATATAAAACTTTCTTTAAAAATTTTTTTCTTCAGCATAATTTTCTGTTGATTAGGTGATGCCAAATGATCAGTTTGACAGAAAATTTTCCAAATTTCAATCATGCAATTTTATTACGGGAAAATCAGCCTTCAATGAGTAAACAACTTGGATGAAACCAAAATTCTTCCTTCCTTCCTTCCTTCCTTTCCTCTTTTCCTCCTTTCCTCCTTCCTTTCATTCATTCCTTCTTAACTGCTTTTCTTTCTAGATTTGGGTTTGAGAAGGGCTGTCCCACTGCTTGGCAAAATTACACGTATTCACCAAGGCAAAAACCTTCTCTGTTTCCTTGCCTCTCAACTCTCTGGGAAGAAGAGGAACTTCTCCTTCTGTGTTCCAACAGGACTGTGGAAATGATGCTGGTATATGCCTCAAATTGTGTTAGAGCTGAATTGTGTCTTTTCCTTGAACCATGAACAGGGACCAGTTATATCTCCAGAGCTAAACCCACTGTCTGGTGCAAAACTGGTCCTTCATGAATGGTGAAGGAATTCTGTTTTTCTGTTGATGTCAAGCTTTTCACAAAATTTAGGCCCTCCCTGTTATTTAACTTGTGGGAAAACTTTGAGAAATGTAAGAAAAAAAATATCCAAGACCTTTGCAGTTTGCATTCTATTTCCTCCAGATTTTTAATATAAATGGGAAATAGTCAATGTCCCTTATAAAAGAAAACCAGCAATGATTAAGTAGAAAAAAACAAATATTAAGGCTTAAAAGTATGTGGGAGTCTCTTTGTTAAATTTACTCCCCACCTTTATTAATAAGGTTTAAAAAATAATGTGAGCTCTTTGGTGAAACATTTTATAGCTGAGCTTCTGATGTAGCATTTCTCTTCTTACAGAAAATTTTTTTCCTTACTTTGGCATCACATTTCCCTAAGGGAGAGTAAAGGGCATAAGTGTAGTTTTTCCTTCCCTCTATGAATAGGAATAAATAAATACAAAAATATTCTGACAAGTATTTATTTCTTGTCTGTAAAGGACATGCATTGTTGGGAGATTATATACATATAATTGGCTATGATTTTAAAAAGGTTTGTAGTTTTGTATTTCCATAAAGTTCTATAACATAGAAATAACTAAATTGGAAAGCTTTTGGGAAAGTCTAGATATATATTGTTTATCAGTTATAAGAAATTTGTGGTAGGGCTAGATTATGAGGGAAAGAAATCAAGGTGAGCGACTAAGCCTACAAAATTCATCTTAGCCAGGCAGCCTGCTGACAGCCTGGCAATTGCTTAGCACAGACATTCAAAGAATCTGCTCTAGATAAGAGAGAGCATAAGAACCTGCAGTAAGTTTAACAGTACCAGGCATTATAGCCATTCTCTCCCAATAAACTGCTGAATGAGAAGGCTGTTTTGATGGAGAAGCTAGGGAGCATCTATAAAAGGCTACTCCTTGAAGGATGAGGTTATTTCACATATCTATTGCTTGTGTTGAAAAACAGATCCCCTATTTGATGAGGTGTGTTTTAGTGCTGCATAAGAATCACATTCTATTACCTTAGGACTCAAAGAGCCGAAACAGGATATAGAGGAAGGCAATGCCAATATTCTGTGGCCATCAGGGGAGAGGTCAGATCCCTTCCACAGGAACGATGAAAGACTAATTGTAGATGCTATAGGTACAATAAAGTGGTTTGAAGTCAAACAATTATCACTTGTGTGGGAGGGGGTGACATAGAAGGAAGGGACCTGAATGGGAGCAAATTGCCAGCCTGAGCTCTTCTATATACATAGCAGAGGAATAATAAACTAATCAGATAATTTTAAAAGGACTTTTACCCAGGAAATCACTGTATTTTAAGCAAATGATTTTTCATTCCCTCTGAATTTCCAGATTATTACTTTACTTCCCACTGTGTAATATATGTGCATGTAATTTTTTCTTCTTGTTTATCATAGCCACAGCAAGATGATGATTCTGTGGTTGAATGCTCACCCTCTTCCTAGAACACGGGACTGAATTGGTTAAGGAACTTGCAGACTATTTATGCCAAGTACCCTGGGTTGCTGTAATTTTGTGGGCTTTGAGAGCATATTTCTCACCTTCAAAGACAAAGAGGCTTGATGACCAATTTATCAGGAGTTGGTTTGATTCAAGAGTTATTTACTAATGTTATTCCCAATCAAATGACAATTTATTCAAATTATTGACAAACATTTATAAAATGCACTGCTTTAGGTGGTGGGATGTAACAACAAACACAACAGACAATATTTTTGTCCTTGGGGATCTCATCTTTATTCACTCAGTACACTAAGTATCTGTATGAACCAACAAGACAATAGAGATGACTCAAGACCTTATGTTAGAATACTTGCGAAACTGATCTCAGTTTTCTATAAAATGGAATATTTTGTTTTGTTTTGTTTTTTGAATAGTGAGTCAGTAGAAGATATTGGTCAATAGCAACAGCTCAGGATTCAGGCTGCCAACATTCAACTCTCAATTCACTTCTTTCTAGCTGTGTGATTTTGTTCGGGTTACCTAACCTTTCTGTCCCTAGGTTCCTAATTGTAAAATGGAGATGATAACAAATTTGCCTATGTTGCAACGTTCTGTGAGGGCTTACAACAGGGCTAAATAAGCGTTAGTAGATATTGTGACAACTGATCTGCCCACATATGGAGATGTAAGGATCAAATGAGATGAATGTGAATCTCCAGGGAAACACTCAAGCACTAGACACCTGTCATTCATTGTACTCACTCATTTACAGATATTTAACAAGTGCCATGCACTGTGCTATGAGCTGGAGGGAAAATGAATGTGAGATGGTGCTCATGAGCTCAGACTAATGCAGGATCATAGGCACAGAGTGGAAAATTTTTTGCACAGGATTATGGTTCAAGAAATGCTTCTTGATGTTACTGTTCAAAGAACAGGGGGAGAAATTTTTGAATTATGTAAGTTAAATAGATATTTAGAAGCTTACAGCTTAGTAAAAGAGAGATGTGGCATCAACAGAAATGCCATGATAGAAACCATAATGAAGTTCAGGAAAGTGGTGGTGGCATTCAGGCAGACATTCCTTCCAGCCAAAGAGGGCAGGAAAGTTGTTATGAAAAAAGGGAAATTTGAGTTAGGTCCTGAAGGCTATATTATTTTTAAAGTTCCTTTTTTAATTTAATTTTCCTTGTGATCATATTTGGGACAGAGACTCACAAAGCTGTCTGGATGCTCTGGACACGTGGCCATGGCTTGTTGCCTGTTGAGCTTCACTGTAGAGCAATTGGTGGGGAATAACTAGTTCACTGGGGAGCATTCGAATTCAGCAGGTCTTTTCTGTTGTGTCAATTAGTTTCTATAGGGAGAAATTCTACAGTCTTCTGCTTGCGGTATCAAAGCCTAACTTTAAGCATCCTGGGAGTCGAGTGGACAGAAGTGTCTGGGACCATTCAGGAGAAAATCTTCCCTACCTTCCATTTTCAGCCTCCCACCTTCTCCCTCCCCTTGGTTTCAGGCTGCTGAGGCTCTCTTGGTTCAATGTTTCTGGAGAGTAATGGCGGCAGATGGAATTCTAGAGAGGTCCCTCCAAGACTCCCAGCCCTAGGTTATCCCATCAAACGGTCATCTAGGTATCACTGTGAGGAGATTTTGCCGATGGAATTCAGGGTACTTATCAACTGACTTTAATATGGGAGATTATTCTGGATTTTCCTGGTGGGTACAATGTAATCTGGTGAGCCCATAAGAACAGAAGAGTAATACAGAAGAGATACACAGGATACACAGAAAAGGAGACACAAGAGATGTGGCAGAAGGGGAAATCAGAGAGATCTGAAGTGTGAGAAGTACTCGACGTGCTGTTGCTGGTAAGATAAAGAGGGCGATGTGATGAAGAATGTAGGGAGCTTCTCAGAGTTGAGGGTGGCTTCCAGGTGACAGCTAGCAAGGAAATGGGGACCTCAGTCCTACAACCTCAAGGAACTGAATCTTGTGAACAACGTGAATGAGCTTCAAAGTGGATTTTTCCCAGAGTTTTCTGATAAATATAGCCAGTTAACAGTTCTATTTCAGCCTGTGAAATTCAGACCAGAGAAACTAGTTGAGCTAACCTGGAGTTGAAATCAACAGAACCGTGAGGTAATACAAAGATGTTGTTTTACGCTGCTAAGGTTGTAGCAATTTTTCATAGCTGCAATAGAAAATCAACACAATAACAAACTACTCATGTCCTGCTGGCCCAGGGAAGGGTGTAGTTACCTGCTAAGTGATGTGTGTCTGTGTGTCAGGGGATGGAGTGTGGTATCTATCTTCTCATTATACAGACTTCCAGCTGATCCCCCAGGCTTCAGCCCCATCCCTCACCCAGTCCTCAGAGGTGCCTAGTACCTCCAATTCCCAAGCTTTTCTGGGGTTCTGCAGCACAAACTGGCTTACTTGTAGTTGGCCTTCACTCTGCAGGCACTTACATTTCAGCATTTCTTTCTTTTGAAAATCTGTTGCCACTCACATCCAATTCCTACTTTCCACATTTTGTTGACTTATCTCATCCCCTATCACCTCCTTTGCAGTTCGCGGTTCTCCCTGTCCTTGAGAATTTCTTCTTTTAAAAAATTTTTGTATTGTCATCTCAGTGGGATTTTGGGAGGTGGGGTTATGGTAGGGGTAAGAGTGTGTAATTAATCTGCCATATGAAACTGAAGTCTTTATGTAGAATTAAAATAACAAGATGTGGAAGAGAAGAAATTTATAAAGAGGAAAATATAAGCAGACATAGGGAGGGAAAGCTCGAGATATAAGCAGAAGGGTTTGGTGGTTTATTTTGATTAGAGATCAGGAGAACAGGAGGAAATAAGGTTGGACATGTTATTGAAGACAAATCATTGAAGACTGTGAGGGACAGAGGGTAAGAAGTTTAGAATTGATTCACTCCCCTGGAAAGCCTTGAGAGTCTGAACAGAAATAATCAGAAATTTGCCTGAGAATGGTTAATTTACCAGTGATATATAAAAGGATTAAGGTGGGAAGGAATTGGAGAGAAATTAATTAGGAGGTTCTGAGAATATTCTGAGAGAGTAATGAGTCTGCACCTATACTGTCCAATATGATAGCTACTTGTCACATGTGACTGTTGAGCACTTGAAATGTGGCTAGTGTGACTGATGCACTGAATTTTAAATTTAGTTAAATTGAAATTTAAAAATGCTACTCAATTCAACTATTAGAAAATTTTTATGTGTGTTTGGAACAACATGGGCATGTGAATCTATTTTTCAACTATAGATTTTATGATATCTTCAATATGGATCAAGTATTTCCAAAGAAAATTTAGCATCTGAGCTCAAATATGTTGTAAGTATAAAATACACATCAGATTTTGAAGACTATAAAAAAAAGCATGCAAAGAATCTTATCAATACTTTTTATATTAATTACGTGTTGAAATTGTCATATTTTAGACATATTGGGTTAAATAAAATATGCTATTAAAATTAATTTCACCTGCTTTTAAAACTTTTTATAACGTGGCTATTGGAAAATTTAGAATTAAGTATGTGGCTTACGTATTTCTGTTGGACAAGTGGTCTGAACTAAGCTTGTGGTTGTGTTCATCAGAGGGCAATCTGCATTTGAGAAGCATTATGGAGGTAGGGCAGACTGGATTGTCAGAACTCGGGTGGATTTGTACATAAGTGACGGGGTTCTGGCAGTATAGAAGGTGAGGAAATGTGGATGAAGCAGAAATCTACTCTCTCATGAGGAACCTGGAGGAGAGGAGACTAATGCAAATGCCGGAGAGAACAAGTGGGTGTTTGAGGTATATCATCTTAGGAGAAGCAATAATCTTAGAACTGACATTAGAAGTGGTGGCTGTGGTCAGAGCATCCAAGCAGGTGGACTGAGCCTAACAATATGGAATCCATGCAAGGGCAATGGTGAGGTTCTGGTAGATCTGTCAATATGCAGTGGAGGAATGGAGGGAAGAAATGAGGCCCATGGAAGAGAATGGAGAAGACCGAAGAAATGTATCAGAACCCATTTCCCTGAGACTGAGGTTAGGATGGGCTCCAGTCCTTTAGGGTAGGATCATTGGGAAGAGTAGAAGTGCTTGTGCTTGACCTGTAGGTCACATGCATGCTCAAAACTTGGCATTGCATATTTGAGTCCTGGGTCTGATTGGCAGGAAAGAAATCTAAACACTCAGCAGTTATGCCTGGGTATTGGCCTTTGGTGTAGAAAGAATATTAATTTTAAGACCCCATGTATTATAGAAGGAGAGGTAGCTAGAGACTTTAACATACTTCTGAATTCTTTTGAGTTTGGTGAGAGAATTGGTGAGCACATCTGTGAATTCAGCGATGAAAATCTAGGGAGGACAAAAGTGGGCAGTGGAGGTGGGCAAAGAGGCAATTGCCATTTTGGATAAGAGGAAACAAGGGAGAGGAGAGAAGGATTATTATCTGGTGAGTGCCAATGACAGAAAAAGAAAACAGAGGAGCAGGTTTGTTTTGGGTGGGAAGATAAAGGATTTTATTTACCTTATTTGGAATTTGTTACATGCATTTGAGGTGTTGACATCAGCCAGGACTAGAGTATGGAAAAGTTGTCAGTGTTAAAGACATAAAACTCTGAGGGTTTTCCTCTTATGATAAATTATTTGCAATGTGATTGCCAGGGCTGAAGATAATGAGAGTAGAAGCCAAATATGTAAAATGTTTTACTATTTTTTGAGGTTGTCCTCCATTATGATCAGAATGCTAATCATTAATTAGTAATGAAATGTGGGCACCAAGTGATCAGAATGTTCTTGTTGACTCATCAATATCATCTCTCTATAGTAATCAACAGGAAACACAGATATTAATTGGTAAGTAATATTGGAAATTCATAATGAGAGAAAACAGAATAAGATGGTTTTAAGGATTGTTTTCACCAGAGTTTGGGAGCCCAGTGAATCACAGTTTCCTGTTAAATAGAAAAACTTTTAAAGTATTGGCATATGTTCTTTGTCAGCCAGACAGAGCAACTTCTTCCCAAGCCATGTTTTTGGGAGAACTATTGATATCTGCACTCAACTCTACTCTTTCTAGTTTCCAGGAGTGCTGCCCCTTTTTCTTTGTAATGACTTTGCAACATAGGTCACTTCAACAGACTTTCATGGCATGTTACAATTCATTTATATAGATCATTCTTTAGGTGGCCTATAGGGAAGTCCTTAGTTTTATCAGAACTAATTGCCTTAGATGGTTACAGTTGCGAAGGTTTCCTGCAGGCATCTCATTGAACTCCTATTGGGGGTCAGGGTTGATCTTTGTCAGCTTCATCATGGAAGTATGTTGGTTTGGCCAAGAGAAGCTGGGTTATGCAGTGTAACCAATGATATAAAAAATCTCTCTGGCTTGCAACAACAATGTCCATAATGGACAATATCCATCATGACTCTGCTCCCCCCGACCTTCACTCTTGGATCCATGGAACAACGCCAATTACCGTGGTAGAGGGAAAAGAGTATATAAGGGAGCTCTTGAAGTTTGCAGTGGAAGAATCATGGTGCAAAAGGTCTCATCTAAGTTCACTAGAGTAAGAATCCTCACACAGGAAAGGGCAGCCAATATTGGTGAGTCTATCACAAACATTCTTTTGGAATATCCTCACCCAGCTTTGTCTATTGAATCAGTTTGTTATTGCCCAAGATCTTAGGGCCCAAGTACTACATTTTAATTACATTTTTAGTTAATAAAAAGATTATTTGATACATTATAGTGGACCAGTGTTATGTTTTGCCCAGGGTTGAGATGATGGAGTTCTTTTCAGACTGTATTTTGACAGTGCGGGAGGAACATAGTTGGGGCAAGAGAATGAATGTGAACTGCTATGGACTTATCCTGACGAAGACTTCTTTTGATCCTCCTTCCTGATGGTATTGAAAATAACGTGTTTACCAGATCGGTTGGCACATAACAGTGCCAAAGACCATATTGGTCTGTTCTAGTTAAGACATCATCACATCTGGCACAGCAGCTGCAATTAGGGCTACCACATGGTTAAGTTTATGGTAGTTTCTCATCATCTGCCACGATCTCCTGGGTTTATGCAGTGGTTACACTGTGCATCCTTCAAATTTTTGAGAGTGGTACTAATCTCTGATAATCCACGTGGCATTTGGTATTACTTCTGATTTACTATCTTCATTGAGGAAAGGGGACTGTTGCAAGGATTTGGCCATTGCTATCATGATGAATCTTTCTCTGCAGATCAGGGATTTATTGGGAGAGTTGTACAGCAACTATGAGTATCCATTCCAATTATACCCTCAGAGACAAGGGATGTGACAACAGGGTGAATCCTTGGAACTACTGGACCTACTGCAATGTGGACATGGACTAAGACTCCATTTATAGCCTGCCTCTGCAGTCTCCATCTTAACAGATGGGTTGTGATGACATTTTAGTTGTCTTGGTGTCAGTACTCAGATCCTGTATCTAGCAGTCCTCAGAAGAACTGGCTACTGTCCTTTCCCTAGTTTGGTTCATCTAGTAAGTGGCTGTATATTGATTTGGGGAAAATTTTGAGAATCTTAATCATATATGCTTTCTGTGGTGTTGCAGGGTCCTTCTTCAAGGGATTCCAGATTCCCCTTCAGTTGGGCTCTGGAGCTGAAAACTGGCTTAGGTCTGGGAAGTGCAAGAGGAAGTGGAAGTGATTGTCCAATGCAACAGCTGCTCATCAGCTCTTGACTGTTTTTCTTTATATAAATCAAGCTATGTCATCATTGACTGCTCAACTTATTTTGCCAATAAGAATACAATAGTCTATTAGCTCCTTGTTGCCATCCTAGCTTCTGCCTACTATAATAATTATATCCATCTTGCCTCTGATGGTTAAGTGTGATACCTTACCTCTGATGTTTCAGAATACTATCATCCGCACTGCCCCATTGACAGTTCCATAGCAACAACATATCCTACCATTGACCTTGGCTGCAGACAACAGACATTACCGAGACTCTCAACAATGCCAGTGTTCCCCTCATTAATGCATTTCCTATTGATTTAGTGAAGTAACTGTTGCTTTTTTTCACTCCCTTGGGATCATACAGCTTGTAGATTCTCTGGTCTCATAATAATACACTCTTGTTTGTCTACTGCTCTGAGCCTACTGACCTCTTTTTCAATATTCTGCCAAGGCAGTTCTGGTACCTTCATAATATTTACTGTGGGTCATCAATACATCCAACAATCTGTAGGCAGCCGCCCCAGCAGCAGGTGAGGATCATCTTCAGGTTTACGTAACCACTCCACAATTTATATGCTGAAGCAGTGCTTCTCAAAATTGGGTTTCCATCAGAATTCCCTGGAGGGCTTATTAGAACACAAATGGCTGGACACTAACCCAGAGTTTCTGATTTAGTGGGTCTTGGTTGGGGCCTGAAAATTTGCATGTCAAACAAACGCCCAGGTGATGCTGATGCTGCTGGTCTAGGGACAATACTTTGAGGAGCATTTGGCTAGAACACAGGGTAAACTCATCACTCTCTGCTGTATTGTCTTTTTTGCCCAAGCCCAGATCTGCTCAGCATTAAATGTCTTCACATGCTTTACAATGTTGGTGACACAGATGGGGAGTGTTTGATAAAGATCAGATGAGTGAGAACATATGATAAACATGTTTAAGTATACATTTTTACTTGTTTATTTACATCAGCACCATGTTAATACATGATCCTTTCTTCGGAGTTAGTGATGATTCATTTGCTGCTTCTCAGTTTTTATTCTCAGATGGGCTGGATGAGTGACAGTGGTAAATATTGTCCATTTCAGTGATGTCCAAGGTCTGTTTTGATTGGACTCTGACTGGCTTCCACATTAAAGGGAGACTAGGCCCTCGATAATCATTCTAGCAATTCATATTTAAAAACTATAAACCAGAAAATGTTTCCAAAATTAAAATTATGTTGAATTTTGAATATAATATTTCAGTCACTGAATGAATTCCAAGTTAATAGAATGAACCAGAACAGAGTCTTTGGAGAAGATTGACGGTGAGAAATATGCTATCCGATTAGTATTCAAATTTGGCTCCTCACCCCAGCTTACCACTCCCTCCTCACAGGCAGCTTGTCTAGGTACAGACTATACTGAGGATCAATTGTTGTGAATTTCAGATGTTCAGCAAGCTGTCACATGCTGCTTAGATGTTTCCAAGGAAACAGCTTTGCTTATCAGCAGTTGTCTCCCCAGAAGGACCAACTTTAAATATACTATTTCCTGGATATAGAAGCAATCAGCTAGGGTACTTGTAGCACTGAAAAACCCACAAACCTTGTTTAAACTCTACTGTAGACAAAAATAAAGGCATCTCAGAATCTTCTTAATTTGAAAGATGGGTCTAATGAAAAAGTATATAATTTAGGTTCCTGCATCTTTAATACAAATGAAAAACTTGTGCATAAAACTCTTAAAATATTGAATAATGTAGCTTAGGCACAATATTTGAGTTCTGTTGATTTCTCCAGTATCATGGCATTATTTTGGCAAGATCATTTTAAAATTTTATGTTTGAAACTTTATGACATAATATTTTAATCTGTATAGCAGATCCTAAATGTACATAATTGCAACTACATCAAATTCAGGAACACAGGGTAAATTTGGATTACTAGAGTCTTGAATTTTAGTAAAATTTGAGAACCTGTGTTCCCATACAATGTTTAAAATTGCCCATATGGAAGAAAATTAAGTATATTCAGAGAAGTGCTAGCTGAATTAAATGCACTCCTCTGACAGTGTAGGGACACTCTCATCACAGTCCCAAAAGTCTGCAGCAAGCACTTGTATTTGGCAGCAAGTCCAGCCGATGATTGCCAGGAGCGCCCTACAGGGTTGGCAGGTGATCTGGTTCTCTGCAAATCCACTGTGGGTGTGTGTACAGATCTCTCCCAAAGAGCTGAGAATAAGCTTGAGACAATGCACTTCAGCCTTTTATTCATTGGCTAACCTTTAAAATAACCTTTTGTCTTAGAGATTTTAAAATTTCTTTGCTTTTTCTTTGCCAAGGAATGTACTAACAAGCCAGGTAAAGGGCAGAGAAGCATGTGGTGTCAGTTTGGGAAGATGGTTTTATTTCATTTATTTATTATTTATTCTTTTGTAAAGATTGGCACCTGAGCTAACAACTGTTGCCAATCTTTTTTTTCCTACCCAGAGCCCCCCAGTACGTGGTTGTATATTGTAGTTGTGAGTGCCTCTGCTTGTGCTATGTGGGACGCCGCCTCAGCATGGCCTGACGAGTGGTGCCATGTCCATGCCCAGGATCCGAACCAGTGAAACCCTGGGCTGCTGAAGCAGAGTGCATGAAATTAAACACTCGGCCACAGGGCCATCCTGGGAAGATGGTTTTAGACTAGTTTTGTTTCCTTTATAATTGGGTTTAATATTGGTCTAATATCCTAATGTGTTTGGGTCATATCAAGGAAAAATATGTTTATATTTATAGTTTTCAGGAGTTTACAAAATAGTTAGAAAATTAAACCTATTAGTATATGAGAAACAGAACAATAAATGAGAGTTTATGACCAAAAACTACCCTGCTTGGTTCAGGGAAGGACATTGTGAGTCTTACAGTCAGAGAAATCTTTCTGAAAAGAGAGAGACCCAAGTAGGGCTTTGAAAAAATACAGGATATTTTTAGTATATATGTGTAATAATGAGAGATATCAAAAATGCAAGACTTATAAGATGGATCCTAGTATCTCTTTAAAAATGGATTTTTTATAGACATTTATTCAAAAGAAATAATTGGAAAGGTGAACAAAGATGTGTGTACGTGTTGGTTCCAGATATCTTTGTTTATATCCATTTAAATGAGGCTCGTTGGGGATTTATAATAATTGTTATGATATTGCCATTCAATTGGAATGTTGGGCGGTAGTTAAAACCATAATACTTTTGCTAGTGTTTCTATGGTCTTTGAAAGCTTTCCTCTTCTCTTTAAAGTAATAGTAACCAGTTCTACTAGTATTACTACTATTACCACGACTACTCCTCTTGGCTTCCATATTGTAAGCATTGTGTGTCAAGTATTACACATACTATTTTTGTAAGCCTCACAAACGCTCTGAGATGAATATTGTCTTATAGATGCGTAACTTGAGAAGTGAAGCCACTGGCTCAAGTTCGCATGATTATTTGCTTGCAGAGGTGGGAATCAAACTCAGGATTGCCTGGGTATGAATAAGATCAATCTATCTAACAAATTAATGGTGTTCTATCTTTTTCAAAGAATTTTTACTCTTATTGTCTCATTTTATTATCACAGCAATGCTACAATATAAACTAAGCAAATATTATCATTTGTCCATTTTCACATTTACATGTCTTCTCTTCTATGTGGAGGGACATCAAATTTTGTAACTGTCTGTTCTTTCTTTTTCTTCACTCCCTATTCCCCTCTGTGAAGACTGCTGAGTTTGGGAGAGGATCTGGGTGGGAGTAGCCCCACCTTCTCCTGCCTCTTCCTTTATCAATCAGATGCCTTAGAAGATGCATTCAACTCTGCTTCTCCATGCTGGAAGCTTTACAGGGGCAGACGCCCTTTTAGGAAAGTCCATGGTTGTCTAGTGCTGCCCAGGATGGGGTGGCCAACTCTGTGTCATTCTGGAGTTCAGTATCAGGATGCCATTGTTGCTTTATACTTAAGCCACATTCACAATACTTTATCATAAATAAAAGTGGTATTTTGATTCGCAATCTGCATTAGTTTTTTTATCGAATTCCTCTGTTGAATCAGAAGGAAGGAAGAATAAATAGAGGTACATGTACTGGGCCCCCTTTAATGCCAACAATGATGAGGATTCAAAATGAACTTAGTAATTTGGCTACAGGCCAAAAGCAAGGCCAGGAAATTTAACTGTTGTAATCATAACATGGTTCTCAGAGGTTAAATCTGTAATTAGATAAGGACAGGAGGGTGAAAACTGGTTTGGTAAAAATTTGTGTACAAAAGACTTAAAGGTTTAATTTTCTCACGAATGCAGTGATTGGAAGCTATAATAGAATTGTGAAGATGTGCAAACCAGGATGGTAAAAGGTTTGTAAGAAATATTACTTCATTCAGTCGGTCAGAAAATACTTCTTTAGTGCCTTTTAGATGCCATAATTGGGTTGGTGTTTATGAGGTTGGGCTTGGGGGTGGCACTGCCTGTGTGAATGTGTATATGTGTGTTATGTGTGTGTTTGTGGTAAGAACACAGCATGAAATATATCCTTCTAACACATTTTGGAGCATACAATAATGATAACTGTAATCACAATGTTGTACAGAGATCTCTAGAACATATTCATTTTGCATGACTGAAACTCTATACTCATTATCAGCAACTCCCATTTCCCTCAACCTCGGCAACTACCACACTACTCTGTTTCTGTGAGTTCGACTATTTTAGACACCTTGTGTAAGTGAATCATGCTGTATTTCTCCTTCTGTGTCTGGCTGATTTCACTTAGCATAATGCCCTCCAGGTTCATCCATACTTTTGCAAATAACAGGATTTCCTTCTTTTTTTTTGAAGCTTAATAGTATTCCACTGTATATGTCTACTATGTTTTCATTATCCATTCATTTGTCAATGGATATTTGGCTGTTGCCATATCCTGACTATTGTGAATAATGCTGCAATGAACATGGGAGGGCAGATATCTCTTCAAGATTCTGTTTTCGTTTCCTTTGGATATATACCCAGAAGTAGGATTGCTGGACCATATGATAGTTCTATTTTTAATTTTTGAGGAACCTCCATAATGTTTTTCATAGTGGCTGCACCATTTTATATTCCCACCAACATTGTACAAGTGTTGCAATTTCTCCATATCCTTGCCAACACTTATTATTATTATTATTATTGATAACAGCCATCCTAACAGGTATGAGGTGATATCTAATTGTGATTTTGATTTGCATTTCCCTGATGATTAGTGATGTTGAGCATCTTTTCATGTACCAGTTGTCCATTTTATATCTTCTTTGGAGAAATGTCTATTGAAGTTCTTTCCTCATTTTTTAATTGAGTTGTTTGTTTTGTTTTTGCTTTTTTGCTATTAAGTTGTAGGAGTTCCTTAAATATTCAAAATATTAACTCTATCAGATATATGGTTTTTAAATATTTCTCTCATTCTGTAGATTACCTTTTTACTCTATTGATTATTCCTCTGGCTGTATAGAAGATTTTTAGTTTAACGAAGTCCCACTTGTCAAGTGGGATCATCATTGACATGACTAATGTCAAGAAGATTTTCCCCTATGAGTTTCACAATTTTGGCTCTTATTGTTTGAATCCTTAATCCCTTTTGAGTTTATTTTTGTGTATGATGTGAAATAAGAGTCCACTTTTATTCTTTTGTATGAGGATATCCAGGTTTCTCAACACAATTTGTTCAAGAGACTATTCTTTCCCTATCGTGTATTCTTTGCACCCTTGTTGAAGATCAGTATACCGTATATGTGTGGATTTATTTCTGGACTCTCTATTCCATTCCATTGGTCTATATGTCTGTTTTAATGCCAGCATCATACTGTTTTAATTCCTGTAGCTTTGTAATAAATTTTGAAATCACGAAGTGTGATGCCTCCATCTTTGTTCTTCTTGCTTAAAATTGCTTTGGCTATTTGGGATCTTTCGTATTTTCATATGAGTTTTAGGATTGTTTTTCTATTTCTGTGAAGAACACCACAGGGATTTTGATAGGGATTGTATTTGAATGTGTAGGTTGCCTTGGGTAGTATGAAATTTTTAACAAAATTAAGTCTCCTAATTCATGGGATATTTTCCCATTTATTATGTCTTCTGTAATTTCTTTCATCAACATTTTATAGTTTTCAGTGTACAAGTCTTTCACATCTTTGGTTAAATTTGTTCCTAAATATCTTATTCTTTTTGATGCTATTGTAAATGGGATTTTTTCTTACTTTCCTTTTTTGGATAGTTCGATGTTAAGTAGAGGAACACAACTAAGTTTTAGACACTGATTTTGTAGCCTGAAACTTTGCTGCCAGATATGTCAGCACTCTGAGTGAGGTGAGACAGAAATAAGTCCCTCAGGCAGTGCACCAAAAGTTTGGGACTTTGGAATGATGCTCCACTCTTCTCTCTCCCTCTTGGGGGAGAAGCCTCAGGTTCTGTACCTTCTCCCAGTTGATCAGAACCATGCTGGCTGCAGGAATTCCTTTCAGCTCTGAGCTGTGCCAGCTTGGAGGAGGGGCTAATATGAATAAAGGGAAATTGCCCTTCTTACCCATTTTAATGTGGCTGTTCTTGGTTTTGGTCTTGTCTGGGGTACTGAAACTTCTTAACTGGATTCTGGACTTCTCATAAAGGTATTTTGGTTCATATATCGTTGTTAAGTCAGTGTTTTGGTTGGGGAAGCAGGACTGGGACTTCCTCTTCGGCCATCTTGCTGACTTAAATAGCTGACATTGCCAGTGTTTGAATCCATACTCTCACTTAACTCATTCTGTGATTTAAATAAATTCACACAATCTCTCCGAGCCTCACATTTCTTATCTGTAAAAAGGGGATAATAGTCACATCTACCAACAGAATTTTGTGAGGATTTAATGAATTAATATCTGCTAAGCCATTAAGAAAGTGATAGGCATGTAGTAAAATCTTGGTAAATGTTAGCTGTTAGTAATTTTATTATCATTTTAACATTCTGGGCTGCTGAAATCTCTGATTACTACCCATATACTGACTCTTAAATTCATGTCTTTAACTTTGACATTATTACTCTTGCCCTCCAGGATTGCTTATTTAACATCACTTATGAGCTTAATGTAATACTAGAAACTGCATATTGACTGAACTGGCTCCTCTTTCAGTGTCACATATCAAAGAATGGTATAATCATCCACTTAGTTATGCAAACTAAAAACACAGTGCCACTTTTAATATCCTTCTCCTTTAACTGCCATAGAAGTTCTTCATCAAGTCCTGTTAATTTTACCTTCCAAACAACTTTCATATTTTTCTGTTTTCTAATTGCAACATCACCACTTTGGGATAAGCTGCTGTCATACCTTGCTTGAACTATGGCACTAATTTCCTAAAAGTGCTCTTTACATCTACTCTTTCCACTTGACCCCTCCATTCTGTGCACAGAAGTCAGAGTAATAAAAAGGCATATCATGTCACTTGCCTACTTAAAACCCTTTGGGGGCTACCTATTATTCTCATGATAAGACTTAAATCATTAACAACATTCCAAAAATCTCAGTCTGGCCCCTCCTATGTCTCCAGGGTCAACTTGTGTTACTATAGTTTACACTCTGGGCTACAGCCATACTGGCCCTCTTTCAGTTCCTCTAATACAACCTGAACATTTTTGCTTCAAGACCTCTGCACACTGCACATGCTATTCCCTTCACTCGAATCCTTCCCTTTCTTTACCCAGCAACATCTGTAAATCTTTCAGGTCTCAGCTTAAACGTGATTTATAAGGAAAGTTTCTCCTGATACCCCAGTCTAGATCAGGACCATATTCATATTGTCAGTATACCTTATATTTACTTCTAAAATCACTATTGTAGTTTTATAAAACAATTAATTATTTACTTATTGGTTTAATGTTATTAGTATGAATGCTTTCCCAAGTAGAAGGTCGCTTCTAGGAGGGCAGGGATCATGTCTATCTTATTCACATCATCTCCAGCATCTGCTGATGTCTAGCAAAGAGGTTGCTCCTAATTAATGTTGGCTGAATGAATCAATAAAGGACTGGATATGTGATAGCTGAGCTGAGTTTTCAAGAACATGTAGGAGTTAGTTGCATGGCTGGGGATGGAGGGAGTAGCAGGCAATACTGGGAGTAAAGGGGCATCAGAAGGAGGAATGCAAGAGTTAGGAAGATGACAGTGGCAAGACATGAGCTGGATATTCAGGCAGAAGTAATGAAAGGCATTGAATACTATTCTAAGACATATGAATTTTACCCTGAAGACAGTTGGAAACTATAAAAGGAATTTAAATAGCTAAAGTTCTTGGATTATATTTGGGCTCTGGCATAAAATACTTAGCAGAAGTGGAGAGAATGGATTGGAGAAAAGTAAATCTGGGGACAGAGAGACCGGTTAGGAATCTGTTAGCCTAATTGATTTGAGAAATGATGGCACCCTGAACGAAGGCAGGTGTGTAGGGGTGAAGAAGAGACGAATTTTGAGAATGTTAAAGGAGTCTAATTGACAGGACTTCATCACCGATTGGACTTGGAGAGCAGTGGGGAAGGGCTATGGATTAGTCCTTGGTTTATATTTTGGACAACTGGATGGGTAGTGTTGGAATTCATAAAGACAGTAGATAATATATGACAGACAACTTTACTGGTGGTGGTAAACGGTGATGTGCTTTCATATTGGTGTGTTTGAGGCCCTTGAGAGATATCAGTGGAGCTGCCTAATGATGGGCACGGGAGGCAGCTGATGTCATAGGAGTGGATGTGCTTACACAGGGAGCAATGTTGAACTTCATTTCAAGAAGCCTTTCAGTACTCAGTAAGTACTCTTAGTCAGAGGGATATGCTCACACATATAGATACAAAATTTTCGATACAATTTTAGGGTGTTCATGGACATCCTGAAGGTCATTTTTCTGTTTTTGTTTAGAAATAAGAAGAAAACAGGCGATAACTTGGGTGAGTACAAAGAAGAGAACAAGGAAGATAAGTCCAAGAAGCATACTGCAATGGATGGACCAGAGACATGGGGAGAATAAATAAAGAACCATGTCAGAGAAAACAAGAGAGAAGAGAGTTTTAAAAAGAATTGAGCAATCAGGAGTGTTCAGGGGTTTTAGAAATGTAGAGTAATAAGACTGAGCATAATGGTTTCAGTGGTGGTGTAGGGGTGGAAACCCAATCGCCTCCAAAGTTAATGCAAAGTGAGCAAGTAAAACCAAGCGTACAATATTCTTTTCCAGAAACTTGATGCTATGGGAAAAGAGAGCTAAGGTAATAGCCTGAGAAAGCATAGGTTCAAGGCAAGGATTTTTTTGGGTTGTTTTTTAATTTTAATTTTTTTATAGTTCTACCGTAAATATGTTTCTGTATTGAGGGTAAAGAAGCATTAAAATTTTATTTGAAGACTATTTAGGGATTTTTCTTTTAATTCAGAGGAGAAGACATAAAAGGTTCTGAAAGTAGAGTTCAAGTATTGGATTTATAATTTGTGGGAGAGTCAGCAGCTTAGTGCTGCCCGATAGTGCAGAATAGGGCCAGTGGGATCCTGCCAAGGTAGCAAAGCATTGTCACAGGAAGTGTGCAAGCAAAGACGGCTGGCAGCTTGTTAGAGCTAGTGTAGGGGGAATTCCCAATTAAGTGGGAAATTGAACTACGTGAACACCAATGTCTCTTCCACCTCTGGGATGCTATGGTTCATTTTCAGGAATTCCTAGGGAGAATCAGAAAACCTTTTATCCTGCTTGTTTGAGAAAATTGGTGCCCTCAATTCAGAAAGGCGAGTTACAATGCAAGCAGTATTTGAATAGTTTGGGTTGATATGCCATGGGAACTATCTGTCAGATCTAGTTACAAAAAACATGTGATGCATTAGATTTAATCAAAGGCGATACATCAGAGCTTCTGCCTGGGGAGTTTGCTAATGATGACGTACTTTTTTTTCTCTTTGAAGCCATATGACAAATTTTGGGATAATAGAGTGATATTTGTTACTTTTACTTACATTTTTTAAAATAAATTATTCTTTTCACACTTGCCCCCCCCATGTGAAAATATGAAAATATTCAAGATATAAATGGCAGGAAGACTTAGAAAGATTCTATATGTGCAAGGATTCAAGATATGTTCACAGCAGAAATCTTGAATAATATGCTAGAAAACTCAAAGTATGTAATTTTATCATAATCAATTTCAGAATGTGAGGTTGCTAATGCAACCCAATGTGTAAGTTTAAAGCACTGTTTCTTCTAGATACAATATCCCCAATTCCCCCACTGGACACATTTCAATGAACCTCACAAAGTAGAATTATTGAATATTCTAAAATCAGAGTTTAATAACTTAGTGACCCTAAATAACAGATTTTATTATATCAAAACAGAGAGAATTTATTATCTTTCCACTTTTGTTTTATGTATTTTTGTGTCTGGGTCTTATGAAACAGCTAGCTCTTAATGCCTGACATTGTCAGAGGAAGGACCTCAAACTAAGAAGCCTTTATTAGCCTCCATTTTGTGATGGAGCTGGCTTACCTGGTCTGCTGCACTTGGGCCCCAAGGTGATGAAGTCAAGTATCAATTAGGTCTGCTCAGTGCAAGTATCTCCAAGTGGTGTATCTAATTCTAGACTTCATAAGAATAGCAAACAGATTAGTTAATAAAAACTAAAATCACATGATGGTGCAAATTTTTTCATATAACTACTCAGTGCTTTTGATAACAACTACCATTCTCTGCCCACTAACTCAGTAGATGAAGCCTATATTCAGGAGTAATTAAATTAGTGACGTGGGTCCTTGCCTTTCAATGGATTGGTTCTGTTTCTCCTCCCATCTTATTTTTATTCATTTATGTAGCAAATGTTTATTGGACACTCTTATGGCCTTAATTGTGTCTCCCAGATTCATATGTTGAAGTCCTAACTCCAGTACTCCAGAATGTGAGAGATAATTAAAGCTAAACGAGGTCATTGTGTGGAGCCCTAATCCTATATAACTATCGTCCTTATGAGAGGAGATGAGGATTCACACACACACTGAGAAAAGACCATGTGAAGACGAAGGGAGAAGACAGCCAGCTACAAACCAAGGAAAGAGACGTCAGAATGAAACCAAACCTGCTGATATCTTGGTCATGAACTTCTAGCCTCCAGAACTGTGAGGAAATGAATTTCTGTTGTTTAAGCCACCCAGTAGGTGATACTTTGTATGGTAGCCCTAGCAAATTAATACAGTGCTTCTCAAACTTTAGGATGCACAAGAATAAGCCGAATGCTTATTAAAAATAGAGATTCCTGAGCCTCACCATCAGAGTTTCTGAGCCAAGTTTGGAGTGGGGCCCAATAACTTACATTTCCAGCCATCTTCCAGGTGATGTGGTGTTCCCAGGGGGACTATACTTTGGGGAGTTATAGGGGCACTAGCTGGTGTGATCCTTTGAAATCACATGTCCTTGAGGCTACTTGTCTGGGCTATGCACCAGCACTCATGATGATAGCAGCCCTGGGCTTGGCCAACCCAGTTGCTTTCTTGTGGGATAGTTAGCACAAAGACCCTTGCAGTCTGAGGGAACATGGAGGCCCTCCAGGCGGGGTTCTTGTCCTTCAAATGCAGGTCATACAGGACGGTCCCCCTTGGCAAGCACGCAGCCTTTGTTCCTCTGCCTACATAAGCAAGCTTCTCTCAGAGGGCTATAGTGGGTGCACATTGTCTGTCCAGCCAGCCACCACTGGACCTTCCCTGTAAGTAACTTGCTAATAAACCCGTATGTCTCGTTTAAATAAACCTGTCCCACACTGCTCATCCAGCTGGGTGTGTGGCAGAACAGAAGTAGTACTGTCTTAGTAAATACAGAAGAGTAGTAAATAATCTTCATTATTGATTTAGACTGATTAATTTTTCAGGAATTTTGTAATTCCATTGTTAAAGACAACCATTCTTGAAATTGGCAATGGAAGGGAGTGTTTACATCATAGAAATTGGCAAATGCTACAAAACAAGGCTTCTTTTTGTTTTTTGCTGGAGAGCCAGTGACTGAATTTATTGGATTGCTTTTCAAAAGTTATGGAAGGTAGAGAAAAGCTGAGGGCATGGGATTGTAGGGGATCTCTTAAGGTTGGAAAGACATAGAGAGTGGAGGCACAAAATGACTAAATACTTATATCAATGACTTCAAAGAGCCTAAAGTCAGCAATTTTACCACTGTATTAATAATTCTATAGACCGCTTTCAACCAGGTGATTTGAAAAAATCAGGAAATTTGAACTTCAGTCACTGCTCTGGTGCTCACTGGCTGTTTGGGTATATTATTTAATCTTTAGAGCAAAAGGTTTTTTATATATAAGATGTAAGTGGACAGAATAATTTGAGCTGCCTCTTTCGTTTTTGAAATTTCTGAGTGCAGTAGCCTAACGAAGTGCCCAATTCCCACTCACTCTGGGATGAATTTTCTTTTGAGGTTCAGTATCTCTGGAGTTCATGATTGTGTAAATGACTGGGCTGATGGGAGCGTGGGCCTGTCCTAATTACCTCTTAAGGTGGTTGTGAAGATTAAATGAGATTCTGTACTCACAGAGCTTTACAAATTCTATTGAGTTATACAAATGCAAGGTCAAATTAATACAAGTTTGTGATTTGGGATTTTGGGGATTTTTGATAGGGAAAATTTAAGAGCAGTGATTTGTATAGTACCATATTGGTTAATGTGACATTACTGTTTTTGATATATCTTTCTGTGCTGCAAGAAATGGAAGAGTGAGGTTTAGTAACTTAATTTAGCAGAATTCTAGAGAAATTTCTTCCTCACAGACTGAAAATATGCTCATGTCTACATTTACATTAATTTACATTACATTTTTGTTGTTAGTGCTGTTGAGTTGATTCCAACCCCTAGTGACCCTGTGTCCTGCAGAGCGGATCTCAGCCCAGTCTTTTTGCACCATCCTCTCACCCTCTGCTGCTGTATCAGGTAATGCTCTGCTGCTATTCATAGGGTTTTCATGGCCAATTCTTTTGGAAGTGGGTGGCTAGGTCTTTCTTCCTAGTCTGTCTTAGTCTGGAAGCTCTGCTGAAACCTGTCCACCATGGGTGACCCTGCTGATATTTGAAATACTGGTGGCATAGCTTTCAGCATCACAGCAACGTGAAGCCACCACAGTATGACTGACAGATGGGTGGTGTGATTCCCTGACCGGGAAACGAATTCAAGTTGTGCCAGCAAGAGCACTAAATTTTAATCACCAGACCACCAGGGCTGGCTACATTACAGCAATTTATTCGTTATTACATTAATTTCTTCATTATTCTTTCTTTCCACAAATATTTATTGAGCTTATACTATGTGTCAGCCTTGAGTTACATACTAGGGAATTGACGTAAGGCAGGCATGCTCCCTATTCACAGATGCTTACAGGTCTAGAGAAAGCAAAGATTAAAGGGCATTTGAAAAAAAATTATGGAGTTCTATTAGAAAAATACTTGCATTGTCTCAGGATTTGCTATACCCTTTCTCCTCATCTAAAATACGATATGTTTTCTAAAAGAAGAGGCAATTATTTGGAGAAAGATGGTGAGATGATCAGTATCTGGGTGTATGTATGATACAGAATAATTACATATATTAGACTAATTGTAGTAACTGTGTAGGCAGTACAGTTAATCTTGTTTAAATGCAAACTAGAAATTCTCTCTTTATGAAAAGGCTTAACTGACTAAGACTGCCTTTTCACAGTGGAAAATCACAGCAATTACCTGGAAAATAAAGACCCCAAAGCAGTCTAGCTAAAACAATTTGAGCACTTGCATAGTTTTGTTTTAAAAAAAAATGTTTTTAACAGTGTATAACTTATTTCTAAGATTATTAGAATTTGACATTCACATTTACAGAAGAAAATTTAAAATAGATGCAATTGAAAAACTGTAAATCAACAAACACAAAACTTGAACCCCAGTCTGTAATCTTCATGCTTTTATTTTCTATATCGTATGACATTTTGATATCTTGGGGGCATTACTAACCAGGAAGAGACTGTCTCTCCCAGGGCTAGTAATTCCCAGGGAAAATAAGCAACTTGCCTGTGACCGTGACTTTAACATGCAAACCAACCAATCCAGAGCCCATACTCTGAACCGCCTCCATCTCGCTTTTACACTCCAGGAGGTGATAATCCTCTGCCCTAAGCATCCTAGGGCCAGGCACCAGACAACTAGGGACCACTCCTATAGCCCAGAGTCCACAGAAATTGTTTGAACTAGCCAATCCTAAGCTGTTTGCTCTGATTTCCCATTTCTTTCCACAAAAACCACAATAAAGGCCTTTGCCCATGCTTTCTCCTCATGCCTTCTGCCTCTTGAATGACCCTGGTGCTTCCCCGTGTGTCCTGACATGGCGATGATGTGCCTCCTCCTCTTGAGAACTGTGAATAACAAACTCTTTTCAATGGCAATTGTCTCCTGATCTGTTGACCTCACCATACCTGAATAAGAACAAAATCCTGGGTGTATTTTAAAACAAAGTTACAGGAACCCAGGATTGATCTCCAGAGGAAGTTAGAAGCTAGGGTGAATTAGAAATACCTTTGGTCAAGTACAGGGAATAGCTGAATAGGGAGTGATCAATCTAACAGGAACTGTCTGATAACAGAATGGAGGCGACAGATTAGAAAGGTACATGCGGATAATAAATAATCATCAAAATGAAAACCAAGTGTATTCAGGCACCCATCTGTGGCCCATATCTGATAGCTGCAAAAAGCTTCAACCTGCATATTGCTCAGTCAAATCCTGAGGAAAGGACATTTTTTTGATTAGCTTTTCTTAATCCTGAGTGAATTAACTGATAATACAGATCCATCTAGAAAAACTTGATAAGATGCAGTCAGTATGCCCAACGTACAACTGCCTTTGGGACTGTGGCTCTGAGGACATCCCAGTCCCGTGGTCTCCCACGTGCACCTGCCATATGACGTGCCCAGTATTGTTTTAATGGTTTTGCCAGTGACAAATGTTTTATATTTACAAGTAGGCTATGAAGTAGATACAATAAGTACCCCTTCTGTACAGGTGAGGAATGGAGGTATAGAGACATTAGGCAGTTTGCCTCCGCGTACACAAGTGTAGGTACACAGCAGACACTCATTAGTGAACTCAAGCATGCTGATTCCAGTTCCCCTTAGCCTCTAGACTCTGTTGCCCCCTCCTTCCTTCCAACTAGCTCATACTCAAATTTCAAATGCTACTGTATCTCATGAAAACTTCCCTTTGCCCTCTCTTTTGTGTTTTATAGGATACCAGGCTTTCTTCTCTCACAGTCTGTCTCAGTTAGCAACGGCTTAAACAGATTGCCATTTGCCTTATACAATTGGGAGGAAGCCATGCGGGGTACTCAAGGATATTATCAGGAAGCCTATCTCTTTTCATATTTCTACTCTGCCACTCTTAGATGTAGGATTTCGTCCTTATGCTTGTTGCCTCATATGCACAATGGCTGCTGCACTTCCTGGTTCTTCTTCCAAATGGACAAAGGGGCAAGGAGCTAAGTTGTATATTCTAGAGAGATTTGTACTTTTTATTCATTTAGCAATAACCTCTCCATGGACTTCTACCTTTATTTCATTGGCAGAACTATACTCCGTGCACCTCAGGGCAAAGGAGCCTGGGAAGTCAAACATTTTTATCTGATCACGTTGCTAACGCAATTGAAATTGAAAGTCTGTTAGTAAGAAACACAAAGGGTATTGAGAATAGGTAGGCAACTGGCAGTGTCTACACATAGAGCTCAACACAGTGTATTATTTATTTTTTTCAAGACTGGTACCTGAGCTAACATCTGTTGCCAATCTTCTATTTTCTTTTTCTTCTTCTTCTCCCCAAAGCCTGCCAGTACAAAGTTGTATATTCCAGTTGCGAGTGCCTCTGGTTGTGCTATGTGGGATGCTGCCTCAGCACAGCCTGATGAGCGGTGCCATGTCCATGCCCAGGATCCGAACCAGCGAAACCCTGGGCTATGAAGTGGACTGCGCAAACTTAACCACTTGGCCACCGGAGTGGCCCCAACACAGTGTATTCTAATTATTTATATCCACTTGTCTTTCCTGGTAGATTGGGTCTACATCAAATCTATCCACCTCTCCTCTTTATACTCTGGGACCAGAACTCTGCCTCGCATATTGCAGGAACAGTAAGTTTATGGAGTGAACCACAGTGATTCTTGATTTTGCCTTTAAGATGATAGGCATTTGTTGTTGTTTTATCTCAAGCTGGGTTTTGAAATTCTCAACTCAAATTTAATTGTGACTCACTTTATACAATACTGAATGTCCTTTTAGAGACTGAAAAAATACACACTGCCTGAAAAAATTGTGTAATCACTGAATGAAGAACTGCCAGGAGCACAGCTCAGACATTGCTCCGAAATGAAGGCACTCTGCATTGCGCCTTTAGACGGGGCTGCAGACAAAACAAGTGGCGTGCAAGCTGAAATGGCTGGGAGATCGCAGAAGGAGGTACAGCAGGTCCTCCTGGGGATACTTCAGTTGATGCTGTAGTGGTTCACGAGATAGAACACAGCTGCTGGTGTAAAGGGATGGTCCGTGCTTCCCTCAGAATTAGGTTCATGAAGATTTTGCCTAAAAGAAAGAATAATTAGACCTCCCCTTATTCCTAACCTGTTAGACGAAATTTTGTTTTCATCTTCTTTTAATGTTTCCTAAAAGGTAAATCACCTGAAGAGAAAAATTTTAAATGTTGAGACAACATTGATAAAATATTGACAGAAAGTCTAGCTTTTAGCTAAACACTTCTGGAGTGGTGAAATGACAAAGTGGGATCCAAGCCTTAGTGGTGGAATTTCTAAGTGGACTTGACATTCTTTGAGAAGAAAACTGAGCTGGGTTAAAGTGACCTCAAATGGGGAGGAAATTCCATGTGTTTGAGGGTGTCTCTCATCACTGCCCCCATCATCTTCTTCTCTAGGGCCCCAAAGTTAACTTTTCATTGGAAACACTTTGTCTTTACACACATTTATATGTGTGATAGGAAGTGTTTCCTATACCACTTTTAGACAGTTTCATTTGCATTTAAATAATGAGTCTACCTCTAGGACTGTCCCACAAATTTTATAAATGCGCATGTACAAGAAGCTATCTTACATAGGATGATGGTAAAGATTTATTAGAGATCTCAGTCAAACTCACATTTTAATAATTAAAATAAAACCTATCACTAAAGTGCTTTTTTGTGATTAATCGGATCACTCTCTCCACTGGAGTCTAACACCACATAAACATTTTCACTTCATGATTGAGCATGCGGACAGGTTGCTGTAATGTTATTTAGCTATTATTACTTAAGTTCCCTTTTGTGGGTTGATGCATTCATGTGAGTTAGGGGCTGTGTTGATATTCTCTGTCACTCCAGGTGTAACTTCCACCACTTTCCACACTGCCCTGGATCCTGGAAGACTCTGGACAGCATCAACCATGTTCTCCTTGAGGAGTGTGGGGGTGGCACTGGCAGGAAACCCAATGGTGAGTGTTGAAAGAGAGGTTGGAGTATTTGTTCCCCTGTTAAAAACAAGACAACAGGCCCAAAATGGAGTCACTTATGCTCAGCCCCACATCACCAAACTGAGACTCAACAGTCACAGTTTTGGCTCTCCCAGAAATGAAATCTTAAACTGATCAAGCAGGAATCACCTGATCAGCTCTAGCTACGTAATCTGCATAAAAAGCCCCTGCTATCCGCTAAAGGAAAGTAGCCTTGCAATAGCCAATCTGCTTTTGTGGCTAGTGTAAGTTCCCTATTCCTGCTTCCTTTTGCCTATAAAAGTCTTTCATTTTGTACTGCTCTTCAGAGCTCCTTTCTGTCTGCCAAATTGGATGCTGCTGGATCCATGGATTGTTGAATAAAGCCAGTAAAATCTTTAAAATTTACTCAGTTGAATTTTGTTATTTAATACCCAGTTCTTTCTCTGCCTGGTCATGATCTGGCAGATGCTTTGTTCTTCTCTTCCACAGCCAAAGCTTCTGCCATGTTCTGCTAACCACTTCTTCCCTCTCTACTCCTTGCCCTTCAGGCCTTAGATAGAGATGGCATCCATGCATCATGCTCTTCCTAGCTTTGGGACGTGTCACTTTCCTTTAGCTCTGCCCACAGCATTTTGAGCAGCCCATCCACTCAATCCCTCAGTCCCTCATTTGAAATATGCCATTGGATCCTTGCTATGACCCCAACTGATTAAAGGGCACCCTGTTTTATCAGCATTATGCTTCCATGAGAGATGGTTGATTTCATTTCTCAAAAGGAGAAATGGTGGAAAAATATTTCTGGGCCTACTTTTATTCTATCTCCCCACAAGAGGAAGAGTGGGAAAAGTATCAGTGTAAGAGCATTGCGTTGCATCTTGGTTGCTCTTGCTCTGAATCAGCCTGCCTACCAGCAGTCTGTGTGTTCTCTCCTTTTCTTTTTCCTCTGAGGACGCTCCCTGGAGCAGGGCTTCTGTGCCCTACTGATGCCTGTGATGGGGTAGGGGAAAATTTTAGGAGGTATAGTTTGAGGGTCTTATATCCAAGTTGCCTTCTTTGGTCCAACTTTACCAGTAATCAAATTGATATTTTGATCTCTGTCTATTTCCTGTGTGTAATTCTCAATTTGTTCAGAATCTAGAGGGAAGGAAAAGGTAATTGATTTGACTTACTTGAAACCCCACTAGTAGCTGAAGTTTACATGGGGAAGTAAATAAGGAGACGTTGCTAGTTTATTTCTTGCCACAAAACCTTAATGACCTCCGCAAATCTATTTTTTTGGCAATTAAATGGCCATACCCATCCATGATCACAATCCAAATTTACCACCTTCAGGCCTCATCACTTCACTTTCAATATTTTTCTTTTGAGGGAGATTGGCCCTGAGCTACCATCCATGCCCATCTTCCTCTACGTTATTTGTGGGACATCTGCCACAGCATGGCTTGAGGAACAGTGCTTAGAATTGGCTAACCCCGGCCCCTGAAGCAGAGCACGTGAACTTAACTGCTATGCCACTGGGCTGGCCCCTCACTTTCAAATTTTTAATGCTAAGGTTATTAATAACAACGTTAAGACAACAAAAGAGAAGGCTTTCAAGAATATTGATATCCTAGAGAGTAACTTAATGTTTATATTCCATCAGGCAACTCTGTCATCCTGGGCAAGCTAAGTAACCTCTTTGGGTTTGCTTGTCTGTTAGGCAAGAGGTTTAAATGAATGGAAGACATTTTATTCAAATACAACTTCATATGAAACATAAGTATGTAAAAGAGATTCATCAAGGATTATATCTGCATAAATGTACCACATATGTTGAACTTTATGACATTTATTTATAAAATTATAAAATAAATACTTTAAATAAACTCTTGTTAGGAATGACAACTATAGTGTTGTACCAGCTTTAGCTTCCAATTTATTTCAATATTTTTTGATTGATCAATATCTAGAAATGTCTGATTTCTTACAGATAAGCAGTTGCAAATAGAAGAATGTTTTTTAAAAAATATTTTATCAAGATTTTCCTAATAATTTGTGTTTTATAAACATTCTTTGAGAAATTCTTCTTTACCCTAAGGTCTTACAGTTCATAAAATTGTTATTTTTTACTTTCTTCTGAAAGTTCTGCAGTTTTGCTTTTTAAATACTGTCTTTAATTTTGTTGATCCTTGGAATCCAATTTTATTTTAATATAAATATTGTTTTCCTAGCATCATATTTGTGTAGTCTCTTCTTTCTCACTATCTGCAATTCATCACCTTCATGTATGAAGCATGCAGATAGGCTTGTGTGTTTCTGGGCTTTCTCTTCAGTTCCATTAGTCTCTTTATCTTTTCCTATGCTGGTACAACCCTATTTTAACTGCAGTAGTTTTATAATTTGTCTTGTTGTCTATCAGGGCAGTGACTGTCAAACTTTGGTCTGTATCAAAATCACCTGGGGATCTTGGAAAAAATACAGAGGCATGGGCCATAACTTACCTTAACACATGGAAGCCTCTGTGTTCTTTATTACCTCTTCAGGTGATCAATAAACACCACTGATTGAGAGCGACCAATCTAGGGCAAGTGTCCACACACCCCCAATACACACAGACATTTTCTCTTCTTCAGGAATGATCTGGCTATTCCATCCTTCTGCTCTTTTAATTAACTTTTGAAATCTGTTTGCCACTTTTGCATGATTTCTTTTGGGACTTGGAGGGGGATAACATTAAATCTATATTTTGTACAAACTTGGCTAAAATTGCTCTTTCTTCTTCCTTACATGATCTCCTGTAAATTGGCTTCTGCCCATCCACTCCACTGGAAAAGACATAAATTTATAGCTCTTGTTACCCACCATGGTATACATTTTTATTGTAAAATATATATTCGAAGAGTAGTGGAAAATAAAAAAATTTCATGGAAAGGAAGATGATCTGTGCATCTTACATCAATGTATTGGTTATGAGATTTATGTTGCTAAAGAAGTTCAGAACTGATTAAGGAAATTTGTTCCTCAAATTCATCTTTCACATAAATGGTAACAAATACTAAAACTTGTGCGTGCTCAGATAATATATTACAATTCACTTGAATTTATCTGGAAGACTCCAGAGTGAATAAAGTGCTTAAGTTATACCAGGACAAATGTTCTCACTTTATTGACTTCCAGAAAAGAGTCAATAGGAGTATTGATTGATATGACAGTTGTTTTACGTCTCAAGAAGCAAAAGAAATGGTGCTTAAGACTAGAATAAGGAACACCACCTCCTTACCTCTATGTCTTGCTTCACAGAGATTAGAAAACACATTGCTAGAGAGGAAGACAAGTTTTCTTGAGCTGTATACTCAATTCCACAAATTCTCATGAGGAATGGCCAGGTGCTCTCCATTTGCCATAGGTTACCAGCATCTCCATTGAGTTTGGGGCAATTTTGTAGCTCTGGTTCCTTTTCTAGAATGATAGTGAAGCCAGCATAAGAGGCAAAAGAAAATGGATGAGACAACATCTATATTTCTTCATATTTTTCTCTGTTCTCTTCTTCTTTTTAAGAATTTTGCATACTGACAGTGTTGAAACATGTACGAAGGAATTTAATAGTTTAGTCTGTTTAAATTCAATCTTTGTTTATAAATTGTAGGATCTTGGGATAGTTGTTAAAGCATGTACCTCATTAGAAAAAAAATGGGATGATGATAATTATGTTCTTTGGAAGGTTGTCACGAGTGCTAAATTAGTAAATACATGTGAAGAGTCTTAGCATGGGGCAGTGTTTTTCCATCTGTTCTTCACAAGCATTTAGTATAAAATCAATACGGTGGGTAGTAACCAGCTTCAAAACATGCAAATAGAATAGAAACTATCAGAATGTGTCACATTAATGAAGGCATGTATTGAATAGGGGAATTTTTTGCTTCAGTTTCTCATACATACACACACATACACATACACGTATAAACTGGGTTACTATGAAAAATATTTCTTACTATGGGTCGAGGTAAAAGAAGCTTGAAAAACACTAGTGTAGGGCAAAGTAGATAGTCGATAAATGTTAACATCTTTCTTTTCTTTTTTATCTTATCTTTTACCAGCCTTGTATACTGGAATTTGGTCACAATAAGTACAATTGACCCTTGGAATTTATGGGGGGACAATGAAGCCCCACTGAGATGTGGACATTGGATAGGCTCCCAGGCCCTGTCACTAGTAATCTCAGAACATGTGTGATATAAGTGGAACCTTAGCAATTCCTATTTACTACACATCAGACATGCTTGCAGGTAATGAAATCCTTGTTGGAATTCCCAAATTTCCATAAGAGATCAATCAGAAGTATATATTTGTCCCAAATTTAATTTTCAGATCATCGTATTAGGCTTCATGTAAGTCATTTAATCTATCTAAACCTAAAGGTTCTAATCTGTCATATAGTGATAACACTATATTATTTTTTGGTGAGCATTGAATAAGTTAAGGTGCAACATATTCAGCAATAATAAGCATTCCATAGCTGTTAGCTATTGTCTCAGTTTAGGGGCCTAAGGAAACCGACTCTGAGATGAAAAGTAACAAGCAGGAGGTGTTTAGGGTGCAATCTCAGGAACATCACTGTAAACAAGTGAGGAAGGGACAACTGGACAGAGGGAGAAGTCAAACATGTGGTTGCAACAGAGGCCCATGGGGACCTCGGATGCTGAGATGGCCATTCAGATTGTCCTGAATTAAGTAGGGAATCAGAGTCTTTTATCGCTGCATCAAACAGAGGTGATCTTGGGTAAGGTAACTCCTTTTATTGAGGGAAAACCCCAGAAAGTGATTCAGTGGAGAGAAATCAGCAGCCAACTCTCCCAGCAGCTGTGGGAGTGAGCAGCTTTCAGTCCTGAGGGACCTGGTAGCACGCCACAGCACCCGCCACAGCTCGCCCATGGAGCACTTGGATCCACTTGCTTCAAACAGAAAGTTAATCTCATCTGGGATCAGTGCCTCCAGAATCTGGGGGGTGGGGGGTTGTGGGGGGGTCTCTTTTCTATGGGAAGCGTATAAGAGGAAGGTTAGTGGGATAAACTGCAGTTCTCGTCGCTGCAGCTGTCTCAAGGCGAGGACTGATCCTCATCATCTTCCTCTTCTACCACACATTCTAGAGTCCCTCACCCGCATCTTGCACCTCTCCTGGTGGCCTAGCTGGTGGACAACCCAGACCTTCATCCCTGGTCTTCAGGCCCATCTCAGGCCAAGACTGTTGTCCTTGTCCATTTGCCATCAAAACAGGGCAGGTGAGTACTAAGAAAGATCTCTGTGGCCACCTGAGTGCTAAATGTATCCTTCCCTGCCTCCACTGTGTGACAGCCTCCTCTTGATGGTCAGCATCCCAGCCCTGGCAAAATGGTGACTCCTTTCCTTGCCTTCTGGTCACTTGACATGAACATCTTGAAAGGACTTGGCAGAAGCTGTAACTTAAAGTTTAAGGGGACACTTACTCTGTCCTCGGGTGGAAGCATTCCCTTCCAGAAACTAGCACCTTTAGATGCATACAGCTTAAAGGTGTGGAAATGGGAAGCACAAATTCTCTCAGAGACAAGATCCTTCAGAGACACAGAGGCTAACAATGTAGCACAGGAAGCACAAATTCCTCAAATTGGCCCTTGCGAATAATGGCAAGCGAGGCCGTTTCCAGTTTCACCCCTCAGCTCCCAGATGTGTATATTCTACCAGCAGGATTTACAGCACCAGCACCCATAATAGTCACCAGTTTAGTGTATGTAATGTATCCTGGAGGGTGGGCTTCCATCCTCATAAGGTATTATCCCAAGCCAGTGCCCCAGCAGTGCCTTCAAATGTCCATACCACTGCTTATCAGGCCGGCTGCTGCTAGTTAGCATGGTATGTGCTAGGATCAGTGCATCTCGTGACTACGTGTCTGCAGCATTGTCTGCTTTACTGAAAAGTGGGTTCCTTGGAGATATTACATGGGATTCCATGTCAGTAGATCAAATACTTTGTAACTACTTGGATAATAACGTTGCTAGCCAAGGTCGTGTGAGCTGCCAGCAGTCGTTGGCCACCTCGTTTGAGAGTTTGTCTAACAATGAATCCAAAACAGAGGAAAGCAAAACAGAGAAACGAAGAGAGGAACGTTTCTGATGACATTGTTTGAGCGCTTGATTTTTTTCAGTACCTGAAATAAGATCTCCCTTGAATGTTCAGCTAAATGAGCTGATAAATTACTATTATTATTGTTATTTGAGTTGGGCTTCTGTCACTTGAATTCAAAAGAGTTCTGATGAAGCCACCAACTTGCCTTCCATGGCTGCTTATACATTCATTCTTTTACAAAATTAATACCATAAATCAGGGCTTATTCTGCCTTGAGAGTCATTTTACATCTTTAAGCTGACTTTGAATATCTGTGGTTTGATCCATATTGTGATGATTTCATAGTCGAAATCTCAGAAACAGATATTTCCAAGTTTTTGTGGGTCTTACAATATTTCCCAATAGGCATCTCAAATACCGCGGTCCAGGAGCGCCAGGAGGTAGGGGCATGGAGAGCCCGAGGACCATTGCCGTTTATCTAGCACTTACAATGTGCCACGCACCGTTGTAAGTCTTTTGTAATTATCGAAGTTCATTCTTACTGCAGCCCTGTGAGATTGGTATTAGTTTTCTCATTTTGACACAAGGAAACTGAATGAGAGGAATTAGGTAACCTGCTTTAGGTCACTCAGTGAACGAGTGGAAGAAGCACAGATTCAGAACATGTAGCACTGGCCTCACTGGCAGCAGGAGTCCTGAGATGTGAGGGATCAGTGCAGGCAGCAGGAAGCAGAAGAGCTGCCTGGAGAAGTGTGAGCAAAACCTCTTTTCTCCGTTTCACTCTTTCCCAGCCTGTAGTGAACAGTGATCTGGTGTCCTGAAGGCATCCTTCAAATGACTTGAACTATTGTAGGCACGTGTGAAAATTTATTTTTGATCTGTTTCTCAAACAGACTCACACAGATACATGATTTTATGTGGAAGGGATTATTTCATACCTACTTTTAAAATATTTTCCTGACTTGCATTTCTGTAATAGTCACTATAATCGTAGTAACACAGCTACGTCTGTTCCAGACCTTCCACCCTGGTCTCTGTCTCTGACCTGCTAAAAGTGGAGGGTGTTGGCTCAGATTCTGCCCTTGAGCTCACGTGAGCTCTGCCATCTACAAATCATGTCAGACCCCTTTGTGTGGGTTTTGAGAGTCTGAGGTATTTTCTTCAAAGCACCTTCCTTGCCAGTAGTCCCTGATAAGCATAGAAAATTTCATTTCTTATATTTAATTCCCCACATGCCAGTTTCTAATTGTATGTGCAAGGTTATTTTTAAAAATTTTTCTGAGCCCTTGATTGAAAGTATTTAAAGAACTTTCTAGGGACCGCGTAAGCTCAGGGCAAAATAAACCCGCGGAGCCTTTCATTCTAAGCTCTGCATTCATATCTAGTCTAGGTCAAGAATGAGTGACAGCAACAACTTTAGTACCTCTGGGGAGAGGGACTAATTCCATTTCTGGACCTAGTCAATT
The DNA here is from genome assembly GCF_041296265.1 of Equus caballus. Lineage (NCBI taxonomy): Eukaryota > Metazoa > Chordata > Mammalia > Perissodactyla > Equidae > Equus > Equus caballus. The sequence goes on from NC_091686.1 coordinate 95,667,152, forward strand.
TGATCTTGTCTTTTGAGACTTTCGAGAAGAAGTCTCAGGGAGCCGTGAAACTTTGCTCGGGAGGTGCCGTGGCCTTGTGGAATGAGACTATGTTTTAGAGTCAGAGTCATCTAGGGTTCTGTCCTGGCTCTACCTCAGAGTGTGTGACCTGAGAGAGAGTATTTCACCTCTATTTGACTTAGTTTCCTCATCTGGAAAATTGGAATAATAGTATAGGCCCTGGAGGGATTGCTGTGAGGAGCTGGACACACACACACACACACACACACACCCCCCATTCACAACGTGCCAAGCACTGCTAAAACACTTTATCAATATTAAATCCCTTAATATTCATTATAAAATGTGAAGGGGAAATATTCCTATCCCTATTTTATGTATGAGAAAACTGAGGCTCAGAGGAGTTAAGTAACTTAGCTAGTGTCACAGCTGATAAGTGGTAGAGTTTAGGCAGTCTGGTTTCACAGAGTTGTGTCCCCCCAGAATTCATATGTTGCAGCCTAATCCCCAATGTAATGGTATTTGGAAGTGAGGCCCTTGGGAGGTGATTAGGTCATGAGGGTGGAGCCCTTATAAATGGGATCAATACCTTTATAAAAGAGACCCCAGCGAGCTCCCTCACCCCTTCTACCATGTGAGGACACAGTGAGAAGACAGCCATCTACGAACCAGGAAGCAGGCTCTCACCAGACACTGAGACTGCCGGCACCTTGATCTTGGACTTCCCAGGCTCCAGAACTGTGAGAGACAGATTTCTGTTGTTTATAACCCACTAGGTCTGTGGTGTACTGTTGTCGCAGCCTGAATAGACTAAGACAGTTTTAAGTTCAGGCAGTCTGGTTCCAGAGTCTTTGCTCTTAACTGTTATTATGCTCCCCTACATGGTAGCTGTTTTTATAATCCAGTTTTCAAGTGTTTAATACAACGAGTATATGTTGCGAGGTGTGGCTGTGTGTGTGTTGCTTTTGTAGGAAGCTTAACTATAGTCACTTTCAAGTAGGAAATCAAATGAGCTTTCTTTATTATTAGGCCTTTAATGAAAATAAAACAGAACCACAGCATTTAAAATAGGTTACTTAAGGATGATTTGAGACGTTCTAAATTTCTTCAGACTGTTGCATAAATTTAGTCTACCTTTCCTTGAAATTGAGCCTGACTGGATATATTGATTAGTAAATTGCAGAAACTCTACTTAGGACCTAGCACTCACACTGACATTCTAAAGAAACACAGTCTGTCTTTATAGAGCTTTCCTGGTATATTAGTAGAAATATACCAAAAAGTAGACGTCACACCAATGAACAATCATTGAGTTTTCACAATAAATTCATAGTCAAAATCTCTAAAATCATTGATTCTAATAAGTGTGAGAAATCCTAGATCAAAGTTGAACAATTTATTTGTTTTTAAACCCAAGGACTTTGCTGAGCCTTTGATACACTAACGTATTTGTGAGTCTCTCAGAGAGTGATGCAGCATGTCGTGGTTATTAACTTGTTGGCTATGGAAACTATGGTGGCTTCATGTGTCAACTTGGCTTGGCTGAACTACATTTCTCAGAATTCCCTTCTCTGTATGTCTTTGGTTAGGGTATGCCACAAGAGACATTCTTGTGGAAGATTTGGAACGCAGAAATGGAGCAGCAGCTGTTTTGTCGCTCTCACACATTGTTCCTTACCTGTTGGCTCACCTCATTGATGTGGGACAGCAACTGGGTCTCTACCTTTCCATGAATCCTCCTTCAACCTCTCCAATTCTTAGGCCAGGTGTATATTTAGCTTCAAGATGAAGAGCATGAGCTTCTCTTACAGAACTCCCATGCCATCAAGGTCAGAGGCAGTAAAAGCTGACATGGGTTCCAGCTGTGCTCATGCAATTTTAGCTGATCCTTGTTCTCCCTCACTTTACATCCATCTTTCATATTTGATTGACTGTTTTGTGGCCTTCAAGCTTCAGCAACAGACAAAACAACAACTTTACAGGGATTTCCAACAATTCCCATAATTATGTAAGATAAAACCCCTTGTATATATACTATATGATATATATGTGATATAATGTGTGATATACAATATATAATATCTGATATATAACATATACCATAATATATATCACCTACCAGTTTTGTTTCTCTGACTAGGGCCCTAATAGATACATAACCCTTGAGTCACAGCACAGCTAATTACATCTTCAGAAACAGTATTCTGCAGAAGATAATTAGGAAATTCTAATATAGTAGAGTCATTTTTGGATAGGATTTTCCCAGGAGTTGAGTAAAAACGTGTTTAGAGTAAGACATCACATAGCAGCATCTAATTTTCCACTTTGTTGTTGGCTGTGGTAAGAAATAACGTTTAGGATTCTATTGTGGGTTGAATTATGTCCCCCAAAAAGATATGTTCAAGTCTTAACCCCTGGTACTTGTGAATGTGAACTTGGAAATAGGGTCTTTGTAGGTGTAATTAAGAGGAGAGTTAAGAGGAAGTCATCCTGGGGCCAGCCCTGTGGTGCAGCGGTGAAGTTTGCATGTTCTGCTTCTCCGGCCTGAGGTTAGCCAGTTTGGATCCTGGGTGCAGACTTATGCACTGCTTGTCAAGCCATGATGTGGTAGGTGTCCCACATATAAAGTAGAGGAAGATGGGCATGGATGTTAGCTCAGGGCCAGTCTTCCTCAGCAAAAAGAGGAGGATTGGTGGCAGATGTTAGCTGAGGGCTAACCTCCCTCAAAAAAAAAAAAAAAAAAGGAAGTCATCCTGGATTAGGGTGGGCCCTAAATACAACCACTGTTGTCCTTATAAGAAGAGACACAGATGGACACACAGGGGGAAGACAGCCATATGAATACAGAGGCAGAGATTGGAGTTATGCTGTCACAACCGATGAACTCCAAGGATTGCCGGCAACCACCAGAAGCTAAAAGAGGGAAGGAAGCATTCTCTCTAGATCCTGAGAGGGAGCATGCTGTCACCTTGATTTTCAGACTTCTAGCCTCTAGAACCGTAAGATAATAAATTTCTGTTGCTGTAATCCATCCAGTTTGTGGTCATTTCTTAGAACAGCCCCACGAAACTAACACAGGTCCCAAACTAATTTTCCTGATGCCTGTTCTGGAGGTCCTAGGTCTGAACTCCCACATTTGGTAAAATCCATTGCAGGACAAAGCTAAAGGGGACCTTGAAGACCAGCCAGGAAGTTTCAGTAATTCTGCTCCTTTTAAGAAGTGCTTCGGGGCCGGCCCAGTGGCACAGTGGTTAAGCTCGCACGTTCTGCTCCTTGGCAGCCCTGGGTTCGCCAGTTCAGATCCTGGATGTGGACACGGCACCGCTTGGCACGCCATTCTGTGGTAGGCGTCCCACGTATAAAGTAGAGGAAGATGGGCACGGATGTTAGCTCAGGGGCAGGCTTCCTCAGCAAACAAGAGGAAGACTGGCAGTAGTTAGCTCAGGGCTAATCTTCCTAAAAAAAAAAAAAGTGCTTTGAGTTCAACCAAGATGGATAGTTTTGGATTATTTCATACCACTCTCATGCCACAAGTGTCCATGTCCCTCTCACAAGATCTCTGGATTGCACAAGTTCAGGATTCTTAAGATGCACAGAAGGCGGGGCGGCATCTCCAGTGCCCTGACCAGTTATCTCCAAACTAACGCTCTCTAGGCAGGAGGCTGACTCCGGGCAATTGGTCCTCCTTGGATGTGAGGAAATGCAGCAACTTAGAACTGTCAGTCTTGCCACAGCTCTCAGGCACACACAAAGGAAGGTCCTTCCTCACCCTTCCTGTCTAAACTTTAATCCCACTAGCCTTGAGACTTTTCTGTGTCTTCCTCTCTGATCTGAGAGATATTCCTTCTTTTTCCCTTTTTTCCCAGCCAGGGTTGTTTATCAAATATCTGCTAGTATAAAAGCTCGCTCTGTAGGTCTGTGTCTGAATCTTCCTGACTCAAGCTGATTTTATTTTTGTTTTGATTTCTACAGGGGTTACAAGCTGAGGGCAGAGGTAGGGTTTGGGTAGGTTGTGCAAGGAGTAGAGCCCCAATCAGAGAAGCAGAACCAGTAGGTGACATATATTATGTTAAATGTTATATATCATATATTACATATTGCATATCCTATATGGGAGAGAAATACGGTTAGGACTTAGACATATGATCCCATCACATGAGCCTCCTTCCTCGTTCCTTCCTCTCTCATTCCTTCCTCCCATCATTTCTCCTTCCTCCTTTCATTGTTTTCTTCTTCCCTCCCTCTCTCCCTCCTTCCCTTCCTTTCCTCCTCTCTCCCTCTCTTTCTTCCTTCCTTCTTGTATTGATTATCCACATATTGATGACATAATATGAGCCACACCCTTTGCTAACCACCAGATCACAATGCTCTTCCATGATTCTTGCTTTCTTGGGCTCACAATCTATCAGGGATACTGATATACAGAACTAAGAATGTGTCCATTACTTAATAGGAGGGCCACTCTACTGCCTGGGGCTCAGTGATGGTGGGGAGCAGAGCATGCCAAACAGAAGAAATAGCAAGGGCAAAAACCCCAAGGTACAAAAGTATCTTTTCACAAAGCTCTATTTAGGGAACTGTGTGTAGTTGGGGCATGTAATAAGAATGTCAAGAGATGAGACCAGAAAGGATGGTAAACTCTTTGAAGGAAGTTGAACGACATATTAAGGAATTTGGAGTTTGTTATCTTTGTCAAATAAGGTGCTGCAGAAAGTTCCTGAATGAGGAAATGATCATTATACGCTAGGTTCACCTTTCTAACGCCCCTGTACACAGCATGTACTCCAGTTGGACTATAATGCCACAGGGATGTCCATCTGGTTCTTGTACCCCCAGAGCCTGGCATGGTGCTTGGTATAGATATAGTACTCCCCAGTTGTGTGTTGAATGAATAAATGAAGCTAGAGAATTAATTACATGTGGCCAAAGCCTGGCTTTTGAATCATGATTCTGGGAGATTTATAAAGGATAATAGAAAATAAATCAGAGAAACCCGTCAGCTCTGTTCTCACCATCATCTTTCTTACATTTACTCTGAATCTCTCAGGCTGCGGTTAGGTCTGGAGCCCCTAGCCCTTTGTGGAGATGGAGGGTAACTGAGCAGCACCTTTCCTCACAGTGTAAACACTGCTGTGCTTGATGATCATCACTGAATTGCCCTCAGTATCTCCAGAAGAAACTATTTCTATTTTTTAAAATTACTTTTTTTCACAAATCTCATTTTCCAACTATTTAATCATCTTTGCAGCTGACCTGGATTTTCCATCGCTTCACCTCTTTTGGCTACCAATATCTTCCCTGGAAAAGAAGCAGCTTGAGCTATATGGTCTCTAAGGGAACAAATTCTGGCCAAATTACCTTTGGGCTGATAAGGAAGGACTAGAAATTGGTGTATTGGAAATGCTCCGTATCTAATATTTGGATAATGTTCTAGTCAACAAATTAATGAGAAATTACTAATGTACTGTATTACTGACTTGAATTAGAATTTAATAAAACGCACAATGCTAAAATGATAACAAACTGCTTTCTGAGGTTGTTGAGAAACCAAGATGTTTTGGCTTTAAAATGAGAGGAAAGACAACAGATGCTGAGTGCTTACTATGGATAAGGAACTCTGCATACTTCATTTCTTTTAATTCTTAAAATAGCTCTAAGAAGTAGATATTTGTCCCTGTGTCATAAATGAGAAGATAAAAGCTAGAGAGCTCAAGTAACGTGCCCAAGCTCTCACAGTTAATAGTTGACAGAGTCAAGACTTGAACCCACATCTGTCTAACTAAAAAGCCAAGTCTTTTTGCCTATTATCCTGAAATTGGGCAGAAAATAGAAGGAATATCCCAGAGTGTTGGGCTAGTCATAAAAATGCCCATCACCATTTATGGAGGACCTCTTAGGCTTCGGGCATTAGGCTGGATAACATCCACATAAAGTATCAGACAGAATTTATCTACTCTTTGCTTTAAAGTTGTTTCCTGAGACTTGTTATTCCCATTTCACAAGTCTCAAAAAGGAGGCCCAGAGAATTTAAATGACTCTTTCATTTTCACATAGTTTATAAGAGACAGAGCTGGGAGTCCAGGCCCCATGGATGTTGCTCCTTGCACTTCATCACTGTGCCATCAATTTTGTCAGTTGGGAAAGGCTGCTCCGGATACAGGAACAGGGGTGCCTCTGCATGCCAACTGTGCCGGGCATCCCAGCTTTAATTAGAGCTAGGGCACTGAGGCAAGTGGTAGCCAGATTTCGCCTCTGCTAATTTGCCAATTTTGCTACTCTCAGCAATCATCCTCAAAGATAACAAAAGCTAATGTTCCTACCTTAGATCCTTTTTTCCCCTGGAGGCTGGGACAGTTACTTTAATCAATTAGTGTCTTTTTGAAAGGTAGAGGGACTGGAGTGTTTCTTAAACTTCAATGTGCATAAGAATCACCCTGGGTACCTGATTAAAATATGATTCCTGGACCCCACTCCTAGAAATACTGACTCCCTAGGCCTGGGGTGGGCCTGAAGAATCTGCATCTTTAACAAGTACTTCAGATACTGCTGATGCAGGTAGTGTAAGTTCTGCCTCTAGAAACACTTGATTAGTGGTTGAGATTCTGAGTCTGGATCCCTGGCTCCATCACTACTAGCTTTGTGATGGTGAGTGAGCTACTCATCCTCTCTTAGCCTTAGTTTTCCTATCTATAAAATGGGAATAATGATGATACTGACCTACCTCTCAGTCATGGGAGGACCAAATAAAGCAATTCATGTAAAACGTTTAATGTGTTTCTGGCACACTGTAAATGCTCAGTTAATGTTAGCTGTTATTATACTAATGAGAAGTTGGTTATTTAGAGAAAAAAAGATTGAGTCATTCTGTCTACCAGAAGTTTATGTCTACGTGACTATGGAGGTGGGGGCTGGGGAGGGAACTGACCTGTTCCTGGAAAGGTCAGTAATACAGGATCTTTTCCTCTGGAGTATCTTTCTCACATATTCTTTGTTGTTGTTGTTAGTGGTGTAAATTTATCTTTGAGGTGCCAACAGATTCTTTGTCAGAGAATTCCTTTCTCATTGGTAGTCACTAAATAGATCTGGGGTTGATGGGGAGCTCAATCTTCCATGGGACCTGTGAGGGCTGCTTGGAAAATTTTCTTTCCTCTGGCTTTTTAAGAGAAATCATAACGGAAGAAGCAATACTCAGAAATTTTAGAACAAATTTCTCTTTCCCGTCATACACCCAGGTGAAAGATGTCAACATCTTTCGGCCAAAGAGAGCCTTTCCCTGGACAGGGGGTGTAAAGACAGGAGCCAAGTAGGTCTCTGTTCAACCCCTCAGAGTTCAGGGCTGGGGCCAGACTCCCAGGCACAGGATTTGCTGAAAACCGCCAGTGCATCCTGGCCTCAGTTGGGATAAAACCTAAACTCTTTCACATGTGTATGTGGCTCTTCAAATTTCCTTGCCTGGGTTCATGTTTCTCTTTCCAGGTTCCTCTTCTACATTCCCATCTTTTCTGTCCTCGTCATACTTTGTTTTTTTGTTGGAGCTCTATTTTCTCTCTATTCTAGACTTATGCTGTTTCTCTGTCTAAACATGTTTTCTTCTGCCGTTTCTACCTTTGTATTTCCTTTAGATTTTACTGGATGTTCTCTTCTGTGGGAAGTCTTCATTAGGCATTTGTTGCCCTCTGTGTTTCTACAACCTAATGATTATTGCTATCATACATTTAGCAAAATATAACATTATTTGCTTTTGAGTTTGTCTCCCCTACAAGATCAGCAGCATCTTGACTCAGGGACTTTGTCTGTCTTATTCACTTTCTACCCCCAACACCCCATTACAGGCACAAAGTAGAGACATGAAATATTTAGTACTCAGTGAATAAACAAGTTGCCTTCTAGCATCTCCTGGAGCACCTCCAGTCATGGGAAACTTAGTACCTTCTGAGGCTGCCTGATCCGTTTTTGGAAGATTCTGCTTGTTTGAAAGCTTTCCTGATTAATGAACTGAAATCAGTGGTCCTGCGACTTTCCAGGAGAGCAAAATGTCTCAATCTTGGAGGCTGAGACAAAATCTCTGATCCTGACATCATATCACGGTCTTGGAAAGGCTCTCTAGTTAAGGACTCAAGTGCAAAATGAAGACTGGTTTCTTAAGGAAGTGCTACCAGATAGAGATAGAAATGCAAATGTCGAAAGAGTAAAGCTGATGGCTTATCTGAGATAGACAACATTGCCATTTTCTTACTATGCCAGCAAGAGAGGCAAAAGGACTTCCTCTGAGGATCAGGGATGGAGTGGCCCTTGAACAGGACCTTCCAGAGAAGGACGCTCTGTCCTGGAACAATAGACTTGGGAATTTACCAAGAAGGCTTTGAATTGTTCTAGTACATTCCAACTCACAATTGAAGATACTTTAAAAATGGAGGGAGAATACTGAGAAGATTATCATCCATTCTATTCCAGGTGGTGGTAGCTGTTGTGACTTATATTCCATCAGTTTTTTTTTTCCTTACCCCAATGCAGGAGGGAGATTTAATTATCCTCATTTTATAGAAGAGAAACAAACTCATGAAATAGTTGTCTCAAGGTGACACAGTTAATCATCACAGGCTCGAGACCCTTATCCCGGTATTTTCTCACCACTTAATGGAATTAAATCCATTTTGAGCATATTTTCATTTACATAAACACATTATTTCAAAAAATAAGGTTCCAGCCCTCCTTTTAAAAATTATATTTTGTCCTTTAAATCTCTCTTTTTTGAGAAGTCACATACAATGACATCTAAAGGCTAAATTACATAAAAAAAGGATCTAAAATAATGCCATTTTCTTCACCACTTGCTACATGTTTCAACATTTTAAAATAGCATTTCAAGCATCCACTCAATTTCTCAACTTCAGTCAGAAGAGAGCTCAAATTGTCTCAGATAAGCACATGGTTGTGATATTTCCCAGGAAAATCTTTCCACATCAGGGAAAAATGTATAGGTATAATGAAACAATGAATTGAAAACTGACAGAAAGGTAGTACCCCCACCAAAAGGAATAGTGATAATTTTCTTCAAAATAACCGATGTAAGCGTATACTGCTTGCCATTGCTCTTGCTCTTCTAAGCCTGGAGACGTTGAACCAACAGCTTCACTGGCTTTGGTAATTATTTGTCAAGGGTATGACCCCTGCAGCTTTCCCTCAAGCCAAACAACCCCCAGAATGAATGAGTCTGGGGGTTTCCAGAAAGCCCTGGCCAGGCTGCAGAGCTGAAGCCCTCCTCGGAGTTATAGGATTAGAGTCTGTCTTTGGCATGGAGATCATAACTTTTACAGAAAAGTATTTGGTCCCTAAAGGAAAAATCATGACGATGGATGTTTAGGCCCACCCTGGGTATACCATCAGGTTGACTTTTTTTTTTTTAAAGATTTTATTTTTTTCCTTTTTCTCTCCAAAGCCCCCCAGTACATAGTTGTATATTCTTTGTTGTGGGTCCTTCTAGTTGTGGCATGTGGGACGCTGCCTCAGCGTGGTCTGATGAGCAGTGCCATGTCCGCGCCCAGGATTCGAACCAACGAAACACTGGGCCGCCGGCAGCGGAGCGCGCGAACTTCGCCACTCGCCCACGGAGCCAGCCCCCATCAGGTTGACGTTTTATTTTTCCATTTCTTTCCAACTTCCTTGAGCCCCTCATTCTATGCCAATCAAGGCACCTTCCTGTAGCACCAAACCCAGTACCCATTCATTTCCCCCACTTTTCCCACCTGAACTTGATCCTATTGGAATCAAATTTCCCTTTTTTTTCCTGCCTCAGCCCCATTCATTCAGGGCCTTTCCAGATGACTGGGCTAATTCTGATAAAGTCATTCAAGAAAAATAATGACTTAATGTGTCAGACATTTAAGAGAACTTGCATTTTAAGAGATTAATCCTAATCGTGGGAGAAATCTTGAGAATTTCAAGCACAGTATGTAAAAGGGCAAAAAAGAGTTTATATTGTGTACTGAAACTGTACAATAGTAATATATACGAACCATGAAGATAACCTGCGTATGTAAGTTAAAATTTTCTAGTAGTTGCTTGAAAAAGGAAAGAAAAACCAGTGAAATTAACTGTAATAACAGTGTATTTAACCCAATATATTCAAAATATTATCCTTTAAACATGTAGTCAATATAAAAATTATTAATGAGCTACTTTACATTCTTTTTTTGTTCTAAGCTTTTGAAATCTGATGTGTCCTTTAATTCACAGCACATCTCAATTTGGAATAGCAACATTTCAAGAGCTCAATAGCCACATGTGGCTTGTGGCTACTGTACAGGACAGCACAATTATATTCAGAACCATCAAGAGCACATTTTCTGTGTGTCTGTGTGGAGAGGCAGTGTGGGAGGGGGAAGGTATGTGTGCGTGAAAGACATTATTGACAGAGCAGTGAGATGACAGTGGGGTGGCCACAAAGGACAGAAAAGTGTGTGTTTAATTTCTAATTGAATTTAGGAGGCAGTGTGGTGTAATAAAAAGAGTATGCATTTTAGATTACAATTGAAACTCTGCTGTGTGTTATTGGACACATTACATAAGCTCTCTGAGCCTCAGATTACTTATCTGTGAAAGGGAGACAGTAATAACCACGTTAGAGGATTGCTGTTGAGGAATTTAATGATAACATATGCAGAAGAGCACTGGGCGGAAGGCCCTCAATGAACGCAGATCGGCCTACCTGTTTCTTCCCTCCTTCTCAGAAACCCTCACATGTCTTTCCCTCTCCTCTACACACCACTTACCCAACTCCTCCTTAGATGCTAGTTCACTTCTCAACTTCTCTATGAAATAGAAGAAAAATTCTATTGTTGTTACTGAACATCCTAAAAAAAATTGGCAAGACCGTGAGATTTGATATCAAGAAATGGTTCCACCACATATTTACTAAATTAATCCCATCTCTGTGGCTAACATTTTGTTACCTATCTGTGGGATGCTTTTCTCCGTTCTCTTTGCCTATCCAAACTCTGTTTTCTTTACTGCCTGGCTCACGTTCCCACTTGTACCTGAAGCATTCTCTCAGACCACTTGAGTCTACAACTATCTTGCTCTTGCTAAAATCATGTCGCTTCTACCTCAGAGTTTACCAAGCTGAAGTCTATGAAGATTAGTTCCTATGGCTAATTAATAGATACACTGCAAAAAAAAAAAAACGTTTTATGGTAAAAAAAAAATAAGAAGATGAACTTCTGAGTTAAAAAAGTTGAATTAATTAATGAATTAATTAATTAAATTATTTTTACAGTTTTTTTTTCTAGTGAGGAAGATTGGCCCTGAGCTAACATCTGTTGCCAATCTTCCCTTTTTTTTATCCCTCCCCAAAGCCCCAGTACATAGCTGTTTATCCTAGTTGTGGGTCCTTCTAGTTCTTCTATTTGGGACCCTGCCTCAGCATGGCTTGATGAGCGGTGCTAGGTCCATGCCCAGGATCCGAACCGGTGAACCCTGGGCTGCAGAAGCCGAGTGTGTGAACTTAACTACTACGCCACTGGGCTGGCCTCTATTTTATTTTTTAACACTCCATAGAGTCATGTATCTTGTGAAGTTACAGATTGGGAGGGTAACAGTTATTTGAAGCATTTCCCAAATGTGTTAATCTAAGTAAAAATTTCCTATTTTTTCTTTTGACTATTTCATAAACTGATATTCCAAGGAATTCATTTGGAGATACACCGATACATATTATGCACTATGGCAATTTAATATACGCTTCCTCATCATCTCAAATGTACTTTACTTTTGTTGTTTAGACCTGATTTTCTCAATAACAACATCTTGGTGTATATTGGGATTTAAAGCTTATAAAGAAAATTTTCTTGAACTCTTTAACTTGATCTTCACAACAATATTCTGAGCTGGTAATATTTAAAAAGAGACCTGAAGGCTTCATTTGATTTTACAACCAATATTGATTGAGGAATGATGTGGCAGGCACCATGCTAAGCTCTGCAAAAGCAGGGGTAACCGAGAGAAGACTCCGTGGGGGAAACAGACACTTAAGAAAACTTTCACAAAATCCACAAGTATTTTGAAGAAGAGTGGTAATTGCTAATACTTACATAACACTGATTAATTTCTAAATACTTAAATAATTCTCGAAATAATCTAGAAGCAGGTCCTATTGTCCCCATTTTATGGATGGAAATTGAGACACAGAGAGATACAGTGACTGGCCCAAGGTCACACAGAGCCAAGATTCAAACCCAGGCAGTCTGGCTCTGGGGACACCCTGTGCTATATTGTCTCTCTATGTAGAAGTAGGGGATGTAGGAAGAACATGGACCTGGTATGCGTTAACAGGGAAGGAACTAATGTTTAAACCCAATTTTCAATAATGAGTAGGATTTGGTTAGTAAAGTGGGTGGGAAAGGGCATTTTAAGCAGAGGGAAGAGCATATGTGAAGGCTTTGAGTAAGGACTGAGGTTGGCACATACAAGGAACTGTATAAAGGCCAGATTGATTTAACTATTATCACCCAGGCCGGAGAACAGTTCATACTTCTCATACTTGTCATGTAACAAAAATGTAATCTGCAGGAGACGGGTGGTAGTGATGGTTACACGACAATGTGTACTTAATGCCATAGAACTGTACACTTAAAAATGGTTAAACTGATAAGTTTTATGTTATGTATATTTTACCACAGTAACAAAAATAATTGGCTAAAGAGAAAGTGATGAGGAAATATGATAAAATTATAACAACTATTAAGGCTAGATGATGAATATATGGAAATTTAATATATTATTTTCCCTACTTTGAAGTATATTTGACTTTTTTATAATAAAGTTAGAATAAATGTAAAAATGTAATTTTCTACCTAAAAACAATAAACAGTGATTCAAAGATTTTAAGAAGGAGAGCTAGAAGATAAGGTTTTAAGATGATCACTGGTTGCCATGAAGAAAACAATAAATTGTTGGTAATAAAAATGGATTTCAGATGGTTAGGTAGAAGAATATTATTTTATTTATGATGGCATCAATAGCCACGAGGAAAAGTGAACACGTTTAAACATATTTAGGCTGGAGAGTCATCAGACTTCGAGGTTGGATATTGTGACATTTCTGGCATGAGCTATGGAATACATGGCGGAGGAGGTAAGATGATAAGAAGGAAACCAGAAACGTGATGTTATGGAAGCCAAAGAAAAAGATAGTCAATGTTGAATGCTGAGAAGAGTTCAAGTGAATTGATCACTGAAATTAAGAATATAGAAATTATTTTGAACCTTAATCAGAGGATTTTTGGTGGAGTGGGTTTGAGCCAGTAAGTTATAGGTTGACATTATGGACCAGGGGTTTGTGTCCTCCCCAAAATTCATATGTTAAAATCTTAACCCCCAGTATGATGTTAACAGGAAGTAGGGCCTTTTGGAGGAAATTGGGTTTAGACGAGGTCATGAGGGTGCAAATGGATTTGTTGATATGAGGTTGGGAAGTTAAGGGAATTATTATCCAGTGGCTTCTATTTTTCCTGTGAAAATATAGTTAGAATAATAGTAAATTTTTATTGATCCCTCATTGATAGTAGGCACTGTTTTGAAAGATTTATGTGTGCTGACTCATTTACTACTTACAATAACCGCAGGCAAAAGCTATTACTGTCTCTATTTTACCAATAAGGAACTGAGGAACAGAATGTATGCCTAAAGTTGCATTTAGACAAATTGCTGGAATCTGAACATAAACCCAGAAAGTTTGCTTTTAGAGCCCACCATCTTGACTGCCAGCCACGTGTAGCTAAGCCGATCCACTGATGATGAAGGACACATAGGAGGGGTTGGTCACTTACGGAGCGTGAAGGGCAGGAGGAGTCTGCAGAAACTGACTGGAAGGCGCTACTTGGAATAATGTGATAAGATCACAAGGGATGTCAAGAGCTCAGGGGAGACTGGGAATTACAAATTGAAAGTGCTATCAATCAACCTAGTGGTGTGATTTGCTCCAGAAGACCTCAGCTACTTGAATGCAGGCACTGAGAAGACAGATTGTTGGGTTTATCTAAGGTTAAGACTTACCAGGTGTGGCAGAATGACAAAAGGGTAATGGAGAGTGAGGGTGGCAGCAATCTTCTACAGGGAAAGAGGCTTTGGGGAATATGTTTCTCTTATTAAAAAGCTCTTTCTACTATGGCAGAATTTTTCTGTCAGTGGTCTTTTCTGGCAAAGACTTTTGGTGAATAAGGTAGAGCCTTGCAATTCAGCTAAGCTCAATCCACTGTCATAGAAAATTTAATATATACTAGCCTCTCTACTACATGCTAGGTATTTTTAGCTAGTACTTTGTGGTTTATCTACTATTAGGGCCATTGGTGCCATTGGTGCCAGAAATTTTTGTCTAAAAGCAGTGCATCCGATACTTAAATGCCTTTGCTCTGGCCTACCTATTAACTCCATCTTGGTCACAAGGTCATATTATTGATTAATTTCATATTTCTTTTATGTTACTTTTGCCACTCCATAATCAAAAATATTAATATTCTAGTAGTATGAATGGATCCTAAATTTACACTTAAAATTTTATATTACAATTTAAAAAGTTAAAATTTGTATCTGAGAAAAATCAAAAGTAGAGTTAAATATAAAATTCTGTGTACGTCATAATGACCCATCCCAGCAAACTTTTAATAATTAAGACTTGGGTAACTGAACAGCTCTAATAATAATAATAATGATGATGATGATGATGATGATATTATTATTATTATTATATAATTATATTATTATAATATAATATAACTATATAATATAAATAATATAATAATAATAATCTTCATGGTTGATTGGACATTAGCTGATCATCAATATGCTGTGAAAAACTTACTTTATGATGATTCTGATGGACTGAAATTGTGGACTGGATTCTGAATCACAAAATTTTGACATAGATTAAGTAATAATGAGATGGATCATTAGAAATGATTTTATTTTGAACCTATTAATGCAATGTGTGGACCTTGAATCCAAAGGCAATAGAATTAGTTGTTATAAATACAGAATCTCGGGCCCCATTAAAAATCTACTGAATCAGAATCTGAATTTTAATAAGATCACCGGGGAATTTATATGCACATTACACTTTGAGAGGCACTGGTCAAGGTCATCATTATAATAATGAAGTATTCTGATGGGTTGAAATGCACACTCACATAAAACATCAACTGATTTTTATGCTTTTCATCTACAGATGAGCTGGCCACACGTGTACCCAATATGTTTTTATGTAAAAGGCTAGTTTGAGAGGAAAATGGGGAGAAAGACCTGATATCCATTTTCTCTGTTCTTCTTTGTAGTGTAGTCATACTCTGTTTTTTCTCTTTCCTCCAATTTTCCATGCCCCTCAATTAAAAATCCCTGATTTGGAAAAGCAATAGTTTCTGGACTCTCAGCAGCCAGGTATTTGCTGGATGAAAATGAGTTAAACCAAAAGACATCATATGAAGTTGGCAGGATTCTGATGGTTCAGGAAATTTCTAAAATCACACATGGGGCTCTAAATATTGGAATGGTTGACAGGATTTTTCTCATGACATGACAGAATATTGACTCACGGGAATTAATGTGATTAACCTTCAGCCAAGGCATGTTCGAGGCAAAGAGGAGCATCTGACTCATTAGTTTTTGGTTCTGGAGCAATGAAGGATCATGGCCTTTGCCCTGTTGATGCCCTTCCAAACACAGATCACCCCAATTATGTCATTATTGCTTCTGAGGTTTTTTCTTCTCCATGTTTCTTTTTCAAAAGCATAGAATGCAAAGGTGAGCGACCAAAAGACAGTGGCTATTCAGTATATGGTAATGACAGCCAAGATAAGGGTTGCTTCTTGTTGAATATTTCCATTGAGAGCACTTTTGTTTTTTCCTCTCTGTGCTTTCTTCTTGGAAGAAAGACAATAAATGAGGGTTCAGAGTAGCAGAGTAGATAATGGAAGGCCTCCAAGTAGACAGGCAAAGGCAGTTTCTATCTCTTCCTGCATAATTTCCCCCTCATCTTTAGGATTTAGGTAGCTGCTTTTACATAGACAATTCCCTATGGAGCAAAAGGGAGAACGCTTTATTGCTCAATTATTTTAAGTATTAAAGCCAATTGTCATGATGTTGAATTAATGCTAGATATTTAAGAGAATGAATTAAAACTAGGTGCATTTATGAGTATAAAAATAAACAGAATGTTCATCTCACTGACCTGGCAAGGGCAAATAGTCCACTCTAATAATAGTAATATTTCTTGAGGATTGTAGCATGCATTATCTCATTTAATCCTTAGGGTAGTACATATGAAAGCGGTATGAGGAAATTGAGACAGACACTCCGCAACTTGCTCAAGGTCATGCAGCTTGTCAGTGGCATACACTGGTCCTCTATTCCCTGTATTCCATCTCCCTTCCCTACCTCTAATCTACCAGTTACAAGGGAATGCGAAGACATCTATCCATGATTTCTCCCCACTCTCCGCTTACACACTTTCACACACCTCATAAAGCCCTTTACTACATGAAGAAAAGTTTCAGTCATGTTCTTCTTAATCTCCAAATGAACTTGGGAATATATTAGCAGCTATGAGCAGGAGTCATTTCTCTTTCTGATGGTCACAGTTAAGATATTGATTGAGAATACATTATTATCCCCTCAGCTCATAAAATAAGTGAATTAAAACAAAAATTGGCTGTGAAGAGTCCTAAAAAGAGACTGCTAATGTCCCTTAATATTCAGATACCACTAAACTGAGAAAAACAAACAAGCAAGGACTCCCTTTGGCAATGCCTTCGCTTCTAATTCCTTAGAGACTTCACTCTCTAGTCTATTTCAACTGTCTCCAACTATAGAAAGGAAACAATTAAAAAAGATGTTTGTTATGTGGGCTGTGTCAGTCATCTTATTTATTTGTCATGTTCTCCCTTTTCCATCTCGGAGATTTTGCTCCAACAGTTATGTTCTTTCTACCCTGTATCTTCACCCTTCCTCTACTGACATTTAATCGTAACATTAACATTTAAACATGCCAAATCTCTCTTATCTTCAACAATAATGACGGTAATAGTAAACCCTTCTTATATTGCTCTAACTATGGTTCTATTATCTTCCACTTTGCAGCCAGTCTTTCAAAAGAGTTGTCAAATAGTTAGAAAATTCTTCTCTTCTCTTTACTTCCCAACTCATCCAATCTCTCCCCACTGCTTTATCAAATCAGCATTTCCTAAGATCACCGGTGGCCTTCTTGTCTCCAAATTTTGAAAAAAATATAATTCTCAATCTACTTGAACTCAGAGTATCTTTTGATATGGTGACCACTAGGTCCTCGAGAAACCTCTTCTCCCTTTGTTCCATGATACACACATGCTCCTGGGTTTCCTCCACGTCTCTAACTGCACAGTGACAGTTTCTAACTCCTCCTCTGTCTGCTGCTTTCTTGGTATTGATTAGGGCTCCATCCTCTTCTTTTTCATTTTACTTCCTCTCTCGAGGCAATCTTATTCATTCTCCTGGCTTCAATTCAATCATACTAATACTATCAATAATAATAACATTTGATGAATGATTACAATATGCCAGGAACTGTATTAAGCTCTTCATGTGACATATTTAATTTATTCCTCATAACAACTCTTAAATGTTTAACTCCATCCTTGGCTTTCTCCTAAGTCTCAGAACTGCTTATACACATGTAAGCTAGAAAATTCCCTTGACTGTCTTGCAGGCACCTCAAAGGCAAATGTTCAACATGGCATTCTTCAACTTTTCCACTCCACTCCATCCAAAACCTATGGTTCCAATATTGCTCCCTAAATCAGTCCATGGTATCACCAATCGCTAATTAATTGCTCAAGCCAGAAACCCAAGAGACAAATTTTTTGCCCCTTATGCTTGACCACTGTGTCTAATTACTAAATCCTATTAATTTTACTACCTAAATATCTTTCTAATATGCCACTTCTCTTGATTTCTATTACCTTCAGCCTACTCGATGGTTTCTCAACCTCCATACCATTGAGATGTTGGACCAGATACTTCTTTGTTGTGGTAGATTGTCCTGTGCATTGGAGGATGCTCAGGAGCATCCCTGTCCTCTACCAACTAGATTGCAATAGCACTTGTTCCTCCTCTACCCTAGAGTTGTGACAATCAGCAATGTCTCCATGTATTACCAAATGTCCTCTGGGAAGCAATAATACCCCCAGTTGAGAACCATGGCTTTAGTCTCACCAATATCATCTCCCTCTCTATTTAATGCAAGAGACTTAATTTGTCCCAAATGATGAAAGATGCAAATCTGATTATGTCACCACAACTTCTTAAAAACTTTATTTAGCTTCTCTACCCCTTTAGAATAAAATCCAAAGTTCTTAAAAACATTCCCAAGGGTTTTTAAAAAATATATTTATTGAGATATAATTTATATATGAAAGACTGTACATATTTAATAATGTATACAATTTAATAAGTTTGGACATATGCAAACCTGTGAAACCATCACCACAATCAAGGTAAGAAACATACCGACCACCTCCAAAAATTTTCTTGTGCCTCCCCACTTTTTCCTTTGTGATAAGAACACTTAACATGAGATCTACTCTCTTAATTTTTTCAAAGTGCATGACACAGTATTGTTAACTCTAGGCACTATGCTGCACAGCAGATCTCTAGAACTTGTTAATTTTGCATAATTGAAACTTTATAGCCATTGAACAACAACTCCCCATTTCCTCCTCCCCCCGGCCCCTGGCAACCACCATTTTAGTCTCTGCTTCTATTAGTTTAGCTGTTTGAGGTATCTTATCTAAGTGGCACCATGCAGTATTTGTCCTTCAGTGACTGGCTTATTTCACTTAGCATAATGTTCTCTAGGTTTATCCACGTTGTTGCATATGGCAAGATTTCCTTCTTTTTTGAAGGCTGAATAATATTCCATTGTATATGTGTGGGTGTGTATATATATACACGTATGTATATATATTTTTTCTTTATTCATTTTCTTTATTCATTCATCTATGGGTGGACATTTAGGTTTTTTACATATCTTGGCTATTGTGAGTAATGCTGCAATGAACATGGGAGTGCAGATATCACTTGGAGACGGTAGTTTCCTTTGGATAGATACCCAGAACTGGGATCAGTGGATCACGTGGTAGTTATACTTTTAATTTCTTGAGGAACCTCCATACTGTTTTTCATAGTGGCTGCACCATTTACATTCCCACCAACCGTGTACATACAAGGATTCCAATTTCTCCACATCCTTGCCAACACTTCTTATTTTTGTTTCTTGAGAATAGCCATCCTAACGGGTGGGAGGTGATATCTCTATATGGTTTTGATTTGCATTTCCCTCATGATTAGTGATATTGAGCAACTTTTCATGTACCTATTGGCCATTCGTATGTCTTTGGAGAAATGTCTGTTCAAGTCCTTTGCCCATTTTTAAATTGAGTCATATGTTTTTTGTTGTTATTGTTTTTTTTTATTTTTTTGCTATTAAGTTGTAGGAGTTCCTTATATCTTTTGAATATTAACCTCTTATTGGATGTATGGTTTGCAAATATTTTCTCCCATTCCAGAGGTTGCCTTTTAATTCTGTTGATTGTTTCCTTTGCTGTGTAGAAGAGTTTTAGTTTGATGTAGTGTGACTTGTTTGTTTTGCTTTTGTTGCTTGTGCTTTTGGTGTCATATTTAAGAAATTACTGCCAAGGCCAAGATCAAGAAGATTTCCCCCTATGTTTTCTCCTAGAAGTTTTATAGTTTCAGGTCTTATGTTTAAGTTTTTAATTCATTTTAAGTTGATATTTGTGAATAGTATAAGATAAGGATTCAATTTTTATTCTTTTGTATGTGGATATTGAGTTTTCCTAACACCATTGTTGAAGAGACTATCCTTTTCCTGCTGTGTATTCTTGGCACCCTTGTTGAAGATCAGTTGACTGCACATATGTGGGTTTATTTCTGGGCTCTCTATTCTCTTCCATTGATCTATATGTCTGTCTTTATGACAATATCACACTGTTTTAGTTATCTAGTGATCTACAGATTCAATGTTATCCCCATCAAAACCCCAATGGCATTTCTTTTACAGAAATACAAAAAAAAATCCTAACATTTATATGGAATCACAAAGGGCCTCAGACAGCCAAAGCAATCTTGAGAAACGAGAACAAAGCTGGAGGCATTAAATTTCCTGATTTCAAAATGTTATATATCTACAATAATTAAAAAAGCATTCTCAAGCTTTGAAGCTTACTTACCTTGTCAGGTTTTTTGGGGGCTGTATTGGATTTCCTTACATCAGCATTTCCTAAAAATACAAATTCTCTATCCTGAGGTTTCACACAGCATTTTGCTTGAAATGTTTTCACTTTCCCCTCTCCCTTCACCTAGTCAGTTGCCTGTCATCCTTCAGGTCTGACATGTTACTTCCTCAAAGAGATCCTCCTTAACCAGTATCAATATCCTTCTCTACCAGACTAGTGACTGGTTGACCCATGCTACTTAATGACTCATGCTACCCCAACTATACACTTCCATAACAGATTGTACTTCCCTTTCACAATATGTTTTCCGGTGTAATTCTGTTCAATGCTTCTCCTTCCTGTCAAACCGAAAGATCCATGAGGATGCTTACCACGTGCGTCTCGTACTCTGTTGTCTGCTTACTACTTGTTACAATGTTGGGCACATAGTAGAAACTCAGTAGCTATTTGTTGATTGAATGCTTTGGAGAATCTATTGTAAGGAAGCAGTGGTATCTTCAAGAATATCAGGACAGGAAATACAGAGAAATCTCATTAGCTACTAGAAGTAGGAACTATAAAGTTAGGGGCCAAGGGCACACTTTCTATTTGCTGGGACCACATATTCTCTTGTCTCTTTTCTTCTTGCACACTTGCTTTATCTGCTTCTCTCTGCACTTCATTCTCCCTTCCTACCTGTGTCAAATTAGCCCTGACTTTCCAAGACCTCCATTTCTGGTTTGTGTAATACTGAGGAAAGTGCTACTAAATCATAAGTTTTCTATAGTGAGAATGAAACATTAGTGGACAATTCAGTGGCCCCATATACTGAAATTAGTGGGGAAGAAGAACAACAAGATGTATGCTCTTATTTCTATGGCTACTCCTTTGGCTTTCCAGAAGCCAGGATCATTTTTGATTTAAGGTTCTTTGAAGGATCAGAAACAAGCCTAACAGAAATATCCTTGGAATAGCCTTGAATATCACAGCAATGAGGAGAGGGAAACAATTCAGGTATAAAGTGGGAGAGCAAGGCCTTGGAAAACTTTCCTATCCTGAGCACGCTATGGATCGTCTTCCACAGAGCATCAGTGTTTTGTTCCAAGGAAGCAAAACCAAGAGCTCTCACAGTCTCCAAACGCTGACAGGCCCACCATGGAATGTGGTGAACCACTGAGCACCAGCCAACATAGACTGACCCTTTTTCTTGATAAATGGATGCTACAGGAAATGATCATCCATGAAAAAACTAACTTGATTTGTTTGATGGCCCTACATAGACAAAGTTTTATTTATTTTTTGAACAAAACTAGGAACAGTTTCTTAAAATTTTTTATTTCACTGTAAAGTCTTGGTACCAGGCATAGAGGAATGTATGCCATGGAAGAGCTTGTATGGTGGAGCAGATGCATTTATGCTGAGACCCATTCAGAGAGGGAAGAGTGGGCAAATTATGTGAGGGCATATGGGCTTTGATAACACACTCAGGCAATTGTCCCCACATCTCAAGAGCGAGACACATCTTATATTTTGGAACAACTGAAATCAGACTTCTTTTTTGTGGACGTAGATGAACGCTCAAGTGTGAAGCATCAGGCAGCAGAGGCTGCCACTTAGAGCCATGCTGATTTATTTTAGGAAAGCTAAGCCAAGGGAAACCCATAATTTTCTAAGGAAGAGATTTTGCAATCATCTTTAAACTTTCAGATGCTAATTCCTATCTTATTTCTATAACCACCCGCTCTAGAGCATGTTTAATGAAAATAAGAGATGATGGCTGTCATATCTTAAGTGAGCTAAATTTTATCTGCAGTGAAAATCACTGTGAAATAATCTCTAATTATAAAGCTGGGAAACAGAACATTTCAGCACATGTGCGCTAAAGGAGTAGGCCCCCAGTTCTTGCCACCAGAGCCGTCTTGAAAATTACTCACATCTGCTAAAAGGGGAAAAGATTGAGCTGCTTCATCAGTGTTTTAAAAATTCTAAATATTTTGCAACCATGATGAAGTTTGGCCAGAAGACCTATTTTTCTGTGTTGGTGATTAAAGACATTCTATTTTACATGAAAAATGTCTCTGATTTGTGTAATATTGAATGTAGAAATTATACAGCATACCAGGCATAATTTTGCAAATGCTAAATGGATGCTAGATGCCAGGTGTCATGTTAAATGCTTCACATGTTATCGGCCTTACGTTTACTTCCCAGCCGAGATGATGATAAAGTGGTAAAACTCCACATGGGATTATCTCAGCTGAGGGATTTCCAAAATATTCAGAAATCTACTTCAAATCTTCTTTCAGACAACAACAATACAAAACAGCTAAAGGGATAGAGGGAAGAGCATAAAAAATGCCTTTATCTGATATATAACTACTTTTAATATTTTAAATGGTTGGATTTTTATGGATTGGGAAACATGGTAATATTCATAATTTATCCTTACACTTAAATAACAATAGTCATATTTATTCTAAACCAAATCATTAATCTATGTATGCTATAGACTGCTATGTACTGAGATACATAAGGGAGGTTTCCACACAGAGCTAAACTCATAAACTAATTTCTTCAGCTTTTCTTCCCTTTCAATAGGCCACTTTCAAAATTGTGATTAAAAAAGAAGCAACAGGGGCCAGCCCAGTGGCATAGTGGTTGGGTTCAGTGTGTTCTGCTTAGGTAGCCCAGGGTTCGCAGGTTTGGATCTGAGGCACAGGCCTACACACTGCTCATCTAGCTATGCTTTGGTGGTGTCCCAAACACAAAATAGAGGAAGACTGGCACAGATGTTAGCTCAAGGTCAATCTTCCTCAAGCAAAAAGAAGAAGATTGGCAGTAGATGTTAGCTCATGGCCAATCTTCTTCACCAAAAAAAAAAAAAAAAAAGAAAAGAGGCAATATATAGCAAAAAATAGGAGGATTCCTGAAAATATCAAAAATAATTGTGCCGTGTAACAGTTGATGGCCTTTTTTTGATCGCTACTCACATTTTGAAAACTGCGTTTTCTCCCTCAGCTTCCAAAACCACTAGTGGAAAAAAATTATTTCTATTGGCATTAAAAGCCCCCTTAAAGCTGAATGGATAAATGTTCATCTTCACTGTGTGGGTAATTCCTTCTAGACTGGTTAACTTTATCCTTCAAATTGCACATAACTTTGTGCTGGAATTTATACTGATCTTAAATCATCTGTCAGATTTTTCTTCCATTTTGAGAGATACTTCATGGAAATGTTGCTGTTAGTAAAATTCTCTCTCAGGTTCATAAAAAACCTGCCCACAAACTTCAAAAATCCTTAACTACCTAAGGTCTCACTAAAAGACAATAGATTTGATCACGTTTACATATCTGAGGGGGCAAATGAACCAAATTGACTCTTACGAGGTTCTAAGTCTTTTTGAATTGTTGTAACAGGCATTAGTGAAACATTGATTAGTAAATAAAAGCCAAAATAGACTTAGTTGATCAGGGACAAAAAAGCCCCTGAAAAATGTTGATCTTATTATTTCAGTTTTTCAGTCATATCTGTAAGGCTGGGTCGAATTGATTCATCAACAATTCAACGGAGCACTTGATATTTTACCTTGCAACAAGGCACCCGCATCTATCGATCACTCCAACATTGTCTGAGATACACTAAATTACTCTCACTTTAAAAGTTTCTCAAACAGAGAATGTCAAAATTTTTTATGCTAAGAACGAGTACCTCAGCTGAAATTTGATAAATTTTGTCCATTTCTTGGTGAAATAATATTTCCTTGCAGTATAATTCAATGTCTTCTGGCTTAAAAAAGTCACCTCTATCTTACAACTCTTGAACTGGGATGTGCCTTTTACACTGAAATGTTATATTTGCTTTTCTGCAAGGGTGCTGCAAGGGACAGAAAGGAAATTTGCACACCATTCTAATGCAGGCTGCCTTTAAGAGGCCTCTTCAACTGACAATCACATTCCAGGGAATATTTTCACGGAGTCACTTGGTCAGAAATGTGTTTCATCATTCACCTGCCATTTTAACTTGTCTTTTCAGTATGGACTCTAGGTCACCCAAGTGTGAACAACATTTAATTATAGGCTCAATTCTGTATTGAAAATGACAGGAGTTTATACATATATTTGTCAAATTGACTATTATGTGAAAATGAAGATTGAATAAAAATTTGGAGGTTCTACTACAGTTACCTAATAAAAAATGCTCATCTTTCCACTTAGAATAGTAGGTCCTTAAAAATCCTAAGATGTGGATTCTATGGTATTTTCCAATGTCAGTCAGTCAATAATTTACTAAGTACTTGCTGTGTGCATATGTTTATTGTATAATAAATTGCAATATTTTCATTTTAGATTAGAAAACGAAAGCCCAGAAAGCCATTTGTCATAATCACATAGATTTTTTTAATGAGAAAATTCAGACTATATCTTATATCTTTCAACACCCAACTCATTTGACTTACATCTATATTGTTCTGGAGTTTTGTTCTAGACCCTTGATGTTCCAAGGTGGTCTGCAGTCCAGATGCATCTGTCACCTGGAGCTTGTTAGAAATACTTGCAAACCATCCATCTGATAAAGAGTTACTATCCAAAATACAAAAGGAATCTATATGACTTTGCAAAAAATACAAACAATCTGATTAAAAAATGGTCAGAGGAACTGAATAGACATTTTTTCAAAGAAGACATACAAATCACCAGCTTTATATCACTAATCTCAGAGAAATGCAAATCAAAACCACAATGAGACCTCATACCTGTTAGGATGTCTATTATGAAAAGACAAGAGATAGCAAATGTTGGCCATAGCAAATGTTGAAAAGGGAGCCCTTGTGCACTATTGGTGGGAATGTAAATTGCTACAGCTACTGTGGAAAACAATACAGAAGTTCCTCAAAAAATTAAAAATAGAACTACCGTATGATCCAGCAATTTCGCTTCTGGGAATATATCTGAAGGAAATGAAATCACTATCTTGAATAGGTATCTGCACTCCCATGTTCACTGCAGTGTTATTCACAATAGCCAAGATAGAGAAACAACCGAAGCGTCTGTTGATGGATTAATGGATAAAGAAGTTGTAGTATACAGATACAATGGAATATTATTCAACTTTTAAAAAGAAGAAAACCCTGGGGCTGGCCCCGTGGCCAAGTGGTTAAGTTCGCGCGCTCCGCTGCAGGCGGCCCAGTGTTTCGTTGGTTCGAATCCTGGGCGTGGACATGGCACTGCTCATCAAACCACGCTGAGGCAGCGTCCCACATGCCACAACTAGAAGGACCCACAACGAAGAATACACAACTACGTACTGGGGGGCTTTGGGGAAAAAAAGGAAAAAAATAAAATCAAAAAGAAGAAAACCCTGCCATTTGTGATAACATGGATGGACCTTGAGGATATTATACTGGGTAAAATAAGTCAGAGAAAGCCAAATACTGTGTGATCTCACTTATACGTGAAACCTAAAAATAATGAACTCAAAGAAGCAGAGAGTGAAATGGTGATTGCCAGGGGCTGGGGAGCAGAGGAAATAGGGAGCTGTTGGTCAAATAGTACAAACTTCCAGTTGGAAGATGAATAAGTTCTGGGGATCTAATGTATGGCATGCTGACTATAGTTCAAAATACTGTATTACATACTTGAAAATTGCTAAGAATAAATTTTAAATGTTCTCACCACACATAAAGGTAATTATGTGAGGTGATGGAGGTGTTAACTAACCCTATCATGGTAATAATTTCACAATATACACATGTATCAAATCATCACATTGGACATGTTAAACTTACACAATGTTATATGTGAATTATATCTCAATAAAGCTAGAAGAAAAATAAAGGTTAAAAAAAAAAGGAAGAAATACCACATCTCAGGACTCACTTCAGACCTACTGAATCAGAATCTGCATTTTAACATGATCCCCAGGTGACTGGTAAATTTGAGAGGCATCTATACCTATTGTACCAGGAAATTAGAAATTTAAAATATGATTTCAACATTGGAGGAAAGAGCTATTAACATATTACTGTTACAGCATTAAACTATTAAGTGAATGAAGAAAGAATTATTCATTGTTATTAATTATTGGTTTATAAATGGATTGAAGTTTTTGTTTTGTTTGCTGATGAGCAATATTTACATGACAACAAAATAAATACTAAGAAATATAACACAAGGTATTTTTACATAATACTAACTAATTGGTTTCAATTAAATATTTATTTTGGAGGGACATATATGAAATTTATCATTTGGATAAACTATTATAAGATAATGAATGCTTTGCATCTAAAATCTTAGGTCTAATCTCTCTCTGGCATAGGGGCATGGTAGATGTCGTTATCCAAATTCTATAGGAGAAGAAAATAAGCCAAAGAATTTAAGCAATTACCCCACATAGTGTGATGTGTTTGTTGAGCCTTTTCATTTGCCGGTGATAGAAACCCAACTCAAGCCAGCATAAACAGAATTGAAAATTCTGGAATGTTTGGATCCAGAATGCAGCAGGGATGAGGGCTGGCCAGCTCAAGAGCCATTTTACCAGCTTAACATCCTCAGTGGAAAAAGTAAACTTACCCTCTCCTTAGTGGCCCGGGCCGAAAATCCTGGTGAGCACTCTCATTGGTTCGTTTTGAGTCACTGTGCCCAGAGGGATAGGCTAGGCTGATTGGACAGGGTTGGGTCATGTGACCACTCAGTGGCCAAGGAAAGAGGATTAAAGAAATAATGAGATTCGGTGCCCAAAAAGCAGGAGGAAGAGGTTGTGCCTGGAAAGAGGGGCTTTGGTTGTTGAAGGGTTAAAAAAAAATTGATATGATGATAAGTGTTTGAACTGGGTCCAGATCATAAACCGAGGCGTTTTGATTTCTCTTTTCAATTACACTTTGGAGAGTCTTTGAGGCAGTAGTTTTCATTTGGTTCTGGCGATGGGATGCATTCATATGGAAATCTCCTGGGGGGATATTTAAGCATATACTCACCTTCTTAAAGCCCTAGACTGATATAGTATGAATCTTGATGTAGAGTGATTGGGACAATCTGAGGGTAGAATCCAAGGTTTCAAGAATACCCATCCGTATCTAGGCATTTTAATATATTCAAAATGTTCTCTAAATTGCATCTTAATTGGACAATGATAAATGGTTAATAAATGTAAAGGTCCTTGGTTTTACTAATAAGTCACCTTTTTATTTTAAAGAAAATAAGTGTGTGTTATTTTCCTTTTTTAGGTAACCACACCTGTGGAAAGCCCATCTGTTCAGACTAAGAATTCATGTTAGTATGTCAGGCAGCAGGTGGGCTCTTACCCGGGAGGAAATAAATAGCCCGTAAGCATTTGCCTTGTAAAACCTTGCAAGCAACACATGATTAAACTGAAATCAATTTTTTTGCCAAATTTCTTTAGTGCTCCTAGTGTATGATGATCAACGTGAATGATTAAAATGAGTATTACCAATATTGAGATTATTAATTACTAAGGTTGTTCTAGCCACATTTATAGGAATAAATGAGAGAAAAGTATCAATCAATGCTATCTTGCATAAGTAATCTTTTCACTGCATGCATTTGAGGATTAGGCTGTCATAAGTCTTCAATACCTTAGGAAAAGACATCAACTTCCTCAACCCTTCATTAAACATGTATTAAAGCATTCTTTATCTTTTCTTTAATGGCCCCTAAATTCTGAAGTATTTTTCACTTTTAGATTTTTTTTGTAAAAGTTTTATTTAAATCATGTTTTTCTAACTCAACAGGTAATAGTTAACGATCACTGTTAATTTCTTTTGATGTAATATGATTAACAATAACTCCAGTTCTTTGGTAACTACTAATTCTGTAATATAGAATGTTGCTTATCTGTATATTTAAATCCCCTGCCCTTTCTAATATCTGCCCTTCTATAGCCTTTCCCTTTTTCAACAAAGTGCTTGACAAGATATCAATCTCTAATCATTTAGTTCATAGAAAAATCCTCTAAAGTCTTTTCAACCTGAGTTTCTTCTCAACATGAACACTGAAATCCTCTCCTATGTAGTACAAATCTTTCTTCATCTTCTGAAAGTCACTTCAAAAGGTGTTTCATTTTTCTAGAAGACTAGTAAACCTCATTATACTCAGATGCCATCTTGTTCTAAGCTTTTAAGACTTTGTTTAGTGCATGTTACTACAGTGCTAGGGTAAAACTTACCACGTGTCAAGATATTTACAGAATATGAGTAGGCTGTGAAATCCAATCACCTTGGACAGCACAGCCAGAATGTGAAGAATGCTAAAATAGAGGCTCTCTTTCTTTTCCTTGACTGTAGCTACTTTCAACTTCATGACTGTTGAAAATCAAAGCCTACTATTGAAATAAAGGCATATAGAAATAAATCTTTTTTTTCAAGTGCCTAATAAAAACTGAAATTTAATTGATGTTCCTCAAATTAAGCTCTCTATGGTTTCGTCTTCAACATTAACAACAAAAAGACTATTAGAAGGAATTAAAAATCTAAAATTCTGCACTTAATCTTCCACTGCTAAATTTAAGAAGCTTTGTGTGTCATGGGTGTGAAATATGCCTATGTATTCATAAGATATTTTAATTAGAAAGGCAAGCCATCTGTCTGTCTTTGTGTGTCTCTCTCTTCATGCTATTCTCCTATCTACTCTAAGTAGCTCTTCCTTTTAGTTTTAAAGCAATATACAGGAAAAATACACACATGAACTCATTTGTTACCAAATCTATGTACATATCATTTTTGCTGGTAAAATGTCTATTTCTATACACATACCAATTTCTTAATATGGATACATAGAAAAAGCATTGAAGGAATACTCTCCAGGTTATTTAACTAAGTGAAGAGGAGTGAGATGAGTTGGTTTAGAGGGCACAGTATAAATACAGACTTTATTTATATATGTTTCAATTTTCACGATAGAATAAAAAATACTTATGTTTAACTTATGTGAACATCTTAAAAATTAAATGAACTTTAAACTGTTGTTTGCTACAAGAATGTGTTATTAGGCCTTGCAGTCAATTGTCCTGGGGCTCTCCACACCCAATAAAGTGACTGAAGGGTCCATAGTAGCCACAAGCAGCTGAGAATTACAACCAGCTTGCCAGGGGGACAGCCTAGCCTCCCTGGGTGGCTGCACCAAGAACAACGCTGCCACAACAGAAGAACACATGTAGCCCACACAAGGGTCACTCCTGGAACATTTGGAACTGGTGATGAGAGGGAAGCACACTACTGGGCCTTGTAAGGCATCTCTTACATAAGATCATCTCTGCAAGATCAAGAGATGTAGCTGACCACCTAATACATAAATATAAGCACAGAGAAAGAGGCAAAATGAGGAGGCAAAGGAATACATCCCGAGTAAGGGAACAGGATGAAAAACCCAAAAGGAAATAAATTAAAGAGAAATAAATAATCTACCTGACAAAGAGTTCAAACAAAAAGTCATAAGGATGCTCACTGATCTTGGAAGAAGAATGGATGAACTTAATGAGAATGTCAACAAAGAACTGGAAAATATAAAAAAGAGCCAATCAGAATTGAAGAATAGAATACTGGAAGTGAAAAATTCACTAGAGGGACTCACTAGCAGAGTAGATGATATGGAATAATGGATCAGTGAGCTGGACAAAATACTAGAGGAAATCACCCAAGCTGAATGGATAAAAAAAAAAAGAATGAAAAAGAACAAGAATAGTCTGAGGGTCCTCTGGGACAACAAGTGCACTAACATTTGTA
This sequence comes from Equus caballus, assembly GCF_041296265.1. Taxonomy (NCBI): domain Eukaryota; kingdom Metazoa; phylum Chordata; class Mammalia; order Perissodactyla; family Equidae; genus Equus; species Equus caballus. The sequence goes on from NC_091686.1 coordinate 95,697,145, forward strand.
TAATTGGTGTCCCAGAAGGAGAAGAGAGAGATAAAGTGTCAGAGAATCCATCTGAAGAAATAACAGCTGAAAAATTTCCTAACCTAAGGAAGGAAACAGACATCCAGGTACAGGAAGCACAGACAGCACCAAACAAGGTGAACCAAAAGAGCCCCACACCCAGACACATTATGATTAAAATGTGAAGAATCAAAGATAAAGAGAGAATCCTAAAAGCCACAAGATGAAGGCAACAAGTGACATACAAAGGAAACCCCATAAGGCTATCAGCTGACTTCTCAGCAGAAACTTTACAGGCTAGAAGGGAGTTGCATGATATATTTAAAATGTTGAAAGTAAAAAACCTACAGACAAGAATAGTCTACTGGGCAAGGTTATCATTCGTAATGGAAGGAGAGATAAAGAGTTTCCCAAACAAGCAAAAATTAGAGGATTTTATCACCACGAAACCAGTTTTACAAGAAATGCTAAAGGGACTTATTTAAGTGGGAAAGAGAAGACAACAAATAGGAATAAGAAAAGTATCCCCCTGAAAAAGCAGTGAAATCAATTGTAAAAGCAAAAATATGGTAAATGTAGTAGATGAACCACCTATGAAGATAATATGAAAGTCAAAAGACAAAAGTACTAAAACTATCTATTTCCATGATAAGAGGGTAATGGATGCACATACATAAAAAAGAGATTAGATATGATATCAAAAACATAAAATGTGGGAGAAGGGGAGTAAAAGAGTAGAGCTTTTAGAAAGAGGTCAAACTAAAGAGACCACCAACTTATTATAGACTGCTGTATATATAGATTATTATATATGAACCTCATGGTAATCACAAGCCAGAAACTTGTAATAAGTACACAAAAAATTAAGAGAAAGGAACCTAAACATAATATTAAAGAAAGCCATAAAACCATAAGGGAAGAGAGCAAGAGAAGAAGAAAGACACAGAAGAGAACTACTAAAACATCCAGAAAAAAAGTAACAAAATGGCAATAAATATGTATTTATCAATATCTATTTTAAAGGTCAATAGACTAAATGCTCCAATCAAAAGGCATAGAATGGCCAAATGGATAAAAAAACAAGACCCATATATACGCTGCATATAAGAGACACATTTCAGACCTAAAGAGACTCACAACCTGAAAGTGAAGGGACAGAAAAAGATACCCCATGCAAATGGCAATGAAAAGAAATGGAGTAGCAAAACTTACATCAGAGAAAATAGACTTTAAAACAAGAAATGTAATGAGAGAGAAAAAGGGGCACTACATAATGAAAAAGGGAACATTTGAACAAGGGGATATAACACTTGTAAATATCTATGCACCTAACATAGGAGCACCTAAATATATAAAGCAATTCTTAACAGACATAAAAGGAGAAATAGACAGTAACACATGATAGTAGGGGACTTTAACACTCCATTTACACCAATGGATAGATCATCCAAACAGAAGATCAATAGGGAAACAGTGACCTTAAATGACACACTGGACCACATAGACTTAGTAGATATATACAGAACATTCCATCCAAAAACCAGAGAATACACATTCTTTTCAAATGCTCATGGAACATCCTGCAGGATTGATCACATGTTAGGCCATAAAACAAGTCTTAATAAATTTAAGAAGATTGAAATAATACCAAGAATCTTTTCTGACCATGATGGTATGAAACTAGAAATCAACTACAGAAAGAAAATCAGAAAAGCCACAAATGCTACTGAACAATGATTGGGTCAATGAAGAAATCAAAGGAGAAATAAAAAAATACCTGGAGACAAATGAAAATGAAAATAGGACATCCCAAAATTTATGAGATGCAGCAAAAGCAGTTCTAAGGGGGAAGATTATAGCCATAGAGGCCTACCTCAACAAACAAGAAAAATCTCAAATAAACAATATAACAGTGCACCCAAAGGAACTGGAAAAAGAAGAACAAACAAAGCCCAAAATCAGTAGAAGGAAGGAAATAATAAAAATCAAAGCAGAAATAAATGAAATAGAGAATTAAAAAAACACTAGATAAAATCAATGAATGAAACCAACAGCTGGTTCTTTGAAAAGATAGACAAAATTGACAAATCTTTAGATAGACTCACCAAAAAAAAAAGGAGAAGGAGAGAAATGGCTCAAATAAATAAAATCAGAAATGAAAGAGGAGAAATTACAAGGGGAACCTTAGAAATACAAAAGATGATCAGAGAATACTAGAACAGCTATATGTCAACAAATTGGATAATCTAGAAGAAATAGATAAATTCTTAGAATCATACAAGCTTCCAAAACTGAATCAAGAAGAAGTAGAGAGTATGAATAGACCAATCACCAGCAAGGAGATCAAAAACCTCCCCAAAAATTAAAATCCAGGGTCAGATGGCTTCCCTGGTGAATTGTACCAAACATTCAAAGAAGACTAAATATCTATCCTCCTCAAACTCTTCAAAAAACTGAAGAGGAGGGGAAGCTTTCTAATGCATTCTGTGAAGCCAACATTACCCTGATAGCAAAAGCAGACAAAGACAACACGAAAAAAGAAAATTGCAGGCCAATATCACTGGTGAACATCAGTGCAAAAATCATCAACCAAATACTAGCAAATCAAATACAACAATACATTAAAAAGATCATACAACATGTTCAAGTGAGATTTATTCCAGTTATGCAGGGATGGTTCAACATTGCAAATCAATCAACATGATAAATTGCATTACCAAAATGAAGAATAAAAATCACATGATCATCTCAATAGAGGTGGAGAAAGCATTTGACAAGATATGGCATCTATTTTATAATAAAAACTGTGAATAAAATGGATATAAAAGGAAAGTACCTCAACATAATAAAGGCCATATATGACAAACCCACAGCCAATATCATACTCAACAGAGAAAAGCTGAAAGCCATCCCTCTAAGAACAGGAACCAGACAAGGATGCCCACTTTTGCCACTCTTATTTAACATAGTATTGGAAGTCCTAGCCAGAGCAATCAGGCAAGAAAAAGAAATAAAAGGGATACGAATTGGAAAGGAAGAAGAGAAACTCTCACTATTTGCAGATGACATGATTTTATACACAGAAAACCCTAAAGTATTCATCAAAAAACTTTTAGAAATAATAAATGAATACAGTAAAGTTGCAGGATACGAAGTCAAGATAAAAAATCAGTTGCATTTGCATACACTAACGATGAAATAGCAGAAAGAGAAAGTAAGAATACAATCCCATTTACAATGCAACAACAAAAAAATAAAATATCTAGGAATAAACTTAACCAAAGAGGTGAAAGATCTGTACACTGAAAACTATAAAGCATTGTTGAAAGAAATTGAAGAAGACATAGAGAAATGAAAAGATATTCTGTGCTCTTGGATTTGGAGAATTAATATAGTTAAAATGCCCATACTTCCTAAACCAATCTACAGATTCAATGCAATCCCTATCAAAATTCCAAGATTTTTCACAGAAATAGAACAAAGTATCCTAAATGGATTATATGAAACAACAAACACCCTAAATAGCCAAAGGAACTTTGAGAAAAAAGAACAAAGCTGGAGGTATCACATTCCCTGACTTCAGAGTATACTATAAAGCTATAGTGATGCTTCTAAGTTTAGAGAGTGAAGAAAGATTAATTAAGGACCAAAGAAGATACACTCTTGTAAAATCATGTGTATATATATATATATGTATGTATATATGAATTTATAGACCTACAACATGCAAGATGCTACTCTGGATATTGGAGTAAATAAAAGAAGCTTCGATATTTGAGGAACATTAACATCTTTTTAATATATTTAGGATTTTATATTTAAACTTGTAAAAATCTCTGATATAACCATAAAAGTACTAAATAATCCTGCTATAAAAATTTTACATGCTCACTAAATAAATTTTGGAAAATACAAGATGTATAAAATGGAAAATTAAAATCACCTTTAATCCCTCTACTCAGAAATGGCTGCTATTAATATTTTGGTCTATTTATTTAGTCTTTCCCCCCCGCCATGTTCTACTATTTTACCTGGCAAGTAGCCTATTATCTCCATTGGATGGAGTGCTCAGAGTGGAATTACTAGATCAAAGTGTACAGAGATTTTAAGACTCTTGAAACATTTTACTAAATTGATTTCTAGGAGGGTTGCTTCAGTTTATGTGCACTTGCCGGCATTAAGAGTATATCTTTGAAAAATCATCACCATCTACTAGATGAAAAATGCAATTTCATTGTTTTAATTTTCATTTCGTTATTAGTTTGAACAACCAATGTTCATTGAAAAGCTACTATGTAATGGGCACTATTCTAGGGCCTATTAAGACATAAATATTAATATGATCATCTCTGTTTTGAGGATTTACTTGGAGGAATGTGCTAAATAGAATTTTTTTTCTCTTGGGGGATGAAGAGTAAATTAAGTGTTGTAAATACCCTTTACAATTTTGAATACACCTCTATGAAAGAAGGTTATCGTTTCACTTTATGGATGAAGAGGTGAATTTAAAGAGGTAATGATTTACTTTGGGTGACAGATCCACAAATAATAGAGAGAAAATTAGGAAGTATGTCTATCTTATTCAAAGCCCCCACATCTTATCATCTTCCTCCATAGCTTCTCTGCATTTCCCAAGAAGGTTATATTTGTTATATATCTCTTTTTTAAAGATATATAAGGTATATCAGATATGATATACACACACCTCTTTTTGTTTGTTGAATCTGAGAATCCTGGCTTAATTCAGAGATCATTTTGACTTTCTAGTCCTGTTTTTGTTCTGACGTTCAAGGCATTGGGTGAGCTTCAAGCTCAGTCTGAGTGTTACACGGAGGCCATCAAGTTCAACCCGTTCTTGTTTCAGATGAGGAAGCTGAAGCTCAGAGAAGGGGGCACCATAGTTACTTGCAGTGTAGCAGACATTAAACTCACGTTTCCTGATTTCTACTCCAGTGGCCTTCCTCCACACCATACTGTCCTTGGTGTGTAAGTTTTGGTTCAATAAAATTTGAGGTTTGGATCCAAAATCAAGTGCAATATTTTAAAATCTGTGGGTCAATATTCACTTTTGTTCAAGTTCTTGCTCTGTGTTGGCTGAACCATATAGATATTCAGAACATAGATATTCAGACAGTCTGTCTACTCCTTCCAAAAGGGGAAAGGAAAGGAAAAAACTAAACATTTGAGCTCCTACTTACTATATGCCAGACACTTATGTACTTAACACCATGCAATTCTCACAACAACTCTTTGATGTTGCTATTATAATCTCCAAGGCACAGATGATAGCATAGGAGAAAATGTGCAGGGAGTTTAAAGAACTTGCTGAAGTTTAATTGCTTAGCCTCTAAGTGGGAGTGGGAGGTTAGAACTCAAGTCTGACACCAAAGCCTATGCCCTGCCCACTGAATCCCACAGCTTCCAAATCCTCATCAAAGATTGATGAAATCTTGAGTACTGGACATATGTGATTATGATCTGATCATAAATGCTAACTTCTGCTTCATTTCTTGCCATTTCTGAATCCAATTTCCTGCCCCCATCATTGTCGGCTCCAAGCATCTGGAATGAACTTTGGTTCCTAGAATGAGCCGTTGGATCTCTTGCTTGGGACTCAGCAAGAGGCAGTGCAGAATAGTTGTTAAGCCTGGGGATTCTAGAGCCAGATTATTTGGGTTCAAGTCTATGTTCAACTACTTGCCAGCTCTATCATCTTGGGCAAGATCCATGAACTCACTGTTCCTCAGTTTTCCTATTTGGAATTAATAACAGTGTGTACCTCATTGGGTTGTTGTGAGGATGAAATAAAACTGTGTATGTAAAGCATAGCATCTAGCATGTTGTAAACATTCAAAAAAATATTGGCGATTTTTACTGTTGCCTCTGCACTTGTCCATGTTCTATCTGCCTGGAACCCTCTTTGCTATTACCCCATTTGTCTAGCTAATTTATATACCTTCTTCAAGGCTCAGTTTCAGTGTCATTTCCTTAGAGAAGGCTTCCCTGACCACCTAACATTGGCTGAAGTGCTTCTCCAGTGTGGTCACATAGAAGCCTGTATTTCTCTATTAAGAACATAGACACTGTATTAAAATTAACCCTTGTACATACTCCTCACCGAACTCCAAGTTCTTTGGAGGTAAGGACAAGAATGATACAGATCTTTCTTGTTCATCATTTTATCTCCTTCACCAAATACAAGGTAGGACACTGAGTAGGTAGGCATGTTCCTGGACAAGTAACAGTATTACACTTTACTATTTTAGCAATGGACTTTGGGAAATGTTTCCTTTTAGGGAAGACTAATGGCATGAAGAACACCAGGAAAGATGTTTTGGCTCTCCCACCTTCCTGAAGTCACAGCTGTTAGTCTGGGCCAGGTTGCCTGATTGTGAGTCACACAGGATTTTGCTGCTAGTGAATTAATTGATAACAGCTGTGTAATTGTGCAGTTCAGTAATAAGAAGTTTAGAGGGTGAAAAAATAAAGGAAATAAATGGCTCCAGAGGCATACAGTGAGATTCAATAGTTAAAAAGAAAAGAGAAGGAACTTATTGGTAAAGTGTTCGACAGGGGTTGACGCTGACATGATGACTGCCATAGCTGGCTGAGGAATCCCTGCAGATTCACTCTGCAGCTTGGAGCCCTCAAGGGCCTCTCTTCTCTCTCAGCATATGGAGTCACAGTCACTGCCTTGATAGGTAGTGTATTAGTCTTCTATTGCTGCTGTAACAAATTCCCACAAACATGGTGGCTTAAACGATATACATTTATTATCTTTAGTTCTATAGGTCAAAAATCCAACATGGGTCTCACTGGGCTAAAATTCGGGGCTGCATTCCTTTCTGGAGGCTCTGGGAGAGAGTCCATTTTTTTTACCTTTCCTGGTTTCTAGAGGCTGCCCACATTCCTTGGCTAATGGCCCCCTTCTTCTGTCTTCCAAGTCGGGACAACAGATGAAGTCCTTCTCATGCCGCCATATCTCCGGTTCTCTGCATCCTGGAAAGGTTCTCTACTTTTAAGTGTTGGTGTGATTACGTAGACATACCTGTCTACATCCAAGATAACCATTCCATTTCAAGGTCCTTAACTGTAATCACACCTGCACAGTACCTTTTGCCACGTAAGGTGACATATTCACAAGTTCTGAGAATTAGGGAGCGACATCTTTGGGCAATAGTTCTGCCACGACAGGTAGTTCCACTCCTCTGTTAAACATCATTGAGACTGTCTCAAAATAAGTCATTAGAAATGCCCTCTGGTGCATGGCACAGTTTAGTGGGTACTGGGATGCACTGCCCACATTCTCTCTCAGTGACTCAGACACTCACCCCTCCAACTGCTGGGAACGTTGATGGTGACTTCATACAGCTGGGTCTCTCTTTGGGAATTGCCGTCTGCTCAAGAGAACCATCACACCAAAAGTCACAGCTCCTTCTGAGGGATGGCCTGCACCTAGTGACTTGTCATGGGGGGAGATATAAAAACCCAGCTCCTCTGCTTCAATGTGGGACAACACTGAGGGCCATTCTAGCTCCAGCCAGAGCGACCCCCATCCCCACTCCCAGTGAGTCATTGTGGCTGGCTACTTCATCTCACTTCATCTCAGTTCAATGTCTCCTTCTCCCCAATCCTACTACCCTCTTTTCCCCAAAGGGGTTGGTCCCGGGAGCAGTTCTTGGTAAACCTCCTGCATGCAAATCACCACCTCAGAGTCTGTTTCCAGTAATCTGTCGGCACTGTGCTGTGACAGACGATACATGGATTGCTGCAAGCATTTGGGGCATTCCTAAATCCGAATACAAATAGGAATGAAGAAAACTTTTCAACAATGCTCTCTCTCATTACTGAAGAAAAATCACCTTCCTGGTTTGCACCCACTAATATCCTAATACCCATGTGTCTTAAATATAGCCAATCCTCATTATTTGCAGATTCCCTATTTGCAAACTTGCCTTCTCACTGAAACTTATTTGTAACCTCAAAATCAATACTCCCAGCACTTTCACAGCCATTCACAGATTTGCTCAGAGTGATGAAACATTTGAGTTGCCTGATGTGTGTGTTTCCTGCTGAGGTTGAACAAGGCGATGCTCTGACTTCTTGTTTCAGTTCTCGTACTGAAAACAAGTGTCCTTGCCATGGTCTGTTTGGTACCTCATTTTTAGCAAGAGCTGTCTAGTGTTCCTTAATGCAAGAAGGCCTTGATGCTCCTTACAAAGGAAATACCTTTGTTCCGACATGAGTTATAGTGCTGTTGCTTGTAAGTTCCATGTTATTGAATTAACACTATATATTAGATGAGATGTCTTTAAACAGAAACACATTACATGTTGATAGATTGATGAAAATGTCATGACCATGACCAGGTCCTTAGTGGAACCTAACCTTTATTTTCCCTACAGGCGATAGTTCAGTATTGGCTAATTCACTGTTCATGGTGACTTTATGGAACATAATTACCATGAATAATGATAATTGACTATATATAAATATATATATATGTAAATGCATTTTTTTATCTTACTAGTAAGTACCTTGAATATGCTTGTTTGGTTGTCCTGCACTTTCTAGAGATCCTAAGTGTCCTGAATAAGTGTTATAAGCTTACATGCCTGTAGCAAAGGAGAAGGAAATCCTCTTTCATTCCCTATTCCACTCCATTCCATACTCTGTCCCAACCTGGTTTGTGACCTAAGAGGATGAGCTGATTGTTGAACCTTTGCTAGCACCTTTTATGCCCAGGAAAGAGAACCCAAGTTCACAGGTAATGCCCTGAGCAGTTTAGAGGAGTAAAATGGGAAAGAGGAGCACAATGAAGCTAACTGGTGGAGGTGAAGTGCTGTTCCTAAACATCACCAGATCCCTCCAGACCATATTTTGTCTTCAACTTACAGAGTGAGCAAAATGAAGAACAAGTTGCTGTGTTCATGCTGCAGGTGGGAGAAATAGCTCCATAAATAAGGACTTGAAAGCAACTGACTCTACTCCTCACCTACAATGATTCCTACTCCACCCTGCTCCACCTCCCACAGAATTTCCTTGCTTCTCTTTTGTCCTATTCTCATGGTTGTGCACATGTGTTCCTACACGTGTGGTTCTCATGTCTTCACCCCAAAACTAATCATTCCCCATCTTCAAGTGAACTTTTTTTCAGATGCCACTAATGGAAGTCTCAGATCTTGCCATCGCATCTCATCAGGTTCTTCCTTCTTTCCTTTCCTATACATGTGGGCCTATCCATCTGCTCATTCATGTTCACATCAGCTGTTTCTGATTGGATTCTGACTGAAAGAGATAGCAGTTCCCTCAGCTCTACGGAGATGTGGATGCTTGAGTTTTGTTAATATTCCAAAGGAAGGGCAGGTCTCAAGTGGACTTGTTTTAGACAAGTGATGATTTCCTCAAAAGTTTATGTAAGTTACATTTCTGTAATTCCAAAGATACGTTATATGCACTAAGAGTGATAGATTTTTAAAAGCCCCCTAATTCATCTCTGCTGTTGATCTGGATTTTGTGTGTACTCAAAGATGCTGTTAACTTCTCAAGCACAAACTCCAGAGTAGAAGAAAAATTCTACTCAATTTTTTCTAAGGAAGATTTTAATTTTTATCTCATGTCACTGGATTCCTCTTGATGAAGTCAGTTCTGGGTTTTGATAGTCAATTCATGGTTTTCTCATTTAATCATTAACTTTATTCTCCGCAATGTCAATATTTAGCTTAATTCTTGAGGATCTGGTCTAGTGCCAAGGTTTGAGGATGAGGATGTGGTATGGAGGAAGTAAGGAATATCGAGTCCCTATGTGTACAGGCTGGTGTCCCTGGGATGTCCTTGGCATCCTCCATTCTTCACTTATTGGTCCAAGTAGATGATTTCAGTACCCTCACCATCTGAACCATCAGGCCTTCCAGGGGTCAGGGTTCTCAGCACTCAAGACCACGCCCTCATCATTCTTGCCCACAGGAAGAAAAGTTCTGTTTCTCCCTGAGTCACATTGGGAAGCTGGAGAACTCTATGCGGCTGCCTTAGGTGTGTTGACCTAACTGTTTTGTAGCCATTGGCACTGGGCTGTTCCCCAGTCATGGGGGCAAAGGCATCTTTTCCTCCCCTGCAAGACAAGGCACAGATTCCAAACCTTTGCTTTTAATTCTTCAAATCTTTACTCTCATAAAAATGAAGATTTAAAAAATCCCAGCACTCCTGGTGTATATAGCATGTATGGAATTACAGATCTGCAATTTACGCAAACTTCTGAGAAAATCCTCAACTGCTTCTGTAGCTCAGGTGAAGGGGTAAGACACAGCACTCTCATGGGGACGCACTGAAGGATGTTCTCTCTTCTTTCCTTCGCAACTCCTCCTCCTCCAATCTTTTATAGAATCTTTATTCAGGGGACAAGGTTATCCTGGCCTTCATCTATTCTCCCAAATGTATTTTTTATGACATAAACTTTATGTCTCAAATCCTTCAGGGCTTCACTTTGATTCTCAAAACATCTTTTCTTTCAAACTAGTGCCTCTGCTGTAAATTTCAAGAGAATTTAGATTATTCCAACATCACAACATCCAACATTGTGATCTGTGTTCAGCTGTTATAATCCACCCTGTGGCAAGGGCTACATCAATCTAATTTGAATGGAGGAAGGGCCAGGTGGTCCAAGAAAGTGCCTTAGGAAGAGATTGGGGATGTATCGAACACACTTATTCATATTTTAAACTATTATTCAGATACAGATGATTTGATTACACATGCACCTTATACTTAGGAGTCTTTATCATGAAAAGTCTGACAACGTGTTATACTTCTTTCTTTGTTTACTTTCTCCCTTTCATATCATATGACACAACTCAGAGGGCACATTTCCTTATAAGAAATAAATATTTGATGATGTGTTATTTCTTTAAGTAATAGACCAAGGATTTCTAAATATGCATGTATCCATGGAAGTCAACCTGCCTTCTGCTGTTTGGAGCATGCTAAGTAAATTGAAGCATCCATCATTATATGACTCCATGTGGAGCAAATTAGAGGAGAGAAAACATTTCTTTTCCTTTCAGCTGCTCTTTTTCATGCCTCCATCTCTCAATGAAACATTGAATTCTACAACACATTCTTTCTCCAAAAACACAGAGGAACTTTGTTTTTTAATTGTGAAAAGGCATAATGAGAAGTGACAACCTGCCTCTTTATCGTGATTCAATTTTTAGACTAAGTATGCTAATTAATTTATTTCCAATGTGATTTTCATCCTTAGTATTTTATTGATTCATGGATTAATCAACTGCAACATTTTCTATTGAAAGCAAATGTAGTATTAATTCAAATGATTTCTCCTTGTGGGAGCTTGCCTTCCAATGCTCTCACTTATAACTTTATTTCCAAGACACAGAAAACAAATATTTGAATATTTTTTAGAAGTACCATGTAACCCACTCCTTCCCAGAGCATGTATTCTCCATTTGTTCCTGTCAATCAGCCTTCTTTTATCTTCACTTCCCTCTTTGCCAGTGTAGACTTAAAGTTTGTCACTATAAAGATGCTCTCAATCTCTTGCTCCTTTGTCCCCTTGTCACGCATGATAGCTAAACCACAACATAGATAAATCTAAGCTTCTTCTTTCTCTATGCCTGCACCTAAACAGCTCCTAGATCACAGTACAACAGCCATTAGGAAAAGAAACAAACAGCCAGTGTCAAAACAATGGACAGTGAGCCATGACCTAGTAGATGAAGCAGAGGGTGTGGATTTTAAAGCCCTACTCAACCTCAAGCAATTGCAGATAGAGATATGGAGAATTCCTCTTAAGTAGCACATTGGTCCTGAAACAACCAACTGGGCCAGCATAACCTTAAATAGGAAACAGATTCAGACGGCTTAAGTTAGTATCATGAAGTCAAGATAGTGAAATAGGAGGTGGATGTGAAACTAGGTGGAGTACGAGAGTGAACTGTAATGTAAATTATGGACTTCAGATAACTACCATGTGTCAAAGTAGGTTCATCAGTTGTAACAAACGTACCACTCTGGTGGGGTATGTTGATAAACAGGAAGGCTGTGCATGTGTAGGGGCTGAGGGTATACTGGAAGTCTCTGTATCTTTCCCTCAATTTTCCTTTGAACCCAAAATTGCTTTAGAAATAAAGTCTTTGAAAATTAAAAAAAAAAACCTACTAGATGGACTATTTACTAAACAGTTCTATCCCTGGGGTCCCTCGTATTGTAATGAGTGTGGATTGAATGGATTGAAAACTAATATTAGAACCATGTTATATTAATCTCTGGAGTTTGGAATTTACCACACGTATTTAGTGTACATAAATTTAGTAAAGGGTACTCAAACTGCTTATACCTTGTTTATTTTGTTTCATTTTAATGAAGTTTCTGGTTAGTCTTTGAATTATTTTCAAAGATGTCTGCCTGAATCAAGTGTACTCTATGGATAGTTTTGGTGAACATCCCTCAGAAAACTGTTTCCTCCGTTGAAGATCGCATTGCAGAGCTAGAAGGGAAAGCATCTTATCTAGGGATTCCCAGCTGAAACGTCTTCTGGTCCCAGAAGGGCAATGGAGTGAAAAACTAATATAAAACAAGAGGAAGCTGTAGGGCCTTGGACAACTGGGTAGTGCATACCCTACCTAAAGGCATTCTAATAAAAAAAGGATTAAAAATAAGAGGTATCCATCAAAAGTCATTTGTACACCTTATTTGGCCCACTTGACACCAGTTTGTGATCCCCGCTCTAGACCATCATTTTAGTTTTACAGATGAGGAAATACAGGTCCAGAGAAGTTAAGTTACTTATCAACACTGCATAGTGTTTCGGAACACAAGCTCTGGAATCACGTGCCCTAGGTTCCAATTCTGCCTGTACCACTTACTGGTCTTGTGACTTGGGCAACTAACTTCATCTCTCTGTGCCTCAGTTGCCTCTTGTGTACCGTGATAATAGCAGTCATTTTCAGCTCGTGGAGCTGTTTGAGGATTGAACGAATTAGCACAGGTAAAGCATGAGGAGCGTTCTTTAAGATGGCTGGCACATTCCTTCTGTCTCTCCATCCCTTCCACAATGCTGCTGTCTGGATTGTAGTTTCTACCATTTGGACCATAAGAGCAAGGGCCCCAGCCTAGCCGTGGTGGAGCTGTGAAGAGGAAGGAGCCTGGGTCGCTGAGAGTCAATGGAGTGAAGATACCTTGCCAGCCCTTGAAACTGGCCTCCAGACTCCATTTGTAGGACAGACTTTACATTTGGTTAAGCACTGTCGTTTGGGCTTTTCTGTCACTCATAGCAGAATCTTATCTAATACACCTATCTTTTCTATCCTGTTATTTTCAACCATCTGTGTCATTGTTTAAGGTGCTTTTTTTCCCTGCCATATATAACTAGATTTTGTTTATTTATCCAGTCTGATAATCTCTGTCTTTTAATTGGTATGTTTAATTATTATAATTTACTTTAATTATACATCACAGAACATCTTTGCTGTTAATGTTTTTCTAAAACAATTTCCTTAACAATGCCTTCTTAGGACCTTCATATTTCTCAATAATATGCTTTCTGGCTGATGTTTACATAGGAAAAATTTATGTTTACATTCAATCCAATACCAAAATCTTCAACAAATTGATATATGGGAAAAGTCATATGTTATATTCCAAATGCAATGGGTAGACCTTCAGAATCCCTTGTAGACGTTTTGCTAAGCACACCAACGTCAACAAAGGGGAAACGCGACTCAGAGTTCCCAGCTCTGAGAGAAACCGCATCACTGAGTATAAAGTGATTGTTTGCTAGCAACCATATCAATTGATGATCAGGAAGCGATGCTTTAAGCATTTCATATCCTATCATTATAATTTGCTACTTATAAAAATAGGCATTTACTTAGTTTCATTTTAGAAAAATTGTAAATTGGTTGAGAAATTTTTAATCGCACTGCACTCCTTCACAATTTTTTGCCCTTTAAAGAAAGATAGGCTCCTGGTTAGTGTTTTTTGTAGAATATTTGATTTAAGGACCGGATGTTGATGATAAAAGAAAAATGTTTTGGGACCAGCCTGGTGGGCTAGTGGTTAGTTCATGCTGTACCTCAGTGGCCTGGGGTTTTGCCAGTTTGAATCCTGGGCATGGGCATGGCATCGCTGATCAGGCCATGCTGAGGCGGTGTCCCACAGAGCACATCTAGGGATACTTACAACTAGAGTATGCTGCCATGTACTGGGGGGCTTGGGGAGAAGAAGGAAAAAAGAAAAGATTGGCAACAGATGTTAGCTCAGGGCCAATCTTTAAAAAAAAAAAGAAAAATGTTTCAATCAGGGCTTTTTTCTACCATCTTAATTTAAATATTCTGTTTATCATCCCTTCTTTTTACTACTTTTAAAATCTCCTTTATGAGTTCAGTTGGATGGTAAATGTCTATATTTGTTTTTCTTCCTTTTCATGGTTTGTAAGTCATAGATTGTATTTCTTTTCTTTTGATGATACTCACATTTTTAAAATGCATAGAAAATCATAATTTTGCATTTTTATATACCTACTGAAAAGTCGATGACCCAGCACAGTTTAACTGCTCATTCAATACCTGCTCCATGTTTTCTAGAATTTTAGTTTTTCTCTTTTTAACACAAAAAGTAAGATTTTAAAAACTAAACTGGCCTATTTTACTGACTTCAGCATTCCCTGGTTAGATTTTTGTTTCTCATTCTGGGTCAGTTTTCTTCTTAGCAGCCTTTCTTCTTCATTACTTCCTTTAGCAAAGGTGCTTGGCAGGTAAATTCTCCTTGCATATTTGCAGCTGAATATGACCTTGTTTCACTCTTGTTGTTGAATAATATTAGATCAGATTTAAAATTCAAAGTTAAGAGTTATTTTTTCGTCAGCGTGTTGAAGATATTTCTCCTTTGTGTTCTGACATCTATTGCTGCTCGTGAAAAGTCTGTTGTCAATCTGATTGCCATTTTTTTGTAGCTAATCTTTTCCCTGTGGTGACTTTTAAGATTCCTGCCCCTTCCCCCGTCCCTGTGTCCTTGTCCTAGAGTGTCGGTAAGCTAGATCTAGGTACAGATTTATTTTTATTTTTCCTGCTCTATAATCATACTGTACTTTTGATACAAGGACTTATGTCTTTCTTTACTGTGAAAATTTCTTGCTTTTATCTTTTCAAATACTGTGTTTTTTTACTTCCTCCATTTTCTTCTGGATCTGCCATTAGATTTATGTTAGAACTTCTTGCCGATACTGTATGGTTTCTAACTCTTCTCATATTTTTAATTTAGTCATCTCTTTTTGATGCCTTCTGGGTAAAATTCTTACCAACACCTTCCAATTCACTAATTTGTGTTTTGTTTCCTGTTTAGAGTTTATCCTATCTCATAAATATTTAATTTTTTTAATGATGATTTTTTAATTTCCAAATTTAAATTTTTTTTCATACTTACCTCTGTTTCATCTTTCTCCTTTTCTAGTAAATATCTTTTTGTTCAGTGTTAGTGAATATTATCCCTTTATTTATCTCTTTGAGCGTCTTAAACATAACTCAATTTATAAAATAAGAATGTTTTGAAATGAATACAATCCCACTTTAATAAATGTATGTATGTGCCTGTACAATTATATCAAAGAATGCAAATATTTATGAGGCTCATCTGAACTAATTGAGTTTTGCCTCTAGTTTTAGGCAGGGCTAACGTGTGTCTGTAGGGCCAGTGTCCCGATGTGTTGATTGTTTCATGCCTGTCCTATACTGGTTGCTCTGTGTTCTGAATATCCCTCTGGCTTTAGGTATAATGAGATGCTCATAGCAAGAGTTCTAGATGCATTTTCTTAATGGTAAAAGGAATCACAAGAGCAAGGAAGAAAAAGAAGCTGGAGAGAGATGCACCATACAAGGGCCAACTAATTCCCTATGGCAAAGTTGACCCAAACTCTGGAATTTGCAGCTACCTTATTAAAAAGACGTAAAGAGAGAGAGCCTGCACTCAGCCTTGGCATTTTTCTTCTAGAAGAGGGACTATTACACAGAAGCATACAATATTAGAATGGAGAAGAATCACATAATCAATGAAGTAAAACCCATTTAAACGAGAAACAGAGGAGTTAACTTGCCAAGATCTTCTGGCTGGAGAGTGTTCAGAGTCGGGGAGGTGGCCTCTGTCCCCGACCATTAATCCAGCATGTGTTCTCTGTTTTGTGGTAGCCTTTTATTCCCAGAAGATTCCAGCCTCCCTAGCATTATTTTTTTTAAGATTCTGACATATGCCAGCAAAACTGTTCAAATATGTCAACTTCTGCTCATCCTCACTTAGCCAGATTTTTCACTAACTTTATCTCACTTGAAGGAAACTTGAGAAATATTTCTTTTTAGCATATAAACCAGAAAGATCAATTCCCTAAAACAGTCGTTGGGTTTCATCTGCTTTAATTAACAAAGTAATTTTTTGGTATTGTTTTTTACCACAGTGCTATTCTCAAAATAGTTTTAAACATAACATGCTTGTTTTCTAAAAATATTGAGTGCCTATAGAAAACATCTTTTAATTTAGTTTCAATACATTCTTATCTCTCTAACAAAGGTCAACTACTAATCAATTAACACCTTGAAAATATAGGTAATGCCTCTTTGCATAGTCTTTTGTTAAAATAAAACCTTCCAAGATTAAATTAATATTTAAATAAGTAAAATGTAAGGAGTCTCTTTGTCTATTTCATATATCTCAACTATTGTTTTTGAATATATATGTGAACATATAGTTTTACTTTTCAAAAGTAATTCAGAATTTATGTGGTGTCTACTATGATGATTACTGTGAACAATTATTATATGTTGAGTCTAGCAAGTGTGAAATTCAGTGTTTTACATATTTCACCTCACTCATTTCTCATGGCAAGCCAGTAAGGCAGGTATTATTCTCTCCATGCCTTATATAGGACACGGGATTCTGATGATCATAGAGGAAGGAAGTTTTCCTAAGGAAATTGCTAGCTGATGCAGAGGTGAGATATAACCCACATCTGTCTAATTCTAGTGCTTCATTTCCTTACTACTCTGTCAGTGCCTCTCGTCTTCTTTTTCCCCCTCTTCTTTGTGGCTCTTTTTAGTTTATTCTCATGTTTTTCCAAATTTCCACTTTCTTTTTTTCATGATTCAATAATTAAATCTTCTCTTCCTAAGTCTCTTAACCTTTTATTTATTTTCCTCATTATCTCCATAAAATATGATTACATTAAACTATGCCTTGACAGTGACAAAGACTTAGAATCAGAACAGGAATATTGAATATTGAACTCTGGAACAAGTTCTGCAGTTTACATTGCTCGACATTAATTTTCCCTAGATATCTGGAAGATGCCTCCATTTCTTCCTTCAAATTTCTGTTCAAAAGCTACTTTATCAAAAAGGATTTCTTTTTTCTCTTATTTTATTTTATTGAACTGTAATTCACATGCCATAAACATCACCATGTTAAAGTGTACAATTCAGTGATTTTTAGTATATTCGAAAGCTGTGTAACTGCCACGACTATCTAATTCCAGAATATTTTCATCACCCCAAAAAGAAACTCCATACCCGTAGAGTACTCACCCTTCCTTTTCTTCCTCTACCCGCTGTCAACCACCCATCTACTCTCTGTGTCTATGAATTTGCTTATTCTACACCTTTGATAAAAATACAATCACGTAATATATATTTTATGTCTGGCTTCTTTGACTTTGCATAATATTTTCAAGGTTCATCCACATTGTAGCATGTTCTTCGATACCTTTAATGTCTGAATATTCCATTGTATGGTTATACTACGTTTTGCATATTCATTCATCACTTGATAGACAATTGGGTTGTTTCCACTTTTTAGCTATTATAAATAATGTTCTTATGAACATTTCTGTGCAGGTTTTTAATTCTCTTGTGTATGTATCTAGGAGTGGAGTGGCTAGGTCAACCTAGTGGTAAATCTATATTTAACTTTTTGAGGAACTTTCAAACTGTTCTCCAAAGTAGCTGCACTGTTTTACATTTGCACCAGCAATGTCTAAGCATTCTCATTTCTCTGCATCCTTGCCAACATTTATTGTTTGTTTTTTTGATTATTGCTATCTTAATAGGTATGAAGTTGTATCTCATTGTAGTTTTGATTTGAATTTCTTTAATGACTAATGATATTGAGAATCTTTTCATGTACTTTTTGACCATTCATATATCTTTTGTGTAGAAATATCTGTTCAAATTCTTGGCCCATTTTTTGCTGAGTTATTTATCTTTTTACATTGTTGAGTTTTAAGAGCACTTTATATGTTCTAGATTCTATACTCATCAAATAAATGATTTGCAAATATATTCTATTCTGTGTTATCTTTACACTTCATGATAGTGTCCTTTGATGCACAGAAGTTTTTAAGTTTGATGAAGTCCAATTTATCTATTTTTTTTATTAGATTACTTGTGCTTTAGTTGTTATGTTTAAGAATGTGTTGCCTAATCCAAGGTCACAAAGATTTACATCTGTTTTCTTCTAAGAGTTTTGTTGTTTTAGCTCTTACATTTCGATCTTTGATCCATTTTGAGTTATTATTTGTATATCCTACTTCCTTGCTGATCTTCTGTCTACTTGTTTCATCCATTATTGAAAGTCAGGTGCCAAAGTCTCCAACTATTATTGTTTCATTGTCTATTTCTTCCTTCAATTCAGTTAGTTTTTGCTTCATGTATTTTGGGTCTCTGTTGTTAGGGACATGTCATTTTAAAATTGTGATGTCTTGACAGATTGACCCTTTTAGCATAATAAAATGTACTTTTTCATCTCTAGTGACAATTTTTTGTCTTAATATATATTTTGTCTTCTCTTAGTTTAGTCATTACTGCTCTCTTTTGATTGTTGTATACATGGATATGACTTTTTCCATCCTTTTAGTTTCAACTTATTTATGTTTTTTAGTATAAAGTGTATCTTCTATAGATAGAATATAGTTGGATAATGGTGTTTTATCCATCCTACCATTCTCTGCATTTTGATTGGAATGTTTAATCTTTTTACATTTAATATAAGTATTAATAAGGTAGGATTTATGTCTGCCATTTTTCCATTTGTCTTTTTATGTCTTATACCTTTTTCCCCCATTCTACTCAATTGCTGGCTTCTTTTATATTAAATAGATATTTTCTAGTGTACTGTTTTAGTTCCCTTGTCATTTCTTTAAGTATATTTTTTTGAATTATGTTTTTTGTACTTCCTTGATGATTATAATTAAAATAGTTACTAACAACAATCTAGTTCAGATTTATGTCAATGTAATTTTAATAGTGTACAAAAACTTTGCTCCTATATAGCTCCACTCCTTACTCCCTTCCTTTGTGATTTTATTGTTGTATATATTACATATTTATATACACTATATACCCATCAACACAAATATATAATTATTGCTTTATGCAATTGTCTTTGAAATCATATAGGTGGGAAAAAAGAGTAACCAGCAAAAATATACATTTATACTGTCTTTTACATTTACCTATATTTATCTTTGCCAATGCTCTTTACTTTTTCATATGGATTAATTTCACTGTTTAGCATATTTTCAACTCAGCATGAAGGACTACCTTTGGTATTTCTGCTGGTACAAACTATCTCAGTTTTTGTTTGTCTGGGAATGTCTTAATTTATTTTTCATTTTTAAGGATAGTTTTACTGAACATAAAATTATTGATTCAGAATTTTTTTCCAGCACTTTGAATATATCATCCCATTGTCTTCTGCCTCCATCATTTCTGGAGAAATTAGCTGTTCATCTTAAGGAAGATTCTTGGTACATTATGAGTCACTTCTCTCTTGCTACTCTTAAGATTCTTTCTTTTTCTTTTGACAATTTGATTATGATTCATCTAGGTGTAGATCTATTTGAGTTTATCATACTTGGAGTTTCTTGAGCTTCTTTGATTTATAGATTAAATTTTTTTAAGTCAAATTTGTGGTAGGTTGACATCATCAAGATGGTGTCACAGATTGTTCCTGACTCAGTCCCTCTCACAGGAAGACCAACCAGCAACTATCCATGCATAAGTCACCACTGTGAACATCCCAGAACCTGAGGGTGAGGTGGAAGCACCTCCCTTGACCATAAAGACTGAGAAGGACCACATTAGAAGGGTAAGAGGAGTTGTTCCACTTTGCCTGCATCACCCCCTGCCCCACCAGATTGGCACAGTTCCAAAACAAGAGGGTCCCCCTGGGCCTATAGTTTCTCCAGTGGGAAAAAGAGAATCCAAAGTGAGCATCCAGCTTCCCCAGCATTGCGAAATGTTTCCTGGGAGCTCACTCTGGTCTTACCTCACAGGGAACACTGGGAGAATCTGTGGAGCACTACCACTGGGGATAATATAGAGATGGAGAAGGAGGGCAAGGCTTAGAGCAACAAGTGCTCAGATCTTGGTGGACCATGTTCCTGCTTGTAGTGGTGCCCAAGCAGAGATCCCAACCAGCAGCCTATCTGTAGAGATGAGCTGGTGGCCCTGTCTGGCCAGCAGTTCTGCCTAATTCTTGGTTAGCAGCTCTGCCTGATTTAGATCCCCAGCCAACAGGATGCACTGGCTGTGGAGGTACATCCTATGGCTTCCCAGGCAAGGATGCAAACTTACATAGCCTTCAGTTGTGCCCCAATGGGAATCATGGTCACAGATGGCCAGCAGCCATGGAGCACATTCTACAGACTGCCTGGGCAGAGAAACAAGCCAATAACTGACTCCAACTGTTGAGCATATCCTCTGGCCCCAGATAACCAAGGAGCCTGAACAGTGACTGTGAGCAGTCTCAGAGCCCAGCCTACCACCCTACTCAGTAGCAGAGCCAAGCATATGGCAATGCCTTACTGCTGAACATAGCCTGTGGCCTCACCCAAGCAGGCAGCCAAGCCAGTCACCCAGCCCAACTGTGGAGCATAGCTTTCAGCCCCACCAGACCTGGTAGCCTGGACAGTGATACACCCCCACCATTGACTGCAAAGCATAGTCTCCAACTCCACCCAACTGTGGGGTACAGTTGGAGGCCCTGTCCAACCAGAAAGCCCGACCAGTGAACTTGCCCACTGGCAGGTGCACCACAAGGGCAGCGGCTTTGTCTATTTTGTCTGTTGTATCCCAGCACTAGAACAATGTGATCAACACATGTGGATAGATTAATGATAATCAGCATCAATTATGTCCCACTTCCCTTATTATTCTAGGTAACTTACATGCCAACTGGAGTAAGTATGAATTGTTATAATCTTTTGATAATACTTTAGCATTTCAATTAATCCACATAGCTGCTCTCCCTCATTGGTATTGTTACTGACATTCCATTTTTAAAATAACTCATGATTAGTCATGGACCAACATTTTGCCTAGAAAGTTATTTCCAACTTGGTTTACTGACAACAGAGGCAAAAACAAACAAACAAACAAAAATCCTGACAGTTTCACATAAGAAATTGCTAAAATCTTTTTTCCTATGTGGACTCACTATTAAGTTCCAGTGCAAAGGGCCTACTAGGAAAAAATAAATGCTTCATAAGCACTAAGGGTACACGATCACACTCTTGTCTAGTGTGAATTAAATAAAAATTTAAAAATAATTCTTGAATTCTAGGAAAGTATACTCATGAGACTTACAGACAGACACCAGACTATTGAAAACGAAATGAAGGGGCCGGATCCGTGGCCAAGGTGTTAAGTTCTCGCGCTCCGCTGCGGAGGCCCAGGGTTCAGATCCCGGGCACGGACATGGCACCACTTGTCAGGCCACGTTGAGGCAGTGTCCCATATCCCACAACTAGAAGGACATGCAACTAAGATACACAACTGTGTACAGGGTGGGTTTGGGGAGACAAAGCAGAAAAAAGAAAAAAAAGATTGGCAACAGTTGTTGGCTCAGGTGCCAATCTTAAAAAAAAAAAACAAAAAACAACGAAATGAAGCCTCTAATTGGGTTAGGTGGACAAAGAAGAAATAGTGAAATCAAATGCTTGACAGTCTAATTCCCCTGACTCAGGCCTAGGGTGGTTTAATTATCTGGCATTTTCCCCCTGGTTGTGGCAGGAAAAATGTGATATTGGGGAACTCTCCTGCATTACAGCATGGCAGTAACTACTAGACTCCATCTTTAGTTGCTTGCTCTTAAGGCAAGCACAGGAGAATATGGTCTTAATGCATCATTTAAAGATGTCAGATTTGTACCACTGTAGCCCACCCACTGGCTGAGTATCTTAGTTGTCTCCCTCACCTCACTCCAGATTTAGCCACTCCCAACAAGGAGCAGGGACTTGATGCTCTTTAAATAATCCCTCTATGGTTGGTCCTTCAGAATTGGAAGTGTACTCTCTGTTGCTTATTCTGGACTTCCTCTCTTTCCCCTTCCTGGAAGCTAAAAAATGGATGTGCCCACACCTCAATTTTGACCATACAGACAAGCACAACCTTGTAGGGGATGGTGAAGCAAAAAGAATGAGGAGATATTATTGATCCCTAAATGACTATGTGAATCAGAACCTCCCCACTCTAGTTGTGAGACTCTGAGCCTACCCAGGACACCTCCATGTGTAGGTTACTGATGCTTTGTAAGCATTTAAGTTACATTCTGTGTTTCATGATCTTGCTTTGGGGACTGTCAAGACTATAGTGTTTAGAGTTAAGCCTAAATTGCTGCAAGGCCAAAACACAGAGGTTTAAAGAAAATTCAAGGTCATTTCTCTCTGATGTAATAGTGATGAGGGGAGCTGTTAGAAGGATGGAACTTTCAAATGCTCATTCAAGGACAGTAAAACTATAAAGAAAACAAACATTTAAGAACCCCCAAGCTTAGAAAACTGGTTAGCTCTGAGTGGAGAGGGGAAGTGAAGGGATATATGGGAGCTATATGGATATGGCAATGATCAATTTCTAGTCGGTTGACTTGTTTTGCTTTATGACAAATATAAATCTTATCAATATTTTTTCCTACCCACTCTTTAATAAAAACAATTTAAAGGAAAGAAAAAAGTTAATAAAAAGAGTTCTTGGTGACAGACAAGGTGGAAAATGAATCATTCTTCTACCAGTTCTGACTGGTAACTAGAGAGAAGGGAGACAGTAGAAGAAATTAATATTTATTGGTCACCTTCTAAACACCAGGCACTGTCAGGGTATGGCTACAAAAATTATTTCACTTGTCTGCTATAATAATACCTTTAAAGTGGATATTAAGAACTTCTTTTAAGATGAGAAAACTGAAACAGAGAGATTGAATGATTTTCTAAGGTTGCACAACTAGCAATTAGCAACACTGCGGAGCTAGCTCAAGTATGTCTTGACATCAAAGCCCATGCAAGTGGCTTGGTGGTATAGGGCACTGTTTCCTAATCCTTATTTTAATGTCCCCCCGATTTTGCCATATTCGAGCACCTCTGACAGCACTCTAATGATTTCTATCATAGTGAATGTACTACATTGTCATTTGCTTATTATTTTTTTCTTCAAAACATTCTTGATTTTATTTAAAAAGGAAACATTGCATGATAGTTGGAAAATGGAGAACCAACATTGCTTCATACAAATAGAAGATAATATTATGATTAAAATTGTGATTAAATTTTATCTAGATGCTATTGTTTGTTGAAGGCTCTGAGCCTGAGACCTATTTTCCATTGATTGGAGGGGGAAGATTAGCAAGTGTGTTTGTTGAATGTCTGCTGGCACTAGACTGACTCACAATCAGAAGAGAGAAAATTGAAAAGAGAATTACAGTCTCACCAAGTGAGTCCGTGGTGTTTAATGCTGTACCTGTGCATCAGCAAAATCTGAAATAATTCCTATTCTACTGGTCTAGAAATTTGGGAAACAATAGTTAGATTGACATAGGTTCAAGCCTTTGCTCCAACAGTTTCAAGTTAATGAACTTCTCTCACTTAATGTTTTCTCATTTGTAAAATGGAAATGTACTTCATAGATTATTGTGAATATTAAATGTGACAGGACACGGAAAGTCCTTAACAAACATCTTAGTAAATGTTCAGGAAAAGTAAACCTTTATCTGTTCTCTGCCCTCGATTATGTTGTTAGTGAGCCTACCTGAGCTTGTAATTATAGTTATAAAATTGTTATCCCCACCACTGCACTCAAGACTTCATTGAGATGCTTGTTACAATGGCCTACTTGCCACGTAAACAATTGGAGAAAAATATCAATGAGGAGATGTATCACATCAAGTCCTGGAGCACCAGGACTGATAATGTAGGGTGATGCATTTTTTGCTCTGCACCAAGGTGCCTGGGGCAGAGAAGGCAGGTAGGGGTTGAAATTCAGCTCATGCTGTGCAGGCTAAACCCTGGGTCCTGGTAGGTGGCTGCATCAGCCCCAGAGGATGCTTCTTCCCAATTTGCATAGAAGTGCCTTACTATTGACAGCAGGCCCCCTCCTCCTGATTGCCCATATTTACTTATATGGGGCATTGAGTGTGCACTATGAGTGATAATAGAAGGATCAGATATAAAGAATCTTAAGCAAAAGAGCTAAGGAAGGCAGCTAACTTTCTTTGGTTCTCTCCCATGTACCAGACACTGTGCTAGGGACTTGGACAAGTGGGACCAATCCAGAGCTGATCCCAGAACCCTGCCCAGCTCTGTCTCCATCCAGGGTCATCCTTCCCTCCTGTGTCTGCAGGTGCTCACAACAGTCCTGATTGTCCTTCCAAGCAATGTCAAAGTTCAATTCTAAAGTAAAAGTTTCATTCCCCGTGGAATTTTGAAGGTGTCACTGAAGGATGGATCAGGACTGGATAAATAACAGAGAGAGGCAGGGGAGAGAGAAAGAAACCCAAATTTAGCCGTGGTATAGCTGGGTTATTTTTATTTTGGCTAATAAGCAAAATTCAGAAAGGGATCTTTTCCCTTTTGTTAACTTTTAAATAAAGAGACCTCTGCCTGTGTCACTGCAGTAGTTTCAGGCACTATATTTATTCTTCTAAAGGGAGGGAAAGGAGACAGTTGATGGGGTCAGATTTCTTTGCTTTTCCCTTCTTTTCCCATCTGTTCATCCCCACATGTGAGACAGGATAGCAGAGGGCCCTGCACCTCACTAGGAGACTGGAAGTCATAACACTCAGGGCCTCCCTTCCCTTTGCCCACCCAGGTACTCGTCGTGGGGCCTTTCTCAGGTCCCTTAGTGGTGTTGATTGAGTTCTCACTCTATGCTGGACACTGTGACCATGATTTATATGTATCATTTCATGTAATTTTCATAACAACTCTAAGAAAAACTGTGGCATTCAAAAGTATTCTTCTTATTATTCCCATTTTACAGAAGAAAAAAATCAAGGTGACTTGTTCAAAGAAATACAGTTATGAACTAACAGAGCTTCATCTAGAAAGTGGGACTCAACCACGTCCAAGAAGGAGGCATGTGTTCTCAGGTGTCTCTTGATACTTAGACCTTTACTTCTATAAGGTCTAAGCTAACAAATCAGGTGACTTATTACTAACCAGTGTATAAATGCTTTATCCTTAGGGAGTTGAAATAAGGTGTGTAAATGTGGCATTTGTTAAGCCTTATATTCTGTGAGATGTTCTGTACACGCAGCACAAGGAACTAGAGAACTCTGGGATGAGGGTGGCGCTTGCAATTCCAAGGCTGCAGTACTGACGTAGGCCACTGGGGGCAACGTGAGCGTTGGGAAAGTGCGCTTGAGGCTCTTAGCACCTTCGTCCAGCGGAAAAGAAAGGACTGGCTCACTGTCTCTCGCGTTGTAGCAAAGTGGGGGAAGGGGCGGCGTGGGGAGACATCATAGTCGGTAAAGGAGGAATTTTCTCACTGGGAACGCCTTAGCAGAAGTTGAGAAAAGAGAATTAAACAGTAAACTTATCATCATCAAGGCACCTCTGAAGCAGGCCATGCTGTATCCGTCATGTACTGTCTACTATAAATGAAGATAAACTTGCAGACGGGACCCTGGAGTCCTAGCCTGCAAACTCTAAGATAGTCCTGGGTAGGCTGTGTGTGAGCTTCTCTAGCTTGGAGGACAAACTGGTCCATTATTCATTTAAGATAGTCAATTTAAGAGATGCTGCCTCCCCAATTGCAAAAATAGTTTTTCTTCCCTCAGTGAGGTCTTTGCTCCTTTGATAACTCCATGAACCTTAGGATTTCTCAGTCCAAGATGCCGATGCTGTTTCCTATCACCAGGAAGAGAAAACACTGGAAAGTCTGCCCACTGTTGTGTTTGCAAAGATTCATTGGTGATCCTGCAGTCTGATGCCCTCACTGACTGCTGGGGGCCTGAGGCCCCAGTCTAGGATGGCTCTTAGCCAAGAATTCTGGCTCTTCTTCCATTAGGATTACTTCATCCTACTACAATCCAGGGATAATAGGGATTCAGCTCACTTAGAGCTTTTCCCTTACGGGCCTTCCTCCAACTCTGTTCTTCCTCTTTCCTATCCATAAGGAGTTTTCTTGTGTTAACCCCATCGTACCAGCATTTCTGGGTCAGTAGGTCTCTAAGTAATATCCACACTGTTCGGTGCCTGGAGCTAGTCTTTGGCAAAGACTTTGAGCATTGTCTTAGGCTGCTCGGGCTGCTATAACAAAATACCATAGACTTGTGGGCTTAAACAGTAGAAATTTATTTCTCACGGTTCTGGAAGCTGGGAATCCAAGATCACAGTGCTAGCAGATTTGGTGTCTGCTGAGCACTCGCTTCCTGGTTTGGAGATAGCTGCCCTCCTACTGCATCTTCACGTGACAAAGTTCTGGTCTCTTCCTCTTCTTATAAGAATACTAATCCCATCATGCGGGCTCTACTTCATGACCTAATCTAAACCTAGCTACCTCCCAAAGACTGCACCTCCAAATACCATCACAATCGAGATTAAGGATTCAACATAAGAACTGGGAGTGGGGGGCAGTAACATTCAGTCCATGGCAGGCATGCATTCTGTTTTCCTTGTGTTATGCCTGGTGATGTGGGTATAAATCTGATGAGAGGTAAACTGAGGTTACAGTGTTCTCTAAAGCTGCTCCTACTGCTTCCATCACCAGTGGAGAAGGAGAAGTGGGGAGCTGCACCAGGAGTCCTTACCTCCACAAAGCCAGTGTCATTTATGTCTACCACTATAACTCCTAAAAGTGAACTCCATGCCCCTTGTGTGGAGGTCATTAGTCAATGTTATTTTTCCCTCTATTCCCAAGGCTCACCTATTTCTTTTCTCTGTTGCATGGCAGTTGGACTAACCAGTGTTTATCTTCAACTGTTTGGACTGATCATTCTTCCCATTGGTCACTTGGTTACATATATCCAATTTATCCACACTTTTTTTTTTGCCTGGAGGTTGGTTTAAAATGAAGGAACCGAAGAGACTTGAATTTCAATACGAACTCTGAATCATGCCCCAGAACCACCTGAGAGATTGGTCTTGTGGGGCCCCTTGTCTTGGGTAGGTCACTTGATGGCCACCTCCATGTCTCACAGAGTGGGTCATCCAAGGGGGCTAGATAGTAGCAGTCTTAGATGAAAGAGGAGGAAGGAGAGACAGATCCTTGGGAATCGAGTGCCTGGTAACTGAGAGATGTTAGAAGCAAAGAAAATAAGAGGAAAGCCATTGAAGTATGATGGGGAGAAGAAATTTCAGATGATTATTGATTATATAGCCAGATCTGATAGTCTAATGGTTAAATTCAGCACTGTTACTGCCCCAGCCTGGGTTCATTTCCCAGTCAGGGAACCACACCACCTATCTGTCAGTTGTCATAATGTGGCGACTGTGTATTGCTGTGATGCTGAAAGCTATGCCACCGAGATTTAAAATACCAGCAGAGTCACCCATGGTAGACAGGTTTCAGTGGCACTTCTAGACTGAGATAGACTAGGAAGAAGGACGTGGTCACCCACCTCTAAAAAAATTGTCCATGAAACCCTGTGGACAGCAGAGGAGCGTTTCTAATGTAGCACCAGAAGGAGAGAGGATGGTGCAAAAAGACCAGGCAGGGTTCCACTCTGCTGTACCCAGGGTCACTAGGAGTCAGAATCGACTGCAGGGCACTAACAACAAATTGATTACATGGCTTAGTTCTAAAGAGTTTAGGCTATGTAGTCGGACAAGGGTTCGAATCCCAGCTCTGGCTCTGATTACCTGACTTAAATAAGCTACTTAATCGTTTTAGGCTCCAGTTTTCTCACCTATAGATCAAGGATAGAAAAGAATCTCTCTCTCAGGGTTGCTATATGGACTAAACAAGACAATACATATACAACACCCAGTGCCTGGCCTGGTAAGGCCCTCTCATTGTCCTCAGGGCCACGGTTGGAGGCTCTTGGGTTGCTAATGGATGCATGGATCTTCTTTGATAATCCTAAATTCTGAAGAATGACATTTAACTTAATAGTTACATTTTATCACAAATCTATCTCCAAAAATGTTAGAGAGATTTTTATAGAACTTCATTGTAAATGAATTAGAAAGCCTTAGGCTGAATTCTCATTGACCATCCTTGGAAATAAAAATGAAAGGCAATACTTTAATAGCGAGGGATAAAAAAATAAACACAAATATCACCCATGTATTTATTCTTATTTCCATCTGCATCTTCAAGTTTTAAGGCTCAACCTTACCGGAACTAGCTTGGCAGTCCTGAATTCTGCTCAGGGTTTTAGGCAGGAAAGAGACTTAAATGTCTTTACCTAATCTCCCCTGCTAGGTGCCCTTCTGACATTTTCTGGGTTGAGGGAGGGAGGGGGGAGGTGAAAGAAGGAGGAGAAAGGAGAAGTGGATGGCGATGAATCAGTGGGCAGAGAAGGGATTACAAGAGGGAAGAAGGGGCATTCACTGACTGAACTGTAGTCGCTGAATGGTGGCTAGGAGAAGTCCTCCTTACTTTCTAATTCCTGGTGCTAATTCCTTCCTCTTCTCTCTCCAGGCACACAACACAAGAGAGCTCTATGCTGATATGCCCAATCTAACATCTGTTAACGCTTTAACATTTCCCTGTAGCCTCCATGCATTCTGGCACAGTCTTTGCCTCAGGCATGCGAATTTGCATTTTCCCTTGACACTCTTTTAACATATACTGGTACAAGCAGCTTTCTAAATTCACCCGAAATATAGCATTGCAAGGTATTTTGGGAGACTTATGAACTGGGCTCGAGTTAAGCTTAATTATGATTTTATAGACTTTCCTTTTTTTTCTTCCTCTAGTTTAATTTCTGAGGAAACTGTTAAACTTCTCATAATTTGAGAAATTTAAACTTATAAAACAAAAAGAACTACAACCCAGAGACCATCTTTTACTGGCAGAAAGATGGATGAGATGATTAAAAATTGTTTCCAAATTAATTAAAAACGTTTGTAACCACCACAAGTACTGTGCTAGAATCTAAAGGAGATAAAGATATACATTGTGTAAATAGACGTGATACCTCAAAGCCTTTCTACTTTTATATGGACCGAGAGGGACTGCCTCTCTTGGATGTGAAGTCCAACTATTTATCTCGATTAGATTAATAGCTTCACAAATTTTACTTAGTCCCTTTTATTCACTAATTACTAGCCAGTTCTACACTTTCAAAGGAGCTGATTACACAGTTTATAGAACTGAATTAACAACAATTTAGGAAATCATTCGGGCTTTATTCTTGGATCCTCCACATAATGAGGTGTAACAGATTTTAGTTGGCCTGACAGTGTGCCCAGATGTTTTAAATAGGCGAGGGCTGGATGAGGTGGAGGTGGCAGTTCTCTTCGGAAGCCCTGCAGGTAGGGGGCTGTCTCCCAGCCTGGTTGTCTGCCTAGGAGACTGACGAGGGGCTGGGGCGGAAGCTGAAGTCAGAATCTGCCTTGTCCCGGTCGATATGATTACAGCTTTAGCCCATGTTCCTTATGACCCTTGTTCTTCTGCTTCCTTAATCTCTCTCTTCCAGCCCTCCAAGAGTAAATTTGCTTCCTTTTTTCCCTATTAATATGTTTCATTAAAAAAGTACTGCTGCTCAGTATATTTATTTTAACCAGATATACTTTAGCCATTTAGAACACAGACTTGAAGTTAAAGAAAAATTCTGAGATTGAATTCCACTTTAATCATTCATCGTTTCCTGGTTTTGTAATTTCAAGCAAGTTACTCTAGCTGAATAAAGGCCAATTTCTTTATCTGTAAAATGAGAATAATAATGCCTACTTGATAGTATTATTGTAGGGTATTAAGGTATCTGAAAAGAATCCAAAGTGGAATTCAGAATATGGTATTTGTGGAACTGGTGAGTCAGTGACCCATGTAAACGGGACTTGGTTTTGCCAAAAGTAGAGAAAAGAAATTTTCGAGGATGCCTGATGAGCAGGTAGAGGGAGTGACAAGTTGGACGAAGGAGACAAAGAGGGTGTCATGCTCTTTTTTCCCTTCCCAGTCCTTTGGTTTAATCTTGTTTGCTGTGGACAGAGAGATTAGAGCCAGAAGTTGACCAAAAAACACTACTTGTAGTTGAGGTTACAATGGGAGTGAGAAATGGACATTCTCCTCCTCCTGCATGGACCTCAGTGCCACTCTAGCACCTGAGGCTGCTGGCTCTGAGAGAAACAAGAGGTAGCACTAGGATGGGTGTTTCCATGGTGAACAACTTCCGCTGTGGTAGTTAGAGGCATTCTCCCAGGGCTTAGAGGGCAGTGGATAGTAATCAGATGGAGAAGGATCATGAGGAACAAAAAGCCAGAGAAGTTTGCCTGAGGATGATTTGAAATTAGGAAAAGTTTGTGAGCAAATGGGAGGCACCCTGTGGAAATACCAGATGGGGGGTGGTGAGCATTTAGGTTGCTATCATTGATATCACCCCATTTCTGTCCAAAAACTTGTAAGGACATTCAGGCTACAAAAAAATTAAATGAGATCATGCATCTAAAGTGCCTAGTACTGAAACAGATTAACTCCTTACTGGCTGACAATTATGGTTATTAATTATTCATAAACACATCAGTATTTATTGAAAGTCTACTATGTGCCGAACACTGTTCTAGGCATGAAGGATGCAGCAATGAGCAACAACAACAATAATTAAAAAAACTCTTATCTCATGAAGCAGACATTCTAGTGGGGGAGAAAAAAATAAACAAATGATACAATTTCAGATAACAATATACCTTACGGAAAAAAATAGGAAAATTAGAGAAACTGGAGAGAAGTTAGGGAGTCAGAATATTTGAGAAAATATTGTATTTGTGTGTGCAACAGAAGCGTGTGTGTGTGGGAGGGTGTAAGGGGAGTTCCCTAATCACGTTGTTAGATTTGCATGGGACTGGATGACAGTGCAAAAAGGACACCTCACATTCCACGTGCAAATATTTCAACATGCATACTTCGGCATGTTCTCTTTGTCTCAATTTTGTATTCTTTTAAAAGAAGCCATTACAAACATTTTCTCAGCATTCCAGTAGTTCACTTCCAGCTCGGTGTTTTAGAAATATGCTACCACCATGAGAGGACGTGGAGCCTCTAGACAGCCTAGAGAAATCACAGCATGGCAGTCTCGATGGTTGTGAGTGGCTTTATTTTATCTAGCTCTCATCTCCTGATATGGCAACAAGGTTGGTCTTGTATAGCAAAGACAAAAATCATCTTAAAGTGTTCAGTGTTTCCTCATCTGATAGTCTGCCTGTGTAGCCTCCAGTAGCCTCTATTCTACTAAAACTCCTTGCTCTGCTGTGTTCAATTTACCTCTTGAGCAGGGCGCCCACTGCTGGCACTCATTGGTAAAGCCAGACCACCTGCTTAGACTCAGGATCTGTACTGTCAAGTTGGTGCCCAAACTGTGCTATTTGATAAACATTTTGAGTTGCACTCCTGCTTTTAAGCGCATACCCATACAAGCCCAGCACAGTATATGCAAATGCATCCGTACTCACTCTTTGCCCATACATTTCTACGACACGAGAAAGCAGCTACTCAGCAGAGCTCTCCTCCACTTTCCCACTTGAGATGTTGTTTTCATCCCTGATTCTGCTTTCCTGTGACTCTCAACAGGCGGTTAGTTTGTTAAGGTAGGGGCCAAGCCATGCTGACCTTTGCTTCACAGAAACCAGTTGAATGCTTTCCATGAAGAGACACCTAATGAATGTGCCAATTAAGAAACAGTGTCCCAACTTAATTCTTTCCCTGTGGAAGGGATGAAGTGGATTTTAACGAAATTGTTGACAGGTCATTAACACACTCATCTGATATGTCATTTGGGTTGGTGAGGCTGCCTTTAATCTTTAAATTTGAAATATTTCCCAGCTGGGGAGAGGCCACTTTCAGTAATAGCTTCCCTAGGCTACTTCGCTTTTTGCCAAGGCCAGACTCACTCTGAGGTAGTTTTCTGATTCTGCCCATCTCCCTCAGCCATAAATTTATTAAGAGCTGTAAAATTGGGGATGACAGGGTGATATAATATTTCCAATGTCACTTCATGAGGCAGTTTGTAATAAGAGTGGATCAAAAAAATCACTCATATGTTTCCAGTAAGTAGTAAATGCATACTTGGTATCACAACACCCAGATGAAAACTGAGTGGTACAAATGAATACAAAATTAAAATCTGCTGAAAGGACTTATTTAGATAGCACATACTACACCAAATGAGAGACTTTTTTTTGTTATTATGACAGGTGATCTTGTCTTGTGTATATTCTCTTCGTGCAATTTACTTTTAGGCATTAATTAAAATAGCAATTCACTTTGCATTTCTCAACACTTGGCATTCTGCCCAGGGTTACTCCTGCTGTAACTTTAGGGTCAAATATAATTACAGATGTGAACAGGCTCTAGCAGGGGCCCTGCTAATCTCTAAGTTCTAATGAAAATGAACAAGATGGTGTGTTTTGAGAGCCAGTCCATTTATACTCTAGTTTATACCAGTATGTACACTGACATACTAGGAGAATTAGTGCATGGAAACTTCCTGAATAAATAATCTCTGATAGGGTTGTCTAGCTATTGGTGAGTGTAATTTCAAGTCCAGCTGGGATCAATATGAACTTTTCAATTGAATCTTTCAATATTGACTGTGAGAATTAAAAATACATGCGTACGTAAGTATATGTATATATACATATATGAAGTACATTTATATTTTATATAATTTTTTAAAAAGCAGAATGCTTCTCAAAGAGGCAGTTTTTGTTAAAACTTTTAACTTTTGTTTTTGTTAAAACGTTTGAAGCATGATTTTTATTAGAATTTTTCCAGAAGGTCTGTGGCTAAAAGTTGCCCACATCTTCTCTCTCTTTTTCTAAGGCAGACAGCTAGACGACACGTCTCAGTTTCCTTTGCAGTCTGTGTGGTCACGTGACTGAATTCTCAGCAATGGAATGTAAGTGGAAGTGATATGTTTTATTTCCAGGTCTGAATGTCAAAAACTTCCCTGGGCGATCGATCTGTCGTGTCCTTTCTCTTTCGGGATTGAGGCAGACAGACATGGTGACCTCGGAAATCAGTACTTAAAGATAGTAGAGATTTTTGAGGCAAAGAGCTCAAGTCCCTGACTCTGACTGGAGAACAGCTGCTGGCAGATTAGGAGTATCTATTTGAAATTTAAATGCGTGAGAATAAACTTTTACCCTATTGAGTCATTTTAAGTTATGGAGTTTATTAGAGAAGCTAAATGTGCTGTTTCTTGATTTTCAAACAACCTGTGACTATGAATAGCTGCTGCCACCTGCTTTCCCTGAGTGACTTCACCGTGGGTGTGCAAGGTGCTTCTGCTTTTTCTTGGTCTCTCTAACCTGCAAGGTGTTAGGGGATGGTGATTTGAAAAATGACCCTTCTTTATTCATTGTCCCCTCAGAACTTGGCGAGAGAGGTCAGGCTTCAGAGAAGCTCAGGACTTTTCGTACTTGTCTGTTATGGATTAAATAAGTTAGACTAAGTCAGGCTGGCCTGGGGTTCAGTGGAGTCTCTCTTGAATGATAGGTGTTATGAATATCAAGGAGAGGGAGAAATGAGGGTACAGAAGGCATTCTCCTTCCTTTTGCCATGTCCTACACCAAAAGGAAAAGTTCTGGGTCATTACAATTATTTAAACACGATTTCAAAATAGTTCACTGTTTTGCTTCTCTGGGCATCTTTCAGTAATTATGTCTTACCTGTAGTCTCTGCGCAAATATTGTCTCTTTTTTATTTCTTCCTTCTCTTCCACCACTGACTTTTCCTTCATGAGGTTGAGAACTGCTGAGAGAGATTGAATGAGGGCAATAGTTTTCCAGGGTTGGGAGAAACTCCAGCACCCTAGGGTATAAGGATTTTCTAGTACCATGGGCACGGGTACACTCTTCTCCCTACAAAACTCGTGTTGATGGCCCTTATGGTAAATTCTTAAGGGGCTAGAGAAGCATGAAGTTGACCCTCTTTGTCTTCCCCTGAGGAAGGAATATACTGATGTGGGAGTCTCTCATTTATTGCCTTGATGCTAGAGGAAGATGTGTTATAACTTCAAAATAACTATCTCTACTATTTTCATAAAACGCAAATGGCTTCCAACCTAGAAACTGCCTACATTTAAGAAATAATGGAAGCTGATAGAAAAAATATTACTCCCTAAACATGTCTTCATATTATTCAACTTTATAGCTATTGTAAAAATAGCTGAAACCCCTAGTTGTTAGCTAGAGGATGGCTTTGTGTCACATAAGCTAATATTAGGTGACAAAGGGGTACCCAATGGCTAGGAATAACCATAGAAGGAAACAACATCATTTCAGTCATGTGAAATCTGATGGACCGTTTATTTAGGACACAATCAATAACAACAACAGTAGTAGTCATACATAACTTTTTTTGAGAACTTACTATGTGCCAGGCATCATCTCCAGCAAACCTAAGAATTTGGTATCATTATAAACATATTCAGAATATAATTATCCATCTTTCCAATGAAGAAATGGAGGTACAGAAGGTTAAGCAACTGACCAGTGTAGGAAGTCTACCAGGTCTTAAGGAACTAAGGTGTATTAATATTATATTATTTCAGATAATCCTGAAAATTGGAGAGAAGTTACCATGAGCACACTCAGCATAGTATTTGATCACATTTATGATTTAATTAACAAAGGATGCAGAAAAAATATTTGAAGTGGGTTGACCACTCAGAGAAGGAAGCAATGTGCTGTGTTGCAGCACAGCCTTCCTTGGCTGGCTAAGTCTCTACTGGGGGCACGTAGAGCCTATGGCATTGTATTAGCAAGGAAGGAGGATTTTGGCTATGAGAAATCTGTCTCTTGCTGTTCCCAGGCCTTTTAGCATCAGGACATACATCACCATTCAGAGAGACCTTAGAAAAAAAATTTACACCTTTGTCATCTATATTTACACATATCCAAGACCTTTTTGGTCCTTGCTTTCTGTACAGATCAACAAGGTTGTGTCCTTGCAGAAAGCTTATTTCCCAGTAGCCAATCTCGTGACTCTGATTTAATGCTATTTTATTGGGAATGTTTCTGATACTGAATACTGGGGCCATGCTCTCAAAGCCTTTTCATTGTAGTTCACACTTGAACCTTGATGTAGTCTTCTCTGCAGCCACCATTGGTCATATATATGTGTGGTTTGTAATTTTCTACTCATAAAATAACTCACACTTGTGTATGATTTTTTGGGCATACTTTATATTATTTATTCATTTTGAGCATCATCATGAGTTTATAGCTGTTCTCTATCTCAACTGGTTCCAATAATTGAAGTCACGGTTAGATTTTCTCCCAGTACCATCTCTGTGTTCTAGTTATGACAGTATAGCAATGGAAACTCATTGGATCTAGACTCTTTAGCTTAGCCATAGATAGCTTTAGAAATAGCCTGTTTTTTTTTTGCAGTAACAAAATGTCATAGACTAACCTTGAGATTTTTCTGCCCCAAATAGTCAGCTACTCTCTAAGGAGTCCTGATTCCTCTCAGGGGGAATGACAAAAAAGGACATTCACATCATGAATTCTAATCTTCTATCTTTGTTAAGTTTAAGTTTCTTTTGACCTTGCTTTAATATGAGGGTTCATTAATCTAATAGTCCTTCCTGCTGTCTCTCCACTTTTTTCTTTGAGCTGAAGTTTCCCTTGCTCTCTCTCCCTCTCCGCACAAAGAAGCAACATGGCACAGTAGTCCAGAAAATGTGCTCTGGAGTCAAACTGCCTAAATTTATTTTCCAGCTCCACCATTTGGCAAGTCACTTGATCTCTCTGTGCTCCAAACTCCCTCTCTATAAAATATCTGGTAGGGTTGATGTCTTAGTACATGTAAACCTCTTAGAATAACGTTTGGTTCTAAGTGCTAAATAAACATTAACTATCATTAATTTTGGAGCAACATGTTTTACATTATCATAGGAAACCATGGGTTTATATTAAAATATTGCCTCCAAACTTGAAAATCTGTATTGTATTTTCATGCTTATATCATTGGCATCCTGGAATTGACTCAAAAATGTACTCATCTAGATGATCCCCTTTGTGAGCATCACTTTAAAAGACTCGCTGTCTAATAGGATAAAGGAGTTTTAAACTCTTTAGAAGGAGATCCAAACTTCACATTAACAGAACCCCTGGATTCTTATAAGAGCATTAATAAAAGGCAGAACAATAATAAATATATTGTTTTCTGTTTTCATTAAAATTCTATTTTAATTACTTATTTTCTTGGCCACTTTATCCTTTTTCTTCTACCACAAGAAGCTTTATTGAACTCTGAATATTTAACAACTTCAAATAGTACTATAATCATAATTCACTACTTCTATAGTTTTCCAAAAGTTATTTACAAATGTCAGGAATACTGCAAATTTAACATCAAGGATCACCAGAAACTTTAAAAAAACTTCACTTCAAATGTTGATGTGGACCAATTTTAGTAGGTTCATAAAGTTACGTCTTGTTACCTGAGTGCCACAGTATCTGACCAGAAAAATTCCTAAAAGTATACAAACAAAACTTTCCTTCATACTATAAAAAAAGTCCTTCTTATTATATGTTATATAACATGTATATATAATATAGAGCCTATGCTCTAGTGACAAAGCAGCCTTAGACAGGATCACATTTAAGGAGCCATTGTTGTGAATTCTCTTCATCATTTGCTTCCACCAGCAACTAGAACAATCTTTCTACAATCTTTAAGAACTTGTAATGCACCAGAACAATTGAGCTCCGATTATCTTGTTTATCACCGTATCCTCTATGCAAATCACTTGCCCTGATGAAATTAGTCTTATCATTTTTTTCCAACTATTCCTATGATTTCCTACATCTGTAGTTTGTTCAGATAGGTCTCCCATCAGATAGTCTTCCTTCCATTCTTTCTCCTGAAATCTAATGCCCACTTGAAGAGCTGACTCAAATAAACCATTCTCATGAAAGATGTCCCTGTTCTTCCCAACTGGAAATGGTCTTCTTATACTATTGTTTGTGCTATATATTACTTACTATTCCCTGTCTATTCCATTTGTTACTTTTCCAGTTAGATTTTAAACTCTTCTGCATCTGTGGGCCACAAAAGCCAGTTGGGCATGTTATACCATACCTGCCATTCTAGGTGTTGAATGAGAATCAACCTAGTTTTTACTTCCTGGGAATAGTGGTATAAGAAGTGAAAGAGGTTGCATGGAATCAGGGGCTGACAATGAGTTCCAGCTCTAGTCTGTGTTAACTGCAGAAGTCACCAGCTCTGACATCAGTGTTCTCAGCTCTGAAAAGAATAGAATGCACTAGGTAAACTTTTAAGGCTCTAACATTTGCTCCAAAACTGCTTTACTTGGTAACAACTTCCTCTTACTCTTTATGAATGGAAACACACATTGATTGCTCATCTATAACCATTTGAAATTTGAAAAATATTTTACCTGCAGCCTTTTACATTTGACAGGAAATTATTGTTAGCAACTGAGAACAGCTATACTAAAAATATATGTTTAAAGATATTTGGATTTAGTTATCAGAAGAATTTTACCTTGTTATCATCTAGTCCAAAGACCTCAAAGATGCTCTTTTCGAAAGGAATTGCTCAGACATTTAAAATACATATTAAATGCTTGTAGCTTAAGTTTATTGACTTTGAAATATGACTGGAGAAAGAAGTATCCATCTATCTCATTAATTTAAGGAAATATAAAATATTCCTTTGATATTTTCCCAAAGTTTGTCAGCTGTGTCTTCAAAAAGAAAGATTAAATTTAGTTTCTGGTAGACTCTTATTCACTTTTATTACTTTTCTAATTGGAATATATTTTAACTCGTGTTAAAAAAAATCAAGCAAGAAAAATAT
Organism: Equus caballus; assembly: GCF_041296265.1. NCBI lineage: Eukaryota > Metazoa > Chordata > Mammalia > Perissodactyla > Equidae > Equus > Equus caballus. The sequence goes on from NC_091686.1 coordinate 95,735,403, forward strand.
AAAATGATGTTGATTTTTCAATAACATCTTAAGATTTTGCCATATTTGAATTGCTTACTTTTATCCAAATTTAATTCTAAATCAGGGAAGTCATCTTAATTGCAATTAAATAGAATTTTAGTTCTTAATGAGCATAACACTGAAGTTATGTTACCTAAATCACCTCAATTTCACAGAAATGAAGGTTTCAATATGTCTTGCTCTGAAATGAAAATATCTTTGAAGAGAATAATTATTCATGAAATAAAACATCTGGTAAAGTTGACTCAGAGACTCTCTGTGGAAACAGACACCTTTTAATCAACAGTTCCGGCAAGCACTTTTGATGAAACACTCGACTAAAATATTTTTAATGTTCCAGAGAGATTTAGTTTAGTTTTTTCTTTTCCCCCAGTGTTCTCTCTAGGCTCTTATTACTAAAAAGTGCTTGAAATTGACAGTATGGGTTTTCCTTTTTAATGGCATGAGACATTCTCAGGAACTGAATTATATATATTTTTCCATAAAATATTAACCTCAAGAGGTTTTATTTTTCTATTCAGCTAAGTTTGTTTCTTTGCTTTACATAAAAGGATCCTTCTCAAAACCAATCCACTCCTCTCAAAAAGGAAAAATTGCTGTTGGTGTGCTCAGCTCCACCCCACCCTGCCACTGGTAACAGAGAGATTTTATAGCTCCTTAGATTTTGGTTTGATGGGGAGAGAACCCCTCTACCTCATTTGGCCTGAGGAATTCTTGATGACGTCAAACACTCCAATCTATTTTGCTATTAAAACAAATTTCAGGTTTTATGTTAAAGATTTTCTTAATCTTGGCATTATCCACATTTTAGTCTGGATGATTCTTTGTTGTAGGAGCGCTTTTGTGTATCGCTGTAGGATATTTAGCAGGATCCCTGATCTCTACTCATTAGATGCCAATAGCACAGAAACCCTCTGCCCCTCAGTATGACAAACAAAAATGTCTCCATTAATGTCCCTTGGAGAGTGAGGGCAAAATTGCTCCCCTCCTCTCTTGAGCACCACCATTTTAAAGTATTACGTTAGTGCTAACTCTGAAGACCGCACCTCCTTGCCGATACACACAGATTTGAAGCCCTGCTCCTATACTTAGTAGCAATGTAGTCTTGAGCAGATTAATTAACCTCTCTGAGCCTCCGTGTCTTCATCTGTATAGTAAGGATAATGATTACCTACCTCACGAGGCCAGTAAGAGGATTAAATGACATGATGTACAAGAACCATTTAGAAGAGTGTCTGGATCATAGAAAGCCCTTAACCTGCATTGGAACTTATTTTTATTAAGATCCCCATAGCCTTTGAATAAAACTTTAATTTTCACAGTGATGCAAGATTTAAAGGTTTTCTCACCAACACTCTGAGAGTTACATAATTGATACTAATTAGTGGGCATTTTTTTCTTTTTAATCTTAGTTAAAATAATTATAGAGACAATTAATTCCTCCAATTAATTTTCAAGAAGGGACACATTCCATAAGCCTCTCTAGGATGGTACATTGCCCACCATCCTGGGGATAGAATCCAGAATGTGTTCAAAGGAAAACATTTTATGAAATTTTTTTATCACAGGCTTACACAAGAAGGTCAGGTTAAGCCAAACTTTTGCTTTAATAGTAATTGATGCAAATGCTAATAGCTCGATGCCTCTAGATTTCAGAACCCAGCAGTAGCTGAGGCTGTATTTAAAATCTCAGCAGGACCTGCTCTTACACTTCCCATAAACCTGAGGGCTACAATAGAAGAGAGCATGATTAAGACCAGTGCTCATAACACTGCAGGCACCCTGGTGTTTGGAAATGGCAGTGGAATTCTTTCCTTAAATTTGAGCTTAAAACAGTCACCTGAAATCTTATTAAAATAAACACAGGTTGGGTTTTTTAAAAATACGGTTCTATGGTGCTGTGATATTAAGGAAATGGATATGTAAATCATCTCCCTTGGTAGCATTTTAAATTGCATTAAAATACAGATACTTAGCCCCCACTCCCTGACATTTTGATTCAGTAATATCTGAGATAAAGCTTTGGAACTAGATTTTTATGAATCTCCCCAGGTGACTTTCAGACACATTTGGAAGATACTGCCTAAAAATCAAAGGAATACTTACAGAGCTTAAGTAAATTTCTTCAAATAAAATCAAATTTCCCTGATGACTCTGATCATAAAACGAATGATTAGTTTATTTATTCATTCTGCATACGCTTATTGAGAGCCTACTACGCGGCAGGAACTGAGTTAGCCACAGGCAAGGTGAACAAGAGGTCAGCAAAATAGGTCTGGTCCCTGCCTTTGTGGAGATTGTTATTGACCAAGATGGCCTTAACAGTTCCTCAGCTTGACTAAACTTTACACAGATTTCCTCTTGACTATAGGCCCCTGGCCTCCCTTTTCTTAGAGCATTTACTTCAGAAAATTTGTAAAGTTTTTTCCTGTCACTTCGAGATGTAAATCTTCTGAAACCTCGGAATGTCTTTCTCAAGGAGCTGGGAGCCCTCCCTCTGAAATGTAATCAGGAAAGATAGGGCCCCTCCCTCCCAGTTTCTGTGGGAGTGTGGGAGCCTAACTTGGACAAAGGCCAATTAGCAAACACAAATGGCCTGATCACATTGACCAACCTCCTTCCTAATGGCCTTCAGTTCTTTTCTATGAGCTCACTCCAACTTTTAAAAATCTTCCCCCTTTTTATTTCAGCAGAATTGAGTTCAGTCTCTGTCCCCACTAATATTAGTCTTGACCCTTATTGCAGTAGTCTTGAATAGTCTTCCTTGCTTGATTTTCTTTGAGATTATCTAAGTCACTGATTTTGATTTTTATTCTTCATAAAAATCTTTTGAGTTTTCTAATTCAATAGGTTTGCATATGAAGAAGGAATCTGCATTTGTAAGCACCTGGGAGATATGAGCAGGATATAGAGAGAACAGACATTAAGAAATATTGGTCCAACGATACATTACATTAAGAAATGTACCATCTGAGGTAAGTCACAAGGACCCAGAAGCCAGCTTCAAGGGTTCACAAAGGCCAAACCTTGTACATTTTGAGCATCAAAATAAATATAATAATAAATTCAGAAACATTGGACAAAATGGAAATCCATGAGTACATACTGATTATAAGTATTATAGTAAATAAGTAAATAATTGGGGAGAAGGGAGGGCTCTTGATTACAGAACAAGCCTGAGTGATGATTGGAGTTTGAGTGATGACTGAGAGAGTACTCGAGTTTGAAAATCATCATTTTGCAACCTTCACAGTAAAGAGTAGTTTATGCAAGAATCACAAATGAATGATAAATCAAGGTGGAAATTTTTGATGTAGAGCAAGATATATACATGGTCTTAAAATGTCTCTCTACGGATTTGCTTGTTACTTGCAAGAGAAAAGAGTAGTAACTATACAATGGAGTAACTGGACCATACCTTGGCCAGATGATCAAAGTTAACATAAACAGCAAAGGGCAGATGGACGTGATGTGGCTCCATGTGTGATACACTGAGGAGGACGTAAAATTACTTGTATAATGTTTGTACTAAGAATGCTAGTCTAATCATGAGGAAATATTAGACAAATGCCAAATGATGATCCTTCTATTAAGAAATGTGTGTGCGTGGGGGGAGGGAAGGTATTCTTCAAAAACGTGAATGTCATAAAAGATAAGGAAAGGCTAAGGAATTATTCCAGATTAAAGGAGACTCAAGAAGCCTGAGAAGTAAATGCACTATGTGATCCTAGACTGGATCCTGTACTGAAGAAAAAAATGCTACATGGGACTATGGATGAAATTGCAGTAGGGTTGGTAGATAACTAAAAGTTAAAAACTATATAATGATTATGTAACAGAATATCCTAATTCTTAGGAAATACATATTGAAACACTGAGGGGTAATAGGTCTTGTTGTATGTAACTTATACTCAAATGGTTCAGAAAAATGTAGATAGCAAATAATAAAAGTAAAGCAAATGGGGAAAAATATTAACAATGGGTGAATCTGCATAAAACAGATATGTGTTCTTTGTATTATTTTTGTGACTTTCCTGCATGTTTAAAATTGTTTCTAAATCAAAAATTAAAAATAGAACTACCATATGATCCAGCTATTCCACTGCTGGGTATCTATCCAGAGAGCTTGAAGTCAGCAATTCCAAAAGTCCTATGCGCCCCAATGTTTATTGCAGCATTATTTACAGTCGTCAAGATGTGGAAGCAACCTAAGTGCCCATCAACAGATGACTGGATAAAGAAGATGTGGTATATATATACAATGGAATACTACTAAGCTGTAAAAAAGAACAAAATCGTCCCATTTGCAACAACATGGATGGACCTTGAGGGAATTATGTTAAGTGAAATAAGCCAGATAGAAAAGGACAATCTTTGTATAAATCCACTCATATGAGGACTTTAAACCTGTGGACAAAGAGAACAGATTAGTGGCTACCAGGGGAAAGGGGGCTGGAGGGTGGGCACAAAGGGTGAAGAGTTGCACCTACAACACGACTGACAGACAATAATATGCAACTGAAATTTCACAAGATTGTAACCTATCATTAACTCAATAAAAAATTAAAAAAAAAATTTTAAAATATGTCATCTTTTCTAAATGCGTGTTTACATAATGAGAAAACCAATAATTCCATAAAGCCAACCATTGCATGGTCTTTCCACAGCTGCAACTAAATATTGTGCCCTTAGCCTTTACGGAAGATTGATTAAGATGGTTTTGAATATTACTGATTCTGTTGTTTAATGTATGAAACCATTATGAACCATAATGAATTATAAAATCAAACCATTATGAATTTCTCTAAGACTGCAGAGCAAGGGAAAAGCTTGGTTAGCTTTCTTAAGGAAAAGCCTGATAAGTAGGTTAGACTTTCTTTACTTCAACATGGAGAGCCATGGAGCCTCTGGGTTTCTCCTTTGCCTTGACTGTTTCGAGGCATCTGTGCTACACTGCAGTAACTCTCTTCAGCCTAGGCGGCTGGTACAAGAGACAGTACCTTTCTTCAAAGGCCTACCTCCTTCTTCATTATCTTGTTTTCATGTTTAAGGTCTATATTAATGGACTTCATCTTTTTGGGTGATACTTTGGGCGTTAAATGGTAAACTGCATCAAAACGTTGAAAATAGTTGCATTATAAGTAAATATATAAATGGAAATGCTATACTGAAACAAAAAATGAGCTGGGCTTATCCTCTGAAGTCAGAGGGAACTTTCAGATTTTACTTAAATGCTGCAATCTGGGGAGCCTCCTGAGGAATATACATCAAATAGCAATGTCCCCCTTCCCTACTATGGTCACTCTCTATTACTTTATCCAGCTTTATTTATCTGCTTGGCATTTATCACCAACTTTCTATATTTATTTGTGTGTATTGTCTGTCTTCTCCTTCTAAAACATAGATTCTATGGGAGCAAGAACTTTGCCTGTCTTTTGTTTACTGGTAGAACAATGTTAAGCAAATGAACAAATGAGAGAGAGAGAGAGTTGAGAGTTCCCATAAATTCATTCTGTAGCTCTTTATTTAAGAGCTAAGGCAGTTTCCCTTTATATAACAATCTTTTACTTCTGTAGCAAAATATAAATATTCAATATACATACACATGTTATATATGTACATATGTATGTGGATATATGTATATTTCAGTCTTTGCTGATTTACAAGGCAGAGATTGAGGAACTGTGGGTGTGCCTGTGTGTATTATTATTATACTTATTTATTTACTTTATAGAAAACTTCCCCAGGTCTGAAGAAAGGAGAAAACTTTTGATTCTGGTGATTTGTTTAAAGTGCTTTTTGGGTTCTTTTTGTAACTAGTGAAACAGGACAGTGGACGGGATGCTGGAAAGAATGGGAGAAGGAAGAAGGAAAGAGGAGCAGGACACCAGAGGCCCCAAGGCTACAAGTGTGGACAGAGAGTGAGGCTGTTGTCTCGGAAGTGCTGGGTGAAAGCACCTAAAGAAGGAAGGTTGTGCAGGCAGTCAAAGGCCATGTTGGCTAGGAGTCCTCACCAGCTAATGACCCAGTCCGCTGACTGCCCGGGGCACCATGGGAGTGGAGCATAGAGAACTTGGGAAAGAGAGGGAGGAGAGGGCCCCAAGTGAAACAGATTGCATTGTGAAGTCCTGCAAAGGACTTTGGAGTTTATCTTTTAGGGAGCCGCTGGAGAGTTTTAGCAAAGGAATGGCACAATCACATTGTCAATTTAAAAAGTTTTCTGGTGGTGATGGATATGCTAATAAGCATGATTGAGATAATTATTTCACAATGCGTACATATGTTAAAAGATCAAGTTGTATATCTTAAATATGTACAATTTTTATTTTTAAATTATGCCTTAATAAAGCTGGGGGAAAAAACTTATCTAGTGGCAGGACGGAGAATAATTTGGAGAAAAAAAACACCAGAGGCAGGGAATAAGAGCTATTGATAAAACCTGAGGTATGGCAGTGGCAGCCTTTTCCTTACATGAGTGAATTTTCTGAATTAAAAAAAAATTATAGGAAAGATAACCAAATACAGATTTTTCTCTAAATAAAAAAGTACATATGTGTTTTAAAAAATTAATAAATTTTCACATCTAAGTTGGGCCTATTTAGAAATCTCTTTTTATTTCTATCCATGGATCTTTTAAATTTTTAATTCATTTATGTATAGGATATTAATCTCTTCTAGCAAGCTACTGATAAATTTGTTTTTACATCTCTTGCCATTCCAATCGATGGCATGATGAAATGATGAAATATCAGACCGTAGCTGTTATTTTCTTCAGAAGAGTTAATCCATTTTGTTATTTGCTCTGAAGTAGTGGATCCAGAGCTATAATATTTCATTGTTCTGTTGATGGTGACAGCCACATTCATTATAAGCAGGCTATTAATCCTACAATGCTTCCTCCACCTCAAGAATCAATAAGTTCACCAGACTCCTATCTTCTGGAAGTCTGAAGTTTGTGGCAAGGAGCCATGTTAAGTGAGACCACAGATGCATCTGTTGAAAATTTGACTATTTTTGTAATAGAATTCCCTGGTAAGAACTTTGAGCAAGCAGATAAAACTGGCACACACTGTCCAGTATATTACTGGGCAGTGACAAAGTATAAACCAACTAAGGAACCTAGGCATGAATGTGAGAGGATGAGGAAGACTTTCCAAAAGGAATAGTGAGCCAGTCCCAAAGGTTGTGCTGGACATCTGACCAGGCAATGCATTACCATTGTCTCAGGATGCCTACTCTTGTCTGTATTTGGAGCTTTTCCTGTTTTCTCTCCGAAAAGTAAAATGAAAACTCAATTCAACTAAACTGTCAATTTTAGTTGTAGCAAATGGAGAGCAACTGGAGAGTTAAATAACATCCAAATAACTCTTTCAAGACTTTTCTGGGGCCACCCCATGGCCAAATGGTTAAGTTGGCGTGCTCCTCTTTGGCGGCCCAGGGTTTCACTGGTTCGGATCCTGGGTGCGGATATGGCACCGTTCGTCAGGCCATGCTGAGGTGGCATCCCACATGCCACAGCTAGAAGGACCCGCAACTAAAAAATATGCAACTATGTACTGGGGGCATTTTGGAAGGAAAAAAAAAAGAAGATTGGCAACAGTTGTTAGTTCAGGTGCCAATCTTTTAAAAACAAAAAAGACTTTTTCTTCACTTATCATGACTATTAAGTGACTCTTATTCCTTCCAGGCCTTTCTAAGTTTAATGCTCACATTTCCTTTACTGTATCTATAGCTTACACGTTTCTGAGGTTATGAACTTATTTGTCTATATACACCTAATTCATTTTATGAGTGGTTCCTGTTTTACATTCATTAAGTATGCTTAGCATATCTTGAGTTTCATCTACTCCTTTTGTTTTCCTTATCCTCTATGTCAGAATTGAATATTCTTAAATAATGCACCAAATGTGCATTGCAGTAGTTATTCAAAACGAGGCTGCTGATCATGTTATTATAACTATTAACTGAGCCATATCAGCAGTGACTAACAAATTTAAGCAATTTAGACTATAAACCAAAAAAAGGGAGAATTATAGGATCCAAAAAATACCCTTTTAACAAGATTTAAAAATCATTTGCTTCTATATAATTTCTTTTACCTAACACGAAGTTGGCCTTATTTTTTTTTTAAATCTATTTCTTTAATTTTGTTTTAATTGGAACTGTTAGCTTGAGTGACAGTAAATTATGCAAAATAACATTGGCTTAAATGAAATAGATGTTTATTTCCCCATCATGTGTGGAAAAATGTTTTCCAGCTATCAGGAATGAGGGAGGAAACAAAGGAGTGCAAACTGTCTTCTAGAAAGTTAAATACGTGATGTTTATTTCTAAGGCATCAGCTTGAACTTATTCATACGACCATACCTAACTCAAGGGATACAGGAAAATGTCTTTTTTCCATAGGTCATGAGCTGAGCTAAAAATCAAAGTTTAGGGAAAAAAAGAGATAACATATATTGGAAGAGGAATATCAGACTCTACCACAAAAGTCTGAACAAAAGCCAGATTTCCACTAAAGTGTAAAAATGTGATTGACCTGTAAACAGGACAAACATCCTGCCACCTGTGGGAAACCTATCATTTTCTTTCCAATCTAAAACTCAATGAAAACCCAAATCCATATTATTACAACTCCTCCTAAAAAAGAGCATAATTATGATCAAGTTGGCATATGATTAAATATTTTTATCTAAGACTTTAGATTCAAAGCAACCAATAATTATCTTGTGCAGCATACTTAGCAAATGCATCTCATTACCATAATAATATCAAGATCATATCATTAAACCAAATATAAAGCTTTGGAAACAATTCAAAATGAACCAAACACTCCCTAAACAGGTGCATACTTTTCTTCTGTAAGTCTAAAAGACACTACTCTTTTCTATATGCTTGGATTGTTTTTCCCCTGAACCTTACATTATCAGACAAGTAATCTACTCATCTGTCTTTAAACAAGGGCAGAGTAATTTGTCGAAAGCTAGAGCTTTCTACATTTTGCTTCTAATCATTGGCTTTATTTAGTCGATTTGAGGCGGTTGATCTCTAAATTTCTTTTGACCTTCTTTAGTAAGAAATGGCCTCCATGGACCTTTCAATTGATTTCCACATTACATTTCATTCACTGAAGTTTCCCTCCAAACGAAATTGCTGGCACTTTCCAACCTCTCAATTGATGATATTTGCCCACCTGCTTTGGAAGAAAAGACCTAAGGTCGCTGTGCAGGGGGCTGTAGTCTCTCTGCATTGGACTCTACAATCCCTGAAGTCTATGGGAAGAGGTTTAATATTCATTGAAAACATTACTCACTGCCAGACACAATTTATTAAAGTTTTATTTGATATACTTTAGTAGAAAGGCATTGTTTTCTTAAATAATCATATACATTTCTTGTTAATCTTACTCCTGGCCATTTTATGTTTAGTTGTCATTCAGGTCTTTTTTACAAGATATTTTCAAGTTGATTATTCTTGGAATATAAGATAACTATTGGCTTTTATACATTAATTTAGTAGCTAGCTACCACATACACTTTCTTACTGTTTGAAATAACTTTTTCACTTGATTCTTTTGGGGTTTCCAAGTATACAATGGTGAGATCTTCAAATATTTCTGCTTTGTATTTTGTTCTCTTAACTATGTCTTTTTGGAGGCTCACTGCTAAACAGCATAGGGAAAGATAGTCCCTGGTGTATAATGTCTGATTCCATCTGAGATTTTAGAAGCTTTACCCCTATTTGCTGAATCAAACCCCGTAACTCTAGACTGTCCCCTACTTATGATGGTTCAACTTACGATTTTTCTACTTTATGATGGTGTGAAAGCAATACACATTCAGTAGAAACCTTACTTCAAATTTTGAATTTTCATCTTTTCCTGGGGTAGTAGAATACTCTTTTGTGATGTTGGACCCCAGGAGCAAGCTGCAGTGAGCTCCCAGTCAGCCGCCCTATCACGAGGGTAAATAACTGATTCACTTACAATCATTCTGTACCCGTCTGGTCATTCTGTTTTTCACTTTCAGTATAGTATTCAGTAACTTACATGAGAACTTCAGTGCTTAATTATAAAATAGGCTTTGTGTTAGGTGATTTTGCCCAACTGTAGGCTAATGTAAGTGTTCTGAGCATGTTTAAGGTAGGCTAGGCTAAGCTATGACTTTCAGTAGGCTAGGTGTATTAAATGCATTTTCTACTTATCATATTTTCATCTTATAATGGATCTATTGAGACATAACTCCATTGTAAGTTGAGGAAGCTCTGTACTGACAAAATGGATATTATCCACTTTTCATGAAGGGAAAATTGCCTAAGGTCACAAAAGTAAATAAAATAAAAATTTTTGAACCCAAGTTTGTTCTCAAATTTCAAGAATCTTCTATGTTTTCACAGAATAACCCCAAAAAGAGAAAATATAAGATTCAGTATAAAGGTAGAATCTATTCTCCAGCCAATGCTGGAGATTTTCATCATGGAAAAATCATAAATCAGAAAAGTAGTTTTTCCACTTATATATTGCTGTGTAATAACCCCAAACTCAGCAGTGTAAAATTACATACATTATATTATACTCATGGATTCCATAGGGCAGATATTTGGACAAGGCACAGAGAGGATGGTTTGTCTCTTCAGGGCAACACAAGATGCCATGTTCTGCAAACAGAATTGTTTGGTACAGCTGGTGTTCTACGTTTGGCTATAGGGGTGGTCAGGTGAGGCTAGAGAGAGACTTTTTAGTCTTGAGAGTTGATATACAGGGGCAGAAAGAAGTTAGAACTAAGCCATGTTAAGGCAGTACCCAGAGAGACGTTTGAAGACGTTTGCTGCTAAGATTCCTAGACCTGCACTTGTTCTTGTCCTTCCACAGATCTGTCATTCAGTGCTTTTTATTTTTATTGGCTGCGAGACACCCTATGTTCCCCTAATTTTCTTCTTTGGCCTCCCCCCTTCTCTTTCTGGAGTTGTTTCCCATTGCTTCCAACGAGAGCTGATATTGGCTTGTTCTAATAGCTGACATTTTTTATATGGTGTCTTTTCCAATTGCCTGGTTGTTAAATATATTGAATATGACCCCTGTTGCCACCAACAAACGTTAACTAATCCAGATCTTTTGACTAACTGAAGAACAGAGTCTGATTTGAAAAGAAGCTATAAAGTACCTCAAACAAGCGACCTCTAAATGATGACCCAAATATTTTCTGGAAATACCAATCTAAAGTGAGGTTTTGTAAGTTGGAAAATGCTTGAGGTTGTCCTTCTGATGGAGAAGGACAAATGAGGGAGTATGTTCAGGGTGCTGGCCATGAACTTGTTGAAATGATGCACCAGGAAGAAAGTAGAGTCGGAAAGAGGTTCATTGATGTGGAAACACATGTGGAGCCAAGGGACTTGAGATCTCCACGGGGTCATAGGGAAAATAGGGGGTCTGGACAGATGGGAGGATGAGAACTTGTAGCTTGAGAGTGAGAGGCTGGAGTGCTATTATTTACTATGTATAGCGACCCTGGTTGATAATTTCTAGAACGTGAGTAAGGAATGAGTTAATGAAATGGAGTGAAGTGAAAGCTCACAAAGTCCAGTATGTTGAGAAACAGTGAGAATAGGTGGTTGGATAAATTTTTTATGTGGACGTCAAACATCTTTTAGAATGTCATGAGGAGAAAATTTAAATGAAACAGAGGTATGTGAATTAAGAAATATCGTTACTATCGCATTTTGCCTCACTATATCTTTACATATTAGATTTCAAGTTGTTTAAGAATATTTTCTTGACTCTTATCTTTCCTGATGATGAGTCTAAATGCCTAGTTCCTCCCTCACTTCATATCATTAGAGGTATATTAAAACCTGTGCTGTAGGAAAAATAAAATGTGAATTTTGACAGTCAGATATTTTATAGATGAACATGCTTTTGCAAGATTGAAATTTAGTGTTTCTGAATTTGTAATATGCTATAACAGTAGTCTCTCTGAAACAAGAGTGAGTGCAATGTCTTAATGAATTATTATCTCTGGAGAATATATTTCTCCATTTTCTGGTCTCACTTACTTGAAATCATTCTCCATAGTTTTATGAAACAATAGTCTAAGTATTTGTAAGTCATGGAGATAACTATTTTGCTTTGAAATATAGTTACAAATCAACATGTCGAAGTGCTAAGGCTGAGAAATTTTACTGATTTAAATAATAATACCAGTATTTATGTCAGAAAATATTGTCTTATAAAGAGGAGACAAGTACAGTTGCAGCTGAAAGAATGGGAATATTCATACCAAGTGGAAATGTGATAATTCAGAGAAAACTGGTAAATGCTCCTAGTAAGCTAAGCACGCTGACAGAATGTTCAAGATCGACTAAAGAAAACCCAAAAATGTTTGACTCCTCACCCTAAAATTCCTTTGAATGAAGACAGGTTAATACAAAGCCCATAGCTTCCTTTATGTATTAGTAAACTCTCAAGAGACAATCTACTTTCATGTTCTTGTTTTCAGGTTCAACAGCACTTTACAATTTTTCCTCAAAATATTGTAGGAAGAAATTCCCAAATATTTATTAAGTATTTTTCTATTGCTCCATAAGAAATCCTTCTCAGATTCTAATTCAAAGTTTTCCGGTGCAATTAAAGGCTATGGAAGGAGTTACATGGTTTTAGTATTTGGCACAATAATAGCTTCTTTAAAATCTGGATGATTCGTGGTACTGATTTAATCAACTAAGCAAAAATGATAACTTTGCCTTTTGGACCCTAAAGAGAGAGCAGATGAAGTCACTTGTCTGGGTCCCTGATGGGCTGGGGGAAGAAGATGGAAGAGATCTGAGGCGGATATTTAAGGGAAAGTACTTTCAACTGTAAGTCTCTGTCTGAATCATGCTGTTCTCCTTCTTGGCATGGTCTTGTTGTTTCTCTGCTTTTACCACAAATGTCTTTTCTCTATGAAGTGTTCATTCATCCACTTCCCCAGACACATGTCGTCCTTTGCACACACCTCTCCATTGATATGCATATGCAATCCATTGTGCTGTAATTATTCATGTAATGCTTCTCAGGCCATCTGGGTAGTGAGGTTTCTCAGGGGTCCTTTGCGTCTGGTTCAGTGCCAGGAAAGTTAGATTCACAATGAAAGACATTATCATTAGAAAGTTTACTTAATTCAACATATTAACACAGTCAAGGCAGCATACTTTCCTCAAGTGGTAGAAGGATGTGGATAAAATCAGAATTTAAAGAAATTAGACATTATTTACCTTAATGTCTTTTGTCCACCTGTTAGAATTATAAGCCAAGGGTGGGGATGGCCAGCTGACTCAGATGGTTGAGATTTGGGGACTTCCTGAAATCACGGGGAGAGAAGCAGTTATAGACTGAAGATGTGCAATGGCAACCACCTTTTATAAAGAAATAATAATCTGGGAAACATATCTGGCATCTTCCTGAGGTCAAGGATCAACCCAGCTGGATGTACTATGGTGTTGCCAATCCATCAGGAAGATTCTGATGGAATAATCCAAGAAATAAGAGCAGGGGAAAGGAAGTAGCCTGAAGTGAGGACAGGTCATGGGTGTTAGTGTCAGATTCCCTATCAGCTTGAGCACTTCCCAGATGTGTGGATTTGAACGCATGGTTTAGTCCTCTTTGCTTGACTCATAACATCTGTAAAATAGGGAAAATATTTGTCTGATGATGCTGTTTTGACACTTAAATGAGACTGAGTGTATAAAGCATATAAAGAACATAGTAGGCATCAATAAATTTGAGTCTCCTTTCTTTATCTAAAATCCAACCAATATTTACTCTACTCTGTGGTTGAATAGTTCTCAAACTTTAGTTTGCATAAGAATAGGCTTGAATTCTTATTAAAATGCATATTCTTGAGCACCACTACCAGAAATTTTGATCCAGTTCGTCTATAAGACCCAGCAATCTGAGTTTTTAACAAATTTCTCAGGTGATTCCTATGTAGGTGTCCTTTAGACCATACTTTTTGCAAAACCTCACCCAAGAACCATTTAGGCAGACTGGTAGTTGTGTAGTGTATAGTGCAATGTATTTAAAATTTTATGTAGGTTAGAGTTCAGTGATGATAATGTAAGTCTATAGGAGAAAGGAAAAGTATGAATTTAGTTGAGTTTGAAACAACAGGCAATTTTTCAAGATTCTAAAGTGTACTACCATTTTTACTGTGAGACATGTCCCCCCAGCTCTCATGTTATCTAAACACAACACCACGAGCCAACCAAATAATGATCATAACACTCTGAAATTTGTGGTCACACTGACAAAGATGCTCTCGCTGACAAACTTCAATCAGGCTTCTTTGAGCTCTCTTGTTGACTAGACCAGATCTTACCCCGTCCCACCCCACCCTGTCCCACTGCTGGGCCTGCATAGCCCAGTTGTAGCAAGAATCCTGCCAAGTCCATTTAGAGAGAATCTCACCACCCTTGATGTCTGATCACCCTGGCCTACCTTCAGCAAGAATCCTGATAGGTCACTTTAGCAAGAGTTGCCCCTACCCTTCATGTTTCCTCTGAGTAATTTTACATGCACTGACCCCTCACTCTGCAATTTGGCTATAAATTCCCACTTGTCCTTGTATTTGCAACTGAGCCCTGTTCTATACTGAGATCTCTTTTCTCTTAATCTGTTTTTACTGCCATAACTACTGTCTGGCTGTGGTTCTCTTTAGCAACATATAAATGTTAAATCTATTTTTGTACCCACAGATTGGTGCTCATCACAGTATCCTAACACATGTGCACATTCTTATGAGTAGATAACCCAGAGAAGGTGCCTTCTCCAGGCTTCTGTGGGTGAGCATTCTAAACACCTCACAACATTTTGCTCTATATTCTGAAACTGCCTCCCTCACTTTCTCAGCGCTTCTACAACTTTACTTTCTTTAAATGGCAAGAAATAAGTTTTCCTAGAAGTCTTTTTTTTCTTTTTGATACCTCTCTTCTCCCTATTTCCCACCCCCAATCTCCTTGCAAACACTTTTCTACTCTCTGTTTCTATGAGCTTGACATTTTTTTAAAGATTCCACATGTAGGAGACATCATGCAATATTTATCTTTCTCTGTCTGGCTGATTTCACTTAGTAGAATGCCCTCAAGTTTCATCCATGTTGTTGCAAATGGCAGGATTTCCTTCTTTTTCATGGCTGAATAATATTCTACCATATTTCTATATATCTTGCAACTTCTCTGTCCATTCATTCATTGATGGACACAGGTTGTTTCCACATCTTGGTTATTGTGAACAATGCTGCAGTGAACATGAGAGTGCAGAGATCTCTTTGATATCCCATTTTTGTTTCCATTGGCTACATACCTGGAAGTGGGATTGCTGGATCATATCATAGTTATATTTTTAATTTTTTGAGGAAACTCAATACTGTTGTCCATAGTGACTTCACTAATTTACATTCCCACCAACAGTGTACAAGGGTTCCCTTTTTCCACATCCTCGTCAACACTTCTCTGTTGTCTTTTTGAGGATAGCTATTCTAAAGGTGTGAGGTGAGATCTCATTGTGGTTTGGATTTGCATTTTCCTGATGATTAGTGATGTTGAACACTTTTTTCATGTACCTGTTAGCCATTTGTATGTCTTTTTCGGAAAATGTCTATTCAGTTCTTCTATTTTTTAATTGGTTTATTGTTTTGCTGTTGAGTTTATATATTTTGCTTGTTAACTCCTTATCAGATACATGATTTGAAAATATTTTCTTCCATTCGGTAGGTTGTCTTTTCATTTTGTTGATGGTTTCCTATCCTGTGCTGAAGCTTTTTAGTTTTGTATAGTCCCACTTGCTTACTTTTGCTTTTGTTGCCTTTGCTCTTGGTGTGAAATTAAAAAAATTATTGCCAAAACCAAGGTCAAGGATCTTACCCCCTACATTTTCTTCTAGGGGTTTTATGGTTTCAGGTCTTACGTTCAAATCGTTCATCCATTTTGAGTTGATTTTTGTGTATGGTATAAGCTAGAGGTCCAGTTTCATTCTTTTGCATACAGCTATCCAGCTTTCCTAACACCAGTTTTTGTGTGTGCGTGTGTGAGGAAGATTTGCCCTGAGCTAAGATCTCTTGCCAATCCTCCTCTTTTTTTGCTTGAGGAAGATTAACCCTGAGCTAACATCTGTGCTAGTCTTCCTCTACTTTGTGGGATGCCTCCACAGCATGGCTGATGAGTGGTGTAGGTCCACACCTGGGATCCAAATCTGTGAAGCCTTGGCTGCTGAAGTGGAGCACATGGAACGTTAGCAACTCCATATGGGGCCAGCACCCCCAACACCATTTATTTAAAAGACTATCCTTTCCTCAGTATATTCTTAGCTCCTTTGTTGTAAATTAATT
Organism: Equus caballus; assembly: GCF_041296265.1. Taxonomy (NCBI): domain Eukaryota; kingdom Metazoa; phylum Chordata; class Mammalia; order Perissodactyla; family Equidae; genus Equus; species Equus caballus. The sequence continues at coordinate 95,751,782 of NC_091686.1, forward strand.
GACCCTATATGCTGGGATTTATTTTTGGGTTTTGTATTCTGTTCCATTGATCTATGTGTCTGTTTTTATGCCAATAACATACGTTTTGGATTACTATAGCTTTGTAACATAGTTTGATGTAAATTTTGTGAGACACTTGCCCAAGTATCATCATAATTTCTAAGATAATATCTGAAAGTCCCTTCCTTGAACATGATATATTTTTTATATCAAGACTCTTTGTTGGGCAAGTGATAGAGAATCAAGCTCAGTGCCAAGGAGAAATTTATTGATTTGCGCAAATTAAAAATACTTGGCTAAAGTTAGCTTTAACAGGGTTTTATTTAGGAGTTCAAAAATAAAGATCAGTCTTCAGTTACTCTTTGGCCTTTGGCTGTGCTTTGTGTTGTGTTATTTTCATATTGTGGCTCTGCATGACAGCTTTCAGAAGTTCCAGGCTCATATCATCATGACTACTGGCAATACTAGTGGAAAAAAGAGAATATCTCTTCGTGGTAGCCCCTCACACAAGTCCAAGGATTTACCATGACAGGACAATTTTGAGTTACTTATTCATCATTGTAAGGGAATACAATGCTTTAATTGGTCAGCCCCAGCATATGTGTTCCACTCCTAATCTGAAACACTTAGATAAAGAATGGGGAAAATTGGTTTTCTAAAGGAATTTCAAGGTACCATCATCTGAAGAGGGAATGGATATTAGATGGTAAGAAACAACTTAATTCCCAAAATTCTTTTGAGTCTCTAGGCTTTTTCACTCCTTATTTTCTATGTCTCAAAATTCCTTCCCCACCTCTCTTTCTGGTGACCTTCTATGTGTCCTTTTAGAGACAAGTCAAATGTCATCTCAGATGTCAGGGTCTGCTTAGACGCTATCTTATTAGGGTGCCTTTACTGACCACCCTGTTCCGTCTACATTCTTATTTCCTTAGTCTAATTTTTTATTCTGCACAGCATTTGTTACCACTTGGCATATTCCATATTTTCTATTTCTCCCTACTGGAATGTCAGCTCAAAAGGGCAGGAACTTTTTACTCTTTCTTACTGGTGTATCACTAGTCCCCAGAACAGTACCTAGAGCCTCACACGTGCTCAATAAATATCTGTTGAATGCATGAATAAACTCTTCTCCCACCTCCTTAATGTGCAGTTGGCAGCTCCTTCCTCAATGTCCTGTCAATACTTTGTATACTTTCCTATTCTAGTCGTAGCACATTGCACTCTATCTACAGGCATATACGTATCTCTGGCTGGACTTTTCTTAGTTGTAGCAATGCTTCCCTCTACTCTTGAGTCTCAAAGTCTTCATGAATTGTGCTCCCACTATCTATTACAGCATCTGCTTTATATTCAAAATCAATTTTCTTAATTGGCATCATTAGTCTGACCATTAGCATCTGGGAATACTTACATTTTCCAATTACTCTTTGTTAGTTTATTCATGTTCAGTATTTATTTATTTATATATATATTTTTCCAGCTTTATTGAGAAATAATTGATATACATCACCACATAAGTTTATTAAAGCATGTCGGTTGTTATTTATAGAGAGTATACTAGGATTTTGAGATAGTTCAGGAGCTTAGATTATAAGAGAGAAGGAAATATTTCTAGCTATGATTTATAATCTCAATACTTAACTATATTTTGAATTTTTTTCTAATCTCACATTAAAAATCAGCCACAATGACAAAACAATTATTAGCTTAATTTTCTAAGATTATTGCTTTTCCTTCGCCAACTTTTCTACATATTTAGCAAAAGAAAAAAAAAAAGAGGAAGAAAGGAAAGAAAAGAAAATTGTCCCTAAGAAGTCAGAAGACTTGCATTCTAGTATGGATTCTACTGTGAATTAGCTTCATGGTGTAAAATAAGTCACTTCATGTGTTGGAGCCTTCAAGCGATTTCCGTCTTGATCCTCACAGTCCCCCTGCTTCCCCTTCTTTGCTCCATGTAACCCCTGCCCGGTCTCTCGCTCCTCTCCCTCTCCCTTCTAATTCATTCAAAAAAGATATGCTGGCAAGCCCTGGGAGTACTGCAACATAAAAGACAGACAAGATCTCTAACCTCAAAGAGCTTACATTCTAGTGAAGAAGAGAGACAATTATCAGTCATACGAACAAATGCAATGTTGCTATTGTGCTAAGTACATGAATATGTGGTGGTACAGGAACTGATAAGACACAGATTTGACCTGGTCAGGGAGGTTAGGAAAGGCTTTTCTGGGGAGGTGACACTAGAACTGAGATGTGAGGGATGGATAGAAGTAAATGCTGGGAAGAGGATTCCAGGTGGAGGTAATGGCATGAGAAAGTATCGCGTGTGTCCGTGTGTGTGTGCGCGTTTGAGTGTGTTGAGAGGAAGGCATGGTGAGTACACAGAACTAAAAGAATGCTGTGGTGGTTCTTTGTTTCTTGGCTTTGCCTTCTCAAATGGGTTCTTCCTGCAGAGTTGCAAGAGGCTTTCTGATAACTCCTGGGTTATAACATTCCTCTTTCACATCTAGTTAGTAGGAATCAATTCTTGGTGGTCTTCTAGGCCGAGGAGGCTCTTCTTTCCCAGAAATCCCTGCAAATTTTTGTTGTGTCAATTGATTTATATAACATTATGTGCTCTGAAGGTGGAATAGACTAACTGGCTAAATCAAGATATGTGGGCAATCTCATTCCAATAAGACCTAAATGGGAAGAGTGACTTTCCAAATGGAAAGTTAGGGTACCATTAGCAGGAATAGGAGGACAACTCCTGAGTGGCCACTAATAAGTGTCCTCCACAGCCCTGCTTCTTGGTATTCTTCAGAGAAAACTTGAGCTTTGGTGGCCAGTTCCATGTGATATATTTTTAAAAAGTTGATTATTAAGTGGGGTCATGTTAATAAACGTCCCAAACAAGGTGACCAAAACCTGGAACTTGGGGCTGGCCCTGTGGCACAGTGTTTAAGTTTGCACATTCCGCTTCGGTGGCCCAGGATTCGCCTGTTCGCATCCTTGGTTCGGACCTCTGCACTGCTTGTCAAGCCATGCTATGATAGGCATCCCACATATAAAGTACAGGAAGACGGGCATGGATGTTAGCTCAGGGCCAGTCTTCCTCAGCAAAAAGAGGAGGATTGGAGACAGATGTTAGCTCAGGGCTACTCTTCCTCAAAAAAAAAAAAAAAAAAATACACAACTGGAACTCCATCTGAGAACAAAGAGTTGAAGAAAATTAGTATATTATTTGGAGAAGACCAGAATTACTAGTGGACATGGTATCAAGCTTCCAATATTTGAAGGGTTGCCATGTGCAGGAGAAGAGTTATACCTGCTTGGCTGTACAAGATATACCAAAGACCAATAGGCAGTAATTTCAAGGAAGCAAATTTTGACTCATTGTAATTAAGAATTTTCTCATAATTGAAGCTGTCAACAATAGAATGGGACCTCAGGAAATTGTGATGTCCATAAAACTGGAAATATTTATGGATTAATGCCAGATAATTCCATAGGAGCTGTTAGGAAGGGAGATTTATGCCTCACAAAAGAACTGTACTAGCCGATGCGTTATTCTCAACTTTAACCTCTTCTAAATAATTGCTATGGCGGCTTCTGTGTAATACACTTTTTAAAAGTTCTTTCCTTCCATTGTTCAACCATAAGCCCCTTACCCTTCCTACTTTTGATCTCTTTATCCCCTCAGCTTTCATTTTATCTTCTAAATTTTGACCATTTTTGCTGGTTGTATTCTTGTTTCAGACTTTGAGAATGTAGCCACTTGAAAGCTCATAAATATGTTAAGTAAAATTTATTGCCACTTCAAGAAAGACACATGGGTAAAATCCATGCTTTAATTATAAATGACAGATTCTTGCTGGCCTAGAATACATATTAATCATTTTCAGTAAAGGGCCTGCATGCTACCATGGTTTTATGATATTTTGTGCTTTATTTTATTTATAAATATCATTAACTTAGCAAGGATATTGTCCTTCTAGGTACACTACATTAGAAAATTTTCTAAAAAGGGTTTGCATTCATTTGTTGAAAAAGCTTTTGAAATGAATCAAAAAGCATATTGCCTTTGGGCTTATATTGACTTGAAGTCAGAGCCATTTACTCTGTTATGTCTAAAAACAGATTAGTCCACAAATGTGTGTTGAACTTCTGCTATAGGCAAAGGACTTGAGAAGATTCCATCAAAAATAAAAATAATTGAGAAATTTGTATTTCTAATTGCACAAAGACAGAAAAGTAAAAATTTGAAAAATGTGTATATTTAGCCTCACTTAAAAATACCTTATGGGTTTTGTCTCAATAATGTAGAAAGAAGCTATCTGGCTTTCATCAGTGTTTGGGAATATTGTGAAGACCAGGACAGACTAAGCTATTTATATTGGTGTTTGGCATCTGCTATTGCATGTCTGTGTTTGTCCTTGTTAAAATAATTAGAGAGCAGCATGTATCTAAGTTGAAGACTAGTTTACCTAAAAACTTATTTTGGAATATTTTTGGAAACATACATGATGCTCAATCCATGTTAAGTAATAGCAACGAGCTTGAGGTCCTGGCTATGCTTAAAACATCCATCCTGATGACATCTGTCAAATAGTGGAGGTGTGTGTTTTAGGTCAATCACTGAGAAATTTAGAAAAGAGACTGCTTTTCTTCTCTGTATTGATCCGTCATTCATCAGTCTATCAACTAGCTGATACTTGACGGAGGAGATGAAGCCCATTTGTTAGAGTGAAGTTTTCTTGTTTGCATCTCACAAAAAGAATAATAAAAACTGAACTTTCTAAGTGTCTGTGCTATTGCTAAACCAACACCAAATTTTCTTATATGTTTGAAAGGAAAAAAAGATCTCTAAGACAACATGTGTTCAACCAAACTGCTACAACTTATTCCAGAATAAAACAAATTCAAAAGCACTAGCATGGATTAATTATGCCCCCTTTTGAGGCTGGTAATTGACAAGTCTTTCACATGGGGTTCATTTGGGTCGGTAGTTGTGGGATGTGAGGAGAGTGGGCAGGATCTTAACTGCTGAACTTCTCTCCAGGTATATCTAATAATTATTTATATTGGAAGTTACTGTGTATTCAGCAATCTTAGCATCTCCTGATGCCTTAATTTGCACACAGAGGTCAAAGATGATAGAGAAAGTCTATAAATGGGAATCGGGCTCTCTGGGCTTTAGGTCCTTGTTTACTATTTCTTATTTGTGCGACTTGGGCCAATCACAGAAACTAAGTCTCAGTAATTACACCTGTAAAGTGAAGTCAGGAATTTGTGTATTTACAGTGCTCTAAAATTCCGATGAGAATAATAAAACTTTAAAAATGCAATTAAACCAAATTGAGGGTTATCTATGAGAGAAAAACTAATATTGAGTTTTTATAAAAACAGACATTTTCTAATTTTAAAAATTCTCTAAAATCATAACATAACATAAATATCCCCCTGAAAAATATTTTTCCTGACTGATTTGCTTAGGTGATTCTGGAACTGTAAAGATTGCTAAAAGTTCTGATATTACTCTGTTACGTCTCTTTCTCCTTCAACTTTACATCAGAAAACACGATCAAATTGTAATTCAGCAGATTAGCATAGAAGCAAACACAATTGAAAAGACAAGCAAAGAAACTGTCATCATGTCAAAATACATTTTAAAACAAACTACATTAAGAGATTCAGAAAGTCTCTAGAAAGATTCATGGGCTTTTCGAATATACAAGTTGTTTAAATTAACCAAAGGCAAAGAAAAGTATTGAAGACTGAAAAATACAGTCAAGCTCCAAGAACAAGAAGAAAAATTGGACTAAATCAGAGAGGATTAAAATGTATTAATCCTTTCTTGCTAAGTTGCCAAATGCAATTATATAGAAAATTATGAGTCACTCAGGGACACACAGTCAGCTAGACAGAATAATTCAGTGCTGATAATCCCCTCTCTTCTTCAGAATTGACAACAGTTATAGGATGGGGACACACGCATGTCACATCACATCCATTCCAGTTTTTAATTATTTAGATATTCTCCATTTTTAAATATCAAGCTGTAAAAAAACATTAAAAAATGAGCAAGCAGCAACAGCAATACTTAAAAAAATGACCTTGAACCCAATACTTTGGTATCTATTTATTCAAATATAAATAAGAAGGAATTTAATTTGTATCTTATAAACAAAAGCACACCTATTATCACTGACAATGTTCTTAAATTCTGTATACCCAAGAAAACTAAAAAAAGTGGCAGCATCCAGTTCTCCTTGTAGTGAAAAAAATATGTTTTTGAATTAAGAAGAAATGAATTTGCAATCCCAACCTTGCTATTTATTAGGTATGTTACTTTGAACACGATATTTAATCTCTCTGAGGCTCCAAGAAGATAAAATACTTTTGAGGTTGGCTGACAAAGTGGGGCAAATGAAATTGGTGGAGACTATGCTTATGAACTTGAGAGGCAGAAATATGCTCTCACTCTGCTTCGGCCTGTGTTTTTCTCCCATACAAGTTTTTGGATAGAACTTAAAAATTTACAAATATGCTGTATTTCCCTGATGTATAAGTAGTGAAAAATTGCATTTCTTTTTGTGTCAGCATATTAGTAATAATTAAAATTGTTCCAGCTGGGCTCCAGGTCCTCATTTACTATTAATTATTTGTGGGACTCAGGCAAATCACAGACAAAATTAAGCTATCCATAATTTTGTACCTTGGACTGTTGATGGAGAAATGTGGTGGGGACACTAATGAATGTGAGTGATATATTTAGCACCAACACGCATCTTGAATCTTTTATGGTTCTCCCAAATAGTTTCTGTAGCCCACAAAATACCAGTAGCCAATAAGAAGTTATCACTACTGGATATGACATTTGAGAACAGAGATTGCTGAATTGGGCGCAAAACTTGAAATTGAAGGTGTACATATTTTCTCATTCATGATAATGTGAGCTGTTAGAGTAGCCAAAGATGTTTGAAATAAAAAGGAATTGAGTAATTTGAATGAGTGTAAACTGTATAAACCTTGGCTGTTTGTACGTCTTCTTCAGAAAAATGTCTATGCAGTTCTTCTGCCCATTTTTTATTTGGGTTGTTTTTTCCCTGTTGAGTTGTGTGAATTTTATATATTTTTTGGATATTAACCCTTTATTGGATGTGTGGTTTGCAAATATTTTCTCCCATTCCATACGTTGCCCTTTCATTTTGTTGATGGTTTCCTTTGCTATGCAGAAGTTTTTTAGTTTGATGTAGTCCCATCTGTTTATTTTTGCTTTTCTTATGCTTTTGGTGTCAAATCCAAAAAATCATTGCTAAGACCAATGTCAAGAAGCTTACACCTTATGTTTTCTTCTAGGAGTTTTATGGTTTTTGGCCTTACCTTCAAGTCCTGAATCCATTTTGATTTAATTTTTGTGTATGGTGTAACATAGAGATCCAATTTCATTCTCTAGCATGTGGCTGTCCACTTTTCCCAACACCATTTATTGAAGAGACTATCCCCATTGTATATTCTTGGCTCCCTTGTCAAAAATTAATCGTCCATGAATGCATGGGTTTATTTCTGGGCTCTGTTCCATTGATCTATGTGCCTGTTTTTATGCCGGAACCATATTATTTTGATCACTATAGCTTTGTAGTATAGTTTGAAATCAGGAAATGTGATGCCTCCAGCTTTGTTCTTATTCAAAATTGCCTTGGTTATTCAGGGTATTTTGTGGTCCCATTCAAATTTTAGAATTGTTTTTTCTATTTCTTTCAAAATGCCACTGAAATTTTGATAAGGATTGCATTGAACCTAAAGATCATATTGGGTATTATGGACATGTCAACAATGTTAATTTTTCCAAGTCATGATCATGGAATATCTTTCCATTTGTTTGTGTCTCCTTCAATTACTTTCATCAATGTCTTATTGTTTTCAGTGTACAGAGCTTTCACCTCGTTAGTTAAATGTATTCCTAAGTGTTTTATTCTTTTTGATGCAGTTGTCAATAGAATTGTTTTCTTTATTTCCCTTTATGATTATTCATTGTTAGCACACAGAAATGCAACTGATTTTTGCACATTGATTTTGTATCCTACAATGTTACTGAAAACATTTATTAGTTCTAAAAGTTTTTTGGTGCAGTATTTAGGATTTTCTATATATAACATCATCATCTGTAAACATACAATTTTACTTCTTTCTTTCTGAATTGAAATGCCTTTTATTTCTTTATCTTGCCTAATTGCTCTAGCTAAGACTTACAATACTATGTTGGATAAAAGTGGCAAGAGAGGGCCTCTTTGTCTTGTTCTTGATCTTAGAGGAGACACTTTCAGCTTTTTACTGTTGAGTATGATGTTTGTTCTAGGCTTGTCCTATATGACCTTTATTATGTTGAGGTATGTTTCTTCCATACAGAGTTTATTGATAGTTTTTATCATAAAAAGATGCTGAATTTTGTCAAAAGCATCTATCATTTGTCAATCTACATCTATTGAGACAAGCATATGGTTTTTATTCTTAATTTTGGTAATGTGGTATATCACACTGATTGATTTGTGAATGCTGAAACATCCTTGCATTCCTGGAATAAATCCCACTTAATTATAGTGTATGATCCTTTTAATGTCTTGTTGAATTTGGCTTTTTAACATTTTATTGAAGACTTTTGCATCTATGGTCATCAGGGATATTGGCGTATAGTTTTCTTGTATTGTCCTTGTCTGACTTTGCTATCGGGGTAATGCTGGCCTTGTAAAATGAGTTTGGAAGTGTTCCCTTCTCTTACTTTTTTTTCGAAGAGTTTGAGAAGACTTGGTATTAGGTCTTCTTGATATGTTTGGTAGAATTCACCAGTGAAGCCACCTGATCCTGGACTTTTCTTTTTTGGGAGGTTTTTGATTACTGGTTCAGTCTCCTTACTAATAATTGGTCTGTTCAGGTTTTCTCTTTCTTCATGATTCAATCTTGCTGGGTTGCATGTTTCTGGGAATTAACCCATTTTTTCTAGGTTATCTAATTTATGGCATATAATTGTTGCTAGCAGTTTCTTATGATTCTTATTATTTCTGTTATCAGTTATGTCTCCTCTTTCATTTCTGGGTTTATTTATTTGTTTTCTCTTTTTTTTCCTTCGTTAGTCTAGCTAAAGTTTTTTCAATTTTGTTTATCTTTTCAAAAAAACCCAGCTCATAGTTTCATTGATCTTTTCTATTGTGTTTTTAGTCTCTATTTCATTTATTTCCACTCTAAGCTTTGTCACTTTCTTCCTTCTACTGACTTTAGGCTTAGTTTGTTCTTCTTTTTCTAGTTCCTTGAGGTGTGAAGTTAGGTTATTTACTTGAGATCTTTCTTTTCTCTTAATATAGGTGTATATCACTATAAATTTCCCTTCTAGAACTGCTTTTGCTGCATCCCATATTTTGATATTTTGTGTTTCCATTTTCATTTGTCTTCAGATTTTTTTTTGATTTATTACTTCTTTGACCCGTTGGTTTTTCAGAAGCATGTTATTTAATCTCCATGTATTTTGCAAATGTTCCTGTTTTCTTCTTGTTGATTGATTGATTTCTAGTTTTAAACTGTTGTGATCAGAAAAGATGCTTGATATGATTTCAATCTTCTCAAATTCATTAAGACTTGTTTTGTGGTGTAATGTATGATCTATCTTGGAGAATGATCCATGTGTACAGAGTATGTATTCTGCTGCTATTACATTGAAAATTCCATATATGTCTGTTAGGTCCATCTGGTTTAATATGCAGTTTAAGTGAAGGGATGGACTATAATTAGTTTTTAGGTGGTGAACATGATGTAATCTACACAGAATTTGAAATATATTATGATGTACATCTAAAAAAAATAAATTTAAAAGAAAATGTAGTTTAAGTCCAATGTTTCCTTATTGATTTTCTGTCTGGATAATCTATCCATTGTTGAAAGTGGGGTATTGAAATCACCTATTATTATTGTATTGCTGTCTATTTCTCCCTTCAGCTAAGTTAGTATTTGCTTTATATATTTATATCCAGTTCCAATGCTGGGTGCGTAAATATTTTCAGTTGTTATAGCCTCTTGAAAAATTGTCTCCTTTATCATTGTATAATGACTCTCTTTGTCTCTAGTTACAGTTTTTAATTTAAAGTCTATTTTGTTAACATAAGTATATGTTTTATTTTGGTTTCCATTTGCATGGAATATCTTTTTCCATCCCTTCATTTTCAGGCTATGTATGTCCTAGATTTTAAATGTGCACATATTCTATCCAACTATTGTTATAAGGTGAAAGAAACACTCTTGAATTTATTTTTTAATTTGACTTTGTTTTCCATTTCTAATTCATTATGTTTTACTTTTATATTTATTAATTTACCACTCCCACAGTTTGGTAAATATGTACATCTGTACTTCAGTGTTCTAGAGGTGAGTTCCTAGTTCATTTTGCCCCAGTTTTCATTGCTGTTTAATAATACAACATTTATTGCCATGGATTTTATTTTAAGAATGACCTTGGCTATGTCCCATAGGTTTTGATAATGAGCCTTATTATTTTCTAAATAGAAAAATTTGGTTTTAACTCCTCTTTGATCTAAGAGTATTGTAACTTTTCATTCACAATCTTGATTACTATTTGTTCTACAAATGTGTCTCTGTTTGCACTACTGTCACTTAACATGGTGAGATCCTTCTTCCTCTTCCATGCAGACTCTGACCTTCCCTGGCTTTTTCTCACCACACTCCATCTCTTCTCCTTCCCTTCACATATGATTCCTTTCTATTCTTTTCTCTCAGTATATCTCTATTTCTTTCACTACTTTATTACCCTAATTGTAGTTTTTGTTTTATACTGTGATTATTTATGTGTGTGCCCAAGTCCTAACCTGTAAACTCTTTTGGTGCAGGATAAAGTTTTGATTTGCCTTGAACTTTCATAGGTCATAATACTATGCCTTGCACAGAATAAGTTCTTGGTAATTGCATAGGGGCTTAACAAATGCCTGTATTTGAGTGGCAGAGAATATGGGACACTAAAACCAGCTGAATTGACCCAGGAATTTAGTGGAAAGAAATCTGAGCTTAACAGGAAGGTAGCAGGTCCAGAAAGCAATCAATGCCAAATTGGAACTGGAATTCAGCAGGCTTCAAGGATGCCCTCAGAAAGATGAATGGGGATTCCAAGTAATAAACAGAGTGACAAATGAGCTGGATGATAGTAGTGACACAGTGAAGAAAGCATCTGCTTCTTCTCTCAGGAAGAATAAATGAGACAAATAGAAACTCCAGGAAAAATAAGACACAGCTAAATGCATCTAAAAAAATCATTGCCCAAATGTGAGATAAACTAAATAAAGGATTTTGAGGAAATAGTGAAATATAATTATGGATAATCTATTTGACCTGGATGCTTTGGATCATTACACATTTATTAATACAGGGATGGTGATATAATTAAAGTGAAGAAAATAAAATCTTAGCACATTGGTTGGCTCTCCATTGAAGATTTATGTAGTCCTTATACTGTAACTGCTGTTTATTAGTTTTCCACTCTTAGAACACCTCTACATACAAAACATGAAGATTTCATTGTGGTTATAGAACAGAACCTAAATGTTAATATGCTTTACAAAGTGAAGACAGAGATCTTACTGATGGAAGGTAGGAGACAAAGCTGATGTATAGGTGAGGGCTCAATAGAAGAGCGTCGAGCAATTGATCACGTTCCTGGAATGAAATGGAGGTTTAAGCGTATTATTCATTTTAGAAAGTTTCCCAAGATGAGAAATAAAAATTATAGAATTAATCTTGATTTTTCTTAAGGAGCATAATAAATAGCACTTCTCTGCCTCATCTGGGTTCCTAAGTAATTAAGAAAAATAAGTGGCAGCGAGAAAGCAGAATACCACTTTGGTTACTGGTACAGGCTCAGTGCAGAATGCGTGAGGCCAGATAGGCTGTAAGTGAACCTCAGCATCGGACAGACTAACCACCCTGTAGTACATGGCCAGGGCAGGTCTTTCCTCATAGCAGAGAGCAGCAGAGAACTTCTGGAGAACTCCAAAAAAGAAGGGTGGGAATAGGAGAGAACCATGCTCACTTTATTCTTCCCAAATTTACTAATCTGGTATCTCTTGTCACCAAATCTGGTGTGGAGTAAGTAAAGACATAGAGAGTGGCCAGGAAAGTTAAATCCAGCGAAGACCCAAGCACACAGAAAGAACCATTGGAGGTGGGACCTAAGCTTTGTCTGCTCACCGCCACCACCACCGCCGCCGCCACAGGCTTGCTGGGAAAGAGATGGGCTAGGAGGGTGGGATTAGTATAAGTGAACTGATTCTTCATCTTTCACAGTGGGATGTCGGTAGATATCATCTAAAAAGAATAAAACAAGAAAAAGCAGGTTTTCTATTTCGTAGCAAAAAGGTATCCCTCAAGGAATGGAAATTTAAACAAATTAGGTTTGCTTTGTATATGGGTAGGAGCAGGGTGAGTGGAAGACCATTGCTTTTCATTACAAGCTCTTCCATTTAATTTTTTTCTTTTTTTAGCTCTGTGGATGCATTACTGTCGTTACGAAAATAAGGATAAAGTGAAGTATTCTTGTAACTAAAGTTCAAAATAACATTCTCTATAATAGCAATATTTTAGAATTAATAAGAGAATTTTATCTGATCAAAGATCACCCTCTTTCTCATTTCTTTTTCCCCAAGGTTAAATACAAATATCTAATGCTCTAATAATAATAATACTTCTGTAAAATTTTTTAGAAATCCTAATATTTATTGTATATTGTGTGCCATGCTGTGTGTAAAGAGATTTCTGTGGATGACTTTGATTAATCTAGACCACACCTGCACATCACAGATGAGGGACCAGGTGACTCGTTCGGGTAACACAGTGGGTTAGTGCTGCAGCAGAGAATTCTGCTCCGTCTGGCACTCAAGACTGCAACGTGAAACACATCATACTGCCAACCTTCAAAAGCAGAAACCTGTCTAAGAGGCAAAGCATTTATTTGGGATCAAAGAATTACAATTTGGGGAGCACAGATTCCAGTTGAAACTCAGACAGTGTCTCCATTACGGGGTGAAAGCAAAGGCATTTTGTGAGAAAAGAAAGGGGATAATTGCATGAGTTGAAAGAGGAAAGAAAAAAAATGTATTGTTGTGAACAAGCTAAGCTCTTTTGGCTTTAACATCGATCACTTGGCTTTACATTGATTGGCTGTTGATTCTATCTTCAGAAAGTCCAAAGTCATCAGTCTTTGTCATCAGGATGTCCATTCTCCTGCTGACTTCTCAAACAATTGTTTGTAAAACAATTGCCAATTTGGCCCAGTCCAAAGGTTTGGCCCGGTCCGAGGTTCAAGGCAGCAAAGCAGGTTCCCTGGAAAGGCAGCTCTGACTCCATTTTAAAATGGCTCCACTAAAGTAAATTTTGACACTGCACAGACTATATTCCATCTGTGCAACCCCTGTACTGTTTGTAGGAACACACTTATTGTGGAGCACCATTGAATTAAATGGAACATTTTCTTAAAATGGCTGCATTGGAGTATAACTTACACACCAGAAGTTCATTCACCTGCTTTAAGTGTATGTGGACATCTGCTATGTTAGAGATGACCCGAGAGAAGGGATGGGTGTTCCAAAGATTAATTAAATGGCCCATGCTCAAAGGCTTTACAGTGTAGTTGGGGAAATAGCCATGAGTACAAATACCAAAAGTATAATAACACAGATATGATTACAAGTAGAATAAGATACAAAATTCACTGTCAGTGCTAGAATGACGTTTGAAAATTAACAATGCAGATCCTATTAAATATTTGAATGAGTAACTAGGTTGCAATTTGAATTTTCAATTATGAGTCATCTGTCTCTTTAAAAGAGAGTAAATAAATCTCAGAACTTAAATAAAGGACCAATTCCAGTCTTAAAATTGCCCATAGGAAAGCATCAGTAATGAACATGAATGTCATTTCCTTAGAACAACAATTATATTAAAATTGTCTTTATATTTTCCCACAAGCACTAAGATTCACAAATGAGAGAATAATATATTATGCAAATTCTCTGATAAAGAGAAAAACTCTTTCAGCATATATTGATTCAAGAAAATGAGGAAATGAATCCTTAGATGATTTTGAAATAATCCTTTTTGAGAACTGAAAAAAAATCTACATAAAGAATAAAAGAGTATCAAGGCGTAATGATTCCGTGCTGAGTAGAACTGTGTAAATGTACTGAATGTATATTTTTACTATTTAGTGTTAAATAGTAGGCTTTACTGGGATTTTCTGTGTAAGGACATCCCATGTAATGTCTCTGAGGAATTGATGCCAAAGCAGAAGAAATATCACATAGTCCACAGAAAACTAATTTTTAAGGAAACATATTCTAGTTTTTAGCATTTTTGTAATTTTGATTTGGACTGAATGACAACTCATGTTGAAAGGATAGTTATTGATGAGATAATATGTTTTAGACATTTTCTGGTATTTAAGTTACATCGCAGCCTTACTTTTGTCATTAGTGGAGTATGAAAAAGGTTGTAATTCTAAGCACCAAGTAAGAACATCTAAAATGAAAAGACTTAACAAATTCATAATAAAAAAGAAAAAAGTGACCATTCCCACTACTTTCCCTGAGCAGCATAGTATGCTCTGATTCATATACATCACCTCATTTAATTGTCACAGTAACACTTGAGTAACACATTCATGTTTCCACTTACACACGAGGAAAATAAGGTTCTCTGTAGTGAATAAGCATCCTGACATCCCCAAGTTTATATGACAAATATGGGGCAGGGCCAGCCTGTAAACATTTGCCAGCCCTGGAGCCTCCACTCCTAATCCCTATGCCATACTGCTGGGGTCAATCCTGATTGGAATACTTGGAATTCTGTTTAGCGTTTTCTAATTTATGGTATCTGTTCTTTCTGTGCAAGAGTTCCTAAGTCGCTGGAAGATGTTTGGCAGCATTCTAATTTCCTTAGAAATTTGCATGTGATGGCAGTTGAAGAAATCTATCCTCTAAAATATACTTAGATCATGAGCAGTTTGACACAGAGGGGATTTGAAGAGACTCACTTGCCTCACCGAGGACATCGGGAAACTTCCCCGAGGTCTTCAATGTATAGTCTTCGCCAAAGCACAGCTGTAGGTGCTTAGTGCGAATGGGATGTATCCACGTCTCAGCAGGTGACCACGTGCTTTGGTGTCATCCTCCTAGTTCAGGTGTGAAATAAACCAAGGTATTGTGGATTATCAGAGCAATTGTTAGAGCAGGTGGTGAAAGAATTGCATGTTTTAGTGAGAGCTGCCGCTCCCTCAACCAAAGCCCAGCCCTCCCCAACCCACCTCACTCCCGATTCTCTCCCTTTGATGTTAAAACCTGGTTAATACCTTTTCCTCTGGGTTGTTCTGAGGATTAAAAGAGATCATCTGTGTGAAGTGATTACTTCAGAGCCTGACACATAATAAGAACTCAAGAACTGTCAGCCATTTTTGTAATTACTCATGCTTCACAAACTGCTTCAGGCAGGCCCTTTAATCCTGATTATAATTCAGTGAGGGAGGCCTTCTCATCCCCATTTTTCGAATAGGGAACTTGAAGTTCAGAGACGCTGGGTATCAGTTAATTCAACACAGCCAATCCTAAAACCACAATCTCTTAACTAAATCTCACATTTTCCTACCACATCACTGATGTTCTAAAAGAGACACAAATCTTTTTGTCTGGTTATGCTCTTGTGTATGCTGTGCCCCAATGTGCTCTGCTCCAGCTCTCCTCTCTGGCTTTGCTGTCACTGTTACCTTCATCCAGATAGAAGGCTTGGTCCCTGGGGTTACAAAAGAATCCAAGTCCTTGCTTGCTTTCACTGAGCTCTGATTGCACCTTTGTCCCCACATCTTCAGTATTGGTATTGCCTTATATTTTCCACATTTTCATATTTTCTAGTGAGTCCCTCATGTCCTTATTTATTTCTGACATTTCCCCAAGTCAATGACTATATCTGACAAGTCATTGATTCCATCACAGTGCCTATTGATTGATTCATTCAGTTAGCCAAACAGCCTTTCAAGAACTATGTCTACTTGGCTCCTATATGCCAAGGATGTATTTCTGAATTGAGCAGACAAATTCTCTGCTCTTATCCTAGTGTGAGGTAGAGAAGACTAAAAGTAAATCCATACATATATACACAAATAATTTAGAAAAATAGCAGAGCTATAAGGGCTATGCTGAGAATTCAAATAAGACATTGTGGTTGAGAATGACTGGGTGTCTCCTTCGTCTGGGTGAAGGACTCTCTGAGGTGGTGACTGAAGTTGACATATGATTTTCAAGAAGGAACCTGTGGTAGATTCAATTTCATAAACTGGATAATCAATAACCACAAAGTAATGGATTGGGACCGGAGGAATTGAAAATCTGGTTCAAGATATAAGTAGTATGTGAATAATTCTTCCTCTGGCCCTTGTTAGAGGCAAGAAATTTCAGGGAAGTTTTCAAACATTAGTCATTTGTTCACTCCAATTCAATGTCCTGGCATTGAGGTGATATTATAATAAAAAAAGGTGAGAAGCTATGTTTTTATGTAATTTGTTAGTTTATAGGCATTGTCAAAAAGACACACAGGGAAGGAATACATTTGACTTCAAGCAAGTGAAAACAATAATTTAAACAATGAGTCTATTTATCTCCCCCAATGAGAAGTCTAGAAACAGGCTGTCAATGACTGGAGCAGTAGTTCTGCAGTGTTATCAAGAATTTAGCCTCTTTCTAACTTCTCGCTCCACTATCCTAAGCATGAAGCCTTCACCCTCATGATTGCAATATGGTTGCCCCATCACCAGGTATTGCATTTGCATTCTAAGCAGGAAGAAAAGGAAGGATAAAAGGCAAAAAAGTCTTTGTCTTTTTATTCAGAAGGGATGCCCTTCTTATGGGCTTGCATTTGTGTTTCACTGGTTAGAGAAGTGAAGTTTCCATCTGGACACCTTACTGTCTCAATTTTGATTGCTTTCCCAATCAAAGTCTAGATTTTATTAGGAAGTAAGAGGGCAAAAAGATGCTGGATAGGTTATAACAGCATCTGGCACAATAGTATTTGAACCTTGCTCCAGTACAGGTCATAGTCACATCCTGTGCTCCGACGACAGCATTAACCAGTTCTCGGTGAGCTCTCAGAATGCTCACTTGTGTTTTGCGCAAATATTTGCTGCATGCTAAGCATGGTACTATGCACTGAAGGGACAAAGATTAATATGATACTGCAGGAATGGCAGGGGCTTTTGCTAACATATTGTTAAATTTGTAATAAATTTGACTCAATTGGATTATTTTCTCAACTATATTGTGTATTAGCTACTGCTGGTTGGTAAATTTCCTTCCTGTATGAATATAAATTTGAATGAATTAAAGAGTATAATTTTAAATGCTAGTTAATAGATTCAACTCAGTAAAGCAAACAGATAAACATAGAAAAAGAGGGATTAGAAGCAATAAATAGTAAGTTTTAAACTAGCCTTTTGGGCAACATGAAATTCACACTTTGTTTCTAAAATCTGATCATCTTTATCGGTTGGTTCTTGAAACTTCACTGCTTTCCTCTGTCGGATATTGATAATTCACTGGTTTTTCTATTCGACATTGGGATGAATGGTTTCAATGTCTCTTTCATTTCTCCCTCTCAGTGATCTATTGGACTGAGTCACCACCGAAGACTTGTTTCTTTTGTAAGGTGTCTCCAAATGAGACTGTCACACTTCTGTAGTATCTTTATGAGACTGCAATTCATCTACGCAATTTGGGAATGAAAGAGTCCTCTGGGAAATATAGAAGGAATAGTAGTTTTGGTTGGCTGGTGATTTATTTCATAAGGGAAAATTGCTGTTCACAATGGCCCTTAAGTTAAAACACTGCATTACCACAAGTGCAACATCTTAAACCTTCTGTAATCCAAAGGCTTAAATCACCTTCTTACAGCAGAACAGTTACATCATTCCCTAGAGCCTCTTTCTATATAAATTCAGAATTTGCTTCTAAAAGTTCCAAATTTTAGAAAAACAATTCATCAAATCTCATCTTCCCATTCTTTAGGGCTAATAGAAGGAAAAACCTAATCATTAATTACTTTTTCTGTCATTACTGGTTCGATTTTAATAGCAGATATATTTTATTTTGGAGTTGAAAATATACAAACACAATTTCCTAGCATTTTAACGGTTTCCTATGTGCAATAAGAAAATATTAGGACTATGCATTGTATGAAGTGTTTGGAAACTCAGATAGTGATCAGATGGCTTATTTTTGTGTGTGCCATTTTCCTTCCTGGTAGCACCTGGGAGTGAGTTACTTCCCTTTGCATCCCACACCCTGGAGATCGAATTTTAAGATTGGAATCTCTGGGTGCTTTAAGATGGTTAAAGCCATGATTCAGCCATATCCAGAACCTTTTTAAACCTGGGGAAAATTCTCCTCAAATAACCATTAATAGAAATTCCATTATCTTTTGTCTTTCCTGAGATTATTAGAATTGAGTAATTTCAGGAAGCTGGTGGGCTTTCACAACTGTCCTTGTCCACAAGAGGCTTCCCTAGATGTCTCCTAATTAGGGTGCATTGTCTAAGGCCCCTTGACCTCATGCTCCTGGATCTGGCTCTTGGGCCTTCAACTTTTCTCTGAAGTTTTTATTGATTTGCAGCATTGTTTTCAGCGATGATCTTAGGTTAAGCACAAGTCGTTACTAATATCAGATACCATCAGAGAGTTGACAACCTGAACGCACCTGATACTCCTATTATTCCACAGACCAGTGGATCCTACCTCCTAAATAATTTCTGAGACATTGGGCAGCTGACATTAAAGAAAGGTGAACTATGCTATCTATGGCTTTCGGCAATAAAGCATTCTATTTGTGTCTTTAATGATCTTTGCCCTTTCAGAGCAGTTACTAGGTGATTTCATACTTTCTATCTGCTGCCTCTGATTCAAAATGGCCTTTCTCACAGTCTTGCCTACGTATTCCTCTATCCTGGAATACTCCAGCACTCCTCAGGTCCAGATCAATTCTTCCTCTTCTCCCTTCCCATCACACCTTGCTCATATCGCTATTCCAACATGTCGCCTTAAATTATGCTGGTTACGTGGCCTGTATTCCTCGTGGGACTCGGTTTCTAAGTCTACGTATCCCTGCAGCTCCCAGAACTTAACAAGTAGTCTATAAAATTGTACCGAATCCACAGTGGGCTTCTTTTTCTTCTCAATGATGCAGTCACCTGTCTTTTCAGTGAAGCTAAACTATGAAAGACACAAATTTGACATAGATTTTCATAGAATGCCTCTTTTTGTCATAATGGAAAAGACGAATAAAATATAGTTTAAAACCTAAAACATACTTAATAGTATTTAAAAACAAGTATATATTTAATAATCTAACATTAAGATGGAGGCAGTCATTTCTCTCCATTAGGAGGAATCGGAAATACAGAAGTTGGTTCTGGTCAGCAGTTCAAATAACCTCGGAGGTGCTGGTGCCTGCAGTATTTGGAGGTCTAAAATAGTGACTTCATTATATGTTCATTTGGCATTTGTATTAGCAGTATGACAAATGATTGAGCAAGGTGGTGGTATAATGGCCATTTCCACCCATCGTGGGACTACCACAGTGAATAATCTTTGCCCTGGAACTCCTACTGGGCTGGCAGAGACCACATCAGCTCTGCTTGGTGACCTGCTGGCCCCCCTGCCCAAGCTTTCTTCTTCTTCTTTTCTCCTACAGGTGTTACTCTCTAATAAACTTTGTGCACTCCTGACTAGGTATCAGTATCTGCCTTTTGGAGAAATCAATCTATACTCCTCCCTTAGTTTCAGTGTTTGCTTCTGGCAGAAACCAAGCTACAACGAAGTGCAATAATACTATATGACCAAAGACCAAACCTGTCCCCAGGAGGCAGCTGACATCCAATGACTGCTCAATGTAGGCAGCACAAATAGCTTTTTGTGCTGCCTAGCCAGTTTCCCTCAATTACCATAACTCTGAAGGGTCATCCCAGATCCAGAGCTCCCTATAGGGTGGAAGAAAGCTTCTGTTGCAACTGCATCACAGGAGTGCTTTCCTCCCCTTTCTCAGCTGTGCTTCCATGATAACACTCCATGATAACCTCCTCCATACAATCTGAAATTCTCAGAATATGTCTGTTGCAATATTAGGGGTAGCACTTTCAAATGTCAACAAACTACCCAAGAGTGTAGATATATAGTAAGTTGTAGATAAACATATATATCCCACTATCTATAATGAATTATTTTAAAGTAGACTCCAAAAATAGGCCTCCACCCCTCCCCATGACTCTGTGCCCTCTTCCCATACACAGACCCTTTGCTATGCAATAGACATATTGAATTCCTTGCAACTCTCTAAGCACCAAACCATTGCTTCTATTTCAGGCATTGATTCATGTTTTTTTCTCTGTTTTTGCATGCATCTTCCTGTTTTCCTCAAGAACTCTTCTTCTTCCTTCAAGACACAGTTCAAATATCTTCACTGAAGATTTCTTTGATGCCCTGAAAACAACTTGATCGTTTTTCCCCCATGTTACACCTTGTATATGCTTCTGGCTTTGTAATTAATCACTCAAAAATAAGGAAGTAAGAGGAGACCAAAATTTTGGAAGGGTAATATAACAACTGTTTTTTAAATATCTTCAATTTCAGAAGGCATCTAAGTGAATATGTTTAGAAGGCTGCTGAAAAGGGGGATTCTGATATGCTGTTTTGAGTATCATTGATTGTTAGCACTTAAAGATCATTATAGAAAGCATAATTGGAGCTTAATCTATTATGCAGTACATGTTGGAAGCAACAGCATTATAAATAGATCCTATGCATGTTTAAATGATTAAGAGAGACTGAAAGTTGGAAACATCTGCCTTTGTTTCTTGAATCCAGTAACTAGTCACCTAGAAACGAGAATCATGACTGACATTACTAGGGAACACTCCTTTGAGATTAATTTTAATAATCCAAACAAATTTACAAGTGAGTTTCTTTGAGGAAAAGATAGTTAAGGTTAAGAAATCCTGAAACCCTAACTATTTCAGGCTGCAAATTGTTTAAAGCAAAGATGTATGATTGTGAATCAGCCAAGGAAGTAAGGGAGAGGAGGCAAGTGCTAACCACTATATATATTCTCAGTCTATCCCACACAAACCCATGAGGAAATAGAACCAGCTTATTGAATGAGGTCAACTGGGTAGAGGCAATCAGAAAGCAATCTTATTCTTTCTCCTAACTGTTCGAATTTGCTCTCTCTCTCTTTCTTTTTTAATGACTTTGTGAAAGTATAATAGATACACAATAAACTGTATGTACTTAAAGTGTGCAATTTTATAAGTTTTGGCATATGTCACATACACTTGAAACCACCACCATGATGAAAATAAGGAATGTATTCATCAATGCCAAAAGTTTCCAGTTGTCATTGCTACTTTATAAAAATACAGCTGATCCATACATTTGAATTTTTACCCTGTAACCCTGCTAAAGTCACATATTAGTTCTAATAGCATTTTAATAGATTCCATAGAACGTTCTGTATAGAAAATCATGTCATCTGTGATAAAGACTGTTTTACTTGTTCTTTTTCCAATTTGGTTGCCTTTTATTAGTTTTTATGGTCTTATTGTACTGACTAGACCCTCTAGTGCAATGTTAAATATGTGAAGGCAGTGGACATCCTTTCCCTGCTCCCAGCCTTAGAGGAAAGCATCTGGTCTTTTACCATTAAGCGTGATATCAGCTGTAGAGTTTTTGTGGATACAAATATCAGGCTGAGAAAGTCCCTTTCTATTTCTAGTTTGCTGAGAGTTTTCATTAGGAATGGATGTTGGGTTTTGTCAAATGCTTTTCTGCATCTGTAGAGATGATCATACAAAGGTCTTATTTGTAGTCTTTTAGTATAGTGAATTACATTGATCTTCATATGTTAAACATGCCTTCCACAACTGCTTTCAGTTCTGTGCTGAAGGATGAACATCCATTACTTTATTAATTCATGTCCTATCTATTTCATCCCTCCCAAGAATTACGCACTATTCTAGATGTTGGAAACCACAGTGAATAGAACAGGACAAAATCTCTGCTGTCAGGGAGCCCATATTCTCATTCGGTAAATAGTCAATAAGTAAATAAACAGATATACACTATGTTAAGTACTGGTAGGTTTTATTAAGATAAAAATAGAAGAATAAATTAATGAGTATATTAGAAGTAAGGCTGGTGGTGTGCTCTTTTTATAGAAGGTACCAGGAAAGAGATCTCTGATATGTGACATTTGGGCAAATATCAGGAAAAGTGAAGGAGCAAGACATTTAGACATCTGGAGGAAGGGAATGCCAGTCAGAAGGAGCAGTTAGTGCTGAGGTGAGAGATGCTCGACTTGTTTGTGAAACTGCAAAGAGATCACTGTAGTTGGATTAGTGTGTGGGAACATACCTCTCCGTTATCAGCGTTAATGAATGCAAATAAAAAATGAAGACAGAAGGCAATTTAACTCTCTTCAAAATTCAAAGGAATACCGTTTACTGATATTCCAGTGAAATATTCAAATTGACAATACAATATGTTGGTACATATTTATTACTTCTTTCTAACTTTGATCTCATTCTTTCTTAGTCTAAAGTTGAGGCACAAAAAGCTGAAGGTAACAACATTAATACATCCAAGTTTGTATCTGGACCAGTCTTTGTCACACATCACTATTTAATCTTTAGTAATGTTTTATTATAAAATAATTCCAAGTGATCATTTGGTTTTACTTGTCTGACATTATTTTGCTATTTAAAAGATTTCATGCTTCACATTTCAACTACCAAGGCTACTGGAAGTTTTGCCTTGAAGAAGGGCTGCAAATTGATGGTTATTCTTCTCACACACTCTTTCTCCAGAAGGAGATATTCAGATTGGAAGGTGTTTGGAGAATAGAATAAACTTCTGAGGACAAATAAGTAAAGTGATGCTGGTTAAAAAAAAAGCTAATTATTCTTCTTAGTTGTAGAACTTTTAGGTGTTTATTAAATGCTAATGTAGATTGTGAATCTTTAAGAGAAGGATATCCCACTGACATCAGAAAACCTACTAACAACTCAATGAAGTTGTGCTCACCAGACCAAACCCTGAAAAAAATCTGTCCTGGAAAAGGCAAGTACTCTTTTGTCTGTTGAGTTCCTTTTTAAGTTGATGGGAGCAGTAAACAGCTGGGGTCCGGATGGCACACCATGGGATCACAGTCAAAAGGTTGGAAATGACACCATTAAAAAATTATAAGCAGAAGCTTATAAATTTTCATCACTTATCACTTTTAACTAACCTTTAAAAGCTGTTCATGTTGGCATGCATAGGTCTTGGCTTTTGAAGAGAGCAGGGTTTAATACAGCCGTGTTTTCTAATGAGGACCAATAGATGCTTCTCTTCCAGCGTGGCCATGACATTTTAAGTTTCAATAATATCATGCCTAGTTAAAGTACCACTAACTGAGTTTCAAGATGAGCACCAGGTAGAAAGTTGGTGTTTTGATGTCTTAATCATTTTTCCTTTACTCTCAGACATTTAACAAGATTATTAACTATTTTTTAGATATGATTAATATAATTGCATAATCAGTCAGACAGTTCAGTTCCAAACTCTCTAGGCCAGGCTTTCTGTTTGCTATTAACAGCAAGGAAAGAACACATAAAATGAATATGTGTTCAGACCTCAAGAATTTGTATCACTTTCTCTATTATAAACCCTTTGAAAACAGAAATTCATTTATTGAATATTTATTAGGCATCAAGTAAAGTATTATATGACAGGGGTCAGAGGCAAAATGCTGCCTTCAAAGGATTTAAGAGTTTAATGGGATAAACAAAAAGAGTAACTAGATAGGGGGTCAGGTCCCACACTGGTAGGGTGACCAACCGTCCTGGGCTGCCCTTTCCTGGTATTAACATGGAAAGTTTCACATCCAGCAATCCTTCAGTCCCAGGCAAACTTGAGGCTTTGGATAGGAGACACTTCTTTAAGGACATCTCTCATACTGTGTTTAGAATGGAAACATTATGGATGCAGGTCCGCAAATAACAGGTGTTTAATGGAAGGGACATCTAATTCAGGATAGGGGTTAAGTCAGTCAGAGAAGCTTTCCCAGAGGAGACGATATGTGAGTAAGGAGTGGGGAAGACAAATAATATTGTCCAGTTAAAGAAAGAAACCAGGAAAAGGATTCTGGGCAGAGAAAGTATTATGAGGTAAGAAAATGTTAAGTAGCATTCAGATTCAGGGAATTCAACAGCTCATATTGTTGGAACATAGACTGTGTGTAGGAAAGAGGCAAAAGGTGCCCCTAGAGTAGTCAGCAGTAGACACAGAGACGAGACGTGTATGTCATGCTAAGGACTTTGGACTGCCAAGCAGGACTGTCTCAGCAGGACTGAGACATAAGATCAGATTTGTTTTTAAGACGTTTCACTCTACAGTAAGGTGGAGGGGACAGTTCTGCGTGGTTGGTATATTATAGTTCTTTGTTTACCCATACCTTGCCTAGAGAGCTGTGTAGCATTCAGTCAATGCATACTGTTTAACGTTTGAGTAGAAATTAAAAATAAAAGAAAAACAAAATAAGAAAACAACAATATCAATGAAGACCAAAACTATCAAAAAGCCTTAGTCTCTTTTCCCTAGACAGGTGAAACAGAGAGATCTATATCTATGTCTACTATATTTATATCCATATCTATTCTATATAGATATACATATTTATTTATATTTTTCTTTTTCCGATTAGGTTTAACACTTAGTTAACACTCTGGGCTTACATTTTACAAGTTACTTTTATGTTCACTCAGCATATTATAGTAGATAAAATGAAAACAGCAATTCCACCCACATATGCACACACCTATAGCACATACCCCAAAATAACCTTGACCATAAAATGCGTTGGTGGCACCAGAACACCAGGACCCATCAACCTAGTAACCGTGACTATGTAGAAACCAGTGTTTCCTATAGGAGGACAGATGCTTGTGAGGCTCACAGGCACTTTGGAAGTTTTACTAACCACATGGCATCCACAGTGCCATGAGAATTTGGCAAGGTCCCTGACAAGGCCTGACTCAGAGAAAATCTCACAAAGATTTCACAAAACCCATCATTTTATTACCTTCTGGAGTCTCCTCCCAATTCTTCCTTTTTCTATCACCAATGACAAGAACTGTTGAAAAATAAGCCAAAAGAGAAATTTCTGGAATTTATCTTGCATAAGATCCTTATCTCATCCTGTGCTTTACAACTAGACAGGCCATACCCAGACTCCAAACTGTGCTGCATTGACATCACACAATCTTAATGACTCCAGCTTTATATGCCAGATTGATGAAACAATCTTCTCTTTCCCTTATCTTTACTCTGCTCACAGGGGCTGGAGCTGGCTGGACAGGAAGATAAACACAGACCTCGACACTAGTCTAAATCATTTTCTAAAGTGATTAATGGAAGAAATGAAATCTTCTAGGTTAGGTCTGGAGTCTCTTGGCTTGACAGCGATTGGGAGTGAAAACAGCTTTCTACCATCTCAATTTGCTGTGCTTCTGTTGAATATTAGGTTTCTGTAATATTAGGCTTCTGAAAAGTTAATGTTTTAATGTATTTTTCAACAATATAAAGTGGGTTGAATTCTTGAGTCAAAGAATAGAAAATATCTGTCTTTGCACATGTTCTACATTAGCTTGATGTGTATCCTGTATATAGTATATTCAAAGTGTGACCCTAAAGCAAGGCAACTGTTTACCAAGCAGAGGAGTACATTTACTTACTAGTGATCATTGCCTCATGCGGGATAGCTATCCCTTTCCTAAGGCTACTGCCATGAGACGAAACATGTGGAGCTCCATCACAGAATGTTTCAAAGCCTAGTTCTGTGTGTCTGCGGTGGTGGAAACACTTAACGTCTTAAAGGGTAGTTTGGTGTTTGTAAACCACTAAAGGTCATTCATTCAGAGCCATTTTAAATCAAATAAGATAGATGACCATGGGAAAGAACACCATGTGTGACTAATATGGAGATGAGATTTTGACATAAAAATGATTATCATATTTTGCTTCTAAACTGTCTCTGAAGGCAATTACAAATTTTGATCAATGATGGCAGTATAGGAATGAGCACAGTATGTCTCTAGTCACTCTTTCTAGGAGACAATACTTATTTTAATGTATAATCCAGGTGTATAGGCTAAAAGTATACTTCATTACTTTACAGATACTTCAATACTATGTTGGCCATAGGGTTCTATGATAGTTTATCTACTTGCTTCCTCATTAGGATCATACACACAATCTAGCAGTAATACTTTTTATCAAGGAAACTGTGCTCCATATGTCCAAAGGTTAAGAAACGAATAGAATAGTGTAAACTCTTTTTAAAGAGAATAAATAAACTACTGTATAATTTGGTGATTTAGAATCTGAATCAGGGCTCATTACATTAGCATTTATGAGCACGGCAGTATTTACATAATTGCTTCATAATTGTGATTCTTGCTTTCTAAAATGGAGGAAATGTGAAAGATTTTATTATAGTCCCTTCAAGGAAAAGTACAGTTTCTTATTCTTTCCTTTTTCTTTTTACTGCTTTCAAGGCCATCATCAAACTCAATTGCCTTTTTCATCTGTCTTAAAAACTCCTGGGTATTACTATTTTTTGAAAATTTAGAATCTCATTCTCCTTTTCCATCTCCTTTAATTATAATATACTTTTGTATATTATAATCAAATTGGTTTTAAAGTTGTTAACAATAAAAGTATTTAAGACAAGTAAACATAAATTTGTTTTTAAAATATGCCTTTTGTGAACAAAGCATTTGGCACTAAAACAAAAATTTGTTTTAACAAATTTACAAATTAACAACATATTCATATAATGTTGTATAAAATTACCAGAAGTCTTTTAGATGACTTTTCTCAGTTTGTCTTAATTGTATTGGTGTTATAATTTCTGCTTTAAAGTTGAGGAATATAATGCTTGACAAAGTTCAATGATGCTGTAGGTCACCAAGCCGGTTATTGATGGAGTCTAGACTAGAACCAGGTACAGCCGTGGATGTTGGCTCATGTTTTAGTGCGTTCTTCACTGACCCCCCTCTACATCCATGGCAGCTGCCTGTCTCCTTCTCCTACAACTCTGAGTTAATAAACTAAAGATAATTCAAGCTTGATAGTTATTTTTTATTTACTCCCTGCTTTCATCTAAAAAAAGTTTGATATGAGTTCAATGCATATAAAGTAAAAACTAGAAGGCAGAAAATTGGGTAAAGTGAAAAGAGGAGTAGGAAATATACGATGAATTGTATATAATTGAATAAATATAAGATGATTGCATCGGTGTAAAATGCATGTGCTAAAGCTGTGCTGTCTCATGAACTTGACAGTTGGAGTTGGAAATCCCCTTTCAGCTCTCTAGCAATCACTGAGAAGATTGAGCCATAGTCCTTTGTGCAATTTCCAGCACTCATAAGATGATAACAAATCAGTGGTCAGGAAGAAACACAAGTATCTCTGGTAGTAAATACTGAAAAAAAATTTTTTTCTCATGCATATGAGGAAGTAGGAATGCGCCCTGCTTGAAATTAGTGATGATCCTTATCAAAACCAAGCACCTTTTCAATGGATGCAGACAAGGCCAGCAGAAACTTTCCAATCAAGCATAGACAAGGCTGTACTGCAACCATCAAACGACTCACATCTCCTTTTTTGATTGATCTTTGCTTCTTTACAATGACAATATGATCCCCATTTTAATTGTCCTTGGAAAAAAAATCATTGAGATACCCAATCAGTGAATTGCCTGTTCTTTCTGATAACATCCAGCCCACTTTCTAAGCTGTTCTCAGAATCATCCAGCACTTGCCCAAACTCTTTAAGAAACCCCTCCCAGCTTCCCTTTACTAAGATGCTCCTAATGGTTCCCTGGGCGTGTTCTCCCTTTCCACAGCAGGCTAAATAAAACAAATTTGTACTTTTGTGTGATTACAGGTGTTTTCTTGGTATCCTTTGATTGGTGAGTTTTGGCAGATGTCTAAAATACAAGACTGTTTAATGAAGTCACAAGTATCCTCAACAATATATCTAGAGTAAATAAAATAATTTTCACACACCAGTCCCTTCCAATACTCCTTTATTAGGCCAACATCCTTCTACCAAAGGGCAATATTGCATTAGCAATAAGGTAGTAAAACGAAGCAGTTTTCAGATGGTCTGACTTAATCCAGAGAAGCATTTCATATCTATGCTTAAAAAGTTCCTTGAGGAAACTTGATGGATTTTAGATTTATTCAGAAATATTTTTAGGAGGGTTTTATAGTTTGAAACATTATCAGCCTCTGAAGCATTCTCCTTATAACAGAATAACCAACTTTTCAGACAGTTATAACCTGGTAACCACCATTTCACAAGGACTTGAATCACGCTCAGACTTTCAGTTTGCACTGACACTCGAGGACTCATTTCAAGGCCTTTGCTCAGATGAAAGTATTTTTAGATCAGAAAGACATTCTCAGTACCCTTAGATCCCAAAAATGGATTTGAAATGGGAGCCATTTGATTCATACCATTGGAGAAAGAACAATTTCAATACATCACCCTGGAAAAATTCATAGAGAGTTGACTGCTTCTTCAAGGTTGTGGATAAGCCTGGTTTCCAGCTGAAGTTTATTTTAATTTTTAAATGATAAAACATAATATCTTCCATATTGTAGGGAATGTAATACAACTGAAAGGCAGCATAAGTTTTTTTTAAAAAATGAGTTTCTCCAACATCCAGAAATATTTAACCTCTCTAGTAATGAAGGAATTTCATTCTTATTATATAATTAACAACTTCTACCCCAAATCAAAAAGCTTTTCTTGTCTGAGTTAGCCATCAAAGACAGAGAGTCCTGTTTTCACATAAAAATATAACTCATATCATTGATTTAAACAATTCACCGTTCTGTTTGGGACAGTAAATGGAGAGTGAAACACCACAAGGTAAAGAAAACTTGGGAAAATGCAAAGACTTGTTAATTGCCTAGAGACTAAAGTGGAAACGAAAGTAGTGGACATTTGGTTTTTAATTTTTTTTTAAATAACTCACATTTCTCAAACATGCTCTCTGCTCTCCATAGAACAATTGCTAGAGTTTTCCATCTGCCCATCCTTGTATCCATTTATGATGTTCTAAATATGAAATTTCTGGCTTTAAAGAACAATTTTCAGTGTCAAAGCTATTTTCTACAAACATATTCAAACGCTGTTCCAGTATCATGTTAGCACTTTGTGGATATATGTAATCGTTTCAGAGGGAGTGTAACACAAATATCACATTCTCATTCCAGAACTCAATTCTCAAAAATATTCCTAACCTGTTTCGGTGAGATATCAATCCCTGGATAAATGCTTTTTAGTCAAGACTGTATATACCAATATCCAAAAGTTAGAAGTCAGTCTTACTTGTAGCTTTTAGAAAACAGGGTGAAACATTTTCATGGTATTACGATTGAATTATAACCAGGGATCCAGAAATACCCCAATCCTGTACCTGACCAAGCCACAATTTCTGATAACGCTCTGAAGGGAAATGTGTGCACAAGAAACAATGCGCAAAGAAAGCAAAGATAACATTTTATTAATTTCCAGACTGGAGACACAAATTCCAATGGAGTAAATCTTAGTAACCCCAGTTTTATTACACAGAACATCCCTGTTTCTAGGCTAGAATGTACCTGATGGCACCTGGCAGCACCAGGGGAAAGATAAGTTTGAATATTCACTCATTCGCAATATAAAGCATGCTATTTATAATAAAATCCACTGCGGAGGGGTCTGTCCCCATCGGGAAATCAGCGAGAGGCTAGCAGGAGATGGGTGTGTGGGTAACAGAGGATCAAAACAACAGTTGAGGAAACAATCAGTCAGTTGTACCAACTACGGATACATCTCAGAACTCAATTTAATGCTCACTTTGCTACCTTGCTGCTTTCAGAGATAATTCTAAACCTTGAAGAAATTAGACTATCTTATAGAAGTACTTGAAACAATTTCATATTTAATTTATCATTTTGTAGGATCTAGCATCATTTGGGGCCTCCAGAAAATTCGTCAAGAATGTGATGATAACCGAAAATAATGCAGATACAAAATAGCTGCATTCTGTCTCTTCTGCATTTCTACCACAGTTAGAATACTTTTGAGCTTCTCATAGAGTAATTTTTCAGATAAAATTTAATATTATTGCTTTGTTTCCTTAAAAGGAGAGGGACTACTTCAAATGTTTTGAATCCTCAGATGGGATCTCTGAAGCATTAATAATTTCTGAGGGCTATTTTCCCCTTTATTAACATTTTAGAACACAGAAATTATTACCATAGAGTCTACCACACGGGTTGGTATTTATTTGGAAAATAAAAACCATTTGAAGACAATATGTTCAATGAAGGGTTCAATGACATTCAAAAATCTTTTCAAAGCAGTTTGACTACCTTGGGTAACTTTATAATACAATCTGTTGAAATAAATGTTGTATCAAAAGTCAAAATGTTTGTGCAAATAAACATAGCCAGTATGAAAGGATGAGAGCAAGATGGCTGTCTAGTAATTTACGCTGCTGCGCTTCATTGTTGTTTCATGATGCTGAAATGTTTATGTATGTGGTGCACATATATGCACCTCTTCAAACGGGAGGATTTGAGAACTGTAGGAATATGACTCAGATATGTAGTGCCTTGGTCTTGCATACACAGAGGGGATTGTGTTGGCCTTCCAGAGCTTTTTGTCAACTAGCTGGTAAATTTCCCTCTTTTAATTCTATTTTTAATATTCCTAACTATTAATTCACATATTACCTTTATCCTGCCACCTATTTCAGTCTCTGATGTAGATTTGTTTTTTATCAGTTTCATTATCACAGCAGGATGTGACATTTATTGGCTTGAGAACACTGACTAAATTGGAATACAGTTCCAATATGTACGAAGGTAACTACAGTAGCAGAATGACATGAATCTGAATAAATAAGAAATTACAAAGGTCACTCAGAATGAAAGTCAGAGTTGGTAAGTAAAACACAATAATTCCAGAAATAAAAGAAACCAAAAATAAGAATACAATAACTTTGAATACAAATAAAAGGAGCAGGAGATGCATATAATGTGGAGATTATTGATGAGGAGGAGTTAGAAACAAAACCTGGGCATGGGTCACACTATTTTCTCAGAAAAATTAAATAAATTCACCAGGAAGAATCTAGTTACGTTGTCAAACTAATGGGAAAATGACTGGAGAGAAAGAGATTTTTGTTGTCAATAACAGTTATAATTCAGGGTAATAAACAGGAGCATTGAATAACGCTAAACAATAGATAAAATTTAGCAGCTGAAATAAAGCATGAATGCGAAGTAATCTGGAAAACAACCAAAAAAAATCAAAATGGACTAAGAAATGAAAAAAGCAATGGGTGACTGCAAACATGGCTCCATATTATAAATGTGAAAGAAATTAAAGCAAAAAATTGTGGGCATTAAAAAACATGTGCAGACAAAGCATATAAAGCAAATATAAGGAATTAAAAGATTTAAGAGAAAGCCAATATTCACCTGTAAACAAAAAACCACAGTTATAAAGAAAAAGAAACTACTGAGGTCAGGGACAGAAACGTTGGGTGGAAGGAGCTTCCACATATAAACAAAATGGCAGTGTATAGAAAATAGTGAACGTCGGCGGAACGAACATTTTAATTTACAAACGAGCTCTATATCGCTAACTCCAATGGCCAATTTTCCATTCTCGTCTCACTTGACCTATTATAGGTTTTGACCAATTTGATGGCTCTTCTTTGATGCACTTTCTTCACTTGGATTCCAAGAACATCACACACTCTGCTTCTCTCCTAGCTCTCTGGTTGCTCCTTCCCAGTGGCCTTTGTTGATCTTCCTCTTCATCTTGACCTCTTCGTGCTGCAGTGCCCAAGGCTTGGTCTTTGGTCTACACACTAACTTTTGGTTTCATCCAGGCTGGTGGCTTTTGATATTGCCTATACGTTGATAACTCCCAAATTTAAATCTCCAGCCTAGACCTTTCACCTACTCCAGACTCATATCCCCAACTGCTCAACATTTCTACTTGTATCTATCCTAGATAGACTTAATCTCCAAAACTGAACTCCTGATCTTCCTCCCCAGCCTCCTTCATGGAGTTTTCTTCCTTCTAAGTGTGGGAAATTCCAGCCTTGGAATTCTTCAGGTCAGACCCTTTGGAGTCATCCTTTGTCCCCTTTTTATCACATACCCCTTGTTAAATTCATTGAGATGCCCTTTTCTTCTACCCTCAAACTATATCGAGAATTTGAGCACTTATAAGCAGCTCTCCACCATTACCACCCCAATCTCAGCCACCATCAACTGTCACTGAGTTTTTGCAACAGTCTCCTAATTGGTCACCCTGCATCTATCCATGTCTTCCTACAGTCTGTCCTCTATACAGCAGCAGAGTGATCCATTTGAAAGTTTCACCTGAGAAAATCGTTTCTCTGCTCAGAATTCTGCAAGGGCTCTTCATGGTAGTCAGGAAACGTGTAAGTTATTACAATCATTGGCCAGGCTTATATGATCTAGCCTGCTACCCCATTATCTCTCCAAACATATTTTCTACAACTCTTCCCTGCTGCCACTATCCCAGAGACCACATTTACCCCCTTTCTTTTCCTTGAGCACATCAGGCACTCTCTCACCTGAGAATTCTTGCTCTTGATGTTATCTCTGCCTGGAATGTTCTTCCTTCAGCTACTTACTTGGCCAACTCTCCCAACTCTTCAAATCATTGCTTAAATTTCACCTTGATAAGGCTTACCTTGAACATCCCTTTTATTATTCCAAGTTGACAACAGCCCACACTCCTGCCATTTTAGATTTCAAATCCTCTTAGTTTGCTCTGCTTTTTTCTTTGTTGTGTTCCATAGCCTTTATAACTTTCTAACACACTATGTAATCACTTATTCTATCTATTATTTATTGGCTTTATCCTCCTGCTGGGATATAAGACCCATGAGAGTAGAAGTTTTGTTTCCTAATGTACCCAAAGTGCACTGGATTGAATTACTAGCTGAATCCAATGAGCTTACCCTCATATAATGAACTTTCAGGGTTACAATCTATGTACACATTATTTTGTGTTTTTTTCTGGGGGGAGGGGTGTTGGTCTTTTTTTTTTTTTTGAGGAAGATTAGCTCTGAGCTAACATCTGCCACCAATCCTCCTCTTTTTACTGAGGAAGCTGGCCCTGAGCTAACATCTGTGCCCATCTTCCTCTATTTGTATGTGCGATGCCTGGGCTGACACAGCATGGCTTGAAGAGCAGTGCTACATCTGTGCCTGGGATCTGAACTGATGAACCCCAGCATGCCAAAGTGGAGCATGCGAACTTAACCACTAAGCCAACAGGCTCACTCCAGTGTACACATTATTTTTTATGCCACTAAGTATGCTTTAATACATCCCCAAATAGCATGTGTATTTAATATGGGTTCAAGGCTCATAACTATCATTATTTGATTCACTTGGTGCTAAATTCAAATTAAAAGATCAAAAAATTATATATGTTATTAAATTTGCAATTGTATTAAGTATGTAGTAGATTGATAACTCTGTGTTGTGAGAAATACAATAATATAAAAACATGGTGTCTAAAACTTTACCAGTCTAACAGTGAAGAATAACATAATTTTCATATTTATCTGATAGGTGAATTCTCTGTAGCTATAATCCGTCATTGTAAAACCAAATAAAATTGGATCTTTTTTCAGGATGCAGACAAAAAATTTTATTCTCCCTATCTTTTCTAAGGCTCTTTAGAATTGTAATAAATGAAACGTCTTGATACCTGGTTAACTCTTCTCTGGATGATAATGGGATAACAAATTCATTTAATTCTGGCTTCTTAAGGAGTTCCCTGGAGGCCAAGCCAGCATGCTGAGTTAAACTAATAGGCTTTCAGCATCACATCTAGAAGTATGGTTTTTTTTTTAATGCCACAGGGACTTTGAAATGGTTTAAAGTAGATGAAATATTATCATTAAGTTCATATATGATGTTGTGTAGTGCTGGGATATTTTAAAAAATGTTTGATATTTTAAACAAAGTAATAAAATACACAATCTGTCCTCTGGTTGATGCAATTGAAACTATATCTATGGAAACAGAACTCAGTGACCGTGAATGTTAATCCATCTGCGTTTTCACAAAGAGGTACAAAATGAAAATCTCAATTCCAACCACATGTTTTGCAAATGCAATCTCCTGTCTAAAGCTAGTGGGTGACTTGATATTTTAAAACAGGTAAGAGAATGTTTTCTCCCTAATGTGTGGCTCTCAATGCCCTATCCTTTTCAATCCTTTAGAATTTGGGGCTGGCCTTATAACAAGTAGACAGCTAAGAATGATAGAATTCTGGCCTTTGGCTGAACATTTATGCAATACCCAGTGCTTACCCTTGTAGTGTGAGGTTTGATGTAAAGAGCAAGATACCTGCCCCATTACTCAATTACCCACTTGCCACTGCCTATCCATCTAAATGATTGACTTTATTTTATCATGCTGTTTCAAATTCCTTTGATCAAAATATCCATTTCTTCCTAAAGCTACTTTTAAAATGAACTTCTGTGACAAGTGTTTTCTGATACTCCCTGTTGAGGGCAGTTACCTATGAAAAGGCTACTTTTGTTTTGGGTAAAGAGTAGAGAGGAGCAGAGAAGTCCTTATGTAAAATGGTGTTGGGTCATGGTGACCTAGGCCCATGCCTACACCCATGCCTTTGCCTATACCCATGTCTATTCCATGCCTATGCCTATACCCATACCTATACCCATGGACATGTCTATGCCCATACCCATGCCCATGTCTGTATCTGCTTCTCTATGTGTATCTATCTACATTTTTAGTTTGTATTATAAAATACAAACATTTTTATAGGCCACATTTTTTCCCCATTCAAGATAAAAATAGTTATACTGAGTCTGATGGGGAAAAGTGCATATTTTTACAAATTAGACTTCCTTTTGTAGAATATAATGACCTTTATTGGATAGAAGAATGACAATGAGGAACTTGATACTGTTTTTTAGTCATTAATATGCTAGCATCTTTGGGCACATTTGAGACTTTATAATCTGGAGTATCTGTTTTATCTTTTAATCTAAAATCAGATTAAGAGTAGGGTAGGTAGGTGGGATTACTTGACATTGATGCATGAGATTGAACTGGGGAGCTGGAGAGCACCATGAACACTCCCCAGTGTGGAAGGGCAAGGGCTCCAGAATCTTGGAAATGGACAGTAAGAGGGAGGTGAAGGGGCTCCAAAGACGGTTCTCAGCTATTTCTCCATTTTTTTTCCCAGAGTCAAATTCTAGCATATTACTCATATTCCTTTTGTTTTAATATGTAATCTTGATCTTAAACCTTTTCCCTTGTAAAATTACTTAATATATGGTTCATACTGTATATACATGAATTGGAAAACTAAGAAGGAAAATGTATTTTACTCACTTTTTAAAATATAATGGCAAAATTTAGCATTCACCTTTCCTCTTAACAAACATATTTAATAATTAACGCTCCTCAATGTTCTTATATTTTGCCAAAAACAGCTGGAAAATGGAACATCTTATCTCATGAAAGCTCAGTTCCACATACTGGGAAAAGTTAGAAAGTAGGTCACAAAGGTTGTCAGGAGGTGGTTTGCTGTTGGGTGTGTGAATTACTATTTGTAGTGTAATGAAGTCCTATAATTTTGTCTCATTTGTAATGACAGCCATTTCTATTGACAGGTGTTTTAAACTATTTGTGGATAATCAATCATCTTGAAAAACTGTTGTGGTTTAATAAAATATTCCATAATTAATATTTGGAATAACCACGGTACTCTAGTTGCTAGCCCAGAAATGTGTGATATATGCTGTTACTGACTCTCACTCTGGTGTCATAGTACTTTGTAGAGTGCAAATCATTACAGGTGAAAAATGTGGTGCATAAAATGCTTATACGTTTAATTGATTCTCATGCCAATCTGTGTCTACATATCTATATTATCTACATATCTATATTGGCATATATATCGGCATAGATACAGATGATGATACAGATGTAGATAGGTACAGATGTAAGTATTAGGTAAAGATATAAGTTAGATCACTGTCTTAGTCTGATTGGGCTGCTACAACAAAGTGCCATAGGCTGGGTGCTTACAAAAAACAGACATTTATTTCTCACTGTTCTAGAGACTGGAAATTCAAGATTAGGGTGCCACACGGTCAGGTTCTGCTGAGAACACTCTTCCGATTGCAGACTGCCAACTTCCCATTGTATCCTCACATGATAGAAAGTATGTGAGACAGCGGTTTGGAGTCCCTTTAATAAGGGCTCTAATCCCATTCCTGAAGGTTCCACCCTCATGACATAATCACCTCCCAATACGATCACATTGGGGATTAGGATTCCAACATATGAATTTTGCAGAGACCACAAACATTCAGTTCCTTGCAATCACCATTATGCTATACCATTCTAAATGTATATCAAAGTAACTAAGACTGCTTTCTCATGGTCTGGGTGTAGTCTAGCAATAATTGAAAATATTTAGCAGTCACTTTTGCCTCCTCCATCCTGCACAACTGTAGGTGTGAGGTCTTAAATTTGAAATTCAAATCTTCCAAAATCTGTAGCTCGTATTGGCCAAAGCTGGCAATGTTCATTTATTCATTCACCAAAACCATAATGAGTCTCTACTCTTTATAAGACATTGTGCCAGATGTTGAGAACATAGAACAAAGGACTCTGTCCATACCTTTATTTATTGTGTTGTAGAGGAAATGCACCAGAAAACATAAAATGATACAAGTGAGGTACCATTGAAACTGAGAATGAAGAATCTAAAAAAAATCTTCCCTAGAGAAAAAACTTTGAGAGAAGCTTTGCTAACTGCAGCTGTGCGTATTCAGCATCATCAATTGTTGTTGAAAACTAACCAGCTCTTTCTGTCCCTCCTTAGCATATGAGTGAGCTGTCTTTCCCAGGAAGTCAAGGTCCAGACATCAAGATTAAGCCTCACAAGGCCAAACACAGGCTGAAAATGAAAACCAACCGCAAAAGTCCAGAGAGTCAAGGAAAAAGAAATTCAGTCCTCAAGGCCAAATGCAAGTTGGTGGGAAGACACCAACCAGCAAGGCTACATGCGCCCCGTCCCCTACCTAAAACCCCAGCACATACTCCCCGTCCCCTACCTAACAGACAAACAGATAACTTAACTCCAGATAAAATGCCCTACCTTTTGCCCTTCCACTGAGAAGGTGGATCTGAGTTTAAACTCCCATCTCCTCATTTGACTGCCTTTTGATTGTAAACCTCTTTCCTTGCCACAAGCCTAGCATTTCCAGTTTTTGACCTTCCTGTGCAGCAGAGGGCCAAAATGAGCCTGTGTTTGTGTTCAGTAACACCATGATAGGAAAACAAGTCTGTGAAATAGGCTCAGGTCTGCCAAATGGTAGGGGCTGGAGTTTCTTTTTGGGGCATAAGGTTGATGCGCAAGGAGTACTCTTACTACTTGGGATCCAAGATTCACCTTTCCTTTAGCCGAGAGAGAAGGAAATGATAGCACAGTCAGGTTACTGAGGTTATTCTTCTTTTCCCAAATTTGTTCAATGGTTCATCAGCTGGGTCTGAAGTTGGCCTCTAAAGTCCAGTGTCCCTATTCCTAATAGCTTCCTCTCCCCAGACACTGGACTGTGCTCCCCAAATCTAACCTTGGGCTGGGAATCTGAGGGACTGAATGCTTCAACAGGGAAGGGAAAATTTTTTGTTTCTCTTCTGAATTCATTAGCATAGAAGTCATTGAAGTATCATAAAATAGAGAGATCTCTATTACAGTGTCATTTCCAGAACAACTTTCAATGGTACCACTTCCTGGAAGCCGCTTTCTCCTGCCAGACTGGGTGTGACCCCAAGTTGTGTTGGCTCAAGTTAGCTATGCCCTTTGGCTATGATGAGATAGTCTATAAAACAGAGATTATGACATTGACCTCCCAGGGATGTTTGTGAGGAGTGTAATGTGCCTGCCATGTAACAGTCGTAGTATTAACTGCCATCCCTTCTCCAATACCACTGCACCCCTCAACTATTTCTCTGCTTCGTTTGCATCAAGAGTAAAGTGTAGGGTAAGAAAAAAATAGTTGAAACATATGTTAATTGATTTACCTGTTATGGAGCTGCTTTGGTAAAAGGTGAAGTAGGGAGAAATGTTCAAAATTACTGTTAATAACTGTCTTTTTAATTTATAAAGTTATTGATACATTTTAACACTAATAATCTAGTCAGTCACATTATAACCATCCTGGAACTCAAAATTCCACTGTGTTAAAACATTGCTTGTGCTTTAGATATCTTATTTTTGCAAGTTTTTCAGTAAAACAGCTTTTTTTCCATAGCCTTAAATCAAATTAACATTGAAAAGTCAGTAAAAGATTTTAGGTCAATTTTTGTAAAGGCATACATTTCTCACAGGTTATGAGAGATTACCACAGTACAATTCGTTTTTTAAATGAGCATGGTTGGCAGTTACAGAGTCGATAGAAAATGCAGCTGTATTCAATTTAGAATACAAGTGTTAAGTACCATATTTTTCACTTGGATGTCTTTGTTTCTTGGAATTTCTTTGTTTCTCCTTCTATCAACTCGTCCTTGGTCTAGGGTCCATCTTTACCCAAAACCCAGGAGATTTGTATTCTTAGTCTTATTTGAATTTCTTTCCCTGGGTTACCTGAGAGGTATCTCTCCTTTTAAAGCTCTGCTTCTATTGAATAATTGTTTTTTGTCCTCTGCCTCCCAATAAAGTATTTTGGATTGCTCTTTTTATGGTGATTGTTGGGTCCTGGAGACATTTCTCTTGTTATTTACCCATTAACAACAAACCTTGAGCAATAAAGCTCTGGTTATTCAAAAACCAATATAGTGAAGTGGCAAAGAGCACAGAAGGTTGTGCTGAGATGCACGGCTTGGTGCTTCAACTCTACCACTTACTGGTTATGTGTTCTTGGGCAAATTACTCAAACTTCTCGTCCTTCATTTTCTGGACTGTACAATTTCAATAATAATTGTATCTACCACATATAGTTATGAAGATTAAATGAGTTAATATATGTTAAGCATTACAACAGCACCTGGCACACAGTAGGTGCTATACAAGTGTTAACTGTTATTATTTATTTTTCATCTTCATCACTACTGCCACTCCTCTAAACCAAGATCTTACTACTTTACATCTGTGAAAGCTGAGTCTCAAAATCAAATTTTGACTCACATCTGTAATATCCATATCATGTTCATCAGCTACCACCAGCAGGAGCCGATCAATGGTTCCATTTGTCGGGTACCCTTAGAGGTATCATCCTAGGTCTTCATCAGAACTGCTGTTTCAAACATTTTGTTATTTTTCCCTCATAAATATATTTATGCTTATTAGGTACATCATCTCAATCTTTCTTTCAGGAAATATAGCCATATTTAAATAGATTAACATAACTGTGAGATAATTGTCAGCAAGGATACCTCTTTGCTACCTCTTATTAGCTATCACTACCCTCAATGATTTGATCTTTAAGTTTTTAGGTCATCTAAAACCTTAGCGTCAGGCTTTTCTGAGGATAATAAAAACTTGGAACATATGATTAGACAGCCAAAATTCACACAAGACAAAAGTTTATAAAGAAACAATGCAATTCTTTTTTTTATGAAAAAAGTATCAAATAACTGATAATTCACATGATTTAATAGTCAGAGTATTTACAAGACATAATGAAAGATAGCCATCCCCTGCCATATTATTTTCTGTCTATAAAGCTCTCTCCTTAAACTCTTGTATCTAGCCTTTTGCATTTCTAAATAATAAACCTACACCAGTGTTTCTAGATTTGTCAATTTTAAGCTTTGTTGACTTCCTACTAGGAAGATAAGGATTCAGCACTCTGTTTATTTCTTCAAAGCAGTAACTAGATTGGAAATCACACACATACACACACACACACATCTTAGTAAATATTTGTTGTCTGAGTGAATCCTCAATTATGCAGGGAAGATAAAGAAGTTTAAAGATTAATCAGGTTAAGGAGGTATATTTGATGTGGCTGCACAGTGAAATCAGCTAGAGATCTTTAAAAAATACCCATGGCTGACTCCCATCCCCAAACATTCTGATTCAGTACATCTTGGGTATGACTTGGGTATTGGAATTTATAAAAGCTGCCCAGGTGATTCCAATGTGCAGCAAAGTTTGGGGACCACTGTTATAGGCAATTTCTTATTGACTCTGAATTGTAGCCTCCTCTAGGTTACAGAAGGGGAGCAAAATCAGCTGCTGATTAATGACAAATCTCTGCCTGAGAGGTGGGTCCCTCCCACATGGCTGCTATGCTCAATCTGGGGTGTATTCATACTATTTGACCTGTACAGACAAGTGTTTGCTTGTTAGTGTGCATGGCTGTCTGCAGGGGCGTGGACCTGTGTGACAAGACAGGATTGCTCTGGCAGGGAGATCACACAGGAGGAGGGCAGGTATGTTGATGAGGGACATGGTATTGGTCACTGAAAAGGACTGACTGGCAAACTGGTGTGTTGTCAACCCAAGGAATTATGCAGAAGTGCTTTGGGAGTGGACCAGGGATGTGGGTGGGTCAAAGCATGACCCTCAGTAGTCCTGAGGATGGAGAACCAACGATGGAGCCCAGAAGGAGACATTTGGGGAGTTGAAAGGTACTGGAATCCATCAATCTGAAAGGATATTGTCCTTTAAGTTTGGTTCAAGGTCCCTAAGGCTCTAGGCATTAGCTCTTCAGTTGTACAGTCATAGGGAGGGCCAAGGGGGTCCCAAGGAGGGCCGGAACACCCAGATGGGAGGTACTCTAAGGGCATTGCTCAGGGCAACAGCCATTTACTCATCCATGCAGGCATATTTCAACATTTTAATATACTTTCCAGCTTTACGGGATGGATGTCAGCCCCGCCATAACACACCAGTATATTAAGCTTTGACTAGTTGCTTTTGTGGCTATATTGGCTCAAGCCACGTTGGAAATAAATCTTTAGGTAGAAGTTAAATCTATATTTCAAAAAGTATGTACTTTATTCTTTTTTTTGATTAAGTCCAATTTACTGCTATGAAGATGTAGACAGGGAACAGTGATAAGTGGTAATGGGGTATGTGGGGGCGGGCTGTAACTAGAGAGTTGTCAAGGAGAGTTTCTCTGGAAATGAGGCATTTAGCTTAGATCTGGAGGTGAGAGGCTGCAGTGGGAAGAATCAAGGGCATAGTGTTCCAGGCAGAGGGAATGGAAAATTCCAAGGCTCTCTGACAGCAGAGAGCTTGATATTTCCTAAGAACTAACACAACGACAGAATATGAGTAATGAAATCTTCAAGATCAGAATTCTGTGCAGTAATAGTGTCACATATAGGATGGTAGATAGAGCTATTCAGAGTGGACTTTAACAATCTGGATCAACTATGTTCATGGAGAATCTCTTTTAGAGGGCATTAATGTGCCATGATGGGTATGGCTGCCACACATCTCTAGTTTCTCCTGATAGCTCTGATTTAAAATATCTGTCTCAATAAGTTGAAAACTATGCCACACAAAAGCCTACATGTGAATATTTATAGCAGCTTTACTCATAATTGCCATAACTTGGAACCAACCAAGATGTCCTTTAGTAGGTGAAAGCATAAATAAACTGTGGTACATCCAGACAATGGAGTATTATTCAACACTAAAAATAAATGAGCTGTCAAGCTATGGATACACATGGAGGAAACTTAAATGCTTATTACTAAGTGAAAGATGCCATTCCGAAAGGCTACATACTGTATGATTCCAACCAAATGTCATTCTGAAAAAGGCAAAACTATGGGGACAGTAAAGAGATAAGTGTTTTTCAGGGGTTAAGAGGAAGGGAGGGATGAATGGGTGAAGCACAGAGTATTTTTAGGACAGTGAAACTATTCTGTATGATACTACAATGGTGGATACATGTCATGATACATTTGTCGAAGCCCATGGAATGTACGCCACCGCGAGTAAATCCTAATGCAAACTGTGGACTTCAGGTGAAAACGATGTACCAATGGAGGTTCATCGATTGTAAAAAATGTACCACTCTGGTGTGGGATGTTGATAGTGGGGGAGGTTATACATGTGTGGGGCCAGGTGGTATAAGGTAACTCTGTAGTTTCCTCTTAATGTTGTGGTGAGCCTAAAACTACTCTAAGAAAGTCTATTTAAAAAATATCTTTCCCTTTCTTCTCAGAATTATAAAAGTTAGATTATATGCCATGAGTGTTGCTCTGGACAAATGATTCCTGTTACTATGGGTCACACCTAAAGTGAACTAGGTAGATGTTTGTGTCAGTTAATTCTGAAATTGCCTGATGATATCCTTTAGACAGTCAGTCTTTGTGTGACTTCTGGGCATTTCTCGAATCTCCTTAAATGCAATAGTCAATTAAATCCTGCCACCCACAATTGTCATTTACAAGCATCTCAGATTTATAAGAGAAAGAAGGCAAAACATCCTTTATAGACAAAACAAAGAGTATGCATGACAGTGAGCAGAATACATTCTACTCTGGTCTGCACTTCGCCAAAACAAATTGTTATTAGGTTCGCAAAAAAAATATCAAATTTTATTGAGAATGTACATTTCAAATGACCACTTTGCCGTTTTCAGACATAGTTACCATGGAAGAGGTAGGTTGAGTTCTGACAAATGTAATAAAATTTCTAAATGGGTAAAATGACGGTATGGTTAGCACTTTCACTTGATGAATGCCTCATCATTGGTAACTAGCCCATCTGAAACCGGCTTGAGAGCTATCAGCTGCCAGAGAACTGTATGTCCAACACCTTTCCCAGGGCATCCTGCCAACATTTCATCAATTAACTCCTTCAACGAAAGTAAAGGTGTGTTGGTAAATGTGTTACAACCAGCTCCCTCAAGATAATGCCCTGATTTGTAGCATTTTACAATTTCCATGGTGAAAATACTCCCATCCTGCTGATTTGCGGCTACCAATGCAATGTCATTGAACGCAGAGTTGGGAAGAGAGGTGCACATTTGGCTTCCCTAAGCCAGTATGAGCTGGCTCCAGCATGCCACTGGATGAAAAGATCTTCTTTCTCAGCTCCAGAAGTAGGAAGGGGGACTCATTATTTTGCTTTGTGGAAATCATCTTTGTTCTCTTTCATGGACTGAGAATTTCTCTTCTTCATTGGCATAACAAAATTGTGTCTTTTCTAATATGCCTTGGAGTGGCTCTTCCAAGGAAATCCACTTACTGCCCTCCCTTGGTGCTCCTCTCTCTCCCTAATGAAAACCTATATAATTGTAAGTCTTCTGGTAGTTCAAATTTGTAACTTAACTGCAAGGTGGCTAATTGAAGCCAGTGTAATTAGTTGCGCTGCACCTGTATGACTGAGTAGAGGGGCAGACCACTAATGACTTGGAAGAAAGGGCACAGTTCCCTGGTGCACTGGCAGTGTCTACACAATCTAAGAATACCTCACTGACTCACTGAATTGAATGAGAGAAAAATCACACAGCTTTTACAGTGTCATGAACACTATGTGACTAGCAGGATAATTAATATCTATATTAATGTATGTTGCGAACACCTTGTATACTGTACAGTGCAGAAAATAACTGATTTTTATGACAAAAACTGAGGTTTCCATCTTCCTGTGGATGTGACAGGGTGTGAACAATAGTTAATGGATACAGTTTGGGGTGAATATAGGTTGAAATCAGACTTGTCCATTCTCTTCTAGAAAGTTGGTCACATATTTTGCAGGGAATGAGAACCAGAAAGTCCCCTAGAATTCCCTTGATGGATGATGGAATTCAGATGGTATAAAATGGAGAAAAAGAGGAAAATCCTAGGACTATAATATATATAAGAAACATCTGTCATTTAGGAAATCTTGTTGTTTCTCTCTACAATTTCCGTTTGATTCTGCATACGGTTGCTATAAGTCTTAATTCTATATATTCTAAGCTTGGAAATCACAGCTCTCTTGAAAATCAGCTGAACATATTTACTTCTCCAAAAGGCATATTTTTTTCTTGAAACAGGGTTAAGTTTGCCTCAAAAAGCTTTCATACATATTTCAGACTCTCCAAACTGTTTCATTATGAATATATACATATTTAATAGCAAAAATATAAGATCATTTTAAAATGGCATGATATAGTGCTCACTACTGTCAGATGCACATTTTGCTTCTTAGAGAAAGAGAGAGAGGGAGCTATTTAAGCATGTAGCTAGAAATATTTTAAAAACTTTAACATGTTTAGACTTTAAAAACTTTAAAAATGTTACAGCAGAAATGTAAAAATTATTCAATTAGAAAAACATTTCCTTTGTAAAAAAAAGACACAGGTTCGACATTGCTTTATTAATCAGATGCAATGCTACTGAAATGCTTTCAACAGGGCATCTCAGCATCACCTTCTCCCCTCATGAAACACTACTAAAGACTATAAAAATGATTTCTTAGCATCTTTGGAAAACTGGAAAATTTCC
Source organism: Equus caballus (assembly GCF_041296265.1). NCBI lineage: Eukaryota > Metazoa > Chordata > Mammalia > Perissodactyla > Equidae > Equus > Equus caballus. The sequence goes on from NC_091686.1 coordinate 95,796,441, forward strand.
ATTAAAGAAACCACTTCTCCCCTCACCATTTTTAAGAGGATGGGGATTTCCATGTGACAAATAAGCGTTTACCAAAAAGCTTAAAGGATTATAAGTTATAGAATGTCTAAAATTCCTTCTGCATAAAACTGCATTTCTGGTAATTATCATACAAATGAATTCTGTGGTTGATTGGTAGGATAAACTATAAGGAATTAAAAGTTTGATAAAAATAAAACATTTTTCTTCTTTATAATTGCTCTCTCCGTGTTAATCATTATGACAAATGGATTCATTATTTGGTTCAGATGAACACATTTCCAACATGAATTCTTACTGACCTTATCTAGTCAACTTTCAGGAAGACACAAGGCTCAGTTCTAATGAATATTTATGTCCTGCACTCTCACGGGGTGACTCTGTCATTAGTGAGATCGTGTAACTTTCTTTGGCTTCTAGGATAAATGTCAATAAAAGTAACAACCCCATGAAATTGGAAGGCACATTAACTGCTTTCCTCGAGGAGGCATATGAGAGGTCATTCTGAGAGAGATGCCGCTCTACAGTGGCCTGCACATAATTCACAGAAAGTATGATATTTGGGCCACCCTTCTAGGAGAGCACACCAACATTTCCTTGAAACTGAAGATTGAATCTGTTATAATAAAGGAAAACCAGAGCAAAAGAAAGGGCAGTGGGCATCTGTGCCTTGAGGAAGAAAGTGGTAAGGAAAATACAAAAGGGAAGGAGTGAAGAAGACTGCTAGGCCTGACCCTTATTTTCTACCAACTGCTTTGCTTTGAACCTAAACTTCCAATATTCTGTTTGTGGAAAGCCAACTTTATTGTTTTCTCTGCTTTATGTGAGGCTGGTTTGCTATAAACCATCCTTCCTCATGAAAAGAGCAATGAAAATCTTCCATTCTTCAAGGTCTTGATGAAACAGACTTGGCAGTTGGAATATAGCCTTCTTGATTCGCTCTCAGCGATTTACTTACTAGACCAGTGTCTTGGTTTGGGTTCCTGTAAAAGCGGTCCTGGGGACAATGATCAACCCAGATCTGACTGGTGCACTCAGAGGGCACAAGTGAAAGCAGAGGAGTGAAAAGGGAGGGAGAACCGAGGGCATGTGTGTGCAGGTTATCACCGTGGACCCCTGGGGATCAATCCTTCAGCTGACCTTCTAGAAGGATGGGCAGGCTGGGCATCTTTCTCCTCTTTTCTTTCTCTTATTGCTTGAGCATTGCTTCTAGGGGCATTACCTTCCTGGCACTTCTAGGTTGCATCTGAGCGCAGGCTGGCAAGCTCCTGAGGTACTGAGAGAACTCTCAGGCAATGAGAAAGAGAGGCTGAGAAAAGAGGCCCTTGTGGTGAGAAACTGTCATCGAGCTGGGAACGGTCTGCAGCCCTGAGAGAACTCAGGTGGGCATAGGGGCTATGAAGTTACAGCCATTTTCTCATCATAAAGTTTAAGCACTACTGCAAGGAACATTATGTAATTTCTCCATGGCTCCGGTTTCGACTGTCTGGCAAACAGAATCAACGTTGTGCCCTTAATGCACGCTGCTTTTTCTTTAATGGCTCTGTGACACTTTTTACTTCAATTTTCTCATCTGCAATGTGGAGATAGTCAATAATATACAAATAGGGCTTCCAGGTAAAATGCAGGAAACCTAGCTAAACTTGAAGTTCATATAAACAACAAATACTTTTTAGTATAAGTATGTCCTGTGCAGTATTTGTGACATACTTACACTAAAAAAGTACATGTTGTTTATATGAAATTCAAATTTAACTGGATGTTCTGTATTTCTGTTTGCTAAATCTGACATCTCTAATTATACACAATCATACTATAAACAATAATAATATATAATAACAATATACAATAATACTATCAACAATGATACCATAACAGAAGCAGTGTTGTACACTTAAATCAAACAGCTTTTCATGGTTCTGTGACACTGGGACCATTCTTTATTTATGCTTCAGTGTTGTTATCTATAAAACAAAGGTTTAAAAAATGGGTATTGAGAGTTTATTTGCTAACTTGTGTAAAACTTTTAGCACAATATAAGAGAATAATGGACACTAGATATTATTGTTGAATGTTTGTATCAGTCATCGTTGAAGCCATCCTACAAATAATAACCTCTGTGTCTCTAATTTTCAAATACTTTTGAAGATATGGGTGGAGTGGGGAGGGAGACAGTGTAGCGACAGCGGATAAAAATTTTAGGAGAAAGCTACCTCATTCCACCAAAAGAGAGAAAGATTATGTTAAATGTTTCTTTCAGTTCTCAGGAGACACAGATCGTCTCAGGTCAGTAGTTCAAGTACATTTGTGCAGATTTTCACTTAGTGGTTGAGAAATTAAGAGTAGAGAACAGAATTTTCCCATCTTATTTGCTTTGTCAAATGTAGTTACCCTCCACAAATTAATCTAACGATCAGTTTCTTTTCTAGATAGATGATTAATTTTAATAAAAAAAAAGGATTGGTTTTAGTGGTTTTGATAAAATTAATAGGCACAGATGAGTAAAAGCAAATTTTCAGAGTGGTTTTTGGTTTAAATTTTGTTAGAGTATGGATTCCCAAATCAAGGCTCTATATTATCTATGTTTATCACTGCATGCTCAGTTTTTGCAGAAAACTTCCTGATTTTCATAAGAGTTAACACTTCGATCTAATCTAAAGCAGAGCACGTGATTCTTTTATTATACAGAACGGCATCTGAACTTCTCTTCTGGAGTCATCCTTAACCATGTCACTGGTGCGCCCTCCATGCATGAGCAATGTCCAAAATTTATGTTGGAGACTTTACGTAGTTCTGAAATGGTGTGCAAGGACTTCAGTGGCAGAACTTGGTGACAGCAAGCATAGGTCAGGTAGCAGATGTGCCCACCTGGATCAGATGCCAGCATGAAACTCATCGTGCTTAATTCTGCTCTTACTATAAAATAGAACAGCGATGCAGAAGGAAATGAAAAACAAACTAGGCTTTCAGCTACAATGTATAAAGACCTTGGAAGTTGTCACTCCCACTTTTACAAGAAGAAAAAGCAGTACGCACTGAAACATCACTGACTTTCTTGGACATAAAACTAAGGTCAAAGACTTCCATATGAAAAGTGGGAAAAAGAGGAACTTTATAGAAGAGAAACCTGACAAACACTAGCTGAGTGATCAAGATTAGCAATGTTAAAACATGTTGATAGCACGTACCTTTGATATGATGTGATGAGAATGTCATTTTATCTCTGTAGTCTTCCTCCCCCAAACCCATAGATTAGTTCTCATGATTAGCCTAATCATGAGAGAAACATCAGACAAACCCAAAATCCCTGACCAGTACTCCCCAAAACTGTCAAGGTCATCAAAACCCAGGGGATTCTGAGAAAGTATCACAGCCAAGAGGAACCTAAGGAGATGTGCCTACTAAATGTTCTGTGGTGTCCTGGAGGGGATCCTGGAATAGGAAAAGGACATTCGGGAAGTACCGAGAAAATCTGAATAAAGTATGGATTTATTTAATAATAATGTTGGTTCCTTAGTTGTGACACATGGATCACACTAATGTAAGATATTAATAGTAGGGAAACTGGTGTGGGGTATATGGGAACTCTGTACTATCTTCACAACGTTTTTGTAAACCTTAAATTATTCTAAAATACAAACATTTACCTAAGAAAAGGTTAGAAACAGATGAGAAAATGAAGCAAATAAGGAAAAATTATACATAAATAAATTTAGTAGAAAAATAAGCAATAGGTTTGGAATCTCAAATAAGACTAGTTACACTAGATATAAAATATGCACAGATAATATTTAAAAAATAAAAATAAAAGAATAAAAACAGGCAGGAGATAAGGAATCAACAAAAGAAGAAAGCATATATGTTTTAAAAGTACTAATAAGTACTTTTAGAAAAATAAAACATGATTACTGAAGTTAAGAACTTTATGGATGCATTTCATAGCAAATTAGGCACAACTGAAGAAATAAATCCTGAACTGGAAGATCTCACTGAAGAAGTTATCCAGAATTCAGCTCAGAGAGACAATGAGATCGAAGATAAGAAAAGAAGTTAAGAGATATGGACAAGAGAATGAGAAAACGCAATATACAGCTACTCTGATTTCCAGAAGCACAGCAGAGACCTATTGTACTAGAGGAAATATTTAAGGAGGTAATGGTTTTCATAAAAATTTTATCATCTCTTAAAGCAATAACTAGATCCATCCAGTAATGGAAATAATCAGTATCAAGCATCATTTATGTTACCCTAGACCAACCTGCAGCTGCCACGTGCAACTTCTATGAATACAGCACTGAATGCTACTGGAACCAGCTGACTCAAAGACATGAAAGCAAGAAAAAGGAATGCTTAGCACTAGGGAAAATGACACTTTGTGCAAGAACCTATTGCCTTCATGCTATATGAACTGTTAATTAAATTGTCTTTTCTCTCAAAAAAAAAGCTAGCATAGTTTGACAAAGTTTAGATCTCTCTGAATTGACTCTATTGGACAGAGAATAATGCCTTGTTAATAACTAGTGAAAATGAGCAATTGCTCCCAAATGCCAATTTAATGATTCTTGACAGTGAGCAATTTACCTGGAGGAAGGGGCAGAAAAATCCTCCCTTATCTTTTCAGAGTGTAATACTTTTAAGTAGGGGCTGCACAGATGCTGCTCAATCTGGTCTCTCACTAGGTCCAGAGAAAAGAAGAAAAAAAAGTTGAAGAATTAGGATCAGAACCTCTGGTGAAAGGTCAAAAAGCATGGCTAGAGCAAGCCCTAGGCAAAACTGAGATAGAAGATATTATAGTAGACATTGCAGTGCGCATTATGATGGACTGTTCACCAACCATCCGCAGTGTCCAGGATTCAGGGAGGAATATATGAGCAAAGCCTTGATAAGAATTTCCTGTATCGCCCTACTAAGACACCTGTATTTGGACAATCACCTTCTACAAAATGTTGCCTTTCCCATACCTCCAAGAAGCAATTCTGTCAGTGTGGATTTCAGATAGGACAAATGGAATCGCTAACTAGACCTGCAGAGTCAGCTCAGCTATGCAGTTTATGTGCACTTCTGAAGGGACTCTTTTGAAGGTGAAGAAAGAATTAAGGTGAGCACATGCATTTTTTGCTGTGTTCTCATTAAAAAAAAAAAGTAGTTGGCAGAATACTGGAATATTTCCTTTTCAAGGAAAAGCTGAGTCAATGATTTCACTTAAATATTTCTGATAAGAAATATCTTGACATTGGATTGACCAGTGAGTTAATGTCTTTATAAAGATTGCTGAGATTATTTCTCTCACCAAGGACACAACGTGCGGTAACAAGAGTTGAATGCCCCATTGTTCCTTCTGAAGTCTAAACAAAAACAAAACAAAGACACAGGGCAAAATGAAAAAAAAAAAGGGAAACTAGAATATGATCCATCTCTTCATAGTTCACAGGTCATAAAGATTTCCCCAAGTTCTCAAAACAAAAACTACTGTGGCATCAGACTCTTGGAGTTCCCCGAAAGTCTTTGAGAAAGCAAATGTGGTTTATGCTCTAATCATTCATGGAGCTGGCTTTAAACAGTTGATGTAATGAAGTAGAAACATGATGATACCCCATTCCTTCAAAATAGGCTGTATTCTATTTTTCACTCATGGTTTGAGAGAAAATTGTAGCTAGAAGCAAAACCTGGGTTTAATTCATGCCTTTACTTAATACACATTTATTGAGAACTTGTTTTATGCCAACTGCTGTGCTGCACCAGACTTATAAGGAGAACTAAGACACTGTTCTACCTTCAAAGAACTCATAGTCTAGTGGAAGAAATGGGCTCATTAACAGGTGACAATTATTTGAAGTGGCAAATGCAATGTGAGATATAGCACAAAGGGTTTAAGTGGGTCTGAGGGAAGTAATACCAGAGCTGTGCCTAAAAGAATAAATAGAGGTATCCAGGCTAAGGAGAGGAATGGCAGCAGGAGAGAGGGCCTTCCAGGCTGTTTGACCTCTAAAGGTCCTTTCTGGCCCTGCACTTCTAAGCACATCAATATAATTAATTCACTTCACTATTCCCCAAAGTCCTGCTTTTTATAAGATAAGCGGGAAAAAAATTTAAAACAATCAATTAACAGCTAGAGAACTCAAAACCTAAATTAGCAAAAGACTATTAATAGATGTATGCCTCATTTAGCTAACTTCTTTGGAGAATAAGATATACTGTACAAGTGAAATTTCCAATTAAATGAACGCTGCCCTTTGAAACAACACTTTCAACATTTAAACATATTTATTATGATATATTTTTTAAATGTATGGCTTGATTTCTTGCCTGCTTAAGTGGAAGGGAATTGAAGGCATTTTTAGCCTTTGTGGGTGGCCCAGGATCATAATTATGAACTCCTGTCAGTGTCTTAGTCCTGATCCAGATCTGGGCCTTTCTCAGTATCAGACCATCATCCGTTTCTGCTTCTGTCGGGTTGGCAGCTTCTAAAAGCCCTTCCAACACCTTTTCTAGTGTGCTGCTTCTGATCTGCTATTGGGCTGCAACACTGGGTAAACTATTACTTTTAAGGTTTTACTGTTTGGTATTATTAGAAAGGCCTAACATCTGCAGGGATGAGCAAGGAAAGAGGGTTGGCACAAAACTTTATTGAGAGTCTAACATGTGCCCGGGGTCGTGCTTAGTACTTTTCTTGCATCTTAGTCTGCTCTGGCTGCCATAATAAAATGCCAAGACTGGGTGACTTAAACAACAGAAATGTATTTTCTCACAGTTCTGGAGGCTCGAAGTCCCACGTCAAGGTCCAGGAGAGTCAGTTTCTGGTAGGAGCTTCCTTTCTGGGTTCCAGATGGCCACCTTATTGCTGTGTCCTCATACAATAGAGAGAGAAAATGAGGTCTCTGGTGTCTCTTCTTATAAGGACTTTAATCTTATTGTATCAGGGCCCCACCCTAATGACCTCATTTAATCTTAATCACCTCTATAAAAGCCCTATCTCCATATACAGTCACATTGGAGGTTGGGGCTTCAAAATAAGAATTTGCGGGGAACACAAACATTCAGTCCATAACACCTTGTTATTTCACCTGAACTTCCCATTAGTCCTGAGATTCAGGCATTGTTATCTATACATTCAGATGAGACTTAGGAAGGTGAGGGGCTTGCTGAAGTTTAGACAGCTTGTATGCGTCAAGGCTGGGAGTTCAATTCAGATGTTTTGACTCCAAATCTGTCTCTTGTTTTACTGTTTATTGCGACCTCTTGAACGATATCAAGTCTTCCAGATGTTCAAGCCACTAATCTCAGCCTCATTTACCACCCTCCCCCGCAATCCAAGCCATCCTCATATCAGAAATTCCACCTTCTAAATCTCTCTCGAGTCAAGCCCATCTTTCCAGATCTATTACTGTCACCTTGACCAGGCCCACCCTCTTTTCTGTGGATTACTGCAAAAGCTTCACTACCGATCTCACCATCTTGCATCTTCCCCATCTCCTATCACCCTTACCTGCAGCCAAACTGATCTTCCTAAAATGCAGACCTAATAGAGTCACTTCCACCTAGCCACTCCTTAGGGAGTCAATACTTCAGGATGAAGTTGAGATTCTTTTATTTGGCATATAAGGCTCTTCATGATGTAGCTCTCACGCTCTACCACTTGGGGACATTTGCACATCCTGCTGCTACTTTCTGGAACACTCTCCTCCATGTTCTTCATTTGGATAGCCTCCCATTAGCTTTTAAACTTATCTTCAATGGCTCTTGCTCTAAAATTCCTTCCTTAATCCTGCCTATCCCCTATCTGGATTAAACACCTCTCCTTTGTATTCTTTGATTGCATTATCATAACAATTTCCACACTGTATAGAAATTTAATGTTTAACTGCCTGACAAACCCCCAAAATTGTAACACTTTGATGCAGGAACTCTATTTGTGTAACACTTAGGTTTAGTTCTCATTCTATGGAATAGAGAAACACCTCCAAATAAAAGTGGCTTAAAAAAGGTAAAAATGGATTTATTTTCATACAAAGGATACATGGAGGTTAGGAAGTCTAAGAGTTACATCTTTTCCATTGTCAAGCTGCAAACTCCTCCAACTTCCCATTTTACTCTCTTTTTCTTGGGTTGGTAAAGTAATGCTCATAGAGTGGCTGCCTGTTTTGCAAATCAAGTTTTATGGGAACATTTCCATTCTTTCAGGCATTGTCTATGGCTGATTTCTCCCTATAATGGAAGAGCTGAATAGTTATGATAGAGATCTTGTGACCCATGAAGCCTAATGCTGTTGATCGCCTTTCTCCTTTAGCATCTTAGAGAATGATTTTAATGGCGATAATGACCCTTCATATTCCAAAATGGCTACTGTAACTTGAGACATTTCTGTCATATAATTAAGCAGGAAGAAGGAAATGGAGAAATGCATGGCCCCTCCCTTTTCGGACATTTTTCAGAGATTCCACTCCTCTTACATCTCATTGGTCGGATTTCCGTAACATGGCCATGGCAAGCAGCAAGGGAGGCTGGGAAATGTAGCCTTTTCTTAACTGCAACAACTTTCCCAACTAAACGTTGGTTAGGAGGAAGGAATGAAAGGATACTATAGTAAGCAGCTGTGGTCTTTGCTACAATCTCGTTAAACATTTTCTCCTCAGCATCTAGCACTTAGTGGGTACTCAATAAACTTGGGATGAATGGAATTGTCTGTAAAGTACTTAGTGATGAGTATTATTTCCAGATCTCAAGCCAACGACTTCTGCTTGTGCTACAGAGAGCCACCGTTGTTAGAATGTTGACCTCTGCATAAGTGTGTTGTGGCAGCCCTGAAAAAGAGTTTTAGCAACTTGAGGGCTCCAGTTTGCCTTTCTTCGATGTACATTATTTTTGCTGTTGATTTCATTTATTTAAAATTGCATATTTTAGCTACTAGTCTATAATTTAATGGTACAAAATTTAAGATAATTACTTATTTGCTTCAAAGAAAAAAACCTCTTCCTTTCTCCTCTAAGTAGATAATGTGGGTTGAGTTTAGCAAAGATAATCTTTCTGGGTTAGGCATGCAGGAATGACAGGAAGGACTAACTAATGATTCTTTCCTTCAGTCAGTAGTGGAAGGTAAATTACTGAAGAAGAATAAGAAGATGTCCGACTGTTGTAGGTTCTGTGGTTTCCAAAGGCCTCAGTGCACCTATGATGCTTTTCATAGATGCTTAAGGTGGCTTTGGACTTGAACTCAAGCAGTGTGATGGTCAGCAATCAGCTCTCACAGATGGGACATAAAACCGTGAATTGTGAACAAGTGCTGTGATCCCACAGAGGTGTCCTAACCTTTTGGTTTCATCTCCCCTCTTCACTCATCTGTCCTTCTTCTTTCCAGCCTTCTTCTCCCATAATTTTTTGTGGGTCCACACACTGGGGTAGTAGTGGTTGGACTGGAAAGAGATGCTGCGTGATTTTGTCTGAGGCTCCTCTAAAAACATGGGCTCCTATAGCCCGTGGCCAAGGACCCAGCTCTGGTTTCACCACCTGTTTCAGCTTCTGGATACAATTCTTCATGTAATGATTGCCTAGTCAAAGGAGCAGTTTGCAATGATTAGAGAGGACAGTTATACTTTTTTCTTCACATTACTTCAGGAGTGCTATAAAGGCCATACTAGTCAAACAAACCGTTGAACAAAAGGGTGAGCAGTGCTGGGCTGGATAATATAGTTTGGCTGCGAATAGAACACAGTCTGCCAATTCATTCTTTCCTTGTTCTAAATACACTGCATTGAAATTTTCTTTTCCACATTTGTAGCTTCTAATTAGCTTTGAAATTATTCTGTGGTTCAGTTTAAAGTCTGTCTTCTCCCTTCAGTGATTCCTTTGGGACTGGTTGTTCATTTAAAAAAAAAAAAAAGAACATTTTGCATTTTTATAGTTCTGTGCGCTGGACCATGGAGGAATAGCAGATGTTGCTTGAATTCTCCCACCCACGCATCCAAATGTGAATAATCTTGGTGCCTCTGGCAAACTTCTACCTCATATAGCATTACTCTTCTAGCATGGACAGACTTCATCCTACAAAATGTTCATGAAGAACAAATTCAGACAGTAATACTTAATGGTGAAATATATTTTATGTAGTTGAAGGACCTCTCAACTGGGAATTGCATCATCCTTGTTCTGCTAGTGAGCTGCATGAACCTGGGTAAATTTTAAATTCTCTTTTAGTCCTCAATTTTCTCATATATAAACCCAAGATAATGCTATTCCCATTATAAGATTGTGCTTGACACTCAACAATTACCTTTTATGTTTGATTATACATTTTGAATACAAAATGTATTCATGCATTCATAAATTTCTAAAGACACAAAATGCTTAGAATAATTTCCAACATGCTATAAACTATTTGTTATTGCGATATTGTGATTCATAATAAGAAATATATATTTGGTCTTCATCCCCATTTTAGACACAGAGCTCCTAAAACCCTTGGAATTTCCTAAGTGATATAGGTGTCCTTTGTTATGTTAATGAGGTGGCCACCTAAGGCTGGGGGCTGGTTGCCAGTGGAGCCAACCATGTGATTAAAGGGTTGGAACTTTCAATCCCATCCCCATACCTTTGGGGAGGAAAGAGAGGCTGGAGATTGAGTTCAATCACTAATGGCCAATGATTTAATCAATCATAACTAGGAAATGAAGCCTCCATAAAAATCCAAAAGGGTGGAGTTCGAAGAGCTTCTGGGTTGGTGAATACTTGGAGATTTGGAGAGAGTGGCATGCCCAGACAGAACGTGGGAGCTCCCCTGTGCCCTTTCCCCATATCTTGCCCTATGTATCTCTTCTATCCAGCTGTTCCTGGGTTGTAGCCCTTTATGATAAACCAATATTCTAGCAAGTAAAATGTTGCGGCATTCTGTGAGCTGCTCTGGCAAATTAATCAAACCTAAGGAGGAGGTTGTTGGAACCTCTACTCTATAGCTGGTTGGTCAGAAGCACAGGTGATAATCTAGGTTTGTGATTGGTGTCTGAAGTGTGTAGATGTGTGGTGGGGAGCAGTCTTTTAGGACTGAGCCCTTAACCTATGGAATCTGATTCTGTCTCTAGGTAGATAGTGTCAGAATTGAGTTGAATTGTAGGACACCCAGCAGTTGTTGGAGAATTGCTTGGTGATGTGGAGGAAACTCACGCCCACATGCATCCTAGTTGAGACCAGAACTTCTTAGCTATTAATAGCTTTCTCTCCTAAACGCTTCCTTCAGTTTTGAGTTCTGGGACAGTAGTCTTTTATCTTCTCACTGATGCTCTAACTTCTTTATTTTCTTTAAATAATCCTTTAATATAGATTGTTTCTTATATTTCTATCTATGTCTGTCTGTCTGTCTACATATCTTTCTAATCTATCATCTATCTACCCACCCTTAATATATTTATAAAATAATTTATTAATTTTCTCCCTTTTGGACATTTATGTATTTCCTACATGCTCTAATAAATGTGAATGAAACAAAGATAAATTAAGAATGGGTCCTGACCTCAGAGTACCGATAGTGCTGATAATGATACTTATGTGCCAGGAATTTATATGCATTACTTTGTTTAATCTTTCCAACATCCATTTAAAGAAGAAATCCAGAACTGGTAAGCATTTGCTTAGGGCTGCAACAGTGGCCTAGTGAGTGAATAGTAAAGGCAAGCTTAAAACCCTAGTCCATTTTCCAACAACAAAAAGCTTAGCCTTAACCACTGCACAATACTTCCCTTAATCTTCTATCCTGTGCTTTGTGGAGTATCTTATATTTCAATGTTTTTGTTGATTTCTACATCAATTTTCTATCTTGATCATTCTTAACATCCTTTTGTTATTCTATATTTTTCCCTCAGATTACTTATCTTTAGCCAATTTTAATTAATAAAAAATGATTTCAACCTTGAAAATTTTCTTCTTGAATTCTTTTCTTAACTGCCATAATTCTCTACCACTGGATATTTCCACAGTAAAAATAGAATCAAGATGTTGAAAATATTTTTCATTATACTTTTATGCCCCCTTTGAACTTTCAAACTTTTCCTCTTTTTTTTTTTGAGATTTCTAGCCCTTTGTCATTGTCTCTGCCCTTGCACATTTTGATCACTGGTTACTTGCTTCTGTCTTAACTTCAGTCCCTCTCTCGACTTTTACGGAGACAGCTTGTGCTGGGATATTCAGAAATAAATTTCATCTGCCACTTTGAACATAGCACATAATTTCTCTCAATTTCCAATTGTTTTGAGACTTTCTGCTATATTTCCTTAATTTTCTTATTTTAATATTTGGATCTCTGGTGTGGAATTGAACTTCTCATAATCCTCAGTTCCTAGTGCACTATCATCATTAGTCTATTCTTCTTTCTAGTGCTTTTCACTTTACTTTCTCACTGTCATTTCCTCCCCACCACAGAAATCCACTGTAATTATGTATTAAATATTTTTGTGTATCTACGCATCCTTAAGTATATGTAATGTTGTTTTATGTCTTTATATGTTTTTGATTTACATAAATGTATCGTGTTTTGGTTTGCATTCTCTTACAGACTTAAAACTTGATACTCTCTGATTTTCTAATTTTTGCCCATCTAAAGGGTATACAGAACTATTTCATTGCTGTTTTACTTTGCATTACTTTCGATACTAGCAAAGGGTAGGCTTCTCTCTATTTGTTAGTTTTTTGGAATTCTCCTTCTATGAATTGCCTATTTGTAATCTGTGCCTATTTTTCTATTAAATTTTATGGTTTTTCTTCTTTATTTTTGGAAAATTTTTATATAATCTATGTAACTTTCTTTTTTTCAGTTTTATACGCAGCACTTACTTCATATTTGATTTACAGAATAATTGAGGAGGTGATGCAGCAAATTTCCATATACCCACTCCCTGCATACACAGTTTCCCCTAATATAACGTCTTGCTTTATTGTGGTACATTTGTTATCATTAATGAATCAATATCGATACATTATTATTAACTAAAGTCCATAGTCTGCATTAAGGTTCACTCTGTGTTGTATAGTTCTATAGTTTTTAACAAATGCCTATGTCATTTGATGCCACTACAGTTTCAAACAGAGTGGTTTCACTGCCTGAGAAATCTCCTGTACTTCACCTTTTCTTCCCTCTGCCTGACCCATTGAACCCCCGATCCTTTTATTATTCCTATAATTTTGCCTTTTCTAAAACGTCATATGTTGGAATCATACAGTATGTTGCTTTTTCATTTAGAAATACACATTTAACGTTACTCTGTGTCTTTTCATGTCTTGATAGCTCATTTATTTTTAGCACTGAATAATATTCTAGTGTATGGATAAATAATTTATTTATTCATTCACCTATTGAAGGACATCTTGATTGTTTCCATTTTTCGGAGCTTATGAATAAGGCTGCTATAAACATTTGGGTGTAAATTTTTGTGTGTACATAAGTTTTCAACTCAGTTGTGAAGACACCTAGGAGCGTGATTGCTGGATGGTGTGGTAAGACTGTGTTATCTTTGTAAGACATTCCAAACCATCTTCCAAAGTGGCTGCACCATTTTGCATTTCCACCAGCAATGAATGAGATTTCCTGTTGCTCCACATCCTCATCAACATTTGGGATTGTCAATTTTTCAGGTTGTAAACATTCTAATAGGTGGATAATGTTCTTATTGTTTTAATTTGCAATTCCCTAATGACATACGATGTTGATTATCTTTACATATGCTTATTTGACATCTACATATCTTCTTTGGCGAGGTATCTGTTCAGAATTTTGACTGTTTTCTCATTGGGTTGTTTGTTTTCTTATTGTTAAGATATAAGTATTCTTTGTATATTTTGGGTACAAATGCTTTGTAAAATATGAGTTCAGCAAATATTTTCTGTGAGCTTGTGGCTTGTCTTTTCATTCACTTAAGAGCATCCTTCACAGAGCAGACATTTTTAATTTTATAAAGTCCAATTTATCATTTTTTCCCATTAATCATACCTTTAATGGATCTAAAAAGTTATCACTCAGATCAACATCATCTAGATTTTCTCCTATGTTATCTTCTAGAAAGTTTATAGCTTTGCATTTTACATTTAGGTCTATAATCCACTTGAGCTACTTTTTGTGAAACATATAAAGTCTATATGTAGACTCTTTTCTTTCTTTTTTTTGCATATGGATATGTAATTTTTCCAGCCCCATTTGTTGAAAAGACCACCCTATCTTCATTGAAATACTTTTACTCCTTTGTCAAGGATCATTTGACTATATTTGTTCGTCTATGTATGGGATCTCTATTCTGTTCCATTGATCTATGTGTCTATTCTTGAGCCAATACCACTTACTGTAACTTTATAGTAAGTCTTAAAGTTGATTAGCATCAGTCCTCTGACTTTGTTCTTCTTTAGTATTGTATTGGCTATTCTTGGTCTTTATTTTACATGTAGACTTTAGAATCACTTTGTTGATATCTACAAAATAACTTGCTGGGATTTTGATTGGGATTACATTAAATCTGTAGATCAAATTGGGAAAAATTGACATCTTAACAATATTGAGTCTTTCTATCCATGAACATGGATATCTCCCCATTATTTAGATCTTTAAAAAATTTATTTTATCAGTGTTTTGTAGTTTTCTTTATATATCCTATACATATTTTGTTAGATTTATGCCTAAGATTTACACCTATTTCATTTTTTTGGCTTAACATAAATGGTGTTGTGTATTTAATATCAAATTTCAATTGTTCATTGATGATACATAGGAAAGTAATTGACTCTCTTATATTAACCTTGCATCCTGAAATCTTGCTATAATTTCTTATTAGTTCCAGTAGGTTTTTGTTGTTACTATTGTTGATTTTTGGGGATTTTCCACATAGACAATCATATCATTTGTGAAAAAAGACAATTTTATCTCTTATTTTCAAATTTGTATACATTTCATTTCCTTGTCTTCTTACATTAACTAGGTCTTCTGGTATGATGTTGAATAACAGTGGGGAGAGAGGGTATTCAGCCTTGTTCCTGATAGTAGTGAGACAGCATCTAGTTTCTCAGTGTGAAGTATGACGTTAGCTGTAGGATTTTTGTAGATATTTCTTATCAAGTTCACGAAGTCCCCCCCCCCACCCCCCGCCATTCCTGGTTTGCTGAGAATTTTTTTCATGAATAGGTATTGGATTTTGTCAATTCTTTTTCTGCATCAATGATAAAATAATGTGGCTTTTTTCTTTAACTTGTTGATGTGATGGATTACATTATTTAATTGTCAAATGTTTAATCAGTCTTATATACCTGCAATAAATCCCACTGGGTCATGATCTATAATTTTTGTAATATATTGTTGTATTGGATTTGCTAATATTTCAATATTTTTGCATCTATGTCCATGAGAGATTTTGGTCTTGAGTTTTCCTTTCTTATAATGTTTTTATCTAGTATTAGGGTAATACTGGCCTTATGGAATAACTTAGTGTTCCTTCTGTTTCCGTTTTCTGGAAGAGATTATAAAGAACTTGTATCATTTCCTCCTTAAATGTTTGGTAGAATTCAACAATGAAACTATCCAGGCATGGTGTTTTCTTCTTTGGAAGATTACTAATTATTGATTCAATTTCTTCAGAAGATATACACCTATCCAGATTATATTTTTCTCCTATATGAGTATTATTAATTTGTCTTTTAAGGAATCGGTTCATTTCATACAAGTTATTAAATTTGTGATATAGAATTGTTTATAATATTTCTTTATTATACTTTCAATGTCCATGGGATCAATAATGATGGCGCCTATTCCATTTCTGATATTAATAAGTTGTGTCTTTTCTCTTTTTTCTTGGTTAGCCTTGCTAGAAATTTATCAACTTTACTGTTCTTTTCAAAGAAGAAGCTTTAAATTCATTAATTTCCCTATTACTTTCTAGTTTTCAATTTCATTGATTTCTGCTATAATTTTATTATGTATTTTCTTTTGATGGCTTTAAGCCTATGTTGCTTTTCTTCCTCTAGTGTCCTAATGAGAAAACTTAGCTTATTGATGTTAGATCTTTCTTCTTTTGAAATGTGTGCATTCAGTGCACAATCAGCCAAAGAATGACGCACTTATGTCATTTGACTAACTCAGATGAACTCAGTAGAATAATTGTTTTCTATAAGATTGTATAGCATCTGACCCTAAAATTAGTTGCACACATCTATTTTCACCTTAAGATATTCCATCAACTACATGATGACCCTGAGATTTCAAAGACGTTGGGTCACATGTTTACTATATTCTGAAATCTGCATTGCTCTATTGTTTTAGTTTAAATGCATTATTGGTACTTCTGTGATGGTGTGGATGATGTGGAACTCACTGTCTTTCTTTTCTTCTTCCTTTTCTATTTTGGATTCATGAATGGGAGCCACCAGTATAGTAGAATTCTGTAGCAATTATTTGATTTATAGTCAGTGAATATTCTTACCTTTGTACAATTGAAGTACAATTTATGTGGAAATTGGATTTTCTTTCAGATTGAAATTCAGATTACTAATCTCTAGTTTAATGTATGAATCTAAGTAAACTGATATTTTATCAAATACTATAATTGCAATTATATAATTCAAAATAATATAAATTATTTTCAACTAGTGGCATATGTGTGTGAGTATATGTATATAGTGCTTGTATGTGTAATTTTGACTTAGTATGTAACACAAATGTAGGTAAACCATTTAGTGCAAACAGAAACATTTTCTTCATTTATTGCCAGTGATATGTATCTTTCAACTGAGATCCTTTCTAGACGATGATGTAACAATTGATTGAAATGTACTACTTGAAAAAAATTTAATGAAAATTCATTAGCTACATATTTTTCCTCTTAGGTTAAGCTCCCTAAGAATTAATTCTTCATTCTATTCAAGGATTAAGAGATATATTTACTTAAGGAAAGAGTTTTATCTTATAAGATAATGTCCTTGTAATTCTCTTCTAGGGTAAGTTTCAGTTGATTGCTTTACCAGTGTTGATTTAATGGGCAAGTCACAGGAAAACAATGAAACAAAATCCTGCCTGTTTTTCCTGTGCCCAGTCTGCTGATTATGAAGTTAGCACAATAAGAGCAAGCTGGAAAAAAGGATATGTTGAAAAGACTAATGCAAGAAACCACTAAGGTCATCCTCTGAATCATAGGGGTATCAACTTGAGAAGGCTTCAGGGGAAGAGTACTAATGTTGTCTCTGAGAAGAAGCGGACGCTGCCCTCTTGAATTCACATAGTTGTTTTTTTCCAGAAGATTTTGTGAGTATGGGTGACCAAAGTACGCTTCTTTGAGGAAATTGCTTCAAGTAAGGGACAGGGGTAGCAGATGTATAAAAAGCATCTTAAATCTGTTTGCTCTCGGGGTCACTACAAGATCAGAACTGATTATCTCATTAGGAAGTGTAAGCTCATCCAGAAAATGCCTGAACACTTTCTTGACTAACTGATGTTGTCAAATACATAACTATATTCTGTCCAATTTACATTTACCACCCATAGATTTTGTCAATGGTTATTGGAAATAACACTATTTATTTACCTACTGCACAGTGTCTGGAAGGGTGGGCAGGTATACTTTCTTGTGAAACATAAAGATAAAATTGTATTAAAAGTCAATTATAAACAAAAGAATTTTCAGTGGTTGGAATAAAACAAGTTTTTGCTCTTTTGGTGGTAATATTGCACCAACATACAGTCACCTTGGGTGGATACTTGGTACTCTGAAGTTTCTTTATTCTCCGGATTCCCACAATCTCTCTTTTCTGGTACCCCTCTGAATTCCCCTGATCCCTGGAGTCTTGGGTCCATCCTGAAGATTGTCCTTCCTGCTAACTTTGTCTTGGGATGGCAGTGGTGGATCTCCTTGGACAATAATCATCACGATCTTCTATAATGTTAGAGTCTTTAGAATGAAGCGTCTACAAGACAAGATTTCATTTGCTATTGTTTAATGCCTTTCATACGATACAATGAATAAAATTTTGTACTAAAAGACATCATCAGGGATAAGGAGAGGAGAAATAAAACAGATGAGAGATACAAACATCTCTCTCCTCTTACAATCTTTAAAAAAGTGCTTAGAAAGAAGATTGTCATTGCGATGCATAGCTTTTTTGATTTTAGCAAAATACAAATTATTCTCAGGAACTAGACATCACAGAGGAGTAAAAAAAGTGAATGGCTGAAGCAGGTAAGAATAGAAGAGACCAAGCGTTTTCAAAACTGTTTTACATGACAGCATATTTCAGAAGGATAATACCTTGTAATGGTAATTCCTATAGATAAAATCTTTCAATAACAAGATCTCTTTATGTTGAAGTCATGAAACACTCTTTATGCATAGCACTTTTCTATCATAGAATATGCTAGCCCTCTCCCCATTGTTTTTCCTGAGTAATCTTGCTATATATACTCTCAAAAATCTGAATATTCCAACTCAAGATACTTTTTTCCTGGCAAAAAATTTATGCGCTGATGCATGTGGGTTGCCAGAGATGACTCTTATTTAACTACAGAAGGATAAAGTGTGTCTTTGGTTTGTTAACAAGCATAGGGGTTAAGTGCTTTTTGACTGTAAGAGTGCACATACCCTGGAGAAATATAGAATAATGAAATGGAGGGATGAGTGTGGTGGTCAAAGTGACAAAGACTTTACAATAAGTAAAAAAATAAGTTTTAGCATCTCTTTTTAAACATAACAAACCTTGCTCATAACAAATCAACAGTAAAGTGAACACGAGGCATACTATTATAATATACTTAAAATTTAGAGATAAAAATGGATAAAACAGTGAAGGCTCTCCTTAGCTAAATGGTTAACTCAACTGCTGAAGAGGCAGTTTGCTAATGAGTAGCTGAGATTTGAGAGGTAATTGCGTAAATCCCAATCTTATTGATATGTATGGCTGATAATCTCATTAAGAAATGGTCTCACAGGGTCAATGAGGTGAATACATGAGATTGAAGCAGATAATTCCATTAGTTCACTGTACTTTTCATGCATTGTGCGTGTCAAAACAGTGTGAATAAGAGGGTCCATTTCTTAATTAATACCCAGAGGAGGGGGAGGGGAATCAGGGTGGCTCGTATTAGAAAATCTAGGACTCTTTTGGAAAAGCTTCAGACCTGTAATGGCAGTCTTACTAAGGAACAATTCAATAACAAACAGCTTGTTGATTAAGTGGTTAAAAATGCCAGGAGGCATTTAGTAAGTTGTGTCAATTAAATCTTAGGAGAGTCCCTCTTGTGCAGTTGGACTAGCAGGCATCTCACTAGCTCAAGATTACAACTAGGTCGATTTTACTACTTAGGATAACAGGTAGTGAGAAAAATCCCATGATAGAGACCACAATGTAAGTAAGAAACCCTAGAGTTGGCTATGAGTTGGGGGATATTACTTATATAGGTTCTTACCACCTAAGGAAAGAGTTGGCCCTGATTCTGCTATGGCAGAGGCAAGCTAATTGTTGATTGAAACCCATTATTTTTTTCTCCTGAGTACACAGCCTGCCCACTCTTCCTAGCTTCCTTCATAGTTAAGTGGGGCCATGAAATGTAGGTAAAAGTGATATGTGCCACATCCAGGAGTGGGCCATTCAAACCTCTCATGTTTTTCTCCATTCTTTGTCTTCCTCCTCCTGGCTAGGTGTGGACTCTCAGGAAAAAAGATTACAGAGTTTCTATTAGACTTCGTCTCTGAATTGCTGCATGGAATAGAACATGCCATCATCATGCATTGTGTTTTTTGTGAGCTAGAAATACAGCATACTCTATTGGACCATTGAGATTTTTTTTCATACACATCATACATTTTCCCTAATGTAACTGCAATCTCAGCTATCTTCTTTAGTTATTATCTTTTATTCATGCACCTATTGAAGAAGCATTTACTGAGAGTTCTCTATGTGTCATAGACATTGCTAGCAACTAGAAAGACCAGCTAGAAGATAGCAACAGTTAGAAAACTAACATTAGAGCTTGGGCATCTCTGCTTTGTTCACAGGACCCAGGACTTTGTTGTGAGGCAGTTTTGTTAAGCCAAATGCTTTGTCTCCTTTGTATTCAAAAACAATTGAGCACTTCTTTCTTACCTAGATTTACTAGTTGTCCTATCGATATATGCAGAAATTTGGTAAGTTCTGACTCTCTGTAGTCGGAGAACATTGATTTGCAATAGTTATTTATTTTTAGCCTATGTATATATTAATTAAAGGTTTTGCCTTTTGTAAGTTCACATTATAGAGAATTCTTTTTTTATCCTAGATTCTCTTTCCTGACACAATATTATTAACCAGACATAAATAAAGCTATTTATCACTAACCCAGAGCCACAGAGTTATAAGCAGCTGTAGGTTCTATTCTTATTCACCTTCATTTACCTTCATTTCTTCTTCTTTGTGCAGAGACTACCGCACAACAATGGAGACCTAGGATATCAGTGAGGTAGTGCCAGAAGAAGTAGCATGGGTGATTTCAGTCATAAAAACCTCTTCTTTTTTATGGAAGCAGAAGCTGTGAAAGACAGATAACAGGTATGAAGTAGAGAGTATATTTTGTGATCAGAAGTTGAGCTATTTCCCATCCCGGATATAAATTTTGCATTCAATTGGGAACGAGATTTCTGATATTAGGTTGATGATGAATGTACATGAATGTGCATGGCATTTTACTTCAGAAACAGGAATAATTTAGGAAATAAAAAACTTATGATTAAAAAGCTGCACAAACATTTAAAAAACTAATTCTTCTTGTCGTCAAGCAAATGACCTGCTGTCTTGATCATGGCAGATGAAATCTCCAAAAAAAATTAATCTGTTGCAATTAGACGATTAGATGAGTTTGACTCCTTTAGTCCAGTGATCCTTAAATTTGGGCGGGAGATAGGGAGCCATTTGAGAATCTGAGAAAAGCTAAAGATCTTTACCCCAGTAAAATAGGGAAACACTCCACATTTTATGTACAATTCAGGGGATCCTTGATTTACCAAGCTCAACAACTCCAAAGTGATGATGAATCACTGCTTTAAAATAGGCTTGGAGAATCTGCCTTCAAATAAGCCTAAGGCTTTCCTAAGAACCAATGGGTCATTGTTTGAAATCTCCAGTGAAGGATGAAGCAGTAGAAAATTCTCCAGCATGAGCCACTGATCCAGTGCTTTTCAAACCTTCACATGCATAAAACTCATCTAGAGATGATTAAAAAGAAAGGGCAGATTCCTGGGCTGCAATTCCAGAGATTCTGATTGAGTAGTTCTGAATTGGGAACCGGGAATCTGCATTTTAAATAATTACTCTTAGTGATTTATGTAGATGGCATGTGGGCCACATTTTGAGAAACACTGTCTAATCTTCACTTGGAAGTTCTTCATACCACTGACCACCAAGAAATCCATCCTGGCATACCACCCTTGGAGCTCCTGTGTGCCCCGCTTTCCACTGAGAGCTCACTTGAGCTGAGCTCTTCCACCCTGAACAAAATACAGTTTTGTTCTTCGCTCTTCTACAGATACCAAAATACAAAGTCTCAGTTAGCATAGTGTCTTTGGGTAGCTAACTTATCTGGCTGACCTAAGTTAGCCTGTCATCATCAATGACTGCAGAGGAAATCATTCCTGATCACACTGGTAAATTTCCTTTTTTTTTTCTAACACTCTTGGTAAATTTCTTAATATAACTTAATAGCTATCAATCGTTGCAGAACTTTCATTAGTGTGTGAAAGCAACAGATGGCACCAGTTAATGGGCAGTGTGATAAAACCTCTAGGGGGACATGGGAAGATGAATCTTGTCCTCCTCTACATTACTGTTTCTTTCCTTCTCCACACGTTTCTTTGGGAACAGAATTGAGAAAAAGGAAAAAAAAAATCAGTATTTAAACCTGGATTATGGTGAGGAAATGTCTATAGCTAAAATAATAGTTTTCATTTTACCTTCAAATATAAATGAGAATTTCTATCTTCCAACAGAAGTTTCTTTCCGATAACTAGGTCTAAATTGGTTCTGAGTCCAAGAGAGTGTACGTATGTCCTTAGGCCTGTTTTTTGAATAATAATATCATTAAAATATTCGTAATTATTACATTATTATTAAAATTAAAGTAATATGAAATATTAAAGTAATATGAAATAAGGGGCTGGCCCCGTGGCCGAGCGGTTAAGTTCGCACGCTCCGCTGCAGGCGGCCCAGTGTTTTGTTGGTTCGAATCCTGGGCGTGGACATGACACTGCTCATCAAACCACGCTGAGGCAGCGTCCCACATGCCACAACTAGAAGGACCCACAATGAAGAATATACAACTATGTACCGGGGGGCTTTGGGGAGATAAAGGAAAAAATAAAATCTTTAAAAAAAAAAAAGTAATATGAAATAATACAGTACTATTATATAGTATTGTAGTATTAGAAACATTAATATAATTACAAATACATAATAATATATTATTAACTTTCTCCCCACTTTGTTTCATTTATTATCTTATTTATAGTAGAGGGATCTCAAAATAAAAACTAAGCATATAAAGCAGATACTTTTTAAGTCTCTAGAGTTGAAACCATAGGGTTCTCTTACTTGACACAGAGCTTCTTCACAATTCCAGGTTCTTCCTAAGGAACTAACTCACCAAAGAATTTTCATCTAATATGTCTTCCATCAAACATCTAATCATCTCTTGATTGTTTAAACGTGCAGGCTGTTAGCTTCAGCTGTGGACTAAGCAGAAGCTTGGTTTATACATTTCATTATGTTCAACATGTCCAAAATAATCAAACCTTATTATAATCAAAGGGAAAAGAAAAAGTTTGCCTTGTGAAAAAAATAGTTTTTGCTAAGCACAAATGTTGTAAAACCTCCAGAAGCTGAAAAGATCTTTAGTAGAAATATTGAAATATGTTTAAGAGACAAAGTTTGGTAAACCAATCTGGATAAAAGGTAATGAAGATGGTCATTTAAAGGGTATACAATCTCAAAATTGTCTTGTCTGTGGCTGCTTTGACGCTCCAACGGCAAAGCAGAGTCGAGTAGTCCCAATAGGGCCGAAAGGAAACTCAAAGCCTAGAATAGTTACTATCTGGCCTTTTACAGAAAATGTTTGCTGACGCCTATTCAAAAATTGAGTGGATTTTCTGTTTTCGGAAGTACAGTAAGTAAAAAAAGCCTCAGAATTAAGTAACTTTAAACCTATACCTTTGTAAAGTTCAGTATAGTCAATAACACAGATCGATCTAGAATTTTATTCCTGAAAATTTTAAAGTAACGTATCACTACTTAGTATGTACTTAGGTACATACATTGATTCATACCTACATTGATGTTTTGGGTGAGTGTTAATTTCCTCCAGGGAGACTGAATAGGGAATTACAATGGTCTCTCAATCTGTGATTCATCCACGTGGAGTGAAGATCTTGATCACCTGATAGCTAAGAGCCCTGTTCCATCTGATGGGCAGCAGCCTTTGAATTTGGTGGGTCTGCCTTTGAGACAAATCCAAGTTTAAAGTAGTGATCTTTAGGTGGTTCAACATTCAACGACTCAAATAATGCAATCCTTGTCAGTAAATAGAGACACGGGGAGATTTGTTTTAGTGAAGAAGGGGAAGATTCTAATCAAGCAATGGTATTCGCAAAGGGTTAAAGGGAGAAATGAATAAACCTCATGCAAGAGACAGCAAACAGCCTGCTTGACAGGATCAAAACCCTACTCCTGGACTTCTTGTTCAAGAGGACAGGTTATTTTGTCCCTTCCATTTCTGGAGGAGGAGTGACTTTCATTCCCCTCCCTAGCAGAGAACGTATTGAGAGAACATTCTCGGCCCTCTCCTTAGTGGTTCTCCCCCCAGGAGGTGGAGTGATTGATCTGATGACTGAGATTAGGGAAAGGGGCTCTGTCCAGTTGAATTGCTCCCTTCTTGCCTCTCATTGGTTCCATTCCCAAACTGCCTGTCTATAGGCTGAATGTGTTGTGTCTACTCCTGCACAGGGTAGCCTCCCGTGAAAGACAAGGAAAGAGGGACATGAGAGTCAAAAGTCAATTTTGGCTTCTGCTTTAAATTACACCCCCCAATTGATTTCACGAGCAATAAAGCTTATATTTTGATGCTTATCTGAATCTGCTATCTATTATTCAAATAATTTCGAATTCAGAGAGGAGGGTAATTAATTGGCCTCTCAAAACTTCAAAAGTTCCTGGTAGGGCTATAGGTTACAGTGGAATGATGATGGCCCATCTTATGCAGTTCTGTAGAAATTTATCTGAACCTGAACTGCTTTTTTGTGAGGATAAGGCAAGGAAAGGATTGACTATGATTGTCTCAGAGTGGAAGAATCTGCCCCCATGGTCTGGCTTTCACAGTACAACCAAGATTTCAAATGACCTTCTGAGTCTGGAATGATGATCTACAACCAATAAGACACTGCTGAACAAGAATTAATGCTCTGTATTTAGGCACAAAATTTAAACCACCACTAACAATAACAACAAAAACACTAGCTCAGAGATAGAATGGAGTAAGCCTAACAGGAGAAAAGTTTATATGAAAATGATACAATCTCAATATAAGGCAGGAATGTTATATTAATGTTCCCAGGACTGACTAAACCTCAGGCTGCCTTAATAATAGAATGTCTGGATTAATGGAGCTAATTATCTTACTGTACTTTATGCTGGTTGGACAATATTGGATTATTTTCAATGTTTTTTATGAGAACTCCCCGTCTTGAGTGTTCTTAATAGGGATGAGCAAGATGAAGGATTAGATAATATGCCATTGGAGAATGGTTGAAAAAATTTACTTTGGACAGGAAAAGACTTAAAGAAAGACAGGCTAACTCCTTTCTAATATTTGAAGGGCTATTGTGCGAAAAGATTAAAACACTCTCTTTTATTCTAGACTCAAAGATGTAAGAAACATATTTCAAATCAGAGCATTTTATAAAAGTTAAGACAGTCCAACAAATGAAACAGCTGATTTTTTGAAGTAGTAAGATTCTGATCCATTTGGGGTGCAAGCAGAGGGTGAACAAAACTTTAAAGGAGATATCATTGAAATGATTCCTTCTTAGATTACTGACTAGCATGATCACTCAAGACCCAACACTGGTTCTTTAAGTGAAGACTCCAGTGTGCTAATCTTGACTGTACCACCACCAGTGGTGGCCGCACCATTCAGCTTCTCTAGACTTCAGTTCTTGCCTTTCCAGAATGGGAAGCAATATTATCTGCCATGCCTCACAAGATTATTATGAACATGAAATGAGAAAATTGCTATTAAAGTGCTTTGAAAAGGACCTATAGAGAGGCAGTCTACTATTACGTTTAGAGTGGAGACTAAAGTAGTAAATTATAAAATGATAAATGCAAAGGGAGGTAGAGTAGGATCTCTTAAACTTCAATGGGGAAGCAAATGTCCTGTGGAATCTTTTAAATGCAGATTCCATGTCAGCAGGTCAAGAGAAGGACCTGAGGGTGTGCATTTCTAACAAGTGCCCAGGAGATGCTGCTGCTGGTCTGTGGACTAGTAAGAAGATATAGGATCATGTCCTTGCCTGCCCGTCTAAGTAGCTCTTGGCCCACTTGATCTTTTAGGGATGCTATCCTGATAAAGTACTCAAAGAAGCAATAACCACAAACTTTATGACTCTAAAACAGGCTGACAGTGAGGAGGTTGCATACACACCCACCAACTGTATATATCCATTTTCTGAATGACTCTTATTATGACTACTGCATCTTAATTAGCTGTTTGCTATGATAACATATATGTGAAGCAACAGTTCATGACATTTAATTGTTAAAGCTGTTTTCACAATGAATCAAATGATTCAGAAGAAAAGAGAGTCTTAAAATGCAACTAAAACATATAGGTGTGGTTATGGTTATTTGCATGCAGGCAGTAAAAATAGACTGTCTAACTGAAAAGAAAATTTGTTAGATATATATGAGGGAGGGGGTTCTAAGTGAGGCTGAAGACAGACTGGCAGCTGCAGGAGGTTTTAAAAGCATGAAATAGAAATACTCAGTATTCATTGTTACAATGAACAAACTGCAACCATTTCTTCAGTCCTTCTGTCATTACAGTCAAGAGCCAAATTCACAGGAATGAGCATTCGATTGGCCCAGCGTAGGTCATGTGCTTACTTCCTGGCAGAGAGAGGAAGCATCTGGTGGAAGGAGCCTCAGGTATCCTGCCAAGAGAAGAGCTTGTGAAATGGGGCTGCTCTAAGGAAAGGGACCATTGATGCTGAGAAGCCAAATATTGATATGAGCATAACTCTCTGAAATATATAGATATATACATATATGTATGTATATATCTATATATGTCAGTGTAAATGTACAATGTGTACCAAGTAATCTTCTGTCCTATAAATAAATATCTTTTAAAAATTCAATACTAAAAATAAATCATTTTTTCATATTTGTTTATGATGGTAGTTTCCTCTTTTATGAAATGTTTATGTTTTTCCTATTTACCTGTTAAACCTCAGTGGCTTTCCTATCCATTTCCATTAGCTCTTTATATAATAAATTGCTAAAGCTTTGAGAGTCACACGCAAAAAGGACTAATGATATGTAAACATCTTTTCAAAGGTAGTGCCTGTTACTAATTATTTTTTGCTTTTGGAGGGGAAGAGGGTCTGGAGAGATTGCTGGAAACCATTGCCCTTAGAAGTTACCAGTGCAACCTAAATATACTGGAGAGTTCATGTAGTAAGATGTCTCGTTCATAGAGACAGCAGTCTGATAGAAAAATATTATTAAATGACATTTATATTTCTACTTAGTGTCTCAAGAAAACACCAAAGTTGAGATGAGGTGGAGTTTGAGTAGTTATAATACTTTCTTAATGTTTAGCAAGCTTCTTAAAAGTTCTCTCTTTCCACATCGAACATTCTCGGTTTCCAACCAAAAATTCTTTCAAAACTAGAGATACAGCTATTGTGTGTTTTTCTCTGAACTTTCACACACGTTATTGCAGGAAAAAAAATGTCCTTCCCTTTGATTTATCCACACTGTCCCACTGCTGGCTCACTGGTTCTGTCACTTCCAATCTATCCACAGCACATGGAATATCAAAACAGAACCCACCTCATTATATTTGCCCCAGTGGGGAGTGGAGGCTGGTCTCCAGCTGTTCTTTCTCATGATCACTTTTCTGCATAACAAAGGCTAACCTGGAGCTGACCCCACAGGCTAGAAAGCGGGAGTGTGCCAGGGGGACATTCTGTGTGTTCATTTTCATAACTATTTTCTATTGCATTTGTGGGATTATTCTAAAAGCTGAGAAAGTCAAGAGAATAAGTTGCCATCGGGCAGATGTTAGTTTAAACTAGAGTTAAACTTCTAATGGCTTTGAATGTCTCTAATGGATTCTCCAGAATTTGGGCCTATCTACTATGGGCAGTTGAATTTACCTATTTGTAAAAGATTTTACTATTGCTGAAAATGGGTCTTTTTATGGATATCTTTCATATCAGTGTTGTCAGTGAGGGTGTGTGTCTTCTTTATTGGTTAAATTCAACCTTTGGAAAAGAGGAAAACATTTTGATTTTGTAACGTTCAGACAGAAAAGGAGATCCCATGAGTCATCCACCTAAACCTCAGTGATATCTGCATCCTTGGGTCACAGTGTCCACAACAGCATTCCTTTCAGAGATGCTTTTCTTTCTCTTCAGCTGAGGAAGGAGGGTCACGGATATTCCTAACCAATCCACATCCTGTCAGCTTCAAACTCCACTGAATTGTTGAGAACGAAAGAGACACATTGCCTTTATAATCCCCCTACAGAGGAACTTTTGAATGTAAGCAAAACAAGCTCTATTTAATGCTAATACACAGAGAAATAATATTTTTCTTTAGAAGAAAATGATATTTTTAAATAAATTATATGTAGTTTACAAATTGTGCTCTAGTTTCCTTCCAGCTGGGTGAACGATGAGTTGAGTTAGAGTTTCCCAAGTCAGTAAATTTGCTCTTTTTTCAGCAGCACACTCTGAGGAAGAAGGTGCTAGAGTTCAATAAGCTATTTACCATATCGGTAAAGTTATTTCCAGGGAACAGGTGACCTAAAAAGTGGTCTGAGTTGCAGGAAGAACAAAAAAAAGGAAATAACTCAAAGGCTTGTAAATACAAGGATTATGATTTAGTGAAAGCTATTGTTGTACAAAAGGTAATCTATTTCAGATCCTTGGCAAAGTCATTCTAAAGACTGAGGCTATTAGAGAGAGAATAAGCAAAATGTATTTGCAGCAAGTTCCTATTTAACTGAATTTTACCTCCTCTACTGAGGATATATTTGGTTGTTTGATGGGACTTTAAACTAAGTGCATACTGTCTAGGAATATGGGTTTCTCCAAAGCCACGGTCTGTGTGGATGGAGTGGGCTCTGTGCATCAAATCTCTGCTACAGATGTACCTCCTCAGAATATCTCTGCTGCCCACTCCAGCCGCATTTGGCCTGTGTAGGTCTAGGTTACTGAGCGCCCAAGTTGGACGGAAAAGGGAGACATATTTCCATTTCAGGAGAAAATTTAACTTCACAAGACTTACAGCAGAGTGGCTGAGAATCTGGGCTTTGATGTTAGGTCTAGATTGAAACTCATCACCTATTTGCTGTGTAGCAGTGGGGAAGTCACAGTATCCTCAGCTGTAATAAAATACTAATGCTAGATAGAGTTCTCTGTGAGGAGTGAATTCTTATAAAATATGTAATATGGTTCTTGGAAACAAATAAGCATGCAATAAATGGTAGACATTAGCATTATTGTTGTATATTTTTTTTTATTATCGATCCCTTCGAGCTTTCTCCTATACCTCTATCTACTCTTCTTACGGTGAAATGTGATGACATCTCTCCTCATGTCTACACCTGCAAACAAAAATCACCGTGTACATTATCCTCATCTGGCACAGTGGTGAACTATGTGCTATCTGTTGTTTGTCTCAACAACAATTTGATAGCTTTTTGACAAGTTTCCATCCTAAGGGATTTGGTTGAACTCTGCAGATTAAATTTCTCTTCAATGGATGTATTGCAGATGTATTGAATTAGGGATTCATCATGCCCATTTTATGAAGGAGATATGAAGATAAAAGATATTTTTCTCAAAAGAGAAACATTTGGCAGGGCGGAAACAGAGACAAAAGATAACAAGGATGAGATGATTTCTTCAAAATGCATATGAAGTGATTTCATAACTTGCACAGATGAGGATCATAAGAAACGGGCATAGATGGCAAGGTTAGGCAAAGTTTTTTCTTCTTCTATGAAGAATAGGACTATTCCCTCTATGAACAAAGGTCTCGTTGCAAAATCAAACACAACTCGAGAACAGAATCTGGTAACTGATCAAGTATCACTCTTGTTATTTTTAATGACTCACAAATCCACTGGGGATGGCTTGGGTTTGTAATGAGAACAATTTATCAGACTGCAGAAGGCATGTCATATTTCAGATTGACATTTGCCTCTACGGTTGTTTCTCTCACACAGCTCTTATGTTGGTGTGGGTTTTGAAAAGCCATTTGGGAAATTTTATTTAGAATTGTTCCCATTTTTTCCTTGTATATTACTGAATATTGTATTTGCTTAAATCCAAAATAATATCACTGAGTTGGCTTTTAG
This sequence comes from Equus caballus, assembly GCF_041296265.1. Classification (NCBI taxonomy): domain Eukaryota; kingdom Metazoa; phylum Chordata; class Mammalia; order Perissodactyla; family Equidae; genus Equus; species Equus caballus. The sequence goes on from NC_091686.1 coordinate 95,826,073, forward strand.
TAAAACCTCTGCTATTTGCTGTAGAAACTTGGGCATATTTTTCAACATCATTCTGCCTTAGGTTCTTCATATTTAGAGAAGGGAGACTATATTTGGATCTCTCTCTCTGTCTCTCTTTCAATACATATATGTATGGATATATCAACATGGCTACTGCTTTAGAAGGAGAGTTGGAGATATTGTTCTGCTAATTTTTGGTTCCTTTTCACTCCTAACATAGTTATTGGTATATATTAAAATATAATATGATCATTAGTAATAATAGTAAAAGTAACTGTCATTGTTAAACATTTACTCTATGCAATGTCTTGGATATGGTCGTATCAAATAAATGGTTTTGGATGAATGATGGACTGAATGCACTGTGAATAAGTCCTTTATTTGCATCCTATCATTTAATATTAAAAAAACTGTACTAGGTAGACAACGTCATGATACCCATTTTACAGATGAGAAAATTAAGGCTGAGAGAGGTGAGGCCGCTGGCCCAGGATAATACGGCTAAAATATTGCATCATTGGAATTAGAACCCATATTTGTCTAATTTAGATGAACATTGGACCACAAGATGGAGAAAAAAACCTTATACAAGAACTGGAAACCAGAAGCTATAATAGTACACCAGGCATGGAGCACATGTGGGACACATTCCCCCCAAATAGATCTCCCTTCTCAAAATTTTCTTGATTGGCATTACAATGAGCGGCAGATGAGTCTATCTAATATCCACTTCACAGCCAAAGTTAATGGTAGCTGCCAAAATGATTTTTGGCAGAGCTTCACCTCTTCAAACAAGTACTGTAAACTAGAGCAAGCAAATTTAATTACCTGTCAAGCTGACACAACCTCAGAAGTATCACTGTTTTGTTATCTCCATGCTCTGAGTGATAGACTGTCCATCATCTGGAAGGAGGCACTTGGACGGGGCTCTACAAGCAGAATGATGGAAATGAAATTGAGAGTGCGTGATATAGCAAAACTAAGCAGGAATAATCCTGGCTAAGAAAGAACTTTGCAAAGTGGGCTGTGCAGTGTGTGTCCATTGTGTGTATGTGTGTGTGTGTGTGTGTGTGTGTTCCATATTAGGCAATAATTCTTAAATCTAAGTCAAGATATCCAGTCTGGATATCTAATACTGATGACGCTCAGACACTTAGAAGAAGATTAATTTCAGGACTTTGTGATGACAAGAGGTGAGGAGAATGAGAGTTCCATTACCTGGAAACAATGACATCATGAAACATTTTACCAAACTACAATGGTTATTAATAAAACACTTGTTTGCTAAGTATCTATTCATTTATTGTACTTCAAAGGGCTATGTGTTGGATAAATATTTAAAAAATAATCGGACTCTTTAAAGATGAATTCAAATCTTTCATTATGTAGGACTTGTGCTGTATTTTAAAGCTGGCAAATCCACAAGGTGTTGTGAAGCATAGAAATTTCAGTCTTCGATGTTTTGGAAAAAGTTCTCTAATTCCTTTTCTACATGTACAGATCTTCTTCTTATGAGTGCAGAGTGCGAGCTCTTTATCTTGGTTGACACCTTCTCTCCTCCTCTTAGTCTGATTGCTTACCTCCCTGGCCTGCCTCCCGCATGTAATCTACCTGATGGGAGAGTTTATTCATTGTCCTTTTGTTCGCGGATGTATCCCAGTGCCTGGAATAGTGCCTGGAACACAGTAGGTTCTTAAAAAATATTTGTATAATGTGTAAATGAATCTCCATTTTTACTTTCATATCTCAAATACTTGTGTTACATTACAAACTCTCTTCTTCATCTCCTATTCTCTTCTTCCGTAATTTTATCCCAGATCCTTCATTGTTCGTTCCCAAACATTTTCTCTTTTTTGGTACAGTGTGATGTTTCAGCTATCTTGGTTTTCACTTGTGCTGCTTTGTGGTTTTATGTTCTCAGCTTGCAAAGAACATCTAGGACTTTGCCAACCTGCACAAAGATGGATGTTGTAGCTTCTTGTCAAGCTACACCCTGGTTTCTTAATGTACCATCTGAGTTTATGCTTATTGATAGCACCAGATCCTGAGTTCTCACAGTGGGACTCCATTCTAATGTTCTCTTTGTATCAGGGATCCTAGTTAAAGTAGTATTTCTGAATCTGGTAAATGTTATTTGAAAGTTACTAGCAGTGTTCTGACTCTAGGGTTGAAAGCATCATTTAGCCTCTAGAATAGGCAACTTTTATGTTGAAACAATTCATCAAAACTTCCCTTAAGTTAAAGAAAAAAAAATCCATCTATTGTTTATGGAGAAAATATGTCTAAAATGAATGAGAAAAATGTCTCGGGGGTAAGTAAAGCAGTAAAGTAGTGTAAACTGGATCACCCACTAGCAGATCTGTGTGTTTGAAGCAATAGATAAAACATTATTTATTTCTTCTAAATGTTGATTTTGACTGAATTCTCCCTGAAAATGATTCTTTGTACTTTGGAGAGGGATTTATATTTTTATTCCATGATTTGCTCACTAGCGGTTGTATGGCCACATCTCCCCAAGAAGGGTGTATATGCCTGATGTTCTTTGTGTCTCCTGCTGTAGAAAAAACTGTGAGAGAAACATACAAGGCTTGCACAGCCTTCCTGGTCTGCAATGCTGGTGTCCTCTCCAAGGCCTTATGTTAGGCTACATAGACGATCCTTCAGTCAATGCACTCTTAGGAGGCAATGAGTTAGGCCAGGGAGGTCAGACCACACTTGTGTGCAGATGAGGGCTTCCCCTCAAGGACAGTTATATTTCCACTAGCAGTTACTGGGTTGAAGAGTGAGGTGAATCTTAAATTGGGAGATGGGAGCTTTTATCTCCTCTCAGAGCCCAAAACATAGTTGTGGGACCAGGATTCTGAAGTATAGAAACAACTTACAAGTCGTTTTTTGTGGAGTTGAGTTGGGCCATGCTGGAGGGGCCATAAGAGTAGCCATGTTTTTTAGTACAGGTGAGCTACCTACTATGTCAAACTTTTATTATAGTCACAGCTGCCATAAAGAGACATCTGGTAGACCATTACCCAGGAAGCAAAAAGTCCTCCAAAAAAAGTGTGGTGTTTGCGTTCTTTAAAGAATCTCTGCTAGTAGTGACAGTTAGGGTCCAAGCAGAAATCTAACCTTCAAATTCCAATCTTGCAACCAAGACTGTGAGTGTGTGCAGTGTATGTGGCCTCATTTGCCTTTTGTCTCTGTTCCTCTTTTCCTCTCTCTTGAATATTTTCTCTTTTTTCTTTCTCACTGTTCCCTTTTTTCTTCTCCTTCTGCAGTTTCCTTTCCCTTTCTCTTTCCTCCCGTCCCTCCTGCCTCTATTCCTTTCCCTCTGTGTCTATTTGGGTCTTCCAAGGAGACAAAATTAGATGTGCAAGGAATTTAGTAGGAGAAATATGTGTGAAAAATAAAGTGGAAAAGAAGCAGAATTAGGCAGGAAGACCTTCAGACCTAGCTGTAGCAGGAGACTAGGAAAGGAGGAAGATGGGGTGTGGGAGCCTCCGACTGCAGCAGGCCTCTGGGAAAGTCTTGGCCAGGCTAGTGGAGAGCCCACAGCAAAATCTCCTCATTAGAGGAGTCCCAAATTGGGTAGGAATCACCCAGCTCGCATACCTTGCCCTTGCTCAGTCATTGGCTGGGAGCAGCCAGAAGGGCTTGGCCTCTGTGTGAACATTGCAGCAGATCCAAAGATGCAGCAGTTGGAGACTATCAAACAACTACCTTCTTTGCAGCAGATTTTCTTGAAAGAAAGATCTAAGCAGCACAATTTCATGAGCACCCCATCAACTTTCCTCCTACCCTTTCTCCTTCCCTCCTTCCTTCCATTTAAATCAAGAGGGCCTCAAGCTTCCACTCGTCTTGCCTTTAGACAGGTTTCTTCCTGACTCTAGGCCCCTGACCTCCCTTTTCTTAGAGCATTTACTTTAGAAAACTTGTATTTCTAAATTAGTTCTCTGTCCCTTTGATTGTAAATTGTTTTTTAAGCCTCTTTCCAGTTTTATAACCCAGGAACACTTTTCTCAGGACCAGGGAATCATTCTTTTGAAATGCAACCAGCAAGGAAGATCATGCCCCTTTCTCTCAGTCTCTGGGAGAGGACAGGAGTCTAACTTCAGTAAGTACCTTACTCCAAGTTGTAAAACTGCCTCCTGTCATGAAGATAAGACAAAGTTTACTTTTCTTTTGGGTAAAGCCAATCTACAAACACAGATGGCCTATGATCCTCCCATCCCAGCTCTTACAACCTCTCCAGGTTCTTGTTTTGTTTCAGTGAAATTGAGGTGACACTGACTTCTGGTCTCTCTCCCCTATTGCAGTAACCTTGAATAAAGTCTTCCTTGCCTGTTTAAATTTGTCTAGCGTAATTTTTCCTTTGATAGTTCTTTCCCTCCTTCCTTCCTCTTGTCTTTTTTATTGAGTGCCAACTGTGTGACAGGAATTAGGTTAGCATCAAGTATAGTAGAGAAAAAGATAGTTGAAGTCGTGTTCCTAAGAGTAGAGAGAAAAGAAAATAAACAAATAAATGCAAACTTGGATTGCAAATTTCCTTTATAAATGAAAACCAGGTGAGGTAAAAGGTGAGATGTGGCCTATTTTACATAAAATATTCAGGGACCTCCAAGACATGGCCTTTTTCAGTTTGTAGAGCCCATATTTTGGGGTCTAGCAGTTTGGCTCCATATATAACGTCAAGCGTCATCTGTAGTCATGATCCTAGCTCTCTAAATCTTGTCTTTTTCAACTATAAAATGAGGATAATAATAGTGGCCAGCCCAGTGGTGTAGTGGTTAAGTTAGTGTGCTCTGCTTTGCTGGTCTGGGGTTTGTGGCTTCAGATCCTGGGCGTGGATCTACACACTGCTCATCAAGCCATGCTGTGGTGGCATCCCATATATAAGCAGAGGAAGAAGGGCACAGATGTTAGCTCAGGGACCACGTTCCTCAAGCAAAAAGAGGAAGATTGGCAACACATGTTAGCTCAGGGCCAATCTTCCTCACACACACAAAAGTAAAATAAAATAAAATGAGGATAATAATAATACTTGTTTCATGGATTTATTTGAAGAATTAAATGAGATAATGCATCTAAAGCACTTAGTGTACTGCCTGGGTTCAGTAAATGTTTGATAATATTGATGATGATGAAATGATTTGTGAAGACGGTATTCAAGAAAGTGATATTGAATATTTTTCAAATTTATTTAATACTAGAATATTTTTAAAAATGAACCCCTTTTAAATATCTCTTGGAACACAGTCTGAGGAATTCTGGTACATACTCTTCATTTGGGCACTTATTCATCTGCTGCCCAGAATTATGATTCAACAGCTTAACAATTAGATGTCTTGGTTCTCTCATGAAATTATAGTTTCTTTGAAGGCATTGATGATGAATTGCATGGTTTCCATGTTCCCAGAGCACTTAATACAATGTTAGGCACATAGAATGTACACAATAAAAGCTTATTGAATCGAAAGCCATCGACAAAATGAAAAATGAAAATGCAACATACTGAATGAGAGAAAATATTTGTAAATCGTATATCTGATAAGGGGTTAATATCCAAAAGATATAAAGAACATACCAATCAACAGCAAAAAAATAAACAATCCAACTAAAAACTGAACAGAAGGTCTGAATAGACATTTTTCCAAAGAAGACATACAGATGGCCAACAGGTACATGAAACGATGCTCAATGTCATTAATCATCAGGGACATGCAAATCAAAACCACAATGAGATATCAGCTCACACCTGTTAGAATGGCTATTATCAAAAAGACAAGAAATAACAAGTGTTGGTGAGGAAGTGGAGAAGAGGGAACATTTGTACAGCGTTGGTAGGAATGTAAATTGGTGTAACCACTATAGAAAACAGTATGGAGTTTCCTCAAAAAATTGAAAATAGAACTACCATATAATTCAGCAATCCCACTTCTGGGTGTTTATCTGAAGAAAATGAAAACACTAACTTGAAAAGACATGTACACCCTTGTGTTCATTGCAGCATTATTTACAATAGCTAAGAAATGAAAACAACCTAAGTGTCCATCAATGGAGGAAAGGATAAAGAAATTGGAATATATATGTACACACATATCCACACATACATTGGACTATTATTCAGTCATAAAAAAGAATGAAATCTTGCAGTTTGCAACAATGTGAATGGACCTTGAGGGTATTATGCTAAGTGAAATAAGGAAGACAGAGAAAGACAAATGCTGTATGATCTTCCTTATATGTGCAATCTAAAAAAACAAAAACATAACCGAGCTCATAGATCAGAGAACTGATTAGTGGTTGCCAGAGGTGGGTGGTGGGGGTTGGAGAATAGGTGAAGAGGGTCAAAAAAAAGCTTATTGAATTGAAATTCACACTAATAATGAAAAAATATTTATTAGTATGAGTTACTAAGTCAAGATTCTTTCTGTTCTTATAAATATTTTTTTCTCTGAAAGAAGACAATCCAGTCTTAGAATTGTTGGTTGAAAATTCTAGGAAAAAAGATTTTCTTCTTTTTCATAATAAAGAACTGACATTAAGGATTTAAAACACAAAAAGCTTGAGAATCAACTAAGAACATTTTTCATATTCCAAAAGTTCATTTACGAAATATTTCATACTGGTGAGGGGTTATGTGGAGCTCAGAATATAGACATTTTTTTCCATTGGATAGTTTCACATTTCTTTGTCTAACGTGTCTCTGATTCTTCTTGATTCTGGGATGTGAGACCCTGTGTTCTTTATTGTCTTACTTCTAAAAACAGATATTGATTTAACTAAACTCTCCCAAAAAATATTCTGCATTTTTGCTTCTAGGTTTACTGCCAGAAGTTGCTCTTTCTGGAACAACGATCACCTCCTGAGGACAATGTAGATAGAAGCTCAGCATGGGCTGTGGGGTAAGACAGACTTGGTTTAGAGTCCCACCATTTTCTCCTTGAACAAATTACCCACCTCCCATGTTCGTCTGTAAATCAGGAATACTAACAGTTTTATCCTAATGGGACTGTTGCGAGGGTTAGCAGTTTACACATGTAAAGTAGTAGATTTCTTGTGTAAAACACCTGGCTTATAGGAAATACCAAACATATTGCACTTCTATTATTTTTCCTATTGTAGATGGCACTGTTTGAAGTCAATTTATTTCCTTTCTTGTCTTTCCATAAACCTATTCTATTGCATAAATTTTGCTTAAATATAAACTTGGCCCTGTGTATTTAACCATTTTGAATTTAGGATCAGAGTAGTCGTAAAATTACTAGATTGACTGTTACCTATCTTTTTATAATTAAAACAGTCACTTTGATGTAATTCATAATTTTTCCATATATTTCAAGACACTGTTGTGCCCCTTCCCCAGGCATTGCGCCTTAAGACTTTTAATTAGCCTTCCTCCAGTGATATGCCTGATGAATGACACTTTCTATTTACTGGAAGCTGTTTGATTCTCATAGCTCCTTTACAGGGAGAGTACGATATGAGCACAGTCTCTTGTCATCATTTCTCATCATTAATTTGCCATTATAACTTTGCTGCCTTCTCTTTAGGAGCCAGTGCCCTCTAAGTCACCTGGACGTCTTATTTCCTCTTTTTTTCTCTTTGTCAGAGCAGGACTTTTCCATATCTTTTCTAAAATTATTAATCCCACAAATGCCCCGAGAAAAAATAATGATGTGGTAACATGTTTGGGAAATGGTATTAATATGTTGTCCTTGTGGTAATTTATTTAGCAGAAACAATGTGATGCATACTTGTGTAAATTGATTTTAATCCAACCTCTAGAGTTGGTTGGTCGGTGTGGACTGCTCTGGTTAGGAGCCCACACTTCAATGGTGGTTTGCCAATTAGCACAAGATATACTGGAAATGATTATTCATTCGCGAATAAGAATCTTCCCAGCTCAACTAGCTCTTTACAGCAAAGCTCAAAATTAAGATCTTTAGTTCTGTGTTTCCTACTTCGTGAAGATCTCTGTTGACAGATCTGATCTGATGGTTCCTGAAGCTACGAAATCTCATTGGGTCAGCTTGCAAATAAATGTCTTCATGTTTGGCAGAATTTTGTCAAAAAACCTTGCATTTCTTGTAACGTTTCTTTTGGTATTAAGATAGTAAAGAAGGAATGAGTGTCTCCCACTTACCTCTAATTACTGAATCTTATCAAAAGAACCCTGAATATTTTTAAACATCCAAAGTGGCTTACGTTTGTTGACAAAAGCTGCAAAATATATTCCTCCTTGGGGAATTCATAATGTACATGAGAATCTTTCAGTAAAAAAAGTTGTCTGTTTCTTGGTTAAATAAACTTTATTTTTTTTCAAACTTATTTGAACACAGATTTCTTTTTTCCTTGGTAAATGTCTATTTACATCCTTGAGTGACAGTGTGGTACCAATGATCAAAATTTGGAAAATGTTATTTTAAATCTAACCTTTCTTCCCTTTTTTTCCATCCAAATTGACTTGCACTGTAGTCTTTTCCTCTCTTTCTGAGATCATTTGCTCTGAGGGAATCTAACTGCCATGTCATGAAGAAACTCAAGACACCCTGTGGAGAGGCTCATATGACAAGGAACAGAGACTTCCTGCCAACAGCCATGTGGGTCAGCCAACTTGGAAGTGGATCTTCCATCCCCAGTCAAGTCTTCATTAGGTGCAGCCCCAGCTGACGTCTTGACTGCAACCTCATGAGTGGCCCTGAGCCAGAACCACCTGGCAAGGCCTCTCTTGAATCCCTGACTCACAGAAACGGTGAGATAATAAATGCTTGTTATTGAAGGTGCTACACTGGAAGTAATTTCTCACATAGCAATAGATAACTAATACAGATTTTAATGCTTTTAATAAAACATCAGATAAAAAATTATATCCAAATGTTCTAACGATGGAAAGTGACTCTATTTTGCCTCCCAGGGATATTTGCTTTTTAGCTATGGTGCCCTCTATAAAAATGGGTAATGAAAAGAGAATTTTCAGATGAGAGAATCGGCGAGTCCTCAGTGATGTCCCAAGCTGGCTGGCTAGTCTGTCCTCTCCTAAGCCTCCTCTGCTAGTTTCCCTGAATTCCTACCCTCTTGTCAGCAGCTTCCACCTCCAACTCAACTATATACCATTGCTTCTACCCTTCTTTGCTCCATTTACTAATGGAAATATTATCAAATAACACTACAAATATGTTTTCATATCTGTGAACAACTCAAAAGGAAAAAGAAAGTATACATGTTGGATAAATACATTTTTATTGCCTAAAGTGAAAGCAATATTATGAATCTGACGTGGTAGAATCAAAGACAGGGGTGTGGGGAGGACTGGAGGAAGAGGGGGGAATGATTAAGCTCCTCATAATCTCCGTCAGCCCCTACCAAGCCATTCAATGAACATGTGATCCTTGTAAAAACTGTAGGTGCTTCGTGTACAAACAAAACTGTAAGACAAATCCTCTAGCCCCTATTCCCAGAGGGATTGCAGCCACCAAATCCCTCAGATGTAGAAATTCTGGAGGTGCTATTGCTAACCATGATCAGACGTATTATTTAGTGGTATCCCTAAAATCAGCACAAGTGTTAGAATACTTATTAATAAGTTAATAGGATGCTCAGCCTCTGATAATCATTAATATTTTGACCAACTCAGTGGCTGGGTCAATGATAAATTTCATTCTCGTTGATCAATTAAATTGACTAATGTAGAATCACCCCCCAAGATTGGCGGTAAAGAATGGTCTAGAGTAATTAATGTACAATGATGACTTACTTCCAAAGAACTCTAATGATTTGGAGCTCTTTAAAATTTTGCTGTTGAGTTATAAATTAATTGGTATCTAACCTTGAGTTACACAGAATCAAATAAAAGATATTAGTTATGCAGCCATGACATAATTTACTGCACTAAGTCATCATCACTGAATATTCTTTAATGATACAATACAACTCAGAATATTGGGCCTGCTCAGTGAATGCTGAATTCTAAGAATAGCTGGGGTTTCTATTGGCTAATTACCAGAAATTTTTCTCATGTACCTAAATAGTTTTTACAGGACTTAAAATTTTTTTTACTTTGATATTCATTACTGCCTGCTGGATATTCTCATTAATCAGTTTTCAAGCAATTAATTCTATCATAAATGGAAAGTATTGACCGAATTAAAGGCCATTTCCACAATTAGACTATGGTAATTAGTTTCCTGGTTCCTATGTTAATAAGTTGTCACATATTGTTTGGCAGACATTGATTAGAGTCTGCATCAGCCATGCAAATTAACCCACATATTGGCCTCCCTGTTGGAAAAAGTAAGACTAGGCTTTAAAAAGAAAAATACAGCAGGCAAAATCAGAGCCAACTGCATCTTGGGGAGGCTGTATTTTCTCATTCTCAAAGATATATCATTACTAGAGACTCAAAACTCTTTCCAGGTCTCCACAAATTCGGTTTAGAAAACTTTTTTGGCTGCCCTGAATTCAACCAAGTCTAGTCACCTTTCTAGCTTTCTAGCAAGGTGCATGATATCAAGCATGGGAGAATTTTTGCGCCTTGGGAAACTTTTGTACTCTGTTATGGAAAAGTTATTGCTATTAGAATACAATATAAAATTAAATTATTTGAATTGCGTTTTATAAAACATAAAGTGTGAATTCATTTATAAAATATAAAATGTGAATTTATTTTAAAATTGTATCCACTAACTTAGGCACTCTTGTATAATTTATTAATTTTTTAAGCCATTTTTGTTTTTTGCCAAATCATGGTATGAAATATTTCTTCAGTTCCTTAAAAGTAGTTTGCAAGTCATGGTTTTAATTAGTATATTTTCATGTCTGAAATATTTCAAACAGATGATAAAATACAGAGAATAGTATAACAGACACTAACATGTATCTCATCTGGACTTGATAGACATAAACATTTTCATGGTTTTACCTCCAATCTCTTTATTTAAAAACAATAAAAATAAAACCTTATAGATACAGCTAAAAATCACCTCCATTCTTTCTGCACTTCTTCCTTCTGTTTTCCTAGAGATTCAGTACCTTGAAATTGGTGCATATTATTTCTATGAATTTTTTAAACACCTTTCCTAATTGATATATACAACTGTTAATTTTTCACATATTTGACTTTATTTCTAAATTGTGCACCAGCTTTATATATATGTTTAAAAGTATGTTAAAGAACATAGGGTTAAACATATGTGTGTGTGTTTGTATATATATGTATAAACACATAGGACTAAATATATATGTATGTGTGTATGCTCGTGTGCGTGTGTATGTTGTGTGTATCTGTGTGTGTGTATGTATATATATAACACTACATTTTCGTCAACGATGGACTGCATATATGATGGTGATCCCATAAGATTTGTACCATATAGCCTAGGTATACAGTAGGCTTTACCATCTAGGTTTGTGTAAGTACACTCTGTGGTGTTCGCACAATGTGAAACTGGCAGGAGACGCATTTCTCAGAGTGTATCCCCAACATTAAGCAATGCATGACTGTCATACAACAGACTTTTAAAATGTTACCGATACAATAGGTATCACATTCCTTTAATTTGTATTTTCAATAATAAATTTAAGTATCTTTTCAAATGTTTATCGAACATTAATTTTTGTTCATCTGTGAATTGATTGTTAATATCTCTTTGTCCATTTTTTTTCTACAGGATTGTTTTTCTTATTTACATAGAAGTGCTTTACATATTCTGAATACTAAACTTTTGTTGATTCTGTATAATGAAAATCCGTTTCTAAGTCTGTGGCTTGTATTTTAACCTTGGTTGCTTTTTAATTTAAAAAAATTTAAATTTGGGGGCTGGCCCTGTGGCCCGGTGGTTAAGTTCACGCGCTCCGCTGTAGGCGGCCCAGTGTTTCGTTGGTTTGAATCCTGGGCGCAGACACAGCACTGCTCATCAAGCTATGCTGAGGCAGCGTACCACATGCCACAACTAGAAGGACGCACAATGAATAATATACAACTATGTACCGGGGGGCTTTGGGGAGAAAAAGGAAAAAAATAAAATCTTAAAAAAAATTTAAATTTTAATATAGCCAGATTTATCAATATTTTGTTTTAGTTTGTACTTTTTGTGCCTTATTTAATAAATTATTCTCTACCCTAAAATCATATTCTTCTATGTGTAATTCAGAAGTGTTAAATTTTTTCTTTTCCTGTTTAGGTCTTCCATTTTTATGGCATTTATGTTTGTATAAGGTGTGAGATTTACATCCAATTTGACCATTTTCCATGTAGATGGCCACTTGTTCCAGCATCGTTTACTGACCTGTGCACTTTTTCCAATTGACAAATAACGCACCTCTGTCAACTACCCAATTCCTGTATAAGTGGTCCATTTTAGGCTATCTATTTTGTTCCATTGGTGTGTCTATCTCCTGTAGCAATACCATGATGATTTAATTATTATAGATTTATAATGTGTCTCGATATGTGAGAGAGCATGTACCCTCTCTTCTTCAAAATTGACTTGGTTGTTCCAGCATTTTCTGTAGCACTTCAAGACTACCTTTTCAAATTCTGTTAGAAATTGGAACTTTGGCCCATTGCATTAAATTGATAGTTTGATACTGAGGAGGAAGGGCCATTATTACCACATTGAGTCCTCCCACTCATGAATGTAGAATATCTTTTCATTTCTCTAGGCATTCTTTTATGTACTTGGAATGTTTTCATTTTATCCATTATATCTCTTGCTACATTTATTCTTTAGATCCTCATAATTTTTGTTGCTATCACTATTCATACACTTTTAAACATTACCTTTTATAATTAGTTATCACTGGTGTGTAGGAATACTGTTAACTTTTACATATTGATGTTGTATTCTTCAGTCTTGCTGAACTTTCTTATTATTTCTAAGAATTTGTCTTTAGAGACTCTGGTTTCCTACATAGGCAATCACCACATCTGCAACTAATGACAATTTTGTTTCTTGCTTTCCAGTTATACTTTGCTGAGAAGGAAGGCATTAAATATGCTTTGTTAATAGGCGCAGGATTTGGGAAATGAGAGGATGGTACCCGCTGAAATTTTAATGCTGGAAGCCATCAAATATAAAAGTTTTCCACTAATTTCCATCCACCCTCCTATTCTTAAGCCTCTTCCCTATCATCTCAGAAATTAGGTGTTTTCACTCGAAACATTGTCTTACAGAACTTTTTTTTAGGTTAAAATATACAGGCTAACCATGAGACTAGGCGCCAGTGTCAGAGATCCACCTTCCTCCTCAGAGGCAGTCCATCCAGTGCAGGCCGTGTGCACACACTGAATGCGATCATTGCAGGGGGAAGGGGGGATGGGAGCAGCCCTCTGTAGCAGCTCCGGGGGCTCCTCCAAGCCACACTATGATCCACTTCTTTTTGTGCTCTGGAACAAAGTAGAAACGCAGTAATTTTTTTTGTTGAATTGCCCAAATATCTTTCTTTGTTTATCTATCAAGGCTTGAATTGTCACTGTTAGAAACTCACTCCTGTGGGATTTAAGGTTTGTTCACTTTTAACAATCTTTTCAGAAAAAGTAGACATCCTTAGGCTGTACTTCATTATTTTAGTTTACTGTGCCTATCCACAAAGCTTACCTCACACCTGCTTCCTGTTGCATCCCAGCATTGGTGTATAACGTTTGACAAGTTATGCCTTAGTTTCCTCATCTGTTTAATTGGCACAATTAGAGTACCTTATCATGTTGTTGTGAAAATTCAATTACAGCACATAAAACTTTAGGACAGTGCCCGGTCTATAGTAAGCAATAAATCATTGTTACTTTTGTTAACAAGTCATCCTTGTCAGTGACCTCAAATGCCTGGGGAGAAAATAATTACTGATTCTACGTTTGCATTTTCATTTATATCTAGGACAATATAGCATCAAGACAAGTAATTTTCCTATCAAAATAATTAAATAACACTTTGTATAAATAAAAATAATGCAATAAAATAGACAAACATACACATATGGTATCAATTACTTTTCAAAGGTTATATTTAAAATTTACAGTGAATAATGGACTTCCATCTATAACTCATTAGCTTGAAGCAGAATAGTTCTGAAAAGCTGAATAAATTTTCAAAAAATGTTTGAAGGAATTAGAATGCTACCAGGACAGCCCAGTACTAAAGAACCTAAGATTTTGGAGAGAGGGGAAAAGCACTGAGGTGAATCTGACGTTTTGCACCAATTTGCTTTGCAAGGATTTTGCCTGTTTTTAAGCGTCAAGTCTGAGAGAATAAGATGAGCAGAGAGGAGCAGCTAAAGGTCTAAGAATCTGAGCAGAATTTTCAATATTCTTGAGAGACTGAAAAAAAGAAAATTCAGGATCCAGGACTGAAAAGGCAGCCAGGACTTATCGCAGGAGAAAATTCCAGAGAGAAGGAATGTAAGGAGGAGTGAGCCCCGCATCTGGACTGCTTTTCCCACTGAGGCATTTTCTAACTCTTAAGGAGAGCAGGACAAAAGTCAAGAACCCAAACCGAGAGAAGAAGCTAAGCAGCTGAGAAGCTGAACCAAGATTTTGGAAGTCTCTTAAGGATTGGAGAGACAAAAGTTATGGTTTAACACCCACTAAGGAAAAGAAACACTTGCAAACATCCTAAGTTTTCAGTTGAGACACTGAATAGGTAAATTGCATGGCTAAGAACACACCAAAAATAAACCCTCATAAAGACTGAAACCAAATTTTGAAATTGTTTCAGTTTTGGGTTGAAATGATCTGATCGTACCTTTAATGCTCTCCCGAAGCAACACAAAATCATCATTAAAGGACAATAATGTCACCCAGAGCCTCAACAATTTTTCATATGTACTGTTCAGCAGACAATCAAAACTTACCCAGGCATGTCAGGAGACAGGATCAAGAAAACAAAACAGATACTAAGAGGAGATTCATAGATATACATATACAAATTTACGTATTCTGTACAAGAAAATAAATGATTAGATGAAGAATTTCAAGGAACAAAAAAGATCTATGAAAATATCAAATAGAGGTTCTAGAACTTAAAAACATAATAAGATAATACCTCAGTAGAAATTTTACAACAGATCAAAAGAGCTAAAAGGAGGACTCATGACGTATAAAATATGTCAAAAGAAAAGAATGGATTGAAGTATAAGTTAAAAAAAGAAGAAAATTCAGACTAGTAAATAGGAGACAAGTGAGACTTGCTGGAAATGCCTTAGATATGTATAACTGGAGTCTAAGAAGGGGCAAGAGAGAAAAAATGACAGAGGTCATATTTTAGAAGATGATAGTCAAAAATTTGTTTTAATTAAGTAAAATCTCAATTTACAGAATCAAGATGTATTATAAATTGCAAGCAGGGTAAATATGAAGAAAACCATACCTAGGCATACCATAATAAATATTTTTAGATAATTCAACATATATTTGTTGTTTGGCATTCAGCATCTATTTTTCCAAAAATGCATTATTAAAGCTCTTTTATTCCTAGACTACATATATTTAACTTATAGTTTATTTGAAATAAAAATGAAATTTGGATGCAATCTTAGTAGTAATGCAATTAAATCTGCTTATTATATCAATAATGACGCTGAGGTCCAGAACACTTGTGTGACTTATGTAAAAGTACTTCATCATGAAAAGCAATATTTTCAAAATAGCAAAATGTTGCAAATAGTGCAATATAACAAGAATATTTAAAATTTCAATTCAAATTACAGTTTTTACAGAAACCATTATTTGTTTACCAAAATATCCATTCCAATCTTCATTCTAACAAGACTCTGATTTTTGTTTGTGTTCATCTGTTGGGAGAGACAATTCTCCATGAATATTTTTACCTTTTTGCATGATTGGAGACTTCTGAGCATCACTGACAAGGTTTGTTAAAGGATGATTGAAGAGGTAACATGTCTTGAAAATCAGCAATAGTTTGACTCTTAGGAGAGACTTAGAGATGTACCTCCCCAGAGGCAATCGTTTACATTCCAGAGTAAGAAACCTAGAGGTTTAACCCATGTCTACCCTCCCCAGAGAATAATTCTTTATATTCCAGAGTAAAAGCCTTTTTCTCTTTGGAGGAGAAGATGGGTAATTGTGCCAGAATTCTCTATATTAACTCTGAGTCTCATAATTTTGTTGTTCCTTTCCTGTCATGTAAATGCACTGCATATTTGGATACTGTCTTAATTCTTAGTCATATTGTCTTATGAGGAATTGGGGTGTGGGGAACTGACACTGTCTGTGCATAATCAACTATCTAATACTATGATCCAGAAATCTTGTGACTCTTGTCAGTCCTTACACATAAAACTTTGGCAAGATAAGTTTTTAGCTTGTAAATGGGGTAAAATCTTCAGTTTTTAACTTAATAGTGCCAATGCCCAACTAAAATACTATATATTCTAGCCCCCCTTATGGTTAAAAGTGGCCGAGTGACCAAATTCTAAGCAATGATATGAAAGCAGAAGTTGATGTCTAGAACTTTTAGAACACACCTTCCTCCCTAACTTTCCTGTTTCTTGAAATACGGTTATGATGGCTGAGGATACAGAATTCTTCTTTTACCATAAAGTGATTTTGAGAAGGAGAGGATGAAGATTTGGATATAATAATGAGAAAAGTGTCAGACCTAACCAAGAAGACATGCCATGAAAGAAAAGAGGGATTCTTTCCACCATTCACTCAGTTAACAAATATCATATTGGTGGAATCTGTACTGGGTACTAGGGATACAAAGACGAATAAAATCCAATTTCTATCCTCAAAGAGCTCTAATAAGGGAGGAGAGACAAAAGTGAATAATTAAATTAATTTGTAGTAAGAGCTAGTCATATGCATATTGTATAATTAATCTTTATAATTACACACACCTTCACCTCCTCTGTGTTTCTCTTGCTTTCTAGTACATGCTCTGCTAAACCAATCTTGGTAAATC
Organism: Equus caballus; assembly: GCF_041296265.1. Classification (NCBI taxonomy): domain Eukaryota; kingdom Metazoa; phylum Chordata; class Mammalia; order Perissodactyla; family Equidae; genus Equus; species Equus caballus. Next base: position 95,842,986 of record NC_091686.1, read on the forward strand.
CAATTCTCAGCCTACTCAATGCCTGCCCCCATGAAGCAGAATGGGGGTGGAAAAACACATACAAAACTATTCCCAGAAATACATAGTCCATTCACTTCTGCATTCTCTTAGATGACTTTTATTCCTTTTCTCTTTTCTAATTTCTAACATCTGCTTTACAATCCACCTCCCCTCCACTACTTTCATGGTCAATTGGTGAACTTCTTATTCCATCAAGAAAATAGAAACAATAGGAACTTCCACAAGTTCCCATGAACACATCTATTCATTTACCTGCATATATCTACATATACTCTACCATCTCTCCTGTTACTATGAATCAATTTTACTATCTCACACCCAGGACTAACTCCTCCACTTTCATACTATTTCCTATCCCCTCTTGATAGTTAAAGACATTGCTCCATAAGTTTTATGACCTCTTCTGACTCAAAATTTCTCTCTTTCTCTTCTGGATTATTCCCATAAACAAATAAATCCAAGAAGCATGTTATTTAAGTGATGAACCAAAGTCTGAAGAGATCTCAGATCAATAAACATGAGGAAGACTCAGAACGATATAGGCTGTTCAGCAAATGGAGACCGGAGGGTAAAGTAGACATCTCAGCAAATGTAAACAAGTACAAAAGATGGTCAAGGAACAAATGCTCCTTCTGATGCCCTCACACTATGTATATCTCAAGAAATTTAGTTTCAACTCTGGAACAAAAAAGGAGAGAGATAAAATCATGAAAAGATTGAGAAAACTTTTGACTTGGTTACTTGATTGACCTGATTGTTTCCGTTATCAGCTAAAAATAACTTTAGTTTAGAATGGAGATTTGTGATGGTTAATTTTATGTGTCGACTTGATTGAGGCTAAGGGATGGCCAGATAGCTAGTAAAACATTATCTTTGGGTGTGTCTGTGGGTGTTCCCAGAAGAGATTAGCATTTGAATAGGTAGATTGAATAAAGAAGTTCCCCTCACCAATGCTGGTGGGCATCATCCAACCCATTGAGGGCTTGAATAGAACAAAAAAGCTGGAGGAAGGGTGAATTTACTCTCTTGTTTGAGACAAAACATCCATCATCTCCTGCCCCTTGATATTCGTTTCCCTGGTTCTCAGGCCTTTGGGTTTGGACTAGAACTATACCACTCCGGGCCTCCAACTCGCAGATGGCAGATCACAGAACTTCTCAGCCTCTATAATCATGTAAGTCAACCCCTCATAATACGTCTCTTTCTATAAATCTATATATATCTTATTGGTTCTTTTTCTCTGTAGAACCCCAACTAATACAAAACCTAATATAAAAGAATTAAATTAAAATAAAATAGATATTTTTTTGAGCAGATGAACACTTGAATGTTTAATCTCTGATGCTATATGTACTACAAGTATTATTTTAAAAATTCATCTAATTTTTATTACAGAATTTGGGAGTTTGACAGAAAATCTTGCAAATTTAAAACTATAGTTTTAAGAGAGTGAGATGATCCGTCTCATCCAGTGAAAAGAGTCCATCAAGCCACTAATCAAAAAATAAGATACATTGTTTCAAGTTTCAATAAAGTGCGCTTTAGCAACAGTAAGTGCAGAGTCACATGGTACACTGGCCTTTGAGAGGATGCTCTAATCAACAGAAGTGGTGGGGCTCAGCAGGTGCTTGGGAAACCAGAATTTCATTGTAGTGCATTATACTGAAGTTAAAATGCAAATCAAGCTGGATTGTTTGGTCCCTATTTTAGCTGAATCTAAATATATATCCTAAGGGAGAAATTGTCAACTAACTAGAAGTTTCATATTCCAAACTCCTAAATGTCTTACTTTTACTTAGTCTTAATTACTTTTTTCTCACTTTTCGTATTTGCATGATATAACCTTGAATAGAATATAAAGATGTTGTTTACCTGTGTAGTGGATCCCTAGGTATTCAAGACCAGTGATTGTCTCTCTATTACCTAGTGTCCAGGCCAACCAGAAACAAACCTAATTGTATGCTTTTCTTTATCACTTGACTAATTTTCACAGCTTGATATACCATCAATTTCAAGACTCTTCTAAGTTTAGAAAATGAGTTTGACCATAACTTGGCTCTGATGAGATCTTTTTCCTTTAGCTTCTGGAAACATGACTACTGAAGCAAATAAAGTACTATCCTATTTGCTTCTAAAAAGAGAGAGGAAAGAAGTGGAAAGTACATTGACTATTTTGCTTCCTCAAAAATATACTCTCTTGGGGTAATCATTGTGCTGTCTGCTAATGAGTTTGAGAGCCTAATCTGACATTGATGTTCTTTATGCATCATTTAATTGTTTCATGTTTAATTGCATTACAACAAAGCAAACATCCGTGGCAATGAAGATATCAAGGATATTTTGTAAACTCAGAAAAGTAGAAACGAGACACAGAGCAGACTTCTCCATGGAACAAAATTTCCATGAAATGGTCTAACCATTTTGAGTATGTCAAAGACAGAAGACATCATAAGAAAACAAAAGCCAGCAAATTAGTAGGACAGAGAAGTTAAGAACCAACAATAGATCTTAACTGATTGACTGCACAAACCATTCATTTCCTTTTTTTTAGAATAAGAAGAGAGGTTTTCAAGTTCATCCTCATTTCTTCTGTCATGTGTTAGACATACTACAAATGAAGTGCCACAAAAATTTCAGGTAATAAAATTCACTGTAATAAAATGAGCAATTTATTAATGTCCATTCTTGGAGGTTACAGTGGTTTAATTTCTTTTTCATGAAATGAAGAATTCATTTTAGATGACCTACATATGGCAATTCTAAGGTTAATATGTCCATTTTCAACCCATGGAAATAATTTTCAATAAAATGTACAGAATAGAAATATCTGCTATATAGCAGAGAGGTAATGTGTATTCGACAAGTGGAAAATATTAGCTTATAAATTGTCTTAGAGACTGGCATGAGGTATGCAAGGAATACACTAGACCAAGATATTGAATTTGAAAAGAAGCATGAAATTCTGAAAGTCAATTTTAATTACTTGTATTTTTACAAGGACAAGAAGTGTTATGAAAATTCTTCTTAAATAACTATTGGTGGCCCCAGGGAAAAGATTTAAGGGTAAACAAGGCGATTAAACTGATGTCTCTTAGACAAAGTTACCGTCTCAAATGAACATACTTCCATTGGTGGCTCCTGTAAGTTATCGTATTTTTAACACCTAAATTTCTAGAATATCAAGAAACCAATTTATTTTGAACTATTTCCCATGGTACATAAGAACACTAAATTGTTGATTTTAGAGAAAGGTAAAACATGCAGGAATTCTTACAATTTTACCATTCTTTCGATTAAACAATTGAACAAACAAGTCAACAAAACGGTATCATTGGACTGCCGCTCTGGTAGGTAAGCAAATACAAGATCCCTCCCTAGATGTAGCTTACAAGCTACAGCAGAAGACAGATACAGAATAGAATTTAAATAATGCTGTGTATTCAGTGCTATTGGATACAGAAATAAACTGGCCTGGGCATTTGTGAGAATTCCCTGAAGAAGTGACATTTAAGTTGAGACTTAATAAATGGACAGGAGTTAGCTTGGAAAGGAGAGGGAGGGGAGAAAATTTGGGGTTTAGGCAGAAGGAAGAGCAAGGCAAAGATCTTGAGGCAAAGAATGACATGGCATATCCAAGAAACCAAAGGAAGTCCAGCATAGCTGGTGCATAGACAGCAAAATGGAGAGTGGAAAGAAATGAAACAAGCAGGGAGAAGTCACTGCTTCTTACAATAGTATATTAAATGGAAATCACAAAACTCAAAACATTGCGTAATTCCTTCAAAATGATCTCAGAGTGGGTTATGCCAATAGACGTGAATCTCCAATCAAATCCACGTTCTCTCTTGCTTTCTTCTTCTGGAAAAGTACATGCTAAACCTCCCTACCACACTTGCAGCTAATTGTACCATAGTTCTGGGCAATGAGCTACTTGGAAAGTCCTAGTGGAGGTCACCACTTTTGAATAAAGGCCAAAGCCTCATTAGGAGAAATCATTTTTACCCCGTTCGCCATTCTCCACTTTTGCTTTCTGAAAGGTAAATATGAGGCCTGGAGATAAAGAAACCATCTTACAACATGAGGATCAATTCCTGCATGTTAAGTGTGGTAGAGCAAAAGATAGAAAGAGCCTGAGACTAGGGGTTGGAAGGTGGGACTTATTTTGCAGTCTATGTCACTGGCAGCCCCTAGTATTCTGCACCGCACAGATTGGATGGCCATAGGCAGATGTCTTGCCTGAGTTCCCAATAGTAGGTGTCATTGAGCCACCTTACCAGTGAGCTGTCTATTCCCATACTTCTTTTGGTCTGTGATGAATAAACTCTTATCTATTTAAGCCACCAAAGTTGTTTTCGGTAACTGCTGCCAAGCACATTTCTAATGTTAAACAATGTTACATTTCACTTATTTATGGGTCAAGTATCTTTATTGAAGCCTATTTATTGCCTGAGGAAAAATATTTTTGACAGTCTGCTCATTCTTTCTACATGAATATATAATTACTATCCTGGAGTACTGCTTTCTCCCCCAGGCAATGTTCTTCTAAACAACTCAAATGACCTTTGCTAAGAGAGTCTGTCCCTGTCCCCTCCAGGCAAAATTAGTTAGTCATATCCAGGGCTCCTAAGGAACCCTAGGCCTTGATTACTTATCATCCTCTTACAATTCCCTGTCTATATCTCCATCTTCGCCATCAGCTTGTGGATGCCACAAGGCACTGTTCTTATCATATTTATTTTCTATTCCTATTGCCTAGAATACCATACTATTAACTTAGAACATTAGCGCTTGTAAATGTTTATTTTCCAAGCTACATTTAAATTTTATTTTAATAAGCACTTATATAGTGCTTATCATATTCTAGGCACTATTTTAAATGCTTTATAGATATCGTATATTGTAATGAATTTAATACTCATAACCACCCATTGAGGTAGGCAGTATAATTGTCTACATTTTGTAAATGAGGAAACTGAGGCCCAGAGGATTGAAATAACCTTTCCAAGGTCACGGATCTAGTGAGTTATGGAGCTTGGTTAGAACCCAGATAAAGATGTTTGTGTTTGAAATACGACCTCAGAATCAAACTTCAGATCAAGGGAATCTTAGAAATAATCTAATCTCTTTTCATATACAAGGAAATATTGTATATGACCTACAGAGACATGGAGATATTAGGTGACTTATTAAGTGTTAGAACCTTGACTGCTGTAAGAGCTGAGACTTTGGTCTCCTGATTTAAAGGTTAACTCTGCTTCATTTGCTCCCTGAACTGATTCTGCATCAAAATCACCTGGGGAACTGCCGTGACAATCCAGATTGTAGGGCCCACTTTCCAGAGATTCGGATTTGGAATATAGACTTTTTAAAATACTCCCAAGATTAGTTAGTTATAAGACAAGTTTCAGAATTGTGAGTCTGCAATACAGGTGTATCAGTCTAGGTTTGGTCAGAGAAACAGAACCACTACAACTATTATGGGCTTGAGGTATTGAAAACAGGCATTAGGATTTACATGAATTAGGGAGGAGCTGGGATAATCAAGGTCTGGTAGAGGTAGCTAGAGGTTCAGAGAAACAGCCAGTAATGACTTTGGCCAGAAGCACTGGAGTATGTGAAACAGACAGAACTTTTGGGGAAATCTGAGAAGCTGCCATGACTATAACATGAGAGCTTCTGAAGAGGTCTGTATAATCTCTATACCTGGGTGTCGTGACCTTTTATGAATAGTGGCTTTCACTTCACTTCTATTTTCCAAATTATGTAGGAGTTCCTCTCATTGGCAAACTCTAGTCCATAGTGATATGCACAAGTTAGAAGATTCTGGGAATGTAATTGCCCCTTTAGAAGGGAGATTGTTCGTGCCAAGTGAATAATAGATACAGTGTTCCCATGATCTTCATCTCCTGGTGTTCTCATCCTTGTATAATCTGATCCCCTTAAGTGTGAACAAGGCCTGTGACTTGCTTCTAACCAATGAAATATAACAAAGGTAATGGGATGGATGTGATTACATTTACATAATTAAACAAAATTGTAGTGCTTCTCTTGTTGTAGGATCTTTCTCCATCATTAGTTTGAAGAAGCAAGCTGCTATGAATCCTACAGCAAGGAAATAAATGTTGCCAACAACCATGCAGGAAGGTAAGTGGCCTTTTCCCAAGTTGAACCTCCGGATGAGACCCTACCCCAGCCCTGTGATTGCAACTTCATGAGAGAACTTGACCCAGGGAATCCAGCTAAGCCATGCCCAGATCCCTGACTCCCAGAAACTGTGGGATAATAAATGTGTGTTATTTAAAGGCAATAGGTTTGTTGTAATTTATTATGTAGCATTAGATAACTAACACGATAAATAGTCTGGTACAAAAACACCTAAAAGTAGATTGCTGGTGTTACTAAAACCTGAAATATGGGGCATTAGCTTTGGGAACAAGTGGTGAGCAGGAAGGGATTTTCTTTGGATGTGAAAAAATGGTGAGCTCTTTTAGTGAGCGGCAAAATATTTGGTGAAACTGGGCCTACTCTGACGTGGAAGACAGTGTACATAGTAAGTAATCATGTAACTTTGGTGTAGGTGCTACTGAGGCAAAATTATGAAAGTGAAAGCTGGTTGCAACTGACTGCATTTGACAAGTACTTAAGAAGGAAAGAAGCTTGGGGGGAAAATTGTTTGCAAGCAGAATTTAGAGGCAATATAAATAATTCAGAAATTGCAGTGTTGTAAAAGACACTGCTTCTCTATGAATCCAAAGTGTGGCCATTATGGCATAGCCTCAGATTAAAGATCAGAACAAAGATGGGGCTGAAACAGTCTTTGATAGAGCCTGGGAAGAGTTTAAGAGGCTATTAGTAGATTATTTCAATTGGAAAAAAGGGCTTCCAGAAAACCTAAGGATGTGGTCCCACAAAAGCCCAGTGGGCCCAAAGTACCATTATTAAGTCTATAGAATGAGGCAAGTCTAAAAAACAGCTGTGGCGTGGATTTTGGCACATGTAATTGACTAGCATTAAACACGTGGAGAGCTATGTTTGAGATAAAGTGCTTGAGAGCTGTGCTGGCAAAACCTTTGCCAGTTAAACTAAAAGAATCAGAGATGTAGTTGAGATGCAAAACTATCTCTTTCCTACCAAAAGGCATGTCTTCCCTATGCTGTCTTCTGAAGTAGATGTCCAAAATGGTGAAAAAGGAAGACCCTCCCAGAGAGCAGAGCCAAGAACTATGGGGAACAATGGGCCAGAGAGCTGTTCCTGGCAGAATAACTGGAGCCTAAAGAAGGAAAATTACCTACCCCAGGGTAGAGCAAACTTAGAACATTTTCCAGCATTATTTCAGAAGTTTTGGGGAGTGGTGACTGCTACATGTCAGCAAGTCTTCTGCTTTTTGGATGGAAATGTTCTTGTAGTTATTCTGTCCCTCTTCCACAATGAATGTTGGGAGTATGGGGACTTGTAATTTGTCTCTTTAGTTTCTATGTCTCTGGATCAAGAGGAACTGAATTGGATTGGAAATATATTGTCATGATTAGATGCAACATTTGGGGTGTCTTCTTTTGGGAGCGGCATTTTGCACGGGGAAGGCACATGAATATTTTTGAACAAGAAAGTGGAGTGTAGTAGATTATATTACTTAGCAACTATTCACTTGTTTTAATCCCACTTTTTTCAGAAAAGTGTATTTCCCTGCCCTCCTGCTATTGAACTTGGCATTGTAACTTAACTTGGCCAAAAGCATATGAGCAGAGGTGGCAGTGTGCCAGTTATAGGCCTAGACTTTAGTAGGCACCAAATGTTTCTCCTTGTCCCTCAGGAAACTCAAGAACTTTCCAATGAGAAGAACATGACCATGAGTGACTGTTGTCTTTTCAGCATGGGTTCAGAATAAATATGCATGGAGCAGAGCCACAGACTTACGAGTGTGAAAATAACTATAGCTGTATGCCACTGAGTTTGGGGGTGGTTTGCCATAAAAAAAGCTACCTGATGCTATACTTGGTTAAATTCTTTAATTATCCTCCTGTTTATTCATGTTCTGGCCCATGTCCTAATTGGAACAACCAGTCAGCCTCATGCTTCATTAATGCTTAATATGTAGATTCCAAAGGATAATAGAAACCATTGTTCATTCATTCAAGTGTACTATATGTATTAAGTACACAGGAGTAAAGGGCCATGGTGTATGTGACCAACTCTCAAAGGTTAAAAAAATGAATATATGTATGTATGCATGTATATATATGTGTGTGTGTGTGTATATGTATATATTCATACATATATACACATACATATACATATGGAGAGAGAGAGTTTGAATTTTGGCCACCGAAATCTTCATTGTTATTGCTGCATCTTCAATGTGTGCAACTCTAGGGGTGGGTAGGGAACAAGAAGGGAAATGTAGAAGGAAATGTAAAGTAGAATGGTATAAAGATGTAAGCCAGGAAATATACCTGTAGTGGTAATTAGAGCAACTTAAAAGGGTCCTCATCTTCATATACCTTGTGATGAGTAGAAGTACATGGATTCAATTTGCTCTGATTTCTGTTGTTAATGTTGTTAGTGTACTTCCTGAACAGAGGAAAGAAAATTCTATCTCTTCTTGTCATGTTGACAGCTTTTGCTACATAAATAGATAGCTATGTAGGCAGATACCAAGGTGTGAACTTCCCCCATGCATTTTAATTGGATGTTAGACTTGAAGTGTGGGATTGAGCATTTAAATGGTAAGAGTGCCCATCAAATAAAGTCCAGATAGCTACTTTAAGTCAGTAAAGTGGGCACTGCATAGTCAACGGTGAGACCAGTTTGTTTTACATTAGTAATTAGTTCACAGGTCCCAGAAGCAGTCCTAAAGAGGGTTGTTTTTGCGATCTCTAGAGAAAACAAGTATCTCCACTTTCTTTTTTCTGTTAAATGATCCCTGGAAAGAACTGCTTTTGGAAACAAACTTAGGACATCAAGTTTCCTGCAGACCAGAGATAAACCCCTTTGATTTATTTTTTCCCTAGAAACATTTTTTTTTGCACTTGTGAAAGACTAATGATTAATGTTAATTGACTTATGATTAATCAATTGATTGTTTGATTGAACAAATATTTACTTAGTGTTTACAATGCTACAGGCCTTGGAGTCATCATGTAAAAATCACAGAAATGGTGACTGCTATCCTAAAGCTTATATTTGAAAAGCTGGTAAATTATTAAAGGGATAAATAGATGAGATGATTATAAATTGTAATGTTTTATAGAAATAAGGGACTGAGACAGATCAAAGACATCCTCCCTGAAAAGGTGAAATCTAAGCCAAAATCTAAAGAGGTATAAAGGAGCTGGTGTGTGCATATGGAGGGCAGAGCATGTCAACAGAAAGAAAAGCATGTGCAAAGTACCTACAGTGATGAAAAGCATGATGTCTCCAAGGAAAAGCAAGAAAGATGATGCGTGAGGCCCAGGAGAAGGGTGATATGAGATAGGGTTGGATTTGATAGCTAGAGGCTAGGTCAAACAAAACCTCGTAGACCATAGCAAGGAGTTTCACTCAATGTGAAATAGACAGCCTTTGAAAGGTTGGACAGTGACGTGATTGCTTTGTATGTTAAGATGTCCTTGGCCAATGTGTGGAGAGGGTATTAGAGGGCCAAGAATGGAAGTAGAGAGGTCATTGGAAGGCTGTTATATTAGGTTAGATGAAGTGGGATGGTGACCAGATTAGAGTGAATGAAATGGAATAGGAGAGACTTGGTAGATTCCAGGTATGTTTTAGAGGCAGATCTGATGGGACCTATTGATGGGTTACTTATGAAGGGTGAAAGAAAAAAAGAGGATATGCTTCATGGGTTTCTGACTTGAACAATGTATTGAAATGAAACTATGATGGATTGATGTCCATCATTTTAAGATGTCCATGAAGTATATAAGTATTGAAGTCAAATAGTTGTCTGTATCTGTTGGGAACTCCAAGTAGACAGGACTAGAGAATTAAAACGGTAGATATCAACATAAATATGTATTTAAAGCCATAAACTGGTGGAGACAGAGAGATAAGAGAATATCCATGATGGAGGCCTGAGGAACAAGAACATTAAAAGTTTGGTTTCAAGATGATAAACTAGCTATAGAGATGACGTGGGAAGTGTAGGGAAAAAAGAGAAGGGTGGCATGATCAAACATACATATCCCTTTAAGTGAGAGTGAACAAATGAGCAGGTGGGAAGTTCCTGCATTTACAGAGCAGACACAGGGAAAAACAAATTTCCCTCTGAACCACAGACTCTAGCAGCAAAGAATAATTTCTTAATGTCCTAGCTAGGCATTTAACATCTTTAACAATCTTGCTAAGACATTTCATTTCATGTCCACATGCAAAACTTTTCCCCTCCCAACCCTTTCTGTTCTATCGAGAAGAGAAACTTAGAAGGGGTGGTCTTTGATAGGGCGATCATAAAACTTATGGACCAAATTAGGACTCTTCTGAGAGTGAAAAGGGAGTTAGTAATAATAGTAATTAAAACAAGTGTAAACCTAGAATGTCCTGGGCAAACCTGGACGTATGTTCACACAAGCCTTTTGAAATACTGAAGTTGGCTATTTGTTGTCTTCAGTGACCTTCTCACTTATTTTTCTACAGTCTAATTCTGCTTAGGGTGATACTCCCAAACTCTGAGAACTTAGTTTTCTTCTTCTGTATTATGGTAAGCTGTTTTAGCTCTTCAATTGTGTCAGTTGTCTCTGAGCATCTCCCATGTTTCTTAGGTTTCCACATTTCTTCCCAATGAAGAAAGCTAATGTACCAATTATAAATCAAATAGCCAATACTGAAATCCATGCCAATAAGAGCTTACTAGTTGGTTAATGTATTTCCTTTTTTCAAAGCAAGAAAATCTGCATTGTAAAGAGCACATTCAGAGACAACAAATTTAACCCGGGACACAATTCATCGTGAAACATTCAGGCATTGAAAAAGGTAGAAAAAGATAATTTTGAGCATTAGGACTTCTCAAGCTCCATTATTTCTACTGTAGAGTTTGCTGCCTATTGAATGTCCTTGTAGTTGCAGTCCTGGACTATTAAAAGTTAGATTCGATGTTAAAGATGCCAAATTTATCCTGCAGAAAGGATGTCTTTAATCACATTGAAATCAAGTTATCTTCTTCAAGAAGCTTATTGTAGGAAGTCTTTCTATATTTCTTGTCCCACAAAGGAAGGACACCCTTAGAGACAAGAGCATCCATGCCCACAGTAAAGGTCTAACCTTCTGCAACAGACATGGAGACAATTGTTTGGCTTTTTCACTCTTTCACTCCATCCTGAGCTTCTCGTTGTTGGCTGTTGTCTGCCATTCCCTTACACGATGCCAACTAATCCAAAGACTAAAACTAAAGCCTTTCATCTGGAAGCAACTTCAACAATTTAATTCCTTTCCTTTATGTTCTTGGAGTTTGCCCAGAATCCTCTCCTGACAGGCAACTTTTTTGTTTTGCTTGTATTTCCCTTTGAAGAAGCTGACCTTCATTTCTTTTATTGTCAATTTAGTCTATACTCATTTTGCTTTCCTCCCACTCAAGGAGAAAACATTCTTAAAGTTCAAGAGAAAATGAGGCCCCAGTGAAGTCTCTATAGCTAAAAATCTTTAGGCTTTAATGATGATGGCTTAGATTTGGGATAAAGATAGTTATCACGTTTTGGATTTGGGCTCCTGTATTATGTGCATGAAATAAAAGATTGTTATCTTTTGTCTAACAACTCTCTTAACCACATGCTGAGTGATTAGACAAAACTCTGCATTTGCTCATTGTCACTAACTTTCTGGAATAGAGTAAGCTTAAAAATAATGTGTAGGCAAACCAGTAGGAATGATTAGAGAGATTATAAAGTAGATTGAAAGAAATCTCTAATGACTCTCTGTCACTTGCGCCCGTGCTGAACCTTATTGATTTTGAAAAAACTGTCCATTTTTGGATTGAGAAAATATATTAATGTCAGTGGTCCACTAGTTTCTTCCTCTTTGTCTGTCTTTGATCTAGTTGCAGCGAATGGGGCCATGCCAACTAGGGATGTATTATTAGAAAGTTCATAAATAAAAAGGGCTGACTCTAGAATTTTTTAGTAAGTATGATGAAAACTCACTTCAAATAACATCCTAGTATTGAGTGTCACATTAAGGAAATGGAAGTGCATATTATGAAATGCAGGCAAACTAGAACTTTGGGAAGTATACATCTCCATTTGAAGGGATCTCAGGAATGCTGTGGTTAAAATTTTGAAGAGGGAATTTAAAAACGTTTGACAAGTTCTATGTGAATTTGGTTATGGAGCCCATTGCAGAGTCAGCAAACTCTCCTGTCAATAAAAATATACAGAATGAATTCATGCTCATAAAAATGGGATTAAAATAAGAATATCTAATGGTAGCTATATAGTGGACCAAGAGTTGAAAGAATGAGTATAAGTTCCAGATTTGGAAAAGCAAATCCTCCTTCTAAACCATAAATTTCTGATACATAGTCGAGGTCAGAGGTCAAAACAAGAACTAGAAATTGTGTCAGTATTTGTGTGACATTTTGTTTTCTGGAGCAGAGGTCTAGAGCTGTTATCAGACCCTGAAAGGGTCTTTGTGATGCAAAAAGGTTTGAAGTCATTTGAGCCTTTTAGATGCACATATTTCTAAAATTCTACAGTAACTAAAATAATGATCTTTAGGAAATCTTTTGTTTCAGTGCAACCCCTATTGTTTATTACTTCAGGGATAGAGTGGCTATCACTCCAGTCTCGAATGGGCATGTCAACTAAGGCATACTGGTGGTGGAGCAATTATTTCAGGCACAATTAACTTAGGGTAAGAAATGAAATTGATATCTATATGCAACTGACTTTGAAGATCCTGCCAGCTGGACCCTCTAAGAATCACCTACTATGTGTCACCTGGGTCATTCTTTTGCTCTGGTCTTCATTGATAACTACAGGAGGCAAAGGCCACTTCATATTTGTTTACACTTTCTCTTTATTCTGTTACCAAATGACCATTGATGGGAATGTATAAATGAAATCTAATGATCACCAAAACCAGATTTTGCCTGTAAGCAAATGCTTCCTCTGGAAAATATAACTGACCTGGAATAATTTGGCTCTGGTCCCTTCTCCTTCCCCCTCACAATGCCTTAGGGATGATCCTTTATCAGTTACTCATTTAAGTTCTCCTATTTGGGAACTTTAAATAAAGGGAGAGCTCTGCATTGCATTTTCATCTTGCTGCATGTTATGGTACAGATAGGCTTGTTTTATAAATGTTTATAAAAACTGTCAGTTACTAGAGATTGAAATTGGCATATCTATTCTTTACTCCCCAGTGACTCACAGAAACTTATCCTTTGACTCATCCATACACTTAGATTTTTTCACACATTAAAAAAAAAATGTTCTGGAAATAAAAATGTAGGCTATTTGTGTTCTTTCCAAAATTAGTCCAAGAAGTAGGTACAATAAAGCTGCATGTTCTGCATCAGCACTCTCCAGATGGTAAAGGAAAAGTAAAGTGCCAGATCCACACGCCCTCCTTCCTCTCTCTCTTCTGAGTGTGTGGTGTAACGATGGCTATTGATCTGAAAGTTGAAGACATTTCATTAGCCTTTAAGCTGTACTGAAAACAAGAATTAAATTAAAAATAATACTAGTTTGAACCAGGTTTTATTTGGAAAATATCTGGGGTCTTCTTTCTCTATAGCAAACTCATCTATACTCATTTACTTCAATTATTTCCTATAGAAGAACAAATTCCAAGATTTGCTTTTGCCAAATTGCCCTTTCTCTGAGTTTCAGTCCAGTCTTTCCAACTCCTTTCCTGCTAGTCACATTATAATTAGAGAGATTTTGTAAAAGTGCAAATTAAATTATATCACTTTCTTGTTTAAAGTCACTCATTGACTTCCTACTTTTCAGATGCAGCTCAGTATCTTAGTGGACTATAAGAATCGGTATCATGTGGCACCTGCTTAGCTGTCTGGCCTCAGCTTTTATCTCCCCTCTCCCTTTGTGGCAAAGACTATGTAGATATCCACCCTTTCTGAACACAAAAGGAAGATTATATTTTTTTATTTGCAATTGTAGCTAAGTTGGGAACTAATGAACAATTTTCATCAGTGGAATGTGAGGGGGAGAGATGTACCCCATTGGCAATACTAACATAGCCCATGTGGTCCACTCTTTTCGTTGGAAAAGAAGGATTCTGAATTGGCAAAGCTACCCAATGGAAAACGCCTATGCCTGAATCAACCATTTGGAGGAGAGCCACTCAGAAGAGCCACCTGACCCACTTTGGACAGCAGCAAGAAATAAATTTTCATTGTGTTAAGTTGTTGAGACTTTGCTTTATTTACTAGATCATCTGGGTTTTTTAATCCTATCTAATAAACTCCCATCACGAGATTTTTTAAAAATTCAGTTTCTTGATTGCATCAAACTCTTTCCTGTATAGGGCCTTTACGCACGTTAATCTCAGCACCAGGAATGCTCATTCCTCTATTCTTTGATTAATTCCTGCTCATTTTCCAGCTATCAGCTTAAATCTGCAATCTACATTGTTTCCCTATTGCACTAAAATATCTGTATTTTTCTTTCATGAAACTCTTTAAATTTGTATTTTATGTATTTTACATTGAAACAGGAAACTCTAAGCTCCATTTTCTCTGATTTAGCCCTACCTAGTAAAAATTCTGCTGATGCCAGAGACTGCAACCTTGAATTAATAGTTGTTCACAAAGAAATTGGGGCAAATAAATGTTGTTGACTCAGCTATAGTGAGGAAGCACACTCTGAGATAAGGATGCATTTATAAATAATTGATAAAAATAAAGACTGAAATCTCAGAGTTCTTTGATTTAGAGGTTAAGACTATACATCCTTTCCCTTGTTGCATTAAAGACCTCTTCATACCAAACTTACACCCGTTCTATATCTTGTAATCATAAAAGTGTGCTAGACAGTTTTTAAGAAGTTCACTTGAGACATCTAGATTTTATAAGTTGAATATTATTTTCTGTGAAATATTGATACACACATTATCTTGGAAAAAATCTGTAGTTAACCAATCAGCTGCAATTTCTCTTATATAAGTAACTTTAATTTCTCCATTATGTAGAAAATAGAAACTCTTTAAGAACACTTTCAGGGTTATTGTAACAATATGCCAGGTTATTCAGCATATTGTTTTTTTAAAAACAATGTAAGTGTGAGAACTTTTTCTGAACATGGTTACTTTGACCAGGGATTTCTTTCTTTCTTTCTTTTTTTTTACTTAAGAGAGTCTTTCTTTTTAAAGATTGGCACCTGAGCTAACATCTGTTACCAATCTTCTGTGTTTCTTTTTCTCCGCAAGGCCCCCAGTACCTAGTTGTATATTCTACTTGTAGGTGCCTCTGGTTGCGTTGTGTGGGATGCTGCCTCAGCATGGCCTGAATGGGTGGTGCTAGGGTCTGCGCCCAGGATCAGAACCGGGGAAACTCCAGCCGCCAAAGCGGAGCACGGGAATGTAACCACTCGGCCCTGGGGCAGGCTCCTGACCAGGGATTTCTAAAGTCCTAGTAGAAGGGAGCCAGGATCAGGACTTCTCCAACTGAAAGATACATTCAAGGTAAGAAGACAGCCAAAGCCACATATAGGTTCCAGTGAGGAGGGTTCTAATCTCTTGTCCCTCTCCTTTTGGAAGTCATATCAGTGTGAGACTGCTTTCCCCTTGGGAATCCTTTTCAGCCGTTGAATCAGCTGAGAAAAGAATACACATCTGCCTTGGAAATGGCTCCTATGGCTTGGAAATACTGTCAGTGAATGCTTTGTATTTTTTTTTTAACTTAGTGGAAAAAAGAAATTGGCCCATCCTCCCAGTGTGGCTGCTTTCCTTTCTATGAGTTGAGGCATTGGTGAGTCTAAGGATTTATCTGATTGATTCAATGGGAGTGTGGGAAGTCTTTTCGCACTGAGTGGGTTGAGGTATAAACCAAGGTAGAGGTACCATCTTTAGGCTCTAAGAGATGATCTATGATCCAAGTGTGGCTTTCTGTCCACTAAAGGGAACCCTGCCCTTAGAGAGTAAATCCTCAAATGAAGATTATGATATACAGGGAATGCCCAAGAATTGATAGTCTGAGTGTGTATGTTTTTCCTGAAATTCAGTTGAAGAAGGTATACAGAAGAGAACATTCTCCTTGACTAGACTGAAATATCTGAAGATGAGTAAAACTTTCCTTGGTTAGAGATATATTTAGATGTATACAAATTTGAGCCAGTTTACAAAATATCAAAAAGTAGGGTTTGCTTATAAAAGAGTGATCAATCCTTCAAAGGCTGAATTGCGTCCTAGCAAATACCGCAATTTCTTGGGCAGAGTTGATGGCACATTCTTCTAAACATTCATCCATCCATTTAATAAATACATATTGAGTAATTCCAGGTATTGCTTCATGTATTATGGTACAAAAGTGTACAAAGAGATAAAATCCTTTGTGTTCATGGATCTATTATTCTAGTAGGGGAAGACCAACAATAAGTAAAGTAAAATGAGTAAATTATGAGTACGTTAGAAGGTAATATGTGCTATGGATAAAAATAACATGGAAATAATAGAGATTTGTTGAGGGAGTTACGTGTGAAATTTTGAATATCATGACCAGGGAAAGCCACACTAAAAGATAAAATGTGAGCGATTCTTGAAAGATGTAAGGTGGTCACCTGTGCAGGTATTTGCAAAAAGACAAATCCTGGTAGAAGGAACAGGAAATGCAAAATCCTGGTCAGCATCCAAATTTCTGAAAAGAATTCTTCAGTGTCTTTTTTTTCTTGACAGGTTCACATAGAGTTTAAAAAACATTGTGAACGTTCCAATTCTTAAGTTGAGTATGGGATCATGGTGGTTCATTTTCTGAGAACCCTTCAAAGCTTATATGTATAGTGCACGTGTTCTGGTGCATTATATACCTATAAGGGTTGTCCCAGCAGCAATGGATGAGGGTTCCCATTGTTTTACATTAGGCCAACACTTGGAATTGTCCAACTTTTACACTTTGGGGGTTTGAAATTGTATCTCACCGAGTCCTGACTGGTACAATTGTCTTCCATTACTGTTGTAATAAGCAGTAAGATCAAGTAGGCAAAGAATCAAGCTCCATGCCTGCATCATAGAAAGAACTCAATGGAAGTCAGTTTCTCCTGCTTTCCCAATCAGTTCCTATTGCCATACCCTTTTGTCAAGTTGATGATCTGAATTTATACTTCACTACTAAGACATCTTTACTTGGATATCAAAGAGAGTCCGACAACTCAATAGTCCCCGGATGAGCTAATCATTTACCATGTGCTCTATCCCCTCAATTGTGCTCCTCCTCACATTCCAATCATGGAGAAGTTTTTATCTTGGAAAACGACCCTAGCGTTTTGGCTTATGATTTTCTGCCACTCAATTCAAGCATAACTTTTATTCTAACCAAACTATCATTGAAAATGTTTGGATTTCAAAATGTTGAAAGGAAATGTGAGCAATCTCTTCTTACTTTTGGTGGGTGACAGAAGCTGCCACACAAGCTGCCTTTGTTGAAGGTGATTTGAATCACAAACAACTATCGTGTTTAAATTTTGTTCTGAATAGCGATTTGTATTTTGAAATTATTTACAGTGTGCAACTGCATTTCCAAGATTACCACCATAAATTGATGAACAAAATGCTGTGAGAGGAAACGTGTTTAACAGGATAAAATATGAGGAAATGATGAAGCTGGATGGACTGAAATGGCTAGATTATTTAGCCTCAAATCAGGCAAACACCTAAATCACCAAGGCAGATGTTCACCTTTAACCGTTATGTCCTCACAGCACCCCCAGATGAGGTGAAATGTTAATTATGCTGCTGGTGAGGCCACTCACAGTTGATCAAAAATCAACTTCTTCTTAACTCTTGTTTTGTGCACTAGAAACCAACATTATTTCTCTCCCATTCAATTATTTGGGAAGCTAGAGAAAAAATTTAGTCACTCAGTTCATTTTAAAATTTCACATGCATTTTTCCAGGCTTCCAAATCACTGCTCTTTTAAAATCTTAATTACTGTTCCCTAGGCAATCTCAAGTCTTTCATGTGTTTGTTTTAACATGGACACCAAATTTTGTGCAATCCTTTAGAGGAGGAATAACATACAGTAGAAAGAACTCTTTGTGCCTTGATATCGCTTAGACTTGTCACATCTTACCACTTTTCTCTTTTCTTATGTTTCTAAAAGAAATGTCAAGTTATTCACCTAAGTTATGGGTTTGAAAGTATTGTGGACCTTTTTCAAGGCAACTGAAAATATCCTTAAATGTTTGTAATACATCCAGGCCCACTAATCAGTAATTTAGGTCATCGACTAAAAATTATTAATTTTAACCAAAATGAGATTAAAAGTTCAGCCAGTCCATCTGGAAGAATAATTAAGATGGCCAAAACATCAACCAGCCAACTAGCTTGCTGGTACTGAAATGTGAACACAAATCTTTTAAAATTAAATTACGCTGTACATAAATGTACAAATATATAAATTATATATATTTATACACGCATACACAGACATACACATACATCTGTATGTATATGCACAAAATGGATATATATACATACAAAAATATAAACATTTTAAACAATGTAGCATTGTCAATAAAAAGATCCTGTCCATTACTGGGATCTATTTTTGATGGAGCAAGCAATTAATTTCATAAATTAGTTATCACATGCATTGACATTTGAATAGGATAATACCAAACATTGCCCTGAATAGGAAGCCAAATGATGATGAACTGATACTTAATTACTGAAAAAGGAAACATAGTATTTTGGAATTGAGAAATCTGAGTTTTAATTTTCAGTTTTGAGGTGGGCTAATAATCTCTGAAATTATGCTAAGGCCCACAGTTGAGTCATCCTACATATTCAACCTGTATGTCCTCAGCAAAGTCACTGAACATATCTACATTTCAGTATCTTCATTCATAAAATAAGGAAATTGACTAGAAGATATAAATTTTTTTTTCTAATCCTACTCCTCAAGACACTCAAAACTGTGGCAGGCTAACGTATTAGTTGGAGGTAGGTTAAAATCTCAGATCTTCAGTTCTTGAGAGGGTCTTCACACCGAGATGCATTGAAAGAGAACTTACTAGGTTCACAGTGGCTACAATGCCCATATTTGCTTCTGAGGAAACCTAATAATATGACCCACCCCTTCCTAATAGTGGTTCCTTGAGGCAGGAGTGGATTATACCATGAACAGCCATATGTAAGCAACCATGAACTGGCAGGTACTATGATGTGGCCTAATATGGGAGGGAGGGCTGCCTAATTGTCAGAGTCCATTTTACTTAATCTGATCCTCTCTTTTGGGGGCATGACTGTGAGATGTAGAGAGAGCACTAATGGTTGGGAGTGGTGCATAAGCCAACAGATGTACTGGGTAAGCATCAGATAGGGAGGCACAGTCATGCATCTTTAAGAGTCAAGTTCTTCAACAAGGACGCCATAGCTGTTCTTGCACATCTGGGAAAACTGCTAATTCCCGAGCAGTAATACATGTTTCTGGGATGTGTGATTTTCCTTGCTTCTCTATGTTTACTTATAATATCCTTCTCTGATTGAAAGTAACTAGAATGCGCTTCTGTTTCTTTTGACTGGAAAGAGACAAGCTAACAAAGGAGAGAAAGATGATAACCTCCCCAAATGAAACCTGGACTTTTAGGATAATGATTTATCTGACACAAGGTTTAACTAAACTATGCTTCTAGTATTTCCTGGATGAAAGGTTTTAGAAATTCTGATCTGACAATCAGATATTAAATCTGCCAGCAACAGATGCTGCTAAAACATGCATTTAAACAGCTTATTTGTGTTGGTACAACGTTAGGATCGTTTCAGAATAACTGATTATAATGTGCTGTGGATTTTCTACCTGTTGTATTGCAACACCTGTCTGGAGAGTTAGAAGTAATGTCTCCGAAGATTAATCAGGTAAAATGAAACAACCTCAAAAGTCTTAAAATGGAGTTCAAGAAAGCAAAATGTTCATTATTTTATATGACTTAAGTTTTTGGGGGGCAACTTATTCAGATTAAAAAGCAAAGAACCAAAATTTGTGAGTTTTAGCAATAGTTCCTATTTTGTTCATCTAGATTTTTCTAGAAAATATTTACTCAGGCAAGACTGTAGTACAGTTTAGTAAGTGATAGTCTACCCTGGGAAAAGAATACTACCGCCTCTGATTCCCTGTACAAAAGTGAATCTTGTGCTTGAGCAGGAGGGAGGAAAGCTCACTTAGCTTTTCTCAACTAATGTTAATTAGAAATTTAGACCATCTTACTATAGCTAATAGTGCTCAGATGGCCATGTGTGAGACAACTTAACAGGTGAAAAAACAATCTCACTGTCTCACTATCTAGAACAAAATGAACATACGCCTCAGATTAGGAGAATAAGATCACCAGCTCTGATAATTTTCACTAAAATATTAGTAAGTAATTGTGGAATAATTTCAAGGAGATATAAGTCTTTCTCTCTGTCTTTTTTTTTTCCTTTTTGTCCCTAAATCCCTCCAGTACATAGTTGTATATTTTAGTTGTGGGTTCTTCTAGCTGTGGAATGTGCGACGCCGCCTCAGCATGGCCTGATGAGCGGTACCATGTCCACACTCAGGATCCAAACCCTTGGCCCAGAAAGCGGAGTGCGGGAACTCTACCACTGGGCCACGGGGCTGGCCGCATCTCTTTCTCTTTCTTAATCTCTGTCTCCTTTATTGTGTGTGTGTGTGTTTACATTTGCGATCATTCATACCCAGGGTCTAGATCTTCTGCCTTTATGTTTAATAATCACATGGATCCCTTATTTTGAGCCAAATCATTCTTTCCCGAAGAGTGTTCTGTGGAATACTAATTATGTTAAAGGAATAATTTAACATGGAAATTTAATATGGAAAATTTAACATGGAAAAAAATTTGGAAATAGTACATTTCAAAACTTGGCATTGTATAATCTGTTCTCATAGATTTACAATGCTAATGACCCTAATTTAAGTTTCTGAGAATTTCTACACCATGGAAACCCGTTTAATTTTTTTAACTCAGTATTCCCAATCTTGTATAGCAAAGACATATTTTCGAATAATATTTATTAACATCACATAGAATTAGTGTTCTGTGTAGCTGCTGCTTGCAATTGAACACTCTATAAATTGGGTTGTGCAAAAAGTTTCTTCATTTTCTCTTTTTTTGCAACTGTTCTGATCTCTACCATAATCTCTGTGCTTTGCCGGGTAGTGGTGCGTGATGGGGTAAAGGTGAGAAACCAATTTAAAAGTGCCAATTCACTGTATCTCAGACCTTTCTGGTTCAAAACAATTTCTGGCAAACATAGACTCTTTTTGGTAAATACTCAGAAGTTCAGTGAGTCCTCTTGCCTCCAGTTCTAATCCTAGATGAACCTGCAATCAAATAAGGACTTACTGTTGCCCATGATGCCTCGGGATGGGGATTGTGGCCCTAGACCCATAGGTGGGTTTAAGTAGTTGTCTTGACTTCCTCCTTTAGAGCTTGTCCACTGACTTGTTTACTAGAATTTACTGCTGCCATCTGAACTGGGGTATCCATGGTCTGTCCTACTGGTGGTCAAAATCCTTGGTGACTTGGTCTCACTTTGGTTTTCACTGACATTGTAGATCTCTGGGGCTCAGCTGGCATCTGGTTTCTCCATCCTATAAGCCTTGCTATCTCTTGTCATAGCAGTCCTGTGGTTTTCTTTTGAACTCTTCTTCTCAACTCAGCTGTCTTTTTCTTCCCCTCAAGCACACATAGGAATTTCTGAACTGATTTCACAGTGCAGAGAAGCATAACTTGAGCCCTCTCGGTGCCTAAACATGAAAGACACATTTACACATTACTGTGGCTGCCCATGAAGGAAGAGAGGCACCTTTTCAGGTGATCTCCTCCTAGATTTCCAAAGAGGAAATATGACCCGTGCTTCTGGCTGCTTCTGCTTAATCTCTCTGAGACCTCTATTCTATCACCTCTTTTCCTCCTTTACTATCTCTTGACCTCAAGTTTGACCCTGTGGAAATGAAGTTGGAGTTAGGAAATCTGTGTCTGAACTCTTTGTAGAATGGCAGATGTAGTAGAGTATAGTATCAAAGGCATCAGCTCTGGACCCAGAATTCTTTGTGTTTGAATCCACCCTCTGCTGGTTATAGCTGTGTGAACTTGGGCAAGTTACTTAAACTCTCTTAGTTTCCATATTTCCATATCTGTAGAACGAAGATAACATCAGAAAGTAGTTGTAAAGATTGAATGAGATAATATGTATTAAGCTCTTGAAAAGTACTTGGCAAGTGGAGTTGCTCAATCAAAGTTACCTACTGGCATGATTTCTCTTCCTCTTTCTGCCCAAGGTCTTCTATTTCTGTTTGTACAAGGATGTAACTTCATAACATTTGAAATTCTAACTACTTTTTATAATAAGCCTCTATCACAAGTTGTCTTGGCCTAGAGGTCAAGGCAATTGTCTTGCTTTGGAAAAACAACAACAAACTATCTAAATTGAGAGTCAAAAATGACCAATGGCTTTATTGTTCTACCTAATGTCTGCCCTTCTCCTGAAATCTTGAAAACCATTGGTTAAACATACAGAGAACCACTGAGCCTCATGATTTAAGTGAAATGGAAAAATCCATGGATTGATATTACCAGAAATATGTCTATTACATGTGGAACACATATTGAGAAATGCTGAATTAAACTAACATTTGAATATTAGGAAACTTCTTCTTTGTCCTGCTTTTCTGTCTCAGTCTTTTGAGAAGGGAACTTTCAAAAAACTTCCGAACCCTCTGCTCACCTACCTTTCTAACTCTTCCCCCAAGGCAGAAAATGTTGTTAGTCTAGACACTGAACTTCATTATATCAGTGGGCTGGGTTACCGTGCCTAAATATAGGAATCACTTCCATTTATAAGGCAAACTAGGCACAATGGCCTTCTAGAATCTGGCTCTATCATACTTGAGTGTTCTGCTTCAACTTTTCTAGCTGTGACTGGTGACTAAGTCATGTACAGTCATGTCAACTGCTCAGGAAGTGTATTCAGAGTCAGCTCTGCCAACATAGTCTTCCTCATTTGAGAATAGGTCCTAAGCCTGGCTGCTGCTGGTACAAGGAGAGCCATCAACCAGCACATTGGCAGAACCCTAGAGCAAGGAAGCAAAGGAAGAGAGAAGTAAAGGGAAGGACCCATGTGTGCTTCTTTCCCTTCGTTCTTAACCAAGTGAGGGTCTTGATACAAAGTCATATTATCAGAAAGGGCATAGATTCATTACTCTTAGAGTTTTCAAATTCTGAAAAGCTGAAAGTGACCTGATTTCACCAGAGATGAATCTGGCCCTGAGGAGATTGCCAGGAAAGAGAGAATTTCTCATAGCAGATTGATACATTCATTTTCAATATAAATATAAGGGATTTTCTCCCATTTTTATCTCCAAAAGTAACTTCCTATGTTAATTTTTTATCTAAAGCTACACTTTCTTAACCAACATCAAGGTGAATGATAATGGTGTATTTGACCTAATTATGAATTTCAGAGAAATGAATATTATTTGAGGCAATACCTTAATGGAAAACCTATTTGCATGTCACTTAAGCCAGCAATTTCTGCCTATTTAGAATTACAACATGCTCTCATGCTTTAGCATAAGTTTGAAAATTTTTCTAATGTGGTCATCCCTCTTTTGAAATGTTTATTCTATTTATAATAGTATGCACTGGGTTCTCTGTTTAAAACCTTTTGTTTTCCTTCCTCAAATTAAAAAATCAATCTTTTTGAAGGAATAAATTCTTAATAAGCATATTATTTTATTACTGCAATTGCTTTGAAAAAGGCTGAATGTCAGACAGAGATTCTGAGAAAAACTCAAATCAAATCTGAAGATAGGCCTATTTTTTATATCTACTATTCCAGTTTCAACATTTATGTCAGAAAAAAAATGATCGATGCTAGCATACCTTGGCAGCACCTTTTCTCTTAAAAGCTTCCATAAATAACCATTTATAAAATAGAATTATTGCATTCAATATGGAATGACAGAACAATTTTGGGGTGAAAAATGGTCAGTTTCATCTTTAAGCCATGTTGCCCTTTCCCTGCCTGAGGAGGCAGCAAATGCAGTTTAGCACTGACCTCTGTTAGACTTTATTTAAGAAATTATCATCGTGGACTCAATCCTGTCAGGATCCACAAAATCCACATCTTGTGGTGACAACAAGAAAGGAAAGGAGAAGGAGAACTCAGCCAAATACCTACTGGGACAAATCTGTGTAAAGACAAAATTAAATGTATCTTTATATTGGTCATTTGAAGGTGATATTATAACGTCTCTTAAAAAGTCTTATTCTGAAATTTCTGTTTTTATTTAACACATTGATTACTGAGAACATTCTCTCTGTACAACTCTATGCTGGGCACTGGGAGAGAGTGATGGAGAAATGGAGAATTGACAACATGGTTTGCAAAAGAGCGTGGAACGGTTTTATAACACTGTGAAGATACAAATGTTTATATCGGTTTGAGGGAAACACAGCAGAAATCCAGAGAAGGGAGAGCTCTAAATCGAGCAGAATGGAGAACAATGAAAATTACTTCTTTCCTTTCATCCCTTTCCTTCCCCCCATGCCAGCCTGATGCTGTCCCCTTTACTCTTGTTGAGGATTGCACATCACTACTCTCATTTCCTCATGGCTGTCTTGCCTGGCCTGTTCTTTCCACTGCAAAGTTAGATGCTCTTTCAAAGTTCCATGTTCTTATATTCCACAAGACAGTTGAGGCCTGAGTTGCATAAATTCTCTGGAGACAGGTAATTTATCTCACTATTCATTTACCTGAAAGTGAAAAGTCCTGTCTACTATATACTAGTTGCTCACCAACAGGCTGGAATGAATAAGAATGACTTTTGGATGGTGTGAACTTGAGATAAACCTGGGTGAGTGAAGTATTGAGAATTTTACTGCATGCTATGATGAAATTTCCCTCACTTGCTCTTAGGACTATAAGAATGAATCAAACCAATATGCTGCATAAGATCACTCAAGCAGGACTATTGAAGGCTATAAATTCTGTCTTTCTGTGGAGAAAAATTGATTGCTATCATTAAACATATACACTGCACTCATAAAAACTCCTCTAAATATATATTGAATATCTCATGACTTTTTATTTGTCCTTATTAGGGTTGGTACTTGTGGGTCCTTGATATCATTTGTTTTGGTCAAATAAGTTACTGTAAATAGTGTACTTGAGAATTTGATCTAACTCAGAATATTTTGGCATTCCTAACACTTCAGTTGTTTTCCAGCACTGGTAAACGTGCTGATAGACCATTGTTGTGTTAATGTTAATAATGCACAGCCTGTTGGTTTAAAAGTAGTCTGGTTTCAGATAAGTCACATAATTCATCCCAGTTGGTTGTTTACATAGACTTGTGTTAGTTGTGTCCATTATCAGCTGGTTAATTCAGGAAAAGAATCAGTCAAATGAATAGACTCTAACTAGCTGGAATCAATGAACAATTTTTTTCTTTCCATTTCTTTGCCATTTCACCATTTAAACTTGGGTTTAGGGATGCAAAAATTACTAAAATATCAAACAATCAAAAGAATTCATGTGTGAAATAGTGTGTCTGTTTTATAACCAGTAGAAAATTGTGCTGAGCTATGAACAGGATTTAAACACCTTGCAAGATTATTACTAAGGTAACAGAAGAGCCAAAAATAAATTGGTGCAAACTGACGTAGGCATTTCTTTTTACTTTGTTCTTTTTCATACTGCTTTATCATCAACTCAGAACTCTCCAATATTCAAAGTGTGAGTAGGAACAAAGAGTCATAGCGACCCTTTAAACATATTAAAGTATCTGTTTCCTCTTCAGATCATCATCATTGGCTTAACCTATACAGGTCAGGCCTTAATTTGGAGTTTGCCTTTTAATTACAACATCTTTAAACAGTGGTGATAAACTGTGTGTTTTGGGAAGCTCACCTTCCTTATTATTGTCTTCCAAATAAGACATCACTAATCAAGTTGTCTTTGCTTTCTTTGCCTTTTGAAAAAAGTAGATTTTGTGTCCTTCGATAGTTTTGCTTGAATGAATAGGCAGAGTTTTGAGTTGATTCATTGTCCTACGTTTAAGCAAGTAAGTTTATTTTTTCTTCTTCATTTTCCACTGTCATCTTTAAGGCAGACAGGAGTCACTTGCAAGGAATGGAGAGGATGATACGGAAGGAAAAGAGACTTCAAATAAAGGCGGCTGTTCCTGTTTCTTTCTCTTTTCCTTTTCTTATATCCTTGTTGGAATTGTTAATAAACAGTCATGCTCTGGATTTGAATCAGCCAAAAATGTTTGTCTGGGGATGATCATGAAAACATCGGGACTTCTTTCTGGATTCAGATTATAAACACATAATAATTTTTATAGTTTCCAGGTCACTTTTACATTTACCTAAGCTGAGTCACACAAAACTCCGGTGAATTAAGTATAACATCCCCATTTTGCAGAGGAGAAATCTGACTGTCAGAGAGAAAGTGAATCAATTTAAGTCACCCAGCTAGTCATCTCTGACAAGACTTGAATCCAAATCTTCTGGCTCTGTAGTTTTTCTGTGTTTTGCCTTTTGTTTTATTTCCTTGGTGTAGCACAGATCTGCATTAGAATGCAATGGCTTTGTGTACAACATGATTTATTGGATTAACTGGACTCAGCAAGGTGCAAGCAGGAAGTGACTTTCTCTCCCTCCAACCACTGTCCTGCTCATCCTCCCTCAGCCATCCCTGACAATACCTGGGTGATTGCACAGTCTTTCCTGTCACATTGAGGTAAATGAGATCTCAAGTCCAGATATTAAAAATCCATTTCAGTCTATCATCGAAGTTTCTATCTTTTATTTGGTTCAAAGCTTTTCCCTTTTCCATTTTGGGCCTGCCTTGAATAGGAATGCCACAGCTACAGCACAGAAGAAGGAATTTAACACAAAAAACTAGTTACGTGGCAGGCACGTACTAAGTGTTGGAGACATTTCAGTGATCCAAACAGAGATCCTGCCCGTGGGGAGCTTACATTCAGCTTATGTGCTATGGAAAACAGAAAAAGCTGAGCAGAGTAAGAGAGAGCATAAGTACTGTTCATGGTGGTGGGAGAGCATCAGGTTGCAGAATTAAATAGGGTGGTCTTGGAAAACCAGGTGGAGAAATTGATATTTTATAAAAATCTTGAATAATTTTAAGGAGTTAGCCATGCTACTATCTGGGGTGAGAGTATTCTAGGCAGAAGGAGCAGAGAGTGGATCTGGGACATTCAAGGCATGGTGAGGAGGCCAGTGAGGGAAGGCAGAATGAGTGAAGTGGAG
This sequence comes from Equus caballus, assembly GCF_041296265.1. Taxonomy (NCBI): domain Eukaryota; kingdom Metazoa; phylum Chordata; class Mammalia; order Perissodactyla; family Equidae; genus Equus; species Equus caballus. The sequence continues at coordinate 95,870,442 of NC_091686.1, forward strand.
AGAAGAGACAAGGTCATGGAAGTACCAGGAGCCCGATCATGTCAGCTTGGGTTCTCCAGTGAGCAGATGCTGAGATAGTTAGGAATGCAAGAAGTTTATTGGTAGGTGAAGTCCTATGAATGGAAAAGGAAGGAAGGGGCAGAATTGGTTAGGGGAAGCCTTTGGCCTTCAGTGCAAACCTCATATCCGTGAAAGGCAAGAGGAAAGGAGACAGAATTGGGCAGGCATTACCTTGACTCTGATTCATATGTGACATAGTCTCAGTCAAATCAATGGTTCAGAGCACAGATTGCCTACAAGAGGAGTCATGCATTTGGCAGCAATAGCCAGGTCTGGTACCCCCATCAGGCTTAAGTCATTGGCTGGGAACTACCTGAGAAGGCTGTGACCTCAAATGCTGCAGCAGATACTGAGGCTGCAGCTGGAAGCTATCAGCTTACTACACTCTTAGCAGCTGCATGTCAAGTTGTCTTTTGAAGGGAGATCTAAGCAGCACACCTTAATGTCTGCTACAGGCCTATAGATCTTTGAATGGCTTTGATTTTTAGTCTAAGAGAAAGAGGATCTGAGCAGAAAAGTTTGTGGTTTGACTTAATTTTGAAAAGAATCACTTTGGCTGTGTTGAGAATAGACTGAAGTGGGCCAGGATAGAAGCAGGGAGGAGGTTAATGCAAAATCCGTGAGAACTGATGGAGGCCTGGACCAGGACAGTGATGGTAGAGGTGGTAGGAAATGGTTGTATTCTGGATGCGCAATGTCATATAGCTGCTCACTGATGTTGCTGGCTTCTTCAATACTTTCCCTTGCTCTTCTATTCTAGTCTTCATCCCAAATATGTTGAAAAGTTGAACATCCTCAATACATCAATAGTTAAACTATCTTTTCAACTAAATTCCATTACTATAAGGGCGGTAAAACAATGATACACTGGAAAAAAAAATGCAGCAATAAACACTTTTCTCGTGGGGCCAAAAATCTCTGCCATCTGGCTACTTATATTTTCCCTTCTGCTCCTATTTTCCAGCAATCCACTCCACAACAGACTTGCCTGACGGAGGTCTTATTGGATAGAGACCTTTCAATATAACTCAGTATAACTCTGCAGAGTTTACATAAGTCCAACAGGAAACATCACTATTTGTCCCCACATGAAAGATTGTACAACTTTCTCTCTCTGTAGTCATCTCTCTTCCTCTTCCTTTAGGCTTGATTTTAGTCTTTTCATCTCTGAGTCATGTGCCAGGCTCTGAATTTTCAACATTTCAAAAGATACAGGCCAAACTCTTCGGATGGTTCTCTCAGAGCAGGCTCCACTAGACCTGGTAGAATTCAAAAATGGTCCAAATCCTCCTCTTATTCCTGCATCCACACCCTTGCAACTTGACTTTGCAACTCCTCCCATCAAAGAGTGATGTCCTCTTCTCCACCTTAAATTATGGACTTAATCTGGGCTGGCAAAAGCAATGTTGGGCCGGTCCCAAAGCTAGTACCCAAAAGACCTTGCACACTTCTACTCTCCCACTTGGGACCCCTATCACCTCTGCCATGTAAACAAACATGGGCCTACCTGCTGGAGGAAGAAAGGCTGCAGGGAATCCAGATAAGTCATCTCAGCTGAAGTCCCACTAGATCAGCCATCTCCCATCTGACCATACAGCTGAATGAAAAGCATGCGTCCAGCCAAGACCAGGAGACTGCCTAGCTAAGTGCTGCTGCAATAGTTGAACCACAGAACTATAAGCTAAGTCAATAGTTATTATTTTAAACCACTAAATTTTGTGGTAGTTATATGGCGAAAAACTAAGTGAGCTCTCTGGACTAAGTTGAGAGAAGTAACCTCACCATACTATGAAGTAGGAAAGGGAAAAACACTACACTCTAAAAGTACTCTTATTTCTAAAGAAATCATCATTTCCCTAATCAATATTCAAGCCTTTCTTTATATACCTTCAAAGTCAGCGATAACTTAAAGGTCATTAACCTGATTTTTAGTGGTCAGCACTTAAATTCTCTAAGGATGGTGTGATTTTTTTCCAGAATATTCAGAACATTCTCAGCTTTGGGAATTCAGTGAAAAGTGAAATAAGAGGGAAAGTCTTATTTCAGCATCTTTTTAAAAGTGCAAGGACCATGTATGCTTCAACCTTCAAGAGGCAGCATAGATTAGTGGTGAGGTGTGTGGACTTCAAAGTTCTTATTAGAAACTGGATCCTACACTTGTTATATAACCTGGACAAGTTACTTAACTTCTCTGATCCTTAGTTTTCACATGGTAAACTGGGAATAAAAGAGTACCTATATCATTTGTTGTGTGGATCAATTGAGAATATATCTAAAACACTTAAAATAGTATTTGGATTAGCATATGAACCCAGTGGATACTAGATATCATTAGTGTAGCGTATTGTTTAGCACAGTGAAGGGCACAACAAGGTACAATAAAAATATATTGAAAGACCCAACTTTCTGATATTACTATAGCTATTGTGCTATTTCCATTTGCAATCATTAGTAATGTTGGGTGTCTATGAATTGTGTGTGACTTAAGAATCATTTGATACAGAAATCAAATACGAAATGCAGCCAAATTTATAAGAAATTATTGATGTCGCTTGAAATGTAACTCCATCAGCTGTGTCAAGCTTGAGGCTCTGAGTCTTAGTTTTAAATTCTGCACGTGACTAACTTAAAGCCTCCACCAGTAGTTTAAATTTTTTTTATTATATCTTCTTTTCATCTACCAAAGTAAAAAAATAATCAACTTTGTGGTTAGAAATTTTAATAAATTAAAATATGATAAGTGAAGATTTTTAGCATCCCTGTCCCTATTTATACTTGTTAGTTTGTGCTTTTGTCATGAATTATTTTAGTTGAATTTATTAGGTTTCCTAATGGTCAATATAATATTGATGCTGTTCTACATCACCAATTTTCAAAGATTTTATTTTTTTCCTTTTTCTCCCCAAAGCCCCCTGGTACATAGTTGTATATTCTTCCCTGTGGGTCCTTCTAGTTGTGGCATGTGGGACGCCGCCTCAGCGTGGTTTGATGAGCAGTGCCATGTCTGCGCCCAGGATTCGAACCAACGAAACGCTGGGCCGCCTGCAGCAGAGCGCACAAACTTAACCACTCAGCCACGGGACCAGCCCCCTACATCACCAATTTTCAATTAATGGTGCCTGCCATCCAGTGTGATAGAAGCAATTATTTTGATGATCACTCAGACTAGTGTTCGTAAGGATAGCAGTTAAGAGAATGCCTAGAGACACAAAGTAATGAATAATTAAATGTTACTTGTGAGTATCTCAGCGCTTTTAAAACATTTTATCTCAGATACCCATAAAAGGATCTCTACAACTACTGAATTAACAACTCTTAAAGGAAAAAAATCATATAGAACCTCTCTCACTAAATAACTTGAGATTAGCTAGGTGTTTAATCATCCATTGTCAAGAGCTGATAAGATGCAAAAGAATTAGCTTTCCAGTTACAACTCTGTCACCTCCATGTTTTTAGCACACTTACAAAAGGCTGGCAAGAATGGCCATTGTTTCCCCCCCCCCACCAAGACTTTCTTCCAGTGTGAATTGAATTCCTCTGTTATTACTTTCCCCTCAAGAATGTATTCACAAAATTGCAAATCTTATTACTGTAGATGTGTGACAGAACCAATATTATCTTTGGCAGCATCTTATCATCAGTTAGTCACCGAGTTGGATAAATGCTTCAACAAAGCATGAAAGGCACAAACATTCAATCAAAACTTGCTAAGCTTGTGAGTGTTTCCGTATACTTCTCCAAGTTCTTTTTTGGTTTAAATTTTGTTAAGACACAGGTTAAAACTATTGCTATTTTGGCACTCTTTTAGCTTCCCATTCAGAGTAACTGTGTCCTTCATGTGCTGAAGCTCTGATCTACTGTGAAAATTTATGCCATTATCACAGCATATTAGAAAGCATGTGGACTATTACCTTACCAAACCGAAGGACTGCTTCTATAGCACTTAGTATTAGTCGTCTTCTAGGTCCCAGTGGCAGAGCTTAATACCTCAATAAAGAGTTCATTTCATTGTTAAAAGACTCTCATTGGTAAAACGGTTTTTCTTTTTTTAATTTACCAAGAATCTGTCACTCTATAATTTCTACATACTGGCAATTACACCAAGAAGAAATTGAAATTCTTCAAATATTTGAAGACAACCCTTATGTTTCTTTGAATCTTTTCTTTTTCAGGCTTTTTTTAATATCTATTCCTCTTAAGTGTATTGTATCTAACTCTGGTGGGCAAGAAATGTAATATCATTCATTTTTCTTTAACTGCACTAAATTTCTGTTACAAAATCCCCTTCTGCCAAGTGGCAGAAACTTTAATTCAATCAATTCAGTCTCCTCACCAATTTCTCTACGTTCTGAGGGGCATAAGTATTGTGGAGGCTCTGGGAGTTGGGAAACTCTTGGTCCTGTGTGGCCATCTGTCTACACTGATGTTCAATGAGACGTTTTTGTTCCTGTAGGGCATACAGTTAACGAATATCAATGCTACATCCTCTTCATCTCAACTCTAAGTGGCCTTCAAGTCTCTTGCATCCCCAGGTCATCTCCACTCTGGCAGAAGAAAATATCTCAATGGTCCATCAATCCTGCTCACAAAATGGTTCCTCCAAGATTCTGACCAAAGTCCATTTGCTTAGATTCTCAAGTAAATATCTTTTACCCTTGACATGCAGGCAATGGAAAAACTGGAATGTTACTGCTTTCCTGGACACTATGCAAAAAAGAAGGTAGAAGTCCCTATGCCTGGATTCCTCGGACTTCTTCAGGAGGCTCAACAACATTTCTGCTCTTTATGTCCAATCTCCTCCTCTCAATGTAAATTTTTTATGTAGTATGAGTGGAATATTTTATCAATACTTACAAATCTATATTTTTTATGTCTAGAGAATTATGTTTTCAAATTATCTGCTATACCAACCCTCTTGCTTTAATAGAAATCTCTGGGTCTAGTCTAATTTGATGAGTGACTACAGTCTTCACAGGAATTACCAGGAATTAATTTCAAGCTTAAGCAATTTATCATATCTATTTCTCAGCACATAGCTATACACAAGTAAGGTCATTCCTATTATTTTGTCCACATAATTATTATATAGTTTTTCCAGCAATGGCAATTAGTCTGTTGGTTTTCCATGTTCTCTCAACTTTTCCTGAGTCAGTTTTTCTCTTTTCTTTAAATTTTAGTTTGAACTACTCTTTATGGGTATCTGTCAAGTAGGTACTTCCAATTCTCCAGAGGGCCTCTTAGATTCTTGCCAAGAGTCTGCCCATCGTTGTACTATAATATATCTTAGTTTAGAAACCAAAATCCTGTCTTTTCATGTCATCAGCATAACCATCTGTTCCCTTGTCATTCTTCTTCACTTTCAATGCTGTGCCTTTCGATTGTGTTCCCAAATTCTTCAGTGTCTTGTACAGAATATCCATCAAGTTACTCATTCATTCATTTACTCCTTCTTATATTCTTGTGTATATTACATTGGAGAGGATTGGTAATCACTAAGATAAGGCCTCTGAGGTGAATAAAATTGAACCTACAATTATAATTCCATTAACTGAATGATATGATTAAATATGCAAAGACTGAGGGGGTGAGTTGTGTCAAGGGAAAGAATCTTTTAGGAGTTCATATCTCAGAAAATCTGGGACTAGATAAAGATTATTAGGCAACCATAAGGTAGGAATTACTCCAGTGAAACACGTTTAAGATAGAGGGAGCAAAATGAGTAAAGACATGCAGGTGTTTCTAGAGAAAGCAAGTTGGCCTGTATTTACAAAGAGAACATTTGAAAGTGAAAGTTTTGAAACTGGGGACCAGATCATATATGTCTTTGTGGGCCATGCTATGGTATTGTATTTATTGTGAAGACTAGGGAGTCCTTTGAGGGATTATTAATAGTAGAATATCGAGTGTCCATTATGTATTATCTTACATATTTTTCAAATGTGTGATATGAAGGAACCAATGTTCAGCAAGATTAGGAAGCTTGTTTCAAAACCAGATGCTTCTTCCATGGTGTCTCTTTGACAATAGTCTAAATAGCATAGCAGTGAGGAAAATAGAAAGGCAGGCACTGTTTCAAGAAATATAAAATGAGTAAAATAACAGGGTGCTGTGGAGTTAGGGGAGCTAGAAGAATAAATAATGGTGATGAGTGACTGATTCTAGTGACTGAGTAGGTGGGCATGTTCTTGATTAGACAGGGAATTCAGGAGTATTCCTGATGGAGAAAATAGAATATCTTTTAGACATGTTGAATTTGAAATCCCAAAGGATATATAAGCAGAGATGCAAATTAAGAAACTAGTTGTATGGTTTGTTGTCCAGGAATTGAGATCTGGAGTAAAAATACAGATTTGTAAGAATGGGTCTTGGCTGATGACATGAGAGTAAGTAAAAGACCTCATAAAAGTTTTTAATGTGATAACAGATGAGAGATAAGCACAGACCCTGAGAAACATTAGCATGTAAAGGATGGGTCCAAAAATGTAAGCCTGAAGAGACCAAGGATAAGCAACATGAGAGGAAGAACTCAAATCAAGTGATGTTGATGTTAGAGAAACCCAGAGAAGAGGGTGCTGAGTGGCTAGGGCAAGGAAGGACTCAAATGTGCCTTTGCACTCTGCAATAAAAGGTCAAGATACTATCATGGTGAAAGCAGGTCCTGTGGAGTTGTTGGAAATGAAGGGAAATTTCAGTAGCCTGAGAAACCACCAGGAGAACCTCCTCCACGGCACTTTATGGAAACGAAGACCTTGGGCTTGTGCAATGCCCCAGCTCAGTCTTGAGAAATGGATGAGGTACAGAAAAATGGAAAGAATGAGCATATACCACCCATATCATCATATGGTTCTATTGACTTGAAGAAAGAGGAATGAAGAATTGAAAGTGTTTGCTTTGCATTTAAGTATGAGAGAGACTTGAGTGCTTTTCTAGCCCAAAGAAGAGGAACCAGCAGAGAGGAAATGGTCGTATATAAATGTGAGAAAGGAAATATTTGATTGAGAGAAGTTGTCGAGGAAGAGGAATGAGATGGGATCGAAAAGCTGACAATTAGAAAGTCATTATCCAGCCTGACAAGGCTTGTTTGGCTTACTGCCATATTTTGGATTTACACCCTAGGAATGAACTGTCCAATACAATAGCCATTGGCCACACGTGCCTCTTGAGCACTTAAAAGTGGTTTGTCCCGATCAAGATGTACTAAAATTGTAAAATGCACACCGGGTTTCAAAGACTTAGTATGTAAAAAAGAATTTAAAATATCTCTTTAATAATTTTTATAACGAATACATATTGAAATGAGATTATTTTGGATAGACTAGGTTAAATAAAATATATTATTAAAATTAGTTTTACCTGTTTCTTTTTAATGAGGCTATCAGAAAATTTTAAGTTGCATATGTGTCCCACAGTAAATTTCTTTTGGATAATGCTGCCCTAGGAAGACCCTGTGTCTCCAGTTACAACCTAAGGCCTTCCTTGGGCACAAAACTTGTATCACACTGATCATCACCACACCTATACTACTCCAAACACAAGGCCCAGAATTCCTCCTGTGTATCCTTCTTGATTCGTGAGTTTTCCTCAAAAGGTCAAGTCTGACACACTAAGGTCAGGATCGAGGTCTCTCGGGTTATTTAGATCTCCAGTAGCATGTAGTTCCTTCTGTTTGTCACATGTCATGTTCTTTTACTGCTTCTAATTTTCTTTTGCTCCCAAGTAATTATTTTTGTTGTTTCTGGTGTGACCTCCTTCATTTTTATCCTTCCTCGAGGTCCTCATCTTGTCTAATAATTTGCTCAATTTCTTTCCCTTCTTCTCTAGCAAAGAGAGTGATCATTTTTAGAGCAAAGATAATTTGTCCTAGGCTCAAGTAGAAAGGCAAACACAGCCAACTCTACAAGTGATTGGGTTCATACCTGTAAAGCTCTTAGGTGCCAGATCGGTCCACTCTCCTTTGTCCCTCACCATGAACATGTCCCCTGGAAACTGTTGGGTAAGCGGCTTTTTTTGCTGTCCCTGCTGCTCCCTGAGCTCCTGATCAAGAAGAAACTCAGAGCAATTCATATTTGTGGCCTGTTGCCACGTTGTTCTCTTCTACCCTGCCACTCCTACCCAGAGGCCCTCAGAGCCCCTGGCAAACTCGCTGTGCATTAAGAATTATCAATCGTTTTTACCAGCTAGGGCTCATCCTCCTCCAGAAAACACCAATACAAACGGTTGACCTAAATATTTTAAATTTCTTCCTATCACTCCTTATCCCTTGCTGGGCCTGTTAACTCAGATCTGGTTTGGAAAAATACAGGATTTTATCTTATCTATTGAAGAGTCAATGAAAGTTAGAAAGATTACACTGATCTTTATCTGTACCTCAATCACCACAGCACTCTATGTTGTCTCAGTCTTGATGCTCAGTCTCAATGCTAAATTGAAGATTTTAAACATGTACTCAAGGTCCTTCCGAGGCTCTATAAAAAGTCTAAAAATTAAGTCTAAGTTCTGGCAAAGGTAGTTTTTAACTTGTTTGACATAATTCCTTTATTATAATGAAATTTTAATTAGAAACCCTCCTTAGTTCCTATATGACTCAATGTTCCTGTCAATGATATGCTTACCCATAAAAGACAATGATGCGTTTATTTTATTACCGCTGACTGGAAGACAATACGCAGCCTTAGTTAAATTTCCTCATAAAAAGATTACTCTGTTGCTCTCTATGCTTTTCTCCAGAGTTCTCCTTTATTAGATGATATTTCATTGCCAATATTCTGCTTCCATAAGTTTCCTATATGTTCTGAAATAAAGCATCAGTTGTCTAAATGCTTGTTTAATAGAATAGAAAGAAAACTTGAGAAAAACAGCATTTCCTTTCAGCTAGTTTTTAATTAGAAAGCTTTTTAGGATAGCAATATTTCTCCTAACAGAATTTATATTTGTGCAATTACAGAGATTTCAAATCCAAATTGTTTACACCCTTCACTCATTTAAAAATTGATAAAAACTATACTGAAAATACAAAAGTTAATAATTTTCAGGAGAATCTTATTTTTATTGGTAAATGCAACACTATGTATAGATTTGAAAATACGTATATATACATATATATAAGTATGTAAGTATATATATATGTATATATGCACATATATGCACATATGTGTATATATATTTTAATTGAGATACAATTGACATATAACATTGTATAAGTTTAAGGTGTATGTGTTGATTTGATACATTTATATGTTGAAAGTGATTATCACCGTAGCATTAGCTAACACCTCTGTAGCTAATATGTCTGTCGTGTCACATAATTCCCATTTCTTTTTTTGTGATGAGAACATTTAAGATCTAGTCTCTTAGCAACTTTGAATTATACAATATAGTATCAGTGACTATAAACACTATGGTGTGCATTAGGTCTCCAGCACTTAGCCATCTTCTAGTTGCAGGTTTGGTTAGGCTTATCCATATGTTCAACAAATTATGCTTCACCTTTCTGGAAAGATCTGGTTACTCAGCTATGAATGAGCTCAGTGTTCAGGCAATCTTTCTGCCTGTCATATTTTCATCAAAACCAATACATATACGTTCCACAAACTGGGAATGTTCCGCATTGCATTACATATTGGCTGCCAAATGCAAAAGCCTAAAAAAGTTAAAATAGATTAATGCTATTAAAAATGCATCAGCAAGTTATTCTTCAATAGCTATCTTTAAAGTGGAAATTGCCTCAAATGACTTTCTCTCTCACAAAAAGGTCACTACCCCTCTCTTCTGTAGCAAGTGGTCAGAGGTATCACTCGTTCCATTCTAATGCCATTCCTGACACTTAGATTTCTGACGGCTATGGCATGATGCCAATGTGTTCTTTGTCATTCCTAATTAACAACTGTAAAGAAAATTTTAAGTAAGACTTCTTATGCTATTATGATCAGAGAATGTTCCGAGAAGACAGGGGTAGGATGAGGAGAAATTCTCTAGTGCCCATGGTTGATTACTGAGTGCTAATTATGTTTATGCCTGTGCTAAGATCATTGTATGGTGGTCACTTCCCACTGAAAAAAGAAGCGATTCAGCTCAGTTGCCATAGAAAGTACGAAGAAATGATAAGTCTTTCAGAAGAAAATCCTTAGTTATTATTGACTCACTTGAGTTAATTTCAACCAAAATTGACTACTATACATCATTCCAGAAATACTAAAAGTACGCAGACATTGATATTGGAACAAAAGGCTCTCTGGTCATGTAACAGAGGAGATCTACTGGAAACATCCAGAATTTCTTGGGCCATAGAAAATTTTCCATGCCTCCCTTTGTCACCCTAATGCCAAGAATAGCAGATTTCCCCGTTCTTCATTTCCTAGAGGTTGGAGTGTTAAGAGAAGGATAAGTGTAAGTTTATTTTTTAGAGTTTTAGCCAAAGCAAGAACGAAAATACAGTAGGTCCCAAGTATTCCAGATCTTGTGGCAAGGTGCTTAAATATAAAATTGGGCCATGCTAAGAGAGTATGAAATGAGTTCTACCAGTATTGACTTATCAACCACCTCAAGGCTAAGCCAAGAGAAGACTAGAGATTAATTAGCACATTCAAGAAGGCAAAAATAAGAATTTCTTTGGAGAGAAGTATGCTGTGTATTCTTAGTCCCTCCACATTGGGAGAGAGGAATAGAGTGCTTTCCTATCACCGCAAGTCTAGTGAGAGAAACTTAGCAAAAGCTTGACAAGTGTAGTAGGTGCTGTTAGCATGCTGCCCAGATCACCTTAACTGGATGCACAGCTCCTAGAGGAGGCTGCCTGCAGCCAATAACTGATACAAAATACATGCTGCTTTGCTTTACATTTGGACCAATTCTGTTATTGCTTCAGAGACCCTCTTGGAATCAGCTGAAATGAGATTTCAGCTAAAATCGTGTCCTGTCTTACACTATCTTGTTTCGTTCACTCTGTTTCTCTTGAGAGGCTTTCTCAATAAATTAAATGTCCTCAAATTCCCACCTCAAGCTTTGTTTTAAGGAACGGTTATCTGCAGCTTGTGGGACATAGGGTCTGTTACCTGGTTCATTCCTTGAAAAGTCTCACTATGTGAGGCTGTGGCTCATAGCCAGCTGCACCACCTTGGATAACAGGGAAATGAGTCATATGTAGACCCTAGGAACAAGCCAGCTACAAGCTGTCTTGGAAAGGACCTTGCCCAACCAGGCCTTTTTTCAAGGAATGAGGCAACCTCGAGGGATTCTTGGTATCCAGGAAAAGAAGCCATCAAAAGGATCAGAAACACACACTCTTACATTGTCACTGAGGATAGATATCCCTAAGGGACCCATAACAACATCCCTTGTGAGAAAGAACCAGGATTTAAAATCTGTTACAGCTAGAGGGCACTACTGTGAGATTATAACTCAGACAGTAAAATTTATTTTATGACTATTATTTCTCCATTCTCCGCCTGCTCCAGTGCAGATGAGCCTACATCAGTAGCTATTGAGGGGAAAGAGGTAGAGTGAAGAAATAGGAGAGAAACCCTCCATAATCTTCTTCTCTCACTGCAGGCTTCTAGGACTAAGGCAGGTCCAAGCTGAGTAAATATATGCTGGATGCGGTTGTGAAGATTTGATATTATAGTGGACTAGACTTTTCATTATTTGAGAGTTAATGGAAACCTTGAAATTCATACAAAAGATGGGAACGGATCCATGTAGGAGGATATGCAAACGAACAAAGCAACCTTCTGCTTGCACCTTATAGATTCTGGCTGATTCATGAAACCTGTGGCTTACCTTCATATGCATACCAAGTAGTAACAAGACCTTCTCTGGTCTTTGCTATCTGGTGAATTACTCTGAACCCTCTGTTCTGCTATCTGAGTGTGTCCGAAGTCCTCTCCAAGGTTTTCATAGATTCCCAGGAGGACGTACATTCTCATGGTCACTTTTGTCCCTGGAAAACTCCATTTCACTTACATCAATATTCCCTTTCCAGGGATCTTCAATGAAATTAACTCAATGTGAAAAAGATCTAACGGACATTTCTACACATTGCCCAGGATATGACCTCTTTCCTAGGTTTGATGAAGAGCTTAATTCTCTTCTACTAGTTTTTCTAGCGTTTCTGACAGCTAAAGTATGGGATGTATAAAGTATAGGTTTGCCCAGTAAGTTGTGTCTACCCATGGTGTAAGTAGCACAAAGAATAGAGGCAGTGGAAAGTTCACTTGTTTTACAAGTGGTGGTTGTAACACTCAGCCGCAAGCCCAGCATTGTCAGCACTGCCAGCACCAACATCCAGTCCCCTGGACAGTGGTGACAGCCACAGGCCTGACAGTAGCATTTGGGGGTTCACGGAAGCAGCAACTGATGAACTGGATTCTGCGGTGTGCTTTGCCTGTGATTCTGTCTGCTCATCTTCCATTCGTTTCTGCCTGTTTTCTGAGCCAGTTTCTGCAGACTTCCCAGAGATTCTGCAAACTATCAAAAAGTGTTTCAAGATTATCTTTTGCCAATTAAATTATGCAGAGTCAATTTTGCTTGCTTTAATACAAATCTTAATTAAAACCAAAATAATTAAAATAGAATTTAACAATGTCTTAGGGTCATGGAGAGGATCACATCGGAGAATGAAAAGCCTTTTTACAACCTCATTTTCTTCTCTCCAGTTTATTTTTTTCCTTCTCCTATCCACTTATTCTCCTCCTTCCCCTTGTTTCCTCCAGGAGGTCCAAATACCATATCCTCCTTCGATTACGAAGAATTCAACTCATTTCTCGTCCCTGCTCAATCCTAAAGGTGCTCACCCTTAGAAAGGGACCTGCATCAACTGGACCTTCAAGGCAATTGAGGTTATGACAATCACAAATACATGAAAAATTAAGGTCTGTTTATTTGAATTGAACAGTGTGATTTGAATGTATATTTATTTATATATATATAAAGCATGTATATATAGGTCTCATATTTGTCTACATTTCAGATAATTATTTCAAACCTAACTTGTATTTATTGCCATTATTTACAGCTTATATTAGAAGACTACAGTGACTGTGATTCAAAATTATTGTACATATAGTGATTATCATGCTATATTTAGATTTATTTTAGCCAATGTTCAGACAATGATTTAAATTTGGGGGAGTGATTTGCAAATCTACAAACAAGTGTTTCTTTACATGATATGTTGAATCAAAATTTTAAATAAGCCATACTGAAAAGTGCTGAAAGTCACTTATAGCCTAAGGATTGCTATGAGAAATAAATGAACTATCTGGTAATACTAGCTCACATTTATTGGGAGCTTATTGTGTACAATATACTTTTCTAAGTTCTCAACCTGTGTGAACTCACTTACGGGATGTTCAGAAGATCCTATAAAGTAAGCAGTGTTATTACTTCCATTTTATAGGTGGGAAAACTGAGGCACTACACTAACGTTTTCAAGCTCACACATCTGGAAGGTGGCAGAGCCAGATTTCAACTGCAGGCAGGCTGGCTCAGGTGTCCATGCTCATAGCCATGCGGCAGGGTGCCTTGAGGTAAATGATGTTAGCACCGTATAAGAGATAGAGTAAGCACATGAAAACTGTCAGTTTTCCTTATTCTTTTTTCCCTTTTGGGACAAAATTTTGCAATATCAAATAAACCATTTGGTATAAATTATGCAAGCTTGAAGTACCACCAACTTTCTCAAGCCTAGAATATAATGGTAAAAGCAATGTGACACCAACACAAATGTTAGGTGGCTTTCAAATGCTTTGTAACTTCCAAGACTTTAAGTTTAAACTATGGCCCTGCCCTCCTTAAAACAATATTAAAGACTTTAGTTTCCATTTCTCTATCATTCACGGATTAGAATTATATAGAATTATATAGCCTCTTTTCTCACAGTTACATTAAAACATTCATGCTATTTCAGCTATTTTGAGTAGGTTCTTGTCTTCCCAACCTCTCAATACCATTTTCAGTCTTACAACTTCCTTCTAGATTCTTTCCTTTCCCCCTTTGCTTCGCTATATCCAAATACTCTCAAATCTTTTTGCTCAGTCAGTGCTCCTCTCATCTATCTTATGTGTTTGCTGCTTTTCATACTCATTTCCTGGACATCTTTAAAAGCTTGAACATTGGTCCGATACAGTTCTTTCTCCACACCTGCCCCTTCTGCCAACTTACTTTCAAGGTCTCCTCTGTCACTCTCACACCATTTCCTCACCAGTAAATATCTTCACCCTGTTGTAATCCAGTTATGTTAATAGTAGAAATTGCCCAAGGACACACAGCTAGAATGGCACAGACTTGAGAATTGAACTCATTCCTATTTGCTTCCTCAATCTATGGTCTTAACTTTTATGTCTTACTAGTTTCCAATTTGACTTACAGGACCCTTCCACTGGAATAATCTGTAGTCATTTCAAATTTAATAAATTTGTTCTTGCTGGATTCTTATCTCCTTTTATAAAGTGCCCTTCTCTTCTTTGCCTCTTCCCGTAACATGTAAAATATATTGTTATACCCTCTCCACATTTTCTCCTATGACAATTCTTTAATGCTTTACCGCCCCCACACAGTCTAAGAACTTGCTAGCCCAAGCCTAATGCAAAAACTCATGGCTAGTTTATTTACTTATCCTTGCACCAGTATTCATTCACAGGACTATTAAGTGTTAGTTTTTTTAAACATTTAATTTACTGGGTTTTTAAAATTGAGATGTAATTGACATTTAACATTGTGTAAATTTAAGGTGTACAGTGTGTTGACTTGGTACATTTATATATTGCAATATGGTTACCTCTGTAGTGTTAGCTATCATCTCTATCATGTCACACAGTTGTCATTTCCTTTTTGTGGTGAGAACAATCAAAATCTAGCCTCTTAGCAACTCTGAAGTTTACAATATGGTATTGTTGATTATAATCCCTATACTGTGGTGTGCATATATATATATATATATATATATATATATATATATGATGGAATATAATTCAACCATGAGAAAGAAGGAATCCTGCCATTTGTGACAACATGAGTGGAGCTTGAGGGCATTATATTAAATGAGATGTCAGACAAAGAAAGACAAAAACTGTATGATATCATTTATGTGTGGAATCTAAAAAAGATGAGCTCATAAAAACAGAGAGTAGAATGGTGGTTACCAGAGGCTGTGGGGTGGGGGAATTAGAGAGATGTTGTATAAGGGTACAAACTAGTAACTAGTAGACAAATAAGTTCAGGAGTGCTTTGTTCTTCAAACACATCTCTCTTGATGTCACATTCTTTTTCAAGAATTCATTATTTATTAGTTTTATGCCTAATTTCACAGCAACAAATCTAAAGTCTTCCCCAAATTGACTCTATTTTATTTAACTAAAGTTGTCAGTGTATCTCCAACACGGATCCTACAAAAGGAAGCCAATTATTTTCTATCCTTTTCACATCCAAGCTCATTTCTGTTTCTATGGCTTGCTTGAAGTCTAAACTTCAATCCATGTTTATCTTTAATAAAATGATCTTTGCCTCTTCTGATACCATACATTATCCTGCACATCTGCTAAAAAATGATTTGTGATTCTTTTTTCTTCCACAGAAATAAAAACATGAATTGAAAATGAAACGAGAGTTGGAAGAAACTTAGGAATTATGTGACCTTAGGGATCAAGTTCTTATGTTTCTTTATTTTACAGATAAAGAAATGTAGTTAAGGGAGCTTCTTTTGAATCCTGGATCCTCAAGGGCACATGATACTGTCTCTTTGGCCTTCATCAAAGAGGATTTGGTCTCAGATGCTTAATAAAATGTGTTGGATTAATTTTTATTTAGAAATGGGAAGAATGTCTTGGTAAAATTTCACTGGGAAATTTAATTTTCACTGGGACTACTTAGGCAAACTCATTTCAAACCAGCCTCTGGGAACTTTAAAACAACAGAGTAATGACTCATTAATCTACCTTCTAAATCTTGCTAATATAAAATTTATGACTTTGGCAAATAGTTTTCAATACCACTGATACCATCTGTTACTCTTTTCTGGTTGAGTCATACAACATTACACTTCTCCAAAAGGTAATATGAACCCCAATGATGTGCCAATCCGAACATAACAAGCTAGGGCCCGAATGAAAAAGGGGAAACAATTTACTAAGCGAAAATTATGGTGAATATCTATAATAAGTATTATAGTAAATTTCATATTTTCATTTTAGCAAATTAAGTTGCGTAGCCTTGGTCATGTATAATACATCTTCACTGTTCACATACTTTAGTGTTTTGAGTTCTAAATCACATTTTCTGAAACACGCATTCTTGAAACAAATATTCAAGACCAACACTAGGTAAAGGCAGAGTTCATTTCTATTTGCTTTGCTCATGTAGGATATAAACATCTCTGTTAATAAAACATTATTCATTATTTCAAAATTATTATGTCTCTTACGTCTCCCAGCATGCTTATTAAACTGGTATATCTTCTACCTACCTTGTATTTTAGTCCATTATGTCATAGATAGTTTCAAATATATCTAAAATATAAACTCCTTGAGATCAGGGACTATGCCTTGTTCAACTTCCTTATACATTTCCTGCACAGTATACATAGCAGGTATTCAATAAACGTATAATTGACTATTTCCTCATTCAATTGGTGGCAAACAGATATAATATAATACGTATTGACTTTACTGTACAGCGGAATGTACAGACTTTTTTGTAGTCTGTTCTGTTCTCTATTCTGTATTTTGTATTTGTTTATTTGTATACCAGTATTACTCTGTCTTAATAAGTGAAGTTTTAACGTACATCTGTAAGTCTAGCAATATATATCCTCTCACCTGTTCTTTATGATTGTTTTGCCTACTCCAGGTTCTTTGCACTTCCATGCACATTTTGGAATCAAGATATGAAGTTTTACAAAATGGCCTGCTGTGATTTTGTTTTGATTGCATTGAGTTTCGACAGCGGGAAGGTAGTGATCGATGTCAGAACAATAGGCATCTCAAAAGTATTGAGTCTTCCAATCCATGAACATGATAAAGTTCTCCATTTAATTTTTTCCTTTTATATCACTCAGTAGTCTTAACAGTTTTCTGTCTGAAGGTCTTTCACATACTTTGTAAAGATTTATGTCTAGATACTCAGGTTTTTTGCTGCTCTTACAAATAGTGTTTGTTTAATTTCAATTTTTGATTCTTTCTTGCTAGAATATAGAAATACCATTGAATTTTGCTTCTGTTGACCATCCTAATATCTTATTAATTCAAATATTTTTATAGAATTTTGAATTTCCTAAGCATGTAATCATGTCATCTGAGAGAAAAGACTTTTTAATGCCTTTTATTTATTTTCCTTACATTATTGCACTGACTAGGACTTCTAGCACAATGGTGACAGAAATGACAATAGTAACATCCTTCTCTTGTGCCTGATCTCAAGGAAAAGTGTTTAAAATTTCACGGTGTTAGCTGTAGATTTGATGCTTCTTATTCTTAGTTCTTCATGAACATTTACTTATATCAAATATTTGATCTGTATCTGTTGAGATAATCGTATAGTTATTTTCTCCTTTCTTTTGTCAATGTGGTAAATTATTTGATTGATTTTCAAATGTTGCTTTAGCTTTATCTTCCTGAAATAAATCAGAGATTCAACATGTTAATATTTGCTTATAATTTCTGTATCTGTGCTTATGAGGCATATCAGTCTGTAATTATTTCTCGAAACTTTCTTAGGTCTTGGTATCAGATTTAGAGTTCTCTCTTTCTCTGTTCTATAAAAAAATGCAAAAGATTTTGTTTTATATCTTCCTTAAATGTTTGGAAGAATTTGCTGGTAATAATTCTCATTTGGTGCATTCTGTTTGTAGAAAGGTTTATTTTTATTATAGACTTAATTCCTTTAACAGGTATATGATTCTTGTGTTAGTTTTAATAAATTTTTAAAGAATCTAAAACAATTCACCCTAGCTATCAAATTTATTGGAATACTTTAAAAAATAATATTCTATTAATAACACCTTAATATTTATGGTATCTGAACTGACGTCCTATTTTTTCCTTCCTGATTTAGTAATGTGTTTTTTCTCTCTGTTTATCTTGATCAATCTTTCCACAACTTTAATACGTTCAGAAACCAAACTTTTGCCCTTTTTCTTTTGTTTTATATGGTTGTAATCTATTTCACTGATTTGTCACCAAATCTGCATTATTTCTTTCATTCTGCTTTCATTGGGGTTAAATTGCTTTTATTTTCTTAGCTTCCTGAGATGGAAACTTTGATCACTGTGTTTAAAATATTTTTACTTCCCAAGATATGCTGAAATACATGTTTATTCCCTCCTGACTGAGACACGCTACACCCGCTAATAGAGTTCTATTGTTCTTTCTCTGGACGTCTTAAATCTATTCTTTCAGTCATTGCTCTCAGTGATATTGAACATCTGTCTTGGATGAGAAACAGTGAAATAAAGAGAAATAAAGAGTAAAGAGAAGGAAGAAGGTGGAAAAAAGACAGGAAAGATAGTTGGAATAGAATCGCCCTAAAATTCCTTCTAGTACTAAAATTCTGACTCTTTAAATAGCCTGAATGACTTTACTCCATGCTTTGTTATACTCTCTCTATAAGAAATATGCAGCCACTATGAGCTCAGTGTGCAAATGGGCTTTTCCTCTGGGAAGCCCAGGTGAACTGCTCAAAGGCTGGAAGAGGACAGCCAGGGTGCGGGGTGTTTGCTGTGGGAGGCAGACTCACCTGTCCCTTAGGATGGGTATTGTCCTGTAGGCAGTGAAATGTATACGTGTCCAGTTCCTTGAAGGAGCTGTATGCCTAAGGTCTTAACCTGAAAGTCTCCCCTGCATTTTCTATGTTAAATCTTACATAGTCTGGTCAGAATGTGTCTGACTCAATTATATATTTTTCTTTTGACATAAATTCAAGCTCACAAATTCGAACGCCTACATTGAATATGTGGGTAAATGAATGAATTATCCAGGTGTAATGGTCCTGCTATTTCAATATTATTACTATTTTAGTTTTTAATATTGCCAACAAACTTAACCTTGATGCAGATGAGACACAAAGAGGTGGAGGGGGCTTCAAGGAAAGTGGAAAATAAATAACTTTCTATTGAAAAAGGATGACTGCTACTCTGCTTGAGTAGATGATTACCATGCAGGAAGATCGACTTAGGGTAGCAAGATATTCCAATTTCTCAAGAAATTAAGATTTTTATATGATATTATCATATTATTATTTTATTTCTGGAACATATCAGTAATTGTCAACTAAAATACATCTTCTTTAATATGCACAATTGTCAGACTAATCATTTCTTTTGGTGATCACAGATGAGAAAGAATTATACATTCTTTTAAAAATGAGTCCATTAATTCATTCAGCAAATATCTACTGAGTATCTATTAAGTGTCAGGCAACCATGCTAGGTACTGGGGATAAAATGGTAAACAAAACCAGACTGGGTCTCTGCTCTCATGGTACTTTTATTTGAGTGGGGAGATAAGCAGAAATAAAATAATCATGAAATCAATGTAAAATTATCACTGTGAGAAGTACTGCGACAGGGCACTCACACCAAGAAAGAGCTTCAGTTCAGTTCCCCAGACCTTATTCTAGAAAAGGATTGCTGTCAGCACATCTTTTATGGTAGCCAGCTACAAGGAAAAATTAGAACAAATAATTTACCTCCTGTTTAGAGAGGTTTTAAAAAAGAATCCTTTTTACATGGAGTTTTATGTAACTCTTTTCTGGGATCATGAGAAGCAATGTACACATAGGCTGAATTTAGATTATTCAGAGGAAAGTTTTTCAGATGGCAACCATTGTTCTTATCTTTGCTTATTCATAAGAAGTTGCTTAACATTCTCTCCTTGCTGGGGAAAATTTACTTCCTAACTCTCTTATGATACGGTTCTTCACAACAATTCTCTGTGTCTGCCTCAGGAGAAAATAGAAGACTTTATAATGCATTCAGAAATCATGAGAGCAAATCAAACACATACAGGATCTAGACTTTAGCACTAAATATATAACTTAGTTTCCTGGAGAACCTACAGTGACTACTCCCTTGGGTTGAGTGACATCCAGTTACCTTCTTTGTAAGGATCCCTTTTCATCTATGTTTCTGATAGAATCAACTACAAATATTTATATTGGTATAGCTAATTTTTTCGTTGTACTCTTAACAGGTGTCAGATATTGCTCTAAATGTCTCATAGGCATTAGTTTATTTAACCTTCATAAGATTTCTGAAGATAGATGCTACTATTATTTTCACTGTACACAATTTATCAAGATCAGATAGTTCTTAAGTGCTTAGCCTGGATTTGAACTCAGGCTTTTTGACTCTTACTGCTTGGCAATACTATTCACTTTACTGCTCAATATTACTTGTCCCATCTCTTTTATGTTTTTCCTGAAATCAAGTTTCATCCCATTCTCTATAGCCTATAACACTACATATAACTGGTTGATGCTTCATCAAGTATTCTTGGTCCTCAGAGACTTTTAATTTCTACTGGGCAGTGATCTAGGCAAAGAAGGATTTGAATTACATTAAAAAATTGGTGTTGTGGCACAGGGAAGTCTAAGACGTGCTCAAGATTTTAGAAGGACACAGGCAATAGAGGCTCCTTACCTAGAATGAATAGAGTCGCCCAGAACTATAACAGCAGTATCGAAACCTCTGAAGTCCCAAAGACCTGCATGCCGAAGCAATCATAATGGCAATAGTAACCATTTTATTTGTGTTGGGGCAGAAAAGAAAGAAAGAAAGAAAAAGAGGAAAGTCAATGGAATAATATTAATAAATGGTAGAAAAGAAACTGAACAACTTAAAACTTTTTGCTTTTGTCTGTTTAGTCAAAAAGAATGAGTTTCAGACTCTAACAGGGTAAAGTAACCCAAGGTAAGAAAAGAGATTGGAAGAATAGTTGGTTGCGCTAAGTGAATTTATGTCTCTTCCACACTTACGCAAATTGTACGGGACAGATAGCATGTGAAATGGGAGATTTAAATGTGCTGAAAGAATAGACGCTGGCTGTTCTGTCCCCCACGGCCTCTTTATTGATTCATCCTCCAGTCCTTGCTCTCCTAGGTTCTTTTGGTTGATTTGAGGCAGAGGCATAAATCTTCTAGAAGGCTTAACATCTACCTAGGAGTGCCACCTCCAGGTGGATTTTTATACCCATCTCTCAACTTCCGTAGATAACTTCAGCTAGCTCAGCCCCTGTGGCAGAATAAGATGAGACTGGGTTTGGAAGTCAGAGGATCCAGTAAAGTGCACTACAAAAGTGCCTTCCTGACAGGTCTATGGTGATAATTAAATGAGCTAATATACGTAAAAAGGGTTTTGACTATATTTTGTCTTAAGTAATTGATCATATTTATCATTAAGATGTTAAGAAATTAGGTCTTTTACCATTTATTCGCTTTGATCAAAATATTCTAGGGGCTCAAATGAAATGCATAGGGAAACATATTTCATATAAAATGAAGACTTCTAAATGTCAATTTGTAGATTACATATACCAAATATATCAAAAAGTATTCTGCTTTGGACAAAAACCCAGGTTATTCGTTTAGATCAAACTATAGCTTAAATTGCAACTCTGCCTTTTAATGTGCGACCTTAGGCAACCAAGAAATGGAGACATCAATAATACCAACATCGTAAGAATAGCTTAAGAATCAAATGCAGTAAGCCTATGAAATACTTAGTACAGTGATTGGCCACAAATGTGGTTGGCTCAGTAAACGTAAGATATTATTATTATTTATTATTGTTCTTTGTAAAAGTTGTATTGTCTTGCCTTGGGTACTGAAATCTCCTGTAGCAAAAGGCTCGTCTTTGCTGAGATATTTTTGATAAGCCTCTTAGGTGATAGACCTAAGCCTCAGGGCATGTAAGGAATGGTGCCCAGGCTTCAGGAGATGAGAACTCTTTAGCAAAATAGATGCAACAATTTGTGAGGTAAGAGAAGGAAAAGGGAGAAAAAGACAGGGATGGAGGAGAGGGCAAGCAAGTTGGTAGAATGTTAGGTATTGTACAATGTGACATGGCTTTTAATCTCCCAATCAGCAGTCAACTCTCTATTGCTTAGTGATACTTTATTTTAGTGGATTTGTGTGTGTGAGTGCATGTGTATACATGTGCCCTGTGTTCCATCTCCTGGAAGATATGAGACTGAAAAATGGTCAATTTTGGTAGAGAAGGGGACAGATGCCATCTGTACACCACATTCTCAGTGTTGATTTCTATTTTCATTGCCAGGAGTGGTAGAATTCTGGCACTGGGTGATGAAATTGATGGTGACAGTCTTGGCTACCAATTCTAGCCCGTAATTGTTAACCTTGGCATTCCAATTTAATTATCTTCAGGATCTTCAAATGCAAAACATCAGCAATTATAGTTAGCAGATGCTCACAAAACCTACTGGGATTGCCTATCAAAGTATCTGTGGTTATACAATAATGTAACAGACATGCCACAGCTAATAACATCCAAGTCATGAGAGGAACTGGATAAACTCCCCGATATTTTATAAAGGATCTCTAAAAGTGACCTCCAAAATTATGCATACCTTTTAAAATCTTTCTCTCATCAAGAAAGCTATCATGGCTTTTATTGACTCTCTGTACAAATATATTTTTAAAAGTAAAGACAAATTTCACCTTATTTTCCACTTTTTGTACATTTTTTTCCTTCTTTTCATCTCTACTTTCTTACCTGCCAATGTTCTCTGACTCCACTTTACTTCTTTCCTCCTTGTGAATAATCTTGGCCTCTTTCCATATTAAATAAATTCATCAGTAATAAATTTACTTTGCTCCTCTGGCAAATCCACTGATTGAAAACCTGTGGGGGATACAAAAACAACTCAGATTTTGACTTAGTTTTTCAAGTAGATGGTTGTTTGTGCCTGGCAGCCTCTTCTCCTTGGGGAAATCGGCTTTCAGGATAAAGAGTGGGCATGCAACCAACCATGGCTAGAGCCAAGGATAAGCACGTGAGCCAAGCGAGGTCTGATAGAGTCTTTTTCCAGTGATTCGCATGGAAAGAAAAATAAAGAAACATTTTCTACTATGGTTATTAAACTAAAATGAGATGAGCCTAGAGCTGCTGACAGCCATCTTGCCTGCCAAGTCAACTGCATGCAAAATGAATTCAAGTGGAGAACTGCGTTGTTAAAGCGTCCACTCCTAGGATTCCCAGGAATATTTGGCAATAAATTCCCTCTTAGCTTAAGCTAGTTTGAATTGGTTTTCTGTCACTGGCAATCCAAAATGTCCTAAAGAATCTAGCTTTATAAGAGTTTAGACTCTAATAAGAGAATACAGCTGGAGTGGCAAAATTGTCCTGAAGTGACAAAGTTAAACAGTACAAGTATTCCACTTGTGACTGGAAACAACAGCAGTATTGCAATGATATATTACCTATTGGCCAACCCACTTTCATCTTGGTTCCTAGGGTCCAAAGTTTCAAAGGAACTCTCCAGTTTTAGTGGTGGTGCTCAGGAAATGTGTGTGGGGTGAGGAGAATGAAGCTGAAGCCGTCTTCTCAGCAATCTCACCCACCCCAGGGTCTCTATTAGGCTCCCTCAACCACTGTATATAAGCATAAGACTAGAAGACTTAGGTGAAAAACCATAAAATTAACTAAAACTGTATGAAAACTATACAAATGGAATCTCAGGCT
Organism: Equus caballus; assembly: GCF_041296265.1. Lineage (NCBI taxonomy): Eukaryota > Metazoa > Chordata > Mammalia > Perissodactyla > Equidae > Equus > Equus caballus. The sequence goes on from NC_091686.1 coordinate 95,894,185, forward strand.
CCTAGCTCTTCTTTCCAACTGGGTTGACACTCCAAAGCTGTGTCTGTTTATCTCTGGAGCCACCAACAGCTGCATTAACTAAGAACTAGCTTTGTACTAAAATCCTAACATCTGTTAACACCTGTCCTTGGACACATTTGCGACGTGGACAGATGATAGCAAATTGTGAAAAGCTGCCTCGTTTTTTTTTTTTTTTTTGGGGAAGATTAGCCCTGAGCTAACATCTGCTGCCAATCCTCCTCTTTTTTGCTGAAGAAGACTGACCCTGAGCTAACATTTGTGCCCATCTTCCTCTACTTTATATGTAGGATGCCTGCCACAGCATGGCTTGACAAGCCGTGCATGGGTCTGCACCAGGGATCCTAACTGATGAACCCTGGGCCACCGAAGCAGAATGTGCAAACTTAACCACTGTGCCACCAGGCTGGCCCCAAAAGGCTGCTTTTTATATCTACCATATTTAGCTTGCTTCTTTCAAAAATGCCCTTTTAAACTATAATCGTAAGCGGCAAGTGGCACTCTTTCAAACTATATTTAAGAATATTGATACAAATAAAGGTAAAATAGTAAAGTTTGATGAGTACATAGTAGTAGAAATGCCTTATTGATAAAAATGAAAACTGTAACATTTTATATTCCCAAGAGTTAATTGTTTTACTTGACTCTCACATGTCATCTCACACAGCATTGTAATAATTAGGGATGAACTCTACAGATAGTAAAACAAACTACAAAACCTTTGTAATTAAAACAGTATGTACTTGTTTGGGAATAGACAGACTGGCCAATGAACTAGAACAGAAAGAACGCAAAGTAACCAACTACTTTTGGAAAACTAGAATATCAGAAAGATGGAACATCAGATCACTAGGGAAAAGGTGGACTTCCTAATAAATATTATTGGGAAAACTATAGTGCCATTTTAAAAAGAAAAAATTCCATCCATTTCCTATACCATTATAGTCCAAAGAGATCTAATTGTAAAAGGAATATAAATATAAGAAAACATAAAAAAAGAAAAGCTCTAAATGTAAGAAATAAAACTATACAAATACTATAAGAAAACATGGGAATAGAGAAAGGCTTTCTGTGATTCAAAATCGAGAGGCAACAAAAGAAAAAGTCATATAAATTACAAAGAATTTTTGCATGAAAAACATCATTCAAAAAAGTCAAAAGATAGTGACAAGTGGGGAGAAAATATTTGCAACATATATTACAAACTATTATACAAAGAATTTATAAAAATAAAAGGGAAAGACTCTAAAATTCTATAGAATAATGAGCAAAAAAGGATCTAAAAATGATCCTTAAACATTTGAAAAGATATTTGATGGTCATAATTAGAGAAATATAAATTAAATCTAAGCTGAGACACTATTTTTTACTCAGCAGACTGCTACAGATTCTAAAAGTTGAAAACAGCCTCTATTGTGGAGGCTGTGAGAAAACCAGCACTCACACACATGCTGGTGAAAACAAAAATTGTATGAAGTCTATAGAGGGAAATTTGGCAGTATCTAAAACAACTTTGTCTCAGAAATCCTACTTCTGGGAATTTATCCCAAAGCTGCATATCTGAAAATGTAAAAATGCATATGTACAAGTATAATTATTCCATAATTATTTGTAATTGCAAAGTATTAGCTGCTACCCAAATTTCCAAACGTAAGAAATTTGTTGAATAAACTTTATGATTCCAAACATAGGAAATTTGTTGAATACACACATGGGAATATTTTACAGCTATCGAATTGAATAAGGGCTTTCTCTGTGTGCTGATTCAGAGTCATTTCAAGGAGATATTAAAGAGCAATTGTTAAAGTGAAAAAAGCAAAGAGCAAAGAAGTATATATACAGTCATACACTGCATAATGACATTTTGGTCAATGATGGACTGCATATACAATGGTGGTCCCATAAGATTAGTAGTACCACATAGTCTAAGTGTGTAGCAGGCTGTACCACCTACGTTTGTGTAAGTATAGTCTATGATATTCAGACAATAACCCATTTCTCAGAATGCATCCCCATCGTTGAGGAACACGTGACTGTAATATGCTATCTTTTGTTTAAGAAAGATGGCTAAGAAACCATATCTTCACAAAAATTAACCCAAAAGGGATACACAAGGAAACAATGAAGTTGGTTACTTATAGGAAATGACGGAGTAGGGTGGAGGGATAGGGAGGGAAAAGACACATTTCTGAACATAGCTCTTGTATAATCATGATTGAGGAAGCATGTTACTGTTCTACATGTTCAAAAAGTAATTTTAAATCATAAGGATAGAAAAAAAATCTAGAAGGTAGACTTAAAAAATAAACCCAATTGTTTTTTCAAATAAATAATATAATCACGCTGAAAGAAGGAAAATGTATAAAAGGACTAATCCAAGTACCTTTTACACAGAATTTGACTGCATACTCTCTGCCTTGCAGTGGGGGAAAAAGAGTGAAGAAAACCTGGACTCCTTTCTGTGGATTTGTTTTGTTGTAGTCGTTTGGTGAAGCAATTCTGAAATTACTTTTGTTGTATTGAAGGATTGAACAAATGATTAAATGTTGAAATTATTGAGAGCCACAGTTCTGTAGAAAAAAAGAGATAAAAAGATGGAATGAGAAAAGCAAGGAGGAAGCCTGCAGAGATGGATTGGAGTAGAAGATGCCAGAATGAACTAATGATAGTGGACCCTCGCTAACTGGTGTTACTGATCATCACAATCATCATCATCAATTTCAATTGCCCTGATGACCTTCTTTCTCTCTCTGGATGGGACTGCAGCTCTTGATAAGGAACTTCAGTGGGATTCCCTCAAGCTTCATGGAAGGTATGGCAGCCAGTGGGGCTTAGTCCAACATTGATGTGCACCTACATCAGTTATTGCTTTCATAAGTATTATATGTCCATTCTTGTGCTGAATTTGGTCACCAAATTACTTTTAGTAGAGATTGCTGAGATGGGAAGACACCAAATTTGGAGTTACCAAACTTTCAGAGCTTGCACAGCTACTTCAATGCTCTTGAGTCTCAGATTCTTCATCTGTAAAATTTGAAGCTACTAATAACTGCTTGCATGGATATTGCGTTGGAATGCTATAGACATAGCATATGATATAATACATTTTGATAATAACTTTATCTTAGAGTTGTTGAGAGGGCAGGGAGGAAAGAGACTAATGTATATTGAGTGCTTACTAGGAGCCAGGCATTTTCTATGTTGTTTAGCTATATACTCACATTTAATGTTCACAACACAGTTAAAAATGCATCTTTATGTCCCCACTTTACAGATAATAAAACTGAGACTAAAATAGAGTAAATACATTGTCTGAAGTTCGAAAGCTCTTATTTCAAGAGTTGGGATGTTAAATCAATACCCTCTATCTGTAATTCTCCATGCTGAGAATTAAATGAAGAAAGCGATGTAAAAAAGCTTTATAATCTATAAGGTGTTTATATAAAAATAATATATTATTGAGGCCAGCTCCATGGCAGAGTGGTTAAGTTTGCGCGCTCAGCTGTGGCTGCCCAGGGTTCAGATCCTGGGCGCGGACATGGTACTGCTTGTCAGGCCACTTTGAGGCGGCGTCCCACATCCCACAACTAGAAGGACCTGAAACTAAGATATACAACTGTGTACAGGGTGGGTTTGGGGAGATAAAGCAGAAAAAAGAAAAAAAAAGATTGGCAACTGTTGTTAGCCCAGGTGCCAATCTTTAAAAAAAATAAAAGAACCCACAGACTCATTGGATTTAAGTATTAAAAAAATATGTATACATTATTAGAATTAAGGGATACAAAACAAACACACACAAAACAATTAGAAAACAAAATATTCTTAAACCAAATGGTACTGAAGTGATAACAAGTGCAGTTGGAGTCTGGGGGGGTGGCAAATCCAAGTATTGATTGGTGTGGGATGGAGTGTAGACAGCTCTGTGAGAGGGATGGGACTAAGAAGGTCTTGAAGAACAGAGAGCATTTTGATAAAGGATGGATGATAACAAGTGGAGAGGACATTCTAGGCAGGGATAATGGCATGATTAAAAGCACAGAGGAAGGTGCATGTCCTGAATGCATAGGGCATTTGAAAAAAATACAAGTAGGTAGATCAACTAGGCCTCGTTTAAAATAGAATACAATAATTTTCTAGACTGTCCTTAAAACCAGACTTTTGATTATTTTTCTTTGTGACTTAGAATCATGTGCACCTGAACGACCACTAAGATTTTGCTGACTTCTCTGTACTGGAATTAGCTTCCCTAATGCATATTGATGTACTTGGTTCTAGGGGCTTTATAGAGATAAATATCTATGCAGCCACAGTAGGGATCAGCGGGAATTCTGCTTGCTGAAAATCTATTGAATCTGGCCTTTAACAAAGCATTCTTTATCAATGAGATCAAGGAAAGGATAGAAAAAAGCTGTTTGATAATGGATTTATCTATGCTCTGTGAAACATGAAAGAAAAACCTAGCATTTTAAAGTTATTTAAACAATGTCAAAAATAAAGCTCTCTCCTTTTTAAGAAATGTTCAGAGTTTGTGTTTACTATTTCATATATCCTTCTCCATTCTTATCATATTCCATCCTTATTTAATGTGTTTCCCGTTTTCTGTAAAACTTTCAGTGATGTGAGCACTTTTTCAGCTTTCCAAAGATATATGGATGTCCCCGTATTAGAATTTTAGTTTGCTGTACTTCTCAATCCTTTTATGTGGTAGCTCAGTTGAAGATACAGGATAAAGAACTGGAAGTACCATAGATTTTTCCCTAATTGGGCAAGAAATTTCCGACATAGTACATAATACTGTGTTGCCAAAAATATGGAAAAGAAAGAATACTTTAACTAGACATATATACCACATTGCATTTGTAAAAACATTATTTTAGTGAGTAATTGAGAAAGGCATAAAAATATAATTATAATGATTGTGAATTTTCCCAACACTGATGAAAGATACTAAGCTACAGATTTTAAAAAATATTCAGAATCCCAAATAAAGATGGAAACAATTTATGGCTAGCGTAGACCTGCCTTACAGGAAATACTAAAGGAAATCCTTCAGGCTAAAAGAAAACAATTCCAGATGGTAACTCAATTTCAAAAGAAAAAATAAAGAATACCAGAAATGGTAAACATGTGTGCTAACATAAAGGACTCTATAAAATATTTTGTATTATTTCTTCTCTTAACTTTTTTAAAAGACAGAAGATGTATAAAGCAATAACTATAAAATTCTATTGCTGGATTTATAATGCACATATAAATGTAATGTATCTAAAAGTAATAGCACAAGGGAGGGAGGGAAAGCTTTACTGAAGCAAAGTTCTAAATTTTTTTTTATTTTTATTTTTATTTATTTTTATTTTTTAAAGATTTTATTTTTTCCTTTTTCTCCCCAAAGCCCCCCGGTACATAGTTGTATATTCTTCGTTGTGGGTCCTTCTAGTTGTGGCATGTGGGACGCTGCCTCAGCGTGGCTTGATGAGCAGTGCCATGTCCGGGCCCAGGATCCGAACCAACGAAACACTGGGCCGCCTGCACTGGAGCACGCGAACTTAACCACTCGGCCATGGGGCCAGCCCCCAAAGTTCTAAATTTTACTGAAACTAATTAGTTTTAATTTGGAGTAGATTCTGATAAGCTAAGATTCATAGTGCAATCACTAGAATAAACACCTAGAAAATAACTCACAAAATATAGTTTTAAAAAAGTGAGTTTAAATGGTACACTAAAGAATATCTATTCAAAGCAGAACAGAATAAGGCAGGAAAGAGAAAGAAAAAACACTGAACTCATATGGAAAGCTATAGTAAAATGGCAAACAAAAAGCTAAATATGTCAATAATTATATCAAACATGAATGTTTTCAATATCCCAACAAAATAGCAGAGATTGGCAAAATGGATATAAGAAGCAAAATCCAACTCTGTGATATCTACCAGACACATATTCTAGATTGAAAGACATAAATGGATTGAAAGCAAAAGAATGCAAAGAAATATATCATGTAATTAGTAACTAAAAGAAAATTGGAATGGCTATTTTAGTATTTGACAAAATAGGCTTTGACGAGAAATATTACCAGATAGATTAAAGTAGAAAGCACAAGAGAAGCTGGAAAATAATTTAAACTCAATGAAAATGAAAACAACATATCAAAATTTATGGGATGTAGCTAGAACATCAATCAGAGGGAAATTTATAGATTTCAATTTCTTCTTTTGTATATCAGAAAAGAAGAAAAATCTCAAATCAATATCGTAAGCTTCCACCTTAAGAAACTAGAGAAAGAGAAAACAAAATCCAAAGCAAGCAGGAGAAAGGGAATAGTAATGATTAGAGAAGAAATCAATGAAAGAGAAAAGAGAAAACTGTAGAAATCAATGAAACTAAGAGCTAGTTCTTTGGAAAGGCAACAAAATTAACAAACCGTTAATCATACTGACAAAGAAAAAGAAAGAAGCCACAAATTACCAAATTAAAAATGAAAGAGGGAACATTACTACATACCTATTGAAATTAAAAGGACTATAAAGGAGTATCGTAAACAATTTTAAGTCAAAAAATTAGACATCTAAGATAAAATAGAAAAATTCCCAGAAAGATGCAAGTTGCCAAAATTGACTCAAGAAAAAATAGAAAATCTGAATAGACTTTAAACAAGTAAAAGAATTGAAATTCAAATTCTTTCAACAAAGAAAGCCCAGGCCCAGTTGACATTTATGGTGAATTCTAGAAAACATTTGAAAAATAACACCATTCCTTTACAAACTCTTTCAGAAAACATAGGAGAATAAAGCATTTCTTACCTCATTCTATAAGGCCAGTAATGCACTGGTAATAAAGCCAAAGACAGTACTAGAAAAGAAAACCAACACCAATTTCTCTCATAAGTATAGATGCAAATATCCTTAACAAAATATTAGCAAATCAAATCCAGCAATACATAAAAAGAGTTAAACCCTGGAATTTATCCCACAGATGTAAGATGGCTGTAATATATAACCAATTAATGAAATAGACCGTGTTAATAGATTAAAAGAGAAAAATCACATGATTCTTTCAATAGATGCAAAGCAAGCATTTGACAGAATCTAAGATCCATTCATAATAAAAACTCTGACCAGAGGTGGCAGGCCCCATGGCATAGTGGTTAAGTTCGCGCCCACTGCTTTGGCGGCCCAGAGTTTGCCGGTTCACATCCTGGGCACTTACCTACACACCACTCTTCAAGCCACACTGAGGTGGCGTCCCACATACAAAATAGAGGAAAGTTGGCACAGATGTTGACTGAGGGCCAATCTTCCTCACCAAAAAACCAAAACCAAACAAACAAAACTCTGAGCAAACTAGGAATACTAAGGAACTTCTTCAACCCAATAAAGGGCACCTACCAAAAACAAAAACAAAAAACAAATTAAAAAAACCACAGCTAGCGTCACACTTAATGGTGAGAACATAAGTTCCTTCCCCTAAGATAGGGAACAAGGCAACGATGTTTATTCTAGCCACTTTTATTCAACATTGTATAACTTACTGTACAGTACAATAGGCAAAAATGATGTATCTAAGTGTGGATTTTTCACTCAGGGGAAATATCCCCATATTAGATTTCATATCTGATCAGGACCTCGGGTTTGTGGAAATTAAAAACACAATGAGTGATATTCCACATACAGATTGGCAACAATGAAACTTCCAGTGATATGAAGCAATATGCTAATAGTACTGTACACTGAAATAACTAATATAGAAACCAGTTTGTCATTGCCTAGTAAAGTTGAAGAAATAAATTTCCTGTGATACCAGCAATTACAACTCTTATGTATATACCCTAGAGAAACTCTTGTGTATGTGTACCAAGATAGATAAACAGAATGTTTATAGAAGCATTATTTCTAGTAGCTAAATACTAGGAACAACCCAAATGTCCATTAACACCAAAATGAATAAATAAATTGTGGTATGATTACACTTCAGTGAAAATGAGAAAATCAAAACAAAACTAAAGCAGAAGGACAAATCTCACAAATATTAGAATGAGACAAAGAATTGAAACTCAAAAGAATAAACATGGTGTATGTTCCTTTTACAGGTTTAAAAATTGATCATATTACTTTGGGGTGAATACATAGATGGTAAAACTATTTAAAGGTAAGGAATCAATTATCAGAAAATTGTGGAGAGTGGTTGCCTCTACAGGAGTGGGAGGGTTTGAGGACCTTGGCAGGGGTTGGTAGTAGTCTATTTCATATTCTGGATTATATTATCATCATTTTGCTGATTAAAATTATGGGAGCTCATAGAATTGTGTTATGTGGGTGTTAGTTTTATAATTATTAAGCTAAACACATACATTTTATGTACTTTAAAAACGTATCTCATATAATAAAGAAGTGACACTTTCAAGGAAGGCAATTCTAACAGGTGAATTTTTAAAATGGTTTGAGCAAATCTCACCATCGTTGAAGTTATGTCTAGAACAAAAGGTAAAATATTAATAATAATATTAAGGTTATTGTCTTGTACAATTAAGAAAATATGGTCACAAACTTTAATATGTAGGATGATATTCATTTAAATGTATAAATTCTGATCTGTTTAGTAACAAAATCAAGCTTCATGTTACAGTCATACCTCATTCATGTTAATTGATTTAAAGGGACTTTCTAGGATATGAGAAATCCATTGTAATATTCACTCCAGTGTTTCTAAATGTAGTTCTATACAATAAGTGATCAAGACTGAAATTATCCAAATGTAGGTTACTTTCCTGGTATTAATGAATGCATTAGAAGGTATTAATAACTCTAGCCTTTTCGTAAACTAATTGGGAAACTCGCCCACACAAATACATTCCAATGATGTCAACATTTGCATAAAATCCTTGCAGAGATCATAGAAGTTTTGAGATGGAATAACCAGATGTTTTTTCTTGGAGTTAAAATGAAAAAATCATAGTGATTTAGGCATCTTAATATAAATTAAATATTGGCTTCAAAAAGCACATGCTTGTTTAGGCAGCTCTGCGGAAAGACTCTGGCTTGGAATATGTAAGCCACAAAAAGAGAGAGAATCCCATAAAATACATATTTCCTTCCAGATTAAAAAGAGAGTCTGTTTGGTGATGCTAACGGAGATGAGCAAGTGGTGAGGGTTAGTAATTTGTGTTTATCTTTCCCTTTAGAATTTACAGTGAGTTTTTATTTTATCATCCAGTCAATACCTCTGGATAGAGACACGGCTGTGTCATGCCTGTTTTACAGATGAGAATGTGGAAGTTCACGGAGTGTAAGCTTCTAGAACAAGATGGCTCAGTTACCTGTCTGAGTTTGCTTATAAGAGAACATCAAAACAATGAATGACCAAGAGACATAAGAAAAGTTTCCAGTATGAGAAACTTCTTTTTTTGTGTGTGAAGAATTTCTTATCCTCTTATTCACTTACACAGAAAGCAATATATAGAATCCAGTGCTAAATGTTATATTCCGATTAAGTACTGAAAGAACGTTCATAGAAAAAACGAACAATTCTTCATCACCTTCCCTGCTTTTGTCTTTGGCATAGATCTGTGTAATGAAATTGCTCAACATGGTGCTGATATTGTACTAATAAGTTTCATCTAGGAATATAATTAAACAATGGGAAGTCATATTAAAGAAATCAATCTTGATTCTTCAAGGCTATCTGTTCTTTACCATTTTCTTTATTAAAAATTACTGAGGATTTGGGTATGATTAAATTTCAGAATGTGTTATGCTTCTGAAATCTTTTCCACAATAAAATCCAGTAATAATACTGAACTCTATTTCATTTGCTGAAAATTAATAAATAAGATTTACACAGAATCCAAAGGTATTTTATTTCTTTTTTAATTGTTTCAATTGGTTAAAGTGATCATTTTTTAATACAAGAAAATCAACTCAAGTAATTTTATTATAAATTAAGGTATTGACTATTACTGTAGAGTAAATGTTTTAGAAAGTAGAAAGAGTATGCTTAAGCCTGCATCAAACTTTATGCCTTCTAGCAATGTACAGTACACTAATTTCCCTTGTTGAAAAAGAAAGGTAAATTACTTTCTTCATTATGTTTAGACAAATTATTTCAATTAACTGTGGCAAGATCATTAAACACAGTTAATTTTTATGTAAATCAGGTTATTTATAAAATAATCCTAGGGGAACCAGTAAAAGTATATATACCTGTTCTTTTAGATGGATTTTTGTTGACTAGTAATTTTGATAACTGCTATACTTTGGGTTTCAGTTCAATGAACGTTTCTCAAAAACATGCCATCTGCCAAGTTATTGTCTAGGAGCAAAGCCTGAGACAGGGATTCCTGTTCAAGTGTTCTTAGGGGAAGGGAATGAAGTATGAGGATAGAGCAGAGGAATAAAGTTAAGGTAGGAATTAGTTTCAGTGTAGGGCTAGCTTTGGTCTGATCCCAGGGAAGTTCTAAAGCACAATTTATACCACAAACTTTGTCCCACACACTTTTGTACCCCTGTGCCAGTCAGTCATGGACTGGAGTCAGTTCTGTGTGGATGTGGAGGATTCCTGTTGCATGATGTCATTTGTTACAAAAGTAATGGGGACAGCTATGAGCCAACACTTACTCGGTCTGGGGGCTGGGTGCAGTGGCTTGCAAAGGGTATTTCGGTGTGGCACCAACAACATCCACCATGTAGTATAAGAAAGATTCTGCCCTCTAGATATTTACAATCTTAACAAACATTACCACATGTTTATATTGTCAAGATATCAGTTCAAGAATATCTGCCCCAAAATTCAAGGAAATATCTGCAGAATTGGAGACTTAATGGAGATCATGGTTAGGCATATCTATTTGAAGTAGAAACATCATGCAGAAAGCAAAGAAAATGAATTCAAAACTAAGAGTCAATGACCTAATTTACAAAGTGATGACAATTTCTGCTTCAGGATCAGAGAGCATGTTTCCTAAAAGGCAGCTAGAGAAAATCTGCTTAATAACAGGGTCTGGGGAGGTAGCCCCAGAGGAGAGAGTGATGGTCCTTCACAGTTCTCCTTTCACATTACCCACCTAATTAACAAAAGCCAATGTAATTATACCTTATCCATAGGATGTACTCTCACGATTTGCTGGGTTTGTTTATGCTCTAGGCTCTGCCTGGAATGTTCTTCCCTGCATTCACCTACTGGCAAACTCCTACTCATCCTCTAAGACCCAGCCCACATGTTACCTTTCCTGTGAACCCTTTTCTGCCTGTTCCAGGAAGAACAATAGATTGCTCAATCTTTCACACTCCTGTACTACTTTGATCATGTCTTTGTCATCACACACATTTCATGCTTGAATTTTGCTTATCAGATACACTGTCCTTTTGAGCAGAAACTATATCTATGCATTCAAAGAAGGCCAGAGGCATCTAAAGGACAGGAAAAGGAACAGATAAATAAGTTAGATGTATAAAACATAATTATTTTGGCTCTCCCTTCATAAATTGAAAAATAAGGGAAGTTTGGGAAAAAGCAATGTATCCACGATTCTGCCGCATGTTGAATGATCTGGAGTGAGATGCTTCTCCAGTGTGGACCTTGACTCAATCTATCTGTAATTTGGGTTAGTTGGATTAAGAACATCCGAGGTTCTATTACTATGAAACATACCTTTGGAAAAGTATGATTAGCAACATGCTTGACATCTGTAGGTGCTCATTACATAATTGTTGAATGAATTAATGGATTGTAGCACAGGGTTTAAACATGAGGCTTCCTCTGATCTACCGTTACTAGCTGCATGCTGTTGGCCATGCTGTTTTAGCCTTTTTAAAACTCATAGGCTTGCTGGGAATTAAATGAGATTCTTCCTTCCTGCCTGCCTTCCTGCCCCTCTTCTTTCCTTCCCTCCTTTCTCTCTATGGGTTTGTGTTCCCTACAACTAATACATTGAAATCCTGACCCCTAGTACCTCAGAATGTGGCCTTGTTTGGAAATTGTTTGCAGATATAATTACTTTAGATAAGTAAAGCAGGATGGGATCCTAATCCAATGACTGATGTCCTTATAAAATGGGGAAATTTGGACACAAGCATTGTTTTGTGCTGGTCTCAGCCTGTTAATCACCAATGCTGTAGCTGGACTGGACTGGCTCTTATTATAATTGCAAGATGCCCTCAGCAATAGCTATCAGGAAACTTTAAATGAAAAAAGGTTTGTTACTTACAGGTCCTGGAAATTACATGACACACCTAGGGCCACACAGTGAGGTCTTGGGGAGAGACAGAGAGAGCGAGAGAGGGCATGGGGTTCTCCTTTTATTGGAGTCCAGGGTGGGGGCTTAGGGTTTCATGAGCTGACTCTTTATTGGTGAATTTAAAACATAAGAGCAGGAATTTAAATCATAGGAATAGAAAAAAACAAGTGGCCCAAATGGTACGTTATCAAAATCTACCAAGATCTCTAAAACAAAGGAGCCTGAGGAGGAGGGGCAGCCAGGCTCTTTATCCAGTGTGCGACTGTCAATGTGTTTATTGGAGATAACCATCTTTGAAGTGGGTGCCTTTTGAAGTGGATGTGAACTCAGCAATCAAAGCTTAAGCCAGGCACTTGCGTTACAAAAAGAAAAGCCACTGTCAGGGCTTACACTACACACCTGCATAGAGGAAAGACAATGAGAAGGGACGCAGGGAAGACGTCATCTACAAGCCAAAGAGAGAGGCCTGGAACAGATTCTTCCCTTACAATCCTAGAATAAGCCAATCCTGCTGTACCCTGATTATAGACTTCCAGCTTCCAGACCTTTGAGACAATTAATTTCTGTTGTTAAAGCCACCCAGTTTGCAGTACTTTGTTAAGACAATGGTCTATCTATCTAATCTAATCTATCTATCTATCTACCTATCGTATATCTATCTAATCTACAAGGCAGTGTTTGGACTATAGTTAATGCCCAAGAGCTACAATAATATCAATGAAATAGGAAAATGTTAAGAGGTCTTATACAGAACACAGTGGTCAACAGGTTATAGTCACTCTTAAACAAGGGCTTCTATTCAATTACTAGTAACTTTGTGAAGAAAAGTTAGAACCCAGAGCTAATTTGGGCAAAAAATAAAACATTTATTAGGATCAGGAAGGTGTCAGAGCTGGACCTTTTCTTTTCATTTTTATTTTATAATTCAATTTCTTACAGTTTTCTTGTAGATTCTTGCATAAGATTTATGTTGATATTTTACACTAAAGCTTATTTTAACTGGAATACATGGATTCATGGTATTTTATATCCTTGATGCATTTATGTGGACAGAAAGCCTTAACAACTGGCCATGTATGGTGATATTATCACTCCAGACGGTTTGACAAGAAACATCTCATATTGAATGCTCATGCTTTAAAAAGAACATTCTAAGTTCAGAGGATGTTCAGCTAATGGTCTTTTCCCCCTACCCGTTCTCACATACATATGCTTTAACATCCCCCACCCCCATCCCAACTTGTCACACACACACACACACACATACACACACACACATACACACACACACAAATGACAAATGAAATGGATGACGCTGAAAGAAAAGTGGTCACCTATTACTTTCATGAGTCAGTGTTCACCAATACAGACTACACAATTAGAACTGTATTAGAACCATATTTAGATCTTGCAAACACAGAGATTGAATAACATTGAAACCTATCTGTTAGTTTAAGTAAAATGTGAAAAATGCATCTGCGTCTCAACTTGTTAAAAATGCTCTTTTGCCTTGAATGTTCTTTTCCTTTGGGTAATAAACCAAAGTTGTGCAATCAAATGTGTTTCTACAAGAACGGTTTGTGTTATGCCTAAGTTCAGGGAAAGACAAAAAAATAAGATTTGGGGGGCCAGTGAGGTTGTTCTTGTAAATGTATCATTCTATAATATGTAAAATTCATTCAGTAGTCCTTCTTCCTTGGATTCTAGAAAGGGAGAGATTAGTAATAGGAAGGAAAGAATTGGTGCCAGAAAATAACTAAACAATAAAAACTCTGATAATTATCCAGATCCCGAGGGTAGAGACTAGATTGACAATATAATTTTGGGAGCCCTGGGCAAAATGAAAATGTGGGGTCCCTTGTTTAAATATTATTAAGTTTAAGGCAGCAACAAGAAAGCATTAAACCAAGCGTGGGCCCTTCAGAGGGTGGGCACAATTCACACACCCATGGGCCTGGTCCTGGGAGCAGCTCTCAGATAACAGTAACCATAGCTAACATTTACTGTGTCCTTAAAACATGTTGAATGCTGTTCTAAGTAATTTATAGGAATTAACTCATTTAATCCTCACAATAGTCTCTTAAAAATGGTCTATACCCACATTTAAAGATTAAAAAAAATAAGGCACAGAATCATTACAATAAGTTGCCCAAAGTTACACAACTTGTTTGTGCCAGAGCAATAAAACCCAGGCATTTTATTTTCAGAGTCATATTTTTAATGACTAGCTGGTAATCTGTTTCTTTCCAGATAAAAACCTCTCTGAATAAAATAGTGTCAAACAAATAAATAATCTCTTTCTAAAGAGTCAGCATAGTAGAAGTATTCTCCAATCTCTGCCCTTAGACTAATAACCCAGAATGGCAGTTTGTGCTTGAAGAAGGCCTCTTGCTATATTGTAATTGGTTTGTGATCATTAGAACGACCATTTAAAAAAGTGTTTTTTGTGTAGCATTGATTTTATAAAGCACTGAACCTTATTATGGTTGTTTAAATGAGCCTCCCATAGATTGAGTTAATTTGACTTTTTTTGATATTTTCTCTACTATTTTTAATGATTCTGCATACATTGGATCTCTTTATTTTTTGAGAGCAAAATCACATTTAATTTTTTTAGGTGATACGCAATTAGTTGATGAATTTTCTATCAGTTTAAACTTCTCTGTACTTACAAAGTAATCCTGATCACAGCAGGTTATCATAATACAATCTGGATGTGTTATTAATCAAAACTGGCACAGATGGAACCCCAAGGCAACAAGGGATTCAATGGAACACCCAAAGATCAAACTTAATTACAAAAGGGACTGAGCTCCCCAAGCAGAGGCAGTAATAGTTCAGGCTGCCTTAGGCGCAAAGCATTCTGGCTCCTGGGCAACAGGTGATCAGCTTGACATTCATCAGATGGGGTAGCTGATGGAGGAAACTGACCTTGTTTGTTTGGCTCCAGAGAGAAAAGCCAGACAGACCGAGTGAGCATCATGGCAAAGGATGTGCCCTCATTTCCATTCTGATTTGTAAAGGTAGTAAGGGGTAAAATATCTTACCCGCCACACCTTGAGGACCTGTTGATCTGATCTGTGGTAAGACACTGGTCTCCTCTGAGAGAGCTGGCAGGACCAGATTGACTGAATGAGAAGCAAGAACAACATAAGGAGCAACAGTGGGTTTAAATTCTGTTCTAAATATATTTGGTAACATTGATTTGAAAAATTTGTTTAAATTGTAATCTGATCAGATGTTCCCACCTTGATTTTTAAAACAGTGCATTCTTCTTTCAAGTGGAAAATATTTCCTTCTTTCAAGGATGTTATGATTAGACTGCAAACTTCATCATCAGCTTCCAACCTGATACCTGAACCACAGTAGGTGCTCACAGATTGTTTGCTGAACAGATGAATAAATAAGTGAGTGGCTAACAGAATGATGACTTTTGTTGGGAAGGTGGGCAGGAAGGAGAAACTTCCAAGCTTATTCTGGAAAATAAAATAAAATAATAGTTTTTCTTTCTGAGAAATTCTGTTATTCATTTCTGGGTTAAAGTGCTCTGATTATCTTCTGAACAACCACACATTTCTGCTGTTCAACTTTCCAAATGTAATGTAACCCTTCTTTTTACGTCTTTTGTTAAAGCTTTTCCCTATAATTGTATTGGGAAATAAAGAATAGTGGCCTAAGAAGCCTGTAAAAGGGTTGGATAGTCAGTTAGTTTTGAATAAAAATTGTTTTTAAGACATGTCATATTTGAGGCCAGTCTAAGAGAAGAGTTATCTCTTAGTTTGTTGTTTTTTTCCTATTAATCTGCTCCATCTCAATCTTACAATTGCTTCCACTGAGTTACGAGCTGATGTAAGATGATCTGTCTTTAAATACCCATGAGAAAACCATTTGGTTTCTATATTACATAAAACCATAGCTAAAGGGCTCTCTTTTCTCTCATTCACTGTCCTCCAAACAACACTGAACATGATAAATTTCTATAACAATTTTATTCCAGAAAAAAAATGTTGGCACATGTGAATATCTATACTCTTTGCTGTCTTGCTTCATTGGAAAATGATCATTTAGTTATATCTATAAACGTCCTTTATTTTTTGAGTGTGTTTTAACCCCTGTGTACCTCAAATTATTTTATGAATAAGCAGGAGATCCACAATAATGCAGTTAATGAAAACCTGCATTGTTGTGAACAAGAAAGTAGGTAGGGTCGTGATATGGAAACAGTATATTGTATGGAATAGGAAGACCTGAGCTGTCATCTAGCTGTGTGATTCTGAGAAAGTTACTTCACCTGTTTCGGCTTCTGTTTTTCTTTGATAAAATGAGAACATGAGTCCCGACATCCAGAAATGTGCTGGAGCCGATTGACTTTTGGAGCTGATTGTTAAATATTCATGAATTTAAAAGCCCACTTTTAAATCATTGGTAGGTTGAAATTGGCCGTAGTGGGAGTATTTATGCCACAGAAATTGTCATGCTTTATAAATTAGGGATTTTTTTTAAGAGCCAGTTTCTTAGCACACTGCTGCTCATTATTATACAGCTTATTTTATATGCTTTATAATAGCTTATAAAAACTTTTAGAAAAAGCTTTATATAAGCTACTTAGTAGCTTTATTAAACTACTTATTAAAGATAAGTATATGTGTAGTATGTAAAAGTTACATACTTTTACAAATAGTATGTAAGTTAGTGTATGTAAAAGTATTTTGTAACCTCAAAAATCTATGCTTGAAAATCAGTGTAGTAGAGGCAAAGATATTTATCATTGAGTTGTGTCACATATATTTCTTTTTTTTTTTTCTTTTTTTTTTTTATTTTTATTTTTTTTTATTTTTTTATTTTATTTTATTTTATTTTTTTATTTTTTTATTTTTTTTTTATTAATGTTATGATAGATTACAACCTTGTGAGATTTCAGTTGTACATTTTTGTTAGTCATGTTGTGGGTACACCACTTCCCCCTCCGTACCCTCCCCCCACCCCCCCTTTTCCCTGGTAACCACCGATCAGATCTCCTTATCAATATGCTAATTTCCACCTATGAGTGGAGTCATATAGAGTTCGTCTTTCTCTGACTGACTTATTTCGCTTAACATAATGCCCTCGAGGTCCATCCACATTGTTGTGAATGGGCCAATTTCGTCTTTTTTTATGGCTGAGTAGTATTCCATTGTGTATATATACCACATCTTCTTTATCCAATCATCAGTTTCTGGGCATGTAGGCTGGTTCCACGTCTTGGCTATTGTAAATAATGCTGCGATGAACATAGGGGTGCAACGGACTCTTGAGATATCTGATATCAGGTTCTTAGGATAGATACCCAGTAATGGGATGGCTGGGTCATAGGGTATTTCTATTTTTAACTTTTTGAGAAATCTCCGTACTGTTTTCCATAGTGGCTGTACCAGTTTGCATTCCCACCAACAGTGTATGAGGGTTCCTCTTTCTCCACAACCTCTCCAACATTTGTCGTTCTTGGTTTTGGATGTTTTTGCCAATCTAACGGGGGTAAGGTGATATCTTAGTGTAGTTTTGATTTGCATTTCCCTGATGATTAGCGATGATGAACATCTTTTCATGTGTCTATTGGCCATATTCATATCTTATTTTGAGAAATGTCTGTTCATGTCCTCTGCCCATTTTTTGATCGGGTTGTTTGTTTTTTTGTTGTTAAGCAGTGTGAGTTCTTTGTATATTATGGAGATTAACCCTTTGTCGGATAAGTGGCTTGTAAATATTTTTTCCCAATTAGTGAGCTGTTTTTTTGTTTCAATCCTGTTTTCCCTTGCCTTGAAGAAGCTCTTTAGTCTGATGAAGTCCCATTTGTTTATTCTTTCTATTGTTTCCCTCAACTGAGGAGTTACAGTGTCCGAAAAGATTCTTTTGAAACTGATGTCAAAGAGTGTACTGCCTATATTCTCTTCCAAAAGACTTATTGTCTCAGGCCTAATCTTTAGGTCTTTGATCCATTTTGAGTTTATTTTGGTGTGTGGTGAAAAAGAATGGTCAATTTTCAATCTTTTGCATGTGGCTGTCCAGTTTTCCCAGCACCATTTGTTGAAGAGACTTTCTTTTCTCCATTGTAGGCCCTCTGCTCCTTTGTCGAAGATTAGCTGTCCATAGATGTGTGGTTTTATCTCTGGGCTTTCAATTCTGTTCCATTGATCTGTGGACCTGTTTTTGTACCAGTACCATGCTGTTTTGATCACTGTAGCTTTGTAGTATGTTTTGAAATCGGGGATTGTGATTCCGCCGGCTTTGTTTTTCTTGCTCAGGATTGCTTTAGCAATTCGCGGTCTTTTGTTGCCCCATATGAATTTTAGGATTGTTTGTTCAATTTCTGTGAAGAATGTTCTTGGGATTCTGATTGGGATAGCATTGAACCTGTATATTGCTTTAGGTAGTATGGACATTTTAACTATGTTTATTCTTCCAATCCATGTGCAAGGAATGTTTTTCCAACTCTTTATGTCATCGCCTATTTCTTTCAAGAAAGTCTTGTAGTTTTCATTGTATAGATCCTTCACTTCCTTGGTTAAGTTTATCCCAAGGTATTTTATTCTTTTCGTTGCGATTGTGAATGGGATAGAGTTCTTGAGTTCTTTTTCTGTTAGTTTATTGTTAGTGTATAGAAATGCTACTGATTTATGCACGTTAATTTTATACCCTGCTACTTTGCTGTAGTTGTTGATTATTTCTAATAGTTTTTCTGTGGATTCTTTGGGGTTTTCTATGTATAAGATCATGTCGTCTGCAAACAACGAGAGTTTTACTTCTTCGTTACCTATTTGGATTCCTTTTATTTCTTTTTCCTGCCGAATTGCTCTGGCCAGCACCTCCAGAACTATGTTGAATAGGAGTGGTGAAAGTGGGCACCCTTGTCTTGTTCCTGTCCTCAGAGGGATGGCTTTCAGCTTTTGTCCATTGAGTATGATGTTGGCTGTGGGTCTATCATATATGGCCTTTATTATGTTGAGGTACTTTCCTTCTATACCCATTTTACTGAGGGTTTTTATCATAAATGGGTGTTGGATCTTGTCGAATGCTTTCTCTGCATCTATTGAGATGATCATGTGGTTTTTGGTTTTCATTTTGTTGATGTAGTGTATCACGTTGATTGACTTGCGGATGTTGAACCATCCCTGTGTCCCTGGTATAAATCCCACTTGATCATGGTGTATAATCTTTTTGATGTATTGCTGTAATCGGTTAGCCAAAATTTTGTTGAGGATTTTTGCATCTATGTTCATCAGTGATATCGGCCTGTAGTTCTCCTTCTTTGTGTTGTCCTTGTCAGGTTTGGGGATCAGAGTGATGTTGGCTTCATAGAATGTGTTAGGGAGTTCTCCATCTTTCTCAATTTTCTGGAACAGTTTGAGGAGAATAGGTATTAAGTCTTCTTTGAATGTTTGGTAGAATTCTCCAGAGAAGCCGTCTGGTCCTGGACTCTTATTTTTGGGGAGGTTTTTGATTACCGTTTCTATTTCCTTACTTGTGATTGGTCTATTCAGATTCTCCATTTCTTCCTGATTCAGTTTGGGGAGATTGTAGGAGTCTAGGAATTTGTCCATTTCTTCCAGGTTGTTCAATTTGTTGGCATATAGTTTTTCATAGTATTCTCTTATGATCTCTTGTATTTCATTGGTATCTGTTGTGATTTCTCCTCTGTCATTCCTGATTTTATTAATTTGCGATTTCTCTCTTCTTTTCTTGGTGAGTCTGGCTAGGGGTTTGTCAATTTTGTTAATTCTTTCGAAGAACCAACTCTTTGTTTCATTGATCCTTTCTATTGTCTTTTTTGTTTCAATATCGTTTATTTCTGCTCTTATTTTTATTATTTCCCTCCTTCTACTGACTCTGGGCCTTGTTTGTTCTTCTTTTTCTAGTTCTGTTAGGTGTCGTTTGAGGTTGCTTACGTGAGCTTTTTCTTGTTTAGTGAGGTGAGCCTGTATTGCGATGAATTTCCCTCTTAGGACTGCTTTTGCTGCATCCCAAATGATTTGGTATGTCGTGTTCTCATTTTCATTTGTCTCCAGATAATATTTGATTTCTTCTTTAATTTCTTCAATGATCCATTGTTTGTTGAGAAGCGTGTTGTTTAGTCTCCACATTTTTGCACCTTTCTCTGCTTTTTTCTTGTAGTTGATTTCTAGTTTAATAGCGTTATGATCAGAAAAGATGCTTGATATTATTTCAACTCTCTTGTATTTATTGATGTTTGCTTTGGTTCCCAAAATATGGTCAATCCTTGAGAATGTTCCATGTGCACTTGAGAAGAATGTGTAACCTGCTGTTTTTGGATGAAGTGTTCTATATATATCTATTAAGTCCATCTGGTCTAATTTTTCATTTAATTCTATTATTTCCTTGTTGATTTTCTGTCTGGATGTTCTGTCCATTGGTGTTAATGGTGTGTTGAGGTCCCCTACTATTATTGTATTGTTGTTGATGTCTTCTTTTAGTTCTATTAAGAGTTGCTTTACAAATTTTGGTGCTCCTGTGTTGGGTGCGTATATATTTATAAGTGTTATGTCTTCTTGGTGGAGAGTCCCTTTTATCATTATATACTGTCCCTCTTTGTCTTTCTTTATCTGTTTTGCTTTGAAATCTACCTTGTCTGATATTAGTATAGCGACACCTGCTTTCTTTTGTTCATTATTAGCTTGGAGTATTGTTCTCCATCCCTTCACTCTGAGTCTGTGTTTGTCTTTGGGGCTGAGGTGTGTTTCCTGGAGGCAGCATATTGTTGGATCTTGTTCTTTGATCCATCCTGCCACTCTGTGTCTTTTGATTGGGGAGTTCAATCCATTTACATTTAGAGTGATTATTGAGACGTGGGGGCCTACCACTACCATTTTGTGTCTTGTTTTCCGGTTTTCTTCAGTTTCCTTTGTTTCTCGTCCCATGGCTTAATCTGTTCTGATGTAGAGCTGCTACTCTCTGTTGTTGTCCTTCTACTTATCTCCTCTGCTCTTGGTTTTGTAGCCCCTTTCCTTTTTTGGATTTTTCAGGAATGAGGGTTTTCCTGAGGATTTCCTGAAGAGGAGGTTTTGTGGCAATGAACTCCCTTAATTTTTGTTTATCTGGGAAAGTTTTTATTTCTCCATCGTATTTGAAGGATATTTTCGCTGGGTAGAGAATTCTCAGCTGTAGGTTTTTGTCCTTCAGATTTTTGAATATATCATTCCACTCTCTTCTAGCCTGTAAAGTTTCTGCTGAGAAATCTGCTGATAGCCTGATGGGGGTTCCTTTGTAGGTTAGTTTCTTTTGCCTGGCTGTCCTTAATATTTTCTCCTTGTCGTTGACTTTTGCTAGCTTCACTACTATATGCCGTGGAGTTGGTCTTCTTGCATTGATAAAGTTTGGAGATCTATTGGCTTCTGTCACCTGAAGATCCATCTCCCTCACCAGATTTGGGAAGTTCTCAGCCATTATTTCTTTGAATAGGTTTTCTGCCCCTTTCTCCTTCTCTTCTCCCTCTGGTATACCTATAATCCTTACGTTGCATCTCCTAATTGTGTCTGATAATTCTCGGAGAGTTTCTTCATTTCTTTTAAGTCTTGCTTCTCTCTCCTCCTCTGCCTGCAACAATTCTATATTGCCATCTTCCAAATTGCTAATTCTTTCCTCCATATTATCGGCCCTACTGTTCAGAGCATCTAGATTTTTCTTAATCTCCTCTATTGTGTTCTTCATTTCCAATATTTCTGTTTGGTTCTTCTTTATCGTATCAAACTCTTTTGTGACATAGCTCCTGAACTCGTTGAGTTGTCGGTCAGAATTCTCTCTTAACTCAGTGAGTATTTTAATGATGGCTGTTTTGAAGTCATCATCATTTAGGTTATATATCTCATTTTCTTTGGGATTGTTTTCTGTGTATTTGTTACTTTCTTTCTGTTCTGGAGATTTAATGTATTTTTTCATATTGCTTGATGATGTTGATTTGTGCCTCCGCATGGAGATAGAGTTTAGTTGCTCCTTTCACTTGTTTCAGCTGCTGCGGTGGGGGGAGCAGCTGTTTATACTTCACCAACCAGGAACCCTGTCCGTAGTTGCTAACTGGGCCTGGGCCCCTCTTCGTAGCCACAGTGGCCCTTTGGATTCCCTCCTCTGCCGTGGGGGCCGTCACGGGGGGCTTCAGGCTGCAGGTGCCTACTGTTGTTGCCCACCTAGATGCGCTCTCTCCTTGGGGTCTGCAACGGTGTTATGGGCTTTTCCAGCGGCCAGGGGTGGGATCACTTATATTTGTCGCTCCGTTGCTGTCGGCACCCACCAAATCTCACTTGTCCTCTATGGGTCGCAGGAGAGCTATTGGCATCTTCTACAGTCTGTGGTTAGTACACCTAGCTATGCTGCTTTTGCCCTGGGGTCTTCCAGCCTTGTGGCTGGCGGCTGGGTGCCTTCTACTGGTGCTGTGCAGAGGCTTTCCCTAAGGCTTCTGTGAGCCTGTAGGGTTTCCCCCTAGGCTACTAAGCTGGGTCTCTGGAACTCTCTCCAGCCCCAGTCCTCTCCGAGATCTCCGGCAATCCCTAGCCTCACCGGGTGGGCAACGGCAGCTGGGGGTCGCCCCGTCCTCTGGGCTTCTCTCCGGGCCTCTGCCGGGAGCTCTGAATGCTCAGCGTGGCCCCTCTGCTACCGGCAGACAGAGAGTTTTGTCTGCTGCCTGGCGGAGCTCCGGCGCTTCCCCTCCGGGTCGCCGGACCCGCCTTTGAAAGTTCCCCCGCCCCGGTCCTCTCCGAGATCTCCGGCAATCCCTAGTCCCACGGGGCGGGCAACAGCAGCTGGGGGACGCCCCACCCTCTGGGCTTCTGTCCGAGCCTCTGCCGGGAGCCCTGAATGCTGGGCGTGGCCCCTCTGCTAATGGCAGACAGAGAGTTTTGTCTGCTGCCTGGGGGAGCTCCGGCGCTTCCCCTCTGGGTCGCCGGACCCGCCTTTGAAAGTTCCCCCGCCCCGGTCCTCTCCGAGATCTCCGGCAATCCCTAGTCCCATGGGGCGGGCAACGGCAGCTGGGGGTCGCCCCGCCCTCTGGGCTTCTCTCCGGGCCTCTGCCGGGAGCCCTGAGTGCTCAGCGTGGCCCCTCTGCTACCGGCAGACAGAGAGTTTTGTCTGCTGCCTGGCGGAGCTCCGGCGCTTCCCCTCCGGGTCGCCGGACCCGCCTTTGAAAGTTCCCCCGCCCCGGTCCTCTCCGAGATCTCCGGCAATCCCTAGTCCCACGGGGCGGGCAACAGCAGCTGGGGGACGCCCCGCCCTCTGGGCTTCTGTCCGAGCCTCTGCCGGGAGCCCTGAATGCTGGGCGTGGCCCCTCTGCTACTGGCAGACAGAGAGTTTTGTCTGCTGCCTGGCGGAGCTCCGGCGCTTCCCCTCCGGGTCGCCGGATCCGCCTTTGAAAGTTCCCCCGCCCCGGTCCTCTCCGAGATCTCCGGCAATCCCTAGTCCCCCGGGGCGGGCGTCTCTCTGGGACCCTCCAGGCGCCCCGAGCACCAGGCTGGGTCTCCCCGCCAATGGCGGGGAGAGACTCTCCCCGCGGGCTCAGGTGTGCAACTCCAAAGTTTCCCTCTGCGTTTAGGAGTAATTGCAGGGGGTTTAAGTAGGGTTCTGGTCACCTGTTTCCACCGTCGCTCCTCTGTTGTGTTCTCGCTCCTGCCCTAGATGTGTGTGGATCCTCTGGGGGCGTCCGTTGGAAGAAAGCCGCTTGCGGGTACTAGGCTGCCCGTCGGGGTCGGAGAGTTTTCACCTATTTCCACATCCTCCCGGAGGAAAGTCCGTCCGCCTTCCGATGTATAGTCGCGTGGGTGTCTCAGACGTCCTGAGATGCTGTCTGGATATCCTTTGTCAAGCGATAAGTGTCCAAATAATTGTAGACTCGAAGGGCGAGAGACAAAGAGGACTACTCACGGCACCATCTTGGAATCCACTTCCTGTCACATATATTTCTTAATTATTACTTAACCCATAGTTTAAACTGTCCAATATTATCAAAGATTATAACAAAAGTCTTATGAAACACAATTTAAAATTTAAAACAGGGGCCGGCTCTGTGGCTGAGTGGTTAAGTTGGCACGCTCCACTGCGGCGGCCCAGGGTTCGGATCCTGGGCGTGGACATGGCACTGCTCATCAGGCCACATTGAGGTGGCATCCCACATCCCACAACTGGAAGGACTTACAACTAAGATATACAACTATGTACGGGGGCAGGGGAGGGGGTGTTGGGTAGATAAAGCAGGAAAAAAAAAAAAAGGTTGGCAACAGTTGTTAGCTCAGGTGCCAATCTTTAAAATAAAAACAAAACAGTTTATCTCTGAAGGAATATCAGTGAGCATACAAGAAAAAAATGTAATAAATTTTTCTCTCTTGGAAGATATGAAACAATTCAAACAAACAAATCCACGTGGAATAAAAAAGGTAAATGAATTCAGGTAAGTAGAGAAGAAAGCATAAAGTAGTAACTCCTAAGCAGAAACGAAGTTGATCAGGAAACTAATTATTGGAAAAACAGTTTCATTTACAAAAACTTTTAAATTGTGTAAAGACATTTTTTCCAGCTTTATTGAGGTATAACTGACAAATAAAAATAGCATATATTTAAGATGTACAGCTTGATGTTTTGATATTCATTGTGAAATAATCATCACAATCAAGTTACTTAACATATTCATCACCTCACATAGTTACCATTTTCTTGTGTGTGTGTGTGTGTGTGTGTGTGTGTGTTTCGTGAGAACGCTTCTGATCTATTCTCTTAGCAAATTTCAAATATAAGTTAAGACGGTGTTCTTAACTATAGTCACCTTGCTGCACATTGGATCTCTAGAATGTATTCACCTTGTATAGCTGAAACTTTGTACCCTTTATGCAACAGCTCCCCATTTCCCCCTCCCCTCAGCCCCTAGCATCCACAACATCACCACTCAACTCTCTGCTTCTGCGAGTTTGACTATTTTAGATTCCGCTTATATATAAGCGAGATCATGCAGTATTTGTCTTTTTGTGTCTGGCTTGTTTTCACTTAGCATGACGTCCTCCAAGTTCATCTATGTTGTTACAAATGGAAGGATTTTCTTCTTTTTAAGACTGAATAGTGTATATATATTTATATATACACTATTTATATATAGAAATATAAAAATATATATTATATATAGTATATATGTAATATATATATACATAAAGTATCGCACATTTTCTTTACTTTATCCATTCATCTATCGATGGCCATGTATGTTTCTGTACAATGAACTATTTGAAAAGGAAATTAAGCAAATAATTCCATTCACAGTAGCAACAAAAATAATAAAATACTTAGGAATAAACTTAGCCAAAAAGGATGAAAGATTGTACACTGGAAATTATAAAGCATTGATGCGGGAAATTAAAGAAGACACAGATGAATCAAAAGACACCCTTGTTCACAGATTGGAAGAATTAATATTGTTAAAATCTCCGTACTACTCAAAGTGATCTACAGACTCAGTGCAATCTCTAGGAAAGTTCCAAAGGCATTCTGTAAAGAAATAGAATAAACAATCCCAAAAGACCCCAAATAACCAAAGCAATCTTGACCAAGAAGAACAAAGCTGGAGGCATCACACTTTCTGATGTCAAATTGTGTAAAAACTTTAAATAGGAAAAATAAATTTCTTACATTATTACAGTACCTATGCATGCAGATACAATGACTGGTTGTTCTCTTTCAAAAATATTCTCCCTCAAATGTCTGCACTTCAGAGAGACAACATTGATCAGGAATCTCATTCTCTAGGTCTTACACTCCTCAGCCACCAGAGCAGTATTTTTCATCACTCTGCTCCATCTCCTTCTGCAATGGCTTCCATGCTGGTTTCAACCTTTTTGTTCCTTCTCACAATTCTTTCTCTTTCTCTCCTTACTCCCCTACCCTCATCCTCTTCTGCTCTCTTCTACTTCCCCACGTCATTCATTTATCATTTTAGAATACTGAAAACTTACTTTCTCTTCCATTCAAGCATTCCCAACTCCAAGACTCAAGTGTTCCCTCTGCAAGGATTGCCATGCCTACTGCTACATGATAGGCTCAGTCCATCCTTTAAGACCCAACACAAATGTCATCTCTGTAATGGTGCTTTGTTAGTTTCCTAGGGCTGCTATAAGAAATGACTACAAGCTTGGTAGCTTAAAAAAACAGAAATTAATTCTTTCACAATTTTGGAGGCAGAACGTAAAATCAAGGTGTTGGCAGGGCCACACTCTCTCTGAAGGCTCTAGGGGAGAATCCTTGCTCGCTTCTTCCAGCTTCTGGGGTCTCCAGGCTTCTTTGGCTTGCGACAGCATAATTCTAATCTCTGGAATCGTCTTCATATGACCTTCTCCAATGTGTCTCCGTGTCTCAAATCTTTCTCTCTTATCTCTTATAAGGACTCCAGTGTTTGGATTAGGGTTTACCTTAATTCCAAAATTATGTCATCTAGGGATCTTTTACTTAATTACATCTGAAAAGACAAAATTTCTAAGTACGTTTACATTCACAGGTGCTGGGGGTTAGGACTTGGACATACCTTTTTCAGGGACACAACTGAACCCACAAAGGGGTTTCCCTTCATTCCTCAGCCAAAAGTTTTCTTTCTATCACCTGAATTCACCTACGGCTTCATCTTTGTGTCACTTGCAGTAAGTCACGTTCTATCCAGTATTGAAGTTATTTGCATACCTGTCTGATCTTCCTAACAAACTACGAATTCATTAAGGATTGTATTTGGTTCATCTGTATCCTGTAAAAATTTGAAACAAGGACTTGTGTGAAAGGAGTGTTTGACAAATATTCATTGAATGGAAGCTAATGGCCAAACACATTGAATTATTATTTATATTTATACCTATAGTCCTATGGGAGCTACAATTCCAAATTGTTTTGTTCATAAACATACAATCTAAAAGTATGACCTTGACCAGGATAATGCAAAGCAAATACATCAGAGATGAATCAACTCTATTATTGACTGGTATTTGCAACCAAGCAAGCGGTATTTGCATCGTGGAAGAACATTCTAAAGTAAAGAAATTCCCAGTGTTTATTTTTTGTTATGTCAAAGTAACCTTCTCCAATGAATAAAAGCCTGTTCAAAAAACTCCACAGCAGCAAACATCTAAATTTTATGTAAATTTTTACAAGGCACATGTCAAAGGCTGGTGGAAAGGCTCATTTCTGTAGAAGACAACTGTCATCAAAAGTGACAAGCCTGTCACATAAATTTTGTGGAGGTGGAATTTAGTCTATTACAACTTTGAGCTGGAATTTAGTTTGACATGAACAAGAAGTCAGAGTAAGCAAGTACTCAAGTGAGAAAAACACTCCCATCCATAATAATTTAACATGCCGTGCAAATTCCATAACCTTTTAAAAAACCTTCCCCCCTAGGATTTGCTGATAGGCAATCAAATGTAATTTTCCCCCTTCTCAATGTGTTCAAAATTTATAGGTTGATGTTGCTCAGCGAATTCAATAACTGTCATTTATCATTTTGTAAATGTGCAATTTATTCTCTTATTGCAGGATTTACATTTATTTCAGATTATTTGATTGGAATTTTTCAAATCTCTAAAGCTTCAATTTCATCTAGCTGCAATTATGTAAAAAGCATGAGTCTATATTTATACTTTTACTATATCTAGTAGGACTTTTGGAACAGCTTCTGGCAAATGTTCTTGTCACTGGATATAAAGATTGTAAGAGAAAGACGTTCTGCACTCCTGCTTTATGGTTAGAAAGCTTCTGGACAGTTTCATATTTTAGTCAAACGTTACAAGCTTCTGAGTCACAGCCAGATCAAAGTGCAGTTGCGACAGGGTGTATCAACTTGGAAAAGGACAAATTAACAGTAAAGGAAAATATGCAATTAGTCCCTCTGTATGTGAAAGTAGAAATTTAGCACTTGGGAGATTGTCATGCAAATGTCAATGGTGACAAAATATCTCTGGCATATTTGCACAAACTTCTCTTGGGGACATTGTGCATCTAAAAGAAGAAAGAAAAAGCTGCAGATAAGTCCCTCCACATGGGAGCTGACGTCCAAGTCTCGGTCTGCTTAAAGGAAAAGCCAGGAGAGACTACCCATGATGGAAGTATCTGGGGTCAGTGCATGACCATGATTCTCAGGACATGTCCTCCTTCAGCTCACACGGCAGCTGTTTCTCGGCTTCTTTTCATATGTCTCAACCTCACGAGCAGTTGTCAGTTCTTCAGGACTTAGAAAAATATCTTTTATGCTTTTTCTGTTGCCTACACTGTTGAGGATAGGAGGCAGTGTGGCTTAATGAATGTTTGAAGTAATCTCATCATTCAACAATTGTTCTTAGAACACTTAGATGGACCGTGTTCTGAAGAAGCAATGGTGAGTACAACTGTAGGATGGTAGGAAACTGAAGGAGTTTCCTAGCACTCAGTGGAACTTATCTGAGAAGACAGTAAATTAAGCAACAATAATAAAGCTAGTTAAATATTCTGGTAATGAAGTAGAGTGTACTAGGAAGCTCATGGCATAGGCACACAACACGGTTAGAGGGGGAGAGATGTGCCAAAAATGTCTTCACAGATGAAGAACCTATTAATCTTCCAGGCATATGGGGAGAAGGAGGAAAAGAGCGAAGTCCCAAGTGCAAAGATCCAGACACAAGTGAGAGCATTTCTTCCTTCAAATACAGGAGAAAAATGTCTATTCCATTAAAAGGTAGCCAAATTAATTCCACTTTACTGATGACAGATCAATAAGAAAAGGTCAATAGTCTAGTAAATGGTGTCACCAAATCAACACTTACTAATTCACTTTAAATTTAACCTTGCATAAGTGTAATTAGAACTTTTCGTCACATAATATATATCAGTCACAAAGCTCTTTGCCTCCACTGGCAGGTGAATCATAGCACTCCATTCAGCTGCTTCACTATTCCTCTGAAATGCCTATGAATTAAGACACACGTATATCAGGAAGGGTCTAGACAAGAATAAATAAACCACTCTAGGAATTTCAGCCAAAGGGGATTGAGTACAGGGAATTGACTACAAGATGTTTGAAGGGCTGAAACTGTAGAAGAGAAAAGGAAGGTGGCTGCAGAAGAAAAAAACGGTGGTAATGTGAAACCTTAACCTAATAATAACTGTGAACTGGAGTTCAGGGGCCTGCAGCTGCACTGTTGGATACACTATCATGGACAGTTCTGGATATGCTGATTAGGCGCTGCTCAACCAGGGCTCAAATTTCTGAAAAGGTACTACCTATGTCCAGGTTGGTGAATCTAAAATCATCCTACCTTTGCTATATACAACAGAATTCCCATCCACTGCTGTGAAATGCCTTACTATTGGAACCAGAAGCAGAGAGTGTTACTTTCTCTCAATCTTTTGATCCTTCACAAGTCTTCCTACTGGCAGGACAGACCTAATAGGAAATCAGCTAGTAACAGATCAAGGGAAATGTAGTCTGCAGATTTCCACTGTAGCAGTAAGGAACAGAGTTTAGGAGAGTGAATGGGGGCTAACAGACAGCTAAACAACCTCCCCAACTTAGGTTCCAAATCGGAGCTTGACTTAACATGAAATCAACAAAGAGCCAAGATGGAATTATTGCCCTACGAATTTTTTATGAGGATTTAGCTGAGCAAAAGTTATACTAGAATCTCACTGAGGTTTTAAGTCAATTAAACAGTTAATAAATGTAACTTTCAATTAAATAGAAGTGTTGGGACAGACCATCAGGGATTATTTGGGGATATTTGATTGATGTTCAAAGCTGAGAGGGAGGGATGGACCAAAGCCGCAGTGAGCCTGTTTTCACATTCTTTCCTCTCCCCGGGAGTAGACTGCTGATGGGGTAGGGGGTGGGAGGGCATTATCTGTTGTCCTGGATTCTCACTCTTGACAGGTGTTGGAGTGGGGACCTTCTTCGTGATCCTTCCCCTCCTTAGTGGTAGAGGATCTCTGATGATCTAGACCCAGTAAATTTTTCCGCCTCTCTCCCAGGGGTAGATAGTTATCGTCTCCTACCTTCCCCCAGGTGTACTGGCTCTTCACCCATACCCTGAGGGCAACCAAGTTTGCTGTTCTCCCCATAGAGGCTTAAAGCTTCTATCCTATAGGGAGGACAAGGGACAAGGATGGTGGGTGAGACTTCGTGCCTTCTTTGCAACAGCTACTGCTGCCCTCCTTGCATGCACCAGGCCAGAGGCTTTCTCAGCTCTCTCACCCTGCCAGATGTCTTTTGTAAGCGCTCAGTGAGGTCAATGGGGAAGCTCCTGTGAGTTGCTGATTTCCCTGTGTCTGTGGTTCCCAGTCATTCTAACTCTCATGCTAGCCAATGCTTGACCTGTAGCAACTCATTGAAAAATTTTAACTGAAATTTTCTTACCTGCTTACGCATCACCCGGTGGCTGTCCCAGGTAAATAAATCACATCTGTCGTTACCAAGATTTTAGGTTTGTTATGAGCTGCAGAAAAGTTGTAAATTTGTAGGTTATCCAGGTTTTTCTTGCTGAAAGTTGTCTATGTATACACTCTAGGTATATAAATATATAAATATATATCAGAGATATATATATATATACACAGAAACATATTTATACACATATATAGTTTTATACATATATACAGAAATATATTCATATATATACACATGCAAAATTTTCCTCTCTCATGTTTCCATCTAATTACAATTTTTCCACATATGCATAATTCAGACATTATTGGTATGTCTGATTGATACTCAAAAAGATATCTGTAATCTTTTTTTTTTTTTTTTGAGGGAGATAGCCCTGAGCCAACTACTGCCAATCCTCCTCTTTTTGCTGAGGAAACCTGGCCCTGACCTAACATCTATGCCCATCTTCCTCTACTTTATACATGGGATGCCTACCACAGTACAGCTTTTGCCAAGCAGTGCCATGTTTACACCTGGGATCCGAACTGGCGAAACCCGGCCTGCCAAGAAGAGGAACGTGCGAACTTAACCACTGCGACACTGGGCAAGCCTCAAGATGTCTATAACCTTATAATTTCAAAAGTAATTGCATTCTTTGCCTACTCCTCTTAAAAAGTCTATGTACCTTTGTGCTACATCTTCATATACTATTAGAACATACTTAATACATTTCTGTATTTAGGTGCTTTATTTTTCTTAAGTATTATATACTGTGCAGACTTCTCATAACATTTTACTACTTCGATTTCATATGCCACAGTATCTACCACTCTAAAATGATTCAGTTGTGGTAAATGCCTAGTTTCCAAATCCATAGGTGACCTTATATAATAGCTTAGTTACAAGAGGGGAAGAGAGTTGACAATGTTGGGGGGTAGGTACTTTCCCTGGCGTCAGAGCATCTGAGGCCCAGATATGATCCATCCCTGTAGCGATGGGACGTCATTTAGCAGAGTAAAGATGACAGACTCTGGAGTCAGGTAGACATAAATTAGAATTCTGGCTCAACCAGTTGCTAACTATATGACTTCAGACATGTCAATTAATATTTTAAGCCTGAGTTTTCTTATCTGAAAAACCGTTACAACAACGATAACTAACTCCTAGGACCGTTGTAATGATTAAATTATGCACTCACACACACACACAAAGGTCTTAGTCAAGACCCTACACATAGTAAGACTCAGTGCATGGGAAGTATAAGTGTGATGTTCATGGCTGGAGGCAACAGGAAGTCATGGGGGGAAATGAAGTATCATTGACTGAGGACCTACTATAAGACAGGCACAATGCGAAGGCTTTCACGTGCACGACTTTAGACTTTATCTTATCCACGCGATAATCCCAGAATGTAGGTATTATTATTTTCACTTCATAGATTGTTGACTGAAGGCAAGGATATATTAATGGGAACTTGAGGAATAAAATGTTTCTATCTCTTTCCAAATTTAGACAGCCCAAATGACAGACCGCAATTCAAACTAAGGACTTGAAATATGTGTGCTTTCTTCTATATCATCCTGCATCTTTTCTGTATCAGTTAGTGATCAACCAGGAAAAAAGAAACCTAAACATCTTTAAAACACACGGAATTTAGTACAGGGCATTGAATACATCGAATTCATGGAAAAGCTGAAGAAGCAAATAGGGACATTGAGACAACACAGAGGCACATCAGGAAGTGGCTGTCATTTCTAGAGTAGAAGATCTAAACAAAGGGGTAACGTTACTGGAACCTGGGACCTGGGGGTACGTGGTGGGAATTTGAATTTTATGGAGCTGCCTAGGAAGAGCTGGAACCAGCAAAGCATTTCAGCAGCTGAAAAGACACCACCATAAGCAAAGATAGGTCAGGGCTGACATTCCCTGGCTTCTCTTTTCCTTTCATTAGCTCTCCAATCTTCTACTTCCTCCCATTGGCTAAAACTAGTGGGAACCACCTAATACAACAACAAAGAAAACAGCCTAGAGGGATCAATCCTGCTGTGATACAGAAAGTGTCATGTGCTTCTTTTTTTCCATGTGGGCAATTTTCTGTTACATATTTTATATAGCTGTTCATTTTCTCTGTTTTTTTCATGGCATTTATATAAATCTCTTGAGGACTGGGATCATATCACTCCAGTGTGACAGACTCAACCTGTCTTTATATCAAGAAACGTGCCTACTAGACACTGGATGATAATGGAGAAGAGTTTTCAGTTGTGGCAGATGAATGAATCTTTCCTGTGCCATGTGCTTCTTGAAGTGCTTTGCAGACAAATTGTTTACATTGACTCCATGTTTAGCTGCTATCAGATAGCAGCCGTGAAGTTATTTATTCCTAAAATGCCTGAGTAGGACTGATTTGATTTCTTTACTAGCAAAGTGTGTGTCAATTTGTGTGTTTATGAACTCGCAACTTTTTGTTATTTTGGTAGTCTTTTGACATTTTGTTATTTGTTTGATTTATGTTTGGCTGGCTTTCCTGGCTAGAAAGTAAGCTCCGTAAGGATAGAAACTTTATACATTTGGCAAGGCCATTGGACTCTGAGTGAGTGCTCAATTAATGTTGTGATTCAATAAATGCCTGATTTGTCTAACCAATGCTTCATCCTTTGTTGCGTTTTTATGATTAGAACTTGTCTTCACTTACGTATTGAAATGCCTCTCGCTATCTTGACAGTTAATTTTATTAGACTTGTTTTCTTCTTAGATGTCAGAGTACCTTTGCTGCTATAGCAACCATTTTCCCTGTTATGATTGTGTAGATCTTGAAGGAAAATTGCGCAAAATTTATCTTTGCTTGCGTTTTCTCTAACATTTATTTAATCTATTCCAGTTTTAGCATTTTCATCTGGTTGTAAGTTTACATAACACAATATTCAAGAGAATTCTAAATCTGCCCTCCCCAGTTTAAAACCATGTTTTATTATCAAATTATTTAAATCATCTCTTATTAAAGGAATCTCTTGAGATTCTGATTACTTTATGTAGCCAAAAACTGATTTTCATAAGAATATTGGAATACATTCAAGTATTCACTGCTTAAATTGCTTATGTCTGCCTCAACAAAACCCCCAATGGTTTTTATTAGGGCTATGTAACTAGTTGGGCAACCTGAGATAAGTTGCATGTCTTCTGAGGGTCTCATGAGTAGCACATAAAAATCTTTCATGTCCCCTTAAATTATAAAATTCTATGATTTTAGTAGGCGTATTATAATGTGTTGCTATAGAGGAAGGATAAGAGTGCTGTTTTCACTGATCTCAGGACACAAGATGTTTGCTGAACATCCTGCTTTTTCAGTTTGGACAAGACCCTCAAACTAAAGCAACATAGTAAGACACAGAATCCAGAGTCTGCAGCTAAATTGCCTGGGTTTGAATCTCAGTTCTACTACTTATTAGCTTTGCAATCTTGGGCAAGTTACTTAATCTCACAATAACTCAGTCTCCTCTTCTATAAAATGGAATGATAATAGTACTTACTTCAAAGGGTTGTCACGAGGATTAAATGAGTTAATAACATAATTAAAAGGGTTTGGAATAATTCTTGGTCATTGGTAAGTGCCATTTAAATGTTAGTTACTATTTACACAGTTGTAAGTAATCACGTGACCGCACTGCTTAGAACACCTCCGTGCTTTCATCACACCCCTAGAATAACCCATCCAGACTCCTTCCCTTGGCCCCTATGGCCTGCACCACCCGGCCCTTGCCTACCTCAACTTGTCTCACGCTACTCTCCCTTAGCTTATTCTGATCAGTAACTCTGAGCCTCTTCAAGTTCCCAGACATGCCGCACCAACTCCCTTCTTAGAGTCCCCGTGTCTGTCAATCGGCCCACCTGGAAGGTTCTTCACATGAATGGCTCCTTCTCATCTCCGGGTCTCAACTGAAAAATGCCTTCTCCTCAGAAAGGCTTTCCCTGCCTTTTGCATTTACTGCCCCTACCCTGCCATGTTTTGTGTTCTATCATAAAAGTCTGTTTGCTTTCTTCCAAATCCTTACAATAATCTGTCATTTTTATTTTTTGCTCTCTTTTTATGGCTTCTTCCTTAGTAGAATATAAGTTCCTTAAAATCATGGAACTTCTGTGCATTGTACACTGTTTCATTTCTAGTAGCTGGCACACTGCCTGGCTTAAGAGAGGCACTCAATAACTACTTGTGGAACACATACATGAGAAAATAAATGAGCGAATATAATAGATTGAATGTTGTGTGTTTCAGTCTTAGAAGAGGTAAAACCTTAGAAATAGTGATAAATAATGATTATGGCAAGAGCAAAGGGGCTACACTCTCTGGATTACTATTATATTTGCAGATAAATATCAGAGATTTCTGAGTAAAGACTAATTGCTTTGGCACTGTTTGAGGTCATGTGAAGACTTCAAAGAAATAGGAGAGCCCATGAAGACTTTGGGATCTAGTTTGAAAGTATATAATTAAGAGTTGAGCTGTGAAAGGATAGACTCTTCAAGGAAAATTAAGAAACTCAAGAAAGTAACTAAAGAAATGTAGATATGGCTCATGAATGCAGTTTCCATTATACTGGGAGATAGTTCTGCCTGTAATTTCCACTTCTAGACTGAAAACTCTGTGAGGCCAGGGATCAAGCGTGCCTTGGCACCTCCTCCCCAGCAGCTATGTCTCAGGCACATCTGTACTCAGTCCATGGTTTTTGAATGAAGGGGAAAATGGGTCACATGTGTTGTCCTTATCTTTTGTAGAAAGATTCGAATTGTAAATTTACTCAGTAGGAACAAAATATGTGGTTATTTAAAAACATGTGGTTAAAGAGGCTTTTATTAGAAATTCTTGCCATGGCAAAATGTATTATTTTATTTAAAGCTGAAAAATTCCATGAAATGGATACTATTAATATTCCATTTTATAAGACACCTGGGCTTAGATACTCGCTGAGCTATTAAATGATAGAGCTGCTGCTGAAACCCAGATTGGCTTGATTCTAGAACCAAAAATCTCAAGCCCTCATTGTAACGGTCTACTTCCTCCTCTTTGCTGTGAGGGGTGGATACGGAATTTGTGTGCAACACAGAGCCACAGTGCAAACTTTATCCAAATAAAGGCGAGTGACTACTAAGTGCAGTTTGGAATTGTCATGATGTTTATCAGGGCAATGGTGGAGGCATCAGAGATAATTACAGCTATGTAGCGTATGATGCTGTGAAAACAAGACATTTGAGTTTTAGTCTTTTACATATCAATTGTTTCCTGAATCAAAGTGAATAAACATACAGTTGAAAATTCTTTCCTGAGAGGGAACAAAGTGAATGGGTCACTGTAGAGCGTCAATACCTGTGTTGAGGTCAAAGGGATGTTTCTGTGTAAAGCCCCGGTTGTTCTCATCCCAATTGTTTCTTAAACGTACGTTTCTCTTTCAGCTGAAAATGACAAGTGTTGACCTTTGTTCTCATTCCCACCAGAAGGGTTAAAGTGATTTATTCAAATAAAATATAACATATATGTATTTAACCACTGCATGCCAGATTTGAAGAATTGGAATTTGTCCTTAACGTTTTTGAAATTATAGGGAAAACAAATTTAATGATTAAGATAACTAATGTTTCTCTCAACAAATTAGGAGAATGACAATAAATATATCAACCAAGGAGCTTTAAGAGAGGTAACTCTTGTACAAATCAGGTGAATGATTGAAATCCAGGCTCTCTAAATAACCGTAAGGCATTCCTCTGCTACAAAGATTTTGTTTTTCCCATGTGTCACTTGGAATTACCACAATGCCTCCCCTTCAGCTACTGTCATTTAAGTACATCTTTTGATAGACAGATACAGATTGATGCTAATATAATCCCTCTAACATGAAGCCTTCCTCAATAACTAACCAGAGATGACAGGATATAGAATAATCACTCAGGTTGGATTTCCAATACTTTAAAATCAGGCTACAGCCTTTCTGTCTGTATGTGTGTTCCATTACTCCCTTTCACAATGTTCTAGTCCAAATAAAATGCCTATTCCCAACCCTCTACTTTTATGAAAGAAGTCACAGTAAATTTCAAAGCTCTTGCCCAGTTGCTTTTTTGTTTCTTTGCCAATTATTGTCTGTAGAACTAACTTATTATGTCATGTGATGCTGAGAATTATTAGTTAAGAAGAGGGACTCTACACTGATATTCTAAAGATGACTTTCCCATGAACTAGAGTGCTGCTTTGGACATATTATTTAACCTCACAGTAGACTATAAATCTCTCTGCCTGTAACAGTGTAGCTGTCATGTTTTCTCTGTAAGCGGAGTATAATTCTCTGCCTTATTGGCAAGATTGACCGTAAGATTTACCTAGCCAAGAGAGAGTTAGCCTGAGAGTTAGCAGTTGGGTGGTTCAAGTCTCTCTCTCTCTCTCTTTCCCTTTTTAAGCTTCAACCTTTTTATTAACAGGAGAAAACATAAGAAGTAGAGTTTCAGCATCACTTGTAAACAAAAAATGCTTTGTTGTTTATTATTCAAAGCCACCAAAATCCAAGAGTTTTTCGTTACTATAGCAAAGCTAACCAATACAAATTTTATTTGTAAAATATTGAGACAACAAAAGTACCTACCTCTTAAGTTTTGTGAAGATTAAGTGAGAGATTCCATGTGTCATGTTCAAGTCAGTGCTTGGCATATAGAAACCTCCTAAATAACAATGTTATAGAAAGTTAATATCATTATGAGAATAAATCTCTATTATCCATGATTAGATAGTAAGAATTTTGTGGACAAAGATGGTTACTTCACCTTAAAGTAGATGAGGAAATGGAGGAAAAAAAGGGACCAAACAGTTCTGGCATACTTCCTTTACGTCTGTCCAGGCTTTGTATATAGATTAAATCATTTCATTGCCACAAGAACACTGAATAGTAATAATATTGTAACCCTTAACAAATGATGAAATTAAGCCTCAGAAACCTATAAAGTTTCCCTAATTTATATAGCTAAATAAGTGGTGGACCCAACATTTGGGCATGACTCCTAAATCCATTCTTTTCTCATTATACAAAACCGTCCACACAGTACTTTATGCATGGTGAATTCTTAAAAGATTGTCCCTCAAGGTGGCCAAAGGGCTCCACTAGTGCAACTTCCAGAACATTTCATAACTGACCTGTGCTATAATGCTGCAGGGTTTAGCTCAGGTAAGTTATCACAGGAGGCTTTGTTAGCCTGGGGAGGCTGAAGGCGATAAATGAGAACTGGGTCCATATTTGAATGTGCGTACTCTGCTCTGTGGTCTTGTTACATATTGCATTATCCCAAAATTGATGGGGAGGACTGGCCCAAGTGAGCTGGCCCCCAACATATTCAGATTAACCTGTGACAGAAATGCAACCGCCTTATATATGTAGATAAGGACTCAGAAGGACCATTGAGCTAACAGCAGTTTTGAGATCACCTGTATCTTACAAATATGTGTGTCCACTGGTATGTAGCCCTTTTAGGGGTACTAGAATGCTTAAACTCAATTTCACAATGGAAAATATTTACCATGTGTCCTGCTGGTGCTGCCTTCCTTCCACAACACTGAAATAACTAAGACTTGATACATTTATCCAGCTGGAATCTATGTCTAGTCTCAGTGTCAGTCTGAACTCACCACGACATTTGTCAATACAGTGGTTGTGAAACCCTCAGTGAATAAGTACTGACTGATTGATGCTAAATTTTAAAACAAGCCTGACAATGAACAAGAAATCTTTCATTTATCACATTTCCATGTAGGGGTCAAAGCTACCCTCTTTTCACAGAGAATACAGTGTGACTCAGTTGTAGGCAACCAATTTCCCAGATGTGAAGTAGAGATTCTCTTTTCCAGTTGTGATTGTCTTGGTAGCCTGGGGAAGTCTATTCTGGTCTAACTTGGCTTTCTCCATGTTGCTTCCTTCTCTTCTCTCAGCATCTCATGCCTCTTGCCCTTAAGAGGAGAGAAGTAACAGACAAAAGACTTGACCATGAACCCACATACCTGACTCATTAAGTTTCTTGCCTGGTGGGCCACAATGAACTCAGCGACATTATGTTGAATTATAACACTTTTGAGAGCTATAAAGGCACTTTTTTCCCCAAAGACCTTTATTCTCCTGTTAATGATACCTTAAAACATTTTTCTTTCAGGCTGAAGTTCCTAATACTACTCATCTCACATCAGGGGATATTGTGTGTATCTGTGTGCATGCATGCACATGCATGCATGTGCATTTACATATCTATGCAAGTGCACACATTTATGGGTGAAATTTGTGAAACAAGAAATATTTCACTATTTTTGTATTATAAAGCTATCATAAAGGAAAAACTGCTATTTTTAAAAAATTTATTTAAACATGGTCTAATATGTGTTGAGATGTTTCTCCAATAAAAGTTTAAAAGGAAGAGATACAGGTTTTTAAAAACTTTTTGGTGAAATTATGTATTCCCTGTAATTGATGGACGTTAAGTACTATTTCGAATGCTCGCAGCTCATAACTTTATTCAAGTTATGTGGTAAACTAATGTGATTGCTCTAAGAAAAAGGCAAGATACATATTTTCTAATAGTGTAGACATAATAATTTCCCATTATGTCTTACATAAATGTAAGATAAATACAAGTGTGTCTATCTATCTATGTATCTATCTATCTGTCATTTATGATCTTTTATTCCTAATTGCATGAGAGAGCTTTCTACTTTTCCTATGAAATACAGACTTATTTTTAGGCACAGCACATGAAATCTGACATTGAAGGCCAATGTGTAAATCACACATCCACCTGTAGCTCTTCTAGTTGAAGCAGGGAAGTGAAAATTTACTGGAAATCTTCACCCTGATGTCACAGAGGCAGCTCCATTTTAACACATTCATATAATGACTCATCGTTTGACCCCTCCTCCCTGATACAAACATCTCTCACTTGATTAACAGATTTACCCTCGTCCTCATTTCCTAAGCTAAAATCCTCAGGGTCATTTTCCACTCCCTCATCTCCCTTTCCTGACAGAACCCATCAGTCACCCTGTCTTGTTATTTCTATTTTCTGAAAAACTCTAAAATCATTCTTCCCTTCTCGATGCCAAATAAAGCTATCGTAGTTCAGATTTTGCATTAGTTAGGATACTAGATACACTTTGGTTAAAAGAGACCTGCAAATGCAAGAGGACTGCTGGTGGTCC
Organism: Equus caballus; assembly: GCF_041296265.1. NCBI lineage: Eukaryota > Metazoa > Chordata > Mammalia > Perissodactyla > Equidae > Equus > Equus caballus. The sequence continues at coordinate 95,934,037 of NC_091686.1, forward strand.
AGAGTGGGGAACTGACTCTGCTTCCTGAGGTCATTCAAAGACTAGAATCCTTTTTTATTCTTGCATTTTCACCATCCATGGGATTAGAGTTGATTCATCATAATTTTCAAGTTCCAGTCTGCAGGAGGAGAAAAAGAGGGGCGGAGAGACTTGAGTGTTGCAGAACACTTCTTTTTACATGTCTTGGACAGAACTTGGTCACGCCTCCAACTACATATAGGAAATGATGGTATATGTAATCCCTAAATGGGAGGCCATATGCCCACAAGCATTTATTTATTCATCACAGTTGTATTGAAAGCCATTTTTTGTCAGACTCTTCTAGATGTTGGGGATTCAAATATAAACAAAATAGAGTCTTTTATCTCGTGATACTTACATTCTGGTGGGGGAAGGCTGATAATACACAAATTAGCAAATAACTTTATTTACTATGTTGAACATTATAAATGCTATAAAGGAATATGAAGTAATGTAAGGGAACAGAGGATAACAAGGTGCTTCGATAGATGAAATGACAGGAAAAAATCTATCTGATGAGGTATCATTTGATGAGAGGCCTGAAGAAATTGAATGAATGTGTTAATTTGGATGTCTGGGGTAAAAGCATGCCAGCCAGAAGGAAGAGCAGTGGTGCTGAAGACTTGAGGTGGGGAGTGACCTTGGCATATTCAAGAAAGAAAACCAAGAATTTGGTGGGGCTGGAGAGAAGGAAGGGAAGAGTGCTAAGAAACAAGCTTGGAGAGTTGGTTGGGCCATGGTAAAGATAGTGGGTTTTAGTCTCAGTAGACATTAAAGACTTTTGAGCAGAGGCATGGCAAGTTGTAACTCTGGCCTATGAGATAGTGCCTCCACCAGGATGACAGTCATGAAACTGGAAGCTGTTGAAGGAAGAATGTCCATATGGAGGCTGGTATTAAGGACTTAGTATGGTGCTATGCCTTATGCTAATGAAATACCCTACATGAATTTTTCCCTTTCAATTTTTACAGCATATATTTTTGAGCATCAATGCAATGCACTTCATTGCCTCCCTAAGCTACAATTTCTTCCTCTAAAAAATGAGAATCATCCCTTGATAGGGTCAGTGCAAGGACTGAATAATGTATCACATAAGAAGCATGAAGAACAGTGCTTAGGCCGTAACAGACAATAAGGACTAGACCACTTCTTTCTGGAAACCCAGTCTTAGGTCATTTTCAGCAAGCAGGCAAGTTTTAAGAGAGAAGTCTATAAAACACCTGAATGCAAGTGAGAAACAAGGAAAAGGGAAGAGAAATGAGAAAGGAGTTGCTTATGCTACCAGCAGCTCAAATATTTTATGATAGTGAGTAGAATAAATTTCTGCAAATAAAGAATGAAGAAACAAATATGCAAAATTGAAGGTGGACTTTCCCTTTCATAGTTTTAACTGCATATTTTTTGACTTTATTTTCTATTAGAAGCCACAATCCAGTGTGCAAAGCATAATATTTCAGTGGGCAGAGTGTCAATGGCACTTATCTAAGACTTTCCTTCTACCAGGGTAAAGCCAATAAGTACATCTAATTTAAACTGGTAAAAGTAGCAAATTTGCAAATATCTTTTCAAAGGGGCTTCCAGTTGAACCCTTTGGAAAAGGTGAATACTGTTATAATGCAAAATAGTTTTATTCAATGGGTCTTTTTTCTGGATATATCAGCTCATTGACATAGATTTGCTATGATTATTTTAGGATTTCTTCTTTGTGCGTGCAGATACTGAGATCCATTCCTTTTCTTCAATTGATAACGAGGCTTGGGCCTCTCCTACATTTTTAATGATTGATTCTCGTAGAGAGAGAAAGAGCACATTCATCTTCTCTATAGTGGGTTCAACTTATGCCCCTGACAATTTACTAGCTGTGTGGCATTAAGCAAGTTACTTAAACCCCTAATTTGCTCATCCACAAATTGAGGATAATAATAGTACTGACCTCAAAGGATTTTTATGAGGATTGTTAAAAGATAAACCGAGGCATATTAAAAATTTTAATAGTTTATTTGAGCAAAAATCAATTGGAATAGGGCAGCACCAAGGCAGAAGCGGTTAGGAGCACTCCACAGACAGGCACCAGAAGAAAGACTTACATAGAGAAAGTGTGGAAGCAAAGAAAGGAAATTATTTGATTGGCTAGAGCTTTAAGTCTAGTTGGCTGTTTGTGATTTGTTTTCCTTAGTATTTTGATGTCATAACTTTGCAGCATTTACAGGCATACATTTTGGTTTGCTTGTGTAGGCTACCATGGAATTAGAGCCACATCAGTCTAAGGGTCTCCTTGATTAATTAATTTAACAGGATTACATGAATTCAAACAATGTTTGACAAATGATAAGCTCTCAGTAAGTGTTAGTTATCATTATAAGAAAGGCATTTGTATTTTCCCAAACCACCTGACAGGAAGACTAGACTCATTTGGATATGAATGTCCTCAATCCTTTTTTTTTCTTTCTTTTTTTTGCTGAGGAAGAGTGGCCCTGAGCTAACATCTGTTGCCAATCTTCATCTTTTTTCTTTTTATGTGAGCCACTGTCACAGCATGGCTGCTAACAGACAAGAGGTGTAGGTCCACACCTGGGATCAGAACCTGGGCAGCTGAAGCAAAGTGCACTGAACTTAACCACTAGGGCACTCAGGCTGGCCCTCAAGTCATTATTTTTCACTATTACTATACATATTCTTCTACCTTTTCTACTGATGATGATTCAGGAAAGGCTTAGATATTCCACTAATCCTCACATGTGTCATTTGTAGATGCTTTCCCTCCTCGCTCTCCTCACCCCCATGGGAGGAGCCTCGATAGAGTGGGATAAAAGGAGGTTATTCCTGGAGAAACTTAGTCAGGATGGTCTTCAGTTAGCAACCAAACTCCAGGCTTCCTGGCAGTCAGGAATCTTTGAGTGGCCCTCTTTGATCTCTGCAGAGAGTAGCTGATGTGTATTTCAAGTCTTGGTTACAAGTGACAGAAACCCAACTCAAAAAGGATTTATTGAAAAATGTAACTGAAATAATAAAAACTCCAGTGGTCTATTTCACTTCCAGCATGGCTGATAAAAATGCTCAAATGGTGTCAGAAAACTGCTCACTTTTAATTTTGGGCTCTAGTTTTCCCTTCTGTATCCTTTGTTCTAAGCTAGATTCTCGCTCACGTAGTGGTGAGAGGGCCACCTACGCCTATATCTTAGGGGAGAGGGTCTATTTCCCAAAAGATCTGTCAAAAGTGCCTGGTTGTGATTGCATCTTCTTTGCTTGGTTTGTCAGCTGTCTATCCCTGAAGTACTTCCTGTGGCCAGCAGGCTAGAATATGCCAATTGGTCAGCCTGGGTTGGGGCAGGCAAACGCAACAGATGTGAAGGATACCAATAATGCCCTGCTTCCCATCATCAGGATGCTTATCATCTAAGAAAATGCCCACTCATAAAAACTCCCTCCTCAGAGAAGCCCCACGGGCAAGGGCTGACAGGAAGCTCTACCATTTAAGATCTTCAGATCATCACTAGTCAGTAAATAACTGATGAGCCCAATTTGGTGGAATAAAGCTCCCTCTGATGGGTCAATACATAATATGGAGAGCATGGGTGGCCAATCCTATAGAAGCCAGGGCTCCTATTCACTATTCCCCCCCTATACCTTTTTGGTGCTCACATAAGAATTTGAGGCTAGAGACATTAAAGCATAAACAGAATCAAAAGAATCAAAAGTGTCTTGACCAGAGTTTTGAAATTGACTATACTAAGTAAGGACTTTCTGAATATATAAAATTATATTTTGGACTCAAGAATTTTCAGAATTCCTTGAGCATATGGATTCCTGCCTGGATTCTACAGGACAAAGTACAAGGAGGAAAATTACCTCTCACTTTGATGAAGTATAGGCGAGAGTCCATGGATCCAGTAAATATCCCATGTGTTGCCAATCTCAGGACTCCCTCTGTGGAAGGCTGATTGAGAAAATGACATGTTTGCTCACTTGCTATTCTCATGTGTCACCACAGACTATCTTGAGACAGTAGGGGGTGAGATAGATTCCAGTGTAAACACTGTATTGAATACAGTAATCCTGCCTAATGGGAGGGGAAGTATTTTCTGAAGCAGTAGGCACAGAGCTGTGATATGAAAGTTTTGGGTTTGACTTCCCAGTGATTTCCTGTGTGAAATAAATACACAAATATTTCAGTAGGAGGAAATATAGAAAGTTGATGCTATGAGACAAGATTTTTAGCTTTATCTGTACATTGCTTGGCTCCTAATTTCCATCATATAATCTCTTAGGGTGAAAGCAATATCTCAAAAGGTAATACAGTCATGCATCACTTAACTACGGGGACACATTCTGAGAAATGTGTCATTAGATGATTTCATCACTGTGCAAACATCACAGATTATACTTACACAAACCTGGATGGCATAGCCTGCCACATACTTTAGCTACGTGGTACTAACCTTATGGGACCACCAGCCTATATGTGGTCCACTGTTAACTGAAACATTGTTATGTGGCACGTGACTCTACACCTGTAGCATGTGTCTTTCCATCTCACCCCCACCCCACCCTGCCTGAAGACGTCACTCTTCCGTTACTTCAGGAGTTGAACAGGCATTAGATCATCTATATAAAAGTACAGACTAAATGGTGGCAAAAATGTGAATAAATGGTGGAAAGAAAAATATAGAAATGCATGTTTTTCTTCAGTATCTACAGAAGTCATAAAAAAGAATCAAATCGTGTTAATCATCATCAGAAAACTCATTTAGTTTTCTATATACTATATTGTCAAGATGATATACTTTTCTTCTTTTTTCAACAGATTACGTACGATTGCAATCAGTTTATTCAGAAATATACGTCTTTATAGATACTTAGGGACAAAAGGTCACACGCAGAAAAGTTTCATCAAATGCATTTGCAATGTCTTTAAGAAAGTAATTATCAATGAAAAACCAAAAGAAACTGATAAAGAGGATAAAAAAACACACATTTTCCAAAAATCTATATTATAATCCATTAAAAAAATATATAAACTCATCCTTGGTTTCTTCTCCTGAAATTTAGTTGAAGATTTGATCTTGATGGCCTATAGAATTGTCTTTTAGTTCCATTCACTCTTTCTTCTCAGGGACAATTGAATTCATGGCTATTTATTTACTCCATCTACACCGGAAAAAAAATTACATGTCAGTCTCAGCATTGAGCATTGAGAAAAACGAGTGCACTTTTCCTGCCATACTTCTTGTAGGAGTGACTGCCCTGCAACCCCACACCAGAGAACATGCTTTTGTTCACATAACTTGAACTTTGGCACAGTCTCAGGCATATAAATGTTCACCAAAGAAGTTCTGAAGGGTCTTAGAATAGCCAGGAGTCATGTGTAGTCTGAAAAGATCCTACTGGATTCAGAAAGTCAGGGTTTGGGAAGTTGTGAACACTCAGCTTATCTGACCTGAAACCCAAGATGTCAGCTCTTTGGATTATGTTTGCCCAGGATCCAGACACTTTTCACTACACTAAATACCCTGCTACTTTTCTCGTTAGTCCTACCTTCAGCTTAAAGAAGCCCAAAGGTAATCAAGAAGGGTATGAAATGTTCAAAGGATAAAACTTATGTTGAAATAAATCTGAACGTGCACTTTAAAAATTCATCCATCCATATTTTTTAAATGTTGCCTGTAAACATACAATTTTAGCTTCATTCATTCTTTCAAGCAATTTTAAGGAGCACCTAGTCCCTGTATAATGCGCTATGGATTCAGTACTGAGCAGAACTGACATGCCTCACATGCCCAGGGAATTACATTGAAGCAGGACTATTGAAAGATCTTCCCAAGAATGTACAAAGTATGCCTTTAAAATACGAGCAAGAAGTGAGCATCAACACAAGGTAATATGAATTAAATTTGTAATTTAATTAAACACCATGACCAGAATGCTTATGGGGAGAGGGGTCAAACAAGGCAGCCCACAGATGGCAATTCCAATTGCCCTGCAGTTTCAATCATACTTTCTATCATATTTTTTTCACCAATATTATCAGTAAAATGGCTCTCATTTTTATTTGTATTTTTGATTACTAATGAAGTTGAGTGTCTTGTCAAATATTTATTAGCCATTCAGTTTTATTTTTTTCCTTTTTATGAATTAGCTGCTCCTTTAGCCAATCTCCTTTAGAGATTGCTTTACTGGAATTTAAATCCTCTCTCAACCTAATGGATTCCGGTAAAACAATTTAATATATACATTATATGATTATATATACTTAATAATATATGACATATAATATATACACCAAATAATATATACATATGCATATAAACACAAAAGTATATATGCACATGCGTGCATAAACCTGTACATAAACACTCTCTCAGTATAACTTTTTCTTTTTGAGGACGATTAGCTCTGAGCTAACTGCTGCCAATCCCCCTCTTTTTGCTGAGGAAGACAGGCCCTGAGCTAACATTCATGCCCATCTTCGTCTAGTTTATATGTGGGACACCTACCACAGCACGGTGTGCCAAGTGGTGCCATGTCTGCTCCTGGCATCCGAATTGGCGAACCCTGGGCCACCGAGAAGTGGAACGTGCGGACTTAACCACTGCACCACTGGGCTGGCCCCATCAGTATGACTCTTTTAACTTTGCTCTTGGCTAACTTAATACGTTCATACACTATTATTTCTTTTTCGTTCTTTTTCAAAGTCTTTGTTAAAATAGTAAAGTTAGTTTTCATGTATCTTTCACTCTGCATCTTGTGAATTAGTCTCATGGGGCGAGCTGTCAAATGAATACTTCCCGTGGCAGATTTTATACTAGAACAAGTGTCCTGAGCCTTCTTTATGACATGTTCACCTTGAGAATGCATCTCTTTTATGTGAACATTCCCTCAGGCATGACAGATAAGCTCAGGAGCTCCCTAAAGACAGCTTGGTTTAATGTCATATTCTTTTGCCCTAAACCCTCTCTGTTCCTATATATGTCAGGAGCGCATCCTTGCTAAGTTTCCCCTGACCTAGGCATAACCTGTTCATCTAAAGTTAGGTCTAAGTGTGTAAATTTACGATTTGTTGTGGTGCATGAAACTTCACAACGGAGCCCCTTGTACATAGTAGGGTGGATTTTCCCTTCAGTGGTATGTGTTGGCACCTGGAAAATCAAGAGACAACAAATAATTCAAATCAGAAAAATCACAAATCCATGCAAATCTTGTGAAAAGGATTAGTTCTTCAAAATTAACTAGGTTTATCTTAAAAGTCACATTTTAATTTGCAAATTTTGCAGGACAGTTCCAATATACAATGTATCCTCTTCCAATATAATAAAAACATGCTTATAGCAAATTGAATTCTAACACAAATAAGAAACCTTAGAAACTAAAATAATTTTAATTTATTATAGATTCTTAAAGGGTCGTTAGGCGCTTACGAGACATTCTTCTGTGAGGTGACCAATACACAGATATGGATTCTTTTTTCCTAAGTAGCACAACTGAAATTTGAGAAAGGGTCCCCAAATAGGAGGCATGTCACTTAATTAATTAATTCATCCAAATATTTTTCCATGCATATCACAGCCAGGCTGGGGTAGAGGTTTAGACCATTAGTTTATCTCTCGGGAGTAGGGCCAAAAGTTAGGAGTAGCCTGTGGACTTGTGAATTTTACAACTTCTTCCTTTTTAAAAAGGAACAACTTAGAGACTGGCTTACATTCTTGGTTTCTTATTCTTTGATCAAGATTGGGGTAAAATTTCTTTTGTAATTTCATTACAACATATAGGTTAGTGGTTCTCAATATTTGGTGTGCTTGAGAATCATCTTCAGTGATTTTTTTTAAAAATGAGGATCATGTTCATTTTTAACTTTTAAAAATTACTTTTTTCCTTTTAAATAGAATTTATTTTTTAGAGCAGTATTAGGTTCAAAACAAAATTGAGCAGAAAGTACAGAGTTCCCATCTAACCTCTGCCCCATACAAGCACAGCCTCACCCAGTATTAACATTCTGCAAGAGAATGGTACCATTTTTACAATTGATGAACCTACTACCATTACAGTGATAATGATACTATTTTGATGTATCATTATCACCCAAAGTCTCTAGTTTACTTTAGGGTACATTTGTGGTGTGGTACGTTCTATGAGTCTTGACAAGTGTATAATGATATATATCTTCCATTACAGTACCAGACAGAGTACTTTCACTGCCCCCCAAATCCTCTGTGCTTCACCTATTCACCCCTCCCTCCCTTCTAGCTCCTGGCGACCACTGATCTTTTTACTGTCTCCACTGTTTTCCCTTTTGGAACCATACAGTGTGTAGCTCTTTCAGACTAGCTTCTTTCACTTAGTAATATGCATTTAAAACCACTCCATGTCTTTTTGTGGCTTCATAGCTCATTTATTTTGAGAGCTGAATAATATTCTTTGATTGGCTGTACCATAATTTATCCATTCACCTACAGAAGGACATCATGCTTCCTTCCAAGTTTTGGTAAGTATGAATAAAGCTGCTATAAACATTTGTGTGCTATAAATTTTTATGTGGACACGAGTTTTCAACTCCTTTGGGTAAATACCAAGTGTGAATCCAGGGTTGTATGGTAAGAGTATGTTTACCTTTGTAGGAAACTGCAAAAGAGTCTTTCAAAGCTGCTGGACCGTTTTGTGTTGGGAACGGCAATAAATGAGAGTTCTTGTTGCTCCATACCCTCGTCAGTATTTGGTATGATCAGTATTCTGGATTTTGGCCAATCTAGTAGATGTGCAGTGGTATCTCACTGTTTGAATTTCATTTCCCAGATGACATATTATATGGGACATCTTTTTGTGTGCTTATTTGCCATCTGTATATCTTCTTTGATGAAGTATCTGTTAAAGTGTTTGGCCCATTTTTAAATAAAGTTTCTTGTTTTCTCATTGTTGAGTTTTAAGAGTTCTTTATCAGATGTATGTTTTGCATATATTTTCTCCAAGTCTGTGGCTTATCTCAGTCTCTTGACAGTGTCTTTCACAGAATAGAAGTTTTTAATTTTAATGAAGTCCAGCTTATTTATTATTTCTTTCATGGATCCCGCCTTTGGTATTGTATCTAAAAAGTCATCGCCATACCTAAAGTCATCTAGGTTTTCTCCTATGCTATCTTCTAGGAGTTTTATAGTTTTTCACTTTACATTTAGTTCTGTTTCACTTTGAGTTAATTTTTGTGAGTGGTGTAAGATCTGTGTCTATGTTCAGTTTTTTGCCTGTGGGTGTCCAGTTGTTCCAGCACTATTTGTCAAAAGAACTATTGCCTTTGCCCCTTTGTCCAAAATAAGTTACCTATATTTATGTGGGTCTATTTCTGGGCTCTCTATTTTGTTCCATTGATTTATTTGTTTATTCTTTTGCCAGTACCACACTGTTTTGATTACTATAGGTTTTATAGTAAGTCTTGAAATCAGGTAGAGTCAGTCATCCAACATTGTTCTTCTCCTTTAATATTGTGTTAGCTATTCTGGCTCTTTTAGCTCTCAATGTAAACTATATAAACTTAAGAATAAATTTGTTGCTATCCACAAAATAACAGTGAGAGCTTGATTGTGGGATTGTGTTGAATCTATAGATTATATCGTGAAGAACTGACATCTTGACTATATTGGGTCTTGCTTTCTGGTGAACATGGAATATCTCTCAATTTATTTAGTTCTTCTTTGATTTCTTTTATCAGAGTTTTGTACCTTTCTTCATATAGATCTTATACATATTTTGATATATTTATACATAAACAATACATTTTTGGTGCGCTAATGTAAATGCTATTTTGGTTTTCATTTCCAATTCTATTTGTTCATTGTTGGTATATAATAAAGTGATAGACTTTTGTATATTAACTTCATATCCTGAAACCTTGCTATAATCACTTACTAGTTCCAGGGAGTTTTTTGTCTAATCTTTCAAATTTCTACATAGATAATCGTGTCATCTACAAACAAAGACAGTTTTATTTCTTCCTTCCAAATCTCTGTTCCTGGACTTCCTTTTCTTGTCTTTTTGCATTAGCTAGGATTTCCAGTACAATGTTGAAAAGGAGTGGTAAAAAGGGACATTCTTGCCTTTTTCCTGATCTTAGCAAGGAAGCTTCAAGTTTCTCACAATTAAGTATGATTTTAGCTGTAGATTTTTTGTAGGTGTTTTTTATCCAGTTGAGAAAGTTCCCCTCTACTCCTAGTTTACTGAAAGGATTATCATGAATGGGTGTTAGATTTTGTCAGATGCCTTTTCTGTATCTATTGATATGACCATGTGATTTTTATTTAGCCTGTTTATGTGATTTAGTACAATAATTAATTCAAATATTGAATTGGCTTGCAAACCTGGGATAAATCCGAATTGGTCATGGTGTGTAATTATATTATAAACTGTTGGATTTGATTCACTAACATTTTGTTGAGGATTTTTGCATTTATATTCATGAGAGAGATTGGTCTGTAGTTTCCTTTTCTTGTATTATCTTTGCCTGGTTTTGGTACTAGGGTAATGTTGACCTCATAGAATGAGTTAGGAAGTGTTCAAACTGTTTATATCTTCTGAAAAAGATTGTAGAGAATTGGTGTAATTTCTTCCTTAAATGTTTGGTAGAATTCACCAATGAAACCATCTGGGCCTGATGCTTTTTGTTTTAGAAGGTTATTAATTATCAATTAAATTTATTGAATTGATATAGGCCTATTCAGATTGTCTATTCCTCCTTGTGTGAGTTTTCACAGATTACGTCTTTCAAAAACTTGATCAATTTCAGTTAGGTTAGCAAATTTGTAGGCACAAAGTTGTTTATAACATTCCTTTATTATCTTTTTAATTTCCATGGGATCTATAGTGATGACCCCTCTTTCATTTCTGATAATGGTAATCTGTGTCCTCTCTCTTTTTTCCTTAGTTACCCTGACTAAAGACTTCTCGACATACAGCACTTTTCAAAGAACTAGCTTTTGGTTTCATAGATTTTCTCTGCTGATTTTCTGTTTTCAATTTCATTGATTTGTGCTCTAATGTTTATTATTTCTTTCCTTTTGCTTAATTTGTACTTTATTTGCTCTTCCTTTTCTAGTCTCCTAAGATTAGAGCTTAGATTACTGATTTTAGATCTTTATTCTTTTCTAATATGTGCAGTCAATGCTATAAATTCCACTCTAAGCACTGCTTTCACTGTATACCACAAATTTTGATAACTTGTATTTTCATTCTCATTTAATTCAAATACTTTTTTATTCCTCTTGAGATTTATTATTTGATCTATGTGTTATTAGGGAGCGTGCTCTTTAATCTCCAAGTATTTTGGGATTTTCCATCTATCTTTCTGTTATTTATTGCTAGCTTGATTACAATATTGTCTAAAAGCATACATTAGTTTCTTTCTTTTGTGGTCTGAGAGCATATGTTGTATAATTTCTATTCTTTTAAATTGGTTAAGAGGTGTTTTTATGGCCCAGAATGTGGTCTATCTTAGTGGATGTTCAGGATCATATTTTGAAAAATACTGCTAGACAGTTCTCTTTATAACAATTTATATACTATATTAGGACGACAACTGTAAAACAACATCTGAATTTCCCAGCGAGACTCAGTATTTTCTTTTTCACATATATACTCTTTAGCTTTCCACAGCTGTGTGATAAATACACCTATTGCCAAGATATCCCTGAAAAGACAAATAAAAAGATATTTTAACATTAAATTTTCTTTCCCTTGTACTAAATTTTCAACAAGGCTATGAGAGGAGTCTGAAGTGGTGAAGCTTATGTGCTACTCTTTACTAGGGAGTTAATCCCAAAGAGCTTGAGGGGTGGGGGTAGGGGGCAAGTGGAATGAGGAAGGGGAGAAGGAATAGCCAGCGTAAGGATATTTCATGAAGCTGGTTGTTACTTTGTTTTAAGCAGAAGAGTTGGAACAGTCAGATGAACCTGGGTAAAATTGGTTGTGGTACGGTTGTTTGCCACAGTGGAGGCTGAGAGAGCTGGATCCCTTGAGCTCAGGAGTTTGGGGCTTCATTGTGTGATGCCAATTGGAAAGCCATATCAACTTCAGTGTCAGTGTGATAAAGCTCCAGGAGCACAGCATTATCAAGTTGTCATTATCTAGCATGACAGCTGAGTCCTGGATTAGATATTCAACATTTACAATAAAATGTTTACTAACTTTTACCACATTTCTTATTTTCCATTTTATATAATCTGGGCACAACTATTTTAAATTAAATTTTTTTCTTTACTGACTATAAGAAATTTTTAAAAAATACAATAGAATAGTGAACTCTTATGTGATTATGACAAAATTTCAACATTGACCAACACATGGCCAAAATTGTTTACAGAATTATTATATCATTTTCTTATTTGTAAAGAGTCAGAATTAGAATGTGACCAGAGGCATAATGATGTTGATCATATTGGGGTAGGACTGGAGGCCTAGCAAACGCATCAATTTAGGTGAACTCCCAGGTTTGGAATATCACTAACAAGTTTATTATTATGGCTACTGTTTACTTGCTGCTTTATCTTATTTATTTAACCATGTATTACACCAACCCTAGGGGAAGAATCTGTCTCTAAAAGTTGTTTTTGAAGAAATGCCTTAGTTTAGCCTTTTAATATATTTGCTGAGTTAAGTATACAAATGGTGACTAGATGGCTTTTGAAAAAGATCCAGTTTATTAATCTAACCTAACGGTGACTCACAAGTAAATAACACTGTGTCTTTTATGAGTTAGCATTATGCACCCCTAGCATTACTTAATTGAAGAAAATCAAAACCTAATTCTAGATGAGGTAACGTATTGTCCAGGATGCTCTGAATTTAATATCTCTGTTTTAGACCTGACCTGTGTGGGCTAGTTGCTGAATAATTAAGAAGAATGATATTCACCAATCCAGACTCCAGGATGCCTGCTTTCAGTAACCATCTGCTAATGAAACCCCTGAGAATTCCCACAGAGCAGAGAAAACAAACGTTATACAATTATGCCAGGCATTTCTCACTTCCTTTATAGTAATACACTATCCAATTAACAACCTGGTGGGCCTAGGGATTCATAAAATTTTGAATAGAAGCTTTAGGTTTTCTCAAACCAACTGCTAGAATTAAACATAAAAGGAAAGATCATTAGATGAAAAAGTTATCTATAAATATTTAATTCCTTGTCTTGGAATAGCACGCCAAGTTTTAGCACATGGCATCTGATCACAGAGTCAGGAAGGACCTTCAGAGGTCATCCAGTCCAGACCTCTGCCCTGGGAAGGACTGCATCCAAGATATGCTGGAAAATAGCTGGATCCCATTTCCCTAAAATCAATAGGAAGGAACAGGCCTCCCATTCTTTGGTAACGCTCAAAAGACTCAGGGTAAGATAGCATCCAAAAGTCTCATCTATTCACAATTGACTTCAAATCTCAGAGAAAGTCTTTGTTCCTCCCTGCATCCCATGGCAGACTAATTCTTCTCTAGGGTCACTTATCATATGCCTTGGTAAGACAGAAAGGTCAAAGTAAAAGTTTAGCTAAACACAGCAACATATACTCTGCTCATAAACTGTGTAGGGCATTGCTAGATAGTGTGATTTGACAGGCAATATATCCCTGAAATTTTTTCTCTTGAGACCCTTTTATTATATATTATATAGCATATTTTTAAAATTTTTATATTATACAGCATCACCCCAGATAGCACAGATAATTAACTATCTATGATGTTAACAAGGGTCAATTTACTTCATTAAAGTCTATTTTGTCTCATAGATAGACACTCAGAGTAGCTAAAGACAGTAGTCCTCACCAACTGGCCAAATTCATTCTCAATTTTGCAATGAAGAGATTGATGCAGAAAGAGATGTCCTCCTCTATTAAAATTTCTAACATTTCCCAAGACACGGGTTTGTACATAGTATACTCTCAATGTTCAAATGAATAAATGATGAAGGAAGAAATGAATGCGCAAAAGATGGGCAAACCAATCTTGAATAACTTGCAAGTTTGGGAACTGAATGGACTTTGCACAATAATGTATATTTTTCTGTTTTGTTGTTGCTTTATCCTCCTCCTGGCTTTTACATCCTGCTGTAGAAAATTTGTCATTTTATCTTCTGAATTTTTCTAATGGTGTCTCTCTCTCTCCGGTAATCTTATAACAGTGTAACTGCAAAACTATGAGTGCGGGGGAGTTTCCTTTCGGATCTCGCTGCCTTCCACTGCCTTGCTTCCTCACTCCCACACCTTCCTTTTACATCAATGTCAATATAATTTTTTCATGAGATTGTAATGTGGGAAATATTAATAAGTAGGAAATTTCTTTCAGTATCAATCTCTTCATTGTGGAATTAAGGATGAATTTGGTGAATTAATGGGGACTGCTTAAAATATTCTCAGAGAAATTTATTTGGAAATCATTCAGCGCTTTCCTTATTGAAAAGCAATCAGCAAAAACACAAGCTAAGGAATTAATGAGCTAGAAGTGAATATGATCAGCGATCTTATTAAACAATATGTAGAAGGCAGAAGTGCAACATAATATGTAATAATTTTAGGATCTATTATATTCAACACTGGGAAAGGGGGAAATTTCTAAATTTCAACAGTATTTCAACTCATTTATAGTACTGTATGAGCATGACAAAGATCAATGAAAGAGATTTCTTAATAAAAGTCAAATCTTCCTAAACAAACTCAGCATCATTTTGGAATTAAATTCTGTTAGCTCACTAATATCATGCTATTTTTCAACTTCTAAAGAACAATTTCAAAGTTGAGTGGAGGTGTTAATTATCTTTGTTGAAACGTCATGTCCTAACTTGTTAATATTCCTAAAAGGCTATCCTTGAAATAAAATGTTGGTTCTCTGTAGAAATGCTTCCTGCTGAAGATGTAAGACTGGCTATAGCAGAAAACCTGTTTATACCTGTCTTTCTTGCCTTATGGAATAGATGTTTTCATAGAACAAATCTGTAAATCAAATTTTATAAATCAAATATGTTTAAGTAATAGAGGAGCTTTGCTCTATCTATCTAGACCTATCTATCTATCTATCTATCTACCTATCTATCTATCTATCATCTATGTATGTATCTACAATCTGCTTAGATAGCTATGTGTTTAGCTATCCATGTAACTATTGTATCTATCGTATCTATCTACCTACCTACCTACTTAGCACAATACCATGAATTCCTCAAGAAACTATAAACAATTGCTATTAAATATATATTTGGGGTAAATTATTTTATATGTTGAATTTCCTTAAGCAATGCATGTCTACAAAGTCTTTGTTCATATGCTGAAAAGAATTACCCATCAGTCCTCTGTAGTCTATAGGGGTAGGAGATAGAGACCTTTGGCAGCAAAGTCTTAGCAAGCTGATGATAAAACTAAGAATGCCTAACTTACAGACAGATTTCCTCTCCAAACACCTAGCAAGGCAACAGAAAATATTGACAGGTGGCCTGGAGCCATGTTATTGAAGCAATTACTACAAATCAACTAATTCAACTTCAAAATGAAAAGTAAATGGAAAGTGTTTGGATTTGTTATAGCACAAAATTTGTATTAGCTGATAGAAAATAAAATCATGTGAATATATGAATTTAATTTGCTAAAATGAAGGGAAATCAATATAGCATTTAAGAAATACACTAGAATTCCAGGAGAAGGAAATGCGTAAGATATGCTTGGCCCACCACCTAATATTATTTTGTCTTAGAAAACCCTTCTGCGCCTTCTTTATGTCAAATTCAAGGCAATCTGTGGAGCAGGGTACCATCCAAAGAAAACTTCTCAGAGGAGAGGTCAGGGTCACATTTTGCAGATGGACGCTTTCTTTTCCCCTCAGCATTCAGGAATGCAGTTTACATCTGATGAAGCGGTGAGGCTGTCATCAAAGGGACCTGAAGCTGACCTCTTCTATTTGAAGAGATCCAGGACAAGAAAGCAGGGAGAGATGATTTCCCTTATGTTGTCACCTCTGTGAACTGGTTCCCTAATGATGGGTGTATTTAAAATGATTCTGCAAATGATACCCAAGGGCATGGCATCTGAAAAGATTTAGTCAGCTGCTAGGAGCAGGCGAGTTTTAAGAAGGCGCTATCCTCCTTTTCACTGCAGAGCCAGCCTGCCACTCTATGTGAATGCTGTCTTCCCATCATTCGAATCTTTGCCTCTGTCTCAAGAGCATTCTTGTGACACTATAGTGATTTCTCAGGATTTAGACATGCCCACATGCCTGGCTTTTCTTCTTTTAAATTTTTAACGCCCTTAGAAATTTGTCTTGAAAAATTGCAAACATGGAGAACAATGCCAGAAAGCAAAACATCTTATTATTCACTTCTATTCTAAATTAGCAACTGTTAACATTTTGTCATATTTGCTCTCAACCTTTTTTTGTTTCTCTAAGAAATATATCATTAAAAATGAAAAAAATCCCTTTGACTTCTACCTCCAATCTCATTGCTCTCTTCCCAACATCAAGCAGTATCTTGCAGTCAATGGCTTATACTTTTCGTTCTTATAAATGTTTTATCCTTGGAAATTTGAGGTAAATTGTATTTAAATCATTCATAATCTCATCCACTGATCTACCTTAAGGTGTAGTCTTCATTTTAAGTTGTCTCCAGTCACACCTTCTTCTAATGGCTGAGCTTTGTCCCAGAAATTTAAACACTCCTGCCTGTAAGATTTAAAACCATACTGTAACTGCTCTTTCTGGGTGAGTTTCTTGTTGAAAAGGAAGCCTGTTTCTAATAATAATATCATTAATAATAACATTAATAACAGTAATCATTTATTGAGTATATGCTCTTTGTCAGACTCTGCTATAAGCTTTATGTCCATTATCCCACTGAGTTCTCACAGAATTCTGAGATCTTTGAATGATTATGCCAATTTTACTGTTGAAAAATAAAACGTTTACAAAGTGATATATTCTTTTGGAAGGCAAAGTAATTATTTTATAATATCTATTTTCTTTTTTTTTAAATCTAGTTGGTATTAGTTCTTATTTACTTGTGTCAGATGTGTACCTTAAATTCTAGTACTCACAGCAGCACTGCAAGTTAGGTGTTGTTAAACTTATTTATAGAAGAAGAAATTCATAACCCAAAGAGGTAAATACAACTTGCTCAAAGTCACCCAGGCAATAATGGGGAGAGGTAGGATATAAGTTTAGGTACATTTTGTCCAAATCCCATTTATTCTCTTTGACAACATTGTACTAAAAAAGCTCAGAGCTGTGCTTTCCAAACAGGAGAACTAATGTAGCAAGAGAAAACTTTTGTTTTATTATTTGCCTTTCCTCTGGCACTATCACAAACATTGTAAGCAGATCCTATTAATTTTAATAAATGCTTTTGCATTCACTTGACTTTTCCACGCCAGATCCCTTTGCAAACATATTCAACAAGAGGAGAAAAAATTTCCCCAACATAGTTCAGCTGCCAGCCTTGTCATGTTGTGTTAGTGATCTCTGATCCTAGACAGATGCCTTAAAAGTTCATCACGGGAGAAAAGCACTTAGACTAACATTTCTGTCTCAGGATTAAAACAGGAAATGGCAAATGTGCTTGGCCATTTAGCCTAAAAGTGAGAAAAATCTAAAAGAAAAATTTACGATCTCATGAAAGAACAAAGCTGAAAGCGTTGTTTTCAATATCTTAAAGTACACATATATTCTACATTCCTTATATAGTTTTTCCTACCTACAACATCAAATAATCATGGCAAAAAGTAATAAGGTAACAGAATTTTAAGCATTCAGGCAAATTTTATGCCCAGAGATATAATTTGAGTGTCAGATAATGCATAAAACCTTGACTATATGGGCCCAAGCTCATCCTAATGTCTGACTTTTCCAGACCATTTGGTGCAAGAATTAAATATCAATGCCTTATAAAGGCTGATTCCAGAGAAAATAAAATGTATTTGATTTCTTTCTTTAAGATCATAAGAATAATACACCAGAATCTATAGCTGATGAAGACTGTAGTGTATCTCATTTGATATTGTATGGAATTTTATTTTAGTTGAAGAAGAAATTCATAATTTTCTTATTAGAAAATCTATTATGAAAGGTTTCAAGTAATTTAAAATATGATTTTATTACTTTACAGGAGGGAGATGCTAGAGAGGCAGAGTGGGGAGGGTGCCAGGATTAAATTACACAAGAATTATGTAGAGGACAAGTATATGGCTGTAGAGTGGGAGGATGAAGTCTCTCTCATGGAAATCACTAAGAACCCACTGACATCTCCTCCAGGTCTTTTGACAAAGGTTACCTTCACAGAGGTACTGTCTGTTAATTCCAATTCAAAATTGTGTTCTCTGTCCCTCCTCAGTATTTCCTATTTCCCTTCAAACTTACTTTATATTTATTTGTATTATTTATCAGCATCTGCCAAATTATATATTTTACTTATTTGTTTATTTTCTATCTCATCTTCCTAAAACATTAGCTCCCCAAAGACAAATAGATTTCTCTATTTTGCTCTCCACTGGGTCTCCAGTATCTAGGAGAATACCTGACGCAGAGCAGGTTCTCAATGAACATTGGTTGAATGAACGACTGAAAGAGTATATAAAGAATTGACACATTCAGCCATTTATTTTAAGAGGCTCTTAATATTATTATACATGATTTCTTTTGGTTAAAGTCACTAAAATACAACTCATTTTATGAGGCACAACCTTGATAACAAACCTGACAAGACTAGTATTAAAAAAGAAAATTGAAAAATTATAGGCCAACATGTTTCATGAAAAAAGATGCAAAATCTCAAGTAAAATATTAACATAACAACCTCTGTAATGAATTAAAAACTAAAGATTATCTACCATTATCAAAGTGGATTTATCCAAGGAATGCTAGCTGAACTGACAGATGAAGATAGAAAAGTCATATCTATCTGGATAGATGCAGAAAAGGTTTGATGTAACATCCATTCATGATTAAAATATGTAGCAGTGTGGGAAGAGAAAGAAATTCACCTACAGATAAAGAGTGTCTACAAAAGCATACAGAAAACATCATTCTTAACAGTGAAATGTTGGAAACATCTTATTTGAGAACAGAAGCAGGGAAGCCAGATAGTATAAATTCTTCCCACTGTTTCACTGGAGTTCATATTTACTGCATTAAGAGGAAAAGAAAAGAAATTAAAGATACAAAGATCTAAAATTAAAAAGCTACTGTTCATAGAATTTGAACATAGAAAGTGCCATAGGGAATCTGCAGGAATGTTAGAATTGATGAGAGTTTATTACAGTAACTGGATAAAAAATTCAAAATATATCATATTTATATATAACAATAAAAAGTTAGAAAATGAAATCTTACTATTAAGATAAACTACAGTATTAGAAAAAATGTGAAGAATTTTGGAAAAAATCATTTTCCTGGTTTTGAATACTCAACAGTAAAATATCAACTTTCCCCAAATTCATCTGAAGATTCAGTGCAATTCCAAACACATCCCTACATTTTTTGATGGACTTAAAAATATGGTTGTAAAATGTTTATTTAAACGAACATGTCAAGAATAGCCAAGATACTCCTGAAGAAGGATGAGTTGAGTGGATGTGCCTTACCTAATATCAAGAATTAATTTTTTAAAGAGATTCAATAGTAACAATAGTCAGGGAATAATAGTTTAATTAGTAAATGATGCTAAGGTAATTAGTTATCTATATGGAAGAAATAAAATTGAACCCCTATATCACATCGCATAAATTTGACTATTTAAAATTACAAACTGTGCTAATTAAAAGTTATTTTAAAGATTGTAAAAAGTCAATTCCTTAGAGAGGGAGACGATATTTGCTACACGTACAGCTGACAAAGGACTATTATCTGGAATATGTATATATGTATGTATATGTGTGTTTAGTTTAAATTTAGGTTTGCTGTAGACTGAATATTTGCTTTTCCCAAATTTACATGTTGAATCCTAATCCCCATTGTGAGAATATTTGGAGATGGGGGCCTTTAGGAGGTGATTAAGTCAAGAGGGTGGAGCCCTCGTGAATAGAATTAGTGCCTATAAAAGAGACTCCAGAGGGCCCTCCTCCCACTTCTACCATGTAAAGGCACAGGGAGAACACAGTCTATGAATCAGAAAGTGAGCGCTCACTAGACACCCAACCTCCCAGTACCTTGATCTTGGACTTCCCAGACTCCAAAACTGTGAGAAATAGGTTTCTGTATTTTACAAGCCACTCCTATGGTATTTTGTTATAGCAGCCTGAATGGACTAAGCCAGTGTTTAAGTTTGGTTTTACAATGGTATTTATTTTTTTAAAAATCATAAGATGGGGCCAGCTCTGTGGCCGAGTGGTTATAAGTTCCAAGGGCTCCTCTTCTGTGGTCAGGGTTCATGGGTTCAGATCCCAAGTGTGGGCTTACACATCACTTCTCAAGCCATGCTGTGGTGGCATCCCACATACAAAACACAGATAAAGACTGGCACAGATGTTGGTTCAGGGCCAATCTTCCTTACCAAAGAAAAAAGAAAAAAATTACAAAGTCCATATTTACAAAAAAAAAAAATTTCTGACAATACTGAATGAAGGAAACTCTTGCACTCTGCTTTGGGAAAGTAAATAATGCAAACACTTTTGAAAGTGGTTTGACATTATCTGATAATATTGATCCTGAAATTCCATTATGTTTTCTGTAGGTTGTGTGTGCAAAAATTGTTATAGCAAAAAATTCTGAAAACAACTGAAATATATAATATGTATTGTACAAATATATCATGGTATATTCCTACCATGTAATATTATACACTGATAAAATAAATAAGCTACAGTTACTTATGTTAGCATAGACAAATTTCACAAACATGATAAGAAGTAAAAATAATAAATCACAGAAGAATATAAACTACACTAATTAATATTTATTGAACGAATGGATGAATGAGTAGAGACAAAGAAGAAACATTTACTGCTCAGGGATTTATGCATCAATGGTAAAACTAAAGTATGATGAAAACAAAGTTATGATTATCACAAAATTCAGGATAGAGGTCATTCTGAGGGAGGATGATCAAAGGTTAGGGATAGGGAGGTGAGTAGGTCAGGTAATTGAGGAGGGCTCCATAACAGGGCTCTCAAGGTACTGTTATATCTTCATATTGGAATGGTTAAATAGATGTTCATTTTTGTTTCATACACTCCTCTTTATATATGAAATATACAATATAAATTTACAGAAAGGATACAAGGGCAGATCTAAATTCAGAGATTTGTCCAAGTTCTTAAACGCAGAAAGTGCTAGGACTCTGAGTGGACCACTTCTGTTTGAATCCACAGCAAGGCCACGTCTGCTGAACCTCTTCTCTGCCCTCAGAAAACAGTCAGGTGCTTTACATCTTGCCTCCACCTCCCCATCTCCGCTCCTCAGCTGGTACCCTTGGCAGGTTCCTGCCTGTGTCCAAGAAGGACGTTAGATCTTATGTTAAAACAGAAATCTTGAGGCACCTTGAACTTTTTCTGCTCCTCTACCAAGTGACTCTAAAATTTCCTGATATGTTCCATGGCAGTTCTATAATAGACACTCTGACATCATAAAATCTGTAAAGATAACTGGG
The DNA here is from genome assembly GCF_041296265.1 of Equus caballus. Taxonomy (NCBI): domain Eukaryota; kingdom Metazoa; phylum Chordata; class Mammalia; order Perissodactyla; family Equidae; genus Equus; species Equus caballus. The sequence goes on from NC_091686.1 coordinate 95,955,647, forward strand.
GTTTGTTGAGTCTTTACACTGTCTTTTTTTGCCACAGTGCATACAAAGTAGAGGACCAGAGTGATCCTTTAAGAATATACTGCAGATCATGTTTCTTTTATGCTCAACACTCATCAACGATTACTCACTTTACTGAGCAGACAAACCAAGGTCCCTACAATGGTCTAGAGGTCCTACTTGGTCAGATGCTTGCTATCTCTCTGACTTAATCCCCTACTATTTTCAGTCTTCTTCAATCTTGGCTTCCTGGCTGTTCCTTAAACATGTCAGACTTCCCTCCTTCTTTTATAACGATTGTTCTGAAATGTCCTGCCTCAAGATATCTGTGTAGCTAACTCCCTTATCTCCTGTAAGGCTTTATAAGTTATAAAGTTATGTAAAGGCTATGTAAGTTTCACTTTTAAATGAGTCCTACCCAGCTTCCCTATTTAAAATTATTACTGTGCCCACCTATGGATACCCCCACTCTCCCAGTGCCATTCAATATTTTTCACAATATTTATCACCATAAACATACACATGTATGTAATTATTTATTATGTTTATTGTTTTCTCTTTGTCTCTTGTCCTTTGGAGGAGGATTTTTTAGGTCAGAACTTTTTTTTTTTGCTGTCTAATTTTATTAGTGTGTCTTTGTTCCTTTATTTTGTTCTTCTGTTTCTGGATTATTTTTTATATCCATATTTCAGTTCACTAATGCTCTTTTCAAGAGTGTCTAATATGATGTTTTATTTCTCCATTTATTTGCCATTTTCTAAGATTATCATTTTTATTTCTAGAGGTCTTGTCGGGTATTTTTTAAATCTTCCGGGTTAATTTTGATGTTCTCTGTCTCTTCTGTCATACTATCAATTCTCTTTCTTATGTCTCCACATCAATTAAGCATATTTACTTTACATTCTGTATTTGACAATTCTAACATTTGCAGTATTCGAGATCTGATCTTGTGGTTTCTGCTTGTGATGATTCTTATTCATTATTTCCTCATGAGTTTAGCGATTCTTTTTGGTGGGGGTTGACCTTCTGCTCTTTGGTACTAATATATTTGGTAGTAACATGTTTTTGTGGCCTGGCTTGAAAGCCCATTTTTCTAAAAAACATTTCTGACTGCTTCTGCCTGGTTCCAGAAAATATGCTTAAGTGTAAAGAAACAATGATTTCTCCAAGACACTGAGTTTAATTATAAATATCTAAATACTACTTAATAAATATTATATTTAAATTATATTGATTTAAGAAATAGAATATGCTTGATATGGACCAGCAAATAAATACATCTAACTGAAAGCTTTAGCTGGCTTTTAAAAAGCCCATTCACTAAAAACTATTTACAGAATTCTGTATAAATGGTGTTTGTAAAATATATGTGTACTCTTACTACAATCTCATTCCTTGAGAAGCCATCATTCAATTTTATTGCAATAAGTCACTACAAAATCAGAAACTGCAGTTTAAGCATTTTTATGCATTTATGAAATCCTCTAATGCTATCTAACATTTTAAAAGTCTTGTAAATATTACTCTTTGAAAGATTTGTGGTTAGGCTGCTTTAATTAAAGAGCGCACTAACATTTCATATAGAAATCTTTTGTATAAACATGTATATGTATTCAAAATGGATGTATAGGTAGATCTTTATTGTGAAAAACAATTCTGAACTTAATTAGATGCACATATTTTGAAGAATATAATGCCTTTAAAAGCATACAGTGATATTATTGCAACAGAGCCTATGTGTAAAATTACCTGACCTAGAACATGAACCCTGTGTTACTATCTTAGATCTGATCTTTTCTCATTTTTCTAGGTCCAAAGACTATGGCAGAGGGGAGTTATAAAATCAGAGAATATTAAATCTCGATGCAACCTCAAATTAACCTAACTCAACTCTTTAGCTTTAAAAATTAGAAAACACAGATGAAGTTAAATTATTTTTCTTAGGTCACTAACAAGTTAGGACAGTGCAGGAATGAATCCTCAGTCTTTCTGGTTAGTAATCAAGGTGCTTTCTACTACAACATTCCGATTTGGCATTTATTGAAGAAATGTCTTCTACTCTCAAAGCATTGTGCTTTGAAATATAATCTCCATTTACTTCTTCGCCTTAAGAGAATGCTATGACTCACTATTTGGCCTGCTCATCTATATATGATTGCGGTGTATGTGTATGTGTATGTAACTGAGGTGGAAGGGAGGCAGCGAATGAAAGAAACAAATAGCTTTGCATTTCCTTTTCCTTATTATGTACGACTACACTACCCTACCTCCTGAGGCTCAACAGATATTTTGGGGAAGAGAGAAAACATTGTCTTTCTTGCAGAGTTTCCAAATAAAATTTGAAAGACTTTATATGATGTAAATATGTTAGACACATGTATTTACGCTTTACATTTATACTTCATAAAGTGACGAAGGTTTCCTAAGAATCTCTCCTCAAAGGAAAATATTTCACCTTTGAAAGGAAATATAATACCTTTAATGTGTAACAGAGAATGAATGTTAAAAACAAAGTAGGTGTCTACATAAACTTAATTATTCTCCTCTTTCTGAAACATTAGTCTCAGGGTTCCCCATGTCTTTCTCCACTTTCTGATCTCCAGCACTCTTTTCAAATTGTATTTCCACAGCTTGTAACTATTCTTGTAAGAATCACCAGTGATCTCCATATTGCCTAATTCAGTGTTCTCACTGGGCCTGAATTTTCCTTAACCTCTCAGCAGTAGTCAATAAAGTTAGCCAACTAGTCCCTCTTATATATTTCCTCTCTTCATTCCCATCAAATGACATTCTCCTGGTTTTCCTCCCACTCGTTGGCCACTCCATCACAAGCTCATTTGTTGAATCCTCTCCTTGTCTTGATCTCTAATTGTTAGAGTGGTCTAAGCTCAGTAATAGATTTTCCACTCTGTGCTCTCTATACTATCTTCTTAAACAAGCCTATCTAGTGCCATGACTTCAAATACAATCTAATGCTAAGAACTCCCAAGTTAATACTTTTCTCCAGCTTTGACCTTTTCTCTAAATTTATGACTGGAAGACATGTTCATATACTAGATATGTCTGTTTGGATGTAACAGACATCCAGAAATAATGCTCTAAATTGGAACTAGTGATTTTCTTCACAAATCTTTCCTCTGAGAGTTCTCCATCTTATAATCGAGCACGAACGTTCACCTACCTATTCAAGTGAAGTTTGGGAGCCATCCTTGATTTCTCTTTCATTCTCCTACCACAACAAATCCAACAGAAATTCCTGTAGATGCTCCTTCCAAAACTTGCTGAAGTGGCTACAGAGCCTGGAAAAGGACCTAACACATAGTAGGTGTTCAACAAATATGTTAAATTTGTTGAATTTGAATATTTTCTGGTTTTATATTTATATCACAAAATTGAAAAACTTCAGTTTTATGAAAGCCAACTATTTCCCTAGGGAACAATTTCTAAATTACAGAATTTTATTTCTTTTAAATTTATACAAGAGGAAAAGAAGGAAGAAATTGATGTCTATTTGGGTCTGGTTTTTTTTTTTTTTTTGCACTAAGGAAAAGGTCAATTTAGAGTGTAGCTACATTGTAAATGTAACATTTTGATGGCATTGTAAGAGGCCAGGAGAATTTCCATCACTGTTTATAAGGAAATGTATGACAAAACTGTTATGTCTAAATTTTATTTGAAGTATTCTGGACAGACACAACCAATATATTCCACAAAGTAACAGAAATCTTCCCTAGTTTGGAAGTGGATAAAATTTAAGGTAAGTTTTAATTTAACTTTTATATAGACAATAAATAACAAGAGCTAAGGAAATATCCAAAATAGTTTATACCTTCTTTTAAAAAGAGAGGCAAAAAATAAACATAAAGAGGAATGCCATTATTACTCTTCTTGATTTTATTTTTATATGTTTTTATAAAATAATTTCTGCTATAACTTTATATTTTAAATGCCTTACAAATAATTTTCTGTTCCTGCTCTCTCTTGCTCTTTTTTGTTTTTGGTGAGGAAGATTGGCCCTGAACTAACATCTGTTGCCAATCTAACTCTTGTTGCTTGAGGAAGATTGTTCCTAAGCTAACATATGTGCCAATCTTCCTCTATTTTTCATATGTGGGATGCCACCACATCATGGCTTGACAAGCAATGTGTAGTTCTGTGCCCAGGATCTGAGCCTGCAAACCTCAGGCCGCTGAAGCAGAGCATGTGAACTTAACCACTACACCACGAGGCTGGCTGCTGTTCCTGCCCTTTTTTACAGGGCAACTTCACTCTGGATATGACCCTATAGGACTTAATATGTCACATGATTTTCCTCCTCTGTCATTTATTTTTTCAGAAGGTCAAAGAATATGCTACCTACTTGGTTTCTAGTGATCCTCTTAGTTTTCTCATGCATCTTAGCTTTAATGTTAAAATTGTTGTCTGCCTTAAATGGCATTTAAAAAAAAAGTGAAACTTCAAAATTTCTGAGGGAGTTTTCAGTCCTAAAAATGAAAAAAACAAAAGTTACTTTAAGGGTGAGGATTCAGAGTACACTAAAATGTATGAAACTAGCTCAACACTGCTTTTTGGGTCAAACTTATAGTTGAACTAAATCAATCTCTGTCTCTCTCTGTTATTAATGTAATTTTCAAGTTTGCTGATATCAGTAGACTCTGTGGTGACTTCCTGAGATTTCTTCTGATTACTATCGCAAGTAACTAAATTGTAACGTTTATTGTTATTTTAGTTACAGAATTTGACGTTAAGCAATAATAAGAAAAAATTCTAATGCACAGGGTTCTCATCTTAGAACTAGATATAATAGACATAAAAAATCTGAATGCACTAAAATATGAGACTGATTAAATCATATGGCAATCCACACTTTGAGAAGCAGAAGAGTGTAGTGGCTATGAGTACAAACTCTGTCATCAGATAGACCAGTTTCAAATCTTAGGTAAATCTGATAAAGACATTGCCAAAGTGGTTCCCCAAAAGGGCAGAATTTTAGAATCACCCATTGTTGCTTCTTAAAGAGACAGATCCTGTACCTAACCACAGAATCTAATTCAGTAGGTCTGGGCTGGAGGCAAGCATCGGTTTGCTTAAGAAGCTGCATTTGTGGTTTACATACACATCTAAGCTTGCAAATTATTTGGCCTCTAGAAGTCTGTTCTCTCATCCATAAAATGGATCACATATAATGCCCATATTAAAGTGTTATTTAGGATATTAAATAAGCTATTATGTAGAAGGTAGTTTAGGAATTTGCTCTGCACACCATAAGTACGTAATATATTTTGATTTGTTGCCAGCTGCTACTATTATTACGATCGTCCCTTTTATTACTGCAACTGCCACTTATAACATTGCTGCTACTATTATTATTAATTTCTGATCTAGTACGCAGGCATTGTGTTAAATTCATGCTTTAGAGAAAGACTAAATAGCTAATAAATGTGCAAAATATAGTTAGTGAAATGATATTTACAGTTTTCTATAATTCTCCAAACTGTAAAAAAACGTAAAATTATGCAAGTGCATAGAAAATGACTGTAAGAATTGCACTGAAAATTTAGCTAAGCTTACCTCTACATGTAAAGATAATTGTGAATTTGTATTTTTTCTTTGGGCATTTCTGTATTTCCAACATTTTCTATCCTTGCCAAACTAAATTTAAGATTCAATCCCACACATTTTCAATACCCATTCTATGAGAGACACTTCATGTCATGCAGTGATGAAGACCCAGCCTCTCGCCTCAAGAGGGACACGATGAGGAGGACAAGTTCTAGTTAACACAAGGTGCCTTTAATAATGGGCTTCCTGGCATTTCCTCATCTTCATATACAGAAAACTATACATACACATTTCATGTCTGCGTCACCAAGTATTACATTCCCCTTCCTTTAGAAAAGAGTCTGAGCTGGATTTAAAGCCATGTGTCCTTTCCTTGTGGTTCTATCACAAGCTCTATCTAGTCAAGCCACTTCATGAGGATCTTTCTCCCTGGCTCCCGTCTCACATCCTCAGTTGACTTTTCCTTCATTTCTGGCAATACCTCCTGGTGGCTGACCTCTGCCTTGCCCTTGCTCAGCAGCAGACTGCAAGCATTCCTCACTTGTCTCATGACCCTGCTTATAGCCTCTCCTCACTCCCCATTTCATGCTGTCCACCGTTCCTCCCCTGCCTTTCAGCATGTGCACAATCAAACATTTCTCTGCTTTTTGCAGCCGTATTTTCCTTTCTTTGCTTTCTTCACTACTAATTAAGACAATATCAAAGAAGCCGTGTCAAGATGTATGGGTCACAATTTATCTCTGTTGCACAGAATGGAGTGGATAGAACATATTTGAATGCATAATATCCCAATTTCTGTTTATACACAAGAACCAAAACTGTAACAAAAGTAAATTTGATTCAGTCTACTGAAAGATTATTATATATTAAAACTCAAATATGACGTTTCGCTTATACTGCATTTATTTAAAAGAAGGTGTATTTGGATTATACTGCCTCATAAAACTGATCTATATGAAGCCTAAAGTGGATTGACTAGGTAATTACCATCTGCAATAAAAGGTGAAATAGCAACTGACTTTTCAGACATGAACAATAAAATGAATGTCATAAGCCAGGCGATATCCCTGGATTGATAAATTACCTAATCACAATAGAGACAAAAATGTGTGTAACTAGGCACCGAAGAGTAGCTCTAAAACAGACACATTTTCACTTTGGGTGATGCAACAACCAGCATTAAATTGTTAAGGAAAAATGTGTTAAATGTAAGCCATCACATAAAATGATAAAATACATTTCCAAAGACTTTTTAGGATTTATCACTTACTATGGGAATGCTAGGAGCTGCTGCCACCGAGGGCTTATTTTCAGTACCTTTTCTCTTATTGCAAAGTTCATTCTAAACTTTCTGGCCTGAAGATCATCTATTTAAGTATAAATAGAGAAGATGATGAAAACAAAATTTGAGAAGCTTTCCATTTCGTCATCCATCCTGTTACATCATCTGTGCTGAACAATGGCTGCATCCCTCCCTTTTCTTAACATGCCTCTCCAAACATAAGGAACAAATACCATTCTCTTGCCTTTACCTTTTTTCACAAGCCTTGGGTTATTCTAGGATTTCTATTTCTAGAAACTATTCTGAGACATCTGTGCCTCTCCTAGATTCAGCCTACATTCTGTGCCTTTTTCTCCATCTACTTACTCTTGGTAAGTTTGGTCTTGCTAGAGATGCCTTATGGATGATTTTTAAGATATCACACATACTCTTCTTTTATTCATTGGTATCATTTGCCAACATCTAATCAGATTTGTGTTTTAGAGATCCTTTGACCTTCTATTTTCATATCCTAGGCTGTGGAAACATGCTTACTTTTGATTGCAGCATTTTGGAAAGCATTCTTCTTAAAGTGCAGTGGACAAATTTAATTTGCCTTTTCCTCCCCCAGCTACCATGTGCCCTGAAATGATATGGCAAACGTTTTTGATCACTCTTTTTGGTTACTGTTTCACATGGTGCTTCAATGTTCTAATAAAATGGTCCAAGGAAGATAAGGTTGTGTCTGGATTTTACAAAGCAAAAACAGAAAACAAAAGGAAAAGCAAGAAAGCAACTCCCACTCCCACACTCCCCCAATTAGACCTTGTTACAGAACGTTGCTGTTGTCTCTATACAGAAATGGTGTTTGCTGTTGTACACTAAGGGTATGTGTCTTTCTTTCTCTTTTTGCTCACCTACTTTATTTAGACTTCCTATTATTTCTTAACTGTCTACTTATTTAAAAAAAGACAAAGTACTGGGAATAATATGTAAGGTTACTCCCATTACAATCTAAGAAATTTAAGATTTAGAAGAATAGATAAATTTAATAAAAAATCTATGTATAATGACTGATTAGCTATAAAATGATTGAGTCATAGATCCTATTCATCTCTGTTACCAAGATTAATAGTTAGAATCCTCTATTCCCATTCAGACTGATTGCCTAACAATAATTTTTTTAAAAGATCTAATACAATTTAATGGAATTGAAAGCGACTATATAGGAAGTGTCATTAAACAATGGCATTGTTATCTTTTCCTTTAATTATCTATATGCCTAGCTCTAGTGAGGTCAATTTATATTCAATCCAACATTAATAAAAACTGACTATCAGGGCCAGCCCAGTGGCGTAGTGATTAAGTTTGCACGCTCCTTTTCAGTGGCCTGGGGTTTGTGAGTTTGGATCCTGGGCATGGACCTAGCACTGCTCATCAAGCCATGCTGTGGCAGCATCTCACAAGCAAAATAGAGAAATATTGGAACAGATGTTAGCTCAGCTACAATCTTCCTCAAGTAAAAAGAGGAGATTGGCAACAGATGTTAGCTCAGGGCCAATCTTCCTTACCAAAAAATAAAAATTAAAAAATAAAATTAAAAAACTGACTATCTAACATCAATATAAGTGCTTTGTTATGGCAACCTTTCTTCCTTTATGTATGACTGACCTCAAACTCAGAGAAATATAATCATAGGTATGACATTTAGTTTAATAACGTTTAGTTTTTTATGAAAGTTTTATATCAAACAATATCCTAGAAATGCAAAGGAGGTAACATATCTCTGTAAGTGCTGAACTTTCTGTCAGGGATGCACTTAAAGCTTGGGGAAATTAGACTCCAACGTAACTATTTCCTTCACAGTCAGAGGCCATCACATAGCCAGGGTGCTTTGGAAGAAAATAGGCCAAACTTTCAGTGGTAGAACCACATTGTACTGACTTCCTAGGGAAGTGTACTTTAGTTCTTGCTAAGCAATCAGCCTTGTGCTCAGTATTATGTGTTTGTGTTTCAGAGAAGAGGGATTAAAGGGGTAATGTCCAAAAGAAGAATGAGGATAGTCCCTTCCCTCTGGATATAAGTACTGGCCTAATGGCTGTTCAGAACCAGATGACCCATAATCAAAGATCTCATTGTGCAATTTACAATGAAATAAGCTTTGCTATCTTTATTTTGCTTTCATAAGTCAAGTTTTGAAAAAGCAGTGAAAGAAAAAGGCTATTATATCATAGCAAACGAATCCTTTCCAAACAATATGTACTGGTTAATTTGTATCACTTCTAAGATGAGTGATTACAGCAACTGACAGCCGAAGACCACCAGGATCCCCTGCAGTCGAAGACAGTAGATGTATTGATTTGTTGGTCTGATGGTGAAAGTACCTCATGGAAAACCATGAAGTGTCTCAATGAGAGAGTGTTAGAGAAGAATTCCATAGGATGTGGGCTTGAATTAGGTGATTTTGAGGATGGTTCAAGGAAATGGGGCTTTGAGTTAGGTTGGTTGCTGTCAGGAAATTAGGGTAATTCCATGACTGAGTATCTTAATAATTCTTATTTAGAAAGTGAGAAGACTAAGTGAGGCTAAAGCTGTAATTGATAGAGAAGCAGCAGTTGCTCATGATCAGACAGAATAGGGGGATAGTTGGTCATTTTTGCAGTTTGTATGATGGTCTTTTCAGTCTTGCCCCATTAAAGTCACTGGATGGCCTTGACTGATGATGTCCCAGGAAATGTTTATGTTCAACAGAAGAAAACAGTGGGCTAGCTCTGAGTCCCGGGTCATCTCCTGGCCACACCAAAGTCTATCTGGTAATGCCAGGCTGGCTCCCAGACAAGGGCTGCTTTCCCATTTCTTTGAACATGTTAGAGAACTTAAAAATCTTTCAAATAAATAATAAAATAAGTAAACTCCAAATCAATCCATTTTCCAATAAGTAGTATTCCCATTTTGCCAAGAGTCATGATATATGTTGCATCAGAAGAAGAAAAAGAGAAGGAGGAGGAGGACGTGGAGGAGGAGAAGGAGCAGGAGGAGAAGAAGAAAAAGAACAAGAGATAGCTTTCTAAGGGGTAAAAGAGTGAGTCAGTGAGGAGACTTCTGAGATGACTCCTAGCGACATTTGACTCTTGAAATTTACATGCTAGTGCAAATCCCTCCCATTGAGTGTGGGCTGGACCTCATGACTTACATCTAATGAATAGAACATGACAAAAGTGACTGGATATCACTGTCAATATTAGGTTACAAAAGACTGTGACTTTTGCCTTTCTCTCTCTCTTTCTACTTGCTTGCTTGCTCTGATGAAGCAAGCTACCATGTTGTAAGCTTCTGTATGGGGAGCCCCACATAGCAAAGAATTGAGGGAAGCTTCTTGCCTACAGCCAGCAAGGTAAAGAAGCCCTCAGTCCAGCAGCCCACGAGAAACTGAATCTTGCCAACAACCGCACGAGTGAGCTTAGGAGCACATCGTCTACCAGTCAGGCTTGCAATAACTACAATTCCTGGCTGACATCTTGATCCCAACCCGATAAAGGACCTTGATTGAGATGGTGGACCCAGTTAAGCTGCACCCTGATTCCTGATCCACAGAAACTATGCCATAAGAAGTGTTAGCTGTTTTAAGCCATTAAGATTCGGGATAATTTGTTACACAGCAGCACATAACTAATTCAGGAGATCAGGGCAGGACAAGAGTGAGGTGGGTGAGGAACCTCGGGTACAGATTTTAAGGAGGCCCCTGCTCTCCCAGCGGTGCCAGTTCCTCGCTCATCCTGGTCCAGCTCTGCAGGAAATACAAAGTTCAAAAGGGAAGCATTAAAGTGATACTGCAGGGACAGGAGCTTTGATTATGGATCTGCTAAACGATTATGTCTTGTACTTATTTTATGATAGTTCAATTCTGCTGCTATCCAATGACGAAATTAAAATAAGTGCTGGAGGAACTCAGCTCAGACTGATAACTTGTGAGATAAAACAGGAAATACGAGGTTTTACACTGCACTATATACACCTATTTTTAGGGAAATTGAGAAAATTATATTCTTAGTTATGATAGGAGGTGGAAGACAGAAGAAAGAGAACTCTTTGTTGCTTAAATGTTATGAAATATTTGCTATAGGAGGGTTTCTTGGTAATATCTTATATATACTAAGTTGATGAACTAATCTCCCTAAACACCCCAGCAGGAAGTAGACAGAGAAAGGATGAAAGTGCCAGCATAAAATATAAATGCTCTGCAAGGCACAGCGGGAATAACATGAATGAATGAGTCATCTGAGCAGAACCTCGAGTGTGCCAAAGCCAAGTTGTGAAAGAAACAGTTTTAAAGAACTTGAGGATAAAACCAAATGATGTTCAAATATTGGAAATGATGGTGAGTTAAAGAAAAGTACAAAGATTGAAAGATTTTATCATATTTTAATAGATGTTAATTTCAATTTTAAGTACTTTAAAACACAAATGCTAGTTGTTGCTTTTGTAGTATATGGATAAAATATATACCATTATAGAGCAGGCTGAACAGCTCTTTATCAAAATTCGAGACAGAAATTCCAAGAAAGCATAGACCTGTTCTTCTCTCATTTTAGTGTGCATACGAATCACTTGGGGATCTCGTTAAAAGGTAGATTCTAGGGGCTGGCCCTGTGGCCGAGTGGTTAAGTTCTCACGCTCTGCTGCAGAAGGCCCAGTGTTTCATTGGTTCGAATACTGGGCGAGGACATGGCACTGGTCATCAAACCACGCTGAGGCAGCGTCCCACATGCCACAACTAGAAGGACCCACAATGAAGAATATATAACTATGTACCAGGGGGCTTTGGGGATAAAAAGGAAAAAAAATCAAATCAAGAAAAAAGAAATTCTTTAAAAAAAAAAAAAGTAGATTCTAATTTTATAGGCCTGGGGTGGGGCCTATGACTTTGCAGTTTAACAATTTCACAGAGACTATCTTTCCAACAAGCGGCGAGGTGACTACATTTTGAGTTATAAGATCTCAGAACAATGATTTTGAAGTGTGGTGCCCAGACAAGCAGTATCAACATCACCTGGGAAGTGATTAGAAATACACAGTCTTCGATTCCAGACTACAGAATCAGAAACTCAGGACGGCAGCAATTTTTGAGCTATCAAAGCCTCCGGGTGATTCTGAGACATGTGAAGTTTGAGTACCCCTGTTTTAGAATATAGTCCTTCTGAACCAGGGGTACAAATCAGAAACCTCTGGAATTTTAGGGAAATGTGCCTGCCCACTCCCCAGTTCCAAAGAGTCTGATTACGTTGGTTGGAGGTGGAGCCTGGAAAAATTTCTGAAAAGTCTTCTTGGGTGGGAGGGGTGATAACAAAAAAAATGAGAAACACTGTTTTAGAGCAATTGCAGAGAAGTTCAATGACTTGCCTGAGGTTTGAGAACCAGGAATGAAAGATTGTCCTAATTCTCCTATTAGTTCTTTTCCTGGCTCTTCGAGATGATTCCAGGAGGGCTTAAAGCAATGCAAGATGGTCTCTCTCACGGAACGGATGTGATCCCAGCATGGCGTTGTCTCTCCCTCTTGGGATAGAGAAACAGTCACCCATTGTGAATAGCTCTCTGTGACACAGTCAACTCAGAGACCTGCAATAGTCACTTAATTACATTCTCTTTGAGGAATTTCACATTGAAATTACACAATAGCTACTGAAGAATTGCTTGAAGCAGAGCTGTAATAGCCACCTGGGTAAAGCTTTGACAGCATGATGAATATAATATACATAGTAAGATCACAAGTGCTCGGGTATTATAAATAATACTTACTTAAATGTAGCTTCCTTACTGTTTAAAAATAGGTTATTCGGGGCCAGCCCCGTGGTCAAGTGGTTAAGTTTGTGAACTCTGCTTTGACGGCCCAGGGTTTATTGGTTCGGATCCTGGGTGTGGACCTAACGTACTGCTCGTCAGGCAATGCTGTGACAGCATCCCACATAGAGGAACTAGAACAACTTACAACTAGGATAACAACTATGTACTGGGGCTTTGGGGAGGAAAAAAAAATAGAGGAAGATTGGCAACAGATGTTAGCTCAGGGCCAATCTTCCTCACCAAAATAATAAAAAAAAATAGGTTATTTTTAGAATTGGTGGTTTATTTCCTTCTAATTTCTATGTTTTATAACTTTTCCGATTAAAAAAATTTTGTTCAGCCTACATATTTTTACTACTATATAATAACGATTTGTACCTAAGGTGAAATTCTTTTAGAAAGCTCTTATTGTTAAATAGAAAGCATGTTGACAAGTGTTTATCACTTGCAAATATCTTTTACATAGCTCTTAGAGAAATCAAATGTCAAAAGTATTTGATAGTATCCAGAACTCTTCTGGAGTCCAGTTTCAAAGGGTGTCTCTGTGTCCTTTAGGGAGACGTAAAGAGGATTTTAGGAGGTGTCCAAGTGCCTTAGATTGAGGGACAATAGTTCTGAATGTAAGTGATGCTGCCCTGCTAAATGGTTTTAAAAATAGATGGAGATATTTTGATTTTTATACTGACTAGTGACATTTAGTGGATGAAGGTAGGAGGCTAACCATGTTGCAGCGAGAGAGAGAGAGAGAGAGAGAGAGAGAGAGAGAGAGAGAATCAGGCAAAATGAAGGATTCCACTCAAAATGGCACTCCTTTTGACAAACACTTAAGGAAGGAATCATGGATTCTATTTTGCAGTCTCAGGGAATGGAGTGGAAGGAGAAAATGCCCTCTGGGCATACGGAGCTCACTATGATGTGACAGAGGTCGCTCTATCTAGGGAACAGCAGCAGATGGAGGCAGCTAAGACGAGCAAGCCAATCTTGAGCTTCGAAAATGCTCATTAAAAGATCTGTTTGTTAAGAAATGCACTCCTTTAGAATGCTCAGCAGGAAAGGGCAATGTGCATTTTCAAAATAATGCTGAGAAGTGTCTCTAACTGAAGAACAGAGGACAGAAGCCTGGAAGTTAAGCAAAGAAGCAAGGAATGGGGAAGAATTTACCCAAACAAAGCAAAAGCCTGACACATAGGCCAAGGGCATGATTTACAGCCAGGGAGTCAGGGAAGAAAGACAGCTGCAAGACACACAGTTCAATATGCTTCTCTCTGATGGTCTGGTTTATTTCAGGGGTAAATTTCATGCTTTGTAAGAAAAGTAGTTCCCAACTAGAGGTAAGTATAATTGTCACACTGGGTAGTTTTTTCCAAATTAAACTCAACCTTGTCCCCACTTCAGACTTACGTAAAAAAATAGTTCCAGATCTTGGGCCCAGGCACATATGATTTGCGCTTTAATAAAACTTTCTCAGAGAAATCTGACACCCGTCCTTGGTTAAGAAGCACTATCCTAGAGGAAGTGATACACAGCCTATCTTTTTTTTTCAAGTTTATTTTATTTAGTGAGAACACTTAACATGAGATCTCCCCTCTTACCACATTTTTAAGGGTACAATACAGTACTGTTAACTATAGGCACAGTGTTGTACAGCAGGTCTCCAGAACTTATGCAGGCCTGCCCAAAATATTAGTTTTCTCTGCCCAGGTTGTGATCCAATGGGGTGGTGAATTCCTGACCATACTTCTCAGAAAGAGCCTGCTGTCAACAGAGAGGTGTTCTATGAAAATTTTGAATGAAATAATAAGTGAATAAAATGATTTCTGCTATTTTGCTCACTGAAGAGCAAGAAAAACAAGGATTTTCCCCTGCAATCTCATAAAAGGTTTCTGGGAGTCCAGATAAATCTTTAATGTTACCAATTCAACAAAGAAACTTGGTCCTTAAAATCCTGACTAAGGAAAAGCTGGGGAGAAGGGGGGGGTGGGGAGAATTGCCACAGAAAGAAAATTTAATATATCCTAAGCAGCAATGACAACAAAATAAGTCTAATCATTTCTCTTTAAGCATTTTTTCCCTTCATCCATACTTTGATGCCCAGTTTAAGGAGAATTCTGAGGTATTGGTTATGAGTTAAGGAGACTCCCAGCCTTGGTCTTTGAAAAGAGACTTCAAAAGCTTGCAGCATCTTGTTTGTTCCATACACAGATGTATTGCTCAGTGGGGCAGAGAGTCTATTCCATCTGATTGGTGCTTCACATGTTTTAAATTTGTAAAGTGTTGTGCTTAATATTTAGTGTGTTATTAAAAACATTCGTTTGAAATGAATCTGGGGACAGTATGGGGTCATTTACATACCAAATTACTTTGTCACATGCTTCCTTCTTCCCAGGGTGGGCTATTCTCACTTCTAAATGAAATTTGTACATTACTAAAAGTCTGAAAGACAGCACCTGGAGTAATTTACACCTGCTCTAAATGGCTACAGCGTAGATTTTATGTACAGCAAATGGAGGCTTGAGGTCCCTGAAATCCAGGCCTAAAATGCTCGCTTATTATATTTCTCTCCACACACACACATATTTCTTGTTACTTTTTTTTAATATGAAGTCCTAATAGTTTTACATCTGAAGAATAGGTTTGATGTGTAAAAACATCCATGCACTATTTTTAGGCCTAGAGAGTTTATATGACAAATAGATAGAAAGATAGATACACAGATTCATAGATACATACATACATGGATGGATGGATAAATAGTTAGAAAGATTACTGAATTGTCTCTGTGTGGAACATAAAACAGCAACTTCTCTTCACCTTGAACTGGTGATGAGAGATGTTGCAACCGTCTTGCCCACCACCCCCCTGCCCCCCGACTCCCCTTAATATGCTTCTCTTGGTGAAAGGAGCTCTTGTTAATATTTTTGGTGGGCAATGAGAAGTGCCATTATTGGCGGGTGGTGTCAGAACCCTCTGTATTGTTCTTTCTTGTAAACCCCATGTAGAGACTTCCCTTGCAGATTTGGGTGGGGGGAGAGGATTGGGGGCATGTTCATGTCCAGCGACTGCTTGGGACTGGATGAATTTCAAGTAAAGCGGTAGGAGTAGAGAGACCATCTTCCACCACAGGTTGAATCTGTTACGTAATTCAGTTTCACTGGCAAGCAGCTGGTAGTTTGATCCTTATCGTTTTCTAATGTCTATTTTTAATTGCTTCAATACTTAGAGGGATTGGAAGGTGATTAATTTCGCTCCACTATCTCTCATTAAAGTAAGTTTCTTAAAAATAGATTACATTCCTATTTCAAATTAGGGATTGATAAGATTTTGATACAGCCAACTTCAGCAATGATGGTCTATCATTTCAATATCTCACATAGAAATACAGTTTAAATGATCAGTATGTGTTATATGTCTCAAGCTTTTCCTACTAACTATTTGTTTCAATGCCTTTTCATAATGTCTTTCTGGATTCAGTTCTTAGCTTCTTTATTATTTGGCTATAGAGTTATCAATTGGACTTGAATCAAATGAATGCAGAACTTGAAAATTATATAATTTTCTGTTTAAAGAGTATTTTGGATTTTTTAGACAAACGAGGAAAGTCTTTGAAATCCTTGTATACTCCTGTGTATTGTCATTATGGGTCACAAAAGGCGACTATTAAAATTTTGTTATAAATTTTCCATCTTTATGCTCCTTTTCTATTTCTTATGAACCTAATTTTAGTCAACCAAAAAGGAGGGATTACAGTGTAGTAGAGAAAGTATGGACTTTGGAGCCAATAAATGTGTGTAAAAGACCAACGTTGCTATTTACTAGCTCTTCAGCTTTGAGTATGAATTAACCCACCCGTCCTCAGTTTTCTCATCTATAAAATAGGAATAATAATATATATCAGTCAAAGTCAACACACAAATTAAATGGAATTTGTTTCTCTCCTCTGCTTATTAATGTTTCTATATGTCTAAATCTATTTCCTACATTCCTAGTATTTCACACTTTATATATTAAATAATTCTTGGAGTGGCTCTTTGGCTTACAGTAATTATCTTTTCTCTTAGGAAGGCTTCATATCACAAGAGTTAACCCTGAAATGCCGTGTCTGTATTTCATGACTCTGAACCATTAATGCACGGCAGACATCTAAGCCAATTATTTCTTTTTTCTAGGAATTTGAAAGTGACAGTCTAGTGAGTGATTCTGATGTCAGGACCCTAGAAATAACATGAAATCCCTAGAGCTGCTTAAGCACATGCCCTTCCCGAAACCTGGACATGCACTATTCATGAGCATCTGGGATGCAGCATGGCAGAGTGGATAAGAACGAGCACAAGGCCGAGAGTCAAGCCATGTAGGTTTGAATCTCAGATCTGTCACTGACTTGTGACCTTGGGAAGATTATATAACTTCTCAGTACAATAATTCGTTGACCTATAAAAGTTATATAACAGCTGTAAATATCTTACAGAGCCCATAGGAGAGTGAAATAAGGTAATTATGTAAAGAACTTAGAATGGCGCCTGGAACATAGTGGACACCCTACAAATGGCAGCTGTTATTGGGATTCTGGGAGATGTTCCAGTCTCCTTCCCATGAACAGCCTACACCATTTTATATTTCTTCTTTAGTACACCATCATAGTCTTTTTGTTTCTTATATGCAAATGGACTTCAATTGAAAGCCTAGGGGAGGCTGTCTTTGGTATTTTGTTTGAACCAGTTTAGTCTATGTTCCTTGGAAATGTTTACTGCTAAAATAAAAATAAGCATCTAAGCAGGGCCAATCTTCCTCAGCAAAAAGAGGAGGATTGGCAGCAGATATTAGCTCAGGGCTAATGTTCCTCAGGAAAAAAAAAAGCAGCTAAGTGAAGAATATCAGTTCATAATGAAATTCCACTGGCTAAAAATTAATACCTTTGTTCTTATTCCTCATCAATTCAAAAAGAAGAATTTAGTTTTTAAGCTGAATGACAGTTTTCAATGAATAAATAATTATTTTGTGATTTATAAAGTTTAAGCATATATTTTGTAAATAAATCTATTTGTCATAGATAGCAATTAATATAGATATCATTTATTGAGTTCTTGTTATGTGCCAGGCTATTTGTAGGTGCTGGGGATGTAGTATGGAAGAAAAGTATCTCTACTCTCATTTGGCCTGCATTTGAGGGAGCGAGAATAAAGAAAGAAATATTACTTATTTAATATACTATCAGGTAATGAAGAAAACTAAGGCAAGGTAGAAAGTAATGCTCAGGGGCTATATTTTCAAGGGACTCAGAAAGGCTCCTTTGAAGAAGTGTCATTTGAACAGCTAAACCTATTGAGGTGGGTAACAACAAGCCTCATTTTATACATGAGGAATCTGACATTTTTTTGGCCACAGGTCACACAGCTAGGAAGTGGAGGGATCAGGCACTGAGCTCAGGCTGTCTGGCTCCAGAGTCGACCCTACTAAAAACTAATCTTTATTTTCCAGTGAGAAAAGAAAAAGATCACGTTAAATTCATTTTCTTTTTCTTTGCTATGTAGTTTTTGCCCCCCTACTTTTCCTATTCTTCTGCCTCCGTTTCTCATTGGAGATCTGGTACACTTTTTCTATGTATACGATTCCTAGAACAAAATACCAGTATTCAGTTGTGTGTGCTGTCTTGGCTGGCAATTAATTGTACCATGTAGTCTACTTTCTGTTCCTTTTTCTTTTAATACATTATGAATAACTGAACAGCATGTCTACAGGGCAGTCAAACAAACCACCAAACAATTTTGTACACTTGCTGAGTCCACATAACTCATCCTTTGACTTCAGAAGTTTTTAATGTATAATATATTAAACAAGTCAAGGTTCAAAACAGTCACCAATTATATAGTCCTCTATTTAACTCAACAGGGAATAGCTCTGGCTTTTCCAAACTTATACTTTAGAAGAAAAAGGGAAATAAATTAATTCATCAAAGAGTTAGTTGTTTATTTTTGATAAGTACCAACTCACTGGGAATATAGATTATATTACGTTTTATGAAATGCATCTTTCTGTAAAATAGGGCACCATGAATCCTTATAATTGGGGGTTATGGTGAGGGGGATTGGGCTGAAGGCATACGTTGCTTGCTGAAATGCTTTAGGGTTATAAAGGAGAGCTGAGTCTGCTTTTATTAGTGCCTTGCTTTCTTATGCTACTGCAGGTAGAAATTACTAAGAGCTCCCCATGAAAATACTCCATTTGGCTAGTTTTTCATCCCTCAACACATTAGATCTCTCATATCTTTTTATTCTAGGTTTCTTCACTTTGACTTTAAGGTACACCTTTGAGGTACATTTATTTAATATGATATTTATAATAAGGAAAATAAGAATAGCTTTTCCTAATTCAGCATCTATTGGAACTTAAGTGATTAATCCTTACAAACCCTCTACAGGTAGGTAAGCATTAGGAGCCCTAGTTGAAGAAATTGAGACAGACAGGTTAAATAATTTGCCCAAGCCAGCACTGCTGGTGCATATGAGTTAGGATTGGAAAGGAGGCTTGTTCCATGTCAGAGTTCACGCTCTTTCTTCTGGATGCATGTGTCGTTACAAATGCTTAGTGTTTTCTCAGCTAGTATTTGTATGTTGCAGTAGTTAAGAATTGAGCCTGTGAAATCAGTCAAAGCTCAGTTTAGCTAGTAACTCTTAAATAAGTCACTTAACCTCTATAAATTTGTTCCTTAGCTATCATCTAATAGGGTCAATCACAAAGCAGATTTTGAAAATTCGTGGCTCTTGTATTGTGGTTGCGTTGTTGTATTTGCCCTTCACAGAGTTTTTAGAAAATTCAATTTGATTTTGTTTGTGCTGCCCTATTAAACACTCTTATTTTGATGACCTTGTCCCTCTTTTAGAGCTTGCCATTTATTTTAAACAGATTTAATCATTTATGGAAATTTAAATAACAGTCAACTCATTCCACATCATTCACGAATTCTCTGAAGGGGCCTACTCTATGCCAAACTCTAAAGTGAAGATGTTAAAATAAGTCACTTTTCTTTTCTCTTTAAGCAGTGCTTTTCATATTCTAATAGGCATTTTAATCACCTGAGGAATTTTATTAAAATTCAAATATTAACTCAGTTGGCATAGGGTAGAACATGAGATTCTGCATTTCCAACAGGCTTCCAGCTGCTGCTGCTGGTCTGTGGGTCATACTTGGCCTAGCAAGATCTTAAGGAGCTCACAGCTGGGTCTGCCCTCAGAGAAAGTACTGAGAATAGCTATGAATGATGAACAATGTTACACAAAGGGGTAACTGATTAATACTGGGTGGAATGGAGATAATTAGGGAGATGTTGACAAAGGTTAAGCAGGATTTGGTCTTGACTGTCAAGCCACATTTTACGAATTTAACCATATAACTTCCAAATGACAATGCCTGGTTTGATTTTTGGTGCATTTGTGACTGTCTTTATTACTTTTGAGTAATGCTTGGTTTGGGATGACTTCACACTACAAATCTTTGTCCTCATAGGTGTCCCTGGCCTACCTATGCTTGCTGTCTTCTGATATACAATTCCTGAATAGGGGAATACTTTTTAAAACTTTTACATTAAAATCTCACCCCACTGACCAACCTGCGTAATTCTAAGTAGAGTAACTTTGAGATCTTTTTCTAATTTTGATATATATTCAATCTTCTATAAGATCTCATCTGACTCTTGACTTTAAAGTCCAAAGATAAATGTGGAACCAGAATTCTTAGAGAAACTTGGCTGTGAGACGTGGCATGACAGGAGCAATATATGATGCTCAGAGCTGCTCAAAGATGAAATAAGCTGGAAATATCAAGGACGTAATCACAATTGTCTAATTTCTGAGGATGTTCTCGAGAGATTAAAACACGAGAAGGGCAGATACACGGGTACTAGCAGCATTGGTATCACGTGGGGGATTTCAGAGAGCAGAACCTCAGGTCCCATCCCAAACCCACTGAATCAGAATCAACCTTTTAACAAGACCCACAGGTGATGCATATGCATTTTAAAGTCTAAAAAGTACAAATCTATACTACTCCTGCCATTGAGAGATTCTATGATTCTGCATCAAGTTTTGAAGACCTTTAAACTGCCCTTTGCCAAAGGGATGAATAGGTTTATATCTGCACTTGCCTAGATGGTAATGAGCCATAGGGTTTAGAAATTGACTCTAGTTCTAAACTGGCCCCGAATCCTCACTAGCCAGAAATATCCTAAAGATATTGTTTTAGTTTAGTAGACCAACATTTCTTAGACTTCAGCATGCATCAGAGTACCCTGGAGGATTTGTTAAAATGCAGAATGCTAAGCTCTACCTCCAAAGTTTCTGATGTATCAGGTCTGCTATGGGGCTGAGAATTTGCCTCTCTAATAAGTTTCCAGATAATGCTGATGCGGTTGGTCTGGGGTCCACTCTTTGGGAAACACTTCCTTAGAAGAAAAGTTAGCTATTCTGTTCATTCCAATCTATGCCAGAAAAATCTTATTCTAAATAAAAGCAATGTATTTTTAGTTTATAAGGTGAGGAGACTCCTCTAGAGCTAATCTGTGACTGACTCAGATTCCTTAAGGGCATTGAAGAGGAGAGCAGCTACTTCAGATCTGCCCTAAAGTGGATAATTGTAGACTAAGACAATTAAGACTGTGTTAGCATGGACCAAATGAGTTAGTGGGTTTTGTATAAGTTCGTTAATTATCAACCTATAAAGCATTGTTTTTCTACCTACAGCTGTACTAGGAGAAAAAGAAAGATTCCTAAGCAAAAAAGAAAGCTTTCTAACAAGGTTTTGACTTGATACAATAAGGCTAAAACTAATTGCACACAAACACTGTACCCTAGTTGGTAAATTTGGTTCTCACAGGGATATGGGTTAACAATTTAGAAACTACTTTGTATGTTCACTAGGGATGATCAAATAAATAAATATATTGTACAAAATGAGAGTAAGATTTCTGTCAGAGAAAGAAGTTACAAATAATACAGGGAGGAAGGCTAAAATGGTGCTGGAATGGAGTAAGAGATGCCAGTGTGATCTCATTTATATCTGCATATATACACGTAAATAAATAAATAAGTGCGTAAGTACATGGGTTTGTATGCATAGTTATATCTTCTAGCTCTGTTTGGAGAGCCTAGAAGCAGTGACACTCCAGAAGCAGTGAGCATCTCTTGTGCTCAGATCTTGGTTTCTAAAAACCATTATCCAATAAAAGAAATCTAGGTTTCTTGAAGAAGTGGTTGATTCCAGGGCTGGGATAGGAAAAATACAAGATGAACCTGCAACATACAGTCATGCGCTGCATAACAACATTTTGGTCAACAATGGACCGTATATATGATGGTGGTCTATAAGATTAGTATCTTATAGTGCAGTAGCTATCCCATCTAGGTTTGTGTAAGTACACTCTATGACGTTCACACGATGACCAAATCGCCTAATGACACATTTGCCAGAACATATCCTGCTTGTTAAGTGATACACAACTGTGTTACATTGCCAGAAAATAAGGATATGCTAAAAAGAAAAAAAGGAGGAACATATCAGAGGTGCACAGGAACTAATTGAAATAGATGGCACAGTTTGAGCAAATAATAATAATAACAGATATTACCCCAAGTAATACAATAATTATCCTTGAGTCTAATGATATAAATACATGTATCTCATTCTAAATAAAAACATGCAAACATACATACATGGGAGAGAATGGATAATTCTTCCTTACAGAGGAATAATTCTAATTAATAAGTATAGGAAGACTGAAGGAAATACAAAATCGTCACTAGAAAACCATGGTAAAAATTGCTGCAAGCAAGATCCACCAATGAAAGTTAAAATTAATGGGAAAAGTTACATCATGTAGTTTCAAAGAAACTGTTCACAAATAAATATTTATTAATTTCAAAGGGAAATATAGTTATTTTATAAAGGGGAAACTTGGCGGACTCCACCTTGACCAAGAGATTAAGGTTAAAATTACCAGTAATAAGAGCTATTGATACCATGTGTCCTTCAACATGACACACTGAGAAGGAAACGTTACATCTGTGGCAGTCTCCCCAGGTGTGCATAAACTCTGTCTAATCATGAGAAACATACCAGACAAATCCAGACAGGGGCAATCTACAAAATAACTGACCTATACTTTTCAAATTCAAGGTCATTATAGATAATGAAAGCTGAGGAACTATAACAGTTTGGGGGAGATTAAGAAGACATGACAACTAAATGCAATGTGAGATCCTAGATTAGATCCTGGGACAGAAGACATTACCAAAAACTCGTGAGATCTGAATAAAGGCTGCAGTTTATCTGATAGTATTGTACTAACATTACTTAGGGGTTTTTTTTGTTTTGTTTTGCTGAGGAAGATTCACCCTGAGCCAACGTCTGTTGCAAATCTTCCTCTATTTTGTATGTGGGTCACCAACACAGCATGGCTACTGACCAGCAGTGTAGGTCCATGCCTGGGAACTGAAGCCAGGTCACCAAAGTGGAGTGCACTGAACTTAACTACTAGGCCACCAGGGCTGGCCCGATATTACTTAGTTTTGATAATTGAAATATCTTCATAGAAGATGTTAACATTAGAAGAAGTTGAATGAAGTGCATACAGGAACTGTCGGTACCCTGTTATAAGTCTACAATATTGTAAGTTGACAGATTAACTCAAAATTAAAAGTTAAAAACAATAAAAATTATGGAATAAGTGGAAGTGCCCCCCCATCCCCAGTCTAGTTCCATTGCTAGAGGTAATCGTAACTTTCAGTTAGGCGTATCCCTCAGGCATGATAATAACTCTTATAATAATAAAGGATTAGCAAAACAGTGAAAAAATGGTTTCTGATTTCAAGCACCTTACCATTAGTTTAAAAAAATACACCTATAAGAAGTTATAGAGAATAACTACTAGGCGAAGTTTCAAAAATTGTACACTGACAAAAATGGATTTAAGATAAACTAAATGTCTTAAAAGCCCTGATCATTTTGTCTTCAGTCCTTTGCGTGGTGGCTGGTAATGATCATAGGGAATCACCAGATGCCCATTCCTTCTTGTAGAACTTTTCTGCTTAGCTCTCTTGTGTCAGTATCACACTTACCTTCCAGCTCCTGCTACCGCCTTCCTGAAGCAGAGCTGAATTACTTGAACTAATTTACTTGAAATCCTTCTGGAATAAACGATGAAATGCTTATTAGGAACATTTTATTTACAGAAATTTCATTATATAGATTACTTAAATTAATTAAAATAGAGAAATCTAATGACTAATGTTCAAAACCCATTAACTAATTGAGAGAGACAAATTAATTCCCATATCTTTCTACATGCTTTCCTTAATGCTTCTAGCAGTCAGTAACTTTGTTTATAAGAGTTTAATTTATCTTGAAAAAATGACCTTTCTTTTTCAGTCTTCAGCAGAGTCAAATTTTGACTACCTTTTTCAGTGTCTCCTACTTTAAACAATTCAGATTTTGAAAACCTACCATCTGTTAACAAATAATGTTCTCACCATGAAGGCAGTGATTATGTTTATTGCAATTTCACAGGATGAGAAACCAAGAAAATTATAAGAATAGAAACTGGAGAAGAGCAAATTCTAAAGGAAAAAAAGCTGTATGAAATGAACAAGCATGAACAAACCATATTTGGGGCCATGAGATTAAGAGTACAAGAATGTGAAGCAAAAATATGGTTGATTAAGACTGTAAGAGTGAAGAAAAGAAAGAATATTACAAAAGTGATCTCATTGTCTTTTATTTTAAATGGGCATTACTGATGCACTTCATTCAATGTTATGTTAAATATAAATCTCTTGAAGTTCTAGAAATAAGGCTCTGGGCAAGGTTTGACTGATCATGTGGTATTATAGACATAAAGATCATCACTTAAGAACATAAGCAAAGAATCATGAAATAATATAGATGAAAGGAAATTTAATAGATGAACTCTTCAACTCTATACAGTTTCTTAAGCAAAGCTTAGATGTTATAATAATGATAATAAAGCTAACTTTTGCTGGTATCAGGTTTGTATTAAGTGTTTAAAACACTTTGTTTCCTTCTGTTCCCAAAAAAATCTCTACGATATTGATGAGGAAACCAAGGCTTTACTCTTCTCTTTATCACCATAAGGGCTTCTCAGCTGTATCTACCACAAAAACAGGCCCACCTTGGCCATTCCTAGCATCCAACTTGTCTCTTTTTCCTAAAAGTGTCCAAATTGAACTGGGACCTTGAAAACTAGCAAAAATTGTGATTCCTATACTGTTCATTTAGCAACAATAAATTTTTCTGTCTACTACGTGAAAAGCTCTGCTCTAGGGATAGACCTAGAAATAAGAAAATACAAGAACTCTGCTATTGAGAGGGTTACATTTTAGCGTGGGGAACATAAAATAAACAAATACATTTATAAGGTAAGGCCCAAAGTGATCATTATTATGAAGAATGTAAAATAAAATGACATGAAAGTGAGTGTTTAAGGAGGAGTGCGTTTAGGAAGAGTGCTCAGGGTAGACCTCTTGGAGGAGATGACTTTGGAATTGGTCCATGAAGATGGGAAACAGTCAGTAAGACAAAGACTATAGGAAGAGTGTTCCGATCAGAAGGAGCAGGATGTGCAAACATGTTATAGTGTGAATAAACCTGATGTGTCTGAAAAACAGACAGAAGTTCAGTGTGGCTAGAAGGTCATGGAAGGTGTGGAGAATAGGGCCTTGAGGCCAAGGTAGGAATTTGAGTTTTATTGTAAGACTAATGGAAATTCATTAGAAGATCTTAATGGGGTGTAATTTAATTTGCATTCCAAAAAGATCACTTTGTCTAAGGATTAGGAATGGATTGGAGGGCCAGAGGGTAAACCAGAAAAACAGAAGACTATTGAAATAATCAATCTGGGAGTTGACACAATTTGGAAAGAGAGACTTTTAGTAGAGACGGAAAGACATGGATGGATTTGTGATATATTTTGGAGGCAGTGTCAATAAGACTCGTTACTGGATTGAATATGGGAAGGAAAAGGGAGAAAGAAAAGCTGACTCTCAGGTGTTTGTCTTCAGCGTCAAAGTAGAAAGTAGACAT
This sequence comes from Equus caballus, assembly GCF_041296265.1. NCBI lineage: Eukaryota > Metazoa > Chordata > Mammalia > Perissodactyla > Equidae > Equus > Equus caballus. The sequence goes on from NC_091686.1 coordinate 95,981,394, forward strand.
TTTCTGATATGGGGAACACTGCGAGCACTGCAGAATTAGAAGTTCGCAAATCAAGGCCTACGAAAAACGACCCAATGCAATTCTACTTCCTCTCCCTCCCCACCGGTCCTTTGATCCCAGCTCTTCAGTCAATGTTAACATACTTCCCCCTCACTTAGGAGAACTAGACCAACCAGCATAAACTCCTCATTTACATTTGCCTCCACAATACTGTCATCTTTTTCAGTCTCACAATAAGGGGCACGCCTCCTCCTCCCTAAAGCTAGTCGTTCCATGTTTGCCCTTGACCTCAGCATTACCACATTTCTTAAGTAATTTTTTTCCCAAAGGTATTATTTCCCTAATATTTTCTACTTTTCTTCTTTACTGGATTGTTCCCTTTTACATTCAAACTTTGTAAGTATCTGTTAACAAAAAAAATCTCTGGATTCTCCTAATTATCTACCATCCTCTTTATCAGCTTTTTCTAATATTGGCTTAGGACCCTCCATCTTGCCTCCATTTGTAACTTTCTTGTTGTTCTGAGTTGCAGAGGGTTGGGTTAAACAGAAGGCACAGTTCTCGGCACACAATCACCATGGGTCCATGCAAGGTCCCGGAGCCTTTCTGATTGGATGTATTGGTTGTTTGTTCTGTAGTCCCGTTTTCCCCATTCCCAACTCCCATCCATCCTTTTCACAAGCAGTCATTCTAATAAGTTTGAAAAATATGTCTTTTAAGGTTTTTGATAAATGTTCTTGTAAAATATGTAATGATGTTTTCTGGGTACTTATATGTATTATAATTTGTATAATTCTAGTATGCCTTAGTTCTCATTTAATTTTTTTAAATGTTTTTGTTGCTGTTGTTGACTCCCTTCACTATGTTTTAATTTACCTATGTTGTTATATGTGCATATCATCCAGTTTTTCTAACTGCAGCACCCACCACATTAGGTGGACACACAGATTGTCTCCTACTCAGCATTTCCACAAAAAGTGCTATCATGTACATCTTCCTGTAACCCCTAATGAGCCCATGTGAGAATTGCTTTGAGCCATATACCCAGGAGTGGAAATGCTGGGTCATAGTATGTATGTATTCTTAATTTGAGTGAATGCTGCCAGTTTCCTCTGCAGAATAACCCCCCAGTCCACACACCTACAGGCAGTGTATGAGATCCTAGATAGCCAAATCTCCACTAACACTTATCCAGCTTTCTAATTTTTGCTGTATTGGTGGATGATATTTCATTTTTGTTTAATTTTCATTTATCTAATTATTTATATGTTTTAGCATCTCTTCATATGTTTGCTAGCTTTTTGCAGATGGCATTTCTATAAACTGTTTATAGCCTTTGCCTAATTTTCTATTGTTTTCCTGTCTTTTACTTATTGATATGCAGAAATCTTCGTACATTCTAATATCATTTCCTTGTATTTGGTGGATAAATTCTACTTGATCATAATTTGTTTTTCATACTATTGAGGGGCTTTTAATTAATATTATTTTTAATACTTAATATTTTAATTTTACTAATTTTAATATTCATATCTATGTTCACAAACCAAATGGAACTATAATTCTCTGGTCTTGTATTCCCTTATGAAGTTCTGGAATCAAGATTAATTGGTCTTAAAATGCATGTACTCTCTGTAGATTAAATGTAATCTCCATCAAAATCCCAATAGCATTTTTTGTGGAGATAGAAAAATCCATCCTAAAATTCATGCAGAATCTCAAGGGACCCAAAATAGCCAAAACAATCTTGAAAAAGAACAAAGTTGGAGGCCTCACACTTCCTGACTTCAAAAATCATTACAAAGCTACAGGTAATCCTTCCTTTTTAAGGCTGAATAATATCCCATTGTATGTATACACCACATTTTGTTTATCCATTCATCTGTTGATGGAGACTTGGGCTGCTTCACTTTTTGGCTATTATTCATAATACTGCCGTGAACATGGGTGTACAAATATCTCTTTAAGATCCTGTTTTCAATTCATTTGGATATATGCCCAGAAGTGAAATTACTGGATAATATGGTAACTCTATTTTTAACTTTTTAAGGAACTGCTATACTTTTTTCTGTAGTGGCTGCATTATTTTCTTCAATAAACATTTTTTAACTATCATATTTTAAGACCAAATATTTCCTCTTGTTTCTTCTTTCATTGTCTCTTGTATGTTTCATATTTTTAGTATTTCTCCTTATGTTTTTGCCTATATTGATGTGGCTTATTCTAAATTGTTGATTTGGGCATCCCAGTAGTTATGATCCGTGTGGTATATGTTGTGGTTGTTTTTCGTTTATAGTAGTTGTACTCCTGAGATATATAGATATTTTGGCTTGTAAGCTTGTGTTCTCTTGGCTGTTTCAGATTCTTTCTCTGAAAATGTGTCTTGGACAAAGGCTGAAAACTAGGTGAATTCTGTATCCTTCCTGGTAATTTTAAAGAAGAGCAAAGGCTGAGGCCTGAGTGAAAAGTGCCAGGCCCTGCAGAAACCCTGCTGATGGCTGTTGCTGTTCCACCAGATGAAATCTCTAACCGGGACTTCACCGTGAGATTCTTAGGAAAGATATTTGGAGGTTGCTTCTCTTTGGGGTTTAGGGAGGGAGAACAGGAGTACGTGCCCCAGGCTACTCATCTGTCCACTCATGCTTGTCTTCATCAACTCTTCCGCTCTGACAAGAGTACCTGGGCTATTACTGCAGATTTCTGTTGTGCAGGGGCAGCCATTATAACACGTCAGTGTGCCGTAGAGGCAGGAGAGGAACTTTAAAACTTTCCTCCAACTGCCACTCTCAGTTCTGCCTCCATCCGTCTTCAGCTCATGGCTGCAAAGAGGCAGGCTTGTGATTGTCTAAATATAGGTCTGTTGCCAGAAGAAGGGGGTAGATGGGAGAAATGTACTCAGTGCTCCAGTAGTATTTTCTCTAACACCAGTGAATTGTATCATATACCATGCTGCATCACTTAAGCCTCTTAGTCAATTTTCTGAAAGTACCTTTATTCTTCAATTATATCAAAACCAGTAGCTAAATGGTCGATAGAGTCCACTTGGAAGTTTCTAATTACCTCTCTCTTTGATTAACCAAGAGGGGCTGTGGGTGGCTGAAGTGAGCAAAGGAAAGTGACTCAGTTGTAGAGACATCAAGCAGTACACTGTACAGGGCAGAAGGGCTCAGAAGAGCTGTGGTGAGATTGCCATCTGGTAAATTTGACACCGAAGGAAACAGATAATTAGTGGAGTTTCTCCATCTGGTGAGCAACCACATGGGTTGAGATAGAAACAAATCATATACACAACTGCAGTCAAAATCAAATTGGACTTCTTACACTAGAGCCAAATATTCTAAATGTTAATGATTTTTATCCCTGGTGGTAGAACTATGTGTATTACTTTCCCTCACTTACTTCTAACATTATGAACTTTTAAAATGCTCACAATGAGCTTCTATCAAATGTATAGTATAATAAACCAGATCTTGAGTTGAATACTCATCGCTTTCCCACAGCCCTCTTTATTAAGTGAACCAAGAAAAATTTTCTTCTCTTCCTGCCAAAGCAATTACAAGAGATGCTTGACTATGTAAAGAAGAAGAGGATAAAATTAGCCTTTAGGAAAGTATGAGAAAGTGTGTGACTTTTTGCCAAAGAGGAATAATTAAAAGTTATAGAGGAGAAACCAGCCTTGAAGAAAGTGTACAGAAATGGTTTCAGTCCTCACCAGGTTGAAATGATACACAGTTGATTCAACTGGCAGATTAAATGGATAAATTAACTAAGTACTTTCAGAGATATCTAAATAGGAAAAAAAAGGTTGCATAATCTTTGTCTATACATAGGGTGCAAGCTATTTTTAGTGAATTTCTAAATTATCTGGTGCTTGATCAACTTAACTAAAAATATAAGCCCTTCTTTGTATTTAAAACAAAATACTTATTTCCAGTATTGATGAAGGACCTATCTGAATATAAAAAGAATTCATTAAGTATAAATTGTTTGGATACAATTAAAAAGAACAAAGAGAATCACTCACAAGTTTAATGTAATAATAGCTCTCCTACTTTTTCTAAATAGTAGATACTGATTATTTATAAGAACACATATTTAGAAGTATCTGTTTTTAAAAGTAATTAAATAATTAATCTTATAGCATTTTAATTCTTTTTGTTGGTAGATGTTATTCCTTCTTATATCTGCAGTTCTGAGTATGTTATTCTGTATGTGATAGAAACAGTGATTATCAGCTATTTTAGTGGGTGATAGTTAAGATTAATCAAAAGAAAGGAAAATGCAAAATCTTGTCTTTATAATTTTTCATCTGGATGTTCTATGTAGCTATCCTTATCATTTTAATCATTGAGCTGCCACAATGCTGCTAGGAAATTTTAACATCATATTTTCCTTTCTCTGGCCTTTTACATTTTCCAGACAACAAATAGAATGCTAGATAAATTTTTAGCCCAGTTCCCCCATAGCACTTATGGTGGGAAAATTTTTCACAGATCCAATGATAAAACAGTAACTACCATTTCCCTCTTCTGGGATCTTGATCGATAAAACAATTCTCCATGCACTTGTTCAAATATTTCTTTGAACGTAAGCTCTTAAAGTTGCATTAATATATCAGTATATTATGATACTATCCAGTCAAGGTAGAGTAATAGGTACCAGATGTATACTTCCATCTGAAACAACTAAAAGAACGGACAAAATGGAAGAGGACAGTCAAGACAGTAGGCATCCCTAGTGATCCCTGATTGATGAGAAAGAAATGATGTAAGCCCTACAATTTCCCTGGAGAATGTTTGCAGACTCTAGGACAGGCAGCAGGAACCTAGGCATGGTCTGGCAGTCCACATGAGTTGATGAGATGACCCTTGGAGTCTAGAGAAACCAAGGAAGCTAGAGTAAAAAGGAAACAATACTAGAGAGGAAATAGTTTCAGAGAAAGAGAATTCTTACCCCTTGGAGTGGGCTCCTATCAAGCATTCAGTTGAGTACTGATAGGCGCATATGTGTGAATAAACTACCGACTGCCCAAGAAAGACCCAACTAAAAAGATTAAGGGAAATAGTCTCTGAAGTTCACACAAGGCTAGGAATCGTGCCTCTCCCCATCAGAAGGAGTGAAAATACTGCATCATTCAGGGAATGTCAGTGTGAATCATAGGATCTTGCCTCTATAGTAGGAAAAAGTTAACCCTAGACTAACAAAGCTTAAAAGCAAGATTCAAAAGGACCAAACTGTTTCCAGGTAGCTTAAGCCTGTCACAAAAAATTCAAGAATACATCTGGGAATATGAAAATACTTAGCATGCAAAAAGATAAAATTAAGTATACTTGGTACCCAGTCAAACGTCATTGGACAGACAAAGAAGCAGGAAAATACAATCCATATTGAGGAAAAAGTCAATGTAGTGAAACTTAAGCAGACATGTCACAGATGATAGAATTATCACACAAGCACATTAGAATAGTTATTTTAATTATATTAAATATGTTCAAAAAGGTAGAGGAAGAATGATCATGTTAAGTGGAGAGATGGAAAAAATTAAAAACACCAACCAAACATCTAGAGATAGAAACTAAAATGTCTGAGATGAAAAAAACACTGTGTGTGGTTAATGTCAAATTGGAAATTGTGGGAAAAAAAGGTTAGAAACTAATCTAAAACGAAACAAATGATAAGAGACTGAAAAAAAAATCCAGAGTATCAGTGAAATATGGAAGAACTTTGAGCAGCCAAATATATGTGTAAGTAGAGTCTACAAAGAAGAAAGAGAAAGAGTGAGAGACTAAAACAATATTTGAAAAGATAATGGCCAAACTTTTTCCAAGTTTGATGAAAACTATAAGCCCATAGATCCATGAAGCACAACAAACTCCAAGCAAAAGAAGCAAAGAGAAAAACCACATCAAGGCAATTCATAATCAAATTACTTAAAATTAAGGAAACCAAAGGCAAAGTCTTTAAAGTAGCCTGAGAGAAAAGATACATTACATAGAGAGGAACAAAAGTAAGGATGATGGCAGATTTTACATAGAAAACAATACAGACTAGAAGATAACGGAACAGCATTTTCTAAATACTGAAAGAACAAAAAGTGTCACAGTAGAATTTTTCGCTAGTGAAATATCTTTCAAAAATTAAGGCAAAGTAAAAATTTTTCAGATAGCAAAGCCTGAAACAATTCATCACCAGACCAGCACAGCAAGAAATGTTACAGGAAGTTCTTTAGCCAGAGGAAAATAACACCAGATAGAAACAAAAATCTACACAAATGAAAAAAGCATCCCACAAATGCTAACAACATAGGTAAATATAAATTTCTTATTTATATTTCTTTAAAAAATAAATTATATAAAGTAAAAATAGTTAAAATGTGTTTTGGAGTTTATAGCATATGTACAACGATATGACTAAGACTAGAAGGGAAGAAATGAAAGTATACTATTTAAGGTTCTTACACTATTTATTAAAAAGTATATCACTTGAGGATAGATTGTGATAAATTAAAGGTGCATGCTATAAACCCGAAACATAACCACTATAATAACGCAAATAGTTATAGCTAATAAAAGTGATAAAATGGAAATGATTAAATACTCTAATTTTTATAAAGCAGATAAAGAGGAAAATAGAAACAAAGGACAGATGGGCAAATAGAAAAAAAGCACAAGATGATAGATTTAAACTCAACCACATTATTATAATAAATGCCTATAGTCTAAATACTTCAGTTAAGAGGCAGAGATTTTCACATTAAATATAAAATCAAGACCCAAATATGTCTTGCCTACAAGAAACCTATTTTAAATAAAAAGACATCAATAGATATAAATTAAATAAATGGAAAAAGTTTTACCCTGTTAATACTAGTTAAAAGAAAGCTGGAATTGCTATATCATTATCAAAGTAGGTTTCAGATCAAAGAATATTACCACAAAAAAGACAGCATTTAGTAATGAAAGGTTTCAAGTCATTCAAGAAAACAAACATGAAAAGTTTTATCAATAAAATAAAAAGTTGATAAACTAGATTTCATCAAAATTACAAATTTTTGTGTTTTGAAAGACATTGCTAAGTGCATAAAAAAATAAGCCATAGACTGTGAGAAAATATTAGACGATCATATATCTGATAAAGTGTTGAGAACCATCAAAGATCTAAGATTTAACCTATTTGAGAGCTAATAAATTAACCTGACACAAAATGCAGCATGAACTTCATAAATTTATTGATTCCTCTTCCTTCCCTGAGTCCCATGAGTTGATGCAGAGAAGTCCAGTGATTCGGTACAGGTAGTGCGTTTGCATGACAACTGAGCATCTCTGAACTTAGAAAATCCCGGTCTTCTACAGAGGCCGCTAAGCAACCTGCCCAACCTTCTCCCAAAGGAAACATTACCTTTATTGTCCTGGAGAACAAACACATATGTCCTCTGCCCCAGAGAGAGACAGTATCCCTAAGGACGTTTGCTGTATAAACAAAACTGTTAATGCCATTGCTCAAAAGACATGCAAAAATATGAGAGACACATGGAAAATTGTTTCCCAATATAAGGTTCTAGAATATATGAAGAATTTTCAAAGCTCAACAACAAGAAAACAAACAACCCAATTTAAATATTTGCAAAAGATTTGAACAGATATTTTATCAATAAAAGTAAATGAATGGCAAATAAGCACAGGAAAAGATACTCGGCACCATTAGACATTAGGGAAATGTAAATTAAACCCACAGTGGGATAGCACTAAACACCTGCTAGAATGGCAAAAAGTAAAAACGTTTAACCATATTAAGTTACAGTGAGGATGTGGAAGAAATGGATCTCTCATACAGTGCTCGTTAGTGTGTAAAATGGTACAACTACTCTGGAAAACAGTTTCACACTTTAAAAAAGTTGAAGATAACACTTGCCATATGACCCAGCCATTCTACTCCAACATATACCCAAGGCAGTCAATACATACGTCTGTACAAAGACATGTTGTTCATGGAAGCTTTATTTGTAGTAGCCTGAAAGGGCAAACAACTGAAATGTCTTCCAATAGGTGAATGGATCAACAGACTGTGGTGTCTGGTGGCATACTACTTGGCAATAAAAAATAAATGAATTATTGAAACATGCAAAAACACAGAAGAATCTCAAAATAATTGTGCCTGGTGAAACAAGCCAGACAAAAAGTGTGCATGCTGTATGATAACAATTATAGAAAATTGAAGCTAATCTATAGTGACAGAATGCACATCAGTGGTTGTCTAGGAATGATGGAGGCCAGGGAGGGGTGGGAGGAAGGATGAACTAGAGTTAGCGTTATCCAGTGCATCTCTGTTGTTTCTTTAGACTTATTCTTCCTCTGTGCTGACTTGCTATCTTGTTGACATTGTTAATTGTTGCAGATTTAAACCTGACATCCTCACAAGAAAAGATCTGGAGGAAAAGAAACTATGGCTTCCTAAGTAACAATCTTAAAAGAAAGGAATTTATTCCCAAAGCCCCAGAAAAATTTCCATTGTGTAATCTTCAGAAAAACAGCCACAATTTCTCTACTCTGTATCTTTGGCCCTTGCGATGTGACTTTGATTTTCTTCCATCCAAAGACAGATGCTACTTTCCCATCCATTAAATCTGGGCTTGCCTGGTGTCTTGCTTTGGCCAACAGAATGCAGTGGAAGTGACAGTGTGCACTTCTGAGCTTAGGCTTCAAGAGGCCCTGTATGTCTCTACTCTCTCTCTTGGAAACCTGTCCAGCTTTGACATGAACAACCTGGGTTAGTCTGCTGGTTGATGAGAGACATGTGGAGCAGAAGTGAATCTTTACTGCTGAGACCATTCTAGGCTGATCAGTGCCCAGCAACCAGGCAGCTCGTCACAAATACATAATTGAACCCAGCTGAAACCAGAAGCACCACGAGCTCAGACCAGCCCAAATCACCAACTCACTGAATCATGAGCTACATGAATGGTAACAGAAGCTAGCAAGTTGGGGATGGTTTGTTATACAACAAAAGCTAACTGATACACATCCCTTCTCATCTCACTGGCCTGAGTGGAAGCAGTTATGAAAACAGAATGGGCTAAGTGAGAAAGAGGGACAGGGATGGAAAAATAATGGTTCTATTAGGAGAAAAAGTGTAAGGGATATTGGTAGGCAAAGAGCTGTGTGCTTTATAGCAAATCATTCCTTGAAAATTAACATGGTACTTACTGCTAGGTCAAAGTAGTGTTGCACACAGTGATGGATTTTAGCTAAAGAGCAGTTACTTACAACTCTTTATGAAAGGGAAGAAAATAATTGAATTTTGGGAGTGGTATTTGTTTAATTTAATTCTGATTCACTCATTAGGGAAGACAATCTGCTTTGGGCTATTTCGCAAAACCTCGTACTGGGGACTATAATTTTCTTTACTTTGTTTATGAAGATTTCACTTTACATAATTACATGAAAAAATCACCCAGCAGATGTGTGTTTTCAACAGCATTCCATAGAGCTTTCTAATATAGGGCATTTTTCAAATTGATTTTAAATTAAAGTCATTTAAAAGGGGGACAAAACTTGCATGCATATTCCTCTTGCCAGAATCATCAATAATTAGAGTGTAAGGGAGACATGAATAACAAAGAGAAAGTAAAAGATTACCTTTAATCTATGAGAAACCTATAATTTGAGGTATCCTGCCATTCATTTGCTTTTAGAAGATGTGATTATGATGGATTGTGCTTCAAAGCAATTATAAAGCCTCCATTAGCAGCATTTGCATGGCTGATTATGTGAATCTTGTCAACCTTCTGGTCTGGTACATTGTTGCTGAAAAATCCTGGTGAGTACTCACATACAGAACATTTTTTTAAAAGGGCATGACCATGTAGCTATAGATTCTCATATTTTCAAGTTTATTCCTATTAGAATGTTTCAACTTGACAATAGTGTCTAAAGCAAGATTGAAACCTCTTTATAGCACAGAATAATAGAAAGTCAAAGGTCCATGTACTTTGTTACAGTATAAATCCAGGCCATGAGTGAGGATTATATGTTCCCTGTGTTTGTTCTTCCCTCTGAATTTTCTTTTCAGATAGGAAAAAAAAAAACGTCAGAAAAGTTTTTCCTTTAAATTTTCACAGAAAAAAATATATTAACAAATGGTCCAGGTATCATTTTCCACTGATAATAATCCATATTTCCTGAAAATCACACATAGTGTTTATCACTATAAAACACTCAGGGATTGCTTTACAATAAACTTAAATAACAGTGGATAAGGGTAAATTTGTGCCTGTCCAGTGTCTAGGATGGAATACTAGGATGGAATATCAGGATACGGGCAATTGCGCCAGAAGTTCAAGCAGGGAACTGAGGCTGCTCTGCCACAGTCCTAGTGAAAGTCAGGCAATAACCTAGAAACAGATGAGATTAACAAAAGGAGCATACACAAGTCAAGAGGAGCCAGGGTGTTACACACGGTTAATTCCAGACAGAAAAGTAAGAGCCAGGACATTACAAGTACCTTGGGGACAAATTGTGTTTGTTGTTTTGTGTGTTTTGAGAGGTGGGGTTGGAGGGAGAAGCAGAAGTTCACAAAAAGGAATTATTTCGTCTTTAAAAGCTGATTGGGTAGCCTGGTCAACTTGAGAAGAAACACGGGGCATGAACAGCAAAAATTATCGCATGGAACAATTCTTCCTTGCTTTATCTTAAAGGGGTTCATCTTCTTTCCGTGAAGACGAGATTCAACACCCAATCAAGGTGGGATGGATACCTCTAGATAAAAGGAAATGAGAAGATGAACAAAATAGGGTACTGAGTAAATAAAGAATAGGCAATTTCCTGTTTGGGGAAAATGAAACACCATGTTTGTTTCTCATATTCTCAACTTCTCTCTCATTTCTCTTTATTTTTTGAACCTCCCTGACCAGTAGTATCTTCCAACTTTTCCTTTGTGGATGCCCAATGTAGTGATGGACTTTCTGCTATTCCTGTATCCTCAGAACCACCAGAAGGTGCTTTAGAGATGGAAGTGATGCATCCTACTAGGAAATGTGTATTTGGTACTAGTTTAACGTCATGGACTATGACGCTCATTATATAAAATGTCTGTGGCTTGTAACAGAATTTTAGCATTGACATTTAGTCATTGGTGAGTCAAAAGGAAAAGGAAAAGAGAGGTATATGATGTGTTCACATCACATTGTATAGTCAGCCACCTGTTCCATTCATGCATTATGTGTAACTGAATTCAAGAAATGAAAATCATTCAGGCAAATTGTTTTTTATTGTGTATGTCAGGGCTTATAAATAAACTCAAATTCCTTTGGGAACCAGGCAAATAACATGAATGTGCGAGATGACCAGGTATGATAATACATTCACTTCGTGTAGATAGGTACCTAATATTGATATTACAGATAGATATTATATATCTATATGAAATATCTACCTATCACCTAATATAGATACAGATAATAGTTTACCAGGTAGGGGGGTGAACTGAAGAGTGAAGTTTCTCTGAAACCCACTCAGATTTAATTTTGTTAAAGCTCTGTGTTGGTCAGATTTGGTCAATGAGACTCCAGTCTGACAAATCAAACATTCTGATAATTGCTGGAATTTCTAGAATATTTTAGTGACACACAGATGTAGCCTGTTTTCCTTTTTTAATGGAAAACCCAGGAGAAAATGAAATATAAAACTGCAGATTAAGCATTTGCCAGACTGCATTCCATTGGAATTCTGATTAAGAGGATGTCTATGGGGATTATAAGTCAAAAGGAGCTTATATTTGAGAATGCCAGAGACATACAATTCTCATGTACAAACAAATATATGATGCAATGTGAGGCAGTGGTAAGTGCTATGAAGAAACATAAAGCACACAAAGGGAGTGTTGCATGCCAAGGGTGTAGTTGGGATGCTGTTTTGATAGGAAAGTCAGGGCTTTCATGAGGTGAGCTTGGAAGCAGAGACCTAAATGAGCAGACTCAGGAAACAGAATGTTCCAGAAAAGGAGAAATGGCTAAGCACCCGAGGCTGGAATGAGCTTGGCTTATTGGAGGAACAGCAAAAAAGCCAGTGTGACTAGAGCTGAACGGGTGGCGGTAACGTGTTATAACACCAAATCTGAAAGTGGGCAGAGTCAAACGACACAGGGTCTTGTAAGCCAGGGTAAAGAGTTAAGCTTTATTCTAAGACTCTGTAAAGCCATTTTTGATCAGTGGATGGCCCTATACTCACTTTGGTTATAAAAAGACCACCTGACTGATTTGTGTATTTGAAATTCAAAATAGTCAAGTACTGAAGAACTGAAAACAGTCATGCTGGACGACTGGCACCCAAAACTTCCAATCTCAGAGCCTATTGTGCTCATGTTCCTTCACCCTTGTCTTGGCAAATATTAATGCTTTTATCACAGATACAATAAACACATGGGTATATCAATGACAAATGAGACACAATACATTTCTTATCTAGGAAAGGATTAAAGACAATCAAAGGAACGAATCTATAATTGTGGAGATGAGTAGAGGAAGCATTTTGGGACAGGGAAATCTCAGTATTTTTGAGAATCATATCATTCAGGCTCACAGTTTCCAAGAGCAGTTTTGGATTTGTTATTCTGTCTACTTTAAGCTTCTAAACTCAGTAAAGTCTAAGGAAGTGCAAAGATCAATGTATTGGATCAGAGTTTCTCAACTTCAGTACTATTGACATTTGGGCTGGACTATTTGACATTCTTCGCTGTGGGGAGCTGCCCTGTAAATTTGTAGGATGTTTAGGAACATCTGCGGCCTCTACCTACTAAATGCCAGTAGAATCCTATCTCCTTGCCACCCCACCCCTAGCCAAGACAATGAAAACCTCTCTAGACATTTCCAAATGCCCCCTTTGAGGAAGGTTGAACCCAGAGAGAACCACTGTGTTTGATGATAGACCTAGTCTATACAGAGTCTCCTCTAACAACTTAAAAATATATACGAATGACCTACAACTAGGATATACAACTATGTACTGGGGCTTTGGGGAGAAAAAAAAAATATATATATATATATACACACACAGAAACATGAACAAGAGCATGTGCAAAGCAAACCTATGCTGGAAAGTGTCCAAAAACTAGAACAGCTTTGGGAACCCACAGCAGATTGCTAAGCCTTCACATCAAGAGCATATTCATCTCATTGACAAAAGCTGTTTGAACTGTCTTTACCCTAATTCAGGTGGTTACTATGGCCCAGAGATGACAAACTGAAGCTGGGAGATGACAAACTTGACATCACCCAGCTAGCAACCAGAGGAGTGGGGATGAGACCCAGGTCTGCCTGACTCCAAAGCCTATTTTCCTTCCAATATGTTATGCTACGTCCTGCCAAGATAACCAAGGCAAGGTCATTTATAGGATGGTTTTTATATGGCATAATCTGGATTGCAGTTTGAAGAATTATATAACCATTAGCAATCTCTTCCATGATAACTTTTTTCCAAATGATTGTGATTTTTATTTTTATGAAAAATTATTGTTATAGTAATAATTTTTTACTAAAAGTAGCATGTATTAAAGACTCACCATGTGTAAGGCACTCTTAGAAATGTTCCATGGATATGATCTGATTAAATCCTCTTAATAACCTGATCAGCTCAATTTCATTATTATCTACATTTTACAGATAAAAATAATAGTTAGGAAGAAATATCAGTTTTCGTTTACTACATGCCAGGCACATTATTAAGTCCTTCACATGGATTCAACACTGTTAAGAGGCAGAAAGTATTTTTCTTTCCATTTTGCAGATGTGGAAACTGATACTTAGAAAAATCAAGTGCTACTCAAAATAAAGCTTGAAAGTTGTGTAGCTGTCATTCAAACCTACGTTTGTCTGACACCAAATCTAACGTCTGACAGCATACCCATTTGTTATGCTTTCTTGGTGTTAGTAGCGCATTCAAAAATTAGGACCACTGTGAGTGAGTCTAAATGCCTTTCCTCTTACAAAAAGATAGCAATAAACACTTTTTTTTTTCTTTTTAACACTAAATCTCTGATAGAAACATCTTTCTTAGAAATGTGCTCTATCTTTGAGTGATCTCTTCCCTTTCCTCCAAATCCTCCTACCCTTCCCACCAGGGGCTCCAAGTAGATAGTGGAGAAAGTGACAGGGCACAGAATAGAAGGAAATGTCAACCAGTAAGAGTTAGACTTTAACTTCCTGTCGCCAAGTACAAAAGGTGAAAAGCAACATTTGCTTTCGCAAGCCAGAAATGCTTATGTTTCTAGTCACACTCTGTCTTCATCCTGTCTTCCAGGCTTCATCTGAAAGTGTCCCCATTAGAAACACAAGGGAGCAGCTGGCAAGAACACAGTTTGACTTTAAATATGGGTGCTGGAACAGACTTTAATCCATTAAACCAAGATCGCTGCTTGATCCTTCCTGTCTCATTGAAACATTTTGACAAGTGATAAAAAATACATGCATTTGACTTGCCATTTATTATTCAGGGTCCCTTCTACCATTCCTCACAGACACAGCAAAATTATAGGTACTACACCAGGAAATATAAGAATGGTTTATCTTTTGCACTCCAGAAACCTTCTATTAAAATAGGAAGCTTAAAAATTTGCATATGTATACCTTGTGACATATGCTCTCATGTTTTGGTATAAGAAAGATAGATGAATTAGCCAATGATAAACCACGACTAATAAATACCGAGTTTTTATTAAATTAGTGTTTGTAAAATGAAATGAACACAGAAGGCAGACTTGTGGCTGAAATGGGTAAAGTGGGAAAATATAAGAGATGATAAGGAGTAGTGGGGAGTATGGTCTAACTCTGAGCATATGTGCTCTCCCTGAATTGGGTGCTCATGAATCTAGCAGATTTTTGCTACGCATGGATGTGGGCTCTGTGTTGTCAGGTTTTATGATTTATAAGAGGAGCCGGAAATCCCCATTTTCAAGTTAAATCTTCCTGACTTTAAAAATGTTGGCAAATTTCTTCCTCCTTTCTTTAAATACTATTCAGGCTGCTCATATGTTACCTCACTTACAGTAGATGGATATTAATTTCAGAATGTGGGAAGCTTTGTGGTAATTTGCACTCCACTCTATTTAGGGAAGTTTTTGTGGAGGTTTGCTACACCTTGGCATTTGAACTCATGTTTGTGTGGGCATCGCTCAGGGAGCTTGTTACAAATTCATAACCACAGAAATTCCAATTCATTAAGTCTGAGAGAGGGTCCCGGAATTCTGCTGTGGATGGCACAGTGAACACACTCAGCATTATCTTAGAAAGTGAGAAGAAGAAACTCATTTGACCAGGGGTTGGCAATCTACGGTCCATCCACCAAATCCAGTCTTCTGCCTGTTTTTGTAGATAAAGATTTACTAGAACACAATCACGTCCTTCATTTACATCTTGTCTATGGTTGTATCATGCTACAAGGGCAGAATTGAATAGTTGGGATAGAGATTGCATGGCCCCCAAAGCATAAAATATTTACTACCTGGCCCTTTACATGAAAGTTTGCTGACCCCAGCGTTACACAAAATGGGTCATATGTCTCTAAATCTCAATAAGTGCATGACTCCTCAATGCCACCTGAGTTCATAAAAATAATGTAGAAAGAGTCATATTATTGATGGTGTTGATTTATAATTCGGTTTTGTCCAAACTATTTCTCCCAAGCAAAGACTATCTTGTTGCTATGACAACAGTTACACAAATCTATACAGAGAAGAAACTAAAAAGACAGTGAAAACATGTTAAATGTTAGACCAGAGAAAAGGACAGCAAAAGACTTGTGATTTGACTTTGTCTTGCAAGGGTATGAACACAAGCATGTTCACGTTCTCCCCCACGGGTGAGATGGTCACATACGACTCTGAGTGTCCTGGCTCTTCCAACAGGCCGTCACCTGTTACGGTCTCGGCAAACACCATCTGTGTGTACTGAGGAAATGATTTCACAAATAAATGAGTCATATGCCAGAGCTTTTCACTTGTCAGTAGTGTAGATAATGGGTTTATGGAGGCTTAAAAAATAGATCAATGTTGAATTCCAGTTTTCTTAGCCTAAATATAAACCAATCTTATTACGACTGAATAGCCCCACAGAATCTGAATAGCTTTTATATTTATATTTTCATTAACAGTCATGTAAGCCAGCTATTTTGTTGTTTCCATCTCAGCAAAGGGCATAACCATTCACCTTTTTCCTCAGGCCCAAGCTTCCAGAGTCAAACTGAATTTCACCCTTTCCCTCTCAGCTCACATCCATACAGCCACTTCTCAGCCTCTTCATGCTATCTCTCTGGTCCAAGCCACTATCACCTCTTGTCTGGACAGCTGTGGTCACCTTCTTATGGACTCCTGCCTGCTTGCTTGCCTATATGCAATATAGTCTCCATTCAGCAACCAGAGTTCTTTTTTAGATACATAGATCAGATTAAGTCATGCCCTGGCTCAAAAACCCTCCTTCAATATTTTCCTATCACACTTAGTTAAAAATCCAAAATCCTTCCCATGACCTACAAGGCCCCATAGATCTGGTCTCTGAGGACATCTCTGCCCTAGTTTCCTAAGGCTCAGTCCTTGCTTACTCCTCCACAGCCACCCTGGCCTTCTTCCTGCTGTTTAGAAGTTCAGACATGGTGAGTTCCTTCCTGCCTCAGTGTCTTTGGACTTATCTCCCTCCACTAGGAAATCTCTTCCTATAGTCCTTTGCTTGGCTCTCTCTTTTTATTCATGTCCTCCCCAGAGGGATCTTTCTTTATCATCCCTCAATCTCTATCCACTTTTCCTGCATTATTTTTTTTCATGGCATTTATCATCACATGAAACCTTATTATACAGTCACTTGTTTGTGACTTTTCAGCATATCCCACTCAGTTGTAATGTTCATGAGGGCAGAGAGATTGTCTGTGTTGTTTTCTATTTTATCCACAGCACCTAGGCAAGGCATGGCAGAGTAGCTCCTCAATTTTTACTAAATTAAAGAATGAATGACTGTAAGTTCCAAGATTGAATTTTGACTGATTTATTGTTCTTTGCGAGATTTTAAGATGTTGAAATCTTGTTCCCTAGGCCTGCCAGGACCAGTCACTTAATTTCATCCAGGACAAGATACTCTGAGTTAGGCATCTAAGATGCTACAAGAGGATTAAGTAGAATGAAAAATACTCAACATGAAAAAAAAAAAAGAGTCTAGGCCAGATTATGCAGGCTAATTCTAAAAAGGAAAGAAAACAGTAAGGACATGAAGTGTGAGTGGTCTGATCAGCAGAAAAGCCAAGGGAGGCAGCAGTCCTTGGGGGCGCTCTAGGTCACTGGTCACACTGGGCTATGCACTTCCTGCTCAACAGTTGCCTACTCAGTCTTTTGCTAACTAACCCCTGATAACTTCAGTTTCAGAATTTATCCCTAGGAGGCTGGGGTTTCGCTGGTTCGGATCCCAGGCGCAGACCTAGCACCGCTAATCAAGCCATGCTGAGGTGGCGTCCCACGTAGCAGAGCCAGAAGGACCTACAGCTAGAACATATAACTATGTACTGGGGGGGCTTTGAGGAGAAGAAGAAAATACAAAATAGATTTGCAACAGATGTCAGCTCAGGCACCAATCTTTAAAAAAAAAATGCGGAGAATGGATTTAAGTTAAAAAGAAATCATGGAATGACTGCAAAAACAAATGGAATAGTGATAAAAATCTAACAATAAATTTGAAATTATAAAGCAAGTAAGAAAATATCTTTAAAATTGCAAACAGTTCTAATTTGTATTTATTTTATATTGTCATTTTTGCTATTTTTCTCATAATAAAATCATTATAGAAAAATATATTCATACATAATCCTATCTAGCCAACCAACAATTAGTAATAGTTTGAGGTATATGCTTCCAGATATTTTTCTATTTATATATGGCATTTGTATGGTCTCATACATAAACATGATGAATGCATGTACATGTGATATATTTTAGAGAATTCAAGCTGTTCATATTATCAGGTAACATGCTTTTCTCACTTAGCTATGAATATCATTATGAACATCATTAAATGTAACAAACGTGCCATTTAATTTCACTTACAAAAGTTTTGTAGGAATTGTCTTTTTTACATTTTTAATGGTTGCATAAGATCACATGAAATGTTTAGCATTTATATAAGTAATCTAATGCTATTTTAATATGTAACATTTCCAATGTTTTTAAATAATTCATGGAACAGACGAAATCAATTGAAAACAAATTAGAAATTTAAAGATAAAAATCCCCCAAGCCCAAATTCTAAAAAGCAAATAGACATGCCTGAAAAAATGGTTTCCAAAATGCCTGTGATACAACGTGTTAAAAAAAAATCAAAATTTATAGACTTACACACTTTTGAACAGTATGTGATTCTCAAGAAGATGTTATTTCAATAACGAGTATCAGTGACTGGGTGGGACAGGGTCCCCTGGGGACCACAGTCTAAGGAAGGAAAGAATCGAGTCAGCCCTGCAATGCCTTGGAGTCCCTCTTAACTAGGACTAGGCTTGACACTGCATTTCTGATCCTTCTGTAGGCTCCTGTGTCTGTCCTCAGGTAGTTTAACCTACTGGGAAAGGAGAGGTGTGAAGAACAATCCCAAATTACTCTTACCTGAATTTTTCAAAGACTAAGAGATGTTACCAGTCACAGGTCCCAAAGAACTCCCAGAGAATGAGGTCTAGCTGGGGCCAGGAAGCTGTAAACACCTATTCGGTCTCTGTATGTAGCCATCATATTCTCTAAGCCAAAAAGTACAACACATGTTCTAATCATAAGATGGGAGACTTGAAACCTGTACTTTCTTGGAAAATCCAGGAAATTCAGTCCAAATCCAGGCATTAAATTTTTGGACTTAACTTTAACTTGAGTTTTTGATCATAGGATGGGATTTATACTTAAATTTGAGGTTTTCTCTGTTGGAATAATAGAGTTGAATCGTCATGCAATTTATTATTCATTAATGCAATTCTTCATCTAACTTATTTTTTAATAATGTTTTCTTTTAATCTCCTTGCATATGGAAAATATAGTTTTGACATGATTTGGGGTGGAAGTGATTTGATTAATGCTCTATTCTGAGCCATTCCAGAGTGTCTGGGGGCAAAATCTATACTGCCTACCAGCAGTCCTAGAAGAATACCCATAGGAGGGTGGTTGGGATTGAAAGAGTGACTTCAATAAGCTGGGAACCTCCCCAAGGAACTAGGCATACTCCTACATGAGCATAATCTGAAAGGTTAATCCCAATGGGCTGAGAAAATAAATAAAAAGATCAGGAATGCTAGCAGGGAAGGTCCACAAAGAGTGATTTTTACTAAGATTTCTACCTCTTGACTCCCTTATTCTTTCCCACAAAAGTGGAGTGAATTACCTGATCATTAGGCTATAGCCACTAATCCACGTATACAAACATATGGAGATTGTCTCTCAAAATTCCTGAACATGGATTTGATTTCTGATGTTTTGCCTCTCTATGAATCAGTAGGACGAAGCAATCTTTTAAATGAGACTGTTTCTCAGACTCCAAGATCTAGCCTTGGTGGACAGACAGGAACAATTCCATTGAGAGTCTCACCCTTAACTGATGTTTCCAACTGAGACTTTACGACATTTGGGTTCTCCGCTGACTCTTTTGCTTTATTTCTCAATTGGTATAGAATTTAGGTGGGAAAGGGAGGTGCTATTTGATTTTCCTTCTCAAAGACACTGAAAGTAAATATTATTAATCTCCATTTTACAGTTGAGGGAACTGAGATGTAGAAAGACTATACAATATACCCAGGTTCAGACACATGCACCTGGGTTCAAATCCTGGCTTTGTCTTTCATGTTCTTAACAAGTACAATATTGTAAAAGAGTAATTTCTCACAATTATTATAAAAGAGCATAATTAGTTTTCCATATAATAATTTATTTAGCTTCGTTTTACAAAGCAATTAGCTAGAAATGTGAATTATTATTACTTGGATTTTTACTGTCTAGTTCTACAAATCTCCATCTTGACACATTTAAGGATCTCTTTTAAATAAAACTCTAGATAGTTACTCCTACCAGAATATAAATCAAATTTCAAACAGCAGTCTTATTAACTTTATTTAGCAAAAAAGTGTTAGAAAAATAACACATATTTGTACAGATTCAGTTTTACCCACAGGGATTTGAGGTGTTAGGAGATATTATTTGCTACAAATTCAGATAGCATCTGCAAAAGGCTTAATCGCCTAGACCCAATTTTTCACTCCCTGGGACACATTTTTCACTCTTCTTCCATTTGCTGTATGGGGTTCTGATTTATATTTGTGTAAGTGACTGCAATAGAAATACATTTACATTAGGGCTCTAATGTTCTCAAGTACTTTCTTCTTTTGGCATAATTCTTTTTAGTGGCCCTGGACACCAGGGAATTGGTTACTGCTGAGGGACAAGCCAGATAACCAGGGAACATCTAGTTTATAAAAAGTCATTGGATGCTTTTGCTATTCCTTTTTGCAACCCACCTCCCAGCTGTCCAACATAACAGCAATTCTGCATCTCCCTTTCCCCACCAATGGCCCACCATTCCCTAGAGATCACTTCTTCCATTTCCTCTTTAGCAGCAAACAATTATTGCACATAGACATCTCTAATCAAGGAACAATAATTCCAGAAAAGATCCTGATATAGTCTTAATCACCTTGACAACGTCCTTCTGAAGAGAAGAAGGATCTCTGATCATCGACAGAATTGTTAGGCCAAAGAAAACCATCGCGAAAAAAAATTTGTGAGGATAATTACCATAAAAACCAAATTTCTCCTGCAAATGTATGGTTTCTGTGCAAAACAATCCACTTCATTTTTTGGTACTTACAATGTATATGTGTTTGTACTGTCAAAAATCAGAATGATGAGCTCTTAGATGTTCTTGTTCCATGAGCTCTTTTTCTTTTGATCTGAAAACGTTGGTTCTTAGTTGCCCTGCGTGTGTTGTTTTTACCATAAATCTATCAAAAACAAGTTTCTGACTACATTAGCTGGAAATTTCAATGAAAGCCTATTAGAATTGGCATATTTTCATGCTGAATCTGCAGTAAAGAGCTATTCCAGAGAAAAGGCAGAGTGAGGTAGATTTGCAGGCCAGCTTGTGCTGTTTCACACAGCAATGATTCCCATTCCTCCTGCACATTTTCACACCAGCAAATGCCCTCATTAATGTCTATGGTTACTGAGATTGAACAGCAAGGCACGTGTTTAATAGAGGCCTTCCTCAGATGATTCATCTGGGTTCCAGGAGGTCCTTTGATTCTTCCAGGAGATTGAATCAGCATTTCTAATATTTGCTTCATGAGCTAAAAGGTGAAAAATGGGAGCAAGAAAAAGAAAAGAGAACGGTAGAAAGGAATTGAATGGGGGAGACAATTAGGAAGATACAAAATTACGCCAAGAAATACTTGCAAAATAAATGTCAAGCAATACTAGTAGAGGGACACAGGTCGAAAGTCCCAAAAGGGACACTGACCTTATGGCTACTGTTAAAACTCTATGTTTCTGCTCCTACATTTCATTTGTTATTTTGTTTCTTTATTCTGTCATCATTTGATGTGTTTTCATTAAATTTTTACTCAGTGATGGGCACTGAACTTCGCCCTGAGAACAGAAGAGGAAATAAGACAGAAACATTTCCTGCCCTTATAGGCCTTATATATGACAATAAATCATTTCACAATTGCTTCTACCAGAAAATTTCTTTCTTGAATAGGCTCTCCAGCTATACCAAGAAAGGCTTCTACAAAGCCTGGGATTGTATAAGAATGTTATGGAGGTGAAACAACCTACACATACTCAGAATGGACCCCAGGAAAGCCATCTCCCACTGGACACAAAGGGAGCTCTGAGCTCTTGACCAATTGAAAAGTATCCAAAATGACACTACAGTTTGTTATCCTCATTAGAGAAAGCCAAGAAGTTTACTAACGTTTTCCAAAATTGTTTTAACTATTACAACTCTTTCTTGGGTAACAGGGTGAAACAACCTTTTAATTGTAGCAACCAGCACCAGAGCATTTTTTTGGGGAAAAAGCCAGGAGCTGTTTGATAAATATCAGGATAATCCACTAGGATATGTGAGACCTAAAGGCTTGTGTATCCACTAGAGCCAAAGCAATAAAAAGAAAATTAAAGTTTCTCTATATGAGAAAACTATAGAAATTTTATATTTGTTTCTTGATATTGTTTGTGGCTTCTGAGAGAAAAGACAGATAGAACAGCATTAGATAGTTAGATGCTTGGGTATAGGTAATGAGAGGCAGTGAGAAAACTCTGGGGGCAGTAGGACTAAAGTGATAATTAAGAATTGAAATGTCTAATATGCTATTTAAACTGTAGGACTCAAAATCTTCTGTAAAATCTATTAGGAATTTTTTTGTGCATATTTCTTTATTTTTGTCATTTGGCTTGTGGAAAACAATGAAGAAGGATTAACTACACATAAGGAGTACTCAGTGAGGAACAGGGAAAGCACAGGCAGAGGTAGGAATAAGCAGAGATGACCTTGACAATGTAAGTTCATCATCCCTCTACAGAGGTCTTAGACAGGACTTCCTGTCTTAGACAATTTGCTCTAGGTTTGAATTAGGGTCAAAGTCAATCTCATATAGATAGACCCTAGATTTCACCTAGGATAGTTTCACCACAAAACAAGATGAGACATATCTATAGTTGAAGTGTGTTTCACATGGCACCCAGTAATTAATGACCACAGTGAAATGTTTTCACTACTTTGAAATTTGAAAAAAATCATTTTCAAATGTAATACCACCTCCATCAATTCTCTTGAGAAGGATTTATTTAATAATAGCAGAGCAGGCACTATTTATCCTTATTTTTCAGATGAGAACCTGAGGTCTAGAAAGATTAAAACATTTGTTAAAGGTCATGCCTAGAGAACAAAGTTGTTTATGAACCCAGACTGTCTCACTCTCAATACTAAATGTCATCTATTGTGTTGTTGCTTAGTGTATTTTAAAGCAATTATCATGAGTAGAATTATTTAAAATAAGTTCACATCTTAAGCATGAAAGAAATAATTAAGATTCCTAAATTCAAAAGCAGAATTTTAATAAAAGTTTTAGTGTGAAAACTAGGTCATTTGCATATTTTCCTTTGACTTAAATACCTAATTGCTAAGATATTTGCATTTTCCTCTCTGATTTTGCCAGCACATCCAATTCATCTACATATTCCTGTTAGTCTAGTTGCTGAAAATGGATGGACTTTCTTACCCATAATTAGAATTAACTTCAGCTTCAACACTCTTCAAGAAAGGGAATTTTAAAGAGCATAAAGAGGAAATATTTTCAGATTCAAATCTTGTCAACTCTTTTAAATAATGAGTAGTTATTTTGATATTCTTCTCAGGGTGCCTGAGGCTATATAAAGCAGGGTTAATATTGAAGGTGTCCTAAGAACACATTCATATGTCAACTTAGAAGTGAATAAAGAGGATTTATCTTTGAATGTACAAATATCTTAAGCCAAATACGAGGCACTAATGGGTTGTACATTCTCTCTCAATTCCCATAATATATATCCCCTTTGGCTGACTTTGATATTAAATCTCTAAATTTAGAAATTATAAAGAATAGAAATCTGATTTATTGAGGAGGCTTTCAATCCATGTAATTAATGTGCCACAGATGCTCACAAGACCTTGGGGCTTCTGTGTCATTGTGCTCGAATTACACTACGTTTATCTAAAAGAAAATGAATATGAAATGCATATCATTTTACTGTTAATTCATTGTTCCCATTGTCCATGTGCATTTGCCATTATTTTTAACTTCATCCTGAATATCGTGACCAAGATGGCCTTACTGTGCCCCTTGGTTTGACTAAACTTTGACAGGATTTGTCCTGACTCTAGTCCCCTAACCTCCCTTTTTCTAGAATACTTACTTTAGTAGACTTTTCATTGTAAATTCTTTCTCTGTCCCTTTGAAACATAAACATTCTCACAGCCTGTTTCCAGTTTTATAACCCAGGAATGTCTTTCTCAAGGCTCTGGGAACCATCCTTTCAAATGTAATCATCAAAGGAGATATCCTTCTATCTCCCAGTCTCTGTGGGAGGGTAGGAGCTTAATTTTGATCAGTTAGCAAATATCCATGGCCTAATCACATTGACCACGTACTTCCCCAAAGCTTCCAGTGTGTTTCTACCAACTCACCCCAGTGATTAAAAAACACTCCTGCTTCTCGTTTCAGTGGGGTTGAGTTCACTCTCCCTCCCCTATTGTGGTAGTCTTGAATAAAGTCTTTCTGGCCTAACTCTTTCTGGGAAATGTTTCTTTGACAGTCATCATTATTATTATTGCTACCATTTTTGGATCACTTACCATGTGCCAAATATTTTGCTAAGTCTGATATTATAGACTGTCTCATTTAATTCTCACAATAACCTAGAACTTATTCTTGGTCCCATTTTATAGATGGGGGAACAAAAGTACAGAAGAGTGAAGTAACAATACTCTCTCTATAAAGGGGCACTTGGCAGTTTTCAGAGAGGAGAAGGAGGGGAGAGAAGGAAAGAAAGAAGAGAAGGGGGAAGAGGAAGGGAGGGAGGGAGGGAGAAAGAGAGAGAGAGAGAGAGAGAAGAGAAGAGAGATGCAAATAGGCAAACACAACAACCCCTAGCAAATTCTGGGGCCTGGGCCAGATCATGTTGCCTCCACCCACTTGTCATCTCCACATATTCACATAAAGTTTTATGGAAATAAAATGGTAATTATGAAGTAGAGAAGATGTCTTAAATATTATAGTGCAAAGAGAAATATCTGTGTGGAAAGGAAAAGTGTCTTTATCTAGGCAATGGTGATGGTGAAGCAGAGGATGGAGCTTATCACTTGCTAGTAATTTTTTAACTCTTTAGCACCAGAGAGCAAAGCCATCACTTTTTCCCTGCATTCTGCCTTTTGAGTTACCAGCGGCGTGCCCACCACCCACTGCCCTTCACCCCTCTGAATCAAAGATACTAATGCAGGGCAGGGGTAACTCCTTTGAGCATGAAATGGTGTGTTTCCCATATTTGCTTCTCCATAAATGTGCAGCTTTGAAAGCTGATTATTGGAACAGATTCTACTTTAAGTTGCCCTTTGTTTAGTAATAAAAACTTCCTTTAAATTTAGCTCCTTCTATAAACAACACTAGACAGAGGGATGCACTTTGTTGTTTTTACCTTCTTCACAGCCATCCCAAAAAACAGTTTATTAAAGATTCCAAACACATGCTGACCTCCTTTCCTTTTATCAGTAGATTTTCATCTCAATTTTGCCCCAATTTTTCAAAAGGAGAATCCAGGTAAATCCAACTCCTTATCCATCTCCCAGAACAAATGAAGGACCAAGGGGACAAAGTGGAGTTTGCAAGTGTTGGGTTCTTCTCTACCACTAAATCCCACCAAGGGGAAAGCAGGCTGCCTATATGGTCTGCATGATGGAGCCACACTCAGAATTATTCAAGTTCCCCATTCTCATCACCATAATTACCAGACCCAACAGACTAGGGCTGACTTGCCAGGGCCATGTTTTCTATTTATCTCACAATCCTGGTAGCAAGTTAGTTCTATCCTCTTTAATTTTATTTTTAGACGGAATTCTTAGTATGATCTGGCTGTGTGATTATTACCTTCTTTTTCTGTGATTGACATTTCTCAAACTCTATCTTCATCTTTTTCCCTCTTTCCCAAATGGGATTGAATTATTTGTATTTTCTTAGATAATGTCTAAGTACTGGTTTCTTCCCTGGAACTTCAGTTTCCATCCTGCTTTGCCTTAAGTTACTATTGGCTGCTACCAGGATTCTTCTGGAGTCTTCTTACTCCCATGTAGTAGGAGCAACAGCAGCAATAGTAGTAATAGTAATAATAACAATAATAACAGCAAGTACTTATATAGCTCCTGGTGTGTTCTAGGTACTGTTCTAAGTGCTTTACATATTTAAGTCATTTAATCCTCACAAGAAACTTATGAGGTGGTTATTTAATATCCCTATTTTATCTGATGAGATAACTGAGGAACAGAGAATGAGTAATCATCCAAATTCACATATCTAGTAAATGGAAGAGCCAAGTTTATTCAAGCCCATTGCTGTAGCGACTGAGTGCTTAACCAGTGGGCAGCACTGCCTCCCCATACTGGGACTCAAAGCCTGCACCTTCAGTTCCACATACACTGTTTAAATTTGGCACATATGCTTCATGAAGTCAATCTTCTAATTAAAACAAACTGAATTGATTTTTATGCTAAGTCTCCTTAAATTTATTTTAAAATAATCAACACACGCATGTATCACATCATCTTAAGGCTATGAATATACGCCATGCTGTATGTAACCACCGAAATATGATAGAAAAAATGTGCTTTCTAGTTTTCTTCCTTTCCTTTTCCATCAAATAAACTATAGCTGGGATATTTTCTTGAGAGAGAGAAAAAAAGAGAGGAGGGAGAATGGGAGAGAAAATTAGAGAGAGGTCTTCTAGGCTGTATTGGAAGATGGGCATGTAAGTTTTCTCAGGACACACGGGCTATAAGTAGCACTTCTTTAATGATGGTCAGGGGCTGTGGACTGAAAGTTTGTGTCCCCCTCAAATTCAGAAGCTGAAGTTCTAATCCCCAAAGTAACGGTATTTGGAAGTGAGACCTTGGGAGGTAATTAGTGTTTGATGAAGTCATGAGGATGGAGCCCTTATGAAAAGGAGAAGAGACAAGAGATCACTCTCTTTGTATGTACCCACCAAGAAAGACCATGTGAGCATGCAACCAGGAGGAGGGCCTCACCAAGAACCCGATCATGCTGGGACCTGATCTCAGACTTCCAGCCTCCAAAACTGTGAGAAATACGTGTTTGTTGTTTAAGCCACCCACTCTATGGTATTCTATTATTGCAGCCCGCTGGAAGCCATTTCCCTTGTCTTTCATGAAAGTAACTTATTATTAATGTTTAATCTGGCCTCTGCAATTATTTGCACATAATACCAGGATTAGAGAGCCATCTTTGCTTTGATTGTTTCTGTGTCTTTTCAAAGCAATCTACATCATTTTACTATATGTGCTAAGGACCAGTTTGACTGGAGTTCCTTAGCAATAGCTTCAATATACATGTATTAGTCTTTTACATAATCTTTCTATGAAGGAAGATACTGGAGCTGGCATTTTCCTAAATAGGGCACTGTTTCTATATTGAGCTATTTAAAAAAGTTCAATTCAAAAGGACTATTGAAAATAGTATATTCTGGGTCTGAAAATAAATACCATTTTCCTTCACTAAATTTTATCAATATTTTATGTGTTAAACATATCTTGTTTTCCCTTAGGATCCAAGCATTTCTCCACAATATTTTGAGCACTGATGAGTCCTTACTCTTACACTCACCAGGTTGTAGTAGGAGGAGAATGCAGGTGGGTGAGAAGATGAATCTACATCCTGTGCTAATCAGGTTTTATTCTCAAAACACTCAGTCAACATGGCCAAGAAATGAAGTGAAGGCACTGGTCCTCCTTAATCCCCATAAGCCCCTTTGTGTTGTAAATTGAATGTAACTTTATGGCCACATATCCTATAGGTATGAATTTGTCTGAGATTTGTTTTTCAGATTTATATTTAAATCTAAACTATAATAACAGACGAAAGACTATCAGAGGATGCGCTCATTATTCTGATTTTGACCCTTCTTCCTTTCCCCTCTCACTGAAATGATAATCCAGATATTTAATTGGAACCCTCACTGACTAGGGAAGAAGAAAGATTGGGAAGTGTCTTTTCTTGTTTTTAATTCAATAACTACTTTGACCTGAAGTTTCCAGAGTAAAGTGCTAGATGCTATGTTTATGTCTGAGAGGAAAACTCAAAATAGATCGTTCCAGCAAGACTTATTTAAGCAAATAGTGAATTAAAGAAAGTAGCTTAAGATGGCACTAAGAATCAGAATGATACAGTGAATTTAGCAATAGGTTTCAGACACTTAGGAGAGAAATTCTCAGACTAAAAATATCCCTGTGAGTTGCTTGGTGAATTGCCAAAGGTGAGTGTGGTATTTGGCTGGCTGCCTATCAAACCTGTGTGTTTCCCCTTCTATAGGGTAAAATTGTCACCAGGATGTAGGCTGCCTAGGCACAGACAGTATTTTCTGGCCATACTTCCATTCAGATATGGCCAAGTTCTAATCAATGAAATGAGAAGGGACATAGAGTCACTTCAAGGCCAAAGTGTTTAAGAAGTAGGAATTAGCCTTCTCCACTCTCTTTTTCTTCTGCCAGCTGGAAGCAGATGATTCCAAGGCTAGGAGAGGAGCCACAAGGTGGAAGGAGCTTGGGTCTTTGATTTTCCATGTGAAGTATTATGTGAAGAAGAAATAGAATCCCATCTTTAAAACATTGAAATTTGGGGGGTTTATTTGTTATAGCCACAAGGGCTTTCCTGATATTGTTTGAGTTGGTAGAACTGCCAGGATGACTCAAAAGCAAGCATTTCACATTTGCTACCATGTGTTATGAAAGAGTTTCTCTGCTCCTTTTTGCTGCCCACCCTTTTCTGTGCTTCTTCACAAGAGTAGAAAATGTTAATATGATTTGTTAAGTGGCAATATAAAATTTAAACTCTATTTTATGAGTGCATGGAATAATCGTGTTAAAATGTCATTTGCTCATATCTCCCTTCTTTTTCTTATCCTTTTTTCCATGTACTGAAACTTAAGCTGAACTAGAGCCGAGGCCCCTTCAGGGTCTGATTACACTGATTTAGACTAAGCTTCATTGTTTCTACAGCTTGTGGCTGACTAGAGAACGGTAAGATTCTATGATTTAACTCTTGGCTGAACTGAAATTTCAAATTTAGCTTTATCAGAGTTCTGTCATGGGCAATATTACAGGAGACTCAGCTAATAATAAGGGATGGGTTTGCTTCTCATTCTTCATGTATCTTAGGTGTATAGTTCCAAACTTCACTATTTGGAGAGGAGATAGGCAACCCAGGATTCAATTCAACCCTTCCTTAGTCTCTAGATATGAATGGTAGATGATAAAAAAAAAAAGGAACTAAGCAACAACCCTCATTTTAACCTCTAAAGCATGGGATCTTAGCTGCCTGTTTTTCTCTATTCAAAATGTCAAATGCTATATACATAAAATTTTAGAATCCAGTGCACAAACCTGAATCTGTCACATAAAACTAGGTGACACAAAGGTCTATTATAGCTCAAATCCCTGGTTTTACCATTTTGCAGTTATCTTCCCCAGTTACCATTTTACGCTTGGTTGGGATGGACACATTCATGACAATACTACATGTAATATCATCCTCTATTCTTTCCCTCCAGACACCTTTTCGTGTGTGTGAACAAGATCTGCTTTTCCTTTAACTTGCAAGCACCCAGATATCCTACTTCAGACACTTGTTTGTATCCTAATTTTAGATGGTTGTAATCTATGCCTTTCATATTCATGCCCACCTCTCTTTGGAACCATGTCTCCATGTCCCCCTGACCACGGCATAATGAAATTTCCTATTTTCATGATAGAAGAGTATTTCTACTATTACATCTCTCCTGCAGCATAACGGATCCAATTTTCTCTTTGTAGCAGGACTTGCCTATAACATACATGATATTCTTCCACATGAAATACATCCTTCAACTTCAGTTTCCATCTCCATTTTGTACTTAATGGCCAGTGTCTGGAAGAACCATAGAGTATTTGGAA
This sequence comes from Equus caballus, assembly GCF_041296265.1. Taxonomy (NCBI): domain Eukaryota; kingdom Metazoa; phylum Chordata; class Mammalia; order Perissodactyla; family Equidae; genus Equus; species Equus caballus. Next base: position 96,011,134 of record NC_091686.1, read on the forward strand.
GAACTTCCAGAAACAATGTATCTTCTTGGAGAAATTCTGAGTGGGCTGTGCATTCTGGCTTTGCTCCAGCATATAGAGACAATTTGTCCAAGCCAGAAGACAAAGAATCCAACCCGAGGCCATTTGAGTTTGTAGAGTTTGTCAGTTCTGTGGCCTGCTGATTCTAACATCCACTCTCCTGTAGATCCATTTCATGGTTCACAATTTCAGGCTATGCTTAGCTCATTGAGACCCCCATTTTGCATCTATGCCAGGGCAACCAGTCTCAATCCTTAGGACAAGAACCTGTGTATGACATAGTGGAGGTGCTAGACTATCAATAGCCCCCCAGGTAGTGTCTGTATACAAGAAGGGGATGGCTGGGAGGAGTCAGTTATGAGAAGCGTCCTTTGGCCTCAGATACTTACCTGAGTGTGTTAGGGTCTTCCATCCAGATGCCTCAGGCAAATACTGGTCTCACTCTATTTGGAGAGAGGATTGTGAAGAGGGGGTAGTGTGGTTCTACAAAGATCTGTGTCAGGGGAGCACTTGTGTCCTATATTTTTGTGTGAGCCCAAACTACTACATGTATTGGCTCCTCTTTGGTTTAGAAACTACTGGATCTCTTAGTATAGTTCCACTTTCTCATCTGGCTCTGCACAGATATAGTGACCTATCTTCTTATTCCTTATTTAATACTGAGGATTCCTTGGGCTCCAAGCCCCTTAACAGTGGAGAAAAGACAGGCAATGCTAGTAGTCTTAGTTCCCTATTGCTGCTATAACAAATTATCAAAAACTTAGTGGCTCAAAACAACACAAATGTGTTATCTTACATTGCTGGAGGTCAGAAGCCCTAACTGGGTCTCACTGGGCTAAAATTAAGGTGCTGGCAAGGCTGCATTTCTTTCTAGAGGTTCCCAAGGCAGAACTCATTTTCTTACCACCTCCCACTTCTAAGAGGCCACCTGCCTTCAGTAGCTCTTAGACCCCTTCCTCCATCTTCAAAGCCAGCCATGTTGCATCTAACTGTCCTTCTGTAGTCACCATTCCCTCAGACTTTTCTCATCCCTCTTCCACTTCTAAGGACCTTTGTGAACACATTGGGCCCACCAGATAATCCAGGATAATCTTATTCTAGTCAGGGGCTGCGTAATGACATTTCTGTCAGTGACAGACCGCATATACAACAGTGGTCCCATAAGTTTAGTACCATATAGTCTAGGGGCGTAGTAGACTATACCATCTACGTTTGTGTAAGTGCACTCTATGGTGTTCGCAAAATGACAAAATCACCTAATGATGCATGTCTCAGAGTGTATCCCATCGTTAAGCATCTCATGATTATACTTTTGAATCAGCTGATTAGCAACTTTCATTTTCCTTTTTCATATAACCTAACATATTCACAGGTTCTGGGAATTAGGATGTGGGTTTATTTGGGGGGTGGAGGTGTATTATTCTGCTTATCATACTGGTCAAGTCAGTCAACCCCACAGCTTACCTCCAGCCCTGCCTATTACAGGCAGGTATATCAGCTGTTGACTTTTCACTACTTGCTTCATGCATATATTAGGTTACCAGCGTCTAGGTAAAGCCTGCCATTTTTTCTGATTTCCACTTTCACTGTTGACTTGATCAACATTTCAATTTCCATCTGTTTTTCATATACTATATTTAGTCCTCCTAAAATTCCGTTGCCTGGGAGACGCCCACCAGATTGGAAACATGTCAACAAACCTAGAGAGATGTTTTACTTTACTTGGAAATTTGAAACCTATGTTTCGTGTCAGATAAAGTAGTTTTGAGATAAAGATACAAGTACCTAAGGAGACTGCCCTTCTGAGAAGTAGTTACAGAAAATGAGATGCTTTTTACATGCAGTAGTTAAGAGATTTATCTCAGTCACTAAATAGTACAACCCAAAACAGATAACTTTGCAAGCTATTGTTTTTATTCTTTTTAACTGAGCAGAGTTATGATGGTCTTAAAGAAGGTACAGAATTGTAAATTGAAAAATTTAATTACTATATTCAAAAGCAGCAGGTGTATGGTACAAAGAAAACTATGGACTAACAAGAAATCACTGGTGGTTGTTCCTGTAAAAACACAAAGGGAGAGCACTAAGCAATTACATAGTTTCGTGCTGCCTATCCAAGCACAACGATTCTTGTTGATTGTCTCTAGCAATTAGCATTTTCCATTTCACAAAGCAATTATTTATATTCTTTTATTCTAATGGATTTTATTAATCACATCCGTCAGCTATATGAACAGCATTTATTAACTCTGGCAGTACAGCATTCAAAAGGTTGCATTTATTTCTTAATCAGAGAGGCAAACACTAATTGAAGAAATCTCTAAAAACCATGTCTTAATGTGTGGATCAGGTGATCTTGGCAGCCCAGCAAGGTAGTAATGAAACAATCTATGCAGGAAGCACTTTTGGTTCTCTGTTGAACTTCCCATCTGGATTTCTCTATCAAGTGCCCCAACCTCCTTCAAAATCATATATTAAGGATCCCTGTGTGATAGATGGCTACAGTGAAAAAAAAATAACCATCTGCTATTTGTAAGTCACTGTCCTAGATGCTAGAAGGATACACAGAGATGGATAAGATACAATAAATGTCCTCAAAAATATTGAAGATGAGAAAAATTCTTGCAGCTAAAACAGAATAAAGGTAAATTGTAGTGCAAAATGATCTACATGTAAATGAATCGAATGAAAGTAAAAGGAATTAATTCTTGGGGGATGTAGTGCAAAATGATCTACATGTAAATGAATCGAATGAAAGTAAAAGGAATTAATTCTTGGGGGATAAGATGATCTCTCAGAACCATCTTGAGCTTAATTGCTGGTTAAATTTATGAAGGAGCGCATTTTGGTTGGGCAATGAAAGACATAAGAGATTTTGATGTGTTGAGACAGGAAAATGGGTTGGTAGAGGCAACACATTTCAAAAGGAAGAGAGAGTGATCAGCTAGCAGGGAGGAGAAGGCTCAAGGCACATTCAGGGGATGGTGAATGAGAGCAAGTCTCCACCTGCTCTTATCTCAGCCACTCTTATCTCAGGCCACCATCCTTCACTTGTAGCCATGCTGATCTTTTTATAAATACAAGTATCATCCTGTCCTTCCCTGCCTTCAAAACCTTCAATGGTTTCCACTTGCTCTCAGTGAAGACCACAAGCCTTAAAATGCATTCACACCTACATGATCTGGCCCCTGTCGAAACATCCAGCCTCATCTCTTATTTCTATTTCCGTTAAGATCTCTAGTAACCCATTTTAAACCACTGCATATATTGACTTCCTCTGGTACAAAACCCACATGGTCCCATAGCTAATCTCTATCTTTTCACCCAGCTCCACACAGCTGTGATGACTCATCTTCCTCTTGTTCACTTTCATCTTGACTTGGAAATCTTTGCGGATTCCCTTGGGCTCTAACTGCATAGGAAGCATGTTTCACATCCTCAAGTGGACTGTGCCTGCTCCTGACTACCTTAAGACCTTCTCACGTGCTTTTCCCTTTGACTTGAAATGACCTATCTCCCTGTACCTCCAAACCCTCTATCTAATCTTTCCAGCTAATCCCTACTGTCTTTAGAACTAAATTTAATGCTCATTTCCTCAGGGCACACTTCGGAAGAGGTGGTTAAGTCCCTTTGTTATATGATCTCAGAGCAATTTATAGCTCCTTTACTCTCATTCAAATTCTGATTAAAACGCAACTTTGCAAATTATCTGCAATGTTTTTCTTTTCATCAAGATGCTAAATCTATGTAGCAGGAGATTGCATATGTCTTGCTGATGTTTTATTCTGTGTACTACCATAGTGCCTGGCAAGTGGTAAATTCCAAATAAATGCTATTGAATAAATGAATGCATGAAGAAAGGAAGAGATAAGAATGGGAGGGTGTGCTAGATCCAGATTGGAGAAGGTCTTGAATTCGATGATAATAAGGATTTTGTATACAAAATCGGAGGATATCTACATTTGTAAAAGTAACTTGTAGCCTGAGACAAGTGTTTGGATGTGAGAGGGTGGGACTTTGCAAAGCATTGTAAGTCTCTTTTCACCCAGGCATGTGTCTTAAATCAATTCGAGATAGATAGAGACATTCAGTACAGCTCCGTTTTCATTTGCTGTGTATATAAAGCTTTAAGTTCTCATTTTCCACTTCGCCTCACTCTTGCCTGTTCTCTATAATGTCAACACTTTTCCTATGGAAATCTCTCTTTTTCCAGCTTAATCAGCCTGTCTTCGTTTATTGTGCTTGCATTCTTCTCTTGCTCCTGTTCTAATAGTAATGATGAAACATTTTTTCCCAGACGCTCCTGCTCCTCCTTGATTCTCTGTGCAGATCTGATCCCTAGAGATACAGACCTTTTAAATTGTCATCTTAACTTCTGTATTTGCAATTTTTTAATTTTTATTTGGCTTTAAAAATGTTTTTCATTGTGATTAGAACACTTAACATGAGACCTACACATTTAAAGATTTTTAATTATATGATACAATATTGTTATCTGTAGGCAAAATGTTATACATCAAATCTCTAGAATTTAACCTGCATAACTGAAATTTTATACCTGGTGATTAGCAACGCCCCATCGCTCCCTCCATCCAGTCCCTAGCATACATAATTCTGTTCTTTACTTTTATGAGTTTGACTATTTTAGATAGGTGTCTAAAATAGTACCTATTTATACTGCATGTACATAAAATCATGCAGTATTTGTCCTTTTGTGATTGTCTTATTTCACTTAGTGTGATGTCTTCCAGGGTCATATAGGTTGTCACATATTGCAGGATGTCCTTCTTTTTGAAGACAGAATAATATTCCACTGTCTGTATATACCATGTTTTTCAAATCCATTCACCTGGATTAAAATCCATTCATCTGTATAGTCATTTAGGTTGTTTCCACATTTTGCCTACTGTGGGTAGTGCTGCAATAAACATGAAGATGCTTATATCTCTTTGAGATTCTGACTTCAATTTTGGGGGGATAAATAACCAGAAGTGGGATTGATAGATCATGTGGTAGTTCTGTTTTTAATTTTTTGAGGAACTTTCATACTGATTTCAATAGTGGTGGCTCCATTTTGCATTCTCACCAACAGTGTACACAACTCCAATTTCTCCACATCCTCACCAATATTTGTTGTCTTTTCTTTTTTTTGAGGAAGATTAGCCCTGAGCTAACATCTGCTGCCAATTCTCCTCTTTTTACTGAGGAAGACTGGCCTTGAGCTAACATGCGTGCCCATCTTCCTCTACTTTATACGTGGGATGCCTACCACAGAATGGCCTGCCAAGCCTGTGGCATGTCCGCACCTGGGATCCGAACCTGTGAACCCTGGGCTGCAGAAGCAGAACGTGCACACTTATCTGCTGCACCACTGGGCTGGCCTCTTGTCTTTTTTTTATAATAGCCATGCTAACAGATATGATGTGATACCTCATTGTGGTTTTGATCCACATTTCCCTGATGATTAGTGACTGACATCTTTCATAAACCCATTGGCTGTTTGTATGTCCTCTTTGGAGAAGTACTTATTCAAGTCTTTAGCCCATTTTTTAATTGGGTTATTTGCTTTTTTGCTATTGAGTTGTAGGAGTTCTTTATATATTTTGGATATTAGTGCCTGATCAGATATATGATTTGCAAGTGTCTTCCCCCTTTTTGTAGGTTGCGTTTTCACTTTATTGATTGTTTCCTTTGGTGTTCAGAGCTTTTTAGTTTGATGTAGTCTGGTTATCTATTTTCGTTTTTATTGCCTGGGCTTTTGATATTAACCATCAAATCATTACCAAGATCAATATCAGGAAGATGTTCCACTATGTTTTCTTCTAGAAGTTTTACAATTTCAGGTCCATGTGTAGGTCTTTGATCTATTTTGAGTTGATTTTTTTGTATAAGTTAAGGGTCCAATTTCATTGTTTTGCACGTGGATATCCTATTTTACCAACACCTTTGTTGAAGAGACTGTCCTTTCCCCACTGCGTATTCTTGGCACCATTGTCAAACATCAGTTGATCATATATGCATGAATTTTTTTCAGGGCTCTCTATTCTATTTCAGTGGTTTACATGTCTCCATGCAAGAACAACTTTGTTTTAATTATGGTAGTTTTGTAAATGTATTGAAATCAGGTATTGTGACACCTCCAGCTTTGTTCTTCTTTTTCAAGATTATTTTGGATATTTGGGGTTTTTTTGTGGTTTCATATGAATTTGAGGACTTTTTTTCTATTTCTGTAAAAAGTGCCTTTGGAATTTTTGTGGGGATTACTTGGGATCTGTAGATTGTTTTGGATAACATAGAAATGTTAACAATACTAAGTCTTCCAATCCATGAACACAAGATGTCTATCCATTTGTGTCTTCTTTGGTTTCTTTCATCAATGTTTTGCAGTTTTCAGTGTGTGAGTCCTTCACTCTCTTAGTTAAGTTTATTCCTTTTTGATACTATTATGAGTGTAATTGTTTTCCCAGTTTTCTTTTCAGATAGTTCATAGTTAACACATAGAAACACAACTAAATTTTGTATATTGACTTTGTATCCTGAAATTTTACTGAATTTGTTTATCAGTTCTAACAGTTTTGTGTGTGTGTGTGTGTGTGTGTGTAGTCCTTAGGGTTTTCTATATTCAATATCATGGTATCTGCAAACATGGACAATTTTATTTCTTTCTTTCTGATTTGAATGCCTTTAATTTTTTCTTGCCCAATTTCTCTGGCTAAGGTTCCATTAATATGTTGAATAAAAGTTGGTGACAAGGGCATCCTTGTCTTGTTCCTGATCTTAGTGGAAAATGTTTTAGTTTCTCCCTATTGAGTTTGATGTTAGCTATGGAATTTTCATATATGGCCTTTATTATATTAATTGCCCTCCATTCCTAATTTTTGAGAGTTTTTGTCATAAAAGGTGGTGACTTTTCTCAAATGTTTTTCTGCATCCATTGAGATGGTCATGTGATTTTCATCCTTCATTATGTTAATATGGTGGATTGCATTAATTGATTTGTGTATGTTGAACTATGCTTGCATCCTAAGGATAAATTCTACCTGACCTTGGGCTTTTCTCTCTTGGGAGATTTTTGATTACTGGTTCAGACTCTGTATTAGTTATAAGTCTGTTCAGAGTTTCTAATTTTTCATGATTCAGTTTTGCTAGGTTGTGTATTTCTAGGAATTTATCATTTTTTTCTAGATGATCCCATTTTTTGGCATGCATTTGTTAATAGTAGTCTCTTATGATCCTTTTTATTTCTGTGGCATCAGTTATAATGACTCCTCTTTCACTTAGGATTTTATTAAGTTCAGTCTTCTCTCTTTTTTCTTAGGTTTTCTAGCTAAAGATTGTCAAGTTTTTTATCTTTTCAAAAAACAACTCAATTTCATTGACTTTTTCTATTTTTTTTTAATTCTCTATTGCATTTATTTCTGCTCTGATCTTTGTTACTTCCTTCTGCTAATGTTGGGTTTGGTTTATGTTATTTTTCTACTTCTTTGGGGCATAAAGTTAAGGTGTTTATTTAAGATCTTTCTTCTTTTCTCCTGTGGGCATTTATCACTATAAATGTCTCTCTTAGTACTGCTTTTGCTGAAACTCATAATTTTCATATGTTGTGTTTTCATTTGCCCCAAGATATTTTATAGTTTCTCTTTTGATTTATTCTTTGATCCACTGGTTGTTAAAAAGTATGCTGTTTGAGATCTTGTCAAGATGGTGGCATAAGCAGACTCTGAACTCATCTCCTCCCACAAACACAACCAGGTTACAACTATTTTTGGAAAAATTACCCTGGATAGAAAACTGAAAACTGGATAAAAAGTACTGCCACAACAAGGGACAGTCCTGACTAAGGCAGAAGAGTCAGAAATTCCTGCTGGAGAGGAAAAAAGCCACCTTTGGGAGCAGCGGAGCTTCTCAGCTGGCCAGGCAGGAGCCACTCTAAAGTACACAGTCCTCCCTGGAGGGGTGAGGTCTGGAGAGCCAGCCAATACTGCTATAAGCATCCCTCAGACTCAGCACAACTGAGACGAGGGTCTTACTGTCTGGCTTCACTGGCTATTAACTGCAGCAAGGCTACCACCAGGAAAGCTATTAGACAAAAGCTGAAAAGACCTGGGTCTTAAAGGGCCCACGCACAAACTCACCATTTCAGCAACCTAAAATCACCAGAGAGAAGGCTAACAGTCCTTTGGTGAAATGAGACTCACCTGGTGGGCTCTGGGGGCATGTTGGTGAGAGGAGAGACCTCTCCAGAGACTGAGACATTGGTGGGGGCCATTGTTCTGACCTGGTTCAGTGGTGCTGACACAGACCCCAGTGGATGCCATTGAGGTTCCTCCCTTGGACTGTTGGCCCAGGGGTCTGCCACATCCACTAGAGCACAGATTTACTCCAGTTCAGACAGGGCAGGCAGCATGCCCTAAGGACTGGCCTCACCCAACAGCAAGCCCTCACACTACTTGTCAGCCTGCATTGACTGGGTGCCTTGCTACTCTACAGGCAGGCCAGTGTGTCTGCCTCTGTGGGGCAGGACCTGTGTGAGGACCAGGTGAACTGTGGGGGGCATTGGTGGAGAGGTGGGGTCCTCTACAGTGTGGCATCAGGGTATGCCCCAGGGGGTTGAGAAGTGTGCATGGACCAGGACTGTGTTGACGGTGTGTGTGGTCCTGTTGGGGGTGAGGCTTAGCAGCAGCAGAAGACCTGTGCTTCACAAATAGCCATAAAAAGGATCAGCCCCACCTTCCAAAGCCTGAAACAATTGAGTGCTCCCATGCCTAGGGCTAGTCCCACTCAGCTGCACTCCTAAGAGAACTGACAACAGCCTTGTAGGCCTGAGGCCTATAGCAACTGTAAACCCCTGAGTCTAGCAACCAGCTACACTGGGTACCAACCTAAGTAAGAGGAAAACTGCAATAGGAGCGTGCTGATAGACTTTGTAGCCAATGGTGCTGAGGCTCCCACAACCGGATTTACAAACAGCTGGCCAGGGAAGGAAAGACTAGACTCCCTGGGTACCTGCATTAACAGCAATCCTGCCACAGCAGTAAGACACAAGTAGCCTACAAAGGGGTCACTCCTGGGTCATTTGGACTGGTGACGAGAGGGAAGCACAGTGCTGGGCCTCATAAGGCACCTCTTACATATGGCCACTTCTCCAAGATCGGGAGACATAGCTGACTCACCTAACACATAGAAATAAGCACAGAGAAAGAGGCACAATGAGGAGACAAAGGAATACATTCCAAGCAAGGGAACAGGACAAAACCCCAGAAAAAGGACAAAATGAAAGAGAAGTTAGCACCCTACATGACAAAGAGTTCAAACAAAATCTCATAAGGATGCTCACAGATATTGAGAGAAGACTGGATGAACACAGCAAGCTCATCAGCAAAGAACTGGAAAATATAAAAAAGAACCAATCAGAAATGAAGAATACAGTACTAGAAATCAAAAATTCACTAGAGGGATTCAATGGTAGAGTAGAGGATGCAGAAGAATGGATCAGTGAGCTAGACAAAAGACTAGAGGAAATCACCCAAGCTGAAAAGGAAAAAGAAAAAAGAATTAGACAGAATGAGAACAGTTTAAGGGAACTCTGGGACAATATCAAGGACACTAACATTGGGATTATAGGTGTCTCAGAAGGAGAAGAGAGAGACAAAGGGGCAGAAAATTTATTTGAAGAAATAATAGACGAGAATCTTCCTAACCTAAGGATGGAAACAGACATTCAAGTACAGGAAGCACAGAGAGCTCCAAACAAGATAAGCCCAAAGAGGCCCACATGGAGACATATTATAATTGTCCAAAATTAAAGATAAAGAGAGAATCCTCAAAGCAGCAAGAGAAAGGAAACAAGTGACATACAAAGGAAAGCCCATAAGGCTATTCAGTGGACTTCTCAGCCGAATCCCTTCAGGTAAGAAGAGAATGGCATGACGTATTTAAAGTGCTAAAAGGAAAAAACCTACAGCCAAGAGTACTCTATCCATCAAGGTTGTTATTCAGATTGGAAAGAGAGATAAAGAGCTTCCCAGACAAGCAAAAATTAAAGGAGTTTATCACCAAGAAACCAGTTCTACAAGAAATGCTGAAGGGACTTATTTAAGTGGGAAAGCCATGACCACAAATAGAGATTTTAAAAAAAATTATCAAAAGAAAAAACCCAAAAGAAATCAGGCAATAAAATCACTTGTAAAGGTAAAAATATAGTAAAGGTAGCAGATCAACTACCTGTGAAAATAATATGAATGTTAAAAGGCAAATGTACTAAAATCACCTATTTCAATGACAAGAGGGTAATGGATAGGCACACTAAACAAGAGACTATATATGATTTCAAAAACATAAAATATAGGAGGAGGGGAGTGAAAAAGTAGAGCTTTTAGAAAGAGGTCAAGATAAAAAGTCTATCAACTTGATATAGACTATTATATACATAGAATATTATATAGGATCCCCATGGTAATCACAAATCAGAAACCTAGAGTTTCTAAGCAAAAAAGTAAGAAAAAAGCAAGACAAAAGAAAACAAACATATTACTAAAGAAACCATCAAACCACAAGGAAAGAGAGCAAGAGAGAAAGAAAGAAACAGAGAAGAAATACTAAAACACCCAGAAAAAAAAGTAACAAAATGGCAATAAATACATATTTATCAATGGCTGCTTTAAATGTCAATGGGCTAAATGCTCGAATCAAAAGGCATAGGGTGGCCAACTGGTTAAAAAAACAAGACCCATGTATATGCTGCATACAAGAGACACACTTCAGACCTAAACACACTCACAAACTGAAAGTGAAAGGATGGAAAAAGATATTCCATGAAAATGGCAAAGAAAAGAAAGCGGGGTAGCAATACTTATGTCAGACAAAATAGACTTTAAAACAAAAACTGTAACAAGAGACAAAGACGGACACTACATAATGATGAAGGGAACAATCCAGCAAGAAGATATAACACTTGTAAATATCTATAGACCCAATATAGGAGCACCTAAACATATAAAGCCATTAGTAACAGACATAAAAGGAGAAATAGACAGTAACACAATAATAGTAGGGGACTTTAACACTCCACTTAGACCCATGGATAGATCATTCAAACAGAAGATCAATAAGGAAACACTGGCCTTAAAGGACATGTTAGATCAGATGGACTTAGTAGATATAGAACATTCCATCCAAAAACCACAGAATACACATTCTTTTCAAATGCCCATGAAACATTCTCCAGGATTGATCACGTATTAGGCCACAAAACAAGTCTCAATAAATTTAAGAAGACTGAAATAATACCATGCATCTTTTCTGACCACAAAGGTATGAAACTGGAAATCAACTACAGGAAGAAAACCAGAAAGGCCACAAAAATGTGGATATTAAACAAAATGCTACTGAACAATGATTGGGTCAAGAAATCTTTGAAGAAATCAAAGAAGAAATCAAAATATTCCTGGAGACAAATGAAAATGAAAAGATGGCATGCCAAAATCTGCGGGATACAGCAAAAGTGGTTCTAAGAGGGAAGTTTATAGCAATTCAGGCCTACCTCAACAAAGAAGAAAAATCCCAAATAGACAATCTAAAAGTGCACTTAAAGGTGCTGGAAAAAGAAGAATAAACAAAGCCCAAAATCAGCAGAAGGAAGGAAGTAATAAAAATCAGAGCAGAAATTAATGAAATAGAGACCAAAAAAACAATAGAAAAAATTAATGAAACCAAGAGCTTGTTCTTCGAAAAGATAAACAAAATTGACAAATCCTTAGCCAGACTCACCAAGAAAAAGAGAGAAAAGGCTCAAATAAACAAAATCAGAAATGAAAGAGGAGAGATTACAACGGACAGCTCAGAAATACAAAAGATAATAAGAGAACACTATGAAAAGCTATACTCCAACAAATTGGATAATCTAGCAGAAATGGATAAATTCTTAGAAACACACAACCTTCCAAAACAGGACCAAGAAGCAGTAGAAAATTTGAATAGACCGATCACCAGTGAGGAGATTGAAACAGCAATCAAAAACCTCCCAAAAAATAAAAGTTCAGGACCAGATGTCTTCCCTGGTGAATTCTACCAAACATTCAAAGAAGACTAAATACCTATCCTTCTCAAACTCTTCCAAAAAGTTGAAGAGGAGTGGAGGCTTCCTAACTCATTCTACGAAGCCAACATTACCCTGATACCGAAACCAGACAAGGACAACACAAAAACAGAAAATTACAGGCCAATATCACTGATGAAAATCGATGCAAAAATCTTCAACAAAATACTAGCAAATCGAATACAACAACACATTAAAAAGGTCATACATCATGATCAAGTGGGTTTCATTCCAGGGATGCAGGGATGGTTCAACATCCACAAATCTATCAGTGTGATATACCACATTAACAAAATGAAGAATAAAAATCACATGATCATCTCAATAGATGCAGAGAAAGCATTTGACAAGATACAGCATCCATTTCCGATAAAAACTCTAAATAAAATGGGTATAGAAGGAAAATACCTCCACATAATTAAGGCCATATATGACAAACCCACAGCAAATATCATTCTCAATGGAGGAAAACTGAAAGCTATCCCTCTAAGAACAGGCACCAGACAAGGATGCCCACTGTCACCCCTCTTATTTAACATAGTATTGGAAGTCCTAGCCAGAGCAATCAGGCAAGAAAAAGAAATAAAAGGGATCCACATTGGAAAAGAAGAAGTGAAACTGTCACTTTTTGCAAACAACATGATTTTATATCTAGAAAACCCTAAAGATTCCACTAAAAAACTTTTAGAAACAATAAAGGAATACAGTCAAGTCACAGGATACAAAATCAACGTTCAAAAACCAGTTGGGTTTCTACACACTAACAACAAAGTAGCAGAAAGATAAATTAAGCATACAATCCTGTTTACAATTGCAACAAAAAGAATAAAATACCTAGGAATAAACTTAACCAAAGAGGTGAAAGATCTGTACACTGAAACTGTAAAACATTGTTGAAAGAAATCGAAGAAGACACGAAGAAATGGAAAGATATTCCATGCTCTTGGATTGGAAGAATCAACATCATTAAAATGTCTATACTTCCTGAAGCAATCTATAGATTCAATGCAATCTCTATCAAAGTTCCAACAACATTTCTCACAGAAATAGAACAAAAAATCCTAAAATTTATATGGAGCAACAAAAGACCACAAATAGCCAAAGGATTCCTGAGAACAAAGAACAAAGCTGGAGGTATCACACTCCCTGATTCCAAAATATACTAGTAACCAAAACAGCATGGTAGTGGCACAAAAATAGACACACAGATCAATGGAACAGAATTGAGAGCCCAGAAGTACACCCACACATTTATGGAAAGCTAATATTCGACAAGGGAGCCAAGAGCATACAATGGAGAAAGAAGAGTCTCTTTAATAAACAGGGTTAGGAAAACTGGACAGCCACATGCAAAAGCATGAAAGTAGACCATTCCCGTACACCATGCACAAGAATCAACTCAAAATAGATTAAAGACTTGAATGTAAGACCCGAAACCATGAAACTTCCAGAAGAAAACTTAGGCAGTATGCTCTTTGGCACCAGTCTGAGCAGCATATTTTCAAGTCCCATGTCTGACCGGGCAAGGGAAACAAAAGAAAAAATGAACAAATGGGACTACATCACACTGAAAAGCTTCTGCACAGCAAAGGAAACCGTCAACAAAACGAAAAGACAACCTAACAATTGGGAGAAGATATTTGCAAACCATATATCAGATAAGGGGTTAATATCCAAAATATACAAAGAACTAATACAGCTCAACAACAAAAAACCAACAATCCAATTAGAAAATGGGCAAAAGATCTGAACATAGGTTTCTCCAAAGAAGATATATGGATGGCCAACAGACATTTGAAAAGATGCTCAACATTATTAGCTATCAGGGAAATGCAAATCAAAACTACAATGAGGCATCACTTCACTCTGGTCAGAATGGCTATAATTAACAAGACAGGAAACAACAAGTGTTGGAGAGGATGTGGAGAGAAGGAAACACTTGTTCATTGCTGGTGGGAGTGAAAACTGATACAACCACTATGGAAAGCAGTATGGAGTATCCCCAGAAAATGAAGGATAGATCTACCATATGATCCAACTATCCCACTGCTGGGTATTTATCCAAAGAACTTGAAAACACAAAGGCATAAAGATACATGCACCCCTATGTTCATTGCAGTATTATATACAATAGCCAAGACTTGGAAGCAACCTATGTGCCCATCAAGGGACGAATGGATAAAGAAGATGTGGTATTTATACATGATAGACTACTACTCAGCCATAAGAAATGATGAAATCTGGCCATTTGTGACAATATGGATGGACCTTGAGGGTATTATGCTGAGTGAAATAAGTCGGAGGGAGAAAGTCAAATACCGTATGATCTCAGTCATAAGTAGAAGATAAAAACAACAATGACAAACAAACACATGGCACTGGAGATTGGATTGGTGGTTACCATAGGGGAAGGGGGGAGGAGGGAGGGCAAAAGGGGTGATCAAGTTCACATGTGAGGGGATGGACTGTAATTAGTTTTTGGGTGAACACGATGTAATCTACACAGAATTTGAAATATATTATGATGTACCTCTGCAAGCTATATATTGTTATAATCCAATGTCACTGCAATTAAAAAAAAATTAAAAAGTATATTGTTTAATTTCCACATATGTGTGAATTTTCCAGTTTTTTCCTCTGCTACTGATTTCTAGGTTCAATCCATTGTGGTTAGAGAAGATACTTGGTATGATTTCATGTTTTTAAATTTGTTAAGACTTATTTTGTGATCGAACATGTGATTTAGACTGGAGAATGTTCTTTGTGTGCTTGAGAAGAACGAATTTTTTGCTTCTGTTGGGTGCAATGTTCTCTATATGTCTGTTAGGTCCATTTTGTCTATAACAATGTTCACATCCACTGTTTCTTTGTTACTTTTTCTGGCCAGTTGTTTTATCCATTATTGAGATTGGGGTACTGAAGTCTCCTACTATTATTATATTGCTATTTATCCCTTCAGTTTTGTTAATGTTTAATTTATATATTTATGTCTTCTGACAGTGGGTGCATCTATATTTATAACTGATATATCTTTCTGATGAATTAACTTTTCTTTCATTATCTAATGTCCTTCTTTGTCTACTGTGACAGTTTGTGACTTAATATCTATTTTATCTGCTATATGTACAACCACCCCTGCTCTGTATGGGTTACCATTTGCATGGAATATCTTTTCCTATCCTTTTACTTTCAGCCTATATATGTCCTTCAGTATAAAGTGAGTTTCTTATAGGCAGCATAGAGTTGGACCTTGTTTTTTATCCACTCAGCTGTTCTATGTCTTTTGATTGGGGAGTTTAACCCATTTTTATTTAAAGTAGTTATTGATAAGGAAGAATTTATGATAGCCATTTTGTTAATTGTTTTCTCTTTGTCTTGTAGTTCTTTTGTCCCTCTGTCCTCTCTTGCTGTCTTCCTTTATGTTTTATTGTGGGGTGGTTTTTTTTTTTTGTATTGATATGCTTTGATTCTTTTTCATTTTTCTTTTGTGTAACTTCTATGTTATTTTCTCTATAGTTCCCATGGGGCTTATGTAAAATATCATATTTACAATAGTCTATTTTAAACTGATAACTTCTATTGTATACAAAATCTCTATACTTGTACTGCCCCTAACACTTTGTTATTGATATCTCAATTTACATCTACTTATATTCTGTATCCATTAACATAGTTTTAGTTAAAGTTATTTTGATCCTTTAAAAAACTTTCACACTAGAATTAAAAGTGAATTTACCCACTGCTATTACAGTAATACAGTATTCTGTATTTATTAATATATTTACCTTTACCAATGAATTTTATACTTTCTATGTTATCATGTTGCTGTTTAGAGTCCTTTCATTTTATGTTGAAGTTCTTCCTTTCACATCTCTTGTAAGGCAGGTGTGGTGCTAATGAACTCCTTCAGTTTTTGTTTGTCTGGGAACGTCTTTCTCATTCCTTTATTTTTGAAGGACAATTTTGTCAAGTATAGTATTCTTGGTTGGCAGTTTTTCTTTTCTTTCAGCACATTGAAGGTATCATCCCTCTCCCTTCTGGCCTGTGTTGGTGTCACAATCCAATGTACACATCAGGATAGATGCAGAGAGGGCTGATGGCCACTCTGAGTTTATCGTAACCAGTGTTTCAATATATACATAGCTTACGTCTGTTAAACATACACAGGTGTTCTGGATGAAGTAATTAGCGAATGCCAAGAATTCTTAGTGATTTCTCAAGGAGCCCTCCGTTGGCCTCTGTTTTGATATTATCATGTTATTGCTGTGCTCCTATATTTTTATCTCGGAGCAGGCAAGGTCTTTTAGGCAATGGTCCCTCCTGCTCCCAATATCCATATTGTTTCTCCATCTGTGCCCCTCGGCAGCCGCTGCCTGGCTTAGGTTGCCCCCCCGGAGGTCTTACCCATCATTGGCTAACCAGCCTTCTCACCTCAGGGTCACAGTTTGTTGACAAGCCTTTTCCAGTGATTATTAACTCTTCCTGTGTCAGGGGCAGCTACAGCCTGGAAAGTTGCTACAGAAAAACCCAGTGACAATCTTATGAGGTTTCCCTGTATGTGACAAGTCATTTTCTCTTGCTGCTTTCAAAATTCTCTGTCTTTGACTTTTGACAACTTGATTATAGTGTTAATTTCTTTGGATCGAAATTATTTGGGATCTTTTGAGCTTCCTGGATCTGATGTCTATTTTCTTTTCCAGCTTTGGGAAGTTTTAAGTCATTATTTCTTTGAATAATCTTTGTAGTCCTCCCTCTCTCTCTCCTCTGTCTAGAACTCCCATAATGTGTATGATCTATTTGATTGCATCCATGAATGTCTTAAGCTATGTTAATTCCTTTTTGTTTATGTTCATCAGATTGGATAATTTCAGATGAACTATCTCCAAGTTTGATAATTCTTTTTTTCTGCTTGTTCTTGTCTGCTGTTGAACCCCTCTATTGAATTTTTCAGTTCACTTATCATATTCTCAAGCTCCCATATTTCTATTTGGTTCTTTTCAAAATTTTATATCAGTTCTTTTTTTAATTCTCCCTTTGCTTGAAAAATGCTGGTTGAGCATTTTTATGACATTTGAAATCTTTGTCAGATAAATTATATATATTTTGTTAAAATAGGTTTCTAGAGTTTTATCTTATTTCTTTGTTGGGATTGTGTTTCCTTGTTTCTTCATTTTCTTTGGCTCTGCATTGATATCTATGCATTAATGAAAACTGCCACCTCTCCCAGTCTTCTCAGATTGGCCTCATATGGAGAAGACTTTCACCAATCAACCTGGCCTGAGCTTTTGTGGGCCTCTGAAACTTTAGTGCTAGTCCATACCACCACCTTTGTTCTTTGCTGCCCCCAGGTGCCTAGAGTGTGCCAGGTCTCACCAGTGCTCTGAGACAGGCAAGATAGAAGCCAATCTTTTGGATGGCTCCTGGAGAAGTTGGGACTCAGGATGTGCAAGCCAATTCTTTCTCTCCTCAAGAAGAAGGTGGGAGCTGGGGTTTATTGCCCACTCATTCTGTGCTAAGCCAGGGATAGGAGCTGAGGTAAATGCCTGCTCACTAGTTCAAACTGCCACTTTGCTCTCTGTAGCCTTCGGGGGACTGGTGTATACTGGGCCCTGTCAGCTTTCTGAGTTAAATGAGATAGAAGCCAGTTCCTCAGGTAGCACCTGAAAAAGTTGGGGCATTGTGTATGCAGTGCAACTCCTTTGATTCTCAGGGGGAAGCTAGGAGCTGGGGTATATTGCCATTTACTCTGCACTATGCCAGAGAGGAGCTGAGTGGTGAGTGCTTGCATGTTAGTTCTGACTACTGCTTTGTTCCTGTAGTACTGGAGGGCTAGCATATACCATGGCCCATCAGCTCTCGAAGAAGGAAAGAGAAGCGAATCCCTCAGGTAGCACCCAGAGAAGCTGGAATGTTAGATGGGCAGTCCAACTTACTTATTTCTCAGGGAGAAGCTGGGAGCTGAGGACCCCATTCCAACTGTAGGGCACTGTTCTGGGGGTGGAATTCTGGTGAGAGGGTGTCTACTTTTCTTATTGCTTTTGATGTTGCTAGTTTTTCACTCACCTGGGGTACAGGAGCCTCTTAGCTAGTTTCTATATATCTCACAAAGGAAGTTAGTCCATGTGTTGCTGTTGAATTATCCATGTAATGGGGAGAAGGAGAACCCAGGAGTTCTTATTTGCCGTCTCAGTGATGTTACTCCTTTGCAACATTTTTATTGAGTTATTTTTCTGCTTCATTCCAAGTTGATGATGTATTCTCTCAAAAATAGGAAGTCCATTTTTTTCTTATGTATTCATTAATAAAAATTACCACCCTTCTGTGGATAAAAGCCTTAATTTTCAGTCTCTTAAATCTAAAAGCATGGTAAATTCTGACTGTAATTAACACACTTGAGGCTGTCTAGTTCAGTTTCGCCCTTAGGAACCTGTGGAGAAACCGCATTTCCTTTTCTTGGCCCTGGAGATAGTTAAAAACAACACGTAAGAACAGCAGAATTTACAGCAGCTCATCCGACATTGCTTCTCCCTATCTGACAACAACTGAAGTCTCAATCTCTAATGTTCTATAGCACTTACAGACTTCAGACACCTTTGCAGTTTAAAGTCCCAGTCTCTTGACCTGCATACCTGGCTAAACAACCCAATAAAAGCAATAATTGAGACACTACTCTTGCAAAGAGAGCTTTTCCTGGAACCAAAAGATTGTCTTTGCTAATAATTCTTGCAGCCACTGTGCCTGTGGCATAGGTGCCTAGAGAAGTCTAGGTCAAGCTGCACGTTAAGACCCCTCTCTGGGGCCAGCCTGGTGGCGCAGCGGTTAAGCGTGCATGTTCCGCTTTGGTGGCCTGGGGTCTGCCCATTCGGATCCCAGGTGCGGACATGGCACCGCTCATCAAGCCATGCTGTGGCAGGTGTCCCACATATAAAGTAGAGAAAGATGGGCACGGATGTTAGCTCAGGGCCAGTCTTCCTTAGCAAAAGGAGGAGGATTGGCAGATGTTAGCTCAGGGCTGATCTTCCTCAAAAAAAAAATACCCCTCCTTCTCTGGTATGTGGAGTCCTACACCTGTGGCCTGAACCTTCTGAGGCCCATACTGGATACAAACCTATAGCCTGTGATCAACATTGTCAAAGCTGCAGGGCTCTTCCAAGTTCAAAATTCCACAGAATTCACATCTACCAGAGTCTAATTCTTATACATATGTCTAAGTTACACAGGTTAGAAATCATCTCCACAACTGTAAAATCAGCCACCTGGGACAACAGAGCCAATGCAAATTTCTAAGGTTAAAATCACTCAATGCTGACCTTATTTAAGCTAATGCCTAAAGGCACATCCCCAGGTTGTACCAGTCATTTGGCCTCCAAATTCTGCTTATTATACATTTCTCAAAGTTTCCAGCCAATGTCCAGTGCTCGTATCTCAGAGGACCTACTAAACAAATTTTATGTTTGTTCTGTGTCTGAATTCTGAACTATTTAAGAGACACAAGAGTTCGGCAGATAAAGATTAAAAAGTCAAATTATTTCTGATATTAGCCATGTTAGGAAATATGGCTTACATATTCCACCCCCCCCCCCCCCCCACATCCTCCAAAAAAGGTGCAAGACTTTCTTACATGGGCAGAGCCTATTCCAATAAGATTAACCCAGTTTGGAGAGAGCAGACTAGACTACACTTTGATTTGTGCAAGTGTTGTCACACACACACACACACATACACACAGGCAGGGAGGAGGGAGTGGGGCCACACAAGTAAAGATAGTAGAAAAATCACTCCTCCTCTTCTAGGGAGCAATGAACAAAACATGGCTCAAAGTACAAGTAATGTTCCCACATGGAAACTTGAGAAGTGGGAAAGTCATGTTCCCTTCTAATGATGGGAACACTAAGAATCACAATATAGCCCTAAAATAAAAGGTCTTAGCTATCTCATGCATCAACTCTGACAGCACAGTCTAGGTTGAAGTAAAGCTATTGAGTTATTGACCGCATGGTAGAGTGGAGACAAACATCATAGAAAGCTGAAGCCTGCCTTCAAACCATGTGGGAAACATGTCCACATCTGACATAACAATTGTCAGGTCGACCTCCTGCAGTTCATTGAGGGGAGCTAAGCCCTAAAGAGCAACTGATTCTAGAAAGGCAAAGTGTACTGAGAATCTTTCTATAACTGGAGGGCAGTGCCACTGGCAATAGATCCTTTGACAATGATTAGCAAACCAGTGAGAGGGTTTTACATTAAATTTGTAGTTAAAGTCAGATATGTCTTACTCTGAGGAATGAACTCCTAACCTCAAGTCATTGTGGCCTTTCTGAATCTGTCCACTAATATAAAGATATCCTAATGGTTTTTTTCTTTTTCAACTGCAACTCTATTACCTGTAATTGAGAACTCACCCACATTTTAATGTTCCTTTTTTCCTTAGGCAGTTACAATGGCCTTTTCAGGAAACACTGGACAATGAATAATTACACATTTAGTGTAAAGGATTCAGATGTTCACATAAAGCCTTTACCTGCTGCCTCCTTTTTACAAACCTTTTTTTGTGTAGTTCTAATTGATTCTTCATACAATTGTTCTATTTATAAGTGGTGTTACTGGAGGAAGATTGTTTTTCACTATTGGAAATACTTATTGTTTCCCTGGCAATTGGATACACATATAACAACATAATTGTTGGCTTTGAGGTTATGTCTTGTATTAAAAGAAGTAGTTTTCACTTTAAATTTCACAAACAAGTGTCAACCATGTTGATGACTTCATCACATTTAAAGGCTTGAATAGGTAAGATCTTACACAAAATAAAGGAAATGTAAATGGCAGTTTGTCAAACACAGAAACATTGCTAATATGTGACAGACTCCTTTGTCCCCAGAAAGACAATATTCAAAATTTCACAAGATTGAGAGGAATGTGGGTTCATAACATTTCGCTGAACTTAGTGTGCGAGAAGTCACCTATTTGAAGCAATATTGTCTTTGAAGATCGAGGATTCCCTTTCTTTAGTAAAAAATGCTTGTTCTCACTTTATTTAAGTTAATCAAATGGAGCCTTCAGAAGAAAAAATGTTACTGATAATCACAACCTGTTTTAACCTAACCTGTTGGAGGGGTAGTTTGAATGACTTACTAGGGATGTGAGTCCATATGGAAGAATTGAAGAGTGAGGGGGGATGGTTAGCATGAATAAAGTTGTGCTTTAGGACTATTACTCTGTCTCTATGACTCTAAATTAGGCTGATTTAGAATGTAAGAGTTTGGAGGCAATTAGGACTCCTGTTTTTGTTGACCCAGGACTCTCCCAACCCAACTTCACTTTCTGGTGACAGAACCCAACACCCTTGCCCCAGTGTAGTAACATGGTAGGCTGATATGGAACCCAGGAGGGCCAGAGTTCCTCTGCCTGGAACTGGCACAGAGGACATCCTAAATCTTGGGTCACATCCACTGGAGGGATGTGTATCATGACCAATCAATCCTATACTCAATCTTCCTAGACATAATGACAGATCCAGAGGTGAGCACATGACTCAAAGAAATCAATATGAGTCTTCTCTAAGAGTTTTTCTAGTTAGACCTGGAGAAAAACAGTCTCTTGCCTTTTGGATCTTGTGTACTGATAGTGTATCAGTCTAACAGTGAGACCATGTTCCCATGTTCCTCACAATGTGTACAGGCTTGTTGTACAGTACAGAGAATAAAGTTAATATTGTGTGGTGAAGCAGGAGAAAGATGAGAGAGAGAGAGAGTGCAAAAGCACTTGGATGCAAACAGGAGGCTTAATTGTGTTTAAATTTCTGCCCTTTACATGATTCAGTTTTATGCAGTAATAAATTTCTCCAGTTATTTTTAATAAAAATACATAGAGATGGCTAACTAAAAAGCAACACATCCTCAAGTTCTCATAAAATAATTCTTCTCAAGACCTAAAAGAAAATGCATATAATCCTGCTTATCTAACAAGAGTGAGGAGTGTTGAGATGATTCTTGAGTCCTCAAGACCTGAGTTTTCCAAAAGAGAGGGGAGTGCTTAAACCAGGCAATGGAGTGCTGTATGTGAATCCAGGGTTCTGTAGGCACACAATTGCAGCAGGAAATAGCAACTAGTTTTTGTATCAAGGTGTGTCTGGAGGCCAGAGGGACAAGATCTTAAAAAAAATTCCCTGTGAAACTTTACTTTATTCTGAAAATAATCATGGACCACCAAAGACTTTCCCAAGTAGAAGAGGGACATGTTCTGACCTGATGTACATTTGAGATACGTGATCCTGTCTTGTAAAATGGAGGATGAGCATAAGGGGCTGATACGAAGGAAAGGAGGCCACTTAGATGTGATTAAAATAGTTGAGGTAATAGATAATACAGGCATGTACAAAGATTGTTAGTGAAGCTCGAGAAGAAAATACAGATTCAAAGGCTATGAAAACTCAAAGATTTTGCCACTGATCGAGAAATGGTCATATGTAAGTAAGATGGGAGCAGAGAGAGGTTTGAGGACAAGTGGGAGTAGGAGAACATGGTAGTACATTTGGTTTTAGCCTTTTTGCATCTCTTGTTCTTATCGTACTTCCAGATGGATAGCTGTAGAAAACGGGTGGAAATGTAGACCTTGTGTTTAGTATTAAATGTCATCATTAAAGATACTCATCTGAGAAACATCAGAAAAAACTTTTTAGCTTTCACTATGATATTAGATACAAATTTCAAAACAGATTATTGAGTAAAAAGTACAAAAGTAAAAAAATATTGTAATCTAACCCTCTGAAATTATCTAGATGATGTTAGTGCTATAAAGAGAGTTATTGAGAGAAGATTTTACAGAATCCTGGAAGGCTAGAGCACTGCCTGACTATTTTTCTCTCCTCCCCACCCAAGCCGTGGACTTGAATTTGTTTCAAAGAAAGAAGAACTTTATAGTTATTAACATTTCTTTAAGTGGCAGTGAATAGATGGGTAGTCTACATTCTTCTGTTATGGTGGTGTGAGCCTGAGAAATAGAGTCAGTCCCAGCATGAGCAGAACTTCTCCAACTTGGTGCATTTACTGCTGCAGATGTATGCTGCCCTGAGCTGGGCCTTGAGCTCCAAAGCAATCTGTGTTGAGATTTTAGGCATCTGTTCCTGCCTTTTGTGTGGGCATGTGTGGTATGTGTATGTGTGCTGTGTGTGTGTATGTGTGGCACGTGTAGTCACAGCATATGACGGGTGTGTGTCTCTGTGTGGGTATGCATGTACTCTCCCCCTTCCAAACTAAAAGCACCTGAAATGATGCAAGAGTCAATTGATCTAGTTCAAGTTATTTGATGAATTAACTTGGCTAAGATCTAAAATTCTTAAATGATGTTGCAAGGTAACTATAAAAATGTGATTTCAATATGAAATATTTTTAAAAACTGTGTTCAAGAATCAGTACACTGTTTTATAATGCAACTGAGTAGAGCATGCCTAACTTAAGATAAATTATGATGATATTTTTCAAGTAAATATTTTATAAACCAAACGCACTAGCTTCAGTACTCTAGACAAGACTCATCTAATTAGAATAGATATTTTGCCACTTGTTGATAATTTTCACTGAATTTTATTTAGAGTTCTATTTAATTTACCACCCTTAACTGATTAATCAAACCATACTCTAAATGCAATTTTGTATCTTCTTGTTCTAGCTGTTTGCTCAAGATGCTGAGGTTCCAATTTTCAGAAACTGCTGCTTCTTTTTGGCCATCGCTATATAGAAAATAAACCACTGCTGTTCAGAGTTCTAGTAGCTTATACAATTAGTACTTTAATTTTTAAAAATACATTTTTCATATTCTCCATTATAAACAAGCATTTCCCTGCATCATTTTGTAGCAAGAGAGAAATTACAGTTTCTGAATACAAAACAATTTGAGTGTATGTGTGTGTGTGTGTGTGTGTGTGTGCACGCCATTACAATATACCCTATGAAGTCTGAGTTTATTATTTAGTGAATCAAGTGTCAAGGATAATTTCCAAAGATCTATGAGCACATGGCATGCATAAATAAGATCATTGTGGTAATATAAAAAGCTGGAGGATAAATATTTATAATTCTGTAAAGACTGCTCACTCCTTAAGCCAATCTAATCAGTATTTCTGATGTAATGCAAGAGAATCTACTAATATTCAAGCAGGGTTCAGAGAATCACATTAACTAAATCAGATAAATTATAGAGCTGTATCTAGAAATCTATCATATCATTCCTGAATTTTCTTTCACCTGTTAACTTTAAATTTCCAGGATAACTATTAATTTCATTGGCCATAACAGATAGAAAGTATGGTATATTCCTCTTATGTGGATGTTATTGTTATAAACATCACTGCGTATACAAAACAAGTTTTGAGATATAATTAAAAATTAATTATTTTAAAAATTAACTTGATTGGCTAAAATACAAAGTGGAAAATATTCCTATATTGGTACTTGGATGTTGGAAGTTTGAGACAATCTGAATGTTAAGAACTGCTAAATCCATGTATTGTAAAGACGTTCTTTGTATAATCATGATCATTACCAAGTGCTACATTGGTTTAGTATTTCCATAATGGATAAAGGATGAGAGATTTAGAACATATCAAAAATAGTTTGTTTCTTTCATCTTTTGCTTTTATTTCTGGCAGTTTGTTTTCATTGGTACCTGAACATGATTGTGCAGCAGGTATATCAGGCCAAAATTTGTTTACCTAAGGAAATGAAATTAAAAGAATGATATACCACATGCCTTATAAATAAGCAACTGAATTATGCATTTAATGAACAATGGAAAATAGTACTGTGTAAATGTTTTACTAGTACTATTTACAGTATAATTCTAATTATAATTACAAGAAATTATTCAACTATATATAATTATAAGAAGTTATAATTATAAGAAATTATTCAATATTGTTGAGGCTTAATTTCTAGACAATCCTTTTGTTTCACCTAATTCTCCCTTTATATACTTGTTGTATTAGTTATCTACTGCTGTGTCATACATCACTTAAAAACGTAGTGACTTAGACTAACAGGCATTTATTATCTCACAGTTTCCGTAGATAAGAAATCCAGGTGGGGCCTAGCTGGATGACTCTGGCACAAGTTCTCTCATGGGGTTGCACTCAAGCTATTGACCAGAGTTACAATCATCATAAGACTCACCTCCATGACCACAAAGACGTTGTCAGCATGACTCAAAAGATTCACTTCTTAGCTCACTCATGTGGCTGCTGGCAGGTCTCAGATGATCCATTTCCAATCTCTTCATGTGGCCTCTTTACAGAGCTTCTGTGGTAGCTGATTTCCCCCAGAGGGAACAATTCGGAAGTGAGTGAAACACCCAAGTTGAAAGTTACAGTCTTTTTATAACCTAATCTTGGAAGTGATATCCCATTGCTTCTGCCATATTGTATTCATTAGAAGTGGATCACTATGTCCAGCTCAAAGAAAGAGAGAGGATTACCCAAGGGAATGATTAGCAGAAGGCTAAGGTCATTGGAAGTTATATTAGAGGCTGCCTACTATACCTGTTAGCCCTCTTTAGGAAATTTCTCATCATAGCCACTATATAAACATAAATTTATCATAATTTCCACAAGTTTTTGGATTCCTTTGTCGGAATAGAACTCAATTGTCACTTTGCACTCTTCCCCATGATTCTTCCCTGTTCCTGCTCTCATTCTCCTCAGATATGTCCAATTTTCACCATGCTCCTCAATCCCCTTATGGCTCCCTTGCCTATTTTCTCAGCAGATGGCTGCACTTTCTTACCTCTCAGAGAAAATAAGGTACATCAAGCATTTAAGCATTAACATTCTCAACTTCATACCATATCCTCAATACACACAAATTACTCAGAACATGTACTGTCTCACTTCTTCTTTTCTGCATTGCAGAGGAAGATTTTATTCCTTTGCTTGTAACTTTAACCAGCCCTTTTGGGGTTGATGGAAGCAGCTCAGCTCTGTTTCCTCAAGCCTCCCTAATGAGAAGACCCATTTAAGGTGCTCTCTTCCCTGGAAATTTGGATTCATTGGTTTGGGGTGGGGGCTTAGGAATTTGCATCTTAGCCAGGACAGCAGATGATTCTTGTCTTCAGATATGTCTGGAAAGTGCTGTGAGCAGTGTCATTTAAGTAAAACTATTTATTAAATACTCACCTTAGGGACTATATGCACTAACTGCTATGGGGAATACAAAATGACATAGGAGGAAGGACCTGATCCCAAATTAGTTTCTAAGAACATTTCCTGAAGGAAAATAGCTAAGAAGATGACAAACAGAAATATGAACACATTTTAGTTACAAACAAGGTGTTAGAATCACTAAGTGAGTTTCAGTGATTGCAATCTGCTAGGCCTTCTTTGGGAAGATTTTCACAGGAAGTTGGCTAATACTGAACAATGCTTTTAGTAACTGGAACATGTTTATTTGTTTCTGTTTTTCAGGGAGGAAACTGAAAAGCATTGTGGAGGTAGGTTTTTGTTAAATTTGAGGAATAGTAGAAGTCAAGGCATTAAGTGGGTTTAATTGGATTGGATGGAGAACATGAGTGTTATGACATCATTTAGGAAAGATGCTTTTGATGGAGGGCCTCTGAAAACTTTACTTGAGATGTTACTATAACACGTAGATTATTTGTAGACTTGTGGCCTAATTATGTTTGAAGAAAACTAACTTACTATTACCTGTGTGTCTGCTTCAAGGCTAAGAATTTTACAACCATTATAACTTAAACTCACAAGTATACTGCCAGGCAGGTATTATTACACTCCTTAATAGATGAATAAGTGAAGACACATATGACTAAATCACAGTGCAAGAAAGTGATACAGCTGCGAAGCCAACCCAGCTTTAAGCCAAGTTCATTTCATTTCCTATTTCTGTAATATTACAATAAAACCACATTCTTTTCTTAGAAGAAGATTGGCCCTGAGCTAACATCTTGCTCATCTTCTTCTATTTTATATGTGGGACGCCTGCCACAGCATGGCTTGACTAGCAGTGCATATGTCCAGGTCCGGGATCTGCACTGGCGTACCCCAGAAAGCCAAAGCAGAGCACCCGGACTTAACTGCTACCCCACCAGGCAGACCCCTAAAACCATATTTTTGAAGCATATTTCCAAGATAGTTCGGATCCAGGATCATTCTTAAAATCATATTTATAACAGAGAGAGAGAGAAACCAAATCCGCAAGCACTTCAAATATTACATTGAAAAAAATAGTATTCCGTTTGAGTTAATGATGGGCAATCCAAATGCCAGTGTTCTTCCTTTCTAACTTGAAAAAATCCTGTTTTAAAAATTCGTGAAAAACAATTTTTAAATTATAGAATAGCTTCATAGATATCATTTCACTATTTTCATTTCTGACCACTCCCTTTTTAAAATTCTTTATTTTTCAATTTTTTTTGAAGTATAATTGACAACGTCCTATTAGTTTCATATGTACATCATAGTGATTTGATATTTATATACATTACAAAATGATCACCTTGATAAGTCTAGTTACTATCTGTCACCATAAAAAGTTATTACAATATTACGGACTATATTCCCTATGCTATACAGTATATCCTCATGACTTATTTATTTTATAACTGGATGTTTGTACTTAATCCTCTTCTCCTATTTCTCAGCCTCCAAACCCTTCCCACCTCTGGAAACCACCTGTTTGTTTCCTACATCTATGACTTTGTTTCTGTTTTGTTTTTTAGATTTCACATATAAGTGAGATCACATGGTATTTGTCTTTTTCCATCTGGCTTATTTCACTCAACATAATACCCTCTAGGTCCACTCATGTTGTTACAAATGGTAAGATTTCACTCTTTTTTTTTTTTGGTTGAGTGATATTCCATTGTGTATATATATACATCCCATCTTCTTTATCTATTCATCTACCGATAGACATTTAGGTTGCTTCCATTCTTGGCTATTGTAAATAATGCTGCAATAAGCATAGGGGGTCATATTTTCTCTTCAAATTAGTCTTTGCGTTTTCTTTGGTTAAATATCCAGAAGTGGAATTGCTGGATTGTATGGTATTTCTATTTTTAATCTTTTGAGGAACCTCCATACCGTTTTCCACAGTGGTTGCAACAATTTACATTACCACCAAAGTATATGAGGGTTCCTTTTTCTCCACAGCCTTGCCAACACTTGATGTTTTTTTGTCTTTTTGATAACAGCCATTCTGACATGCATCAGGTGATATCTCGTGTTTTTTCTTTTTCCTGAGGAAGATTAGCCCTGAGCTAACATCTATTGCCAATATTCCTCTTTTTCTGCTTGAGTAAGATTAGCCCTGAGCTAACATCTGTGCCAATCTTCCTCCACTTTACATGTGGGTCACTGCCATAGCATGGCTTATGAGCAGTATAGGTCCATGCCCAGGATCCGAACCTTGAATGCCAGGCTGCCGAAGTGGAGTGCACAAACTTAACCACTATGCCATTGGGCTGACTCCATGATTTTTATGCTTTGTAAATGTGATTTATCACATTGACTGACTTGTAGATGTTGAATCATCCTTGCACCCCTTGAATAAATCCCACTTGATCATCGTTTATGGTCCTTTTAATGTATTTTTTAATTTGGTTTGCTAATATTTTGCTGAGAATTTTTGCATCTGTGTTCATCAGGAATATTCTTTAATATTCTTTTTTTCTGATGCTTTTTTCTAGTTTTGATATTAGGGTAATGCTGGTCTCATAAAATCTGTTTGGAAACTTTCCTTTCTCTTCTAGTTTTTGGAATAAATTGAGAAGGACAGGTATTATCTCTTCTTTATATGTTTGGTAGAATTCATCTGTGAAAAATTAAGAATAGATCTACCATATGATCCAGCTATCCCACTGCTGGGTATTTATCCAAAGAACTTGAGAACACAAAGGCATAAAGATACATGAACCCTTATGTTCATTGCA
Organism: Equus caballus; assembly: GCF_041296265.1. Taxonomy (NCBI): domain Eukaryota; kingdom Metazoa; phylum Chordata; class Mammalia; order Perissodactyla; family Equidae; genus Equus; species Equus caballus. The sequence continues at coordinate 96,040,187 of NC_091686.1, forward strand.
GCATTATTCACAATAGCCAAGACTTGGAAGCAACCTAGGTGCCTATCAAGGAACGAATGGATAAAGAACATGTGGTATATATACACAATGGAATACTAATCAGTCATAAGAAATGATGAAATCTGGCCATTTGTGACAACATGGATGGACTTTGAGGGTATCATGCTAAGTGAAATAAGTCAGAGGGAGAAAGTCACATACCATATGATCTCATTCATAAGTAGAAGATAAAAACAACAACAAACAAACAGATAGTAATGGAGATTGGATTGGTGGTTACCATATTGGAAGAGGGAAGTGGGGAGGGCAAAAGGGGTGATTAGGCTCACATGTGAAGTGATGGACTATAATTAGGTTTTGGGTGGTGAACATGATGTAATCTACACAGAATTCAAAATATATTATGATGTACATCTGAAAAAAAGATATATAAAAGAATTCATCTGTGAAGCAGTTTTGTCCTGAACTTTTGGTTTTTGGGAGTTTTTAAGTTACTGATTCAGTTTCATTTTTTGTAATTGGTCTATTTAGATTTTCTGTTTCTTCATGATTCAGTTTTGGAAGGTTGTTTGTTTCTAGGAGTTTATCCATTTCTTCTACGTTTTCCAATCTGTTGGCATTTAATTGTTCATAGTAATCTCTTATAGTCCTTTGTATTTCTGTTGTGTCAGTTATAACTTCTCTTTCGTTTCTGGTTTTATTTATTTAGCTTTATCTGTTCTTTTCTTGACGAGTCTGGTAAAGGTTTATCAATTTTGTTTATCTTTTCTAAGAATCAGCTTTTAGTTTCACTGATCTTTTCTATTGTGTTTTTAGTCTCTACTTCATATATTTCCCCTTTGATCTTTATTATTTCCTTTCTTCTACTAACTTTAAAGTTTGTTGCTTCTTTTTTCTGGTTCCTTTAGGTATGAAACTAGATTGTTTATTTGGGATTTTTTTTGTTTCTTGATGTAGGCCTATATCCTATGAATTTCCCTCTTAGAACTGCTTTTGCTGCATCCTATAGATTTTGCAAAGTTGTGTTTCCATTCTCATTTGTCTCAAGGTGATTTTTCATTTTTACTTTTATTTCTTCATTGACTCATTTGTTGTTTAATAGTATGTTCTTTAGTCTCCACATGTTTTTGCTTTTTCCAGTTTTCTTTTTGTAATTGATTTCTAGTTTCATACCATTGTGTTTGGAAAAGATGCTTGATTTTATTTCAACCTTCTTAAATCTTTTGAGACTTGTTTTGTGTCCTAACATGTGATCTATCCTGAAGAATGTCACACGTGTGCTTGAGAAGAATGTGAATTCTGCAGTTTTTGGATGAAATGCTCTGTATATATCAATTAAGTCAATCTGGTTTAATGTGTCAGGTAAGGCTAATGTTTCCTTATTGATTTCTGTCTGGATGATTTATCCATTAATGTAAGTGGGGTATTAAATTCTCCTACTATTATTATATTGCTGTCAATTTCTCCCTTATGCCCATTAATTTTTGCTTTATATATTTAGGTGCTCCTATGTTGGGTGCATAAATATTACAAATGTTATATCCTCTTCTTGGATTGACCTCTTTATCGTTATGTAATGCCCTTCTTTGTTTCTTATTAGGGTCTTTGTTTTAAAGTATATTTTGTCTGATATAAGTATTGTTATCCAATCTTTCTTTTCATTTCCACTTGCATGGAATATCTTTTTACATCCCTTCACTTTCAGTCTGTGTATGTCTTTAGATCTGATGTGAGTCTCTTGTAAGCAGCATATAAATGGGTCTTGCTTTTTTATCCATTCAGCTACCCTATGTGTTTTGACTGGAGCATTTAGTCCATTTACATTTAAAGTAATTATTGAGAGGAATGTACTTAGTGCCACTTTGTTAGTTGTTTTTGTAGTTCTTATCTGTTACTTTCTTCTTCCCTTGGTCTCTTCCTTGTTGTTTGATGGTTTTCCTTAGCGTTGTATTTAGGTTCCTTTCTCTTTATTTTTTGCATATTTATCATAGGTTTTGGTTTGTGGTTTCCAAGAGGTTCGTATATATTGACCAAAATATATATCAGTCTATTTTAAGGTGGTAGTCACTTAAGTTTGAACACATTCTAAAAGCACTACGTTTTTACCCTCCCCAATATTGTACGTTTTTGATGTCATATTTTACATCTTTTTATTTTGTGTATCCCTTAACTACTTATTGTAGTTATAGTTGATTTTACTACTTTTGTCTTTTAACCTTCATATGAGCTTTTTAAGTGGCTGATCCTTTGCCTTTACTAAATATTTGCCTTTATCAGTGAGATTTTTTCTTTCACATATTTTCTTATTTCTATTTATGGTCTTTTCTTTTCTGCTTTAAGAACTTTTAACATTTCTTGTAAGGTCAGTTTAGTGGTGATGAACTTTAGTTTTTGCTTGTGTGGGAAACTCTTTATCTCTCCTTCAATTCTGAATGGTAACCCTGCTGGATAAATTATTCTTGGTTGTAAGATTCTTATTTTCAGTACTTTAGATATATCATGCCACTCTTTTCTGGTCTGCTATGTTTCTACTGAAAAATCAGCTGATAGTCTCATGAGGTTTCCTTGTATGTGATTTATTGTTTTTCTCTTTCTATATTTAAGATTCTTTTTTATCTTTAATTTTTGCCATTTTAATTATAATATGTCTTGGTGTGGATGTCTTTGTGCTCATCTTGTTTGAGATGCTCTGTGCTTCCTGTACCTGCATGTCTCTTTTTTCTTCTCCAGGTTAGGGACATTTTCAACCACTATTTCTTCAAATAAGTTTTTCTCCCTTTCCATCTCTCTTCTCCTTATGGGACATCTGTAATGTGAATATTAGTAGGCTCGATGCTGTACCAGATTTCCCTTAATCTCTTCTCATTTTTTTCTAATCCCTTTTTTTCTTCTGATATGATTGGATGACTTCCATATTTTGTCTTCCAAATTACTGATCCATTTTTCTGTATCATCTAATCTGCTGGTGATTTCCTCTGTTATATTTTTCATTTCAGGTATTGTATTCTTCAGGTCTGATTGTTCTTTCTTATATTGTCTAACTCTGTGTTGAATTTCTCATTGTGTGCCTCCATTCTTCTCCTGAATTCTGTGAGCATCTTTACGACCATTACTTTGAACTCTTTATCAGGTAAATTACTTACCTCCATTTCATTAGTTTATTTTGGGGTTTTTCTTTAGGTTTTTTGTTCTTTTGTTTGGAACATATGTCTTTATCTCCTCATTTTGTTCAACTGTCTGTGTTTGTTTCTATGAATTAAATGAAATAGCTACATCTCTGCTCTTGAAGGAGTTGCCTTCTGTAGGATCATCCCCTGTGTTGACTGCATGTGCAAGGCAGCTTTGGCAGACCAGCTAGAGCTGCAGTGGGTGTAAGTAAGGGGAGTCTTGGGGTGCACTGCATCCTGGTTTCCCTGGTGGCATGAATGGAATCAGGGTGAGCACAGGCCTGGGGGTCTTGGGGCACATGACTGCAGAGTTGCCCTGGTAGGATTGCTGGAGTTGGGGCTGATGTGGGTGGGGGGCCTGGGGCATGCCATGCTGAGGCCACCTTGGGAGGACAGCTAGAGCTGGTGTAGGCTAGGGGTCCAGGGCACATTGGAACAGCATTAGCAGGCTAGCTAGAGCCTCTGGGCCATACTCCACCTGCACTGTCAAGGTGGAGAGGGAATGCAAAAAATGGTGCTCATTGGTGCTTCTGACCCCACAGAGACTTCCAACAGTTCCCCAACCAATTGGCAGATGCTCTAGAGTTAGTATATGAATTTTTTTCCTATATAGTCCAGGTGTTCTTTAAACTGCTTTTTTTTTAATGTGCCCCAAAGCACGCAAGCCCATGGCAGGTCTCTCAGTGATACCCCTCCCTGTTGCAGATTGCAGTGTTGGGGGTGGGGTTCCCATTGATACTGTGTCTCTATCTCTCCTACCCATCTCTGTGTGGTCCCTCTATTGTTTGTTTTGCAGATGCTGTTCGATTAGCCCTCAATTCTTCTTCAGGAGGACTTGTTCTATATTTAGGTGTATATTCAGTGTGTTCATGGGACAAGGTGAGTTCAGGGTCTTCCTACACCTCTGTCTTGGACCCTCCTCTCTCACATCCTTTTTTTAGGAAAAAAATTGAATTGAATAAAAATAAAATCTTTTTGAACGCTTTTAATCAATATCCAAAAATATTTTTGCTTAAAATTTTCAAAATTCAGATTGGTGAAACATACCATAGCATTACCTCCATGTGTACAGAGAGAAATTGCAGGAGGAGACAAAGTAGTGCTTAATGTTAGCTGCATCTCAGTAGTAATATGGTTAACTCTTGGTTTAGCATCTTTGAGTCTCTCATAAGATAAAGTAATCACCTCCTATCATGCCTATCAGAAGCAACTTCTAAGACCAGCTCTAGGACCCTTCTCATAAAACTCTAGGTGGAAAATCTGAATCTGAGCTTCCTTCTTCATGACTGACACTTCCATGGGTCCAGCACTGGTTCTCCCTTGCCAGAAACCCCTCTGGCTATGGCAACTCACATCAACAACCCATCCCAATTTCCTCTGGTACAACTGCTGCTTTAGCAAACCAAAATAACTATCCCACAATCTATGACTTCAACACTACCTCCTAAGGCATAATTCCCCACCAGGCATTCTTGATAAATCTTTGTCTCCTACTCTTAACAGCTGCTCTCAGATCCTCTCTGGCTGGCTCCTGCGACCAAGGAGAGTTATGATGGTCCAATCAACTGAGAGGACATTATTTAAAAACACTTTAAAAGCTATAAAGTGCTCTACTCCTGTAAGAGATTCTTAGTAGTGCTTTTTTTTTAAAGGTTTTATAGATCCCATTAGAGTGGGCCAGAAGGACTTGAGTGATGTTGAGACATTGAAAGGAAAACCACATTTTTCCAGAGATGAAATAGCCATAGAATAAAATATTTAGGGATGCATGATAACCTTGGCAAATGTTACTATTTTAAGGAGCGATAACATCATTCCTTTTCATTTCAATATTATCATTCAGATGACTAAAATGATGAAAAAAATCTCTATTAGAAAACAGGATCATAGTGGGGCTAGAGTTTGATGAAATTAGGTAATAAAACAGTAATTCCATTTGTAGTATGCATTTTCATTTTATCTTTTTATGCACATGTTCCATGTGAACACTGAAATCTAGATGCATACTAATTAGTAATTAATATTCATCAACTTGTACAACAGTCCTCAACATAATGGTGATTAGCTTTAGATATTTATAGTATCATGAATAACTAGCTAGAGAAATGCATCATTTTCATTAGAATTACATTATGTTCCATAGGAGAATTTGTGTCTTGATACTGGGAAAATACAACATTTTAAAACTCCACGTTTCAAGGATACTGAACATTTTTGTCTACGTATCTGGCAAATAGTCATGTTACAGGCTCTTAACATCAGTCCTGATATCAGTTCCCCCACATTGAACCCAGCGTGTATGGGGTTAAAACCAAAACCCACCACCCCCCTTTCCTGCTTCTCTAGCTCCACTCATATGTAAATACCTGTTTCTTTAAATTTTGACTCCTTGAGCTTTACAACTAAATGGGAGTTACAAATTGTTAAAAGCCCAGGTGGCCTGGAGTTGGAGGCACAATAAAGTTTAGCTAATCATGTGTCCTTGAAGTTTGCCAGGAAAGCCGCTGTCTCAAGAATATCAAGGAGTGGAGGCTTCCCAGACCTCAACTCCTCACTCCCTGCACTGGAACCCGCCTCAAACAGGAAGATGAGACAATGGCGAAGGACGCCCACCTGCCATCCTCCTAGCTCACCACACCCGCCTGCCTCGCTGCAAGCAGCCTCTCAAGGCCAAATGCAGGCTGGTGGAAAAGTGCTGACCTGCACAAGATACGTGTTCCCCCTCCCCACCCAAAACCCCAAATAAAAATCCCTACCCATTCCTCATCAGGGAGCTGGCAATTTTTGAGGCATGAGCCCTTGCTTTGCTCCCTGTGCCTGGCATAGCAAAAACCTTTCCTCTTCCACTCAAGACTCTGTTCTCATTATTTGGATTGGCATCGGGTTCAGAGACCGAACTTTCGGTTACAGTCACTTCAGTAAAATTGAATGGATAGTGAATTATTTTCCAAAGAGTTCTTTTTTTAGTCTTATCTTTCTGATTTTTTTTTTACCCATGGGAGAAATTAGTCAGTCAACAAGTATTCTGAACTCCACTTAGCCTTGTGCTAGTCCATGGAAATATAGGCAACAGGCACCAATTTGCAAGGTCCCATCCCCTCTTGTCTACTCAAGGACACAGCCCTTGCAGTTGTCCTTTGCCTCTCTTGCATCCTGTTTTTCTATCTACTCAATATTCCCCATCGACCTATAAACTTATTGTAAAAGCATTATACCCCTTCAGAATTTCCTATTCCTGTGTGCTGCTTTATTTTTCACTATAATACCCATTACCTCCCTTGACACCACTGTCCCATTTCACGTTGGCCTATCAGCAGCATTTGAACCTATTGATCATTACCTGATTGTTGGTTTTTCAGGACAGCCTATTCTTCTTGTTTTTTCTTTTACTTCACAGAGATCTCCTTCTTAGTCTTCTTTGTTGGATATTTCTAAACTCTCTGACCTCTAAAATGTGAATTCTCAGGGCTCTGTCCCAAGACATTTTCTCTTTTCTACATCAGTTACACATTTGGTGATCTCATCCTGTCTCATGGTCCTAAATTCTACTAATATGCCAACAACTCCCAAATTTATGTCTACAGCACAGATCTCTTCCCTGAATTCTAGGCTAATAAATTTGACTGATGACTTTACATCCCCACTCAAAGATAAGTATCTCAAACATAATATGTCTAAAATTAAATTCCTGATATTCTACACGAAAGCAGCTCATCCCACAGTCTTCTCTATCTCAGTAACTGACAACTCCATATTTCCAGTTACTAGGGCCAGACACATTAAACTGATCCTTGATTCCTACCTTCTCCAACCATACATTTAGTCATTGACCAAATCCTGTTGACTCCACCACTAGAGTACATTCAGCACAGACCATTTCTCAGCATCTTTGTTGCTGTTACCCTTGTGTGAACCACTCTCATTTGTCACTTGAGCGCTAGCCTCCAAACTGTGCTTGTGCCTCTTTAGTCTATTATCAACACAGACTACTGTTAAAATGTAAGTCAGATCATGAACGTCCTGGCCCCAAAACCTCCAGTGTTTTCCCTTCTAACTAAGAGTAAGGACCCAATCCACACAGTGCCCACACAATCCAACTCCTTTTCACTCTGACATAATGACTTATTTCCCCTACACTCTGTACCAGCCCTGCTGGCATCATGACTGTTCCTTATCAATTAAGTATGATCCCACCTCTCCTTCACATTTGCTGTTTTCTCTACCTGGTATGCTTTCCTCTCAGGTATTCTCATGATCTACTCCTTTACTTTCTTCAGAAAATACCAATATTTTAGTGAGGACTTTGATGACCACTCTATTTAAAATCATACCCCTTCAGAATTTCCTGTTCCTATGGGCTGCTTTATTTTTCTCTATAATACCTATAGCCTTCTAACATATTATGTAATTTGCTCACCACCTTTTTTCTTTCCTGTCTTACTGCACTTCAATGTAAGTTCTTTGAGAATTTGAGACTGTGTTTATATATAATAAACACATAAATGAATGAATAAAACAAGCTTAAAACCTAGTTGTGGAAACAAGGGTAACACGTAAGGAAGAAAACACAAATGGTAGAAAACTGTATAGAATGATGACAATAGATTTCAGAAGAAAGGGAGATTCAGAGGTCTAGAACACTTGATGAGCATGTTGAGGAAGATACTCAAGACGCAAAAGAAGATTGGGCATTTGGCTAGTGAACTGTGAGAACCTGAATCTTTTACTGGACATTCCAGCTGAGACACCCCTCCTCTCTCAGATCACTCTGCCTACTTTTGTGCTTCTAGACACGTTTGTCTATTCTGCTTGAGTGTCATTCTCCCATCCTCTATTTGCCAGCAGAGGAAAGAAAAGTTCCTCCTCATAGTCCAGGCTCAAACATTACTTCCTCTTTGCATTCATAGGTGATAAAATTTATGAAGATAGATGTCTCATCTGTTTTGCAAACCACTGTTTCCCCAGTACCCAGCACATAATAAGCATAAGTATTATACAAATATTTGTTGGATGAATGAATGAATGAATGAATCTTCCCTGACCTCCACATTATCACTACTTTGCCATCTTTGACTTCACAGTACATTTCTTATACTTTATCTGGTGTTGTATTATAGTAGTGACATGTGTTTGTCATTATCTACGATAACTTTCAAACTTCTTGAGAGTTGGGCTATATCTATTCCATGATTGTCTTTTTCACCCATCTTTCTCTAGGAGTATGTCACTACACAGTAAACAATCAGTAAGTATTTAAATTGCATGGTGTATTCATTAGCTATTTCTGCCATAACAAATAACTACAAAATCTCATGGAAACACAACAAGAAGCATTTCTTTGGCTCAAGTGTTTGCACTTTGGCAGGGGTTCAGCTGGTCCAGTCTAGGCTTGGCTGGGAGGCTTTCACCTGCAGATTTGGTTTGGAAATGTTCCACGTGTCTCTCATCTTCCTTGGATCAGTGGGTTAGCTGGGTCATGTTTTTATGCTAATGGCAGAAGACAAGAGAGAAAGCTAAGGCATGTAATAACTCTTATGAACTAGGCTTAATTGGAACACTGCCATTTCACCATTTTCCATTGGTCAACATGAGTTCTATGTCTAAGCTAGAAATGAAGGGGTAGGGAAATATACTCTGTTGGTAGTGGGGAGAATTTTAGGGTCACATGACAAAGGATGAGGGGCAGGGTGAAGAATGTAGACCAGTAATCCAATCAATCATATACATTGACTTAAAATGTGTGATACTAATACCAGAGTGTGAAGACTTACAGAGTTTCACGGCACTCTAATTCATTCCACGAAAACTTTTAGAGTGTCCACCATGTGTCAGGCACTGGTCTAGTTCCTGAGGATGTAAAAATGAATGAGAAACTCGACAGCATTGTGAAGTAAACAAGGCAGTAGTGACTCTTTTTATAAAAGAGTTAAGTGACATCTTATTTCACACATATAGTAAATAGGAGAGCTGGGAATTGAACAGAGGTTGGTTTACCTTACAAATAAACTTTATACTACTTCCTAGTTTACCTGTAATCTTGATAGGATTAGAATGCCACTTAAATGCTATAATGTAAATGCGGAAACAAGGACAGAGATGCTGTAACTCTATCCTATATTAATATCATTGGATAAATGTTGGTAACTTTCTCAGTTTACTGACTATTCCAGGTCCCTTGTGTTACATGTGTAAGACATGCTGCTCATAGCTAAGAAACTCATCTTTTCACTTTCAGAGAGCTCTTATACACATCATTTTGGGGCAGTAAAATTTTAGACTCCAAAGGAACAGTCTTTGGAAAGAGACATTACAAGAATATGAGAGCACACCTTGAAACTTTATTAGTAAAATGAAATCTTGCCTTTTTCTTCTGTTGTCCCCCTGTGCATTTTCCCATTGCCTTCCCCCAACAAGCTGTTCCTCATAGGAAAATACTGATTTCATCGACTCTTACAGCTGTAGCTGGGAAGTGCCCTGAATAACAATAAGGCTTTTATATGGAATATGACTTAATTTAGAGAATAACTGCTGATGCAAGATGGCAGACTCATTAAACTGCCTGGCTGATCAATGTACTACCATTTGGAAAAGCTAGACTAGGAACTAAATAGCTTTTCACATTGGTTGTCAGACATCCTTTTAAATATCTTGTTATATGTTATGACAGATGGATGAGAAACAGCTTTGGGTAATCAGGAGATCAAGCCAGCAATTTGAATCTACCAGGAGGGGAAAAAAATCACCTTCATACCACAAGTGCTGCTCTTGGCCTTGGACTTCTCAAGAAGAGCTCCGTATCAAAGTAGAAATAAAATGTGGTTCATCCCCTCTATGGTGACGATGACAGAGGAACACAAGTCCTTTACTATAAAGCAGTCACTTCCCCTATTTCCCCAATTTGTGATGAATAGAGAGCTCCCTAAATTCAAGTGGGAACGTTGTTCTTCCTATAACCTGTGCCAGTGAAGGTATTATTTATGAGGAAGTCACAGAAGGAGTCTCTATCTAAGAATTTGCAGGCCTTCTGCTGCTTATTCTACAAATAGCCATGTTCTTGAGACACCCTGGCCATAAGTACCAGACCTCAGTTGTACAGTTCATTGCTTGGTTCCAAATTCTCGGGGAGTTGTCTTAATCAGCAGCAGCCTGCCTTGCTCCAACTAGCCCAATTAGGATTAAGAAACAAGGGGAAATTTCTTGCCTCAAAGAACAGCCGTGCAAACTGCAGTCAGTTGGCAAGGCATCTGAGGTGCAGCCCACTGATAGGGAGGCACAGTTACGGACCTGAGAATTTTTAATTTTAGCTCATTTTCCGTGGGAGTTCTACAGCTGTGGCTATGATTTTTAAAATGCTCTAATTTGATACAACAGCAATAATTCTCTAATCGGTTCCCTGCTTGATGAAGTTCTATCCTGTGCAAAGATGTACATATTGGAGTCTTATTCAGAATTCAGCTCTTATGACTCTAAAAAAATAAAGGTCAGGACACGGCAAAAATTAAAAGAAAAGAATTTCTCTATATTTTTTCCCTTCCTAAATACCATTTCAAAATAAGGAAATAAAAACACCATGAACATAATGTATGTTAGATTTAGTATTTGTGGTTGACAGAAGAAAAAGAATTCATGACCCCATTTCCCTAAGTCAACCCATCTGTGACATCATCGTCCCATCTGTGGGATGCCAATACATTTCATCTCATCTTCCTGTTGAACTGATTACAACAAGTGGACTAGTAAGGGATAAGACAGAGTTGCTTCATTGAAATATGTCATATATTGGGGCTGGTCCTGTGGCTGAGTGGTTAAGTTTGTGTGCTCCGCTGCAGGTGGCCCAGTGTTTCGTTGGTTCGAAACCTGGGCGCGGACATAGCACTGCTCATGAAACCACGCTGAGGCAGCATCCCACATGCCGCAACTAGAAGGACCCACAACGAAGAATATACAACTATGTACCTGGGAGCTTTGGGGAGAAAAAGGAAAAAAACAATAAAATCTTTAAAAAAAAAAGAAATATGCCATATACTAGGGTTTACAATGGCCCAGATGCAAGGTGACCATGACATTGAGTATAGACAGACCAAAAGACAATTAAGGGAGGTTTAATCATAAGGTATGAGGAGGAGGGCCAGCAGGAAGGCTTCTCAACTACAGGCAAAAAACTGCTAAGTTTGGTCATAGTGAATGGGAAACTGACTCAGAGGAATTTAGCAGGTTTGGGGTCAACAGTCTAGTTGACCAAGAGTTGGCAAACCTTTTATATTGAGGCCCAGATAGTAAATAATTTAGGCTTTATCATCCATATAGTGTCTTTTGCAACTACCCACCTCTGCCATTATAGCACACAAATGAATGGCATGGCTGTGTGTCAATAAAACTTTATTTACAAAAGCAAGTGGTAAGCCAGATTTGACCTGCTCACCTTAGTTTGCAGACCCTAGTCCCCGGAGGAGTCAGGCAGAGTGGGGAAAAGTATAGGTCTTGTCAAAGACAAACCAGAGTGGCTAGCAAGAATTTAGTTTTGGAGTGGCAGGATATTGTGTCAGTCACTGCAACCACGGCACAATTTCAGAACAGAATCAGTGGTAAGACAGAGAAGCTGAGTTTATTTGACAGATAAGTGGCTTCTTAGAAACCCCTTGCTCTTATAAAAAGAACTGATAACTCAAATCTAGGTGACACTGAGTATACAAATAGGGCCATCTCTTATAGTCCAAAATGATAATTTTGGCAACCCTGGAAGATTAGAATAATGACAGAAGTAGAACATGACAAAAAGTTTTATAAGTAACAGAATGAGAAAATTATAAATTTAACCCGAGTAAAATAAAGCAAAGCATATACTCAAACACTAGTTGTATTACTTGAGAAATTACTTATTCTCTCTGACCTGTGACTCATTCATGGTGCTATCTTGCATGTGACGGGGGTAAGAAGAGTACTTAAGTCATAGGGTTGTAAAGGCAGAAATGAAATCCAAAGTATGTAAAGCATTCAATCCAGTATTTGGACTCATCAAATCCCCCAATAAAAAGTTAAAGCCATTATTGTTATTACTCTGTGTGGGTGAAGTCAGTTTTTATTGAACTTGAAAGACACCCTGTCATGTTCTATTTGATATTTAAAAACCACCGTGTTCTATGAAATGGTCTTCTAAAAAAGCTCACTTAAGAAAAGGATAAATAAAAAGAAAACCATTGGATATAGATTCTGTGCAAATTCAACTGGATTTAGATTCAGAGCAAATACCAAATTCTTTTCTAATTAGATTATGACCATTACGACATTTAATGACTATGTGATTGTTTCTTTTACCTCCTCCTCTTCTTATTCCTTTTCCTCAACTTCTTTTTGTCTGGTCATAAAATAAGGAAAGAGTGGGGGAAATTTACAGGGCAAATGAAGTGTTTCATTTTATAAGTTAAATGCAGATTAATCTCTAATGATATAGTGCTGATTAGGGGAAAGAAAACTCAAAACAGAAAAAATCTGTCCTGACTCTGTGCAAGATTAATGGAAGAACTAAAACTTGGATGGTAATAAAAGCTTAGAGTATTTTAGAACACATGTTCTACTCAAGACTTGGGGGCAGTCCAGTACTGAAATTTTCTTTAAATTGCATGCCATTGATTTAGCCATAGGACTACAAAATTCAATAATAACAGTAATAGCAGTAGTAGCTAAAATTGAGTCCTTATCGTGTGCAAGGCATTATACTCAGGGCTACATATGTTAACTAACAATGCGCAAATCATACCTAAAAAGTCGGCATCATTAATATCCCCATTTTACAGATGGGGAAAATGACGTACAAACAGGTTAAGTAATTTGTCAAAGATGACACATTAAATAGCAGAGCCAGGATTTTCCCCCAGAGGATCCAGCTCCAGAGCCTTAGCACTTTCCTCAAGTACACAGTGATGCCTCCCATTTTCTTGAGTCACTTCTAGAACCAGTGTGACCAACTTATCCTAGGTTGCCTGGGACATTTTTGCTTTTAGCACTGAAGCTCTGATCCTGGGAGCCCCTTGGTCCCTGGCAAACCAGGGCAATTGATCAATGGATCATCCTAACAGATGTCACATACATGAAGTTTGGCCTGTGAAAGGAAGCAAAAAGAACTCACCCTGCTAAAATAGCCGTCACGAGATCCACTGAGAAAGGCTCAGGCATTCTAATTAAAAGAGAACTGGCCACACCATCACAAATTGCATCTAAACTTAATTTAGATGCGATTAGAAACCTTAGTTTAGATGCAATTAGAAACCTTAGTTTAGAGGCAATTAGAAACCTTAGTTTAGATGCAATTATAATGGGATCAGTTAACTGGCCTCCCAACTGAAGAGGAAGGAGCCAAAAGAGCATAAAATGAAACTGACAGAGAGAAAAGAAACTAAAAAACTATAAGGACAAGTCTGAGGACTTTTAATAACACTTAATGACATTTAATTAGTTAGTACATTTTGTCAGTGACAGAAAACCACCTTGAACCATCTTCAGTAATAAGAGACATTTATCAGAAGTACTTGTAACAGGGGCATGGATGCCGTTAGAATTTGCCTCCTCTCATTATTGTTTCTCCTTGTAGTGGCTTTATTTTCTCAGGCTACTTCTTTTTTCATGGTTGAAAATACAACACCAGCAGCTCCTAAGTTTTATATCTTCAGCCATAAGAGAAAAATTGACCATTTTAGTTCAAAATTTAAAAATCCCAGAAATTTTACTAGGAATTTTAAGCATTTGCCTACTTTGAGTTATGCAAAACTTCCTGAATCAATAATCTGTGGCCCAAGTTGAACTCAGATAAAAACATGGCAGCCTTGTCGGAACTGCATTAATGGGATGGGGAAGGCACTTCCCAGAAGGAGGGGAATCCTACTGATGTCCACTGCGGTCCTCTGCTTGACTGTGTATTCCCACATCTACTTTTTACTAATTCTCAACGTGCATTCCCTCTTGCTCTTCTTCTTGTACATAGATTATCAAAATGTCACCATTAATGTATTTTAAGTATCCTACAAAGGCTCCTCCTACTTCCCCATCAGGAAGAAAATTAGACACAAGTTCAGCTAACTATGATTTTTACAGAATTGTTATTTACAAAAATACATTAAGCCTGACAAACAAGAGGGTGGGGGTGGGATATCATGGGGTTACTCTTCTCCAAGTTCAGACTTGCTGCTTGATATCAAAGTCATGGCCTCCTCAGGTTAGTCTGCATCATGCCCTGATCACACCTCAAGCAGTACTTCAACCAGTACTGACTAATAAATTAAATAAGCCAAGATACCCAGTATGCAATGGTAGAAAAAACATTAGAATGAACACCCACCTCGAAAGTGAGAAGGAAATTTAACAATGCGATCAATTGTCTTCGTCCATTAGAATATAAACTCTATAAGGAAAGGGGCTTTTGTTTGTTTTATTGACTGATTTACTCCAAGTACCCAACAAATAATAGACACCAATACGTAATTCTTAAATAGATAGACATCCTTTTCTTGTTTCATTCCCTGCAAGTAGAGTGTGTTCTTCGGACGGCTGATATGACTGCCTGAGATACTGTTCAATGTTCTGGGTATTGCCTTGAGAGGAACAAAGGGATATATGGAGTTCATTATGACACTGAGGGGTGAAACGACCTTCAGATTGGCTGTAAGGTGAGCAATCATTATTCAAAACCTGAATATCATGCTCAATTAGTTTTCCACTATATGTTTCTTCGCTTCCTAATGGAAGTCTTCAGTTTCTGAGAGTATTGCCATGACCTAAAGAATTAAGCCACCAATTCTCTCAGTTACAAAGCTCATGTGACTAAGGTTTCCTTCTGTACTTGTCTTAGCCATAGATAGATAGTAGATAGAAAATGTTAGCTCTGAAATTCAGGTGTTTTGGCAGGATTCAGAGAATCTGGTAGGGAGTACAGATTTCCAACAATGCTGATGAAATGTCATAATATGTTCCTTGTTAGGTACGCCAGTGGGTTTATTGAACGTCTTGGAAACATCACATTGTCTTTTTTATATCTCCAAAAGAAGAGATAAAGATGAAGCTCCAGATGTTATTAGTGGCTACCTAAGGCCGTGTGACTTTGTGTGCTCTGTACTACTTTATTTTGAGAAGTCATGACTTTATCCCTTCTCAGTTACTGTGGCTTCGATGAGACTGACTCCTTCTTCCGGCTTCGATGCGGGGCATGTGACCCAAGCCCAGTCCATCAGAGCAACCTGGCCACAGTTGGTGACACAAGAATGAGCCTGAGACCCCAGTTGAGCCAATGAGAGTCATCCCTGGACTTTTCTTTGGATTTATGAGAAAAATAGGACTCTTTTCTCTGAAAATATTGGTAACCCTAGTGCTTACAGATGCCATATTGGCTCACAAAGGGAAAAGCATTCCTGAGAATGGAGAGTATCCAGGGATGAAGACAGAGACCTGATGATATACTTTGTGCCCTTGAATATCGACACGTGTTAAGTGAAATCTACCCCAGAATTTTAGTTGTTTAAGATTCCAAATTTCCTTTTGATATTAACTAGGCATAGTTGGGTGGAACTCATGTTTTTTCAACCAAAATGTTCCAAAAGAGTTTCTCCTTATAGGAATTTGAGATAAAAGTATGTAATAAAATATTTATAAAGCTCTTTGAATACTTAATTAAGCAGTTATGTTGAAATAATGTTAGTAAGAGAACTTTGAAATATAAACATCTGTAAAGTGCAAATATTATACAAGAAGAAATGCTAAGGGAAAAGTTATAGAGTAATGTTCTCAAAACATTACAGTTCTCAGAAACATATTCAATTTAAAATAACTATAAAATTTCTCTAGAATTCTAGCAATACTGTCAAATCAGTGTGCAAAATAGTGAATTTCCTAAAATAATATATAGTATTTATACTCATTATTTATGTAAATATTCTTACAATTAACTTTGAGTTATGATTTTCAGAAATAGATAAAATTTCTTGGTGACTTTCAAATGATATCACATAAGGTACAGTTTCTTTAATAGGAAGTGAAAGTTCTTATTTCTGAAGTGTGAAAATAGAATATTGAGTTTAGCAATAATTTCAACATAGCAATAGAGAAAGCAACTCGCTTTCATCTGAAAATATAGAAAGGTGACTGCTTCTGAAGCTCATGTTAAATGTGCAGCCATTTAACTAAAGGACATTTAAGGTTACGTATGTTTCGTGAATATTAACGAGTTGCTTGTAAAACTTTGTATGTAGGATCATACTTCTTACTAAAACTAAGAAATCAATTGAGTAGCTTAAACAAAAAGACTTGTTAAAATGCAGCTTGAGGACACGGTTAGCAGGATAATAGCATTCACCTGACACAGCTAATAAATTTAAAAGCTTTCTCTTTATGAAATAGACATTTATAAGAAAAACAAACTTTGGGCAGTTTCATCTACTCTGTCAATTCCGTCTCTTCTCTTTTTAAAGTTAAGCCCAATGGACATCTTGGGATGGTTACCAAAGTCTGTAGTAATAGAACTGCCAATGTAATAGCAAGATAGAGAATAAATTAATGGAAAACAAGATAAATTTGTTCCCTGGCCTCTGTAGATCTGAAAGCCATAGAGAAATATTTAAATAAATTTTTCTTGTCAGCTATAAGCATAAGCACACTAGTAGATAACAAAAATGACAAGGATATATTTAGCATAGAAAGAATACATTTGCTAACATTGTCTTGTGAATAGCACTAGTTTCAGTATTCCTCAAGCATGGTTTGTGAAATGAGATCTACACGAGATTTGGCAGTGCATAATTTACTCTGAAGGCATAAGATATGAATTTTCAGTGCTGTATTAGCTGTTTCAGAATAACCTCAAATTTTTAATAAAGTTTTGTGGTGCTGCACTGAATTCTGTTCTAGTCGCCAAAAGAAGTCTATTCATTATTTTACAAGTATCTCTTGTAAGCATGTGCTGAAGGTTAGCATTTTACTAGGCACTGAATGAAATGCAGACACACGAGTAGGAAGAGCTGTGCTACAGACCACTCCTGGCTTGGGAGTCGAGACAGGAGGCATGGGGGTCAGCCTTGCCTCTCATACCAACCAAATATGCATTTCCAAATTGGACATATCCTAAACTACCTGGGAAAAGCTTGCTTGCTTTCTCTTTTTTTAATCGACTGTAATATTCGGCTAAAGCTCTTTTTAAGATCATTCAGGGCTCTAAAATTATGTGATTTTATTATATTTCATGTTCCCTGAGAAACAAAAGATTTAATTGATGGAAAATAGATTCATTCATTTAACAGCTACAATATTTAGAAAGGCATCCATCTAATTAAAGGTACTGAATACACCCATTACTTTGGAAGCATCTGTGCAAAGCATCCTAAAAATTCTGTGACTTCTCCTCCCAACCCCTCTCCATAATAAATTGCTCTTTTCGTTAACAACACTTCAAGCATGACTTTCTTATAGTATCTTCTCTTTGTATCAGGGCTGGTTGTATAGTTCTCTGGTCTCTCTCTACCCCCAAAGATGAGGTCCTTGAGGGCAGGGTCTGCCTTGCTTTCTTTTCCCTAGTGCTGGCTTGACATAGGTTTGGCGCTCATGAGATGTTTGAACAAATAAATGAATGAGTTAACTCACACTTTCTGAGAAGAGTAGTTAGAAAAAGAAGTTAGGGGCTGGTCCCGTGGCCAAGTGGTTAAGTTCGCACGCTCCGCTTTGGCAGCTCAGGGTTTCACTGGTTTGGATCCTGAGCGCGGACATGGCACTGCTCATCAGGCCATGCTGAGGCGGCGTCCCACAGAGCACAACCGGAGGCATGCACAACCTGAATTTACAACTATGTACTGGGGAGCCCTGGGGAGAAGAAGAAGAAGAGAAAAAAAAAGAAGATTGGCAACAGATGTTACCTCAGGTGCCAATCTTTAAAAAAAAAAAAAAGAAAGAAAGAAAGAAAAAGAATTTATTACTCCGGAGAACAACATATAACAATCTTACTTTCTAGTTAATACAAAACACAAAAGCTGTAAATAAAATGTTTTCAAGGTGGCATTACCTGCTGAGACATTTTCCCCATTAATCCTTAACAATCTACAATTCAATCCTATTTTTTCCTATGTAGATTTTGTTTTTTAACCAATATGATCTTGGAATAGTGGCCTGATGCTTGCTATCTATTTTCCTTATCAGAGGATGGCCAGGGTGAATGCTAAAATTTACAGATGAAATAAAGTATTTCAAAAGATAAGTTATGGGTGCTCTGAATACAGTTGTACACTTGCCAAATACCTTACTAAGGGTAATCCACATACCTTACTAAGGGATTGTCTCACTTATGTAATCCAATTTAAGGCAACTGTGACAATAACGATAGTTGTGGTGGTGGCAGTGATAATGCCAAAGTTGATATTAATGACAGCCACTACTTTTAATTATGTGTATTGAATGCTTACTATATGTGAGGAATTTCGAATATAATAACTCATTTAATTCTTGTAACATTCTATTGAATTAGTTACTATTCTTTGGCTCCACTGTTGAATAAGGAATTAACTTTAAGGAATTATGTAAGTAAATTGACTATCATCCTGCAGCTAATAGTTGGAAAAGCTGTTCTGGAACCCAGTTCTTTCTGGAGTGTACATAACATTCTATTGGCAATCAAACCAACAAGCTAAATACAAAATTTAACCATAAATAGAATCAAACCATTAAATGTCATCAACATGTTTGCATTGTATTAATTCACTTTAAAAATTTTATTGTACCTATACATGCAATTTTATATAAATGCATTTTGAGTGTGATCATATCTGCCACAAGCTCATAAACAAGACGGAGATAGTGCTACTTTTCCAGTGAGATGAGTGACAACACATTTTCTTACCAGTTGAACTTATTTCAGCACCTGAGAATACGACGTCAAAATGTCTATGAGCAAACGTGTAACAGGAGGTAGGTTGTGGGAAGGATTTCCTTTATGAAGAATTGCCTGAAGGATAAGCAATTCATTCTTCTCTCCAGGTAATCTCACGTTTGTTTCTGGATCACTTTGACAGCCAGAAAGCTGCAGAATTTGAGCGCATTTTCCACCGTTTATATTATTGTTTTTACTTTGGCTTTCATGTAGAAATTTTTTAAAAAACTGTATTAATGTAATTTCTATTTGTTATAGGGATATAGTTGAAGTCATTTACCCAAATAACAGCATATGGAAGAGGGGCCAGCACACGGCCAAGTGATTAAGTTTACACGTTCGGCTTCGGCAGACCAGGTTTCGCCAGTTTGGATCCTGGGCGCAGACCTACACAACACTCATCCAGTCATGCTGTGGTGGCATCCCCCATAGAACTAGAATGACAGACAGCTAGGATATATAACTATGTACTGGGTCTTTGGGGAGAAAAAAAAAAGAGGAAGACTGGCAACAGATGTTAGCTCAGGGCCAATCTTCCTCACCAAAAAGCAAAAAAAAAAAAAAGTATATAGAAGATTTTTGTCTTAGACTATTTTCAGGAAGTTTACTTATCCTAAGTAACCGGTATATTTTTGTTTTATAGACTATGCTTCTCTTACAATGGATTATATTTCTCTGTTGCTTTGGTAACTAGTACACGTTGTCGAATTTCTTGCCCACTTTGAATTATTACACATGGCTTTAAAGCTTGTCTATTTCTGTGCATAACACAGTTTTACATTATTTCACTATTTTTCCATTGTTATCTTTTCACTCTTTTTTTTCCAATTATATTCTTGTAATTTCATGAGTTCTTTTGGTAAATATTTTCATTTTTTTAAATAAAGCAGTTTTAATAAAAAGATGCTTTAGAATACTTGGAGTCTTATTTATAAAAAAATCTTATGCATAGGCAAAGGTTAAAAGTTCAAGAACAGCCTTGAAGACCCAAGACTGATAAGTTTTGATGGTGATCAAGAAAAGAGGACAGATACAGAATATGGGACTCTCCTTTGTCAGGGTGCTATTGAACTGTATGCCTTGGTGCACAAAGGAGAATTATGACATAAAGAGAAGGGAGATGAAAGCAGACTGAAAACAAGCTATACAGAACCAGTTTGCCTTGACTTTATTCTTGTCTCTTCAAAACTCAGAATCACAAGACATCTTGGGTTTTCCCCCACATCAGAAATTTCTTTTTGCCTCCATTTTAGGAAGAATTCTGGTAAATCTATGGTTGCCTAAAATCATGTAGGAGGTCAAGCAGTTGTTAAAAATTAGTTGCAAATAGAACTGTTCTCCTCAATATCAGAACTTCAGAAAGATCTTGTGACCCTGACTAGGGCCACCGAGAGCATTGTTTTGAAATGCAAGAAAAAGCATTTCACCTACTGAATAACTTGCACCTTTTCTTATAGCTTTTGGGTTTCAAGGCACGTTGTAGAATTAATTCAGATTTGATTTTTGGAATAATAAAGTCAGTTTAAGGAGGTAGAAATGAAGCTTAGATATCTTGTATGTTCAGGTATTATCATCAATTCACCACCATGTAATCCTTATTGGTTACTGTACTTGTTATCAATTGCCACATGAATGCTGCGTAACAGACAGCTCAGTGGCATACAAGCAGCGTTCACTAGTCACGTGGTTGTGGAGTCTGGCTAATTTTGCCGGGCATACTCATGCATCTGCATCAGCTGTAGGTCATCCAGGCAGCTCTGCTATCATTGTCTTGGCTCAAAGCTGTCTGTGGGAATTGTCCTGCTGTTAGCTGATCTAGGATGGCTTTGACTGGGATGACTTCAGTGAGCCAGCACTGCTCCATGTGTCTTTTATCCTCTAGCGATCTAGCCCTGGCATGTTCTTATAACAATGGCAGAGGTGTAAAAGTAGGCAAGCCCAATTGAAAAAGCATCTTTGGAAACCTCACTTTGGTCACGTTTGATGACTTCCTACTAACCAAAGCGAGCCACATGGCCAAGGCTAGAATCAGAGTAGAAGGGCACTACAAAATTATGTAGCAAAGACTATCAATACAGGAAAGGTGAAGAATGAGGGCCATTTTGCAAAGACTGCAGCAGACAGTTCTATTCTAGCTACTTTCTAGAGCTGGAGAATGAATAGTTCATGCAGTCATAGGATTCATGGATCCAAGAACACAGAATGTGCTCATTAACGTTCCCCATGGAAGAAAAATTTCCTGACCTTATTAGTGTTTTCAGAAATGAATACTGCCCATGCTCTTCTCCGGCTCCATCCGTGCAGGAATTTGGAGGGGGCTGAGTTTCATTTGGCTCTTTTTTTCATGACTTGAAGTATTAGCTGACATTATTTACTGACAAGTATGGAGTAATGTACTCTTGTGCTCAGGAATGTTATAAGGAGATAAAAGTGAAAATGAAACGACCAAGGAAATGAGCCAGAAAATCAGACCTCTGGACAATTAAAATTCAGTGTCCAAGTCAAACCAGTGACAATCTTTTAGGTAGATTGTATAAATTCAGCTTATTGTAGATTTTAAAAGAAAACAATTTTGAAGTTTCTTATCACCAGGAACAGCTGCTAGACCTCCAAATGGAACTTCCTAATGAGTGTGGAAACAAAATCTGTTTCTTTATTTCCCAGATACCCCGTATTTGCCTGGCTACCAACCAACACTGACCAGCTGCTGCTCTCTATTCTCCAGCCACCTGGTCTTACTGCTGACATTTGAGTTTGGAAAGAGTATGTGCTTCTTTCTAAATATTCCAGATATTATCCCTTATTTGCACTGTAGCTGGCTTCTGGATTGACTCTAATAGAAAATGTCAAAATCTCCCTAGTCTTTCTTGAGACACAATGAAGTGCTTGGAGGGTGTCATTGAGGAGACTGGCAGTCATTGTCCCTTCCTTGTTCTGTGTTTGTCAGTAGTGTGGAGATAGAGAAACTTAAATCTACATTTGCAAGACCCTTTCACAAGGAGGATTCTTGATGTAATATAGTTTATCCAGTTAAGTTGAAAAAGGAAAGGAAGCAGAGCTATACATTTGCAACTGCTGCTATGACTCCTGTAAAGTTTGGTCAGGAAGCCTCTGGGATTTTCTGCAGCTGCGCTTTAGTTGGAGATCAATTACAGAGCCATCGTGAAAATCATCAGGTGATGGAAGTTTCAGTGAATAGTCATCAGGTATTGAAAATGTAGATTTAAGCCTTCTCAATCTCCACACTACTGACAAACAAAGAAGGAAAGAAGAATGGCGGCCATAGTATCCTCCATGAGACCCTTCAAACACTTCACTGTCTCATCAAGTGTGTGAATTGAGAGGCAGGATGTGGTAGCTGAATATCGACTTTCTGATTCCTGGACAGAAGCTAGGGCTGTGTATTTGTGGATCCAGCAATTCCTTGGAGGTGAGTTCCCACTTTCTCATTTCTATATTATAGTAGGGATAACAGCTCTCTTGGGGAGCTATTTTTGTAGAGCTGTTTTGGGCCTCATTCCTAGAGGACTAGCTTCTTAGACTTCAGGTGATTTCATAAGCATTTAATTCCCCTCGTTAAGTGTTGTTCTGCTTAAAATACCTACGTTTCTTTCTGTTATCTGCAACTGAATCCTGACCGATACAATCATGCTAAAACCAAAGACACTGAGGTAGTTATCTTCTCGCCTGACCACCAAAAGTGAAATGTAAAATATAGGTTCATGTTGTTACTTCATCAATTTTTATTGCTTTTATGTTTGTTTACTGCTCTTCAACATTATGAAATAGGTCAAGGTCATAGAAAGAGGATGAAAAATAATGTAACAGATCTTTGGGTATCTACTGCAAGATTGATCAAATGTTGACATTTGGATATATAAACATTACAGATGTATGTAAAGCTCTCCCCAATCTCACTTCCTTGTATCCATCCCCAGAGGTAACCAATGTCCTGTAAAATATGTATATATTCCATGCATATTGTTATGCTTTACTATACATATATGTGAACTCATACCAATATGTAGTATTGTTTTGTATTTTTATACTTCATATAAATCGTTTCATATTGTATGAATCATATATGTTTCACAATTTGCTCTTTCAATCAATATTATGTTCCCGATATTTTTCTATTTTTATAAATAAAGATCCAGTTAATTAATTTTAATTTATATTTGATTTTTATTGGCTGATTATACCATTTATCTCATGAGGTTGCTTCCAAGGATTGATTTTCTAACAACATCTCAAAATCGATATGCTAATAATTGAATTTGTAATTTCCCCTGACCTTTTACCATGGCTCCTATAGTTGATCTCCTTGTTATTGCCAATGGCATTTACGCCCCCAACCCATGTAGCTTCAAAACTTTAGGATCATCTTGACACATTATTTTCATTATTGATCAATTAATTGAACACAAGGTCCTTACCAGCCTTTATATGTGTGCTAAAATGTCATCTCCAAAGAGAGACATTCCTAAGGTCGACACCCCCCCCCCACCTCCTTGCTCCCCTTACTCCAACAAGTGGCTCTTCCTTCCTTTCAGAACATTTATCACAATGTATAATCACTATTTACTTATATTCTGGTTATTCATTGTCTATATTCTCTAACTGACTAAGCTCTATAAAATTTGGGACCAGGTCTTCATACCCAGTACTAACATGAGAGCATGGTAAGAGATTAGTAGATACTTGATAGATAAATGAGTGAATGAATGCATTGTGCAGCCCATTGCATCCTAAATTCAACTAGTCACATTCTGAAGAATTTTCTTCTTCAAAATATCAATAATATAAATCTAAGTTGAGGACATTTAGAAAGAAGAGAAATATAAAAATAAAGCAATGCTTTTAGAGCTTAGCACATTGCCTGGTTATATGTTTAAAGTTGGAACTATTAGAAGTGTTATACATTTTGTTTGTGTAAAATCTTCCTTTTATTTTTACCTTAGGATGAATGATCCAAAATAAAATCACCTTGTCAAATATGTGACCTATTAATTATAGCAGCAGCTGAAAATTTTCACATGAATAAATTGTGTCTTATTAATAGCATAAATTTTTTAAAAATTAATTATGTATAATTTCAGATATGTAGAACAGTACAAAAGTAATACAGACACCTATGTGCCCACCACCAAGATTAAACAGATGTTAACCTTTTGCCATAAGTGCACCAAATCTATCCGTAAAAATGGGAAATGAAATGGTGCAGCTTCAGCTTAATCCCCTCTCTTTTTTGTCCTTTCCTCCCCACCAGTAACCAGTATCTTAAAGTTGTTGTGTCTCTTTCCCCTGCATGTTGTCATGTATATAAAAATTAATAACTATGTTTTATTTGTGCACCATGGGGCCCTTATTTAACAAAAGAATACACAATGACAAAATGAAATTAGATGTTAGGAAAGTGAATTTTGTTTAGAATGACAAAAGAAATCACAACGCGTTTAAAAATGTGAAAAGCTAGTAAATGTCACAAGCATCACACATCCACAAAAGTAACATTTTTCAATAAATTGCCTGACCTACCTCTCTAATACATTTTTCTGTATATTTGTGACCACATAGTCTTTGATTATCTTGTCCCATGACGGGAATTTTTGAGTATTCATTTCTACAGAGCAATTAGGAAGAAAATTGTTTTCCCTTTAGCATGGCTGAACTAAATTTACTTTTTGTGGTTGACAGCTGCAGTTTATTAAGCTTACTACTTTATACATGCGCTTCCCTCTCGTGCTGATACAGGTTTACGCCCACCATATGCAGGGCTTCAGGAGGAAGAAAGCCTTTCTAGTGGAGGTCATTAGCATCACTGGAGGTCAACAGTAGCTGCTGAGGGAGAGACTGACCCATCTCAAGAAGGTAATGCATAGCTATCATCCCAATCCCACTGTCTTACTTCCTACTTGGCTTGTTAAAACAAATAAATGTGGGGCCGGCGGGTGGTACAGCAGTTAAGTTTGTGCACTCTGCTTAAGCGGCCTTGGGTTCACTGGTTTGGACCCTGGGTACAGACCTACCCACTGCTTATCAAGCCATGCTGTGGCAGGTGTCCCACATATAAAGTAGAGAAAGATGGGCACAGATGTTAGCTCAGGGTCAGTCTTCCTCAGCAAAAAGAGGAGGATTAGCAGCAGATGTTAGCTCAGGGCTAATCTTCCTCAAAAAAAAAAAAGAAAGAAAGAAAATGAAAATATTGTACTAACCAAATGTGTATATCATCAGTAATTTCTCTCCGTATTAAGTACCCTTCAATATCCTAAGACTAGGATTTTATGTTTAATCATGAATTAATATTTGAAATAAAACGTTCTTCCTGGAAAGACGCTTGTGCAAGTGAAAATTGCCAAAACTTAAGGTTCATTAGCTTCATGTTATATCTACCTTCATTTGTGTGTGTTTATATTTTACATAAATGGGTTCATTCTGTATTTTTTTAATCTTTGTGGCTTACTCAACTTTAATTCTTAGATTACTCGTGTTCGTGCATGTAGATATAATCTGTTCATTTTAACTGCTGTCAAGTATTCCATTGTACTGATCAACCACATTTAATTTCTCTGTTCTTTTCCCAAGAGGCATTTAGTGTTTTTCCTATTTGTTTTTGCTATTATGAATAGTGCTGCAGAAACATTCTTCTATGCAGCTCCTTGAATATGTGTGGCGATGTCTCCATGGTAGCCAATCAGAGTGAAACTCTGGGTTATAGGATGTGCGTACTTTAAACAAATTCCTCACCAAAAAGGCTCTAACAATTTATATTTCACCATAAATCAGAGTCCCTGTTGCATTTTCATCAATATGTGGTGTTCCCATCCTCATTAATTTTGACAACCAGTGGGGTGTGAGAGGAATTCTTACTGTGGTTTTCATTTACATTTGACTTTTTATCAGTGATATTGGACATTTAATGTATTTATGCTTGTTGTCCATCTTGGTTGCCTTAACTGTGAATCACCCGTTTTTATCCTTGAATTATTTTTATTGGATTTGCTTCATTTTTATTTTTATTGATTTGAAGATGTTCACTGTATTTTCCAGCTGCTAATTCTTTACCTGTTGTGTGGGTTGTGAGTATCTTCTTCCAGTCTGTGACTTCTCATCTGAGTTTGTTTCTCATCTCTGTTGTCCTGCAGAGGTTTTCAGTTTAATGCAGCAAAACTTATTTATCTTTTATTTTATGTTTTGCTTTTTTTGTCATGTGTATGAAAATCTCTCTTCTACCACAAAGATGTATTCTCATGTTTCTTTTCTAAAAGCCTTAGAGTTTTATTTTTTACAGCGAATTCTTTGATGCTTTTGGAATTGATTTGGGGGTTTTATATGAAGTAAGGAATATTTTCCACATAGTTAGAGCACCATTTGGTTAATATGCCTTTCTTTTGCCACTGATTTGTAAAGCCAATTAATTCATTTCATCAGAATTGCAATCCTGACTCCACCCTTAGTAGCTGTATGATCTTAGGCCAGTTACTTAAACTCTGACCTTCCTCATTTTACCCAGCTACAAGTAATGGCCCATATAGGCACACAGCAAAACCTAAGAGTTAACAAGTCTAAAACGTTTAGGTGGGATCTTGACCTATACTAAACTCCAAATAATAGCACCTCAGTAAATCGCACCCTTCCTCCTTTGCCTGCTGAAGGTGAGTACACTTTGATAACTAAAGATGTAAAGCTGGAGGCCAAAATATTATCTTTATTATTAAAGATAAATTAACAGCACAGTTTATAGAAGCAGGCTTAGATGCTATTCATCACCTCAGAGTTAGGCAGACTTTGTCACTTAGCCATGGGCGAGGCGGGAATAGGGAGACGTCATATGTGAATGCCTGCATAAAGGAGAACGACCATATTTTGCTAAGATGTTCTTTGGAAATTTTGCATGTATGGTCATCAGTGAGATTGAGCTACTCATTTCTTGTACTATCCTTGTCAAACATTGGTATCAAGATTATATTGTTTCTTTGTTTTTCTTTCTTGGGAATAATTTGCATAGATCAGGATCATCTGTATATTAGACGTTGGGTAAAATTTCTTTGTGAAACCACCTGGACCTGAATCTACTCACCCACCCACCATGGGTTTATTTGTGTGTATGTGGAGATCCTATTCTACTCTTCATTCTCTTTGATGATTATAAGACTATTCAGTTCTTCTACTTCTTGAGTGAGTTTTGTAAGTTGTAACTTTCCAGAAAATTTTCATTTTATCTAAATTTTTCATTTTATTGCAATAAAATCATGTACAGTATTTTCTTATGATATTTTCAGATCTTTAGTATATCAGTGATTATCTTCCCTTTTTTTTTTTTGAGGAAGATTAGCCCTGAGCTAACATCTGCCAATCCTCCTCTTTTTGCTGAGGAAGACTGGCCCTGAGTTAACATCCGTGCCCATCTTCCTCTACTTTGTACGTGGGTTGCCTCCCACAGCATGGCTTGTGACTCAGTGCGCACGCAGGATCCAAACAGGCGAAGCCAGGGCCGCCAAAGAGGAATGTGTGCACTTAACCGCTGTACCACCAGGCTGGCCCCTATCTTCCCTTTCTTGTTCCTAACAGCATGGGAATGTGTGTGTGCATGTGTGTGTATGTGCATTTGTGTATTTATATGTGTGCTTGTGTGGGTACCTCGTCTCTTTTTTGCTTGGACAATCTTAGCAGAATTTTGCCTAATATATTAATCTTTTAAAAGCATCAACTTTTGGATTTTGTTTACTTCCCTTTTGCCTTTTTTCTATTTTTACTGATATTTGTCTTGCTTTTATTTTCTTATATTCTGTTTTTCTGATTTGTTTTGTTGGATGCTTATTTCTTACTTATTAATATTCCTTCTTCACTACAATAAGCATTTAAAGATAAACATTTCCCTCCTCTATGGTTTTAGCTGCATCTCATCCCATTTAATATAGTTAAATTTCCATTACATTGTATGCTTGTCCCATGATTTAGTGAAAAGTATGTTAAATTATCCAAATAAAGGGAATTTTTGGTTATCTTTTTGTAATTCATTTTATTTCATATGGTTACAAAATGTTATTTGTTGGATCCTCTTTTGGGTAATTTTCAAGACTTTTCCTGTATCCTAGTAGATGCTCATTTTAGAGAAAAATTCTAAGATGACTTGAAATGAAAATGCATTTTCTGTTAGTTACAGAGTTTTATATATCCAAATATATATTAGTTCAAGCCTATCAATTGTATTATTAAAACTACTCCCTTCCCTCCTTAAGCGAGTATTGAGTCACTCCTGTGAGCCAGTCAGTTTTCATAAGCATTGAGGATGCAGCAGTGAACAAAATAGGCAAACTCTGTTTTTATGGAATTTATATTTTAGCAGGGGAAGAGAGACAGTATACAAATGATTAAATAAATATATATGATAAGTCAGATGGTAACAAAGGATATGGAGAAAAAGAAAACTGGGAGGTTTGGGGTGGAGTCTGGGGCATTTTTTATGGGATGGTTTTTCTCTTCAGGTAGGAGGAAGAACAAGTGTGTGGCCTTGCGGAAGGGGTTCTTTGGCCAAGGAAGCATGAGAAAAGATGAAAGTGGTTGAACTTGAGGTTGGAGAGTTAGGGGGTAGCCAGATCAAATTTAGACACCAAGTTGATGAGGGGGAACCAGTAAGACTTGGAAGGAGCAGGCAATGAGGAAGGAAAGATTCTTGACCTGTCAGCCAAGCAGAGTTGGACTAATAGTTAGGATAACGCAAGTTCTTTATCTGGTCCTTTTACTAACAATCTGGGTAAACGTGGATAATTTATTTCACTCCTTTGATCTTGAAATTTCTTGGCCAAGGGTCCTCCCAACTCGAAATTCCTACAGCAAATAGAAATTAATTATAGTAACTGTGCGATGGATCATCAATCCACCATGGAGGGATTGATTTATGGACAGCTTTTAGGTTTCTCTGTTGTTCTAAGAACTGGAGGAAAACAGAGGCCTGTCAGGTGGTACTACCAAGCAGATGGGTGCTTTCAATTTGCCTCCACTGCAGATGGGTAGAACAAGTGTTAGAGGGTTGGGGTTTTTTGTTGTTTGCTTAGAGACCATTCAGAATAGTAAATTCTTGGAGTTTTCTCAGAGAGTTTTGAGACTGGCAATATATTTTTACTACTGAATTCACAATGGTATAATTCTGTAGTACAATTGGAAAATATTAAAGTAGATGATACTAAGAATGCAAAAGGTTAAGAAGGAGGGTTATAGGTCCTTTCTTGGGGCTCAAACAGTTGATTTGGCTATCAAACCAATTTGACTGTATAGAAAATGACTGTGAAGGAAAGTTGTGTTTCACTGACATTTCAATTCAGAGTTAACAGGATATAGTTTCAACTCAGATTTGTGATTAAACTTGTACTTTTTACTTATTATTCTAAGAAGGATCATAATGAAAAACAATAGTAACTTGCCCCACGCTACTCCACCTTCTTCTGATTTCTCTTCTCACAGCAAATAATTTTAGTTTAAGCTTGATGTAATCTTTACCTCTGAATAACATATGTACACTGCTATTATTCATTTTTCAATTTTAGATACTGTGCAATTTCCTCCTCTACTGCATTATTCCCATCAGTACACAAGCATGCAATAACACTCCAAGCTTAATGGAAAACGGTGGCTTAATTTGGTCCTAGTTTCTCTACCAGTAACGATCACGCTTCTTTACTTCCTTTTGTGGCAAAACTCTATTTGCCATTTCCAATCCTCACCCCTCTCATCCCCTCTAAATTCAAGATTTTGTTCCCATCATTCCACCAATACAGTTAAAGTTATCAATAGCCTTCATTGATAAATCCAATGCTCAATTTTCTGTTTTTTTTTCTTTGTCTTTTGAGGAAGGTTATCCCTGAGCTAACATCTGCAGTGAATACTCGTCTTCTTGCTGGGGAAGACTGGCCCTGAGTTAACATCTGTGCCCATCTTCCTCTATTTTATATGTGAGACACCTGCCACAACATGGCTTGATAAGCAGTGCGTAGGTCCACACCCAGGATCTGAACAGGAGAAACCCAGGCCACTGAAGCAGAGTGTGCAAACTTAACCACTGTGCCACTAGGATGGCCCCTCGAATTTCAGCTTTTGTATTTCTTGATTCACAGGAAATTTTAGCACATCACTCTCTTTTCTGTGATAAAATTGCTTGACTTAGATTTCAATTCACAATAGGCTCTTGTTTTCCCTCCTACTTTTCTGATCACTATTTCTCAGTCTTTTTGATTCCTTCTTTTCTCATTGACCTTTCAACTTTCAATTGCCTCAGAGCTCAGTCCTCAAACACTATATGTGTATATATTCTGATATATTCTACTGTATGTACATACATATGTAGAGAGAATGTTTCTCTCTTTCGATACATAGATGTAGAGATAGCCTCAAATATCCAACTTCTTACTGGACATCTCCACTTAGATAGCAAATAGACATCTCAAATTAAACATATCTAAAACTGGACAACTAGCCTTTTCCTCTAAACCTGCTCCATTCTTAGCCTTCCAAAACTTGGTTGATGGCAACTCCATCTTCCTTTTTTATTCATCAACAAAAAGGAATAAACTATTGACACATGCAATAACTTGGATGGATCTCAAAGACATTGTACTGAGTGCTAGAAGCCAGCCTTACAAGGTTACAAAATGTATGATTTCATTAATTTGACGTTTTCAAACAGATAAAACTCCAGCTGTAGAAAACAGATCAGTAGTTGCTGGAGATTGGGAGTGGAGCAACAGAACAACAGGAGTTATCACAAACTTTAGGGTGATGGAACTGTTCATATCTTGATTGTGGTGATTGTCATATGAATCCATACCTGCGTCAAAATACATACACTTAGATGCCTACCAAACATCCTTTTACTATATGCTAGTTTTTAAAAAGCCAATATTGATACATTAATATTATCTAAAATCTATAGTTTACTCAGATTTCCTTAGTTTTTACCTAATGTCCTTTTTCTGTTCAAGGATCCCATCCAAGACACCAAATTAAATTTGCTTGTCACTTCTTTTTATGTTCCTCTTGGCTGTGACAGTTTCTCAGACTTCCCTTGTCTTTGATGGCCTTGACAGTTTTTTGGAGTAGTTTTCATGTATTTTGCAGGTTGCCCTCAATTGTAATCTTTTATTTCTAAGGAGTTTGAGTGTTGATTCATTGTTTAGTCGCCATACCAGTGGGTAATGCAAATGTCAGTTAGGCCCTATACCTGTTAGCTCGTTCACTGGCTTCCACAAAGATCTGCCTGGGTATTTCATCAGCTCAGAAATTTTACTGGGGATTTGAAAGATCATAGGAAGGGGACACATTGTATAGGTAGACCACAGTATCATTGTCTCCACCCTGATTCCTACCAGTTCTCACTCCTGCCCCTCATTTCCTTCTCACTTCTCACCCAGAATTAGTTCAGATTGTATTCAGTTTCCTTTGGACTCTCACCTTCTGCCTCAAGTGCCTTTCGAGATATTCACGATGAGGAATTCCAATGAATAAAGTTTCTACCATTTCATTATAGCCACAGTTTCACTTTCATGAATTTTGTGTTGGGTCCTTTAGTAGATGCTATTTTGAAAATAAATAAACAATATTTTTCCATTTAATATCAACGTACTCATTTATTAGACATTGGCAATATGCCAGGCATGATACTCAGCACTGGGGATGGAAAGCAAATACCTCATGCTCTTACTTCAAGTTGTTTACAACCTTGTGAGAGAGCCTTACAATCTTGTGACTGTTTTGAAGCAAATGAAGATAAATTACTTTAATCACATGGAGCCATGAAGCTCATGTTAGAAGTGCCTCTAGAAAGGGAATGTGGCTCTCACTTTAGTAATTCCCCATGGAAACCATCTGAGGATGTATTCAAAATGTCAAAAAGACCAGGAATAAAAAAGACCTAGAAATAGAAAGAGAGAGAGGGAAGAGAAAAGGAATGGGAAGAAGAAAATGAAACAGATACAAAGAGAGACAGAAAAAACACATGTGCTCTGGAGATACAAATAGACTGATAACTTAGAAAGTTCAAGAAAGAACCAGGAAGATCAGAATACTTTTATGTTTCAAAAGTTTGCAATATTTTTAACTTCACCTTTTTTTTTCCACCTTTGTTTTTCTGTTTTTAAGATAGAGCTAGCTCAAAATTCTGCTTATTGCTTTCCCTGGAAGGTTTCTCAAATTCATTATCTCCTCTCCTTTTCCATCCACAACCAACACAACCCTGAACCCAGCTCTTTACTCCTCTGTGTGCAATAAACCTCCAGAGCTCCACTGTGCCACACTCCCTCTTCCCTCTGAGAGGCCCCGGGGATTTGCCTGCCTGCTCCCTCTCTGACACCATCATCAAATCTTCCATCTACATTATGTTCCCTTGGGTTCTGTTTGGAGCAATGTGTCAGTCTCTAATTTCTCCCTATGCTGCTGTTTTTGAAACAACCACACAGTTCCTTCTGGGTTTCTTAAAGATTTCTTGTTTTGTTTTGTTACTGGAAGTAATTAAATGAAAGCAGACAGCAATAAACCATATCACCGCTAATAGTGATGACAAGTGTTCAACTCTAGATGCCAGGCTTTGGGATAAGCCCCTTGTAAGTTAACATTCAATTTCATCCTAATGGTAGTCCTGAGATTGTGTTGTTTCACTTCACAGAGGAGGAACCTAAGTCATAGAGTTATGGAAAGTGACAAAACCAAAGTTCCAAAACTATAGGAACTTTTAAAAAAAATGAAGAGATTGTTTTCACTGTTGTGTTTTTTAATTGAAATTTAAATAAGTCTTGGTTAAGACCATTGTTTTAGGACTGACTCCTTATAGATGTCACTCCTGACAAAGTCATTCTTACTCCTTCATTACATCATTTTTATTCCTGGAAGTAGAGTTTATTCTGCCCCTCATCTATTTTCCCCCCTGAGGTCTCCCACTAAAATATCTTCCCCTTTTCTTACTGTTGTCATTGAAATCACTCATTCATGCATTTAACAAACCTACTGAGTTCTGCTGAGTGCCATAGGCTTTTCCAGATGCTGTGGATATAGCACTAAACAAGACAGACACAGTCCTTCCCTTTAGGAAATTTTATTCTAGCAGGAGAAAAAAGTTAATAAGTAAACAATGCATTAATAAACAATTCTATATTTTCTTAGCGTTATGAAGGAAATAAGTAATTGACTGTGATATGCAATCAGGGGGTAAATTTCTTTAAATAGGATGACCCTCTTTTCTGAAGAGGTGACATTTTTGCCAAGGCCTGAATGAATGTTGAGAAGGAACTAAATATGAAATTCTCTGGGGAAATAGCATTTCCTTTCCAGGGAAGAATAAAGTCAACGTCCTGAGGCAGGGAGAAAGGGGAGAGAAGTCAAAGATGAGGTCAGAATGGTGAGAAGAGCAGATCCAGCAGGGTCTTGCAGGCACTGATAAAGCAGTCAGATTTACTGGGATTGCAATGAGAAGCCATCAGTGAGTTTTAAGCAGAGGAATGATATGATCTGGTTAGTGTTTTGTTTTTTTTTTAAATGCACTACAGATGCTGTTAGGCAAAGTGAAATTTTAGGTGCCAAAGAGTGGGTGATTCAAATTCTCAAAAGCTCATGAGTTTTATTTATATCCCAGAAGAAAACTCCATATTCTCAGAGTTATTTGGCTTCTTAGGAGAAACCTAATTTGAGAAAACCATGGCTATCCCTTTTTCCTGAAATCAGACCACTTTGTTTCTTGGTAATTTGTTTTTTCTTTCTGTAGAGGGAAAGCCATGAGATTTAACATCTCCATAAAAGGAAATTAGTGATTATGTCCTTAGATCCCTGAATTCCTGTGAGAACCATGTTTTTCCTATAGTTTGGATCCAGCAGTTGGATTGTATGGCTTGTTAGGACCATGACCTATCATGCATGGGAGGTGGGGAGGGAGAAATCCACTTCTCTCCAGCTGTGAGACTTTGGTCCCTGTGTTCTCTCTCTCTGGGTTTTGGATTCATCATCTGTCAAATGAGAGGACTGATCTACAGCAGAGTTTGTCAAGCACAACCACCAACATTGTGGGCTCAATAGTTCTTTGTTGTGAGGGGCTGCCCTGTACCTTGCAGTATGTTTATCAGCATCCCTGTCTTCTCCCACTACGTACCAGTAGCATCCCCTGGGTAATCAAGAATGTCTCCAGACATTGCCAACGTCCCCTGGTGGGCAAAATCTCCAACAATTGAGAACCACAGGTGTAGAAGGACTTTTTAGTTCTCTCCTTGCACTTAAATTTTAAATTCATCAAGAACTCCAGCAATAGTCAGAGACTCTGAGGCACTTTTGATATTTTATGTTATTTAGGAAGACATTTTCTACTGAGAACTGTTAAGGTTTTTTTCCCGCCTCTCCTCCTTCTTTATCACCATGACACCAAATCACTGCTCTGAGGAGAGGAGAGTGCTAAAGCCAAGGTGGATATCTCCTTCTCTAAACCTGTATGGAACGAATCAAATGTTCCTTGTTCTTCAGGTACATAAATCTCATATGTTCTTGGAAGGACCAATGATTCAACAAGGAAAGAAGAAATGGCTGTGCATTTGAGTATGCAGGAATAGAAGTTAAATCTAAGTGAGGAAACTTACGTTTCTAGATAACCACAACATTATTTAAATTGAAATTTTCTATTTATCATTCTCCAACAGTGTGGAAAAAATATGCCAACTAGGGGAAGCCAAACTTGAAAATATTGTATTTCATACTTAGACCAAATTTCTGCATTGCCTATGATGCTTCTCCAAGAATCCCGGGTGAATCACTCTCCACCGACTCCTTGAAAGCACATCTGGCCACTCTTTTATTATGTCTTGTTACCTGGGAGTCTTCACTCACACTTGCATTCTTGGGATGCTTTTCTTTCACTCACTCTCCACCTGGCCAAGTTTGTTGTTGTTGTTGTTAATGCTGTCGAATTGATTCCAACTCCTAGCAACCTTGTGTACCTTACAGCAAAACCCTGTCCAGTCTTTTTGCACCATCCTCTCACCCTCCGGCTCTGTATCAGACAATGCTCCGCTGCTATTCATAGGGTATTCATGGCCAGTTTTTTGGAAGTGGGTGGCCAGGTCCTTCTTCCTAGTCTGTCTCAGTCTGGAAGCTGAGACAGTCCACCATGGGTGACCCTGCTGGTGTTTGAAATACCAGTGGCATAGCTTTCCGCATCACAACAACCTGCAGCTGTCACAGTATAACAACCGACAGAGGAGTTATGTCTGTCAGTTTCCCTGACCAGGAAACAAACCTGGCTGTAGTGGTGAGAGCTGGTGAGAGAGGCAAATCTTAACCACTAGACCACCAGGGCTGACTGACCAACTTCTACTGACCCTTCAAAACTCAGATCAACCATAAACTTCTGGAAAGTCTGCCTGACCCAACACTTCACTGTGATTTTGATGTTGTTGCTTTGTGCTCACTAATACCATAGGTCTAGCAAGAAAAATTAAAGAGCTCACTTTGGAGGCTGTAAATTACCCAAGCAACAGATGATAATGGATTAGGTTAGAGAAGTGAGAGAAGCATTAGAAATAAATGTATCAATCTAAGATATAATCTATGTGTAGAGCCAAGCTGGCACTACTTGGTTAGGGATCAAACAGGGAGTGAGGAAAAGGAAGGATGTCATTGTGTTTTTATGGAGAAGTTACCTGATTTTTTACACTTCTCTTTTCTTTGATGCACTAGAAAAATAGAATACACATATTTTCCCTCTACTGCTAGGAGGGAAATTAGTAGTGCTTATGAACCTAATGAATGGAGCTGGGTTTAATGAGTTATCAGTGTTTAGGATGAAATAAAAAGAGAGTATGAAGTCTGCCAGGAAGGACTAGGAAGTCAGGATTTCTATAGGAAACGGAGGCCGGAGTCAGAGGGCATGAGGAAGATGAAGCAGGGGCTACTAGGGAGGCCCCATGAGGCCGGGATCTTATTGCAGAATATTTGCCCTAGAGCAAGCACTTTGGCTTGACAGTGATGGACCTTGCAGAGACCCACTGTGAGGAGCTTTGCTCAAGTTCTCCAGGAACCTTCTGGAGCCAAGTCCTTTCTTTCTTTTATTTATTATTTTTTAGTAGACTTTATTTTTTAGAGGAGTTTTAGGTTCACAGCAAAACTGAGAGGAAGGTATGGAGAATTCTCATGCCCTCTGCCTCACACGTGCATAGCCTCCCCCACTGTCAACATCCCCCACCAGTGGGGCATGTTCATGTTACAATTGACGAACCTACATTGGTGCATCATAATCACCCATGGCACACAGTTTTCATTAGTATTCACTCTTGGTATTGTATATTCTATGGGTTTGGACAAATGTAAATGACAGATATCCACCATTATAGTATCACACAGAGTAGTTTCACTGCCATAAAAATCTTTTGCAACAAAGCCTTTTTCTAAATGTTTAGTTGGGAGAGCTGGGGTGTTGGGGTGAAAAAATGTGCTCGGCCAGTGCCATAGCAGGATGTCCTTCAGAAGTCTGGAAAGATGCTGTGCCGCCTCCTCCAGACAGCAAAGGAGCTCCTGGCGCTAGAGTGCTACATTTC
This sequence comes from Equus caballus, assembly GCF_041296265.1. NCBI lineage: Eukaryota > Metazoa > Chordata > Mammalia > Perissodactyla > Equidae > Equus > Equus caballus. The sequence continues at coordinate 96,076,810 of NC_091686.1, forward strand.
AGATACAGGGACCACTTTTCGCTGAATCACAGCCTGAACCTCCTCCAGGCTCCATCATAGGTGGTCTTGCTAGAGGAAGTTCCCTGGATGAGCAGGTGGACCTGTTCCTGTGTTTCTTCTACCAGCTGTCGCCATCTCAAAATCCAGTGCTGCTTGGCCTCTGGCTCCCACGGCAAAAGCTACAGCTGCCCAGCCCCTTCCTTCTCCAGCTCCTAGTTCTGTGCATGCAGGGCCTTGAGCTTTACCCACAGCCCCAAAGCCCCAGTACCAGCTTTTTCCTGGATCCCAGGGTACTTCTTGCCGACATCCAGCACCCGACTTCTTGATTGCCTGGTAGGAGTGACGTCTATTTGTGGTACAAGTCTTTGCTCAGGTCACATTTAACTACCTATGTTCAACACCCTTTCTCACAATGGCCCAGGGCAACTGTATCCCAGGAAAAGGAAGGTGGGGTCCTGGACTATAGTGATAATGTGTTAGAAATTTCTCCATGTGTCCTCGAAAATGGTAGAACTGAAAATACTAGAGGACCCCTGAGCTGGGACAGTGGCAAATTATAACCAACAGTAGGAGGAGTTAAGGATGACTCCCAGACTTCTGATTATTTGAGGATGGCTTCACTAAATGGAGTTTCCATTGGTTGAGATGGAGGGAGTGGAGAAGGACAAGGCTTAGGGGAGAAAATTATATTAACATTGATCTAATTATTTTTTCCCTGTCATGATGCTGTGAGCTCTTTGCAGGTAGAGACCATATCCTACTCCAGTATATATTCTTGGAACCTGAAATTCTATCCGAGACAGATGAAAGTCAGTCAATATTTGTTGAATGTTTAATAGTGTATATTAATAAAGTAGTTGTTCTTTCATTCCACAATCATACTGAGTGCCTACCAATGCTGGGCACCATCGTGGTTACCACACTGGAAACAACATAGGGAACAAAGATACAATGCCTGCTCCCATGTAGCTTATCCTGCAGCAGGAATTTAGAATGTGGAAACAGTAACCTGAAGGAAAGCTGCCTGGATTTCTCCTTGACTGCTGACTTTAATTTTCGTTGGAGTTTTAGAGGGTCAATAAATAACATCCTTCTTGAACACAGGGGCGCCTTTCTGCCTTAAGACTTTTGCACCTGCTGTTCCCTCTGTCTATAACTCTCTTCCTCCAGAAATTCAATTCACATGAAGTTTGCTTTCTAACCACACTGTATTTGTTAGAGTTCTCCAGAAAAACGGAATCAATAGCATGAAGAGAGAGAGAGTATGTTGGGGGTATTTATTGTAAAAAAAAATTGCCTGACAAGAAATATGGAGGCAGACAAGTTCCAAGATCTGTAGTCAGCAAGCTGGAGACCCAGGAGCACTGATGGTGTTGTTCCAGTCCAAGTCTGAAGGCCTGAGAACCAGGAGAGCCGATGATATAGTTCTAGTCCTAGCGCCAGCAGGCTCAAGACCCAGGAAGAGCTATGTCTCAAGTTGAGTCAAAGGTAGGGAAAAAAAAATGATTTCCCAGCTTGAAGACAGTCAGAGCTCCCCTTACTCACAGAAGACTCAGCATTTTCCTTCTATTCAGGCCTTTAACTGATTGCATGAGGCCCACCCACCAAGACGGCAATGTGCTTTACTCAGTCTACTAATTCAAATGTTATTCTCATTCAGAAACATTCTCACAGACACACCCAGAATAATGTTTGACCAAGTGTCTGGGAAGCCCATGGCCCAGACAAATTGACACATAGAATTAACCATCACACATATCCAAGTGTTTGGTCTACTGTCACTTTCTCAGTGAGGCTCACACTGACCATTCATGGCATTTTCCATAAGCTTACCAGACTTTTTATTTCTTTCCATAGCAGTTTTCACTTTCTAATATACTGTACTCTTTATTATGTTAATAACTAGCTAATATACTATATTATTTCCTTTTTTTTTTTTTTTTGAGGAAGATCAGCCCTGAACTAACATCTGCTGCCAATCTTCCTCTTTTTGCTAAGGAAGATTGGCCCTGAGCTAACATTTGTGCCCATCTTCCTCTATTTTACATATGGGATGCCTGCCACAGCATGGTTTGGTAAGCAGTATGGAGGTTGGCACTTGCGATCCGAATCAGCGAATCACGGGCCACTGAAGCAGAGCACTTGAACTTAACCGCTGCGCCACTGGGCCGGCCCCTATATCATTTACTTTTAGTTGTGTTAAGTTTCTATTTCCCCATACCATGTATGTTCCATGAGTCCTGGATTTTGTATTATTTTTTACCACTGCTCTGTCTTCATCACGTAGAACACTATTTCTCTTTTAGGAGGTGTTCAATAAATATTCATCAAATGAATGAATGAATTCCCTGAGTCAGTCAGATAGAAACAAGTCATCATCTTTACTGCCAAAGATGCTAGTTGGCAGGTTGTTGATTAGATATGCTGTCAGTGGGGATTGCTTCTATTTTACCTCTGGGTTAGGGAGACCTACCCACCTAGCCTTGGGTAGCACTGGACAACCTCTGGCCTCCACCAGGTACAGAGCTTGTCCCCACTGCATGACTGAGAGAGGAAAATAGAATGAATGCACTCATCTGAGCAGGAAGGCACATGTTGGAAAGGAAGAGAATAAAGCAAAACTGTCCACTTTCTTCTTCCAAATGTACTAATTAGATAATTTACCCACTAACATCAACCAGGGATGTGGCTCTACTACTCTCAGGAAGAAATCAGAAGTCTTGGGAAGCCCTCTTACCACCATCAAAAGGCAGATTTCCCAGTGCCAATCATTCCGTCTCTGGGTATCCTCCTGGACCTCTGGTAGGTAGTTGAGATTTTGCCCTCAGAATGTTCTGAGATAGAATACAATAGTACATTAATTACATAAAAGCCACTGTGTATCCAAAGCTGAGAATTCACTCCCCATTGTACTTCCCATCCCAAATTATTTTCAGGCCACATCACTTAGCACCGAAGTTCTGCAATGAGATTAAACGATAAAAGAAAAATAGTAATAAAATGCCCATGCATAGAGATTCCCTAAATTTAATTGTATTTTTCCTTGGAAGAAATAAAAGTTCTAAGAAAGTGCAAAGTCATTAAAGCCCAATTTTGTATTCTTGTGAGTTGAAAGTCCAGTGAAATTATGGCACAAGATTAATTCCCCTCACCTTCTCATTCCACTCAGTGATAGCCAGAATATTCTCGATGCTTAAGTGGAGTTGGACTTTTTTTCCACTGCTGCAGTCTGAACTGTCTTCCACTGGAACGGGTATAGTTACTTTAGGACCGTAGAACTAGAAATTGTCCCTCAACAAAAGAAGACTGAGTTAGTTCTTACTTTTTTTGTTAACGAAGTTTTTATTTTAGGATAGTTTTAGATTTACAGAAAAGTTGAATGTAGTATAGGGTTTCTGTATACCCCACACCAGTTTTCCCTATTGTTAACATCTTACATTAGTATAGTACACTTGTCACAATTAAGGAACCAATGCTAATACATTATTATTAACTAAAGTCCATACTTTAGTATGGATTTCCTTAGTTTTCACCTAATGTCCTTTTTCTATTCCAGTATCTCATCTAGGATATCCCATTACATTTAGTCATCATGTCCCCTAGGCTCCTCTGGGCTGTAACATTTTCTCAGACTTTCCTTGTTTTTGATGACCTTGACAGTTTGGAGGAGTACTAGTTTGGTATTTTGCAGAATTTCCCTCAGTTGGAATTTATGTGACTGTTTTTTCATGGTAAGACAGGAGTTATGGGTTTTGGGGAGCAGGAAGGTCACAGAAGTAAAGTTCCAAACTCATCATCATATGAAGAGCACATGCTATCAATATGTCTTATCACTTATAGGAATTCCTTTTTCATGTTAATATGATAATGCTCGTGTTTATGATATAATAATGACAAAAAGCCATGTGGAAATGAAGTCAGCACTTATCAGAGGAGAACGAACCTGTAACATAACTAGTCTCACCTTGGTGGAAGGTTTGCAAAGGAGATTGGAAGGGAGTTACACAGAGGGCATCGGGGAAGGAGATCATAAAGAAATAGTCTTGACTTGTAAATAAAGATGATCGTACTGAGTCTGTCAACTTAAGAACCTCTTAAGTGCCTGTTGTTCCTCTTTATAACTTGATGTTAGCCAGTAAAAACAGACTAAAGTATATAGCTCCAAATCAGCTTACCTGTTCTACCTGGGGCTACTACTGCATAAGAGCCATCACTGGTCCTGAGGGAGACAGTGGCGAGATTATTTGTAAATTGCCTGTGCTGCTTACTTGCTGCCATGATAGATCTTCTAAATCCTCGTACTATCAATAGGAGTTGAGCTCACCCAGAGGGGTTAGGTGGTGTAGGGTGGAGTGCATATCATACATATAAGATGTAAACGTAGCAGATATTATAGTTTTAATTGGATAATGAAATCACAGGATATTTGTCTTTTTTTATTCACTTCTATAATGTTCAAGCATTTACTATTTTTATTTGGAAAGAAAAACTTGATTAAAAAAGAACTAACTATTCAAGTCAAGAAACTCATATTTAGCAAGACTTTTTGTATTTAGTTCAGCAAACATTTGTTAACTATTCAGTATGAACCAAGCAATGTCCTAGGCACTGAAAGTAAAGATGTGAACAAGACATAGTGCTTTTCTTTAAGGGACTTACCATTGGGTGGTGGACGTGGGGAAACATGCAAACAGATACTTAGATATAACACTGTATGTATTGACTTTTGAATGGGTTTGTTCACAAGAGGCATCTCTTATTGTAAGCTGATTATCACTATGAGTTATAGTCTGATATAGTGATGGTAAATGTAGGTGTTCATTTATGAAATAAACTACATGTAAATTTGAAAATAAATTTTGAAATGTTCTTGCTAATCCCATGCCACCCAAATCAATGAGATTTCCATCCAGTAGCAATTTAAATTTTAAATACAAAGTCCCAAGAGCCTGAAAACTGCCAAGTCCTACAAGAATGTAATTAAATAGACATTAAAAGATAAATGACATCACTGGTGGCTGTAGACAATATATAATTTGTGATCCATAATGAAAATTTCTATTTTGACCTTAATCGAACCCTTGGTAAATAGAACCACATTACATTGCACCCTTTTGCTTGAAGTTGTTTAGATATAACCTTGAATAAGTATAGAGATGCAGCTCTGCAAAACTCTTTAAGACAGATGGATATAGTCACATTGTAATAAACTTTAAAGTGACAGCACACTTGGCACTAATCTGCCTTTTCCTTTAAGACAAAGGTATCGCATCCATTACTCTCTGTTTGTTTTTACCTTTGTCAGAATGGTAAATGGATTCTGACAAGTTGAATTGGAATATTCTCAGAAATATGTTTCAAGAACCAGAGGAGTAGCAAAATGAAGTGGACTGTTACCATCTATACCACTTACTTTCAAGGGATGTGTTTTTCTAAAGAAAAACGTTAGTGATTTCAACAAAGTAAATGTTATTTTGATCAGGTATTTCCAAAAATCCTTGTGACAGCCATTAACCTGAACATAAGATGTGGGCCCAAGTCCATGATTCTGCACCCCACAGTTGAGTAAGCCCTAAAGGAAGAATATTTCCTTCAAAATGATTCTGTTTATCAACCAGGCACAGTAGGCTTACTCTTATAACTTAGAATATAAGTGTTGCATAATTTATCTGGTTTATTTGGCACACAGGAAGTCATCTAGAAGGACCTTAAAGTGCTTTGGAAGTCAAGAGACATCTTCTACTTTCGTCATTTTTAAACTCGCAGACATGCTTTTCCTGCCTGCTGCTTCTAATAGAAGGCAGGCCCTGACTTAGCACGGCTTTCTGTTAGTTTGCGTCAGCCTGTTTAAATTCCTGTTCAAACTTGTTTCAAGTCCCCATTTCCCAAATTAGATCAAGAAAGATTTCTAAACTTTCTGACTTCAGTATTAACTATTCCAACTCCTATTGGTCTGGTGGTTTAGGGGGTAACACATTTATGAGCACTTTGCTAGTTGCTGGGTCTTCTAGATGTGATAACAAAGGAACTCACTAATCTCTTCCATAGTTGGACGCCAACAACACATACTTTTCTTAGCTGTTCACCCTAAATGTGAATCCTAAGCAGAATTTGTAAAGGCAGTCAAGTTGTATATGGAAGTCTTCTACGTGTACTTCTTTTTCCAATAGCCCAGGATTAATCACTTACCTTCCAGATCACTCCTCTCTACCCCAATTATGAAACTGTCACCTTGGCATGCCTTTCCCTAGAAAGTGTCCTAGGAGTCAAAATTCCTGCTCTCTCCATTCCTACCAAAATTCACTTGGTGCTTGTTTCAGAGGTCTCAAGATCACCCTTAAGTATGCTAAGTCTCTAGAAGGATTCGCAAGATGTAATCTGAGGTTTTACCCATGGACAATGTTTAGTACAGAAAAAGGATATAGAGCAAGAACAGGAAGCTATACATTGGGTGGAGTTCAGAGAGGCCAAGCACAGGTTTCCAAGCCCTCCCTCATCTGGGGCATCGTATAGGATGTACTTTTTCCCTGTCTGTAAATTGCAAAGACATACTAGGAGACTCTCCTGAGGGAAGGCTTTTATGGAGAGCTGGTCATGTAGGCGTATCCTGCTGCACAGTCAGCCATGACAACAAAGCTCACGAGCCCAACAATGAAACCAGCTACACATCATCAATCCTGATATTTGTGCAAAAGAATCCTGACAAGCTCACATGACATGGTCTATAGCTCCAGGTGTACACAACAGAATTATCAATCATCAACATAATGAGTCTTCTGAGGGCCAAATTCCCAGGGGTTGGCCAAAGGTAAATTGTAGTTCCAGATTCCCTTGGAGATGTGCAAGCAAGCAGTCCTGCTGGGCTAACTCTCTCACGGTGGTCTCTTAAGAATCCAGTGCTATTTTTAAAAACTTGACAAATTCATGTAAGACAGTTGTTCTTAATCAAACACATTTGATGAAACTGGGCGTTTTCTCAGACAAAATGTATATGCACATGCAAACACACATACACATATACACAAACTTGGTGTAAGCTGTCAGGATTCAAATGCACATAGTTTATTTGGGAGGTGATCCCAGGAAATAAAGGCAGAGGAGTATGGAAATAAGAGAGGTAAAGGCAGGAAACCTATGAAGGGTACGTGATAACATAAGCCAGTTATCGCTATAGGCAATTGGAGCTCAATTCTGTTGAGGAAATCTGGAGACAGCATACTGCATTCCTCAGAGGCTTCCCCACCAGAAATAAAGAAATGTAAATATTTATCCACAACCCTCTTCCGACATTTGTCAAGAGCTACTGCTTCTGGGGTCACTAATTTCACAGAACTTCTGGCTTGCTCTATGTGCAAATCAAATGTGCACACATGGCCATAAAAAAACCTCAGAAAAAGTTGCAAATCTTCAAGTAAACAGCCTTAGGTGTGTGTGGAAATGAATTCCAAGACAATATAGGCAGGGAACTGGAAATGTCTGCTATCTGCCAACGGACATACAAAATCGTAATGCACACAGTTTCAGATGGTTCTTGTGGGTGTGAATCATAACCATGGACTCCTGGACCCTAGGGATTAAAATATTCTGAAGTGTTACCAAATGAGACTTCATTTAAAATTAAAGCTTTAGGAAAAAAACAATGCCTACTTTTAAGGACTGGATTACTGGTAGTAGAATGTCGCGCATCAAATTTAAAAATCAGGGAATCAATCACGAGCAGTTGAAGCTCTCTAGTACCTTCTGAATCACATAATGTAAGCCACTGTGTTTAAAGAAGTAACATAAAATCAGCACGCACTCCTTTCACCTTCTCAATAGAGAATGTCATCAGTTCGAAGATAGTAGTCTAGGGGCAGCACTATTTGCATTAGCCCCTAACTGAAACCTACCCAAATACTCATAGATACTAGAATAAATAATTATGTAACCGTACATTCACACAATGAAATACAATTCAACAATAGGAGGAAGCATTCTGCAATTAAATACAATGATATAGAATCAGAAATATAATTTTGAGTTAATATATAGCACATTATCTTTTATTCCACTTATGTAAAGCACATTATGCAAAACTACACCATTGGAAGGCAAGATAGTACTTACTGCTAAGGGTAGTGACTAGAATAGAGATGACAGCGTACAGGATGTCGGTATTATTCTCTCTTGATCTGGGTGCTTGTGAAAATGTATCAAGCTACACATTTATTATTGATTCACTTTTCTGTTTGTATATTGCACTCCAATAAAAACACTTAAGGCAATAAGTCAAGGGTCTTAGACTTTGTTCAAATACTATCTCTAGAAAGCCTTGGAGCACACTGGCCTTTAGAAGATAAGCTAAGGAAGTTTTAATCAGGATTTTGAAGTTTAAATCCCAGATAGGAAATAATTTTAGATCGCAAATAAGAAACAGCATGGGCATAAGTGTGTTGGGATTTCCCACCACACTTTCTCCATCATCACCTTGGCTTGGCTTAGTATGATTGAGGAGAAAAAAGGAGATGATCTGGTTCTTCATTTTCTCTTTCTGTTTTCTTATCTCCTCTTGTCTTTACTACCATTTTTATTTTTAAAGGAAAATTGTGTGGAGCCACAAGTGAGATTTGAATTCATGTGTGGACCTGGAGCTTCTGAAAGGTAAAACTTGTGGTTGATGTGTGGTTCTATGAATTCAATGATGTACATTCATCATATTCATGTATTACGTTACATGCAATTTGGTGCAAAATGCTTAAAGAATGACTGAGTTCTATAGGGAGCTTCCATCCTGTCTTAGATGAGATGTCCAGGGGCAGGGGAGCATGGTGGTTAGCTGTGTGCACTCTGGAGCCCACTGCCTGAATACATCTCAGCCCAATGATTCATTGGATTCTCATTTCTTCTTCTACAGAGTGGGAGTAATTCTAGTATTTATGTCATAGTTTTGTTGTGAGGATTAAATGAAATACAGCCTATAGAGTCCCGTTTATATACAATTTCAGGGTATGTCTCCAATAAATACCATTATTATTATTTTTCAATACTGGTGGGGCTTAATAAAAACAGCCTTGAATATGGAGTCAGTAGTTTAGGGCTTACCTTTCTGCCCCATAAATTTCTAGCAATGTGAAATTGTGTATTTAACTCCATGAAGCCTCACATTTTTCTTCTGCAAAATGGGGAAAATAAGTCAAAATGAGATAAAGTATGTGAAAGAATCTAGCCCAGTCCTTGGTCACATGGTAAATCTGTATTTTATAAGTGCAAATTCAACTAGATTAGTGGAGAAGATAATCAGTTTTGGTTCTATGAACAAATTGTTTTATTAATATAAATTTTAAAACTCTATTCAGACATGAATTTTGAGTGTTATTATTACATATGTTTGAAAAGGGAGAGAAAACTTATTCCATTGACAAGCATACCAGTTATACCTAAGGAGCATGGCCTCTGAAAATGTGAGTCATAGAAGTGAAATGCTATATAAATCTAAAGACTTATGGTTCATATAAATTTCCTTTGTCACATAGCAAGGTCAAAAAATGGTTCTAAAAGTGAAGGAAAAAAATATAATATGGTAGAGATTCCAGGGGCTTTAGTGCTGCTATAATATAATTGTTCTTTTGGCATTGTAGTTAGAGTGAGATTAGCATTTTGTTTCATTCCAGCTAGACCGTCTCCCACTCTCCAACACTCTGGCCGCGTGTATCAGTATTCAGGAAAAAGCAAGGGTTTCTTGCAGGAGGGCTTGCCTTTGTAGAGAGTGTCAGAAAGGATGAGTCACTCTTAGGATTGATTCCAGATGCTCTCTTGCCAAGTTGCATTTGCTAATGCAGTCATCTAAATCCTGGTGTCCATGGAACACAGTGGAAGGCAAATTTTTCCTTGTCATTACGTGGCCAAAGGCCTCTTTTAAAACATCGAAGAAAATTAATTAAACTGCAAATTCATCTATAAAATGAAAGGACAGGCTACCTGGGCAAAGGGATCTGGAGGAGGAGGACTCATTTTTATTAGGAAACTCTTAGTGTTCAGCTCAAGCAGCATCCATTTGTGCAGAAGAGATAACAATTTGTCATTATTATTTCCAATCCTGAAGTTAGTCAAGGAGGAACTGAGATGAATACTTCATCATTCCTGATTATACAAATAACGCTTACTCTATGGCAACATAACCACACTCAGAGATCTTAACAGGCTTAGGAAAGCATTTAAATAAAATAAAAATTGAGCCAGTTAGACTCGGGAAGATCTTAAAAACTAAATATAATAGTTGCTGCTTAAAGTGCATTGAAAACTAAATCAGGAAACAAACGTCTTACTCATCATTTTAACCATCATAATGGAAATATATGATTATGTGGTTAAAAATGATTTTGCCATTCAGAGTACTTAAAACTTCTGTACGTTTTTGCTGTTTTATAACAAGAAGAAAGTTTTTTAAGAATACAAAACATAAAGACATTTTTTAACCTAAAAATTATTTCATCCTTATTCCTGACTGTTGAGCAGTTAGACTTTTCTGAAATGATAAAAATAAATTTTATAAACCTGAGACTAGATTAACTGAAAGTTCCCCAACCACTTTGCTAAAGAGGATAAATGGCCCTTCTGCTTATACACTGTTTGTAGAACTTGGACAACTGAAGAGAAGACACAACTACCATTAGTTCCCACTGGGATAATAATAAAGGTTTCGACATAATCTACTGCAGAGAAAATTGGATTTAACTTACAGCAAGTAGTTTTCCACTCTTTAATTCATGACTTATAGATAGAAAAAGAACATTAGACATTGTATGTTGTATGCTTCTTAGGCACCTTTCCCTTAAATGGGTGATAGAAAAATGATTGTATTTTCTCTGTATTAACAAGTGCTAAATATAAACGCTATAATTAGAAGAATAAGGAAAATTTAATGTCAAAAGTGTTTGAGCAAGTGATGATTGAATCACACAAATTCTATATGTCGGGGGCAGAGGGTAGAAGTAGATCTTTACTTAGAATTTCCACCCCCCACACCTCCCCACCAAGGCTCTCAGAATTCCGTGTGATTAAGAATAAAGACCACAAAACAATACTGGCAAAACAGAGTTAGCTTGATGGATACAAAATGGCTCCATGAACACATCAAAAAAGACTTTGCTTTGAGAAACAAATTAAATCTGTGTAATTTGATGTTCTTTATGTTTCTCTTACTGCACTCAAATTTTCCACTATCTTTCTTTATAGCCAGCATTTCTAGTGTTTGCAAAGAAAGCATTTAGTTTTTATTTACTTAATAAAAGCTCAATAGGCAAGATAAACAGTAAGTCTGTTCTTGAAGCAAATGAGTTTGGCAAGAAAAAAGGGCAGTGTTCTTAGAATGGAATGAACTATCAAAACAGGACAGGGAAAGTATGAGTGGAATAAAGCTAGACAAATGAAAATGTTTAAAAAATTACTAAAATTGTAATTTATTAGAATCTTCTATGCACTAGGCACTGTGTAAGGCACAGTGGAGAATATGAGTAAAATATAGGAGAGAGTTCACTGTCAATGAGTTTTAAACCTCATTGGTAAGACAAACTAATATTATATCGCTTTTCCATTGTGCAGAGCAAGAGACGAACTAGTGTCATGATTAATGAATCATATTTTTTACTTTAATAATTTAAAATTATATTTAAAGTTAAATTAGCACTATAGAAGAAGACCTGGGTGCCCCTTTAGTAACCACTACTATATCAAAAGGAACTACTTCCATTACTACAACCACCACCACCACTACTGCCCCACTGCTTAACGAATGCCTACAGTTTGCCAGGCAGTGTTTTAATTCCTCTCCATACATTAGCCCATTGAATTCATGAAACTACCCAATTATGCTGTGGTAGTTATAATTATGACCCCTATTTTCACAAATAAGGAACCCAGCATCTGGAGATATTAAAGTAACTCTCCTAAGGTTCTGAATGGAGGCAGTCCTGACTGAAAGGCAAAGGCTGACGAATGCCAAGTTCCCACAATAGAGAAAACTACATACTTCGAAGGGCTCCTTACAACAAATAGATACTATATAAAAGCATTAAAAAACTTTTTAATGCAGTTCTGAACTCCTAGGAATTTAGGGAAATCTTAACCAGTAAGAAAAAACCGGATTGATCAACAATAAAGAGTAAAATACAATTAGTCCGAGGGTAGACTTCTCCATAGAAACAATGGAAAAAGAAGGCAAAGAAACTATGCTGTCAAAGTGCTAGGGAAGTGGAGGACTAGGTAATAGGGAGCATCCATGCAAATTGTGTGCCCACAACAATTACCTTTCAAGAATGAAGGTGAAAAATGATATATTTCAGATAAACAAAAGCTGAATTTGCTACCAGCAGGCTGTCGCTAAAGCAACTTCTAATGATGTACTTTTAAAAAACGACAATTATCTTAAAGTGGATGTTTAGGTGGCAAGAAGGAAGAGTGAGCACAGAAAACAGTATGCATAAAATACATCTATACAAACATCAACTGTATAGAAAAAAATCTATTTAAAAAAATTCAAAGAGAAAAAAATAAAAGCAAAAAACAAGTCAAAAAGAAAGCATAAAGTAAGATTGCAGACATGAGTTAAAAAATACAAAAGTAATAATAAAATAAATATAAATATGCTATATTCACCAGCTAACAGGTCAGTATTGTAATGTTAGATGGAAAAATGGCCCAATTATATTCTAATTACAAGAAATACGTCTTAACTATGAGGACATTAAAGGTTGAAAATATCAGAAGGAAAAAGTCTGTATTAGCTATAATAATATACGGTAAAAAAGTCTTTAAAACAAAGGACATATTATTTTAGAAACAGTATTGTCTAATCATAGATCAATCACCTAGGAAAATATATAAATTTTAAACTTGCATGTGTATCTCAAAATAGCCTTAAAATACAGAAAGTCAGAATTGTTAGATCTGATAGGAGAAATTGGCCAAACATCTATTATCATGGGAGATTTAAAAACCTGTCTTTTCATTTTTGTTCAAACAAAGTGACAACTAGATAAACAGTTGATCAAGGTATGCAATATTTGAACAATACAACTAACAAACCTGATTTGATGGGCATATATAGAACCTGCACTCAAGAATTAAGAATACACATTGTTTTCAAGTACATATAGAATATTTATAAAATGTGGCCATATAGTAGGCCATAAAGAGAATCTCAAACTTAAAGATATTTTAAAGGTACCTAATGAAACATATTTTCTAAACATAATGCAATTAAGTTATAAAACAATAGCAAAAGGATAAACTCGAAAACCTTATATGTTAGAAACTTTTAAAACATACTTCTGAATATTTCCAAGATCCAAAGGAGAAATCATAATGGAATGTAAAAATATGTAGAAATGAATTATGATGACAATACTGTGTGACAAAATTTGGAGGATGAAGTGGGCTGATGATTGTAAGGGAATTTAATCTTGAATGCTTATATTGAAAAGGAAGAAAGTTTATAAAATATGAGCTAAGTGTCTAATTAAAGAAATTAGAAGGTAAGTAAAGAAGAATCAGTCAAAGGAAATAAAAGCAAAGAGGTAAAAAAATAAGAACATACATCAATAAAATAGAAAGTAAAGATAAGAAGGATCCAGAAACTAGAATTTAATTCTCTGAAAATGCTAACAAAGCAGACAAATATATGAAGAGATTGACCAAGAAAATAGGAGAAAAGACGCAAACAAGCTGTACTAGAAGTTTAAAAGAGAACACAAATACAGATATAGAAGAGATTTTAAAGATAAAAGAATAGTAAGAATAACTTCACGTTAATACATGAGAAGTTCTAGAGAAATTGGACAGATTCTAGAGGTCAAGATTCATGTTTTACTCTTCGTACTTCTCAGCATCACTATTATCCTCAAGGAGTGGAACACTATTTAGTAAAAAATTTAAACTTATGTTTGCCTCTTAGTTAAAGCAGATGTCTGAATCAGTTATATAGGCAGGAATCAAATTTAAATCAAAATTTTTACTATTATCCAATGCAGTGTTTTGAAATGCAGTTTTCACTGGACCATGGTCCCTTATCAGAGTCCTCATTATTCCATTTGAATTACCAGAGTTGTAGGTATAAAGATCTCCCCAAAATATAAGAAGCTGAAAAGTAGAATTCATCATCTATCTCTGTTCTTGGAGATTTCCAAAGTAGACATCTTGGCTTTCCTTCCAATATTCTCCTTCTAAATCCTTTAAGGAAATGCAAGAGAAGTTTGGAAGTAATTGGAATAAGTTTCTCTCAATTCACGGGAACATTTGGAACAAAAAGACAGTGAGTCGAGTTTCATCATCTACTCGTGTGAAATTTGATTCTGGAAAAAGTCATGGCTAAAATTAGAAAATAAAGTGTTGGAGTTGAACTCCATTGTATGCTGTTCTTTGAGATGTTCCCATCCTGACAAAATTGAACCAGTAAAAGAATAATAAATATATTATGCATTTGTGAGCAGTTTAGGCTCTGGAGTAAGACAAAATGATTTTTGTAAACTTTGCTTCACCACAGATAAGTTGTTTAAGTGCTTCTTTTATAAGGTAGGATTGATAATAGTACTCTGTCATAGGAGCTTGAGAATTAAATAACATTCCTAAATGTTTAGCATGGTGTTTGCTTCATGGTAAGTGCTCATAAATGTTAGTTATTATCATATATACTGTAGAGAAAATATTTTGTGTTTACCTACATTAAACATGTTTTAGAATGCTTTTTCTTTCCTTTCTTTTACTGTAGTGCAAGTTTGACAATTGTCCTTTAATCTGAGATTATGCCCTTTCTATTACTTTCCTGCTCAAATATTCCCTTTTGTGTTAAATGATAGTGATAGCACTATTTAGTGGTATTTTGTTCCTAATATTTTTATCTAACAAAAATAAATATTGAAGTAAGAGGAGAAATGAGAGAAAGAAAGGCAGGGCTATTATCAATAATATGATGCCATAGAAGTTGTGTAGAGAATAAATTTCAAAATGTAAAAATAATCAAAAGCATCAAGGGCTGCTAGAAGAGGTTGGAGGATAAAGAATTAGAAAAGACTAGTTTTACTAATAGTTTTCTTTAAAATTATTCTCAGAATTTCAAGCATATAAGAGTACTAGTTAATTCCTTCTCTGTCAACTGATAAATCTTATTGCATAAAATTTGGAGAAAAACAAACCCAGCACTTCGCACCTAAATTTTTAGAGAAGGCTTTTGTGTGAATCCAGCAGAATTTAGGAAAAAAAACATGCTCGTAGCTTGCATTTCTTATTTAAGCAATGTCGCCAATAAAGTCGTCAGTGGTTATTAGGTGGATTAATTAGAACAGATGCCCATCTTTCCATTTTACCAGATGTTAAAGGTTCTCCATGGGCCTGATGGATCATGTGGGCAATTAAGCAATAAAAAATATATCATTATATAATTATAATTTTTCTATATATTTTAAGTATCAACAGAGAGATACTCTCTGATTAAATATAGAAGCTTCTTTAGTTATTTACAAAAAAGGAATTTTATATGGTCCTGTAGGTATGTCTCCTTTCCCTAGGATTTGCTTAGCTCTTAAATTTATGTAAAAATTATTAAATTTTATTTAAGACATAAAAAGATAAATTTATTGAACTCTCAGTCTACTGCCTACATGTGGTGTTTTAGATGACTTTTTCCTACAGTCAACTCAATGCTAACATTTAAAAACTTCATTCAACAAACTGTATTTAGTAATTAATATGTGTAAAATTCTAACGTAGTTAATAAATACCAAGATGAGTAAGACCTAGTCTATGATATCAGAAAGCATTTATTAGATGAAGTATAATTATTTCACAAATGCTTCTTAAACATATGAAAGGTGTTCAACTTTATTCCTGAGAAATGCAAATTAAAATTACACTGAGATATTTGCTTTCTACTTGCCAAATTAGAAAAATAAATTAAAATGCTCGAAAATGTACCTTGTTGATAAAGCTTGGTGAAACAAATACTCTCAATCATCTAAGGTATTAATGTAGGTTTGTACAATTTCTATGGGGGGTATGTTAGACAATATATTAATATACAAAGGTATAGACTCTTTAATCCAGCAACCACAATTCAAGTAATTTTTCTTAAAGATATAATTGCACATATGTGAAATGATTTATGTTCCAACTTATTGAAAATTGAGACATTACTTATCATATCAATAGATTGAAAACAACTTAAATGTTTATCAAAGGGAAGTTGGTTAAATAAATTATAATACATCTGTACAATGGAATACTTTGCAATTGTAAAAACACAAGCTCTCTATAGCTATCTATAGACTGGTATGAAAAGATCTTCAAGATATATGTAAAAGAAAAAGACCTGCACAGAAGTGTACATATCTGTCATAGAAAGAGGAGAAAAATAAGACTATGTATATATAAATTCTTGGTATTTGTGTAAAAAAATAACTTGAGAAATATGCAAGAGACTCCTAAAAGTGATTACACATCTGGGGAGATAAGGAAATAAGGCATGATAGACTTTTTTGAACCATACATATTTAGTGACTAATTCATTAAAAAGCGTTAAATGTCACCATAAAAGAGGGTAAGATATGAGATCCCTCAGCATCAACGTCTAGTCCTTTGGGTCCAAGTGCAGCCATAGATGCTGGGGCTCACCAGCCTCTCCCAGTTAGCTCACCCTCATTCCATCTAGGTGGAAAATGGTTGAATATAGCAAATAAAAAGAACTGTGGTTTCAGAGATTTGTAACTCTTGGGGTCCAGGCAGTTATGTTTTGTAATGTCCCTAACTGAGCATGACGTTGAAAGAAGGAGAATCCTAATACTCTCTTCTGACTCAAAAAAACACTTTGGCCTGGCAGAAAGTTCTAGAGATCCAGTAGGAAGGATATAGTAGGGGAAACAAGGGATTACTATAATAAAGGCAACATCTCTGCAGCTTGCTAAGCTTCAATGAGACATAAATCTACAAATTCTGGTTTTAAAAGGTCTATGAAAAGAACACAGGTCCATGTGCTGGTCTCTGGTGTTCAGAAGGAGGGGATGAGTTTTTCAGGCCAAAACTCTGCTGGATTGATTCCAGAAAACCCTGACAATGAAAGCCACCACTTGCAGCAGGTCTTGGCACTGGAAGCAGCCAAGACAAGCCTATGGAGATATTCTGGGGTCAAGAGTGGTAGATGCCAATCTAGAAGGGAACGTGACTAATCATACATCCCCTGCATGCCATACAACACAAAGAAAACTAAGAGATTCAAACAAGTAAAATAGTATCAGGAAACTGAGGAGTCTTCCTGAAACTGAAGAACATCTTAGCCAAAGCCTGCCTTACTACTAAGTAGGTAAGGGATTCAAGCCATGAAAGAGAATTGACCAATTTGTAGGCACTGACCACGGAGGTCTGAGAGATTAATTGCAAAATGGTCTCAGTTCTCCGCATCTCCCTGTATTCCTACTCTCAGCAATGTAATTTTGCAACTCCCTCTCTCAAAAGGAGGAGTCTGTTCATCTACCCCTTGAATCTGGGCTGGCCTTGTGACTTGCTTTGATCAATAGAGTGTGGCAGAAGTGACAATGTGCCAGTTTCAAGTGAACAGCTCAAGAGACCTTGTGTACTTTCCCTCTCTTAAAATTCCATCCCTGCTGTGAAAACAAGCTGGGGCTAAACTGCTGGAAGATGAGAAACCTCCTAAAGCAATGCCAAGTCACTCTTACTGAGCCAGCCTGCTGAGCAGCCAGCTCCCAGTCAACCCCCCAGCTAGAGCCAGTCCTCACTTGGATCAGCTGAACTGCTCAACCCCCCTGCAACTCATGAGAAATAATAAATGGTTGTTGTTTTAAACTATACTAAGTATTGAGGTTGTTGGTTACCAAGCAACAACTAATGATACAAGATATTTGAACATTCAGAATAGGAAGGAAGGAAGAGAAGGAGGGGGGAGGAGAGGGGGTGGCAAAAACAGAAAGAAGGGGAGGGATGGAGGAATATCCAAGTTGACTAATATTTAATTAATAAGCGTGCCTTAGTGAGTTTTATTTCCCTACTCCTCAGTGCTTAAAAGCTGGTAGTAAAATAGGAGTTAAGTTAATCATCTCATTAGTTTGAGGTTCCACTAATTAATTTACAACCTAGAATGTCATCATGCCCATTGGGGCTGGAAATAACAAATTCAGTCTTCAGATTACTAAACATTTTTAGAATCATTATCTCATCTTTCCCTCACAATAAACCTGTGGAGTAGGTAATTTCATCAGTTAGGAAACAGGGTTAGGAAATTTAACGGACTTGGTCAGAATAAAGCAGTCTGTAAGTGGCAGAGTTTGGTCAGAACCCCTATTTTGTGAATCCAAATTCCAATGGTGCAAAGGGTAATGCAGAAACTGGCACATGACATATCTCAAACTTATTATCCTGAAAGCTTCTAAAGGGTAGTAGCAGTGTCTGAGCCATATTTACCCAAGCTTCACTGTTTACTTGATTGTAAAGTCGGGAATATTAAAGACTTGTGCTTTAGTTCCCTCAACTGTAAAGTGGTACTTTTCAATGTAAGTGACTTAATGTCAGAATTAAATAATATAATACATGTAGAACAGTTTGATCAATGTGTGGCACACAGTCAGCACTAAATCAACGTTACTATAAGAGTAGTTGTATAAAATAATCAATGGCTGGCACAGATTACATGATAATTAGTTGAAACCAATAAAAAATCAAACTAAATTATTTCCCCTTTCGTCTTGGTAACTTGAACTTTTTCTGCTGTGTTCGACTTAATGGGACATTTCTTCAAATCTGGGTGCTAAATTCTTTAAGTGATTTGGCCAAAAATGAGCCTGATCATTCGCTTAATGGTTTTCATCTCCGATTTCATGATTAAGATTATATGGAGACTCCACCATTGAAAAGTGAATGAAAGCAGAGATTGTCTTTCCTAAGAGTAGGTAAATGTAATTAATAGCAACTTGCATGCAGATATAATTGTTACTTTTCATTCTGGGATAGAGATTAGAAACCAAATATGAGGTGATCTTAGGAGGAAATTGTAAATATAGACTGTGTCATCAAAATACCAAAACAAATCAGGCAATTCGATGAAAGTTTCAGTCATCTGGACATCATTTCACTTTGTTGTCAAATATCCAGATTCACTGAAGTTTTCACTGACAGAGCCATCTTTTAACTGAATCTACCAGGTTTTCGGCATTGCAGACACATCTGCATGATCACATACCTACTATATGTAGGCTCAGGCAGATTTAGAATCACATTCCTCAGAAAAAAGTGAAATTGACTATTGCCACATCTTAAATTAGGAATTACAAAATAAACTACTGTGATTTATAAATGACAAATAATAAAACTATTCTCTCAGCAATAAAAATGTCTTGCTTTCAAAAAGTATAAGATGAGCTCAGACTCTTGGACATTTTGCTGTAATTCACATTTAATTTATAGTGAAATTTTAAATTTAATTTACTATTCTATTTCAGATATAATATAAGACAGATGGTGCTGGATAAATCACTACAGGAAGATAAAGAATATGCCTGAGAACACTCTTTGAGAGATACTCATCCGATCCCTCAGCACTAAGGCTTCCACTCTATAATCAGTTACTACTACATATTAAGTTTTTGAAAAATAACTTTGTATAACATTTAAACAAATGGGGAAAAGCAGGACATTTCTACCAAGCAGCAGGCCCCACCCTTCTCTGATTGTGTGTGTACTTAGGAACACCGTGGCTGTTCGTCAGCACACGGACGTGCCTCCCCTTCTTGGCCTCTGCCGTAAGGCATGCTGCCCTACAGCAGGGTTTGCCGGTCACAGCGCTACTGACATTTCATGCTGGATGATTCCTTGTTTTGGGGATGCCCTGTGCATTTTTACAATGTTTATATAGCAGCATCCTCCATCTCTACCCACTAGGTGCCAGTAGCAATGCTCCTCCAATCCAGTTGTGTCAATCAAAAATGTCTCCAGACATTGCCAAATGTCCTCTAGGGAGCGAAAATTGCCCTGGTTGAGAACTATAGTCAGGAGGATAAACCGCCATCCTAATCTTTTCCAGACCCATTCCCGGAACACATCAACTTCCATGACAAACACAGAGTTGTGAATCTGGTGCAATTATCTCAATTTAATTCACCACTTCTACAAAAATGTAGGAGGTGATACTGAAAGGTAGATGTTAGCATGGCCCTTTAGATCTTGGATTCATGAGACAGGTTCTATTGTATCACTATCAACTAGGGCTCTTCTTTGATATTCTAATCTCTCCAGCATATATGTATCAAAATATCAAGATATAAAGGAAAAAAGCTAGTAAATTGAAAGATTTATAAACCTAAACTTATCGCACAAAAACAAATTCTATGTAACCTGAACATATTAGGTGATATACTTGCATGCACACACACAAGTACACACACACACCCCTACTACATTTGTTATTGTCAAAGCCAGGAAATCAAAATTCTGTACTGTCAAAAAGAGAAAATTAATAGCACCTTTCATACGAAAGAAAAATTGTGTGATTTCTTTCCTGGGAAAATGGTCCTCTATATAAGGCACTTTACCAAAAGTTGAAGGTAAGAAAACACAATATTGGCAAAAGTGTACACCTCCAACTGGAAAGAGTAGTCTTAGAATTTCCAGTTGGTGGAATTCTGCTCCACGTCCACCAGTGGGGGTCCCCAGAAATCTCCATCCTAACTGGATTCACTTTGAGCCCAGAACTAGAGGAAAGCTACTGCTTCATACTTCCCAGGGCCGCTGAATTTCCCACTGCGGAGTGACTGGCAGTGAGAATACACGCTTCTTTCTTTAGAAATAGAAAAGTGGCTGAGAGAAAAATTTAAACATATGACAGAACAATTCTTAAATTCTGAGAGAGTCCCTCTAAAAGAGCATCATGAATGTGACCCCAGCATTCTGAGCCAGCTTCTTTTCCTGGCCCTCCCTCTGAGATGAGGCTTGAAGCATCAGGCCTATGTATGATCCCCAAAATAGTCTGTCCACAAAGTCTCTTTGAGAAAATAATTGGATTAAAACAACAGCCACAGCGCCAAAAAATAAAGAACAAAATTCAGAGAGTTAAGTCTAAATACATATTTAGGGAAACATGTATTCTTAAAATCTTAAAATATATCGTATTTAAATGTCTAACGCAAACCTTCAGTATTTTCAGTCTCAACCATCTGCTTTCAGATTGGTCTTGATGTTGTAATTCTAAGAACAATGAGACATTGTTTTCTTAACAATTTTATAAATAAAAAATTCATTTTAATGGTTTTCTCAAAGTAAAGGAGATTTGGTCCAAAGGTAAGTTGGTACTACTACTCTGATCAACAGAAATCTGTGAGAAATTTTAAATGCCATTTCTCCAGCTTCAAAAATTTATTTCCACAAGAAAACTCCTTTTGAAGGAGCAGCAAATCACCCCTACACAAAAGAATGCATTGTGTAACGCCCTTCAGCAGCCGAGTCCCAGAAGCTTTGCTTTGTAGCCTTGGATGGCTTAACAACAGACTCCAACCGCCACTGAAACACTGAGCAGATTTCACAGACCCAAAAATGTGCTGTGAGGTAAGAGCTACAATTACACATGAACACGAGCAGCAACCGAGTCAGCAGGACAGAAAAGGTGCCCCAAAGTAGAGAAAATATATAGGAAAGAATGATGAAGTCTGAGATAAAGTTGCAGTAGGAAAGCAAAGGTGATTTAGAGTGTTTAGAAATCTACTCCAAGTTTTGAAATGTAAAGATGAGGGTAGAGATGGTTAGAATTGAGCTTCAAACTCAACCTTTCTATTAGTCTTGAATTTAAAACAATCCCTCACCCAACTTTAAGTTTTTTCACTACGTGAAACATTACATTTTTTAAATAATGGCTTCAAGCAACATTAAAGATTCATTTTGACGATTTCCCTAAGTAAAGGAATCTGGTCCAAAGATGAATTGGTACCACTTCTATAAATGGGAATCTATAAGAAACTTTCAAATGCCCTTTCTCTAGCTGTAAAATAAAAACCGGCTGGCAGTTGTAAGAATGTCCCTGGCAGACCTGAATACAACACTGTAACACTGTTGGACCAAAGGCTCCAACTGCTCAAATTTGAAACCCACTATCTAGTTTGCCCAGAGGCCACATCCTTCACAGGACTACTACAAGCCGATGAGGTGCGAGGTGAAGGGTGGACAGGGATATTAAGGCAGACCAGGGTTCCTCTGATGACTCAAGGACTCCCCTCTATAGCAGACAAGGACATTTCCTCCAACCTTCTCTTCTTTCTCCAATGTCAGAACAGCATCTTAGTCACATGGCTTTCCCAGCCTTTCCAAGATCCCTCCCTATTTTCCTTTAAAAATCATCTCTCTTGATCTAATCCTTGTGTGTTAATCCAATCTTGATGTCTGGCCCCAACTAACATGGAACACGTATTCTTAAATCGGCATGTTCTCAGCTTCTTGGTTAGGTGATTCTGAAATTCTAGGGAAAGCCAAGCACTGATGTCCTCTGAAAATCCTGTCTTTCAACGGTTCCTAAGAAGTTCCTCTCAAGGGCAACCCCCAAAAGAAAATGAAATGAAAGAGACAAAATGTTCATAATGTAAGTAAAATAAGATTTAAAAAGGGCAGAAAAATTAGTAAAATTATGATCTCAACTATGTAAAACAGTCCTTGTGGAATGCGGTTAATGCATCATACTAGGTGTTTTTACTCTGTTTACTATTCTTTTTACTATATTCCAAGTTTTCTTAGTTGAACATGTTAATATTATTGTATTGGGAAGACAAATAAAAATATTTATGAAATATATTAACTAAGTCTAGAGTAAGAGGGAGTGAGACAAAAATGAAACAGAGAATATCTCTTAGATCCTTACAAGATCCTACTTTCCCCAAGAGATAGTGAGAACTAGACTGTTGACTGATATGTGCCTGGTATGTGCCCATTGTACCCTCTCACCACACAAGTCTTTGCTGGGTTGGAAATCCTCACTTTTCTACTAGAGGAGGTGTACTCTTGATCTTTATGTGCTAGATTTCTTCAAGAAACTCCATCATCCCCATTAATACCATGTGAGACACTCAGTGGAGCACCAAGAGATTCTTGTGCCTTGTTGCTGCTGATGAGTGCCATCAGCCAGTGCAGTTCGAGAGCCTGACCAGCCCTCCAGGTGTTTCTATGCCCCTCTGCTACACTCTAAGTACCTTAACCAATAGACTCCTCTTTCCATGAGTAAAAAACATGTAACAGTTACAGTAGCATCAGAATGGGTGAGATAAACTAGAAAAGCATGTAATTTTCTTGACTTTGCACCATCTATCTCCTTTTGCTCTAGAACTCCAATTCTTTAATGGAAGAAACATAATTTCTAAAGATGGCTCCATCACATGAATTTAAGTTTCTTTAAGGTAAATATTCAGTCCTTTCAAGATTCAAAGTTCTCTTCAGGCCTACTTTTCCTCCCTTAAGGGGCTGCCCCATCCCATTCTCATTTCCAAGATCGTGTCTGTGTTTAGGAAGAAATATATGTAACCTCATGACATTGGGGAACTGGGCTGAGGCTTGTGTGCCATCTTCCTCTGCCTTGAGGGCCCATCTAATATGTCTCTGCAGTTTAGCCTCTATTCTCAATTCTTTTTCTGCTGGAGTGTCCGTGGATTGTTTAACTCATGGTCTTTGTGTTCTCTTTGATAAAGCCAAGATATCGTGGTTGATTAGCCATCTCTCTCTGACTAGGAAGCCCACCTTTTCTCTGACGCCCCGATACGTCGGATGCCCTGAGTAATGGCAATGACTCTCCTGCAGTCCTAGGTTTGGCAAATCTACCTTGAAGCCCTCTACCTCAGGGTCACCTCACCCCTCATGGTAATTATTCTGACAACTTTGCCAGGCAGCCCACTCAGCCATATCCTACATCCTTCCCTGGGAGAACTCAAGAACTTCTGGATACCCTCCATTCTTTCAGGCTTTGAGGAGGATGGGGCACAAACAAATATAAGGACACCTCCCTCAGCCATTTCTAATGTGCTTCCCTGTGTCTCTTTAGATATGGCACCATGGTGACCATGTGGTTTCTTGGAGGGACTTGTATTTTCCAGGGAAATAGCCCTAATAAATAAATAAACGAGGAGCTAGCCTCTTACCCTGGGGTTTTGCCCCCCAAAAATATCTAAGTCTTTCTTTGATATCTTGATTTGAAATACACCTTCAGGAGTTCCAACCTTCTACTCAAAAAGAGAAACTAGTTAACTAGTAGCTTTTTTTTTTTTTTTTTTTTACTACATTGTTCATCTCTCACAGGGTGTCTGTAATCAGCAGAGGAAAGGCTTTCAGTTTTCTCTTGATGGTGGTTGAACGTTTCTCCTTGTGGTATGCTCCTCTGCTCTGTATTCTACAATGATGCCACTCTCTTCTTTATTGAGAAAAAAGCCGCATGGATTTTCTTTTATTGCAAAAGGGCTGCTGGGGAAAGAAAAGAACAAAACTAGATTACTGAAATAGAAGATATACTGGGTGTTATTCCAACACCATTTGCTCACATTTGAATATCTTTTATCATTTTAACTTCTTTAGTAAGATAATATCTTCCATATATTTATTAAAAAATTTAATTAATGATTAAGTAACTTAAAAGACAGCTACTGTTATCCCCATTTTATGAATATTAAAAGTGAAGCAATGAGCTAGCCCTGAGAGTCTAGCAGTTAAAGTTCAACATGCTCCCCTTCAGCGGCCCGAGTTCAGTTCTCAGGCATGGAACCACACCACTCATCTGTCAGTCGCTATGCTGTGGTGGTGGCTCACATTGAAGAACTAGAAGAACTTACAACTATACACAACTATGTACTGGGACGTTAGGGGGAGGTGGGAAAAGAAAGAAAAACAGGAGGGAGATTGGCCATAGATCTTGACATAGGATGAATCTTCTCCTGAAAAAAAAAAAGTGAGACACAGGGAGATGATATTATTTATCCTAGATTTCTTTACTAGGAAGTGGTAACCCAGCCTTGCCTGAGTTTAGAGGACTTAGTTCTTTGACTTCATGCATATGAAAGCCCAACGCCCTATCATTCACTCTATTTCCTCTGTTTCTTCCACACATAACCTAATCTTCTGGTTGAGAAAAGAGGCAGAGGAAGGAAGGAAAGCAATTCTAATGCCAAGGCTCCCATAATCAAGTCCTGTCTTCAGCCACATCTCCCAGGGATGAGCATGCAAATAATCTCGAAGCACTTGCTCAATATCCTGACATACCCTTTTCCTAGATGACACATTTCCTTATTCTTGTAAGAGTGTGAATCCCTCAGTTCTTAAGGAGACTTGTGGCAATTCCTTCCATAAAGCCTCTGAATAGTTTTTCAAACCTTTGGCTCATACAAGGATTTGATTAAAGTCTCCATATTAGAAACTGTTTACTGATCACAGGTCGAGGTGGAGGCAGTGTGAAAGTCTTCACTCCTCGTTTCTTCCTTCCCCCCCCTACTGCACGGAAACAGAGACCAGCAATAGGGAAAAAGAAAGGCACAAAAAAAGAATGAAAATAGCAGAACTAGGACACTATCAAATTCACCTGTTTGAGAGCATTTCACTCAACACGTTGGTTAAGGAGAGGTTGATATTTAAAGCTAATTTCACGTCTATTCATAGACATAATTTGTGGCCTAATGATAGGTCAGTTTAATAAATTTTTATATAGTCTGATCAGAGCACAATTAATAAGTTATGCTCCACAAAAGATCTTTTGTCTCCAAGTTTAAGTAATATTTCTAATTAATTCTGTTGTATATTTTCTTCTAATCAGTGCACAGACCACAATCTCAATTCCCTTCTAAAGATAATATATGTTTAGTAACTAGAGGCCAGGCTTGGATGAGAGAGAGAAGATCTGGATGATGTGGTACAAAGGAGACAACATCAGGATTTTCACATTTCTGCAAGATAAAAGCCTAAACGGACATTCAACCAAATACAGTTTTTTTGTTTTTAAGATTTTATTTTTTCCTTTTTCTCCCCAAAGCACCCCCTCCCAGTACATAGTTGTATATTCTTCGTTGTGGGTCCTTCTAGTTGTGGCATGTGGGATGCTGCCTCAGCGTGGTTTGATGAGCAGTGCCATGTCCACGCCCAGCATTCGAACCAATGAAACACTGGGCCGCCTGCAGCAGAGCGCGCGAACTTAACCACTCAGCCACAGGGCCAGCCCCCAACCAAATACATTTTTAAGACTTCCATTTACTCATTCAGCAAAGTAGGAATTTTGGTGATCTCACTTTAAAATGACATTTGAAAAAAAAATTGCTTTAGTGAAAGTGGAAAAAACTTACTTGCTTTCATTTTGTGCTATTTGAACTACCCCAAATCAATAGTTTGAGCCTCTTAATTTATGATGTCGTAAAAAATGACACTTAGTTGATTATTTCTCAAAGCAGCACATGGGGACCCACTTTATCCAAAGCACTCAGCAGTTCCTCTGCTGCTTCAGCCCAGGCATAGTTGAATTGCCACAAAGATGGAAAGCTCTGACTTTAGAGAACTCCACATCTTAGGGCCAATATCTTTTCCCTTTTTGGAACCCATGTACTTCATCACTTTGGAACCTGTTTCTTTACTGCAAGACCAAAAATAATCAAGTTTTACTTGGTTTTGAGTCTTTGGTTGACAATTGTGTGTTCATACTGATTTTCATCAACTTTCCCTTCACTTGGTCATATTCTGATATTGCCATCTAGAAGAGTTCCTTGTTATAATGTGGGTTATATTTGTCTACTTGTGCCAAGAGAGGATATAATTTTATATTATCCATTTTCAAGCTCCCAGTGGTTGATTTCCATGCATATTCTATACAATTATTCCTTAGGTCACACAGAGGATACAAAGGAAAATGCAGAATCCCTGTCCTCAGAGAGACACAATGTTAGCAGTAAAGTCCAGATAGAAGTGTTTGAGTTTGTAGTGTCTGGGAAAAAAAGACATATATCTGTTTAAGCAGGATATCAGAGAGCCTACATCATTTCCTGAGAAGCCAAGATCGGGCTCTGTGAAACCAGGAACAGTGCCCCAAAACACTCTGAAATACTGCTCAAAGGGAGATGCTACTGCTGCCCCTAGGGCCAAATACTGACTTGTGGCGAGAGCCCCAGAGACAGAGGAGTAGCTTATTTTACTAGCGAGAGGAGAAGTGAGGACGTGTACCTCATGTCCTTTTTTTCCATCTTTTGGAGCACTGCCTCCCTGCAGATGGCCTTCCTGTCTGCTCCTCCATGCCATCAGTTTTAGAGGGACCAGCTTTCAAACAGGACCCTTCTACTCTTTAATGCTGCCTGAGATGGAGGGGCCAGTCTTCCTTAATCTGAGGTGCAGTTATTAAAGAAGCCACTTCAATCTCAGACATAAAGGAATGTTCTCCATCTCCGTCATTAGGAAAGGTAACCTTTCTCTCAGTCCCTTTGTCTGCCCTTAACTTTGCAGAACTAAGGAAGGGAAGAGGGTGCTATGTATTGAACCATCTAAAATTCCATTTTGAACAACTTTGAAGCCACTTTGGAGTGATGCCCTTCCACAATGTTTTCTACCTTTATTGTTTTTTTTGCAAATAGGAAACTTCCAGCAGCATCTTTTAACCACCTCACATTTGTTTTCAAATTGACATTTTAAAAGACCCTCCTACTGCAGGACAGTTGTCTCCATTGCATCTTCCAAATATCTGACTACTTCTGGCAACCAGGTGAATGGCCTTTGGGGGACTGGAGCCTCAGGCCAAAACAGCATTGACTGGCACTTTATCGCTGGTCCCATTTGGATATGGATTCTGAAAGCTTCCTTTCCTTCCAGAAGATAAAAATACAGGTTGACCTAATCAGAAATAATCATGTCCTACTTGGCTTTAAGTATTTAAGATGTAACCGATACCTTGCTAAATATTTAAAATTTTAAAAGTCGGGTTATCTGAGAATATTAATATTAGTAAAATTTTTTTTTTAATGATTGGCACCTGAGCTAACAACTGTTGCCAATCTTCTTTTTTTTTTTCTGCTTTTTCTCCCCGAATCCCCCCAGTACACAGTTGTATATTTCAGTTGTGGGTCCTTCTAGTTGTGGCATGTGGGACGCCACCTCAGCGTGGCCTAAAGAGCAGTGCCATGTCCATGCCCAGGATCTGAACCAGCGAAACCCTGGGGCGCCAAAGTGGAGCATGAGGAACTTAACCACTCTGCCAGGGGGCCGGCCCCAATACTAGTAAAATTTTAATTAATATTTTCCAATGATCCAAACATGGAAGCAACATGTAATATGCCATTTTACTACAAGTAATCTTTATTAAATGGAGTTTCATTAAATTTCTGATCATCCTTTTATTTTCTAACCTCTTCTGGATCCTGAAAATAGGAATCAACTGTGTTCCATTCAAAGTGTCTCTATCATTGCAGGCAGCCAGCTCACCTCCACACAAGTCTATGATTCACCTAAGCTCATTGATGGTTGCTGTAGAATGGGGCAGAAATACACTTTCTGGCCTTTATTTGACCTGTTACTGACCACTTGATGTGGATAACACATGACAACATATGTTAATATATGTGGCTGACTGTACCTATGAATATAGTGAATTTACCCTTCATTTACCTTCTTGTCTTGGTTTCATTTCATATTTGTGGGTCAAAGTAGCCCATGTCTAAATGCACACACACACACACACTATGTACATACCTGTATCTCCAAAGTGTTACCATTTTAAAATAATTTGTTCATACTGCTAGCGTTCCTCTGGTATCTACTCTTCACACTACTCAATATAAACTGATAATTGTAGCCGCCCCTGATGCAGGAAGGGTTAATAATCACTGGAAAAGGCTTGCCAACAAGCTGTGACCCAGAGGTGAGAAGGCCGGTTAGCCAATGATGGGTAAGACCTCCAGGGTGGGGCAACCTAAGCCAGGCACAGCCCCTGGGGGCACAGATGGAGACATGATATCGGGAGCAGGAGGGGCCGTTGCCTAGGAGGCCTTGCATGCTCCGAGATAAAAATATAGGAGCACAGCAATGACATGATAATATCAAAACAGAGGCCGAGGGAGGGCTCCTTGAGAACTCACTAAGAATTCTTGGCATTCACTAATTACATTGTCCAGAACACATGTGTATGTTTAACAGCTGTAAGCTATGTATATATTGAAACGCTGGTTATAATAAACTCAGAGTGGCCATCAGCCCTCTCCGCATCTATCCTGATGTGTACATTGGATTGCAACACCCACAATACTGTTTTTATTTCTACTTAATTTTAATGTAAAACCAAGAGAAGAGTTAGGCCATCTAAAAGAAACCAGATTTTCTTTATAGGAATTCAATTCTAGCTCCCTATCAAATAACCTTAAGATGGACGAATACCTTTCTTGCAGCATGTCATTTCATATTTCCCAAGGGCAGAGCTGGTCCTGAATTCTGTGTAGCCCCAAATTCTCTCACAGAGAGCAATCACACTGATGCGTTCTATGTTTCAGGAACGAGACAGCTCTTTTAAAAAGAAGTGCTCCAGGGACTGGCCTGGTGTTATAGTGGTTAAGTTTGTGCACTCTGCTTTGGTAGCCCAGGGTTCATGAGTTCAGATCCTGGGTGTGGACCTACACATCTCTTGTCCAATCGTTCTGTGGGGGCATCCCACGTACAAAAAATAGAGGACGATTGGTACAGATGCTAGCTCAGGGACAGTCTTCCGCCCCCCAAAAATATTAAAAACATAAAATAAAAAGAATGTGCTCCATATTTAAAAGCAGTACATCTTAAGCCTACTTACCACACAAACGACAAACGAGTTTATCCTAGTTAACTATGTGAGGTGATGTATGTGTTAATTATCTTGATCTTGGTAACTATTCTACAATGTATCTGTATATCAAATCATCACATTGTACACTTTATGTGCAATTATATTTATCGATTATTCCTCAATAAAGTATAAAAAATTTCTAAAAATTAAATAAAACCAGGCGATTTAATACCAGGTATTTCTTTTGGAAGTAAAATGAGGTAAAGATTGCACTAGGAAATGAAAAAAGAAAGGGAAAATGGATTTAAGCACCTCCCATTCTGAAGCTGCCACAAGATAATTACTGTTGACTTCATGTTTTCTGTGTGGGACAGGGTTTGGCCATTCTATCCCTGTTTGCAATGAATAGATCCAAATTGTATTCTCAAGTTTTATGTAAGTTGTATTCAATTTTTACATTTTTTGTCTGCCAAGGAAAACACCTGGTGTTAAATTGGCTACTTTAAAATTATAATTTCAGGGGCCGGCCCAGTGGCGCAGCGGTTAAGTGCGTACGTTCCCCTCTGGTGGCCCAGGTTTTGCCGGTTCGGATCCCAGGTGCAGACATGGCACGGCTTGGCACGCCATGCTGCGGTAGGCGTCCCACATATAAAGCAGAGGAAGATGGGCACGGATATTAGCTCAGGGCCAGTCTTCCTCAGAGAAAAGAGGAGGATTGGCAGCAGTTAGCTCAGGGCTAATCTTCCTCAAAAAAAAAAAAATTATAATTTCAAAAGTGATTCTCTGATCAGTTAGTGCAAGCCATAAGGTACTATGTTTAAAACATGGTAAAGATGACAATAAATTAAACCTATTTTATTTCAGTTTTAACTATTACAGCTTGTTGCAATTGATAAGCACCTAGTCTCCATTAAAATTTTGTTGACTGCTGCTAATTTGGAATAGTGATTCTCAATCCTAGATATACTAAATTTATTTTTGTTTCTTTAAAAAAATACTAAGATTTGGTCTTAAAACCAGATGAGTTAAGTCTTTTATTGGGATATAGTCACATGCATTTTTTAAAATATCTTTAGGCAATTTTAATGTCTAGCAGAGCTGAGAATCACTGGTTTGGGTAATGCCATTATTATGATGTTTTGCTGTATGTATACCGCTCATGAGCTTGACCATCTTTATCACAGTTAAGGGATAGAATCTGATCATTAGCAAGACGTTTAGAAATGATTCTCAGTGATTTGAAGGATGGAAGGGAGATTTTTTACAATTCTTTTAATGAATAGTGTCCATTTATAGTGAATTCTAATGTTTTCAATGTATTCCTAAATATGATAATTTTTTTCTCCTCTTAATTTTAGACTTTGACTATGAACTTACCTTTTCATTTAAGTCAGTTCCAAAGACACATATGTCATTAGGTCTATTTGTCTGTCAAGCTTACTAACTGTGCTGTTCAAATCTTCTATGCCCTCACTGACTTTTTTTGTTTGCTTGATTTGTCAGTTGCTAAGGACAGTCTGTTAAAATCATCTTTTATAATAGTGGATTTGTCAACTTTTGTTTTATACGTGTTGAGGCTATATTATAATGTAAGTGCAAATTTCCAATTAGCTTATCATCCTGGTAAGCTGGACCTTTTAGTGTTAGGTAGTGACCCTCTTTATCTTTGGCAATGCTTTTGTGTGTAAAGTCTATTTTGAATAATACCAGCCTAGCTATATCAGCTTTCTTTTGGTTATTATTTGCTTGATATAATTTTCTACCCTTTGACTTTCAACCTTTCTAAGACTTCGTGGTTTATGTTTATCTCATTTAAACCTATTCCTGGAGTAATTTTCTTATCCAATCTCACAACAATTGTATTCTAGCTGAATAGTTTAGTCTATTTACATTTGTCGTGATTGTTGATATCTTCTTTTTACTTCATCTTTGTGTAAGTTTCCTATTTGTATCATATTTTCTGCTTTTTTTTTCCCTTCTCTCAGTTTTCTTACTTGCTTGAATTAAGTTTGTTTTTCCTTTTTTGTATTTTACTTTATTGAGCATTTCCCTCTTTCACAATCTCATTGTTCCCATGGGGACAGCCATGGCAGTCTGATGTGGTCATCACAGCCAGTCACAGTTGACTGAACCATGGATAGGAACCCAGTACAAGCCTGTCACAGCAAAGACTGAGAATTATTGTAGCCGAATCATGTTGACAGTTGCTCTCCAGGGGAAGACCCATGAATTCCTATAGTGAGGCCCATAATTGCATGGATCCTGCTTTCCCTCAGATTTATTTTTTAGCTCCTCCCTAGGATTTAGAAGAAACTCTTGTAACTGTCTGACAAATTTCATTTTATTTAAACTGGCTAGAGTCAATGTCTGTTACTTAAAAACAACAGAAAATTAATACAGTATACATGCTTCTTGATTTTAATTCACTGGTACAATCTTTATATGAGAACTAGCCATTACATTCTCCAATTGAAGGTACTTGAGATTAAGAACTGTTGGCTACTGACATCCTCTGTAATGGCTGAATAAATAAGTATAAAGAAGTCTTTTAAGCATAGTAGGAGAAACAAGAAGAGGTGATGAAGAGTTCACCTCTTGATTTTCTGAGTTCTTGGATATTTTTCATTTTTTCTCTTATCTTTTTGGTAAGTACTATGTTAATTTAAATTAGTTTTCTATTAGGGATAGTTGACATATTTTAGGGATAATGAGGTAAAAATCAAATACCAGTCAATGTTTGTTACATAATATATCCCTTTTATTTTTTATAATCCCCATCCTGGAGCTATTCTCCCTGATTCACAGGTGGAGCCATTGTGGCTCAATGATATAAAGCAATTTGGCTAAAGTCATCTTGTTATTAAGTGGCTGATTCAGAATTCAAACTCAAGTTCTGATTCCTAAAGCTTTTTCCATGATCCCAGGATGCCTCACCATCACGGAACTGAAAATAATTGCTTCTTGGTGGCAAAGCAAGAAACGTAAAGTTATACTTTCCATCTTTTTCCATATTAAAAATCTTTAAACCAAAATCAGAGTTGCTAATACTTTTCTAAATCACACTGGGTTGGAATACCCTCCATGTTCTGAGCCCTGGTAAGATTTCAATCCTCTGTAACTACACATTAAAGAACCCCAGTTATTCCCTAATCTTGATTGTCTGTCCATGTGAGAGACCCTCCTTTAGAGTAGCGCCCTAGACTCTCGTCTCTATGATGTTTTACTCTCTCCCTCAGAAAGAGAAGTGACTTAGCTGTACGGGAAGTCAGAAGAAAAAACTGTGCCGAGAAAGCTCAGCTCTTTTTCTCTGTGGAGTCAGCCTGCCCAGGAAGCCCAGATCTGTTCTGCTCCTCTGTGTCATACATTTTACATGGGAACCATGCAGTTGGCCAACAGAGCCCAGCTCATTCCAGAGCTCAGTAATGGAAATCTCACTTTGCTGCACTACGGCATGCAATTCAAAATCTCTATTAGCAATAAATCTGACTACTGCTTGTCATCTGTTGAAATGTATCTATATCTCAATACTTCCAAACTCATAAGGGACAAAGTCGTGCTGTTCGTTAGGCTCCTCAAACACCAAAACTACATTTATTCTTGGTTCCTCCGGGAACATTTTCCCCACATTGTCCATGTTTTGTCAAGAGGCTATACCTTCTCTCAGATTGGTGTCTCATAAAGAAATAATAGGCATCACTATGTTTATTTTCTAAGCACATCCACGAAATAGATATTAATAATATATCCACCTATTAGATGATGGAAAACATCAATTGACACAGTGCATACATTCTAGAGCCAGTTTTTGGTCTTTATTCCACTTGGTTCCAATGCCCCTGCCTTAAAGCATTACGTCATTCTGTATATATGAAAAAATTCTCTTTGTGGGGGAGTAAAAGATTTTCTTCCATCCTCTTTGGATCCATGACTAAATCTGAAAGGTAAACTGATGAAGACAGATTCATAGGAGAGAAGTGTACAAATTTTATTGAATTTTTACATGTACATGGGAGCCTTCACAAGAGCATGAGGACCAAAGAAGTGACCGAGCAAGAAGCTTTTATACCTTTTAGATAAAGAAACAATACAGTTGTGAAGAACTGACAAGACAAGAAGTTTGTGCTGGGGTAGTCCAACTAGGGCTAGTTAGTCCTTATCTTCCCAGTTAAGGAAATAAGGATTAGTTTAATGTTTGTTTGCAGATTCCTCCGGTGCCTTCTCTGGGCTAATGAGAGTTTATCTTCAGTAATAGGAGAATTTATTTCCTAACTTTAGACAGGAAAGGGGGAGCTTTTTCTGTGTTTACTGCTTTTTAATTGCCTTCAGCTCCAAATAATTATGTCAAAGAGGCATATTTTGAGGTGACGTATTCTGGTTTCCTTCATTTTCAAGTATTTCCTCCTGTGTAAAAGTTTTTCTCTACACAACCCGGATTACTGTATGTTCAGCCTTCCTTGTTCCATTGGGAAGGTGGCTAATGAGGTAGGGTAGAGTGCAGGGGCCAGGAAATAAATTAATACATTATAAATTCTGAATGATGACTTAACATATTAAGCTTCAGTATATGAAAAATGTGCTCCTCAGAAAGTTACTTGGCGTTGTCTGACATAATCCCAGATGTTAGCTGCCTTCAAAACACTGAGTTTAGTGAGCTTCTGAGTGCTTAACCAACTCACGCACGTTCACAGCTTACTAACTGTTGGATTTCCACAGCAAGAGGAGCAGGTCCTGGGGCTGGCCTGGTGGTGTAGTGGTTAAGTTCACAGGCTCCGCATCTGCAGCCCGGGGTTCGCAGGTTCAGATCCTAGGTGCGTGGATCTACACACTTGCTCATCAAGCCATGCTGTGGTAGCATCCCATATACAAAATAGAGGAAGGTTGGCACAGATATCAGCTCAGCGACAGTCTTCCTCACAAAAAAATAAAATATAAGATCAGCAGGTCCTATAGCTGCTATAGAAATATATTTGATACACTACAAAAAGGATTAAACTGAAAACTATCTAGTTGATATTAAACAGTTACAAAGTATATTTATTTTAAACAAGCATATACTTTCAGATATAAGTTTTCTAGGAAGTTAATACTTATATTAAGACATGTCATGAACTTTAAAAGTAAAGGCTTTGACCTTGCATTGTAGAATTGCATTGTTCTTCTATCTCGGCCTTTCTTATGGTGATAGCATATAAAGTGAAATTAGAGAACTTAAGTACATTTGCTCAGTGTAATTATTTGAAATATTAAGAGATTTCCCCTAATTTTTTGCACATTCTGAAATTGAGAAGATAAGCATTTATTATTCACAATATTCAGGATATCTGATTCCTAAAGTAACAGCAAAAACAATTCAGATATCTTGAAATTTCAAGTATGAAAAATCAGACTCCTTCCTTTATACATGTAACTCAATTATTCTGAGTGCTTAAAATTGTTTTTCTTAAATATGCCATCAGCTTCCCACATTAACTTTCTCTTACTCTGCTCTCATTTTATAGGATGTTCCCAAAAACTTGGGAAAGAAGAATCTACCTAATGAGTTTACCGAGAAACTTCTACATTTAAAGCTTTACACTGGGTGCTACTGAGACAATACAATTTTTAGTTAAAGTACACACTATTTAAAATGTGTCCCGCAATAAGGAAGCACTTATTTCTTGTGTAACTGAAGCTGACTCCCAGTATTCTGCTTTGGATGATTAATGTGACAATATAGTCGCTAATTGATAGAATATTGGAAAAGGCACAGATTTAAGAGAAAAAATGATGAGTTCCCATCTAGCAGACAAGGTGCATAATAGGTAAATGATAGGTTAGGAGAGAGGTGAGGGCAGAGGATCGGGATTGAAGGATCGTTAACATATTGGTGATCTTGGCTATCAGCTAAATCATCAGAATGACTGAGATTACCTAAGAATACTATATCAAGGGGGTAGAGAAGGTGGCCAAAGAAAGAAATATGAGTAATACCAACACTTAAAAGCTTAAGAGAGCCTAAGAAGGAGAATAGATTTCTTGGTCGAAGAGTGAAACGAAAATATGGTAACCAGTGGAGAGTTTTAAGGAGAGTGCAAAACTGCAAAAAGATAAAATAAGTTATGGATTAAAAAATACCTGCTGGATTTAGCCATTAGAGCATTGAAAACTTTAACAATAGTACATTAAACAGAGGTTTATTGTGTAATTCCAACTGCACTGAGCTGATAGG
This sequence comes from Equus caballus, assembly GCF_041296265.1. Lineage (NCBI taxonomy): Eukaryota > Metazoa > Chordata > Mammalia > Perissodactyla > Equidae > Equus > Equus caballus. Next base: position 96,112,782 of record NC_091686.1, read on the forward strand.
TAAATGGAAGATAAAGTTATTAAGTATGGATTACTCTTCTTAAATGTGGAGATAATGAAGAGATGAAAAAGAATCAAAATGTGGTAGAAAAATTAAGCAAATTGAAAGGAAGGAGTAAGTAGAAAGTGAAGAAAGAGGAAAAAATATGTAACTGATTAGCACTGTTCTAGGTAGAGATAAGAGGAAATGAGATCACAGTTATGGTTCTAGGGAAAGTCCTGAATGGGAGGAGGGATTAATCCATCTGTCAGACTGGACAAAACAATACAAGGATAGTGTATCAGATTGCTAGGGCAGCCATAACAAAGAGCCACAAACTGGGTGGCTTAAGCAATAGAAATTTATTTTCTCACAATTCTGGAGGCTAGAAGTCAGAGATCAAGGTGTTGGCAAGGTCGGTTTCTTCCGAGGACTTTCTCTTTGGCTTATAGATGACCATTTTCTTCCTGTGTCCTCACGTGGTCTTCCTTCTGTACATATCTATGTTCGAGTTTCCTCTTCTTTTAAGGACACCAGTCACAGTACATTACAGTCCACCCAAATGACCTGATTTTAACTTAATGACCTCTTTAAAGACTCTATCTCCAAATATGGTCACATTCTGAGGTACTAGGTGTTAGGAATTCAACATATGAATTTTGAAGAAACACAATTCAGCCTATAACAGATGAGTGCATAAGGCTAATAATTAAAGGGGAAAAAAAGGCAAATGGAATATCTAACCAAGCTTTTAATACCCATTTTTTCTAAAAATGCTCCTAAAATGCAGGTTTGGTAATAAGAACCAGTTGAGCAGAAGAACAGTGGAAAAGCGGGTTGTCTTAGTCAGGGCTGTTTTAACAAAATACCATAGACTGAATGGCTTAAAACAGAAATTTGTTTCTCACAGTGCTGGAGGCTGGAAGGCCAGGATCAGGATGTCAGCAGGGTTGGGTTGGGTTCTGGCGAGTGCTCTCTCCCTGGTTTACAGACATTGCTCTTCTTGCTGTGTACTCACATGGCCACGAGAAAGATCGTCTCTCTCTTTCTCTTTGATTAAGGGCACTAGTCTCATTCATGAGGGCTCCACACTCACGACCTAATTACCTCCCACAGGCCCCGTCTCCAAATACCATCACCTTGTGGGGTAGGCCTTCAATACATGAATTTGGAAAGTAGGGGTGAGGGACACAAACATTCGGTCCAGAGTACAGATCATACAGCAAAGGAATATTCAAAGTGAAGTGTCAGCATTTAGAGGACACAAGAGATTAGACTCTGCTGAAATCTCTGTTGTTTTATTTTCAACCATATTTTCAAATCCACTTTCTGGCAATAGAGAATGATTGTCACTGGAGGTAATGCTTTAGGGAACACGGTGTTGAGTCATTGACAAATTACTTTTGTGTTATAAGTTGAAATGCTGAAATATTCTGCTACATCTCAAGTATTGTTTCTTCCACTTCTGTCATCTTAAATTAAAAAAAAAAACTAACAGTTGCAAAGAACATATATCTAACCTTCTTGATGTCTCTAGAGATTGGCAAATTTAGTATAAACAGAAGGTAGAGAATTTTTGAAGACTGGTAATATGTAGTTTTGTCAAAGAATAAATCTATGTGCACAATTGTGGAGGTCAGTGTTTTAGGAAAAAGATTGAATCAAAGTAGTAAATCTTCAAAATATTTGCTTTTTCCTACCTATATTTACATGTCTTTCTAACAAAATGTTTCTTTGCTACTATGAGTCTCTTCAAACATTGTATAAATTTGGTTCTAAGGTTCATTTTTATTTAAATCATTTAAGCCATTAACGAGTTGTGCTAAGAAGTTCCTAGAAGATATTGTGCACATTCTTGATATTTTGGATAAAAAATAAGCAACTTAAAAAATTTAATAGCCAAAACAAAATCCAAGGTATTTATGACAACAGTTAAAATGTATTCAATTCTCTATCTTCTTAAATCAGCTATATACAGCTTAAATCCACCAGAACATTTAGTCCATGAAGACAGAGATTTTGTTTATTTAGTGTACTGCTAATTCTTATTGCTAGAACAGTTCCTGGTATCCAATAGTCACTCAGTAAATAATAGTTAAGTGAATGTTCTCAAAGAAAATGGAGATACTGGGCAACGACTTAGAATACATTTTTTTTAAGTGGTGATTTAGGATTACTATTAATGTAAGTAATAAATTTGTTTATTAATTTACCTCAAATGTAAATTGCATGTAAATTAATTCAGTCAGAAAGCAGTCATATCTTTTTTTATTTATTTTTTTATTGCAGTAACATTGGATTATAACGTTATATGGCTTTCAGATGTACATCATAATATATTTAAAATTCTGTGTAGATTACATCATGTTCACCACCCAAACACTAATTATAGTCTATCCCCTCATATGTGAGCCTAATCACCCTTTTGCCCTCCCCCTCCCCCTATGGTAACCACCAATCCAATCTCATGTGCTATGTGTTTGTTTGTCATCGTTTTTATCTTCTACTTATGAGTGAGATCATATGGTATTTGACTGTCTCCCTCTGACTTATTTCTCTCAGCATAATACCCTCCAGGACCATCCATGTTTTCACAAATCGCCGGATTCCATCATTTCTTATGGCTGAGTAGTATGCCATTGTGTATATTTACCACATCTTCTTTATCCATCCCTTGGTGGGCACCTAGGTTGCTTCCAAGTCTTGGCTATTGTGTATACTGCTGCAATGAATATAGAGGGGCATGTATCTTTATGCCTTTGTTTTTCAAGTTCTTTGGATGAATACCCAGCAGTGGGATAGCTGGATCATATGGTAGATCTATCCTTAATTTTCTGAGAATACTCCATACAGAAAGCAGTCATATCCTAAGTGGCTGGGATATAAAAGAGTTTTCTCCTGTATTCAAAGGTACCAGATTCAATTTTTTCTCTTTAATAATTGGAATTTTTGTCTGCCTGTTTGTTTTGTTTTATCCCTTTCTAGACTGTCAGATATCAATTCTTGACGTCCTCAGGACACCTTCCTGGCAATGTCAACAATAATCTTTGCTGCTTTAAAATCTCTTCTTGCAGAAGCCTTAACTGCAGCAACTGTGTCTTTCCTATCCTCTGTCCCCAGTGCAAAGCCCAGTACTTGGATTACAATGTAGACAATTCATAAGCATGGCTGAATTAATTAACAAGTTTTTCTTTCAAGAACGAAGACTACCAAATTCAGTCTTCTTTGCTTTCATTTAGGGAAATCATTTGATATTTTCTCTTTGTTTTGTTTTGTATCCTTTTTCAAAAGGTGTTTTTTTTTCTTTTAAATTTGCAGAGTTTATGCATCTGAAAGAATGGGGGGAAAGAAACTCTTTTTCTCTGTATTTCTACAAACAAATGAAGCTTTTTAAAAAAACATTTGTGAATATGACTAGAATGAAAATGAGTTAGATCTAGAATGATTCTTCTCTTTAGAACTGGCACGGATGAAATCACACACATTCCTTGTTTTGATCAAGTGCATTTTACGGAAGGAGTAATAACTAAGCACGCAACCACTGAGAAGAAACTGGGCTGTCTTCTCAACCCATAAAAGGGCAGATTTCTTTATTGACAAGCGTTTCAATTTGGTACAATTCTGTTTTGCAAAAAGGAAAATATGTGCATAAAATTAAAATGATGAATTAGGTAATTTTAAAATATCATCCCATTGTAACACATTTTAAACATTGGCTAATGATACTTAAATCAGTCACAATACAATATCTCCCTCCTTGTAGGCTTATTCCAGAAAATTTATATTTAAGAGATCATACATATATGTGTGTGTATATACATACACACACACACACACAAACACACACCCACAATGGTCAGGATGACACTAACATAATTTTGCCTGGATGAAAAAGAAATTATCAATGAATTATAGCTAACTTATTTGAATCAAAAAGGTAAATAGCCATTTTTTTCCTGAAAAATTTAAAACCTAAATTTCCGTGTAAAATATATAATCTGGAATCCAAACTTTAAAATTTGTTAAATCAGGTTTGATGTTTGATTCTTTTATTTTAAAACAGAATTGCTCATTTTCAAAATTTGATCAAATTACCTTCATAGTAAATTTAAAAAGGTATGATCTTGTTTCTTATTTGTTTCTGTCTTATATTTGACCAATGTCACCATGCCTGGTTTTCCAGAAGGGAAGTGCTTTCATTATTTGTTTAGCAGAATATAATTCTAACTTGGATAATTGCAGAGGGATCTATTCCAAATTGAACTAATTAATGCTCATAAGGAAAAAGTACTGCCATGTAACTATACGTTGTACCCTGAACTATACACAGTAATTATTGAATCAGTTAAATAACACATACAATCTGTATGAATTGTTTCTTTTAGTTCCAGATAAGAACAACTTCACTGAGCTGGCTGAGACACAATCCTCAAAGCAGGGTTTTTTCAAATCATACTGAGGGAACCCCATTGAAAGCAAGGAAAAGATTAAACCATCTGGCTCTTATGGTGCGAGCTCCTGAGACCTCAACAGCAGAACTTTTTAAAGTTCTTACTACAACTCTGTTGACATCAGCTCCCAACTCTCAGCCTCTCCTTCCTCGCAGATGGAATTCTTGACATGTGTGCATGTGTGCATGCATGTACAAAAGAGGGCAGGAGGAGAGAGACGGAGATTTGAATGGTCCAAATTATTTAGATCTCCATCCACATCTCAGCTGCTCAACACGTGTCTTGGGGCAAAATCATAAAACAAAAGGACAGTGGCCTGGTAATAACGGCTAATATTTCTTGATCACTTATTGCTCCCCAGGTACTGGTCTAAGCATTTTCTATGCGTTATCTCATGTAAGCCTCTCAGTGACCCTAGACTTTCTTTACTATTATACCATTTTACGCACAAAGAAACTGAAAAACAGATGCAGTAAGAAAATTGCCCAAAGTTGCAGTTTTTAAGGGATAGAGCTGTTATTCTCACAAGGTCTATCTAATTCCAGAGACCGTGTATTAACCACTACATTCTACTGAATGTAGTTTGGCGCTACAGTTGGCACAAGAGGTGGGCTAAGCGTATTCCACAATAAATTCCTATTAAAATGTCATTTATCACTCAGGAAACTGAGAGATAATCAAAACCTCGGATTCATGTAACACTTTATGTTACCTATGATGACCTTGGTGATTCCCAATAATTACTCATACCAGATAATGTTGGGTTAATATCTTCATTTTACAAATGAAGCAACTGAGGCTCAGAATATTACTTGATCAAAAATGGCCACAGGATAATTGCCTAACAGAACTTAGAGTAGGTCACTCTAGTCCTCTCAGGACACGTCTCTTCAGTTCATCCCACTAGTAGGTCAACATGACATTTTCCCCTTCTGGGAACCACTCAAGCATTTCACCTGAGCTTTTCCTTCCAAATTATAGTAGACTTATTGTTTCTTTTCACAAATACTTTGGTAGTTCATTTGTAAAATTAGAAAAGAAGACTTAAATATGCAAAAGAAGAAGACATTGACTTGTTAACAATTAAACATGTATCTTTTATTTCTTTGGTTCCTTGATATAGATTTATATACATTCAATCAGAAGACTTCTGTCTGGGAAACACGAAGAGATTTTATTTTTAAACAAAGGTGCTAAGAAATAGCAACATCATTATGTTACCCTATGTCTGATATACTCATTTCTCCCAGCTGAAATGCTAGTTTCCTCTCAAATAGACCAGACCATATTCACCAGATCAGTCTGTAAGTAGTGAAAATGAAATCTAAACCTTAATGGGGGTATTGGAAAGACTGTATCAGTCTAGGCCCAGCTGAATGACCATGAGGTGAGGGAGAAAGTGTAAGATGAAAGAAACGGCAAAGGAATTCATAGCACTACGTAGTGTTTGTCTCAGAGATTAGAACCCCAATGAGTTACTCTCGTCTCCGAACTGAGCCCTCAAGGAGAAAGGTCTATAGGAGGAGCATGCAGGAACTCGTTTCACTAAATAACAGTCCAATTGTGAGTCACAAGTAGCACTTCTTTTTTTTTGTCTTTGTGACTAAGGATGAATTTAGAAGAGATTCAAGAGAGGATATTTTCCCCATTTATACTGGACATAGCTTATCTTTGGAGAATCTTAGGTCCTAGGAGAACATGCACCTGATTGGTTAAAAAAGCTACATAATAGTAGCAGTTGGGACTATCGTCGGGGTGGTAAAGGCAATAGGAGGAAACAAAGTGAGAAGACTGATGAAGATGCCCGACCCTAACATGTGAGCATTCCCAGTGTCACTTCAGATCTGAAGTCCTGGCCTAACAGATGAGATCATGAGCCTCTTAGACATCAATTTTACATATGGTTATTTTCACTTTACAGATTGTCCTCTTATTTTCTCTTAAACCATCAAGAAGTTTTCTTTTTTTAATTGAGGTAACATTGGTTTATAACATTACTTAAATTTCAAGTGTACATCATTATATTTCAATTTCTCTGTAGACTACATCATGTTCACCACCCAAAGGCTAATTATTATCTGTCACCGTACGTATGTGCCCTATTACCCCTTTTACCCTCCACTACAGACTGCTTCCCCTATGGTAACTACCAATCTAGTCTCTGTATCTAACTGTTTGTTGTTGTTGTTGTTATCTTCCACTTATGAGGAAAGTCACGTGGTATTTGACTTTCTCCATTTGACGTATTTCGCTTAGCATAATACCCTCAAGGTCCATCCATGTTGTCACAAACAGAAAGATTTCATCTTTTTCACAGCTGAGTAGTATTCCATTGTGTACATATACCGCATCTCCTTCATTCATTCATCCATTGTTGGGAACTTAAGTTGTTTCCAAGTCTTGGCTATTTTGAATAATGCTGCAATGAACATAGGGGTGCAGATATCTTTTCAACTTCGTGTTTTCGTGTTCTTTGGATAAATACCCAAAAGTGGAATAGATGAATCATATGGTAGCTTTATTCTTAATTTTTTGAGGAATCTCCATACCATGTTCCATAGTGGCTGCACCAGTTTACATTCCCACCAGCAGTGTATGAGGGTTACTTCTCTCCACATCCTCTCCAACACTTGTAATTTCTTGTCTTGTTAAATATAGCCATTCTGATGGGCGTGAGGTGATATCTCATTGTAGTTTTGATTTGCATTTCCCTAATAATTAGTGATATTGAACATCTTTTCATATGCCTGTTGGCCATCTGTATATCTTCTCTGGAAAAATGCCTGTTAAGATCCTTTGCTCATTTTTTAATTGGATTTGTTGTTGTTGTTGAGTTGTATGAGTTCTTTACATGTTTTGGATATTAACCCCTTATCAAATATATGATATGCAAATATCTTATCCCAGTTGTTAGGTTGTCTTTTCATTTTGTTGATGGTTTCCTTTGCTGCAAAGAAGCTTTTGAGTTTGACGTAGTCCCATTTGTTTATTTTTTCTTTTGTTTCCCAGAAGTTTTACTTTTAATATCAAGTAATATATCTCATTCATCCATAAGAAATGCGATGTTACCTAACTGATAAAGATTAACATTCAGGAATTTTATAGCTTTAAGGGCTTGTTATGCAATATATATCATTGAGGGCATTTATGGCAAAAACTGCCCAAATATAGTCTCTAAGTTATAGTCCAAGGAGCAATTCTCCAGCCAATCTCCCTCTTTACTTTTCATGCCTCATATAGTTCTAAAATGAAGTGATTAAATCTAGGAAAATGAAATATTTCTGAAATTGAAATGTTGACAGTTATCTTTCTTATTGCAACCTTTACAATTTCAGATTAACTATACAGCTAATAATATCGTTGTGTGGAAGAAAGGATTCTTGGAGAAGGGCTCTTGTGAAGGTTACATGTATTATTTTTTAATGCGTCTGAGTCCTTCAGAGCTCTCCTGGCAACCACTGTAATATAAAATATGGATTTCACAAACAAAAGCAGAAGCTTAAACTCATTATTTTTTTCCTTTTTATATTAGTTTTGCCAAGTCCTTGATGCCTGCAATAGGAAAAAAAAAAAATCTATGTTTTTTTTTCTTGTAAAAGCTATCCTTTCAATCCTTCTACTTGAAGACTGTTATTACCCCATGGAAAGGTTCCTCATAGGAGGAAAGGTGAAACGAATGTCAGATCATAATTTTAAATCATTGTAGATAGGGTGGTGGTGCTGAGGAATGGAAAAGTAAAAGGTTAGAAAAGGCTAGATGTTAAAGAATTTTATTCCTTAACTTCTTGCTAAAAAATTGAATGCATCTCTGTTTTATTTTTATTTTTATTTTTTGCCTCATTAAGATAGCAAAGGAGCCACAAAAATTTCTCTTTAGTTATGTCCAACCATCATCTTCATCCAAAGACGCTTAAGTGTCTAACAGTATAGACACTTAAGGTGAATATATGGGAGTTCTTAAAAATAGAGTTCAGAATATGCTAAAAACATGAGTAATCTTAAGAAAGATTTCCTTAGTTCTTTCAAGAAGTCATGTTTAAAATTATCATCATGAAAGAAATCCAACATACTCTCCCATACTCCACATTATGATCTTTCAACTAGATAGCGATAGATGTGGTCATTAACATTTATAATTTTTAAAGAAGTGCTACATATGCATTCATTTAATAAACATGTAGTGAGTGCCAAGCACCATAATAAATGTTGAAGATATCGGATATTTGGAAATTAACATTTATGATGGGAGCTTCATGGTTGTTATTTCAGAGAGAAAATGAATCTCTCCTAGATAATTGAATTTAAAGCATGGAAAACTCATGTGTGGTTTTTGTCATGCAGACGACAGTGCCAGAAGATCAAATTGAATTCTCTTCTACTTTCTATTCACTGTGTCTACATAATATTTCTCCCCAAACCTCAACATTATGGAAATAGAATATTTAAGCTTTTAGGTCTTTATAAACTCCTAAACTAAATGGGCCTTAACTTGGCCAATTTGTCTTTTACTTTTTCAAGTTAGTATTATATACCATTACATACCCAGTAGTGCAAAGATATAAATATACCTGAAGATAGCAAAAGTGACTGTCATTGTTTAGTACATTTTCTGCATAATGCAAAACAAACCTGGTGATCATAAACATACAAGCCTGCATCAAGAGACTGTGGATAAGGCTGATATATTTCCCAATGTGCCTATGTTGTACTGATTTATTGTCTTTATGGGCAATGAGGCCAGAGCATACCCCTGTGAGTTAGGTTGCTATGGTTTTTCCCTTAGGAATTTGATGTTCCCACAATCACTCATCCTGGACAAATAAGATCCTGAGTTGATTGGATTTTTTGAAAGCTTGGGGAAAACTTGCCGTCTGGGTCTAGATAGAAACAGGAGATGGAGAACAGAGAGAAAATATCCCAAATTCTAAGTGATTCTAAATGTCAAGAGAAGGATGGCATGATCTTCCTAAACTAAACAGACAAGGTATAAAGCAAAGAACTGGTCTAGCAAGAGACCCCAGGACAGGTCTGGCCTTGGCAATTTTTAGGCAGCTTATTGGAGTTCCCTTTCATTATTCATTCATCTTCAGCCTTGTAAAAGTCCTCCCTGGTTTCAATTTGGCTGTAGAGAGTTGGAGATGGAAAAATTCCTGTGTGCTGAATTTCTGCCCTATACACCAGGTGAAGGCAGCATGATGGTTATGGTTGACGAGAGTGAAGAGGCCGTCTTGTGAGCCACATCAGAAGGTAAGATTAAGCTATTGTAGCAAGTTGTGGAGAAAGGAGCAAAGTAGTGTGAGGTAACTTCATCCTGAACACAACTGAGGCCCTGGGAATATTTGTTAAAATGGCCAGGGGAAACCTTGGGATTAGACTATGTTGAATTTAGCCCATTTGGCTCAGCCATTATAATTCTGAAGTAAAATTTAAATACTATGATATTTTGTAGGTTCCAGTTAAAGACCTGAGATATATGATCCTCAGACAATTTCTGCTTTTTTACTTGGTAAAGTTTTTGCACAGCACAACTGTAGAAGGTGCCATTTGCATCATAGTGTATTCAAATGATGCCCCCTGGAATTGTGCAGAATACTATCTGCATAGATGTATTCAATGACCTTGTCAAGTAGCAGCATTTGATTTCCAGCTTTATGTGCATCAATTCATTATATGCAGGAGTTAATTTAATGAACTATATATCTTATCTCTAATGTTCTTGGGAAATATCTGAATTCTGTTGCTTAGATTTCCCATTCTACTATTGACAATCTGTCTTCACAGTCATATAGAGCTATTAAAAACACAAATCACTTTTTCAAGAAAGCATCATTGGCATATGCAATCCAAATTAAGTCTACATTTTGCCAGTGTTTCTATTTCGTGGGAAAATTGATTTTTGTTTCTATTCTCCATTTTCTATCTTTCATTATCTCTGATGGTGCTGAAATGCCTAAAGAAGTAGGTAAATATCTTGTTCCAACTTTGCTTGCTGATTAAAAAAATAGTTAAGCCATGTACGTTTCACAGTTTTGTAAATGGGCCCATAAACATTTTATCAGGTCTGAAAATTTGTCACAAGGTGTGTGGGAACTGTCTTGGAGAACCTACCTTCATTCAAATTTGAAATGTGCTGTTTATAGTTAAAATTCAACATTATTTGTTTTTCTTATTTATTACTAGTGAATGTAGTTGGTTTTATGGTACAAATTTTTTTTGGAAATGTGGTTTCATAATTGCATAGGAGATGAGTTTGTTCTACTGGGGCTTTATATCAACCCGCTTTGTTCTAAACGGATGGTGATTTTTGTGTGTGTGTAACTCTTATGTCCAACTTTTTAGGTTATGGTATAATCCATCTTCTGAATTTGATAGAGGAAGCTGGTAATTAAGAATGCAGTGTTTGCCAAAGCTTTCTTCCACTTGAACCTGTGAAATTTTTATTTAACACTCTCCCGCCCTTATTCTCTATCCCAACCCTTCCTGTTTCCCTGGACTTTTTTTACAGTATTTAAGCCAGTAACTATACATTTTCATGATTTAAACATTTGACCCAAGATTTAGCTATCCAAACAGAAGCTGGATTTTGTTTGTATCTTTTCCCTTGTCAGGGTAGCTTCCAGACGATTGCTCTCTTGACTTTCTCTTCCTTTAACATTTGCTTTTTTCTCTGATTTACAATTTTGTTGACCTTTTGAAAGTGTAATTCACTTTGCTTTAAAAAAAAATAAATAATTCTGCCTTGGGCTTTGAACTGCTTTTAATTGTACCTTTTGATTTTTGCTGTTAATGTTTTTCAATCCTCTCCAACTCCAAATGCTTTTTAAAAATTGTATAATAACCTAGCTATGATTAATCATCAAAGCTCTATTTAATTAATATTTGGGGCTTCGTTTTTCTCTGCTTTTACCACTCTTAAATTCTAAACCACTTTTCAGAGACTTTAGAATTTAGGCTCCAATTGTTTTCAAACATTTTGTATTCTCTTTTTTTCATTTTATTTTTCTAAAAATTTTTATTATGGTAAGAACACATCATGAGATCTACCCTCTTAAATTTTTAAGTCTACAAAACATTATTGTTGACTATAGGTGCAATGTTGTACAGCAAATCTCTAGAGTTTGTCATCTTGATTGACTGAAAGTTTATCCCTGTTGATTGGTTACTCCCTACTTCCCCCTCCCCCAGCCCACGGCAACCAACATTCCACTTTTTGATTCTATGAATTTGACTACTTTGGATACCTCACATAAGTGGAATCATGCAGTATCTGTCTTTCAGTGAGTGGCTTATTTCACTTAGCATAATGTCTCATGGTTCATCCATGTTGTTGCATATTGCAATATTTCCTTCTTTTTAAAGGCTGAATAGTATTCCACTGTATGTCTATGCCACATTTTCTTTGTCCATTCATCTGCTGATGAACATTTAGGTCGTTTCATCATTTTGGTTATTGTGAACAGTGCTGCAATAAATATAGGACTGCCACTATGTTGTCAAGATTCTAATTTCAATTCTTTTTGATAAATACCTGCAAGTGGGTTTGCTGATTCATTGGTAGTTGTATCTTTAAGTTTTGATGAGTCTCCATGCTGTTTTCCATAACAGCTTCACCGTTTTGCATTCCCACCTATAGTACCAAACAAAAAGAAAAAAAAATACCTAGGAATAAATTTAACTAAAGAGGTGAAAGACTTGTATACTAAAAACTACAAAACGTTAATGAAAAAAATTAAACAAAACACAAACAAATGGAAAAACATTCATGTTCATGAAATTGGAAGACTTAATATTATTAAAATGTTCATAGTACCCAAAGTGATCTATAGATTGAATGCAACCCCTATCAAAATCTCAGCAGCATTTACAGAACTAGAGAACACTATTAACCAATTTATATTCTTACACAATCTGCTTACATCTGGAAACAAATGGTATAACATTATGAGTGACAAACTATATAGTTAAAACAAAAATACCTTGCCACTTATTTTGGTAAATTACCCACTCTAGCCAGCTATAAATAACATTGTTAAAATGAGCTATGGCATTTCCTTGTGTTGATAATTCTAGAGGCTTTCTTTTGCATGCAATTGAAAGAAGATTGTGTTCTCCACGATCCTACATTTCACGTTGCTCTGACTGTCATTATTAGAAAGAAAGTAAAATCTCTAGACAATGCATTTCTCAATAATATGAATTCAGAATATAACATGATTGAGTATTCATTTTTTAAAAAATTGAAATAATGGAACCTCTAGTTTTATGTGAATAAAATGTTTTTGGATGCCCCCTTTAGCGTTAAGGTAGCATCTTTCATTGCAGCACAATTAATTTGTACCTGTGCAATTAAATGAATCAGTCTAGTTTTTAAACATTTCAAAATGCATATGAGAAACATGTAACATGAATTATAAATAAGATCGAAAACGAAAGATATACTATGGGTCAACCTGTCAGCCCACAAAATAGACACTTTAAAAAAATTTTTCACCTTTTCCTCTAGTCATTTATTATACTTAAAAGGAAAATGTTTCTAAAATATCAAATGAAAAATTTTTTTCTTTGCCTGTAATGCCAGCCTCAGAACCATCACTCCTTCCTACCCCGCTCCCAATCCCATCAAAGACGAGTGTTACTTCAGGGCAATGTTGGCTCCTGCCTGGACCAAAGTCATCATTGTTTAGTTTAGAGTATGAAGACTGACCTCTTTGAGTCTCTAGGGAAATAACACATTTGAAAGTCATACTTTATTAAGAAATGAGTCTTCTAAATTTCAAGTGTCCTTTTACTATATTGAGTCAAACCTAGTTGCCTTGAATCATTGAATCTTACTATAAGGAGAGTTATGACAAGGACAGTCTTGATTTTTGTCTTTTGTTGAGTTGGCATATCCAGTTTAGCACTAGTCCTTCTTCCTTTTATTTTCAAAAGTGTCTCAGCTTTGAGACTAGTTTATATATTCATCTTAACTATAAGGCTGAATAAGGAAAAGAATGTAAAATAAGTTCCTACAAAATGTGAATGGAAAATTGAAAATTCCTCTATTCTTGAAAAGAGGAGGAAAAAATAGGACAGAAGAAACAAGAGGTCAGAAATGGGTGTTCCTAGTCACCACCTCTCCAGGTGGGAAACCGACGGAAGAGTATGGTAGAGATATCCCAATAGGTTTAATGGAGGAAACTGATGCATGTGTGTTTTGAGGTGAGAGAGAAGTGCTATCTTGCTTCTTGCTTCTTTCCTGTGTCCTGGGAAAGCTGGGAAGCTTATGTGGTCAGCATGATTCCACATTCCACTTGAGGCCCTCTGTTAGCTTCAAAGTGGCTGAGAGAGTGTTCCAGATTGCCTACAACCTATACATGGAGTGATGGGAAATTCCAAATTTCTCATATACCTAGTGATACACTTTAGAAGAGATGAAATAAACCACTGAGCCAGAGTAGGTTCAGGGTCAGAACGAGGAAGTCCCAGAGGCTGAATGAGGGGTGGCAGGCTTCAGTAGCAGTGACCAGTCACTAGACCACACAAGAGACTTAATTATGGACTCAAAATTCTTCCCTGCCACCATGAAAATAAGAATCTTTCTCTGGAATCCAACACCATCTTGAGAAGAACAAAAGGAGAGAATTCTTAAAAGAGGAGAGAAAACACTACTAATGAGTTTGATCTTTGATTACACTGACATAGCAGTGTTCAGGGTGAGCATTCTCCTGTACTCTATATCTTCATAATATGTACATCAGTACATATACACACACATACACAAATACACATCATTCTTAACATAACTATATTTGGTTTCAAAATACAAACATGATATGTTCATGGTTCAAGAGATTTTAGAAAATATCCAGTGCGGGTTGCATTCTTTACTGTGCATGGAGCAAGTGAAGATGATCTGGAAGTTAAGTGAATTGCCGAAGATCATATGATTGATAAACAAACAAACAGCAAAACCAGCACTTTATCCAAGACTATTTAATAACCAGGTCAGAGTTTTTTTCCCCACACAAGAGAGTTGATGAAAATCACTTCCTTTTCATCATTGCAAATATAGAATTCATAGCTTCATTGTCTTATTTATCCAAAAAATATTGTCTCATTATGAGTCAGTATCACTATGAATAATTTATATGGGAAGGTGAATAAGACATGCACTCTAACATCAAGAGTTTACAATTTAGGAGCCAGCCCGGTGGCACAGTGGTTATGTTCGAACGTTCTGCTTCTCAGTGGCCCAGGGTTTGCCAGTTCAGATCTCGGGTGCGGACATGGCACTGCTTGGCAAAAGCCATGCTGTGGTAAGCGTCCTACGTATAAAGTAGAGGAAGATGGGCATGGATGTTAGCTCAGGGACAGTCTTCCTCAGCAAAAAGAGGAGGATTGGCAGTAGTTAGTTCAGGGCTAATCTTCCTCAAAAAAAACAAAAAAGGGTTTACAATTTAATGTGAGAGTTAGAAATGTAAACAAAAAATGTAACACATTATTTTCACTAAATAAGAGGAGAAAATGCATGCATAAATGATTCAAAGTCCAAAATTGTTTACGATGTATTACAGACTACAGTATAATAACTAGGATGTCACAAAATTTGCCAATTATTGAGAACAACTCTATAGATTCTAAATTTCTCTTTGACAAAAAAAACACCCCTCTATTTCCAGGTGTTCCTTTTCCAAAATATGCCTGAGAATCCTTAGTGATACTAAGATAAATAAACTGAAT
Organism: Equus caballus; assembly: GCF_041296265.1. NCBI lineage: Eukaryota > Metazoa > Chordata > Mammalia > Perissodactyla > Equidae > Equus > Equus caballus. The sequence goes on from NC_091686.1 coordinate 96,127,934, forward strand.
AAAGATCCTTTAAGCTCTCCTAGTGGGCGATCCTAGGTAAAGCCATTTTTCCATCTTGGAATTGCTAGATCAGAGAGGGGGCATTGAGATGTTAAGTATAATCAGAGCTGCCTCTTGCTGCATTACAATCCTTTCCTCGAGGACAGCTGCACCTGTTCACCCTCTGATCTCTTCTGCTTTGCCATACGGTGTCACGGCATTGCCCAAGCTGCTGCAATCTCCCTCAGAAGTCTGACCTCTAAGCCATCGTCTCCAGTTCCAGCGCTCTGCTCTCTCTCTAGGAAAGAAACCCTCCTGTTTTGTGCCTAGCTTTTTATAAGCAAGGTCTTTCATTTATATTAGAATTTGCATATCCATTCATTGATTCAAGTAATAATCTTAAGCAAATATTATATGCTAGGCACCCTCCATCTTAACAAGAGGGTGTAAAGCCAGTTCAAGTCATTGGGTGACCAAGAACTTTCCTGCATTTACGTGGACACAGGCTGTTGCACAGATGCACTTATCACCAGAATTATTCTTCATCTGTCAGAATTTTTCTCAAGGGCCCTGTATTTGTTCCCATACTCTGTAGAGAAGGAAGTTTAAATTAAGGTACCAGAAAGGGATCAGGAAAGTTTTATTTCCCCAGTCCTTATAGTGCTAGACACATAGTAGTTTCAAAATATCTATTGAAAAAATGATCCATACAGTAGATTAAACACAACTTTACACAGATTATGGGTAAAGTTCAAAGTATTTCCAAATGATCTTCTGGGGGCCAGAAAATTTAGGAAATATTCTTGTACGTTAAGAATTTCTATATATCTGTGTTTACAGTGGAAAAATCACTCTTCCTAGAGAAAGCAGAGTACATCCAGGTGGGAGGTGGGAAATGGAATTATTTTGCTACACACTAGGTTATTATAGTCAATGTATATACAGTTAAAATAGACTGTTTTGCATGAAATACACATAAAGCTATAATAATTTCCTAGAGGACGACAGTTAATTTCTCTAATACCCCTGCAATCAGATGTTCTTCAGAATTGAGAAATTTCAAGTTTGGAAGAGATAATAAGGTCCACACACTATAAATTACATTGCACCACTGAAGGGTCTAGGGCAGCAGGGCCAAGATCAAGCCCAGGAACAGTTTTTGGCAGCACAATGTGTGACTATTCTCACTAAGTGGGAAATGAAGATTATATATTGTCTCATGTCAGTTCGAATCAGGCTTTGTCTCCAAAGGAATAAAGGACAGGTCAGGCTTTGTTTCCAAGTGAATTACAAATGTCTTTTTAGTTTTCAAAATTTTTTGGATTTTGTAGAGGCAGATATGGGATTGTAGACCTGTGTTTCTTTATCTGCTAATCTCTGAACATAATTGAGAATTGCTAGAACTCCATCCTGACCCCCAGATGAAGATCAGGTAGAGGAACCCTTGGCCAGTCTGGGCAATATTTACAGCAGTTGCCAAATATACCTAGATGAGAAAGCAGAGCTGGGTAAATTATCACAGATACTTTTTCTTTACTTAACTCCTGACTCAATATTGTCTCAGCCTAACTCCCATATCACTAGCTGCTCCTTCACATTCTCCTTGGAGGTTGCCTCATTTTTCTGACTGCTGAATGTTGAAGAGCTGCAATACTTGGCTGTTTCCCTTCTTTAGAATGCACCGACTCCGTTAGTAATCTCATCCAGTCTCAGGGCTTTAAGCTGTATAAATGTTTTCCAATTTATTCTATATCTACGTCTTCTTCTATAAACTCTAAACTCACTAATATCAATGTCTTCAAAATAGTTCCACCTGAATGACTTAGAACATCTTCAAAGAAAGTATGCCCGAAGTTTTTATTATCCCACAAAACTCATACCCTCTTGCAGCCTTCCAAAATATTTTCATGGTTTTACCACATACAAATACTTGCTCCATTCTCTAAGCTACCATGTTATTAATACATCTATACCAGCATTTACCACTGTATACCATAATTTGTTTATATGTTTCTCCCACTAGACTCTGTGCCTCTTGAAGGCAGGAAGCATGACTTACAAAGCTGGATTTAATTTTTTCAACATTATTTGAGATAGGTTGGTTATCAGGCCACAATTCTTAACCGTGGCATGCTCTAACATGACTATTGTCAAGAGTAGAGGATTTGTAGCCATAGAAAAGAATGATCTAACATGGCATCATTAAGACAATATTCTTACCTAGAGTTTCTCTGATACTTGCTTTTATTATACCTGGTGATGAGGTTTTGGGGAAGAAGATAATCCTTTCCTTAAACATCCTGTGGGGGCTTGTCATTATCTACCCAAAATAACGTAAGAGTTGTGAAGACCAAATTGGCTTGAGTTCGTATGCAACACCTTACTTTTACATTTTATGTATAAAACAAAAGAATGTGAAATTGGCTTGTTATCTGAAATCCATTCTCAATCTATCATCACATTTTTTTGGTGGGTGGGAAGGAGGAGGAATATTTTCACAGGCTTACTTAAAAAGCTTCTAATTTATGAAAGAGGTATAACATTTTCTAAAGTATACTAAATTTTTTAAATGTCAAAAATATTTTAAAAATTAATAACAAATTATGCATGAAATATATTAATGGCATGCTACTGATGACTGGGAAGCTTTTTATAAGTAAATTTTTAATGTTGACACGATCGTAGATTCACATGCAGTTGTAAGAAATCATAGAGATATTGTGTACCCTATGCCTAGTTTCCCCCAATGGTAATGTTTTGTAAAACTATAGTACAATATCATAACCAGAATATTGATATTGAAATTGAAGCAGTCAAAATACAGAGAATCCCATGACCACAGGCATTGTTCCTATTGCCTCTTTGTAACCACAACCACTTATCTCCCATCCTTAGCCAACTGAGAATTACTAATCTGTTTTCCATTCTTATTGTCCTTTTAAGAACATTATATAAATGGAATCAAACAGTATATAACCTTTCAGGATTATCTTTTTTCACTCAGGATAGTTATCTGGAGATTCATCCATGTTGTTATGAGTATCAATAGTTCTTTTTTTGTTGCTAAGTGATATTCCGTATGGATATACTACAGTTTGTTAACGCTTTCACCTGCTGAAGGACATCTGAGTTGCTTCCGGTTTGGGCTATTATGAATAAAGCTGCTATGAACATTTCTGTACAGACTTTTGTGTGAACCTAAGTCTTAATTTCTCTGGGATAAATGCCCAAGAGTGTAATTGTTAAGTCACATGGTAGTTATATGTTTGATTTATTAAGAAATTGCCAAACGGTTTTCCAGAGTAGCTGTGCCATTTACATTCACACTAGCAATGTATGAGTAATCCAGTTTCTCCACATCCTCACTAGCATTTGGTTCTGTATTTTCACTTAGTCATTCGGATAGGTGTGTAGTGAGAATTCAGAGGTTTTAATTTTCATTTCCCTATTGGCTAATGATAATGAGCATCTTTTCATTTGCTGATTTGCCATCTATCTATCCTCTTTAGTAGTATGTCTTCTGTCCATTTTCTAATTAGATTATTTTGTTTTTGCTATTAAGATTAGAAAGGTCTTTCTACATTCTACATTTTAGTCCTTTGCAAATACTTTGTCCAAGTCTCTGGCTTGTCTTTCCATCCTCTTGACAAGGTCTTTCACAGAGCAAAGTTTATTTTTAGAAAAGAATGAAGTAGGAGGAATCAGACTACCCAGTTTCGAGACTCATACGGCTACATTAAACAAGATTGTGTGGTAATGTCAGAGAGACTGACATAGACCAATGAAAGAGAATAGAGAACTCAGAAATAGACCCACGCAAGTATAGCCAACTGAATTTTTTGTAAAGTTTACTAACTTTTTCTTTTATAGGTCACACTTTTTTTTTTTAAAGATTGGCACCTGAGCTAACAATTGTTGCCAATCTTTTTTTCTTTTTCTTTCTGCTTTTTCTCCCCAAATCCCCCCAGTATATAGCTGTATATTTTAGTTGTGGGTCCTTCTAGTTGTAGCACGTGGGATGCCGCCTCAACGTGGCCTGATGAGTGGTGCCATGTCCACGCCCAGGATCTGAACCAGAGAAACCCTGGGCCACCCTAGCGGAGCATGGGAACTTAACCACTCCGCCGCAGGGCCGGCCCCCTAGGTCGCACTTTTTGTGTCAAGTCTAAGAACTATTTCTTTGGGTCATAAAAGTTAAAGAATTTATTCCATGTTATCTTCTAAAAGTTTTATAGATTAATGTTTTACATTTAAGTTTGTGATCCATGTTGAGTTAATTTTTGTTAAGATATAAGCTATAGGTCGAGGTTCAGTTTTTGCTGATGGATGTCCTACTGTTCCAGCACCATTTGTCGAAAGGCTATTCTTCTTCAATTAAATTTCATTTGCACCTTTGTCAAAAATTCAGTTGGCTGTATTTGATTGGGTCTGTTTCTGGTTTCACTATTCTGTTCCACTGATTCTGTGTCAGTGCCTCCAACAATACCACACGGTCTTGTTTAGTGTAGTTGTATGATATGGGCAACTTGATTCCTCTTCCTTTATTTTTCCTTTTTACGCATATTTTGGCTAGTCTTGTTCTTTTGCCTTTCCATATAAATTTTAGAATAATAATACCTGTATCCACAGAAAATCTTCTTGCTGGAATTTTGATAGGAATTGCTTTAAACCTGTATGTCAGTTTAAGAAGAATTGATATCTTTAATATTTTGAGTCTTCTGACCAATTTATATGGTATGTCTCTCTATTTGTTTAGATTTTCTTTGACTTCTTTCATCAGTATTTTGAAGTCTTTAGCGTAAAAGTTCTGTGCATCTTTTGTTATGTTTGCACATATTTTATTATTATGAATGTTATTGTATTTTTAATTTTGTTGTTCACATGTTCCTTGCTAGTATATAGAAATAAAATTTATTTTGTATGTTTATGTACCTGCAACATTGCTGAATACAACAGAGTGTTTTGTAGATTTCTTGTGATTTTCTACATAAACAATCTTATCCTCTGTCAATAGGGACAGTTTTGTTTCTTCCTTTCCGGGTCATATGTCTTTTATTTCCTTCTCTTGCCTTACTGCACTGAGTATAAATACCAGCAATATATTGAAAAAGAGCAGTAAGAGTGGACACCCTTGCCTTCTTCCTGATGGTGGAGGAAAAGTATTCAGTCTTTCACGTTAAGTATCATGTTAGCTGTAGGTTTTCTGTAGATGCTCTTTACCAAATTGAGATGGTTCCTCTCTAGTCCTATTTGTCTGGTAGGTTTTATTATGAATGACTGTTGAGTTTCATCAAATCCCTTTTCTGCATTGATTGATATGATCAAGTGATTTTCTTCTTTAGCCTATTAATATAGTGAATTACAGTAATGACTTTTCAAATGTTGAGCCAGCCTTGTGTCCTTGGAATAAACTCCACTTGGCTATGGTATATAATTCTTTTTGTATATTGCTGAATTTTATTTGCTAATATTTTGTTAAGGGCTTTTATATCTATATTCATTACCGATGTTGATCTATAGTTTTCTTTTTTTTATTTTAACTGGCTTTGTCTGGTTTTTGTATACTAGCTTCATAAAATTAATTGAAAAGTGTCTGCTGCTGTTCCATTTTCTGGAAGAGGTTATGTAGAATTGGTATTTGTTATGGACTGCATATTTGTGTCCCCCTAAATTCATATGTTGAGACCCTAATCCCTATGTGTTGGTATTTAGAGATGGGTCCTTTAGGAGGTGATTAGATAATGAAGATGAAGCCCTCATGATAGGATTAGTGACCTTGTAAGAAGAGGCACAAGAGAACTAGCTAGTTTGCTTTCTCTCTCTCTAGCATATGAAAATACAGCAAAAGGGTGGCCATTTTTAAACCAGGAAGAGGGACCTCACTGGAATCTGACCATGCTGGCACCCTAATCTCCAACTTTCATACTCCAGATCTGTGAGAAATAAATGTTTGTTGTTTAAGCCACTCAGTAAATGGTATTTGTTACAACAGCTAACCAAGACATAAATTGGTAGTGAGAAGTGAAGTGCTGCAGAAACAAATACTTAAAAATATGAAAGTAAGTTTGGAATTGGAGGATAAATCGAGGCTGGAAGAATTTTGAGGTGCATGCTATAAAAAGCCAATATTGTTGCAAAGAGATTTTTGATGGTGATTCTGGTGAAAGCTCAGAAGAAAACAGGAGACCTGGAGAGAAAGCCTCTGTCTTTTTAGAGAATACATAAATAATCATGTACAGTATGTTGGTAGAAAAGCTGATGGTAAAATCCATTCTGATGAGGTTTCAGATGGAAATGAAGCACATGTTAAATGAAATGAGGACAGAATTGTTAAGTAAAAAAGGAATCAAAACTTAAAGATTTGGAAAATTCTCAGTCTACTCATGTTGCAAAAAAAAAGAAAGCGTGTTTGCAGGAGAACACTAAGAGTGTGGCTAACCAGCCATTTGATAAGGAGATTAGGTCCGTGGTTCACATTTACACTAATCAGCCTTCTCAGCAGAGGCTAGCAATAGAGATGGGATTATACTAGCAAAGAAGTGTCTTACCAGCAAAAAAGTTTCCAGTTTGAACTACAGGAAATAGAGGAAATAAAGGAAAGTTGTTAGACTTCTTGGATTTTATAGGATGGACCATAGAGCTATTTGGTTTTGAACACGCACCATTCTTCAAACAAGGGAATAATGTTCCTGAAGACAATTCAAAGATCATCAGAAATACCTCCTTGGTTTCCAAAGGGAGTAGGTAGTGGCATAGCCTAGGTTTCAACAGGCCAGATGGTCTTTGTTCATAGCCTTGGGAGTGCAACTGCCCAAAGCCATGAACCTTGGGGATAAGACCCCCACCAGACAGAGTTCTAGGGCTGAGACGCCCTGTCTGGCAGAGCTATGGGAGCAGGACCACTGCTGCAGTGGGCCCAGAAGATGAGACCTCCACCCCAGTAGGTCTGGAAGGCAGAGCATGTAGCCAAAGAGGACTACTCTCACGCCTTCAGATCTCATGGAGTTTGCCTGGCTACGTTTTAGATTCTCTTGGCACCCACCACTCCTAACTTCTTTCCTATTTCTCCCTTTTGCAATGGGAATGTCTATTTCATGCCTGTCCCACCATCATATTTTGGAAACACATAACTCGTTCAGTTGAACAGGTTCGTAGCAAGGAAGGAATTTTGTCTCAGGGTCTTACTTCAAGTCTTATCTGTATCTGATTTAAATGATATTTAGAGAAGAATTTGGACTTTAGATCCTAGAGCTGGTAATGGAATGAGTTAAGACTTTTGGGGCTGTTGGGAGGAAATGCATGTACTTTGCATAAAAGGAGAACATGAATTTTGGGGGACCAGGGGTGGAACCTTATGGACTACATGCCCGTGTCCCCTTAAAATTCATATGCTGAAATCCTAATCCCCATTATGATGGTATTTGAAGATGGGGCCTTTGGTAGCTTATTAGATCATGAGGGTGGAAGACCCATGGTGGAATTAGTACCTTATAAGACGAGACTTTTAGCCTCCAGAACTATAAGAAATAAATGTTTGTTGTTTACGTGACGCAGTCTAGGGTATTTGTTATAGCAGTTCAAGCTGACTAAGACAGTGTTAAATCTTCCTTAAATGTTTGGTAAAATTATCTCATGAAATCAGCTGGGCCTGGATTTCTTTGCCGGGAAGTTTTAAATTAAAAATTCAGTTTCCTTAATATGTATAGGGCTACTCAAATCATCTATTTCATATTGGGTGAGTTGTGGTAGCTTGTGCTTTTTAAGCAATTGGCTCATTTTATTTATGTTGTGAAATTTAGTGTACAGAATTGCTTAAGGTATTTCCTTATTATCCTTTTGATGTCTTTGGGGTCTGTAGTTCTGTCCTGTTTTTCATTCTTGATTCTAGAATTTTGTCAATTATATTGATCTTTTCAAAGAAACAACTTTTTCTTTCATTGATTTTCTTTATTGTTTTTCTATTTTCATTTTCATTGATTTTATCTCTTTATTATTCTCTTTCTTCTGCTTGTTCTGGCTTTATTTTGTTCTTTTTCTCGTTTCTTGAAATGAAAGCTTAGATTATTGATTTGAGACTTTTCCTCTTTTCTAACATTAGCCTATAGTGCTGTAAATTTCTCAGCACTGCTTTAGTTGTATCCCACAAATTTTGGTATGTTCTATTTTCATCTTTCATTTAGTTTGATGTATTTCATGATTTCCCTTAAGACATTATCTTTCATTGATGGATTATTTAAAGTGGGTTGTTTAGTTTGCTAGTATTTGTAGGTTTTCCTGTCATCTTTCCATTATTGATATGTAGTTTGACTTCATTGTGGAGAGAGAACACGTTCTGTATGATTTCAATTGTTTTAAATTTGTTGAGCTTATTTTTTTTATGGCCAGGGATATGGTCTATCTTGGTGTGTTTCATCGGTTCTCAAAATGAATGTGTCTTCTGCTATTGCTGAGTAGGTGTTCTATAAATGCTTATTAGTTTCTTTTAGTTGATGGTATTATTAAGTTCTTCTATATACTTGTTGATTTCTTACATAGTTCTACCAATTTTTGAGAGAGGGATGTTGAAGTTTCCCACTCTACTTGCAGATTTGATTATTTCTCCTTTCAGTTCTATCAATTTTTGCTTCACATATTTTGCAGCTCTGTTGTTTGGTTCATATGCATGTAAGATTACTATGTCTTCTTTGTGGAGTTATCCTTTTATCATTATGTACAGTCTATCTGTCTCTGGTAATTTTATTTGCTCTTAAGTCTAGTTTATTTGATATTAATATAACTACTTCTATTTTCTTTTGATTAATGTTTGCTTAGGGTACTTTAATCCATCCTTTTACTTTCAATCTGCTTATGCTGTTATATTTGAAGTAAGCTTCTTTTAGATAGCATGTATTTAGGTCATGCTTTAGAAACACTCTGCTAATCTCTGCCTTTTAAATGATGTATTTAGACTATTTTCATTTAATATAATTACTGTTCTATTAAGACTTAAGTCTGCTGATTTATTTTTTGTTTACCATTTGTTCTTTCTGTTTTTTGTTTCTCTATTTTCTTTTTCCTGCCTTCCTATGGGTTACCTGAATGGTTTTTAGAATTCCATTTTGATATCTTCATAGTATTTTTGTATGTATCTCTTTGTATTGTTTCTTAAATGGTAGCTCTAAGTATTACATTATGCATACATAACTCATCGTAGTCTACTAGTGTCAACATATTATTCGTTTGAGTGAAATGTAGCAACTTTATCTCCCTTTAGGTCCCTTTACCCTCCTCCTTTTATAATTGTCTTAACATTTTTTTCTATGTCCATTTAGAACCACATCAGGCAGGATTAAAAATTTTTGCTGCAATCATTAAACATAACTTAGAAAACTCAAGAGGAGAAGGAAATTCTATCGTACTTACTCATATTTTTGCTCTTATCCTGTTCTTTCTTCCTTCATGGTGTTTCAAGTTTTTTCTTTTATCATTTCCTCTCTATTTGGAGAATTCTTAGCCATTCTTTTGGAGTAGGTCTGCCGGTGACAAATTCTCTTAGTCTTCCTTTACTTGCGAATGTCTTAATTTCCTGTTCATTCCTGAAGAATACTTTCATTGAATAAAAAAATCTAGTTTGACAGTTCTTTGCTTTCAGCACTTGAAAAATGTGCCGCATCTTTCTGGGCTCCCTGATTTCCCATGAGAAATCTACTATTCTAATTATTTTTTCCCTATAAGTAAGAAGTATTGCTTCCTTTCCCTATAAGTAAGATTGTCTCTTGCTAAATTTGGTATGATTTCAGCCATTATTTCTTCAAATAAATTTTCAGCACTGCCTACTCTTTGCTCTCCTTCCAGGCCTCTGGTGAGACAAATGTCAGATTTTTATTTATGGTCCTATATGTCCCTGAGGCGCTATTAATTTTGTTTTAGTCTATTTTCTCTCTATTTTTCAGATTGGGTGATTTCTATTGCTCTGTCTTCAGTATAATTTATTCTTTCCTGTGTTCCCTCCATTGTTTTTGATCCATACATTGAGTTTTTATTTCTATTATTGCACTTTTGATTTACAAAATTTTCATTTGGTTCTTCTTTGTAGCTTTTGTTTCTTTGCTGACACGTTTTATTCTTTGGCTGAGTCTTTATATTTTTCCATTTGCTTCAAGCATGTTCGTAATTGTTCGTATAAGGATTTTATGATGACTGCTTTAAATTTTCTTTTCAGATAATTCTAACATCTCTGTCATGTCAGAGTTAGAGTCTATTGGTTATCTTGTTTTCATTCAAGTTGAGATTTCCAGATTCTTGGTATGATGAGATTTTCTGTTGGAATCTGAACGTTTTGTGTATTATGTTATAAGACTCTAGATCTTCTTTAAGCCTATTGTTTTAGCTACCTTCCTTTGATATCTCTCTGACACAGGAAGAGGAGACATTGCATGTTATTGCCAGATTTGGTGGAAGTCCAGGTTCTCCACTTATCTTTTGTTAACAACCAGAGGGTGCCTAGTTACTTTTGGACAGTAGTGGGAGTTCTGGCTTCCCACTGGGCCTGAAACCATCCTGACTAGGAGAAGCAGGAGGACCTCATTACTCCACAAGTGACCTCCATTGACATTATGAAAAGGAGATGGCCTCATTATTGCTGGGCAGTAGTGAGAGTCCTGATTCCCCCTGTCTTCCTCTGACATTGCCCAGCAAAGAGGGGGAGGCATGCCATGTTACTGTAACAGATTTGCCACCTGGTCTTCACTGACCATGGAGAGAGGAGGCTTATTGTTGCCAGTGGATAGGAAAGTCACAGCTCCCTACTGGCTCTTTCTTGACACCACCTCAGAATGGGATTTGGAGTGCTTTGCTACAAGAAGATGAGAGTAGATGTGTAGGCTTCCTATTCAGCCTTTGCTGGCATTGGTAAGGGTGAGGCCACATATTTTTTGTGACGTTTGACTGGAGTAGAGTGGTTATTGTCAAAAAGTTTTCAGTCTTGCTAGGCTGCCCTTTTTCTGGTCCTTTGGCTAAATGAGTAGACTTTTCTTCTTGTCTTGAGGCTGTTTTTGTCTGTCCATGTTGGAGTTTCCAGGTTGGTGTTTCCTCCAGCTCCAAGTCTGGGGAATGTGAGGCAAAAAGCAAACCCAGCAAACTCACCATTGTGTTGTCTGAGTCCTATAGTCCCTAGCCAGTCTGCTTTTTTTTCCTCTGCATCTTTCAGAGTCTTAATATGTCCATTTTATATATGTAGTCCAGGGTTTAGGGTTGTACTTGTAGGAAGAATAGGAAAAATTATGTCTACTCCATCTTCCCCAAAGCAGAAGTTGACTCATGAATCTTTAAATGTTACCTAACTGGTACAAAATATTTTCTTAGAAAAAAATTACAGTGACATTGGTATGTATATAACTATATCTCTGTGTTAAATATAGATTCACATAGGTATAGTCCTATTTTTTTTTTAGAGAACACATAATTTGAAGACAATCAAGAATGTGCGACAATCTTTTTTTTTAAGAAATCAGTTTTTGACTCTTAGTTCTCACCTAATTTTGTTACTTGGAGTAAATTTATATTCTTCCCTTTGCTGTGATTTTTTTTTTCTCGCTTCTTCTAGGCACCTATGGTTATTATTCTTCTTTCATTAGTGGCACCATCATCACTGCAAGTTATTTCAGAATCACTGTCCTCTGCTCTGTTGTTTTAAGGTCCCTCCCCCAGCCCTCTTCTGATACTGATCCTGCAGATGAAGGGGCATTATATCTGTCAATTGAATACTAGCATTCAGTCAGTCTAAGAAATTTCTGTCATTAAGAGTTTCTACTTATGTTGGACTCTAAATTTAGCTGCCTTTTTTAAAAGAATTAAGAGCATGTCTGGAGCTATGCCAAAAAACATTTGGGTGGCATACCACATGCTCAAACCAAAAGACAGAGAATATGTACTCTAAATCCTATAGAAACAGATGTTAGAGAGAGCTCCCTGTCTTCCAGATAGGCAGTATTACCATTAACAGTGAAAGACAAAGTAAGATGTCTTGGTACATAGTTTACAACATTATTGGTGTCCTTTGGGGTTGATGGGTTACAATCCAGACACATACACTTCAGTTCTGGGTTGCAATTTATCAGGTTTTTAGGAAAATGTATCTTCTTTTTAGTTTTACATGCTAAAGGTAATAAGAAAAATATGGAAATAAAAAGCAAATGGCCATGGGGCCAGCCTGGTGGCATAGCAGTTAAGTTCGAGTGCTCTGCTTCACTGACCCGGGGCTTGCCAGTTCGGATCCCAGGCGTGGACCTACTCACCGCTTATCAAGCCATGCTGTGGTAGGCATCCCATGTATAAAATAGAGGAAGATGGGTACAGATGTTAGCTCAGGGCTAATCTCCCTCAAAATAAAGTTAAATGGTGGGGCTGGCCCCGTGGCCGAGTGGTTATGTTCGCGCGCTCCGCTGCAGGCGGCCCAGTGTTTCGTTGGTTCGAATCCTGGGCACGGACATGGCACTGCTCATCAAACCACACTGAGGCAGTGTCCCACATACCACAACTGGAGGGACCCACAACTAAGAATATGCAACTATGTACCGGGGTGCTTTGGGGAGAAAAAGGAAAAAAAATAAAATCTTTAAAAAAAATAAAAAATAAAGTTAAATGGTGACTCAATAGTATAATGAGCTAAAAAAATTGTGAGGATTACTAAATGAGTCAAAGTAGTAAAAACTGCTTATAAGGGGAAATTGAATCATCAAAAGTAGAATTTGAAAATTTTAGGAACTGCTGAAATAATAAGACTCTTAGATCTCCATGTCTAGCAATGACATATAATCTTTGAGTTTTTTTTAATAAGAAGAAAAAGAATACATGAATATGTGTATTATTACAGAGTAAGTAAATTATATTTTCTGTAATGGATATTAGATAAATGCTAGCTAAAATTACTCCAGAGAAATAGAACTTCAGGTGAGAAATAACAGTATGTGATTTCCTCTGGCCCATTTTCAATTAAAAACCCATGAGTTTTTATTCAAACTGTTCTGAATAGCTTTTCAGGGTGAGGCAAGCAGGAAGGGGTTCTGCAATGATCTTCCTAGGGACCATCAAAACAGTTCTTTTATTTATTTTACATATTTGGGTTTGACTATGTTTTCTTCTTTGAATGGAGAATAGGTCCTACAATTTTTGTTAATATGTATCAGATGAGTTAGAATCACAAGTGAAATTGAAGTTAAAATAGATGATAAGCCTTTCTTCACCATGGTTCTGTCACAGAATGGAATAAAATTGGACTAGCAGAGTACTCTTCTCATAGTCATGAGAAACTAGGGCATTAATTTTCATCGTATATTCTATAAGAATCTTTCTAAGCAGCCTATTAAGTCTCAGGGAAAGTCATTGGAGTTTAAATTTATGTGCAGACTTATCCCATAAAATTGGGGTGATACACAAACATATTCAGTTATACTGCTAAATCAATCAATATTATGAATTAATTGTGATCCCATGGAAGATTTACGGTACAATTCAATATACCATTAAAACCCCATTTTACTCACTGCAGAGTAAATGCAGATATGACTTATAGCTTAACAACTAATGGGACTTTAAAATACTCTGAATGTGAAATACACAACATCAGACCTGATCTCCTCTGCAGTAGACTTTTTTGGTCAACATAGACACAGGCACGTTTTTTCTTGTCCTTAGTTTACGTGGAAAATTATTATCTTGAACTAATATATTAAAATATATTAGTAAATTCTTCTGAGTGACTTCATGTATTTTAACTTGCTTTTATACTGTCTGAGTTTATTGCAGAAATATCACTTTCATTTTCCATTTTTACCATCAACAGTAGTTTCTCATGTGAAATGCATGGTGCGACAATGTTCATTTATAGTTATATCTAACTAGACTTAATGTAGATCTCTTTATAATTATAAAATTCAAGAGGGAGTTTGCACTGAGATCTGAGACTGATAAGTAAGTTACAAACTAAATATTATAAAATAATATGTATAATAAAAAGTCTAATGATTTTTTAAGGTGCCAGACTCTGTGAAAAATGCTTTACAATGTGTCCTCATTTAATTCATTCAACCAGCCTCCAAACTTTCCCCATTTTAGAGAAAAGAAAATTGTAGTTTGGATAGGTTAAATAACTGATCCAACAACAAATAATTAGTAACTTATAACCTCCATATAACACTCTTTATTCACCTTAAAATGCTGCATGATACTTCACTTTTACAGAAAAGAAAAACAGTCTTTGTCTAATTTTCTGGTGTGGTTTAGATACTGACAATAGAGAAGACTGGTCTAGATTGGTGATTTGACTCAGAAATGAGCATCTATGTAAACACAGGATTGGGGAAATGGTGGGGAAATGGGTTCTGCTTGAATTTAAATGGGTAGCAGAGGTGTATGGGACATTCTATGCACCCTAGCTCCACATATTGGATAAAAATAGTTCTTTCTTTCTCTTTAAGAATTTTTCAATGGACAATATCTTGCACAGGTCTGCGAATAACAGACAGCAAATACCCAAAAGAGGAGCATGGCTTAAAATATGCACAGAAAAAGACATAGTTTTGAAATAGATATATTATTAAAAAAACAAAGGAAATTTTAGAAAACCTTGGAAATAAGTCTGGACTCCAAACAACAGATAAAAGATGAGAAGAAATTGAAACAGACAGAGAAAGGAGGAAACGTAAAGAAAATAACAAAGTACGAATGCAATATCAAGATGTAAAATCTGTAGTGGTGGCAATAAAGAACAAAATGGTTCACTGGAAATCCAACTCAGTGATGAACGAAGTAGTGCTGAGAAGCTTTATATTGATGCAGAAATAAAGGAGGAAGCTGTGAGAATTACGAAAGCAATGGATAAAAGAAGCATACATTGTATGGAAAATGGGCATGCCCAAAGAGAAAACCAGAGCAAGTTAAACAGAAGCCATTATATAAGTCAAAATATCCTGGTCTACAGATCAAAACTCCTACCATGCACAAAGCAAAATTAGCCAAAGAGACTAATATCTAGACCTACCCTGTCTTCCTGTATCTTATTCTTATTTCAGAGATAAAAGAAGAAAATCCTGCATCCAGGTAGATAAAAGAGATAAAATAATCTAGTTGATTACACACTTTCCATCAATGCTAAATTCAAGGAAATGTATTACAGTTGAAAGAGTCCTAGAGGGAAACATTTGTGATCCAAGAATTCTATACCCAATCAAGTTGTATTCATCAGCATAACCAAGAAGATTTAAATCTGAAATGTCTATAATGGAATATCTCTCATTATAACCACAATAAATATTTCCTGAATGGTAATAAACTTAACTGAGCCAGAATACAGCTGACCAGGTTATCCAGTTAATCAGAATTGTTAGTGGGTTTTATTTTTCAGGAGAGAGGCAAAATCTAAAGAAATAATTTGATATTTTGAATGAATTCATGAAAACAATCTCCAAATTGCAGTGAAACATCTGAGTCCTGAGTATCAGTGTTTCACTGCTACCAACACTATTAGATCTATTAAAATTTAACAAATGATCAAGAGAATGAGAAGACAAGCTACAGACTGGGAGAAAATAGACGCAAAAGACACATCTGATAAAGAACTGTTACCCACAATATACTAAAAACTCTTAAAATATCAACAATAAGAAAACAAACAACCCAGTTAAAAAATGGGCAAAAGCCCTTAACAGATACCTCACCAAAGAAGATATACAGATGGCAAACAATCATATTAAAAGATGCTCCACATCATACATCATTAGGGAGCTGCAAATCAAACCCAGACACAATATGCACCTATTAGAATGGCAAAAATCCAGAACAGTGACAGCACAAATGCTGGTAAGGAACTTTCGCTTATTACTGATGGAAATGCAAAATGGTACGGCCACTTTGGAAGACAGCTTGTCGGTTTCTTACAAAACTAAACATACACTTACCATACAGTGCAACAATTGTGCTCCTTGGTATTTATTTACCCAAAGGTATTAAAAACTTATGTCCACACAAAAAAACTGCACATGGATATTTATAGCAGCTTTATTCATAATTGCCAAACTTGGAAACAATCAAGATGTCCTTCTGTAAATGAATGGATAAGTAAACTGTGGAACATTCAGACAGTGGAATATTATTCAGTACTAAAAAGACATGATCTATAAAGACATGATCTATCAAGCCATGAAAAGACATGGAGGAATCTTAAATGCCTATTACTAAGTGAAAGAAGCCAATCTGAAAAGGCTACATTCTGTATGATTCTAACTACATGATATTCTGAAAAAGATACAACTAAAGATTAGGGTGACCAGGGGTGAGAGGAGAGGGAGGGATGAATAGGCAGACCATGGAGGGTTTTAGGGCAGTGAAACTATTCTGTATGATACTACAATGGTGGATACCTGTCATTATACATTTGTCAAAATCTGTAGAATGTACACCACCAGGAGTGAACCCTATCTAAACTATGGGCTTTGGGTGATAATGACGTGTCAATGTGGATTCATTCCTTGTAACAAATGTACTGTTTTCTTGTTCTTCTTGGCCCATGACTGGACAAGTATTTAGAATTGTTAGATATCTTAAGCCCAATCTTTATACAATTCAGAAAACTGAAAGATAAATTAGAGTTCAAATCTCCTAGATATCAGTCCAATGATTTGTCAACAACCCTTGCTTTTATGAAGAAATTTTATAGCATAGTCCAATATTTCTTCTCCCACTGTCATAGCATGTGGTATTATACAAAACTTTGACAGTTTGCCTCCTAATTTTAACCAAAGTGTAAAAAGTAGTCTTATCACACTAGGTGTATATGCATATGGAATGTCATCAGATGGAGCATGAGCTGTATAGTTCATGTAGCATTGTGCAAGGCAAAGTAGCTGGAAATGAGTAAAAATTAGACCGTATGTTATCAAAATTCATAAAAACTTTTCCTCGTGAATATTCAAGGGAGCAAATCTGGACAGGAAACCATTATATTCAAAATTGAATACAATGCAAATTGTTGAGTGTATAAAAATAATAATGATGAGATCATTTAAAATCATAATAACATAGCTAACTTCTGTTGAACACTTAATATGTGCTGGTCGTTGCACAAAATGCCTTATGTGGATTATCTCATTTAACCTTCAAAGAAACATCCTTCATTTTAATATGAGAAAACCAAGATTTAGAAGGTTTAGAAAGTCATCAAGTTGACCGAGATTGTTTAGTCTCCACTAGTAAATAGTAAGTAGTGGAGACTAAATTTAGATCCAGGCAGTCTGTGGATGTTTTTATAGTCCTAGCAGGACATTGTTATAATTAAGTAGTGCTTAAGCAATAATGATTGATGACTCATTTAATGAAGTTTTATTCCTTCAAATGTGCTGCCAAAATTTCTAGCCTTCAAATGTATGAGCAAAAGAAAGATTATAAACCATTCATACAGACAGAACTAGAAAAATATCGAGTAGAGACTTTGTGAGCCCAAAGGGATCTCTGTGAGATCAATGAAGTGATTGCTTTAGATCTGCAGGCTGGGATTCCATTAGATCCACAGAAACCTGTGTTAATAGGGGTTCTGCAAGGAAGACACCTGGCAACTTTTTTGATCTCAATGTTGTGAGACCGGAAGTACTTACCGAACAAGCGGATGTACGCTGGTGGGTGAGAACCAGCCAGACTCCTCACGTCTTTATGAAGCACATTCTAGCAGCGTGCAGTAACGATTAGGCAGCCACACTGCTGAGAAGAGGGCATTGTCAGCAGTAGAGAGAAATTAGTGGCGTGCGAATAGGCCTGCAAAGAGAAAAACAAATGCAGAAAGCAACTATGAGTCTGAGCACAGCCTATCACCCTGCTAAAAAGTAGCGATTATCCAGTCCAACTCCATTTTATTTGCACTGCAGTTTCTGTAGAATCCGCTCCTCCCTTTCCAGCCACTGCCACTGCCACTTCTTTATCTCTGGTCCTCACCCTCTCTCTCCTAGATGCCTTTGAGCAGCCTCCCTGATCCCTGCAGGTTTCAGGCTCTCGGCAGGCTCCCGTTTCATGCTCTGGAGTGCTGCCATAAGGCTCTTTCTATACAACATGACCAATCTCATTCAATGTTAGGCTCCTTCCACTGCTCTCCATCTTTTATTTCAGAGCTTTGTATCCCTTTTTATTTTTAGAAATAGGATTGGTTGTCAAGCTTAAGCTTCTGCAGAACCCCCAAATAAAAACAGATAAAAGAGGAGCTAAAATGATTGAAGTAAAGACCAGTTTATGGCCGGCCCCTGGCCGAGGGGTTAAGCTCGCATGCTCCACTTTGGCTCCCAGGGTTAAGCAAGTTTGGATCCCAGGTGCGGACATGGCATTGCTCATCAGGCCATGCTGGGGTGGCGTCCCACATAGCACAACCAGAGGCACTCACAACTATAATATACAGCTATGTACTGGGGGCCTTTGAGGAGAAGAAGAAGGAAAAAATAAAAAGATTGGCTACAGTTGTTAGCTCAGGTGCCAATCTTAAAACATAAAGATCAATTTAACTTCTAGTCCTCCTCTTCCTCTGCCTCACATCCTTGTATTATCAGCAGCCCTGGAGGTCCTCTAAAGAATGTTAGGACTCTAAGAAGCACCAGTCAAAATCCAATGATCTACCAGAAAACGTCCACATTTCTTAGCAAGACATAGAGTTTCCTTCAATGGGCTCCTATAGCCCGTTTGCAGTCTTTGCCCATCATGTCTGTGGTTCAAACAACTCTGAAGAACATGCAGCCACTGACCAGCTCCTTCAGTTTCCTACCATTCTTCATTTATACATGCTGTTCCCATTGCATAGAAGGTACTTCTGCCACACCTTTTTATCTGTCAAGGAAACATCCAGAACTAGTACATATCTGTTCTGTAAAGCCTTCAACATCCATTAGGCAAATTCATTACTTTCTGCTCTGTGTTCCCACTGTGCTTTGCACAGACTGCTATCAATGCTCTTGACTTGTTTTATGGTAATTTTTTGTGTATAGTTACACGTTTGTTAAAATCCAAGCTACTTTGGTTCAGAGATAGTGCCTTATTCTTCTTTTGACTTAAGTGCCTAGTATAGTGACTGGCAGATGAAAGATGATAAATAAATTATTGCTATGTGAACTGAAAAATTCAGGCCCTCTCAGAGATATGGAGCTTGTCAATAATGATGCATCTAATTATCAGCAGAGACAATATTGCAATCTGGGTTTCCTGGAAACCATTTTAATGACTTTAACACAACACCACATAGCCTTTAAACCTTCCAAATGAATTTAGGGCCATACTACCACTCTCCAAGTTCATGCCCCACAGTTCATTTTCCTAACTGGATTTCTCCTATAGCTGCAATTAGAGTAAATTGAGTGATTGAATGCTGAGGAAGTTGAAAGTGAATTAATTTGTAATGATGTTGACAGACCAATTAGTCCCACTAACAAGCTCTTATCATTCAGCTATGTATGCCCTCTGCTAAGCATTATGGGTAAAACAAAGGAAATTGAGAGTTCATCGTTGTTTCCAAAGAAGTCACTCTCCATTAGAGGAGATGAGATGTAGCCCCAACTTACTTCACAATATGAATATGACAAATACTGTTAGAGTGATACCAACTGGTAGTCACAGGAGAGAGAGTTCTTCCAAGAAGCTAAGTTCTTCTAAGGAGACTTTCTGGCACAATTGGCATTTGAAGTCAAGCCAGATGGCAGGAAGTACCTCAATAGGCAAAAGGAAAACAGAGAGAAGACAGAATACCATAAAAGACCTGGAGGGGTAAGAGTAGAGTCAAATGTCTAAATTCCACTCCTTGGATGCTAGCTTGTCTGGAAGGGTTTCCTTGAGAACAGGACTGTACATACCCACATCTGTGGGGGACTCAGAAACTGACTCAGTGCCCGGAGCACAGTAGACTACCAATAATGATTTATTGGATGACAAATCCAAAGGAGTCTATAAAACATACAGAATGGTACAGAAAGCAGAAAAAGTCAAAAAAGATTGGTAAATTCAGGAAGTAGAAAATGATATACATCTGGGCCATGGAACAGTGTTCAGAAGGCCAACAGCAGGAAACAACATGTGGATAGGAGCTGATAGTGGGTCCTCACCACATACCTGGAGTGGGCCTTAAAATTAATCTTGAGGGGGTACATGGAAAGGTCAGCTATGCTTAAAGGACAAAAAATGAATCCATCAGATAAGGCGTGTTTAGGAAGAGCTACTGTCAGACTATTTAGGTACTATAACCTGGAAAGTAGGTTGGGGCTAGACTGGAAAATATTACAATTAGATTTTTTGAAATAACATAAATGTCCATTTAAAGAAAAATCTCTTTCAGGGCTGGCCCAATGGCCTAGTGGTTAAGATCGGTGCACTCCACTTTGGCAGCCCAAGTTTGGTTCCCAGGTGCTGACCTACACCACTTGTCGGCAGCCGTGTTGTAGCAGTGACCCACATACAAAATAGAGGAAGGTTGGCACAGATGTTAGCTCAGGGTAAGTCTTCCCCAGCAAAAAAAAAAAAAAAGAAAAAAGAAAGAAAGCTCTTTCCAATAACATACATTATTTTCTTCTCTTTTATTGAATACAAAAAAATATTCTCCATTAAGGAATACTCTGCTATACCCATTTTTAACGACAGATTTGACCCTTTATATTATTCCAAGAGCAAATTCTTATAGCGTGGATGATCTGAAGACTGTTCCTTGTAGCAGTTGAGGTACTCATTGCATCAGATGTCCACCTCACCAACCCTTTCCTGACTTAGTTCCCTAATTAAACCCTAAAATTCCATTATGGGAGATAAAAATTGTTCACTATGATTTGGTCCTGAAAGAGGAGGATTCTGAATTTGACCTTCTTCACAATAGGCCATTTCTGACTCTGTTCCTTGATGATGGGTGAGATGTGATAAACTTTGACTGAGTCAATAGTACTGATTTAAATGAGCCACTTTTGTTTCACTGATTTTCAATCAATTGATATTCACACTCCTACTTATTAGCTATAATGAGTCAGAAATAGCTAATTTTCCTTTCAAAGAGCAAAAGAATTTTCCCCACATTTGATTTTTTGGGAGAAGTGATTATTTTCTTCTACTTTCACTTCCAGTTCTGATGAAAATTTCTGTCAATTGGGAAATATTGTAAGTGAGGGAAGTAACGCATTCAACAGAATTGCAACAAGTACTACTTGCTGTATGTGGAAATTTATATTTGTGAAATGATTTGCTGTTCCAAAGTCATTTAGTTTTCTTCCAATTTTTAAAGGATTGTGCTGCCATATATGCCATATTCTGTTTTATATGCACTTATGTGCACTCCCCTCCCACCACACACCCATACAACACAGCCCACATTTAATGAACATCCAAGTTAGTCTCATTTGGAGAATCATTGCTGCTTACTAAAGAGGTACAAGAGAAATCGTCTCCCAGAACCAGACAAAAAACTGACACCTTGTAGCCAAAAAGAACTTTTTAAAAGTCCAGGATTCCAACTTAAATTGAAACAGTAAGGAAGTATCACAGAAAATACAATTTTCTGAGTTTCTTTTCCTATTTTCACCACAGGGAATAAGAGAACTGAACAATATTGTCTTTAGAAACATTTCCTGAAGAGAGGATTTTATTTTAAGTAGAGAATAGTTCGTGATATTACTATCATTAAGAATTTTAAACAAAAACTGCATGACAGAGGGTCAGGTTACCTCTACATATTTTGAGAAATGTGAAGATAAAATAAAACTTAAGTTTTATAGAATATTATGATAGGAAAGAGATGTTGTACATAAAAATGTGTTACCTACCATACCAGCCAATGTCTCAATTCTCAATTTCCCTTCACCACTGTCTTATTTATTCACTAAAGAAGTAGGAAATTCTAGGGAGGGAAAGGCAAGAAAGATGCACAGTGAATAAATCTTTCTTGGGAGGAGAATGTAGTCTAATGGTGAGGACGTAGAATTGTGCGAATGCACTGGTCTGGTATTCAAGCCGTAAGCTCAGGGTATAAAAATAATAATAATAATAATAATAGCTTTTACCAATTTTCTGTTATTCAGCTTACTTTCTACATTGAGCCCTCATTCTACCAGAGGATAGAAATGAAATCTCAACCAATTCTGTTAATTTTGGTTGATTCCAAGGAATTTCCTTTCTGGCTTTCCCTTGTCTTTTTCTAGAAGTGTGTTGAAGTTAGCAGTGATAGGATGAGAGATTTACGTAGTGCCATGGCGTCATGTGAGGGTTCCTTGGTTCTTCTCTCTCCATATTGTCACCAGTGAGGCATTCTCTCCCACCTGCTCTTGGGGGTTGATAGGGGCAGATTGTTAATGTATTCTCCTTGACCCCACTCCAAGGCCTCTTGGTCCCTATGGCTCTTTGTTCAAGATGCTCTTCACTCTCAGATGCTTAGTGCAGCATGCTGCTACTCCTATGACTGCCCTAGAATGGATGGAGACTTTATGAACCTACCTGATGGATCTGCCTGGACACCATACTTGACCACACATTCACCAAAACCATGCTATGAGCCTGGCTGTCTTCTCAGTTCCACCCAGGGCAGTGAAGTACAAGCCTTCTCTGTTGTCAAACTCTTAACATACTGGAGGTTCATTACCCGAAATTTATCCCACTGAAGGAGGCTCCTATTAAAGACAGAGAAAATTCTAAGATCTTGCTTCTCTACCAAGTTTCATTTTTAGTCCAGAAATAATAGTCTTGTCTATTTAGAAGAAAAGGAGAAAGAATGGGAAAAGTGGTTCCTAAATCTATCATCTATGGTTTTAGACTTTGTGGTTTTAGATCTTTACAGCCTTAGATTTTGAAACTTAATACCAGGATTTTTCAACACCCTCCTTTTTTAAAATTAAACCTTTCTTTGTTTGTTTCTCTCAGCATTTTTACTTCACTTTGAGAACACAAATGTCACAGTCTAATTTAAAGTAGAAAAGCCATGGGGTCAAAATGAATTACCAGAGCAAAAAAAATATTAATTAATATATCAAAATATCATTATGCCACATGGGTAACTATAGAATGTGATAAGTATCATAATGGAGAATGCTGTGGTAACCTAGAGAAGAAAGTGATCTTGGCCAAGTATTGATATTATAAATTATATAAAGAAGTAACAATAGATTTGATACCTTCCCTCTGACCCTTTCTCCACCTAGAGTTTCTCCCATGGGAAATGTCTAGGTTTATGGATTGTAGTCCATGTGAAAATGTATATATCTAGGATTATATCTCATTTAGGTTTTCATTTTCATTAATTTTGTCCCTAATGCACACACACGGTTTTTCAGTCAGAGACAGATTATCATTGTTCACTTAATAGCAAATAATAATCATGTGGTTCCCTGTATAACAATTACTGTTCCTGGAGACGTGCAATAAAGTCAGGCCAAATGTCCTATATGTACAGAAATGTTGAAAAAAATGAATCTGGATATTCATACAGAAGAGGGAGGAAGCTATTCTCTCTTCTCTGCTTAGAAAAAAAAAAAACGGAGGAAAACCTTTGTTTCTCAGGAAAGGTATGGAAAGGATCCTTCATTCTCATTCTAACCTTTTGGAATATAAATAAATTCCTCAAAGGGCCAGTAATCCCAATGCCTTTAGTTTTGCAACTCAGAGATGTCTCCAAGCTCCTAGACCTCATCACCCCTTAAAATATAAACACATAGCTCAGAGTTAATAATTCCTTTTGAGTTCTCACTACCTATATTGTAAATTACTTTCCAGGGGTTGCTTTCTTCCAGGATCCAAAGTTTCCATAAAATTTCAGTAGAAAAACATTCTATAACTTTGCAGAAACACAGAGATATTTTTTTCTGAGCCACACATCTCAGATGCAAATACATAGAGGATACAGGAATTATATTTGGTATTCAGACTTCATTCCGTTCAAGCATATAAAACATCCTCAACTTCCATAAATCTCAATTGCAATGCCCTATTATTTATTTTTCAAAAATCCATAAACAAAATCCCATATATTGTCTGCCCAATGATTGTTTCTGGTCTTAGTGCCAGCTTGCACCAATGTGCAGTTGAACGTTAGGTAGAAGAGGGTTATGGGAAACCAGAGATAATTTCCATTTGAAAGATGCAGTGTGAATTATGACAAAACTAATTTTATTTTAACTTTTACTATATCTAACATAAACTTACATACAACCTTTATAAATGAAATGCAATACATTTGCTAAAAAAAATAAGTCAAAAATCACATCTGGAATAAAGCTGGAGCTCTAATTCTTGCATAAATGATGCTGGAAATGTTTCAATGATAGATTTAAATGGTCTCTGTTAAGATAAATTTCTGTGATATTTCATGATAGTTTCCCCTCTCTGATATAACAAAGAGAGAATCTCACTTTTCTTTTTATCCTTCTGTTCAATTATCTACTGTTTCAGAATCATTTAAAGAAAAAATCTTAAAATAAGCAAAATTTGTCTTTGAAGAATGTTTAAAAACATTTTTAAATCCTTTAAACTAATATAGAAGACATTTGTCAATGTGAAATTGCTTAAAATAATTGAAAGTCAAATTAAAGGTTAAAAATTGAGATTTTTACTGCTTGTTAAGTTCACTTTTCAAGTGAAAGAACTTTTTACTTTTAAAATCTCTGAGACTTTTAAATAAATATTTATCTTTGAACAGATCTTACCACTTAATGAAAACACAGTGACATAAAAAAGACCACTCTATGATGACCATTTATGAGAATACATACTAACTGAGACTGTAGTCAAATGGTTTGAATAAGATGATAAGCATTAGGGACATTAAGTGTTTGTTTTAATGCTGACTTAAGACAATTTTTAATAAGTTTAGATTTGCATTTTCTCACTTTTACTAGGTAGTTAATAATACCTCACCTACCTTGCCAGACTATTGTATAAATGGATAAAAGCAGAAGCATTCAAACACTAAGGAATCCTATTAATACAAAATGAAGAAAATCCATTATGTTAATAAACGCTGAGTGTTTCTAAATTGCCTCAAGACATTTTCAGCATAACAATATGTGACTGCCCTTTGCGTTGCTAAATATGAAGGTGTGATTTGTAGTCTATGTGACTGCTTTGTATTCATTTACAAGGTACTATAAAATAAAAATATAGCATATACTTCAAATCATCTGCATTTTTCTGAGGTGAATCATGGCGAATGTTTGATCACAGGTGCATCAAATAGTTTTGTGTAAAGATATCTATTTCTGCTAATTGGCTCAACCAAAAATATACAAAGACAACCTAATGTAGCAAGATGCATAAAGAGAGGAAACTAAATTCCATTTTTCCCTAGATTTGTTTACTTGAACAGGCTTTTGTTAATCTGTATAATTTTTGTTATCTAGGAAATCCAAATTTCCATGAGCAGAACAAAATATGCAAAAGACAGGGACTTACAGTTTGAGACTATAATTTTGATTTTCATGTGAAATACATGATTTTCATACTTATATACTACCTTTTATAAAGGAAAGTGATGAAGCGGTTATCCACCAACACCAGGACAGCTGGGTTCACATGGTTGTGCTGGTAGTGGGCAGTAACTAGAGAAGCACAAATTGATGAGCTTGGTCACAGCTGGCTAACAGTGACGGGGAGGGAGACAGACACTTCTTCCTGGATAATGTGACATTTGAGAACTGAGCCTTGAAGGAAACATTTGGGTGAGTGGAAATAAAAGAAACAGAACAAGAAAAGGCAGAGGGACAGGAAACTGCAGGATCTATTTGCTGAGTAATGAGTAGTTGTGTTTGATGTGAAGGATGGTTTATGCCACCCCCAAATAGGCCATTTTGGAGTTTTGATTGTTTTGAGCTGTAGGCACTTGAAAAACAGCAAGTGCAGGGAGAGGCTTCCTCTGACCTCCCTTTATCTGCCTAAAGACAGGTCCTTCAAAAGGAACGCAGTTGTTATAAATTCTTTCCCTGAGAGTTCCATCAACCATGGAAGATCATCACAGGAGAGGAGACTAGAAGTCAACACCACACCCAGACAAACTTTGTCACAAACTACCACACCTCCCACCTATTTTTCTAAGGGTCCATTCATCTGCCCCAAAAATCATTTACTCTACCCTAAGAGGCCTACATGCCCCCTCTCCTTCCCCTACTAAGATGGTATTTAAGCCTGAATTCTAAGCTACCGCTTTGAATTACTC
This sequence comes from Equus caballus, assembly GCF_041296265.1. Classification (NCBI taxonomy): domain Eukaryota; kingdom Metazoa; phylum Chordata; class Mammalia; order Perissodactyla; family Equidae; genus Equus; species Equus caballus. The sequence continues at coordinate 96,154,086 of NC_091686.1, forward strand.
ATTTTCCCCTGGAAATCTCCCATGTATACATGAGGGATACATGTTAATAAACTTCTGTTTGTTTTTCTCTTGTTAATCTCTCTTTTATTATAGAGGCTTCAGTTAAGAACTTAACAGGGTAGCGGGAAATTATTTTTTCTCTCCTACAGGTCGAAAACAGGACAGGTTCAGGGAAGTGAGCAGGAAAACTGGATCATGGAATGTAGTCAGATCATGAAGAAACTTTTATGCCAGGGAAAGAGTTTGGACTTTATTAGACAGAAAATAGAAAGTCAAGGATAATTTTTAAACATAGAAATGGCGTAAGTAAAGCTATCCAGGAAGCAGGAAAACTTACCTGTCCTGATAGTGTCAGAGTTTAGCTGAAGTAGAGATTAGAAATAGTTGAGAAGATATTATAGTCATACAGGTGGATACAACCTAAAGCATAATCCACGGAATGGTACTAGGTAGATGATATGAGGGATGTGGTCATTAAATCTAAAGGACTTGGTGACCAGATGGGGAAAGTGAAGGAGGTTGTAAATAATGTCAACGACTGTAGAGAGATCATAAGAATGTTGACTAAAAGACAGCTATCCAAGTATGTGATAAAGGATGCAATGGCTTGCAAGAGGTCACATTCCAATTTTATATTAGTCCACTCAGTTCTTCCTTTCTATTTTCATTTCTTCCACAAGTGGGGAATCAAAATAGCATAGGGACGAAGTAATAGAAATTGGAATCAGACCAAAACAACGTGAGTGTCATCAATGACATTTACAGGTGTGTGTGATTGAACCAATTATTTAACTTCTCTAAAGTTTGGTTTTCTCAGTTGTTAAAAGGAAAATATACACACAATTATTATGGAATTAAATGTGACAATATTCATAAGGTAGCTAAAAGGACACACAGCACCCAATATGTGCTAGTTTAAATCTATACGGAATTTGGTGATAATAATAGAGATTATAGTTTTCCTGAAGGAGCAGATTCTGGAAACATGGTAAACTGATTGTGACTTATTTCTCTTTTCCTTTGCTCCTAACACTAAGCTTCTCGTCTTACTGGAATCAAGCAGCTACTGGGTCCCATTAGAGACAGGATGTAACTAAGGTCTTGGACTACATTGGAGGGTTGATGGAAGGTCAGATAGGGAGAGTTTCCTAGGAATTCTTCTCTAGGGGGCTGGATACATGGATGAAAAGCACACATGAGAATAAAAATTGAAAATCTAAAAACATTGCAAAGAAGCTAAAAAGATAAAAATAAACAGTAAGGTAAAAGAGTTAAAAATCGTACATGAGACAGAGAATGAGCTTTTTATTTTATTGAATGAGTGCATTTAATTCTAGAATTTTAATAGCAAAAGATGCAAATAAGTGAGCAAACAATGATGGACTTCTCATGACCTGAAGGAAGGAAGAATAGTTGATCCTTGGGAGATAGAAGCTTTTCCAGCAGGTTCCATGCTGTGGAAAGCACATGTTATACACATACTCATAAAAAAGAAAATAGAGTGAGTAGATATTTTTGGAGAAAAAAATTATTTTATACTCTTATTGGCACTTGTGATTAAAATATGTACCGTTAATTTAAGATTTAAAGAATTTATAACACATTTTTATTTCAACATGTTTCAACTGGAGCTTTTCAATACTTTTATTATAAGGCTGGAAATAACAGAAACATTGTAGTGTGGTGGATTCCAGTCACATTTTAAAACAGGCATACTTAATATGAAATATTGAAAAGTTTCAGAGTTCAAGAAAGTGAGATTATCCATTTTTATATTCAACTCGTGCTCATATGGAAATTATATACAGTCTAGAAATATAAGGAGAAAATGACAGATACATATAGATAGCCCAAGATTTTGAAACTTAACTTTTTGATCCTTATAGATCTAATAGGCATAAATACGTAAGATGTAGAGTACTGAGTAATAATAATGATGATAACAATAAAGTTTATTAGTAACTTTTTAGTACTGTATATGAAATAAGTATACATTTTTTACCTGCCTGTAAAACATAAACATGTCTTAAAATCCTACCATTAGAAAAGTGTTAATGACATTCTTAGATCCTGCCACAATAAAACTTCCTATTAGTGAAAAAAATGCAAAACAGTAAGAATTTAAAAATTTTTTAACTACTTAGAATTGAAGTACTCTCCTAAATAATTCTTTGGTCAAAGAGGAATAAAAATAATTACAATAAAATGTCAGAGTTATGATAACTAAAATACCACATATCAAAACATATAGGAGTAAACCAAAATTATGTTTAGCATAATAAGGTGAAATTGTAAACATTTTTATCACCAATTAAAAAAATAAAAAAGAAGAGATTGAGGCTCTTCTTTTATGGCATTGAAGAAATACCAAGAAAACACATCTGTATGATGTACAAGAGAGAAATTAATGCCAAAATCCCCACAGATTTTATGAGTTAGAAGAAAATACAATAATGTTTTATTGAAAATAAAAAAGTGCATCAATAAATTGAAAAAAATCTTCTGATTTGAAGATGGTAGGCTGAGTGTGCACTATAACCTCATAATTACAGTTTGCAAATGCAGAGGACATCGCTGACCTTTCGTGGTGGTTTGCTTGTCGTGGAACCCGGGAGCCAAAGGGCACCAGAAGTAATGAATAGGGACATTGGTTGTGCTGCCACGGAGGAAAACACTGAGTTCACCCCTGTGCATTCCCTTCTCCGTATAAGATAAGGAGCAGAGTCAGTATTTGCTGCCTCCAGGCAGTACAAATTGTATAAGAACTTAGACTGGGAGACAAAGACATTCTGGATCGATAGGAAGCACATAAGACTGAATATCCCAAATAGAGAATGTCCCAGTCATCTCCAAAGCTTGCTATAAAGATGGAAACCTTGTCCAAAATCCCTGCTCATCAACTAAAGCACAAGCTAAGGAAGCGGTCTAAAAGAGAATTATGACTACCACGATGGACTCATAAATCAGGATCACCAGAAATTAAAGAAAGCCAACACCACGCAAGAGAGACAACAGATTCAACAAATGGAAGAAGCAATTTCTAAGTAAAGAGAATTGATGGAATAATCAGAACAGGTTTTTTAAGCACATGTATTTACTTTCTTCAGAGAGAGAAAGGAGAATACAGTATATGGGAAACAATCAAAAGGGGCTTATAAGAAAACAAATTTTGTTGCAAGTAAAATCCAAGAAGATATTACCGTTATGAACTTTGTCTGTGTTATGAACTGTGTCTAATATGTTCATTAACTCATCAAAATATCTAAAATAAAACTTACAGAAACTGGAGTAGTTTATGAAAGCATAATTGCTTTGGCAATATCCATCACATTTTTCTTAGGTTTTGCTTATTCAAATAAAGACAAATGATGTCATAGAAAATTTGAAAGATACAATCATGTTTCTATTACTTGATATGTTCCAGAGTTTTTGTAGGAAAAAACAGAAAATTCAAAATTTTTCTAAGTATTCATGTATTATGTATGAAGTTTAAATATATACAACATTTTTTAAAAACCAACTTGGTAATCCAGATCCCAGAAGAAATGAATGATTTATGAAAAACTTTTAATTTTCTAAGATGATTCTAGAAGTTAGTTCCTGAAGAGATGAACAACATAGAAGAAATTTTTAAGTTGACATTTAAGATGATTTTTCTCAAGAATATTTTAATGATTGGAAAAACATTTATAATGTAATTTTTAAAAATATTTTTTATTCCCGTTTCAGAGCTGGAAATAAAAATTATTCTGGGTCCATTATGCAGAAAGGATTCAGGACCAGGAATTAGGTGCTTACGTTATTTTTAAATGACGACAGATTCAATGTTTGTATACTGCCCTGCATTTTTTTGGTTTTAAGGTCATAGCACAGTGTCTACTGCAGACATCAGAAAGTCACTGCTCCTAACTGCGGCTGTCACTGCTGCCATCACAACTGCCTCACATCTGTGAGGCTGGTCACTATACAACAGAACACAGAGTCTATCGCTGCAAATATTCGTGATTTTCAGAGTTGCTTCTCTGCTAACATAGCTGCAGAAAATGGCCTCCATCTCATTTCTGACTTCCAAATTTCACATGACTTGACTGTAATGTCTTGACTCTAATTCTTTATTGCAAAGGAGTCTTAGAAATATAGTTTTTAGCTTTCCAAGCACTGCTAATGAAAACAAGATGAAATGGAGTCTGAGCAAGCCTACTCAAGTATCTGCCACATGCAGAATACAAAATACACAATCTGATTTTGAAATCCTAGGAAAAAAGAAAGAAAGAAAATATATCAACGTTTTACTGGTGGTTATATTTGAATATTGAAATACAGGGTGATTTTGATTTTCTACTTGGACTATTTATTTATTAAGTTCACTAAGATAAGAATATTACACGTTTTAATTTTTAAAATACATATGCATTTGTAGTGTGAAGTAAAGAATTTATTGTTCATGGAGAGGACTGGCCTGTGTCCTTGGTTCTTAAAGTTAACCTCTAAACCCTTGGAATTTCCAGAGTGATAGAAGTGTCTCTATCTTTCGTGATAAGCCCCTGAGACCACATCTCATAATCTGATCCTTTATGCTAACAATGTGACGCATGGGGGACCTCTCAGGCCACATGATATCATACTGACCTCCAGGGAAGACCAGACTGGGGATTGAGTTCAGCCACATGCAAAATCAACCAATCAATCATGTCTTCTTAATGATGCCCCAATAAAATCTCTGGGCTCCAATCTGGAGTGAACTTCCTGAGTTGGCAGTATTCCATCCATGGTGTCACACATCTATACCAGTAGGGTAATGTGTCCTGAGAACAACAGAAACTTTGTATCTGGAACTCTCTTAGACTCTGCCCTATGTGTCTCTTCTCTTGACTGATTTTAATGTATACCTTCCCTGTGACAAACCATAAGCATGCATATAACAGCTTTCCATGCATTTTGTAAGTCCCACTGAATTATCAAACCTGAAGGCAGTTTTGGGAACTTGAGCTTGCAGTTATCAAAAGTGAGGACAGTTTTGTGGAGGACTTTGCCCTTAGGGCTTGCAGTTTGGCTAACTCCAGGTAGTACCACTCAGGATTCTTTACGGAAACCACAGAAATTGAGTCTGGCTAACATAAGCACAAAAATCTTACTGGAAAGATATCTGGTAGCACACAAGGTCTATCAGAGAGCTGAGAAAAAACTTTAAGAATGAAACAAGGGAATTCAGTTCTGAAAGAAGCCTTTCCTGGTCACTCCAAATAAAAAGTATCCTCTATCACTCTCCATCACCGTACACTGCTCCATTTTCTATCTAGCATTTATATGGCTATTTCTTTTTCTCTCTTTGATACTCATTATATTTTAGGCTCAATGGAAATTAGGACTTTGTTTTTCATGTTTATTATTGTTTCTCTAGCACCTAGAAAAGTGCTTGACCAAAATTAGGCGTTCAGATATATTTTGTTGAGTGAACTAATGCATAAATGGCTGAAAAAAGGAATGCATGAATGAAATTGCAGCTAAGACTATGCTCCAGTAATAGTTTGGTTATAACACTGTTGCTGCAGTTGCTGGACCCTGATACTACCACACTAATTCCACTATTGATTGCACAATTAATTCTAAACTTTCCCTCATGTATTTTGCTTCACTTTCTTCCTTTCAGTATCTCAATGAGGAGGCATCTATTTGGCCTTGCTTTGGACTTATGTGTGTGTTCTATTTTCAGGGACTGAAGAGAACAAGTACCTGATTTTGTGACTCACGAAATAACACAGTCCCCAAAAAGACAAAGGAAAATGATTGGCAAAGATCTCCAACAAATGTCTAACACAATGTTATTTAACATAAAATATCCTTCTCTGGAAGGAGCTGTATTTGCTCCCGTCCAAATTAAGGTAATATTTGGATTAATAATAGAATTATTAACTCAATTAATAATAGAATATCAACACATTTCAATTCCCTCTTTTCTACCCTTCTTACTCTTATCCCCAAATTACACATTTATATCAACTAGAATTTTAGTTCTAGATTTTTGTTTCTCTTTTTTGCTGAGGAAGATCATCTGAGCTAACATCTATTGCCAATCTCCCTCCTTTGTATGTGAGCTGCCACCACAGCATGGCCACTGACAGATGAGTGGTGTATGTCCACTCCCAGGAACCAAACCTAGGCCACTGAAGCAAAGCTTGTCAAAATTAACCACTAGGCCACTGGGGCTGGGTCCCAGATTGCTGTTTTAAAGACATAATTTTACTACACAAAATTTTTTAGATTTAAAAAGAAATTTTATAAATTTATGTGCATTACTTCATTCTTTCTGTACTTTTTGGACTTTTCAAATTATTCCTGGCCTATAGTCTCTGGCCATTTTTCATAAATTGTCTATGAGTAGTAAACTGTTTGAGTCCATTCATGCTGTAAACATCTTTATTTCATCCTTACTCTGCATGGTAGTTTGATTGGCTACACTGTTCCAGGCCCAACATTATTTTCCTCTCATATTTTTACTATATTGCCCTATGGTCTTTGCTGTATTTGTTGTTTCTGATGAGAGGTCTGATGCTCAGCTGATTCTTGATTCTTTGACAGGTATAATGTTTTGTTCTTCTCTGGCAGCTTTTAGGATTATTTTTTTTAATTCTAAATCTTTACCACAAAATGTTCAGTGTGTTTTATGTTTGTTTGTTTTGTTTTATTTTTATATATTTTTCAATCTAAGGACTTAATGTATAGACCTGGAAGATTGTAGGCTATTTCTTTTTCAAATACTGACACTCCTCCAAGTTTTCTATTTCTTTCTCTTGCTTTTTTCTGTCTCTCTGTAGTTCTGATTAGTCAGATATTGAGTCTTCCACTTCCTTAAACTTCTATTCTCTGCTCATTTTTCCTTTTGTGCTGTATTCACGCACAATTCATCAGTTAAATCTGTCAGTTGTGTCTATTCTACTATTTACTCCATTTTTCTTTTCTTTCAAAATGTAGTTGAAAAGAAATGGTCACAGAATCTTCTCCTCCTGGTTTCTGTTACGTTTGGCATGCCCCTCCCAAGGGGCACTAATCTTGGCCTTGTGACTTGCTTTGGAGAATGGAACAATAGAAAAGGCAACACAAACAGATTTGAAAAGTTATGCCCACTTGGGAACCTTGAGACTAATGTAACAGAGCCTAAACTAGCTTGCTAAAGGATGGGAAACCATGTAGAAGAGAATTAAAGTGCCCTAGTTAACTACATGCTAAACACCAAACCGTGAGTGAGGTCATCCAAGACCATCCTGCCAACAAAAAACGTACCAGCTGACCCCAGATACGTGAGAAAGCCCAGCAGACATCAGTCAAGATAAGGAAAACCATGCAACTGATCCAGAGAAGCCTGAGATAAGAAAAATAGTCATGGTTATAAGCTACTAAGTTTCGAGGTAGGTTGATTTGTAGGAATAGAAAACTGATATAAGCATTAGTGCCAATCAAGGGTCAGATTGTTTTTGTCCTTGCTTGTGGTGCAAATGTTGACAGATAGAGCTGAAACATCATGGCAGAGAAGGGCTATAGTCTCAGTTCCAATGTTTGTTCAAACCAGGGGCAATCAGAAATGCAAAATTATGATTGATAAACCGTAAATTTTTTTTTTTGAGGAAGATTAGCCCTGAGCTAACTACTGCCAGTCTTCCTCTTTTTGCTGAGGAAGCCTGGCCCTGAGCTAACATCTGTGCCCATCTTTTTCTACTTTATATGTGGAATGCCTACCACAGGATGGCGTGCCAAGGAGGGATCCAAACCCACGAACCCCAGGCTGCTGAGAAGCGGAATGTACGAAATTAACCGCTTTGCCACCGGGCCAGCCCCTCTCTCTCTTTCTTTTATTCTTTTTTAAAATCATACTCATGTTACCTGAGCCCAATTATGAAATATTGAAGTAAATTTTCAAGCACTTAACCAAAAGAGATCTTTCTTTTTTATTTAGAAAATTATTTGGATTTTTTTGCTTCCCCCACTCATTTAAAAGAATAAAACAATAAATCTACAAAATAATATTTAAAAGCACTATTTTTTTTACAAAAGTTATAATGCTAAACAAAATATTAAGGTAATGTTTTTTTCTTTCCCAACTAAATGTTGCTTTTAGATTATTATGTATTGATTGAAAAAACACGATTTGACAAGAAATATGGGTTCTGTTAATTTTTTTACCCATAGCTCTGAATCTTTTGTCAATACTACAGCATAAAATAAAATTTACTAATCCATGTTGTATTATCAGGATTCTTTAAAGAAATAGAACCAATAGGACGTATATGTGTGTATATATATACATAAAGAGATTTATCATAAGGAATTGGCACCTGCAATTATGGAGGCTGGCAAATCTCAAAATCTGCAGGGTGAATTAGCAAGCTGGGAACCCAGGAGAGCCAATGCAAGTCCAGAGGCCTAAGAACCAGGAGAACTGATGGTGTAATTCCAGTTCAAAGGAGGACCAACAGGCTCGGGACCCAGGAAGAGCTGATAGTTCGATTTGCGTGAAAAGGCAAGAAAAAGCCAGTGTTCAGTTTAAAGGCAGTCAGGCAGAGGAACTCTCTCTTACTCAAGGGAGGATCAGACTTTTTGTTTATCCAGGCCTTCTGATGCTTGGATGAGGCCCACATCAGGAAGGGTAATCTGCCTTATTCACTCTACAGATTCAAATGTTAATCTCATCCCAAAACATGCTCCCAGGAACACCCAGAATAATGTTTGACTAAATATTTGGGCATCCTATGGCTTGGTGAAGATGACACAGAAAATTAATCATCACACGTGTAAATTATTTGTAGATAGACAGATGATAAATAGATAGATGATAGATAGATAGATGATAGATAATAGAACGATAGAAAAGGAAAGAAAGAAGGAAAGAAGGAAAGAAAGGAAAGAAAGGAAAGGAAGAAAGAAAGAGAAAGAAAGAAAGAAAGAGGAAGGAAGGAAGGAAAAAGAAAGAATGAAAGGAAAGGAAAGGAAGGAAGGAAGGAAAATAGACATAACAACTCATAGGGAAACTTAAACCTTTGATACCAATCAGTTTCTCTCATCTTCTGCTGAGACTTTGAAATCTGGAACCTGCTTCTCGAAGCTTCTCAGTTCATCCTTCCGTATTCTAATTGACTTTGTTCCTAGCCATAACCTTTCATCATGGAGATGAATGCTGTCTGTCAGACCTCACAGACGTAACCAAAGCCCTAGTTTTGAATCCGAGATTATAACTAAGATATTTATGTGAGTGACATTTCCTACAAATTCTGGGCAGACAGTTTGATAATTTTACTTGAATGGTGAAAAAAAGGGGGAGATGAGCAACTCTGGATACTTTATCGAGAAACATAAGCCAAAGAAGAAATGCAATGTGAAATTACATATTCTGTCTCACTGGTATTTTATTCATCCTTGTCCATTCACTACCGCACAGAAGTTGCATGGTAAAATTGAGAATTTTTTATTTTAAGAGATGTTTGAATACAGGAGACCAAGACATAAATACCACAAAAATGGGACAGTGGATCAAATATTGTAAGTAATGGCAACATCTAACGGCATAAATCAAATCTACATAACCTACTTCATCTTGTTCTCTGAACAGAAGGAAGAACATTTTTTGGCATAAGAAAAAATAAAACTTCAGAAACTATAATAGTTGATGGAAAATATGACAACTGACTTTTACATGTCTATAAGTCACTGCTTTTCTCCTCATTGCTATGAAAATAAATTTATTAATAATTTTTTAAAAAATTATTGAGAGCACAATTGTGCCAGGCACTGTGTAAAATGCTTAAAATACAGACATGCATACAAGAGTGTTATTGAATTTAATGACTCAAAATCTAGTGGAAAAAATAGACAATAAAGTGTTAAATTTTACATATTAAATTTTATAAAACAAATGTTGACTAAATGCTGTGGGGACATTAGGGGGAAGTGTCTTAATTCTGCCTGGGACATTGGGAAAGTATTCCCAGAGGAATTAACTTTCAATTTGGTTCTTGAAATATAAGTAGATAGTTTCCACACAAGAAAGAAGAGACAGACATTCCTGACATAAAAGCAAAGCTGTAAAGGCATCAAGGGCTGACCAAGCAGAGGTGCTCAGGGAGTGGCAGTAAGTTCAATATGACTACAAAGCAGAGTTCATGGTTTGAAGTTTAAGGACAGGAGGATATAAAAGTCAGGTGGGGACACTTTGTAAATGTGGCCTTTTAATCTACACTAAGCAGTTCAAACTTAATCTTTAAGCCACTGGAGAGCCACAGGAATGTTTAATAACTTGATTGTGTTTGTTTAAAATTACTACATGCTCATTTAAAAAAATCAGAGCATTCATAAAGTATACCTAACAAAATAAACTCACCAGTTTTCAAAACCACCCAGAGATAATTACTGGTAATATTTGCAGGCAACTTTTCCAGGTTTTTCCATATAAATGCACACATGCACACATATACAAGAATATGATACATGTTGTGTTTTGTCCCTTGCTTTTCCTACTTACAAATATATTTAATATATCTCTCCAATTTAATGAGCAGAATTATGCATTATCATTTTTTTAAAAGATACATGATAGTCTATGGATGATGGACATTAAGATTATTGTCAACAGGGGCTGGCCTGGTGGCCGAGTGGTTGAATTCACATGCTCCGCTTTGGTGGCCTGGGGTTGCAGATTCGGATCCCAGGAGTGGACCTGTGCACTGCTTATCAAGCCATGCTGTGGCAGCATTCCAAGTACAAAATAGAGGAAGACTGGTACAGATGTTAGCTCAGGAACAATCTTCCTCAAGCAAAGAGAGGAAGATTGGCAACAGATGTTAGCTCAGAGCCAATCTTCCTCACACACAAAAAAAAGATTATTGTCAACAGTGCAGACTTTTAAGAAGAGCAATGACAATACCAAATTCGATTTTTAGAGAGATGACTCTGACGATAACATGGTGGATCTATTTGAGTGAATGAGAAAATAGTGGTAGAAGGTCCCATTTGGTTGCTGTGAGAATGAACTAGGTGATTGAAGACAATAGCTGGGAGTAATATAGGGACCGGAAAATTAGAGAAAAGAAGCTGGATGTTAGAGATATATCAAAGGCAAGATTCGCTCTACTTGAACCTAACTGATTCGAAATAAGGGTGAGCAGTAAAAAGTTACATAGCAGGCCCCGGTTGCTCAAACTCTGCACATTCTAAAGAAAGGCATGTCTTCAGGACTGGCCCTTGGCCATCTCCTAGGAGATAAGCTCTGAACCCTTGGGCTATTCTGCCTGGGAAGAGTGTTTTCGTATGCCTGGGGACTTATGTTTTTGCTGAGGTTGTGCATTGGGGGATACTTGAGTCTGGGTAGCTGCATGCCCACATGACTGACCCCCTAAAAAATCCTGGATATCATAGCTTGCATGAGATTTCATGGTTAGCAACACTTTGCACAATGCTGTCACACTTTGTTGGGAGAATTAAGTATGTCCTGTGCTAATTTGCTGGGAGAGGAGGTTGAAGTTTGCTCCAGGTTTCTCCTGGACTTCACGCAGGCTTATTTTCCCTTTTCTGATTTTAATTGATATAATTTCACTGTTTTAAACCATAACCATAAGTATTATCACCTTTCTGAGTCCTGTATGTCCTTTTTAACAAATCATGGTTCCTGTGGGTGATCTTGAGGATGCTGATACAGAGGATGACAGAGGGTTCAGAGTCATTCCTCCTGAGAAACCAAGAGAAATGGATGCCATTAACTAAAATGGGAAGCAGAAAAGAAATAGCAGATGTGAATTTGCGAAAACCAGGATAAAGAGTTCAGTGTGATACATCGTAGGATTAAGTTGTTAAAGCAGAAGAAGGAGAAGACCATAGTACTGTACCCAAAGAAAATGAATACATTTAAAACTTTTTGATTACATACAGTAAAATACAACATGCAATCACATATCAGATCAAGATATAGAACATTTCCATCACTCCGTAAACTTTGCCCAGGCCCCTCTCTAGTTACTATCATCACCAGAGATAACTGCTATTTTCACCTCTATCTATAACCAGAGGTTAGTTTAGAATCATACTCTTTACTGACCACCTTCTTTGCTCAACATTGTGTCCATGAGAGTCATCCATATTTTTGTGTATCCTATTGCTGAGCACTATTTCACTGTAAGAATAAATGATAAACAATCACGTGTCAGGCTGCCTAATGGCCTCCCAATGATGTCTGGGTCCTAATGCGTAGAAGCTGGGAATATGTTACCTTACGTCCAAAAGCTACTTTACTGATGTGATTAAGTCAAGGATCTTGAGATGGGAGATTACTGTGCACTATCCTGGTGGGTCCAATGTAATCACAAAGATCCTTATCAGAGGGATGTGGGAGGTGAAAATAAGGGACAAGTAGATGTGATAAAAGCAAAGATTGAAATAACACGGCCAAAAGCCAAGAAATCTCACAGCCTCTAGAAGCTGATTCTCCTCTGGAGCCTCCAGAAGGAATCAGCCCCATTGTTGCTTTAATTTTATCCCCAAAAGACTCGTCTTGAACTCCTGACATCCAGAATTGTAAGAGAATGAATTTGTGTTTTAATTCACAACATTTTTGATAATTCATTATAGCAGCAATACAATATTGATACAAATTGTTTAATTATTCTTCTGCTAATGTACACTAAAGCTATTTCAAGTTTGGGACAATTATGAATAATATTGCTAAGAACATTTTTGCACAATACTTTTTCTGGAAAAATTCACTTATCTTGTGGAGGGGGCATTCAGGAATGAAATTTCTGGGTCTTAAAATAGTTGTGTGTCCATCTTATTAGAAGCTGGCAATTTCCCAAAGTGATTGCACCGTTTCACGCTCTCACCAGTTGATTCACATCTCCGCAAATATTTGGTAGTTTTAGGTTTTTTAAAAATTTTAAATATTTTGATAGATGTGTAGTGGTATCTATTTGTAGCTTTAAATTTGCATTTCTCTTATGGCTAATGTTTTTCAACATATTTTCATATGTGTATGGACTACCTGGCTATCATTTTGAGATTGTGTTGAAAACCATAGGCTGCTTAGGAAAAAAGCGTGTATATATAAATGAAAAAGATCTTCCACATCTTTTCTGGAGGTTCACACAACCATGACGCCCTTCCCTCCTAGGACTCTTGGCCAAGGCTTGACCTCAGCTGCTGCTGTTTTCTCCAGCTTCACCTCTCCCCACGTCCTACTTCACACCTGTGTTTTAGCAGCCTTGAATACCTGGAAGTGTCCTGCCCAATTTGGCTCTATCTTATCTCCATTCCCTTGAAATGCCCTACCTCCTTCAGACCCCAATTTCTAAAGCCCTGCTCTCCATTTTACACTTAGCTCACTAATTTTCTCCTCCAATAGGTTTTCCTTTATGCTCTCAGTCTCTTTTTTTATCAGATATCTTCTAATACCCTATCACTATTTTTCTTACCAAACTTACTATATTCACTATAATTGTATGTCTATTTGTGTCTCTCTCCACATTTTGAACATCTTAAAGTCAGTTACTGTCATAATCATATGTTAAACAGACTATAAAGCTTATGGTTGACACTCAAATCCTTGTTGAATGTATAAATGAAAGAGAAAACATTTAACACAAAATATCATATTGCCAGTAGTGACTGATTACTTCTGTAATTATGAATTTCCAGAATTCAATGACTGGTGTAGCTGACATAGTCTAAAAAATATATTTTTTAAAAAAATATCCTGGACAGTTTGGGAGGGCAGGGGGAAGCTGTCTTGTGACAAACTAATTGTAAGGTTGACTTTTATTTTGAATTTGATGTTAAAGAAGACATCTCTGCCGTGTTTTGCTTTTATAGAAGTCTCTTCATATTTGCCTTATGGTCTATATTCCAAGAAATATAATTTTCTTTTAAGATATATGTTTGTCTCTGGATAATATAAACCCCTTAAGTCAGTTTTCATGTTGTTGTTGTTGTTGTTTTAATGGGACAAAGTAGATGTTCAATACATCCTTGCTAAGCGGGATTTTGTGTCAGATCATTGATCAGACAATGCCTGAGTAGGATCTAGCCCCACAAATGTTATCATCTGACATGAACACTCGGGCCAACTCTGTTTGTTCCCCAAAAAGTCAATAGACGAGCCAAAAGCGGAAATATGCCAGAAACCAGTCTTCCGAAAGAGCATGGCAACAATTCTGCTGCCAGCTGTTAAGCTTGTGTTAGTTCCACTGAAAGGAAAAGTTACTCCTCACTTGTGAATGTCACGTTCTCCCTCTCCAGGGAGAATGTAGGCTGCTCGGTATTGTCGCACCCAAGCAAATGCAGTTCTGCTTTGAAAAGAAAAATTCCTGCTGGAGTTCAAATACAAGGCCTCCTTGGACAGGGCTGAACCATCCCCCTTCTCTGCACCAAGGCACAATGGCTTTACCTATTTACTCATTCATGGAATTATACATATTGAAGGCTCTACAGCAAATCCTCGTCTGAACGCAGTGGGTAAGGGAAATTGAATGCAGCATCCATGCCTTTTGAGACATATTTTAATAACCATTATACAAATAACTGCTGGCAATATTTTCCTTGTAGCCATGTAGCCTGATCTACTTATTGCTGATAATTTTACCTTGAGAGTTAGCAAAAGAGAAATAAGAAAGATCTAAATATATCATTTACTTTTGTTCAAACATATCCTCATTATTTTCTCTTCCTGCAAATGTCGGAATATAATTGTTCTATTTTCACATTTGCTCAGTGAGGAATTCTCTTTCCAGCTTTGGTTCTTTAGGGCTTCGACCCATTACCTCCATCGGCTTGCTATTTTTTTCTTTGTTTTGCTCAGAAAGACTTCCTTCTCTCCTCAAATAGCTCTTTTTCCTCCTTCTTCAGAACCACCGAGCTAACTCTTTCTGGAGGAAATGCTTTTGAAAGGCTTATTTATTAAATCTATTCTACCATTTCTAGATGGTAAGTGTGACTGAGTTAAAGAATTTAAAGTAGGCCAGCCAACAATTTTTGCCAATACAAGCCAATTTCCAAATATTTCTGACAACAGAATTGAGCTTTAAAAAATAAAAAATAAACCTCTTAATGCCTTGTGTTGGCAGAGTGTGAATGCTAACTGAGGATATAAGAAAGAATTTGTCATAATTCTCCTACTCAAAATTGTTAGCATGCTAGAGTGAACTCCTAGTGTTGCTAACCATATTTTGTTCTAGATTTTGACCTAACATGATAACAAAAGCAGAATCTTGATGCATCATAACAAATTATACAAAACATTGTTTCAGGTAAAAATATAGTTTAACTGTCTTATCCATCATAAACCAATCATCTTTATTCTGGTATTAACAAAATAGTTTGGAGGAAAAGAACTGTTTCTAAATACAGTGGCATATTGACTGTCTCCTAGACGACACATGAGGTGCTTCCTGAGGGCCTGATCTTCTCTAGGCACTTCGATGAGTGCACATGCCAGCATAGAGGTAGCCAAAAATAGGTACGGAAGGTTTTCTGTAAGTGGTAGCATATGTAACTCAATTGAAGCTCAGCACACAGCTCCATGAAGAGTTTTCATAGATTTTCTCTCAAATCAATGCACCAAGGACATTGGTTATATACTTTGAGAAGTGTTACAGTGTGTTTTATTATTTTTGAGGAATAATAAGTATAAGAGTCATTAGCATTCTCCTAATGCATAAACTTTTTCAGATAATATTTTGATTCATGATTGCAATTATCAAGCATAAAATCAACACAGGGTATGTTTTTAGATTATTCTGCATGGGTTCCTCTAAAAATTGAACACTCTGAAATAATCAAATAAAGTCATTTTACTGGTAAGCTTCAGTATGCAAAGCATGATTCCAGTTATAAGACCAAATGCAAGAAAGGTGAGAGAAATGACAAAGGTATATCCTGGTTGCAATAACTTCCTAACGCTGGGCACAGCACAGGGCTCCTAGTCATACGGGGCATAATTGTGTCACAAAGTTTCTTTCATAATTACATGCTATGCGGGAAAACTTACTAGTCCCTTGAACAACTAGAATTAGATGTTATACATATTCTTCAGTTAGGAGGGCTGGGTTAGAGCATGAGAACAGCTATTAGATAATTATTTCAATAGAAAAGTCAAATGTAACCTCTTTGATACTTGGTTTTCCATCTGTAAAATGATGAAATCATATTTGACAACTTAAAAAGTGCAGTCCAACTTCCAGTAAACTAAGAGATATACAAATGTGTACACAGGTAGTTAACAATAGCAACAGATTTCTACGTGTCAGGGAATTTTCGTCTGGCTGTTGCCCGCCCAGGTAGACAATACTGTTCCCGCACATCTCTGTTATATTCATGGATGTGTTTACTGTATAACTGAGAAAAGAGATGCAAACTTTAGACGTAAACTTTATCATGAGATAAAGATGAGGAAGAGAGCTGAAGAAGGGAGCCAGAACTCTGTCTTCTCCCTCAGGACTAATTTTTAGCGACTGTGTGAAACTATGGGCTCAAGTACAACTACCTCAGAGGAAATAATGACAAAATGTGGCAGAGAAAGGAGTCTTCTCTCCTCTACTCACAGCCTACCACTGTTCTGGTCCACAGGAGTCCTTTGCTTTGGGAATATCTGGGAACAGCTAAGATAAAATATTCACAGCAACATGGCTAAAACAATAAAGGAAATGGATTGGCTTGTGGAACTACCTCAGCCAGGGCGGGTGTAGTCAGTTTCATCTTGCGTTTCTCAGCCCTGTTTCTTCGGTACTGGTCTCACTTTGGCAGGATCCTCCCTCATCGTTGCAAGATGTCTGACAGCTGAGGACAGCTGGTTGCACAACAAGCAGCACAGAGAATCTTTTCCAGTGCTTTCTAGAGAAGAAGAAAGAGCCTTTTCTTTCCCAGAAGCCACACCAAACATTACCTGGGGTCCTGCTGGCTCTGGCTGAGTTACATACCCTTCTCTGAATGAATCCTTGTGGGCAAGGATTGGGAACAAACAAATACCTCTAAGCTAAGAGTCAATCAGGGTCCATACCTGAAGCTTGAGGGCAAGGGGCAAATCTTTCCTGAACTTTCAGGCTGGAGATGGGGAAAGGGTGGATTTCTTGTAGTGGAGTTAAGGTAGGATATATAAAGGAAGGGAGAGCAGATGCTGATGCCAAAACCAAAAAGTTTTCATTTTAGCTACCTTTATGTAGGTTTTCATGTCCTTCTGATAGGCTATGACAACTAGCAACTTATGGATAAATGGAGGCTGGAGAAGGAGAAAAGAAATTCTGCAGCCCTTTCCTGATGACTCTAGCTGACTGACTGGTTTGTGGGCACATTAGTGAGAGCCATTGTGAACTCCCAGAAGTAGGGAGAAATAGTTTTAGTGTCTGGAGTTGTGGGTACTGTGTGGTGAGAAATTTAAGCCCTCTACACAGGAGAGTGTTGTCTTCAAAGCCTACAGTTATATAGGCATGATAAATATCTAAGAACTTTTTCCCCTCTCTTCCATTATCTCCCCAACATCTCTTGTTATTTCCTACCTTATGCTCCCACTAGTGCTGTCCAAGAGAAATATAACATACATACAAATGAAGTCACATACTTAATTTTAAACTTTATAGTCACATTAAAAAAAAGAAAGATAAAATTAATTTTAATATACTTTATTTAACCCAATCTATTAAAAATATTATCATCTGAACATGCAGTCAATTTAAAAATATTATTGAGAAATTTCACTTTCTTTTTCTAGTACTAAGTCTTGTACTTAGACTTGTACTAAATCTAATGGGTAGCCACACTGCAAGTGCTGAAGAGCCACCTGAGGCCAGTAGCTACCATATGGGACTGTGAAACTCCATATTCTAGTCATAGGAAACTACTTCCTCTTCCTTAATGTCTTCATTTTTCTCTAACTTCTTCACTTCTTATGTGCAATTTTCTGGCTTGGAACATCCTTTCTTCCTTCTTTCTGTTCCCAAACCCCACCTTATTGATCTTGGTAAATGTATTTTTGTCCTTTATGGCTGTCCCTGGCTGTCAGTTTACCCAAAAATCCTCCCTCAACCCTATACAGGTTATATGGCTCCCCAGTGGTCCTGTGTTTATCCCAGTCATCCACATGTGAAGAGCATGACAGAGTTTTGTGCTCAACAAACCAATGATCTAGTAAAAAAAAAAAGAATTAAAATAGACTATAAACCTCTTGATGCTAAAGATTCTGTCTTATTCATTATTGTATGCACAGAAGTCAGACCAGTAACCAGAGCAAAGTAAATACGTGATAAATATTAGTGGAATGAAGAAAAGATTAAAGGATCACAAGTTTAAACTAACTTTGATTCTCACCCAAAGTTTAAGCTTCAATAGCATCAAACTTTTCTACTGGAATATTGTATGCTCTCCTCAGTGATGAACAAACTGAAGTCTTCCAATATCCATCCTTCCCCAATTCGTGAGGGATTTGTAATAGCTATAAACACAATTTAGGTAATCTTTGTCAATTTCATTTATATTTATAGGAGTATTTTTAAATATTTATATCTAGCTATGTGAGGAATAACTAAATCTCAACAGTAATTTTTTTTCACTTATTATATGCCAGGCACTGTGCTAAGTGGCCCACATGCATTATATGACTTGATGTCAACATATCCTAAATAATACTTTAGGGACAATACTTTTTAATCTCCAGCTATAGTAAAATATGGTATAGTGTTAAGAAGAGATTAAAATACAAATGATCTGGATTTATACCTCAGCTTCAGTCTTACTGGTTATTTAAGCATGGCCAAGCCTCTTAATGTCATAGGTCATTGTTCAGAAATATTAACTGTCCTCCACCTCCCACTGAAAAGAATGAAGTTTGTTTCACCACCACTTGACTATGGACCTGAGCTTGTATCTTGCTTTGGCCAATGAGATCTTAGTAGATGTGGTACAAGTAGAAGCTTGAAAAGAACTTGTGACCTGTTCATATTTGCATCTGTGCCATTTTCAAAAGAAAATATTCTCATACTAACTGATTGGACCCTGGAGAAGGAAGAGAAACTCGTGTAGTAGAACCCAGTCATCCTAGCCAAGTCCACCTCAGCTGACTCCAGCCAACCAACAGCAAAGCCTCCCAAACCAATCCAGCCAAGCTCAGCTATCCCTCAGCTGACCTACGTAGTAAAGAAAATAATATGATTGTTCATTTAAGCCACTAAATTTTGGTGTGGCTTTTTATGCAACATTTTTTATAGCAATGGCTCTTTCTACATTTGTGAAACAGAGATAATAACCACATGTACCTCATAGTGGTATTGTGGAGATTAAATGAATTGATTTATGTAACGGTTTAAAAGAATTCCTGGCATCTAGAAAGTACTAAGGATGTTAGTTATTATTTTTAAAATGAAAAATAGAGCGATGTCAGCAACATAGTGGAGTGAACTGTTCCCTTTGTCTCTCCCCTTTTGAACTAGAACTAAATAGACATTCATTGATCAGCAGAGGATACCCACACAGCACATCAGGAAAACTAAGAGAACCATGCAGCTATACACCTGAAGGGGGATGAACTACCCCCAGGGAGGTGATGGAGATAGGTGAGCACTCTCTGGCCCCCTGGCAGTCCTGTACATGCATGCAACTACTCTCCCAGCTGCAGTGTTTTTAGCACCACTATGGCCCCAAGGTAGGGAGCACTCCTTGGCTTGACTGCGGGAGCAGGTGATGGCAGCCCTGAGCCCCCATGTGATCCCTTTCCCATCTGGTGGGACAGCCCACAGTGCTTTTGTGGTCTCCAGGGAGTGGCTCAAGCTTGGACCAAGTGAGGAGGCCCTGCCCACCAAGCACAATGGCTGGTGTGACCTAGGAAGAAGCGGCAGAGGATCTGCACACCTGAGTGAACAAGTTCCCAGCTGTTGTGAATGCCCATAGTACCACTGTGGCCCCAAAGTGGGGAGAGCATCTCAGCATGAGTATGGGAGTAGGTGGCAGCAGCCATGAGCCCCTACATGATTGCTTTCCCATGGGGTAGGAGAGCCCAGAGGGCTGCTGCAGACCCAAGGCGTGGCCCAGGCTCAGACAGGCACAGCTGAGAGGGGTTGTGGCCAGCTGAGAATACACAGCTCCTGTCTCCCCCATGCCCTCCCCCCAAGTGGCAGCAGGTGGAATCTGTGACAAATACTATCACTATGCAAAGGCACAAATCCACCCCATCATAGGGTATGAAGAAGTATATTAATATTCCAGATCAGAAGTAAAAAGACAAAGACCTAGAAATCAATCCTAAAGGCACAGAAATCTATAATCTAACTGACAGAGAATTCAAAACAACTATCATAAAAAAAACTCAGTGAGTTACAAGAGAACTTGGAAAGACAGTTCAATGAAATCAGCAACAAAATTAATGAACAGAGGGGGCTGGCCCAGTGGTGCAGCAGTTAAGTTTGCATGTTCCACTGCGGGGGCCCAGGGTTTGCCAGTTGAGATCCCGGTGCAGACATGGCACCGCTTGGCAAGTTATGCTGTGGTAGGCGTCTCACATATGAAGTAGAGGAAGATGGGCACAGATGTTAGCTCAGGGCCAGTCTTCCTCAGCAAAAAGAGGAGGATTGGCAGCAGATGTTAGCTCAGGATTAATCTTCCTCAAAAAAAAAAAAAAATTAATGAATAGAGGGAATTCTTCCCAAAAGAGATTGAAACTGTAAATAAAAAACAATCAGAGATGTCAGAGATGAAAAACACAATGAATGAGATAAAGAAAAATCTGGAGTGCTTAAATGAAAAAGCTGATATTGTGAAGGATAGAATTAGCAATTTAGAGGAGAGGAATACAGAAATGCTTCAGATGGAGGAAGAGAGAAGACTAAGACTAAAAAGAAATGAAGAAATTGTCCAAGAAATATCCAACCCAATTAAGAAATGCAACATAAGGATTATAGGTATTCCAGAGGGAGAAAGTAGCAGAGAGCTTATTCAAAGAAAGAATAGCTGAGAACAACCCAAACCTGGGGAAGAGGCTGGAATTACAAGTAAAAAAAGCTAATAGAACTCCTAATTATATCAATGTAAAATGGCCATCTCCAAGGCACATTTTAGTAAAACAGGCAAAAGTCAATGACAAAGAAAAAATATTAAGGGCAGCAGATAATAATGTACAAAGGAGCCCCTATCTTGCTTTCAGTGGATTTCGCAGCAGACACTTTACAGCCTAGGAGAAAGTGGAACAATATATTTGAAATTCTGAAAGACAAAAATTTTCAGCCAAGAATACTCTATCTAGCAAAAATATGCTTCAGACATCATGTTTTCCCAGGTAAACAAAAGCCAAGGGAGTTCATTGCCACAAGACCCCCCACAGACAATAATAATCAAGAAGGCCTACACCCCTGAAAAAAAGAAGAAAGGGTCCTCAAAGCTTTGAGCAAGAAGACAAATACGCAGACAAAATCAGAAAATTGCAACTCTCTATCAGAACAGATTAGCAAGTACTTAATTATAACATTAAAGATAAAAGGAAGGAAAACATCAAGAATAATTAAATATAATCACTTCATTTTAATCACAAACTCACAACACAAAATGAAATAAGTTGTGACAACAATAACTTAGACAGGGAAGAGGAGGGGGATGGAACCTACTTAGAATGAGAGAATAAGAGTCTACCATAAAATGGTCTTTCTCATCTATGAGATCTTTCATACAAACCTCACAGTAACGACTAAACAAGAAAATCAAAACAGAGACAGAAATGATAAATAAAGAGAAAACCATCATAGAGAGCCACCAAACTGAAATGGCAGTCTGAAATACATGGGACAAGAAACAAAGGAAATACAGAACAACCAGAAAACAAGTGACAAAATGGCAGCATTAAGCCTTCATATATCAATAATCACTCTAAATGTAAATGGATTGAATTCCCCAATCAAAAGAACAGAGTGGCTGTATGGATTAAAAAACAAGACCCACCAATATGCTGCCTCCAAGAAAGACATCTCAGCTTTAAAGACAAAGACAAGCTTAGAGTGAAGGGATGGAAGATGATACTTCAAGCTAATGGCAAACAAAAGAGAGCAGGTGTTGCCATACTTATATCAGACAAAGTAGACTTCAAGGTAGAGGAGACAATAAGAGAAAAAGAGGGGCAGTATATAATCATAAAAGGGACACTTCACCAAGAGGACATAATGCTTATAAATATATATGCATCTAACACAGCAGCACCAAAGTACATAAAGCAACTATTAATTGACCTAAAAGGAGATATTAACAGAAACAGAATAATAGTAGGAGACCTTAACTCCCCACTTTCATCAATGGATAGATCATCCAGACAGAAAGTCAACAAGGAAATAGTGGAACTAAATGAAAAACTAGACCAGATGAACTTAATACATATACATAGAACACTCATCCAAAATAAGCAGAATATACATTCTTCTCAAGTACACATGGAATATTCTCAAAGATAGACCATATTTTGGGAAACAAGGCAAGCCTTAACAGATTTAAGAAGATGAAATAATATCAAGCATCTTTTCTGGCCATAATGCTATGAAACTAAATATCAGCTACAAGAAAAAAAGCTGGGAAAGAGACAAACATATGGAAACTAAACAACAGGCTACTGAACAACCAATGGATCATGGAAGAAATTAAAAGAGAAATAAAAAAATATCTGGAGACAAATGAAAATGAAAATACACCATACCAACTCAGATGGGATGCAGCAAAAGTGGTCCTAAGAGGGAAATTCATAGAAATACAGGCCTACCTTAACAAACAGGAAAAATCTCAAATAAGCAATCTTGAACTACACCTCACATAATTAGAAAAAGAAGAACAAACAAAGTCCAAAGTCAGCAGAAGCAGGGAAATAATAGAAATTAGAGCAGAAATAAATGAAACCAAAAAAGAAAAAAGTATTATAAAGGATCAATGAAACTAAGAGCTGGTTCTCTGAGAAGAGAAAAAAATTGACAAACCCTTAGCCAGACTCATTACAAGCAAAAGAGAGAAGGCTCAAATAAATAAAATTAGAAATGAAAGAGGAGAAATTACAATGGATACCACAGAAATACAAAGGATTATAAGAGAATACTATGAAAAGCTATATGCCAACAATTAGACAATCTAGAAGAAATGGATAAATTCTTAGACTTACAACCTCCCAAAACTGAACCAAGAAGAATTAGAGAATCTAAATAGACATATCACAAGTAAAGAGATTGGAATAATAATCAGAAACCTCCCAAAAAGAAAAGTCCAGCAGCAGATGGCTTATCTAGAGAATTCTACCAAACATTCAAAGAAGATTTAGTGCCTATCTTTCTCAAACTATTCCAAAAAGATTGAAGAAGACAGAATAATGCCTAAGACATTTTACAGACAAGGCCAATATCACCCTGATCCCAAAGCCAGACAAGGAAAACACAAAGAAGGAACATTACAGGCCAATATCAATCATGAAGATCAAAGCAAAAATCCTTAACAAAATATTGGCAAACTGAATACAACAATACATCAAAAGTATTATACACTATGATCAAGCAGGATCTATACCAGGGATGCAGGGATGGTTTAACATCTGCAAATCAATCAATGTGATACACCGCGTTAACAAAATGAGAAACAAAAACCACATGATTATTGGTACTGAGAAAACAATTGACAAGATCCAACATCCATTTATGATAAAAAAAAATCTTTCAATAAAATGGGTATAGAAGGAAAGTACCTCAACTACCAGAAAAAGAGCTCAAGAATACAATCCCACTTACAATTGCAACAAAAAGAATAAAATATCTAGGAATAAATTTAACCAAGGAGGTGAAATGAATGAAATATACAATGAAAACTATAAGACATTGTTGAAAGAAATTGATGATAACACAAAGAAATGGAAGATAATTTCATGCACATGAATTGGAAGAATAAACATAGTTAAAATATCCATACTACCTAAAGCAATCTATAGATTCAGTGCAATTCCAATCAGAATTCCAATGACATCTTTCATGGAAATACGATAAAGAATCCTAAAATTCTTATGGGGCAACTAAAGACCCCCGAATAGCTAAAGCAATCCTGAGAAAAAACAACAAAGCTGGAGACATCACAATCACTGACTTCAAAATATACTACAAAGCTATAGTAATCCATACAGCATGGTACTGGCACAAAAACAGACACACAGATCAATGGAACAGAATTGAAAGCCCAGAAATAAAACCACACATCTATGGACAGCTAATCTTTGACAAAGGAACCAAGAACATACAGTGGAGAAAGGAAATTCTCTTCAACAAATGGTGTTGGGAAAACCAGACAGCCACATGCAAAAGAATGAAAGTAGACCATTATCTTTTGCCATATACAAAAATTAACTCAAAATGGATTAAAGCCTTGAATGTAAGACCTGAAACCATAAAACTCCTAGAAGAAAATATAAGCAGTAGACTTTTTGACATCGGTCTTAGCATTTTTTTGAATACCATGTCTACTCAGAAAAGGGAAACAAAAGGAAAACAAAGGGCACTTCATCAGACTTAAGTGCTTCTGCAAGGCAAAGGAAACCATGGACAAAATGAGAAGACAACCTACCAAGTGGGAGAAAATGTTCACAGATCATATGTCTGACAAGGGGTTAATCTCCAAAATACATGAAGAACTCATACAACTCAACAACAAAAAAACCTGATCAAAAAAAGGGCAGAAAACGTGAAGAGACATTTTTCCAAAGAAGATATACAGATGGCCAACAGGCACATGAAAAGATGTTCAACATTGCTAATCACCAGGGAAATGCAAATCCAAACTACAATGAGATAGCACCTTACACCTGGTAGAATGGCTATAATTACCAAGACCAAAAACAAATATTGGACAGGATGTGGAGAAAAGGGAACTCCCACACACTGCTGGTGGGAATGCAACTGGTGCAGCCACTATGGAAAACAATATGGAGATTTTTCAAAAAATTGAAAATCAAAATACCGTGTGACCCAGCTATCCCACTGCTGGGTATTTATCCAAAGAACTTGAAATCAACAATTCAAAGAGACTTATGCACCCCTATGGTCATTGCAGCATTATTCACAGTAGCCAGTATGTGGAAGCAACCCAAGTGCCCATCGACTGATTGGATAAAGAAGATGTGGTATATATATATATATATATATATATATATATATACAATGGAATACTACTCAACCATAAAAAAGACAAAATCGTCCCATTTGCAACAACATGGATGGACACTGAGGGTAGTATGTTATGTGAAATAAGCCAGATGGAGAAAGACAAACACTGTATGATCTCACTCATTTGTGGAAAATAAACAAACACATGGACAAAGAGAACACATTGGTGGTTACCAGAGGGGAAGGGGTTTGGGGATGGACATAAGCAGTAAAGGGGCACATATATATGGTGACTGACAAATAATAATGTACAACTGAAATTTCACAGTTACAAACTGTTATGACTTCAATAAAATGAAAAAAAAATTTCTTAATGGAAAATAATATGTAGCCAGAGATATTTTAAGTGATTAAAATCAGTTCATGGTAAATGGTTGAAATTTGGTTCTGATTTTACTACACTCACTCAAATATCTAATCCTTTGACCTTTTATAATATACTAGAAGATTGGTGAACATCACTAAATGGAAGGTATTCTTGGGAAATGGAACTGGTCACAATATAAACAGCACGGGCTTTTGAGTCAGACAGAACTTAAGCTCACTCATTGGAGGAGCATTTGAGTGCTCTCTGGGAGCCAGACACTCTTCTGGACTTGGAGAATGTGAAGGTAAATTTAAGAGAGTTTCTGTCATAAATAACCCAAAGACAAAATCAAGCCCTTGCTATCTGCCACTTACTATCAGTGTGATCTTGGGTAATTTATTTAATGTTTCTAAGCCTCAGTTTCCTCACCTGTAAAATTTGGACATATTACCTGTCCCTGATAGGCTTTTGTGAGAATTAAAAGAAATGACTTACGTAACAGAGCTGTCGCATCCTAGGCAGTCAGAAAATACTAGTTTTCCTCTCCTTTTTTCCCCCGTTCTCATGAGAGTATTCTCACAGCTCTTTATGTATCTTATGAAGACTAAGCAAAATTAAATTTCCTCACAACACCTCACAAGAGAAGAGAATTAATTAAAACGATGCCTTGGGAGAATTACTTAAGTACACTCAATTGTAATTATGGAATTCAAATCCCATGTAAATAAAAACAATTTAATGAAAATTAAGTTGTGCGATGGGATCAGAAGTGGCTCCATCAAGCTGTAAGGACAGTTATTTTCATTTAGGCTTCATGTTATTGCTCATTTGGTATCTGTTCTTGCTGTGGCCTCTCCTACAACCCTAAAAACTTGAAAAAGAAAACAGGAGTTTGTCACTTCAACTCATTTGAAAATTCTGAAGTGCTTTTCTCTAATTCTGTGATAGATATTATTGGTTAACTCACGCAATATTCATATTCAATCACTTTTTCCATGCCTTCCTCTACTCTAGAGGATGGGAACATTACATAAATGTCTCTTAGCCTTCCTTGCAGCTAGCAGAGGCCATTTAACGTAGTCCTGTCCGATGAGATCTAAGGGACATCTGCTGAGGGATTTCTAAGAAGAATTTCATTGTTCTGTTGAAAATGGGCTGTGCTTTCCCCCTTTCCTTCCTTGAACATAATTCTGAGGTCTGGAGTTTCCATAATCATCTTAAGCCAAAATGAAATGGACCGTATAGGGGAGAGAAAGGACTCAGTTCCTTGATGATATCAAGGGATGATATTCTAAATGCTGAAAACTAATCACATGGACACCAAACATTCAGAAAAGAGATCAGACGGATTGAAACAGATGATGGGCAGTTCACCAGAACTTGCAGAGCACTGAAGAAAGGAGACGTGTTGTACAACTCTGGCTTATAGTTAACAATGCTGTACTGCACACTTAAAAATTTGTTGAGGGTAGGCGCCGGCCCAGTGGCACAGCAGTTAAGTTCGCATGTCCCGCTCCTTGGCAGCCTGGGGTTCACCAGTTCAGATCCCAGTGCAGACATGGCACCACTTGGCAAGCCATGCTGTGGTAGGTGTCCCAAGCATAAAGTAGAGGAAGATTGGCACAGGTGGTAGCTGAGGGCCAGTCTTCCTCAGCAAAAACAGGAGGATTGGCAGCAGATGTTAGCTCAGGGCTAACCTTCCTCAAAAAAAAAAAAACAAAAAATTTGTTGAGGGTAGATCTTGTGGTACATGATTTTCACCATAGTAAAAAAAAAAGAAGAAAGGGTTTAATTCAAAGAAGCACTTATTTGAAGAATGGTTAAATTCAAACATCTAGATAATAATCAATGGTTACTAACTAGTTGTCTAAAAAATAAAATCCAGATGTCTCAAAGTCTCCCCACAATTTCTCCCTCTCTTTATATCTCAGTGCTCTTCGTCATGAATATCCTGCTTCCAACCACATTCAGCAATAACTGCATGTTGCATAGATCACACCCTTTTATAATTGCTAGGACCATTCTGTCTGCGTCTTCAAGAGCAGAGATGATGGCGTTGTGT
The DNA here is from genome assembly GCF_041296265.1 of Equus caballus. Classification (NCBI taxonomy): domain Eukaryota; kingdom Metazoa; phylum Chordata; class Mammalia; order Perissodactyla; family Equidae; genus Equus; species Equus caballus. Next base: position 96,181,630 of record NC_091686.1, read on the forward strand.
AAAGAGCAAAACTCTGGAAAAATACACACCTGGACTTGACTCCCGTCTCTAATTCTTTACTTGCTACTTCTCCTTGGGTATGTTTCTTCAACTCTTCTAACCCTCAAATTTCCTCACTTGAAATTTGGAGATGATAATGACCACCTCTTCATTCTAAGTAAAGCTGCTTATTTTCAGCACAAAGAACAGTGCCTCACACATAGAAAGAACTCCGTGCATCTTAGTTTCATTTCCAATTTCAAATTCACTTCCAACTTGAATTGCCAGTGACTGTACATGAATGTCTGCTGAACTCAATTGACCCTGCACTTCAACGTCCAGCTGAGGAGAAACCTTCTTAAAGCCTTTCTTGATGTAACAATTCCCCTGTGATCTCTTCCTGACAGCATTCATTAACCATTCCCCCTACACAGCATAACAGGCACGCAGCCCATGTTGTGTCCTGTATTGCTTTTTAGGTAGGTGTCATCTGTAAAAGTCTAAACTCTAGGAAGTGATTATTACTGCAAGCGATTATTACATCTTCCCAGTATCCCTATTGTTTCACACTGTGCTTTCACAGGGAATTTAAATGTTTTGACAAAATGTGTTTGATGGGAAAAACAGACATCATGACTTTAAATGTGCCAAAGTCACCTACCTATGTGTTTCAGATAGAGAAGATTTTTCCGACTGAAACAACATATTAAAGGCCAAGGGCATCCCGAAATCTCAGAAGAAAACTATAGCCTGTTGGAAAATGAGGTAACCTATTTTTCTCCTGAAGTTATAAATCTGTCTCTAGCAAGTAATATCGCCATGGTTTCTATAATAACATTTTAACACAAACTGCTTGTTGAAGAATTATCACCTAGGAAACAAATGTTAAATTATTTGCAAGTGGAAAATCTCCCTGAAAGGAGCTACAGTTTTAAATTTCATACACCTTCAAATAATCTCAAAAGTTATTCTTTCACTGACCTGGAGAAAATTAATGGAATGAAGAAAGATTTAAGTTTTTCATTTTTTTCTGAAAAATGCTCACAGAAGGCGCTAATCAAAGTTTTATTTCTGTTAACTCATTTCCTAGAAAATTTTCTCTCTACCTATGTCTCTTCTAATGTCATATGAAGATGAAATTTCTTTAGTCTAATGTAAAAAATAGCAACATTTTAAGACTATGACTAGATTATTGTGTTTCTCGATGTACAATGCCTATTGTTTGCTTACGAAAGAAATTAGTAAAAGTCAAACAAGGTATAAGAATACAATTCTCTTCAAAATCAAGAGGCAAAATCCTAAGAGGAAGTAAGAGGGAAAAACCTTAAAAAGAAAATGTGTTTGGGGCCTGCCACATGGCCAAGTGGTTAAGTTTGCGCACTCCACATTGGTGGCCCAGGGATTCACTGGTTCGGCACAGGGGCGTGGACTTAGCAGTGCTCATCAAGCCATTCTAAGGCGGTGTCCCACATAGAAGAGCCAGAAGGAGCTCAACTATGGGGGGGTGCGGAGGGGCTTTGGGGAGAAGAAGAAAAAAGAGAGATTGGCAACAGATGTTAGCTCAGTTACCAATCTTTAAAAAGAAAAAGAAAAATGTTTAGATTATATGCCATTTAGAAAATATGTACTATAAATTAATGTATGTTAATGCATGAATATACTACGTACAATACTAGTGCTTACATAGAATCAGTTAGGTCTTACTATTGTTAGTTTATGTGGGTTCATGGCATTTTCCCTGATAATTCTGGCATCCAGTGTTTTCCTTCCCTCCATAGATTGACTAGCTTAAATCATTTATTACTTAGCTTTAAAAAAAAAAAAAACTACAAATATCAACAATGTTAAACTTAGTAGCACTTAATAATGACAACATTATCCTTTTTCTTTTTTCATACTTTTTTCTGAGGATGCTTCACCCAAAACAGTATAAGGCCATGTTCAAGCATTGACTCTAGAACTGGTTCCACTTGTCATTCTGCCCTCTCCAGACAAAAACACACTGGCTGCCTGATCCAGATATTATTCCTAACAGTAAGACGATTAGTTGAAGATTACTGAAATCACACTACCGAATAAACCACACCCAATTTAGGAAACCATTAACTTCAAATAAACCTATTTTAAACACACTATAAAATAATATACAAATTGAAATTGAGACCATTTTAATCTTTCTTCACTAAGGACTTGGTAAAACAGCCACAAATGGTTCAGCAATTGGTTCTCTTCTGGGTCTCTACACTTTCTTTTTATCAGCCATCAGTGTCTATTTTGTTCTCGGCCTTTGGGTCTGGTGATGGTTCCCGCATCAGGCTTGTACAGCTTGGCCTCCTATAATTTCCTCTATGTGAAAAGCTCTGTCAGTAAAATACAGACTTTCATCAAATATGTCTTTACATCTAGCTGTCTCTCCTCCTATTTGCTGCTTGATCTGTGTAAATGCTGGAAGTGCCCTCTCCTCCAATTTCTTCAACGTGCCAGATCCCTCGCAGGGAATGCCTGGGAGTGCCTGCCTCTCAAATGCCTTCTCCACTGTGGTGATGGGTGCTTTCAGACTTTGTGTGTTTTGGAAGAGTGAGAACATTGTTGGGTGCATCCCTACTGCGTCTTTCCTGTGCTCCGTTATGAATTTAACTCACTCATTCATTCAGCAAGTATTTATTGAGCACTTAACTGACGTCAGCCACTGCATCGGATACTGAAAATACAGACTTAAATCCAAGAGAAATCCCTGTCTTCCTGAAACTTAACTGCTAGTGGTGTAGACAATAACAATTTAGTAAAATAGATTGTAGAGCAGAGGATGGTGAATGCTGTAGAGGAAAAAGCAGAGAAAGTTGACAGGTGGAAAGTGTTGCAAATGTTAACAGGAAGTGAGAGAAATGCCTCAACCTTGCTGAAGCAGAAGCGTTTTCATATTGCTAATTACTGCGCTAGGTTTTTTCTCCCTATGCTTCATGCTACATTACCTGCCTTCAAGTATTAAGCAATAAAGAGTATGTTCCTCCCTGACTTGAGGAACAACAGGGAAAAAGGCTCTTGACTCCTTTTATATCCTAGTAGTATTGGACTTCAGAAAGAGTATGTTTACCACAGTGAAAAGTCACTCAATATGATGACCACCTGCATCAAAGTCATCTGGTACATTTATTTAAAATTCAGATTTATCAGATCAGGATCTCTGGGAGGTGAGCTCATGGTGTCCACCTGCTTAAGTAACTCACCAGGTGATTCTTATGTGTGCTATTGAAGATTAGGTAAATGGCTTAATCGGAACCTTAGGCCCAGGCAAGATGGGCTCGGCCCTAGCCTTGCATTTTAAGAGACCTTGCCCTGCTGGGTAGGGCGGGCTATGCTCTCTGGGAAACAATCTCTGAGACAGACCTTAGTGCAGGAGGTTTGTTATGGGGAACCCTTGTGATCCACATCTGTGGAAAGGAAAGAAAGAAAGCAGGATTGGACAGAGGGCATGCCAAGTTATAACTCAGGTGCAGCCTTGGATGATCACAAGGGGAGCCCTGGAGTTTAAATGTGTTGTTTCACATGGGGTCGAAATGGCCAGGACTTTATATTTTCGCCTTAATCAGTCATCAGATGTGGGCAGCCCAGGGAAGGATGAGGAAGGGGCTAGCTGGCTGTCTGTAGGAAAGGCCGTCCCTGGAAGGGCTGAGAGCATCGCCGAGCAGCGGAGGCTACAAGTCTCTCCTTGATGGGAAATCTGGGTGGTACCTCCTCTGGTCCACCACGTTTGATCGTCCCTCTGTCTCCATCCTGTCCCATGGGCTGAGTACTTGTAGGGTCATGAGGAGGTCACCTAAAGCCTTCACTACTGCCTCCTCTAGACCACACTGTGGATACACAGGACCCTGGAATTCTCTGTTGAAACAACTCTCAAACCTCCACATAGGGCCTGTGTCAGCCTCTTCCCCAGAGCTGACAGCAGCACCCATGTGTGCTTCTCTAGCCCAGAGGAGGGGTCAACATGCGGCTGTTCACAGATGTGGACAGAGCTTACATATGCAACCCACCATCACTACATCCTCGAGTTCAAGGTCACTCACAGTGCTGAGCTGAGATGGGAAGAGAATGAGGCAGGCTGCCAGCCCAGAAGCCCAAAACTACTCAATCCAAATGTGGACTTTCAGGTGGCCATGTAGGGATATATATCCAAGAAGGAGGCTAGAACATTATTTACCAGTTTATTAGTTTGATTGATAACTTTTTATTATTTAGACATATGGTGCATGACTCTCCATTTGCACTCTTGCCCAAGACCTTGCAAATATAATTTGCAGGCCTGAACAAAATAGTTTTCTCTAATGAGAGGAAAATAAAATATTTGAAATTCTTTCTTTTATTCACACCCTCTAAGTTATTACTGATGAGCAAGGTAAGGCACTGTAGTAATGGATTGCTCTGAAGGAGTAATCTAAGTGGGAGTAGTACAGCGTTCTAGCTCTTTCCTACTAACTTAAAGCAAAGAAATGTTTGTGTTCTAAATATTAATTATCCTGGTGTCATTTACATTATGAGCCGGATTGCCTAGAAGTTTGGAGAATTGCAAGGATTCTCTTTACACAGGTTTCCAGGTGCTTCCTATGTAATTGTCCACAGAAGCTCCTCACTGAATTTGGGCCTAGTTTAATATTCCCAGGGCCACTTTTATGCTGAAGCAAGAAGAGCAGAAACAACAAGTGTATAGCTCCCCCACAGAGCCTGAGGTTTGGGGTCGAGAATACACCGCTGCCTCTGCAGAGGAGGCTCTCCTGAAGTGTGGTGACTTCTTTGTCATTTTTAAATAATAATGACTTGAGGTTTGGTTGATTTATTTTTTCCTTTGTTTGCTTATTTAAATCTTGGTTTTTAGGATAAATTTGCTCATTTTAAGAGACCTAAAAGTAGAACATTCACCAAATACAGGAAATTATAAAAGGAAAATTTAAATTCCCTAATATCCCATCTCCCAATTATGGTTACATCATTAACATTTTCAAGATTGCTCTTGCAAACATATGCATGTAGAAATATAGAAATTTCTGCATTATTTTACAAAAAAAATTGTACTATATGTTTTTGCAATTTTTTCATCACTCAAAAATATGCTATGGGCATCTTTTCATGTAAACACGTATAACGTACATTATTCTTTTTAACTGCCACACAGTATTCCGTTATGTAGATGTCGCTTTTCTTGATCATTTTGCAAATGCTTTAGAAAATATATTTTTCTGATACATTTGCATCAATTTCTAGTTAACTACATAGAGGGCAATCAAACAGTTGAAAAATTTGCTTTCAAAATGTTATAATTGGTAAGATACTGAATAGTACTATTCTTTAACGTTATTTTATTACTTGTATATGTTTTAATACGAGAACTCAGCAGAGCTCAATTTTATTTATAGAATGGTAATTTTATATTTATTTTTATGGTCACTTTACTGACTTGAAAATTTTAGTAAAACTTTTTTTTTGAGTGCCAAACTTACTTCTGGGCATAAATCTTAGGCTGAAGGGAATTCTTGCTAACTCATCACATTGAATTCTAAAATGAGGAAATCACTTAGAATGAAACAAGTTGAATAATTTTCTGGTGTACTGACATTGGTGCTTTATGTTTACAATGAAAAAGAAAACAAGTTCTTATAACCAAAGCTTTTGCAAGCTGTTGCCCTGTCATTAGCCTAAAGTCAAGAAAGGAACTCATCTAAATCACGTTTTGGAAAAATGCAAGCTAGAATATGCTTAGGTTCAGTAGAAATCAGTAAATTATAGCATCTTGATAGAGTTTTAAATTACTTGTGACTCATTCTTTTTTTTGTAACTCATCGATTCCTCATTACAAAAATAGTAACTTCAAGTGAAAAAAAGTTAAATCCTTAGCATGAGGTTGCATTCTTCAAAAGTTTTAAGGTGCACCTGCATGGTTCCACAGCTTTGAATGCCACTTGTAAGTTATTTTAGCGAGTTTATTTATTTCACATGGAAGAAGGAATGACACTTCATTCCCCATATGACACAACCCCAGATTCTCTACTACCATCTGGCATACCTATGTCATCTTCTGTGAGAAAAAGAGCTCATATGCTCTCTGGCCAAGCAGAAAGAATAAAGACTCTGTCTTCATGCTACATCACCCTATGATTCTAGTCCAAGGTATCCATGACTACACTTGGAGAAACTTTGTATAGCATTTCGAAATAATCTTATAGCTAATTCCCCTATAGTGCCAAGGACGCTCTCTGGATAGCAGAGTCTCCAACTCATCACATTTCCTGTATTTTCTCCTTGCCTTCCAATCTGGGCCTGATAGAACTGGACTCTTATTCTGCTCTGCATCTGTGTAGATGAAGCCCCGACACACAGCCTAACGGTTAATGACTTCTTGAATCTCACTGCTGCTGCGCTCCATTCCCTGGCTGCAAAATGGAGAAAGCACCTGGATCCACAGTGATGACATCTGTCTGACCTAGCATTTCTCCACCTGCCATCTCTGACTGACCTTGGCCATGTCTTTTGGATGGCTTGGATGCCACACTCTGCTGTACACTGTCACTCACCAATCTCACCACTTTGAATGCTAACCTGAACTCTGCTTGAGTTTGCCTCATCCCTTGCCCTTTACTAGACTATTCATTCAGCTAAAGCAAGAGTAACAACTGTCCTTTCCACAGTTTTTGCTTCTGCTGAGTCTCTGTTGGAAAACATTCAACATCCTTATACCTAAATCCCCTCATGTTATGGACAACATCTAAGCAATAATAAGCGTAATAGATAAAATGAAGTATCTTATTAAATTCATTAATTACCTGGTTGAGAATAGGATGCTGAAATAAAAGAAATCATGTGTTTTTCTGCTTGTTTTTTTGGGTTTTTTTGTTTTTATAAGAAAGAGGAACAGTTTCATGAGAATCTTCCCAGAATGGGAAATTTTAGTGACTTAGCAAAATTGGGTGCTTGAGCAATCTGGTGGCGGTATGATGTCAGGGGTGTGGAAGAGAACAGACACAAATGCGCTGATGAGTAAATAGAGTTGATGCAATGGACAATACTGAACATCTATCCTTAAGCTCTTTTCCAATGTTTCCTGGGACTCTGGTCAAAACTTCAAATAAATCTGCTTTAAAAGTCCCAGTAAGAAATCTTCCTCTCTCTGCAAATGGATGGCTGTTGTCCACTTCTAGGAGACTGTAATTTAACTCCATAGCAAAGGTCAAACAAACATACTCTGAACTGAAGGACACCAGTCCTCAGGTGCAAGCAGGATTCCTGTACTGAAAAAAAATAGATGGACAAGAACAATTGCATACTGAATACTGACACTCTCAGTGGTCTTGTCCAACTAGGTTCCCAGAATTCTGCCAGCTCATCTCTCCCAAGACCTGGAAGGTTATTCTCTGAAGACTCGGACCAACCAAAGGGGAAAAAGCTCATTATTCATGTGTGTAGATTAGTGATCATGGTTATCTTTGGATTATATAGTGCTTTATACTTTTCTGTATTCTTCCCATTTTCTATAATAAGCATGTATTTATTCATCTTTAATCATAAAAATTAATATTCATGAGTAAATACTTCTGGGCACTATGCTAAGCAACTTAAATTCATTATCTCTTTTAATTCTCACGGTAATCTTAGAAGTTAGGTATTATTTAATTGTCACTTAATAATTGAGGAAACATGGTCCTAGAGGTTAAATAATTGTTCACCATCAGGTAACTAATAACTGACTGACTTAGATTTGAACCCAGTCTGTCTGGCTCCAAGCCAGTGTTGTGACTCAGTACCTTAAAATGCCTCAAACAATTTTAAAACGTTTTTCAAAGGAGGGGTTTCTAAACTCCTCAAATTATCCAATCTCTTTATTTTCATATCTTGCTCTAATAAGCATCAAATTATATTTCATAGCCATTTCTTATTTCTCCAGTTTCTGATCTCATAATTTGTTTTATTGTTTGTTTGTTTATGCCCAGCTACATCCTTTGAACATGATGTTTGATACCTGACTCTGCTTTAATTGATATAAATGGTCAGAAGTGCTGTGGGGCTTTGGTAACACCCCTTAGGCAATGTGTGGAGAAAAATCTTGTTAGAACAGCACAGGTGTAGTCAGAGAAGTGAGAGCTCAGAAGGATGCTACAGGTACATGTGTCTTCCTCTGTACCTAATCCACCTATAAAAGCACATATATTCAGTTCACACCATGAAATACTATAGAGCGATTAACCATCACATTTCCAAACAATATTTGAATAACGTTACCAAATTCTCATGAGCTGTTACTATAATTGCAAGAAGCAGAACCATTGATTCCAATTTTTAAATAACAACTTATATATGGTAATTAATATATGTGTGTGTGTGTGTTACGACTTTGTTAAATTAATACTTACTAAATGGAGCACAAGATGTCAGATAATGAACCAAGCTTCAACAACAAACCACAGGAGAAATGGAAATTGAGAAGTTTATTACTCACAGGTCCTGGAGGAAGTACACAGTACACCTTGAAGGGCCACATGGGGAAATCAAGGCGGCGTGCAGGCAGAGAGGAAGGACCTGGGCATGTGCCTTTACTCGGGTCTGTAGGTGGAGTGCTTTGGGTTTCCCAGGGTAGGGCTAGATTGGTCAATTCAAACCAAAACCACGGGGTATGGTAAACTTCAGAGGGATCTTATCTGAGGAGCGCATAAAAGGAAGGCACTGGGAGACAGGGGAGGCTGTTGATCACAGGACTGTTGGGGAAGTCACATCAGGAACTTAGATTGCTTGCGACTCTGTGGGGCTGTTTGCTAACGCATGCACTTGCATGAGGGGCTAGTGTCAGTTTAAGGTCCCTTCAGGCTGCTAGCCAAACAAAATGGAGGCCAAGGCAGCAGTACCATAGAGTGGCTGAGCTAAACTCTTTACAGTTCGTAAAACTATTGACTTTAATATTGTTTGAAATATAACAGCCCAGTCAGATTGCTTTCAAGTGAAGGTAAAAAGTGAAAAGCTCCTACATGCTCCGAACTTCCAGTCAGATTTTAGTGCCTTCTCTTTAAAGATAAACAGATAAGAAAGAGTGATTGAATGTACAAGAAAGTTTTTAATAATACAGATAGCAGAAAGACTATTAGAAGGGAACAGATAGATACTAACCCAGGAGAACATAATAAAAAACAAAAGAAACTACCATCAATATTCTGAGAGAAATAAGAAAAAGTATTGCATTCACGGAAAAGAACAGAATACAATAAAAAGGGTAGATTCAAAGAACAAGAGAAGCCTTAAATGTTAAAAATATCATGGTAGAGAAGGAAGACTCAGTAGGAAATTGAAGGATAAAGTTGGGGACTACTGCCTGAAAGCAGAACAGATGATGAAAAGATAAAAAAGAGGATAAAAGAAAAAAGAAGATAATTAGGGAATAAATCCAGAAAACTCTTCATTGAGGTATCAGAAATTAAGAACAGAAAAAACAGAGTATTAAATCATCAAAATTTTCAGGAATATTTCTAAGAACTGAAGAATATTAATTTTCAGTTTGAAAGAGCCCATAAAATGTCTATAAGGTTGGAAGAAAAACAGACCTAACTCAAGGAACTTAGAACAATGTAAAAAAATGGGCGTCGGGAGAAGATTTTATAAGCTTTGATAGAAGAAAAAGGTTAGATGCAAAGAAAGATAGAAGCTAGAGAGAAACTTTAAATATTTCAAGGACAAAGTAAAGACATACAAGTTCTACAAAAGTTTGTCTCCCATGTACGTTTTCTTGGGAAGCACACTGAGGAAGCCCTAGCAAAACAAAGGAGGAAATGGAGTAAATAAAAGACGTGGGGATATGGAGAAGAGGGGGTACATCAGAGAAATGAAGGGAATTTTCAGGATGATGGGGATGGATGGGAGATCTCGTGTTGACAATTGTACTTCATGCATGGAGAGCTACCAGTCCAGATGAAGGCAAATTAATAAATAGTCTCCAAGACTGTTTTCTAAATTAGGTAAAATCTAAAAAGTATCTGATGCATCTGAATGTATCAAAAAGCAAGCTACAGGGAATTTCTAATAAATCAAGATAATGGTCTCTGACTTCAATGTATTTACTATCTATCAGGGAAGTAGAGAAGCTAGATTAAAAACTAAAGGTAACTTCAATACATAATATCATGAGAAAACATGATAAAAGAAATAATCAAACAGCATGGGAATAGATATTTAAAAAAGGAATAACGAATAAGATATGGAAGAACTCATACACCCTGTTTGCCATATTTGACTCTGAAAGAATATGATGACTTTCAAAAGTTCAATTCATTCCCCGAGATTTTCTGTAACCGAAGATTTCCAAAATAATTTTCTCTAGTCTTTGAAGATATCCCAAAAGAGTACCCTGTGTGCTTTGGGGGGCACTATTAGCATTATTAGAACAAAAGTATAGGAGACTGTTCAAATACGGAAAGAACATCTGGTTAGATCAGGACAGGTGTGTTTAAGAAACTTTCTCACCAATTTACAATAAATTGTATGAAAATAACGAAATCACAGAATTGTAGAGGCAAGATTTAGTAAATTAATTTCCTCATTTTCTTGAAGGTAAACTTGATACAATTACTTTCCATAACATCTACAATTCACACAAAACTCCAAAGAAGGCACATGTAAGAGCCTCAATCGAGACAAAAATCCTCCTATTTTTTTCTCTTCTCCTACCTCCATTCAGGAGAAGGGAGGGATGGGGGTGTAACTAAATCTAAGAAAAAATAAAAAATATCTGTTTAGAAGATTAACTACAAGGCAAAACAGGTTACTAAGTTGTAGAAATCACAGTAGGTGTTTTTACAAGTAACTATCCATCTATTATCTAGTAAAAAGAATTTCATAGCACTGATATTTACCAGATCAGGGAGACTACAAAATAATAATTAAGACACCCTCTTCCTCTAGAATGGATAAGGTGACTATGAAGATTTTTTTTGTATCAGTAAGGTAGGTTATAATTTTTTTTTTTGCTCCACATTATAGCTAGAAATGAGTATATAAACATATTTAATGAAAAGCTACTATTTAATGACACATTTCTTTTTAGACAGACAGCCCACAATTTTGCCAGAGTCTAAGGATAGTGTTCTTTTTATTGAAGTTAGAATTCAAGGTTAGAGAATTCCTTGTAGTTGCCAAGAAAGCGCTCAAATTTTGCGCATTTTCCTCAAAAGTTGTCTAACTATTAACATGTTAGGCCCTGGGGAAAGTTTAAACTCTCATATGAACGCCAGCTCTCAGTTATCCTTCTAGATCTTCTAAGTAATTCAAGAGCAAATGGAAAAGGGAAAAACCGGACACATGCCACATTTCTTCTTTGCACAACAATTCTAGAATCATAAGAAAAATAGGGGTGGGAGAGACTGTTTTCAAAAGATAGCATTTATGTCAATGAATTTGAGGAAAAGGTGCTTATTATTTGTTTTTCTCAAAAAAAAGACATTGAAAAATATTGGGGATTAATGCAAACATCCACAATCATTCTGTTCCCAAATAACAGCACTGAGATTTGGAGAAGCGCAGAGAAGTGAGTTTCTGAGTTTAAAAGTGCCCTCATGTGGAAACAAGCGATCATTACTATCTCTTAGAATTTCATTCCATTTGCTTAATTCATAACAGATATCTTGAGATTTATGAAGATTTCCAACGAAAGCTGCCCGGTTAATCGTGCCAACAAAATAAGTATAATTTATCAGCCATTCAGTTTCATTTGATGGTGCCCCTGATAGATGTGAGCTGAAGATGTGGATGGCGTCATTTTATTGATCACCACATCCCTAACGCTTTGCATAGTGCTTGACACAAAGCAGAAGATCAATAAATATTTTTTGAACTAACAAAACCATGATTATGCAGTCACGTAAGCTAGAAAGCTAAAGGCAGCATTCATTCTTTTCTTCTTTACAGCTAACGTCCAATAATCCAGTTCCATTGATAGTACTTTTGAAATTTCATTTGAATCCAGATCTGTTCCGTTTTGCTGCCCAAGTTTAGGCACATGATCTCTCCTCTGGTCATTGACCATGGCCCCCTAACTGGTCCAGTCTGACTCAGCATTCACTGCTGGCAGAGGTATCCTAAAACAGAAAACTGATCCTCTTGGCCTTTAAGGAAAGCATGGAGTGATGGGACTTCAGTATGGCAGAGTGAGGAGGTTGGCACATCCCCCCTCCATAAAACTGCCATGAAACTAGATAAAATGTTTAAAAACAAACATTTCAGAGATATGGAAATCAATGAATGGTAAAAAGCTTAAATAATATCTTCTTGGTAGCTATCAGTGCTTAAGGGGCTAGGGATTCATTTAGCATTATTTGAAATAATTAAAAGAATAACACGATTAAATTAAAATTTTGGGTTCCTTGTCACATTTTTTAAAAAGCTTGCCAATCTTAATGTATTTGCCCATGTCTTCATTAGATGCTATTTTGATTTTTTTTTAATTTTCTCAAAACCCAGGTTAACAAGAATGCATTAAAAATTAATTAAGGGCTGACCCCATGGCCTAGTGGTTAAGTTTGGTACACTCCGCCTCAACAGCCTGGGTTCAGTTCCCAGGAGTGGACCTATACCACTTGTCGGTGGCCAAGCTATGGTGGTGACCCACATACAATAGAGGAAGATTGGCATAGATATTAGCCCAGGGCAAGTCTTCCTCAGGAAAAAGAAAAATTAAATTCTTTCTTGGCAGACTATTATTTCTAATAATAAAAATTAAGAACTTTTATGTCCCTTTTCATAATCCATTATCACTGAAATAAATATTCATGGATAAAAGGAGGCTTAGTCATTTAATGGTGAAAATTCAGCATACATACCCTATGAGAGATTCTGTTTTAAAACTTCTCATTTTATAAAAATTATGAATTATTTTTAAATATATATGGTGAGGATTGAGAAGCAAATGAAGAGGAAAGGGATTTTTTTCCATTACAATAGCATAAAAAATCTTATCACATTACTTATCTCTTTTCTGTTCCCTGTTCCCAGTTGACTTATAATTATTATACAAAGGTTGAAACAAAATGATATCCAGAAAATTGGGGCCAAGTTCTATGCTGTTATTAATATGATGTTAAGCAAAAATGAGTTTTGAGAGTTCTCATATTAATTTGCCAATACTGCATCACAGACATGCATGCTGTACAGTGGTAGCAAGTTGGTAACTGATAGCTTCTCCTCCCACCGCCCCACCCCCGCCATTTCAGTAGATATTCAAAAACTAGCTTGACTCTGAATGTGCTTTTTCCTTTTTGAATATAGGGATAATTGCCACCTAGTAAATTGAGTTGTTTTGTGTTCTCTTATGAAAAGAAAATGCTAAGAACTTTTGCTCTAAATGAAAGTTTAATGTATGTATTTAAATTGTATATTCCATAAGATACTATTTGTTGCCATCAATACAGAAATCTAATTTCTTGTCCTGTAATGTATACCCCCAAAATATTGATATGAACAAGAACCATATATGTTGAAGTCTTGAAGAACTGTTTATTGTTGCAACTATGATCAAATATATGACCTCAGAGAAAAATAAAAATAATCTCATGACATACTTTGTTGTGCCATGATCTCATTGTGTAGGTCTTATCCTCACCCTGCTGCCCAGATCATCTTTCTCGTGTCGCCAACACAACCTTGGATAAGAACAAATATGATGATGTCACTGCTATCAAAAGTTCCCTGTTGACTGCAGAGAATAGTCAGAGCTCTTTTTCTTCCTTCATGACATCACTCCTGCTTTTGGCGCTAACCAGATTATCTTGCTATTCTCTCCTCTCACTTATTATATCAACGCCAATGGACTCTTTCCAGTTTCTCGACCAAACCATGATGCCTCGTGCCTCTTCACGTTTACTCACGCCCTTTTCTCCCCCGAAATTCGCTTCCTGAATCTCATTTTAGACCTTCCTCACCTCCTTTCCGCCATTCCTGGCAGATTATTAATGTATTCATCCCCAGACTCTCCAAAAAACTTTTCATAATTTACCATCCCACGAGAAAGTGAATCACACAAATACTGTGCTACTTCTGCTTCTTGTCCATGATTCTGTTGTTGCACTTATGACACTAGTACAATTTGCTCATTTTTCTATCTCATCAGCCAGGCTGAGAGCACCTTGAGATCGAGCACCAAATGACCAACATTTTATAAACATCTTGACACACAGTGGATTCTAAATAAATGTTTGCTGAAAGGGTAAAAGAGCAAGATTTGAACCAGACAGGGGCTTGGGCATAGGAACTAAGCAGGAACTCAGTTTTTATGGAAACTGAGTCTATGATCAGAGATCCTACCTTAATATTAAGGGAGGTGGCTGTCTCTGAGAACCACAAACTTGGAAGGCACTGTACTAGCCATTTAATATAGATTACTTCATTTTCGTCTTTCCCAGACTTCAATCATTGGCATATTCTTTAATTCTTTTGCCGTATTTGCCTAACTTCTATGCATACAATTTGCTTGATATTTTTATTTAAATTAACTCACATTTTACTCACTAAATTTATTTTAATGGAAACTCTGTATCATTACCATAAATATAAAATTTAGCATGATGCTCCAAATGCACAAATTACACTTAAAAATAAACATAATGGGAGTTGGACTTTTGCTAATGGCACAGTAGATAATTAGGATAAATTCTCCTACTGAGAACAATAGAAAAAGCTAAACAAAATATTTGTTAAAGTTTGTTCCAATGCCTTGGACATCTACCAAGGCATGGAAGAATTTAAAAGGCAAGATCTGGGAAGATATAGGAAACCAGAGAGTTGATTCTCACACTTACAGCCACATTTTTTTCCTACAAGTACTTGTTCTGAGATGCTTAAAAGCCAAGAAGAGCTTTCCACAAATGTTGCATATCTACAGGGGAAAAAAAGAGAATTTCATGGCTTGAGAAAGCGGGAGGTTAGTAAAAGTGCAGGCCCCAAAGGACTACAGTTAGAAAGCAAAAGTAAAATCGAAATATGCTGGTCCTCACAAGAGGGAAGTCTGGATCTCAGTCTCAAACTCTGACTGCACGAGGTTGATGTCTCTGACCTGGCCACCTGCCGTAAACAAACGAATCCTTTCTGGACCAGCATAGTACCATCCAAATCCCAAAAGTTATTTTTAATTTTTTCCATATACAAGAGATAGGTCATAGATTGATAATCAAAAGGAAAAAATAAACAATAGCAAAGGAGCCATAGTTATCAGGCACAGACTTTAAAATAATTATACTTACCTTTTAAGTATTTAAAATTATGCTTCAACAACCATGAACACAACTGGGATTTTGACTCAGAACTGGAAAACAGATATAAGAAAATAACCATACTGAAGTAAGATGACAAAAAGGATGGAAAATAGATATTTTGAATATGAATGTTGCCAGAGTAATGGAGTTCCCTCTTGTTCCCTACTTCCTAAATTTTTTCATTATGAATAGGTGTTGCCTTTAGTCAAATGCTTATCTTCAACTATTGAGGTTATTCTATGATTTTTTTCCCCTTTTATATTGTTGGAAATTTCATATTTTCTATTCCTTTTGTCAGTTTTGGTAAGTTTTTTTTTTCCCCAAGAATTTGTCCATTTTTACCGAATTTCAAATTTACTGGTCTTTAAAGTTTTGTATGATATCCTGTTTGTAAATTCTGATTTTGGTTATTTGTATCTTCTCTCATTTTTTCTTATATCTATTATTTTTTTCTTTTTAATTTCCTTAGATTAATCTGCTGTTCTTTTTTCTAATTTCTTTTTTTTTTTTTTATTTTTTTATTTTTTTATTTTTTTTTTTTTTTAAAGATTTTATTTTTTCCTTTTTCTCCCCAAAGCCCCCCGGTACATAGTTGTGTATTCTTCGTTGTGGGTTTCTCTAGTTGTGGCATGTGGGACGCTGCCTCAGCGTGGTCTGACGAGCAGTGCCATGTCCGCGCCCAGGATTCGAACCGACGAAACACTGGGCCGCCTGCAGTGGAGCGCGCGAACTTAACCACTCGGCCACGGGGCCAGCCCCCTTTTTTCTAATTTCTTATGTAAATTTGTTCTTTTATAACTTTGTAGATAATGAAAGAACTTTTGAATATTTAAACTACTTTTAAAACTCTTCAAATAATATTACATAAGTGTTGGTGTTATAATTTTCTCTGTATTTTAAACCACAAAAGACGTCTTTTCTAATGTTTCGTACAATTGGTATTGACTTAGATGTCCATGTGTTTTCCTTTCCTATTGCTCTTTACTCCTTCCTGCATCTCTGAGCTCCAATCTAGGACCCTCTTCCTCCTGATGTTCTCCTTTAGTCTGGTTCTGCTGGTGATGAATACTCAGAATTTTACTTTTTTCTGAAAAAGTCATTATCACACTTCTTTTTTCAAGTGAAACACTTTGTACTGAGTATATAATCCTATCTGGCTATTATTCGTTTATGAGCCCTTTGAAAATTGGGGGGAAAGGGTGAAAAGAAGAAAGCAGAGTCATGTGCCATGAACTGAGGCAGGGGCAAGCTTACAGAGCCCAAGAACAGCAAAAAGGCCTGTCTGACTAAGGGGACGGAGCACAGCAGAGAATAGTGGGAAATGAGACCAGCGAGTTTTAAGGACCAAATCTTGAAAGATTTTAAGGATTTTTTTTAAGGTTTTGACTCTAAACTAAGTAGAATGTCACCAGTCAGTTTTGAACAAAAGAGTAGCGTGAATTTACTTACATTTTTAGGCCAATTTAGCTCTATTCTATCTTCAGTGCTCAGAATAGATTGGGAGGTTGGTTAAAAACTGAGACCCCATTTAGGAGTCCATTGTAATAATCTACACATAACACGATGAAGACTTTGGACGAGGGTGATAGCAGTGGAAGGGGAGGAAATGGTTAGATGAATGTATTCTGAGGTGAGACTCAAGAGGTTTCACTGATGGATTGAAATGCTTGGTGTGAGGGCAAGAGAAAAGTAAAACATAATTCTAAGTTTTTGACCTAAACAACAGGCAGAAGGGGATTTTTCAATTACTTGGATGGTAAAGGAGTAGGTCTGAGAGGGAAAAATCTTCTGGTTTGGTTATAGAGAAGATAGAACAAGGCTCTATTTTCAGGCTGAATAGGTATTAAAGCTTGTTCAGTTCACACTACCACCAAATGATTGAGGCTGAAAATGTAGCCTTGTGTTTATCCAAACTGGTTTATAACAACCAAAGTTTTTATGAAACACATTGATTCTTACAACTTCAGATAGTGCTACAAATTATGTGAATCTAGAGAGCTATCCTACTCAAATCATTTACATAAATTCTAAAAAGTGCTTTATTTTTGTAGAAATTTTTAATATTAACAGTGACTCTATTCTTTAAAGAATGACTCTAATTTACTCTCCAAGGCCTTCAACTAACTTTGAGCACCTGAAAGTCATTAATGAATAATTTTTTATTACAAAAAATATAATTACTATGGAAATCAGTCCCCCTAAAACAGAACAAAAATACGGAGTTGTCATACTGTAGTTTTTACTGACATATATATAAAATATTCTTCTTTTTTTAAAGATTTTATTTTTCCTTTTTCTCCCAAAGCCCCCCAGTGCATAGTTGTATATTTTTAGTTGTGGGTCCTTCTAGCTGTGGCATATGGGACGCCGCCTCAGCATGGCCCAATGAGCGGTGCCATGTCTGCACCCAGGATCCGAACCGGTGAGACCCTGGACTGCCGAAGCGGAGTGCCCGAACTTAACTACTTGGCCATGAGTCGGCCCCCAAAATATTCTTGCATATGTATGTGCATATATGTATGCATTTGTATCTTATAAAGCTTAAATCAAAATGCTAAGATCAATTTTATATAAATATTGTTTTATATATAAATGTTTAATTATATTTTAGGACAAAAAATTAAAACTTTAATAATATTGTCATCTGACATTGTACAATATGAACATGTTTGATGTTTAAATATATTATACCATATCAAAAAGAAAAAAGTCTTAAATGTAACAGAAAGGAGAGAACTGATAGGTAAACAAAAATTGTAACCTTTAATTATATAGGTAGCTTTCTAAATGAGAGGAAAAAAGAATTATTGTTTGGCACCTATATATTTTACTCAGAAAATCAAAGCTTATTTTTTCCTTGTTTATGTAGATTTTTAATTCTCATGAGTCTAATTTTGTGCTTTCATGCTGTCTTTTACCCTGTCCCTAGCTTGTTTTCAATAGAGCAATAAGAATTCTTCACTCCAGGAAGAACTAAAATTTTTTTTGTTTTTCTGAGGAAGATTTGCCCTCAGCTAACATCTGTGCCAATCTTCCTCTATTTTGTATATGGCACACCACCACAGCATGGCCGCCAACAAGTGGTGTAGGTCTGCGCCCGGGAACCAAACCCGGGCTGTCAAAGCGGATCATGCCAAACTTAACTACTAGGCTGTAGGGCCAGCCCAGAGCTAGAATTTTTAATGTATACTATGTTAAACTTTGCATATTTATATTAAATATTATATATTGTTCCAACTAATGAAGGAGCTAACACACTAAAGATTCTCTGTGTTTTTGACCAATATGTTCCTTCTGACAATGCTTTTTGATAAGGCCTTTCCTAATTCTGGCCCCAGATTCAGAATAATGAAAATTTTATGATGTTTTTCAAACCTAAACTGTTATTGGTGTTTCTTAGGTGGCCACTGGGCAACCATAAAGATTATCTCATAAAAGGAGGGAAGGAGGAGTTTGTAAGACAGTCTTCAGATTTTATTTATTGTTGTTTGGTTGACTCAAAGCAACTTGAAATATCTTTTGGTTACCAAATATGGCATTAAAAAAAAAAAAACCTAACAAATCAAAAGAGAAGTCAGCTTTCCTGAGTTAATGATGTAAAAGTAATATGTTATTAATACATAGGTGTTTAGTGACTATATACTTTCCAGACTGAAAAGAGGCATATCCATGTTCACATACAAAGACTGATACTATGTCTATAAATTGATTATAAAAAATAATTTTGCTTTTATATTTAATTGAATTATAATAACAATATAATTTATACTAGGAAGAAAAGAGAGCACTAACACTTTGAGCACCGGGGAATGGTGTCAAATCGGGGAATCTGTGTTGGTTTCTATGAGTCAGGCTATTCTGATTACTGCCCTGGGTCCACTGTACATCATAGTAACCACACTCACTTTGTATTTGGTGATTAAGTGTCACCCCCTGGTGCCTGCCACCCCAGGATCCCATTATTTACATTGCATTTAGGGAACCCACTTTGAAGGCAGCAGTTTCCACTGTCATTTCTTTTTTTTTTTTTTTGAAGATTTTATTTTTCCTTTCTCTCTCCAAAGCCCCCTGGTACATAGTTGTATATTTTTAGTTGTAGGTCTTTCTAGTTGTGGCATGTGGGATGCTGCCTCAGCATGGCTTGATGAGCGGTGCCATGTCCGCGCCCAGGATCCGAACCGGCAAAACCCTGACCCGCTGAAGCGGAGTGCACGAACCTAACCACTCGGCGTGGGGCCGGCCCCGCACTGTCATTTCTGACCTACAGAGAAAAGCAACGACACAGTTCTGCAAGAATACTGGTGCTGCCATCCAAATTTATTTCATACAGCCACGGGGAAGGTACATCCTCTGGCCCTTCCCGGGGTAGGTGAGCAGATTTTACATCATAAGAGCACTCTAACCTTCCAATCTGCTTAAAACTTTGGACAACTTCATTCAAAGTATACCAACACAATTCTGTTATTTCAATTTCCTTTCACGTAGCCATGTTTGAGTCCATGTTCCAGTCAACCAACCAAACTGTTAGAGCCTTTTCCAAGCCCTCAAGCTAAAACTTTGAATCCAGAATCTCTCATAATTGGGCCAATATCAATAAATTTAGCTTGATCTAACTATTTATTCTTCCGCTATGATCCCAAACCCTTAGGATCCTTTCACACACACATTCACAAGATTTCTGTGTCTGTGAATTGGAAAAATCATACAGTTATTTTAGTGTATAGTGACCCTCCCCTTGGAGCTTCTCCACCTCAATTTCTGCCTCAGACTTTGGGGCCTGCTGAGAATTGAGTTTAATGATAAGGTTTAGAAGCAAAGAGGGGTGGTAGGGGGTAGGTCCTGAGGAGAATCAGTAAAGCCTTGTCAGGCCATTGCCTCAGGGATGTCATTACAGTCTCTTTAGGCAAGGATGAAAGGGCTGTTTTTTCTGACAAAGAAGACTTGGAAGAATTTAGGTGTTCAATATCCCCAGCTTTATCACGAACTACCTATATGACTCCATTTCAATTTTCGGATTTCCCTCCTTTCAAGTCAATGCTCTCAATGTACCAGAAGACACCCTGGGAGGTTGGGCATTAAATTTGCCTTGTAATTCAGTCTGTCACAGGATGAAACACTCGGTTTGGTTTTCAGAATTCTTGTCCCTGCAACTACAGTAGACAAGGGTTTCTTTCAGGGAAGATATAGAAGCTTTTGCTAAATAAGTGAAAAGCAATAGGGTATGTTGGAGTGTATGAGGAAGCCATTTGGTTTAAAACTAATTCAGCCTGACCCTGTTTTTCCAAAAGGGCTTGATGTGACCTGTTGAGGATGCATTGTTTTTCTGTTTTAAATATTTACTATGTCCCAAAGACAAGAGTGATGCTCTTAGAGGTAGGGATGTAGCTTCCCCCCCATATCGGCATTTCCTTAAGGATAAGCATCTCTTCCTGGGAACTAAGGATTAATTGCTGACCTGTTGTGCTCATCTTGTGACCACCGACCTGCTGACCTTCCGTGCCAGCTAAGCATCTCCTAACAGTAGTAAAAGAGATATTCCTATCATATGTGATGTGTGCTCTTTGTTCCAAGACTGTATATAACCACCTTGTACACCTCATTTCTTTGGTGCCCTTCCTTCCTTGTGGAAGGAGGGCCCCAGGTTATAGTCCTCAAACCTGGCTCATAATAAACTCACTTCGATTTTGATTTATAGATTGCTTATGGTTTGGTTGCATCGATGCTTTCAAGTTATTTATGCAGACCTTGTACTGGGAATCTGAAGCCAAGTTTCAAATTCCACCAGAGTTAGGGGCAACCAATCAACCCCATTATACTACTTAGTTTGACTAAAATGTCTTAAAATAGCAAATACATGAGCATCCAGAACCTTGCCTTCTATATGTGTTTGGCTCGGAGCATCCAATGGCAATATTTTGCATATCTCTGTAACCACATCAAGCCATGGACTATCAGTGCTCTCTTTACTACTGGAGATAGAGTCATTAGTGCCTTTAAATCTATCAACTAGACAACCAGTTCCAGAAAA
This sequence comes from Equus caballus, assembly GCF_041296265.1. Lineage (NCBI taxonomy): Eukaryota > Metazoa > Chordata > Mammalia > Perissodactyla > Equidae > Equus > Equus caballus. The sequence continues at coordinate 96,202,906 of NC_091686.1, forward strand.
CCCAGAACCAATTCAGAAAACTCATCTTTCAGTTTCTGTTCCTCAAACCTCACCAATATTTTTATCAGTCAGGGTTCAACAAAAGAAGCAGAACAAAAGAAGGGGGTATAAAATAATGGATTTATTTTAAAGAATTGGTTTATGCACTTGCCGGGGCTGAGAAGGCAAGTCCAAAATCTGTTGGACAAGATATCAGAAAGGTCAATCTGGGACTCGTAGGCACATGCTCAAGTTGCAGTCCACAGGTGGAATTTTGGAATTTCTTTTTCTTCAGGGAGAATTCAGCTCTGCTTTTAAGGCCTTTCAACATATTGAATCAAATCTATTCATATCATCTAGAATAATCTCCCTTACTTAAAGTCAACTGATTATGAATTTTAATCACATCTGCAAAATACCTTCAGAGCAACACCTAGATTACTGATTGATGGATAACTGGGGACTGTAGCCTAGCCAAGTTGACACATCGAAGGACTATCATATGCTTCTTTATTTATTTTTTAATATGTAGCATGTACTACTTTTGTAATTAAAAAATAATAAATATGTGAATGAAAGCTTCTCTATTTAATTGACAGTGGATATTTTTAGACTGAAGGTTGTTTTCTTCTTTGTACTTTACTTAGGCAATAACATAATTAGCTCCCTTTTCTTTTTCTACTTGACCTTTGTTCACATCTCACCCATTCTTCCTGCATTTGAGCTAGCAAAGACAGGTGATGTAGGATGCATAACAGTTCTTGGATGGTGGCTCCAAATTAATGCAACTTTCAAAGATAGTTTTCTTTCCCTAAAATGGTAGATTACATCCTGAGAGAATTTTACTTTTAAGTCTCAGGAGCTCTATCATCTTCTATTACATCAAAGCCACTAGTCATTCTTTATAGCATTCTGATTTCTGAACTCTAGGTGAATAAAAAGTGCACAATGTCTATTGATTAATGGAATAAAGGACACGTTAATTTAAAAAGTAAAGGGGAGACACTTTGTCTAGTTTCTGTAACAGCACAGGGATAACCCAGTTCTACACAGTTTAACATTCATTCTTTTCATCGGCATGGGCTATTTCCATGGCAGATTCAGCTATGTGAAAGGCATAATGTGAGATCTTTTTAACACATTTTATGTCAGTTCATTTTGCTCTGTAATCTTGTTTGGTTTCTGACATGTTCTAAATAGTTCAGTAGAAAGATTTTAAACCACTATCCCCATTCACATTGATTCATTTTCCAGGAAATCTCTATGCTGTCTCTTTTCATTAGAAAAGAAATGACTAACCAGTCAACCAGCAATTTTAGTGTCCTTGGCAACAAAACAGGGTGACTCTTTTTAATAAGGACCCTAAAGAAAGAAATCTATGTTCTGAAAACATATTTATCTCAATTAATTTTTGTGAAAGGAAAAAACTACCAGTCTCCTAATTGAATCACACTGGACAGAAACCTGTTAACAGAATAATGAGGACCAAATCACATTTTAAAAAATCCATAGTTTTAAAATAGGAGGAAGACATTGCACAGGAATTAACACAGAGGACCCATTTATCTGTGAATTAATAAATTATTAAATAGGTAGCTGATTTTTCTTCTTAAACTAAACTAACTTTTAGGCAATTCCTGTGCTTTTTTTCCTTTGCCATTTTCATCAAAAACAGAATAAGTTCTGAGAATCTAATGTACAACATGCTGACTGTAGTTAATAATATGGTATTGTATATTTGAAAGCTGCTGAAAGTAGATCTTAAGAATTCTTACCACATATGCAAAAGTTTACTATGTAGGGTGATGGAAGGGTTAATTATCTTGATCTTGGTAATCATTTCACAATGTATATGTATATCAAATCCTCATGTTGTAGACTTTAAATATATACAATCATATTTGTCAATTATTCCTTAAGAAATTTGGGGAAAAAATTGAATGGGAAAGTTGTCCTATATAAAATTGCTTCCTTAGAATTATTGGTTTCAGAGGAAAGACTTTCATACGCTTGATCTCAAAGCAGTTGTGGAAGGAAATTGTTTATATGCAGTTGGAGGATTTGTCCTCTCAGTCTGAAAGACTTGGGTGGAGCTTCCCACCCAAGAATGGTCTGATAAGATCTGAGCTAGTGTCTATAAGGAGATATTATTTTTGTTTCTCTGAAACAAGATTTCCAAGCTGAGTGGGGTGAACCAGGATGTTTATTTCATTCTTTACCATTTACAAAGCATTTCTTTAAGTTATCTTATTTAATCATTTAATCTTTAAAACAATCCAATAAATTAGGTACTATTACCTCTTTTTTTTTTGTTTTGCTGAGGAAGATTCTCCCTGAGGTAACATCTGTGCCAGTCTTCCTCCATTTTGTATGTGGGTTGCCACCATAGCAAGACCACCAACCAGTGGTGTAGGTCCATGTCTGGGAACCAAACCTAGGCTGCCAAAGTGAAGCATGCTGAACTTAACCACAAGGCCATTGGGCCCACCCCTCTTGCCTCTATTTTTAAAAAGAGGAATTTGAACCCTTAAAAAATTGAGTCCCTTTCCCAACTTCACATAGCATTTAACTACATTTATGACTCTGAATCTCACAGATTATTAGAATGACCTTCCCTCTCAGATTATATATCTTGTCCAAAGCTTCTGTGTTAGTCTGCTAAGACCGCCATAGCAAAGTACCACAGACTGAGTGGCTTAAACAGCAGAAGTTTACTTTTACAAAGTTCTGGAAGCTAGATGCCCAACACTGAGGTGCCATCAGGGTTGGTTTCTGGTGAGCCCTCTCTTCCTGGTTTGCAGATGGCAGACTTCTCACTGTGTCCTCACATGGCCTTTCTTCTCTGTGCACTCGTGGAGAGAAAGAGAGCTCTCTCTTGTCTCTTTTTCTTCTCATAAAGACACCAGTCCTTTAGGATTGAGGCCCTACTCGTGTTACCTCACTTAACCTTTATTACCTTCTTAGAGACTCTCTCTTCATATGCAGTCACATTGAGGAAGAAGATTTCAATATATGAATTGTGAGGGGAAACGCAATTCAGTCCATAACAGTTTCCTTCCAGAGAATAAAAATAATCTACATGTTTTATTATCTCCAGAGAGATAATAATCTATGTGTTTTATATAGATTCAAATATTTTCAAAGTCTAGATGAAGTTCAGAAAAATAAAAAGAAAAGAAAAATTTAAAAAAAGAAAAATAAAGAGAGGCCCAGAGAGATAAATTAACCTATTAATATGAACAATCAAGTAATGGTAGAACTGGGACTAGAACTCTTTCTTCTGCTTTTCACAGAGGTGCTGTTTCCATTAAACAATCCGCGTCTTGTGATGCTATAGCTCATATACAGTTCCACTGCAGTACATACAAGGCAGAAGGTAGACTCAAACTAGTCAATTTGGAAGGAATTTTTGAGAAAACCGGTGCTCTAAGTTGTAAATTGATCTAAGCTAATATGGGACTTCATAATTGCTGGCTTCGTTTTAGTGTTTATCATAGCATCCAATCTTTATCGGTAGGTAAGCACTAAGAGCTTTCTTCCAGACTCCTACTGCCAAGCATCAAAGTAATCGTTAGAATAAATTCTGTACACATACAAATGCTTATTAGCAAACAGGAACTGAGGCAGTCATGCAACATGTTTCTTTAAGCTCAATAACATCCCAGCTTTCTGTCCTTTTAAAATGCTTTGAACATATTTGGCATGAAAACTTCTGTAGAAGATAATATGACAATGTGCTAGAGACAGGAATCTGCTTATCTACTTTTTAGCAAGGGACGACCCGATTCTTTTAAATTAGTGACTGTGCTCCAGACTCTGTGGGAATAAAAATTCAAGAGCCGTCAGAACCATATGGATGGCTGGACTCACTATTCATGTGAGGGCCAGTGACTCTATAGTGTTTCTAACAAATTCACAAATTTTGATCACTACTCACTTCATTAATGAAGTCATTTTTGTAGCATCTCTTATGCTAGGTAAATAGCCTCTGGTGTTGAGTAGAGATAAGCAAAGCTCAAGTCTCCTGACAATATCTCCACCCTCAACAACTTCTTTCTTCATCACTCATTCTATTCTCAGCCCCACTAGCTTTCTTCCTCTTCCTTGAATATACCAACAGCATTCCAATATGTACGTAGAATTACTATATTATATATATATAAAATTGGTTCCATTTCTTTGGAGAACCCTGACTAATATATCTATATATGCCTCAAGACATTAGAAAACTGTAAAAGGCTATACATATATAAGATATTATTCCTACATTGCTAGGACTGCACTAAGGTTTCTTAAGGGTATCTCTTTGGGACAACCTCCAGTTACATTATACTATGAAGTGCTAGACGCAGAAGAGAAGCCCAAAGGCCAGTTACTTGGCTTAGAAAAAGGCTACTTTGGGTGACTTTTGGTCACCAGAGGGCACCATGGGCTCAACAACTGGTTCTTTATTGCTCAGACATTTTATTACTTGATGCATATTTAAGGTTTCTTTGCTTATTCAAAAAGCATTTACGGAGCACATACTATGGGTCGGGCAATGTTCTAGGTCCTGGGGTGCACAGTAATGAATAAGAGAAATAAGGTCTCTATCACTGAGCTTGTTTAGATTTCACTCAAAATGATGGTTTGAAACAGCTTAAATCTGGTTAGATTTAAGATAAAAATGAATGGAAAGAAATTTTATGGTCATGGATTGGAAGACTTAATATTGTTAAAATATCTGCCCTACCCAAAGCAATGTACAGATTTCATGTAACCCCTATCGAAATCCCACCGGTATTTTTTACAGAAATAGACAGGACAATTTTAAAGTTCATATGGAATCATAAAGGAACAGGAACTTGGCCTGAGAAAGAACAAATCTACAACCAATCTTCGACAATGGTGTTAAGAATATACAATGGGGAAAGGATAGCATCTTTAAGAAATAGTGCTGGGAAAACTGAATATCCACAATCCAAAAAAAAAAAAAAAAAATGAAGTTAGACTCTTATTGTGCATAATATGCAAAAATCAACTCAAATAGATTAAAGACTTAAATGTAAGACCTGAAACTTTAAAACTCCTAGAAGAAAATACAAGGAAAAAACTTCATGATGTTGGTCTTGGCAATGATTTCATTGATGTGACACCCAAAGCACAGACAACAAAAGCAAAAATACACAAATGGGATTACATCGAAGAAAAAAGCTCCTGCACAGCAACGGAAACAATAGCAGAGTGAAAGGGGAACCTATGAAATGGGACAAAATATTTGCAAACCATACATCTGATAAGGGGTTAATCTCCAAAATATATAAGGGACTCCTACAACTCAATAGTGAAAAAACTAATGACCCAATTTAAAACTGGGCTAAAAACTTGAATAGACATTTTTCCAAAGAAGACATAGAAATGGCCAACTGGTATATGACACATCACTAATCATCAGGAAAATGCAAATCAAAATTACAATGAGATATTACCTCATACCTCTCAGGAGGACTGCTATAAAAAAAGCAAAATACAACAATGTGCACAAGGATGTGGAGAAATTAGAACCCTTTCACACTGTGGGAATGAAAAATGTTGCAGCTGCTATGGAAAACAATATGGAGTTTCCTGAAAATTTAAACATATAAGTATCACATGATCTAGTAATCTTATTTCTGGGTATTTATACAAAACAATTGAAACCAAGATCTCAAATAGATATTAGCACACTGATGTTCATTGCAACACTGTTCCCAGTAGTCAAGATGTGGAAACAAACTAAATATCCATCAACAGATGAGTGGATAAAGAAAATGTGGTATATACATACAATGGAATACTATACAGCCTTAAAAAAGAAGAAAATTCTGCAATATGTAACAACATAGATGAATATTGAGGACATTATACTAAGTGAAATAAGCCAGTCACAAAAAGACAAACATTGCATAATTCCACTAATATGACGTCTAAAATAGTCAAAGTCATAGAATCAAAGAATGGTATGTTGGTTGCCAGGGGTTCAAAGCAGGGAGAAATGAGGAATTACTAATCAATGGGCATCAAGTTTCAGTCAAGCAAGATGAATAGACTCTAGAAATCTGCTGTACAACATTGTACTTATAGTCAATGACAATGTATTGTACACTTAAAAATTTGCTAAGAGTATAGAGCTCTTGTTATGTATTCTTACTACAATAAAATAAAACAAAAATAATGAAACACTGGGGGAAAAATGCTACCGTGTGCCATATTTAGACTGAGTAGTCAATAGTGAACAAGACAAGGTGGTCTTAGCTTCCACTGAATTTACAATATAGTAGGGAACACAAAACTTAATTTTTAAACATCCAATTATGACTGATGATAAAATGGTGAATAAATTACAAGGTGATACCACAATACACAATAGGGTGACTCAATTATTTTTTAGAGTTTAGAAAAAGGTTTTTGGAAGAAGGAGAATGTAAAGATGAGTAGAAATAAGTTGGGAAAATCTTCCAGAAATACATTCTAGAGAGAAGTAACTGAAAAGAACTCAGTTAAACATGGTATGCCATGAATGAATGAAGAGGGAACTGATTAATTACGAAGAGGGTTTGGTATAGAAAAGTGGCTGTGTAGGAAACTATATTAATTTTCCTTTCTTTGTGGTGTTCTGGGATGTATCTGCTAATCCAGCACCTGATCTGGAGTAACCTCAGCCTTATAACAGACCCAAGACCGATCTACAGCCATAAGACTTTGGGACAAAACCTGTAGTGTTGCTTGCCAAAACAAAGTAAATCTCATTGGGTTTAATTAGAATGAGACTAGCTGTGGACCTGTAATAAGTTAAATAATGATCCATGTGACTCATAAACATCCAATAAGATAGAAAATAGGCCAGAATCCCAGAACAAAAGATGCGTTATAACACTACACAATCAAAATTAATTCCATTTTAAGTAAGAATGGCAATTAGTAATCTCAAAGGTGCTGGAGATAGGGGTAAGGCCCACAAGAAACCAAGGTATTCTCATGGGCCAGCCTGGTGGCATAGTGGTTAAATTCCCATGCTCTGCTTTGGTGGCTCAAGGTTTACAGCTTCGGATCCCAGGTGCAGATCTGCACACCGCTCATCAAGCCATGCTATGATGGCATCCCACATACAAAATAGAGGAAGATTGGCACAGATGTTAGCTCAGCGATAATCTTCCTCACCAAAAACAACAACAAAGTCTTTTTATGATATGAACAGACATTTCTCCAAAGAAGATACACAGATGGCCAATAGGCACATGAAAAGATGTTCAACATCACTACTCATCAGGGAAACACATATCAAAATTACATTGAGATATCACCTTACACCTGTTAGAATGGCTATAATCCCTAAGACAAAAAATAATAAATGTTGGAGAGGATGTGGGAAAAAGGGAACCCTCATACACTGCTGGTGGCAATACAAGCTGGTGCAGCCACTATGGAAAACAGTATGGAGATTTCTCAAAAAATTAAAAATTGAAATACCATATAACTCAGCTATTCCACTACTCGGTATTTATGCAAAGAACTTGAAATCAATGATTCAAAGAGACTTATGCACCCTTATGTTCACTGCAGCATTATTCACAAAAGAGCAAGACATGGAAGAAACCCAAGTGCCCATCAACTGATGAATGGATAAAGAAGCTGTGGTGTATGTATATATATATATATATGTATATATATGAGGGATCAGAGATTTTACGTATGTTTAGTTAGCTTCATTCATGAAACAATTAAATGTGTTACGTCTTTGTTTCTTTTTTTCTATAGACCCAAGAGATCACCCTCTCTCAAACATGAAAGTGTCTGTTGTAAATAAAATATATTGTTAAACTTACATATTTTTTGTCATATGGCTTCCTAGGAAAGTGACTGAAGAACTAGATGAAGTGAAAAGAAAATGGATCTCTAAAAGGAAGTATAAGAAGAAAGGACTTCTAAAGACTGAATAAGAAGATAAAACAATGTCAAAACAGAGATCAGGAGAATAGAATAGTAGTACATGTAATTATTTGTTATAATTAGTAATCACCAACTGAAGAGCCACTAAGTGCCAAATATTGAATTATACTCTGAAAATGAAATAATGACAATTTTTTTAAAGTAATAATATTGGCATCGTATTTTTAGGATGCTCTGGTGTGAGGAGAGACTGAAATAGAGAATAGTAGAGTGCAGTAACTACCATTATTTTTTGTCTTTTCAGTATTTCTTCCTTCTCCTTTCTCTGGTGATGAAAGTCCTCTTTTCTGGGAAAATCTATTTCATGTGGTTCTATGGAGCCACATATAGGGTTCTTTCTGTGACCCAGGTTTAGCCAAACAGGGCTCTGGAAAGCCCTAATCAGAGTGGTTAGTTCAGTAATGATCATGTCATACCAGCCAGACAACTATGCCTTTTTGTGGATTTTTTTTTTAAGGACTATTTAGAAAGTTTATCCTTCCACTGAGATTAGTAAGCTTGAAAGATATGAGCCTAGGGCTTCTAATAGCCATTTTGTAAACCACTGGAACAGAAGAGACGACAAGAGATACACAATTTGAAGGAGCCCTAGGATCTAGCCATGCCTAAAGTCAGCTATACCTCATCACATCCAGGAAATTTAGTGAGGTGTTTTCTTCCCACTTGTAAGTAAAATTAATTCTGACTTATACAGAGGATACCACTATATGATAGTCAATTCTTACATACATTTAAAAAAAATAAAAACATCTTGAATTTCAATCTTGAATATTTTATTAAGGAATAAAAAGGTCATAGGCTATAATTTCTCCATTCAAAGCCAGACAGGTCTACTGAATTCTGATTTTTTTTGTTTTGCATTGTGGCTAAGTATATCTAAAATAGTTCAGAAACATAAAAGAGAAAACCAAGTTTACAAGATAGACTACAGGACTTCTGAGATTATGCAAACAACACAATGGCTTGTGTTGGAGTCTGAGATCATGAGTCTGGCGTGAAGATAAAAATACACACAGGAAATGATGTAGATTAGTGAATGGAGAGAGTCTAATTTAAAACTCATTGTAAAACTTGCCTATTAACAATTTAGGACACTACACATTCACTTATAAGCGTATCTTAATAGACTACAAAATGAAAGAGAATTTATGAAGTGTTTAGCTCCCAGCATAAAGCTGCTGGAGTTGACGAGTTCATTTATAATATTTGATTTGAAAATCTTGGGCACAGCAGTAGCAAGTTAAGATGCAAATTAAATTTTTCAGGAAATAGGAGAGATGCACATTTTAATTGAATTTCCCATGAATAGAAGGTTAGGAAGTGCCCACTGGTGGGGAAGCATCACTGCGCCACAGCCTGAATGTCACTGTGCACGGTTTGGGAGGAAGTCTTAATGTTCTTCTCTTTTTTCTTACTGTGTTCTCCAGTTTGCACTAACAATCTCCCCTGCTGCAAAGGGAATTGTCAAGAAGGACTAGCAGGACATAAGCTTTATTTTAAAAGCAGTCAGTTAGTCACAAATGAAGTCAAGTGAATGGGTTCTATGTGACTTGGGATCAGGAGCGAAGGCCTTGATAGAGACACTTCTCTCAAGGACCTCTGCCCGGGTAATACTGAGCTTGGGCTAAGATTTAAATTCAACCTACAAATTTTCCCCTCTAAGAGATCTCAGTGAGCCTAAACTAAAAATTAAATCCCTTTTCCCTTGACCAACCAAGGGTAACCAGCTATTCTCCTGATGTACGTGAAGTCCTTCATGTTGAACAGCTGCGTGTTAAACTCTTAAGGCAAATAAAGAAGGTCAAAAAGGTGCTATTAAGAACTCTATTAAAGTTATAATGAATCACCATATTCTCCCCATGACAGACTCGGAGGCTCACACAGGATAGGCCCCCATTTGGTGTCTGTGGCTTTCTCCATCACACAATAATTAGACAGATGCATAAGAGTTTGCTAAGAAAAGAGCAATAGAAGGAAAACAGCATCCAGGATTAAAGTTGGGAAGAGAAAAGGTTATTTTGTTCCTTTTTATTTGAGGAAGATTAGCCCTGAACTAACATCCGCTGCCAATCCTCCTCTTTTTGCTGAGGAAGACTGGCTCTGAGCTAACATCTGTGCCCATCTTCCTTTACTTTATATGTGGGATGCCTACCACAGCGTGGCTTACCAAGCAGTGCCATGTCCACACCCAGGATCCAAACCGGTGAACCCCGGGCCCCAGAAGCAAAACGTGCACACTTAACCACTGCACCACCAAGCCGGCCCCCTGTTTTATTCCTTTAATGATGACACTGGTGAGGTTTCAGAGTGAAGATCCCAAAGCAATATCAACAGAGAAGCTACAGGATGGAAGGAGAGAGCATGTGGCTCAGGTTCAGGGCCTGGGGCTGCATGTTGTATCTGTGCAAAGTCACTCCAAGTCCATGCTGAGCTCACCACCACAGTGGCAGCTGGGACAAGAGACAAGGGAGGCTGAGAGGCTCTGAAGCAGTGCAGAGGTGGAGTCTGATACACAGGGCCTGAGGGAAAACCGAGAGCTGTAGATAATTGGTGCAGAGGATCCATGCATCTATTTTGTATATTAACTCCATTTGTTTTTAATTTAATTTTTAGGACTTTTCCCCACACATTCACTTTTTTTCTTTGCCTTGAAGCATGTGGGACTCTGCAATTATAACTAAATGTATAACCAAAAAGAAAGAAAGAAAGAAAAACACTATTGATAAATACTATTCCAAATACAGTATATAAAGGACAGGCAAAAATCCAGTGTTGCATATGATGAGCAAAGAGAAAATTGTACATTTTGATACATTTGAGATAGTTGGAATTCTACCAATACAAACCTCTACCATCATGATCTTCCTTTCCTCTTATAGTCAAAGACGTTTAATATACTGAAAATACTCTTTAGCTTTTATCTTTGTCTCTCATTTCCATTTTGGGTGATCTTATCTTAATAATTATTTCAATATTTCTGAAGTGTTCATAATGAAATTTTTGTTATATGTGTGTGTAAGGATATTTAGAGTACATGTATGTACAACCTATGACTACAAATATATAGAGAGAGAGGGAGAGAGATTACATAAACTTTATAATTTACTTCTCTGATGCAAACATGAAATTGATGTTTGTATCATTTATTCTAATGAGTCTATTGCATATTTTAACATATTACATTAAGCAGAAAGTCAGTTCCACTTCAGTAATGGCATTGTCCTCATTAACGGTGATCCAGAGAAGAAATTAATTTTCATCAGTTTAGTCTGCAGCTATTCCTAGGAAATGTAAGCCATTACTGTGTGGAATTTTTGCATATTTAAATATTTATGATTGGTTTATAAATATTTATACTTTAATAATTCTGTAGATTAAAAGCAAATGAAAACCTGCTATAAATGTATACTAGAATTGAACAATTAAGTGAATGGATGGTGGGTGGTAAGTGCCAGGTTTCTCACTGTTGAACCGGGAGATTACACGTAAGCAAGGGGAAGAGGCTAGAATGATTCGCATGGTAATGGATTAGAGCTGGAGACAGTATGAACTTGTTTAGCTGAATATAGGTTCAAACAGCTACATGTGGAAATATATAGAGATCTGTGTATTTACACAGGATAGTATATACACATATATCTCCTTGCTTTGTCAGCTGAGAGCCTAGAAACAATTTGGTAGCAATGAGCACACGTGGTACACTGATCTTTGTTGCTAAAACAGGTATACCTTGGAGATATTGTGGATTAGGTTCTAGATCACTGCAATAAAGTGAATATTGCAATAAAGTGAATCACCCAAATTTTTTGGTTTCCCACCATAGTTAAAAAGTAGTTAAGAGCCAACCCTGATGTCCTAGCGGTTAAAGTTCCACATGCTCCACTTTGGTGGCTTAAGTTCGGTTCCCAGGTACAGAACCACACCTCTCATCTGTCTATAGCCATTCTGTGGCAGCATCCCACATAGAAGAACTAGAAGGACTTACAACTAGAATATACAACTATATACTGGGGCTTTGGGGAGGAAAAAAAGAAAGGAATATTGGCAACACATGTTAACTCAGGGTGAATTGTTCCCATCAAAAAAAAACCAAAAACGTACTTCATTGCTAAAAAATGCTAACCATATCAGAATCTTTAGTGAGTCATAGTCTTTTTGCTGGTAGAGGGTCTTGCCTCATTGTTGATGGTTGTTAACTGATCTGGGTGTTGGTTGCTGAAGGTTGGGTTGGCTGTGGCAATTTCTTAAAGTAAGACAACAATGAAGTTTCCCATATTGATTGATTCTTCCTTTCATGAATGATTTCTCTGTAGCATGCAGTGCTGTTTGATAGCATTTTATCCACATAGAACATCTTTCAAAATTGGAGTCAATCCTCTCAAACTCAAACCCTGCTGTCAGTTTATCAACTAGGTTTGTGTAATATTCTAAATCCTTTGTTGTCATTTTGACAATCTTCACAGCTTCTTCACCAGGAGTAGATTCTATCTCAAGAAACCACTTTCTTCCTCCATCTATAAGAAGAAACTCCTCATCCATTAACATTTTATTGTGAGATTGCAGCAATTCAGCCACATCTTCAGGCTCCACTTCTAATTCTACTTCTCTTGCTATTTCCAGTTACTTCCTCCACTGAAGTCTGGAATCCCTCAACGTCATCCATGAGGGTTAGAATCAACTTCTTCTGAATTCCTGTTAATGTTGATATTTTGACCTCTTCCCATAAATCACAAATATTCTTAATGGTATCCAGAATGATGAATTCTTTCCAGAAAGTTTTCAACTTACTTTGCCAGATCCATCAGAGGAATCACTATCTATGGCAGCCATAGCCTGATGAAATGTATTTCTTAAATAATAAGTCTCAAAAGTCAAAATGACTCCTTGATCTACAGGCTGCAGAATGGATAGTGTGTTAGCTGGCATGAAAACAACATTAATCTCATTGTACATCTCCATCAGAGCTCCTAGGTGACCAGATACATTGTCAATGTAGTAATATTTTTAAAGGAATCTTTCTTTCTGAGCAGTCCATCTCTACAGGAGGCTTAAAATATTCAGTAAACCATGCTGTAAACAGATGTGGTGTCATCCAGGCTTTGTTGTTCCATTTATAGAGCACGGGAAGAGTAGATTTAACATAACTCTTAAGAGCCCTAGGATTTTTGGAAAGGTAAACAGTGACTTCAACTTAAAGTCACCAGCTGCATTTAGCCTCTAACATGAGTCAGCCTGTCCTTTGAAGATTTGAAGGCAGGCATTGACTTCTCCTCTCTAGCTATGAAAGTCCTAGATGGCATCTTCTTCCGATAGAAGGCTGTTTCATCTACATTGAAAATCTGTTGTTTAATGTAGCCACCTTCATGAATTATCTTAGCTAGATCTTCTGGGTAACTTATTGTAGCTTCTACATCAGCACTTGCTGCTTCACTTTGCACTTTGATGTTATGGAGATGACTTCTTTCCTTAAATGTCATGAACCAACCTCTGCTGGCTTCAAACTTTTCTTCTGCAGCTTCCTCACCTCTCTCAGCCTTCCTAGAATTGAAGGGAGTTAGGGCCGTGCTGTGGATTAGGCTTTGGCTTAAGGGAATATTGTGGCTGATTTGATCTTCTATCCAGACCACTGAAGCTTTCTCCATATCAGCAGTAAGTCTGTATCACTTTCTCATTATTTCTGTGTTCACTGCAGTAGCATTTTTGAATTCCTTCAAGAACTTTTCCTTTGCATTCACAACTTGGCTAACTCTTTGGCACAGAGGCCTAGCTTTCAGCTTATCTTGGCTTTCAACATGCTTTCCTCACTAAACTTAATCATTTTTAGCTTCTGATTTAAAGTGAGAGACTTGCAACTCTTCCCTTCACTTGAACACTTAGAAGCCATTTCAGGGTTATTAATTGGCCTAATTTCAATATTGTTGTGTTTCAGGGAATAGGGAGGCCTAGGGAGAGGGAGAGAGAAGAGGAATGGCGGGTCTATGGAGAAGTCAGAACATTTATCAATTAGGTTTGCCATCTTATATGGGTGTGGTTTGTGGTGCCCCAAAACAATTACAATAGTAATAGTAGTTACAATAGTAATTGAATAGTAATCACTGATGACGGACCACCAAAACAAATATAATAATAATGAAAAATTTGAAACTATTGCAAGAATTACCAAAATATGACACAAAAATATGAACTGAGCAAATGCTGCTGGAAAAATGGCGCCAATAGACTTGCTCAATACAGGGTAGACACAAGCTGTCAATTTGTAAAAAATGCAATATCTGTGAAGCGTAATAAAGCAAAGTGCAATAAAATGAGATATGCCTGTACTGTTATCCAATAAAAGGTATTGTGGTGTCAGAAATTAAGGAAGCGCTAAAAAAGTTTTTTAAGAAAAATAAAAACTATGTTGATAGGAGTATTTTAAAGGGACATAGGACCCAAATGAAAGAGCTCCAAATGGCCAAATAAGAAAACAAAATAGCATTGGATGATAACCCAAAGCATAAACTAAGTACCAATGAGTCCATACTAATATAAATAAATGAGGTAGACCATAACTCCCCACTCTCTAAGTGCATATCATGCATAGTAACTGTTATGGGTTGAATTGTGTCCCCCAAACTTCACATGTTCAAATCTTAGATCTCAGTACCACAGAATTAGATTTTATTTGGGAATAAGGTCATTACAGATGTAATTAGTTAAGGTGAGGCTGTACTGGAATATGGTGGGCCCCTAATATAATATAAATAGTGCCCTTATAAAACAGGGAAATTTCAAACCTCCCTGATTGCCTAGTGGTTATAGTTTGACACTCTCACTGCTTTGGCAGCTGGGTTCATTTCCCTGTCACAGAACCACACCACCTGTCAGTTGCCGTGCTGTGGCAGTGACTCACATAGATGAACTAGAAGGACTTAGAACTGGGATATATAACCATGCACTGGGGCATTGAGGAGGGGGAAAAAAAGAGGAAGATTGACAACAGATGTTAGCTCAGGGCAAATCCTTCCCTACAAAAAAAAGGGGAAAAAAAGGAAAATTAAAAATAAATAAATAAGATGGGGAAATTTGGACATAGACATGAACACAGGGAGGACGCCAACTGAGTATAAAGGCAGAGATCCAAGTGATGTGTGTACAAACCAAAGAGTTCCAAAGATGTCAGCAAAGCCCCAGAAGCTAGGAGAAAGGCTTGGAACAGGCTTTCTATCACTGCCCTCAGAAGGAGCCAACCCTGCCAACACCTTGATCTCGGACTTCTTGGCTTCAGAACTATGAGATGCTGATATTAAGGCACTCAGTTAGTGATACTTTGTTACGGTAGCCCCAGAAAACTAATACAGTGACTTCCTTTCAAAAAGCAGAGTATGGAAAGAGAAAAAAGGGTAACTCCACAGTGGAGTGACCTGACAAACACTATCTCACCCAGGTGATCAGGGTTAACATGACCAGTGATGAGTAGCATTGCTGGTACTTACCTTTAATATAATGTGATGAAAAGGGTACTTTGCTTCTCTGGTCTTCCTCACAGAAACCCCTAACCCCAGTCTAATCATAAGAAAAATATCAGACAAATTCAAATTGAGGGACATTCTACAAAATACCTGAACAGAACTCCCCAAAACTGTCAAGGTCATCAAAATCAAGGAAAGTCTGAGAGACTGTCACAGTCAAGAGCAGCTAAGGAGACATGATGACCAAATGCAATGTGATATTCTGGATAGGATCCAAGAATAGAAAAAGGACATCAGGTTAAAACTAAGAAAACCTGAATAAATTATGGGCTTTACATAATAATATGTCAATATTGGTTGATTACTTTTAATAAAAGTGTCATATAAGATGTTAATAATAGGAGAAAATTGGGCCTGGGCTATATAGGAATTTTCTGTATTATCTTCTCAACTTCTATGTAAATCCAAAACAGTTCAAAAATGAAAAGTTTAAAAAATAAATGAAAAAAATTGGATCAGCTACACATTGAGTAAGGTACTTAAAATGCGTAAAGCAAAGTCCTGTGAAATACAGGTATAGTTTATAGGAAATTCAGTTTGCAATAATTCCCAACATACTCATAAAAGCTAATGTGCACATTAAGTAAAAAATAGTATGGTCATAAATTATTGATATAAATTATGCAGTTCAGTGAGGCAGAATGTATATTTCAAACATGATCTCTGACAGTTTTTTTATCCTTTCAAACTACAACTAACAAATCCTTTTTCCCTGTCAGTTTACTAGGAATCATAATATTCTTTGACATACTATCCTTAAACAGTTACATAAACAACTTGTGGTTCAATTAATTTCAGTTGAACAATTTTTTATGTTCCACAGTAAAGACTTAAAAGATAATAAAGGAATGGAGTTAAAGATTTATCAGTAATTTTTTGTCCTTTGTATTACATGCAAAATCAAACTTGTGTGGAGATTTGGGGTAGAGCTGCTCTGTCATTTCTTGCTGTGTCAATTTCAATCTACTGCTTCTTCAAATCAACAGAAGACAAAATAGAGCATTTTTAAAAATATCTGAGGTGCTAGAATAGAATACTGCACCATGTGTAGCATATTAACTTTCCAAATAAGACAACATTTCTATTTTTTTTAATAATTAGCTTTTTGTGTGTGTGTGGTGACATTTAAGATTTACTCTTTTAGCAACTTTCAAGTATGTAATACAGCATTGTTAACTGTAGTCACCATATTGAACATTAGAGTCCCAGAACTTATCCATCTTACGACTGGAAATTTGTACCCTTTGACCAACATCTCCCCATTTCTCCCACCCCCTAGACCCTGGCAACCACCATTCTACTCTCTGTTTCTAGGAGTTCAGCTGTTTTTAGATTCCAGAAATAAATGAGATCATAACGGTATTTGTCTTTCTCTTTCTGGCTCGCTAATGATTAGCATTCGTCTTTTGTTGGTGAAGCAACCCAGTTTCAATCAGTAGAAAAGTGTCAATCTGAGTCTTTTGAATAAAGAAATTACTATAGGATGTAGAACTTACAAAATCATTGGAAAATACAGATCCAGAAGAGGGATCGGATCAGAGATTGAATCACCAACCAGTCAATCAGAGAAGCCATGTCCTACAAGCCATAGATGCAGAAACATGAAAGGCAAGTTTGTGGATAAGCCTGTGCAAAGCCATTGCTCCTGAGTAGCTACTGAATCAGTGAGTCCACAGCCAAGTGTCTGGGAGAGCCTGAGGTCACTGTTAGTCAGCATGGCTAGGAGGCTGGAGGAATAAATGGACACAGAGAAAGCACCTCTGTGAATGTTTGCACCAGATATGGTTGGGAAAAGTCTCTCAGAGAACAACAGATGCTCCTTTATTTCTGCATTCCAAGTGTACAAAAGTCCTTTGGACCAACTCTAATCTGGAAGCATACAGGGAAACATAACTCCAAGCCTAATTAAGTTTACCCTAGCAAATGTCATATATATACTCTATCCTTGTAAAAATCAGATATAAATATGAAATGTATCTGTGCTTGAAATCTTAGTCTACCTATATGCAGGACTTTATTAGAACACACTTTTGGCTGTTTGAGAACAGGAATACATCATTTATTAGACAACTGAATGGAGCTAGATAATGATATTTTAGTGAGCGTCCTACGAATCGAGGCTTGATAAATGCTCTCATCAGAAATGTAGGAAAAAAACATAAAGCACTAATGGTGTTGCTATGATTATGTGTTTGTCTTGGTGGAATCAGCAAATATATACCTGTAAACAAAAATCTATTGTGAAATGGAAATACATATGAATAGAGCAGACACACAAAGCCAAATTGGTAGACTGAGGTTAACAGTTGATAGCTGAGGGAATTCACAGAACTCAAATGGGTGTATTAGGAGACAACACAAATAGGGTTTAGAAGCATCAGATCTCTAGACTTCAGAGTCAGGCAGGCCTGGGTCTGAGACTTGGCTGTCTTGCTTCCTGGTTACTGGACCTCGATCACTGATTTAGTCCTTCTAAGTCTCACTCTTTTCATTCTATAACGGTATGATACTTTCCAAAAGAAAAACTACCTCGAAAGTTGTCATGAGAGGGGGCAGCCCAGTGGCATAGTAGTTAAGTTTGCATGCTCTGCTTCAGTGGCCCGGGGTTCGCAGGTTCAGATCCTGGGTGGCACAGACCTATGCATCTACACACCGCTTGTTGAGCCATGCTGTGGCAGCATCCCATATACAAAATCAAGGAAGATTGGCACAGTTGTTAGCTCAGCAACAATCTTCCTCACCAAAAAAAAAAAATTGTCATAAGGAATAACTGTAATAAATCTCTATAAAACAGTACACAATATCTGGCACACTAAGTACTCTGTACACATAACCTCTATGAAGGCTGGGATTTTTATCTGCTTTGTTCACTGCTAGATCTGCAGCTCCTGGCACCACTAAATAATCTTTTATCTAATCAATTAATTGATTAATTAATGGCAGCTGCTTTTACTGCTGTTCTTGTATTTGTTGTTAATGTAAGCTCCTGAGCTGTATGATATTTATAAAGAGATATCATGATGTATTTTTTTAAACCTCCAACCCACCTAGACATGTGCTGCCCTCAAGATGTTTAGGGAAGACAGATTTGCCATTGGGTTTCCAATATTCCAGGGGTCTCTACATTCTGAGTTTAGCCATGAGAATCAGTCTTTTCCAACATCCTCATTGCTTAACAGCATTTTTCCGCCAAAAGTCTTCACATGAATGCCCCCTGAAACACTTGTGGTGGTCACTTTGGATTTTTACATCTGGCCTTGGGCTTTGTAGCATATCTTTGCTGAACAAAATGCTGCCATTTCTCTGACTCAGAGGCTACTTACTTTATAACACTTGAAGTCGTGAGTCATGCTGTCTCCTTTTCTCCTGTTAGTGCCTAGGCGTTGCAAATGCCATCATTGTTTTATGTAACCCTTGCAGGGTTTTGCATATGAAGTCAGGACAAGAGTGTGCCATTTTAAAGGCCACAGCCATTTCTAAATTCTAGAGTGAATGCCAACATCCTCCCTTTGCTCGCATAGGGACCTCTTTGCTGACCCTGTGAGCCATGCATCTGTAAGGCAGTGGAGAAATGAAAATACACATGCCTCAGACCAAACTGTTCTTACATATTTACTCATGTAAAAGGATCTGTTGATTTTGAGTTGAGTTAGTCTTTGCAAAAATTATTATGTTGCTAAGATATATTGATTTTCTTTGGCTGAGTGCAGGTAGTGAAAATGAATAAAGAGCTTAGAAAAGCTGAATTCATCCCAAAGAAAGAGAATCAAGCCTCAGCAATATGGAAATAAACCAGCAGCTGAGAAAGACGTGTCCAGCAGGAGAACTCAAATCAAAGAGAATGGTCAACACATTAAAGGCAGAAAGTTATCAGATAGCCAGTTTTAACCATTCCTTCTCTACATTATAATTCTTTTCCCTTTAAGAGAGTGGACTCTACAGCGACACTGCCTGGGATTAAATCCCGGGTTAATGACTTATTAATTACATGTCTTTGGGTTACATATGCTTTTTCAGTGCTGAGTTACATATACCATCCCAGTGCTTAGGTGTCTTATCTATAAAATGGGGATAATAATAATATCAACATCATAGGATTGGTGGGATAATTAAGTGATATATATTCTATATATATACACAATTACATATATATCACATATATAGAATATTACATATAATATATATTAGAACAGTGTCTAGTCCTAGCAAGTGCTAAATATGATTGTTATTACTACCAACACTATGATCATCCCCAAGATTTAGTAAAATCTTAAACATGAGAGCAATACTGTAGCTGTGTTTAGGAGCCTGTGTCCATGCTTTGGGATGAAGTTTGCTCAGGAATGAAAAAGGGGTGATGAGACAGCTGGAGGCAATCTATAAGGGAGAAAAAGGGGTGACAAGAAAAACAGGGTAGATTTCTAACACACACAAGGAGTGATCTCAGAAATCTTTGGGAAAAGAGTTCGACTTCCTGCAATTATCCAGCCTATGAGCTCAGATTGTTGTTGCATGTCTATTAAAAGTAATAAACACCCTAAAGGTAAGAGAACTTTGGGACATTTAGATTTTAATTATTATTTTAATAAAGAATTATTTATGTCACAGACATAATTTATTGATTACCTGTGTGAGCCTGACACTGTACTAAGTGTTGCAGATCTAGCTGGAACTTACATTTTGTTTTGGGAGAAAGATAAAGAGCAAGGAAATAAACACATGCAAGATAATTACAAATTGCAATAAGTGCTATTAAATGGCGCATAACGATAGAGAGTAATTTCTGATCAGGTACTTTACATAAGGTTATTGGGAAAGGATTCTCTGAAAAGAGAAATATTTAGGCTGAAACCTAAAATATGGGAAAGAAGAAGCCAATAAAAAGCCAAGAGAATAGGTTACCAGGCAGAGGGAATAGCAAGTTCAAAGGCCCTAGAGCAAGAAAAATGTTGGTGTGTTCAGGACACAAAAAGGAGGCCAGTCTGGCGGGAGTTCAGTGGTGCAGGGAGAGTGGCTAGAGGTGATGCAGCAAGAAAGGCAAAATCCAGCTCATCCTTAACCTTGAGGGCAGGGGTAAAGATTGTAGGTTTTCTCCTAAAACAAGGAGAAATCATTCATAGGTTTTACGTGGAAGAATGAAATAATATGTTTTATGACTTAAAAATATAGATGAATTGTCCATGTTTTTAAAGCAAATTTCTCCACATTATGCCCTAGATCCCATCCCCCTTTTCCTACCCAACAATGTCACTCCTGCAGCTCTTTCTTCATTGCCAAATCAGCAAATTGACCTCTCTCATGGATTTTTCCCAGCAACACACAAATATGCAGTTTTTCCTACCATCTTTTAAAAACTCTCTCAATCCCTCTTCCCACTTTAGTTACCATCCCATTTCCTTCATTTCTTTTATGTTAAAAAAAGAAAGAGGAAGGAAGGAAGGAAGAAAGGAAAGAAAGAAAATGACTTGAAAAAGTTGTCCATACTCTGGCTACAATCTATCTACTTCCATTCTCTCTTAATCCCACTCCAAACTCTCAACCCCACCGCTCCCCAGAAACTGCTCTTTATCATGGTCATCAATGACCTTCATGTTGCTGGAGTCACTTGGTGTGTTCTCAGTTTTTATCTCAGTTGACCTATCAGCAACTTTTGCACTGTTTATCCTGCCTCCTCCTAGAAACCTTCGTCACTGACTCCCAGGATACTACATTCTCCTAGTATCCCACCTACTTTTCTGGATCCTGAGTCACTATTGATGGTTCCTTCTCATCTTCTCAATCCCTCAATGTTGGTATCTCCTGCACCTCTGCTCTGTTCTATCTACACTCCCTAGATTATTTTATCCCGTCTCATAGCTTTTAAATATCATGTCTATTTTGAAGTCTCTCATATTGATATCTTCATCTTGGACCTCTACCCTGAACTTCAGATCCACATACACAACTATCTACCTAACAACTGAAACTTTACATGTTAAAGACATAACTCCTGATATCCATCCCCTACTCTAACAAAAAGAAACAGCTCCATTTCAGTTAATGGTAGCTTCACTATTCCAGTTGCACAGGCCAAAACATTGAGGCTATTCTTGATGACTTTTCTCTTCTTTCATTCAATTTTTTGGCAAACCTGGTTGATTCCACCACCAAAATATATTCATAATCTTTCTAATTATTATGACCTCCACTGCTATTACCCTGGGGAAAAAAATCACCATCATCTCTTCCTTGGATGTTTATAATTCGCTTCTAACTGGTATCTCTGTTTTTGGTTTTGTCTCCCAAAATATATTCTAACTATAGCAGCCAGAGTGATAGTTTTCAAACAAAATTATCATCATGTCACTCCTCTCCTTAAAGAGAAGTGGCTTTCCTTCATACTCAAAATAAAAGCCAAAAGTTACGAGGCTGTTCATGATCTGGCCCTGTTTGACATCTCCAAATATTCGCTTCTCACTCACTTTGCTCCAGCCACAGTGGCTTCCTTGCTGTTTCTCAAACATTCCAGGCATATTTCTTCTTCAAGGGCTTTGAGTTTGCTCTTTCCCCTGGATGGACGATTCCTCACCTAGACATTCACACGCATAGTCTGCTAACTTGCTGCAGGTAGTTGTCAATCGGGAAACACAAATGGCATTAAGTCTTTCAACAGAGAAGATTTGATGTGGGATTGGGGAAGAAGATGTTGAAGAATAGGAGCAGCCAAAGGCAACATTAAGGTTAAGACCAGAGAGTAAAGGCAGGAATCAGCTACCACCTCTGCAACTGGGAAAAACAAATGGGTGGTCTGAGATGGTTTGAGTCTAGCAGCTCAGAGGACTGGCCGTGGAACTGTGACTCAGAAATGTGAGATGGTGCACTGATCAACTGCTTTTGGGACCTCAGGAGCTCAGAGGAAGATCCCATAAGATTTGGTTTCATACCTCATAGGAAAGACCATTGCCCATCTGTACTGACACCTCAGAAGGTCAAATGATGAGCCTGGAGGACCAGGATGTAGAAATTTAACATGGGGTTCTCAGGAGTTCAAATGAGACTGGTTCTAAAAGTACCAACAAAAATTGAAAACTGGAATCAATTGCTTCTTCCAGGGTAAAAGGGTCACTTCTCCAGTGATATTGACAGGAAACAGAAAGAAAATAGGAAAAATTCCTTTCTTCCCTCCTCCTGCATTTCAGTCTCTTTCCAGAGAACTCTATTGGAAGAGATGTTAAGAAATCAGCTGACGATGGAGATATACAGTTTGCAGAGTCTCAATCAACATGCGGAATATAGAATCAGAATGACTTGATTCCTGGGCTCTGTTCTCAGACACAAAGTCTGATTCAGCAGCTCTCAAGTGAGCACAAAAATATCTCTGTTTTTAAGGTATCCAGTTGATTCTGAAGTTCAGCTAGACTTGGAAACCTTTGATCTACAACGAATCCTTCATTTTGTAGTGAGGGAACTGAGTGAAGAAGTGTCTTATAGTCTGTGATGGTTCATTTTATTTGTCAACTTGACTGGGCTGTGGGGTGCCCAGATATTTTAGCCAAATATTATTCTGGGCATTTCTGTGAGAGTGTTTTTGGCTGAGTTTAATGTTGAAATTTGTAGACTGAGTAAAGCAGATTGCCCTCAATAATGTGGATGTGCCTTATTCAATCAGTTATTCTGTTCAGGCCTAAACAGAATAAAAAGGCTGACCCTCCCTGAATAAGAGAGAATTCCTCTTGCTTCACTGCCTTTAAGCTGAGACATCAGTTTTTTCCTGCCTTTAAACTGGAACTGAAACATTGACTCTTCCTGGGTCTTGAGCTTGAAGGCCTTTGGACTAAATCTATAGCATTGGCTCTCCTGATTCTCAGTCCTTGGAACTTGGACCTGAACTATACCATCGGCTTCCCTGGATCTCCATCTTACCAAATGTAGATCTTGGGTTTGTCAATCTCCATAATTGTGTAATCCAATTCTCAGAATAAATCTCTTTCTATACATATATATACATCCTATTGGTTTGGTTTCTCTGGAGAATCCTGACTAATACATGATCTGTAACTCTGAAGTTCTGGTTAAATGTGAGAAAAAAATTAAAACTTATCCTAAACATTTGCCATCAATAATCACTGCTTGCTTAGCACGGATCATTTCTTCTTCCATAATTGATCTATTGACCAACTGGGTGTAAACTGTGTGTTTCACATTAGCTTGAATTAAAACATAATCACATATATTAGATTATAATGATGCACTGTATTTTTTTCCAAATATTTAGGAGATGGTCAAAAGAGCACCACACAAAACCCAACATTTAGCCCAATGATGTTGAACAAATTGTTCAGGATCTAGAAGAGAAACATAATAGCAAATTAACAAAATATGTGGGTGATGCAAAGATTGTAAACAATGCAGCTGACAACAATGGGGAAAAAATAGAATAAACATATTTTCAGGGAATTTTATTTATACAGAATGAACAGAGTGAGATTCCATAGGGGAAAATTTCTATATCAATACAGTATGAAGTGAAAACAATATTCTGGTCTTAGACAGGCTGTGACTGTACTTTTCTGTGTGACAGTGGGGGAATCTACTCTTTGTGTATTTAACAAGCAGATTGGTGAAGAATAATAGCATTTCTTCAGTCTAGAGCATTGTGCCGTAAATCTATATGATTTAGTTTTAAAAAATACCTCAAACTATTGATCAAAGGAACAAAATCAATACCAGTGATAGGTACTGTAAATGTACCCTGTCCAACACACATTTTGGAACAATACAATTATTAAAACAACTATACAGGGCTGGAGTACAAGCAGAAAATAATTAGAATAATTGTATTTTAAGATTAAGATACAAATTGAGACTATCTGATTATTTCTTTTCCTGATTGCTTTTCTCCCCAAATAGATCAAATGTCTGACTGCTTCTCTTCCCCTCAAATATATTAAAATACAAATTTTTTTTTATTAAACTTGCTATTTTTTCTCAAAGACAGTGGAGATAGTTCTTGGTGTTACAATTGTTTGAGAATTTTTCTTTGAATTTCATATACTATTGTTCTACTGACAACAACAAGCAGAAACAGACATGCACAGGACTTTGCATGACATCTGCTGGTTAAGGGTGTACATGGTGCAAAAGCTCATTTGCCTTTTTACCAAAAATATCAGTTGATAACCTCCCCAAGGATACGCATGGAAGGACGATACCCACAGGAATGGAAGGCTTCCTTTCACCCAATGCGTTCCATAGAGCCATTCTTTAAACCACAAGATTTCATGTTACACAAATAAG
This sequence comes from Equus caballus, assembly GCF_041296265.1. NCBI lineage: Eukaryota > Metazoa > Chordata > Mammalia > Perissodactyla > Equidae > Equus > Equus caballus. The sequence goes on from NC_091686.1 coordinate 96,227,640, forward strand.
CACTAATAAATTAAAGGATAAAAGGCAATCTGGTTGGAATATCCTAACCTTCTCATCTCCTATATCTGAGAGCTGTGGCCTTTCCTTTGAAACACATTAACCTGGCAAATCAGCAAATGGAGCTGACTTGAAAGTTAGTGGGTGACTGAAAGCAGCAGGGAGTTCCAGGAGCACAGAATGTCTGTGGTAGTGTTGGCACCTTGTAAGAGACCAATAGTGATCTGAGGGCCAACAGGTAGCTCTCATCAGCCCAAGATACTTTTTAACAATACCTTAAATTTTACTATTAGAAGATTAAATCTTTAAGGTATATTCCTTTATTAACATGCAAATAATGTAGTTTACCCATTTGCAAAATAATTCTTTGTTCTCCATTCGCCTCCTACCCAGACTCAATCTCTGACCTTCTCTGCACTCCAGGTGTTGACCATGGCACACTGCATCACCCAGGCTCCCTTGCTGGCTGGCTTCTGGTTGGGCTGGCAGAGGGGAGACACCAGCAGGAGAAGGTGGCAGGAGGAGTGAGATCATCGTGTTTTTCCTTACTCCCTCCCTGCTTGGGTACTGTGTCTCTGGCAGGGGCTATGTCTCTCCGTGGGCATAGCTCCTAACCAGGGGCAACTCCTTTAAGGCTCAGGAACTTGCCATTGTTACTTTCTGAGTGCCCCCACCATCCTTTGTCATTCCCACAGCTTTAATCATCCTTGTTTAAGTAGTAGCTTCAATAGTGGCTCTTTATTTGAATCCTATCTTTATTTGCCAGGACCTTTAATGATACCTTTGTAAAGTGGATCCACTTTATATAAAGAGGAAGAAACACAAGCAGGGGAAGGGTAAAATAAGAAGGAGAAAGGGCATTGAAAGGCCAGAAGGCTACATGAGTGGACCCCATACTCTTTTATTTGGTCATGGACTTCCCCAAAATGACAACATCTAGTTATGTGAAAGTCTCTACTCTCCAAATTGATATTCTGTGCCTGGGAGTAATTTTTGTGTATTGCTCCATTAGAACTTAAGCTCAATGAGAGCGTGGTAGTTTCTGGGTTTTTGTTATTACTTTTTGACTATTTTATCCACTAATAACCAAATATCTAGAACTGAGCATATAGTAGCTCACCAATAAGAATCTATTAAATTGAAGAAGTAACTGGATTATTGTTGGAATGCATAAATTAATATATGGTTGGAGGGCTAGAGAGATGGGTGAATACTCACTGACTCCTTCTCTATTTTCTTTAAGTGGCCTACATGTCCTTGGATCATATCCTGACTATTTCTCAGAGACACAGTGATATACACTAAGGTGTAGTCAGGAAAAATAGGGGTCCTGAAGAGATGTGCTGTGACAGAGAAGGAGTCTACTTAAATATAATTAACTTAAATACATTGTACAACAATAAAAAAATAAGTTAAACTTCTTGGTTATTGCAAACATTAAAAACATGCTTATATATTAATTACAGCAAACGTTTTTGTGAAAAGAATCAGATCTCTATCTATGTTTTGGATAAGTTACTTAACCTCTCTATTTCTTCATCCACTAAATAGGATCAAACATAATATAATGGTTAAGAGCAGTAATGTGCTGGCAAGTGTTTAAAAACTGTCTCTCCAGGAAAAAAAACCATAAAAGCCAATTTATACCATTTGCTGATTTCTCTAGTGTAAATACTCCCACTAAACTCCTCAGCTTTCTGTTGCTGCCAAAGCAGTTTCCTTCTCACGCCGTCTCTCTCTGCCCCTGCTTCTGTTTTTACAGCTCCTTCCCTGACTGCAGGTGGGGATGGTTCTTCCCTTCTCAGGATTCATTTGATGAGACTGACCCCCCTAGATAAACCACAATAATCTCCCAGGGTCCTTAATCTTCATCACATCTACCAAGTCCCTTTTGCCATGTAAAGTAACACGTTGACAGGTGCCAGGGAGTACGACATGGACAACTTTGGGGGACCATTATTCTGCCTACAGCACCCACCATGGCTAATTTCAAGTTACCAATATGACATCAATTGGCTTACAAAATCCCTGAAAATTTAGCAACCAGCTCTTATGAGCCAGAAGGAACCAGTTCCTGCTACCAGAATTTTTAGAGTATGCGTTCAGAGTCAGACTGCCTGGGTTTGAATCTTGACTCTGCAATATACTAACTATGTAACATTGAGCAAGTTACTTCTATATATCTCAATCCTTACCTGTGCAATGGCAATAAAAAAATATTTCACTGGATATTTGTGAAAATTTACAGTAGTGATAATACATGTAAAGTAATCAGGAAATGCAAGTACTTAATATATTTAACTATTATTTTTATGTTTGTGTCGTCTTAACTGAGGTTAGGAAAATAAATGTTCCATGTCCCAGTAAACTGAAATATTAAATCCCTTTGTATACAGTAATCAAGTAAATAGAAAGCTCGAAGCACTTATTTTCTTCCCGAGGCACATGGAATTTGTGTTCATAATAATTATTCTAAAATATATCAAGAGGTTCATGGGCCTTCTGAAATTTTAAAGAGAGGTGCAATCAATTTGACAGTGTTTGTGCTACTTCTACTTTGTACTAGCCAAGGTCTTGGATATAGCGTTATTAGAATTTTCTAGTAACTACAATATCAAAGCTTAAGAAGGAAAAAGGACCCTAAAGTAGAGAGTAAAAAGGTTGTGCAGTATAGCCTTGGAAGAGAGAAAAAACTAATTTATTCAGAGTATACTCCTCCCACTAAAGACATGGGTGAAACATGAGGGAGAGGCTGGAGAAACCAGGGAAGAACACTCTTCTTGGTTCTACAGAATTCTGACAAGGTGTTACCTTAAGCAAAGGCTAAATTACAACATTTTACGTGTTTGACAAGAGACGGAGGAAATTACCCTGTGTCTCCTTCAAGCCTTCTGACCCAATAGAGTTTTCCCAAAGATTTTTCTCATCTCAAATATCCAAAATATTCCTTATCTTTGGAAGCATAACAAGACTACCAGATGGGACACAATTCACTCATTTATTCATTTAATTGTTCAACAAATATTTATTATAAAGATCCAGAAATTATTCATAAAAGAAGCCAAAGCAGGACAAAGGATGTATGAGGCCCAGATGGGATCTGCAAGTTTGCTTTCTGCTCCAGCTGCCTCCTAAATCCACTTGCTCCAAATGTAGAGAGCAGTTCCCGAATTACGCAAGGTCGTGGAGTGCTTCACATATTAATTCTCTGCCTAGTCCACGTGATGGAAGTAGAAATATGTGGAAGAGCTCCCTAAAACTCTTCTGATCCCTAAAAGTTTACAATTGGGGTGGGAAAAAATATGAGATATGTACACCTGGAAGAGCTAAGTAACAATAAAGGAAAAGTCCAATAATCAGAACATTTGAAAAGATCTGGTTGGCTTTATTCGGTGATTCATGAATCAGAAAACATCCTGTCTAGAAAATAGAAAAGAGTTTCAAAGAGTAACACAAAGTGAGAGAATTTTATAGAAAGCAGGAACAAGGAACTTCTTCAGGACACTTCTGATTGTTTAAAGCAGGCTTGCTTTCCTTATGTGGAGCAAAGGGAAGGCTTGGAGCCAGGTCAGGGAGCTTGTGCTGAGCAGGCAAGCACTGATTGGACGGCATAGGCCTGCCATTTTTGAGAGAAGCAAATATAGAAACATGGAGCTTAGCATAAGTGCTCCATCTTGGGCCTGATCTGGACACTTTAACAGTAAAAACAAGTGAGAGGTCTGAAAAAAAATCTCACACGGGGTTGGCCCTTTGGCATCACAGTTAAGTTTGTGCACTCCACTTCAGTGGCCCGAGGTTCACCAGTTCGGATCCCAGGCATGGACCTATGCACTGCTTATCAAGCCATGCTGTGGCAGGTGCCCCCCGTATAAAGTGGAGGAAGATGGGCACGGGTGTTATCTTGGGGCCAGTCTTCCTCAGCAAAAAGTGAAGGATTGACAGCAGATGTTAGCTCAGGGCTAATCTTCCTCAAAAAATATAAATAAAATTTAAAAATTAAAAAGATAAACTCACAAAGCAACATATAGTTAAACAGAGAAGTGAGTGATAGAGGCAAATATAATGAGTTCAGAGGAGATCACAGTGGTTGGAAAAGCCATGAAGGAGGGAAGATTTGAGAAGTATTGTATTTGGCTAGAAGTTTAATACATCCGAATGAAGGGAAGTTTATTCCAGGTAGGGCTGATCAGCTTGTGCAATAGGCAGTGCTGCGTGTGGCCTGTTTGTGGGTAGTAAGGAGAGTGATTGCACCGACTTCTCCTCTTACTTAGAATTTTTCCCTTTCAGCTCCACATAACAGATTTTCATTTCAATCATCTCACACTACACTTTCCAACTTTTCTTAGGAAAAAAATCAGAAATAGCATTAAAAACTAGCCATAGTTTTTATTTTCTTCATGTCACTTTCTTGGTGTGGCCTCTACTTGAAACCTATTTGTTTTTTAATTTTGTTTAAATCTCTGTCCTCTTCTAGCCATGTGAGATAAAGGACACTTAAATTCTAACCTCCTGCCCAGATTTTTAGGAATGCCATATGTCGGCGATTTCCATATCAAAAAACCCAGCTGTGTCACTGTTCTATTTCCTTGTAGGCTCCTTTTGTACCATTTCATGTCATTTCAAATGTGGAAAATCAAAGTATCCTGAAAACAATATACTGATAAAAAGAATAAAATAATATTACTGTCTTTCTAAGTTTTTTCATCAGTTTTGTACCATAATTGTACTTTCCAAAATTCATAATATATGTTTATACGTTTCAGCATAATATACTGATAGGGTAAGAATATGTCAGATTAATCAGCTTAGTTAACAACTTTCACTTCCAAGGCAAAGACTAACTGGGACTCCTCTCTAGTGTAGGAAAGAGACTTCTCCCTCTTTCCTCTCCCTGATTCTTCAGTTCTAGAAGAATGGGTCACCCTGCCTGCCCCGAGTTCTTAGTCTGCTCCTCCGTCCACAAGCCACAGGCAGAGAACGCAATAGATTTTACTATTATTCTCAGTAAAGTATTAAAGGGAAAGCTCCAAAATAATGAAGGCGGGACCTGGCCGTGTCTAGTTTGGTTTACTATTAAATCTTCAGAACCTACCATCATATATGGCACATCATAGACACTCAAATAATATAGGCTGAAGGAAAGACTGAACGAACGAAAGCTTCTCGAGAAAAAGAACTTTTTCAAGTTGATGAAGTCACAGCATCCAGACTGTACCTGACTCTGAGCTGGTTCGTATCCAATAATTAATTTGATGAAAAAATAATTACGAATGACTGACTTGACTCAATGAATGAAATGATTTCTATTGAAAAAATGTATAGCTCTTTAAAAGGGATGGATACTATCTCATATTTCTGTCTGATCTTTTCTCTAATAGAAAAGATATCCAAAAGTTTTAATCTATCCACTGACTCTATCATCCTAATATATCCGAATGAATGCATTCCCAGTTTGCCTGGTGAACAGAGTACTACGGAGGTCCCAGGCTGCAGAGTGACGAATGGAGAAGGACCTTCCCATTGACACTTGCGAAGTGTGCATGGCAGGTTTGGCTCTGCAGCTGTTCCTGTTGCTCCTGGTGCCAATGTCACCACAGGTACGCTTGCCGACTTTTCAGCTGCCAAGGAAAGTATCTTTGCAGAGTGTAGGGAGAGATGGATGTGTTTTCATGCATGTTTCTGGTGTTCAGTTGTCAGATTAACGAATGGAACAAATATTTCTACTGGAAAAAAATGATAGAGTAGGTGTCCTTCTCTAAAGCAAGGACAACATCCATCAGTCTCGTGCTTCTGCCAGAGCTCAGGGAGGGGCGTACTCCTGTTCTTACCTACTTGGCCTCACCATTGATCCAGGTGCTTCCTGTTGAACAGAACTCATCATTCAATTGCAGCGCCCTTTATCGTCAGCCGTAAGTTCCCCTTCTTTGACTCCCAAGGTATAAGAAAAGCCTGCTCAGAACTGATATTTCTTATGAAAGCATTGACATTTAGATTTTTTACTGTTCAAAAATATTTCTCCCTGAACCCTGGGCAGACACTAATTACACTTCTGATCTATCTACAGAAAACTGAACTGGAGGCATTATATTATAATTCTCCCACACTAAAGTGTGATTTTTCTTGAGGGCAAAAACTTATGTATTCACCTCTTTACGCCTGATGATAGTAAGTGCTCAGTAAATCTTTGTTGATTAGTGCAATGGATAGATGGAGTGCGAGATGGACAGGTGGGAGGGACCCTCATATACCAGAGCCAAGTAGCCAGCAACACAGAGACAGTGTGAGGACCGGCAATCTCATTTATTTGCCCTAGGACCCAGAGGTGCAAAAATAAATGAAACATCTCTCCAATTCCCAAAAAGCTTACAATCTAGCTGGTAAGTGATGTAATAGAGAGTGTGCTCAGTCATCAGCCTTCTGGAAACATTTCCTATAAACGGAAATTCTAAAAACCTTTTCGAGAAGTTGTACCTCACTGGTGATCACAGCAGCATCTTTCTTAGCCAGAAACAAGCAGGGTGGCAGGTGAGGTGATATAGGGAGGTGACTGACTGCCTTTGGCCTCAGTTGGGAGGAAACATACTTAAATTGGCATATATGGTAAGCAAGAGGTGAATCAGAGCTTTCCCAGAAATCAGGCCTTGGATCATCGCCAGGCTAACTGGGAAACATTTTTTAAATTTGAGAGATTGTCATTTGGTCTTTCCTCTTCCAGCAACAACAACAAAATCCTATGCTAGAAAATGGAGCTTTTTACCTCTCTATGTTCATCTGAATTTAATTTTTTCCAGCAGTAATGATATTAATGGTAGTATTTTTTTACTCACAATTTTTATTTAAAAATTGAGTTTTCTCTCTGTTTCATAAAAGATTTTGATGAAAATGTATGAAAAACTGCCAAAAGGAGCAGCCTCACAAATAGGCAAATTTAATAACCTTCTTTGTGGCAAGAACTGAAAGAGGCCAGGAAGACTTCTGACCTACCCTACCACCTGCCACTTGCCAAAATGTCTAAATTTGGTCTAAATTTGCCAATAGAAATCTATATGTTTTAATATTTAAGTTTTTCAGGCTTTCAGAGGCTTCTTATGAGAGTGATAGCACTTAGTGCCAAATAGTCTTCAAATTGAATTTCCAGATATATGACACATGAGCCACATGGCATCATCATTCTCTATCCTTCACCCTTAGATTGGTCACAGCATTCATGGTCTCAGAATCCTCAGGACAGATTTCTGGACAGCTATTGACAAAGGATTGGAATTAGCCTATAAAATGATAACTATTGCTCTCCAGCTCTAAGCAGATTCACTGAGCTCTGGCAGAGATCAAGAGATTCACCTATCTTGATCTCAATATAAGATGGTGCAAGTGATCACAGAAAAAAAAGCCTGTGACAATTTTGTGATTATCAAAGACCAAAATGTTAGAGTTACTCAAAAGGAAAATATAGCAGTAATCTGGGCTTCTCGACACTAGAGAGAAATTAGTGATGCAAAATTAAAGAAAGATGCAAAGAAGTATTCATCTTCCTAGGAATTGGTTTTGTGAATAAATGCTCCATATCCATTTTGAACATTATCATACAGGACCTCAAGGGAATTGAAGGAAGTCATATGCTCTGCCCTAAGGAAGCTTCCAATTAGAGAGAAAGATATGCTGTTGAGCTTTTCATTGCTAGCGCTGGAGTCAATGCCAATCCCTAGTGACCCTGTGTATAGCAGAGTGGAATCCTGCCCAGTCTTTTTGCTCCATCGTCTCTCCTTCCAGAGCTGTATCAGACAATGTTCCACTGCAGTTCATGAGGTTTTCATGGCCAATTTTTTGACAAGTGGGTGTCCAAGTCCTTCTTCCTAGCCTGTCTAAATCTGGAAGACTCCACTAAAACCTGCCCACCGTGGGTGACCCTGCTGGTACACCAGAGGCATAGCTTTCAGCATCACAGCAACACGCAGCCGTCATAGTAGGACAACTGACAGGTGGGTGATGTGGTTCCCTGACAGGAAACGAGCCCAGGCCATGGTGTTGAGAGTGGCGAATCTTAACCACTAGACCACCAGGGCTGGCTGTTGTGGAGTTATGGAACCAGAAAACACCATTAAGGTATTGAGTAAAAATATAGACCCAGGACCAAGAAATTCAGAATTTTTCCAAATAAGTTAGCAAATAGCATGGACAGTATATTCACTTAACTGTTTTAATGCATTGTTTCCCAAACCTCAGTTATTCCCATGCTACCTTCACAAGTTTTATTATCATTTTTGCATACTACCTGTGTAATTATTTAAATGAGATTTAAAATCAAAGTATTTATTTTTACACAAATATTTTATTTTAGGACAGTTTTAGATTTAGAAGAAAATTGTTAAAGTGGTACAGAGAGTTCCCATATACCCCACACCTGATTTCCCCTGTTTTATAAATATCTTAAATTAGTACGATGCATTTGTTACAATTGATGAATGAATATTGATTGGATATTATTAAATAAAGGCCATAGTTTATTTGGAATTCCTTAGTTTTTACTTTATGTCCCTTTTATGTCCAAGATCCCATCCAGGTTACCACATTACATTTAATTCTCCTTTCCCCCTTGGCTCCTCTTGGCTGTGACAGTTTCTTAGACGTCCTTTGTTTTTGAGAACATTGACATTTTAGAGGAGTAAGGGGCAGGTGTTTTGTAGACTGTCTCTCACCTTGGATTTATCGGATGTTTTTCTCATGATTACACTGGGGTTATACATTTTTGGAAGGAAGACCACAGAGGTAAAGTGCCCATCCTCATCACATCATATCCATATTACATACTGTCAATATGACATGCATGTTGATGCTAACTTGTGTATTTTTCACTTCAACTTCATCTAACTAGTAGAATTCAGATCACACTTTTGATGGGCTGCTAATATTTTTCTAATTTATTTTTTATTCTTTTTTTTATCTTGGTGCTTCAATTTGGGCAATTTCTGTTAACCTATCTTCAAGTTCACTGATTCTTTCTTCAGCTGTGTTGGGACCACCCGTGAGCCCATGGAATGCATTCTTCTCTCTGTTACTGTAATTTTACTTCTAGTATGTCCATTTGACTTCTTCCTATAGTTTCCATCTCTCTGCTGAAATTCTCCATCTATTCATTCATATCGTCCAGTTTCCACTAGGTCTTTTAACATATTAATTATGGTTATATAAAATTGTTGCCTAATAATTCTAACATCTGGATTAAATGTGAATAAGATTTTATTTATTGCTTTATTCATTGATGGTGTGTTGGTTTTTGCTTACTGCTTTGTGTGTCTTGTAATTTTTGTTAAAAGTTTAATACTGTGTGTGGGAGAGGAGAGATCAGTATTTATGCTCGGAGGTAGGCACACTTCTGCTGCTAGTCTTTTAGTGAGTGGAGTCAGGGAAAGGATATTATTATCACAATGGCTTTCACATTCAGTGCACCACCGACTTCAATTTCCTCTCCTGTTACCTTGTGCTTGTGGTGAGGGCTGGTTTGCTGGAGGGCTTTTCACAATGTTCCTGTTCCATTCTCAGCTTTAGGACCTCCCTGTGCACCTGTGCTTCAGAGAGGCTCTCTCTCCAAGCTTTTGTCCATCTCCCAGCAGAAGACTGCTGCTGCTTGTTACTAAGTGCTTGCTAGTCTGGTGGTGGAGGGAAGCAGGGTCCGCTGTTGCCTTCATTCTGTTTTACTCTTATACTGGTTCTGTATCACTGCATCTCAGATCTTCCTCAGGAATCCTTCCCCTCCCTCGGGGGTAGGATACTTTTTTATGGTCTGGGCCCAGGAGATTTCCTGCCCCTGCCAAGATATAGAGTGATTTCCTTTTTCTTTTTCCAAGTCACAAGGAGTCTTGACCTGTGACCTGGGTGTGGCAGGATTTGCTACTCTTCCTCTGGTAACATATGGCTTTTTTTTCCTGGGGAAGTTCCCAGGTAGACTTTCTGCCTTTCCCCCCTGGCAGTGGTCCCTCCCATTCTCCTGACTGGACCATGAGGGAAGATTTCTGTCTTTTCTTACCTCTTCACTATCTTTTTGTGAGCATCCAGTGAAAAGTTATGGAGAAGACCCTCTGAGTGGGTGCAAATCCCCCTTGTGTCTTCAGCTCCTAGGGGTTTTACATTCTTACACTTGCCCACACTCTACTTTTAGCAACTTTTCATGAAAACTTTTAGCTGAATTCTTCCTACCAACTTTCAGGAAAGCCCTGTCTTCTACCTGTGATATCTCACTTGGGTCAGTACATATGACCCATAGCTCCTTGTAGGCACCTGTCTTTCCTTTAACTTCAGGTTAGTTAGTGAACCTTCAATCTCATTTCTCTGAAGGATTCAAGAAAATTCATAATTTTGTAGATTATCGTGCTTTTTCTGGTTGTGAAGGTATAAGCAATGCCTTTCTCAGATTTCTATATCCTAAGCAGAAGGCAGAAGTCCCCAAAACATTTTAAAATGAATGCATAATAATTTTTTAATGTTCATCCATATCCACCTGGAATCATCTAGTTTACCACCAGCATTATAAATATCAGACTTTCAAAAATGCTACTATACTAGAAGATAAATGACTGGATCTCAAGCAACCTGGGTTATACCCCTGCTTTGCCAATGATTAGGTGCATAGCCTACGGAAACTCTGGACTCTAGTCTTCTCATATGCAAAATGAAGGTGTCATATCACATTGATCCCTAAGCTCTTTTCCAGCTCCAACTTCTTTACACTTCATATTTTTGGTAGGGAAACACATATTTTCACTTGCTTTTAATGGTGTGTACATCGTTGACTGAACAGAGTGTTCAAATTAGAACTCAGAGAGACAAGTTGTCCCTATAAGCAAACTTCTTCCTGGCAGCAAGTTAGGTACTTGATAAATTGCACCAAATGCTGTGTTACTTTAAGAAGTGAAGATATTAAGTAGACCACAAAGGGTGCCTGTGCTTTACTGGCTGAGGAGTCCATTAATTTCAACAATTGATTAAATTATTGGCAAGACGTAGATTCAGATGCCAAATCTACCACTTCAAAAATTGTAAAAAAGTGAGTTTTCCCTTAATAATGCCCATGGAATTGTACCCCAGATTTCTAAGAGTAAGGAGAGTTTATAATTCACACAAAAGAACCAATTATCCAGAATCTGAATATTTTCATAAAATATATGTATGTGGTCACTTTATTGTTCATGTTTTACTCTAAATGGAGTATCCAAATAAATACTATATTTAAGTGTTAATGTTAATCTTGTCAAGATTTCAATTTAAGTCTAGATTTAAGACATAAATAAAATTTCTTGTTGAATTTTTACTATAATAGAAAAGCACAAGATTTAATGTCATTTATAATAGTGGAAAATATGTGCCAGCACATTTATTCCTTGGCTCATCATCTCACTGGTTGTCTCCAGAAGCAATACTGAATTTTTAATCTACATTGAGTCTCTTCTTATTCTCTAACTTTATTTGATAAATGTTGACATAGATGTTGTGCAGATGTCAAATTTTACATTAGAAATATTTCCATCTATGTAGGTAAAATACAGCTTTTAATCATACTGAGATTTCCTGATTATTGTGGAAGAGCAGTGCTCCTCATTGAGCTCCATGGTTGTTTCCAGGTAGAATGTGAGGCACAGATCTCTCAGTCTCCAAAAGCAGACTCAGGCTCCAAGTGAACCTTCTGGATGTGTTAGTCCCAAACCCCTACCCCTCTCCTTTGTGGTGTTATGTCAAACCCAATCACATTTGTTGAATGCATGTCATGCACAAAATATCAAGTATAGTGATACAGTGAGGCACGAATATAAGTAAAACAGTTTTTGCTTTTAACATGCTTACAATCTCAGGGAAAATGCAGGCAAGTAAGTACCCAACATTACAAGGATGAGTGTCAAACCCAATACAAACAAGCTTTGGTTTCAAATATTGTACCATTTGTTCTTGCGGTGCTTCATAGCAATGATTCCAAAACCTAACTGTTGTCAGAATTACCTGAGGAACCTACTGAATTGGAATCACCAGCTCTGGGACCAGGAATCTGAATTTTTGGGAAACTCAAAAATGACTCTCATGATCAGCCAGGTTTTGCAGCCACTGTTTTAGAATTTAACAAAGTGAGGAACATTTTGTTGCATCTATTTTTTTTCTTCTGGTAAAATACCATAACGGTATGGAAGGAAATGCCTTAATTAATGCTTAATTGTAGAAGGAAGGTGAGCCTCTCATCCAAGGTTGGGGCCAGATGGTACCAGAGCTCTAAGGGAGAAGAGATGATGCTCAGCACGATCACAGATGGGTGTGTTGATTGCTTTGTTCCTTGTCACCATGAGTGTCCCAGCATCTGGTACCCTCCTGGTCATGAGGATATATTCAAGATGGTCCAAATATTGTTAGGTGGAGGTTTTAATGATTCATTTTGGGGAAGTCTCCTCTTCAGATACATGTGAAAGAAGCTAGAATGCTACAACTATAGGCAAAGCCAACCTGTAGACAATGACAACTCATTGACAACAGTGGGTTTGAGAGAATTGCTGAGAATTAGTACGAAAGCTCTAAAGCCCTCCCTTTACAGGAGAGGATGCTCTAAATTTCCAAGTGCACTTATCAATTATGTGAACTAATAAATTCACTCTACTACCTAAACTACTTTGAGTTAAATTTTGTCTTTCTTGCACCCCAAACCAACTTAATTTATTTATTAAATATTTATCGAGCAACAATTGTGTGTTCCATGCTATGCTCAGCATTTGGGAAATATAAGTGAACAAAATAGAGAACCTCTCTGCATTTTGGTGACCAACTGCCCACAGGTGTACCACACTTACTGATAACTGCAAATAACTAGTTGCTTCTTTGGGGATGGTGCTGCTGTGGTGCTTGCACTTGGCCAATAAGTCTAGTCATTTGATTAACGTGATCTTTCATTCAATAAGGGTTTATGCGAGCCTCATGAACTGATTATATTAATTAATCCATATTAATGTATTTTTTAGGCAATGCACTCCTTTTCCCAAATAGCAGACTATCAAAATACAGTGCAAATGCCTCTGCTTCCAGGAGGCACTTAGAACGAGGATGAAGAGGTTTACGTATTTCAACTTCCCACGGAAGACTACCTGCTAACGTCTATAAAAGGACAGACACGATTTTCACACTTGGTTATGATTTAGGTTTACCAACGTTTACTCAAAACATTATTTTGAAGTGAATAAAGGTTGTATTGGAATGTGCTCTTTTCCCACTGGCTGGCATTTCCTTCAGGGCCTCCTTAGGTCATCTCTCTCTCCCCTCTATCAAAGCTTCCTCTAAGAGGATTGTAAATATACGCTACCCTGTGGGAAGACTGTAGCCAGGGCCTCTTTTGCTAGATCAGCGTCTGAATGAAATGCAATCTAGTTTACGATCCCACGTTGCCCCACACCGTCAGCGCTTTGTGCTCCTGCATTCCCTGCCTGGCTTCTAGGGGTTTGGACGGCAGTTATTCATACTTCAGTGAGAATTTTACTCAGGGCGTTTTCTGTCTGCAACATTCGTACTTTGTCTTATTGCTTCTTGTAATAAAAACGGCAAGTAAGTAAAGGAGACTTGGAGGGAAGGAAAACATCCTGACACGCCGTCACACGCCACAGGTGTGGCCACCAGCTCAACCTTGCGCTCCAACGTCGCTGCCGTTTAACCCTGTCCTTCCCTGAAGCTACTGGACCTCCGTAAAAATCCCCTTTAAATCACGTATGTCTCCTGCTTGATCTGCTCTCTCTATAGATATATACAGACAGACAGACAGATAAATATTTATACTTATGTACTAGTTCCTGTCAATGTAGATGGTCTTAGTAAATTCCCGAGGAAGAGCCAGTTTTTACGTGCTTGGTTCGGACCTGGCAAGAGTACATGGTCATTAACAGACTCTTCGATATTTTAATAATTATATTCCTTAGGCTATAAATTCTCTAAGGAAAAACATTATAGTTCAAGACCCCTTTCCACTTTTAAAAAAATAGAAGATCTCCACGTGCTTTTGTTTCCGTTGGTTATATCTAGCTATATTTGCCACATTATAAATTAAAACAGAAATTTTTTAAACAATTATTGGTTAATTCACTTAAAAATAACAATTATAAATCCAGTGCATGTTAACAGAAAAAACGTATTTTCGCTAAAAATAACTATATTTTCCAAAACAAAAAAAAAATTTAAATTGTTTAAATTTTCGTAAATCTCTTTAACACCCGGTTTGATAAAAAACAGCTGGGGTCTCATATCTGCTTTTACACTCAGTCATCACACATTATGTAGCCTCTGGAAAACTCCAATGGATACTAAAAAGAGAACGAGAACGAAAGAGGGCCAATAATATGTTAGTTCAGTGTTATTATTTCATCTGCCCAGATCCCCCGAAAGAGTTTTGACCCCCCACCACCACATTTGGAGAACCGTTGCTCTAAGGGAAAATTAAACTAAAAAAAGTATCAGTAGCATCTCCCTGTAGTGCCATATCCAATAGCAAAATGACATAGGAAACATAAAATTTAATGTGTAGTTCGTGGTCCAGTCACATAGCTTGACATTTCGCTCCTCAGGTGCACCGAGGATTAGAGATAGACTTCACCCAGCACCTCCAATTCTGTTGCTACCAGATCCTTGGATAGTGTTTGTACGACCAGAATGGTCCTGGTAGGTGAACTACGACTTACTCTTAAAGTCTTCACTAAACCCATCCTTTAGGAAAGGAGTTCCTGTCCCCTGCCATGAACGCTTCAGGCAGATGGAGAAAGCCTATGAATTCTATTCAAAATGATACTTTCCATGTTTAAAATAAAATATATAAAATTACAACAAGGAAACTACATGGAAATACAGGCATCAATAAATTTTTAATTCAGATATAGTAATATCTGGTCTTTTAATAACTCATAAAGTTACAAAATCTAATGAGAGGAGAATAACCAATATTACGTCAAAGTAGTGATGTGCATATACTATATTTCAAGATATCTGAAACAATTGTAAGACATGAAAATATCTCTGATTTCTATTGTGGCAAAATCAAGTAGTATTAATATTTCTGTGATTTATTGCCTATATTCAGAGTAGGTTAGTAAAACTATGCTTGTAAAAATATGGATTTTATCCCATCTTTTTTCATCAACTCTGAATTCTATCCATGAATGCCTTTGAGATATATGAACTCTAGGTTTAGGAATGTTCTTCTAGAAAGCTGTGGTTCTCAAATGTGATCCTCAGACCAGCGTCACACAATCACCTGGAAACTTGTTAGAAATGCAAATTCATGGGTCCTACCCCAGACCTTCTGAATCAGTAACTGGGAGTGGAGGCCCAGCCATCTGTGTTTCAACAGATGTTGATGCCTACTCATGTTCGGGAATCACTGTCCCAGAGGTCCATTCTACTCAGGAACAAAGTGTGTCATGCAGGAAGGGAAGGGCAGGTAAGCAAGGCACATAGGCAAGAACTGGAGCAAAATGGAGCACTTTGTGAGGTCATGCAAAATTCCTTGTACAGGCAAGAAACATAGAACAGTAGAAAAATAGAAGAGGATTGGAGACTGTCAATTCCAGGAGTAGTATACTGTTTCATGTTAAATGATATCTATGTTAACAAGTATGTTGAAAACTGCTGAGTTTAAGAATGAGGGTTTTGGTTGAATTTGAATAAATGAATGAACGAATTGTGTCATGATCAACTTTGTCTTATGGACATATGTAGGAATGGGAGAAGGATAACAACGCTCAAGCAGTATATATGCTATCCCCAATATATCCAATCCCTTCATCTTTCAGTGAAGGAAATTGAGACAGAGATAGTAAGGGGCTTGCCAAAAGTCAACTGTGAATTAGTTTCAGAACCTGAACTAGAGACTCAGGACATCTGACCCATAATCTAATACGGATGCTTTCACATATGTCACAGGGCAGTAGTTTCACAGCTTGTACTATGCAATTTTTACATACTCTAATGCAGACTCTTCTGCGAAGGCAGAGTTGTTTCTCTGCCAGATTTTATAAACGAGGTAACTAACTCCTTTAGAGCTGACTACAGTATTCTATTTAATGACTAGGAGTGGCAATTTAACTTCTTTATATGCTATTCAAAACAATGCAAACCCCAAACAGACAAGACAGGAAAAACCCTCTTCTAAAAAGACAACTGGAGACGTTAATTGAAACAACATCCTGAATCCAAAGGTAATTACATTCCCCAATACACGAGAAGAACAAAGAAGTAGAGGATTGTTTTCTTGAATGGAGACCTATAATTCAATGCAGCAAATTAAAATGAAACAAAAGGAAATGGAACCTGGATGAAGGGCATCCTGACAGTAAATACTAATAAATAATGGAGCCCACTTCAAGGCAGAAGCTACAAGAAGATCCATTACTTAGGAAGCTGAGGATAATTTCTCATGGCAAGACTTCACTTCATAATTCTGTAGGTTGGATGACCAGTTTGCTGCATTTGTGCCTTATTTTTGTATTTGTTAGACTTAGTAAATTTTCAAGATCATGTTGTTTAAATCCTTTCATGTAGCATCTTGTTCAAACTCTTCTAATAATACCAAGTCATATTTCACATAGATCTTAAAATATGGAAAGAATTCTCTTAAAATAAAGATCATTTATTTTCCATGTATTTTATTTAAGTGACATTTTATTATGGAAGCATATATGAATAGGGAAAATAAAAATTATTCATGAAGCTTTTGCTACAGACTACTGCTAAGGCTAAATAAAAAGTATCTTGCACAAAAATTATGGAGACGTCAAAAATATCTCAAATGTTCAAAGAATGTTTAACCTTTACTACATAAATTAGAACAGAGGAAAGGCATGAGTGAGGAGAGGTCAAAGTTATTGTAGGAAATATGCGCATTGAAATAAAAGACTTTAATAATGAAAGTGCCCTTACATTTGCTCCTACTATTCTCACGAGAAAAGCTTTTGAATAGACTCTGAGTCTCACATAAATGAAAAAAATGAAGACATCTAGCCAGCTGCTGCAGAGACTTATGTAGTCATAACAACTTTTTTTAAATGGAAATGTTTAAATTAAATGACTCCTGGCCCTGAAAAATATCTCATGTTCAAAGTCATATTATGGGTGGATCATTACTGCCGCAAGCCTTCACCCAGAGTCAACAAATAACTCGATTAGCTTACTTGGCAAAATTCATAAAATCCATAGAATAAATTTGAAAAGAAGGGACTTAGGTCATGAAATCATAGAAAATACAATCATAACTTCCGGATTTAGAGGGAAGCTTCTACTGATCCTGTATTATAACCATTTCTCAACACTTTTTCCTTTGCCTAGCTCTTTATTGACTGAAAATATTTCCAAACTCTACCATCATATTTCCTACTTTCTCAAGCAAATAATTCTGAATATAAAGTATACTTTTATTAATGATTCAAAGTTATCAACCTAAAGCTGAATTCATTAATTCCCTATTGCTGTGTAACAAATTATCACATAATTATTGACTTGAAAAACACCTATTTACGTACTCATAGTTTCCATGTGTCTAGAGTCTGGCACATTTTAGCTAGTCCGTTGCTCAAGCTGGGTCTCAGAAGGCTGAATTCAAGATGTTGGCTGACTGTGTCCTCATCTGGAGGTATGACTAGCGCTACTTTTCCAAGCTCCATCAGGCTGTTGGCAGAATTCAATTTCTTGTGGTTGTAGGACTGATGTCCCTATTGTCTTGCTAGCTGTCATCGGGGACAGCTTTCTTCTCCTAGAGACCACTTAGATCCTTGCCATGTGGCCCCCTCTCTCAGGAATTGAGAACTTTTCTCATCTGGAATCTCTTTCATGCTCTAACTTCCCCTTCTGAAACCAGCTGGTGAGATGAGATCAGGCCCACCTGAATCGTCTCCATATTTTAAAGTCAACTGTGGGGGCAGCCAGGTGGCGCAGTGGTTAAGTGCGCATGTTCCACTTCGGCGGCCCGGGGTTCACTGGTTCGCTGGTTCGATCCCAGTGTGGACATGGCACCGCTTGTCAAGCCATCCTGTGGTAGGCATCCCACATATAAAGTAGAGGAAGATGGGCATGGATGTTCGCTCAGGGCCAGCCTTCCTCAGCAAAAAGAGGAGGATTGGCAGCAGTTAGCTCAGGGCTAATCTTCCTCAAAAAATAAAAAATAAATAAGTAAATAAACTCAACTACGTCGTATAGCATAACCTAATCCTGGAAGTTAAATCCAAAATATTCACAGTCCTGGGGATTATTCAGAGTGTATATGACAAGTGAGTGGGAAATCTTGGGGGTCATCTTAGAATTCTACCTACGACAGAGTTTTATGGAATGATGAGAACATAGACCTTGAAATCAGATAAGAAGGGGTTTAAAAACCTAACTTCACTACCTGGGATGTAATAAGTTGCTTAATAAATATGTGTTGATTGAATTATGAATGAGTGAATAAGTGAACAAATGCACAAGGGAATGCATAAATGAATGAACTTCACATTTCAAAACCTGTTTCATCATGTAGGAAAGAAAAATAATAGCATCTAATTGAAGGATGCTTATGACAATGAAATGAAATTATACATAGAAAGCTCTTGGCACATAGCTGGCACTCAATAAATTGGTATCTATTATTAATCTTTCTACAGTGGCATAATATCTAGGCTTACCATTCCTATAAGGACGACTAATTTCCCCCATTTGCTATAGCAGTCTGCTGTTAACACTAACAATGATTCTAGTCTTGCGTTTTTGCTGCCCTTCTCATCAGTTTTTCTTTTTTTTTTTTTTTGTGCCTTGTTTATAGAGTTCATGGCTTTACTCTCTTCATTGAGGTCTGATAGCATTGATATATGCTTGGTAAATTAACTGTGCCAATTGGAATAACAGAGAGTTACAACAACAAAAATATATTTTTCACATATGTGTAACAAATAGACTGTGGATCTCTTCCATGCTCCAGGATCCAGACTAATGGAAGAGCATACACTGGGACATTGCTGGTCTCAAGGAAGAGAGAAAAGAACCATGGTGGAGCCACTCAATGGTTCTTAAAGCTTCTGCTCAAACATGGCACTCATATTTCCTTGGGCACTCTAAATCATATGACCAAGAGTAACATCAATGGGATAGGAATGTATAATCCTCTCCAAAGAGGAGTGGCAAATATTTTAATATTCTCAATCACATTTTAGTGGTCTTCCTTGTGTATGAGACTATTTTCAGTCGTGCTGCTCATTTGCTTTATGTTCAGGAGCTGTTTTATTGCCATCATAACATATGTGTTTTGTGATGCTTTGTGGGAGGGATAATATTCAGCTTTTTTTAGCATTTATCTCAGGAAATATATTATTTTAAAGTCACAACTAAAAATAATATACCGAAAAAATCACTTATTTTTAAATAATAATCTTAATTCAGAAATCCATTTTTAATGTATGTTAGCCATTTTTATGTACTGACAAACCATACCAACGCTCCATTCAGAACCTTTCAAAAAGTGGGAGATAATTCTTTAGGAATCCTGTCAGTCAATAGCATTTATTGAAAAGTGAAGTGAGTGAAAACTACATTTATTCCATAGAATTATCAATAGTTTATAGTCTCAATTTCTATTTCCAAGCAATTTCAAAGAGATTGCACACATAAATTCCAATGATCAATAATAGATTACATTATTATTTCTGTTGATTTGGTTGAAGAAACAGAAGATGCAATCTAACATAAAGACCTCTATAAATGCAGTAGTTTCTATAAACTTTGTTTCTTCATATCAAATGGGAATTGGACATTACAGAATATTGGAACAGAAGTTAGCCACAAAGTGATGCACATTTACAATATGTTGGCCATGGGCCAATTTATGCTCTCTAATCTAAAATAATTTTATTAAAAAAATTTTTTATAGTATCACACAAAACAGTCCTTTGACAATATAAACACATTTCTCTGTAAAGTCTTGAAAGTGTCCTTAACTTTATCTGAGACACAGAGGCCCTCTTGTGGTGGCATCTGGGCATTTGCAGTGACTGTTTTTAAAGAAGAGTTTCAGCTAGTCTGGCGCGGACAGGGCCTTTCAGGTGGAGCAAGGCCCGGGTCCCTTTCAACTTCTGAGGCCCTAAGCATATGCAAAAATGATCAAACAGAAGTTCTAGAAAGAATATAATGTAATACAGTGCATTTTAAATTTTACTAGCACACAAAAAGTACAATGGAACATGATTTTGCTCTTTAAAATGAGAGAAAAGATCAAAAATATTAAATCACAGTTTATGATTGGCGATTTAAAGATGCACAATAATCAGCTTCCAAGGGAGTCAGTTCATCTTTGTGATGGTGGCAGGGCTATTCTCATTCAGAGAGATTCCTAAAGCTCTGCATTTGGTTCCTCTGTTACCAGGAGGCCTGGGTCAAGTGTTCCTCCTTTTCAACTATCCCAATTCCTGGTCTCGGCTCCCAACTCCACCCTGCTTAGTCTTGTGAACAGATAAATTGTCTCAAAGATGACTATAAACTAAGAGAAAAAGCCTTTTGTATTCAGTACAGCACAGAGCCTGCCCTGTTCCTTCTCTTTCCTATGTTACTCTTGGTTCTGTGCTAACCAAGAAAAATAAAAATTAGACAGGAAGTAAATCCAGCAGACAATGTCTTTAAACTTCCACGTGCCTCAACATCGCTTCAGGTATTCACTAAGAATACACATTCCTCAGGTCTATAGCCAAAGGTGCTGATTTAGAGGGCTGAGTTGCAGTCCTCTGAAACTGAATTTTAACGCCCACTCCAGGGTTTTCTGGATCCCTTTGGCTAGAAGAATGATTCTTAGCCCTGGCTGCAGACTAACTGGAGAGCTTTAACATTCTGATTTCTGGACTGCTTCAATCAGAATTTTCTCAGGATGGGTCCACCCCACCCCCCCCCCCCCCAGCACGCACCCCCCACCGCCACTGATTCTAAGGTGCAGCCAATTTGAGCACCACTGGGCTGGAGCACAGAAGCAAAGGTGTCGAAGCCCAATCAGCCTGAGACCACCAGCGACACACTTAAAGTTCAGCAAAGTGGAGTTTATTGACTCATTGCAATGAGGGAGATTGCATGCCAAGGGAACAATGGTGTCTCACTAGACAAAGGCAAAGAGAGTTATTTTAGGACAGAGGAGTAGGGTGGAGTTAAGCATCTTGACAGGCTCAAAACAAAGCAGAGCTTATGTAAGGGGATCAACATCAGATGGGCATGGCTAAGTGGACCTTGAGCCTTGTTTCCTTGGAAACATTAATCTTGAGATAATTCTGCAATGTCATATCCAGAAACCCTTTATCTGAAGCTCTGCGCCTGGGTTGTTAGTTGAGACTGTTTTTCAGTGTCAAAGTGACTTAAATCCTCCAGGCAAGAGAGGGATATTTCTTTCTTGCTGATCTGATTTCAAACAGCAAAGTTTCTGATAGTCTCTGATTTTGGAGAGCAGTTTCTCAATGTGTAAGAAGGCAGCAGTCACTCAAAGAAGGTGACACTTTATAGCTGCGGTGTGTCTTGGGGACTAATATTGAATCCTGTTAACTTTGCAGCTGGCTTCAGCTGTGTCTGTTATTCCAGCCTAATCAATGGCAGGGCAGATGTTTATAGTCCGAGCTAACTTTCACCTTTTCAGACATGACATCTGCCACCACAGGGTTGCTTCCAGAAGGAAGATGGAACAGTAAAAGAGAGTCCTAGCATGTCAGTGTGTAGATGTTATTCATGCGTAACTCAACAAAGACTTATTGACTGCCTACTGTGTGCTGGGACCCGTGCAGGGTACTAGAAATTCAGTGATGAACAAAGTTCAGTCTCTGCCCTCAGGAAACTTACCAACTGGTTTGAGAAAAACACAGATAAATAAGCAATTACAGCAGGGTATAGAATTGCTATAACTAGACTTCAGACTAGGGTACCCTGGCCAATTAGCCCAGTCTTGGGTGTTCACAGAACTAGAAATATTACCTAGAGTTATGGAAGAGAAAAGACTTGGGGTCGGGGGGTAGCTGGTGGCAGAAAGTTGGAAGTAAGGGACAAAGGACTTTGAAAACGGAATCATCTGGGCTCTAAGCCAGGCTCCACCACTGGCTAAGTGTCACTCTATGTCTGAGTTAGTTTTCTCATTTGTGAAGTAAGGATAACAAAACAGACAAGCATTCACTGAGTGCCAGACAGAATTCGAAGTAACAGGATCACATCACTGAACAAAAGACTCAAGCTCCCTGACCTTTGCATAGCATGCACTAAGGTGGGGTGTTCAAAACATAAGTAATAACCATAAGTAAAATGCAAATTAGTCACTGTGTTATGTAATTAATTGCAGAGTAGAGGACGTTGAAAGTGTCAGTGGAGGAAACAAGAGAGAAGGAGCCAATTAAGGATTAAACGATGTGACGTGTGTCAATACATCTAGACATAGCACAGGGGCATTCTGATGAGGTGAGATCACAGAAGACGTGTTTGGTGAAGCTACGGGGCAAACCCAGGACCTGTATCAGCCACCATTTGACCTCACTCAGTATTTCCCTCTTCTTCTGAACTGCTGCTCTTCTAACTTCAGGGAGTCTCACTCTGTACCTTAGAAAAACTTCGTGTTCTGTAGCACAGCTCTGGATTATAATTCAAAGGAGACCACTCACTGAGAATGTTTCTGGGCAGTGGACATTTCTTGCAAACACTGATAGCAGTTGAAGAGTTTAAGGTAGGGTCCTCTTTTGCTTATAATGTTCTAAATTTCCCTTAACTTATTCTACCTGTTTCTTTTATGCCCTGCTTCAAGCCAAAATTTGATTAAAACAGTGGTTCTCAACATCCTCTCTCAAGGTCCACGGTATCCAA
Source organism: Equus caballus (assembly GCF_041296265.1). Lineage (NCBI taxonomy): Eukaryota > Metazoa > Chordata > Mammalia > Perissodactyla > Equidae > Equus > Equus caballus. The sequence goes on from NC_091686.1 coordinate 96,250,476, forward strand.
TTCTTAAATCCAGTATAGTGCTTCCATTCTCTCCCAATGCCCCCGACCCCCATGACTGCAACTACATGGAAGGAATTTTGTTTTTCACACTTACTAGGGTGAGGGGGTGCTCTGTGCATTTGGTGGACAGAAGTCAGCAATACTGAATGGCCTGCAATGCATGAGCCAGTTCAGGTGACTTAAAATGTATATATTTCATTCAAAATGCCAATAAGACCACCATTGAGAAACACTGGATTAGGAAAACAGAACTCACCCCATAAAATTTAGCTATTTTGAAAATTGGATTATGATGCAAAGCCTACCCAGCTTACTTGTTAAAGTGTTTCAATTTTACTTTATAATACTTTGGAATATACAATGTGACATTGTGTGTGTGTTCATTTAAGCTATATTTTTTAGGAATAATCAATTGCTCTAATCATAATTTACATTCCAGATACGGTAAGCATTTGACCAAGGTAGCTGTGGTTTATCATAGGTCTTGTTAATCAGAATAATAAGTGTTAGAACATTTTATTTGTCAAATTTCGTGCTTAATAATTAGGAAAATGATGATTGTAATGGGTTTTCATTAGTGAAATGGTTGTTATTCAAGATATGTAGATTGACTCTAAATGGTAAAAGCATTCTTACCCATCTATGCTATAAAACAGGCACCTCAGGAATGGTACCCAATGCTTAATTGCTAAATGGTCCTGTTTTGCAACCACTATTTTGAAGGGCTCTTGATGTGCCTGAGTAGCCAAGTTGTGTCAAAGTAGCTCTAATTATTGGTGACTACTGATATCTGCTGGAAATAGCCCAATATTTACACATCACCAATTTGTGTTAGGTCAATTTGCAATATTACCCTAACCTGTCAGTCTCTTAAGTCTAAGAGAGCATTTAACTAATTGATCTGAGACAAATATCAATCATGTCAACATCACACTCTCCTCCCACCTCCTGCCCCTCCCCCACCTATCCTCAAAATTAATGTCTATTTGCACCATTGATATGAATTATAAATGTTGTTTTGCAAAATGAGGAGTAGGAATAAAGAAATTTTAGGCTGATAGATATGTCCATTTCCTTTCTTTCGTCTCCTTAGCTTGGTGGCAACATGGTATGGTGGAAGCCAAGCCAACTGCCTGTATTTGAATCCTGTCACTCATTTCTAATCTTAGGCAAGGCACTCAATCTTTCTAACCTCCAATTTCCTCTCTTGTAAAATGGGGCGGTGCACTACCTCACAGGACGTTGGGAGGATTAAACAAGTGAGTACTTGTACAGGGCAAAGCACAAAGAGCCTGGTTCATTACAGGCAATAAACACTATGTTGATCTTGGTCATTCATTCTTCCTTTAAACAGAAGACCTAACCCAGGTGACTGTCTCTTACTCATTTTTGTGTTCCTAGCATTGGACAGCTTGCGTTTTCCCGAGGTTGTGTTCAATGTATACCTATTGAATGAATGAATTTAACGTTCCTTTCATTGTAATTTAGCTATGTATTGATACCACAAGCTGTCTGACATCCTGGAATCTGTTCATATGTCTTCTATATTGTTTCTCCTTCTGATACTTTTAAAAATGGCAATGGCAATGGAATGTACTCTCTTCATTAGTAGAGAAAATATTGTAAAATATTTAAGCCAGTCTCTTTTTTGTCTCAATAGAGCAATTGAAGACAATCCAGCTTATCTATGATACAGAATATCATGTTATGTGCCTCAAGTTAATCCATTTGTATATAGACTTAAAAATACTGTTTTCCTAAGAATCTTTACAACATGATGATTAGAATATAAAATGGCAAATTGGCAATGCGTATCAAAAGCCTTGAAAATGCTCCTAGCAAGTAATCCTACTTCTAAAAATTTATGCTAGTGAAATAATAATTTACATACATGGGTAGAAAAATGGCCACCACAGTATTATTTTTAGGAAAAGAAGGAAGTCACCTGAATACACAGCAAAAGGGGAAAGTTTAAGTTAATTATGGCAACTAATCATTGTACTCTTAGGTATATACCTGGAAGAAATAAATATATATGTTCACTAAAAGGTATATACGAATTTTCATAAAACATTGTTCATGATAGCTCCAAACTAGAATCTACTGACATGCCATCTACAGTGGAAGAGAGATGGAATTTGTAGTACATGCATAAAAGGGAATATTATACATTAGTAAGAAGGGACATACAAACAACATGGATGAATTTCAACAACATAAAGTTGAATAAAAAAAGCGAGAGATAAGAGAATATATACTGCATCATTGCATTTTTTAAATTTTAAAAAATAGGTAATACTAAGATTATGGCATGACTATGAAATGGGATATTATGCAGCTATTAAAACATTTAAAGACATTGGAAAATGCTCATAATTTAATATAAGACTAATATTTAAAACTGTATAATATATGAACCCCGTTCTAGAAAAAAATATATGTATGGTCCCTATGAAAAGTGTCTGTCAGAGTCTCAATAAAAAACTTATGATACACTCAAATTAGGATAATCAGAGGAGGTTTTATCTTAAAAGGGTGGGCAGGATATAGGAGAACCACAAGGGACAGTGCAGCCATAGAGCTGTGACAACCCCAGACTTGAAGAGACGAGAGGAAGAGCAGTTCCCAAAACCCGAGAGAGAGTCGCCTAGCGAGGAGGGGAGCAGTGGCCTTTGGGTGAGGGACACAGCCTGGCCCTGGTGAATTCAAAGGAAGGAAGAAAGGGCAATAGTCTAACTCACTCTCCTCCCTCCACCCCGTCTCCTGCTGGGGCGCCCCATTCCCCAAACCCAATGAGAAGCCGGAGCATTGCTGATGAGGTCCACACAGGTCAGCCCACCAGAAAGGGAAGAGGGTGCACAAGGGTGAGATGTGGATGTGGCACCCTGAACACGTGAGCCACGTGCCACATATCAGACTGATTCCTTCTATTACCTAAGGGAGAGGAAGTGCCGAAGAGGTGATCCATTTTTTCCTTTATTTACCTTTGTATCATTTTACTGTTGCAATAAGATAAGCATTTTTTTTAATTCTGGGAAAAGATGTGTGTCAAAGTGTGTGTGTATGAAGTGATGGGTGCCTGTAAGGGTATGTATGTGAAGTACATGAATGAGTGAGTGTGTGTGTGTGAGAAAGTGAGAGAGCAAGAATGAGCGAGAGAGAGAGGTGGGAGTGGGGTGTGTGAGAAGAGAGTGTACGACCGTGTATGGTATATGAAGGTATACGGGTAATGTGAGGTGGTGTATTTGTCTGCACGCCTGTGTCTGTGGGGTATGTATATTAATGAGTAATGTGTGTATGAGACGCGGGAGTGAGGTATGTGTGAGAGAGTTTGTGAAAGCATATGTGAGAGTGTACAAGTGGATCAGAGACTGTATGCATGAGAGGGTTGTATGTAAATAAGTGGGTATGAGAGAGGTGGGAGTGAGGTACATGGGTGGACCTGTGTTTGTGACAGGGTACACGCAAGGACGAATGTGGATGTGAGTCTGTGTGCGTGTAAGAGGTAGGTATGTGTTCAAGAGTGTGTTTGTGAGAGGTGTGTGGGAGGGGATGTGTGTTTGAATAAGTGAGAGTCCTTACGGGGGTATGAGGACATGGAGAGGGGGTGTGAGGAAATGTGAGTGAGGGAGAGAGTACGGAGGAGGTGAATGGGTGAGGCAATATGTGTGAGGGGATTATATGTATTCGTGTGTGTGTGCGCGTGAGCACATAGGTGACTGCTTATATACATCTATACACAGACATAGGAACATGTCCTTCCAGGAAAAAAGAAAAACTGGAAGAAAATATGCCAAAATATTCATAATGGCAATCAGTTTTGGAAGAAGATGTGAATTTTATTTTCTTTACCTTTTTGTTATTTTGTAGTCATAAGAACAATAAACATTTCAGTGTTTCCTTCATTCCAAGGACACATGAAAAATATTGTACCTTTTGGAAACATGTAAAAATAATACAAATCTTGACTAACAAAATGTTTCTTAATAGGAATGTGTTGGAAAATTGGAGTCCTCTTTTCCAATATATAACCAAATAGACATCTAAGTCCCTGGTTAATTTGTAGAAGGAAATCTTGTCTTTACATTTCAAAACCATATAAATATTTAATGTTCCATCCAATTTCATTAATTTTCAGGTATTCAATAATATAAACAAATCACTACGGATGTTTGCAGGTCAAGGCCCCGATGGTTTTGCATTAACGAATTGGTAACAGCAATTTGGTAACAGCAATCCCCCACGGGTATCACACTGGGGAGCCCCAGTGCTTTAGGCTTTCCAAGGTCTCAAAGCTTATATGCTACACAGGATCAGGATTATCAATGATAGAGGGCATTGGGATTATTAGTTTTTTATTTTAGTTTTGGGGATTTTTACAGGTAGGTTTTTTTAACGATGCACATATAGAGCTTAAGTAATAAGGTTTCTGCCAAACTGATTTGAAAGCAGGTTGTTTTCCTAAGCAGGTGAAAAAGGCCCTGAATTCTTTCACTGATGTTTCATTTTCTGTGCACTCTCTCATTTCACTCATACTAAAATATGAGATTTTCCCTATTCCAAGCTACGTTTTTAATAAAAGAAAAATTTGTGGCAGTAAATGGTTGAAGTGTTACTCTGTTTTTAATCTTAATCAAGCTTGTCTGTGTTCTTAAAGTGATTTGCCATCTTCCACACCAGGGCTCTGCAGCCCAATTTCTTTCTCATTGTTACCTGCGGGCTCCATGGTATGCGCATAATGTGAATTAGTTGCTTGGAATCCTGCATAACTAGTTTACTTTTATGTAGGTAGCAATAAAAAAAAGAGATTCTGCATGTCATTATCTTTCCTTTTCACTTAGAAAGCAACCTCAGCTATTAAAATGTAAGCAGGGCAAACTCGATTACAACGCTATTTGGTTTGGCTGAACTCAAGACAGTCATGCTTGCAGAACACACATCTCTGAACCATGAAGGACGCTCAAACCCAGGAATGCTTCTTATGGCCTGATTAGTGCTTCTCCGCTTGTCTCAACAGCACATCAATCAAAAAGATTCACTTCAAACAACATTACTTGAGAACTGCTGGTAAAATATTGACAGAAACAATCTTAAAACCAACTCTGACCTTTTTCTAGGGCAAAAGAAGGAGCAAGCTGGCATTACTCTGCCATAGCAAACCACGGCTGTGGTTCAGTGAACACTTTATTTTCCCACTTGAATTTGAGCTCTTTTGAAAGATCGCTCCTGCCGATCTTGCGGAGATGGCGAGCCAGAAGGCGGAGTTTATCGGTGGAATTTGGGAGTGATTTTTTCCAGGAGCAAAGGAGTGCGTGGATCTGTTCAGTGAGATCATCGGGGTTCTTCAGTTTGATGAGCTGAATGGTGCTGCGGCGCAGAGGGAGGGATGAGGAGAGACACTCGGCATTTTCTTCCGAGAGCTCCTCCGCCAGCCAGTAGAGCAAGTTCTCCCACAGGGCGTCTGTCAGGCACACGTGAACACGCAGCATGAGGACTCTTTCCTGGAGGATGTGAGTATCTAACCCTCCACACTTGTTCCCACGGAATCTGCGTGCTTTCCACTTTGGCCTCTCAGCATTAGAAAGATTTGGGACCACCCAGGTGGGCAGTTAAGAGCCTTTGAATCCCCACCATTTCTAGGGTCTTCTCTTGAGACAACTAAACTATGGGAGAGGGTTAGAAATGCTTAAATTTTAACTTTCCCTGCAGGGCTTGTTAACACGGTTTCTAAGCCCCGCTTCAGATAGTCTAGTTAAGTAGGACTACGGTGGGGGAAAAACTTGGCATTTTTAACAAGTTCCCAGATGATATGCTGATGCAGGGGTCCCCAACCATGCTTTGAGTAGTTAAAGGATATTTTTAGGTTCATAAAATCCTTTTCTTAATTAATACTAATCTGATGCATAAATTATACCAGCAGCTTGGCAATCCTCACCACCACCACCCGCCTCCCCGACTACACATACACACAAACTCACCAAGCTCCGCTACCCAAAGAGCAGTTCTGTGGAAAGTCCTTTACCCCAGCTTTCCTCCTGGCTTCTGGACTATTTAGAACCAGAAACATGACCTCTGAATATATCCTCTAAGTTCAGCATACCCCTTCCCTTACCCTGCAACTCCTGTCCACCACCTAAACTCAGGATTCCATTTTTCTGTTGTTGATTGGTGGTTATTTTTTCATTGTGTAACTCAGATCCATCACTCTCAGTAAAATCCCTAAGCCCTACTGTCTCCCTCTTTCCATCCACCAGCCCGAGCCTGCATCACAGTCATGGTCTCTCACTCTCATGCTAACCCCTGCACCAGTTTCCCTGCTCCGGTGTGAACAAGTGTCTGCCACCTTTTACTCAACTATTCCTTCCAGCTACCTACTCACACAAATTGCACCTGATTTAATGGAACAAGCACATCTTTGCTCTCCAATGTCCCTTTCAAGTCAACATCCTGCTTTCATCACGCAGGGTATTCATTTTAATGTTCATGCAACATGGGTAGGCCTTCTTCTCCCCATCCACATCGTCTCTCTCCTGCCATCAGCAGGCAACATCATCAGCAATGCAGTTGATAATGTCATACCACTGACCACAGGGTTTCTTAATATTGTCAGCATCAATGACCTGTGCCTTGACTCCATATTAGAAACTAACTTTCATGGCTAATCCTCATGTTTCATCATCAGCCAGAACTATTCCACCTCCATGGTCTCAGCTTCTCAATATTATTGCTGGCCACCATCTCTAAACTTTCACAGCTTCTGCTCCTTTGCTCCTGCTTAGTATGTTTCTTGCCCCCATCACTAATACAGTGATGATTCCTTTGATGTCCCCAGTCACCCAGTCATCTCTACTGGATCTCACATACCTCTGTACCCATACCGCTCCTAATGATCAGCCATGAACATCAAGAATAGTGTTGCATCCACCTTAAAATCTGTTGTCTTCTGTGGCTTTCATTGTTCTCAGTTTGTCAATTGCCAATCCTGCTATATAAACACTGCAATCAACTCCTGCGACGCCCAGGGTTATGAAACTATGCTGAATGTGATCAACAAACTCTACACTTTTTACACCATTTGAACCCTTAGCGGCTTATAAACCCATTAAAAAAATCTTTTTCCTGAATTCAACTTAAAGTTTTCCACAGCAGTGCCCCTAAACTTTTCTGCCATCCTTAAGCCCCAATCTCACTCTCTTTCTGTTTCACTCAGCCAGTGTCTGTTTCTCCAACTTTACCCAAGCCATTTGACCTGAGTCCTCATAACCTTGTTTTCATCTCAAAAATCACTTTCTTACAAAACCTCACTCCTCTGTGTTCGCCAGATTCTGTCCCTCACCGTGTTTTTCATCAAGTAATTTCCTGCCCGCCTGTTCCTTAATCACCTCGTCGCCACAGGTTCTTCCCATGCTCCTTACAAACACACTCAAGCCTCCTCTTTTCTTGCTTCTTCTCCTCTTTCTCTCTCCCTTCCCTTTACCATAAAATCTTTCCACACCTAATATAAACTTGATGCCTTGAGTTCATCACAGTCAACTCACTCCTTAAACCCTTGTTCAGGAGTTCTGAGCCCTCTTTTAGAACGCTCTTGAAGCCCTTCTTTCCAAGCTTCCTAGAGGCCTCCTAATTACTACTTACAGCAACTGACTCTCAGTCAGCATCTTCTCTGGCTTCCACAAAGCATTTTATTCCTTCCCTTCGGTTCCACAGCCAGCCTGGTTCTCCTCTTCCTTCTCTTTCCCCTTTGCTGACTCTCTACCTCCTAATACTACTGAGCTACTGTTTCCTCTCTGAGGCCTCTTCTGTTTCTGTCCTCCCCTCTCGAGGAATTCATCAACTCTTCCTGCCTTAACCAACTCCTCTGCGCGAAATACCCCAGATCTACTATATCTTCATCTTTGGCTGTCTTTCCTAAATTCTGGTATAGCCTTTGCAATATTCGTCTCCGAATCATCTTTACCAGCGTATACCACAGTCAATTCCAACTCCGTATTTCCAAAATCAAAATCAACTTTGGCCTTCCCCTCTCCACCTGATCCTTCACTCTATTCACTTTCCTAGTGACTGTGGCCTCTCAGGTGAGTAAGCTAAAGCGTGTAATGTCATTCAAATTTCACAAAACCTATTTCTCATCCCAGGCACCCAAGTCCTACTGGCCCTAACTCTAAACATGTCTCAGGCATTTCCCCAACTTTGCAGCCTTACTGTCCCACCTCTCCTTTCTGGAGTGTTGCAAAAACAAGGTCCTACCTCATATCTCTGCTATCAGATTTGACTGATTTTTGTCTTCCACACAACTAACAGAAGTTTTCAAAGCTAATCTGATCTTATCCGTTCCTTGTTAAAAAATCTCTTGTAAGTGCCTCCTATTGTCTAAACTTCTTACCTTAGCATTTAAAACTTCTCGTAGTTTTATCCTGCTCTAACTTCATCTGCCATCATCCTTCCTGCAGCAACTCAGACGTCATTGCTCATGCAAGACCATGCTGTGTAACAGCCTAGGACTTCCTGGCACGCATTGGAAAGATCATTATACCCTTGTTCTCTCTGGTGGTTGTTGACAAGGGTAGTGAGAATGCTTTTATTTAAACATCGAATTCTTCAAAAGTTAACAACATCATTAAACTTGCTGAGATTTCATCTATTGCTGCTGTTGGTTTGGGTTTGAGCTTTGGTGTTTTTTTGTTTTGTTTTGTTTTGTTTTTGCCGCATCATCTGCTCTCTCTTTGAAAACAGTTTTATTGCTTCTGAGAGAGTGTCTAACACTAAGAGTCATTCTCATCCTACTTACTTCCAATGTAAGTCAGTAAAGTTTTCTGTACAAATCCATAAAGATAACCCCTAAATGGAATGCTATGCCATTAGTGATGGGCCTGACTAAACACACTCACTGATGTCTTTTGAAGACCAATAAATTATCACAGTAGTAACTATTAACATCACAAAATGAATTGTTTCAAAGGCTACAATAGAATAAAAGTGTCAAATTCTGCCCTGAAATCTGCATCCTATTTATGTAATTGAATTACACATAACCACAATCAAACATTACGTTTCCTTTGTGGTTTCATACCAATATAGCTCTATTGCCTTCATATGTAGACTTGAATTGACCACACTTTAAGATTTACAACTTAATAGTCCATATTTCAGAACCAGCTATAGTTGTCTGTTTACTAAACTAAGCAACTACTAGTTATCTTAGTAAAATAATAGTAGCATTCATATTTCTTGTAGATTTTAGTAACAGTTTTAATTACATCCATATTTGAGAATGATTTAGACTATATGTGTATGGCTTCTGAAGGAAAATTCAATTATTAGGCTGATAAACCTAACGGTTGCTTAATTGCAAAGTTCTCTGTTCTTTTTTCTTAAAAGATTCACATAAAATACAAAATAGAGGAGAAAAAGGGCACCACTGTAATGAGGACACAGCAAATACTCCTTACCCAGAGGATCTGTAGAAATTCTTTTGGTTCTCTGTGGATGGTTGATTAATTTTTCATGCTATTGGAAGAAAGGGACATAGAATAAGCAGAAGAAATCATTAATTTGTGAACAAGCTATAAATGAAAATCCATCTGACCCATACCCCTGTTTGAAAGAAGTACTCAATTGCACACCTTACAAAATTAGATTGTGTATTTGTACATGCATGCTCAGCAATTGCTTTCCTAAGATAAGGCAAAATATATTAACCCAAATCTTTCAGCAAATTTAAATTTAAGAATACACATTGAAATATTATTATAGCAGTCACATTAACTCTGAATAAACATTTTCCAACTAAAATTTAAAACTGTTAAAATCATCGAACATGGAGCAAGCTACCTCTATGCAGCAAACAGTATTTTGTTAAAGTCCACATGTGGCAGGCACCTGCTTCGACCGACGCTCGGCACAGGGCCTGCACCTAATGGGTACTCAAATAATAGTTGTGGTGAATAAATGAGTGAATCAATGTGCATCCATAATGCTAAAAGCAATCAAGTTTTGAGCAGATATTATTCTGAAACCAATGTTTTATCAAGAAGTAGTCAGGGGCCTGCCCAGTGGTGCAGCGGTTAAGTGTACACGTTCTGCTTTGGCGACCTGGGGTTTGCCGGTTCAGATCCCAGGTGCGGACACGGCACTGCTTGGCACGTCATGTTGTGGCAGGCGTCCTACATATAAAGTGGAGGAAGATGGGCATGGATGTGAGCTCAGGGCCAGTCTTCCTCAGCAAAAAGAGGAGAATTGGCAGCAGATGTTAGCTCAGGGCCAATCTTCCTCAAAAAAAAAAAAAAAGTCAAATATGTAATCATTACTTTTCAACACTTTCTGCAGAACAATTGGTTCTTGGTTAATATGGGATCATGGAAACAGCACAGGAGATAAAGTAAAAACATCTGGGTTTGGAAATCTGCACAGTGCTCTGGATAACTTATTTAGTCTTAGCTCTGAAAAGCAATTTAATAAAAAAAAAAATGTCACAAAAACCTGCAAACAAATGTTCATAGCAGCTTTATTTGTAATCACCAAAAACTGGAGACAACTAAAATTTTCTGCAACAGGTGAATGGTTAAGCAAACTATGGTACATCCACACTATGGGATGCTATTCAGGAATAAAAAGGACAAATCATTGGTACGTGCAACATCTTGCGTGGACCTCAGGGTATTGTGCTGAGTGAGAAATCCAGTCTCAAAAGGTCACATCTTCTCTGATTCCATTTATGTCACATTGTTGAAATTATAGAACTACAAAGATGTCAAACAGATTCGTGATTGCCATGGATTAGGAATGGCGGTGGATGCGGATAAAGGGGTGGCGCAAGGGAGATCTTTGCAGTGATAGAATAGTTCTTATCTCGAATGCAGTGGTTACACAATTCTACACATGTGATAAAATCTCAGAGAACTACACACACACAATGGATCAATGTTAACTGCCTGGTTTTGATGTTGTACTATAGTTAGGTAAGATATACCGCTGAGGAAAACTGGGTCAAGAATACACAGACCTCTCTGTACTATATTTTGCAACTTCCTGTGAATAAATAATTTTTTTAAAAGCCTACTTCACAGCAACAATAGAAGGATGACGTATGTGCTCTATGCTATTGCACAGCACACTGCCTGGTTCACAGGGAGTACTCAATACAAGCTGATTAAATCTGAATACCATATTTTGTAGATATTCTTGTCATAGATGTTACATAAACATGTATATAAAACTTACATTGAGAAGTTTTAATGGGAGGAGATTAAGAAACAACATCAGAACAGCATAAGTTCAAGAATATTAATTCTGTAGCACTGGAAAATAAGGGCATAGGATTTTCAAGGCATCAACTATGTACTTAAACCTCTCAAAAAAAAAAAAAAAATGAGAGAGAAACACCAATTTAAATAGTGCAGTGGAGTCTATCATTCCCATCAAAGGACATGTGGCCTGGATTCAGCCTAGGACAAAAAAAACACATTGGAATTTTTTTTCTTTGTAGAAATCATTCTCACCGCCCCCCGCACCCCCACCAGTCATTCTCTCTTCACAAATGTCTCAGGGCGTCTTGATGCACTCAGAGTGTTCTAGTGTTTAAATATATGTATTTTTCCACATACAAGAAAATTCTGGTGCACAGCTGTAGAAGCAGTGCATCGTGGAGGCACAGGAAATCCCTGGCTCTTTTAGACTTTCAGGCAGTATGCTGGTCTCCACATGGCCTCTTCATCAGGGACTTTCAATCCCCCTTCTCTTTCCCCTCTTTCTTCCTTTTTTGAATGATTTTCATCCATGCACTATTTTTGCCTTGTGCTCTACCTTTTAAATCTCACTGGTGCTCAGGGTCATCTCCAAGCCAAACAGGGGAGCCTCTGCTAGCCTCTGCTTGTCCTATGTATGTCCCCTCCCACAGATTACCAGTGTCTGCATGTGGCCCCATGGATGCCTTCATTGGTGGGACTGGCTCTAATTTGTCCCTACTGTCCTCTCTTTCCTTCTTTCAATCAAAAGGTCCTATTCTGTTGCATCTTCTCAGGTTCTACCATTTGTTAAAGGATGGTTTGTTATTCCTCTCAAGGAACCTGCTTTTATATTAACGTTGTATATTTTATTTGGCTGAATACAGTTTCTTAAAGGTCACTTTCAACATGTTACTGCTCAGGAAGATTGTTTGGCAAATCTACACCTGGCTCTCAAGCTCTCTGTGAACTGTCTCCCCAATACATATCTACCTGGTAAAAGGAGGTGGAGGGGCTTATGGGACAGTTTTCCCTTCACTGTAAGCCCCCCAAGGGCATCAGTGAAAAAGCATAAAAAATTCAGATATGTACAGATGTGCCTTATTTATGCTGCTAAGCATAACCCAGGCTTCATTGACTTGGAAGTGGTTAAAAAAATTGGAACCAAAGACAGCCACTTAGACTCGAAAGGGATATTGTGTCTTGAGTTTTACAAGTTATTGTAGTTAAGACTCCTTCAGTTACTGACTATTCTTTCCGTACTGCCTTCATACAACCCTGTTATTGAATTCTTAAAAATAAGCAAACCATTTTTCAGTTGAGCTCATACATGTGCTAGTTTCATCTTTGGTGTGCAACCTGAAAAAACTGGACTTGGACACATTTCTTATATTACCCGACATTATTTGCCATGGCACCTCCAAAAATATCCCTTTGTTGGGTCTTTTCAGCACTCCAAGAGCCAGCCATGATCATGGCTCAACTTGTTAAACTGTAATCTCTTTGAGGACCAATAATGTGTCTTGTTCCTGTATCAATTCTTCACAATGCCTGACATGGTATTGTACACATAGGGTAGTAAAAATTGTTTAGTTGATGTGATGATATCTTCTCTTGACTTGAATGATCTCCTCCTTCAAATCCTATCATATTTTCAAGGCACTGGTCAAATTCCACCTCTTTTATCAACTACTCTGGTCTCTGGTTTCTTACTTTGAAATTTATGAACTATCATTCAACTTATCTTTTACCTTAACATTGTCTTGTACTGTTAATAATGCCATTCATATGTGCCTGTTTTCCCTCCCCAACTAGGCTTTCAATACTTTATTGTATCCTTTCTTTTTCAAGCAAATTAATACTTTTATTAACATGGTAATGTTTTTCCCTCATAGTAGGATCTTTTGACCTTAAATACTTGTCAAGTCTGCTACTCAAACAAACTTATAGCTGGACAACTTATGAAGCTTGAAGATACCTATTCCCTGTGCAGTGTAGGGTCCAACATAGACAGTCCTCACTTTACTTTCCCTGCCCTTCAGGGGCCTTGGCAAATATCTCTTTTATTTTATGCCCAGAATCCTCTGAAATGCATCAGGTTATTACCTCGACTTGTACAGAACACCAAGATCTCATTTGTTATTCTAGGTTCCATGAGTTAAGTTGTCCAAAGAAACTGACCAGACAGGTTACGTCAGATATTGTCCCAGATAAAATTTAAGTCTTGAACAAAAGACATCTCTCCTCGTTTGGTCCCACACAGAAGTTAAAATCCCAAATACAGACAATACCATCCTCCACCCTCTCTTCTGATTCATCAGTCCTAGCCAAGTCAGGCGCATCACATTCCCAGTGGAAATCTGGTCCCTTGTTCAGCTTCTTTAGCAGTTACTGCATGGAGTCCTCTTCTAGAAGTAATGCAGCTCCTTCCGCAGCTCCAGAGTTGGAGAACTCCAGCTCTGAGTCTCATGTGTCATACATAGACCAGAAGGTCCAGGGAGCTATCTGGTCATGCAAGAAAGACCAAATCACCTCAATTTTAAAAATAACCAAAGCCCAGGAACAAAGGTGACTGGTGCAAAAGCTTACATTCTAGGCCTTAATTCTCATATGTGAGAGCATTTTCCAAATAAAAATTACTTCCTCAAACAAAAACATTTAACAGTCACAATTCATATGAGGTCATCAACCACTGATCATCACAGAAACATAGAGTAAGTGAGTACAGCATGTAGACAAAAAAAAAGAGAGAAAGAAAACAGAAGGTTCTCTGGTTTCAGCTTCTGGAGAGTGTCAGACAATCTCCATCAGTTTAGCAGATTCCTTTGGCTGTAAACCACCAACCCTCCTTCAAGACAATTGCTTTTCTCTGTCCAACGGACTAGGTCGACCAGCACCTCTGCCATTTTCCCAATCTCCTTGGCCTTCTCCTCAGCCTTCTCACTCTTTTTGGTCACTGTGCCCTCAACTCCATTGTTTGGATTCTAAATATGATTCAGAGGACTTTCCTCCAAGGCTTACAGCTGGCTTTTTATTTGGATGAGAATATCTTCCATCTCCTACAACTTGTTCCTATTCCACACATACACTTTCCTGTGCACTTGAGTGCAAGGCACAATATTCTCCTGTTATCTCACTGATATCTGGAGGCAGGAACTGCTAGAAATCTTTTTCAGGCTCCGGCACTTCCTCTTCCTCTGATTCTCCCAGTTCAACGATGTCCAAGGGCTGCCTTTTTCCTGCTACTTGGGAACACAGTACGGACGCGAACAGAGAAGCAGTGGACAAATTGGAGACCCAGCCGTTAACCAGAGTTCGGCATGTTGTGGCTCCTTTCACAAAAGGTTGTGCCTCTGTTGAAATAACTTTCTAGGCCCAAAATGGAGCCTCTCCTGCCTGGGGTGCCACATCAGCAAACCGAAACTTAGATAACTTTCGTGAATGCAGTGTATCCAGTCAGCCAGTCCCCAAATGCCAAGCCAGCTCTGGGCTTTCTCACCCCAAACAAGGTTGACTATGTGGCCCCAGCCAATCAGGTATTTTCTATTAGTCCTTTCCTTGTTCTTTATTCATCCTATTAAAGCTTCTTGCCTTCTGTCCCATTTTGCGGTTCTTCAAAAGGAGATTGTTCACTTCATGAGGTGTTAAATAAAGTTTGTTTTTATCACCTAAATTGTCTTTAACCATTTTTTTAAACCTCTTTATGAATGCACTGCTGGTAGAACCTATTGTATCCTTTTCTGTCTTCTTTCATATCAATAGTTATATTTACACATGGTTGCCACAACATATCCTCAATAAATACTTGAGAGCCATGGAACCCCTCCCTGGATACCCGTGAGGATTCTCATCCCCACAAATTTCAGGTCTGCAGGCTCAGTGGGCCCCAGGACTGCTCAGTGGTATTTGTATGCATCCCTGAAGATGTCTCCTACTGTTCCCTACAGAAGATATTTCAAATCTTTACCACTCTTTGCAAGACTTCTACTTCACCCCTGCCCACCACTGTCTTGGCAACGTGTTTTATCTTCTACTCTCTGAGAAAATAAAGCAGTAGATCTCAAACCTTAGTGTTCATGAAAATGAATCTTGAGAAAAAGGTAGAAAAGTAAGCTCACACTCTGATTCAATTGGACTCAGATAAGGCCACTTTTAAAACAAAGCAAACTGTGTGATTCTGAAACTTAAGTATGGGGGCTGCACTTAGAAAAACACTATCAACTAAGACTTACTTCAGTTATCAACTTACACCTCAAATGTATACCGATGAATGCATGGGAAAATGAAAGAAACATCTTTATCAAAAAAAAATGATGAAGATTTCCAGTATCGTGTCAGGACCAAAGTGAATTCTGATTGCTTCTTACATACCTAATACTATAGGGACACAGTAAAATAATAATTTCTAACTCATAGATTACCTCACAGGTGTCACACAGATGACCTGGCTGTGATGCACACCTCCTCATGCAGAATCTCCAGCTTCTGGCAAAATCCTCTCCAAGTGTTTTGGCAGTCCCATGGGCCTTACTCTCTTGGTGTTCACACAGTTCCACCAGTTACCACACAATGCTCGGCCAGGCAATGCAGCCATCCATGCTCTTTTTGTGGGCACAACAGTTTCCCTTCCTGTGTCTGCATGTAGTCTATTATGTGCAGTACCATGCAGTGAGCCGTGATGGTTTCTACCATGCTCCACATTCACTCCTGAGATACCATATAAGCACAGTTGTTCAACATCAGTGGTTACCACAGGTTTGTTTCGGCTGCTACCCCACCACTGTTCCACTGGATCCTGCCAGCAGCCATACCATTCTGACCTGCTCCATAGGGAGCTCATGGTCTCTCCCACTTTTCTCCCAAGCAAAGCAATTCTCCATTAGTGGTTGCCCTAAGCTCTCCTGGCATGTAAGTTGTGAGGTAAAATGTGATAGAATGAAGGAAGTGGCTCCTTACCCCTTGTGTTAAGTGACACTAGAGTAATAGTGGCTGTGCCCTGATGGATCACAGAGCTTAATGAAATAGGTCTTCTGTTTTTTAAACTTTTTCCCTTAGGACATAGTCATGCATCCAAGGGGCTGAACTGAGAGGCAGATTTCACTAATAACTATAGCAGTCTATTCTAGACACCCCATGGCCTCTATGCTTTATATATATATTAATATGTATTATGCTTTAAATAAATATATATTTAAATATATAAGTATGTAAATATATAATAATATGTAAGTATATTAATTATATATTATTAATTAATTATATTAATTATATAATATATAATTAATATATTATATTACATAATAAATATGTAAGTATTTAAATATATAAGTATATAATATATAAATACATGCTTAAATATATATTACAAATATTTAATATGTATTCAATAAAATATATCTGTATATTCAACATATATAAATATGTGTATGTTTTTAGGCAGACCCACCCTGACGCCCCTGCAAAGAGAATTCTGTCAAGTCATATCTCCTGTAGTTAGTTATTTCAGACTCAGCAGTGAACACAGGTTAATTTCTTATCCCAGAAAGCACCTCAGCTTCCATGCAGTTAATCTTCTGGGCTGGTAGATCCTCAGCATCCACGTACCAGGCATGTCTGAAACTCTCTGAATTGAGCCTGCTTCAGAGTTATTTACAAATTGTTTTCTTCTTGGTTATCTCATCTGTCTTTCCTAAAAATACTGTGAGGAAGATGAAGGCGCTCTTACCATTTCCTCTCTGCTGAGTGAGAAGATCAAGGCTCAAGGGTGGCTGGATCTCACGGAGAGCCCTCAGAGTGAGTAAGCGAGGGAGAAGTGGGCGGAAGCCACTGGGATTAACTCCCAAGCTGATTCTTCCCCTACTACGAGGCTGCTTGAGCATGTGGACTCAGGTAAGGCTGAACTTAAACCCCACGCTGTCAATTCTTGACTCCTGAGGCAATTCATGCCTCAGTTTCCTAAACTTTAAAATCACTATCATTATCTTACCGACTTCCTAGGTTTGTAGTGAGCTTTAAATGAAATAAAATAGGTAATGCATTTTAGATGAAATAATATGGAAAAGATTAGTTCAGTTTCTTGTGCATAGTGGGTACTCAATAAAAGTCCCTCAATTGTCTTTGTCACACAAGTCTTGACAGTTCTAGAGTCTCATTTTTCAGGCAGAGAGGCTTTCTACACCTCTCAAATTCCGGTACATAGATGATTGTCCAAAGATCCGTTTGTGACTAGAGCTAATCCTTGTAAGTACAGCCTTATGTATGGTAAGGTGTGATCCAAGTGTTACCATGACGTAACAGCACTGGACACCCTTCCTGCCCTGGGGTATCACAGTAGACCCGGCTTCAGCCACTCGTGACCGTCTAGCCTCTCACAAGTCCTAGAAAGAAGCTCAGTATTTTAGCTTTGGTTGGGACTCACTTTCATTATAATGTGCTTTCGAGGAGCTTCAGATGGTACTGGAGTTAACTAAGTTAACCTCACTCTAGAAACATGTGCACGAAAAAAAGGGAAAAACAATGCAGTGCAAACAACTGCCATTATGGGTCGGCTTTAGGGCTGATTTGTTTGGTAACCTCATGTCATCATTGTGCCCCCTTCTCAACCTAAAAGAATGAACATGGGTTAAATTTGGGAATTCAGAAAAGATAATGGGCTGAAATTCCTACAGGGCTCACCACAAGAATCCATAAAAACTAATATAAAGTAAAAAAAAAAAAAAAAGGGGGGGGAGGAGGACTGGCAGTAGTTAGCTCAGGGCTAATCTTCCTCAAAGAAAAAAGAAAAAAAAAAGGGGACCAGCCCTGTGGCCGAGTGGTTAAGTTCCCGCGCCCTGCTTTGGCGGCCCAGGATTTCTTCGGTTCGGATCCTGGGCGCAGACATGGCACCGCTCATTAGGCCACATTGAGGCCGTGTCCCACATACCACAACTAGAAGCACGCACAACTAAAATATACAACTATGTACTTAGGGGATTTGGGGAGAGAAAGTAGAACAAAAAAAGGGAAAAAGAAAAAATTATAAATCCTTCCCACAATTTCACACGGCTGTTTAAGTGCTCACTGGAAACAATGACATAAAATGATGAGATCCTTGACTCCTAGAGCAACACCTCATTTTAAATTTTAAATTTAAGTTGTAACAAGTGCTCACTAATTTCAATGGTACCCACAATAATACTATTGCTATTTGGCAGATATGGAAATAACAAGTGGCAGATTTTTCCCCTTAAATTTCTACCTCCGTACTAGTTTTTGAGGTCTCTATTGAAGAACCAATTTTGTGTAAAGTAACATGCTAAGGATTTTCTGACACTTGAAGTACCCTCTAACGTGGATGCCAAACGTCAGTGCAATATGATCAACAACAACAAAAATGCTCTGCTGACATTATTATTTTTTATCATTTACCCTAAGGCATTTATGCATAAAGAGATTTTCACAGGTAATTATTATAATCTCTTGTGCCAGCAACTCCTCCATCCACATTCATCCACATTCCTCCCACTCCACACACTTATTGTAGATTTTTTTTCTGGTAAATAGATCATTTATTCTGTAGTTAGAAGATATGCAAGTGAAAGTGGTATGAATAATAATAGAGCAAGGAAGCATATATAATTAGCATATTTCTGTGTATCTTTAGCACACATTTTACCAGAAGCTTTTAAGATAGCATAACTAAGTACGTCTTCACTATTTACTCTGTATTTATTTTGCAGAGGCCTCTCCAACTAAGTAATAGTTGCCATTTGTTTAACTTGAGTTCATTTATTGCATCATAATAGTAAACTGTATATTCTCAATCTTTATAAAGTACAACTTCTACAAAATTCTTAATGGTTTACATTGTAAATAAGTTAGAATATTGATCAAAGAAGTAAGCTGTTACAAAAGATTAATGTTAGCATGAAAACTTTGTGCTGCATAACTACAAATCAAATAAGAGCATATATCAGTGTTGAGTGAGGACATACTGGTGTGAAGAACTGGGCTAGACTTCCGGTTTCCAGTCAGGCTGCAAGCGACTGGAAGTTCCCATTCTGTGCTAACAAGTACAATGCAGAACGAAGTGAAAAATCAACAACTCTCTTTAGATCTGTCAGAGCAGTAAGGTCACAGCGCAAACCTCTGCCCCAAATTTGAAGAGAGCAACAGGGGGGAGAATGACAAGTTACCAGAGCAGAAACCCACAAGCACAAACCACGGCGGGAACCAGGCCAGAGAAGGAAACTGGAACTGTAATTGACAAATTGCAGGCGGCTGGGTGTGGACAAGTCTGAGGGTTAAAAATTCCTGGGGGGACCTAGTCATGGGGGAAGTTCCCATACTTTTGTGAATTTTACTTCCTGGAGCTCAACCAGGTTTTCATAGTGAATATCTGAGAAAAATCCCCATGTGCTTCTGGCAGTGAGAGGGGAAAGGGAACCACTTTGAAACACACCAGAGCATTCTGTTTTTCTTAACCAGTCCTGCCCTCAGAAGAAACTGTTTAACCAGAGCCTAATCTGCTGGGGTTAGAGCCTAACTGACCTGGGGGAAGGGAAATACCAACTCCAGGCCCCTCTAGCCATCCTGTCCCCATGAAGGGGCGGAGGGGTGGGGGAGGCAGGGACTGAGAATCATATGTGAAGTTCATAGTTCAGAGGTAAAGGCTCACCGAAGACTGAGACCTCATCACAGGACTGTAGAATAGAACATCTCCTCCCCTGTACCTCACCACCACATCACCAAAGACCTATTTATAGCAGTTTCTTTTACCCAGTACATCATGTGTCACTATCAAACAAAATTACAAGACATACTAAAAGGCAAAAAACACAATTTGAAGAGACAGAGCAAGCATCAGAATCAGACTCAGATATGATAGAGATGTTAGAAGTATCAGACCGGGAATTTTAAAATACTATGATTTACATGCTACAGGCTCTCACAGAAAAAGGAAACAGCACACAAGAACAGATGGGGAATGGAAGCAGAGAGATGGAAATTATAAGAAAGAACCCAAAAGAAATACTAGAGATGAAAGACAGTGTAACAGAAATGAAGAATGCCTTTGATGAGATTATTAGTAGATAGACACGGCTGAGGAATTTATGAGCTTGACAATGCCTCAATAGAAGCTCTAAAACTGGAAAGCAAAGAGAAAAAAGACAGAGAAAAACAGAACATTCCAAGAACTACAGAACAAGTACAAAAAACATACATGTAATGGGAATTCCAGAAGGAAAAGACAGAAAGGAAGAGAAGACGTATTTGAAATAATAATGAGCAAGAAGTTCCCTAAATTAATGTCAGACCCCAAACCACACATCTAGGGAGCTCAGAGAATACTGAGGATAAATGCCAGGAATTGGGCTAAATGTGCAACTGTATTATTTCATTCTAAATCCATAACAGTGGTTTGAAGAATTGTCATCCTCACTTCACAGATCTAACTTTTCCAAGGCAACATGGAACCAATCTTGAAACCCAGGTCTGTCTAAAATCCTAACTTATACAGTAAATAATATTGCCTCCAGAAAATGATAGCAGCTTTTTTTTTTTTTACCATGTCCCAGTAATTACTCTAACAACTTAAAGTATATTGTATAATCTTGGTATATAGTGTATCTATATCCTCATGAGGTGGTTGCTATTATGCCTACTTTACAAAGGAGAAAACTGAGGTTGAGTGTTAAAATAATTTGACCAGAAACAAACACACTAAGTGACAGATATAATATTTAAACTAACATTTGTAAGACTGCAGATCCTTTATTTATAACCTGTAATTTAAAACTGGTATGTAAAGTAAAGGTTGTAAGGCAGGCCTTCCACTCAGCCATTCCAGTACCTCCCTGCGTCATGTTCACCATTTACGTACATCAACTTCACTGCTCTGGACTTGGATGGAGGGATGGAATTTAACTCCTAACCATACTAGTTATTAACTTTATGTTCTTAAAGCATTCCATTTGTGCCTCCCTTTCCTCTTTTATAAAATGGGCATGAGAATAGTTCCTGCTTCATCGTCCCATTAAAGGAAACATTGAGTCACATTATGTAGCTTAGAACAGGGCATTGTATGTACTAAGTGCTCAACATAACAGCTGTTATTAGTCAATATTTTTTCTTTAAAATTACTTTTTTATCCTACACAAGTACATTTTTAAAGGAAACTCATATTTCAATCATAAGTGGAAAAACAATTTCACTCTTATAAACACATGGAAACCTTAAAAAGAAATACAATTAAAACAAAACAATATTATTAAATTCTGTTGCCAGCCAAGATCACTGGGCCTGGGAGTTGTTCTCAGCTTGTTATCAGATCAGGTTTTGTGCTAGAGAGATGTGAAAACATGATAACACTAACCCGTGGTCTATTCAGAGGAACAGAAAATGGATTAAAAAGAGAATAAATTCCTCACCATGTCAATCTATTTTATTTAAAGCTGGTATGTTATTGTCACCCCTCCCCCCAAAAAAACCACTTGAAATTCCAGAGTTTTGGAAAAAGCACTATAACTGAGCATCCCCTTTTACTTGCTGGGAATCATATCTATATCTTTTTTTTTTTTTAAAGTTTGGCACCTGAGATAACATATGTTGCCAATCTTTTTTTCTTCTTCTTCTTCTCCCTAAAGCCCCCTAGTACATAGTTGTATATTCTAGTTGTAGGTCCTTCTGGTTGTACTATGTGGGATGCCACCTCAGCATGGCTTGATAAGTGGTGTCATGTCAGTGCCTAGGATCTGAACGGGCGAAACCCTGGGCCACCCAAGCAAAGCGCGCAAGCATAACCACTGGGCCACGGGGCCGGCCCAGGGAATTATATCTATATCTTTTACTATAAACATGCATGTGAAGTATTTTTGTTCTTTTAAAAGCATAGAGAATATTTTGAGGGCATCTGAGTTATGTCATCAACGAAGAGAAAACAAGGAGCTGTGAGCTGATGTCACTACGTAGATGGGACAGAGAGTGACTACACATTTAAAACCCAGATAATAGAGAAAGACTGCTTCTGCCTCAGGAGCTGAAAAGTTCAAGATAACAAGAAAACCACCACCCTAGGCTATGGCGGCTCTGTTCCAAAGCTCAGTTTCAGCAAAAGGTACAAGCAGTCTGGCTCTTTGAAAGATCTAGATTTGCCAAACCCCAAAGGGGCAAAGGATATGAGAGGCAATATGACAAAGGGTTAAAAGTGGCAAACATCAAGAAAGCCAGGAGCTGGCTTCCTCAAAAAATAGGGGGAGGTGGAACAGCATTAAAAAGGAATGACTTTAAAGTCTGGGTCCTAGTACAGCCTCTGACCCCGTGAAGTTGTGCGAGTTGAGGCAAGCCATCTAAACTCTCTTATTCAACTCTCTAACTGGTGAGAGATGCTGGTTCTTACCTTTGAAATATGCTGTGAGGGTCAATTAATATAATGTCTGTAAAGGATGTTACCTATACGCAGAATTCAACAAATAGTGCTAGAGACACACAAACCAAATGCAATGAGTGGATATATTTTGGACTTTTTTTTGAACAAATTCACTATAAAAGAGAAAATTGAGTTAGTAGGTGAATATAAAACATCTATGTAGAAGATGCTATTAAGTAATAATTACTGATTTTATTGGGTGTACTATGTTATTGTGGTTGTATGTTTTTTTAAAGTCCTTACCGCTTAGAGAAACATACTACAGAAATATTTATAAGTAAAGTGATATAATAGCTGTGATTTGCTTTAAAATACTCAAACAAAGAAAACCCAAGGGTATGAGATTAACCAAGGGCAAAAAATGATGGGTGATGGGCCCATGTATGCTCATTGTATATTTTCACTCATTTTGTGTGCCTTTGAAAATTTCCACACACACACACAAACCTTTTAAAATAAATAAATGAAAAGACACGAGCATTAGTCAGTAAATACCCTGATGTTGTTTTCATGGTGGATATTATTATAATTGCACAGTCAGTGTAGCACTTCCTGAAGGCATGGGCCAAAATGCTTGACCCACACAAGAAAAGGAAGTACTTCTACATAGAGAAATCTGAAGACCAGCACAAACCCACAGAGAAGTAAGATTACTGTGGAAAAAATAAGAGTTGACTTTAGAGCAAGAAGAGCTGACCCAGAGTGTCTCACTTGGAGATAAATCTAGAAATTAAGTTTTCTGGAAATGAAAGCAGGCTGCTACCAATCCTAGAAGCAATGCCAATCCATATCTTTGCTT
Source organism: Equus caballus (assembly GCF_041296265.1). NCBI lineage: Eukaryota > Metazoa > Chordata > Mammalia > Perissodactyla > Equidae > Equus > Equus caballus. Next base: position 96,273,904 of record NC_091686.1, read on the forward strand.
AGCTCAGCTCTTTCTTTAAACCCATGCACATTTTAATGCAACCAAACTTATGTTATGTTTCTTCATTATCTTTTTGAATGTCTCTTAGAAAATGACTCTTTTTAAGGCTTCAATCTGATTATGGCTTGTCAAGAGGAAGGAATTAAATATCTCTGCCTTTGAAGACATCAATCACAAAAAGAGAAGCCTTAAGGTCCTTGGTAACCAGATAGACCAATCCAAGATACTCTGTCTATGGAGTTGGAACAGATAGAAGGAAGAGGTTTTCCGGGATGGCTGAAGATATTAAGCAAGCAAGGATCTCAATAATGGAATGTATATGAAGTCAGCAAAGAAAAGTTGTCAAAAGCAGTCTGGAATAGATAAATCTAGTATCTAAATTAATGTCTCCAGTCTCATTTTTAGTCTCCCAAAGGATCAAGCGGTAGACAGACCACATGGGGTTGCAGTGAGAATTAAATGGCATAATGTGTGTAAAACACTACAAACATGCCTGGCATTTGGCAAGCAGTCCATAAATGTTAACTATTGTTAATATGCTTAAAACTTTGCTCACTATTACAAGCAATTTCATCAAAAGCAGATGCTTTTGACCCATAAATGCAGCAATATAGGAGACGCTATTGATTTTAAAAGTAGCTCAACAAATCAAAGATACACTACACTGTTAGAACTTACATAAACTTCAAACTCCTCTCTTTATTGTTCCTTTTTAAAATTATAATCTCAACAAGTTTTTGTCAATTCTGAAGACGTGTCAAGGTGCCTATTCAACTCTGAGTAGTGTTCTTTCTAGAATATTCTAAGCAGGTTTTTTTTTTTTAAATTTGTTGATTTTTTGTTTTGTTTTGTGTTTTGGCCACTTGATAGGAATAGACTTTCTGACAGAGTGATATGAATGTTTTAGGGAAAGGCCTGCATAGCCACCTCTTCCTCTCAGGTCTTGCCACATTGTGTGAAATCCCCACATTAGTCACTCTTTTGAAGGCATGAATAGCTTCTGCTAAACTTAACTGTTACATGGGAAAAGAAAGAAGTAAAACTTTGTGAGCTATTAAGACTCTACCTTCAATTGCTTTATCAATGCTCCCAGCATGCATTCATTTATTCAAAAAATAGTTCAGCAAGATATTATTGAATGTATACTAGAAAATAGGATTACAAAATTGAATGAACTGTGCTCCCATTCCTGGGGAACTCAGTCACAGAAAGAGACAGGAGGTATAATGGTTAGGAGCACCACCGCTGCAATCAGACAAACTTGGGTTCAAATAGCAGCTTTGTTATTCTTAGTTATTTCCCCTCGAACAAACCTCTCTGTGCCTCAGTTTCGTCAATCACCTACCTTTTCAGTAAATGAGTTAATATGTGTGAAGGCTTTATCAAGATACTTTCTCAAGATCAAGGAATAACTTAATAAATATTGGTTATTATTATCATTACCACTATTGCTATATAAATAAAAAATATAACAGACCATACATTAGTATATATTCAAAGTGTTTCTGTTGTAGTTACAATGCGACACCTAATTCTGCCTGAGGAATTTAAAGGCTTCTTCTAAAGAGATGACGATGGAGCTAAGTGTGGAGTCATTGCTGTCACAAGGGCAGCTGTGCAAAAGCCTCTGAGGCAGTTAAGATCATAATGTATAAAATAAATGAGATTTTTAAGCGGAACTGGAGCAAAAGATGTTAGCTGGATAAATGTAATATGATGGGGCTGTGGGGGTTTGTGAAGGGCCATATATGCCAGGGTAAGTGGCTTGGACTTTGACCAATAGATAGAAAGTGTCATTTGAGAAATTTTAGGAGAAAATGCCAATTGAGGAGTTCTAGGAGACAGTGATAAAATCATACTTGTTTTTGAGAAGAACCGCCTTGTCTGTTATGTGGCCTAGAGCAGAAAAGGGGGCTAGTGATGCGCCCTCCAGGAGAAAGTTGCAATCATCTATTGGAAAGGGCAATACAAGGAAAAGTAGAGATGAAATGCAAGTGTAAAACACTTCCAAAGTAAAAACAATGCAGCACTATGTTGTATCATAGGACAACAGCTCAAACCGGTATCCTGGGAGCCACCCTCCAAAGCCTCTGCTCCACGGCTTTCTCCATTATCCTCCTCCTCCCAATCCCCACACATATTCATTCTATCTGCAACTTTAGTTGATCCCCAGTCCTAAATCTCTCTCCAACTCTGTTTGTTCTCTTCTTTCCATCTTTACTCCCATGGTCTTACATCAGGCCATCACCATATCTTCCATAAACTTCTTCATTTGCCCTTTATTTTACTGTTGTTAAGCTCATCTTCTTCTAACTTATCCTTATAGGCTTTCACAGTGATATTGCTAACAAAATTTGATCATGTCACACCCTGGTTAAAATTTTCCAATGACTTACCGTTACTTATAGGTTAAAAGATAAGCTTAATTATAAACTAACTAGATCCCTACTTCTCCACACTCAGTTATGGTCAAACTCATTTGAAGAATACCAGTGGCTGAGAAATTTTTTTTGTTTACACATATGCTAAGGATCTCTGGTTTGAATCCCTACCTTGCACATGATCATTTCATGATCTCTATATCATGAAATCAGTCACATTCTTTTGACAAATTTTGACAAAAGGCCTCATCTATAACAATTCCACAGAGACATACGGTTTACCTAAACAAGGCATTCAAAGCCTTCCATAATCTTTCCCCAACTTATTTCCAGTATGCTTTTTCTAAATCCTCCACTCCAGCCAAACAAGTCTATTTATTGTCCATTCTTGAAACATACCTTGTGCTTTGCTACTTCAGAGTTTCAGCAGATGCCATCCTCTTGTGTGGAACCCATTGCCTCTTTGTCTCTTCATCTCCAAAACCTAAACATTCTCTACATCTGTCTTGCTCTGTGAAGTGCCCCCAGACCACCTCAGCCCACAGAAATCACTCCCTTCTCTGAAATGCCCTAGCACTTACCATCTCGGTCATTCATTTGCAATTAATCATCAGTTCCTGTCTTGTGATATCAATGTATTGTTGTATTCAATTATTATTTATCTCTTGCATTGTTTTATAACTTTTAAGCTATTTGGTTGTTAGTGCCATCAAGTTGATTCCAACTCCTAGTGACCTGACTACAGCAGATCGGAACCCTGCCCGGTCCTTTTGGCCATCATCTCATCTTCCGGTGCTACATCAGACAATGCTGTGCTGCTATTCATAGGGTGTAAACTTTTAAAGTGTTTATGCTTTATTTCCTGAACTTGACTGTAATTTCCTTGAAAGCTAAGACTGACCTGTACATATTACTATTTTTTTAGGCCCTACACAATATCTCATATATAAGAGGCATTTAATTAGTATTTGTTAATTCACCTGTTGACTGATACAGCTACAGAAAAAAATAACAGTTGGAGTTTATGAAGTAGGAAATTGTTTGAATTAAAGAACATCATATTCAACCTATTAAATGTTACAATTTTAAGAGAATACATACACATCAATTACTTTTTTTGTTAAATTTTCCCAAACAGGCAAGAATATATGTGCTTCCTTTGTAAAAGGATTATTGACAGGAATATGACAATGTAGTGCACAATTCCTGCTTTACTTATACTGCCCACTGGGCAGAGAAAACCTTCCCTTTTAGGGACAGAGGGTGAAGGAGGAAGGAGGAGGAGGGGTGAGAAGGCACAGAGAAGGAGAAAGGGTACGAGGGAGGGAAGAGGAGGAGAGGAAAGAAGGGAAAGAAAAGGGAGGAGGAAGATGAAGAGGAAGAAGAGGGGGAAAGAGAAGAGAAAGATTCTCTTCTGATTAAATTGTTGGGCAAAGCACTTTTCAAAAGAGAATACGGGATCCTATTTCTGACTAACTGAGTTTTGCTCATTTTCTCCCTTTCGCATCTCATGCGCAATGTAAAGTCGATTTTTCAGTGACATGGTCAAAACTGTGTCTTTGAAGGTCATTGTCTCTTAAGGTCATTCTGATGGCTTAGAGGAAGGTTAGACTGCGCGCATGGAGGGCATGCCAAGGAAGAGCCACAATGGAAACAACTGGAAAGAGTGAAAAGGCTTGTAAAATGTTCACAGGTAAAGAAATTGACATGATACCTCTGCTTACCAAGATTCTCGTGACTTTCCTCTATAATTGTTAAGTGGTCACAGGTTAAAAGAAATTGACATGATACCTCTGCTTACCAAGATTCTGGTGACTTCCCTCCATAATTGTTGTTATGATTGTATAACTTACATGTTATTGGAATTAACTCTACTGTGGAAAGCATGAAACTAAGTTGCAGAAAATTTTTAAATCACCATTAAGTTCACTATTCCCACCCCACACACACACAAAAACAAACCTGATTTCTCTTATAGAGTTTTATTTTACAAACATATGCTTTTTCTAATCTACTTTCTTAAGAGCTAGCACTAAGGTGTTCAGTGCCATTTCATTTTGTAAATTATTACAACTGAAAAACCTCAGTAGAATTGAAGTGCCCTTGAATGTAAAAATTTTCAGTAGCTTGTAATCTTCTCATTTATTTAGTTGAGATTGTTCTTCAGTATTTCATATGGTTAGAAAAAAAATCATTTAGGAAAAAAAGCCATCCCTGGCGGGGCAGGGAGACAGCAATGAACGTCCAAAGTGGGGAGAAAGTGGTGATGCCGATGAACTGAATGTTGCACCAGCTTCTGCATGCTTCCTCCCTTTGACACAGCAAACTGTTTAATGTGGTGAGAAAGCAAGTGTTGAGGCAGCATCATTATTTGCTAGAAATCACATGCCATGAGTTCAGTTAAAAAAAGAAAAGAGGAAGTTTCAGGCTAAGCAAAACTTGGGTCAACAGCTTACGTAAATATGTAGGTTAGGTGTGACTGGGAAACTGCAGACTCCCACAGAAACAACCACCAGACCCAGAGCCCTTCTCTCCTGCAAAGCAGAGCCTCTGAGCAGACAGGAAGAGTAAAATGCATTCACAACTCAAGCTGGCACAAATAACCAAACGACGCAGACAGTCACCTACATGACGATTTCAGAAGCACACACACACACCACTTCCTTCCACTTAAAAAATCTTTGAGAGTTTTTTGAAACTCACTTTGTTTCTGCCAAAGCACAAATAGAATAGAATGAATTGAATTTACTTGAATATTTTGTAAAAGGAGGATGTTTGAAGCAGAATTTAGAAAATTGTTCTTTTCAACCACACATTTTCACATATATTGATTATGTGACCATTTTCAGATCAAATTGAAATGTGAACTCTCACCTGGATCCTCTCTGTCTCTCAGACCTCATCGCCTTTCTGTATCCCTCACGCGCACACTCTTATGATAGTCTTCCATCGAGTCTTGATTAGAAGCTCACACCCATCAGTCTTGGTGCCTGCCATTTCCCTCACTGCAGCATTATTGTGGCCACACAGGCAGATGAGCTTCTTGTGACTTCTGCTCTTCAGCTCAGAAGGCACTTCTACACTCAAGCCTTCCCTGATCATCTCATCTATAAGAATACACCACCACTTCTGCCAGTTCTCTGATGCTAATGTATTTTCCTTCTTGACAGTTTTCCCTGTCCTCTTCACACTTTTGGTGCTTAAAATGCAAGTTCCATTTATGAATTCATTCATTCAACAAACATTTATTGAGCACCTAACATATGTGAGGCAATATTTTAAGTGCTTGTGATTCAGTAGTGAATGAAACAGATAAAGATCCCTGGCCAAAAGGAGCTTATGTCCTAGTTGGGGAGTGGAGGTGCACCCACGATAAACATACTAAGTGAGGAAATAAGTCTTAGAAGGTAACCATGCTTTAGAGGAAAGAACAAAATCAGAGCAAGTGAAGGAGGATCAGGAGTATCAGGTTGTGTGGGTAGGAGTAGATTGTAATAAGAAATAGAATCAGGGTAGGCCTCGGAGAGAAGTGAAATTTGAGCAAAGAATTGAAGGAAGTGATGGTGTTAGCCCTGTAGCTATCTGATGAATGGAAAACCATCCCAAAGACCTAAAGCAGAGGTTTGTGTGGCAAATTCCAAGAACTGCAAGAAGGTCACTGTGGCTAGAGTTGGATAAGTGGAGAGGAGAGTATAGGAGAGAAGGTCCTAGAAACAATGGGGACGAGTTCAAATAGAGTTGTACTCTGAGTGACACCAGGAGCCATTGCAGTGTTTGGAGCAGAGGCATGAGAAGATCTGACTGATGGTTGAAAGTCTCACTCTGCCATCTGAGTTGAGAATAGTCTATGGATAGGTAAGGGAAAAATAAGACCATATACACAGGAACTCCACTGTATGTCCGGCGCATGGGATACAAGAAGTTTAATGAGTTAACATATAAATGAATGGGATATGGAGGTTAAAAGATAAGATGTGCAGAGATCCTCACAAGCATGAAGTAATGGGTGACACGTTTTCACATCTTTGGGAATCAGACACAGTACACTAAGGTCACAACTTATACTAATGTGTATGTGAGTGTGTTTATATCTACATACCTACATGTAAATATTTACTGCTTGTCTTCTGTGTGGAAAGCACTTTTAATTTTGACAAATGCCTTCACCTAATTTATGCTACATGTATAAATATATGCATAGGTAATGTTCACTAGTGCCAAGCTCCATATAATAAGGCTACTTCTGTTTCCTGAAAAATAGCACATTCTAACGCTGCCTAGCTAAGGTCAATTTTTTTTTAAACTCTGAGCTTTATAGAAGAAATCTATTCTCACAAAAATAAAGATCATGGTTTTAATTCTCATTTAGGTATGTTAGTTTGAAAAGAGGAAAAAGTTCCTACAGCCACAGAGGCTTTCTCAACCTCAACAAACTTACCTGTAAAGACTTTGTTTAGGCATGAGGAAGGGCCAAAAGAGTGACCCTGGAAGGCCCTATACAAATCCGTCTGGGAGAGAAAGAGAACGGATAGCATGCAGGCAGTAGATTCATAGATGAAAGGCAGCATATGCTTATTTATTTTTTTATTTTTTTTTTCTTTTAAAGATTTTATTTTTCCTTTTTCTCCCCAAAGCCCCCCAGTACATAGTTGTATATTTTTAGTCGTGGGTCCTTCTAGTTGTGGCATGTGGGATGCCGCCTCAGCATGGCCTGACCGGCGGTGCCATGTCTGCGCCCAGGATTCAAACTGGTGAAACCCTGGGCCACCGAAGCGAAGCACACAAACTTAACTACTCAGCCCCGGGCTGGCCCCGGCAGCATATGTTTAAAATGTACTATTTTTAAACATGCCAATATAATTTCAAGATTATCAATTTCAAGGTTGGACAATTTTAAGGTCTGAAGAAATTGTCTCATTCTTCATTGTTCACAAATAATTGTTGAGCATGTACTATATGCCTGGTACTGACAGTACAAACTGAGCAGGACAATGGATGTGCCTGCAGAGTCGATTGCATGCATTCCCAACCCAGGTAATGTCACCCTCCAGGAGGGAAAATTTGCTCTTGGGCAACACAAAAAACACTTACACTTTTAATTATAAAATACAAAAAAATACAGTGCATAAACAGACACAGTATATCTGTGATATTAAAATTTAATGAGGAAGGGTGGTTAGGGGAAAAAATGTCTAAAAAGACTCCTTAGGAGAGGAAAAACAAATAAACAAAAAAGATTGAGAAACACTTGTCTATTGGAAAGTGCATAATTATAGTAAAATATGATAACTACAGTGACGGGGAAAGTACGGGATATTGCGGAAATACATACGAGGAACACCTAACTTAGTATGGAGGAAGAGGTCAGGGAAGGCTTCCTGGAGAAGTCGCATCTCAGCAGAGCTGTAAGGGATGACCACTAAGAATTGCTCAGACAAGAAGGTGGGGAGTGAGTTGTGTGCTAGAATCAAGGCGGAGGAAGAGCTTATGCACAAGACCTGGACAATCACTAACACAGACTTCTGTTGAGCAAAATCTATATAAACCCCTAAGTTATCTAGTTTGGTTAATTTGGCTAATAATTCGTGAAGTCAGATAGGCCAAAGAAAACACCGCAAACTGAAAGCTGAATGCATGTCACATTTGGGACCACCAGTCTGTGTTCTCTTACACAAGGGCCTTCCTTTCCATTGTCTGCCCTCATCACAGGGAGGCCCTCACCACCTCGTGCCAGAGAATTTCAACAGCCCCCTACTTCTTTCCCTCTAGTTACCCTACAGCAGCAGGACCACATAGTGATCACAGGAAGTAATGTGCTAAACTGAGCTGCCTGGAGGGCTCCCCTGATCTATCCTTCCTCTGCTCTCAAATCTTCACGTTGATCCAAACCAACTCCTTAGCCTGCGAGCTGAGAGTTTGTATAGTGAGGCTCTAAACCACTAATTCGAGAGAATTCCAGTATTCCTTTAAGTCAATACTTCCTAAAATTTTAGAATCAAGTAGAATCGAATGGAACAGATGTCCCCTCCAGCATCCACTCACAATGATTTAGAGTGCCTATGATGTGCCAGGCACTGTTCTGATCAATGGCAATGGGGCCAGAACAGGGTAGACAAGGCCCTTCACTCATGAAGCTTGCTTCTTCAAGGAGCAAAGGTAAACAGAAAAACAAACAAATGAATACATCTAATGATTTCAATCATCGTTAAGTGTTATGAAGTACATTTTAAAAGGGTAACAGGTTAAAGAACGACTTTCAATAACGTGATGTGGGAATAAGGATAAGGAGGTGATATTTGAGCTGAGACCTGAATGATAAGGATGCAGCTTTGTGACTCTCTGAAGGAAGAGGGCCTCAAGCAGAGTGAGCAGCAAATGCAGAGGCCATGAGACGGAAGCAAAAATGCACAGAGGAAAAGCTAAGAGTGGGTATCCACCTATATGGCTATATTGTTCTTAAATATAATTTCAGAATCAGTGGTTCAATAGACTCTGCCACCCCACACATGCCTTCCAGGAACCCCAGGATCTCCCCAAAACCAGCAAGTCAAGAGTTAACGTCTCTAGGATCCTGAACTTCTGCTCAAATGGCTACTTTCAGTTTGAATGACCAGAACCCATGTCATATCATTTGTTAAATACTTTTCATGTCATCTCTACACTAAAGCGTGGTGTACAGGAAATTGTCATACAAGTTCAAGGGTGAACCTGGATGTCCTAAAATCTATGCTGTATCCTAGACCAAGAATCCTAGCTTTATCTGCTGAAGAGTCAACAGCACACAGTGGTTGCATGTGTGGGAAGCAGATATTCTGGGTTTGAATGCTAGCTCTGCCGCTTACTTCTATGGGACTATGGGCAAGTGGCCTAAAATTTCTATGCCTCAGTTTCCTGTAAATTGGAAACAGTGATAATGCCTCATAGGATTTTTGTGAGGATTTAGTGATACAAAACATGTAAAGCACTTGAAAAACTTTTGGCATATTCAAAATTATTATAATAGTTATTATATAAATTATGAATTCCTGCTAAGCTATACTCACCATCCCCACTCAAATTCATTCCATTTCCTCATCCTAACATACTCTTTTCTTCATTTTCAATGGCCAGATTTCTACCAACCTACAAAGCTCAGATAAAATGGCACAACTACTATGAAACTTCTACTAATTTGAGCTTCCAGAAAAGCCATTCCCCTCCTCTGAACAACTATTAGTACACGGTTACACCATTAGCCTAATCATTTACTATCTTACAGGGTAGTTTTGTATACATGTTTTGCATAATCTGCTAGATTATAAATCATTTAAAGCAATGCTGCCCCATAGAAAGATAGTTTGAGACATGTAAGTAATTTAAAATATTCCAATTAGCCACATAAAAAAAATGTTTAAAGCACATGAGATTAATTTTAGTAATATATTTTCTTTAACCCCATAGCCAAACCATTATGATTTACTATGAAATCAGTGCAAACAAATTATTACCAGATATTTTATATTTTTTTGCACTGAGTCTTTGAAATCTGATGTGTATTTTACACTTACAGCACACCTCAATTTGGACTAGCCATATTTCAAGGGCTCCTTGGACGCGTGTGGATAGTGGCTACCATTTGAGACAACACAATTTTAGGGTATGTATTATCCTCTATGGCTCCATATTTATCATAACACCTAACATAGCACATTCCCTATTTCAGAAGTTCAATAACTATTTCTCAAATTAATTACTTAATTTACTAATTTGTTTAAAATCAGTACAAAGTCTAACCCCATGGAAACGTATTTCTGTTATTCATAACACAAAAAGTAAAAGCATGGAAAAATAGTTTTGGCTTTCTTTAAAACATATGGTTTATTCTTCCTCTGGAATGATAAAATGAATTTTTCCTTTATGTTTCTCATTAAGAATATAGCTGAGAAGTACTAAGTCCTGGTTCACTGAAAGAAATAGTATATATAGCAACAAAATTATTTATTTGACTTGTTCAGAGAAGAAATTCAATCCTACTTTCCTAATAAGAATATGAATTTTAGATAAGAGATAAACAAATGTGTAGGATTTGGTAAGTCCCAGTAAAAATATTTTGATGTCAATTTCCTGCTCGCCACATGAATTTTTCATAGAGTGTTGTGCTCTGAAATATATTCAGTGTTTTCATAAATAATTTCCCAATTACTCTGATGCAGTTACAGAAAATGAATGACATTATTTCCATAGTCACTAACAACATATTGTTGGGACCAGATCAACTTGAATTGCTCCTGTTAGAAAAATTGATATGAAAGAAAGTGGAAATCATGAATATTCTACCACTCTGAAAGCGGATCTACTCACTCTTCCTTATCAACTTTATTCCTACCTTCTTTTTTAACCTTAAGTATCCATATGCCTGCAGTATTGATTTTGGTAGAGAAATATAAAGAATTAAAAAAACATGGTAATTGGAAAGTAAAATAACTCACCTTTGGCAATCTCAACGATAATTTGCAAATTGGCAGCTGATCATTGTTCTCACTGAGTGTAACAGACTGATCCAAGCTGGGGTCTGTCTTTTCCTTGGGTACTTTATAAACCTCAATCGTGCCCTTATAATGAGGGCAGCTATAGTTTCCAAATTCATCCACCTCTTTGATTTGGAGTTCCAACCTGGGTTTTCTTTGTAAATGAAAAATAAGCTTGTGGTCTTTTCCATAATCCTTCCCATTGCCTGCGTAGAAGTAAAATGCATTTGTTACTATTAAGATATACCACGTTGTCTTACTTAATTTTTTTTTTAAGATTTTATTTTTTTCCTTTTTCTCCCCAAAGCCCCCCAGTACATAGTTGTATATTCTTTGTTGTGGGTCCTTCTAGTTGTGGCATGTGGGACGCTGCCTCAGCGTGGTTTGATGAGCAATGCCATGTCCGCGCCCAGGATTCGAACCAACAAAACACTGGGCCGCCTGCAGCAGAGTGCGCGAACTTAACCACTCGGCCACGGGGCCAGCCCCTGTCTTACTTAATTTTTTAAACTCCAAATAATTGCTTCATTTTTTAAATAAACTAAAGCTTTTTTGTTTTATTTCCTCTTGTTAAAACATAACCTGACAAAGCAGCAATGGGCTAAGACTGTGTAGATTACTACAAAGATTTCTCATCTGTAATTGGACCAGGTTTCTCTGGCTGTTTCTAGATCTAATAATCTTTGATGTTCTTTTTCTATTGCGTTTTTCTCTAACAAGAAACCATTGAAAATATTCAGCTCTTTCTGTATTTAGAAAATTATTTTCACCTTTCAATAATTATCTTTTTCCTTTCCCCTAACTGTTCATATCATATTGCACACTATCATGACCTCACGATGGACATTCTAGAACTGCACTTTCCTATATGGTACCCACTCACAACATGTGGCTTTTTAAATTAAAGTTAAAATTAATTAAAATTAAATTAAATTAAATCAATTCCTCAGTCACTGTAGCCACGTTTCAAATGTTCAATAGCCGCATATGTCTAGTGGCTACTTTATTTGACAGTGCAGGTATAAAATATTTCCACCATCACAGAAATAGTGCTGTTCTAGAACTTCCAAATGGAACAGTTACTAGATTCATTTTACTGAATCTTCTATGAAAAACCTGACGAATTTCCCCCAAACAATGATAAGTTTTCTCAATTGCTCACTGAAAATACTGGAGCTTTAGTGACCATAACCTTTTCTCATAGGGGTTTTACCATGACAATCAGGATATTTTTACCTTGTCACTGCAATAGTAAAACAGACGCTGCCTGTTCCCTAAAGCATGTCTGCATTACCCTCTGCATTATCAGCAAACTTTAAAAGTAAGCTATAATGTAGCAGTTAGGATATGTTTCCGACATACATATCTAGAGCCAAGTCCAGCCTCTACTATTCATCTAAAACTGCCGTACTTATCCGGTTCTTTCCCATCTCTGAGCTTCCTGGAGACTTACCTTCCTTGTCTTTAAAAAAGGAGAGATAAAACTTACCTCCTAGGATTGCTCTGGGAATGAAATGAGATAATATGGATAAAATGATTGGTGCAGGGCCTGGCACAAAATAAGTGGTCAATAAATGATAGTAAATGATAAGAGAGAAGCAGAATTCTTCCACTCTTTTGAATCTGTATAGCAAAAAGCAACCCACTTACACTTGTTAAAGAAATGTCAGGGAGAAGCTTTTATATCTAAGAAGCAACTTCTACTCCTAGGAGTCTGCAAGTTGACTACCCAGAGCTCTCTCTCATGGAACACCTTCCCATTGTGCAGAGTGAAATAAGAGTTCAGTGAGAGATGTAGATGACACCAACACTTTCTCCCTGTTGTGACTGCTAGAGGTCATTTTGGTGAATTTCTAAAGCATAGCTAAATCTAGAATTAGAATAATTCTAGATAACGGAAGGTATAGGAGTACGTCTCTCTGAATACATCCATATTTGGGAGGAAAGCTGCCTCTTGAACAAAACAGACTTAAAGGACAGGAATGACTAGCTCGGGTTTGCCCCCTTTTTTTTGAGGAAGATTAGTCCTGAGCTAACTACTGCCAATCCTCCTCTTTTTGCTGAGGAAGACTAGCCCTGAGCTAACATCCATGCCCATCTTCCTCTACTTTATACATGGGATGCCTACCACAGCATGGCTTTTGCCAAGCTGTGCCATGTCCACACCCAGGATCCCAACTGGCGAACCCCGGGCCGTCGGGAAGCGGAATGTGCGAACCGCTGCGCCACCAGGCCAGCCCCGGGATTTGCCTTCTTAAAAGAGTTTCACTCTGGTAAAAAAAAAAAGATAAATTATTTGGAGTCATTGAAATGTCATCTGGTAAACAGTAAATGAGTTTCCAGATTACTGGAGTAACGCTTGGCAAACTTCTACTTTCATACCACCAGAGTACCATCAAGGAAATGTCGCTACTTTGGTCCTAATAGAATACAACTTAGTAAATTTCTGCTTCCATCCTTTGAAAGACTTTATACTCCCTTCCAGGTATATAATTACTCATAAGGAATAATTTGTATACAGAATATAAGAATTAAGGGTGAGGCATAGCTACATTGATTCAATTTAGATCTAAAACTTATCTACCTCTTCTTTCTGGTTAATTTTTAAAAATAAAGATATGTAATGCAAGTCTCTAACAGTCACATTTATATATGAAATTATTGAGGATTCACCAGTAATAATTAGCATGATCATAGTGTTATAAACAGAAAGCATTATGTAGAGTTTTTTTAAGTTGGAATTTCATTGTTGCCAAAATATAACACTATATTTTGAAGACCCTTTGCATAGAAAACAACAGAACCAAAAAAGGACAAGTATCACAAAGAAATTACACTATTCTATTTTTTTCTCCCGTACTGGCGTATTAAAGGAGAAGTAAAAGCGAAAGCCATTTGTTGCATACTAAAATTATAAGATCAATCATTAGTTGACATTTTGAGAACCTCTTTCTCCTCAAAATGCTTTGTATGTGCTTCCTAGTAGGACCTTGGGATAGTAGCTATTCAATAAATATTTGCCATATAAGGAATACAGAATTTATTTATATTTTGTGAGTTACTAGATAATCCTTATAGCAATATATTTTCTTCTCAATAATGGATATTGGAATATTTTTCATTGACAGCATAGAAAGTACAAACGTAGAAATATATGCTTCTGCTTGGAAAAGTCAGACGAGGAGATGAAAGGCCAGCAATATGGGAAACGAAGAATCCGATACGAACCACTGGCTCAGAGCATTTCTGTGTTCTAACACATCTCCATCACCTCTACCCGGATGCGGCCATCATCCCTTGCTGGGTTTATTGCAATGGCTCATTAACTGGTCTCCCTGAGTCTTCCCTTGCCTCTGAGTCAGATTACAACTGCGTAATAATCACTTAGAATAAAAGGCAAAGTCCTTGCAATGGCCCTCAAGAAAGTGATCAGTATTCACCTAATCTCCTACAACTCTTCCCTCACTCCCTCTCATCCAGTCGTCCCAGCCTGCTTGCTGCCTCAGTTCATTTGCATCTGTAATCCCTCTGCCTGGGACAAACTCTCCTGAGATAGGATTAAGGCTTGTGCTCTCACCAGTCTTCAAATCTCTGTTTAAATGCCACCTTCTCAAAAAGGTCTTCCCTAATGAGTCAATTTAAAACTGCAACTCTGTCACTCCCTCTGAGACTCTCTACATCCTTTCCCTGCTTCATTCTTCTCTAGGTCACTCTTACGCCCATTTTTTTATTCCTTCGCTTCTTCTCTGTCTCTCCCCACTAGAATACAATATGCATAAGGGTAAGGAAATTTTTTTGAACGAATAAAAGGCTGGCCATTCTAATATCCTAAACATCTATCTGGGAAAAATCACTTCCCTGGGGCCAGGGGCACTGAGGTCAACTTTGCCACACACTGACCTCCATAGGGCTTTACTAGATGCTTGAGTAATGCCAAGATGTCATTACACAAAATTTTGTAAAAGCATTTCAAGAACTTTCTGGATTTTGTGTTCACTGGGAGCTTAGATGTTATGCAATAGAAAGCTTAAGTGCTGAATTAACATCTCTAACCTAGAAAATGAAAGCATCCTGTAGCTTGTGTCCAGAAGAATGCCAAAAGCCAATATAAAAACCAAGAGGAGGGGCCAGCCCGGTGGCACATCAGTTAAGTTGGCACCTTCCGATCCCTGGTGGCCCAGGGTTCCCCGGCCTGGATCCCGGGTGCAGACATGGCACCGCTTGGCAAAAGCCATGCTGTGGTAGACAAGCCACATATAAAGTAGAGGAACATGGGCATGGACGTTAGCTTAGGGCCAGTCTTCCTCAGCCAAAAAAAAAGAGGAGGATTGGCAGTAGTTAGGTCAGGGGTAATCTTCCTCAAAAATAAATAAATAAAATAAAAACCAAGGGGAGCACCTATCTATCTTATTTTCTCTTAATAGAAATGAAGTCCATGTCCCATGACCTCATGAAAGAATCATCTCTATTCTATATAAATGGACACAGAGATGTTGATATTTCTCAAAGAGCAGTCATCTAAATTCATTAATTAAAGTTTTAAATACTTTTATTCACGCATTACTGTTGTGTTAGGTCCTTTCCCAAGCTTTGTCTTCGTTCTTCCAACAAATACTCAGTGAACTCCTTCTAGCTCTCAGGTACCATCCTTGGTGCTGGGGATTGAATAGTGCCCACCAACAGGACGGGCCCACACTTCGTGGGACTATAGTCAGAGAAACTGGCATTGACGAAAACAATTGAATGAATAAATAAAAGACTGCATCTATGGCAAAGTCTACAAAAGAGAAGTACATAAGTTTCTGAAGAATTAAAATAAGGATTGACTTAATCAGGACAGAGAGGGAAGGCTTCTCTGAACAGGATCTTCATGGTGAGATCTGAAGATAAAGCAGGAGCTAACTGGAGGTGGGGGTGGGGCCTGGGGGGGGAAGAACCCTCCAGGCAGACAACCTCTGACTGCATGTCTTTGAGATTCACAGAGCCTACCCTGATGGACGGATGAGGTATTAATTCTTTACTGAGGGTCTGGCTCCTCTGAGATGAAGAAGAATCCAGTGAGGCTCCAGATCTGAGGGTAGGTCTCTAGTAAAGGCAAAGCAGAAATGATCCTGGTATCCCACCTGGCTTATTTTCCTTGAGTGAAGATGAGTTCTTCCCCATTCCTTATGTGGAGGAACTACACACACGTTGGCCATCTTCAGGCACTCTCAGTTTACCGTACGCTCCCCACCCCCCATTACAGGCACGTGTACACTTAGTACTACTGCCTATGAGAAGAGCAGTAACTCACTGTTGTTTAGGGCAGTAGGTAAACACAGCTGCTGTCCCAAGTAGTACAAATCATTTGCATCATTAGTTTTGGTGGGACACTTCCGGTTTTTGACTCTCTCTTCTTAGAGGGATTGTCCTAGTGTAGACATTGTAGTGTCTGCTTCAAAAGCCAAGTAGGAAGTGATCTTTCCCACCCTTCCTTCCTCTCCCTCCTCGTCCTTCCCTTCCCCTTTTTCTAACATCCTTGTCACTCACTCACTAAGTCCTGTCAGCTGATTCAGATGGCCGAGACTCTGCATGTGAAAGTGGAGAGATGCTTCAAATTAGGGCACTTTGGGTCTTACTTATTTCGGAGATACCAGAAAAACGGCAGAGTTAGCTTCAAGCTGCATCATTTTTGAAGCAACAGAGAACCAATGAAGCTTGGAATAATTTCCAGAATCAGAGAGAAAATAGGTATCTCTAAAAATCAATGGGATTTATATTAATTTATAAGTGAACAGAAACTATTAACTCAAGTCAAGTCTACAGCAAGACTCCTGGAGCAGAAATCCCCATAAACATCCATGAATTCTTTCCCATACTTCATCGCTACATGTTCCTGTTAGATCCTATTTCACCTCAAGGAAAGGAAGTAGGGAGGGGAAGGGGCTGAATTAATGAAAAAGAAACTGCTGTGATGGCAACTCCCCCAAAGATCGTTTTCTCTTTTCTCTCATACAGCTGTTTTCTCTCTGTGCTCTCCTTTTTCTTCATTTTCTCTTTCTCTTCATCTCCTGTTCTCTCTTTGTCTCATCCATTCCCTCTCGTCTCCCACCTCTCCTGCCACCTCTCATATTCATTCACCCTGTTTGTTTTCCTCAGCATTACCATATAGTCTTTCATTCACTACATATTTATTGAAAGTCTTTGATGTATCAGGCTCTATGCTAGGCTCAGGGGTAAACAGTGAGAAAGACAGTCATTGCCCTCATGAAATTTACACCCCAGTGAAGAACATAACATAAGTATACGAAAGAAAAGTAAGCAGATAAATAAGTTAAACAATTTCAAACTGTGGTAAGATTTAGAATGGAAACAAAAAAGCACTGGATAAATATGAGGATGAGAGGTAAGCATGGGTGTGTCACCTAGATCAGAGGCTCTTAATTCCTTTTTTGACTTGGACCCTTTTGGAGTTTGGTGAAATCTAACGTTTCCTTCTCAGAGTAGTCTTTTAAATATATAAAATAAAATAAATGGAAATATAAATATGGTAATTCTACTGGAATATAGTTCTATCCAGACAACTCTTGGGACCCCACTTGGGGTCCACTGACCCGAGGTTAGATTTTTTTGAAGGACATCATAAAGAGTTCGGACGTTGTTTTAAGTAGAATAGGAGGCATTAAGGTTTTAATCAGGGGCGTAATAATGTGTGATTTATGTTTTTAAAAGATCACAATTGTTACTGTATGGAAATAGGTTTCGTGTGGCCGATAGTGGAAGCACAGGAGTTTTGAGGAGGAAGCTGCATTGGTGTAGGAGAGAGATGATCCCAGCTTGGACTCAGATAGTAATCGTGGAAAAGACTATTTTGAAAACAGTGTCCCTTAGAGTCTGTCCATAAAGGAACATGCATGCCCTAAAAAGACAAGAAAGACTGGAATGAAGTCAATAAGTCTTTTTCTCTTCCTCCTTTTCAAAAGCTTCCCCTCAGTCCTCTGAAGTTTTCCTTAGCAGGACAAGTTCAGGGAACTCCTTCTGGTTTGTGGCTGAGAGCCCATAGAATACACAAAAAGATTTCTTTATACTTACTTGAAGCAAATATGTTTCCAGTAAACCTTAAAAGAAGTTGTTCTCCTTCTTTTACTTGGAAATGGCGAGAGGGCTCTGGAGGACTGCCGAATGCTTCCAAACGCAAGTTCCTGAGCACCTGGTTTAAATCTTTAGACGGCACCACTAAAATAACAACTCTGTGTGGATTGTCTTTCTGATGATACAGTACAATGCAGGCGGTGGTGCTGAGCATGGCTTCCTCTAAAGATTTCACAAAAGAAACCAAATGGCTATTGTCCACAATGGAAGACAGGTGAAGCACAATGAATCTGCATGGGAGAAAGGAGGCATGACCTAAGGGGAACATACAGTCTCAAAAATGTAACTGGTAACTAATGACACCCAAGAAAAGAGCCATGATCATCCAAACTTCCTTTAAAAGCAAGCATTCTGATGACTAACTGGTGAGGTTCATGAATGACTTTAATGAAACTCTTGGCAGTCAGAAACCAGGCTAAATCAAACCAAGTTCTAATACAGATGCTTGTAGACAAAGAAACCATCCAGTCTCAGCTCCACTCTAAATGTTTTAACTTATAGTTTAACCAGCATTACCAAAGAGTATTACTTTAAAACATAGAAGAGAAAGAGAATCCATTTACTATCAATAGGTTGGAGAATATACGCCATAATAAAAGGAAGATTGAATCATTCATCTCTGTCACTGAATGGTAAGGATTGTTATGATGGACCCTGCTTTGGGTTGAATTGTGTGTCCCCTCTACCCAAATTCATATGTTGATTTAGGTTAGGAGGCCTAACCCCTAGTACCTTAGAATGTGACCTTGTTTGGAGATAGGGTCTTTACAGAGGTAATCAAGTTAATGTGAGGTCATCAGAGTACACTCTAATCTGATATGAGTAGTCTCACGAAAGGGGGAAATTTGGACACAGGAATGTGCATACAGAGAAAAGCCTGTGTGAACGTGAAGATAGCCACCTGCAAGCCAAGAAGAGAGGCCTGGAACAGATCCTTCCCTCACAGTCCTCAGAAGGAATGAACATTGCTAGCACCTTGATTTTGGATTTCTAGTCTCCAGAACTGTGAGACAATAAATTTCTGCTTAAAGCCACCTAGTTTGTGGTACTTTACTATGGCAGCCTAGTAAGCTAATACAGATACCTCTCCCTGGGATGGAACAGCCATTGCCCAACTCTTGTCCAGAGAATTGCCCTACAGGAACCCCTTCACCAGGAGCATCTCTGCACCCAAGGACAAGGACTGACTGATGCAGCGATGTCAGCCAGCCTCCTTGGGACTCACACTCCAGGGTTCTCCTGAGGTATTGGGCTGAGATAAAACTTCTGCTGAAACCATAGGTTTTCCATCCTCTTCCCTTGCCCTCCCTGCTTCTTTCACTCCCTCACAGGATTCACCTGAGAGCCCTCCCTCAATAAATCACTTGCATTCTCACCTGGGACTCTATTTCTGACCCAAGCCAACTGTAGATGTAAGATCTTCCATTTTGAATTAAAGGCTATCTTTGGACATATGATTGCCCTCTCTTTATGAGTGTCTACTCCTCATGAACCTTAAAATTGTCTAAAACTCTTCTCATAATGAGCTGTCTAGAAAACATGGAAATGAGAAGGCAAAATGAGGACACTGAAATAACAAATTCAGTTTATATATACATAGTTATGAGATGAGCATAATATGAAGAGTTAATTACTATCTCCATGGAATTTCAAAAATGAAGGTGCTATGTTAAAACTATTTTGCAGTTAGAAGAAACCTGTAAAAATAAATCTAAGTTATGAGTGGTTTCCAAAAGCACTTATTAAACTATCATGAGTGAAATTATAGATGGCATATTCATGCCAATTCTGGTTTACATTTTAGGCACACCCTAAAGAACTGTTCATATGTCTATTTGAGGAATAAAAATCTAATCCTGTGATTCCACTTCTGCAAACATCGATTACAGATAGACTATCATCTTTTATTGTTTACCGTTGTATTACCTCTCTAAATGTTCACACAGTTCAAATGATATCAAGCCACTCTGCATCGTTCTCACCACAACATCATCAAGCACAAACCAACCGGTGTCTTGGCTTCTGATTCCCAGTAATTTCAAACATTCACAGGTATTGTTCCCAGGTTTTCTTATAGAGGCACTTTTTGTCCTGTATAACGGTAGCAAAAGAGAAATTGGTAAAATTTGTATAGTATAAATCATATTTAATGCATTCATACTTTCATCAAGTGAATAATCCAGCAACAATTTACTAAGTATATACCATATGCCAATAATCACACTCTGCACTAGGAATGCAAAGATAAGAAATATATTGCCACTGCTCTCCAGAAGCTCACAGTATTACAGCATTATCCAATTCAGGACAAGGTATCTGTGTAGTAATTAAGGGAAGGTACAGAGTGGTTTAGCAGCAGAAGGAAGGTGCTCAGGGAAGCCTGCAAAGTGAGAATGCTGATATTTGAGATGAACTTTGGAGAATGAGAAGCATTTTACTACTGGCAAAAGAGTTAAGAGAAGCCCCTGAAACATTAATAAACTTGCTCATTTAAACCCAGATGCTTAGGATAGCCAGGAGTAGTGGTGTATTGGTATAGCATAATAGATGAGACCACAGACTCTGGAACAAGACTGCTTTCAAATCCTGGGTAGCTCTGCCTCTTGTTAGCTGTATGACCATGGGCAAGTTTTTTGACCTCTCTGGATCTCAGTTTTCTTATCTATAATATGAGGATAATGATAGTATCTGCGTCATGGGATTAAATTAATTAATATTTGTAAAGCACTTATAATTGTAGTAAGCATAAATGATATTAATATTCTCATCCTAATTCCTACAGCTGACAGAGCCAATTAGCCTTCTTGTATAATTCTCCTTCTGGCTTAACTTGCCCCACCCAGAAGCCCTGAAAGAGGCTGTTGTATGTACCATGTGATACTTTCCCCCAACCAGAGCTGATTTGATTAACAGTAGACTAATTTCCAACACTCAGCCAATTTGATTCTTTTCCTTTGGAACTTGGCTAAGTAAGAGGACCAGAGATTGTAACCTCTCATTGTCCTTTGGCTGCAGTGCCCTGAGCTATAAAAATGAATAGGGAGAGAAATTATTAAGAAAGGAAATAGAGCAGATGCTAAGAGAGAAAAGGAGAAAATCAAAGTGAAATAATCAGTGTAGTCCCAGAGATGGAGAAAGCAGAAATTACCTATTGTCGCCTTACAATAAACTCCTCTTCTTGAATTCACTTAAATGGATATCTGTTCCTCACAATTAAAGGAAGAAAAGTCCTTGATACTGAACATCTTGCAGAAAAATAAAATCTGGTCCAGTGATGCTACAACCCACAAGGGGACAGAACCATCCTAGCTAGGTACTAAGAAGGAAGATCCAAGTGTGAATCCCACATGCTTGTTTGTGAATAGAATTAGTTATGGGTTTAAAACTATCTTAGTTTCACAGGTTGAGTTTTGCTATGACCCATACATTAAGAACTGAACTAGATTTAAAATGTCTACTCTGAAAACTTCAAACTATGTTGATTCCTTCAGAGGATCAATCAGATTAAAATCAGGAGGATATGGGAAAAATAACATTTAGTTTTTGGCTTTTGGTTTATAACCACAAATATGGTAAATTTTGTAACCCTTGGAAGTTAACAATTTAACACAAGGAGATGCACTCATACTGAATCCAAAACTTTGGCCATTTACTAGAAACTGACTTAATTAAATGCAATATTGATTTTTTTTTCTGATGGAAATGTTTACTTTTTTTTTTCCCAACAGCCTCACTTTTCGATGGGGACTTACAGGTTCCCGACTGCAGTGGGCTAACCCTACTCCCAGGGACAGGTGGGCATATGACCTGAGCAAAATAGTGCATTTGGCATTCATTAATGCTATTTGCCAAAATATCCAATTTCCCACAACCTGAGCACATGATAGGATTGCACTTCCTTGTCCCTGATGGTTGAGTGGGGCCATGTGACTAGTTCTGGCTAATGAATAATGAATGAAGGAAATAAGTCACTGCGAAGCTGAGCATTTAATTGTTAATGTGGGTCTATCCGAATTTCTTTCTTCTGCCACCATGACAGCAACCAGACAGTGGTTGCCCTTTAGTGTAAATCCCGGAGTGAGGATGACCAAGATCCTTTGATGGCAGGCCGCATAGCGTGTGCGAGATATAAAGACAGTTGTTATAAGACCTTGAGATTTCGGGCTTTTGTTATTATGCCATGACCTAGGCTAACCTGCCCTGTAGAGTACATCTTCCTTTTGGTCCCAGAGAGACTGGGTTCTTTCTGGTTCAAGAAAAATATAAAGATAAAAGATAAAAGATATCCACAGACTTTTTATTTACACTATTTATTTATGGACCAAATGATCTCTTTTTTCTTAAAAACGTTGGGTTTGCTTTTCTGTCACTTAAAATCAAGAGTTCTTAATGATATGAAGATCAAATTTAGACTGCATTTTTTCCAGCTTTATTGAGATATAATTGACATACAACATTATGTAAGTTTAAGGTGTACAATGGGATGATTTGATGCTAAATCATTACCACAATAAAGTTGGTTAACACACCCACCACCTCAAATTTAGATTTTAGTGTGATAATAGGTACAATTCATATTGAAATTAAATGATTTGGTGGCATCCTTATTTATCCCAGCTGTTCTTAACTACTCTGCAAATAAACTCTTCCCTTTATAAATGCTATTAGCAAATTTTGACAACTAGCATCGCCTAGCGGTGAATAGCACGTGATCATATGCCACAAAAGACAACATTCTAATATACTAGGAGTTCCATAAAATATAATCAACCTTTATTAAATCAATTTGTTTTTTCAAGAATAACTAACCTTGCTATTTCTTGAGTCCAAGCTTCTTCCCATATCCACAATTCCAGGCATTAAGGTAATTATAATTGGCCTATTTTGGGTCAAGTGTTCAATTATAAGGAACAGTAACATTGAAGAACATGAAAACTCCCAGTAGATCCACATAGAAAGGACAATTTCCAGAATTTGTGGTATAATTCCCAAAAATAAAGTGGCTGGGTAAACAAAGTAACAGGTGTCTTCTCCAGGCTGCCTTTCTCAGGTGTGAGAGTGCCCTGACACATCTTTCCCATATAAATGCTTTAATGTCACACAATAAAAGACACTCAGAAGATTTTTCCCAAGGTAATAAAGATATGCTCAAAGGCCCCTCAACATTTTGTCTCTACAAGTAGAAACAGACAATACTGAGAAACTTCCAAGGATAGATTCTTTTTCTTTTCTTTAGACTTTATATTTTTAGACCAATTTTAAGAGGTTCACAGCAAAATTGAGAGGAAAGTACAGGACTTCCCACATATCTCTTGCCCCCATACATGTAAACCTTCCCCCATTATCAACATCTGCCACCAGAGTGGTACATTTGCTACAACTGGGGAATCAAAGTCCACAGTTTACATTACGGTTCATTCTTTGTATTGTATGTTCTATGAGTTTGAACAAATGTATAATGACATGTATCCATCATTATAGTAGCATACAGAGTATTTTCGCCATCCTAAAAGTCCTCTGTACTCTGCCTATTCATCCTTCTCCTACTCCAACCCCTGAGCTTTTTACTGTCTCCATAGTTTTGCCTTTTCCAGACGTTGTCTACAGTACCTATCATACAGTATGTATCATACAGTATGTAGCCTTTTCAGACTGGCTTCTTTAGCTTAGCAATATGTATTTAAGATTTGTCCATGTCTTTCTGTAGCTTGATAGCACATTTCTTTTTGGTGCTGAATAATATTCTGTTGTTATAGACATTGTTTATCCCATTCACTTACTGAAGGACATCATAGTTGCTTCCAAATTTTGACAATTATGAATAAATCTGCTATAACATCCTTGTGCAGGTTTTTGTGTGGACATAAGTTTGCAACCCCTTTGGGTAAATAACAAGGAATGCTGATCCTGGATCATATGGTAAGAGTGTGTTTAGTTTTGTAAGAAATCAACAAACTGTCTTCCAAAGTGGCTGTATCAGTTTGCATTCCCACCAGCAACGAATGAGAATTCCTGCTGCTCCACATCCTTACCAGCATTTGAGGTTTTCAGTGTTCTGGAATTTAGCCATTTTAATAGGTATGTAGTGGTATCTCATTGTTTTTAAAATTTGCATCTCACTGATGACATATATATACAATATGGAGCATCTTTCCATATGCTTATTTGCCAAATGTATATCTTCTTCTGTGAGATGTCTTTGGCCCATTTTTTAACTGAGTTTTTTGGTTTTTTATGGTTGAGTTTTAAAAGTTTTTTGTATGTCTTGCCTAACAGTCCTTTAACAGATGTGTCTTTTGCAAATACTTTCTCCCAGTCTGCGGCTCATCTTCTCATTCTCCTGACATTCTTTCCCAGAGCAGAAATTTTTAATTTTATGAAGTCCAGCATATCAATTATTTCTTTCATGGACTGTACCTTTGGTGTTGTATCTAAAAAGTCATTGCCACACCCAAGACCATCTAGATTTTCACCTACGTTATTTTCTAGGAGTTTTATAGTCGTGCATTTTATATTTATGTCTAGAAACCATTTGAGTTAACTTTTGTGAAGGGCATAATGTCTGTATCTAGATTTATTTTTTTGAATGTGGATGTTCACTTGTTCCAGCACCTTTTGTTGAAAAGACTCTCTTTACTCCGTTGTATTGCCTGTTCTTTTTTGTCAAAGATCAGTTGATTGTATTATGTGGGTCTATTTCTGTGTTCTCTATTCTGTTCCACTGATCTATTTTCTATTCTTTTGCCAATACCACATGTCTTGATTATTGTCGCTTTGTGGTAAGTCTTGAAGTCAGGTGGTGTCAGTCATCCAACTTTGTTCTTCTCCTTTAATGTTATATCGGCTATTCTGGGTGATAGTTTCTTTTTGATATGAAAAATAAAATTGAGCTCTACCTTATCTGGCTTTCCAATCCACTGGTAACATTACATGCTTTTAAGTACAATGGTATATAATAAATTGAAAATATTTCCAGTATACTACCTCCAAGTTTAATAAATGTGAAAAATCATATTTGCTCAGTAAGTATTTGCTTCAAAATTTTGCTGAAACCATTTTACTCTGTTAAATGAAGTCAACCTGTGTTGACAATATACTACTGGCTGAACAATACAAAGGAAAATAAAACATTTGTGATTTTACTATTCATAAAATTACATTTTTTAAGGTAAAACATGGTGACTATAGTTGATAACGCTGTATTATATAATTGAAATTTGCCTAGAGAGTAGAATTTAAATGTTCTCACCAAAAAAAAAAAAAAAACGGTAAATATGTGAGGTGATGGATGTGTTAACCAACTAGATGGAAGGAATCCTTTCATAATGTACACATATATCAAATCACCTTGATGTACACTTTTAATATCTTACAATTTTATTTGTCAGTTATACCTCAATAAAGCTGAAAAAAATAGATAAAATGTCCTTTTGTTTTTAGGTTGCCTCTCTAAAATATTATAAATTTGATATACAAAACACAAGGTTAACAAATAACAAATCGAGAATAAGTAATCTCAGGC
Organism: Equus caballus; assembly: GCF_041296265.1. NCBI lineage: Eukaryota > Metazoa > Chordata > Mammalia > Perissodactyla > Equidae > Equus > Equus caballus. The sequence continues at coordinate 96,299,445 of NC_091686.1, forward strand.
CTCTTCCTGCCTATTGCTAACCAACTAGATCCTGATAAACATGCTTTTTAATACATTGTTGTTGTTGTTTTGCATATGCAGGAGGACTCTTAAAGGAATGTCCCACATTTCTCTTCAAAACACCTGTAAACCAGGGTTGAAGACAAGGGCACAACTAGACAGGAATGATAGGATTAAATAGTAATCTATCTAACGAAGGGAAGACTCCTTCTCAATAATTTAGATACAGGAGAATAAAACTGTAAGTGATAATCAAGTGAGCAGAACAAGAAACGGTGATCCTTGAGATCCCATCCATAAAAGGCGAACTTGAGACCTGGACTAAGACTCCCAAGGAGGCTAAAGTAGTCCCAGGTAAGTAGCACCTGGTTCTCAGCAGAGACAGAAACCAACGCCATCTGGAGGAAAACAGGTCCATTTATGCCTGCAGAATTCTCAGGTACACATGCTCACAAACAAAAGTCCCCGAACAAGTAAGGAGGTCAATACCAGGAATAACAGTTAGCAGAAGCAACATGCAACACCTTCAAAGACTGTAGGTATCGGAGTTGGTAGATACAAAATGAAAACAACGATATATGAAAAGTTTAACAAGATAAAGGACAGTATCATAAAAATAAGCAAGCAGCAGGAGACAATCAAGAATGATTAGGAAGATTTGAATAAGAGCTAAATAGAACCTTAATATATAAAAAAGACAATTGCTGAAAACAATAACTCATTCATAGGTTAAAAATAGATTTTAAAAGTATATGATGTTTGTGGTATTTGAACTGGAATGTGAAGAAATTACACAGAATATAGCACAGAGACAGGAAGATGAAAAATATAAAAGAGAAGAAAAGAAATATGGAATTTGGAAAGAGATGGTTTAATAGACATCTAATTGGAAATCCAGAAGGACAGAGTGGATAAAGGGAGCAGAGAAAATATTTGATTAGAAAACTTATAAGAAATTCCCAGGAATGTGAAAAGACATAAATCTATCTATTCAGGAAGCACGATGTACTGCACTCAAGAAAAGCTTTTAAAATTCACATTGAGATACATCATAGAAAAATGCAGAACACCAAGTACAAAGAAAAGATCTTAAAAGCAGCCAGCAAGATAAAACAGGTGACCCATAAAGTTATGAAAATTAAATTTACCGTGGTCTTCACAACATCAATAATAAAATCCATAAACCGTGGTATAATATCTCCAAAGAGAAGAGAAAAAAATCAATGTAAGTCTAGAATCTTATGCCAAACGTGGTAGCTAGTCTCCAAAGATGCTAACCATATCTCTCAGTATTCATGCCCTTGTGTAGCACTCTCCTTCAGTGAACCAGTGGTAGCTCTGTGTTTGGCTTTAAAATCAATAGAATGCTACAGAAGTGATGATCTGATAATTCCAGGCTTAAGAATTAAGAAAGCCTGGCAGCAACTGCTTTTGCATTTTTGCAGGCCTGATCCTCCAAATAAGTAGTCCCACTACACTCCTGGAAAGACCACATGACAGAATGAGGCCATATGGAGAAGTCAGGTAGGAAGAAAGAGGCCTTGGGGCTACATGGAGAGAAAATGAGGCCCAACCATTTCTGCATACCAGCTGAGGCCAGGCTTCCAGCTATCACTGCCAAACCTCCAGACGTGTAAATAAAGCCATCTTGGACTTCCAACCCACAGACACCATCTTACTGGAATGCAGAATAGACCTCAAGCAAGATCAACAAAAGAACCAGCCAGCTGAGGCCCAAAACAACCCACAGAGTCATGAGAAATAATAAAATATTTGGAGTAGTTTGGAGTTGTTTGATATGCAGGAATAGACAACTGAAACATCTAGCAAAATTCTATTTCAAAAAAAAGATACACAGACAAATAGGAAGACATCCTGTGCTCATGCATTGGAAGAATTAACATCATTAAAATGTCCATGCTACCCAAAGTGATCTACAGAGTCAATAAAATCTCTGTCAAGATGCTAAGGGCATTCTTTACAGAGATAGAAAAAAAATCTTAAAATTCATATAGAACCAAAAAAGACCCTGAATAGCCAAATCAATCTTGAGCAAGAAGACTAAATCTGGAGGCATCACACTCTTGATTTCAAAATATATTATAAAGCTACAGTAATCAAAACAGTGTGGTACTGGCATGAAAATAGACAAATAGACCACCAGAAGAGAACAGAGAGCCTAGAAATGAATCTACCCATCTGTAGTCAATTGATCTTTGACAAGGATGTGAAAAACACACAATGCGGAAAGGACATTCTATTCAATAAATAGTTTTGGGAAAATTGGATATCCACATGCAGAAGAACAAAATCGGAACCATATACAAAAGTTAACTCAAAATGGATTAAAAACTTAAACATGATATCTGGAAGGGAAAACATAACTGTCATTGCTTAAAGATGATATAGGAATTTATGTTAAAAACTTGAAGGAATTCTCAAAAAAATATTAGAAATATTGAGAGAGTTTAGAAAGGTGGCTGGCTTCAATATCAATGTAGAAAAATCCACTATATCCATATATATATAAATACATATATACATGCCCATCAAACAGAAACAAAAATTTTAAATACTATCTATAATTCTAGCGAAAACAATAAAGTATCTAGGAATAAGTCTAGCAAAGCAAGTGTAGTACGTATATGAAGACTTTTTACTTCATTGGAAGACAGAGAACTACACAAATAGGAGAATACATTATAGTAATAGATTAAAAGACTCAATATGGTAAAGATGTCATTTTCCCTCAAATTGACCTATAGGTTTGAAGCAATTACAATAAAAGTCCCAACAGAGTTTGTTCTTGTGAACCTTGACAAACTAATTCTATTTTATTTGAATGGGAGAGTTTGAAGAGAAAAACCGAAGTTCTCCTGAAGAAGAATAGGATGTGATTTACCCACCAGATATCGACATATTATAAAGCCATAATTATTAAGACAGTGTTAGATTGGCTGAAAACTAGATTAAAAGACTGACCAATGGAACAGCCCAGAATAAGGAAATGTGTTCTATGACAGAGGAGGCATTGCAGACTGTTGGGGAAAGAAAAAAGATTCAATAAACAATCCTTGGAAAATGTTATCCATGTGAAAAAAAATTGAATTCCTACCTCACGCTGTAGGCAAAAGTCAATTTCAGATGGTTTAAAGACTTATATGAAATTCAAATCTTTAAAATTAGAAAATAATAAAGATGAACATTTTCATCATTTCAGGAGATAGAAGTATTTTAAGACCAGGACAAAAAGCACTAATCATAAAAAAAAAAAAATGATAAATTTGGCACATAAATATGAAAATACAAGACACAAAGTGGATTCTCAATGACAAAGGATTGTCATTGAGAATATGAGAAGAAATCCTACAAATCAATGTAAAAAATTCAAAACGACCAACGAACATTTCATATATAAGAAACGTGACTTTAACAGACATTTTACATTTACATCTAAGGAAACAAACATATCTAAGAAAAGACATTATGAAACAAACATATCTAAGAAAAGACATTATGAAAGATGTCAGCTTCATTGTAATCAGAATATTGCAGATTAAAACCACATGAGGGGGGCTGGCCCCGTGGCTGAGTGGTTAAACTCGAACACCCTGCTTCGGTGGCCCAGGGTTCTGATCCTGGGCGTGGACACGGCACCGCTCGTTAGGCCATATTGAGGCGGCGTCCCATATGCCACTACTAGAAGAACCCACAACTAAAATATACAACTATGTACTGAGGGTATTTGGGGAGAAAAAAAAAGCAGGAAAAAAAAAGAAGTTTGGCAACAGTTGTTAGCTCCGGTGCCAATCTTTAAAAAAAAAACAAAAATTACATGAGATCTATTTTATTCCTATTAGATTTTCAAAATTACAAAATCTGACAATATGCAAGACTGGAGAAGATGAGAAGCAAGAGTGGGAGATTGTAGTTTAGTTCTACCATTTTGTTAAACTTGTAAACCGTATATGTGCATATCCTACTACTCATCAATTCGATTTCTAGGTACATACCCTGAAGAAGTACTTGCACAAATATTCTTTGAGTCAAGAATAGTGATAATAGTGCTGATGAAGATCAAGGCTGCCCCAGGGAGAGACGCCCCAGGCGTCCTGCCCTACACACCAATCTACATCATCTTCCTGGAAGTATAGGATGTCCTGACCTGATCGGGCCTGATTCATATCCAAAGTTATAGGACCACTCAATAACTAGACCCTACCTGCACTGATACCATTTTAACGACTTTTTCACATAATCTTTCCTTTGTCTTGTAAAGAAATAACTGCATACCTATGCCTTATAAATTTAGCCCTGCCCTCAACACATTGCAGCTCTTCACTGCCCATGGGTCCTGTCCCCATGCTATTCCCTGAATAAAGGAGCACTACTACCAGACCTTGAGAATCCAAGAAATCTTTCTTTCGACTCCTTGGTTCACCAAGCCCACATTAGTACTATTATAGCAAAAAATTGAAAACAACCCAAATGGCCATCAATAGGAAAATGGATAAATAAAATACATAGTTATTTAATAGAATATTACATAGCAGTGAGAATGAACATACACAACTATAAATGAAAAAGCAAGACCATCAGAATATACACAGTAGGATAGCATTTTTACAAACCTCAAACACAGACAAAGCCAAACAACACATTGTATAGGGATGAATAAAAATATATACGACAAAACTAAAAAGTGAATAAAAGGAGCCGGCTGGTGGTGCAGCCGTTAAGTGCGCACGTTCCGCTTAAGCAGCCTGGGGTCCGCCAGTGTGGATCCCGGGTATGTACATGGCATCACTCCACAAGCCATGCTATGGTAGGCATCCCACATATAAAGTAGAGGAAGATGGGCATGGATGTTAGCTCAGGGCCAGTCTTCCTCAGCAAAAAGAGGAGGATTGGCAGCAGATGTTAGCTCAGGGCTAATCTTCCTCAAAAAAAAAAAAAAGTAAATAAAAGCAAAGGAATAATTCGAAATTTCCAAATACTGGTTAACTTTGGAAGGACGAGGAGCAGTTGTGGTAGGGAGAGGGGATGGGACAGTGAGGGGCAAGTAAGGAGATGCAATTGTATTGATAATATCCAATTTCTTAAGTTATGTGGTAGCTTTACCAATTTGCCCATTTTATTAGTGTGTGATAAAACACACATATTTCACAAATATTCTTGTGTATCACTCACATATTACATTTGCGTAAGATAATCTTAAAACCAATAGCATTAGGGAGAAATGACATTTTTCCACCCTCATCAGCCTGCCCCCGTCCCACTGGCCATGCACACAAACTAGGTGTGTGGGGGCTGCATTTTAACATGTACTCGGGGACATCAGATACAGGCTCTAGCCATTAGCTGGAACTAACTCAGTTATAAAACTGGAATCCCAAAAGGGCAGCATTAGCCCAGAAAGGGGAAACAACAAAAACAATCAAAATCTCTTTGAACATTGGCTCAAGAAACAACAAAGAAGCACACAATAGCTGCTTTGGGTGGGAGAGCAGGGGAGAACAAAAGTTGATCTGATCAAAAATTATAATCAATACTTGGAAATGAATTTCAAAGGGGAAGATTCATAGAATGGAATTAACGTGATAGACAATGTACTAGATTACAGTATGCTAGGAGATACGATGGGAAACACCACACTAATAGAAGATGGAATAATCTGAATGAGACCATAAAATGAGTATGTTTACAATTATTAAAGGAATAAAGGAAGAAATAGAAAACCTAAAGAAAAAATGAAGCTGCCTGGAAAAAAATTTTAAAATGTAGTCATAGCCTTTTAGAAATGAGAATAACAATTAAAATGAGCAATTTAAACACTGATGGGAAAATTGGTAAAATATATGATAAATCCAAGGAAATCATCCTAAATACAGCCTATGAAGTATTAAAAATATTAAAGATTAAGATAGACAACAGTATAAATTATGTTTAACCCATTTCTATTTATTGTCACAATTGATGATTTTATTTATATTATCTAAAGTTTTCTCTTTAATGTCACCATGCTGTTTTCTTTCTATCTCTTTGCTATATGAACTTTTTTCACTTTTTCTTTTTCCTTTTGCTTTTATATTATTTATGTTCAATACTAGGTTTTTAAAAATAAAAAAGACTTCTATTCTTGATTTCTTAAATTTCACTTTATCCAGTCAGCTCATTAATTTTATCTATTTATCTATTTTGTTAATAACATGTGAGTAGTACACTTTATGACCTCTTGTATTAAGAAAAAAAACTTTGTTGGGTTAAAACTCTGACTTCACAACATCTTCCCTTCAAAACTGTGAAGGAATTTGTCCATTTTTTCCTGATATTTCGTGCTGAGAAGAATGAGACTGAGGCTAGACTAATTTTACTCCTTTTTACTTAATCTGTTTCTGCTGAGTGGATGCTTATAAAATTATATTTTAGTTAAACTTGCATTTCAATTTGCCATGTTATGTCTAAGTATGGGATTTTTCTCGTAAATTTTGTGTCATAATCAATCAGCACTTTCTAAATCAAGGTTTTAATCAACATCAGAAAATTAAATTCAACGGCGCCTTTGATTATTACGTCTTTGTGTTGGTATCTTCTTTAATGGTACTATAATTATTGGGTTACATCACTTCAAAAGATTCCTTATCATGCCTTGATTGATTTCCATCTTAGCTATTATCTTGTATCTCATCCTCTTGTTCTTTCATCTTTTCCTGGTCTGTCCTGATGACTTTCTGTTTCTTGGAAATTATGCCTACTACTAAACCTACAAAATAGATTTCTGTAATATGTTCTGGATAACCATAATTCTCATTATTCAAATTTCTGTGAAATGTCAAGATGATGTTCTTTTTCCTCATTTCTATAGCTTGTTTTTTTGTTGCTTTCATTCTTCTTCTGAAATCTTGGTATTGTTTGGTATTGATTTTTTCCTTAAGATACCATGTAGGATTTTGTTTTTTCTTGTCCTTGAATCAATGTCATTTACCCAGTTTCAGTTTGGTAGCCATTTGAATCTCTTTCACATATTTGGAGGGCAGATCCGCATGCATCACTTCTAAACAAATTTTCAGTGTCCAGTCATTTTTACCAGGTATAAATGCCTCTGGACTAAGGTGTAACCCTCTCCTACCTGTGCTAACTGGATTTCCAATGCTTTGAATCGACTGAGAGTATGAAAATGTGCCAGCCTCAGTATGCATTTCTGTTAGGGCTCTTATTGCACCTACCTTTACCCCTAGGGTTGTGGGAATTTCATTTTTGGCAATGCAATATGCTGCCTCCAATTTCTCTCTACATTCTGCTCTGTGTCTGAGGTATGTGGAAATATAACAAAGGAGGGGCAAAGGAACACTGATCCAATCACTTCCAAAAATGATATTTGTACATTACAGGGATAAATTTATATTCTCATCGGTGTACGTAGACTATCAGTTACACAATCGGGAATAGCCAAATAGTTTTTTCTATCATCTTTCTGGCAAATACCGCTGCTTTGTTTTATGATATAAAGTACATGTCAGTCACAAATTATTTTCATTAATCTTTTGCCATCCACTCTATAGACAGTAGAAATACTAGATTCTAACCACAGGTTACCAGTCAGAATCAATTTTTAGGGTTAAGTTCTTATCTTTAAATATATATATAGGTATCTTAGGGGATATTTAAAGAGAATGTCTTAATCTATCAGACTGATACATTTTAAATTGGAATCTCCAGTACATTTCTGGTTTTAAATCTTACTTTACCATGATATATAAGAACATGGATTAACTAAATTGCCACTTGAGATATATATATGTATCCAAGTAGCGAAAGTATATATAACCGGATCATGTCTATATTTCTATCTTCTCTCTATTGATCTAACACTAGAGAAAGTTTGATTTCTTCTCCCAGCTACAACCCAACTTTCTACTATTTCCAGCCCTCTAAATTGCAAACATAGTGGGAAAGAAAAAATAATCCACTTCTCAATCTCTAGTCTTGCAACCTCAAACTAAATAATGATGGTAGGTAGAGTCACGATTAGAAACAGAGACGTGTGAGTCTACACCAAGGCTGCACCAGTTGGTAGGTATAGGTACTTGCAAAAGTTCTTAGTCTCATTGAGTTTCAGTCTTCTCACTGATACAACGAAGATAAAGTGATAGGAAGATTGGATGAAATAATATACATGAGGAAACTGGCACATTAAACTTTTCAATTAACAGTAGTTATTATTTCAATTAAGTGTCTGAACTAGTTTCTTCCTCTTCTAGTTTTTCAAAGAAAAAATGTTTCCCTTCAGAATCAACGAATAGAAAATTCCCTTCTACCTTTTTCATTAGGAAAAGTACTAAATGAAAGTACAGAAGTTAAGCTCAGGATTACTATTATTCAGTGCACCCTATTTGTTGTTGGCATTTCATCTCCAATTTCATTTCTGGCTGGTAACTTGATATGTATAATTGTCTTATTGGTGAAGATTTTGTTAAATTATAAAAATTAGGAAAGGAAGGAATCCATCTATATGGCAAATATAGATTCAAACTTAATTTGTTTTGGGAAAGGTCAGGTTAATCTTTTTCCTCTATTAACAGAACACTCAAATAAATTAATTAAAATCACCATATCACATCTTTGTAATTAACCATATTATAAATTCTTTGAAAGCAAGGATTCATTTTACCTCTTTTTATCGATCTTATCACACAGCGTAATTTTGGGCCCATTACAGCTAAAATTATTTCCCTTTGTAGATCCACAATATTTTATTTCTATATTAAAAATATTTCATAATATTTCAATGCTTATGTTTAAATACAAGACATCTGATTACCTTTTTTAATCCTTTAAGTTTCCTTGTTTACCATCAAGTCAGTTAGAGATATTAAGATCTAACTCACCTGTTGAGGTATAAAGGTATAATCTTGTTTGTTGTGGCACTAGCTGTTCTTTTAGGCTCTATCTCAGAGCTAAGATTCTTTTTATCAGGCTGTGAAGAACAAGGTAGGAATACAGTGACTGGCTCCTGAAAAGGGTGTGTTGATGGGTGCTGAACATGAATCAGAGGACTTGTGCATAGTACCAGGTAGGAAGTATCTTGCTGTGTTTTTAAATATGCCACCAGAGAGGGGTCAACTGGTTGGACCTAAACAAAGAAAAAAATGTATATATTCCTATATTTTAATAGCAAAAGATTCAAAGTATCAGCACATTTCTAAGCCAATTTTCTGAATATCTGATGGAACATAGATCCATTGATTTCTGTATGCATTATTTACTGGCGTCAGCACTGCATTAATTTATAAAATAGAGCACAGCATTTGGTCTCCTTCTTACAAAGTCTTTCTGAAATCTAGGTTCCCTGTCCTATGTTATAAATAACTGAGAAACGCTCTTAATTGTAGGCAACAAAATGACCTAGAAAACAAAATAGACGTTTTACATAATTTCTAATTAGAACTATTGTTAGATCAAGTGATCTTCAGAAATTAGAGAAACAAGACTATATTTATTTGTTTCCTCTTACATAAGAATGACTAATAAAAATAACTAGCATGATTCCAATATTTCAAAGTTTATGGAAAATATTTATGAATAAATTATTCACAATATGTTGTCTTCCTAACATTTCTTCCTCACTTTTCTTCCTTGCTTACCATTTATGGTAACAACTAGAAGAAATCGGAGAGCATGGGGGAGAGTTGAAGCTAGAAGGACAGGGAATGTGGAGGAAGTCTGTCTTCTAAAATGTGCATTGATACATCATTACACACCTTGCAAATAGTGTTTGTATATGTTAAATCCTTGTTCTAAAAATGGCTGTTTTATAACTTAGTATAACCAAATATTCATAATCATAAATATTTTAATTAAGTACCCTTTTTTACCATCCTTTCTGGTAGAATCACCAATCATGTGAATCTCCCAATGTCTGGCATCAATTCTATCACAGATACTCAACATATGTTTTTGTCAATAAGCATCATAAATAAAACAACACAAAATATTAGCTAGGAAACCCTTTCAAATAAAGCAGGGACTTATTTTGGGATGAGATTCAATATCCTCCAAAACATCACTTCATTACTAATAACACTATATGTTAGGTCATTAAAATTGTAGGAGATGAATTCATCTACTGTTATATTAAATATCTCTATCTTCTTCACCTTTTAGGACTATGTTTGATGACCCACAAGATCTCACAGATCTTACAGTTCCTTCCTGTGAGAAGGAACTCACCAGTTTCTAATATTTACCTTTAACTGTACAAGCACTGGCGAGTTGAACACTCCTGGAGGGTAATTTAAGGATATTCGAGAATCCATGCTTGGCTTAAGAGTAAGGCCTTTCTTTGTTATTGTGAAGGACTCTTTCTTTAAACAAGACACAACAGAAAAGATACCCAACTTGTAAACTTTCACTTCAGCACAGATCCCCTGTAAGGATTGAAGGACATTAAGACAAGGACATCAAAGGACATTAACACAGCACTGTTCTGGAAATACGTGCTGTACATACCCTGCGACTGTGAAAAAAAAATGTGTATGTTGTCTCTGCAATCTCCCACAATTGAGGATGATTTCATTAACCCCAAATGAATGGTCTTTTCATGAGATGAAGTATGAATAGATACTAGGAGTTTCTCAAATTTGGACCACACGATAGAAAAGAAAGAAAGAATGTAGTTTTATATTTATATTAAATTCCCCCCAAAATGTATATGTATAATGGGCAATCACATTTAGTGTTTTCACTAGTATTAATTATTTTTGGAATCCTATCCTCCTTTACCAGAGTGGACTTTAAATATTGGCCTTTATCCAGAAGATTCAACTCTGTTTTAGGGAATTCCAAGTACTGAAATTTCATCATTTGGGTAGTTTACACAAATGCTACAGCACCTGTACTGTCAGCAAATTCTTCCTTCTGACAACTCATAATCTCTCAGTAAAGTCATTTTTTCTATTTCTCTCTTCCATGCAGCAGGAGCTAATGATTGCAAAAAGAGACTATTTTTATATAGTGACATGTAAATTTGTAATGCATATATGCAGGCACTTATTTAAGCCTTTTTGTCACACAAAAAAGGAACTGAGTACGTAAATGAAAACAAAATTATCTACTTATATAATCACCAAAGCTTAAACTGAGCAGGACTTTGAAGAAATTTGGTCTATTCGCGCTTCCAAAAACAGCAGCCCGACTCCACCCCGGCGTGAGTGGATAATCATGCAGACACACACACAAACATTTCAGGGACAATCACAATGGAAAGTAATCTGTCATTTGAAAACTGACTAAGGAAGAGATTTCACAATACCACTGCATATATCCGTCACTGGGAAAATAAAGGACGCGATGAATGTTCTTAATTGGCTGGAGGGAAAAAGGTGAGAGGTAAGAAAGGAGGATCTTCTGGGAACTGATGGTGGTTGTCATGAGTGTAGAGCACATTTGACAGTTACTGGGGAACTGGAAATGTTTTTTAGCAAGGGAGTGTCATGAACAAAACTCTGACGATGCTTTATCTGACTCCAGAATTAGAATTCTCAAATGCTGTATGAACCACATAAAAATTTGAAAAGAATTCAGAGTTTAAATTTTGTTGATCTAAAAATAGGAATAACTACCATTAGAAAACTGTAAAAAGAAAATTATATGCTTTTATTCTTTCCAGTAGACAATGGTTCCCTTAATTTTTTTTCTTTTGCTTTGACTATCCATTTACTAAGCATTTTTCATGCCCATTTTGTGAAAAGTACATGTGCTGTGAGCAGTTTTTGTTTTTATTATGACAGTCACACAGACTGGTCAAGATGAAAAAGCTACAATCAAGGGCAATACTGACCAGACTACTATACTTACGGGCTTCCTAGACTAAATATAAAATGTATCAGTTGCCTGAATTGGAGTAAATAATTAGAACAGGCTTAGCTTTCATACCAACTATATAACCTTGTCTGAAACTCAGAAAAGACCCAAATCAGTAAAAGGAGAGATGTACTATAAAGAATTTCTTACATTAATGGAATTGTTTTTGCATTTATTCCCTGCTCTCCTCTTCAAACCATGACAACTTACATAAATAGCTGAAAAGACAAATATTTTAATTGTTTAAAAATAAGTTCAGTGGCCCACAGAAGAACCTTAAACTTTAGTTCCCATAAACTTAATGCTAAGTTTAATAATTATGTATATTCTCTCTTTAAAACATACGAATTTGGGACCCTAGAGGGCCTCAGAGTTATTACAATAGAGTCTACCATAAAAAATGACAATTTAGTAACTACTAACGTGTGTTTACAGGCTTCATTTTATCTTCTTAAGTGTATTTTCTCACTTAATCCTTATGATCCTATCAGGTAAACACTATTATTGTGTTCATTTTTTAGATGAAGAAATTGAGTCATAGCAAGATTACATAATTTACTCAAGTTCGCACAGCAAGGAAGTGTAGGAACCAGATTTCAAACCCAACCAATCTTCCTCCACAACCCACATCTTAACTACCACATATACTGTCTACCATGTATAGACTAAACACCATTTATGGACTTAATAACTATCTAAAAGACATACACACACACACACAATTGTTCATTTTTAACATATTTCTCCAACCCATGAATGATAAAAATAAAGCTACTACCATCTAGGGATTCAACATTCTTAAATTTAGACAGAGATCCATCACATTAGAAATGTTAGTCTAAAACTAGTGTAAGGCATGAAGCTAATTAAGCCATGATTTTGGTTTTGTTTCTCAGGTGAAAATACAACATTTGCTGGGTCCTAGACTCTAGTTCTTCATTCCCAACTTTGGGCAATAACTTCCGCTCTTTGATTTTTATGGATGGCCAAAAAAGCACGAATTCACTGGCATACATCTTGCCAACCTTTCCATTTGTTACCAAAGGAGCGGTTCTATCTACACTAAAATCTGGTAGTTTGAGTAATATTTAGAAGAGGAGTCAAACAACAAATGCAGATGCAGCCAAGAATTTACCAACCTTGTAACTTCCTCGTGGTCTTTCCAGTGCCTTTGGGGTTAGGTAACTTGTCTGAAGGTTTACATCAGACACTTTCACCATGATGTCTCTGTAATTTCCCCTGTAACGTGCCGTAAAAGGAATTGCTATGCATATTGGAAATGGAATTCCCTTTTCCATATCTAAGCACTCAACAGTGATGACATTGCTGACCAACTCTTCATTATCACTCACTATTAAAGAACTCATGCTATTAATTATCCGGCATTCTAGATGTTGTAGAACGTATGCTGGTGCTGTAATGTAACAAGACACTTGGGGGCCAGTATCATCACTCAGCACATGAAGATACCTGCCGGGAAAGAAAAGGAAAACATTTTCGAATTATTTGATTTATGTAATATATAGCTAAATGCATAAGAGCACAAACTCGAGAGCCACCTTGTTTGGTGTGAATCTCAGTTCTCCTCCTTACTGACTCTGTGACGTTGGCAAGATACTCAACCTCTCTGTACCTCAGTGTCCTCAACTGTAAAATGGTGAGGATAAAACAATACATATCTCATAAGAAGGCTGTGAGAATTAAATGAACTATTATATGTTAAGTCATTAAAAAACTGTGCCTGTCACAGTGATATATATGTTAGCTATTACTACTTTGGTGACTATTGCTATTACTATTATTATTTAAGTGGTTGATTCATTCCTCAGTTTTGTTCACTTCACTTCATAATGTGAATCCGAAGATTGCTGAAGCTTCTTGATAAACCAAATACTAATACCTGAATAGTTTCCTACATTTTGAGAAAAAGGAGTAAATATATATCCAGTATTGGAATTGTCTAAATATGTTAGATCAAATGATGATATTTATTACATTTTTTAGAAAAACTGAGAAAGGTACAAAAGTACAGCAAACATGTGATTAAGTGAGGTAATTAGAAACAGAATATTTACAATTCTCAACAAATCAATCCAAAAGCTTATCTTGACCATTTGTTTTACTCTTGCTTTTTATACCAACACCTTCTCCAAAGATTTTAGAGTCTTGTAGATTGGAATTTAAATTTGACATCAGTCACTATTTGACCTTAAATAGCAATAGTTATTATTAAAAGAGCTAATATTTAGCCCTTTCTATGGACCAGGTTTTAGGCTACACGTTATTTCATTCAATCCTCACACTATGGGGTCAGGCAGGTACAACTATCATCACCATTTTACAGATAAGGAAACTGAGGCTTAGAAAATGTAACTTGCTGAAGATCACACAGATATCTATCTTTGACCCAAAAGCCCAAGCTTTCTAGTATAATATCATACCTCCTCAAATCATTTCAAAGAACTGCTTTTTTTTTTTTTTGAGGAAGATTAGCCCTGAGCTAACTACTGCCAATCCTCCTCTTTTTGCTAAGGAAGACTGGCCCTGAGCTAACATCCATGCCCATCTTCCTCTACTTTATACGTGGGACCCCTACCACAGCATGGCTTTTGCCAAGCAGTGCCATGTCTGCACCCGGGGTCCAAACTGGTTAATGTTGGGCAGCCGAGAAGCAGAACGTGCACACTTAACCGCTGTGCCACCAGGCCGGCCCCAGAACTGGTTTTTTATCCATTACAAACTGAAAATAATACCTATTCCACAATGGTGTGAAGATTGAATGAGATAAAATAGTTAAGCTTTTAATAATAGTGGTTTAGCATAAAATGGGGGCTCAATAAATGTTAGATCTCTATATTAAAATTACCAGCTTGAGTTTCTCCTCTTTTACTACTTCTCATTTCATACCAACGGAATGACTGAAATATAAGCCACATCAAAGAGAAATAAGAGCTTCTATAGCAAATACAGCATTAATAACCAGTTCTAGAATAATCAGGTTTAACTATTTTTAAATTATTAGTAAATTGAATTGTACAGTGCTCTTTAACACAGAAATCTAAAAAAAAATGTTGAATTGTAGAGAGGGTTATTTATTTATATTTACAATTCTGAACCCATAAAGTTAGAAGGAATAGAAAATTACCCAGTACGTTGGTCTATTTGAGTATTCTCTCATGATAGTGACAGGAAATGAGGAACATTGCTTAATAGAAGATACAGTGACCCAGTCTCGTATGACTTCAAAAATGACTCTGTTCTGTGCCCTGGAAACCATCTCAATACACTCTTCTTCCAAAAGACTGATGTATGAGGTAGAGCGAGGAGATCTGTAAATGCTTCCATTGCCTCTAGCCCTAATCATATAGATCTAGTCCAGCTGCTGAAATTATCACATTGGTTTATTCTAGTTTTCTTTCCCTTTGAGTCTGTACCTATTAGGATGACTACACTAGAAGAGATAGGCTTTTTTCAAAAACGTATCCAGGGACGGGGCTGGCCCCGTGGCCGAGTGGTTAAGTTCGCGCGCTCCGCTGCAGGCGGCCCAGTGTTTCGTTGGTTCGAATCCTGGGCGCGGACATGGCACTGCTCATCAGACCACGCTGAGGCAGCGTCCCACATGCCACAACTAGAAGGACCCACAACAAAGAATATACAACTATGTACCGGGGGGCTTTGGGGAGAAAAAGGGAAAAAATAAAATCTAAAAAAAAAAACAAAAACAAAAAACAAAAACGTATCCAGGGAGGAATCACAACAGATTCTGAGCTCGGTTTTGTTTATAACACACATCTTTTATGTGGCATGATGGCTTCCTAGCCTGAGGGATTGAAATGAATAGTCATCTCCTTAAATATGCAAGCCAAGCAGAATTGGTTTGGATGCCACAAAGAGGAAATCACTAACTAGGGAACACCTAAAGAGATGTTAGAGGGAGTGGTTCAGCAATGACTCATTTGTTGATGCTTTGAGTCATTTCTGAATGGGAGGATATGAAGTGTTGATGTTTTTCTCAAGTGCAGTGGGCAACCACACACTGACTACTTTAATAGTTGTTTTGCAGGGGCAGTAAGTCTTTCAAACCATAAATGTACTGCTATGACATCTATAGAATTCATTAGATTCTCAGACCTGTAGGGACATCACAGCTAAACTAGCCCAACCTCTTCATTTTACAGATGAGATAACTAAAGTCAAAATGAGCAAAATGGCTTGCTTGAGCTCAGAGACTCAGTTGTTGTGTTGTCCTGGAAATGGTATAGTACATCTGAAAGAGCATCACACATCATGGCAGGGTGGGGATAACTGAACGTTGGTAGTGTGTGGGAGCTAGAGAAAGTGAGGGTTGTTGGGAGTGAAATAAATTGACATGCAAACATTGAGCTGAGCGTGAACATCGGCAAAATGGCACAGTGCTAGACCCTTTACCTCATTTTCTCATTTCACCTTACCAAATGAGCCCAGGAAGTATATATGATTTCTACAAAGAAGAAAATGGGGCTAAGAAATAAAGCAAGATGCCCAGGGTCACAGAACTAGGAGTAATAAAAGAGGAGATAAAATTTAAGGCTGTCTGACTCCCAAACCAGTGGTTTTTTTTTTTCGTTATTCCTCATTGCCTTCTAAAGGTGTTAAGTTTGCTGGGAAAATATGGTTTGTGAATATTTTATTTTATTTGGACAAATAGGGATTATTACTCCCTTCTATGGGGAGATAATTCATAAAATAGATCAGTCAACGTTAACATTTTTTTTGAAGTCATGGGCTCTTTGAGAATCTGATTAAGGCTCTGTTTTATCTCCATAAAGATAAAATAGGTATGAAAATATACATTCAATTTTAAGAACTTCCCAAAGCTTATTCATGAGCCCCCTAGAGTTCTATAGACACAGGGTAAGAATTCATAACGATTTATAAATAAAACAAGTCTGACAATTTATTTCAGGATATAAATAAAATAAATCTGGGGCTAGAAAATTCTCTCCTAATATTTGAACACTCCGCAGCTTCTTAGCTGGTACTTATTATAATAGAAAGAGCAGCGATTTAGAAAGGAGTCCATGTTCTGGACAATCATTCATTTTAACCATTTTATTATATAAATAATAAATTATAATAAAAATATAAATAATTATAATAAAAATTATAATTTATTATATAGTCAATTTCTTCTTCCTTTAAAGACACCTTTAATGCTTGTTTCCTAAAGCTATAAGAAATAAATAATATTAGTAATAGCAGCCATATAAATTGTTATGGAAGTGATTTAAACTGAATTATTGATTTACAGTACCTTTTTGGGATCTGAAATGGAAATATAAAATTTTATTCATGTATAAATACTATGGATACTAACTATAGAAACACACATATAAGTAAGCATATACAAGATCTCTCACATTGCATTTACTTACTCCTTTTCCATTATGTTATTCTTTTGCTTTAGACTCTCTGAATCATTGGGAAGAACATTATTCACATATTCATTGGAGATATCACATGTTACTGAGGATGTGGTAATCTCTTCTCTTTGACTTTCTGAGGTCCCTTGAATTTCTCTTTCTGTTGTCTGGATTACGTCATGCATCTCTTCCCTGCTGCCATTTATGTTCTCAACAGTCATGTGTTCTTTTTGTTTATTATCTTCAACTTCTGGATTATCTGGGAACATTTTGTTCTGTGACTCTTCTTGCCCCGTTCCATCTCCATTCAATGATGTCTTGTTTTCTTTTTCCACTATTTCTGAACTCATATGTGTTTTATTTTGTTTTAACTGGACCTGGTTTGTGTAATGACTTTCTTCTCCATCTGCAGGAGAAACAGTAGCTGTTTCTATGACATTTTGTTCCTCTCTTGCAGCAATGTCTGTTGCTTTGATATCTTGAATGGCAGGCATTGTCTGCAGTGGATCACATTCATCACGCATGCCACATAAATTACACATCTCCTTTTCTTCTCTCTTTAGAAGCGTAACAGTGCTCCCCAGATATTCATTTATTTTCATGAGGCAGTCTATGAAAGTAATGATTTCTACACACATACACACACGGACACATGAAAAGAATAAATTCAAAACTAAAGCAAACTATGTTTCTCCACTAACATGTAATGAGGTATGACAAGATTATTTTAGAAACCTACAAAGACCCTCACCAGGCATTTAAGTCTCTCTCTCTCCTGAAGGAGAAATTATTTGTACAACTGTCACTCTTTTAACACATCCAGGAATTGGGGACAAATTGCCTTTTAATGTAACGGCAAAGAGTACCTCTAATCCATCTTGGAAACGCTTTGAATACTTGCAGACATATCATGACCGTGCTCCCCCGCCCCCACCCCAAGACTCTGTTCAATTGAAGTCAATATCTCCCTCAATCGTTCCTCATTTGGTATGGTTACGAGAATTGTTCCCTTTCCTTTGAATTTACTATATAGTTTATTAATGATCCACTTATAATTATTTGCCTAAAATTAAGCAGAACATTCCAGATGAAACTTGGGTAGCAGGCATACCATAGCCACATTATTTCTGCGGATGCAGGTGCTGTTATTTTACTGTGTGCTTTGTTTGCCATGATAATTGGATTAGGTGTACACTATTCCTCCTGCTGAGCTGGTGATCATTGGCAATCTTCAAATTAGTCTTTCAAAGAATTGCTCTAATTGTACCAATTCTCCGATTAGAACCTGCAGTGGCTTATCAAAGACTGATAACCAAGTCAAGCCTCTTCTCTCTGGTGTAAACCCTCACCATGATCTGATGTGATATCATCTCTCACTCCATCCTCATTTCTTACCATTCTCTTATTTGTTCGTCCCTCCTCTCCTCACAGCTGGGGTCACCTGATGGCTTCTTGCAGACTTAGTAACTTTCCAATCTTTAGAATTCAATTCTGAGCTAAAGAATATGTAAGTTAAGGCTCCATAACTCAGTGTTTTCAGAATCATCACTAAATCATCCTTTCACTAATCTGGGCTTACCTTCGGGCTCTAGTTCTGACAATTTGTTCTTTTATCTTGTACCTGAGACCCTGTCTTTATTTCAAACTCCTGTTCTGGTAGCTGAGTCCTTATCATTTTCATGAGTAAGTATTCGTCTTGATATGCTGCCTAGGACCACACTCAATTCTCTCCAGAGTCTTGAGTCCTGGCTATGAGCTCCAGCTGATGGTCTCTGGGTCTTGCTGCCTTTGGACAGACTTCCCCTAAGCCCAGTATCTGCCCTCTAGACTGAATTTCTTAACATTTTGTGCCCTGGATTCCTGATTGGTGAGACCTGCCCACTTGCCTTGATGCTGTATTATTGAGTTGGATTTCATCATGCCCCCCAATTTCTTGTCTAGCGTAACAAGAGATCTCAGAGACCTGTTGTCTTGGATCATATTCATCAGATACCATGTTCTTCCTTTTTTCTGACCTCTCAGCATCTATAACTACTCCCAAAAAACTGCACCCTTCCTAGTGTGTGTCAGAGGGTCCAATTCCATATCCTAGCTCACCCCAGTCTTCCCAGTGTTTTTGCAACTAATAGAGTCAAGCTCAAATAAGTCTAAAAAGAGAACATCATATTCCAATATAGAAAAACTACTTGCTCTGCCTCAGACTTGGCCTATATTTTCCTACCTCTAAGTCTTGGATCCTGCTAATAATATCTCTGCCTGGAATGTTCTTTCAAGATTCCCAAGTTCCAGCTGCATAAATCCAATTCGTTCCTTAAGCTTCAGTTTAAATACCACATTTGTTCTAGCAAAATGCCCAATTCCCTGCTCTAAATATGGGATCTTGCCTGCTTATGAAGTCTTAACACACTTCATTTGTAAGTCTGTAATGGAAGTGGCCTCAATGTCCCTTCCCTTATTGTGCATTTGTCTTATCTTCTTTCCCCTATTAAATTGTTAGTCCTTTTTGGGCGGAGACTATATCTTAGCCTTCTTTGTATGCTCCTTAACTCCTCTCAGAGTGGCCCCAATCAATATTTCTTAGAGAAAGAATAAATGAAAGAAATACTTGCCTTGTCTCCAGAAACAGTGATTCTCCTTGTCAAGCAGTATATACAGTTGCTGGCAGGTGGAGCGCAGGGTCCCAGCAGTGTGTTCCAAGAGCTGGTGAAGGGCTCCACTGAGCTCTTGACCCAGAAAGACCACTGTGGCTATCCAAGTGGCCCCACTAGCCCCTCCCCAATGGTCATCGCCCTGGAGCGCCTGCCTTAGCATCAGGTTTTGTCTCCAAATCTGCTTCAATATTTGGCCTAGTTTACCTGAGCCCATGTCTTCTGTATCCATTTTATGCTCCAAAAGTGGAATGCTTTTTTCCTGCCAGCAAAGCCCAAAGGTTTAGCAAATTCAAACTTGGCGATGGTTATTTCTCTTAAAATCTAGGAGATAATCCAAGTCGGCTAGCCAAGCACTTTTCCGCAACATAATAGTTTATTCAGCTTGTTGTTGACCAGTGAAAAGTTACTAGGTGACCAAGGGAGGGGCGTTCCTGCACCCTGGATGCCATTGTGTACAGAAGAGATTAATCACAGGGACAGAGCCAGCTTACGCAATCCAACTCTCTGTGGAAGTTTTACACATTCAATATACTATGGACTCCCCATTTATGCTTGTTTCAAGGCAACAAAATATGAATTCTGTGGTAGAATGAGTTTATTAATCAAAGGTAAAGTGTTTCAACAATATTGCCAGTAAGATTCCTATGTGATACTTAAAAATACTTATGAATGCAGGGGCCGGCCTGGTGGCGCAGTGGTTAAGTGTGCACGTTCCGCTTCTTGGCGGCCTGGGGTTTGCCGGTTCAGATGCCGGGTGTGGACATGGCACTGCTTGGCACGCCATGCTGTGGTAGGCATCCCACATATAAAGTAGAGGAAGATGGGCACGGATGTTAGCTCAGGGCCAGGCTTCCTCAGCAAAAAGAGGAGGACTGGCAGTAGTTAGCTCAGGGCTAATCTTCCTCAAAAAAAAAAAAGCAAAACTTATGAATGCAATAATATGATGTCTGAATTGCTTCAAAACAATGTGGGAGTGTGGGAATGGTGGATAATAATTGTTAATAGTTGTTGAAGCTGAAAATGATTACGTGTGGGATCTTTACAATTCTAATTAGTATATATTTATAATTTTTTTATAATAAAGAGTTAAAAATCAACTGCTTTGCTGGAGAAGAGTCTGTTACCATTTGTTGGGTAAGTGGAATCAGTACCTTCTTCTGTGGCTGGTCTGCAGTAAGATTGAGATGGGTACTTGGCCTCTACTCTCAGATAATTTCTCTTTAATTGGATAAAGTGCCCCTTCACTAAATGAAAGTTAACCTGAAGAGTAGCTTTCCCTCAACTAGCAATGAGTCTTCGCCAAGTATAATTAAAATTCAGACAGCAAATTCTCACCATTTCTGGCCCCTCAGTTGGCACACTGTATATAAGGCCATTGCAATACAGAACTTGTTACAGGGAGTGGGGGATCCTGGGGGTGTGTGGAGGAGCCCAAAACAGCCTGCTTTCTCCTCTACAATCCTCTCCTCTAATTAGGGAGAACACAGCACCAGAGAGAGGGCAGTACATTCCAGACAGGCCCACGTTCTCTCAGAGGTACTGGAATGACATGAAATCTTTCCAAGGGGAACCGGAATGCTTCCCTCCCACAGGCATCGCATTAGCTCATCTTAAGCACTGGGGTTCTAAGAGCTACACTCGTGACACCTGGAAGATGAGATGGGCGAACACAAACCCAGTGAATAAAGAATAAGGAATGAATACCAAGGCCTAAATACTGTCCTCACAAGCTGCTTGTGGTCCAGAGTCTGAAGGAAAAGGAAAGGAGCTGTCTGAGGAGTGGTGGCTAGGGTGGGGGTGGGAGTGGAGGCTCATTCTCCAGTAGAAATCTTACTTTTTAGTGATCTTTTGTTCACTGAAAAGGCGATCTTTTTTGAGATGTCAGTCCGTATCACATCATGGATGACATTGTTTTAATATTTTTCACTCTCTTCTCAATACTAAAGACATTGTGGTTCAATTTTATTTTAGCTTTCTCCTTCAACTTGTGAAATATATATTTGATTCTCAATAATAATGTATATATGGCTTTAATTCAGTGCTGATTCTGAAAACTTTCTATAGCATTTACTGTGGGCCAGGTATTATCTAGGTGCTGGGAACAGGGCCTTTTAGGACTTCAGAGAGAGGCAGACACATGAATGGATTATAAAATACAGCTTCAACTGTGTTGAAAACTATAGTAGAAGTATGAATAAAGTATTATGAAAGTTTTGAGGAGTAAAAAATTAATTCTGATTAGAGGCCTGGGAGTTGTTTGAGTTAGGAACAATTCAAACATGGAAAAAAGGATGATCAGGATTTGAGCAGGGTAGACAATAGAGGAAAGGAACAGGCGAGCATAGGATATAATATGATCAAAGACATGGAGCTATGAAATGACACAGTGGAATCAAAAATGGGAAAGCATCCCAGCGGTGTAGTGGTTAAGTTCGCATGGCCTGGGGTATGTGGGTTCAGATCCTGGGTGCAGATCTACAAGCCACTCATCAAGTCATGCAGTAGTGGCGTCCCATATACAAAATAGAGGAAGATTGGCACAGGTGTTAGCTCAGGGACAATCTTCCTCAAGTTAAAAAAAAAAAAGAGGAAGATTGGCAACAGATGTTAGCTCAGGGCCAATTTTCCTCACCAAAAAAAACACCAAAAACAAAAGCCAGAAAGTATGGCTTTAGAGGATGGTTCAGTTAATGAGTCAGGGGAAGGAGCAAGAGAAGAGTCTAATAATTGTGGAGAGTCAGGAGGAGAAATTGGAGTTTTGTTTTGCAGACAAAAGGGAGAAATTAAATATTTTTGAACCAAGTTAAAATATGACCAAATCTGTGCTGTATGGATACAGCCGCCTTAAACAGTAGAGACACAAGCGTTAGGAGGTGTGAGGGCCTGGATTGGAGCAGCAATAGCGCATCAAGGGAAGGGATGTCTTGAGAGGGGATTTGAAGGAGGGTGAACAGAATTTGATCATCAGCAGGACGGGAATAGAAAGCATTGAAAGCCTATCTATCCATTTATTTGAGAAACATTTATTGGTGCTGGTGCAATGACTGTGCTTGGTAGCGGAATATCATTAAAGTTTTTAGTTTAGATGCCTGATTAGATGGTGAGACAATTAATCAAGTTAAGGGATTTAGGAAAAACATTAGACCTGATAGGTAGATAATTTGATTAATTTTGGATTTGTTGAGTTTGAGACAGCACAGCACAATTCTTTGGACTATGTTATAAATTCAAAAGAAATGTCAGTAAATATTGGCATAGTTGAATGTCATCATAAATAGGTGGCGAACAAACCCTTGAAAGCAGAAGAGATCAACGGAGAATTTATACTATGCACATTTTAGGTATTGAATAAAACTGATAATAAAATGCTGAATCCCTGGACTAATATACATTTTTTTCCTTGTAGATAAGTGGGGCAATTATTTCTCTGGGCAAGGAAAAGAACCCAAAACCTTTCTCCTTCGCCTCCTTGACCTGTGCTATCCTCAAGTCGAAACTTGCTGTCTGTCTGCCTTCTGAAGAGCATGTAATATTTGCAAAGTGAGACCTACCTACCGCATGCCACACTGCGTTTACTTGTTGAAACAAGCATCTGCGTGCTCCTGCACCTTGTTTCCAAATAATTGATGTCACTAACCACGGAAAGAACTGACATTTGCAATCAAGATTTTGACACCCACAGATGTTAACTGTAAAAATCCACTTTGGTGGGTTTAACATTTGATTATCATCTTCATTGTGGCTACTAGTTATTATGACTACTAATACTTTCTTTTACTTTCTTTACTGAGAATTCTGTGCTTCTACTAATATTGAAGTCTTGCACTTCCACTAACATGCAGTCTTGAATTCATATAAAACATTATGTAGTTGAAAAGACAACAGTTCTTCTTAACACTAAAAGGATCAAAGTGAGCAGAGATAAAAATTCAAGTAAGTAGGATAATCACTTGTTTATGACCTGAAGAAATAACACTACAATAGACTGGACAAGAGGTGAGGACAATAAAGTTTTGAAGTGTAATAAAGTGTGCTATTTTCCATGGAATTTATGGTGAGTAGTGGTGGATAAGTCAGATGTAAGCAAAAGTACGCTTGGGGTACTATGAGTCAATATTATTAGCTCTGTTACCTGATTTTGTTTTCTTTGAGTTTCTATAGTTGCCTATATCAGAAAATTTTGGTGCAATCAGCCCAGATTAATTTTGCCCTGTTGGAAAACTCTTATTGAATGTCTGTTCATCTTTTATCCGTTTAGGACAAACTCAGATGAGTGGAAGGAGAAGGAAAAGTAGTTGTTTTGTTTGTTTCCCCATAACTTATTGTGTTGAAAAAATACAAATTAATTATCAGAATCTCAATATGCTTACTAATTTAAACATGTTTTTAAAGAGCAAGTAGTAAAAATCAAAGTTAAGGCTTCCAGTTAAACAGTGTAGATTAGATACATATTCGATCTCTGCTTCCTCCTGAAATGCCACTGAAAATGATAAAATAATATAGAGACCCCAAAGGACAAAGAGAATCGATGATGACAGAAACAAGATATCAACAAACATTTGGAAGATCGAAAGCACATGGACAAGTCATAAATGACTCAATCAAGCAAAAAGACTACCTATATGGTGGAAAATTGGACAGTTCTTGCTATAGAATCTCAAAAGGTCCCGGGAATTAAAGACATCCAGTACCTCTGAAAGTGAGAGTAAAGTTGGGGCTGTAAAGAAGTTTCTGTTGAAATTCAGTTTGGGGAGCAAGTAGATTCCTAGATCTCTCTCCTCAGCCCCAAATAGCCAGGGACATCTCTCTCCCACCCATCAGAAGCTAGACTTTTCTTTCTGAAAAAACTGCAGAAGAAAGGCAGGAGGCCCGGCTTGAGCTGAGAACTGAAGGGAGGTACCATTCTGACAAGGAGTTAAGTGAAATACTACAATTTTAGATAGTGAAGTCCGACTCTATTCTTCTGCCCAGCTCCAAGAACCTCTCAGGCAGAAAATTAGAGGTTTCCTCTCTTGTGTAACTGAACACCCCCCCAAAAAAACCTATGGATAATGAAAATTTTAGTGTCCCTCTCCCCTACTCCCCACCCTCAAAAGCTTGCCCTGCCTCTGCCAGATCATCCACAATGAAGCAGCCAGTCATAAGCCCTATCTGTGCATATAAAGTTTCCAAACGCCACTCCTCATGCCTCACGTTTAAGGATGGAATAACAGTCAATGAGGTCAGGCATTTAAAAAAGTCTCTAATATAATGCTAGAGACTAAAGCAAACAGGAATAAAGGACTTGAAAAAAATAGAGTCAACATAGGCAAGAGAAGAAAATACCAAGTGAATCTATGATTAACATTCTTAGAGTCTAGGATAAGAGAAGATAATGCACCCACAACAAGAAAAGATTTTCTAAAAAATGAAGCATTCAGACAATGAGAAAGATATCACAGAAATTAAAACATGATAACAGAAACTTTTTAAAACAGTATGTGGGTAGGAGGAAGCAGTTGAGAAAATTTCCCAGAGGGTCAAACAAAAAGACAATAGGACAAAAAGGAAGTTAAGAGTATTAACAGTTCAATCCAGGTGGTCAACTCAGAGTCCTAGAGAGAAAAAACAGAGGGAAAGAAATTATCAAAGAAATAATATAAGAAAGTTACTCAGAATGAAAGGACTTGATATTCCAGACCAAAAGAAAACAGAACAACACATTTCAAAAAAAATCATAACTGGTCATATCACGAATATTCAAAGCAGCAAGGACAAAGATCTTAACGGCCTCCAAAGAGGGAAAAGAGGTCACATTTAAATCAGAAGATGTGGGACATCTCAACAACACCACCAAGACCTAGACAATAACAGAGTTGTGACTTCAATATTCTAAGGTAAACCTCTATCCAATTTAGACTTCTGTTTCCCCCAAAGGATCATTCAGGTATGCAGGGAGAGAAAAAGGAAGCAAATATCCAAAACTGTGCCTTCTCTTGGGAAGCTATTAAGAGACATCCTCTTTCAAAAGCAATGGAGTAGCACAAGAAAGTCAGGAAACAGAAAATCCAGCCAAGGATAGAGGTCAATCGCATGCGTAAAATGAAATCCCAGGGTGACGGTAATGCCACAGGCCTCGCGAGCTCCTGGTCCAGATCGCAGCAGCCATCTGAGCAGCCCAGATTGGCGGTCTGCGAGGGGGAGAATGGAACCAAGGAGCTACTAATGTTTTAAGCATTTTAAGAGAAGTTTTGCAATTCTATTAGAGCATTTTAGAGAAGAATTATTGATAACTGAGCAAAGGAAACAAAAGGAGACATTGGTAAAACTAAACTCTAAAGGAAAAGATAATATAGTCATAGTATACTATACAGTCCTGATATGAATAAAATTTACATAGCCATAATAATGAAAATATCTATAATTACTTTAACTAAAATGGATGATATAATTACATTATCAGGATAGGCACAGGAGGTGTGTATGTGGAGAATGAGTATGGTAGGATGGATATGAGAGCAGAGGGCTTCTTCCTACAGTAGAAAGTCAAATATTTAAAAATAAATCAAATATTTAAAAATAAGGAGAAACAATATTTAGGAATCTAGAGGTAAGTGCTAGAAGAAACTGCTAAAAATTGAATGTGATTTCCTCTGGGGAAAGATGTGGGAAAGAGAAAAGCAACTGCTGACCTCTAGGAACTAGTTCTATCAGCCAGGCTTTGGTGTTGCTGTGGGCTAGCCTGACACTCACAGCTAGGCCTTGGTGTTCTCCTGCTGAACATATAGAATTTCACAGAATATTAACATCAGACAAGGCCACTCTGTGACTAAGATTGATCAAGGCAAAATGAAGACCACTCTATAATTGTATCTAAACACAGACAAGACAAAAGCATTCCTCAAACCACAAAACACCAAACATCTCCCTATTCTAGCTAATATGAGGGAGGGCTGCTTCTTATCGCTCTAGCTTTAGCATCTTTCTAGACTGCCTTCCCAATAGACATGATTTATTGAGATATCCAATCACAGAATTGTCCCCACTTTTAAACAGCATCTAATCCAGAGCAGGAAACTGTCCCAAAGGAACTACAACCTGGAGGGGAGCAGAATTTGCTACCCCAAAGTGTGTCTCCTTGGTTTGATTATTTTTAAGAACAAAAGACTCAGGAAGAAATTTTGATCTCCTCCCCAACTGCTTAAACGAATTTAAGATAGAAGGCCTGTTCCAGGAAGGAGCTAATACCATAGATAACTGTAGTATAATATGAACTAGGTGTGATAGACAGAGAGGAAGCTAGCAAGGCCCATTTGATCAAAGTCCTCTCCATGTCTCACTGTCTTTGCAAGGTATGGCAAACATTTGTTTACCAAACATTTGCTTTTCCTTCTCCATGTGAACTGCCTTCCTCACCTTTGAAGTCCCAAACCACTACCTCCAAATATTCCTTTGTCTTTAGCTGAAGATGCCATTTAAGGTGGTGGCTTTGGCCATTTTGAGGAGTTACTCAGTTTTCCTGGGTTTCTCACATTTATGCATGTTATTAACTTTGTTTAATTTTCTCCTGTTGTTCTGTCTCGTGTCAGTTTAATTCCCAGACCAAACCATCCGGAAGAACCTAGAAGGGTGGAGGAATATTTCTTCCTCATCTACAAACCAAAGCCCAATCCTATAATAAGTCCCTTTTCACACCCTTTAACTGAGACACCCTATAGTTCCCCATGGTGTGAGTTCTCCCTCACTGAAATGAGTAATAAGCCCTACTTGTTCAATTACAGGTATGTTCCTGGTAGCCTTTGGCTGGAGGGTATTGACAGATACCTTGGTATTTGGGTTAGGAGGAGGGCAAGGAGCAAGAGTCTGCTGCTTTTCTTCAAAGTTTTTGTCATACTATTTGATTCTTTAAAAACTATATACACAGTATTACTTTGATATAAACTAAATGCCCACCTTAAAAAAGAACTAAGGCCAAATATTGCATTTACTACCGATCCTTTGGCAATGATATTAAAGTTAACATAACATATTCACATCAGGTTGGTTATTTTAGAACAGCTAACACATACTATATTAACTTGATAAAGAGTAATTTATCATTTGAAAATGCTTGGAATTCAGTGGCTAGTGTCCAAGAATGAGCTTAAATTAAAAGCAGTCAAGTGGGCTGGACATGATCTTCAAACAGAGATGGAATAATTACCACCTGGTAATGGCCCAATATCAAATAATTCATCTGGAGCACAGAGCTCTAGAGACAGCAGAGGTCAACAAATGTTTGATGATTAAGATGATGATGAAATCTAATAAACAATCCACACATTCTTAAAAAAAAAATCATCATACTATTCTCCTAAAAACATAATTTAAAAAATTCATTAATATCATCAAATACTTGGACAGGGTTCCTATTTCAATTGTCTCATAAAAGTCACAAATGCTTTTCTTTTTTTTGTTAAACAATTTTAAAACATTAAGCTCCAAATAGATTCCACATAGGCAACTAACTCTGTTAATGATTTTCATATGAATTAAAACAATTGAAAACGTCATTTACAAAAATGCCAACAAGGGGCCGCCCCGTGGCCGAGTGGTTAAGTTCACATGCTCCGCTTTGGTGGCCCAGGGTTTCACTGGTTCAGATCCTGGGTGCGGACATGGCACTGCTCATTAGGCCATGCTGAGGCAGCATCCCACATGCCACAACTAGAAGGACCCACAAGTAAAATGTACAACTATGTACTGGGGGGATTTGGGGAGAAAAAGCAATTAAAAATAAAATGAAATTTTTAAAAAATGCCAACAAAAATAGTGATGGAGCACCATTTGAAACTCATCTTTCTTTTTTTTTTCATTTTTATGTGTTGATGAGAATTAGAAGTCAATGAGTTGACTCAGAGTAAATCACCAGATTTGAAAATCTGTAGCAGACGTATTTGCAGAGATAGACTCATTTTTTTGTGTTTAAGTAAATTCTTGAATCTTTACCATTCAATTACACTAATCATTGATTTCGAGATGTTTTCTCATACCTGGGAGTTGAGTATTGAAAGTTCTTATTGTCAAGTCCTATAGTCATTATATAAAGAAAATAGTTTGTTCAGAGTGTCAGTAACTGTATTATAATTGAAAGGTGATTAAGAGTATCCATTATCTGGTTAGCAAAAACCCCTTTTTTAACAGCATTAATGGCCTCTGAAATTAATGTGTTTGAATTACAGCTTTGTAACATTTCTCTGTTGAGTCATTGTGTTTGTAAAGATTATGACTCGTTACACAGTCATGGGCCTATGACATGAACCCAGTGAAATAAATTTTCATGTGAATTGAATACTAGACAGTTTTCTTCTCTGCTGAAAGTTTCAAAGGCAGATTTTCAAATGAGAGTGTACCAGACGCACTGCTACAGTGTGCTTTATGGTATCCCCGCACTCAGAATGCGCTTCCTTACCTTCCTCACCCCTTGACTCCTACCAGGGCAAGATTAGAGATTTGAGATATAGTTCTGGTAAAGAGAAAGAAAAAAAAACATTTAAGAGGAAATAACTGAAAGAAGAAAGTGAATTTTTTAAAAAGGAGATAAAGAAAGAGTGTAATAAGTTTTGATGCTATGTATTCCTCAAAGTTCACCTCCTTTCCCCTGGACAGTCATAACAAAATCCAGTGGAACATAACTGTGCGGTTCTAGATCTCACCTCCACAGAATAGCCCTTCTACCCATACTCTACGGCATCTCTTAGAGACTTATTCCCGGATGTGTCATACAAGGACTCTTCTCTTTGAAAGTTGAATTGTCATCAGAAGTCTTATTCCTCACCTTGCAAGAATAAATTTGCAAAAAACAAATTCTTCCGCATGAACTACACCCTCGACATCATGAAAACTCTTTTTTGAAGTGGGGAAAGGATGCTGAAGGATTCCCAATTTGCTGCTTTTCAGAAATAATTGAACTTACAACTCAAGTTGGCTGAGACCACCACACGACCCACCCCTCCCCGCCAGTGCCCATCATTACTAGGGGAATGACATTGTACACACTGAATCCTCAAGTGTCTTTGTTGCTGAGAAATGAAATTCAATATAAATGGAAAGTATTAAGGTCCTTGGAACCACAAGTTTCTCCCTTCTTAGACCATTGTTATCTTGACACACTTGATCTTACATTATCAACTGCTGTCTTAAATTATTTACATCCACTACCATGCTAACCATTTGCAGTATCATTAAAAAAAAATTATCAATCTTTGTTTTTTGCTTCTCTTCCCCTCCTCACTGCTTTCATCACCAGGGTCAAGGCACCCTAGGATCTTGGTGAACAGAAATGGGTGGGAGGAACAGCCAGCATAGCTGGTCCTAGGCAGCTTTTTTATTATGAAATGATCACTGGCGTCTCCTTTCTGGCCCTGTTTCCGGCCTGCTTCTCCCTTTCAGCACATCTTCCGTGTTGTTCTTCTGTTGTTGCCTTGAATCACCTGCCAAAAATCACTTGGATAAACCCCTTTGCACCAGAGTCTTGGCAGGTCTGTGAGTTTCCTAACCAGCATTACTTGAATTTTGTAAGAATGAATCTGTAATGGTAAAATGGAAGCTTCTATGGGCTACCTTTCCAGGTACCTCTAAGCCTATGTGTTATGTCTGCACAGTGAAGTGATATCATGGGGAACATTTTTCCCCCTGTTATTTTGAGCACTGTCAGAAATGCATGACTTTTTACTGGTTCATTTCTTAATTCAGAATTGGCTATAAAATTTTAAGGGAACTTTATTTGATTTAAAAATTTTATTTTTAACTCCTTGTGATAAAAACAAGAACAAGAATAAACTTCTATTTTCACAAAGGACTCAATCATTGTGAGGACACAGACGATCCAAGATTCTGCCATGTTTTAAAGATGCTGTTACAGCTACTAGTAGACCCAGATACCAGCTCCAATGTAATCCCAGGTTCCCAGATTGAATTAAATCTGCTTTGGGTTATTGAGGTCACATACTGCATAAATGCCCTCTCCGTGTCATTTCTCTGTATATAGTGAGTGTGCTTCAGTGATCTTTATAATATACATTTATTTTTGGAGCTCATTAAACAGGTTAGCAAATTTAAAATAGGTCTAGCCAGTAGACAGAAACTAAAGCTGAAGTTAGAAATACTCTCTGTGGTATTATCTAACATAAGATGAGGGTAGTTTTCAACTTTTGGCTGCTACCTCCAAAGAAACTAAGAGAGCTATTTGAAAATCAAGTCTTAAAATCGCATCTTTACTATATACACATAATTATTGCTTAAAAATATTACTTTTGTTTAAAAAGCAAAAATCCATACAGAAAGTGAATGCAATAAGCTGTTTTGTCCAGGTAGAGGTGGGAGTAAGAGAATTCTAGTTTAAACAGTGCAGTCCAGTTTGTCTTCCCCACCGCTCCTCTTATACTCTCTTTTGCTACGAACACATGGTTGCAATACCTCCTTAATCTCAAACTGGTTTGTATTTTCCTAAAGGCTAAGATCCTTCCTGGGAAATAAACTAGGTGCTTAGGGATTAATGATTTAATTGCATTTCAGTAAAGGTGCCATATGAATTCATTTGATTACACAGGACAGTACAGTAAATCAACTCCTCTGTATGGGAAGTGGTTTCCCTGTACTTTGAAGGAGTTAATCCTTAATTGTCTCATTTACCTCCTAAGAGGGATGGATGGTACTAGGAGAAATATGCCAGTACGTTCAATACTAGAAGATTTCTCTTATTTCAAATGTACAAGAGAAATAACGTATTCATCCATGGGAAGAACTGACTCCTTTGGGCACTTTTAAAAACGACACTTCATTCATTAAAGCTTTAAAATTTTACTGATAGCTTAGAATAGTAAAAAGGAGCAGTTTACAAAGAATTGATAATTACCAATTCAATAACTGGAAGCGCAAAGAGCCTTCGGACTTTACTTTGTAGGATAAGCTATAAAATTTTAAATATACATTTTTAACATATTCAAAATATTCCCATTAAGAAATTCTAGATTTTTTAAAAGTACCAGACTCTCAAATATTTTGTTGTACTTCATTTGCTCTCATTTCAGCAACAAGCTCTAAACTTCATACCTGGAAAACAATCTCAACATTCTTAAGAACTCAGCGAGTGGAACACTTCAAAGTTAGATAGCAGGAACCATGCTGGGAATTAAAAAAAAAAAAACAAGAAAATTATCTTTCGTATGGTTTTTGAGAGGAAGAGGTGACCCATGCGAGGGCTATTTATGAGTATATAGGGATGTTTTGAGGATTTTTACAGGAGTTGAAATCTTTATCCTTGTCCAAAGGAAAAAATAGCAGTGTGTTTGCATGACCTTGAAGACTGATATTTTGAGCCATTACTTAATCCAGCAGCTGTGGCAAAGGCCTTTTGTTTGATACAAAACAAACAAAGAAGCAGAATATAATAAGGCAAGTGAATTCTTGAGAAAATTGGCTGTGTGGACACAGCTTCAACTTCCATACAATGTTAACTGTTTAAATGTGATAGTGGTGCTATCCTTCCTGGAGTTTACTGCAGATTTAGGCCAATAATAAATATTGCAATCCATCTGGGGACAAAGATCACCCACGAGCCATGAGTAGCACAAACAGCAAAACAAGATCATCAAGGATAATCCACTCGAGAGAAGCCAGGGGTTTATCAACAAATCTCTGCTGAATAAACGTGAGGACAACTGACCTGTACATCTACATATTACAGAGCAAGGAGCCCTGAAGTGAGATGTTTACCCACCAGTCCACATATATTGTGGGTTCGTTATGTGCTAAGCACTGTCCTAATCCTGTTGGTGGTTTAAAAGAAATAATTCTTGTCCTTGTGGATCTTAAAAATCTAGTAGGAGTGACTAAACAAGGCATTGATAAGGATCAAAGGAAACTGTAAATTTACATCAAAAGAGAAAATTAGCCATATATTAAATAGAGTTTTAAAAGAACAAATGCTATAGATTAAACAAGCAAAGCAAAGGGAAGAAACAACAAATAGCATAAGAAGACAAGTGGAGTGGTGGATGTTAAATATTAATAACTTTAGACACCCTCAAATGCAACTTCAAACCTGTGGCAAACTCCCCAACTTGTAGAAAGAACAGCCGAGCCACAGATGAACCCAGAGTGCAGCAGTCAGGAGAAAGCCACAGCGAAACCATCCCCAGGGATACAGCCGCAGCAACGAGGCTGTTATTTCACTCGTCATCGAGCTATACCAAGCACATCCTGTTTCCGTG
The DNA here is from genome assembly GCF_041296265.1 of Equus caballus. Taxonomy (NCBI): domain Eukaryota; kingdom Metazoa; phylum Chordata; class Mammalia; order Perissodactyla; family Equidae; genus Equus; species Equus caballus. The sequence goes on from NC_091686.1 coordinate 96,332,592, forward strand.
GGGACAAGAACTGTGAAGCAGCCAACATCTTAAGCTCAAAAAAAAAAAACTCTGCTAGCTTATATACCAATTTATTTTTAACAATGACATTTTTCTGCTCAATCCTGCAAACTCTCAGACTGTTATATCATTGAATTCGATGGGCCCAGAAAAAACCTGGTGGATGTGAGTTTGAATGAAAATGTAAGCATTGTTTTGTTTTGTTTTGTTTTGTTTTTTCTGACCTACAATGTGTAAGGCACTGAAAGAAACAGTTGTGCTTACATTTGCTTCTTCTCTAGGGGATCCCTGGATTTCTAACACTACTCTACGTTAATTGCCAATATGACTGTTCTTCCTTATGTTTATTCTCAAATGGTTTTCTGGGATATAGAAATAGTAAACCAAGGGAAGTATACCATGTCCAGTAACTGCTTCTAGCCCCTTTCAGCTGAATTTTGAGATTCAAAGCACTTGGCTCTCTCAGAAGACTTCAGTAAAGTGCTGTTTTTGTGCTGTGGCTGATTGCATCTGCTACATAAAATACAGTTTCCTTTGAGGTTTTTAACACTACATCCTTTGGAGAGCCTCAATACCAAGATAAAATAGAGCTTATAGCACTTTGTAAGTTCAGACTCAAGGGAATTCCCACAAGTAAAAAGTTCGTTTTCAATATTTTAGAAATAGCCAACAGCAACCACCTCAAACAACTGTACACCACGCCAAAAATATAATATCAGTGGTATCTATATACACCTACATATTTACACATTCTAAAATGTGTTCCATGTGCTGTAGAGAAATAAAATCCATCCATTTTGGTGAGGACTAATAACTTCAATTTTAAACCCTAAATTGAGCAGATAACATACAATTATGTTCATTCATTACAAATGTTTGCTAAGTATCTACTGTGTGCCAGCAGCTTAGCAGTTCTGATGCTATGTAATCTGCCTTTATTATATACTTTTGTTTGGAGTTTATCTTAGTGTGACAGGGAAAAGAGCAGTTCCCAACCTGTTGCGGCATGTAAAGTTTATCTGACATTTCACAACTAAGTTAACACCAAATTCTTTCAGGTCTGATTGTTTTGTTTATCTTGACTGCTAGAATAAAATAATTGGTGAGTTATGCTTGAAACAAAAATCGCTCTATTTCCAAATATTTACTAAGACTATTCTCCACCGTTGTCAAGCACAGTATCTGTTTTACACGATACATATCAAAAAAGTGTGTTTTCAAACTGATTATATTTCACAAAAGTACTATAATCACTAAGAAATTGTAGATGTTTTTAGTATCAGTTTTCCCCATAAAGAATTAGTTCTTTTGACTGGTTAAGGATCCATTTTCATGATGTCAGATCACTGGATGGAATTTTGAGTTCTTGGAACTTCAAAAGCCTCATTATGTGATTTATGTGATATAATATTCAAATCTAATTTGAAAAGAAATGCTTCCTTAGAGTCCATTTCCTGAGCGGGTCTTTGTAAATAGATGCGAGTTTGGAAACTTCCTCTCGCCCATGCCACCTCTTTTTGTCGTTCCTGAATGAGTTCTCTTACGATAATTAGAGGTGAATTAAATATTGAAATCAAGTTAGCTTAAACTTATAAGGAAATGTACACTTCCAGGACTGGCAATGATCCCTTAGGCCCCTCTCTTCCCACCTCCTCATTTTATGAATGAGGACACTGAGGGAAGAGCCAGCTGGGGCGGATGAGTTTTACTCCAGAGCTGCATTCGCTGCCTATTAGTTCCCTGTCCCACTTCTGGTACCTGACTCAGGAGAAAGGGAAAGATTCATTCTTTTAAATAGAAAAGCTATAAGATGTAAACTTCACACACTCACTTGAATTGGAATTAGAACTGTTAAATTATTCACAACTGTTAAGTAGTATTTCTTTCCAAAACTTGGTCAGTAATTTGTAATCGCAGTTTGTTTGGAGTAAACATTGGTATACATAATTTAAGAATCTTAATTTAAAATAGCCTACTTATTCCCCTCCCCTTTGAGAAAATCCAAATATTTTAGGGTACTTATACTCATATACAATATGATCATTACAAATAAAACCAGGAAGATAAGAAATCATACAGCGAAAAAGAGAAAAAAATTACTAGAAAAGAGAGAAGATTGTTCTTAAGCATTGAACTTAAACTTGAGCTTCCTGGCCAGCAGGGCAACGGCAGGATGAAATCTTTTGTTACCATTTTTAGATGAAAGACAGAATAAAACATTCTGGTACTGAATCCTATATGATTTTGACATACAGATCTTTATGTAAAGAACACTAAAATAATGAAGGTCTCCAAAAGAGAATTCGAAAAAGAATCAAAATTTCTTCATGGTTCTTCGATTGAATCCAGTGAAAGCATTTGAACATTAACTTGTATTCCTGGAAAAGAATTTTCTTTAGGACAACAGAGTATTCGCTTAGATAGCGTATTGCTAATAATCTCAACTGAAACAGGAATAGAGGTTAAAGCAATTGAAGAAACGGGGATTAGCTTATCCCTGAACTTAACATTGAACGTTAAACAAGGAGGCCATTAATTAGACTGATGTGGCTGTAATAATGCCATGGTGGCCTTGGTAAGCAAACCAAAATCTAGGGCTATAAATGCCTCAGGGTCACAAAATCAAAACGCTAAGGATGACCAATCACAAGCAGCCAGCTAGGCTTTAAGCTGTAGCCAATCAAGTAATTTCCTTTCTTTGCTTCTGCACTTTCTCCATATGTGTCTTTCCCCTGGCTCCTGTAGGGGGAGCGCTCCTAACCGCTTTGGGTTAGGTGCTGCCCAGTTTTAATTGATTTTTGCTCAAATAAACTCTTAAAATTTTTAATATACCTCAGTTTATCTTTTAACATCTCTTACAGTCTTATTCAAATATTATATTAACTATGGTTTGGGCTAGAATAGATGCCAGTTTATTTACTGATGTATTATAAACTGCAGGGTGAACTGTATCTACACTTACTTGGATTTCCTGGGATGTGGAAAAAGCTGATACTCTTCTCAGGATACTCTCCCAAGGATAGCTTCATTCCAGCCAAAGGCCCAATGAAAGTGGATAAGAAAGTAGGGAGACATGGAGTGGGAGTGGCTTCCATGGGTTTTCATCAGAGTGGTCTCAGGATAACAGGATTTTCCTTCTTTCCTTCTTCCTTCCTGAAGGAAGGAATCTAGATGGGCCTTGACGTTCTAAGAAAATCTCAGCACGGCCATCTGGGAGGTCTTCAGCCAAAGGGACACTAGAGGAATCCCTGATCTCCCAGGAACAGACCTGCCTTAGTATCCCTGCCACACCCAGTCATTGGCTCAAGCCCACTGGGAAGGCATGGCCCTAGCACAAATAAGGTAGTGGGTTCCGGAGCTTAGCAGCTGGGGCCATTAGTTACACTTTCAGCAGTCAGAGATCTAAGAAACATATTCTCATGGCCACCACAGCAATGTACATATAATGGTCTTAATTTACCTTGAGTAGTGTTAATCATACTACTTTCCAATTTTCTTTATCTATTTAATATATAATAATAGAAATCACTGTTTGAGTGTGCACCATGTGGCAGACACTGTTAAAATCTTTAAATGCATTATGTCATTTCACACTCACAAACACCCTGCTATTATTCCCATTTTACAGAGGATTACTTAATAAGTTTCTTGCTCAGACAAGCTATGATGGACTATTATGTCATCTTGGTTAAACCTAAAGCTATATTTTCCAGAGTCCACTCACCTTATGGTCCCCCTACCTATAGAGTTAGCCAAAAGAACTTGCAAGAGGTTTGAAAATTAGTGCTGCAGCAGACATTACTCTCTGAAAGTTGTTTTGCAGCCAGATGAGGTGACGGACAGATGAAGTGGTCATCAGTGACATCGAGCGTGTCTTGGTTCTCCTCTGCTCTGCTGGTACATCTTCTTCTGGTCTGCTGGCCCTGATGATCAATAGTGGCCTCATGCAGACCCCCAGACGCTTGGCTATGGCCTCCTGGAGTTGGTCTCCATAGAAAGAACAACTCTCCATAAAGCTTTCCATGGGATCTTCTTTTATGGTTCTAATTGAGCAATTGGGTGTACTTGCCTTCTCAGACTGGCTGCTTGCTAACTTCTCTGATCTTCTAGACTCTCCCTTCCAGATCTTCACTTTCCTAGCTCTTCCCACAATTGCAAAGTCTAATTCCTATAATAGAGCCCTTTTCCCAGAACACATAGGGATTCTCCTCCCCTGCCTGAATTCTGACTGATAGAGTAACAGTGCAATAAGCATCTGTTGAATGAATGGGCAGTGTATTGCCTAGCCTAGGGATTGAGATCTATGAGGTGGGCCTTCAGATTCTGATATCTCATGCTTTGGATTAAAGCAAGCACAATCCATTTGTTTCAAATGCCAAATATGCAAGAAGAAAACTGACCAGAAGTCATCAAGATTAAAGTACCTTACTTGTTTTCCCATACAAGAGTTCATCCTACCATTTCACAATATGTGATGTGTGGGGTCAAAATTTTGCCAAAAAAAATTAAATAAATATAAATACCTACAAATGTACCTGGTTGAAACCCCAGATTTTTGTATCCTAGAAAGTAAAGGAATGCATTTAAGTCAAGGAAATTTTAAGAGCAGGTATGATCAGTCAAGCTCCTAATATTAAATAATTTTTAATGTGTCTAAAATTGCCTGTGAAATATATCTTCAAGGTGCTGAATGGAGTTCTTTAACATCACTATGTCAATATATAAAAGTGAGTGTTGAAGAATATCTTTCAAAAATAGTACCTTTGCCATAATTCATATCCAACTTTTTATCTGAGACTAATTTTATAAGACATTTGTCTCATATGTTTTTGAACAATATAGAATCAAAATGAAAAATATTACCAATGGTGCTGTCATACCAACCTGGGGGGAAAAACATAGAGCCATAATAGTCACACAGTTCTTTTCTGTGCTTGTTCTATTTACCTGTTGTCTCAGCCCCAAATCTATCCTTCTATAGGCCTCTGCAAGGTACAGCTTTGCCAGCTGATCTCCTATTGGGTTCTGCCAATAGGGGTCACTAGAGGGAGTACACAAGCGGGGCAGGAAGGGCAGAAAATATCTCCTTCCTCTTGTTTTTTCTCTCAGCAATACCTGGCATCAATAATTTACCCCAAAAGTGATTACTTATTCCCACTCCTTTTGGCACTGCCAGAACAGGTCTCATTATATATGCCTTAGAGGAACCAGAACCAACCAGGTGGGACCCTGATTAGAGGTCAGAGCCTCAGCTCTATGAAACTCCCGTCTAAGCTGCTGCTCAAGTAACTTCCATCTTTTCCCTTTTGTCCCCACAGACCTTTGGGTCAGTCCTTGCTTGCTCTTATTAGCTCTGAGTTTACCCCAATGTTCCCTTTTTGCCCTGAAGGCCTCCAACAGCTCTGTCACCATTCCCTATATTAAATCCTCCGTGTGGAAACAACGTGAATTCTGTTTTCCTGACTGGGCCCTGTCTGATATACTCACTGTTATATGGCTTCTAGCAAATAGAAAGGGGCTTATATCTCCTTCCCTGCCTCCTTCTTCTCCTCAACTATTTATGAGTGTTTCTAGGGTTTCAAATGCCAAATATGCAAGAAGAAAACTGACCAGAAGTCATCAAGATTAAAGTACCTTACTTGTTTTCCCATACAAGAGTTCATCCTACCGTTTCACAATATGTGATGTGTGGGGTCAAAATTTTGCCAAAAAAAATTAAATAAATATAAATACCTACAAATGTACCTGGTTGAAACCCCAGATTTTTGTATCCTAGAAAGTAAAGGAATGCATTTAAGTCAAGGAAATTTTAAGAGCAGGTATGATCAGTCAAGCTCAAGCTCAAGTCAAGGGTATGTCTTAAATGTCCTCAAGAAACATCCTATCAGCTACTATGGCACATCTGCAATTTTCTTCTGCTTCCCAGTTCCTTGGGATTTCTGCTACCAAGGCCTTGAAAGCTGTGAAACTTAGGTCCTGCTGATGGGCATCAAAGATGAGATTGCCCTTAAAGGCCCAAATATGGACCTACTACTCAATTTGCTGCTCAATCTGCTGCGCCTGCTCCTTGCTTCAGAAATATCCATCATAGTATAACCTCCACTCTCCAGGGCTGCTTTCTTTGACATACTGTACATATTATTTTTGTGTTGGACTCTCAGTATCTCATAAACATGTAAGAAACAGCTTTCACTTTTGCAGTCTGTTCTTTTATAGGTCCTACCCTATGGTAGAGGTCTGAGTCATAGGGCTGAGCTGAAGGGCAATCTGTGTCACTGATAGAGTGAAGTACTCAGAGTTACCCACATTCCCACAGAGGGGAAGAGGTCCCACACCCACGCCTGCCCTACTTCAACCATGTTATCATCAATTTTATCTGTTTTATTTTCATTTCCTCTGAAGATTTCTTTAGAACAAAGGAGTCTTCTGCTACAAAAAGATTTTCAAAACTACTAGCATAGAACCTTCAGATGTGCCCAAACTTATCTAAATCCAAAGATAAAAATACCTAAGTTTCAAGCTAAGACCACTACTGCAAACATAAAAAAATATTTACATGGCCCATGATTCTTAGGATTCAATATAAAAATTTCCCCCAAGTTTTATAACATTTAAAAAGAATAAATTTCCCTCTTATCTGTTAAAGAATATTGCTGTGTGTACATGACCTCCCAGGAAACTCAAGGTCTACATTCCTTGAAATTGTATTTGTGGGTCCAAAGAACTTATTAGAGAACATGTGGTAGCTACACTTAGTGCTTTGGAGGCTCCAGAGTACAAGAACTCCCATCAATTAAAAAGATCATAAATCAGAATGCCTGGATTTCACTAGATAAAGAAGAGAAAATTAAGAAATGTTTTGAGCTTCAAAGATTTCTAATAAGACATTGCACTTTGCATTAACATGCGTTAGTTTCAAGGAGTAAATGAAAATTGCATATGAAAGGGATTTGAAAGCTACAAAGTACTAACAAAAGTGAGGTGCAGGTAGTTGAAGTGCTTTTCTCAAGAAAAGTGAATACCTGGGAAAATATTTGAAAAGGTAAAAAAGAAAAGAAAGGGAAATGAAGATATAGAAATTTAAAAGAAATCAGAACTCTTTATCAGTGCAAGCCATATAAAAACAGAATTTTTTAAAATTGACTTACTGCTGGGGCTGGCCCAGTGGCTGAGTGGTTAAGTTCACGTGCTGGGCTTCAGCGGCCCAGGGTTCACAGATTCAGATCCCAAGCACAGACCTAGCACTGCTCATCAAGCCATACTGTGGCGGCATCCTACATAAAATAGAGCAAGATTGGCAACAGATGTTAGCTCAGGGCCAATCCTCCTCAGACACACACACACACAAATATATATATATATATATATATATAGACTTACTTCTGTCAAAGTGATAAATTCACTGCCTATTAGTGTTTTTCAGATAAAGAAAGCAAAATATTATTCTTCAAACATTGAGCCATTTACTTATGATATTTGTAATAATTTCTGTGTAGTTCCATAGATTTTTCACATATTTTTTTCCCAAAGGAAAATGGTTCTTAATAGACATTTCTATAGAAATTTTTTTTTTTTGTCTGAGGAAGATTCACAGCCACAGCATGGCTGCTGATGAGTGGTGTAGGATCACACCCGGGAACCGAACCTGGGCTGCCGAAGTGGAGCATGCTGAACTCAACTACCAGGCCACAGGGCTGGCCCCACCACAGAGTTGTTTGATGTGTTCTATCCTCATGGATTTCAAAATGGATTGCTCTAATGTAGATTTTTCTCTAATATGTTGTCCAACTTAATCTCATAGTTAGCTTGATGGTTTTCACATGTGTATTTAGTTAGGATAAATATTCTTTATTGCCTATGATGTGTCTTTTAATTGGTAACACCTGACTCACATTTAGTTTTCTTATTTGTGATCCATTTAATCCAGTAGGAATAAATGAGACTGCTAATAGCTTTAGTGACTACTCCTTGACCCTTGTAAATATGTATCATTCATGGACTCATTTGCATTAACTCAACGTTTATCGTTTATACTTTGACACAATCTGTACCGTAATGGCACCACAAAGACATGGTGAGTATTTCTGATCTCTGGGTTGATCAGACAATAATTTCCAACGACTTTATAATACTTTATAATATATATATACACCACATCTTCTTTATCCAATCATCAGCTGATGGGCCTTGGGTTGCTTCTACATGTTGGCTTTTGTGAATACTGCTGCAATTAACATAGGGGTGCACAAGTGTCTTTTAATTGCTGATTTCCAGTTCTTCAGATAAATACCCAGTAGTATAATAGCTGGGTCACATGGTATTTCAATTTTTAATTTTTTGAGAAATCTCTATACTGTTTTCCATGGTGGCTTCACCAGTTTGTATTCCCACCAGCAGCATATGAGGGTTCGCTTTTCTCCACATCCTCTCCAACATTTGTTATTTTTTTGTCATGGTAATTATAGCCATTCTAACAGGCGTAAGGTGCTATCTCATTGTTGTTTTGATTTGCATTTCCCTGATGATTAGTGATGTTGAACATCTTTTCCTGTGCCTATTGGCCATTCGTATATCTTCTTTGGAAAAATGTCTGTTCATATCCTCTGCCCATTTTTTGATTGGGTTGTTTGTTCTTTTGTTGTTGAGTTGCATGAAGAACCCTGGGATTTTAACCAAGCACATGAACACCCAGAATAAAGATTTCATTTCTCAGCCTTCCTTGAAGCTAGATATAGCCATTCAATTAAATTCTAGTCCATAGGGTATGGGTAAAAGTAATAGGCAACTTCTAGATCTGGCCTCTAAAAGAGTACACTGCGCTGTCTTCTTCCTTTCTTACCAGCTGGAATGTGGATGTGATGGTGAGATCTGGAGCAGCCGTATTTGGCCATGAGCTATAGACTACATGTTAATAAAGATGGAAAGTGCTTTATCCAGTTCTGAACTACTCTTACATGAACTAAGAGAGGAGTAACCTATTTTATTTAGGTGACTGTTATTTTGACTTTTGTTACATCCAAACAAGTACCCTAACTCATAAAACCCAAATACATAAAAATTCCATACTAGGCTATTGAATAGAGTGGTAACTCTGGCTCAACTACTTATTATCAATATGAATTTGAACAAATTACTTAAAGTCTCATATCTTCAGTTTCCTTTCCCTTCTATAAAATGTGTGTTGCTGTGAGGATTAACAGTTAATTCGTGTAAGTACTCACCTCTGTGCTTGACACAAAGTAGGCCTTCAAAAATATTAGCTAGGGGGCCAGCCTGGTGGCATAGTGGTTAAGGTCATGCACTCTGTTTCAGCAGCCCAGGGTTCACGGGTTCAGATGCCTGACACAGACCTATACATTGCTCGTCAAGCCATGCTATGTTGGCATCCCACACACAAAATAGAGGAAGATCCACTGACAAATTTTCTAGGTTAAATTTTTCTATGGTATAGAACTTTGTAATCTTTATTACTTTCTGGCTTTTAGTTGGATTGGATTCTAGAATTGACTTTTAAGTAAAAGCCTTAACTTTATCCATAGGGACATCTTGTTTCATTTACATGAAAAGGTAGATGGACCTTCTATTGAGGCCCATTCCTGGAGGCTCTCTAATTTTCACTCAAGTTTGTCAACCTATTTCCACCTTGAAGTCTATGGACCTTGAACAGACATCTAGAATATATCCATGCTGGTAACATTTTAAAGATCATTTCCTTTAAACCATGCTACCAAAACATTCTCAATAGCTTTACTACAAGAAGTAATAATCACTAATCTTGAGCATGACTTCTTTGAGCATAGGATATAGAGTTCCCTAATTACACTGGATCAGTTTTTCTGAAAGTGTCGTTCAGTAAACTAAAGGTGTTGCACAAAAGATGGTTTCCTGATCAAACAAATCTATGAAATCCTAAGTCGAACAGTGTTAAACAGGTTTCTTGTTTTCAGGACTCCTGTGAAAGCTTTAATATAATAATATATGTCATAAATCTTTAGGTGAGAGTACTGATTGAAATATTTTCCAAACTTACCTGATCAAGTAGCTCTTGTTTTTGTAAAGCATTGTATAGAACTAACATGAAACCCTAGTTTGGAAATGCTAATTTTATGGTTGGCTTAAGCAGGGCCAGTGGGGAGATGAATGGGTTTTCTGTTGGCACAACCATCCTGTCAGATTAAACCGTTAGTCAAGTGGTTTCTTGGATCTATACTTTGCTTCTTAAATCCCTTTAGACAGTATGCATTAACATAAGGAACATTCCTAGAGCCTATTCTCCGGACCAATTATGACTTTCTCTTTCTCCATTGAACCTTGCCACCAAGGTTCCTTTAGGCCTAATAGCCAAGAACCTTAATTTTTTCAAGGTTTCAATATGCTGTCTTGGCTATAAAGCAAATCCACTTGCTCTGAATTCACCATGATCCTAATGTGGCTTGTGGATGACCTGCTTGGTAATATTATTGACTGAACTCATTTTTTCTCAGGAGCTATTATGAGTAATAAGATTACTTTCAATGCTCAAAAATGCCACAAGTTACCTGTAAACTGGAATTCAAAATGCATGGCTGGACTCCTAGAAATCATAACCAAATAAACTATAAATTTCATTAACTGTCAGAAGAAGTTTGAATAACGACATTGTTGACTATATTATTGATACAATATGCAACAAGGCATGTGAGGGAGTGGATGGACTACTTGAATACTTGGAGTTGCTATTGTTTTGTATTGTTTAATAGGAAGATTACAGTCATGTAGAGGCCTGTACCCAAGACACACCTTGCTCAGTGAAAGATTTTTATCAATAACACAGAGATGAAAGCTGTCGTTAAAGTATTATCTGGGCAAACTTTTGGCTACGGATGCAAGAATCCATTTTAATAGCCCGGCTCCACTCACTCCTTAAGCTAATAACACTCTGGTCCCAAGGGAAGGTGATGTAGGAACTACAGTGAGCTAGGCCTACGCATCTGACAGTGGTACTAAGCTTGAGTTCCAGCTCTACCATTTACAAGGTGTGTGAACTTTGGCAAGTTATTTAAACTCGTAAACCTCTAAGTACTCTCATCTATAAAATTAGGCTAATAATAGAATCTAATTGATAGAGTTAGTGTGAGGATTAAGAGAGATAGTTTATGTGCTGAGCTTGCATATGGGTGGTTAATAAATATGACCCTAGTATCAATAAATATGAGTAGTAGTTGATAAATACGACCGCCCACACATGCACGCATGCATGCACTCCTGCAAAAATGAAAGACCTCTACCTTGTTGATGTAGTGGCATGTTCTTTTTATAATTTGTGGCTACCCAATGATGTACTTGGCCACAGGCTCTTGCTTATTATTCTTAGTCACGCTAGATGTAGTATGTAAAGCAGTTTGGAGTCTTAGCCTTGAAGATGGTAGGACAGCAGTTCACACATCTGAAGTAAATGCTGGCTGTGTATCTTGGATCTTGCTGAAGGTTGTGGAGAGTATGGGTGAAGTTTGAGGTAAGAACTCAGTCTGTTGAAAGAAGGAAACAATGTATTAAAAAGGGGCTGAGGAGGGGTGTCAAAAGCTGCCGGCTGAGAGGAAGTATTTCCAACATTTCAGGAGCAGCAGGTAGAGCCCAGACTCCAGCAGTGGTTGGTGGAGGGGGGCTGCAGAGTGGAGAGGGGACAGAGTCCGGAGAACTAGGAGAGAAAGACTCAGAAAATTACCGCTGCGCCCACCACTTAAGACACTGCCCTTCCTCTCATTCCCCTTTTCACATTGACTTGACCCTTGAAGGGTCTGATGCAGCAGCTAGTAAATGAGAGAAGAGGGAAGCAAGCGAGAGAAAAAAGTCTAGCCCTCTGAGCCTCCCCACCACCCCAAGGAAGGCCTCCAGACCTGAAGCAGGCTTGTGGGAAAGGGGGTGGTAATTGAGGACAGTGCATTTTATATTAAATGAACAGTACTGGAATTAGTCTGTTATGCTAGCTCAGATTGGACATTTTTTATTACATAAATTAAATTGTTCTTCTCATTAACACAGATCAGAAAATTTAGGGGAATTGCCCTATCTTTCATTCAGGAGCAGGAGTAAGTCTAAAAACACAGTTTGGAAGGGACAATGAAAGAAAGACCAGAGTTCTTTATGTTTAATAATTCTCTATTGAATTCAGCTGATTTAATACAATATTTACACATCTGATGATTGTATAAATGTTTTGCTTTTTATTTGAAAATGCACTCTGCACTTGATGAAGATAATCTAATGAATTAAATTGGTGTCCTTTTCTTTTTATTATTGCTTTAGCAAAAATTGTCCCCACCCAGGGCATGAAGACAAGGGACTGATTCCAGTGCTATTTTACTTTCTTGCTTTTCTGGAGATGAATGAAAAACAAAAATAACTTCCTTTTTCAGTGTCCTAGTAACTGTAACGAAAAAGCCAAGCATTCACGGCTGAATGAACGCATGAGCAGTAGTTCCTTTACAAGAGAAAGAAAATTCAGTCAGGCATGACTGCCACGGTCTCCTTACTATGCTTACAGAATGTCCTGGGCAGACACCATGTATTCTGATTGCTAAACCAGACTGAAGCTGAAGCAGTGCGGGTATGAGAGTTTCCACAGGAAAAAGTACAAAACCATTACACAGGATGCCACAGAAGCCATGTGGAGTGAAGGAAATGCAAGCTCGAGAGTCAGGTCTTTGAAGGTCTGAGCACCTGCTGTTCAGCATAACCGAGACGGTATGTCATATTTCACACATAGAAACTGATCAAATGGCAGATGGATATCTTTTCTAAAGAAACTGACAACACAACCTTTTCAGACAGAGAAACAGGATATATGGATCTTTGTTTTCTAAACTAAGAACAGCAGACACGGATGGCATAGAAGTTACCAGTAACCAATGTACAAACTGTACATGAAGTCAATGATGAATGAACTTTAAAATCATGTGTCCATTTCTGGCACTCTTAGATATGAAGAGAATAATTTAGCATCTTCGCTTTCAAGTCTACCAAAACTTTTCATGAAGTGCTAGGACATTCTTATCCTCTGTTCCCCTTCCTTCAATCTATTTTTAATTACCTTGTTTGGGAGAAATTATTGAATTTGTTTATGTAACACAAAAGAGGAACCTCACAATTAAAAAATTAAATCTTCCCTAACATTATAATACTATTGTAGAGACTGGAAGGATGAATTGCCTTGATTGTCCATTTTATTTCCCTAAACACAGAGAGGTATGGAATTACAAATACCAAATAATTTTTATCAATCCCTAAAAAAGCTGGTGGGTTAGTCATATCTATTATTTGAAAGTCATAATCTACAAATGCACATATGCCCTGAAATTTCTATAGATTAGACTATGTACTTCTTTTTGATAGGTAGAATAGAAGAGTCATTAAAAGGATGGCCCCTGGAATCATACATATGTGCTACCAAATAATACATTTACAGTTTAACCTCTCTGCATCTCAGTTTATTCAGCTGATACAGGGGCATAATAATAATACCTTCCATCAAGAATTGTTTTGAAGACTAGATAAGATAGGGAAATAATTATGTTCTCCCCTGCTTCAATCCCTTCAATGACTTCCCATCCCCAAACCCAGACATGACCTATAAGGCTCCACATAATGTACCCGCCTGTCCTTCCAAATTCATCTTGTTCTACTTTATTCACTATCTGACTGAAAGACCTTCTTTCAGTTCCTCACAAGTTCCTGGTTTTTGCTGCCTCTGAGGTTTTACAAATGCTCTTCTTTGCCTGGAACATATCTCTGTCCTCCCACAAGCACACACAGCACACAGAGCTCACTCCCACCCAACCTTTACTTCTCAGTTTAAACATCACTTGTTTAAAGAGAACTCTTCTGATTTACCAGTCAAAACCCATTCTTACCCTTTATTATTCTCATGCATAGAATCTTGTTCATTCCTAATACCAGAAGCATTGGGGTACTGTAGGGGTGCTAGCTGGCATGCCCCCTTTAAAACCACATGTCCTTGAGGCTCCTTGTCAGGGCTATGTGCCAGCACTCATGGTGATAATAGTCCTGGGCTTGGCCAACACAGCTGCTTTCTCATGGGAGAGTTAGCACAGAGACCCTCATGGTCTGAGGGAACACGGAGGCCCTCTGGGGTGGGGGATGCCTCTGATCCTTTGAATGCAGGTCATACAGGACAGTCCCCCTTGGCAAGCATGCAGGCTTTGTTCTTCTGCCTACTTAAGCAAGCTTCTCTCAGGGAGCGATAGTGGATGCACATCACCTGTTCAGCCAGCCGCCACTGGACCTTCCCTGTAAGTAACTCCCCAGTAAAGCCATATGTTTTGTTCACTGTCTCCAGGTTGTTGGTCTCTTGGCAACCTAGCCCACTTTGCTCACTCAGCTGGGCGTGTGGCGGAACAGGTACCTTGTTTGAAATGCATGAAAAGATAGACAGAAATCAGGCAGATGAGGAACCAAATGTTACTTTTATTACTTTTAAACAACACGTCAGGCTCTGGAAGTTATGGATAAATTCAAACCTCCCATAGGCCTTACAGCTTGGAAGAGCAAGACAGAATTCTGGCTCCCTGTGAGAAAGAGGAGATGAAGGAGCAAGGCTCCTAAGGCTAGTTCCTCCTTCCAAATACACAGAATAAATCACTTACTACACCTCACAGGGCAGAATGTGTGGACAGAGGGGCATGGGGGCAAAGAGAGGCCAGGAGGGTTAGCAACTCCTCTGCATGAAGGAAAGGTCGGGAGCAGGGGAAAAGCATTTCCTCCATTCTCAATTAAAATGTATTAATTTGAATCATATGCAGTGACCATTTTTGAGGTTAAATATAGGCAAATAGCAAATTCATATGGTTTAAACATAATCATACATATGTATGTCATATACACATGTAAATATACAAATGTATATGTATGAAAGCATAGATATACTATGTAGTATATCTTATATATTTATCTCTGTATATGTATATTATACATATAGTATATTCTTACTATATGTTATATATATATCTCTATATGTGTGTATAATAACATAGACGCCTGCCATATATATATATATATATATATATGTAATTATTTGGGTAATATTTGCCTCTGTTATCATACTGTAAGCTCCAAAAAGATAGTGAAGTATGTCTACTTTGTTTATCTCTGCATCTCTGTGACTCATCACATCTGACAATACCTACAAAAATTAATTGAATGAATAATAGCTGCAAAGTGTTTAACAGGTTATTTGACTTATTTTAAGAGCTCCGTAGATGTTAGCTATGATGATCATGCTGCTGCTGCTTCTGCTGATAAAACATTTTTAATATGTTTGGTATCAACTTTTGATCTGGACTGTATATTCTAAGATTTCCATTTCAGAAATCTACCAGCTTGCCTCAAGGGTCACACTTACAGCTTGTCTTTTCACTGATCATAATTTCAGGCAACATCCCACAGTTCAATCTCCACAGCTCCTACGTTATAACCTCACAGAGAAACAGGGTGAGTAGATGCAATAGCAAACTAGAGAGTGTACATCCGGTCCAAAAAGCGCAGCCAGTTTTCCAATCTGTGAAGACCTGCTTTGTGGGACTGCGAGTTCAGTGTTACCAGACATTGTGATTTTTCAAGAGAAACTTAAAATTCATATTGTAATGTAAAATCTTCTAAATCTGGGAAACTAATTAAAAATTGCTGAGGTCTATGTGGTCTGAAAGATACTTGGACTTCGTGCTGCCCCGGGGCAGCTAGTTTGTGACCTCTGCTTCTATGCAATTGTCTTGTGGTATGAGGTGTTATCAATCCTCTTCTTGTTTTTCATTTATCTCTTACTCTGATATTATTCTGTGCTTTCAAACAAGTTTTTCAACAATTTCATTTCATTGCTTTATAAGGGATCTATTTATAGCTGTTGCTTTTGTATCTCTATCTCTCTATCTTTTGTTTCTCTAAATCCCTTCCCCTTTCTTTTTTAGATGTTAGAAGAGCTTTCGAGGTTAATTATCTATTATAAAGGTAGCATTTTGAGCAAAAAGGAAAAAAGTGGAGCTATACAGTATTTTCAAGCTACAGCACACAGAAATAGAATTTTGTGATGTGTTTAGTAAACTCAATTTCAGAAAGATATGAGAAAACTTGACATATTACAATGGTTTTACATTCAGTTGATGTATTTCATCTGCAAATCCATTGGGCAATAGTTAGGCTTTCTGGATTTCTCTTAATGATTTTTCCTTAAGGAACTTTTTTGCTTAGAAAAATAAAATTAGATTTTTATGTTAGCAGTGGCAGAAACTATTGGCTGTCAACAACTCTAAAATGCAATATATTTTCAGATACATGAATATTTCCCATACCATGAGAAAAAATATATCACTGTCACCTAAACTATGACATAACACTATTCACTGAGAATTTTTATTATGTATATACATGAAAATGCTCTTTGAGAATTATTTAGACATAGATTTTTATCAAATATCATATGCTCTGTTTCCTTGCTTTTCTGCAGAAACCTAGTATAATCCTGTTAAGACATTTCAAATGACAATTAAATTCAACGTGTAGCATTGTCAATACAAGTAACTTAAATGAAGTGGTGACAACACAAACATCTGTGATCAAGTTTATTTATTTAAAAGAACTTTTTTTGAGGAAGATTAGCCCTGAGTTAACTACTGCCAATCCTCCTCCTTTTGCTGAGGAAGACTGGCCCTGAGCTAACAGCCGTGCCCATCTTCCTCTACTTTTATATGTGGGACACCTACCACAGCATGGTTTTTGCCAAGTGGTGCCATGTCCACATCCCCGATCTGAACCAGTGAACCCCAGGCCACGGAGAAGCAGAACGTGCGAACTTAACCACTGCACCACCGGGCTGGCCCCTGTGATCAAGTTTATGGACATGTGGGCAATGACAACGATGCTTTGACTACTGCCTGGCCAACAACAATTCATTTTAAGATGAGTCCCCATTTCAGCAGTAGTAAAATGTAAAAATCTGTGTATTGGTATCAATGAAATCCTCTAATCTCTACTGCCTAAATGAGTTTCTGAAATATTAGTTTTACAGACAAACTTATGATCACTTTTTTCTTGGTATTATTTAACAGTTTCTGAAAACCTTATATTTTAAAATAAATTACTTCCACAATACCATCAACTTTTGGTCAATCATTGAATTGGAAATTTTACACCGGTCCTTCGTCTCCTTTAGACATCTACTAAGCCATTCTCTGGTGATGAGAAAGAGTTAAAAAAAACTTTCAAAGCAACTCTCAAAACTTGTAACAAAGTACCAAAAGGAGACAACTTAATGAATATAAGCATTTAAATTTAATAAAACAAACATTTATCTAAGGCCTTATGATAGGTACTTCAGGGAATTCAAATCAAAATAAAAGATTCCAAGTAGCCACAATGCAAGGCTGACTGACAAGAGCACTATGTAAGGGTGATGGTATTTCAGGAATACAGATGGTAATAAGAAAAGCTTCTCAATATCCCCAATGCAAAGCCTACTGACAAGGGTACCTCAATAGTGGTAAACACAAAAGGCAATGGGAAAATCCAAGAAGGAGCGTTGTATGTGCCTGAATATGTCACATCATTTTCCCCTAAAAATTAGGCACCAGAAAAGAGGTCTTTGTGGTTGAAACTTTAGAAGTCTTCTCTGGGGCATCAGAGCAGAATGCTTAAGGCATTAGACTTTGAATCCACATTACATGGGTTCAAATCCTTTCTCCCTTATTTACTGCTTGTGAGTTCTTAGATGAGACACCTTTTTGTGTCTATTTCTTTACCAGCTAAAAAAGGAGATAATGATAGTATCTACCACCTAGCCCCTTGAGAGGATTAAAAGAGTTCATAATGTGTAACAATGTCTGGTACATGGAATCTATGTATCACAGGATCTCTACCTCCCTTCAATTCTTGTACATTAGTCTGAACTGCAAACCAGTAACCTACTGGAGTGGGGCTAGCAGTGTGTAGCCTGAAACATCCTCAATCGATTCTAGTTTAGGATACACACTGAGGTCATCTGAGAAAATTGGTTTAAAAAATAAGGAGGTGAAGAGATTTAAAACAGATTAAGTAGTTATTTGTGGGGGGACATGACCTCACAATTTTAAGTGTTCCATGTTAGTACAAGCATCATTTTAAAAGCCATTCAAAAAAACAAAAACTGGTGGAGATCACTAATGTACATATTTGAGATAAATGAGAAAAAACAACTTCTTAATATAAAGCAAGTGGGAACTTGTGGTTTGTAATAAAATTCCCAGTGACAGAATCATAAAAGGATTCAGAAAATTAAGTATCATCAAAAATTCAGACAGAAGTGAAAATAATATGCTCTGAAAAAAAAAAAAACACTGATGATTCAAAATGTGGCTTTCATGATGAAGTCATTGATGTCAAAGTTGCATTTTAAAATTTGGATAAGGGCCGGCCTGGTGGCGTAGTGGTTAAGTGCTTAAGTTCCATTTTGGCGGCCCGGGATTTGCCGGTTCTGATTCCGGGTGTGGACATGGCATCACTTGGCAAGCCATGCTGTGGTAGGCGTCCCACATATAAAGTGGAGGAAGATGGGCATGGATGTTAGCTCAGGGCCAGTCTTCCTCAGCAAAAAGAGGAGGATTGGCAGCAGTTAGCTCAGGGCTGATCTTCCTCAAAAAAAAAAAAGGATTAAAATTTGGATAAAATTGTTTTATAATATATGAATGGAAAAGTAGTATTTGTGCATTAATATGTAATTTTACTTTTATAAATATTTATTTAAAATGATGAATTAAATATTATAAGTAGACATCTATTTCATCTACATTCTTAAAACTTTATATTTGGCAAAAATAACATTGGATTTTCCTTTAGAGGAAAATCGAGAGATTACTTTAAATTCTGTTGTGTAAATAATTCTGGGTATCAGAGATTTGGAAAGACTTGAGAGGGAGGTAAAATTTGAACCTAGTCTTGAAGGATAACTGGAGAAGATAGGATAGAACTCCATGTACTGAGGGACTACTATTTTCTGGGAGCCTTAGATATGCAATCACATTAAATTCTCTTAGGTATTATTATTTCCAGTTTACAGATAGGGAAATTGAGACTCAGATAAGTTAATGAGTTTACTCAAAATGCCGCAACCTACCCGATCAGGCTTCATTTTGAGCACAGGCCATTTCAGTTCCTGCACTGCCCTTTCCCTAGGAGGCCATCCAGTGCAGAGGGTGGACCCTGAGAACACTGGGTTGGAATTCTTTCTTCCTTATGGTCCTACTCAACCTCTCTTTCTAATTTTTTTTTATCACGAGGATAATAACACTTTCTCTTCAAGGAGCTGCTGAGATAGTTAAATGAACTTTTATGAGTAAAGTGCTGAGAATAGCAATGGGCGGGAGTAAATATTCTATGGGTGTTAGCCTCCATGACATAAGGAAAACGGGAAGGAGGAAAAGGAGGGAGAGGAGGAGGAGAGGAGGATTTCCACTGTCTCAAACTGCCTCCTTCAGAAGCAGAGTGCACTCTGGGTAGGAGAGATGGGACCAGCAAAGACACATGGTCTGGCAAGGACATAGCTATACTTGCTGTCCTACCAAAATTCAAGGAAATGGGGTTGGGAGGGGTCACCTTGGAATAAATCCAGCCTGGATGGAAATTACTGGGAATATATACTCCAATGGCCTTGGCAGTAAACAGATTTTCATACCTTAATTCTTATAAAGTTAATTTTCCTTCTACTTTGTTCCCTGAATGCCTCACTGTGAGGGCTGCTAAATAAATATAGCCTAGGAATACAGCCTATATGTGTTCAATTTATCCACTATTTACTACTTAACCTAAGTCTCAATTAAGCCTATATTTATAAAATTGGAAGAAGAATTCCAACTCATAGAATTGTTGTACATATAGAACATATATGTTAGGCGTTGACTAAAAGCTGGTATGATTAATGAGCAATTAATAAAAAGTAGTTTTTGCCATATTTTCTCAGACATCTTTTGTTTTCCTCCATATATTAAGGTTCTTAAAATCAGAATGCATCTTATAACCGATGTATACATTCAACGGAGGGCCAGTTGTTTTTCTTTCACTTCCCAGAGCTATTATTAAATCATTGGTGAGCCTTAGAGCCCTTAACTTTACTTCCCTGAAGAGAAGACTATAAACCCACAGGTCATGGCGTATTTGCTAACCACTGTATTCTCAAACCATCAAAAAGTAAGTGCTCAATAAATTTTCCAAACAATAATGACAATAATAATGAAGAAACTAAGATATTGTTGGAAAGTGGAACAAAGTCCCAATTAGTTTATAAAATCCACCAAGAGAAGTAACTTGAGGACAAAGCAATGCTTGACCTTCTGAGACATACCATACTGATGTCAGAATTTCTGTTTATTTATAACCCACCTTGTTCAGAAAAGGATTTAAGATGGCTTACAAAGATATAAATAAATGAAAAGTATGTGAGAACTCTGAGAGAGAAAACAAAATAAAACAAAACAGAGTATGGACCTACAATGAAGCCAGGAAAGAACCATATCAATAACATTCTACAGGAATCCAAAGAAAAGACAATTCTTGAGGTTTAGGAAATGTCAAGGTAACTTTCCTGGCGGAATAGGGCTTGCTATAGTTTATTTGGTTCAAAAGAAACGGGAGGTTTGGCGTCTCTGGAGCGTGTCACAGCGCCTTCTGAGTCCCCCCAGGGCAGGGGGCTGCTTTTTGGCAGGTATTTTGATGAAGATGACGCCTCCCAGAGCCTGGGCTCCTGGGAAGCTTCCCACACGCTGGACTTCACCAATTATCTCATTTTCATAATAAGCTCACCGCCCTCCCTAATTGCTTCACTTCCATCAACAGGTACAGGGGAAAGATAAGGGCATTTCATCTTTTAAGGGAGAGAATTTCAGGTACAGTCTGTGAAGAGATGTTTACCAAAAAAATAAAAATAAGGAGTTGGCCTTTGAACTCACTAGCAAACAAGTGGATTTTATGGACTCAGGTATTCGGGGGCACACACGGATTCTTTGGGGAGGGATCCCCTTATTGTCTTTTGCTGCTTTCTTATGATCACTTCTAAGAGCAATGTCAAGGTCCAGCTCTAAGGGAAAAACGTTAAGAGTTTGCCAGAAGGCACCGGGGCACGGTTATCCCTTCTCTCTACGGGAAAAGACAAGAAAGGGAAATTTAGAAAATCACTGAAGAGGCTGTATTTCTCAGGGGAAAGAGTTCAGCTCTAAATTGAAAATCACCTCCATATTCGAAAGCTGTGTCTTCTTGGGCAAGTCGCTGTTTCCCTCAGACTCCTCAAGTAGAAAATGGGGCTCTTAATCCCTTCCTCGCAGGGACGGTTTGAAGGAGGAGAATCCTATATAATGGACTGAGACTCATCAGCTCGGGCTTGGTAAATAGATTCCCGGGCCCACTGAGTGCAACTCTAGAAGCAGCCTGGGAAAATGAGCGCCCTAGATGAGTCTTAAGTCTGGGAAACGCTGAGGTAACAGGGACAGGATTTAGTAGAGTAACACTAATAATCCGTGGTGCTGCGGTCCCGCCCACTGGACAGGCAACCCCCATCCGTGCGCACCGACAAAGGAAGGGGCACGGGTGCCGGGAGCTCCCTCCCGGGCGGGTCATGCGCTCGCCGATCCCCGCTCCGGGACGCGCCCCCACGGCTTCCCCAGCCCGCCCGCCCGGGAGCCTCGGGGCCGAGGTGCGCCAGGTGGCCAGAGTGCCAGGCGCGGCCACGTCGCGGCGGACTGAGTCAGCCGCCCAACTATGCTGCGGAACCGGGGCGGCCGGCTCGCCCGCCCCCGCCGCTGAGCCCCGGCGCCCCCGCGCCCCCGCGCCCCCCGCCGGCTCCCCGCCCCCGCGGCCCGGGCAGGAGGAAGCGGCCGAGGCGCGGCGCGGAGCACCTGGGCAGGGCGCCGGGCGGGCGCGGCGCTTCCGGAGCTGCGCGCCCGCCGCGCTCCCCGCGCTCCCCGCCTCCAGGTGCGGCGGCCGCGGCGCGCCGGCGAGTGACAGCACCGCCCGCGCGGCCGCCGCCACGCAGCCGAGCCGGGGACCGCGAAGGAGGAGGCCCCGCGCCGGGGCCAGACGGGTGAGGACCGAGCGGGCGCGGCAGGGAGAGGCGCCGGCGGCCGGACTCCCCCGCCCGGCTCTCCTCGCCTCGCCTTCGGGGCTGGGCTGCCGGCGCGCGGGGCGAGCCCCGGGGGCCGTGGGTGGGCTGCGCGCCGGGGCCGGGGCGGGGAGGACTGGCTCAGGCTGGGCCGGGGCTTTCTGGCACTTTTCCGGGTCCATTTCCAGAGCGCAAAGTGCTTGGCTCTGGTTTCTGCGCCTGGATTTCGCTCCCGCGTGTGGGCGTCTTAAAGGAAACCAGAAGCGGTAAGTGATACAGAAACTCCGCTGACTAATGCGTTTCGGCCCGGGAGGGTGGCAACCGGGATAGACAACTAGCTTCTCCCCCCTCCCCAAAATAAGTAAATACAAAGGAGCTAGCTGCCCTTTAGCGAGTTTCAGGCACCAAGTTATTGACTCTAGTGGGAATGAGTTTGCTCCCATCTCTGTGCTCCCTCGCATCTTGCTTGTTAGACGCTTTGAGACAACAGGCCTGTTAATTCACTTTAATTAGAATCACTTGGCCTCCACCTGCCTGAACCCAACACCTTACACGAGGACGTATCGGCAGTGAGTTTACCAGGTTGATTTTTCTCGTTTACTTTTGGAGACAGGTCTCTTGGGAGAATGGGTGTCCATCTCATTTAGTAAAGTTCACCCTGGCTTGTTTTCGTCTACACTTCCTTCACCTCCTTGCGGCGATCCCGAGTTATTTCGATATGGGGGAAGGCTTCGTGAAATTATGTTGTGAACTATAATCTTTGATAATTAGAGCAAAAATAGAAGCTCGTTTGTGTGGAATGATGACATTTTGGGCTGTTGTAAGTTTGCATGGTGGTAGCAACATTTTTTTTTTTTGCGAGGTTGTCCTTGAAGTAGGCTGCTCAGTGGAATATATCCTTTTGGTAGAAGTGTATTCAATGAGAAGCTATTTTTAAAAGTACATTTAATCGGATGTCATTGTGATTACCAATAATAGTATTGTACCGACAAGCCCAGTATTGATTTCCCCCGGCACTTAAGCACTCTACCCCCGCGCGGGTTTATGGAACGTTGCCCATAAATAATTGGAAGACGAAGTTATGGCTGTTTTAAAAAGGAAGCTAACTTTTTTCGAGAAAAAAAAACTCTAAACTCTTAGTTCTGATTTTCAAGCGCTTACAGGAGAAATTCTGAGGGAAAATTCTCATGACATTCCACTGTTTAACAATGTTTTAAAAAAGAAAGAGAAAAGCAAAATGGGTCACGGAACTAGGCTAAAGCCTAAAGTGGAAATATCTTGCTGGCTCCTTTTTAAATGTATATTTAACACTTACACAGTTAAGATGGGGCTTAACACCAAGAGTGTTTTATATAGACTTGATTTGTCAGTACTCAAAGATTAACTTAAATTAAAATGTACCTAAAGGGTAAGTCAGATGACTTGGTTAAGCTTATTTATGTGGGCATGTATGTGTTTGTCTTTTTTCGTTCCTCTGTAAGCCTGTCAGATTTTATATGGGTTGTCCATGAAAGGAGAAGCGGATGCTACCTTTAAAAACAAATTCTTAATCATTTAATATGAATATAAGTTTCTAGCAGTGTGAGGCCCATAGATACTCAATTAATAAACTTTTCAATTCAACTACTCTTAGTCACTGTGGTTAAGTATAGGACTCATTATAATGAATTGCAATGTTTTTGGAAACTCTTATATGAGTACTATGAAGTTTTAAAAGCCTGCTTGGGACTCTCCATTATGGACTTTATGATATTGAATAAGGTATTTCTTTTTGTTTTGTTGCTTTCTACCCCACCTCCCTGCATCTTCAAGAAAGTTTGGTGAAAGAGGCTATAAAATTGCCAAGTATAAATGGTGGTCATTGCTTTAATAGCCTTCGTTTAACAAGTTTTTTTCCCTCATTTATTTATTGACTCCTTTATTGGATCCAATCTTTGCTGAGGGATTTTTGGAATGCTCTGTAAAATATTAATTAGGTAGACTTCTTATTAATGTTGGAAATATTTCTTAGATTTGACTACAGGTAGATTGATGAGAGATTAGATGCTGTGAGATGTTTTCTTAATTTTTGCTGTGAAGTCCTGCACCCCTGTAGTTGATCATTTCAGGCCTTTTTTTTTTTTTTTTAAAGTATTGGCCAGATTAAATATATAATGATGGTTAAACCATTTTGCTCACTAATTTCCTTGGTTGAAATAATAGTCAGTGGTATTCTCCTCACATGATCCTTTCTAGTTAGAAATCTGACTTGTGAAATTTCGTTGCAGTTTTGACTCAGCATAAGTTTATTTCCTTCCCATGCTATGGAGGAAACAAAGGAGTCTTGATCTGGGGTGGAGGAGTCATTTGAGCAGCTTCAGGAGTAAAAACTACTAGTGAAGAGGTGGGGAGAATAATTTTCTTTTTTTAATGCACGAAAGTGGATGGGTAGATGAAGTACTCAGGGCAGGAATAATAATGTGTATCTGCTTTCATGGTTCTCAAAAAAATGGGATGCAAAAAGAACTCTCCTGGTTACATTACGTAGCTTTAGGAAGAGGTTACTCAGTTTGGAGTTGGAGAGATGGTCAGGGAAGAGCAGAAGAGAAGTGTGATCTCTGTGCGGGTTGGAGACTTGGGGTCCTTGAGGTGGTGGTGGTGAAATGGTTGCCGAGACTCTTGCACAGTATCTTGAAGTTCAGAATCCTTAGCTTGCTGTTCAAAGCCATCCGCAGCCAATTCTAGCTTCCCGTTCTGGCTTCACCTTTCATTACCTGTTGAACTCTAGGTCCGTCCCACCTATTCTCATGACTCGCTATTGCCTGAAGGCATCTTCTCCGTATCCCTTTAGGGCATTCCTTCTACTTCGGATGCTGCTGTCTCCACCCGCTGCCTCTTCCTGTACATCTTGAAACGCCCCTCCATAGCTCCTTCACTGATCACTCCATCCTCAAAGCTCTGAATTGCTGCATATTTCTCTTATATTCATGGAGTTGATTTGAGATTTCTAGAGTTCCTTGGCAGTCATGAAACATGGTGGTGCTATGTAATTAAAAGTAAAACAATACTGAAAATGTAAATCATGTGAAAGTCAGGCTTGCAAAATTTGATTTTTCTTATCATTACTATTGAAGTGCTTTTTTGGGGGTACATCAGAGTCTTCCAATTTTGATATTTCTTCTTTACTGATACTTACCGAGTAGTAAAGAACTGACTGTTGATATACGTGCTGTTTTCCTTTGCTTACATGTAATCATATCTAATTTATTCGTTTAGATTTTAAACTTTTAGAGAGAAGACAGTGAATCTTCACTTTCTTTGTAGCACTTAACACTGTTCTCAAATGAAATAATAGGTGCTGTTTTCCTGACCTGCAAATGTTTCCCGCTGTTACGTTGGAGAGAGTAGTTCCTTATTCAGTGTTCCTTAAATATTTATTGAATGAATAAATGTAGATAAGTTAAGTCAATAAGTTGGGAGAAATTTGCTGAGATACCCTCTTTTGCTAAGAAAAAGAGACTTTGACAGTTATGGGGCCAATAGGAATAAGCCCTCAAATTCAGTTGGAAAAGAGGTCAGGGTGCTATTTATAAATGTGGAGGAAGCTGTTCACAGTAGGCCATTTTGAAACATCTGGTTCTTAGTCTAAAAAGCGACTCAAATTCAGAGAAATGGTGAGGTGCACATTTGTACTAAAATTTTAAAACTAAAATATAAATGTGTATATAAAAAAGGGCACGTCATAAATGTACATTTTAAAATCTTTTTATTGAAGTATAATGAAGTTTACCTGAATGAAGTTTAGTGAAGTATAATGCTAGTTTTGACCTGAGTCAATTAAGCATTGAAGGTATGTTTACAATAGCATGAAATGGAGCAGAATCCTGAAGAATATGTGCCCATGAGTTCTAACGGGTCTGACTCTCCTCCTTTCGGCTAGATGTGGCTGGATTGTAGAGAGGGGTAGGTGGGGCTGGCACTGGACAGAGGCAGCCGCCTGGGTGTTAGGGGCAAACAGGTGGGAGTTTTCCACAGTGGTGCAGGCTTCAGATAACTATTCCTTTTCGTTCACCCCACTTCTGCTCTTGTAGGAACTCGGGAAGATGAAATCTTCTCTGGTTGCCCAGGAATTATATAGCTTTTCTTTAAAGATCTCTGAGTTAGAGTTGAAACAAGTCTCAAGCGTTAGCCAATTAACTTAAACTTTAGATGGACAGCTTGAAAGAGAAAAAACTTACTGAAGATAAGGAGATTATCAAGCACTTAACTATTGAGATATTATCTAAAACACCTAAACTTACGTACTACTTATGTACTAATAACTTCTCATAATAAGTAAAGGAATTATCACTTCTGAACTTCACCTGATGTGGAAATAGATGTTAAATTATAGATTTTGAAAGCGTTCTGTTTTTCCCATTGCACAGTAAGTAAAATAATCAAAATGTAACTTAAAACAATCCTTCTCCTTGATTCAAACTGCGGCGTGCTTTTGCCCAGAGCCTGGCTATTTTCAGCTCAAACCTCAGTTATTCTCCGTTTAGCAGACACTAATTAAATGCTTATCGCTTGCCAGGGACTGTTCTAAGATGTTTATGCACATATACTCATTTGATACGCAAATCCATCCTGTGAGGTGGCTGCTTTTATCATCACTGCTTGCAGACGCCAACAGTGAGGCTCAGAGAAAGAAACTTTCCCAAGGTCATACCGCTGGCACACGGCAGAGCTGGGATCACTGGTAATCAGTGTGATCTGTGTCCCAAGTCTAAAGTCTTCAGGTAAAGTCATCCTTCTCGTTAGTGTAACCACATTTGTATTTTACTAAATTAATAAAACTATGTTTACTGATGTGGTAGGTGCTTTGTAGGTTTATTAGAAGAAGAATTTACAGTGCTAATTTAAAGCAATGTAATTTTACTGGGCAGATAGAAGAAGATCAGTGAAACCAAGTGCAGTAATATAATGCATAGGACCAAGTACAATATTGTATACAACAAATGAATTGATAATAGCCAAGATTTCTTGTACATTTATAATTGGTCAGGTACTCTTGCATATACCTTACATATTTTACTTGTTTAATCTGAACAGAAATCCTATCAGATGTGAGGTGAATTATTCTCGTTTTACAGATGAGGAAAGTGAGCTTTAGGGAAGTTAAATAACGTGATCAAGGTACATAGTTAACAAATGGGGAAGGGCGACTGGAATTCAGGTCGCCTGATTCCAGAGCACTGTGCTCCCTGTACATCTGCCTGGGTGGAAGTAATGCGGGATTAAAGGGCGATGGGACAGACTCATGGTTGTGGTGGTACACACTTGTAAGACTTGAATCGGCCCCCAAAGGAGAGGAAAAAGTCCAGGTACGTACAGGGAGTTCAGTTTGAATACAAGCTGAGAAGCTGGCCCGAATCTTCTAGTCTGTCTCCCTGTCTCCTTCTTACTGTGGTAGAAAAAGACACATAATGTAAAATTTGTCACCTTAACTGTTTTTAAGTGTACAGTTCAGTAGTGTTAAGTGTATTTACGTTGTTGTGAAACAGGTCTCCTGTCTACTTTTTCATCTTGCAGAACTGAAACTCGATACCTGTTGAACAACTGCCCCTCTCCTCCAGCCCCTCTAACCACCATTCTACTTTCTATTTCTATGCATTTGACTACAGTTGTCCTTTGGTATCCGTGGGGCATTGGTTCCAGGACCCCCACCGATACCAAAATCTGCGGTTGCTCCAGTCTCATATGGAATGGCGTAGTATTTGCATATAACCTACGCACATCCTCCTGTATACTTTAAATCATCTCTAGATTACTTATAATACCTAATTACAATGTAAACGCTATGTAAATAGCTTTTATACTGTGTTGTTTAGGGAATAATGACAAGAAAAAAGTCTGTACATGTTCAGAACAGACACAATCATTGTAGGTCTTTTGATCCCAGTTGGTTGAATCCACGAATGCAGAACCTGCTAATGTGCAGGGCTGACTGTACTTTGGATGCCTCATATAACTAGAATCATATAGTATTTGTCCTTTTGTGACTGGCTTCTTACACTTAGCATAATGTCCTCAAGGTTCATTTATGTTGTAGCACATTGCAGAATCTCCTTCTTTTTTAAAGCTGCATAATATTCAGTTGCATGTATGCGTCACATTTTGTGTATCCACTCATTCGTCAGTGAACATTTGGGTTGCTTCCATCCCCTGTCTCCTGTTGCATCACATTTAAAGTTAAACCTTTAAGACCATGGTCAAGTACCTTTTGGAATAATACTTCAACACTTTCTGTTCTAGTCAAGCTGGATGTTTTTGTGTGTGCGTGTTGCTTTTTTTTTTTTACCATCACCATTGACTGCGCTGGTGAGCATTGAATATTTGCTTTGGTCATATTTGATTATTTGATTTTGGCTTCAGACTGTTGTACTGTATCAGTTATACTGTATAGTTCTGCATTAGCTGTCTTTCTGCAATGATAGATGCAAAATAAGTTTTAATAAACTAAATTCTATGTTATTATTGACTTACACAGTAATTTCTAAGAAGTTCTCCCCTAATTTTTCATTGTCTCTTAAATCTCAAACACTTAAGTGTAAATAAATGTAGTATTTCGTATTTAACCACTTACATGGATACATGTGCCAATAATCAAACCAAAAAGGTGAGTAAAACTTGAGCTTGCAAGGCACAGTATATTTAAACACGATTTTCCTCGTGACTGTAAGTCCTTATGCATAGCTAGCTAGACAGGCAAAGAAGAGGGAAAATATGGAGTCCTTGATACCCCTCTACTGTTAAATTGATTGTATAACCAATAGGAGGCATTACAGTTAATACCACACATGGCAGAGTCAGACTCTTAGGATTCTGGCTCCACTGTTTATCTGCTGTGTGGCTTTGGGCCTGAGACTTTCCTCCCAAGGCAGCTGTGAAGATTAAATGAGATGCTATACAGATAGTTTGTAAACACTCCACAAATATTGGCTATTATTATTAGCAATATAAGTCTGAGGGAGAATGGTAGAGGGTAGATGTTTTGATGGGCAGGAAAGAGTAGTGGTCAAGGTAGAGAACATGGAACACTGGAGGTCAGAGCCTGTGGGTGACCACGGTTACGAGAGATGGCCAGGTTGCGGGAACTGGGCTTCCTGTATGGGGCTTATTGGGGGTAGTGTTGTCACAAGCTAAGGTAGGTAAACAAATGGTAGAGGAGAGGGATACTAAAGGACCAATTTTACAGTGTTCTGGGGACGAAGCACTCAGGCTAGAACAATAAGTTAGGGTTTGTTGACCTTTGACCTTTAGCAGTCTGCTCTGAACTATGGGAGGGAATAATACGACAGCAAACATATTTTCTCAAAACCACTTCCTCTTCTGCATGGTTGTGGGGAACAAAGTGGAACTTGTTGTCTTTATGAATACTTGGAGTTAAATATTTTGGTATTAAACAATGAATTTGCTTGATATACAAATACCGTGATACCTATTTCTTGTGATTATATTCTGTACTGAAGCAATGGTGGAATTCTGTAAGACCTGTAGCTTGAACTAACTAGTTCAACATGTCATACGTGTGGAGCCCCCTAAATTTTTAAGTGATTAGTTATTTCTCCACAGTAAGTTTATTAGCAACTTGAAGGCAGGGACACTTCTGTTACCTATAGTGCCAGGCACCCTATGGGGGTGATTAGCTGTAGAGGATTGGAGGAGTAAAAGTTGTACTTGAGGTTTCTACTTTGGGTATCATTGTAGGATGTCGTAAATTACCTTTCCTATCTGCTGGTGCCACTCAATCATTATGACTAGTAAAAGCATTTTCCCACACATTTCTGGATTTCCCCTTGGGAGATAGTTCCGCTCCATTGGGAACCACTGTTCTGGAATACAATAAACTCTCGTTGTTCTTAGAATCTGTAAGACTTATATTGATAACATTGAAAAGTTTCACTATTCATGTGACAGCTTAATTTCTTCTTATTTGGTAGATATTTTCTAAGGTTCCTTTCAATCCTGTCATCCTATGATTGTTAAGCCTATTATTTTGACACATTTGCAGTTTCTAAATACTCTAAGGCTATAGTTCCAATTTTAAAATGGTATGCTTTTTTTTTTTAAAAAAAAAAAGTGGAGGGGCTGGCCCCGTGGCCGAGTGGTTAAGTTCGCGCGCTCCGCTGCAGGCGGTCCAGTGTTTCGATAGTTCGAATCCTGGGTGCGGACGTGGCACTGCTCATCAGACCACACTGAGGCAGCGTCCCACATGCCACAACTAGAAGAACCCACAACGAAGAATATACAACTATGCACCGTGGGGCTTTGGGGAGAAAAATGAAAAAATAAAATCTTTAAAAAAAAAAAAAAGAAAAAAAAAAGTGGCTTAAACTTATGCCTGAATCAATTGTACTGTGCTACTTTTTCCCCTCCTGTAAACTATTAGTCAGGCAAAGGAGATTCCAGAAGTTATCAGCACTGAATACTTAATTACCTTATGGTTTAATGAAGTGACCCACGATTTTCAGTTGTTTTCTTTCCTAGCTCAACTGGGGGTTATGACAAAGCTCCACTGGTAATGGGTGGAGGATGGGGGATTGGAGAAGGGCTCACTGTGGTCCTTTTCCTTACTTGAGGCATCAGGATGGGGAAGGCCAACCCATGAATTTTTAAAAGCCACATAATTGGCTTGGAATGCTTCTAGCTGTCTTCCTACCATCCCCCAAGTGCTGATTTGAAGATCTCTTATAGTGGTTAGAAGATTGAAGAAATCTGCCCTTGAATCCTGTCTCTGCTCCTCGCAAATTTGATGACCTAGTTTTCTCTCTCTACATTCTGACAAATGCGTCGCGAGGTGATTTTGTTGTTGTGTGAACATCATGGAGTGTAGTTATGCCAACCTAGATGGTATAGCATACTACACACCTAGGATATATGGTATTAGTCTTATGGGACCACCATCATATATGCTGTCTGTCATTGACTGAAACGTCCTTAAGTGATGCATGGCTGTAGTAGCAAATGCCTCAAAGATAGATAAAGCAAGGATAAGGAGTAGTGAGGCACAAGGCATGCTTGTATGCTTGGGGGATTAGGGAAGGCCTCTCTGAAGGGGCACATTTGAGCAGAGACCTAATAAAGTGATGGAGTGGGCCATGAGCCATGGGTACATGTTGGGAAGGGCAAGAGGTAAGGTCATGAGGTGGGAATTGGTCTGAGACTAACCTGGCGATGATTAAGTGATGGAGGGGAAAGCCAGGGAAGAAGTTGGGAAGTTGTAGGGAGTGACTTGGTGTGACTTTTGTTATAAAATGAACCATTCTGGCTGCTGTATTGAGAATATACTGTGTGGCAGGGTAGTGGGGTAGGACGGAATCAGGGCTTTCAGTCAGGAGGCTATTGTAGTGGTCTAAAATAGACCACGTAGTGGCTTGGACTTCGATGTGAGCCGGAGAGGTGGTGAGTAGTTGGTTCAGGATGTAGTTTCAGGGTAGAGTTTAGTAAGATGATAAAATAATGTTTACTAAGTGATATCGAAAGTCAAGCATGTAGCAAGGGCTCCTAAATGTTACTTCCCTTTTACTTCCTCTTGCAAAGGGGTCAGGATAGGATGGGCAAGTGTGCAACAACATCTGTAATACCAACTATTTGTCCATCCTCTGAGCATGTACTACATCTATGTCATGCATTGTGTTTATAAACAGATAATTTGACTAGCATGTGTTAGGCAGCTTGTATGGGCTGGTCATCATCTTGGCAGAGTTATTAGTTTATTATGGGATAATAAAACAATAATTATAATGGCAAACACTTATGTAACATTTGTTGTGTGTAGTTGGTGTTCTCAGTGCTTTACAACAGCCCTGTGAAGAAGGTACTGTTATTATTCCTATTTGCCTGATGAGGAAACTGAGGCACAGAGAGGTTGAATACTTGCCTAAGCTCACAAAACTGCTTAGTGGAGGAACTGAGATTTGACCTGGATTGTCTAGCTCCCAAAGCTTGGCTTTTGCACTGCACTGCCCCGCATCTATAGGTTAGTTAGTATGGAATGAATGGAATGTGATTAAATGCTCTAAGAAGTAAATGCTGTAGGAATATGGAAAAGAGGGTTTATTCTTGTTCAGTAGAGACCTTGTGAAGGAAATAGCATTTAAGTTAGACTTCAAAGGATGGGAAAGATTTCAGCTGTGGGAAGATAATGACTGTAGTGATGAAAATAAATAATTATAATGATGGACGTGAATGTTTACCAAGCACTTACCAGATACTAAGCACTGTTTTAACACTTTTGATGGATAATCTCTCTTAATCTTCACCAGCACTAGGTACCTCTGAGTATTTCCATTTTGTGTGTAAGGAAACATACAGACATGTGCCTGTGTTTACAGTGCTAGAAAGTGAAGGAGGTTGGTTTGAGTCTCACTGCAGACTCATGGGCAATGTGTTAGGAAGGGCATTCCATCCAAGGGAAGAGAGTGATGAGCTTAGGCTTGGGTGGGATGGTGTAAAGCATATTTGGGGAGTGTGAGGGATTTAAAATTGTAGTTACTGAATTTTGCTGTCCCAAAGATGACTGGGATGTGTTACAGATACAGATTCCTGGGCATGTTGTCAACAGTTGTTGCTGTACAGCACATCCATAGACCAGTACCTCAAGAGCCATTGACCTGGAACGCTGTACACATGCCATTGTGCCCAGTGGAGGGCAAAATGTGGAGAGTTTCAATTTCATGTTAACGAGTTTGCACATGGTAGACTTTTGTAGAGTTGGGCATGTCCATCTCTTTGCAGCTGATGATGTGTGTATGGGCTAGAAGCCTCTAAAGAAAGAATTGGATCTGTGAACACCCTTGCGTGATCAGACAGTTAAAAATCCAGTGATTTTAGGATGGAGTTGACATTAAAGTACAGAGAGGATTGTAGGGCCTGTGGAAGGGAGCCTCTTCCACATTATGAAAAGGAATCAGGTTCATTAGCCATATTCAACTTTTGAATGATAGGAGAGAGAGGGTTTTTGGTGAAACATTTGGATATCCATCCTTGCTTCAGCCACCCAAGATGCATATGTGTATACTCCAAGGGAAGGAAAGGGCTTTGTGTGTTAAAACACACATGCACACCCACCAAAAACTAACAGAATGGGCCTCTCAACCACTTCTATCGCTACTGACCTCTCTCCTCTCTCTTAAACGTGTTCCAAGCGCTTTGCAAAGTTCCAGGATCCTACTTATAGGTATATATGGAGAAAGGAGTGATTCATTCTGTTTGAAGGGGTCAATAGAAAGCCTTCACAGAAGCGGTAATACTTGCCTATTCAGGGTTTTTAATAGTGCATAGGATTTTGCAAAATGTTTAGATTTGTAAGCAGATACAGAACGTGCAAAAGGTATGGGGCTATTAAACATTGCTGCTTCAGGAACGATAATTAACATTAATGAGCTAAAGTGAGTGAAGGATGTTGGTAGAAATGTTTGGCACGGGTTGAACTTGAGCCTAGAGTGAGTATATAGGAACACCTACCTTGCAGGAAATATATGAGTTATGGTATCTGGCACACAATTGCTGTTTACATCAATAGTAGCTGCTATTATTATTGTTAGACCAAGACCAGACTGTGGTCTGGCGCCATAAGGAGCTTAGACTTTATCCTGTTGAGAATGTGGAGTGACATGCTAAATTTGGATTTTCAGTGGTTCACTGATAATGGAGGCTGGCCTGAGGGATTTGTTCAGAGATTGTTGTAGTAATCCAGGCGAGAGATAATGAGAGTCTGAACCATGGCAAAGGCAGTGAGGACCAAGGAGTGTATGAGTCAGTTTGGGCTGCTGCAACAAAATACCACAGACTGCCTGGCTTAAAAAATGGGTGTTTATTTTCTCATAGTTTAGGAGACTGGGAAGTCCAAGATCAAGGTGCCAGCCAATTTGGCAATAATTATTTCCATTTTGTGATGTGCAAAAAAATTATTTACCAAATAATTGTGTAGAACAAGAGTGGTATATCTGAGAATCAGGTTTGTATATGGCGTTGAGGTTTAACTTTCTCCTTTTTTTCCTCTAACATTTTGTCATTTGGAGTGTGACAGAAGGATACCTTATTGGCAAAGGCATTTCCTGCCTTTCATCTCTTGCTTGTGTTTTTATTTCTCTGCTTCTGCAGTGCTGCCTGAATATGATATGTACTTTCCCTTTTTCCATATACCTGTTTGTCAGTGTTGGCTGATATTTTTAAACAGTTGAGGCAATAGTTCATGGGCTGTTGACATGTAACACATGCAGAGTCGGAGTTGTGTCTTTAGAGAGCTGTTTTGATATATGATTTCCAGAAACTTTGCATCAACGCTTGTTCAGATAAATTTACCTTGTTTGAGTGTCTCATTTTATTACTTCAGTATGTGGCTGTTATGCATATTCTGCACTTTTTCTTTTTATTTAGGCATACAGAAATTTGCACATATCATACATTTTCACAAACTGAACACAGCTATGTAAACAGCACCTAGATAAATCAACTTTACAGAAAATTTAATGATGTTGTTTGGGAGAAAAATGAACCTATATGAATCTGCTGTGGTATATAGGAGGAAAATGTGACCTTTAAACTTTTTCCTTTTACTTTCATATTAACTTGTTTCCTGTTACCTAATGTATTTAAGAATTAACTAGTCAACTAGTCTTATCTTCTATATCAATATTGTACGTATAATGCTGCTGCTTTTTTGAAGTGAAAATTATTGGCCTGAGAAATATGTACTAACTGCTTTTTAAGAGTCTTTGAAGAAAGTGTATTAAAGGGAGAAGTTTTTCATAGCTAGTAACTGTTAAGAAAAATTATCTAAAATTTGGAAGTCAGGAGAATGTGCAGCATGTTCTTTCAATGCCTTGTGGGGATATTGTTTGACAGGCCCCCCCCCCCCCCCCCCCCCAGGGCTGTTTAATTCTAATTCTCGTGCTCCACTTTCTCTTTACTATTTGGGTAGAACTCAGAACTGGGAAGTTACTTGTTAGCTTATAGATTTTTGCCCGGTAGAAAGATAACCGCAAAGGTTATGGTTTTATTGCCCTGTAGGACAATAAACAGTTTTGTTTTGTTTTGTTTTTAAATCTAACCTACCCATCTTATTCTAACACTTAAAAAAGAAAAAAGCTTTTTCTGATGGACTGTAGAAACTTGTTCCGCAAATGATCTTGGAACTAGTCTTAACTATCGTACCGATTCCTTCATTAATTAATGAGTTGAATAAAATATTTGACACATGTTCATTTTATATTTGTGTGAGAGTCATTTTTTACCTTTTTGTAAGTAGTATTTGATATTACTGGAGCATTTCTGTCCTGTACCCTCACACTCTGCCTGGGAATTGACTTTCTGGGGCATGCAAAGTAATGCTAAAGATTCTAAACTCTCAGCGAAAGTAATTCTCTTCATTTCTATTGTGTTTCTTCAGAGAGAATTTACAATGTAAAACTAGGTTTTAATAACCAAAATGTTCTAATGAATTTTCTTTTTTTTCAGGCTTAAACACATAAAGCATTCACTGTGGAGAAAATAACATTTTGAGACATTTTTCTGTCACAAGTGATAGAGGAAAAACCCCTACAGAAGTGCACTGTCCTGTGTGTGCATCCACTGTCCTGCTTTTTGTAACTCAGCTTAGTAATGAAGTCACCATTATGTCCTCAGTCAGTGAAGTAAATGTTGATATCAAAGATTTCCTGATGAGCATTAATTTGGAGCAGTATCTCTTACACTTTCGTGAGTTTGGTTTTAATACTGTGAAAGACTGTGCAGCAATAAATGACAGCGTGCTACACAAAATTGGAATATCACCTACGGGGCACCGGAGGAGGATACTTAAACAGTTACAGATAATCTTGTCAAAGATGCAAGATATTCCAATCTATGCAAACGTTCATAAAACAAAGAATGATGAGACTTCAAAGGATTGCCGTGCTCCATCTTCTGATCAGAACACCTGCATAGAACTTTCAAATTCAGGTAGAGTTCAGACACCTAGCCCAACGCAGTTGGAGACTGTTACAAGAAATCTTGATCAAAATGATGTTAGTGTGGAAAATAGCCAGTCTCTTAAATCAGATGATAAGCTGTCTCTTCCTAAACACAACTTTCCCATTCCAGAAGAAGAACCACACCTGCATTTGGGTTCTTTTCAAGATTCTTTGTTTGGTAGTGAAAATATTAAGATAGGATCTTTGATTACAAAGACGACTGCGGATCATGCAGTTGTGGAAGAACCAGTAGAAAAAGTTGATTTGATCTCAGAAAATGTAAGCCAGCTTACTAATGCAGACCCTGAATGTCTTTCTGCCTTTGGCTATTCACTATCAGAAGCAGCGCATTCCGGAAGTGGAACTAATGGTTTCTCTGAAAGATCACCACCATCCCCATGTTTTCAATTTCAAGGAGAAATGGTTGTAAATGATTTGTATGTTCCATCATCACCAGTCCCCGCACCTGTGAGAAGTCGGAGCAAATTGGTTTCAAGACCGTCTCGATCTTTTATGCTAAGACATCGACCTGTACCAGAGATTCCAGGGACAATAAAAGGAATTTCAGGGAGGTAAGAATTTTTATAAGCTGCAAATATTCAATATGCGGGAATTTAGTTATTTTTAACCGTTATATTTTCAGTGTTCTTTTCTAAATTTGACATTAACGTACCTATTCAACCAACGTTTTCTTTCTTCTCTTTTAAAACTTTTTCGTCATGCTGTTGCTCTTGTATGCTCTTTCCCAAAGTCTGTTTCCAACTCGTAACTGCCTGGGACTCGAGCTTTCTCCCATTTAATTGGGGGAATTCCCTTCCCCTAATTCTACCTGGATTTTCCTTCCATACCTTCCTCCACCTCTGGTATTATGTTCTTCCATGACTACAGTTTTCGTATTTGAAAACTTGGTCTCCCCAACTAGATCATTTGTTCTTTGACGGGGGCCGTGTTTCTGACATTTGTATCTCTATTGCCTGGCACAGTGATTGGCATGAAATTAGTAATTCATCACACATCTAGTCAGCACCTACTTGGTACTGGTCGCTGTGCTAGGTGTGAAGGAGGCAGAGAGGAATAGAGGGGCTGGAAGTGCAGTGTAGAAGACAGATGTAAAAAGATGGTAACAGTTCAGTATGGAAGCAGGTCCACCAGAGACAGGAACTCGAAAGAGGGGCCTAACAGCGTGTGGGGTCATTAGTCCCTTGAGGTAACTGGTGGAGTCCAAGAGCTGACTTACTGAGAAAGAGCTTTCATTCCTTTCTCAAAGTTATGCCTACAACAGTTGTGGTTTTCTCCAGGGCCGTGGTGGGGTATTTTTTCGCGAAAAGCTTAACACTTGTCTCTCCGCTGAGAGTCATGAGGTTGTTCAGGTTTGACTGTTACTGCTGTGGCACCAAGTGCGATTACAGATTTCCTGCATAGGCTCTAGGCTGGCCTGTCTGCAAGATCCTCCCGCCACTCTGTCCCCACGGCTGGTTCTCTTGCCCTTAGGCACCTTTGGTAATTACAGTGCAAAGATCCTGGTTGCATTCATAAGAGAAAATGTGCATATTTAGTGTTTGCAAGAGAAATGCCACAGTTTACAAGAATATGTTAATTTAAGTACCTTCCATTAGAGCATAAACTTTTTGAGGGCAGAGGCCCTAGTTTGTCTGTATTTTGGCATCCCTGGTGCCAGTAGCAATGTCTAGTATTTACTAGGAAATCAATAGTAAGAGTCTCATTTAGTAAATACCTACGTGCTAGTTTGGTTTATAGTTTTCCATGGGTTATCTAATTCTCACAGTGACCCTGTGAAGTGGGTATTATTCGTATGTTATCTTCAGAGCTAACAGCCTTAGTCAGCCCTGGTGGTCTAGTGGTTAAGATTCGGCACTGTCACCTCTGCGACCCGTTTGTTTCCGGTCGGGGAACCACACCATCAGTTTGTCGGTTGTCATACTTTGATGCCTGTGTGTGGCTGTGATACTGAAAGCTAACTGATATTTCAAATACCAGCGAGGTCACCCATGGTGGACAGGTTTCAGCACAGCTTCCAGTCTAAAACTAGGAAGAAGGACCTGGCCACCCACTTCCAAAATAATTTGCCGTGAAAACCCTATGAACGGCAGCAGGGCACCGTCTGATACAGCGCTGGAAGTGAGAGGATGGTGCAGAAGGACTGGGCAGGGTTCTGCTCTGCTGTACACAGCGTTGCTTGGCGTCAGAATTGACTCTACGGCTCTAACAAGAGAAAAACTGAGCCTTAGGTTAATTTTCCCAGGATCACATGCGTAGTGAACTGGGATTTTATTCTAATACATCTGATTCCAGAACCTACTTTTCTTAACTGCTCATTTAGTAAATATTCTTAAAAATGTTGATTGCTTGTATAAGAATGGGAGTATTTACTAGGAATGTAGAAGATCACCAATTTATGTTCGACACTCTAGCTTTAAAATATTTTGCTAATTTTAAACAATTAAAAGCAAGTGAGAAAGGTCTGCTATGAATATGCAGATTTTTTCCTTTAAAATGCATTTTTATAAATTCTATGAAAATATAGACTATTTCAGTATTTACAAAATTTTGACTTAAACGTGTAAACAATGAATCAAAATTTAAATAGTTATTAGTTTGATTTATTTTTAGAGGATAAAGGTATCTATCTGCTGGATACTTTTTCTTTTTGGTGATGAAGATTGGCCCTGAGTTAACATCTGTTGCCAATCCTCCTGTCTCTGCTTGAGGAAGACTGTTGCTGAGCCAACATCCTTGCCAATCTTCCTCTGTTTGTGGGATGCCACCACAGCATGGCCTGATGAGCGGTGTGTAGATCTGCACTCAGGATCCAAACCCACAGACGCTGGGCTGCCAAAGGGGGGAAACATGTGAACCTTAACCACTGCACCAGCCGGCTGGCCCCAATCTGCTGGATACTTTTTACAAGTAAAAAGACATTACGTTTACACTTTTTTATTTTTCATAATTAAAAAAACTCTATTTTGAAAAAATATATTTTGAACTGCAACTTTTGCTAGTTGATTAAAAAAAGTTTTGTGATAATGGTGTAGACTTTTGTGTTGTAATCCTTTTGTAATTATCATTTATTCTTATCCTAAGGACATTTTTTTGGAACTTCGTAGATTGAGACAATTATATGTACATTATAAATTTAATGTTCCCGGTCTCTGCTGTAGTTAATACACTCTCATGTTTTCTGAATTCAGATTTGTGTGTTTTAGTTAGATATTATGTAACCTCAAGGCAATTTTAAATTGCTGCCTAATGATTATGATGTTTTCTTTTGACTTCAATTCCATAATGATTTATAGTTCGTCTGTTATGAGTTGTAAGAACTGCATTTTTTAAAACAAACATTCTGAGAAATGGTGGTCCATTTATGGTGTGTAATTGATTATTTTTTTTAGTGTGGCTGCCTTGCCTAAGTGATAGGTAAGTGTGGATCATCAAGGGAAAGCTTTAACATTAATTAGCCTTTAGGCCACTGCTTTTCTTGGCAATTTTAGTGATAAAAAATATGTGAAAAAATAACATCTGTAGGTATGCTAAAGATTCACTTTGATAATCAGTTACTTTTTGCAACTTCATGTTTCACTTAATATTATTTTTGAGATTTGTCTACATCGATGCACAAATTTTATGCAACTGCTATATAGTATTTTATTCAAAGAAAAAAACCACAATGTATTTCCGGGGTAAGTTGTTGACATTTTTGACTATTACAAATGAAGAGTGTTCATGCTTCTAAGTACTTTAAGAAACAAATGTGCACATTCAGTTTACCAGGAGGACCAACCATTCTTTTCTCTGGTGAAAACAATAACACTTGGCTCATTCTTGCTGAGGGTTTTCATTGTGTTGGGCACACCTTGTGCTCTTTAAAAGCATTATCTCATTAACCCTCATAATATTCCTAGGCAGCAGGCCGTTTTTTATTTCCCTTCAATAAAATAGGAAGCCAAGCTCAGAGCTGTTAGGTAACAACTTGACCAAGATCACAGAAGCATAATAACAAGAGAGAGTGATCATGACTGCTTTTCATTATGAGTTTTTAATTTTTGCAAATCAACTATATTATTTTTCAATTTAAAATCAGTTTGCCGTTTTCAGGATGACTAGTGGGAAAATAATAGGGTGAAGGAGGCAGAAAAGAGGAAAGAATGTAGGCTTTGCACAGATCAGAACTGGACGTGAATGCTGGCTTTGCCTCTTCCTAGCTGTGGGACTTGGGCTGGGAGAGCCCTTATTGGTAGGATCGAGACCCGGGTCCTCCCTCGTAGGGCTGTTATGGGGATGAAATATGAGATGTAGATATATAAACCCCTAACATATTGCTTGGGGCGTAATAGGTATTAGAATATAAAAAGCTTGTGATAATTTATTTTTAGATGAATGAGAATATAAATTGCTGATCACCAGTTTTCAGAGCAATTTGTTTCTTGTATTGAGCTAAGCTTTCATCTACAATAGATCAAATGAACCTGGTTGATAGATTTGGTAATTGATAGTAAAATCAGTAAAGATCGTCACAAACTTTTTTCTTTATGTTTTATATGACTAAGACTAAAATCAACAAAATATGCTTCAAAATACCACTAATGAGGGCCCAGCCCAGTGGCGTAGTGGTTAAGTTTGCAAGCTCTGCTTTGGTGGCCTGGGATTCATGGGTTCAGATCCTGGGTGCAGACCTACACACTGCTCATCAAGCCATGCTGTGGCAGCATCCCACATACAAAAAATAGAGGACGACTGGCACAGACGTTGGCTCAGGGACAGTCTTCTTCAAGCAAAAAGAGGAAGATTGGCAATGGATGTTAGCTCAGGGCAAATCTTCCTCACCAAAAAAACCCCAAAAAACCAAAAAAAAAACAAACCACCAATCCAAAACCCACTAATGGGTATACTTAAAATAGTCCAAAATCTTTTAAAAAAGTTTTTTTCCAGTAAATTAAAGTTGAAGTTTTTATTAAATTAAGCATTGTGGTTTAGAATAGCGGTTATAGAGCTAGACTGCCTGGGTTTGAGATGCAGATTTATGATTGACATTGATTATGATGAGACTTATGATTGGTACGACTGTGGGAAAGTTAGCACCTTTATGTGCCAATTTTCTTCTTTAAAAATTGCAGATAATAATAGTTCTTCTTAGGCTGTTTGTGACTAGATACATATCTATATAGTCTATATAATCTATATATAAATATCTATCTATGTAGATAGATATATATGTATTATGTGTGTGTGTTTATTTGTAAAATTCTGAGACCTGTCTGACATACAGTAAATGCTTAATGAGAATTAGTAATATTCATTATTAGCACAAGTTACCAAAGACGTAGAAAATTTGAGTGTTGCTCTACTGAGTGGTTCAAATTATCAATATGTACTTGTGTCAGTAACATACAAATTTGAGGAAACAATTCTAGCCATATAACAGTACCAAGATTCTGGAGATAATGAACAAATAAAGGGTAAATTACTTTGTGACCTTTTGGTAAACTTGTATGCCCCTCCCCTGCCAAAGACAACTTCTATCCTGACTTTAAAAATAACAATTACTTCCTTGCTTTTAGGTACCTCTTAGGTATGTGCCAAACAATATAGTTTTGACTGTTATGTGAACTTTTTTAAAAAAAATGCTATCATATAGTGAATATTTTGGTTAAGCTTATTTTGCTTAACTTTGAGACTTAT
This sequence comes from Equus caballus, assembly GCF_041296265.1. NCBI lineage: Eukaryota > Metazoa > Chordata > Mammalia > Perissodactyla > Equidae > Equus > Equus caballus. The sequence goes on from NC_091686.1 coordinate 96,374,376, forward strand.
CTATGTTGGTGCCTGTGATTATTGATTGTTCATTTTCACTGCTGTATAATATTTCACTGAATGGATATACCATGATAGCCATTCTACTGTTGATAATTATTTCATATTCCCAACATCATCTGCTATTTTACGTATAAATAATATATGTGTACAGACATATGTAAATCAGCTTTATTTATATCTAATTTACATACAATAAAATAGACTAATTTTAAGTGTATAGGTTGATGAGTTTTGACAAATATATACACCCATGTGACCACTACCACAGTCAAGATATAGAACATTTCTATCACCTCCAAAAGTCCCTTTTGTTCATTTGCCTTAAATTACCCTACCCCCTGGGAGGCAGCCACTGGTCTCACTATAAATTAGCATTGCCTACTCTAGAATTTCGTATAAATGAAATCATTTGACAAGTAATGTTTTATGTCTAACATCTTTTATTCATCATGATGTTTTGAGATGCATCCATGTTCCTGCGTGTCAGTTTATTTGTGTTGTTGAAGAGTGTTCTTTAGTGTGAATCTCCTACAACTTGTTTATCTATTTGCGTGTTGACAAACATTTGGGTGGTTTTTTTCTTGGAGCAAATCTATGTGCATGTCTGTTGAATATATACCTAGGAGTAGAATTGCTGTGTCATAGGATATGCTTATCTTCTACTTTGGTAGATAATGTAAAATGGTTCTTATAAAGTGGTTATACTAATTTATATTAACACCAGCCGTGTATGTGCATTCCTTTTGTTTCATACCCTCAACAACATTTGATTATTTAAAAAAACTTTAGGCATATAGGTGGGTGGGTAGTGATATTTCATTGTGATTTTAGTTTGTATTTTCTGATGATTAATGAAATTGAGCACCTTTTTCTTTCTTTTTTTTTTAAAGATTTTATTTTTTCCTTTTTCTCCCCAAAGCCCCCAGGTACATAGTTGTATGTTCTTCGCTGTGGGTCCTTCTAGTTGTGGTATGTGGGACGCTGCCTCAGTGTGGTTTGATGAGCAGTGCCATGTCCGCACCCAGGACTCAAACCAATGAAACACTGGGCTGCTGTGGCAGAGCACGAGAACTTAACCACTTGGCCACGGGGCCGGCCCCTTGAGTACCTTTTAAGGTGTTTGTTGATCATCGACCATGTTCTATCTTTCGTGTGGTGCCTTTTCAAGTCATTTACCCCGTTTTTTTTGGTGGTTGTTTTGAATTGCATTTTCTGTCTTTCATAATGATTTTTGCAAGTTGCTGATGCACTGTGGATATGAGCCCTTTTTGAATATATCTTCTCGCCTTTCATATGTTGCTTTTTTATTTCTTGATGGTGACTATTAATGAATAAAAGTTCTTAATTTTAATTTAGTCAAATTTACCACTACTTTCCTTTAAAGTTAGAACTTCTGGTGTCTTAAGACACATGAGGGCGTTCTATTTTATCTTCTAGCTTTATTGTTTGGCCTATGATGCTGGGATTTATAATCCTTCTTGAATTGATTTCTGTGTGTACTCTGAGGTCGGAGTAAAGAATTTTTATACCATGTGTATATCCAGGTGATCTGCTCATTAAGAACATGTTTTCCTCATTGCTCAAGATTGGCATCTTTGTCTTAGATGAAAATTGGGCCCCTTTATGGACTCTTTATTCTACTTCACTAACCTATTTATCTATCCTTTTATCAGTAACGTAGTGTCTTAATTACTATAGCTTTGTAATACTTCCTGATCCCTGGTAGAGTGAGTCTTCTCATGTTGTTCTTCAAAAGTGTCTTAGTTATTCTCGGGTCTTTGCTTTTTCATATAAATTTTAGAATCAACTTGTTAAAATTCTGCACACCTGTAACTTTTGATTGAGATTGCATTGACTCTACAGATTAATATAAGGGGTACTGACATCTTCGCAATATTCAGTCTTCCATATGTTCCTCCATTTAAATAGGTTTTCTTCAGTTTTCTCAGTAATGATGTCTAGTTTTTTCATTGAGTTCTTGCAGATCTTTTGTTAGATTTAATCCTGGGTTTGGATTTTTTGTTAATGCTCTTACATAGTATCATTTTTAATATTTCATTTTGTTTGCTGATATTTACAAATATAGTTTATATTTTATGTATCAACCCTGTAGACAGTAAGTTGCTAAATTAATTTTTTAAACAACTCTTTGAGGTATAATATTTGTATTAAAAACTGTACCAATTTAAAACATATAATTTGATAAGTTTTGAAAGATGTATAAACCTGTAAAATTATTACCACAATCAAGAAACAGAGCAGTTCTTAGTGTGTTTTTACAGTGCATCCCTCATTCACACCCCCATATAGAAAGATATAGATGTATCTTTGTGCCTTGTGCTTGGCTTCTTTCACTCAGCATGATGATTTTGAGATTCATTTATATTATTATGTTTAGTGTGTGTTTCTTTTTAGTAGGTTTTTTTTTTTAAATTGGATAGTATTCACTTGGGTCCCTATACCACTGTTTGTTTATTGTTCATCTGTTGATGTACGTTTGGTATGTTTCAAGTTTTTGATTAATAAGGATAAAGGTGCTATGAAGAAAGATCACGGAAGGTTTTTCTGTGGACATATGTTTTCTGTTCTTTTGAGTTTCTAGGATTGGATAGTTGGGAGCTTAACTTAGGTAAATGTTTAACTTTTTCAGAAACTATTAAGTAATTTCACATTCCTGCCAGCAGTATTTAAATGTTCTAGTTGTTCATCATGCTCTCCAATACTTGATATTTACAACTTTAAGTTTAGTCATTCTAACGAGTAGGTGGTTGGTATCGCATTAGTGTAGCTTCTTTTGTCAAGTGTCTATTCAAATTTTTGTCCATTTTTAAATTGAGTTTTTCCTATTAATGGATTGTAAGGATTCTTTTTATATTTTGGATACAAGTAATTTGTCAGAAATGTGTAACGTTATAAGTTTTAAATTTTGTTAAGATCCACCTTTTCAACTTTTCTTTTTTGGATGTAGGTTTTTGTATCTTATTTAAGGAATCTTTGCATATTCAAAGGTTGCAAAGATTTTCATCTATGTTTTCTAGAAGTTTTAGACTTTTAGCATTAACATGTAGGTCTAAATTCTATTTCAATGTAATTTTTGTATATGGCATGAAGTGTTAGTTGATACTTACTTCTTTTGCTTCCATTGAGATATCCACTTATTCTAGCAACACTTGTTGAAAAGCCTATCCTTTCCCCATTGAATTGCCTTGACGTCTTTTTAAAAAATCAGTGGACCATAGGTGTGTGAGAGTATATGTGGACTTTTTGTTCTATTTCATTGATGTATACGTCTGTCCTTTCGCCAGTAACACACTGATTTGATTGCTGTAGTTTTAGACTAAATATTGAAATCAAATAGTATAAATCTTCCAATGTTGTTCTTTTTTAAAATATTTGTTCTAGCCATTCTAGGTTATTTGTAGTTGCATGTAAATTTTAGAGTCACCTTGTTAATTTCTATTAAGAACTCACTGGAATTTTTTTCTGGGATTATGTTGACTCTATATATCAATATGGGGAGAATTGACATCTTAATGATATTGAGTGTTCCAATCCATGAACAGGGCATATCTGTCTATTTATTTAGGTCTTCTTTAATTTTTCTCAGCACTGTTTTACAGTTTTCAGTGTGCAGATCTTGCTCATATTTTAATAAATTTACCCCTTAGTATTTCGTGTTTTTGTATGCTAATGTAAAAGTTGCACTTTCACTTTTTCCAATTATTCATTGCCAGTATTTAGAAATATTATTGAATTTTTTAATATTATCCTTTGTCCTGGGACCTTGCTCAATTTATTTATTAGTTCAAGAAGCTTTTTGGTAGATTCTTTAGGATTTTCTTCTTATTAGATATTTTCTTCATATAGACCTCCCTTTCCAATCTGCATGCCTTTTATTTCTTTCATTTGTCTTATTGCACTGCCTTGGACCTTTGAAAAATGTGAATATAAGTAGTGAGAGCAGACCTCCTTGCCTTACTCTCAATCTAAGGGAAACCCCATTCAGTTTTTAACCATTAATTATGATGTGGGTTTTCATAAATGCACTTTGTTAGATTGAGGAAGTTTTCTTCTCTTCCTAGTTTGCTGAGAATCTTTGTCATAGATGGATGTTGAATTTTGTCTGTTGGATTTTCTGGATCTATTGTCATGAGAATGTGATTTTTCTTCTCTATTTTCTTAATTTGGTGAATTACATTGGTTTTTCCGTGTTACACCATCTTGCTTTCGTGGGATAAATCTCACCTGGTCATAATATATTATTTTTTATATATTGTTGGATTTGATTTGCTAATATTTTGTTAATGATTTTTGCATCTAAATGCATAAGTAATATTTATCTATGTAATATTTATCTAATATGTGTCTGTAGCTTTGTTTTTCACTGGTTTTTGTATACTGGTCTTATAGAATGACTTGGGAAGCTGTTAGTCCCTCCTTCTCTATTTTCTGAAAAAGTTTGCGTAGAATTGGTGTTATTTCTTCCTTAAATGTGTGGTAGAATTCACCAGTGAAATGCCTGGGCCTGAGTTTTTTGTGGGTAGGTGAGTAATTAATAAATTTAGTTTCTCTAATAAATATAAGGATATTAAGATTTTCTATTTATTCTTGTGTCATATTTGATAATTTGTGTCTCTTAAGGAATTTTTCCATTTCATCTAAGTTGTTGAGTTTACTGGCATGAAGTTTTTCTTAATAATCTATAATTATCCCTTTAATATTTGTAGGATTACAAATATTTCAATCCTGATATTGATAATTTGTCTATTCCCTTTCTCCTTAATTTTCTTTCCCTGAGGTTTATCAATTTCATTGATCTTTTCAAAGAACCAGCTTTTGGTTACACTGAGTTTTAAAGCTTGTACATATTCCAGTTCATTGGGTTCTGTTCTTTTCTAATATCCTTGAGTAGTTCCTTGGGCAGATACGTGTTTAAGAGAAGTGAAGGACACTGTCTGGATCCTTAACATAGATAGAACTATTTCATGTAGCAGTAGGTATTTGTTGTGTTTTGTTTCCACAGTTTTTTTCTCTGTCATTGCTGTTATGTTGTATTCTAATTAATTACCTGTAATATCTCCCTCCCAACACTGTAAGATCTTTGAGAAAGGGTCTTGTGTATTTTCATATTATGCTCATAGAGGCAGAAAAATTTTTGACTCAATATTATAAAACTAATGAGAAAAAACTACATGAATACTGAGATCTAGTTAGAAAATTTGTGGCTCACAGGACTATGGCCAGCAGTTTTGAAATTATGTGCATACTATCATTGGGCAAATTTGTTCATTTTACTTTTGTGAATTATAAATGTGAGAAGCAGATACTCGTAAAATCTAATGAAATCTCTTCCTTTAAGGCTATTTAGAAAAACTTTGTGGAATTTGACCATTCCGTTTATTTAAAATCAAACTTATTCTTGAATATTGCTCTTTCTACCCAAAAGGATGTGTGTGTTTATAATTAATCCTTTACTCAAGGTAGTAACTTAACTGTTTTTACTTTTCTGTTTTAACCTATCTATTCTTCCCTTTGCTTTAAGCTATTTTCGAGAGAGAAGAACTGTTACTACCTCAACTGGAAAATCGGTGACGCAGCAAAGTGAGTCTTAGCATTTAAAATCTCTGTAAATTAGCAGTCATTTGATAGTCTTAAATGTGTTCCAATTGTGATTGAGACGGCAGCCCACCTGCGGAATAAGGACTAGTGGGAGTAACTGTCTGCTAGGGTTCACAGTACTTCAGATACTTTTAAAGGTGAGTGAATAAAAGACAGCAATCTACACTCAGACTCCGGGAAATGTGCACGTGCTAATGTAAAAAGATTCGTTTGTACAGGCTTCATTTATCATTAGCCACAGTTGAAGGCATTTAACTAAATTAAGTGGTTTCTGACAGTCTGAGCTACAGGACATAGATTTATGGAGAGTAATTTTGCTGTGGTAACAGAAAAGGGGTGATGCTGTTTCTTTGGTAAATTGACCATTGACAGAAGCTTTTCTTTCTTTTTGAAAATTCTGCATATACAAGTTCAGGAACATTCTTCTTGACAAAAAAATGACGAACACTGAACCTTTAAAAAAAATTGCTGCAGAAGAAAATGCAAGTGCTGAGAATTCTTTTCTATAGAGCAATCTAATTCAAAGATGGTGGAAATGCTTTTGAAATAAATTATTTACAGGTGTGTTAGTAGCTATGGTATTAGAGGGATTATATTAAGTGGATTCTTGTATTTCGACTGATATTTAGCTGGTATGTTGGTGAACTTTTAATAATTGGTTATTGAAAATTATGTTTGAATTAAGCTTAATTTTCTGCTGTTAATACTGTTCTCTCATTTAGCACTTAACATTATAAATGGCACCACTACACTTTCCATTGTGTGTGGGAAGTGTGCTTGATTATATTAATTTGGATTTTAGAGGCTAGCAAGGACATATATGATATGTCACACTTTAATAAACAGTAATATTTCTTGATTGTGAAGTGAGGGGTGTATAAAGTGAGTGCTACATCGAGAAGACCATGGGGAGAGTTGATTTACGTGTTAGAATTATGGACATAATTTTAGACTCTCAGAGGATAAAGCTGAAGTTGTGATTTTTACTATGAAATAAACACATGACTGTTTTTTAAACAGTATTTCACATTATTTACATCTTTCCATTCTCATCCTATAATTTCCCCCAAAAGATTCAAATGAGGAGAATTCATCTTCCATATTTCCTTATGGAGAGACCTTTCTCTTCCAGAAACTAGAAAATTCCAAGGTTAGTCCCATACATTTTAATTTTTTTCCATGTTCAATTCTTTGCTCTTCTGCCTATATTTGCCTCTTCATTTTCCTATAAGCTGTTTGAAGAATGTGATATACTGAAGAATGAAATTTCTAGTCGGTAAAATTCTGTTCAGTAAAATCACGGTAACTTATAACTTTAAATATACATCATAAAAACACATTTTCAATTCAATTTCAGGAATACAGGCAGTGGGGTTTTAGAATATGCCACAAGATAAATTACTTTTAAAAAAAGACAAAAAAGATGTCCATCAAAAACAAAAACAAAACTCTGTAGATTTTGTTTTGCCTTATGCCCAAATACAGACTTCTAACTATTCTTAATTATTCAATTTATCACTCAGTCTTTCCTCTCCAGTACTTGTGCTTTTTTGCTATTTTATTTTTTGGTCTTGATAAAAGAGAAGTTTGAAGACAAAAAGAAAGCGGGAAAGTAAAAGTAAATGAATTTTGTTCTTGATTAGCATCTTCCGTTTTTCTTAGTTGAAATGATATTAATGATTTAAATAATGTATTGAAAAAGGTATCAAAACACCACTATTTAATATAGTTTCCCTAAATTGCTTTTACTGAAAATTTAAGCAAGTAGACATTTGTTTAGTGAAATGAAACCCAGATTTTGTGGATCTTTGTAGAGTAATGCTACACTGAAAAAAAAGTGTATTTTTTATTTATAGAAGAAGTCTATAAAGAATGAATTTTGGACTCATGAAGAAACATTGAAAGGGGAAACAACTACTGGAAGAAACGCTTTTTTGGTCCAATCGAGGTATGAGGTCATGATCAGTGATGATTAATTCTTTTGAATAAGTGCTATACAATGTTGACCTCTTGCTTATATTTCTAAGAAAATACTTTACATTGGTATGTTCAAATCTTTTCTTTCTAAATGTTCGACAACAGAATTCATTTTAGTAATTGAATTTAGAGTCTGTAAATCGAGTATATAGTGATATTCTATAGCAGGTTATTTTTGTCTTTTCCTAATTGAAACCATCCTCCCCTCCCCAAAGTGGCAAATATGTGGTGACTGTGATTGCACTTTAAAGATGAGGTTATGTTAATGTGAAGAGAAAGGGCAGTGCAAAAAGTGTCACTGTGTGAAGTGCAGAGTTTGTACAAATGGAATGTATCTTTCTTATTAGAAGTTCAGCATCGCCAAGTGGCTTGATGACTGTCCAGTTACTTGGATCATACATGAAAGTAAACAGAGTTTGAGAGGCACCAACTTAAATTTTATTTTTCTCTCAGCTTTGTTAGGACTTGGTGTCCTGCATCATTACCAAACATTCATTTTATTCATTTATTTTATTCATTCTATTTTATCCTCCATTTTCCAAGGCTAACACTGTTGGAGGTTTCCTTAAGTTGAAACTTAATAATTGAGTGTCTTCAGTAAGCATTTGCTACACACCTATTACAGTGCAAATGTGGAAGGGGCCAGGTTAAGTCATTCTTTAAGAAAGTAGTGGTTTTTGGAGCACAATATCCAGAAGGATGTAATTTGACCCCTAGGCATATCTGTTTCATTGATTAGCAAAAACGTCTTTGTGATGAGTTTTATTATACGTAAATGGCTGAGTGAATCTATTTGTCATTCCTTAAATCTATAACAATGTGCTTGGCTATTAATGAATGCATTCCAGTCAATATTGCACGTTCCACAGCTTTTCCTTTCTGAGTGTACCCTGGGCCTTTCTTGTTTACTAGCTTTGTGGTGCAGTTTTTCCTCATCAGTGTTGCAAAATAATACTAAAGCTCTCACCAGTTAGGTGTATTCTCTGTTTTATTACATTTTGCTGGAATGTAGACTCCTTGGCGTCAGTTAGTGGATAGCCAGAGAAGGGGCAAGAAGGAAGTAAGATCTCCAGAAAGATGAGTTAGTGGTTCATGATGTTGCCCAGGGGCAAGAGATTGCGCTGGCCACTTAATAGGCTGGTGAAGATGTTGAAATTGTGAAGCAAAGAATACAGTCAGTCTCCATCCTTACCACCTGCACCCACCCCCCCAAATAAACAGATGAGTTTAAATGATACATAAGAAAAAATATACTACTTGAAGTAGTATTCATGTATGTCTTAGGGTCATTTAGTTTTTCTGGAAGAGTTCTAAAAATTATCAGATGGGTTAACTACACTCTAAGATTTTCCTAGCCTTAACTTTCTGTGATTGGTTGTCTATAAATTTAAAATGTAACTGAGGGCTTAAATGACATATAGCACTTTGAAATGTTCAAACCATCCTTTTCCATTTAGCATATATGATAACAGGAAGGAGCATCTAAGTGAAGACAAAGTGGAAGATATTTGGATACCTCGAGAGGACAAAACCAATTTTCCGATAGAGACTGCTTCTGAGTCAGAATATTCAACCGTAGAAGAATGCTTTCAGAGTTTGAGAAGAAAAAATTCGAAGGCATCTAAATCTAGGACTCAAAAAGCATTGAACTCAGACCCTGTTAACAGGCATAGTTATCCATCAAGCTCAACAAGTGGAAATACTGACTCGTCAATCATTTCCTCAACGGCAATATCTCCCTATGCCTGTTTTTACGGATCGTCTGCAAGGAAGGTTAAATCGGGATGGCTGGACAAACTCTGTCCTCAAGGGTATGTATTTATTCATCTTTTTTTTCCATAAATGGCATACTTTTGAAAATTTGATTTTATCCATTTCTAAACCTGCTAGGTTGCTGCTACTCCCTGCCCCCTACTCATGCAGACGGATACAGTTTTTCAGGACTTTCAATACACTTCGCAAATGCTCTTCATAAGGAGGGACATGTGCCGTGTGCTGGGTGGAATGCTGGGTTAAGGTTCTGAATAGGAAATTAAAACTAGAAGTTATGATTTCATATCCAGATCCTTCATGTTAGTTTCTGACTTTGCACCAAAATGCACTATCCTGTGTCCCAGTTTGTAGCAAAGAAGAACAACACAGATTGAGTTAGTATTACTTGGCCCACACTGTTCAGCTTTTGCTGATATAATAACAGTGTTCTGTTTGGGAAGACAAGGCTTTTTGTCGTTAGGGAAAAGAATGGCATTGTTAGCTTTGGGGCTTCACTATTATTGATATGTTGTTTTGATTTTTGTATGCTGCATGGAAGGCCAGAGTCACTTGAATATTATACTTTTAAAACAAATTTATCATTACTGTTTGAAATTTCTGTCCCTTAAGCATTTTACAGTATTAAAAAATCTTTGGGAAAGGATTATGTTTAATTAGAATTGATTTCTGGCATCCTGGTTTTTAGATGTCTTTTTGAAATATTTACTCAAAATGTTCCTCATGAATTATTTAGTTATTTAAACCTCTCCCTGTTTAAGTAGTTATGTGGTGAGTCCATTCAATGTGCCGATTTTCTCTAGTGTTCCCCCCAAAATGTGCATCATTTCTAGAAAGCCTTGGTGTGACCTAAAATAAATTTTATTAGTAAAAAAATGACCAGAAGAAGCAACAGTTGACTAGTGGGAGCAGGAATTACATTTCTTAAGAAAGCCAGCAAAACCCCCAACACTTTTATGATTGGTAATTATATAGTTAATACTTTATACGATTGCATACTTTTAGCAAATTAGATGTTGAGTAAACTGAAGTAGAGTACTTCTTAGTATCAGCTATTTTGTTTGCTTTCTGATTATATTAGGATGACGAATTAGTCAACTGTGTCTACTCTTCCTCAGTCGTTGGTAGTATTGGTAGGTCAAATAGCAAAGGTATGAGTCAGCACTCAGATATACACACTGGGGGAATGAAACAGTGAGCTTGAATATTCTCAAATGTTTCATTTCTGTAAAATTAAAGTTTAGGGAGATCCTAGTGCTCTCTCAAATTATCACCGGAAGGTTTATCGTCAGAGCCCCGAGCAGCTGTGGTTTCCTGTATGATCTCCGGTTGTACCTCACCCTTTACAGGGTCCTTATGCTCCAGGCGCACTGAGAAAGCCTCACCATTATTAGTGAAGGTGGGACAGTTAGAGCATTTTCATTCTCTTTTTATCAGAACTCAGACTTTCCATCTATTCTATTCTGAACCTGCCTAAGGTTAGATGCTGCAAGTTTCCTAGATTTATATTTTTCCATTGTAGGGGAAATAATTGAGTTTTCTGGCTTAAAAGTTTTTCTCCTGGATACCAGGATGGATGGATATAGGAAAGTACCCAAAAGAATTTGTTCTATCGCCGAGAAATTTAAAAACTCCCTCTACATGATTAAATTGCTATTACTTGAGAGAAATATGTGTAACTAGCCAAAAACATGTATTTAGTAGACCAAAAGTTGAATCCGAATTTTTGCTTTTCCTAATTAGAGTCTGTAGGCTATTGTGAGGGTGTTTAAGATGCTCATTAAATAGACATAGTGATAACTCCCCATTCCTTATGTGAGGTTACTGAGGTTTGTTTAGCTCCTGGTCACATGTCTCTTTGGTGCAGATAGCACTGATTCAGGTGGCATTCTGAATTTCATAGAGGAGATATTAGCAAACATTTTCTTTAAAGCGTCAGATAATAAATATTTTAATCTTTAAGCCATATGATCTCTGTTGTAGATCAGCAATTCAGCAGTTGTAGCATGAAAAGCAGTCATAGATAATATGTAAACCAATGAATGAGGCTGTGTTTCAATAAACTTTATTTATAAACACAGATAACAGGCCAGATTTGGTCTGTGGGCCATAGAGAAATAAAATAGATTAGATGGTTGGCTAAAATCTTATACCAGCTTCCTTCATCTCCCATGGGCCCCAAATATAAAATTGTAATCTGATAGATCACAAAATAAACTACTTTCTATTATTCTGTTACGTGTACACATAATAAGAAGCAGGAGCTCTCTTAGGGACCTTTGTATTTGTTCTTCTTTCCGCCTGGAAGGCTCTTACCCAGAGAGCAACTTGACTTGTTCCTTACCTCCATCAGGTTCTTACTCCAGTGTCTCTGTTGCATTGAGGCCTGAACTCCAAATTTAAAGTGATCACTGCCACTCTCCCCCACCACCCCATCTCTCCCTCCATTGCCTTATTTTTCTTTGCAGGGCTCATATGCTAGATGATTGATTTATTTGATGTATGCTTCATGAAGACAGTCATCACATTGGCTTTTGTTTGTACAGTATCCTTAGCAGCCAGAAAGTTGGCTGGCATGTGGTAGATACTTAGTTTTTGTTGTTGAATGAAGCAGTAGAAAACCTAGAGTTTAACATACTTTTTTCTTTTAATTTTTCCAAAACAGCTAGTTTTTTTTTTATTTATAGGGATTTTGTGATAAAAACTGAACTCTAAAGACCATATTGGTTGAAAATCGGCAGGTGCCAATGATAGCACTGGTATACATTAACAGAGCAGGGGGCTCGCAGTGTTCTTTTTGTTAGTCTGTTTCCCCTTAAGGTCACTTACATGTGTTGTCAAAACACAGTTTACAAACAAATAGCCACAGTCAGTTATCCTTGTCCAAATAGTATTTGAAACTGTCCTCAGTCATGAGTGACATTACACAAAGTAATCAAATTCATAATCTGGATTTATTTCATATGATTGTTTGCTTTTGAAATGGAAATGCCAGTTCTGAATCAATGCACGGTATGCGAAAACTGCTCAACATTTAGTAAGAAAATCATTAACATCGTGCAGCTAAAGAAATACTGAAACATTTCCAGTTGAGCTTAAAGTATGAAAATCTATTTAAATATTCGAATGATCTAATTATAATATAGCCTGATACTGTTGCTTTAAAAAAAAGTATGGAAGAAACTTGATAAAAGGTTGAACTTGGGTCTGTCATTAGTGTTTTAAACAGGTCAAGCAGTTGAAAAACTTAATAAATGGTACTGTTTAAAAAAACTCACTGAGTTTTGAGGATAAAAAACCAAGTCTCGCCCTGCCCTCCTTTCCTAGCTGTAGCTCATAAGCTCAAGCTATTCAGCAAATCTGAGTAGATGTTAATGTGAAAGACTGGATATAATTTTTTCCAGCATTTCCCAAATTTGTAACTCAGAAGAATCTCGCGAGTTGCTGTAAAGAAAAGAGAACATGGTTGAAGGTGCTGTACTCCTTTTAGGAGATGCACATATTGAAATATCCTAGAATATCTGCAGTGTGGTAACCCTTTTGACTTTAGTAACTTGCTGTTTTCTAGGATGTTTGTTCAGCATAATGCACTGAGCATATTTATAAAAACTGATGTATCTTGAGGAATTCATATTTTACTTGACAAGATGTTTTATGACTTTATTTCTTACTCAGCTAAATTCCTCTCTTTAAAAAAAATTACTAATTTTTTAACCATGGTGAAGAATTGTGTGGTAGTCTGAGCCTAAGCCTAACTCAACAATTTGAATACATAATATGCTTAAGAATTTATAGAGGAATACAAGATGAGCAAGACGTGTGTGTTGTTTGTCTTGTTTGTATCGTCCATTTAGGACAGAAAAAAGAGGCCGATAAAAATAAACCCAAAAGACAGAATGTGATAATTGGTACAGAAAGGTCCACAGAGTACAGAATTGTGAGGTTGCAGAGAGGTTGAGAAAACATTTCTTCAAGGACCTTCTGGGGAGGAGAAGTAGCAGTTCAATTGGCCTTTGGAAAATGGATAAGATTTTAACCAGCAGTTTTAGATGAAAGACTTTTCTGGCTAGAGGGAGTGAAAAGGCACTGACGTAGGTGATGTCTGGAGATTCTGAAGTTAATGAGATGGAGAGCAGAGGTTAGATGGGGTATTTCCTGGAAGATGCTGGTGAATTGCATGCTCAGGTTGAACAGAGAACTAGAGGAAATGAAAAAGCCAATGGTCAAATACCAAGAAAAGGTCAAATCCCAGACAGTGGTTGGGAGTCAGATCACCCAGAGGCCAGTAGCCCATGACTTAGTGGGAGACCAGAGCTTAGACTGTTGGTCCTTTGTCAGTGACTGATTTCCCAGCCAGGGCCCGGAGTCTCCAAGCACTTCCCCACCCTCATACTCAAGTGTGTGAGCACCTCAAGTCTTCTGGGAATGCTGTCCGTGGCTGGCCTTTCAGGGAAAAGCAAATGTAGTGGAAAGTTGGCAAGTCTCTATCTGACTAAGGTGTTCTGGATCAATCACTTTGTTGAACTTAAAATTGAGTATTAAATCTCTGTTAGTAAGTATCTTTTTATAGTAGCAAACTAGCTGGCCATTTCTCAAATCATACATCACTTGTAAAGACTGTGCCAAGCAAATAGAAAGCTTCAATATTTTATTTGTAGTTTGAGAGGGAAAAACTCTTAGTTTTAGTGTTTATTAAAATAACATGGCTCATTTCTTTGTCAGTCTGGCTGCAGAGAAGTGAATCAGGCGTTGGAATCAGACAGACTCAAATTAGAGTTGTCAAGCCATCGTTCATTTGCTGTGTCACTCGGTGCCTCAGACCCTCCATTTCCCACATATAAGTGTAAGGTCAAGACTTCCTCTGTGGCATCAGTTGGAAAAGTAGATAACATTGGGCCTGACACTTAATCAGGGCTCAATAAACCTCAGTTTTTTTCCTCTTCAGAAGAGCATCATTTTATTTCAGGTGACTTGATAATTTTACTGAAAGTGAGTTCTAGTCAGTTCTTAATCGTGGCAATTATAAGGTAAAGAAATCATATGTTTGCATTAAACTTTCAAAATTAAGTTTTTTGGTGGCTATAAAAGCACATAGTTTAAAGTGTCAGAAAGTTCTGTTGCGGCTTATTGAAAAAAACCCAACTCCCCCCCCCTTATCACAAGAAGAGGCTAATTTCAAGTCCTTTAGTAGTTTCTTTTGATATTTACTTTGTATGTCTTAATTATTTTTATGCCGATTCTTTCTGACTTTTCAGTGTTAGAAATTAACTATTGACGTACTACCATGGAATGTAATGTTTATTCATTTTCACCACAGTTCCTCTGAGCCCCCCTGCTAGCATAGACACAGTTCATGTCTCATCGTCCTTTTAATATACTTAGATAAAATATTTAGGTTATATCTGTATTTAGTCTTATAGTCTTATGATTGAGTAAATGCTGTTCATATTTAAGCTATATAGCATATTATGATTAATTTTTCTTTCATTTGCAGCATTTAGTTACCTTTGGAATTAATAATTGCTTATTTGTTTTTGGTTTGCTTAGGTTTTTATGTACTTATCATTCATTTATCCCAAAATTCTGCCTTAGAACTATAAATCTGTGATGTATCCAAAATGCACGCATGTATCAATTTCATCATCCTACAGCCTCCCAAGAAAACTTTAGTTTGTATTTTCTAACCGCCTTTTGTTTTTTGTTATCCTATTTTAATGCAGAAAGCACTTTCTTACCTTTGATCTTTTTATAGCATACTGTTATTGTTCCACGGACACAATGTATTCTCTGTGTTTTTTGAAGCTTTCTTTTCTTGTAGAGTTTGTTTCTTTAAATTTTTTTGGGGGGGTAGGGTCCTTCCTCCTCTTTTACGTTGGAGATGTTTTCCTCAAATGTTTTGTCAATGTTGGGCTGTTCATTTTAGAGTGAGATGCTACAAAGCTGATTGGAACAGCCTCTGATGGGTCTTGCTTTCTGTTTCTTGTAAGACTATAGTATGGCTAGGCCTTTCCTGATATGTTTCCTTGGAGACTCCTCATGCCAGTATCTTTTAAATAAATCTCCTTCTTGAGGGTGATAAAACTGGTAAACAGCTTTTTGGGAGCTTGGTAGGGAAAGTGGACTTTGATTATAAATATTTATGATGTAGACTTTTATTTGCTTCTACTGTTTTTAATTCTGTCCCCTACCTTCAGCCACCTCTGAGTCTCCCTCAGACACCCTGTTTGATCTTCTCCAGTGAATAAAACTCGACTGTTCCATTGAGGAAGAGGAGGGGCAGTTTTCCAGCAGTGTGAAGTGAGGGAGGAATTCTGGGATGGAGTGGCAGGCGTTCAAGTTTATCTCTTCAGTTGCCTTTCAACAAATCCTCCTATTCTCTGCACCCCCCTCTCCTTTATAAACACTTCTAGAATTACTTGGTATCTCTGTCTTCTGAGACTTTCTGAGATTTTTTTGGGTAAACTGGGTTTTCTCTCAGTTTGGTCTCTTGTAGGCTTGGCAGTTAGAACTTTGAAGCTTTCCTGTCAGTCCCTATCCCTTCTTCTGCTTTCTCGGTTTCTGAATACTGTTACTATTGTGTACTTCTCTGGTAATGTTGATTTGTAGGTATTTGTTTATTTTTTGTTTTTTAATCCTTTGAGGTTTTGGAAGGAGTAGAGATAAATGCAGGCTTTTAATCAATCATCTTAACTAGAAGCTGATTTCATGTTGGTTTATTTATTTATTTTTACAGAATATGACTCCATAAAATGAAGTGTAAATCTTTTTTTCTTTTTCTTTTTTTTGCTGGGATAGATTCACCCTGAGCTAACATCTGTTGCCAATCTTCCTTTTATTTTGTTCTCCCCAAAGCCCCAGTGCATGGTTGTATATCCTAGCTGTAAGTCCTTCTGGTGAGCCCCTGCCACCGCAAGGCTACTGACAGAAGAGTCGTGTGGTTCCCCACCCAGGAGCTGAACTGGGCTGTTGAAGCAGAGCGAGCATGCTGAACCTTAACCTCTAGGCCATCAGGGCTGGCTTGAGGTGTGAATCTTTCATGTCACGTAAGCACTAGGCTCTTTGTAAATATTGTTGAAATTGGTAATCACACACTAAAATTCATGATTTATGATTGACTCCCAAAAGTCCTTTTAGCACTTGGAATTTTAGATTAAATTACATTTGTTTTCTCTGATTTAAACGGTTATGTATAGCAGACCTGAAAGCTGGGATTTCAGACATTTTGTTTTACTTTTGTTTTTTGGGCCCAACTCATTTTGGTTCATAAAATCTTGGAAACTCTCATTTTGACTTGCTTAAAAGTAAGAAAATGCACTTTAAAGTAGAAAAGTGCTGGTATTTCATAGAAATATTATAGTAATTCTTTGGATCTATAGCTACAGAATGCTTCATAATTAATATTGTATCATTTAAAAACCTCCCACTTAAAAGAGTAATTAGATAAAGTAGATAATTAGATAAATAAAAATGAGTAATTAGATAAATAAAAATCTATACTTTTACAAATTGTAGTCAATATTGAGTCTAATTAGGGTTAGAGCAGAGGATGAGATAAAATATGCATATAATTCTTTAGGGTTATGTAAACAAGGCAGATGAATCTGGAACAGCATGTTGATGATATCTCTTCCTTAGATTTTGTTTAGAATGACTGAGAAGTATGTTTGTGATGACTTAAATACCATGATTAAGAAAAGCCATAAATTTGTCTTAGTTCTTTTGAGGTTCATTCCAGTTGTGTGATATTTAAAGACAGCAATTTGGCAGCCTCTGCCACCTTAAATTAATATCATTGGTTAGCATGCTTGTTCGATTTTGGGATTTTTTTTTTTTTTTAATCTAAATGATGTAATCTTTTTTAGAAAAAAATCCCTGCTAGCACTTAGGAATGAAATTAAACAGGAGTGCCTCTGTGTTAGTACTTTGTAAGTAGAGATTTAATTGTTTGTATATAGACTGTTGTTAAAAAAGAATTTTTAGGATACACAATCTTGAGACAACAAAAACTGACACCAGGTGGTGAGGCTGTATTTATGAAAGCGGTTGAAACTTTACACCACCTGCCCCAGCAGAGCTCAAGGGAAGAGTTCACAGAAATCCATTCAGTAACACTGCACAAGCCTTATAAATTATTCTAAAAAAGCTTCTTCAAAGAAGTGTTTCCCTTCAGAACCCTAAAAACGAAATAGGATAAAACCTAGGCTAACCTGTCTGCATTACCTTTTTCCTGAAGGAATTCTGAAGCACTTCGCAAAGTTGAACTCCCGTATAAAATGAGTAGAGGTCAAATGTTATCACTGCCTAAAGGGATGTCTAGGATGCCTTGCTATAAAATCTGCTGGAATCTGTCTTGTGTAGTATTGAAGTGCGTAGACTTTGAGACAAGACCGCCTGGATTTGATTCAGAGATATGCTCTTTACTGGTTGTGTGACTTGGGCAAATCATTTAACCTACCAGTGCCTCTGTGTCTTCATCTGTAAAATGGGAATAATAATATTCGTTGTCTCATATGGTTGTTTGGAGGATTAAATGAATTAATCTTTGTACATGGCTTGCAACAGTGCCTAGAACAAAGCACTAGCTAAGTGTTTGCTGTTTTTATTGCACGGTTATTCAACTAGTTAAGTGTTTGCTGTTTTTTTACCAAGATTATTCTGCCAAATAAGTTCTTTATCGACCAAGGCTTTAAAATCTTTTCTCTGTGTAATAATTCATCATTATTTCTATCTAATTTGTGTCATGTGATAGTAGGAACGCAGGCAGCGGTGATATTTTATACCTTGCCTTTTTGTTTTTAAACATTTACTAAACAAACATTAAATGAAATTTAAAGGAAATAGATGACTTATGTCAGAGAAGACTTTTAAAGTCCTTTAGCATCCTCTAATTGTGTGTAGTAGATTAATTTTACATAATTCCAGCGGAATTAGTTCAAGTGGCTGCAATGAGTCCAAGAGGTTGGAAAAACATGTAAGTTCTAAACCTTTTTTCACTCTGTACTTTGGCAGCTTTTGAAACTGTGAATTTAATTCTGAGTTTTCAGTCTTCCTGCCTTCCGCTAACTTTTCTTTTAAAAAATGCTGATTATTTGAGTGCTGGTCATTTGAGGTTTATTTGTGTGTCATTTTGCTTTGTTGCTAAAGGGAATGTGCTTAATCATGTCACTCATTCACCTGACAGGTTCTTACTGAGTGCCATATTTGTCTGTGTGTTAGTTGCTGGTTGTATAGAAGAGAAGGAAGCATTCTTGGACTTTGTCCTTGAAAGCATAAGGGCTGATGTGGGAGATGGACTTTAAGCAAGTAAACAAGTATATGTAATTGGAGATTAAGAGATAGGAGGATAAGGAGAGGGTGCTCAGAGAGAGTAACTGTGCTCTGCTTGGGGTTGGCTCATCAGGGAAGGAATGTCTATGTAGGCGGTTTGGGTGGAACACTGAAAGATAAGGAGTAGTTAGTTAGCAAAGGGAATTGACAGTAATGGAAGGTCCTAAGGCCTCTATCTAACCATAGATGTTGATTATTTTTATTCTAAAATAGAAGATTCTATGTCCTCCTGAGCTCTGTCTTACCACCATTCATAATGTAAAGTGGGTGGTACCCTCCAAAAATCTTGAATTACAGAATTACTGTTGAGATTGTGTGGGAAGATGTGTTCTTACTTGCCTTTCAGTATGACAGACATCAGCATGAAGTGAGTGCAAAGTGATTTGTTCAATGTATAATTAATTGTGTATAATGTATAATTATTGTGTGTTTGCTTAATATTTCTTTACCTTTTAACTTCTAATGCTGGCAATTTGAAGAACCCTGGGACCAGTGAAAGAGGTGAAAACCAGATGTCTGAAACACTATTAGACGTTGCAATGTTAAGAAAGCATGTTACAGACCAAGAGATGTTAAAGAGAAGCAGAAAGATGAGGGAATAAGATGGAAAGAGAGCTGAGCAGTAGCTGTGGTTAATGGTGTTAAGGGCTTTGCATGTTCTTGTTACATCATCATTAATTTGATGCTTATATGTGAAAATATTGTCTGCATTGGTGAACTTCGAAATTTTTCTCCATTTGATCAGATTTGCTCTAATTTTATCTTAAGCAGAATAAATTGGCTAATGATCCCTGAGGAAGGCTCACCATATTTCACTTGAAAATAGATGTTTGGTACGCAGGAAACAGTCCGGAAGACAAGTTCCCCACACTTCCTGAAGTTCTTTTTCTGTCTTTAAATCTTCTGAAAACCACAGAAAGTTATACCAATTCCTTATCTTAAACATATTAGAAATTTGCAAAAGGAAAATGTAGACAGGTTTGCTATTTATCTATTTGTTTAGAGGTGACTTTTTTTTTTCTAAAACAAGGAGGTAGTTTCCGTATGTTATTTGTGTTAAAGGCCAAAAGCATCCAGACTGTATCCGTCCAAACCAAGAGCCTTGTAGAGAATAGGATGTTCAAAATGTCTGGGATTGTCTGATTTCAGGGAGGGGGACTGAAACAGAACAAAGCAAAATGCTCAGAAGCCGAAGTAGAAATGATTCTTCACTTTTCCCTTACATAGTCAGAAGAAGTGTTTTTCTCTTTTAAGCATAAATAGAAAACATGTGATTACATTATTTTGCTTTGTTTCTCCTGTCAGTAGCCATTTTAAACTGCATTTGCCTTTCATATGAGTCTTTTCTGAAAAATGTTAATGTTTCAATGAATTCTGGATGAATGCAAATGATTCTATATATTCAGACAGGGCTTTTTCAGCTTATTTGACCCAAATTAAATAATTTATGTAAATCCAATTGGCAAAGCTTTGTTATTTTAGCAAAATATTATTTATACTCCAAAGCAAAAATTAAGGTAAAATAAGATAAATATAATAAACTTAATGAGGAACCAAAGTTTATATTATCTTCATTAAAGGATTATCTCCATTAAGGGACGTGGGTGCAGTGATAGTGTTTCTGATCACACTGTTTTGCACCCAACTTTACAAATGTGGATGACAACATCGTTAACAATACCATTTTCTTAAATACCTAGGTCAACTGATCAGAAAGTGTCATTGTACTTATTTTTTTCCTTTGTACCATTGCCAAAACTATACATTGTCATAGCCTTTTTCTAGACTGTTTAACAGCAAAGGGGAATCTACTTAACACAGTTATATTACAGATGTATTTAAAATCCAAATTCATGGTACTTAAATGTGAAATAACAATTTCATGTGTTTTACAGAAAACGCATGTTTCAGAAGAGATGGGTGAAATTTGATGGCCTTAGCATTTCTTATTACAATAATGAGAAGGTAAGAACATTTGCAGTTTTCAAAGATTGCTTTGTGCATACTAAGTGTACTTCAGGAAACTAAGCAAGCAATTTGGTTTTTGAGAATAGAGGTTGGATTGTCAACATGAAAAGAATTTGCACAGGATAAAACACTCTTTTCATAATGTAACTTTTACTTGACACATAAAATTGGGATTTTTTTTAACTTACGTATCTAACAATTATTTATGGAGTATCTTCTACAAACTGCAGGAATTGCTGTGAGTAATATACAGTTGAATAACAACGTGTCTTTATTCTAGAGAGCACTCAGGAATGTTGACAAAATGACACAACTACTAGAAAGTGGCAAAGCAAGGAGAAGTTAGTTTGTGCTCTGGAAGGCGTTGTGAAAGAAACAAGGAAGGCTTCTTGCCTGAGATTTTATTTGCCATCGTCTTGAAGAAAGAGGAATGATTGTACATAGAGAACTTGCCAAGAGCAGGACCTGATAGCGGAGGGAACAGTGAGATGCTCGCATGGGAAATCAGTTGTACCACGTATGGTAGGATTGAGTAGTTTCTCTGATTGGGAAATAAGAGTATGTGAAGGAGACTTGTGGGAGACGAAGCTGGGAAAGTTGTTTGGAGTTAGACCTCGTTGAAAATCTTGTTGTGAAAGTAGTTACAATATATTCTCTAGGTGATTAAGTCTTAATGCCATGATACTGTTTTGATTGTGTCTTTCTCATTAGATATGAGAATGTCTTTATTCTTAGGAGATGTAGGCTGAAATATTTAGAAGTGAAGTGTCATTATATTTGCAAATACTTTTCAAATGTTACGTCTCTCTCTCTATATATATACAGTAGGCCCTCCGTATCCACAGGGCATAGATCTAAGATCCCCAGTGGATGCCTGAAACTGAAGATACTACCAAACCCTATAGATACTGTTTTTTCCTATACATACATACCTATGATAAAGTTTAATTTATAAATTAGGCACAGTAAGAGATTATCAATAACTAATAATAAAGTAGATTTTGGGGCGATTGTTAAGTAAAATAAAGGTTTCTTGAACACAAGCACTGAGATGCCATGACAGTCGATCTAACAACTGAGACAGCTACTCAGTGACTAACAGGTGGGTAGCGTATACAGTGTGCATATGCTGGACAACGGGATGATTCACGACTCGGGTGGGACACAGCCAGCCAGCACGAGATTTCATCACGCCACTCAGAATCGTGTGCAATTTAAAACTTAGGAATTGTTTATTTCTGAAATTTTCCTTTAATATTTTTGGACTGTGGTTGACTCCAGGTAACTGAAACCAAGGAAAGGGAAACTGCAGATAAGGGGAGACTACTGTATTTATATTTGCCAGTATATGTATTTGCACACATGCGTAATTAGGTAAAACAAAAACTGAAGGTGTTAACAGTTGTCAAATCTAGGTGGAGGATATATGTGTGTTCATTGTACTAATCTTTCAACTTCTCTGAGTTTGATAATTTCCTTAATTAAAAGTTAGAACTAATAAATAGACCATATTTTTAGTTAATTAAAATCAGATAATCTTCTAGTCTTAATTATATACGTTTTCTTAAAATATGCATTTAACCTGTAACCACATTCTCTTATTTTATAGCTTATAGTCTAACATTATTTTCTCATTATTTAGAGATTTCCACTGCCTGTTATTGGTGATATTTGTGGCTTGCACAGAGATTTAGACTCTCTTTCATATATTGATTCTTCAGTGCTGCAGGGGAGAAGAGTGTATATGTTTTTAGACAGAAAGACAGACACATTGCAACAGAACACAGCCTGCACACAATACCAAGAATAATAGAAGATTTAGAGGAGTGTTGTTTGGTTTCACTTTGCAGTGATCCAGCAAAGCATCAAATGGGTTTAAACATATCTCTTTGAGGTTTGCAAGCTGGCGGGATGAATATTTTTTAAAAGCTAGTTTTCTGCGTTAACTACTGTTTTGAGTTTGCCTGTCCATTTTAATGTTGAGACCGTTTCTCTGCCTGGGGTGGGTTCATTGTAGTCTCTGTGTGTGATGGACTTTGACCCCTAGTTTTCTTCAGCACCTGTGCCCTTCTCTGGTTGGATTGAAAGGGGGAGGAAGACTATTCAGGAGTGAGACAGGCTTTCATGCCATGAGGCTCTGTTGGTGGCGGTCTCCTTATCCCCATTTGGGAGAGAGAATTTCTAGCGTATGTGTCCAGTTGATCTCACTCTGTTTGTCGTTGAAAAGCTCATCTTCACTGCAGTGAGATGAATGCCTATTACATTTTTAGATATTGATGCAATAAAAACGATCCACTCTTGGTTTGAAATTGAGATAAAAAGTTCATATTGAAATGAATTATTACAAATCATGTAGTTTAACATCAACTTTTTCTTTTTAATTCAATAGTTGTTTTCGGTGGCATTTCATCCCCTACCATGATTGGTTTCATCTTGGCAAAAAACAAAACCACTGGGATGGGTGTTTCCTGAAGGGAGACACAATTTCTGATGTGACCCTTCGGCAAGGTGGTGGATCAGTGGACTAGGAAGAGGGGATTTCAGAGCTAGTGAACAGAAGGCACTGGTGTGCCCACAGCTACCGTCTCAGCTGGGTGTGCAGTTTTTTGTTTTTTGTTGTTTTGCTCAGGAAGATTAGCCCTGAGCTAATGTCTGTTGTCAGTCTTCCTCTATTTTGTATGTGGGATGCCGCCACAGTGTGGCTTGATGAGTGGTGTGTAGATCTGTGCCTGGGATCCAAACTCACGAATCCGGGTTGCTGAAGCAGAGCGCATGAACTTAACCACTACACCACTGGGCCGGCCCTGATGGGTGTGCAGTTTTAGTGGTCACATGCACCAAGTAGTTGGGTCTTTCAGTGTTTAAATATGCACTGAGGAGCGTGTGGTGGGGCTTTCCAGAGAAAATGTGCAGAGTTGTCTGTTTCCCTAGTTTTCTTCCACTTTCCTCAATGCTGCGCAGTCATGTCTCTGCAAGGACTTTTTCACTGTATTACTGAAAATGGCATCATCCAAGTAGCCTTGATATCTTCTCACCTGTCAACTAGTCTAACTCATCCCCATTCTCACTCAGCTGTGGGCAGCATTGCCCTGTGGTCATTTCCTTGTCTGAACATGGTAGATAAATGGCAAACTTGAACTAGATATCTATGTTCCAGGCTCAAGGGATGCTTTCAAATTTCTTTCCTTAAGGAAAATTTTATACTCTGAAAAATGCAGTCATTTTGAGCCTGTTGTCATAGAGTAGGTTTTTTTTTTTTTTCTGTATTGTCTTTATCATGTATTGTTAGAAGAAAAATGTAAGCCAGGTCTACAATGTTAAAAATTACGAGATTTGTCTTGGGGTGTTATAATAGGTTATAAATGAGTCATTAGAGAAACTACAACTTCCTGAAGTGAAAGTGACATAGTATTTAGCTTGTTAAGTACATTTTGATCACTTCTGGGGAATTGATTTATTTTTCTGTTCCTCTTCCATAAGTACTTACCTGTTAAATATAATATCATTATTATAAGCATGTAGGTGAGTTGTTACTTTTTTAAAGAATTTTTTTTAATCTCTTAAAGGGGTCTAGCTAGAGGAAGGAGAATCTCTCTTTTTTTTTGTTCCTGCTTCTTTTCCTGCAACACTGCTTCATTTTTCTCTATTGAACAATGGGTTAATGGTAACATTTTATTCAACAAATAGTTAATTATCTCACTAGAGATGTATTTTTATATGGTCCTCTAATTCTTAGGCAAACTAAAATTTGAGAATGGATCACCCAGGGGATAAGGTGTAAATGTTTTTAGACATTCTAAACGTTTGACTGTCTGATCTCGCTCACTATAGACTCACAGCTAGGGAGGCCATTGCACTGTCCCCAAGGCGCTCTGCCTCTTCTTGTGCCTGAGGTTGCCTCACAGTGGGAGACATGCTCCCCCTCCTCTCAATTCCTAGAGCACTCGGTGATCTGGCATTATGAGTATTGCCATTGTAACCCTCCTGTATTTCTTGAGTTTCCTCTGTTAAGCCAATCATATAGTGTATTTCTTTGCAATGACCTTTTTTGGCAATCTCATTGAGCATGTCTTTTTCTGTATTTTCACCTCCGTGTTTTTGCTCTTCCTTCTGAATCTCTCTAGCCATTGCTATCCATTAAAATTCTGTGCAAACTTCAAGACCCATCTTCTCCTCCTCCCTGAATCCTTTCTTTGTTTTCTCCAAATATGACATTGAGGCATATGCAGGAAAGGGAAAATAAGCTGAAATCAGGAGAGTGTGCAGCAAATCAGGCATTAGTTTATCAGAGTGTAGGCTATATAAGTCAGTGGAAATGTTAAACAAATGAATTTATAAAAATACTAAAAATGAGCTGTCAGAGTTTGTATATAATTTTGATCAACTGGCCATAGAATTCATTCATTCAGAAAATGTTTAGACGATGCCAATTATATGAAAGGTGATGAGGAAGATAGACATAGGACCCACACTTCATCTGGGGAGAATGTATTAATCAAATGATTACACAGTAAATATAAAATTCACCATTAACTTATAGTTAGTTATTGCTGGAGAGGAGAAGTACAGGTTGCTTTTAGCTTAAAGTAGCATTATCTCCCTGGGTGAGGATGAGGGTGGTTATCCTGAGAGAAGAGGCTGGTCAGAAGCCTTTCTTCAGGAGTGTATATTCATGCTAAAATATGAAAGATGTAGAGCCAGTAACTATGCGAAATGGCTATGCTGTTCCTTGCAGAACAAACAGTATGCAGAGGCACTGGATTGAGCAGAACCACAATATGTTCAGAGAACCTCAAGAAGGCTGATGTGACTAGAAAGAATCAGGGAGTGGCCAGGAACAAGTTGACACTGTAACTATGGGGAGCGTCCCAAGTTATGTGGGTGCAAAAGATCAGCCCAAGTCAAAGACTATTCTATTGAAGACTAATTGACTAGAAGAGTGATATTTTAATGGACAGATATAGAGGGAGAAGGTATGTTTTCAGGAGATAATTCAGTCTTAAAGTTTGAGGTGTTTATGGGGCAGTCATATGCACTATTGATGGCTCAAAATATGGGAGTGGAGTTGACTGAAATGGATAAGGAAGGGAGAAAGGGACAGATTTTAGAATTCTCCACATAAATTTGGCAGTTGAAATAGTAAGAGATTTTCTTTCTTAGCAAGAGAAGATAAAACAAAAAAAAATGAAAAATAAGAAGAAAAAGTTATTTTATAATTACTTGTTTCTCGCTATCCCTCTCCTTTTTTATGAGGTTGCCTATTCATCTTCTTAAATCATAGTTCAAATATTGTTTTCAATTTTGGCTGCATGGGAGGACGTAGGAACGCCTTTGTGGCCTTGGTCTTTATGACGGCGTTAAAGAATGGATAGGATTTTGATGGGTATATAAAGTCAGGGATGGGAGATTGGAGCAGAGGCAGTGGAGGAGAAGAAACTGTCAGATAACTGAGAGGGAATGCCATGATGGTACAGTATATCTCCTCAACTAGCAGAACATAAACCTCCCAGTAGAATGCTGTGTTGCCGTCACTTGTCCCTTGCCTATCTGCTATGTGTGGCAGGAGTTTACTACTGGGAGGGATGTGACTTGGCACTTGTTCTGTACGTGGAATGGTTTAGTACATACTTCTCCTCACCAGTTGTTTCGGATACTTGGGACATGCTCAAAAGTGAGAGTTGCTGTGGATAATGCTATGGAAGGGAAGAGCAGAAGAAATCCCTTAAGGAAGTGTCCAAACTCTTTTGATATTGAAGACCTTCCATAATATGACCTTGATGTTTGTTTTTAGCCTCATTCCTTTTGACTCCACACTGTGGCTCCTCTTGCTTCTCTACTTTACACCTTCATTATTCAATCTTTCTGTCTAGATGCCCCCCAACCCACTTATCTGTTTGGTTAAACTTAAGGGTTCCTAAAGTCAGGCTCAGATGCCGCCATGTCTATGAAAAGACCTCTGACTTCTTTTAAGGAGAATTGAGAATTCCCATCCCATGGTTTGTACTCAGTTTTAGACTGTTCTCTCCTTACATTAGCTGTTTTTTCATTCTGAGGCTCCTAGAATGTATAAATACTCTTTGAATTTTCTTTCCAACCCAGGACCCAGTAAATATTACACCCTTACTAAATAGTTGAAATTGTGGGGTGGTCATTATGCCAGTAGTTTAGGAGGTCCAAGAAAATGAAGACTGAGAAAGTGATCAAGAGACTAAACAATGACTTCCTTGAGCACAATTGTAATATGTGTATGCCAATTGCAAACAGCCAAATCCTTGTTTCTTTACTCTTTACTCCTTAGGGAATAAAAAATAAAGTGCTGCACTTGTGAGGTTAGGATCTTCATCTTCAGAGCATTGAGCAATATGGTTAATTGGTATAATCCAACAGTCTAGTTTCTTAGGTATATTCTTGTGGTTCACAGTATGTAATAGCTGTAGTTTTGAAATGGTTCAGTTACAGTACCTGTTATGGCCAGCAGATGCCTGCAAACACCATACAATCATTTTGACCAGATTGTTTTAAAGAACATGCTGCTGTTTTTTGAACTGTATTATTGCTGGTCTAGTACAATTGATTTTATTTTGCCTTTTAATTCCAGATGAAGAGAAAATTGAAAAGACATCTCACTTGAAAGGAGCATTTAATATTTTCCCTTCTGGGGCATTAAGTGTGTATGAGGATATATGCTATTTGTGTGTCATTTTAAAAATTTAGATGAAAACTATGAAAGAGAAGCACTTGTAAATATTGTCCCATTTTTTGATAAGATCAAGAGAATTTCATTTTAATCTGTCTTTTTTATGTATCTTTTTCTTTTTACTGATATAGGAGAAGTATTCAAAAGGAATAATTCCCCTTTCTGCTGTATCTACGGTACGTGTTCAAGGAGACAATAAATTTGAAGTTGTTACAACACAAAGAACTTTTGTTTTTAGAGTAGAAAAAGAAGGTAAGATATTTCTTTATCACTGTAAAAAAATTTACATTTATTTCTGACCAATCAGAAGATTAATAAGCCAGTTAAGCCGGAAATGTCAAGAAGTCTTTAAATATGTGACTTTTAAATAATTTACGTTTTATATTAATTTTTTGAAAGCCATAAATACGTTGACAAGTCATTTGTTTGTCCACTGTTTTTGCTTGTGACAGATACTTAGTGAGAGTCTACTAACTGCCATGGACTTCTAAATTCTGGGGATACAGCAGTGAAAAAAAGACAAAAATCTGCTCTTATGGGACTCACCTTTTAGCCATTGTTTTGATAATGCAAAAATAGTTATTTAATATGCAAAAATAATTTTTCTTACTATTAAAAGGTTGGTTTTATGGAAGTTTACTTATGGTGGGGTTTAACTGTGGATGGAGTTTCAATCTTCAAATCTTCTCTGACTTTTTTAGGGGGAGGGGGAGGGGAAAGCCAGGGGACTGAAAAGTTTTCTGTTGTACACTTTGATAGGTAAGGCTGTCTTCATTAATCAAAGAATTAGAATTTTAACCTGTTTTTTTAAAGCCCACTGTTATTTTCATGTAGATTATAACTCAACTTGATTTTTTAAAAGTGCTTCTTAGTACTTAATTATTTGAAGAATGGTGATATGGAAAACTTACTGAAAACTTGCTATGTGCCAGATGATCTACCAAAGGCTTCATTTTTGCAATAGTCTTATGAAGTATGTAGGTATTACAATTTTTATCCCATTGTACACATGGGAATATTCACCTTTTATAAACTATAACAATATTAGCTATTACGCGACATTATTTGTCTTTTTTAAACTGCTGGATTCCTAGAACATATTCAAAAGGAATGACACATAGAAAGCATTCACTACATATTATATATTCTTAGAAAACTTCCATTATTGCTTAGGATAATCAGTAAATGAGTAAGTCCCAGCTGCTGTTCATACTGGAGCTGCTTTTTTCAAACTATGGGTCACTATCCGTTTGTGAGATCAACTTAATTGTTTCTGATGGTACCAAAAAAAAATTCCTCAAAAACAAACAAAATAGAATAAGAAATATCAAGGTGCATCTCTTCCAGTAAGTGTACATATTATATTATGAAACATACCTGTGTATATATTGCATATGTGTGATGTGAAAAGGGTTTCTTGCTTGCTTGCTATTAAAAAAAGTATTGAGAGCTATAGCGTAGAGCTGGGGTTGGCAAACTATGGCCTGTAGCTTAAATCTGACCCACTGCTTGTTTTTGTGAATCAAGCCTTGCTAGGGCACAGCCGCTCTCGTTCATTTGCGTACTGTCTTATGGCTGCTTTTGTGCCTTACTGGCAGCATGGAGTAGTTGCAGCACAGACTATAGGGCCAGGAAAGCCTAAGATATTTACCATGTGGCTCTTTACAGAAAAAGTTTGGCAACCTCTGTCCTAGAACATTTTATGTAGAATTGCCTATGTGAGAAGCCACTTCCTGTGATTCGTTGCCTCCAGTTCAGAAAGTTGTGCAGAGTTGTGGTACTCGATATGAGACTTGTATTTGAAATCACAGTTTTTCTCTTCTGATATTCTTTTAAACACCTGGCACTGCTCCTCTGGGCTGGCTATCGTGATAGTCTTTCCTTCTGCCTTGGTTTCCACTGCTCTAAAGGTGACTCTTGTTTCTTCGAGGTTCTTATCACCTTCCCCTTTGCTTCTCACAGTGAATTGCACATATGCCACATAGTCTGCGTTTTAAGATAGATATACTAGATAAAGCTTCCAACTTGTGTGAAAATCTGTTTAGCCATATTCACTTGCTACAGTTAGAAGTTAAATGGACACATTTTATTTGAGTGGAAGGTATCAACCCACACATTTAAAAGTTACATGTTTACAATTGACCAATAAATCCTGTGATATGTAGTTCATCTTTGTGATGTAAACTTAGTATAAGACTTTCATTAACTGGTATAAATTATTAAAGTCTTAGGTCTTTAATTTTTGAAAGCATGAAAATACTGCTTGCGTAAAAACTGAGAGTATCCACGTGAAATTACTAAGTTATTTTCGTTGAAAGTCATTTTTACATAGTAACAACTCACAGTTTTAAAGATGTGTATGCAGAGATGTGTGGATGTATATATGTATGTGTATATGTAAATGGCATATGTGTGTCTATATATTTAGTATGGAACCTTCAACAAGATACTAAATATGTTTTATTGTTTTTTCTTCCTTCCATGTATACAAATCGTTATGTTTTATTTTGTGGCAACTTATAAATCAGCCATAGTGGCTTATGAAATATTTGACTTAATGAACTTTAAGCCAAATTAAACTTTGTTTCAATCTAATCAAGAAGCAAGATCAAAGTTTAGAACAGAGAGGGGAAATCATTTGGCATCCTAGCAGAGATGCAATCTTCATTTTTGGTGAAAAAGTTTGGAATGACCTATATACAGTGGCTACCCTTTGTATCCCCTGAAACAGTGTCCCTCTTTCTAGCCTGCTGCATTGCCCACTGGCATTGCCAAGGTAGGATTACAATTAGGTATCCTCTCCACACAAATTTTCAAAGCCTTCAATTCCCCCAGGTTTCCTAGTGATATATTGTTATGCTGTTAGTTGAAAGTGAATTATATAAAAATAGTAACTTTTAAAGAATACTCTTCCTCAAATAGGAAATTTAGTCTGATTCCTTTTGTCCTCAAGCAGAACTGTTGGAATGGGTCAG
Source organism: Equus caballus (assembly GCF_041296265.1). Lineage (NCBI taxonomy): Eukaryota > Metazoa > Chordata > Mammalia > Perissodactyla > Equidae > Equus > Equus caballus. The sequence continues at coordinate 96,404,712 of NC_091686.1, forward strand.
TGGGTCATCATGGCAAACGATCTCTCCGGTCAGTCTGTATTCCCCTGGCACCTGTGGTCACACATGCAGATGTGTCCATTCAAAAAGCAGGTGATGTTTTGAGTGGGCGCTTCTGATAGTTAGAAGAAGGCTTCAGAATTCAGCGTGGTTGTTCGCATTCGAGGGCCATTTTCAGTACTGGCTCTCAGCAGCAGGTCCTGTGTTCCTGTCCACCACAGCTGGTTCTAGACCCTTGGCAGACACGCAGTGTGTCATTCTCTCACCTCTGTAGACAATGTCATATAGCTATCCAGTGGCAGCTATGATACTGCAAAGTTTTTTTGTTTTTTTTAAAGAACGTTCGAAATAAGAAACATAAATTCCCCTTAGTTGTTTTGGGCAAACAGGCTTACTGGTTTTGAGATCTTTAACGTTGTTAGAGGTAAGGCATGGAATATTTACTCTTTGGTGGGAGAGCCAGGGGAATTGAGTTCTCTGTTGTACACTTGGATCGACTATCATAATATAATAGACCACAAACTGTGGAGTCATTCTTGAATCTTTTCCTCTCTCATATCTCACATCCAGTCCCTCAGCAAATCTTACTAGTCTGACTTTGGAAACATGTCTGGATTCTGACCAATTCTCAGCACCTCTACTGCTGCCACTCTAGTACAAGCCACCACTTCTATCTGGATTATTGTAATAAGCTCCTTTGATCCACTACAGTTGTATTTTCAATACAGCTGTCAGTGTGCTTGTTAAACCAGAAAGTCAGATCTTGTCAGTCCACTTCAAATGCTATGTTGTCTTTCCGTCTCACTGACAGTAAAGTATCTGTGATGTCCAAGAGTCCCTTCGTGATCTGGCCCTGGTCTGTCTGTCCTTGTCTCCCTCTGTGCTGTCCCTCCCTCACCCAGGGGCCTCTTGTTCCTTGAAAATGCCAAACCTGCTGCTGCCTTGGGGCCTTGACACTCACTGCTTTCTTTATCCTGGAATACTCTTCCTCCCACCTTCCTCCTGACTTCTTCCATCACGTCCACTTCCTTTAGGCTTTTGCTTAACCATCGCCTTCTTCCTGAGGCTTTTTCTATTACCCTATATAAAATAGAACTCCCTTGCCCCTCATCTGGTGCTTTATTTTATCCCATTGCACTTGTCACTGTGTAATGTATTCCACATCTCTGTTTTATTGCCTCCTTTCACAAGAGTGTAAACTCCAGAAGAGTAAGACCATGGTCTATCTTGTTCCCTGCTCCATTCCTGGTGTTCAGAACAGGTCTTGGAACACAGTAGGCACTCAGTAAATATTTGTTATGAATGGATGGGTACTGATTTCAAGAACAACCCTAGTCTGTAATAATTCCTTCTCTAATATTGATCAGGGGTTACATTGCGAGATCTTTAGTTAGATTATATTATCATATCAAAGTAAAAGTCCATCTAAACTTTCTTAGATTCTGTTATTAATGCTTTATGTGGCCTCTGTGTAGTTAATCCATAGTGTAACTAATCCTTTGTAACTAATGAATATGCCTACTACTAAATCCAGTAGTCCATAGAGTATTGTCTCTCCTGTTGAGTTTTGAACCTCCTTTTTTGATTCTTACACTACAGTTTGGCATTCCTTGAAAGCCTCAAAACTAATTTGAGGTTTGAGGAAATAGCTATTGTCTTTTATTTATATTCTGGCATAATCCCAAGAAAGTGGCAACTTTATTTCCCCCTACTCCCTTTTTTTCCTTTTCTAGCCTGGAACGCTCTATTTTGAGCAAAGCCATTTCTAGGTCAGAGCACATTCTTCGAAGGAATGGTGCTGAGCACAGAGCTAAGATCAAGATACACACTCAATAAATATTTGTTTTTGGAAAGAGTAAAAGTACCTTGATGTGAAGAGCAGGCAAAAGCTAGCATAGTATCTATCTTTGCCCAAGGGGAAACATTATTTGTTTTGGAATATTGTAACTTATCAAAGCATATTCCCTATGTACAAGGATGCACACATTACATAGCCAAGTACCAGTGACACTTATAATCTCTTTTATTGTGTTTGATTTATCTGTATCACTGTTTATCTTCATTGGCCTGGGTAATTGAGAATAAACTGAATGTTACTATTAATTTCTATTCTTCTTCATGACTGTTTACTTCCTATTAGTAAATGAGGCCCTCAGGAGCTAGATAATTCTTCCAGGCTATAAGGGAACCATTTGTTGAGATGCAGCCATAATATGCTTAAGTTAATGTTATTGCCAGTTTCAAATTATTTCCCAAGAAACTGAAATATATGCTTTAGTAATCTAGAAACCACAGTCACTTTGGTCAGTTCATTAAATTACGGCCTACATTTCAAACTCAATGATTTATATATGGATTAACAAAAACAAAAACCATGTACCATTTACTAGGCAGGAATATCTTGTGTGAAACTAATCATCACAAGTAATAACCAACTTACGTGGACAGTCTGTTGCTGTTCCTGAAAATAGAATGAATTGTCATAATGCAGTCTGGATCTGTTTGTGTAGATGTAGCATGTAAGGTAGCCTCCACATGTTGACATTGACTTAGTTACCTGAATATTTTCATGTCTTTTAGTTTATAATGATGCTGAGCAAGTTTGATAAATATTTCATCCTGATAGATAGGAATTGGGGATCATGTAACACCTGCAATAAAGTGTTTTTGAATAAGTTTTTAATAAATACTTTGGCCTTGGTCGTTAAAGACATAACTAACTGATTTTAGTAATTTTGAAGGTGAGCCAGAATGAAGATAATTTAAAAATAAAACTCATATTTTGAAGTAACCTTGGGTTCATGTTTGAATGTGAGCAAGTCTAAAATGGGGACATTTCAATCCACAAGGAAGTCATTCTGGCCAAACCTGTCTTAGAAGGATCTGAGATGCTAATTTCCCAAGCTTGCACCCTAATTAGTCTTTCCTTGTCCTGCCTTGTTGGAAATTTTTTCTACGTGGAATTCAGTCTGTTTGGTTTTTTACCTTTTGCCTTGATAACCACTTTTCTATTTGTTTTTTGCTAGCCCATTTTGCAGCCTCCTAGAAATAGTTGTACCTCAAGGTTTGTCTATTTCTTCTCTTTTTACGTTAAACCTTATCCACTTCCATGAGTCTTCGCTAGTAGAGGTTACTTTCATCACATGTTATTCTCAGTCTGCCTAGATGCTCGTGCCAGGGTACTGAAAACAAGAGGTGATTCTGCTAACAAAATGGAACCTTCTACCTTCTTTGGTCAATTCATGTTACCAAACTACCCTTTATTCTGAGTAGTTTTTTTGTGAGTACCTGTCAGACATATTTAAAGCCTCAGCTACTTTTTACCCCCCTTAGTGTCTTGATGCTTCATATGTTCTTTTGTTTCCATTTTCATTGTAGTTTAAGTATCTCTTGTCTTATTCCTGATCCCTAGGCTTCCAGTTTGGTGTATCTGTCGTCATCCTAATCATGTCCTTTCCTTGCTAAGAATCCCGAAATGGTTTTCCTTTGCCTCCATAACAAAGACAAAATTCCTCACGCAGGCACTGCAGAATCTCTAGCCATTTCCGCATTATTGCCTTGTGAGTTGAGAATTATAGATATGCTCCTCCGTAAGTTAGTCCCTGAACAGATGTTGGTTCTTTCTGCCTTTGTTCTTATGTTTTCTTATGTGTAAAGTTCTGCTCTTCCCTCTCCCAAACCCTAGCTTTGTCTTTTGAATTACTCCTTATTCTCAAGACCTAGCACAAATACCCCTTTTTTCATAGTGCTGAGAACAATTGTCTCAGAGTTAAGACATTTGATTCTGCTAATTTTAATACTAAGTTGCTGTATGACCTTCAGAAAATCACTTACCTCCATTGAATTGACTCATATATTATTTGATACCATTTGTATGACATTTATAGTAGTCTGTGTTCCATTATGTGTTCGTATCTAACTTGACTTATAACTTTGATTGCCCTTTGGGGACTACATTGGATTCCTGTGCCTGTCACACAGTGTGTTGTACATAGTTGAAGGTCACTTAGCTTTTGTGGAAGGAGAGAACAAGTTTTAATTTACCAGGTGAGATGCTATGGTTAGTGACTGGTGAGAATGGAGTGGGTGAGTGATTAACTAGGCAAGCATACTCTTGAGTAGGTTCCAAGTGATTGTTAGAAAGTAGAATTTTCTGGGCATTTGAGTAACTTAATTGCCAGGTACAATCTGTTAACTGTTTGGTAACAATATTGCTTTCTAACATTAAGAGAGAAAATCCAATATCATGCGTAATCTAAAGCTGTTAACATGGTTACGGATCACCTGGGGATCTGCTTAAACTGAAGATTCTGATTCATCAGGTCTGGAGTGGGGCCTGAGATTTTGCATCTGTAATAAGTTCCCAGGTGAAGCCAATGGTAATGGTTACAGGACAACTGAGTAGTAAGTGCTGTTTCTTTTCCCTTACAGAATGGGACTGTTGGCCCTGTTTGCAATAGCATTTAAGTTGTGGTTGTGGGAAAGAATCTGTGAATTATCTATTGCAGAGAGAGTAGATCCCTTGTTCATGTTTCTATGTCTATATAACTTATGTAGGTATGGATGTATGTATTTTCTCCTGTCTTTGTTTTCAGAGGAGAGAAATGACTGGATCAGCATACTGTTAAATGCACTGAAATCGCAACCCCTTTCCTCGCAGCCTCAAGCAGTTGTTGCACCTGAGAAATGTGGCTATCTTGAATTGAGAGGGTATAAAGCCAAAATTTTTACTGTGTTAAGTGGAAACAGCGTGTGGCTTTGCAAAAACGAACAGGTGAGCTATGTTGCAGTAATTGCAAGTTGCAGTTCCTTGATTACATGAACAAATGTGCTTTGTTTGTTACACTTATTAGTGTTTTTACATATAGAGTCTTACTTTTGTCTGGAGTTCTCCACTAAAGGTAACAAAGAATTGTTTGGTCAACTTTTCTCAGTTCCACCAGCAGCAGGAACATAATCTACATCCAATTTGAGACTGGACATTGCCTGTTTAAGGGACTGAGGAAATAGAATCTTTGAAAATAATTTTTGGAAAGCATTCCTTAGCTGAAGTAACATTATAAAACTACGTGAGAGAATAATTAAGAACCAATTAACCGTTACAGCTGTTGATGAAATAGGCCCAGTTCCGTGCCTCTTGTGTTTCTTTTGCTTTATGATAGAAAATTATAGAGTAGGCACCAGTAACATATTTTCTTGAGTTTACAGGGGTGCTTGGGTTGGTTTTTTGTTTTCTGAGCAGGTATGTTGCTTACAGAGGAAATAATTTACTAGAGGCACGTTATTGATGTTCCCACATACACACATACATACACACATGTGCACATACATATACATATTACATATATAAATAAGATAGACTTGTGATATTGAATTTGGTTAATATCAAAGGATTCAATAGAAAACTTAAATGATTTGAGGAGATTGATGTTAAAATAAAGTTCTAACAAATTCCATTAGCTTCCTTTGATTCTGTAGACTTCCTTTTTCTAACATATCTGGTTTTTAATATGTATAAGAAAATTATTTCCTTACCTCTTTTTGGGAATGAATTCTTAATCTTTCAGCCTACACTATATTGGATGCTTAGTAGTTATTTGTGGAATTAAGCGATGTGCTTTGGATATCTGATCTAAGATGAACTCATTTTCTGATATATTATAATGGGTTATGCTAAGGTGAAATATAAATGCTGATTTTCATTAAAAAAGAGATATTAACTCAAAACAAACAGTAGTTTCCAAAAAATTAACTGTAAATCTTTATCGAAAGCATCCTCTGAACTTCAGTGTGAACTTATTCATTACATTTTTTCGGATAAGATTTCTTAGCCAATTAACTGTGAAAGGCATCATTGAGCACTGTTGGCATATTAATAACTTGGATAGTTAGCATATTCCTCAAGAAGAATAGTGATGTACAGCTTAATAATGTGTAGGAACTGAATATGAACAGTTTTAGTCTGAAGTAAGATGATTAAAACTTTTCTTATTGGAATAGAGGTTAAAAATGCATAATTTGCCTCTATCAGTATGGAAGTTACTCTGCCAAATTGATTGAGGTATTCATTTTTTGCTTGCATAGACCCAGTGGACTTCAAATTATTAGTTTAATTGCTTACATTAGCTAGATTGTTTGAGTTTGTTCTCTAGAAGTAAAGTAGATGTTTTTAACGTGTTATTAACTCTTTCCAATTAGTAAAAAATTATATGAAATTATTGTTTTAATATTATTAATTGAGGTTAAAAAGAATAATGATGACTATCATTTGTGGAGTACCAGGTACTATGCTAATTAATTTACGTACGTACATTCCCTTTTAATCTTGCCCACAAATGTAGGAGAAACATGTTCTCATCCATATTTTGTAGATGAGAAAAATGGGGATTAAGTAACTTGTTTAAAGGTTACAGTTCATCATGCAGGTTTTAGTTTAGAACCAGAACTTTATAACTCTAAGCCTAGCTTCTTAGCCACTATACCAAACTGTCTTTTTAAAAGCGTGTGTTGAAAAGAAAGTTTCTGGCTAGTGATCTTTTAGAAATAGCTTAATGATTCTTTCCTTGAATAACTTAGTTGCCTAGAAGTTTCAGAGTGTGCATTCAATAAACATTGTATACCATGTCAGGCACTAAAAATAATTTGCTTACTGAAGAGGACACAGGCATATCTTTCAGGAGGAAAGTAAGACAAAACCAGCATTTATGATGGATGGTGAACTCACTCCTTTTTTAGACTTGTGCAGGAGTTACAGAGAAGTGCAAAAACGGGCATCTAATGAAGTCTTGGAATTAGTAACACTTCCAGGTACACAAGTAATGAATATATTCTCCTTAAAAATTGAAGCATTAATGCTGGACCCTTCCACATCTTTTGAGAATAAATCTGTTTCTGATGTATGTATATTTCAAGTCCTCTTCACTGCATTAACATGCATTTATATATATACATCCTTAAAAAGTGCATACTATTGTTTGTATGTTTGTTCTTTTAAGAAAAGTTGCATCATATTATATGGAGCTTGGTCTTAAAGGACTATGTCTTAAGTCAAGTCTTAAAGAACCAATTGGCTCAAGACTGGATGGGTAAATTAAGGAAGGCCTTCTACATTTAGGCCCTGGCATACTATTTGTTTCATCTGTTTTCACATCCTGGTGTATGCCTTTCTCTCCAGAGGAAAGTTTCCCATTCATTTTCTCTCAGGTCTGAGCAGATTGCGTGAAGAACTTGGGTGACATGCTATATAAGAAGTCTTTCTCATGAATGCAGAGGGCTTTAAGCTAGTGTTTTAGGAAAAGCATTAAAAGATAATAAAATAGCATGATGTAACTTCTGAAAGTTTTATACACAACACACGAAGTAATCTTGTGAGTTTTTTTTAAACATAATGAAAAAAATCTACTTATCATAGGAATGTATGTGGTGTTAGGTTTGAACCTCTGTGTTATAATTTGTATTGGATCTAATTCAGTTCCATGCATCAAAGCTTACTTATTTTTATCATTTTTTAAAACAGTGAATTTATTGCCCGCATAACTTATAGTATGAATAGAATAAAAAATAAAGAAAGCTGACCTACACCACCCTACATTTGAAACATTTTCATTTTTCTTGCCTCTGTTTATACGTAGTTTTACTACTTTACTTTGGAGATCACTCTAGAGAGAGTAAACGGACAGTGGATAGAGGTGGAAGGGTAGTTGATACAGCACACGCTCAAGAGTCACTATAAGGGAAGCTCAGAAGCTCATTTACAGCAAAGAAGATGGGACTGGGCAGTGGCAAGTCTAGGTTTTCATTTTTGCTCTGCTGCTAATTGGCTCAGGTAATTAAGTTAATCTCTTTAGGCTTAAGTGGCATCATGTGAAGAAGAGAGAGGGCTTACTATCTTTAAGGCCATTATTTAATTCCAGATATGTGGGCTCATTCCCCCATTGACTTAGAATTTCTGGGGATGGGGTGTTGGAATGTGCATTCGTATAATGTGTCATCCCAGGTGATGCAGGGATGGGTGATCCAAAAACTACACACACTGAAACATTGCTGTAAGATTTTTTTCTTCTTTAAAAGTGATAAGCATCCAGGTAAAGTGAGCAAGATATTTCTGGAGTTGGAGAATGTGTAAAAATAGCCTTCAACAACATTAATGAGACCAGTACTTCTTTAGTTCACCCCTCAACTTGGGGTTACTATACCTCTTTTTTTTGATTAGCTTTCATTTGGAAGTGTATCTTTTGCCTGACTGAACATTTTGAAATGTAGAAACATTTAAGTGGAAAGTTAAGGAAATCATATTAGTATTAATAAATTTTTAAAATTTGAGAAATTGTCACTAATAAATTGTGTATAGTTCTAAACTGTAATTACTGTTATGTTTTTGCTAAAACCTCCATTTTTATATAAAATTTTAATTTTTCAGCTTAAAACCCTGCCCTATTTGATTCTTTATTCTTAACATGCAAATGGAGAAATTAGAAATCCATTTGCAAAGTCAGCATAAAGGAAAGTGTTTGAAAAACAATTTGAAACTATTTCCCATAAGTTCCTGTAACTCTGTGTATGTCTGGAAATTTACTCTAATTTTGTAGATGATTATTTATCTTTTCTAGAGCTTTTTCTCTGCTTCCAGTAGGTGTTCTGAAGATTCCATGTCAAGCATCCCTACAAATATATTTTCAGTAAATTTTTCACCTATTCTGGATCTATCCCTTTTGCTGAATCAAGGCCTTATATTTCCTAAGTTAAAATAGCTAGAACACACTATCATAACTATTGCTTTTACTTATTTTTGAAATTCCTTCTTTTTTAAGAGAAGTGACATGGTGATAGCTAGGTGGATGCCAGTCTGCACATTCTCAGACAGTTCACTGACAGTCTAAACCAAGGAATTAACATGGACTTTTTGTTTTCCCAATTGCTTCATTCAAAGATTCACCTTTTTAATCTTGTTCTTTTCCTTTCATTCATTAGCAGATTGTAGGAACTCAAACTTGAAGTAGCTCTTGGCTGAATAGGAGAAATGCCTTAGGAAATGTTAGGTTTGTTTTGTTTTTTTTCTAGATAGGCTGTAAGAAGTAGAAAATAAATATGAAGAGCTATGTAAAAACATTTGTTGGAGAAGAAGATGGCAAAGTAGAAACAGACGCTAAAATTTTCTACCTAATTACTCAATTGCAAAACACTGTGGTGCTATTATCACGTAAATTAAATGTCATCCTTTTAAGTATTTAGCTCTGACTCCCAACCCCTCCATGTGTTTCATTTTTGCACATTTTCTTCTATTCCTTATCTCTGCTTATGTTTTATCTGCCTGCAATATATTATAATTATGATAGTTTCTCCACATTGTTACTACTTTGTATGTCCTGAGTTGTGTAGTTGAGTTTGTATAGGTTAGACTACAGTTCACATGTTTCTGTATTTATTCATGCACTTTACAAGTGTTCATTGGGCACCTTTTCATTTCTGGTGCTGCGCTGGGAACTAGGAGTACAGTGGTAACCCAAAAGATGTCTGTCTCACCTTCCTTCCCGTGGGGGTAACAGATAGTAATAAATAAGTGAGATTTCTGATAGCCTTCTGTATGTGGCCTTTTCTTCCTTTTTGATTGGTTTTTTGGCAAGAATATCTATGACCCTTTTTAAAGAATTGTTTACACTTAAAATCTTGCTAGCTACATGAATAGGTACCAGTTTCATTTTAACTTCTTAAAAGTATTCTAAGTTTTGTATTCCCAAATTAATGGTTTTGAATATTTACTTTATTCATTGCTGTGTCCTCAGGAGCTCCAGGCAAGTGGCTGACACTCAGTAAACATTTGTAGAACAAAATTGTGGAATTAATGGTCATTTACAGCTGTTTTCTTGACTAGAGTTTCTCTTTTAAAAAATTTTTCTTTTAAAATTATTTTCTTTACAAATTGTCTGTTTTCTTTCTCCATTTATTTATTGGGATTTTTTTCTCTTTTCTGACAGTTTCTTTAAGTTCTTCATATAATAAAGATAATCCTTTTCATGTTGTATTTTCTGCAACTGTTTTTTTAAGCTGTTGCTTCTCATTTTTCAGTTAATTGTTGTATAGAAATTTTTTTGAGATAATTAAATTATTTTTATCAGTTCAAAGCTTATTCGATTTCCTGTATTCTGGAAAAATATTTTATAAATTCATTTATCTTAAAATGGTGTAAATACAGTATATAAGCCAGTGTATTTTTTATTGAGGTAGCATTGGTTTATAGCATTATATCCATTTCAAGTGTAAATCATTGTTTTGACTTTTTTATAGACTACATGGAGCTCACCACCAAAAGTCTAGTTGCCCTCAGTCACTGTACACACGTCCTCCTGTACACCTTACCCCCGCCCCGCCTGCCCCTCTGGTAACCACTAGTCTGTTCTCTCTATCTATGTTTGTTTATCTTCTACGTATGAGTAAAATCATACAGTATTTGTCTTTCTCTGACTTTAAGCCAATATTTATATAATTTTAAAGGAGATAAAATACGAACATACAGTATAGGTAGTGTTATATATATAGTATTGCTAGTTGAATGGAATTTCTGCATATGGATTTGAGGCAAATCTAAGATAATTGGCTTTGTTTCCATTTGTTATGTTGTCAAGACAGCCTAGTCTCCCATCTTTTCCTGATGAGTTTTTGAATATCATGTTAATATTAGTGAATTCATTGCAACCAGATGTCTTGCTTGGTGGGTTTGTGTATCCATTTAATGATAATTGTGGCATTGAGTTTTTAACTACATGAAATTCACTTGATTAAACATTCTCAAATCAGGATATTACAAGAGACTCATTCCCCCAACATAATGTTCCCTGGTGTCTGGCAGGGGAATGAAACTCTAATGGAATTTAAATAGGCCTCATAGGGCTGTGGTTGTGTGGCAGAGAAAGAAGCAGCAGGAAGTAGGTGGTGGCCTCAAATTCTCTGGGTTCTGTATCTGGCCAAACTCTGCATCTGGTGTTTCCCCGGAAATCTGGTGCCAGTGTCATACAATGCCACATCTGTTTTCAACAAATGTTTAAGCACTGAGTTCTTAAATTCCTGGCATGGAAACCTGGCATCCAGTATGTCCAAAAATAGGTTTGAGATTTCAGCAAATTTGGGGTTAACAAACCCTTCTTTAATTTTTCTCTTTAGGACTCGAACTTTTATTTTGTTCTTTCACTGCGTAGTTTTAACCAGATTCCATTGCTACAAATTTGTACAAATAACCCATTTAAGTATCTTGGTAAATATTTACCATTAATTCCAATATGAATGTTTAATATGGACTCATTGGTGTGAATATTTTCAGTCATTATAAATAAAATGGAAATATTTTTATTGAAGACAAATTCTGTGTTTAGAACACTCAGCTGAAAGGATTGTCTGGATTTATTAGACCCTCAATTTATATTTCTTCGTTCAATTTGTATAAAAATGCTATATAAAGTAGATATTACTGTCTTTTCATAAATGAGGACATTGAGGTCTACATAAACTAAATAACTTGCCAGTAGTCATATAGCCGGGTAAATAGCTCAGCCAGGATTCTCCCAGGCTTGATTCCCAATGCCCACTTGGTCATTACCACCCTTTCAGTGTCCAGATCTGCTCTGCCAAACATGGCTGTTCTTACAGTATGCTACTGGTGGGATTTATGCTTTTGGAGATCCTACATTCTTTGACAGAAACTAAATGTAAAATATTATTTACTCCAGAATCTTTTAGCTTTATGCTTTCTATCGTAATATTCTACCCATTGAATTTTTATGATGTTATTTTTTTCAATCCAGGTTATAGCATTTTAAAGGTTGAAAGTTTGGCTTGGTCCTGACTTGTGCCTATTTTTCAAAATGAGAATAGTGCTGACAATGAGATTGTAGTTAATGGGCAATTTGTTTTTAATTTTCTTGAAAGTTTAGCATTCACATTCTATCGCAGTTTTTAAAATTTCTATATGCCTGCTAGTTATGTTTAAACATATATTTTCTTATAATTAACTTTTTAATAGGTAATATGTTCAGTTGGCTTCAAATGCAAGAGCTAGTAATAGCAATAATAATAACAATATCTAACTACAACTGTGGTGCACTTAACTGCATGCCACGAGTTCTTCTAAGCATGTTTAATGCGGTAACTGAATCCTCACCACCTTGATGCGCTAGGTACCCCTGTTATCCCATTTTGCAAATGAGTAAACTGAAGCAAGAGAGGTATACCTGATCAAGCTGGTCTGCGTTTTGTCATTTGTCCAGTCAAGTGTCACCTTTAGAAAGCCTCATATGCACACAACCCTCTCTTTTCTGGGCTGGATTCAGTGCTTATCCTACAGGCATGCATTTTGAAAAAGGCTGTATCTATTCTGCCATCTTCACAAAATTATTCAGAAAATCAAATGAGAGTTCATAGCTGTTTGTAAGCTTCAGAGCACTACACAAATGGATATTAAACCAATTATGGAGTGTACTGTATATGCTTAATGAAGACCGATGCTTTTAAGGCCTCTGGACATTAGCACAGAGTTTGGCGCCTTGGACAAATAGGATCTTGACAGTTCAGTGTGTCACTCTGTTCTGGCCAGCCTATTTTTAACCTTAATGATTTTAAATGGTTTTTGTATAATCTGATTGCAAGCTTTTTTTGCTCTACAGAAGGCCAAGAGAGAAGTGTTTGCATCCTGATATTTAAATATTGCAGACTCATACTGTCTAGATCCTACAACTGGTTCTGCTGTCTAATTCAGTGTTTCTCAGTATTGGCTACATATGAGAATCTCATGGTTGTAGTTTTGTTTTTTAACTGAAGATTCTTAGCCTCTGCTTTCTGATTCATGGAATCAGTCTCAGGATGGGAGGGAGAGATCAACACAGGTAATTTTGATGAGCATCGAGAAATGAGATATATTCTAAATATGTTCTAAATACTGTCTGAAAAGATGACTTAGTGTCATCACAAATATTTTTAATAAGGAAAGCAGTCATTTCATATTTAGTAGCTCTCGAGAGTACTGACATTTATTTTGTTACTCTGCTGTACATTTTACAGTCCATTTGTGCTGGTGAGTTCAGTGGATGCTTTACTCAAAACCATATGGCTATGCCAAGCAGCTGATAAATGAGTTACAATTTTTTTTCCCAGCTAAAAAACATCATCTTTGCTTGGCTTAGGAGACATTTGGGGCCTTGAGCCGACCCTCACATATTTTGTTTTTAACAGAAATTGTAGCGCTATATGTAGACGTTTCATGACTTGCTTATAGAAATGAGGGGCCATCTTTTTAGTTTGGAGCCTTGATGAGGCTCATCAGTTTCCATAAAAGGTTGTCAGTCATACCATCTGCTGTCTGATGGTCCGAATATGTATCTCTGCCCGTAGTAACACACAGTATCTGCAGGCCCGGCCCCCATTAGAGAATATAACCGGAATTAGTCTGATATCCAGCTCTTGTCAGAAGCCTGGTTATGGAGAATTGTTTGAAGGACATGCACTCTGTTTTCTTCTAGAGTTATTCCTGTGTCAAGCTGGGCCATCAGAAGGCTGTTTTAAAAATATCTTACCTTGCTACCCCTACCTTATTTCCTCATGTATAAAAGAAAGCTTGTGTTTCCAATCACAGGCATTGGGGATTTCTCTAACAGTTACATTATCCAGCAGGAGTATTGGTATGGGTAATTGAAAACTTGCTTTTTTAATTTAATAACATTGTACCAATACGCTGAATCTTATTAAAATAGGCAGACTGGAAAAAGTTTGATTCCTCTCCTCCTCATACAGATCACATTAAGTATTATTTTTTGTTAGTTGGGCTTACTATACAAAGTGGAAGAGTATCACATTCGTCTAATTATTTTATAACACTTAGCATGTCTCTGCATCTTTTGTTTTATATTATTGATTCTCAATTTCTGGCTTGTTTCTCCTAACGAACAAAGTCATTCTTTCATCAGAAAAAATAATATTCAGTTGATGATTTGTTTTAAAAATGAGTCATTTCCTCATTCTTACTAAAAACTTTTACATTTTTTTTAAAAAAGGGAAGAGAGGCTTTTCTGCAATTGTGGTTGGAAACTCTGGATACCTTTACAAGTAGGGGAAAACTTGTTATAAAATTGTTTTAGTTCACTTATCAGTAAGGAGTGTGTTCGTATCAGATGACAAAAAACCTGAAGGCTGAAACAGATAGAGGTTTGTTTTAACAAATTTCTCAGTATAGGCAGTGGAGAACTGATGCCACCAGGGCAGTTCTTCCTATTTTTTTTCCATTCTGGCATCCTTAGAGAACAAGAATTTGTCCTCAGGCTTTTCATCTGAAGGATTCTAACATTCTAAAATGGCTTCTGTGCTTCTAGATGTTATTTCCCAGGAAGATGGAAAGACAAGGGGTGAAAGTCTTTCCTTTTCCAAAGCTTTTCCCTCTTGCACTGCCCCCAGAAGCCAGAAATTATTTATATTTTATTGACCAAAGCTATGACATATGGCCCCTCCTGGGTGCAAGGCAGACAGGAAAATAGTACTTTTACCTTTAGCCTATATAGCGGGAAAGACAAATAGAAGAAGGCCTGTGAATTGTTTCCGTCATTGTTTCTGCCGGAAGTGTCCTTATTGAAGATGGACCAATAGTTTTTGTAGTCTGTCTTTATAGGGCTACTTTTCCCAGTCGTAATTTAATTTAGGAATTCAGAGCACATTTAATCTGCATCTGTTCACATAGATAATTCATTTTTTGAGGTACAGATTAATTATACTTTTTTAAAATGTTGAGATGATTTATTTGATAAATCAAATTCCAAAACCCTTATGACTAGATAATAAATTGCAACCTTTAATGCTTTTAGAATGCAGACTCTTTAGCCTTTTGAACAATTTCTGATTTTGGTGAGACAGGCTGAACATAGTGGCTGTAGGTGTTTAACAAATAGCAGTTTTCATACCAAAATAGGATTAGAGGAACTTTTTAGGAATCCAACTGAAGGAAGGAAAAAGTAGTAAAATATTGAAAATGAGATAAAAGTGTAAAAACATGTAATGCTTTTGTTTGAGAGTAAATGAGGAGAAAACTGTTACTGAGCAGAGGTAACACCATAGAGTGAAACAAAGAGCAACAGATGTCTTGGGTTCCAGTTCTTTCTGCCATGTACAACCAGCTGCACTTTCTATGTAACTTTATCTCTCAGCATTGGTTTCCCCTTCTTTTTATATAAACAGTAATTACACCAACCTCACAGTGTCTTTGGCTCCCCCACTTAGCAGACTGCTGGTCACATGGGAAGGGTTGGTTAACTGTTAGTTTCCTTCAGTGACTGGATAAAGATGAACAAGTTCCTAACTGTTAACAGCAAGGCGTGTGTAGTTTAAGATCTATGTGCTGGTCAATTTATGTTTCATGTGAAAGAAACCCAGACTTTATCAATAACCTGAATGTCAATCTTAGAATGGTATCCTGTTATCATGTATTGACAGTGACTACCTAAAATAAGAAAACCACTCTCAATCCATTTTTTAATGAGTTGTTTAATTCTATATACCTATGTATAATAAAATTTAGTGGAATTTATTGGATTTTAGAGAATATCATTTTACTTTCAAAATCCATATTTTTGTTTCTTTATAATTTTTTGTTTTTCTCCAAACTAGGATTTTAAGAGTGGACTTGGTATTACTGTAATTCCTATGAATGTAGCAAATGTAAAGCAAGTGGACCGAACTGTTAAACAATCTTTTGAAATAATCACTCCCTACCGGAGTTTTAGGTAAGCAACATGTAAACGTTCTGTGTTTGTGCTAATACAGGAAAGCCTGAATGATCCACTTTTACATTCCCAGTGGTGATTTTATTTCTTATAGAACACTTAATATAATATGTTCTTTTCCATAGTGTCTAATTTATTAGGCAGTATATAAAAACACCTTGTAAAAGTGTCTTGAATAATCATGCAACCTGCAAAGATGCTAATTTCATGGGATTGGAGTAGTTTCTTTTCTTAATGTAGTCATGTGCCACAGAAGGTTTTGGTCAGTGACAGACTGCGTGTGTGACGGTGGTCTGCTAAGACTAGTAGCATATGGCCTAGGTGTGTAGTAGGCCATCCCATCTAGGTTTGTGTAAGTACACTCTGTGATGTTTGCACAACGACGAAATAGTCTAATGGTGCATTTCTAAGAACATATCCCTGTCGTTAAGCGACACATTACTATAACTCTTTTTCTTAGTAGGCTTGGTGAGTATGTTAATTTTCTAATCAACAAATATATGAAAAATTACTTCACATTCTGAAGGAATAAAATAAAATGAGAATATTACATTGTGTTTATTGCTGTATTGTTATTTACCTTCTTTTAGCCTAATAAAATACAATTTTGCCTTTAAGATCAATCCTTCATTATAGTTGCTCCATATTGATTTCCTAAAAGCAACTCTGCCTTAAAATGACGCTGAATTTAATGGATTTCATAGCACTTATTCGTCAAATATTTTAGCATTTCGTTATATATCTTGTCTTATGCTATTCTAGTAATTGCTTCATAATGACAATGAAACAGAAAACTTAATATATGTTCTTAACATGTTAATAATCTATAATGACTGCATGCTTTTGTACATAGAAGAGGCATAAATCAGTATCTGTTGAGTTCAGCCACATTAATTCATCTGTCACAAATATTCCTCATACCACAGCATAGTATGCAGGTCAGAGTTCTCAAAGGCCTTTGAAGGACTAACGATTACTTAGCAATTACAAAATTACTACCAAATCCAGTACTCATTTTATCTGTCAGAATATGTCTACTGGCTCAATTTTAAGAAAGAAATGGTCACATAAGGAATAACAGGCTTTATTTTCAAATGTGCAGATTCTTTCAAGCCCCAAGTGAAAGTGTAGACATTACCTAAGCTGTTTTTACTCACAAGACTTCTGACACCAAATATGTGAGCTTTTTCCTTACACTAACCAATTCTCTAACTATCCGGACACCAATTGGGCGTCCTACAATTCAATCCTATTCTGCCACCAACTTCTTGGAGTGAGCATCAGACCCCATGGGTTTAAGGACTCAGTTCCACAAGACTGTTGTCACTTCAGATGCCAGTTGCAAGTATTGGGTCCCCAGGTTACCCACATTTCTGTCCAACTCAGCTACAAGTTGGGGTTCCCATAACTCCCCCCAGGTTGTATAATTTGCTAGAATGGCTCATAGAACTCAGGAAAACAGTTTAATTATTACTACCAGTTTATTATAAAGAATGCAACTCAGGAATGGCCAAATGGGATTGCTGCATAGGACAGCGTACAAGGGCTTAGTGGTCCGGAGCTTCCATGCCCTCTCTCGGTGCACCACCCTCTCAGTACCTCAATGTGTTCGCTACCCTGGAAGTTCTCAGAATCTTGTTGTTTAGGGGTTTTTATGGAGATTTCATTCCATGGGCGTGATCGATTAAATCCTTGGCCATTGGTGATTAACTCAATCCCAGCCCTTCTCCCCTTCCCAGAGGTCAGGGGGTGGGTTTGGCTGAAAGTTCCAACTCTCTATCACACCTGGGTCTTTCTGGTGACCAGCTCCCATCCTGAAGCTCTCTAGGCCTCCAGCCACAAGTTACCTCCTTAGCATACAAAAGACACTTTTATCACTGTGAATTCCAAGGGTTTTGGGAGCTGTGTACCAGGAACCTGTGTGTACCAGGGACAAAGACCAAATACCTCTTTTCCATTGTGCCGTGGTGGCTGTGACCAGTCTTTATGTAGAAGCAGAAACCACTAAGAATATTATAGTGATGATGGAACCATAAAGTGCTTCAAAAAATATAATCCATGTAGGCCACTCAGTTTTCATAAAGATTAAGAATATATTTGTCATCTGTTATTTTTATTTCAAAGCATTTTCATCTTCAGAACAGAAAATTTTAATGTGAAGCATCATTTTTTGGGTCATTGAGTATGGAACACTGCAGCACATTTTTGGGCACATTGTAGGTACTCAGTAAATATTTCCTCAAGGTGAACTGATCTGTAATGTTTTATCCCTTCTCACAGGCACCCAATAAACGCTAAGAATTAAATAAGAACATGGCTAAAAATGTGTTAGAATTCTATTAGAATAGTAATCACTTAAAACTTTTTTGATTTCTCAGTTTCTTAAAGCCATCTGGACCTTATTCTAATTAAAAAAAATTTATTTTTAAGGCTGAAAAAAATCAATTTTTTTTGGTGGGTGTTTTTGATAATTTAATTTCAGACTATCATGGCATTCATTCTTGGCAAAAAAATTCAATTGTCCTGAAACTCTGCCAGTCTCTCATTGATTATTATAACCACTGCTTAGGGAAACATGGCATCTCATTTAAGCTTTTGACCTAACAAGGCAATTTTTATATACTGGTCAGAAAAATGTGTATGTTAATTTTGGTTCAAGATATGTAAACAAAGTCATAAGCAATGTGGAAAGTCAGAGGAAAAAAGACTTCTAAATTAGATGATTTTTAGCAGAAGACTATCCAACTGCCTGGAAGGCGTATTTTTTCAGCTGCTGTTTAATTGGTGAGTGAAATGAATATGCAAACTGAACATACTGCTTAATTGGCCTTTACAAGAGAGATCGATAATGAAGGAATGTTAATTGTTTCAGCTTTACAGCCGAGTCGGAAAAAGAGAAACAAGAGTGGATTGAAGCTGTGCAGCAATCGATAGCAGAAACTCTCTCTGATTATGAAGTAGCTGAGAAGATATGGTTCAACGAGTCCAACAGGAGCTGTGCAGATTGTAAAGCCCCGGATCCTGACTGGGCATCCATCAATCTCTGTGTTGTCATCTGTAAGAAGTGTGCAGGTAATTAGTGATAAGTTATGCTCATCACTGTTTGGTGGCAGATTGGCACTGAATGCTCTTTATTGTCATATATAATGTGTCCCAGCTGATGATTATGAAAAATGAAAACAGAGAAAGCTTATTCCATTTAAATCAAATTTAGAAATATAATCGTAAACTTTTCTTATGCATGACTTAGATATAAAAATTGATTTTTAAGCATGTAATCATTTTTTTGTGCCTACTGGTCCATGTATGGATTTTAAAAAGGCAATTGTTGAAGTTTTTAGATTTTAGGTGAATATGTTTCAGAATATACCCTGAATGCATTTGCTGTTTGTATGATTTTACATTTTTCCCAGTCGTGTTTTCTAAGACCTATTTTTCACATCAAGGCCATTCTGAGCTCTTAACTTGGTTCATCAGATCTGGTATCTCTTACAATGAGAATTTTTGTATACAAGCATTTTCCAGGCGTATCAAAGTTTGTGAAAGTAACCAGTATTATGACTGGTTTTCTTATGGCGATCTTACACTTTGCAGACTATGTGACAGTTCATTGTATTTAGGAGCTCAGTTATTCCAAGTGAGTGGAGGGAATGGACCCCTGTTTAGGTATGTGATTGTGGAGGTCTTGGAAAAAGCCACAACCTAAACTTAACTTCAGCTTTTCAGCTCCACCAGGTACCGTGCTGGTCTTGGGAATTAAAAGGATGTATAAGGCATGACATTTCTTGCACAAATATGTAAATAGTAATTACAATAGAGTATGGTAAGGACTAGAGTAGACTTAAGTACAGGTTTCACTGAGAGAATACAGAGGAGCACCTGCCTCAACTAGAGCAAAGACAAGGACAGTTCCTACAAATCCTTAAGACTTTTCTAGAGCTCTATGCTACCATATTTCTCAACCTGCTAAGATGGACTTCCTCCTGAGCGAATTAGCAACATCAATAGTAACAAGAAAAAGCATCAGTTAATCCTCCTCTACTGTGTTTTTTTTTTTTTTTTTTTGAGGAAGATTAGCCCTGAGCTAACATCTGTTGCCAATCTCCCTCTTTTTGCTGAGGAGGACTGGCCCTGAGCCATATTTTTTCCCAACCTTTTCTTCTCACCAGTCTCACTGGAAGAGATAACTTTGTTGTCCAAGGCTGTTCTTTCTATTTATGCTTCCTTTCTTTCCTGTCTTCTTAGGATCCCCTCACTCATCATTTACTCACTCTATGTAAGTTGTTTGACTATGATTTCTTTTGTTTCAGCATATAAATGTGCATAAGTCTGTCCTGTTAACACCAGCTTTCTGAAAACCTAGCATTCCCTTCTATGTATCATTTTCTCTCCCTTTTTCCTTTCATAGATGAGATACTTTCAAGAGTAGTAGACTGTGCAGGTTTTCTTCATTTCTTTAACTTCCTGGTTTTTCTTCAGCATCTTGTCACCAACCTCTTTTTCTCTCCAGTAAAAATGTTTTCACCCCATTTACCAATGTATTTTACCTCTCACTTTATGTGTGGTCAGTTCCTATCTTGATTGTCTTCTCTGCAGTATTGGTCAATCTGTCTCTCTGTGACTTCCCATCCTCTCTCAACTTCCAAGAGACATTGTCTCTTGGTGGGCTCTTACTACTGCGGTCATCCTTTTTCAGATTACTTTTCCTCTCCCGCTCATAACATAGGTGTGCTCCCTTGGGTGACATCCTCAGCTCTCGCACTCTGATGTTCCTGAATGATGGTATTTATCATATGAATTCAACACTCATTTTTGAGCAGATGATTCTCACTCTGTTGGGCACCATACTCTTATATCCATCTACTAGAATCTCTACTTGAATTTGCCCAAGATATTGCAAAGATAACATGTTACATATGGAGCTCTCATTGCTGCCAGGCTCATTTACATAAAACTGCACATTCTAATCTCGGTCAGAAGTAACACTGTCCATGCTACACTGAAGCCTAAAACCTGAGAGACCCTCTTGACCCTTCTCTTTCCTTAAAGCCCACCAATTCCTATCAGTTTTTATCTTCTCAGTATCTCTAAATTTGCCCTCTATTTTGTTTCTCTTCCTGGTGCCTCAATTCAGATTCTATTATGTATTTCTTAGGCTACTCCAGTGTTCCTTCCAGTTCTTCCTACATGCTTCTAAGTTTGACCCCTGTTGTCTTTAGGTCATCTTTATAAGTGCAAACCTGTGTGAATTCCTGCCAAGGGAATTCTAGGGCTTTGTGCTTTGAGTAGTTTCCAGCTCTCTCAAAGAAGGGAAGAAAGGAACCCCTTACCAATGTAGAGAGAGGAATGAGCTTTCATGCTCATAAGGCAACAGGTCCTTAAGATTAAGGATAATGTCTTTATACCTGTTTTCCTTCTCAGCTTGGAAAGCATCTGACACATGCCTGGGTACCCAGTAATGACTGAATGATGATTTATCCAACAGAATTAAAGTGATGATAATAGAATGCTGGGCTGTTATTCTCTTCCAGACATAATAGCAGAATAAAGAATCTACTTCAGAGTTTTAAGTATACATTCATTAGAGTTGTAGCTAGGTTTTTTTTTTTAAGAGTAAACGGATAATATCTGTATTCACATACATGTAATTTGCACAGACCTGTTATAAAATGTTTTCTTTCAGTTACTGAAAATTTCTAGTTACTTGCTGAACAATGAAAAATGATATAAATGTACGTATATGCACATATATATGCATATACACATACACACATACATGCACACACACTTTTAAAAGTGTAGTTTTATACCAGCGCACGGTGGTGATGAAGGTGATTGCTGTTGTCTTCGTTGTGGTTGGTTATGATTTCTGTCTAATTACCACCACGACTCTACTCTAGGGTGGAAAGTACATATTAGTGTGTTTTAAGTTGAAAAGATAGATAAATACACGCATACATGTACACATAATATACACCTTTTTTTAAAGGTAAAATACATTTACATTCAAATTAAAATAGAAATGCAATTGTTTTTTGATTTCAGGTCAACACAGATCTTTAGGACCAAAAGATTCCAAGGTTAGAAGTCTAAAAATGGATGCGAGCATTTGGAGCAATGAACTCATTGAGGTAAGTCCGATTTAACTATGGCGGTGGTTAGCAGAGGTCGGGGGAAGGTATGCAGTGGAGTGGCATGGGTTACTTCAGGGGCTCTTTGATAAAGTTCTCACACGTTATAAAGATGGCTTATAGCCTGTTAGATAGTGGTAACTTTCTACTTTAACCTTCAGAATGCTGCCTAAAGGAGATAATTATGTTAAAAATACAAAGTACAAGGAGCTTTAATAGTAATAACTATTAAAGCCTTGACAGCTTTTTTTTACACCAGCATTTACTTTCTTTGTTTTTAACCCAGCATGGATAAAATGTTGTAAATGTGAATGAAAACATTTGGCAAAATTTTCTATTCTCTCTTTTGGCTACGCTCTATCATTAACTGCGATCGTGTCTAACTTGCTGTCTCCCTTTTCCATTTTCTGCTTGGGTTTTAGTACTGTTCTCAACCAAATTAGCCCACCTACTTAGCCATTTTAAATGACTCTGTTTCAATTTGAGCTTCACAAAATAATAATGGTTTTGCTACAATTTGTGTTGCTTGCAATTTCTTTCTTAGCTAATCTTTTACCATTGTTAAGAGCAGCTAGACTGTATTTAAAATAGAAATAGTATCTGCTTTCACATTGCATCTTCCTGAAAGAGTTGGGTCTTTCTTGTGTTTTTGCGTATTTTATACTGCTATACTTTAATCTGTAATGTGAATCAGTTTTCTGCAGATTCGCAACTGATATGAACTATGTTTTATAATTTTTTGATGATTCAGCTTTTTATTGTCATTGGAAACAAAAGAGCAAATGACTTTTGGGCTGGTAATCTTAAAAAAGACGAGGAGTTACACATGGACTCGCCAGTAGAAAAGAGAAAAAACTTTATCACTCAGAAGTACAAAGAAGGAAGATTCAGAAAAACACTTTTGGCATCTCTCACCAAAGAAGAATTAAATAAGGTATCTAATAAAATAGACATGGATTTTAATGTCTTTTTAAATATGTCTGAAGGATTTTGAAAAGAAGTAAAAACTCTTTTAGTATTTGATGGAATTGTTTTATTTTATTTCCTTTTGTAAGATTGTGCCAGTGGTTTTCCCATCATTTCACTTACGGATTCATTATGAATAGTCGCTAAACTCCATCCATAGCTGAAATTTCCAGCTAACTTAGGCCTACCCCATTATTCTTAAAACTTTGGCAACTTTTCCTAGAATACTGAACTAACTTCAGCTCTTACATTACTGACTCAGTGTCACCAAAATTAACATCATTTACTCAATTAATTTATTAGGATCATTGATTTGTTTGGTCCTGTTGATTTGAAGTGTTAATTGCCTTTGGCTGAGTGATTCTTTGTACTTCTTGTGACCATTTTTTGCTGCCCATTTGGTCTTCACCCTTTTGGCAAAGGATTTGTTAAGCATCCTGCCAGAAAATTTGAAAAGCAATTTTCTGTTTTTAAATTACTACTTTAGTTTCTTGTAAGTCAGGAAATTCTTCTACGTATAGATATTTAAAACATGTACTTTGATATGCCTGTTGTTTTTATGCTTAGAGAATATATTTTTTCATGGTTCTCAGTTCTTTAGTATGCTTTTAATGCCAATGCTTATTGTATAAGGATCCCTAGGTAAGTAGCATTATGCTGAACATTTTGGAAAACAAAAAAATAAAGATTTTTTCCATACTTCCTAGAAATTATAAAATTTATACAATTATTTACATTTCTCTTCTCTTGGCTTAGTTCCCATCGACTAAGTTTTTCTTCTTTGTGCATCTTTTATATTAGAATTGGTTTTAAGGTAATGACACACAGTAAGTGCAGGATTTAGGATCCATACCTAAGGCTGGGGAGAGTCAGGGAGGTGGGATAGGGTAAGGAACCATATATTTATGTTGTGTAGGTAGGTATGGTACATATGGTTATGTAGGTAGGTATAAGGCTATTTAATTTTGTTTTGGGAGGTGTTTTCATGGGTACTAATTACATTATTAAAATAACTGACCAATTATACCAGATGTGTGGAATAATGATAACAGGGTATCATAAACCAAGGTTTATTATTTATTCTGTGCACCACAGGTCCATATATAAATAAGTAGTAAGTTGTGGATTTTGGGAAAGTAATTGCTGATGTTGGAAAACCAGAGTATATCTTTCCCTAATAGTTTCTCTCTTTTTGCTGGTGATGGGAATCTTGTCAATGAGTAAATACTGATGTCCCAAAATGAGGTCCCGCGTGCCACACCACACACTTCACTTGAACTAAGACATTAGATAAGTTTTACATTAATTACTAGCAATTGCGTTCTTCCTAGGAATGTTTTAGAGAAGTCTACCCATTAGGATTTACTTCCACATTGGGCTTCTTAAAAATGATACTCTTAAATGTCAGTGAATAATTTTTACCAAAAATTACATTTATTTTATGGAATAAGTATTTTTAATCGAGATATAATTTACCTATAATGTTGTGTAAGATTAAGTTGTTCAGTTGTCGATTTGATACATTTAGGTATTGCAATATGATTACCACAGTAGCTATAGCTAACACCTCTATCACGTGACATAATTATTTCTTTTTTGTAGTGAGAACTTTTAAGATGTATGAGCAATTTTGAAGTATATAATACAGTATTGTTGACTATAATCACTATGCTGTGTGTTAGAGCTCCAAAACATATTTATCCTCTAGTTGTAAGTTTGTACCCTTAAACATCTCCTCCCCAATTTTTCCTCCCCACCCTAGCCCTTGGTAAGCACATTCTACTCTCTATTCCTACAACTTTGGCTTTTTTAGAGTCTACATGTAAATGATATCATACAATATTTGTCTTTCTCTGTCTGGCTAACCTCACTAAGCCTAATGCCTTCAAGGTCCATCCATGCTATCCCAAATGGTAGGATTTCCTTCTTTCTCATAGCTGAATAATATTCTGTTGTATATATCTATACCACATCTTCTTATCCAGGCATCAATTGATGGACCCTTAGATTGTTTCCATATCTTGCCTGCTGTGAATAATGCTGCCATAAACATGAGACTGTAGATATCTTTTTGATATCCCGTTTTCATTTCCTTTGAATATATACCCTGAAGTTGGATTGCTGGATCATATGGTAGTTGTATTTTTAATTTTTTGAGGAACCTCTGTACTGTTTTACATAGTGGCTGAATCAATTTAGATTCCCAGTAGTGCATGAGAGTTGCCTTTTCTCCACGTCCTCACTAACACTTGTTATCTCTTGTCTTGTTGATAATAGCCGTTCTGACATGTGTGAGGTAATATCTCATTGTGGTTTTGATTTGCATTTCCCTGATGATGAATGATGTTGAGTCTTTTCATGTACCTGTTGACCATTTGGATGTCTTCTTTGGAAAAATGTGTATTCAATTCCTCTGCCCCTTTTTTAATCGGATTGTTTGTTTTTTACTGTTGAGGTCTATGAGTTCTGTATATTTTTTGGATATTAATCTCTCATCCAGTGTATGGTTTGTAAATATTTTCTCCCATCCTGTAGGTTGCTTTCTCATTTTGTTCGTCATTTCTTTTGCCTTGCAGAAGGTTTCTAATTTGATATAGTCCCACTTAGTGACTTTTTCTTTTGCTGCTTATGCCTTTGGTGTCACATCGAAAAAATCATTGCCAAGATCAATGTCAAGATACTTCTTTCTGATGTTTTTTTCTAGAAGTTTTAAGGTATCGAGTCTTATGTTTAATTCTTTAATCCATTTTGAGTTAATTTGTGTGTGTGGTGTAAGATAGGTGTCCAGTTTCATCTTTCTGTATGTGGTTATCCAGTTTCCCAACACTATTTGTTGAAGAGACTATCCTTTCCCCATTGAGTGTTCTTGGTGGATAGGTATTTATTGCACACTTAGCAATTGCTGAGTTCTTTTTTAGGTGCTAGGGATACAATTGTAGTAAAAAGTAAATGTACTTCTTTTATTCCTGAGAGTCGTAGTCAAGTAGGGGAAACTGACCATAGACAGCTAGATTCCAATAAACACACTATAGCAAATACAGTGTGCTGTGACGGAAAACAATAGGGTGATGAGAGAGAAAGAGGAAACACACGTGATTAAATGAGGGCAGTCAAAGGCTTTTCCAGTGGAAGGATGTTAGCTGTTTATTTTCCAACACCCTTATTTTGCAGGTGAGGAAAACTAAGATCCAGGGAGGAGAACGGATTCACCTCGCAAATTAGTACGAAGTTAGGTACAAGAATTCAGGCTTCTTGATTCTAAAACAAAGGAAATTCTGGAGGTCAGCTAGACCATGGTAGAGAAAATAAGTACTTTTTTTAACAGTTCATGTCCTGGGCTGGAACTGTGAATGAGTCCTGGGACTTCCTGGCTGTACCTTCTGAGCCGCCTGTTAGTATATTTAATGAGCAATTATCCTGGAGTTGCAGTACAGAGGGCAAATTAACCAGTGATCTGTCTTGGTGCACCATGTCAGGAAGGAGATAAAGTGGTGAGTCCGAGGCTAGAAAGTCAGATGGAATCAAGGTGCCAAAATTAGTGTGTTTGGAAGCAAATGAGAAGGCAATAAAATGAGGAAACAGGAAGAAAGAATGAGAAGAGATGTGAAGGCAGCTTATTACTTCAAGGCAAAAAAAATAAAAAATAAAAAAAATCAGGTTCCAGCAATTCCTAGTGTTTGTATAATGATGGTATATAACACAAGTGAGTGATGTTGTTTTATTGCCTCTTGCTTGCTGTTCCTCCTCCCCACCCATACTCCCACCCCTACAAAAGGAATAATCCTGAATTTACTTGGTGCTCATCTGTCAAAGATTCTACAGATCCTGATTACTAGAAAATACATACATACATACATACAATATTCATATGACAAAACATTTAGTGGATACTTCATTATTTTTTAATTTGTTTTTTATTGAGATAACATTGGTTTATAACATTATATAAATTCCAGGTGCACATCATTATATTTCAACTTCTGTATAGACTGCATCATGTTCCCCACCAAAAGTCTAGTTTCCATCCATCACTCTCCTCCCACCTGCCTTCCCCTATGGTAATCTCCAATCTGTTCTGTGTATCTATGTGTTTGTTTGTTGTTTTTTATCTTCCATATCAGTGAAATCATAGGGTATTTGACTTTCTCCATCTGACTTATTTTGCTTAGCGTATTACTCTCAAGGTTCATCTATGTTGTTGCAAATGGCAGCAAGATTTCATCTTTTTTTTTTTTTGTAGCTGGGTAGTATTCCGTTGTTTATGTATACCACATCTTTTTTATTCATTCATCTATTGGTGGGCACTTAGATTGTTTCCAAGTTGCGGCTATTGTGAATAATGCTGCAGTGAACATAGGGGTGCGTGAATCTTTTCAATACTTCATTATTACATTTGAAGTGTTTTGAATTATCTGAGCATCAGCCATTATCATAGTGTATAAGCATAAAACATGTCTTCCAAAGAAAATACGATGGATGGGAAAGTTTAGAACATCACAGCAATAAAACAATGATTTGAAATTTGGAGGTCTTGGGTTGTAATTTAAATTCATACGAAGCAGGCCTTTTGAGACTGTTGCTTAATTCAGGGCATAATTATTATTAGCTATCTTAGTTAAAAAGGAATGCAGACTTCATCTTATAAATGATTAGCAGACGTTCACTCATTTTAATAGCTAGAATTGTATTTTCTTCTTTTGAAAGGTATATTTTCTTTTAACGAGCAGGCTCTGTGTGCTGCTGTAGTGAAATCAGATGTTCTGGAAACGATGGCTTTGCTGTTCAGTGGAGCAGATGTCATGTGTGCAACTGGAGACCCTGTGCATAGCACCCCCTATCTGCTGGCCAAGAAGGCTGGACAGAGTCTGCAAATGGAATTTCTCCACCATAACAAATTCTCAGGTTAGTCTTTATCCCGGCATGACCCTGCTCTCCTCTACCATATCCCTAAAAGGAGTGAAGCACACATCTGTTCATTTCTCAAATAAGAAACATCGTCAGAATGAAAAAAAAGGTGATGACTAAAAAGATGGAACATGCTTAAGACTATGTTTTATTTTATTTCAAGAAAAAGTTTAGGAAATAAATCTTATGTTTCTTTAATCTTATAACTGGAAGATTAAAATAGTTAATCCCACATAATCATTTTTACCAAAATTAAATCTGATTTTCATATATGAATAATAAACACAACTTAAGTGCTTATTTGCAAATTGCATGCAAGTGCAATAAACATCTCTGTGTATTTGTTCTGTGGCATATTTGAGGTAGTTTTTCTTTTAGATCAAAACTCTCATACATATTCATAAGCAAAGGGAAAATTGTTTGCATTTTATATTTCAAATGTATTATTTGTGTAATTGTTCTAGATTTCCCTCAACATGACGTTCATTCTGAAGGTGGATTAAGTCAAGAGTCCTGTCAGTCCGTGTTCCTCTGTGACTTTCTGTATCAGGCCCCTTCTGCTGCTTCTAAACTCTCTTCAGAGAAAAAACTGCTTGAAGGTATCTTTTCTGCTCCATTTAGATTTTGTTATCCGATAAAACTTTATTTCATTATCAAAACTATTAGGTTTAAATTTTGATGTTTTTTCCCTTAAGGTGTTGAATTGGATCTTGCAGTAGAGAAATATTTTTTGAGGATTTATAAATGCTTCCAGGCACAGATATTATTTCACGCGGTGCATCAGGGACTTACCACTGGGTTGGAATGCTGAATGGATTCTCAACAGGATTCACTGATGTCTACCTTAGGGCCAGCCAATTCTGCTTCAGGATTTAAGGGTTGTTCCAAAGAAATGTGAAACTCAGCCCCTTCCCTTAGGACAGCCATCCTAACTGGGGAGATAATATAGATAAATGGCAGCACATAGGAAGAACTGACAAGTTTCCAGGACATATTCTATCAGCATACTAGGTGATATGAAGTAGTTCATTTTGTTCTGATTATAAGTGTGTGTGTGTGTGTGTGTGTGTGTGTAAGTAAAATAAAGCTTAAGCATGGGTTCAGAAAAATAATGGGAATTAATTTGATTTAACAAGCTATTCTAGGCTTGAGGACTTATCTGAGCAGAGTCACAATAGCCATTTATCCATCTATCCATCCAGCTCTTTGTGTCAGGCATTTACTAGGCATTAGGAATACAAAAATGAGTAAGACACAGGCCTCATGCTCATGTTATAGACATGTGAACTAATTTTAAAAATATAGGCAGAAAAATATAATGAGATCTGTCTTACTGGAACAAAGAGAATTTAAGAGAAATTAAGCTGTACAGGGCAATTGATGGTGGGCGTTCAGGGACTCAGGACCCTCATATTAATTTCCTAGGTAGTATAATCCAGCTGTATTACTCAAAGGAAAAATAGGATGAAAAACTCACTTTAGAGCGCTAATCCTGATCCTTATACCTTGGAAGTGATTATTTCAGTAAAAACACTTTATTTCCAACAAAAAAATTATATCTCTAATCAGAATTATATTGGGACTAACTATACTTAGATAGATTTTCCTGGAAACAGTGGCTATCCTTTAGTGAGCATGCATGTACTATGTGTAAGGCATTGCTTTAGGTACTTTACATATGTTAATTGTAATCCTCATGCAAACACTGCAAGATAGTTGATATTATGCAGATTTTCACATGAGAAATAGAGGAGCTCAGCTTGAAGCAGAATTTTACATCTAATTTGTATTATAGTTGTTATTGTAACAGTTTGGCCTTAGTTAAAATGTAATTGCTGAGTGACACTAGGATGGCGGAGCATTTTTATCCTTTGAGTGTCGATATTTTTGGTTCTTTCAGCAATTGGTTTTAATATCTTCATTTGTTCAACCTAACCAATAATAAGTGACAGATTTTACAGAGATTTTCTCATCTTCTCTTGCTCCTTATCAGTATCTAACCCTTAAGTAGTCAAAAGTTGACTGATCAGAAGGAGGGAAAAAGTAACTGAATAATCTGTGAATTGACTATAGCAATTATTAAGGGGCTGGCACTGTGGCCTAGTTGTTAAGTGTGACGTGCTCTGCTTAGCAGCCCTGCTTTGGTTCCCGGGTGCAGACCTACGCTACTCATCGGTAGCCATGCTGTGGTGGCAACCCACATACAAATAGAAGAAGGCTGGCACAGATGTTAGCTCAGGGCAAATCTTCCTCAGCAAAAAAACAACAAACAATTATTAAAATAATTGAATAATAAGACAATTAATATACTCATAAATAAGTTTACAAGGTTTCTAGAATGTTTCTTCTAAATAGTAGGAGATCCTAGCCCCATCCTTCAAACCACTTATAAAAAGAGGAAATAGGGAATTTGAAATATAAGATTTTCTTCCTAAAGCTTTTCAATATATCATAAACACTGTGCAGGCTTAAAATAAGCTTTTATTTACTTTTTGGCAATCGTGGCTATAATATTTATTTACTTACTAGTTTGTTTTAGTATTTCCTTGAAATAGATTGTTTTTGTTAATCACTTGAGGACTGAATTGATGTTTTAAACTTGTAACTAAATCATTCTTTTATCTTTTATAAATTAACTATGGATTTTTTTTGTTAAAACTTATTTCAAAAACCAGAAACTGGTGCATTCTTGTATATGTAATTTAATTAGGGATGTTTTCTCATTTTGGAAGATGCTATTTTAAGTAATATGAAGTTGAATGTCTGTACTTTGGCTATGCAGCTCACAGATATGATTTCATCAAAAAATAATCTCCTTGCAAGACACTCTTTGAGGGTCCTCATTTCTTTTTGTCAGCAAGGTCTATCATTTCAAACTCAAAACAGAGCGTGAATCAGTTGGCTGCTCCCCATCTCCACTCATATCATCCTAGCCTCAGCCACCACCATGTCCTGCCAGGGCTGTAATACCTACCTTAGTTGTCTGCCAATATCTTTCTTCTAAAGATAGCTTCCCTCCAAAACCATTCTCTAAAAAGTAGACTTAACAATCTATAAAAATGTAAATCAGATCATCTATTTCCAGTGCTCAAGTATATTCAGCTGCTTCCCATTCTAGACTCCAGCCCTGCTCCTTATTATGACCTAAAAGACCTTCTCATATCTTCCCCCTGTCATCTCATCTCTTTCCTCCCTGTGCTACATGCCTAACCACACTGGTTTCCTCTCTCTTCCTGCAACATGCTGTGTTCCTTTCTGCCTCTTCTGGACCTCTGTGGTCACTGTTCACTCTGCAGGGAGGGTGCTTCCCTCAGTCTGACTCCTTCTCATCTTTCCGGGATCAGTTCAGTGCTACCTAGTTGGAGAGATCTCTTTGGCGCCCTACAAAAGTGTGCTCCCACCACTGCTCTCCTCTTTCATACTGTGCTGCTTGTTTCCCTCACAGTACTTACCACGTGAAGATGATCCCTCCTTCACTGCTTTGTTTTTCTTTCCCTCTGGAGTGGAAGCTCAATGAGGCATCAGCATTTTCTGGCTTAGTGAGGATTATCAAATCTTTGGTACCTAAAACAGTGTCAAAACATAGTAGTCGCATGATAAATACTTATTGAATAAATGACCATATCTCTAATTGTATTGCTACCATTGTACAAGTGTGAGTGACTTGTTAGTATTTTGTTTTGGCCTGCGTATGAAAATACTGAACAGAACATATTTGGTTCAGAAAGAGCAGATGTAAAAATGAAGAAGAAAAAGTTGAACTACCGAGAAACATCAAGTTCTGGTGATTTTTTCTTTTTTCCTTTTCTCCCTCAAGATTCTCTAGTGTTGTTACTCCTATTGAGCACCAGCTTTATGAAAAAAAATGATTATTTGGAAAGATTTAGAGATTAAAGTGTGGTTGGCACCTTTGCCTCTGAACAGCAAGCACCTGGACTGCACCACTCCATCAGTGCTTGTCAGTACGGCCGTAGAGCAAAATGATTAGAAACAAAGAAAAAAGTCAAGGAATAAAATGCATGCAGTCCTTCAGAGAGTTACAGAGGTTTCAGATTGTCAGTTCAGGTTTTTAAGATTTGAAGTTCTTCTAGCCTCTGGTTATGAAGACTGATCTGTATTTTACTTTTTCTTCTCAATTTAGTGTTCCTGAAAAGAAAGACAGATAGCTCTTGTTAAACCTAAGTATAGAGCTGAGTAATAGCATCCTGGTCTTGTTTTCTGTTTTCTCCCTGCAACCATATTTTTTCCGCTTGATATCTTACCTTGATTTGCTGGCAGAGTGTTTGATTTTTAAAAAGAAAGTGGTTGATATGGTTTACTTGTAATTCCTATCATCTGTTTATATTTAATTTCATAGATTAGAATTGAGGGATTTTGAAGATCTTTTTTCCCCCTAAATGCCTAGATTGTATACTTTAAAAATCTTTCTCCAAGCCTAAAACACATTTATTTTAAATGAAAAGGATTCCTAGGGTGTATTTCTATTTTCAGTGGACACTGAATACCATCAGTTGAGGAAATTCTTCATCAGGAAACAACTTCATGGTTTCAAAAAATAGTAGTTTCGCCGTAACTGTCTCAGATTTATTGTGCACGTGCGTATTAGAAAGTATGACCCCTGCTCTACTCTAGTACATTTTACAAGTGGACATACATGCTTCACACACATAGCAGACACAGAGAGACACTGTGTGAAGTCATTAAGAGGGTAGCTTCTGAAGCTGACTGCCTGGGTTCTACCCCTGGCTCTGATGCTAAGTACTTGTGTGATCTTGGGAAAGTCAATTAACTGTTTGCAGCTGTGGACGAGGTACAACGAAGGGGGATGTAATAATAGAATTGACCTAGTAGATTGGTCTGAGGATTCAATGAGTTAATGGATGTAAAATGTGTAGCAGAGTGCAGGGCACATAAATATGATGAGGGGATGCAGAGGAGGAGCAGAGGGGCTGTTCGTATACACAGCTGCTTCTGGTTTCCAGTTAGCCTTTGAGTTTAGGTATATCCTCCAGGCTGTAGCTGACGACCAAGGTACCCAACTATAGTACCCATGTCACTTCATAGTAGTATTTCAATAGGTCACCTCTGGAGTCCTTTACCTCTGTTTGAGTGAGTTCCAGCAGTGTTTTTCTTCCCTGATGTAAAAGCATCAAGATTGAATAGAAGGAACGAACAACTCATTCAGCCAGTCCAGCCACGGTACACATTACCTCTTGTCTATGAAACAGCTTGTGTCCTGAGCATTACCCAGTCTGTGGCCCCAGTTTTATTTCTGGTGGACATCTTCTGGTGGCTAATTAACAGTAAGACTTCTGTAGCAGAGAGGGTGTCACAAAGGGTATCGACATTTCTCAAAGTCAGAGTTAGGAGAGCATGTCTGAATTGGCTTAAGCAGACCAATGCAATTGAGCATAATTTTGTTAAAGGTTTTCATTGCTTCCCAAGTGAACAGGAATGTCAAGATTTCCTGTCATAGCTTTGTTATTATAAATCCTCCAAGGTAATATCTGTGCCTGCCTTGTCCGACCTCTGGCACATTTTTCACTTATAAAAATGACTAATCAAGGGTTATAGTGGTGATAATGCTACAGGACTAAATCTCCTCAAGCCATATTTCTAAGTTAAGGTGAATTTGCACTCACCTTTTTAAAGAGATTTGTCATTTGTTTCCCATTAGAATTTACATAATTAGGTTCTGCGTTTACATTTATTTCAGGCATCACGCGTTTGGCACTTTTTGTTTAAGACCTTCCAATGGCTCCCACTTGTCTATTGAGAAAGGAGCCAAGTTCTGAACACCTGTCATGTGAGACTCCTGGGGCCTGGCCTCTGCTGCGAGCCTGCAGTCTCTTCGTTCTTTCCCATTTCCTAACTTCACGTGTAATCTCATTCTCTGGCCAAATAGGTTTTAGGCAGTTTCCCCTTTCTGTGACTTTCCTCACGTTGTTCTTTCCCAGAATTATGGAATGATTGTGGTTCAGAATGCATTTTTTGCTACTTTAGAAACATGCCTTTGCAGTCATACACGACTATTTCAAAAGCTGTATTTTTCCATGAAAATTTTCTTTATTTTATGATAAGATTTTTTCTTATCACTCCAGTCTGAGGGTGGCTTCCCTCCATGAAAGATTCTATAAAGGGATCTCCTGATGGTTATTATTCCAAACACACTCCTCTTAGATTGGATTACAAACTGTCTCAGGACAGGGGGTTGAATTTCCTAATCTGTGCCAGTGATTATCTGTGTACTGAATAAATGTACCTTTTTTGCTTTATTCTTTATGAAGATTATTCAAAATTATTTCATAACTCCAGTTGATTCATGCTTTCACTTTTCTTTTTCTTAGATTTTAGAAATATTCATTAGTAATAGTCATTTAAAAATTATGGCCTTTTGTGATTTTCATCTAGTTGTGCAAGGTATACAGTGTGACTCAGGATTTGAGGGCCCTGGAACAATGTGTCACCTTCCAGTAAAAATTGATTGGGTCTCTGTGAGCTTTCTTTTCCCGTACCCATAAACACATTCTTTGTGCTGTTTTCTTCTGCCAGTTATACCTCCATGTTCCCTTTGGCAGTCTGTTTCTCAGAATACGGGGACTGGACAGCTCTCAGTGTTTCTACCCTTTGAGTGCTTCTCCTCATGATGGTTTTTGAGGCTAAACACATCATCTTGTTTTCTTTCTTCTTCTTCTGACCACCACCCCCTCCTATGATAAAGGGAAATTTAAAGAGTAACATCATATATATTTTCTTTTAACTTTTTACTTTTAATTATTTTAACATAATTTCAAATATATAGAAAAGTTGCTAGTGCAAAGAATTCTCATATTCCTTTCACCCAGCCATCCCAAATATTAACGTCTTACATTTGCTTTATCCTCTTTGTTTCTGTGTCTGTGTGCATGTATATACACACATACGTATGTGTGCATATATGCATATTTTCAGAATTACTGAGGAGTGAGTCACGGATTTGATGACCCTTTAGTCCTAAGTACCTCTGTGTGTATTTCTTAAAAAGAGAGGCGTTCTCTGAAGTAACCACAGCAGAGTGATCAAAATTAGGAAATTATCTGATCTACAGACTTTATTCATTATATCTGTATTTATAGACCTTGTTTTTTAGCCTTAATGTCTATAGATCCAATGTATATTTTAAATGCAACGTTGAGGGTTGCTTATATAATTTAATTCTTAGCAGTAACTTATAATTTGTTTATATGGTCTCTAGAGTCCAGAAACAGGATGGGGAGGTGATAATTAAGAAGTAATTCCTTTTATCTAGGGAAACAAATTTTCACATAATCTTTCCTTCCTATCTTTACTTTTTCCAAACATTTGAGTTTTTAATATTTTACCCTACTCATTCAAAGAGTTATTGGCAAACTGTAGACTTTGAATTACATCATGAAAACCCATAGAAAATAACAAATCTTTCAGAATTTAATTTTCACATTAATGTCTTTCAGTAGGAAACGGGTAATTTTTTTGTTTTTTTATTAGCAAGGTTCATTGTTTTTGTTTTTTAAAGTGAGAATTAAAAAGGAGTGATGAGGATTAATAACAAATTTTGGCAATGCAAATGCAGATTATATAAAATCATTGTGTCTGGTTGGTGTTCATCCCTGTTGTTTGACCTCTTTTGCGTTTACATTTTCAGTGCCTAAGGTGCAGTTGGGAAATAAGCTAAATGCAAGGAGTAACATGGGTACTTTTGGAATGTATAATAATGTAAAACCCACTAGAAGACTGAAGTAGTAAACACATACCTTATATTTGCACACAATTTTCAGAATTCAATAGGAATCAAACAAACCTGAACAGAGCCATATCTGAAATGACAGCTTCTTCTCAGCTCCATTGTCTTCCATCAGACTCCACTTTAGCAAATAAGCATTGCATCTTTTTGGAAACGACTCCGAACTTTATTTTCACAATTAGAAGTGATAAAGCATACACAGCCTTTAGGAAGTAGTTGCTGACTTCCGTTATTAAGTACTCAATTAAATTATAGTAATTAATAACTTCTCCCCCCCTTTATCATTTCCGTAGTCAGTAACAATCATCTTTAGCCTGTTTCATTTTTTCCAATATTTTTTCATGTTTATTGACCATTGTTTATTTTCATGGCTGCATTAGCTTAAATGTCCTCTTAACCTGTATAATTTATTGTACTTTCCAAAATGATAACCTCATCTTATACATCTTATAGTTGATGCATTAGCAGAGTTTGACTCAGTGTATACATTTAAAGTAATGTTAATTCCAAGATTATATTTTTGTGGTTGAGCCTTAATTTATATGTAGTTCTTTGACCTTTTCTGTTACTCTTGTTCATTAACCCTGGACCGGTTCCTATTCTGGCTCATCACCCCTCTTCTACCTTTATGTGTATCCCTATTGTGGTTTCAGAAGCATTCTTGCCACCCTCCAGAATTACTTCTTTCTTTTCAAATTCTCTTCTACCCGTGCTAGGACTATCAGATAATAGTTTGGCCAACCTCTTCCATCCATTTTCACTCTTCTGCTTCTAAACCTTTGAGATTGCTGAGAATTGCTGGTTAGGGAACCAAGCCTATTGGATTAGCAACAAATTCTTTTCTTTTTTGTTTTTTAACATAATCTGGATGCAACACATTAATTGATGATCTTTATAAAGAATTTTTATGTCTAATTTTTATTTTACCAAAGCCATACATACATATAGTTTTAATGGAAACAGATATTTGTCCTTGTTTTTTCATTCTTAGACATTATCCATGTGTCTGATAAATTTTCTCATCTATTCTTTTTCTCTTTTCTTAGAAGAAAGTTGGGTAGATGTTGAACCCATAAGGATCTTATATTATCTTTTTTCTCTCTCTTGTTTTACTTTTGGAAGAGTTCCTTTTCTAAGCTTTCTCTTATTTTTTAATTTAAAAATTTATGATGTATTTTTATTAAAATTATTTTTTGTTCTTAATTTTTCTCTTTAGAGCATCCTGTTCTTGTTTATGGCTGCAGTATCTTTCCTTAACAGTCTGATATTAATCATAGTTTTCAAAATGTATTATTATTTTGTCTTTGAGCTCTGTCTTTCATATTGGAAGCTTTCATTTAAATATTTGGGATCAGTTGTCAGAAGACTCCACTAGTCTCTTGCTGAGTACTGGGATGGGGTGTTGGTTATCATTGGCTCCAGCATTTTGGATATTAATGTGGCGAGGTAACTAGGAGTTCTGTAGAATGTCATGTAAACACTTTGTTTCCAGAATGGCACCTTACCTACAGGCAACGCTTGAGTCTGTCTCCTAGTTTAGAATCTGGCTGGTCCAGTTTCTCCGGAGTAAAGGACCCAACTTCCACATGAGTGAGGAGTGATTGTTGCTTAGCTGCTTAGCACAGGGCAGAAAATAATATCTGGACTTAACTGCCTTTGTATAATCAACTTGGTTCAGTTCTACTTCTTATCCTACACTTCCTAAAGTATTAGTCTCTCTGAGACTTTCTGGAAGTATGTACGTAGAACATTGCTTATTTCTTGTTGACTTCTTTTGCATATCTGAAGGTGCCAGCTTTTGCCTGTCAGACAAATCAGTTGTTTCCTGTGTACTCTGAGTCTCTTTGATTTTCTTTGTCCTTTTGAGTTTATACTTTCTATCTACAATGTCATTATTTTGGAATTTTGAGAGGGAATGGAGATGCATACATGGATCCATACTCCTATGGTTAAAAGGAATTCCATTTATGATTCTTCTATTGATTCTTTAACACATTTCTTATCTTTGGATTTCTCTTAATGTTGGCAACCTCATCTGAGCCATTTCCATGTTCAATAACTTGACTTCCTAATAAATGAAAATAATAATTTCAACAAACTTTCCCTAGGCTAAGCAATGTGGTGATTCTTGAGAATAGAAAATACAGTCCTTGTTCTCAAGTAGCTTAGAGCATTTCTGGATAAATGAACAAATCTAAATTGTTATATTGTTAAAATATTGCATTTATATTTAAAAATAGCATTTTAAATTGTTATATTGAATGGAAATTATTCTAATAAAATGGTAGAACGTATTTGAACAGCCG
The DNA here is from genome assembly GCF_041296265.1 of Equus caballus. NCBI lineage: Eukaryota > Metazoa > Chordata > Mammalia > Perissodactyla > Equidae > Equus > Equus caballus. Next base: position 96,442,531 of record NC_091686.1, read on the forward strand.
TATATAGAGTCACTTTTCTATGTGCTTTACATGTATTGCATCGTTTAATCACCACCGAGATCCTGTGAGTCAGATGCTTTTCTTATCTCCTTTTACAGATTAAGAACCTGAGGACCAGAATGGTTAATTTTGTTTTCAAGGGTACTTACTTAGTGACGGAGGCATTATTAGAACCCAGAGTCTTTGATTTCCAATTCTACCTTCTTAGGGTCCACATAGAGCTAAGGATGCCACAGGAAAATACTTAAGTTGGCCTGGGGAGAGGAATAGAGGGTTGGAGAAGAGCCTAGGAGAGGTTGTGCCTACATCCAGTCTTGGAGAAATTGGGTTAGCTGAGTGGAATGCCATTATAGTTAAATAATCTTACCTCAATATCTAATGGTATCTTTCTAGTTCTTCTCTTTATTTTCTCTGTTCTTGAGAAAGAAAATGTTCATCGTCAGTCCAGTTTGGCAAACATTTTTTGAGTGCCATTTTGCTTAACCATGGCTCATGCCTTCATTTGAGCTTATGGTAGCCTTTCCTGTATGACAGAGGTTATTGATCTATCCTGACTGGTTTCACTTCTTATCCCCATTTAGTCTTCAATATGCTGCAACTTGGCTTCTTTCAGAGAAATCTCATTAGTGGGCAGTTACCTCCTTATTACAAAGACCAACAGATATATTTCAGCCCTCATTTTATTAGATCTCTTTGCTATATTTGATAGTGATAATTACTCCTTTTTGAAATGCTCTACCCTTTTTCTGTTTTATGCACTGTCTCTTCTCATTTGCTTCATTGCTTTCCTGGACCCTTCTACATTTGTTAGTCCTTACAATTTTAAGTTTTCTGAGATTTTATACTTGGTTACTTTCTAATTTTAATCACTACCTCTATTGTAAAGACTTTCTAGTTATCAAGACCTTTTTTTTTGCCCAAGATGCAAATCCACAGGGTGATCTGCCTAATAAATATTTCTATTTGGCTTTCCAGTTGGTATTTCTAGTTCAGTGTGTCTCAGAAGAAACTTGAATTACATGCATTAAAACTCTTTCTACTTTATTTTCTTTTAAATAAAAATAAGCATTGCTGCCCACCATGTAATCAAAGCTAAAAACGATACAACCGTTAATAAGTTCTCCCTTACTCCCTGCATCTGATCAATATATGTTTTATCTCTTTAAAACACTCACATTCATGTGTGCATTTCTCTCTTCTGTCTCTCCCTCCTTTCTTTCCTTTATCCCTATTACCACTGTCCATCTTTTAGTCGTCTTCATCTCTCACTTAGCCTTCCGTTGGCAGTGTCCCACCTGGTCTCCTGCATCTAGCATCACCTTCTCAAATCCGTTTTTCACTGTAAGCAGAGTGTGTAAATTCAAATCTGATTATATTCTTCTGCTGAAACCATTTCAATGGCTCACCATCAACTATAAAATCAAAGCTCAGCACTTCTGTGAAAAGGGCCAAATGCTAAATATTTTAGGCTTTGTGGGCCCAGTGGTCTCTGCTGTAAGTCCTCTCTGCTCTTGCAGCAAGAAAGCAGACAATCCATAAACCAGTGGATGTGGCTGTGTTTTAATAAAAGTTTATTTATAAAAACAGGTGATGATCTGCATTTGGCCTGCAGGCCGTAGTGTGCTCACCCCTTAGAGGTGACTTGTAAATCCCCTACACAAGGCATTAAGGCCCTGCAGGTCTGATCGCTCTTCCTCTGCATAAACACCTACCTAACCTCAACCACAGTCTTGTTTTTTTTCCTCCTAATAGTCTGTACAAACATCAGTTTTTGCTATTTCAGAGTTGTTTTGCAGCAGTCACTTTATGGATCTGCCTGCTTTCTAGTCATCAGTGTCATAGTTATTTTTGTCTTGTACTTCCTTTGTTACTAGATTATAAACTTTTTGAGAGCAGAGAATGTGACAGCTTTTTATTCCGTGTAGCAGTAGCATGCTCTTTAGACAAAATATGAAATTAATAAATTTACTTATTTGAATGCAGTTACTTTTTAAAACATGTATTTTTAAAAAATGTACATTTATTATATCGTTCAATTCATTATTTTCTTTTAACTTTTAGAGACTAATAAGAAGTGGTGTGTTTTGGAAGGAGGCTTCTTGAGTTACTATGAAAATGATAAGTCTACCACACCTAATGGCACTATTAATATCAATGAAGTTATCTGCCTGGCTGTACACAAAGAGGACTTCTATTTAAATACTGGGTAGGTCTATCACCAGGCAGGTACGAGATGAAAGTATTTTCTAATATTGATCGTACCAGGTAATAGGTGTTTTGTTATCATTTCAGTTCTTCACTTACTTCTTGTGGAATGGTTTAATGGTTTCTCGAAGCCTACTCATTTTGCAGCTTCTGAAAGTTCCTTAGGGAATTCACTAAAAAGTAGGAAAATTAAAATATTAAGTAATATGAAAGGTTAATATGTTTGCATCTAATTTTAAGTAAATTTATAACATTCCATTCCTAAATACGTAGTCCAATAATTTTTATGATTTGTTCATTATTTAAAATAGTGGACTAATGACAAAATTTATGCATTCATTAAATGTATCATGGTTAAAATAGATGACAAACGAAAATGTTCAGTGATGACTTGTTCACATTAAAATAAAATATTAATATATTTAACAGCATAGTAAAATACTAAATTCCTTAAAGATCTACTTTGCATTTTAATGGCTCAAAAAAGTTGCAATTAAAGAGTAAGCATTATTTATTTAACATATTTGACTGGCAAAGTAGTTTAATAGAATTTCTATGAGAACTTTTGAATATATCATCTTTGTTGTGAAAGTTTCTTATCACATTTTGTAATTAATGAAAGTATGTAAATGCTAAAATCTGCAAAAATCAGTTTTATAAGGATATAGTATTTTAATAAAAATTTTATATGAGAAAGGGAAGAGATTTGCAAGGCTATGTTATTTATATAAATTACATAAAACATTGCTGTTATTACATAATGATTAATATATACTAGTTGAAATGACTGTTGTTTTCTAGTAAATCTAATTTGATTTTTTAAGTGAACAAACATGATTTAGTAGATTTCTTTTTGTTTTAATCTTAATAGTGCTTTTATTCTAAATGAATAATCAGTTTAATGTGGCTTACTGTGGAATGTGAAAATAAGTGCATTCTATGTATTAAGTTGCTTAATTAGTAAATAAAATACAATTAAATTAATATTAGTTTATGTCAGCATATAATCATATTCAACAATAAAACATTATTGATAGAATGTTACAGATACAAGTAGATGTGCAGGAGAAAGCAACTGCAATGCGATGTGGTGAAGACATAATTGTAGCTGGATTCCGAATTGCCTTAAATAGCAAATTATAGAGTTTGAACTCAGTAATGTGGCTCCTGAGGAGTTACCCAGATTTGTATGTTAGGAAGAAAGCTGGCTGAAGTGCTAAGGAAAAGATTGGAGGAAGACAGACCATAATTACTGAGAGTTTAGCTAGAGGAAGAAATAATTAAAAACAGTGGGTTGGGAGAATCTTCAGATTGAACTCATAAGATTAAATGTCTGACTGGATGAAGAGCTGATGTTAAGGGGGAGAATAAATTAAACTCCAAGGTTTTAAGCTTGTTTATGAGGTAGATGGTGATGCCTCTTAACTGGAACATGAAGTAGATACAACAGGTTTGAGATAAAAAAGAGAAAGAAGGAAGATGACTTTGATATGAGGTATTTTGAGTTTTTTAGGTAATGGCAGCATGCATACTTAGTATGTTCCCGGGAATAGTGGGAACTGTGGATGAGGAACCCTGGGAAGAATTCAGGACATGGGGTGTTACTCTAATTTAATCTATAGTAAGGAGATGAAATTGGGACAAGATGAAATGGTGGAAGGAAAATTTGTGAGGTGAGATAAGAGGGCTAATTAGAGAACTGTTTGGACAATATTTACTTTGAACAGTTTGTCAGAGTAAATCAAGAAGGAGTGGTCCGAGAGGGAAGAGGAGACAGAAGAGAGCCCTTTGCCACATCAGCCAGCTGATGAGTGTCTTGGGCATCGACAAAATCATGCAGTAGAGTGATTAATCAGAAGAATATTCCTTTTTTCTGATTCAGTGTGTTCCATTTAACTCATTTGAAAAAAATATAAACCATCAACAGAAAAATATGATAGGTAGGTAGGTAGATATATTTCACAGCATTCTCCAGTTTTCAAAAGGAATTTAATTAAAAACTTGACCTTTGTGTTATTTTTTTTAATAAAAGCCATACGTAACCAGTGGTGTTTTTGCATTCATGTGTGCTCTAGGCCCATCTTTACCTTTGAGATTTATTTACCCTCAGAACGTGCATTTTTGTTTGGAGCTGAAACACCTCAAGCTCAAAGAAAATGGACAGAGGCAATAGCCAAGGTATTTAAATATTGCATTGTCATCCCAAATCCAGAGAAGATTCTTAATTTAGGGTCTATGGTTGAGTTTCAGAGGTCCATGAAAATTTTATACAAGATTCTGAGAAGAATGTCCATATTTCATTAGATTTTCATAGGTCGTAGCCAAAAGAGATTAAGAACTACTTTCCTAGAGCCTTAAGCAGAAAAGAATTAGGGTAGGACCTTGAAGAAATCGTTCTTCAAATTAAGGCCACGTTTTGATGATTAAAATCTTTCCAGTCTTGTAGAGTCATTTCTGGCTATGTCTTTTTATAGGTAGTTATCTTGTTCATGGTAGTACACAAAGGGGAAACGAACAGATTGAGTAAAAGATACAAATGGAGACAAACATTGAAGGTTGACATTTTGAAAAATGTCCAAATCAACAAAGAGAATGTCTTCCTATTTCGATTCTCTATATTTCAACAAAAGTGGTTTAAGATGCTGTCATTTGAAAATGCAAGTTTAAATAAATGTTTTGAAATTTGGGTTACTTTGAAATGTTTAAAATAGAAAAACAAAGATAATTTTTCCACCTTCCCTCATATCTGTAGCTATAGAAGGGATTTCCTATTTTCACTGTCTTTATTACTTTTCTGTATTTGTTTTAACAGCATTTTGTTCCCTTTGTTGCTGAAAACTTAACAGAAGCTGACTATGATTTGATTGGTCAACTCTACTACAAAGACTGCCATGCTCTGGATCAGTGGAGAAAAGGCTGGTTTGCTATGGACAAATCTAGTTTGCGTTTTTGCCTTCAAATGCAAGAAGTTCAGGAAGATAGAATGCACTTAAGAAGGCTGCAAGAGCTAAGTAAGATTTTCTTTCTCATCTTATATTTTGGACACAATTTTTTTATTGCATATGGTAATGGTAGCTTATACATAAAATTATGATGGCTCACTCCAAAACATATGAGTAAGTAATATTAATAATTGTGTCTTTATAGATATCTAGTGTAATGTTTTTAAAAAATATTTTCATGCTTTTCTTCTTTTCCTCCAGCAATCAGCACAATGGTTCAAAATGGGGAAAAAATGGATGTCTTGCTCTTGGTAGAAAAAGGGAGGTAAGTGCACTTTTGCTTTTTATTCTTTATTGCAATTACTCTAGAGAGCGGGATATTTTGGTTATCTTCTTGGAGTAGAACCCATTATTTTATAGCTTCTTGGAAATTTTCTGAATTGTGTGTGTGTGTATATATATATATATGTACTCTTCAGTAGAAAGAGTACACCAATGAAACTTGCTTATTTTTATATTTATTATGACAAACTCAGTGTGATCAACTATTGTAGTTTTCTATTGACCCAGGTCCCTTTGGGACATTCACATTTAAGTATTTGGAAGCACTTTGGTAGTTGTAAATTTATTTTCAGTGTGGTTATAAGATGAGTATAAATAATATCCTGAGTCATTTATATATGTGTGTCATGCATATAGCTAAAACTTGATTTCTCAAATTTATTCACTTTCTAAATAAATAATAAGCATCTACTGTGCCTCAGATACTGATACAGGCTTTGGGGATACAGTGTTGAATAAAACAGATGTGGTCTCTGCTCTCATGAAGCATGTACACTAGTGGAGGAAACAGAATATAAGCAGACAAAAAAACAGTTATGTAGTATTGTGTCCATCTATTTTAAATGCTTGAAATAAAATAAGGTAAAGAGAGAGCTGATGGAGCAGTATTCTGTTTTGGATAGCGTGGTTGGAGAAGGTATCTTTGTCAGAGACCTGCATAAAGTGAAGGAGCAAACCGTGCAAGAGTCTGGATAGAGTGTTCCAGGCACAAGGTCAAGGGTATTTTGGAAGACTCTAAAAATTCATTGTACCTGGCATGTTCAAGGTCTGCGAGGAAGCTGCTTATGGCTGGGGAGATTTGAATGAGTGAAATAGTGGAAAGAAGTGATTTCAGAGATACCCCTGGGCCTGATCATATAGGGCCTTACAGGTCATGATATGTAAAGATTTGAATTTTATTCTAATCATGATAAGAAGCTGCTCAGTTTGAGAGCCAGGAAGTGGAGTGACCTGATTTATGTTTTTAAAGGACTACTCTGATTCTAGATGTATAAGCTTTTGGGAGACAAGAGAGAGTGAAAGTGAGTGTCCCTGTAGGATGTTGCTGCAGAGCCAGGCAAGAGAGAATTTATCTGATAATATACCATTGAGGCGTGGTTGGACATATTGTAAAGGTAGAGGCGAGAGGATCTGTTGATGGGTTAGAGGAGTGTAAGAGTCAAGGATGACTCCAAAGTTTTTGGCCTGAGCAATTACATGAATTACATTACAGCAATTACATGATGGTGCTGTTTTTTCAGATAACAAATCCAGGAGAGTAGAGGTAGGGTATTAGTAAGTTTGGGGTAGTAGATCAAGCATTTGGTTTTGGAAATGATAACTTTGAGACGTCTGTTTGATAGCAAAGTGGAGCTGGTAAGTGGGCATTTGGGTATACAGGTCTTGGAGTAAGTGGAGAGGTTGAAGTAGAGATAGAGGTTTGAGCATACTGGTCAAGCATATTGATGTTATTTAGCCAATGAGCTGGATAGATTCACCTAGAGAAAGAGCGTAGATAGACTTGAGGATGTAGCTTCTAGGACTCCAATATTTAGAGGTCAGGAAGAGAAGGAGAATCTAGAGAAAGAGCCTAGGAAGAAGTAGCTAAGGTCAAATCACAACAATTAGGAAGATATAGTCTCTTGAACAAATTATTTTTTTCTTTATTTCTTGTCATTTGCTTCAAAATCCCTTAATTACACTGTTTCAGAATGTTTGGCTTTACAAGAGGTCAAGATCATTTTCAAAAAAACATAGTATAAAAGATAGCTGAATTACCCTTCCCTCTAAGTTTTTCCCTTGTTGGTGACACAAATATTCTATCTTGCCATGTCTTTGTGGTTTTGTTTGTTTGTTTGAGGAATATTAGCCCTGAGCTAACATCTGCCACCAATCCTCCTCTTTTTGCTGAGGAGGACTGGCCCTGAGCTAACATCTGTGCCCATCTTCCTCTACTTTATATGTGGGATGCTACCACAACATGGCTTGACAAGTGGTATGTAGGTTTGCAAGTCCGCACCTGGTATCCAAACCAGAGAACCCCTGGCCGCTGAAGCACAATGTGCAAACTTAACCACTGTGCCACGGGGCCAGCCCTGGTGACATGAATATTGACTTTCAACGGTTATCTGAACCTGTCCTTTCTTCAGTTTCATGGGAGGACATCACCAACTTTAGACAGCAAGCATATTGCTGATTAGATATTTATGTCAGAGGGTGTCTTTTAATTTAGAGGCATAATTAGGATTTTGTGCTTTCACTTATTTCTTTCGGGATTATAATGGTTCATAATACTTTACATTGGGATTTTTAGTACTGATGATAGTTTCACTCTATTGTCAGAGTACTATTAATTATATATTCAGAAATAATAATGAGGTACTAATATGTAAAGATAGGATTATATTATTAAAATACTAGCGCAAATGTGTTTTTTATAGTCATCTATTACTATTTATGGAATGCCTGCTGCCTCCATGGCAGGAAAAAATGGTCAACAATACAGATTTGGTATCTGAGCTCACAGAGCTTCTGTTCTTAAGCAAATAAACTTGCTAGTTGAATTTATTCTATTTATCATTTATATTTGTTTTTTATCAGGTTACTATAGCCAGGTTATTTTTCTACCATTTTTAGTCTATGAAGAGTTTGACCAGTGATACATAGGCTTTAATTAAAACGTATGAAACATGGATTCAGATTATTCAATTTGATGAATTTTTATTTAGTGCTTATTGCATGCTGTGCATTTGTGAATGCAAGATACCGAAGCCAGAAGACGAAACATTATTTTGTAATATCTTGACCTTTTCCCTGGACTATGGGAATCAGGAAGTGAACTCAGATACACTCTGAGTTCATGGCATAGTAAAAACTAATGGAATTCCAAATTAATGATCAAGGCTGCTTAATCATGTTTTTGATAATAATTGCAAAGTTTTTATCTACGTGTGTTATTCACAAGTTATGTTGAAAGCATTTTTATGAAAATGAAGAACAAGGGATGCACTGGGATGGGAGAGGAGAAATACAGGGACAAATATAAACCAAGTTATTTTCCTTAAATCTCTTTGAATAGCTGCCGTACAAAACATACCATTTGGAAACAACTGTATTTATCATATGCTTTTATCTTGATTTTCCTGTTTTCTCCAAATTAATAATATTCTGATAGTAACAATAATACAATGATGACAATGTTTAGAACTTACCATGTACGAAGCACTATTTTGAGCACTTAAAAACAGCCTTCCTATATGATAGGAGAATAATCCATTTTGAAATCAAGGCAAGGTCAATTTGTAACTTAACAACCCCCAAATTTTTTCTTTTTAAAACAAGTCTTAAGTATTAATTTACCAATACTTTTGTACAGATCACTCTCAAGAATTAACCTCAGGGGCCTGGGTAAATAATATAAGTTACCAGGATGTAAAATTTCAGCATTTTATTAGAAGATAATTTTCTTTATAAGAAAAAAATATATATCCATACGATGTTTACCTAATTAAAGATGAAGTAGAAAGAAGAGAGGTCAGAAGTGTGGCTAGTAAAGAATCAGCCCGGGAGATGGTGAGTGCACTAGGTTGTAAACGCTGACAGAAGAAAGAGTGTGCAGGTGTACACGGCACCTTGTGTGGTGCAAAAGAGGGCCTCATGTGTATATCTGTGTATTTGTACACTCACATACCCACATGTGTATGTACATATATATGTGTATGTATATATTATGCAAATAAATGGACTCGAGATAGGAAATAGTGGGAAAAGAGCACATGTGGGAGAAAACTTGGAGATAATGAGTTTGATTTTAGACATACTGAACGTGAGGTGAGTGTCAATATCTAAGGAGAAATTGGTATAAGGAAGTTATGTTTGTGGATCTGATGTTCATGTAAAGGTCAGTGGGGTGGAGGTTCATACTTTGGAGTTACCTGTATGTAGAAGGAAGCCGTAAGATCACTTGCAGGGTATCTATAGTGTGAGAACGGAAGAAGTGATGTGTTGGAGCCTTGATGAATACGCAGCATTTTGGAGGCTGGGACAGTTGTCAGGGAGGATTAGCTACCCTGGGGTATTAAGCTAGTTTATTCAGAGAGTGAGGAAAGAAACCAAGAGAAAGTATGTCACAAAGCCCAGAGAGTGTTTCAAGAAGGAAGGAATAGTCAAGGTGTCAGGTGCTGCCTGATGAGGACAGATCCTCCATTGGACAAGTGATGCTGAGTCCATCCAATGATTTTGAGGACAAGGGAAGTGATAAAGGCAGAAACTGGGTTAGACTAAGTTTGGAAACTGAGTAAATTGAAATAGCTGGTGAGGACAGTTTGTCAAGGATGTCTGGAGGTTAATAGGGCTTTGACCCAGGAAGAGAATATATGTGCAATTTGTTTTAGATGGATTGAACTTGTTCAACTTTAAATTTTGGTGGGAAAGACACACAAAAAGGGAGAGATTGAAGATGTAAGAGAAAGGACAACAAGAGAGCAAAGTCCCTCAGTGGTAACCGGAAGAAAAGAGGAATTGATGGATGGTTTTGGATGTTGGTAGCTTTCTAGATCTGCTGGTAGAATGTTGAGAGAGATACCAATCTGATGGTTTTCAGTTGCTTTATGAACTAGAAGATAAGGAGAAGGACTCCTAAGCTTTTGGCCTGGATGACTTTATGAATGAATGGTTGTACCATTTACTAAGATAGGGAATACGTACTTCTCTCCCAGTACTCAAGCAAGGCCAGTTAATTATAGATGTGATTGTTTAAGAGCTGTTTTAATACTATATCAAAATAAGAGAATTTCATTGCTTTGCCCTCTTTTTCATCTGTCTTTTGATCTGTTAGCCCCATAGGAAATAATGACTGTAAGATAAAGTAAAAAGTGTTAGACTTGTCAATGACAGATAAAATTGTGGCTTTAGGAAACAAAACAACTTTCAATTCTTCATGTTGATGGCATATAGAGATAGTGTAAATAATTGAAACAGAGAAACCAACCAGCTGTAAGTTTTAACCTTTATTTTTGTGCTAGTAACAACTTGAACCAGAATTGTAAATCATAAATTAATGAATTAATTTCACATCTTTTCCGTGTCCTTGTCTACTTTTGATTAAAGTGCTAAAATATATTAATGTTTCTTAAAGGCAAGGAGGAGAAAGAACCCCCGAACTGGGAAAGATCATAAATTGATAATCATCCACTGAATATAGTCACTTTAGATACATATTTTAATATTCATGGTAATTTTCTCTATATGCATAGTATGAGTGTCTTTAGACAGAAAAATATTGCAATAATACTTTCCACACACAGAGCAGTTTTGCTCTAAAAAGCTCTGAGCAGAAGGTGTTCCAGATGGTGTCACTTTAATGTGTATTCTTTGTATACTTTAAAAATTATTATTTGGGAAAATAAAGCTTTCTTGATTACACTTAAGGCTTTCTGGCATATTTGATATTGTTATTGGGACTTAGATTCTGTGCTTTTTTTTAGGCCTTAGTCAGGATTTCTTTGAAAAAAATCATGTTTTTGAATATCTTTTGTTAGTCAGTGAATGTTCTGGACCACGATGAGGTCAGAAGGCATTTTCCTGTACAGTAGGTTATGTCTCCACTGTGACTGGAATGTTCAATAGATTACAACATCCTTTTCTTAAAATCTGAAAACTGTTTCTGCACTTTAGCCCACACTCTCTGCATATCTCTTTTTGATAAATAAGCTGCTGTGTTTGCTGTCTCCGAATTCTATAGCTGCATGCCCATTTGTCAAAGACATCTATTATTAAGGTTTTATTAAAAGGTTGTTAGTTATAATAAATACAGTGTGAATAACTCAGCTGGGTTATCAGAACCAGAAAAGACTGGTGTGTTTTTTTGTTGTTTTTTGTTTTAGTTTTTTTAAGATTCCTTGGTTGACCTATAGTAAAGCATAATACACTTGATGGCTCCCAAGCCGGACGGCATTCAGTTTTAATTGCAAATTCCAGACATTAAGAAGCTAACCCTGGGGAATAAACACTTTATCAGTATGCTCCACAATTATGGAACAGGCTACTTTTCTCAATTTGGGAGATTAACACCCTAAATTTAAGATTCTTATTTCACATCCACTCACTACACGTGCTGTTTATTCCCTCCTTGAATTGTGTTTTATAGCAGCTGATATGTTAGCAAGTCTCTGGAGGGTGAATTATCTTAAAGTGGTTTTTAAATTGTGCATGTAATTGCAAATTAAACAGTAGCCGATTGCCCACAATATCAACTTGACTGCTTTTGTAACTTTCTGCTGATTTAATTTGTAGAGACGGTTTCATCTGAGTGTTGCCAAGGCAAATGGGAGATTCTCTTCTCTCACCAGCCCCATACATTTTGCAAAAAGGAAGGGACTATTCAAACTTAACATTATGAAGTGATTTTTTGTTAAAGAAAATTATGATAAAGGGAATGCATGATATTTAACAAAAGGTGGATTTTAAAGTCTATATTGTTTGCTTCAAAAATTTATTTCTATCAGATCAAAGGGCCTTCTGTATACTAGATTGTAAGCTTATGAACAGATAAATGCAGTATGATGTGAAAAAATGCAAACGAATGAGAAGATCCCTTCTGGATAAATGGGATCAGTATAATCATTTTTTATAAGAGAAGTATATTTAACTGGACCTGGAATCCTAGGTGGGATTTCAGTAGGAAAAAATGAGGGGGCTGAGAGACTGAGCTCTTCCTTAGGTGGAAGCAGTAGGCTCAGAGAAATAGGATGGGCTAGGGAACAGCTTTGGTTGAGGCTGACCTATGAGTTCTTGAGGAGGAAGCTTGAGCCGATGGGCCTGAAAAGAATATGGATTGATACCATATTAGTATTATCAGTTGAATTTAATTAATGACTTGCTTTATTCTAGAAAGGATTGCAGGTCCTTTATAAGGGCACAGAAGATATATGTTTTTAAAAAAGGTATTTTAAAACTTTAAAAAAAATTATTGTTTAAAGTGAGGATTGGGTTCATTCTGCAGCCAGTGGAACACCATTAGAGGTTTTGAGCAAACTCAAAACAGAGCTGTTTCCCACCTTCTTATAGTTGATTGCCTGATAGTGTATGGAGATGAGATTGAAAAACTGGAGGCTTTGCCTTTGTTGGGGAATCCGGGGCCTTGACACTTTTTACAGAACTGTTAGCTTCAGAGAAACAAGCTGTTTAAGATAATATTTTCTACTGCATTATTCTTGTGACACACCCTCTGCATCTGCACATTTTCTTAATAATTGTTTGCTTTGTTCTGGCTAAAATTCCATCTCTCTGAAGCAGATTCTTATCTGAAGGTGTAGGAAAAAATACTGTATCTCTATAAACTAAAATGAGGGTAATTTATGGATGCAGTGACTGAATAAGATGTGCCAGACTCCCATTTCTGGCAATAAGAAATAACTGGCCTGGTACATGTCCTCCCACTTCAAACAACTAGAAAACTGGACAAAATATATAACACAAACTATTTTCAGAGTTTGGGATATTAGTCATTCCAGGCTTCTGATCGTGGAAAGAAGGGAAACAAATGAAGTAAGGTTTAAGATCACCGTGGCTTTCTGTTTGTAGGCATTTTTCAGTCCATGGCACAGGGAATGGGGAGACCCAAGCAGAATGGGTGGGTTCACTACACTGAAGAGTTACAGATAGTTCAGGGAATCTGTAGTAGCTAAAATTTGCGGGATAGAGTATCAGAGCAGAGGGAAATATGTAGAGAAAGAGTTTCAGAAATCTTCCGAAGAGTTCCTTTCCATCTTTGGCTCAGTACTAATTTGCATCTTGCAGGTAGAAACTTCGAGGGGCCAGGCAGAAACAAGTCCCAGGCTGCTGAGTAGAACAATGCCCAGAGCTTAGACAGCATTGGAGTATGTTCAAATTCCATCCAGCCGGGTTAGACAGACCATTAAACACACAGTAAAGACCCCAGAAAGGTAAATCCATAGTATTAAGGCTAAACCAGCCGTAGAGTAAAGCCTGCTGTATTTTTACCTTACTTAGCTTAAAAAACAGAACTTCAAAGGCCTAGCTGCTCCACCAATAATTTAGTTGCCTGGCATCAAACAGGCAAATGATGCCAAAATAAACATCAACACTCTCTAAAGGAAGACACCACAATCCTGACACTCCATGCTCACAGAATCTAGCATATGGTTAAAATTACTAGTGATGTATAAAAGCTGCAAATCAGTTGATAGGAACAGACCCAGAAATGAGAAAGATAATGTAATTAGCAAATAGTCTAAACAGTGATTTTTAAATATTATAAATTAGAAAGATATTCAAAGATATTCAAAACATAAACATAGTGAGAAAAAATGGAATAACTAAAAAAAGAACCAAATGGAACTTCTAAAGCTTAAAGAATGCACTATCTAGGGGCTGGCCCGGTGGCGCAGCGGTTAAGTTCGCACGTCTGCTTCAGCAGCCCAGGGTTCCCCAGTTTGGATCCCAGATGCGGACCTATGCACCGCTTGTCAAGCCATGCTGTGGTAGGTGTCCCACATATAAATTAGAGGAAGATGGGCATGGATGTTAGCTGAGGGCCAGTCTTCCTCAGCAAAAAGAGGAGGATTGGCAGCAGATGTTAGCTCAGGGCTAGTCTTCCTCAAAAAAAAAAATACACCATCTGAAAAGAAAATTTCACTGGATTGGCTTACCAGAAAAGTAGACTCTACATAAAAGTGATCAGTGATAGTAGAAATTATGAAAACTTAAGACAAAGAGAGAAGACTAAATAAAATCAGCAGAGCCTTAGTATGGTATCAGGCAGTCTCATGTAGGTATAATTAGAATCCAAAAATCAGAGAAGAGAAAGATGGAGTAAAAAAAATCTTTGAACAAATGTGGCCAAACATTTTCTGAATTTGATGGAAACTATAAGCCCACACATGTACTAAAATCAGCATATCTCAAGCATGATAACGACATCAACACATATCATAATGAAATTCCTGAAAGCTAATGTGGGGAAAAAAAATTGAAATTACCAGAGGAAAAAGACACATTAAATATACTGGTCAAGGATGAGAATGTCTTGTCAGGAACAGTGCAAACCAGAAGATGGTGTGATGAAAACTTTTTTCAAAGTGCTGGCAAAACACCAAAACAACTCCAAACAAAACTACTGAACCAGCACCTGTTAAACTAAAATGTTGTCTTCAGGAAAAATATCTTTCAGAAATGAAAGCAAAATAAAGTATTTTTTTGCCAAACAAATACTGATATATACTACAAGGTTCAGTGTTTTTATTTTTTAATAAATGCTTAGGATATTATCTTTTTCAGTCATATTTGTGGAGTGTGTTGTTTGCTTTTTAGTTCTGTTTAAAATGTTCTACAATTATATAAGTGAATTTATTTTTTCTACACGCAAATTTATTGATCCTATTATTTGTGAAGACACTTCTGGCTCTTGTCAGTAGACTAGGCTCAAATATGATAGTCTACACTTTGTGATTATTATACTACAATTTTGAAAAGAGTGTTTTTATTAGTCCTGGGATTTGGTTTCTAGGTCTTATTGAACTGTCTTGATTCATTATAGGATATAGGGATGTTTCTTTACATGGCTGTGAAGTACCCTTTAAAATTATACTTGGGAATGGACAATTAGAATAATTCTTTCTATGGTTAGAGTTCTTCAAAATAACTTTTCAGATTTTCAAGATGTAAATGGATGTTTCTTTGGAAGTCTTATCCAGAAATGTAAAAGCATTGTTTGATAACACTTGAAATCATAAAGCCGGCAAGCATTTGTGTTGAAAATATGTTTTGATGCTTTGTTCAGTGTGCACAGAGATTAGATAAGCATCAGAGAGGAACGTTGTTGAACCGATGCAGTTGAATGTCAAACATCTACTGCACCAGGTGATATATTTTAGGATTTTTTTAACAAGTTGACTCAGAAGTTAACTTGTCTTTACTTTCTCTACCCCTCACTAGTTCACAAGGAGACAGGTAAACTTGTCATCACGGGATTTCTTTTGACTTGAAAGAAAATTTGAAATTTGAAATGCTCACGGTTAATGGCAGAATTATACTGGTATTGTAGGAGGGCCAGTATGTTTTGGATTTCTTTCACTGCCTGCTGAAATACTGACCCATTGTAGTTATTTGTTTATAAGCAAACAGTTTCAAATATTTTATATCAATTTAGAGCTTAGTTGTCAGCTTAAAAAAAAAAAAAGAAGTAAGAGAGAAAATTTAGATTTTTTATTTACCTTAGGTCCTGAATTTAGCAAGACATGATTTTGGTTAAGTCTACAAAATTTAGGGGCTTGACATTTTTCAGGGAAATTGCCTGAGCTGTACAGTTTCATTTAGACAAATGTATCCAGCAATAGAATGCTTTTGAGCTAAAGATGATGTAAGATAAACGGAAAAGGCTAAAGTATGTCAGGAGCGTTAGAACAAGTGTCAGAATTCTTCAAAAAGAAAATTAGAAAACCTGGGGGTCAGGGCTGCTGTGGTGTTGTGGAAAATAAAAACAATGGATAAAGATGTCAGAAAGGAAGAGATGAGGACTACAGGCACGGATGTCAGTAAAGAAGGAGTAGTTATAGCAAGTTCAGAAGATGTTAGAAGTGGGTGTAGGGAGGCAGCTTTGTCTTCACAGAGGAGCATTTCAAGAAAAGAAACCAAAGGAAAGAAAGGAGGACTTTTATTTTCTTTTTAAATTAGGGTGAGTGAATTACCCGGAATGTAAGATTACCCACTCTCCCTATCCCCCCAAAAAGAAACCAAAACAGCAGCCCAGAGTTCATGCAGCTCGATATTTCTCTTTAGTTTGAATCCAAAGAAGCCCTGTCCTAGTTCGAAATCAAGATTAATAATTTTACTTTGGTGTACATATACTTAAACACATCAGTGATTACTTTAACTTGTGTGTCAAATCAAATTTTATGTCTAGTGATAGGACTTTAAAACTATTATGTACCCACTAAAATACCAGGCAGTGTGCTAATGACTAGAGACACTGAAGTGCTTTCTGTGCGTGCCTGTGTGAAGTTTGGAGTCTGGAAGCTAAAACAGTCACACGGACAGAACAGATGGTATCATGGAGGGCACAGTGACCATTCAGGATTGAGAAGGGACACCTATTACACACTAAGCATAGGAGGGACATCAGGGACAGAATGTCAGGAAGGGTCACCTGGAGTACACTTTGGGGAGGAATTAAAGCAGCCAACCAAAGAGCAAGAAATATTTATTATAAAGCCAAGAAAATGTGAAATTGTTTTTCTAGTATGTCTTCAGTGTACAGGAAGGACAAAATTGGAAGATAAAGTATAGAGCAGATCATGAACATCTGTCAATCTAGAAAACTCCAGAGCTGTAGAAGGACGATGATCAGGAAGTGAGGTCATTGACTTTGCATTTTAGAAAGATCATTCTGGCAACCCCAGGAGTAGAGATTAGAGAGGTGGATAATTGGGAAAGGAATTCTGTTTGGAGGGGTTTTAGTGACCTCTAGGAATAGTATAAAGACCTGAAATAAGGCCATGCTGGAATGAAGAGGAAGCAGAGCAAATATGCCAGGGAACTGGAATCTACAGGATTTTATGACTGAATTCATGTGGCAGTGACAGACCAGGAGTGGGAAGGGACCAATCTGTAATTAATTAATCCTAAATTTCTGATGGAATAAGTGGAGAATTGTAGTACCAGTTTGGTAGAAGGAGGGAGAAAGATTTGAGATGCTTGTGGCACATTAAGGTGAAAGTGTCCAAAAATAAATATTAATTAGTATTATGGGTTATTACTTAGTTATTAATATGACATTGAGTGCTGAAGTAGGTACTATTGTTATCTTCATTTTGCCAATGATGAAACTGAGACCCCAAAAAGACTGTTAACTTGTCCAAGGTGATAAAGGAAGTGAGAGCAGAGCTGAAGTTTGAGTTCGGGAAGTGATTGCATTTCCCAGGGTCTTAGCTGCTTTGTGCTGTGGTTTTTGGATCACATGGGAATCTGATTTGTAAAACAAAGTTTTAGCCTGGAGATAGGGATTTGGGAGTTACTAACTTCCATATGGCGATGAAACCACTGGCCTGAATGCCATGTCCCTGGGGGGTCCTTGGAATGCCTGAGTGCACTGAGGTAACAACTTCCTTTCCAGAAAGAGGAAGTGAGCTTGAGAGAAAAATAGAGGAAAAGCCAGAAAGAATTGTTCTGCAAAAGCCAAATTGGATGGTATTTTTTTGACTATTTTTAAGAAATGAAATCATCAACAGTTTTAAAATCTTGAAAAGTATAGCCAGAAATATCCATTAGAAGTTGCTGGGGATGCTTGCCAGAAGAGTTTCAGTCTAGTTGTTAAGAAACAGAACAAAAAGGGGTGGGGAATGAAAGGAGGTGAGAGCACAGGTTCAGAGAGCTTCCTGTACTCTCTGGGGAGGTGTGATTGGACAGGCAAAAGAGGGATTGAGTGGAAGCTAGTGATACACAGAGGGTTTTTCTTCTGATGGGTGAGACAAGATCATGTTTATATGGATTTAAGGATAATCTGTCGAGAAGTAAGAATTTTATTTTAAAAAGTGAAATTATAATTTGAAATGCTTTTTACACTTTACAGAACATTATACATCCATGGGCATACCAAGTTGGATTTCACAGTCTGGCATACTGCAATTGAAAAAGCAGCAGGTACAGATGGTAATGCATTACAAGATCAGCAGCTCAGCAAAAATGACGTTCCCATTATCGTGAACAGCTGTATAGCATTTGTTACACAGTATGGTAAGTATCACCGAGTTTTTATTCAACCCCAAGAACTCATAGTATCATTCTTGCAGTTCTTAAGTGGAACCTCTGTTTGACTGAATTAGAGCCTTTTATATTTGTAAATAGATCAGTGAAAAATATGAGCATAGTCATTGTTCAGCTAAGTGCCATTCCTTCTCCCAATAAAATTCATTTAAATTAAATAATGTACTTTTACCATTTCCTTCTTCCTTTATGTGCATAAAAATTTTCAGTAACATATTGAAAGAATCTGTATTGTAAAATGTATATTAAAAATAGAGTAAAGACTATATATATATATATATTTTTTTTTTTTTTTTTTTTTGAAAGTTACAAGCCTAGATAAAATCTAGGGGAAGACAGTGTGCTGCCTGAGCATGTTTTTAGAAGTGGTAAACTCTGGGCCAATATGTGAAAGAATTTACTTTTTGTTGGCATGCCGACAAAGTGTGTGTGCATATTTATTTTCTTCAACATGCTTTGGTGTCATACATGTTTATGTGAAGAATCATGGTGGTTAATTGTAATAAATATTTTTATGAATAGTTTGCAAGTAAAAAAAAAACTTGATTGATATCTAAATGGTCCAGTTCATTGTAATTTAATATGCTATGGTAGTATTTTAAATAAGCCTGAAAAGTAAATAAAGTATGCCTTTATTCTTCATGGTTCTTTTCAAATTACTGTAAATTCTTCAAATTCCTTCTTTCTGTTACATATTTCCTTAACATTCAAAAAGGTAGAAATTTCTTAACTATATTTTTAGTATAAGAATATTTTCTACCTTTTAATCTGTATATAAATGCCATAGATTTAGATTTCAAATGTGGGAAACAGTAAAATGATTTTTTTAGCATTTTGGAAGGTGTGCTAACTTTTTTTTTTTTTTTTCTAATACTGGAAGCGTCTCTTTGGGTGTTTTTAATTTGAAAAGAAGGTGTAATCAGTGAGAGAGCTGTTGTAGAACATTGTGTTAATAGTTTATTACTTATCTGTTGAGTGTCTGTTGTGTGCCAGCCAATGATCCTGGTATGGGAAATACAGCAGTGGGAGTGAAAAGTTAAAAACAACTCCATCAATCGTGTGTTCCAGTATGAGAGCTGATCATACACTGACATGTCACAAAATGTCTGAAATCACAAAGGCTGTGCAGAAAGTAATTTTTGGAAATTAAATTTATAATACATATTAATCTGTTTTCTTCTGGGAGAAGGGCCATTTTAAGTATCTTTCTTATTTCATATGTAATCCAAGAACAGTTATCATAATATTCAGATTCATTGCGTTTGAATTGTATATCTACTGTAAATAGTAGGTAATCACATTATGTGAGCCTTACTCTATGAAGTTCCTTCCTATGACACTATGTTTATATGTCTCTTATCAACTGTTCATTTGAAATGGGGAGGAGGAAGGTTATCATCTTCATTTATTGCTCATTCAGTACAGCACTTGCATTTCGAGGGTATAAATTAGCAGCACACATATTATGTTTTAGCAAGAGCGTAACCTCACTGTGAATTTTCACATCATGTTAATTTCGTAAGGGCATAGGTTCTTACTTAAGCTGATAAACGAGTCAAATAACTTTGTCGAACTTCAGTGTATCCAATTTAATGTTTCTCTAGGGAAATCAGAAGTTTCTTTGTGATGTTTATTTGAATTTGAAATCGTTAAGCATTAGAATGTTTTCAACTAAATTTCCTACATTCTAACTGCTTTGTAACTCTAGTACAAGGTACATTAACTTACATATTAAAGCATAAAGCCAATGAAAGGCTCCTTTATTTATTTATTTATTTATTTATTTATGAGCAGAACGTGGCGAAAACCCCAATGTTACCAGCATGGATAAAAGGGAAGATCTGATATGAACTTAGAAAAGGCCCAGTGATTACAGGTTGCAGGCAGTCAGCTCAGAGCCTTTCCAAAGGTCACAATTATTTTTAACTCCCTGACCTTTGGGTTTAAATCTAAAGGACGATTTTTTGTGCTCATGGTGTGAAAATTTGAACTTGACTGAGTTTACAGTATAATTTTTAGAGATTTAATTTTTTTAAAGAGTTACAGTAGTTCTTGGGAGAATTATTTTATGTAAACAAAATTATGTTCACATTCAGTTAACTAAACTTAAGAGTACCAGCTGTTGGAAATTCACTCAACTAGGAATGTAATATCTCAGAAACTTAGTGACAATTGTTTTTTTGTAGAATTTGCTTATTCTTGCATTAAGTAGTCATTTATTGAATACCTGCTGAGTTCTTCTAGGCACTGTGTAGCTGCTGGATGTGTACAGAGAATAAGACATGATCCTTGCCTTCTAGCTTACAGATGTATGTATCAAAGACAAACAAGTGGGCAGTGATATCTCAAGTGTACAGAATTCTGTGGGAGAGAGGTTCAGGGGTTGGTACAGGTGCCCATGGTATGGGGGTACGATTTCATTCAGAGTAGGAGTGGTCATGGAGGGCTTCCTGGGTTAGACATGGTGCCTGCCATGAGTTGAGGAAAAATAGGAGCTAGTTAGGAGAAGGGAATAGGGATTCCAGGAGGAGGAAACAGTGTGTGCCCAGGTGTGGAGCTGAGGGAAGTTGTCTGTTCAAGGAACTTTGTGTAGTTAAATGTGGCCAGAGCTTACTTAGTGTGAGAAGAGCAGGGAGATAAAGGAGGCGGGACGGTTAGGCTGATTCTTGTAGGGTCTTATATATCATAATAAAATCCTTAAGCTTGCCCTCTGGGCAGTGGGAGGGTGGTATCCAGATTTTGTATCATGTTGGTAACACCAACAGACCTGTATCCTCAGATCACGCTGTTGTCCTTGTCGAGGCAGACTGGAGGGCTGCACCAGAATAGGGGCAGGGAGTAGTGAACCGTGGTGAGGGGTTGCGTGCGCAAAATAAGAGTCCGTGGGAGGGAAAGAAGGGGGCAGTTTTGAGAGCAAGGTCATGATGGAAAATTATATGACGTAGTCTTTTTTTTAATGTGGTAAGTGAGAAAGAAAGGTTCTGCCTTGTAAAGGCCTGGGGAGAAGGCAATGCTACATACAGTCATGTGCTGCGTATCGATGTTTCACTCAACAACAGACCACATATATGACAGTGGTCCCATAAGATTGGTACTCTAGAGCCATGGTGGGTGATAGGCTATACCGTCTAGGTTTGTGTAAGTACGCTCTATGATGTTCGTACAATGACAAAATCGGCTAAGGACACATTTCTCAGAACGCGTCAGAACGTATGACTGTATTGAAGTAAAGGAACAATATAAAGAACGTATTGAGATTGGGAGGTGAGGTAGTGAATAGGGTGGCAGAATTAATTCCTCACATTGTTTTGATTTGTCCATATGTATAAGTATGGTGTATGTGTGTTACATGTATATTTATATAGTATATATTAGAGTGTACGTGTATGTGTTTGAAATCTTAGAAATTAAAACCCGGGTGAAAAAATATATGTAGTATTTGAAATGATGAGGCTGGATGGGTTCACCCAGAGAATTTTGTAGGGGAGTAGGCGAAGAGAAGAGAACTGAGGATGGATTCTTGGAATCACCAGTAAATAGTAGATGAGCAAATAAATAGGAGACTGGGGGAGTAGCCACAGAGGAGGAAGGGGGAAAAAAGATAAGAGATCATAATGTCCAGAAAGCCATGAGATTAAAAGAATTTTAACAGTGACTCATCTGGAGTGTCAGACACTGCAGGGGCTTCTCATTAGATAAAAACTGAAAACATCTAGAAAACAGGGTGTCATTGATATTCTTAATGAAGATGGTCTCAGAGTGGGAATTGAGCACAGAGCAAGATTCTGTGGTTAAAGGATTAACAGGGACGTGAGATGGTAGAAAGAATTGATATAGGAAACTCAGCTTGGTTTTGTAAGAAAGAGAGAAGAGAGACCTGGGAGGGGACAAGGGAGGATTTCTTTAATTTTCTATTTGTGTCATCATCATCATTCATCATCATCGCCGCTCCCCCACCTCCTCACCATTACTACGCCTCTTATTTTATATGGGCACTCGATGAATCAATAACTTTGAACAGGAGATGGCCCAACTCTTCATCTGCAAGAAGGTGAATGTGGGACCAGACAGAAATTAATATACAAATATGAGGACAGAGGGTTGAGGAAACTTATACCAGAGACCCTCACTTTTGTCAGTGAAACTGAGAGACTAAGTGAAGACAGGGCAGTTGAGGTAAAAGAA
This sequence comes from Equus caballus, assembly GCF_041296265.1. Classification (NCBI taxonomy): domain Eukaryota; kingdom Metazoa; phylum Chordata; class Mammalia; order Perissodactyla; family Equidae; genus Equus; species Equus caballus. The sequence goes on from NC_091686.1 coordinate 96,464,967, forward strand.
CATTTTAAAGTGACTCTGTGAAGACCTGGGGAAGGGCTGACCAGAGGCTTGCTAAAAGCTGAGCCTGGAATAATGTGTTCATCAGTTTTACATTTTAAATACTAAAATTAGGGGGGAAGAGCCTTGTCTCTTTATGCTTGTTGATATGGAGTCTTGGATAACGATTTCTTTGTGCTCATCATTCCAACACAAAAATTTGTTTTATTTTTATCAAAGTGGATTTTGATTTTAGACTTTTTTCCTATAACCTTTCCTTTTTTTACACAAAGGTTTAGGGTGCAAATATATCTATCAGAAGAACGGTGATCGTTTGCGCGTAAGTGAACTCCTGGAGAATTTCAAAAAGGATGCAAGAAGCTTTAAATTGAGGGCTGGAAAACATCAGCTTGAAGATGTGACGGGTGTGTTGAAAAGTTTTCTCTGTGACATTGACGATGCGCTCCTTACTAAGGAGCTCTATCCATACTGGATCTCTGCTCTAGGTAATACTTAGAATATAGAACGTAATAAATGCTTGCCTTCTAATTTGATAATTAGATTTTTAAAAATCTTCTTTGCTTATCTGAACATTTAATTGAAAGGAACAGTGTACATAATGGCTCAGAACAGAAATTATGCAAATGTTAATAGTTGTTTATATCTACCTCAGAAGAAATTTATAGTAATAATTGCTAAATAGTGTTTTATAGTACTACTTAGTTTTCAGTAGATTTCTAGTGCTTGCTTTGTTTAACTTTGAAAGTGTTATAGTCAAGTCCACGTGTGCTATTAATTTCTCATTAAGATTAAAATGAAATGATTAATACAAGGTTAGTTCTGCATGATTTCCCCGTATGGCTCTTTTGGCTTTCCTTTATCAGGTGTTCTACCTCTTTAGAGCACATAACAATATTTTTTTTTTACTCTTTCTTTGTTCATTTTTCCTGGATTCTGTCTAATGAAGAAAAAAAGCTTTGCCACACTGTAAGAGAACCTATTTAAGAAATGACTCTGGAAAAGCAGTTTATTAAATTACTTATTGGGTCAAATAGATTTCAATAAAACCTATGTTTACATCTATTAATTCAAAATAACTCCTTTTATAGAACATTACGATAATAAAGACTTTCAAGTATAAGCATTGCCTTTAATCCCATCTTTCTAATAGAGCTGTTTTCTTTCTTTTTTTTAAATTTTTGCTGAGGAAGATTGGCCCTTAGCTAACATCTGTTGCCAATCCTCCTCTTTTTGCTTGAGGAAGATTCACCCTGAGCTAACATCTGTGCCAGTCTTCCTCTATTTTTTATGTGGGTCGCCGCCACAGCATGGCTTCCAGCAAGTGGTATAGGTCTGTGTCATGAGGCCGGCCCCTCATTTTTATATATTATTTTGTAGCCTTTGTCCCCACACTTGTAATTTATATATATAATCTTTATTTTGTTAATAAACCACAAACATTTCCCATATATCTGTAATGCTTCCAAAATGATGATTTACAATCCTCATTTTTTTCAATTTTTAAAATTTATTATTGGATATCATAATTTACTAATATAATTTCTCTTTTGTACATTTAATCCATTTCAAGATTTTTTTTGGAAAATGACCGTTGAATTTGACTATATGATATTCCTCTGTTGAGAAACAGGTTTTTCATTGAAAAATATTTGTTTACTCTAAAACATAAATATGATGTTTGAAGAGATTAATTTTGAAATGATGTCATAAAACATCCACAGCTTGAAAAATTATCCCAAGAATGACCCTTAGAGTCACTAAGAAGACAGTGGTATTGTTATTAAAATAAAGCTTTTCACAATTTACCTAATTCAGAAGTCTTTTGTCACTTGATATTTCTCAGATCAATAGGTTTAACTATAATCACAAGAAGAGTTGATTGCATAGTTTTTGGGATATAAAATATGTAATTAACTAATATATCTCTTTAAAGCCAATTATTTTGCCACCCTCATTTTTGTTTTAAGAAGATTTTATTGTAATTTATAACTATGAAGTTATTTATGGCACCTTTGTTTTTTTTTTTTTTCAAAGATTTTCTTTTTTTTTCCTTTTTCTCCCCACAGCCCCCCGGTACATAGTTGTATATTCTTCGTTGTGGGTCCTTGTAGTTGTGGCATGGCACCTCTATTTTATAGAGACTTACAATTAGTCTTTATTGTAAAATTAGTTATCAAAAATCTGTGACAAATATGCTTTTGCTGAAGTTGTCAAATTCAATGACCAAGATGGCCTTAATGTCAGTCTACCAGGAGTTGGCAGATGGTAGCATGTATCAGAGAGGAATGTGTTCACCCTTCACTTGGATGTAAATTCATTGACAATTTACTTGAGAAGCCTTTCAATACTGGGTCCAATAGCCTTAAATCCTTTGCTTTTAGATTCAACGTAGCTCACCCTTACCTGTCAGAAATGCTGCATGTTGGGTCTGACAAGAATAAACCATAACTCTCTGAGTGATCTCATAGGAGAGCTCCCTTGGGTCCTGTGCCCCTGAGGCAAAGAATGTCTTACAGTGGCACACCACCTGTTTATGTGATATATGATCTATTTTCTAAGGACACTATTAAGTTGTCTGAAGTCTGTGGCTAGTTGACTGGTTCATTGTATTTTCTACATGACCTGAAATCTATCTTACATTTTGCTTTCAAATTGTTTGAGCTTTATTTTGAAAATATCATCTATTTTATTCTTATAAGATTTGTGAAAATGTGCTGTACTAGCATGACTTCTTTTTATAAGTGTAGTAGTATTGATTACATTTTATTGAATAAATATGGTTACCTCTACAGTTAGAAACTAGATGACACAGGGGTAAATGTTTGGATAATTCTTAATTCACTTCTGGTATATTCTTTGCATGTAATTTGAGTGTTTTACCCTCTTGCTTTTAGAGAGTCATTTCCTAGTGGAGTTAAGTCAGCAAGACCATTTTTACTTTTATAGATCTCATGTGCAGGCTAAGTCAGTACATAGGAACTATCCATTTCACTTTTGAATAGGAGTGTACTTCAAAAATGTGCCACAGAGTTTCTTACCTCCCCAGGGATCCTAATGCCCTCTACAAGTGACTGTGTACTTTAAAAGAATCGTTAATGTGCTGCTGGCTTTCTGTGAATAAAATAGGTAAGGCTAAGCAGAAAATGAAAAAGTCTTGTTTCCAAAGGTAGTTGGGAATCAAGGCGGGGCTATATAAGTGCAGTCCTTTTGAGTTACAGTGTCAGCACCAGTTATTTATTTGAAGAAAGACTTTTTATTTCCTTTGTGAGCTAGGGGGTTAGACCAAACCACCACTGCTAGAACTTGGAGGGTTCCTGTGTCTGGTTTCTCTTGACTTCTTGAGGTTAGGAGAGTAGAGGGTAATTCCTTCTCATCCTCCTCTCCATGACTAACCAAGTTCTGTCCATGCCGAAGGCAGAGCGTCTGTTCTCCTCTAAGTGTGTATCATAGTTACAGGCCTGCACATGACTTCTTCCATTGTCCACTTACCTTTTCCAAAGAGGTGAAGGTACCAAGATTGATAAGAGGCACTTTATGTGGTTCTTGTGGATAATGCGCAGTTCATATCTCTGGGATAGCTCATAGTTTGGGGAAGGTTTTTATAATTTCACAAGGAAAAAAGATCAGAAATGCCATTTTCAAATACAAATAGTGATATCTTTCCTTAGCCAGAGTTGGAATACTTTTGGCTTATCTCAATTTGCACTCCAATTTGAGTTATTAGTTGAATATATTCCTATTAGGTGGAATTCAGTAGTCCATAAAGTAGAGGATAAAATAGAACCTTGGGTTTTGAAAGTGCTTCATTTTGAATTACAAAGTATAAGAACTATAGCATATAACCATAGCATGTTTGTGTAAATGCTTTTCCAGAATTATAGAAGTTTAAATGTTTTTCTATTGAAACTTTGATTATTTTACTTAGTGAAATACAATTCTGAATGTTGTTTTAAAATACTGTTAAAACGCAAATTTGTAATACAGACTGTTAGTTTAGATCTAAAGTTTTCTTTTGTTCTTTGTTTTTTTTTCCCCCCTCTAGATACCCAAGATGATAAGGAAAGAATTAAAAAGTATGGAGCATTTATACGTTCTCTCCCAGGGGTCAACCGAGCAACATTGGCAGCTATAATTGAACACCTTTACAGGTGGGTGGATTCATGAACTTTTCTAGACATTTCAAACATGGCACTCAATAAGTCATTATTTCTTAAATTTAAAGTACTGTGGTTAACCGTCTTCATGTGACTCTGAAACTTCACCTCTCTTAAGAATGTTTTCAAAATGGAATTAGTGTCTTTGTGTAATTCAGATGCATTTCAGATAAATAGCATTGGAGAATTTCTTAAATGAATTAGAAATAATTGTGTACAGCATCCTCAGATACATCTAGAACATAAGCAGGAATTTTAAAACTTATTGAGGGGAGCTGGAAAAGAGAAGGAAGCACAGGGACCAGAATTCTATAGCAGGAATCTGTCTGTGAGCACGGTATTTTCTCATGGTGGACTCGTCATAAACTCTTACTTCTTTATTATCAGTTTATATCTAACCTGAGTCTAATATTTGGTGTCAGGCTCTTGATCAGATGAGGAAATTTTATAAGTCAAGAACACTTCCTATGTCAGGGCGTGTCATCCCCTGCATTTGGGAGGATAGGAGGAATATAATGGTATCTTGAGGAATGGGATCTGAAGGATGAGGATGTTTCAAAGTAACCTTTTAAGTTAAAACAAAAGATTTGTTTTCCTATCAGCAAGAATAATTACAAAACTCTTATAAGTGTAAATATTGCTTAAGGAATATATTGTTGTAGCCTCTAGGATGGATGTAATAAATTCAGTGGATTTCTTGAATAAATTTCTGTGAAGCTGAATTCTACTAAAAGTACTTTATTTGGACTCTAGATTCAGAAATCCTTCGCAATTTGTTGTCTATCTTTCTTTCCCAGTCACCGCAGCTCATACATGTAAACTCCGTTACTGTAAAACTGATTTTCTTATTGCACCATACAAATATAGTCTATATAATATAATCTATATACTATGTAGTCCTAGCTCTATGCCCATGAGACTCTGAGATAGATTTTTTCCTTCAAAAATTTTAATATGTGACCAGGCTGCTACAGTTTATTAAGTTAAATTGTAAACATTGAATTGCCCATGGTTATTCTTAAAATTCTTAACTCAGATTTGAGTTTGAGGTAACAAGTTTCTTCTCATCCTTCCTCCCTCCCTCCTTTTCTTCAGTTAACATATGTTTTGACTCCTGCTGTGTACAAGATGATGTCTGTTGAGATTCCATGTGAACAGAAATATTTGATAATAGTACATGAAAGACAAAAATAGTCTTAAGTCCATAGTTCTCAAACTGAGTACCGAGGAGCCTTGAGATGTCAGAGTGACCTCACAGGGGTGCTGCAGAGCATTTTGTAATTTTTTAGTGAAACACAGCAGCATCAGGACAGGTTTTAATATAGAAAATTTGAGCATGAGACGTGGAATTATAGAGGAGGGATTGAGTGAGTCACAGTGTGTTGAAGTCCAAGGAATGCTTCAGATTTAAAGGGATATATGAACTGGGCATTAAAGAAAGATAAGTACAAGGAATGAGTAAAGGAAATTTTCTAGGAAATAGTTGTGCAAAGAGATAAAATGGTTTATAGATGGCTGGCAGGAGGTTGTGAAAGGCTCTGTCAGTTGTACAGAAACATTTGAATTTCATTCCTTTAAGTGATAAGGAGTGACTAATCAAATCTGTCTTATTTTATTTTATTTTTTTGGTGAGGAAGATTGGCCCTGAGCTAACAACTATTGCCGGTCTTCCTCTTTTTGCTTGAGGAAGATTGTCACTAAGCTAACATCTGTGCCAGTCTTCCTCTATTTTTTAGGTGGGGGCACTACCACAGCATGGCTTGATGAGTAGTGGGTAGGTCTGTGCTCAGGATCCGAACCTGTGAACCCTGGGCTGCCGAAGCAGAGCATGCGAACTTAACCACCATGCCACCAGTCTGGCCCCCATCAAATCTGTTTTAGAATAATAGCCCCTGTAATGGGATGGGTTAAGAAGAGGTTAGAATAGAGGCAGAGAAAACTACTAGGAAATAGTTTCCTTGGGCTTCTGATGAGAAGGCCTGAGTGAGGAGAGACTGAGTAGGCTGAATATGTAACACTTAAGCAGAGAAATAGAGGAAGAAAAGGAAAATACGTACTTAGTGCCATAAATTAAGGCAGCTACAAGTAAAAAGAAGAGAGGTGAAGAGTACCTAAGAATGCTTTTGCAGAAGGAAGTGTCAAGGAGGATGGGGATGTTTGATAGTGTCATCAAAAGTCTGAGAGGTCAATTTGGATGAGGTCAAGTTGATTTAGCATTTAATTCCATTCCTGCCCTAGATAAAAAATCACTTCCTCCATGACTAACATTTACTTAATTCCATTCACCAGATATTTATTATGCACTGCAGTGTGATTAAAGCAACAGTCTCCGACTGTGAGATGCTTAGATTCTAGTAAGAGAGGCAGACACGCAGATAAATTTTCCAGGCGTTGACAGTGTAGTGTGATAAAAGTGCAGGAGTGGTTTTGAGAGGGGTGTCCGCAATTATTACGTCCTCCTCTATTAACTTGTAATTGTTTTTGCATCTTGTAAATCACATATGATGATTTTACTTGCTCTGCCTCTGCTATGCAATTTGCATTTTATGTTTCTTCTGTTATCATGTATAACATTGCTGTCACATTTATCCACTTTTTCTTGTACCTACTAGAATCTCTGCTCTTTATAGACAGGTGTACCTACCTTAATCTTGTTTTATTTCTTTGGAGTTGGTCTCTCTTGTTTAGTGTGTATTTCGGAAGTTTGCAAATGTAATTGGACAGGCAGTTGAGCAGCTGCTATGTGTATAGCCAGTGACAAATTGAGAGCATTAACACATACTCCCATGCGGATCACTTAGAGTTCTCATCTCATGCATTTTTATCAATGGAAATTTCCTTTTATTGGGGTGATGGCTGTAGTTTTTTAAAAATCACTTTGAACATATATTTGTGAATACTTTAAATGATGCTTTGTCTAAGACCCAAGTGTTGTAGCCTGCTGATTGAGAGAGTTGACTCCTCTCTTCCGGTCTCTTCATTATAAAAAGCCATCCTTAATTATATCCAAGAAAAGTGTAATTGTGTTTTTAAATTAAGTGTTTACTTTTTGAAAGATAATATCCTGTTTTGAATAACCATACTAACACATGCTGCCAGGAGTTTTCTCACCTGATGTGCGCTTTCTGGAAAATTCAGCTCAGCTCTAAACATTGAATTGGAACTCTCTACTCTATGCCTCCCAATTCACCTTTCTTCCCTTGTTTTCTACTTACCTACTGCCCCGTTTTCTCTCATTACTTTATACTTCAGTCTCGCAAGTCATTTTATACCATTCTGCAAGAACACCTGTATGCCTTAGCCACAGGTTGTCCCACTGCCTGGAATTCTTTAGATATGGTGATCCCTACTCTAAATTAACATTCAACTACTGCTTTGTAACTTGTAGTAATATCTCCATTAACAGTAGTTTTGTCTTTTTTTTTTTTTGAGGAAGATTAGCCCTGAGCTAACTTCTGCTAATCCTCCTCTTTTTGCTGAGGAAGACTGCCCCTGAGCTAACATCCATGCCATCTTCCTCTACTTTACATGTAGGACGCCTACCACAGCATGGCTTTTGCCAAGCGGTGCCATGTCCGCACCTGGGATCCAAACCGGTGAACCCCAGACTGCCGGGAAGTGGAATGTGCGCATTTAACCGCTGCACCCTGGGCTGGCCCCTAGTAGTTTTGTCTTATATTCTTAACCAAACTGTAAACTACTTGGAAGAAAGAATGGTGTGTTTTTCTTTAAATCACCACTTATATCAGAGACCTTCAATATGTGTGTATTAAAAAAATGATAAATGAGTATTATGACTTACAGTTCCATAAGATTTCCAGAAAGAAGTGTGTTGTACTGAGTTATGTTTTCTCCAACAGGGTTCAGAAATGCTCAGAAATTAATCACATGGACGCCCATAATTTGGCCTTGGTCTTTTCATCCTGTTTGTTTCAAACTAAGGGACAAACTAGTGAAGAAGTAAATGTAATCGAGGACTTAATTAATAATTATGTTGAAATATTTGAGGTAAATATTTTATATCCTGCTCTTTTAAAGTAGTTTTGATGTTACTATTTGCAAACAGAAATACATATTTAAGGATGTTTTATTCAGGTCTTTATGAATATTTAAAAATAATGAAAATAAAAGAGAGTTATATGATCTATAGTATTTTAGATATAACTAGCTTTTTGAGCTGTAGCCATTCATTTAAATTTGGCTGCTTTTTAAGCTTTTTTACCATCTGGTGTCTGTTGGACAGAATATTTCTATTTATGATGTTTTTATGGTTTTTTTTTTTCTCCTCAGTATGTATATGCATTAAGTATATCTACTTAGAGGTGTGAAATTATGAATTTCACAAATTCAGTGATAAACACCAGACTATTAAATTCTGCAATTTAAGACATTTTAGTGTTTTCTTTTGATTGTGCCCCAAATTGGATAAAGGAAAATTCTGAAATATTATTCTGTGGTTTTTACTTGGTCATCTCTTTTCTAATTGTCTGACTTTTCAATTTGCTGTTTTATGAAGTTAATATTTCCAGGTCTTATCAGAAAACTGTTAGCACAGGGATGGTTTCTTAGTTCAAAGAAGTAAAAATAGAGGAAATAAATCCAGGATTTGAATATATGGAGAATTTAGGGGATCTGGGTCAAAAGTCCAGGTAGGTCCATTACTTAACTGCTTCTGGAATCTCAGTTCTGTCATTTAAACTTTTTGAGCATTCCATGAAATGGTGTTGTATAAGACTACTTGTTTTCTAGGGCTGTGGATATACGAGATGACATCAAATGGGTTAATGTAATAGGTTATCATTTTTAGAGTTCTTAGATTCTTGTAATAATTGCTCACAAGATCCTTTAGAAAAGGGGAAGAAACTATATTTTAATAAAATAAAAGTACACAGTCTGTATCTTAATTTATACTGGAACGGACACCAGAGTTGTTGGATTCTCTTTGCTCTTTGATCTCCTTTTATTTCTTTCTATATGTGTCCACTGTTTTTGATCAATAGCAGCTTCTTTGCAATAATTCTGATACTGAGACATAAAAGAATTAGAAAAAAAATAATGTGTGGCTTTACATGCTCTCTTTATTTTCTTTTTATTGTACTGTTAGGTTAATAAAAAATAAATGGTTACCTTCATAGTTTTGTTAAATCCAACTTTAACTAAATGGTGGAAATTTCATAAGCACTTAATGGACATTTCAGTTTGAGAAATGAGTCTTGTCTCTCAGCCTCTATAAGCTCTTAACAAACCAGTCATCAATCAGCCCCTCTGCTTATTAAGTCACCTTTGCAATTGGGCTTCTGTTGATGGAATCTACAGCCTAAAGTGGTATCATCATAAAATGTTCTGAACTTTATGAGGCTCTATCTTGTTGGCTTTATTTCTGCCCCAGCTGTGTGGACCCATGCTGATTAAGATGGCCATTCTCATTTATTTTTAACTTGTTGGTCTTTAAATTCCTGAAGAGTTATGTGAGGATGAGTGCCATCACTCCTTGTATTTTATTAGAATGTCCCAAATTATATTTTAAACAGGTTAAAGAAGACCAAGTCAAACAAATGGACATAGAAAATAGCTTTATTACCAAGTGGAAAGACACTCAAGTGAGTAGTAATAGTTAGATCTCCAAAGAATAAAAAAATTTAAAAAAAACAACAAAACCAAAAACTTCCATTGTAAGTAAAGACATTTGTTGTATTTATTTGCAAGTTCCTATATGAAGCAAGTAAAAGTAATGGGGAAAAAATAACCTAGATAAAACAGTCGTGTAATCTGCAGCATGATGCATATTTCCAAAATGGCAAAGTATGTTAATGTAAATTTTTCAAAATATGGAGGGAAAAATCAGTTTTAATCTTATCAAAATATGCTTTATAAAATCAAGTTTTAGTTATAAAAGCACTATTGAAAATGCCAGTGGATTTCAAAGGAAGCATTTAAAGCCAAAGAAATACTAGAATAAACTGAAAATTCAGACTCCCTAATGATTCTTTCCATTATGATTTTGAAAATATAAATTATTTCTTAATGCGCTTTTGCTCTGCACGCTCTCAGATGATTGCATTAGTGGGAATGTTTCTAATGTGATCTTTGTAACATATGCTGATTAATGTCTCAAGTTGACTTTTCTAGATCTTCTCTTGCTTTCCTCAGTCACATTATATTGCATTTGTGTGTTCAGGTTGCCCCATTAGTTTTCCAGGGTACATTGCCTTGTTTGATGCATATTCATTGAACTTCCTTAAAATTGATGTTTAATGCTCTTCTAATGGCTAGAAATTGTAGTGGCTTCAGGGTACCAGTGTAAATAATAGATATAAGCCAAATATATTCTGTTTATGAATTTACTCAGAGAATTAGGCAAATACTTTCTTATTAGTCAAACACAGTAAATTCACCTAATTCCTGAAATATCCACTAGTAATTAGAGAAGTCACTGGAGCTATCATTCCACATGAAGGAGACGAGGAAAGGCTTTCATTCTAGTGCCTACATCCCCAAGTACTGATACTGTGCTATTAATTACCTCAGGAAGTGTCTTCTCTATTTTGACCCACAGTAATTAATGCAGCCTCCAGAGGAGTTAACTATAACACTAAAAAATCTGGCTCATAATCAGTTAGTTCTCTTGGACTTTTGCTTTTTGGGGAGAATTTCAGTCATGAAATGAAGGATCGTGTGAGCCCAAGGGATAATCTTGGGCAGCATTATCTATATTGTTGTTAGATAAAGTATGAGTATTCTTCTGCATTTTTATCTTTTATATTCATATTACAATAAAAAATGACTCTTGAATGCTTTCTAATTAAGTATACGTAAGTAAAATAAGAATAGAGTAATTGAGAAAGAAAAGTAGAAGAGTTTGGGGAAATCTGTTCTTTTGCTTGAGTTTTTCTTGAATCCATTCAAAACTCCTCTCTGGAGTGTTTTTCTGACAGTCTCTGTGTCTTATCCCTGCTGGAATTTCTTAGCTGTTCTTGCTTTTGGCTTCGCTCTATGAGTTCTTTTGTGTTTGCTTTTTAATTTTTAAAATTCGTCTTTCCTGGAGACTTGTTTATGCAAACATAGTGAAAAGTAAAAATATCAACTGTATCTTCCCTAAAATTCTTGTGTAGCATCAAAAGTGAAGAGGAAAAATTGGGAATAATCTTTTCTAAGTCAGTCGTGCCAGAATAATTAAGAACATTTCTTCAAAGGACATTTTTAATATTTTCCCCACAAATTTACTCATCAGGTTTTATTCTGAGGCGAATTTAACTTCAGAATGATTGCTTTCTCCATTATGATCATTTTTAGAAAATTGGGTGATGAGTATTATTTCTAAGTGATTATATAACTTCAGGGAATTTCTGAAAACTCAAAATATTTTTCATAGATTCATTTAGTTCTTTATTAATCTTCTCCACATTATACCGTCAGTCTACATGGTGATATCTTATGCTTTTTATTTTCTGGCTTGTATCTTATTCCCTTAGTATGTTTTCTGGGGCATAATAGTGACCCACATAACAACACTTAATTCTTAACTAAAGAAAATTAAAATAAAAACTTGGCATTATTACCTACCTTATCACTTCACTTTTTTTCTTGCTAAATATACTTTCTCTATTTGTAGTTTTAATATAGCTCTGACCTAATTCATCCTCAGATTTCAATTTTTGGCCATATTATTTCTTTGAAAATTCAGAAGGATCTATCTTCCCTTTTAATTATTGGTATTATGCCCACACTATAGCTCAGAGCAGAATTATATATGGCCCATTTTCACTCCTCATTTTGTTTATCCTGTTAACATACATGGTGATGGCTCTTACAACTTCTGTTGTTGAAGTCAGCTTATTTCCACTGTAGCAAGGTTTATTATTTCAGTAAGAATGTAAGGGTGTTTGAGGACACTAAACTCTTGAGTAAGAGATGAAAAAATTGCATTATTATTATTGTTGCTGATTATATCATTTGTGTAGATTCCTTGTGCTTAATCAACACATCTGGAAAATGGGTATCATCATGCTGTTAACAGGGAAATTGGCTCATTTCATTATTATAAAATATTTAGAAATAGGACTAGGACTTCCTAAGTGTCTTGTGTCATATGTGCATTCTTGCAACATACTTATATTTGCTGTCTTCATATCTGCCCTTTCTAGGTTTCCCAGGCTGGAGACTTGTTAATTGAAGTGTTTGTAGAAAGGAAGGAACCTGACTGCAGTATTATAATTCGGGTGAGTCCTTTACATCCTGCAGATGGATATAAGGAGTACTGTTGGGAATCACAGGCGTTAACGTTAATTTACATATCTTGACTTTTCCATTGTGTCTTACATTTTATTTTACATGTCCAGTTCAAACATGCCTGATGACAAGATTGACTGTCATACCAATATCCTCCAGAAATTCCAGATTTTAGTCATTTGGAAAGAGAACATCTGGTGTGCCTTATGTTATGGCACATAAGGTTATGGCATATAGGGTTTTCTACAAGTTCTGGAAAATAACCTGAGCTCAAATACCTGCTTCTCCCCTTAGCTTCTTAACATTAGGCAAGTTAATCTACTCTGAGTCTCAATCTCTCACCTGTAAAATGAGGAAAAGTTACAGTATTTACATCATAGTGCTGATAGAAGGACTCACTAAGATAATGCATGTAAAACACTTAGCAAATTGCTCAGCACATGAATGTTTAATAACTGTTACTATTGGTACTATTATTATTATTGTTAATAATAATCTCCCACCGTTGTATCCTAGACTTTAACTTCCAGTCTTCCAATTTGCTTGAATATTGGATAACTCTTTTCTTTCTTGAGAATATTAATCATTTTTTATGAATTAAAAAGATCTCTCTAATACTACCATATTCAGTACTTAGTCTGCCTTAGGGAGAGAAACACTTATTTCAGGTTCCTACTTAGACTACATTCTCTGTATGAGGAATAGACATTCTGCTATGTAACAGCTGAAATTCAACTTTAGCTCCTTATCTTTTTTAAAGTCCAAGGTTAAACAGAGTCTTAACGTTAGATATTTCTGGACCTTAGTTTTATTAAATGTTTTGCAATCATTAATTTATGCATTTTTAATGATTACATATTATGACTCCATGGCACTGGTTACCTCACTTAGAACATGAAGCTTAACTGCTGCTATCATAGGTTTTGTCCTGATGAGGCAGTGGCCTTGCCACTCCTTGGCCATGTCATAGTTCTTATGCTGATCATGTGCTATTGATCCTAGCAGACAGGAGGAAGCAGTACCAGTGCATTAACACAAGGCCACCACTAATGCCAGAAGAGGTGTTCAAAGCATGTGACTTAACTCCACCTACACAAAAACACTTTTGTGGCTGATTTTAATTTTCTTGCTAATAAAGACATAACAGAAGTTATTAGAACAGAGAAAAATTCTTACATTATTTTGAATGTATGTTCGTAAAAGACGAACAGTTTCATGTACAACAACTCCAAATTCTGTTAAAAAACAATAAAAACTAAACAAAAATAATCACTGACATTTATCTAATGCTTTAGACTTTGCAAAACTCTTGTTATATTTATCTCAGCTGCTCATTACCTCAACACAAGTAAGTAGGTGAAGCAGGTGATATCTCAAGTTTATGGAAACTTGGAATTAAAAGCATTAAGGCCAGAATGCAAACCCTGATCATCATATTCTAAACCTAGTGTTCATTAACCTGATTTGTAAACAAAGCATAATGTGCTCTGTGGAGTTCTAGATGTTCTAAAGAGGGGCCTTGGCTGTCTCCTGGGACAGGGAGTGGAGTTCTGGTCTTCCATTCCTATGTCAACCTGAGGCACTCCCTTGCTGAATTTTCACTAGTTTGGTTTCTCAGTAATTTATTATTTTAAGAAAGGGCTATACTTCCTAAAAAATTTTAAAGCCATGCAGATGAACAGCATCATTGAAATGATTCATCTACTAATGTTTCTCCTGCTTCATCCACTTTTCCCAGATGCTAAGTTCTTTTTTTTTAAGATTTTATTTCATTGGGCTTTTCTAAATAGAAGACAGTGGACTTCACTGTATCATTAATATATTCCGAAGAAAGCACTAAATTCCATGAAATCCAAAATATAGACTATACAAGTTATCTGTAATGAAAAATGTTTTCTGTTATTTATATATGTGCAATATGCTTATGATCAGTAATGGACAGGAGAAATGGAAATGAGCACATTCCTTTACTAAGGAATTTTTAAATAGGTACATACTTCTACTGAAAACGTGCAAACTAGGTTGCAGTTGCAATATTGTAATGCTTAAAACATCTTCTATTTGCTTGGCATTATAACTAAGTTCTAATTGAGGAAAGTCAGCTTGCTCTTGGCCAGCATGCATTTAAGATTGGCAAAAAACAAAAACAAGAACAAACAATCAAAAATCCCAAAAGTCCCTAAGAAGATGGTGTACTTCCACAATAGCCTGAGGCTTTGGGACTCTGGTATGGCTGATTCCCTGGCTGCCACTGCAGACTCTGCCCTTTGCCATGAAATTGTGGCTCCAGCATACTTTGGTATCCCACCATCTGTCACTTGGTGTGGCAGGGCATGCCGCAGTCCACTAAAAGCCTGGGGCTTTTCGGCATGGCAGACAGCAGTCGATTGTGTATAATTTAGGGCTCAGGCTCAATAAAGAAAGCCACTTTGAATTCTTGATTATGGAACTGACATGTGAAAAGTTTTACTTCTAGAAGACCATTGGATTTGCTGTCTAGTGAAGGTCTTTCTGTGTATGACTAGATAGTTCTTCCCTCTGTGAGTGATGTGATTCCTCACCCCATGAGAAAAAAAAAATTCTTCCTGATTATGTCTATATTGTAATATCTTTTTCCATTCACATTAAAATGTATTACATTTTATGGAGAATATCTAAACAGACTGTATTCCTCTATGTGCTTAGAGAAGCTAACCACACCAGGAAGAAACTTGGGGTATCATGAGATGGTGGACGGGGTGTATTATTGCCCTAGCATACGGCTCCTCCTGTATCTGACATATATTGTGAAGACATTTTGCCTCTGTTGCAGATATCTCCTGTGATGGAAGCAGAAGAGTTAACTAATGATATATTAGCAATAAAAAATATCATTCCTACGAAGGGTGATATCTGGGCCACATTTGAAGTCATTGAAAATGAAGAGCTAGGTAAGTGATTTTCATGCCAGGGATTTTTAAATTCCTTATAGAATGAAGAAATACTATTTTTTGACAAATCGTTACTAATGTTTTATGTTTTTCTAAAGATTAACACCTCAGTATGAATTCCCTTCTACCTCAGTCCGTGGAGGTTTCCCTCCTATGATTTTACTCATGGAAATAGATTATTTTATTGATTCTAAAAATATAGAGTGCAAAGCATTAGCTGTCTATGTTTCTGCCTCGGGAAATAAGGCTTTTGTTTATAAAAACAAGCAATTTGATTTGTAACAGTATTCTAAATGTCACCACCACCATCCATCCACCTTATTCCTGTATGCTACTTATTTACCAAAAACAAAGAATGTTGATTTAAAAGATTATTTATTATTTTAAAAAATAATTTTGTTTTAAGCCTAGCAGAAGCTTATTTTTTGGTTTTATCCTTTTCATCTATCTTTAGTGGAGTGGATCAGCTATTTTATCATCTCTTATCTCAGACCTAGAAGGATAAGAGAGCTTTTAAAACTTCTTGATTACCCCAATAGTGAAGTGCTGAATAAGCTTAACATTCTAATGACACCATTTGGTTTTAAAGACCTCCAGGAAAAACTAATAAGATGCAGAGTATCTTTGTATGTTGACCATCTGTCTAGCTGATACCTACGAAGGTCTTGGGACCCTTTCAAGTATAGCTGTCAAACTGCCAAAAGTAAAATCTTGCCACCCACAAGCTCAAGATAAAAATTAAAATTCAGTATTGAAATGCCCTATCATGTATTATTGGGAGTGTTGTTATCAATGTTAGAATGAAATGGGATTATCAAATATTTTGTCTTTCATCATCCTATCTTGGTGTTTTTAATCCTTTATTTCTTTTTATCACGCATAATTCTTTTAAATTCTAGTTTGTATTAAAACATTATTTTCCAATATTCATTGTCAGGATTCAGTGACTCTGGTGCTTTGGAGTTAGTTCACATGGTGTCTCCTCCATAGGCAGGCTCCGTCTTCCCCACTCACAGAAAGTGCTCTGGCTAATGACTCCTGTGACCCCAAACTGCCAAGTCCGATGGATTTGCTTCAGGCTTTACTTTACTTGTCCTTCCTGTGGCATTTATTGTTAATGCCTGTTTTCTTGTTCTTTGTGGGTTTTCACCATTCTCAATACTGCCTGGATTCTCTTCCTGGGTCTCTCAGCATTATATCTCTTTTGTCAATTCTTCTTCATTTATCTACCCCCTAAGCAGTGGGTTTCCGCTGTTCCAATGTCCTTTACCATCTTTTCTCATTTTACATGTCCTTTATAGATAATCTCTTCATTCTTTGTGCTTGACTATTTCGGGTGAGCTGGTGTTTCCAAAATACACCGTAACTCTTCCTCCATCTGACCCGCCTGTTTACTTCCTTTAAAACCCAGACTAAAGGTTCCATCCCACTTTGTCTATTCTTTGTTTATAGTGCCTATTGCAAGGTTTTATATTTGTCTCTCTTGATGAGAGCTCCTTGGAAGGAAGGAGGGACTCTCTTTTTCTGTCTGTAGTGTCTGGCATGATGCCTGGTACATAGTTGCCATGCAATTAAAATCTATTCATTAAGTGAAGCAAAATTTTGCATTACTATATGGTGCAGAGGTGGTAAAGTCTTTTGATTTTTGTTGTTTAATTTTAAGGAAAGGGGCTATCCCAGCTTCATCATTGTGAGTAAAAGATAACTGTCAGCATTACTGCCAGAATTATCTTTCTGAATCACAAATGGGATCATATGTTCTCCCATTTGAAACCCTTTCATTATTTCATCCTCGCCTAGCTATCCTTCAAGGTCCAGTTCAGATGTTCCTTACTCCATAATGATGTTTAGGTGAGCATAGTTCTCACTGATTGTTTTCTGATTATTTGTTTATAGATCTATAATACTGCATACTATCTGACTTGTAGAATAGCAATGTGTATATATCTGGTTGTGCCCTAGATCATATGTTTTTTAGGATATTTACCTATCTTTTAGACCTTTACATCTCTCACTACCTCTAGTATAGTGCATTGATGTAGAACATATCCTACAAATATCTTGTTAACTGAGGTGGAACGAAAAATAGATGCATCCTGAACCTGAGTGACCTGGATTGTTGGTCCTCAGATAGACCTATCCAAATGTGGAAGGCACATAACAAGTGATTCCTGCTTGTAGATTAGCCACCACTAGGAGACTTCAAGGACCTGGTTAGCTCTTAGACAGCTGACTGTGTCCTGCATGCTCTGTTTCTGTTGTCTTTTAGGAAATCCACAGCAGAATAATGAATCATGGAATTTGGAGTAGGCATCCTCTCCCTACCACTCTTACTCTCTCAAGAGTTTAGTCAAAGTATATCCCTGTGTCACAGTGTTGGAGCTCTGAGCCTTTGGGCACTGGTCCTCCTGACTGAGAGGAGCAAGCAGAATGGATGAGGATAGGAAGGAATTATATATGGTTAGAAGAGCTGGCAATATATCTGAAAACATGGTTTTTAAATTTCATCTGAGAAAATAAAGGGATGCTTACTCTGAAAATGACTGATTATCAACTTGCATGTGATAATTAGTACATCACAAATGTTATTATTGGATTGGGGTGGGTTTCTTTTATTTTTGAATCCTTCTCTCTAATTAAAAAAAAAAGTTATCTTGATGAAGATGTAAAAAGACTAGGAGACTTCAAGTTGTTTTGATTTGTGAGTGTCCAAATATATAATCAAAGAAACTCCATGTATACCAAGAAAGAATACATTTGATGGATTTGAGAATTCAAATTTGGCATGGTTTTAATGTTTAATGTTCAACTGTTCAAGTGGAAATTATCAGAAGAGAAAATTAAGATTATTTTTACTGCTTTTAGAGGAACAAAGCTAGGAAAGCAATAAAGGGGCCTGTGATTATGTTGGCTTACTGAAGCAGATGGAACCTGTGTGCTCCACCTGACCTCCCGAAATGTTAAAAGCTTTATTTCAGGTAACATGCAGGGAAGATAAAGTGAAATATAAAAAGAAGATAAAAGTGAAGGCATTGGCAGTCATAAGATTGTAGTTGATAGGAAGAATGTCAGCAGGGAATTGGTACTTTTTCTAAGTTAATATAAATCCTCCAAGTAACAAAGTAACCAAAACTAAATAAATGAATGGATAAATAAGTAAGTAAACCAGAGTGCTGGATTTTATTTTAGATGTCTGTAAATGTTAAACAATAGTTCTCTACCCTGTCATATTCAGTGCCCCCTTTGTACAATAAATATTTTGTAGTGTTCCCTTTACTCTCCTGAGATAATTATACTCATTTTTAAAAAAATATTAATATACTACCGTAATTATAAGAATAAGTAGGAGGAAAATATGTATTATAACATATAAATGCTCAGGCACTCCTATATGGTTGAAAATAAAAATAGATTCTTAAAACTACAAATGGAATTATCATGGATGTGACAGCTACAAATGCAGACTGACATAAACATGTCATACATCATTAGCAGCATTGCCATTCTTGGTGAAATGGTGTCTTTAGTCTGTTCAGGCTGCTGTAACAGAATTCCATAGGCTGGATGGCTTCCAAACACCAGAAATTATTTCTCACAGTTCTGGAGGCTGCAAGTCCAAGATCAAGGTGCCGGCAGACTTGGTATCTGGTGAGCCCACTTCCTGGTTTGTAGAGGGCTGTCTTTTCATTGTGTTCTCACATGGTGGAAGGGAGCCTTGTGAGGTCTCTTTTATAAGGGCACTAATCACCTCCCAAAGGCCCCATTTGAAATTTGCACTGGATAGAAAAAATGTCTTTCTTTGAAAGATGCCAAGCATCCTTGACCACTGCCGCCAATCATTAGGGCAAGCTGAAACCCACCTAGGGGAGGACAGCACCATCCTCCAGAGCTAATCTAAAGTCTGTTGTTGTTTTAAATGCTTCACCTTAAAACTGAGCCTATCCTCTGACAGTGGAGCCCCATACCCTCTAGGTCCTTCACATGCTGGAAAAAAGTTAACTGCCTGAGGGGCCTCATTTAAGTGGGTCATCACTGAGAGGTTCAAGTGTATGAAGCAGTTACTTTTTATGCAGCAACATAATAACAAAGTGTTTTCTTGTTTCTTCCTCATACTGGCTTTGATATGGAAGATTTGTCCATTTTTAATCAGAATTCTTTCTGGCCCTTCTCTTGATTGACACAGAAAGTGCTGTCACCCTCTGATTATGTGCACAGGACAGAGAAAGACTTGCACAGCTCTAAGTTTGGCACTAAGAATTTAATTATTGGGGAAGTCATAAATGACAGAAATTTAAGGACAATATCTGTTATTTCAAGTGGAAAGTGGATAGCGCTCTCTTTAACAAGGAAGGCTAGGTTTATTCTGTGAACAAGATTTAAACTATTGGTAACATGATTTACCTAGCTAAAGAATCACCTCCATAACCTGTTCTTCTCAAACAACTACACTGAGTTTTCAGCAATTTTTTATGGATAGTATACAAATAAGTTATTTATTTCTAGTAATACCCTAATGCCAGATGACTTATGTACCATATAATCTATCGTAACAGATGGTTGTAACTATAAATGAAAACGTGTTTATTTGTAGGAATTTATATTCCAGCAGTATTTGATGACTCAACCAATTTTTCCTGCCTCTTATCTCTTTCTTAAGGTGGATTTTAATGCCATTTTATGGTTGTAGCATTTGATCGTCTAATAAATATCTTTTCCTCCCATTTTTCAGCTCTGTTTTTATGGAGAAATTTGGATCTTCAGGATTTTCATTCAGCTGAAGTATTTCATTCTATGATACTGATGTGAAAAACATTCTTGACTGTTTGGAAATCTATATTTGCCTCTGTGTCTACAATGATATATTTCAGTATAATTAAGAACACTTTAGAGCTACCACTGTAGTATCTATTTATGATAGCTACCCTCTTTGATATAAATGTTCTGATATTTGGAAGTCTCGTTACCAATTTAATTTTGTAATAAAGAAGAGTAAGCTTTTACTTCAATCCAGTTACTGTTTTCCAGTTAAGAATATCATTCTTACCTCCAGGCCAACTGCAGTATCATCAATTTCCTAAGTGTAGGATATTGAAACTATCTTGCTGTTGTTTCCTTACCATCTTTTCACTAAGCAGAGGAAAATGAAGGGGAACAAGTGAAGGAGAAAGTGTGAAATGACATTGTTTTTCACTTTGCTTATGTTTGCTTATTTCACCCAGTTACATGTGAGAAAATCATCATGTGGGGGTTTATATACTTGGCCCAAATAAAACTAAGTGTGATAGTTAAGATGTGGGTCTGTAAAGTCAGATAGATTTGAAGTTCAAATCTCTATTCCTTACTTGAACCAGCTGTTTGACTGTAGGCAAGTGGCTGAATCGCTCTGATCCTTGGGTTCCCTTAGATAGAAAATATGAATAATAATAATATCTAATGAAGAATGTTGTGAGAATTAAAAGTGATAACTGATACAAAGTATCCAATGTATATAATGTCTGATAACATAGCTTTTCCAGAAATGGCAACTGTTAATGGGATCAGTAGTGTGCCAGAGTTTGCAAGTAGTGGAACCAAGAATTATATAATACCCAAATGTAAAGAGAGTGCTTATTCTATAATTAGTTTAACTTTTAAATACAGATAATTCTAATTATAACCTCCATTAATATAAGACAACCAATTTATGGGTTAATGAACATTTAAATTATAACTTTGGCAAATTATGGGCAATTATGATCTTTGCCAAACCTTTTAGAAAATTATTTGAGGAAAAACAGGATTGATTTAGCACAAACAATTTTGTCTGATTTTATTAAGAATTATAATTTTGTCTGCTGATCCATTTACATTTTCTAACTGATAGATCACTATAGAAATTCATAAGGTACTTCATTCTTCGAGTATTTAAACCTCTGTTATGTACTCAGCACTCTGCTTTGTGCAGGGGCTATATTTGTAAACAAGAAGTAGATTTGTCTTCAAGATGTATGGCCTCGTTGCTCTGTTTTGTTTTTGTTTTTGTAATTGCCATCATAATGAGTAGGCCTGCTCCAATATGCACAGAATGCAAACTGCATTTCATTGCACTGAATAGGAAGCAAAAATCTGGTATTTACACTGGAAGCAGAAAACTTGTTTTCTTCTTCTGTGGCCCTGGGACTATTGATAAGTTCTGAAATGCTGTGATCATAGCAGGGGAGACCAGTATTAAGGAGGATGTGATATATTTGGTCTTTCTTATTTGTGCTTTTATTACCAATTAAAATATCATGGATCATGTATGAGTTTGATGCTATTAACGTACTCTTTCTTGTTCGTCATTAGCCTTACTAGTTTAACCAAAAATGAAAAGCCTGAGTGCTATGTGCTTTACATTTAGGAGGATATGAAAGAGTTGCATTGACTTAAATATGGCTACAATACTAAGAAAGCTACATCAACATCATCATGTTAGAGCTTATGTTCTTGCTATCTCAATTATGCTGTTTTCAGTGTACTGTGAAAAGGTTTGAATTTCTTTTTTCCCAGCATGTGGTTTTGTTGTAACATTTCATTAACTGATTGGCGTATTTTGATCAGCAAAAAACTTTCCTATAAAACTTGAATTGTTATTGTAAAACCTGTTTTTTAAAATTTTTTTAATTGATATAGTTAACATACAATATTATATTAGTTTCAGGGAACAGCATAGTGATTCAACATATATATTACAAAATGATCACCATGGCAAGTATAGTAATCATCTGTCACCATACAAAGCTAGTATAACATTATTAACTACATTCTTTATGCTGTACATTACATCCTCATGACTGACTGAGTTTGTAGCTGGAAGTTTGTACCTCTTAATATCCTTCACCTGTTTCACTCATCTCCATACTTCCCTCCTATCTGGGGACTACTACCAGTTTGTTCCTTGTATGTATGAGTTTGTTTCTGTTTTGTTTTGTTTATATGTTTGGTTTTTAGATTCTGCAAATAAGTAAAATCATATGGTATTTGTCTTTGTCTGTCTGACTTATTTCACTTAGCATAATACCCTCTCAGTCTATCCATGTTGTTGCACATGGCAAGATTTCATTCTTTTTTATGCCTTAGTAATAGTTCATTGTGTGTATGTGTATATATATATGTATGACATTTTCTTCATCCATTCATCTGTAGAGAAACACTTTGGTTGCTTCCATATCTTGGCTATTTTAAATAATGTTGCAATGAATATAAGGGTACATATATCTTTTCAAATTATTGTTTTTGTTTTCTTTGGATGAATACCAAAAGTGAAATTACTGGATCATATGGTAGTCTTAGTTTTAATTTTTTTGAGGAACCTCCATACTGTTTTTCATAGTGGCTACACCAGTTTATATTCTCACCAGCAGTGTACAAGGATTCCCTTTTCTCTACATCATTTCCCACACTTGTTATTTGTTGTCTTTTTGATAATAGCCATTCTGACAGATGTGAGATATCTCATTGTGGTTTGATTTGCATGTGCCTCATGATTAGTGGTGGTGAGCATCTTTTCACGTCTGTTGGACATTTGTATGTCTTCTTTGGAAAAATGACTATTCTGGTCTACTGTTCATTTTTTAATACAAATTTTTTTTTTAAAGATTTTATTTTTTTCCTTTTTCTCCCCAAAGCCCCCCGGTACATAGTTGTATATTCTTTGTTGTGGGTCCTTTTAGTTGTGGCATGTGGGACGCTGCCTCAGCGTGGTTTGATGAGCAGTGCCACGTCCACGCCCAGGATTCGAACCAACGAAACACTGGGCTGCCTGCAGCAGAGCACGTGAACTTGGCCACGGGGCCAGCCCCCAAATGTTGGTTTTTTGATATTGAAGTTGTATGCGTTCTGTACATATTTTCAATATTAGCCCCTTATCAGATACATCATTTGGAAATATCTTTTCTCATTCAGTAGTTTGCCTTTTCATTTTGTTGATGGTTTCCTTGCCGTGTAGAAGCTTTTTAGTTCGATGTAGTCCCATTTGTTTATTTTTACTTTTGTTGCCTTTGCCTAGGGAGACAGATCCAAAAAATACTGCTTAGATTGCTGTCAGAGAGCTGACTGCCTTTGCTTTCTTCTAGGAGTTTTATGGTTTCAGGTCTTACATTTAAGTCTTCAATCCACTTTGAGTTTATTTTTGTTTGTGGTGTAACAAAGTGTTCTAGTTTCATTCTTTTGCATGTAGCTGTCTAGTTTTTCCAACAGCATTTGTTGAAGAGACTGTCTTTTTCCCATTGTATATTCTTGCCTCCTTTGTTGTAGATTGATTGACTGTAGAAGCATGGGTTGATTTCTGGGCTCTCTATTCTGTTCCATTGATCTGTAGGTCTGTTTTTGTGCTAATAATACCATACAGTTTTGATTACAGTAGCTTATATTATAGTTTGAAATCAGGGAGCATGATACCTTCAACTTTGTTCTTCCTCAAGATTGCTTTGGCTACTTGGGGTCTTTTGTGGTTCCGTACAGATTTTAAGATTGTTTGTTCTCTTTCTTTGAAAAATTCCATTGATGTTTTGATAGGAATTGCATTGAATCTATAGATGGCTTTGGATATGGACATTTTAACAATATTAATTCTTTCAATCCAGGAGCATGGTATATCTTTCCAATTATTTGTGTCATCTTCTGTCTTTCATCAATGTCTATAATTTTCAATGTACAGGTCTTTTACCTCCTTGGTTAAATTTATTCATAGGTATTTTATTCTTTTTGATGCTATTGTAAATGGGATTGTTTTCTTCATTTCTCTTACTGATAACTTGTTATTAGTGTATAGAAATATAACATTTCTATATTTTGTATCCTGCAACTTGGCTGAATTCATTTATTAGCTCTAGTGTTTTTTTGATGGAGTCTTTAGGTTTTGCATATATAGTATATCATCTGCAAATAGTGACAGTTTTACTTCTTCCTTTTGAATTTGGATCCCTTTTATGTCTTTTTTTTTTTTTGGTCTGATTGCTCTGGCTAGGACTTCCAATACTGTATTGAATAAAAGCGGTGAGAGTGGGCATCCTTGTATTGTTCCTGATGTTAGAGGAAATGCTTTCAGCTTTTCACTGTTGAGTATGATATTAGCTGTGGGTTTGTCATATGTAGACTTTATTATGTTAAGATGTGTTTCCTTTATACTCACTTTGTTGAGTTTTTATGATAAATGGATGTTGAATTTTCTTAAATGCTTTTTTTGCATCTATTGAGATGATTATATGATTTTTATCCTTCATTTTGTTAATGTGGTGTATTACATTGATTGATTTGCAGATATTGAACCATCTTGGCATTCCTGGTATAAATCCCACTTGATTATGGTATATGATCTTTTTAAGGTATTGTTGAATTTGATTTGCTAACATTTTGTTGAGGATTTATGCATCTGTATTCAGGGATTTTGATCTGTAATTTTCTTTTTTTGTAGTGTCTTTGTCGTGTTTAAATATTTGGTAGAATTCACCTGTCACCATCTGGTCCTGGACTTTTTCTTTTGGGGATGTTTTTTGATTTCATTACTAGTAGTCAGTCTGTTCAGATTTTCTGTTTCTTCCTAATTCAGTCTTGGAAGATTATATGCTTCTGGGAATTTATCCATTTATTCTAGGTTGTCAGATTTGCGGATGTATGTATGTTTGTAGTAATCTCTTATGATTCTTTGTATTTCTGTGATGTCAGTTGTAGCATTTCCTCTTTCATTTCTGATTTTATTTATTTGGGCCCTCTTGTTTTCTTGATAAGTCTGGCTAAGGGTATATCAATTTTGTTTATCTTTTCAAAGAACCAGCTCTTAGTTTCTTTGATCTTTTCTATTGTTTAGTTACTCTCTATTTCATTTAATTCCATGCTGATCTTTATTATTTCCTTCCTTCTACTAACTTAGGGCTTTATTTGTTCTTCTTTTTCTAGTTTCTATGTATAAGGTTAGATTGTTTGAGATTTTTCTTGTTTCCTGAGGTAGGTCTGTATTGCTCTAAACTTCCCTCATAGAACTGCATTTGCTGTATCCTCTAGAGTTTGGAATGTTGTGTTTTCATTTTCGTTTGTCTCAAGGTATTTTCATTTCCTCTTTGATTTTTTCATTGACCCTTTGGTGGTTTAGTAGTGTCTTGTTTAGCCTCCACTTGTTTGTGTTTTTTCCAGTTTTCTTCTTGTAATTGATTTCTAGGTTCATACCACTGTGATTAGAAAAGATGCTTGATGATTTCAGTCTTCTTACGTTTATTGTGACTTGTTTTGTGGCTTAACATGTGACCTATCCTGGAGAATGTTCCATGTGTACTTGAAGAGAATGAATATTTTGCTGGTTTTGGATGGAATGTTCTGTATATATGTTAAGTCCATCTGGTCAGATGTGTTGTGTGTCCTTGTTGACTTTCTGTCTGGATGATCTATCTGTTAATGTAAGTGGAGTTGTTAAAGTCCCCTACTGTTATTGTATTACTGTCAGTTTCTCTTTTTATGTCTGTTAATATTTGCTTCTATATTCGGTGCATAGATATGTACAAGTGTATAGCCTCTTGTTGGATTGATCTCTTCATCATTATTTAATGCCCTTCTGTGTCTCTTGTTACAGTCTTTGTTTTAAAGTCTATTTTGCCTGACGTAAGTATTGCTACCCCAGCTTTCTTTTTGTTTCCACTTGTATGGAATATCTTTTCCCATCCCTTCACTTTCAGTCTGTGTGTGTCTTTAGATCTGAAGTGAATTTCTTATAGGCAGCATATATATGGATGTCTGTTTCTGTTACCAGGTTAGTGAAGTTTTCAGCCCTTATTTCTTCAAGAAAGTTTTCTGTCCCTTTCTCTTTTTGTTCTCCTTCTGGGAACCCTATAATGTGAATGTTAGTACACTTGATGTTGTCCCAGAGGTCCCTTAAGCTTTCTTCATTTTTTAAAATTCCTTTTTCTTTTTGATGTTCTGATTGGGTGATTTATAGTACCCCTGTCTTCCAGATGGTGATCCATTCTTCTGCATCATCTAATGTGCTGTTGATTTCCTTTAGTGTATTTTTTATTTCACTTCTTGTATTCTTCAGTTCTGCTTGGTTCTTTTTTTATATTTTCTATTTCTTTGTTGAAGTTCTCACTGTGTTCATCCATTCTTCTCCTGAGTTCAGTGAGCATCTTCGTGACCATTACAGTAATATGTTGCTTGATGACAGGGATACATTCTGAGAAATGCAATGTTAGTCATTTTCATCATCATCCAAGCATCGCCAGAATGTGCTTGCCCAAACCTAGATGATATAGCCTACTACACACCTAGGTCATATGGTACTAATCCTATGGGACCATTATCATATGCACCATATGTATTCAGTCTGTCATTGACTGAATACACAGTCAATGTAATTGAATACAGAATTGAAATGTCATTATGTGGTGCATGACTATACTTTGAAGTCTTTGTCTGGTAGGTGTCTTATCTCTGTTTCATTTAGTTCTTTTTCTAAGGTTTTTATCTTGATCTTTCATTTGGAACATATTCCTTTATCTCTTCATTTATCCTAATTCTCTGTGTTTGTTTCTTTGTATTAGCTAGATCAGCTATGTCTCCTGATCTTGACGGGGTGGCTTTATGTAGAAAATGTCCTGTAGGGCCTAGTAGTGCAATCCCCTCTGGTCACCAGAACCAGGTGCTCCAAGTGTATCCCCTGTGTAGGCTGTGTGTGCCCTTCTGTTGTGTCTGAGCCACAAATGCTATGGGTGCTCTTGTGTGCAAGGCTGCACACCCCCTCCCCCCCCCCCCCCAGGGCAAGAGACACTTTGGAGGGGTTCTAGTGCCAACTGGGGCTGCCCGCTGGGTGAGGTGTGGCAGGAACCATATTGGAGGAGCTGGGGTATGTCCACAGGGGAACATCGGTGCAGGGTGGGAGGTGCTAACAAGATAGATGGAGAGTATCAGAAATAGCACCTGCCAGGGCTGGGGTAGCTAGTTAGAAGGAGAGTAAAAAAAAAAATGGTACCCACCAGTACTTCCATCCGTGGAGGAAGTTCCAACAGGTTCTTGCTCCTCTGACACATGCCCTACTATTAGTCAGTGAATCGCCTTCATGTATAACCTAGGCACTTTTCAAACTCCTGCCTCTGTGCTGGGACTCAGAGTGAGTGAGTTTGTGTGCGTGTCCTGTAAGAGGGAAGTCTTGGCTTCCTATAGCCGTTCAGCTGCCCTGGACATAAGCCCCACTGGGTTTCAAAGCCAGATGTTATGGGGGCTTGTCTTCCTGGTGCAGATTCCCTGGACTGGGGAGCCTGATGTGGGGCTCAGGCTGCTCACTTGTCCAGGAGGACCTTCACAGTTGGGATGTCCCTCCCACTTGTGGATTGCCATGTGGGGGTTGTGGGTCCTGACTAGATTACATCTCTGCTCATCTCTATGTGGCTTTTTCTTTATTTCCTTAGTTGTGGAAAATCTGCTTTGCTAGTCTTCAGGTTCTCAGGGACAGGTGTTCTATATGTAGTTGTAGTTTTGGTTTGTCTGTGGGAGGAGGTGAGGTAAGGATCTTCCTATTCTGCCATCTTGATCTTACTCCTCAACTGTGTTTTTTTTAACTCTGCTAAGAACATGTGATACATTTAAAAATATGATTGCCTGAAACAAAATCTATATGGATGAGTATTTATCAAGGAAAAGTCTTTAATGTATCATTAACTTCTTGCTTATTGGCCTATTATATCAACAGTTAACGTGTAATTTTGCTACATATTTCTGATTGATATTTCTGCTAGTGGTTAAACATAGATTACTCAGTACTGTTGTATGATTATTTCCATATGTTCTCTGTTGAAGTTATACTTTATAATTTTGTATTAATTGACTATGAGTATACAGCCATAAGTTGTTTACTAGTATTGGTCAGAAATTACAATATGCTAATCTTGTTGGGATAAACAAAAGATTAATTTATGTTATGACTTAGTGCCTGACCAGATTAATTTTGCTAGTTCTTTTGCAATCATTTAATTACATGTGCAAACAGGCGGCTTTTCATAAGCAAACCAGAATGTTATCTAAATTAAAAAGAAGATAGAGTAAGACACTGATTTGTTATACAAAAAGGTAGCTTTATCTCTGAGATTTAATCTAAAGGATAGCACCTCTGAATTTTTTTTGAATAGTTGGGTAGCAAACAAATGCCCCTGCACAGATTCATTTATACAGTGCCTTTTATTATATGCTTAATGATGACCTAGGTCTTAGGGTCTCTTGTATGTACTCCTAGTACTATTCTTGTGTAACATAAGATATGGTTATGTTTATGGTTGAATATAGATCTTTTTAAAAGGACTTTTTAAATTTATAGTTACGAAAAATTATATCTTAATTTCTTTTTTTCAGTTTGATTTGGTTTTATTTTTTGCAGAGCGCCCTCTTCACTACACAGAAAATGTGTTGGAGCAGGTGCTTCGGTGGAGTTCATTAGCTGAACCTGGCTCTGCTTATCTTGTGGTGAAGAGATTCTTAACCGTTGACACAATTAAACACTATAATGGTAGGTGCAATTATTTCACATTCCAACTACGATCGAAAATTCAAGTGGTTCAAGGGTAGTTATTGTGGCACAGGTGTTATTTGAAAATGTAAAAACTGAGTAGCTAAATACAGAATCCACTGACGTAGTATTGTAGAATAGAAAGAATATATAGACCAAGTGCTAAAGGCAGAGTTTCTTGGTAGGTAGCAGTACAGTAATAGTTGGATAAATTGATGGTACCAAGTTAAAGTTGTTGGAAGGAGTACTTTATGTTTTTAAGGGTTTTTTGCCATGGTTATGTGTTCTCCTAATTTTTAGATAGATGGTGAGTCTTCTTCCTAAATTGTATTTACATTTGAAAGTTCTCTGGGCACATGAGAAGTACAAGTTTTTCAAGCTCTGAGATTGAGTGCTTGTTATAATTCTCATTTATTTGCTAGTGATACTGGAAAAGAAATAAGTACAAAATAAAACACTTGCATTAATGAGACTCCCTGTCCAACTGGGAGAAGACATGTACACGTGTAAGGCTACATAAGAAGTTAGCAAGCACAAGGGAACCATAAAAGACAGTCTCTGAACCTGTATGATATATCAGAAAACTTTTATTTTGAAACCTTGATCCTTCTGTTGTGTTGTCATTAGTTGATAGATTAGAAGATGATTTCCTGCCAGAACTGTATCTAAACCAACCCCAAAAGTAAAGGATTTAAGTTTTATAAGATGAAATTTACAACTTTTATAGTTAATATTAATAACCGTTATTCTTTATTAATGAGGTATCATTAACCAAGCTCTATACACACCAAGCTCATTTAAACTTTTCTTAACTTCTTTTTGAGTTTTATCATCATTTATATTTTACAAATAAGGAAAAAGAAGCTCAGAGAAATGAAGTAACTTGCCCTAGATTGCACAGTTACTAAATATTGCATTTGAGAAAAGACTGGTTTTATTTCTAATTATTAAAAAAAAAAAAATAGAAGGTTGGTACAGCTCTTAAATGCTGTAAACCTACTTAGTATGATTGCAGGCTCTCTAGCTAATAGCTATGGGTCAGTAAGTTCTTAAGTGTAAGGCTTAATCTGGTAAATTTGTGATTCCATGATAATGTTGAAGTCTGTTCTGGCTGCTGTAACAGAGGACAAACTGGGTGGCTTATAAACAACAGAAATTGATTTCTCACAGTCTGGAGACTGTAATTCCAAGATCAGGGTCCCAGCATGGTTGGGTTCTGGTGAGAGCCCTCCTACAGCCTGCAGACTTTGGACTTCCTGTAACCTTGTGTGACAGATAGCAATGAGAGGAGCAAGCTCTCTTGTGACTCTTATAAGGGCACTAATCCCATTCATGAAGGCTCCACTCTCATGACCTCATCTAATCCTAATTTCCCAAAGGCCCGCCTTCTAATACCATCACATTGGGAGGCAGAGTTTCAACATAGGAATTTTAGGGGACATTCACATTCAGTGCACAACAGCACCCTTCATATATTATACTTACATGAAGGTATTTTTACAAAATGCAATTACTGTAACAACTTCTAGGTCATTTTGGTCTTACTAGTATCTAAATAAACAGAATAGGTATTATTCTTCTTGCTGTGGAAATTTAGCTTTTTAGAGACCTCTGTCTTATTTTAAATTTCTTCATTACTCCTACATTTGATTTTGACCACATCCTCCCTATATGTCTTAAGGATTGCAATAGAAATTCTCTCTAGTCAAATGAATGCAACATGCATCCATGTCATAGAGCAGTGATTCTCAGGTAGGAGACATTTGGCAATGTCTGGAGACGTTCCTGACGGTCACTACTTGGGGGGTGGGTGGTGGTGCTTCTGGTATTTAGTGTTTCAAGACCAGAGATGCTGCTGAACATCCTACAATGCACAGGACAGCTCTTTACAACAAAGAATTTTCTGGCCCAAGACCTTGAGAATCTCTAATTTAGATAATCCATGAAATCTCTTCTAACTCTTAAATTCTGTTATTCTTTCATTTTAACATTAAGATAAAAAGTATTGAACTTAGAAACTAAGTCCTGAAACATTATGAAATATATGTAATAGGTTCTTGTAGTTTCTTTGCTTTTAGAAAATAAAGTCATTTTTTCAGGTAAATTTTTATCTTTCTGTTGAGAATTTTCCCTTTCATTATTCTAATATTCCTTTGAAATGTCTCTAATTCTCCATGTTGTGAAATACTTGAAACACACACCTGGACACAATACCTTAGCTCTTGTTTGAATGCTAGTGGATTGGCTATGGGAATAAAAGTAGACAAGAGCAAGATCTTCATAGGCTGTGATATAAAGGAAGGTTTTGTGCAGGTGGGAGTGAGGGATAACCCAAAGCAAGGATACCATGAAGTGCTGTTGATCTTTGGGGCAAAAAAATCAGCAGTGTATGGATTGAGCTGCTTGAGAGCGATCACATCTGAGTAAGATCTTCGTTGTTTAAGAGCAAGAAAAAAATGGTAGAATGACAAACTGTACATTGTTTCCATCCACAAAAGTAGGATAGGGTAGGAAGATTGGGCATTATAATGATTCCTCACATATTCCTGTGTGTCCTCTTTATGGGGTTATGAGCATGTCCTTCTGTTGTGAAAGCATCCAGCCTCTGTAGGATATAGACAAGCATCTTGCATAAAAACTGGAGAACCCAAGCAGTGGACAGCAGGTTTAAATGATAGTTACAGGGATTTGGATGGAACATTTAGCAAGGTAAAATGTCAGCAAACTTTTGTGTTCCTTTCATATCTCCTTCATTCCTCTAATTGAGTGGGAGCTATAAAACATTTCCCTGTCCTGTAGTATCCCTACCCCAGTTCGCCAAACCAATCTGCGACTTGTTGCGATGATATCTACAGTACTTTGTACCAGGAAATTATCTCTTTGTATGAAAAAAAGGAATGAGCTTTCAGAGTAACACCATCAGCAAGTACATTTATTGAACCATTTCATGGTAATGGTTATGTATTTCTGGCAGACAAAAGGAGTACCTATGAAGTAAATATTTTTAAAACTTTTAGTTTTCTAGCTAATGAAAGTTTTATAAATGTTTTTAATTAGAGCTTGATTTAAATTCAGATTATCAAAGCAAAATAATGCCTTTCATTTTGGTCAGTTCTGCATCTGTGTGAATTTAGGGTTGTTGTTTATAGAAGCTCTGGCCTGTATATTTTTTAAATCAATTTCTTAAGTCATGATTTTTTCCTGTAGTTGTTTCCTGCAGCAACCTGGGGCTTATAAATACTTCTTCTGGGGCATACTTTGTGATAGATTTTAGGTTGGTGAGATAGTCAGTCTGCTTCATCTCTGTCTTGGCAAATGTCTCTTAAATCCATCACAGTGACCACCTACTCCAGAATTACTGCTCCATTCATTACATCCAGTACTCCTTAAAATTGGGATCTAAAAGGAAAATGATGAAGGTAAATCAAATGTGATTTCTCTGTCAATTTGTTAGCAGAAAAACAGGAATCATCTCAGAAACACATTGCTCTTCACACCTGAAAGAGAACAATGTTGAGGATTTATTTTCCTTCTTAGTATCTTCTTATTCTAACCTAGGGGCCAAGTGGAAATTAGCAGAGTTTGAAACAAAGGTAGTTGGTTGCAACCACATTTTCTCTCAATAACAAATAGCTAATGTGTTAACATTTTGTTAAAATGTAAAGTGTGACTACCACATCCTGTGCACCTTGTCCCCGCATACTTGATACCTAGTTGCCACAAACTTTGCTGTCTCCTTATCCCCGTCTTTGTTCCTTTCTCTATCTTGATATCTACACACACAGATATATATGTATCTTTACATACCTATATGTGACTTGCATTTCATTAATTGTATGATAGTTTTTCTGATTTTAAGTATCAAATTATAAGCATATACTTTTGTTTGATATTATGTTTTCACCACCACCTTGCTAAATCAAGAATTTTATCAAATAAGTTTAGGGGTTTAGAGTAGTTTAGGGGTTTTAATTTCCTCAATTTTCTCACTTTATCTGAACAGTTTAAAACGTGCACATCATAAGAAGGAATAGATTGTAGGATCATCCAACACTTAATTTCTGCTCTTTCATTTAAGGCAATGAGGTACCATACTTTACTTTTACGGAAGTATATGAGAGAAAGTGAATTTTTTGTTTCCTCTACTTAAAAATCAATTCTGTGCTTTTCAAAAGCAGCATATTATTTCTTAGAAACATTTTGTGCCATTGCTATTATTGTAATGAGGAGTTAACTAACTTGAAAAGAAAGATAATAGTCCTCAAATTTCTTTCCTACCCCATGGATTATGACTGAGATATTGAGATAGGGAGAATAAAAATCCACTTAAATTGCCGTTTAGACTTTGTCGTAGCTAATCTTATTAGACCATCTTTTATTATCATCTCTTATATTGAGTTGAGTTTCAACATCTCTATCACAAGTAAAGCCATAAATTTAGAGCTTCTGTAAGGTTCCAGAATAAATAATTTTATTTTGCTAAAGTCTTTTATGTTGCTAAAGCACTAACGCTCTTTAAAATTGCCTCAATAGAATGTGATACATGGGAATCAAATTTTAATGATCTCAATGGGGAAGAAATACTTTTAAGATAGAAGATGTAACTCAAATGCAGATCTCTGTGGGATTCTAAATTTAGGTGGCTGTATATGACAGATGCTTTGGAATTAAATTTGCATTAGAATAGAATAGTTCAAAATGCAACTGCTTCCAGCAAATTCAGACCTGGAAAGCTGAGCTGTCTACCATCAACTGAGTTAAGAAAATGCCAGCAAAAATATTATGAGTCCATAAATCATAGTATAGCTGTAATAATTTACATTCCACTCCCCATCAAATCTTTTTAAATCCAAAAATGTGTGAAAGTTGAAGGTAATGCCTAGTTCACTTCAAGTGGACAAATTTTCTTGGAAATTGATAATAGTCTTTGATATTCACTATCGATTATGAATGTCCTGACTTCTTCTAATAATATAATTCTGTAGTGAAAAAACCAATTGGTAAATTTCTCTTAGCTTTGTTCATGCAGGAATTTACTGTGGAAAATTTAAAGAATTGATAACATTGTTTTTACCCACAAGGAGCAGAAAATTTAAATGTTTGAAACCCATTTAAATATAAGACTACAAACACAGCCTGCAATAAATGACTACTATTGTCTGGCATGTTTTTGGAGAGCTTTCAAGCACAGAAAAGTGGTTCAACTAGATAATCATTGACATCTCTTCCAACACTGAATCTCTCTCATTCAAGGAAATATCATTCTTTGTTTAAGTTTTCTTGTACGTGTTGTCCTCCTGGAACAAGATTTGGTCTTTCTTATTTTTTTTATTACTAAAAGTACATGTTGAGTAAACTTCTAAAAATATAAATTAATAAAACATTTTGTAACTGAACAACTACTGGCAGAATCTCACAGGTCTGCAAACTCACTTGTATCTACATAGTTCGAGAATGCCTTCCAAAGCAAATGACCATTAGATTATTACCAAGAAAGCTGTATGTGGTCCTCGGTTTCTTGGTTTGGATGCTTCCCAAGACATTAATATAGGGAGAATAGAAGAGGTTGCTGGTTGGAGTGACACAGTGGTGAGACCACTGAGTTGTTTTGGATGTGTTAGGTTTTAGTTGTTTGTCAGTTGTCTAAGGGTATATGTGTAGAAGGGAATTAAGTTCCTATAGCTATGGAGCACATTGTATGAGATGCTATTTTAGCCTTTGGAGAATACAAGATCACACAGTTTTAGTGTTAAAGTAAGAACATTAGAGAACTGAGCATAGAATACCAGCATTTAGGGGATGGTAGTGAGAGAGACTGGTGTGTGAAGGAACAGTCAGAAAGGCTGCAAGAAAACAAGGACAGAGCAATGCCATGAAAATCAACAAAGGAGTTAAGTTTTAGGAAGAAGAGTATTTAACGGTGTAAAATGGTGCACGAAGTCAAGAAAGACACCTGGGCATTTATTGTTTTTGTGGGGATGATGGTGGTGGCAATCGTGATAATCATTATCATTACTTATAAGAGAAGTATCTGAGGATAGAAGACAGAATTCTGTTAGACATTGAGACCTGAAGTGTAATTCTAGTACAGTTACATTCTAACCTTGTCACATAACCTTTGTTAACCACAATTTTCTCATTTATAAAATTAGATCATATTACCTGTACTCCCTACTTTAGAAAGTTGCATGAGAATCACGTGAGATAAAATATGTGAACATTTTGAAAACTCTAAAGTGTTATCTGAGTACTTAAGAGTATGCTAAAACCCCACCATAATTTAATATGAGAAATATATTATTTAGTATACTAAATTGTTTTAAAAATAGTTTGTTATAATTTAATATAATAATAAAAACAGAATGGGAAAGTAGTATTCTGTTTTCTACAATTTTCTGCATTATCAGGAAAATGGTACAGATTCTCTGGCACTTTTCTAGTCAATCCCCCAGTTGTAAGTATATTTACATTTTTACTGCTTATCCATAGTCTAACTATAGACGGTTATTATCAGACTTCTGCTTCTGTTAAGTATGGCTTCTTCAATAGAAGTAACATAAAGGAAAGTAGATTGGGAATAGAGGAACATATTTGGCTTATCCTAAGTAGTAGATTCCTTTCAAGTTGCTATTATGTCCAGTTTACTTTCTACCAAGTTGTAGAACTAAATTTTACTAAATGCATTTTGAGTGAATGTTATACAATGAGTGAAATATATCATAATTCTTCTCCCTTCGAATTATAGAGAATACATGTGTTCTATACAATCAATACTAAACAAAGGAAAATAGGCATCATTTCAAATTTGGAAGAACTTTTTATTTTATTTTATTCTTTTTCATTTATTTGTTTATTTTCTGTGTGCAGCATAATATATTTCAAATTCTGTGTAGATTACATCATGTTCACCACCCAAAAACTAATTATAGTCCATCCCCTCACACTTCTTAGATGTTAGGCTACAAATATTGCCAAATGTCACTTGGTTTGGTATATTTTCAAAATATATGTCTCTCAAGGAAGCTCTCTATTTGTGTCCTTGAGCACTTAGAGTACATGAGAAGGGTGGAAGTTGCGATAAAGAATGTTTTCAGACAATGTGTCGGCCTGGGGACATAGTTCTGCCAGCAAAAAAAAAAGGGTGACACATAGAGAACATAAAGAATAGACCCATCAGTTGTATATTGCCTTCTCACTGTTCAGATCATATATATAAGAGACGAGATAACAGACATGAGAGATAGCAGTAGTTCATAATTACTTTGGATTTACTGGACTGAAACCTTTGCATACACCATCTCATTTCACCTTCCTGGTAGCCTTAGGAGCTGTTTACGAGTATTTACTAGGCCATTTACAAATGCAGAAATAAGGATGTGGAGACATTATGTAAGTCCCTCAAGGTGACTGACTTGCTGGTAAGTGGAGGAGCAGGCATTAGAGTCAAGATCTTTCCAAATCCAGGCCATATGTCCTGTCCTACACCACTTACTATATTGAAATCAAGGATAAATCAGATTTCAGTTTTTTAAACACTTATAAATTCAATCCATAAATAATCAGACCTTTGGAAGAGTAGTTCTTTCTGTATTACTTACTACAGACTCTGCAGTACAGAGAAAACTGATGTCTGTCCTCCATTCATTAAACAAGCAATACATTCAGCTTGCTATATGCCAGTCCACTGGGTGAGTATGGTCTGTACTCCCATTTTTCAGGTGAGAAAACTGAGATTTAGAGAGTACTGCCTGGGATCCAGTGGAAGATGTGGAAAAGGGTTAGGGTTAAGGTTAAGGTTTGTCATTCAATCCAGACTATGCTCTTAGTCAGTCTGCTATGTCAGCTTTCATGTACATTGGGGCAGAAAATCCAGAGTACACGTTGTTTTAAAAAGGAAGTATGAAATTATTATGTATTTAAGAGCTAAATTATGAAACAAATATGACTTTTTTATGCATTCAAGGGCATAGAGTTTAGAGACATGAATATCAAGCATGAACTGGAGTAGTTAGAAAAAATTTCGTGAATGAGTTGGATTCTGGAAGTGGGGATAGAATTTGTCTAGAAGCAAGGAGAATGGGACTTCTCTCAAGTTCATTCAAATGACCAACTTGAGTCATGCCACAGAGACAAGGATTGGTTTTTCCAAACAGTGTATTATGATCAACTGAACTATAAGTATTATACTTTAATATTTTATAGAAATGAGTAGGAGAAACCCAATTTATTTAGCCCTTTAAAAGTCAGGAAAAGAAATTTAAGCTTTTAATGTTAGGAAAGTATGACTTTAAAGAGTAGAAAAGTAGAGCTTTGGATGGGGGATTAACGTGATGAAAGCGTTTGTATCACAGGAATATAGTATGCTGGAGCCATTAGAAAAGCAGAGCACGGAATCCTGGAGTCCTAGAATCCGGGTGTTAGGTAGGAAAGGCAGAGGTTAGAGTGATGACATTGAGAATCAAGTGGGGCTGAACTCTAAAGAGAAATTCTAGAAGAACAAAGGCTGAATTGCTCACTGACAGGACATGAAGGGTAAATGGGGAGTATATATTTTAGAAATGTCATCCCAGGTTTATATTTCTCCCCCTTCTCCCCCTACTCTCCCCACCTCCTCCTCTGCCTCTCTCTGTCCCTGTCCCTGTCTCTCCTTCCCAGGACCCTCCTACCTCTTCCAGAAATCAATTTTTTATTGGGATTTGGGATCACTAGTCAGGAATTACTGTTTTTGTATAAAAACTTGAGGTTTTCAAATGGTTTGGAAAAACTTTTTTGAGGGGCCGTCAGTTTCATTGTCCTGGTAACATTTCTGTTCTGTTCAAATAAATTTGGCCGTTCTGTTTCATTTCATAGATGCGATTTTTAAGGGCTTTTCTAATTAATAACAAAATTATAGCACAATATAACTAAGAATACCGGTTTCTTACCTACAGCATTAACTGTAAAGACCCCTCACTAAACTCTAACTGAGCCTTCCTTGTCGTAGCAACCACCAAGAAGGGGAGAGGGGTTTATGATTCTCTACAGATAACAATATGCTGGAATTTGATTAGAATGAAAGACAAAAAAGGTAATAAATGAAATTGTACTTATTAAGGTATCTCCCAGAGTTTTTCTCTGAAGGAATTAAGTGCTTTGGGGAGTGCATTAAATCTTCAGATCTGTTACATTTGCAAAAATATTAGATGGTTTTCCCAAGTCACTTACTTAATGGCTTCTTTTAGTACATT
Source organism: Equus caballus (assembly GCF_041296265.1). Lineage (NCBI taxonomy): Eukaryota > Metazoa > Chordata > Mammalia > Perissodactyla > Equidae > Equus > Equus caballus. The sequence continues at coordinate 96,503,005 of NC_091686.1, forward strand.
AATTATGTGCTATCTAGCTGGTTTCTCTTTGAATTAAAAGCAAATATACATGGTGTGTCCTTTTTCTTTCCTTTCTCTTTTTTAAATTCTTATTACATAGAAGTATTCCATGCTTAGTAACTTATATTACACCACGACTGGGGCTTATATTATGGACCATGTATATGTGCAATCATTCTTTTTGATTGAATCAAAGGGATCCAATGTATATTGAATGACTTTAGCACAGGGCATGGCCAAAAAGACTGCTTATGTGGAATTAGAAACACTAGTACTCTGAAGTCTAGGAGCTAGAAAATTTCACATCTAGAAAGATCACTGTGCTTTGAAAGACTACAAAGATAGTGAGATTCCAAGGAAGAGAGAAACCCAAAGCATAGCATGGAGACAGGAGTTCTGGCTAGAATCTCAAGAATTATAAAACAGAGGGCCCACTGCCAAAATTTGAATAGCAGAAATTTAAACTCCAGCTCAAAAGGGACATGCAGGGCATGAAACTTGTATTCTAACAAACTAGAGTTGAACTCAAACCTGGACAGGGTCTGGACAGCAGATATGATGGACACAGCTGGCATAAACTTTGTACTGAACCAGATTCTTCCTGGAGCAAGATATCTTAATAAGCTTTTTGCCCAGAATGAGGTGAAGTGAGTGAACGTATAAGAGTGAAGTACCCCAAAGTTGTGGAACCAAGTAATACTGGAAAAGTTTGGGAAAGTGAATTATTGGAAGCCATTTAATTCATACCCTGGATTTTGTTATACCCTGAGTCATGCATGATGTCCCTCAAAGTATGTAGCTTCATTTTGGCCCTTAAGTGGTGGGTATTTTTTTCTACTTATTTTAACATTTTGAGAGCAGACAGACTTTTCGTTGTGAAAGCTTTTAGAAATTCTCTTGAGTCCTTAACATTTATCATAGAACTTCATATTTCAGAGTTCTGTTTGTCCTTCCCTCTTCCTCAACATGTGTTCCCCTCAAAGCCTTCCTCTCGAGTCCCTTAGTAATGTGTGTGCTCCAAGATTTAGCTAATAACTCAGTTACATACGATGATTATTAAAATAAATTTTAACAAATATGCACCCAAAGATAGAAACAATGATTTTTTCCATGGGATTGTTTTTTCTTTGACCTACAAATGATTTACTTAGACACTGGGCATATGATTATTTCTTACTGGTAAAATTTGAAATGTTTATTAATTAGAACAAAAGTCTAAGTGAAAAAGGTAGAATCAGAAGGTGTGAATGGAATTTGGCTTAAACAATATATAATAATCTATATCTCACAAATTGACTGCAAATTAGTGCTTTTAAAAATGTTTTACCTATTTCTAAGCTGACAATATTATAAATGCCTTTCTCTACTTTCCTGTTCTAAATCAGCTGAACCCACCAAATGTTTTCTAAATCGCTTGCTATACTTCTCCTATCAGGATGTACAAGCATTGTTTGTTAGCCCTTGTTTAACTCTTGATCTCCCACACTGTACTAGAAGCACAGAAACCATGTCTATCCAGTTTATCATATATTACTAGAACCTAGTGCATACTAGACCCTCAGTACTTTATGAAAAAATGAATGAATTGATGCGATATAAATTTCACTGAATGCTATTTTGTATAATGTTTCTTTTTTCTTGATCTTCCAGTTGTATTAAAATGTCTTCCCTCAAGTCTTTTAATTGGAAAAGTGCTATTTTTAATTAAAATAGAAACTAGTTAGCTATAAGTATCATTTAAAATATTTTTATATGGAATTGTGTTAAGAGATTGTACCAGAAGACAAATTTTAGTAAAACATTTTTCAGAAATTATTTTAAAGTCACAAACTTCCTAAAAAGAACTTATTTTAGTATGATACTGTGATTAAAAGAATGTTATCTGTGCTCAGTATGTAACATCATGAAAACTCTTGAGGTTTGTTAATTACTTTTGCTTGTTAGTTTGTGGTTAGGATCAGTGACGTGATTAATCCTGAGGGGTTTTGCTTCCAAGTAGTTGTTCTCTGCTCTTATTTGAGTTATGAGGAACTATTTTTATTTTTTTAACTTTTGTTTTCTTATGCCAATTATAATTGTGAACATCCATTTATTATTTGCTGAATAAGTAAAGGTTTTCTCCAAACCAAGGGATTGTTAGATTTAACACTAAGAATTCTTTGTAAAATCATTCAAATTATTTTGTAAATTTCAGAAACTATACGTGAGTATTTAAAATTGTATGACCCTAATACCATGAAATTGCTAACGCTGCTAGTCCTAATATAGCGTCTCGCCCTACATCTTTTGTGGATATCTGATATGAGGGCCACAACAATCTGCAGGATAGGTGTTGTTACTCCTATTGGACAGGAAAAGCAGAAGTTGACACCATAATGACCGTGTCAGGGCTCTTTGGCTTCAGGTCTTTTTCTTTCCACTATTCTTTAGTTCTCAAGTAGTCAGTTGAATATGGTCTGGATTTCCAGGAGAAAGTTTTGGACTGGAGATAATATTGATAAATTTATACAAATACAAATTTGGTGTTCTTACCAAGAATTGTTTTTTAATAGAATTAGTTGAAATGATTTCTAAGTGTGGGACACTGACAGTATTGAAGATGAAATATGATTGTTAAATGCTCCACTTCAGCAATTTTGCCTTTTTTTTTTTACCCTCACCTGTTTCATATGTACAGGAATTTCTCTAATGCCTTAAGAATTTCTAGATTCCTAAGTCAGAATTCCAGGAGAGATTTCTCTTTTTACCTGTGTAATTGAATTGTTTATACGAGTGCCACTCAAAAGAAATATAATGCAAGCTTATGTAATTTTAAATTGCCTAGTAGCCGTATTAAAAGTGTGTATGTAAAGAAACTGGTGAAATTAATTTTACTGAAATATTTTATTCAAACTCATGTATCCAAAATATTATCATTTCAACGTGTAATCAATATTATAAAAATGTGGTATTTTGACTTTTTTTGTACTAAGTCGTCAAGATCTGGTATATATTTTTTACTTGCAGCACATCTCACTTGAGACTAACTATGGTTCAAGTGCTCATTAGGCAGTAACTAATGGGACAGCAGAGGCAGGCCTGTAAATTATAAATAGGTATAAATACATGGAGTCACTGGATCTATGACTCGTTCAACACTCTCCTGATACATAGTGTTCCCAGAAATTAACCATAAGCTTCTTAATGATAGGAAACAAGTTTATTACTTTATATTATACAAACTGAGAACATAGAAGGGTTTTATATTCTATTCCAAATAAATGAAAATGCACCTAACTTACAAAAGTAATGTTGTACTTTACAGAGAGGAAGGCCCTGGAAAGTATCAAAGACGGAGTCTTGAAAATCAAAGAAGAACCATCTAAAATACTATCTGGAAATAAGTTTCAAGATCGGTATTTTGTTTTACGCGATGGATATCTCTTTCTTTACAAGGATCCGAAGGTATTTGTGTATTTGAATATGTGTATATTTTTGTGTGAGTGTTAACATTCTTATTTTATGCCTCTCTCAGCCCTCTTGGAAGTCAAAACCTGTAGTAAATAAAATGCATAGTAAGCTGATGATTTCTTTCAGCCTCTGGAATATGACATTAAAGCACTCTGTGATACAGGAAAGACCTCCATAGATGGTCTTTCTGAGCACCTCACATGTTTTAGTGCAGAGAATGACTTAAATCCTAAAGAAAAGTCTAATATGTGTTACAGAAGCTAGCACATAAGTTGGCATCTCAGTCACTAAAGTTGGCCAAGAGAATGTGTCATGCCCTAAGGCAAATGTGGCTTGAGTTTAGCTAATGGAAATTAATAAAATGTGAAATAAAAAGGCAAAACCGAAAAGTTAAAATAAATCTGACTTATATACTTTCTATACCTTTGACTGGGTTGACTCCTGTAACATCATATTTATTAATTGAATCTTATTGATGTATTTCTATAAGTTTGAATTCCCTAAAAGCTTTTGTTAAAGAATTGTGGAATGGACAGGGGAAGTAGAGATGAAAAAGAGAGGGTAGATAAGCAATGCAGCCATAAGAATACTGAATTTAGCATCAGAAAATCTCTAATCCGCTGAGTTGGTTGTATGAATAAGTACTTAACCTCTCAACCTCAATTTCTGAATCTATAATATGATGATGATAGTGAGTCCTGCATGCCAGATTGTTTTAATGCTGAAGTAAGAATATGTGCAAAAGTTCTTTTTAAACAGTGAGCCATTTTCTATATATGTATGTATATGGTAATAATAGCATGCTCATCTAGTGAGTCTGCTAAGATATGAGTAGGCAAGTTCCAGAGTGAGAAAAATATACTCATAGTACATATATCTGAAAAAGGACTCACATCCAGACTGTAAATAACTCCTCCAAATCAGCAATAAAAAGACAACCCAATAAAAAGTGGGGCAAAGTATGAAGCAGACACTACAGACACTACGTAAGGGAAGACCTAGGAATGGCATTAAGCCATTGGCATAAGCCATTGAACCAAAAGGTGCTCAACATCATTAGTCATCAGGGAAGTCCAAATTAAAACCCCAAGATACTATTATACACCTATTGATATGACTAAAATCATACAAGTGCCAACACCTAATGTTGACAAGGATGTTGCTTAACTAAAACTCTCATAAATTGCTGGTGGAAGGGTAAAATCACACAAACACTGTGTAGAACTGTTAGTAGTTTTTTAAATAAAGCTATTCATACATCTTCATGTATGACCTGGCAGCTCTATATGTAGGTATCATGTCCACAAAAGCACTTGTTCAAGAATGTTCATAAGCAGATTTATTCATAAAAGCTGCAACCTGGAAACATTCCAAATGTCCATCAATAGGAGAATGACATATTCATACAATGGAATACTACTCAGCAGCAAAAATAAGTGAATGTTAATGCATGCAACAACACGGTTGAATCTTCAAATCCTTGTTGAGCAAAAACTCAACACAAAACAGTACCACATGAGCCTGTTCATAAGCAATCTGAGAACAAGCAAAACTGTTTATGGTGATAAAAGTCAGAAAATGTTTGCCTGGGGTGTGGAGAAAGTTTGCTGTGGAATTTTGAGGAGATAGAGTCAATAGGGTACTTTCTAAGATGTTAAAAATAGATATTGTCTGTCCAGTGGTGGGTGGTGGTTACATGGGTGTATACAGAAACATCTGTACTTCCTTGAGATTCAAGCAATACCCATGCAATTATTTTAAATATAGAATGACTGCAGGACCTAGAGACACCTCTTTATATTGAATTATAAAATTCACTTGAGTAAACATGCCTTGCCTACTGTGTGTAGCACTTCATTATGTTCTGTTGTGGAGATGTACAAAGAAAGACCAGGCTGGTAACATCTGTTAACGTGTTAGGAAGAATGAATCGTGAAGCAGCCTTCCAAAGCTCTGCGGCCCCATTTTGTTGTGACCTCTGTGGATCTCTCCTCACGCTTTGACCTCTTTCCCTGCATGTTCCTCCAGCAGGGAAGCCTGCATGTGGGCATAAATAAATCTTAGTAGCATTCTTACTTTGTGGATACATCTCATATTCACTTTCTTCAAGGACAATGGAAGCCCAGGCAGGAGGCTAATAAGACAGCACCGAATTCTGCAGTCCTCATCCCTCTATTCAGAGAGCTGTTTGTATATCCTACTTGAACTCCTACCTTGTTATTCCGTCTGATAGACCCAGCAGGGAGCCTGTCTGGGTACCAAGTGATTGTTATTGTTTATTATCATTCTTCTATTTTTTCAGTAGAGGAAGAGTGGAGTTTGCAGAAATAAAGGTACATAAGAATTTGGGGTTGTGTGAACTGAACACATCAGATTTTAAGGTTACACAAACTTTAGGTTTGTGTTCATCAAAAAAATGCTGGACTTCACGGCTGATTATTCTAGGCTTCTAGAACTGAATCTGAATTTTGTTTGATTTTCTTCAATGGGTCACCCACTTTGACCTTCATTAGACTGCCTTCCTTGATCCTTGCCCTCCTATATACGTAATACGTTCATTATGGGCCACTTTTGTAGTTGGATGTCCGCTCAGGGTATTTGAAAACCAACCTGAGTTTTTTAGTCTCTTTAAGCAACCGACACTTCCATTGTGTAGCAACACAACGTTGCTAGAAAAAAACTAGTAATCATTAGTCACAGTAATAACAGTGCAGTCATAATAGCGGCAAGTAACATTCAAGTGTTTATGAAAAGCAGAGTTCTATACATTTCACTTGGATTATCTCATCTTTACAATAACCCTATATTATTGATACTATTATTATTCCCACTTTACAGTTGAGGAAATGGAGCCTACCAAGATATTACATAACTTGCCCAAGCTAACATAGCCAGTAAGTGACAGTGAGAACTCATTCCTAGGTGTCTGACTCCAAAAGCTCTATGCACGGACTTACGAAAGAAACAATAATTCTGCATTGTTTTCGCTGACAGAATTTTACTTAAAGAGGATAAGCCTTTTTCATTTAAACAGTAGCAAATATTTTCAAATATGACAATCTATACAGTTCAGTTTTTATGATGTTTCCCCCCAAGCTCATGTGAATTTAGAAATCTGCCACAAGGAAGTCTGTTCATGGAAAATTGACTTTTTCAGATTGATTGTTTTTGTAAGTGAGAGAAGGAATCTCATATCCCTTAACAGAATATGTTCTGTTTTAAGAATATGTATCTTTTGAAAGGATCATCCTGCTCAATCTAAGATAATTCACATAAACCGGTAGACACTGATAGTTTAGAGAGCTTGTCTGAAAGACAGTGCTTTTTTTTTTGACAATTGAAATATTTTCTTTTTTCCCCAGTTTTATTGAGGTATAATTGACAAATAAAAATTGTATATGTTTACACTGCACAACATGATGTTTTGATATACGTATACATTGTGAAGTAATTACTATAATCAAGCTAATTAACATAGCCGTTACCTTACTTAGTTATCTTTTTGTGTGTGTGTGGTGAGAACACTTAAAATCTATTAGCAAATTTCATGAATACCGTGTAGTATTCACCAGTCACCATGCTGTACATTAGATCTCCAGAACTTATTCATTCTGCATAAGTGAAACGGTACCCTTTGACCAACATCTCTCCATGTCCTCCACTCCCCTGCCCCTGGTGATCACCATTCTACTCTCTGCTTCTGTGGATTTGACCTTTAGATTCTACACATAAGTGAGATCATAGAGTATTTGTCAGAAAGAGCGTGCTCTTTAAGGACGCTGAACACATTTTGTTTTATCACAGTGACCTCAGGATAGGAAATTATAGTCTAATTATGAAGTGTTTGAAAGTTGTATTTGTACATCTATCAGAATTAATGCAACTGATACTTTAGTTTGCACATTAAGGCCAACAGATGAGAGACTTAAGGTTTTCCTTTGAACGCAAACTATTATTATTTTTAGCACGTGATTTTGTTTTGCTGGTTATTTTTTCGTGTTGCTGGTCTGTCCCTTTTATTAGTGACAATCATGTCATTGGCAAGGTTAACTTTTCAGATGATTTTACAGTAAATAATCAATGGTAAAAATCTTCTAACTTATTTGAATAAAGATTTAGCTCTGGTTTTGACAGTTGCCATTTTAATATATGTGTGCTTGTATATATTTAGAAAATGATTTACTGAGAAGGGAGTAGAAATTACAAATTGGAAAGTATATTTAAAGAGACTCTGTGTTAATTAGAGATAATTTATGAATGCTCATTAACAACAAATTAGGATAATACACAGGGGAAGATATATTTTGTTTTGAGAATTTTCCGTGCACAGAAAATGTTAATTAAAATGTTTTCAGACTTGATTTACATAAAAGGTGAGAAGTTTCAAAGAATATTACCATTACACTGTTAATGGTGTGAAAAAAAGCAAATGAGTAAGGGGGGGTGGTTAAAAGTTGCATGCACTGATAAGCAAATGCCTTTTAGCCACAAGAATAATTTTTTAAGCACACTAATTTAATTGGCTTAGTTAAAAACTTTATTTTAAAATATAGTGCCTGAAGCAGTATATTACAGACTTTATAACTCTCCAGTATATTGAACTTTTTGAAGAAATTATCCAGAAAATACAGATAGCAAAAGAGAGAGTTATAATAAGCCAAGAGTAAAGTTTTCTTGCCAAATGAGATTTCTTTTTATAGAACTTTCCATTAGGATCCTTATAGTTCCTCTTTATGCATATGCAGTTTAAAGATTGAAACTAAAAAGATTTCCTTCCACTATTGCTGATCTCCTCTCAAATTACATCATTTGTGTTCTTTTGGGACAGGATATGGTATAAAGTAACGAGCTTTCATGTCAGGAGTGGCTTGAGAATGAGTTGCATTACTTAGGACTCTCAGTCTATTCCCCAAAGTACCAAAATGTAGGCAGTGCAGGACTTAGCAATGGCCTGCATGAGTGGGGACTGCGTGGTTCAGGCACAGGGCTTCTCATTCTCGAACATGCAAGCCCCATTTCCCCAAACTGCTGGAATCGCTGCCTCTCACCCTACTCTGCTGCCTCGGTTGGGACTCAAGGGGACAGCAGGCTGACTACAAGGAGGGACTTTCACCTCACTTGAAATTGATTTGACTCTGACCCAGGAGGCCAGGATTGCCTCTATTGTGTACGTTTTTAAGTTCTCCTCTCCTTAACTCTTTCCTATCTGGGATACTCACTGCCCTACAAAGCTGCCTCACTGTTCCATATTAGAGAGTTCAAATTCCTTAACATTCAGTAAAGTAGCAAGCTAAAAAATCAATACCCAAAAACCAGTCCTCTGTTGGAGTAAGAAGACAAAACATATAAACTACCAGAAAATGACCCTAATAAGAAGTTGAGGCTTGTATGAAGAAAACTACAGAACTTTACTGATAGAAATAAAGGAAATTTGTGTAAAGTCTACTAATAGTGATTTATAGGTTTGATGTAATTCTTTTCAAAATTCCAAAGGGAATTATTATTTTTTTAATTTTATTTTTTTCCTTTTTCTCCCCAAAGACCCCCGGTACATAGTTGTATATTCTTCATTGTGGGTCCTTCTAGTTGTGGCATGTGGGACGCTGCCTCACCGTGGTTTGATGAGCAGTGCCATGTCCGCGCCCAGGATTCGAACCAACGAAACACTGGGCTGCCTGCAGCAGAGCGCGCGAACTTAACCACTCGGCCACGCGGCCAGCCCCCAAAGGGAATTATTTTTAGAGCTTGGCAAAAAGGCTTTGATAATTCACCTGAGAGGGTAAACACATAAGAATGCTTGCAAACGTTTTGGGGGCATAAAAGTAAAATAATTGTGAAGTATTTCCCAACACAATATAAAGGTGTACAAGAAAACTAAAATATCTTAGATAATATGATCCTGCTATAAAAACAGAGAGCAATGGTACCATAAAGTCAGGTAAAAGACTTAATTGTATATTAGAATTTATTTTTCATCAATATGCCATCATAAATGTATATCTAAAGAAAGCTTTGTTTAATAAATAGGGCTGGGATAATTTTTCACAAAAAAATTTCAATTTAAATTCTCATCAATGTTATATATAAAATATATGTTCCAGATTGACAAAAGAATTAAAACTTTAAAAATAGCAATCCTTCAAGCTACATGGCCATGGAATTGAGTAAACAGTGAAAAAACAGAAATTTGAGTAGAATATTTCCCCTAAAAAGACAAAGCAATTTCGTATTTCATATATAAAGAACTAAAACAAACAAATAAGATATGGATAAATTGTTGACCAAATCAAAACTGAAGATCGCTAGCAAATATACAAATATGTGCTCAACTGTACGTAAATTTATCCTGTCAGGTTAGTCAAAATTTTAATCATGTTCCTATCCTTTGACCCAGTGACTCCATTTCTAGAAATCTGACCATAAGAAAAATAAATGTCCGAAATATGTTTTTTAAATTATTCATCATGATAATAAGAGCAAACATTGATAATAGTAGGAGTAAATTCACCATGTAAATTCCAGGCCTTATCAACGGCCTCTGCCCGTTGGTCATCAAAGCATTATTCCTGGTCTTCTGTGTGCTTACTTTTTTCTCTATATACTTTCTCTATATTCTCCTAACCTGTTTTCTATGTGGAAAACACGTTTTAATTTTGTATACATATTATCCACCTTTTACTTTTCAAATTTGCTCTCATAAAGAAAAGACTTCATAGTAATAGTTTAACTTTTATAGAACTTAGTACTGATTTGAGCTACATGTTTGCTAAATGGGTTTTTGCTCATTGTCCTGGGGCCCTGACAACTTGTCTATCTTGCCATTTCTCCGAAGCAATGTGTTCTAACTTTATAATAATTGCTGCAATTTCCTGTATGCTTACTATACTTACCTGGTCTCTATGATTCCAAGACCCTTGCTTAGCTATAAAGGCTATCTGCCTACCAGTTTGAAACAAGAGATTTCCCTGAGAATTTTTAGGTTATCAGTGTTAATAGTTATTTCTGTGGCTGTTATCTTTATAAAATCTGTTGCAGGGTATCCAAGGATAAATAATAAAATATGTTTGGTTTGATATTAAGCTTTTAAATTAGAGTGTAATGATTCAAGTGTTGCCTCTGTCAGATAGCTTTCCTGATGGTCTCTGTTCAAGGATTTAACATTTTTTAAATATTAATCTCAGATAACGGCGTTGGGATGTGTATGGAGAATATGTAATTATCCAGACCAAATGTAAATTTTTTGTCTACTTTCATAAATTATTAGTGAAGGTTTTCATTAATATGGCTATTTGAGATAGTTCATTATGTCTCCATACAGGCTCATAGTCTGTTTGCCATAATTATGAACTCCAAAAAACTACAGAAAATCGTAACTCATTTGGTGGCAACACCTGACCCAGACCAAAATGAAGATATTCGTCTTAGTCAGTTTGGGCTGCTATAACAAAGTACAGTAGACTGAGTGGCTTATAAAGAAAATTTATTTCTCACACTTCTGGAAGTTGGAAGTCCAAGATCATGGTGCCCAGCTTGGTCAGGTTCTGGGGAGAGCCCTCTTTGTGCTTGTAGACTGCTGACTTCTCCCTGTATCCTCACGTGGCAGAAAGAGAGCGAGCTGGCTCTATGGCCTCTTTTAGGGGCATTAATCCCATTCATGATGGCTTGAACCTCATGACCTAATTATCTGCCAAAGGCCCCACCTCCAAATACTGTCACGTTTGACATTAGATTTCAGCATATGAATTTGAGGGGATACAAACATTCAGTCTGTAACAATATTTATAACATTTATTTATCTCACACTGTATGAAATGTCATGCATTTCAGTACAGAATTGTGAATATATTTGAACAGAGGGTGCTACCCCAGACAACACTGGTGGTGTGGTAGAGTTACATAACATATTGCACATGCATTGCATTATATTTTTAAAATATGAAAAAGTTGAAAAATTATCAATTCTGATACACATCTGGTCCCAGGTGTTTTGAATAAAGAATTATTGACCTGTGTATGTGTGTTTGTACATCCATATACACACGTGTAAACATACATATATATTTTTAAATCTATTTAATTTTAAATTTAAATCTATTTAAATTTAAAACATTGTAATCAAAACAATCTTCATGTACTAAGATCTTGGAAAAATGTTTCGTGAAATATTGGAGAAACTAAACAATTTTAAACTCAGTCATTAACACTCAAGGAAAATGTAAGGATATTTATAAAAATCTCTTAAATTTCAAATTATTTTGTTTTTCTTACAGAGTAGTAAATATGACAGAATGTTTTCTCTCAGTTCAATGAAGTTTTATCTTGGAGTGAAAAAGAAGATGAAGCCTCCCACGAGGTAAAGTTTGAGAGGGAAGGATTGTTGAAAAGAAAAAGTTAACAGGCACATATGTCCAAGGATTTAGGGACCAGTGGCATTAGTCTAACTTTTTATAAATTAAGTTTTAGACACATTCCTTAAGTTGCCACAGACATGTGGCAGGGGACCTATTGCAGACCAAGGAAACTTGCACATGGAAATATGGAGGGATGCAATTCCCACTCAGACTAACAAAGGTCAAGTTCCTGGGTGATTGCATCTCCTTCATGTAAAGTAAGAAATCCCTAGAAGGCCGTGTGTACTGGGAAACACATGGGTTTCTCCATATCCTGTCCCTTCATCAGTCACAGCATGGGGACATAAGGATGTTCCAGGGAAGTCTACATACAGGAAGTCAAATGCTGCCCTCCAGCCTCCTGATGCCTGGCTATATAATTTGCCCTTTTTGCTTTGCTGAATTGGGTAGTAAACCAGTGGCGTGTAGATGGTAAAGAGGAAATGGAGCCCTCTTATGCATTATGTTCCTCTTAATACTTGAATCATCCCAGCATTTGGTGTATACCACACTTTCTTATCACAAATTACTTTGATTAGCTAATTAATGTTTGCACTAATACTTAATATTGTGCAATCTCATTTTAATGAACTGTATATAGTTTAAGATTCTGTTACTGAAAATGTCCTCACTTTTGCCTGCATGCTTAGTTTCTAAGCCAAGCACATATACTTGTGTTGCAATTGGCACATTCTTTAATTTCTCACAATATCAGTAGGTCAATATGTGTATTATCTTATTTTGGCCATTTTCCTAAACATCTGTCATTACTCCGCCAAGAGTATCTTCTGAGAGATTTCCTCCTCTGCTTCTTAACATAAAGAGACTCCTTCCCTGTCTCCCTTCAGTGAACATTTGTAGCCAAATCCCTCAACATTTATCATTCACGTCCAGATATCTATTCTATTAGGCATTCCCACTATTGAATATCACCTCCTTAACAGCTAATCCTGTTTTCAGTCTTGTAAAATTTGTCATTTTTAATTTGTCATAATTAATTTGTCATTTATTCATGTGTGTTTTTTTCCCATGTGATGCAGTTGGGGATTGACAGCATATTCTGAAAAACATCACTGGTAAGTTAACAGCTGGCAATTTTTGTATTTGATGTATTGATGATAACTTCAGTAAACAAATACTGTTATTATTTGGCAGATAGATCGACAGTCAGGAAATGTTTCACCGAAGTGAAACTAAAATCTTTTCTAAATACTCTGAGTCTAAGAAGAGGAAAATAGATTTGCTTCAGGGTTTAGGTCCCTTCCAATCCCATGTATCCTATTTGCCAATGCCTATTAAGAGAAACTACATCTGATTTCTTCCTACTTTTATATGAGTGTGGAATTCCAGCTTTTGTGGGATAAGGAGACAAAATTCAGTTTTAAATAAAGGATAAGAAGTAGCCAAAACTCAGTTAAAAAAAAAAATCTTGGTCTAAACCTGTTCTTTCCGTAAATGTACTGTTTCCATTGATGTCACTGGGATCCAGACACTCTTCCTGAAGGCTGTACTAGATGTCTCGTCCCTCGTGCGCATGTGTCTAATCCATCACTCTGCCGTACCCAATCTGCCTCAAAATTCTCTCTCTGTTCCACCCATGCCCTCTATCCTTGGGGCCGTGCCTTCATTCATTTACTTGGATTATTCCAGAAGTCCTAAGTTCTCTTCATGCCTCTGACTTTGCTTTTGTTTTCTAGTACATTCGCCTCCCAGCCACCAAAGAGACTTTCTAAAGTATGTCACGTTTCTTTCCTTCTTTAAAACTCTTCTGTGAATCCTATACCTACAGGATAAAGTACAAGAGAGTTGGCACAGCATGCCAGGCCCTTTAATATGGGGCTCCGTCAGCTTTATCTCCCACAATTTTCCCTTTTTACTTAATAATAAAACAATATTCTGTCTTTCATTCCCCATGCATTCTTTGCTGCTTCATATCTGCCTGTTTGACGTATGTGGTCCCTTTCCTGAACCATCTTCTACACTATATGCTGCTCGCTCCCCTCATCATTTCCATCCTCTTCCTGCGGATCTGGCTGACTAAGCTACTATTTTTCATTCACACCGTGGCTCAAATGCCCCAAAAATCTTATCAGATAACTCTCATCTCAAATCATTATTTCTTCTTTGCATCTGCAGTATTTTGTACACAGAAGTGCATAATTAAAATGATTTGCAGAGGGAACAGTTTTCTTAGACATGGCAATGGAAAGCGAAAGTATTTTCCTGAGAATCTAATGAAGGAAGCAAAAATTTTTTACAAGTTTGGTTTTAACATTTTTTCCAAATTACTTATAATACAGGAATATAAAAAATGTAATTATATTGAAATGTCCATTGTACCACTCTAACATCAGTTACAAAATTTTCCTCTTCCAGAAAACAACCTCCACCTCATCCCCAAGTGTGCTGTTTCTCTGTTTGCGTTTAACTTTACTCTTTTTCTCACCATGTTATAATTTATTTGTTTACATGCCTGGCTTCCCTAATAGACTATGTGAACCTTGAAGGCAAGGTCTTTGTTTTATGTAAGTTTTCAATGAAAGGTCACTGAATCAGTGTTGTCGGGCATGCAGTGGTTTTTCATTTAGTTCATTTTTCATGAGTCTTGTGAGTGTTAACGTTTATAATCGTAATGATGGAGACCGTCTAAGCCTTTTTGAAAAATCTGCTCTTAAGAAAATGTGCACATACTTTTCTTCTTAGGCTCGGAGATGGTTTTACATCATGTATCTGAAAAAACAAATGACGTTGACCTTTCGGCTTTTCCAAAAATATTGCTGATCATTTTTCAGCAGTTACCAAAGCCTTTAGCTGTATTTTGTTTAACATATTTACACTATTATTTTGATATTGTATGCTTAACAGAAGCCTGAAGCAACTCGTACTGAAATACTTGCATTTTGATTACATTGAGTCCTTAATCAGGAGAAGCCTAAAGAACTTTCTGATCACTTAATCACTAAATACTCTGGAGAATTCCATTGTCTTTTTAAATTGTAAACTTATTTTGCAGGCACCTGTGTTGTGATAGTTTACAAAGTCAGATGGAGTGGATGGCCAGTATCTTTATTGCCCAGGTATGATATCTTTTTCAACTATTCAGTAAAGTATAACGATCTACAGGAAATGTGGTGGTGATTTTCAAAGAATCTGAGTTTTTGTGTGTATACCTTTATTTTCTCATTCATATTTTTTAAATATTTGAGAATCCAGATTTATCCATTACTCTTTGAAAGACAATCTTCTTTCTTTGTGGAGGCTTCTTTTTGCCAGCCCTGCAGCTCCTTAGCTTAGGAGAGGTGTGTTGCTTCAAGACGGTAGTACTGTAAGAAAGAGGAGCTTGTCTAAGCTGCCATCCTACCAGGGTCCCGCATTGATCTTTGTTTAGAAAAACAAATGTGCTATTTTCCTTCTTGTCCCCTTATGGCCTCCTACTCTCCGCACCTCTGCTTTTCCAGGAACAAGGGCAAGAACCTATTTCTTCAATACTTACTGTGTGCTAGATACTTCAAAAGAGTTAACTTATGTAGTCCTCGTAACAAACTGTACATGACATTGCTTATAGACAAGGGAATAAAGGTTATCAAAGGTTCCATCATTTGCTTAGGACTGAACATTTAGTGGTTTAACCCAGGGTATCAGAGGCCGCCACCTGTACTCAATTCCCCATTTAGTCTTCTCTGTAAGGAGGACTTACTCTTTTGCGGAATGGTTAAGGAGTCCCACTAATAGTATTGTTTTTCTTCCCCCAACCTTATCTAGCTGAATTCCCAGCAATGCTTCCCACAAAAGCATTGAAATTCACTGGTAACGATTAAGTTGACATTCTTTATTACTAAGGATGTACTTCCCTATTTCTCTTATAAGTGAGAAGTTAATTCACCCCAAAATCTGGTCTTTATTTGTTTTAAAAACCATTTTCTCTATTCATTTAATTTATTAACCTTTCCAGTGGTTAATAAACACTGCTCTTCTCAGCCTGACCCTGCTATTACTACCTGGGAATACATTTGCTGAAAAATACTGGTTGCTAACTTTTAGAGACTTTTCTTCTCTTTTGTGACTTTTTAAAAATTCAGATATTCAAGTCCTACTTTAAAAAAACTGCATTTGAAGTATTTTAGTAAAATTGGAACCGTAGACTTGAAAACTGGTACAGTGTTTATGGCACAACTAAATTGATATTTCTTTTCTTATAATTGAAGTCAGTAGACTCGCAGTCGGAAAGCAAGATATAAATAGCCAGGAAACAGAGGTTGCTCTCATGGCCAAGTTATTTATCCCTTCTTACCTATCCTTGGTTGTCTTGGCCCCAGAGACTCCGCCCAATTACCTTTCCTCTGTTCATTCCACTTCTTAGGATTAAGATAAACACAAAGGTCCTTTCTGATTTAAGGATTTAAAGGTTCACCTCCATAGGGAAACAGGAAAGTAGCAAATGTTAATATATATATTAAAACACACACACACACTCTCTCTCACACTAGTGAACAGTGAGGCCCCTTACAATGAATTCTTTCTGGTGCCTGGAATACTTTTCTAATATCCATCCACGTGCTCATCTCTGCCTCAAAAGTCCTGTAGATTTCAGCTTTTATGTCATGTTCTCAGAGAAACTTTCCCTAACCTTCAAACCCATAAGACCTTCATGATCTGGGAACCCTTAGCATCCTATACTATCCTATAGCATTATAGTGCTAATTAAAAAGCATGTGTGTATTTAAATTTTTCATGTCTGTCTTTCCTACTAAAACACAAACTCCATGAGAGGAGGGACTCTTGTCAGTCTTAGTAGACCCATATGTATATCTGCATCACAGAACCCAATGCCTTTTACAAACTCCATACTCAGTATTTCTAAAATTCAAAAGAGAGAACAAAATAAATAAGTAATCTGATAAAATTTCAAATAGATATTAGTGGGATAAAATAAAATAAATAATAAGCTAGGGAAAGGAAAGCCAGTGTGACTGAGGGAAGGAAGAGCACTGATTGAGAAAGGTTCTCAGGGAATGCCTTTCTGAGTACCTGACAGGTGTGCTGAGACCTGTCTGAAATGAGGGAGTGAGTCATGCATGTGTGCAGGAGGTGGGGAGAATCCAGGAATAGGGTCCAGCAAGTACAAGGTCCTGGCATGTCATATTCTTGGCTTATTCCATGAGCATCTTGAAGGTGTATGTGAGAGAGGATATAAGAGATGAGGCAGGCAGGAGACAGCTCATGTAGTCCCAGTTTAGGAGTTTGCGTGGTAAGCAAGGGAATGATATAATCAGATTTATATTATTTGTAAAAATAATAATTTTGGTTACTTTGTTGGGGCTGTACTGTAGGAATCAAAGATGGAAGCAGGAAGAACAGCTGTGTGGAAGATGGCGGCTTGGGCTAGCATGATAACAGTGGGTCTGGCAAGACATATTCAGATTCAAGAATATTTGAAGGTAGAACTAATAAGACTTGCAGATTGATTGGCTATAGCAGTTTGAGAAAAGGAGTAGAAATCAAGGAAGAGTCCTAGTTTTTTGAGCACTTGGCAAGTGTAAGCGACGTTATCAGAGATGCAGAAGAAAATTGAGAGTTCTGTTTTGGCCACCTAAAATTTGAGATGTGTATTAGACATACATATGAATATGCAGAGTAGCAGGTTGCATGCATGGATCAAAACCTCAGAAGAAGTTTGAGGCTGAAATATAAATTTGGGGGAATTCAGGATTTAGATTGTATTGAAAGCTATGGGAGGATTGGGTGAGATGAGAGAGAAGAATAGGGAAAGAGAATGAGAAAGAAAGAACGAGAATATAAAATGAGAAAGAAGGGGGGAGTATAGGAAGAGAGAGAGAGGACAAATAAGCCCTGGGACATTCCAAACTTTAAAGGTCAAACAGAAAAGAAAAAAACAGCAAAAGACATGAGAAGGGTTGAGGAAAGAAGAACACCAGATGATGGGTATAGAGAATTCTATGAAGGAATTTGCTATACAGACAAATGAGGCTGTGTCTAGATAGAAACAAGAGGTCAGGGTAGGTTTTGGGGTTTTGATTTTTTTGTCTTGAAGATGGGAGAGTGTATACTTGGCATATATGCTGCTGGAGACAATCCAGTAATTGGAAGAAAAATTTAATAAAGGAGGGGAAAGATTATTAAGCCAGAAGAGGCCCTGAGCAGACATGAAGCAATATGAGCAAGTGCACATTTGTTCATCATTCCTGAAAAGAATCACTGTATGACAGAGTGTGGCACATTTGTTCTCAAATTATTGACTCTATATTGTGGCACACTGAGCAATTATAGATATGTTTGGAGAAAAGTTATTTGTCGTCACAACAAATACTGATTGGAAGAGAAGGGAGCCTAACGTATGGCTACAGATGCAGAGATAATGGTACATTTTATGGTGGGAAAATGAAATTATGGAATGGTTAATAATAAGTTTTAAAATTAGATCAGTGAGGTCACCACATGTGAGTCACGTAGGGATATTAGAAGTGTAGGGGCAGAGTAAAAGATGAGAAATAATCAGAGCGAGGAAGCCAGTGGCAGTGTACTAGAACGTCAGGGTAATGCTGAGTGCTCACTTGAAAGTTAAGTTTAAAGTGAGATAAATCCCCAGAGTGATCTTCTATTTTTTTTTTTCTCTATCAATTGCTAGGCACCCATAGAGTAAGTAGAATTGGGTTTAACTAGGTTTGGGGTTTTGCCAGGCAAGTGTGATGGAGGGAGAAGGAGCACAGGACCTGAAGATATTTACAAGGAGGTGCGTAGACTGATTGACCGTGAAATCTAAGCCAGGCTATGAAGGAAGTGGGAAAAAATGTGGAAAGTAGAATGGTAGTGGAGAATGGATTGAAGGTCTCAGGGAGTCTAAAGAATACTTAGAGTGAATGAAACTAAATTAAGTTAGCTGGAAAGATGAGAGATCAAGGTCAGAAAGTGAGAGCATGTTCACTGCAGCATTATTCACTGTAACCAAGGTATGGAAACAACCTAAGAGTCTGTCAACAGATGACTGGATAAAGAAAATGTGGCATATATAAACAATGGAATATTATTCAGCCTTTAAAATGAAGAAGATATGTCATTTGCGACAACATGGATGAACCTGGAGGGCATTATGCTAAATGAAATAAGCCACACATAAAAAGACAAATACTGCATGGTATCACTTATATGTGGAATCTAAAAAAAAGTGGAACTCATAGAAACAGAGAGTAGTTCCTGGGGGATAGGGGAAATAGAGAAAATTTGGTAAAAGGGTATAAACTTTCAGTTGCAAGATGAATACATTCTGAGGATCTAATGTATAACCTAGTGACTACAGTTGATAATACCATATTGTATAATTTAAATTTGCTAAGAGAGTAGAACTTGTGTTCTTACCACCCCCCTCCTCAAAAGATAAATGTGTGAGGTGATGGATGTGTTAACTTGATGGAGTTCAGAAGCCTTTTATAATGTATACATATATCAAATCATCACATTGTACACTTTAAATATCTTACAGTTTTGTCAGTTATACCTCAGTAAAGCTGTAGGGAAAGAAAATAGAAAGTGGGAGGCAGAAATGAAGATTTTGGGGTGTGATCATTGGTTATAATGAAGATTTTGGGGTGTGATCATTGGTTATAATAATGTAAGTATGATCCTCAGGTATATATGATCCATGCTGTATGACTTTTGAAGTCACTTATACATAATTATAAATGTTGTCAGAACATATTACTTAAATCTAATGATTTCTGCTATTGGGAAAAATACCTCTTGGATCAATACAGTGAGACATAATTAGCTGGTATTCACAGCATTGTATATCATCTCAGAAAAAGAAATATGTGTTTCAAAACTGCATCTGCTCTTAGGTTCCTCAAAATATCGTTGAGCACATGTTCTATACAGTAAATAAAAGTGTATGCATAATTCATAGGGTTACCTAATTTCTTCCCAGCCAGTTTTCTCCTAGCTTTACCTGTTGGGAACATCCCACTTATAATAATATCAAAATTATTTTTACCAAGTTTGGGACCTTGACATAAAAATAATATTATGAAGCCTGTAACTTTCTCTCTGAAATACTGCATAATCTACCTTTCTAGATTTGCTGACCCAAAGTAAACACTTCACTAAAATTCAATGGTTGATCTGATGTGTATACACTAAATCTAGTAATAATAGGACCTACACTGTAGGGTCGTTGAGAAATTAGATAATATATGTATATTAATAAGCACAAAGTCTAGCAGTATGCCCCACAATATAAATTAACTGTTATATAATGTGTACTACACAGTCAGTATTTGTTGAAATGAGTTCTTTGCTATAAAACACTACATTAAAATACTAATTTCAACATAAGAACAAGAACCTGTTGAGTCTTGAGGAAAAGAAAGAGTAGACATTTAGTTATATAGTTTACCAAATGGTTTTCATTTCATCATAACATCTGTAAGCTTCTCGTTTTATACTTGGTGTTCTGTATTTCTTTCATAGATTGTTATCTGAAAATCAATTCACTTTTCCCAACTTCTAAAAAGTTAATCTACCCTGAGGAGTAGAAAAATTCTTTAAAGATTTGTCTTTATATGTATATCTCAAAGATTTATCACTCAAGAGCTTATGTTTTTACCTGTGGATATTTCTTCCCGTTGCAAAATTAACTTTTCTCCAGTCATATCTATAATTGCTCAGTGGCCAGAGTATGTAGTCAATAATTTGAAAACAAATGTGCCACATTCTCTGTTGTGATTTTGTGATTACAGTGATTTTCACTATAAACCTCTGTGTACAAGGTAACATTTCTTTAGAATCCAATTTGATGAAAAAGTAACATTTTTCAAAAGGTCATAAAATAAGGCTAATTTTTCTGGTAGCCATGCCTTAGGCTCACTTCGGGCATATAAGGTCAAATTATTTTTATACTAAAGTCATCTTTGGAGGAGAGAGAAAATGAATACGTAGTTACTTTGATTACAGGGCCTAAAAATGTAGACAAATGTGTTATTTTTCTCTCACAAAGAGATTTGCCAGTTTCCTTAAATATTTTCCCCCTTTTGGTTTGATAAGTAGTACAGAAGGCATGTATTTGAAACTTAGAAATTGAACTGAGACCTCAAAGCTCGGTTCACTTAAGAATTTTACATCCTGGAGCGATGTGGCCGCCAGAGTCGTCATCATAATTACAAATGGCATTTTCATGGAAAGCAGATCATTTGATTTGGATATATGGAAGGGGAGCCAAGTGACTATATATAACATGGTGTATCACATAATAAAATCCACACCAACAGCAAGAAATTTTGTTTCCACAGCATGAAAATGACATACGGCCACCAGCTGGAAAGGAAAGAAAACGTTCTATAACGAAAAACCCGAAAATTGGAGGTTTGCCTCTAATTCCCATCCAGCATGAGAAAGATGCAGCCCAAGCCCAGAGAAATATTGAGGTAGGTTAGGATTTTATTTGTTTTATATTAATTATAGCATTTGTTTTCTTATATCTTAATGTGATTATAAGTGCATTAATTATTTCATTGGCTTCAAAAGCACAGCAATCATCACTTTGAAAAGCATGATAAAATAACATCTATCAAAAAAACATTAGTAGCCCTATGCCACACTTGAAATTTTATATTTTTTAACTTCCCTTAAATGATTAGTTTTAATAATGTCATTGACTACCCAATTAAATTTCACAATACCACTTATTTTCTTATCCCTAAAGTAGCAAGGCAATTTTAAATATATATACAGAAGTTGTGGTGATAAAATTACAGTCTCAAATTAGTCTTACAAGTTCACTTCTAACATCCTTAGAATGAGCCCATGGCAGAATATGTCTGGAGCCATGGTAACTAGACTTTCTAGTAGTGCAATCAAATTCCACCGGTTTGGGAACTGATGGGATGTCTCAGTTAATTTAAGGAACTGCAAGATGACCCCTAAGCATCAATAAAGAAGATTTGGCATGTTTCGTGAAAGCTGCTACTTGTTTTCCTTTTCACCTTGAGGGGAGGGGGGAACATAAGCAGCATCAATCTTGACTTGAAGTTCAATCTCTTCAGGAAAGGACATAGGCTGTTTACACTCAAAACTCGTTAGACACTTTGAGACTGATGCATGTTTCAATGCCTTAATTGAGTCCCTCAAAGCGAAAAGAAAAGCATGTAAAAAATATTATTTCTTCTTAGAGTCTAGGTTTGGGATTAAGCTGTTTGAATTTCTTGCTTTCCAAACAGAAATAACTTTTGAAGAACTAAAGCCATTTTAATTTAGTGACCAGATTATTTAAAAATGTTTCTCAATGCCTGTCTTTGCTTGAACATTTGTTTATCCCACCGTAATATTCCTCTTCTCTAAAAGATAAAAGCTTTGAAAATCAGGGTTTCCTTCCTTTGTTGCCTACTCAGTGTTTCCTCACTGATGCAATCAAAGGGGAGATATAAGACTCCAAGAAATCAAGAGCTTGTCCCTCCTGCCGTTCTGCACTTAGAGGTTTTTTAGTAATAAACTGCTCTGCAGAACTGTAGAGTCCTTAGAACTTTAAGATTCTGGATTGGCTAAGAGTCACATTTCCCAGGAATACAAGGTTAAAGGACAGGTTAACAAATGAAACAAATGTAGAGAGTTAGATATGCCTTACTGGGAGCCCACCTTCTCCTGTCATTGCCTTAGGATTGATTATGGAGCAAAGCAAAACATAAATTATTAAAGTCAAAATACGTTAACCAGTATCCAGTATTGAATGGGATGATGGTTGAGTATGTAATAGATTGTTACCTAATCCCAAACCCACAATTTCAGAGACAATTCTTTTAGCCTACTTAAGATCAGAAAACTGATAAACTAAAGCTGCAAAGAAATTGTTAAAGGCCCTTAAAACAATTTCATGATACAGTAATTGCTGGAAAATTTATGAGTAAAGTAAACCAAGTTTTTTATAAATTTAGTGAATTTAGTGATGTGGCAATTCAACAAATTTGGCAAAGGATTTTTAAATATTCTAATGTTGGAAAAAACATAGAAAGTTTAAAAGACATTAAAACAAAATAACAATGGAAAATTTTACATATGAACCATAAAAATGTTTGTTATAGAATTAGATTCATGTAAATATGTAAGAAAATATATTTATAAAATGACTGACCACTTTTGATCGTTTTACAAATGGAAATGACTAATATTACTAAGTAGAATATACTCATAAGGAAAAAATATAGTCATGTCAACGGATATATTCAAGAAGAATTGTTTTTCAAAAAAGTTTTTGGCAGATTGATAAATTTTGTGATTTGGCCATGTGGTGATTTCCTGTTTCGTGACCTGTCTTGCTTTCATGAGGTTCCATTGAAATTTGTGTGAGGATACATCATCTGGGCAGGAAGGGCTTCCTAGAGGAAGCAACTTCTAGAATTAATTGAGTAAGTTAGTGGTGAGCCAGCTGAATAAGCAGGGGAATGTAAGTTGTTGGCAAAGGAAATCATGCATGAAGAGAAAAACATAGTGCTTAAGACTGCACAATCTAGATGTTACCTATGGCCCTCCTACTTCTCCCTATAAAATCTTGGGTACCCGCTTAGCTTTCTTGTGCTCACTTTATCTGTAAGCGCATAGGAATGATAAAAGCTCCTACCTCATAGGGTAGTTGTAAGGATTAAATAACATCATACATGAGAATTTATTAGAATAATGCCTGGCACATAGTTAACATTTATTGAGACAATGATAAGGAACTTGGAGAACAATATAGGATAAGTCACTAGTTTCCAAAATTGCCATTCCTTTTAAGAATGCTTTCTGTAAAACAAATAAAAATAATGAGCAAAGAATGATGCAACTGAAGCAGAAAATGGTGATCTAGAATCAACCATTAAACACCTGTCTCCCCATCACCATTCTAGAGCACAGTTTGATGCAGTGGAATGAAGCACATTGATTTCAGACTGACCAATCTGGGGTGGATTCCAACCTCCCACTTATATGACCGTGTGCAAATTATTATTTCCTTGAGTTTCTATTTCTGCATCTTAAAACATAAATAATATACTTTTTAGTGTAAATAATCATAAAGTTTAAAGTACTATTGTGAGGATTAAATTAGTAATACAATTACATATTTTATAGTATGAGATTATCAACTAATACAGTGAGTTTACTAGTGACTGTCATTTTGGAGAGTTTCTACTGTAATCTGTACATATTGGTCATATTATTTTTTGGTATTATGAGAGCTCCATAACCATTGGCCCACATCTGGATGTAATGGAAAATATATGCAGGCACAGACTAAAGCAGTGTGAGATATTTTCTCTGAGACCCCTTCCTGCAGCCTGCTGTGGCTATGACTGCTGGAGCTGCTCTCTCTGGGAGAGACAGGCTCCATTTCAGATTGTCATTTCCATTCAAACAAATGGTTTTCTCTAAACACCCTTGGACACAAACTGGCATCATCTGGACCAGGTCACCTCTTGCTCCCCTAATTTCATACCTTACCTATCTTTCTTTTTAAATTATTAACACTTTATCTTTTAAGGACAGTGCAGCACATAAACTGTGTCCTTCTTTCCCCAGTATTCATGTCCTTGCCTTTCTTTCCCCACAATATTCAAGGCACTCCAGTACACCATACTGTTCATACAAAGCACTCACTGCCCCATCCTCTTGACTCTTTAACAGTTTGCTTCCATCACCTCTCCCCAGCTTCATATAAGGTTACATCATTTGGGCTAATATTATTGTTTACTTGAAATTTTAGCATTACGTGTATTAATACTTGGCCCTTAAATTCTATGTCTAAGAGAGTCCCAAAGTCTTTCTGCTGATTGTTGAAAGATAATGAGAACTGTTACTATGACGTATAAAACCATTCTGCTTGATCCTTAGTTTTCCTCAAGTGAAACTTCAATAGGATTAATATTTATCTATAAATTCCCAGTTCCATTCCTGTGCTAATTAGCCATCATTTTCCTGACTCTTTGATATTTTGTTTTGTTTTTCTGTTTTTTATCTTGATAAAATACACCTAACATAAAATTTTCCATTTTTACCATTTAAGTTTCTAGTTCAGTGGCATTAATTACAGTCAGATTGTTGTAGAACCCTCACTGCTATTTCTCATTATTTTAACATCCTTCTAGTGAAACTTTGAAATTAAGCTAAATACTAAATATTTCTTCCTATCAATATTACAGTAGAAGAAATAGATTTATCTGAGTTGTATAATCATAATCTTGACAGAAAATTCCAAATTGCAAATTATTTACAAATTATGTTTATGAAAATACTTTTATTCAGCTTGAATTTGTCTGCTAGTCTAGTTTCATGTCTGAACCTGCTGGACTTTAGGAAAATAGAGCAGAGTGTTATACATTTGAATTTCTTTAGACCTTCAGTTGCTATTTAAAAAATATTTATTGATCATTTCCTACATGTAGGCACTGTACAGATTCATCTCCAGTGAATCAGTCAAACAAAAGTGAAAAACAAAAACCCTGCTAGCATCAAGTTGACTTTCTAGCAGGGCCTGTGGACAATCACAAGAGAGATGAATAACTTAACTTATGTAGTATATTAGAAAGTGCTAAGTGCTATGGGAAAAAAGAGAAAGATGAGGTGTCGCCTATTAAACATTATTATATTGGACATCTTTAAAGACTATACTTTTATGCTGAGTATCATATGAAATTGAGTATTTCATACTTAGTATCAAGCATGTTTTTTATTTTTTACTTTTTATTTTTTATTGCAGTAACATTGGATTATAACATTATATAACTTTCAGATGTACATCGTAATATATTTCAAATTCTGTGTAGATTACATCGTGTTCACCATGTGAAGACTAATTATAATCCGTCACCACACAAGTGCCTAAACCCTCCTGTTGCCCTCCCCACTTCCAATATCAGACATTTATAACAATAAAAAATTCTTGAAATTTCTGCTGTCTATACTTTACAGTTTTACTGGGGAAATTTTGAAGAAATTCCTTCAACTCTTATGAAGAGAAAAATAACTTTTTTCTTCTCACCTGTGCTTACACCC
The DNA here is from genome assembly GCF_041296265.1 of Equus caballus. Classification (NCBI taxonomy): domain Eukaryota; kingdom Metazoa; phylum Chordata; class Mammalia; order Perissodactyla; family Equidae; genus Equus; species Equus caballus. The sequence goes on from NC_091686.1 coordinate 96,528,876, forward strand.
TGACCCAATTCATTGGGGATCCTTTCTCTGTGGCTCGTGCCGCTGCTACATGCTTCACTCTCTGTTGTTCATTCTCATAGCTTACACTGGATAAAGTTCTGGTCCCCTGTGAGAATCTGATGAAAGTTCTGTACACCAGAAATTGCCCAGTCACAGGGTGTCCTGAACACTAGTTAAGAAAGCCCACCTCTCCACCATTGCAGGTGTTGTGTCACAATGGATTTCCGGTACCTGGAGGCCCTTACAGTTCACTGGATGAGTGTGTACTCTAAGCCACTTATACAAAAGTGGGTTTTAATCCATAAACATAGTTTTGAAAACACTGACATGTATATATATATCTGTGGAATTCTGATAGGCATTGTGAGGGAAAAAGATTTCACTGGTCAAATATTTTGGGAAGAGGGAAAAAAAGCAGAATAAGTTAAACATTTCTTTGCTATAATACTTCTCAGCATCTTTAATATGCTAATATGTATTGTGCATGTCAAAGACAGGGCTGTAGTACAGAGCATTTCATTGACTCACATGGGCATAAAGACCACCTTTCTCCTCAGTGTTGTGGCTACAGTGCTGTAGGAATTACCGATGCTCTCGAATAGGTGACTCAGACAAGCAGGAGTGAATTGGAAGAGGCCAGTTAGAAATGAGAGTCAATTTGAATAACCTGAAAGACATCTTTGAAGTCATCTGTTAAATGCATGTTAAAATGAATTTCCATAGTCTACGTTCCAGTTGATTTTATAGCTCTAATATCAGTATATAAATTCAGACCTACCACTTGTGCCAAAGTAAAATTAGAACCTCCGTCATAAAAATAAGCTCTAATATAAGAATCATCAACTTCTATATGGAATGTATTTTTTAAACTGAAATTGTGCCAAACCTGTGAGACATTTTATTTTATTTTTAGAATGCCAGAGCAGAACTCGAAAGGCTGCGGCTCAGTGAAAATCGTGATGGAGAGTCTGGAGATCCCAGCTTAAAGGAGAGAGCCTCCATTGTGGCCCACTGCCTGGAGCACAAGGACGATAAACTTCGACATCGCTCCAGAAAGCATCGGAGTTTCAACTGTCTGGAGGACACAGAGGCTGCGGTCCTTCATGGGCAACAAAAAGGCCATAAAGGTCTCAAGACATTGAGGAAGACTGAGGACAGGAATGGCAAAGCTCCTCTGGACTCTGATAATAAGTTACCTGCAAAGGTCATTGAGGAACTTAGCGTGGTTCTACAGCGGTCAAGAACCCATCCAAAAGAGTTACAGGGTGAGCAGATCTTGCAGAAAGAAATAAAATGAATTGTCTTGCAAATTATCTTTTTTAATATTGTGTACATTTCTGTGCAAACCAGGAACCAAACTGTAAGATACTTCATGGTTTGTGAGATTTGTCTAGCTGTACGTAAGCATTTAAAGAGCATTTTAAAGTATGTATGTATATATGGGATAAGTATAAGATTAACTTTATTTTCGTCTGAACAAAACTTGTATAGTACAACTGTATTAACCTTGTGTAAGAAGGCATTGGGTTACTTTGAGTGGCCAACCTTTTAAAGTACTAGTCCGTTAAGGGGTGTAATTTATGAGCAGAAGTCTCAAACTGTACTGTATTGTATAAAATACTGTGTTTAAATGAAGCCTATGAAACTATATGTAACACATTTTGCACTTTGAGAAACCTTGTATATTAAGTTACCATATGTTTTTAGGTTTACATAGGGTTCACATTAGGGAAACGAAAGGGAAGTAAGTTGAAAAAGGGGAGGATTTCTTTTAGTGGCTGCCTGTCGAACACTGGACTTTTAAAAAGAGGCAAGGAGTTAACAAATGTCCTAAAACCCAAGGTCAGTTAAGATTCTTTCTAGTTCACTATTGACCAGAACTTGTTAATGAGAAATTGCTTGTTTAAAAAAAAGTCTAGTGACTAAGTATTTCCCAAGAGTAATTTTCAGCCAACAAACATGAACAAAGGCCCTGGCCACTCCTGTTGACGGTGTTAGTGAACCAGCCACAGTATACATCACTACACTTCAGTTCTTCGTAGGTGGCTGCCGAGAAGAGACTTACACTGCATTGAAGAGCTTGTGGGCACAGGACCTGGCATCATGTCTTTGCACTGTTGCTATATACAAGCAATTTCTTTTTTAGAGTTTCTTATTGTGTTTTTGGTACAAACAAAATTCATTGTCATGGTTTTGTTGTTGCTGTTTTGTTGTTTGATTTTTGTTATTTTACTTTGTTCATTTCTTGTTATTTTAAGTAAGATTGTAATGTCTTTCTCTGCAATGTCAGAATTAACTGGAAATTAACAACATCTGTCCATGTTGGGGTAAGGGGTGGTTTAACTCTTCTACTCTTTGTGGGGGCCGCCAGTTAATCTACTCTTTTTTAAAAAAATAAAGCAGTATTCTCCTCCCTGTGCCTAATGAAAAATGGCAAAGTCCTCTATTTTTGCTTCCATGTAAAGATCAGCTACAGAGCTGATTTTCCTAAGGCAGACAATACTATCTAATTATAGTTCACATTAGAGCCATCACTTGTTCATCATTTTCTTTAGAATTTTATTAGAGTTGCTGGTACGTTTTGATTAAAAATTATTTTATGTAGCTAAGCTTTATTCCTGGCATTTCTTTTATTTTTCCCTTCTATTTTTCAGGTGTCTTTTTATCAGAATTTGTCTGTATATAAAGGCCCATACTTTGGTCACTTCAATCCTAGTACAGTTATATGCTGTTAAATGCTATGAATTTCTTCATTGTAGAATACTGATCACTTATATTTGGTAGGGATAAAAAAAGTTTACCCTGAGTATGTGATATTTATTCTTTAAGTAAGTCCAAATAGGTTGGAAGTTTTTTTTTAAAAAAGACAAAACTGCAGGTCAGTTTATGAAATGGGTAGCACTACTGAGGAGCTGTTCTTTAAAACAAGAAATCCTGGTATTTAGGAAAAAATCTAAAATAAACTCTTATTCTTAATGATAATATATGTTTTGTGAAATAAGGAGGCATATGAAAATTAATGTGTTGGACCATGGGAAAGTGTCTGGAGTTTTTACCTGCCTTATCTGAATATTTTTGAAACTCGAGCTTGAAATCTAATAGCTTCTGTTTCTCTTCCTTTCCTGTTGAATTGTCTCCATTTTTCAAGTGTAAGATGAGGACTAATGATGACATCTCATACTTTGAGTAAAAATTAAAATTGTTTTACAAGTCCACTTGAATGTGACCGTCTTTTTATTGTTTTCAGAAGTTGAAGGTTGTTATTATGAAATAGTCTTTCCTTTTTACCCTTCTTAAAATTTTAATTTAATATATACTTCAAACTAGCTGTCATTTTTTTCATACGCTTCAATATGAATATTGTTCCACTTTAATTGATAAATACATGCAGACATGACACAAACAGATTGATGATACTTTCGTTTCAATAGCCCTAAAGTTAATTACTAGACATGCCTTTTAAATATTTGGCTTCTAAAAAAATCACTTTTTTGTAATTTTGTAAATGATTTATAAAAGTGGCACTGAGAATTTAAAGCTAAGCAAAATAAAGCAAAAATATGACTTGTTTACATAACTATTAACTAACTGCCAATGTGCATTGTTCATATAACAGTTTTTAATTCTAAAACGTGTAACTATATTGTGATAGGATTTTTTTTTTTTGAGGAAGATTAGCCCTGTGCTAACATCTGCCACCAATCCTCCTGTTTTTGCTGAGGAAGACTGGCCCTGAGCTAACATCCGTGCCCATCTCCCTCTACTTTATATATGGGACGCCTGCCACAGCATGGCTTGACAAGCAGTGTGCAAGTCCACACCCAGGATCCAAACTGACGAACCCCGGGGCTGCCGAAGCTGAACGAGTGAACTTAACCACTGTGCCACCGGGCCGGTCCCACAATAGGAAATATTTTTGAAAGTACATCATTTATTTGGACAGATTGTAATATTTCCATGTTTTCTCAAACTTTTGATAGTCGCTCTGGAGAGAAGACGATTAAAACTTTTGCCATCTCATCAAAATTTGCACCAAACTTTCCATTTTATCATTCACTCAACCAAAGAATTAGTTTTATAATGTGAACAATTTTATGTCATGTACAATCATCATGCTTATCTCTAATCTGGAAATGCAGAACACAGAAATGAATCTCACAGGTAACTAAAATTCATCGTTTATGTCCCATAGTTATTTTATTATTTTTAACAATTTTTTGTTGAAAATGTTCTAAATTATATTGTAAATCCCTGTCTTCTCTGTCATGGCTGCTGTATGTTGAATGTCAAGTTTTTAACAGTTCAGATACCTCTACAGATTTAAAAGATTTCTTGTGAATTATTGGATTAAAGTTCAGAATCTAAATATTCTCATCTGGGAAGTGGGAATAACACCTATCTTGTGGGCTTTTTGTAATGACTATTTATATATTTGTGTGTATATATCTGTGTATGTATTTAGATTTATGTATGTGTATATATTTATGTATATGTGCATAAAAATGTGTGTGTGTACATATATATACAAAACCACATACCTGTTCTATACTAGAGGTTTAGTAAATGTTAGTTGTTAATGTATTAGTTTTTCTAACTCTCATTTGGTCTGTTGATACTGGTTTGGTTTTATCACTGGGTTTCAAATTGCTTCTAACAGGTTTTCTCATCCCTTTTAAAATATCTTATGTGCCAATAGAACAGATTACCACAGGTTGTGGGTCAAATTGTCTTCTCCAAAATCCATATACTGAAACCCTAACCCACAGTGCCCCAGAATGTGGATTATTTGGAAATAGGTCTTTAAAGAGGTGATTAAGTTAAAACGAGGTTATTAGGTTGGCCCCTAATCAAATCTGACTGGTGTCCTTATAAGAAGAGGAAATTTGGACACACACAGAAACATAAGAGATGTGTGCACATAGAGAAAAGACCATGTGAGGCACAGCAAGAAGGGGACCATCTGCAAGCCAAGGAGAGAGGCCTCAGATGAAACCAAACCTGCCAACATGTTGTTCTTGGACTTCCAGCGTCCACAACTGTGAGAAAACAAATTCCTATTATTTAAGCCACCCAGTCTGTGGAATTTTGTTAATGACAGTCCTAGCAAACTAATACATCACTCTTTTATGTTACTCTGTTAATATATATATCAGATGAGCAGAATACCCCCTGGTATTTTCAGGTACTAGTCCTTACACTCTGGTGGCCTCCCATCTCAGAATACCTTTGTAGCTTTACATCAGAGTTACAGCCATCCTAATGAAGAATGGAGGATGAGAGAGCCATGTTGAGATGTAACTTCTTAGAAGTCAGCTAGCTAATAACTGGAACACTGAAGTAATATAGCATAAACAATCCAAAATTGTGGCCCAGCAAACTTACAGTTTGGGGCTACTTATAAAGATTCAAGTTCTGTGATATCAAGAACCACTATTCTTCACAGCATCTGATAGAGGATCTTACTGATCCTTTCAAAAAACAACCAGAGAGGTTTTCAGTTAAATAACTGAGCAGTCGCTAGACTAGGGAGAGACAAGAAGTCATTTGAACCAACCCAGATGAGCCAAACTATGATCGAGATTGGATCAGCACTAACCTTCATCAGATAAAAGTCACATTTGTATCTCATTTTAGGGGCTCTCATCTTCCTGTCCAGCTATTGTCTCATTTGTCTCCTATTTGCAGCAAAACTCTTGGTAAAATTTGTCTCATTTGCTGCCTTCTCTTTTTTTCCTCCCATTCTCTTTTGAACATTTTCATTCAGCCCTTTGTTTCCCACTATTCTGCCATAACTGTTCCTAGCAAGGTCAGAACTACCTCATTGTCAGTTCAAATGATCAATTTTTGGTCATCACACTTAACCTATCACCATGTGCAGCATTTCAACACAGTTGGTCACCCGCCCCTCCTTTGTGGAATACAGCCTGGCATTGGTCTCCAGAACACTGCTATCTTGTGGTTTTCGTCTGTTCTCACTAGTCAGTCTTCTCAGATTACTGGATAATCACCACTATATGGCCTAACTCCTAGAGAAACTCATCTAATCTCATAGCTTTAATATAGTACATCTTCTGACCATCCCATATATTTAACTTCAGTCTAGACCTACCCATTAAGCTCCAGACTGGATAAATTACATTTCCACAAGACTGTTCAATTGTCATCTCAAAAACACCATATCTAAAGCTCTGCCTGCTCCTCATCCTTTCCATTCCACCCTTTCCTAGGACTCAGTTACAGTCCTTACAGCCCTCCCATTTCTAAGACTCAGGTGCTGAGAGACTAAGCAGGATTTTTCAGCTAATGATTGGCAGAGTTGGCACTTGAACTCAGGCATTCCAGCTTGCGTCCACACTTTTAAACTCTGCATTAAGATTGCTCAGACTACCATCATCTCCCACTTGAATGATTACAGAAGACTCAACTTGTCTGCCTTGTGCTATGTGGAAAGAAACAAAAGCCAAAGTAATTATTTTAATTATGAGGTCATGTCTTTCCTCCTAATAACCCTCGAATAGCTTCCTATTTCTGTTAGTTAAAATGAAATTGTCTCTATAAATACAAGCCCTGAAATGATTGGTTCCAATGCACCAACTGCTGCTTCTGTTATCTTTTTCCACTCTTCACTCACTTTGCTATAAGCATACTTGTTCCTCAAAATCACCAAGCGTGAAAACAGCTTAGAGCTTTGCACTTAACTATTTCCTCTGTCAACAATACACTCTCCAGACATACACATAGCCTACTCTGTCAACTTCACGTAGATCACCATCAAATGTCTCCTTACCAGACAGACCTCTGAACATGCCACATAAAATGACATCCTCACCTTCTAGCCCCTTTTTCTTCTTATTTCATAGGACTTATCATCACCTGACAATTTACATATTTATTAATATATATTTTAGTGGCCTACTTATGTTTACTAGAATATAATACACTTCCAGTGTATAATCTTACATTCATCACTATATTCCCAGCATCTGGAATAGTGTTTGTACCATATCCTATAGTCACTATTGAAATACATATTGAATGAAGTAAGTCATGGTATAATGAAGTGACTTGAGGAAGAACAATAATCCCACCAAGAGCTAGAAACAATGGATTAGAAAAAATCTGTGTAAAGGCTGTTGCTGAAATGAATAGGAATAAGGTAGTAAGATTCTGAGGAAGTAGGAACATTAGAGATGTGAGCTCATATTGTTCAGCTGCTCTTCTTTTGGGAGCATTTGGAGATTCTATACAGAGGGCAAGAAGTTTGAAAATAATCTGGTCTTTGATCAGGTCGAGAGATGCTTTTTGCAGACAAAAAACCAGCACAGCTTTTGTACCCTTGTGTAGCAAAGAAGGCAAAATTGAAGACACGGGACTGAGATCTCAGGAAGAAGGAAGAAATGAAAAAAATGACTATATAGCTGGTTTCTCTTTCAAGACATTTTCTGAATATCAATGCCACATAGGGCAGTAGACTAATAAATTCAGCAGAAAGTCTAATGGCACTGTGGAGTTTGGTCTGAACAGGTATGAATTAGGTTCTTGACAAAACCTCACAAATAAGGTTAAGTTGTTATCAACTTAAAATAGACTGTTATAAATATAGGTTGTTATATGTAAGCCTCATGGCAACCACAAGCAAAATCCTTTAGTAGGTGCACCAAAGATAATGAGAAGGGAATCTAAGCATACCATTAAAGAAAGTCATCAAACCACAAAGGAAGAGAGCAGGAGAAGAAGAAAGAAACAGAGAAGAACTACAAAACAGAAAACAACAAATGTCAATAAGTACATACCTATCAATAATTAAATGTAAATAGACTAAATTCTCCAGTCAAAGAGAAAGTGGCAGAATGAATTGAAAAAAAAAAAAGACCCATCTATATGTTGCCTATAAGAGACTCACTTCAGATGTAAGGACACACACAGGCTGAAAGTGAAGGGATATAAAAAGATATTCCACAGAAATGGAAATCAAAATAAAGCTGGGTTATCTATACATACATCAGACAAAATAGACTTTAAAATAAAGACTGTAATAAAAGACAAAGAAGGGTATCACATGATGATAAAGGGGTCAATCCACTAAGAGGATATAACAATTATAAATATTTACGCACCTAACATAGGAGCACATAAACATATAAAGCAAATATTAGCAGACCTATAGGGAGAAATAGCAATACAATAAGAGTAGAAGACTTTAATACCTTACTTAACATCAATGGATACATCATTCAGAGAGAAAATCACTAGGGAAACATTGGCCTTAAGCAACATATTAGACCATATGGACTTAACGGATAGTAACAGAACATTCCATCCAAAAGCAGTAGGATACACTTTATCATGAGCACATGGAATATTCTCTAGGATAGATCATTATTAGGTCATGACACACTCTTAACAAATTTAAGAATATTGAAATCATATCAAACTCTTTTGAGCACAAATGTACAAAATTAGAAATCAATTACAAGAAGAAAAATGGAAAATTCACAAAAATGTGGAGATTAAACAACATGCTACCAAATAACCAATGAGTCAAAGAAGAAATCAAGAGATATCAAAAAAATACCTTGAGACAAATGACAATGTAAATACAACATACCAAAACTTATGGGATGCATAAAAAACAGTTCTAAGAGGGAAGTTCATAGCAATACAGGACTGCCTCGGAAAACAAAAAAAATTGTAAATAAATAACCTAACTTTACACCTCAAGGAACTAGAGAAAGAACCAAGCCCAAAGTTAGCAGAAAGAAGGAAATAATAAAGATCAGAGTGGAAATAAATGGAATAGAAATGAAAAAGACAAGAGAAAAGATCAATGAAACTAAGAGCTGGTTCTTAGAAAAGATAAACAAAATTGACAAGCCTTTAAATAGACTCACCAAGAAAAAAAGGAGACTAAATAAAATCAGAAATGAAAGAGGAGATGTTACAGCTGTTACCACAGAAATGCAAAGGATCATAACAGACTACTATAAACAAGTATATGCCAACAAATTTGACAACCTAAAAGAAATGGATATGTTCCTAGAAATGTACAGCTTTCCAATACTGAATCATGAAGAAATAGAAAATCTGAACAGACTGATTACTAGTAAGGAGATTGAATTGGTAATCAAAAACCTCCTAACAAACAAAAGTCCAGGACCAGAGAACTTCACTGATGAATTCTACCAAACATTCAAAGAAGTATTACTACCAATCCTTCTCTAACTCTTCCAAAAAATGGAAGAGCAGGAAATACTTCCAAATTCATTTTACAATGCCAGCAGTACCCTGACAACAAAATCAGAGAAGGTCTCCACAACAAAAGAAAATCACAGGCCAGTATCCCTGATGACCATAGATACAAAAATCCTCAACAAAATATTAGTAAACCAAATTCAACCATACAGTAGATTTCCTATCCACAGTTTCGCTTTCTGTGGCTTCAGTTACCCACAGTCAACTGCCATCCAAAAATGTTAAATTAAAAATTCCAGAAATTAACAATTTATAAGTTTTAAATGGGACATTGTTCTGAGTAGTGTGATGAACTCTCATGCCATCCTGCCCAGTATGGTATGTGAATCTTCCCTTTGTCTAGCCTATCCGCGCTACCCGCCAGTTAGTCACTTGTTATCAGATTAACTTAGATCAGGTTATCAGATTGACTACTGCAGTATCAGAATGCTTGTGTTCACGTTATCTTCATTTTACTTAATAATGGTCCCAAAGTTCAAGAGTAGTGATGATGACAATTCGGATATGCCAAAGAGAAGCTATAAAATGCTTCCTTTAAATAAAAAGGGGAAAGTTCTTGACTTAAGAAAACAAATTGTATACTGAGGCTGCTAAAATATATAGTAACTTTTATTACAGTATATTGTTGTAATCTATTTTATTATTAGTTGTTAATCTCTTACCATGCCTAACTTATAAATTAAACTTTATCATAAACATGTATGTATAGGAAAAAGCATAGCATATATAAGATTCAGTACTATCCACCATTTCAGGCATCCACTGGAGGTCTTAGAACATATGCCCCATGGATAAGAGGGAACTACTGTACATTAAAAGGATTACACACCATGATCAACTTGGATTTATTCTAGGGACGCAAGGATGATTCAACATCTGCAAATCAATCAATGTGATACACCACATTAAGAAAATGAAGGACAAAAATTATATAATCATCTCAATAGATGCAGAAAAAGAATTTAGCAAAATTCAACGTCTATTTATAATAGAAACTCTCAAAGTGGGTATAGACAGAACGTATCTCAACATAATAAAGGCCATATATGACAAGCCCACAGCTAACATCATACTCAGCAGTGAAAACCTGAAAGCTTCTCTCCTAAGGCCAGAAACCAGACAAGGATGCCCATTCACTACTTTTATTCAACACAGTACTGGAAGTCCTAGCCAGAGCAACTTGGCAAGAAAAATAAATAAAAGGCATTGAAATTGGAAAGGAAGAAGTAAAACTGTCACTATTTGCAAGTGACCTGATATTATATAGAAAATACTAAATACTCCACCAAAAGAAATGTTAGAACTAATAAAGACTTCAGTAAAGTTTCAGGATACAAAGTCCATATACAAAAATATGTTGCATTTCTCCCCCCGCCCCCGACCCCAAGCCCCACTACATAGTTGTATATCTTAGTTGTAGGTCATTCTGGCTCCTCTATGTGGGATGCCAACACAGCATGGCTTGATGAGTGGTGTGTAGGTCCGCACCCAAGATCCAAACCAGTGTACCCTGGGCCACTGAAGTGGAGCATGCAAATTTAACCACTCGGCCACAGGGCCAGCCCCTGTTGTATTTCTATACACTAATAACAAGCTCTCAGAAAGAGAAATTAAGAAAAAAAATCATTTACAATTGCATCAAAAAGAATAAAATACCTACAAATAAATTTAACCACAGAGGTAAAAGACCTGGACACTGAAAACTATAAGACATTGATCAAAAATTGAAGAAGACACAAATTAAATGGAAAGATATTCCATGCTCATGGATTAACTGAATTAATATTGTTAAAACGGCCATCCTACCCAAAGTCATCTATAGATTCAATGCAATCCCTATCAAAATTCCAATGGCATTTTTCACAGAAATAGAACAAACAATTCTAAAATTTGTATGGAACCCCAAAAGACCCTGAAAAGCCAAAGCAATCTTGAGAAAGAAGAACAAAGCTGGAGGTATCATGCTCCATGATCTTAAACTATACAATAAAGCTATAGTGATCAAAACAGTATGGTATTGACATAAAAAGACACATAGATCAATGGAACAGAATAGAGAGCCCAGAAATAAACCTGTGTATATATGATCAATTAATTTACAACAAAGAAGCCAACAATATACAATGATGGAAGGACAGTCTCTTCAATAAGTGGTGCTAGGAAAACTGGACAGCCACATGCAAAAGAATAAAACTAGACTACTATCTTACACAATACACATAAATTAACTCAAAATAGATTAAAGACTTGAATATAACACCTGAAACCATAAAACTCCTAGAAGAAAACATAGGCAGTAAGCTCCTTGACATAAGTCTTGGTGATGATTTTTTGGTTTGACTCCAAAAACAAAGGCAACAACGGCAAAAATAAACAAGTGGAGCTACATCAAACTAAAAAGCTTCTGCCCAACAAAGGAAACAATCAACAAAACAAAAAGGCAACATACAGAATGGGAGAAAATATTTGCAAATCATATATCTGATAAGGGGTTAATATCCAAAATATATGAAAAACTCATACAACTCAAAGCAAAAAAACAAGCAATCCTATTGAAAATAGGCAAAGGACCTGAATAGGCATTTTTCCAAGGAAGAGACCCAGCTAGCCAAGAGGTACATTAAAAGATGCTCAACATCACTAATCATCATGGAAATGCAAATCAAAACTACAAGGAGATACTGCCTCACACCTGTTAGAATGGCTATTATCAAAAAGATAAGAAGTAAGTGTTGGTAAGGATGTGGAGAAAAGGGAACTCTTGTGCACTGTTGGTAGGAGTATAAATTGGTGTAGCTGCTATGGAAAATAGTATGGAGGTTCCTCAATAAATTAAGCAATCCAGCAATCCCACTTCTGGGTATTTATTTGAAGAAAATGAAAACACTAACTGGAAAAGATATATGCACCCCCATGTTCATTGCAGCATTATTCATAATAGCCAAGACATGGAAATGTCCTAAGTGCCCATGGATAGATGAATGGATAAAGAAATGTGGTATATATATACAGTAGAATACTATTCAGACATAAAATAGAATGAAATCATGCCATTTGAAAGAACATTGATGGACTGATGGCATTGTGCTAAGTGAAATAAGTCCAACAGAAAGACAAATACCATGTGATCTTACTTATATGTGGAATATAAAAACAAACCAACCAGGCTCATAGATACAGAGAATAGATTGGTGGTTGCCAGAGGTGGGGGTTGGAAATGGAAAAAATGGATTAAGAGGGTCAAAAGGTACAAACTTCCAGTAATAAAATAAATAAGTCATGGGTATGTAATGTGCAGCATGGTGACTACAGTTAATAATACTATATTACACATTTGAAAGTTGCTAAGAGGCAAAATCTTTAAAAGTCCTCACCACAAGAAAAAAATTGCAGCTATATATGGAGATGAACGTTAACTAGACTTATCGTGGTGATCATTTTGCAATATGTACAAATATTGCATCATTATGTTGTGCACCTGAAACTAATACGTTAAATGTCAGTTATATCTCAATAAAAAGAAAAGAACCGAAAAACTACCCCACAAATTCAATTCAGCTCAGCCCCTGGTTGAATCAAGGTCATCAGGCTCCTCTCTGCCAAAAGATAAAAAGGTGCATTGTCTCCAGAGAAAGATAATATTATCTAGAGCTTCAAGAATTTGTTTTTACTGTCTGGCATTAAAAAAAAAAAAAGCATTCCAAGAGAGAGGATCCTGTGAACAAAAAACTAAGAGAAAAGATAGAAAATAGAAAGAGATCCACTAGTGATCACATTATTGCAATTCCCAAACAAGGACTTACAGAAAGCTATGATTAATATATCAAGAAAATAGAGAGAAAAGACAAAATACAGGAAAAGTTGGATAATTCTGCTAGAGAATTAGAATAAAAAAATGGAAATTATAGAGTTGAAAAATACAGTGGCTGAAGTTAAAAATAAATAGCTTTAACAGAATACCAGACATGTGCCAAAGAAGATTAATAAGTTGGAAGACAGGTTAACAACAGCAACAACAACAACAACAACAAAATATATATATATATCCAGACAGAATGCAGAAAAACAAATGGAAAATATAGAAGAAAGAGACATGTGGGACACTGTGAAAAGGTATACCACACAAGTAATTAGACATCCAGAAGGAGAGGAGACAGAAAATAGGCAGGAGGCAATATTGGAAGAGAGAATGACCCAGAATTTTTCCAAACTGATGAAATGTCAACCAACAGATTCAATAAGCTAACCAAACTCTAAGCACGGTGAATACAAGGAGACTGCACATAATTACATCATAATAAAGCAATGGAAAAGTCAACAAGGAACTCTTAAAATCAGCCATAGAATAAAGAAATAGTAAATTTAAAGTAACAACAATACAAGGACAGCTGGATCTCATCATAGAAGATGAAAGCCAAAAGGGTATAGAATACAATCATTAAAGAGGGGGAAGGAAATATCTGTCACCTCGAATTCCATATCCTCTAAAAATATTCTTCAAAAAGTATACAAAATAAAGACTATTTCAGATGAACAGAGCAGCTTTTCCCAGCAGAATTGCACTGAAAGAAATACTTCAGAGGTTTTTAGGCAAAAAGAAATTGGTCCCAGATAAAGTAACAAAATGCAGGCAGACTAAAGAGCAAAAGAAGGGGGGAAAAGGCAGATAAACATAAATGAATATTGACTGTATAAGATGATGATATACTGGACTGGCTGATATGAAATATATGTAGAATTAGCAACAACCGTAGCAACGAGCAGTCAGGGCACATATGGACCTAAAGAGTTCTAAGGTCCGAGCATTATCAGCCAAGAAATGACTGTAATAAATTGAAATAAGTCAAAGATGTGTGTTGTAGTCTCTAGGGTAGCTGCTTAAAAAATAGTAAAGAATATATGACTCTCATTTTATAGAAAAGAAAACTGGAAAAATAAAATCTATTTAAATAATCCAAAAGAAGAAAAAAAGAAAAGGCAACATAAAACAAGTCAAGCCAAGGGGCTGGCCTGGTGGCACAGTGGTTGTTTGCTCACTCTGTTTCAGCGGCCCAGGGTTCACAGGTTCGGATCCTAGGTGCGGACATAGCACCACTTGTCAAGCCATGCTGTGGTGGCATCCCACATAAAGTAGAAGAAGATTGGCACGGATGTGAGCTGAGTGACAATCTTCCTCAAGCAAAAAGAGGAAGACTGACAGCAGATGTTAGCTCGGGGCCAATCTTCCTCACAAAATAAAAAAGAAAAAGCAAAAACAGGTCAAGCCAAAAACAAATAGTAAGGTGGTAGATATACAGCCAAATATATCAGTAATTACCTCAAATACAAAATAATGAAACACTTCAATTAAAAGCAGGTAACAAAATCTCTATGCTGCTTCTAAGAGACACACCTTATATATAAAGACAGATATGGAAAGAAAAGGTTGAAGAAAAGATACACTATGCAAGCACTGATCCAAAGAAAGCTGGTGTTCCAATACTAGTATAAAACAAAGTTGACTTTAAGGCAGGAAGCATTACATCAAATTAAAAGAGCCATTTCTTATAGAGGAGGATATAAATAAATAAAATCTTTTTACCTCCCATATGATTGTAATCACACTCACCCTATAAGAAGATGCTAAGTGGAGAGGTAAGAGCTCAATACACCATATTCTGTGTAACTTACATGATTGAAGATATTACAGTAAGTCTGCAAGTTCTAGCTGCAATTTTTCTACTTGGTGCCAACTCTCACAAACAGATGACTTGATCCAACTCATAGGCAAGGATAAGAGATTACAATGATAAAGAAAGAGTAGTTTTACTGTCATTGTCTCCACTGACAGAAAATGTTTTAAACGCCCTTTCCTAACAATTATACAAGCTCTAACTAGGGACCTACCTGAACAGAGTACAGACAGAATAATTAAGATGATTAACTCTCCTCTTTTGAGGAAAAACTTACCCCCTAACAACTACTGAGATCATCCACGCATTGCAATAGGCAGTCACCTTGGGAGCTGATGTTCTCTTCTTCCTGGACATGGTGGTGTTGTCATCGTCTTTAGAGGCCAAGAAGAAGTGATTTCCCACTCCATAAAGATGAAAATTTGCATTCCAAAAATGGGGAGGACTAATTGGGACACTCAGAGCTCTCAACTATCACCAAAATAATGAACCTTCAGCCCATTTCTGTTAGATTCCTTTTATTAACTGAATCCCAGCAACATAAGGCAACATTCTCTTCAACAGTCCATTTGGACTTCATTCAAAATGTTGGATTCTTCTTCAGATTCCTCAGAGCACCCATGACAGAGTATCCATGGCTCCTGTTTCTGAAAGTGCTGACCTGACTACAACATAAATCAAACTCTGCAAATGTGCCCTGGCTCCATTGCAACGGTGTATGCCTCCATACGCTTTCTACAAATGGGTACCCCAGTGAAAGGACTGTTATATTTATATTTGTATACTGAAAATGGTTTGGAACCTGTTGGAAGTAATCAATATGCTTGAGTAAATTTGTGTTACTCCTAATATTTATTAATCTTTTTCTGCTCAACTGCTCAATCACATAATAAAAAGAACAGTAATCCTTTACTGAGATGTATTTCTGCTCTGGCAGATGAACTTAACCTTGCTTCCAAGGAATTTGTCTGGCTTGTGCATTATTCTAACTATACACCAATTCCTGTCTCTCCATGAAATCAAATTGTAAAATTACACAAGTAGCTGTAATAGAATGGTTTAATCAGTGATCTTTGAACTGTATAGAGTTACCCAGTTGAATAAGGAAATTAAACATCTAATATTTAAGAATAAGTTAGAAATTACACATTTGACATGCTAGATCAATTTTCTAGAAAAATGATGGTTATTGTAAGTATGAGTTCACAAAACATAATGGCCTTCTATTTTACTCCATCTCATGAAGAATAGTGTGTGCACATTCCAGATAACTCAGATCTTATCTGACTTTATAATCATATTACAACATTACCAGAATTGAGTCTTCTTTATAGGGTTTTAGTGGAATAACTAAACCTAATTTCATAACCAGTGTACTCACGTCTAAAGAGGAATTCAATCATTCAATTTTTAAATATTTTAAATGTGCTCTTATACAACCAATACGACTTAAATACTAGAAGCATTTAAGTCATTTTTATCAGTTGACTGTTCAAATGACAAAATCAACACCAGGAATTATTGCATATTTTAAAAGATATAATCTGCTAATCAGTTAAAGTCATTATACTTGAATAATAAATTCCTGGCAGTACACATTTTAAATTACTACCACAAAACAAACTCCTGACCTCATCTATAATCAATAATCATTATAAAATGTCCAGTAAGTAGCCTATAGGCCCTTAAGGAATTTCCTATTATGCCTCAGGACAAAGTGCTTGGATAAACATTTCTTGTATATTCATTTGTTTATTTTGCCTTTTTTGTGTACTTTTTTTTATCCCTTTGTTAACGGTATGTAAATGTAAAATTGGAAAAGGCTTTCCCTTGTTCTATATAAAAATAATTTTATATTGAAAGTCTAGATCTAGTCTCCCTCAATCTGATTAAAATTCATTTTCTAGCTTGGTTTGAAGATGCACAGCTTTATAAACTCTCCTCTGTACTTCCCAAATAGGTAGATTAAAATTTAATTGCCTTGGACATCAGCAAATATGTATTCAGTGCTTACTCTCTGCCCAGGACTGAGTTAAGCACTTAGGGGAACAAAATGACAATATAAGTATACTGCTGTGTAAGCAAAAGTGAGTGGATTCCACTGAAGGAGGTGAAAGTGGGGCGCAGGCTTCAATGCAGATGTTATTTTCTTTATATCTCAACAATTTTGAAGTTGTTTCCATTTTTAGCTTCAGAAACAAACATCAGTGGTTTTGAAACCTAAGAAGGAGGAATCATTAAAAATCAACATGTATCAGGGGGCAGGACCAAGATGGCAGAGTGAGTGGTCTTCTTTGTCTCTCCCCCGTCGAATCCACAACTAATTGGACATTCACCAATTAAAAAAGGATATCCAGATAGCATCTCAAGACACCTAAGAGTCTCATGCTGCTATACATCGGAAGGCTGACGGACTTCCCCCCGGGAGGAGGTGGAAATAGGTGAAAACTCTCCGACCCCCAACTCCTGACACCTGGACAGCCTAGTTCCTGCAGGAGGCTCTCTTCCAGCAGACTCCCCCATAGCATCGCCACACACCAAGGGTGGGAATGTGCACTCACCAGTGGAGCAATGGTGGAAACAGGTGACAACAGCCCTACCCAAGCCCCCCGCGATTACACCTAAGCCCAGGGGGAACTCCTAGGGTCCTTCACCCACCAGCAGGGAAGGCTTCCGCTCGCCATTAGCAGAGAGGCCCCGCCCAGAATCCAGAACAAAGGGAAGCTCCCAGCGGGCAGATTCCCCAGCACGGCACCAGACCGCAAGTTGCTGCTGGGCTCATGGTCTCCGGCGCACGGGTTGGTGCAGGGGGCGCCCGGACTTCCCGTAGACATGCTTGGGAACACGGTTGGAGCTCCAGCACCTAGCTCTGTGGCCTGGGGGGAGGCTCCAGGGTCCCGCACCTCCCCAGCATGGAAAGCCTCTGCTCGCCATTAGCAGGGAGGCCCCGTCCAGAATCCAGGACAAAGGGAAGCTCCCAGCGGGCGGATTCCCTGGCACGGCACCAGACCGCAAGCTGCTGCTGGGCTCATGGTCCCCAGCACACGGGTCAGTGCAGGGGGCACCCGGACTTCCTTTGGACGTGCTTGGGGACAGGGTTGGAACTCCAGTGCCTGGCTCTGCGGCCCAGGGGGAGGCCCTGGGGTCCCGCAACCCCCCTGGCAGGGAAAGCCTCTGCTTGCCATTAGCAGGGAGGCTCCGCCCAGAATCCAGGACAAAGGGAAGCTCCCAGCGGGCGGATTCCCCGGCACGGCACCAGACCACCAGCTGCTGCTGGGCCCACAGTCTCCGGCACATGGGTTGGTGCAGGGGGTGCCCGGACTTCCCGTGGACATACTTGGGGACTGGGTGGAGCTCCAACACCCGGCTCTGTGGACTGGGGGGACACTCCAGGGTCATGCACCACCCCCAGCATGGAGGGCCTCTGCTCGCCATTGGCAGGGAGGCCCCGCCCAGCATTCGGAACACCAGGAAGCTCCCTAGAGCAGAATTCCCCACAAGGCAGCAGCTTACAAGCCACCGCCAGGCCCATGGACTCTGGCCATGTCCCAGATGAGGCAAGGGGCTCCCAGAGATCCTGTGAGAGTGGAGTGGGGCAGAGTGGAGCTCCAGTGAAATGGCTACATAGACCAGGGGGGAACTCCAGTTTCCTACAGCACCCTCAGTGAAAGCCTCTGCACAGCACTAGTGGAGAGGTCCCGACTGGCAATCGCAAGGCGCGAAGGCCCTGGGGCAAAAGTAGCACAGCTAGGTGAGTTAACGACAGACTGCAGAAGATACCCATAGCTGTGCTGGGACCTATAGTGGACAAGCGATTATAGGTGATCCTGCTCCTGGCTGTTGGGAAAGCTCACAACACTGCTGCAGAACACAAGGAGGGAGTGCATCTATGTGGGCTGCAACAGTAGGCACCAGCAGCCTGAGGCCCCCTTGCGATTGCCTCCACAACCGACGAGGGACCCCACAGGACCACTGTGACTACGAGGAGGGGTCCAGGTCTATCAGTAACAGCTGACAGGGTTCCTGGTTGGTGCAGTCTAAACAGCTGCCTCCCCCCAACACCAGTCGCAACAAGTGGAAGCAGCGACTAAACTCTATCTCTATGCGGAGGCACAAATCCATGCCATCAAGCAGTATGAAAAAATATATTAAATCTCCAGAACAGAGGGAAAATGATAAGCACCCAGAAAACAATCCCAAAGACAATGAAATCTATAACCTAAATGACGATGATTTCAAAACTGCCATTAGTAAAAAACTCAATGAGTTAAAAAAGAATTCAGATAGACAACTCAATGAGTTCAGGAGCTGTGTCCCAAAAGAGCTTGACACTATAAAGAAGAACCAATTAGAAATACTAGAGAAGAAGAACACAATGGAGGAGATTAAGAAAAATCTGGACTCTCTGAACAGTAGGGTCGACAATATGGAGGACAGAATTAGCAATTTGGAGGATAGGAATATAGAAATGCTGCAGACAGAAGAGGAGAGAGAGAACTAAGACTAAAAAGAAATGAAGAAACTCTCCAAAAATTATCCGACTCAATTAGGAGATGCAACATAAGAATTATAGGTATACCAGAGGGAGAAGAGAAGGAGAAGGGGGCAGAAGGCCTGTTCAAAGAAATAATAGCTGAGAACTTTCCAAACTTGGGAAGAGAAATGGAACTTCATGTGACAGAAGCCAATAGATCTCCAAACTTTATTAATGCAAGAAGACCAACCCCAAGGCATATAGTAGTGAAACTAGCCAAAGTCAACAACAAAGAGAAAATACTAAGGGTAGCCAGGCAGAAGAAAATAACTTACAAAGGAAACCCCATAAGGCTATCAGCAGATTTCTCAGGAGAGACCTTACAGGCTAGAAGAGATTGGAATGAAATATTCAAAACTCTGAAGGACAAAAACCTGCAGCCAAGAATACTCTACCCAGCGAAAATATCCTTCAAATGTGATGGAGAAATAAAAACTTTCCCAGACAAACAAAAGTTAAGGGAGTTCATCGCCACAAAACCTCCTCTTTAAGAAATGCTCAGGAAGAACCTCATTCCTGAAAAATCAAAAAAAGGAAAGGGGTTATAAAATCCAGAACAAAGGAGATAAGCAGAAGGACAATAACACAAAGTAACAGCTCTCCATCAGGACAAAATGCAAAAGAACTAGAAAACAAGTGATAAAATGGCAACAGTAGACCCCCACGTTTCAATAATCACTCTAAACGTGAATGGATTGAACTCTCCAATCAAAAGGCACAGAGCGGCAGGATGGATCAAAGAACAGGATCCAACAATATGCTGCCTCCAGGAAACACACCTCAGCCCCAAAGACAAACACAGACTCAAAGTGAAGGGACGGAAGACAATACTCCAAGCTAATAATGAACAAAAGAAAGCAGGTGTTGCCATACTTATATCAGACAAAGTAGACTTCAAAGCAAAACAGATAAAGAAAGACAAAGAGGGGCAGTATATAATGATAAAAGGGACGCTCTAGCAAGATGACATAACACTTATAAATATATATGCACCTAACACAGGAGCATCAAAATTCATAAAGAAACTATTAACAAAACTAAAAGGAGACATCAACAGCAATACAATAATAGTAGGGGACCTCAATTCCCCATTAACACCAATGGACAGATCATCCAGACAGAAAATCAACAAAGAAATTATAGAATTAAATGAAAAATTAGATCAGATGGACCTAATAGATACGTATAGGACGCTTCATCCAAAAACAGCAGGTTACACATCCTTCTCAAGCACGCATGGGACATTCTCAAGGATAGACCATATCTTGGGAAACAAAGCAAGCATCAATAAGTTCAAGAGGGTTGAAATAATATCAAGCATCTTTTCTGATCATAATGCTATGAAACTAGAAATCAACTACAAGAATAAAGCTGGGAAAGGGCCAAAAATGTGGAGACTAAACAACATGCTACTGAACAAACAATGGATTATTGAAGAAATTAAAGAAGAAATCAAACATTACCTGGAGACAAATGAAAATGAAAACACACCATACCAGATTATTTGGGACGCAGCAAAGGCAGTCCTAAGAGGGAAATTCATTGCAATACAGGCTCACCTCAATAAGCAAGAAAAACCTTACATAAACAACCTCAAACAACACCTAATGGAATTAGAAAAAGAAGAACAAACAAAGCCCAAAGTCAGTAGAAGGAAGGAAATAATAAAAATTAGAGCAGAAATAAATGATATTGAAACAAAAAAGACAGTAGAAAGGATCAATGAAACAAAGAGTTGGTTCTTTGAAAAAATTAACAAAATCAACAAACCCTTAGCCAGACTCACTAAAAAAAAAAAGAGAGAAGTCTCAAATAAATAAAATTAGAAATGAGAGAGGGGAAATCACAAAAGACACCAAAGAAATACAAAGGATCATAAGAGAATACTACGAAAAACTATATGCCAACAAATTGAACAACCTAGAAGAAATGGATAAATTCCTAGCCTCATACAACCTACCCAAATTGAATCAGGAAGAAATAGAGAATCTGAATAGACCAATCACAAGTAAAGAAATAGAAACAGTAATTAAAAACCTCCACAAAAATAATAGTCCAGGACCAGACTGCTTCTCTGGAGTATTCTACCAAACACTCAAAGAAGATTTAATACCTATCCTTCTCAAACTATTCCAGAAAATAGAGGAAGATGGAGCACTCCCTAACACATTCAATGAAGCCAACATCACCCTGATCTCCAAACCTGACAAGGACAATACAAAGAAGGAAAACTACAGGCCAATATCACTGATGAACATAGATGCAAAAATCCTCAACAAAATTTTGGCAAACCGAATACAGCAATACATCAAAAATATTATACACCATGATCAAGTGGGATTTATACCAGGGACACAGGGATGGTTCAACACCCGCAAGTCAATCAACGTGATTCACTACATTAACAAAATGAGAAACAAAAACCACATGATCATCTCAATAGATGCAGAGAAAGCATTCGACAAGATCCAGCATCCATTTATGATAAAAACCCTCAATAAAATAGGTATAGAAGGAAAGTACCTCAACATAATAAAGGCCATATATGACAAACCCACAGCCAACATCATACTCAACGGACAAAAACTGAAACCCATCCCTCTCAGAACAGGAACAAGACAAGGGTGCCCACTTTCACCACTCTTATTCAACATAGTGCTGGAGGTTTTGGCCAGAGCAATTCAGCAGGAAAAAGAAATAAAAGGAATCCAAATAGGCAACGAAGTAGTAAAACTCTAGCTGTTTGCAGATGACATGATCTTATATATAGAAAACCCCAAAGAATCCATAGAAAAACTATTAGAAACAATCAACAACTACAGCAAAGTTGCAGGGTATAAAATCAACATACATAAATCAGTAGCATTTCTATATGTTAACAATGAACTAACAGAAAAAGATCTCAAGAACTCAATCCCATTCACGATTGCAACAAAAAGAATAAAATACCTTGGGATAAATTTAACCAAGGAAGTGAAAGATCTATACAATGAAAACTACAAGACCTTCTTGAAAGAAATTGATGACGACATAAAGAGATGCAAAGACGTTCCATGCACATGGATTGGAAGAAAAAACATAGTTAAAATGTCCATACTACCTAAAGCAATCTACAGATTCAATGCTATCCTAATCAGAATCCCAATGTCATTCTTTACAGAAATTTAACAAAGAATCCTAAAATTCATATGGGGCAACAAAAGACCCCGAATTGCTAAAGCAATCCTGAGAAAGAAGAACAAAGCTGGAGGCATCACAATCCCTGACTTCAAAACGTACTACAAAGCTACAGTAATCAAAACAGCATGGTACAGGTACAAAAACAGATGCGCAGATAATGGAAAAGAATTGAAAGCCCAGAAATAAAACCACACATCTATGGACAGCTAATCTTTGACAAAGGAGCTGAGGGCCTACAATGGAGGAAAGAAAATCTCTTCAACAAATGGTGCTGGGAAAACTGGACAGCCACATGTAAAAGAATGAAAATCAACCATTCTTTTTCACCATTTACTAAAATAAACTCAAAATGGATCAAAGACCTAAAGATTAGGCTTGAAACAATAAGTCTTCTACAAGAGACTGTCGGCAGTATACTCTTTGACATCAGCTTCAAAAGAATCTTTTTGGACACCATAACACCTCACATGAGGGAAACAATAGAAAGAATAAACAAATGGGACTTCATCAGACTAAAGAGCTTCTTCAAGGCAAGGGAAAACAGGATTGAAACAAAAAAACAGCCCACTAATTGGGAAAAAATATTCACAAGTTATTTATCCAACAAAGGGTTAATCTCCATAATATACAAAGAACTCACACAACTCAACAATAAAAAATCAAACAACCCAATTACCAAATGGGCAGGGGACATGAACAGACATTTCTCCAAAGAAGATATACGGATGGCCAATAGACACATGAAAAGATGCTCATCATCGCTAATCATCAGGGAAATGCAAATCAAAACTACACTAAGATATCACCTTACACCTGTTAGAATGGCAAAAATATCCAAAACCAAGAGTGACAAATGTTGGAGAGGCTGTGGAGAAAAGGGAACCCTCATACACTGTTGGTGGGAATGCAAACTGGTGCAGCCGCCAAGGAAAACAGTATGGAGATACCTCAAAAAGTTAAGAATGGAAATACCTTATGACCCAGCCATCCCACTACTGGGTATCTATCCTAAGAACCTGAAATCAGCAATTCCAAAAGTTCCATGCACCCCTATGTTCATCGCAGCATTATTCACAATAGCCAAGTCATGGAACCAACCTAAGTGCCCAGCATCTGATGATTGGATAAAGAAGATGTGGTATATATATACAATGGAATACTACTCAGCCATAAAAAAGGACAAAGTCGTCCCATTCACAACAACATGGATAGACCTTGAGGGTATTATGTTGAGTGAAATAAGCCAGACAGAGAAAGACGAACTCTGTATGACTCCACTCATAGGTGGTAGTTAACATATGGACAAAGAGAACTGATTGGTGGTTGCCAGGGGAAAGGGGGGTGGGGGGAGGGCACTAGGGGTGAAGTGGTGTACCTACAACATGACTAATAATGATGTACCACTGTAATTTCACAAGTATGTTAACTTTCATAACCTTAATTAAAAAAATGTAATTGCCTTTATTAAGGAGTACTAGAAATTTAAACACCCTGCCTATTAGAAATTCTATAGCTTTTTCTACTTATCAATTATAGGAAGAAAAAATTCTGACTCTGAGATAAAGTTGCTAATTTTTCCAGTTTTTCAGAATGGAGCAATAACTGCTTATCAAATGTCAATGGTTTATATTCATAAAAAATTTCTTGAGCTACTCCTCTCTGGTCCACACAAAGAGAATTTGGGGATATAAAAAGGTTAGTGTTGATCGTCTTGCAGATGAGTAATGCAATTGCTGTTCTGATGTTCTTGGGAATTAAAACCCCTTAGTAAATTAGTGCCTGTACATTTCAACAGCTTTAGTGATGCATTTTAGTATTTACACTGCTGTATTGAGTATTTATGATGTACAAGGAATTAGCAAAGCACAGATAACTTGCAGAATTATTTTAAGGAAAAACAAGATAATTTACTTAAAGTATGTATCGTTCTGCTAGTCACGTTTCTAAACACTTAGTGAATGTTAGTTCCCTCCTCATTCATTCTGTTGTTCTTTCATTCACTCTTTTATTCCACTTAACAAATACTTATTTGTGCCTACTGTATGGCTGATATTGAGCTAGTTAGCAATTTTATAATTGGATCTAAATTTGTGAGACCATCAACTAGGTGAGGAACAAACAACATGACCATGGTTCATCCACAATTCAGATAACTTGCCAGCTTGCTCAGATTTGACAGAAGTTGCCTAATGCTCCACTCAATCTCCAACTTGTGAAAGATGGCATGAGTGGAAAGCCATATAAAAATAAAGCCGGAGCAGCCATTTCGGAGGAATTGCCTTGCACGTCATGTTTATGTTATCTTCCCAACTGGACCAAACTGCCAACATCCAAGAAGTCAGTAAGGACAAGAATATCCTATCTGTAAGGACTGAAGGAACTGGATTTTTCTAATGATTGATCACTAACCTATGAAGGAAGTACAAGTCTAGCCTTTTACCTGATGACCGAATCTCAAGCCAATCTATGAAGTACAAACCTAGCCTTACCTCATCCAGCACCAATGAACTCTTCTTTAACAAAGCTCACCTCATCCTCCCTTTTTCCCATAGAAACCCTAAGCTCCTCTCCTGAAATTAGGACACTATTTAGGTTTCTGCCTGAATCTGTTCTCCCCGAATTGCAAATCTTTGATCCCAAATGAATGCTTTGCCTCTTCAACGGGTTTCTGTTTTGGTAGGTTGACAAAGTAAACACAGCCTCCCTTTAAATAAATTATTTTTACTTTAAAAACTCTTCTTTTTTACTCTACTATTTGAAAGGTACATAAGTAATTTACAAGGACACTTTGAAATATTTTTCTTTCAATGAGAGAAGCATTATTGTTAACGTCTTTGGAAAATAGAAGTCCAACAGTTGAAAATATGGTAATTCCTTTTTTTACTTAATCAGTTACTTTTAGAAATGTGCAGCATTGTAGTGGACAAATGTTGTAAGAATAGTTAAAGGAGTTCTGAGCACCAATGTCTGTGTGTGTATGAATGTGTGGGTTTCCCCCATATCACCAAGCAATTCTCTGACAGAAGCTGGGTGTACTACAATTCAACTCAATTCTGACACTATCTACCTGGAGATAGTATCAGATCCCACAGGTTGAGTGTTTAGTCTCACAAGACAGCCCCTGCTCCACTTCAGATACCAGTTGTAACGGCGTGTTATTGCCTCTGCTTCTGATTAAGTGGCTACTGATTGGAGCTTCCGATGACCTCCTTTGCTGGGCTTGATTAATTTGCTAGAGCAGCTCACAGAACTCAGGTAAACATTTTACATACTAGATTACCGGTTTATTATGAAAGAATACAACACAAGAACAGTCAGATGGAAGAGATGCATAAGGCAAGGTATGGGGAAAGGCTGCAGAGCTTCCATGCCCTCTCCCAGCATGCCACTCTCCCAGAATCTCCATGTGTTCACCAACTCAGAAGCTCTCCTTTTGGGTTTTTATGGATGCTTCCCTACATAGGCATGACTGATTAAATCATTGGCCATTGACAACTGCACTCAATCTCCAGCCCCTCTCCCATTCCTGGAGGTTGTGGCAGGAGTAGAGAATGGACTAAAAGTTCCAACCCTGTAACCACGTGTTTGGTTCCACTGTCAGCCAGCCCCCATCCTTGGGTGCTTTCCAAAAATCACCTCACTAACATAACAAAAAAACACCTTTATCGCTCTCACCACAGGAAATTCCAAGTGTTTTAGGAACTCTGTTCCAGAAATTGGGGCAAAGATCAAACATTTCTTACCATAAGTCACAATATCACATTAGTTTTCTTGGGCAGGGACAGAGATTGACTGGGATGATGAAGTAAATTTCTGGAGTGAATGGATGGCAATGTTCTGTATCTTGATAGAGGTCTCGGCTACATAGGTGTCAATGAAAATAACCAGTAATCAACCTATAGATCGAAATTGAGGTGAGTTTAATATATGAGCCAATTCTGAGAACTTATGGCCTGGAGAGCAACCTCCACGAAGGAAGGAAGCACTCCAGAGGAGTGAGCAGTACAGCATGTTTATGCTGTACAACAGCATGATTATGTGCTGTTTTGCAATGAGGAACATACATCAAATATGATAGGAATACTTTTTTGCTTTTTACTACAGTCACAAGATGTTTTGTTTTATACAGCAGGTCAGTCTGACCCTGGTTTCTGGGAAGGAATGCTATGTTTAAAGAAATGCTGATATGAGAGCGAGAGCGCGGCCTTCATCCCTATCTTTAAAGACAGCATTCTTTGCTTTAGGATACTGTAAACGTGTAAGGCAGATGTACAAGGAGATGCTTAACAGGCCACATTAGGCCATTCTAGAAAAACAAGGTCAGGCTGAATCAGTTTTAAAACAAAATAGCTTTCTCATATATATTAACTTTTCCTTATTGTTCTTTTATTCCATCACTTATCAAAACCTAGAGCGTGTACACTTAAAATTTGTACATTTCATTTTATGTAAATTTTATATTAAAAAACTGCATGCTAAAGTATTGAGGATGTTGTTGAGATATTTGCAATTTACTTTAAGTGAATAGAAAATAAGATGAATTTGTGGATGAATAGAGAGAGGGATAGACAGCATGATTGAGCACATACAATAAAGTGCAATGGTAGAATCTAGATGGTGGGTTTTGGGATGTTCACTAAAAAGTTTTTTCAATTGTGCTGCATGTTCAAATCTTTGTATACTAAAGTATTGGAAAGAGAAGAATGCATCATTAAGGGTGTGTATAATTTATGCACTGTCTAGCATTTTTGATGTTAATAAAATTATTCGAGACTGAAATAAATTGTATTTAATTTCAATGCTGTCTTTTCATATGTACCTACTGTGCATAATAGCAAAAGCTGTTTCCTTTTAGAGTAAGTATGTTCCTTTTAGAACTCAATTAACATTGATTTGTCCACTGCTGCAGACTTTATTAACACTAACAACTTAGAATAAATTAGTGTTTGCTCTTTATGAATAAGTTCAATAACTTTCTGCTCTCATTCCGACTTCCTTTCCAGTGTGTTCTATTTAAAAGCTATTAATGTTTATGTTTCCTGGCAATTTTATTTTTATATTTGTATTCAAATTATCACATTACAGAAATGTATATTTTTCCTCGTAAATGTCTGATTTTATTGTTTGTTATTTCTATTTAAGAATTTAATGACTACTTGGAGGTTCAACATTTAACTTAAAAAAATATTTCATTATTCGTAAATTTAACAGGCCTTACTTTTCATGTATGAACTGTTCTCATTGGAAGCACTGTGGTAGTGGTTCAGAAAATGGTTAGATTCACTGGGAGTGTCATAAGAACATATATAAACTATCTGAATTTATTTTTATTAAAAAAACTTTATTAATATTTAATATATAGATTGACCAGGACATGCTCACTTGAGCTTTATCAGTAACATATCACATGCACTACTGAATTTCCTGAAGAAAAAGTGAGAGTTTTGCAATGTGGAAGAGTTAGCAGTTAAGCTCATTGCATTATGGTTCATACTTGATCGTTTAAGTGGATTTATAAGTATTTACTAATTTTAACTAAGTAAACTCTTAGAAAAGGACACTTGGCTTAAAAGATTTCTAAAAGAGCAAAGAAGAAAGGAGGAAGAAAGAAGGGAGAAAGGAAAGACGAAGTGTGGAATGAAATACTAATAATGTGAACATAAGAGAAAATGACAAAATCAATTTATCTTCCCGACTACAAAATTGGAGCACTTCACAGCTTCGTTATACAATAAAGACAATGCTCTAAAGTGATCTGACCAAAAGTCACCCAAAACAGTAGTTATCAAGAAGACTATCTGAAATTATACCCACTACCATTAATGATGAACTTAGCTCGTAAGCACCTTTCGTGTCTTGAGATATTAACTAATGATAGCATGAAGACTTCATGAGAGCAAGACTTTTTCTACATAGAGAAAATGAAGACAGATCTCTGCAATTTTTAAAAGGGATTTTTAAAGTCACTTGATCTTCAATATTGTACTTCACAAAATTTTGTTAATGAATAATAAATGTTTAGAAGTCTTTTTTTTGACCCAAAGACATAAAATACCAAAAAGAATTGAACAAAGACTTGCTCTTCCTGTAACAAAGGGCTGGAATATCACATGAAAAACAAACATAAATGCATTTAATTGTAGGACAAAAATTTCCATAAGATTTAGACAAAATAGTACATTGTGGGAGGTATGGTATTCAGTTGGATGAAAACACCCATATTTCAAGTATGTCCCAATTTAGGATATTTTCTAGAGTTCGCATCAGTAATAAAATACAGAAGGAAACTTTTTTGTGATCCTCTAAAGAAAAGTATATGGGAGAAAGCAGATTTTCAATAATGCCTTTAATAAAATTGATGTTTTCTTGAAACACCTATTTAACTGGTCACGGAGCAGCATCTTTGATTAGAACGAAGAGAGAATTTCAGGATGAGAAAACACCACACATGAAATTCATTCTATCTATTCAGAGACAAGCTTTTGCCATGGAATGTGTTGTTCTAGGTTTATGTGCTTCAACTGGGAATACCCTCATCTTGTGAGAGAATTACAAACAATTACTGCAAAGTTACCTTCACACTAATTGGCAAAACCTAAAAGTAAAAAATTCTCACAAACGTTCCCGGACACGGGTTTCAGGCGGTAATGGTTTCTGACTGAAGCATACTACCTAGAATCTGGCTACAGAGAGTATGCCAGAATACATGTGAACACAGTCATGTGGGTTCAGAACACAAAGCAGTCGGATGATTACATTGTTGTGGTAAAAGTTATAAGTAAGGGACTTGTAAAATACAGCAATGTCTTGTCAATCTATAGAACCAAGTGTAAGAGATTATTTTATAGGCAAGGAAAACAAGTCTCAAGTTATCTCCACTGCAGCTTTCATAAAGTATGCACTGAATAAATCTGTTAATTAAGTAAATAAACACATTAACAAATGAATAACTTACAGTTTCAAATACAACCCAAAATGCTATCTCCTCTCCATTAACTTTGTTCTAATAATGCATAATTAGTTCTAAGAAGAGCAATGTAACTGTGAAAAAGGTTTCAAAGATAAACTCTATAATAAGATATTTATTCACGTATCTGTGTGCACTCCAATGAAATATCAAGTGTTCTATTCCTCGTTCATTGGTGTCTTGTACACTTTTTGACGCTGAAAAGTCTTTTCCTTTTCCTTTTGACTCCCTCTAATGGACTTTTCCTGAGCTCCTAATATATACTAGATTATGCATTATATAGTTTCACATGTCTTAGCTCATTTTAAGTAGAGCTGAATACCAACCTAGGAGGCCAAACCAAAGCTTTGAAATTTTAAGACTTAATCTTCAAACAATGAATTTTGAAATAGCTGAATGCATGAATCTTGAAATGAGAACATACTTAAAACAATTGCAGGAAAGCTATAGTAATCGGCTACTCCTGAAAAAACAACCTAGTCACAAGAGGCAAAGGCAGCCTCTTACTAGGTGCACGTGACAGTCACTTTCAATGAGGCCTGGGACTCATCTGAAGGGCTGTTTCTAGAACAAGGATAGCAGTTTTGCCAACTGCTTCAGAGTTATTCAGAGGAGTTTTTCTCCAGAGGACTTATTTTCACAAAGAATGACGGAACACATATTTTTTTGGAAAAGCAATTATTTTAAATAGGAAGAGTCACAGAAACGTGTTTGTCAACTTGTCTTAATTAAAATTAGGATTAATTTATCACTATTAGAAACACAGTGGTGACTATAGTTAATAATACTGTATTGTATATTGCATACTTGAAAGTTACTAGGAGGGTAGATCTTAAAAGTCCTCATCATAAAAAAAAACAAGAAAAAAAATTGTGACTATAATGCACTGTAATGAATGTTAACTAGACTTATTGTGGGAATCATTTTGCAATGTATACAAATACCAAATCATTAGGTTGTACACATGAAACTAATGTTATATGTTACTTATACCTCAATAAATTTTTCTAAATTAAAAAAAACACAATATGCAAACAAAATTTTTTTTAAAAAAGATGTTTTATGGGGCTGGCCCAGTGGCCAAGTGGTTAAGTTCACACGCTCCGCTGCAGGCGGCCCAGTGTTTCGTTGGTTCAAATCCTGGGTGCGGACATGGCACTGCTCATCAAACCACGCTGAGGCAGCGTCCCACGTGCCACAACTAGAAGGACCCACAACGAAGAATATACAACTATGTACTGGGGGGCTTTGGGGAGAAAAAGGAAAAAAATAAAATCTTTAAAAAAAATAAAATAAAATAAAAAAAGATGTTTTATAACTGTGATCTCTTAGGCATAGTTCCCACTGCGCATCATCCTCATGTGCCCACCTATTTTTGCAAAATGGAAGTTTAATAGCTGGTGTATAATTTATTATGTTTAAAAAGGATGAGGCAATGAGATAACTGGTTACAGGTCACAAATACTGAATATAAAAGATGTACACCAGAGTGAGCTCCTAGTTTTGGATCCTAAAGTTTAGCTGGTGATACCAAGTGTGGTCTTACAGTGTGTCCCAGTGGCTGATTGTTTGGTGTGTTTTTCAGTGTTTGGAGAGTTAATGAGGTGGCTCATAAGAACTTGGATACGACTGAAATAGAACTAACTTCTGAGAGTCAAATTGTGAAATTAAAACATAATGGATCTAGAAGAGATAAAGAAAGATATCTTACAGGGAAAAAGCATCATTCACAGAACCTGGGTTGAGTAACTAACTGAACAAGGTCCTATTTAGGTAGTTGCAATTAATGACAAGCAAAATAGACAGTTTTAGTCCTCAAGAAATTTACTACTTAATAAGGAAGAGTCAAATTAAATAATACAACTGAATATATATATGTATGTATGTGTATATATATACAAACTCTGATAAATGCTTTGAAGAAAAGAGAAAGCAAAAAAACGGGGGGACCAAATGTTATTGGGGAGTTATTTTCATTTTCTGTAAATAACACTAGAAGATTCATGAGCAATTAGTTAAACCGATGAAAAATTGGGTAAAGAATGTTCCATGCAGAAACTAATATATCTGAAATCTCAGAGGTAGGAAATAGTTTGCAGCATGAGAGCGATGCCCTTCAAATTTTGTATGTGTGTATGAGGACGATTCGCCCTGTGCTAACATCCATTGCCAATCTTCCTCGCTTTGCTTTTTTTGCTTGAGAAAGATTAGCCTTGAAGTAACATCTGTGCTAATCTTCCTCCATTTTGTATGTGGGATGCCTCCCCAGCATGGCTGATGAGTGGAGCAGGTCCACACCCAGGATCTGAACCCCTGAACCTGGGCTCCTGAAGCGGAGCGCATGGAATGTTAACCACTGGGCCATGGGGCTGGCCTCCTCAAAATTTTTTTACTTTACACTTCTATCAGTGAAAACTTTGTGAGCATGCAGTGGCAATAGCTAGCTAACTATTTTTTCTACCTACCTATCTATCTGTATTTCCTATATACAATAATTATTTACATTATGAAACGTAGGCATTATGAGTCCACAAAAATAGGCATTAATAAAGGATGAGATAAAAATATGGTTCTAGTGTTTTCTTTTCACATACTAAAATATTAGCTGGCACACCCCAGAGATTAATGCATCCTAAAAGGAAAATTGTTGAATTAGAGAATCTGAAAGATCAATGTGTCTGAAGCCTAATAAGCAATGATGAGAGGGTAAAAGCTGAGGACAGGTAGGCAGTGGCTAGGTCATGCAGGGTCCTGACATTCACAATTAAAGCTTTTGAATTTTTTTATGGTTCAATTAGACAACAATGAAGGATTTAGAGCACCCCATTTCAGAACATATTGAAGCTACTAGGAGGAGAACGGATTGGATAGGGACAAGAGTAAGTAAAAGGAGAATATTATGGTAACCTAGGAAAGAAGTGATGCAGACAGATTAGGTTGATAGCAGTGGAGGTGGAAAAAATTGAAATGATTAGAGATAGATTTTAGAGGTAGATTTGTCTGGCCTTAATTTTGATATAAAAATAATATCACATATCTAACAAAGAATATGTGAGTCGAAGTAGGGAGTAGACTGTCTTGGAAGTAGAGAAAGGAGAGAGGTGACACCTGACCCAAGAACCTAATCCGTATTTTGGAAATGGATGCTTTCCTAGTATGCTATTTTTAAGCTTTTGAGATATATATATATATATATATATATATATATATATATATATATATATATATATATAACATTATCCCTAATGCATATTCACGTAGAAACCTCTGATTAAAATTTGCTTTCACATATGTTATGTGTATCTGAGAGACATAGCATTATCCAGAAGAATCCACTGTCCAATTCTCTTTGCACTCAGAGTTCTCAGTACCATCTTAACTGTAAGGTATATGCCAACACAGTCTGCATTAAAGGAAGGACATGTTGGCAAGAGGAAGATTCTGACTGCGCACCAGGAGTGGACTCGGGCTCTTCCAGCCTTTGGTTCTACATCTTATTGTGTGGCTTTTGCAAATTTACTTATCTCTTTACTTATCTCTGCGCTTCTATTTTATCATCTGAAAAATGCTAAAAGTGCAAATAGGATTACATGTGAAAATACACACATAGGGCACTGCATTATGTCCTCATTAAACATTAATTATTTTATTATCTGGGTCACAAAATACGTACTCATGAGAGATTGAGCAGTTCTCACCCGGGGAGGATGGAGAGAAAGTGATATTCTCAAGAATGAGATGGATTTCAGTTATGCCAGTGGAGAAGGAAATAGTCAATGAATATTGGGGAGTAAAGGAGTTAATCATAGAACTGAGGTATCTGAAAGTATAGTGGGAGGTTCAATAAGGAAGCGAGCAATAGAAGAATGAATGAACCTAAAATTGGTACAAAATAGGATGTTTGTATTAAAGAGACTAGAGAACTAGAGCGGTCTGTAATTTGGATTATGACCAATACTCTGAGGATGGAAAACTCATTAGCTGTAATTTAGCCACTAGAATGAATTTAGTCTTATCAATTGTGAGCTATGGTAGAATAAATTGTACTTTCTCAGAAGTCTTAGATTTTGTTGGATGGGGGACACCTTGCCCCGTGGTGAAACCACGCGCTGGTTGCCCAAGCACTGGAGAGCTGTTTCTGGCTGGAGGGTGCTTGTCCACAACCTGCAGGGGAAGAGCCGAAGACCTGATCTCCACCTGCTGATCTGGTGGGCAGACACCCTGGTGGAAGGAAACCTGGTCTAGAGGAGGCAAAGATGAGCACAAGGCAAGTCTCATGGATCCACAGCACCTGTAAGGCGCGAAATGCCCAGCACGTGTCTCTGAAGCCGCATGGGACTCTGAAGGTGCTGTTGTCTTGGGTAGCCTCTCTAAAGAGGGAGGCTCCTGAACAATCTGCTTCTTGACTGTTCAGTTAAGAGTGAAAAACCGTTTGTATTTAGCAGATTTATTCATATATCAATATGGTCAGAACATATTTTGTTCACTTATTTCTGTCTAATGAAGTCATCTTCCTGACCTAATGAGATGGTGAACTATGTGCCTCACTGTCACTATTTTTGGACTTTTGCTAAACTGGATTAACTCGTTTGGTCTGGACAGGAAGAGAAAGAGAAACTTAAACTTCTTGGTTTTCTTGTTCTGTATTACTGTGGTGAGTGAGTGTTTTTTTAATGCTGTGGGCCTGGCCTGTGGTTAGCTCTTCTGCCGATGTTGCTTAATTCTTTTACACACCACCGTTGGGAATGATGACCTATACGTTTCCACAAAACTTCCGAAGAGATTCTTTCTGTGGTCTGCATGAGAATGTTTTCTAACATCTACACAGGAATTTGCTTCTCACCAAGCTTTATAAAAGAATGTGTGGCAGAGAATAATGGTTATTAACTTCGGGCTGCTAGAACAAACAGATTTGGGGGCATATGCCCAATTTACAGTGAGCTGATTAGTTATCCCCTCCCTTCCTCAGGAAAAGACAGCATAGAGTAGAAGTGAGGGGGACAATCTCTGGGGTGAGATGTCTTGAGATTTTATTTCAGGTCTCGCACTTCTTAGCAATGGAAGCTGGGGCAAGCTTCTCAACGTTTCATGTCTCAATTTCCTTATATGTAAATCATTCTGAAAATTGTTCCCCCTCCCTTGCTTCACAAGTTTTCTGTCTCTGCATTATTATCGTCACCAACATGGAAACATCCTGTAGGAGCTCCCATCTTAATTTAAAAAAAGAAAAGAGAAAGGCCTTCTCTTGATATCATACATTCCTCCTGCCACCTCCCAATATCCCAACAGTAAACCATCTTAAAAGATCCTCTTTACAGTGTCCTGTTTACTCCCATTCTCAAATTCTAATTATGCTTTCCCCCCTACCAAACCCCCACCCTGCCCCAGCCAAAAAAATTCCACCAAAAAACCTACTTCTGGTCAAGATCATGAATGCCTTCCACTTTTACTAAATGACTTGTTTAATTCTCATACTTCAGATAACTCATTTAATCAGTGGCCTTTGACACAGTTGATCACTCCCTTTCCAAATCCTTCTTCACTTGATAAACGGGACATCACATTCTAAATGAATGTATACAGAGAAACCTCAAAGTGCTGATGGGCTTAGTCTTCTTGTGTCTTCTCTTCCATATTGGCGCTCATTTCCTGAGATGTTTCATCCAGTATCATGGCCTTAAATACCATACATTCACTAATTATTCCAAATTTGTATCTCAGACAATTTTCTTCCTCTTCAAATTGCATACCTTTAGGTTCTGGGAAATTTCTGTGTATTCTTGTTATAAATTTCTAAAATGGTTTCTATTACTTGCAACCCTAAAGTGCAAATACACTTGCCTAATTAGGCTTCTGGGAATGTTGTTCCTGATATCTGGACCAAAGTTTCTATATATTGAGACAGAGGCAGGACAATTTTCAGCAAAAGACTCCAGTTAAAGCATTTAAATGAAAAATAGGAAGCAAAATGCAATTCTCTAAAGTTCCCTTTAGTTTTCTTAGATTAGCAAGAACAGGTTGATAAAATTAGTGATTATTTTATTGAATACAGAGACTAAACTTTGAAAGGTATCGGGGGTCATTGTCTAGACAGTGAGGTTATTTAATTGTAAGCATGACTAGACTGCCAAATCAGGAAGGGGAGGTGTTAGCACATGGCAGTCCATAAAAGCATTTTAGAAAGAAGGATGCACTGAAGACAGTATATTTATTGACTGAATGAGTGAGTGGCTAATGGACTGTTGATTAGAGGGAGCTGTTAGCATGCGATCCACACAGGAGAATTTGAATAGACATATACAGAACTATATTTAAGAGTCATGCTTGAAGGATTGTGGTGTTTTTTTCCCAGCAAAATAAGCAGTTCTCATTTTATGTGAAGTAATCTATCCAAGCATCTAAGGAATAGGAACAGTGTAGGAAGTGGAAGAAAGACATTGTGAAGTATTTGAGAGCCAAGAAGGATCTAAAACAGTTACAAACACCTAATCTTTTGAGAAAATAAATGCAAGAAAGCAAGGTACGTTAGAACAGTCCCGTAAATGTGTTGAGTCCCTTCAGGTGCACGTCCAGCACATTAGGCATGTGGTAATTGAACTATTGAGAAACAAATTAAAATTTTAATGATCTCACCTCCCTTTGGAAGTAAACTTAGTTTCCTATTACCAATGCTGCCAGAACTCATAAAGTCATTGTCTATTCAGCACTTAATGGCCCACTCTTAGTGCCTTTAATTTTACATAATTAATGTGCATGTAAAAGAGCCTTGTAAATGTTTCATTTTCATATGCTACATGTGGAAATATATAAGCAATATACTACTAGATCCTTACTTTGGAATCTCCAAAAGATCTTGATCGGTATTTTTACATAAATATGGGCAGCATATATGCTTTATGTCTACATGGACAAATTTGTACAATAGAACTATGTTCCTCTGCTCACCCTCTAATCTCCTCCCACTCTGTTGCTCACCTCTTTAGATATCACCGGAAAGAATAGCAAAGTAAATAGAATGAAAATTTATTTTATGAGGACAATATGATTCAACCTGTAAATGCCAAAATTACTGATGAATTTTAAGTAAATAAAATTATTCTTGTCCAACGGTAATTGTAGTATGCATCTGTATATTTTGCCTCATCTGCTTTCTCATAACAAATCCTTCTAACAAGAGTCTACAACTTCTGCTAAAATAGCTGTCTTCGTAAAAAACTTTCCCTAAATTGAGAAAGTCTATTACTTTCTTCATAATTAACTGTTTTCTCTTCTTCCTTGGTGTTCATTTCTTGGTAGCCTAGTTTGACTCCTACACAAACTTCTCCTGAGTTATTACGTTTTAAGGTATCAAGTTTGTTCTCAGAGCTGACTTCACCATTATCTGCTATTTGGCCTTCATGCCCTTCTTTAAGGCACCTCTCTCAAGGCATGCTGATCCCTTTTATCACAGTGACTTGGAGAGTCAAGAATATTTGGGAAGACTCAGAATAGTTTCATTGCAAAGTCCTCAGACATAGGACTCATGTTATATATGGAACTTGTTTTAGGGGAGAAGGGTCAAAGGGTTGTCACAAGGCACAGAAATGAAGCAAGGTTAAGAGATGGGGAGAGGGTTGTTGTTCAAGAAGGTGGCATATGAGGATCTTGGCTCACCACCTCCCACAGACACACTAAATCTGCAGCTACATATGGAACAACTTCCTCTGATAAAAACCTGAATGCTTTCTGAATGCCTCCTACACATCAGGCAAGTGAGAGAAAGCCCACATTGAAGCAGGTAGAGAGTCTGGGACACAATCTCGTCATAAATCCCAGCCCTGGCATGGCGACTCACAATTGGGAGGGCACTCAAAACCCATAGCTCCTCCCTGAGGAGTGAAGGATAGGAACCCCACAATGGGCACACCAACATTTAAGACCTACACCTGAGAGTCCAGCCGCCAAAAACGTCTTGCTTTGAAAACCAACAGGTCTCAGTCCGTGAGACCCACAGGCTATGGCTATCTGAAAAACAGCTCTCACAGGGCTTGCGTGCTTGAACTCACTTGCCCCAGGGCTTGGCAGCTAACTGAGAGGCATCTAGACTTTATGTGAATGAGACTTATTTGTTAGACTTAAAGCATTGGCCTGAGGGGCAGGCATCTAATTTAGTACAGGTCTAGAGGTCTGCCAGCTGGCAGATACCATCTTCATGTTCTCCCTCTGCTTTGTTCTAGCCAGTGGGTGCCATATTTTCTTTTTTTCTCCTGCAGTCACCATCTATATGTTCTCCTTCTGCCTCATTCCAGCTGGTCGACACCATCTTCGTGTTTTCCCTCTGCCATGCTCCAGAGCACACGTATCTGGTGCCCCAGTTTTTGAGGCTGATGCCCAGGGGATGCCCCATGA
Source organism: Equus caballus (assembly GCF_041296265.1). Lineage (NCBI taxonomy): Eukaryota > Metazoa > Chordata > Mammalia > Perissodactyla > Equidae > Equus > Equus caballus. The sequence goes on from NC_091686.1 coordinate 96,566,869, forward strand.
TTGCCTGGCTCTGGAAGGCAGAGGGGCTTGTGATCTTGGGTCCCAAGGGACTATAACAATCAGAGAGACAGTTCTTGACAGACTACCATCCTAAGGATGCCGCACAGATAGCAGACTGAAAAACACCCCAGTCTTTCTGGGAAAGAGGCCTATTTGCTTGTCCAAGAGCTTTGGGCTGAGAGGCAAGCTTCTGTTTTAGCACATAAGTCGGGGGCTATGGAGGTGTTCTCAGGGAACATACACCAGCGTATGCCATCTTTGTGATCTCCTTCTGCCTTGCTCCAGCTCATTGATGTCTTCCAGAAAGAAGCTTTTATCCTTGTCTAGCATCCTGATTTTTGTGGCTTCCACCAGGGGACATATCTACATTGCCTGGATCTGGCGTCTAGTGGGACTTACGCTTCTTGGTCCCATGGGGCTGTAACTAACAGAGTTCTTAAATGGCTACCACCTTCAGGGTAGAGCAAAAGGCAACAGACCCAGGAGCTCAGCCTTTCTGTGAATGTGGCCTATTAGTTTATCATCATAGTTGCAGCCTGAGGGGCAGGTTTCTCCTTAAAGGAACATCTAAAGACTGATGGTAATCTTTTCAAGAGACTTTGAAGGGCAGGCACTATTTTCACATTCTTCTCCAGTTGCATTCCAGAGTGCTAGCATCTCCTGGAGGTGAGCTTTTACACATAACTGGTGCCCTGGTTTTTACATCTGGTGTCCCAGTTTTTGCAGCTGCAACCCAGGGTATGCCCCTTGATTGCCTGGCTCTGGTGCCTAGAAGGGCTTGTGTTTTTGCTCCCCACAGGATTGTAACGTTTGGAGAGACAGTTCTTGGCAGGCTACCACCCTCAGGGGACTATACAGACAGGAGCCTGAAACAACCTTTCTGTGAAAGACACCTATTTGCTTGTCTTGGAACTTTGGCCTGAGGGTAGGCTTCGGGTATGGCACATAACTAGTGGCTTGCATGTGCTCTCAGGGAACATAGGCCAGTGGACATCATCTCTGTGTTCTTGCTCTGCCTTGCTACAGCTCACCAGTATCTCCCAAAAAGTAGTTTATGCATTCATCCGGAGCCCCAATACTTGTGACTGCCATCCAGGGGACACTTTAAGACTGCCTGGCTCTGGTGACCAGCAGGATATATGCTTGCAATTCCAAAGGACTATATATATTTGCAGACTTTAAAAGCTGCTGCCTGAGGGTCTGGCTTCCAATCAGCTTGAATCTCTGCTGACTGAGATCCTCCCCTTTGGGATATAGATAGGTCTGGGCACATCCTCAACTTCTGGGAGCCATTACAAATAAAATAGGCTACTTGGACAATCACAAAGGTTTGAGAGACAACCAAGAACTAGGGCAAGATTGAACAGTAAGGTTAATTTCCTATACCAGACCACTCCTTCAAGACTGGGAGAGGTGGCTCTTTTATCAAATGCATAGAAACCAACAGAGAGTCAAGCAAAATGAAGAAACAGAGGGATATATTCTGAAAGAAAACAAAATAAAATCTCAGGAAAATATCTCTATGAAATAGAGATAAATAATTTATCTGACAAAGAGTTTAAAATAATGATCATGAAGATACTCTCAGAACTCAGGAGAAGGGTGGATAAACACAGTGAAAACTTCAACAAATAGACAGAAAATATAAGAAAGTGCAAAATGGAAGTCACAAACCTGAAGAATATCAAAACTGAACTGAAATATATGTGAGAGGGGTTCAACAAGACTAGACAAAGCAGAAGAAAGGATCACTGAACTCTAAGACAGGGAAGTGGAATGCACCTAATCAGAGCAGCAAAAAGAAAAAAGAATGAAAAAAAGTGAAGATAGCTTAAGAGAATCATGGGACAATGTCAAGTGTACTAACATTTGAATTATAGGGGTTCCAGAAGGAGAAGAGAGAAAGGGACAGAAAACTTATTTGAAAAATAATGGCTGAAAACATCTCTAACCTAGGAAGAAAACCAACATTCAAATCCAGGAAGCCCAGAGAATTCCAAATAAGAAGAACCTAAAGAGATCCACAATGAGACACATTATAATTAAAATGTCAAAAGTTAAAGACAAGGAGAGAATCTTAAAACCAGCAAAAGAAAAACAACTTGTTGTGTACAAGAGAACTCTCATAAGACTATCAGCAGATTTTTCAGCAGAAATTTTGCAGGTCAGAAGGGAGTGGCACGATATATTCAAAGTGCTGAAGAAAAAAACTTTCAACCAAGAATACTCTACATGACAAAGTTATCATTCAGAACTGAAGGAGAGACAAAGAATTTTCCAGATGAAAAAAAGCTAAAGGAGCTCATCACCACTAAACTGGCAGTAAAAAAATGTTAAAGAGACTTCTTTAAGCTGAAAAGAGAGGGTACTATTTAGTAATAGGAAAACATATGAAAGTATAAATCTTACTGGTAAAGGTAAATATATAGTAAAGGTAGTGCATTAATTATTTATAAAGCTAGTATGAAGGTGACAAAAGTAGTAAAAAACAACTGTACCTACAATAGTTAGTTAAGGACATACAAGATAAAAATATGTAAAATGTGACATTAAATCATAAAACATGACAGGGAGGAAAAATGTAGAGCTTGAGAATGCACTCAAACTTAATTTGTTATTAACTAAAATAGACTGTTATAAATACATGCTGTTATATGTAAGCCTCATGGTAACCACAAAGCAAAAACCTATAGTAGGTACATAAAAGATAATGAAAAAGGAATCTAAGCATACCACTAAAGAAATTCAATAAATGACAAAAGAAGAGAGCAAGAAGAAAGAAACAGAGAGGTACTACAGAAGAGGCAGAAAACAATTAAGAAAATGACAATAAGTACATACCTGTCAATAATTCCTTTAACGTAAATGTACTAAATTCTCCAATCAAATGACACTGAGTGGCTTATGGATTAAAAAGCAAGACTCATCTAGATGCTGCAACTTCAGATGTAAGAACACACAGATTGAGAATGAAGGGATGGAAAAATATATTCTATGCAAATAGAAAGCTAAAGTAGCTATACTTATACCAGACAGAATAGACTTTAAAACAAATACCAAAGTGGGGCTGACCCCGTGGCCAAGTGGTTAAGTTCGTGTGCTCCGCTGCAGGCAGCCCAGTGTTTTGTTGGTTCGAATCCTGGGTGTGGACATGGTACTGCTCAGCAAGCCATGCTGAGGCAGCATCCCACATGTCACAACTAGAAGGACACACAATGAAGAATATACAACTATGCACTGGCAGGCTTTGGGGAGAAAAAAGGAAAAAAAATAAAATCTTAAACAAAACAAAACAAAACAAAAACAAATACCAAAGTAAGCAACAAAGAAGAGCATTCTATAACGATAAAGGGGTAAATCCAATAAGAAAGTATAACATTTGTAAATATTTATGCACCTAACATGTGAGCACCTAAATATATAAAACAAATATTATCAGACATAAAGGTAGAAATAGACTGCGATACAATAATAGTAGGGGATTTTAATACTCCATTTACATGAATGGATAGATCATGCAGAGAGAAAATTAGTAGGGAAACATTGGCCTTAAATGACACATTAGGCTAGATGGACTTAACAGATATGTACAGAACATTCCATCCAAAAGCAGCAGAATATGCATTCTTCTGAAGTGTACTTGGAACATTCTCCAAGATAGATCATATTTTAAGCAAAAAAGGTCTTAAAAATTTAGGAAGATAATTATTACATCAATCACCTTTATGACCATAGTGGTATGAAACTAGAAATTAATTACAAGAAGAAAGCTGGAAAATTCACAAATATGTGGAGACTAAATAGCATACTACTAAACAACCAATGGGTCAACCAAGAAATCAAAAGAGAAATCAAAAAATACCTTGAGACAAATTAAAATGGACATAAGACTTACCAAAACTTATGGGATGCAGCAAAAGCAGTTCCAAGAGGGAATTTCATAGCAAAGCAGGCCTACATTATAAACAAGACAAATCTGAAATAAACAACCTAACTTAACACCTCAAGGAACTACAAAAAGATCAAATGACAGCCAAAATTAGTAGGAGGAAAGAACTAGCAAAGATCAGAGTGGGAATAAATGAAATAGAGACTAAAAAGACAAGAGAAAAAAAATCAATGAAACTAAGAGCCAGTTCTTTGAAAAGATAAACAAAAATAGACAAACCTTTAGCTAGACTCAACAACAACAAAAAAGAGAGAGGGCTTGGTTAAGTAAATAAAGTCAGAAATAAAAGAAGAGTTCTGACAACTAATACCACAGAAATACAAAGGACCACAAGAGACTATTATTAATAATTATACACCAAGAAATTGGACAATCTGGAAGAAATAGGTAAATTCCTAGAAACAAACGACCTTCCATGACTGAATCATGAAGAAATAGAAAATCTGAATAGACCAATTACTAGTGAGGAAATTGAATTGGTAATCAAAAACTTCCCAATAAACAAAAGTCTAGGACCAGATGATTTAACTTGTGAATTCTACCAAACATTAAAAAAAAAATGAATAGCATTCCTTCTCAAACTCTTCCAAAAATTGGATGAGGAAGTAACATGTGAAAACTCATTTTACAAGGCCAGTATTACCTTAATAATAAAACCAGACGAAGACACCACAAGAAAGGGAAATTACAGGTCAATATCCCTAATGAACATAGATGTAAAAATCCTCAACAAAATATTAGCAAATCAAATTCAACAATACAATAAAAAAGTTGTACACCATGATGATCAAATGGGATTCATTCCAAGGATGCAAGGATGATTCAACATCCACTAATCAATTAACTTGATACATCACATTAACAAAATGAATGGATAAAGAAAATGTGAGATATATATATATACACACACACAATGGAATATTATTTGGCCATAAAGGATAATGAAATCTTGCCATTTGTGACAACTTGGATGGACCTTGAGGGCAGCCTTATGCTAAGTGAAATAAGTCAGACAGAAAAAGATAAATATCATTTGATCTTACTTATATGTGGAATCTAAAACAAAATCAAAAACAAAACTAAACCTGAGCTCATGGATATAGTGAACAGTTTGGTGGTTGCCTGAAGAGGAGGCGGGGGTTGGGCAAAGTGTGTGATGGGGATCCAAAAGTACAAATTTCCAGTTATAAATTGAATAAGTATTGGGGATGTAATGTACAGCATGGTGACTATAGTTAATAATACTGTATTGAATATTTGAAAGTAGCTAGGAAAGTGAATCTTGAAAGTTCTCATCACAAGTAAAAAAATTTGTAATTATGTATGGTGATGAATAATCGAAATTATTGTGGTGATCACTTTGCAATATATACAAGTATCGAATCATTACATTGCACATATGAAATGAATATAATGCTATGTCAATTATACCTCAATTTAAAAAAAAAAGAGTATGGGTATGAGGCCAGCCTGGACACAAGAGCAAGATATTCAGGCTCAGCATTCAGAACAGGGATTACTTCCTAAAATTCAAGCCAACCGGGGAGCGTGAGCAAAGGTAGGTGAACGTTGTACAGGCCAGTGTTGCACAGACCCAAAGAGGTTAACCACCAGAGGCCCAGGTTGGGAAGGCTTAAGCAGAAACAGTCCAATTACACAGGCAACAACCCAGAATTCAAACTAGGTCTGAGGAAATACAGGAAGGAGATTTTTTAACCAGATGACTGGAAACAGCTGTACAAAATCTGGAAGCACTGTGCAGATTTATACAGTGTGAGGCTGGTAACTCCAGAACAGGAAGTGGTTTATTCTTTACCATTGTTTTAGTCACTTTCCTGAGTGTTTGTTGGAAGGAGTGGGTGACTGACTAAGGGACGGAATGTTCATGATGCTTCCAGAGAGAGGCAGAGCTCTGCAAGTAACTGCTGTTTGCAACAGAAGATGAATTCCCTACTGAACTGTTTCTTCCCCATTATCTTCCTATCCTTGACAAATACCTTGAATTCTGCTCTTATGCCTTAACCTGATTTTTCCTTGTCTGCATATCACTGAAAAATACAGTAATAATTATTTAAATAATATGACTATTTGTCAAAGGCATTTAGCCATATTATTTTTCCCTTTTAATGAGGTAGGAGTGATATTGGGGAAATTTTACATTTAGTTGGCATAAACATTCTTGGGAAATTAAAATAAATGCAAAAGATGACATTTTACGAGATTGCTTTCCATTCTCAACATAATGAACAATTCAGTCACTGTTGAATAGCCCAATCTATTTTATTTCTTTGAACAAATTCCATTGTAAGAGCCAACATCATCCATGTGCTTTCAAAGCAGAAAGTAATTATCATCACAATTAGCTTTTACAAAGATGCACATTTTCCTTATGGCTTTGCTTCTCCTCCTCACCTTCTTCCTCAATTTGTATTTATATCTTCAAATTGGCTGTATAAAAAAGATTACCCCTTCTGCATCTACTTGCAAAGCCCTGTTGAGGAACTCTGTAGACACATTAAAAATATACGTAACTGTTGCCTGAGTCACTGAAACTACATTTTAGCCAATATGTAAAGTCAAGAAATATTGTCAGGGTCTCTCGAGGTTCTGAAGGAACTTCAGAAATATAGATATTACCTTACACCGAGGAAAAACTATTCAAAAGAATTTCTCTTTGAATATTTATGGAAAACACGAGGTTTTAAAACTGTTTCTTTGACCTCCAGTATTCCCTGATCCTTCATAATCTTTTGAGGGAGCCAAGTACTTTTAACTATAATTGGGTATGCCTTAGAAAAGAGAGGAAGAAAATGGGAGGTTGGACAGATGAGACCTCCTGCCCTCACTACGAAGCTGTGTAGATTAGGGAGGGTCCAATCAGAGTTATTACTAACCCGTTAAAATATGCCAGGAAGGTAGATATCCAAAGGGCTAATGTTAATCGTTTAAACTGCTATGGTCAAATTGTCCAGAATCTACTACAGCGCCCACTAAATGGCAGAGGGAGAAGGCATGAAAAGCACAGAAAAGATCTTACATTTGTGTGTGGCCATGTGGTCATAGTTTTTATAAGACTAGTTACTTGGTCATATAAATTCACGTAGGTGATAGTGAGGAGCTCTCAGAATTTGCAAGACAGAGAAATAAGATTGTTCTCTGAGAACTACATTATAAAATCTACCTAAAATAAGAGAGATTCAAAGTCACCTTGAAGAGACAAGTTGGCCTCCTGAGCAGAGCAAGATGAAAGAAGATATTAATGAATCTAAAAAGAATTATTTATTAGAAACAGAGATTAATTAGCATGAAGTATAGAAAAACAAGACCATTAGGCATCAATGACAGTAGTCCTTCCTCCTAGGCCTGTTCTGGGAGAGGGCACATTGATAAAAGATTCACCCTGCTTAGTTTTGGTGGCAGGTGTTCCTCTATTCTGATGAGGGATGTACCTGATTATCAGAACCGTGGTACAATTAAATATTGAAATGCTGAACTAATTCCCCTTGCCCTATTTCTATGCTCACAGATCGATTGTATGATTATAATTTTAATTTCCAGGAGGTGGTTTTTCTTTAGGGAGATAAGACCAGCTAGAGTATGTGCATGGCTAATCTTCTCTTTCAAGCTTGGTGTGATTGTATCCCTGAGTATAGGTCTCTAATGCTGCCAAAGTCATCAGGCAGGCAAAGGTAAGAAATGACAATGGTGAAATCGGTAAGGTAAACGTCAATTTGGAAGGCTTTTGACTGCTTGCCAGGAAGCTTCTCTGATGACATCACAACTTCAGTGCATTGATAGAAGTAGAGAACCTGGTTCAAAGTGAGAAAACATTCCTAGTCTACTTTCGTTTTTCAGACCACACCTTGAATAATGGGCACCACCCTGAAAGGTGTGAAAAGTGTATGAATGTCTTGGAGTGCCTTCAGAGAAGAGTGATTAAGATGGTGAAAAGGCCAGAAACCATGTTTTAGGAATGGGGGAAGATACAGCTCAGAGAAAGGAAGGGGAAGAGAATAAAGACATAGAAATTGCCCTTGTAATCTGAAGAGTTACCATCTGGAAGAAGATATAGACTGGTTCTGCATTGATATTCGATTGGAATAAGAATCAAAGGGTGAAAATTATACGGAGAGAGATTTTTGGATAATTACAAGTATTCTTTAAAAGGTAGAACTTTCTAATGATTGAAGGAGCTATTTCAAGACAAAATAAGTTTTCTGATTTTGGAGTCATTCTAGCAAAAGCTGTACAATAGCAAGCTGACAGGGCTGTTGAAGAATAGGTGCCTGGAGTAGATACAATTCCTAGTCACTTTAAAATCTCACTTTCTAAAATTTTATGCACTTAACGATATAATTCAGAAGGACTGAATTCTAAGCCATTGAAATATTTATATAGTGTGGTACATGGGAGAATTCATTTTATTCATAAGGTGACATTTTTTAACCTTATTTTCTCAGAATTATATTAATCATCTTTCATTCATGACATACATCATCGACTAATAATATTTCTTTTTATTTGTTTTGACTAAAGTAATAAGTCCAAGTAAGCCATCAACGCAACATCAAAAAAAACCCAAATATCTAGGAAAAATTCATAGAAAATTTTGTAAAACCTCTACATTGAGAACAATAAATGTTGAGACAAGATAATGAAAATTCAAATAAATGGAGAGATATGCCATATTCATGGATTGTAAGATTCAAACTAGTAGTCATGTCAATTCCCTTCAAAATAATCTAAATCATTCCAATTTCAATCTAAATCTAAGTATCTGTAACACGCATATTTGTATGTGAACATGTGTGCGTATATGTGTACTGACAAGTTGATTCTACAATTTCTATGGGAAACACTAAAGGGAAAAAAAAATATCCAGTGTAAATTTAGAGAGAAGTAAAAGATGAAGAATTTACTTTGGAAGACAGCAAGACCTATTATAAAGCTATAGTAAGACTGGTTTTGTAACAAGAAAAACAAACCAATGGAATAGAGAAATGGACTCACACAGACTTGTCACCCCATTTGTGACAAAAGTGATACTGTATAGTAGTTTAGAAATGATTGTCTTTTCAGTAAACGTTCCTGTGTCAACCGGATAGACATATGGAAAAAAAATCTTGATGCCTACCTTATAATAAACCCTCCCACCCCCCACTTAGGCCCCCCCCCCCAAAATTCCAGTGGACTCAAATCTAACTACAAAAGATAAAAAATAGGACAAGACAGAACATCATTATCATCCTGGAGTATACGATGATTTCTTAAACAAGAAATTAAAAATTGCTATTAATGAAAATGATAGATTGGACTCCATAATACATCAAATGAAAAACACTGAAAATACCAAGTGTTGGTAAGGATATGGAGCAACAAGAACTCTCATAGACTCCGAAGGGAGTGTAAATAGCCACAAACGCTTTGGAAAATTAACCCAACGGTTTCACTCCCAGGTATATATCCAACAAAAATGCAAAGATATGTACTAGAACCTTCATAGCATCAATGTTTACAACAGCTAAAAACTGGAAATACACTGTTATTCATCAATAATTTAACTGATCAATATTTCCACACAATGGCATAACATACACCAATGAGAAGGAACAGTCCACAATTATAAGCAATAATATGGGTGAATCTCACAAATAATGTTGAGTGACAAAAACTTGACACAATATGTACTTTATAATATCATTCATACACAAGATAAAAAATAATCAAGCTTATATATGCTGCTAAAACTGAGGAGATTGATTGTCCTTTGTGGGGGTTGGTGACTGGAAGGAGTTGCAAGAGAAGCTCTGAGATGATTGATTCTGTTTCTTAATCTAGGTGCTCTCCAAGGAATGTTCAACGTTTGAACGTTTGAATTGTTCACTTACGATAAGTATACATTTCTATATGTTTACTATACTCCAGTAAATAGTGCAGAGTTATAAAAAAAGAAAAACATATTTGCAAAAATCCTCCTGGGTACTTGCTGTTTTCTAACACTATTTTAAATATTATGTTTTAAATTATATTGTCTAATTACATTTGTTGGGGTATAGATATGCTCTTGACTTCTGCTTCTAAATCTTTAATCCAGATATCTTCCTCTCTCATTTTCTTTTTGTAATTTACCAATAGATTTCTGTTTTCATTAAATGAAAACAAGCATATTCTTCTTCAAAAATGACATTTTTACTTATTCTTGCTCAATTTGTATGCCTTTAATTTTTTATCTTGTTTTATGCTGATTAAATATACGTTATTGAAGAGCAGCAATGATATTGGCTCTTTTAGTGTCTAACCAATTTGAGAAGGAGTGCATGATGCTTACTACAGGGTTTTATGAATATGCTTCCTTAGGCTAAAATTTTCATTCTATTACTAATTTGATAAGGAGTTTTAAAAGTGAATTTATTCTGAGCTTTATTAAAGGCTTTTTCTTTATCTATTGAAATGATCCTATGATTTTCTCCCTTTAATTGGTAGAATTAGTGAACAGTGTTTATGGATTTTCTAATATTACATCATTCTCGTATATAGGGGAGAAATCAGACTCATTCATGAAGTATTTTTTTTTCATATACTCTGTTGGATTTTATATTTTATTAATTAAGGATTGTTTCATCAGTAGTCTTGAGTAAACTGGACCCATAAATTTCTTTTATTTTTGTAACTATTGACTTTCGAAATCAAGTCATGCTGTTCTTCTAGAATGGGTTGTGGAGCTTTTCTTCTCTTTTTTCTTCCCTGTAAGAGTTTTCAAAAAATTCAGACGACGTTTTCTGTTTTGAAAATTTGAAAGAACTCACTTGTACAATCATCGGATAAGTTGCATTTTGAGGGTGGGAATTTTAAACTATCACTTCCTTTTCTTTTGTATAGATTTATTTAGATTTTTACTTTGCTCCTTGATTATTTAAAAAAATGTAAGCAGAGAAAAATTGCCACATACGACAGAAATTGTCACATTGTAGACATATTTAAATTCAGACATATGCTGTTTATAAGACAATCAGATAAAGCAAATACATGTGCAGAGATTGAAAGTAAACTAATGGAAAAAGATATATCAAGCTAATAATAACCAAAATGAAGAGTGCATAGTTATATTGATGTTGAACAAAATAGACTTCTAGAGAAGAAACATTAATGAGGGAGCAGAAGTATATAGTAAGAATATATTCTATTCATCAGAAGATAGCAATTCTAAACACGCATGTCTCCAATAATCTAACCTCAAGATTTAGAAGCTAAAATAATGGAAATAAAGGGAGAAATTGATTCATCTTCCATTATAAGGGGAGAATTCAATAAACCTCTCTAAATTAGTGATAACACAAGTAGAATAAAAAGCCAGCAAGAATAAATGAGATCTGGACAATTAACAAGTTTTACTTAGTATAAGCATATTCAATTTTGTACAAAGTTAGCAAATACACATTCTTCTCATGCACACATGGATCATTTAAAAATTGATCACCTATTAGGCTGAAAGTTAGCCTCAACATATTAGAAAGTGAAGGTATCACACACAATGTTTTCTGACAGTGCAATGAAGAAATACGGTCATTTTATAGGAATTTTTTAAGCTATTTAAAAAATATTTAGAAACTGAAAATACATTGATAAATAATTTACAGATTAAATAGAAAGTCATAGTAAAAATTTGAAAGTACCTAGAACTAAAGGATAATGAAAAACTTATCTACCAAGACATATGGAATTCAACCAAAGTGGTGCTTCAATGGAAATTTCTATCCATAGATATTTTTAGAAAAAGTTGTTTTTAGAAAAGATTGTTTAAAAAAAATGTATTCAGAAAAAGAGAAAAGACTGAAAAGTAATGTGTGGTGTCCATCTGAAGCTTGAAAAATAAAATAAATCCAAAGAGGAAAAGAAAGATATAATAAAAATAGGAGTGTAAACGAATGACAGAAAATAAATATATCATGTGGAAGAATAACAAATCTAAAAACTTGTTTTATCAGAAAGGCACACGTTTGGTGACATATCTGGGGGAAAACAAGGATATATAATATTGTAATTTTAAAAGTAGACGAGAGAAAAAGGAATTTAAAAATAAGACAACACTGATAACAACCGTTTGCCATTTCAGTAAACTTCAATGAAATGTACAAATTCATGGGAAAAGGTAACATATTAAAACTATTTTTTTAGTTATATAATATACTTTATACCCATATTCTTCTTCTGATTAAGTACATATCTCTATCATTTAATATTTGAAATAGTCTTATATCCTTTGTTAACCGTGTACATTGACAATGTTTTTTTTTTATTTGTAGAACTCAGTAAGTGGCTTTTTCTACAGCTTTGCTAAAAAAAAATCTTAAAGACCCAGATTTGAGTTTATCAAAGTAAAATGGCAATTATGTGCATTAGCTTTTCTAATAAAATTAACTTTTCATAGAAAAATAAAAATTTGATGTAAGAAAATGCCAACAAATAATGCTAATGGTATAATTTCATGATCATTTTCAGAGAAATTAAACCCTTTTAATAATAAATTGATTCTTGTACAATTTAAACCCTTTAGAAGAGTTCAATTTTTCATCTTGATTATTATAACTCTCTTCTACTTTTGTTTGTAATACGTATTCATTAAGATCTCATTTACCTATAGCAACTTGTTTCTATACTCAATTTGACCATCTACTGGGACTAATGAAAAAAATGACATTGTCCGAAAGAGTAGAAATTAAGTTTTTTGATGGTTTGACAAAGACTCCCTGCTTGATCAAATTTTATTTTTTCCAGCTTTATTGAAATATAGTTGACATATAATATTTTTAAGGTGTAGAACATGTTGACTTCATACACATATATTTCAAAATGATTACCATCATAGCATTATGTAACACCTCTATCATGTCAAATAATTACCATTTCTTTTTTTGTGGTCAGAACATTTAAGATCTACTTTCTTAGCAACTTTCAATATATAATAAAATATTATTAACTATAATCACCATGCTGTGATCCTCAACTTATTCATCTTATAACTGGAAGTTTGTACCATTTGACTAACACATCCCAATTTGCCCTACCCCTCAGCCCCTGGTAACCACCACTCTACTCTGTTTCTGTAAGTTTGGCTTTTTTATGTTCCACATATAAGGGATATCATACAGTATTTGTCTTTTTCTGTCTTATTTCACTTAGTATAATGCCCTCAAATTTCATCCACGTGTTGCAAATGGCAGGATTTCCTTTTTTCTCATGGCTGAATAACATTCCATTGCCTGTGTGCATATTTACAAACATACTTGTTATCTCTTCTCATTTTGATGATACAAAATTTGATTTAGCATCTTGGTTAAGAAACTTGATATAGGTCCTAGCTATGTTAACTAACTATGCGACCTTGGGAAAGTTTTCAAACTTTTAATGACTATTTCCTTTGAAAGAAAAAAAGGAAATATCCTATCTCCTCAGTCCAATTATAGGAGGAATGAGGAATTTGAGTTGATTACTAGGCTTTTTAGTACAAGAAAGTCTTCTGTTGGTATAAATGAAGTGCAGTTTTATTCATCTGTGATATCTTATTTATTGGGGGAGGGGCTGTACACGAGAAAAATAGGATATTTTCAAATGAAGAGAAAATGATGACATCCACATAAGGGAAACATAAGAAGAATTTGTAAGATGAGAATAAATTATTTTGAATGAAAATTTGTCTTCAAAATAAACCAGTATTCAGATGGAAAAACCGTGAATCGAATATTCAAACGTTCAGAACAGAAATAGTTCCCTGAGGTCACTCAGGACCAGGAAGAATCTGTGTCCCCAGCCACCAAAGTGTAAAGACCCCCAGTCCAGGAGGATTCAAATAGAGTGCTCCTAACGGTATTGCCCAGCAGTGGAGCCAACTCATGCACAACCAGAAGCCTGTTCCAGTCCTAGCTCACAACGATTCCAAACATCCTCCAAAGCATCAATATTCCAAGAAATTTAATGGCATGACAGAACAAAGCCCAATATTATTTAAAAGAACATAAAATACCCAGCACCAAACAATGTAAAATGCACAATGCTGGTGTCCCACCTAGAATTACGAGGTGTGCAATAAAACAGAGAAATACAATTCACCACTAGCAGAGAAATCAACCAGTAGACCCAGAAATGACACAGATGGTAGAACTGGTATAGAAGGCCTGGAAAACAAGCATGAGAAATGGACTTCCTATCGTCAAGCATGGAGAGGAAGCAGGAATGCAAGGAGATAATAGGAAGACACAAACAACCTAAATGGAACCCCTGGCAATGAAAAATACAATAACTAAGATAAAATATCAAAGCAGACACACAATCCCATTAAATCTCCCAGAATTTGTGAGGGGATATACCACCAAACAGTTCAGAGGCAGCATAGGACAGCTATTAAGGTCAGCAGCTGCAACTGAACCCAAACACAGGTTCGTTTACCTTTTTCACAGGAGGATCAGCAAAGAAAAAACCAGAAACACCAGGCTTGTGGCAAGGAAAGAGGTTTACTATTATTGAAAAAGCAGCCAGACGAGGAGATGGGAGTTAGAACTCAGATCCACCTCACTGAAGGGATAAAGGTAGAGGTTTTTATCTGGGGTTTTAGGGAGGGGAGGGGAAGCATGTGCTGAGTTTTAGGTAGGGGAGTGAGTGCATGTGGCCTTACTAGTTGGCATCTTCCTACCTGCCTGCATTTGGCCTTGAAGATTGAGTCTTGATGTCTGGACGTTGAATTTCTGGGAAAGACAGCTCACTCATATACTAAGGAGGGACATCTGGTTAGTTTTCAACAACAGTTGATTATGTTGAATATGCACAGCTGCAGTTAGCAAAGCTTATCTCAAAGTATTTGTTCTAGCGAAGATATTTTAACCTCTTAGTTCTTGGTTTCAGAGCGACAGTGCTGGGTTCTTATTCTCAGCTCTGAAATTACAAGTGTGGATTTCTCTTCAAGGTAATTGCCATGCTGGGCTCCAGTTTCCTTCTTTGTAAATTGAGTACAATATTAGCACTTTCGATCAGGCTTTCTATGAGGATTAAAATAGTTAATATTTGTAAAGAACAGGGAAGTTTGCAGGCACAAATTTTAATGGCTGTAAAAATGCATATGAATAAAATAAAAGACAAATAACTTACCTATCCTCCCACAGACACACAAGAAGCAGGTTCCCTCCCAGTTTATCCTCATTTTTATCCCTGAGTTTTCTCCGCAGCCGCAGGGCCTAATCCAGGATCTGCAGACAGCTGGCTCTTGGTCTGCCTTGCTGGAGCTCAGGAGAGTCAGGAGGTCTCAGAGTGTAGAAACGTGTTTGCTCCTCTCCGCTTCTGGCAGTCTCTGAAGCCCATGGGAGCTCTAGCCACTATTAAAGGTCTTGGATGTGATTGCTCCTCTTCCATCCTCCACTAATGCCATTCATCAAGCAGGCTCATACTCCTCATGCAGGTCTCGGGTAGTCACTTGGTACATAGACGCCTTCCCAGACAGTGACCCCCCTCAGAGTTGTTTCCCTGTTATTCTGTCTTCAACCTTGACAAACACTCGTACAATTCAATATAACTTCCAGGTTAAGCATAGCTCTCCCACTAGTCCAAAAACTCAGAGTATCGTGAATCCTGTCTGCGAGTGAATTCAGTGGTGAAATAGCTTGCCAGCCCTGATTCTACACAGATTCATCTGGAAGTCATTTCAAAGGCCAACCCCAGTGATTCAGACTTGATGATTTGGGGCTGGGTTCCAGGCAGTAGTATTTGTGAAAAGCTCCCTTGGTGGTTCTACCGTGTCGTCTGGGTTGACATCTGCAGCCTTAGAGGAACAGCGTGCACTTTGCCATGAGCTGCACCCGGGTGAAGGGGCCTCCTTGGTCCATTCCCACCTCATTGTGCTCCAGTGAGGTGGAGACTTTAGTAAACTGAGTCATGCCCAGGCTGCAGATTAGAACCACCTGGAGAGGGTTTAACTATCCTGATAAGGGTCCCTTTCCAGAGAGTCTCACATAATGATAAAATTTGGGCCCCAAGCATCAGTAGTTCTGAAGGTCTCAGGTGGTTCTAACGCACAATCAAGGTGGAGAAGCTCCTCTTAAAAACGGTCTGATTGGCCGAGGGCTTTGTTTTGCCCCCTGACAAACGGATGGTAGCTCTCAGAGAAACTCTGGGGCCTGGGGCAGAGGACTAAGGCCTGATCTAGGAAAGACTTCCTGAGATTTGAGATTTATTTAAAAGGGGCATGTGGATTTAAAGGAAATGATTCTGTGCAATTTTAGGGCTGCATGTCTTTCTAAGGATGAGGAAACATAGTGTTCTGCCACACGCACACCTGGGTGAGCAGTGTGGGACAGGTTGCTGAGAGACCAAAGAAAAGACCCGGAGACAGAGAATGAGACATATGGGTTTATTGGGAGTTACTTACAGGGAAGGTCCGGTGGCTGCCGTCTGGACAGCAACCTGCACCGGCTACCACCCCCTAAGAGAAGCTTGCTTAAGTAGGCAGAGGAACAAAGGCTGCGTGCTTGCCAAGGGAGATAGTCCCCGTACGACCCACATTCCAAGGACCAGAGCCCCCCTGGAGGGCCTCCATGTTCCTTCAGACCCTGAGGGTCTTGGTGCTAACTCTCCCACGGGAAAGCAGCTGGGTTGGCCAAGCCCAGGACTGTTATCATGAACGCTGGTGCACAGCCCAGACAGGAGCCTCAAGGACACAAGGTTTTTAAAGGGGCATGCCAGCTAATGCCCCTATACATGGGTATTGAGTTTTAAACCTTAGGGAAAATCTTCTAATTTATGGGAAACTTTTAAAATATTTCATTGTAAAACATTAATTAATGAAATTTCTTGGATGGATTTTTGAAGGGCAACGGGGTAGAATATTGGGAGGAAAAGTTGTTGAAGTTGATGAAAGTGTGAGGTGATACTGGGTGTTCCTGTATGAAGGAAGGTCTTCATAGGTCAAAAATGTGGGTGAATGTGTGAGCCAGTGGTAGTTTCTGATGTGCCAAGGAAGTGACTGGAATGTATTTTGTTTTCTAAGATAGAGTATTTTAAGGTTGTCTGAGTGACAAAACGATAATTAAAGAGTGATTAAATATCATAAAATAAGGGAGACTGAGCAAATGAGAAAGAAATGTTGGAGAAAATCTATGGTAATTTCTACCTAAATGGTGTCATGAGAAGCTGAAGGAGTGAGAGAGAGGCCAGAGGAGACACCATCATGGCCAAACACACACGGTGATGGCCACTGCGCAGAGAACCCAAGCCTTCCCAGGCTGAAGACTGTCAATGGGAAAGAGAGAGAAAGAGGAAGAGAGCAAGAGCATGATAGATCAGATTTCAAGATGGGTCTCTCCGTTATCAAGAGGCAATGCTTCCCAGCCTGGCCCATGAGTTTTCCTCTTTGAGGGTCAATATGAGTCTCCTAAAGGGAAATACATTTCACCATGATTTTCAGCTGCCCATTTTCAAGGATATGAAATAAAACTTATAAGCTGATAGAAAATCACCAGTTGCAAAGAATTTTTCTAATACCAACATGAAATACAACTTAGGAGAAGTTGTATCACACAGGCAAAAAATTGGAATTAAAGGGAATCTGGAAGGAATAGAGAGGGACGTGGATAAAAGTGATTGAGGTTTCAGTGGGACATAGTGATATTAGTGTTCCTGGTGGAAACTAGGAAACTGGTTTCTAGTTGTCAACAGAAAAGAGGTTTGAGGACAAGTCAGAAATCATGGGCATGATTGGAATCCAAGGGGAGTTTCTTCTGAGCCCTGGAATTAGAAGAGTTGTATCTGTAGATAATAGAGAGTCATTGCAGGCTCTTCAGTAACAAGAGAAACATTTGGGGAGAACACCAAAGTGTCAGAAAATACCAGGTTTGGAGCAGAGAGATGATGATGTGTTGGGAGAGACTTTACAACACTCATAATCAAACCATGTGAGGACAGGCTGATGGAGAGGATACGATAGGAGAGTAGAGAACAGAGGGGTCAGTGACACATTTCCTAGTAGTGAATATCTCAGTGTAGAGGGGAGCTGGAGGCCCTAGAAGCAGAAATGGGCCCCGATACCCAGGAACTGGCCACCACCCACAGTGGGTGCTGGGCATCAAGGCCTGGTTTTCAACTTAAGTACTGTATCTCAGCACTCCCATTTGCTCTGTGATCTTGGACATAGCTCCGGTTCTCTTTGAGTCCTAGCATCTTCCACAGAAAAGGAGGAGAGGTGACTTAAATCTTACTTGTGATTGAGTCAGACTAGTCCTGGATGTCAGCTCTTTTGATTAATTTAAGGATTGGGACTTTGATTGTATCTGCCAAATCCTTTTAGCTATATCTAAACTAGTGTTTGGCTGCATAACTAGGAGATGGTGTGCTTGACTTCAACTAGGACAGCGATTCCAGAGGATTCTGGCCCCATACCTCCAACTCCAAAACAAGAGATTGTCTCATCTCTACAAATGGGCCCCCTGTTTTCTGAATTCTTTTTTTTTTTTTTTAAAATTATCCTCACAGAGAGCTTCTAGTCAAACAGGAAGTGCTGAAACCCCAGTTTATTTAAAACTGTGGAATTAGCTGAGTTTTCTTCACTCTGGAATCAAAATATTTCTGACATTAAAGGTCTTTCTCATGGACAACAGCAATAGCATTCTCAGGAGCAAACCTCCTTGTAACGTCCTTGGTGTTCAGACCAAACCTCCTTACACGGTTTTACTGGGCAGAGGACATTGCTCTGGGTAAGTGGCGGAAGGGACTCTGAGCTCAAGGTGGTGGTGCTCAGCCCTGGCCAGATTTGCCTGCACCCAGGTCTGTTGGTGAAGGCTGGGTTGGATTTCCCACACCTGTGGGTCCCAGCTGTAACCCTCTGCCTGGGATTTAACACACAAGTAGCCATTCTGAACCACCTCTGCCCCTAGCTGCAAACGTTCCTTTCCACCCCAGGGGTGAGATGATGGGGGCCTCTAGTGACCCATTAGCCAACTGAGTTACCGCAAAGCTTATCTTCACCATGGGTAAGCACTCCTGGGCAAGGGCCTGCAATACTAGTTATTTTGCCTTATTTTAGTCATCGTTATAAAAGTGAAAAATAAGGTGGTGTGTATGTATATAAATAACAATAAAAGTCATTCAAGAGAAAGATTTGTGAAATTGGGATCTACACAAAAGAAAAGTAAAAGAATTTTTATCACTTGACCCAGGAAATGTGGAGAAGCAGGTTTAAGAGACAATATAATTATATGTTAGAAACAGTTTACATTAGATGCCATGTAGACATTATCCAAAAAGTGAGTGCTGAAGTGAGAAGCATCGGCTGCAGCTTCACAAGGAGTGAATCGAGGCCCAGGAACATTAAATAATGGGGCCCTGCACACACCACCAGAGAATGCTGGTGGCAGCATTCTAACCCATTGGTTCCTTTAGCTACAGATTTTCCCTGATGGTTAATGACCCTCCATGCAGCAAGAATGTTGGGGAGAGGAGAGTGAGAGGGGTGACAGACCCTAAGGCACCAGGAGACTGAGCTCCCACCCTGCCCTTGGCCTTTCTCTGCATTTCGGGGTCCAATCCAAGCCCTGGCCACATGGCCAAACTAGAGGATCCCCCTTTCACATTTTATTATCATTTTTCAGGGATTGGGGAAGAGAAGGACTGATGAAATCCCTTGTCTGGCAGGTGGAATTGGGATCGAGTTTCACATTTTCAGCTCGGGATCTGGATTATAGACAGAGCAGGTCGATGACTGCTGCCGGGGTGGGGTCTGCTGGGGGAAAGGCAGGAACATCTGACATGGAGAGTCCACGGAGGGCTCAGGGTACAGAGCACCCATCCAGGAAAAAAAAAAACCCAGAAATAGTTAAATTTGGAAATGTCAAACAAAAGTGTACTGGACATAAGAAAGAACTGAAGGAAAAACAATAATCTTAGCAATTAAGACTAAATTAGAAGCCAATCAAAGTAGTATACATCCAATTGAATATATAATAAAATGATTTTAGGCATGGTATGAATATACTTATGAGAACTAAAGAAAACAAAACAAACCCTTAAAATAGCTAAAAAGGATCAGAGAGAATAGTGATTTTCCATTAAGAGAGAAAAAAATATCCAACAAATGCATACTTGAATTTTATGAGGAAGAAAAACAAAACAATGCAACAGAATTAATACTTTAACTTATTCTCCACAAAAACTCCATGGAAATAAGAATTGCAGTGACATATTAAGAGGATACCTGGTGTATCTGGAAAAATTGATTCAGATTTGTCGTCTCAAACATATAGGAAAAGTATTTGACTTTAAAGATAACAATTCCCTTGGAACATCAATAAAATATAACGCAAAACAAGTCACTTACATAGAAAAATCAGGGTCTAGTATAGAAAAAATGGAGAGAGTAGGCAACTCTGATTTGAAGTATTAGAGATTCCTCTGTAAGAAAAAAATTCCTTTAGCTCAGTCTTGAAGGCTGAGCCCAGTCAGCCATGAAGAAGGACATTCAAGATGGCGGGAATAGCAGATGCAAAGGTAAGGAGACTTGCAATCAGATGGGCATCTACGGGAGGTGGCACAGTGGCCAGGAGCATGGAGTTGGACAGACTGGGTTAGAATCTCACTTCCACTAGCTTCATGACCTTGGGCAAATCTCCTCATCTCTCTGTGCCTTAGTTTCTTCATCTTTAAAAAGTTGAAATGTTAATAAGTAGTACCTTCTCATAGGGTTACTTTGAGAATTAAATGAATTTATGTATATAAAGTACTTAGAAGAGCACTTAGCAAATTGTGAATACCAAGTAGGTGATATATTATTACCCAAGCAAATCTGAGTCAGACAAGATATGTAAAAGAAGTAGACAAGAGCCAGTTCACAGAGGATTAGTCTGCCATGCTCAAGACCCGGCATGTGATTTTGTAGGCAGTGGAAAGTCATTAAAGTGTTTAAGCATATCTGTGACAGAATCTGACCTGCCTTCTAGAAGATTGCTATGACAGCACTATGGAGACATGAAGAATTGTGGAATAAAAGTTGACTTCCAGTTACTCTTGCTTTCCCTACTGGCACACCTGACAAAGATAGTTTCGATTTCTAGCATATGCAATAGTCAGCATTGAGCAGATAAATTCTCAGCTTAAGGAATTGCCTTCTGGCCACAGCATCTGTCTTGGGAGGCACCCTGGTGAAGACTCAGCCATAATTCACATCCTAAACACTGCTTACACCCTGCACCCAAGAAAGAGTCAGTCAGAATAGGCTCTCTAGATTGCCAACTTGCATGATATCTTTTCCAAATCAACTCCGGGCTTGTGGAGTCAGAGCTAGTCCCCTGCTGAGGACCTTAACACTGCCGGTCCCATGATCCCCAGTAGATGTCTTCACCATTTGCCAGAGCTGCCAGTGGATCTTTGAATGCAGGCTTGTCACACTCATTGTCATTCACAGCAGAAGTAATGGCAGCCAATAAACAATGTATATGGAGCACCCACTGTGCTTAGAGAACAGGAATGAGGCTACAGAAAACTGCCACAGCAAAGAGAGCAGTGGGAGATGGTAGTACCTCTTGTGTAGTGTCTGACATCCCTGTCAATGGTGTTAGCTCTTCCAGGCCGTGAAGAATTATTCAATACAACTAAAAGTATGACTCATAGACTGCCTCCCTGCCAATTTCTAAGGTGTCTGACAGGTAGGGCTTCGCCAGGCATTGGACTATCCTGAGAGAATATCCTGAGTTGTCTTTATGAATCAAAGAAAATGTCAATCTGTCATGCATGATCAATTATCTCTGGATTTCAATTTGATTCATTTACTCATACAGCAACAGCTACTTAAAATAGTGAGAAACAATTTTTTTGAGTATTATATTTCATTTTAAAACTTCCAATAGCAGCAATGCTAAATATGTTATTTTCTCCAGCAGTTTGGGAGATTTTGTTTGTTTTGTAAGAAACTGTTCTGAACTCTCAGAGAGGAAAAAACATGGTGCATACAATAAAACTGCATTTTGAAAGTTTATTTCTCTATAATGTTTCCCGGGCACCATCCATTGCATTATTTAAGATATTCTGAGGCAAAAAAATGTCATTAACATTTAAAACCAAGCTTCTTCGTTACATGTAGAAATATAATTCATTTTTTTGGTAATTTTTCCTGACTATATAAAACCATTTTACATAATGTCATTATCTCATTGTCAATCACTAAGTTATATTGAGCTGTTGTGTGTGGTTACCTTCTGCATTTCAAGTTTTCTTTTTTCTGCAAAACGTAATTGCCGACTGTCATTCCATAATTATATTTACAAAGATAGATGAAGGACCCTGTTATAGACCTCAACCTCGTCCAAAAAATGAGATTGAACGGGGTGTCAGATTGTTCACCTCTTGTGAAAGAAAAACATTCTGGAAATCCAGTTTGTGTGACAACAACATGCATTTAACACAACAAAAAATAATCAATTTCATGCCAGTGACAGGAGGTGAATCAGCTAGCTGGCTGGCAGTAAAGGTTGTTTAGCAGGTTTCAGATTCCTAATTGGATGTCTAGCCTGCTAAGTAGCAGCTGGTCTTTAATTAGTTGAAAAATTATTACCACTAAGAGTTACTTTAAAAAGAAAAAGAACAAAATAATTAAAATGTTAGAATCCATATGGTGCATGCTTATACTCACTTGTCAATAGCTGTTTTCCTTCTTTATCACTAATAAGTTTAGAAATATTCCTATGCCACTTACTTTATAAGTGAACTCACGTAAATATAAAATCCTCAAAGACTCCCAGAATAGAATAGCAAAAAAAATAGCTGCATGCTATTTAATAATTCTATTTTGACCGTGAAATTATCTCTGATATCCCCCACCCCATGGATTCAATATCTAGTTGATAAATGAATCTTACAACAGACCTCATTATTGAAGGGATTAATAAATTCCCTGACTTGATTTGTTATGAATACAATGACACTGGTGAAAATATGACACTGGTGAAAATTATCAGTAGTTTACAGATGACAGCAAAATTGCCTTTGCACACAGATTCCATTTAATGATTAGCAGGAAGTTAATATTGCCTAGAATTACAAGAAATCCAAATTTGCCATGATTTTCTAATTATATTTCTACTCAGAAATAGAGTTTTATAAAAATATAATATGTTATTTAGAGATAAACCAGTCTACATACACACTGAACATGCCATGAAACTCTGCAGTTAATTATGTATATATAATAATGCTACTACCTCCTGTAATTGACAAAGCTGCATTGCTCAGACCAAATATTTTTAAACATTTGCTTTTTAGTTTTCTTATCTGAGTTGGGAGACGGCGATGTAGTAGAAAGCGTATGAGTTTTGGTGCTCGTAGACCTGGATTCAAATTTTAGCTCTTTCTCTTACTAAACTAATGTACCTTAACTCATCTTTGGTTCTATTTTTTTCTTCTACGACATAAGAATAATAAAACCCAGACTGCTAGATTTTTTTGAACTCTGCAAAGTACCTAGCATAGTTTCTGGAATGCATTACCCATTCAATAAATGCTTTGCTTATACTTATTTAAATATACATGTAATATGTTTTAGTTATCTGCAAAAATCAATTACTGAGTCCGCCTCATAGCTCTTATGACATCGTATTCATGAGGAATGGTTTATAAATGTATCCAATGTAATTTTGAATAAATATATCACTTACTACCCAATCTTTAGAACCTGGGCACTTTTTGGAAAGTGAAAATTATCTGATTTTTATGCCATTCACACAGGAATTGCTAGAGATATTGAGACTGATTCAAATGGAAATTTTTATATAATACTTCCCCTCCATCCTTCTGAAGTTGCTAACTCACGTGAAGAGGAAGAGTTCTCATATAGGTATCTAAGTCAATTCTTTAAATGTATACCTGTTCTAATGTGCAAGCGCTTAATGAACAGAATCATAGTCATGCCCAGCACTGTCGTCCTTTGTGGCTGTTCCAGGACAACATGCCTTCTCTCTTGACAGAATGAGAAGCTAATATTGTTTTCTAACCTTTAAATTCTTCTTTAAACCACTTCTTTTCCTTTTTATTTATTTCCTTTTCCTAATTAGTTCTTCAAATTCATTCAAGGATAATAAAAGGAATCATTTCCAATTAAAAGTTTTGGATCAACATTTGTCCTCACTTTTATACTTACTTTTCAGCTCTATCTGAAGTCTCTGCCCAGGGAATTTCTCCATCATTATGTTCTGCGTGTTGCCAAGTTCACTGCTGATGTTCAGTAAATATCAAATTATCACGATCAGGCAATGCCAATTGGGAGAAACACTAACATGTGGTACAGTAAGATGCAGGCAATATAGATTAATAGCAAACATTTGGTTGACATTTCTAATTTCGCTTGGGTTGAAACTAAAAGTTTATTGCACTTCTCGGTGGTCTGCCCTACTGCCAGCTGCCTTTTCTACAGATGTTCTCAACATATGAAGGGGAGTCTGAGCATTAACCCCCTGCTGCATATCAACAAGATGCGGATGATCATGCAATAATTTGCTCCCTTTTCAAGACTTAACTGTTGATATGACATGATGGAAAACCTCATTGTTATACACTGTTACAAACGTCTGTAATTACTGCTGCTACACAACTAACTGGTTCAACTCATCCATTCGATCACGCTCAAAGGATACCCAAGTGACATTTTACTTTTCTCCTGCCCTTAGTTTTCCCCCATTCATGACAGCTGGAAAACTCTTTGGTCTGATCATAAACAGCCTAGCTAGAATATTTAAAGTTTTACTTTTCTAGTTCAAGGGATGACAGTGTTTTTGAGCTGGTTAAGGACAAGATATAAACAGGAATGGAGGATTCTCTGGCAGCTGTGTCCTGGATGGACTGGAGATGGGGAGAGATTGGTGGCGCTCTGCACAGGGCTTTAGGAAAAACACAAATCTAAGAAAATCAGAGAAAGGAGGCCATGTCTCAGAGATATTTGCAGTTTCTTGATTTTTCTCCTTTATGTATTCTCTGATGTGCCCTAAAGACACCAATCCTATAAGAAACTCTTGCGCTTGTGTTTTGTTCTCTTACAACCTTGAAGTAAATTTAGTATAAGATGCCAAATCTCTGTTATCCTTGTTCATCAATTAAAACAGAATCTCTTGGGTTATCCACTCGTCCTCTCACCACTTTTGTCTGTAAACAATATTTTCTTAAGCTTCTGTCGTTCCTTTCTAGCATCACTTTTCCTCATGCCCTCTGGAACTTGACTCTCCTTTGGAGATGATGCAAATTTCTTAAAAAAGACTTCTTCTGGAAACCATCTTGAGATGTAGTTGGTGCCCGTGTAACTCTCCGTTGTTAATCTAAATTATTACTTCTTCACTCTCAAGTAAATGTATTTACTTTTTTGCACTTGCCTTAACCCCTCTCCAAGCTGCTCACTCCACACTCATCGGAAAACGAGTATCTGGCTTACAGTTCTTCTTTTCCTACCAAGTTCTGCCATCATCCTGGATAAGATCATCTAACATCCTAGTCTCTTATTCTTTTATCGCCTCACGTCAAATGATTTTATCTTCCACTTTATAACAGGCACCTACATGTATGGCTGCAATCCTTAAACACGAATTTAGCTGGAACTGTGAGCCCAGTTTCAGGCAATAGTTTAGTCTTCTTCATACTCTCTCTCTCGACTATTTCCGACATCAACGTGTAAACCTCATTGACATGTTTACCTATAGGTCTATTGTTTCTCCCTATCTACTGGCAATCAGCAGTCTTGGTTTCATTTTCAGTATATCATATTCTATGTTTCTTTCACCTTCACTTTTTGTTTTTCAGTACCTTCAACAGTCTTTCCACATTAACCTTCTGTTTCAGTTCTAAAAAACACAAAACATGAGTGACTTTATTGGACTGCCCACTCCTCATGTACACCTGGATTCTAATTGATGCTGAAAATAGTGATGAAAACTTTGACACTATAAATTCACAAACATCAAACTCCCTTCT
Source organism: Equus caballus (assembly GCF_041296265.1). NCBI lineage: Eukaryota > Metazoa > Chordata > Mammalia > Perissodactyla > Equidae > Equus > Equus caballus. The sequence continues at coordinate 96,592,796 of NC_091686.1, forward strand.
GAATAGCTCCGAAAGCACAGTTCAGACATCTCTAACTCAACATGTCCCAGGACATGCATCATCTTTCCTCCTTGACTGTCCCTTCTCTTGTTTTTCTGATCTAATTCAATGACACTGACATTCCTGCAGTTTCTCAAACATCTGGAATTCTCTTTCCTTTACCTCATCCATCTAGTCAGTAATTAAGTCCTGTGGATTCTACCTTGTAAATAGGTCTTGAATCATCTACTGTCTCAAACTTCATTAGATCTACCAAGGTCTACATCACTATTGTATCTCACTTGAACTTCACAGCCACTTACTGGTCTCCTTGCCTGAGATGCCATCTCCATCCAGCCATATATCCACGTTGCAACCAAGAGTGAACCTTCAAAAATATGATTTACATCACACCACTCCACAGTCTAATATCCCATATAGGTTTGTCATTGGACTTCAGGAAAACTCATAACTTCTTCCTGTAGCTTACAACATCCTCTGGGATGTCACTCAGCTTATCGTTCACCATTCCCACCTTCACACTGTATGCTCCAGTTCTTCAAATACTATCTCATCACAGACCTTTTGCATTTTCTGTTTTATCTACCACTGAATTTCTTCTTTCTTCTCTTTACCTGGCTAACACCTACACATCACTCTTGTCTTGGCTGAATTCTCTCTTCCTACAGGATGCCCTCCGCTTCGTCCAACCCTATGTGTGAGCACACATATATACCCAAAGACATACATATAAGACAAGGGCTGTTATACCTGATATGTCTTCTTTGTCAGTCTTCCATCATAGTATGTATCACAGTTTTTTGAAACTGCTTTTTAATTGTCTTTCTTTCCTATTAGGCCAAAAGCTCAGTGAGATTTGAACTATGTCTGCCTTGTTCATCATGGAATCTTCAGCTCCTACTACTTTGACAAAAATAAGGATTAATAAATGAAAAGAGTTGTTTTTTTTCCAGCTTTATAATAATGTGTAATCATCCAACTAATAACAGTAAATGATACAACAGTAAAATGCTTCTCACCAGGAGCAACATCACTTAGGCTGTCATGTGCAGTCTTCATTGCAACTCCACTCTTACTCTGCTATTGAAGAAATCATAACTAAAGAAGAAAGCAATGGAAAAGTCATATTACAGAGGTAGCTTTCTTTCCTCATGATTTTTTAAATGAAAATATTTTAAAACTTTGCATATTAAGATAAATTCAGCGGCTATTATCAGAAACCGCAAAATAATAGTCCTAAAAGACTGAATTTCTTTCTCTTATACCCAAATTCCAAGCTCATATCTTTTCCCAGGTACCCTCTTTCTTTTGCTTGGCCATCTCTGGGGTGTTAACCTCATCTACATTATTCATGAAAGTTCAATACCATATCCACCTTCAAGCCAGCAAGGAGATACAAAGAGAGAAAAGGAAATAACAGCTATTCTTTTTAAGAGCACATGCTAGAAGTTGCTATGATGGTTAATTTTATATATCAAAATGGCTGGGTTATGGTGCCCAGGTGTTTGGTCAAACATTATTCTGGATATTTGTGTGAGGTTGTTTTTGTTGAGATTAATATTTAATTCAGTATACTTTGAGTAAAGCGGCTTGTCCATCATAATGTGGATGGGCCTCATCCAATCAGTGGAAGTCCTTGATAGAAAAAAGACTGACCTTCCTCCTGGCAAGAAGAAATTCTGCCAGCAGACAGCCTTCAGTCTTGAACCGCAACATCAGCTCTTCCTTGAGTCTCCAGCCTTCCTGCCAGCCTACACTACAGATTTTGGACTTGCCTGCCTTTGTACTCATGTGTGCCAGTTCCTTAAAATAAATCTCTGTCTAAATATATACACATTGTATTGGTTCTGTTTCTCCAGAGAACTCTGACTAATACAGTTGCTCATGTCACTTCTGCTCATATCTGATTGGCCAGAACTTCATCACCTAGCCACACCTGGCTGCAAAGGAGACTCGTAAATGTGGTCTTTATTTTAGTAAGGCATATGCCCAACTCAAGTTCTATTTAGACGTAAGATGAAAACAGTAGATATTAGGAGAAAATAATCACTTGTACTCACATTTGCATGAATATAAGTATGTAGTTTATTTGCTAAATACCTCAGATCAGATAGATCACTGTGCTGTGGTGCCCTCGTTTAGAACATAGGTCTGAAGGTATGGATTAGCTACATAATTTTTAGGCAATTGTAATGAATATATATTTTACTTTCCAGCTGAGCTTTTGACAGGTATTGAGTGAGTTCTAGCTTATGCTCTTTTAAGTATCGTGGTTGCAACAATTCTAAGCTGCTGCTGGTTGAGCTAAAGCATGTGGCTCTGCACAAGTACCAGAGCTGGTGGGTTGGATTGACAACCTCTATGAGAACATTGAGGACCCTAACAAACACTCACGTTAGAATAGCCGTTCCAACTCCTCGCACAGGGCCTGAGCGATGGTACTCTTCAATAACTTTTGGGTCTGCTCTAACATAGGGACAAATAAGTAGTAGAGGGCGCCACATGATCACAATAATTTTAGACTAAAAACATTTTAAACTAGGTACACTTTAAATGACACACTGTAAAACTAACTTATTTTATTATGAATTTGAAATTGTATAATTTTCAATGGTATAGTGTTCAGTAAATATATTCAACTTAATTACTGGGTAATCAAAATACACTTTATCTAAATAAACATAGAAATAGAAAAATAATGATCGCATACGACTTTTGTGATATCTTTTCCTTGATCTCCAAGCCACCACCATCTCTTGCCTCCTCACTGGTCTTCCTGCTTCCACCCTTTTTTCTTTACACTCTATTTCTCTGCTCAGAAATCCTCACTCGATGTAATAGCCAAAGTAGTCACAATGGCCTTTTAAAAATGTCTCACAAGGTCTCAGTGTGGACCTTTACTACTCTCTGAATTTGTCCCAACATTGTTCCTTCACGCACAGGTTCCTACCCAGTGGTCATGTGATTTGCTGTTCCTGGGGTGCACCAAGCCTATTTCTCTCCAAGACCTTTGCACATGCTGTTCCCTCTGTGTGGAACCCTCCACAGACAGCTCTTATTGCTTTCTTAGATCTCTGTTTAAATGTCAGTTTATAAATTAGACATTCGCCGACAACACCTCTCTATAAAGAGCAGCACCTTTCATCTCCCTGCTCCTCTTATCCTCCTCATCTTGGTTTGTTTTACTCCATATTGCTTATCATGATCTGACACATATAATGGTTTGGTTGTTGTCTCTCTCTCCCCAATAATGTGAGATGTGTGAGGGAGATTTGTTCGCTGCGATAGCTCAAGGACCAAGAGCAGCTCTTGGCATATAGGAAGCTCTCTGCAATATTTGTTAAATGCATAAATGAATGAGTCTATCTCATTTAAAATGCACAAAATTAATGATTTGATAAGAAACGTATTAATTTTTCATTTTTCATTTGACACTGAACTGAATATATATTTGAAAATGTTTCATGAAAGTTATCTCTAGTTTTTTCCTGTAAGTTTTTAACTGTCACTTTATGTCCCAGGCTTCAGGCTTTTCAGAGTTGTGTGATTTCAAATAGCATATGGTAAAACAAATGAGCATGGGTTTGACACAACCTGACCTTTAAATGACAATGAGAATGAAAGGGCAGAATGAATGTGGCCTTGTCAAACTCTTATGAGAATAGAAAATTTCCAGTAGCCCCAGAGAAGGTCAAAATAAGTGTTCCATAAATGGAATGGGGAGCCAACTGAAAGTTTTTCACTGGATGAGGGTGACAGACAGAGGTCTCTCAAAGAATATATAATGAGGACCATCCAAGTCATTCAAACCGAAGAATGGCCAAGAGGTTGTGTGATTTAGTTCACATTTTCAAGCAAGGCATGATCATTATGGAGAGATAATGTATTTTTAAAGGTAATACATGATCATGTTTTAAAAATTCAAGGAGTATCAAAGGATATAAAGCACCAGGTGGTCTTTACCCTACATACCCCTTAGCTCTCAGATCCCTTCCTCAAAGATACTCACTAGTACTAATTAGTTTTATAAATTTCTGAAGATATTCTATACAAACACCATCTGGATAATTATTTCATTTAAAATTCTCTTAACTCTGGAAGATTTTAAGCAGGCAAGAACTAGAGAGGATAATCGAACAGGCTACCATTGTACATACCAAACAGATTTTATGAATATTAATATTTGTCCAAATTGCTTTAGATATATATAAAAAACCAAAGTGTTACAGACACAATTGAAACCTCTACTGCATTCTTACCCTTCCATTCTCAGACATAAACAGTATCCTGAGGCAGATTTGCATCTTTCCTAATTTGCTCATACTTTTACCCACATATACATCCATAATGATATATAGTATCTATTCTTAAATTTACTTAAGTCCTATCATACTGTACATATCCTCTTGTAACTTGCCTTTTCCTTTGATGTTACAATTTTAAAATTAGTGCATATTGACATACATAACTCTAGTTCATTCGTTTTGATTAACTACCATGCAGTTCCCCATTTATGAATATACTCTAATTTATGCATCCAATTGATCTACGTTAAATTAGTTTCCAATATTTCCATTTATAGACAACTCTGTTGTCTGCATCCTTATACTAACTTTCCTGTAATCATATGCAAGATTTTTTGTTTTTTTAAAGATTGGCACCTGAGCTAACAACTGTTGCCAATCTTTTTTCTCCCCCAATCCCCCCAGTACTCTAGTTGTATATTTTAGTTGTGGGTCCTTCTAGTTATGGCATGTGGGACACTACCTCAACGTGGCCTGACGAGTGGTGCCATGGCCGTACCCAGGATCCGAACCAGTGAAACCCTGGGCCGCCGAAGCAGAGCCCATGAACTTAAGCACTCCACCACCGGGCCGGCCCCTGCAAGATTTTTTTTAGAGTATATCATTAGAAGTGGAAATGCTAGTTTGGAAGATATCAATGAAAATTACTTATGCATATATTGACAAACTCTTCTTGAAATTTATCAAACTTTTTGCACCACCACCAGCAATCTCTATGTATTTACACATATTCTTGTTTTCTTCTGTCCATGACTTGGATAGAAATTAAAAAACATGGCCACAACATTTTGTAGCTACTCCTTCAAGATGTACAGTCCTTTCCTACCCACTGAATTTGGGCTTGACTTGTGACAGGCTTTGACCAATAGAATATGGTGGAAATTACATTAAGTGAATTCCAAGCTTAGGCCTCGGGAGAACTTGAAGATTCTGCCTTCCACTTTTGGGGACATACACACATTTTTATGTGAAGAAACTCAGTCTTTTCACTGGAGAAAGACAGAACATGTGAAAAAGAAAAGAGACCCCCACAGCCAACAGCCAGACATCTGAATGAGGCCTCCTTGGATCATCCAGCCCCTGTGAGCCACCAGATGACTATAACTATGTGAGTGATCCAAAGGAAGACCAACAGAAGAACTGCCCAGCTGAGCCTAGCATAAATTGCTCATCTTCAGTGTTGCAGGCAAAAAATGGTTACTGTTTTAAGCCACTGAGTTTGCAGATGGTTTGTTATAGAGCAAAAGATTACTCAATAGCCTTGATGTTATCAGATATTTAACTTTTCCAACTTTGTGATCTTTCTATCTATGAACATGACATTTATTATTTAAGCATCCTTTAACACCCTTCATATCAGAAGAATGATCTCAGATATCAATCAATAGAATGAAATCAATAGAGTATCTAACAGTGGCTTAAACAAGAGGAAATAATTTTTCTAACGTAAGAAATTTGGAAGTAGGCAGTTGCTGACATTTGTTTTGTGACTTGATGTCATGTCTCTAGGTTTGTATCTCTGTAATTCTCTTAATTTTTCTGTAGTCAAGTTTACTTTAACAGCTTCACATAGCCATCTGCGTGAATTAAAAGGCAGCAAGCTGGGAGTGGAATGGGGCAGAGCATTTTCCCTTATCCACCATGGACTTTCTAATTATAATAGGAAAATCTTTCAAAGAAACCTGCCTGCCCACCCCTCCCACCCCCCACCGATTTCCCTTTTATCCTATTGACCAAAATAATCACTCTGGACCAGGGCAGAGTCCACTTTCCTTCAGACTGAAGAAAATCTGGAAAAAAAATTGTTGTTTAGTTAACAAGGAATAAGGGTAGAATCACTTTCAGTTAAACAAGGAATAATGTCAGCTGCACTTTTAAAAATATTTATATAGGTTTCTTCACAAAATTCTCACGCATATTTATTAAGAGAATTTTTTCTAGATAAGGGAAAGCAAATTTTGCTATGATAGTGAATGGGATATTTTGTTTAAATAACATTTCTTAGTTGATTCTTGCTGGTGTATAGAAATACCACTGAGTTTGTGATTTTGATATTGTAATAACAACCATGTTGAATTTGTTTATTTTCTCTAATGGTTTATGGAATTTCATGGCTTTTTTGTGTAGATAATCATATAAACTGTGAGAAAGGACAATTATGGTTTTTCTTTTTATCATCCTTGATTTCTTTTCCTTGTTTATTAGCACCAATTAGAACCACTAATAAAGGGTTGAAGAAGTGGTTGCAGTGGTTGATACGTGATACTTATTTTTACTCAACAGGTTAATTTTTTTCCATTGCCTTCTGATGAGAAATCTGCTCTAGCTTATTTAATGTTTTTGACATAACTGCTCTCTATTTCACATTTGCTTTCTCACTTTCTCTCTGCCTTTAAGCATGGGATGATTTGCCGTTTTGATAGGTGTGGATTATTTGACATATATTTTTTTCTGTAATTCTTTGTTGTGAGAATTGGTGTTGTTCACCAGTTATTATCTTAAGATGATTCTATTATATTAAATCTCAAGATAGGCTAATTCACCTTTTTTTTCTTTTTTTGGAGGAAGATTTGCCCTGACCTAACATCTGTGCCAATCTTTCTCTATTTTGTATGTGGATCGCTGCCATGTCATGGACGTCCATGAGTGGTGTAGGTTTGTGCCCAAGAACTAAACCTGGGCACTGAAATGGAGTGTGTCAAACTTAACCACTAGGCCATGAGTCTGCCCCCCTACATACATTTTTTTTTTTACGTCTGTTAACTAGCCCTCATGTGAGATCATTTCCTGATATGATCCGCAATCATTTTTTTTTGTATTTCTCTTGCTCCTGCCACCGAATATACTAACCTACCTTTTCTAAATCCGTATATACTACCTTCCCTCCTGTAGTATAACCTTCAAAATCTAGATTTGTATATTTCTTACAAATTTGTATATTTCTACCCAAAAGCCTTGTTCCTATAATTCTTCATTCTCTTTCCTTGCTCTTAAGTTTCTTCCTCTCTACTCTATTATTCCAATCAGCATTCAAGCATGCTAAAAAATCTTGAAGCTACGTAAACATTCAACTAATTTTTTACTCTCTACCACCATTTTTGGTTAAAATTCTTGAGATGAGATTTCTATACTAGCTATAATAATTTCTTATCCCTCTTCTTTCTTGAGCCTACTCCAGGAATGGTTCCACACCATTTAGCATATTGCTTCTCAAGTGGTGTAAAGCCACCTTTATACATTTCTAAATTCCCATGAAATATAGGGTCTTTTTCTGGTCTTTCTAGTCTCTTTAACTCGTCATGGACTAGTACTACACTTTTAAAAGAGAGGGTTTATAGTGTGTTTTAAATTTGGCAGAATTAGCCCCCCCATTTATTTTTTTTCCAGGGTTTTCCTGTATATGTTTGCATATTTATTTTTGCCTATTAACTTTACAATCAATTTTTCTAGCTCAAAAATATAAACAAATACTTGTTGGTATCTGGTTTTGTTTTGGGTTTACACTAAGACCTCCTATTGCTTGTGGAAGAGAACATCTCTATGAGGTTATTCTAGCCAAGAAAAAGAATATTTTCCATTTGTTCAAGTTCACTTTAATGTCTTTTTGGAGTTTTCAAAAATTGCCTCATGTGTTTTAAGTAGTTCGTATTGTTTATTTCTAGATATTTCATTTTTATTATGCTATTGTATATAGCTTTTTCTCTTCCATTATATCTTCTAAGTTGCTGCTTGAAAAAATAGTCTATTGATTTTTTAATATTAATTTTATATTCTGCTGCTTCACTAATTTTTTGAGCTGTGATTGATTCTTGAAATAATTAATGTCAAATCGTCAGCCAATAGAAGTAATTGTACTTCTTTCTATTGCCAATTCTTTTGCCTTGATTTCCTTCTCTAGTTTCATTTGACTAATAACTCCAACGCAATGTTAAATAGCAATGGAAAAAGTAGGTATCCTTGTCTTACTCCTGAGTATAGCGGGGAGACCTCAACCTTTATGTTACCAAAATTCTTTGCACATGGTAGGTGTTCATTAATTTGCTTTGAGTAGGTAATTTGTCCAAATGTTATTTGTTTGAGAGTTATATATGTTTCTTTTCCCTCTGTAAATTGTGATGAATATAAAGTTTACAACCATTTAAAGATCTATAGATGAGAACTGTATTCTCAAGCATTTCACATGTTCAAAATAGTTTAATATTAATAAAAGAGAATACAGCAGAGAGACCTTTCATTGCAAAATGTTTTTCTATCCGTTAAAACCTAATGCTGACAATTGAACAAAAACATTCTTTGTAGAGAATAAGCTTCTTTAAACCACAACCACATCAATATGTAACATAATATATGTGTATTAACTCTTTCAAAGTCTTTACAAGTGCAAAATTACATGTGTTGCTTTGAAAGGCGTTACATTCACAAAACTTTAGACTGTAATTCTATTTTGTCTTTATTCATTTTAAGGCATGTATTTGCATTAAAATGCATTACTTGCATAAAGTTTGGAAAAGCAGATAAGACAATGCCAAAGTTTCATGATGATTTTACTAAGTTTATGACTATAACTTTTTGAGAAAACATTTCATGCCCTCCACATGAAAGAGCTAAGATCATAATAGAAACACACTCGCAAGGGAGTGCTGAGCATCAGTAACACAGGTTACCTGGTATGCACTCTGTTCTGCAACCTTGGAATCTCTTTTTTACTTGGAGGGGAAGTGGATGTACAGCATAAAGGAGCGTGCCCTTTGGAAATGTCAATATGTACACTCAAGGACTACACAGCCCTTTGAGCTGGTTCTTCTGATCCCATCCAATCTGTGCATTTTGGAAAACGTAGCTGGTTGAGAAACTCAATGTGGATTGCGTGTGCTTCTGCTGTAGATTTTGTGAAATTGTACAGGTTGAGATGAAGATGTGCAGGACAAATCAGAAAATGTCACATTTACATTAAAATAAACAGATGCACTTATCTGCATATTGATAAAGCAAGGGCACACTCAAAACTAAATAAAGATAGAAAAAAATCTTTATAATAAAAATATTGATGAAGACAGTTGGTTAGGTAGAGTATTTAAGATTTCATCTTTAGCAATGAAAAAATGGTATGTATAATACTAAAGAAAGTGTATTTTAGTGACGTAAGGTCCGAGTGGTACCTGACTGAAATGTCCGGAGGTCACGAGACTAACACCTTTTGCCTCTGCAAACTTTTACATCTACAGAAATAGCTTTCAAGTGAAAACCACTACCTTTTCCAAAAAGGCTACTGATCACAATTGACATTTTCTGAAGAACCACAGAAATTTTAATTCACACATTCTAAAAATTATAAATTAAGCGTCCTTTGTCATTATTTAATAATGATAAATAACTTGAAAAATTTACTTAGATGCCATTTCATTTATGATCATTCTACCAAGTTGTAGATATTTTGGAGTCACTGACACTTCCTACACATTATTGCTTTAAAGTGTGAAATACTAACGTGTTAGTATCATTTATAATTTTAAAAGTATTCTCACTCTCATTAGTTTATTTAGGAAATGTTCTAAACCTGCCATCATGCCTTTTTCCCTGTGAAGAGAGAACGGCGGCCCTCAAATTTCTTTCCTGTGTTTGAGATTTCCCTAATTCTAATAATGTGTTTACTTAAAAGTTTTAAATTGTGTAATATACCACACATTCAAATGGATGTATGCAATCATATGTTAGTTTACAGAATAATGATAATAGGAGCACCTGGACACACAATCGCTTCTATAAGAAATGGAATGCTGGTGCAGTTAAGGATTCCCTGTGTGTTCTCCTCAATCGCATTCCATTCTCTTCCTGCCAGAGGTGACTAATAATAACAGACATTTGATATGCTCCTCACCAGTGTGCTCTGTGAGTGTTTCTAAGTGGCTGTGGCAAAAGGGCTCTGTGGTAAAATAGGCTGAGAACTTCAGGTGTGAGCCGGATTAGAAGGCAGAGATTGTTGACCGTGGGAATTCACAGAGCCCTAATGCCCTACCGAATACTGGAATCTATGCAATTTTGTTTGCTGCAAACTTGCCATGGAACATATTTTACAAGATATTGATCTAGGCATTTTATCAAACTTTGGTGTAATTCAAAATGAACTAAGGATCAGACAAATACAAACATTTCTTTATAAGACTTGAAGGACTTTGAACGGAAACTGAGCCTGTAAGGTGGATGAGCAAGTTGTACAATTAGGCAGTTGAGGGTTCCTTAATTTTCATTTGGAATTGGTCAAGGTCACTCAGAAGAGCATGCTAGTTAATGGTGGGATTAGGCTACTGTACAGAATGAGCAGGCTGTTTTTTCTGTCTAGCTTTTCCTCTATTTCCTTTTTATGATTCCGTATATATATAATATATATACTTGGTATATGTTATGTATAAATATTTTTTCTGAAAGTGCTTACCCATATCTGTTATCGTATATATTATGTAATATACAATGTGTAATATATAGTATTTAACATATATTATATATTTTATATATTATGTATATATTTTTTACATCTGAAAATGCTCCCACATTTCAGCTGTGTTCTTTAGCCACTCTTTGGACCAAAGAGTGAAAAAGAGAAATCTTGAAGACAGTGAAGAGCAATATGCTTGAGTGCCAATGTGATGGTGGCAGCAAAATTAACAGAAGAGAAAAAAAATAATCTCAAAGGGAAGATGGAAATGTAGTGTGAAAGAGCCTGGGCCATTTAGAAATTGTCCACTCATGATCCAAAAAAAAAGGAACTTCTGTATTTTAATTTAACAAGAGGGAGGAGATTTCTTGTGCAGAATCACCTTCTCCTTCTCCAAGAATTTCCTTTATTATCCCCTTGCTTCCATCCAAATGGCATGCGTTTGATGTTCTCAGACAGAAAAGAAGCTACTAATTTTTCGGACAGTTCTTTTCAGTTTTGTTTCCTTGTAAGTGGACTTACAAGTAGACTCTACGACATCTTAATTACTTTGTGTTAAAGTTTTTACTAAATAGAGATAAATATTTCCTACCAGTCTGTTCTTATGTAAACATATATTATTTTTATTCCTATTTCAATACTGCTATTTTTGCTCATTAAGAAAGCATAGTATATTTATGATTAATAACGTTTAATTTCATTGAGATTCAACTGCCAGTTAAAAGTACTCTTTTATCAGGCTATTGAAATATCTATGTAGATAGGTAATGCATTAGGTTCCTAGGACTGTCGTAACAAATTGCCACAAACCTGGCGGCTTGAAACAACAGGAATTTATTCTCTCATAGTTCTGTAGGGCAGAAGCCCTAAATCAAGGATCAGCAAGGCTTCACTTACTCTGAAGAACCTGAGATAGCTCTTTTCTCTTCCACTTTCTGGTGGGTCCAGACTTTCCTTACCTGGTGCGACACAATTCCAATCTCTGCCTCCATCTAACATGGACTCTGTTCCCTCTGTCTGTGTCCTCTCCTCTTCATTGGATTAAAGGCCCTCTCGGATAATCCAGGATGATCTCATCTCAAGATAACTAATTTCATTGCATCTGCAAACACCCTTTTTCCAAATAAGTTTACATTCACAGGTTCCAGATGGACGTATCTTTTGGGTGGCCACTATTCAAGCCACTACAGGTACCAACCTAAATGCATGTACTTTGGCATTGTTCTATTATATTTAGATATTCCATTCAAATTTGTATGGGTGTAATGTCAATTTTAGTTTTAAATCATTCTCACTCTCTGAAAAATTCTGCTATTCTTTTCTTTGAATATTAATAATAAATTTTATACAAACATATGTAAACAATTAATATATTTTTCTTTATATTTTATGAGTATAATAGGCAAAGTCATTTTCTTATGAGCTTGCAGAAGAGTTCTGTTTGCTTAGCATGATTGCTGACAACATTTAACATATTTTTTCAAAGTAGTCTACTTTCTTGTGTAGCAGCTTTTCTCAGACATGTAAAAATAATTCCAAATTACGTTTTATTTTCTGTTCCAAAAGAAAGCAGTTTTTGAAGTCTTTCTTAAAAGTTAAATGAATGCTATAAAATATTCAAATTGTGACAAAGAGCCCTCCATTCCACCCCCCTGTGCTTCATGACAGCAGCGAAGGGTCTAGACTTTGGAGCCAGAAACCCTGGTTTCAGTTGTTGGTTCCACTATACAATAACCACATGATCTTAAGCTAATTTCGTCACTTGATTTCTTATTTGTAAAATTGCATAATAATTCTATCAATCCATGAGTCTGTGCCTGTTAAGTGTTTAGAACAATGGTGATGTTCAATAAGCACTCACTAAATGCTGATTATAATTATTATAATGATGATTATATCTTTAATATTTTACATCTTACATTTATAATATAATTGTTATAATTATTAAAAATACTATTTCCTAAAATCAAGGGAGTGCAAACTTCCTTCTTAATAGTCCAGTTTTCTGTTAGAAAGTGTTCAAAATCATTTCATAAAGGACCTCTGGCCCTGCACAAGATGTTCACCTGACTTCCCTCTCAGGGGAGCTGGAATAGTCTTCTAGTGGGAACAGATGCATGTTGGGCTCCTCAGGTCCTCTACCCCTCCTCCGTTCTCATCCTTCAGTTAAAGCTTTGCACTCTTAATGCTAACATAGAAGAGCTACAGTGTATGAACTCAGGAGTGAATACAGGGTCAAACTCCCTGCCACATCCTACTTCTCAAAAGATTATCAAAGAGAAACAACAGTTGGAAGGAAGTGTTGCCTGGAAGCTTGCTGCATCAAATGGTTCCTTTTCAGGAATTTTTGTAGAAATTGCATTTCAGTTTAATACCACCAGTATACCCTGAGAGACTCCTTGAGAAAAAGTGGGGCCCTGAAGTTTTGAAGATGCGGGTCACTCCATTACATAGGGTCTTTGTTTTGAGAACCTCAGGAGATATTTTTTCTGATCTGACTAGTAGAAATAATTGTGATCTTCCTGTGCAGTTGGCTTGCTGTTTACCTTAAGGAGAGTTTGAAATACATAGCTTTCTGCATTTTCCTCCCTGAATTGTCAGTTAAACAGCTTAGAGGCAAAATTGTGGTCAGCCCGTGGCAAATGTGTGAAACTTCATGGTGTAAAATTTTGATAGGTTTCATTTGTGGGTTGACGTTTATGTTTTGCTTTATCTTGTATTTGCCTAATTATTTTCCCTTTATTAAGCTTATTCTATTTAACTGTATTGTGCATTTCTTTTTAAAGCCACCTGAAATTGTTTTTAGAACAAAGTAGTTTAGTAATTAGTAATATTAACCTTTATGGAGAAAATTATAAGGCCTCTTCATGACTTTATAGATTCTTCAAGTGCTATTGTATGTGATTGATAAAAATTCAATTTATTTAGAATAGAAATATTTAAATGACAAGCAGAGAAACTTTAAGGTATGTTGGGGAGTGATGGAACTCTTATTTATAGGCTCTATTATAAAACGGTGAAAAATGCCAGTGTTTTTGTTTATCAAAAGTTAGTTTTAATATCTGTTAGATATTAAAATTTATTCTTATAAAACATTTTAAAATGATTTGAAATAAAATGAAAGAACAAAATCTACATACTGAGGACATTTGGATTTTCCTTTCATAAAATTTTATTTCTTTAGAGCATATAAATTGTTGCCATACATCTGAGAATTTTTCTGTAGATGTTTACTTAAGAAATTCTACATGTCAAATGGAAAAAACATATAGAGTAAAACAAACATAATCTGTTCTCAAAGTTACTTTGCTTTTGTGAAGTATGTCTCTTCAATTAAATTTTGTGGTGCAGGATTTAGGTTAACACCAGGTGAAAGGTTAAAATTTGTATGTTAATAAGAATATTTTATGAAAAATCTGAGTATAGAGTTATGGTTTTTTATTATCCATTTCAACAAACATGCTAAACTAAGAAACAGAGATATGCTTCATCAGAACCATAATTACAAAAAGTGGCTGTCATGGTCTTCCTCCATAAATTATGGCTAGGTATTAATTTTAAAAAAACACATGACAGGTAAATCATAGAAAAGGTAGTTTTTTGTGTTGACATACATTTGTCAAAAGAAATGCTCTCTCATTTAGATCTTGCTCTTTGAGCATTCAGAAGTGACAAACATTTGTTACATATGCTCAGCTGACAATGAGGCTGTCTCTCTGCAAAGACAAATGAAAAGAATTGGATTAATTTAGTTATAAAGAGATTTACAATTTGCTGTTTCTAACATGTCTTTTGGAGATTGATGAATAAGAAAAGAGATAAGAAAGACTTTCAGAAGCTGCTATTGCTGAATATGGTAGAAAAATTGCTCTTGCTGGAAGATGAATCAAATTTCTGTCAGGTAAAGCCAGGGAAAATTCTCTTGTGTTATCAACTAATCTTACCAGAGGGGGAATATTATGCAAGATGTATGACATTGCTTTCTCCCTCTCCCAGAAGCCAGATGGCTGTGCACTATACCAATCTAACAAGAATTCTTTACCTTCACTTTATTTACCAGTTTAGCTATGAGTCTAAAACAAAAATAGTCTTATCTTGCTAGTCCACTAGGCTTCTTTTGGAAGGTTTTAATCACTTAAAATTAGTTATTAAATCTTTTATAACAATGATAAAATTCAATTTACTGAAGTTATTTGCTTTGCTTTATTTTTTCTTTTTAAAATATATACTAGTAAGCAAAATATAACTAATCTAAATTCAAGGAACATGTATTTTGTTATTTTGCCTGAACACTCTTAAGTACATTCTCCTTTGTCAACCAGAATCTTAATTTCTTTTTCTTTAGTAGCCTTTATATGCAGCATGTATAATAGCACAAAATCACAAAACTGTAATTCTGTATAATTCTAATGCTATATGGGGATTTCACTAGTGTTTTGCCAAGCACAACAGTTGCGATAAAAATCAACTTAGTGTGAAAACTCATTCTAAGAAAAATATTTAAGTAGCGTAGGCTTAAGAATTCCAGAACAAACAAGCATGACAAAGAAAGCACCCGTTTCAAACAGCTCGGATATTTTTCAATCCTTATAAGAGCTATTTAATTCATATCTCAGTGTTCTGAAATAACACTCTGAGAAATCTGGAGGACCTCTGGATCCTTGTAATAGCTGATTTCAATAGTGGTACCTCAAGGGGAAAAAGAGGAAATGCATGATTAAAGCAAACTTTACTGTCAAAAGAGATAAAATTGGTTGCAATTAGGTCATGTCATTCCTTGCTTAAAACTCTGGAATGGCAACCTATTGCACTTTGAATAGAATCCATGTTCCTTATAACTTTCTACCCTGTCACCTGCCTTCCACTCAGTCCTCGTTGTAAAGCTCTCTCCTTTATATTCTGTTCGATTCACCCTGAGCCTCTTTCTGTTCCTCTGAGATGCAAAGTTCCTGCCTTTGGGCTTTTCACTAGCTGTTCCCCCTGCCTGGAATGTTCTGCCTTGAGATTCTTTATCTGGCTGTTCCTTTTGATATTTCAGTTGAAATGTTATCTCTTCCACAATCCTTCCTTGATTATTCAGTCTAAAGTAGATCTTCAATCCCTTTCCATGACATTAGCCTGTTTTTGTTTTGCAAAGCTCATATGAACTACCCGACATGTTCTTACTTGTTTATTCCCCATCTCCTACTATTGTAACATACGCTGTCTAATATCAGAGCCCTTATCTATATTATCCATTGCCCGGCATATTGTTTGTGCTCACTAAATATCTGTTTAATGAATAAACATAATCCCCAAATTATCAAAGAGATAGTTATTCTGACATTACATGGTTTGCATGCTAGAACCTGTGTCTCTTTTCAATGTTTAGTTTATGGATGAAATTATTGAAATTTCTTAGTTACATGTGCAAAAATATATTCAAGTCTTTGTATATGGCTGGACTAAATGTTATTTGACTACTCTAAGTGATAGTGGAATAGTATCACAATTTACTGACTCTTGATTAAAACTTTGACTACATTTAGTATGTTCCATATATTTTAGGCTCTATTACTCTTTTTGTGAGTTTTTCCTACTTGGCAGTTATTGGCCTAGGCGAGTCCACACATTTCAATTCTGCACAATAGTTAATATCATTCCCATTTTACAAATGAGGAAATGAAATCTCAGTCCAAGAAAATCAAGAATTCATCAAGGTTTTTTTTGTGGTTGAAAACAATATACAATTGATAACTAAACAGCATTTATAAAAAGAATAAAAATTTACCACATGGCTTCTCATGCCAAAGAAAGCCAGGTGACATAGTTGGATCATAAGAAGATGACTCTCCAATATACACTTGGTAGAGAGCACATACAAAGAAGATTGTATGCAAGGTATCAGAGATCTGTAATGACACCAAGATATCCAGTACTGCAACGAATATGTGAAGACACGAAGGAATTGACAACAAAGTATAACTAGGGTAAATGAAAAATTGTGGTTTGCTATTGTGGGGGCCTGGAATTGGCCACCCCAAGATATATCTCTTTAACATGAGGATTTAGGGCTGGTTACTTTTCAGACAGGAAAGCAACTGAGAAGTAGAATTTACTTACCCATTATTAGGAGACATTTACATTGTAAAGGAAATCTCCATCTGTAAAGATGCCTCCCTCTCTGCACCAGGAAGAATCTGGAGATGACCTTATCTCTAGAAACTCCTATCAATACAGAATGCAAGGACTTAAATCTGCATTTGTTTATTGTGCTTGTCTGGTAACCTCCTGTAACTGACTCCCTCCACCCCCAACATCCTCCTTTGTCTTTAGCTGGATATGAAATTTAAGGTGGGGGCTTCAGCCATTTTGGCAAGTTGCTCAGCTTGCCTGAGCCTCTCCAATGTATACATGTTATAAAACTTTGTTTAATTTTGTCCGGCTATTCTGTCTCATGTGAATTTAATTTGTTCTCCGGCCAGATGAACCCAGAGAGGGTAGAGGAAATGTCTTCCTCCCCTACACTATCTAGATAGAGTAAAGAAAAATTATGGACATAGGCTGTTAGAGGTGAGTTCTTAATTTTTCTAATTCAAATCCCTTTTTTTTTTTATTGCTGAGGAAAACGTGGGTCAGAACTTATAAGCGATGAGATGGATTAAAGTTAAAAATTGCAGGACAATATAAGATTAAAATGATATTGTAAGGCAGCCATTCTTCACTCTTGGGACGTTCTCTTCTGCTGAAACTATGGTCCCTTCTCAAAGTAACGAAAACATGTAGATACACATAGGTTTGAAGGCTCCCTAAAGAATGCTTCTTTAACATGCATTATTTCTGACTGTGTGTATTAAATAATACATTATACAAATGATTAGGCATTAAAGCATCATAGAAATAATTATATCCTGCTGCTAAGGTGGTTTCTCATGATAAAAAAAGTCACATTGAATTTTGCAAGGCATTTTTTGGTTGCAAAAATATATCATTTCTAATACTTGCACATAATGTAATGAGAAGACTGCTATGCTTTGGGGTAAATTTCAACAGATTCAAATGCTTCAAAAAGGTTTAGGATTCTCTGGAGTCAATTTTATGCTCTAAAATCCAATCTCTTCAGAATATTTCTCCTTTCATGAGGCTGACCTCTCAAAGTTGCTGTTAGTCTTGAAAGATCTCTAGGGATTTTTATAAAAATGGACTTGACTTCTGCAAGTACAATAATATTTCTTTTAAGGTGTCAGACCAAAAAATTATTTTCTTTGCCAAAAAATACATATGTTATTTGTTTATGGTTATTTTGTTTTTGTTTTTGTTTTTTTGTCACTTGTGTAAAAAGACTTCACCTATGAAAATGAAAAGCTTGTTTACCTAAGGCCTTATTTGTCCTGATGATATTACATTTCATTTCACTTTTAAAACACCTTTACTGAGATACAATTAATATGCCATAAAATTCACCAAAGTGTATAATTAAATGATTTTAATATATTTACAGACTTGTGCAATCATCAATGCAATCGAAGTTTAAAACATTTTCATCACCTGGAAAAGAAACCCATACTCATTAGCTGCTACTCTCCATCATTGCCCTCCCCTCTCCCCCAGCCAGGGAAACCACTAATCTACATTCTGGCCCTATAGATTTGCCTATTATGGATGTTTGGTATAAATGGAAACATATAATGTGTGACTGCCCTGTTTCATTTAGCACAGCATTTTCCAGTTTCCTCAATGTAGTATATATCAGTACTTCATTCTTTTTTTTCTCCCCCTTTTCTCCCCAAAGCCCCCTGGTACATAGTTGTATATTCTTCATTGTGGGTCCTTCTAGTTGTGGCATGTGTGACGCTGCCTCAGTGTGGTTTGATGAGCAGTGCCATGTCCTCGCCCAGGATTCAAACCAACGAAACGCTGGGCTGCCTGCAGTGGAGCGCATGAACTTAACCATTCGGCCACGGGGCCAGCCCCTTCCATTCCTTTTTATTGCAGATAATATTCATTTATCCATTCATCAGTTGACAAACATTTCAGTTGTTTCTACTTATTGGCATTTATGAATAATGCTGCTATGAACATTTGTATGCAAGTTTTTGTGTGGAAACGTTTTCATTTCTCTTGCCTATGTACCTAAAAGTAGGATTGTTGGATTGTACAGTAACTTTATATTTAAGCTTTGTAGGAAGTGCCAAACTGTTTGCCAAAATGGCTACACCATTTTACATTTCCATAAACAATGTGTAAAACTTCCAATTTGTCCACATCCTCACCAACACTTGTTAGTGTGTGTCTTCTTGATCATGGCCATCCTAGAAGATGTGAAGTGGTATCTCATTGTGGTTTTGATTTACATTTCCCTAATGTGCTTATTGACCATATGTGTATCTTTGGAGAAGTTTCTTTTCAGATTCTTTGCCTATTTTCTAATTGGGTTATTTGTCTTTTTTTGTTGTTGTTGATTTGTAACAGTTTTTATATAGTCTGCAAGCAAATTCCTTATCACATATATGATTTTTGTAAATGTTTTCCTTCATTCTGTAAATTGTCTTTTACTTTATTGATAGTATCATTTGCAGCACAACAGTCTTTAGCTTTGGTATAGTCAAATTTATTTTTTTCTCGTTTCTTTTGCTTTTGGTGTCATATCCAAGATGACATTAACTAATCTAGTATCATGAAAATTCACTTATATACTTTTATTTAAGAGTTTTATAGTTTCAGCTCTTACAATTAGGTTTATGATTCATTTTGAGTTAATATTTTAGTATTTTTTAATGATATGAGATAGGAGGTCAACTTCATTGCATTCATTCATTCAGTTGTCTCAGCAACATTTGTTAAACACTTCTTTCCCCTTTGAATTGTCTTGGCACTGTTGTGGAAAATCTATTGTCCATTAATGTATGGGTTTATTTCTAGACTCTCAACTCTGTCCTATCGATCTATATTTTTATTCGTATATAAGTACCATATTGTATTAATTACTGTAGTTGCATAGTGAGTTTTAAAATCATAAAGTGTAAGTTCTTCTGCTTTATTCTTCTTTTTCAAGATGTATCTTTTGTTATTTTGCTATTCTAGGTCATTTGCATTTCCGTATGAATTTTACTATCACCTTGTCAATTTCTGTGAGAAAGGCAGTTGATACCTTGATAGGGATTGTGTTGAATCTGTAAATTACTTTGTGGAGTATTGCCATCTTAACAATGTGAGGGAAGTTTTTAATTACTAACTCAATCTTCACTTATTATAATCTATTGAGATTTTTCTATTTCTTCTTGAGTAAGTTTTGGTAATTTGTGTGTTTCCAGGAATTTTTCCATTTTATCTAGATTATCTAATCTGTTCGCATATTTTTTCCAGTACTTCCTTTTCATTTCTTTAAGCTTGGCAGTGATGTTCTCTATTTTATTCTTGATTTTAATAATTTGGTTCTTTTTTTCACGGTCAGTCTACTTAAATGTTTGTCGATTTTGTTGATCTTTTCAAAGAACCAAATTTTGGTTTGATTTTTTTCTACTTTCTCTTCTCTGTTTCATTTATTTCCTGTCTAGTCTTTATTGTCTTCCTTCTACTTACTTTAGTTTAACTTGCTCTTCTTTTTCTAGTTTCTGATTGTCATTGCATTGAGATCGTTTTTCTTTTTTAACATAGGGATTTACAGCTACAAATATCCCTCTGTGTAACTACATTCCACAACTTTTTATATGTTGTGTTTTCATTTTCATTCATCTCAAGATATTTTTGAATTTCACTTTTGATTTCTTTTTTGACCCATTGGTTATTTAGGAGTAGTATGTTGTTTAATTTCCACATAGTTGTGAATTTCCAAACTTCCTTTTGGTATTGATTTATAATTTGACTTCAATGTGGTTGAAGAAGATGTGATTATGTTCTTCGTATGGTTTCAATCCACTTAATGTATGGAAGTTTGTTTTATGTCCTAGTATATGTCTATCTGGAGAATGTCCCATAGGCAGTTGGGAAGAAATGTTTATTTCGCTGTTCTTGGGTGAAGTGTTGTATAGATATCCGTGTTTTATAGAACTCTGCTAAGTATAGAGAGTTTACAGTGTTGTCTAGGTCTTCTATTTCTTCATTCATCTTCTGTCTAATCGCTTTATCTACTATTAAACATGGGGTGTTGAAGTTTTTATTATTTTTGAATTATTTATTCTTTCACTTCTGTCAGTTTTGCTTCATGTATTTTGGTCCTTTTTCTTAGGTGCCTACATGTTCATAATTGTGTATTCCTGATGAATCGACTCTCTCTTCATTATGGAACACTACTCTTTATCTCTTAGTAACATTTTTTGTTTTAAAGTCTATTTTCCTGTAAATCATTCCTGTTTTGCTTTGATTGCTGTTTGCGTGACATATCTTTTTCTATTCTTTTACTTTCAAACTTTTCATTTCTTTGACTTTAAAGTGGGGTCTCTGAGTAACAGCATGTAGTTTTGATGTTGTTTATTTATCCAATCTGATAATCTCTGACTTTTCATTGGATTGTTTAATACATTCACATTTAATGTTGTTATTGATATAGTTGAATTTACACCTGCCATTTTATGGGGTTTCTTTGGATTCTACATGTCTCATGTCTTTTTAATTTTGATATTCTGCTAATATCTTCTTTATTATTAAGGGGATATTTTCTAGCATAACATTTTAATTTCTTTAATAAATTTTTATTGCATTTTTGAACTCTTTGTGGTTGTTCTAGGGCTTACAATATACATACGAATTTATCAAAATCTACTTCAGATTTAAAATAACTTTATTCCAATGGAAGATAGAAACTTTCTCATGTATACTTCTATTCCCTTATCCTCTTTTTTTTGTTATTGTTGGTATACATAGTGATTTACATACATGAAAAACTGAACAATAAATTGTTATTATTGCTTTATATAATTCTATATCTTATAAGGAAGCTGAGATAAGAAAGAACAGGTATGTATTTATAGAATGTGTTGTATTAACATTTTTATTTACCATTTCTGGTTCTCTCCGTTTCTTCCTGTGGATTCTAGTTACTGTCTTGTTCTACTTCTTTACTTTATTACAGCTCTGTTCCTACCTACCCCCTTCTGAATTTATGGTCAAATATATTTCATTTTTGTATTTTGTAAGTCCAACAATATGATTGTATGCATATTGTTTTATGCAATTACCTTTAAAATCAATTAAGAGAAAAATTGAGAAAAATATGCGATTATATTGGTTTTTATAATTACCTCTATAATTACCTTTACTGATACTCTTTTTTTTAATGTGGATTTTAATTACTACCTGATATCATTTTCTTTGAGCCAGAAGAATTTCCTTTATTATTTTTTGGAAGTAGGTTGGCTAGCAGCATATTCTTTCAGTTTTGGTTTATCTGAGAATTGTTTTATTTAATTTTCATTTTTAAAAGAAAGTTTGGCTGTATGTAAAATTCTTGGATAAAAAAATTTTACTTTCAGCACTTAGAATATGTCATCCCATTGGCTTCTGTCCTTCATTGCTTCTAAAGAAAAATCAGCTGTTAATAGTATTGAGGAAGTTCTTGTGTAAGTGATGAAACGTTTTTCTCTTACTGATTCTAAGATTTTCCCTTTACCTTTGGTTTTCAACATTTTGACTATATGTCTGGATGTGGGTCTCTTTGTGTTTATCCTTCTTATAGTTCATTAGGCTACTTGGATATGTAAATTAGTGTTTTTAATAAATTTTGGGGAGTTTTCAGTAATTATTCACATTTTTTCTGCCCCTTTCTCTCTCCTCTCCTTCTGGTAACCCTATTATATTTATGATGGTGCACTATATGGTGTGTTACATTTCTCTGAGGCTCTGTTCATTTTCTTCATTATTTTTACTCACTGCTCTTCATCTCTATTTATCTATCTTCAAGTTTGCTGATTCTTTCTTTTGACATCTCAAATATACTGTTGAATCCTTCTTTTCCACTCTAGAATTTCTATATAAGTGGATACTGACCCACCAAAAACTTGACATTATATATTTATTTCTATTCAGAAAATTACTCATATTTTCCGGGAAATGACATTTTAATTTACATGTTCATGTATATAGAAACTATTTCTAGTTAAACAAAAAAAATTGCAATAAAGAAACAATGATTTTCTATTCACTGCCCTTATTGTATTTATGTTTTTCAGTGTGCGAGTGTGTGTATGTGTGTGTGTGTGAGACAAATAATATCTGGCTGTTATAATAACAGTTGGCTGTAGCATTTCTAAATTTGATAGTTATTATGAATTATTGAACCTTAAATAGACTTCTAAAATGTCTTACATTACTGTAAGTGGTTCATGGCATTTACAGATTTCTTCCAAATTTGTTAATATTATTCTGTAAAATTGTATGTCTTCTGCAATGTTTATTTGTTTTAATTAAGAGCAAATACTTCCATTTTAATTAAGATTCTGAAGCAAAAAGTTTGAAGAAAAACTTCGTGTTACCATAAATAGAATCAGGATCAAGTAACAAAATTACACAAGCTAATATAATTTGTAGCCATTACCACAGAATCATCCAACACAATCATAAATTATTTTTATGTCTTAATAACAACATACAGGTACTTTATAACAGCTGTTTTCAAGATGCATTGCTTCCTGTGCTTACAAAATCTGTGCAGAATTCTCAAAGGAAGACATTTTTATATATAGACTAGGTATCTAGTGGTTGAAAATATTGATTAAAAGAGGAAAATTATAATCCTTTAAAGTTAGTTTGTACTCCAATTTCTAATGGTAATCTCTTCTGAATTGTTCATAGCTTCCACTGAAATACACAAAATATTCAATTCATATTACAGGAAAATGTTAATAGCTAATTGGATAACTTACAATACATTGTGAAAGTCACAGCTATGATGTATTTAATTGTTTTATTGACATTTTCAGATATTGAAAATATAAATGTGTGCAATTAAGATTTTTTTCAAAGGAATACTTAACATATACCAAATAAACTTTTTCTTTAAGCTGGAAAATTTTCAGCTTTTCATATTTGTTTTTTTCCAAACTTCTTTCTTATTTCATCTACTATAATATCTGAAAATTTAAAAATCCAAAAATAAATGTTTATAGAAGCTAACTCACTAATTAATGTCAAATAATTGGTGCACAACCAAAAGGAAGATTCTTACAGCTCTCTCCCTTGAGGCCATGTAACAGGTGGTGCATGGGATGAAAAATGGACTGGCCATCAGAGGGCCAGTTTTCTGCTTTTAAACATATCAGTAACAGTAGTGTGACCTTGGAAATGATTAACCTCCTAAAACTCTCTTTACCTCATCAGCCAAAGATGAGAGAGGTCTTGATTTGATAGTTCCTATAGCTTCTTCTCTTCTCAAATAAAAGGTGCCTTAAACTACTCAGGTGCGGGTGTGCATGTGTGTCTATCTCTGTGTACATGTCCCAGTGTGAATATGAGTGTTTGTGTGAATGTTTACATTTGCATGCATAAGCAGACATGATAAAATCACAGATTACAGTGCAAAGCAACTTTACTCAAAATCGTTCCTGTTGTTCTTGTGTCTATGTAAGACTTTATTACAGCTATATGATGAGGGACTTGAAAGGAAGGGAAAGACTATAATGCAGGGGAAAGAGATACACATTTACTTTAAATTCCCTACACTAAGGGCCAGTACTATATAGGTCCTTTTCTGTGTTGCATCACTGAATATCACTGAAACCCTGAGAGGAAGGTTTCCTGATCCCCATTTTACAGATGGAACTGGGTTTCAGAGAGAGAGCTAGCAACTTGACCAAGGTCACATAATTAAGTGATCAAGAACAAGTGAAGAGAACAAAAGATGATAAGACAGGCATTACAAGAAAGTCAAGGAGGTGACGGGGAAATAGAAGGAAACAAGTCAGAGTGACCTAATCAGGTTTTTAATTAAGATCTGATTGGTTGGAAAAGTTAAATCCAAGAAAAGAAAGTGCTCCTGTAGTCTACAACTTTCCCAATGCAAACTGCATGGCAAGCAGTTCTGGCAGGCACACACTAACGGAAAGAAAACTGGATTAAAAAGAAAAAAATAGAAACCGGTGCTCTAGCCTTGGTTCTGCACTTATTAATAGCATCCAATAATTCTTACTGAATTTTAATATGCCTGGCACTGTTCCATATTCTTAAATACTAGCACATTTACCCTGATAACAACCATTTGAAGTAGGAACTATTATCGCCATCCTTACTTTGCATGTAAGAAAACTAATCACAGAGATTTTTGGTAACTTGCTTACAGTTACACGGCCAATAAGTGATGGAGCTAGGATGAGAATTCTGGCATTTTCCCTCTATAACTGCACTGTGCAACGTGACAGACAGCAGCCTCATGTGCCTAGCAAGTGCTTAAAATGGGCAAGTCCAAATTACAATGTATTTAAGCATAAAATAAACACTGAATGTTAAAGACTTATTACGAAAAAAGAATGCTTAACTACTGGTTACATATTGAAACAGTTATATTTTGTATAAATTGGGTTAAATAAGATATATTATTAAAATGAATTGTATCTGTTTACTTTTTCTTTTCGAAAAATGTGACTAACTTAAAAATTTTAAACGACATCTGCGGCTTGCATTCTATTTCTTTTGGGCAGCACTGTTCTAGAGACTAATGGCTTTATCACCACGCAATATTTCTTCATTTTATCCATGTGTAAGATAGAAGTATGTTTCTGTCGTTGCTTCAGTCCAGTGAATCAACTGCCAGATATTCTTGGTAGAGTAAGATGGTGTACACTTTTAGCTATGCAAATGTAAGGCAACTGGGCCCTCTTTGACCTAGAGCTTGCCTAAGAATAGAATATTTTAGCAAAAGCTCCATGATCCAGATACAAAGTTAGCAACTAGATAGAGAGTTAATAAATTTGCATAAAGAGCTCCGGGCATTTTGTGAGGAAAGGGACAAATATCCCAACTTCAGTACTCTAGGAGACTAAATCACAGAGTTAGTTGGGATGAAACAAAATGGTAAAGATTATAATCTGTAGTAGGGAGTGGAATAAGGTACTGAAATTAAATGACCTTGATGAACTAGGAAGTCTGGACTCATGAACTAAGATCTTGTGTAAGCATAAGCTATTGCTGAGGCTAAAGATGCTTTTAAGATATAGCCAACTTCGAGAGACTCTGGGAGACAATGGATGAGAAAGTGAATGTGAGTAAACAGAGCTGTGTTTTTCTCCCCACTGCGGTGACCACTGTGATGTCAGCAGGGAGATGGAGAAGAAGGGCCTCACTTGAGATACGAAGCGTTTGTCCCGCACTGGTTCCTCAACAGCAGTGTTAATGTGTGGCAGGAAGAAGCAGGGCAGCAGTGAACTTATCAGATTTGAGCGCTCTCCCTGCACTACTCTGGGACTCAGCCCCTGAGGCTTTTGGTTATTTTTGCGGGGTGCGGCCTCAGTTGGTGCTCTGATCATCTCCTGTTCACCCTGGTGGTGAGGGAGGGATCCTGCACCCTAAAAGTAGAAGATGGTTGAACACATAGCAGCTGACACAGCACAGGAGACCGGACAGTTTGTTAGTCACATACTGTCAGGCCAGGCAAGGAGGATGCTACATGTCATGCACCACCACATAGAGACTGCACTTAGGAACAGACTGAACAAACAGCAGCTCTAGGAGGCAGGCTTCAGAGTAACAAGAGGATGAGGTGGCCCCTGGTTCCAATAGGAGGGTGTGATTGCCTTGCTTGAGAAATTTCTCAGGCTGGCAGGAAAGTGAAATCTGTTAGGTTGAGAACCGTGTGGGATATAGCTGGTCCATCAGACAAAGGAACTGGCCTTTCCCAATGGGTGGGCAACACGTCTAGCCAGAGCAGGAAAACTCATAGTTAGGCCTTTGGAGTCCTGTGAGGTTCCAAGATGTCAGGACCCCATATAAAATTTTAGACTTTGTAATATAGCTGGAAAGTTTTGGACTTCTGGGATTGGCCAGGTGAGCACAGAGCAATTAATTGAACAATATGAGTTGTGACTGTTTACACTATTGAGCATAAATACTTGGGAAGATAATTCTATTTTCCACAGTATGACACAGTTTTTCTCTAGAGTATGTGAAAGAGCTTCAGAAGCCACAATGTGCTGAACAATTATATTTTGGGGGAGAAATATGCTGGAATGCCATTTTAGATACTTTTCACTGGGATTGTTCCAGCTTGAAATGGCATTCCAGACTCTCATTTTAAAATAAAAATAAATTCAGATGTTATAGAAAGAAATAAATGCTATATAAAAATGACAGTTATTATTTCAATCAAATGTAATATTTATACGCATTTGCAGAGTTTATCTTCCTCATTTACTTAGGGAGCATTTGGTTCCAAAAACAATAACTCACTCAAATTAGTTTACATAAAAGAGATCGTTGTATTGGAAGGAAACGAGGATATTTTACAAAAGTGATGAATAAGAAGTGTAATGAAGCCCAGTGAAAGAATGGGACTGGGAACTGATAAGTACAAGTCTCTGATAAGTGACAATTTAGCAGAAACTTGAAGTCAAAGAGGATTATGATTTATTCTCTAATTGTTTACTCCCATAATAGTCTGTGCTTTCCTTTTGTAGCAGTGGAACTTATAATTTTTTACTTAATTATTTGAATTTAAAAATGTCTGTTTTACAAGTGTTGGTGACGACGTGGAGGAAAGGGAAGACTTGTGCAGTGCTGGTGGGAATGTATTGATGCAGCCACTATGGAAAACAGTATGGAGGTTCCTCAAAAATTAAAACTAGAACTACCGTATGATCCAGGAATTCCACTTCTAGGTTTTATCCAAAGAAAATGAAAACACAAACTAGAAGAGATATCTGCACCCCCATGTTCATTACAGCATTAGTTACAAGAGACAAGAATGAAAACAACTTAAGTGTCCATCAACAAATGAGTGGATAAAGAAACTGTGGCATGTATATACAATGGAATATTATTTAGCCATAAAAAAGAAGGAAATTTTGTTATTTGTGACAATGTGGATGGAACTGAGGGCATTATGCTAATGAAATAAATCATCAGAGAAAGACAAATACTATATGATCTCACTTATATGTGGAATCTGAAAAGAAAAGGAAAATAACAACCAAACTCATAGATACAGGGAACAGATTGGTGGTTGCCAGAGGCAAAGGGTGGAAGGTGGACAAAATGGGTGATGTGGGTCGAAAGGTACAAACTTCCAGTTATAAAATAAATGTCATGGGAATGTAGTGTACAGCACGGTGACTACAGCTGATAAAACTGTATTAGATATTTGAAAGTTGCTAGGAGAGTATATCTTAAAAGTTCTCATCACAAGAAAAAAAATTTGTAACTATGTGGTGATGAATGTTAACCAGGCTTATTGTGGTGATCATTCCGCAATATATGCAAATATTGAATCATTATGTTGTACATCTGAAACTAATATTATATTAATATTATATGTTAATTATGTCTTATTTAAAAAATGTCTGTTCTAGTGCAGAGTTGGAGCTTCATGAGAGCAATTCCTATCTTTTCATTAGTACCACAGCTCCACCATCTAGCTTTGGGCCAAGCATAGAGTAGGTGCATCAAGTGTTGCTTGCTGTTTTTATTATTGAAGGTGTGACGTTTCTTGTAGGTGCTAATTTAATGATTTTATGTTTTATTTTATAAGAAATTATAGTGTGTTGTATTCTTAGGGAATAGGCTAAGATGTCCTAATAGAAACCTACAAATTCAGTGGCTTAAACAGGATCTATGTTTATTTCCAGGAAGGCAGGTGTCTCACTACAAGGAGGAGATCCAGTGATGCTCTCTGCCTAGGTGGTTCTGCAATTCTCATCATATCACCTCTCCCTCTGGGTGTAAGGTGGCTGTTCACATTGTCACAACTTCTCAGCTAGTTGGAAAGGGAAAAGGAAATTCCAGTTCAAGGAGCTTCCTTTTAAGGAGATGACATACAGGGAGTCACATCCATCACTTCTTTTCACATCCTTTTAGCCCAAACTTAGTCATGTGACAACCGCTGCACAGAGGGCTGGGAAATGTGCCCATCTCTGGGGATCTGTTATTAAAGGGGTGAAGGATAGAAGGGACACTGACAGACAATACATGCACAAGTATATGTGTATATGAAAATACAGCTATTGTGTTCGTGTCATTAAAGTGTAGGCTAAGCTATTCTAACACCCACATACATATATATGTTCTCCACTGTCCACTATGGAGATGCAATAATTTGTTTATTCATTCCCCTACAGGTAGATATTTCATTGTGATTTGTGTTTTTTGAAAGTTCCCTGGTAATTTGTAAACAGCCAATCTGACACCTTTTCATGAAATAGCAATTGAGATAAATTTCGAGGATAATTGAGAATAAAAAAGAGTAAAACAAGAGAAGATGCAAGACATTGTATATTGTAGTGCAGTGTTCAAAGTATTGTCAACAAGTGCTTATGAAGTGCTGACTCTGTATCAAACCAAGTGCTAGGTGTAACAGAAACAGTCAATGAAGGTGAAGAGGTGGTGTCTCTTTGAACACAGATTTTTGTTCTGCTGACTTCACAGTAGGGTAGTCAAAGTAGGTATTTTTATTGCTATTTTACAGATGAAAAAAGTGACAAATTAACAGCAGGTGAGCAAGTTTCAAACAAACACAGCCCTCCTGACTCTTAGTACAAGATTGTTTTCTTTACACTGCCTCACAGCAGACTGTAGACGGGTGACATCACTTGTATGTACACAATCAACCGCCTGTTTCACCTCCAGACCGATGAAACTGAGTGACTATCAGTAATTGGTTATTTTGGTAGTATATGTTGAGTTTAGGTGAGTTATGAGAAGAAATAAGCAGGAAACTAGAGTTTCTCTGCAGAAAAAGGCTTACATACTCCATAACTGCCCACCAAATATGACTCCTTGACTATTTCTCCTGCTGGAGCAAGTGTTCTAATCTTGATAAAATAAATAAGAATAAAATTGCAGGAGACAGCAGCTGGGAGCTCCATGCTGGGATGTTTACTGTCGTCAAGGCTCAAACACAAATGCCATAATTATTGTGAACATTAGGTGATTGCCCCTAGGGAACAGATTCACTTGTTTAAACCCTGAAAAGCTTTTTCCACTCTATCAAATTACTTGAGAATTTAGTTCAGAGTCTAAGGTCACTCCTAAGACAAGAGAGCTTTGGAGAAACTGAGGAAAGATTCAATAGAGAAATTACATTTTATACGCTGGCGTAAACTTACTGATCTTTTTAGTGGCTTTTCTAGTTTAGCATGTACCCTTGGTCTGATGACATTCACAACACATTGATAAAATTAGGTTGTCTTTGTCTAGATTTGTCTCTGCTGAAATATGACAGTTAATATAAGAAGACACATTTTTTCTCTGAATCATTGAGTAATAGTTTTTTTCCTTTTTGTTTGTATAGACTGTTCCCTTTCAAATGGTTCTTATTGATTTCTTTTTTTTTTTCTGCTTTATCTCCCCAAACTGCCCCCCCCTCCCCATACACAGTTGTATATCCTAGTTGCAGCTCCTTATAGTTGTGGGATCTTATTGATTTCTATCTTAAGCTGGTCTCACACTTTCCTCCTGTGGTTGGTTAAGCAGGTATTGTTAGCCTAGTTTTACAAATGAAGTTAGCAGGTATCAGGGAAGTTGAAACACTTCAAATAAGTGGCACAACTATAAGAGTGGAGAGCATGAGAGACAAACACTGGGCCTGTCTTCAATCAATAATCGCCTCTTCACCAGTGAAATCAGATATCTGGCTCCACGAATTCTTGCTACCCCCTTCTAACTCTGAATGCTGCATGGCAATGCAGTGTAGGTGTTTGAAAATTCAACTTGCTAAGAAATGGCCCTTTGGTGAGCCTTTACTATGTTCTAGGCATAATGTCAAGCACATTAGAGGCATAATTAATGCTCACAGGCACCCTATGACATAAATGTTCTTATCTTCATTTTACAGATAAAGAAAATTAAAGCTTGGAGAAGTGAAATAACTGGTTCAAGGCTATGTGGCTGCCCTCAAACGAATATTAGAAAATTTCCAGTCTCTCTGAAAAGGAAGACTAAGACCTCACTCTACATTTTAAGTGTGAAGTTATTTTTTTTTTAAGGAAGGTTAGCCCTGAGCTAACATCTGCCATCAATCCTCCTCTTTTTGCTGAGGAAGACTGGCCCAGAGCCAACATCTGTGCCCATCTTCCTCTACTTTACATGTGGGATGCCCGCCACTGCATAGCCTGACAAGTAACACGTAGGTCCACACCCAGGATCCAAACCTGTGAACCCCAGGCCGCCGAAATGAAACATGCAAACTTAACCACTGTGCCACCAGGCTGGCCCCTGAGGTTAATTTTTAATTTGTATTATTTTTGACTTTTGGAGAAAGGGAATTATGGACAAGAAGGAAGAAAGAAAGATGTCTGAGAGTTAAAGCAGCATTGTTTATCCATCACGTCTTTAGCTAGGCTGTTGATTCATTGAATGAAAAAGCCATGCCTGATTCATCTTTAAATTATTAGTAGTTTAGTGATTTGAGAAAAGTAGATTCTTATTAAATATTTTTGGAAAGAATACTTCCTGAAGCAGAATTCTGAATATGTTGCATCTGTGTAACTGACCTCTGCAGGGATCCACCCGGATCCTCTTGGCTCTAATTGGTCCTGTGCACCCCTTTTTCTTTCTATTACAAACTCCTGCAGCTCTCTGCCTTAGGGCTTACTCCTGCCACAGGCAGGGCCCTGTGCATGGCAAGCTGAGAATACTAGAGAATTCAGATCTTCCAGAGCAATGACAGATGGGAGCTGTTGGAAAAATATCCCACTATGTCATTGCACAGGTGGGAGAACTCTGAGCAATGTTCTAGTGTTACTTAGAAGTCCCCAGTTGGATTGAGTCATAGCTGCCTATACTGGTAACCTGCTCATTTATACACTCTGTTTTGACTTCCTTTCCTTCCCCATCTCAATTCTCCACAGCATACATATGCTTCCTGAAATCACATCACAAATAAACTCCTTGCACTATAATACTATTTCAGGGTTTACTTCTAGGGGAGCACAAACTGAGATATCTTGTTCAAAGTTTTAAAATAAGTCATACAAAAGGCTGTATGAAATAAATAATAATATTTATTTTGATAATAATGAATAATATTTATTGATGAGCATTTACTATGTGCAAGAGCTAAATCTCTTATGTCTTACAATCCTATCAGGTAGATACTATTTAACATTGCCATTTTACACTTGTGGATAATGAGGCACAAAGAGATTAAGGAATATGCTCAGAATCACAGCTATAAATGGTCAACATTAAGATTGCAACCCAACAACCCAATCAGCTTTTCCATTTTAGAAAAGGTCTTGCCCTCATCATGACCACACATAATTGATTTCCCATCAGAATGTTGGCTGATCTAGAACTTGGGAGACTTGGTTATACTTTTTTGCTTAACTTATGCAAATATTTGTATTTACTATTCAATATATGTGATTGTAACACTTATGATAAAAGCAACTTGCATGCAGGAGTGCTGCCAAATATCTGGGAAACTTGTATA
Source organism: Equus caballus (assembly GCF_041296265.1). Classification (NCBI taxonomy): domain Eukaryota; kingdom Metazoa; phylum Chordata; class Mammalia; order Perissodactyla; family Equidae; genus Equus; species Equus caballus. The sequence goes on from NC_091686.1 coordinate 96,625,083, forward strand.
GCATTAGTTTGTATAGTTTTGGCTTCCAAAAAAGCACAGTGCGACATAAATTATTAGAGTTGACTCCCTCCGTCTTTGTTTCCTATAGTCTTTTCAGCTCTATATTGACCGGTTTTCTTCCTTTTCTTTCTTACCCTTCTTCTTTTCCTCCTGCTCCTCGTTCTTCCCTCACTTTCTTGCTCTCCCTCTCCCCCTACTCATCCTCCTTCTTGTCTCTCTTTTGCTTTGATTTTGTAACAGCCCGAAAGAACTTAAGCTAGCTTTCTTTCTCTTCTTTCTTTCTTTCAATTTGAAGTATTAACATTTTAGTGATTAAAATCCAACAATTATAAAGCCAAGGAAAGAATTAGACAGCTATTAATCCTCATTGATTCAGATTGCAAAAAGGAAGGCTGTACACATTAGGTTTTATTGAATGATGCGCTTGAACTGCTTTCTCTTTTATTTTGCCCAAGTAAGCAGAAAGGGAATGCATCGCTAACTATAAGAAAATCATATAAGCACAAAATGATAAACTAGCCAACTGTGGACAAACACTGCACATTTAAAATATTACATTTTCAGAGCCACTGGGAGAGATGTTTTTGTAAATGCCAGAAAGTCAAATGTGAATATAAGCCAAATAAGTGTAAAAAATGTAGGGCTGAAGGATGAAAATGTAGGAGAGGGGGTGTGAGAGTGCTCTTAAAACAGTGAATATCTATTTCTAGAAACAAAGTTTTTAAAATTTAGATAAGTAGACTATTAAATGAAAAATTATTACTTGGAAATAGTATCCATTTAAATACTATAATTAATTTTTAAACAAACAGGTTATGAAGGTGTTACTTTAGTCCTAGATTTAAAATAGTTTACTTCAGAATTAAAACATAACGTATCATAGAATTTCAGGAACATAAAACCCTAGTTTCAGTCTGGACCATTTAACTTTCCCTAAGAATATCAGCGTCATTAAAAGCATTTCTTCACTGCTTCTCCATTCAATACCCATTCTTATGTTAATGAAACTAGGATATCTTTTATGAAATCTCATTTTATAAGAAATTCCTTATAGCATGAGAAAGTAAAATTAAATAATTAAATGTCCACAGCAACTCAAGATTAATTTGCAGCTACATATATATTTTGGAAGAAGGTTTCTATTTATCTGTCTACATCACTTTTTGTAGCTCTAATACATATTCTTGTTACCAAAATCTTACTTTGAAATTTCACAATATGGACCCTGATATGTCACATTTTGGGGTTTGTAGGGAATCCAGATTCATCCTTGTGCTGTTTTAGCCTTCTTCGTTTAATTTTTTTGGAGATTGAGTAGAGTGGCTGAAAAGATATCCTCTAATTAAAAGAGGGAAATAACCTCCCACCACGTCCTCAAGTGTGCTTGGTGCCCCAGAAACCCTGAACGGGAGATTGACTCTTGGATTCCTAGCTGAGGTTTGGCTTGGAGAGGGATATATATTTATAATACATATTATGCACACACATTAAGGAACATACTGTACACTGCGTGTCTGGAGAAATAGAGTCTGTTCTTTTTCGTTCAGAGGTCTGCTTACAGAGTCCACTGTGTTTTCAGTTTGTATAGTCTCTCAAACAGTTTTCCAGCAGGTGTAGTCCTCTGTGCCTTTAGCATTCTCCACTTTCTCCACTTTTCAGAGTAACTTCCTCTTAAGCCCCTTAGCATTTTTCACAGAGTACTATATTGATTTGTGAACCTGTATCAATTTCTCTTCTAGACACGCTTTGTCCTTCTATATTCCACAGTATGTCAGCACAGTGTCTTGCAAACATTAGACGCTCAATGAATGTGTGTTGCAATAATAAACAAGCAAAAGATTTGCTGAATGGGTTATATGATTTGGAGCAGGGAGAGTGGGGTCTTTGTCCTTCCTCTGTCACTCAGTTCCTGTTGACTGATGGCAAGTCCCTGCATTTCTCTGGGCTAGACTTCCCTCATTTATAAAATAAAGGTCTAGGACTAGATGCTCTCTAAGGCCCTTTTCGGCCCTGACTTCCTGTATGAATTTATGAGATAGGAGAGCCAGACTAATGAAAGTGCAGGCAGGGAGAGAAGTTATTATAACAAGCATTCTGGCACTCTGATAAACCCTGTCTCTTGTTAGATTTCACTGGAACAAATTTCATTTTGCTGAGATGGCAACCATCCTGACATAGGAAATTATTTTCACTGATTTATTTATTCCATTTTTTTAACTTATTTTAAGCACTTCTCTGATTGTAAAAGAAGTGTATGTATGTGTATTCATTATTTTAAATACGGAGAAAAAAGAAACAAGGAAGAAAATAAATTATTTGTAATTTTATCATCAGATAATATTTTGTTAATATTTTGGAGAATTCTATCTTTTTAGTATGTCTTTATGCAGTTATTTATAAAGTCAAGATCATAGTCTATCTATGTTAATATCTGCTTGTCCATCTATTTTCTTACCAATATAGATAAATTTGTTATATATGGAAATGCACAATACACTTATTCATTCAAATATATTCCAATTTCCCAATCTCAGTCAAATGTCTTTGAAGATATTATTTTAACAGACACTGTAGTGGATTGGGATGGCCAGAATTTTTATCTTCCCAGCACCCTTTGACTTCCTCTCCCCTCTTCTTTTGCTAATAGAGATCCTATTATGAGGAATCCATTCCAAGTAGTTCATATCTTCTACCATAATTTTGAGCACATGACCAAGCCATGGCCAATCAGAACGTTACATTCCTGGCCACAGTAGTTTAGGGAAAAGAATCTGAACTAAGACAACCAGGATGGATAAGTATTTCTCTAGGGCTTTTGCTGGAAACACTGAAAAAAAGGTACTATAATTCCGGTGGAATTAGGCTTATATCAAGCATATGGTTGCTGTTTGTTGATTCCACTTATGCCAGAGAATAAAGGCCACACAAGAAATAACAGAGCTGAGAAACAGTATAAAGTCAGTGAGATTTTTGATGATATCTTCTGATTCTCTGGTTCAATCAATGCCTAAAGCCAGTATAAGTTTGTACTTCCCACTTATGTGAGTCAACGGACTCCCCCGTTACCTCCTTTCTTAAATGAGTTACGTTTCTTGTCTTACAAAAGAAATTGTTCTGACTAGTGCATTTAGATATGTATCATAAGGAATTCAACAAGTTTTTCCTGTTTGCAATATTGAAATTATCTAGGTTTTTCTATAATAAACAATATAGTAATGCATTTTATAATTAATGTTTGCCCATGTATCTGAAGGAGGAGATAGGATAATATACGATAGTTTCCTGAAAGAGACTTTTAAGGAATGAGGGGTCTGGTTTTTTAAGACAACATATGTTATCAAAATATTGTCCAGAAAACTTGAGAGTTTGATTGGCATCAACAATAATCTTTGTGAGATATACATCAGGGCTAGTGGGTTGCAATACAAAGCACTTCTATTTTTGTCATCTGTTATCTCTTTAAATTAATTTAGAGGGCTCTTGATTGGTCACCTTGGCCCTGGATTGGTCACCCCTATGAATTTTATACTTATTCTGTCATCATACAAACCCATCCAGTCAAAAACTAAAATGTCCAGACCTACGTAATGGTCAAGATGTTCTCCCCTACCCTGGCTTGCTTCATATAGACAAGGAAGCATCAAAGACAATGAAGGACACATGAAGAGTTTCTTCTTTCTTTCTCCATCTTGATATTTAACTCTTTTTTTCCTCCATCTTATAAAGATTCTAAACAGCACCTCCTCCCTCTCCCAGGATGAAGTGGGAGTAGAAAGAAGAATTAAAAAGGAGCAGGAAAGTTCTTAAGTTACTGCTCCCTTTAGAGCTGATGGTGAGCTCTCCGGGCCTGGCAGTTTACCCACTCCCTCTCGAGAGCTGTTGTGGGTTCTTTGGATTCCCCTTGCCAGTACCAACCCCCCCACCATTGCTGAACATTTATCCCCTGTAGTTGCATTGATAATGGCCAATACTCTCAGTTATCGCTGGTTGCTTGTTCTTCCCACAGCCCCTGGTTATCTGTTGATATGACCTATTCTACTAAAAAGAATGTTTCTATAACACATATTAAGTAATACATGATTGGTAAACAGCAGAATGATATTAATATAATGCAGAAGTTTCAGGGGATCATATATGATTTTATTTTCTATCACTCTAATAATTTGAACTACCAGTACCTGCAGTTGAATGCAAAGTATACTAATAAAGCTAATCATGGCAAGCTACAGAAATATGTAACCTTGGACATGATGCCCAATCATCTCATATTTTCCCTCTTGGCCCAGCTTGGCTATATGCTGTACCTACGGAGTGCTTATTGCATTACTATCTCTACTCTGTGTTCATTTTGCTCTTTTCCCCCATAACTTATCAGGGTCGGCCCTATCTTATGTGCTCTTCACTTGAGCTACCTTTATTTTTAAGATAAAATCCTCTATTTACTATAGTATTCAGAATTTAACATGTCTTTTGGCATGTTAGAATTATCCAGCTCTTTTGGAATCATGTGCGTATGTGTGTATGGATTTTTTTCATGATAAGTTTATAGAGTTGTCTAGGTTTGCCCCTAATGGTATTATCCCATAAGCTCAGGTTATTTTTGCAGGTTTTTCAGGATCATGTGTATCACTATTTGAAAATGCCTATATTGTGGGTTCTATCTTAATGAGACCTGTTCCACCTCCCAGGTGACTCTTTTGGATAGGACCCAAGATGAGTTCGTGTTGAATCTCTTCCCTCCTACATCTTATCTATAGGAATGGTGATGGCATTCTTTTCTTCACAAAACTTTGGGAGAAATTTTAGAAAGCTGTTTTTTGCTTTGTCTTCAAATGGCCGGTCATCCCATATCTTGCCTATATAATCTTCCAGATAGGTAGCAGACACAAATCCATTCTATTCTCTGATGGGAGTGCATATTAAGCACAATAAGTGGTATCTTTAAAGTCTCTCGCTCTCTTTACTTGACATTAGGAGGCTGTACAACTGGTCCATCCTCCCTGGGGGTGTGTATCTCCCAGTACAGTTCCCTCCAAAGAACCTTCTCCAACATTGCTTTCATTTTTTTTTTTGGTGAGGAATATTGGCCCTGAGCTAACATCTGTGCCAATCTTCCTCTATTTTATGTGGGATGCTACCACAGCGTGGCCTGACAAGTGGTGCTAGGTCTGAGTCTGGGATCTGAATCTGTAAACCCCGGGCTGCAGAAGCAGAGTGCGCAAACTTAACCACCATGCCACCGGGCTGGCCCAAACATTGCTTTCTTTTGCTCTCTAATCTTCTGACTCTATTATATTCTTGATGTGGCATAAGATTTGAAGTCCTCCAATCCATTCTTGGCCATATGCTTTGTTACCTCTAGACCACTTTGGAAATTGCTGGTTGTTGTGCATTCTGGAACTTCCATTTGGAGGTTCCTGTTGCACATATCTCTATCTTTATCAGCACATATCTTTAACTATTTGGAACCATATTGCAGAATAAGCTGGCAAATTAGTACATTTCATTTAACTTAAGAAACAAGCATAGCCTACATTTCTTTCCATTTTAGGATTGCTTGTATTTTTAAGACACAGAATGATTTAATTTAAACAGCCAGACTTTTAATTTATTTGAGAAAGTGTTATTGCCCTGAAAAAAAATGGAGATACCTTAAATGGCTCCATGAGTTATGAACATGTGGCACAGTATTGCAGAGTGGTTAGGAAAGGATGCATCGCATCCTTCAGAGCGACCATGCTTCTTGATCGCTTTGGTCGGAACAAATGTTGCTAGTAATCATCGACTGACTTTCTAAATATTTACCAGGTGATGATTTCTTTTACATTTTTTTTCTTGCTGGGGCATACTTCTCCTGGAATCCATGGCTTCAGCTCATCATTCTTGAGTTCTGAAAGAGCAAATGCTGAAAAGCACCACTCATAACAGCATATGAAGTCTGTGCGTGTTCTGAATCACTCTCTTGGAATATCAGTAACATCAGTAGACAGCAACACTCTACCTGATTTAAAGTTTCTTTATTCACTTGTTAAAGAATAATTTTTAAAAAAGCATAAAATCATAACTCTCATAAAGACATAAAATGAACACATGTCAAAGAATTTGTTTGATTCATTAATTAATGAGGAAACCAGTGGTTCAAAAGATAATCAAAGAGCCCCACATTTATAGTCAGATAAGGGATACTGAGACAAATTTACAAATGGATGCAAACTGCTAAAACTCTTGAATATCTGTAGGGCCATCATCAATTTTATTCCACCAGACGTAATTTGCATTTATATAGATAAGAATTATGTCCATCATTATCAGTTTATGGTAAATTAAGATAAGTTAACTTGCATCTGTACAGAATAGCAAAAGAGCCTAGTCAGAGACAAATGAAGATGAAGATAACCCAGATGAGTGAGCTACCCAAGACAACCACTAAATTTCAAAGCTTTTTTTTACAATTTTCCTTAGGAAAGTTTGTCTTAGATCCTTTTAGGCACCACATCATATTTTTGGTGGGAATGATAAACGCTTTATATCCTACATGAACATTATTAGTCGAAGCTTTATGGTAAATCACTACCTCCGTAGAGAATCATCTGAATTGGCGCTACAGCTTGCTTTGTGTGTATAGCTGAGTTCAGATGGTCTCCTTGTCAGGTACCCCATTAAAGTAAGAGCTCTTGGAGGCCAATAACTGCTTTGTAAGCATCACCTACCCGGATCCCTGGTTTACATCATGCGCTTAGTTAATGTTGATTGAAGGCATGAATGGTTTCAGAAACAATTACTCTGAGGTCACTTTGTTAACTTAAAAGATCTTTTCTTTCTTCCTCCCTAGAAAAATTTAGTTATTCAAATGCATGTACTAAAAAAGGACCTCATGATATATCACGCTTATTTATAGGACAAGTAAGTGTTCAGTTCATTTCTTATTTTCATGAACATTTTTGCTTAGGAAAATATTATTTGGAGACAGTTATGCATACTTCCAGTTATTGTCACATTTGTTCTTGGGTTCAAAATATTCTTTGTCCTTACCTTGGAGCATGTGGCATTTATGCTCCAAGGAGTGACTCTGGTAATGAAAGAATATTTTTTTGCACACTCTTGGTGCTGCCAGTAATGTCTTTAAACTAAAAATTAATTTTTAAATAGTAGGCTTCTGTGACCAGGACACTGTTATTAAAATCTCTTTTTGGCACAATATCCAGCTTTCTTTAGTCATTGTTGATGCTTTTATTTTTAAAAAGCTATATTTTATGTAACATTGGTAACTTTTCCTCAAAATTAATATTTAATCCAAAGTATATTGGAAAATAAAATAGAAATGCATTAACATTACATAAGCCTGAAGTTAGTAGGGTCTTAAATTTTTATTTAGCATGTTGCAACGGGGCATCTGTTTTTTTTCTTTTCTGAAAACAAAAAGTATAGGAAAGGAGTGTGCTGAGGACAAATAGATTAGGATACTTTACAATATTTCGAGCCAATGGTAAAATAATTTAAAAAACATAATGTCCATACATTTCCACAGTCAAAATAGATTGAGTATCTTAGGAATTGGCATTTATATTATTTTCATACATATAATTTGTGCTTTAGAAACATTAAAGTTTTGAAAGAGAAGAAAATATCAGAATTGTCTCTGTGAGTTACCTTGAAATTACTCCGCATTGAAACACTCTCTTTCTCATTTTTAGTTTCGGAATAGTAATACTTGACTTTTAAAAAGCAATAGTAAGAGCATTTAGTTCTAGATGATAAGTTCTTTTAATAACAAAGACAGATTGTCAGGGGCAATTGCAGCTACATTTTTGAATTAATTTGACTCTTTCTGTCTCCAAATGGATTCATTCCCTCTTGGGAAAAATAGAACCTCCAATCGAAGTATGCTCTCCCAGAGAGAAATTCCTGGCCAGTTCAGTTCAGGTCAGTTCATTAAGTATTTCTTGACAGTCTGTTATGTGTCAGACCTTATTTTTAATTATAGGGGTACAAAAATGAGTGGTATTTTCAGACTACAGGGAGTGGTAAACAAAAATATAATCTGTTGTTCAAGGGCATAGAATGTTAAGGAATCACTTAAAATTCCCATAAATTCAAGGAAATCTTCTTGGAGTACGTGGACCCCTGGGCTGAGGATTGAGCAATAAATAGGTTAACAAGGTGGGAAGGTTTGTGTATATGTGTGTACTTTCCGGTTTTTCCTAATTACAAAGTTAAATGGTGAAGTGGGATGTGGCAAGGAGATGTGGTTGGTGAGATGGAAGTGGTTGTTTTTAGCAAAAATTAAGAGCCTCTCCTACGTGTTCTGACTAAACTAAATTACTTTAGTTTAGATTTAGAGCAGACTTCTTGGAAATGTGTAACATTTCCAAGGATAAGTATGAAGTAGTCCTAAAGGAAGAATGTGGGAGAAAAGTTTAGCAAAGTCAGCACAGAAGTATAAGAAAACATTTGGTACTGGAGGAAGTGTTAGAGGTTTGATGTTTTTGAAGTATGTTGTATGCAGAGAGGAACTGGTAAGACATGAGGCTGGAAATATACAAGGGGCCTTCATACATATACATACATACATATATATATGTACGTACATGTATACATAGTGTGCATTTATGTCTATATATAATTTTTTTAAACTCTTTATTTTAGAAAAGTTTTACATTTACAGAATTATTGTGAAGAGAGTACAGAGAGTACCCCTATACCCTGTGTCCGATTTCCCCTATTATGAATATCTCACATTAGTATGGAGCATTTGTTACAATTAATGAACCAATTTGATAAATTATTAACTAAAGTCCATACTTTATTCCGCTTCCCTTGGTTTCTACCCAATGACCTTTTCTGTTCCAGGATCGCATCCAGGATACAACATTACACTTAGTTGCCATGTCTCCTTAGGCTCCCCTGGGCTCCGAGAGTTTCTCAGACTCACCTTGTTTTTGATGACTTTGACCATTTTGAAGAGTACTAGTGAGGTATTTTGTAGAATGTCCATCAATTGGAATTCGTGTAACATTTTTCTCATGATTAGACTGGGGCAATGCATTTTTGGGAGAAATACTGAATTGCCCTTCTTATCACTTGGTATCAAGAGCACACGCTACCAAAGTAACTTATCGCTGTTGATGTTAACCTTGATCACCTGACTTGATGTAGTGTTTGCTGGTTCCTCTACTATAAATTGACCCTTTTTTTTTCTCTCTTTTCATACTGTCCTTTTTGGAAGGAAGTCACTCTGCACAGCTCACACTCAACAAGTAGGGGCTGTGCTCCACCTCCTTGAGAGGGGACTATCTACAAAAGTTATTTGGAATTCTTCTGTATGGGATATTTGTCAATTCACCTCCGTTTATTTATTTATTAAGCCTTTATTCTAAACAGTATGAATATTTGGATATTTGCTTTATTCTTTAGGTTATAGTCCAGTACTGCCTATTTATTTTATTGTTTGAATTATTCCAGTCTTGACTATTAGGAGTTCCTTCAATTGTCCCCTGTGTCCTTTTGACATAATTGCAGGATTGTGGTTTTTATTACTGTATTTTTGACCACTTTTTTTTCTTTCTGCCACTACAGATGCTCCAGGTTCGTCTTGTGCACTTTGTGCCCCAGTCCTAGAATCAGCCATTTCTCCAAGGAGCTCTGATTTGTTTTATGGAATAATGCTATTAGAAACCATTTTCTAGGTCTGGGCACTAGGTATGGTCATTGCTGTGGGGTTTGTTTGCTTCTAGACCCTCTTAGCTGACAGAAGAGGAAATATATGCACGTATATTGAGCAACGTATGTACTCATCTCCATAAATATTTCTATATGTAACCATTTATAGCTATATTAAACTAAACGTGTGTTCACACTGATGTCTCCAATTATAATCCATTGCCACTTGAATCATTATAGCTTCCTATCCTTGCTTATTTGTCAACTTCCACTCCAACACTGAGAAACCTGGGTCCCACCATCCACCATCCATTTATTTAATTGTTCAATTCCAATATACACGTAGGGTGTTTTCAACTGTTAACTTGTACCCTCGTGGGGGAAAAATCTTTACCAATTAGTTTATATTTTAATTCCCAATCTGATAATTCTAACATCTGTGTGTCATATCTGAGTCTGGTTCTGATACTTTCTTAGTCCATTCATACTGTGTTTTCCTTGCCTTTTGGAATGGCATATATATGTGTGTGTGTGTGTGTGTGTGTGCATGTGTGTGTGTGTGTGTATATTTATGTTTTATTGAAAACCAGACATGTTATTGGTAATAGAAATTGGGATGAGTAGGCCAAGCTTGAGAATTTATGTTAATATAATTAAGAGTCGGGCTGTGTTTAATGTTTGCTGTAGTACTGGTGCTAGAGGCTTCGAATTCTTCTAGTGTCCTTGTTTTTGTCTCCCCTCTTGATTTTGGGCTTCTCTAAGTTCTTCTCGCCAGAGATTCTGTTTCTTGTGGTTCCTTCAGCTATAATCCACTCTTTTTATATTGGAGCCATGTTGGTGTGGTTGTAAGTTACAGGGAAGGGGGAGCATTCTATCATCTTCTCTGCCCCCCCAACTTCCCAATAATTGAGACAATGGAGTTAGGTGGGGCTAGAATGAGAGGAATGCTTTTCCTCCAAAGTTCTGGGCCACGGCTCTGGGAAATCTTTACCCTTGGAGAATAAGCCTTTGTATGGAGAAGGCTCTAGGTGCATTTTACAATAAATATTACTCACTTCCTCTGCCAGAGCCAAGAAAGGGTCTTTCCTGCATCTTCACTGTGAAAACCTGTCAAGCTCCTGAAGGTAGGGCCCACGAATTTGTTGGGCCTACCAATATTGCAGTGTTGATTTCTCGCTCTCCTACTAGTCCACGCTCAGCCTCCAGCAACTTGTTGAAGTTAACATCTATATCTTACACCAGTTTGTGGCTCCACTGGCTTTTTGTTCCAGGTGATCAGATTTCTGCTGTGGCTCCCTGGATTCACCTGTATCTCTAGAGTTTTGGGGTGGCAGTTTGCTCTGGAAACTCAGTTCTCTGGTGGGTTCAAGTGAAGTTGTTGATTTCTAGTTTGTCCAGTCTTTTATTATTATAAGGTTGGGCGTAATGATTATTAAGATCTTTCTATGTTGGAGCTAAAACTGGACATCTTCATACATATTTTAAAAATTTTCTTCATTCAAATTAAATCTGACTCTGATCCCCAATTCACTGAAATGGGGGAATCTTTATTGTGGCTTGCAGCCTTTGGAATGAGATAAAATAATTCCATATCTCACACAGTGCCAAAGCATTGAGGAGAGCTCTCGTGTATGGGTTTTTATCCCCACAGGGCCTCCTGTTGAAGAGCCCGCTATCCAGTTCTGCAGAGCACATTAGGAGGAAAGCCACTTTGCTGCTTCTGTTCAATTTGGAGAACAGAAATCTTGGGAAAGCTGGTCGTCCATGTGCGCCAGGATCCAGCCATTTCCTTCAGATGTATTGCCATCCCTCCTAAGCGTTGTTGGAGGGTGGGATACAGGGTGTAGATAATTATTGGTCATAGGACACACAAATCTCATTCTCTTCCTCATCTCTGTGCATCTCAGCCTGGCTGCTTTATCTAGCTATCATTTTTCTTGCTTTTCTTCTTTGTTTTCTCTTAGGAAATAGTTCATTATGGTTTCAATATATTAAATGTTTAAATATCTCTTCAATATATTAAATATCTTTAAGAAAACGAAAGCCAGAAAGAGAAGCATCTTCCTGAAGAAAATCTAAATTTCCCCTGGGATATATCTTTAAATTCAAGAGATTTGATATTTTCTCGATATAATATGCACCATAACACCAGTAGCTTTGTGTGTGCGTGTGTGAACACCTATTTGAAAATACACATATATAGGAGGAGTAGCAATGAAAATGGGAAGAAGATGGGGAAATATTTACATTTGACAGTAGTCTCTGTTGTTTGTCCCCCCTTACACTAACATCTTTAATCTAGATTTAAAAAGTGGGAGGGGGAACTCTCCGCAATGTGCTCTATCTTTATGTTTTAGCATACAGAGGTTTCAAAAGACTGCAGTCCTAATATATTTTGGGAATTCAAATTCCAATTTAATTTGGTATACAGATTAAAATGCCTAAATTTCAACATTCTCCCCTCATTATTTCCAGAATGGACTTCTAAAATGAAACTTCTACAATTGTGTTAAGTAATAAGTAAATTTTTGAAGCTTGATATTACTGCTTTAGTATTTAAAATAGACATAGACACATTAAAAAAAAAGTCATCTGGTTAAGAGAATAAAATAGGATCCAGAGTAAATCAGAGAGATTTATTTGTAATCTGTGGAGCTTATAAATTACTTTACTTCTGGAACATAGAGAAATTAGCTGCAAAAAAATTGGAGAATGCGAGTATCAAAAAAACATCAAATTGCAGCACGATGATCACTGCTGACGCTGGGAAATGAACTCCAGCCTCTTACTCCAGAAGCAATGCTCTGTTCACAATAACTCTTTGCTTCCAAATAACTCCCATGGTACTTTTACTTGATATATGTGTATGTAAGTTTAGGAAAGAGCATGTTTGTGTCTGAGTGTGTGTGCAAACATACAATTTAAAAGCAAACATTTATTTAGCCATTATAACATGCTTGGTATGTTTTTTGGTGCATTGTATGTATTTACTTATTGTATTTTTACAACAATCCTAGCAATATCACTACTATTATAATTCCATTTTTCCAGATTGGACTCCTGAAGCAAGTAACTTGCCGAAGGTTACATAGAAGTAAACAACTCAGCCTTCCTTAAATTCAGGCTTTAAATCCAGTTAATCTGGCTCCAGAGTCCATTTCTTAACCTCTTCTCTATGTGACTCACCATGCTGGGCTCACTGCATTATTTTATTAATATCTATATGAGTAACAGCACAAAATGAATATAATATTTTATGTTTCCAATCCATCATGTAGCGATTTTAAGATATGACAGAGGATTGTTTTGCCTCCTTTCTAAAATATTTTTCCATACTGTCTCACTTTCAGTTTCTCAAAGCTATGAAATAATTTTGATATCAGAAAAAATGCATCAATATAATACTAATATTTAGTTTGATTAATATACATTATATTAATATCATAAAACATATTATTAGAATATATAATGAATTTTATATACTATCGTTATCATCTATTGAGAAAGAACATACAGGGATAAAGGAATTTGCTTGATAACGCAGTGGGTTGGTTTCTGTAACACATTACCATGCTTCATTCACCTGCACAACCTTTAGATCTCTTCCCATAGTTTCTGTTAATTCATCATTCAAATTGCAATCAAAAAGCAAAACTCCAAAGTAGTCAACAATTATTCACAACGGATGTAATGTGAGAAGAAACCATATTTCTTAATTCCCAGATGTCAGTGTGTCTTCTGGGATGGATGGGGCTTTGAACACGTTCACTATTAGCTTTCCGGTGCACAGATTGGGTTTGGGATCAATTATATTGATGGGCTGTCCTCAGAGGGTTGAAGACTGGGGCTGCGGGGATGATTGAAATCTGGAGGCGGAGGAGACAACTGCAGTCCCCGAGGTGTGAGAAGTCTGCAGTGTGTTGGAGGTCTGGTGCTGCCATTTATATTTCTCTTCCCTGGAACTCTTCCTTCATAACAGATTTTGAACTAAAAATAAAGAAAATCTCCCATACTCTGTTAGAAGTTTACTTTTCCAAAGAAATCTTGCTACCTCCTTTGAAAAAATTTCTAATGAATTTTATACCCTTTCCTCTTTTTATTATTTCTCTCAATCTGGTCACATTTTCTTTTAAAATATGATTATTAAGGTCAACATTACCTTTTATTTTCACAATTAACTTGTTTGCTTTCTTGCTACTGATTCTCTAGACACTTTGCTTTCTTGGAGCCAATGTTCATTAATTATATGCTATGATTTAATTCTTGATTTCTATTTAATATTTAGTAAAAACTCAAGTTTAATCCCTCAGTATATTACAGTGTGTGTGTGTGTGTGTAAGGCACTAACAGTTGAGCTTCTTGTAAATAATATAAGCCAAAGAGCTGCAAACATGAAATGTTTATATATATATTTCTTTTACCAGAGACAAGTTAAGGTGCTATTTGATAGATTCACATTTTTTCACTGGAAGTGCATGTCAAAATATCTGCAAAATATTTTTGAAATATATATTCTTTATCAGTCTTCAGCACAATTCATACTGAAGAAGACTCTCTAACGGGTGGGATTATAGATGCTTTTTCAGAAAGAGGATAGACCTATATTAAAACTCTATCTGAGACTCTATCTGGTTATATGCAAAATATTTAATTTGAAAAATATTCATCTTATCAGAGATTTATTGTGATGATATATGATGAGAATGTAGTTTTAACATAATCCAAGTCCATAGTTTTAGGCCCCTGTACTCAGATATTCTGCAGTTGAAAATTAGTACCAATAAGCAGAGGAGTTAGATGAAAAAACATGCTCATGAACTATGCCCTGCTTTGGGTTTTAAATGGTAAATTCTAGATTAATTTGGGCATTTTGAAAGTTAATAGCAAATTTTTGAATGCTTAAATACAAGAAAGAATTCTGAATTTCTGAAGAGGCTACATTTGGGCTTTGGACATATTTTCTGGGCAAAAATATTTTTAGAGACAGAAGATTATATTACCCACAGAGGAAATTACAGAATCTTAAATTGGAAAGGATCTTGGATATCACCTCGTTAACCTTCAATCAGTTAGGAATTACCTTTGTTACATGCCTGACCACATGGTAGTCAACCAGTTGCTCTCTGGACACATTGATGAAAGGTGTTTTGACCTCTCATAGAGTGATTCTAATTGTTACTGAGCCGAAACTTGCCTTTCAGTAATTTCATTCGATGAAAATTCCACTCCTAAGTTCCGTTCTTCCATTTGAACTTAGCAGAATTAGTCTCATTTCTCATTGACCTAATGTCCTTCAGTGGGGATAGCCAACCTATCTACAATATCTTTTCTTTTCTGCCCTACATAAACTTAGCTAAGTCATTCAGATAAAAGGAGACTGAAGAGACTATGAGTCCCTACTATGCAGAGTTCTGGTTCTCCCATTTCTCTCCTTCTTAGGCCTCTATCCCTTATTGCCTTTCTTCCCTCAATTCTGTGAGTTTCCATATCTTATTTTATAAGTTCCTTTTTTTCTTCTAAAATCTGCTAGAATTGGATTTTGTTGTTTGTGTCCGAGAAACGCCATAGTAGAAGAGTTGTTATCATCATCATTATCAATTATATATTGCTTTAAAAATTATACATGTTTTGCACCTCAATTTAACTTATTGACTTTTACCTTTCAAAAATACTATTTTGGAATTCTTTCCTATGCAAAACCAGC
The DNA here is from genome assembly GCF_041296265.1 of Equus caballus. NCBI lineage: Eukaryota > Metazoa > Chordata > Mammalia > Perissodactyla > Equidae > Equus > Equus caballus. The sequence goes on from NC_091686.1 coordinate 96,640,447, forward strand.
AAAATGACACAATCCTCCAAATGTGTGACTGCACCATGACACAGTACTGTTACTCTTAGGAGTAAGGATACCATCATTCACTAAGCATGTCATGGCCTCTATAGAAAGAGGCCCGAGAAAGGTAGTGCGGAATTAGATTTTAACAAGTGGTCAGAGAAGGGGGATTTGATTTAACTCCTATTTTGGCTGAGATATACAATTTAACTGTTAGTAAAAAGTACTATCTTGGATTTTGCTAGTTAAAACATGGGCCTATTTTTCTCTTATATGCTTTCTTTAACTAGAAAACACATGACTATCTAACCTGAAAGCTATTAAGGTACTCATCAGTAAAATTCATTAAGCAATTCATTCTGGCAATGCACTTGACAGCTGACTTACATGAACGACAGCTTCAGTATGTATTATTATCACCAGAATGTCTCATCTTCAGAAATACTACACGCTGGCTTACACTTAAGGAAGGATGGTGTTAATTCATATACATCAGCAATTTTAATACAGTAAACTTTTCAGTATCTACTAAGACATATAAGAAATAGTTGAGTCTGCCTGGCGGATACATTCAACCTTGTAAGCCTGACTGAGCTCAGCTGGGTTCCAATGGAATGATTCCAACCAGGATATGAAAAAAAGAGAAAAATGAAGATTTAGTTAGAAACGACATGATCATGAACATGTGGGCACTGCTGAGTATGGACAATCCTTTTATCAGTTTTGCTCTTTGTTTCCCAAAGAAAGGGTGCCTGAGGTACCTAATAGTGAATATTTTACACAACTGGAAGGAACTATGAACAGCTTTGTCACTTGAGCTCTGGGTTTGTTTTGTTTTTTTCCTTAAGTTCGGTGATATTCACTTTAGTGAAAGAAGTATAATTGACCACGCAAATGCAGCTTTATCAGTACACTCCATTTTCTCTTCTAGTTTTAATGTTACTGTAGATTACATAGCAAACTGATAGATAGTTGTTGAGATCAAATGTCTTTCATTTTCTCAGTGGGAAAATAACCAAATGCAATTTATTTTATGTTCCTATTGAATGTTTTCAATGAGACCAAAGTAGGGAGTTGAAAGTTGTCTTTAAAGAAGATATTCTCCCAGGTTGATATGTATATATGCATACCCATATCCATACACATATACATATGTATATGTTATATATATAACTGAGAGAGAGGACGGCAAAAGATGTGGCAAAATGTTAGCAGTTAATGTATCTGTGCAAAGGGTGTACAGAAGATCCCTATTATTCTTGCAACTTATCCGAAAGTTTGAAATTATTTAAAATAAAAAGTTAAAAATAAAACAATATATTTCAGATGTGTGCCAAATAGAGGCACTACTTCTCATAATTTTTATTAAATCATCCTGAATTCCAGAGTTTTAAAACAAGCTAACTCTTTAAAGAAGACGCATTGAGAACAGTTCACATATATCAGGACGCTTCGGCTCTTAACAATTCAATGTGTGTTTCCTAGGAACAAAGATATCCTCTATGTAACCACTGCACAATTATCTGACACAAATACCTTAACATTGATACTTTATTTATGAATCATATTCTGATTTTGTCCCAGTAACGTCCTTTATGGCATTTTTTCCCTTCAAGGTTAGGGTTTGGATCACATATTGCAATTAGTTGTCCTGTTCCTTTAGTCTCCTTCAACCAGGAAAATTCCTTAGTCTTTCTTTGCCTTACATGACATTGACATTTTTGAAGAATCCAGGCCAGTTATGTTATAGAATGTTTCTCAATTTGAGTTTGTCTGATGTTTCCACGTGATTTCATTCAGGTTATGCATTCCTCACTGAAAAATAACAAAAATGATGAGTCCTTCTCAGGATATCAGAGCTGGTGGGAACAGTATCTAATACTTGGCTTTAGCGTTTATTGTTTTCTATTGTGGTGCATAAATTTTTCCCCCAAAACCTGGTAGAATTTAAAAAAGTAAACCACAAGAAGTGAGGCAGCTGGAACTAGACTTTTAATGGTGACTTGTAGGAAGTGTTCTCAATGGAAAAGGTATTTTCAGCTTCGACTCTGATTGGCTAATCACTTTTCCTGCAGAGAATATTGAAAGCATCTCCCCATTCCAGTTCTATGCCTTCTTCCTAGCAGTGATACATTGATCAAATGATGTAAAAAATCTTAACATTGAGACAGCTGGCCAGTGTGCTCAGAGCAGACAGAGGTCGTAAGGAGAGGTCCATGCATTGTCCAGGGCTGGACCATCAGAGAGATGTACCTTACCTGCAGTGGCAAGTAATCAGGAGCAGCCATGTTTGTCAAGAATAAATACACTGATGTTTAAAATCTGAATGTGAACAGAAAGATACGGATGTAATTTTGATTTGACCTACTCTGTCTTGACTAGAGACTAGGTGCTTCTGACTTGTGGTATTTTCCAGTCTCTGGCATCTGAAAGTGAACTGAAGGAGGACAGATTTGACCTAGACGTTGACTAACTCAATACTAATACTAGCTCTAACTGTAGCTCTAGCTCAAACTCTAACTTAATTGAACACAAATTTCCACTTATTCTTGATTCTTCCTACTCTTCTGATTAAAGATTGCAAGTCAATCCATAGTGCTTGATCTCTCTATTTCCCCACAAGTTCTGGATAGTCTGTAAAGTGTTTTCCTAACTTTTTTCAACTTGACTCCTTCATACCTCACTGCCTCCTTTGCTAGATTTTATCTCTGTCATTACTTCCCACTGAGTACACCATAGACTATCTTTTTCTGCCATACATGGAAAACAATCTTCATTAGTTGCTCAATGAGATAATAATTGAAAATACATTATCGGAAATCATGTATATACAATGGACTACTACTCAGCCATAAAAAAGATGAAATGGAACCATTTGAGACAAGATGGATGGACCTTGAGGATATTATGCTAAGTGAAATGTCAGACAGAGAAAGACAAACATTGAATGATTTTACTCATATGTGGAAGACAAGCAAAGAAACACATAGATAAGGAGAACAAATTGGTGGTTACCAGAGGGGAAGGAGGTGGGGGGAGAGCAAAAGGGGAAAAGGGGCACATATGTATGGTGATGGATGGAAACTAGACTTTTGGTAGTGAACATGATGCAGTCAATACAAAAACTGAAATATAATGGTGTACATCTGAAATTTACACAATGTTATAAACCAATATGACCTCAATAAAATCATTCTTAAAAAACACACTACTCCACATCTATAGTTTGTGGTAGATAGTTGTGTAATGTGCCAATCCTTTATGTTATCTTCCTAAAACCTCTAGATAAAGAATGTGCTGGAATTAGATAGATGTCTGAAATGAGATGGATTCTCTAGCGCTTACAATATACACAACAGGGTAAACAGACCTCTTTGAATAATATCCTAATTTCTATTGAATTGTGCTACATGTTGCATTTAAATATAGGTCACAACTAAACAACAACAACAATAACTCATCTCTATGATTCAAGTGCTTAAAATAAACTAGACAGAAGGGCCAGCCTGGTGGCCTAGTGGTTAAGTTTGCATACTGTTCTTGGCTGCCAGGGCTTCACGGGTTCAGATCCTGGGCACAGATACATACATTACTCATCAAGCCATGCTGTGGCATCATCCCACATACAAAAGAGAGTAAGATTGGCACAGATGTTAGCTCAGGGATAATCTTCCTCAAGCAAAAAAGATGAAGATGGGCAACAGATGTTAGCTCAGGGCCAATCTTCCTCACCAAAAATACATCAATAAATAAATAAATAAATAAAATAAACTGGACAGAAATAAGAATTATTAAACATATACAAGACCAAAATAAAGTGACACTATATTTCTGTATCAAAAGACTGTCAAGCCTTTTTAGGGTTGAGATATCACACTGAACTATTGCTATTAATATTTATCCTCCTCAATCTCATACAATCAAAGAGGTTTTAGAATAAGACATAGAAACAGGGTTAAATGTAAATGTAAATGTTAAATTAAAATGTAAATGACTTTGCAGAAAATGGACAATTATGATAACTTGAAATCTATCCCTAAAGCAATATTATGACAGTTGAGTTATGTATTATCGAACTAAATGTTGCAATATAGATTTTAGAGCAAAGGCCCAGGTGATTTGGATAACAGTGAATCTGTGGCCTACGTGACAATCTTTTGTATAATGCCAGAACTTGGGAAGCAGTGTCCATTCTTTTTTTTTTTTCCTGCTGTTTCTCCCCAACCTTCCCCGCCCAGTACATAGTTGTATATTTTAGTTATGGCTCCTTCTAGTTGTGGCTTGTGGGATGCCTCAGCATGGCCTGACGAGTGGTGCCATGTCCGCGCCCAGGATTCGAACCAGGAAACCCTGGGCCGAAGAAGTGGAGCGCGCGAACTTAACCACTCGGCCACTGGGCTGGCCCTGCAGTGTGCGTTCTTTTAAGATGCAATGAGAAAATGTCTTACCACACTCATCCTGGCTTTTAATGACTTCAACACTTCATGTCAATGACTTCAGAGGGAGCGGGATTGGAGGGAGTTTCCTCATTATTGACAGCATACATTGCTCTGATTGGGCATTGGTCTTGAAATAAGAAAACTGGTGTTCTTTGTTGCTGCTACCTGAGTGGCCTCGATGAAGACATTTAAAAACACTAAAAATCTGTCCTTGAATTTGCTCATCTGTAACATCAGAAAGGTGGACCAGGAGCACAGGCCCTGATGTAATATGATGCAGGGAAACACTTTGCACAAGCAATTGATTGTATGCGTCCCCTTCCTCAGACTCTCTTGCTGAGAAACAGTGCAGTTCAAGTAGGGGAGTGAGCTTCCTATTGAAGGGTGATCATTTGGGCTACCCGATTTCTTGAATTCAGCTATTTTGTCAGAAATTCTGCCATACACATGCATTGCAAAAAAGAAAAAAAACTGCAAAATCTCAAAGAAGAAAAAAAATTGCAAATCTGGCAACTTACAAACTGAAAATGGAGCAATTGCTCCTAAAGACATTTTTCTATCTAATCGGACAATTTTGAGGCAATTTTCTTCTTTCCGTCTATTATGTTCTGCAAGGCTAATATGTTTAAAAAGGTTCACTGCCTGAGAATATTAAGTGGTATTTATATCAACTCTGAGCACTTTCCTGCTATTCGGGGGAGGTAATTGTGCCCACCATTCAGCGGTGACTGTGACAAGACTTGGGCACATTTCACAATGTTGCCTCAAAGCCTCATTTCAGTTTCTTATGAAGCCATGTTTTACATGTTGGATTGTTCAATCAGGAAAGAAAAAGACACATAGTGTGGACTTGCTTTATCTTCTGCAGATTGGTTCTGTAATGGAAACCTCAAGTGCTACTGAGGTGAGAAATGTGGCCCAGCTGGAAAGGAAAAGGGGGGCACAGAAAGAGAGAAAGTGAAAAATAGTGTAAATGATTAATAAGTGAGCCTGGCCGACTTTGAATCAGAATCACTGACATTAAAACTTCACTCTTTGGGGGCCAGCCCGGTGGCGCAGCAGTTAAGTGCACACGTTCCGCTTCTTTGTGGCCCGGGGTTCTCCGGTTCAGATCCCGGGTGCAGACATGGCACCGCTTGGCAAAAGCCATGCTGTGGTAGGCACCCCACATATAAAGTAGAGGAAGATGGGCATGGATGTTAGCTCAGGGCTAATCTTCCTCAAAAAAAAAAAAAATGCAAAAGACTTCACTCTTAATTCCTATTTCTTGGCATTGCTGCCCATTCTTACCATAGTTTCTCCACTTTCTCTTACTCAAATTCCCTGAAATTAATAAAGAAAGCCTAGCATAAAGATTCATCAGAAAAAAATTAATCCAATACTTAAAATCAGCATGTTTTGATTATTGTATTCGTTTCCTAGGGGGGCTGTAACAAGTAACACAAACAGATTGGTTTCAACAACAGAAATTGATTGTCTAACAGTTCTGAATGCTAGAAGTTCAAGATCAAAGGTCCTTAGGGTTCATTCCTTCCGAGGGCTGTGAAGGAGAATTTGTTACATGCCTCTTGCCTAGCTCCTGGTGGTTTGCTGATGACCCTCGGCTCTCCTTGGCTTCTGCTGCATCACCCTGATCTCTGCCTCCGTCTTCACATGGCATTCTCCCTGTGCGCCTGTCTGTGTGTTCAAGTTTCGCCTTCTTCTTCTTTTTTTTTTTGAGGAAGATTAGCCCTGAGTTAACATCCATACCCATCTTCCTCCACTTTATATGTGGAATGCCTGCCACAGCATGGCTTGATAAGCAGTGTGTAGGTCCACGCCCAGGATCCAAACTGGTGAACCCCAGGCCCCCAAAGCAGAGCGTACAAACCCAACTACCATGCCACTGAGATGGCCCCTCAAATCTCCCTTATTATAAGGTCACCAGTCATACATGATTAGTGGCCCATCGTACTCCAGTATGACCTCATCCTAATTTAAGTAATTACGTCTATGCAATGATCCTATTTCTAAATAAGGTCACATCCTGAGGCTGGGATATAGGACATGAACATACGAATTTTGAGGGGGACACAATTCAACCCTAACAATTATATTAGAAAACAGCCACAAATTTGGCCACTTCCTTTGCTGTCTTATTCCCAAGATGAAGTAACATCTCGCACATTGCTGATTGTGCTATCCATTTTGCTGTCCAAGTTTTTCTTCTTTTATTATTGTTATTAATCTCTAATATCTAGTGTAGTTGCTGATACATAGTGTGAAATTGAACTGAAATAGTTCATACTATTGAAATATATCTTTCTATTTCCTCTATTTTCGCCTCTATTTCAAAGATCATCGTGCCTTGGCCCTGGTCTATTAATCTTTTGTCTCCCCTCCATAAGCCATATATCCATATTGGTAAATGAAAAGCCTATATAGATCAAGCATCTAATTATTCAAAAGTCTGGGTAATTTTTTAAAAGCATGTGAAATGATTCCCATTTTATGATATTATTCCCATTTCCCTAAACAGGTATAAATCAAGACTAAATATTCTATCTGATATGAATGATTTTGTGACCACATTGATCATAGTAAACAGACTTACTTTATTGTAAAGTATTTTAAGCCTGTAATAGATTTTTCTTTTAACTTTGTGATTTAGAGCAAAAAATTTTGTAGACTATTAGTTCTTAATGGATTCTTGTTGTCAATTGTTCATTTGGTGTGAAATAGCATAGAAATATTTGCAAGCCTCATCTGGTTGTGAGGACCAGTATCTTATATGACATCTCAATTTGAAATCAATATACTATTGACGCTTGGCAATGTAATGGTTTGTAGAGATCCTAAACTGGAAGGTTAAATGTAAAATCCATTGATGTTGACAATGAGCTACAGTCGCTCTTTATTTATTGAGGTGGTCAAAGCAATAGAAAGACAATTCACTCCCTAAAAAAAACAAACTCTTGATATTGTGGTGAATAGTATGTTTTCCAATCAGATGATTTCAAATGGTCAAGGCAGTATTGGAGACACTTTTGAATGAAATGAGGCAGCTCAGTTTGTCTTCACTCTGTGGTGATTAGAGTTACCCGCTCTAAGATGAGCCCTTGGACACCTCGGTGTTAGATGCACAGCATGGGCGAGGCTCGGTCTGTCAGACCACTCCTGAGACCAACACTAGCTAGGACTATTTTTCATCTCTGCAGCAGCTTTATCCAAGAAACTTGGAAAGGATAATGCTTTCAATGAATGCACTAAAAAAGCGAGTGTTACTGTTTACGCTCTTAGAGAGAGGCTATCCAAAACCCAGGGATTTTCTCTATTTCCTGATTATTTCATATTTCATTTATATGCTAACTACTTAATAAGAATCCTTGGTGGCCAAAAGACAGAAATTATAAGTCTTTCCTCATTAATACCTTAGATATTTATATCCATGTAAATAAACAAATCGAAATTGAAACGAGGAAAACAAAACTCTGAACTGAGCTATTTGTAAAATTTCGATTGAAGATTGTAATTTTAGGATTTGCCCTAAGCCCTAATCCACTTCTGATTTTGGAGCTTGTACTCAATTCGTCTGACATTTATTCATGATTGGTATGTTCTTATTTGTTCCACGTGTAGTTCACAATATTTTCGATGCTGTAGAAGATACAGTTTCAAGGTGACATATGAACCTCAATTTCTTCATCTCTACAGTGGGAACCGCAGTCTCTCATACCCTATGGGGGTGTTTGAGGATAAAACAGAAAAATGTACAAAAAATGCCCCAATGTCTGTAAACTAACAGTTGGATTCAAAAAAATGTATTAAATACTTACCATTTTCTGGGCGCTGTGAAGATAAAAATATGTTAATTATATTATTTTCTGAAAAACTATTCCTCTATATGTAGCCCACCTACTTGGAAAAGAAATGTTAAAACAAGTAAAGGACAATGATTCTAGTGCATTACTATGTAAGTAGTATTTATAATTTATAATTACACAATTATAACCACTATACCAATTATATATATAATATATAAACAATTAATTATTGATAATTACACAAATGATTCACTTCAGCCATTTAATGGAACCAAAAGCTAGGAAGCAAGCAAGACTCAGTTGTCATTTCTTTCTTTCTGTTTTTTTTTTTTTTTGAGGAAGATTAGCCCTGAGCTAACTACTGCCAATCCTCCTCTTTTTGCTGAGGAAGACTGGCCGTGAGCTAACATCCATGCCCATCTTCCTCTACTTTATATGTGGGACGCCTGCCTCAGCATTGCTTTCGCCAAGCGGTGTCATGTCCGCACCAGGGATGCCAACCAGCAAACTCTGGGCCGCCGAGAAGCAGAATGTGTGAACTTAAGCGCTGCTCCAATGGGCCGGCCCCTCAGTTGTTATTTCTTCTCTCTGGTTTTCTAGTTTATTAACACTGGCATTTAGAATTGCTCCCTGATCACCAAAGCAGAACTATTTGAAATGCTTTTAGTTCTTCTCCCAAAATTTATAATCTACATTTTACTTTAATATATCTTGGGGGCAATTAAAACATTGACTATGCAACCAGGCCTCTCGATTCTAAATCTCTTGTTTACTGTCATTCTTATTTAATATTCTTTTCTGCCATATAGGATTATAAACAAAATCAAAAACATTAAATCTGAAAGAGACTTAAGAAATCATGCAGTCTATCCACCTCATTAAAGAGGTGACAACTCAGGTCAAGAGAGGTTGAATGATGTTTAAAAGGTTATATTCTTAGGAATAGCCAAGTCAGGTCTGAAATCCATATTACTTAGGTCCAGACACAGTTTTCCCTCCTATTTTTCTCAATTGTTTTGTAAACTTCCAATATGAAGGAAAATTGAAAGCTTTACTAAGATCATCTAAACAATATCACGTCACTGTAGGCAAGTTATAAACTTTCAATTTATATATCTATATATATTTTTTTAAAGATGGGCACCTGAGCTAATGACTGTTGCCAATCTTCTTTTTTTTCTCTCTCTTCTTCTCTCCCAAGTCCCCCAGTACATAGTTGTATATGCTAGTTGTCAGTACCTCTGGCTGTGCTATGTGGGACGCCGCCTCAGCATGGCCTGATGAGCAGACCCATGTCCGCGCCCAGGATCCGAACTGGAGAAACCCTGGCCTGCCTAAGCAGAGCGCATGACCTTAACCACTTGGCCACAGGGCTGGCCTCTCAATTTATATATATTTTTATTAACAGACAAAAAATTTATTGGCCCCTTATTAATCTCAGAAAATGGGAAAGAAATCATAAGATGCTCTCCTTGTCCTTGAAAAGTTAGAAGATGGGCATGTAAGCAAATAACGGTAATTGTGGGAGATAAATAGTATATAGTAAAGACAATTGCAAAGTGTTTTGGGAGGAATGAAATTAACATATGAAATCATAATGGAAAACATAAGATCCATCCTGTAAAGTTCTGAATAGAATGAATTTGGTCTTAGTCAATCTCTTAATATGGGTTAACATAGTTGGAAATGCATTAAGAAGAGAACTAATTCAGGGGCTTTCAAAATTTTAAATTGTGACTCATGGTAATAAATATGTTTTATATTGTGACCCAAGGACACATACATATGTAAATATATATTTCTAAAAGAAGTTTCATGAAAAACTTTTTAGCCTTATTAAGTACAATGCTCTGACCCATTCCATTCCATTTCCAAGACCTGGTTGTGAGCAATAACACTGATTTCAAACCTCACAGTCTGAGATGTGTTGAACTAATGTGTATCGAACATCTGTTACACATCAGCCTTTTAGCTAGGCATTTCACCCACACTACCTCCCTTAATTTCCCCAGGACTTGGCAAGGTAAATATTATCACATTTTTTCAGAAATGAGTAAGCTGAGTTACCTCCTGAGGCGGAACTGAGATCCAAAGCTGGCATGTCTGACTGCAAAGTTTCTGCTCTGAGTGGATCCACCTGCTGGCCCTTTACATGCTCTCGTGGACTGTGTTTGCCATCCACCTGCACCTTATGTAGGACACTAGGGAGAACATTGGAGGCAAGGAGAAAAGCATGAAAGTTCAAAAAAGCCTTGCAGAGGGCAGGCAAGACATGGAAAGTGAAGAACAAGCTTGCCTCATATTCCCTGCACCCAGCCCCTTTGGGCTGCACACAGACCTGGTAGTTTTCCTGCAACCTTATCTTGTGCTTACCAGTTCTATAGACTTCTTTTTTTCTAATATACCTTTGTTCTCACTTTTACTACGGTGACATCTTTACTCTCTATTCCAGTAATTACAAGATTCCAGCATCAACAAGATTTGCTCGTAATTAACCTCAAGCTAACTGTATCCTCCTCCTTCACCTCCCCCAACAAAAAAGAAAAAGTCAGGGAGCCATGCAGACCTGAATTCAAATCCTAAACATAAAGTTTATTGGTTGTGTGATCTTGGTCACATCATTCAATCTTTCTGAACTTTAATTTCCTTACTTAGAAATGCACTGACCTCAGGAATTATTCTCAAAAATGGAAATTGAGAACATAAAAGGCTGGCACATAGTGAACACTCGGAGTATCATAGCTGCTGGTCCTGGGACTGCGCTGGCAGGAGAGCTCGCTAGTCCATGCACTGAACAGGGCTGGGAGGCCCCCTGAGAACCACTCCATGTCACAGTGAGGACGCCCCCCCCAGGCCTCTGGAGACATTCCTACACAGACACCCTCTCCTTGATGGTGTCCATTTATTCTTGGGGCACATAAATGAGGGTGAGAGATAGCCCTAATTTTCAGTTCTGCTGACAAGGTGCCACCTGATTGCAAATTCCGTGAGGAGAGGCACTGTGTCAGCATCTACGCTTTCACATCCCCAGAGCCTGGTGGTTAGTGGGGCCCAGTCATTCTTAGAATGAATGAAGGAATGCTTTGAATTACTTTCTCACTGGACTTCTCAAAGCCTAAAACTCAGAACAACTCTCCTTCAGTAATAATAGCCAACATTTCTTGAACTCTCACTCTGGTCTGGGCAGGTGCATTATGTCATTTGTTCCCAACCACAACCCCGTCAGAAAAGTAGTATCATTATTCTCATTCCACAAATAAAGAAAGTAGAGGTGTCAAGCTACTTGCCTTTGACGACATAACTAAGACTTGTCCAAACTGATCTTTTATCCCCAGCAGTCTGGCCTTAGTGACCTCACCTTTAATCACTAGACTGTGCCATTGCCTTCAGAGTGATCCTGTGAAAAAAATGATGAGTTATATCAGAGAGAGGGATATAAGCACACTAGGAGTCAGTAGCAATCATAGTCTAGTTGCTTTATCTGGGGCTCACAAACACAGAGCAGATCCTAATGCACCAGTTCAGGGGAAAAGCACTTCATGGTGCAGGAGCACTGAAGGGGCAGGAGAGTTTTAACATAACCTGTTATCTTGTCCAGGTCCAAGAGGAAGAAAAGTGGATCGACAGAAGCAACCACCAAATGGCAGCTCATCCTTTGGGGGCTGTCATCAAGGAAATTGGTCTATGTCTCATCTAATTAGCTGGATAAATAAATTGTAAAAGGGGAGTTATTGAAATGATGAAGATGAGTACATGAATATGTGCTAGGAAGAAACTCTAAGAAACAGAAAGCAGCTGACAGTGAAGCCAGTAGAAAGAGTGGGCTTCTCTTTCACCATTCTGATATTTTCATAGTTGACAGTCAACTAAGTTCTACCCTTTTATAGTACCCAAAAACATATTTTGTGAGATAGCTATTTTTTTATTGAAGTATAATGACATACAATATTACATTAGTTTCAGGTGTATAAAGTAGCTATTAACTACAGAATCATTCTGTGCATGCTCTTTAGAGGTCAGGTAGCTAAGCACTATCCGATGCTTCCTCCATTGATTTCTCCTAGCCGTGCACTGTGATGTGTATTACTATCCTCATTGAAAAGATGAGGAGACTGAGGCTTATTGAGATAAAGTAACTTGCCCCGTGAAAGTCACACAGGTACACGTGGAGTTAGGACTTTAATGTATGGGGCTGGGCTATATGAAATGATATTTGACCTCTTTTGATTTATGGAAAACACAAACACTATTAAATGATTCCACCTTACAAATATGACTACAAAGCTCATGGTTTTAATCACCCCATTATACTGCCCCACTTGGAGGAAAAAAACAAGATTTCAGAATCACTGCAAAAAGTCTCAAATTCATTTTAATTTTCTAATGCTTCCATGTTTCTCTCTTCCCATTTCTCCCGAGGAATTCAACCTACGTGCTAACAAGATGTTAGCAACTACTGGAAAATCTGACTCTAAAAGTGGTCTTTATTCCTGTGGTTTATGCAGTAGTTTTCCACAAGATGCCTATTGATTGGAATGTAACGCATTTCTCATATTTTTTATGGGACAAAGCTGAAATTACAAGCAATTCTTTCTGTTTGTAAAAGGTGAAAATGGTATTTTTCCAATGCTTTTCTTATTCCCAGCTTCTAGTCTTAAACACTTCAATTTGCATAACTTTAAAAAGTCGGAAATACCCTGAAAATTTGTTTGTGACATAATTATGGTAAATTACAGAGGCACTATGACTTGTCAGTTTCAGTGTTCTAGATTTAAAAAAAAACTTACCTAAATAATTTTGACTCTAAATTCTACTCTAACATTTTCTTCCCTTACAAAATTTTCCAGAAGCTGTATGCTTCTTAATTTTATCCTTATAACAGCAGCCCTTAAAATGAATCTATTTTAAAACTATTCCCATTGTATGATGTACACAATTTATGCATAAAAGTAAATTTGTGAGAAGTTAAAAAAAGATAGTTTAATTCCTTAAAATAGATCAATCAAACTAGGCTTTTAAAGAGCTCATCTTTGCTGGCAAAAACACAAGGAAAAAGTGGATATTGCTGTAGAAAATATAATTTTATGTCAGATTAATAAATGATTCCACTAGGTGGCACTGTTGATTTATCTACTTGTGTTTTAGGCATTTTTATCTTCCTGAAAGCAGGAAGAGTGATTTTTTTCCTTCTTTTCTTTTTTCAATCTAATGAAAATTCCTGCATAAGAAAGAGCTGATTTGGGCAATTCTGAACTTGAAAAATGGGTGCTTCCTGCCATTAGAAACCTTATAAATAAGCCTCAACCAAATAGGTTAGTTCTTTTGGCATATAAACAAGAAGGTGGATGACATATGTAACTTCCATCTGGATTCAATAGGTTTAGAAGCAAACTGTTTTTGTCTCATCTATCTCTTACTATTCCCGGATTGTTTTAAATAGGACGTATGTCATTGAAATATCTTTCTCCTTGTTATCTGCGTTCTTTGGTAATCAGAGACTCTGGCATTCCAAAGGAATCCAGATTTTTACTGACTTTGCAGTCCATGTTGAGAGGGAATCCACCATGGGCCCTGAGTGTCGCTGCACATTCTTTCTGAGTATTCCAAGAATGCAGGTTCTTGACTACCTGGGCCATCTTTCAGGGTTGTGTTTGCAGGCAGCCACTTGGAGGGATACAGTAACGTGTCCCTCTGAAAAAGGGTAGGCCTGCTTTCATTTACTATAAAAGTGATGATTCCCCCAAACTCAGTGTTCCTCCTTGTGTAGTGCAAGCACCCGTCACGGCTCCTTGGCATTGCCCCTGTAGGACTTGGGGAACATAGGGAATTGATGCAAACAAATGTGAAGCTCTGGCTACTGCTTTTGCTGTGAGTAATAAAGTCTTTTGTCTCTGATGGAAGAGTGTCATTTTTTTTCTGCTGGCATCCATGAAACAGTGAATCCCAGATCCTACACAGTTCCTGACAGTCTGTCCTTCTTATTCTCCATCCTCCTTACAGCACAATAGATTTTGATTCAGAATCAGATCTGACTCAGGTGACTAACTAGTCATCTAGTGGAGTCCAGCTTTCTAATCTAACATGGGAAGACTTTCTACAACTTCTCTGAGTCCTAAACTACCTGTTGTCAGATTTAGCCCTTCCGTGACAGGGATTTACTATGCCTGAAGTAGCTTATTGCAATTTAGAATAGCTCTATTAAAAAGGTACTGTTTGTGCTAAAGCCTAATTCTTTTACCCTTTGTCTTTCTCCCAACGGAACTAGTTCTGTCTTCCAAAGCTATTCAAATATTCGTGGTTACTTTCCGTAAGAGAACACTTGAGTCTTCTCCCTCTCTTGGGGAGGCAGCTCCTGTTACTTTGACGATTTCTTTTATGTCTTGGTTCTGAATTCTCTTCTTGTGCTTGTTCTCCATTTGTTGTGTACCAGTGTGTTGAGTTTCTTTTAAGTACAGTCCTCACATATGGCAAAAATATACATTTTAGATGTGATCTGATTCCTCTTCACCCTAAACATCTCTCCCTATCCTCTGTTTTCCTGACTGAATTAACTAAGTTGATGATTTACTCTAAATCATCTTTGAATCACAAGTGCCAAGCACAATGCCTAACTTTTGGTGTGTTCTCGCAAACATTTCTTGAGAAAATTAATGAATGAATGACCTGTGCAGATTAGACTATCATCACTGCCACTATTCTGGGTATTAGGCTTCTAGTAATGTGGCCTAACATTTGTGTTTTACGAAGTTTCATTATTCTTTCACGTTATACCAAGGAGATGGGAAGAGAAAGAAAACAAACTCATATCCTGCCTCTGCTGCTTACTAGATGTGTGACATTGAGCAAGTTATCATTCGTTCACTCTGCTTCAATCTCCTCATTTGTAAAATATCAAATAGAGAGCACCTACCTCATATGATTTTTGTGAAGATAAAATGAATTAATAGAAATCATGTAAAATGTGTAGACATGTGTCCGACATAGAGTGGGCACATCTAAGTGTTGGCTATATAACTATAAGTGGCCATGATACCCTCTGTCTTGTACACATCTAAGTGTAGCAGAAGCAGTGTGAAGACTAGCGTGGATATGTCTGGAAAATAGTAGACCCAAATTTGGAAAGGCTTCACAGGGAAGCTGCTTTTTGAGAAGGGCTGATAAAACGGAAAGGGTTCTCCAGGCCGAGAGACCTAAATGAGGACAAACCTAGAACTGGGAAACTTCTTCTTCTCTATCACTATTATTAACAAAATATAGGAATACTGTCAAAACTATGCTAGAAGAAAAGATAAAAATATCACCACTCACAGATGGAAAACTATCATTCGTATAACACATCACAGTTGATACAACAGCTTTACCTACATCATCTCATTTGATTCTCAAAACAAACAGAAATAAAAAAAACTAATCAATATTGTCTAAAGGATGAGCTCTACTCTTTTTCTCCTTTATGAAAAATAGTAGAGTTCAATGTGATTGCAAGAGAAACAATAATATGCCAATTAGCCAGATATATAGATAAATAATGCAGTGAAGACCAATCTCTGCTTACAACAGTAAAGTCACTAGACAACATAGAATGTCCCAGACTTCCACACATAAAAGCCCAACAAAGATTGATGGAAAGAACTAAGAACACTTGAGTGAATATGGAAACAATTCTAATTCTTGGATGGGAAGAGTAGAAGTAAGTAACAGAAATGGCACTTTTTCCCTAAGTCAATTTTTACATTTACTGCAATGCCAATAAAAAGATGTACAGTACCAGTGTTTGTACATCTGTGTTATTTCCACAAGTTAAATGTGGTGAGTTTTTTCTGGAGTCACTCAGTCAACAGATACTGAGAATCTGTTATGTACCAAGCACTGTACTAGATCCTGGGAAGCAGGTAAGAAGAAGAGCAGGGCCCTTGTTCTCAAGGAGCTTATGTTTAGCAGAGGAAGACAAAAAAGCTAACAAGTAAACAATAAGGTAATATCAGGCAAGGATAAATACTATGTAGAAGATAAAATGGTCCCAATATGGAAGAGAGTAATTGAAAGGGACTTGCTTTATCTAGGGTGGTTGGTGATGATCTTTCTAAGGAAGTGATATTTGAATTGAGACATGAATGATAAAAAGAGAGAAGAATTGTACAATTCAGAGAAAGGAGTGTTCTAAGAAAAAGGAACATAAAATGCAAACACTAAGGGATAGAAATAAGTTTGAACTGTTTAAGGAAACAAAGATTTTAAATATGAGTTGAGTGATTATAAATAAGGGTAGAGCAGGAGCAGACGATGTTGGAGATATAGTTAGATTATTACGACTTTGTAGACCAAGTAAAGAATAGTCTGCTCGTTTTTAAAGTATAGATTTTTTTTTTATTTGGGTAATGTGATTTGGTTCACTCTGACTTCTACATGAAGGATGGAGTTTGGGAAGTGGTGGGTGTAGTTCTGAGGATTGTTAGACCTGTTACAAATTGAATGTAGTGTCTCAGGAGGAAGGAGAAGATGATTGGGGTTTTAGGAGTGGGAATAGGGATAGGATTAGGGTTCATAAGGGAGGAAAAGCTGACTGGCCTTGCACATGGGAAGATTAGAGATACAGTGAAGGAAGAATCAAGAACACTGCCAGGCTTTTGTTCTGCATAATTGCAGAGAATGTGGTACCATTTCTCAGACAAATCTTCTAAAAGTGGATTTAGAGAGGCAAATACAGAGTGGTCTTGAATATAGCCAAGTAGAAATGTCATATTGTCAGTTGGAAATACGAGCATAGAGCTCAGAAGAAACATCTGGACTGGAGACATAAATTCAGAGTTATTAGGGTATTGATGGTATTGGAAGTAACAGAAACAAATGAGCTTCCCAGGGAGGGAATGTAAACAGAGAAGAAAAAAAAAACATGGGACCAAGTTCTGGATCACTCAGTATTATAATCGTTCAAGAGGAAGAACTGGTAAAGGAAAACAAGAAGATAGACCCTATAAGGGAGGGTGCGGCCAGTTTGGTTGAAGTATCCCAGAAACACAGCAGAATGCTCAACTTGGTCAAGTGCTGCTTAGAGTTTATTATGTACATGAGGACAAGAATTAACCACAGAAGCTGATACATGATAAGACCAGACTTCTTCATGGCTGAGAGTCTTAATTTTGAATAAAATGCGCTAACAAGTACATTGAGCTCCATAGTACGTAACTATTTCGGATCTTAACTTGCCTTCAATATTGATCCCTAAGTACTTTGTAATCTTGAACTTTTTCAAAAAAGCTTTGTCGTTATTCATTTTATGAGGAACAAGATCTCATATTTATCATTCTTCACTTCTAATTTGCCTTTGATTTAAAATGTGCTGTTACTGTATCATAGAGAATAAATAACCCAAGTCAAATTTAAACAAATCCTTGCCAAGCTCTTTGTGCTTTAGTATATTTCATCATCTACCATTATTTTTCTCCCCATTTTTTCGTCCCATTTTTCCTTTCAGTTAAGGTGTCTTCTGATAACATTTTTTTAATTTGAATATTTTCTTCTGGTTTGCACTTTCTGAAAGCAATGGGAAAATCAAATACACACACACACACAAACATACACAACTATTAACAGTCTAAGATGAACTTAAAGAAAAAGACAAATCTCTCTCTCACACACACGTACACGCACCACTGAAGAAGCATTTCACTAAAATGGAAATATTTTGAACTGTATCTGCAAGGTCAGTAAGTGGAAGTGGTACTTTTGTAAGAGAAAAGTTTTGAGTATAGGCAGGTACTTCGGGGAAAAGTAGTCATTTTCCCTTTTGTTCGTTATCTAGACGGAAAATACATGTTCTTCAGTTCAGTTATTGTTCTCAATCCAGTTAATGTTGTTAATAGACATTTGGATTCTCCAAGATAATCAAGGTTCCCAAATAATATAAGAGTTTAGAAACTGAGTTACCTGGAACACGCTCTGATGACAGATTTTCGCATCTGATAGTCTGAGTTTCTCCGCTGCCCAGGACTCTCTGAGCTTCCCTTCAACAGAGAATTGTTTCCTCCGGCTTCTCACAGACTCATTTTCTATTGTTCTTTCTGCGGCTTTTAAAAGTAATATATCCTTTTGTTGTAGATTTCTCTTTGCTTTCCTGTTAAAAGAGTGAGATCACACTTCTCCCACCTATGTTCTTTTCATCATAATTCCCCACAAAGTTCTTGGCAGTGTCAGAACAGAAGGCATGTCATGCACTAGCAGCGAACCACAGGAGAACGATTTGTGAATTTCTCTAAGTCTCTAGTCTCAGTCTCCTTTCCTACAAAAGAGGAATAACAGTAGTACCTGCTGATTCTTCCTCAAGGTTTGAGTGAGAATCAACTGATATAGTGAGTGGGAAAATGTTTCATACGCAGGAGAATAGCATAAATGTTTGTTACGTGCATCATCTTTAGGATCCCAGCTTTATGTGAAGTAAAATACATGTTGACTTCATCAAGTTAATTTCTACAGTAACATCATAATCACTTCATCTGTTTCATGCATTAGAATATATTTAAATGAAAATGCAAATAGATGTTATGTTAGAGATCCCTAACTCTCTAGGTCAATGGTATCGAACTTTAAGATGAATGACAATTTTCTTAGGTCTTTGTTAAAGTAGCTCTTGAGTCCAACCTGCAAAGATTTCTAATTCAGTGACTCCACATGGAGTCAAAGAAAATGCATTTTTAACAAGGCCCACAGGTGATTCTAATGTAGGTCATCTGGAGCCCCTCTTTGACCAAGGGCTGCTGTAGTCTTGGTCCATGGAAATTTCTGCCAATGTTGTCCCAGACGACCATGAGCTCTGGAATTAATGGACCAGGGTTTGGCACCCTGTTTGGTCCTTTTCTTCCTGAATGACGCAGGCAGACTGCTGAACCTCTTTGAACCTCTGTGTCTGCATTAATTTTCTAGGGCTGCCATAACAGACTACTACAAATTGGGTGGCTTAAAACAACCGAAATTTATTCTCTTATAGTTCTCGAGGCTAGAAGTCTGAAATCAAAGTGTTGGTAGGGCTGTGCTCCCTCTGCAGACTCTCTGGAGAAATCCTTCCTTGCATCTTCTAGCTCCTGGTGGCTCTGGACAATCCTTGGCTTTCCTTGGCTTGTGGCTGCATCACTCCAGTCTGCCTCCATCTTCACACAATAGCCTCTGTTTCTCTGTGTATCCTCTCCTCTTGTTGTACACACCCAGTGATCAGATTTAGTGCCCACTTTAATCCAGCATAACCTCATCTTAACTTAATTACAACTGCAAAGGACTCTATTTCCAAAAATGGTTACATTGTGAGGTTCTTGGGGGACATGAATATTGAGGGGACACTATTCAACCTACTACAGTGTCCTTGTATTAAGAAGACCCATTAGGATAGCATTTGGAAGCATCTAGTTAGTTCCTGGTAGTAGATGCTCAGTAAATAATAGTTTTTCTTCTTTCTTTGTAAGTATGGCTTAAACACTGGGTCTGAAACACGGGTCTGAAGACCAGGGCTAATTATATTAGATTCGCTATGGGAGCATTTGAAAACTACAAATTCCAGGCTACTCACTATAGGTTATTGTTAATCAATAAGTCTGAGATGAGGCCCAAGAAGGTGTACTTTTCAAAGGTTACGTAGGTGATTCTGATGTGCATTCAGGCTTTAGAACAACATTCTTGGACTAAGAATTTATTTCCTCATTTACAGAACTAGAACTGAAAGATATCTCATTTACAGAAAATGTGCATAAAATATATACTTCTTTTGGCACAAATTTTTTACAAATAATGATGCTAAAATTAACCCCAAATTTCTAAGAGAATGCAAAGGCCTTAAGAAGGTGAATTTGGGAGTCAAATTTTACCTTTCCTGATTCCAGTTTCAAATATTAAGGAAAACTTCTTTGTCTGCTATGGGCTTAAGTGGAACTAAATATTATTAGAAGAAAATTACAGTAAGCATCAAATATTATGAGTCATATTCTCTCAAATCATTATTTTCTCCATATTCTGGTTATTTTGCATTTAAGCTTATGAAGCGTCTCATTCATTTCTTCCACATTTATTTATGTTGAATATCTTTAGAGTTTCAAAAATTTATAATTTACCTTTCTCTGGAAATTTTCCACTTGATTTCTGAGTCTTACACAAATTTTCTTCTTACTGAAGAACACTGAGCACAGTGGTTTCCTCACAGCTTAGTTAGTGGGACTGGGCATCAGAAGTCTTCAGCTTTATGGGCAGTGAAAGGTATAGTAATGGTGAAATTACTGTGAATGAAATTCATTTTGCTGATTATAACACTCATCCACTCCTGGGGCACCGTGTTCTATTGTCGCCATCAGTTGTTACACCTACTTTGAAAGGAATGTAAAACGGTTATGTCAAAAGCGGAAATTAGTCTCAAATAATCACATCTTTAAAATACTTAGAACTTGAAAAAGAATATTCAGCTACCTTTTCTGACACCATCGTGTATTAGCTTTGGTGACTGGATCTGATGCATTAGAACAGGATGTGGATATCTGCTCTGTCAGCAAGACAACGCACATTTCATTCGAAGACTTGACTAGATTCTTTATGCTGAACTCGGGGAGATAAGCTAACTTTCCCTGAGTTGCCAAGGGCAACTTGATTACACATGAAATTAGGAGCTACTCTGAGAAAATAATGTCTAGACACATTCTTATATTTCATTTCAGGGAAATATTCACCTAATATCTGTTATCTCCCACTGTCAAAACACTGCTGATGAATACTGCCTATCCCTTGAATCACGTATCTGAGGTCTATGAAGGAGTGAGGAGAATAGAAGAGATAATATTTCCATGTAGCAGGAAACTTCATTTCAGCATAAAATTGTCAAGAAGCACTAATACATTTGACTTCTTATATATTTTTTCATATTTGAAATTGTTGACATATGTTCAAGTTAGGCCTCCACTTTTTCCTCAGAAATGTCATTCCATTGAAGATTTCCCTCTCTGCTTTGCCTTCTTATTTTTTTAGATATTCAGTTCCTCAAGTTACAAGGAACTGTGACTTTTTTCATAATAGATGGTAATTTATGTCACTTAGTGTATTCTCTGTGCTTAACTATGAAGAATCATAGTTACAATATGAATATTCATGTATGTAAGTGTGACTATGACATTGACTGTGAAAGTCAAAAAGAAATAGGATGTCAGAGATGGAGACTGGTGAGACTTCCCAGAACCTCTTCATGTAGCCACATCTTGATAGTTAACACCTTTCAACTTTTGGCACAGAGGTCTAGAGTCACTCATCCTCAGAGCGAATCAGAAACTAGTGATCACTCATTAAAATGAAACTCACAAAAGACTGATGTGCGAACCACATACAGATGGAGTCACTTCTTGTCATAAATAGCTGACAAGAAGTCCTAGTACTAACACCAACTCTTCAGGGCAGAACCCAAATCCACCTAATGGAAAATCTATGCCAGAAATCAAGTTATACTCTGCAAGTTGGCAGGTGAATCTGAATTAGAGCAATGCAGTAGATCAGAGGCTCCTCCTGGGACGTTCTTGCTGACCCTACGATCATGATCATGATCAGGATCTTTCACACGGGCAGAGTTGGAAACATATTGACAACTGTCTTTCTTTGGCTCCTTTTGGAATTTTTTTTTTTGCTTTGGACTTTGGACAGACCATCCTTCTAATGTTAATAAGTTATTTCTTGGATACCACAGGATACGTTTGAGTTTGGCTTGATATATATTGTGAGGTCTTGATTATATTTCCAGACCCTGTCTTCCTGTATTGTTTCTTGGAGACATTCTGTTTTTAAGATGATGTTTGCAGACAGTCGTTCTCATGTACTACATACTAACTGTCACTAGTTTAACATTAATAAGTTTACCTTGTTTCCAAGTCCTAGTGACACTTGCTGGGAGCCCCCTTTGTGTCTTTTTAACCTCACATGACTGTCACATACAGCATTTCCGTACCTGGTCTATGAGTGCTGGAACTTATAATTATCTGTGGGGAAAGAGGATGAAGCCCTGCCTCTTAACCTCTCACACTGCCCGAGACTTATACATATAGGATGCCTATGGCAGTGAGGTACAAACTGTTCATTTTAACCTTGATAGCAGCATGAAATAATCATTACAACAGTTGTGGTAGAGAACATAGCTGGAAGAACTGGGCGTGGCAACTTCTTCCTCAGTACCTGGACAAAGGGAAATGATAACGAGGATGCAGAGAAATTTTGAAGTTATAGTATTTAAATATTATTCCTAAAATCATGTCAGTAAAGTATTGATGATTAGGTGGGAGATGAGAACTCCTAAGGAAACAGGAAAAATTGTTGTGGGAAATGTGATGGGGAGGTGTAAGGAAATGCCACTCCCTTTAAGTGATGTTAAATCCAGTCTTAAGGGTTACTACCTGAAGGGACTCTCTGTGTCAGGACAGCTGACCAGGGGTTGTCAACCTGTTTTTGGACTTTTCTAAAATTGCTCCACTTTAAGTGGCATGATTCTTTCAGCAAAGCCAAAAGAGGCTGGCACTTCCGCATAATTTTAACTAAATATCATATGATAATATGAAGAAATTAAATACTGAGATAACTAGAAACCGGAACAATTAAATTTACAAGGAAGAGGTTTGCACTCCCAAACTTGTCTGCTCCATCTCTTTACACACGGAACCTCAAGAAAGAGTCAGGCCATGCCTATGCCTCTTACTTTCTTGCTCTTGGCCACTGCCGTCTTTAACCTCTACCATGTAGGGGCATCGTCTTAGCTACACTTTGAGTGTATAGAAAAGAGAGACTAATCTGTCTATTATCTAAACCTTGTCTCCACAGTGAATTTTCCAGTACAAATGGCAACTTCTTCAGATGATTATTTGAAATGAACTCACTTTTCAGTTCAATCTTATATATATATATTTTTTTTTTTTTTTTTGAGGAAGATTGGCCCTGGGCTAACTACTGCCAGTCCTCCTCTTTTTTGCTGAGGAAGCCTGGCCCTGAGCTAACATTGTGCCCATCTTCCTCTACTTTATACGTGGAACGCCTACCACAGCATGGCGTGCCAAGCGGTGCCGTGTCCGCACCCGGGATCCGAACCGGCGAGCTGCCGAGAAGCAGAACGGGCGAACTTAACCGCTGTGCCACTGGCCCGGCCCTCTCAATCTTTACATTTATAGATACAAAACTATATAGACTACAATATAGAGACTATAGATCTATAGTCCCCAGATTGATAGAGTAGTTGTGACGTTCATGTGGGAAGAATTACATCTAAACATTTCATTGAGGAATTACAAAAACAATGCTACCCTAGGAAACTGGAAAGACTTCAAATTCCAAAATTTGTTGACACGCTGTATAAGATATAACAAATATGTTGTGCTGGTTAAAAATGGAACAAAACCACTCAAAATGTGAAGTTAAGCTACTAAAAAATAAGAGAGATACAAAGAGGCCAAAAATGAGGAAAACGAAAAAGCTGCGGGCTGCCCTGTGAGAATCTGAGGAGCTAACAGGGACTTGGGTTTGAATGGCTGGCTGGGTAGGGACAGCGAAAGGGGCTCAAGCTAGGAGATGATTCAGAACTGACTGTATTGATTGTGCCTTTAACTGCTGTTTTCCACTATGGCTCATTTCTGTTCAATACTGATCAACACAGTTAAAATATGTATTGACTGAGATAAGTGTCTGCTAGGAAGAAAAGAAAACAGTGAAAGAGGGGAGGAATAAATGAAGGTATGTTTGTGTATATAATTAGCTATATAAGAAAAATGTAGTATTTAAGGTCCTTTTTGAGGATACTTATACTGTAAATTATCCCTTTCTAGCTGAGAATTTATTCTCAGTTTCCATTTAATAAGATCCTCAAACTGTCATTCAGTTTTTTCAATCTAAAAAATGACATTTGAAGAACATGATTTATAACATTAAATTAATATACATATTTAATCGCTTCAGGCACTTCAAAATATCTCAACTTGCTCAAATTCTAGCTCACAAAATATTTTCAAAGAGGGTGAAAGGAACAATGGATCACTTTGGGCCATTCCAATGAAAAATTCAGAATAAAAAACACAGAATAAAAACACTAAGAATCTCTGAATATTACTCGGCTCAACTCTAATTTTGTTTTTGACCTTGTGAAAGTTCCTTCTATATTTTAGCACTTTGTTCTTCAAAATGGAGCTGGGTTTTTTTCTTTTTCAGGGTTTTTTTTTTCTTAAAGAGGAAATATCTAATATACTGCTTCAAATAGTTTGTGGAATGAAGCAGAATATGAATTATTAAATAAATGACATCTAATGTTTATAGTTTGGAATAAAAATATTATGGGTATAAGAAAAAAAATCTTTCTGTTCTGCTTCTAATCTCTGAGACGGAATTTTTTCTTCTGTGATTCTGTTCTCCTCCTGACCCTAAGAATTGCAAGGAGATTTCACCAACTTTGTGATTATCTGCTCATAACAAGGGAGGATAAGAGTGAGTGTGTGAGAAACTCTACAGGAAAACATTAACAATTCTTTCCTACTTGTTTTTTTGCCTCTCCTTTACGGGCCCAATTAAAATGTTACTCAAATTTTATTGGAACAGGTGTTCATACTTTTGCTGAGCGAGCATTTTAAGCTACACAAGTAGGTACTGAGAAATAAATTATTTCACCCGTTTTTAAACCTATAAACATGTTGACACCTTTCACAATTAAAAATAACCTAAGAGGAATGTCTGTATTGGGCACAGTTTTATCTAACAGTTTATACCATAGGAAAAAGCAACGTCAATTATTAAATTAACCCAGTCATTATTTCATTTACTCTAGGAAACTGTATTTTTTTCTTTTACATAAGGTTTTAGCTGTATCTATATCTGCATATATATTTATGTCTCCATCTACATATATATCTATATCTAGCTTTTTATTTTATAATCTTAGATTCTAGTTGTATTAGAGTCTCTGTCTTACTCACTGTAAATTAGGAAACACATACAAAGGCAATTGGCCTTGCACAATATGGAGTCCTAAGACTTTTAGTAAAGGGATAGCTTTATAACTTGCCTCATTTCTCTTTCCTCTGGGCCATATCTTCATGACTTTGTGCTTGAAGAAGTCATCATGGGAATTTCTAGCTTCATCCCTGAACACTTTGGGATGACCTGGAATTCCAGTGACCGGATGTGTCTTGGATTTCTTCACTTCTTGAGGAGAGAAGCTCATAGTTGCCTTTAGAATTTTTTATTTACTCCTTTTTTGTTATTCATGTTACAACGTGTTTCTTTCGGTGAATGTTAAGAAAGTGATATGTTACTTTAAAAATGAAATTTTAAATCAAATAAAACCTTCTTTTACAGTTTATGATTACGATTACCTCTTTGAACCAATTGACGTAAACCTTCTCTTACCTTCCCTGGGAGGTTAGAGGCCCCTAGACATTTCTCCTCAGTTGTACTCCAGGTGATTCTTAGCAGTTAGAGAGAAGCTCAAAGGAGGTATCACATCCTTCAATTAGTGATATCTCATCAAGTTAGACGTTTTCTTTAAGAAAGGCACTAATGGAGCATGAAAATTTTTCTTTTGGTGAGTTACACATAAGTTTCAACTAAACTGTATTCGTGGGTAAGATATGGCTGTTCAGACTCCTCAATTTCCACTAATATTTTTTACTCAACTAAAAGTAAATTTGATCCGCCTTCATTGTATTATAGAAGTGTGGAACCTGCTCATTTCATTTTAAGTCTTCTCAGTGCTATAAGGCAGCCTCTTGCCTACATATGCGAATTGTGTGTTGATCTGTAAGCTCTTACCTCTAGTTTCTCCTACAGAAAAGAATATTTTAAAAACTTTTATTTTGGACATTTTCCAAATACCTGTAAATAAAATAGCAAGGCAAATCTTTATATATATCCTTCATCCGACTTCAAAAATTATCAAAATTTTGACAGTCATGTTTCATTGATGACACTCCCCCACTTTCGTTTCTTAAGCTAAAGTATTTTAAAGAAAATCCCACATATCATGCCATTTCTCCCATAAGTTCATCAGCATGTGCATCTAATTGATAAGAACCTTTACAAAAAAAGACTAGGGCCCAGGCCTGTGGTGCAGCAGTTAAGTTCTCGCATTCCGCTTTGGTGGCTTGGGGTTTGCCAGTTCGGATCCTGGGTGTGGACATGGCACTGCTTGGCAAGCCATGCTATGGTAGACATCCTACATATAAAGTAGAGGAAGATGGGCATAGATGTTAGCTCAGGGCCAGTCTTCCTCAGCAAAGAGTGGAGGCTTGGCGGCAGATGTTAGCTCAGGGCTAATCTTCCTCAAAAAAAAAAAAAAAAAAAAAAAAGACTACATTGCACTATTACTTAAAGTTAAAACTAATTTTAAAATTTCTTTAATAATCATCTATCTGTATGGACCTGTCTCAAAGATGTCTTTTTAGAAATTCTTTTTTAGATTTGCTATCTGTGTACTTAGATTATCTGTCTGTTCTTACATGTTGCCTACTGTTTCCATTAACTTGTAACATATGAATCATAGTTACGTTGCCAGTCTGATAATTCCAACATCTGTGTCCTATCTGAGTCTGGCTCTGATGCTTGCTTTGTCTATTCATATTGTATTTTTACTTTCCTTTTGTTGTGTCTTGTAATTTTCTGCATGTATCAGGTAACAGGAAAATTGAACTTGTGTTAGGTAATAGGAACTGAGCTACACAGGTCTTTAGTATGAGGATTTATGTTAACCTAGTTAGGAACTGGGCTTTGTTTAATGTTTTCTGTTGCTGTAGGTGGCAGAGGTTTCAAATTCCTCTGGTGTTCTAGTATATGCTGTTCCTCATAACTTTGGGCTTCCCTACATACTCCTTCTGGGAGAGAGTTTGTGTCTTGGAGCTCTTCCAGTTGTAGTCCATGGATATTATACTGGAGCTTTGTTGGTGTGTTGGTAAGATGTTAGAAGAGGAAGAATTCTATAATCTTGTGATTCTAGACACACATCTTTGCCTAGACATGTGTCCCTGGGCTGTGACCCTTATAAATTTTTCTCCAATAGCTTATTTTCCCTCCTATTCTTTACTCTCCTCCCTGGCACAACTGTCATTCTCAATCAATTTCCTTGCAGCCTTTATCCCCGCTTATTATATTTTTTCTTGCTTATATAACAGAAAGTCTAGAAGGGACTGGAGTGGAAGGACTGCACTTCCCCAGCTGGGATGAAGCTCTGATTGAATCTTTTACCCTAGAAAATAAATCTTTGTCGTGGAGAAGCCCTGGGCATATTTCACAATGATTAATCTTCCTCTCCCCTTCCAGAACCAGGAGGGAAATTTTCTCAAGTCTTTACCCTCAGAACCTGGTGTGTTTCTCAAAGGTAATGTCCATGAAAGTGTGGAGTCCTTTCTAAGACTGTGGTCCCTAAGAATTTTTCATTCTCACACTAGTCCACACTTAGTTTTCAGCTTATTATCAAAATTATCATTTAAGTCTTTCTACCAGTTCATGCTCCAGAGGCTTTTGTACAGGTAAGAAGATCTTGGCTGTGACTCTGATTCACTTGTCTCTACAGATTTCAGGGTTGCAATTTGCTCTAAAACCTCAGTTCTCTGATAGGTCCAGCAAAAGTTACTGATTTTCAGTTCATACAACTTTTTCTTGTTGTAAGAATGGTAGCGATGACTTCTAAGTTCTCTGCATGTCAGAGCTAAAGCTGAAGTCAAATTCAGTATTCTTGTTGAATCCTAGAATCATGGGACCGCCCAGAAAATTGGAGTGTATATCATTTAGATACGACTCAATTTATATTTTATTGATTCCTTGCTTTCTGGTAAAAGATATCCTAAGTTCACCTTGTATATTGTCTTTGCCAAATCTGGAATGAGCAATTTCTTCAAGAAGACATGAAAATAATCATTAAAAAGCAAAGCAAACAGATAAAAAATAAAATATCCTTGTTGAGAGTCTAGCTAAGCTACCCCATGGTATTGCTGCCTTGACATCCATTTTATTTGGCCAGATGGCCTGCAAGGACCTTAAACTGACACTACTCCCTCATGTAAATGCATGTCCTTGCTAGCAGCCTACAGAGTCACAAGCTAATGTCAGTTCCCGAGGCGACTTCCCCACCAGCCCTTGTGATCAACAGACTCTGTTGCCTTCCAGCACCTGTATGTCTATTATGCCCCTTAGACAAAGGCCTCCGTGGAACTTAGCTAAACCTCCATCTTTTGTTTTGAATTGACCAATCTAGCCCTAGCCCAGGATCCCCCAAACATTCCACTCACGGACCCTAATAAAGGCATGTGCTCCAGGTCCTGCCACTCTTTCTCTGTCTAAACTCTGCTTTGGCCTCTCCATGTGGCCTCTTGAGGTGTGCCATGTACTTCTTCCAGGACTGGTGAGTAATATACTTCTCTTTCAATTTCTTTTGTGATCTGTTATGGAACCGGGGCTTACTGCCTGGCACCCTGTTCTCCACTTAACAAATGTTTATTTGACAGATTCATAAGAATCTTTGTGATAATTTTCCTACTTATTTGAAGAGAGAGATATATATATTTGTAAAGCATAATCGATTGATGATTATTAAACATAATATTTCTTCAATAATTCAATAATATTTATTGAGCACTTACTCTGTGCCAAGCAATGTTCTCGGTGCCTGAAAGTATATTGCATTCATGGCACTTCATTATAGAAGGGACAGGCAAAGACAGTGAACTCTAATAACAAGTAAAATATACAGAGTGTTATAAGTTGCTAGTTACCATGGAAAAAGAGAAAAAATAGAGCAGAATAAGAGGGACCAGGAACGTATGCATATGTATGGTGAGTTGCTGTTTTAAAAAGGGTAGTCAGGGTAGTCTTATTGAGTGGCAATTAAATCAAACTTAAAATGGGTGAGGGAGTTAAGTAGGCTCATATCTGGGGAAGAGTGTTCTAGACATCTTCCATTGTCACATATTCAACCAACTACTACATGTCCAATTAAACAATAATGATAACATTTCTCCATCCTTGGATTTAGGTATTAGTGAGGCATCACATTAGATATATCTGTAATCTTAGTGCTTCAAATCTCCAAAAGAGGTCATGAAATTTTGATTTTATAGAATTTGCTATTCCTTGCTTAGAACAGAAAGAGGCCCTGATCCGCCTAAAAAGGAAACTAATTGTATTATATAAAAGTACTTCTCTAACATTTGTGGAGTGTTTTAGAAAACTTTCTAAATAATAATTTTTACTGGATGTGTCTACAATGAATTGAGAGTGATGCCCTGCCTTGGACCATCAGTTTCTGACATTTCCTTCTCAGTCACATTTAATTAAAGAAAATGTTCTTGTTAAATAAAATTCTTTCATGTGCATGAAGAGAACTGTAAAAGATCATGAATTGTGATCTCCAATGCAAGAAAATAATTAAGACTTAATTGTTAAACTAAAAATCCAGTTGCCATAAATAATATTTTTTGTAAAAAAGAATAAATAAAATAAAATAAAGTCTCTTGGCATAACCTTGCAAAAGGTGAGATCCTAAGAAATCAGAAGGATGAGACAATCTAAAGGAACATCATGAATCAAACAGAAAAAAAATCTCTGAACTGGAAACAATAAGACAAGATCATCAAGGGTACATCATAGTTAACATTTTTTTAATGTATTTTTCCACTTGGACATTTTAACATATCTTTTGAAGTTGCATATGTTAATTTACAGTGTTTGAAATTGGAATTTTAATGAATCCAATCATAATACTCCTTCATACATAAAAGTCAAAAGACTTTAATATACATTACCTTATTAATTAGCTACCATTCTAAGTTTTAGATAGGGGAGAGCTTATTATCCAGCCAAGAATCACAGAGGTTAAAAAGATTGATTCTAACTTATAATAGAGCTAAAATTAGAGACCATATCTACTGCCCTTGGTCTAGGGAACTCTTTTGCAAATTATTTCTTATATAAAATGGATCTTTGCCAAAAAGTCAGCCTAGGTCACTGGTACTTTTAAAATAGATGCCTTTGGTTTGGGAAGTTATGGGATAATAATGTGGAGAGAGAGAGAGATTGATTGAAATAAGGAAAAAAATCACTTAAATCATCCATTTAAAGCTGATGATTAAATTAGGAATACTTCCCCCTGGCTTTTTAAAATAAACAAAAGCAACAACAAAACTACTTTTTCTGCAGCCCGTGATTTCCCAATGATGAGGTAAGATGAGATACTACCAAGAATCCTCCCTGTGCAGCAGCCAAATACAGCCACAAATTGAGATTTCTGCTATCAAGGGATGGAGTCTACTTTTATTCCTTTTGAATTTGAATGCGTTCTGTGAGTGCTTGACCTCTAGGATACAGCGAAAGTAATGTTGGGCCATTTTCTGGACCAGGACTTAAGGAACTGAAAGCCATCATGTAAGTTGTCTAAGCACCTTTATGGAAAGACCATGTACCGAAGCCCTGAGATAACATGGAAGGAGAGAGCGGCTTAATGAGCTCAACCTTCCAGTCATCCCATCAGTATTGACTTCCAAGACTCAACCTAGTGGATGCCAAATGAAAGTGTAAAATCTCCCAGCTGAGCCCCACCCAATTCCTGATTTATAAAACAGTGAGATATAATAAAATGATTCTTGTTTCAGTGACTACATTTGGGAGTGGGTTGTTACGCAGCAATAGATAAGTGGAACACCCCTTCCCTTGCCTGGATCTCTTACTGGGCTATAAGACTCTTTCAGATATGTCTATAGAAGGCACTCATAAAATCTAAAAAGGGAGAAAATTTCTAAGAGACGAATGTAATGTTCCCAAGTATTCCTCTTGCCACAATGTAATCTTTCTTCTTTACTTAGTCATTGACTCAGAGTTTTAAATCTTGCTTCCATAAAATGAGTTCCCTTGCTGTTTGTCAGCATATGTACCCTGGGCATCCCTTCCCACAGCCCCTCCCATCTGCTCTCAAAGTAAAAGACATAATCAGAACCTGTAAACCACATTTTTATTGTTCATCTCTGTGGCTCCCTTTCTCTGACAAATTATTCCAGTAAGGTCCCTCTACAGATAATCAGAACAAGAAGAGACCATTGTGATGTGCAGATGCTAACTGTTCCTGACTTGACTTTGCTC
Organism: Equus caballus; assembly: GCF_041296265.1. Taxonomy (NCBI): domain Eukaryota; kingdom Metazoa; phylum Chordata; class Mammalia; order Perissodactyla; family Equidae; genus Equus; species Equus caballus. The sequence continues at coordinate 96,671,786 of NC_091686.1, forward strand.
CTCATTCTCTACAACTAGCTATAAACAATCTATTTAATCAGCTTAAACTCTAGTTTTCGTTAAGAAAGTGACCTCTGCAGCAAAGCCACTGCCTCCAAAAGGCTGCTTTTGAAATGCATACATCACGACTGGGAGATAGAAATAACAGGCTAGCTCAGAAGTGGCAAATAATCTTTATCTTGTGTGTGAATTCCTGTTTTTTGGTAGTGGTTGTATGATGTGCTTTGCTTTGAAGAATTCTGACACCAAACTCAGAGGGAATGAGTTCTGGGGTCAATTATTGATATCTTCCATAAGTGCAAGAGGAGGAATTTGCTATTGCTGATAGTCTTTTTCCATAGCTAAGAAACACTCCAAGGGGAACATAGCTCTGTAGCGAAGGGGCAAAGAACAGTGGCGGATTTGGTTTGCTTAGACCATGGCTTCAGTACTGAGGCTTGGGTGGTACACTGGGCCATGACCATGGGTCCCTTAGAGTCAGCAAGAAGTATCATTCTAACTATACGTTATGCGGAGAGCTGGGGTTTTCTGCACCTTCTCTCGGATTATTCAGTGTTAGGGTGAGTGAATTTTTTACAATAGCAGTAACCTTATGTTAGTTTTTTAAAGACATTTTTACTAATATTATCTCATATGTATTTCTTTTTTTTTTTAAATTGACACTTGAGCTAACAACTGTTGCCAATCTTTTTTTTTTCTTCTGCTTTTTCTCCCCAAATTCCCCAAGTACATAGTTGTATATTTTAGTTGTGGGTTCTCATATGTATTTCACCACAACTCTGTGATTAGGCCAGGCAAGGATTGGTATTCTTTTTCCATCAAAGAGGGAATAAACGTAAAAAAGTTAAGCATCTTGCCCAGTATGATGCATGATGCATCAGGCGAAGAACCATGGTTTCCTGATGCTGGATTATTGTGCTTTTTTCCCTACAGTGAAATACTCAATCTTGATGTTTTATCAGGACTCCCAAATACTGTGCCAGCTGATGCTTTGCTCTAAAGTATACATTATCTCTTTGCAGTGAAACAGAAGACTTAAAATGAAATACTCATCTTTTATTAAAATGCTCCAGCATGTTTGATGTGACAAGATAAGAAGTGGAGAAACTTTAAAAGAACAAAATCTGTTAGGACTTCAAAGATTTCAAAAGAAATTGCTACAAACAACTAAATATACAAAATAGAAAGTATCATATCTATAAAAATGTGGGCATATATTTAGAAAACTAGAGTTCACGTCCACTAAAACTTGATTGATAGTTGAAAAACATTCATTGAAAAATTAATGTTATGACTGTCAAAATGAAATACAACTCACCTTTATCAAGAAAACCTGAAAGTCAGTTTCCAAATGACTCAAGTTTAAACATAAAATTAAGTGGATATTTCCCAACAGAAATAATATTCCAAAGACAGAATTTCCTTTTTTTTTTTTTTTTTTTTTTGCTGAGGAAGATTTACCCTAAGCTAACAACTGTGCCAATCTTCCTCTATTGTGTATGTGGGTCACTGGCACAGCATGGACGCTGATGAGTGGTGTGTAAGTCTGTGCTCAAGAATTGAACCCGGGACACCAAAGTGGAGCACACCAAACTTAACCACTAGGCTACTGGGCTGGCACTCGCAAAGACAGTATTTCCTATTGGAATGTTAAAATAATTCCTCTTTTCTCTTTCCTGGTGTCTCTTACTCTCAGATTCATGGGTCTCTATAATCAAGTCCTGAGTAATAGTCCCAATTCCAGACTTTAGCCAATAAGGAACTAATAAGGAAATAATATTAATTATCCTCCAAGATTCAAAATTCAGTACTATAGGGAAGACGACTATTGCTTTCTGTAAGTTTTATCTCTTGCTACCTGTCTCTGCCCTCTTCTAGGAGACTTGTTTTGTGGTTTCTTACTTTGCTCTGGCCATCTTCCTTCCCAGGGATCAGCACCTGCCCCCCGTTTAACAGCAAATTGTTGATTTTGACTATATAGTCATGGATTCTTACAACTATAGATTGTTACAATCATGGATTCCATCATGAAGCTGGTCAATGTTATTTTTATATTTTATAAAAATAAAAGAATTTTAAAATGAATATAAAACAGCAGGAATTCAATTTTCCTTAAGAATAAATCAGAAAGTTTGTTCTAAATTAAAGCAGGGGACAAACAAGAAAATATTTCAATGAAATATCAAAAGAGATGGTAGATATTCTATCTTGGTGAAGAAAATGAAAAATTCTCTATTCTGGATTAATTGGATATTCATGTCAGTGAAAATGCCTTTAAAATCTATTAAGTGTATATTAATAAAAAGTTATTTATTCTTCTCAAAAATATCTATGTAAACCAATCTTGCCCTACCGCCTACTCAAAATCATGAGATGATCTTGTTGGGGAAATATAATTAAAAACAAAATCTTCTCCCAACCCAGAAAACCTCTCTATAAAGATAATAGAGAAAGAGAACACCTTTGTTATTGAATAAGCATTAAACCCAAACGTGATGTCTGTCACTGAAAGAAATCTCACCCTTTTATATGATCAAGCAGATATAACCTACTACACACATGTTTTAAAGATAAACAGTAACTGGTCTTCACATAAGAAGACTTCACAATGCCATTGGTCTTTACTTGGTAAGTTGGATGATCATCTGTGTTAACTAATTGTCCTTATCTGGAGAAAAAATAAACTCTGATATCTTTATGATTGGAGGTAGTTTTGCAACTTGGAGCAAGGCAGTCAGAGAAGTTAGGCTCCTATCCTCCCCCAGAAGCTGGGAGATAGGGATACTATCCCCTTTAATGTTCACATTTCAAAGAGATAGCTCCTAAGTCCTTGAGAAAGAGCTAGGGCAGAACGCTGACAAAAGGCCTATCTTGTCTTCAAAAGGATTTATATACATTTCAAAGAGAGGAAAAGTACAAACAAGTTTTCTAAGGCTAACGCTCTAAGAAAAAAGAAGGGAGGGAAATCTCTTCCCTTGTTTTTCAACAGGGAGAATTAAGCCTCTTATCTTTAATTTGTATTTGTCCTTACAGTCTCTAGACTCTAATTCAGACGTTGTTTCTCTATAGTGCTTGCATCACAAAAGTCTGGCATTTTTAAGCCATTGGATCCTTCCACTGTAGAAGCAGAAGGATATCAATGCAGTGTGATAAGATTATTTTTTCACTGCTTGGGGAGATGGTCAGTATAGTGTACTGATTTTAGTTATTGAAACAAATAGGCAACCAGGTTGTTATAATGAAGAGGTGCAATAAAAAACATACAATCCTTTCAATTATTCTACACAGCTAGAAGCCTGCCCTGAATTGGAATCAACACCCAAGGTTTTAGATATTTGCCATCTCTTCTTTTCATTTTTGGTGTGATTTCAAGTCTCTTAAAATCAACTTTCAAATTGACAGTTTTTTTAGATTTAACCTCTAAAGCCCACACATCAAATTATTTGGCACTTTGTGGCTTGATTTATCAGATTAAAATGCCTGGAAATCATTACTCCAATTTCCACTGGATTCTTTTTTGTGTAGCCCTGGCTTTGGGCCTGCTTTTACTGAGCTCTATCATCTCCCTTTCTCTTTCCCTCTCTCTCCCGCTCTTTTTCTGTGTGTGGAATTTCCATCTTCAAGTTGGATAAAATGTCAAAACACTGCCTCCCTTAATTCTCTTCACCATGTGGGCATTCAAGTCCTTCCAAGAAAAATTCCTGAGAAAAATAATCAACTCATGGGTTAACTACAATTTATTTACAATTTAATGAATTTTTCAAGCAACAGTTGTATTTTTTCAGTGCAGCAATGGTATACATAATTTATATCTTGTTTCTAAGCCTAACAAATGTGTTTTCTAGAGATAAGAGGTCTATTTCCACTATACATTTGTTCTCTGCATAGCCAAACTTTTTGAAAAGGTTTATAAACATTACTTATAATACATTTGTTAATAATTTTCCCTTTTTAATTGTGGATTAGACTCAATTTTGCATGCTAAAATTTCTGTCTCTTTTTTTCTTACTTTGGTAATTTAACCTAATCAGATTTGAATTCCAATAATTTATTAACCTAGTGTAGAATTAATCTTCCTCTCCCACAAACACATGTATATTAACACCCCATATTGACAATTTAAAATAAGTTAAATGCAAACTTTTATTGTTGATGGGAAATGAAACAAAGAAAGTGTTAACTTGATTTTATGACTTTTTGGTATCTTGCCCCTGAGAATGTCATATTTTTGGATTTAGGTTCTGTTTTTCTATTTATTAGTAAACCTCAGAAACAAAGTTGATGAAAAACTTTCTTTAACTTCAATAGAGGTTAACTGTGGAGAAATTGTGCAGATTTACGTGAAATTTCCCATGACGTGCTGAAACCTAATAACAGTGGTCATCCCATATTTGTTTTTATCACATTTTAGAGAGGATATAAAATAACTCTTTTGCAAAGTAAGTTTTTGGAAAGTAAAAATAGAGTAACTGGCTTATAATTTTTGAATGTTTATCTAGTATAGTAATAGATATGTGTATCCTCAATATATTTTTATTAACAATTGTTTATATTATTCCATAGGCTAACATAACAAGGAGGGCCTATTAATAATTATTATTATAATAAAGGGAGATACCACTTCTTGAACTCTTTTTATATACTAGGCATTTTATCAAGTGCTTACATATATTATAAGTCTGCACAACAACCTTGTGAATAACAAGCACCTATTATTTCTACTTGCACAGATGAGGAAACCGAGGCTCAGAAGGGTTAGGTGGCTTACATAAGCCCATGCACCAGTAAGTGCTGGGGCTTAGACACCAATCCAAGCCTGCCTGCATAAACACCAGTGTTCTTAACCAGTGTACTAACTGCTTCATTTAGAAATTGCCTAGCTCGGTAATATAAAATTAATTAGGTGAGAGAGTACTATATTGGAAACTTATTGAGAATCAACTAATATTATGTTTCCCTTTCTGATGCTTCTCCCATATCCTCCAGTGATCAACTAGTTGTATCTTTTCTTTCTTTTTGTATCAGGGGAAAAATTCCTGCCTCTTGTTATCTACCCAGTTCTGGCTTACACTCTACTTCAATGTATCATGTAATTTCATCCTCATCACCATTTGATGTATCTTATCATTCTTCTTTACAGAGAAGTATACAGAGACTCAAATTGGTTAAATAAATTGACTAAGATCATTGGACTCCATATAATGATTTTTCCTTTATGACACTATAATGATTAATTGTATGTGCTAATTTAGGGTGTGATTTTGGATGAGATTAACATTTAAATCAGTGAACTTTGTGTAAAGTAGATTGCACCCCGTGATGGGGATGGGCCTCATCCACTCAGGTGAAGGAAAGCCTAAATAGAGCAAAAAGATTGGCCCCCCTGAACAAGGGGCAATTTTCCAGCAGATCGCCTTCAGACATCTACACCATCGACTCTCCTGGGTATCCAGGCCACCAACCTACATTGCAGATCTGGGACTTGTCAGCCTCCATAATTGTGTGAGCCAATGCCTTACAATAGGTCTTTCTATATAAATACATATCCTATTGGTTCCATTTCTCTCTAGAATGCTGAGTAACAAACACAGAGTTTCTGGCATACATATGTTAGAAAACTTGGTAAGAGGCAGCAAGTCATACACCACTCACTATTGACCTCACCTGGGGACTTCCATTCAAGGGTCCATTTGGCTCTTCTAAATGTGACCTTTGGTTAAAAAAGGAATTTAATAATAATAAATATTTAGAGGAAAACGTTACTTGCAGAGTAATGGTTATTCAATTACAAATGAAAATAAACAAATTATCATATGTAAGCAACATCCTTCATGCAAATTCTAAAAGTCATTATTTAGGAGAGCTGGAAATTACAGTATATTGATTTTTGAAAAAGATTTGAATTAGGTACTGTGTAACTGAGCATAAAAAATTCTTTAATGGTTAGATGTTTATCTCCATCTATCAAATTTCACCCATAGTGCCTTGGTCTTTTACTTTCAAAAATCCAAAGAGGTTTCTCAAGGATTATTACTAAATGTTGTTATATATTTATTGGAAAGTTTACCAAAATAATCAATATTAGCTTATGAGAGGGTAATTTATATACTTTCTGTATGAAAATGGAGTGGTATTTCCAGAATTTTTTCTCTTAGATTTGTATGGACAACAACCAGGGCATGTATGCATCTGGCTTTTATTAAGGACAAAACTTGTAAATTATAAAAGGGTCAATACATCTGTTAAATTCATGATTCAAAAGCAAGCAGAAGGTAGAAATTAAACTTAAATACAATATATATACAGAGTATGACTTAGAAAGATTGAGTAGCACAAAAACTAGATGTAAATCTATTGAAACTAAGCTATGGAGTAGATTTACTAAAAAGAATAGGAGAAATCACATAAAATATCTAATTTTTAATCTCAATAAATCTAGAATATTAAAATTTAAAAAGAGGAAATCCAAGATCAGAAATGATGTATTTATGTAAAAAAAAACTATGACAAAATTTAAAAATAGAAGTTTTTATCATTTCATTGGATTTTGTAGAAAAAAGAATCTGTTTGCAAACTAAGATTTGAAAGACATTGGGTAAGGATTCAGAAGAACCAAAATACTGCTATTTGGAATTAGAATAAAAGAGAACAGAAAAAGCTGGTGGAGAGATAATCATCAAATAAACACTTTAAAAAGTTTCCTGATCTGAGGAAAGACTTGAAACATCAGATCAAAAGAGGTCAGAGAGTACCTGGTGTCTATTTAGTGAAAATAGACACCCTGCATATCCAGCAGAAAAGATGGGTTGCTTTCAAAGGATATAATGAGGTTGGTGTTAGATTTTTTTCCCTCTGATCAGTAAGAGTCAGAAATCAATAGAGCAACATCAACAGCTTTGAAAGAAAAAAAGATTAGGGCCTAAGAATTCTATACCCAGAGAAGCCATCATTTATTTGCAAGGGCAGGAGAAAGAGATTCTGTGTCATGTAAGGACATGAAAATTATGCCACCCAAGTACTCATCTTGAAAAAATTACTTGAAGATATATCCGGCTAATGGAAACAGGCATCAAAATAAATTTTTCAGGAAGGGAAGTGCTTTGTATAAAAAAAATTGAGATGAGCAATGAAACCAGAAAAAATAATATAGAAAAGTTTGCTGTAAATATAACAAAACAATGAGAATTTTGTAAAGAGATCTCTAAAGGAAGAAATTTGGAGGAAAAACATTATTGTTAATTCGTACCAAAATAAAGTGATTTCAATAAAAATAACAGAAAGGAAGCAGTAAAAGGGTGGCAATTTCCAATTAATAGTCTAAGTTAGTAATTTGTAATTGATTTCTTGGTATTGATTTTTAAAAATAATAAAGCATGTGTTTCTGAGACTAAATACAATCAAAGTCATCTGGGCAAGTTATTAAGCATATATATTTCCAAGACTCATCTCACACCTTCAGAAACAGAATTTAGGTATGAGGCCTGGGAATCTAAATTATTAAAAAAATTTGCCGCAATATTTTTTCATGCAGCTGGCATATAAACATTTATACATATATGTATATCCGTATGTACATATTTACCACAGCTCCCAATTGTTCTGGGAGACAGCCAATCAAATCTTCCTTAAAAGATATAAAGATCCTTATCCAGCTATGTAACCCACTTTTTTTTTCTTACCTTTTCTTTGGGGAATTGATACAGGTGGGGGAAAAAGAAAACTGTGACTGTTTCATCTATTGCATTTAAAACATCCCAGAAGATAACATATTAAAATAAGGTCAAGAACACATAGTGTCTTCAAAAATTCTACAAAAATTCTCTAATTGTTGCTTCCTGTTTAAAATTCTACTGACAGAGACTGCCTTTTCAGGCTCAAATGCAGTGAGCAAACGAACAATGTTGTAATGGACATCACCATTGATTCCACAATGGTGAATGAAATGAGGTAAGAAACTTGTGATTTGCGGTCATCATGTTTGATTTTTTTCTGCCCCATGGGAAACAATACAAGGGGTCAGAACACCTTCTCTTTTTGAGGCTGTCACGTGGTTGTGATCTCAGAGACCGGCTATGAGTTACGGGTGACAAATTCTACGTTTGTCCCATGATCAAGTGAACACTGGGATTTACCTTTGCAGAGTGTTGAAGACAGAAGAAATGAATGTTGCTCAGGGACAAAGATTATTAGCTCGTTATTGAAATAGACAAAGGTGATATAACAAATAGAGCCAAAAAGTCTTTAAAGACTTAAAGCTCTAGAAGCTTATTTCTCACACAACCACCCACCCTAGGTGGGAGCTATTTGTTGGTGAGCAGCAGTCCTCCACTTGGTGATACAGACACTAGAATTCTTTCTATCTTGTGGCTCTGCCATCCGTTAGAGCTTTATCTCAATAGCTTCCAACTGGCAGAATGGGGAATGAGAATGTGTCCGTTGGAAGAACGAAAGAGAAGACAGCTATTAGAACTAAGGAAGCATAATTCCCGAAACATAGTTCTTGGCCAGATAGCCTCCATAGGTAGCTGTCCCTGCTATAGGATATAAAAAGTGTAGACCGGACTTTTTCAACATCCTGAAATTTTCACCTTTTTACACTGAAAAGAGTCCAAATTGATCCTAGCTCTCTGAAAGTTGTCCTCCCAGTGAATGTAGACCAAAAATTTATGAAATTAATAAGAAAAAGAAAAAGATGAATACTTTAACTGAAAAATGGACAAAGGACTCAAATTTACAAAAGAAGAAATAAAAAGGGAAATAAGAATTATATTCAATTTCACTAAAACCACAAAATGCCATTGACTCTTCCTCCTCAAACTGACATATGGTTTAATCTAGTAATATTCAGTGTTAGTGAGGTTGCATTATCCATTCTTACCTGCTGGTGGATTGTTTTTTTAAGAAAGTAGATTCTCATGTTTTTTGCTTACTGAAAAATAACTGAATATATATCTACAGTCTTAAAATAATGTGTACCCTTAGACTCAGTAAATTCACGTCCAGCCACCTACCCTAAGGAAATCAGCAAAGATGTGGGTCATGATTTATGGATAAAGACATTCATTGTAGAATTATTTATAATAATGAAAAATTGGTAGAAAATTCTACTTATAGTAGAATAACTAAATAAATTATGTTACAGCTATATGATGGGCTGTCGCTCACTCACTCAATAATATATTTCAAAAAAGTTATACACATGGAAAAGTGCTCACAACATAACATCAACTGAAAAAAGGTAAACTGCAAAACTGTATACATATGATACGATATATCATAGAATAGCAATTTGGTGAATAGAAAAGTAAAACCAAAAATGGACAACCCAAATTAAAACAATACATATAAAAGAAAAAAGTCTAGTAAGGTTTATGCTAAAATATTAAGAACAGCTTTTCTCTTCTAGGTTTTAATATTATGAGTGATAAATCTTGTATTTACTTCCCAAGATTTCTACAGCAAACATGTATCATTTTATCATTTTAAAAATATTCTGTTAAGGAATAAAATATACTATTTTATAGAAACAGAACTTGAGTTTGGAATAGACTTTAGATGTTATATATTCTGAAATTCTACTCAATGCAATAATCTCCTCCATACAAGTTAAATCATTACTGGCTGGTGCTAGTGACCAAAAATGGTTTCTGTAAAGTTTGATGATTGTTTCTGTATATAAGAGAGCAGTTAGGAAATCAGCAGACAGGACCAGGGCATGTGCAATTCACTTTATTTTTATTTATTTAAAGTCTATTCTTTTTTTTTTTAGTTCAATCCTTCCAAATGACTACAGCATGTTTTTCCTCATCAAAGATACATTTAAACGATAATTGAATATAATGAATAATTTATAATTAATATTTTCATTAGCAGTTTGGATGCTTGTAGATAGATTTAAGTTCTCTCTCTTTCTCTGCTAAATGAAAACTGTAGTGCCTATCTGACAGGAGAATCTCCTCACTTTTGGAGATATTGACTTAAGAAAAAATCATTTTCTAAATAGAATTTCAGAAGATGCTTTTAGATAACTCCATTCTATTTGTTTTGAAAAAATGCCTCTAAAGTAATCTATTATAAAGTACGCAGTTTTCCAAAAGCCATAGCTAGTTGCCTAGCAACATGCTTAGTTATGTCATATAGTGAAAGCAATATGATAAAATGCTGTTTTTCAGGTATTAATTTTTAAACACTTTTCCAACTGAAGGAATATATTTTACAGATGGAAATTTTCAAGAGATGAATCTTATAAAAACAAACTAAGAGAGGGTAAATACCACACTAATTGAATCATTTTCTTAATGACTGCATATTAAAATTCAAGCCCAACTGTTGGGATCTGAAAATTCCTTGACAGCCCCCGGCTCTCCCTTGTCCTCCCTGAAGCCCTCGCTGCATTAAGAGCCCACAGCATGCGGATAAAATTGCACATCTGTGAAGGGGACTTGATGGCATTATGACATTTATTGAACGCACAGAGTGCCTTAAATGCACCAGGAAATACCTAAATTCGGAAAAGTTCTTTATTTTTTTAAATGTCAGAACTCTTAGAGCAGGAAAAAATTAAAAGCTAACTTTAAATGCTAGCATGAAAATAAGAACAATCACTTCTCGTATTTTTTTTTAACTGATCACTATGTTTACTATTTTTTCTTTCCATTTCAGAGTTACTCGAAATATCTCATACCCTCTGCTTTTCTGCTGAAACATTTTCTCGATGCTCACTAATGTTAGAAATTAGCCAGACCTCCTATATCTTCTCTGCTTCCTTTTCAAATTTCATCTGCCTTTTCTATTTCCCGCAAACTTCAACTTCTTCCTTCAATTGTCTTTTTGTGCCTCTGTGTGCATGTGTGTGTGTGGTTGTGTGTTGGTGGTGGTGGTGGGGCGTGGTGGAAGAGTTCATAAAAGATGGGAGGCCTCTCATATGAAAATACGTTTAACCAGTAATTGAAGATATGGCCTTTCTCTTAAGTTTGTTTGAGGGCTTGCAATTTAAACCCAGGCTATAGTTCAGAATTTTTCATTTTCACCTAATTTCTGTTCCGTTGACACTTAATAGTTATTGACATACTCCTGTCCATTATACATTCATATTCCAAGATACTATTATTATCAGCGAGAAGTGGGACTGGCAGGCAAGGCAAATGCTTGATTGTCAGTCATTTTACTGCTTCATTCACTGCCAAACTACTGCTATTAGGACAGCTTATGTTTATGAAAGTCTCTACCATCCTATTCTGTCTTACAAAGGATTGGTCATAAAGGTCCTGGGGCAAAGACAAGCCTACGTATTCACCAAAGAATTTGTTCAGAAGAAGACTACCCGTGTCACCCTTAATCTGGGTGGGCCACATAAATAATTTGCTTCACTGGCATGAGAGTGGAGGTGAGGGGTTTCACTTGCAGGTTAGACACAGTAAGAATCCTTGTGTTATGCAGCGACATTGTAGTCCAAGTATTAAAATGGTGGGTGACATCCAACATGCAAGTGGCCTGGATCCCTGAGACTGAGTGACCGCTTAGGAGCTAGCCGCCAGGGAAACTGCCCAATCAGAAACATCCACGTTTTATTTTGACAGTATGAGAAATAGCATTTATTGTGTCCAGTCATTAAGATTTGGAGAACTTTATTTGTCATAGCAGCTAGTGTTAGTCATGCTGACTAATAAAAGCCTGTTCACTTTACATTCACATGACTGGTTCAGTATGATGTTTAGGCCTGCATACTATAGTCTGCAGCAGTGTAAGTTCTGTCTATGCCAAAATATCTCAACAGACCTACCCACCATTCATTCTTCTATAACATCTCATCCTTAAACCTTTCCTATGTGATCCTCTTACTGTATAAGTTTTTTATTTCTCTCTGGAGGAGAAGTAACTTGTTGATATCCATTTTCACATTAGGATGACTTCTTTTTAGAGAATACAGCATTAAGGTGCCATAGACATTCCCATGGGGTGTGTGTGGGGCGGCAAAATAAGCACTGATTTTATGAGGAGGGAATATTTAGGGAGACTTTGGGGCATCAAGAAGCCAGGTCCCACTGGAATATGTTCCATACTCCTCTGTGTGACAAAATAATGCATTTTTTCCAATATTTTTATTATGGTAAACTAAACATAACATAAAAATTTACCATCTTAACCACTTTTTTTGCACTTTTATCTTATTGTCTCCCCGTGCCTAATTTTTTTTTTTTTTAATTCTCAAGACTGGCTTTATTCAGAGTGAGAGAAAACTAAAATAGTATACTCCCACATCTCAGGTATCTACCTGCAGCTTTGTCTATCCTAAAAGATTTTTTTCTTATTGGGGTTGTGATAGTTTACAACATTGTGAAATTTCAGTTGTACATTATTATTTGTCAGTCACCATATAGGTGAGCCCTGTCACCCTTTGTGCCCACCCTCCCACTCCCTTTCCTCCTGGTAACCACTAAATAGTTCTCTTTGTCCATGTGTTTATCTTCCACATGTAAGTGACATCATACAGTGTTTGTCTTTCTCTGTCTGGCTTATTTCACTTAACATAAGACCCTCAGAGTCCATCCATGTTGTTGTGAATGGGATGATTTTGTCGTTTTTTATGGCTGAGTAGTATTCCATTGTATATATACCACATCTTCTTTATCCAATAATCAGTCGATGGCCACTTGGGTTGCTTCTACATCTTGGCTATTGTAAATAATGCTGCAATGAACATAGGGGTGCATAAGTCTCTATGAATTGTTGATTTCAAGCTCTTTGGATAGATATCCAGTAGTAGGATAGCTGGGTCATACGGTACTTCTATTTTTAGTTTTTCGAGAAATCTCCATACTGTTTTCCATAGTGGCTGCATCAGTTTGTATTCCCACCAGCAATGTATGAAGGTTCCCTTTTCTCCACAACCTCTCCAACATTTGTTATTTTTTGTCTTGGTGATTATAGCCATTCTAATGGGTGTAAGATGATATCTTAGTGTAGTTTCTATTTTCATTTCCCTGATGATCAGTGATGTTGAGCATCTTTTCATGCATCTGTTGGCCATCTGTATATCTTCTTTAGAGAAATGTCTCTTCATATCCTCTGCCCATTTTTTGATCAGGTTGTTTGATTTTTTGTTGTTGAGTTGTGTGAATTCTTTATATGTTATGGAGATTCACCCCTTGTCAGATAAATGATTTGCAAATATTTTTTCCCAGTTGGTGAGTTGTCTTTTTGTTTCAATCCTGGTTTCCCTTCCCTTGTATAAGCTCTTTAGTCTGCTGAAGTCTCACTTGTTTATCTTTTCTTTTATTCCCTTTGTCCAAGAAGACATGGTGTTTGAAAAGATCCTTTAAAGACTGATGTCAGAGTGTACTGCCTAATATTTTCATCTAGAAGTTTTATTGTTTCAGGTCTTACCTTCAAGTCTTTGATCCATTTTGAGTTTATTTTTGTGTATAGCATAAGAGAATGGCCTATTTCCATTCATTTACATGTGGCTGTCCAGTTTTCCCAATACCATTTATTGAAGAAACTTTCCTTTCTCCATTCTATGTTCTTAGCTCCATTGTTGAAGATTAGCTGTTTGTAAATGTGTGGTTTTATTTCTGGGCTTTCAATTCTGTTCCATTGATCTGTGTGCCTGTTTTCATACCAATACCATGTTGTTTTGATTACTATAGCTTTATAGTATATTTTAAAGTCGGGGATTGTGATGCCTCCACCTTTGTTCTTTTCTCTCAGGATTGCTTTAGCAGTTAGGGGTCTTTGTTGCCCTATATGAATTTTAGGATTCTTTGTTCTATTTCTGTGAAGAATGTCATTAGAATTCTGATTGGGATTGCATTGAATCTCAAGATTGCTTTAGATAGTATGGACATTTTAACTATCCAATCCATATATGTAGAATGTCTTTCCATTTCTTTATGTTGTCATCAATTTCTTTCAGTAACGTCTTATAGTTTTCATTGTATAGGTCTTTCACTTCCTTGGTTAAATTTATTCCAAGATATTTTATTCTTTTTGTTGTGATTGTGAATGGGATTGTGTTCTTGAGTTCTCTTCCTGTTAGTTTGTTATTAGAGTATAGAAATAAAACTGATTTTTGTAAGTTGATTTTGTACCCTGCAACATTGCTGTAGTTGTTGATTATTTCTAATAGCTTTCTGATGGATGTTTTAGGATTTTCTATATATAAAATCATGTTGTTTGCAAATAGCAAGAGTTTCACTTCTTAATTCCCTATTTGGATTCTTTTAATTTCTTTTTCTTGCCTAATTTCTCTGGCCAAAGCCTCCAGTATCAGGTTGAATAAGAGTGATGAGAGTGGGCACCCTTGTCTTGTTCCTGTTCTCAGAGGGATAGCATTTAGTTTTTCCCCATTGAGTATAAGATGGCTGTGGGTTTGTCATATATTGCCTTTATTATGGTCAGGTACTTCCTTCTGTACCAATTTTATCGAGAGTTTTTATCATAAATGGATGTTGGATCTTTTCAAATGCTTTCTCTGCATCTATTGAGATGATCATGTGGTTATTGTTCCTCATCTTGTTAATGTGGTGTATCACATTGATTGGTTTGCAGATGTTGAACCATACCTGTGTCCCTGGTATAAATCCCACTTGATCACGATGTATGATCTTTTTAATGTATTGCTGTATTTGGCTTGCCAATATTTTGTTGAGGATGTTTACTTCTATGTTCATCAATGACATTGGCCTGTAATTTTACTTCTTTGTGTTGTCCTTGTCTGGCTTTGGTACCAGATTGGTGTTGGCCTTGTAGAATGTGTTAGGAAGTGTTCCATTTTCCTCAATTTTATGGACTAGTTTGAGAAGGATAGGTATTAAATCTTCTTTGAATGTTTGGTAGAATTCTCCAGAGAAACTATCTGGTCCTGGACTTTCATTCTTTGCGAAGTTTTTGATTACTGTTTCGATCTCATTATTTATGATCAGTCTATTCAGATTCTCTATTTCTTATTGATTCAGCTTTGGGATGTTGTAAGAGTCTAAGAATTTATCCATTTCTTCTAGATGGTCCAATTAGCTGGCATGTAGTTTTTCATAGTATTCTCTTATAATCTTGGGTATTTCTGTGGTATCTATTGCAATTTCTCTTCTTTCATTTCTAATTTTATTTATTTGAGCAGTCTCTCTTTTTTTCTCACTAAGCCTGGCCAAGGTTTATCAATTTAGTTTATCTTCTCGAAGAACAAGCTCTTTGTTTCATTGATCCTTTCTATTGCCTTTTTTTTGTTTCAATTTCATTTATTTCTGATATAATTTTTATTATTTTGCCCCTTATACTGACTTTGGGCTTCATTTGTTCTTCTTTTTCTATTTCTGTTAGGTGTAGTTTGATGCTGCTTATTTGAAATTTTTCGTTTGTTATCTCCCTTTAAGATTGTTAATAGTTGCTTTATTTACTTTGGTGCTCCTTTGTTGGGTGCATAAATATTTATTAGCATAATGTCTTCTTGGTGGAGTGTCCCTTTTACTCTTACATACTGCCTCTCTTTGTCTCTCTGTTTTGTTTCGTCTTGAAGTCTACTTTGTCTGATACACGTAAGGCGACACCTGCTTTCTTTTGTTCACCATTAGCTTGGAGTATCATCTTCCATCCCTTTGCTCTGAGTCTTTATTTGTCTTTGGGGCTGAGATATGTTTCCTGGAGGCAGCATATTGTTGGGTCTTGTTTTTTAATCCATCCTTCCACTCTATGTCTTTTGATTGGAGAATTCAATATATTTACATTTAGAGTGATTATTGATATATGAGGGTATAATGCTGTCATTTTATTGCTCATTTTCCAGTTCTCCAGGATTTCCTTTGTTTCTTGTCACATGTATTTTGGATTACTAATTCAGTTAGGTAGTTTTCTATGCTAGTTTTCTCCTTATTAGTTATTTGTGTCTCTGTTCTAATTATTTGTTAGGTGGTTACCATGTGGTTTGTATAAAAAATATTGTAGATGAGATAGTCCATGTTCTGATAGCCTCTTATTTCCTTAAACTAAGCCGATTCTATCCCTTTCCTCTTCCCCTTCTAAGTTGTTATTGTCATATCTTATTTCATCTTGTCTTGTGAGTTTGTAGGTAAAATGACAAGATTATATTTATTTTTGGTATTTTTCTTCCTTTCATCTTTAATGTTACAATTAAGCATTTGCTAATCTGTTCTGATGGAGAGCTGCACTTTTCTGATTTTGTCTATTTACTTATCTCCTTGCTCAGGGTTTTATAACCCCTTTCTCTTTTTTTCTCCTCAGGTATGAGGGCTTTCTTGAGGATTTCTTGTAGGGGGATCTTGTGGCAATGAACTCCCTTAACCTTTGTTTATCTGGGAAAGTTTTTTATTTCTCCAACATATTTGAAGGATATTTTCACTGGATAGAGTATTCTTGGCTGAAAGTTTTTGTCTTTCAGAATTTTGAATGTATCATTCACTCTCTCCTAGCCTGTGAGGTTTCCGCTGAGAAATCTGCTGATGGCCTGATAGGGGTTGCTTTGTAGGTTATTTTCTTCTGCCTTGCTGCCCTTAATATTTTTCTTTGTCATTGAATTTTGCCAGCTTTACTACTATATGCCTTGGAGTTGGTCTTTTTACATTGATAAAGTTCGCAGATCTATTGGCTTCTCTCATATGGATTTTCAGCTCCTTCCCCAGGATTGGGAAGTTCTCTTCTGCTTCTGGGATACCTATAATTCTTATGTCACATTTCCTAATTGAGTCAGATATTTCTCAGAGAGTTTCTCCATTTCTTTTAATCTTAGTTCTCTCTCCTCCTCTATCTGAAGCATTTTTATATTTCTATCCTCCAGACTGCTAATTCTGTCCTATGCAATATCAGCTTTACTGTTCAGGGCATCCAGATTTTTCTTTGTCTCATGCGTTGTGTTTTTTTCATCTCCAATGTTTCTGATTGGTTCTTCTTTATAGTTTCAAGCTCTTTTGTGAACTAACTCATGAACTCATTGAATTGTGTATCTGTATTCTCTTTTAACTAGCTGAGTTTTTAAATGTTAGATATTTTGAATTCTTTGTCATGTAGGTTATAGATTTCTGTGTTTTCAGGATTGATTTCTGGGTACTTGACATTTTCCTTCTGTTTTGGAGATTAAATATATTTTTTCATACTGCTTGACAGTGTGGATTTGTGCCTTTGCGTAGAGATAGATTTTGTTTGCAGCTTCCACTTGCTGCCACTGGGGGAGGAACTGTGTAATATGCACCTACCAGGATCCCCATCAGCTGTGCCTGTCCAAGCCTGGGTCACTCCTTGGGATTGCAGCATCTCTGTGGGGTCCCTCACCAACTGTGGGAACAATCACATGGGGGCTCCAGGCTGCTGCTGCCTGCTCCCACAGACCTACCCAGATGAAACCCCCCCCCCCCCCCCCGCGCCCCACGTTGGGACTGCAGTGGTGTTTTGGGCTTTTGAGGCATCCTGGAGCTTATTCACCCAGACTCACGTTTCCACTGTTGCCTGGTCCTAGGTTGTACCAGCCGTTGTGCTTGGTGGGTAGGGCCTCCCTTCTTTGTCTGAGCCAGCACCACTCCCTGGGACTGTGCTGGCATTGTGGACACTCCCACTGGTCAAGAGAGTGATGACAAGAGGCTCAGGCCAGCTGCCACCTTCCTCTACAGACCAGCCAGTTATACTGCCCCTTTGGGGATGCTGTGATACTGTAGACATTTAAGGCAGCCAGGGGTTTGTTCACCTGGACTCACAGCTGCACTGCGATCTGCTCCTAGGTTGCACCAGCCTTTGTACTTGGTGGGCAGGGCCTCTCCACTGGGACTGAGCTGAGTCTTTCCCTGGGGCCATGATGGGGCTATGGGTTTTCCCACTGGATCCAGAGCAATCACTCTGGGGCTTAGGGTTGTTACTGCCTGCTCCCAAAGTCCCATTGGGTAGCACTTCCCCATTTGGGGCCACAGCAGGACTATGGGTATTTAAGGCAGCAAGAGTTTTGTTCACCCAAAGTTGCAGCTGTGCCTCAGTCTGTTACTAAGTCTCACTAGCATTTGTGTTTGGTGGGTGAGGTCTCCTCACTGGGTCCAAGCCTGAGTCACTCCTTGAGGCTGCAGTGGGACTATGGGCTTTCTCACTGCACCAAAGAGCAATCACAGGGGGCTCAGGGCTACAATCACCTGTTTCCATAGTCACACAGAGGCACACACCCACCTTTGGGGCCATAGTGGTACTATGAGCGCTTCAGCTGGGAGACATTTGCTCACAGGTATTGGGCTGTCTAGGGGACCAGAGAGCTCTCATTTATCACCACCACCTCCCCAGGGGTAGTTCATCCATCTTCGATGTATAGCAGCACGGGTCTCTCAGGTGTCTGAGGTGCCATGTAGGTATCCTCCATTATCAATGAATGTCCATGTAGTTGTAGTTTGAAGGGAGAGAGACAAAAGGAACTGCTCACTCCACCATGTTGCCTACTTCCTCCCCACGCCTAATTTAACAAGTAGGCTTAAGGACTACAATGTAATTGATAGGATAGTGAAAAGAGGGCCACCTCAGATCCTCGAGCTTCCCTTACCCACTGGTGGTCCATGGTTACAACTTCCTACACTCACTTTAGGACCCTTTACCTAGGTATGCCAATCTCCAAGGGAGGGTAACTCCTTAAGTTTCAATGTCAATGACACCCTAAGTGTGACTAAAATTCAAAGGCAGTGTTCTATGGAGGGGAGGGGTACTGGGTGCAAGGTGCTAAAGCTCCAAGACTACTTAGAAGGGGCAGAGCGTGCTAATGTGGGATCACAGTCAAATATAATTTTAAGGTAAATTTACTCATGCTAATGAATTTCCAACATCTCTGCCATTTTCAGATCCACATTTTCCCAACATTTTTATTCACATTTAAATATCCAAACACACACATTTTAACCATTTTTAAGTGTAGCATTCAGTGGTCTTAAATACATTCATAATGTGCAACCATCACCACCATCCATTTCCATAACTCTTCTCATCTTGTAAAACTGAAACTTTGTCCAATAAACAATAATTTGCCACTCCTTTCTCCCCTCAGCCCCTGGAAACTGCCATTTTACTTTCTGTCTCTATGATTTTGACCACTCTAAGTTTTAAAAATATTGTTTCTATTCCTTGCTTTAGTTCCCCATATTTTCTTTTACCCTTTGCCATCTTCTTCAATCCACCCTCTTTGGCCATTTTAGGATAGTACTTACTGTCCCAAGGAAGGAAAGCATGAGATTTTTGAAAAAGGGTGGGAGTGGAAAGAATGGGGAGAAATAGAAAAGATTCCAAGTGAAGATAACATATTTTGGGGAAAATATGATAAAAATCATGACTTTAGAGCAAGACTTTTTTCATCCCTGAGATTTCTAAAGGTTTTCTAATCTAGGAGGCAGAAAGAGTTGGAGATGAAACAAGGAGAACTTTGCAAATCCTGTAGGATTTTTTAATGTAAGAGCAGAGAGTAGAGTCCGCAAGAATATATGATTTTGTGATATACTTTAGGAGACAGGATTTTGATTTTAAACAGCTTCAAAGAATGCTGAGAAAAGTACAGAAGCAGCAAAACAAATCTCACGCACAAAAGAGTGGCAACAATGTTGTGGAACACAGTGTGTTCGGGTAGACAGTTATATGGGATGTTCTGTACATGGCAAATAAACTCTATTGCTTAAGAACAGCAGGGAAGCAGGAATGGGAAAGGACTGTATGCAACTCCCTAAAATTTTTACTAAAGCAGAAAAATGTTACTTGTTTACCGGATTGATTAAAGAACTGGAAGACCTACAAAACTGCAATTGAAAGAAAACTAAGAGGTGGCCACACAGGAAGATTTAACACTTAGTGGATGCCTTTACTGATGGATTACATTGAATACATCAATAAATTCAATCGATAAAGTCAATTCTGTCTCCATCTCATACTTTGCCATTATATAAAGGCTCCAGATTTTACAATCTGTTTGAAAGAAGAGGACACAACACCAAAAAAGAATGAAATTAATTTCTGCCAAATGGTGAAGTTAAATTCAAAGATAAAAATGAAATTGTATTTATTGTTCACCTATCTTATGTAGAATTATAACTGCTGTAATAAGTATGCTTACATAGATCCACCTTCTCAAACCTTACTTCTTGGCTTACTTTGGAGCTTCACGGATGCTTAGGGTCAGTTCTGACATTTCTGTTTTCAGCAGTTTACTGTGGGGTAGTTTCTTTGGCATTTGGAGTCTATCCATCATTTATCTACATCCTCCCAGTTTAGTCATAATGCATCAAGCATTTGCTCTCAACTGTCACACAAACTGTGATCTCATAATTCATCCTGTCTTACTAATTGTCAAAAACAGTTCTTGGGTGACTATGAAGCTCTATGAAGGAAATTATGCCATTTGGAGCCAGTGGAAGCCCAAGAGTATAAAAAATCTGGTGGAGGTATTTTTAAATTAGAATCATCAAGAAAGCTTTGTCAAAATTTTCCCCCACCCAAAGGATCTGATATAATATTTAAGTGTAGTTGGAGAAAAAGTGTAGTTTGAATGAATTTTGACAAATCTCCCTTGATAAATTCAATACTCCTCACTCATGTTATTAATAATATTTCAAATGTGCTCATTATGTTGGAGGATTGTTAATTCATTCTGTAGATATTTATTTTGAATCTCTTCTGTGTGGGACACTGTTCTAGAGGTTGAATATATAAGAATGAAGAGAGTATACAAAGTCCTTGCTGTCATGAGGCTTATAAAGTAGTGTGTGGAAAACAAAAATGAAAGAAATAAATGTTAGGTGGCAATAATGTTATTAAAAAAAGTAAAGGAAAAGGTGAAAGCAAGTGTTAGAGGGTTCTTTTTATAGGATGGTCAGGAAAAGTATCTTTGAGAGCTGGGACTTCATATTTGTAGGAAATTAGGTACCAAGCCACATTAATATCCAAGAAAAGGCATTCTAGGAGGAAAAACAATAAGTGTAAAATCCCAGGCATGGTAATATGCCCAAGCATGTTGGAGGAATGGCAATAACATCAGAGACTAGAGTTAAATCGTTGAGAAGTGGGGTAGGTGACACACAGTGGTAATGAGAACTAGACTGCATAGAGGTTTTAAAGAATTAGGCTTTTATTATGAGATGGTAAGCCACTGGGGAGTTTTAAGCAAGGAAAGAACATGATCTGACATGTTTTGATAATATTATTTGTGGCATAAATGAGACAAAGGCAGAATCAAGAATACCAGCTAGGAAGCTGCTTCAACAAACCAGAGAAGAGACCATGTTGTCTTGGACCAGGGCAATAGTAAGGGAAGTGGTGAGAAGTATTCTGTTGTGCATTTATTTTAAGGTAAAGCTAACAGGATTTGCTGATATAATGGAGAATGGGTGTGACAAAAAAGAGAAGAATTTTGCCTGGATGACTAGGTACATGGAGTCACCATTTACTGAGTTGGGGAAGACTGAAGAGGACTAGACTATAGCAAAGATTGAATTATATTGTGCGTATGCTGAATTGGAGATTTATAATCTTGAATTTATATATTAAAGAGAAATGTTTAACAGGAAGCAGAAGTTCAGGAGACAGATCTCAGTTGGAGATAAAAGTTTGAGTATTTCTAAGCATAAAATTGGTGATTACAGTCATGAGATTAAATAAGATCACTTAAGAATCTAGTGTAGATAGAGATGTCTAAAGACTAATTCCTAACCTAATATTTAGAAATCAGAATAGTGATGAGGGTACAGGAAAGGGAAACAAGAAGCAGCAGCCAGTGAGATAAAAAATATATATATATATAAAGGAGTATGGTGTCCCAGAAATCAATCAGCAAAAAAGCATTTAATAAATATTGGAATGATTAAATATAGTTACTAGATTAAGAGAGAAGTGGATTAAAATTGGCTGTTGGATTTAGCCAATGGGAATGTCATTGGTAACCTTGATAACAGCAGTTCTGGGAGCTGGAGATAAAAATCTTAATTGGTGTAGGTTCAAGAAAGAATGAAAAGAATGGAACTGGAAGAATTTTACTATAAAAGGGAAAAGAGGATTGGAGAAGTGGGTGAAAGGGAATGAATAAAGGAGTTTCTTTTTCAAGATATGAAATAATTCATAAATATATTTAAGTATATACTATACTATATAATACAATTTACATTTATATGTAATATATATTTATATAAATATATATATATTTATATAAATATATATAATAGCTAAGGTAGAAGGGGAACAGTATGGTCCATGATCCATGAGAGATCTTGGATAAGAGAGAGGTATGCATGAGTTCGCGAGTTGGCTTAGGGAGGAGAATAAAAGTTCCAACAAAGAGGCAAGGCAGAGAAAATCTAGGTGCAGATTCGTGTAGACTGATGGATTTGGTGAGGGAAGGATGTAGCAGCTCTTTAAAGGTGGCTTTATTTTCTCAGTGAAATAAGAAATAAGATCATCAGGTGAAAGTTAGAAAGAAGGAAGGGGTGTTGGAAGTTGAAAATAGAGAGGTTATGAGAAAGTCACCTCAATAAATAAGACAATGTACTGCCCAGAGTATTTGAGGCTAGCACTGAGACTGAGAACTCATTTGGTATTAGACTTCACAAATGTAAAGTGATACCAGGTAACATATTTTTTACATTTTTTCAAATCTTTTCCTTGATATTTACTCAATTGCTCATTTCCAGTAATGGGTAAGCAGTGAGTGGATTCAACTAGCCAAATCAATATGTTTGAGGGAGACGTGCAAGGAGCTGAGGCATATATTAGTTAACATAGTCTAAATTGCTATAAAAAATACATTCTTAATGTAATGGTTCAACACAAAATAAATTTATTTCTCACACATATGTCAGATTGGTAGGTGTCTTTCCCCCGTGAGGTGATTCAGAGGCCCATCTTTTCTTTTTGTCTTTGCTATTCCCTAAGACCTTGACGTAAAGGTTTTTTTAGAAAGCCTAGAAAAGGAAGACCAATTTTCAAAAACATTCTGGCTGTGGCACACATCGCATCCACTGGTATTCCACCAGGGAGGACTAATCAGATGATCACACCTATCTCAAGCATGCCTGGGGAAGGCAATCCCGGCTGGATACCTGCTTTTCAGCCATACATTTATTACGATAGAAGGGTAGAATAAGTTTTGGTGGACTTCTAATTGTCTCTGCCATACTGATTATAATGATGGTTACCGAACTTATCTAGCTAAGTTAATGGATTGAAGAACCTGATAGGGGTGGAAGAATTGTTGAAAATGGACTAATAGACTTATTGACCCATAAAGGTAGGAGGTAATGGTAGGAGGTGCAAGGCTGAAGAAAATAATGAAAGCCAATTGGCTGGTTAGCTACCAATCTGTATGATTCACAAAGCAGTGTTGAGTAAACCTAGGGTAATGCAACATCAGAGTGGGTAGCAATTCTGGTCCTAATTCTTCCACTGACAATGTGTGTTCTGGAACAAATTTCCTATTTTCCCTGAATTTTAATTTTCTCTTGTAAAATAGAAATATTAAAACATCTCTCTGGATTATTGGAAAGTTAGGTGAGAGTGTACAAATGATACGGTCTGTAAAACTTGTATTTTCTAATTGTTTAGTTTTTCATATTTCTAGCTGAATTTCAGGGCACTGCTGACTTGCATGATTTTGAAATACTTGTAAGCACTAGGGTGAAATAAGAGTTGCTTTGACTTGTCATGCATCTTCCCTGACCTATGAAAGAATACAAATTTTTTCCCCCCAAAAAAGTCAGAATATTAACATAGTAAATGGAGAGTATAGGTTAGGATAGGATAGAATTATCCTTTTACAACCCGAAAACCCTCTCCACTTTCTTAGAAAAGTGGAGATCTGGGTTCTCTCATTCTTGAGTCTGAATTCTCATCTCAGGTCTACTATACCAATAATATGTTCAAATGAAGGTTAAAATATTTTGTTATAATAAAACATCTTCTCTGCATTTATCATTAAATAAAATTGGTAAGCTTATTCTAAATTGGAATTGTTATTTTTCCAACTCATGGTATATAGGGAAAGATACAAGCCTAAATTTGAGCCATGGTAAGAAATAAAATTACCAAATATGTAATTATGTTCTCTCTACTTAGAGGAGGAAAGAAAACAAATGAAAGATATTTGAAATTTCTCCTTCTCTTTCCTTCTTCTCCATTATCCCCATGATGAATTTTGTATATCTCTGATAATAAAAAAAGCAGAAACACCTGGAAAAGATTGGAAGATTGAGAGGCTATCAGATTTCCACTATAAAAGAGAGGAGAATTTAGGGCAGAAGATAATAAAATTTGCAGAGGAGAAGTGAAAGAAGGGAAAGAGATTTAAGAGTCTATGACGACCTGACTGGATTTTGATAAGAGATTTTAGAGGAGTTTTAGAAGATGTAAGAGAGATTTTGAGAATATGTAAATGGCCTGCTGTTTTAGTCAATTTGGTCTGCTATAACAAAGTACTGGAGACTAGGTGGTTTATATAGAAATTTATTTCTCACGGTTCTGGAAGCTGAAAGTCCAAGATCAGGGTGCCAGCATGGTTGAGCTCTGGTGAGGGCCCTCTTCCGGGTTGCAGACTGCAACCTCTTTGTATCCTTCCATGTAGACCAGAGATAGAGAGGAAGATCTCGTGTGGCACTTCTAGGACACTAATCCTATTAATGAGGACTCGACCCTCATGACCTTGTCTAATCCTATTTGCCTTCCAAAGGCCCCACCTCCTAGTACTATTACACTGGGGGAAAGCGTTTCAATATATGAATTTTATGGGGACACAAACATTCAGTCCATAACACTTGCCTGTTAGGGTAGTAATATGATGATAGTAGCCAGTGAAGAAGTGGCAGCAGAAATTGAGAATGCTGGACAGATGTGATATTTAGAAGAGAGAATTGGCATGGAGGTCCAGGATCCTGTGTCTAATTAGATGTGGGGAAGAAGGCACATGCTCTTCCCCATTCTGACATGCCCTCCCCATTCAACTCTTTTCCCCTATTCACCTTCATACTCTTCAGTCTTCAGATTTAGGCTCAATCATCACTTCCTCAAAAATCCTTCCCAGGTGACATAGTCTTAAATGCTGTCACAGAATCCCATTGATGTCCTTCTCAGGACTAGCCATTATCTTTATTTCATTAAAATATATCTCTCCTATTAGACTGTAAGCTTCCTGAGAACAGGGACTTTTATTCTGCCCAATGCCTCCTACACTGCTTGGTATATGGTGCACATTCGATAAAAATTTTTTATTAATCAGAAATTAGTGATTAGGAAGTCTTAAGGACATCCTGATGTGTTCTTGGTAAGATACTGGTATGGCAACTAGTTGGCTAGTATTGTCATTCACTAGTATAGAGCAGGAACAGATAAAGGAGGTGGGAGGAAGCACTTAAGGTCACTATTCCTGGTGTTGAGTCAGCTCTGGGGTATTGTAGAGGTTGTGCTTCAAATGTCAAGATAAACTCATTCAGTTGGAGCAGGATCTAGAAAAAAAGACTGAAAAGGAATGAGTGGACAGAGAGGGAGGAGGAAAGTCAGAAGAGGGCATTTTCATAGAAGCGAAACTGACAAGGGGGCAGAAAACTTCACTGATGTTCCCGCACTCATGGAAGGAGCTGGCCAGGAGGCAGTTTGGATGTTGTAGCTTCTTAACACCCAGTCTGCTACTTGGCTGCATAGCAATGTTAATACTTAATCAGAGATTCCAACAGACAGAGAAATTACTTCTCCTGTTTTTATTCATATTTATGAGAATCTGCACCTTATAATTTTGCCAGATACGAAATAGCCAGAGGCCTTAGTGACCAATCATTTAAATGTATATTTGAGCCAAACGAAACCTTGAAAAATCTACACTCTACAAAATGTTACCTTAGAATATTTTTGCATATATCATCAGAAGAAGTGGTTTTAGGCTGATTTGTATAACTTGCCAGTGCAATACAACACAATTTGTTAGGTTGAAAACCAGCGATATTTTTTTTCCATCAGAAACCTGTAGATGACAACGTAATGATTTACATAATATATTTGTTAAATTGATGTAGCTAATCTTTTTTTAAAATTTTTTTCTAAAGTTTTAAGGACCACCTCCTTTTTTTAAATTGAGAAATAATTGACATGGACCATTGTATAAGTTTAAGGTGTACTCTTTTTAAGTCGACTAAAAATATTTCTTTGCTATTTATTTCTCATACAGAATTTTAGGTGTTAATCAGAGACAAAGCTAGCTCTGGTCAGGAAGGGCTATCTTTAGCAACTAACATTTACACTGCACTTTTCATTTGAAAAGCCATTTAAGAACGTAAATTAGTCTTTACAACACTGCTGAGAAGTAGTTAATGATAGGAAGGATGATCATTACTCCCATATTACAGATGAGCAAAACTACGCTACAAGTTTAGCGAACAAATTAAAATTATTACTCGTGGCAAATCATTTATGGCTATCCCCATTTGATATTTCATGCTTCAAGTTTTTTTAATGCATAATCATCTCTTCAGTGAATAACTGTATTGCTCTGAGGTCCTTAACAGAAAAAATACTGAAGTAATAAGACAAGGCACATGGAGTTTGGTCAGTACACGATGGAATATCATTACCCTCCACTGCACACACAGTGGGAGAGAAAACTTATACATCACTGACATACTTCATCACTTCCCATACAGACATCATATTCAATTAAGTAGAGAGCTCTCTGTCAACAAACTTGACATGCTCACCTAGGGAATGTCACAACCTCCCCCAAAATCAATATTCAAGTTATGATGGACTGACAGCTTCACAGATGAATGAATGTCCCTTGATTTTTACCTACTTTTGCTGCAGAACAGAGGAAAGTGCTCAAAGCATGAACAAACAAACTTAATTAAGCTTAAGGGATATAGTTGAGCAATGTAAATCTGGAGCGAATAAAGTCATGGAGCATTAAAGAGCAGCTTAATGAAATTCTGATCAACAGGAAAAAAAAGGAGAGCTGCTTCCCCTGATTCAATAAAGCTGGTTCTTGGTGATTTGAGAAGGCAAATGTTCAGTTGCAAGTGGTTACTTTGGAGAAGTAATTTCCTGGACTCTTTAGACTGATGCATATCTTGAGAATTTCTATACTTCCTAATATATTTGACAAATCGCTGACAGTTTCCCCTTTCTTCTTTGATCTATAAAATGATTCATAGCAGGCTCCAGAAATGGAAGAAAAAAGCTCACTTAAAACTAGTGGAAAAGCACGAACTATGGTTATCAGAAAACACAAGTGTCCAACCTCTGAAGTTTTGACAGATGTCATTCTTTGGGGTAACTTTTCTTATGTAGGAAGGTATTTCTTCTGACAGAATTGGCTTCATTTAACTCACCTCCTCTCTGATCCATTGTTCTATTCTCTGACTTTTCATTTTAGACTCTAATCTTCTTGAAGATGTCACATTAGCTACTTCTTTGGGTTAAGATATCCAGGAGCTAAATTAAATAGCAAAGGCGAAGACATCCATGAACTAATTTAAATTACAAATGGTATCGTTAATTCACAACTTAGTGCAAGTTGACACATGAGTCAGCAGGGAAGGCCCTCCTAAACAGGGTATGTGACAAGGAAATTTTACTGGAGAGAGAAAAGACTAGGAAAGTGAACCATGACACATAAGGTCCAGAGAACGATGATTTTTTCTCTTTAGAAGTCGTGGTGTCTCTAATTTTAGATTACAAAGCTGACTTCATGGGGAAAAAAATGGAGAGAGGGAGAAAAAGATAGAGATCCATTTCTACAAGGGAGCACAGTTCTCTATCTGTAAGAAAAAATGTAAATAAACAATAAAATTGTGTTCACATTCAACTACAAATATACATTTTTCCTCCTTTGAATGACTTCACTTTTTAGAAGGGAAGTATAAGATAGACATTAGCATATAAATTGGAAAAAAACTGGGAAAAGCCAGAAAAAAAACTCAGATATCCATACATTCAGTTCCTCTAATGTAATTCAAAGTCAGAAAGTTTTTTTGAAAAAAAGGAAGAAGGCAGTGAGTTGTCTAAATAATGTTACAAAAGTTCATGCTGAATGGCACGTATTCACCTATAATCATTCTCCTGTTTTTCACTCAGATATAGTTTTATGAAGTTTGGTTAAATTTTTCCAAGCCAGTATCAATTAGATATGAAAAATTGAAGAGAAAAGCATATTAGGAATTTTGAAGTTAAGGATATTTTAATGATGACTCTACATTATCAACAAAAGCTTAAACCCTTCCTCCATATATTTTTTCTATTATTTTCACCTTTTCTTTCTTCATTGATTTATAAATATTGCGTGCATGTAATATACTAGGCACAGTGCTGGACACAGTATAACATATTTTGTTATACAGGAGCAGGACAGTTTTATAGGTTATAATTTAGGCAGATTTCTACTTTAAGACATTAGAATGAATCTTTTTGGTATTTTGCATTTTCATTTACTACTAGCTTTGGATATTTGGACAAGTTACTCAACATTTTTGATGCTTACTTTTTTCTACTACAAAATAAGGAAATAAGAGGCAATTCTTAAGCACCTGGTCAATTCCTGGCACATAAAAGGCATGTGGCATACATTAGCATCATTTAGTATCAAAGGTAAAAATATCTGCCATGCTGAAAATGAACCTACTTAAAACCAGGTTACCCCCAAAGGTTTTGCATACCTAAATTTTACTGTTTTTTGTCTATCCCCAGTTTATTTCTTTGTTCTTTCCTTCTTGAGAGGGGTTTCAAACATAAGACACTTTGAAACTCAAAGATAAGCAGAGAGTTCAAGGAGAAGTTGTGTTTCAGGGGGTTTTGAACATCTAGACAATCTAATCTCTTTTCTACCAGATGATAAAGTCACTGTGTAGCTTCTCAAATTCTCTATTTTCTATTATCTTTATAAAGAACCATTAGAATTTTTAGCTTTTGTGAAATGTTAGCTGTTTATTCCAATTCTGATTTTTTCCTTCTACTTAGAAAAGAAAGCAGGAACAAACACATCAACTTCCACCATAAAAATATTGATTTGGATTCTTTATGATACATAATGTTCCTTCTAGAATCATTACATTCATGCAATAATTCCCAGAAGCAAACTTTCCTACCTTTTTAGAAACATAGTGAGTCATCCATAATGTCACCCAGAGCTGTAATTGTAATTATGGGTAAAAAATTCATGGCTTTAAACCAGTTACATATATTTGAAGATAAACAAACACAAACACAACACAGTATCAGCACAGTGCCCTGTCTCCTGTGTGTCGCCAAACATCTGTGTTGGAAAGAAAGAAGCAAATGCATGAGCAGGCCCTGGTTTCTCCATCTCTGCACGTGTGTTCTGAAATGACACACCCGGGTGTATGCGAACAGATAACGAGAGAACATTGTCATCAGCACAACTCATTACCCAAATCTCACGCGGATTCCTGTTGGTGGTTTTGTTGTCAATTTGTGCCTCACTAGCTCTGTGGTCCTGAACAGAAAGCAAACTCAAATCAGAGTTAAAGGTAATAATATTAGTTCATTTCTAGGTATTTGAACTAAACTTCTCAGGCTGTTTATAGTTACTATTCCCTCAAATAGTGAAAGGTTGATAGCAATCACATTTGTAATGGAGCCCACTTCATTGTTACTTCTAGCTACACTGGATAGTGCCTCCAAATATCTTTCCCCATTGGCACTGTTTTACATATCATGGATTTGAGTTACACAAATCATAGCACTTGGGTGCTGCACAAATATGTGTTGATTTTGTAATGGGGAGAATGAGGGTATTCACCAAGTCACACTCCTGGGATTGGGGAGAATAAATTTGAACATAATGCCCTTCATGGTCAGCTTGAAAAAACATTTATTAATTCACATTTATTTTATGATAAACTGTGCGAAGTACTAGGACATAATGAGGAGCAAAAATCAACAGATTTCTGTCTGATGCACCTAGGATCTTGGAAACAAAATTTTAGTAATATTATCAAAAACAACAACTTTGAGTAAGTGCTCAGAAATGAGAGGTGTTAGTATTAGTCAACTGGGCAAAAAGGAGAGGGAAAAGCAGTTTATATTGAGAAATCAGCCCTTGCAGAGGTCCTGTGATAAAGAGATTAAAGAAGGCTTCCATGACTGCAGTGGAGAGACCAAAGCAGGAGAATAACTCAAAATGACACTGGGGAAATAGTTAGGAACCCAACTATGTATGTATGATATTTTGTTGTGAGAGCAATAGGAAATCATGAAGGACACATCATTGTGGATATGAGGTATAAAGAATAGAATTGATTAGAAGGAATAGTGTGGATAAAGATGAACAAGTGTGCAGTGAGGAATTCGGCCTCACCCAAAGAGAGGTCTGGACTTTGTCACTGGCTCCTGTCAGGTAACCTCTAAACTCTTAGAATTTCCTGAGTAATAGGAGTGTCTTTGTTATTTACAGTGGTCCCCACAGATGATACCTGATAGTTTACGCTATTGATGTGAACTGTGATGGGCTCCTTGGGCCATGTAATATCAGACTGACCTCCAGAGAGGAGTGAGATTGAGTCCAAAGACATGAGCAACTAACCAATCATTCATGCCTACATAATGCAGCCCCAGTAAAAGTAAAAACTCTGGACACCAAAGTTTGGGGGAGCTTCCCGGGTTGTCAATACTCTATGTATATTGTCACACATTGATACTGAGAGGATAACACATTCTGAGGAGACTCAGAGACTCTGCCTTATGTGTCTCTTCCTTTGGCTGATTTTCTGTATCCTTTCCCAGTAAAACATAACTGTGAGTATAATAGGTTTCCATGAGTTCTATGAATTTTTCTAGTGAATTATCAAACCTGAGAATGGTTTTGGGAAACCTTTGCTGATGGTTAATTTTAGGTGTCAATATGACTGGGCCAAGTGCCCAGATATTTAGTCAAACATTATTTTGGATGTTTCTGTAAAGGTACTTTTCTGGATGAGAGTAACATTTAAATCAGTGGATTTTGAGTAAAGATTACCCTCCATTATGTGGGTGGGCTTCGTTCAATCTGTTGAAGGTCTTAATAGAACAAAGACTAACCTCCCCTGAGCAAAAAGGACTTCTGCCAATAGACTGCTTTTGGACTTCAACTGCAATGCTTCCCTGGCTCTCTGGCCTGCTGGTCTACCTTACGGATTTTGGACTTACCTGGCTTTCACAATCGCATAAGTCAATTCCTTATAATAAGTCTCTCTCTCTCTCCATGTACATCCTATTAATTGTGTTTCTCTGGAAAACTCTGATTAATACACCCTACACACTTTCAGTTGGTGTCAGAAGTGAGGATGGTCTTGTGTGGATTTTTCCCTCTAACTTTGTAGTTGAACCCTAACTTCTTCAAGTAGGGGTCAGAAGTCTTGGTCAGACTTGGAGGTATGGAGTATTTAACCTCGTGGTTTGACTAATTCTGGGTAACAAGTTGAAAGGAACTCCTTTAGTACTAAAGAAGGTATGGTTTTGGAACAAATGGAAAGAAATAGGTGGATTTGAGAGATATTTTTTAAATAAAATCAACAGGAATTTATGAGGCAGGGAGGTGAAAGAGGACAGGATGTAAGATTGATGAGAAAGTGTACAAATGTTCTCACAGGATCATTAGGAGTGTACACTAGTGTGCAAGGAATAAAGTCTGTTTGGATAGAGAATGAAAATTGTTTATGTTGGTTACATAGGGACCTTTGGAAGAATCCAATCCTTTTGGTGGAGAGTTGACTTTAACATCAAGAATATATGGAGAAAACAAATTAAAGCCAACAGTTAAACCCCTTGTCATCTCCCCATTCTGTTCTTCCTCCCATTCTCCCCAGAAAGCTAGAGGACCATCTCACTCCAGCTGATTCAGGATAAGCCAAGTATCATGAGAAAAGATTTTACACTTTTAGGCAGTTCCAAAGGGTGCTGGCTTGAAGAAAACCACCAAAAATAAGCAAAGGGTCTGTAAAATTTGAGAGACATGTGAAAGAACAAACATTGACATTTGCATTTTCTTCAGGAAGAGCAAAACCAGAGATGTTTAAAGAATAAGGATTGTGGAGAATAAGGGGAGAAAGGATAGAGATAAAACATTTGGGAGGTTCATGCAAAACATCCTCTGGAGATGTAGGGACCATCCTTTACCTTCATCCCCTATTCTGGTTTCCTCTGTGAGGAGGCTTTTGATAGACCAGACACGTGCTCTGATTCTCTTCTTCATTAGTCTTTGTCCTTCTTGTTAGAATCCTGAGACCCTCTATTTTGCTTAGTGTATCAATCTTTCATATTCTTGAGTAAAGAATTGATTAAATCCTCACTGAGGTACTCAGAGCACTTTCTGGCAATATTTGGGATAAGTGGAGAAGTTATGGTCCCTTCTTCCTTGGGCAGAAGTAGGCTCTGCTAGCATCATTTTTATGGATTGTGTGTCTTGGAGCATCTTCCTTTGTAGAACGTTCTAATTAGACAAGTAGTACGGTAAGTTACTCAAATTCTGCTCTCTTGCCAAATTATGAATGTGTGGTGATACATTCTGTGAGTCAAGAAAAGAACGGGCCTACCACATTCATGACAATTTCTTTTTCCACATTTCAATTTAGACTTACTTTTAGCCTATCAAGTCCTTTGACGATAAAACATAATAACTGTATTCTGATTCTACTGCAGTCAGACAAGAAGTTATTGCCTTCCTGAGTTGATATACTCACTCATTTTTCCCATACAGGAGAGGGGAGAGGTGTCAAAACATACACAATTCCAGGTGGGGAGAGAATAACTCTTTATTGGTAATAATGTGGAAGGGTTCTGAAATGAGAGTCAAGAGGCTGAGTTCTAACAGTATTTGTTTACACCTTCCAACAATAGCACTAGTAACCAGTGAGACAATCCAACTACAGAAATTTCCTTAGCTTGACCTCTGGCCACAGGCCATGATGCTTCATACAGGCATATCTGACCTGTTATCTGAAAGATTCAGAACGCTCTCACATAATAGGCTCACCTTTATTTCATACTGCAAAATGGATGAAAAGAAATGATTCCAGTGAGTAAATGAAATCTCAATAATGGTAAACATATAGTCCTTGTTCTGAATAACCCTAATGATGGGAGGAGGTTTCATTAAAATTAGGTTTGTTAGAAGCACAAATTCTAATCATGAATGTATTAGGCAAATTTGTTTATGGCAAAGGTTGAATACATAGAGCCTTTTACATATGTCTAAATTCAGTGATAAAATGTTCTACATGCTTCAGTATTTTGAATTGTTTATCCGTTGAAGATTACATAGGCTATACTATTTATACTATTTAATGAGTATTTCCAAAGTCTCACAAACACATGTAATAAATAGATTCCCTGGATTGTAAAACTCTACTGCATATTCCATTAATGCAGCACATATATTTCTGGGCTTAATTGTGGAAGATGATGGAGCCTTGGGTGTCTACTGTAAATACCAAATGATGTTTAAAGCTATCTTTGTTCTTATTTTAAAAGCAGATTTCTGATGAGAAAATACTGCAACAATACACTTGCTTCTTTAAACTTAATGTTTCATGTGAGAATAAGGGATCACTTGTCATTTCAGCGTGGAGATTAAGTGTTGTTTGATCATCTTAAGGACGATTCTAAGAAATAAATATTTCTCTTGCACCATTTTGGGATTCTGGTAACTTAATAGTTTAAAAGTATTATATGCTCTGTAGAAATGAAGGTGAATTCACTCAGGAAACCGTAGGAACATGTAATGGAGAACATTTTGAACTTGCTTAAGCTTTTTAGACTTCAAAATATGCCTATATAAGTCAATTATTTAAGCTGCTCTAAGGCTAGCTTTCCTCCAATATGAAAATATTAAAGTGACATTGTCATGAAACCAAAGACTTAGATTTGGCCACTGTGAATTTGTCAGGTTTATATGAGGGAATGATAGTAACTATGACTGTAAGGTGTTCTAAAGACAGGAGTCTCTCTTGCTCTTTCAATATGTGCCATGATTTCTGCCTGCACAAGCTGGCAACCAACTGGTATCAGGGGATTGCCTCATTATATGAAAATAAACTTAACCCATCTAGGCTAGCTTGTACTTTATGAAACTGGGGCATGCAATATTAGTATATTAATATTCACCAAGCAGAACAGGGGGAAATCTCAAAGCAAATGCATTGTTTTAACTTTGAAGGTATTAGCAAATACGGTTAACAATTCTGCCTCTCCCTTCCTTTACAAAAGCATTTAGTAAGCTGAAGAGCACTGAACAAGTGGTGGTTACTGCTATTTATACACCTTAAATTCTAGAATGTTGCCGACATCACAAACAGCTCACAGATACTCTGTAAGGTGGTTGTAAGGTTAGCACTCTAACCTAACACCTTCATCAAGCAGATGAAGAAACAAGCCCAGAGAGCTAACGAAGTTCACACTGTAAATCAGCAGGACTTGAGATTAGGATCAGGCTTTCTGACTCTTATTTTTGAACTATTGTTGTATTGTCACTAATATCGATTATTTTGAAATACTAATTCTTCAGCTAAATCTCTGCTCGTATTATGAAAAGCTGCCTCAACTCAATACATTACAGCTTGTATGTATTTCACAATAATAATGACAAAAGTGCCAATGATATTTTGAAGTCATCCCATGTCTCAATTCAGTAAACCCAAGCAGAAAGAGGTAAGGGGAAGCTACATGGTTCCTAAGGTCATTGGTGACAAAGACATGACTAGAACGGGTTTTGTTGACTTTGCAACCAGGATAAGTTAGACTTGAGCCTAAACAGTACGAGAGCTGTGGGAAGAGAAAGAGTAGAATTCGGAGGTGTTGTCAGTACTGGTAAGGTGCAGGGGGAATCTGACTCTGAAGATTTAGAAGTAAGGGAACATGGTGGTTGCCTTTTCTTGCAGAGCAGCCTTCTGTTTTGTTCAACTCACTTTTGCTGTTATCATATAGGTAGCCTCTTCCTAAAGGAAGGAGGCACCTGACCCAAGAGATGTATAATTAATTTAAGACTATCACAATGACTTTATTTCCCTTTGCCAGTGATTGGATTAGTGGTGGCCATGTGACTGAGATCTAACCAATAAGATACAAGGAGCAATCTTCTGGGAAAAAATATCATATTAGCAAGAGAGAAAAATATCAAGAGAAAGCTCCCTGACCTTCTTTTTCTTGGTTTTGAACTTACTTGTGTAATGATGTGATGTTTGGAAATACTGTAGTCTTCTTTCATCATGACAGAAAATCAGGAGACTCTTGAAGAAGTTTAGTGCCCCAACACCATTGACCTGTTGAACCAATTCTGAAATTTCTATCATCGGATTTTTTTAATAATAAAAATAATTGCATTTTGCTTAAGCCACTTTTAGTTGGGCGATTTATTACTTATAGACAAAGGTGTCATAATGGACCTGGTTCCCATTAGTCTCCTTTTGCCCTCAGGCACATTCTCTGCCCATCTCTGTCTTGCCTTGTGCCCTGGAAGGTGGACTCCTATGGACTACATCACCTGGACCTCATTGCTATTTTGTTTCTGATTGGCTTCAGCTAATGAGAGACTCCTGTAAATCAGATTTTTCCCTACAACTGTGTCCCTGCTTCAATGTGGTTCTGGTGGTGCTGTGTCCCCTGAGATGGTGGTGTGGGGACCTGGAAATGGCCACCCCAAGATATGTCTCTTTGGCATGATGATTATTTGAGGCTAGTTACTTTGCAGACAGGAAAGAATCTGAAAAGTAGAATTTATTTACACTTTGTAAGAGACAATTATATTGTAAAGGAACTCTCCATCTGTAAAGATATCTCTAGAAACTCTTAATCAATGGGGAAGGCAAGAACTTAAATCTGCATTTGTTTATTGTGCTTGTCTTGTAACCTCCTGTAACTGACTTCCCTCCCTCTCCCAACATTGGCATTTCTTTAAGGATTAAGCATCTTTCCTTAGGCTAGGAACTGATTGCTGCCCTCACCTGTGACCACCCAGCTCAAGACAATAGACTTGCCTCCTGCTACGCCCACCAAGATAGCAGTAGCAGACCAGTATCTGTTGTGTCCATCAAGCGCTGTGCCGACAGGGCAATCTTGTGACTATTGTGGGAGGGACATTTCAATCATATGTGAAATATCCTGTTTAGGGGTATATAACCACTCTGTGCACCCCACTTCTTCGGTGCCCTTCCTTTGGGAAGAAAGGCCCTGGGCCATGGTTCTTCATAAAGCTTTGTTTAATGTTCTCTTGCTATTCTGTCTCATGTGAATTTAATTGGTTCTCTGGCCAGACGAACCCACATTGGATAGAGGAAAAGTCTTCCTCCCCTACAGTGGCTACTGTCTGGTAGCCTTCATTTCATGGCTGCAACTTTCAACTAGGCATAGTGACTCCATTTTCTTGTCTTTCTCCTTCAGGCCAAGGGGATGATATCAGCTTCTTGCTGTTGCTTCCTCCTGGGTGTTTCAACATCTTGTGGATTCCTTTAGCCTTACCCATACCTCTGTAGATATTTCCTTCATTAGAAATTCTCAGGTGAGGCTGTTGACTGTTTTCTACTGAGACTCTGACTGATATGAACACTCTCTAAAGACTTTTAAAAATGAATCAGAGCAGAGATATCCCCCCTCTCTTTTTAAAGATTAGGATAATTCTAGGCCAACACAAGTTATTTACAATGAAGGCAGCAGCCTTACCCTATGGATTAGTTTGCTATGGCTGCTGTAACAAAGTAACACAAATTGGGTGACTTAAACCACATAAATTTGTTGTCTCACAGTTCTGGAGGCTAAAAGTCCAAGATCAAGGTGTTGGCAGTGTTTGTTCCTTCTGAGGGCTGTGAAGGAGAATCTTTTCCATACTCCTAGCTTTGGGTGATTTGCTGGCAATCTTTGGTGTTCCTTGACTTCTGCTGCAACACCACGATCTTTGCCTTCAAGTTCACATGGTATTCTCCCTATGTGCCTGTCTATGTCCAAATTTCTCCCTTTTATAAGAAATCAGTCATATTAAATTGGAGTCCCACCCTAGTCCAATATGACCTCAAGTTAACTAAATGCATCTGCAGTGACACTCTTTCTAAATAAAGTCACATTCTGAGGTGCTGAGGGTTAGGACTTCAACATATGAATTTTGTGAGGGCACACTTTGATCCATAGCATGCTGTCTAAAGAAATCAGTAGGGGCTAGTTGTTCTGTCATGGAACAGAAAATTTATTTGGAAAAGGCTGTTGAACACTTGCTACAGCTGATGATACCCTGGACCAGGGATACAAACTCACCACATAAACTCTCTAGTCTGAGTACCAGCTATACCACAATCTTGGAAATGGTTCTCTCACATAACATTAACCTTATTCACAGAGAAACATTCTGACTATAATTTACCTGCCCATTTTAAAATTTAAACATTTATTGAGCATTTAAGACAGTGTTGAAATACTTTACATGTTGTTTTAGTTTACTCTTTATAATAGTCTTATAAATTTTTATTAGCATCATCATTTTTCAGATAAGTAACTATGGCTTTGGATCAGGTCACTTGATCAAGGTCTCCCAGCTTGATCAAGCCAGAATGGTGAAGCCATAATTAAAATCTAAGACCTCACACTCCAGCATGGGCATTTTAAACTAATATACGTTTTTTGACCACCATGAGAGAAGGAGATAGCTAAGGATCCTAGTGTCAGGTCATTTTGGCTTTCCAAATTTCTTTTTGTTTAAATTATGAAATTAGAAATCTCGTGCACACATTATTTTGATAGTTTATTAAATGATAGACTGTCTTGGGACTGATTAATGTCTTCTGCTATCAACTCTGGTTTCTAATACTGCAGTCTGAGGTTCACCTGTGGCCCCATCTCTGCTCATTTTCTTTAAACTTTCACAAGAGCTAATAGACAATGCAGTTACTCTGAAATAGACTTAGCTAAAAAAACTGCTCATCCATTCTAAGTATAATATTTCTGTTCTTCCTTTTTCTTTAATAAAAACACAACTTTGTCTTTTTTTTAAGGTATGCTTTTTGGTCAGGGAGATTGGCCCTGAGCTAACATGTGTTGCCAATCTTCCTCTTTCTTTTTTTTCTCCCCAAAGTCCCAGTACATGGTTGTATATACTAGCTGTGGGTCATTCTAGTTCTTCTATGTGGGATGCTGCTGCAGCATGGCTTGATGAGCGGTGTGTAGATCCATGCCCAGGATCCAAACTAGTGAACTCTGGGCCGCCAGAGTGGCGTGAGCAAACTAAACCACTTGGCCAAGGGGCTGGCCCCAAAACACAACTTTATGTAGTGAGTATAGAGAGGGTATTCCTCAGAACCGCTCACCCAAGTATGTAAGAAAAAGTAATTGTCTCAAGAAGCAGACCAAATAGGCATGGGAAACTGAAGAGAAGATGTGTAAGATTGCAGTAAGAATTAGGATATTTGATCTTTGGCACTGCCCAAGAAAAAACATTGGAAAGAATATCCTTCCCCTTGTAGGGGAGGAAGATAAATCCTCTACCCTCTGGGTCTTTCTGGTTGGGTATGAATTAAATTGATATGAGACAGAATAACAGGAGAAAATCAAACAAAGCTTTATAACATGTATACATGGGAGAAACTCAGGAAAACTGAGCAACTCAACAAAATGGCTGAGCTGCCAGCTTAAATATTAACTTCAGCTAAAGGCAAAGGAGGATGTTGGGGGTTGTGGTTTGTGATTTCAGAAGTGAGGAAGACAATTTACATGGAGAGGGGAATGCAAATGTTTGTTAAACAAGTTTTTCTGGGCCAAAAATGGGCTTATTGGTGCCTTTCTATCACACCTGTTTTACATGATACTATAACTATCTCATGGTATTAGCTCCTCCCTGGAAGAGGACTTCTATGTTAAATTCTTTTAGGCAGTTTTGGGGAAGGTCAAATGTTCTTCCTGAGTCTTCTGAGCCTTTTCTTCAGCTCAAAATAATCTGCATACCGGAGTGGTGCATCTTGGGCTGGCCTGCCCTGAACCCCATCACCCTTCATTCACTGGGAAATAAACAGGAAGCAAAAAGGAATACACTGTAAAGCAGGTAGAGTTAGAGGATTGAAAGGTTAGCATAGCTTCAGCAATCAGACATTGCAACCTAAATTGTTTTTGTTATCACAGATTACTTACGAATGGATGTAGTTCCTCACATTTACCCAGAGAAAAATTGCCTTATTGGACCAGATAAACTTCCCAGGTAAATCTGGTTATCTTTAAGGATGATTAGATGCCTATGGTCAGAGTGGGTGTGATTTTGCTGCTGTTTTACCATTTATAATGTAGTTTAAAATCTTTGATGACATTTCAAGCCAATATCCTCTTCTTCCATCCCTCCAAATTGGGCTTCAGAGCCTTGAGATTCAAATTGGTCTATATATAAATTCATACATGGGAAATTTATAAGCATCAAGTAAAACAAGAAGTTTTGGATTCTCAGTATTACAGAGAAATGAGGAGATGAGTGTCCATTATGTGCCAGCCAATCTCACATAGATGAATTGCCTTAATTATCTCAATCATGTTTTGAGATGGGTATGCTTATGTTTACCAGGATTATGTTTATGAGGATAGTCATGTTCAGAAATATTAAATTTTCCAAAGTCTCATAGGTAGAAAACAAAAGAGCTGGGAATATGCATATCTTAGTCTTAATCTTAAAATCTTAATAGGATGCCACACTCCCTTATGTAGCAAATTAAATTACTTACTAGATACACTATAACACAATATTTACAAAGATCATATTTTGTAGTGATTGATCCAACCAATTCATACTAGTATATTCCCTTCTTTCTCTCCCTCGATTCTTCTTTCCCTCCCTCCTTCCTTCCTTCCCTTCCTTACAACATATTGATTGTGCACCACAATGAGCCAGAACATGTTTCAGTTTAACGGGATGTGTGTTCATTGATCTATAATTCTCAGGGGATAACTGTTGACTCAGGGGAGTCCCAGATTTCAGAGATCAGAGTCCTGGGACTATATAGTGGATGAGCTAGGAAATCACATCCTCAGAGCCCAGCAAGAGAGTGTGGGCCTGATGGGAGAAAAGGAAAGTTCAGAGAATGGCACACAGTCTAAGTCACATCTAAATAGAGTGACATGGCCAGTCCTCCTTTTCATATGGAAATTTTATTACCCTGATTTTAGCTAACACAGCAAACTTAAGGCCTGAATATAAAGTAACATTGACATCTTAATCTATGCTTCTTGGTCAGGCAGTTCTGTCTTTAGAAATCAGACTGGGAATGACACAGGTTGAATTGGGCGATGTGGCTGCTGGGCAGTCATTTGCCCCACATCTCTGGAGTCAGATTTAACACATTTTTGACATCCTACCTACATGCTTGTGAATGTTAATTAGAAATCAATTCCCCTCGATTTCTTATATGCTTATAATACACTTTTAATTAATTATAATTCTTTGCTTTTTTTGACTCATTCATTTATCTATAAACTAAATATAAATTAAAATTTCACAATTTTTCCCAGCTTGCTAAGTTCTGGAGTTATAGAGGAGAAAAATACAGGAAAGTTCTGTTTTTCTGAATTCCATTCAAAATATGGCTGGAGTGCGCTTGCTGTATTTTCACATTCTTTATTCAGTTTTCACCAACAAGCATACCTATGGGTATTATCAGAATACAATGGTCAATGTATTTAGTGGAAGTCAAAGACTTGGATTTTTTCATTTCCTAGAGTTTGAAAATTGAATTACTTCATTGATGCAATAAATTATATAATGACATAGTACATGTGATTAAAAAAATACACAAGAGTCTACCAGTCAAATTTAAGTATTCGACCAAAAAACTTTTATGAGAAAGTCCCAAGACACTGCTTAAAAAACCTTGAGAAGAATCTGAGATGAGTTGATTGCCATCTTGAGACAAAGCAGTGCTGAACCTTGTCAAGATTTAAGCTCGTCCAACTACCCTTCAGCTCTTCACTTTCAGAACTTGATTTAGCATTCACCACAATCTCATGGCACTTGAAGCTCTGTCAAACTAAACAGCTCTGTTTTGGACACATGTTTTGAAAAGCCTCACAGACTCTCTGTTTGCACATACAGCATATTTTTAAAATAGTATAACCTTGAAGCAGCATTGAGCTATTATTTTCATAAAAGGAAAACTAGAAACCAGTGAAGCTTACATATTTGCTGTCTTCACAGGAAAAAGAAATGCACTTCTTGCTTTACTTTCACACTGTAACAGAGTTCTGCCATTTTGAGACTGAGAGAACAATTTTTTTTTTTTTTGGCAAATAATTGGGAGCCAAGATATGGGTTTGCTTTATTTCTCCCTAAACCTAAGAGCTTTTTCAACCATAAAGTAAATGTTTTCTCAAAAAATTGAAACTCTGGAACACACATTTTACCTATTCTTTGCAGCCCAGAATTCTAAAGACTATGACTGGTAGCAGATAAACTCAAAGACTGGTAACAGCACAGCCTACTACAAAATTTGATTGTGCTTAAATGGCACAGTGTGGACAATAGGGGAAAAATTATTCTTACATGATTTTCTCTTTGTTATGCCGTGATCCTATCTACATTTGTGTCTTATTCTTACTCTTTATCAGATAACATACTATCTTGTATATTAAATTAAGTTTCTTACCAGATATATTATAACACATTATTTACAAAATGGTTTGTAGTTATTAATCCAATTAATCCAACCAATTTATAGAAGTATATTTCCTTCCTTCCTTCCTTCTTTCTTCCAACTTTTTTGTTCTCTTTCCTCCTTCAATTACTCCCTTTCTCCTTCCTTGATGCCTCCTCCCTTCCTTCTTTGTTTCCTTCCAACACATTTATTGTGCATCACAATATGCCAGGTCATGTTCCAGCTTCCTGGGACATGGGTTAATTAATCTATGATGTTTGAGGGATGATTGTTGACTCATCCCAGGGGTCCCAGGGCTTCAGAGATGAAAGTCCTGAGATTATGTAAACTTTTAAAAGTTTAGAAATCTCATTTTTCTTCCGTACTCATTTTCATGATGGATATGTGTGAACCATTACCTTCTAGAGAGGTGAATGTCTCTTAGCCTTTTCTATTCTCTGGACATAGTGCTGCATATACAGATCTGAATTCTAGAGATGTTACTTGGAATTCTGGATCTAAAGTCTTTATGCCTACATTGGAAATCTGATCACAGGAGGAACATTGTGAGGGACAGGGCTGTGGGACTGGAGGGATTTGGTGGTGCTTAAATTTTGCACATTCCATTTTAGCCTTGGTGATGCCACATTTTATAGTTAATGTCTAACAGAGGTGAGCATTCTACTGGCTCAGCAGTAATTTATACTGTCAGCTCATAAGTAATACCACAGATATTGCTTAATAATAAATAACATATTATTTGGAACAAAAAAGATCAACATATAGGAAGGGGCACAGAGAAATAGTGTCCTGAAATGTGACATTTTCCATGGTTTTTACCACAAACTTATGAGGTTATTCACAAAATATATGTAAATTGTCTGAGTTCATTTAGCTCATAGCTAATCAGACTGGTATTCATGGCCTTAAAATTTAGAAGTCTGGCTCACATCTATTTTCGTTCCATTATACTGTTGGGGCCTCTTGTATTGTTACAGTCCTCCAATTTTCTGCGTGCTGAGACATACATTGATGCAACTATGTATTTGTTTATTTATTCAGTCATTTGTCATTTACTGAATGTTTATTATGTTTCAGGCATAGATCTATAAGAGATGAAAAAGTGAATGAGGCAGCAGGATGTAGTTATACGAGTATTGGAACCAGAAAGACTTGGATTGAATTATCGTTACTATCATGGAGACTCAAGCTGACAGTGGCAATAAGTCATGCATACAACAAAATGAATACAATGTCAAAAGTAGCACATTTTCAGTACCATGTGACTATGACAGCAAGTAAATGCTTAAAATTTGTTGAAGGGAGACCTTGTAGTGTGTGTATGTGTGTGTATGCACGTGTGTGTGTGCATGTGTATGTGTG
Source organism: Equus caballus (assembly GCF_041296265.1). Taxonomy (NCBI): domain Eukaryota; kingdom Metazoa; phylum Chordata; class Mammalia; order Perissodactyla; family Equidae; genus Equus; species Equus caballus. The sequence continues at coordinate 96,714,721 of NC_091686.1, forward strand.
TGTGCTTACATTTCATTATTTTACAAGTATATGCATAAGTCTATCTAGCATGATCAGCCTGAGAAAGACACCCATGTCTTTTAAAGTCCACTTGGTCTTATCAAGTTATATACACCATTTCTACAATTTTGCTATAGTTAAAAGAAAACTGCTAAAACATTTAATAAATAGAATAGTCCTCCTACAGCATCATTTCTTTGTTTAGCTTTACTTTCCAGAATGGAGTGCACATTTTTAAAATGTGTCTAAGTGAGATACAAATATTCCTAATGTATCAAAGTCTATCTAACAGGGTTTATCCTTCCCTTTTAAAGATGTTAAACTCAGTGCTTTATATCCTGTCTGTCGAATAACCAGAGGAGGAAGAAGAAGAGGAAGACATTCATTTGCAAGCATTTTATTGGTTTATCCCATTCCTGTCTTTTTTGCCTTCCTGTGCTGTGTTTGCCCTGAACAAGTGTACGTGCTATATTGAATGTGTTTTCCTATCAGAGGTTGCAAACTGGCAATGTGTGTGTGGGGGGGGCCCAGATGGTCCACAGATGTATTTTGTTCGACTCATACAGTGTTGGCCTACACAGTATTTATATTTTATTCTTAATCAGAACTGGGAGGTTTCAATGCATATGTGGATAAATGACTTCTCTTGAAAAAAAGTATCAGAAAATTTCACAACAGTGGATCTTTTTTCAAACTTTGTGATCATTAGTTGGGTTGAGGTTATCTTCCATGTAGTTCACCACAGTCATCCCCACCATTCCCTGTTGCATCCTAACACTGAAAACAAATGTCAATTGCTATTTAGCAGAGCACTTGTGCTATTGTTTATATTATTTTTGAGTGAAAAGAAAAATTAAATATTTCTTACAGATCTGTCTCTATTTTATATAAGGTCAACATTGCATTTTTATATTATCTACCTTCCTCTAACATTGAATGATTTTAGGACCTCATTGCATTGGATATTTAACCCAGTATAGTGGAAAGAATCAAGCAGATTCAGAGTCTGACACATCTGGGTTCAAATCCAAGTTTGCCATTTACTGACAGTGTAATGGTATATAAATTAAGTCAAGTGACTTAACTTTGCCAGGCCTTTAAAGTATCTAAAAGAAAGTATTTAAAGTATTTTTATACTTTTAAAGAAATTGAAAAATACTTAAAAGTAGATATAAAAATTAAATCCATTTCAGAAGGGTTTTTGTGGGGAATAAATGAGACAGCATAGAAGATTGCTGGGAAGATGGTGGTGTAGGAGGACTCTGAACTCACCTCTGCCCATTGATGCAACAAAATCACAGCTACCCTTAGAACAATTGTTCCTCAGAAAGAAGGGGAAACTCGATAAAACGAACCCCCACAACAACAAGGGACAGTGCTGACTGAGATGGAAGAGGCAGAAAATCCTTTCTGGAGAGGAAAAAGCCACATTCTAGCTGTGGCACTTTACAGCTGGGAGCCATCTTGAGGTACGAAGCTTTCCCTGAAGGAGTGGGGGATCTGAGCAGGAGAGCTTTGCCAAAATATGCAGCTTTTGAACTCAGCACAACCGAAACAGGCATCATAATATCTGTCTTGCTGGCTACTAACAACAACAGGAAATACCCACAGAAAAGCTATCGAACATAAGAGAAAGAAAAACCTGCTCTTACAGGGCCCATTTACAAATTCATCCATTCTGGAAAGGAACCTAAGATCACAAGAAAGGTGCACAATCCTCTGGTGAAAAGAGGCTCACTTGACAGGCTCCAGGTGCATCTCAGAGAGGCAGAAGGCAGCTGGGACCACCTCCCCAGGGACTGAGACATTGGCAGCAGCCATTATTGTGACCTAGTACAGGAGTGCTAACACAGACGTTGGTAGGCTCTGTTGGAGTTCTTCCCCTGCCCTGTTAGCACAGGGGTCTGCCAGACCCAACTAGAGCACCAATTTAATCCAGCTTAGCCAGGGCAGGCAGACTTCCCTAGGGACAGGTGCCATCCAACAGTAAGTCCTCAGGCAACGTGTTGTCTCACATAGGTGACATATGTGGGACTTCTGCATGGGGCAAGTGGGTCTGCCTCTGTGGGCAGGGTGTGCATGAGGGGCAGGCCTGTGTTGGCAAAGAGTGTGAAGCCTCTGCAGCAGGGAGAGTGGGTCCACTTCAGGACATGTGCCTGGGGCAGGACTACCTTGACAGGGTGTCTGAGTCTGTGGGCAGTGGGGCTTCTCAGCTGCATCAGACTTGTGCTTGTCAAACAGCCATATAGGAGATTGGCCACACCTTCCAACACCTGAAACAACTGTGTGCTGCCACCCTTGGGGCCGGCCCCACACAGCTGCACTATTGAGAGAGCTGACAACAGCCTTGCAGGCTGGAGGCCTACAGCAATTGTAAGCCCCTGAGCCAAGCAACCAGCCACTCTGGGGGCCTACTCACTTAGAAAAAATTCAGCAAAAATGTGCTATTAGATCTTGCAACCAACTGTGCTGGAGTTCCCCATGCCCAGTAAAGTGACAAAGGGACTGTAGCAGCTGCATGCAGCTAAGTATTACAACCAGCCAGCCAGGGGGACAGCCTAGCCTGCCTGTGCACCTGCAAGAAGAGCAACTCTATCACAACAGAAAGACACATGTTACCCATACAGGGAACTCATGGAACATTTTGAACTGCTGTTGAGAGGGAAGCAGACTGCTGGGCCTTATAAGGCATCTCTTACATAAGACCACTTCTCTAAGACTGGGAGACATAGCTGATCTACCTAATACATAGATATAAACACAGAGAAAGAGGCAAAATGAAGAGAGACAAAGGAATATGTTCCAAATAAGGGAACAGAACAAATTATCAGAAAAAAGAAATAAATGAAAAAGAGGTGAACAATCTACCTGATAAAGTGTACAAACTAATAGTCATAAGGGTGCTCACTGATCTTGGGAGAAGAATGAATGAATTCAGTGAGAACTTCAACAAAGAATTGGAAAGTACAAAAAAGAACCAATCAGAACTGAAGAATACAGAGATGGAAATGAAAAAATCACTATAGGGAATCAATAGCAGAGTAGATGATATGAAAGAATGGATCAGTGAGTTGAACAAAAGACTAGAGAAAATCACCCAAGCTAAATAGAAAAAATAAAAGAATTAAAAAGAATAAGGACAGTCTAAGGGACCTCTGGGACAACACCAAGTACACTAACATCCATATTATAGGTGTCTCAAAAGGAGAAGAGAGAGACAAAGGGGTAGAATCTATTTGAAGAAATAATAGCTGAAAGCTTTCCTAAACTAAGGAAGGAAAAAGACATCAAGGTACAGGAAGCAAAAGAAGATGAACCCAAAGGCCTGCACCAAGGCACATTATAATTAAAATGTCAAGAACTAAAGCTAAGGAGAGAATCCTAAAAGCTGCAAGAGAAAGGCAACAGGTTACATACAAAGGGAAGCCCATAAGACTATCGGCTGACTTCTCAGCAGAAAGCTTACAGGCTAGAGGGTATGGCACAGTATGTTTAAAGTGCTGAAAGGAAGAATGCTACAGCCAAGAATACTCTATCGAGAATAGAAGGAGATATAAAGAGTTTTCCAGATAAGCAAAAACTAAAGGAGCTTTTCACCGATAAACCAAGCTTACAAGAAATGCTTAAGAGATTTATTTAAATTGAAAAGGAAAGGCCACAAATAGGAATAAGAAAATTATCAAATAAACAAAACAAAACAATAAAATCACTGGTAAAGGCAAATATACAGTCAAAGTAGCAGACCAACCACCTATGAAGCTAATATGAAGATCAAAAGACAAAAATACTAAAATTACCTTTTTCTATGATAAGAGGGTAATGGATATACATGCACAAAAAAGAGGTTAAATATGACATCAAAAACATAAAATGTGGCAGGAGGGGAGTAAAAGAGTAGAGCTTTTAGCAAGAAGTCAAACTTAAGAGACCATCAACTTAATATAGATTGCTATATATGTAGTTTATTACATATGAACCTCATGGTAATCACAAACCAGAAACCTATAATAAATACACAAAAACTTAAGAGAAAGGAGCACAAACATAATACTAAAGAAAGCCATCAAACCACAAGGGAAGAGAGCAAGAGAAGAAGAAAGGAACAGAGAAAAACTACTAAAACATCCAGAAAAAAGTAACAAAATAGTTATAAGTACATATTTACCAATAGCTACTTTAAATGTCAATGGATTAAATGCTCCAATCAAAAGACATAGGGTGGCTGATTGACTAAAAAAAACAAGACCTATATATATGCTGCCTACAAGAGAAACACTTCAGACCTAAAGACACTCACAAACTGAAAGTGAAGGGATGGAAAAAGATACTCCATGCAAATGGCGATGAAAAGAAAGCTGGGATAGCAATACTTACATCAGACAAAATAGACTTTAAAACAAAAACTAACAAGAGACAAAGAAGGGTACTACATAAAGATAAATGGAACAAACAAGAAGATATAACACTTGTAAATATCTATGCACCCAACATAGGAGCACCTAAATATGTAAAGCAATTATTAACAGGCATAAAATGAGAAATAGCCAGTAACGCAATAATAGTAGGGAACTTTAACATTCCATTTAACCAATGGATACATCATCCAAACAGAAGATCAACAAGGAAACTTTGGCCTTAAATGACACATTAGACTAGATGGACTTAGTAGATATATACAGAACATTCCACCCCAAAACTGCAGAGTACACATTCTTTTTAAATGCACATGGAACATTCTCCAGGATAGATCACATATTAGGCCACAAAACAAGTCTCAATAAATTTAAGAAGATTGAAATAGTACCAAGTATCTTTTCTGACCACAATGGTATGAAACTAGAAATCAATCACAGGAATAAAATCGGAAAAGCCACAAATATGTGGAGATTAAACAAAATGCTACTGAACAATGATTGGGTCAATGAAGAAATCACAGGAGAAATAAAAAAATACCTTGAGACAATGAAAATGAAAATAAGACGTGCAAAAATTTATGATACAACAAAAGTGGTTCTAAGAGGGAAGTTTATAGCAATATAGGTCTATCTCAACAAACAAGAAAACAATCTAACAGTGCAGGTGAAGGAACTGGAAAAAGAAGAATAATCAAAGCCCAAAATCAGTAGAAGGAAGGAAATAATAAAAATCAGAGCAGAAATAAATGAAATAGAGAGTTAAAAAAAATAGAGACTAGAAAAAATCAATGAAACCAAAAGCTGATTCTTTGAAAAGATAAACAAAGTTGACAAATCTTTAGATAGACTTACCAAGAAAGAAAGAGAGAAGGCTCAAATAAATAAAATCAGAAATGAAAGAAGAGAAATTACAATAGACAATACAGAAATCCAAAAGATTATAAGAGTATACAATGAAAAGCTATATGCCATCAACTTGGATAATATAGAAGAAATGGATAAATTCTTGGAATCATACAACCTTCCAAAATTGAATCAATAAGAAATAGAGAATTTTAACAGACCAATCACTAGTAAAGAGATCAAAACTGTAATCAAAAACCCCCCAAAAAATAAAAGTCCAGGACCAGATGGCTTCCCTGGTGAATTCTACCAAACATTCAAGGAAGACTTAATAACTCTCTTTCTCAAACTCTTCCAAGGAATTGAAGAGGAGGGGAAGATTTCTAACTCATTCTATGAAGCCAACATTACCCAGATGCCAAAACCGGAAAAGGACAACACAAAAAAGGAAATTACAGGCCAATATCACTGATGAACATCAATGCAAAAATCCTCCACAAAATAATAGCAAATTGAATGGAACAATGCATTAAAATTTAATACACCATGATCAAGGGGGATTTATCCAAGGGATGCAAGGATGGTTCAACATCCACAAATCAATCAACATGATACACCACGTTAACAAAATAAGACTAAAAATCACATGATCATCTCAATAGATGCAGAGAAAGCATTCGACAAGATGCAGCACCCATTTGTGATAAAAACTCTGAATAAAATGGGAATAGAAGGAAAGTACCTCAATGTAATAAAGGCTGTATATGATGAACCCACAGCAAATATCACACTCAATGGAAAGTCGAAAGCTATCCTTCTAAGAACACCAACTAGGCAAGAATGCCCACTTTAACCACTCATATTCAACATTGTATTGGAAGTCCTGGCCAGGGCATTCAGGAAAGAAAAAGAAAAGGATCCAAATTGGAAAGGAAGAAGTGAAACTGTCACTATTTGCAGATGATATGACTTCATATATAGAAAACCCTAAAGAATCCACCTCAAAACTTTTGGAAATAATAGATGAATACAGTAAAGTTGCGGGATACAAAGTCAACATACAAAAATCAGTTGCATTTCTACACACTAACAATGAAGTAGCAGAAAGAGTAATTAAGAATAAAATCCTAGTTACAATTGCAACAAAAAGAATAAAATACTTAGGAATAAGTTTAACCAAAGACGTCAAAAACCTGCACTGAAAATTATAAAACATTGTTGAAAGAAACTGAAGAAGTCACAAGGAAATGGAAAGATATTTCATGCTCTTGAATTGGAAGAATTAAAATAGTTAAAATGTCCATTCTTCCTGAACCAATCTACAGATTCAGTGCAAGCCCTATCAAAGTTCCAACAACACTTTTCACAGAAATAGAACAAAGAAGCACAAAATTTATAAGGAATAACCAAAGAACCCCAATAGCCAAAGGAGTCCTGAGCAAAAAGAACAAAGTTGGAGGTATCACATTTTCTGATTTTGAAATATACTACAAAGCTATAATAACTAAAACAGAATGATACTACCACAAAAACAGACACACAGATCAATGGAACAGAATTGAGAGTTCAGAAATAAACCCAAACATCTATGGATAGTTAATTTTTGATAAGGGAGTCAAGAACATACAATGGTGAAAGGAACTCTTCAATAAATGGTGTTGGGAAAACTGGACAGCCACATGCAAAAGAATGAAAGTAGACCATTATCTTATACCATATAGAAAAATTAACTCAAAATGGATTAAAGACTTGAATATAAGACCTGAAACCATGAAACTTATAGAAGAAATCATTGACAGTATGCTCTTTGACGTGGGTCTTAGAAGCATATTTGCAAATACCATGTCTGACCAGGCAAGGGAAACAATAGAAAAAATAAATGGGACTACGTCAAAGTAAAAACCTGCATAGTGAAGGAAACCATCAATGAAACAGAAAGACAACAATTAGGAGAAGATATTGGCAAACTATATATGTGATAAGGGGTTAATATTCAAAATATATAAAGAACTCATAAGTCTCAACAACCAAAAAACTAACAATTGAAAAATGGGTAAAAGATCTGAACAGACGTTTTTCCAAAGAAGATATGCAGATGGCCAACAGGCACATGAAAAGATGTTTAACTTCACCAATTATTAGGGAAATGCAAATCAAAATTACCATGAGATTTGGCCTCAGGCCTGTCAGAATGCCTATGATTAACAAGACAAGGAATAACAAGTGTTGGAGAGGATGTGGAGTAAGGGAACTCTCATATACTGCTGGTGGGAATGCAAACTGGTGTAGCCATTATGGAAAACAGTATGCAGATCCTTAAAAAAATTAAGAATAGAGCTACCATGCAATCCAGCTATTCTGTTCCTGGCTATTTATCCAAAGAATGTGAAAACACAAATGTGTAAAACTATATACACCCCTATGTTCATTGCAGCAGTATTTGCAATAGCCAAGACTTGGAAGCAACCTAAGTACCCATCAAGGGATGAATGCATAAAGAAGATGTGGTATATATACACAATGGAATACTACTCAGCCATGAAAATGATGAAATATTGTGATTTGCAACAACATGGATGGACCCTGAGGGTATTATGCTAAGCGAACGTCAGAGGGAGAAAGTCAAATACCTTATGATGTCACTCATAAATAGAATATAAAAACAATAGCAACAATAAACAAACACATAGATACCAAGATTAGACTGGTGGTTACCAGAGTGGAAGGGGGAGGGTGGAGAGTGAAAGGGGTGATGGCACATGTGTGTGGTGATGGATGGTAATTAGTCTTTGGGTGGTGAACATGATGTAAACTACACAGAAATCAAAATATAATGATTTACACCAGAAATTTATACACTTTTATAAACCAATATCACCTCAATTAAAAAACAAATAAAATAAAGCAACTTAGTATATTACATAACCTTAAAGACGCTTGTTGAAAAAATATTCATTTCCAAGTCTTATATAATTTCTTCAGTTTCTTTTTAGGAAGATTAGTCCTGAGCTAACATCTGCCACCAATTCTCCTCCTTTTTGCTGAGGAAGACTGGTCCTGAGCTAACACCCATGCCCATCTTCCTCTGCTTTATATGTGGGACATCTGCCACAGCATGGCTTGGCAAGCAGTGTGTAGGTCCACACCCGGGATCCAAACCAGCAATCCCTGGGCTGCCAAAGTGGAACGTGCGAACTTAACCACTGCGCTGCTGGGCTGGTCCCTCTTCAATATTTTTAATGAAAGAAAATTTAAGAATAAATAAATAAATAAATAATGAGACAGTATTTGTATAATTTCATTGGTGCAGAGCAGACGTTGCGCATACATTTGCCACCTCCATGCAGTGATAAGATGGATTTCTTTGTGGATACATGTGTCTTGGCACTTCTCAGCATCATAAGGAAGTATCCGTCCTACTGCTTCCTCTGTAGGCCTTAGTGAGGAATTGATGATCATCAACAGGGACTCATCAAGAAGCACAACTACGAGGGCTGCCCTGGTGGCACAGCAGTTAAATTTTCTTGTTCCACTTCGGCAGCTGGGGGTTTGCCAGATCAGATGCTGGGTGCAGACCTACCTGCTGATTATCAAGCTGTGCTGTGGCAGGTGTCCAATATATAAAGTAGAGGAAGATGGGCAGGGATGTTAGCTCAGGGCCAGTCTTCCTTAGCAAAAAGAGGAGGATTGGCAGCAGATGTTACCTCAGGGCTAATATTCCTCAAAAAAAAAAAGCACAACTACAAACATTGCTACTGCTAAATTCCTTAGGAAACATGGAGATTGCCTCTACGACATACAATCTATTCATTCTTTAATCTGTACTCTGATTGCCCAAATCATCTGAAAATCTATACTCTGTATAGGTATTTGTGCCCCCTTCTTTCCAAATGTAATTAATAACTTGTATTTTGGCTTATTTTTTCTGCTTATTTTGAAGAAAAATTTCTATGCAACTATGGTGATAATTACTACGTAAGTGTGTTGTGAAGGATACTCTTTATTTCCTTACAATTTTTTATGTATAAGGAATCATCGGAGAAATTTATCTCTAATTGCATTTCACTTTTAGAAATATATGTTCTTCTGTGTGTCAATCTTTTCTTTTTTTTACAGTATGTATTTAATGAACAACATAATGAAACCTCCTATCCGCTGACAAGAGGGCCTGAATGTTCTCCTCAGCTTGACTAAACTTCAGTCAGTCTTCTTTCTGACTCAAGGCCCCTGACCTCCCTTTTCTTGGAGCATTTGCTTTAGAAAACTTGGAATTGTAAATTCTTTCTCTGCCCTTTTGAAATGTATGTAACTCTTCTCTCAGCCCTCTGCCAGTTTTACAACCCCAGAAGCATCTTTTTCAAGGATCTGGGAACCATCTCTTTGAAATGGAAACACAGAAGGAGAAAGCACCTCTATCTCCTGGTCTCTATAGGAGGTTAGGAGCCTAATTTCTGTGGACGCCCATTAGCAAACACAGATGGGCTCATCATGGAGAAAAATATCTGCAAACTCAGGAATAACTTAATGTGCTCCACACATCTCATTGATCAACCTGCCCCCTAATGTTCTCCAGAACATTTCAACTAGCTCATTCCAGCCCTTAAAACTCTCCCCCATTTTGTTTCAGCAGAGGTGAGTTCAGCCTCTCTTCCCTATTGCAGTAACTTGAATAAAGTCTTCCTTGCCTGTTTGTTTGTCTGGTGTAATTTTCACTTTGATGCCTCTTTAGACTGCTGCTGGATAACGGAGTCAAATTTGATGCTTGTTTCCAAGAAGAATACTATATGTTTTGTACCATTTTCTCAATTATATATCAGTAATACTTTTTTGAATGTCTTTTTTTCTTTGGATTTCCTTATGTAAACATTTCAATTTTAATTTTATCTTGTTTTATTGTATTTATTTTCTAGACAGTAAATTAAACATGTGTCGGGAGACAGGGGAAGAAATGTTGCCTTCTTTTTCTCATTTCCAATGGTCACAATAGGATAGTGATGGCACTATGGGGTAATGCAGACATGGTGAGAGAGATTTTTAAGTGGCCAAAGTTGCAGAAATTTATGGATATGGTTAGTAACGTAGGTGGTAACACAGAGCCCTCTCAGAAAGGAACTTTCTGGAGCTCCTCACAGATGTAAGAAGTTTTGGATAATCCCTCCTTCCCAGAGGAGAGGGTGTGGAAAGCTTTTTTAGGCACTCATTCTTTCAGTGTTTTTTGTTTTTGTTTTTCATCTTCCTGATATTTCTCTAACTCCTGACTCTTCCGTGACAGTGGACTTATGTGTGCTTACTCTTCAGGGAAAATAATCATTTTGAAAAATACATCACCTTCCTTACTGCAAGATTAAGTGAGGTGAAATTCACTTTCCTTAAAGCATCCTTTAGCAGAGCCAGGATTCAGCCAGTCAGAAGTCCTTTCCGGCATCTTATATTAGGAAAATACCTGGTGGAATGATGTCTGGCAGTAACCTGACACCTGACAACTTCACATTCCCAGCAGGTATTAGACTGAGTTCGGTACTGAGGAATCAATGGATATTTTGAGACTTGGTTTTATGAGTACCTTCCTCATTCAAGGATATTGAAATGCCCTAGAGCAGTATTAAATATGTGGAAATATCGCAAAAGAAGAGGGTCACATAAGCAGAGAACTCGGCAGTTGCTCTGCTATTCCCTTCCTCTGTTTTCCAGAGCAGAATTTCCATTCAATTATGGCAGACTTCCTTTTGAGATTAGATATGTTTTCATCATCCTTGTCATGATGGCACTCTTGTACCATCATCACTGAGTGAGCTGAAACAATCTGGCAGGCTAGGATCTAGCTATGAGGAACTGGAGACACATGCTATATCATGCTTTGCTTTTCTGAAAGATCTCCTATTTCTGGTGCTGCTCAGAAACTCAGTGACTCTTGTAAACTGGTTTGGGAGGATGGAAAAAAGAGAAGCACCTGGTTTAACGATGTGTTGCTTAAAGTCCCCGAAGGTTTAGCGGTATAATGAACCCAAAAGGATTGCCACCGTTGCCACAGTAAAGGAGCAGACCCTATTCATGCGTGAACAGTCTCCTCCAGATGACCTCAGTTGTTTGTTTTGTATTTCAAGAATCCCGTTGGCATTAATTATAATCTAACGCCATCTAGATAAAATAATAGCATCAGTTGAAAACTTATTGAGTAGAGAGTTTTATTTTTAAGAAGTTTTATCTAGTCATAATTCATAACTACCAGGACTCACATCTCTTTACTACAGCACTGAATTTGGGAGATGAGAAAAGATCAACTAGTGTAACATAAAGACTTAGGATGGGCTAGAACTTTCAAAATAATATGACTAGTCATAACCAAGTTGTTTTGTTAAGCATTTAAACATTGTTAACTCTCTAATAGCAACAGTGTGCTACACAGGGAGAGACATAACGTAATAGATAATATATTTGAGGCACATATATTTTGAGATTATTGAAAAACCTTCAAGAATTGTTAAGATTTCAAATATTAGTGTTTTATCAGAAAGGTACCTTATTTTTAAGTAATTTTAAAGTTTTGCTAAGTTCTTTTTTTGTTGTAAGAACTGACCTTTCAGTTGGATGCCCTTGGTTTTATAAATCATGTAAAATAGAAAGAAGAATTTCATTTATATAAATTCGGTTTACACAGACATATATACTGGAATCTTTTTTTTCCCATTAATCATATACGTATGTGTCACTTATTTCTATTTTTTAGTATCTGCACTAGCAAAATGGGAATGATACATATCTATTTGTATTTAGCTGTCTCTTTTAAATAAAAAACAAAACAAAACCAATGTAAGCTAATTGTAACACCAGTCTTTCTCTTCCCTGGGAATTGTGATAGAACTAGGGTCAGTGGAGAGTGGAATCAAGACTCCAATAATGTTATCAGATCTCTCAGCCCCTCTCTGTCTCTGCATCTCTGTCTCTCTCTCCACCACTCAGCTTTGCTCCTTTCGTGTGGTGAGGACGATGGTCAGCAGCAGCTCCAGATTCACATCCCTCAGCATCTTGACACCGAGGAGGGAGAGAGCCTTTTGCAATAACTACAGCCGTGAATTTTACGCAAGACTCTGCTCAGCCCAGCCTGGATCATATCATCATCCCTGCTTATTGTGATTGGCCAGGCCTGGGCCCCATGCTCACAATTGTGAGAAAAGAGAAGAAGAAAAGAAGGAAAAAAATGAAGCATGACCTAAAACAATTACTACCACAGTAATCTAAGGTAAAAGGGCTCTATGTCTTGGTTTAGACCTGTTATCCTGGCATTTATTTCAACTTTTTCATATTTTAAAGAAGGATTATTGCTATTTACCTTAAAATAAAGCAGGATAAATTTGGTCAGCTTCCATTTTGTACTGCCAGCTTCTGCTGTGATCTCTTTTAGCAGTGGGTGAAACGCACGTATTGTGAACGGGGAACTCATTTTACCACGTAGTTAAATGGAGTGAAAAACAGAGGAAAACAAAACTGAGATAGCTGCCTCTCTTTTCCTGACCCTTTTCCAGATGTAATATAGCCAACACCTCCTGTTCGGGACAGCGTGTAGTGAACTCCTGCCGAAATGAAATGAATCCAGATACAAGTAGCTAGAGTCAGCTAACTCCTGGTCTGGGGTGTCAGTAGGTGAAGTATTTGATGCTGATGTTTCTGACTGACTGCCGTTATACCAGCTAGTTGCTCTGTGGCCCATGCTTGGCTTGAGAGATGCAGGAAGGCTGCCAATTAATGGGGCAAGTAGTAAACATGGGAATGGTAGGTTTGATACTCATGAAATATGTGCAGGAAACAGGCACCGAGCTATGTTGCCATAGAGAACAGTCTGAACACTCTTGCTACAGTGATTTTGTCATGTATTGCATGGTGAAAATAAACAGCTATTTATATTATTTTTGGTAGCACTTTCTTTTATAATTTTGCAATAACCCTTTCAGTAGTAATGAATTAATACAAATAAAAGTGTATTTTTGATGAACTCAAGGCAGTGAATACTGCAATGTGCAATTTGTACAGCAACGTAAATATTGAACATGCAACTTGCACAAAATATTTTTTACATTTACCATCCACCACAGAGATCATAGTGATGTTGCTAACCATACGAAATTCAAAAGAAACATATGCATGAGAAAGCATTAATGCTGAGTTCATAAGTTAAAGATGGCTGTACCCAAAGAAGATTTAAGCCCGTAAGTTGTTTTTACATCTTTAAGAAAAGCATAACTTTTCATTTCAATCAGAAACTATTCTAAATTAAATTTGATAATTTGCAATTCCAAGTTTGTTTTCATGTATAACAAATTGAGTAATATGTATTAATGTATTTGCTACATTATTAGGAATTAGTTGTTTTGCAAATAGCTACATACTACTAGTTTTATATCACTGTCATTAGATGCTTCAAACCAAACATCAGTTAACTAAATTCTAACAATGATTCTGTTTTCCATCCAATTCAGAGAAAAGATATTTGAATTTCATTCTGTTGAAGATGAAGCCTCTGTTATTATTGTAGATACTAGTGTAAATTCTTTAAAATTATTTGCTTTAACAGTGAGAATAAAAATCCATGTTTTTTGTTCAAAGGAGTTACTATGGTAAAAAATCAATGTCCTAATAAATTAAGAACTCTATGAAGCAGAAATGTACTTTGAATTGGTTGAGGTGTACACATAATTCATAATTGTCTCCAAACAAGCTGTGATATACTACCAATCAAAATAGAAGCTATAGGTGTCAAAATTGACAAATATTATAATACTATGCACACACAGAGTAACTGAACTATGATGGCGAATACAAAATAATACATCTTCATGAAAGCATGTGCTTTCTTTGCTGCCGGTCATCAATAAGAGTTTAGAAGTGTTTGACTCAGAAGAACTTCTAAGCAGAACCTAGAAGAAGTTAACAGAACTTCAGTGTCATATAATGATATTGGACATTTTTAGATGTCTTTTAAATTTGATCTGCATTTTGGTCAAAATAACATGGAGATTTGTAATTAAATTATTCAATGAATCAGATGCTGTGCAATTGTTAAAAACAAAACTTACAAGCAGAGCGACATTGAAATTTACCCCTAAAATATCAAAGCAGAAACTAAAAATTAATTGATGATAACTGAATTCATATATAAGGTTTATTTTTTTGAAATTTTGTAATTGCACTTTAGATATCTTGAGCTGTGCAAAGTATCTTTGATGGAATGCATTTTTATTTGGATACGTTTACTTTCTGCATCACTATGGAACAAAATTGAAAAAGCCTATGATTTTGCAGATCTAATTTTGATAAAACAATTTATTTGAGGGGTTAATTTTGTAAAATGTTTATGTCAAAGAAAGTTACTCTTAAAGGAGGCAAATTAATATTAACTGTGAATATTTTAACGGTAAACTATTTAGAAATTTTAATATGAAAGTTGAATTTAGGATGTTTTCCATTGAGCATTTTGGCTTTCTGTGCACAGACATTTCAGCATTTACAACGAGAGGAATTGTGGCTGCTCATATTTTCCTTCAAGAGAAACTGCCACAAGGAGTGTGGTTGTCTCACAGCCTCCATCTGTCACCCCTAGGGATCTGGTGTGGCATTCACGCTGAAGTATATACCCTCTGAGATCAGCCCAGCTGTGATGGATTGAATTCTGCCCCCTAAATTCATATATTGAAGCCATAACCCCCAATGTGCCTGTATTTCAAGGTAGTTCCTATAAGGAGGTAATTAAGGTTAAATGAGATCTTCAAGTGGGGCCCTGATCCAGTAGGATTAGTGTCCTTAGAGGAAGAGACACCAGAGAGCTTACTCTCTCTTTCTTCTTCTACCATGAAAGGACATAGTGAAATGACGGCTATCTGTAAGCCAGGAAGAGAGCTCTCACCAGGACTCAAACTGGCTGGCACCTTGATCTTGGATTTCCTAGCCTCCAGAACTCTGAGAAATAAATTTCTGTTGTTTAAACCACCCAGTCTGTGTTATTATGTTATAGCAACTGAGCAGAATAAGACACCAGCCAGGGGGCCGGCCCAGTGCTGCAGCAGTTAAGTTCGCACGTTCTGCTTCTTGGCAGCCTGGGGTTCGCTGGTTCGGATCCTGAGTGCGGACATGGCACTGCTTGGCAAAAGCCATGCTGTTGCAGGCACCCCATGTATAAAATAGAGGAAGATGGGCATTGATGTTAGCTCAGGGCCAGTCTTCCTTAACAAAAAGAGGAAGATTGGCAGTAGTTAGCTCAGGGTTAATCTTCCTTAAAACAAAACAAAACAAAACAAAAAGACACCAGCCAATAACTGAGCCTGGTGGGGGTACTAGAGCTGGAACTTTCTACCCAATGCAGGATTCCCCTCCTGGGCAATCTTTGGAGACTCCCCAGCAGCCTAGTCTAAACTTTCTTAAAGCTGTCCTCTTTCTACCTTATCTTCCTTCCTTCCATCCCTCCTTTCATGGGTATCAGACATGCATCATGGTCTGGAGACTCTCCCTGTCTACTCCTGGTCTTTCTTTCCATTATCCCCCATAAATCCATTTTTCTTTTTGAGGAAGATTAACCCTGAGCTAACATCAGTGCCCATCTTCCTTTATTTTATATGTGGGATATCTGCCACAGGATGGCTTAATAAGCAGTGTGTAGGTCCATGCCCGGGATCCAAACAGGGGAGCCCCGGGCCACCAAAGTGAGTGCTTGAATTTAACTGCCATGCCACTGAGCCAGCTCCCTCCATGAATCTTTCACACATATGAATCTGTCTTGTCATCTTCTTCTGACACAAAAGTTAACTCAAAGTGATGACAATTTCAAAATTCTTAGTCATAAGTTTCAATTTTGAAGTAGATTTCAGGCATTTTCATGAAAACAGAAAAGAATATTGAGACGATATTGAAAAAATGCATTCTTCTGAAAAATACAATATTAGAAAGATAAATCTAAGAAACTTATTACAGTGTATGATTACATACCAATAATTATCTGTCCTGTTTTTGTTTTGATGTATAATAAGATGTTAATATGTAGTTTATTTAAAATTTTCTGGTTTAATATTCACTCACTTTTTAATTTTTAGAAATAACTATATTTCTGGAAATAATTTTTAAGCAGAAGTATTACATAAGTCCACCAATATAATAGAATGCACTTGCAGTCAAAAAATAAATATCTCAAAAGAAAATAATTTTATCATTTTTTTTAGGACGATTATCCCCAAGCTAACTGCTGCCAATCCTCCTCTTTTTGCTGAGGAAGACTGGCCCTGAGCTAATATCTGTGCCCATCTTCCTCTACTTTATATGTGGGACGCCTACCACAGCGTGGCTTGCCAAGTGGTGCCATTTCTGCCCCAGGGAACCGAACCGGCGAACCCCCAGCTGCCAAAGTGGAACGTGCGCACTTAACCACTGTGCCGCTGGGCCGGCCCCTAATTTTAATTATTTTTACACTGTGTTTTAGGACTCAAAAGTGTCCTGGTTTGACAATAAATAACATAGTGACACTACCTGTAGCGTACTGATCATGATCACATTGACCAAACATGTAAAAGGGCTATAAAAATTCTAAAGTGATGTATAGTCAGAACAAGTTAGGTTATTCTGCGGCAACAAATAACCCCAATATTGTAGTGGCTTTAAACAACAAGCAGTGGCCTGTTTTCTAATTCAAAACTAATTTCTTCCTATCCTTTATTTCCTCCTCGATTCTGTTTTTCCCCTACATGTTCCAGGTAGAAAGTGAACATCCGTTCTATTCACTGTCTTGTACTCTGAGCCCTAAAGCTACGGAATCAGCGATCCACAAGGAACTTCTGGCAATGAATCTCCAAAAATAAACACATAAAAAGGCTTCTAAGGTGGTATTTAACTAAACACCAAGTGGTATTAGAGAGAAATAATTATACAGATATTCAAATTATTTATTAACAAGCTACTATACCCCAGCCGCTATTCTGGCACTAGGACAGAGAAGAAGAAAGACAGAAAAAAAAATTCTTTTCTCATGAAGCTTGCATTTTAGTTAGGAGAGGTCAATAATAAACAAATAAACAGGTAAATCTTTTATTTTTCAGATCTGATAATTGCTATATGGCAAAGAAAGCTTCACTTAAAGATGACTTTTGAGCACAGAATTTATGGAGATAAAGGACCAAGTCATATATGTATCTGGATGAAAATTCAAAACAGAGTCAGTAGCTATACTTAAAATATAGAACTAACAGGTTTTGCTGATGGTTGGGACTGCCAAAAAAAGAAGTTCTCATTCATTGACATAGAGAAGACTGTGAGAAGAGCAAGTTTGGGTGTGAGTGAGCAGATCAGGAGTTTGGACATCTAATGGCTGATGTTGGCAGTTGGATTTAAGTGCTTTGTGTTCAGAGATAAGACTCTGGCTCTGGATGTAAATGTTAAAGTCATTAGCATAATAAAATTTAAAGTCAAGGGGCTGGAAAGGTCACCTAGAGAGAAAGTGTGGAAAAGGTATAGAAGTGTTTGCTGAGTGGGCCCAAGTTCGTGTCAACATATAGTGGTTGGGGCAATTAGGAAATACCAACAAAGGAGACTGAGAAAAGGGAAGAGTATGAGAAAGAAGGAAAGCCAAAAGAGAATGATGCCCAAGAAGCAAAGGGTGTGTTTCCAGGATGAATAATGAACGTTGTCAAATGTTACTGATAGGTCAAGTAGGAAAACATCTGAAAGTTGACCACTGGAATTAGCAACTTAGAGCCATTGTTGACCTTGGTATGTATAGTTTCAGTAGAATATTGGGGACAATGGTGTTATACACAAGGGTTCAAGACAAAATGAATGGAGAAAAATTAAAAACAGAGACTATATACAAGCATTGAAAAGAGCATAGAAAGGAGTCAGTAGCTGGAGGAGGATAGTGGGCAAAGAGCACTTTTATTTTAAGATGGGAAAAAGCAAAGCACGTTTGCTTCTGAGGCTAACTCAGTGGAGAGGGAGAAACAGAAGAGACAGTGAGAAACAGTCAGGTAGGATGGAGGCTGCAGAAGCAGGAATCTGTGTTGCAGGATGGAGAACCTGCACCATCTCCTAGGAACTGAGATATTTCTGTTTCCTAAACATGCAAGAAGTTTCTCAAAAGGATAATTTTCTTGCTTTGATTTAAACCTACTTCCTCTTGTACTTATATGTGTAGCCAGAGAGAGCTGCTGATCAAATCCCCATCATAAAAAATCCTTATCGCAAATGGAGATAGGTATCTTCTTTCACCTTTTTTTCTTCTTCACTCCTTAGCCTTTTATTAAATTGAAGGGCTGAAATTTATCTGTCTTCATTTCCTTGCTCCTAAGTGGAAAACTTTATAATGAAGTTTAATATATAATCTAAGAAGTGATATACAAGTGATTCATTCTGTGTTTATTATTTTTATGTTCTTTCTCTATCTTCATAACCTTAAATAGTTGAGTGTATATTTTAGATGCTGCTTTTGTCATGCATGCTTTTATGTCTAATATAACAGATTAGAAAGAGACATAGATTTACAATCTCTGTGTTTGTGCTCTTCTGCTCCCACTTTCACTTGTGTGAACTTTGGTGAGTCACTTAGTCACACTAAACCACAGTTTCTTCCAGGGTGTAATGGGCATAACATTTCTTGATTCACTACATTAATGCAAAGATTTATTAACTAATTCAAAAATAAATATTCACTTAAAGAATTTTTTGCCAAGTATATTTATATGAAATTGAATTCTAAAAATGTCCTTATCATTGATGAGGTCGCAGTCATTGGGAAAAATTGTCTCCACATTATCTTTATCATCATTATTGTAAAGTAAAAACTTATACTTTCAAATCCTGAAGCCTTAAGTCCAGTACAATCATGCCTGTGAGTTATTCTTTGGTATTCAAAATATCGCTATGGATTGAGGTTAATAATAACCTATACGAAACTAAAGGTAGGCTCCACATAAGGAAATGATCACAGTTTTGTTTTTTTAGAAGTCATTGTGATTTTCTCCCCAACATTTGTTCCTATGAATTGTGCTTGGAATTGAGTTGAGCCCCAGTTTAGAGTTGATTTTGAATCATGGATAATTCCATCCCTATTGAGGCACTCCCATAGCATTTCCTCAAGTGTAGGTATCAGTTGATGAGGAGTATAATCAGTTTAACTTCATTATATTTGATGGGGAGGACATTGTGGTGGTGCACACCCTGCCTGAAAAGGCACAGCAATTTTGCTATAGTGGTGAAGGCCACTTGAGAATGAATCCTATATTTAGAATAACACAGAGCAAAGATAATTTCAGGGGTAAAAAGCAGAAAGCATCAACAAATGATTCTTGAGAGTAACTCTACTTCTGGACTTTTTAGCAATATAGATAAACCAATCTATTTCTCAAGCAGTTTGAGTTGTGTGTTCCATAACTTGCAACAGAAAGCATCCTAATTGATTCAGTTTAGCAATCAACAGTGAAGGAAAAGCAGCCTCTCTTTCCCCAGCATCATTCTCTTTCAATATAGCTGCTTTCAAACTTCCAAACAAAGCTGTAGTCTTTATTTGCTCATAACGTAGCTAAGAACTTTGTCTGCAAATATACCACGTGTGCATTTTCATTGTGAGACTTAATTTTCATGCAAATAGAGGAAACTAGTTTATATTAAGTTAAAATCTCTCAGTAAGAGAACTTTTTGTATAAGATGTTTTATCATAGGTTGGACCATGAATGTTTACAGAGTGTTGTTGCTACAGATTGAATGACGGAAAATTAGAAACCAAGAACTGTAACTTTAAAAACTGATGCCTTATCACCTGTTTATGATAATTTACAAAATATCACTCAAAATTTTTTTCTATTGTGACCTGATAAAGTATAATTATTTACTCGACCCCTAATATATACAAGGACCTATGCTAAATAATCTCCAGGATTCAAAAGAGGAGTTTGTGGAGATGTCTTCTTTCAAGTTACTTCAAATCTAGTCAGAGAGATGAGACACTTATGAAGCACAAGTGATAAATGAAAGACCACATCTTACCAGCTGTTGAATTATGCCTTAACCTCTAATTAAGAGCAGAAAAACATCAGTAAAGACTGAAGAAATCAGAGACAGACTCTCTGATTTTTATTGGGTTATGGCCAAGGATGTTTACATATGAAAGTATTAGATAGTGTGATATTCAGTATCTTAATGACTGAAGATCCTCATGGTCTGTAACCAAGACTCTCACTCTTAAAACAGGGGTTTTTGTAGTTGTACTTAAAATTACACTTAAAAGATTCCTGCATTAATTTACTATTCTCTGTGTGTTTTATAGACTGTGGATATAATCTAGCACATGCTCCGAGACACTAATATGGTGTTAAATAAAATGATGAACCACCAATTGGGATTTAATATGTTGTAAGAAAGACATTTTTCATGGATAATTGGCTTCTAGAAAGGCCTACTGTTGGAGTGGAAAGAGTTGAACTCTTAAAATAAAAAAACTTTGGGTTATTTCCTAGCTTTCCAATTTAGTAGTTTCGTGGACTTGGTCAGGGTTTTCTTTGAGTTTTAGTTTTCTTGTATGTAAAATGGGAATAGTAATAACATCTATAGCACCAAAATTTTGGTGGTAATTGTGTTTCCGTATAAAATATAGAATATAAAAGTACTTGTAAGATGCATGCATTTATATGAATATTAGTTATTATTGGTGTTGGTCCTAGGAAGTTTCTAGGTTTCTATTTTAATAGGTGGGGAGAAAACTTACAAAACTACTTTCTGGTGAAAGCTAGGTATAATAGAATCGAAAACTAAGAGAAACTTAGTCATTGATGACTAAGTTTTGTCTAAACTTTTAAGCACCCAATAGAATACCTCAGTCAAATCTGTAACAAAAAGATTTTTTTTTTAATACTATAAAGAAAATAAATTCCTTGGTCTTCTAGTATAAGGGAAAATCTCCACACAAAGCTGCTTCTAAAATATCAGTACATGTTGAAAGTTCAACTGGTTGGAGCTCTGAAGATTATATGCAGGAAAAACTTCACAAATAACAAAAGGAGCCAAGTCTAACTCTGTATGGAAGAGCACAGTACAAGCTGTGACCTTCTCATTTCCAATTTTATAGTCACTTTTGTTTAGCACTTTTAAGCAATGCAACCCACTTCCTAGAAATATCAGAAAAGGCGACGTAAGAACAAAATGGGAGTAGAGCCCCTGATCAGATATCTCCTTCTCAAACTGAGTAATTTTGATATGTGTGCAATTTTGAAAACTAAGTTTATAAAGAGGAACCAAAAGCCATATTCTTTCCATGAAGTCAATTTTTGTAAATGGAGAGTTTGAAGCATTAAATAAATTTTGAAATCCTAATAACACGAAGCAACCAAGTTCAAGAATAGTCTAATTCTGTCTAAAGAGGCACAGAAAATTACGTGTCTCACCTACACTGTCTGATTATTGTTAAATCTAAATCTAAAAGCCAAATAGTGCTCTTACAAAATTATCATGCACGATAATTTTAGCCTCCTCTTATTTTCGCACTAACTGTTCTCAGATCCATATGTAGAAGAAAAACAGAAGGCAGAATGGAGATGATAGCAGTTTTTTTTATTCACACATCATGAACTATTGCTGTTTTTATTATAAAGTATATTTGTAAAGAAAAATGGATTTTCTCTGGAAAGAAGACGTTTACTATATAATTTTGCTTAAATTGCAAAGAAAAGTGAATGATGAATAATTCACTGAGAAGTATTCTGGGGAATTTAAATGACAAGTTTACCTATTGTACTATTGGCTAATTCATTCTGCGTTGATTTGTATTAGTCTTTTCTCTTTTTTAACACTGCTCATATGTGCAGACAGGATGGGCTTATCACAGTGCAGAAAGATCATGTAGTTCTGGGTAACATTGAAATATGTTAAAGCTGGTACACAAAGAAAGATTCCAGACACATTTCTATCACAGTAGCAGCAAGGAAAGTATGCATATCCTTCTGTGAAGAAAATATTTCTTTGTTCTGTTTTCATCATGCAATTGTGGCACAGGGTCCACATGTTAATGTTGACCAGAATCTTCCAAGTAGAGAAATATTTCCTTGAAGAAACGTAGCATTATTAAGATAGAATTTCTATCTGAAGTTAAACTGAAATTTTCTAAATATGCAATGTTTCTTGCAGTTTCTTAATTAACCGTCGGTGCTTACGATGTTTATTACTGAAATTGAATTCGAGTCTGGAGGAAGATTAGTGGAGTATTCCACAAACATTGTTAGATCACAGAAGGAGAAGACTGTCACAGGAACCACCCCATTTCATTGACTACTGGAGAGATGAGGAAATGCACATTTTCTTGGTAAGGAAACTTCTACTTTTCTAATGGATATATACATCTGATACTCTTATTCAATATCCATGCTATAATTGTTCATTGAGGATCTTCTATGTGTCTATCACTTTGCTAAATTATGTAGACAATGCAATATAAGAATAAGGGGTGGAGGGGACAAGGAAAGACAAGGAAATCATCATGCTTCAATTGTGAATAATGAGATAAAGTCGGTCTTTTATTCTTACGAAGCTTTTCGTGACTGTTATAGCCTAGTCTGCCCGTAGCTCTCCCTAACTGCACAATTTAGCATTTGTACTGTTTACATTGTTTGCCATATTTTCACTTTGTAGCATTATCACCCCATGGTGCAGACTCCTTAAAAATTGCATCTTCATTCTTCTCTAAACCCCATTACACTTAATACAGTGCTGAGCATAAAGCGTTTGATCAGCAAATTGTTGTTTGTTAGGTTAAATGTGGTATGTGTCAACTCAACCCACCATCACTGTAAATACAGTAAGTTGAAAATAAGTCTATATACATTGCAGTTTACAAAATATAGAGGTCTCCTAGCATAGCTCTTTTCGATGGATGTCATCGAGATGCTTCAGTCCAGAAGCCTTTACCAGCATTTGACCAAGTCTTAGACTGTCATGGAACACAACTGATTTACACAGGGGTCAAAGAATAAATAGGACTGGAACATTAGAACAAAGACTTTCTTATGTTGACTCATATCAGGCAAATTTCAGTAAAAATTGACTTGCTTAAACTCTTTTTATAACCAATATTTTCACTTACTGCTTAGGCTTTGCTCATCAATATTATGATTAATTCTAAGCCATAAAATAAAAGAGAAAAGAATAATTCTAGTGCCAAGAAGGTAGACACATAACATAAAAATTCTTCACTGAGCTACTTCTAGCTCCTGATCGTGGTTTGGAGAATTCAGCAATGATTATTTATAAGGCAATTTTCACAGGTTGTTTTGAAAAATACAGAATTTTCAGCCAATTTACTCAAAATTAGAAGTCTTTTATTCGACCAACATATGTGGAAGGCCTACTATATGCCAGATGCTTAAACAAACGGAGAAAAATCTAGTTTGCTAGCAGAAAGGAGGAGTTAAAATTGTTGCTGCAGCACCCCGGTTACACTAACCTGAAGCTTTCTTGACACTGGAATGTGTTTGAGATTTCAGAGAATGCTGCCCTGGATCTCTCTGGACCTGTGCTTGAATAATCTGCTTTCACTTCTGTGTGCCATAGATGATACCTGAAAGAGACGGTATGATTATTCGGTTGTTTGGGCAACATTCAATGTAAAGTATTTTTCAAAAACTTGAGGGAACACACTCAAGTTGGTCATCTAAAATGCAACAGAATTCCCTCTCACTTAGCCATCTATGGCAAACGTTGGTCTCAGCTTATTGAATACCTGGCTCCACTCTATCAGAGGATGCTTCTGTCTGCAGTGGGTAACATGGATGACAGAAATTCCTGGGCATGGAGATTGTCGTAGATAGAGTGGCCTCAGTGACTCTTTTGAGTGGGAATTATGGAGAGAAAACCAAAAAACAATCAAATAAAAACAAGAACAGCTTCATCCTTCCAAAGAGCCAGGAGTAGAGCTTTGGACATAATGGTGGCAGTGAATAGAGGGAGTACGTCCACGGGATTTAAGCAGCTAGTTTTATTAGAAGTGTTAGAAAGTCATGTGAAAATATGACCTGAGGGATGGAAATGAGAAGAGAGAGCCACAACTACAAAAGTCTAATAAAAGAAATGTAGACTTTGGTAAATATGGTGGTTGGCTTCTCAACATTTACCCCTCCCCCTTCTTATTGATTAGGACCCTGAGAGGCAGTTGGAGGGATTGATCCAAGACAGCAGACCAATCAAGGTACTTTCATCTCCTTGACAATCATTGTTTCAGAACTCTAGTCCAAACCGAGGAATGAATCACATTTCTGGGATGTCAGGGATTGATTTTGGAAGGGGCGTGCTATCCCAATGAAACAACCAAATGCAAGGAGATATTTGCTTGGGAATTGTGGGAAAAATTTCCTCTTTCTTAATTGTTAGCCACAAGAAAAGTCTTTATTCCTCTGGATATGAATTTGCCATGTGCAAGAGCTGTCATTTTTACCACTGTCTTTTACTAGCTTCCAGATGAAGCTACACAGGAAGGAGAGTAAAGCCAAGAGAACTGCCAGCAAAGGAAGTCAGAGCTGTTGGATGGAGTCATATCTGAGGCCTGCCCTAACCTGTACTCCCAGGGTTTCCTTACACTTAAGAATAGTGGAGGTGAATTTTTCCATTATTTTCATCTGGAAACAACTGACATAAAGGACATATAAGAAAATCTTGTGTATTTTCCCTGAAGCTTAATGCTAGTACTCAAAGGCTAAAGAGTCAAATGGCTTAGCCTCCATTGTATTATTCACAACAACCCTACCTTAGGAAAACATTTTATTTAAACTGGAACAAAATTATTTCTTTTCAGAGTAGTTCAGTCTCTTTGGAACTGTCTTTGGAACTCTTTGGAAACTTGGTTTGCTCTTTGTTACCTAGAGCAGTGCTTTTCAAATTTTAAAACACATACAAATGAACTAAGGGGGGACTTGAGATTCTGTGCTTCCAGCAGATTCAGCTGTTGTTGATGCAGTTGGTCCATGGACTACACTTTGAGCAGCAAGGACTAAGTGGACTTCAGACTTCTCCAGATAGTAAGGTCAACAAAAATGAGTAATTATCAGACTCTGATCACGTATTGTACTATATTCAAAAAGACTCAATGAATATATCTACATAGAATTCAATTCTAAACAGACTTCTCTAGTACATTCATCACCACCTTGCATATACATTAAGAAAAAAATCTCATCTCACAAATTTTTAACGCAGTATGAGAAGGATAAAGTGCTGGAGGGGAAACTTGTTGATTAAACTTTCTTTTCCCACTTAATTCAATTTACTGAAATAAACTGACTTTGAAAAAATGCGAAAAACCATTGATACATAAATTGGGCAAAATAAACAATCACAAGATACACAGATTTATATGAAGAAGAAATGTACATAAAATGGTTTCTCAAGTAGCTAAGTCTATTTTTCTTGAATAGCTTTAACTGGGCCCTCATCCAACTGCTTTCATTGCCCTAATTAGTTGTCAACATATTCTATATACTCTTTAATTATTTGTATTGTTCTTTTTTATTTTTTGAGGAAAAATAGTACTTTCAATTGTGTGCTAAAGTGAAAAACCTATTAAAATGAGAAAATTTATAAAGATGCAAATTTTGTGATATGTTCCAAATGAATATTCTACAATTTTTTCTCTATATTTGAAGAAACTGGCATATAATGAATCCCAGATCCTTATACTGTAATCACATTTGGAGAAATGCAAGAGATGAACACTTTTCTTTTTGTTACCTTCATCCATTTGTCTAATGTATAATGTATTATACATATTATATGTATACATATTATAAACATTAATTTCAAAGTGTTTTATTGACTATTTACTTATATTAGTTGGGGTAACTAGCAACTACAACACCTTAAACAAATATATCTTACTACAATAGAAACTGATTCTCACTCATTTTCCCCAGTGAAGGTCCTTCTGGTAGGAGGATAGCTCGCTTCCAGATTGTGCTTCAGGGACTCAGAATTTGTCTATCTTTTGTTTCCTCTTTCTTCTAAGGCTTTGGAATTCTTTGCTTTCAACTAGAGAAAGGCAAAAGGGAGAGTAGAATATACCAAGTTGTTAAAAGCCCTGGCCTAGAAGTGATATATCCCATCTGCTAAAATTTCACTTTTGAGAACTAGTCGCAATGCATTACGAGGGAGCCTGGGAAATGTAGTCCATGGGTAGGCAGCAGACTCCCAGCAACAGCTCAACAATGTGGAAGGAGAAGCACAAATTTTGGTAGACAGATAGCCATCTTTGCTGTAATATTATGTGTACCCCATCTGTGCACTGGACCAGGTGAGTCACTGGAAAGCTGAGTGACACATTGAGCATTACTATCTAATGACATAAGCAGGAAGGCAAATTTTGAAAATGTAGCACAGTGTTGTAAGTATTAGGAGTTGAAAACACTAAAAAACAATGTTTAATCACAAAATTTGTTTTTTATGTAGTTTATTCAGGTGACGTTGGAAGAGAAACTGCATAGATTTAGGAGAGAGAAGACTCGGGAGGCCGTTGCAATTGTTTATGTAGGTCTTGACAAAAGCCTAAAGTCAGATACTGACAATGTGAAGAGAAAGAAGATTCAAGAGACATTTATCCAGTAAAATTAAAAAGATTGTGTACAACAAAAGAAAAAGTAATAGGTTCAATTGGCATGATTTAGTGTTGACCTTGAGAAACTAGATGGATGATGACATTGATTATTATAGGAAATTAAGAAATCAAAATAGAATTTGAGTGGATAATTGTGAATCAGTTCATTTAGAAACAACCAGTAAAGATATATGAAAGGTAGCTATGCTCTCGTTTTTGTAGCTCAGGAGAGTAATCAGAGACTGAAATAGAGAGAATTCAACAGCATAAAAATGGTAGCTAAAGCCAAGAAGGTAGCTGAAATTGTAAGGAAGAGCATGCATAATTAGAAGACACAACAATTAAGGACAAACCTGAAATTTGGGCTGTAAATGTAAAAGAAATAGAGTCAGAAAGAAATTAGATTTACTACCAGATTTTTGCTCATTGAAAGAAGATGAATCAAGTAACTCAGTCTTTAGTGAAGTAAATGTAGTTGAATGAATTTTCCATAATTCTTAGTATTTTGTGTGTCACAGACATTGTGATGGATAATTTTATGTGTCAACTTGTCTGAGCCAAGGGATGCCCAAGATAGCTGGTAAAACATTATTTCTAGTTGTGTCTGTGAGGGTGTTTCTGGAAGACATTAGCGTTTGAATTGGTGGACTGAGTAAAGCAATATGAGTGGATGTTATCTCATCTGTTTAAGGTCCAAATAGAACAAGAAGGCAGGGAAGTGTTGAATTCTTTCTCTCTGCCTGACTATTTGAGCTAAGACATTGGTCTTCTGCTGCCCTTGACTAGAACCATTAGCCCTCTGGTTCTCAGGCCTTTGGACTTGAACTGAGCTACACCATCAGCTTTCCTGGGTCTCCAGCTCACAGCTGGCAGATTGTGGGGGCTTCTCAGTCTCCATAATCCTATGAACCAATTCCTCATGAAAAAATCTTGTATTACTCCTATTGGTTCTATTTCTCTGGAGAACCCCGACTAATACAGACATATTTAATAACCAATAAAAGTTTTATCTCCTCTTCTAAATATGTACATACATATATGCACATGAATCATCCCAACCAATTTTAGGATTTCATAGAATCCTGGAAACCCATACATGACGGGTGTATTCCAGGTTAAGAATTCAAGCACTGTACCTAGTACCTGCCCTCCAGTACCTAGAGGGCTTAAACTATAAAATAATAAGTTTAACTTTGGTGACTTGCTTCTTTTAAGGCAAGGAAAGTCCTGAATATGTTTTTATCAAGTTGAGAAATTTAAAGGAGATACTATTAACTCATTTCATTGATATAAAACCTTTCCATCAGAAAATTCAAGGACATAATGGAATTCAGATTTTTTAATTTCACTCACTTTAATTTTCTCTTTTGTAGGAAATCCTTGAAATATTATAATGTAAAAATCCCTTTTACTTTGGGTGTTTTAGAGCCAGCTATATTACCTGCTACTTCTTTTAGAAGAATGTTGTCAGCTCCATTATTGTTTTCATTTCATGCTCGGCTTATTTATAAAATCCTTCATAAAAGGTACTGACTTTTCCTCCCTCATGTTTTCTATTAGAAAAATTTGACTTCTGCTTCTAGTTTTCTGATTATTTCTAATGGATTTGGAAAACAATATTAGAATGGATTGCCTGTTTATGCTTATTTAAAAAAAAAACTTTACTATAAAAAATAATGATGTCAGCAATACCCTACATAGACCAAGATAACATCTATTAATGACCGAGTCAGTTAGAGGAAAACTAAGAGATAATCAGAAGAATGAGACTGATTTAAGTTAGGTGGATAGAGCATTGTTTGCAGTATGTTTTCTAATGTTTTGTCCATTCTTGTTTAATTTTCTAGAAAGATATATTCTTTTGATTGAATTTTACTTTTTAATTTCTATCACACTTCCATTGTTACAGATTCTGATACAAATTAACATATTTCAATCCTTTCTTGAAAGCTAGCTTAATTCATTTTCTATGTATTATAGATATAAATAATTAGTAAGAACATCAACTTTAAAACATCAGTGACTTCCTATTCTTGTCATTTTTCACATCTCAATGAGTAGTTTTTCTGTTGCTGTTGTTTTTATTTTATTTTATTTGGTTTTTGTTCTTTAGCAACAGTTACCCTATCTGAAGGAGTGATCACCTTGTACCTTAACTTCAGGGTGTCAGGCCCTTGAAGACACTGAAGAGACAACTATTGAAGATACTCAGAAGAGTTTATTATTCCATCCTTAAACCTCAAAGGCAAGACCTCATTTCTACTCCACCCATGAGTGGAACAAATCGGTTCCTGATGTCAGTGGTCATTCATGTAGACATTGTTTAATTTAGTTCATTTCTATTAAATACTAATCATAGTTGGGCATGGTGTTGGGAGTTGAGAAATAACTAGGGTATATGTATTAGGAACCGTAGCAAATTATAGAGAAATTAATAGTCCCTCATTATAATACAAATTCATATTTCAGTCCCCATCCATTTGCCCAGTAGTTATTAAACACTTTTATTTGAAGTACTCTACCTCTCCCTAAGCCCATTCAGTCAACATTTTCCAGCTTTCCTTAATTTAAAGTGACAGCTTTCCTTAATTTCCCCTTTGGAGGGGCAATCTTGTAGAGCAGTAACTTTGAGAGGCAATCTTGTAGGCTATCTTTGAGAGCAGTAACCTTTTGTTTTTAAAGACTATTTTTTAAGAGTAATTTTAAGTTCACAAAAAAATTGAGAGAAAGGCACAAAGATATTTAATATACCCCCTGCCTCCCCCGCCCCTGCCCCTACACACATACATAAACTTCTCCACCTCTAGCGTGGTACATTTGTTACCAAGGATGAGCCTACATTTGACACATAGACACATAGTCCATTCCAATGAACAATGTTTGAGAGTTCCTGTTGCTCCACATCCTTGCCAATATTTGGTGTTGCCAGTGTTCCAGATTTTGGCCGTTCTAATATGTACAAAGTGGCATCTTATTGTTTTAATTTGCATTTCCCTGATGACATATGATGTGGAACATCTTTTCATATTCTTATTTGCCATCTGTAAATCTTCTTTACTAAGGTGTTTGTTAAGGTTTTTGACCCATTTTTTAATTGGGCTTTTTGTTTTTTATAGTTGAGTTTTAAGAGTTCTTCATGTGTTTTAGATAACAGTCCCTTATCAGGTGTGTCTTTTGCAAATATTTTCTCAAAGTCTGTGGCTTGTCTTCTCATTCTTTTTGACATTGTTTTTTCCAGAGCAGAAGTTTTTAGTTTTAATGTAGTCCAGCCTATCAATTATTTCCTTCACAGATTGTGTCTTTGGTTTTGTATCTAAATAGGCATCATCATACCCAAAGTCATCTAGGTTAACTCCTATATTATCTTCTAGGAGGTTTATAGTTTTGTCTTTTTCATTCAGGTCTATAATCCATTTTGAGTTAATTTTTATGAAGGGTGTAAGGTCTGTATCTAGATTCGGTTTTTGCAGGTAGATGTCCAGTTGTTCCTGCACCATTTGTTGAAGAGACTATCTTTACTCCATCGTATTGCCTTTGCTCCTTTGTCAAAGATCAGTTGACCATATTTATGTGGGTCTATTTCTGGGTTCTCTATTCTGTTCCATTGATCTATTTCTATATATATATTTTTTTTGCCAATACTACATTTTCTTAATTACTGTTGCTTTAGAGTATGTCTTGATGTCAGGTACTATCATCCTCCAACTTCGTTCTTCTCCTTCAACATTATGTTAGCTATTATGAGTCTTTTGCCTATCCATATAAATTTTAGAATCAGTTTGTCAACATACAGAAAATAACTTGCTGGAGGGTCAGCCTAGTGGCACAGCGGTTAAGTTTGCATGTTCCACTTCAGTGGCCTGGGGTTTGCTGGTTCAAACCCTGGGTGAAGACCTACGCACTGCTTGTCAAGCCATGCTGTGGCAGGTGTCCCACATATAAAGTAGAGGAAGATGGGCATGGATGTTAGCTCAGGGCCAGTCTTCCTCAGCAAAAAGAGGAGGATTGGTGGCAGATGTTAGCTCAGGGCTAATCTTCCTCAAAAAAAAAAGAAGAAAAGAAAACAATTTGCTGGGATTTTGATTTGGATTGCATTGAATCTACAGATCAAGTTGAGAGAAACTGACATCTTGACAATATTAAGCCTTCCTAACCATGAACATGGATAATCCATTCATTTATTTAGTTTTTAATTTTTTTATCAGTTTTATAGTTTAACATATAAATCCTGTGCATATTTTCTTAGATTTATTCCTATGTGTTTCATTTTTGGGGGTGCTAATATAAATGGCATTGTGCTTTTAATTTCAGATTCCACTTGTTCATTATTAATATATAGGAAGGCAACTGACTTTTGTATATTAACCTAGTATCTTGCAATCTTGCTATATTGCTTACTAGTTTCAGGAGGTTTTTTTTAGTCTTTCAGATTTTATGTGTAGATGATTATGTTACCTGTGAACAAAGACATTTTTATGGCTTTCTTCCAAATATATATACCTTTTATTTCCTTTTCTTGCCTTACCACGTTAGCAAGGACTTCCAGTACAATGTTGAAAAGGAGTGGTGAGGGGGGACATCCTTGCCTTGCACAAGCTTCCCTTAGCAGGAAAGCTTTGGATTCCTCACCATTAAGTATGATATTACCTCTGGGGTTTTTGTATATATTCTTTTATCAAGTTGAGGAAATTCCCCTCTATTCCTAGTTTACTGACAGTTTTTGTTATGAATGAGTGTTGAGAGAGCAATCATTTTTAATGCAAGAATGGCAGGGGGCCATTGAAACTGCAAAAAGATATACTCTACATAAATGGACTGATGATAATTCCTCACCCACAGGGAGTATAATAAACATGTTAAATAATGGGATTGGAACAAGAGAGGTAAGTAATGAGATTTTTTAAGTCTTTCAAACTTCAAAGGAAGGTTTCAAAGGTTTAAAGGAAAGGCTGAGAAATACACCACCAGTGAGAGGTCAAGTCTTTTTCTGTCTGTGACTCCACATTCCAAACTCTGTCCCCAATATACACTACTCTTGTGGAGGAAGGCAACTGGTAGGTATTTATCAAAGGCAAGAAAAGAATTTGACCATGTTTTGAAAGAGGGAAAGAGGTATGTGAATAAGGAAGATGTTTAAATCTCTAAATTTTCCATGGCATTTTCCTTTAGGATTTGTTTCCTCTAGTGGATGCTGGGTAACGGCTATCTAAGTGTCCATTCCATTCTCCTTTTACTGAAAGTGCTGGAAAAGTAAAATCATCTACACTGGTAGCTAAGATACTGAATGCAAATTTGGTTTCATTAATTGCATTATATGCATGCAAGTGAGATTTGAAAATAAGAATGGGAGTTATGTTGCTGCTCTTCTGATTGTTTTTTCCTGGTCACAGAGTAATCAATATATTGTTTACTTCCTACAGGTCTGCCTAGTATAAGCAGAAGGTGTCCTTGCAATTCCCTATGGTTCAAAACTTCACCAAAGTCAGGAGTTCCATAGAGGAGCTTGAGAGGTGGACAAAACTTCTTAGTAGTAAACTGGCATTGTAGTGAACATATGTTTCTTCTTCAAGTACTGAGTAGAACTGATGGCAGTTATACCAGGGGGCTGAGCAAAGTACATTTGACTTGATATAGGGATCCAGCACAATTCCCTGTCTTTCAATCCTAGAGACACATCTCCCTCCTTTGTGCCACTACTTTCCTTATACATATTATTTCACTTCTTTTTATAAGTGGATGACTAACAGACTCTGAGCTCCTTGAGGGCATAGGTCAAGATTTTTTATGTATTTGTATCCATGGTGCTGGGCCAGACACATCATAGAGCTCACAAATAATTACTGAGTGAATGAATAAGTGAATTACTGAATAATATGCACCAGAACTTTTGGATTAGAACATTCTTCAAACTGTCTGCAGTTCTGCCTTCAAGAATAAGTATTACGTTTTTTATTCGTCATTCTTAAATAAGTATGAATACAGGATTTCAAATGGTTTAGGAGTAGAAAAAGTATTTTTAAATAGATATTACAGTATAAATTACTTAGCCAATTTGAGGAGCAATAAGAAATATAGTAATTTTCTTCAGTTCACATCTTTTAATTTGTTAAGGGATTGTGGCAAAGTGTAAGCCACTACCCGAAAAGATATACAGGCCTTGGAACTCTAGATTCAAATTAATTTTTAGCTTGGGACTTTCTTTTTTTTACCCACCTGAAGGAATTTTGTTTACTTTTTGACTAAGTATTTAATGAAACACTTATTCCTGTGGTCTATATTAAGTTATGCTCACATGTTCTATTTTCAAAAGTGAGTTAAATTCAATACTCAAGGTTGAATAGGCCAAAGGGTTACAAATTCATGCGACTCATCAGTGCTTTCTTGTTTATGGCGTATTTCCCCTTCACAGCCCTATGAACCTGAACCTATACAGGCCATAGCATAAAAGCTGAATTAATTAAGTGTTTGATCTCTGCATGTCTCATTTTGTGGCTCAAGAAACTGAAGCAGTTAAGCTACATATTTAGTATAGAGACCAGAAAGCATAACACTTTCAAGGGAATATGTATGTTTTCATTCTCTAAAAACATTCCATATTTCATGAGAGTAATCCTATCATTTTCCTAATGGGAAAATAGCTCAGAGCTTGATGATTGCTGTTTGAATAAACAATACAAATTCATTTCATATGTCATTTTTGGCATCTTTCCTGGAGGACAACAGAAAAACTTGTATATATGGCTTACATTTTCTGGGGTTTCTTTTCCTTCCAAGTATAATTAATATTTCACTAGTTCCAACCAGCCTAGACACAAAGAAGGTCACATTATTGATAATAAGAGACTGTCTGTGTCTCCATTTGTAATTGCAAATCAATAGAAATCCAGCAACTCTAATTTGCTCCTAACCAATTTCAGATCTCAGGGGGATTGTCACATTTATTCTTCAACACTCTGTCCTCTTATATATTTGCATATGTTGTTCAAAAGTGGGGAGTTCGGTATTATTCTCCTCTTCCCGTGTTAAACACGTTTTAAAAAGCATATTTTAGTAATATAGAAAAAGACACAAATTTGTTTTCTTATCTTCTCTGTGTACCAGAATTTGAGGTGAGTTCCCAGGGATGGATTGGGCCTTAGGCCAGAAATTAATCTTTATAACAATCTCTCTGCTGATCATTTGTCTTTGAACAAAGCATGCAGATCCTGAGCCTCTTTTTTCCCTTTAGGTGAAAACATCATGTTCCTTCCTGAAAATGAATTCTCAAGGAGACTGCTTCAAGGGTATCCAAACATGAGACGAGTTTTTTGTGGGGCTATAGCTGACAGCAATCTTGGGTACCTGCATTTCATCTGAGAATGCATTCAGTTTATAAATTAGTAATACAAAAAGTGGCCTTTTTTCTTGTCCACATAGTTGTTTGCAATTTCTTTCTAATTCATTGGAATACTAATGAAAAAATATTCTGATATAAGTAATATATTCATTTTGTCCTCCTTAATGTTATTTTTACTCACATGATGATTGTGCAGTTAGATGACTTCTTCAGTCTTCATAAATCTTGCTCGATACAAGATTTTTTTTCCCTTTCGTATGTGCCAAAAAATAACTCCTTATTGTGGCTTCAAGAAATTCAACCAAGGTTTAAGAAAGTATAATGGATATTAACAGTCCATGTGGTACACAACTTTAGCTCAATAAGTAAAATGCGCATGAAAATGATTGAGACTACTAAGACTCTAGGGCTTAATAGAGATACAGTATAGATATTACACTATCTAAGTGGAACGGAGCTCCTGCTTTTCAACCCAAATTCTTGCATCAGTGTAGTGATTTTTAAGGACCAGATGATTTGGTAGGTAAAATGCTCCCACCTTTTCTGAAGAAGAGGGGCAACTTTTTTCTAACTGGAAAGTAAAGTTCAAACTCACAAAATGCCTTGCCTTAACTATGGCAAAAATGCTTGAATGTATGTTTGTCTTGAATTGAATGATTACTGATTTACTCATTTTAACTCAGGCGTCAAATACGTTTAAAAGCACTTTTTTTCCATACATCTGGAAAGCTCCAATTCATCCACACTTGCATACGTGCTGAGTCTGTGGGTGTGTGTTCTTGGGCACAGAGCATGAAGCTTTTGATCTAGATGTGCTCTCAGTGATCATTTGACTCTATCTCATCGTTTTACAGCTCAAAAAAATTGATGCTGAGATAGAGTCCGTTGTATCCTCAAGGCTACACAGTTAGGTTTGTAGCAGAGCCTAGATTTGAACTCAGATCTGTGACATCCCAACCACCCACACCATTCATTGTGTTCTTTTCCACCCCAAATGACGCAAATCTGTCAGTTTGTATACATAAATGAAAAATGGCGAGAAAGCCATTTTTATTAGAATTGATGCAAAGCTACTTCACTGGCATTTTCGCTTCTCTCTTACCTTATCGTTCTAGGATGTGGGCTCAGTTGACTAGTTTAGAATGTGAGCACCATGGGAACCCATAATTTCTTGTCAGAACTGTAAAATTTGAGAGAATAAATATGTACATAAAATAATCTGCATCATTTTTGTATCAATGGAAAGTGTCAGAATGAGGAAACAGAAAAAGGGAGGAAAAGCGTGATTTGTGGCATAGGAAAATGTTTAATGCTCAAGGATTTTGGGAACCAAGATGTTTGTAAGATTATCATGATCTTCCACATAAGATTTAAAAGCAATTACTGTTTCATTGTCTGTCTTTACATTTTTCTCATCTTGAAATATCTTTATACTGTCTTATAGGTAGTCTTTAGAATATAGAAATTGAGTAGGAAATGATGACCAAGTCCGAAATAAAAAGGAAAATAAAAAAATCCGTTGCATTTTTTAATAACATGTAGTTATTTGGGACAGTATGACAATTATTGAAAGGTTGCAAAACGTGAACCTTAAATATTTCTTACTTCAGGTTAAGTGACTTATTATTTCTGCATACAAAAATAAACCACTCAACTCACTCTTCATCCCAGGGCTTTATTTGATTTCTATCTTCTTTTTCCTTTTTCCCACGGTATTTTTGTTTCAGTCCCTTGTCCTGTAAAAGACATTAATCAAATGTGTGGAGTATTTTAGGTGATAAGCAGAAAAGACAATTATCTGCATAGAAATAAATGTTGTCATCTTTTGTATCCCAAGAAGACAGTGCAGTGACTGTAGTTTTACCCAATGCTGGGAAACTGAGACATGAATATAATTCTCCCCACTCAACATGGACGACAGTAGTCTAATTTAATGTAATATTTCTTTGCTCGACTACTAATTACTGGTGGTGATCTTGGAAATCAAATTTTTAATTTGTATGTATTCTATCTGCTAAAGATTGAATATAGGCTAATGTCACTAGTGATTAGAGTATTCGGTTCTCTGCTTCTGTTTGCAACTCTACCACTGGCAGCTACACACTGGACATCCGGAGACATGCCATTCGCGAGAAATATTTGCTGAAGGTGATCTGCTTGTAGGAACTGCTGAGAGGGCGCTTCACACAACTGTGAGCTTCGAGTCTTTATCTCGTATTGAAATACGTAATGAGTATAATACGTTAAGTAATTCTAAATTTTTAGACAACCGAATTTGCCAATATATGAATAATTATCTGACTTTGCCAATGATCATTCACCTTCCAACATTTAAATATTTGTTGAGACCATTGCATGAAAAGAATTTTTGAGAAATAAGAATATGAGTTTATTTATATTTGAGTATTTATTACCAATCTATAGATGCAAAGGAACTAACATCAGGCTATTGCTATTAAATCTTTAGAAATACTAAATACTACCTATGCATTAAGATTTCCTGAACTTGCAGGCCAATAAAATGTTTTCATGTATCAGAATCAGCAGAGAATGTGGGTGGATAACTCACTGAGCTAATTAGTCATCCCTCTCCCAAGAGCTGTGTATGACTTAGTGGAGTGTGTTTAGCATTACAAGTACGTCAACATTGTTGCGGCAGGAAAGCATCATTTCTGAGTCGTTTCCATAACTCTGCCACCTTGAATTTCCAATAAAATCTTCCAAGTTTATGATGCTTACAGCTTGTAAAAAGGGAGTGTAGCAGGACGGAATATTGATGACACATATAATCATATGATACCCATAGTACAGCAACTTTAAGAATCAGAATGATTTCCTGAGTAATGGAAATGAGGAGGCAAATATGTCCGTACATATACATAAATGAACAATGGTTGAGTAAGTCATTTTTATTAGAATTGACCACGGTTATTTCACTGGTATTTTTTCTTATTTTCTACTCTTACAGTTTTAGGATGCAGGCACAGTTGAATGGAAAACTAGCAACTTGATCTATAGCAAGAAGCAGTTGAGGTTGCATTCAGGCAGGTCCTTGTATGAGAGTAGCAAAGACAACTCTCATGGCTCTCCTTGAATTCTTCCAAAGAGCAGGCAACAGGCAATAATAATAACACAAATTTTTAAACTTTCTGTATAATTATGTTTTTGTTTCTAATCTTTACTTATACATTTTACAATCTATTTCACAAACATTTCTTCTTTGGACCCTCTGAATGAGTAAACCCATGAGGTAGGCCAGACAGACTATTATGATTACCGTATTCTAATTTTATAGATGTAAAATGAGATACAAAGAGACGAAGTCTATTGCTTGCAAGTGGCAAAACCCAGTATACCTGATACACAAATACAGTGAAGAAGGGATCAAGAGATTGCAATAGGGACTGGTGAAAGAAACAGGTCCCCATAATTAACGCTATCTGTCTTCTTCTCCTTCTCAATTCTTTCTGTCCCTTTATCTTTTAAATAAGGCAAACCTCTCTGATCCTAAAACTCATTTCCTTGGCTCCACGTTTTCCACCATTCTATTCATTCCTTCTCTTCAATTCCAACATCTGAAAAGAGCAAACAACCGTTACTTTCATACCAACAATTCCCTTTGTAAACATTTGCAATCTGGCTCCTGCCTCTCACTACACTGGAATTGCTCTCTTGATAGTTACCAATGTTTATCCTTAACTTCAATATTTTGTTCTCAGTAATTCCTCATCCCGCCTTG
Source organism: Equus caballus (assembly GCF_041296265.1). Lineage (NCBI taxonomy): Eukaryota > Metazoa > Chordata > Mammalia > Perissodactyla > Equidae > Equus > Equus caballus. The sequence goes on from NC_091686.1 coordinate 96,752,646, forward strand.
AGCTCTCTGTTCTCTTAGAACTGAAAATTTGCTTACCTAAACTCTTACTTCTCTCCAGGGTTAAATGACACTGCAGCCCCTGGAAGAAAGAGCATTTCTCAGACTCCACTTCTGTCCCCTCTTCTTCTAGGTCTTTAAACAAGGCCTTGTTTAAGTTTCATTCTTTGGCTGTCTTTACTGCTTGTCAATCTCATAGATTCCTATGGACTCAAACATCATCTTACTGCATCCTTCCACATTTCTTTCCTCAGCTTCCACTTTCCTCTTGAGCAACTGACCCATATTTCCCATTATCTGTTAAAAATCTTTATATAAACTCAGGTTAACTAAAGTTGGACTTATTATCTTATCCTTCAAGGCCCTCTCAGTTACTATCCCACCATGCAGCTGATCCCATAGTGAAACCAGTAGACAGTTAACCATTGATGATTAGATAGCTAGTAACTAAAGTTTTTTTCTTTTTTGCAATTACCGATTACAGCTTTTTAGTTGGTCACCCACCCATTGTTAACTGTGCTATTTAGGCAATATATTAGCCACTCCCACTAGGTTCCTGCAGATAACATCTCCCTGGCACCTGGATCACCATGGTAATGGATGTTTTGAGCTGTTTTTCAGGAATTAGGACCCCCTTGTCTAGTTCAGTCCAGTTGAGACTAACAACCCATCAACTGAGAGTGTGCAGATGCCCGATAAGTGACCTTTTGATGGCAAGAGGCTAAAAACTCCACCCTCAGGTCATGCTAACGCCACCATTTTGTGAACATGCATCCTGTGAAGAGGCATGAAGTTTGACTATGCTTGCACAGGTCATCAATTACCTCACGTCTCCTCACCTCCAACGATCTATCTACACATTTCAGTCCACCTTACTCCCTACCCCATAAATACCGCTGAGTTCCATTTCTGAGGAAGTGTATTTGAGACTTGTTCTCCTGTTTCCTCATGTGGCTGCCTTGTGATTAAAGCCCTCTCTCTGCTGCAATCTCATCATCTCAGTGATTGGCTCTCTGGGCAAAAAGCGAAAATGAATCTGGTTCCATAACACTAAATCAAGACAAAACAAAACAAAAATAAAATATACACAAGAAAACAAATGACATGGATTCCTTTCTTCAAACTGAGCTTTCCTTATTTCCTTTTGATTCTATTCCCACCATCTCTTTCTTTCATGTGTTCTCTCTATTCTATTTCCGCTAGCACTTGGAGTATTGAACTCTGTTGCCTCTGTTTCTTCAATTATAGAATGGGATTTGTATTAGTATAGTATCTTATCATTGTCATGAGATTAAATATGTTGATACACATAGAACACTTAAACCAGAGCCTGGCCCAGAGCAATGACTTAATGAATGTTAACTTTTGCTACCACCACTAACACTACTATTCCTATTACTACTACTACTACTATTACTACTACTATTATTATTACTACTACCACTACTATACTACTACAGCTACTAGGACTAGTTACATAATCTGTAGAGCCCACTGAAAAAATGAAAGCGTAGGGGCCAGTCGGGAGACGCAGCAGTTATGTTTGCATGTTCCGCTTTGGCAGCCTTGGGTTTGCCAGTTTGGATCCTGGGTGTCAGCCTATGCACTCCTTAGCAAGCCATGCTGTGCCAGGCATCCCACATATAAAACAGAGGAAGATGAGCATCAATGTTAGCTCAGGGCCAGTCTTCCTCGAAAAAAAGAAAAAAAAAGGAAGTGTGGGGCCCCATTTTCAACAAGCAGGAAAAACATCCTTAAATCAGTTTGTATTACTTTTTGTGTTCCTAACCACATTTCAAGGGCAGTTTCTGTTCTATAGAGTGAGCAAGCAGTGTCAAAGAGAAATTATTCACCAGACACTGGATAAAAATTGCAGGACAGATTGTATTCAAACTACTGCAGAAGGAGAAAGAGACTTCAGTGTAAACTAGGCTTAACTCTCTAACAAAAGACAGAAGGTTCCTTAAATGCTGGAGTGTCCTAGAAGAAAAATACTAACGAGTATTAAGGGGCATTGGTCAATGTGACTGGGTCACTGGGGTTTATTAATTGGCATTTATCTGGGGGAGAAACAAGCTTTTGATATCTTTTGGATGGGAGGTGGGTTTGCAAATTGGAGAAGGCACCCACCAAAGTTAGACTACCCTCCTATGAGAACTGGGAGACAGGAGAGATATCTCCCTGGATGTTTGCATTTCAAAGAGATTGCTCCCAGGTTCTTGAGGAGACATTTCTGGGTGGTAAAAGATTTATATCTCAAAGGGACAGAGAAAGGATTTATAATTGCAAGTTTTCTAAAGTAATTGCTCTACAAAAGGGACATCAGGAGCCTGTAGTGAGGTTTTTGACTAGAGCAAACAGTAAATTTTTTGATCAGTTGTATTAGTCAGTGCTCTCTAGAGGAACAAACCAAATAGGCTATATATGTATCTATATATTTATATATAGATAGAGATATCTCCTATTGATACACACACACACACAATGAGGAATTGACTCATGTGATTATAGAGGCTGAGAAGACCCAAGATCTGCAATCTGCAAGGCGGAGACTCAGGGGAACCATTGGTGTAGCTCCAGTCTGAATCTGAAGGCCTGAGAACCAGGAGAATCGATGGTATGAGTCTTAGCCCCAAAGCCAGCAGGTTCAAGACCCAGGAAAGTTTCAGTTTGAGCTTGAAGTCAGGAAAAGACTGATGTTCCAACTCAAGGCAGGAGGAGTTTCCTCTTCTTCCAGGAGGGTGATCCTTATTCTTCTATTCAGGCCTTCAGTTTATTGGATGAAGGTCACCCACTATAGGGAGAGAAATCTTCTTTACTTAGTCCGTTGACTCAAATGTTAATCTCCTTCCAAAACACTTTCACAGACACACCCAGAATAATACTTCACCAAATATCTGGGCACCCCATGGCCCAGTCAAGTTGACACATGAAATCAACCATTACAACAGTGTCGAGCTTTCTCAGGCAGACATTTTAAGTCAGGGATGAGTGGGTGGGAACTGTGGTCATTCTGGGAACATGATCGTGGGCCAATAGAAGCTATACTAGAATTGGCTCATTTCCTTTAGCATGGGGGTTGGATGGTGTTGTTTGTGCCTAAGTTTTACAGTTCTCAGTAGTCAAGTGGCATTATTATTACATAATGTCTCTTATAAGAGTTTCATGAGATTTAATTGGTAAATGTTTCAAGCCAGCTTAGAATTCTAAGAAAATTTTAGATGAAGGTTTGTTATGATAAAAATTATAACATAAAAAATAATTATATTGGTTTATGTATCCATTATAGAATTGTGAGTTTTAGAGTTGAACTAATTTTTATGTTTTGAAGGGCTATAGATTCAGCTCATATTGTTTGTTATACACAAATTGCTGCCTCGTGATGTCTTTACTCACACCTTGCTGCATACATGATTTTAGGTACTGTGAAAATACGGAAGCAATGAACTCAGTAACACAGGCTTGTAATTTCAGAAAATATTCTTCTGGCAAAATAAATAGAGCCAGTTTTACGTCATCTATAGTTTTCCCTTTAAAGATCAGTGTTCTTCAATTTATTATTATTACATACCAGGGTCTTGTTATGGAATTTTATCACTATAATTAAATAAGTAATGAGTATAGTAAATATTTATTAAGTGCACACATGCAGCAGGTACTATGGAAAACAAGACTTTTCTCATTTTGCATGCACACTTCCTAACCATAGAACCCTTCTTGATTTGAAAGCCCCTTCTCCTGTGTGAATGCTTCTTCCTCTTCTAAATGAAAACTCACATTTTACGCCAAGTCCTTAACCTGTGTATCTAGAATTTACTCCTACCCCGCCCCCCATGGATTCTCTAAAGTATCTATTGTTGAGCTAACTAAAACTGTCTTGCATGATACGTAGCAATCAGCCCAGTACACCCTCCAAGGAAAGTCTTCATCAGTATTTTGTTTTATCTCCTCTCTTCTAGATACTCAAGCCTCTTAATATTTTACCATATGTCCATAGGATCAAAGTGATTTATAATACAGACTAGGTTCCAATTTATAGGAGATAGTTGCAAAGGTCATTGCAAACAGATCAATTTCCAGCATTTCAGATATATTTTCAAGTTTTTATTTTCTTAATCCCACTTTATTTAGTTATTCAACAAAATTTATTGAGTTCTTATTATGAGCTGTAAATATATATTGAGTGCCTCCTGGAAGCTGAGACTACATCAGTCAGTGAAAAAGATCGTGACCTCACTCACATGGAGCTTTTATTTTAGTAGAGGAAAACAGACAAATAAAATATATGGTGAGTGATAAGTGCTATGAAAAGAAAGTGGGAAGATTGATAGACAGGGAGGCTCAGTTAGGTTACCATTTTCAACAGGTGAACAGGGAAAGTTTCACTCCTAAGGTGACATTTCAGCAAAGAACCATGAGAAATGTAATAATCTTTAAGGAAATCTGGGAGAAGAGGAGTCCAAGCACAGATTACAGCAAGTGTGAATGTCCTGAGGCAGAAGTGAATTTAGTGTATTGGAGGAATAACGAGGAACAGAGTGAACCCTTGAAGAGTGGCAAGAAATGAGCTCTTAGAAAAGTAATGGGGAACAAATCACACAGGGCTTTGCATGCCATTGTGAGGATTTTGTTTTTCACTTTGAATGTAAAGCTATTTAAGTGACAGACTAGTGACATATATGGCCTAAATTTTAGAAAATTCCCCTCTTTATTGTTGTTGAGAACAAATCAGAGGAGGGTGAATCTGCAGGTAGAAAAATGAATCAGATGCTATTCAGATAACGTTGGCTTGGATGAGGGTGCTAACTACAGAGGTGTTGAGAAGTGACTTGATGCTGGTTTTATTTTGAGGCTAGAACTGACAAGGATGATGATATGCAGACATTTAAGAAATAGAAGAGTCAAGGATGAACACAAGATTTTTGGACTGGAAAACTAGAAAAATATAGCTGCCATTTTCCAGGAAGAGTAGAAGAGGCAATATCTAGAGTTCTATGTTGGACTTGATACTTCTGAAACTCTATTATTAATCTGACTGGAAATGTAGTCCAGGTAGTTGGTTACATGAGCCAACAAAACCCTGGCTGGACAGATGCATTTAGTAGTTATCAGCATATCAATGGTGTTTAGAACAAAGGGGCTGGATGAGTCACCAAAGGAGTAGCATAGAAAAGAGAGGAGGTCCCAGGACTAACACCTGAGACCCTTCAAGTGTTTACAGGTTGAAGGTACAAGTAGAATCTGGCACAGTAGACTGCACCTAGGAAACCAAGAGATTGTCCTGAGAGTCAGTGAAAAAATTCTTTCAAGGATGAATAAACAACCAGTTATTGACCACTGGATCTAGCAAAGTAGGGATTGTCAGTGCCTTTGACAAAGGCAGTTTCAGTGGAATGGTGGGGTGAAAGTCTGAATAGAATTGTTCAAAAGAAAATGGGAAGAGAGTCATGAGATCTGGCAAGTGTCAAAAACTCCTGAGGTGTTGTGGTATGTTATTGTTAATAAAGGGGTCCAGAGATGAGAGCTCAAGAGAGAGTTTATTAAAAATAGGGAAATGGTAGCTTATCAATTGAATGGCTGTGGGAGGAATTTTCAATTCTGTTCATATCTGTAAAAGACAGTCCCTAAGGAATCTCAATGTCATTTAGAAAGTAATTTGGGTAACAAAATTTCATCATATTCAGAGTCAGCTAGCGAACACAAAACAAACAGTAACCGTAGAGAAGTCAGTACATAGGGCTGAGAAGCAATGGAGACTGAATATCATTATTTCTGCAAAATATGAATCTGAAAATTAGGAAGGTTTTTGTCTCCCTTAAATTTATATGGTCATTTTCTAAGCCCATGTGTATATATCATCTTGTTTTATATTCTCAAGAGCACTAGTAGTAAGTGACGGTATTATACTCAGACTGAGACGAGAAACTACTGTCTCCAAAGTTAAGGGACTTGACTTAAGCTCTCTGGCAACTTTTGCTTTCACATGATCTATCACAGCATAGACTAGGGGCCTTAACTTTCAAGTCTAAAGAGAAGATACATATTCTAAGACGATGACTCCTAAAATAAGATAACCAGTCATTTAAAAAATATGCAAGTGTTGGAGGAGGTCATTGAGAAAACATGACTGCTAGGTGACCTGTGAGCTGGACTCAGTCAATCTGAGGTTCCTCACCCTTTCCCCTGTCCTTGGAACATGCATTCTGCCTGCCTTCTCCGAACTTGAAGCTGCCTCAAGGATGCAGCCTTGAGATAGTAATGCAGTCTTATTGAGACCATCTGGATGATATCTATGACTGGACCCAGGTAAGGTTTCTGTAAAAGCTTTTAAAATTCTGGCAGGCGGTGTGGAGATCATATTGTGGCCATCCAAGACAAGGCTCATATGTAAGTTCTCTTGCTTATTAAAGCTGCCACCTACTGATCTGGAGTGGTCTGTCTTCAGTCTCCTCTCGTCCTCTCTGTATAGGGGCCAGTTTCAGATTTCACCCAGGAAGCTCCCAAGGTTTCAAACCAGCAGCCAGAGGTAAGTTGAAAAAATAATAAAATATATTTATAGTAAAGTAAAATATAGTTAAGTATAGTTTTATGTAGGAAAATGGCATCATATATATAGAAATCAAGGGAGATTTGTATCAGATGGTTTCTAGAGCCATAGGTAGAGCCAAAGCATCTTGGAAAAGAACCTAAGATCAAATTAGTTTAAGAATTTTGACTGGGAGTTAATTATAGAATAAGCTCTGTGTTATCTGTTGTACAGAGGGAATTTGCTGTCCTTGTTAAACAGATTTTTTAATTAATAAGGAATTATCACATACAGTATACAGGGGGATTACCAATTTTCCAAAGAATTAGAAAACAATAGAATATACTTAACACTAAATTAAATCAAACACAATTTAATCATTTTAATGACTCCAAAGTTGGCTAGAAATACTTTACATAAGTAAATGAGATTCAGCAGCTGTAGAATGTGACACAAATACAAGCATATGCAGTAAGAAATCAGGTTATTGGTTAGATTATATTTTGGGGGAAACTACTAAATGATGCTAAATAGTAAATGGTACTAAAGTTCAGATCATAGAAATATATAGATATGGCAAGTGTTTGTTATACTATACAAGAGGATTAGTCATGACTTAATTAAAACCATGCATTCATTCCACATTTGTTGAAAGCATGGAGAAAACTTGGCATTATATTAACTGAATTGTTATCTGTAGGAATTATATTAACAAAACTTTCTATCTTCAGGAAGTTGACAGTGTAGTTCAGGACGAAGAAAAGGAAAAGATAGGAATATATGCTTGATGGTGTGAAAGCACAGAAGAAAGCTACTCAACCTATTCTTAGGTTGGAAAAAAGAAGAATTTCTGGAGAAATTCACATTGCTAAGTTTGAAATCCTGGGGTTTCTTGGCACTGTATCTATCATGCATATGGGGGCATATTTAATGGGAAGAGAGATAAATGCATGCAGTTGAGTAAAGAGTTAGAGGTGAAGGTCATGGGTGTTGCCTGTTCAGACTGCTTAAATGTATATGAGAGGGCAATCCTTTCTGCAAATGATGAAAGGAAAGGTATTGGGAATCACTGAATTGTAATACTAAGAGTAGTCTATCTTTTAAAAAGTAAAGTGTTTACATGCAGCTCTGATTTCTTTATCAATGGCCTCTACGGATTGAAGTTCAGCTAAAAAATTCATAAGAATTCACACATTGATTCCACATGTCAATAAACGACGATATATAGGCAAAAGGATTTAAGTAAGCATTTGTTAATTCTTAATCATGACATATGCATCCTTCAGGGTTTGGTCAGGAGATAGACACTTCAGCAGTTTTTATTGTTGTTGTTTGTTTTTGATCAGGAGAATTCAGTATAAAGATGTGATACCAGTTATTGGAGGACTGAAAAGGTGGAAGGGTCTCCTGAGGCATCAGGGATGGTAGCTATTAGAAGGAGATTCCCTCCTGAGGCTGGGCAATTAAAGGTTGAAATTAGTAAGACTTTGGAGATGGAGGAGGGAATCTGCAGAGTTGAAAGTCAGATGTCTAAGAAGGAGTTCCTGCTTACTCCGTGAAGCTGAGGTCTCTGAGAAGGTGTGATGAGGTAGGTTCTGAAAGTGTTGGGAAAAGTGCAAACTGAAATCAACAACTCCTACTGAAATGAAATGTCACGGTTGGAGTGAAAAATTGTTGTTGTGGTGACTCTGAGAGCAGCAAGAAGCAAAAACAAGAATAGGAAACAAACAGAAAGGAGTATGCCTCTTGTTTTCCTTAACTCTTCTAGCGCTTTTCTAGTACCTTCTACCGGTAGAGACTACAGAAGCCAGAGGAACAAAGCAGTTCCAGCCCCAGCATCACAAACCAGAGTACAAAGGATGGGTTTGAAGTTTAGAATCCTAACAGTAACTGGGACAACAGAATTCTTTACTCAGATACTCTAGCAGTTGACATATTTGGAAATAATTTTTCATTAGCTCTATATAATTCAAATTGCAAGATGAAAGTGGAATTTTATGAAGAATTTGCTTTTGCTTCCATAGAATCGAAAGTTGATTACTCAGTCAACATATTTATACTTTTAAAAAGTTTAGTGTGACAAAAGCTGTAGAATATTGTCAAATAGTGTCTCAATGTGCTTCAAAACACAGAAAACTCAATGAGTGGATGGTTCTGTCTTGAAGTCATTTTATTTTTCTTTGTTGTTTTATTAAAGACCGATTTTTAATTTTGTTTCTTGGAATTCAGTGTGAAAGTTCTGCCTGAATTAGGGATATCAGAACATAAAATGCAAAATATGTATCAAGGCAATATATTATTTTTGGATTTCTTTCCTTTTTCTTACTAAAAGAAGAATGCTTTGTTTTAATTTTGAAATAGTCTCACTTCAGCCTTATCATGCTTTTATCATTTTCTCAAACATCAATCAAGAATTAGCAGTGGGAAGAGGTGGAAGAATGTGGTCTTCTGATTATCCCTGTGAAAACCTGAAAAAAACACAAGATTAGAACAGCCATGAGCTAAACTGTTGAACTCGTACAAAAGCTCTAGAAATTGTTCAACGCAGAAATTCACTCAACAATGAAATAACATTTAGAGCAAATTATTTATTTTACTGTATTAATGTTGGTGTTATATTGTTCAATTTAGCGTCATGTCAAAATTGAGCTTTTTGTTTCTTAAGGGGGAGAAGGTAGGCAGGAAGCTGATGAAGCAGAACAATAAGAAATAAGATTTTGTAAAATAAGTGGATTTTAATTGCATCAGTTGCTAAAGTGTTATTTCTCCCTCAAGTATTCTAAGTCAATTTTTTATATGCATCATTGCACGACACCAAAGCTACTTATTGTCCCTCATTTAGATTCTTGCTTTTAATCTTAATTCTTTTGGACAAAATGGTGAGTCTATATATTTCACATGGCTCTCAATATGATGTACTAGATTTTTTTTTTTTTTTATTCAGCAACACTATTAACCACTGTGGGTTTCTTAAAAGTATTATAGAGTTACATAGTTCTATGAGTTTTCTGATATTTTTCTTTGGTAATATTTTTGCATTGGAGAAAATTTAACATTAAGTTTGAAGTCTATACTTAAGAAAAATTGTAATATATTTTCAATATAGAAGACTGAAGAAGACATTTATCTTTTTAGTTTTCAAAGAAGAGATGCCATTGCATACCTTTTGAATAGTTATTTCTTTATCTTTTTCAAACTAGGCAAAGATATATTAACATGATTATATTTTCGATGCAATTAATTAATAAACATATTAGCCTTCATTTAAAAAGGACAAAAATATTATCAAATGCTAAGATTATAATCTCAGTAGCATCCCAATGTTTAGAAGTCTCAAAAAAATATTTAAAGATTCTTATTTCAAACAAACAAATCTATGGAGTTCCAAAACGTTCATGTATATTTACAGGTATTGAATAGCATGCTTTAACTTTTGAATGATAGTTTACTCCAAGGTCATAAGTAATAATGAGAGTAACACCAATATTAGTTGTCATTCATTAAGAGACTATTCTGTTGTCAGCACTGTGCTAGACTTTATTAATACCTTTATTTGATGAAGATTTATTGATTAATTTTTGTGTATTACACATTAGGTGAGACAACTAAGACCTCAAAGATTAATAAGGAAAATCTTCTGCCTTCAAGATGACAATATACTGTGATAAGAACTGGAGAGAGAAATGTGTTTTTTAACCTTCTCATTCATTCCTTTTTCATGCACTCATTTAACAGTATCTATTTTGCGCGGCATTGTACTAAATGGTAATTCAAAGGTGAACAAACACTTTCTGAAATGAGTTTACAGTATGGTAGAGGAGGAAGAAATTAATGAGATGAATACATAAGTAAATTTAAAACTGAACTGTTATAAAAATACGTTGGAGGCCACATGCTGCTCTGAAAGGTGGAATAGGGGTGTCTATCCCAGTCAAGGAGGTTAGGAAAAGATGTTCTGAGATCTGAAGAATGAACTAGAGTGTTTTGGAGATTGGAGGAGCCAACATCTTGGCAGAAAGATCAACATGTATTAAGACTTTGTGGTGGGGGGCAGGGGAGGGAAGAATGATGTATTTGAGGAAGTGAAAGTGAAAATGTGACTACTTTGGTAGAGCAAATTCAAACCATGCAGAGCCTTCAAGTTCAAGTTGAGGATTTTGATATTTATCCTAAAAATTAAGAAAATATTAATAACTCAATCAGGTATACTGGTGGTATTGTTGAACCAACGTATTTTTCATTAAAAAAAATTGCCATGGGGCACGCCTGGTGGCATACTGTTTAAGTTCATGCACTCTTCTTTGGTGGCCCGGGGTTCATGGGTTGAGATCCTGGGCGTGGACCTACACACTGCTCATCAAGTCATGCTGTAGCAGCATCCCACATACAAAATAGAGGAAAATTACAGACAGATGTTAGCTCAGGGCCACTCTTCCTCACCAAAAAAAAAAAAAAAAAAAAAGGAAGATTAAAAAAACGAAGTGCAGATTTTCAGGCCCCATCTAGACCTACTGAATCAGCTCTGCCTTAAAAAAGAAAAAATTGTTATGGGTTCAGTGAAAAATTTGAAGAAAGAATGGAATGAGGACAAGTGTGGCTCTAGGAGACAATGTGAGAAACTATACTTAGCAATATTTGCCTTCAATTCAATGAGCTCATGGATCTCTTGGAGCTAATTTGTAAAACAAAAAAAGAACTGCTATTCTAGAGATTTAGTAATTAAAATAAAAATTTTAAAGAGAGCTAGTAAGACTAGTAAAGGGAGCTGAAGTCTATTTTATCATGGAGAAAAGAGGGAGGACAAACCCATGGATTTGACCTCTTTTGCTACATGATATGATTTTTGTACAAGAGTCCAAGATTGACAGTATGAGACTATTCTGCCTTGCAGACATCATTTTTTTTTAATAAAGATTTTTCTTAATGCCCATGGGATTAAAAGATTCCTCTATATAGCTACACATCTCAGATCTTTAATCATCACTGGTTTTGCACTTGTTTCTTGTGACGGAATTCTGCTGCAAAAGGATGGTGACTCCAGTATTTATTTTGAATCAATAATAATGATGACAGTAATATAAACAAAATAATAGCTAATGTTTAATTTGTGTATACAATAAAATAAATGCTTCTAAGAAGCAGTATCTCAAAAAACAAAACTCAGAGGTGAAACTTTTTAGTATTATCCTAATTTAGAATATGAGGAAATTCAAGCTTGGAAAAGTAACTCATAAAATTATATAGCTAATAATAAGAAGAAATTGAATTCAAGTCAGTGTCTGTTTGACTCCAGAACCCATATTCCAGAATCATACTTCCCCCAGTTAGGAAGCAGGTGGGGAGCAGTTGATGTACGTAGTGAGTAAAATTATTCTTTACATTGCCACTTCTCAGGCAACTAACTTAAAGAGGCACTAAGTACAATAAACAAGGGTTATTTGACGCAGAAAACAAAAACAAGTAAAATAGAATTTTAATGAATACTGGCAGGATCATAAGAAAATAGATATTCGGGAATAACACAAAGACTGCTGTTTTCAATTTCCTGATTCAAATTGGCAGGAAATATTTAAAACAATGGAGATAAATTTTTAGAACAATTACCTCCCCTTCTTTTCTCATAAGGGACAAATAGGAATGTAACATCTCCTTTTGGTTTTTGTCCGTCCGTTTTCCTACTTAAAACTTTCTACAGAGTATTTTGTTTCTTTGTAAATAAATGAAAGAATTTCACTGTCATTTAATTGCACTGTTTTTTGGAGTCTTTCTGGCATATTGAAAGAAGTAATAAAAACGAAACTGGGTTGTTCAGATAGTACAATGATGATAGTAGAATATTTTAATCTCATTCTCTAGAGTGCATTCAAGGCACCACAATTTCTCCTCATTATAACTACAGTTAGAAGGTGCTTGTAATGAAAGTTGGATGCTCCTGTGTGGGTTTATAAAATATATTTTGAGGAGAATATGACATGCTTAGTTGTGAATACAAAGACTAATTCTGTACTCAATGTTTTTAATTTTTTTAAAGTAACATTTCATGTAGTCTGATTTTAGTAAGATTTAACCTTTTTTTCCCTTTCCTTTAATGCTGCCCTCTGTCTATGGTTAGTCTTAAAAGCTAGGTTTTACAGAAAGAGTAAGAAAAACCTGACCATATCTTTTTAACTTTATACAAATAAAAGTCTACTCAGGTTAAAGGGTATCAATTCCATACCTTCTCTCTTTAATGATAGGTTCCAGCCACTGGAAATATCTAGCTATGTTCAAAGTTTATTTAAAGTTATGAAGCTAATGTAAAAGATAAAGACATGGCTCATTTAAAGATTGCAAAGAGAGTACATTACTGTCTCTGGAAAATTGTATGTACAATAGCTAGCATTTTATTAACATTCTAGTATATCCTCCCAAGAAGTTCATGATGTGAAGACATAAAGCCCTGGTTTTCCCTATTCATACATTGCTAATGCACTGTGAAGAGAAAAATAACATGCTAAAATTGTTTTGTTCTTTGTGGCTCTACTCAGGTTTAGGTTAAACCCAAGTTTGCATAATTTCCTTCATACTTTGACAATTCTCACTCTGAAGCTTTTCTACAAGATAAAGCCTTGGTTTCGGGAAAGTGGTTGCAGAAGGCTGCGGAACAACAGTGAAACGAGCAATGCTAACCTCGATTTGTTAATTGAGGTCATTGGTTAGCTTTAGACAATACTGTATACACAATTAAGCAAGCATTTCACATTGCTCTTCCTTGTTAACTGGTTTTGAGATATTCTGCTGGACAGAAAATTGATAGGCATGGTAAACACGCTCTAGCTGCCTAATTAGCTCAGGTAGTACAATTACTGGTGTTCAATATCTATCAACAAAGCAAAGGTGCTTTAAATGCCATATAAACACTGGAAATAAAAATTCAGCCTAAAGGGATTTCACACAACCATCCATTTGAATGAAGGTTGACTTCTTGTTAATCCTGTCTTGTAATGTAGAAAACTCAACTTAGGAAAAGAAAGACGGAAAGAAAAAACCTTCTTTGATTTTAAATTGCCATTTCTGAGAATTAGAGAGGCATTTAAGAGGGTGTTTACTAGCTTTGTGAAACCTCACATTAACTTGGAATACTGAAATAGCCATTCAACTGAGTCAACTTAATATGATACCACCAGAAATTCTCCCATTCCGTAGTGTCTCCCGCCATGTTGTGTAGGCTGCCAGCAGGCTTCGAGAACCAAGGATTCCCCCCTACGGAATTCGATGAAGTCTCTCCAAGTACAAACATGTTGGTCCTTCAGACTAAATTTATATTCACGTATAAGTTTTCAGAATGCTGTTTTCTTCTAATACTATGTCATCAGTTGTTATATATAGCCTTCGTCTTATGCCAGCCATTAATCTATTTGATTATGGAACTGGTACTTTTAAGTAACTACTTCGCGCTAAGAAAGTAGTAGCATATCTTAAAACGCTTTGTATGCTAAACAATGTCTCTGTGTAATGGACAGGCTGTAATGGACAGCCTTGGCTGACTTTTTAGCGTCCATCCCCACTTCTCTTATTGCTGGGAGAACCTCTCCCCATACAGCCCTATGACTCAGGGAAACCTGACTCCTCCCTCAGCTCCAGGTGATGAGTCCATCCCCTTCGAAGAGATTAGTTCCAATGGCTCCTCACCCATGAACAATTGTGTCATTATTAGAGATTTGCTGGAGCTTTTGGGAAAGTTATTCCTGGCTTTTAAATTCTTATGAGAAAGTTTCCAGAACTCTTTCCCTCTAGATCCTGTAAAGAATAAATGTCAACACGGGAAATGCTTCAATCATTTTTCACATGAAGGAAACAGCCTGAAGAAGATAGAAACACACAGAGAAAGGCGCATTAAAGGCAACAGCAATGCAAAGAAATCTGAAACACGGGATTAGGCAAACCCTCAGGAAAGCCATCTTACCTCTGGAATTTATTGTTTTTATGTCAGTATGTACTGCTTTTTCTTTTCCTTGAATTATAGTACGTTAGTGGATAGATCAGAAAAATCTCTATATATTTAAAAGACTAATCTAATGTCCCTCCAATTATTTATAACCGTCTTATTTCTTTTCTTATGATTTTCTCATGTTTTTGCCACAATTTATCATCAAAAAACATGATTCCTCTTTTTAGCAAGTCAAGACTGCCTGCTTATTAGTATTTTATAACAAAGGAATTTCTTACTTTATCGTTTTTATTCATGTAAATGTGCCCATGGTTTATAAACCAAATAGTGCTAAAATGCTTGTATATATCTTTTAGATGCAATAGCTTCTTTGAATTCTCTGAGAATTCCAACTGATTCTTTTCTGAGGACTCCTCCTGGTATTGTCTGGATATGCTCTATTTTCTCAAGTTAGTATTTCTCTCTTAATAGGAGCTTTCATCAAATATCTGACGATTCTTGGCTATTTGTTAGTAGTTAAGATTAAGACACTAAAACGTAATTAAAAGTCTTAAGAAAAACAAACAGTATACTTTCATCAAGTAACTTTTGGTTTCTTTATTTTCCTCCTATATCACAAGTTTCTGTATCTTAATCTCCTTAGCTGGCTTCTCCTCTTTCTCCCAAATTTTAAATTCCATTCTCTACTGAAATGCCCCATCCTCAGAGAATTCCCTAAGCACCTTATTGCAAATCCCACTCCCCACAAGCCACTCACTAACCTTTGCAGTCAGTGCTTCAAAGCGCTGATCTTTAATTAAAATTATATTACACAAATTTGTGCACTTGTTTTTGGTCTGTCTCCTCCTCCTGGTGCCTAAGCTTCATGAGGATGCAGATAAGGTCCTGCTTGAATCTGCATTGCTACATGTTATGGTACATAATAGATTCTCATTAAATATTTATGGGATGTCTTACACCTAAATGAGCATGAAGTTCAGTGTGTCCGTTCTTAAGGCAGATTGTTCTTTATTAAACATATTTTTTTGAGGGGGAAGGGGCAAATAAGAAGAAAGATTGTCTCAAAAGATTTTCCAGAGAAGTCACCACATTTTAAGACCTCTTAGGTTATATATTTAATATGTGCATGGCAGGCGGTGTTAACCAGTGCATCAAAAATCAAAAGCAAAGTCCCCTGGCATTTTTGTAAATTAATCTTAGTGCACATATCTTTAGCTTTAGGACCTGGATGATTGGGAAACTGAAATAATTCTCCACTAAAAAATGGTGATGTGTTCAGTGAATCTGTCATTCTGTCAGATAAAGGACTAAGGGACTCTTCTTGATTTAGTCTAGAGAATTTTTTAAAGCAGTTCCTTTGGTAAAGTGTTTATTTCGCTTAAAGCTACACTTGGTAAATGATGCTCAACAAGACAAACACTTTAAGTGCATCTACATTATTCCATGTGTTAACATACAATTCACTAAGAAAGAGGAAAGAGCACCCAGATGCCATTTTTCAGAAACACTGGGAAGTGCACATTCCTGTATTTGGGAATTTTAGTAATGAGGAAAAGAGGGACTGAAAGCCTTTGTTACTGTTCTTTTTTCCCCTGTGAATTCAGATGTTAGACTTCAACTAAATGCACCAAATGTTAATTGACTGGCTTTTGTATGAAAAGTGCTATTGGATTTAGTTACTAGGGATACATAGATAATTAATATGGAAAACTTGCCTCAGAGGATGAACTCAGTGTAAACAAATTTTGCAACACAAATAATAACAAAGTGGTATGTGGGAAGTCATATGGAATGGAGTGGAAAAGAAGAAGCAATTATTTCTGATTTGAGGGATATGTGGCCAAGGACATTCTAGGAAATTCGAAGTAAACTCTGAATGCTTGTTGGGGCTTTCAGGACCCTAGGGTGTCGTAATTCAGATCGTACTCTTCCAACTTTGATAGAGTTTTAATGGCCTAGAAAAGTTTGGGGTTGAGTTTGCTGGGAGCTACAAGGGTTAAAGGGCAGAGTAGTCTCTGTGAGTGTCTGCATGTGTGTATGTTGTGTGCGTGTTAGGGAGAGACAGAGAGAACCACTCTAGTGATATTTATGCAAAAGAAGTCTCAGTTATAATTTTAGTTAGGCTGAAAACTCACAAAGTTTGAATCAAACTAAAATTTGATTTTGGCAGCTATAATTCAGGCTCATGCAGCAGAAATCTAAGTTGTTTCAATATATGACTCCTATGTATTAAAATAATCAATAGGGTTGAGAAGTCTCTATGATTTATTTGCTTTTAATAAAGAAATGAGATCCTCGGTAAGCCATCCAAACATAAGCTATCCTCCTTGATTATATTTACATTTTCTATAAAAGGGAGGTTTACAGAATTAAAAAAAAAAAAAAAAAAAGCAAACCACTGGCAATTACTTTGTATTTGAGATAAGGGAGGTGAAATGGGGTTCATATCGATGACACTTCATACAAGCGCAGTAGTAAATTTTCCCAGATTCGGCTTCATTCCTTTGTCTCCTTTAACCTTGGAACATGTTAGACTTTACTCTTCTGTGGCTTATAAGGCATAACCTTTATTAGCTGAGTGCTATGCCCAGTTGTTATCATTAATTACTTTGATAGTAAATCTGAATAGTAATACTCAGTTTAAAATAAATTAAAAGTTGCTGTTGTTTTCTGGAGTCTGACTTGTCAAGAGAAAAAAAAAAACACATGCTTAAACAACAAAAACACTTAAATTGAGAATAACCTATTACAGAAGCAAAAAAAAAAGCACAATCAAATGCTATTTTTGGCCTCAATTCAATAGTTTAGATTAGAAAGAATTTAATATTTATAACAAAATAAAATAATTTATTTTGTAACACCTACATATTTATGTATGTCAGCTGCTCATTTCTTATAAAACATGAATATCCCCTGGACAAAAGAAACTAATGCAGGGACTGGCTCCATGGTCGAGTTGCTAAAGTTCTTCACGTTCTGCTTTGGTGGCCCAGGTTTGTGGGTTTGGATCCCAGGCGCAGATCTACTCCACTTGTCGGCCATGCTGTGGAGGCATCACACATACAAAGTAGAGGAAGACTGGTGCAGATGTTAGCTCAGGGCAGATCTTCCTCACCAAAAAAAAAAAAAGAAAAAGAAAAAGAAAATAATGCAGACAATGAATGTGTCAGTACTTGAATTACATATTACTAATTTTAAAATTATCTCCTTTATTTTTTGTAATGGCTATGCTGGGGTAAGACTTTAACTTTATTTCAAGGATTGTAATTCTGAACATATAACAAAAGAAAAACTATGTGTCTATGTGACTGCATATCACTTTGAGAGCTGTCAGACTTTTCTGAAAGGGTAATTAATAATTCATGAAAAATAGAAAACTCTCTCATCCATGGGCATTTGGTCTCAGAGGTGTAGACTGAGGTGTAAGACTAAAAAAAATCTACAGAAACTTATACAGCTACAGGCTCCCTGCTGATCTGGCATCCTGCAACCTTGAAAAAGACAGGCTTCCTCCTTGCCAATAACAGGAGATGAACACCCAAAAGGCAAACAGTTTATACGGAAAATAAAGACATGGCATTTGAAAGTGTTTCTTCTTGTAGAAAGAAATGCTGCATAAAAAGTTCAGTACTTTATAAGACTTTATATCTCAAGTATAGAGTCCATATATTTTTCTGAACAACAACTATGGGTTATAAAAATTGTATTTGTTGTCTTATAATTATCTTTTCTCTCTTCTCCTTGTCAGTCTCATTGTGAAACATTTAAATAAAATAAAAATCAAGGAGAGAAATATAGAAACCAGAATATAATCTACCACTCTGATGTAAACACCAATAATATTTAGAAATTCACCCTTCATACATTTTCTATGGATATACATATATATCACATCATTATCATCTATTTTATGAATATAATTCTTTTCGTAGATTTTAAAGATTTTCTTTTCTTTGAACTTTCTCCCAAACTCCTAAGTTAACAATCTCTCATGAAACTTTTCATAGCCTTTGTAGGCTCCTATCATACAAAATCAGAAAATTTTGGTCATTTTTTTTACTATGTGGAGTGCCATTATATATACTGCTTCCTTCCTTTCTGCCTTCAACCACACTTCTTAGAAATCTCTTTGAATCAACTGATGTAAAGACAACCAATTCTATTTAATGATATTGCTGAAACTCTATCCAACCATTCCACTGTTGAAAGGTATATGCTTAGCTTCTAATATTTTGTAACTACAAAAGATGTTGCAATAAATCTTTTGTAGTAAATATCCTAAGGTACATGTGCTTATAATTCTATGAGAGAGAGAAATGGCATTTTTAATGGAAATGCATATTGCCAGTTTACTTTCCAAAAAGACTACTTATTTCCAGAAATCATCTATGAGATATTATCTTTCATTTCATCTCAAATGTGACTAGCTATTATTACTCTTTTTAATTTTTATCTATCTGACAGATGACTACTAGATTATTTTCTTAAATGTCCATTTCCCTAATGAGCACTGAGTTTGAACCTGTTTTCACTTATTCCTTGGCCTTTGGCTTGTCTCTTTTGTGATGTCTATTCAATTTTTTACCCATTCTCACTAGTTTTGTTTTTCTTTTACTCAGTTTATAGATAATTTTCCTTATTCACATTGTTATTTTTCCCAATCTCTCAGAGGCATTTGATTTGTTTATGACATACTGTAGCACATCGCATAATTTCATAAATATCTTTCTTTATGATTCTTAATTTTCTTAACTAAAACTGATCTGCTTATCCTTAGCTTATTTTATCCTAATTGCCTACAAATATTTTATGTATTTATTTAATTCATTTAATATTTGAGTTTATAATTCATCTGGCTTCTTTTTTAAATATGCTGTGAGGTGGTGATGTCCAACATTATTTTATTGTAGATAGCCAGTTTTATTAACTCTGTGTATTAAATTAACATTCATTTTCCTCACTGAATTGAAATTGAAACTTAAATAAAATGAATTCACACATATATTTGCTTCTGTTTCTGGATTCTCTACTCTTTCTACTAATTAAGTTGATTTCTATAACAATCCCAAGCTGTTTTGATTAAAGTAACTTTATGTTATATTTTAACAGTTGGTAAGGCAAAGTACTTATGATTACTATTCTATTTTATAATATTCTTGTCTATATTTAAACACATATTTTTTCCACAATTACTTTATGTTCATTTCGTACAATTCCCCCTTTCCCTCTCCACCATAGCTATAGACTCAAATTATAATCATTAAAATTCTATATTAATTTTGAAAGGACTATTTGTCTTTCCAGTCAAGAACATGGTAGATTTTTCTATTTTCAATTTTCATTTTATATTTTTTAGAAGTAAAGAATATCTGACATCAAAGATCTTCAACTTACGTTTTTAATTAATTTGGACTTTTACATCATTTGGTTATGGACTATTTGTAAAAATTGGTGCCTATTTTGGAAGCCAGATGAAATGCTAAAATCTTTTTTATTGTCACCTACAATTCCTTCACATTTCAATGAAGACTTTTTCAATTTTGACATTATTAATATTATCAATTCTTGTACATATCATCAAACTGCAGATATTTCTTGTCCAGAAGTGGCTCTTTGGATTTGTGATATCAACATGAAACTCATTTCTTCATTAAAAATACACAAACACACACACGCATACACAAACTTTTTTTTTCTTTCTAGTAGACTTTAGATGTTATTTTTTTCCTTTAGTGTCTTTTTTCCGTACTTAACCTGCTTGAATCTTTGTGATCTCACTTAGTTTGTGATATAAGAAATGCTAATTAGAAGTAAGATGATTTTTCCCCTAAATTTTCAATATAATATTATTGATCTTTTCATATCTAAGAATGGAACATTCCATGCTGCCCTAAGGAATCTGAGCCTTGTAGACCACATTGTCTTCCCACATATCTTTACTTTTGTTCTAGTTGTGTGGTCAAGGCCTGCCGGTGAGCTCTCTGCATCTCCAATCCAGATTTACTCATGGAGACTAGGGCTTTTGCAGCAAACACCTCAGACTCAACTTTGAACATTTATCTTAACGCTGTAACTTCCCCAAAAACAAGGATTTTGAAGGTAGCTCCAGATTTAATGTTAGCTTGTACTCAGAAACTCTTCCCCTTTGTTTATAGCTAATCAAAATGGTGCTCCATTTACATTTAACATAAACTCTATACTTCTCCCAAACCCTATAACAACCCAGCTTCTTTCTTTGTTTAGAAACTACATTTGCTTGCAATTCTTTCTTGCCTGAGTAAGAAATAAATTTAACTGGATTTTTTCAGATGTGTGTGAATTATGATTTCTTTGAACAAAGCTAATAAACTCAAAAGCAGCCGGCTACTCTAAATCCCTTTGGACTTTTGGGAATTTGTAAATTTTACCAAACTTTCCAAGAGTTTTCAGAACCACATTGTCTAAATATATTTCTTTTTAATTGTCCAGAGCAAAATTTTGAAATAGACAGAGTGCAATTTTAGTAAAATCTTTGTATTCAGTTCCCTCTTTCCCTTTTCTCATATTGACACCTTTACAGCTCATACTGTCTCTATCAGCTCAGCCCACATCCTCAAACGCTGTCCAAATGTTTCCATAAAATCAGCTTCTTTTCCCATAAACGTAGCTCCTCCATGCTATCTAAAATAAAGCTTCATCTGTGCACTGCTCTAGCAAAACTCTTGAAAGCAACAGGAGACAATCTGACAAACAGTCCAACCAGGGCATGTTAAACAAACATGGGGAAATATCATAAATTTCAAATTACTACGAAGAAAATAACCTATGAAAATTAAAGGCCAAGCCACTTACCCTTAATATCAAATAAGAAATTCATATACTCGCTCATGTTGAGTAGAATTTAATTTTAAAATTTAAATTTTATTAAAAAGCAAAAGCATTATTTGTTGTGGGTTTTTTTGGTGTGAAGAAGCTTATGTATGGTTTAAAACATATTTCTTTTGTTTAGTAAATTTAAATCTTCAAAAGAAAGGATATCTGTTCCCTTTAAAAAAATGATTATAAAATGGAAAGAGGAGAGCTGAAATACTAAGTTATAAAGAAATATCAGCTATGGACACAGAGGTTTTTTTGTGGTATTTTTTGAGGAACAGAATTCATTCAACTTCTTGTGGGAGAGAGATATACCACAGCTGGCTAAGACAGTCACAGAGGGGGAAAAATAGAAGCAAATAGTAGCACAGAAATGCTAAAAAGATTATTCCAGCCATATAGAGTAAAGAGCATATAATAAAAAGTATTATTAATTTCCTCCAGTCATTAAGTGGCAAAAAGATACACTAAATTTTGGAGGCAGTAGATGGTTTTTGATGTCTCCTGGAGTTACATCTATTTTGCTGAGTTTGAGGAAGACAATCTTTGCAAGTGCATTTCCCAGTGAAGCAAAGTGGTAAATTGGGGCACTGGAATTATTATTAGAAAACCAGTGTTCAGATACCAGCTCTGCTACTTATGGATTATGTGATCTTGAATGTAGATAGCTGCTCTGGGCTTCTGTTTCCTCAGGCATAAAATAGTTATGCTGCTACTGCTGCTGCTACTGCTTATCTCACTATGTTGTTCAAAAGATACATTAGAAGAAGTGTGAAAATAGCCCTACCTAAACACTAGCTACCTTATAATTGCTATAATTATTGATATTAACGTATGTGATTAAGACCTTCAGCACACAATTTCCCATACATGAAGGATTCATCTCAAAACAAAGAACTTAAAATACTCTGGTGGCCAGATTTTAAAATATCTCCCATGATCCTCACCACCTAATACCCACACCTTTCTGTAATCCCCTCCATGAAACATGAGAGGGGCTAGTGTCTTGCTTCTAGTCAATGGAATATGACAAAAGTGAAAGGAGATTAC